>NC_060142.1:146909583-151909583 GCF_021461385.2 Schistocerca piceifrons | reverse complement strand
TGCGGACGTGCATTGTCCTGTTGGAACAGCAAGTTCCCTTGCCGGTCTAGGAATGGTAGAACGATGGGTTCGATGGCGGTTTGGATGTACCGTGCACTATTCAGTGTCCCCTCGACGATCACCAGTGGTGTACGGCCAGTGTAGGAGATCGCTCCTCACACCATGATGCCGGGTGTTGGCCCTGTGTGCCTCGGTCGTATGCAGTCCTGATTGTGGCGCTCACCTGCACGGCGCCAAACACGCATACGACCATCATTGGCACCAAAGCAGAAGCGACTCTCATCGCTGAAGACGACACGTCTCCATTCGTCCCTCCATTCACGCCTGTCGCGACACCACTGGAGGCGGGCTGCACGATGTTGGGGCGTGAGCGGAAGACGGCCTAACGGTGTGCGGGACCGTAGCCCAGCTTCATGGAGACGGTTGCGAATGGTCCTCGCCGATACCCCAGGAGCAACAGTGTCCTAATTTGCTGGGAAGTGGCGGTACGGTCTCCTACGGCACTGCGTAGGATCCTACGGTCTTGGCGTGCATCCGTGCGTCGCTGCGGTCCGGTCCCAGGTCGATGGGCACGTGCACCTTCCGCCGACCACTGGCGACAACATCGATGTACTGTGTAGACCTCACGCCCCACGTGTTGAGCAATTCGGCGGTACGTCCACCCGGCCTCCCGCATGACCACTACACGCCCTCGCTCAAAGTCCGTCAACTGCACATATGGTTCACGTCCACGCTGTCGCGGCATGCTACCAGTGTTAAAGACTGCGATGGAGCTCCGTATGCCACGGCAAACTGGCTGACACTGACGGCGGCGGTGCACAAATGCTGCGCAGCTAGCGCCATTCGACGGCCAACACCGCGGTTCCTGGTGTGTCCGCTGTGCCGTGCGTGTGATCATTGCTCGTACAGCCCTCTCGCAGTGTCCGGAGCAAGTATGGTGGGTCTGACACACCGGTGTCAATGTGTTCTTTTTTCCATTTCCGGGAGTGTATATTATTAATTTGGAATGAGTGGAGATTGTCTCTCAGGAAGGCGTCATGTGAATTTTTATCTGCTTTTTTGAATAGGTATATTTTTCGCTTATTTTTCGAGGATTTGGATGGCAATTTTCAGAGATTTTTAAAGGTCAGTTCGGTTTTATAAACTAAGAATTCCTTTAGTCTGGCTTTGCAATCTAATAACAAAAATAGTGAAAGGTTCGTCTTGTTATCCGTAGTGTCTTATAGGCCGTAAAATACGGTACTGCTCTAAAGAGAACTGGGCTGCAGCGAGTTCATACCCCAGCTGGATCTCCTCCGTGGCGTGGCCTGTAAGCCGATGCGAGGTGCACTCCTGTCACAAAAAAGAAAAAAAATTGGTGAAAACAGCTACGTGCTGGAAGCCACGTGTGGAGAGCGATAGTACGTTACAAAAGGAGGAGAAATCCTTTTAGTGCGAAGGAATATGCGGAGGGTCACGAACGGCGGATAAGAGCTGACACTTCACAGATTTTCTCACAGGAGACAGCTAGCCTCGTATCCTGCCAAAAGGCAGAGAAGTGAATTTTATTGGCGGAGTTTTACAACTTTCTAGAACAGTGTTCTATACGGACTATGAACTGCAGGCGATTGGCTGACAGCTTCTTGACCTTTGTTGTGGACGCACTACTTGTGTGATGGGCGCAGAGATTCGTTGCAGGGACCGCACATGCAGATGTCGCGAACCTTGCCGGAAACTGGCATGTGAAAGAGGACTCTGCTGTGAGTATTGATAGAGGACACATCGCAGGGGGAGTGACGCAGAAACTTCACTGGCAAGAGTATCAGTGAGGAGTCTCACTGTCTGGATTTTCAAAGTGTCGATTTCGCCACTAGGAGCGGGTTAAGTCGTTTCTCGTAAGCATAGTGGAGTATGAGAGATAATGAAATGCTTCTTTACTGAAGTGCTTCTCTACAGTTTCTATTCCTGATTTATAAGCAAGCAGAAATCTCGACTCATGTTCTGAGTCGTGCTGAAGTAGTTTCACCTGTAGGAGGTAGCAGTCAGTATACCCTATGTCAACTGTATAGACAGAAATTATAGGCACGTGACTTACATCCTCTACAGTACCGCGTGGATCGACGCTGGAGTGCCACGTCTCACATCACTGTTATCGGTGATATTGTAAGGTGGCAGAATAAATGGTCAGATGCACACTTTACATGAGACCTTTACAAATCGCAATGAGAAGGTGAAGATGACATGTAAGGTAAATTGACAGCTATGAGAACATTTGCCTATCAGTGTGTAATGCAAAAAGGGATGACAGTCAATCGACAGTAATTAAAACACCATTCCTATACAATGCATGTCTTTGAGTGGAAGGTAGAACAGGGAAAGCGAGTCAAGTCGCTTTTAGTTTTGAAATGCCAGCTCTACAATGGCGTAGCGAACCTGCGCTGCAGAAGTTATGCCGGCTACCACTTAAAAGGGTGGCAGGAAAGAGGACAGTGACCTCGTGCCAGGTGATTCAAGCTGGAGGGCCACCTGCAGCGTGGGCATCGGTACAAGAGCAGAGAAGAAGCTTTAGAAAACTGTGTTTCGAAATTCCAACGGGATACGAACAAAAGCAAGTGACGCATTTTCGTTCAGTGATTGCAACACATGGAAAGGTCAATGTACTTTAGGCATCTCGAATGGGCACAAAACCTCCGACTGGCGGAAACTCACTAGGAAGGAGAAAACTACTGAAGTTTCGATGCAGTTTGATAGAATGGATGTTGCGATTGGTAGAGGGTGTTTCTACAAAATAAGAGGAATGCTCCTATTGGTCGACAAAAGATGTGACGTGAAAAAGGAACCCCAGTGGAGGCAGGCAGTTCTGCCGTGAGTTGGGCAAGAGAGAAATTTTAGGGGGACTCTTCTCTGAACTGGCGTCAAGTGCAGAACGGAGCGCTTAACGCTCCGTACGATACAGAGAAGAATTTGGTGTGGACACTGTGTTCACAGTGGCTGCACTACAGCTAAAATTAGCTGTAGCAACGTTTAGCTCCAACTGTGGAGAAACAAACCGGCCAAATTAGTCAATTGTTCTTGCGAGAAGTGAGAGGGCACTATAATATGCACGCTGCTCCAACCATGCGCGTGTATACCGCCACATAATAAGACTAGGGCTGAGCACACGTTTTCTCGCATACCGAGAAACAAAGGGAAAGTTTCTGCTGGAAAGTTCAGCAAAGGCCAGATTAGTTTTGTAGGAATTTCAGTGGGAGAAAAAAATGGTTCAAATGGTTCTGAGCACTATGGGACTCAACTTCTGAGGTCATTAGTCCCCTAGAACTTAGAACTAGTTAAACCTAACTAACCTAAGGACATCACAAACATCCATGCCCGAGGCAGGATTCGAACCTGCGACCGTAGCGGTCTTGCGGTTCCAGACTGCAGCGCCTTTAACCGCACGGCCACTTCGGCCGGCTTCAGTGGGAGAGAGCGGCCTTGCAGACAGCAGCACGTCGCAACTTAAGGCAGATATCGTGTGCAGAGGTGTAAACTTTGTTGGTTCACCAGCTTGCGTCCACTGTAAACTCGAGCGGCCTTGGGTAATCTTGTGCTCAAACTTGTCACTTGACTAAACATCCACCGTAGACTTGACTGTCATCCTAAATAGTAGCGAACTTTGAACTGGAGTCAGACGATTTTCGTAGTACTAACCAACATCATAACGTATGTGTAGGAGCAATTTTGTAAAGAAACATCCAATTAAACTTTCATATTATTGTACTTAGTATTAATGTAAAGAAACTCCCAATTAAACTTTCATAAAATTGTGCTTAAGATTAATCTTCTTTCATAGAGTTAATATTTAACATTGTTGTGTATAAACTCATTTCACTTTTTAATGTTGGCAAGATGCGTTATCGATTGCGCTGTTTTTATGTTGGCGAGTTGAAAATTATGTGAAAAGCTGTAATGTGGAGAGAAATATTGCGAGATTAAACTTGTCATTTCACCTCACACAGTTGTTCTCAATTCAAGAATAAGCAAGCAATAACAAAACCCCCACACCTTTACAATATGTGCATCACGGCTCGGTAGTAAATGTGTTGAATTTCATTTGCTTGATGTCTGAGCTATTTACTGTCAGTACCACTTAGGGTGGAGCTCTCGTGTTTGTCGGGGCTACTCACAAAGGAAACTCCCCTCAGATTTAGTAACGAGAGGGCCTAGTGGATAGCTCGTCAAAAACGGAACTCAGACCAAGCATTAAAACAGGAAGAAGGTGTACTGAACTGTGAAAAAAAAGGAAAATAGAAACACTGAACGGTTCAAGCACAGGAAGTGCAACATAGAGCCGCGTGGAATATCCATAGCGTCGTGGTTCAATGAGCACGGTGTCTGGCTACAAAGCGGGAGTGTTCGAAGCAACCCCGTGCCATTTTTTTTTCTTTTTTCTTTTTCACAGTTCGCTTTATTCAGGCTTGCGTCTGTGACCTGCTGCAACATCCATTTGTAGCAGCGAGGTGTACGGAAGTGCCCTATAATGGAAGTTGATTCGGACAACTACTCTATTAGCAGCCGAAAGGACGTGGCTTCCGAATGGAAACTGCAAACGTATGATTACAGGCCGACAAATGAACCGAAACCTCCACCGGAAAACACGTCTGGTGTGTCATACACGGCACTGGTGACAGTACGTGTGCCATATGATAGGAATCTCTTATCGACACACCTTACTTGTACGCCTGATGAGTCCTTGCTCGATTTACGTGTCTGTATGAATGTGAATGTGATCACTCACAAAGAAATGATGAAAACATAATTGTTTGTCACATAAGTTGCAACAAATGAACGCAAAAGTTTCACAACCGTGAGGTTTTTCCTGTGCTGTATCAGAACACGTTTTTAAAGTTGCGTTGTGTTTAGAAGGTTTTGATTCTTAAATTCCTTTCTTGTAGCATAGTTAACTCCCGTTTAACGTTGCTATTCATTTCTGTGAGACGTCTGTATGGTATCTCCCCTGCTCTCACTATTCATTACGTTTACTTGCGTCGGTAATGTACACAACTGGCCATTAAAATTGCTACACCAAGAAGAAATGCCGATGATAAACGGGTATTCATTAGAAAAATATATTATACTAGAACTGACATGTGATTACATTCTCATGCAATTTGGGTGCATAGATCCTGAGAAATCAGTGCCCAGAACAACCACCTCTGGCCGTAATAACGGCCTTGATACGCCTGGGCATTGAGTCAAACAGAGCTTGGATGGCGTGTACAGGCACAGCTGCCCATGCAGCTTCAACACGACACCACAGTTCATCAAGAGTAATGACTAGCGTATTGTGACGAGCCAGTTGCTCGGCCACCATTGACTAAACGTTTTCAGTTGGTGAGAGATTTGGAGAATGTGCCGGCCAGGGCAGCAGTCGAAGATTCCTGTATCTAGAAAGGCCCGTACAGGACCTGCAACACGCGGTCATGCATTATCCTACTGAAATGTAGGATTTCGCAGGGATCGAATGAAGGGTATTGTCACGGGTCGTAACACATGTGAAATGTAACGTCCGCTGTTCAAAGTACCGTCAGTGCGAACAAAGAGTGACCGCGACGTGTAACCAATGGCATCTCACACCATCACGCCGAGTGATACGCCAGTATGGCAATGACGAATACACGCTTCCAATGTGCGTTCACCGCGATGTCACCAAACACGCATGCGACCAGCATGATTCTGTAAACAGAACCTGGATTCATCCGAAAAAATGACGTTTTGCCATTTGTGCACCCAGGTTCGTCGTTGAGTACACCATCGCAGGCGCTCCTGTCTGTGATGCAGCGTCAAGGGTAACGGCAGCCATGGCCTCCGAGCTGGTAGTTCATGCTCCTGCTAACGTCGTAGAACTGTTCGTGCAGATGGTTGTTGTCTTGCAGACGTCCCCATCTCTTGACTCAGGGATCGAGACGTGGCTGCACGATCCGTTACAGCCATGCGGATAAGATGCCTGTAATCTCGACTGCTAGTGATACAAGGCCGTTGGGATCCAGCACGGCGTTCCGTATTACCCTCCTGAACCCACCGATTCCATATTCTGCTAACAGTCATTGGATCTTGGCCAACGCGAGCAGCAATGTCGCGATACGATAAACCGCAATCGCGACAGGTTACAATCCGACCTTTATCAAAGTCGAAAACGTAATGGTACGCATTTCTCCTCCTTACACGAGGCATCACAACAACGTTTCACCAAACAACGCCGGTCAACTGCTGTTTTTGTATGAGAAATCGGTTGGAAACTTTCCTCATGTCAGCATGTTGTAGCTATCGTCACCGGCGCCAACTTTCTGTGAATGCTCTGAAAAGCTAATCATTTGCATATCACAGAATCTTCTTCCTCTCGGTTAAATTTCGCGTCTGTAGCACGTCATCTTCGTGGTGTAGCAATTTAAATGGCCAGTAGTGTATTCTTACAACATGACTCATATTCTATAATCAACGTATAGTATGACAACTGCCAGGACTACAGAAGGAGAACAAACATTTCAGTGACCGGCGGACAGTTCATAATGTTGTGAAAAATAAATACGTAAGTGGCACGAGAGACCTTTGAACACGGCTTGCCCACTTGGTAGTCCAACACCACGACCACTTACCCACGACGCCGTTGCTGTTCAAGGCTGCTGTTTATTGCACTTCTTGTCCTTGGACCATTCGCTATTTCTACACTCCTGGAAATTAAAATAAGAACACCGTGAATTCATTGTCCCAGGAAGGGGAAACTTTATTGACACATTCCTGGGGTCAGATACATCACATGATCACACTGACAGAACCACAGGCACATAGCCACAGGCAACAGAGCATGCACAATGTCGGCACTAGTACAGTGTATATCCACCTTTCGCAGCAATGCAGGCTGCTATTCTCCCATGGAGACGATCGTAGAGATGCTGGAGGTAGTCCTGTGGAACGGCTTGCCATGCCATTTCCACCTGGCGCCTCAGTTGGACCAGCGTTCGTGCTGGACGTGCAGACCGCGTGAGACGACGCTTCATCCAGTCCCAAACATGCTCAATGGAGGACAGATCCGGAGATCTTGCTAGCCAGGGTAGTTGACTTACACCTTCTAGAGCACGTTGGGTGGCACGGGATACATGCGGACGTGCATTGTCCTGTTGGAACAGCAAGTTCCCTTGCCGGTCTAGGAATGGTAGAACGATGGGTTCGATGACGGTTTGGATGTACCGTGCACTATTCAGTGTCCCCTCGACGATCACCAGTGGTGTACGGCCAGTGTAGGAGATCGCTCCCCACACCACGATGCCGGGTGTTGGCCCTGTGTGCCTCGGTCGTATGCAGTCCTGATTGTGGCGCTCACCTGCACGGCGCCAAACACGCATACGACCATCATTGGCACCAAGGCAGAAGCGACTCTCATCGCTGAAGACGACACGTCTCCATTCGTCCCTCCATTCACGCCTGTCGCGACACCACTGGAGGCGGGCTGCACGATGTTGGGGCGTGAGCGGAAGACGGCCTAACGGTGTGCGGGACCGTAGCCCAGCTTCATGGAGACGGTTGCGAATGGTCCTCGCCGATACCCCAGGAGCAACAGTGTCCCTAATTTGCTGGGAAGTGGCGGTGCGGTCCCCTACGGCACGGCGTAGGATCCTACGGTCTTGGCGTGCATCCGTGCGTCGCTGCGGTCCGGTCCCAGGTCGACGGGCACGTGCACCTTCCGCCGACCACTGGCGACAACATCGATGTACTGTGGAGACCTCACGCCCCATGTGTTGAGCAATTCGGCGTGTAAGTAGGCTGTTTAGGTTTTTTATTGGTAACGCCACCTCTGTATGAAAATCACTGGCTGTGCTGTGTGCAGTCTGTGGCCAGTTTGCATTGTTGTCTGCCATTGTAGTGTTGGGCAGCGGCAGCTGGATGTGAACAGCGCGTAGCGTTGCGCAGTTGGAGGTGAGCCGCCAGCAGTGGTGGATGTGGGGAGAGAGATGGCGGAGTTTTGAAATTTGTCATGAACTGCTATATTTATATATGATGATATCAAGGTAAATACATTGTTTGTTCTCTACTAATATCTTTCATTTGCTAACTATCCCTATCAGTAGTTAGTGCCTTCCATAGTTGGAATCTTTTATTTAGCTGGCAGTAGTGGCGCTCGCTGTATTGCAGTAGCTTGAGCAGCGAAGATTTTTGTGAGGTAAGTGATTTGTGAAACGTATAGTTTAATGTTAGTCAGGGCCATTCTTTTGTAGGGAATTTTGAAAGTCAGATTGCGTTGCGCTAACAAAATATTGTGTGTCAGTTTAAGCACAGTCATGTATAATTTTTCTAAGGGGACGTTTCATATGTCGACCCTGCCAGGATACCTCACTGGAATCTTCTGATTTTTTTTCTTGTAGTTTGTGTAATTAGTGTAGCTTTTGTTTATTGCTAGCGCGTAATTGTAGAGAAAATCTCCTTTGTAGTTGCAGTCTTTCATTGTTGTACACAGTTGTGGCATGCATGTAGATTTGCACCAAGTATTTCACAGCTGCAATTAACTAGATATTATTTTCAGTGTTATGTTAATGTGATCTCTTATTTTTGCTCTTCAAATTGTGCTTTTCTGTGTTATCGTGAAATATTGTGACAATAATGGCTTGTGAAAAACGTAATACTAGGCTCCAAAGTAAATTGAGAAATGACAGTGAAGACAAAAGCAGTGGGTTAGCGCCGCAGAGTAATGAATTAACTAATGTTCAAAGTAGTAATTTGGTAATTGTGCATAGGGAAATGGAGCGGGCGGCAAACAATGGTGTAGACAGTGAAACAATTAGAGAACAGGGAAGCATTATCGATCGATTGGTCGGCAACAGCTCGCCTCAGGAATCCGAAATGACAGGAAACAATCTCGCAAATACTGTAGATTCAGTTTTTGGATCCTCACCGTTTTCTCAAATAAGTCAAGACACATTTTCTGCTTGTCAAAATGTGAATGTTTCCGGTGCAAATTCACTGCCGAAAAGCACTGAGGAACATGTTCCAGACACCAGTGCATTGTTATTACAATTAATACAGCAAATGGGACAAACACAGCAAAAGCTTCAAAAGTTAGACACAGTGGAACAAAATCTTAAAAAGTTAGACACCACACTTGAACAAACACGTGACGATTTAACTACTGAGTTACATAACATTGACTCGAAATGTCAAAAAGTCTGTAATGACGTAAAAACACAAATTTGTGAGCATTTTCAACCTATTTTTTCGCGGCATGAAAATGCATTACAGAATCACGAAGCAGCCATAAAAGAACTGCAAGCCATTGTTCATGAAAATCATGAGACCTTGTGGGCTAAAATTGACTCAGTTGCATCTACCGATTCGGTTACGCAACTTGCAATAACTCAGGAAAACTTAAAGGACACAGTAGATTCGATTTCAACACAAATGGACACTCTGAAACTTGGTTCAGAAAAACACACTGAGGAAATGTGTTCACTATCGGAGAAAGTAGCCGAACTTTCGGATCAGGTCACTAACTTATCTACAAAGGTAGATGATGATCTGAATGACACAAGACCTGTAGCCTTCACTGACACAGAAGAGTATGAACAAATTAGAAAATTCAAACAGAATCAAAATCAAATCAATACACAGTACAAAAGAGAAATCCGGGAAGTACAAGATCAGCTGACACGGGTAATACAAGAATTACGTATTTCAGAGGATACTCGCGCCCCAATACGGGAAGAGGGACACAGAAATACGAAACAGCCACAACATAATAACACAGGGCATTTCGGAAGTTCTGAAAGAAATTGGCAATGTGCACCGAATTTTGATATGGAACGGCCGACACGACCTAACAATGACCGATATGCGACTGGCCGACATGATGATTTTGACTATAAGCTGTTCATTACTACACGTAAATTCAAAACATTTAAGAATTCTGGCAACGACATTCATCCACAAGCATGGCTCCGTCAATTTTCGCATTGTTTTCCTCCCAACTGGTCGTTAGAACACAGATTAGAATTTATGTGTGGCTACTTGGAGAATGAACCAGCTGTAAGAATGCGATCGGTAATTCACGATTGCCACAGTGAAGGAGAGTTTTACCATGCCTTCCTCTCAGCATATTGGTCTCAAGCCACACAAGACCGAGTAAAACATAGCATCATAATGATGAAACGTTTCGAACAATCTGAATTTTCCAGTCTTATGAAATATTTTGAAGACATGTTGCATAAGAATCAGTATCTTTCAAACCCATACAGCCCCTCAGAACTCATCCGCATTTGCTTAATCAAACTGCCTGAACATTTACGACATATTATTTTGGCAGGACGTTGCAAAGACGACATTGAAGCATTTCAAGGACTTTTACAAGAATTAGAAATTGACACTGACAATCGCGGAACGCGAAACCAGGAACACAACAATTACAGGTCACATCCGTCGCAATTCCGCGATGAAAGAAGTAATAACTTGACACGACAAGGCTATTCTTACAACGCAAATCGTGACCAAAATAGACACCACCCGTACGACAACCGTTGGCAGTGTAATAATAGTTACAGAGAAAGATCGCATTTCCGTAGTAATGACTATCGCAGAGACAATCAGAGAAACAGACAATATGGGAACCAAAACAAGTATTATCAAGGGAGGCAGAATAACTTCAGACGCAACAGTTCGGCGCAGAGTTACGATTCAGGGAGAAATTCTCCACCACATGACCGACAAACAAGAAACTATGTAAACTACCGACAAAACGACAGACGTGAATTTCATCAGAACTGGCGGGATTCTAACAGAGCTGGGCCCTCTCGGCAAGGCGAATTTGTAGAAGTTAGGTCTCCTAATCCCAATAACAACGCGCGCCAACAAAGAAACAGATAATGACTCGCGCCGCAGGCACCCACGTGCGCCGGCTGGCTCAGAGAAAAATAACATAGATGCTAACCTTGAGAAAAATTCCAGTATTCTTTGCCGACGTATACCGCATGACAATTGCATTCAAGTTCAAACTCTGAGTACTATGAAGAGTAACGGTTTACACCAGGTTTCACATGTAAAACCATTTATTGAAAGATAATCTGCTTTTTAACTTTGTCTTTGTCATAAAATTTTTCGCTTCACATTACTAATATGCTTTGTCAGACTTAGAATCTGTTAACATACAACAATGTTTGAAGTTAAATATCCAATCAAGAACCAAGAGAACTTATTTAAACAGAAATGACGAATGCATTGTTATAGCGAACAGACGTCACAGTGTTATTGTGTGTGTACATTCTTGCTTGTTTGTTGCACGATTACGTAACGACTATAAGGCTCACATACTTAGAACATTTACCAGTACTGCTAATGAGATTTTAATGCAACATTTTGGTTTATTTGAAAATAAATTCTGAATTTAAAGTGCTTTCTGAGAGATACCAGATGACACAGAGGTTAGTTTATGTGACAGCTACACGATTTTTATCACAACACTACTAATGAGTGACAATTTACAATGTTGCTTTTGCGGTGTATCTGTTTTATATCTGCACAGTTTTCTGAATTCTTCTGGAAAGAAAAACATGTTTTAGTAGTAACTTTTGTGGTATAGCAATAATGAGACAGCCTTTTTCGTGGCACAACAATACGTTACTGTACAGTACTTTCTTCATCACACCAATAAGCATAATAACTATGATATCTATACGCAAAGCATTTCACTTTTGTTTATCATGAGGTAAGTACATTGACTTCTGCAGAACTTAGCTTTCGGAGGACGATAACTACGACACTTCCACACAGGTTATGTTGCAACAAGATGCACATTTAGCGCTACAGTACACGTATTTGAGTGATTAATTTTGTACTTAAAACATTTATTTTTAAAGATTTTTGAATTACAAAGAAAGTTTTCTGTGATACATTTCATTCCATTGCTGTAATCTGTAACACCTGAGGGTATAATTACATTAATCCTCAGGGGGGTACATGCTTACTTTGTGTACCATGTGTGTGGCAACCACAAGGAACCCTAGCTAATATGGTATTTGCTTATACAACTTTACACATCGGTACCATATTCCTCTAACACACAAATTACACAGCTATCTGATCATGTAACTGAGAGATAAACTTTTTTTTATTACATCAGTGACATATGTTTACGCAATTACAGAGTTGGATTACTTCACACTTACGAAATTGTATTTTGTCTCTACTGTGTGATCTGTTCATATTTTTTCGGAACCATTGTGATACTATGAGAGCTTTGAATGATATATTTGGTAAGGGAGCATGATTTTAAAGTACGTTTGAGGCAGATGACACTTTTGACATGAGCAGAGAATTTTTTTAATTATTGGAGGAAGCTACGACGATTTTGAGATTTGACTGAGGTGTTATGATGTTATTTTTACGACGACGATGTGTATTATGGTGCTGAAGTATGTTTATGATTAATAGGCTGAGGCTATATGAGTTATTTGATTATGCTTCATATTTATAATGACGAAATATTGACGAGTGTCGATGGATACGTATATGTGTAATAAGGTAAGGAGTAATGAATAGTGGGTAGGGACTCTTGACTTGTGAAACAGGATGTTGGAAACCAAGAATCGTACTTTAAGAGTTATGAAATGTGTGTAAATGCGTGAATGTATCACAATGCCGGCGAAAATTTTTTTGGACACTTATATTTATAGGATTTTGTTTCTACAGATTTGCAACGCTAATTCTTGACCTGTGAAATATTTTTATGTGAGACTGTCACTGTAGCGGAAACTGCTGTCGTAAATATTTCCGTAAGAAAGTTAAGTGACCACCTGCACGTAATGCGTCGTGGGCACCCACCTGGGCGACAGCCGCCCGAAAAAAAAAAAAAAAAAAGCCATTAGCCTTTCAGCGGCACAGGTAGAAAAAAAAGGGGGAGGCCATTGTCCGTGCTACTGACATTTCCTTGTTGAAAGCATACTGTGGATCTCGTAATTTATGATATTTACTGAAATGCCTAATAAAATGACAAGAAATATTTTTACATCTGCACACCTGATTATGACAAGCGTCTTTCTATGAGAGTTGAGAGAATTTCTACTAACTTATGAAATGTCACATGACTACTGAATGATATTTTTATGCTTTGCTTTTCATAGTTGCTTATTTCATTTGATATCTGGTTTCCAGCTGTGTTGCAGCATTGCTTTTATAAAATGAAATGCATTTGCTAATGTGAACACTTTCTGTCAACAGATCTATTAAATAATTATTTCATGATCCACATTCTTTAAAAAAGGAGCTCTTGGAATGGAGAGAACAATAAGAAGGGACTAATAACAGTAACTGCATCTATAATTTTCTTTTCAAGTACTTGGTAATTTCTTTTGTAGAATAATTTGTGGTGCACCACTTTAATTACTTAGACATTAAGATGTGATTATACATTTCCCTTATCTGCATTGTTATCTTTAGTGTACTATTTTTTCTGTGTGAGCTATGTCATGTTTAGATATAAGCTGCTGTTTGCCAGGCATAGTGCTACTGAACTTTAATTTGTGTTACTCTGCTAAGCCAGATTTATTTTTTTGTTTGCTGCGCATTGCCTCATATTAGTTGTAATGTTGAATTGCTTGGTAATTTAGATTTACTGTAGCTTGCTTTGCGATTTTCCATTTTTTTTCATTGCTGTTTATATTAATTGTTTTATGTGCTGCTGCATTGCCTCGTCCCTTAGTTTAGCATCTGAGCTCAGTAGACTTAAGTTAGCTTAAGAGGGGGAAGACTATATGAGAAACTGACTATGGAGAATAGGTAAAGAATGCATTGCGAAGTTATATAAAAAAGATTTGGGACCAAATGAGTATTGTACAATCAGAAATAATTATTTTGAAAGAAATATGAACAGAATACAGAAAGCAGGCTTAGATAGGACTTTTCGGAATAATGATGAACAATGGGAGATCTCCACGCAAAATACTGCAGTAAACAAACCCTGTCCTTTCCCTTTTGTGTTATCCCACTATATGTTTGTGTACCCTTGTGTATTTGTTTTCTTCCTGTCTCTGTGTACTGTTTCATAGAACTTTTTTCTCTTCTAATACTAAGTTACATTCACTATGATGAGGAATACTGTTATCCTCAAATACAATTGGCATTAATAATATGTTATTTACTTTGTAAAGATGTTAGACATTATTTATTCTGTTTAAATGCTCATGTGTGAAGTTGATGTTTCGAAAGTTACTCTGATATTTTATGTATGTACTTATGTCATAATTCCTGTAACACTGATGTATATGTTATTTCGATTCTTTTGTAAAGCCCATATTACTACAAATGTTATCTGTATTATTATGTTTTTAATGATGTATTTTGTACCTTTGTAATTGTATTCTTATGTTATAAAATTGTAATTGTCACCAGTTCATGATATTATTAACTTGTTAGTTACATTTCACTGCACACATTTCTGTTGGTCATAGTATATGGACAATATGTGAGAAGTAGGGACTGTTAGTGTTTGCACGTGTGTTAATAATTCAGCAAGGGACTGGATAACAGCATTGCTGGTTCTAAGGACAATTTCAAAAACTTTGTGAGTGCACAAGTGGTGGTTTATGGACTTGCTATATTATCCGCAAGACTCTTCAATGGTGATTGTGCACCTGCACAGTCACAACAGATGGCTGCTGGCTATCTCTACAAGGACTACAGTGGGTCTGCATCTTTGATGACCCACCAATACCATTATCTCTACAAGGACTACAGTGGGTCTGCACCTCTGGTGGCCCACCAATACCACAATCTCTACCAGGACTCCAGTGGGTCTGCTCTGTGATGACCTACCTACCAATATTCTTCAAAACTTCGAATGACTCTGCTGTGGGTTTGCTCCATTGTGGCCCATTACCTGTCAGCATGTCAAGAGTCAGCACTGTCTTTCCGTTGGAAGGACAACACTACTTCTTCAAGACTACATGGAAATCCACTACTTCTGTGTGCATTTTCTTCTACTGCTCAGACTTTGAGAAAAACACTACTATTTTACCGTGATGACCAATCAGGACTGTCTTTATGGACTGTGAGAAAATTTGAGCTTTTGACCAACACTGTATCAATAAGTGTGTGCATTTGATTTCTTTGTTATTGTTATTATGAAAAATTTTTTTTTCAAATCTGTATTGGCCACTGCCCAATACAATTTGTAAAATTTTTTGTGGGGAGCATGGGGGCTATATAAGTAGGCTGTTTAGGTTTTTTATTGGTAACGCCACCTCTGTATGAAAATCACTGGCTGTGCTGCGTGCAGTCTGTGGCCAGTTTGCATTGTTGTCTGCCATTGTAGTGTTGGGCAGCGGCAGCTGGATGTGAACAGCGCGTAGCGTTGCGCAGTTGGAGGTGAGCCGCCAGCAGTGGTGGATGTGGGGAGAGAGATGGCGGAGTTTTGAAATTTGTCATGAACTGCTATATTTATAAATGATGATATCAAGGTAAATACATTGTTTGTTCTCTACTAATATCTTTCATTTGCTAACTATCCCTATCAGTAGTTAGTGCCTTCCATAGTTGGAATCTTTTATTTAGCTGGCAGTAGTGGCGCTCGCTGTATTGCAGTAGCTTGAGCAGCGAAGATTTTTGTGAGGTAAGTGATTTGTGAAAGGTATAGTTTAATGTTAGTCAGGGCCATTCTTTTGTAGGGAATTTTGAAAGTCAGATTGCGTTGCGCTAACAAAATATTGTGTGTCAGTTTAAGCACAGTCATGTATAATTTTTCTAAGGGGACGTTTCATAGGCGGTACGTCCACCCGGCCTCCCGCATGCCCACTATACGCCCTCGCTCAAAGTCCGTCAACTGCACATACGGTTCACGTCCACGCTGTCGCGGCATGCTACCAGTGTTAAAGACTGCGATGGAGCTCCGTATGCCACGGCAAACTGGCTGACACTGACGGCGGCGGTGCACAAATGCTGCGCAGCTAGCGCCATTCGACGACCAACACCGCGGTTCCTGGTGTGTCCGCTGTGCCGTGCGTGTGATCATTGCTTGTACAGCCCTCTCGCAGTGTCCGGAGCAAGTATGGTGGGTCTGACACACCGGTGTCAATGTGTTCGTTTTTCCATTTCCAGGAGTGTATTTTGCTGTTTCTTTCACAGTTCAGTTCACCTTCTTCCTGTTTTCATGCTTGATCTGTGTTCAGGTTTTGACGTGCTGTCTACTGGGTCGTCTTACCACTAAATCTGAGGGGCATGCGATGCGGAATTTGCCTCGTCAGTATCAGCCAACCTAGTGTATCCCTTTATTAAAAGACTGCGGTTTTTGAGGAAAGTCGCAGATGTTCTCCCAATCTCAAAGCTAGAGTAAGAGTAGCATTTAACATTATGTATTGAATTTAAACATTTACTTCATTTTTCTGTTGAGTGAAAATAAATAAATTTACGGTGTCTAGTTGAATTTATTGTACTAAGCTATCTAGTCAACTTTATCGATCTCCTAATTAAGCTAGAATAGAATATCATTATGACTAGATACCTCATCTTAAGTATTCCTCTAGGTGTAGGTTGCTAATGGCTAGGTTGTTTTTAATTCATCTGTAGGCATGATACAACACTAGGCATCCGCACATACATAAACTGTACGAAAACTGTTCAAAAAAATCCGGAACATTTGGCATTCCTGCACACGTCCGTGTTTACTGTTTAACTGTCGGAAGTTTCACTGTGTATCTCTGTTAGTTATTGTTCAGTGCTGTATTGAGCAGAACGTTATGTTGTACAGGTTGCGAATTTCGAAATGGCAGAGTTAGAGGAGCAGCGCGTCAAGCATTAAATTTTTCGTGAAACTCAAGAAAACCCTTACAGAGACACAACAAATGGTGCAGCAAGCTTACGGTGATGAGTACTTAAGCCGTATTCGGTGTTACGAATGATTCATACAGTTTATAAATGGCCGGACGGAAGTTAAAGATGACCCTCGTTCAGGACGTATTCGACGTCTACCGACGACGATCATGTCAAAAATGTCAACGACATTGTGCGTGCCAATCGATGACTGACTGTCCGAGAGATTGCAGAAGAATGTAACATTTTAGTTGGACCATGTCATGAAATCCTGACACAGCATCTTGGAATGCATCGTGTTGCCTCCAAGTTCGTCCCACGGCAGATGAATCAAGACCAGAAAGACCGTCACCCGGCAGTCTTTTGGGTCGTGCAAATTAGAACGAGACGTTCTTTAATAGAATTATTTTATTATTCTCGAATCAGAAACATACAAATTTACAGTAGCCATACACATCAATAAATATGTACATACATATACACAAATTGTATTTATATTACATGTGCCCAGTACTTTGCAACCTCCAAGGTGCTTGGAGTGGCTTGCAGGAGATCAATCTTCGTGCAGGATGTAGGGCACAAAAGGCACTGGAGCATGTGGCTTGTGGTTTGTTCTTGTCCACAATCACAGGACGTATCTTCTGTTACGAAGCCCCGTCTCTTCAGTTTGCCTCTGGATCGTCCAACTCCTGATCGTAATCTGTTTAAAGATTTCCACACCAGCCAGCTCTCGTTGTGTCCAGGAGGTAGTTCTTCAGCTTCTGGCGTCTGCAGACGAGGCGTCGACTTCTTCCATAACTCCAGCCTTGCCTTCTCTGGTGAAATGGTGAGCTTCTCGGATGTTCTCAGGAAGCTCTTTCGCGATCTCAGCCGTTGCTGTGGTGGATTATGTCCGAGTAGTGGATGGACACTGTATGTTCCATTTTCAGTCTCTCCTTGTTGGCAGCCACTGTTCTGCGTATCCATGGTGGCGCTATTCCAGCCAGGCAGTAGAGCTTATCAGTTGGGGTAGGTCTTACGCAACCTGTGATCAACCTGCAGGTTTCGTTGAGAGCAATGTCTACTTGTCCGGCATGAGATGACCTGTACCAGACTGGAGCCTCCACGAAGGTTGCAATGATTTCCGACCAAGATAAGACTTGCAATCGGGCGTACCCTGGGCGTCAGGTTTCTCTGGCGGCTGATCCTTTCACACCAGAAACATCATCTTGGTCCTTTTCAGGACCACAGTTGACCATCATATCGATGAATAGAATTATGACTGGGATAAGACGTGGGTCTACAGTTATGATGCGGAGACCAAAGTTCAATTTTCACAATGGATCGGGAAAGGTTCTTCAACACCAAAAGAAGCTCATTGGTTCAGGTCAAATGTCAAAGCCATCCTGTTAGTTTTCTTTAAGTTTGGAGGATTAGTTTCTAGTGAATTCGCGCCACAGGAACAAACTGTTAATTGATGCTACTATCGGGACGTCTTGCGACGTCTGCGAGAAAATGTAGGAAGGAAACTGTGGTGTCACCGCCAGACACCACACTTGCTAGGTGGTAGCCTTTAAATCGGCCGCGGTCCGGTAGTATACGTCGGACCCGCGTCTCGCCACTGTCAGTGATTGCAGACCGAGCGCCACCACACGGCAGGTCTAGAGAGACGTACTAGCACTCGCCCCAGTTGTGCAGCCGACTTTGCTAGCGAAGCTACACTGACCAATACGCTCTCATTTGCCGAGACGATAGTTAGCTTAGCCTTCAGCTACGTCATTTGCTACGACCTAGCAAGGCGCCATTACCAGTTTATATTCAGTGTAATAATGTCTAAACAAGAGCGATGTTCTCCAATTGTGGATTAAAGTTAAGTATTCCAAGAACTACGTTCTTTTCTTTATAGGATAATTACTTTACCTTGTTCCAGACCTCACGCCAATCTGCGTGAGCTTAACGCGTGCCTTTCGGCTACCTCCGAGTGGCTTGGCTGTCTTGCCACGCCACTACAGAAACGGCCTGAAATACGGCCAGACAATTCATGGCTCTTGCATCACGATAACGCACCCACATATTCATCGCTGTTGGAGCGTGACTATTGCACAAAAAAAAAACGAAATCACTGTGCTGCCTCAGCCTCTGTACTCTCCTGACCTGGCTCGTGCGGACTTTTTTGTATTTCCAGAATTGGAAACCCCCTTGAAAGGAAGAAGATTTGCAACGTTAGACGAGACAAAAGAAATTCGCAGACGGCGCTTCACGCGATCCAGCAAAAGGAGTACCAAGACTGCTTCCGAAAGTGGAAACGGCGTTGGCAGCGGGGTATCAATTGCTCCTACACTACAACACCCAGGGTTTTATACTCGCAATAAGTGACCATGGGACAGAAAAGCAACTGAAATCTCTGAACAGAGGGAAAGCCGATGAACCAGATGGGGTACCAGTGCTACTCTACATACAGCATGTACAAGAACTTGTTCCTGTCCCAGCAGCAGTGTTCCATAGGTCTTTGGAGGAGCGAAGTGTTCCTGATGATTGGAATAAGTAGACACCGTTCCCATTTTTAATAAAGGTAGCTGAACAGACGCGCAAACCTATAGATCTACTATATCTCTGACGTCACTCAGTTGTGGAAATTTGGAACTTGTTTCACGCTCGCTTATTGTGACGTTTCCGGATACCGAAAATCTGCTCTGTAGGGACCAATATGAGCTCAAAAACGACGATCATGTTAAACGCAGCTCATCCTGTTCGTCCGCGAGACCATGAAGGTGGTAGATACCGGCTCCTAGATGGATGCCGTATTCCCTGACTTCTGTAAGGCGTGCTGTACAGTTCTATACTGTCGCTAATGAACAAAATACAAAAGCGCTGAATATCGAACCAACTCTACGACTGGAGTGTAGAGTTTCTAGGAAACATAACACATCATCGTATAAAGCTGATGTTCCTTACGGGTATTGAGTGTCACCTTTGTCTATGATAATGATGTATGCTGAATAAATGAATTACAAATTGGACTAGCATCGGTGTTGCAAAGTGGATAGTGCAGCTGCCTAGTAAGCAAGAGACCCGGTTTCCAATCTTAGTTCTACAATAAACTTTAATTCATTGCTTCAGCCTGCATTATTGTCGTAGATAAGGCTGATGTCATTGATGGTACATTTAAAATATTTTGCGTGTACATAGTTGCCTGATACCATACGTCAATCTATGCTAACAATGAAACATATGTTTCGTTGCTTACAGGGGGAATATGCATGATTACCATAGAAGAGAAGGTGGCTGTTGTGACGTGGAAGCTACAGAGGTCGTCATACGATGACATTCGGATGAGATTTGACCGCGAATTCCATCACGATGGTCCCACTGATAAAACAATCCGCATATTGGTAAACAAGTTCAGCCGCACTGGATCGCTGGCAAGGGAGCCTGGACAAAGACGTCCAATTTCGCCGACATCGATTTGTTGTAGAATCATGGAACGTATTTTGTGTTCAGACATAATGACCTTTTTTAGACTCTGAGAAACCAGCACGGTTTTAGGAAACAGCGGTCATGCGAGACACAGCTGGCCCTCTTTGTGCATGATATACAACAGGCTCTAGATACCGGCTTCCAGGTTGATGACATATTTCTCGACTTTCCAAAGGCGTTCGACTCAGTTCCGCACTGTCGCTTGCTACAAAAAGTGCGCCCTTACGGTCTGTCCGATGACATATGCGGCTAGATAGAAATTTTTCTAACAGACAGGAAGCAATATGTCGTCCTGAACGGGGTGACTTCAACAGAAACAAGCGTAACTTCAGGTGTGCCCCAAGGCAGCGTAATAGGTCCTCTACTTTTTACGATTTACATAAACGATCTGGTTGATGGTATTGACAACGGCCTTAGACTGTTTGCCAATGATACTGTACTCTACAGGAAAGTAGTATCACACGAAAGTTGTGAACAAATCAATGAGGATTTGCAGAAAATAAATGCGTCGTATAATGACTGGCAGTTATCTCTCAATATTAGTATGTGTAACCTACTGCGCATAATAAGGCGAAAATCCCCATTAATGTAAGAGTGCAAAATAAATGCCAAGTCTTTGGAAGCGGTAACGTCCGTCAAGTATCTGGGTGTGAGTATTCGAAATGATATCAAATGGAATGATCAGATTACACAAGTAACGGGAAAGGCGAACTTAGATTTCGGTTTGTTGGTAGAATCCTGCATCCTTTAACAAAGGAAATAGCTTACAGTACGTTAGTTCGTCCAGTCTTAGAGTATTGTTCGTCTGTATGGGACCCTTACCAGTTGGGTCTGATTCAAGAGATTGAGGAGGTCCAAAGAAGAGCGGCAAGATTCGTGACTAGTACGTTTAGCCATCGCGAGAGCGTTACAAATCTCATAGAAAGTTTGAAGTGGGACACTCTTGCAGATAGACGGCGCGCTAAACAGAAGGGGCTGCTGACTAAATTCCGAAATCCGATCTTCACTGAGGATATAGAACATATATCATTATCAACAACTTTCAAATCGCGCAATGATAACCAATCAAAGATAAGGGAAATAAGAGCTCGTACTGGAACACAGGTGGGGGGGGGGGGGGATAGGACTTTGGCGCGAATTGGGCCCTCCGCCACCGCTTGCACAGGATAGGGTAGCATGGAGAGCTGCATCAAACCAGTCTCAGGACTGAAGATCTCAACAACAACAGATACTTCTGAATACCCTGTATACGATTACTGTATCACCTGAGGCAAAGGCAGGATTAACCCCATTTCACTCATTCCTTAGGAGCTGCTCCGGTATAAGAGAGCCTTTGCAAAGCCGATGCGAGTTTACGAGGGAACAGTAATCGGCTGTGGGTGAACTGGAAGCTGTATCGCCGAGGTAGATGTACCAGGGGAGGACCGCCACTGGCGTCCCAGACTTCACGTTTGCAGCGTCTGTGGGCGAAGGACCAGCCTGTCACTCGCATTTGCTCGGCCCTTCTTGGATGCAGCCGGAACAGCGCCACATTTCATTTAGCATTGCGGTGAGGCGGTTTTCGTACTGCACTACTCTTTCGAGTTCGGTAGAATCGTGATGTCAGCGTTGTTTCATATTCGTTGTTTTCGTTCACCTGTGAACGTCCAGTGGATGTTTGCACAAAAAGAGGCCGTCTACCTATCTGCTGCCACAGTCCTTTAAAATGAATAGGAATGACAGAAGAGAGGGATAGGATTCTCAATTCGCATAAGAGACGGGTACTGCTAAATTGCTACGAAACATCACTATACCACGCAGAACTAATTTAATGTTTAGTTGACAGTGAACATCACTGTACCATGCAGAGAGAATTTAAAGATTTAGTTGACAATGAAGGAGAAAATAATTACAACGATCAACAGACGGAATTCATTGTCCAGTGCATCAAGAAGTAATATGTGCAAAATCTGCAGACATGATGCACGTGAAGAAATACGAGTAGCAAAATTTGTGAAGTCGCATTTGCGACAGTTTTCAGTGAACTGAACGAAGAGTATGAAGACTTCATAGATTACTGCAACGTACGTTGGTTAGGTTGTAAGTAGGCTGTTTATGTTTTCTCTATGTAAGTGGGCTGTTTATGTTTTCTTATTGGCAACGTTACGTAGCGCTCAATATGAAAATCACTGGCTGTGCTGTGTGCAGTCTGTAGCTAGTTTGCATTGTTGTCTGCCATTGTAGTGTTGGGCTGCGGCAGCTGGATGTGAACAGCGCGTAGCGTTGCGCAGTTGGAGGTGAGCCGCCAGCAGTGGTGGATGTGGGGAGAGAGATGGCGGAGTTTTGTAACTTGTCATGAACTGCTATATTTATATATGATGATATCGAGGTAAATACATTGTTTGTTCTCTATTAATATCTTTCATTTGCTAACTATCCCTATCAGTAGTTAGTGCCTTCAGTAGTTTGAATCTTTTATTTAGCTGGCAGTAGTGGCGCTCGCTGTATTGCAGTAGCTTGAGCAGCGAAGATTTTTGTGAGGTAAGTGATTTGTGAAAGGTATAGTTTAATGTTAGTCGGGGCCATTCTTTTGTAGGGATTTTTGAAAGTCAGATTGCGTTGCGCTAAAAATATTGTGTGTCAGTTTAAGCACAGTCGTGTATAATTGTTCAAAGGGGACGTTTCATATGTCGACCCTTAGCCTAGGATACCTCACTGGAATCTTCTGATTTTTTCTTGTGGTCTGTGTAATTAGTGTAGATTTTGTTTATTGCTAGCTCGTAATTGTAGAGGAAATCTCCTTTGTAGTTGCAGCCTTTCATTGTTGTACAGTAAAACAGTTGTGGCATGCATATAGATTTGCACCAAGTATTTCGCAGCTACGCTTGCAATTAACTAGATATTATTCTCAGTGTTATGTTAATGTGTTCTCTTATTTTTGCTCTTCCAATTGTGCTTTTCTGTGTTGTCGTGTGAAATATTGTGACAATAATGGCGTGTGAAAAACGTAATACTAGGCTCCAAAGTAAACTGAGAAATGACAGTGAAAATGAAAGCAGTGTGTTAGCGCCACCGAGTAATGAATTAACTGATGTTCAAAGTAGTAATTTGGTAATTGTGCATAGGGAAATGGAGCGGGCTGCAAACAATGGTGTAGACATTGAAACAGGTAGTGAACAGGGAAGCATTATCGATCGATCGGCAACTGCTTGCCTCAGGAATCCGAAATGACAGGACACAATTTCGCAAATACTGTAGATTCAAGTTTTGGGTCATCACCGTTTTCTCAAATAAGTCAAGACATTTTCTGCTTGTCAAAATGTGAATGTTTCCGGTATAAATTCACTGCCGAAAAGCACTGAGGGACATGTTTCAGACACCAGTGCATTGTTATTACAATTAATGCAACAAATGGGACAAAAGCTTGAAAAGTTAGACAATGGAACAAAATCAGAGACAAACACAGCAACAGTTAGACACACTGGAACAAAATCAGAGACAAACACAGCAACAGCTTCAAAAGTTAGACTCATTGGAACAAACTCTTGAACAAACGCGTGAAGATTTAACTACTGAGTTACATAACATTGAATCGAAATGTCAAAAGGTCTGTAATGACGTAAAAACTCAAATTTGTGAGCATTTTCAACCTATTTTTTCGCGGCATGAAAATGCATTACAGAATCACGAAGCAGCCATAAAAGAACTGCAAATTATTGTTCATGAAAATCATGAGACCTTGCAAGCTAAATTTGACTCAGTTGCATCTACCGATTCGGTTACGCAACTTGCAAAAACTCAGGAAAACTTAAAGAACGCAGTAGATTCGATTTCAACACAAATGGACACTCTGAAACTTGGTTCAGAAAAACACATTGAGGAAATGTGTTCACTATCGGAGAAAGTAGCCGAACTTTCGGATCAGTTCACTAACTTATCTACGAAGGTAGATGATAATCTGAACGACACAAAACCGGTAGTCTTTAATGACACAGAAGAGTGCGAACAAATTAGGAAATTCAAACAAAATCAGAATCAAATTAATACGCAACACCAAAGAGAAATCCGGGAAGTACAAGATCAGCTGACTCAGGTAATACAAGAATTACGTATTTCAGAGGCCACTCGCGCTCCAATACGGGAAGAGGGACTTAGAAATACGGAACAACCACAAAATAATAACACAGGACACTTCGGAAGTTATGAAAGAAATTGGCAAGGTGCACCGAATTTTGAAATGGAACCGCTGAAACGACGTAACAATGACCGATATGCGACTCGCCGACATGATGACTTTGACTATAAGCTGTTCATTACTACACGTAAATTCAAAACATTTAAGAATTCTGGCAACGACATTCATCCACAAGCATGGCTCCATCAATTCTCGCATTGTTTTCCTCCCAACTGGTCGTTAGAACACAGGTTAGAATTTATGTGTGGCTACTTGGAGAATGAAGCAGCTGTAAGAATGCGATCGGTAATTCACGATTGCCACAGTGAAGGAGAGTTTTACCATGCCTTCCTCTCAGCATATTGGTCTCAAGCTACACAAGACCGTGTAAAACATAGCATCATGATGATGAAACACTTTGAACAATCTGAATTTTCCAGTCTTGTCAAATATTTTGAAGACATGTTGCATAAGAATCAATATCTTTCAAACCCATACAGCCCCTCAGAACTCATCCGCATTTGCTTACTCAAATTGCCCGAACATTTACGACATATTATTTTAGCAGGACGTTGCAAAGACGACATTGAAGCTTTTCAGGGACTGCTACAAGAATTAGAAATCGACACAGACAGTCGCGGAATGCGAAAACAGGAAAACAATCACTACAGGTCACATCCGTCACAATTCCGTGACGACAGAAACAATAACTGGACACGACAAGTCTATTCTTACAACGCAAATCGTGACCAAAACAGACACCACCCATATGACAACCACTGGCAAGGTAATAATAGTTACAGAGAAAGATCGCATTTCCGTAGTAATGACTATCACAGAGACAATCAGAGAAACAGACAATATGGGAACAAAAACAATTATTATCAAGGGAGGCAGAATAACTTCAGACGCAACAGTTCGGCGCACAGTCACGATTCAGGGAGAAATTCTCCACCACGTGACGGACAAGGAAGAAACTACGGAATCTACCGACATGACAGACGATATATTCGTAACGACAGACCTGAATTTCATCAGAACTGGCGGGACTCTAACAGAGCTGGGCCCTCTCGGCAAGGCGAATTTGTAGAAGTTAGGTCTCCTAATCCCGATAACGACGCGCGCCAACAAAGAGACAATGACTCGCACAGCAGGTAGCCGCGTGCGCCCGCTGGCTCCGAGAAAAATAACATAAGACGCTAGCCTTGAGAAAAATTTTAGCATTCTTTACCGATGTATACCGCATGATAATTGCGTTGAAGTTGAAACTCTGCGTACTAGGAAGAGTAAAGGTTTACACCACATTTCACATGTAAAACCGTTTATTGAAAGATAATCTGCTTTTTAACTTTGTCTTTGCCATATAACTTTTCACTTTACATTACTAGTATGCTGTGTCAGACTTAAGAAACTTAACATACAACTATGTTTGAAGTTAAATATCCAGTCTAGAACCTAGGGAACATTTTTAAACAGAAATTACGAATGCATTGTTATAGTGAACAGACGACACAGTGTTGTATTTGTACATTCTTGCTTGTTAGTTGCACGATTACGTAACGACTATCAGGCTTACATACTTAGGACACATACTGGTACTGCTAATGAGATTTTAATGCAACATTTTGGTTTACTTGAAAATACATTCTGGGTTTAAAGTACTTTCTGTGAGATACCAGACGACACAGTGGTTAGTTTATGTGACAACTACACGGTTTTATCACGACGCTACTAATGAGTGAAAATTTACAATGTTGCTTTTGCGGTGTTTGTTTTATATCTGCACAGTTTTCTGTTTTATTCTGGAAAGTAAAACAGGTTTTAGTAGTAACTTTTGTAGTATAGCTACAATGAGACTGCCTTTTCCGTAGCAAAACAATACGTTACAGTACAGTACTTTCTTCATCACGGCAATAAGCGTAATAACTAAGACATTTATACGCAAAGCATTTCACTTTTGTTTATCATGAGGTAAGTACATTGACTTCTGCAGAACTTAGCTTTCGGAGGACGATAAGTACGACACTTCCACAGAATTATCTTACAGCGAGACGCACATTTAGCGCTACAGGACACGCATTTGAGTGATTAATCTTATACTTAAAACACTTATTTTCAAAGATTTTTTGAATTACAAAGAAAGTTTTCCGTGATATATTTCATTTCATTGCTGTAATCTGTAACACCTGAGGGTATAATTACATAAATCCTCAGGGGGGTTACACACTTACTTTGTGTACCATGTGTGTGGCAAGCACAAGGAGCCCTAGCTAATATGGTATTTGCTTATACAACTTTACACATCGGTACCATATTTCTCTAACACACAAATTACACAGCTATCTGATCATGTAACTGAGAGATAAACTTCTTTATTATATCAGTGACAGATGTTTACGTAATTACACAGTTGGATAACTTCACACTTATGAAACTGTATTTTGTCTGTACTTTGTAAACTGTTCATATTTTTTCGGAACCATTGTGATACTATGAGAGCTTTGAATGATGTATTTGGTATGAGACCATGATTTTTAAAGTACGTTTGAGGTAGATGACACTACTGAAATGAGCAGAGAATTTTCTTTAGGTTTTGAAATTATTGCAGAAAGCTACGACCTTTTCGAGATTTGACTGAGGTGTTATGATATTATTACGATGATGTGTATTATGCTGCTGAGGTATGTTTATGATTAATAGGCTGATGCTATATGAGTTATTTGATTATGCTACTTATCTGTTATGATGCAATATTGAAGAAGTGTTGACGAATAAGGTAAGGAATAATGAAAGAAGTTAAGGACTCTTGACTTGTGAAAAAGGATGTTGGAAACCGAGAATCGTACTTTAAGAGTTATGAAATGTGTGTGTAAATGCATGAATGTATCACAATGCCGGCGAAAATTTTTTTGGACACTTATATTCATAGGATTTGGTTTCTACACATTTGCAACGCAAATTCTCGACCCGTGAAATTTTGTATATGAGACTGTCTCTGTAGCGGAAAAATATCGTAAATATTTCCATAAGAAAGTTAAGTGACCACCTGCACATAATGCGTCGTGGGCACCCAGGTGTGTCAGACGCCTGGAGAACAAGCCATTAGTGTGAGTGCCTCGTCAGAAGCACAGGTAGAAAAAAAAGAAAGGGACATCTCCTTGTTGAATGCATACTGTGGAGCTCGTAATTTATGATATTTACTGAAATGCCTAATGAAACGATGAGAAACATTTCACAGCTATTGTCTTGCTAGTTAAGAAAAATGCCATATGGCTTGCTTTATGTATTTATTTACACATTTTGTTTAATATCAAGTTTCTAGCTGCACTGCAGCATTGGTTAAAATAAAATTTAATATATGTACTAATATAAATATTTTATTCCTACAGATCCAGTAAATAATTTTATGATCTATCCAAAAAAAAATGAGGGAGCACAAAAAGACATTTCCCTTCACAGGAATTGCATAAATAATTGTTTTACGATTTGGTAACTTATCTACTAGCGTAAGTTTTTGTGATGCATCACTCTAGTGTTAAGATGTGACACAGGTATTAGACATGGCCATTTTTAGTGTAATATTTTTTTCTGCTTGAGCTTTGTCATGTTCAGGTATAAGTTCTTTCATTTTCTGTTGTTGGTTGCCAGGCATAGTGCCACTGAACTTTAATTTGTGTTGCTCTGCTAAGCCAGATTTATTTTTTTGTTGCTGCACATTGCCTCATATTAGCTGTAATGTTGAATTGCTTGGTAATTTAGATTTACTGTAGCTTGCTTTGCGATTTTCCATTTTTTTTCATTGCTGTTTATATTAATTGTTTTATGTGCTGCTGCATTGCTTCGTCCCTTAGTTTAATATCTGAGCTCAGTAGATTTAAGTTAGCTTAAGAGGGGTAGACTATATAAGAAACTGACTATGGGGAGTAGGTAAAGATTGCGTTGCGAAGTTATATGAAACAGACTTGGGCCAAAATGAGTATTGTGCACTGAGAAATATTTATTGAAAAAAAATATGAATAGAATATAGAAAGCAGGTATAGATAGGACCTTTTGGGAATAATGTTGAATGAAGGGAGATCTCCAAGAAGTAAAGAAAGTTTTGTTTGCAAAATACTGCAGTACAACAAACCCTGTCCTTTCCTTTTGTATTATCCCACTATATGTTTGTGTACCCTTGTGTAGTTGTTTTCTTCCTGTCTCTGTGTAGTTTCATAGAATTTTTTCTTCTTTTAATATTAAGCTACATTCACTATGGTGAGGAATACTGTTATCCTCGAATATAATTGGCATTAATAATATGTTATTTACTTTGTAAAGATGTTAGACATTAATTCTGTTCTGTTTAATGCTCATGTGTGAAGTTGATGTTTCAAAAGTTATTGTGATCTTTTATGTATGTACTCATGTCATAATTCCACTGATGTATATGTTAGTTCGATTCTTTTGTAAAGCCTGTACTACAAATGTTATCTGTATTGTTATGTTCTTTAATGATGTATTTTGTACCTTTGTTATTGTATTCTTATGTTATAAAATTGTAATTGTCACCAGTTCATGATATTATTAACTTGTTAGTTACATTTCACTGCACACGTTTCTGTTGGTCATAGTATATGGACAATATGTGAGAAGTAGGGACTGTTAGTGTTTGCACGTGTGTTACTAATTCAGCAAGGGACTGGATAACAGCATTGCTGGTTCTAAGGATAATTCCCAAAAACTTTGTGCGTGCACAAGTGGTGGTTTATGGACTTGCTATCTTCTCTGCAAGACTCTTCGATGGTGATTGTGCACCTGCACAGTCGCAGCAGATGGCTGCTGGCCATCTCTACAGGGACTACAGTGGGTCTACATCTTTGGTGGCCCACCAACGCCATTATTTCTACAAGGACTACAGTGGGTCTGCATCTTTGATGACCCACCAACGCCATTATTTCTACAAGGTCTGCAGTGGGTCTGCACCTCTGGTGGCCCACCAATACCATACTCTCTACCAGGACTACAGTGGGTCTGCTCTGTGATGACCTACCTACCAATACTCTTCAAAATTTCGACTGACTCTGCTGTGGGTTTGCTCTGTTGTGGCCCATTACCTGTCTGCATGTCAAGAGTCAGCACTGTCTTTCCATTGGAAGGACAACACTACTTCTTCAAGACAGCATGGAAATCCACTACTGTGTGCATTATCTTTTACTGCTCAGACTTTGAGAAAAACACTGCAATTTTACTGTGACGAATGATGAGGACTGTCTTTATGGACTGTGAGAAAATTTTAGCTTTTGACCAACATTGTATCAATAAGTGTGTGCATTTGATTTCTTTGTTATTGTAATTATGAAAAATTTTTTTCAAATCTGTATTGGCCACTGCCCAATCCAATTTGTAAAATTTTTTGTGGGGAGCATGGGGGCTATGTAAGTAGGCTGTTTATGTTTTCTCTATGTAAGTGGGCTGTTTATGTTTTCTTATTGGCAACGTTACGTAGCGCTCAATATGAAAATCACTGGCTGTGCTGTGTGCAGTCTGTAGCTAGTTTGCATTGTTGTCTGCCATTGTAGTGTTGGGCTGCAGCAGCTGGATGTGAACAGCGCGTAGCGTTGCGCAGTTGGAGGTGAGCCGCCAGCAGTGGTGGATGTGGGGAGAGAGATGGCGGAGTTTTGTAACTTGTCATGAACTGCTATATTTATATATGATGATATCGAGGTAAATACATTGTTTGTTCTCTATTAATATCTTTCATTTGCTAACTATCCCTATCAGTAGTTAGTGCCTTCAGTAGTTTGAATCTTTTATTTAGCTGGCAGTAGTGGCGCTCGCTGTATTGCAGTAGCTTGAGCAGCGAAGATTTTTGTGAGGTAAGTGATTTGTGAAAGGTATAGTTTAATGTTAGTCAGGGCCATTCTTTTGTAGGGATTTTTGAAAGTCAGATTGCGTTGCGCTAAAAATATTGTGTGTCAGTTTAAGCACAGTCGTGTATAATTGTTCAAAGGGGACGTTTCAAGGTAAAGCGGCATACGTCGAATGATTTTTCGATTTAAAACTCGCTTCGTCTGGATCTTGGCCAAGAGCGACGGAAGTGTTAATGAAGCAGAATGTCGTTATTGGTGTGTGTTAAATTTTCTATTGCTTTACCTGTAGGCATCTTGAAGACACTAGTTTTGAAGCCATCTGAACCAAGGAACTCATTTGAAGTAATGTGTCCATGGACCACGTGCCCTTATGTGTACTAGTAAGTCTCATCCCATTTCTTGGTCTACAATTCGAATTCTTTTTGACGTGCGATTGCTGGATGTTATAGATTAGCATTTGGCATGGATGATGCTGTTAAATTTCTGGCAGTTAATTCAGTCTTCTCCTCAGTGGAGTAGACACGTGCGTAAGGCCTTTGTAATGGAAGGACAACACATAAAAAATTAATCACCTCTAAGAGACGGAATTATAATACTTCGCAACAGCAACTCTGGTCTCGATAACGGCCACAGTTTGGCAAGAAAGAGCATCCACAAGTTTATTCAGGTATGCCACGCCCAGCTGAAGGCACTCATTGAATACCAGATACCATACAGCCACCAAACTGCGAAGATGTTGATTGTTAACTATCATTTCACCCACTGTAGAAGACAATCTCATAATTTTTTTTTTTTATATATAAGAATGGGAAATATAGCGAACCAGTCGAGAAACGACAGTGTGCCGAATATTCATCAAACCACTAACGCATTTGTTTAACCTGATCAACAGAAAATAGCAGCAGTGCATTTTTCGTTTCTTTTCTTTACTGTTATGTCACTCCCCCTCGCTCCATGTAGGCAGAAGGGGGAGGGGGGGGGGGGTGGCAGCGGTACAAATAACCTGTCCCTCAGGCAGTAGAACGTAATAGTAACATAGTTGCTAAAAACAAAAAAACAAGAGGCACATGTACTACGCATTTAAAATAATTGAATAGATTACATAAGTAGGAGAAATATAAATAATAAAATGCTGTCCTCATGAGTCTTTTAAAAACAGTGATGTGGACAGACAGCACAGTTAAAAGCACTTGAGAAGCGCTTGAGCACTAAACACTTGAAACAAAAACTGTAAGAACGCTACACACAACAGGAGATATACTGACCATTAAAAACGGAGTACTGTGCACTTTCACTATAACTGCAAAAATGACCTGCCCTGGGACGGTGGATTGTAGATGACAAGAAGGAGAGGGGGGGGGGCATGGAGGGAGATATGGGAATGATCGTGATGAGGACGGCGAAATGGGAGAAGGTGTCGACTAAGACAAAGAGGAGCAACTAGTATTGGGAGCTGTAGATTTGAGAGTAAATGGGGGTAGGAGGCGGCAGAGAAGGGGAAAAGGATGAGGTGTGATTGGTGGAGATGAGAAGGGGGAGCCCTGCGGGGGCGGATAGAAAGTAGGATGGATTTAGAGTTGTTAGGACGAATATATGTCGGGGCAGAGTTCGTGACCCGGGAGAGGAAGATGGTTGAAATTTCTTTGGGAGAGGATGCGGAGGGTGTGCACGTGAAGCGTGGGTGGCGGCACACGCTAGGACTGTAAAGGAGAGGGGACAAAGTAGGATTGTTGGGTCGGGTTTACGGATGGTGTAGGTTATTTGGAGGTGTTCAGTGTGAGCGAGGTGGGAATTTGATGTGTTGGAGGTTGCGGAAAGCGAGGCACAAAGCACGGCTTTCGATGATATGGAGCGACTTATAGAAGTTTAGAGGGGCGGAGATCCATGCAACATTCGCATAGCAAAGAATGGGGCGGATCAGGAATTTGTACATGTGAAGGATATTGGAAGGGTGTAGTCCCCATGTTCGGTCAGTTAGTAGTTTTACTAGTTTTAGTCTATTGTCAGCTTCCTATTGGATGGTTAGTAGGTGAGGTTTCCACGTTAGTTGTCTATCGAAGGTTAGTTCAAGGTATTTAAGCTTGTTAGTTATCTGGATGGGATGGTTCTTAACGGTTAGGTGTAAGTCATGGAGATGGAAGGTGTTGGTGGTGCATCCTATAATTATTTCTTAGTTTTTGGAGGAGTTAATCTTAAGGACAAGTGCGACAGAGTGAGAACGTTTCTACCGATCCACCTGTTTCTATGTGCAGGTCGGAAGTTTGTTATTAGAAGACTGTAAGAAGGGCGAGTCACTGACGACGACAAGTGTTTGCCGCCAGCGCTACTGAAGACGTGATGAAAACTCAGGGAATAATTATGCAGTATTCTTTGATGTGTTAGTGTCTGTGGTGATGACAAAAAAGACTAAAGAACAATTGAATATACATTTCTACGCTCATTCATGTATTGGACTCGCTTGAGACTAGACACTTTTATTTTTTTCACGTCTTAGCTTTGTATGAGGCAGGACGCATGTGATGTCCTTAAATTATTGGATAGTTACTATGATATTTAATTTGTATTTGATCAAGTCTGACGTTTAAAGACACCGGTTGGCTTGTCAGAGTTTACGTACTTATGTGAAAAAGAGTAAATGTTGCTTTGTGTTGAGAGATGAAAATATACCAAGTATGAACTGAAAGTGTTCCACGAGTACACAAATTATTTCGAGAATAGAAAAGTAGCTTAATAAATTCCTGTATTCCGCTATAGTCTTCGGAGAAGAAGCTTTTGGGAGATCGACGTAGCTGATTACCCAGAGAAGAGAACCGGCTGCACACAATACTTAAGTGAACTGCGAGAGATGTGTGAGTCTTGCACCTCAGTACCACAGTGTCTAGTGTCGTCCGAAAAACGTTAGAATATGGCTGTCTTAGGAGCTATTGTATGGGAAGGGAGGTCTGACTATCGCCCCCCTGCACGTGGGCACATAGACCGAACGTGGTCACCAGCAAAGCATCGGTCAGACGAGGGCAGGGAAGTGTCCTACTTAGGCTATCTGGAGCCTTCGGTACCACCTCAGCGGATGCACTGTGTGTGGTGCTCGGAATATGCCCCATAGATATCACGATCCAATACAGAGCTGCGAAATACTGGTTAAAGGTGGGGAGACTAGATAAGGTACACACAATAACCGGTGTGCCCATAGAGACGATACGTCACCTTAAAAGTTGGCGTTTGGATACGTGGCAAGGTGAGTGGGATGTAAGTGATAAGGGACGTAGACTGCACGACTTCCTCCCTGACACAAGGGAGCGGTTGAGAATGAGACATATCGATCCCAGCCGCGGTATGGTACATTTCTTAACCGGACACGGACCTTATCCCACGCACATAAACCGCGTGAGTCTGAGGCAGACACCTATATGCACATGAGGGGAAGAATGTTCCCCAGAACACACTGTCTTTTTCTGCGAGCAATACGCGAACAATAAATATACACTACACTGGACTACACATATACGGACATAAATATATACACAGCAATAAGAAACGAAGAACAATGGGCACACTTAAACGTTCTGACAAACAGTATTTCAAAAACAACACTAGAAGAGTACATGCGGACACGACGTAACAGACATGCCTATGTGCAACGTAACAACAATCTCCAGATGGTGGACAGCGATACCCACAGTGACAGCGAAAACAGTGATAATGAGGAGGAACAGGAGGAGGAAGCCGAGATGTGACAATAAATAAGCATAAGGTGCTGGCGATCTAGCCAAGAAATCACCAAATGCTGTACTCGGATGGCTGCCTAAAGTTAATACACAGGATTAGCAATAAATAGGATAATCAATACTATTTCTCTGCTAATACGTTTGTGTATGTGTGTGTGTGTGTGTGTGTGTGTGTGTGTGTGTGTGTGTGTGTGTGTGTGAGTGAGTGTGTGAGACTGGGGGTCAACGGCTCGAAGAAACCATTCCGTGGTATTCACCGTCAGTCATATACGGTGATGGCACTAACAAATATCTCCTCCATCCTATCATCTTTTTATATTCTTCTTAAAAACAACAAAATTTATTTATATTTAAACCTTAAATTATTGTTATTTCTAAAAGTATCATTCTTTGTAAATGTTGTAGATAAAACGAAAGAAAAGAAAACTGTAAAAAGATGAAAAACGAAAATTGTAAGATGTACGACCTGTTTTAAAACATCAGGTGACACAAGTCTATAATTTGGCAATAAATAAATTAATCGTCCCCTAGCGGGAGTGTAAGCGAAAGGATCAGGAAAGGGTGTCCACAAGGCTCGGTCCTGAGGCCAATCTTTCGGGATATAAACATGGAGCCTCTCCTGGACAGCTTGGAGAGCAGCGCAGATGCGCTAGAGGCGATAGCCTAAGCAGACGACCTCCTCCTGCTGGTACGCGGCCATAGCCGCGAAGATCTAGAACCCTGGGTGCCAAAAAACCAAAATCAGGGTAGCACGCTACAAGTCAACCAACTTGTTATTAAAGGGTCAGCTAGCCAGGAATCCAACAGTTCTAATCGAGGGCTCACCAGTTATTCAGCGACGAGAGCCTCGATTGTCATCGATGGAAAATACAGTTTCGCCTAGCACATCGAGACAGTGACCCAGAGTCCGTTAGAAGTACTAAATAACTTAATTGCGACACCATTATAACCTCCATAGTGGATTATGGGTCAGGAGTTTGGGCACACAGGCTTACGAGTGTCATGCCTATTATGGCCATCAGGAGGGCGCAATGTAACAGTTGGGGCTTACAGAACATCTCCTGGCGGGAGGAGGGAGGGGGGGGGGGCGGTGGCAAGCTTTGTCCCTTGGTCATAAAAATAAGGCAGCAGGATTAAGAAAGGCAAATTCGACAAGACTGAACAAATTTTGGGGCTTCGCGTCGTGGACAAGTTTGTGATCAAAAGAACTTTGGCAGGAATATTGGGACAACGAAGATACTGGACGAAGGACTTGCCAGCTGCTACCTAATACCAGAGAACGATTACAACTTAAACATTTCAAGCCAAGTATAGGGCTATTACACTTCCTCACGAGACATGGACCATACCCGACATATCTTTGCCGGTTCGGGAAGCGGGCTACCCCCTCGTGCGACTGTGGCGCTGAGGAAGGCACTCCAGACCACGTGGTCTATGAGTGGCCCTGTTTGACGATGTGGCCGCTTTAAGACAAGAATTATCGAATAATGACACTTACCTCCTGTTCAGAGACCAGAATACTTTTAGAATTATCGACAGTCTCGCCAGCGAGGTCTCATCAGAGGTCCTGCGAGAAAACAGAAGGGAGAACCAGTAATAGGTAGAAGATAGGGTAACATTTCTCGTGCCGACCGATGTGGCCGAACGGTTCTAGGCGCTTCAGTCCGCAACCGCACTGCCGCTACGGTCGCAGATTTGAATCCTGCCTCGGGCATGGATGTGTGTGATGTCCTTAGGTTAGTTAGGTTTAATTAGTTCTAAGTTTAGGGAACTGATGACCTCAGCTGCTAAGTCCCATAGGGCTCAGAGCCATTTGAACCTTTTTTTTTTAACTTGACAATGCACAAGGATTACGACACGTAGTAGTTTTTTTTTTTTTTTTTTTTTTTGCAAGTGTAGTTTTTCTGCAATATCAGTGGTAGTACCTGCATCGATTCAAGTTCACGGCCAGCCCGATGCCAAGGGCACGCCCACTGGGATTAGCCCGAGGGGGGGGGGGGGGGCACGGCCGGACAAAAGTAGGTCTATATATCTCTTGGCACACCTGTAACGCTTTAGGAGTGTAGCTTGGTAGGGTAGTTAGTACAGTAAACCTAGTTGAAAAATGCTGTTGCCCGTAGAGTAGCTTATATTTCCTGTAGTAATAGGGAAGCTAAAACTTGCTGTAATAGTTAATACGCCTTAACAACTGTATCGTAATAAATTCCAATCCCTAATGTATTAGGTGGCGGGTTAATGTAGTACTGATAATGTTGTTGTTGAAATAAAGATTTTAAAAATAGCGGCTCTATCCATAATTAGCAAAGGAATTTTATTTCGAAATATCTAAAGAGTCAACTGCATATTGTTGTTGATGTGGTCTTCAGTCTTGAGACTGGTTTGATGCAGCTCTCCATGCTGCTCTATCCTGTGCAAGCTTCTTCATCTCCCAGTACTTACTGCAACCTACATCCTTCTGAATCTGCTTAGTGTATTCATCTCTTGGTCTCCCTCTACGATTTTTACCCTCCACGCTGTCCTCCAATACTAAATTGGTGATCCCTTGATTCCTCATAACATGCCCTACCAACCGGTCCCTTCTTCTTGTCAACTTGTGCCACAAACTCCTCTTCCCCCGAATTCCATTCAATACCTCCTCATTAGTTATGTGATCTACCCATCTAATCTTCAGCATTTTTCTGCAGCACCACATTTCGAAAACTTCTATTCTCTTCTTGTCCAAACTATTTATTGTCCACGTTTCCCTTCCATACATGACTACACTCCATACAAATACTTTTAGAAACGAGTTCCTGACACTTAAATCTATACTCGATGTTAACAAATTTCTCTTCTTCAGAAACGCTTTCCTTGCCATTGCCATTCTACATTTTATATCCCCTCTACTTCGACCATCATCAGTTATTTTGCTCCCCAAATAGCAAAACTCCTTTACTGCTTTAAGTGTCACATTTTGTAATCTAATTCCCTCAGCATCACCCGAATTAATTCGACTAATGAAATGTAGTGGAATTAAGTCGGATGATACTGAGGGAATTAGATTAGGAAATGAGACACTTAAAGTAGTAAAGGAGTTTTGCTATTTGGGGAGCAAAATAACTGATGATGGTCGAAGTAGTGAGGATATAAAATGTAGACTGGCAATGGCAAGGAAAGCGTTTCTGAAGAAGAGAAATTTGTTAACATCGAGTATAGATTTAAGTGTCAGGAACTCGTTTCTGAAAGTATTTGTATGGAGTGTTGCCATGTATGGAAGTGAAACATGGACAATAAATAGTTTGGACAAGAAGAGAATAGAAGCTCTCGAAAAGTGGTGCTGCAGAAGAATGTTGAAGATTAGGTGGGTAGATCATGTAACTAATGAGAACGTATTGAATAGGATTGGGGAGAAGAGACGTTTGTGGCACAACTTGACTAGAAGAAGAGATCGATTGGTAGGACATGCCCTGAGGCATCAAGGGATTACAAATTTAGCATTGGAGGGCAGCGTGGAGGGTAAAAATCGTAGAGGGAGACCAAGAGATGAATACACTAAGCAGAATCAGAAGGATGTAGGTTGTAGTAGGTACTAGGAGATGAAGGAGCTTGCACAGGACAGATTAGCATGGAGAGCTGCATCAAACCAGTCTGAGGACTGAAGACCACAACAACAACAACATTCCATTATTCTCGTTTTGCTTTTGTTGATGTTCATCTTATATCCTCCTTTCAAAACAATGTCCATTCCGTTCAACTGCTCTTACAAGTCCTTTGCTGTCTCTGACAGAGTTACAACGTCATCGGCGAACCTCAGAGTTTTTATTTCTTCTCCATGGATTTCAATACTTAGTCCGAATTTTTCTTTTGTTTCCTTTACTGCTTGCTTAACATACAGATTGAATAACATCGGGGAGAGGCTACAACCCTGTCTTACTCCCTTCCAACCACTGCTTCCATTTCATGTCCCTCGACTCTTATAACTCGAGAGGTGGCATGAGCCCCCTCTCATATTTCTATCTTACGGTTTTCCTCTCCAATTGCATGCGGTGTAAAGTTGCTATTCCTTCACACGCGGACATCCCACGCAGCGTCCCTCGTCACCCAGGTGGTCCGGTGACATGCGGGCACTGCTGATCTTGAAAGGGTAAGCCGACGGGAGTGAGGGAGTCAAGTGAATGCTTTCCAGACGTCGACATGGTAGAATAGCGGAGGAGACACGCTCGGAGGGGCTGAAGTAGCGGCTGGGCTAGAGGTTCCGTTACTTCACAGAAACCAGCGAGGCGTGGGAATGACTTGTGTACCCAGGCAGTTTTGGCAGGCAAATTCCCGCGCTTTCTGCAAAATCGTAACTGTGATTGGCTTGCTCAGGGCATAGCTCCGTGACGTAGCAAAATCGGCGCAGAAATTGGCGCCAAGAATCTCCATTGGTGGAATGGTAGTGCTCCAGTAGTAGAGTGGAATTTTCCGCCGGTTTTCGAGTTGCTGATTGGAACGGTTAACCATGGCCACTGTCGTGGGGGCGGGAATGTTCTGTGTTCGGTTTGTACAGGTGCTCTTGTGGGTGGTCAGCTCTCGCCTTTCGGTCGAAGTAGATTACAAGACTGAGCTCTCGCTGGTCAGCCTATCTTCCGTTGGCTGTCTAATATACTTTTATTTAATTGTAACTGTTTGACGAAGTTGCTGAAGTTTCGACTTCAACATAACTTTCCGAGTACAGTTGGCAATTGAGCGTTCTGTGTACAAGAGGCCTATGTTGTCTGTCTTGAGCAGGTTTGGCTAATGTTGACTGTATTGGAGTTACTGGGTGACTTCGCTTGTTAAAATCAATCACTGTACCGTCAGTGATTGTGTGGCGAGCCTTCTTCGTCTCCCTCAGAGGCGCATTTGTATTGCTAGGAAGTCTTTAGTCTGGAACAACCAGGCCAGGATAATTTGTTTCGGGCTATACTCGCGACATTTTCATCACCACGACGGGACGTCGAAGCAACCAGCCATCGCTTCCAGTACGCCAGATCGTGTCCTTGCAGCTAAGAAGACAGCTTGGTAATGTACGTCCGCAGCACCGGCAAAGCAGGCATTTTTGCTAGGCGATAATCAGAGCTCAGCAGAGCGCGCCTGTTCGTATTTTCTAACTTTGTTCTATCTTGGGCGTTCATTGTCTGAGTTCTCACTAATGTAGCAGCAATTAATGTTGGGTTAGCGGTGTGTCTCTCTTAAGATTTGAGTAGTAAGGAATTGGCTCCACATACCACTTCGTCATAAACGTCACAATCTAGTTTAGGGACAACTTCACCTTCACAGCGTTTGTTTGAGTATCCAGTTTCAGCGAATTTGATGTATTGTAAATGTTTCATGTGTTTTTGCTTATTATTTTGTGTTTAGTCTTAATAAATCATATTGTTATTTTGAACAGAACTTTCATTCTGTTAATCGGTAGAGCAACCCTATCATTTCTGACTACGTTAATGAAACCTTCCTTTATTTAACTTATTTATCAAATTAAATTATTGCAGGTGCCAAACTCTTTTCTACTCCACTTGCAGGGTTGATTACAGTCAGTTCGCGTATCTTTTTAATCCATGTGCAGCAGCAAAAGTCGGAGTTAGAATAGGGGGGGCTTAGAGCATCATTTACGTATGTGGATTCTAGAAGAATTTAGTGTTAAATACACTGCTAGCCCCGGCACCTCGCATAAAATGGTGACCCTTAGCCTCGGATCTTTCCTGTGAATCGCTGATAAGCAAGTAGTAATATTAGTAGGGACACTCAGAATTTTTTTTGCTTAATTTTTTATTGATTAATACCCAAGTTTTTTTCTGGTAGTTCCGCGTTTAATTTTAAGTAGCGGCGCATGATTACAGTTTTTGTTGTCAGTGTATATATTTTTTTTGTTCATTGTTTTTTTTTTTGTGTTCCTTTGATGGTGTGTCTGTACCACATCACACTTTGTCGGGTTTGTGTGCGGTTTCTGTACCACAACAAATCGTGCGTATAATTACAGCGTTGGAGCGTTGTTGTTGATATTTTATGTATATGTGCAAAAATATATGGAGTAGATTAATTTTATTGTGCACTTTAGATAAATTTGTTTTTCATGAATGATAACGAGAAGTAAGGCACGACTATTATCGAGCGAAGCTAATACAAAAGAGGATAGCATAATGGATAAGGGGCAGATTACTGACGGGAATAGGTTCGAGATGAGATGGGCACATTTTTAGCAGGACAGGACGCCAGGGTCATTGATGAGGAAGGTGATTTGGACGCGATCTTAGAGCAGCGTTGCGGCCGTGATTATGATAGTGAAGTAGAGGATGAAACAGAGACAGGTACACAGGTCGAGACGGTAGCAGAAGTTTATAATCAAACGAACGAGAGCAGACAGGGGCTAGCTCGGCCACGTCAGAGCTCTAGCGCCCAGGTGTCCAGAGTTACATCTCCCACGTTTGAAGAGGATCAAAAAGATGACGTAAACCCAATACTGAGCTTCCTACGATCAATGAATGAAGAAGCTGACGAACAACGCAAGAAGGAGAAGGAAGAAGATGAGAAACAACGTAAGAAGGAGAAGGAAGAAGCTGACGAACAGCGTAAGAAGGAGAAGGAAGAAGATGAGAAACAACGTAAGAGGGAGAAGGAAGAAGAGGAGAAACAACGTAAGAAGGAGAAGGAAGAAGCTGACGAACAGCGTAAGAAGGACACTGAGGCAATAATTTCGCATATAGGGGAAATTCGTGGGGAATTACTAACAATAAAGAAAGAATTTGGAGAAGTAAAACAAATGTCAATGGCTGCACAAAAAGTAGCAGGCCTGGCCAAAACGGCAGCAATAGGGGCAATGAAAGTCGCGGAAGCAACTTCTAAACTCGCAGGGCGCTTGCGACGTACAACACAATCCCACTCAAAATCCCTAGCGTTCTTAAAAACTCAGGGTAATATCGCGGTTGCGAACACCACGAAACGAATGGAAGAAGTACAGAGTCGGATAGCAAAACTAGAGCAAAACGGGCACACGAGCACTGCGCGTTCGGATACCAGTGATGGAATACACAGAATTGTGACTCCGAGGAAAAGCCCGCCGTGCTCTAGCCCAATGACCGAGTGCGGAACTAACAATGCACACGCAGAAACAGCGAGTAATAGCTCCAATAATTATAGCCCACTTAGGAGAGTGAATTCTGATTGCCACTTCCACTGTGATACAGAGGTAGCACATCACAGTTATCAGCAAGCTAGAACAGGACACTCAGCAGACGTGCAAGTATCGGAAACGAGAGACAACACCAGTGCGAGGATCAGACAGGATTTTGATCACAATCACTTCCTGTCGATACTAAAATTCCAGAAGTTCAAAGAAAATGGAGGGTCGATGCATCCGAAGAGCTGGGTGATGCAGTTTACAAATTCATTACCCGCATCATGGCCAACCCAGGCAAAATTAGAATTCATGTGTGGACACATCGAAGGCCAAGCCGCGGAAAAGATGCGGGGTGTGGCAGTGACGTGTCGGACTTATCAGGAATTTGTTGGCGCATTCCTGCGGACCTACTGGTCAAAGGAAACGCAAGACAGGATTAAAGAGGAAAGAATATTTTGTCCTGAACTGGAAGTGTCCGGGCATAGGAGCGCAACCAAATTTCTTGATGATTTACTCAAGAAGAATCAATTTTTAGATAGTCCATATAGCAACGGAGAAATCATTAAATTCTGCTTTTCCAAATTGCCATTTAGGTACCAATAGACACTTGTCGGGAAGTGTGGATCTGACATAGAAGCATTCAAGAGTCTATTGCGCGAACTCGAAGTAGTCTTTGATAAACAAGACGCAAAGGACAGGAAGAAGGGGCAAAGTAACAAATACCACGGGCCAGGGAGGGAAGACAACAGATCGCATAATCGCACTGGTCAGTTAGGAAACCAGGGTTACGGAAGTCAAGGTTACGCTATTCAAGGTTATGGAAACCAAAGACACGGAAACTAGAACGTCAGGGAGCAGGGTCAATCTAGACAAGAAATCTGGGATAGGAGGAATAACGAACGGCAAAGCGACCGTAATTGGAGAGAGCGAAACCAAGGGCAACAGTGGAGCCAGGAGATTGAAACTAGACCCGCAAATCCTAATGCACGTCAGAGGAGGGGGAGCTTAACAAGGGATTGACGCCAGACTAGTGCGAACACAGGCCGCCGGAATTTCGCACGTAATCTCGGACCTGGCCAACTACGGATGATAAATTACGAAGATTTATCAGAAATCCAGCTCGAAGAACATAAAACAACTCCTCGACAGGATCGGCAGCCTCTTATCACAGTAGCAATAGCTGAAAAGAGTATGAATGCGATAATAGATAGTGGAAGCTACATAACAGCAATATCTGAAGCAGCATACAAGAGGTGCTCTCAGGAGATGGACTGGCCTGTCCTATCGGTTAAGAAAACCAAAATAAAAGGGGCATTATCGGGTAAATGTACGAAGGTCACCCAACAAACAAGACTGGAATTCTCCTGCCAAGGACACAAAATAGTCTAACTTCTGGATCGTGCCAAATCTGGCGATCGACATGATAATAGGAACGGACTTCCTAAATGAACATGAAGCGATAGTTGATCTAGGACGAGGTGAAGTGGTTTTGAGGAAAGGGAATCCCGTCCACATTAAGTTCGACGACCAGCTGATCCCATCTCAACTACCGTCTAACTGTGTACGGATAAACTATGTGTGTCTGAGAGACAGAAAGGAAGAACAGGGCGACGTTGCGGGTAGGGGAGAGGACACGGATGAGAATGAAGTCGGAATAATGGGAGAAATAAAGGAGAAAATAGGAGAAAAAGTGGAAGCAATAAAGAATATAAGGTGCGACCACCGCAAAGAACTTCATAAATTACTAGTAGAACATGCTGAGGTCTTCATTCCCAAGACAGGATCAATAAAGAACTTCCAATATGAATTCCGTGTACGTCCGCACAACCAGTTTCGTGTGCCACCCTACCCAATCCCCTTGGCATATCGACAGAAAGTAGCAGCTGAAATTACGCGAATGCTGAGTGAAGGAATAATAGAACCTACGGCTTCAGCCTATAATAACCCGTTAAGAGCAGTCGAGAAGGCAGATGGTAGTATTCGTTTAGTCTTGGACTCGCGACAAATTAATACAATAATAGAACCCGAAACAGACAGACCGGAACGATTAGAGGAACTCTTACAAAACTTCCATGGAATATCAATCTTCTCATCAGTTGATCTAAAATCGAGTTTCTGGCAGATCGTGCTCCATCCAAATTGCAGACAGTACACAGCCTTTTTAGCATTTGGAAGATGTTACCGGTTTCGTCGTCTACCATTTGGTTTGAACATTTCGTCTGCCGCATTCATTCGGGGGCTGGACGGCATACTAAGCGATAATTTGAAACGTCATGTCACCTGCTATATGGACGATTTGCTGATCGCGGAGAAATCTTGGGGAGAGCACAATGCGGTCCTCGGTGAACTCCTTGCGACATTCAGGGAATACCGAGTGACTATCAATATCGAAAAATCGGATTTTGGGACGTCCTCTGTCAAATTTCTATGACATATCATCACGAGTGAGGACATTGCGCCAAATCCCGAAAAGATCGAAGCGATTGAAAAGTTTCCCATTCCTACGACAAAGAAGCAGTTAAGGGGGTTCTTGGGGATCATAAATTTTTACAACCGCTTTATACATGTCAAAACTCAGAACAGTCGTAGGTTGCATCAGTTTACAGGAAAGAAGATTCCTTGGGAATGGGATGAGGCGGCCGAATCCGAATGGAAAGCATTAAAATTCGCATTATTACAAGCACCCATCCTCTCACACCCTAATTTAGCAGAAGAGCTTTGCATGGTAACGGACAGTTCATACTCAGGTCTGGGTGTCATGGTGTTCCAAGACCATGTACATGAAGGAAACAGGGTGTGGATGACAATTGCGTTTGGTAGCAGAGTACTAGCCAAAAGTGAGAGGAATTACTCAGTAACCGAGTTAGAGGCGCTGGCTATTGTATGGGCGTTTGAAAAATTCAGATACCTTCTATTTGGTCGCAAGACGAGGGTCTACACAGACCACAAGGCACTCGAGTTCCTGATGACTGCAAAGCTTAATCACAGGCGGCTCATTAGGTGGGCATCATATCTGCAGCAGTACAACTTTTCGATAGAATATATCCCCGGCAGTCAGAACATTATTGCAGACGCCTTATCACTGTCACCGATCGGATTTGAGCACAACATGGAAGAAGATCTGGAGGAAAATCACTACTGCCTTTTCTATATGCAGAAAGTAGCCTTTAAAAATTTTATTACCTGTAGTATGCAGGACATCAAGAAGGAGCAAGACAAGGACCCTGCCCTAGTGTTATTGAAACAGAAATGGATAGACAGAAGACACGCCACCATCAGGCAGTTCTACCTCTTGCGGAAAGGCATAATTTTCCACCGAAATTATGCCAATGACACTGAATGGGGGGTATGCATCCCTGAACACCTAATAAACAAGGTTATATGGCATACTCACCTCAGCTATGGACACTTCGGACCACGCAAGTGCAATCTCAAGCTAAGGACCATGTGTTACTTTCGAAACATGGAGCGTCGAATTCGGAGGGTACTGTCGGTGTGTAAAGACTGCCAAAAGGCTAAGCCCACCACTGTGAGCATGCAGGCTCCATTGTACCCAATCGTACCGACCAAATTAAGACAATTGGCGGCAACAGATTTGATGGGGCCTTTGCCAAGAACAAGAAGAGGATATACTTACGTATTAGTGTTTGTTGAACTAACGTCCAAATACGTTACCTTTACGCCACTGAAGAGGGCGACAGGACGAACTGTATCACGAGCCCTAATCCGGGATTTCCTACCACAGGTTGGTCATGTGGGTAGAATTATTTCTGATAACGGGCCACAGTTTAAGTCAAAAACATGGAAGGAGACTTTGCGTGGATGTAAAATTGATCCCATTTTTATATCTTCACACCATCCGAGCTCGAATGCTGCAGAACGGGTTATTAAGGAACTCGGAAACTTGTGCCGGTTGTACTGTAACAAACAGCACACGACATGGGACGTTTTCCTTAAAGACTTCCAGGAGGTGATCAATGAGGCACCCCATGGGATAACGAAATTGGCACCCATTACAGTACTGAAAAACCGAATTCCTAAGGACTTGATAACCGAGGTCGTAAACTTCCCATCAAGGGCGCGAACGCAGCACCAAGCCATAGTGGATTTGGCTCTCAAGAGGATATGGGCTGCAGCAGAGGTCAGGAAGAGACGTGCCAACAGGGGAGCTCGTCTACGACACTTCCAAATTGGACAAAGGGTGTTCGTGAAGTCTTTCCGACTTTCGAACAAACAAAAAATGAAATGCCAAAAATTCTATTCTGTTTACAACGGCCCGTACCGTATAAGGAGAGCAGCTCACCACAATGCTTATGAATTGGAGACGCTGAAAGGAAAGAAGTCCATAGGACTCCACCACATCTCTCACATAAAAGAGTTCGTGGAATAGTAGTAGTGTAAGTGGTGTACATAGTAGAATAGGCAAATATATGAACCTTCCTTCAGGGAACTATAATCGTTGCATTAATAGATTAAGATTGCTGAAGTATTAACACGCTGCGTTGTCTCGCATAAGAATTTACTGTTGCTATCGTTTTTTGTTTCTGTTCGCGACTTCCAATGTCGGTGGAGTAGGAGACACTATCTTTCCATGAGCAATGTTTTAGTCCTTTCCTGTCTGGTGTCCATGTTGAGGGATAATGATGAGTGAGGAGATGTCGCACAAATGGGCGCATACAAGAACGTGCTCTTAGAAGCGTTCTGGGATGTCGTGATACGCTCCATAGCGGCCACAACCAGTTCATGAAACGTTCATACCAATGCTTGCAGGCACCCGTCAGTGCACTGCAAGATTGTGGTATATTGCGTGATTTCGAGGATGAACATGGGCAGTATAGTTTTTACAGTAATGCGCCAGCATCGTTGTCTTGCAAGTCGGGATGAACCTGTGAGCGTTTGACTCCAATGGTGCCCTAGGGCCTAGCGGTAGAAATGCGGGCATAAAGCCTACCATGCCAATGTGCTGGTTGGGGATTTAGCGTGCTGCTTGTGACTGTCACAGATGAATAACCAAGGAGTTATACTTGGAGATTCGTGACATACTGTGTAGCTGGTGTGTGGTGGGCGACGGAATCCTCAACAGGAACCAGTCCTGGCTTGGTCATATTACATTGCCTCTGGAAAGGTGTGCTTTGATCGCGAATACCGCATAACATAGAAAAAGAAGTTGCAACTATAAATTTACTGTCTTGTATAGCCATGGCTAACCCAGTCTCTGGAGTTTCAGTGAGGCGTAGTGAGAACTCGGAGGCCATGTCGTACGGCGCGCACATCACTGTCGTCAATTGCGTCGAGCAGCAAGACATCTCAGCATAACAGGAATTATGTAAGAGTGTCATACAAAAAAAAAAAAAAAAAAAAGAGAGAGAGTACCATATACTAGGATAAGTTAAACTTCAGGATTTAACAATGACTAGATCCTTAATATTGTGGTGGTTTTCTACCACAAGTGTTTGGCGCGCGCCTGTTGGGATGCTATTTTTCAGGTCACCAAACCACAGACCCGAGATGGAGGGATGACAGGCGAGCGAAAGTAGAATAGTTGCATGTTCTTTATAGCACAGTAAAACTTAGACCTGCATAACAACATAATTTAATTAAAAGACATAGAATGTAGATCGTTGGCAAATGGTAGTTAATTCTTGAGCATGTCTACTGTCGATCTATATAATTCATAGTAATATTAGTGTGGGCCCGCACATTTAGTCGTTCATCCAATACATAGCATCAGTTGTCACACACCATATACAATAGTGAAATCAGTCTCTACACAAATATCAAGATAAATTATTTCCATGTCTAGATTAGATACACCAAGATTTTGTTATAATGATAGCCATAGATTGATAACTATAAAAGTAAAATAAGAGTGTCTGAAATGACAGACCATCAATGTGTCGTTATGTAAATTTATTGTAACATAGAAGGTCATGGGAAAAAGTTAGGCATAAGATTTTTGTCAGAATTGTGCAGATGATGGGTATCGAGGCAATGCAGAGGCCAGCCGGAGCAAAAACAAGAGGTCTTCGGCTACCTGCAAGAAGGGGAGCGTCTGCGCGCCACCTAACGAGAAGGGCGCGCGAGCGTCTGGTCCTGCAAGCTGACAGTCACCGGGCCGTATACCTAAGGGATTAGGTGGGATCCTCGCCGGGCCACAAGCGAAAGTGAGGCTGGCCGTTGACACTGACACGCGACCCACACGCAACAGCCAGCTAGCTCTCCGGATGCGGCAGCCGTTTGGAGGGATTCCCTGCGGCAGACCACCTTGTCGTGAGTACACGAAGAACCTGCACCTCATGTACCTTCGGACAGAAAGGGACGCTATATACTCACCTGTTTGGGTTTTTACAACTCACTAGCATTGGCCAATCTGCATACACAAAGCAGTATCGTGCCACAAACTCTAACAAATGAATTGTCTCATTTCTAACTTCTCCTCTCTATTAGAGAGCAGTTGTAGCAATCGTCGCTCCTAGTTCGATCCTGTCTGGATGACCTCACACACTTGTGGAGTCACTCCACGTGCCATCATCCCCCGTCAAACTTCAATATTGGGAAACGTAAAGTACTGTCCAGGGAGAGAAGAGATCTGGACTAGTGATGCATCCCAACTAGCAGGCCTCAGAGACATTTAATCGACATGAGGAGAGCCTATCACTATGTCTTCCTACCGTACTGCCGTTATCATATGCGTGGGTCTGACTGCAATCTCAACAGCGTACTGCAGATGCTCCAGCACTCCCTATTGCTGTTGCAACAACATAGCAACAACACCCGACGTTTAGCCCTATGTGATGTCGGTACTGTGGCCCCATCCCAAAAGCCCCCCTCCGATGCTCAAGACATGACACCACATGCATCAATGCATAGGACTCAATATACCAACCCCCTCAGAGAAACTAAGGAATTTGTGAAGTGCTTCGAATATTTCTAACAATGTGATTTAGTGCCTCATTCTCAGCACAGTCGTGAACATTGTGCAATGTGCATGCACAACTTGACGCCCCATGAACCATGATTTTTTTCTTAAAATTTCTTTCTCTAGTGTTGTTTTTGTAATGTATGTTATACCTTGTATGTGTTTGTGTTTTACACTGTAATCCTTTCGTAAGTGATAGTGTAGGGCGCACAAATTACAAATTACTGTATTGTTCTCCACACCATATTGTTTTTTTTTGTATTTTGTATTTATTGTTGTGTGTATGCAAACAGTGTGCCTGAAGTCCCCATAAACTGAAGCAGATACCACCACTGTCATTGTGAATGGACCATCAGTTCAGGGAACATTTTGTAAAGGTTATTCTTGCTGCAGGGAGACAGAATGAATCGGAGGTTGTAATTAGATTCTGAAAGCTCATAAAGAGATTGTTAACTTAAATAGTATCATGTGTGAGTGAGTTCAGGTTAGTTTAATGATTCAAATTGTTGTAACATCTTGGGCATTTAATTGTGGAGCACTCCAACTCTGATTGTAAAGAATAAACTGCTCCATATTTGGCTCACATGTCCGGGCCATATTTAGTGCGTGAATGTCTGTGTGAAAATGTGTTTGGAAGGGGCTCCCTGGGTATGGATGTGTGATGTGAGTTTTAGAGTTCCATATTAAGAAGGTGAAGTTGGCTACATCAAAAATAATCCTCCCTCTATGAGCTGCATGTTTCAGTTGCAGTGATTTTCTTTATAGAGTGCGGCATGTGGAGTCAGTTTGCAGGATTGTTCTTGGGCGATTGACTCACTACCTTGCTCCTAAGTGAGCCAACCGCTCACCAATTACAATCTAAAATGGCGTAGGGGCTATGAGAGGTGGCATGAGCCCCCTCTCATATTTCTATCTTACGATTTTCCTCTCCAATTGCATGCAGTGTAAAGTTGCTATTCCTTCACACGCGGACTTCCCACGCAGCGTCTCTCGTCACCCGGGTGGTCCGGTGACAGGCGGGCTCTGCTGATCTTGAAAGGGTAAGCCGACGGGAGTGAGGGAGTCGAGTGAATGCTTTCCATACGCCGACATGGTAGAATAGCGGAGGAGACACGCTCGGAGGGGCTGAAGTAGCGGCTGGGCTAGAGGTTCCGTTACTTCGCAGAAACTTAGCAGTTTTGGCGGGCAAATTCCCGCGCTTTCTGCAAAATCGTAACTGTGATTGGCTTGCTCAGGGCATAGCTCCGTGACGTAGCAAAATCGGGGCAGAAATTGGCGCCAAGAATCCTCATTGGTGGAATGGTAGTGCTCCGGCAGTAGAGTGGAATTTTCCGCCGGTTTTCGAGTTGCTGATTGGAGCGGTTAACCATGGCCACTGTCGTGGGGGCGGGAATGGTCTGTGTTCGGTCTGTACAGGTGCTCTTGTGGGTAGTCGGCTCTCGCCTTTCGGTCGAAGTAGATTACAAGACTGAGCTCTCGCTGCGCTGGTCAGCCTATCTTCCGTTGGCTGTCTAATATACTTTTATTTAATTGTAACTGTTTGACGAAGTTGCTGAAGTTTCGACTTCAACGTAACTTTCCGAGTACAGTTGGCAATTGAGCGTTCTGTGTACAAGAGGCCTATGTTGTCTGTCTTGAGCAGGTTAGGCTAATGTTGACTGTATTGGAGTTACTGGGTGACTTCGCTTGTTAAAATCAATCACTGTACCGTCAGTGATTGTGTGGCGAGCCTTCTTCGTCTCCCTCAGAGGCGCATTTGTATTGCTAGGAAGTCTTTAGTCTGGAACAACCAGGCCAGGATAATTTGTTTCGGGCTATACTCGCGACATTTTCATCACCACGACGGGACGTCGAAGCAACTAACCATCGCTTCCAGTACGCCAGATCGTGTCCTTGCAGCTAAGAAGACAGCTTGGTAATGTACGTCCGCAGCACCGGCAAAGCAGGCATTTTTGCTAGGCGATAATCAGAGCTCAGCAGAGCGCGCCTGTTCGTCTTTTCTAACTTTGTTCTATCTTGGGCGTTCATTGTCTGAGTTCTCACTAATGTAGCAGCAATTAATGCTGGGTTAGAGGTGTGTCTCTCTTAAGATTTGAGTGGCAAGCAATTGGCTCCACATACCACTTCGTCATAAACGTCACAATCTAGTTTAGGGACAACTTCACCTTCACAGCGTTTGTTTGAGTATCCAGTTTCAGCGAATTTGATGTATTGTAAATGTTTCATGTGTTTTTGCTTATTATTTTGTGTTTAGTCTTAATAAATCATATTGTTATTTTGGACAGAACTTTCATTCTGTTAATCGGTAGAGCAACCCTATCATTTCTGACTACGTTAATGAAACCTTCCTTTATTTAACTTATTTATCAAATTAAATTATTGCAGGTGCCAAACTCTTTTCTACTCCACTTGCAGGGTTGATTACAGTCAGTTCGCGTATCTTTTTAATCCATGTGCAGCAGCAAAAGTCGGAGTTAGAATAGGGGGGGCTTAGAGCATCATTTACATATGTAGATTCTAGAAGAATTTAGTGTTAAATACACTGCTAGCCCCGGCGCCTCACAAACTGACATCTGCTTTCTGTACAAATTGTAAACAGCCTTTCGCTCCCCGTATTTTACCCCGGCAACCTGTAGAATTTGAAAGAGAGTATTCCATTCAACAGTGTCAAAAGCTTTCTCTAAGTCTACAAATGCTAGAAACGTAGGTTTCCTTTCCTTAATCTTTCTACTAAGATAATTCGTAGGGTCAGTATTGCCTCACGTGTTCCAACGTTTCTACGGAATCCAAACTGATCTTCCTCGAGGTCAGCTTCTACCAGTTTTTTCATTCGTCTGTAAAGAATTCGCGTTACTATTTTGCAGCTGTGACTTATTAAACTGATACTTCGGTAATTTTCACATCTCTCAACACTTGCTTTCTTTGGGATTGGAATTGTTATATTCTTCTTGAAGTCTGAAGGTATTTCGCCTGTCTCATACATCTTGCTCACCAGATGGTAGAGTTTTGTCAGTACTGGCTCTCCCAAGGCCGTCAGTAGTTCTAATGGTATGTTGTCTACTTCCAGGGCCTTGTTTCGACTCAGGTCTTTCAGTGCTCTGTCAAACTCTTCACGCAGTATCGTATCTCCCATCTCATCTTCATCTACATCCTCTTCTGTTTCCATAATATTGTCTTCAAGTACATCGCCCTTGTATAGACCGTCTATATACTCCTTCCACCTTTCTGCTTTCCCTTCTTTGCTTACAACTGGGTTTCCATCTGAGCTCTTGATATTCATATAAGTGGCTCTCTTTTCTCCAAAGGTCTCTTTAATTTTCCTGTAGGCAGTTAGGTTAGAAAATTTAAAAAGGAAAATGGATAGGTTAAAGTTAGATATAGTGGGAATTAGTTAAGTTCGGTGGCAGGAGGAACAACACCTTTGGTCAGGTGAATACAGGGTTATAAATACAAAATCAAATAGGGTAATGCAGGAGTAGTTTTAATAATGAATAAAAAAATAGGAGTGCGGGTAAGCTAGTACACAGAGCATAGTGAACGCATTATTGTGGCCAAGATAGACACGAAGCCCATGCATAGTACAGTAGTACAAGTTTATATGCCAACTAGCTCTGCAGACGATGAAGAAATTGCTGAAATGTATGACGAGATAAAAGAAATTATTCAGGTAGTGAAGGGAGACGAAAATTTAATAGTCATGGGCGACTGGAATTCGAGAGTAGGAAAAGGGAGAGAAGAAAACATAGTAGGTGAATATGGATTGGGGGTAAGAAATGAAAGAGGAAGCCGTCTGGTAGAATTTTGCAGAGAGCATAACTTAATCATAGCTAACACTTGGTTCAGGAGCCATAAAAGAAGGTTGTATACATGGAGGAATCCTGGAGATACTAGAAAGTATCAGATAATTCATATAATGGAAAGACAGAGATTTAGGAACCAGGTTTTAAATTTTAAGACATTTCCAGGGGCAGATGTGGACTCTGACCACAATCTATTGGTTATGAACTGTAGATTAAAACTGAAGAAACTGCAAAAAGGTGGGAATATAAGGAGATGGGGTCTGGATAAACTGACAGAACCACAGATTGTAGAGAGTTTCAGGGAGAGCATAATTTAACAATTGCCACGACACGAATGGGGGATAGAAATACAGTAGTAGAAGAATGGATAGATCTGAGGGATGAAGTAGTGAAGGCAGAAGAGGGTCAAGCAGGTAAAAAGACGAGGGCTAGTAGAAATCCTTGGGTAACAGAAGAAATATTGAATTTAATTGATGAAAAGAGGAAATATAAAAATTCGCTAAAGGAAGCAGGCAAAAAGGAATACAAACGTCTCAAAAATGAGATCGACAAACTGCATATTAAAGCATCTAAATAATTGCAGAAACGAAAGAACCCTTATAATAATAATTCCCTACCTACAGATCTCGGCTGCTGTAATTTTGAGAGAAATAAGTAAATTGTTCAAAATGGCGGGGCTGTGAAAAAGATTCACGCTTAAACGAAGTGTCTTATTCATCTTGATGCGCGCACAAACACAGAACATCCCGCCGTCTCACCGGACGAGGTTGCATCAGGTTAGGAAACTTCTGGGGCACAAAGGAAGCGGCCAGGTCTCTGACCCAGCAGGCGAGAGCCAGCCCCTTGACCATGCAGCAAGCTGGCACCGGAACTACTTTTTCCAGCAGTAGACACACTAGTGTGAGATGCCGACAAGCTAACAAAACCCCTGAGCATCGCCGCTCCAGCGCATTCTGGAACGTCTTCCTGGAAGATCCACTAGCTGCTGTCTCGCCCGCGACCGCCTATTGTCCATAGGTACGCTCCTCCATGCGACGGTAAAGCTTAACTGCTCGTGACTTCGGGCACAGTATAATAATAATGCTCTGATTCGATCGCCGTTTCGGTCGTTTGGCGATCGTTTTTCGCTATACTACGTAACAGCAGTAGCGCCGGTCATGCGGTAAGGTTCATTGAACTCTGTCTACCCGCTCCCCTCCTCCCTCCCCCCCCCCACCCCCCCTCTTTGTTACCGATACCAGGTTCTCATGGTTCAGGATTCTCACTCCGCAGTGTTCTCAGTTCAACTTACATAGCTATAGAGGAATGTCACAGTGGAGGCTGCTCTCAGTTATGAGAACGTTGTCGTGCGCTCTTTATCTCTTTATGCTAGATTCTAAATCTTTTATTTGTGTTGCCATTCCTGCCACCTTTCCCCAGATTAAAAAAAAAAAAAAAAAGTGTTTCAGATGGCTCTAAGCACTATAGGACTTGATATCTGACGTCATCAGTCCGTTAGACTTAGAACTTCTTAAACCTAGCTAACCTAAGGGCATCACACACATCCATGCCCGAAGCAGGATTCGAACCTGCAACCGTAGCAGCAGCGCGGTTCCGGACTGAAGAGCTTAGAACCACTCGGCCACAGCGGCTGTCTATACTGGGTGCAATAACAACATGAGACACGAATGGCCTCTCAATATTTACCTCACCAGCTCACTAGGGCAAGCTTCTTTCTTCCAGGTCGCCTGCGGTACGAAAACTGTGGCAGTCAGTTTGTGTGGTAGCGTACTACGTTAGGTTCAAAGATGATAATTCGGTTGAGAGCTGGTGAAACGAACGAATATAAATGCCAAATAGAGGTGTGGTAACAGATTGGCCTATTCATGTCATGGTTGGTTCAAATGGCTCTGAGCACTATGGGACTTAACATCTGAGGTCATCAGTCCCGTAGAATTTAGAACTACTTAAACCTAACTAACCTAAGGACATCACACACATCCATGCTCGACGCAGGATTCGAACCTGCAACCGTAGCGGTCGCGCGGTTCCAGACTCAAGCGCCTAGAACCGTTCGGCCACTCCGGCCATTCATGCCATGTTTTAAACACATTGCAACTGTAAGGGTAATACAGATGACGTATACTGAATAACGGACAACGCTGTAAATACTATTTAGATGCGTTTTATTCGCATTCAGGGTGGTTATAAGTAAACATTCGCTACTTGAAAGGGTCTCCATGACAAGCGAGTGGTCGTTGGACACTGTAACTTCATAGAAACATTTTAAGGACATGCGGAAGGGAAACAATGAATAAAAAAATTGAAAAGAGCACATTTCATTTTCACACGAGAGGGTAACATTTGTTAATTGCGGCCGGCCGGTGTGGCCGTGCTGTTCTAGGCGCTACTGTCTGGAACCACGTGACCACTACGGTCGCAGGTTCGAATCCTGCCTCGGGCATGGATGTGTGTGATGTCCTTAGGTTAGTTAGGTTTAATTAGTTCTAAGTTCTAGGGGACTGATGACCACAGATGTTAAGTCCCATAGTGCTCAGAGCCATTTGGACCTTTTTTTTTTTTTTTGTTAATTGCGTACCGTGTTTACGTTCCAGGTTAAAAGCGTTGCTCAGCGTGACGACCATCTGCATCCACAACAGCCTGAAACCGCACTGGAGATATCGTTTCACAACTGTTGGCATCACTTTTCGAACGGTGGACCATGGAATGTTCCGCTTGAAGATCGTACACTGCGTACAGCATTCTCAGCCGTGGAAACAGTAACTTTTTCAACAGTTTGTGGCGGAATTGCCCGTCGGCCTCTCCCAGGCGGAATTCTCAAATCGCCAGTTAATTGGAACTTCCGAAACATGTTCTTCACGCCCGGTGCGGAAAAAGGACCTCACCGTAGTCCTTTAATGCATCGATAGTCGCGAAGAGCAGCAGCATTATTGCCGTTGTTTTGATCAAGCACCTTTACGAGTAAAAGCCCTGCTTACTTTGTCCAGACGCACGTTGACTTTCCGCAACTACAGTGCACGCTGATGGTTGTGCTTCAGCCCTACGTCGCAGCACCAGTACCGGCACCTAACGGCATTTCGCGACACTAACTTTACCAACAACGCAAACCCTACAGCACACAGTCTAAGCGTCATTCCTAGTAAGTTTGGCACCGAAATGGTAAATGGTTTTTTCCTCTACACTGGCTCAAATAGTGAAAGTTTAATTCCAATCACCCTGTACATCGTACATAAACCACGAAAAATGCAAGGGGGAGGCGGAGTCCACTACGTAACTATTACCAAATCTTCAACATCAGTATATCCACACGATGTACATTTTCTTCAGCACTGCAACACAAACGTGTGTGTGTCTTCAGGTATTGCACTTAAACTGTTGCCGATGTCACCTTTTAATTGGAATATATGTACCTCCTATTCTTTTCACTTACATACCATCAGCCTTAAATCTTTATCAATAACAACTTGGCAAAAATTTTAGGGCTTGGGATGGCTGTAACATGGGGAGAATGGAATTTTCATTATTCACTCGCAGTGTATTTCACACTTATTTATCATCCTCTTCAAACAGTCCAAAAAAAATGAAAGGTTGAAGCGGGAAGACAATCGCCAAACTGCACTAAAGGAAAGTAAAAGTTCCAGTACCAGTACGAGGGTAATCCCAAAAGTAAAGTCTCCTATTTTTTATAAGTACATAGACCTGTTTATTTCCGCAATGGTTTACATCAGTTTACAGCTTGAACATTTAGCTATTTTTAGACATAATACCATTTCTGTCGATGCATTTTTGCAGACGCTGTGGCAGTTTTTGTATGCCCATGTCATACCAGCTCGCCGCCATGCTGTTCAGAAAGTTATGAAGCTCTTCTTTCACCTCGTCGTCAGAGCTGAATCGCTTTCCGGCCAAATGTTCTTTAACTTAGGAAACAGGTGATAGTCACTGGGCGCCAAGTCAGAACTATAGGGTGGGTGGGTGATTGTGTTCCACTGAAACTGTTGCAGGAGAACAACGGTTTGCCGAGCGATGTGTGGGCGAGCGTTGTCATGGAGAATGTGTACGCCCTTGCTCAACATTCCTCTTCTCCGGTTCTGAATTTCCCTTTTGAGTTTTTTCAGAGTCTCACAGTACCTGTCAGCGTTAATTGTGGTTCCAGTAGGCATAATGTCGACCAACAATACCTCTTTTCGATCCCAAAAAACGGCTGTCATGACTTTACCGGCAAACTGTGTTTGTTTGAATTTCCGCGGCTTTGGCGAAGAAGGATGCCGCCACTTACGTGATTGTTGCTTGGTCTCAGGTGTAAAGTGGTATGCCCAGGATTCGTCACACGTGACAATTGAGTGCAGAAAGTTGTCCTGATCGGTTGCAAGGCGGTGAAGAAATGCGCGGGAAGCATCAACTCGTTGCCGCATGTGGTCCTCAGTCAGCATGCGTGGCACCCATCTTGCGCACACCTTCCGGTAGTTCAATGTTTCCGTTAATATTCTGTGAGCGGTGCTTCGGGAAACCTCAGGAACCAAAGTGCAGAGACATCCAGGGTGATCCGCGGATCTTCACGCATGCTTTCCTCAACGTTCAACACTGTCTCCTCAGAAATTGACTGTCTCCCGCTCCTTTGTTCGTCGTGAATTTTGGTCCGACCAGCTGCAAACTCTTTACAGCACTTACTAACATTTTTGATATCCATGCACGACTTATCCAATACGCTTCCGTCAATTGGCGATTGATTTCAATCGGCGCACTGCCCTTTGCGTTAAAAAACCGAATAACTGCGCCCAATTCGCCCTTCGCGGTAACATCGAACGGGAGCTACATTCTCAGCGGCTGCGCGGCGGGCGCATGTTTACACACAGCGCGTGAAGCCCTCTTCGTAACAGTGTGAACAACTGCCACACAGAGGTCCGTACTTATAAAAAAATAGGAGACCTTACTTTAGGGATTACCCTCGTACAAAAAGGCGCAGATAGGCCGGCGTTCACAGGTATGTGTCTCAGTAGTTTTTATCTTCAATTTGACGATTGTGTTTCCGCTTCAGCCGTTTTTTTCCATGGTTTAATATTCATTAAAGTGACTGCCGCCATGGCTTTTATTTCTGACTAATGTCTAATGTAGCCTCCACTAACTGTTTAAGTTAATTTGATGATGCACTAAGAGCGTGAAACGCGTTATTAATCACTAAATATTGCAACAGAGACTGTCTTATTTGTAACATGGGAACACTGATGCTGCACCAGGCCAAAGCAGAATGGAGCAATTTGTACGCTCCAAATTGCGATGTTTGGTTGATTTGGGGGAGGGAACCAAAGAGCGAGGTCATCGGTCCCATTGGGTTAGGGAAGAATGGGGAGGGAAGTCGACCGCGGCCTTTCGAAGGAACCTTCCCGGCATTTTCCTGAAGCGATTTAGGGAAATCATTGAAAACCTACATCAGGATGGCCGGACGCGGTTTTGAACCGTCGTCCTCTCGAATGCGAGTCCAGTGTGCTAATCAATGCGGCATCTCGCTCGGTTTCAAATTGCGAAATAACTTCAATAATGTTGAAATACTCAGTTTGCATAGTGTGCAGGCGAAAACTTATCAGCTCTGTTTCACTGGCTGGGAATACTACACTGGTGTCCAAAACTAAAGCAACAAACGACTGTTTCCCCGTCCTGTGTCTAATTCACGATATAATCATACTAACTGTCAACAGATGTCCGTACGATCGTGTCCTGCACGGAAAGGGCATTCTGGTCAACAGACAACCACGCCAGCGATGATGTCAGGGCACCTATCAAATGCGATAGTGTTTCCCGGGTAGTCCCACATCCATAGTCGCTGTGTGCACGGTCACCGACGGTGCAGTATGGTACACAGAAGACGCCTACCAGGCTCTCCACGGTGGATGGCCATAGGGAGAATGGAAGCTGGACAGTCCCAGACTGATGTGGCCCGATGGCTTAATGTGAATCGTTCTGTTGTTTTTCGGGTGTGGTGACAGTGTATAGAGATCGAAACTATCCCGAAGACCAGGGCGTTGCCGACCACGTGTAACATCAGAAAGAGAGGATCGTCATTTGGCTGTAAGGACACGACGGTACAGCAACTGCCATCTGACCTCGCAGCATCCACTGAACGTGTTGTACCGAGGCAAACGGTGTACAGAAGGCTTCGGCAGAGAGACCATTATTGTCGGAGACCTGCCGTGTGTGTAGCTCTGACACGTCTTCACAGAACTGAACGTCCAGAGTGGAACTAACATGCCATTTGAACGGTCGAACAGTGGTCCAATGTTCTTTTCTCAGATGAGTCCCGATTTGGTGTGGATAGTGATTCTCAGCGGAGGGAATGTGGAACACGATTTCGAGACCCAACCATTGTGGAAAGAGACCGATATTGAGGATGATCCCTAAAGGTGTGGACAGCGATTATGTTGGCTATTCGAAAGCCTTTTCATGATTCTCTACGGTTAAATCGGCAAGCTTTAACTGCTGTCAGCTATAGTGACGAGATCTTGGAACCTCGTGTGCGGCTATTGCGAAGTGCCGCGGGCCCAGACTTCGTATTGCTGGACTATAATGCTCGATCTCATAGAGCACAGGTGGTCGATGTTTTCCTGGAAACAGTGGAAAAAGAAGATACAGCACACATGGCGTGGCCTGCTAGTTCTCTCGATTTGAGCACGTGTGGGATGCACTAGGGACACGGATTGCATTCGTCAGCATCCAGCAACCTCTGTCCAAGACTTGCGAGCAGTGCTGCAGGAAGAATGGGCGTAATTGCCTCAACATGAAATTGATGGCTTCATTCACAGTTTGTCAGGCCTGTATTGCTGTCAGAGGTAGTCACACCTCATACTAAGCTCATTAACAAGTTTTCGGAATGTGTGCGTGAATCCGTTAAGTTGGAAAAAACTAAGAACATTTTTGTCTACCGCTATGCATACTGCAGTTATTTACGTTCTCTATTCTCCATTTTGCTTCTACTTTACTATCACCTGATTATACTGATCTGTGGCAAAATAAACACAACCTTGCAAAATTTTGGTTTGTTGCTTCGATTTTGGACACGTAGATAACAATATACACTACTGGCCATTAAAATTGAGAAACCAAGAAGAAATGCAGATGATAAACGGGTATTCATTGCACAAATATGGTACACTAGAACTGACATGTGATTACATTTTCATGCAGTTCGGGTGCATAGATCTTGAAAAATCAGTACCCAGAACAACTACCCCTGGCCGTAATAACGATCTTGATATGTCTGGGCAATGAGTCAAACAGAGCTTGATGGCGTGTACAGGTATAGCTGCCCACGCAGCTTCAACACGATACCACAGTTCATCAAGAGTAGTAACTGGCGTATTGTGACGAGCCAGACGTTTTCAATTGGTGAGAGATCTGGAGAATGTGCTGGCCAGGCCAGCAGTCGAACATTTTCTGTATCCAGAAAGGCCCGTACAGGGCCTGCAACATGCGGTCGTGCATTATCCGGCTGAAATGTAGGGTTTCGCAGGGATCGAATGAAGGGTAGAGCCACGGGTCGTAACACATCTGAAACGTAACGTCCAATGTTCAAAGTGCCGACAATGCCAACAAGAGGTGACAGAGACATATAACCGATGGCACCCCATACCATCACGCCGGATGATACGACAGTATGGCGATGACGAATACAGGCTTCCAATGTGCGTTCGCCGCGAATTCGCCAAACACAGATGCGACCATCATGATGCTGTAAACAGAACCTGGATTCATCCGACAAAATGACGTTTTGCCATTCGTGCACCCAGGTTCTTCGTCGAGTACACTATCGCAGGCGCTCCTGACTCTGTTGAAGCGTCAAGGGTAACCGCAGTCATGGTCTCCGAGCTGATAGTCCATGCTGCTGCAAACATCGTCGAACTGTTCGTGCAGATGGTTGTTGTCTTGCAAACGTCCCCAGGGATCGAGACGGGGCTCCACTATCCGTTACAGCCATGCGGATAAGATGCGTGTCATCTCGACTGCTAGTGACATGAGGTGGTTGGGATGCAGCATGGCGTTCCGTATTACCCTCCTGAACACCCCGATTCCATATTCTGCCATCAGTCATTGGATCTCGACCAACGCGAGCAGCAATGTCGCGATACGATTAACCGCAATGCGATAGGCTGCAATCCGATCTTTATCAAAGTCGGAAACGTTATGGTACGCATTTCTCCTCCTGACACGAGGCATCACAACAACGTTTCACCAGGCAACGCCGGTCAACTGCTGTCTGTGTATTAGAAATCGGTTGGAAACGTTTCTCATATCAGCACGTTGTAGGTGTCGCCACCGGCGCCAACCTTGTGTGAATGCTCTGGAAAGCTAATCATTTGCATATCACCGCATTTTCTTCCTGTCGGATAAATTTCGCATCTGTAGCGCGTCATCTTCGTGGTGTAGCAATTTTAATGGCCAGTAGTGAATTTCTCTGTTATTTGCTAGCTGCGACTTATCACAGTAACATCTACCGTGATACACAGCAGAAGTCACAGAACGCGCAAAACTCGCATTTTAATGTTGGTAGAGGGCGGAGGGATACTAGTTGTCAATACATGGCCTGCGATTTTAAGCTGTGACAAGGGTCGCAGTTACCGAAAAGTAGCTGATACTGGAAAGTCACAGTTTAGCCCAAGCCCAGTTGTAGCCGCAGTGTGCCAAGAGCAGAGGTGTCGTGACACGGAGGCAGCAGCAGATGCGCTGTGCGGAACAGGAAGCCCGTGGCTAGGCCCAAGCTGCCGCCATCGCCCGCTGACGGACGTTGGCTGCGGCGCTGCGCTCACCTGTCCGGACAGCCAACCGATCACCGCCCGCGGCTACCAACGGCTGGCGGTGAGCCGGCCTTGGCGTGACGTCACGGCAGTCAGGCCGACGCGCGGGACTCCCTCAAGGACGACCGGTCTTCGGATGGGCCGACCCGGCGTAGTTCGCTGACTTTCCCTTCCTTCCTTACTCCAAGCGCTCGACGTCCGCAGGCTGCAACATCGAACGTCACGGTACGGACAGTCGACCGCACTTCGGCAGCAGGCTGTATAATTAGAAGCCTAAACACTGGCGTCAAGTGTGTCGTAGTTAACAACTGTAGCAAAATTTCAAAAACTTACATATAGTTTATATGTCGAAATGATCAGCAACCAGTTACATACACTACTGGCCATTAAAATTGCTACACCACGAAGGTGTGCTACAGACGCGAAATTTAACCGACAGGAAGAAGATGCTGTCATATGCAAATGATTAGCTTTTCAGAGCATTCACACAAGGTTGGCGCCAGTGGCGACACCTACAACGTGCTGACATGAGGAAAGTTTCCTACCGATTTCTCATACACAAACAGCAGTTGACCGGCGTTGCCTGTTGAAACGTTGTTGTGATGCCTCGTCTAAGGAGGAGAAATGCGTACCATCACGTTTCCCACTTTGATAAAGGTCGGATTGTAGCCTATCGCGATTGCGGTTTATTGTATCGCGACACTGCTGGTCGCATTGGTCGAGATACAGTGACTCTTGGCAGAATATAGAATCGGTGGGTTCAGGAGAGTAATACGGAAAGCTGTACTGGATCCCAACGGCCTCGTATCACTAGCAGTCGAGATGACATGCATCTTATCCGCATGGTTGTAACGGATCGTGCAGTGACGTCTCGATACCTGAGTCAACACATGGAGACGTTTCCAAGACAACAACCATCTGCACGAACAGTTCGACGACTTTGCAACAGCATGGACTATCAGCTCGGAGATCATGGCTGCGGCTACCGTTGACGCTGCATCACAGACAGGAGCGCCTGCGATGGTGTACTCAACGACGAACCTGGGTGCACGAATGGCAAAACGTCATTTTTTCGGATGAATCCAGGTTCTGTTTACAGCATCATGATGGTCGCATCCGTGTCTGGCAACATCGCGCTGAACGCACATTGGAAGCGTGTATTCGACATCCCCATACTGGCGTATCACCCGGCGTGATGGTATAGGGTGCAATTTGTTACACGTCTGGGTCACCTCTTGTTCGCATTGACGGCACTTTGAACAGTGGACGTTACATTTCACATATGTTCGACCCGTGGCTCTACCCTTCATTCGATTCCTGCGAAACCCTACATTTCAGCAGGATAATGCACGACCGCATGTTGCAGGTCCTGTACGGGCCTTTCTGAATACAGAAAATGTTCGACTGCTGGCCTGGCCAGCACATTCTCCAGGTCTCTCACCAATTGAAAACGTCTGGTCAATGGTGGCCAAGCAACTCGCTCGTCACTATACGCGAGTCACTACTCTTGATGAACTGTGGTATCGTGTTGAAGCTGCGTGGGCAGCTGTACCTGTACACGCCATCCAAGCTCTGTTTGACTCAATGCACAGGCGTATCAAGGCCGTTACTACGGCCAGAGGTGTTTGTTCTGGGTACTGATTCCTCAGGATGTATGCACCCAAATTGCGTGAATGTTTAATGTCTTTTAATGTCTTAGCCGGTTTCACGCATTTAGTACAATTCTTCAGAACGCTACAACTATCGCATTATACACTGATGAGCCAAAGAAACTGGTACACCTGTCTCATATCGCGTAGGGCGCCAGCGAGCGCGCAGAAATGCCGCAGCACGACGTGGCATGGAGGCGACTAATGTCCAGAGTAATGCGGGAGGGAATTGTCACCATGAATCTTGCAGGGCCGTACATAAATCCGTAAGAGTACGAGGCAGTGGAGATGTCTTCTGAACAGCACGTTGCAAGACATCCCAGATACGCTCCATAATGTTCACGTCATGGAGTTTGGTGGCCAGCGGAAGTGTTTAAACTCAGAAGAGTGTTGCTGGTGCCACTCTGTAGCAATTCTGGACGTGTGGGGTGTCACATTATCCTTCTGGAAGTGTCCAAGTCTGTCGGAGTGCACAACGGACATGAATGGATGCATGTGATAAACGGGATGCTTATCTACGTGTCAGGTGTCAGAATAGCATTTAAAAGTGTCAGGGGTGCCATATCACTCCAATTGCACACTCGCCCCACACCATTACAGAGCCTTCACTAGCTTGAACAGTCCCCTGTTGACACGCACGGTCCATGGATTCATGAGGTCGTCCCCATACCTGTACAAGTCCATCCGCTCGATACAATTTGAAACGAGACTCGTCCGACCAGACAACATGTTTCCAGTCATTAACAGTCCATTGCTGGTGTTCACGGGCCCGGGCGAGGCTGAAGCTTTGTGTCGTGCAGTCATCAAGGGTACACGAATGGGTCTTTGTTTCCGAAAGCCCATATCGATGATGTTTCGTTGAACCGTTCGCACGCTGACACTTCTTAATGCCCCAGCATTGAAATTCGCAGCAGTTTGCGTAAGGGTTGCATTTCTGTCATATTGAACGATTCTCTTCAATCGTCGTTGGTCCCGTTCTTACAGGATCGTTTTCCGGCCGCAGCGATGTCGGAGATTTAATGTTTTACCGGATTCCTGATATTTACTGTACACTCGTGAAATGATCGTACGGGAAAATCCCTACTTCATCGCTACCTCGGACATGCTGTGTCCCATCACTCGTGCGCTGACTATAGCCGGCCGGAGTGGCCGAGCGGCTAAAGGCGCTACAGTCTGGAACCGCACGACCGCTACGGTCGCAGGTTCGAATCCTGCCTCGGGCATGGATGTGTGTGATGTCCTTAGGTTAGTTAGGTTTAAGTAGTTCTAAGTTCTAGGGGACTTATGACCACAGCAGTTGAGTCCCATAGTGCTCAGAGCCATTTCAACCATTTTTTTTTTTTGCGCTGACTATAACACCACGTTCAGACTCACTGCTAACTAGGGCATAGCCACCTATGGTAAACTAACACACGGAAACAAGCGACAAACGTCGGCAAGCCCCTGCATATCAACAACACTGACTGGTAATTGCCAGCTGCTACTAGAGCCGACCAACAGGCCACAGCAGGGACACCGACTACTGCAGGTTCGAATCCTGCCTCGGGCATGGATGTGTGTGATGTCCTTAGGTTAGTTAGGTTTAAGTAGTTCTAAGTTCTAGGGGACTTATGACCACAGCAGTTGAGTCCCATAGTGCTCAGAGCCATTTGAACCATTTTTTTTGCGCTGACTATAACACCACGTTCAGACTCACTGCTAACTAGGGCATAGCCACCTATGGTAAACTAACACACGCAAACAAGCGACAAACGTCGGCAAGCCCCTGCATATCAACAACACTGACTGGTAATTACCAGCTGCTACTAGAGCCGACCAACAGGCCACAGCAGGGACACCGACTACTGCAGGTTCGAATCCTGCCTCGGGCATGGATGTGTGTGATGTCCTTAGGTTAGTTAGGTTTAAGTAGTTCTAAGTTCTAGGGGACTTATGACCACAGCAGTTGAGTCCCATAGTGCTCAGAGCCATTTGAACCATTTTTTTTGCGCTGACTATAACACCACGTTCAGACTCACTGCTAACTAGGGCATAGCCACCTATGGTAAACTAACACACGCAAACAAGCGACAAACGTCGGCAAGCCCCTGCATATCAACAACACTGACTGGTAATTACCAGCTGCTACTAGAGCCGACCAACAGGCCACAGCAGGGACACCGACTACTGCAGGTTCGAATCCTGCCTCGGGCATGGATGTGTGTGATGTCCTTAGGTTAGTTAGGTTTAAGTAGTTCTAAGTTCTAGGGGACTTATGACCACAGCAGTTGAGTCCCATAGTGCTCAGAGCCATTTGAACCATTTTTTTTGCGCTGACTATAACACCACGTTCAGACTCACTGCTAACTAGGGCATAGCCACCTATGGTAAACTAACACACGCAAACAAGCGACAAACGTCGGCAAGCCCCTGCATATCAACAACACTGACTGGTAATTACCAGCTGCTACTAGAGCCGACCAACAGGCCACAGCAGGGACACCGACTACTGCAGGTTCGAATCCTGCCTCGGGCATGGATGTGTGTGATGTCCTTAGGTTAGTTAGGTTTAAGTAGTTCTAAGTTCTAGGGGACTTATGACCACAGCAGTTGAGTCCCATAGTGCTCAGAGCCATTTGAACCATTTTTTTTGCGCTGACTATAACACCACGTTCAGACTCACTGCTAACTAGGGCATAGCCACCTATGGTAAACTAACACACGCAAACAAGCGACAAACGTCGGCAAGCCCCTGCATATCAACAACACTGACTGGTAATTACCAGCTGCTACTAGAGCCGACCAACAGGCCACAGCAGGGACACCGACTACTGCAGGTTCGAATCCTGCCTCGGGCATGGATGTGTGTGATGTCCTTAGGTTAGTTAGGTTTAAGTAGTTCTAAGTTCTAGGGGACTTATGACCACAGCAGTTGAGTCCCATAGTGCTCAGAGCCATTTGAACCATTTTTTTTGCGCTGACTATAACACCACGTTCAGACTCACTGCTAACTAGGGCATAGCCACCTATGGTAAACTAACACACGCAAACAAGCGACAAACGTCGGCAAGCCCCTGCATATCAACAACACTGACTGGTAATTACCAGCTGCTACTAGAGCCGACCAACAGGCCACAGCAGGGACACCGACTACTGCAGGTTCGAATCCTGCCTCGGGCATGGATGTGTGTGATGTCCTTAGGTTAGTTAGGTTTAAGTAGTTCTAAGTTCTAGGGGACTTATGACCACAGCAGTTGAGTCCCATAGTGCTCAGAGCCATTTGAACCATTTTTTTTGCGCTGACTATAACACCACGTTCAGACTCACTGCTAACTAGGGCATAGCCACCTATGGTAAACTAACACACGCAAACAAGCGACAAACGTCGGCAAGCCCCTGCATATCAACAACACTGACTGGTAATTACCAGCTGCTACTAGAGCCGACCAACAGGCCACAGCAGGGACACCGACGAGCTCGCCCACTGACGCACAATCAATCCGCCAACGTTACCTTACACTGTGCGTCCGATATATGACCTATCGGACACAAAAACGATAATTAAACCTAACTGTTGCAGGTTGCTGACGCTGAACGAGGACTCTACACCGGCACCCAGCGCCAGCCTTCGAGCAACAACCGCACAGCGTCAAGGTATCGACATACATGATACCCACTACTGAAACGTCCCCTTAGAAAAATTATACAAGACTGTGCTTAAACTGACACACACAATATTTTTTAGCGCAACGCAATCTGACTTTCAATAATCCCTACAAGAGAATGGCCCTGACTAACATTAACCTATACGTTTCACAAATCACTTACCTCACAAAAATCTTCGTTACTCGAACTACTGCAATACAGCGAGCGCCACTACTGCCACATAAATAAAAGATTCAAACTACTGAAGGCCCTAACTACTGATAGGCATAGTTAGCAAATGAAGGATTTTGATAGAGAACAAACAATGTATTTACCTTAATAGTGTTCAAAAGTCATAATATATATATCAGTCCATGATATTCAATATTACAAATTTACTGTCTCTGATGGACACACGTCCAGATCGTCCGCTCTCAAGATTCCGCCGTCTCTCTCCACACATCCACCACTGCTGGCAGCTCACCTCCTACTGCGCAACGCTACGCACTGTTAACATCCAGCTGCCCAACACTACAATAGCGAACAACAATGCAAACTAGCCACAGACGGCACACAGCACAGCCAGAGATTTTCATACAGAGCGCTACGTGGCGTTACCAATATAAAAACCTAAACAGCCTACTTACACTACTAACAAAGCCTATCCTTGCACGACCTATCGCAGGCAGCAAGACATCCGCTACTACCACCCGACCTAACTATCGCAGAGGTTTTTTTCCCTTGGCTCTTGCCTTGGCACTTTTTTTTTCTCTGCCCTTCAAACCGCTACCCTTCGTTCGACTTCGACCCAATCTATCTCCAGATGAGCGCGTATTAATGGTTAACCTTAACCAGACGTGCGTAAACATCGCAGTACCCACATCCTGCGACACCTCATTTTAGTGAATACTAACCCTTATGCAGAGATGGCAGTAGACCTATTGTGTTGGCCATCATGCCGTGCCGGTGTGGACGTGGAGGGGCTCCACCTCTTATATACATACAGGGTGAGTCACCTAACGTTACCGCTGGATATATTTCGTAAACCACATCAAATACTGACGAACCGATTCCACAGACCGAACGTGAGGAGAGGGGCTAGTGTAATTGTTTAATACAAACCATACAAAAATGCACGGAAGTATGTTTCTTAACACAAACCTACGTTTTTTAAACGGAACCACGTTAGTTTTGTCAGCACATCTGAACATATAAACAAATACGTAATCAGTGCCGTTTGTTGCATTGTAAAATGTTAATTACATCCGGAGATATTGTAACCTAAAGTTGACGTTTGAAACCTCCGACGTTCAGTTGCGTGTTGTAACAAACACGGGCCACGGTCGGCGAGCAGCATCTGCAGGGCCAGCCCGTTCTCCTGATCTTACACCTCTGGACTTCTTTCTGTGGAGTACGTTAAAGGAGAATGTGTGCCGTGATGTGCCTACAACCCCAGAGGATATGAAACAACGTATTGTGGAAGCCTGCGGCGACAATACACCAGATGTACTGCGGCGTGTACGACATTCATTACGCCAGAGATTGCAATTGTGTGCAGCAAATGATGGCCACCACATTGAACATCTATTGGCCTGACATGTCGGGACACACTCTATTCCACTCCGTAGTTGAAAACGGAAACCACGTGTGTACGTGTACCTCACCCCTCATGGTAATGTACATGTGCGTCAGTGAAAAAGACCAATAAAAAGGTGTTAGCATGTGGACGTAATGTGCTGTTCCAGTCTCTTCCGTACCTAAGGTCCATCACCGTTCCCTTTGGATCCCTACGTAATTCAGTGCTCTCCGATACACACGATCGAACAGCGGAGGAGTGGTACTCAAGCGTCAACTTTAGGTTACAATATCTCTGGATGTAATTAACATTTTACAATGCAACAAACGGCACTGATTACGTATTTGTTTATATGTTCAGATGTGCTAACAAGACTAACGGGGTTCCATTTAAAAAAACCTAGGTTTGTGTTAAAAAACATACTTCCGTGCATTTATTTATGGTTTGTATTAACCAATTACATTAGCCCCTCTCCTCACGTTCGGTCTGTGGAATCGATTCGTCAGTAGTTGATGTGGTTTACGAAATATATCCAGCGGTAATGTTAGGTGACTCACCCTGTATACATAAAAAAAAACTGAAATCTTGACAGCCTGTCATTGTTGCAACAGTAACCGATCTAACAACTGCAGCAGACACTTGTCTTATATAGGCGTTGATGACCGCAGCGCCGTATCTGCCTGTTCACATATCTCCGTATTTGAATACGCATGCTTCTACCAGTTTCTTGGGCGCTTCAGTGTAGTTTGTAGGCTGCAAACAATTTCTATACACTGTTGACGCAATGAAATACCTAGAGTAAGAGTAACGATGTTCTCTTTCACTACCCAATGTTTGCAGATTACACTGCAGCATGCAACACAAATTTTCAGTAATTACGAAAACGTCTGAACCTAAAATTAGCAGCCAAACAGCAACTTGATACTCCAACTGAAAGAAAAGAAATTAGTAAATTTCATAAATTTTCTTCTATAGGTACCTCACTTACAGAATCTCGTTTTCTTCTACTACTGCTGCTGAGGCTGGAGGCAGAATCAGAGTGTCGGTAGCGAAGTTTAGATGCAACGCAAATACAAGTGTTCAGGTGCCGAACCTGAGGAAAAGAGCCTCTGAAAGGTGAAGCCTAGAAAGTCTGAAGCCGCTAGAAGAGCTGACAACCAAGACACATGACGCCATTGTCATTCCCTACTACTGCAGGGCGAACGGATAGCGCCAACATCAGACCCCACTCTCCCTATCAAATGTCTCATTACTGACTTCTGAATGGTGGCTGCCCAGTGCATAGCCTCAGCCATACTGTCAGCTGCAGCTATCCAGTGAGGGGGAGGCTATGGCCGTCGACCCTCAGCACGCCTAGATGTCCGCTGTCTTCGATAATCCTTTCTTTTTATCCGTCAGGCTTCTGATACATTCGATGTGGCCCGCCACGAATTCGTCTCCTGTGCCAAACTTTTCACTTCAGAGAAGCACTTGCACTCCGTGTCCTCAGTTATTTGCTGGATGTATTTCAGTCTCTTGTTTTCTCTACAATTTTTAGTTTCTACAGCTTCCTCTAGTACCAATATGGAAGCTATTCCTCATTTTTATAACAGATGTCCTACCTTCCCGTCCCTTCTTCTCGTCGGTATTTTCTATACATTCTTTCCTCGCTATTTGTAATGAGAATCTCCTCATTCCTTACCTCATCAGTGCACCTAATTTTCAACATTCTTCTGAAGTACGACGTCTCAAACTCTTCGATTTTCATCTTTTCCGGTTTTCCCACAGTCCATGTTTCACTACCACACATTGTTGTGCAGCGAACGCACATTGTCAAAAATTTCTTCCTCAAATTAAGACCTATGTATGATACTAGTAGACTTCTCTTAGCCAGAATGCTCCTTTGTGCCACTGCTAGTCTGCTTTTTATGTCTTCTTTTCTCTGTCCGTCATGGGTTATTTTGCTGCCTAGGTAGCAGAATTTAACTTCATCTACTTCGTGATCACCAATTCTGATGTTAAGTTTGTCACTGCTCTCATTTCTGCTAATTCTCATTGCTTTCTTCTTTCTTTGATTTATTCTCAGTCCATATTCTGTACTCATTAGACAGTTAATTCTGTTCAGCAGATTCTGTAATTCTTCTTCACTTTGACTGATGATAGCAATGTGATAATCGAACCCTATCATTCAAATGTCCAAATGTGTGTGAATTCCTAAGGGACCTAACTGTTGAGGTCATCTGTCCCTGGACTTACATATTACTTAAACTAACTTATGCTAAGAACAACACACACACCCATGCCCGAGGCAGGACTCGAACCTCCGGCGGGAGGGGCCGCGTAATTCGTGACATGGCGCTTCAAACCACGCGGGCAGTCTGCGCGACTCTTATCATTGATATCATTTTACCTTGAATTTTAATTCCAGTCTTGAACCTTTCTTTTATTCCTGGCCTTACTTCTTGGATGTATAGATTGAACACTATGGGCGAAAGACTACTCCCTATCTCACAACCTTTTTAATCCTAGCACTTCGTTCTTGGTAATTCACTCTGATTGTTCCCTCTTGCCTCTTGTACATGTTGTGTATTACCCGTATTTCCTTATAGCTTACCCAATTTCTCTCAGAATTTCGGACATCTTTCACCATTTGACACTGTCGAACGATTTTTCCATGTCGGCAAATCGTGTGAACGTGTCTTGATTTTTCTTCTGTCTTGCTTCCATTATCAGCCGCAACGTCAGATTGCCTCTCTGGTGCCTTTACTTTCCATGAAGCAAAACTGATCATCATTCTCAAAAATGAATGGCTGTGAGCACTATGGGATTAACATGTGAGGTCATCAGTCCCCTAAAACTTAGAACTACTTAAACCTGACTAACTTAAGGACATTACACACATCCATGTCCGAGGCAGGATTCGAACCTGCGACCGTAGCGGTCGCGTGGTTCCAAATTGAAGCGCCTAGAACCGCTCGGCCACACAGGCCGGCAACACATTCTCAATTTTCTTTTCCGTTCTTCTGTATATTATTCTTGTCAGCAACTTGAATGCATGAGCTGTTAAGCTGATTGTGCGATAATTCTCCCACTTTTCTGCTCCTGCAATCTTCTGAATCGTGTGGTGATATTTCTCCGAAACTCAGATGGTATATCGCCAGACTCATACATTCCACACACCAACATGCACACTCGTTTTGTTGCCACTTCCCCCAATGATTTCATAAATTCTCATGGAATTTTTATCGATCCCTTCTGCCTTATTCAATATTAACTCTTCCATACCTCTTTTAAATTCTGAGTCTAATACTGAATCCCAAAACTTTTCTATATCGAATCATATCATTGGTATAATTTTACCTTATACTTTAATTCCGCTCTTGAACCTTTCTTTTATTTCCATCATTGCTTCTTCGATATATAGATTGAACATAAGGGGCAAAACTGTCTCCAACATATAGGGCTTCAATATACTCTTTCCACCTATACGCTCTCTCCTCCGCATTTAACGGTGGAATTCCCGCAGCACTCTTAATGTTACCACCCTTGCCTTTGATTTCCCCTAGGTTGTTTTGACTTTCCTATATGCTGAGCCGGTCCTTCCAACAATTATTTCTTTTTCTGTCTCTTCACATTTGTCATGAAGCCATTTCACCCTTCCTTCCCTTCACTTTCTATTTATTCCATTTATTGTACAGGGTGTCCGAAAAGTCTTTCCCTGATTACATAAATTGTTAACTCAGGCTAGAAGTAAGATACAAATATGAAACTGGTGTCTAATTGTTTAAAGACTATCAAAGTTCTATTCACACATCAGTAAGCTTCCACATGAACACACTTGGTAGCACGTAGCACATCTAGGCGACATTCAATTTCCGTCCACACATTAGCCAACATCACTGGAGGGATCGATTCAACGACTGTGTTTATCCATTGCCGCAGGGTTTCAAGATCTGGTACACGTGTTCGGTAGACCTCGTCCTTGACATAACCCCATAAAAAGAAGTCTAATGGGGTTATGTCAGGTGAGCGTGGTGGCCAAACCGTTGGCCCATCACGACCAATCCATCGCCCAGAAAAGGCCACATCGAGATAGGCACGGACAGCCAAACCCCAATGAGGCAGTGCACCGTCTTGCTGAAACAAGACATCGGGGTGATACTGAAGCAGCTGAGGAACAGCATACAGTTGCAACATGTCCAGATACACTGCAGATGTGATGATAGCCTCAGCGAAGAAGAATGGCCCGATAATTCGATCGTGCAATAGCGCGCGCCAAACATTCACCTTCGGACTGCCTCTGGTGCACTCCATGACCTCGCCAGGGGGTTGTGAACCCCAAATGCGCACATTATGGCGATTCATTACTCCACTGACAAGAAAGGTCGCTTCGTCGGAAATGGCAATTCGTCTGAGATAACCATCACCGTCCTCAATACGTGATAGCATTTCGACTGCAAAGTCATATCGACGTGTGCTATCATTGGGCAACAAGGCCTGAACGATTTGTACTTTACATGCACGAAACAATAAACGTTTGTGTAAAATGTCCTGGAGAGAGGTTTTTGGCATCTGTAAATCACGTGAGGCCCTGCGCACCGATTTCTTCGGACTTCGCTTCCACCCTGTCTGCTGCGGTTCTTGGTCGACCAGACCTCGGAAGGTAGCAACCGATCCTGTATTCTTGAACTTTTCATACCAGGCTTTAATGCTCTTGACATCAGGTGGATTCCTTCCAAATGTTGTCTGGAAGTGTCTCTGCACTGTGGTTAGTGATCGTGTCTCACTGTACCACAGGACACACTGTGCCTTCTGCTAATTGGTTAACATGGCTTCTTGGGCACTGCACCTCATCCACTAATTACGTACTGCGAACCTAAAACAGAAAAAAAAGCTTTGATAGTTGTAAACTATTCGACACAAGTCTCGTATTTGTATCTTACTTCCAGCCTGAGTTATCAATTTATGTAATCAGTGAAAGTCTTTTCGGACACCCTGTATTTCTGTATTCCGAATTTCCCTGAACATTTTTGTACTTCCTTCTTTCATCAATCAACTGAAGTATTTCTTCTGTTACCAATGGTTTCTTCGTAGTCACCTTCTTTGTACGTATCTTATTCTTTCCAACTTCTGTGATTGCCTTTTTTAGAGATGTCCATTCCTCTTCAACTGAACTGCCTACTGAGCTATTTCTTACTGCAGTGTCTATAGCCTGAGAGAACTTCAAGCGTAGTTCTTCATTCCTTAGTACTTCCGTATTTCACTTCTTTGCACACTGATTCTTCCTCACTAGTCTCTTAAGCTTCGCCGGCCAGGGCGGCTAAGCGGTTAAAGGCGCTATTGTCTGGAACCGCGCGACCGCGACGGTCGCAGGTTCGAATCCTGCCTCGGGCATGGATGTGTGTGATGTCCTTAGGTTAGTTAGGTTTAAGTAGTTCTAAGTTCTAGGCGACTGATGACCTTAGAAGTTAAGTCCCGTAGTGCTCAGAGCCAATCTTAAGCTTCAGCCAACTCTTCATCAATACTAAATTGTTATCTGATTCTGTATCTGCTCCTAGGCATGCCTTATACTCGAATACTTGATTTCGGAATCTCTGTCCTACCATTATGTAACGTAATTGAAATATTTCTCTACCTCACAGGCTTTTCCAAGTATACCTCCCCCTCTTGTGGTCCTCGAACAGAGTATTTGCTACTACTAGCTGAAATTTATTGCAGAACTCAATTAGTCTTTCTCCTTTCTCATTCCTACTACCAAGCCGATATTCACCCTCTACGCATTCTTCTATTCCTTCCCCTACAACCTCATTCAGTGCCCCATGGCTCTGTATATTTTCATCTCCCTTTATGTAACAAATCACGCATTCAGTATCCTCAAATTGTCTGTGGAGCCACAAGTCCCGTTGGAAGGACTCTGCCACTGCCAGCTGCAGTGCCAGCTTCCAAGGCAACGCTGATGGGTTGCAGAGACACTCTCTGCAGATCTGCTGGAGGCAGGCTGCGTGACCAGGACATTTTCCGTCATCTGCCTTCAAGGGGGAAGATCACTGCTGCTACTCATTCTGTTCCTGCGCAGACATCGATGCCACCGGCTCCTGTCCCCTGAACGGAGGCTAAGAGTTGACCCCTGCATGACAGTGAGCACTTCAGGTGGACCTGGAGGCACTTCTCCTGACTGCTGATCTTCGCCGTCAACGAGAGCGCTTTGGTGGTCGATGCGCAGAGCTGGACGCCACCGGCGTCCACGGATCGACGGCCTCCTAGTGACGTAACCACTGCTTAGACCATCTCTGCTTTTCAGTATGCGGGGCAGGTGATGCCCACTGTTAATCGTGAGATAAGTAGAGCCAGTCGTCGGCAGTGGTGTGTCGTGAGTAGTAGTACAGCACGGGCCGAGTGGTACGGTTGTAGTTATACTTTGAAGAAGTGGAACATGTTGATTTACTGATTAAGTATTTGAGACGAGGAAAGTGAGTGGAGCGTTTTGGGAAGAATATTTTATTATGATTGTTTTGACGAGTAACAGGAGAGGATTTAATTTAAGGCACTTGATTTCAGATTTTGTACTTTATTGCAGCTGCTTGTAGTTATGTATCCATGACTCAGATATCCAGAGACTGAGTATAGGGAAAGATAAACAGTCACGTATAATTTTCAGTTTGAATTAGGGGTAGGAATAACTGTTGGACATTTAATGTTGTTTTTACGAGTTGCATTTGGTGCTAAAGAATACTTAGTTTGTCCGATTAAGAACTGTACTTTTTTGTGTATTAATGTTTGTGGAGCAAAGAAAGAGAAAATTTTTCAATATAGAACTTCCCTAACCAGAAAACTAATTACATTTGATGTTATAATTTATCTCAAGTCATTGTCCGCATCCATTGTCCAAGCCAAAATATGAGTTATCATTTTTACTTATTCAGATTTGTTATGAACGAATCACCCACTGGCTCGTGGAATTTAGCGGCAGTCAGTAGCGAGCCAGTGGGTGTGTTGGACCTACCACTGAGCTACGGACCCCCTTGAAGATGTCTCCCGCAGTCGGAGACGAAACGTTGGGAATCGACACAGAATTCGTCAACCGACCACGGCATAACAGCCCGGATAATTATAATGGACATGATATTTCCGGCCGTGAAAGTCTACATTTTTGAATTCAGTCAGCATTGTTGCCGTTACGAATGTTTTAAACAGACAGGGAACGAGGTAGGGGCTTTCCAAGTTACTTTTTCGCAATCAGATTTTGCGACACATTCTCGCAGTCGAGTTCTTACGTTCAAAGTTTACAAGCTCGTATGTTGAATTTTTTTAATTGCAAATAGATGGCCTTACATTGCTCTTTACTTGACAAGATGACTCTTACGAACGGTCAGTTGAAGTGTAACACTGTACGGATATAAACTGATTCCGGATGGTTCATAATATGTAGGATAACTCTCAAGAGATATGATACGAACGCTCATTTGAAGTACAATACCGTACGGGTATACACTCTGTCCCGAATGGTTTCTTAGACGCATTTAATGCTCATTTGTTTTTGAGCCACTGGCGCGCATGTATATGCTCTTGCCCATCCAGCCTCTCTGACGCCTTATTCCAGCCCAACATATCCCATTGCTTTCAACCTCTTTGCTCGGTTTGCTTTACCATGGCGGCGCGCAAGACAGAGCAGTACTGCAACGCGTTATCCAGATTTGCGCAGAGTAGAGGCAAGGAGAAATGATTACATTTTTTAAATTAATTCAATCAAGGCCAGCTTCTGTTACTCAGAGAAAGTTTTTGTGATCAAATTTTCCTTGTCCAAGTTAATTATTCACGCAGTTTATAATGTCCAAAATAGTGCAGTCAGATTGCTAACTTTTAAGTATGAAAGACTTCCCTTTTCGTTATGATAATTAATTATTATTACACTGCAGCTTTGCTTCCACATTATGACAGTTGATTTATTATTACAGTTCAGAGCTTACATTCAGAAACAGAGTGCTTCAGTCACAATATTTTTATTTATTTAGATAACTTTCAACTTGTTAATCCGCTGATCCCAAAGGGCTCGATGCCACAGGTACAGCCATGGAATGTATACGGCTTTCGATACTGGAAGAACTTTGTGAGGAGATTTTCTGATTTAGTTCTGGTGAATGATTATGATGTCAATTTGCAATTGAGAAACAATACAATCAAGCTGCAGTCACTAGCACATAATAAGTGCTCTTCGCCAAGGGTTACCAATGTACTGAAATATACCTGATACCAATCAGGATGTTTAAAGGGTCACCTGTGACAATTTGTTCTACATTTTTTTTTGCGCCGTGTATAATATTGACGAAATTTCATTCACCTTGTACGCATGGTGTAAAAAAGCTATGTTTCAAGCATTTACTTACAGATTATCATTATTATAATTATTTTTTATGATAAAAAGTGCAAATCTTATTTCAGTGGACGCCACATTGGGCGATTTGCGCCCGGTGATGAGGATGAAATGATGATGAGGACAACACAACACCCAGCCCCGAGCGGAGAAAGTCTTCAACCCGGTCGTGAATCGAACCGGGCCCCGCTTGCATGTGAGGCGAGCACATTACCACCCTGCTAAGCAGGCGGACATTTTCTATGATAATATTGAGTTACATATATTTCCAATTTACAAAACGCATGTATGTGAAACGGTTAACTATTAAACAAAAAAGCCATGAGTGCAAAACGTAGTGTAAAAGAAATACAAATAAAATACACTACTGGCCATTAAAATTGCTACACTAAGAAGAAATGCAGATGATAAACGGGTATTCATTGGAGAAATATATTACACTAGAACTGACATGTGATGTCATTTTCACGTAATTTGGGTGCATAGATCCCGAGAAATCAGTACCCAGAACAATCACTTCTGGCCGTAATAACGGCCTTGATGCGCCAGGGCATTGAGTCAAACAGAGCTTGGATGGCGTGTACAGGTACAGCTGCCCATGCAGCTTCAACACGATACTACAGTTCATCAAGAGCAGTGACTGGCGTATTGTGACGAACCAGTTGCTTGGCTACAATTGACCAGACGTTTCCAACTGGTGAAAGATCTGGAGAATGTGCTGGCCAGGGCAGCAGTCGAACATTTTCTGTATCCAGGAAGGCCAGTACAGGACCTGCAACATGCGGTCGTGCATTATCCTGCTGAAATGTTGGGTTTCGCAGGGATCGAATGAAGGGTAGAGAGCCGGACGGAGTGGCCGAGCGGTTCTAGGCGCTACAGTCGGGAACCGCGCGACCGCTACAGTCGCAGGTTCGAATCCTGCCTCGGGCATGGATGTGTGTGATGTCCTTAGGTCAGTTAGGTTTAAGTAGTTCTAAGTTCTATGGAACTGATGACCTCAGCAGTTAACTCTCACAACCAAAAAAAAATATGCAGTGCGTTGTTTTGCCCCCTTTTCACAACCACCAAGTTTCATCAATATCGTTTATTGGTTGTTGGTAATGTTCCCTTGTCAGCGTTATCATTTAATATGCTCAGAAATTGCTTAGCCGTGGCGTTAATGGTCAGAGTGCGAATGCTTGTTCCCGCAAGTCCCTGTGTGGTTCTCTCACACTCGCTACGAACGCCCCGGCGACTGACTGCAGAGGGCAGCTCTGCCTCCCCGCTGCAGACTGAAATGCCACGTTTCAGCCACCGACCGCCTCAGGAGCAGCGCCCTCCAGGGACTGTGTAGTCATCATTCACGATGCTCCTGTCCACGCTCCCCTGGCTTTCAAAACAAAGGCCGACCGGTGACTCATTATCGTCCTCCTTAGTCCCCTATCCGATCTGAGAGGGCAAGCAGCCATCCCTGTGCAGACTTTTTAACAGCCAGGAAACGATTCTCGTGTAATAACAGCGAGTGAGGTGGGGTGGTGCATAGGCTTCTGTGTTTTCCCCGTATCGCTTGAGGCAAATAACACGACGGCTACTTAAAAGAAGACACGGCCAGTTTCATTCCTCGTTCCACCCTATTCAGAGCGTGTGCTATGTCTCTAATGATCTTGTCGTTGACGGGACATTAAACGCTAATCTTCCTCCCCTTCCTAACGCTGGTATTCTGCTGTACCTACAACATCACCTCTCTCATCCTAATTGTAAACATTCGCATGACAACAGCCTTTCAGATTGGATTTCCCGTGGTCTCCCTAAAGGTCATTTCACACATCTACATCTACATCTACACTCCGCAAGCCACCTGACGGTGTGTGGCGGAGGATACCCTGAGTACCTCTATCGGTTCTCCCTTCTATTCCAGTCTCGTATTGTTCGTGAAAAGAAGGATTGTCGGTATGCTTCTGTGTGGGCTCTAATCTGATTTTATCCTCATGGTCTCTTCGCGAGATATACGTAGGAGGGAGCAATATACTGCTTGACTCTTCGGTGAAGGTATGTTCTCGAAACTTTAACAAAAACCCGTACCGAGCTACTGAGCGTCTCTCCTGCAGAGTCTTCCACTGGAGTTTATCTATCATCTCCGTAACGCTTTCGCGATTACTAAATGATCCTGTAACGAAGCGCGCTGCTCTCCATTGGATCTTCTCTATCTCTTCTATCAGCCCTATCTGGTACGGATCCCACACTGCTGAGCAGTATTCAAGCAGTGGGCGAACAAGCGTACTGTAACCTACTTTCTTTGTTTTCGGATTGCATTTCCTTACGATTCTTCCAATGAATCTCAGTCTGGCATCTGCTTTACCGACGACCAACTTTATATGATCATTCCATTTTAAATCACTGCTAATGCGTACTCCCAGATAATATATGGAATTAACTGCTTCCAGTTGCTGGCCTGCTATATTGTAGCTAAATGATAAGGGATCTATCTTTCTATGTATTCGCAGCACATTACACTTGTCTACATTGAGATTCAGTTGCCATTCCCTGCAACATGCGTCAATTCGCTGCAGATTCTCCTGCATTTCAGTACAATTTTCCATTGTTACAACCTCTCGATACACCACAGCATCATCTGCAAAAAGCCTCAGTGAACTTCCGATGTCATCCACAAGGTCATTTATGTATATTGTGAATAGCAACGGTCCTATAACACTCCCCTGCGGCACACCTGAAATCACTCTTACTTCGGAAGACTTCTCTCCATTGAGGATGACATGCTGCGTTTTTTTTTTCTAGGAACTCTTCAATCCAATCACACAATTGGTCTGATAGTCCATATGCTCTTACTTTGTTCATTAAACGACTGTGGGGAACTGTATCGAACGCCTTGCGGAAATCAAGAAACACGGCATCAACCTGGGAACCCGTGTCTATGGCCCTCTGAGTCTCGTGGACGAATAGCGCGAGCTGGGTTTCACACGACCGTCTTTTTCGAAACCCATGCTGATTCCTGCATAATAGATTTCTAGTCTCCAGAAAAGTCATTATACTCGAACGTAATGCGTGTTCCAAAATTCTACAACTGATCGACGTTAGAGATATAGGTCTATAGTTCTGCACTTCTGTTCGACGTCCCTTCTTGAAAACGGGGATGACCTGTGCCCTTTTCCAATCCTTTGGAACGCTACGCTCTTCTAGAGACCGGGCCGGCCGGTGTGGCCGTGCGGTTAAAGGCGCTTCAGTCTGGAACCGCGTGACCGCTACGGTCGCAGGTTCGAATCCTGCCTCGGGCATGGATGTGTGTGATGTCCTTAGGTTAGTTAGGTTTAAGTAGTTCTAAGTTCTAGGGGACTGATGACCACAGCAGTTAAGTCCCATTATGCTCAGAGCCATTCTAGAGACCTACGGTACACCGCTGCAAGAAGGGGGGCAAGTTCCTTCGCGTACTCTATGTAAAATCGAACTGGTATCCCATCAGGTCCAGCGGCCTTTCCTCTTTTGAGCGATTTTAATTGTGTCTCTATTCCTCTGTCGTCTATTTCGATATCTACCATTTTGTCATCTGTACGACAATCTAGACAAGGAACTACAGTGCAGTCTTCCTCTGTGAAACAACTTTGGAAAAAGACTTTTATTATTTCGGCCTTTAGTCTGTCATCCTCTGTTTCAGTACCATTTTGGTCACAGAGTGTCTGGACATTTTGTTTTGATCCACCTACTGCTTTGACATAAGACCAAAATTTCTTAGGATTTTCTGCTAAGTCATCAGGACGAAACGAAACGTCACCGTCAAATGGTGTGCTCTCGCTAGGCGAAACGTCAGCACAGCGTCACTTTGCTTAGCTCAGTACCGAAATGCGACAGTAAGGTTACGAATAGAGCCTGGGTTCTGTGTAATACCAGTTCATCATGAGAATAAAACTGTTGTAAACAAACACAAAATCGATAACTGGTCACAAGCCGTAGCACACGTACACTGGTGTTGTTACGCTCTTGGAAGTAGGTCCTACTTATGTATTTGATGTTTTACTACTAAGTTACGCTAAATGGAACTTTAAGATATTCAAATGTATTAACAGCCATCAACGTTTTTCTTCATCATGCTATAGCTACACAGTTCTTATTTCAAAATTCGTGAACAGTCTCAGCCTCTGCAGCATAGCACCCTTATCGTCGCGCTGTGAACGTGCAGAAAAAACTGGCTGAGGATGTTTTCTGTAGTGAAACACGCGCATGGAACACGATTAAAAAGTGCCGACAAATAGGTTGTTCTTAATGTTTTTCTTAAAGTTACGGGAATAATCTCTTTGACGTTTTTCTCTATATACTGCAATTGATTGAAAAATGTTGTTGAACGTGTAGCGCAGACGGTACCGTAATCCAATGAGAACTAATTCTGGTTATTTGTGCATTGGTTCAAATCTCCTTACGATTTTTCTCTCGTTCAATTTGAAATATCCACATCTCGTAATTGTAAAACTCATCATCATTTTTGTGAATAACGCACGTCTTCTTCTTGTAATTACATATTGGACGTGAAATTCCTGTTTCCATTTCTAATACAAATTCTTAATTACCGATATTTTATGAAAGATTGTTCATAAAAGTTGCTTAAATTAAGAAAACATAACAATTTTTAAGGCAAAAATGAAAAACCAAATCCTCTTTATTTGCGCTACGTTCATCGTTTTATATCGCAGAGGTAGATAAGTATCGTAGAAACATGAAAAAAATCAAATGGCTCTGAGCACTATGGAACTTAACATCTGAGGTCATCAGTCCCCTGGAACTTAGAACTACTTAAATATAACTAACCTAAGAACATCACACACACCCATGCCCGAGGCAGGATTCGAACCTGCGACCGTAGCGGTCGCACGGTTACAGAATGAAGCGCCTAGAACAGCTCGGCCACAGCGGCCGGCTAACACGAAAAACAATCATTTTGACACATTCCTGCACACCATAAAAATGTTTTGTAGGGAGCACATTGTGCTCATGTGGGAGCGACCTAGATGTTTGTAAAACAATAAACTGGCAGCCAAGATCGCAGGAATTCTTTTTATTCCATGATTACCGGTTTCGGCGAAACTAAAGCCGCCATCATCGGATCTAGGGAGAACTGAAAACATTATAAAAGCGGGCTTGGATTCCACTTATGCAACATGTATACATATAAATTTAGTTACATTCGGAGTAGGAATTGAAATCCATGGAGAAGAAATAAAAACTATGAGGTTTGCCGATGACATTGTAATTCTGTCAGAGACAGCAAAGGGCCTGGAAGAGCAGTTGAACGGAATGGACTGTGTCTTAAAAGGAGGATATAAGATGAACATCAACAAAAGCAAAACGAGGATAATGGAATGTGAATCGGTTCAAAAATGGCTCTGAGCACTATGGGACTTAACTTCTAAGGTTATCAGTCCCCTAGAACTTAGAACTACTTAAACCTAACTAACCTAAGGACATCACACACATCCATGCCCGAGGCAGGATTCGAACCTGCGACCGTAGCGGCCACGCGGTTCCAGACTGTAGCGCCTTTAACCGCTTGGCCACACCGGCCGGCAATGTGAATCGGGTGATGCTGCGGGAATTAGATTAGGAAATGAGACGCTTAAAGTAGTAAATGAGTTTTGCTATTTGGGGAGCAAAATAACTCACGATGGACGAAGTAGAGAGGATATAAAATGTAGACTGGCAATGGGAAGGAAAGCGTATATGAAGAAGAGAAGTTTGTTAACATCGAGTATAGATTTAAGTGTGAGGAAGTTTTTTCTGAAAGTATTTGTATGGAGCGTAGCCATGTATGAAAGTGAAACGTGGACGATAAATAGTTTAGACAAGAAGAGAATAGAAGCTTTCGAAATGTGGTGCTACAGAAGAATGCTGAAGATTAGATGTGTAGATCACATAACCAATGAGGAGGTACTGAACAGAAATGGGGAGAGGAGAAATTTGTGGCACAATTTGACTAGAAGAAGGGATCGGTTGGTAGGACATATTCTGAGGCATCAAGGGATCACCAATTTAGTATTGGAGGGCAGCGGGGAGGGTAAAAATCGTAGAGGGAGACCAAGAGATGAACACACTAAACAGATACAGAAGGATGTAGGTTACAGTAGGTACTGGGAGACGAAGAAGCTTGCACAGGATAGAGTAGCATGGACAGCTGCATCAAACCAGTCTCTGGACTGAAGACCACAACAACAACAACAACCTTAGGACACATACAGGTTACAACATCAAGGCAAACAATGGTGATATTAATAGTTGCCTATAACACGCAGGCCTTACAAAATTGTCGTAAGTAGCACATAGGCGTCCAAGATAGATGACATTATAAATGTTTAAGTGTCTCCATCAAATACAAGCGCAAGCTACGTACTACCGCCACTCCGGCTCTGTTCTTTCACTGCAGGCCGCGTAGCGAGATGGCGCTAGCAGAAGAGGCGCCACTGAATGTCACAGCTCGCGTCATAACAGGCTCTGCGTTGCGACGCGAACTGTGACATTCATTGGAGCCTCTTCTGCTAGCGCCATCTCGCTACGCGGCCTGCAGTGAAAGAACAGAGCCGGAGTTGCGGTAGTACGTAGCTTGCGCTTGTATGTGATGGAGACACTTAACATTTATAATGTCATCTCTCTTGGACGCCTATGTGCTACTTATGACAATTTTGTAAGGCCTGTATGTTATAGGCAACTATTAATATCACCATTGTTTGCCTTGATGTTGTAACCCGTATGTGTCCTAAGGTATGTAACTAAATTTATATGCATACATGTTACGTAAGTGGAATCCAAGTCCACATTTATAGTGTTTTCTGTCCTCCCTAGATCCGATGATGGCGGCTTTAGTTTCTGCGAAACTGGTGATCATGGAATAAAAAGAATTCCTGCGATCCTGGCTACCAGTTTATTGTTTTACATCACAGAAATGCTTCATTTTTACATTTGCTACTGTACCATTACAATATGAACCCAACAGAACTGATATGGAGCCAAGCTGAGGGATTTGGCCCGAGAAGTAACAAGACTGTTAAGCTGCCAGACGTACTGGAACTAAATGCACGCAGCTTTTTCACACGTCACTGCCGAACACTGGAGTGATATAGAAGGGCTCCTCATAAAAGAAGAAGAGAAAATGCTGCGCCTGGTTAGCTTCGTGGATCCTATTGTTGATAGGCTCGTTGTGAACGCAGCAGGTGACACTTCCAGAACTGAAATGTACTTCTCGGATTCGGATAAGGCAGGAGCTAAGAGATTACCAGACGACTGACTGTGAGTAATACCTTCAGTGGCTTCAATTTTTAACTATACTGTGAAATCCTTCAATACTCTCTTACGTTAAACACAGCTTAGGCAGAAAAATTACCCTGTGGTTAGGTCAGGAATTTTGATCATTCTTGTTTTTAATTACAATAGTACGTTAGCTAAAACCGATAACGTGTTGCGGTTTTCATCTAGTCATCTAAGGAGTGTATTGTGGTAGATTTGCAGTGTATTATTTCATTCTGCTTAAAAATTAAATGACATTCGAAGCTGTATTGCTCCTCTGCTTGTCTCTTTTTACGTGTGAACTGCAGCTGACCACTTCACTGCAGTCTAGTTGTACCAGCTGACCGGCCAGTACTGTCCAAATTAAATGCTCCGGTAAAGCCGTTGTTCCGCATGATCGATCAGTCCATGTGCGCGTAACGCAGCATGAAACGTATCCATATGATCGTACTTGACCGTACTCGAGACAGCTTGGCTGCAGTCCCATGTGAAACGGAAATCCAATGTGGTTCGAGCAAACGCGGAAGAATAATTAGTGCAATGTTTACATCTTTTTTATTCTTATGACATGTACGTAAGTATGTAATGACAGCGGATAAAATACGTAATATCAACAAATATCTTATTAAATATTTAAAAAAACAATAATTTAAAATGAAATCAGCTTTCAGTTACACCATAACTTACAAAATCTTAATTTCACTTAGATGTGTCATAAACACGGTTAGTACGTTTTTCTTGTTTTGGAAGTCTATACTGCGCTAATAAAAGAGTATTTTCGATCGCATCTGCTTATAAAATTTTCTGTCTTCACTGAATCTGCTAAAGTACCATGCCTTATCTTTGATTTTGGAGTGCAATGAACCACCAGGTACTTCTCCAAATTCTCTGATATCATAGAATGTCGCCGATCACAAGGATCTTTTGGCATGGAGGTAAATGATATCTTCACTTCACAAGACATTGATAGTGCAAATTTTAGGAGAGGAAATATTCCGGGAGAGATTTCCGCCGGAGCGGATGCTCCTCCTTCATTGGGGAGATTATAAACAGTAGCAAACGTCGAGTGGCGAGATTTCTTGCAAAGACAGTATCGAACTTATTCACTTCTATCTGCCCAGTATCACCTCTAAATTCAGCAGGTTTCATCTGACATTCTTCACAATTTGTAATAATTTGTGCAAAAGAAATTCTTTAATGCTTGTAATATTTCTGGCTTAGTCAGCCATCATATTAGGCTCCAAGAAGCTGTTCCCAGAGCAGTGGAGATGCAAGACGTATATAGGTGACGAAATGTGGTGTGAGGTACCTGTGACAGATGTTACATTCGGTACCATTCCCGTGAGAAAGACCGCCTGTATAATGCTACTGCTCTGTGATTAGCTGCTGTGTTCGGAGCAAGGGCGCCAAAACGTTAAAGTACAGTTATTATTACTAGTTAAACTACTCATTGGAATGACTTCACTTTTTAATATAAATATCTCTCAACAGCTGATTAACAATCAGTCATTTTAGAATTATTAAAAATAATTTAAACCAAAAACAAAAGACACGAAATTGCAGACGAAGCACTTCGGAAGCGTTCGGGTCACGCCTTTTCTGGTATGGCGCGCGAAGTGTTTCGGGCTGTTCGTCACTCTGGATTAGGAAGTCGAGAAGAACAGACATGTTGTCTGTCGTAGGATGTGTTTCCAATTTTATTTAAGTTCCTGTTCGTCACTCTGGATTAGGCAGTCGAGATGTACAGTCATATTGTCTGTGGCAGGATGCGTTTACCAGGATTCAGTATTAAAAGATTCACTCCGGTGGTCATGAGGCACAGACACGTGGCACAAATAGTGTAAAGATACATTTTCGTAAACATTGTGTTTGATCATGTACTATGCTGTATCAGAAGGTGTTGTATTCAGATCATGTACTCTTCTCGTGTGGCTATATTAAAATACGCCAGTGGCATCGCAAAGAAGTGACAAGTTATTTCAGAACAGAACCTCGCTAAAAGTCAGTTTCAGCCTCAAGATACAGAACCTACGACCTGCGTGCTGTTTTCTGCGCTGGGGACATCAACTTGAAGACAGCAGGTTAGTGAACTATAACAGAACCTTTGTATTGCACACAGTGCAGTGGAAACAACTAGGCGCCTCACATGTACTGCATGCACAGAACAAATGTGCTCAGTGACACGTCATCTGCAGTAATGCAGAGGAGGTAAAGGGGGATGACCGTTATTAACACCAATAATCAATTCATTCTTCCTTTCTTGTCGTATGCTGCTGCCAAGGAAGCCGAAGTTGCTAGGGATATACGCCAGAGCATTTTCGATTTTAGTTTCAGTGAAAGCATTTTGTGCCTTCCGTAATGAAACTGAAGATCCTCTCGGAAATGAATCAGTTACAGTTTTCACGACTCCACAATTTTCATTATAAAAGAGGCGTCTTCAAGCCACGTACCACACCTTGTTAGGACAGGCTCAGATGGCAACACTAAGTTCAGCATCAGTTCAGAGCGACACACGATGCGAGGTTTCCTGAAACATTTTCTTGGTATATGAAATTATTTATTTTTATTTATTTTTATGGTAGTCCGATTTCAGATATTTTTCTAAGGGAATGACTTAGTCTGGGTGTCGTCGTGTGACTAGGGCCTCCCGTCGGGTAGACCGTTCGCCGGGTGTGAAGAAATACAAAAAAGAGTAAAAAATAATACTTAATTTTATGAAGCATAAAGTTAAAATATGCAAGAGCATGCAATTATACGGAGTAAAATATCTACCGGTTATATGAAATATATCAACGTTGACAATACAATTTGCGAACGTTTGCACTTTTCACGAGCGCAGAAGCGAAGGAAAAGAATATGTAATTACATGGAAATCCGGGATGTGGTAACGACATACCACATGTGATACAAAAACTTAGAATACAGTATCAGAAGTAAGGTAATGGCAAGGACAGTAAACTTTATCAAAGTACAAAGCAAAAATCATAATAAATATTCTTGGGAAAAAAGTGTGTTAAATTTCTGAGAAGTGTAGCAACAGGAAAAAGATTCCAAATCTTTCGAAACATGGACATTCATTTGCTAGAGAAAATAAACATAATTCGCCAAAAAAAGTTCGGAGACTTATTTTATCCTGGCTTACAAGCGATGTCAGCGCAATAACAATGGTGGCCGCTTGAACTATCAACTGTAATCAACAGGTGTGAATTGGGCAGTTTCGGACGTGGTTTTTATGTAACAAACTGCAATGCAGCAACGAACTGAACATCTCTCAATAAAGTGTTCAACACATTCTCCATAATACTGAGAAGAACAGAGAATTGTGGGCAAAGTTTGCGCAGCATGCTTCGACTACCTAACAAAAATAACGACGCATGGTTGCCAACGGTGACTTAATTGGAATGAAAAACTCGGACACTTGTTTTCTAGAAAAAATCATCACGGGTGACGAGACCTGGTGTTATCAGTTCGAACTTACCACAAAACGGTAACGTACAGAACAAACGTCTCTGATGTTTCACTAAGACCGAGGGAGGTTCTAACGTTGTAACACCATAGCTCTAATGCTGTACGGATTTATTTTGCCTTTTGTTTCATTTAATGTTACATCGTTGAGCTTCTGTAAATGTTGTTTGATTGAATCGATAACACAAAACTGTATACTCCTTTCTTTGTAAGAACTTTGATGTCTTGGTTTGATTCTATGCAATGTAGTGTATCTGTCATTTAAATTCTTTGTCCCATTTGGAGAGAACAAAACTTACTCTATATAATTGTAATTTCTGAGTGAATAATTTTTTGTAGAAATGTCAATATGTGCAAATGTTCTGTTTTATTTAAAATGTTTGTTTGCGGTTATGTAAACTGCTGACCTTCACTTAGGATTCTTAGTTATTCTGTATGTAAAAGCTGTGTGGTTCCCCTCGGGAACGGAACTGAGTAGCGCGCGCAAATTGTGGTTGCGCTAGGTAGAAAAGGTGGAACGAGAGTCAGTCGGGGACGAGCTACCAAACTGTGCACTGCCATGTAAAAGTGGCATATTGTCCTGGTTCCGAGAGAGGCTTTTTCTGCTACTTTCCAATGCCTCGGATGGATGGATAAATAGCTGGAACGATTCTGGAATTGGCTTTCATCCTCGTCACCAAGAAGGGCCAAAGTCCAGCAATTCTGTCTGCAAATCCGCCTACCAACATGCAGTTGTCACCACATTGCGCAATCACTGTAAAGGAGTACTATAATAATGAACAGTGAAGGATCAGCTTATTGGGCTATTTAGTGTGCACAAATATAAGGTGACTTATAACTGAATTTATGTACCTACCTTGATTTTTTCCTATCACAACACCTCTCAGGTTCCTCTCCATTTGAATTATGATTACCGAGTGTCCTATTTTGTGGAAAAAATGAAAGCCTCGAAGTTAGACAGTTAATTACATAATGTTATTTGATCTTTAATGAGAAGGGCATATTCAGATTTACTGTGGATTTAGTGAAATCGTGGGAGGCAGTAAATGTAGTTTTGTGAAGTTTCAAAGTCACCTATTTAATCATTTACTTGAAAGTAAAATTTGCAGTTCCTTTTATAAATTAAAGTTCTTAAAATTGAGGCTTATAAAGTTTTGCTTAGTTAATGATCAAAGTGCTACCTGTAGTAAATTTTAAAAGGTGAGTCAGTTTCTTGCAATTTTGTCAACATTGTGTTTCACTGTAGTAAAAGTGGAAAACTGCAATAGTAGAAAATTATATGTTCATGATTGCTAAGTGTTTGTCTCTCTTGTGTATTGGAAGTGCATATTAATAGTATAACAGGATCCACAGCTTGTCTATTACGCTAATGCTAGGTAACAAGTAATGGGAAGATCACTTACGAAAACCATAATTTCTTTATTCAAAAGACAGTGAGAAGCAACCTGTTAGTGGATTCCAACTAACTTCCATTTCAAATAGTAAAGTATTTAACTGAGAGATACTTAACCTATGTCCAATTTATGATCCTGCAGTGAATGTTATTAGTAAGGTTATAAAGACCATTCAGTTTGAACAAGTCCTGAAAGTAATAGAGTGTTTCGGTATCTGTTATATTTTTGCAAATAGTTTGTGCTGTTCTAGCTGCTAGCTTCAATCTTCACCGTAAACATATGTATGTGTCAGAGTTCATTGCACTCGCGTGTGGCCAAGTATAGGTTGTGTTTGTCCGTTAAAGTTACTCATACCTACTTTCTGCCTAATTAGGCTGGCAACCGTTTTCCTTATTCTTTAAACAGTATAGCTAGGCAAAAATATTGTTTGTTACTGTTCGAATATTTACGTAATTCTGACTTTCATTTCCGATAAGCCATTTCCGTTAGGTACAACACGGTCAGCCTAGCAAAATTCCTCTCAGAGGGTAACACTGTTCTGTTGCGTTATACCATAATTGATTTAATAAGATTGTTTTATTTCACAACCTGCCTCCAGCTTCGAGGTTATGGTGTAGCTGTAGCGGACGGTAGTGTTATACGTGGCTTTTCCGTGACAGGACTATTTGTTCTCTTAGGCCATAGTATATAATAAGCCAAACTTGGTATTTGATTATATAAGCTACGTAAATCCAGTTGCAGTGTTATAATGTGACTCGCGAGTTGAACAACATCCCAAAGAAGTACTTTTGTGACAGTTTCACGTGGATGTATGAACCGTTCCGGGAGTTGTATTCAAGTGTGGAAAGACTATGCAAAACGTTTAAAGCATTAAAACCACCATCCTACCTTTCTCTATTTTTCATAAAAAGTGTCTGAACGCATCAAACAATATTTTGAAGGCAGTAGTTACGTTTTATTTTCTGCCTATAAAACTGTATTTTTCTACTTAAATGGAGCTGATCTTTGTGCTATTTAAAACAGGTCATTTAATGACAATTGTTTTATCAATTACTATTCATATTGTGCACAGTATAAGCTTTTTCTAATAGCAGGCGTAAACTCTAAATCGTTTTCACTTTAAAATATGTGGCCTCTATTGTGAAAGAACGGTCAAAGGAAAAATGTGAAAGTCCTCATGGAATCTTTTCAGTGTGCAGTGACAATTAATGACACAAATACTAAGAAGACACAAAAGCTCTAAATCCACTACTATTACATTAGCGAATGCGGTGAGAAGCGGTCAACTTGTGATGTTAGCAGACGACGCCAACGCCATCGCCTCCTCTCCCTGCCATCCACCTCTCTCACTCACACGTTACCAACATAAATACCACAACCTTCTTTCCAACGAATCTTGGACTTCTTTGTTCTGTTTCGTCCTACTACGTCCTGCTGATGCTGTTTGTGAATATCGTCATTTGAAATGTACTGGGGATCTTTTGACGGACGGTTCCGTCAAGTGCGAATAGGTATTAGCGACGACGTACACTGGGATCATATTCGCTCGACAATTGGACCGACCAACAGGCGATCCATAAAGTCGTTCAACTTCGGTCGACTGATGAAGCTGTTCCACTGCAGCCGATAACCAGTCAGTCACGAGGCATCTGAACTGGAGATTTACCCGATGAGACCATTCCCAGTATCAGAACTTGGACCAATGCTAACTACTTTTAACATGTGTCATTTTAAGACTCGAGAAGTAATAGAATGTGGATTTGGAACAATAACTTGTGATTGGAGATTGCTGCTGAACAGGGTAGAGGCAAGCATTTGTAGGGAGTGGAGCGAACTGGTGGTATAATGAAAGTCGAAAGAAACATTGTCACTTTACTGACACACTATAGTCCAACAGACCAAAACAACATTAGCTGAGCAGTCACACTCTGCTGACAAGTTATTGATAATCACACTTTTCAATACAATTTGATAAACATATTACCAAAAATCTTCTAAAAATAGTATTATGTACATCTTGACTTCTTTGACCAGCAAAACTTTAAGTAAGCTCAAGATCGTTTAACAAATTTTCAGAGACGAAGCTTACCTCCATCTGTGTAAAGGCATTGATATTTAAACACCTTGTGTTTTTTAAAAACACAAAGAAGTATTTACCTATTAAAATTACAAAAAAATTAAACTTACAAATGATAATATGAGGGTGATTTGAGAAGTTCTCGGAACGGAATAGAAAAGAAGTACTTACATCACTGAAACTTTTTATTTTTCAATGTACTCTCCTTACAGATTAACGCACATGGTCCAACGATATTCCAGTGCCTTTATCCCATCTAGAAAATGAGTTTCCTGTGGGCCTGTAAAATAGTTGTCAACTCTGGCTATCAATTCTTCGTTTGTAGTGAATGTTCGTCCATCAAGAAAAATTTTCAGTGCTGCGGAGAGATGGAAGTCTGACGGAGCCATATCAGGTGAATAAGGCGGGTGTGGCAACAATTTACACCTTAGTTTGTGTAATTTTGCCATGGCGACGGCACATGTATGCGGGTGTGCGCCAAAAGTTGCGGCACCCATCTTGCAGATAATTTTTTCATTTCTAATTCTTCAGTTAAAACGTGATATACCCTTCCAGACGACATCTGGCAAGTGTGAGCAATTTCACGTCTTTTCAATCGACGATCCTCCATGACCATTTTGTGCGCTTTTGCAACGATTTCTGGAGTAGTGACACATCTTGGCCGACCACTGCGCAGATCATCCCGGCCAAATTTAAATTCATTTGTCCACTTGGCAACAGCTGAATATGGAGGAGCGGGTCTCCCAGCGTATTCTGGAAATCGGCATGAATGTCCTTAGCTTTCATATATTTCTTTACGAAGTACTTAATCACTGCTCGAATCTCGATTTTTTCCATCTTCGCAAATCACTAGAGCCACGTCACCGCCACAACTCTGTTCGGAAAGCACTGACGTGGCACGTGTTTACAGGCAACTGTCCACTGAATATCACGTGAACAACTCGTTGCGCTAGCGCTGGCTTTTCAAACCACCCTCGTACAAAGGAAAAATAGTGAAACCCTTTCCAAGCGTCCTTAGGTCAACGGTCTTCTCGTTATCCTGTCACGCTTTTAACAGAAACACGTTCGTAACACAGTCCTACAGCGCCTTTCATCAAGACTTAAAAGCTTCTTTACGTCCACAGCTGGGACCTGAGAGCGAAACGCACCTAGACCCAAGACCGTGTCCGGACATCTGCTGCCGGCTTGGCCGTGTGCAGTGGATGCGTGCCAATGCCGCTACATATCTTTGGATTACAGTCAGGCGCGTGCTGTGGTATACGGCTGGCCAACTAACCGGACGCATACGGTTCCAATGGACGCTCAGCTTAATCCTTTCGCTGCTACTGACGTGCTCTTTGCGTTCCGTGGTGTGGCGGTTTTTGTTGTGGCTGTACTGCCCGCCAAATACTTGTGTCAGCTGAGAGACTGCGTCCCTTTCGATACAAAATAATTTTCATCCGATTTTTCGAAAACTATTAAGTGAAAAAAAAATTGATATTTGCATGTCCTTCAATTTGATATCTACACTCGATGTTGTTGTTGTTGTTGTGGTCTTCAGTCCTGAGACTGGTTTGATGTAGCTCTCCATGCTACTCTATCCTGTGCAAGCTTCTTCATCTCCCAGTACCTACTGCAACCTACATCCTTTTGAATCTGTTTAGTGTAATCATCACTTGGTCTCCCTCTACGATTTTTACCCTCCACGCTGCCCTCCAATACTAAATTGCTAATCCCTTCATGCCTCAGAACATGTCCTATCAACCGATCCCTTCTTCTAGTCAAGTTGTGCCAGAAACTCCTCTTCTCCCCAATTCTATTCGATACCTCCTCATTAGCTATGTGATCTACCCATCTAAACTTCAGCATTCATTCTTCTGTAGCACCACATTTCGAAAGCTTCTATTCTCTTCCTGTCCAAACTATTTATCGTCCACGTTTCACTTCCATACATCACTACACTCCATACAAATACTTTCAGAAACGACTTCCTGACACTTAAATCTGTACTCGATGATAACAAATTTCTCTTCTTCAGAAATGCTTTCCTGCCATTGCCAGTCTACATTTTATATCCTCTCTACTCCGACCATCATCAGTTATTTTGCTCCTCAAATAGCAAAACTCCTTTACTACTTTAAGCGTCTCATTTCCTAATCTAATTCCTTCAGCATCACCCGACTTAATTCGACTGCATTCCATTGTCCCTTCACTCGATAAAGAACTGAATTTCATTCCGCTATCCGTCATACTGCATTGCATCAAATTAAGTAAAACATTGAACGAAATTTTAAAGAGTTCGCAGAGGTAAAAACGCATTTGCGTAAACTTCCTGTATGGTTGATTTTAGCTCATACGTTGTAGTGAATGAAATGTAGATAAGATATCGAAATTATGTTTAAAAGTGAGAGCAGAACTATATTTCATTTCGTTCTCGAGTTATTGGGTTTTATATCCGAAGGACGGTCGGCGACGCTCCCATTCACGTCCTTCCGCGTCGCGAATCATGTGGTCGTAACAACTCTCATATCTCATAAACGATTCACTATACTGAAACGAGGTGTTTTGCAAATAGCAACGGCCTTGCCCGGATACACCGGTTCCCGTGAGATCACCAAAGTTAAGCGCTGTCGGGCGTGGTCGGCACTTGAATGGGTGACCATCCAGACCGCCATGTGCTGTTGCCATTTTTCGGGGTGCACTCAGCCTCGTGGTGCCAATTGAAGAGCTACTCGACCGAATAATAGCGGCTCCGGTGAAGAATACCATCATAACGCCCCTCTTATCCGCATCCTCCTCGGAGGATGACACGGCGGTCGGATGGTCGCGATGAGCCACTTGCGGCCTGTGGACGGAGTGGTGGTGTTTCGCAAATGACAGCACGCACATAGGTTGTGTTATTAATACACGAAAGTTTTTTATTCGCCGAGATATGTAACTGATCCGCAGCAGTGAGAAGTCGGCGGCTCAGGACTGCATAGCACTGTAGGAAAACCCAAGTGGTGAGCGTATACATGTCCAACAGCACCTGGGGAACGACAATGCAGGACGTGTACACACTCACCGAGCGGATGACCAAGGCGCATGGTTAAGGAGAATGCTCGCTATATAAGCTTGGTATCCGGGATCAAATCCTAATACAGCCCGGCCATTTGTCACGACATACTCAGTTGTGTTGTACCTTCAAGCCCGCTCTCTCCGAGGTCGTGCAAAGGTCGAGAAGCCTCACGAGGGGCAACGAGACACGGCGCGCTGCGCGCCAGCCGGCTGTGGCGTAGGGGGTGCGTCCGCTGGCGGGAACAGCGGCGGCGGCGGCGGCGGCGCTGCGATCGCCCGAGCGACGCCAGCGGGCGCTCAGTCCGGTTCCAGGCCGCGCCGGGGTAGGAGGTGCGCGGAGGCGTCGGCAGCGTGTGTTGGCGTGTGAGCCAGTGAGTGGTGCAGTGTCCGTGCAGCGCCGTGCCGTGTGCCAGCGGGAGCGAACCGACGACACCACACGGCCCCGCCTGCCGGTGCCGGGCTCCGCTCCTTCAATGTAAGTAGCAGGCACGGAAAAGGCCAGAGAGCCGAGATGCCGCTCCGGTATCGACCGGCGCGCCATGGCCACGCCACGCTGAGCTGCCACTTCTGGCGTGCGCCGAACGCGCTCGCGCCTACAGACGAGCTGTGCGCTCGCGAGCTGCTGGCGTCTGTTTTGATTTTTCGAACGCGTGTCTCCCATTGCAGAAATAGCACGCTCGATCTGAAGCGAAGCGCTGCGCGCCCAGCCAAAGCGGCACAGACGCTCTCTCGGCCAAGGCGGCTGCTTCACCCAAACGACCGCCATTTTTCTGCGTTTCTCGTGGATTGGTGCGGGGGAGGGGCGAGCGATTCGGCGCGCGGCGGCACGGAATGTTTACAAGAGGGCCGCGCCGGCGTGTATCCGCTACTCCACGCGGAGGACACCAACGTAAATAAAGTGCCGATAGCTCCGACCGGTCTCATGTGAAAACGCGCTATACGCATTAAACATTTTAATTTTGAACTGGAAACACTTCCTAATGTTCTGCAAATTTATATTTAACGCGTCACGAACCGGCTTTCAGCCGTCTTCAGGTGACACGGATTTCTCAAACACAGCACGTGCGCCGGACACGAATATAATTTACGCAGAATATAACAGCAATGATAACCTGCGTAATGTTTACTTGAGAAAGTGTTACATTTTCTTTCTTGCCATACAGATATAGTTACATTAATTAATAAAGGAAACAAAGTTTTATAAGTGGAGATACATTTAATAACGAGTACGAAAATAAAGTATAATTTACAATTTCAGTCTAGTGTTTGCAACTAAAACTTAATTTGACAGAAAGGAAAAATGAAATTGAGTTTCGCCATTTAATGGTAAGTTGGTGGTGTGTGAACTGCCTATCGATTTCCAGTGTAGACATCATTCTGCTTTTCTTAACAGAATGTAAAACTTCAGATTCTACGTCCCATGAGTGGTTTTATGCTAAAGAATGATCGGCAGCTTCTCCATGTTCAGATAACCTAATTGCAAGGAGATTTAATAGTATATTGATTTATTAGATTTCAATATCATTTAGATTAAATATTGTTATCGTGTCCTGCCAAGCGCCGACAGACAATTTATTTGATGTTTCAAACATTTTCTTATAAGTGAGAATCAATAAATTCGGCAACAAGTAACTTTTTCCTTCCATTGCTTATAAAAGTCTGGTTCTGAGGCGATTTTTTCATACCCCGCAAGTGCAATATAACTTGTTCCTAACTGCCTTACGATGTTGCGTATTGTTTGAATGTAAATTCAGATAACTGCGAACTGTTATGAAGTATTCCTTTATATCCATGAAGTAGTTTCCGAGCCTTTCCAGGGTAGTCTTCTTGCCACAGTGAAGCAGCCTCCAGTTCCCAACACTAGAAACATGAATAAGCGTACATGTGCATGTCGCGTGGCAAGCTGAGCCTGAAAACGATCGAAAAGTATTAATGGAACCAAATATATTACATGAGTGACTTGCTGTAATCTGTATTTATATTCAATTAACATACAGTCACAGTTTTCTATAGTATCCATAATGGATAAGCTGCCACAGTTACAGTGACAGTAGCAACCCAATGTATAGTGTTTGACAGTGATGAAAATGATTAAAAGGAAAATGTATAAGTGGTTACAGATGACAAACTGTGCAACAAAACGGCCACTGTAGAAACACAACACATCAGAAAAACCACACCATGTGGTGAAGTGATGAAAAATAAAAGACCACTGAAGATGCAGCAACTTCAGTGATACATGTTTGGGTTAAAAAAACAAAATTGTGTTTTGCTAAAGGCGGACCCTATGCAAAAACATATGTATTGTTAAAGCAAACACGGAAGAAAAGAGCTTCAACCCCAAGATGATTAAGCCGAAATAATGTTCACCTATACGAGATTCGAAAGTATCCCTGGTCTCGGCTATTTCTATAAAGAAAGGTAATGTCAGAGGAGGGTGTCCCATTACAAGGTCTTCGGGACGACGTTCGTTTACTATTGTGAGAAAATGAAACGACTACAGCCGTCCTTATGATATTATTTATTTTGTAGCTACCAGTTTCGGAGCTTTAGTGCGCCATCTTCAGGCTGTAGTTGATGCTGAACGGGTTTACACGATCCTGTATATATCGCATCAGTGGCCAACATAACTGGTTACGCAGACTGCTTCAAAACCTTGGTGTCAGCATTCCAACCATCAACTGCGTAACCAGTTATGTTGGCCACTGATGTGACATATATGGGGATCGTGAAAACTCCTTCAGCATCAGCTACAGCAAGAAGATGGCGCATTGAACCGCCGAAACTGACAGCTACAAAAAGGACGGCTGTAGGCGTTTAATTTTCTCACAATCATCATCTTGGTCACGGGGCTATTCGGCAACAGACATGTGAACGAGCTCTTAGGTGGAAAATCTCTTTCCCCCGCTATTGCTGTGAATCAGTTCCTCGACTGCCTAGACAGTCATCTGTACTTGAATAATGATAACAAAACCAGCTGCTGTGTTTGAAACCAGCGTCATCTGGTGTCGAAACTGGTAGCATGTGTTGAAAAGAATAAACGGCGATGGATTCAAATACAGCCGCAAGTTTTGTTACCATTATTCAAGTACTTCGTGTCCGGATGCCGTCCCAGCCGTTCAGATCTATGTCGATGGCCTTCCTTCGCGCTCAGCATCGCCCACATCCGTGCGGCCGCGGTCAGATTGTTGTCCCATTTCATTACGGCTGTGCGACAGAATGTCAATCCTAAGGGCCCGGGTTCGATTGCCGGCTGAGTCGGAGATTTTCTCCGCTCAGGGACTGGGTGTTGTGTTGTCCTAATCATCATCATTTCATCCCCATCGACGCGCAAATCGCCGAAGTGGCGTCAAATCGAAAGACTTGCACCAGGCGAACGGTCTACACGACGGGAGTTACGGTGTGCACGACATTGCATTTGGTCCGTATACCGCCAGAAGTTCATGATGAATATGTGAGCAATTTAGACGTTTTGCTCACAAGAATCGTGCGCTCTCGTGTACTTTAACTTTCGAATACGTTCCCAATTGCCAAGCAATTTTACACGCATGCAACACTGCAGCTGTTATGCGTGCCGCAGCAGAGTCTTTCCAGCAGCCAACCTTTCTGAAACCAATACCCCTGAGTGTAGCCAGATATTAGCGATATCTCCTTCCTCCCCCCCCCCCCCTCTCCTATCATCCTCTCACCGTCCGCAGCTCGTGGTCGTGCGGTAGCGTTCTCGCTTCCCACACCCTGGTTCCCGGGTTCGATTCCCGGCGGGGTCAGGTATTTTCTCTGCCTCGTGATGACTGGGTGTTGTGTGATGTCATTAGGTTAGTTAGGTTTAAGTAGTTCTAAGTTCTGGGGGACCGATGTCTGAGCATAGTGCTCAGAGCCATTTGAGCCTCCTCTCACCACCATCAACAATAGCGCCTAACTATACTTTAGAATAAAAAGAATTTTCTTTGAACACTTCAAATTTTAAAATAACTAAAGATGAATGAGATTTAGTTTTTAGGAACTTTATGAAACCACGAATTAATGAGTCATTGCGATAATTGGTATTCGTCCACGAGACTCAGAGGGCCATAGACACGGGTTCCCAGGTAGATGCCGTGTTTCTTGACTTCCGCAAGGCGTTTGACACAGTTCCCCACAGTCGTTTAATGAACAAAATAAGAGCATATGGACTGTCAGACCAATTGTGTGATTGGATTGAAGAGTTCCTAGATAGCAGAACGCAGCATGTCATTCTCAATGGAGAGAAGTCTTCCGGAAGTAAGTGATTTCAGGTGTGCCGCAGGGCAGTGTCGTAGGACCGTTGCTATTCACAATATATATAAATCACCTTGTGGATAACATCGGAAGTTCACTGAGGCTTTTTGCGGATTATGCTGTGGGTTGTAACAATGGAAAATTGTACTGCAATGCCGGAGGATCTGCAACGAATTGACGAATAGTGCAGGGAATGGCAATTGAATCTCATTGTAGACAAGTGTAATTTGCTGCGAATACATAGAAAGAAAAATTCTTTATCATTTAGCTACAATATAGCAGGTCAGCAATTGGAAACAGTTAATTCCATAAATTATCTGGAAGTACGCATTAGGAGTGATTTAGAATGGAATGATCATACAAAGTTGATCGTCGGTAAAGCAGTTGCCAGACTGAGATTCATTGGAAGAATGTGTGGGATCCGTACCAGATAGGGTTGATAGAAGAGATAGAGAAGATTCAACGGAGAGCAGCGCGCTTCGTTACAGGATCATTTAGTAATCACGAAAGCGTTACGGAGATGATAGATATACTCCACTGGAAGAGTATGCAAGAGAGACGCTCAGTAGCTCGGTACGGGCTTTTCTTGAAGTTTCGAGGACACAACATCGCCGAGGAGTCAAGCAGTATATTGCTCCCTCCTGCGTATATCTCGCGAAGTACGCATTCCACCATCTGAGAACTGAAGCCGGCCACTGTGACCGAGCGTTTCTACGCGCTTCAGTCCGGAACCGCGCTGTTGCTACGGTCGCAGGTTCGAATCCTGCCACGGGTATGGATGTGTGTGATGTTTTTAGGTTAGTTAGGTTTAAGTAGTTCTAAGTTCTAGGGGACTGATGACCTCAGATGTTATGTCCCAGAGTGCTTAGAGCCAATTGAACCATTTTTTTGAGAACTGACGACGGATAAACGAACACAGGGACGGGTCATCTGTAAGATATTCTATAGCTCGTGGAAATATCTGTCGGACTGCGCACCATCTGTTCACCGACGTACGTGTTTCGGTTTCGTGGTATCCAACTACGTAAATTGACCGTAGGGTATTTGTTTATCTGTGTAAATAACTGACAGTAGATGAGTAGAAGTTATTTTTCTGTGGCAGAGTATTTTCGTACTTTTACAGAAAGAAACCGTCAGGGAGGCCACAGAGTTTAGAAGCAGCTGTTTTCTATTGTCACAGTTTCTTGTAATTCTGGAAATGGTGTCACAATGATAAAGACACCTGAGAGTTTTAAATCTACGCCTCGTTTGAGAGGCTAACACATTAATCATTCATACACTGTAATTCTGCCTCTAGTGATACTAAACGTGAGAAATACACAAGACTCTGAAGAATTTTAATTATTCATTCTTACATAAAAAATTAATACCCTGACCGTAAGTGACGAATCGTAGAAGTCGAGCAGTTTTTCAGTTCTCACATAAAACTTTATTACTGTACTCGCAAATGGAATATCTTGTGCTGGAGTGAGCGAATTTATCACATTACGTCTATTTTCAAGACTCTACGCTTATTGCAATAAATGAACAGCACAAGAAGTTAAGCTTTGAATGTTGCCTACAGAGCTTAGCTCACATATTAGTCATACCTGCAAAAGCACGTCTTTAACATTTCACTTTTATAGTGCTGTGGAAAAGTTGCGTATACTTCCTTTTCCAGGTTCGAGAATTACTGCACATTTATAATAGCGAGTGATAACCTACACACATGTCATAGAAAACATCGATAATCCTTCGAACATCAACTGATCTTTAGTGGATAGTTAATTATCTAAAGTTAAGGCACGATTTAGTCGACATTCCTGCCAGTTCGGATAAACTCAGTTTCAACTGTACCGATAGACTAATCTGGTAGAGTCTATCTGTTGGTTATTCAGCTGTAACATCGTCTGGTGATTTCGGTAGTAATAATAACTGCCGATTGTCAAGAACTGATAAAAGTAACTGGTACAAAAAAAACGTAACAGCGATAAATGCTACTCCCAAATAACCGTTTGGCTTATCTCTACGGGGTGGCCCTTTCGCGCAGGATGCTGGGAGAGAAAGCATGGGATCGGTTCGTAGTGCATTGTCTGCAGTGGCAATCCCTTCTTCCTTGTTCCAGAGCAGCCAGCTTATATCTTACAAAAGAAACGAACATGCAGTGAGTTAATGCGTCGCAGAAGTGACACGAAAGTTGACAGCGAGCCGCTAGAAGGACAAGATACAGTCTCGTCATTCATTTCTAAATAATAATAATAATATTATAATAATAACAATAACAACTACTACTACTACTACTCACAACATCCCCGTGAATCAGTACTATTTTCCTCAATGGCAACTTTATTGCTACGGCGAACAATAGTGTTACGTATATAGTTAGCCAAGGTTGGCAACGAGTGTAAACAAACACCACGCGTCGACACGACGTCAGCTGAATTTCACAGATCAGAGAACAACACCTTAAAAAGTGAGCGTTTAATACGACCGCAGCTTTCTCTCCCAGAATCATCCACGAAAAGGCCAAGTTAAAGTATGCGATTAGTAATTTATGCATGTACAGTATAATAGAATGTACTGCCGCTACGAAAGCTGTGAAGTCCCTTTCTGTTTGAGAGCTTTGTTGTCGGTGACCCATTCTGTAGCGCCCTCCATATTGTGAGCAGCATCTCACTCACTGGTGTTTGACGGCGTCCTCTATATTTTTGTTATACGGCAAGAACGTTTTCCATCCATTTTCTGTTGAATTCAAATTACAGGTATGTAATCAACATCAGTATTCAAAAGCTTCGGAGTTTTTGCCCGGTGCTGTGCCTTTGTCGATAACCAGCGCACTTCCACAGAGCTAGTGAATAAAATTGCAGATTAAATAACTTTTGCTATGGATAGAAACATTGATAAACATGGAAAATCGAGTGCAGATGTTAGTGCATCCAAATGCGAAATTGCTTTTACGAAAAACAATAGCCCAAGGAGAAATAGTATTAACTTTCAGAAACAAATTTCTCTGTGTAAAAAAAAAATTGTCAATATGCGCCAAGTAAAAATGAAGTTAGATATGTGGTAGAGTACAATTTCACTGCAATTAAGCGTACACTCCAATCAATCGTCGCTGTCTACCTTGAAACGCATTGAAGAGACGCAGATTAACATTTGAAAACATGTCGTCATAAATATATTTTAATTTCCTCTTTTCATCATTCGTGAGTTTTATTCGAATTGTAGTAATTACAAATGCTGTATTGTATGCATAACACTAACGTGTCTACAGTTTTATTTTGTGAATTTTTAACTGCAAGATAGCTTTTAAATTTCAAGATGACTATTTCCGTCAAGTCTTTTCACCTTTGATATTGATCTTACTCAAAAATTCATATAATGTGGTCTGCCGCTGGCCTAATAGCTTAAGAAAGTCTGCAGTTGCATTTTCAGTCGTAGTAACGTTATGCCGCATCCCCCCTCTCCCGTTTGTAATTTTCAAGTTTTTCATTGTTGACGTGTTGTTTGTGTACATAATAGGCACAAAATTCTCGCCCGATATTTCTCTAAAATGTAAAACAATGTTTATGATATTAGCAGTTTTAGAATTTGTGTAAGGAAAGTGCGTTAATATGCTGCGATTGTTGGCTATGACGGACTCATTCCGAATTTAGAAGTGGTTGAACCTACCACAAAGCAGAGTTAACGTATTATCAAACTAATGATTTCAAATATGGAGCTACGGTACAGATTTGTCTCCTACCGCCATCTTCGACAAATAACAGTCAAATTAACAACTCCCTTCTCACTCACATTCAAAACGGATTTTTTCCTTTCGTGGTGTGTAAATTCACAGCGTTGCACAAGATTGGCGTTGATGACAGTCAGTAACAAGGCTAGCACCGATTTTTTAATCGTGGTGTCATGCGACCCGCCACGGCTTTCTTTCCTGCTCTGCTCTCTTCATTTCAGAGTGGCTCTTGCAACTTGTCCTATAGTTCTTGCCCTCCTACAGCACCCTCTAACACAATGGTTCCAAACCTGGGGGTAATTACCCCCTGAGGGGTAAAATGAAATTTTCTGAAGAGTAAAAACTAAACGATTCAATGTTGTTTCAGTAACGAAACTAAATTATTTTCAAAACATCATTACCATTATCACAATTTTATAAGACTCTAATGCTGATTATATAAGTTATCAATAATTATTTTTTATTTTTTTAGTAGCATTAATGCGGTGAAGGTTACAGGTTCCTCACGTAGTCCACCCACTACACACACATGTTGTGCTTTGTCCCGTATATCGCTGATGACAAAAGTGAGACACTTACGTAACAAATGCAGAATTTTTCAAGAAAATGTCTTCTCTTGGCATTGTAGATAGTACCTAGTCAAGAAAGTGCTTCATTACTCGCTTCGAAACAGATACATGAATTAATTGATAACATGACAAAGCGGTAGCTACATAAGGGCTACTGTAGTAGTGGACAGTTTTATTATTATTATTATTATTATTAGAGTAGTTAGACACAAAGGATTAACAGTCTGAAGTCTTCCAATTTCTGCCAGTTTAGAAGTGAGAAGCGCAGCAATCAAGTGATTTACAAACAGTAAACATAGTGCACACATCTGAATCTGGTTTTAAATGGTGTTGCAGTGTGGAGTTCAAGCAAGTGCCGCAATGGAGAGGAGTCATGCAGGGGAAGCACGTTTTGTAACAAGTGTCTACCCTCATTGTGGATAATTAGCTTTCTTATATGAGGAGTTATGGGTGTCACTTGCGATATACCACGAATTCCTTCTTCATTCATTCTAACACACACACACACACACGCACACACGCTAATATCATTCATCTTTCATCACTTTAAAAATAAAATTGTTCATTCTACAGTTTCGTCGGGTGCTGAAGTTGGTGGTAATTGTATATATATATATATATATATATATATATATATATATATATATGTGTGTGTGTGTGTGTGTGTGTGTGTGTGTGTGTGTGTGTGTGTGTGAAAAGGGGGGGGGGAGGGCGGGGGTTCTAGCTAATAATCTGATTGCACTCAGGGGTGATGGGCTAAGAAAGGTTAGAAACCGCTGCTCCAGTACCATGCAACTTACTCTCTGCTGTTGTAACACATGTCGTATCATCCTGTCCCTTCTTGTGATCAGCGTTTCCCACAATTTCTTTTCCTCACCTCTTCAGTGGTGACCGTCTTCATTTCCCATCTTCTTTCTTAGATTTCGGCCATCTGTGGACTACTTGAAGTAATTTTCTCGTGATTTTGTCTTCTTACCTGATTTTCGGCCTTTCTAGTATTTCTTCATTCTTTCACTATGTTCATTTCTTCTTTCATCTCTCCATACCGTGATGCACTTGCTAAACTTTTCCAGAAAACTCCGTGTTGGGACCAAACGAAACTACTTTAACCACAGTAGTGGCACATGCGAGCAGTAACTCATGAAATATTAGTTGGAAATTACAATGAAAAGACAACCCTTAGCTGCTTACAGGCGTTGACATACGTCAACGGGGACAGATGAAAATGTGTGCTCCGACCGGAACCCGAACCCGCACCTCGGTGGCTCAGATGGATAGAGCGTGTGCCATGTAAGCAGGGGATCCCGGGTTCGGGTCCCGGTCGGGGCACACATTTTCACCTGTCCCCGTTGACGTATGTCAACGCCTGTAAGCAGCTAAGGGTTGTCTTTTCATTGTAATTTCATTCTAACGAGCTGCTTGGTCACTGATGGTATATGTTATTTCGGACATGTCCCAAAGAACAGATACCATCTTAGTATAAATATTAGTTCACTTTATTACATTAATGAATAGAATATTTACTTAACTTTGACGCACCTCTTTGCCACATTAATGCTGGATAATTTACAACTGTCACAGACCAGCAAAGCGTCATTTGATGCACTAATTAACACACTGATAATAACTCGTTGGTCCTACACTATGGTGCTGACTCCAGATGAGGTGACGAACTGGGTCGAGCTCTTTCTTGCATGCTCCACACTGTACTAAATCAGCCTGAGGGCGCTATGCTGAGAGGGAGGCATGGTTTTGGAGTGCCTCCTATTGGTTGCTGCTAATGTCTGTGGTACCGATTCGCGTTGCCAATTTTGGTGTGACACCGCAATCTCTGGACGTTATCACACTTCCGAACATCGTAATCCTGTTTCGAAAAGTTAGCCTGTCTAGAATTTTTGCTTTTGTAGCGTAAATTACTGCTAGGTTCTATTTCACTTCCCTGAACCACCTGATCTGCGTTTCGGATTTTTGTCGAAATGGTCAAATATTTTTTTAGTCAATCTTTCCGCGTTCATTCGAACCATGTGTCCATAAAACGAAATTGCCCTTTTCAGATTATTTTTCACTGCGGGTGTAGATTTTTTTCATTATCTCCTCTCAACTTATCTTGGCCCGAGTTTTTCTGTAGTACCTTCTTTCCTTTTTCTACACCTTTGCAATTTCTTCATTTCTCTTGCGGACTAAACATTCCACTGCATAAAGGCACTCCAGTTAAATGGATGTGTTGTAGTGTTGGATTTTTATTTTTGCAAAGAGTGATTATTTTATTGTAAATTTCCTTCGTTAACTGACAGTCTATTTCCGTTTTCATGGCTCTAATTTTATTTGCTTCTTTATCTAGACCGGTTGGCACTACGGCTGTTGATAAGTCTTGACCTCCTCAATCATCTTCCTCCATGGATCCGTTCTCTGCTTTTCTCTTCCATCCTGGGATTCCATTTTCCTATGGTCAGCCAGCACATTGCTCAACTGTCTAGCTGGTCAGCCCTTTCTTCTGGTGGAAAACAATCTGCCCTTATTTATTTGTTTGGGCCGCCTGTCATCTATTATCGTCTCCTTATGTCTTAACCAGCGTATTCTTTGGGATTTAATAAATTTCACTATATCATTCCCTTTTGTACTTCATGTAGTACCTCACTCTCAATGCATTGTCTCATATTATCGCTGGTTAAGAGGACACAAATAATGGAAGTAGCTAATAGATTTAAAACATTTGTTAGAGGCCTTGATGTCATGTGGTGTTCTTCTTGCCTTAGAACTGGGAAATACCATGTATTTGGGTTAGGCTGCACAATTTCCGATAAATGCTTAAATTCAATCTTTTGATTCCATCACATTCGGTGCTCAGAAATTTTGGAACATTTTTAATGTTCGTTATGAATTCTGTCTTTTCAATAGAAATTTGTAATACAGCATTTTCTGCCATCACTCTCAACAGGTTGATTTGCTCAGTTGCTGTGTCGGTTTCATTTCTTGTATTATCAATGCACTTAATTTCCAGTGTACTTTTACAACACTGGATCTCAAACGCATCGATTTTTTTTCCCTTTCCGGCTTTCCATCAGTCTGTGACTGACTTTCACACAACGCTGCACTCCAGACGCACATTCCGAGAAATTTCTTTTCCTCAGTTAAGGTTCAAATGGCTCTGAGCACTATGGGACTTAACATATGAGGTCATCAGTCCCCTAGACTTAGAACTACGTAAACCTAACTAACCTAAGGACATCACAAACATCCATGCCCGAGGCAGGATTCGAACCTGCGACCGTAGCGGTCGCGCGGCTCCAGATTGAAGCGCCTAGAACCGCTCGGCCACTTCGGCCGGCCCGCAGTTAAGGACTGTGTTCGATTGCACACTGCCGGCCACTGTGGCCGACTAGGCGCTTCAGTCCGGAACCTCGCTGCTTCTACGGTCGCAGGTTCGAATCCTGCCTCGGGCATGGATGTGTGAGATATCCTTAGGTTAGTTAGGTTTAAGTAGTTCTAAGTTCTAGGGGACTGATGACCATAGATGTTAAGTCCCATAGTGCTTAGAGCCATTTAAACCATTTTTGATTGCAGACTTCTTTTATCTTGGAACGCTCTCTTGCTTTATGCTATGCTGCTTTTTATGTCTTTCTGTCGTCATCCGTAATCTAGTATAGTTCCTTGACTTCGTCTCCTTCGCGCTCCCCCTTTTCATGTTAAGTCTCTCACTAATCTCATTACTGCTACTCTCAGTACTTTCGTCAATGTGGTTTACTCTCAAACAATATTCTCTTCATATTAGACTGTTCCATTCTGCACCTCCTGTATGTTTTACCGGATTCCTGCTATTCACGGTACGCTCGTGAAAAGGGTCGTACGGGAAACTCTCCACTTCATCGCTACCTCGGAGATACTGTGTCCCATCGCTCGTGCGCCAACTGTAATATCACTTTAAGGGGGGTAGGACGTCAAACGGGCCGACTTGGAGCAGGAGAGGCACCACAGAACATTTTAATTTGCACTGTCTATACTTTTACAAATAAATTCATAAAACTTTGTCAGGATGACCAGGAATGATTCAGAATTCACACTCATAGCAGTGGAAGTCCGAAAACATAACGAAGTAATTTTTTTTACATGTGAAATTTCATCATTTTTTTGACTTGCTAATGGCAGCATTTGTTGCTATAGGTACACTTTTCTTCATAAGTAAGAGAGATTCTTCGATGAATTTTGCACAGCATACAAACCATATTTAAAGGTGTATAGAATTTTCCAAATCTATTAAAAACTGTGGCAAAAATTGAGGTAATTACCTATAAAATTTGTGTTTTTCCTAAACATGAAGTTTAAAATATAACAGCTCATTCGTTTTTTCATAAATTAAATAAATTCTAGAGTTTTATACACCTGTAAGTATGGTATGTATGCTGTGCAAAATTCATCGAAGAATCTCTCTAACTTCTGAAGAAAAGTGTACCTATAGCAACAAATGCAGCCATTAGTAAGTGAAAAAATAATAAAATTTCGCACGTAAAAAAGAAAATTATTTTGTTATGTTTTCGGACTTCCACTGCAATGAGTGTGAATCCCGAATCCTTCCTGGTGATGCTGACAAAGTTTTATGAATTTATTTGTAAAAGTATAGACACTGGAAATTAAAATGTCCTGTGATGCCTCTCCTGCTCCAAGTCGGCCCGTTTGACGTCCCACGCCCCCATAAAATTCACATAACTCTTGATAACCTGCCATTGTAGCACCAGTAACCGATGTAACAACTGCGCCAGACACTTGTCGCCTTAGATAGGCGTTGCCGACCGCAGCGCCCTATTCTGCCTGTTAACCTATCTCTGTATTTGAATAGGCATGCCTATACCAGTTTCTTTGGCACTTTAGTGCATAATAGCATTTAGGTGACGTGTTGAGCCACGTGACTGAGCAGGCGTGGAGGAGGGCGGGCAGTGTTGTTTTCTTTTTCTGCTGCGGCGTTGTAGTGTGTGGTACAGTGGCGGGCGTTCAGCAGGCGGCGCACGCGGCTCTCGGCCCTGCCTGACTATATCGCAGCACGCGCCCGCTGCAGCCGTGCCTGGCAGCGGGCCATCGGCCCTGTCCGCCGGTTTTGTATTCAAACGCGGCTCCGCCCAGGCCACCGTTATACAGGTACGCGCGCAGCCTCTATCGCTTAGCCCGCGCTCCTTTCCCTCGCACTTGCCAGTGAGTCTGTTGGCCGATTTTCAGTGCTTTTCATTTCAGAACACTGTTGCAGAAGCAACGAAGAAAGCATGCCAAATTCAGAAGAACGCAAAATCCCCAAGACTGGTTAAGTTTCCCACAGTCGTTTAATGAACAAAGTAAGAGCATATGGACTATCAGACCAATTGTGTGATTGGATTGAAGAGTCCCTAGATAACAGAACGCGGCATCTCAATCTCAATGGAGAGAAGTCTTCCGAAGTAAGAGTGATTTCAGGTGTGCCGCAGGGGAGTGTCGTAGAACCGTTGCTATTCACAATATACATAAATGACCTTGTGGAGCCGGCCGGAGTGGCCGAGCGGTTCTAGGCGCTACAGTCTGGAACCGCGCGACCGCTACGGTCGCAGGTTCGAATCCTGCCTCGGGCATGGATGTGTGTGATGTCCTTAGGTTAGTTAGGATTAAGTACTAAGTTCTAGGGGACTGATGACCTCAGATGTTACGTCCCATAGTGCTCAGAGCCATTTGATTTTAACCTTGTGGATGTCATCGGAAGTTCACTGACGCTTTGGATCAAATGGCTCTGAGCACTATGGGACTTAACTTCTGAGGTCATCAGTCCCCTAGAACTTAGAACTACTTAAACCTAACTAACCTAAGGACATCACACACATCCTTCCCCGGGGCAGGATTCGAACCCGCGACCCTAGCGATCGCGCGGCTCCAGACTGTAGCGCCTAGAACCACTCGGCCACTCCGGCCGGCCACTGAGGCTTTTTGCGGATGATGCTGTGGTATATCGAGAGGTTGTAGCAATGGAAAATTGTACTGAAACGCAGGAGGATCTGCAGCGAATTGACGCGTGTTGCAGGGAATGGCAATTGAAACTCGGTGTAGACAAGTGTAATGTGCTGCGAATACATAGAAAGAAAGATCCCTTATCATTTAGCTACAATATAGCAGGTCAGCAACTGGAAGCAGTTAATTCCATAAATTATCTGGGAGTACGCATTAGGAGTGATTTAAAATGGAATTATCATATAAAGTTGAACGTCGGTAAAGCAGATGCCAGACTGAGATTCACTGGAAGAATCCTAAGGAAATGCAATCCGAAAACAAAGGAAGTAGGTTACAGAACGCTTGTTCGCCCACTGCTTGAATACTGCTCAGCAGTGTGGGATCTGTACCAGATAGGGTTGATAGAAGAGATAGAGAAGATCCAACGGAGAGCAGCGCGCTTCGTTACAGGATCATTTAGTAATCGCGAAAGCGTTACGGAGATGATAGATAAACTCCAGTGGAAGACTCTGCAGGAGAGACGCTCAGTAGCTCGGTACGGGTTTTTGTTGAAGCTTTGAGAACATACCTTCACCGAGGAGTCAAGCAGTATATTGCTCCCTCGCGAAGAGACCGTGAGGATAAAATCAGAGAGATTATAGCCCACACAGAGGCATACCGACAATCCTTCTTTTCACGAACAATGCGAGACTGGAATAGAAGGGAGAACCGATAGAGGTGCTCAAGGTAGCCTCCGCCACACACCGTCAGGTGGCTTGCGGAGTATGGATGTAGATGTAGATGTAGAAGTTTCACGGAAGCTCTAAATTTAGTGCGGACGTCAATGCGAGATGCTTTTAATAGTTTCCACAATGAAACATTGCCTCAAAATATGGTAGAAAACCCAAAGAGATTCTGGTCGTATGTAAAGTACACCAGTGGCAAAAAGTCAGTACTGTCACTGAGCGATAGCGATGGAAATGTTACCGATGATGCTGTCACTAAAGCGGAGTTACTAAATACAGTTTTCCGTAATTCCTTCACGAAAGAAAATGAAGTAAATATTCCAGAATTCGAAACCAGAACAGCTGTTAGCATGAGTGACATAAAAGTAATCTTAAGTGGTACGAAACAACTCAAATCACTTAAAAAAGGCAAGTCTTCCGGTCCAGATGGTATACCAATCAGGTTCCTCTCAGAGTATGCAGATACAATAGCGCCTTTCATAGCAATCATATACAACCGCTCACTTCACGAAAGGTCTGTTCCTAAAGACTGGAAAGCAGCACGGGTCACACCAATATGCAAGAAAGGAAATAGAAGTAACCCATTGAATTACAGACCCATATCACTGGCCTCAATTTGCAGTAGGATTTTGTAGCATATACTGTACTCGAACACCATGAATCACCTTGAAGAAAATGACTCATTTATTCATAACCAACACGGATTCTAAAAATATTGTTCTTGTGCAACACAGATAGCTCTTTATTCCCATGAAGTAATGAGTTCTGTCGACAAGGGATCTCAGATCGATTCCTTATTCCTAGATTTCCAGAAGGCTTTTGACACTGTTCCTCACAAGCGACTATTAATCAAATTGCGTGCATATGGAGTACCGTCTCAGTTGTGTGACTGGATTCGTGATTTCCTCTCAGAGAGGTCACAGTTAGTAGTGATAAACGGTAAATCGTCGAGTTGAGAAGAAGTGATATCTGGTGTTCCGCAAGATAGTGTCATAGGCCCTCTGCTGATTCTGATTCACATAAATGATCTATGTGATAATCTGAGCAGCTCCCTTCGATTGTTTGCAGATGATGCTGTAATTTACCGTCTAGTAAAATCATCAGACGATCAATTCCAATTACAAAATGATCTAGAGAGAATTTCTGTATGGCAATTGGCGCTAAAGAAAGAGAAGTGCTAGGTCATCCACATGGGTACTAAAAGAAATCTGATAAATTTTGGGTATAAGGGCTGTCAATTCGACAAAATACCTAGGAATTACAATTACGAGCAACTTAAATTGGAAAGACTACATAGATAACATTGTGGGGAAGGCGAAACAAAGACTGCTCTTTGTTGGCAGAACACTTAGAAGATGCGACAAACCCACTGAAGAGACAGCCTACATTACACTTATCCGTCCTCTGCTGGAATATTGCTGCGCGGTGTGAGATCCTTACCAGGTAGGATTGACGGAGGACATCGAAAAAGTGCAAAGAAGGGCACCTCGTTTCGTGTATCGCGCAATAGGGGTGAGAATGTCACTGATATGATATACGCGAGTTGGGGTGGCAGTCACTGAAACAAAGGCGGTTTTCTTTGCGGCGAGATCTGTTTACGAAATATCAATCACCATCTTTCTCTTCCGAATGCGAAGATAGTTTGTTGCCACCAACCTACGTAGGGAGAAATGATCATCATAATCAAATAAGACAAACCAGAGCTCGAACGGAAAAATTTAGGTGTTCCTTTTTCCCATGCGCCATTCGAGAGTGGAATGGTAGAGAAGTAGTACGAAAATAGTTCGATGAACCCTCTGCCAGGCACTTAAGTGTGAATTGCAGAGTAACCATGTAGATGTAAATGAGATTTGGTTGTTGTCACTGTTACAGTCTCCAGTGCGAGAACTCGTTCGATCCATCTCTCTACTCTTCTCTGTCCTGTGCATCTCTCATCATCTCTGCGTAACCACTGCAACGCTCTATCATAAAACTTTAGTCACTGACCTCATCTGTACTAAGACTGTAGTACAGGCGCCTATTTGCTTCCACCGCCCTGAGTAGAATGCGTAAGTTCTAATAAAACTTCGCCAACCTGCAGTCTTCTACAATTGTTGTCTCCGGCGCAGAAAACCGCACGTCGGTCGTGGATCCGTTATCTTGAGGCTGTAAGAAACACTTAGCGAAAAACTGTTATTTTAGGAATAATTAAATTTCCAATCAGTTTGTTTATACGGAATGCCACTCGCTTTTTATTGGCAGAACGCGAGAAACTGCACAATTACATTCCGCTTTAGAGTCACAAATAATTTCTGTTCTTCAACAAATTAATGAACTGCGTATTTCCGTAATTACAGCTCTCACATTTGCAAACTAGATATTGCAACCGCAGCAGACAACGTGTCTGTCCTCCGACACTGCCGAACCAGCTATGATCTTACAGTCGAACTACTTCGCCCGCCATCAAGTTGGGCGCGATCCGAAGATTACCGAAGTGCTTCGTTTGCCTTTTCGTTTAGCAGTTGTTTATTATTCTGCTAGTAATTAATACTGGTGAAATGATGGTATTATAGCACGCTATTGAGAGATGCTTTATTCTGAAATTCAAGTAAATACGCTGTTTAGTTTTTCTAATATTAGTAATAGATTACCGTGTTGGCGCGCTACTTCCGAACGCAGCAGCCAATCGCGGAGAAGGACCACAATTTAGGCGGTCTTTCTCACGAACTAACCATCTGTCATCGGTACCTCACACAGCATTAAGTGATCTTGCCACTACTGCCTTCTCAATTGCGCCAAAGCGAGCCTCTTGTAGCCGAATATGATGGCTGCAAAGCCAGAAATATTACATCTCCACTTCATTTTAGTACTTCTATTTAGCACTTCCTCATTAGTTGCCCCACAAACGCTTCTGATTTTCGACATTCTTCTGTAGCACCACATTTCAGAAGCCTCCGTTCTCTTTTCTGAAACGTTCATCTCATAGTTTCACTTAAGCACAAAGCTAAGCTCCAACAAAGTACCTTCATAAAAAAAATTTGCACTTACATTTATATCCGGTGTCAACAAATATCCCTCTATCAGAAATGCTCTTTTTTGCTGCTGTCAGTCTGCATTTGATGTCCTCTCTACATCAGCTTTCAGCAGTTACTTTGCTACCCAAGCTCATCTACTACTTTTAGTGTTTCATTTCCGAACGTAATTCCATCAGAATCGCCTAACTTTTAACTAAACTACATTACCCTTCTTTTACTTGTATTAATATTCATCTTACTACCTCTTTTGAACACACTACCGATTACAGAACGAGTTACACAGTGGTTAGTACAGTGGACTCCCACACGGGAGGACGATGGTCCAAACCCGCGTCCGGTCATCCTGATTAAGGTTTTCCGTGGCTTCCCTTAATCACTTCGGGGAAATGCCGGGATGGTTCCTTCCGTAACCCGATGGGATCGATGATTTCGCCGTTTCGTCTCTTTTCCCAAATCAACCAACGAACACTATCGTTTCTGGCCAACCCATCTTCCAAGTCTGTAGCTGGTCTTCGTCGAACCTCAAAGCTTTTATTTTTCTCCCGTGACTTGAATTATCTTGGCAAAATTCTCCTCGGTTTTCTCTACTGCTTGCTCATATATCGACTGAATAACGCTACCGATACGCTACAGTCCTTTGTCACTTACCCTAGCTTTTCGTGTTTTACCTCTGCTATCTCAAAAATTTCAGAGTGCTAGGTTACCCGATACCAAAGGAAGTGGCTACTGACACGCGTGAGTGTATCGAACCATCATTGTAATAATGCAAGGTATACTAGTTCGAATTGTCTGCAAAATGATGGAACGATTGCTAGAACCGTGTCAACGGAAATATACCGCAGAAATGAAGGGGCACGTGAAGCAATAACAACCCTAAGATTTGTAAAGGGTATCTCAGGAGGAATGATCAGTACTCAGGGGTATGATAGGAACGATCATTCGAAGCAAACAAGTATAGCAATCATGGGCTCTAAAATGCATATTTCAAGAACTGTGAGCAGACTTCTTCTTCTTCGATACTGTGATACAATCTCATTTACTTCCTATATTTTGAGAAGCGCTAGTATGGACCAAAACAACGAAAAAAATGTCCAGTAAACATGAGCACTAAAATTCATTCCTTATGACCACTTGTTCATGTTTGCAACCGTCAGGCGCATCCTTCTACTGAACAAGTGCTTTAAGCTCCTAAGGTATGCATTTTTGAGCAGGTGTTTACTAGACTTTTTTGCATCAAATGATCGTCACTGTCAAGTGCTTCACTTGAAAATACTTGCAGCCTTGACGTCGATAGTGAAATAAATCGAATATCATATCACAGAAAGCCGCTCGTAAAAATGTTATTCCAGATATGAGCCGGGAGACAGCCATTTTGATAGGGAATTTTATTCAAGTTCCTTTAAGTCCTCCGTTTCTAAATTTTTTTGGGTATTCCCCTGGGTATAAAGTTAAATTTGTCTATCTTTTAAGCTTTTTCTGCAGTGGTAACTTATTAAGCAACCTGGATATCTGAAAGTTCTAACTGTTCAGTTATTTAATTGAATCTTCTGTCTTATAGCTTTTTTGGCCGGCCGGTGTGGCGGTGCGGTTCTAGGCGCTTGAGTCTGGAACCGCGTGACCGCTACGGCCGCAGGTTCGAATCCTGCCTCGGGCATGGATGTGTGTGCTGTCCTTAGGTTTAAGTAGTTCTAAGTCTAGGGGAGTGATGTCTTCAGATGTTTGGAAGTCCCATAGTGCTTAGAGCCAAGTGAACCATTTTTTGAAGACTCGTTTCAGCTGCATATGGAAGTGAAAATTAGTGCTTTAGTCCCCGTACACACCTCTGGGAAATTTTATTTTTTCTCTCTCGTAAAATGACGTCAACATTGGAAAAGTTTAGTGAGCCACGGTACACTCGCCTCACATATATTATACAGAGAGTATGCTGTCATTTTTTGTCACAAAACCAGTACCATACTTGTATTTTCATACACATTTTAAGTCTTCTGTTAGGTGAAATGGATAGCCCCTACTGTCCATCGTACTCTATAGTTTGTTTTTGTTTACCGTATCAAAATCTTTCTCTTCTCTGTAGCCGGCCGCGGTGGTCTCGCGGTTCTAGGCGCGCAGTCCGGAACCGTGAGATTGCTACGGTCGCAGGTTCGAATCTTGCCTCGGGCATGGATGTGTGTGATGTCCTTAGGTTAGTTAGGTTGAAGTAGTTCTAAGTTCTAGGGGACTGATGACCACAGCAGTTGAGTCCCATAGTGCTCAGAGCCATTTTTTTCTCTTCTCTGTAACAAATGTTTTCCTCAAATGATCTCTTGGTTCGTAATGCCATTGATAACATATTCCTTTGTATTTTTCCACTCCCTACGATGCAAGAAGCTTTGCCTTATGAATTAAATGCTATTGGCTTTCTATGTCCTTTCGTGTATCCGAAACAGAAACAAATTTGTACGGAAATCTAACAAAAACTCGAAAATTAAAGTAAGGTTACCAAACCATTGCATTTATTGCAAACATCTTTGGTGCTTCTCTGCTTCCTTTCATAATTTTGGAATCTGTTCGAGTTGAAGGTCGGGGTCCCTTTCTCTTAGTACAGTTATTGTTGCGCGATTGTTGTCTGCAAGTCGTTGTTTTCTTAACACTGACTCAAAAGATAACATCGAGTACACAAATGCTCATTTGCTAGTGCTGTCAAAACAAAATGGCAGTAACCAGAAGAAGACTAGTTGCAAAGTGGGGAAAAGAACACATCCACAAAATTTGCCACTGAAGATACCTTGCAAATAATAAATGTGAAGGGTGTAAAGGCAACAGTTGTTTTATTTAGGTGTATGTAGGCGGAGCTAAAGTGATAATTATCGACATTACAGCGTTTTCTTCTTACGAATGAGGGCCTGCTGCACAGTAGTTGCTGTTGTTGCTGCCGAAGTATTTTTAGACATTTCACAGCGCTACTGCGCTTCCTTACCTACTGCATCGCATCGCCACATTGAGATATCCAGCTCAGTTTTGAACGGCGTTTCTTGTTGCACTTCAGAGAGAAACGTGCCAGAAGCTCATAATGAATTTCTGTCCTGGCGGAAGTAATTCATGTTGCCTCGTAAGCTAATTCTGACCCACATCGCTCCCTGAATGCAGTCAGAATTACTCGCTGCCCCATCCATTACACGCAGCGCTCACATAAAACGTCCGTGAGGGGAGGGAGTGAAATATCTGCTAAATAAAAGACAGACGAGCGCACGCCCTCTGTGGGGAAAAACACACATAAGACTGCACCGCGGAGCAGCGGCCTCGTTATGGCTTTGAATTACTTGGCACAGAAATTACGCGCCAGTGTTACTCAAGTGCCGATGGTCGGGGAACACACCGGATCTGAAAGCGGTGCTGAGTGAACTTCCGGTGCCGTATTCGTCAGCAGTTCGCACAGCATAAGGGAGGGAAGTTTCCTTGCGTTTCGCAGGAGTGCGAAAGTGTGTTGCATATGGTTGCTTACACAACGCGTGGGAACGTGTCGCCGTTAGTGGCTGCAGGTTTCCTGCACAGGACGCGTAACATTTGACGCAGGACTGTTAATATTTTTAAAAATATAGCGAATCCGATATATCGATATTTAAAAGCGTATAATGAACAATGCTCGATGTATCGAAAGACGTCATCGATTTATCGACGAGAAAGGATATCGACACACCAGCCAAAAAAAAAAAAAGATATCGGCTGCACATTGTAAATGTACCGTCGGTTTCAGAGCGGTATATGTAAGTTTTGATACATTATTAGATAGTCTGTACATCAACAACCCTACCCGCCAGGTTAGCCGAGAGCGCTAATGCGCTGCTTCCTGCGCTCGAGTAGGCGCGCCTGCCCCATGTCGAATCCGCCCGGCGCATTAACGACGAGGGCCGGTGTGCAGGCCAGCCTGGATGTGGTTTTTAGGCGGTTTTCCACATCCCCCTAGGTGAATACCGGGCTGGTCCCCACGTCCCGACTCAGTTACACGACTCGCAGACATTTGTAACACGTTCGCACTGTTTCATGATTTACACTAAACGCAGACAGCTGGGATACACTGATTCGGTCTGGCCGGCCGCGGTGGTCTAGCCGTTCTAGGCGCTCAGTCCGGAACCGCGCGACTGCTACGGTCGCAGGTTCGAATCCTGCCTCGGGCATGGATGTGTGTGATGTCCTTAGGTTAGTTAGGTTTAAGTAGTTCTAAGTTCTAGGGGACTGATGACCACAGATGTTAAGTCCCATGGTGCTCAGAGCCATTTGATTCGGTCTGGGGGGGGGGGGGGGGGGGGCGATACGGGGTGGTGGCAGGAAGGACATACGGCCAGCCCTTAAACTAACGTTGCCAAATCCGATTGTAACAATACCGACCCTGCAAAAACTGTGGGATAAAGAAGAAGAATAATTCTGTACATCAACAAGCTAGCAACCTTCTTATCCCACTTAGAGCAAGGATTGAAAGGCAAACGATGCACGTCCACGCTTGGTGATAACCACTTTGCTAGGAGTGGTAACTTTATATTTCGTCACACATCGGATTTGTCTGGGACACTTCATGTCGACTTCCCCATTTTTTTTTTTCTCTTGCAAATGCCAGCGACCTAGCAATTGTAGTATCAAAACTACGTTGAGAAGTTAAACGAGTGCCGAATGCGTCAGCATTTCCCCTCACACGTCTCCGCCCCCGCCCCCCCCTCCCCCCCTCAAAGACTGATCTTGTCATTCACATTTTTGTTCATCATTTTCAGCAGCTGTTCTTGACGAATAACGGTGTGAAGAAGTAGCACACTAATTGCATTAAAAATTGCTTTTTAACGCAATCACCTCCCCCCCCCCCTCCTCCCCAGGGCAACCGGGCTTCTTTTGTGCCACATACACTTGCTTCACACACTCAAAGAGAAAGATGGGACATGATTAAAGCAGTAAGACTCTTTAACACAGTGCAAGTAAAATTATGTTCTACAACAATTTCGTATTTTTACCGAAAATTGCGAAAAAATATAATTATAAAATAAAAATATCGGCACTCGATATTGCTAATTCGATATCGATATATAGTGATAAGCTGTTAGTAATGTCGCAGTTTTATATCGATATTTTTTTGGAAAAAACATCGATATTTTATCAATGGCACTAATTTGATGCCATTTAAGCAATGTCACACAGGTTTAGAAGAAAGGTAACAGAAGTGGAGACACAACTACTGTGCAGTATCATTGTCATCCATTTGTTGTAAAAACTTAGAACATATTCTGAATTCACACGTAATAAGATACAACAATTAGAATTACATCCAAGGAAACGAGCATGAATTCCGAAAGCATGACATCTTGGAAGCCACGAATAAATGCAGTCAAGTAGATGCAATTCAGATGTAGAAAAATAAGGCGAAGTCAAATATAAACGAGACAGATTGAGTAAAACTAAGTACATTGTTTATTAGCCTGCCCGGCTAGCCGCGCGGTCTAACGCGCTGCTTCCCGAGCGGGAAGGCGTTCCGGTCCGCGGCACGAATCCCCCTGGCGGATTAGTGTCGGTGTCCGGTGTGCCGGTCAGCCTGTGGATGGTTTTTAAGGCGGTTTTCCATGTACCTCGGCGAATGTGGACTGGTTCCCCTTATTACGCCTCAGTTGCACTATGTTGGTGATTGCTGCGTAAACACACTCTCCATGTACGCGTACACTATCATTACTGTACCATGCAAACATTTGGGGTTACAGGGTTACACTCGTCTGATTTGAGACGTTTCGGGGGGGGGGGGGGGGCGGATCCACTGGGATTCGAACCGCACAATAAACCTGGGTTCGGTGTGGGCGGCAGTGGGTTGGGTGGACTGCTGTGGCCTGTTGTGGGGTTGTGAACCAGTGAGAGCTACGACGGGAACGAAGCCTCTCCGTCGTTTCTAGGTCCCCAGTTTAATACACAATACACTGTTTATTATTTCAAAAGCAATCGCCATAACAGTTAATACATTATTCCACATTGGAGCAAGTCTAGTCAGTGACTTCATGGAAAAGTGTTTGCGGTTGCATACGGAAGAATGATTGTACCCACGCGTGCACCTCTTCGTCCGAACCAAATCGACGATAAAAAGAACGCGTGGAGAGACATCGATGTTGTATAGGAAGATACTTGAGGGTTTCCCAGCGAAACTTCTGCAGCGTAGCCGAAATAACCTTGGTAACGTGGGCGGGCATTAACCAGCAACAGAATGTTGCGTCAGTCAACATTTCTGGACGTTTGGAGTTGATGGCGTGCCCAAATGTGTGGAAAGTGTCCACATATCTCTATGCGTTAATTGTGGCGCTGTGTAAGATCTTCCAGACTTGCTCGGTGCTGGCGTTCGCGGCTATGGATATTTTAAGTGGGTGTGAATCAGTGTGCTTTCATTCTTGGCTTTGAAGCTTGCTCTCCAGCTTAAAATGATAGACACCGTGTTTTATCTCCCGCGACAACACGGGGCAGGGAACGATATTCTTCATCGTGATAATGTTCCAGGTGCTGCAATGACGTTGACGTTCTGTCCAACTGGTACTCCTCTGTCAGGCTTTGGGAGACGCACTGCGCACAGATTTTCCAGGAACTTCAGATGCTCTGTCATGATGGCGTGACCGGGACCGTGACTGACGCTCAACAAAAGCCGAATGTCTTCCACCATCCGCCGTCGGTCATTTCTGACGGCAGCATCCACCGCTGCAGCGGTGGTAGGGGTAATGACCCGATGGGCCTGTGCTGTTCGACTGCTGTCTTTCAGTAAGACACAGCCTGTTTGAAATCGCTTATTCCACGCAAACACATGCGCGCAGGACAAATTGTGTTCGCCATACACAGCAGGTAGTCGGATACGGATTTCAATTCCTGACACTCCTTCCGCTGTATAAAACCGCACATCTTTTCCGGCCTACATAGTGAAGCTTGACAGACACACGGCTTCTGCATCTAACACACAAAAGGCGCAGGGACGAACGTTCGCGCTGCGCTTTCCTGACTCCCAATCGAAAGCACTTCTGTACACTCCCTACCTGCGTTACCAGTATCCGCGCTATGCTCGTTACATAGTATGTCTCGTTTACATTTGTCTGCCCCTTGTAGGAGTCTGTGCAGAATACGGTGGTCGGTTTATCCCTAGTCAGCAGGGAGCGCGTGGCGAGAGCGGTAGTGGTGGGGGTTAACGACACACGCTGTAGGGGAAATGCCGAGCGCTGGAGGGGAAGTGCTGTTCTAAACTACACTCAAGTGTTTGTACACTACTGGCCATTAAATTTGCTACACCAAGAAGAAATGCACATGATAAATGGGTATTCATTGGACAAATATATTATACTAGAACTGACATGTTGTTGTGGTCTTCAGTCCTGAGACTGATTTGATGCAGCTCTCCATGCCACTCTATCCTGTGCAAGCTTCTTCATCTCCCAGTACTTACTGCAACCTACATCCTTCTGAATCTGCTTAGTGTATTCATCTCTTGGTCTCCCTCTATGATTTTTACCCTCCACACTGCCCTCAAATGCAAAATTTGTGATCCCCTGATGCCTCAGAACATGCCCTACCAACTGATCCCTTCTTCTAGTCAAGTTGTGCCACAAACTCCTCTTCTCCCCAGTTCTGTTCAATACCTCCTCATTAGTTATGTGATCTACTCATCTAATCTTGAGCATTCTTCTGTAGCACCACATTTCGAAATCTTCTATTCTCTTCTTGTCCAAACTATTTATCGTCCATGTTTCACTTCCATACATGGCTACACTCCATACAAATACTTTCAGAAACGACTTCCTCACACTTAAATCTGTACTCGATGTTAACAAATTCCTCTTCTTCAGAAACGATTTCCTTCCCATTGCCAGTCTACATTTTATATCCCCTCTACTACTACCATCATCGGTTATTTTGCTCCCCAAATAGCAAAACTCATTTACTACTTTAAGTGTCTCATTTCCTAATCTAATTCCCTCAGCATCACCCGACTTAATCCGACTACATTCCATGATCCTCGTTTTGTTTTTGTTGATTTTCATCTTATATCCTCCTTTCAAGACACTGTCCATTCCATTCAACTGCTCTTCCAAGTCCTTTGCTGTCTCTGACATAATTACAATGTCATCGGCGAACCTCAAAGTTTTTATTTCTTCTCCATGGATTTTAATACCTACTCCAAATTTTTCTTTTGTTTCCTTTACTGCTTGCTCACTATACAGATTGAATAACATCGGGGAGAGGCTACAACCCTGTCTCACTCCCTTCCCAGTCACTGCTTTCCTTTCATGTCCCTCGACTCTTATAAGTGCCATCTGGTTTCTTTAGAAGTTGTAAATAGCCTTTCGCTCCCTGTATTTTACCCCTGCCACCTTCAGAATATGAAAGAGAGTACTCCAGTCAACACTGTTAAAAGCTTTCTCTAAGTCTACAAATGCTAGAAACGTAGGTTTGCCTTTCCTTAATCTTTCTTCTAAGATAAGGCGTAAGGTCAGTATTGCCTCACGTGTTCCAACATTTTTATGGAAACTAAATTGATCTTTCCCGAGGTCGGCCTCTACCAGTTTTTCCATTCGTCTGTAAGGAATTCGCGTTAGTATTTTGCAGCTGTGACTTATTAAACTGATAGTTCGGTGATTTTCACATCTGTCAACACCTGCTTTCTTTGGGATTGGAATTATTATATTCTTCTTGACGTCTGAGGGTATTTCACCTGTCTCATACATCTTGCTCACCAGATGGTAGAGTTTTGTCGTCTTTCAGTGCTCTGTCAAACTCTTCACGCAGTATCGTATCTCCCATTTCATCTTCATCTACATCCTCTTCCATTTCCATAATATTGTCCTCAAGTACATCGCCCTTGTATAGACCCTCTATATACTCCTTCCACCTTTCTGCTTTCCCTTCTTTGCTTAGAACTGGGTCTCCATCTGAGCTCTTGATATTGATACAAATGTTTCTCTTTTCTCCAAAGGTCTCTTTAATTTTCTTGTAGGCAGTATCTACCTTACCTCTAGTGAGAAAAGCTTCTACATCCTTACATTTGTCCTCTAGCCCTCCCAGCTTAGCAGTTTTGCGCTTCCTGTCGATCTCATTTTTGAGACGTTTGTATTCCTTTCTGCCTACTCCATTTACTGCATTTTTATATTTTCTCCTTTCATCAGTTGAATTCAATATTTCTTCTGGTACCCAAGGATTTCTACTAGCCCTCGTCTTTTTACCTACTTGATCGTCTGCTGCCTTCACTACTTCATCCCTCAGAGCTACCTATTCTTCTTCTACTGTATTTCTTTCCCCCATTCCTATCAATTCGTCCCTTATGCTCTCCCTGAAACACTCTACAACCTCTGGTTTAGTCAGTTTATCAAAGTCCCACCTCCTTAAATTCCCACCTTATTGCAGTTTCTTCAGTTTTAATCTACTGACATGTGATTGCATTTTCAAGCAATTTGGGTGCATAGATCCTGAGAAATCAGTACCCATAAAAACCACCTCTGGCCTTAATAACGGCCTTGATACGCCTGGGCATTGAGTCAAACAGAGCTTGGTTGGCGTGTACAGGTACAGCTGCCCATGCAGCTTCAACACGATACCACAGTTCATCAAGAGTAGTGACGAGCCAGTTGCTCGGCCACCATTGACCAGACGTTTTCAATTGGTGAGAGATCTGGAGAATGTGTGGGCCAGGGCAGCAGTCGAACATTTTCTGTATCCAGAAAGGCCCGTACAGGACCTCCAACATGCGGTCGTGCATTATCCTGCTGAAATGTAGCGTTTCGCAGTGATCGAATGAAGGGTAGAGCCATGGGTCGTAACACATCTGAAATGTAACGTCCTCCGTTCAAAGTGCCGTCAATGCGAACAAGAGGTGACCGAGACGTGTAACCATTGGCGCCCCATACCATCACGCCGGGTGATACGCCAGTATGGCGATGACGAATACACGCTTCCAATGTGCGTTCACCGCGATGTCGCCAAACACGGATGCGACCATCATGATGCTGTAAACAGAACCTGGATTCATCCGAAAAAATGACGTTTTGCCATTCGTGCACCCAGGTTCGTCGATGAGTACACCGTCGCAGGCGCACCTGTCTCTGATGCAGCGTCAAGGGTACCCGCAGCCACAGTCTCCCAGCTGCTAGTCCATGCTGCTGCAAACGTCGTCGAACTGGTCGAGCAGATGGTTGTTGTCTTGCAAACGTGCCCATCTGCTGACTCAGGGATCGAGACGTGGCTGCACGATCCGTTACAGCCATGCGGATAAGATGCCTGTTATCTCGATTGCTAGTGATACGAGGCCGTTGGGGTCTAGCACGGCATTCCGTATTACCCTCCTGAACCCACCGAGTCCATATTGTGCTAACAGTCATTGGATCTCGACCAACGCGAGCAGCAATGTCGCGATACGATAAACCGCAATCGCGATAGGCTACGATCCGACATATATCAAAGTCGGAAACGAGATGGTACGCATTTCTCCTCCTTACACGAGGCAGCACAACAACCTTTCACCAGGCAATGCCGGTCAACTGCTATTTGTGTATGGGAAATCGGTTGGAAACTTTCCTCATGTTAGCAAGTTGTAGGTGTCGCCACCGGCGCCAACCTTGTGTGAATGCTCTGAAAAACTAATCATTTGCATATTACAGCATCTTCTTCCTGTCGCTAAATTTCGCGTCTGTAGCACGTCATCTTCGTGGTGTAGTAATTCTAATGGCCAGTAGTGTATTTAGTCAGATTCTGATAGGATTTCAAAATGATGCAGGGATCGGAAACTTACTTGAAATATTCAGAAATATAAAATTGTGCATAAACTGCAAATTAATGAGTCACGATTGGAATGAGTCAACTTGGACAGGACATCTTATGAGGATATAAAATGCAGTGATCACACTGACACAATAATAGGGAAAGGAGATGGCCTTTGCTTCAGTGCTAGGATTCTGGGTAAATACAGTCTGCGACGGAGATGGCTTACAAAACACTAGTGCGAGCCATACCAAACAACAGTTACAAAGTATATAGAACGTATGTAAAGAAGGCAGAATAATAGCAGAACATTCATGTGAATACCACTTTACATGCTGTTTGTAGACTTTGAAAATTCATTGACAGTATAACTAGAACAAAAATTTGGAGTTCACTGCGAACTGCCGGCCGGGGTGGTCGAGCGGTTCTAGGCGCTACAGTCTAGAACCACATGACCGCTACGGTCGCAGGTTCGAATTCTGCCTCGGGCATGGATGTGTGTGATGTCCTTAGGTTAGTTAGGTTTAAGTGGTTCTAAGTTTAGGGGACTGATGACCTCAGAAGTTATGTGTCATAGTGCGGAGAGCCATTTGAACCATTTGAAATGTGAGCTATTGGAATCCCCAAGAAAATAATAGCTCTCGTCAAGTGCATGTATGAAAACTACACATGCCAGATTCAGCATCAAGGTCTGCTTTCAGATCCAACAGCAATCAAAACAGGAGTTAAGCAAGGCTGCATGCTCTCGCTGTTACTTTTTAACATAGTACTTAATCTTGTAATGGGGTAAGCAGTAGATAAAGTGAGAGGAATAAAATGGAGCAATGGGGCACATCTAGAAGACCCAGATTTTGCAGATGACCTTTGCTTCTATCCCACAGTCTCAACGACATGAAGCTAGAAGATCAGAAATCTGCAGCGAAGGAAGTTGGGTTGAAAATTAACCCCCAAAAAACTAAAGACATGCGGACAAATGATAACAGCACTGTAGAGCTTCAGCTTGGGAGCCAGATAATTGAAAAGGTGGGTGTAGTTTTGCTACCTTGGAAGCATGATTACACCAGATGGTGGTGCAACAGACTACATTAACAGCCGCATCAGCAAAGGAAGAGGAGCTTTTACAACTCTACGCTCTATCTGGAGATCGAAGGAAATATCACTGAGGACCAAATTGCGGATATTTGAAAGTAATGTAAAATCTGTGCTCCCTTATGGATGTGAAACATGGAAAGTGACAAAACAGTTAATCCACAAGCTGCAGACATTCAACAACGGATACCAGAGGAACATCTTGGGGATACGGTGGCCAAATGTCATCTCTGATTAAACTCTTTGGGAAAGAACAAACCAGAATCCCAATTGAGCTGCAAATCAGAAGCAAGAAGTGGAGATGATTAGGCCGTACTCTTTGAAGACCAAATGAACATATTGCGAGAGAAACACTCGACTGGATCCCACAAGGACGACGGAAACGAGGCAGGCCCAAAATGACATGGAGACGGTCAGTTGAAGCAGAAGGCCATCAGCAAGGAATAGGATGGGAAGAAATAAAGATACTAGTAGAAGACAGAACAAGACAGCGATCCTTTGTTGCAGCCCTATGCTCCACATAAGGAGCCAAATGAATTAATAATAAAATAGATAACCTAAAGAAGGCTGACACGAGTGGCGGATAAGTTTGTCGAATACACAGGCGACCGTCTCAGGTACGCTGACAAACCTGAACTGGCACGCGCTTTAATATAGATGCCAACTGCACCGCGAAACCCTAGTTAAAAAGTTCCAAGAACCACAGTTTAAGCGAGGAACCTAGGAATACACTACTGTCCTCTACGCATCGGTCCCGTTGGGGCCGCGAAGGCATTACTAGACTAATTTGCATGTGCTCAAAGGCAGGGATTTAAACAGCGATTCCTCTCCTCGCTCCATGCGTGAATGGAACGGGAAGAACCCCTAATTAGTAGTGCTGTGATAAGCTCCAACTGCCATGCACTTCACAGTCGTTTGCAGAGCAGGGAGCTTCTCGTAGATGTATATGTCATCTGTATACAAAACTATTCGTAGATCATGCAACCAGCCCTCGTAGAAGCCAAAAGCGTTCATAAAATTCCACTCATCACTGCAAGGGAGGGCAGCGTTTACTGCGAGTTTCGCCACTCAAAGTATCAGTAATTGCTCTCCGTACACGCTGTGTACTCCTTCTCATTTCTGCCAGATACAACCAAAAGTTTCACGCTTGCTTTCGCATGGTAAAGGATCAGTGGTGAAGCTCTAATACAATGTTCAAGCTGTTTTAGTTGCTTTCCGTATACTTCGAAGCGCTTCATATAATTCAGTTGACTTACCTTTCGAAATACCTGCTTGCTTTCATTTACTGTTTACCGTGTCTACATACTGACTAACACAGGGGACAGGCTACAACCTGTTTAACTCGCCTTTCTTTTTACTGCATCACTTTCATTTTCTTCGACTTTTATAACTGCAGTATGGTGTTGCACAAGTCGTAGATAAACATTTATTTTCCTTGTATTCTACCTCTGGAGAGTCCAGAATTTCAAAGACATGATAATATGTTTCGAAATGGATCGAAGTATAATTTGAGCATTGGCATAAGTAACACAGCTGGTGCGATATTAACCTGGGCATAAGTAATAAACTATCAGATGACAACCCCAGATCTGTCTACGTTATCAGTGAGATCGATACAATTAGGAAACGTTCGGTTAGGAGCGAAGTCACATAGTTGAGCTCCAGCAGAAAGGTCAGCATCTATATCTACATATATACTCTGGGAAACCGAAGGGCATGACAGGGGGAACTTACCATTTTGCTGGTTTTTGGGTTTTTTCCCATTCCATTCACATATGCAGCACGGGAAGAATGATCGTTGCAGTGCCTCTGTACATGCTGTAATTAATCTAAACTTTTCTTCATGATTCCTAAGGGGGCGATACATAGGGGGCTGTAGTGTATTCCTTGACTCATCATTTAAAGCCCCTTGTTGAAACTTTGCTTGTAGGGCTTTCATGAGACAGTTTACGCCTATCTTCAGGAGTCTGTCAGATCAGTTTCTTCAGCATCTCTGTGACACTCTCCCGCAGATCAGACCTACCTACGACCATTCGTGCTGCCCTTCTCTGTATACATTCAATATCTCCTGTTAGTCCTATTTGGTAGGGGTCCCACACACTTGAGCAATATTCTGCGATAGGTTTCGCGGGTGATTTGTAAGCACTTCTCCAGTATTCTACCAATAAACTGAAGTCTGGCACTCTACCCACGACCGAGCTTATGTGATCATTCCGTTTCATATTCCTGCAAGGTGTTACACCCAGGTATTTGTGTTAGTTGACCGACTCCAACTGCAATTCAGTGATACTTATATTATAGTCGTAAGATACTATCGTTTATAATTCTGAACAACCAAACCAAGCTGCCAATCTTCGCACCACTTTGAAGTCTTATCATGGTTTGACTGAATATTTATGCATTTTATTTCAGACAGTAACCGCATCCTCTGTGAAAAGTCTAAGGTTACTATTAATATAGTCCACAAGGTCATTAATATACAACATGGACAGCAATGGTACCAACACACTTCCCTGCGGCGCATTCGAAGTTACTTCCACATCTGTTGATGATTCTCCATGACAAGTTGTGTCCTCCCTACCAAGAAATTCTCAGTCCAGCCACTAATTTCGTCTGGTACCTCATACAGTCGTGCTTTTGATAATAAGTCAAATGCTTTTCGGAAATCGAGAAGTTCTGCATCTACCTGAATGCGTTGATCCCAAGCTTTCAGTTTGTCATGTGAGAGGAGTGCGAATTGGGTTTTACATGGTCGATGTTTTCGGAATCCATACTACTTGGCAAGGAGGAGGTCATTCTGTTCGAGATACCTCACTGCGTTGGGACCCAAAATTTGTTCTAAGATTGTACAACGTGTCGATGTCAAGGTTATCGGACGGTAGTTTTCTTGCCGAAGTCTCCTACCCTTCTCGTATATGGAAGTGACCTGCGCTTTCTTGCAGCAAAGTGCTCGTAAATCATCGATTGTAAACGGTGCCACTGTGTTGCCGGCCAAATGCGCCCGATATCGGAGCCAGGAATAAAAAAGAGCTATAGCTGGCGGTGGCGGCGGCAGCAGCATCCAGTAGCCGCGTGAGTCAACCGCCAACCTCGGATCGCCACACAATGAGCTTAACTGTAAGCGAGGCGTAGTGGGGGGAGCGGCATAAATTGAGCAGTCGAGTGGACGACCCAAGGCGAGACGCTGAGCTGAGTCAGGCGGCGGCTTTGCCCAGGCGTAGTGAACACTCTCAAGAGCGGCGTGTGTGCGCGGGTACGCTCAGGATTTCTCTACTGCGCAGCCACGCGTCGAGTATTTATGAAAACAGCCATCACGTCAAAGATCAGTCTGAGCACCACATGTGTCTACGCAAATTACATGAATATCTCCATACAAAATGATTTGGCAAAACATTTTCACCACTGTGAAGATGGAATATCGCCTACTGGTGTAGCGGACACGTGACGCCGTTGTTGTTGTGGTCTTCAGTCGAGAGACTGGTCTGATGCAGCTCTCCATGCTACTCTGTCCTGTGCAAGCTGCTTCATCTCCCAGTACCTACTTCAACCTACATCCTTCTGAATCTGTTTAGTGTATTCATCTCTTGGGCTCCCTCTACGATTTTTACCCTCCACGCTGCCCTCCAATTCTAAATTGGTGATCCGTTGATGCCTCAGAATATGTCCTACCAAGCGATCCCTTCTTCTAGTCAAGTTGTGCCACAAATTTCTCTTCTCCCCAATTCTATTCAATACCTCCTCATTAGTTATGTGATATACTCAGCCGGCCGCGGTGGCCGTGCGGTTCTAGGCGCTGCAGTCCGGAACCGCGGGACTGCTACGGTCGCAGGTTCAAATCCAGCCTTGGACATGGATTTGTGTGATGTCTTTAGGTTACTTAGGTTTAAGTAGTTCTATGCTCTGGGGGACTGATGACCCAAGATGTTAAGTCTCATAGTGCTCAGAGCCATTTGAACCATTTTTTGATCTACTCATCTAATGTTCAGCATTCATCTGTAGCACCACATTTCGAAAGCTTCTATTCTCGTCGTGTCCAAACTATTTATCGTCCACGTTTCCCTTCCATACATGGCGAAACTCCATTCAAATACTTTCAGAAACGACTTCCTCACACTTAAATCTATACTCAATGTTAACAAACTTCTTTTTTTCAGGAACGCTTTCCTTGCCATTGCCAGTCTACATTTTATATCCTCTCTACTACTACCATCATCAGTTATTTTGCTCCCCAAATAGCTAAACTCATTTACAACTTTAAGTGTCTCATTTCCAAATCTAATTCCCTCAGCATCACCCGATTTAATTCGACTACATTCCATTATCCTTGTTTTGCTTTTGTTGATGTTCATCTTATATCCTCCTTTCAAGATACTATCCATTCCGTTCAACTGCTCTTCCAAGTCCTTTGCTGTCTCTGACGGAATTACAATGTCATCGGCGAACCTCAAAGTTTTAATTTCTTCTCCATGGATTTTAATTCCTACTCCGAATTTTTCTTTTGTTTCCTTTACTGCTCGCTCAATATACAGATTGAATAAATGGTTCAAATGGCTCTGAGCACTATGGGACTTAACAACTGAGGTCATCAGTCCCCTAGAACTTAGAACTACTTAAACCTAACTAACCTAAGGATATCACACACATCCATGCCCGAGGCAGGATTCGAACCCGCGACCGTAGCGGTCGCGCGGTTCCAGACTGTAGCGCCTAGAACCGCTCGGCCACCGCGGCCGTCACAGATTGAATAACATCGGGGATAGGCTACCACTCTGTCCCACTCCCTTCCCGACCACTGCTTCCCTTTCATGCCCCTCGACTCTTATACCGGCCATCTGGTTTCTGTAGAAATTGTAAATAGCCTTTGGGTACCTGTGTTTTACCCCTGCCACCTTCAGAATTTGAAAGAGAGTATTCCAGTCAACATTGTCAAGAGCTTTCTCTAAGTCTACAAATGCTAGAAACGTAGGTTTGCCTTCCTTAATCTATTTTCTAAGATAAGTCGTAGGGTCAGTATTGCCTCACGTGTTCCAACATTTCTACGGAATAATTCCAATCCCAAAGAAAGCAGGTGTTGACAGATGTGAAAATTACCGAACTATCAGTTTAATGTGCCACGTGACGCCGTAAGGAAAGTATAAAGCCGAGGTGACAAAGTCATGGGATAGCGATATGCACATATGCAGATGGCCATAGTACCGCGTACATAAGGTCCAAAATGGAAGTGCATTGGCGCAACTGTCTTTTGTACTCAGGTGATTCGTGTGAAAAGGCTTCCGACGTGATTATGGCCGCACGACGGGAACTAACAGACTTTGAACGCGGAATAGTAGTTGGTGCTGTACGCGTGGGACATCCCATTTCGTAAATAGCGAACTCAATATTCTGAGATCCACAGTGTCAAGTGTGTGCTGAGAATACCAAATTGCATGCATTACATCTCACAACACAGTAGCCGACCCCAGAGCAGCGGCAGTTGCGTAGAGTTGTCACTGCTATGAGACAAGCAGCACTGCGTGAAATGACCGCAGAAATTAATGTGGGGCGTGCGACGAACGTATCTATTAGGACAGCGCGTCGAAATTTGATGTTCATGGGCTGTGGCAACAGATGGCCGACGAGAGTTCCTTTGCCATCAGCACGACATCACCTGCAGTAACTTTTCTGTGTTTGCGACCTTATCGGTTAGACCCTAGACGACTGGAAAACTGTAGCTCGGTCAAATGAGTCCCGATTTCAGCTGGTAAGAGCTGATGGAAGCCGGCCGGTGTGGCCGAGCGGTTCTAGGCGCTTCAGTCTGGAACCGCGCGACCGGTACGGTCGCAGGTTCAAATCCTGCCTCGAGCATGGATGTGTGTGATGCCCCTACGTTAGTTAGATTTAAGTAGTTCTAAGTCTAGGGGACTGATGCCCTCAGATGTTAAATCCCACAGTGCTCAGAGCCATATTCGGCTACTTATAGACGATTCGCACCCAGTTATGGACTTCTTGTTCACAAGCAACGATGGAATTTGTATGAATAACAATGCCCCATATCACCGGGCCATAATTGCTCGCGACTGGTTTGAAGAACATTCTGAACGGTTCGAGCGAATGATTCGGCCACCCAGAACGCCCGACATGGGACCTAATCGAGAGGTCAGTTCGTGCACTAAATCTTGCACCGGTAGCATTTTCACAGTTTTGAACAGCTGTAGTGGCAGCATGGCTCAATATTTTTGCAGGGGCTTCTGATGACGTGAGTTCATGCCACGGTTGCTGCACTACGGCGGCCAAAAATAGATCCGACATGATGTTAGGAGGTGTCCGATGACTTTTGTCATCTCACTGTACAACTACGTAAAAGATCTGAACATCAACATATACAGCGTTGTATCAGAACATCGTGATCGCTGCCCATTGCAAGATCAAATATTGCGTGATGGCGTTATGGGCAGCATGACGCCGAATGGAAAGTACGTAAGTTGAGCAGAGGCGAATGAGGAATCAAACGGCACATGGTTATAGCCTGGCACCTGTGTACGATCACCTAGAAAACAGCGAACCCTGTCGACTATTCGCATGCTACTCTCTTGAGCTTCTATGTGGGACGTTGTCGCCAGCTCCACGCCCACAGACCACAGGGAGGTAATTTAAGGTAAATATGTGACCTGTGCATAGATATCTATAGGCGCCCTCCACTTTCAAACCTGCCAAGGACTTGTCGAATCCAAGCTACCCACAATCGCTGCTGTATTGCGATCCGAGGGTGTACTAACACGCTATTAATCAGCCTGTCACAATGTTTTGGTTCATCATTGTACACTGCTAGCTATTAAAATTACAGCACAAGAAAAAAGGATAACAAATAACGAAAGTTTACTTACTGTGCGGACACAGTGTTTTTAGCGAGATATATGTGAAAAAAGAAATGAGACTGATTTTTTTGTTAGTTAGGGCCATTCTTTTGTAGGGATTTTTTAACGTCAGATTGCGTTGCGCTAAAAAAAATATTGTGTGTCAGTTTAGTGATGATCAGACAGTTCTCTCTTTTACGTATTCTGATCTCAAAACTCTGGCATCTCTCTCCCCACATCCACCACTGCTGCCGGCTCACCTCCAACTGCTCAACGCTACGCGCTGTTCACATCCAACTGCACAACACTACGCAAGCATATATTCCAACAATGAGTCGAACCAGCCACAGACTGCACACAGCGCAGTCAGCGATTTTGATACAGAGCACTACGTGGCGTTACCAACATAAAAACTTGAACAGCCTACTTACAGTTTTATCGCTGGCGCGGCGCGTCGCGGATGAGTATGCTGCATCAGATCAGTTTTCTTGAGACAGGTGACAAATTGTGACCTCAACCGAAGTTTAAAGGTAAAGTCGATATGTTAGCTATCTTTCATACGCAGCAAGATTGAATTGTTTCCGTAAAATTAACTAAGAAAGACTGCAGGGTTTGCCTCGCTTGTCATCGCCGACCAGTCGAAGAAAGGTGGCGAACACTGTCGGTCTCCCATTCTGATTTAACGAATGAACTCACTGGTACCTAAAAAAATTAATAAAATAGTGGTTTCAGGCAGAAACCAGTGGTATTCAAAGGGTTAAGTAATGATTGTGTAGCGCTTAACTTGGCTCTGGTCTTCAAGTCTGAGTCAACCGGAAATTTTAGTCTGGTTCGTTGGCCGAATGCACGGCTAGAAATAGCCGCCACATGCGCGCTTTGTTTGTTTGGCTCTCCGTGCCCGGCGCTGTCCGATTTCCGTCTCCAGTTCCGACGCGGGATTTCCTATACATTCTCCTTTCCTTCCCGTCTTTGTGTCTGTGCTCCCTCTTTTCAGGATCACTAAAGGCCTGGACGCTGAGAATCTTCCTAACTAAAACCGCACGCCCGGGCTTTTTCAGATGAGACGGTGCAAACTGCAAAATCGAAAGCCGCGTACAAACTTAGAGACAAAATCGGGGTACAAGTTTCAGGGCTGTTCCCCGACATCTATTTCGTGTTTCGCGAGTGTCGATACACAAAAGTTGCAAGTCTCAAGTTCCATATCGAAACAGGGAACATGCGACATGTTGTGCGATTTACTGTAATCAGTACCTTTTCCGAGTCAGTTTCTATTTGCCCTCCATGGAAATAACTTTGATAACAAGTGAAGATTTTCAGGCCCTCCTATATCTTTGGAGTGTGACACCCCAAGACTAGAAAAACAGAAGTGAAAGAAGTGACGCTATCGAGCCTTCGGCCAAAACGTGTGAAATTTCACAACACGACATGGCAAAAAATACACAATTTATAATCACAATTCAAGAGAGAACACAAGTCGCTGTGCTGATAAAAAAAGTCTAACTGATTTGCTTACCACCTACTGCAGTTTTCACTACAAGAAATTCGTGACGTTTTTCTAACATTCCGGAAGGATGACGAATTTAAACACCACATCACTTGAGATCACTTCCGTCCCATTCCTCGCCATCAACATCCCGTAGCGCAAATACATATCAGCCGGTTACTTCTAATTCTTCCTTTCTTTAAACATCGCAATATTGTGAAACTGTGGTCCAAAATTCAGAGACCGCACATAAGCAAAGCGGAAATGTTTCTTAGACATAATTAAGTAATGATTATAACAATAATTCCTGTAATAAATAATAATGCATCTGAAAAATTCGCATTATATAAAAATTCATTATCAAAATAACACATACCGATAATAAAAATAGTAGCATTTCTTGCATTTAGAAAGCCTTACAGCGAAGTAGTTACGGCTTCGTAGGTTTCTGGGATGATACCTCAAATCGTTTGTTTTCAAATTCTGAATGTATACATCGCGCTGGTGAAAAATTCACCTCTGGCTAGGAAGAGGACTGTGACATCTAGCCTGACCGATGCTACCTAAATGCAGAGGAATCTTTCGAATTCCTTACTCCAAACATCTGCAGAAGAACTACAAAATCGGCAAGGAAAAGACTGGAAAAATTCTGAAAGTCATACCATCTTCTATTCTTAATTTTTCTAGAAAATTCGTAACAGCCGTAATACGACCCGACAATAGAGCTAATAACACAAAGAAAGCAACTTCTTGGCACATGACATTCCTGTCTCTGTAGGGCAACTGATGGACGGGCCGCTTCGTACTCGCGACTGTCGCGACAATGAATCGCGACTTGCCGTATGCACTGTCGCGTGACCTTGTCTTAATGCCGTTTTACAGTGCCCAACGCACTGTGAACATTGAAGCAATGAACTAAGATTGCAGGCATCTGGGCCCCTAAAAGAACAGAAAGGCCCCATGAGGTATTGTATGTTGTGGTCTTCAGTCCTGAGACTGGTTTTATGCAGCTCTCCATGCTAATCTATCCTGTGCAAGCTCCTTCATCCCCCAGTACCTACTGCAACCTACATCCTTCTGAATCTGCTTAGTGTATTCATCTCTTGGTCTCCCTCTACGATTTTTACCCTCCACGCTGCCCTCCAATGCTAAATTTGTGATCCCTTGATGCCTCAGGACATGTCCTACCAACCGGTCCCTTCTTCTTGTCACGTTGTGCCACAAACTTCTCTTCTCCCCAATCCTATTCAATACCTCCTCATTAGTTACGTGATCTACCCACCTAATCTTCAACATTCTTCTGTAGCACCACATTTCGAAAGCTTCTGTTCTGTTTTTGTCCAAACTATTTATCGTCCATGTTTCACTTCCATACATGGCTACATTCCATACAAATACTTTCAGAAACGACTTCCTGACACTTAAATCTGTACTCGATGTTACCAAATTTCTCTTCTTCAGAAACGCTTTCCTTGCCATTGCCAGTCTACATTTTATATCCTCTCTACTTCGACCATCATCACTTATTTTGCTCCCCAAATAGCAAAACTCCTTTACTACTTTAAGTGCCTCATTTCCTAATCTAATTCGCTCAGCATCACCCGACTTAATTCGACTACATTCCAGTATCCTCGTTTTGCTTTTGTTGATGTTCATCTTATATGCTCCTTTCAAGACACTGTCCATTCCATTCAACTGTTCTTCCAAGTCCTTTGCTGTCTCTGACAGAATTACAATGTCATCGGCGAGTCTCAAAGTTTTTATTTCTTCTCCCTGGATTTTAATACCTACTCCAAATTTTTCTTTTGTTTACTTTACTGCTTGCTCACTATACAGATTGAATAACATCGGGGAGAGGCTACAACCCTGTCTCACTCCCTTCCCAACCACTGCTTCCCTTTCATGCCCCTCGACTCTTATAACTGCCATCTGGTTTCTGTACAAACTGAAAATAGCCTTTCGCTCCCTGTATTTTACCCCTGCCACCTTTAGAATTTGAAAGAGATTATTCCAGTCAACATTGTCAAAAGCTTTCTCTAAGTCTACAAATGCTAGAAACGTAGGTTTGCCTTTCCTTAATCTTTCTTCTAAGATAAGTCGTAAGGTCAGTATTGCCTCAAGTGTTCCAACATTTCTACGGAATCCAAGCTGATCTTCCCCGAGGTCGGCTTCTACCAGTTTTTCCATTCGTCTGTAAATAATTCGTGTTAGTATTTTGCAGCTGTGACTTATTAAACTGATAGTTCGGTAATTTTCACATCTGTCAACACCTGCTTTCTTTGGGATTGGAATTATTATGTTCTTCTTGAAGTCTGAGGGTATTTCGCCTTTCTCGTACATCTTGCTCACCAGATGGTAGAGTTTTGTCAGGACTGACTCTCCCAAGGCCGTCAGTAGTTCTAATGGAATGTTGTCTACTCCCGGGGCCTTGTTTCGACTCAGGTCTTTCAGCGCTCTGTCAAACTCTTCACGCAGTATCGTATCTCCCATTTCATCTTCATCTACATAATATTGTCCTCAAGTACATTGCCCTTGTATAGACCCTTTATATACTCCTTCCACCTTTCTGCTTTGCTTAGAACTGGGTTTCCATCTGAGCTCTTGATATTCATACAAGTGGCTCTCTTTTCTCCAAAGGTCTCTTTAATTTTCCTGTAGGCTGTATCTATCTTACCCCTGGTGAGATAAGCCTCCACGTCCTTACATTTGTCCTCTAGCCATGCCTGCTTAGCCATTGTGCACTTCCTGTCGATCTCATTTTTGAGACGTTTGTATTCCTTTTTGCCTGCTTCATTTACTGCATTTTTATATTTACTCCTTTCATAAATTAAATTCAATATTTATTCTGTTACCCAAGGATTTCTACTAGCCCTCGTCTTTTTACCTACTTGATCGCCTGTGCCTTCACTACTTCATCCCTCGGAGCTACCCATTCGTCTTCTACTGTATTTCTTTCCCCAATTCCTGTCAATTGGTCCCTTATGCTCTCCCTGAAACGCTGTACAACCTCTGGTTTAGTCATTTTATCCAGGTCCCATCTCCTTAAATTCCCACCTTTTTGCAATTTCTTCAGGTATTGTATACAACATTTTTAATGGCCAGTACTGTACCTTTGCTAAGGATGGTAATGCACTTTGTTTTAATTGTGGGACTAACAAATGCCTTTTTAAATGAGAGTGGTTGCACAGCCGCTAGTAGACAGTCGACGATACGACGCAGACGCGGGAAGCCGACTGTTGAACTCCTGCGAAGCCCCTCTCCGCGCCGGTCCGAGCTAATGGTTTTATACTCAAAAGTTGGCCTGCGTCCCGAGAAACGCAACCAGAGTAGCAGAAACAAAGCAGCAATTAAGCTGTTTATGTAAACTTCATGCCGACCCATTAACTGATTAGCTGTCCCTCACAGAAAAGCTGTCCGCGTAACGGGATTTTCTCTTTCGTTAATTTGCCGCTTTCAGTAGTACTTCCAACTCCACTTTAAGGCATTGACAGTGAAATGTAGAAGCTGAGCTTGTTCAAAATTCCACCTCACTTAATGGTTTGGAGAAGGAAGGGAAAGTTAATTGCCGAGTTCTGTTTTAAACCGATACCACAGATTTGACGAAATTCGTCGTTGAAGTTTCACCATTGCTCCGAAAAAAAGCTGAGATAGCAACAATAACCATGATAAGTGGTATGAGAGCAATTTTGTGTTTCAAAATGCACCTTTGCGATCATATTTGATCGATTAGTGGCGCATACAAATCGAATGCTTACCTATTGGCAGCAACTAGAAGTTAATACTTAAAAGGGAAAACGTAGAGAGCAAATTTAAGGAGAACAGTATTACCACAGAAAGTTCAGCTGTTGTATCAAGCAGTCACTAAACACGAGGTGGGTTTGAACAACACAGTTCGTTACTAAGAATTATCCAATTACGTTTGTGTGTCAGTATCTGATTCTTCTCTGATACTTAACAGATCAAGACAGTTATGGGTGGTACCTACATGAACTTCTGCAAGATGAGAGGACGGGCAGTGACGATTCTGCTTCAAAACAAATATAGCAGTCATCTTTCCCCAACGACTTCTCTTCTGGTTGCGCTTGTACCCAGTTTGTCTTTTCCCGAAATGTACAGTGAATTTAAAATAGACAAGTTATCCGAAAAAAACGAATTTCTTCCTCAACTGTGACCTAGATTTCATACTGCTCTCCTCCCCTCCCCCCCTCCCCCCCCCCACCCTTCCGACCCGTCACCAACCCATCTACAAACAGTGGTATAGTTCACCGTCTTCACAAAGTGAAACCGGAGGTCCTCATCACAACAGATTCCAGGAAAACTGGACCTCTGTGAGTAGCTGTACTTTAATTGTAACCACCCAGTAGGATGTATGCGCCTCACGTTTTTCGTTATAAATCTTGCAAGTACTCTCACAAATATTTAAAATTCTCAGTCACAAATTTTCAGGACTATCTGTATGGGGCTAGGAATCTCTACAGACTAGGATAAATTATTTTGTACGTTTTAGTTGGGTATCCAAGAACGAAGTTAAATAATTAAATAAAAAGCTGGCCAAATCTTGGAAAAGCTGACCGCGTGTCAGAGAGGGTAAGCGCTAGGGAAAAGAAAGAGAAGGCTGAATTTTCTGGGCAGAGACATCCAGGCTACAGCGTGAAATTTCTGACGATGAACTAGTGAATGCGGTTCTAGGTGCTTCAGTCCGGAACTCTCTGCTGCTACGATCGCAGGTTCGAATCCTGCCTCGGGCATGGATGTGTGTGATGTCCTTAGGTTAGTTAGGTTTAAGTAGTTCTACGTTTAGGGGACTGATGACCTCAGATGTTAAGTCCCATAGTGCTCAGAGCCATTTCTCAGGCTAGTGATGCAGAGCAGCAGCAAGAAGTAATTATATGTGTCGTTTGGTCGACAAATAGACACAAATACGTGCTTTACAGCCACGCTGACAATGGGAAGGTCTCAGATACAGCCAACCGATTCGGCTCATATGTGGCATGTATAACCTAAAATGAAAGAGTCTAAGAGATTTTGAGTCAACTTTCACCCCCGTTTTTGAAAATACCCCTCATAAAGTGTAACAGATTAGTGAAACAGCCATTTTATGGCAGCTGGTATTAACATTTTGAAACTTTACTAAACCTAGTTGTTTATTTACCAACCTTCTAATTACCGATTATCTTACCAACTCTCCTTTCTTTCTTTTGCTTGTGCCTTTGTCCCGCAATGATGCAGGGTCGGCATGGTTAATCGGATTTGGCAAGGTTAATTTAAGGGGTGGCCGGATGCCCTTCTTGCCGCCACCCCATACCCCCCGGGATGGAATTAGTGTACCCCAACTCTCTGTGTCTAGTGTAATCGAACGAGCGAGGTGGCGCAGTGGTTAGCACACTGGACTCGCATTCGGGAGGACGACGGTTCAATCCGGCCATCCTGATTTACGTTTTCCGTGATTTCCCTAAATCGCTTCAGGCAAATGCCGGGATGGTTTCTTTGAAAGAGCATGGCCGATTTCCTTCCCCATCCTTCCCTCACCCGAGCTTGCTTGCGCTCCGTCTCTAATGACCTCGTTGTCGACGGGACGTTAAACACTAATCTCCTCCTCCTCCTAGTGTAATCCATGGAATAGTGCGAATGTGTTCAGATGTCTGCGAGCCTCGTAACTGAGGCAGGATGTGGGGACCAGCCCGGTATTCACCTAGTGGGATGTGGAAAACCGCCTAAAAACCACATCATGGCTGGCCTGCACACCGCCCTCCGTCGTTAAGCCGCCGGGCGGTTTCGATCCGGGGCCGGCGCGCCTACCCAAGTCCAGGAAGCAGCGCATTAGCGCTCTCGGCTAACCAGGCGGGTCTTACTAACTCTCCTATTTCTTGTAATTTCGTTACAGAAATAATATAACTAAAAAACTGTGAGACGTATATGCGAAAGGAACACAGGTTCTCTGCTCCACAACCAGATATTTTGGTCGCTTCCCTTGCAGCCAGATGCCTTAGTCGCTTCCCTTGTGGCACCTGGTTGAACAGCGTTTGCCTTATGGATATACAGGGTAATTCAGCTGCCCCTACCTGTGTGTTTTATGCAACCCACAACGCTTTCAAATACGAAATGTGAAATTTTCAAATTCCCTCACTCGCTACACACTAGCTGTTATTCCTACAGAAGAATGAACAGTATCTTTGTGTAAAGAAATTTAATGTAGTTAAATTCTGTACTGTGATAGACTTTCTCTTGAAGCCGTAGTTCTCAAATTACTCAAGAAAATTATACAAAAGAGACTTTCAAACACGTTTTTCTTGAATAACTCGAAAATTGTGGTCTCCAGCAAAAACGTATCCGAATTCAAACTTTAATTGCATTAAATTTCCCACAAAAAGGTCCCTTTCATTTTTTTTCTTTAAAGGTAATAGTTGACTTGTAGTGAAGTGTCTCTAGTATACCTGTCGATCGCGTCACGGCGCTCTTTTGAGGTCTGAGCGCACTGTGAGCACGTTAAGATGCGTAGAAAATAGTGTCTCCGCGAAGTATGAGGGCCTGGTGAGAGATTTCACCTGATGTCATGCAGCCCACATAACATAACTGTTATGCTGTTCCTCTGTCGTGACAATTATCGGCCGCAATCTGCAGGAGTAATGAAGATGCTCCTGCATCGTTTTCGATGGGAACTGTTTCATCACCCACAGTGCAGCCTGTAATTGGCTCCCACTCACATGAACTGCTGGATATGTAGACAACGTTTTCACACAGTCAACGAGCTGTGAATCAGCGTAGAGAATTGGCGGAAAGCCCACGTGGCTGCCTTCTATGACGAGGGTATTGGAAAGTCGGTACAATACTACGACGCATGACTAAGTCGAAGAGGTGTCTATCTAGAGTTGGCTGGAAGATGTTGCTAGTTGTTGCAAATAAAACATATTTGATTTTAATGGTGGTTTCTATTTCGCGACTGATCGGAACTTACTTTTCGAATAGCCATCATAAGTGGCGGTCTCAACAGATTCTTTCCACGATTTCTAGGGAAGTACGAGTTTGTGGCCCCCACATTTGGTGATGAAAATTGCTCAGCTTTCAATTACTTGTCAATCGCGTCAATGCCGAGTCGATTATGCGTTGTGAACTTTATCGGAGCTTTTCTCAAAAAAACTGAGGGCGGTAGGGGGCGTTAACCCAAAACTTCTTAGTCTTTCATGTTAGGCCATACACAAGCTAACTGCCAAATATGGATAAGTAATTTTTGAAAATATTTTTTGTGAAGTACAGCAGTTTTTTGCGACGTGTTAAAATGAACAGAAACAGTTCCGTCCGCAAGAAATCTTGATTTTTGTGGTTACTAGTTTCTGTCAGTTTTTGACCATCTTCAGACCTCAGACTATGATGGTAGCGGTGAATGGCCCAGGCGTTATTAATCCACGGAACATCGAAACTGCTCAGCATGAGGTCTGGAAATGGTCAAAAACTGACCGAAACCGCTAACCACAAAAATAAAGGTTTCTAACAATCGAGACGGTTTATGTTCATTTTAAAGCACCAAATACACTACTCGCCATTAAAATAGCTACACCACGAAGATGACGCGCTACAGACGCGAAATTTAACCGACAGGAAGAAGATGCTGTGATATGCAAATGATTAGCTTTTCAGAGCATTCACACAAGGTTGGCGCCGGTGGCGACACATACAACGTGCTGACATGAGGAAAGTTTGCAACCAATTTTTCATACACAAACAGCAGTTGACCGGCGTTGCCTGGTGAAACGTTGTTGTGATGCCTCGTGTAAGGAGGAGAAATGCGTACCATCACATTTCCGACTTTGATAAAGGTCGGATTGTAGCCTATCGCGATTGCGGTTTATCGTAACGCGGCATTACTGCTCGTGTTGGTCTAGATCCAATGACTGTTAGCAGAACATGGAATCGGTGGGTTCAGGAGGGTAATACGGGACGCCGTGCTGGATCCCAACGGCCTCGTATCACTAGCAGTCGAGATGACAGGCATCTTATCCGCATGGCTGTAACGGATCGTGCAGCCACGTCTCGGTGCCTGAGTCAACAGATGGGGACGTTTGAAAGACAACCATCTGCACGAACAGTTCGACGGCGTTTGCAGCAACATGGACTATCAGCTCGGAGACCGTGGCTGCGGTTACCCTTGACGCTGCATCACAGACAGGAGCGCCTGCGACGGTGTACTCAACGACGAACCTAGGTGCACGAATGGCAAAACATCATTTTTTCGGATGTATCCAGGTTCGGTTTACAGCATCATGATGGTCGCATCCGTGATTGGCGTTGACAACGTGGCGGTGAACGCATATTGGAAGCGTGTATTCATCATCACCATACTGGCATATCACTCGGCGTGACGTTATGGGGTGCCATTGGTTACACGTCTCGGTCACCTCTAGTTCGCATTGACGGCACTTTGAACAGTGTGCGTTACATTTCAGATGTGTTACGACCCATGGCTCTACCCTTCATTCGATCCCTGCGAAACCCTACATTTCAACAGGATAATGAACGACCGCATGTTGCAGGTGCTGTACGGGCCTATCTGTATACAGAAAATGTTCGACTGCTGCCCTGGTCAGCTCATTCTCCAGATCTCTCACCAATTGAAAACGTCTGGTCAATGGTGGCCGAGCAACTGGCTCATCACAATACGCCAGTCACTACTCTTGATGAACTGTGGTGTCGTGTTGAAGCTGCATGGGCAGCTGTACCTGTACACGGCACCCAGGCTGTGTTTGAATCAACGCCCAGGCGTATCAAGGCCGTTATTACGGCCAGAGGTGGTTGTTCTGGGTACTGATTTCTCAGGATCTATGCACCGAAATTGCGTGAAAATGTAATCACATGTCTGTTCTAGTATAATATATTTGTCCAATGAATACCCGTTTATCATCTGCATTTCTTCTTGGTGTAGCAATTTTAATGGCTAGTAGTGTATTAGCCGAATCTGTTGGCCGTGTTTGACAACGTTCCCTGGTGAGACAGCCCCTGGGTAATTCCTGGCGCCACAGCGCGCTCGCAGTGCCATCTGGACCGTGGCGCGTTTGCTTCTTGCGCCGCACGAGCCGAAAACACGGCCCCCGTTTGCCGGCCCGGCTGCGCAATCGATTTGCCTGATGAATTATTGAGGGGCCCACGGCCGCGCCCAAAGGCAGCACTGATTCGCCCGATCAAAGTTGCAGAGAGCACTAGCTGCCCCACGGATTCCCTGCCCCTTCCGAATCCACTCGCATCGATTACGGGAAGGGTCACACCGAGGCGCGCTCATTAATTCTCCGATATTCTTACTCGCGACCCGCTCGCAGTTTCTCGCTGCTCATACTGATGGCTGACACGTCGTCAACATTGCGGAACCGCTAATTAATCTGTTTCGAATAAAATATGGAGTTTCGTGGGCGGATCTGAAGGCCACTAAAATGGTGCTTGGTGCCTTTGAAGAAGGACCGCTAGAGTTTAATACCCCGTCGGTAATGACGTCGTTAGAGAGAGTAATAAGCTCAGTTGGACTACAATTAAACAGAAAGAAAACGGTCATACGGAATTTGAAGCAACATTCGTGAAAATCGACACATACATCTAGATGGTCAAACACGGATATGGATCATCTTCGTCGTGATTTGGCCTTCACTCCTCCCGAACACCTGTCTTCTATGTACCGCACCGTTTGTCAGTTCCCATCAACTTTTTCGATGGAAGTGGATGTTGTATGTTGTGGCCTTTTTTTTACGAATACTAGCTCCTCACACTAGTCCATCCTGCGCAGTCCTCTTCATCCCCGAAAAACTACTGCAATCCACTTCCAGTTCAACCTCCTTACAGCATTCATCCTTTGGTCTCCCTCGAAAGCTTTCTAGCATTACCAGACTGACAATTCCTTGACGCACCGAACCTTTCTTTTACTAAAGTTGTGCCTTTTTTAGCCGCCCGCTGTGGCCGAGTGGTTCTAGGCGCTTCAGTCCGAAACCGCGCTGCTGCTATGATCGCAGGTTCGAATCCTGCCTCGGGCATGGACGTGTGTGATGCCCTTAGGTTAGTTAAATTTAAGTAGTTCTAAGTCTAGGGGACTGATGACCTCAGATGTTAAGTCCAATAGTGCTCAGAGCCATTTGAACTATTTCAACCCCAACGGTTTGATGGAATGATGGAATTTGTACCTTTTTGCGATAATTCGATTCAGTACCTCTTCACTAGTTATTAGATTTACCCATCCAATCTTCAGCATTCTTTTGTAGCATCTCATTTCACAAGGTTTCATTCTCCTTTCCTCTGAATTACGTATCACTTGTATTTCACTTGCATACAAATCTACACTTGAGATAAAAATACCTTCCAAGAAAACTGCCTAACACTTAAATTCATGAAACGTCACGGTACCAGAGACTTTTTCAAGTCCCGAACATCTATGATGTATACACTGATCAGCCAGAAACTTTTATGACCACCGACCGACCTACTATCGACATAAACCTGTCCAGAGAAGACAGCGTTACCTGGCATGGAATGACTGTTAGTCAGACAAATGCACGATCATATTTATCAGCGAGCATGCTGTCCATGTGTAGAATGGGGAAGGTGTGCGAGCTATGTGAATTTGACTGAGGGCGAATTGTGATGGCCCGGAGGCTCGGGATGAGCATTTCAGAAATTGCACGACTTGTTGGGTGTTTGAGGAATAGTGTGGTGAATGTGCTCAACACGTGGCGAATACAGGGTGAAAACACGTCCAGACGTCATGAGGTTGGGTGGCCACCCCTCAGTACAGATGTCGGTCGTCGTAGGCTGTGCAGACTGATAAAACAGCACAGGCGGCGAACTTTGGCAGAACTAACATAAGATTTTAATGCTGTGGTTGAACACTCCTAACGATGCGGCTCAGCTGCCGACGACCCATGCAAGAGCCAATGTTAACACCACGACATCGGCAAGTACGACTGAGATGGACACTTGACCATAGGCACTGGACGTTGGAACAGTGGCAGCGCGTTGCATGGTCTGACGAATCCCGGTACCTTCTTCATCATGCCAATAGGAAGGCGGGAATCCGACATAAATGCATTTTTTTACAATGTATGCAGCAGTGGTTCCCAACCTGGGGAGTGAGGAGGGGTGGGATGGGACGTGAGATTTCTAGGTATGTCGGAGACAGCTCAGAAGAAAGCAGAAATTTTTGGTTAGAGAAGTTAACGATTTACTACAGTTGAGCGAGTGCATTTTTTTGAACAGTTGGCAGCATCGGCTTTGCCTCCCGCGTCACCTAGTTACTGCTGACACAACACATTCGTGAGTCTGTCCCATGCATTTTTAACTTAGTTATGCGCCTGGTTTGCTCCGTAGAAGTAAATAGCAGTTTTATTCGTTTTGTACAGTGAACTTTACGTTTTTATTGCAGACTTCTTTGAAACCCTGAATAATCTAGATGTGGAACTACAAGGTAGAAACACCACAATGATGGATGTCAATGATGCCATAAGGGCCTTCCTGGAAGAGACACAACTATGATGTACATCAGCGCACCTGATGATGGCAACGTGGTCATTGCCGAAACATTGTGTCCTATGCACATTCATACCAGGCTGTTCACCCGAGATTTATTTCGTCACTACTTGGGCTTTTACGTGCAGAACGGCATCGTGTCTTCTACTTCGTTTTTAAGCCTTATATCTTATTCATATCATTGCCAAGCAGCCAGGCAACACTCCAGAACTCTATTTTTGTGATGTCTCTAATAAAATACTGCACCGTTTTTTCATTCACAGCACTACGCGATTCGAAAGTTTATTGTAATTTCTAGTGGAACAATTTACATTGGTTTATGTGATCTCTCTCTCTCTCTCTCTCTCTCTCTCTCTCTCTGTGTGTGTGTGTTGTGTGTGTGTGTGTGTGTGTGTGTGTGTGTGTGTGTGTGTGTGTGTTTCCTGCTTCTCTTGCCCAACAATCTTTTTATGGTTTTACTGCTTAGCGCAATATAAATCTTGGAGTTTTTTTGATGCTAGTGTTAATAAATACTGTTTCTTGCCTGTTTTTGTGGATATCTGCGCAGTGAAAGAGGCATAGTACTTGTAAGTAGATACGTAAGATATACTAACATTATTGTGTAATAAAAAATTCAAAATTTACCATTTCCGATTGCAGCAAAACCATAAAAGGGCAAGAGAAGCAGAACTTAACATACACAGAGATTAAATACAGGGTGTACATAAAGTCTGTGAACACTCAATTGTTTATTACACAAGAACTAAATATTGTACAGATGTCATACATGTTTCATTTTGCAGAGAGACTCCGTTTTTTTTTTTACAAACATTCGATATGCGAACCATGACTGACCCGGCAGACGTCAATACGGTAATCCAATTCTTACCATACCTGTCCCAGCATGGCATCGTCGACTGTGGCAGTCGTTTAGCGCATTGTTTCCCGGAGCTCTGCTACATCACGTGATAGAGGCGGTACACACACTAGAGCTTTAACGTGTCCTCACAGAAAAAAGACACTCGGAGTGAGATCTGGTGCCTGGGAAGGCCATTTCATGAAACAGCTCTCCCCTTCTGTAGCACGGCCGACCCATCTATGCGGCAGCTCCGTGTTCAGGCACCCACGAACTTCACGATGAAAATGGGGTGGAGCCCCATCCTGCGGGAAGATGAACGGAGAGTCCGATTGCATTTGAGGCATCAGGCATTGCTGCAACGTGTCCAAGTAGGAATGCCCAGTGACAGTGCTCTCGGCGAAGAACAATGGCCCGTACAGTTTTCGATGTGACAAAGTACAAGCAACCCGTCGCAACGAATTTGTTGTGCCAGTGGTGAATGGTCTTCCTTGTTGGTGGCTTCTTACCGTACTTGGTTCTAAACATCCGTTGAACAGCTGTAGCAGCCGGCCGCTGTGGCCGAGCGGTTCTCGGCGCTTCAGTCTGGAACCGCGCGACCGCTACGGTAGCAGGTTCGAATCCTGCCTCGGGCATGGATGTGTGTGATGTCCTTGTTTAAGTTGTTCTAAGTTCTAGGGGACTGATGACCTCGGATGTTAAGTCCCATAGTGCTCAGAGCCATTTTAACAGTTGTAGCACACTTGTTTTTGTCGAACTCCAACACACAGAAAGCTCAATCCGCACCTGAATTCGCCATGTTTGCAACTAGCGCTGACTACCGGCAAATTACCAAACAACGCTATAGCAGTATACATGAAAAAAACTTCAGGGTCTCTCTTCAAAATTACATATGTATGATATCTGTACAATGTTTGGTTCTTGTGCAATAAATAATTGAAAGTGTTCCCGGGCTTTATGTACACCCTGTATAATACACTACTGGTCATTAAAATTGATACACCACGAACATGACGTGCTACAGACGCGAAATTTAACCGACAGGAAGAAGATGCTGTGATATGCAAATGAGTAGCTTTTCAGAGCATTCACACAAGGTTGGCGCCGCTGGCGACGTCTACAACGTCCTGACATGACGAAAGTTTCCAACCGACTTCTCATACACAAACAGCAGTTGACGGACGTTGCCGGGTGGAACGTTGTTGTGATGCCTCGTTAAGGTGGAGAAATGCGTTCCATCACGTTTCCGACTTTGATAAAGGTCGGATTGTAGCCTATCGCGATTGCGTTTTATCATATCGCGACATTGCTGCTCGCGTTGATCGAGATCCAATGACTGTTAGCAGACTATGGATTCGGTTGGTTTAGGAGGGTAATACGTAACTCCGTGCTGGATCCCAACGGCCTCGTATCACTAGCGGTCGAGATGACAGGCATCTTATCCGCATGGCTGTAACGGATCGTGCAGCCACGTTTCGATCACTGAGTCAACAGAGAGGGACGTTTGGAACACAATAACCATCTGCACGAACCGTTCGACGACGTTTGCAGCAGCAAAGACTATGAACTCGGAGACCATGGCTGCGGTTACCCTTGACGCTGCATGACAGACAGGAGCGCCTGCGATGGTGTACTCAACGACCAACCTGGCTGCACGAATGGAAAAACGTCATTTTTTCGGATGAATCCAGGTTCTGTTTACAGCGTCATGATGGACGCATCTGTGTTTGTCGACATCGCGGTGAACGCACATTAGAAGCGTGTATTCGTCATCGCCATACTGGCGTATCACCCGGCTTGATGGTATGGGATGCCATTGGTTACATGTCTCGGTCACCTCTTGCTCGCACTGACGGCACTTTGAACAGTGTACGTTACATTTCAGATGTGTCACGACCCGTGGCTCTACCCTTCATTCGATCCCTGCGAAACCCTACATTTCAGCAGGATAATGCACACCGCATGTTGCAGGTCCTGTACAGGCCTTTCTGGATACAGAAAATGTTCGACTGGTACCCTGACCAGCACATTCTTCAGATCTCTCACCAACTGAAACGTCTGGTCAATGGTGGCCGAACAACTGGCTCGTCACAATACGCCAGTCACTGCTCTTGATGAACTGTGGTATCGTGTTTAAGCTGCATGGGCAGCTGTACCTGTACACGCCATCCAAGCTCTGACTCAATGCCCAGGCGTATCAAAGCCGTCATTACGGCGAGAGGTCGTTGTTCTGGGTACTGATTTCTCAGGATCTACGCACCCACATTGCGTGAAAATGTAATCACATGTCAGTTCTAGTATAATATATTTGTCCAATGAATACCCGTTTATCATCTGCGTTTCTTCTTGGTGTAGCAATTTTAATGGCCAGTAGTGTACTAATGTTGCGATTGAAAATGGGAATTAATTCCTGAAACGTGCCGTGTTATACATGGGGAAACGTAATTATTGTTGGAGTGAATCATTAATGGCACTGTTTCAGGCGTTCGAAAGAACATCGATTATGATGAATGAAATCGGACTGTAATTTTGATGACCACTTCCACTGTCACGACTGCGATCTGCTACTGCGCATGTGGTGACTCGAAGTGCCGTATCTTTAGCGTTCTTTCTGCCGCGCTACCGCTGCGCCGCTTGGGTTGCAAGGCTGCCCTTCATCGCCTGCCCAGCTGTCGCCGCCATGCGTTCAGCTACTCGTAACCAAGGCGGGCTGGAGTGGCCCTGGCGACTGGGTTACGTGTGTCGGTGGCCGCCGTGTTTTCACGGTGTCTGCGCCGGCCGGAGAGCGGCGCTTCGGCCTACAGAAATAGAACTGTGAGAGGTTGGGGGGGGGGGGGCAGCTGGGGGGGGGGGGGGGGGAACTTCAGATGGGAACGGCGCCACCTGTGCCCGCCTCTTCTGCCTTCTTTCACTTTTGTTCCCGCGTCCTCTTCCAGCTCCGGACACGCCGCATTCGTTTCGTGAATCTCAGTCCCGCGCTGCCCTTCCACTGCGAACTACTCGGCGGAGAATATTTGGCGCAAAAAAATACTGTCGCACCGCTTCATTCTGCGTATCGAGGGTTTGCGAGCTTTCGCGTCCGTTCCGGTCTTTATCCAGTCCGTGTGGCTCCGAAGAGAGGGTTACAAGGGGGCGTCAGTTGGTGGTAGGAATGAAGAGGCTTTGGAATTCTTAACAGACTTAACCCAGTCTCTATCCCGGGGGGGGGGGGGGGGGGGCGCCCGATGTGGCCCAGCGGTTCTAGGCGCTTCAGTCTGGAAGGTTGCAGGTTCGAATCCTGCCTCGGGCATGGATGTGTCTGATGTCCTTAGGTTAGTTAGGTTTAAGTAGTTCTAAGTTCTAGGGGACTAATGACCTCAGATGTTAAGTCCCATAGTGCTCAGAGCCATTTGAACCATTATCCCGGGCGTGGAATCCATGCAAAGGATTCTTTAAAATGGAAGTATTCAGTGCATGTAGCAATTTGTGCGTTCATCTGTATCAACACTCATTAGTAAATGAATGGGGACGTGCGATGACGAAGAAGTGACTTAATGGTGACTTACTGGGTGAGCAAAGGAAAACTGATGCAGAAAATATTTATAGGATAGACGCGGAATTAGGGCACGTCAGTAAACAAGATCCGTTAGACGACTATCGGTTTGGCTTTAGGAAAGGTAAAGGCACCAGAGAGGCAGTTCTGACGCTGCGGTTGATAACCGAAGCAAGGCTAAAGAAAAATCAAGACACGTTCATAGCATCTGTCGACCTGGAAAAACCGTTCGGCAGTGTCAAACGGTACAAGATGTTCGAAATTCTAAGGAAAGCTGTAGGAAGAGAGGCAACGGCCTTGCCACAGTGGATACACCGGTTCCCGTGAGATCACCGAAGTTCAGCGCTGTCGGGCGTGATTGGCACTTGGATGGGTGACCATTCAGGCCGCCATGCGCTGTTGCCATTTTTCGGGGTGCACTCAGCCTCGTGATGCCAATTGAGGAGCTACTCGTCCGAATAGCAGCGGTTTCGGTCAAGAGTACCATCATAACGACCGGGAGAGCGGTGTGCTGACCCCCACGGCCCTCCTATCCGCATCCTCAGCTGAGGATGACACGGCGGTCGGTTGGCCACTCGTGGCCTGAAGACGGAGTGCTTTTTTTTTTTTTTAAATATAGTAAGAGACGTGTCGTATACAATATGTAGAAGAGCCAAGAAAGATTAATAACAGACGAAGACCAAGAACGAAGTGCACGAATTAGAAAGGGTGTAAGACAGGGATGTAGTCTTTCGCCTCTACTGTTCAATCTTCACATGGAAGTAGCAATGATGGAAATATAAAAAAGAAAGGTTCAAGAATGGTATTAAAATGCGTGGTGAAAGGATATCAGTGATAGCATTCGCTGATGACATTGATATCGTAAGTGAAAGTGAAGAAGAATTACGGGATCTGCTGAATGTAATAAACAGTTCAATGAGCAAAAAATCTGAACTGATAGTAAATCGAAGAAAGACGCAAGTAATGAGAAGTAGAAGAAATCAGAACAGCAAGAAACTTAACATTAGGATTGCTGGTCACGAAGTAGATGAAGTTAAGGAATTCTGCTACCTAGGTCTCTCTCTCAAATTCTGAAGGTGGAAGGGCTCAAATACAGGGAGCGAAAGGCTATTTACAATTTGTACAGAAACCACAGGGCAGTTATTACAGTCGAGGGGCATGAAAGCGAAGCAGTGGTTGGGAAGGGTTGTAGCCTACCCAGATGTTGTTCAATGTGTATATTGAGCAAGCAGTAAAGGAAACAAAAGAAAAATTTGGAGTAGGAATTAAAATCCATAAAAATGAAATAAAAACTTTGAGGTTCACCGATGACATTGTAATTCTGTCAGCGACAGCAGAGGACCTGGAAGAGCAGTTGAACGGAATGGACAGGTTCTTGAAAGGAGGATATAAGATGAACATCAACAAAACCAAAACGAGGATAATGGAATGTAGTCTAATTAAATCAGTTGATGCTGAGGGAATTAGATTAGGAAATGAGACACTTAAAGTAGTTGATGTGTTTTGCTATTTGGGTCGAAGTAGGGAGGATATAAAATGTAGGCAATACCAAGAAAGGCGTTTCAGAAGAAGAGAAATTGGTTAACACTGAGTATAGATTTAAGTGTCAGGAAGTCTTTTCTCAAAGTATTTGTGTGGAGTGTAGGCATGTATGGATGTGAAACGTGGACGATACATAGTTTAGACCAGATGAGAATAGAAGCTTTAGAAATGTGGTGCTACAGATTAATGCTGAAGATTAGATGGGTAGATCACGTAACTAATGAGGAGGTATTGAATAGAATTGGGGAGAAGAGAAATTTGTGGCACAACTTTACAGAAGAAGGGGATCGGTTGGTAGGACATGTTCTGAGGCATCAAGGGATCACAAATTTAGTACTAGAGGGCAGCGTGGAGGGTAAAAATCGTAGAAGGAGACCAAGAGATGAATACACTAAGTAGACTGAGAAGGATGTAGGTTGCAGTAGTTACTGGGAGAGGAAGCAGCTTGCACAGGATAGAGCAGCATGGAGAGCTGCATGAAACCAGTCTCTGGACTGAAGACCACAACAAGAACAATGACAGGTAGCAAAATAATCCGTGACGGACGGAGCATGGGGGACATCAAAAGCAGCCTTGAACTGGTAAAAAGGGCTTTCCTGGCCAAGAGAAGTCTACTAGTATCAAACATTGGCCGTAATCTGAGGAAGAAATTTCTTCATAACCACCAGTTTTGATGATAAGTTTCTCGCTGTTCTCATTTCTGCTACTTCTCGTCTTTTTCCGGTTTAATACTAATCTGTATTCTGTACTCATTAGACCATTTATTTCATTCAACTGATCTTGTAATTCTTCCTCACTTTCACTACAAACAACAATGTCATTAGTGGATACTATCACTGACATCTTTCTACCCTGAATTCTAATCCCCCTCTTGAACTCGCTTCTTCGTTGTACAGACAGCAGTAGGAACAAAAGTCTGCAAACTTTCGCCCATTACTATCCGAGAATTTCGTTCTTGGTCTGCAGTCTTTTTGTTTCCCCTTGGTTCTTGTGCATATTGTACATTAGCCGTCTCTTCGTACTGCTTACTCCAATTTTATCACAATTTCGGACATCGTGCACCATTTTACATGTTGTTGTTGTTGTGGTCTTCAGTCCTGAGACTGGTTTGATGCAGCTCTCCATGCTACTCTATCCTGTGCAAGCTTTTTCATCTCCCAGTACCTACTGCAACCTACATCCTTCTGAATCTGCTTAGTGTATTCATCTCTTGGTCTCCCTCTACGATTTTTACCCTCCACGCTGCCCTCCAATACTAAATTGGTGATCCCTTGATGCCTCAGAACATGTCCTACCAACCGATCCCTTCTTCTGGTCAAGTTGTGCCACAAACTTCTCTTCTCCCCAATCCTATTCAATACTTCCTCATTAGTTATGTGATCTACCCATCTAATCTTCAGCATTCTTCTGTAGCACCACATTTCGAAAGCTTCTATTCTCTTCTTGTCCAAACTATTTATCGTCCATGTTTCACTTCCATACATGGCTACACTCCATACGAATACTTTCAGAAATGACTTCCTGACACTTAAATCAATACTGGATATTAACAAATTTCTCTTCTTCAGAAACGCTTTCCTTGCCATTGCCAGCCTACATTTTATATCCTCTCTACTTCGACCATGATCAGTTATTTTGCTCCCCAAATAGCAAAACTCCTTTACTACTTTAAGTGCCTCATTTCCTAATCTAATGCCCTCAGCATCACCCGACTTAATTAGACTACATTCCATTATCCTTGTTTTGCTTTTGTTGATGTTCATCTTATATGCTCCTTTCAAGACACTGTCCATTCCATTCAACTGCTCTTCCAAGTCCTTTGCTGTCTCTGACAGAATTACAATGTCATCGGCGAACCTCCATGAATTTTAATACCTACTCCGAATTTTTCTTTTGTTTCCTTAACTGCTTGCTCAATATACAGATTGAACAACATCGGGGAGAGGCTACAACCCTGTCTTACTCCCTTCCCAACCACTGCTTCCCTTTCATGTCCCTCGACTCCTATAACTGCCATCTGGTTTCTGTACAAATTGTAAATAGCCTTTTGCTCCCTGTATTTTACCCCTGCCACCTTTAGAATTTGAAAGAGAGTATTCCAGTCAACATTGTCAAAAGCTTTCTCTAAGTCTACAAATGCTAGAAACGTAGGTTTGCCTTTCCTTAATCTTTCTCCTAAGATAAGTCGTAAGGTCAGTATTGCCTCACGTGTTCCAGTGTTTCTACGGAATCCAAACTGATCTTCCCCAAGGTTGGCTTCTACTAGTTTTTCCATTCGGCTGTAAAGAATTCGTGTTAGTATTTTGCAGCTGTGACTTATTAAGCTGATAGTTCGGTAATTTTCACATCTGTCAACACCTGCTTTCTTTGGGATTGGAATTATTATATTCTTCTTGAAGTCTGAGGGTATTTCGCCTGTTTCATACATCTTGCTTACCAGATGGTAGAGTTTTGTCAGGACTGGCTCTCCCACGGCCGTCAGTAGTTCCAATGGAATATTGTCTACTCCGGGGGCCTTGTTTCGACTCAGGTCTTTCAGTGCTCTGTCAAACTCTTCACGCAGTATCATATCTCCCATTTCATCTTCATCTACATCCTCTTCCATTTCCATAATATTGTCCTCAAGTACATCGCACTTGTATAGACCCTCTATATACTCCTTCCACCTTTCTGCTTTCCCTCCTTTGCTTAGAACTGGGTTTCCATCTGAGCTCTTGATATTCATACAAGTCGTTCTCTTATCTCCAAAGGTCTCTTTAATTTTCCTGTAGGCGGTATCCATCTTACCCCTAGTGAGATAAGCCTCTACATCCTTACATTTGTCCTCTAGCCATCCCTGCTTAGCCATTTTGCACTTCCTGCCGTTCTCATTTTTGAGACGTTTGTATTCCTTTTTGCCTGTTTCACTTACTGCATTTTTATATTTTCTCCTTTCATCAATTAAATTCAATATTTCTTCTGTTACCCAAGGATTTCTACTAGCCCTCGCCTTTTTACCTGCTTGATCCTCTGCTGTCTTCACTACTTCATCCCTCAAAGCTACCCATTCTTCTTCTACTGTATTTATTTCCCCCATTCCTGTCAATTGCTCCCTTATGCTCTCCCTGAATCTCTGTACAACCTCTGGTTCTTTTAGTTTATCCAAGTCCCATCTCCTTAAATTCCCACCTTTTTGCAGTTTCTTCAGTTTTAATCTACAGGTCATAACCAATAGATTGTGGTCAGAGTCCACATCAGCCCCTGGAAATGTCTTACAATTTAAAACCTGGTTCATAAATTTCTGTCTTACCATTATATAATCTATCTGATACCTTTTAGTATCTCCAGGGTTCTTCCATGTATACAACCTTCTTTCATGATTCTTAAACCAAGTGTTAGTTATGATTATGTTGTGCTCTGTGCAAAATTCTACCAGGCGGCTTCCTCTTTCATTTCTGTCCCCCAATCCATATTCACCAACTATGTTTCCTTCTCTCCCTTTTCCTACACTCGAATTCCAGTCACCCATGACTATTAAATTTTCGTCTCCCTTCACAATCTGAATAATTTCTTTTATTTCATCATACATTTGTTCAATTTCTTCGTCATCTGCAGAGCTAGTTGGCATATAAACTTGTACTGCTGTAGTAGGTGTGTGCTTCGTATCTATCTTGGCCACAATAATGCGTTCACTATGCTGTTTGTAGTAGCTTACCCGCATTCCTATTTTCCTATTCATTATTAAACCTACTCCTGCATTACCCCTATTTGATTTTGTGTTTATAACCCTGTAGTCACCTGACCAGAAGTCTTGTTCCTCCTGCCACCGAACTTCACTAATTCCCACTATATCTAACTTCAACCTATCCATTTCCCTTTTTAAATTTTCTAACCTACCTGCCCGATTAAGGGATCTGACATTCCACGCTCCGATCCGTAGAACGCCAGTTTTCTTTCTCCTGATAACGACATCCTCTTGAGTAGTCCCCGCCCGGAGATCCGAATGGGGGACTATTTTACCTCCGGAATATTTTATCCAAGAGGACGCCATCTTCATGCACTCATACAGTAAAGCTGCATGCCCTCGGGAAAAATTACGGCTGTAGTTTCCCCTTGCTTTCAGCCGTTCGCAGTACCAGCACAGCAAGGCCGTTTTGGTTATTGTTACAAGGCCAGATCAGTCAATCATCCAGACTGTTGCCCTTGCAACTACTGAAAAGGCTGCTGCCCCTCTTCAGGAACCACACGTTTGTCTGGCCTCTCAACAGATACCCCTCCGTTGTGGTTGCACCTACGGTACGGCTATCTGTATCGCTGAGGCACGCAAGCCTCCCCACCAACGGCAAGGTCCATGGTTCATGGGGGGGGGGGGGGGGAGACCATTTTACATATCGCAAGCTTTTTGTAGGTCGACAAATCCTATGAGCCTGTCATTCTTTCTCTTCAGTCTTGCTTTCATTATCAACCGCAACGTCAGAACTGCCTCACTCGTGCCTTTATCTTCTTCAAGCCAAACTGAGAGCTGTCTAACACACTCAGTTTTGTTTTCCATTCTCCTGTGTGCTACTCTTGTTAGCACCTTGAATTTATGATCTGTTAAGCTGATGGTATGATAGATGTCGCACGTATCTGCCTGTGCTATCTTTGGAAGAGTGTGGACGGCATTTTTCAGAAAGTCTCATAGTACGTCGCCAGTCCGATAGATTCTATGATAGGTGGTGAGTAATGATGTACGTGCGAGAAGATAACATCTGTATCTGATAGAGAGGTGACGACTGCGGATGGTACGGCTGTTGCACAGCACTAGACTGACAAGTAATTTGCTGCATTGTGTCCCGGCTATATGTTGATAATATTCGCGCTAGCCGACAGCAAAGTCTGTCATAAAAACGCTGTTTCCAGTTGCAGTCGACTCCTGCTGTGTCGTTTGCTCCTGATCGAGGTGGTCATAGTGCACCCTTGATACAGTGGTAGGTAAAAACGTGAAATATACGAAACTTTCTGAGAATAGACGCTTGATTCAGGAAATGTCACGTGACACTAAGTGTAAATGAGTATAACGTATTACGCTTAAATGGATTCGATTGTACCACTGACTACAAAGGACTAGAAAGAGTCACAACCATAAAATATCTATTATTTCTCCAGAGCGACCTAGAATGTAACTTCTCCTTAAAACTAATTGTAGGAGAAGAAGATCCCAAGCTTAGATTAGTTTTAAGTAGAGAACAGTCTGAGATATAAAGAAAGAGACATAAGCAAATGTAATGCATCCACAAAATAAGTGGCTTACAGAAAAATCATCCGACCAATTATTGTGTATTCCTCGACAGCCTTGTACCTATAGTAAGTAGGCGTAATAGGGAGACAGATAATTTGAAAAGAAAAGTTCTGCGATTCGATACGTATTTCCACTGAAGAGTCGAAGAAACTGGTACACATGCCTAATATCGTGTAGGGCCCCCACGAGCTCGCAGAAGTACCGCCTCACGACGTGGCATGGACTCGACAAATGTCTGAAATATTGCTGAAGGAAACTGACACCAAGAATCCTGCAGGGCTGTCCATAAATCCGTAAGAGTTCAAGGGGTGGGGGGTGGGGGGGGTAGACATCTCATCTGCACAGCACGTTGCGAGGCAACCCAGATATGCTCAATATGTTCACGTCTGGGGAGTTTGGTAGGCAGCTTAAGTGTTTAAACTCAAAAGAGTGTTCCTGGAGCCACTCTGTAGCAATTCTGGATGTATGGGTGTCGCATTGTTCTGTTGGAATTTCCCAAGTCCGTCGGAATGCACAATTCACATGCATGGATGCAGGTGATCAGACAGGATGATTACGTACGTGTCACCTGTCAGAGTCATGTCCTGGCGTATCAGAGGTCCCATATTACTCCAACAGCACACGCCCCACACCATTACAGAGCCTCCACTAGCTTGAGCAGTCCCGTGCTGACATGCAGGGTCCATGGATTCATGAGGTTGTCTCCATACCCGTACACGTTCATCCGCTCGATACAATTTGAAACGAGACTCGTCCGACCAGGCAACATGTTTCGAGTCATCAACAGTTCAGTGTCAGTGTTGACGGGCCCAGGCGAGGCGTAAAGCTTTGTGCAGTCATCAAGGGTACACGAGTGTGCCTCCGGCTCCGAAAGCCCATATAGATAATGTTTCGATGAGTGGTTCGCACGCTGACACTTGTTGATGGCCTGTCATTGAAATCTGGACAATTTGTGGAAAGATTACACCTCTGTCACGTTGAACAGTTCTCGTCAGTCGTCGTTGGTCCAGTTCTTGCAAGATCGTTTTTCGGCAGCGGGGTTTTCGGAGTGTTTTACCGGATTCCTGATATTCACGGTACACTCGTGAAATGGTCGTACGGGAAAATCCCCACTTCACCGCTACCTCGGAAATACTGTGTCCCATCGCTCGTGCGCCGACTATAACACCACGTTCAAACTCACTTAAATTTTGATAACCTGCCATTGTAGCAGCAGTCACCGATCTAACAACTGCGCCAGACACTTGTTGTCTTATATAAGCGCTGGCGACCGCAGCGCCGTATCCTGCCTGTTTACATATCTGTGTATTTGAATACGCATGCCTATACCAGTTTCTTTGGCGCTTCAGTGTATTTAGTAAGCCCAACAGCATTACGGAGATGCCTGTCAAACATCAGTAAAAGACGCTACAAGAGATACGCTGTGCCGGCCGTGGTGGCCGAGCGGTTCTAGGCGCTTCAGTCTGGAACAGCGCGACCGCTACGGTCGCAGGTTCGAATCCTGCCTCGGGCATGGATATGTGTGATGTCCTTACGTTAGTTAGGTTTAAGTAGTTCTAGGTTCTAGGGGACTGATGACCTCAGAAGTTAAGTCCCATAGTGCTCAGAGCCATTTGAACCATTTACATACGTTGTGCATGCCAGAGGGGGAATACTGTTAAAATTTGAAAGCCTACCTTCCAAGACATTCCGCGAAACGTAACGTATTCCATGTAATTAGGCAGAAAGATCTATTATTTCATTACACTATTGCAGAACTGTCACTGGAAGCAGTCACGTCCATAAAGTATCTATGAGGTTGCGGTGGAGCGATTTAGAATGGAACAACCACATAAAACTAATCGCAAGTAAGGCTATAGCCAGAATGAGATTCAGTGGAGGAATCCTCAGGAAACTTAGTCCACCCACAAAGGAGACGGCTTAGAAAACGCTCGTTCGACCAATACATCAATACTGTTCGTCAGAGTGAGATCGATACCACATAGTATTGATAGAGGGAATAGGGAAGATTCGAAGAAGAGTAGCGCATTTCGTTACAGGTTCATTTAGCAAGCGAAGGAGACAGGGAGATGTTCAGCCAACTCCAGGGGCACGCTCCAAAAAAGAGCCGCTCTGTATCACAGTGCGTTTTACTGTACGTTCCTGCATGAGTGAACCAATAAAGTGCGGAAAGACCACGAAGGTAAAATTACGACACGAACTCACACGGTGGCTTAGCAGCAATTAGGGATGTCAGTTATCGCAGAAACAAGCTGTTTTCTGTTATACCGGACTGTTAAAACTGCTCAAAATAGCCGTTTTGCAATCCCTCGTAGCCCGTTTTGTAAGCCCTCGTCGCTACTGCTCTGGAGGTCGAGTTGCCACTGTTGTTGCGGCAGACCGAGTTTGTGAGCTCGTGAAACAGCTTTTGGTGCAGTACACCGCTAAGACACTTTCTCCCTGCCACTATTACACAGTTATGTCCCAGGGTCAGGTAACAGGATAGGAGAACCAAGGTTCTACAACACTCCAACAAATTAGTAACAAAGTCACACAAATGAGTTTAAAGGGTTTGCTTATCTCAGTGACTTGTCGAATAATGAAGTCTGCATGGACCCTGCATGTCAGCACGGGACTGTTCAAGCTAGTGGAGGTTCTGTAATGGTGTAGGGCGTGTGCTGTTGGAGTAATATGGGACCTCTGGTACGCCAGAATATGACTCTGACAGATGACGCGTACGTAATCATCCTGTCTGATCACCTGCATCCATACATGTGAATTGTGCATTCCGACGGACTTTGGAAATTCCAGCAGAACAATGCGACACCCAATACATCCAGAATTGCTACAGAGTGGCTCCAGGAACACTCTTTTGAGTTTAAACACTTAAGCTGCCCACCAAACTCCCCAGACGTGAACATATTGAGCATATCTGGGTTGCCTCGCAACGTGCTGTGCAGATGAGATGTCTACCCCCCCACCCCCCACCCCTTGAACTCTTACGGATTTATGGACAGCCCTGCAGGATTCTTGGTGTCAGTTTCCTTCAGCAATATTTCAGACATTTGTCGAGTCCATGCCACGTCGTGAGGCGGTACTTCTGCGAGCTCGTGGGGGCCCTACACGATATTAGGCATGTGTACCAGTTTCTTCGACTCTTCAGTGGAAATACGTATCGAATCGCAGAACTTTTCTTTTCAAATTATCTGTCTCCCTATTACGCCTACTTACTATAGGTACAAAGCTGTCGAGGAATACACAATAATTGGTCGGATGATTTTTCTGTAAGCCACTTATTTTGTGGATGCATTACATTTGCTTATGTCTCTTTCTTTATATCTCAGACTGTTCTCTACTTAAAACTAATCTAAGCTTGGGATCTTCTTCTCCTACAATTAGTTTTAAGGAGAAGTTACATTCTAGGTCGCTCTGGAGAAATAATAGATATTTTATGGTTGTGACTCTTTCTAGTCCTTTGTAGTCAGTGGTACAATCGAATCCATTTAAGCGTAATACGTTATACTCATTTACACTTAGTGTCACGTGACATTTCCTGAATCAAGCGTCTATTCTCAGAAAGTTTCGTATATTTCACGTTTTTACCTACCACTGTATCAAGGGTGCACTATGACCACCTCGATCAGGAGCAAACGACACAGCAGGAGTCGACTGCAACTGGAAACAGCGTTTTTATGACAGACTTTGCTGTCGGCTAGCGTGAATATTATCAACATATAGCCGGGACACAATGCAGCAAATTACTTGTCAGTCTAGTGCTGTGCAACAGCCGTACCATCCGCAGTCGTCACACAAAAAGGCCCTCAATGGCTAAGTGCAAGTAATCGTAGGTAAACTTCACAGTACGTGATGGTGGTGGTGGTGGTGGTGGTGGTGGTGGTGGTGGTGGTGGTGGTGGTGGTGGTGGTGAGGAGGAGGAGGAGGAGGAGGAGGAGGTCCCATACTTCGAGGAGCTTAGGGGACGATGCGGGAGATCCGCACCGCTCTACTAGGCAAGGGCCTAGTGGAGGTGGTTTGCCATTGCCTTCCTCCGACCGTAATGGGGATGAATGATGATGATGAAGACGACACAACGACAGCCATTCATCTCGAGGAAGGAAAAATCCCTGACCCCCGCCGGGAATCGAACCCAGGACCCCGTGCGCGCGATGCGAGAACGCTACTGCAAGACCACGAGCTGCGGACTCACAGTACATAGCAAATGCAATTAACAACTGTCTGCTCACGGCTAAGAGTTCACTAAAGGATGCTCCATGCCTAAGTCAGCCCTGGACGACGATCTATAACCAAATGGGCGAGAGCTGCCCTTCCGTCTTCCGTGTTGGCTTCTGTCAGTTGTCGTCCGGTCATTGGCGGATTATGCTCGGCCTGTAATTGGCCGAGGCGAAGTCGATATCTTCATCCTCAGCGCCGCCAGTGGCGCTGGTGGAACTAGCGCAAGTGACGAGTCTCTACGGCACTGACACCAGCTCGCATCTTTGCGCCTGTGGTGCTTTTGCCCTGGCTGTGTCTTGTCCGGACGACACAGCAATCCGGTTTTTGAAATAACCGGTTTCCGGTTTTTCATTTTCGTTATTTTCTCTAATAAACGTAGAAATCAGACGAATATTGAAAAATTTTGATTCCCTCAGTTTCAAGAAACATAGAACGAAAATTTTTATTTAAATAGGCCAATAACATAAAACTTATTGCGTCCGCCATTCGCTGCTTTTCTCGAAAAGTATTAAGTGGTTGACTGCGACTATAAATCACCAGTATTCTCCTTACTGATACTAATTCCTTGAAACTTTGTTCAAAAATCATATTGTAATAGGCGATTGTGCGTGTCTCTACGGTACCACTGCGTGTGCTTGACTTAACACATTAGGAAAGGTGGGACCATGGGAGGCGGGGGCGGAGGAGTTAAGCATTGCCGGCCGCGGTGGCCGTGCGGTTCTAGGCGCTCCAGTCCGGAGCCGCACTGCTGCTACGGTGGCAGGTTCGAATCCTGCCTCGGGCATGGGTGTGTGTGATGTCCTTAGGTTAGTTAGGTTTAAGTAGTTCTACGTTCTAGGGGACTGATGACCACAGCAGTTGAGTCCCATAGTGCTCAGAGCCATTTTTAGTTAAGCATTGTTAGTTTAAAACATTTTTGTATTTACTGGCCCATAAATTATTGTTACGACAAATGCAAATTTAGCACCAGATGTTTATTATGAATTAAAGTGATAATGAATTAAAGTGATTTTTAACGAGGGAATCACTATTTCGTTAGGAAGAACATGAAACAGAACCATTAAAACTTATTTGATAGGTGCTCTTTCAGGATTCGTATAAATTTTATCCATATGTCCTAATAAACAGATTTAAGATTCTTTAGTTAAGAAAAAATAAACACACACACAATAATAAACTTAACAAACGGTAAAAGATAAAAATACCAAATATAAGATTCTTCAGTTAAGAAAAAATAGAATATACACGCAATAGGAAACGTTGAACAGGTGAACACAATGAAACAGAAAGGCTTGGCAATAAAAGCCGAAAGCGAAAACAAATAACATCCAAGAGGAGGCTGAGCATAGCGATACTAGATCGATGTGAACACGTCCAAGGCGAAATAAACGATACGGTTACGTGTCGAAATAAGGAAGAAACTGGTGTACCACGACACGGCAAACTGGCAAGCTGCCGAATAATATTCAGAGATCTGTGCTACACACTCCACTGCCCGGATCTGAGGAAAACCACCAACGCACGAGGATAATTACGGCGCTTACCCAGTCTTAGTAAGTCCAAGTGTAACAAGGCTCCGTCTACCGGATAAACCAGCACCAACAGCGAGATCTGGAAAACAAATGTTACGTTCTGGTCGCGGCGCGTCCCCGTTGCAGCGAACTCGAAAACGGAATACGTTCGTAACGAGCGCCTCGTAGCCAAAACAGACCGCCAGCGACCTGTTTCAACGGCAACCACCAGTCATCTCGCTGTCTGCCCGCTGCCCCAGCCTGCTCTGTCTAAGAAAACCAAAGAGAGCCTCACATCGCAGCACCACACACACATACAACACGGCGCAGGGGATCGAATCACTATTTGGACATTACGAGTAGCCAGTGCTATCGGGTGAAAACTGAGGATGGAGAACTTCATTTTCCGTGTCAGTTTCTGCATTTTTAAGGGCTAAATGCAGATAAAGGCACGTTGTGTAAACACAGGCAGTAGATGAGCTGATTCCTATTTTTGTTATATACAGGGTGTATCAAAAAGAATCATCCAATTTTTAATTAGCTATTAAGTTATTTGAGAAATGTGCATGAACAATGTACCGTTAGAAAGAGCAAACTCTCGAGTTTTACATGGTTCCCGCTAGGTAGCAGCACTGTGCGCCCACTTCAGTTCTACTAAATGTGATGTCGGGACAACAGATAGCGTTTTGTGTTCTACGTTTTGCACAGTGCAGTAATATCTGTTCAGCGTGACTTTCGTACTATACTCGGTACGTCGAGAGAAGATCTCTGACTCTGGCTGCACAGTTGCCAGAATCGGACACGGACGGTGAGCGAGCCAGCCGCTGGATGAGGAGGGGGGGGGGGGGGGGGAGCGGGGAGCGGGGTGACAGACATTCCCCTCCCACTCTCCGGCCCGTGGCAACACTCGGCTCCTTTAGAACCTAACAATGCCGCGTCATTCATTGCAGCATTCCTGTAGGGGCAGCATTCTGCTGACCGATGTGTTCCCTGATGGAATATTTTTTCACATGCGCTACCAGTATGTGTCACCTTACAAACACACCCATAAATATTTTCTTTAATGATGTTGTAGCCATTTGACTGCAACAATTTTTATTTTATTGTTAAACGGTTCAGATTTTGCTGTATTTCATACCAGTCTGATATCTTTTGACATATAAATAAGTTACTGTATTTGAAAATGGCCTGTGGCCGAACTCTGGATCGTATAACAATAAAATAATTATTACCGTCAAACGGCGGTAACATCATTGAAAAAATTACAATGTCTATGGTTCCAGCCAAAATAAAAAGATTTTCAACATTAACAACGTAAAGCAAACTGCACAAATGTTACGTGTAAAATGTCGAATAAGGACGTTACCTCTATTTTTGTGCCGGAGAACGGAAACACCAAGATCATCATCATCGGATCGGTCATCTCTCGTCATGACCACATAGTCTACGGTATCTTCGCTGCTGCTGTCCTCATCGTCTGATAAAGAAGTTACAAAATTATGAACGGATTCTTGTATTACAAAATGGTTCAAATGGCTCTGAGCACTATGGGACTTAACTACTGTGGCCATCGGTCCCCTAGAACTTAGAACTACTTAAACCTAACTAACCTAAGGACATCACACACATCCATGCCCGAGGCAGGATTCGAACCTGCGACCGTAGCGGTCGCGTCTTGTCTTACACCTTCTTCTATGTTTGAACTTGTAATCTTTTTCCACGCGTGGTTCACGATTTTCTTTCAATTTTCTGGCGTTATTCGTGTGACAGCCTCATTTACCAGCCTCTCTGTGTCTCGCAACGTAAAGGTTTTGTTTCGCGCCGGCCGGAGTGGCCGTGCGGTTCTAGGCACTACAGTCTGGAACCGCGAGACCGCTACGGTCGCAGGTTCGAATCCTGCCTCGGGCATAGATGTGTGTGTGTTGTCCTTAGGTTAGTTAGGTTGAAGTAGTTCTAAGTTCTAGGGGACTGATGACCTCAGAAGTGTGAGTCCCATAGGGCTCAGAGTCATTAGAACCATTCCGTTTCGCTCCGCAACGTCTGATTTTATTTGGGCCCAGATGAGTTCAGTTGCGTTGTAATGGCAGTGGTACGGTAGAAGACGTATAACTTTGTGCCCGTGGTTCTCTGCTAATGTATCAATCGCATAATGCGTCTTCCGTGGCTTGTATCGTTTCACTAATTCCAGAAGTTCCGCTTTCAGCATATTCTGCTCAAAGCCTATTGTATTATCTTTCAGTCAACTGACTTGTTCCTCTCTCATTGCAAGAGCCGTTGATGGCTTATTCAATTGTACAGAATGGAACGGCGCATTGTCCATTACAAAAACGGTACCAGAACTGACGTTTTGTAGCAAACGAGTAACGAGGCAGTCTTTGAATGTATCTGTATTCATCTCCTTGCGGTAATCGCCTGTTGGTTGTTTTTTACTGAAACATTATCATAGCATCGGGCACAAAACCGTTCATAGAGCCAGCACGAACTATAATTAGTCGCCATCCCTTACCAGTTGGCACAATCATAGTTCCGTGGCGCGTGTCCTCTGTCCATGCGACGGCACGTGCATGACGCACGTTGACCCATGTTTCGTCAATTCATATTATACTTTCCGGATTCACTGCTAACAACTCACGCTGGAAACGACACCTCCATGCTACAGTGTGCGCGTTGCATTAATACCTATCGTCCTGAGAACTTTTTCCAACGGAAGCCAATTTTTGTCAAAACAATGGAGAAACTTGTCGTTCTGCATGTGAACAAACCACTGCCCGACAGTGATAGCATCAACTTTTTAAGTGTGGAATACTCCTTCCTGCTGTAGTACGCGTATATAGGTTGCGTGATAGCACTTTCGTCAAAGTTGTCTGTTTCAGTCACACGACACGATCTCTTCCTTGACTTTCCAGGCGTCACAATAACAGGGCTCGCAGCTGAATTGGTAGCCTCTTTATTATTTGCGACTCTCTTCACTGTCGCTGTAGACATGTTCAATGCTTCCGCCACTCCGTCAGCCACTTTAGTCACTGATATCAAAGGCCCACCATTGTCCCCTTCCCTCTGAAAGTAAACACGCAATCTGTATATAAATTCACGTGCTTGGTATTTCAAGTTAGCTCCTTTCCCAAAATCTCTCATCTCTGCACTACAGGCAGCCTTTTTCCACTCATACACACTTTTCCACTTATATACACAGCAACAAACTCACAGAAGTAGCGGAATGCACACGTATACACACAAATCTGGACGTACCATGTGGCGCAAATGACTGAAAGCAGCGGTCGCCCAGCTCTACGGCAACACTGGTGCGTTGCCACGGTAACGTAAACAAAAGCTAACGATCTGATTGGCCGACGTGGATGCGCGAAGCACGTGCGCCAAGGCCGCGTCAACTGTCAAAGCTCTTCTCTCGCCGTATGGAATATAGGTTTGGTGTGGATCCTTCTACAGCACAGAGCATTAGACGATGGCATGAACAATTCCGAGAAACAGGGTGTTTGTGTGAAGGCAAACCGCCTGGCCATACCCGAGTGTCTGACACAGACATCGAATCCATCCACCGTAGCTTCACAAAGAGTCCGCAGAAATCCGTTCGCCGTGCAGCTCGACAGCTCAACATGTCCCCGATGTCCGTCTGGCGTGTGTTAGCGTCGACGTTTACACATGAAACCACACAAAATTCATCTACTGTAAGCTCTTCGTGTAGGTGACAACAATGTGTGGAGTTCTGTAATTTCGTTCTTGGCAAGATTGAGGATGACAGTTTTCTTCCAGTGACAACGGAACATCTCATTTAAATGGAAAGTTGAACCGTCATAATGTGAGAATATGGGGTACGGAACAACCATACGAAGAGGGACTCTTCAAAATATAATGTGTTTTGTGCAGTTTCACGGGAAAAACTGTATGGTCCATTTTTCTTTGGCGAGAACATATACTTGAGAACTTCCTTTTCCCACAGTTGAAGACTGGTTCGAATGAATTCATTTACCAACAGGATGGGGCACCGCCTCCCTGGCATCTGGAAGTGCGGGGATTTTTAAATAAAAGAATTGCCGAACGATGGCTCGGTCGCACTGGACCAAATGACTCAGCCGTACATAACAGGCGTCCAAGGTCACCGGACATGACTATGTGATTGTTTCTCGTGGGGGTTTATGAAAGAATGAATGAACTGAGACATCGCATAACAGCAGCTGTGGAAGCTGTAACTCAAGATACGCTCGCTGCAGTGTGGGAACAATTTGAACACCGCATTGCCATATGCCGTGCATCTCAAGGGAGGTGTGCTGAACACCTATGAAAAGGTATGAAAAAATACTTTTTGAGTTTGCCGTTCCTCAAAAAACAAAATTCATTGTATATGTTTATTAGTTTCAGAAATGGAGACGTGCCAATTCGGATGATTCTGTTTGATGCATCCTGTATTGTGAATGATCTCTTAAGTTTTAAGTTTTGTCCTTCTATTACGTCACAAGTTTGTTGTGGCTCCACACGTTTTTAATCTTTTAAAATAAGTGGATCATTCTACTTTACTAATATCACATTTCGTAAAATACTTCCAGACTGGGGATGGTGGCATTCTGTAATATATCTGATGTCCGATGTCGTCAGTGAGAAATTTCCATATAGACCAGTAGGGGCAAGACACTGCATGTACGCGTGTGACATCTAACAGGCCACGCCACATGGTAACAGGTACATTATTGCTTCTGCAATGCTGTACCAATTCTTATGCATTGTTTTTGTTGCGCCGGCTGAAGTGGCCGAGCGGTTCTAGGCGCTACAGTCTGGAACCGCGCGACCGCTACGGTCGCAGGTCGAAATCTGCCTCGGGCATGGATGTGTGTGATGTCCTTACGTTAGTTAGGTTTAAGTAGTTCTAAGTTCTAGGGGACTGATGACCTCAGAAGTTAAGTCCCGTAGGGCTCAGAGCCATTTGTTTTTGTTGCTCGTTTCCGACGGCATTGTGAGTAAAATAGCGCCGGTCGCGTTCCCCATTTTCTACAATAACGCAATATTCAAAGCATTGCATATTTTATGAATAAAAATTATTCGTTCTTTAAAAAGGTTTATTTAAAAAATGAAAAATTTCAGCACTACTGCTCTGGCTGACTGATATTTTGGTTTTTAAGCGGCTGTTAATAAACAATAAATACACATGAATAGCCGATACCAAAAAGTACCGGTTATTCAGAACTAAAGTACCGGTATCAGTTTTAACCGGTTTGTTTTTCCCATCCCTACCAGCGGTCGTTCTTCCAGCGAACCATTCGCGACTGGAACAGGAAGAAGGATAAGCGACAGTGGTACGCAAAAATATCCTCCGCCACACACCGTAATGTGGCCTGCGATGTAGAGATGTAAATGTGGGAGAGAAAAACAAATATTTTTCCTACCCGTGTGTGGGTTGCAGAGCCTCTCGTCGGACGCTTCCTGATACTATTCGCGCCGGTGCAGATGCAAATGTGCCCAGGTTAATGTGTTCATTTTCATCGGGCGTAACTTCCCTGAAACTGTGTGCTATTGCTACCTGCGTATTTAGATTGTTCGAAATTGCCCGCTAACTACCGCTGTGGGCAGGGAGGTGGGGGAAGTAATTCCGATTGCCGATGGCGCGGTACAGCGGTATCAGTTTTCTGGGAAGCGCATTCCTCTCATTGGGCAGGTAGTTATAGTTTGCGCATGCGCACGCGTGCGTGCTGGGGGCAGCTGCCGGGCTGGTTACGGCGTGTTTATGCTGTGGAGCGAGGGACTGCCGGCACAATGGCTTCAGCTGCGTCGAGCACACGAGGAGGGCGGGAAAGGGTGGGCAGCGGAGGGTGGGGTAGAGGGGGGGGGGAGCTCTCATTCTGTGAGGATTCCTCCCCTCCCCACTCAGCGCTCCTTCACCGCGCTGCGAGATAGCGCCAGCTATGCAGACGCGAAGTTCGCCTCGCAGAGTTGCCGCAGGAATAATGCCACCACAACAGAGAAGCACACGCGTGTGGTACGAGGAGGGGAGGGACAAAGAGCAGATGTGCGAATATCGGAACAGGAACCGAAAATGAAAAAGGCCGCCCTGGCAGGAAAAAGAACAGGAGACTCTCAAGGCTCGTGTGCTTCTGTTTTTGGGAGGGGCACTGGAGAATTTCACTGACTACGTCACGCGGATGCGCTTTACAGATAAAGTCTGATTAATAAAAGACCGGAAGTGGGGTATGGGTAAGAGGGGAAGGGAGGGGCGGTAGCCCGAGAGGCGGCTTTATACGTCGTTAATGTATTCCGTCGCCAAAGTGCCTCGTTTAAATCTTTCTCTCCGCTTCTTTCATCCCCGACGCGGGAATGAGTGCTGAAAATACTCATGTCTTTCTAAGCACCACCTTTGTTTTGTTTTCTGTTTTTCTTTTTTGTGTCCTTTTTTTCCGAACTTCAGAGGGTCCGCTCTCCACGGTTTCCCCTTCCTTCGTGACTACCTTAGAGTGGTGAGTAATGCCGGTGAAATGTGGCCAACTTCCGCACTCGTGTATTTCCTTTAGATCTCACTAAGTCTTCTGTTTACTGCAGTCCACCACTTTATGTAGCAGAAGAAATTGCCAGTGATGCTTTGCGCTGACAATCTATTGTGTATGACGTACTTCATCAGAAACGTAAGAACAGGGGCTTCGCCCCACCTGTGGCTGAGTTGTAGACTGTAATGAATGAGTCTCCGAACATTGTGAATTTTTGTGATCACCGTCTCCATAGCTTATTTAATGGTTCAAATGGCTCTGAGCACTATGAGACTTACCTTCTAAGGTCATCAGTCTCCTAGAACTTAGAACTACTTAAATCTAACTAACGTAAGGACATCACACACATCCATGCCCGAGACAGGATTCGAACCTGCGACCGTAGCGGTCGCGCGGTTCCAGACTGTAGCGCCTAGAACCGCTCGGCCACTCCGGCCGGCGCTTATTTAATATATTTTAAGTAACGACGTTTCTGCTACTAGCATAATAAGATTTGTAATGAAGATCAAAGGAATATAAGAATGAGAGGTGTCAGTTATGCATTTCCAGGCGACATAAGAGGAAAAATTAAACAGCTTTTAAGAATTACACCAAAACCTAGCATATGTTCAAATGTGCGTGAATTGCTAAGGGACCAAACTGCTGAGGTCATCGGTCCCTAGACTTACACACTACTTACACTAACTTAAACTAATTTATGCTGTGGACAACACACACAACCATGCCCGAGGTAGGACTCGAACCTCCGGCGAGAGGGGCACCGCAATCCGCGACATGGCACCTCTAACCAAGTGGCCACTCCGCGCGGCTAGCATTTGTAAAGTGACGTTCAATGTCAAACTAAATTAAACATCCGCTTAAGCGGGCGTTAAATGCCTATGCGGCTCCAATTTCGTAGAGATACAGCGCTAGCCGAGAGGTGTCGATAGTGAAGGACTTATTGCCTTCATTTCCCAAGTCATAAAATGACATTCTCTAAAATTACACAAACACCGTGAGTTACTACACAGAAAAATGATCTGAATGGGTAACATTGAATAGCAATAACATTAGCTTTTTCTGACGTCAGCAATAAGTTCTTACAGAGATCACATAATATTGCAAAAAATGGTTCAAATGGCTCTGAGCACTATGGGACTTAACTTCGGAGGTCATTAGTCCCCTAGAACCTAGAACTAGTTAAACCTAACTAACCTAAGGACATCACACACATCCATGCCCGAGGCAGGATTCGAACCTGCGACCGTAGTGGTCTCGCGGTTCCAGACTGCAGCGCCTAGCACCGCGCGGCCACTTCGGCCGGCCATAATATTGCAACTAGTATTCACCGTATCTGCTTTCCAATCTTATGTGCACATCAGCTTTGTAAAACTTAAATAGTTTTTGTCTGAATATGCTGCTGTACCTGCAGCAGAAAGTCAATAGTCATTCCCAGTTTCATTTGTTTCTCTCTGTTGTTCACGACGAAATGATGTCAATAAAGACACCACTTTTTTTTCTCGCGTCGCGCATATGTCTATCTAAAAGCTGACTTATTTCCCTCCATGCGTCTAGCGTTTCAGTTTGATTTATAACCGCACATGGACATTCCTGTTCACGATAACAAAATTCAGCCAGCTTTAATGCTCTCTCCATATTTTTAAACGCAATAAATACGCGCTATTAACGAGAGCAGGTATTGCCTGAATGGAAAACTGCGACTGTTGAAATATAGTTTTTCAAGATAGCCACAAGTCGCACTCAGAATTTTTTATCCACGGGTTTCGCTCTTCAATTTAACAGCCAACTACTGTGCTTTAATGTGTAAATTTCAGACTTTCTGACGATACTCTTGTTAAATTAAAGGTCGAAACCGGTCAGTAAAACATAATAAGTACAACTTGTGGCTGTCTTGGAAAACTTAAATGCACACCCTTACTGGAGAGACAACAAATCGCTACAGAACCAACAAACTTTCCACCCGCGTCAACGCTAGGAGAGGGCTCCCAACGCCAACCGGCGCTTTGATGTTACCGCCAGCAGACGGAACCGCAACCCAGACCGACGGCTTCGTTGGCTCTAATTTGCCGTCCGTACATATTACGCAAATCTGGGCAACGAACCGTTGGCTGCCGTTCGTTCATTGGCCCGGTGTGTGCGCGCCGTTATTGGCATGTTCCCTGGCGTCTGACCGTCTCAGAGGCCGGGGTCCCACCGCGCAACAGTCGTCTTGGCGTGCATTTTTGAAATTTTATTTTACGCCTTCCCTTTGCACAGGGCCTGGGCTGGACCGCTATTGAGACTTCGACACGTTCGCTAAACGTCGCTGGAAAACATCTGTGTTACAACAAGAAAGCGCATTAGTCTCACAAGGGAAACTCAGCATCGCACCGTCCTCAGATTTAGTACCGAGCGAGGTAGCGCAGTGGTTAGCACACTGGACTCGCATTCGGGAGGACGACGGTTCAATCCCGCGTCCAGCCATCCCGATTTAGGTTTTCCGTGATTTCCCTAAATCTCTCCAGGCAAATTCCGGGATGGTTCCTTTGAAAGGGCACGGCCGACTTCCTTCCCCATCCTTCCCTAATCCGATGAGACCAATGACCTCGCTGTTTGGTCTCTTCCCCCAAACAACCAACCAAATCAGATTTAGTGGTAAAGTGGCCCAGTGGATAGCCCGTATAAAGCTGAACACAGATCAAGCGTGAAAACAGGAAGAAGAGGGTGTACTGAAAAAAAGGCAAAATAGGAACAGTGAACGGTCCAAGACAAGAAGAGCAATAAAAGCAGCCTGAAACGGTAACGGTGTCGTGTGTAAGTGTTAGTGCTCTTGGACTGCCAAGAGAGCGAGCCGTGTTCAAAATTCCCTCGCACCATTATTTTTCCACAACACTATGAACTGTCCGTCCGCTCATTGAAATGTTTTTTTTTTCTCTGTAGTCTTGGCTGTTACATGCTATAAATCGGTTACAGAATATGAGTCAAGTGATAAGAACACGTTATCGTCGCGAGTAAGTATGATGAGTAGTGAGAGCAGGCGAGTTCCAACATAAACGTTTCATAGAAACGAAAATAACAAATAAACGGGTGTGAACCATGTTACAACAAAGGAATGCAATGCTCAAGATTTCCAAAACGGAACTCAACTTCAAAAACGTTAAAAACATATGTTTTGACAGAGCAAAGAGGGACTGTGTGATTGTGAAACTGTTGCGTTCATTTGCTGCAGGTTATGTGACAAACTATTATGTTCTCATCGTTTCGTTGGGAGTGATCACATTTACATTCATACTGTAAGTAGGCTGTTTAGGTTTTTTTATTGGTAACGCCACCTCTGTATGAAAATCACTGGCTGTGCTGTGTGCAGTCTGTGGCTGCTTTGCATTGTTGTAATACTCGCCATTGTAGTGTTAGGCAGCTGGCTGTGAACAGCGCGTAGCGTTGCGCAGTTGGAGGCGAGCCGCCAGCAGTGGTGGATGTGGGGAGAGAGATGGCGGAGTTTTGAAATTTGTCATGAACTGCTATATTTATATATGACGATATCAAGGTAAATACATTGTTTGTTCTCTATTAATATCTTTCATTTGATAACTATCCCTATCAGTAGTTAGTGCCTTCCATAGTTTGAATCTTTTATTTAGCTGGCAGTAGTGGCGCTCGCTGTATTGCAGTAGCTTGAGCAGCGAAGATTTTTGTGAGGTAAGTGATTTGTGAAAGGTATAGTTTAATATTAGTCAGGGCCATTCTTTTGTAGGGAATTTTGACAGTCAGATTGCGTTGCGCTAACAAAATATTGTGTGTCAGTTTAAGCACAGTCATGTATAATTGATCAAAGGGGACGTTTCAATACAAACACCTACACTATGTGATCAAAAGTATCCGGAGACCCCCAAAACCATATGTTTTTTATGTTAGGTGCACGTGCTGCCACCTACTGCCAGATGCTCCATATCAGCGACCTCAGTAGTCATTAGACATCGTGAGAGAGCAGAAAGGGGCGCTCCGGGAAATTCACGGACTTCGAACCTGGTTAGGAGATTAGGCGTCACTTGTGTCATACGTCTGTACGCGAGATTTCCACGGTCCTAAACATTCCTAGGTCCACTGTTTCCGATGTGATAGTGAAGTGAAAACGTGAAGGGACACGTACAGCACAAAGCGTACAGGCCGACCGCGTCTGTTGAATGACAGAGACCGCCGACAGTTGAAGAGGGTCGTAATGTGTAACAGGCAGACATCTATCCAGAAAATCACACAGGAATTCCAAACTGCATCAGGATCCACTGCAAGTACTATGACAGTTAAGTGGGAGGTGATAAAACGTGGATTTCATAGTCGAGCGGCTGCTCATAAGCCACACATCACGTCGGTAAATACCAAACGACGCCTCGCTTGATGTAAGGAGCGCAAACATTGGACGATTCAACAGTGGAAAAGCGTTGGGTGGAGTGACGAATCACGGTACACAATGTGGCTATCTTGCGGCTAGGGTGTGGGCATGGCGAATGCGCGGTGAACGTCATCAGCCAGCGTGTGCAGTGCCAACAGTAAAATTCGGAGGTGATGGTGTTATGGCGTGGTCATGTTTTTCATGGAGGGGGCTTGCAACCCTTCTTGTTTTCAGTGGCACAATCACAGCACAGGCCTACATAGATGTTTTAAGCACCTTCTTGCTTCCCACTGTTGAAGAGTAATTCGGGGATGGCGATTATATCTTTCAACACGATCGAGCACCTGTTCATAATGCACGGTCTGTGGCTGAGTGGTTAGACGACAATAACATCCTTGTAATGGACTGGCCTACACAGAGTCTTAACCTGAATCCTATAGAGCACATTTGGGATGTTTTGGAACGCCGACTTCAAAAAAATGTTGAAATGTATGTGGAATCTTGTGGGACTTAACCGCTAAGGTCATCAGTCCCTAATCTTACACACTACTTAACCTAAACTATCCTAAAGACAAACACACACACACGTGCCCGAGGGAGGACTCGAACCTCCGCCGGGACCAGCCGCACAGTCCATGACTGCAGCGCCTCAGACCGCTCGGCTAATCCCGCGCGGCACGCCGACTTCGTGCCAGACCTCACCGACCGACATCGATACCTCTCCTCAGTGCAGCACTCCGTGAAGAATGGGCAGCCAATTCCCAAGAAACCTTCCAGGACCTGATTGAACGTATGCCTGCGAAAGTGGAAGCTGCCATGATGGCTAAGGATGGGCCAACACCATATTGAATTCCTGTATTACCGATGGAGGGCGCCACGAACTTGTGAGACATTTTCAGCCAGGTGTTCGGATACTATTGATCACATAGTGTTTATCTGACAAGAAGGCAAATCTCCGTCACTTAGCAGTCGTACAGATTAGGTGAGTCGATAAGAGTTTCCTATCATATCACACACTAATGCCGTGTGTGACACATCATACGTGTTTTTCGGTGGAGGACTCGATTGACTTGTCGCCTTGTCATCAAACGTTTGCGATTCCCATTCGAAAGCCACTTCCATTCGGCTGCTAACAGAGTAGTTATGCACAATCAGCTGTAGTTATACGTCCCTTCATTACACCTCGCTGTTGCAAACGGACGTTACACAACGACGCAGACACAAATTTGAATAAAGCGAACAGCGGAACAAAATGGCATGAGGGAGGTCTGAACAGGGCTCGCCCGCTTGGTAGTCCCAACACCGTAACCACTTAACCACTACCCCGATTGTTTTCCCGGCTGCTCTGTATTGCACTTCTTATTCTCAAAAAGCAGGTGGTGACAGATGTGAAAATTACCGAACTATCAATTTGATAAGTCACAGCTGCAAGATACTAACGCGAATTCTTTACAGACAATGGAAAAACTAGTAGTTGCCGACCTCGGGGAAGATCAGTTTGGATTCCGTAGAAATGTTGGAACACGTGAGGCAATACTGAGCCTACGGCTTATCTTAGAAGAGAGATTAAGGAAAGGCAAACCTACATTTCTAGCATTTGTAGACTTAGAGAAAGCTTTTGACAATGTTGACTGGAATACTCTCTTTCAGATTCTGAAGGTGGCAGGGGTAAAATACGGGGAGCTAAAGACTATTTACAATTTGTACAGAAACCAGATGGCAGTTATAAGAGTCGAGAGGCAAGAAAGGGAAGCAGTGATTGGGAGGGGAGTGAGACAGGGTTGTAGCCTATCCCCGATGTTATTCAATCTGTATAGTGAGCAAGCAGTGAAGGAAACTAAAGAAAAATTCGGAGTAGGTATTAAAATCCATGGAGAAGAAATAAAAACTTTGAGATTCGCCGATGACATTGTAATTCTGTCAGACACAGCAAAGGACTTGGAAGAGCAGTTGAACGGAATGGATAGTGTCTTGAAAGGAGGATATAAGATGAACATCAACAAAAGCAAAACGAGGATAATGGAATGTAGTCGAATTAAGTCGGGTGATGTTGAGGGAATTAGATTAGGAAATGAGACACTTAAAGTAGTAATGGAGTTTTGCTATTTGGGGAGCAAAATAACTGACGATGGTCGAAGTAGAGAGAATATAAAATGTAGGCTGGCAATGGCAAGGAAAGCGTTTCTGAAGAAGAGAAATTTGTTAACATCAAGTATAGATTTGAGTGTTAGGAAGTCGTTTCTGAAAGTATTTGTATGGAGTGTAGCCATGTATGGAAGTGAAACATGGACGATAAATAGTTTGGAGAAGAAGAGAATAGAAGCTTCCGAAATGTGGTGCTACAGAAGAATGCTGCAGATTAGATGGGTACATCACATAACTAATGAGGAGGTATTGAATTGGATTGGGGAGAAGAGGAGTTTGTGGCACAACTTGACTAGAAGAAGGGATCGGTTGGTAGGACATGTTGTGAAGCATCAAGGGATCACCAATTTAGTATTGGAGGGCAGCGTGGAGGGTAAAAATCGTAGAGGGAGACCAAGAGATGAATACACTAAGCAGATTCAGAAGGATGTAGGTTGCGGTAGGTACTGGGAGATGAAGCTTGCACAGGATAGAGTGGCATGGAGAGCTGCATCAAACCAGTCTCAGGCCTGAAGACCACAACAGCAACAACATTCTTGGACCGTTCATTGTTTCTACTCGTATTTTGCTTTTCTTTTCACAATTCAGTACAACTTCTTCGTGTTTTCATGCTTGATCTGTGTTCAGTCTTTGAAGGGCTGTCCACTGGCCTCTCTAACCGCCAGATATGAGGGGTTGGGGGGGGGGGGGGGAGGCGATGAGGAGTTTCCCTCGTTAGCAGTAACTCAGTTCTCTTTTGCTTTAGAAAAGAAAATGTGATGGCCGTGACCATGTTGCAAAAAGTAACTCTGCTTTTAATTATAGTGATCGGTTTGAGTCGGAGGGGAACTAGGTGACTAGATGGACGGTTTGCACCCTATTCCTCGCGGACACAATTCCAGTGCGTCCCTTCCGCCGTTGAGAGAGGAGGTTCCGCGACTACGACCCGTAAACAGAGCTGACATTCCACTCTGCAGTGGTGTATACGGTGCCGCCTGCGCTGATGAATCCATTCTCTGCGTTGCTCTGTCAATTACAGGGGCACCGCCACGGGATAGCATCCACGGAATTTCGACAGCTGCGGCGGAGAGGGATGGCGCATTGTTTAAGGCAACGCATTTGTAATCGGAAGGAGTGGGATGCAAATCTGCTAAATGATTCTGATTTAGGTATCCGTTGTTTCCGTAACTTACAATCGGTTTGCTTTACAATCAGTCAGATTTAGATGTTATTTTTTTGCATTTGCAGTCCTTTTATTTTTCATTTCTGTTCTTTATTTTCTTCCGTGTTTCCCGGAACTGTGTCGGAAAATCAAATGGATCTGTTGTTTCGATCATATACACTGTCGTACAACTAAATGTAACTCCGTCCGAACAGGCCTTTGAAAGTCCGACGGATACCGACCGACCGCCGTGTCATCCTCAACCCACGGGTGTCACTGGATGCGGATATAGAGGGGCATGTGGTCACTACACCGCTCTCCCGGCCGTACATCAGTTTACGAGACCGGAGCCGCTACTTTTCAGTCAAGCACCTCCTCAGTTTGCCTCATAAGAGCTGAGTGCACTGCGCTTGCCAACAGAGCTCGGGAGACAGGATGGTCACCTATGCAATTGCTAGCCCAGCCCGACAGCGCTTAACTTCGATGATCTGACAGGAACCAGTGTTACCACTGCGACAAGGACGTTGGCATAACCAGGGTGGTCCACTGATCGTGACCGGGCGAAATACACTCCTGGAAATGGAAAAAAGAACACATTGACACCGGTGTGTCAGACCCACCATACTTGCTCCGGACACTGCGAGAGGGCTGTACAAGCAATGATCACACGCACGGCACAGCGGACACACCAGGAACCGCGGTGTTGGCCGTCGAATGACGCTAGCTGCGCAGCATTTGTGCACCGCCGCCGTCAGTGTCAGCCAGTTTGCCGTGGCATACGGAGCTCCATCGCAGTCTTTAACACTGGTAGCATGCCGCGACAGCGTTGACGTGAACCGTATGTGCAGTTGACGGACTTTGAGCGAGGGCGTATAGTGGGCATGCGGGAGGCCGGGTGGACGTACCGCCGAATTGCTCAACACGTGGGGCGTGAGGTCTCCACAGTACATCGATGTTGTCGCCAGTGGTCGGCGGAAGGTGCACGTGCCCGTCGACCTGGGACCGGACCGCAGCGACGCACGGATGCACGCCAAGACCGTAGGATCCTACGCAGTGCCGTAGGGGACCGCACCGCCACTTCCCAGCAAATTAGGGACACTGTTGCTCCTGGGGTATCGGCGAGGACCATTCGCAACCGTCTCCATGAAGCTGGGCTACGGTCCCGCACACCGTTAGGCCGTCTTCCGCTCACGCCCCAACATCGTGCAGCCCGCCTCCAGTGGTGTCGCGACAGGCGTGAATGGAGGGACGAATGGAGACGTGTCGTCTTCAGCGATGAGAGTCGCTTCTGCCTTGGTGCCAATGATGGTCGTATGCGTGTTTGGCGCCGTGCAGGTGAGCGCCACAATCAGGACTGCATACGACCGAGGCACACAGGGCCAACACCCGGCATCATGGTGTGGGGAGCGATCTCCTACACTGGCCGTACACCACTGGTGATCGTCGAGGGGACACTGAATAGTGCACGGTACATCCAAACCGTCATCGAACCCATCGTTCTACCATTCCTAGACCGGCAAGGGAACTTGCTGTTCCAACAGGACAATGCACGTCCGCATGTATCCCGTGCCACCCAACGTGCTCTAGAAGGTGTAAGTCAACTACCCTGGCCAACAAGATCTCCGGATCTGTCCCCTATTGAGCATGTTTGGGACTGGATGAAGCGTCGTCTCACGCGGTCTGCACGTCCAGCACGAACGCTGGTCCAACTGAGACGCCAGGTGGAAATGGCATGGCAAGCCGTTCCACAGGACTACATCCAGCATCTCTACGATCGTCTCCATGGGAGAATAGCAGCCTGCATTGCTGCGAAAGGTGGATATACACTGTACTAGTGCCGACATTGTGCATGCTCTGTTGCCTGTGTCTATGTGCCTGTGGTTCTGTCAGTGTGATCATGTGATGTATCTGACCCCAGGAATGTGTCAGTAAAGTTTCCCCTTCCTGGGACAATGAATTCATGGTGTTCTTATTTCAATTTCCAGGAGTGTATCTCACGAAGTAAGCGTCAAACGAAAAAACTACGAAGAACGAATCTAGCTTGAAAGGGGAAACCAGATGGCGCTATGGTTGGCCCGCTAGATGGCGCTGCCATAGGTCAAACGGATTTCAACTGCATTTTTTTTTAAAAGGAACCCCCATTTTTTTATTCATATTCGTGTAGTACGTAAAGAAATATGAATATTTCAATTGGACCACTTTTTTCGCTTTGTGATTGATGGTGCTGTAATAGTTACAAACAAATGGCTCACAATTTTAGACCAACAGTTGGTAACAGGTAGGTTTTTTAAAGTAAAATACAGAACGTAGGTACGTTTGAACATTTTATTTCGGTTGTTCCAATGTGATACATTTCACTCTTTGTGAACTTATAATTTCTGAGAACGCATGCTGTTGCAGCTTGATTACCTGTAAATACCACATCAATGAAGTAAGGCTCAAAATGCTGTCCGTCAACCTCAATGCATTTGGCAATACGTGTAACGACATTCCTCTCAACAGCGAGTAGTTCGTTTTCCGTAATGTTTGCACATGCATTGATAATGCGCTGACGCATGTTGTCAGGCGTTGTCGGTGGATCACGATAGCAAATATCCTTCACCACTTTCCCCACAGAAAGAAATCCGGTGACGTCAGATCTGGTGAACGTGCTGTCCATGGTATGGTGCTTCGACCACCAATCCACCTGTCATGAAATATGCTATTCAAACCGCTTCAACCGCACGCGACCTATGTCCCGGACATCCATCATGTTGGAAGTACATCGGCATTCTGTCGTGCAGTGAAACATCCTGTAGTAACATCGGTAGAACATTACGTAGGAAATCAGCATAGATTGCACCATTTAGATTACCATCGATAAAATTGGGGCCAATTATCCCTCCTCCCATAATGCTGCACCATACATTATCCCGCCAAGGTTGCTGATGTTCCACTTGTTGCAGCCATCGTGGATTTTTCGTTGCCCAATAGTGCATGTTATGCCTGTTTACGTTACCACTTTTGGTGAATGACGCTTCTTCGCTAAATAGAACGCTTGCAAAAAATCTGTCATCGTCCCGTAATTTCTCTTGTGCCCAGTGGCAGAACTGTGCACGTCGTTCAAAGTCGTCGCCATGCAATTCCTGGTGCATAGAAATATGGTACGGGTGCAATAGATGGTGGTGTAGCATTCTCAACACCGAGGTTTTTGAGATTCCCGATTCTTGCGCAATTTGTCTGCTACTGATGTGCGGATTAGCCGCGGCAGCAGCTAAAACAGCTACTTGGGCATCATCATTTGTTGCAGGTCGTCGTTGACGTTTCACATGTGGCTGAACACTTCCTGTTTCCTTAAATAACGTAACTATCAGGCGAACGGTCCGAACACTTGGATGATGTCGTCCAGGATACCGAGCAGCATACATAGCACACGCCGTTGGGCGGTATCGACCTAATGTATCACGAAGCAAATACCGTCCGAACTGGCGGAATGTTACGTGGTTCCACGTACTTATAAGTTTGTGACTATTACAGCGCCATCTATCACAAAGCAAAAAAAGTGTTCTAACTATGGAGGTTCCTATTTTTAGAAACGCAGTAGATATCCGTTTGACGTATGACCTCTAGATGGCAGCGCCAGCTAGAGTGCCAACCATAGCGCCATCTGCTTTCCCCCTTCAAGCTAGACGTGTTTCGTTCTGTGTAGTTTTTTTCGTTTGATGCTTATTTCGTGAGATACCTGGCCCGGTCATGATCAATGGACCACCCTGTACACTGTCCTGCCACACTGATGTGACCACCTGTCCGAAACCTAAATAACCACCTTTTGCATCGCGGCCTGATGCGAGACGTACTAGAAGAGTGTCAGTGACGTGCTGGAAGGTACTGGCAGTGATGTGGGGCAATTCCGACTCCAGCGCCTTGGCGAGCTGCGTTAGGTTTCTCGGTAGACGATCCATGGCGCGAAACCAGATCGAGGTGGCTCTTCAGTGTATAAGGGATGTTCTTGTCACGATATCGCCGGCCGAAGTGGCCGTGCGGTTAAAGGCGCTGCAGTCTGGAACCGCAATACCGCTACGGTCGCAGGTACGAATCCTGCCTCGGGCATGGATGTTTGTGATGTCCTTAGGTTATTTAGGTTTAACTAGTTCTAAGTTCTAGGGGACTAATGACCTCAGCAGTTGAGTCCCATAGTGCTCAGAGCCATTTTGTCACGATATCGGTAATTTAATATGACTGCCTTAATAAAAGACGCTTAAGTGCAAATTGGCCCAGTATGTGATTATCAAACTCATGCCATGTTACAGGAAATGTATTCACAGATGCGAATATGAACCATATTCGGCTATATATTGGAATGACGACGATGAAAATTTCTACCGGACTTTGACTCGAACCTGGATTTCCCACTTAACGCGAGCGGTTAACGCTTCGGCCATCCGGGAACGTATTACGGCCAGAGCCAAGCATTCATATGTTGTCATCCATGTGTCAGAAGCTACTCTCGTGTATTACGTATATTCCCGTCCAGGAAGGACATATTTAGTGAGTGAAATGATAATTAAATCAAGACCCTAAGCTGTCGACAGGTGTTGATGTAAATCCACGGGGACAGCTGAAAATGTGTGCCCCCACCGGGACCCGAACCCGGGATCTCGTGCTTACATGGCAAACGCTCTATCCATCTGAGCCACCGAGGGCACAGAGGTTAGTGCGACTGCAGGATTTATCCCTTGCATGCTCCCCGTGAGACCTACATTCCCAACTTAATGTCCACACATCACATTCGTAGTGCGCCTGCCCATTACACTCATTACTCGCGGCAGACAATCTTTGCGAGTCCCGTAAGAGTTCGGGCAATGCGTATGCATTTCGGACGTGTCCGAAAGAACAGATACCATCTTCATATATTTATTGAGAGTCGACGGCCTGGTATTGGCGAATAAATACGAAATAGTTGTGCCTGTTTTATTAAGAAGTTCGATGCACTGTTCCTTCGGAGATGCGTATACGCAACGTAGGACTACAAATTGTGACACAACGACGACGACATTTGGAACGTCGGATCTGGCCGTGATTCGTGTTCCGACGGGCGAAACGGTTAAGACGACTGTTCGCGTAAGGCGCAAAGTCCGAGTTCGAGTCCCATTTCGGCACGAATTTTCACTGTCGTCATTCCAGTATATAGCGGAAGGTGGTTCATATTCCCATCAGCGAACACATTTCCTGTACGACTTGCCGTCTCTAGCCGCTGCAATGCCTGTTTCTTCGGAAATGTATGCTTGTCCGTAGGAATCCTGCATTGTACTTCTTAATATTCTGTTTCGTAATCACGCCATTTTCTTGCACTCGGACGTGTTTTGGCGCAACTACGATCAGGCAGAGATCGGGTTTGCATACCGACTCAGATCATAGTTATAATTCCTACAAAGCCTAAATCTTTGCGTTATTTCGATCTAAATGCCGATGGATTCGTTTTCCGGCTTACGCAGGAAGGTGTTAAGGTTAGCATTTAGCGTGCCGTCGACTTCATTACAAACGATGTTTGGGGAATCCACAGAAACTCCCAACACGAATCGTTGGCCGGCCTTGTGTAGGTTGCTTCTCTCGAATACACAACGAGTATAGTGACTTAGCAGTCTTTCAAATTTTTTTATGGAATATACGGAAATTGAAAACCGCTCCTTCCGAATACCACGCACACCGAGCACAGAGCTGCTAGAATGCGTTTTTGAATGACGCGGCGAGTTCAGTATCTGCGCTGTCTCTCTATTGCGCTCCGACGGTGATTAACACCGCGCAGCGGTGTAATTGCACGCTGGCACGAAATGGCGTGGGCGTCGAAACTGGAGGAACGCGAACGTTGGAATTGAGACCGGGGTGCGAACGCAAGGGTGAACCTGTTCGCAACGTGTGGGTGTGGGGGGCGCGCTTTGTTTCTCGCCGCCAGGGTTAATTATTGGACACGCAGGGGGCGCCAATGACGGAGCCTGGTCGGGGCGTGGCGTGAGAACCTCCCCCCCCCGTTCCCCCCACCCTCTCCTCCCCCTCACGGGCGTGAGAATCCTGGACCAGGGCGGCACGCGAACGGACGATTACTCGCAGTTCCTGCCTTTGTTCTGCCACTCTGTTTATAGCCGATGCTAATTGCTGCCGCCATAACGCACGCGCGCGCACGCGTATTCTTTGCGCCGGGGGGCAGACCGTGAGAAACAGTTGCCTCGCGCAGCGTGGCGTATAAACTGTGCCCTCTAATAGCACCGCACTCAATCCTCGCGCTGTAACGTCGAGTTACGATCGGCCTATTCCCGCTCGAGGAGCTGGGCTCCTTTGTGTGATCCAGACGCGATTGTGTTCAACTCCGCTTTGTACGAGTTGGCCCGTTAACGATCCTGTTTATATGCAGTTCCTGCCTCCAGTTTCAGTGCAGCGATGTTTAGGCACGGAAAGTAAGCACCATAGTTATTTAGGAGGCCGGAGAAGGTCGCCCTAGGAATCGCTACACAATCATCGTTCGTGTGATAATCAGATTTCTCTTTTTGCGAGATATAAGAAGGTGTGTTAGCTGAGCTCAGATTGATTCTGCGTTTCTTGGTTTCCGTAAACTTCTGCGCTATCAAAAAGTGGACAGTAAACGCGAAAACAAGGCCAAAAGGTTGAAATATGATTTACGAAAAGCTTGTACAAATACGAGGGGCGTTGAATAAGTAATGCAACATATTGTTTTCTCAGCCAGTTTCGACTGAATAAATGCGGAATTTGTTGTGGGACATCGTGAAATATTCCCGCTTCAGCCCCTGTAGTTCGATGGAGTTCCGATAGGTGGCAGTGCTATACGTAGCCTTCAACATGGCGTCTGTAACGCATGTATGTTCCAAGCAGAGAGAGCTGTCGTTGAGTTTTTTTTTTGGCGGAAAACTAGAGCTTCGCAGATATTCACAGGCGCTTGCGGAATGTCTACAGACACCTGGCCGTGCCCGCATCTCGTGGTCGTGCGGTAGCGTTCTCGCTTCCCACGCCCGGGTTCCCGGGTTCGATTCCCGGCGGGGTCAGGGATTTTCTCTGCCTCGTGATGGCTGGGTGTTGTGTGATATCCTTAGGTTAGTTACGTTTAAGTAGTTCTAAGTTCTAGGGGACTGATGACCATAGATGTTAAGTCCCATAGTGCTCAGAGCCATTTGAACCATTTAACACCTGGCAGTGAACAAAAGCACAACTAATCGTCGGGCGAGGCGCCTGTTATCATCGCTAGGTCGCACAAACTTGTCCGATCTCCCGCCTGTTGTCAGCCCGCTCACAGCTGTGGCGCTTGCGATGTTGGAACGTGCGGACACTCTCATTCGAAGTGATCGACGTATCACAATCAAACTCATCGTTGCTCAACTGAACTCTGTTGGTAATGCTCACACACACGCCTCACAGATTGGAGCAGGCCGCTGTGGCCGAGCGGTTCTAGGCGCTTCAGTCTGGAACCGCGCTGCTGCTACGGTCGCAGGTTCGAATCCTGTCTCAGGCATGTATGTGTGTGATGTCCTTAGGTTAGTTAGGTTTAAGTAGTTCTGAGTTCTAGCGGACTGATGACCTCAGATGTTAAGTCCCATAGTGCTCAGAGCCATTTGAACCATTTTTGAATCAGATTGGATACTCAAAGGTGTTTGCCTTCCGGTTTCCTCGCCGCCCAAAAGAAAACCATAAAGAGCAACGAAGAACCATCTGTGCGGAAATTCTGGTACGTTAAGGGGCTGACCGCGACAGTTTTTTTGTCGAACATCATCATAGGTGATGAACCGGTAAAACAGACAGTCCATGGAGCGGCGCCACACCACCTCTCATCCGAAGAAAAAGTTTAAAGCCACACCCTCAGCTGGTAAAGTCATGGCGACGGTGTTCTGGGACTCGGAAGGGATTATTCTGTTTGATCTCCTCCCTCATGGTGGGACGATCAACTCTGAAATGTACCGTGTTGAAGAAGAAAAATGAAGCACTCCGTATTCAAGCCACAAGTGGCCTGTCGGGACCATCCGACCGCCGTGTCATCCTCAGCTGAGGATGCAGATAGGAGGGTCGTGTGGTCAGCACACCGCTCTCCCGGTCGTTATGATGGTTTTCTTTGGCCGAAGCCGCTACTATTCGGCAGAGTAGCTCCTCAGTTGGCATCACGAGGCTGAGTGCACGCTGAAAAATGGCAACAGCGCATGGCGGCCTGGATGGTCACCCATCCAAGTGCCCGCCACGCCCGATAGCACTTAACTTCGGTGATCTGACGGGAACCGGCGTATCCACTGCAGCAAGGCCGTTGCCTAAGTGTACTGTGTTATCCTCAGCAAACTGAAGAAATGACTTCAAGGTGTTCGTCGCCACAAAAATGCAGAAGAACTTCTCCTTCTTCATGACAACGTAAGGCATCACACAAGACTGAACACCCTATAGGTGCTCACAAAACTTCTCTGAACTGTTCTTCGTCATCAGCCCTACTCCACCTCAGTCAATGGCGGCTCATGGATAGGAATATTGTGGTCACTTTTGATATGCTCAGCTTCTGAATCCTTGGAGCTAATCGAGGAAAAGTTCGATTGTTCCACTAGTAAAAATGTATCAAATTGAACGAACTGGGCCGGCCGCGGTGGTCTCGCGGTTCTAGGCGCGCAGTCCGGAACCGCGCGACTGCTACGGTCGCAGGTTCGAATCCTGCCTCGGGCATGGATGTGTGTGATGTCCTTAGGTTAGTTAGGTTTAAGTAGTTCTAAGTTCTAGGGGACTGATGACCTCAGCAGTTAAGTCCCATAGTGCTCAGAGCCATTTGAACCATTTTTTTGAACGAACTGGTTTTCTCTTTAACTGAAAGCAACTCTTAAGGAAATGTATCACTCAGTTAACTGTAAGCAAATAAAAGTAATTTATAGAAGTTTAAAATGGCGGCTGCAAAATGGCGTGTGTGATTTGCTCGAAAAAGTAAATATCTTCGAAAATCCAAAAATCTATTAAATTACACCCGTGTGCCAGTCTCTCTGGTGTATGTTGTTGCCTCATGTCATCTCTTACTCTAAATTTAGAATGTTGACTGCTACTATGGAAGTTCGAAGTTGAGCTACCCATTATTGTTTGATTGGTGTTGGCGTTTGTAAACGAGGTTCAAATGGCTCTGAGCACTATGGGACTTAACTGCTGAGGTCATCAGTCCCCTAGACTTAGATCTACTTAAACCTAACTAACCTAAGGACATCACACACATCCATGCCTGAGGCAGGATTCGAACCTGCGACCGTAGCGGTCGCGCGGTTCCAGACTGTAGCGCTCGGCCACTCTGGCCGGCTGTAAACGAGGAATTGTGTCTTTAAAATATTATACAGCGGTATTGTGCCAGTCTTCATTTTTCTCAAATAAACGTTGATTTTCCTCTGAAACTGCTTGCCAGTCCAGGTAACGAAGATGGAGGTGTACAGCGATCACGCACCCGTCTCTTCTCCAAAATAGACCACAGAGGCTCAATAATACTGAGATCTGGTGATAGGGGAGGTCAGGGGAAATGTGACAGTTCATCCTTGTTCTTACAAAACAACTCCTGAAATATGCGAGCTGTGTGAACGGAGGTTCTGCCATCTTGGAACGCAGCTTCACCATCAGGGGAACAAATATTGTGCTGTGGGTTTGGGCTCATCAGCCAAAATGGTCATACAATTCTTGGCAGTAATGCGATCTTGCAGATTAGTCATGGATCCCACGGAATTCCACGATATCGTGGAGTTCCGTGATGGCTGCCCAGATCACCGATGACCGAATTCCCGCCAAGTTTCGCCCTTGGGACGTAAATCGCCCAGGAGCTTACAGCAGTGTGGAACAACACACATGTGATCAAATGACTTTCTTCCATTGCGCCGAAGTCCATGTTTAATGGCTTTGGCGCCACATTTACCTGTTACGACGTTTACATCACTGATAAGTGGTTTTTGAATATCAGCTCACCGTGCAATTTCCTGCTTATGGCGTTCCCTTCGTGTTCTTTTCTAGATCTACATCTACATTTATACTCCGCAAGCCAACGAACGGTGTGTGGCGGAGGGAACTTTACGTGCCACTGTCATTACCTCCCTTTCCTGTTCCAGTCGCGTATAGTTCGCGGGAAGAACGACTGCCGGAAAGCCTCCGTGCACGCTCGAATCTCTCTAATTTTACATTCCGGACCTCCTAGGGAGGTATAGGTAGGGGGAAGCAATATATTTGATACCTCATCCAGAAACGCACCCTCTCGAAGCCTGGACAGCAAGCTACACCGAGATGCAGAGCGCCTCTCTTGCAGAGTCTGCCACTTGAGTTTGCTAAACATCTCCGTAACGCTATCACGGTTACCAGATAACCCTGTGACGAAACGCGCCGCTCTTCTGTGGATCTTCTCTATCTCCTCTGTCAACCCGACCTGGTACGGATCCCACACTGATGAGCAATACTCAAGTATAGGTCGAACGAGTGTTTTGTAAGCCACCTCCTTTGTTGATGGACTACATTTTCTAAGGACTCTCCCAATGAATCTCAACCTGGCACCCGCCTTACCAACAAGTAATTTTATATGATCATTCCACTTCAAATCGTTCCGTACGCATACTCCCAGACATTTTACGGAAGTAACTGCTACCAGTGTTTGTTCCGCTATCATATAATCGTACAATAAAGGATCCTTCTTTCTATGTATTCGCAATACATTACATTTGTCTATGTTAAGAGTCAGTTGCCACTCCCTGCACCAAGTGCCTATCCGCTGCAGATCTTCCTGCATTTCGCTGCAATTTTCTAATGCTGCAACTTCTCTGTATACTACAGCATCATCCGCGAAAAGCCGCATGGAACTTCCGACACTATCTACTAGGTCATTTATATATATTGTGAAAAGCAGTGGTCCCATAACACTCCCCTGTGGCACGCCAGAGGTTACTTTAACGTCTGTAGACGTCTCTCCATTGAAAACAACATGCTGTGTTCTGTTTGCTAAAAACTCTTCAATCCAGCCACACAGCTGGTCTGATATTCCGTAGGCTCTTACTTTGTTCATCAGACGACAGTGCGGAGCTGTATCGAACGACTTCCGGAAGTCAAGGAAAATGGCATCTACCTGGGAGCCTGTATCTAATATTTTCTGGGTGTCAAGAACAAATAAAGCGAGTTGGGTCTCACACGATCGCTGTTTCCGGAATCCATGTTGATTCCTACAGAGCAGATTTTGGGTTTCCAGAAATGACATGATACGCGACCAAAAAACTTTTTGCGCTGACAGGGTTCGTGAGAGCGAATTCTATTCTGCAGTGACTTTTCCAGCTGTCGTCCTCTTACATTTCCTAACGACCCTCTTCGATGACCGTCTGTCATCACTCAATGCACACGTTCATCCGCGTTGTGACTTAGCATATAACGTGCCTCAGCTTTCCCTGTACGTGGTACAGAGTTGTGATACGGTGCCTATTGAAACACCAAATACTTCGGTTTTGGTTACAAAAGCACCGACCATACGAGCAGCAACAATTTGTGCACGTTCGAATTCACTTAGCCCCGACATAAGGGGGGACGTTGATGAAAAACACACACTACTTCAAAAATGCACCAAATCTACAGTTTTCGAGATATGGCAATGAAATTTTGTGCCACGCTCTACACGAAAGTAACACATTTACATATAAAATCCTTTGATTGAATATATTCAATTTTTTTAAAATGAAATTTGAAGTTTTATTTTCAAAAAATAATGTATGTTACTTTTTCTCAGAAAGTATTCGAGAGATTTCTACAAAAATGTCTCTGTTTCATCTCTTGTAAGCTTCTCTCATGAGATTTTTGGAATAGGTCAAATAGGAGAATTTTCATATAATTTTTTAATTATAATTCCACAAGTACAATTTTAAATTCATGCAAAATTCCAAGCACTTTGCCCCATATCTCAGCTTGCAATCAGAATTTCGAAATTTGCTGTTGAGACAACGTTTATTAGATTTACGGAAATATGTGTACAAAATTTCATAATTTTAGCATTCATAGAATCTGAGGGAAAGGTACATAACCTTTAAAAATGAAACTTTTCAGGAAACGCAATTTAAATTTCAACCTAACTGTTTTCCTTATGTCATTTCTTCAGAAGGCACCACATTTGTACTCTGGGTCGTCTTTCCCTTCAAGGCTTCTCTTCTGGTTTCTTGTTGTCTGTCTTCTTTCCTTTACCAGGTCTTCAACTGACTTTTCAGCTGCAGAGACGCGCAGTAAATCTATCTTCTCAGGATGTCTTGAGTAAAATTTCCTATCTTGAAGCCCATTCTTTCTAATACCTTCATCCTCCCGACGTTCCCATCATTAAATACAATAACTGCATCATAAGTTGCAATTTTGACAATTGTAGCAAATGCAAATGTGTTTTAAGGGCATCATTTCCATATGAGTGAATTTAGAGACTCATTTGGGTTTTGGGTTTTGCCATGAACACACTTTTTGAGAAGTGCAGGATCGGCCAGAAACCTGTAAGTGGGCTTGACAAGATCCAGGATACAATTTGGAAGCCTCTCCTTGTGAATGTAGGGGTTGTTATCCCTCTGAGTTTGGCGTGGAAGGGAGGCCGCGTCACACTTTTATTTAATTTTCAGGCACTTCGAATGCGATTTCACCTTTGAAACTTTGGGAACTTATTGTCCATGAGTTGTACTAACAAATAAAAAATAAATCTAAAATTGACATTTTTGGTCAGTTTCATCAATGTCCCCCCATAATGTACTCACAATTACGCAGAGCCCTGTTCTGGCCACAATTGACACTTGCAACGCTTTGTGGACACTGCAGAAGTGCCGCTCGTGGTCAGAAACAACACCGCAACCTCCAGGCTCGGCGAGCATCTGCGTTTATGTTGAAGCATGCGTTCTTCACGGTGTTTCCATATTCGTGGCCAATCCCTCTTTCCGCTGATATGATCCGTGGCGTTTTGCAAAGAACCTGACTTCAAATGTGCTTTGCATGCAGTTCTCTTCGCCGTATTCGCTCTGAAACTGATTGAGATGGATCTGCAGTCACGGATAGCAGCAATTGCTGTCGCGTTTGTAACGGATTGTCATTGACAAGGAGTGAGACTCGCCTGCAGAGGCTTTCAGTTTGAATCTTTTGAAGATCATTGTTCTTGCGCCGATGTACACAACTGGGATGGTATACCATTCGCTGTAGACACCTTGGACAGCCCAACAAACCGGGCAACTTCATTCACCTTGTTGTCACGGGCAAGTTCAAAACGACAGCTGCTTTTCACCATTCTGTCAAGTCTCCACATATCGAACCACCTTGCTGCGATGATTCCGTACAGCTGACTGGCAAATTCACGCTACTTCACTGTCATCACTTACATCAGCGGTGCGGGGTGACATTACCGCCTGCTACAAGTTGTACATCTACTTACCGGTGAGTAAGGGGGTGACTAATATTTTTTCCTGCGAGGTTAAATAAAAGAAAGGAGATGCCGCTTCTCTCCCCTACGTGAAGGGCTTGTTAATAAAAGAGGACTTAAGTGGTATATGGGAGCCTTCCAGGTCACTTCACATTGAGTGGCAGAAAGTGGAAGAAAAATACTCTGGGGTTGGCCCGCTCCTCCCTGATAGACCACAACTTGAGGCTGCTTCGACTGGAAAGGGCAGCTCCTGGATGATAGCCATTTCAGGCGGGCGGAGAGAAGGTACGGCGATTCCCATTTCGGACACGTACCTCGGTCATTGAAAGATTTATTAGTTGGTTCGGCGCCGCGGCAGAAGCAAGTCTTTTTTTTTCCCCTAGAGACCGCGCAGTATTTCCTTCGTGGGCTTCTACGGCAACAGAGTTTGATGGACTGGGAGTGGATCGCGGCGCTCGGATTATGACGTAAGCCAGTCTCTCGCGGCCGCGCCGACATGTAATCATGGCCGCTGATTGGATTTTTGTCCGGGCTCCCGCGCCTTCTTCAGCCTACACCTCCAAATGCGGGGCGCATCTCCAACGAAAAGTTCGGCAGGACGATTTCTTGTGTAATAATACCACTGGAAATTTATCGTGAATCGCTCAGAGACATTGTTTCGTTCAAGATTTCTCTGCGGCCTGGGACCCTTGTTCTCTCTCGCTTGATTGATTACGAACATAGCTATTACAAACGGCTCTGCTTAATCCATAGCGATACATTGATAAGAAATATTTCTTTTTATGGGATTACTTGACAGACCTTGTGTGTGTGTGTGTGTGGGTGTGTGTGTGTGTCACCTTTGCCGAAAACTGTTCCAGAAGTCAGAATGCCCATTTCTAATGAGCTCGCGTTGATCTCTCCACATATGCTTCAGAATATATGACATGAAATGCGTTATTGCTTAGGTGTAGGCCATGTGAGCAAGAGGAATCATGTAGAACGCCTTAAAGTATGAAAAAAAATTTAAACTTTCCTCTACAATCTTTGTAATTCTCATCCATGTATCGCCATGCATTAGTTATAGCCGTTTGTGATCGCTATATTCATTTTCCGAAGAAAACATCGAAGTTGTGTGGACCTTATCAGTACTCTCAGATGCGTTCTAGCCGCGTCAGTCTGGAACTGCGCGACCGCTACGGTTGCAGGTTCGAATCCTGCCTCGGGCATGGATGTGTGTGATGTCCTTAGGTTAGTTAGGTTTAAGTAGTTCTAAGTTCTAGGGGACTGATGACCTCAGATGCTAAGTCCCATAGTGCTCAGAGCCATTTGAACCATTTAGTACTCTCAGAATTATTCTGGAACAAAGTGCGGAGTCGCAACACACCCTCTACCTTACCTTCATTGACTCTGAAAAGGCTTTCGACTCTGTCAATCGAAGAGTCATGTGGGCTACTCTTGCAAAATATGGCATTCCAACGAAGATTAAAATTATCAAGGAAATGTATTGTAAGTAGGCTATTTAGGTTTTCTTATTGGTAACTCCACGTAGCGCTCTGTATGAAGATCACTGGCTGTGCTGTGTGCAGTCTGTGGCTAGTTTGCATTGTTGTCTGCCATTGTAGTGTTGGGCAGCTGGATGTTAACAGCGCGTAGCGTTGCGCAGTTGGAGGTGAGCCGCCAGCAGTGGTGGATGTGGGGAGAGAAATGGCGGAATTTTGAAATTTGTAAGACTGGATGTCATGAACTGCTATATATATTATGACTTTTGATGACTATTAAGGTAAATACATTGTTTGTTCTCTATTAAAATCTTTCATTTGCTAACTATGCCTATCAGTAGTTAGTGCCTTCCGTAGTTTGAATCTTTTATTTAGCTGGCAGTAGTGGCGCTCGCTGTATTGCAGTAGTTCGAGTAACCAAGATTTTTGTGAGGTAAGTGATTTGTGAAACGTATAGGTTAATGGTAGTCAGGGCCATTCTTTTGTAGGGATTTTTGAAAGTTGCGCCAAAAAATATTGTGTGTCAGTAATTTTTCTCAGGGGACGTTGTATATGGCGACCCTTATGAAGACTATGAATGCCAAGTACTACATAATGGAGAACTAACAGAGCCTTTCCAAGTCAATTCGGGAGTACGACGAGGGTGTATTCTTTCGCCAACACTATTTCTTTTGGTGTTGGACCATGTGATGAAGAGAGTAATGGGGGGAACGGAAGAGAGGTGTACAATGGGGGTTGCGGGATAGGCTCGAAGATCTAGATTTCGCAGACGACATTTGCTTAATGGCACAACGATATCGAGACACCGAAGAGAAACTGGGCAGTTTACAGAGAGAGGCGGAAGTTGCAGGCCACAAGATAAATGTTCCCTAAACCAAAGAAATGCGGATAAATTCGACCATCACGAATAAGCTGGCCCTTGATGGAGAGGACGTAGAACAGGTTCGATCTTTCCTCTATCTCGGAAGTACAGTCACAACTACAGGAGGCCCTGAGGAAGACGTCCGTAGTAGCATCCGCAAAGCAAATGGTGCATTTGTACAACGGTACCCTGTCTGGAGAAATAGGAACATCTCAAAGAAGACCAAACTCCTGATTTTCAATAGCAGTGTGAATGCTGTTCTGTTGTATGGTTGCGAAACTTGGAAGGTGACTAGCCACACCAAAAACCAGCTCCAAGTTTTTATCAACTGCTCTCTCCGGCGTATTTTAAATGTGAGATGGCCAGATATAATGACAAATGATGATCTTTGGAGGGAGACAAATCACCAACCAATCAATATACAAATCAAAGAAAGAAGATGGAACTGGATTGGGCATACATTGAGGAAACTACATGGAGCTGTTGAAAGAATGGCATTGGATTGGAACCCTCAAGGAGTTAGAAAACGTAGTCGTCTCAATCAGACGTGGAAAAGACGATCGAGAGAGAAGCTGCAGAGGATGGGAAAACCTGGAGTGAAGTGACTTGCTAGAAATCGTACCAGGTGGGGGAATTTCGTCACGGCCCTATGTTCCGCCCTATTTTCCAGAGGGAAAGATAGAATCTAAAAATTAAAAAAAAAATCATTTTTAAGTGGCCTATATATACGAAGTTTCCGCAAGAAATATTACAATACCTGAAAATACTTTTTCAGTAGTATATTTGAGGTTGATAGTGTAATCTTTGGTAGTTTCATAATGAATCTTCTGAACAAAGTTACCAGAGAATAGAGGGTGTCCCATGAAGAATGGTCAATATTCAGGGTTATGACAGGAACGACTATTTGAAGCAAAAAATGTAGTACACATGCCTCTAAAGTGCGTACCTTAAGCGCTATGAGCTTTTATTCAGTAGAACAGATGAGATTCGTAGTAGCGAACTTGAAATCGTATTTCCTAAGGTATGCGCTTTACAGCCCATGTTCACTCGACATTTTTTTCTCGTTTTGGTCGATACTACCATCTCTCAAAATATGGAAATCAAAGAGGTTGCAGTGGAAGATATTTGTTTCACAGTATCGACGATGAAGTATTCATAGCTCTAAAGGTATGGATTTTAGAGCTCATGTTTACTAGACTTTTTTTTTTTTTTTTTTTTTTTTTTTTTTTTGCTTCGAAGGATCGTTCCTGTCATATGTCTGAATATCGGCCATTCCTCCTGGGACAGCCTCTATATGCGCTTGGTAGCTATTTGGTGTTCCCTGTGTTCTTGTGAGACCTGAACTGTGGAAGCTAGTGACGAGAGCCGAACGGATGCTTTTTGGACGAAGTGTTGGCGGAAGATGTTACACGTATCATGGACGAACAGAAGAACCAATGCTTCCATTATAGAAGAACCTAACGTCGCAGGAAGTTTATCCTCCTGTGTCAGTCAAAGACATTTCCATTTACTTGGGCGGATTTTGAGAAGAGGGGGGAGTAAGTCAGAAAAGACCATGTTGCAAGGTAAAATCAAAAGCGGAAGAGCATGAGGAAGAGCAGCAAGTAGATGGTTAGATCAAGCGAAGAAGATTACCGGCCTTCGTCTTCGCATCATATTAAGAAGAGGTGAAGATTGAGGTGGTTTACTCGAAGTAACTAACTTAAGAGATGAATGAAGAAAAATGGTTCAAATGGCTCTGAGCACTATGGGACTTAACAACTGAGGTCATCAGTCCCCTAGAACTTAGAACTACTTAAACCTAACTAACCTAAGGACATCACACACATCCATGCCCGAGGCAGGATTCGAACCTGTGACCGTAGCGGTCGCGCGGTTCCAGACTGAGGCGCCTAGAACCGCTCGGCCACACCGGCCGGCGATAAATGAAGAAATTAGGTCATGACAACTCAGGACTGACTAAACCGACTGGTAATAAAGACCATATAATATAACATGAAAACATTGCCTTCTACGATGAAAACCCAATCTGAACAAAAATATTATTGACAACAAAACTGTTCAAAAAGTCTCCAAGTTTACATCTTTGAGCTTTCACGTAACATATCATAAATCACAGGAACTCTAGATCCAACGTAAAAGATTTACATATTTTGTACAACAGTAGTACGGAAGCTATGTCACAGAGCAAGGAAAGACATCCCACTTGTCGTTGATGATTTATTTTTGCGTTTAGTTGACCTGATCCAGACATCATTAGTGAGACAACATTGCAGTTTGTATCGTAGGTGAACAATACAGGGTGATTCAAAAAGAATACCACAACTTTAAAAATGTGTATTTAATGAAAGAAACATAATATAACCTTCTGTTATACATCATTACAAAGAGTATTTAAAAAGGTTTTTTTTTCACTCAAAACAAGTTCAGAGATGTTCAATATGGTCCCCTCCAGACACTCGACCAATATCAACCTGATACTCCAACTCGTTCCACACTCTCTTTAGCATATCAGGCGTAACAGTTTGGATAGCTGCTGTTATTTCTCGTTTCAAATCATCAATGGTGGCTGGGAGAGGTGGCCGAAACACCATATCCTTAACATACCCCCATAAGAAAAAATCGCAGGGGGTAAGATCAGGGCTTCTTGGAGGCCAGTGATGAAGTGCTCTGTCACGGGCTGCCTGGCGGCCGATCCATCGCCTCGGGTAGTTGACGTTCAGGTTTTATAACTAACCTTTTTCGTAGGAGTCTCCATACAGTTGATTGTGGAATTTGCAGCTCTCTGCTAGCTCTGCGAGTCGATTTTCCTGGGCTGCGAACAAATGCTTGCTGGATGCGTGCTACATTTTCATCACTCGTTCTCGGCCGTCCAGAACTTTTCCCTTTGCACAAACACCCATTCTCTGTAAACTGTTTATACCAGCGTTTAATACACCACCTATCAGGAGGTTTAACACCATACTTCGTTCGAAATGCACGCTGAACAACTGTCGTCGATTCACTTCTGCCGTACTCAATAACACAAAAAGCTTTCTGTTGAGCGGTCGCCATCTTAGCATCAACTGACGCTGACGCCTAGTCAACAGCGCCTCAAGCGAACAAATGTACAACTAAATGAAACTTTATAGCTCCCTTAATTCGCCGACAGATAGTGCTTAGCTCTGCCTTTTGTCGTTGCAGAGTTTTAAATTCCTAAAGTTGTGGTATTCTTTTTGAATCACCCTGTATATAGGGTGAGCTGCGTAAGACCTAATATCCCTTTTATTTCGTGAACGAGTCAAGATATCTGAACAAGGTTTTCAGGAAATCCCTGAAGCTGATGATAACTTCCACAATGCTATTTAGGAATTAACGGTGAGAGAAACAGCGCAACGTGTTCTGTTTCAGTAAGTCATTTATTTACTCGTAAGTCGTATTGGGCCGAAATCTGTTTCATGAGGGCGGTTTAGAAGGCGCTTCTAAAATCTCTGCTGAGTTGTTTTATAAAACAGAGGAAACGGAACGCACAAAGAAAACACCTTCATTATTTGCTTTCTATGTATTTCTTCGTTAGTCTCATCCCCCGCAATGCAAGAAAAACGAATTATAGTGACCATTCAGTATTCATGTATAGGGTTCGATGAGACCATCTGGGTAAAACCCAAGCCTAGAAATACGCCACTGCGACGTACTGCAGCGTCAAACATGTGGCAGCAACCGTTGCACGAAGTGACATGCAGCGAACAGAGCCTCCATGCGAAGCTGACTTGCCGTAGCCTCCCTCAGCAGCGGTGTGCCTTTGCGGCGTGGGAGCTATTAATAAGACGCCTTGCGTAGCTCTGCGGACGGATTCTGTCTCGGTGGAGGCGCGCAGATTGATGGAACGCGGCAGCCACCTGAGGCATTCTCGCAGCCGCCACCAGAGCGCGCTGACGTCTCGTTTTATGAAAATTCCTGCCTACGTCTAGTGTGGCTGGATATTGCATTCAGACGCTAGAAAAAAGCCATCGCTGTTGCAAGGCGCCTCGAAATGAAAGTCCCCGCTAGAGCGCGGAAGTTCCCGGCGAATACCAGCCCAGATAAATAACGACAAGACTGCTACAGACCGACAAATATGTATATTTGATGCGAGAGGTTAGGGAAGAACAAAACCAGTAGCATGTCGAACATCAGTACTAAACCTCACAGCCGCCATTCGTAGTCAGATGTCGAATGAATAATGGTGTTTGTTGTTGTTGTTGTTGTTGTGGTGGTGGTGGTGGTGGTGGTGGTGGTCATGGTCATGTACAATATACGGGACTACGAAATAGAACCATTACGAAGCTCTGATGTGGGTGAAGCAAATGGCAGATTTCGATTAAATTGGGTTACAGTGGAATATTGCTTAAGTGTGAGGGTTGCTTTAGGACTCGGTCTGTCGTGGAACATCGAGCGTATACTAAGGACAGCATGAATGGTCGCAAGCTGCTTTACATCGTAGGAACGAGGTGTGTGTAACAGGTATGCATAAATCATCCGAGCTGGCAGACACATTTAGGACAAAGTATATTATCTCGCAGCCGGCCACTGTGGCCGAGCGGTTCTAGGCGCTTCAGTCCGGAACCGCGCTGCTGCTACGGTCGCAGGTTCGAATCCTGCCTCGGGCATGGATGTGTGTGACGTCCTTAGGTTAGTTAGGTTTAAGTAGTTCTAAGTTCTAGGGGACTGATGACCTCAGATGTTAAGTCCCATAGTGCTTAGAGCCATTTCAACCATTTTTATTACCTCGCAAAAAAATCATTTAACTCTAAGAATTACCTCTCAGAGCGCAGGTTATGAATACACGACAGCTTCCTACGTACAGACTTAGCGTGCCCGTGAAGAGAAAATTAGGTTAACTGAGGGTTTTATTTAAAAAAAACTCAAGTTCAGGGTGCGACTGAGGAAAGCTGCGCTGTCACAGAACATGTCTGTACATAATGCGTAACCCCCACAGTGCTGATAAAAAATTACTGAAACAAGTGAATAACAGATGTGCAATGATATTTCTAATATAAAAAATCGCTCCTTTTTCCAATCTTTTAGCCGGCCGAAGTGACCGTGCGGTTAAAGGCGCTGCAGTCTGGAACCACAAGACCGCTACGGTCGCAGGTTCGAATCCTGCCTCGGGCATGGATGTTTGTGTTGTCCTTAGGTTAGTTAGGTTTAACTAGTTCTAAGTTCTAGGGGACTAATGACCTCAGCAGTTGAGTCCCATAGTGCTCAGAGCCATTTGAACCATCCAATCTTTTAAGGCTGCTGAGCTAGATAAGGTTGATTCCCGTTAGAATATAATAGCATTGGGTGAGTTGCAGTATTTGAAATAATGTAAGCAATGCAATCATTATTAACTCAGTGCGAGCGCGCTACTCGGTTTTCCGCAGCTACCAGACAAGAGAAAGCGTAACCCGTTTTCATTTTTCCATCTACGTCAGTGACAACTGACAGTCAATCGGCAACCTAGAGAAGTAATATTATCTGTGGAGTGATCAAGATTTCCCGTAAACACCTTGCAGATGTTGAATTGTAGACATCATTAGTATAGACTGATACAGCTCAAAGGTAGCATATATTTTGCACACATGTTTCATAGGATTCTTAATAATTTGAATACAGTATTTCGGATAACCTTAATTTAAAGCTTTGGAAACATAAACGCAAGGGCATTTCGTTTGTTTGTGACAAGTGCCGCAGCTCGGATGTCGATATTTTTTCTGTTGTAAGAAAAGAAGGGACAGCTGTGCTATTTTCTAGGTTTTGTACTGTACTTAATTGTACTGCCGCGTATCTTTTTTTAATCAGTGGCGCTGCGAAATGGCTTCCTGATATACCACAGTGAAAGCGTCCCTGGAAACATCGAAATTGAAGCTACTACGTGGAGTAAATTAGCTATTTATGAAACATTGTTAATGAGGAAAGTTTCTGTCTTTACTCTTATGTTTGATCTTCGTTCACCCTTATGGAAACTAAAATATGGGTCACGTATACACCGTCTCCACCTCATAGGTATGTATGTATGTATGTATTGAACTGGGGACCTAGAAACGACGGAGAGGCTTCATCCCCGCCGTAGCCCTCAGTGGTACACAACCCCACAACAGGCTACAGCACTCCACTCACCCCACCGCCACACCACACCGAACCCAGGGTTATTGTGCGGTTCGCCCCCCCCCCCCCCGGTGGACACCCCCCTTTCCCCCTCTTCCCTACCCCCCCTACCCCCTTCGGGAACATTTACACCATACGAGTGTAACCCCAGTGTTTGCGTGCTAGAGTAATTATGGTGTACGCATACGTGGAGACAGTGTTTGCGCAGTAATCGCCGACAATAGTGCAACTGAGGCGGAATAAGGGGAACCAGCCCGCATCCCCCGAGGCAGATGGAAAACAGCCTTAAAAAACCATTCGCAGGCTGGCCGGACCACGACACTAATCCGCCGCGCGGATTCGTGCCGGGGACCGGCACGCCTTCCCGCTTTTTTTATATTTTGTTCGTTATTGATCGTTGTGTTTGGTCGTTGCGGACGTCGCAAGACATCCTGTTGAAGTTCGGTGGTTGATCCTCCCACTCAGTTTTTTATTACAGAGGCCAACCGGCTCTCTGACCAAACACGCTGAGCTACCGTGCCGGCGCTTGCTATTGTGATAACTTTAAAATAAGTACAATAGTTTGGAGGTCTGTTTAATCCAGAGATAATACCTCAGACTGCCATAAACATGGTGTTAAAGAAAAAAAAAAACCGACCTATACAAGATTTTAGACTGTTTAGAATAGATAAACAACAACAGCAACACTTCTGTAGTGGATGATGATAATCAAAGTGTAGCCTACTCACAGAGGTCCAGTGTGGGTTGTACTTACCGTATGACAGCGAATCTAGGTAGATATGCTAATGTATTAATGGCCGGCCGCGGTGGCCGAGCTGTTCTACGCGATACAGTCTGGAACCGCGCGACCGCTACGGTCGTAGGTTCGAATCCTGCCTCGGGTATGGATATGTGTGATGTCCTTAGGTTAGTTAGGTTTAAGTAGTTCTAAGTTCTAGGGGACTGATGACCTCAGAAGTTAAGTCCCATAGTGCTCAGAGCTATTTGAACCATATTTTTAAGGTATGAATGTGGAACTGGTTACGCTGGAAAAACTTAGTTCCAATTTTGTCCACCAGGCGCAAATTGGCGCTGTGAATCCAAGAAAGACATATAGATATGTTCCCATTCGTAATGGATTAGGAACGAGACACAGGAAAAAAGGTCAAACTAGTCAGAAAGGCATAGTTTTGATTCTATTATTAACCGCCGCTTACCCAGTTTGTTCAATATGAGCACCGGATCCGTCGACGAGATGCTCCATCAGTAAAACGATGTGATCAACAGCGGCAGATTCGCAACTGGTGGCCAGAATTGGAGCTAATTTTTTTCTATCGTAAATCGGTTCCGCATTAACATACCTGCTAAGTTTCGCTGCTGTACCTCCTTGAGTAGCTGTACTTTAATTATAACCACCTGGTATGTGACAAGAATGTCACAGGTGCTCCGTTTCCCCCCTGGGGGTCGATGGCAGTGATGCTAATGACGTCTTTTCCATCTCAGCAAACAGCTTTTTTTAACTGTCGTTAAAGTTGAAACGTAAGAATGTACTAACAAGGGAACCTCCCCATCGCACCCCCCTCAGATTTAGTTATAAGTTGGTACAGTGGATAGGCCTTGAAAAACTGAACACAGATCAATCGAGAAAACGGGAAGAAGTTGTGTGGAACTATTTAAAAAAATAAGCTAAGTATACAAACTGAGTAGTCCATGCGCAAGATAGGCAACATCAAGAAGAGTGTGAGCTGAGTAGCGCCGTGGTCCCGTGGTTAGCGTGAGCAGCTGCGGAACGAGAGGTCCTCGGTTCAAGTCTTCTCTCGAGTGAAAAGTTTACTTTTTTTATTTTCGCAAAGTTATGATCTGTCCGTTCGTTCATCGATGTCTCTGTTCACTGTAATAAGTTTAGTGTCTGTGTTTTGCGACCGCACCGCAAAACCGTGCGATTAGTAGACGGAAGGACGTGCCTCTCCAATGGGAACCGAAAACATTTGATCGCAAGGTCATAGGTCAATTGATTCCTCCACAGCAAAACACGTCAGATAATAATTGTGTGAAAATAAAAAATTAAACTTTTCACTCGAGGGAAGACTTGATCTAAAGACCGCTCGTTCCGCAGCTGCTCACGCTAACCACGGGACCACGGCGCTCCTGAGCTCACACTATCCTTGATGTTGCCTATCTTGTGCATGGACTACTCAGTTTGTATATTTTGCTTATTTTTTCATAGTTCCACACAACTTCTTCCTGTTTTCTCGATTGATCTGTGTTCAGTTTTTCAAGGCCTATCCACTGTGCCAACTTACAACTAAATCTGAGGGGGGTGCGATGTGGAGGTTCCCTTGTACGGCGAATATCCCGTCAGGAGGGAAAGGAAAAAAGAGAGGAAAAACAAACACTGTGGGAAGCAATGACGTACCAGTGAAAGATCCTTACGATAGTGTTTTTGTGTTTAGAAATTCTGCGTGTGATTCGCATTGTGGCTGAGCAATAGGCAGAGCTTCATTGTAATGCGCCTCTCACCTCGCAAAAGAAGCATCCGAGTGTGTTCAGCTGCACCGAAGCTCGCCAAGTTGGATAACATGCACAAACAAATGCGAATGCGCCCGTACCGACACGGAAATTGCCTCACGTACCAGTCCGAAAGCAGAACACGGCTGTTTTGCCATGTCTGCGCTGATCTGCTTGTTTTGGCCGGCCCCGTTCTGCTGTCCCGGTGATGCACGGCCCGTAACAAAAACATCTGCCGCTGCGACACGCGGTAGCAGTGCCAGCTGGAACGGCCAAAATCGAATAAAAGTTATATTAATGTACGGAGACGCGTCTGTTGTACTACTCAAATTGGGGGAAAACTGAGCAGCAAGTTGTTCTCTTGTCGAACATTAAGGTACAAATTTGAACTTGACAGGAGTGGTTAAAATCGATAGGTCTCGCAGGTTTCTGTTCTTTGCCCATACTCTTTTTTTGTTAAATATCAGTGATCTGTTCCGCTTACCACGCAGGGGGCCCGGGTTCGATTCCCTGCAGGGGAATGGGTGTTGTGTGTCCATCATCATTTTCATCATCATTGACGCGCAAGTCGCCGAAGTGGCGTCAACTTCAAAAAGGACTTGCAATACGGCGGCCGAACTCCTCCGCATGGGCCCTTCCGGCCAACAATGCCATACGATCATTTCATTTAATTGTTAATAAATGTGACAGATTATTCAGAATATTTATGTAACCCATTCTGATTAGATCCGAAAGACCTCCTCTTATATTTGATGAAGGTTTCGCACATACAATACCGTTTTTAAATCGTAGTTACCTAAGAAATAACAATTTTAATATTAAAAACAGTACTAAAATGATTTGAGTGTTGACAATCTGAGTAAGTAATAAAGTGATAAAGTTGATACTAGCAGGACTCCTTCTACTGCTGATGCCAATAACAATGATAATAATAATAATAATAATAATAATAATAATAACAATAATAATAATAATAATAATGGAAAAACAGATGCCTATAAATATCTACGATACAGACAAACAATAGGAATAGATAACACAAATATTAAAGAAGAACTAAAAGAAAAATATAGACAAAGACTAACAAAAATACTGAAAACAGAATTGACAGCAAGAAACAAGACAAAAGCTATAAATACTTATGCTATGCCAATATTGACCTACTCATTTGGAGTAGTGAAATGGCGATCACAATGCCACAAATATAGAATACATCACATACATTCAGCAACAGAAAGATTCACATTAAGCAGAAAGGAAGGAGGAAGGGGGTTTATCGACATAAAAAAACCTACATTATGGACAGGTAGACAATTTAAGAAAATTCTTTATAGAACGAGCAGAAACTAGCAAAATACACGAAGCAATCACTCATATAAATACATCGGCTACACCATTGCAATTTCATAACCACTGCTACAACCCTTTAGATCACAGCTTCAGCTATGGAAGATGTTGGCGGGCAAAGTAAGATCGTCCCTCTAAAAGAGATCGTGAGTGTTAAGCATACAGAAAATTTCCGCCCACCACCTCCCAAAATGATAAAACCGTGTGTCGATACCTTGAGTTCTTTCTTCATTGTTACTGAAGATCTGTTGTTAAATATCGGATTGTAAATGGAAAGGCCCGAGGTACGGCCTGCAAAAGGTTTTCTACTTCTGCCCTGTGACGTCGAAACGAACCTCCGAATGGAGGACAGCTTTATTTAATGGTTGACTAAAGTATGCTACCACATTTTTTTTTTTTTTTTTATTCAGTGCTTGTACTATACACAAGTTCCGTAACGAGTTCTCCAACGAAATTTGATTGTAGTAAGAGGCGGAATGTATGATTGTACTTCATTTAGTTAATTCAATGTAATCTTTACGGCCCTGAGGCGCACTTGGAATTTCTCTCCGGGTTGTCTCTCGATAACCTGAGCTACTGAATAATTAGCATGGAGCGGTGCCAAATTTTCCTAAACTTTGCGCATCGGCACAGCCGGTTGTAGCAGAGCATCATTTGGATCTTTGAGTAGGTATTCTTCGCGTCGTGAATATAACGTGGAAAGTCAATGTAGAGCGCTTACGAAAATACGAGATTGCTGCTAGACTTTGTACTACTTTATACTGCTTCCGAGCGCCATTCTCTTTAATTAACTGCTGTAAGAGCCGCTTGGAAAAGGGAGGCTACAACGACCACTGTTCATATTTTTTACCGCCCACGACGCGTCTGACGAATGTTCATTCATGAGAGCCGGATGCCTATGTTGTGGATGCAAAAGGCTTCTTTCCCTCTGTCTCGTTGGGGACAGTGGCTAGAATCCCTTACAGGAAAATCCGTTAACGCTGAATAGTACAGGAAATTATCTAATTACGGTAGGATTATGCAAAAAAATCGTACAGCAAGAGAAAATAATTTCTCACTGTTTCTCTGTGGTGCTATAGTAATTATAGCGGAGTGGTTAACAGCGAGGTTGGGGGCCTCTATCCTCTTGAAACCAGTAACGTACTAGTAGTTTGTGCCCTTGGAGATCCCTAAAGTACCCACAACGTAGTGAGGCAGAAAAACTACAGGCCAAACTATTACAAAGAGGTATGTTGGAAAGAAAGTCACAGACAAAAATTCCGTAGAAATCCATGTCATTCGGTGCGGAGCACTAACTCAAATGATCTGAGATCGGCATGAACCTCTGTAAAGGAATTACTCATGGTGTCACGTGAAATGATTTAAGGAAAAAACGAAAATCTAAATCGTCGTGCTAGCCGAACTGGAATTTGAACCATGTTTCTCCCGAATAAATGTCCAATGTCGACCTGTTTTATGTGGAAGCGAGGGTGGTACACCTGCATATGTCGTCCACAGTCGACTGTGCAGCGTATGGCGTGGATTTTTCGTACCAAAATTAGGCACTCAAGGTTCTCTTCCATTTGCGTATGAAGCGAGGGAAAAATGATTGCCTTGCCCTACTCCTAATGTTTGTGTAAAAACCAATGTCATGACTGAGTTAACCCAAACCGCGTAGGATAGAAACTTCACATTTGGAGATGGCGTTGATCTTATACCGTAGACGTCACTTAAGTAGGGCGTTTTTGGAATTCCTATCCCTAACAGGGTGAAATAGAGCGTGAAAGGCATTTTGAAAATGTGTCACCATTAAGACACTTTTGAAGTTAAAAATACGTAAATTGGTATCTGATTTCTCAATCAGACGTGTTTCAGTATTTTTGGAAATTCGACCACTAAAGGGGCAAAATAGTGTGTGAAAGTTTTTTTTTAATAAATCGTTATTAAAGAACTACTAGGGCATTTTTAAAGATATGTCTGTGAAAATTGGTGTTTGACTTCTCGCTAAGAAATAAAGAAAATGCTTGTTTCAGTGTTTTTGGAAATTCAATCCTCTAAGAGAGTGAAATGCGGGATGAAAAGTTTTATGAAATTATTTAATTATAAAAGTAATTTCAAAGCTGTATCTTTAATAGTTTATATTTGGTTTCTCTGTTAGAAATAAAAAAATACGTGTTTCACTGTGTTTGGAAACTCAACCTCTAAGGGGGTAAAATACGGGCAAAATTTTTTAAAAATATTTGATTATATTGAAAATATTTTAAAGGTAAATCTATGAAAACTGGTATTTCACTTCCCTGTTAGATACAAAGAAATACGGTCAGGCGGTTAAAGTTTCTCTGGAAATATAACCTCAAGAACTCAATAGACATGATTAACGAAACATTTGGACTCCGGCTACAAGAATCGCTTTTTGGTCAGAAATACATACGGGAAAGACCATGCTTCTATGACCATGGAGGGTGCGTTTGAAAGTCACTTGTGTATGTTTTTCGTGAGTAACTCGGAAACCGCGGCCTGTAACGAAACGTATCACAGTAAAAATTACATTAAATTTCCTTCAAAAGATTTCCTATTCGTTTTTTCTCCAGGATCGACAGTTTGCATAGCGATAACGAGAGAATATCCAAAATCTCGCGCACCGCGCATGCACTGTAGCGTAGTTGCATTTTGTACGCCAGTTTGCCGTAGTTTACCGACCTCATGGACCACAAATGTTTTATATCAGGTTAGAGCTTTTTCCAATCCATGGCGGTCTGATACATCAACCTCTGATGGCAATGTGAAAAAACAAACAGATTGTTTGCAAAACCATGGTTTTTTGTTTTATTTATCCTCTGATGAAGCGTTTCGCCTTATACAAGGCCTCTTCAGTTTGGCCTACGAGGAAAAAAAAATGATCTTTCATATAAATGGCATGACCGCGTTGAAGTAAAATTGGACTAATAAGAAAAAAATTAAACACGTGGGATGCCGTCCATACAAATGCCACAGCAGGACTTGCAGTAGCCAGAAGCTGAAGAAACATTTTGCAGTGTTCTATGAAATGTATCGGAATATGGCCTGTAAAATAGTCAGAATCCAATTAAACAACGGCCATATTTCGATATACACTACTGGCCATTAAAATTGCTACACCAAGAAGAAATGCAGATGATAAACGGGTATTCATTGGACAGATATATTATACTACAACTGACATATGATTACATTTTCACGCAATTTGGGTGCATATATCATGAGAAATCAGTACCCAGAACAACCACCTCTGGCCGTAATAACGGCCTTGATACGCCTGCTCTGAATCAAACAGAGCTTGGATGGCGTGTACAGGTACAGCTGCCCATGCAGCTTCATCACGATACCACAGTTCATCAAGAGTAGTGACTGGCGTATTGTGACCAGCCAGTTGCTCGGCCACCATTGACCAGACGTTTTCAATTGGTGAGAGGTCTGGAGAATGTGCTGGCCAAGGCAGCAGTCGAGCATTTTCTGTATCCAGAAAGGCCCGTACAGGAACTGCAACATGCGGTCGTGCATTATCCTGCTCAAATGTAGGGTTTAGCAGGGATCGAATGAAGGGTAGAGCCACGGGTCGTAACACATCTGAAATGTAACGTCCACTGTTCAAAGTGCCGTCAATGCGAACAAGAGGTGACCGAGACGTGTAACCAATGGCAACCCATACCATCACGCCGGGTGATAGGCCAGTATGGCGAGGACGGATACACGCTTACAATGTGCGTTCACCGCGATGTCGCCAATCGCGGATGCGACCATCGTGATGCTGTAAAAAGAACCTGGATTCATCCGAAAAAATGACGTTTTGCCATTCGTGCACCCAGGTTCGTCGTTGAGTACACCATCGCAGGCGCTCCTGTCTGTGATGCAGCGTCAAGGGTAACCGCAGCCATGGTCTCCGAGCTGATAGTCCATGCTGCTGCAAACGTCGTCCAACCGTTCGTGCAGATGGTTGTTGTCATGCAAATGTCCCCATCTGTTGACTCGTGGATCGAGACGTGGCTGCAGGATCCGTTACAGCCATACAGATAAGATGACTGCCATCTCGACTGCTAGTGGTACGAGGCCGTTGGGATCCAGCACGGCGTTCTGTATTACCTTCCTGAACCCACCGATTCCATATTCTGCTAACAGTCATTGGATCTCGACCAACGCGAGCAGCAATGTCGCGATACGATAAACCGCTATAGCGATAGGCTGCAATCCGACCTTTATCAAAGTCGGAAACGTGATGGTACGCATTCCTCCTCCTTACACGATGCATCACAACAACGTTTCACCAGGGAACGCCGGTCAACTGCTGTTTGTGTATGAGACATCAGTTGGAAACTTTCCTCATGTCAGCACGCTGTAGGCGTCGCCACCGGCGCCAACCTTGTGTGAATGCTTTGAAAAGCTAATCATTTGCATATCACAGCATCTTCTTCCTGTCGGTTAAATTTCGCGTCTGTAGCACGTCATCTTCGTTGTGTAGCAATTTTAATGGCCAGTAGTGTATTTTACTCGTATCCTATGGGACACCAAGCAATGTTTTTTTCGAATTCGTTCCACGGCGGTTTCTTGCTGGGACATTTGTATGTGCCGCTTCCTATATGCTTCGCAATATATTTTGCAAGTAAGTCGGTTTTTTTTTTCTTAGTTCGATTTTAGTAAATCTGGTTTAAGTCGTTTACATGAAAGGTTCTATCTTTTTCTCGCAGGCCAGCCTGAAGATGCCTTGTATATGGCGAAACAAGTCATTGGTTGATGAATAAAATAAAAAATCCAGTTTTGCAAACAAAGATCGTGTGTTATTTCATACTACTGTGGCCCAGACTGTTGACCTCGACTTCCTCCGCACCCTGAACAGCTGCGCCCGAGTCGACGTCCGCGTGTTGCAGAGCGCCCCTTTTTGAGTGGTGCCGGCGTGAAGCGATGCCAGGGCGCGCATTCCAGCAGTTTTTTACGCGCCACCCTGTGTGTGTGTGTTTCTCTGTCCGTGCCTGTGACTGCGTGCACGCTTGCCGTTTACGCGCCGGCCGCCATAACGAGCAGCGTTCTCGGAAATGCGCCACACACGCTGCGAACCACAGCTGTAGGGCGCGCAGGCGGGCATGTGCAGAGCAGTCGCAAGCAACCAAAAGTGGCCGGACACCGCGTCTCATTCCAGGGCATGCAAGTCCGTAGCCTTCGCGTTGCCGATCCTGTCTGCCATCAACTTATTTGTGGCAAACTATAAATCAATACGAGGGTGAGTCAAATGAAAACCTTAAATATTTTTTTAAATATTATTTATTGTGCAGAAGTGGTACATCGCTGTATCACTTTTCAACATAATCTCCCCCACGCTCAATGCAAGTCCTCCAGCGCTTACAAAGTGCATAAATTCCTATAGAAAAAAATTCCTTTGGCACTCCGCGCAACCACTCATGCACCGCGTGGCGTACCTTTTCATCAGAACGGAACTTCTTTCCTCCCACTGCATCTTTGAGTGGTCCAAACATATGGAAATCACTTGGGGCAAGGTCTGGTGAGTATGGTGGATGAGGAAGACACTCAAAATGCAGGTCTGTGATCGTTGCAACTGTTGTACGGGCAGTGTGGGGCCTTGCATTGTCATGTTGCAAAAGGACACCTGCTGACAGCTATCCACGTCGCTTTGATTTGATTGCAGGCCGAAGATGATTTTTTAGGAGGTCTGTGTATGATGCACTGGGCACAGTGGTCCCCCTAGGCATGTAATGCTCCAAAATCAGGCCTTTTTTGTCCCAAAAGAGAGTCAGCATAACCTTCCCTACTGATGATTCTGTTCAAAACTACTTTAGTTTTGGTGATGAGGAATGGCGCCATTCCTTGCTCGATCTCTTTGTTTCCGGTCGGTGGAAGTGAACCCAGGTTTCGTCCCCTGTAACGATTCTTGCAAGGAAGCCATCACCTTCTCGTTCAAAGCGCCGAAGAAGTTCTTCACAAGCATCAACACGTCGTTCTCTCATTTCAGGAGTCAGCTGCCGTGGCACCCATCTTGCAGACACTTTGTGAAACTGGAGCACATCATGCACAATGTGGTGTGCTGACCCATGACTAATCTGAAAACATGCTGCAATGTCATTCAGTGTCACTCGGCGGGTTTCCTTCACTATGGCTTCAACTGCTGCAATGTTCTGTGGAGTCACAACTCGTTGTGCCTGACCTGGACGAGGAGCATCTTCCACTGAAGTCACACCATTTGCGAACTTCCTACTCCATTCGTAGACTTGCTGCTGTGACAAACATGCATCACCGTACTGAACCTTCATTCGTCGATGAATTTCAACAGGTTTCACACCTTAACTACGCAAAAGCCGCATAACAGAACGCTGTTCTTCCGTGGTGCAAGTCGCAAGTGGGGCGGCCATCTTTATACTGATACTGCGACGGTATGTGTGCATCTGCACTATGCTGCCACCTACAGGCCGTTCTGCACGCTGTTTGTAGCACGCTTACCAACTTACAGGTTAACGGCGTGAAATTTCGATTTGTCATTATAAATTTAAGGTTTTCATTTGACTCACCCTCGTACATCAGAAGTGTAACTGCGAATTTTGTGTGGCTTGTTCACGTTCATGGCCGCGTTAAGCAAAAGGCCGCGTTAAACAAATTTGCGATACTCTTAACAATCGTCTTATCAAATTACATATTATAATAATATATGAAAAGGACATAACTGTTAGTAGATGTTTCCAAGACAAATTTAGTCTCGTTTCCGTGCAGTTACTGATGAAATTACAAATCTCTCGAGTAATAGGCTAGAAAAAAAATTCAGTCTGTTGGGAAGCTACATAAAATGGCGGCAAAAACTGGACTCCAAATTTCATATTGAAGGAATCAGACTGGTATTTAACTAGCAATTTCCAATCATCAGATTTGGGAGGACTATTTCAATTCTTTAGGTAAGATTATTGAAAAGGGAAGTCTAAAATGGGAACCTAACAATAGAATACTTGCAAAACTACAAAAACATGCAAAATCATTTACAACAACTTACAATAAAATATCTGTACCACAAAATGCAAAACCACCACATTTACAACTTACAATAAAATATCTGTACCACAAAATGCACAACTACCACATTATGAAACAGTTGGTTGAATATTACTTTCGGCATCTGAAACTACGTTTATGGTGGCAAAACTCAAAATCATTTGAGGGGGGGGGGGGGGGGGGAATGTGAGGAATATTCTACGATCAAAATTCGACAATGGAATCTGGATCAAGGAAAAAAACCAAGTAAATTTATCACGTTATAGTAAAACGCCACAATCAGGAAAGTGCTATTACAAAGTTCTGATCACTTGCATGGAACGAATAACAGCAGGGAGACAATGAAAATTCTCAGAATAAATGGTCATGTCTTTTATCTCTGGCTAAAATAAATCTTGCAGTCGTAGACTTCACTATTCGAGCTGTGGAAAGGTGCAGTAGCTAGATTCCCTTTACGGATCTCCCATATTCCCACTTCTAGCTAATGCCATGAGCTGCCCCTCCCGCCGGAGGTTCGAGTCCTCCCTCGAGCATGGGTGTGTGTGTCGTTCTTAGGATAAGTTAGTTAAAGTAGTGTGTAAGTCTAGGGACCGATGACCTAAGCAGTTTGGTCTCTTAGGAATTCACACACACTTCACTTCGCCATGAGCTGGTAGGACAAGTATCGTGGTTCATTGTCGGAACATCGTTCATGCACAATGAATCCCTCCGGCTCCTGATGTAAGCTCTCCCTTTTGAATTGTACATATTATGGTAATGTTTATTTCGTTGTTAAGCGATCGGATTTTTACAGGAGATGGCTTATAACAGATCACATCAAACGGAGGAATAAACGGTGTTCTTCTTTTTCACGACTGCCAGTAATTAATAACCATCGACTTGATAGCCACACACCATCGTAACCTATTATAAGTAACAACACTATGTATATAAATTTAGTTAACTGGCCTCCAACGAAGAATATTCTTAACTAGTTGCAGGTCTTTCACACACACACACACACACACACACACACACACACACACACACACACTATTGTAATCTACACTTATACTTTTGTATTCCAGGGAAGTCCTTATGATCTCGATTCTTTCATCGATGATACGTTCTCGTATAGGTCATCATTTCACTTAAATTGTAATCAGCAGTTTCAGTTCTACTGACACTACAAATACTTCATCATCTTGTCCTCGTTAACAATTGCATGTATGATTAGCAATTCATAATCTCCTGACTTCTTGAAACAAATCTTCCTCTCAACGCCGCCTCTAGCTTTAATTCAACCGACCCCAATCTTTAGAGTCAGTGTTGCCAACTCTCCGAAACGAAATAAGCTAAATGTCCATACAAAAAAGCCGGAAAAAGTTGAAGTAAAACAAGATGTATTATTGTGCAGTTTTATTTTTGCAGCAATTATTCTGTATAGGGTATTTAAATGTGGGAGGGACGTGTACGAACATCCAGTAAGATAGATATTGTTAGATAACTCCAACTGTATGGAGAAAAATTTGATCAAATTTTACACACCGAGACGCCAAAAAGTAATCAACGCTGCTATTATTTTGATGGATCTTATTTTTTACTTTGGATTCAAGTTCTTGAAAAATAGTTTAACCAGATTTACACATACCAGGTATGTAATTCACTTTAAACTTTAAAATAGCTTCAGAAAATAACGGTTCCACAGGATTTCTCCATCATATCTTAAGTGCATGTACGACGTTTCATATCAGTAGCTTTAACGGTCGGAAAGTAAAGCGCCAAAGAATAAAAATTTAAATTTGTGCCTTGTGTATCTCATTAGAGAAATGATTTCTGGATACAATAGTACTTCGAATACAGATTTAAAAACTTCAGCTTTTATTTATGCATGTAAAACATCAGCCAATTTTTAAAACCTCGAAAGTTAGACGAAAATAAATAATGTAAATAATCAACTTCATGTCATTTTCTATTGCGTAATTTTATTTTTCTCACAATACAAATATAAATTAGTTCCTGCTACGTACGTACATGACTAACTTCAGAAATTCTTCTCTATATTACATTATTTCGTACACCTAGCAAACTACCGCACTGAATAGAAGTTAGCTGTTCCTTTCCTCAGTTCAGTCGTTAGCACATTGTTTATTACAACTGTGAAGCATATGTCCCCTGATTCATCCTGCATAAAGCAACTGCTGCTTGCTTTCCTTAGAACATCTTCTTCATTAATGTGAAGTTGCGATGTCGGCTGTGCTGCAACAGCGTTTCCAGTAAGGCTCTCAACCGCGTATGTGCATGCTGACGATCCCGGAAGACACACCAACACAGCTTTAGATTGCTTGCTTTGTTGTGCCTTTTAATTCATATACTAACACGTTTCCATGGAATACTGAAGCATATTTCAATGCAAGTAATTTTCCTGTAATTATCGTGGATTTTTAAAGTTTCCTATAAGTCAAGGACAAAAATATAGAAAAGAAGCCAGAATATTGTGAAAAAAGCCATATTTTCGGACGAAAATCACTTATTTGACAGCTAAATGATATTAAGAAGTAGTCAAAATTAGCTCCAAAAACTGATTTATCGGAATTGACTGGAACAAAGCCGATGTGACTTGGACAATACTCTCGCTGCAGAAAAGGCGCGTAACGCACCGAAGGTTCCAGAATGATAGTACCGCCGGCTAGCGCGATCTAGCCAAACCAGTACGTTGCAGGCAGACGCAGTACTCTTACACTGGTCGAATAAGGGGTCCGTTTCGAGCTTCCATCATTAGACCGGCGCGGTCGACATTAATAAGAAAACAGGCTGTCTGACCTCGAAGACGGCGAGGCTTCCAATCTAGTTTATTTCAGTGGCATTACGCAAGGACACGCGACCCCGCCTGTTGGATTCTCGACCGGTGTGAGGGGTTTCATGACCCTGACACGCACACCTTGCAGAAGGGCACTAGCCCCAAACAAAAGGTAGAAATACTAAGAATTTAGAAGACGGTAGCGGCTAGTGCCGTGGATCACACAAGGTATTACAAATCAGAGTCTTTCGTAGGTGCTGGACCTACTATTACCTGGATTGCTACATACACCACTGGCCATTAAAATTGCTACACCACGAAGATGACGTTCTACAGACCGCGAAATTTAACCGACAGGAAGAAGACGCTGCGATATGCAAATGATTAGCTTTTCAGAGCATTCACACAAGGTTGGCGCCGGTGGCGATACCTACAACGTGCTGACATGAGGAAAGTTTCCAACCGATTTCTCATACACAAACAGCAGTTCACCGGCGTTGCCTGGTGAAACGTTGTTGTGATACCTCGTGTAAGGAGGAGAACTGCGTACCATCACGTTTCCGAATTTGATAAAGGTCTGATTGTAGCCTATCGCCATTGCGGTTTATCGTATCGCGACATTGCTGCTCGCGTTGGTCGAGATCCGATGACTGTTAGCAGAATATGGAATCGGTGGGTTCAGGAGGCTAATACGGAACGCCGTGCTGGATCCCAACGGCCTCGTATCACTAGCAGTCGAGATGACAGGCATCTTACCTCCATGGCTGTAACGGATCGTGCAGCCACGTCTCGATCCGTGAGTCAACAGATGGGGACGTCTGCAAGACAACCACCATCTGCGCGAACAGTTATACGACGTTAGCAGGAGCATGAACTACCAGCTCGGAGACCATGGCTGTGGTTACCCTTGACGCTGCATCACAGGTAGGACGGCCTGCGATGGTGTACTCAACGACAAACCTGGGTGCACGAATGGTAACACGTCATTGTTTCGGATGAATCCAGGTTCTGTTTACAGCATCATGATCGTCGCATCCGTGTTTGGCGACATCGCGGTGAATGCACATTTGAAGCGTGTATTCGTCATCGCCACACTGGAGTATTACCCGGCGTGATGGTACGGGTAGCCATTGGTTACACGTCTCGGTCACCTCTTCTTCGCATTGACGGCACTTTGAACAGTGGACGTTACATTTCAGAAGTGTAACGACCTGTGGCTGTGCCGTTCATTCTATCCCTGCGAAACCCTACATTTGAGCAGGATAATGCACGACCGCATGTTGCAGGTCCTGTACGGGCCTTTCTGGATTCAGAAAATGTTCGACTGCTGCTCTGGCCAGTACATTCTCCAAACCTCTCACCAATTGAAAACGTCTGGTCAGTAGTGGCCGAGCAAGTGGCTCGTCACAATACCCCAGTCACTACTCTTGATGAACTGTGGTATCATGTTGAAGCTGCATGGGCAGCTGTACCTGTACACGCCATCGAAGCTCTGTTTGACTCAATGCCCAGGCGTATCTAGGCCGTTATTACGGCCAGAGGTGGTTGTTCTGGGTACTGATTTTTCAGGATCTATGCACCCAAATTGCGTGAAAATGTAATCACATATCAGTTGTAGTATAATATATTTGTCCAATGAATACCCGTTTATCATCTGCATTTTTTCTTGGTGTAGCAATTTTAATGGCCAGTAGTGTAACTGCTACTTTTGTTAAAGCACGTGTCGTTGCATATGAACCCGTTTTGTGTATCGTCGTAGCAGTTTACTGCCTGTGACAATAATCGGCTGTTAAAAGATTATTTCATATCTTCATGGGTTCGTAGTAATGTCATTTGATGAGTAGAAAGAAAAAAAAATCTGTAGAGAACAGAATAGGGCTTCTCAGAGGTCATGAAAGTTTCTCCAAAACAGAAGTCGCAGTTTTTTGTCGCTGTCGCCTATTATCGTGAATCAGAAAGTCCTTGATAATAATTGCATGTCGTTTATTGCGAATTGCCTCTCAAGCCCTGAATACTAAACAAGGCCAGAAGTCTCTGGAGATCGAATGAAAGCGTTCTGTCTGAGATTAGGCAATGTATCTGGGGGTATACTACTTCGTAATTGTATTCTTGAAGGCTTTCCTACTGTAAAAACAGTTGTTACGGCTTTCGGGAGTTGCGGTGGTGGTGACACTAAAACTTCAAGATTGTTCTGGCTATTAAAAAAAATTTGTATGTGCTGGTCACCTCATATGTGTGTATGCCCTGCAGGGTTCTGTTAAAGAACGCCCTATGTTCCATGTAGATGTACTTGGTGCATCATTCAGGATAGACGCAGTTTTGCTGGGACAGGTCACAGAAACCAGGACGGACCACAAAAACACCATTATCACCCTAGTGGTGTCTCTTATCAGAAACATCGTCCATAATGGCACAGCTTCTAATTTAATTGATGTGTGCACCAGAGAGGCTTTAGCTCGGACACTGGCTGTGCTGAGATAATGTTCTCTACAGAGGACACTGCTAGAAAGAGTACCTGGGTTCATATCTCTGACCCAGAATTAGGTTTTCCGTGGTTCATCTACATCTAACCTACATGACTACTCTGCAGTTCACAATAAAGTGTCTTGCAAAGGGTTCGTCGATCCACCTTCAAGCTATTTCTGTACCGTTCCACTCTCTAAGAGCGTGAAGTAAAAACGAACGCTTAAATCTTACCGTGCGAGCTCTGGTCTCTCTCATTTCATTATGAAAATCATTTCTTCCTATGTATGTTGACACCAACAAAATATTTTCACACTTTGAGAAGAAAGTTTATGATTACAATTTCATGAGAAGATCTTGCCACAACGAAAAACGCCTTTGTTTTAATGATTGTCACTCTATCCCGCTTATCAAATCCGTCATACTCTGTAACTTATTTTGCGATATTACAAAATGTGCTGCTCTTCTTTGAACTTTTTCAATGACCCCAGTCAGTCCTGTCAGACGCGGATTCTATACCGCGCAGTAATACTTCGGAAGAGGACTTTCGAGCGTACTGTAGGCAGTTTCTTCAGTAGACTTGTTACATTTTCTAACTGTCCTGCCTGTAAATCTCAGTCTTTTTTTCGCTTTCCCCTCAAAATTATCTATCTGATCATTTCAGTATGAGTTATTCATAATTGTAGTCCTAAGTATTTTGTTGAGTTCACAGCCTCTAGATTTGTGTGATTTATCGTGTAGCCAAATTTAGCGGACTCATTTTAATAGTTTTGTGAATGACTTCACACATTCCATTATTTAGAGTCAATTGCTAATTTTCTCACAATACAATTATCATGTAGAAATCATTTTGCAATTGGTTTTGATCATCTGATGACTTCACAAGATAGCATCGGCTGCAAACAGTCTAAGAGGATGGCTCATATATTGGATAAAGAGATTCTGGTCGTATGTGAAGTATGCTAGTGGCAAGACACAAATAATGCCTTCTCTGCAGGATAGCAATGGAAATACTATCGATGACAGTGCTGCTAAAGCAGTGTTACTAAACACAGCCTTCCGAAATTCCTTCACCAAAGACGACGACGTAAATATTACAGAATTCGAATCAAGAACAGCTGCCAACATGAGTAAATTAGAATCAGTTATCCTCGGAGTAGTGAAGCAACTTAAATCACTTTAAAAAAAGCAAGTTTCCTGTCTAGACTGTATACAAGTTAGGTTCCTTTCAGAGTATACTGATACAGTAACTCCATATGTAACAATCATATACAACCGCTCACTTGACGAGAGACCCGTACCCAAAGATTGGAAGGTTGCACAGGTCACACCAATATTCAAGAAAGGAAGTAGGAGTGACCCACTAAATTACAGGCCTATATCACTAACGTCGGTATGCAACAGGATTATGGAATATGTTTTGTGTTCGAACATTACGAATTACCTCAAAGAAAACGGTCTATTGACAAATAGTCAACACGATTGTAGAAAACATCGTTTGTGTGAAATACAACTAGCTCCTGTCTCATACTAAGTGTTGATTGCTATCGACTAGGGATTTCAAACTGAATCCGTATGTCTAAATTTCCAGAAGGCATTTGACACTGTACAACAAGAGCGGCATGTGATGAAATTTCGTGATTGCGGAATATCGTCTCAATTATGCGACTGGATTCGTTATTTCCTGTCAGAGAGGTCACGGTTCGTATTAACTGACGGAAAGTCATCGAGTAAAACAAAAGTGATCTCTGGCGTTCCTCACGGTAGTGTTATAGGCCGTTTGCTAATCCTTATCTATATAAACGATTTAGGAAACAATCTGAGCAGCCGTCCTAGGTTGTTTGCAGATAATGTTGTGGTTTATCGTCTTGTAAAGTCATCAGAAGATCAAAACGAACTGCAAGACGATTTAGATATCTGTATGGTGCGAAAATCGGCAGTTGACCCTAAGTAATCAAAAGTGTGAGACCATCCACATTAGTTCTTAAAGGAATTTGTTAAATCTAAAGGCCGTAAATTAAACTTAACACCCTGGAATTGCAATTACGAGCACTTTAAATTGGAAAGAACACGTAGAAAATGTTGTTGGGAAGGCGGAACAAAGATTCCGATTTACTAGCAGAACACTTCGAAGATGCGACAGATGTGCTAAAGAGACTGCCTACACAGCGCTTGTCCGTCCTTGTTTGGAGTACTGCTGCGCGGTCTGGGATCTTTACCAGATAGGATTAACGGAGTACATCGAGAATGTTCAAGGAAGAGTAGCGCGTTTTGTTCTATTGAGAAATAAGGGAGAGAGTGCCACGAACATGATACAGGATTTGGAGTGGACATCATTAAAATAAAGGCGTTTTTCGTTTCGGCAGAATCTTCTCACGAAATTTCAATCAATAACTTTCTCCTCGGAATGCGAAAATATTTTGTTAACGCGTCGACCTATACAGGGAGAAACGATCATCATATTAAAATAAGGGAAATCAGAGCTCTCACGGAAAGATATCGGTGCTTGTTTTTTTTCGAGTGTTGTTTGAGAGAATAATAGAGAATTATTATGAAACTGTTTCGATGAAATCTCTGCCAGACACTTAAGTGTGATTTGCAGAGTATCGATGTAGATGTAGAAATTTTCGCATCCGGAAAAGTTTACCTGAGGAATAACAGACGCAATGCATTGCGCAGCAGAAGTGGGAACACAATTATAACCGACACTACCAGGCTCTCTTTTATGTTGCTAGCGGGAATAGTGCAAGTCGCTAGTTGCCAAATGCCATCTTCTTTCAATCGAACTATAGACGAAACGATTTAGTTTCAACCCGTGGGAGACCTGTCGGTTCAAGGAAAATTGTCCGCGAAATGTAAAGGTCTGAGTGCTAGTGCACAGAATTTTAACCTGTCAGAAACTCTAAAATAATTGCACATTTTGCTTTAGAGTGGGAGATTCCTACCTCCCCATCACGCTGTATTAACAGCAGTAAACGGTTATCAGTACAGCAACCCGTAGACGATTTTCCAAACTTCGCGTGTTTGTAAAATTATTTGGCAGTGTACTGCTTTGTTTGACTTGTTTGTCAAACGTAGCCTGTTTTTGACGGTGTTCAAAAGAAATTTTGATTGACGACCTGTTTTACAAGCAAGTTTGAACGTTTACGCATGCGTTTGTCAAACAGAAACAAGTCGCTTGCCATAATACCATCCATATCTTTGAAATATCTGGCAGATTTAAAGATTTGAAGGTTATATCATGCATTGCATCTTCAACACTGCCTCCTAGTGTCAAAATATGTTGCCGGAAAAACATCAGTACACCATTTTAGAGGTTTACAATTCATTCAAGATTTATTGTCCCAACAGTGCACGTGGAGAACATGAAATGATTACAAAAAAAAAAAAAAAAAAAATGGCTCTGAGCACTATGGGACTTAACATCTGTGGTCATCAGTCCCCTAGAACTTAGAACTACTTAAACCTAACTAACCTAAGAACATCACACACATCCATGCCCGAGGCAGAATTCGAACCTGCGACCGTAGCAGTCGCGCGGTTCCGGACTGAGCGCCTAGAACCGCTAGACCACCACGGCTGGCGAAATGATTACATTTACAGATCAATAATACAAGCGGTTCTGAGGTACCGGTGATCGACCAATACTGAACCACCCTTATTAGTACGTTGTGTAGCGGCCACGGGTGGCAATGCAGGCTCAGACGCTGGTATCCAGTCAATCATACAGATGGCGAATATTGTCCTGGGATGCGTTATGCCATGCTTGCTGGGCCTGTTCACGTAGTTCTTAAGAGTTGTTGTTTGACGAGTCGCATGAGTCACATCTCGTTCCCATCACATCTCTCACGTGCTCGATTAGAGACAAGTCCGGAGGCTGTGTTGCCGAGGAAGTTGTTGCACGTCTTGCAGAGCACGTTGAGTTGCACGGGCTATGTGTGGGGGAGCATTATCCTGTTGGAACAACACAACATCCTCCTGTTGCAAGAGCGGCAAAAGAACGGATCTAACAACATTCTGCACGTGCCGAGCGCTGATTACCGTCCGCTACAGAAACACCAAAAGTGAACGAGAATACACTCGTGCTCATAAATTAACGATAATTGCAGAATGTGGTGCCACACAACGTGGAACTACACAAAACTGTCGCTGATAGCATAGGCACATAGGTAACACACACGACACTGATCTGTAAGTCCGCGGTATTGGTGATAAGTTGAGAAAACCGTCCAGAAACAAATGTGCTACAAAACGCCACGTTTCCTGCGCATATACCCCGACACCAACATGGGATATGATCACCGTGCACACGTAAACAGGCCGCACAACGGGTTGCCATACTCCGGATCAGGCGGTCGAGCAGCTCCTATTCATGCACCAGTGCCTGTCGGAGCTCCTGAAGTATCGTAGGGTTTGAAGACATGCAGCGATACGTCGACCGAGAGCATCCCCGACGTGCTCGATGGAGTTGAGGTCTGGAGAACAGGCAGGCCACTCCATTCGCCTGATCTGTTTCAAGGTTCTCCTATACGACGGCAGCTCGGTGGAGCTATGCGTTATCCATCCATCAGGAGCAAGGTGGGACCCACTGTACCCCAGGTGCAAAATGACGTCCCGATACACCTGACCTGTTCCAGTTCCTCTGTCAAAGACATGCAGGGGTGTACGTGCACCAATCATAATCCCACCCCACACCATCAAACCACGACCTCCATACAGGCCCCTTTCAAGGACATTAAGGGGTTGGTATCTGGTTCCTGGTTCACGCCAGATGAAAACCCGGCGAGAATCACTGTTCAGACTATACCTGGACTCGTCCGTGAACATAACCTGGGACCACCGTTCCAATGACAATGTTGTTGACACCAGGCTTTACGGGCTCTCCTGTGACCAGGGGTCAGTGGAATCCATCTTGCAGGTCTCAAGGCGTATAAACCATGTCTGTTCTGTCGTCTGTAGACTGTGCCTCTGGAGACAATTGTTCTAGTGGCTGCGATAAGGTCCCGAGGAAGGCTACCTGCAGTACTCCGTGGCCGTCTGCTGGAATCGTTGCCATAACCTTGAGATCACACTTTCTGGCACACGGAGGGCCCGTGCTACCACCTGCTGTGTTTGGCCAGCCTCCAATCGCCCTAGTATTCTACCGCTCATAACTTCATCAATATGTGTTCTTTGAGCCATTTTCAACACACAGTCACCATTAGCACGTCTGAAAACGTATGCATACTTACCCGCTGCACCGTACTCTGACATCCACCAACACACCTATGTGGACTGCTGCCAACGCCACTGTGCGACGACCGCAGGTCAAATGCACCGCATGGTCATACCCCGAGGTGATTTAAACCCGCAGACCGCCCACCAGAGCGTTGTTTCACCATGTATCGGCATTATCCTTAATTTATAAGCGTGAGTCTAGTAGCTTATCGCACCCCAGACCATAGGGCCCGGGGTGGGCTCAGTGTGTGTTGGTCGATAACGCCCACCAGGTCTACCTCGTACGCGCAAACGACCATCAATTACGCCCAGGTAGAATCTGTTTTCATCGCTGAAGATCGCGGCCCGCCATTCCATCTCCCAAGGGATACCCTGACGGCTCCAATGAAGCCCTGCACGTCGATGCTGAGGCGTGAGTGGAAGCTTGGCTACAGGTGTGCACACTCATAGTCTCACTGCTAATAATCGCAAGAGTTCGTGGTGACACGTTCCAGCCTCACAAGCGACTGCGCTGCCCTTACAATACGACGATACTGGCGGGTTCAAAAATGGCTCTGAGCCCTATGGGACTTAACATCTGAGGTCATCACTCCCCTAGAACTTAGAACTACTTAAACCTAACTAGCCTAAGAATATGACACACGTCCATGCCCGAGGGCAGGATTCGAACGTGCGACCGTAGCAGTCGCGCGGTTCCAGACTGAAGCGCCTAGAACCGCTCGGCCACACCGGCCGGCATACTGGCGGGCATCCGTGCTGCGTGGACGTCCAGAACCTCGTCTACGGGTGTGAGAATGTTTACGTGACCACCGACACCAGCTTCACTCACAACTGACGCAGCACTTCCAACTTGTGCGGCAGTTTTCCGAAAAGACCATGTCGCCAGTCGCAATGCCACAATATGATCGCTTTCAAAGTCGCTCAGTTGGCTGCAGAAAGCACGAATGCCTCTCCGTGGCACGGTAACCTGCTTGCTTCACACGTTTGCACCACACTGAGTCTTCTGGCTGTGAGCATTCCGCATTAGAGGGTAGAGACAGATGGCGCTCTGGTAGTTATGCCACTACGCTATCTGTTAGTGGACGACGTAAAACCATTATCCCCACGTGGCATATGCCGTCATCGGATCGTAATCGACGTCGCCTTGAAACCTTCCCGTCTCCTCTGTATCTCTTTTGTTACGCAACCTTCCCTTCTACAATAACCTATGAAACCTTCTCTTAGGATTTCTATCTCTTGCTTAATAATAACAAATGAAATCTTCCCTTTGAAATTAATTCTCTTTCTCAATCTTCGCATACAAATTTAAATGCTGCTTATTAAAAGTGAGTTTCTGATTATTTCGACAAAATATAGTGTGTGTCGTCGTCGTGGCCCTCAGTCGTTACCTGCAATAACCCAAAACTGTTCCTTACCTTTTGTTTTAATGCTACTGGATCGCCATCTGACTGCTACATCGAACTGCGACATGAATATACTTACTCTGTTTCGCTATACTCTATTAGCTGCTGTTGGCTGTCATAATAAGTGGCTGTATTTATTACCAAAGCTGATTTTATTCTTTAATAGCAAAGCTGACGTTATTCTTTAATTAATTTGACTGAAGTTACGTGATTCATAGTTAAACTTTTTCTTGACAACAAAAAAAATTTTGCAACGTTTTACGTTGATGGTTTTTGGAATGGATTGTAATCAGTAATGCAATATTGCTGGCAAAAATTAATTATATTCTGAATGAAATGATTTTACAAACGTTCAAATGGGACTTAATTTTTACAATAATCTTACAACTAGCATTGTGCAAACATACCTTCAGTAGTCTTGAGTTTCTCAAAAAAATAATTCAATAATATTAGTTCCTCTTATGATAATAGTTAGCTGATGTCTCTGTACATCCGTTTATAATCTCTTTTAAATCATAGATGGTGGCTGGCAGGCACACCGCTCCTCTCAACATCTCGCTTCAGACCTGCTACCGACTCACTTCGCATCTCGCTTTCTACTGACTTCCTACGAACGCTAAAGTGCGGTCTCTCCCGCCAACAATGCTTTCTGGTGCAGACAACTCCTGCTACCAGTACAAAGTGTATCAATGCGCGGTCTTTCCCGCTCTTTTCTTAAAATGTATCCATACGAGGTCTCTCCCCCCTTTTTAAAATTATATCAATGTGCGGTCTCTCCTGCCAACAATACTTTGGTGCAGACATTCCCTGCTACCAAAATTATTTCCAACATGACAAATATTAATTATTCCTACTTTATCCTATTAATAAAATATAAAAATCTATCATAAATTATGGTTTGACAATAGACAATAGAAAATAGAAGTATACACGTCTTACAACCTTTCCAAGTGTACTATTTTTTTTTCCGGTAGTGGACTTTGAGACACGGTACGCATAGACTGACAGCTGCTCCAAAAGTGAGGTTGCATATTTGACATACTTAGCTGGTAAGTCTGTGCGCTTGTTTGACAAACTCGTGGATAGGAAAGAGCAAATTTGACAAGCATGTTTGATCGTTTGCAGGGGCCTCAAGGCGAACATGCAGGTTAGCGTGTAACGCGGCTAAGACCTAATGTCTGACCATCAGTCTCAACTTACCTTCTCGAATGCTAAGAAGCAGCATAGCACGTGGCGTAGTGCTGTTGGTGTGTTCCCTCCTCTTCGCGGCCGTTCTATGTAATGGGATTAGCGCTGGTATGGAAGCCACGGGCCCTCGCGGTAAACCGATTCCCTCTTCCATTCGCAGCCGCGTATAATGCGCCTATTTACATGCGCGCTGCCTCAGAACATGAACTTATGACCTTTGCAGATGCTTTTTCCTGCTCGCAGAGATGCACCGCTGTTTTAAATTCGGTCTCTTTATTTCAGTTTTAAGGTTACCACGCACTCCTAATTTTTTAGACTTTTTTGCGCTCTACGCTGTCCGCAAACAAAGCTAAGTGGTCCTGGGAAGTGAGGTGAATTTGGAGCAGCCGCATCCTACGCAGTTTTTCTTGTAAGTTTTTAGCGTACTCGCCGGGGCCGGCTGAAAGGACGGATTGGAAATCGATGCTAGAGGTGAGCAGGCCGTTTGGCTGCTGTGCGCTCGCTTTGTTTTACCTTAGAAGGGATTGAGTGAAGTGAAGGAATAAGCGTAGATAGTAATAATATGATGCGTAATAACACGATGGGTAAGGGCTTCCCAGCGAAATCTCTACAGCTTACTGGAAACGGCAATGTATGGACCCGCCTACATTGTGTCCACTACACTGCAGAAGTTACACACCCCTACATAGTCCCAATGTCTCCTTTTGCGATTCTCACTTTTTTTCCTAGCCGTGAAGAAAGACATCCGTGGCTGTAGATTTGGTTCGGACGAAGAAGTGCACGCCTGGATACACTCACGTGTTGAACGTCTTGCCTCCCAGTGAGATAGCCTATATGTATTAACAGTTAAGCCGGTTGCTCTTGAAGTAATAAACAACTTAGAGCATACTTACTTTATTCCACCTGTCTCGTTCTTTTTACTGTCGCTTATAGGCGGCCCATCCATGGGAACACAGCGACTATATTAAAGATATACACTACTGGCCATTAAAATTGCTATACCACGAAGATGACTTGCTACAGACGCGAAATTTAACCGAGAGGAAGACGATGCTGTGATATGCAAATGATTAGCTTATGAGAGCATTCACACAAGGTTGGCGCCGGTGGCGACACCTACAACTTGCTGACATGAGGAAAGTTTGCAACCGATTTGTCTTACACTAACAGCAGTATACCGGCGTTGCCTGATGAAACATTGTTGTGATGCCCCGTGTAAGGAGGAGAAATGCATGCCATCACGATTCCGACTTTGATAAAGGTGGTATCGAACACTCCTGCTCGCGTTGGTCGAGATCCAATGACTGTTAGCAGAATATGGAACCGGTGGGTTCAGGAGGGTAATACGGGACGCCGTGCTGGATCCCAACGGCCTCGTATCACTAGCAGTCGCGATGACGGGCATCTTATCCGCATGGCTGTAACGGATCGTGCAGCCACGTCTCGATTCCTGAGTCAACAGATGGGGATGTTTGCAAGACAACAACCATCTGCACGAACAGTTCGACGATGTTTGCAGCAGCATGGACTATCAGCTCGGAGACCATGGCTGCGGTTACCCTTGACGCTGCATCACAGGCAGGAGCTCCTGCGATGGTGTACTCAACGACTAACCTGGGTGCACGAATGGCAAAACGTCATTTTTTCGGATGAATCCAGGTTCTGTTTACAGCATCATGATGGTCGCATCCGTGTTTGGTGACATCACGGTGAACGCACATCGGTAGCGTGTATTCGTCATCGCCATACTGGCGTATCACGTGGCGTGATGGTATGGGGTGTCATTGGTTACACGTCTCGGTCACCTCTTGTTCGCATTGACGGCACTTTTGAAGAATGGACGTTACATTTCAGACGTGTTACGACCCGTGGCTCTACCCTTCATTCGATCCATGCGAAACCCTACGTTTCAGCAGGATAACGCACGACCGCATGTCGCGGGTCCTGTACGGGTCTTTTTAGATACAGAAAATGTTCGACTGCTACCCTGGCCAGCACATTCTCCAGATCTCTCACCAATTGAAAATGTCTGGTGAATGGTGGGCGAGCAACTGGCTCGTCACAATACGCCAGTCACTACTCTTGATGGACTGTGGTATCGTGTTGAAGCTGCATGGGCAGCACGGCATCCAAGCTCAGTGTGACTCAATGCCCAGGCGTTTCAAGGCCGTTATTACGGCCCAGAGGTAGTCGTTCTGGGTACTGATTTCTCAGGATCTGTGCACCCAAACTGCGTGAAAATGTAATCATGTGTCATTTCTAGTATAATATATTTGTCCAATGAATTTCGTCTTGGTGTAGCAGTTTTAGTGGCCAGTAGTGTTCATTCATTGAATCATCACGTGGTGAGTAACGCGTGCCTCGTGTGTGTGTGCAGCAGGTGGTCAGTGATGGCGGCCGCTCCCGGGCGCCGCCTGGCCCTCGCGGCGCTCGCGCTCCTCTCGCTGTGGGCGCCGTCGCTCGCCGCGTCGTCGCCGCCGCGGCGCCGCAGCGTCGCCGTGCTGGCCGACGACACGTACCCCGGCTACGGCGTGAAGCAGTTCGCGGCGCAGCCCGGCGCCTCCTACCGCCTGCTCGACACGGGCTTCTCGCAGTTCTTCGCGGTCGTGAGCGGCGGCCTGCTGATGACGACGGCCGACCTGCACCCGCTGGTGGGCCGGCCCGTGTCGCTGGCCGTGCTCGAGGACGCGGGCAACCGCTCGAGCACGCACTCGCTGCAGCTGCTGGTGCTGGACCGGCGCGACATGCTGCGCTTCCGCGAGGCGGCCGCGCCGGCGCGGGTGCGCGAGAACGCGCCGCCGGGCTCCGGCGTCGCCCACCTGGCGCTGGCGGGCGGCGCGGGTGGCCGCGTGCGATACGCCATCGTGGCCGGCGACCCCGGCGGCGACTTCCGGCTGGCGGCGGCCAACGCGACCGGCGTCGCCGTCGAGACGGCGCGGCCGCTCGACCGCGAGAAGACGCCGGCGTACAACCTGACGGTGGAGGCGGCGGACGGCCGCGGCGCCGACAGGGCCGTCACCACGCTGCCCGTGGAGGTGCTCGACGAGAACGACAACAGCCCCGTGTTCTCCAGCAAGGTGTACCGCTTCTCCGTGGACGTGGGCGGCCGCGCCTCCGACCGCTTCCGGACGGTCGGCAAGGTGGCGGCGACCGACGCGGACGGCGACCGCGTGGCGTACCGGCTGGCGGCGCCCAGCGGACTGGTCGTGGTCGTGCCGCAGACGGGGGAGCTGCTGCTCGCCGAGGAACCGCCCGAGGAGGACGTCGAGTACGAGATCGCGGTCGAGGCGCACGACCTGCGGTCGCCCAGCCGCACCTCGCAGGCTCCGGCGCAGGTCTGGCTCCAGTTCAACGGGCCCGCCGACGTCGACGAGTCCTCGGCGGCGACCGGCAACGAGACCGTCGACGACGACGAGGACGAGGACGACGGCGCGAACGAGGTGGCCTCCGAGGAGTGGTCGGAGCCGTCGCGCGCCCGCGTCCACCGCATCGCCAAGCGGCGGGTGACGCGCGCCGTGCGGCCCACCAAGCGCATCGAGTTCACCGAGGCGGACGGCGGCACCGAGGGGCGCGCAGTCTTCACCCTGGAGAAGGAGACCGAGCGGGAGACCTTCAAGATCCGCGACGAGAACCCTTGGGTCACTGTCGAGCCCAACGGCGCCGTACGCGTCAAGAAGAAGTGGGACTACGAGGAGCTCGGCCCGGAGAAGACCATCGACTTCTGGGTCACCATCACCAACGCCGGAGGAGGAGGAGGTCAGTTTCTATTTCACTCCATTTTTTAAAAAAAATCTTTATTTCAATAACAAATATAATAGTTATATAGCTTAACCCACCACCTTAGTGCCGGCCGCGGTGGTCTAGCGGTTCTAGGCGCTCAGTCCGGAGCCGCGCGACTGCTACGGTCGCAGGTTCGAATCGTGCCTCGGGCATGGATGTGTGTGATGTCCTTAGGTTAGTTAGGTTTAAGTAGTTCTAAGTTCTAGGGGACTGATGACCATAGCTGTTAAGTCCCATAGTGCTCAGAGCCATTTGAACCATTTTTTTTTTTTTGTTACAAAAAGTTACGGTCAAACTTTAAGGAAACATTCCTCACACACAAATAAAGAAAAGATGTTATGTGGACATGTGTCCGGAAACGCTTAATTTCCATGTTAGAGCTCATTTTAGTTTCGTCGGTATGTACTGTACTTCCTCGATTCACCACCAGTTGGCCCAATTGAAGGAAGGTAATCTTGACTTCGGTGCTTGTGTTGACATGCGACTCATTGCTCTACAGTACTAGCATCAAGCACATCTGCAGGTAGCATCAACAGGTTAGTGTTCATCACGAACGTGGTTTTGCAGTCAGTGCAATGTTTACAAATGCGGAGTTGGCAGATGCCCATTTGATGTATGGATTAGCACGGGGCAATAGCCGTGGCGCGGTATGTTTGTATCGAGACAGATTTCCAGAACGAAGGTGTCCCGACTGGAAGACGTTCGAAGCAATTGATCGTCGTCTTAGGGAGCACGGAACATTCCAGCCTATGACTCGCGACTGGGGAAGACCTAGAACGACGAAGACACCTGCAATGGACGAAGCAATTCTTCGTGCAGTTGACGATAACCCTAATGTCAGCGTCAGAGAAGTTGCTGCTGTACAAGGTAACGTTGACCACGTCACTGTATGGAGGGTGCTACGGGAGAACCAGTTGTTTCCGTACCATGTACAGCGTGTACAGGCACTATCAGCAGCTGATTGGCCTCCACGGGTACACTTCTGCGAATAGTTCATCCAACAATGTTTCAATACTCATTTCAGTGCAAATGTTCTCTTTACGGACGAGGCTTCAAATTGTAAATTTTCACAATCAACATGTGTCGGGTGACGAGAATCCGCACGCAATTGTGCAATCACGTCATCAACACAGATTTTCTGTGAACGTTTGGGCAGGCATTGTTGGTGATGTCTTGATTGGGCTCCATGTTCTTCCACCTAGGCTCAATGGAGCACGTTATCATGATCTCATACGGGATACTCTACCTGTGCTGCTAGAACATGTGCCTTTACAAGTACGACACAACGTGTGGTTCATGCACGATGGAGCTCCTGCACATTTCAGTCGAAGTGTTCGTACGCTTCTCAACAACAGATTCGGTGACCGATGGATAGGTAGAGGCGGACCAATTCCATGGCCTCCACGCTCTCCTGACCTCAACCCTCTTGACTTTCATTTATGGGGGCATTTGAAAGCTCTTGTCTACGCAACCCCGGTACCAAATGTAGAGACTCTTCGTGCTCGTATTGTGGACGGCTGTGATACAACACGCCATTCTCCAGGGCTGCATCAGCGCATCAGGGATTCCATGCGACGGAGGGTGGATGCATGTATCCTCGCTAACGGAGGACATTTTGAACATTTCCTGTAACAAAGTGTTTGAAGTCACGCTGGTACGTTATGTTGCTGTGTGTTTCCATTCCATGATTAGTGTGATTTGAAGAAAAGTAATAAAATGAGCTCTAACATGGAAACTAAGCGTTTCCGGACACATGTCAACATAACATATTTTCTTTCTTTGTGTGTGAGGAATGTTTCCTGAAAGTTTGGCCGTACCTTTTTGTAACACCCTGTACGCTACTACCTAGTTGTTAATCTTCCTGCCTACTTGTTAATTCCTAACTGCCTGCACCGTTACAGGTGTGTCAGCCTAGATATAAACCTACTTCAAGGTCTTGCTCATCGAGCTAATCCCGATGAGCTTTCCCCCGACACTGGGCAGGCCAAAATTGCTTGTCGCTGTAGGTTCCTAATTAAGTGTCTACTTCTAATGCTACTAACTACTAATTAACTTACGTAAAATCCGGTGCTGTCTTAGTCGAGAATAGGTGTACCCCAGTCCCCCTAGCCCTGCACGTGGCGGATTCCAACTAAAAGTCGACCTCTCCACGCTCAGGCGGTACAGGATTAGGGTACTAGGACACTTTCAGTGGTTGGTTCTAGTCGCGAAAGGCCCTCAGGTATGCAGTCAGAACTTTTCGTGATACCTCATTTGCCAATTTGTTCAGAGTTTCGAAAGTCTCTTCGTGTCTTAATATGTCGTATGTGTTGTTGTTTCGAAGTTCTTGTTTTCATGTATCTGCTACATCATCGAAAAGGGGGCATTCGTAAACCACATGATCAGGAGTACCCTCCAAAGCGCCACAGTCACACTCACACTCAGGTGTAGCCCTTTTCCCCAAACCGACATAGATATGTCGGGTAGGGCCCATGACCAGTGAGAAAATGTATTAGACCCCGGTTTGGTTTGATATTCCTCATGCCTAACCTTTCTTTAACATTTGGCAAGAATCCATAGGTTCTTCTGCCAGATTCAGCCATTTCCCAAGATTCCTGCCATAAGTCCTCACCCCTTATTCGTATTTCTCCCTTGTCCCTAGCCAAAACTCCCAGTATGTTCTCTATTTTCATGTCGTTCCCTTTCTTGACCCAGTACCATGCTTCTTGTTCCCGTATTTTGATATCTAGAGGACAGAGCTCCATTATCACTAACAGGGCATTTCCTGGGGATGTTCTGTAAGGCCCCACAGATCTTAACAGCATGTTCCTTTGTACTCTTCTCACTGTCATGGCAGGCACCACCCTTGTGAGCCTGTGCGCGCAGACTCCCGATCCGTAACCCACTATTCAAGTCACTATTCTGTTATGATACAACTTTATTAGGTGTGGTGGAACGTGTGGTGGAAGGTGAAATCTTTTGTGTCCTATGGAGATGAGGTTATTGAGTACTTGTAGTGCTTTTTGGGTTACGGACACAATGTGCCTTCCGAAGTTCCACCTTCCATCGATGATGACACCCAATTCACTCCATTTTGTTATGTATCTTTTAACGTTATCAGAAAGAGATGACAAGTAACTCCGCCCAAACAGACCATGAAGGCCCGACGGTACCGACCGGCCGCCGTGTCATCCGCACCCCAAAGGCGTCGCTGGATGCGTATATGGAGGGGGTGGTCAGCACATTGCTCTCACTGCCGTATGTCAGTCTGCGATACCGGTGCCGCTACTTCCCACTCAAATAGCTCCTCAGTTCGCAGAGAGATAATGCTGGAATCAATATAATCAACAGCCGGCCGGTGTGGCCGAGTGGTTCTAGGCGCTTGAGTCTGAAACCACGCGACCGCTACGGTCGCAGGCTCGAATCCTGCCTCGGGCATGGATGTGTGTTATGTCCGTAGGTTAGTTAGGTTTACGTAGTTCTAAGTTCTACGGGACTGATGACCTCAGATGTTAAGTCCCATAGTGCTCAGAGCCATTTCAACCAATATAATTAATAAGATCGGTGGATATAACATAATCAGAAGTTATGGTACAGAATACCTAAAACCCTATTATAACGAGACAGTTGATCTAGTAATCTTCGACGAGACACAGTGGGCTCTAAAAATCTGAAAAATCGCAAGAGTTGTGGACGAGATTAAATGAATGCCGAACTTATTAAACCTGGAGGTACGCTGTGCTAACTAATACTGGTATATTATTTACTGGATGGTGGCGAAGCTATAAAATCCCGTATTATTCAAAAACGTCAAGTAATGACTGTTTTTAAAAAAGGCAAAAGAAATACACGTGGCTGTTAATAAGGGTACAAGTCTCACGAATACAATTTATAAAGTTTACTCAGAAATAATAAACAAGTCCTTGAAGAGAAGAGTAAAGTGGGTTTAGGAAGCGACGCTCGACCATCAATGATTTTTTGACATCGAGAGAATTTTACGAACACGACAAAAAGTCAGTTTATGAATACATGTTCCTTTTATTGACTTCGAAAGAGCCTTTGATTCAGTCATTAGAAATAGACTGTGGACAATAATTGACAAGCAAGGATACCCCATGCATCCTATATAGGTAATCAAAAACATATATGATGACACCAAAACAATCATAAAAACAGGCACTTCAGAAACAGATCAACGTGTCAGACAGGGATGTAGCGTGTCAAGACCTGTTTTTAACGCTTATATTGAAGACCTTGTAAGAAATTAGAAGAAAGAATTCTATGAAGGTAAACAGCTGAACAGGAACTACCATCTAAATGTTATTGTTTACACAGATAATGTAATTGTATTATAAAAGACAGAGGTAGAGTTACAACACTTTGTGTATAAATATGTGTTGGGAAAGAAACATCACAATCTAAAAATATATGCTACTTAAAACAAAAGCTATGGGCCAGTACGGAAAATAACCAGTTCGATCTAAGATTGATATCGAAAACAAGTTACTTGAGCAAGCATTCAGTTACAGTTACTTAGTCTGTGACATAGCTGCACATAGAAAAAGAAACAAAATAAAATCAACAAATGTCAACATGTATGTGGAACTATCTACATCTACATCTACGTCCATACTCCGCAAGCCACCTGACGGTGTGTGGCGGAGGGTACCTTCAGTACCTCTATCGGTTCTCCCTTCTATTCCAGTCTCGTATTGTTCGTGGAAAGAAGGACTGTCGGTATGCCTCTGTGTGGGCTCTAATCTCTCTGGTTTTATCCTCATGGTCTCTTCGCGAGATATACGTAGGAGGGAGCAATATACTGCTTGACTCTTCGGTGAAGGTATGTTCTCGAAACTTCAATAAAAGCCCGTACCGAGCTACTGAGCGTCTCTCCTGCAGAGTCTTCCACTGGAGTTTATCTAACATCTCCGTAACGCTTTCGCGATTACTAAATGATCCTGTAACGAAGCGCGCTGCTCTCCGTTGGATCTTCTCTATCTCTTCTATCAACCCTATCTGGTACGGATCCCACACTGCTGAGCAGTATTCAAGCAGTGGGCGAACAAGCGTACTGTAACCTACTTCCTTTGTTTTCGGATTGCATTTCCTTAGGATTCTTCCAATGAATCTCAGTCTGGCATCTGCTTTACCGACGATCAACATTATATGATCATTCCATTTTAAATCACTCCTAATGCGTACTCCCAGATAATTTATGGTATTAACTGCTTCCAGTTGCTGACCTGCTATTTTGTAGCTAAATGATAAAGGATCTATCTTTCTGTATATTCGCAGCGCATTACACTTGTCTACATTGAGATTCAATTGCCATTCCCTGCACCATGCGTCAATTCGCTGCAGATCCTCCTGCATTTCAATACAATTTTCCATTGTTACAACCTCTCGGTACACCACAGCATCATCTGCAAAAAGCCTCAGTGAACTTCCGATGTCATCCACCAGGTCATTTATGTATATTGTGAATAGCAACGGTCCTATGACACTCCCCTGCGGCACACCTGAAATCACTCTTACTTCGGAAGACTTCTCTCCGTTGAGAATAACATGCTGCGTCCTGTTATCTAGGAACTCCTCAATCCAATCACACAATTGGTCTGATAGTCCATATGCTCTTACTTTGTTCATTAAACGACTGTGGGGAACTGTATCGAACGCCTTGCGAAAGTCAAGAAACACGGCATCTACCTGTGAACCCGTGTCTATGGCCCTCTGAGTCTCGTGGACGAATAGCGCGAGCTGGGTTTCACATGACCGTCTTTTTCGAAACCCATGCTGATTCCTACAGAGTAGATTTCTAGTCTCCAGAAAAGTCATTATACTCGAACACAATACGTGTTCCAAAATTCTGCAACTGATCGACGTTAGAGATATAGGTCTATAGTTCTGCACATCTGTTCGACGTCCCTTCTTGAAAACGGGGATGACCTGTGCCCTTTTCCAATCCTTTGGAACGCTACGCTCTTCTAGAGACCTACGGTACACCGCTGCAAGAAGGGGGGCAAGTTCCTTCGCGTACTCTGTGTAAAATTGAACTGGTATCCCATCAGGTCCAGAGGCCTTTCCTCTTTTGAGCGATTTTAATTGTTTCTCTATCCCTCTGTCGTCTATTTCGATATCTACCATTTTGTCATCTGTGCGACAATCTAGAGAAGGAACTACAGTGCAATCTTCCTTTGTGAAACAACTTTGGAAAAAGACATTTAGTATTTCGGCCTTTAGTCTGTCATCCTCTGTTTCAGTACCATTTTGGTCACAGAGTGTCTGGACATTTTGTTTTGATCCACCTACCGCTTTGACATAAGACCAAAATTTCTTAGGATTTTCTGCCAAGTCAGTACATAGAACTTTACTTTCGAATTCATTGAACGCCTCTCGCATAGCCCTCCTCACACTACATTTCGCTTCGCGTAATTTTTGTTTGTCTGCAAGGCTTTGGCTATGTTTATGTTTGCTGTGAAGTTCCCTTTGCTTCCGCAGCAGTTTTCTAACTCGGTTGTTGTACCACGGTGGCTCTTTCCCATCTCTTACGATCTTGCTTGGCACATACTCATCTAACGCATAATGTACGACGGTTTTGAACTTCGTCCACTGATCCTCAACACTATCTGTACTTGAGACAAAACTTTTGTGTTGAGCCAACAGGTACTCTGAAATCTGCTTTTTGTCACTTTTTCTAAACAGAAAAATCTTCCTACCCTTTTTAATATTCCTGTTTACGGCTGAAATCATCGATGCCGTAACCGCTTTATGATCGCTGATTCCCTGTTCTGCGTTAACTTTTTCAAATAGTTCGGGTCTGTTTGTCACCAGAAGGTCTAATATGTTATCCCCACGAGTCGGTTCTCTGTTTAACTGCTCAAGGTAGTTTTCAGATAAAGCACTTAAAAAAATTTCACAGGATTCTTTGTCCCTGCCACCCGTTATGAACGTTTGAGTCTCCCAGTCTATATCTGGCAAATTAAAATCTCCACCCAGAACTATAACATGGTGGGGAAATCTACTCGAAATATTTTCCAAATTATCCTTCAGGTGCTCAGCCACAACAGCTGTTGAGCCAGGGGGCCTATAGAGACATCCAATTACCATGTCTGAGCCTGCTTTAACCGTGACCTTCACCCAAATCATTTCACATTTCGGATCTCCGTCAATTTCCTTCGATACTATTGCACTTCTTATCGCTATAAACACGCCTCCCCCTTCACTGTTCAGCCTGTCTCTACGGTATACATTCCAATCTGAGTTTAGGATTTCATTACTGTTTACGTCTGGTTTCAGCCAACTTTCTGTCCCTAGTACTATATGGGCATTGTGACCGTTTATTAATGAGAGCAGTTCTGGGACCTTTCTATAGACGCTCCTGCAGTTTACTATTAGCACATTAATATTGTTATTCCCTGTTGCATTTTGCCTACTCCTACCTTGCCGCGTCTCAGGAGGCGTCTTGTCGGGCCTAGGGAGGGGATTCTCTAACCTAAAAAACCCCCATGTGCACTCCACACGTACTCCGCTACCCTTGTAGCCGCTTCCGGCGTGTAGTGCACGCCTGACCTATTCAGGGGGACCCTACATTTCTCCACCCGATAGCGGAGGTCGAGAAATTTGCACCCCAGATCTCCGCAGAATCGTCTGAGTCTCTGGTTTAAGCCTTCCACTCGGCTCCAAACCAGAGGACCGCGAGGAACTATAAAGAAATCTTCAAAAAATAAAGTTAGAAAAAACCACAAAATCGAAACTGTGTAAAACAGTGACGCTGTCCGTGGTTCTTACTGGTAGCGAATCGTGGATTGACAGAAAAAAGAGATAAAAATAACATACACTTAGCAGAAATGAGATTTTTAAAAACTGTCAATTTTTGCCCAAAGAGGAACGGCTTTAAAAAGATGACATCCGGGCAAAATTTGGAATCTGTTGTTTAAATGAGAAAACTGGAGAATACAAGAAAGAATGAATACAATACCTCAAGCAGATGGATGAAGACGAAATGCCAGACGCTGTAAACGAGTACAAGCCCTCAGGGAGACGAGATGGATGAGGGCCGAGAAAGAGATGGTGTTAATTATGTGCAGTTGGAATAGGCATAGTGCCTAAGCTTAGAATTACAGGAAGAAAAAGAAGATCTCTTAACTAGCCTTCTGTACACATTGCAGTGAACTGTCACCACGTAGTTCTGACGGCAATGTCGATCAGAAATGGAAATTTTGTTTAGGGTGAGACAGTGGGGACTCACTGAACAAGGGTTTGGCGGTAGTGGCTTCTGTGCCAGACGAGGTTTCAAAAAAATGAGAGATAGCAGAAGAATGAAAAGAAGATGAAGGACGAAGTAAGAGGGGAAGAAGAAGAAAAAGAAGTGACATATCATTCATTTTTTTGTTTTTAAAACACAGTTACAAATCTCACAATGCCATAATCGGTTTCCACCAACTAACGGTCGTCTTCAGACTCAAGGCACATGCTGCATTGATTTGTACACAACATGTTCACCACCTGGTGGAAACCGGTTATGGTATTTTGAAACGCTCAAATGATGGTGATTGTAGCATGAAATTATAAAAAAATTAAAAAAACAGAGCAAGAAGTGAAAAAGGGAAAGGATTGGTGGTGGCTTAAATTGGAATTGGGCAAAGACGTACGATGAAACGAAGTAATGAGGAGATTCGGATTGGACTAGGTTGAGAGCAACGTTTCCGTATAAGATCTGTCTCTGACTAGTACGTAAGAGTACGAGGGGCTGGAGATCTCCTCTGAACAGCACGTTGCAAGGCATCCCAGATATACTCAATAATGTTCATGTCTGGGCAGTTTGGTGGCCAGCGGATGTGTTTTAACTCAGAAGAGTGTTTCTGGAGCCACTCTGTAGCAATTCTGGACGTATTGGGTGTCGCATTGTCCTGCCAGAATTGCCCAAGTCCTGAATGCACAATGGACATGAATGGATGCAGGTGATCAGACAGGGTGCTTATGTACGTGTCACCTGTCAGAGTCGTATCTAGACGTATTAGGGGTCCCATATCACTCCAAATGCAAACGCCCACCAACTCGAACAGTCCCCTGCTGACATGCAGAGTCCATGGATTCATAAGGTTGTCTCCCTACCCTTGCACGTCCATCCGCTCTATACAGTTTGAAACGAGACTGGTCCTTCCAGGAAACATGTTTCCAGTCATCAACGGGCCAACGTCGGTGTTGACGGGCCCAGGCGAGGCGTAAAGCTTTGTGTCGCGCAGTCACGAGTGGTCCTTTGGTTCCGAAAGCCCATATATGTGATGTTTCGTTGAATGGTTCGCACGCTGACACTTGCTGATGGCCCAGCGTTGAAATCTACAGCAATTTGCGAAAGGGTTGCACTTCTCTCACGTTGAATGATTCTCTTCAGTCGTCGTTGGTCCCGTTCTTGCAGGATCTTTTTCCAGCCGCACCGATGTTGACGATTTGATGTTTTAACCGATTCTTAATATTCACGGTACACTCGTGGAATGGTCGTACGGGAGAGTCCCCACTACATCGCTACCTCGAAGATGCCGTGTCCAATCGCTCGCGCGTCAACTATAACAACACGTTCAAGCTTACTTAAATCTTGATAACCTGCCATTGTAGTAGCAGCAACCGATCTAACTGCTGCGCCAGGCTCTTGTTGTCTTACGTAGGCGTCCGCAGCTCGTGGTCGAGCGGTAGCGTTCTCGCTTCCCACGTCCGGGTTCCCGGGTTCGATTCCCGGCGGGGTCAAGGATTTTCTCTGCCTCGTGATGACTGGGTGTTGTGTGATGTCCTTAGGTTAGTTAGGTTTAAGTAGTTCTAAGTTCTAGGGGACTGATGACCATAGATGTTAAGTCCCATAGTGCTCAGAGCCATTTTCTTACATAGGCGTTGCCGACCGCAGCGCCGTTTTCTGCCTGTTTACATATTTCTGTATGTGAATACGCAGGCCATTACCAGTTTCTTTGGCGCTTCATTATAGTATGACCACATAAAACAGAGTAGATAAGGCAGATGCCAGACTGAGATTCAAGGGAAGAGTCGTAAGGAAATTTATATCATCCACGGAAACTCTTATTCCAATGGGTTCAAGAGTATAGCTTATCACCCTTGGACCAAATTGGACTAATAGAGGAGGCAGACAAAATACAACGAAGAGCGGCGCGAAAATTGGTGCCAGACGTAGTGTCCGCGACAGACCATCAGCTGGCTTACAGAGTATACGGTATGTCGCAAGAGGAGTGGCCAACATTCAGGGATATGACAGCAACGATCATTTGAAGCAAGAAAGTCTAGCAAGCTTGGGTTCTAAACTACATACCTTCAGAGCTATGAACAATTGTTCAGTAGAAGAAATTTGTTTCACAGCATCGAAGATCAGAAGTGCTCATAGCTCTTAAGGTATGCATTTTAGAGCCCATGCTTAGCAGACTTTTTTGTAACCAATGATCTTACCTGGCATATCTCCGATTATTAACCATTTTTTCAGGGGCATCCTGTGGTTGTAGCCGAGCGAGATGGTGCAGTGGTTAGCACGCTGGACTCGTATTCGTAAGGATGACGGTGCAAACTCGCGTCCTGTGATCCTGATTTAGGTTTTCCGTGATTTCCCTAAATTGCTTCATGCAAATACCGGGCTGGTGCCGGCCGGAGTGGCCGAGCGGTTCTAGGCGCTGCACTCTGGAAGAAAGCGCAGGTCGTTCCCATTTTCAAGAAGGGTCATAAATCAGATGCGAATAATTATAGGCCTATTTCGCTTACGTCAATCTGTTGTAGAATAATGGAACATGTTTTGTGTTCTCGTATTATGACGTTCTTAGATAATACAAATCTCCTTCATCATAACCAACATGGATTCCGCAAACAGAGATCATGTGAAACTCAGCTCGCCCTATTTGCCCAAGAAATTCACAGTGCCGTAGACACTGGCGAGCAGATTGATGCCGTATTCCTGGACTTCAGGAAGGCATTTGATACGGTTCCGCACTTACGTTTAGTGAAAAAAATACGAGCTTACGGAATATCGGACCAGGTTTGTGATTGGATTCAGGATTTCCTAGAAGAAAGAACACAACATGTCATTCTTAACGGTTCAAAATCTGCAGATGTAGAGGTAATTTCGGGAGTACCGCAAGGAAGCGTGATAGGACCTTTATTGTTTACAATATACATAAATGACTTATTTGACAACATCGGTAGCTCCGTGAGGCTATTTGCAGATGACACGGTTGTCTACAAGAAAGTAGCAACATCAGAAGACTCGTACGTACTCCAGGAAGACCTGCAGAGGATTAATGCATGGTGCGACAGCTGGCAGCTTTCCCTAAACGTAGATAAATGTAATATAATGCGCATACATAGGGGCAGAAATCCATTCCAGTACGATTATGCCATAGGTGGTAAATCATTGGAAGCGGTAACGACCGTAAAATACTTAGGAGTTACTATCCGGAGCGATCTGAAGTGGAATGATCACATAAAACAAATAGTGGGAAAAGCAGGCGCCAGGTTGAGATTCATAGGAAGAATTCTAAGAAAATGTGACTCATCGACGAAAGAAGTAGCTTACAAAACGCTTGTTCGTCCGATTCTTGAGTATTGCTCATCAGTATGGGACCCTTACCAGGTTGGATTAATAGAAGAGATAGACATGATCCAGCGAAAAGCAGCGCGATTCGTCATGGGGACATTTAGTCAGCGCGAGAGCGTTACGGAGATGCTGAACAAGCTCCAGTGGCGGACAATTCAAGAAAGGCGTTACGCAATACGGAGAGGTTTATTATCGAAATTACGAGAGAGCACATTCCGGGAAGAGAAGGGCAACATATTACTACCGCCCACATATATCTCGCGTAATGATCACAACGAAAAGATCCGAGAAATTAGAGCAAATACGGAGACTTACAAGCAGTCGTTCTTCCCACGCACAATTCGTGAATGGAACAGGGAAGGGGGGATCAGATAGTGGTACAATAAGTACCCTCCGCCACACACCGTAAGGTGGCTCGCGGAGTATAGATGTAGATGTAGACCGCTAAGGTCGCAGTTTCGAATCCTGCCTCGGGCATGGATGTCTGTGATGTTCTTAGGTTAGTTAGGTTTAACTAGTTCTAAGTTCTAGGGGACTAATGACCTTAGAAGTTGAGTCCCATAGTGCTCAGAGCCATTTGAACCATTTGAACCGGGTTGGTTCCTTCGAAAGGTCACGACCAACTTACTTCAATGCAATGGTCAGCACACTGGACTCGTATTCGTAAGGATGACGGTGCAAACCCGCGCCCGGCCAACCTAATTTAGGTTTTCTGTGATTTCCCTAAATCGCTTCATGCAAATGCCGGGTTTGTTCCTTCGAAAGGTCACGACCAACTTACTTCAATGCAATGGTCAGCACACTGGACTCGTATTCGTAAGGATGACGGTGCAAACGCACGTCCGGCCATCCTGATTTGGGTTTTCCGTGATTTCCCTAAATCGCTTTTAGCAAACAGAACACAGGATGTTGTTCTCAATGGAGAGACGTCTACAGACGTTAAAGTAACCTCTGGCATGTCACAGGGGAGAGTTATGGGACCATTGCTTTTCACAATATATATAAATGACCCAGTAGATAGTGTCGGAAGTTCCATGCGGCTTTTCGCGGATGACGCTGTAGTATACAGAGAAGTTGGAGCATTAAAAAATTGCAGCGAAATGCAGGAAGATCTGCAGCGGATAGGCACTTGGCGCAGGGAATGACAACTGACCCTTAACACAGACAAATGTAATGTATTGCGATTACATAGAAAGAAGGATCCTTTATTGTATGATTATATGATAGTGGAACAAACACTGGTAGCAGTTACTTCTGTAAAATATCTGGGAGTATGCGTGCGGAACGATTTGAAGTGGAATGATCATATAAAATTAATTGTTGGTAAGGCGGGTACCAGTTGAGATTCATTGGGAGAGTCCTTAGAAAATGTAGTCCATCAACAAAGGAGGTCGCTTACAAAACACTCGTTCGACCTATACTGGAGTATTGCTCATCAGTGTGGGATCCGTACCAGATCGGTTTGACGGAGGAGATAGAGAAGATCCAAAGAAGAGCGGCGCGTTTCGTCACAGGGTTATTTGATAACCGTGATAGCGTTACGGAGATGTTTAATAAACTCAAGTGGCAGACTCTGCAAGAGAGGCGCTCTGCATCGCGGTGTAGCTTGCTCGCCAGGTTTCGAGAGGGTGCGTTTCTGGATGAGGTATCGAATATATTGCTTCCCCCTACTTATACCCCCAGAGGAGATCACGAATGTAAAATTAGAGAGATTCGAGCGCGCACGGAGGCTTTCTGGCAGTCGTTCTTCCCGCGAACCATACGCGACTGGAACAGGAAAGGGAGGTAATGACAGTGGCACGTAAAGTGCCCTCTGCCACACACCGTTGGGTGGCTTGCGGAGTATAAATGTAGATGTAGATGTAGATGCAAATGCCGGGTTGGTTCCTTCGATAGGTCACGTCGAACTTACTTCCCCATCCTTCCCTAGCTTGTCTCTGGCGAGACTTGAATTCTTGCTCCTCCTTTGGCCGGCGGTCAGTCCGGCGATTAGCCTTCCAGCCGATGGCGCCCCGGGGGGGGGGGGGGGGGGGGGGGTCGGGAGGTCTCGCCGACATCGATCCCTCCAGCCCCGAGTGGCCTCCTGGCCTCCCCGGGCGCGGCATTCTTTTGTTCGCCTCCTTTCCAATTAAAATGCAATTGTGAATCCAATTACTTGGGGGCGGCGTATTAAATTATCCTGCGCCGGCGCGCTGCCCGGTAATGAGGAAGAAAGGCCCGCCGTGCCCTGCCCTGCCCTGCAGGTACGCGAAATTGAATCTGAAGCTGGCCACTAATGGAAAGGCGGATCCATTTTTTTCGGCCGGGCTTACGTTAACGAGAGGTGACAGGCTGCCGCCTCTGCTCAGCGTCCCGGTGACGTTTACTCGCTCCGCTATCAGAACAACAAGGACGCGACGGCGATCCAGCGCTGAGTGTACATACTAGGGCAGGGCCGGCCAAACGTGCGGAAGTGCTGCACATGTGCGCACGTGTGGGACAGCGACATCTGTTATAAGACATGTGTCCTAAATGAACGGTGGCGGCTCCACTTCCCCGTTTATGTGGTACAAGCAAGAGCGCAACATACCCAGTCTCGTTTACCCTTGGTAACCGTAACCTTAACAGAGAAGTACTGAGAAATGGCAGGTACTGTGAAAAAGCAAAGGACGAGAGATCTATGTTCTCTGTCGTTTAAAAATGACTGGGAACTGCAATTCTTTTTTTTGTAGCCGCTGGTGAAAACTCAGTGTTTGCTATGCCGCCGAATAATAGGCGGCCAGCATAAGTTTTCAATTGAAAGACACTACATTACATGTCACAAAGAGGAGTGAAGAACGGCAAGCAAAATTAAATGTCCTTAAGAAAATGGATGAGACACATCAACTCGATTATCATTTCTCATGACCAGTGATAAACGTGTTTGGATTCATTCCTTTCATAATTAAAAATCATTGTTTACTCACTGTGCATTAGTGCCTCATTCTGCTCCATGTTACATTATTATCAGGAAAGTTGGTCATTAGACCGATTGCTCCAATGCATACTTACATTTAGGGTTTTTTTTTTTTAATGTGTGAAGGGCTACGCTCAACTGAAGTCGATAAAACGTAACATTCATCTAATTGTCGGTTATTATGCAGATTTCAGACGGAGCTGATGAAAGATGTAGCAATAATGGTATTGAAATAACCGGTGATCATCGAGAGGTCTGCGGTTATCATTCTGTTCAGAGATCAGTGAGACAGAAATTATGTGGGTGTAACTGAGGGCACCGAGAATTAGTTATAGGAAACCTTGCGTTAGTTTAATGTTGTTTGAAATCATGAATAAGGTTCGTTGGAAGTCGCTAAGTGCTCTCTTTCTTAAATACTGGATCAAAAACATTACTCGTATTTACGTGCCGTCAGTCAAAATGCCTTAATCAAAACCCATGGTTGTTAACTATATTACTTCTCTTACTGGGTTAAACTGTTAACATAAAAGTAGACGTCTCAATGAGTAGACTGTGACGGTATTTTAAATGTTTAATACGCGAAATACCTTCCCACGGTTGGCTTGCAAGCTGTGGAAAGAGCACTAGAATGCGCCGGTACAGAGTATCCCAGCAAGTGGATAAAGCGACATCTGCGGGTATAGACATGCACTACATGAACGCTGACGGCTGCGGCGTGCACGCTGTGACCCGTAAGTTGCACATGTGCAGGAGCACCGCACGCGTGCAGAATTTCTGGCCGGCCCTGTACTAGGGCGTAAGAAGCGGAAACGGCGCTGCCAGCAATGTTCTGCGGCAGTTGTGCTTGTCTCGGCGAGTTTGTCAGAAGCCGGGTGGAGCTCCATAAGCGAGCATCCGCCCGACTCGGCCGCGAGCCGCTATCGTACTTTTAATAAGGTACAGTCCACTGACCTGGCGGACAAAGCAAGTTCTCTGTCGGATGAAGGCGCTGCATTATCGACGCCGGGCGCTTAATGAGATCTATCACTGCATCTCGAATTAACGAGCGTGGGGCGCGGGTTTTTGTACCGCTCGCGCGAGCAGCCGTGTTGTGAGAATGTGTGTCCGGAGCTCACTACCCATCGCTTACGCGGTACTCAGATCCTCCGCTGGTGCCGTCTGCTGTCTCTAAAATGGGCAATCGCCATCTTTTGCTTGTCGTGACCGTGACCCAGGCACATACAGGGTGTCCGGAAAAACGTTGCGATGTTTACAGAGGACGTAGTGCCCAACGAGGGAACGAAAGTAGTTCCTATACACATTGGTCGTAAACCTTACATCTTTGGACTCTGTTGTTGATCCACTGGGGACTTGGGACAGCGACTAGTCAAACATTTAACAATGAAATTCGCAAAACAGGCGTGTTATTGACATGTTCTTTTTTTAATTGCGAATAGGTCATCTGAGGACGTTATTCCAGTTTCAATCGTGCGTTCTTTGTTCTTTTATTTTCTTCCAGTATCCCTACATCTGTCCGCTATGTTTCTGCTTTCTGTCTTCAGACCATTTTGAACCACACTTTGTAACTACCCTGCCTTGGAATCCTTCCAGTTTCAATACTTTATCCTGCAAGGCTTCTCTGTTACTTATACCTTCTATTTTTATACTGTTTCTTTCTGAATCCTTTTTTACTTCGTAGACCCAACTTGTGGACTTCTTAGCCCACAAATACACTACTGGCCATTAAAATTGCTACACCACGAAGATGACGTGCTACAGACGCGAAATTGAACCGACAGGAAGAATATGCTGTGATATGCAAATGATTAGCTTTTCAGAGCATTCACACATGGTTGGCGCCGGTGGCGACACCTACAACGTGCTGACATGAGGAAAGTTTCCAACCGATTTCTCATACACAGACAGCAGTTGACCGGCGTTGCCTGGTGAAACGTTGTTGTGATGCCTCGTGTAAATGCGTACCATCACGTTTCCGACTTTGATAAAGGTTGGATTGTACCCTATCGCGATTGCGGTTTATTGTATCGCGACATTGCTGCTCGCGTTGGTCGAGATCCAATGACTGTGAGCAGAATATGGAATCGGTGAGTTCAGGAGGGTAATACGGGACGCCTTGCTGGATCCCAACGGTCTCGTATCACTAGCAGTCGAGATGACAGGCATCTTATCCGCATGGCTGTAACGGATCGTGCAGCCACGTCTCTATCCCTGAGTCAACAGATGGGTACGTTTGCAAGACAACAACCAGTTGCACCAACAGTTCGACGACGTTAGCAGCAGCATGGACTATCAGCCCGGAGACCATGGCTGCGGTTATCCTCGACGCTGCATCATAGACAAGAGCGCCTGCGATGGTGTACTCAACGACGAACCTGGGTGCTCGAATGGCAAAACGTCATTTTTTCGGATGAATCCAGGTTCTGTTTACAGCATCATGATGGTCGCATCCGTGTTTGGCGACATCGCGGTGAACTCGCATTGGAAGCGTGTATTCGTCATCGCCATACTGGCGTATCACCCGGCGTGATGGTATGGGGTGCCATTGGTGACACGTCTCGGTCACCTCTTGTTCGCATACACGGCAGTTTGAACAGTGGACGTTACATTTCAGATGTGTTACGACCCGTGTCTCTAGCCTTAATTCGATCCCTGCGAAATCCTACATTTCAGCAGGATAATGCACGAACGCATGTTGCAGTTCCTGTACGGGCCTTTCTGGATACAGAAAATGTTCGACTGCTGCCTTGGCCAGCACATTCTCCAGATCTCTCACCAATTGGAAACGCTGGTCAATGGTTGCCGAGCAACTGGCTCGTCACAATACGCCAGTCACTACTCTTGATGAACTGTGGTATCGTGTTGAAGCTACATGGGCAGCTGTACCTGTACACGCCATCCAAGCTCTGTTTGACTCAATGCCCAGGCGTATCAAGGCCGTTATTACCGCGAAAGGTGGTTGTTCTGGGTACTGATTTTTTAGGACTATGCACCCAAACTGCGTGAAAATGTAATCACATGTCAGTTCTAGTATAATATATTTGTCCAATGAATACTCGTTTATCATCTGCATTTCTTCTTAGTGTAGTAGTTTTAATGGCCAGTAGTGTATTTGAAAATCTTGTTAGTTAATCCACTGTCTTGCATTCGAAATAATGTCCAAAAAACATGAGTCTTCTTTTTCTCATTACGTTTGAAATATTTTCTATATTTTGGTATATTTCAGCATTACTTCGTAATTCCCAAATTTCTGCGTATTTTGTGGTCCTAATATTTTCCTTATACTCGCCTTTCTAGTATCTAAATTATAGTTTAATGCCAGGCATTCGCTTGCATATAGGCATTCTGTCTTCACGACTGTGTTGTAATGTCTTATTTTTGCAATTTTCGATAGGCACTTTTTATCGTGCTGCCATGTGCTCTCCCCATTTTCGCAATCTTTCCTCTGCTGCAGATTTTTCCAAAGCATTTTCTTGGATCACCTCCCCCTGATATTTGAATTTTCTTACCCTCTCTGTTTGGCCAATATCTATTATCAGAAATTTTGGCGCGTCCTGAACATTTGTTCCAAATTTTATTTTTTCTGCAGAAATTCCTAAGCCAGTTTTGGTGGCTAATTCTGCCAGGAGATTTATTTGTGTTATAGCAGATGCCACATTTTCGGAAAGCATAGCAAAGTCATCTGCAAATGCAAGACAGTTGATTTCGATCTTTTTGATTCTTCTTCCTAACCATGTAGGTGAGATACGATATTGCAGTGCCGGTGTTATTCTGATGACGATGTACTGCGGCGACAACAGCCGTTGCTAAACACATCAGATGAATTCACAATTGCGAGTAATAACTACCATCAGTTGGCCGTGAGTCGTGCGCGGATAGCCAAGGGGTAAGGCGACCGCTCGCGATGAGCGGGAAATCCGGGTTCGAGTCCCGACCCGGCAGAAATTTTCATTGTCGTCATTTCATTCCACAGCTGATGGTAGTCATTATTCGCAATTGCTACGATGGAATCGCAAAATGGTAGCCTAAACATTATTTGTATGTTACGCGGCGGTTTGTATTGTTTGTTTTCGAACTGGTTTTGGGCTTCTTAACCGAGTGAGACGGTGCAATGAACATGCAGCAAGACAGGAATCGCGATACATTTGTTTGAGAACCACAATGGCGAATTTCCGTTGATGTCTTTGCCGCACGGAATAGGTGCCTGTCGAACATACAGGAGTCAACGAATGCCAGACCAGCCATCGTCATCGCGTCTTAGTTTTCCTGCAAGTGCTCCCGACGCACAGCTGAAAAAACATTATTATTGTCATCATTTCTTCGGGAAGCGAGTAAACAGCTGAAATTAGAAAGGTCAAGGTAATATGCGTCCACAATTAAAAGCGGGAGTTTGATGGGGGCTAGGGGCCCGTATGAAACCTACTCAGATTCCCACAGAGGCCATTTGTTTTTCTTTCTTCATCATATTCACCCCAATCGTCTTTATTGCTTCCTGTCCGTGATTAGCATGGCAGCTGAGTAAACGTATATGTAAAAATGATGGGAAGTGCTCCAGCGATACTAATCAGAAAAGTCGTTACACTAGGCGACGAAAGAGAATTTGAAACCCGCATTGCTCTGAAACGATAACATGCTGTTACGTTAATGGCTGCCGTAAATAATGCAACTGTTCGGTTAGTGATGGCTAGTGATTAAATTAAACAATGTGTGTAAATGGTCTGATAACACGAAACCATACCGAATAACTACTGTGGGCATATAGCTTATGGTATGACGTACCAAAACGTTTGGCGGAAAGGTTACGATTATTGATGCGAATAGACCGTAATACTACCGTAACACACGACATCAACTTGTTCGCTGATATTGGAGTTTACCGTAACAAGCCTACTTTTATTGTTGAAACAGAACAATAACTCCGAATTTCATTACTGCAGTGGAGTCATAAATTCAGTATTATAGCTGCTCACATGTAATGCCAGCTACAACGAATTGTTTCGTCATTATAACCTCTGTGATTTTATGCTTCTCATACTCCATCTAATCAATTCCCCGTACGACGAGACCAAGGGAGCTGGCTCAGCGACAGGTTCTGTACTCTCATCCGGGAGCACCGGGGTTCATATGCCCAGCTGAACATCTCGACTTATATTTCCCGTGGTTTCCCTAAACTGGTTAAAGCAGATGAAAGGGCAGCTCCGGTAGAAAAGAGCACCGCGGATTTCCTTCCCCTTCCGTCCTTTGCCCGCATCTCGTGGTCGTGCGGTAGCGTTCTCGCTTCCCACGCCCGGGTTCCCGGGTTCGATTCCCGGCTGGGTCGGGGATTTTCTCTGCCTCGTGATGGCTGGGTGTTATGTGATGTCCTTAGGTTAGTTAGGTTTAAGTAGTTCTAAGTTCTAGGGGACTGATGACCATAGATGTTGAGTCCCATAGTGCTCAGAGCCATTTGAACCTTCCGTCCTTTGGTCGAGTTTAAGCTCCATCTCTGACGACCCTATCGACGAAAGGACGGTAAACGGCAAAATTCCTCTTTTGCTTAAAACTTCACACCTCGCGGGAAGCTATGTTCTGAAGCTAACGTACGGTGTTTGTTCGAGGCATTTACACATCTTAACGAAGTGAAGCAACCAGCAAAGGAAACTAAGTGAAACATCATGGGTCGAGTCGTAACAGGCTGTCACAAATGAATTGGTTTCTAAACGGGTGATAAATGACAAGATTATTACACACGTAAAATGTAAGAATTGAAATATGTTTACAGTCAAAATGAGCACTTTTGTTATACAACCTCTTTCCTGTGGATATATGGCAGAGCGTAGGTACATTGTATACGTAGACAGAACCTGTCTAACACTTGTGCTGAAATAGACTGTCGTTGGTAATACAATTCGAAGCGAGTTGTCTCCAACTCTGCTGTCGCCGGACACGGTACTCTTCCGAAGGCTGTGTGCTGTGGGCTAGGCCGTGACTGGAACGTAGCCTGGCGTAGAACCGACATCGTGTCCGTGTGTCTGTCTACAGGGTGGTCCATCTGAAGTTTCGGATGAGATTATCTCGAAAACTATACATCGGGTAAGTGGGTGAGACATGTTCGTAAGCTCAAAGGGGGACATCAAATGATACTACACGTGACCTCCAGCCCCCGCCCCCTTGCGTGGGGTGGGGGGGCAATTTTTAAATCTTAAATAGAAAGACCCATTTTTTTATTGCAGATTCGGATTCTGGATAAAAAAAGTAATCAAGTTTTGCCTGAAACATTGTTTTAAACCAATGACAGATGGCGCTGAAGTTGAGAAAAAAGTAAAATTGGGGAAGAACTCTGATTTAGGTAGAATGATCCGAGAAAGACGCATCAAATCGATGAAAAATGTGCACCAGTTCTTTCGTTACGCCAGATTAAAGTGTTTTTGTACAAAATGTACTGTATCCTACTTATAGCACTACCAGGGTACAAGGACATGGACGTAGTAGAATGATGTTCCCATGGGGTGCTTCATTAGTGTGAGTCTCCTTGCCACTCACAATTTCTGGTGCTTAATTAATGAAATTAGCTACGCAGAAATTGTTCAAAATTATCCCACATTTGTTTCAATGCATAAAGTCAATCGTCTGCGAAAGTTGTCCACAGTTTTGAGTAGCACATCCCGTGGTATGGCTGCACATGCTCTTCGAATGTGTTGCTCCATATCGTTTTGAGTTGTGAGCTATCTGTCATAAACAATATTTTTTAAATAACCCCACAAAAAAAAGAAAGCAGGAGATGTTAGGTCTGGTGAACGTGGAGGGCACTGAATTGGTCCGCCGCGTCCTATCCACCGACCAGGGTACCGTAAATTTAAAACGTTCCTCGCATTTTTAGCATAATGGGGAGCTACGCCGTCCTGTTGGAACCTATGTATGCGCAATATGTTACATTTATTTAGGTTCAGGGTCAACTGCCAGAGTCTGCATCATTCATCAATTCTCTGCAGGTCGTTGTGCAATTTCTTTCTATCTTCTGGCGTTGCTACTTTGGTATATACAACTGCATCATCTGCCAATAGCCTTAAAGAGCTTTCTACTGGATCATTTATATACGATATATTGTAAACAGCAACGGTCCTGTCAGACTTCCCCGTGGTACTCCGGCCTTTACATCTGTCGATTTAGTTCCGTTAAGAGCGACGTATTGAGTTCTATCTGCAAGAAAGTCTTGAATCCAGTCGCAGGTCTGCTCCGATACTCCGTAAGCTCCTATTTTCTTCATTAAACGGCAGTGCGGGACGGTGTCAAATGCCTTACTGAAATCAAGGAACACAGCATCAACCTGGGCGCCGTTGTCCACTGCGCTGTGGATCTGATGGTAGAACAGAGCTGAGTTTTGCAGGATCTCTGTTTGAGGAATCCATGTTGATTTTTGTAGAGGAGATGTTCATTTTCCAAATACGTCATAATTCTTGAGCTTAAGACATGTTCCATAATTCTACAACAGATTGACGTCAACGATACACGTCTATAATTGTGTGGAGCTGTCTTACGGCCTTTCTTAAATACGGGAATGATCTGCGCTTTTTTTCCAGTCGTTAGGTACCTTTCGTTCCTCATCACTGCCTTAATTCAATTCGACTTCATTTCATCGAGCCCTCACATTGTCTAGGAGTCTCTTAATAATCGCAGTGCCGTCTTCCACCCCCGCAGAGGTGTTTATTAACAACTGTGAGGATCATGCATTGACTTACCAGATAGGACTGACGGAGTACACCGAAAAAGTTCAAAGAAAGGCAGCACGTTTTGTATTATCGCGAAATATGGGAGAGTGTGTCACAGAAATGATACAGGATTTGGACTGGAAATCATTAAGAGAAAGGCGTTTTTCGTTGCGACGGAATCATCTCACGAAATTCCAGTCACCAACTTTCTCCTCCGAATGCGAAAATATTTTGTTGACACCGACCTACATAGGGAGGAATGAACATCACGATAAAATAAGGGAAATCAGAGCTCGTACGGAAAGATATAGGTGTTCATTCTTCCCGCGCGCTATACGAGTTTGGAATAATAGAGAATTGTGAAGGTAGTTGGACGAACCTTCTGCCAGGCACTTAAGTATGATTTGCAGAGTATCCATGTAGATGTAGATGACGGAGCGTGCGCGGTGTAGAGCAAAATTTCGGCGGGTTGGAGTGCATGGGGAACTTGCGGTCAGTGGTGTCTGGAGTGCGAGTGCTACTCAGCAGGGATTACGCGCCGAATCCTTTAGAACGAGCTCGATATTCAATTCCGGAGAGCCGCCGCGAGCACCAGGAATGGCGCCCCAGTGGTTGGCTGCACAATGGGGCCAGCGCGCGCCCGCCGGTCGCTTATGGAATATTTCCTTGGGCCAAGGCGCCCACAATATTGGCTGCCAGCTGCCGGGTTTCTGGCACCTAACCCCTGTTCCGTACACGCGGTGAATGGAAGCCAGGGTCGTCGCTTTCCTGCTCGCTCACAGCTATCTCCGTAGCGATTCCAGTTTAGAGCTGACGCGAATGTGACGTAGTGCTTTTGGTAATTTCGATGCTAGTTTAACCCTGTGGGACATACTATATAACAGAGCCGGTTTGTGGTTGCGTTTCTATGGATGACTGAGTATCTACAAGGGGCGTTCAATAGGTAATGCAACACATTTCTTTTTTTCCACCAATTTCGGCTGAAAAAATGCGGAATTTGCTGAGAGAGACGGGGAATAGTCCCGCTTCAGCTCTATAGTGTTGTGAAGTTACGATAGATGTAGGCGCTACCACGTAGCCTTAAAAAAGACATCTGTAACAGAGGTGCGTTTCAAGTAGAGAGTTGTCGTGGGTTTCGTTTCGCGGAAAACTAGGGCATCGCAAATACTCATAGGCTCTTGCAGAATGTCTACGGAGACCTGACAGTGAACAAAAGCACACTGAGTAGTCGGGCGAGGCGTCTGTCATCATCGCAACAAGATCGTGCGAACCTGTCCGGTCTCCCGTGTGCTGGCTGGCCGCACACAGCTGTGACTCGTGCAGTGTTGAAACGTGTGGACACTCTCACTCTATGTGACGGACGGATCAGAATTAAACACCTCACTGTTGATCTGGAAGTCTCTCTTGGTAGTGCTGACATACTCGTCCTCCAGCTAGGGTACTCAAAGATGTGTGACCGCTAGGTTCATCGCCGCCTGACGGAAGACCACGGACGGCCGGAGTGGCCGTGCGGTTCTGGGCGTTACGGTCTGGAACCGAGCGGCCGCTACGGTCGCAGGTTCGAATCCTGCCTCGGGCATGGATGTGTGTGATGTCCTTAGGTTAGTTAGGTTTAATTAGTTCTAAGTTCTAGGCGACTGATGACCTCAGAAGTTAAGTCGCATAGTGCTCAGAACCATTTGAACAGAAGACCACAAAGAGCAACGAAGGTCCATCCGTGCGGAATTGCGCGTCACGACACTAACGCGCTCCCGAGCGGAACGCACGAAACTTCATTGGACTGTTCTTCCTCGTCTAACCTACAGCCTGGATCTCCCACTTTCCATCTTTTTGACTCAATGAAGGATGCACTCTGCGGGAAGCAGTAAGTGGGTGATGGGAAGGATCCTGATGCAGCAAGACGTTGGCTTCGTCGTCCACCAGTAGAATGGTACCATGCAGCCGTACATGTCCTGTCAATAAGGTGCGTTGCATTGAATAGAGATTGTATCGAAACATAGGGTTTTATAGCCAGAACAGTGGTGAATAATATGGTGTATTCGAATCTTGAATAAAACCAACCTGTGTCCAGAAAAAAACGTGTTGCATCACTTATTGAAAGTCCCTCCAACGTTGTTCAATGTTTCATGGCCACCTCCCTTTCGCAACTGTCCGTGGAATAACAGTTTCTACGCCGGCAAAAAAATAAATAAAAAATAAAAAAATAAAAAAAATCTGAATGTGTAATGAATGCTATCAAGCCTACATTTCTGTTCCTGGCAGATCTAGACCAAGTATGTTCATGACAAAACTCAAAATCCCAATGAGTCTCTGAATGCGCTTATCTGGAAACTTTAACCCAAGACAACATTTTTATAATTTTAGAACACTGCTCAAGTGTACGGCGCCCATACCAAATGGGGCTGACAATGGCTGTTGAACGGACACAAAGGACAGCACGAATGATCACAGGTTCGCTGGACCCATGAAAGAGTGTCGCGAAGGTGTGGAAATAACTGAACTGGCAGACGCCTAAACTTACACGCAGGAGCCCAGCTTAGAAAGTTTCTAGAACCAAAACTTCAAATGATGAATCTAGGAAATATGAAGTGGTTCAAATGGCTCTGAGCACTATGGGACTTAACTACTGAGGTCATCAGTCCCCTAGAACTTAGAACTACTTAAACCTAACTAACCTAAGGACATCACACACATCCATGCCCGAGCCAGGATTCGAACCTGCGACCGTAGCGGTCACGCGGTTCCAAACTGACGCGCTTAGAACCGCACGGCCACACCGGCCGGCATATGAAGTGGTGTTCAATAAGTAATGCAACACATTACTTTCTCTTCCAGTTTTGGTTCAAAAAACGTAAAATTTGTTGTGAGACAACATGGAATGTTCCCGCTTCAGTTCATGAAGTTCCGAAGGTGTCGGCGCTATACTTAGCTTTCAAAAAGGCGTCTGAAACGGAGATGAGTTTCAATCAGAGAGCTGTCATTGAGTTTCTTGTGAAGGAAAACCAGAGCGTCGTTGATATTCATAGGCGATTGCAGAATGCCTACGGAGGCAAGGCAGTGAACAAAAGCATGGTGAGTCGTTGGGCGAGGCGTGTGTGATCATTGCATGTCCGTGCTAACCTGCCCTGTGGGGGCCGCACACAACAGTGACTCCTGCAACGTTGGAACGTGGGAGCACTCTCATTCGAGGTGATCGACAGATCACAGTCAAACACCTTGCTGTCCACCTGGACGGCTCTGTTGATAGTACTCATACACTCATCCACCAGTTGGGGTACATAAATGTGTGTGCCCCCCTGGGCTCCTCACCACCTAACAAAGACCATAAAGAGCAACGAAGGACCATCTGTGCAGAACTGCTTGCGAGGTACGACTTTTTGTCGAACATCGTCACAGGCGATGAAACAGGAGCTCATCACTTCGAACCGAAAAAAAAACGGCAATCCATGATGTGGATCCAAACAACTTCTCCTTCGTTGAAAAAGTTCAGGCCGGTAAACTCATGGCGATGGTCTTCGGGGTCTCTGAAGGGGTTATTCTCTCCCTCGTGATTTAACGATCAAATCTGAAGTTTATTATGCGACCCTCATTGTATAGAGAAAACCTCTGCAGCGTGTCTGTCGCCACAAAATAGGAAACAAATATCGCCTTCTCCATGACGGTGCAAGGCCTCACACAATTCTGAGCCCGAGAGGAGCTCAGAAAACTTCATTGGAGTACCCGTCATCCACCCTACAGCTCGGATCTCGCACCTTTCGAATGCCATCGGTTTGGCCCAATGAAGAGTGCACTCCGCGGGAAGAAGTGCGTGGATGATGGGGAGGTTATTGGTGCAGCAAGACGTTATCTCCGACGTGGACCAGTAGAGAGGTATCATGCGGGCGTACATATTATATCACCTATGACACTTGCTCGTTTAGCACCACCCAGGGGTCAGGTGTAGGGTAATTTAGGTTATACCTACGGACGTGAGCAACGATCGACAATGAATGGTCAACAAAAACATTGGGAACAAGAGTCCATCACCTTGATCCCACAAAGAAGCCCTACGAGGAACCTCTGGTGCCGCCTCAACGGGTTAAGGCCTGGACATCGTTGTTGTAGCTACTTCAGGTACAAATGGGGCTGGATCAGTTCACCAGTGTGTGAATGTAATCAAGAAGAGCAGACAATTGAATATCTAGTCCAACGCTGTCCACTTCATTCATACCATGGAATTCCCGACTACTTGCTCACTCTCACACCCAGCTTAATTAATTGGTTGAAAAACACGGACTTTGAGGTTTAATCTTGTCTTATATGATATGTATATTGTATAAAATCACTTGTCTTATATCAACTGCATATTGTGTAAAATCACCATACGATTAAATAAATGCGGGCGTACAGTCCCTACCAGTAAGGCTGTCACATTGAACAGAGATTATGTGAGAAATAGGGGTTTGTAGCCAAAATGGTTGGGAATAATACAATGTATTGGAGTGCTGAATATAACCAAACGGCTTTCGGGAAAAAAAAGTGTTACGTTACTTATTGAACGCCTCTCGTATTACAAGCCCCTACGTATCGCTCCCGTTTTACTTCGCCAGCTTAGCTGTCTTGAACGCAGCGCTGTCACATATTCTGCAATAATTGAGTTTCTCGTAATAAAAAATAGGACAGAGAAACTGAATTAATTATTCTTTACGCGCTCCATTTGTGAATGAAACAGGAAAAAGTCCTTATAAGCGGTACAATGGGACGTACCCTCCGACGTTCTCTTCACAGTATAGAGGTACGTAGATGTAGAATGATCAGATATGTAAAAACGTTTAACCAGTATTAAATGCTGATTTTAAATAAAAATGTGGGCGACATGCCACATTGTCGGGAATAGTTCGCAGAGGTGTTTCGGCAGGTAGTTGGCCGGCTGCCTTGATTGGAGAAGCACTCTACGAACACACAGATGCTCAGTTGTTCTTTTCACAAATGCACCGCGCCAGTTGGCCGACAGCGAATATGGCTCCCGCGGGATCGATTATTGTTTTGTTCTTGGCTTCTTTCACTTGCAGCGGCGCCTCATCGTCCATATCGCTCTTCACTTTCAATGCAGGATCGTTCTTTCCACTGCAGTCTCATTCATACGACAGCCATTCACCCGGCTTATCCACTCTGTAAACTCAGTGCAGTTTGTTGCCATAATAACAAAAGAAGGTATGACTCGCACTATGAATTAAGTAATTTTTCTTTGGCAAGGGTGCCCTTAAGAGACTTAAGGCCCAAAAGATGGAATCCAGCTATTATTCAGAACATAAAAAATTACTAAATGAAGCTTTTTTCCAGATGCCTCTACTTATATTGTTAAAACCATGAAAACACTCTGTGTTGAGTTGGCCACAATATAATAGCACATGCGAGTTACGGCGCTTCGGTTGGCTTATCGTGAGTTGTTATCGTGGTATTTCACGAGGACATGGTGAACCACTTGATAGCAAACCCAGAACTATCTTGAAATCATTCACTCTGCCATGTACTTTCCTCGACCACCACTGTACTTGTTGTCTGTAACGTCACCGCGTCCTTAGGATAACGGCCACGGAAGGCCAAGTGCAATAATATTCTCTTAGGAAAACAATAGAATGACACTAAATTTATAGCAGAAATTGGTTACTTTAGAAGAACTACTCCATAAGTCTCTGCGGTTGTGCTCCGTTTTGTGCTCTGGGTTATCCTGATGGGCTCTGTACCCCAACTTTGTGAAGATACCCTCGACTCTGAAATTGGTTTAGATATTGTAGCGCTTTGTTGCGCATGATCCTACGGCTTTTTCAGGGGAACATACAATTGCCAGTACTGAAAGAAAAAATAAGTGGCAGGTAAACAGGTTTCTCTACAGGGCCCTAAAGGCACAGAGGATATAGATACGTTTCCCGTGTATGATCTTTGTCAGAAGGATTCCTAAATCGTTGGCGCTGTACCACAAAATGGTTCAAATCGCTCTGAGCATTATGGGACTTAACATCTGAGGTCATCAGTCCCCTATAATTAGAACTACTTAAACCTAAGTAACCTAAGGACATCACACACATCCATGCCCGAGGCAGGATACGAACCCGCTCTCGGTTATACCCCAGATTTCTACGCCCTGGAGCCGGCCGCTGTGGCCGAGCGGTTCTAGGCGCTTCAGTCCGGAACCACGCAGCTGCTACGGTCGCAGGTTCGAATCCTGCCTCAGGCACGGATGTGTGTCGTGTCCTTAGGTTAGTTAGGTTTAAGTAGTTCTAAGTCTAGGGGGACTGATGACATCAGATTAAGTCCCATAGTGCTTAGAGCCATTTGAACTATCTTCGCCCTGCCTCGAGAAAAGTAAGAAGGAAGGAAGGTCAGGGTTTAAACGTCGCATCGACGACGAGGTCGTTACAGACGGAGCACAAGCTCGGTTTAGGGAAGAAAACCGACCACGAAATCTGGATGATCACACGAGGATTCGAACTACTCACTTTGGCAGTACATATACGAGGGCGTTCAGTAAGTAATACAACAGTTTTTTTCGGCAAATTCGGCCGAAAAAATTCGGAATTTGTTGCTGGAGATCGTGGAATATTACCGCTTCAGCCTCTATAATTTCATGAATTTCCGATAGCCTTCAGAATGGCGCCCTTGTAACGGAGATGCAATCCAAACAGAGAGTTGTCATTCAGTTATTTTATCCATTTTGGTTGGAGAACATGGCAACTGTTTCCGTAAATTACACTGTAGTGTAATGTAAAGTGTAATGTCATTGAGTATTTCCGGGCGGAAAACCAGAGCATCGCACGTGTTCATAGTCGCTTGCAGAATGTCTACGGAGACCAGGCAGTGATCAAAAGCACGGTGAGTCGTTGAGCGAGGCGTCTCTCATCATCGCGACAAGGCCGCGCAAAGATGTCCGATCTCGCGCGTGCGGTCCGGCCGTACACAGCTGTGACTGCTGCAAACATGGGACGTTCGGACACTCTCACATGAGGTGATCGACGGATCACAGCCAAACATCTCCCTGCACAACTGGGCGTCTCTGTTGGTTGTGCTGACACACTTTCCATCAGATTTGGTGCTCAAAGGTGTGAGCCCGCTGGGTTACATGCCACCTAATAGACCAGGGCCGGCCAGAAATTCTGCACGCGTGCGGTGCTCCTGCGCATGTGCAACTTCCGGGTCACAGCGTGCACGCCGCAGCCGTCAGCGTTCATGTAGTGCAAGTTTCTACCCACAGATGGTTTATCCACTTGCTGGGATACTCTGTACCGGCGCATTCTAGTGCTCTTTCCACAGCTTGCAAGCCAACCGTGGGAAGGTATTTCGCGTATTAAACATTTAAAATACTGTCACAGTCTACTCATTGAGACGTCTACTTTTATGTTAACAGTTTAACCCAGTAAGACAAGTAATACAGTTAACAACCGTGGGTTTTTATTAAGGCGTCTTGACTGACGGCAAGTAAATACGAGTAATGTTTTTGATCTAGTATTTAAGAAAGAGAGCACTTAGCGACTTCCAACGAACCTTATTCATGATTTCAAATAACAAGAAACTAACGCAAGGTTTCCTATAACTAATTCTCGGTGCCCTCAGTTACACCCACATAATTTCTGTCTCACTGACCTCTGAACAGAATGATAACCGCAGACCTCACCTGTTATTTCAATACCATTATTGCTACATCTTTCTTCAGCTCCGTCTGAAATCTGCGTAATAACCGACAATTAGATGATTGTTACGTTTTATCGACTTCAGCTGAGCGTAGCCCTCCACACATAAAAAAAACCCTAAATGTAAGTATGCATTGGAACAATCGGTTTAATGACCAACTTTCCTGATAATAATGTAACATGGGGCAGAATGAGGCACTAATGCACAGTTAGTAAACAATAATTTTTAATTATGAAAGGAATAAATCCAAACACGTTTATCACTGGTCATGAGAAATGATAATCGAGTTGATGTGTCTCATCCATTTTCTTAAGGACATTTAATTTTGCTTGCCGTTCTTCACTCGTCTTTGTGACATGTATTGTAGTGTCTTTCAATTGAAAACTTACGCTGGCCGCCCGTCATTCGGCGGCATAGCAAACACTGTGAGTTTTCAGCAGCGGCTACAAAAAAGAATTGCAGTTCCCAGTCATTTTTAAACGACTGAGAACATGGATCTCCCGTCCTTTGCTTTTTCACAGTACCTGCCATTTCTCAGTACTCCTCTGTTAAGGTTACGGTTACCAGGAGTAAACGAGACTGGATATGTTGCGCTCTTGCTTGTACCACAGGGAAGTGGAGCCGCCGCCGTTCAATTAGGACACATGTCTTATAACAGATGTCGCTGTCGCAGACGTGCGCACATGAGCAGCACTTCCGCACGTCTGCGCACTGTGCAGCGTTTGGCCGGCCCTGTAATAGGCTATAAAGAGTATCTGTGCAGGACTGCTCGCGCGTAGCAAACGGCAGCTCCTCCCTACAAGTCTCTCGCGCTCCACTGCAAGTACGCTGGTGAGGTGCGGGCCGTGCATCTGCTGGCAGGGCACACGCGTCCAGATTTAAGCCCGCTAAAGAGCCGCGCGGCTCGCAGAGGTCACGCGCCGCGGGTTACCGCCCGTGGCGCTGTGGCCGGCCGGCCAGTCGATATCGGATTTTTGAGGCGGCGTTGGCAGCGCGCATGCAACCTCGCGTGCTCTGCTCTGCGCTTCCCACGCGGGCAACTTCCGAACGGGCGCATCGCTCTACTCACCTTACACGTGCCGGTGGCCTAGCCTAGCCTAGTTACACGCAGGCCGTCGCCCCGTTGCCTTGCGTTGACGAAGTTGTGAATTAATCACAGGGTCTCGCACATCAAACGGTCGCGCCTTTGCCTCTTGCGGGAGTTCTTAAACCTACTAGCGCTCCTTTCTCTCTCTCTCTCTCTCTCTCTCTCTCTCTCTCTCTCTCTCTCTCTCTCTCACTCACTCACTCACACTCACTCACACACACACACAGAGAGAGAGACAGAGAGAGAGATTATATTCCCTGTTAACGTACACTTGCTGCGTGCATGTGTTCGTCTGTTTGTATGTACATATATATGAGCGCATGCATACAGCAAGTGTACGTTAACAGGGAATATAATCTCTCTCTCTCCTCTCTCTCTCTCTCTCTCTCTTTCTGTGTGTGTGTGTGTGTGTGTGTGTGTGTGTGTGTTTGTTAGGCCTCGCAGCTATCGCTAAAACAACCGGATTTCGGTTATATCGGTCTTTCCATCGCCACTTAACCACACTATTAAAACCACTCTAAATAACCGGTGTCCGGAACAACCGATTTTCCGTTTTTTATTCCTTTTTTTAAACGAAGAAGTCGAACAAAGATTGGAAAATTTTGACTCCCTCAGTTATACAGATATACAGAACCAAAATATTGAATGAAATAGGTACGTAAAAGAAAATTTAGCCCGTGTTCCGGCCACTGCTTTTCTCGAAAAGTGATAAGCGGCTGACTACGCCAAAAAAAGGTCGCCAGTGTTCTCCTATTGATACTAATTTTTTGGTCTACTGAAGGATTTAAAAAAAAAACTAACACGTAAAGAGTGAAATTAAGAAGTGCTAGGAAGAGCATGACAGCATGACAGCAAAAAAGTTCATGCAAAAGATTCTCAGGGCAGCTACTACGACGTTCAGAAAGTCTTTTTCGCTTGTACGTGTTTCTCGTACTGCATATTTATTATCGCACATGCGTATCTCGTTTTATGTGAATCGAATCTTGAGTGAGTGTTTTGAAATTGTAGAAAAAAAAAATGGTTCAAATGGCTCTGAGCACTATGGGACTCAACTTCTGAGGTCATTAGTCCCCTAGAACTTAGAACTAGTTAAACCTAACTATAACCTAAGGACATCACAAACATCCATGCCCGAGGCAGGATTCGAACCTGCGACCGTAGCGGTCTTGCGGTTCCAGACTGCAGCGCCTTTAATCGCACGGCCACTTCGGCCGGCCGAAATTGTAGAAAGCTGTTCTCTGTACATATATTAACATTTTCATTTTTTGCATCAATAATAGTTACGGTTAATTTAACAAGTCCTAATTATATCTGTGTTTTCATCTAGTACGATCTTAGGTCAAAAGTAACAACTGTATTTTACTTGCAGAATGTTCTCGGCATATTAGCATCGAAATAGTTAGTTTTATTCGTTGACCTCTGTTTACAGATCTTGGTCTTTGTGCAGTGTATGATTACTGATGATATGTCAGTAACATGACAACTGTTGCCTCGACTGCATAACCCTTTTTTTAAATTTGTCACTGAAAGGAGTAATAGAGCGGAAAATTGACTAGTCGCACAAACAAAAAATTTAAGTAGGTAATGGGTGTATTTCATGCAGAGTTTGAAATACTAGTACAAGTTAAAAATTGATTGACGACATAATCACACGGAAACCTGGTAGATTATAAAATATGTGTCGCGACAACACCTTTGACATCAGCTCACATGTCCCTAGAGTGTTAAACTTTATTTACTCTTGCTGGTTTCTTATCCCTTATTTTGATACCCTCCTCATTTACAATGTACTTAATCTGTAGCGTATCTGATGGACTATATATGTTGTGTTATTTCTTCCATAGCGTCCTACGTAGTCAATCAATCGTGAGTCCTGCACATATTTACTTTTTTCTTTGTTATAGTAATTTTTGTTCTTACTGTTTTCGTCGCGTAAGATAGCAGTACGTGATGCGAGTGAATGAGCAGCTGCCACCCTCTGCTTCTGACGTAAAAAGAAGAGACTGAATGCTGTAACTCCCAAATCCTCCAAAAATAAACGAAAAATATACGTATTCAAAAAAGCAGATGAACTTTCACCTGACTGCTTCCTGAGAGACACTCTCCACTCCTTCCAAATTAACAATGTACCGGTAAGTGTAGACCAGATGTGGCCTGAATCCAAAGAAATAGTACCGACAGGAGTTGAGATATTTATGCCAAGCAAATTATCAAACGACGGAGGTGATCCGCCTAGATCCATAAGACGGGTCAGGAAATTTCAATCTCCAACTTTCTCCTCCGAATTCGAAAATATTTTGTTGACGCCGACGTACGTGGGGAGAAACGATCATCATAATAAAATAAGGGAAATCAGAGCTCGCACGGAAAGGTGTAGGTGTTCGTTTCTGCCGCGCGCACTTCGAGATTGGAATTATGGAGAATTATTGTGAAGGTGGTTCGATGAACCTTAAGCCCGGCACTTAAGTGTGATTTGAAGAGTATCCATGTAGATGCAGACGAGAGACATTTCAAAGCGGCTTTTGCCTTACTAGAGCAGAAAGTGTGCAACTAGGTAGCAGTGGAGACCTCAGCGGCAGATGTGAAGAACAGTTAGGTGTGCGAAGCTGGCGTCTAGAGGAAGTATATTTCAGAAATGGTAACTGTGCCCTAAAAGACAAGTTGTAATTATTAAGTGTCAATACAACACATATGCCTGATTCCTTACACTAAGGTGCCTAAAATCCTGGGATACCTCCTAATATTGTGTCAGTGCCCGGCGTAGTGCAGCAATTCGGCGTTGGAAGCGCCCTACAGAAATATTGCGCCATTCTACCTCTGTAGCTGTCCATAATTACGAAGGTGTCGCTGGTGCAGGATTTTGTGCACGAACTGACCTCTCGATTATATGCCATAAATATGCGATGGGATTCATGCGGGGCGATTCGGGTGGCCAAATCATTCGCTTGACTGTCCAGAATACTATTCAAAGTAATCCCAATCCATTTAGCCTAGTGGCAAGGCGCAGTGTCACCCATAAAAATTCCATCGTTGTTTGGGAACATGAGCTCCCTCAATGGCTCCATATGGTCTACAAGTAGCCCAACATAACCATTTCCAAGTCAGTGGTCAGTACGGCTGCGCCAGAGGACCCAGTCCATTCCATGTAAATACAGCTCATACCGTTTTGGAGCCACCGCCAGTTTGCACAGTGCCTTGTTGACAGCTTGGGTCCAGACTTCGTGAACTGCTCCGCACTTGAACCCTACCATCACCTCTTACCAGCTGAAATCGGGACTCATTTGACTAGGCCACGGTTTTGCAATCGTCTACGGTCCAACCAATATGGTCACGAGCCCAGGAGAGGCAGGCGCTGCGAGCGATGTCGTGGTTTTACTTACAAGGGAACCTCCCCATCGCACCCCTCTCAGATTTAGTTATAAGTTGGCACAGTGGATAGGCCTTGAAAAACTGAACACAGATCAATTGAGAAAACAGGAAAAAGTTGTGTGGAACTGTGAAAAAATAAGCAAAATATACAAACTGAGTAGTTCATGGGAAGATAGGCAACATCAAGGACACTGGAAACACAGGAGCGCCGTGGTCTCGTGGTAACGTGAGCAGCTGCGGAACGAAAGGTCCTTGGTTCAAATCTTCCATCGAGTGAAAAGTTTAATTTTTTATTTTCAGTTTATGTGACAAACTCTTACGTTTTCATCACTTTTTTGGGAGTGATTATCACATTCACAAGAAAACGTAAATCGGGCAAGGTAGAAGAATCTTTTTACCCATTCGCCAAGTGTACAAGTTAGGTGGGTCGACAACATATTCCTGTCATGTGACGCACATGCCGTCACCAGTGTCGTATAGAATATATCAGACGTGTTTTCCTGCGGAGGAATCGGTTGAGCTATGACCTTGCGATCAAATGTTTTCGGTTCCCATTGGAGAGGCACGTCCTTTCGTCTACTAATCGCACGGTTTTGCGATGCGGTCGCAAAACACAGACACTAAACTTATTACAGTGAACAGGGACGTCAATGAACGAACGGACAGATAATAACTATGCAAAAATAAAGAAAGTAAAATTTTCACTCGAGGGAAGACTTGAACCATGGACCTCTCCTTCTGCACCTGCTCACGCTACCACGGGACCACGGCGCTCGTGAGCTGACGGTCTCCATGATATTGTCTATGTCGCCCATGGACTACTCAGTTTGTATATTTTGCTTATTTTTTCACAGTTCCACACAACTTCTTCCTGTTTCCTCAATTGATCTGTGTTCAGTTTATCAAGGCCTATCCACTGTGCCAACTTATAACTAAATCTGAGGGGGGGTGCGATGGGGAGGTTCCCTTGTTAGCAGAGGCACTCGCGTCGGTTGTCTGCTGTCATAGCTCACTAACGCCACATTTCACCGCACTGTGCAAATCGATACGTTCGTCGTACGTCACGCATTGATTTCTGCAATTTTCACGCAGTGTTGCTTATTTTTAGCACTGACAGCTGAACGCAAACGCCGCTGCCCTCGGTCGTTAAGTGAAGGCTGTTGGCGACTGAGCTGCCCGTGGTTCGAGGTGATGCCTGAATTATGGTATTCTCGGTACACTCTTTGACACTGTGTATCTCGGAATGTTAAATTCTCTAACGATTTCCGAAGTGGAATGTCCCATGCGTCTAGCTCCACTATCATTCCTCACTGAAAGTCTGTTAATTCCCGTCGTACGGCCATCATCATGTCGGAAACCTTATCACATGAATCACCTCAGTACAAATGACAGCTGCCCTTTTATACGAGGATGAGTCAGATGAAAAACTTAATCCAAATTTCGCGCCGTTATTCTGTAAGGTGGTAAGCGTGCTACGAACAGAGTGCAAAATGGCCTGTAGGTGGCAGCATAGTGCAGATGCACAGTATCAGCATAAAGATGGCCGCCCCACTTGCGACTTGCACCAGGGAAGAACAGCATTCTGTCGTTTGCTTTTTGCGTAGTGAACGAAACCTATTGAAATTCATCGACGAATGAAGGTTCAGTACGGTGATGCATGTTTGTCACAGCAGCAAGTCTACGAATGGAGTAGGAAGTTCGCAAATGGTGTGACTTCGGTGGAAGATGCTCCTCGTCCAGGTCAGGCACAACGAGTTGTGACTCCACAGAAAATTGCAGCAGTTGAAGCCATAGTGAAGGAAAAAGCACCGAGTCACATTGAATGACACTGCAGCATGTTTACAGATTAGTCATGGGTCAGCACATCACACTGTGCATGATGTGCTCCAGTTTCACAAAGTGTCTGCAAGATGGGTGCCACGGCAGCTGAATCCTGAAATGAGAGAACGACGTCTTGATGCTTGTGAAGAACTTCTTCGGAGCTTTGAACGAGATGGTGATAGCTTCCTTGCAAGAATCGTTACTGGGGGCGAAACCTGGGTTCACTTCCACCAACCGGAAACGAAGAGAGCGAGCAAGGAATGGCGCCATTCCTCATCACCAAGTGATTTCCATATGTTTGGACCCCTCAAAGACGCAATGGGAGGAAAGAAGTTCCGTTCTGATGAAGAGGCACGCCACGCGGTGCATGAGTTGTTGCGCGGACTACCAAAAGAATTTTTTTCTAAAGGAATTTATGCACTTTGTAAGCGCTGGAGAACTTGCATTGAGCGTGGGGGAGATTACGTTGAAAAGTGATACCGCTTTGTACCACTTCTGCAAAATAAATGATATTTAAAAAAATATTTAACGTTTTCGTTTGACTCACCCTCGTACCTTATATCCGCAGTACTACCGCCACCTGTACATTTTATCGATATCCTATGACCTTTGTCACCTGTGTGTATAGATTTGTTGATTTCCTATGACTCCCATTTGCGTGTGTGTTTCGAGGTATGGGGGACTGGCCAAAAAATGTCCAGAGACGTGTAGAAGTGGTTGTGCGGTCCTCTCGTTCTTTTGTAAGTTCACATCCACAGCCCCTCACAGACACATTTCGGTTCAGAAATGGCGCACTCCAAAAGTTGGCAACGCCGCCGCGACTGGCGGCTTTTCGTCCCCTCGGGATCGCGCGCGACCAATTCAACGTCGTACCCACCGGGGAGAGTTATGAGCCATTCTAGCCGGCCACCGCCGGCGGGCGGCCTTTCTTGCCCACGCCTCGTTAGGGTGAATAATCGCCACGCGGGAGGTGCGCCTGGTCCCACCAGCCCTCTGCAGCGACGGCGACCACTGACCGCTCTGCTCCGGCGATCTGAGCCACCAGTGGACGCGAAAACTTGGAGCAGGAGATGGATGTGCGAGTTACATTTCTGCACCCGCTCGTGGGCGTAAGAAACCTTGTAGGCACCGATATGCAACTTCACCTTATCAAGCCAGAAATTAAAAGAATGAACAGAGAGGGAAAAATAATTAATATGTATAATGAGTAAAAAAAAAAATTGGCCAAGTGTGCATTGAGGGTTCCTACAAAATTATGTATATAATATACAGGGTGGTCCATTGATCGTGACAGGGCCAAAAATCTCACGAAATAAGCGTCAAACGAAAAAACTACAAAGAACGAAACTTGTCTAGCTCGAAGGGGGAAACCAGATGGCGCTATGGTTGGCCCGTTAGATGGCGCTGTCATAGGTCAAATCTATATCAACTGCGTTTTTTTTTATTTATTTTTTTATTTTTTTAAATAGGAACCCCCCCCATTTTTATTACATATTCATGTAGTACGTAAACAAATGTGAATGTTTTAGTTGGACCACTTTTTTCGCTTTGTGATATGTGGCGCTGTAATAGTCACAAACGTATAAGTAAGTGGTATCACCTAACATTCCGCCAGTACGGACGGTACTTGCTTCGTGATACATTACCCGTGTTAAAATGGACCGTTTACCAATTGCGGAAAAGGTCGATATCGTGTTGATGTATGGCTCTTGTGATTAAAATACCCAACGGGCGTGTGCTATGCATGCTGCTCGGTATCCTGGATGACATCATCCAAGTGTCCGGACCGTTTGCCGGCTAGTTACGTTATTTAAGGAAACTGGAAGTGTTTAGCCGTGTGTGAAACGTCAACCACGACCTGCAACAAATGATGATGCCGAAGTAGGTGTTTTAGCTGCTGTCGTGGCTAATCCGCACATCATCAGGAGACAAATTGCGCGAGAATCGGTAATTACAAAAACGTCGGTGTTGAGAATGCTACTGTAGTATCATTGCCACAGATAGTACTATAACGCCGCGCCAACACAAGGTTGGCAGCCCGCCGTCTGCCGAGCACAGCGCACTCTAGCGGGCTGTGCAGCTCGACGGAACTGGAGTGTGCCTCGTTCACTTCTTTGCTAGATTTCAACCTAGGCAGAGGCACTTTCATAATCGGCCATCAGCCAGTTATGTTTGCACTGATTCTCTGAGGAGGGCCCATCAGGCTTAGTCCCTGAGAATATGTTGTATTAGTTCATGGTATTCCATGTTACGAGATTGTCAGTTCATAGCCGCAGCTGCAGTCCTACGAACTACTGAAGATAAGTAATTTCATTGTACTATGTGTTTCTTGAATAATAATCCTTCTCTCTAACAGTGTGCCGTACCGCATATTATTGCAACCTGGACCCCTTCAGCTCCTATCAACTCGGCCTCCTACTTATTTGCATTTAGTAACGAGCTGAAAACACCCACGCGTTTTGTGCCTCTAAACAGTGAGAAACAATAGCTACATCAACGTCGATTGCACCCGTACCATATTTCTATGCACCAGGAATTGCATGGCGATGACTTTGAACGTCGTGTACAGTACTGCCACTGGGCACAAGGGAAGTTACGGGACGATGACAGATTTTTTGCGCGCGTTCTGTTTAGCGACGAAGCGTCATTCACCAACAGCGGTAACGTAAACCGGCATAATATTCACTATTGGGCAACGGAAAATCCACGATTGCTGCGACAAGTGGAACATCAGCGACCTTGGCGGGTTAATGTATGGTGCGGCATTATGGGACGAAGGATAATTGGCCCCCATTTTATCGATGGCAATCGAAATGGTGCAATCATGCTGATTTCCTACGTAATGTTCTACCGATGTTACTACAAGATGTTTCACTACATGACAGAATGGCGATGTACTTCCAACACGATGGATGTCCGGCACATAGCTCGCGTGCGGTTGAAGCGGTATTGAATAGCATATTTGATGACTGGTAGATTGGTCGTCGAAGCACCATACCATGGCCCGCACGTTCACCGGATCTGCGGTCCCCGGATTTCTTTCTGTGGGGAAAATTGAAAGATATTTGCTATCGTGATCCACCGACGACTGACAACATGCGTCAGCCCATTGTCAACGCATGTGCGAACATTACGGATGGCGAACAACTCGCTGCTGAGAGGAATGTCGTTACACGTATTGCCAAATGCATTGATGTTGACGGACATCATTTTGAGCATTTATTGCACTAATGTGGTATTTACAGGTAATCACGCTGTAACAGCATGCGTTCTCAGAAATGATAAGTTCACAAAGGTACATGTATCACATTGGAACAAACGAAATAAAATGTTCAAATGTACCTACGTTCTGTATTTTAATTTAAAAAACCTGCCTGTTACCAACTGTTCGTTTAAAATTGTGAGCCATATGTTTGTGACTATTACAGCGCCATCTATCACAAAGAGAAAAAAGTGGTCCAACAAAAACATTCATATTTCTTTACGTACTACACGGAATATGTAATAAAAAATGGGGGTTCCTATTTAAAAATAAACGCAATTGATATCCGTTTGACCTATGGCAGCGCCATCTAGCGGGTCACCCATAGCGCCATCTGGTTTCCCCCTTCAAGCTAGACAAGTTTTTTTCTTTGTAGTTTTTTCGTTTGACGCTTATTTCCTGAGGTATTTGGCCGGGTCACGATCAATGTACCACCCTGTATTGTTCATACATCGTGGGAATCTAGAACATGAACGACTTTTGCGTGTTATGGATTTTCATACAAAGTATTGGCCCTGGGCATTCCAAGACCATGTAAAAACCTCTATAATAATTCCTCAGACTAGCCCGGACATACAAAAAGAACAGAGCAGCGGGCTTCAGTTTATATTTGTAGAGAGAGAAGATTTAATAAAAGATTTATTAATTACCTACTAGAACGCTACTACAATTTACATTTCATGTTTGCGTGCAGTAATGTTCATCTGTTATGCTCTTGACGGACGATGAATGCAATGTATGTTCAAAAGGCAAAAGATACTTTTATTGTGATGTGGGAAGTACCCTATGGTTCAAAATATGTGACATAAATTGGCGTATCTTTTGGCTGCTTTGGCTGAGAAGCTTACGATTTTTACCTTGCGAAGGGACCATAGACATCAGTTTGTGACATAAATTTGGATTTATACGCCAAACTCTTCCAGAAAAAAAGGGTCTTAATAGCCGGTCAAACAAGCAGACAGACGGATAAAAAAAGACAGATATTTTTTCCTGTTATATGATTACAAATTCACAGTTTTCGGATTATTTTCCTTTTTTGTCCTGTGAAACCTTGCTTCTTGCCAAATCTCGTATTTTTAGGTCAACGGGAAGCATCCTATAGGTTTTGATGAGTGGGTTTTCGAGTATCAAAATATGTGACATAAATGGGGGTATCGTTTGAATGAAGTGCCTTAGCAGCTTAAACTTCTTACACCTCTAAGGAACCGTACACCTTGTAAGTAGGCTGTTCAGGTTTTTATGTTGGTAACGCCACGTAGCGCTCTGTATGAAAATCACTGATAGTGCTGTGTGCAGTCTGTGGCTGGTTGACATTGTAGGAATATTCGCTATTGTAGTGTTGGGCAGTTGGATGTGAACAGCGCGTAGCGTTGCGCAGTTGAAGGTGTGCCGCCAGCAATGGTGGATGTGGGGAAGTGAGATGGCAGAGTTTCGAGAGCGGACGATCTGGACTTGTGTCCGTCAGAAAAACGAAATTTATAAGACTGGATGTCATGAACTGATATATATATATATATATATATATATATATATATATATATATATATATATATTATGACTTTTGAACACTATTAAGGTAAATACATTGTTTGTTCTCTATCAAAATCTTTCATTTGCTAACTATGCCTATCAGTAGTTAGAGCCTTCAGTAGCTAGAATCTTTTATTTAGCTGGCAGTATTGGCGCTCGCTGTATTGCAGTAGTTCGAGTAACGAAGATTTCTGTGAGGTAAGTGATTCATGAAAGGTATAGGTCATTGTTAGCCAGAGCCATTCTCTTGTAGGGATTGCTGAAAGTCAGATTGCGTTGCGCTAAAAAAAATATTGTGTGTCAGTTTAGTGATGATCAGGAGAAGTAAAGAGAAAATGTCTTAGTTCGTTCAGTTTTACTCAGCTGTTTGAAAATCAAATAACGTAGGAGGTTTGCCAGCACTGTCATTCTTAATTTTTCTAAGGGGATGTTTCAACCTTAACATGTGACACAAATTTCAACGTGTTACATCTACCCGTTCCTGAGAAAAAGTGTTCATACAGTTGTACAGACAGACAGACAGACAGACAGACAGACAACAAAGTGACCCTATAAGGGCTCCATTTTTACAGACTGAGGCACGGAATCCTAAAAATGAAAATATTTAGCATTAACCCCTTGCAGAGACGAGAAGTCACATGTTTTCAAAACTCGAGCACAATTTTTGTTATTTAGAGTTACGCGATATGTTGTGTTAAAGCTGTGTATTCAGAAGAACCTTTAATAATCAAAATCGCAAATATAATTTTCTTAGAGTACTAGTTTCGGCTTATTTACAAGCCATCTTCAGACCGTCACAAAACACCCTGATTAGTTTATTTATTTAATCGTATGGCTAGGGCCCCCCGCCGGACAGGCCGTTCGCCGGGTGCCGGTCTCAATTTGACGCCACTTCGGCGACCTGCAGTCGATGAGGATGATAGGATGGTGATGAGGACAACACAACACCCAGTCCCTGGGCAAAGAAAATTCCCCGACCCAGTCGGGAATCGAACTCGGGCCCAGAGGATTGACAACCCGTCACGCTGATCATTCAGCTACCGGTGGCGGACACCCTGACTCGTAGACAACTGGCAGACGGTGGGACACATCATCATAGTCGGTGTGAGCAGGATCGTTGGATTCGGTTTTTGGGATAGCGTTATAAAAGGAGCAGTCGAGATGAATCTTTCTGGTAGCACCCTCAATGGAAACGGCGGCCTGCAGCTAAGCTCATCGTGGCAGCTGGCCGTCGGAAGGTTATAAGAGGGCGCTGCGCATGCGCAACGAAAACCACCCCAAACGATGTTGGAGCGAGCAGCAGTGACAAAATACAAGGCAGTGCGGCTTCATTAGGGCAGCAGGAACGATACGACTGTCGCCATTTGACAATGGCCGAGGTGCACTCGGCTGAGAGCTTGGGGACATTTAACCTCGCGACTCGGCAGGAAGCTCGAGAAAACGCTATTGGAAGGCCTATACATCTTCGGCACTGCAATCCAAATACCGTCCAGTATCACAACTGCTATGTTCTGTTTTCGGCGTACATCGATGTTACATCTCATTACCCACGTTCCTCACCATGAGACAAAAATATGACATACCAGATTCTTTATTTCACGCTCCGCAGTGTAGTGGAGCGTGGAATTCCTCGGTGTGACGTCACTAGCTTCTCCACCACGTGAACTTGCATGTTCCCTGAGAGGATGGCTTTAGCCTCACCAGTGATTCTCCCGTGTAACTACGTAGCGGAAGTGTTGTGCTGCAAAGCATAAAAATCAGGGAGCCTAAAAAGCAACTCGGCCTTGAGCAAAAAAACGGTAAGTGTTTCACTCTCTTTTGGTCGCTCAGCATATGTTCAGTGTGGGCAGCTCATTACCTTTCAGCGGGAAGTCACTTTTTGGCGGTGGCCGGCTTGCGGTCGCAGCGGTAAAAACTGGCCAGTGCGGCCGCTGGCCACGTGCCGACCCTTCAGCGTGTGAGCCAGCTGGACTCCACAGCCCCAGGTGGCTGGCAGATGTCTGCCCGGGTCGCGTGCACATCACCCAGCAGCTGCAAGGCGGCGTCCGCTGCCCACACCACTCACTATAGCTAGGCGGTCGGGCGTTCGCCACACTGCTAGCATATTCATTGCGCGTCAGAGGTTCTGCTACTCCTAGGCCAAAACAGTGTATAGTGAGGTGACAAAAGTCATTGGATACCTCCTAACATCGTGACGGACTTTCTTCTGACGGGCGTAGTGCAGGAGCTCGACATGGCATGGACTCAACGAGTTTTTGGAAGTCTCCTGGAGAAATACTGAGCCGTGCTGCCTCTATAGGCGCCCATAACTGCGTTAGCGTTGCGGGATTTTGCTCACGAACTGATCTCTCGATTAAGTTCGATGGGATTAGTGTAGGGCGATTTGGGCTGCCAAATCGTTCGCTCGAGTTCTCCAAAATGTTCTTCAAACTAGTCGCGAACAACTGTGGCACGGTGACATGGCGCATTGCCATCAGTAAAAATTCCATTGTTGTTTGGGAAAAAAAAAAAAAACGTTCAAATGGCTCTAAGCACTATGGGACTTAACATCTGAGGTCATCAGTCCCCTAGACTTAGAACTACTTAAACCTAACTAACCTAACGGCATCACACACATACATGCCCGAGGCAGGATTCGAACCTGCGACCGTAGCAGCAGCGCGGTTCCGGACTGAAGCGCCTAGAACCGCTCGGCCACAACGGCCAGCTATGATTTTTGGGAACATAAAGTCCATGAATGGCTGCAAATGGATTCAGTCCATCCTATGTAAACACAGTCCACACCATTATGGGGCTACCAGCAGCTTGCACAGTGCCTTGTTGATAACTTGGGTCTATGGCTTCGTGGGGACTGCACCACACTCGATTCCTAACATCAGCTCTAACCAACTGAAAACAGGACTCATCTGACCAGACCATTGTTTTCCAGTCTAGGGTCCAACGGAAATGGACAAGAACCCACGAGTTGCTATCAAGTCTTCGAATGAAGCACTAGTGAACGATAGAATTCACGACATCCAGAGATTTATGGTCCTACATGAGATTTTCGTTTATTTGGAGAGTTGCATATGGGGCCTGAAGAGGGCATAGTGAAGTGCTGAAACTGGTAGCCTTCAAAATAAAATAAAATAACATCTTAAGTTACACGGTTGTTGGTGAATTTCTTTGGCATTGACAATGACTTAACCAGCCGATGTCCCATGGCCATGATGGACCAGCAGAAATTGAAATACCAGTCCTGTCAACCGGATTCAGACTTTTCGTGGTTTCCCAAATCGCCGGGGAGGTTTCTTTGAAAATGGTATTCTTTCCCTACCAAACCTTGTCCTCCGCCTATAGTGACTTTATTGTCGACGGGACGTTCAGTTATAACCTTCCTTCCTTTCTCCTCCCATTTCTTCGACAAACATATGCTTTATTCATACACATTGGAATAGAGAAGTCCTTCGTGTTGAGTCTAAAGTTATGACGCGGAATGTTGGCCATCTGGCGAAATCAGAAGACCGGAAAACATTTGTTAACATTATAATTTTTCCTTTAGTAATATAAAAAATATCACTAGAGCCACAAACTCACATTTTTACGTTAATGTATTGGGCGTTCAAATGGTTCAAATGGCTCTGAGCACTATGGGACTTAACATCTATGGTCATCAGTCCCCTAGAACTTAGAACTACTTAAACCTAACTAACCTAAGGACATCACACAACACCGAGTATTGGGCGTTCTCTCGTCGCCAGGCTATGATTAAACTTTTACTCCACGATCTGACACAGGTTTCTTACCACATAAGTAAAACTCCTACGCCAGATCTTCGTAACCTTTTTTGGCGCATATCATCCCTTTCTTCTGAAGTGCGATGTTGGAGGAATTTCACAACGTAGCGCCCTTAGGAAGCTCGATTTGCCCTTGGGAGGCTCGATTTGAATCTGCAGCCATAGTCGATCTGAAGTATCGTCAGAATAGCAGAAAGTTCTTGTGACCCGCTTGCTGCGAAAATCCTAGTCCAAGAGGTGACTCCACGGACCACGCCGCTCGAAACCGCCGCCTCAAATCGCGTCCCCTACGCTACAAAACCTTCGCGAGGAATATCTCATACAACTCCACCATAAAAGTAGAATAAACCGAAATCAAGGAGACCCCGTAACGGCACAACATTCCTGCTGAGATCTCACATGTATGTGACGTTTAAGCTCAACTGCACTATTTTGTCCATTTCCCGAAGCTACTCGTGGATATGGACATAACACCTTTTCGCCAGTTCACTGTTCGTACCTCACAGCAACATTCGTACTCACCACAGTGCGCAGTGAAAACCACGTGTGCAGCACTTCAGAAAATGGCACTGAGTTGACGGATGCGCGTATAAAGCTCTCATAAAAATGATAAAACCTTCTTCCACCTGAAGTGGATATAAATCAGCTCTACAGCACGTAGAACCATGTAGGAACGATTTGCGACCACCTGTTGCATTGGGTGTCAGACGATTCTGCCAGGCTCTCATTCGCTACGTCCCAACGAAAAACCCTTAGGAAGGCAGTTTATACATACTACAAAAGGAACCAGCTGAAAACAGACCCCTCCTAAACTTATTTATTCCAATAACAGACCTAATGTTTCTTGCAGGAATGTGGTGTACTTCCAATCATAAAGATGTCCTTCGATGAAATAGGGGCCTATAATTCTGTCCTCCAGAATCCCACACCATATATACATTCACCGACCACAGTTTTTGGTCTGCAACTCGCCGCAGCCAACATGGTTTTTCAGTTGCCCGATAATGCATGTTATGCCAATTAAAATTTCCATGGTACGTGAATGTAGCCTCGTCAGTAAATTAAATCAAATTCATAAATGTGTCATCTCTCTGAATCTGAAGTTGTGCCCATCGGCAGAATTCAATGCGAGGCACGCAGCCCGTACCAGTTAATTCTTGGTAAGGATGACATTTATGGTGATGCAGAATACGAACAACACTACTCTGGCTCGTGCCACATCCCCTTGCGATCTAACACAAGGATCTCGAACCACAGTGGCAAGGGTACCAATTTCCGTTTCCTCGTTAGTAACTTTCCTTTGCCGAATATGTTTCCGATGCGTTAAAGATCCAGTTGTTCTCGATTTATCATAAGCATATTTAAATGTACGACATATAGGGTGAGTACGTTGAGGATATCTTTCAGCGTATAAATCTCTAGCTTTCAATGAATTTCTTTGGCATTCTCCCTAAATGAGAAGCTTATTGACTTGTTCTTCGAAGGAATACATCATTCACATTCGCTTCATTCGATGGCGCTAGTCTTACCGTTCCTATTACTTTTGTATTGCGAAACCGTCCAATGGTGTTTACATGTCAGTGGCACGTTAGATGGATACGCCGTATTCAGCGAATATTTACTATTTGCACGATATACGAGAGAGAATTGACAGAGCATGTACTTTGATAAGCGCCGAGGTGATAAGGAATACCACTCAAGCCATGATAAGAAGATTGCAGCAATCCATTGATACCTATGGTAATCACTTCGAACACCTTTTGTAAATGGACGTTCATGCCACCTTTTTGACCTACGTTGACCCTCAAAGACCTTACTGTTACACATCATTGGATTCGTCTCCATAGCCGCCATCAGAAAGTAAGTACCAAACTATAGCATCCCATTAAAAAAAAAAAAAAAAAAAAAAAAAAGTTGACCTTCATATCTCTGACGCGACCCAACCTAGCAACAAAAACCAACGTCATATTAAGGTCCCCGTTGTCCCATGCAAGATTTGTCCCACAAACTTTTCAGCCACTATCATACTTACGGAGTTATTCTAGTGGATAGTTAGTGACTCACCCTGTATAAAGCGGAAATAGACAGCCGTGTGGACACGTTGTAACTGATGACATGCGCGAAAAAAACGGGCTAATCCTCAAATGTAAAAGCTTAGAGATTAGTGTTGCCATCTGTTGCTGGCTACGGGAACTATCAAAGTTGACGTTGATGTGACCCCTAAATATCACTTAGGGGTGAGACCAAAGTCAGTTTTGATAGTTCCCATACCCAGCAACAGATGGCAACACTTATCTCTAAGCTTTTACATTTGAAGATAAGCCCGTTTTTCCGCGCATGCCTTCAATTGTTCTCTCGTGCGGTTGTTTTGCTCCAGCAGCCTCGGTACGCCTCGTAGAAGACAGCGAGCGTCTTTCGAGCACGTTTCGGAGTTAGATCGAGGAAGAATAGTTGCCTACAGGGATTGCGAATTATCGTTCAGAGAAATCGGCGATCGTGTCGGACGAAACTAAGCAACTATGATGCGGACCTGTAATCGCTGGATGTAGGAGGGAACGGCGGACTAACGGAACCGACAGCACCCACCTCATTGCACCACAACACGTGGTGACAGGCGTATTGTGCACGTGGCAGTAATGGATCACTCTGCCACATCACGAACCGTATCACAACAAATTCGGTCTTTTGCGCAACACGCAGTGTTCGCGCGTACTATCCGACGTTGTTTGCAGCAGAATGGACTGTCCGCAACGCGTCCAATACTGTGTTTACCACTGAGTCAATACCACAGGCGTTTGCGCCAGCAACGGTGCGATGAACGACGCACTTGGTTAACAATCTCGATTCTGCGCCTGCACTATCACGATGGTCGAATTGGGGTGTTAGACTGCGTGGTGAAACACAGTTGAGCTGTTGCCTTATGCATCGCCATAATGGTCCTGTACCTGGTATTATGATTAGGGATGGTACTGGATTCCACTTCCTCACCCCTCCCAATACGCACACTAACCAGCCAGCGTTACACCTCTAAAGTGTTGGAGCCTGTTGGATTCCCATATCTTCGGAGCTTGCCGATGGACACATTGCAAGAGGATAATGCGCGACCGTTTGCGGCACGTAGTGTTCAAGACTTCTTCGTCGGCCATCGGATTGTATGGCTGCCGTGGCCTCCGTGTTCTCCCTATCAAGGAGGAGGAGGAGGAGGAGGAGGAGGAGATTCGAACGTCCCGTTGACAACGAGGTCATTAGAGACGGAGCACAAGCTCGGATTAGGGAGGGATGGAGAAGGAAGTCGGCCGTACCCTTTCGAAGGAGCAATCCCGGCATTTGCTTGAAGCGAGTTTTGGAAGTAACAGAAGACCTAAATCAGGATGGCCGGACGCTAGTTTGAACAGTCGTCCTCCAGAATGCGAGTCCAGTGTGTTAACCATTGCGCCAGCTCGCTCTGTGATTTCCAGATATCTCTCCTAACTGGACGTTGATTGCAGAACGACTGCCCCGCGATACAGCACTCACTGCTGCAGCAGATCAACTTTGGCAATATGGAAAAGCAGCATGGACTGCTGTACCCCAACAACACATCCAGAGCCTCTTCGATTCATCACCGAGGCGTGTAGTAGCTGTTGTTGACAGCAGTGGAGGCAATGCTCACAAGGAAACCTCCCCATCGCACCTCCCTCAGATTTAGTTATAAGTTGGCACAGTGGATAGCCTTGAAAAACTGAACACAGATCAGTCGAGAAGACAGGAATAAGTTGTGTGGAACTATGAAAAAAATAAGCAAAATATACAAACTGAGTAGTCCATGCGGGGAAGATAGGCAACATCTAGGATGTTGTGAGCTCAGGAGCACCGTGGTCCAGTGGTTAGCGTGAGCAGCTGTGGAACGAGAGTTCCTTGGTTCAAGTATTCCCTCGAGTGAAAAATTTTCTTTCTTTATTTTCTTTCGCAAAGTTATGATCTGTCCATTCGTTCATTGACGTCTCTGTTCACTGTAATAAGTTTAGTGTCTGTGTTTTGCGACCGCACCGCAAAACCGTGAGATTAGTCGACGAAAGGACGTGCCTCTCCAATGGGAACGGAAAACATTTGATCGCAAGGTCATAGGTCAACCGAATCCTCCACAGGAAAACACATCTGACATTTTCTATACGACACTGGTGACGGCATGTGCGTCACATGACAGGAATATGTTGTCGACCCACCTAACTTGTACACTTGGCGAATGGGCAAAAAGATTCTTCTACCTTTCCCGATTTAGGTTTTCTTGTGGATGTGATAATCACTCCCAAAGAAGTGATGAAAACATAAAGAGTTTGTCACAGAAACCGCAACAAATGAATGCAACAGTTCAGAGTCGCACAGTTTTCCCTGTGCTCTGTCAAAACATATGTTTTTAACATGTTCGAATTTTTCCGTGTGTAGACCGTGAAATCCTGCATATGTCCAAGCAAATCTGAACATGACCTGGAATTTTGGAGAGCGAAGTTGATTATGTGTGAGTGCCTGAACTTTGATAATTGACACACGATCACGTAATCAATACTGCTCTGGGTACCTGTGCAGCTTCGCAAAATAATTGTCTGAAAATAAAAAATCAAGTTTTTCACTCGAGGGAAGGCTTGAACCTAGGACCTCTCGTTCCACAGCTGCTCACGCTAGCCACGGGACCACGGCGCTCCTAAGTCCAGTCTATCTTTGATGTTGCCTGTCTTGCGGATGGACTACTGAGTTTGTATATTTTGCTTATTTTTTTTCATAGTTCCACACAACTTCTTCCTGTTTTCTCGAGTGATCTGTCTTCAGTTTTTCAAGGCCTATCCACTGTGCCAACTTGTAACTAAATCGCTTCCCGCGCCCGCGTTCCCGGGTTAGATTCCCGGCGGAGTCAGGGATTTTCTCTGCCTCGTGATGACTGGGTGTTGTGTGACGTCCTTAGGTTAGTTAGGTTTAAGTAGTTCTAAGTTCTAGGGGACTGATGACCGTAGATGTTAAGTCCCGTAGTGCTCAGAGCCATTTGAACCATTTTTTTGTAACTAAATCTGACGGGGGTGCGATGGGGAGGTTCCCTTGTCAGTACTAATTTATTCAACCTCCTCACATCACATGCGGCTGTATTTTGAATCATGTGATCTTTGCACAACGTGTTATCTCCCAAATCAACTTGGCTGTGATATCTCCGGTCCTTCTTGGTGTTGCATTTTGGACGGCCAGCAGTGTATGATGGAGCTCTGACTTTGTTACTTTTTAATCTCGCCTGGTGCACTATTTTGAAAGTGGCAAACGTAAAACTTAATTCTTCGGCTGCGCAGGTTATGTAAGCCCATTTTCACGGCGCTTATTAACGGGAACAAGACGTCTGAGTGAGACCGTGCGGGCGGCTTTTCATGTAACGCGCGGACGGGTATTACGCAGAGGTGTCGTAATTTTTGATCGCCCATAAAGTTGCGGAACGTGCCGGGATTCGGAATGCGTGGCTAAACGGGAAACGCAATTCACCGCGCCGCGCGCCGCCTGCCCCCTGCCAGACACACTCGTGCGTCAATATCCGGCCGTTTGAGGGCCCGGCGCACAACTAAGCGCTCGTATTTACGGTTACGACCAGTCGCTATAAACACGACATTTTAAAAGTGTACAACGCAATTTTGCAACTAAGTTGAAATTAAAGTCGCACAGTTTTTATACATTTCATATTAATCAGTTCCGTGCAAAAGTAACTGCAGTCATAGAGCCAGTTTTGCACACGAGGACAGCTGGGTGGATGGACAGCAAAACAATTAAAAAACAGAAGAGTGAAAAGGCAGCTCCGGTACCTCTGATAAAGTAAATAGAGTTTGTTTTAAATCGCTTGCTGCCGGCCGCTGTGGCCAAGCGGTTCTAGGCACTTCAGTCCGGAACCGCACTGCTGCTACAGTCGCAGGTTCGAATCCTGCTTCGGGCATGGATGTGTGCGATGTCCTTAGGTTAAGTTAGGTTTAAGTACACGACTGGCCATTAAAATTGCTACACCAAGGAGAAATGCAGATGATAAACGGGTATTCATTGGACAAATATATGATACCAGAACTGACATGTGATTACATTTTCACGCAATTTGGGTGCATACATCCTGACTCTGGCCGTAATAACGGCCTTGATACGCCTGGGCATTGAGTCAAACAGAGCTTGGATGGCGTGTAACAGGTATAGCTGCCCATGCAGCTTCAACAAGATACCACAGTTCATCAAGAGTAGTGACTGGCGTATTGTGACGAGCCAGTCGCTCGGCCACCATTGACCAGACGTTTTCAACTGGTGACAGAACTGGAGAATGTGATGGCCAGGACAGCAGTCGAACATTTTCTGTATTCAGAAAGGCCCATACAGGACCTGCAACATGCGGTCGTGCATTATACTCCTGAAATGTAGGGTTTCGCTGGGATCGAATGTAGGGTAGAGCCACGGGTCGTAACACATCTGAAATGTAACGTCCACTGTCCAAAGTGCCGTCAATGCGAACAAGAGGTGACAGAGACGTGTAAATCTGGCACCCCATACCATCACACCTGGTGATACGCCAGTATGGCGATGACGAATACACGCTTCCAATGTGCGTTCACCGCGATGTCGGCAAACACGGATGCGACCATCATGATGCTGTAAACAGAACCTAGATTCATCCGAAAAAATGACATTTTGCCATTCGTGCATGCAGGTTCGTCTTTGAGTACACCATCGCAGGCGCTCGTGTCTGTGATGCAGCGTCAAGGGTAACCGCAGCCATGGTCTCCGAGCTGATAGTCCATGCTGCTACTAACGTCGTCGAACTGTTCGGCAGATGGTTGTTGTCTTGCAAATGTCCTCATCTGTTGACTCAGGGATCGAGATGTGGCTGCACGATCCGTTACAGCCATGCGGATAAGATGCCTGTCATCTCTACTGCTAGTGATACGAGGCCGTTAGGATCCAGCACGGCGTTCTGTATTACCCTCCTGATCGCACCGATTCTGCTAACAGTCATTGGATCTCCACCAACGCGAGCACCAATGTTGCGATACGATAAACCGCAATCGCGGTAGGCTACAATCCGACGTTTATCAAAGTCGGAAACGTGATGGTACGCATTTCTGCTTCTTGCACGAGGCATCACAACATCGTTTCACCAGGCAACGCCGGTCAACAGCTGTTTGTGTATGAGAAATCGGTTGGAAAGTTTCCTCATGTCAGCACGTTGTAGGTGTCGCCACCGGCGCCAACCTTGTGTGAATGCTCCGAAAAGCTAATCATTTGCATATCACAGCATCTTCTTCCTGTCTGTTAAATTTCGCGTCTGTAGCACGTCATCTTCGTGGTGTAGCGATTTTAATGGCCAGTAGTGTAGTTTCTAAGTCTAGGGGACTGATGACCTCAGATGTGAAGTCCCATAGTGCTTAGAGCCATTTGAACCATATCGCTTGCTGGCTGTGTGGGTAAGCGTCAGACAGTCAATCCAGGGACAAGAGGTTAAATTTTCAGTTGGTCCTCGATTTTTTTCTGTCACTTACTGTTTCAAACTGTATCGTTCCAGAGATCTTTTCGAAGCCCAAACTTCTATGATGTATATATGCAGACTGAAGCGACGAATAAAAATTTCTACCATGGATGGAATTCGAGCCCTGGTCTCCTGCTCACTATGGACCACCCTCCCCCCCCCACCCCCAATTTCGTTTAACGCTGATGTGCTGTTCCAATATAGTTGATGAGCCTCTCTAATGCTGTTCGAGTGTAGGGGCAATATCAAGGGGGACCGAGACGTGAATGGGAACTTGGATTGAATAGGATGGTGTGTTGGGATAATCGGTGCAGATGTGCAAAGACACTGCGCCAGAGTGGCGTAGTGGTTATCGCATCTGCGTAGTGAGCAGAAGATCCGAATTCGGATCCCAACCTTGGTACAAATTCGCTTCAGGAACTATATAGACAACATTATTGTTTGAGACTTGAATAGGTCTGTGGATCCATATGGTTTCATTTGATTAAATCGCCCATACGTGGCTCTCGGGCAGGATCTCCCGTTTCGTTCGATGCTGACGTGCTATTCCAGTAGAATTGGAGTGTCTCAGCCGGCTGTTCGAGTTTAGGGGGAATACCAAGTGGACTGAGATGTAGGTGGGAATTTGGATCGAGGAGTGCTAGGATGCAGCTGTGCAAAGACACAATGTCAGGGTGGCGAAGTGGTTAGCGCATCTGCCTAGTGATCAGAAGACCGCCTGCCGCTGTGGCCGAGCGGTTCTAGGTGCGTCAGTCCCGAACCGCGCTGCTGCTACGGTCGCAGGTTCGAATCCTGCCTCGGGCATGGATGTTGTGTGATGTCCTTAGGTTAGTTAGGTTTAAATAGTTCTAAGTTCTAGGCGACTGATGACCTCAGATGTTAAGCCCCATAGTGCTTAGAGCCATTTGAACCATTTGAATCAGAAGACCCGGGTTCTAATCCCAGGCATGGTACAGATTGTCATTCATCGCTTCAGTCTGTATACATACCTATCGTTTCCTTCGCCGGCCGGTGTGGCCGTGCGGTTAAAGGCGCTTCAGTCTGGAGCCGCGTGGCCGCTACGGTCACAGGTTCGAATCCTGCCTCGGGCATGGATGTGTGTGATGTCCTTAGGTTAGTTAGGTTTACTTAGTTCTAAGTTCTAGGGGACTGATGACCACAGATGTTAAGTCCCATAGTGCTCAGAGCCAACCATCGTTTCCTTCAACTCAGGCAATGACTTGTGCATGTGCAGAATGCCGAATTAAACCGTGTTTCGGTGTGTCCCCAAAACTGTTTGGGCAGGCCAGTTTAAAAGTCGGAGGAAGACAAGGGCACACAACCACACTAAGGCACTGAACTCGTTTTACCAGAGCCCGGGTTCCTCCTGTACTTGCGCTCAAACCTGTATTCTGTGTAGACGTCTAAGCAGGTGACACGCCGTTGCTATGGTGTGACGGACGGCCGACTGCACCTTTTTCACGCCTACACTCAAGGCCGGCTGACGTCATTCCGACAGGAAGAGGCAGTTGTGCAACACTAGTCGAATTTCCGGTTTAGCGCGCTTTCCATTCTATGCCAGCAAAGAGAAAATAGCCTAACATTCAGTGTCAAATGCTGTGTGTATTAAAGAGTGAAAGAACGCAGTGGCACGCGAACTAAATTTTAAGCAGTGAAGTAATTCGAATGACTAACATTTCGAAATATCCTTGAAAACTTTGGTGTTGACGCCTCGCCAGTTCGAAGTCTGATGCAATTATGTTTCCTGATGACCTCCATCTGCTGTAGTAAAATTGAGTCATTGAGGTTGCAAAGGTGCATAAAATATTATTAGATAGCCCAGACATCGCAAAGACCTGACGATCTTTCGTTATCAGTGACTATTTGAGATCCAGTGCTGGATAGAAGCTAATTTTAAACTTTCGTTTGGTTCATAGTACTTAGGTATAACATCCATGTTGCACCTGCATGGTTTTACAGTATCGTGTACTGGCCATTCATTATGTACTCGTTACCCGACTACGTAGCCGACTTCAGTAGCACACACCTGTACTGTGGCGCTACACTCTTGAAGTAAGCCGGTTCGCTACCGATGGTGGATAAAATTTTCACTGCCGGTATTTGGTCGACTAGCGAAGGAGACGTGGTGACGTAAAGTTCCTAATCGCCAGTCTTCGCCATTGTCCTGAATTGTATAACAAACATATCGACTGTGTCTCATGAAGTGAGGGCATGTGAGCCCGTTAACAGCGATCCGTCTGTCGCTTGTTGCTATTGCAAGGGTGTAGGCTATGTGCCGACACCGAGTTTCAACTTCTCCCTTCTCTTACACAACACAAATATGACACTTCGCTATGCAAGCATGCATTACACTCACCTACACTCAACAGATGCATTCATGACACACTTCTGACATATTCACAATGAAAGGAACCAATCTGTGCGGAGGCTGCTGCACCCACCTCGTGAGATATTCCAGCCTACATACGACATTTTCGTCTACATGCCTTTGTCTCGGTCTTTTATTATCTCTTGGAATCCAGCAAAGAATTTTTTTGGTAAAAACCATTAAGTACCTCCGATCGCATAATTTTTCTTATTTTTTTTGTATTTAAGACAACCGGTTTCAGCAGACTATGCTGTCATCTTCAGGTCTTAAAATCTTTGTTGAAAAACATGTTCATTTTACGCTGACCTCAGGCACAAGATGTCAAGTGGCTAAAAATAGCACATTATGAACGGTTCGTCATCGCTAAAATATTTAAAAACATAAAGCAGCTTGCGCAACAGGCTACATCAATATACTTATTGCTGACCGTTGGTTGTTGCACCATACTGACACGGTGCACAATAACACAACTGTTTACATATGCTGGGCATATTCTGAATAGTGCAAATCCACTTGCAAAGTGTTTTATAATTCAAATATTTTAGCGATGACAGACCCTTTATAACGTGATATTTTTATCCACGTGACGTCTTGTGGGTAAGGCCAGCGTAAAATGAACATGTTGCACAACAAAAGATTTTAAGACCTGAATATGACAGTATAGTCTGTTACAACCGGTTGTCTTAAATAAAAAGAAATATTTTATGCGATCTTGGCTGTTGAATGGTTTTAGCGATTAAACAGATCGCCCTTCAGTCTCTCAAACTGCGAAAATTCAAATTTTTTGGTCCTTGTAGCATCCATTGATCTGTCTACGTTTCTCGCCCATCGCCATATCCTGTTCACTAGTACCAAAAATTCAAATTTTTTGGTCCTTCTAGCATTCATTGATCTGTCTACGTTTCTCGCCCATCGCCATATCCTGTTCACTAGTACCATAAGTGTGCATTGCTCTCCAGCCTGTTTCCTGACGCATTTGATTATTTTCCAGTCGGCCGTCGGAATTATGCAAGTGCAACCGTTGTCACATGAGCAACCTTCAGTTTTTGATCAGTTGTCGCATTAATAGTCCGTGTCCCACTGCCATAAGTCAAAACTCGTAGCACACTGATGGTGAACGGTCACTAATTGTACGAATTTTTAGTGCTTGCTAATCTAGTGGCGTGTCTTTGAATTAAATCCATCAGCTTCCCGTTGGTAATGACTTCGACGTTGATAGATTTTATCTTCTGCTGTGTCTTTTTCCTGGCCCTCCTCCGTACCCTCACAGGGTAAGCGTGTTAATCTGGATTAACTGTATTAGTGTTGTAGAGTGGCCCGATGCCCTTCATTTGTGCATCGTGCTCATTTCTCCTGCCATTTCATAGTGGGTGTTCTCTCGAGAATGTCCTTGATGTCGGTAGTTAATCTGTGATCTGTGCTTTCTGCCTGTCTTTTTTTTTTTTTTGTCACAACGTGCACCCTCTAATGCCTCTGTGTGCAGTCCTTAAGTTTCCGCCTCCTGCATCCGTTCTCACTGCCATAAATGTAAACGGAGGGGCCGTACTGATCAAAAATTATTTTTTCATTTCTCGCCAAATGACCGCGGCAAAATCAGACTAATTCGAACTCACACGAAGGGTTACCGACACGTAGAGTACTTTGTTTTCAGTTTTACTTCTCGCGAAATAACGACAGCAAAATCGGAGAATTTGCAGCTCCCATGGAGGTTTAGCGACGTGTAGATTACTCGTGTTGGCAAGATTTATCTCAGCACGTTTGACGAGTGCCACCTAGACCGGTTGAGTGTTGCCTCGACTACACATTCCTACTGTCAGCGTACGTCCATCATTAACGAGTGTGGAGTCAGTTGGTTGACGGACAACTTTGAGGGTAAGCGATTTATTGTCGTTCCAGAGACATCATAGCGGTCCAGGAGGACTGTGGGATAGCAGTAAACTGCTCAACGCATGTGGCCCCACATTTCACACAACCGCCCCAGCGTGCACCCCAAGCAGGACATGAGGCGGCATCTACAACTTACATTCGGTTAAGTACGCCGATATCTCGCGTCTTATTCATGATGCGTTGAACTGTCAAGCCGACGGATAGTACTATGTCTTACGACATCTCAACACCAAGACACGTTGAACAATTTCTCTCTCTCTCTCTCTCTCTCTCTCTCTCTCTCTGTGTGTGTCTCTCCACCGTGACATGTTTTTCTGACTCAATCATATGTTCATATTTCACGTATTTTATGCGCTTTAGCTGTCAGTGAGAAGGGAAACTGTACAATAAATTTGTCGTCATACACGAAGCACCTCATGCTGCCAACCGAACGCCGCATCATCCTCTGCCAACGAGATCCTTTCTTTCTCCTTCAAGCAGCCCGTAACATGATATCTTGCGAACCATGGATGAAGGGTATCACACGGATGCCATATTCCTTGACTTCCGGAAAGCGTTTGACGTGGTGCCCCACTGCAGACTCCTAACCAAGGTACGAGCATATGGGATTGGTTCCCAAATATGAGTGGCTCGAAGACTTCTGAAGTAATAGAACCCAGTACGTTGTCCTCGATGGTGAGTATTCATCGGAGGTGAGGGTATCATCTGGAGTGCCCCAGGGAAGTGTGGTAGGTCCGCTGTTGTTTTCTATCTACGTAAATGATCTTTTGGATAGGGTGGATAGCAATGTGCGGCTGTTTGCTGATGATGCTGTGGTGAACGGGAAGGTGTCGTCGTTGAGTGACAGTAGGAGGATACAAGATGACTTGGACAGGATTTGTAATTCGTGTAAAGAATGGCAGCTAACTCTAAATATAGATAAATGTAAATTAATACAGATGAATAGGATAAAGAATCCCGTAATGTTTGAATAGTCCATTAGTAGTGTAGCGCTTGACACAGCCACGTCGATTAAATATTTGGGCGTAACATTGCAGAGCGATATGAAGTGGGACAAGCATGTAATGGCAGTTGTGGGGAAGGCGGATAGTCGTCTTCGGTTCATTGGTAGAATTTTGGGAAGATGTGGTTCATCTGTAAAGGAGACCGCTTATAAAACACTGATACGACCTATTCTTGAGTACTGCTCGAGCGTTTGGGATCCCTATCAGGTCGTATTGGGGGAGGACTTAGAAGAAATTCAGAGGCGAGCTGCTAGATTTGTTACTGGTAGGTTTGATCATCACGCGAGTGTTACGGAAATGCTTCAGGAACTCGGGTGGGAGTCTCTGGAGGAAAGGAGGCGTTCCTTTCGTGGATCGCTACTGAGGAAATTTAGAGAACCAGCATTTGAGGCTGACTGCAGTGCAATTTTACTGCCGCCAACTTATATTTCGCGGAAAGACCACAAAGATAAGATAAGAGAGATTAGGGCTCGTACAGAGGCATACAGGCAGTCATTTTTCCCTCGTTCTGTTTGGGGGTGGAACATGGGAGAGAAGATGCTAGTTGTGGTACGAGGTACCCTCCACCACGCACCGTATGGTGAATTGCGGAGTATGTATGTGGATGTAGATGTAGTTGATTTCGTGGATCTGAATGCACCCTGTCTCGGCTCCACTACACAAAAAGAACCCTTGACAATATCAAAAAATGAACTGGTATCCACGCTAGTAGACAGATGCGCTAAACACATTGCTGTCGGGCCTCGTGGTCCATGCTGAAGTGGGTGCCTGGAAAAGGAAAGGTCGCGGTCGGACCAGGGGATATTTCAGTCTGCTATTAACCTAGTCCACGTCTCAGTGAAGATTAACGAGGAACGAGATGTGCAGATGAAGCCAGGCTCAATTTTTAAATTTTTTTTAAGCCCACCCATCATTAGTTGCTCTTGTAAAGAAGTTCGTAAGGTTACGGTATGTCCCTTTGAAGAAACGTCTGATCCAGCCGTTCTGTGTGCGCGCTTCCAGTAATGGCTATCTCCCGAAGGAGACGGTCGCATCGCGCAGCGGCGGGAGGGTCTCCCCCTAGGCGCCTGGAGCACTCGGCGTTAATTGCGCCCCTCGCGTTCGTTTGTTTGGCGGTGCGCGGCCGTGTTATTCGAGGGCTGGAGGGTGGATGCTGCTCCTCCTTGGAGGTGCGCTGACGCTGTTGTCCGAGGCTGCTGCGCCGCGTCGCTCCTATATAATAGTGCCGCGGCGATCCTCACCTCCCTTTGTCCTCACCGTAGGGGCGGAAGCGTGCCCGCGGGGCAGAGATTGCCGGGGATGCGAAGGTCACACAAAGGCCGCCACCACCCCTCGCGCTGCTCCTGCCTACCATTCCTGCCATTTCTTTTTGCCTTATTGTTTTTTTTACTCTCCATCTTTTATTAAAGATCCTCTGGCGCAGAAAGAGGGCGGAGATCGGGAATTTTGCTGTCGAAACGCGAGCCCGGTGTTGGTGCGCCCTGCCGTCATACCGCCGACTGCAAAAGAGCCCACGGTCGGCCGAAACTTGGTACTGAATGCGACAATCGAGGGCGCACAATGCCAGTCGGTTTGCCATTGTAGAGGGAGCCAGCGGGAGAGTCGCGAAACCAGTTCACAAGCGGGGAGTACCCCGCCTGACGCGGGGGAGACACTCTTGCGTTCGCGTTCTGTATTTCTCTCGCTTTTAAAGTTTGGACTCTTCCTACCGAACTTCTCCGTTTTCCATCTCCGCGTGTTTGTGTTTATGTGTGTGTGTGTGTATGTGTACGCGAGAGAGAGAGGGGGGGGGGAAGGGGGTGTCAATTTTGTTGTGGGGTCCTGTGACACACTGCCTACTGGGTGTCTGCCTGTAAAAAGTTAACTTGCCCATCTTTTTGCATCATTTACATTTCCCTCTGTTGGGGGACGGAGGAGGGGCAGTGGCCTAGCTGCCGCTTTTCAACCCTTGTGAAAAACTATTTACGGAATTGAATTTTATCCATAGTGGATGCTTTTGAACTCCGTGACTGTTCGATTTAGAGGGTGTAGAAAAATTTCCGCTACCAGTCACAATAAAAGGTTATTTATTTATCACACGGTTTCGGGCTTGCGCCCATCCTCAGGTGTTAATACATTCATGTACATATTTATATTGCTGGAGATCGCTGTATAAATACAAAAAAAAAAAAAATTGCTGCTGACTAAACAGATACAAGTGAGACAATTGTAAGTGGCAAGGCAGCATTTGTCGAAAATTTATCTGTACTTACATAAAGCTGAATCATCGTTATTATAGTTACGCTGTGGTGGCAGTTTTACCTCTTAGTTGCACGCTCATCAACGTCATTTTCACGTCCATATTTCAGTTTTATAAAGTTTAGCTGCATATTTCACTATTACAATGTGCATTCGTGAAATACACTGTTGACTGGGTGTTGTGTGATGTCCTTAGGTTAGTTAGGTTTAAGTAGTTCTAAGTTCTAGGGGACTGATGACCATAGATGTTAAGTCCCATAGTGCTCAGAGCCATAATACACTGTGTTTACATACAAAGTCAAAGACCATAGCCCATTGGCCGGCCGCTGTGGCCGCGCTTCTTGGAGCTTCAGTCTGGAACCGCGCTGCTGCTGTGATCACAGGTTCGAATCCTGCCTCGGGCATGGATGTGTGTGATGACCTTAGAACTACTTAAGCCTATTAAGTAGTTCTAAGTTCTAGGGGACTGATGACCTCAGATGTTAAGTCCCATAGTGCTCAACGCCATTTGAACCATTTTGCACGACCCAGGCACTCCGCTGCGTCCGCCGCCCACTTTTCTCCTCACACCACCGCCAGTTCTCTCTCTCTCTCTCTCTCTCTCTCTCTCTCTCTCTATATATATATATATATATATATATATATATATATATATATATATCCCTCCCACTTGTCTGTCATGACCCCACGAGAGGTCGCCTCACCGCCGAGACGCAGCATGACCAACCTACGCGGCTAGTGCCAAGCTAAATCATAAATCGTTCACGGCACAAAGCTGTAAACGAAATTCGTTCTGATACCTCTGTCAATGGTGTCCTTCCACTACAAGTTCTTTGCTTTCCATATTTTTCGAGACGACAGTATGGACCTAAAAAAGAAAAAAGTCCAATAAACATGGGCTCTAAAGTGCATACCTAAGAGCTATGAGCACTTTTTCACCTATGCTATTATGAAATACATGTCTTCTACGGAACGAGTGCTGAGGGCTGTTAAGGTATGCATTTTAGAGCCCATGTTTGCTGGACTCTTTTCTTCTTTTGCTCCACACTACCGCCTGCAACAACATGGAAAGCAAAGAGCTTGCTGTGGAAGAGGTCCAATACGAGAAACATCAGAACGATTTTCGCTTACGACTTTCGGCTTGCCCATTCCAAGCCGGCCGTTGTGCCCGAGCAGTTCTAGGAGCTTCAGTCCGGAACCGCGCTGTTGCTACGGTTGCAGGTTAGAATCCTGCCTCGGGCATGGATGTGTGTGATGTTCTTAGGTTAGTTAGGTTTACGTAGTTTCTAAGTCTAGGGGACTGATGACCTCAGATGTTAAGTCGCATAGTGCTTAGAGCCATTTGAACCATTTGTCCATTCCGTACTGGGCTTCCCTACCCCAGATTGACGCATTTATCCTTCTCCATCATCTCTGGAAGTTTATAACCTTATCACGGAATCACACTGTACAAACAATCAAAAATACCGCGACACACACGACAAATTTTACGCTCTTCACAGACGGATGGCACAAGCGCGCGCGCACACACACACGCACACACACACACACACACACACACACACACACACACACACATGCACACATGCACAAAGGCTCTTTTGTGACTGCCTACTGTAGCGACAGAGGGAGGACATCCATTATAATGTTAAATAAAGTAAATTTACCAAATCGTGATGTTGGTGATGTAACTGAATGTTTCAGCCCAAACATCCACATCCACATCTATAAAAGAAGTGGCAGTATTCACGCTAGTACTGTCAAATTATTCACTTGCTTCACAGAACAGAAATGTGGCAGTACAATAAGAAATAATCAGTAACATTTATTAATAGTGATGTCACGAAACTTTACTTAATTTTGGTAACAGTTTCATGCATGGCAATTGGTGTCCTAAACCTAATACAGTCAAATGTAAATAAATTTGCTACCTTTTTGCTGTTCCATTGAGAATCAAATTATTAATTGCTTTGTTTATTCTTGACGGTACAGTATAATACCTGAGAAGCTAAAATAGGCCATATAATTCACATTAAAGTAGACTGAGGCGGCAGTGAGAATTTGGATCGAAGAAGGAGGTGTGCCAGCGTAATTTTTGCAATTGGGTGAACCGCTGTGACTTAACGCACCTGCCTAGTAAGCAGGAGACCCGCGTTCGATTCCCGCATCATGCTATCTTCAACAACTCCAGGCATAGGCCTCCCAAAACCCTGTGAGTTTGAAGTCTGCGTGCAGTATGGTCGGATAATGTTAGGTGCCGCGGATCATCTTCCATTCCTGTTTTGAATCAAAGTTCTCTAACGCTTCGCCTGCCGTCTACATTGGATACCAGCCCTGAGGCATACAGAGCCTTAAAATCCTGTCGCGTGGAAAGATCAGGGTTTATCTTGACGTTGCACCCCTTGGCTCTTTGTACGGCCTTACTCATAGCGTAATATGAACGTAATAAATATCCGGTCAGAAATTTCGAGATGCTGTAGCAATAAATAAGTGTTAGTAAGGAAATAGGAACAATTCCCTTTTTGTGTTAAAACGCGCTTCTGTGTGTGAAATAAAAGCGCTTAAAATCGCTGCGTTATCGTTGCGTGCGTCGCACAGTGAATGAAACCTACACAGGCAAGCTTTAGATAACTTCGCATTCTTTGATCTTTTGTCACCAGAAAATAATCTCGTGAGTGTCACCAATTCAGGTCTTTTCTTCTTTTTTTTTTCACTGATTATACGCTGCCTTCAATGCGTTATAGCCTTTGTGTTTCTTTTTTCTCTGGTTTAATTCACTAACTTTCCTGATCGTAGCGGCTACGCGCCCGTCTGTAGGCCGACGTGCCGCTTTAAAAAGTTTCTTCCGCCCACACACACGCGTTCACGCACACACACCCTCGGTCACACTCAAATTCGCGCGCTCGTTCAGAATCTAATAAAAGCGTCAAAGCGACTCTGCGCGGCAGAGATCAAGGGCTCCACGTGCTCCCAAAAGCGTATACCTCCGCAACACTTTTTCCCATGTCACCCTCATGCTCCTACTACCTGCATCCGGTCCCATCTGCCTCTTCTCTTCCTTTCGGAATTGAATCATTAACCTAGTGTAATTAAAGCGTTCTGTTTTACGTGCCATCAGCAGAGCTAAATTTACGGATAGGAGGAAATGTAGATGTGGCATTCACAGGTGCCATGCGGGAAGTTTTCGACTGATAATGCAGGCCGACTATTGCAGAAGCCGCGGCTTTAACCCGTGAGATGAATAATTTGCGTGCGAATTTGCTTGCCTGAAGTTGCTCTACGGAAGAGACGACGTTACATGGTTACCTACTCGAGGAAGTTTGTTTGTAGGTTAGGAATTCTTTCCCAAGTCTTTGCATATACCCATGGACGTTCTTCAGAGGAGGTACTTGCCCGTGTTGAAATAAATGACGGACCTTTTATCAATTTCAATTTCTGCTCAACCATATATTTAGCAATTCCGAATACATGGGGACACATTGTGGCTTTAGCAAATACCACTGTGTTTGATTCTAAGGTTGTTCGCGAGAAACTGTACCGTTTTTCGTGCCGTGGTAGCGATTTCTGCGTTCTTTTACAATATTAAGGCATGTGAACATTTACAAAACGTTGGCAAAATGGAGGAACCGATCTTTTCTCTGTCACTTCTTGGTACGTATATTGTGAGTGTCGACACAGATGCAGAAGCAACAAGGATTAATGCGCTGGAAGAGAGGAAAAAATGATGAAATATCAAGGTCTAAAGGTGTTTTGATTTGCTTAAACTACGTGTATGTTTGTTAAGCTATATTAAATACAACCCAGAGCGATATCCGGGAGTTATGGTAGGTAGACCAGTTATCAAGATTATGCACTAACTTGCCAAACCAGCAAGAGGACGACCGTTTCGATGGCTCTTTTCGGAGGTTTCGCACACCCACATTCTATCAACAATATAAAAATTTACACTTTGGATATACTAATGAAATAAGCTTAACCTTAAGGTGTAACAATAATCTACCTTCTAAAAAATATGGATTGGATAACTATCGAACGTTTTCGATGCAATATGCGTTTGTACTTCCTGTCAGATTTATTTCTTATGACATGACATGTTTTCAAACACAACTAATCAGTTACATCATAATGGCTCTTTTGGAATCTTTAATAAATTTCTGCGCACGCTCGTGCACATGACATAACCGTCACGGAATACTGACATGATTTCTAGCGAATTTAGTCACCGGTCTGTGTCAGATCGTATGTTCCCGAGAGAGCAGCATTGCTTTGTGCAGTAAGCGGTGGCGACGGTACAAAGGTTCTCATATTTCCCGTGCGTTAGTCGATGAATGCGGATTATTTGTAGCTGGTCCAGTGCTGAACAAAATTTACATTAAGGCAGTCTATGTATCTGTTCAAGCTATTGAAAGTAGTGGCTCTGAGCACTATGGGACTCAACTGCTGTGGTCATCAGTCCCCTAGAACTTAGAACTACTTAAACCTAACTAACCTAAGGACAACACACACACCCATGCCCGAGGCAGGATTCGAACCTGCGACCGCAGCAGCAGCGCGGCTCCGGACTGGAGCGCCTAGAACCGCACGGCCACCGCGGCCGGCTATTGAAAGTAGTTTTGCGGCTCCGAAGAGGATGTTTTTCTGCCAGAGAGAACCTGTAATTGATTTTGTGCTATGGTAGAAGACTGCACAAGCAAACTACCATTTATTTTTTAAGTGAAACCATTAACAGATCGCAATATAAGGAGAAGAGCTTGAACTACTTACGCTACCTAGAGTGGGGAAACTAAAAGTGTGTAAGCACCATTTCATTTATAGACATGTTTTATCATCAATACTTTTACATATAGCGTGGGTAGATTACTCACGTCAATTCCAGGAAAGACATCGATATGAACAGTTTACGAATATCTGTCCTTTTTAGTTGTGAATGAAAGAACATTTTCCGGAGTTTTGAACTCAGATATTCACAACAAACAAAAATTTCATGGTACTATTCGCTAACAGCTTTAATGAATTTAATGAAATGCATTCTCCGAAACACATTTGTTTGTACAGATAAAAACCCTTTATTTAGCTGAAGCGTTCCCGATTTCGATCTTCTTGGACATTAAAGGACAGTTAGCTTACAAATTATCAAATATGTTCGATGTAGTGACGTATCAGAACAATTGTCATTGACAAACAATTAGATTCAGTGCAATACGACAGTATTGAATAGCTCATGGGCTAACGACGTTATCAGTTTAACATAACAATGTTAAGCCAGTTAAACAACGTTAGCTCCTGCGCTATTCAATACTGTCGTGGCACGCCGATGGTAGTTATTTGACAATTGTTCAGATATGTAGCTAAGTGGAACACACTTGATGATTCCTAACACTGTCCTTTAATGACCACGAAAGTCTAAAACGGTTGCGCTCCCATGACATAAAGGAATGAGAGTATATAAAAAAAGTCTTTCCAGCTGCTAACAAACGCGTATTTATGTCACCATACGCGTTTCGTTTTATTGAGATGAAAGAGCGTTAGTTGTGTGAAATGAAACATGTTTATAATTCTGGGCTGCTTTATGCATGTACAATAGCTCACTACAAAAATGATGACGTCTGACATCTGCTTAAATATTTTTCTGCCTGATTTACGATACACGTATATGTATACACTGAAGAGCCAAAGAAACTGGTACACCTGCCTAATACCGTGTAGGGCCCCCGTGAGCACGCAGAAGTGCCGCAACACGACATGACATGGACACGAGTAATGTCTGAAGTAGTGCTAGACGGAATTGACACCATGGATCCTACAGGGCTGTCCATGAATCCGTAAAAGTAAGAGGGGATGGGGATCTCCTCTGAACAGCACGTTGAGCAAGGCATACCAGAAATGCTCAGTAATGCTCATGTCTTGGGAGTTTGGTGGCCAGTGGAAGTGTTTAAAGTCAGAAGAGTATTCCTGGAGCCACTCTGTAGCAATTCTGGACTAGTGGGGTGTCGCATTGTTCTACTGGAATTGCCTAAGTCCATCGGAATGCACAATGGACATGAATGGATGCAGGTGATCAGAAAGGATGCTTATGTACGTGTCACCTGTCAGAGTCGAATCTAGACGTATCAGGGGTCCCATATCACTCCAAACTGCACACGCCCCACACCATTTAATTGCCTCCATCACCTTGAGCAGCCCTCTGCTGACATGCAGGCACCATGGATTCATGTGGTTGTCTCCATACCCGTACACGTCCATCCGCTCGATACAATTTGAAACGAGACTCGTCGGTGTTGACGGACTCAGGCGAGGCGTAAATATTTGTGTCGTGCGGTCATCAAGGGTACACGAGTGGGCCTTCGGCTCCGAAAGCCCGTATCGATGAGGTTTCGTCGAATGGTTTGCACGCTGACACTTGTTGATGGCCCAGCATTGAAATCTGCTTCAGTTTGCGGAAGGATTGCACTTCTGTCAATTTGAACATTTATCTTCAGTCGTCGTTGGTCCCGTTATTGCAGATTTTTTTGCGGCCGCAGCGATGTCGGATATTTGATATTTTACCGGATTCCTGATATTCACGGTCAACTTGTGAAATGGTCTTACGAGAAATCCCCACTTCATATATATATATATATATATATATATATATATATATATATATATGTGTGTGTGTGTGTGTGTGTGTGTGTGTGTGTGTGTGTGTGTGAATTATGGCGAAGTTATTAGCAAATGCGTCCAAACACAGTGTTCAGGCGCTGGACTCGTATACGTTAGATGACGCCAATGCCAGACCCCACCACCCATCCAGATTCAGGTTTCCGTAATTACCCCAAAGCAGGTAAGGTTAATGCCAGGCTTAAGGCATCAAAGGCTAATTTATTGAAAGGGCAAGGACGATTTCCTTTTCCTAGTCAAAGCTTCTGCTCTGTCGCTAAAGACCTCATCGTCGTCTAGACGTCCATTCGAAGGGATTCGCGGGATTTAATGATGCACTGATAAAGCATCTTCACATTATGTATGCCCAATGCGCAAACCGATAGTTTTAGTTGCTCCCACAGTTATCAGTCCAAACAACTGACTTCGATGAATCATGCAGGCCATGAAATAGTTCTCGCTTAGTCATTTGCGTGTCGTTGTACCAGGTGGGAAAAGAGAAACTCGCCGGAAAAAATGTTTCGTGCACCTTAAGATAGGCAACTTAACTTTCACGTCGTCTATAATGGATGTGAATGATGTAAAGTTGGGTACCCATCTTATGGCGCGTGAAATAATTTCTCGGCGAGTTTCATTTTGCCCGCCCCGTAGTTGTCACCCAGTGAATCTCGAACAGTGTGACTGAAGAGGGTATTTGACGATTTTCTGGAAACCGTCTTAAACGGTTAATTTTTTCCCCCTCTGAATTTCAGTATTAAAAAAAAAAACAACGAAAATGAAATTCAAATAATTTAGAAGCCCGCTAAAACACTCCATTTGAGTTATGTGATACCTGTGACGTCACTGGCTAGCACGCTGCTCCTACTGTTGTAGAGCTCATTCACAGTGATATCATAGCCAAACACGTATAAGAATTTATCTTGTTTTGGAATTCACGTTTCGGAAAACGGATTACAAGTGTTTTCATAGAACAGATACATCTATAAATCTTGTTTTGGAATTTTCGTTTCGGAAAATGGCTTTAAAATGATGTGTAGTAGCACATTGTAGAAAAATGTGTATAAAACGTTCTGCAAAATAGTTTTTAAGAGACCAAAAGACTGAGAATACACGTAAAATATCGTCCCAACTCGCTCGTAGAGATACAGATCAGAATGGTGGTCACTATGTCTTTATTTCTGTGTGGATCATTTCGACATAAGTAAACACTCCGTATGAAAACGTTGTCGCTGGCCTTCTAGTGGAATGTTCGCTAGATCGATCCTTCAGAGCACTTTTTTTTTCTTTCCCAACCTGTTCTCTTTGCGTAATATTACTGTCTTCCTAAGTTTAATTTATTTGTAAGATAGTTATGTAAGAGCTTTAAATTCTGTATCATATTACATTTTAATATCTATTTTCATTTTTTAGGCTTCATTTTACACCCGATCAATTCTATGTGAATCACAAGGTTGATACCAAGAAACTGTATTTCATGCTTGATATAGCTCGTATTCTGAAGAATCACAAGGTTGATACCAAGAAACTGTATTTCATGCTTGATATAGCTCGTATTCTGAAGAATCTTAGAAATCATTTAACAATTTCCGACCACATTATTCTTCCCAAACAAGTCGCTGAAGGCAATAATATGCCACTTCCAACTTGCTGCGTTGAGCCTGTTATAAAGCTGTATGATTTTGAGAAAAATGGAACATTTCGTTGAACCTACGAAGTAATGTAACAAGACTAGGGCATTACGATAAAATGAAAGTTGGTCCCGCATAAGCACTTCTAAAACACTCTTTCAGTGGTAGTTAAGCACGCAGTAGAGTAACACTTACTTCAAGGTTCTGCTGTGTTAACTGCGTATTTTATAGACATAATTTTCCAGTGGTTTAAATTAATGACCTAGAGGAACAAAAACATTGCAATGTGTAAAGCTGTTGAAGGCAAACACAATGATGCTCTCCAGTTCCCCACGAGCGTTACTACGCTTTATGAAGCTCTGAACATTGAGTAAAGAAGTACAGGTACCTGGAAACCAGAAGTAGTTCTGGCAACAACTACAGCAGTTAACAGTCAGAATTATCTTCTGAATGAAGTAGTTCCCACTGTGTTTTATTGAGCAAGCATTCAGAGGTTTCCTGTGTCAAATTACTTCCGTCCCAGTCGTCATGCGGCACTTTTCACGTTTCTTATTTCCGGAACATAAAAATCTGCGTTGTTTTTGAAGAACAAAAAGACCATAAACGCATCAACAATCTGAAGGTTTCCACCGTCAGCCTTCACAAAATTCCTTTCCATTGTTACTTGAAAGTTGCAGTGTTTCCCATCATTGAAGTCCGCAGCTCGTGGTCGTGCGGTAGCGTACTCGCTTCCCACGCCCGGGTTCCCGGGTTCGATTCCCGGCGGGGTCAGGGATTTTCTCTGCCTCGTGATGACTGGGTGTTGTGTGATGTCCTTAGGTTAGTTAGGTTTAAGTAGTTCTCAGTTCTAGGGCACTGATGACCATAGCTGTTAAGTCCCATAGTGCTGAGAGCCATTTGCACCATTTGAACACATCATTAAGCTGTGTGCAGAAAAAGTAAGGAATAACGCTAGTGACTTCGTATGAGACCCTAAAAATACGTCTAAGGTTGCATCTTCATACTCCTAGCCGGCGAAGCCACCAGAGCTTGTGTCAATAAAAGAGAATATTCGATCACGTGACCAAATATTGAAATTTATGTTTTAATGCTTTAATTCCATAAGAACAGCAGATATTTTGTGAGAATGTTGGCAGAAAATTCTATCTGGATATTTTAATTTTTCAGAATAACAGCAATCCGGAACATATTTTCAACACAGGAAAATATTTTGCCGGAGGCCCACCACGGTTAATGCACATACTTCCTCCTGTTTGTGGGGACACATTCTGCAGCAAATTTGAGAACGGTTGTATATAATGTACCTGTAAACAGTCGAGAAATGAGGCCGTTTGGACCTCTGGAGGTGACCGCTACCCTTTATCGGATTATAAAAGTCAGTGTCTTGGTCACAAGCTACTTTATGAAAACTAATGGAATCTTCTCGGTTTATCAGCGTATTGTCGGCTGATAACCTGAGAAGCTCTCATTACTGAAATTCGCCGTGACGGCCTGCACTTCCTTTATTAAAACTGATAACCTGTTCAGGTTTGCAGACATCATCAGATCTAAGACTTACAGCAGCGACACGCATGCGCGTTGTCAGTAGTCTGTACTTACTACGCGGCTATGTGTCGCTGTAATTTTTAGATCTGATGATGGCCGCAAAGCTGAAACAAAAATATTTCAAATGGCTCTAAGCACTATGGGACTTAACATCTGAGGTCATCAGTCCCCTAGACTGTGAACTACTTAAACCTAACTAACCTAAGGACATGACACACATCCATGCCCGAGGCAGGATTCGAACGTGCGACTGTAGTAGCAGCGCGGTTCCAGACTGAAGCGCCTAGAATCGCTCGGCCACAACGGCCGGCAAAGCTGAAACAGGTTACCCGTTTTAATAAAGTAGGATGTGACGAAGACACTGACTTTTGCACTCTGATCTTGTAAATAATACCTGTAAGATGTACTGGCCCTACGTACTGACGTGCCAGACAAACACCCACAATTCTATTCCGCTCAGTAATCTTAAACTGCTGCTGGTGTTCATCCGGAATTCTACCCTTGAATATCGTGCATTCGTGTGCTAAGCAAACGCATATTTTTTTTTTATTTTTTTAAACAGCTCTTATCCATTTCTAACTTGAGGAATTTGTAAAATAGTTTTGGTGAGAGTATTCAGTCTCCTAAGTGTGTAAAATATTTCTGATACGCCGTCTGTAAAACGCCTTTCAGTGCCATCACCATGCTAGATCTTACAAGCGTTCGCGGAGCGTATTAATGTCTGTAGCGGTGGTGAGAAACTTCTCATCCATTGTACAAAGTTAGGTAATCTGTGAAAGGCTGTTTAGGTGAACGTGCCCAACTGCGTGGGCAATGGCGAGGCTAGCGATCCATAAGTAAACAGTTTCATAACTGTGTCACCTTCTGGACGAGGAGGCGTAGCATGTACTGTAATGTTGACGATAAAAATGTAATTTAATCATCTGTTCGTATGAGAGTCGATGAGGTGGCAGGCACGGTACGCGAGGGTTGGTCACCACTTGTGAATTGTGGAGTGGCACTTGTCACTGTACACCTTGCAGCTCAGTGGCAGAAACAGTACGCTGCCTCATCTTTGCTCGATGCTGGCAAATATGGGCATGGGAGTTTATTGGCTCAAATGGTTCAAATGGCTCTCAGCACTATGGGACTTAACATCCATAGTCATCAGTCCCCTAGAACTTAGAACTACTTAAACCTAACTAACCTAAGGACATCACACAACACCCAGCCATCACGAGGCAGAGAAAATCCCTGACCCCGCCGGGAATCGAACCCGGGAACCCGGGCATGGGAAGCGAGAACGCTACCGCACGACCACGAGATGCGGGCGGTAGTTTATTCCTACATCACAGAGCATGATGTCATAATGACCAACACACTGGGCTTGAACTTGGAAGCAGAAGCGTTCGACAGCCGTTTCAGCTATTATGATGTAGGCTCTCCCATGAGGCCGAAATGGCTTCAAGCGATAAACTGGAAGATTCGGTCATCAGAACTTCGATAGATTTGCACCTCCATATAACACCAAATGAGCCACTACTCCGTGGATAACGTTCTTCACTTTACAAGTAAATTATTAGAAAAACAGCTTCTTCACTGTGCCGCTGCATTAAACGATAATCTTTCTCCTTGCACACACAATCGAAAAGAGCTACCTACTTCACGGTGAACAAAATAATCTAGAATATCCAAGGAAAACTTCAACTTTCAGCGCTTTTACTTGGGTCAAGCGAAAGAGATCTCATTCATGTGGGTTCTGTGGATGTGGATATGAACAGGCTGACGTTGCAGTCAGGAACACCTGTGTGGGATGCTGCTAAAGCAATGTGCCATTTCATTACACACCATCTCACACTTTAAAAGGAAGTTTACGTGCCAGTGAGAGAACGAATACAAACCAACAAGCTGCGCCGCGTGAAGTCTATTACAAGTCTATGGCGAACAGCATTCCAGTCACTCAAACGGAAACAAATAGCATGAACATGAGCAAGAAAAGGGCACCGCCCTGTGACATGTGGCCATCCCCTTGAAGGAGAAATGATTCTGGTATGTGATGCATGTGGTGCGGTTGTTACAGTGCGCCACGTCTTAACTGATTGTGTTCTGCAAGTAGTAATAAAAAGAGAAAAAAATGTGTCTGGCTAGTGATCAAAATTATGTGTTAGTAACCAATGAATCGAATATTCAAAAAATTTAAAAATGTTCATAATATTCGGATTCATACTCAAACTGTTAGGTACGCGTAGAATATATTGTTACCTACCCCCTCAGTGATGAACCTACCATATATGCCTTAGAAATTTATTTTACACTTTTTTTTACGTTTATTTTGTAAGATGCGTCAAACAAGGTACGTACTTACACAGTTTTTAACATTTACAGTTGAGACTGCAGGGGACAGTACTGTTCCAAGAGTGTAGTGTACTACGAACACATGATTTTTTTTTCGGTTTTTCAGTATAGTGACTGATTTTCGAATCAAATATAGAGTGCGCACTATAGAACGTCATATGTAGTTTCCGCCATTTTGTACAGGTTTTGTTATTAGTAGTTTAAATGGCTCTGAGCACAATGGGACTTAACATCTGAGGTCATCAGTCCCCTAGAACTCAGAACTACTTAAACCTAACTAACCTAAGGACATCACACACATCCATGCCCAGGCAGGATTCGAACCAGCGACCGTAGCGGTCGCGCGGTTTCAGACCGAAGGGCCTCGAATTGCTCGGCCACTACGGCCGGCCCTGAGATTTTTCTAATTTTTCGAGGTGAAATGTAATTCCCTGCGAATTCCATGTTTTCCAGAAGAATCGCCATCCTGCACTGTCTATATACATAATTAAGTTCGTACTGAACCCTCCAGTGCGCGAGTCGTACTCACACCCGGCCAGATTTATAATTCTATTCCCGGTTATGAAAACTACGTTGTGTGCTATTATCGTATTATCCTGGTTACATTTGGAGCCCAGCGTGTGTTTTGGTTTTTGCCTTCTACCCGAAATAAGAAGCAGTGTACACGAAAGCTGCATCTTTGATAACAAGAGTAACCATAAATTGAAGTGAGTTGGGATTGTTTGATGAGGACGTCCCTTGCTTGCAGCACGTGTGAGCCCTCGCTGTGCCAACACGGTGTGACGTTTCGCGCCGCCCGTGGAGTAAGGAATTACCGGGGACAGCGGCGGCGCGACAACCGGCGCACGGCGGGCGCGCGCTGCCTATATTGCTTTCCGGCGCGATGAATTTGCATGCAGTGTAAACACATCTCGCCGGCCCGTTCAGCAAGCTCGTAACTCGGCGCCGCGGACAGCAATCTCGTATTCATGAATGCGCCGGGCGCGGACGCGAGCCTCTCTTTTCCCGCCCCTGCCGTGCCGTCGCGTTTCTCTTCCCCCGGGGTGTATCACTCTGGCGCACACGCGCGCCTCTGGCCGTCCAGAATTTCGTTAATTGCAGCGGTCTATGCAGAGCAGCGCGCGCCGCGGCATTCCGTGCGTATCTGCGCGCCGCGACACGGCAGCTGCTGGCCGTATCTCTCTCTGTCTCTCGGGCCGCGGGGGAAATAAAAGGTGGCCCCGAACGCTTTCAATACAGCCGCGCCGATGCTATCTGGACGCAGATTCGAAATAACCGGAAGCGGAGCGTTCTCTCTCTCCCCGCTAAAAGGTGGAAACGTAGATCCATCGCGGGCCGGTGGTGCAGTGTTTACGGCTTGCCGCGGTCTCGCCACGCAGAGGTGCGTGCGCCGGTCCGCCCTTTGTTACGTGCGCGCTATCTGATTACGCACTGGAAGGCGCTCGATGTGTTCTCCGGGCGACCCGGGACGAAGCGAGTCGCTGCGGGAGGTGGCCGGTAGATGGGATGCTTTCTCGTACCTTTTACTCACATTTGTAAAGGGTCCCCCTGAAAGGACGCACCTCCTCAACTTGCCACTAATATAAGAAATCATTAAAAACAAATTAAGTTGAGTGAAACGATTTTGCGTACAGGTGCTACGTCTATTTGCATACTCATTTCCCCCATCATCTGTTGTACATCAGTTACAATGTGCAACAATTTTCATTGGTAATTTGTAAATTAGATGTGCAGAGTGTTTATAAGTGAATATCGGGGTTTTAACGCTTTATAATATTTATTATATTAAATTTACAGTTACAAATGACATGTCAAATGAAAGAGCAACTCACAGTTTTACCAAAAACCTTATAAATGTTCAGAACCTTCTACATCGCAGCGCGTCAGCAATCGTTGGTTAATATATTAAAAAACTAAAAACCCGCCTCGATTGCGAAAAAAGCACCTAGTGTTAACCTAGGTTTCGGCGTAGATAACTACACCTTCTTCAGAACAACAATAAAACCCACAAGTGCCTAAGAAGACCTTTGTCAGTGATTAAAAGAACACTATATATATACATTTATAAACGAAAAAAAAGGAAAACACAAACAGTACATATGCACAAAGTCAAAACCACTACTTAACTTGGTGTACGCTCCACCTCACACCGGCCTATGTTCGATCGGCCATGACCCGCCATAAACTGCAGGAGGGAGAAACAATTTGTCTAACGGTTAATATGCTCTGATGTCGTAGTTAAAACTAAAGGCGAGAAAAAAAATGAAACCACAGAACAGCTTTTTTCTTTCTCGCAGTCGGTTTTAACAGAAAAATTGTATATTACTTATTAAAATAAAAATGGGTAGATCAAATAGTCTCTCCGCAGTGCCGTATGCCCCAGTGATTATACTGAAGTGAAATACAAACTATTTATTTATTGAATATTCATTTTACTTTCAAATTTTCACCTTAAATGTTGAAAGTGCCCCCCTATTGTTGAATACACAATTCAATTCGTCTAATCATGTTTCTAAATACAAGCTGTATCATTTCATCTGTAACAGAAACAGTGAAAGTGGATATTGCAGTTTTCAATTCGTCGATGGATTTTGGACTGTGTTTATAGACAGTTTCTTTCGCTGCACCCCAGAAGAAAAGTCAGGTGGTGTTTGGTCAGGCGATCGTGGAGGCCAAAGCCCCTGTGAAATTATGCGATCACCAAAAAGATCAGCAAGCAGTGACATTGAAACGCGAGCTGTATGCGCGATTACACCATCTTGTTGAAAATAACCGTTAATTATTTCACTTAAGACGAGTTCTCATATGAATGGGTACAGAATATCACTGCAGTATCGTTGTGCGTTTATTGTTTCGTTGAAAAATGCGAACAATCATACGGCACTGCGGAGAGACTGTTTGAACACCCCGAACATGTATGGCCTATGCCCATTTCAATGTTTAGGGTACGTTTAGAAATTGTATATACAGCGAACATGGCGAAAAGTAGCCATTAAAATAAATATCCAGCTCAATCTTCAGAAATGTCTGTTTGATTTACACCATCAATGTACATATTCTTGTAAGTACCAATATACCCCAGAAATGCTCGGTGTAGAATATTTGTTAATAATTGTGAATCCCTGGAGTTGAAGAATCAGTCTAATATGAAACCCTTGCACTGATCGAGTTCAATAAACATCATCTCAGAAAACGACTCGATTAAACCAAAAGAAATCGATGAATTTTCCGTTTTTCTTACAGTTTCTTATAGAAATGACATGCACAAACAGTCCAGTAATTTATAACGAATTATTCTGATCTGATTTTTTTTCTCCAACGTTATTTTTATTTTTATATCTATGTTTGGCTTTAACTTTCTTTCTGGATACTCCATCGAATATTTCCGCAGAGTAACAAGTACTAGTGGCTACAGTTTTAATCGTTATTAATTCAGACTTTATTTTCTTTTTAGAAAGCGGCAGTTCTTTGACACATTTTGTCATGGCGTGAAAGTATGCATTTTTCTATTCCAACGGATGACACAACGAGTTATGTGCTGTATAACCAATGTCGCTTGGTTTACGAAATGTGTTAAATTTACGAGAACCATTGCTGAAAATCACTTTTAAGTGCAAAACGTTAATGCTGTTGCCTGTGTTATATTCAATATAATTGGTGATATTTCTTGATTTCGTCGTTACCTTCGCTGAACAGTATATGGTCATCACTGTTCTGTCGGCCGGAGTGGCCGAGCGGTTCTAGGCGCTTCAGTCTGGAACCGGGCGACCGCTACGGTCACAGGTTCGAATCCCGCCTCGGGCATGGATGTGTGTGATGTCCTTAGGTTAGTTAGGTTTAAGTAGTTCTACGTTCTAGGGGACTGTTGACCTCAGATGTTAAGTCCCATAGTGCTTCAGAGCCATCACTGTTCTCAAGCGACCTCGTGGAATGTATTTATGAGAACTCAAAAGAACACGTGGTCGCCATCTTAAACGAGCAGTACAGGTCGGTCCGCAAACTGTGCCAGTGGCGCGTGGTAACTTGCTGCATCCTGCGCGGACCAAGCGATTAACTCATCAGGTCTTGCAACATGGGCGTCCTGCTGCACGCACCAAACACTTAAAATTGAGCGGTAGTTGTTCCTAGACATCCTGAACCGACACCATCACGCCATGTTCGTCACTTACATTACTTAGTTGTTTTACTTCAGAGTACAACTGAGATATCTACACTAATGTGCCAAAATGTACCTCCCACCAGGCACGTAACTTGATAACGCAAGTACAGAGTTTTCCAAAACGAATATACGGGTTATAAGGCTTTGTAGCATTTATTATATTCAACTTAAAGGGTGGCGCAAAATAGGTGTTAGAAAGTTTTGGTCTACTACGTCATAATAAGGGGTGATATATTGTTGTTACAAAATTTGTGGTATAGCAGACAACCTGAAATTTAGTACGGAAAGTTTTCAAAGTGCGACAGTGAGTGTGTAGAGTCTTGAACTGAATTACGTGATACGTTGCTGAATAACATCATTGTTGGCTGCACGAATCTGTATGAAAATTGCAATAGGAAGATCCGGGAGTGTTGTAGGAACGTTTTTGAAGACTCTGTCCTTTAAATAACCCCATAAGAAATAATCAGAGGGCTGAGATAGTGACTATAAGAGTGCGATTACCCACCATGTCCAGTGAATGTTAAGGTGTCCAGGGTGACGAATCGATGTCTGAATGTCGCCTGAAGAAAATGAAAGACGTCTGCAGTACGGTGTGGACGTGCTTCTTCCGGCATAAAGCAGTAGTTTCAGAGCATTCGGCGGCTGCGTGCAGCCGGTACAAATTCATGTACCAGGACTTTTTGTGTCCGCCTGCTTAGCTCAGTGGTAACGTGTCTGCCCATCACGCAGCGGGCCCGAGATCGATTCTCGGCCGGCTTGGAGATTTTCTCCGCCCGTGGACTGGGTGTTGTGTTGTCATCATCATCCTCTCATAATCACCGACGCCCAACTCGCCGAATGTGGTGTTACCTGAAATAAGACTTGCACCCGATGGCCGAATTTCCCCGGACGGGGCCTCCCGGCCGTCAATGCCACACGATCATATCATTTCAATTTTTTTTTTATTATTTGTCTACTGTGACAGGTTCCTGAATAAAAATGGGCCCAACAATGCATTGTGCTCCGAACAGTGACTTTTTGGGAATGTAGCGGAGCAGCTGACTGAACACAGTACCGCTGTTATCGTTTTACTGTTTCCATTCCAAAATTTGAACTGAGACACCAGTGAGTGACATATGGAATATTCGTAGGTACAATACAACAATATCACAAGGAGAATCATTTACTGCGAACGATTAAACCGTAGTAGAGAAACACTTTCTAGCACGTATTTTGCGCCACCCTGAACAATTTTATTACATTCAAATGACAGAGCAACTCAGACAGCTTTTCTTACAAGTGTTCAGTGTGAGCACCATTCGTCAGACGGCATACATCAAGTAGATAGGTGAGGTCTTCCCAGTGCTTGATGAGTGTGTCTGGAGCAATTGCTGCAGCGATGCTGTTTTTGGAGTCGTTGGTTGGTTGGTTGGTTGATTTTGTGAAGGGTCAGAGGTCCCTTCGGGTTAGGTAAGGATGGAGACCGCGCCCTTTCAAAGGAACCATCCCGGTATTTGCCTGAAGAGATTTAGGGAAATCACAGAAATTCTAAATCAGGATGGCCGGATGCGGGTTTGAACCGTCGTCCTTCCAAATGCGAGTCCAGTGTGCTAACCAATGCGCCACCTCGCTCGGTTTCTGAAGTCGGCAAGATCAGCTAGTAGCGGAGGCATGTACACAAGATTGTATTGTATTGTATGTTAACCGGGGACCTAGAAACGACGGAGAGGCTCCGTCCCCGCCGCAGCCTCAGTGGTCCGCAACCCCACGACGACTACCGCAGTCCACTTCACCCCTCCGCCGCCCCACACCGAACCCAGGGTTATTGTGCGATTCGGTCCCCGGTGGACCCCCCCAGGGAACGTCTCACACCAGACGAGTGTAGCCCCTATGTTTACGTGGTAGAGTAATGGTGGTGTACGCGTACGTGGAGAATGGAGAACTTGTTTGCGCAGCAATCGCCGACATAGTGTAGCTGAGGCGGAATAAGGGGAACCAGCCCGCATTCGCCGAGGCAGATGGAAAACCGCCTAAAAACCATCCACAGACTGGCCGGCTCACCGGACCTCGACACACATCCTCCGGGCGGATTCGTGCCGGAGACCAGGCGCTCCTTCCTGCCCGGAAAGCGGTGTTTCATACCGCACGGCCAACGGGGCGGGCATGTACACAAGATTCTTTATGAATCCCGAAGATAAAAATTGCAAGGCCTCACAACTGATGTTCGTGTACTACAAGCTCTGTCTTGCCTTCCGTTGCGGCCGATGCGACGGCCAGGTTACAACGTCGTATCGACTTATGCCAGTGAGGCGGCACGCCATTTTGCAGTGTACTCAGTAGTATAGTGCAATTCTTGTTCCTTTATCCTTTCTGAACCTGAACTGGTCTTCCCCAGAAAGTTCCTCTGTTTCAGAGATGTATAAGTAAACGAACAAGAAATTAATTACGTAACTTTCGTTTTGCGAGATGGTGATGAAAAGCCGGCCGTTGTGGCCGAGCGGTTCTAGGCGCGTCATTCTGGAACCGCGCTGCTGCTACGATCGCAGGTTCGAATCCTGTCTCGGATATAGATGTGTGTGATGTCCTTAGGTTAGTTAGGTTTAAGTAGTTGTAAGTCTAGGGGACTGATGACCTCAGATGTCAAGTCCCATAGTGCTTAGAGCCATTTGAACCATTTTTTTGTTGATGAAAATTTTATGGCTACCTCCTGCAACTTAGCCCGCAGGAGGTTCCCGTATATCAACTCTTTAGACATATGCGTTTCCTCCGTTCCTTAGTTGTAGCGCTGTTTACATCCAGATGGCAGGAGGACGTCACCCGCAGATACTACAGCGTTCTTATCGCGAACTCCCGCAGTTTTTCCCCCCGGCGACCAGGAGGGTCGGGACAGGAATTGCAGTACGGCCCGCGGCCCGCCGTATCGGCAGACGACGCCGCTGCCCAGGCTGGGCCAGGCGGCTCCGCATCGCTTATGTATGAAGCGCGCCCCCGCCCACGCCTTTATCGCTCCATGTTGTGCTCGGCGCCGGTCGTTGTGGCTCCATTGCTGCGTAAACAGCCGCCGCCCGGCGTAGGGTGCGTGTTCCAGCAGCCACCGCCTCTGCCGTTGGCGTGCCCCTGTGTTTTCCCCTTGTCTCGTTTTGAAAGGACTGCCGTACGTTGAAGTAATGAGGTGCATTTGTGTCCAAAACAATGGCCCTACATCCACCAGGACATCGCTATCTAAAAGAAACACGAAATAGAAGGAGAAAAAGAGCGGTAGAACAGATCGACAGAACCACCGCCTTATATCAGTCACTTTCATCTTTATCGGAACTATACATGCCACGTGTACAACTTTTGCCATTATTGTTGGCATAGCGTTGAAACTTCCCCTTTGAAAAGTATGAATTACTGTGCTGGTAAACTTCTACGTTATTTGATTTTCAAACAGCTGAGCAAAACTGAACGTACTCGGACATTTCTGTCTTTACTTATTCTGATCATCACTAAACATACACACAATATTTTTAGCGCAACGCAATCAACTCCTACAAAAGAATGGCGCTGACTAACAACAACCTATAACTTTCATCAATCACGTACCTCACAAAAATCTTCGTTACTCGAACTACTGCAATACAGCGAGCGCCAATACTGCCAGCTAAATAAAAGATTTCTTAATAGCGATTCGGGAGGACGACGGTTCAATCCCGCGTCCGGCCATCCTGATTTAGGTTTTCCGTGTTTTCCCTAAATCGCTCCAGGCAAATGACGGGATGGTTCCTCTGAAAGGGCACGGCCGCATTCCTTCCCCATCCTCCCCTAATCTGATGAGACCGATGACCTCGCTGTCTGGTCTCTTCCCACAAACAACACACACACACCTTAATAGCGTTTAAAATGGCTCTGAGCACTATGCAACTTAACGTCTGAGGTCATCAGTCCCCTAGAACTTAGAAGTACTTAAATCTAACTAACCTAAGGACATCACACACATCCATGCCCGAGGCAGGACTCGAACCTGCGACCGTAGCGGTCGCGCGGTTCCAGACTGTAGCGCCTAGAACGGCTCGGCCACATTGGCCGGCAATAGCGTTTAAAAGTCATATATATAATCAGTTCATGACATCCAGTCTTATAAATTTACTCTTTCTGACGAACACACGTCCAGATCGTCCGCTTATAGTAACCTCTCAAAACTCTGGCATCTCTCCACATCCACCACTGCTGGCGACTCACCTCCAACTGCCCAACACTACACAAGCGAATATTCGAACAATGAGTCCAACCAGCCACAGACTGCTTACAGCACAGTCAGTGATTTTCATAAAGAGCGCTGCGTGGCGTTACCAACATCAAAACCTAAACAGCCTACTTACAGCGCGCACGCTAGTGTAATTGCTAGGGTCGAACAGAAAAACGCAATACTTGAGAAAAATCGACTGTAAGAATTCTATAGACCTTACATTCAAATAGTATACGCTTTCTTTAAAGTTCAAACGAGTATTTTTGGCAGTAAATTCCATTTACTCTATACAACACTTACATGGACATGTAGATATGTTCTCGCGAATGTGAGGTGTTAACGGGTAATTATTAATAAAAGTTAATTGAATTGTGTCATTTCTGTCGCTTTTCTAAAAACTTTTTTGTTTTCGTTACGAACCCTTCATGTAATACATTTGCCACTTTTCCACCCCAAATAATATTTTTCTACCTACTGGAATACTGCGCTATATTCGAATCTCCAACAAGGAAATTATTACTATGGCTTGAATAAAAATAAAAAACTTGAAATTGTTAATGTTTTGAACATGGCTGTGATGATCAACCGTAATTAATTACAATGTCAGAAATTTCCAGCTAACCAGTTGCAAATAGAATTAAAATTGTTTAACTAGTTTTCAGCGCCAACTAGGGGCGCCTACTTCAGAAGAAACTGTTACCTTTCATGTGGTTAAAAGGAAATTTGAGCGACATCGCTCTAATCAAAACATTAAAACCACAATTAAAACATTTTCCCACCTGAATACATAACAGGTATAGTCAAAATTTTAAAACAGTATATAAATATGCCACTAAGGGCACTACAGTGGTATAGGACACGAGTAAGCAACAGCGACTAGTGCACTTCAAAGTTTTAGTTTCTTCCGCTTGAACTTTAATCCCTTTCCCGAAGTTCTCCTTGGTGTCCTTTACTCCTTGTTCAGTATCCCAATTGAGTAACATTGTGACACCGCATCTCACTCCTTTCTTAGCTTCTACTTCCCTTTCATGCCATTATGTTCATAACTGTACTCTGGTCCTTGTAGTCGTATAAGTTGCAAATAACCTTCGTTCCCTGTATTTTATCCCTGATAGTTTTTGAATTTCAAACAGTCTAGTCAACACTAAGTTTTTTCTAAGACTACAAATGCTATAAACGTGGTCCTACCTCCCATTAGCTTATCTTCTAAAGTAATTCGTAGAATCAGTATTACCTCAGCTATTCCTCTATATCTCCGGAAGATAAACAGATCTTCCCTGAGGTTGGCTTCTACCGGTCTTCGCATTTCCCTCAATTTCATCGGTAATGGAAACTTAGTGTCCGACGGTCCGCCCCCGTTAGCTGAGTGGTCAGCGTGACAGAATGTCAATCCTAAGGGCTCGGGTTCGATTCCCGGCTGGGACGGAAATTTTCTCCGCTCAGGGTCTGAGTGTTGTGTTGTCCTAATCATCATCATTTCATCCCCATCGACGCACAAGTCGCCGAAGTGGCGTCAAATCGAAAGACTTGCACCCGGCGAACGGTCTACCCGACGGGAGGCCCTAGTTACACGACATTTATTTATTTAGTGTCCGACGGACACCCTGACTGGGAGTAAAAAGCGTCGTGTCTTCGGAAAAATCAGGAATTCACGCGTTTCACGTCTGATCTGCAGTATCGTTATGAGAAAGGTAAGGCTACTGAATCATCCAAGAGATTTAGTTAAGGGCAGCTTAGTCGCGAAGCCTCTTTAATTTCTGCGTTAGAGTGGATCCTATGACAGGTGAACGTGGAGAATCGCCGCGCCACATCGTAATCGGAGCAGGCAGTGGCAGCTGAAGAGCCAGAGAACAAGGTCCCGCAGAGGACGCTACCGGGAAGAAGTCGAGTGGCTGACTCACATGTGGAGGCGGCATTCTGGAGAGCACGCCGCGACCCTAATTACGGCACCAGCCGCGCCCTCAGGCCTGGCCTAACTTACGGCCTTCCAAGAATAAAAGACGTCACGCGTAGTCACTCCAGTCTCAGTCTCGTTAAATGACTCTTTTAAGTGCTGTGCCAAAGACAAAGAATTTACGAGAGCAGTTCAGAATTAAATTCGAAGAACTAATTCCGTGACCAGGTCGAGAGGACCACACGTCACTTCAGTCGAATGGTAGGGAGGGTGGGCGGGCGTGAGCGCATCGCTCTCCCAGCTGTTGTCTGTTTCTGCTTGGAGTCGATACTTCTCATCCACGTATCCTCTCAGATAGCGTCACGTGACTAAGTGCTCCCAGTCCCAGTCCTCCTACCAAGGAAAATACCCTACCAATACCGGGCACTGAACCCGGATCCTATGCATGGCCATCAGGAGAACTGACCATTCAGTTATGGAGGCGTACGTTTCGAAGCAGTTGTGACCCCTATATTTTTTTCGTAGAAACTACAACAGCTGCAGAAAGAACAACAACAAAGCTCAATATTTCATACACATACTGTCATTTTTCCACATAGTGACCATCATATGTTACGCATTTTCGCCAAGGATGAAACAGAATTTAAATGCCACGCTCGTAAAAACCTGAACCAGATGAGGCCAGCCAGCATCTTGCAGTTTTGATGACAGCATATGAATCTGGAAAAGCTTGCTCATGTAGTCCATCTTTCACAGATCCAAAGGGGTAGAAGCTAAATCAAGACTGTACTGTGGATGTTGTAGGACAGTCCAGCCACATTTGGCAATGTTCCAAGGACTAAAATTCTTGTGGCGCCTGGCATTATCGACTTTCGAGCGGGAGTTTGCCTTCTTCTGGCCCCTTATCCTGAACTCAGTTGCTCTAGGCGCCAACACAAACAAAAAAAAATCCTTTTTCCAATACATAGGAGAATACCTGTGTCTTCACTCCAGGGACTGTCTTTTGGATCCTGGCTCGTAGTAGTGGTACCACGTCTCGTCTCCGGAGAGTATGCCCCGTCTTCAGGCCACAAGTGGCCCATCCGGTCCATCCGACCGCCGTGTCATCCTCAGCTGAGGATGCAGATAGGAGGGGCGTGTGGTCAGAAGAGAGGAGGGGCGTGTGGTCAGCAAACCGCTCTCCCGGTCCTTATGATGGCTTTCTTTGACCGGGGCCGCTACTATTCGGTCGAATAGCTCTTCAGTTGGCATCACGAGGCTGAGTGCACTCCGAAAAATGGCAACAGCGCATGGCGGCCCGGATGGTCACCCATGCAAGTGCCGTCCACGCCCGACAGCGCTTAACTTCGGTGATCTGACGGGAACCGGTGTATCCAATGTGGCAAGGCCGTTGCTTCCGGAGAGCATGATTTTCAGAAAATTGTCAGCTTTAGTTCCGTATTGGTGTAGCACAGTGATTCTCAACCTTTCCGAGACCATTACTCCGGATTGTAATCAGAAATCAGTTATCATGTAGTACTGTCCCCCTCACCTCCCCCTCCCCCCTCCCCCATCCGGCATAATCACTTGATTAAACTTTGGAATGAAGACGCTTATTTTTAAAATGACAAAAGATAAACGATATTTCTTTTTTAGTTCTTTCATTGTATGAAAACTAGTGAGGAATTGGTGTTGCTAACACTCTTATTTCTACGAAGGTGAGTCAAATGAAAACCTTACATTTGTAATGACAAATCGAAATTTTGCGCCGTTATCCTGTAAGTTGGTAAGCGTGCTACAAACAGCGTGCAGAATGACCTGTAGGTGGCAGCATAGTGCACATGCACACATACCGTCACAGCTTCAGTATAAAGATGGCCATCCCACTTGCGACTTGCACCAGGGAAGCACAGCGTTCTGTTATTCGGTTTTTGGGTAGTGAAGATGTGAAACCTATTGAAATACATCGACGAAAGAAAGGTTCAGTATGGTGATGCATGTTTGTCACAGCAGCAAATCTACGAATAGAGTAGGAAGTTCGCAAATGGTGTGACTTCAGTGGAAGATGTTCCCCGTCCAGGTCAGGCACAACGAGTTGTGACTCCACAGAACATTGCAGCATTTGAAGCCAAGGTGAAAGAAAACCGCCGAGTGACACTGAATGACACTGCAGCATGTTTACAGATTAGCCATGGGTCAGCACATCACACTGTGCACGATGTGCTCCAGTTTCACAAAGTGTCTGCAGGATGGGTGCCATGGCAGCTGACTCCTGAAATGAGAGAACGACGTCTTGATGCTTGTGAAGAACTTCTTCGGAGCTTTGAACGAGATGGTGATAGCTTCCTTGCAAGAATCGTTACTGGGGACGAAACCTGGGTTCTCTTCCACCAACCGGAAACGAAGAGAGCGAGCAAGGAATGGCGCCATTCCTCATCACCAAGTGATTTCCATATGTTTGGACCACTCAAAGACGCAACGGGAGGAAAGAAGTTCCGTTCTGATGAAGAGGTACGCCACGCGGTGCATGAGTGGTTGCGCGGACTGCCAAAATAATTTTTTTCTAAAGGAATTTATGCACTGTGTAAGCGCTGGAGAACTTGCATTGAGCGTGGGGGAGATTACGTCGAAAAGTGATACCGCTTTGTACCACTTCTGCAAAATAAATGATATTTAAAAAGTACCCTCGTAGAATGATTAAGCAATGATCGGGGCATCAATAGTGCTACCTAAAACTGCTTCTCAGAAAAGAAATCTTCACGGTGAACAAAAACAACAACACTATATACCCATGACATAATTACTGTTGTGTCGCGCTGTCAGTTACCTCATTTATCTGTTGCAAACGAATAATGAAACAATTTCTGGTCCATTGGAGGAACTATCTGCAACTCGAAGAAACGAGTGCTCGCCATAAGCAGGAAACCCAGGTTCTAATCTCGATCTGCCACAAATTTTCGATTGCAACTACTTAATCATTAAATTGCAGGTTCACTCAAGCTGGACAGCTTACGCTTATATACTTCCAAGTCACTGCATTTTTTTTGACAACATAGTTGTATGGAAGTAAACAGCGATTAATTTACTTATAATCAGTTATCCAAACTGACAGTCACAATCGCATTATTTATTTTGCCGCCAACCGGTTTCAACCCGTCATGAGGTCATCTTGAGGGCAATTTACACCATTTGGTCGCTCGCTGGAGTCGTCACCCTGCCTTTGCACGGTTGGTAACTATGGTGTAAAATGGTGTAAATTGCCCTGAAGATGAAGATGACCCCATCGCGGGTTGAAACCGGTTGGCGGCAAAATAAATAATTAGATTGTGACTGTCATTTTAAATAACTGATCACTGCATCTTACTGATTTCATCGTCTTCCAGTCGTTCATTGCAGTGCATTTAATTCTTATTTCACAAATAAAAATGGAGGCTCTTGGCGCTTCGTGTGTGATTAATACAGTAACGCCAATGCGGTAAAATCAGTATTATTATTCCGTACTATTTGCCTCGATGCAAACGGTGCGACAGACGATCCGCTAAATCTAACTCCATAGAGACATAATTGGCCATAAATGAAAGGATAAAAATAGAGATAAAGAAATGAGAGAGAAACAGAGAGAGGCGCGGTGAGTGTGGCCCGTGAGCTGGTACTGGCTGTAATCCAGAGGACCCGTGGGCGACGTGACGAGAAAAAAAAAAGGCGCGGAGCTGGGGTAGGGTCGACAGCGGCGCGGGCCGGTAAGCCGGGCGGCGCGTCCTGAGGGAGCGAGCGGCCGGGCTTACCCACGTCCCGGTCCCGACATCTGGCACGCAGCTCCCGGCAGCCCGCGGGATTAATAAAAAGCGGCGACCACCGCAGCCGCGCGGGACGGGTCGGCAGCGCACGGTGCGCGAGAGCCGTAACTCAGCCGCGGCTAATCGCGGCCAGGGGGCGGCTGAATATAGATGCCGCCACCGCTGCCGTTACGGCCAATGGTTATTGCGCGGATACGGTACCCATATGTTACCGCTACCTGTTTGTGGCCGTAGCAGCGCGGGCGTTCCAGGTGCAGCAGAGACTTGACGCTGCGGTCGAGGGCACTCTGTCTCAAAACACGCAAATCTCATCTTGAAACTAGAGTAAGAGCAAAAAACAAGTTTTCGATTCTTGAAGGAGAAGCGATTGTTTAACATAAAATCCAATTTATTTTCCGCGGTCTTTTCCTAAGGAAAAACGTCTGCCAATCGAAATTTATGAGTTGCAATAATGACTGTGTGGACGATGTGGCCTATTCTACACCTTATTTTAGATATATGTGACGATGCTGTGCTGACCATATGTTTTGACGATGCCATTATGGCCTTATCACTTTAGGACGTGGTGTAAAAAAGATCTGAGGATATTCATTACGGACTGAAACCGGTCGTCGTCTAAAGAATTGGTATTGTGATCAAAGACTGGAATAAAAAAACATTCGAAATTTATAAAGTACCTGAGAAATGAAGGCAAGAAACGAAATGCCTCTGAGCACTATGGGACTTAACTTCTGAGGTCATCAGTCCCCTAGAACTCAGAACTACTTAAACCAAACTAACCTAAGGACATCACACACATCCATGCCCGAGGCAGGATTCGAACCTGCGACCGTAGCGGTCACACGGTTCCACACTGTAGCGCCTAGAACCGCTCGGTCACCCCGGCCGGCGAGAAACGAAATGAAAAGCAAAAGAGACAAAGGAAATAAAAAGAAAGAGAACAAAAGAAAATACAAGGAAAAAGAGCGAAAAAAGAACGTACAAGTAAAGGAAACTAAAGAAAACAAAAAGAAATGAAAGAAAAAATAAAAGGAAAGCAAACGGAAGAGAAGTAAATAAAACGAAAGGGAAGTAAAGAGAACGAAAGGGAAGTAGAGAAAACGAAAGGGAAGTAGAGAAAACGAAAGGGAAGTAAAGAGAATGAAAGAGAAGTACGGAGAACGAAAGAGAAGTAGAGAATCGAAAGAGAAAAAAAATGACACAAACCAAAGAAAATGACAGAAAGGAAAGAAAACGAATACAAGGAAAAACAACGAAAAAAGAAAGTACAATTAAAGGAAACTAAAGAAAAGAAAATATAAAAGGAAATTAAACGGAAGAGAAGTAAATAAAACGAAAGGGATGTAAAGAGAATGGAAGAGAAGTAAATAAAACGAAAGGGAAGTCAAGAGAACGAAAGAGAAGTAGAGAAACGAAAGAAAAAGAAAATGACAGAAATGAAAGAAAATGACAAAAAGGAAAGAAAATGACAGAAAGGAAAGAAAATGACAGAAAGGAAAGAAAATGACAGAAAAGAGAGAAAACGAAAGAGGAGGAAAGTAAACGAAAGAGGAGGAAACGAATGAGAATGAAAGAGGAGGGAAGGAAAACAAAAGAGAAGGAAAGAAAGGAAAACTAAACAGAAGGAAAGGAAAGAAAACGAGAGGGAACTGAAAGAAAAGAAAAGGTAAGCAATCAAGAAGTCAAAACGACAGAAAATACCAGTAAAAGTCGCTTTTGGAAATTATCTTATCACTGGACAAGGTGAGACAGCAAATTATAGTACAATTCGACATTTTGGTTATCTAAATTACGAGGGGCGCTCAATAAGTAGTACAACACATTTTCTTTTCTGGAAGCAGGTTGGTTTCATTCATGATCATACACCATATTAATCCCCACTCTTTTGCCTACAAATCTCTGTTTCTCCAACATAATTTCCGTGCAGTGCGACGGCCTTATACCACCGTATTGTGAGAGCCTATATGCCTGCATGGTACAACTCTCTTGATATTCGTCAGAGCCAACGCCTTGCTGCGTCAATAACCTCCCCATCATCGACGTACTCCTTCCCGCCGAGTGCATCCTTCATTGGGCCAAACAGATGGAAGGTGCGAGATCAGGACTGTTGCGTAGTTGAGGAAGAACAGTCCAATGAAGTTTTGTGAGCTCTTCTAATGTGCACAGACTTGCGTGAAGCCTTGCGTTCTCACGGAGAAGTAGTTCGTTTGCATTTTGAGAGTGTCCGCACGTTCTAACGTTGCCGCAGTCACAGCCGTGTGCGGCCGGCCGTATATCCGACAGGTCTGCGCGACCTTGTTGCAGTGATGACAGACGCCTCGCCCAACGACTCGCAGTGCTTTTGGTCACTGCCAGAGCTCCGTGGACATTCTGCAATCGCCTATGAACAGCTGCGATACTCTGATTTTCCGCCAAAAGAAACTCAGTGACAGCTCTCTGCTTGGAATGCAGCTCCGTTACAGAGGCCTTACAGAAGGCTATGCCCACCAGTCAGAACTTCGTGAAACTGTAGAGGCTGAAGCGGTATTATTTCAGGATATTCCGCTGTTTTTAACCCAAATTGGCCGAGAAAAAAGATGTTCCATTATTTATTGGCCGCTCCTCGTATATACGCGTCCGCAGCTCATGGTCTAGTGGCTAGCGTTGCTGCCTCTAGATCACAGGGTCCCGGGTTCGATTTCCGGTCGGGTTGGATTCCCGGCCGGGTTGGGGACTTTCTATGCCCGGGGACTGGGTGTTTGTGTTGTCCTCATCATTTCATCAGCATACGTGAAAGTGACTCGACTGGACTGTGTACGGACTGGGACTTTGTACGGGCACTGATGACCGCGTAGTTGAGCACCCCACAAACCAAACGTCATCATCATCATCGTATATACGCTGGGTAAGTCTCCACACCCTGCCGCCTGTCAGGAGAACAATAAATATTAAAATACGCCTACTGCGTCAGGAAACGTCAGATAACATTTTTCTGTAACAAAATTTGTTCCCCATGAGATGATGTATCACCTCTAGATCTTTCATGCAAAGACTTTGAAACACCCAGGGTGATTCCGTAAAGATTTTTCAAGTTTTCAAAGATAAAGAAGTGTAAATCTGTTAAGGGACTCAGGTCCGGAAGCGTCCGAGTCGAAAGTTATAAGTGGAGTGTGAGAGGTAAGACTTTCAAAGACGGTAGTAGAGGCCAAAACAAGATAAATATGTCCAGTAAATACGGGCTATAAAATGCGTACCTTAACGGACATAGACGTTTGTTTAGCAGAAGAGATGCGTCTCACAGTAGCGAAGAAGAACGAGTACTCATGTCTGTTGAGGTATGCATTTTAGAGCCTAGGGTTACTACACTTTTTTTTTTCATGTTGTGGTGCATAGTACCACGTCTGAGAGGTGTAACAACAGTACCGGCATGCATTCTGCTACCAGAGGTATCAGAATAATCCTTCTTTGTAACTAATTTTCGGACCAGGATAATTTACCTCAAATATTTACATTGTTGTTGTTGTGGTCTTCAGTCCAGAGACTGGTTTGATGCAGCTCTCCATGCTACTCTATCCTGTGCAAGCTTCTTTATCTCCCAGTACCTACTGCAACCTACATCCTTCTAAATCTGTTTAGTGTATTCATCTCTTGGTCTCCCTCTACGATTTTTACCCTCCACGCTGCCCTCCAGTACCAAATTGGTGATCCCTTGATGCCTCAGACTATGCTCTAACAGCCGATCCCTTCTTCTAGTCAAGTTCTAACACGAATTTTCCTTCTCCCCAATTCTATTCAATACCTCCTCATTAGTTATGTGATCTACCCATCTAATTTTCAGCATTCTTCTGTAGTACCACATTCCGAAAGCTTCTATTCTCTTCTTCTCTAAATTATTTATCGTCCACGTTTCACTTTCATACATGGCTAAACTCCATACAAATACTTTCACAAACGACTTCCTAACACTTAAATCTATACTCGATGTTAATAAATTTCTCTTCTTCAGGAACGCTTTCCTTGCCATTGCCAGTCTACCTTTTATATCCTCTACTTCGACCACCATCAGTTATTTTGCTCCCCAAATAGCAAAACTCAATAACTACTTTAAGCGTCTCATGTCCTAATCTAATTCCCTCAGCATCACCCGATTTAATTCAACTACATTCCATTATACTCGTTTTTCTTTTGTTGATGTTCATCTTATATCCTCCTTTCAAGACACTGTCCATTCCACTCGGCTACTCTTCCAGGTCCTTTGCTGTCTCTGACAGAATTACAATGTCTTCTCCATGGATTTTAATTCCTACTCCGAATTTTTCTTTTGTTTCATTTACTGCTTGCTCAATATACAGGTTGAATAACATCGCGGATAGGCTAAAACCCTGTCTCACTCCCTTCCCAATCACTGCTTCCCTTTCATGCCCCTCGACTCTTATAACTGCCTTCTGGTTTCTGTACAAATTGCAAATAGCCTTTCGCTCCTTGTATTTTACCCCTGCCACCCTCAGCTAGATACATAATTTACCTCAAATTCATAGATTCATTCCTGAAATTTTGTAACATCATCAAGGAATCAACCTGTTCGTGTAGATGTATCAGATTCAAGACGACCTTCCTCACATTATATGGTTATCCCTTGAGTATTGGCAGTGCGGTATTTCCTGGTAGACCAACTAGATGAGTTAGAAATGGGGCAGACTGAGAACGAGAAAAAGCAAGGACCTGGCTCACATTATGTAGTTAACCATTTGTTGGCCGGTCGATGTGGCCGAGCGGTTCTACTCGCTTCAGTCCGGAACCACGCGACCGCTACGGTCGCAGATTCGAATCCTGCCTCGGACATGGATGTGTGGTGTCCTTAGGTTAGTTAAGTTTAAGTATTTCTAAGTTCTAGGGGACTGATGACCTCAGAAGTTAAGTCCCTTAGTGCTCAGAGCCATTTGAACCATTTGTTATTGGCAGTCCAGAGTTTTCTGGTGGACCGTCCAGCCAACTGACAGGGAGACGGCACGACCGTGGGGTCGGGGATCTGTCCGCAATTTTGTGTGGTGAAAGAGGATCCCTAACGCCTCACGTGGATAAAATATTAGGACGCACTCCCCGAAAATCCCGGGAAAAATCGATCCAAGGTTTCTTACGTGCCTTATGAGTATAAAATGTTAGTGCACGGCCGAGCCGCCGTCCGGCGTAGGTGTTTAGGGCTCGGATTCTTACGCCAGAGGTCTCGTGTTCGATTCCTCCTCTGGCAGGCAATTTTTTTTCTTCTGTTTCATTTTCTTTCGTTATTCCACCACTTATTTAGAAAGTTTCCCAAACCTACAATATGTTTAACAAATTAGTTTCATTATTGAATAAAAATTATTTTCTTTTTGTCCAACAACACAATTCATGGCAGTGGGTTTTCCATTTTTCATTGTAAGGTATATGACGAGAAACATTGCCTTTTTAATCAGAATAACAAAGTCAATTGGAAAACATTCAATTTTTATACATATAATAATTATAAACAAGAACCGCAGTGGTAATTATCGTAAAAACAAACAAAGCAATAATTTTTGCGACATCTTGCGCAGCAAATAAAAGCGGAAATTCACAATCATAGGGCGTTTGCAATAAATCTGTACAAAAAATCATGCCCCATTAACATTTACGAAAATATTTCGAGTTTCTGACAATTTTGAAGCAAACCAGGCATATTGAATCATTTCTCGTGGAATATTGGTGACGATAATTGATGGTGAATTATAGAATGAATTTTTAGACAGTCTTCTGGGAATTAATTTCACGATTCTCCTGTAACAATGCGCTGCAATTTTGCAAGCAACAGAAGAAAAAAAAGTGCCGGAGGAGGAGTCGAACCCGAGACCTTTGGCGCAATGGCCCGAGCGCTAACGATGTAGGCCAGACGGCGGCTCGGCAGTGGACTAACGTTTTATACTCATAAGGCACCTAAGAAACTCGATCGATTTTTCTCGGGATTTTCCCAGTAGTGCGTCCTAATATTTTAACCACGTGAGGTGTTAGGGGGTCCTCTTTCACCACACAAAATTGCGGACAAATCCCCGACCCCACGGTCGTGCCGTCTCCTTGTGAGTTGGGAATGGGGGCGACAGAGAACAGAGGTCGAGCGACGTAAGCCGTCGGTCGCAGCAGGAGCACGGGGCGGCGTCACGAGTGGCGGGACCCGTTGCCCGGATACGGTTTCAGCGGCCGTCAGCCGAGACGGCGGCCGTGGGGCGCCCGCTGGGCTCCTACGTGTTCTCTGCGACCAGCTCTGCCACGGCCTGGGGCCGAAAGTGTTGGAACGGTGACTCCGTTCTCTCTGTTTTAAAAACAAACACTGGTTGCAAGTTTCTTGCGAGTTAAAGAGTTCGGCTCACAGCTCAGGCTTTTTTGGCTGGCAGTGGTTACGCAGAGAATGAAGACGGTGAAATGCTGCGAGCGTGCGAATAAAGTTAGTCTGTCGTACTTTTGTGAGAAACCCAGCCGGAGTCAGACACCGAACATAGCACAAGCTGACAGTTTAGTGAACAATGGCAGGACACGGATTTAATGAAGCGGAGCCTACTGGAGGTTTACTGAATGTCAAGGGAAACTTTTAAAAACATTTACTCTACATTAGTAGCCCAAAGATACTTTCAGCACAGCTGTACAATGTTCTGTCGTATTACTTAATTCTTAGAAAAAAATTGACTCTCGAAATATTGACTTGTATTGTATTGTATGTTAACCGGGGACCTAGAAACGACGGAAAGGCTCCGTCCCCGTCGCAGCCGCAGTGGTCCGCAACCCCACGACGACTACTGCAGTCCACTTCACCCCTCCGCCGCCCCACACCGAACGCAGGGTTATTGTGCGGTTCGACCCCCGGTGGACCCCCCAGGGAGGGTCTCACACCAGACGAGTGTAACCCCCTATGTTTGCGTGGTAGAGTAATGGTGGTGTACGCGTACGTGGAGAACTTGATTGCGCAGCAATCGCGGACATAGTGTAACTGAGGCGGAATAACGGGAACCAGCCCGCATTCGCCGAGGCAGATGGAAAACCGCCTAAAAACCATCCACAGGCTGGCCGGTTCACCGGACCTCGACACAAATCCGCCGGGTGGATTCGTGCTGGGGACCAGGCGCTCCTTCCCGCCCGGAAAGCCATGCGTTAGACCGCACGAGCTAAATATTGACTTACTAATAATTTTTTTCACTTTAATGTAGAACACCAATTAATAAAAACTACAAGTTCATAACATAAAATCTTCGGTTGCTGTTAATAGTCTACAACTACGCTCTAAACACACTAGTTTTACAATAAAGCAGAACATTTATAAAACTTTTCTTGTCATTATCAAGCCTGTGGCCGAGCAGTTCTAGGCGCTTCAGTCCGGAACCGCGCTGCTGCTACCGCCGCAGGTTCGAATCCTCCCTCGGGCATGGATGTGTGTGATGTCCTGAGGTTAGTTAGGTTTAAGTAGGTCTAAGTTCTAGGGGACTGATGGCCACAGATCTTAAGTCCCATAGTGCTTATAGCCATTTGAACCATTTCATTATCAAGCCTATATACCTATTTCAAAAAACATATAAAATATACACTCTACATTTAACTTAAACCTCGTAATTAAAAGTAATTTACTTATTAAGACTAGCCACGTCTTCGATTGGTCTGTTTCTCAAAACCTCAGACAGCATTACTCTTTCTCTCTGACTTTACATGAACTAAATAAAAGAATTAAACATAACGTTATCAAATTACCAGTCGTCAGCTACAGTAAGGCAAGAGTCCTACTTCCTTGACAGTCATATTCTACCTGTATTAAATTGAACTGTAGCACCCTCTACACAGTCACATGGCATAAACGTCGTTTCATTGGTTATTAAAGCTGCCGATTCCTCAGATTCACGTACTGTCTGTCTTAGCACATTGTCGAACATCCGCTGCACGCTCCTCTGTCTTCGATAGTCGAACAGCAACTAACGGATGCAGCTTCTGAACCCACGCTTTCCACCTCGCCACAAGCTCAGGGTCCAGCCCTGTCACCGAGCGAGGTGGCGCAGTGGCTAGCACACTGGACTCGCATTCGGAAGGACGACGGTTCAGTCCTGCGTCCGGCCATCCTGATTTAGGTTTTCCGTGATTTTCCTCAGTCGCTCCAGACAAATGCCGGGATGGTTCCTTTGAAAGGGCACGGCCGACTTCCTTCCCCGTCCTTCCCTAATCCGATGAGACCGATGACCTCGCAGTTTGGTCTCTTCCCCCAAACAACCCAACCCCACCCCTGCTACAGTTACTTGCAGACAACCACGCCACGCTCGTGCTCACCGTTCCGTCCTCAACCCCGCTGTCCATCTCAGCTTCCTCGCCCTCCCCCCCCTTTTAAACAAACAGATATCGATTATATAAACCAGCTGCTTAGCTCGTGCGTCTGAAAAACTGCGAAAAACGACGGCTCGTCCGCGATTTTGCAAGGTCGATACTTCGACACGGCTTATGATCACCAAGGGGGCAGCGAGAGCTCTATGAAATCTGTTCGAAAAATTCAGGAACATTCGTAATTTCGAGTCAATAGTAGCCGCCAATAGTTAGCCGCGCGTGCCGTATGCCGCAGTGAATGTACCGAAATGAAACTCAGTGAAATACAAGTTATTAATTTATTGAATATTCATTTTTACTTACAAATTTTCACATTAAATGTAGAAAGTGTCGCCCTTGCTGTTGAATACGCAATTCAATTAGCCTAATCATGTTACCAAACAGAAGCTGCAACATTTCTTCTGTAACAGAAGCAGTGAAAGTGGATATTGCAGTTTTCAATTCATCTGTGGATTTTGGACGGCTTTTGTAGACAGTTGCTTTCACTGCATCCCAGAAGAAAATGGCAGGTGGTGTTAGGTCAGGCGATCGTGGAGGCCAAACTCCATGTGAAATTATGCGATCACCAAAAACATCAGCAAGCAGTGACATTGAAACGCGAGCTGTATGCGCGGTTACACCATCTTGTTGAAAATAACCTTTCAGTATTTCACGTAACACAAGTTCTCCTATGAATGGGTACAGAATATCACTGCAGTATCGTTGTGCGTTTGTTGTTTCGTTGAAAAATATGGGCCCCACAATCCGACGTCTAGAAATTGCATTTCAAACTCCTATTTTCACAGAATGAAGTGGTTCCTCATGAATACACAATGGATTTGCAGTACTCCACATACGAGAATTTCGCGAGTTTGTGTACCAGGATAAATGAAACCACGCATCATCAGTGAAAAACTCATCAGTTCATTAAGAATATCCCTTCCATTTAGTTGAGCGAAATTTTAGAGCCATTGACAATAATGCTGTCTCTTGCCATGATCAGTATTTTTCAGTTCTTGCACAACTGTCACTTTGTATAGGAAAAGTTCTAATTTTTTCCTCACAGCTGTGTGGGCCGTCGCGACACTAACATCGATTTCCTGGGCGAGTTTTCTTACTGACTTGTTCGGACTCATGGACGTTTTATCGGAAATGTCGAGTAGTTTATCCTCAGACAAAACGCTAGGTCGAACACTTCTCGGTGCATAGTCACTGAACCCTTACTTCGAAATTGTGAATCAAATCTCGCACAGTATCACGATGTGGGAGTTGTCTCCGGGAAAACTGAGTTAAATGATTGACGAACTGAAACTGTGTATTTACCGCCAGCTTTGAACACTTGTTCGACTAAAGACACACTTTCTTCAGTGGTTAGCATTTTAACAGAGGCAAAAACGAAACAAACGAACAAAGGAACTGAACTTAAACTTTCACATCAACACGTAACTACACACACCAACGATACTACTGACGCTGGATGAAATAAACGAAACAGTGGAATGTTGGGAGAGTCAACTTGAAGGGAAGTAACCCAGGCAGGCGAACAATTAAACGGCACGCGCGGCTAACAATCATACGGCACTGAGAGAGGGACTTTTTGAACACCCCGTATGTTGGCGCGAAATATTTCTGGCATCCCTGCACACACCTGTGTTTAATGTGTAACTGCTGAAAATTTCATTATTATATGTCTGTATATTATTGTTCAGATATGATTAGCACCACGAGTAATGAAGAAGAAACAGATACAGACCAGGGCACCAACACAGATATTGAAGCGTCCAGCGCGGATGATCCATAGTGCCAACCAAGTCAAATTCAAAGAACAGAGTGGAACAACCGACAACAGGTGTACAAGTCACACACAATCCTAAAAACAGATTGCACCGTATATATAAATAGTTTACAGCATCTCCATGTCCAATAAGAGCTTAAAGCTAGGTACCTCTTCAAGGGACCTACACCTTCCGTTAAGAGGCAGCGCACAGTCTGTATGGAAGGATCTTAATTGTGGTCCCTCTCTTTTGAGCCCAACCCGACGGATACCTATGGTAGATCGGGGAAAACCACCGCTCAGGCTGTGTTGCTGGTGGGGCCGGAAGGTGCTAACTGCCACACCACGTATCATTGTAAGTCTCATTGGCTCAGTGTGAACTGTTTGTACAACCAACCTACACAGCCTATACCTCATCCTCCACTATACTAAGAACCTCTCATCTGAAGCTTAAAGTTGGGCACCTCTTCAAGGGACCTACGCCCCCCTGGTAAGAGGCGGCGCACGTCCTGGATGGAAGGATCTTAATTGTGGTTCCTCTCTTTTGAGCCCAACCCGACGGATACCTATGGTAGATCGGGGAAAACCACCGTTCAGGTCGTGTTGTCGGCGGGGCCGGGAGGTGCTTGCACCTGATGTACTCTACTAGGAGCCTTGCAGGCTCAACACAAACCGTTAGCGTCATTACCTTATTACTTTTACCACGAGTACCCTTTCATTAGCAACTTTGAGCCAAGCACAAAATCAGTTACCTCTCTATTGTATATCGTAAATAGTTTAGCAGGCTGGACATGGAGGTCTTAGTCCTAGTTTCTAGCTTTAACGTACCCTAATCTCTTCTAGTTAAGGTAGTTTTTAGGATGGTAGATGTTAAAGGCATGGTGAGCAACGGCCAGCGTCTTGAGGGTCATTCCAAGACCCGGGCCGCCGCCCACAACCAGGTGACGGGCCATATTATACCTATAACTTCTCTATTCAGTTCTCTTCCTTCCTTCTTTCTAAATATTTAATTTCGTTTTGTTTATTAATATCTTACTTGATTTTGTATTAGTTATAAGTTTTTCTAATGCTGCACAAAAAAAAAAAAAAATAACAAATGGATCTAAACAGAGCCCGCCTCCACGTGGCGGGACACGGGCAACGGTGTGAGTGGGGACGGGAGCCGGTGTGGTGTTACTTTCAGTCACTCCGGACCCCGGACCCAGTCACAGCGGCTAAGTGGCAATATACGACCCACCATAAGAAATTAGACGGTGGGTCATAAAATATAAGCAGCTAGTGAAAAAAAAAAAAGTGAAAAAGTGTTCAGTGCTGTTTTGCGAATTTCGAGATGGCAGAGTTAGAGGAGCAATGCGTCTGCATTCAATTTTGTGTGAAACTCGAGAAAATCTTTACAGAGACACACTCGGTGTTTCCAATAGTTAACACTGCTTAAAAATGGCCGAACGGAAGTTAAAGATGACCCTGGTTCAGAACGCCCTTCGACGTCTACCGACGACGCTCATGTCAGGGACGCCAACGAAATTGTGCGTCGCAGTAGAAGACTGACTGTCCGAGAGATTGCAGAAGAATGTAACATTTCAGTTGGATCTTGTCTTGAAATTCTGACACAGTGTTACCGCCGAGTTCGTCCCACGGCTCATGAGTAAAGACCACAAATACCTTCGCTTCGAAATCTGTGAAGAGCTTTTGAATCGCGCGGTTGAGAACGAGATGAACCTTAAAAGAATCATAGCTGGTAATGAGACATGGATCCACGATTACGATGTTGACACCAAGGTTGCATCTTCACAATGGGTCGGGAAAGGTTCTCCAAGACGAAAGTAAGTTCATCAGGTCAGGTGAAATGTCGAAGCCATGCTGATAGTTTTCTTTGGCTTCGAAGGATTAGGTCATCATGAATTCGTGCCACAGGGATGTTACTATCGGGACGTGCTGCGAAGGCGGCTGAAATGTGGTGGACAATTCGTGGCTCTTGCATGGTGATAACACAACTGCACATTCATCCCTGTTAGTGCGTGATTACTGCACAAAGAACGAAATCACTGTGCTGCGTCATTCTCCGTACTCTCCAGGCCTGGCCTCTGTGGAGTTGTTTTTATTTCCAAAATTGAAAACCCCGTTAAAAGGTTGAAGATTTTCAAGGATAGACGAGATAAAAGAAAATTCGCAGATGGCGCTTCGCGCGATCCAGTAAGAGGCGTACCAAGACTGCTTCCGGAAGTGGAAACGGTGTATTAATAGTGGAGGAGAGTATTTCAAAGGAAACCATGCACAATAAGTAAAAGGTCAGCGCAGAAAAATTTTGTGGACAAGTTTTCGGAGTTTTTTGAACAGATCTCGTAACATACTTTGATTTCGGCGCTTATCAGGTACGAATTCGATTTCGTCCTTCATTGACACAGATATTTCTTCCGAGGGCTTTATCCTCCGTCAGCTTTTGCTCGGTACAAGTTAGTCCTAAGGTCTTGTTTCATACGCCGTCGCATTTGTTACTCACGCTTCCTGCACCCAGATTCAGTTGCGCCTTCTCCAATCCTATCATCCGCTTCCATCTCTCAACTCACATCGCAGCGTCGGAATTTGTGTCCTGTAGTTTTATCTCCGTCTTTTTCCGGGAAAACGACGGCAGTGAACTCACAGACGGTATTTTAGCTGTTCTACATATTCATTAGATGTACTTCCAAGTTTCCGACTGTAGTAACATGTGTCAAGTAAGACATGCGTCTGGTGATAGTCCTATACGAGACTACGGTGTAACCCTTGAAGAGCCATATTTGCATACTGGCAAGTGTGCATAATGTCTCAGTATCACACACTTTTATACACTTGCGTAGAAGTTGCCTATTCCGCTTAAAAATCTCGATAGACAGCAATTAGACAATTGGTGGATGTCAGCCTAGTAATTAACGTTGTATAGCATCAACTTTAGCTGTTGTAAAATAAGTAGCTATTGTATGTAAGCAAAGCCTCTGTGTGTATTTCGAGGTGACTATTTTGCTATTTTTATACGAGACTATTAATATCTGATATTTGTTAATACCTTCAGATAACTGTGAATTGTAAAAACAACGCCTATTAACTTTTTAAAATATCTAAACAATTGTATTGAAATTATTTCTCTAACGCATCAATTTTCCTTTGTTCTAGGTGAGTGTTTCTTCCTTTATGGTCTGCACGATGCGGTAAGTGCACGCACGTTTTACACATATCTCCATAAAATGTGAGATTTCATGGCCGTAAAGACTGCATTTATTAAACAAGTAACTCCGGGCTTTTAAGCCATGATCATATTGTATTTCTATATAAATCCAACATTTCTGCACTGTCTGCTGCACTGTTTAGAGGGAGAAAGGAATGGGGGATAATTTCGTTGCTTCGATTCCTCCGCAGACGCAACGAAACGTTGGCTTCAGCCAGATAATTAATCCCTTTGATCAGGGAATAATACACCGGAAAATGTACTAACTGTTATTCACATTTAGTGCACCCAGCTTTTGTCCGGTAATGAACAGTTTAGTCTCCTACCGCGGTACACACGTCTCTAGATATCCATCGCTATCCGTTGCAAAGATACCAGGTACACAACAAGAATCACGAAGCTCATTTTAACTGCAGTTGTAAAGTCTAACCATCGGGGAAGGTCCTCCTATAAGTTTAATCATATGCCACACCATAAGGACTGCAGCTGATCGTAAAAGATGTTCGTGGGCTTCACATCGACGCTTTGAGCAGTCCAATACAGTATGTGCAGATGGTTTTCTTCGAACCAGCTTACTTTGTGGATACGGCTCTTATTATGTTGATATAGGCAAGGCCCCATTAAAAAACTGTAAGCGCAATGAGATTCGGGTGTAAGAGTGACCAGTGTGTTGTTTAAAAAAAAATTGGTCAAGTGCGAGTAGCACATGTGCTCTAAAGGTTCCGTACAGACTTACTTACGTATATACACTGAAGAGCCAAAGAAACTGGTACATCCGCTTAATAGCCGGCCGGAGTGGCCGTGCGGTTCTAAGCGCTGCATTCTGGAAACGAGCGACCGCTACGGTCGCAGGTTCGAATCCTGCCTCGGGCATGGATGTGTGTGATGTCCTTAGGTTAGTTAGGTTTAATTAGTTCTAAGTTCTAGGGGACTGATGACCTCAGAAGTTAAGTCGCATAGTGCTTAGAGCCATTTGAACATCTGCTTAATACCGTGTAGGACGCTGCGAGCACGCAGAAGTGCCACAACACGACGCGGCGTGGACCCGACTGTTTGAAATAGTGAATAGAGGGAACTGACACCACGTATCCTGCAGGGCTCTCCATAAATCCGTAAGTGTACGAGGGGGTGGAGATCTCATCTGACCAGCACACTGAAAGGCATCCCGGATATGCTCTATAATGTTCATGTGCGGCCAGAGTGGTGGCCAGCGGAAGTGTTCAAAGTTAGAAGAGTGTTCCTGAAGCCACTCTGTAGCAATTCTGGACGTGTGGGGTGCCGCATTGTCCTGCTGGAATTGCACGAGTCCGTCGGAATGCACAATGGACATGAATTGATGCAGGTGATCAGACAGGATGGTTACGTACGTGTCACCCGTCAAAGTCGTATCTAGACGTATCAGGGGTCCCATTTCACTCCAACTGCACACGCCCCACATCATTACAGAGCCTCCACTAGCTTGAACAGTCCCCTACTGACACGCGTGGTCCACGGATTCATGAGGTTGTCTCCGTACCCGTACACGTCCATCCGCTCGATACAATTTGAAACGAGACTCGCCCGACCAGGCAACATGTTTACAGTTATCAACAGTCCAATGTCTAGGGTTGACTGGCCCAGGTGAGGCGTTAAGCTTTGTGTCGTGCAGTCATCAAGGGTATACGATAGGGTCCTCCTGCGAAAGCCCATATTCCACTGACACTAGTTGATGGCCCAGCACTGAAATCTCCAGCAATTTGCGGAAGGGTTGCAATTCTGTCACGTTGAACGATTCTCATCAGTCGTCGTTGGTGCCGTTCTTGCAGGATCTTTTTTCCAGCCGCAGCGATGTCGGAGATTTCCTGTTTTACCGGATTCTTAATATTAACGGTACACTCGTGAAATGGTCGTACGGGAAATTCCCCACTTCATCGCTACCTCGGAGATGCTGTGTCCCATCGCTCGTGCGCCGACTAGAACACACGTTCAAACCCACTTAAATCTTGATAACCTGCCATCGTAACAGCAGTGAGTGATCTAACAACTGCGCCAGACACTTGTGTTACATAGGCGTTGCCGACCGAAGCGCCGTATTCTGCCTGTTAACATATCTCTGTATTAGAATACGCATGCCTATACCAGTTTCTTCGGCGCTTCAGTTTATGTCGTTTATCCACCCGTGCAGTCGAGAATTTCTGCGATATTTACCTGGTTTCAATACTGACAAGATATCCGTCCCAGGAATTCCAAGAGTTTCGAGTTTGCGAGTAGAGAAATATGTGGCATAAATGGACGTACATTTAGACTGCACTGTCGTAGAAATGGTTCAAGTGGCCCTGAGCATTATGGTACTTAACATCTGAGGTCATCAGTCCCCTAGAACGTAGAACTACTTAAACCTTGTAAGTAAGCTGTTTAGGTTTTTATATTGGTAACGCCACGTAGCGCTCTGTATGAAAACCACTGGCTGTGCTGTGTGCAGTCTGTGGCTGGTTTGCATTGTTCCAATAGTCGCTATTGTAGCGTCGGGCAGTTGGCTGTTTAACAGCGCGTAGCGTTGTGCAGTAGGAGGTGAGCCGCCAGCAGTGGTGGATGTGGGGAGAGAGATGGCGGAGTTTTGAGGGCGGATGATCTGGACGTGTGTCCATCAGAGACAGTAAATTTGTAAGACTGGATGTCATGAACTGCTATATATATTATGTCTTTTGAACACTATTAAGGTAAATACATTGTTTGTTCTCTATCAAAATCTTTGATTGCTAACTATGCATATCATTAGTTAGTGCCTTCAGTAGTTAGAATCTTTTATTTAGCTGGCACTAGTGGCTCTCACTGTATTGCAGTAGTTTGAGTAACGAAGATTTCTGTGAGGTAAGTGATTCATGAAAGGTATAGGTTATTGTTAGTCATGGCCATTCTTTTGTAGGGATTATTAAAAGTCAGATTGCGTTGCGCTGAAAATGTTGTGTGTCAGTTTAGTGTTGATCAGAAAAGGTAAAGAGCGAAATGTCTGCGTACGTTCATTTCTGCTCAGCTGTTTGAAAATCAAATAATGTAAGAGGTTTATCAGCACAGTCATTTCATTAATTTTTCTAAGGGGACGTTTCAACCTAACTAACCTAAGGATATCACTCACATCCATGCCCAAGGCAGGATTCGAACCTGAAGCGCCTAGAACCGCTCGGCCACAGCGGCTGGCGCACTGACGTAGAAGCTTAAATGTTTTATACCGACAAGTGAACTAGGATGTGACATTAATTTGAACTTACCTGCTCGTATGAAAAAGGGTCATACCATACGGACGAACAGACAGTTAGACAGACAGACAGGCAGAGAGACGGTCAACAAATTGTTCCCATAAGGGTTCTGTTTTTACCGATTGAGGTACGGAATAAAATCGAAAATGACCCATATCTATGTCGTCTAGTGTGCTCTCTAACTGAATATTGGAATAAATAAGCAGCCGAACAGTGCTATGTTGTCAGATAATGTATAACAGTTGTAAAACGCATCTGGATCCCACTACGTTATCCCACAAAACTTCAGATATTCAATACGAAGAAAGATTTAAAGTTCCCCATAATACTTCAGATATTCAGTACAGAGAAAGATTTAAAGCGTCCGGTGTTTCAACTCTCTCGGAGTTGGCAGTGTCACTGCTTTATAAGGTGGGTAATGGAGTTAGGCGCATCCTGGCGAAACTCTTTGCGAAGTCTGCCAGCTGGGCGCCTTGAGCTCCAGATTTCCGTCACCCGGCGCCGGGCGCCGCTAACCAGCTTCGCCGCCCGCAGTAACGCCCCTCCCGGACAATATTTGCTCGGAACTTGCTTCATTCCAGTGTTCAAACACCGGAGATAGAAATCCAGCGCAGGGTGGCGCGCCCGCTGTGCCGTGTGCGAGGACTGCGTCTTTGCCTTCCAGAACAGAACGTGTGATTTCTCCTCTAATAGTCTTCCCCGTGACGCGCAATGTATTGAATTCGCTGATTTTTAAGGATCAGCTGTCTCTTTCCGCTTTTCTCAGCAGTTTCATAATGCTACTTCTTTCGTGCTTACTTCTGCGCCTGCACTGAACATTGTGAGACACCTGTGAACTTCGCCTACAAGGTTATATCTTCTATGTAATTCTAGGCTCTTCTGATTTTCGCCTGGAATATCTTTTAACACGTAAATATATAGGGTAATCTCTATCAACGGCACAAACAATATCGAACGGCTTGTAAAACAATGACCAACATTATGTAATGTTATTAATCACCTGTACATAAACACTCCGTCTTCAAGCCACGAGTGTCCTACCGGGACCATCCGATCGCCGTGTCATCCTCAGCTGAGGATGCGGATAGGAGGGGCGTGGGGTCAGCACACCGCTCTCCCGGTCGTTATGATGGTATTTTTGACCGAAGCCGCTACTATTCGGTCGAGTAGGTCCTCAGTTGGCATCACGAGGCTGAGTGCACCCCGAAAAATGGCAACAGCGCATCGTGGCCCGGATGGTCACCCATCCAAGTGCCTACCACGCCCGACAGCGCTTAACTTCGGTGATCTCACGGGAATCGGTGTATCCACTGCGGCAACTCCGTTGCCCTTCTTACTTCTTTTACAAATGAAAATTTTGTTCCTTCTCCAGAATAGCCGTTCTCGTTAAGACACGTTTAGGGTTATAACATTTCACAAGTCCGACAAGAAATGGCAATATATAAATGCAAACAAAATTTAGATGTTTCCGATGTTATTGCGGATGGGTTTAGTTACGCATCTCCCGGAAAATCGTGCACCAAAATATAAGGTCTTGAGCAGTTGTGTATTGCCCTTCGGAGGATCTCTGTGAAGTGCAGGGTGCTAAATTGTACGTCAGATGTACATCAGAAGCAGAGTAATAATTCATCGGGTAATATGTCTGCAGGTGTTCTCAGTATACGTAAACGCTCTATATGGTGGGCAGTACTAAAGTAATGCGTCGTCTCTAACGATTATGTTGTTGTTTTCAGTCCGAAGACAGATTTGATGTAGTTCTCCATGCTAATCTGCCCTATGCAAGCCACTTCATTTCCAAATAATAACTGCAACCTACATCTTTTGAACCTGCTTACTGTATTCATCTCTTGGTCTCCTCCCACAATTTTAATTTGCTCCCCCCCCCCACCCTCCCACTTCCCTCCTATACTAAATTGGTGATCCCTTGATGTCTCAGAATGTGTCTTATCAACCGGTTCCTTATTTTAGTCAAGTTATCCTACAAATATTTCATCTGCCCAATTCTGCTCAATACCTCCTCAGTTGCGCTCTTAATTATACGTATTACTAAATTAAAGTCCTCTGCCGCTATATATCAAGGCTAATCACTTGGAAACATCTGTGTCTACGTCTTTGATCTTACGGTGTCTTGAAGGTTTTAACTTCCAATAAGTCATTACCTGGCATTTAATTAGGACAAATCGCATCAAGAGCGACGCGTTTATGGTAAATCTTCAGTGCGTCGGTGCCGTAAAGCGGCGTACTTTCTTAGCTTGCAAATGACAATACAAAATTCCTGTAATGCCCAAATGTCGTTTCCCGTCATTATACCAAAACGTAACAAAAAGGTCGTGCTTTGAAATATCCTCAATGTGCCCCCTGCTTTTAAACAGCAAATATTCCTAGGTCGAAAATTAAAAAAAAAAAAAAAAAATGGTTCAAATGGCTCTGAGCACTATGGGACTCAACATCTGAGGTCATCAGTCCCCTAGAACGTAGAACTTCTTAAACCTAACTAACCTAAGGACGTCACACACATCCATGCCCGAGGCAGATTCGAACCTGCGACCGTAGCGGTCGCAGAATGTAGCGCCTAGAACCGCTCGGCCACTCCGGCCGGCTCGAAAATTACAATGTACAGATAAGGGCATCACCTGCAGACGACGTAATCCATTATGGCTTCTCGTAAGTTGTGTGCATGGCTTAGAAAGCGATCTCGCAGATCACTGACCACGTTTCTCTCCGTCTACTTGTGGGCTGTGGACAGAGAACCTCCCCAGAGCACATGGTAATACATTGCACATTTCTGACACCGACAAGACGACTAGGACACACATACGAGGACTTATGGAGTGCTATTAGAGATGAAACAGTATAGAAAGAAAGCAAGATTTCCAAGGTCCTGCACGTTCAGTACACAAAAGAATGACAAAATATGCATAACAAAAAAAAACTCAGAATGACAGACACTTCGCAGGAAGATGGCGAAACTCATCCAAGCAACAAGGCGGGCTGTGATTACAACTTCTTCGAGGAAGTCACCTAGCAAGCAAGACATGACAGGTTATTTAAAGTCACGTAAGACATGTACAGTTGTTACTGGGACATGGCTTAGTAACAAGAAGAACCAGCGGTGGCGTATGGCTCTACGTATTTCCGAAGTACCCATATGCCTCCCCCCACCCCCCACCCCCCACCCCTCCCCACGCCTGGGCTGGCTGGACTTAGATGGTGGGAAACTACAACTCACCTCTGATCTTTCGTATGTCTTGTAAGTTCCAAATTTCCAGTAGAAGTAGATTATATTTTATAGTTACTGAGAACGTTTGGAGCGTTATGGGCAGGCCCTCCAACCAGCTCGGGATTTTGACGATCTGACGCGCCAGGTGGACAGAAATTGGCACCATATCCCTCAGGAGGATCTCCAACAGCTGTCAGTCGACGCCAAACCGAATAACTGCTCGCGTAAGTGCCGGAGGTCGACTACTGCGTTATTGACATCCTCAATTAGTGAAGTTCTTTCTCTTGTATAAATCATCCAGTTGTTCTGAAAATGTAATCATTTGTTTGTCTGTACATGTATATTACTGGGTGACCATCTGGTCTGCTGAGGGCAGTTGGCAAGCGGGGTGCACTGAGCCCTTGTGAGGCAACCTGTGGAGCTACTTGATTGACGAGAAGCGGCTCCGGTCTCGGAAACTGACATTCTGCCGGGAGAGGTGTGCTGACCACATGCCCCTCCGTATCCGCATCTGGTGACGCCAGTGGGCTGAGGATGACATGGCGGCCGGTCGGTACCGTTGGGCCTTCATGGCCTGTTCGGGAGGAGTTTAGTTTTTTTTATATGTACATTACATCCACCGATTTTCTCCCCTTTCGGATAATCCCTCCGTGGTACTTTTTTTTGTCTTGGAGTGCATTTTCATCTTCTGTTTTTTATTTACAAACTAAGTTTTCTTTGTAACTCATTGTTATCATGTTTTGTAATTGCTGAAAATGCTCGTAACATGGAACAGGTAAGTTATTACATGCAAAGCTGTAAAATGTACTATCTGTTTTTATGATATGAAGCAATAAGTCTTTAAATATGCAACAAATGAAATGAAAATTATGTTCCTCTCCACTAACAAAAAATCTGACCCGTGTGATTCTGTCTTTCAAGGTAGGGGATGTTCCGCGACTTGAAATTCCACACTGTGACGTCACAGAACTTATCCACGTTCGCTTTCGCGCCCAGTGTGAGGACATCGCTGTCGTATCGTTGTCGGGGGGTCCCGCGCAGCATCTCGCTCCGGTGCCTCGACGCGGCAGGACGCGCGCTTTGTTGGGGCGGCGCTCGCCTGTAATGGGAGTCGGCGCGCTGCCGAGCCTGTTGTTAGGCGGGGCTCGCAGGTAGCCGTGTGGGCGGCTCGAGTACTTAATCCCCGCATTCACGGCCCGCCACTAATACCGTAAACAGACCCCGGACTCTGCCTACATGGCGAACTTCCACCTGGCCGCCGCGGCTGCAGGCTGCTCCACACGGTTGCCGCTCCTCGCCTGCCGGGTCCGACCAGACCCAAACGCTGAAGGTTGAACTTCCTTGTCAACCACCCCTGCCAGTCGCGGCAGACCGTCATCTTGAGTGACGATGCGTTAACTCTCACAACGTCACAGGAAAAGCATCTTGTCGTTACCTAGAAACCGAATAGAGGTACCTGCGCTCTTTGCGACTTGCTCTCGGTACGGTATCCATTCGAAGAACTTAAGCACAAAAGTAACCTTCGCGTGTTGTGTCGCTGACAAGTAACATACACTGAAGCGCCAAACACTGGTACAGGCGTGCATATATTCAAATACAGAGATTTGTAAACAGGCAGAATACGGCACTGCGGTCGACGCCTCTATAAAACAAGTGCCTGGCGCAGTTGTTAGGTAGGTTACTCCTGCTACAATGGCAGTTTATCAACAATTAAATGAGTTTCAACATGGTGTTCTAGTCGGCGCACGAGCGATGGGACACAGCATCTCCGAGGTAGCGATGAAGTGGGGATTTCCCGTACGACCGTTTCACAAATGTTCCGTAAATGTAAAGGAATCCGGTTCAACATCAAATCTCTATGACATCGCTGCGGCCGGAAAAAGATACTGCAAGAACGAAGAGAATCGTTCAACTTAACAAAAATGCAGCCATATCGCAAATTGCTCCAGAATTCAGTGCTGGGTCATCAACAAGTGTCATCATGCGAACCATACAATGGAACATCATCAATACGGCTTTCGGAGCCGAAGGCCCACTTGTGTACTCTTGATGACTGCACGACACCAAGCTTTACGTCTCGCCTGGGCACGTCAACACCGACATTGGACTGCTGATGACTGGAAACATGTTGCCTGGTCGGACGAGTCTCGTTTGGAATTGTATGGAGCGGATGGACGTGTATGGGTATGGAGACAGCCTCATGAATGCATAAACCGTGCATGTCAGCAACGGACTGTTCACGCTGGTGGAGCCGGCCGAAGTGACCGAGCGGTTCTAGGCGCTACAGTCTGGAACCGCGCGACCGCTACGGTCACAGGTTCGAATACTGCTTCGGGCATGGATGTGATGTCCTTAGGTTAGTTAGGTTTTAGTACTGTAGTTCTAGGGGACTGATGACCACAGATGTTAAATCTTATTGTGCTCAGAACCATTTGAACCATTTTTTTTTTCAGAGGCTGGTCACAGCTGGCCCGAAGGTGCGCACATTCCGGACGAAGAAGTAGAGCAAGATTAGGGCGTACCACCCTGTCAACGACGAGTTCGTTAGAAATGAATCAAAAATTGGAGTACTGCACGAATGGAAGAGAAAGTGGTTGTTGCCCTTTTCCAAATGAAAAATCATCCCAGAATTTGTCCTAAGCGATTTATGGAAACCTCACAAAATGTAAATCTCGTTAACTGGACAGCAATGTGAAGTTCCTTCTTCCTGAATGCGAATCCAGTGCCTTGTGGCTTGTCAGTGCACTACCTCGCTTGGTATTATAGGTGACGACGTCACAGATGTGTCCAGTGTGATTGACGGCAGGTGACCTGATGGATGACTCAGAAGCACCCTTACGTCTGTGGAGTATTCCTCAAATCATTCTGGCACAGTTCAGGAACGACGAGTGGTACAGTTGTAAGTAGGCTGTTTAGGTTTTTATGTTGCCAACGGCACGTAGCACTCTGTATGGAAATCACTTGACTGTGCTGTGTGCAGTCTGTGGCTGGTTGGCATTGTTGCAATATTCGCTATTGTAGTGTTGGGCAGTTGTATGTGAACAGCGCGTAGCGTTGCACAGTTGGAGGTGAGCCGCCAGCAGTGGTGGATGTGGGTGGAGAGATGGCAGAGTTTTGAGAGGGGATGATCTGGACGTGTGTCCATCCGAGACAGTAAATTTGTAAGACTGGATGTCATGAACTGATTTATATATTATGACTTTTGAACACTATTAAGGTAAATACTTTGTTCTCTATCAAAATCTTTCATTTGCTAAGTATGCCTATCAGTAGTTAGTGCCTTCAGTAGTTTGAATCTTTTATTTAGCTGGCAGTAGTGGCGCTCGCTGTATTGCAGTAGTTCGAGTAACGAAGATTTTTGCGAGGTAAGTGATTCATGAAAGGTATAGGTTAATGTTAGTCAGGGCCATTCTTTTATAGAGATTATTGAAATTCAGATTGGGTTGCGCCAAAAATATTGTGTGTCAGTTTAGTGTTGATCAGAATAAGTAAAGAGCGAAATGTCTGAGTACGTTCAGTTCTGCTCAGCTGTTTGAAAATCAAATAACGTAAGGGGTTTATCAGCACAATCATTTATAAATTTTTCTAATGGGAGGTTACACAGTGTCTTGCTGAAAGGTAAATGTCGTCTGCGAGGTGGAACATCAAAGGATCGGACAGATTGATTGCACGTTATCGCGTGCCGGCAAGATCCTTCAGCAGATGTATCAAGGCTCAATTTCGTCTTAGGTAAACATGAGAAATCTTCATCATCTGCCACAACGGTGCCTTGTTAGCAAGCACGATTGATCGACTGATACGGTTTTCCACTACATACACTTCGATGACTTGCGGAGTGCAGTTGTGGCTGTAGAGAGTCCGTGGGGATTGATGCCGAGTGCATCGCTTGCGCCGCTGCCAGTTGAGCTGCTTGCTGGGTGTGCAGCCCTTCAGTAGGCTGCAGCAAAAAGCCCGCCGGGCAGCGCAGGGGCGTCGGCCCCTGGCCGCCTCGTGAAAGGCGTCCCTCTTCTCTGTCTGGCCAGCGCCAATTATAGCGGCCGGGCCAGTCTGGCCCACGCCGACGATGGGCCGACGCCTACGGATTCCCACGATAGCCGCTGCGCTGGCCCGCTGTGGAACTCGAGACGTGCACTCATTTTCCTCTGACACTGCTCGGTCAGAACGTGCCCTAGACTCATCCGTGCGTCCAGCCGATCTCACACGGGACGAGGCAACTAACGTTGACGTGGACGCGGACGGGACTTTTAACCTCACGAGAGACAGCGCCGTCGCCTCACGGGACGAGCTGGTTAACGGTATTTGCGACTACAGCGTTTCCCAGCGGCCGTTGTAGGCTTTATTTGGCTCGCAAACCACACTGTTTCCTAACGAAAATGGGCGCCCGTAAGATAGCTGCATTAACTCTGTCGATGAACAGCGGAGAAAATCGCGAAGAAGGTTGTGGACTCAGAATGAGACTTTCACTTTGCAGTCGATTGTGCGTTGTTATGAAACTTCCTGGCAGATTAAAACTGTCTGCCGAACCTAGATTCGAACTCGGGACCTTCGGAGGTAGGAGACGAGATACTGGCAGAAATGATGCAGTGAGGACGAGGTGTGAGTCGTGCTTGAGTAGCTCAGATGGTAGAACACTTGCCTGCGAAAGGCAAAGGTCCCGAGTTCGAGTCTCGGTCCGGCACACAGTTTCAATCTGCTAGGAAGTTTCATAACAGCGCACACTCCGCTGCAGAGTGAAAATCTCATCCTGGAAACATCCCCTAGGCTGTGGCTAAGCCCTGTCCCCGCAATATCCTTTCTTTCAGGAGTACTAATTCTGCAAGGTTCGCAGGATAGCTTCTGTAAAGTTTGGATGGTAGGAGACGAGGTACTGGCAGAAGTGAAGCTGTGAGGACGACGCGTGAGTCGTGCTTGGGTAGCTCAGATGGTAGAGCACTTGCCCGCGAAAAGCAAAGGTCCCGAGTTCGAGTCTCGGTCCGGTTCAAATGGCTCCGACCATTATGGGACTTAACATCTGAGGCCATTAGTCCCCTAGAACTTAGAACTACTTAAACCTAACCAACCTAAGGACATCACGCACATCCATGCCCGAGGCAGGATTCGAACCTGTGACCGTAGCGGTCGCGCCTTCCAGACTGACGCGCCTAGAACCGCTCGTCCACACTGGCCGGCAGTCTTGGTCCGGCACACAGTTTTAATCTGCCAGGAAGTTTCAGGTTGTGGCTTCGTTGACGGCAGGAAAATCGAATTTCTGGTAGAGAAACGCTATATAATGCTGTACAAAGTCTGAGATACGTACTAGTAGAAGTTATTCGTTGACTCAGCCGACTGGTGTGGCCGAGCGGTTCTAAGCGCTTCAGTCTGGGGTTGAAATTTTGCTCATCCCCCCCCCCCCTGAAGAAAAACTATCCATGGTTCCAATGCCGTCGTGAGCAGAATCAAGGCTGTCCACTCAGAGTCCAGTCAACCAATGAACGTCAGAATCACCAACGTCAGTACCAAACAGTCTCAGTTCTACGCGTTGCCAGCTTATACTACCGCCCAGCGTGCTTCCAAACACAGTGCATGCGCGACTCACGCCTCCTAGCGGCTCCGTGTTCACTCTCTCTTCACGTGCCTCGCCTCAGGCGCGCGCTGTATAGGCAAACTTTACGCCAGACGGTATCGATAACCGCTAGGTCGATGTGCACACATCAGTTTCATAAACGGTTTGAGATATCGGAATGAGATTTTGGCAAATAATAGCACGCAAAGGGGAGAGTGTTTTGCGATATGGTTAAAACGCCAAACTTCATTATCTACTGTGTCGTTCCACGAACTACAGACTTTTTCGACGAAAGAATGCAATCTTTAAGGGCCATCTATATCTGATGAGTCCGCAGCTCGTGGTCGTGCGGTAGCGTTCTCGCTTCCCGCGCCCGGGTTCCCGGGTTCGATTCCCGGTGGGGTCAGGGATTTTCTCTGCCTCGAGATGACTGGGTGTTGTGTGATGTTCTTAGGTTAGCTAGGTTTAAGTAGTTCTAAGTTCTAGGGGACTGATGACCATAGATGTTAAGTCCCATAGTGCTCAGAGCCATTTTTATATCTGATGAAACGAGAAATGCTATGGGTTTTGGGACAACATAAGTGAACAGCTTACACGTTTATTTTATACAGAGAGTGTGGTGTTTTATAAGGTACTGACCTTACTTTTCCTCTGTTCCTCACTTCATAATCCGCTCCTTCGCTTTCTCAGAATTCTTTTGCGCCTGCGTCTGCACAGCATGTTAGTAAGGTGAGACTGTGTAAACTACGATGTGTTTTGGCGAAAGTATCCCAAATTCCAACAGTGTATTTCATTACTTTCCCACTAGGGTGGAATTACACTTCGCAAACTCGACAACACAAAACGATGGTTCTAAGCAAGCGATAGGTGTTTGTGTGTCACGGCAATCCCCTCGTATACATCTGCTTGACAGATGTGCTGTTTAGAGTTAGTGTTGGCATGACATGTAATATCACACGTCGGACGCTGCTGCAATGCGTTTATCTGTTTCCTTGTAAGAGGTATTCTCCGTTACTAACGATCATTTTATATAGGACTGATATGGGCATAATATAATTTCTGAACCGTGATCGAATGTGAACAGTGGACGCTATCATCTCTGGAAAGCTATATTGTGCATGTATCACACAGGGCCAGTGTTTTAAGGAAGTAGTTTCTTCCTTTTACAGTTTGTTACCATAGTTGATCGTAGAGAAACCTGCAAGAAGGATGTATGTCATGCGCTGGAAATACGTTTCTTACATTGAAATATTGACACCGCTGCTTTCCACACGACTGATAGATCAGGAACTCAAGCGATCTAACATTATAGCCTGTTTCAATTGCAGAACCGTGTAGCCTTAGCAATGCGTGTGTTTGTATTCTTTCTTACCAATACCCTCATGGTACTGATCCCAGGAACAATACTTTAAAATTGGTAGCCATTTTGCAACATATGACGATAACCAAACAGAAGAGAAGCGACATCTAGCGGCAATGAATATAAACTAGACAGTGTATTCCTTCCTCCAATAACCGAGCCGTGGCGCAGCTGCCGATAGTTTTGGCAACATAATGTCTTGTAACGCGTATACTCTTTGTGAAACGTTGTATAAGGAATAGGAGTGGACACAAGATTGAACCTCGTAGAGCTTCCATTGTGATTTCTTCCAAGTCATTAAAATTTTCTGCCCTTACAACACTACCTGAGGGTTGAACTGGGCCTCACACAGGATTTGGCCTCTATTTTAACTGATAACGAGGCGAGTGTTGTTCGTGTCTTAGGATTTTGTGTGGTGTCCAGAATTCTTCCCAAAATTCTGGGTGTGAGGTCTTAATTTGTCACAGAGTGGCTGGGTCAAAATGGTTCAAATGGCTCTGAGCACTATGGGCCTTAACATCTGTGGTCATCAGTCCCCTAGAACTTAGAACTACTTAAACCTAACTAACCTAAGGACATCACACACATCCATGCCCGAGGCAGGATTCGAACCTGCGACTGTAGCGGTCACGCGGTTCCAGACTGAAGCGCGTAGAACCGCACGGCCACGCCGGCCGGCAGTGGCTGGTTCACGTATTATTTCTAAGTCGTCATCCAGCCTCGGTTATTGTCACTTCTTAACAGCATCTTGTAAGTAGGTTGTTTATGTTTTCTTATTGGCAACGTTACGTAGCGCTCTGTATGAAAATCACTGGCTGTGCTGTGTGCAGTCTGTGGCCAGTTTGCATTGTTGTCTGGCATTGTAGTGTGGGGCAGCGGCAGCTGGATGTTAACAGCGCGCAGCGTTGCGCAGTTGGAGGTTAGCCGCCAGCAGTGGTGGATGTGGGGAGAGAGATGGCGGAATTTTGAAATTTGTAAGACTGGATGTCATGAACTGCTATGTATATTATGATTTTTCAACACTATTAAGGTAAATACATTGTTTGTTCTCTATTAAAATCTTTCATTTGCTAACTATGCCTATCAGTAGTTAGTGCCTTCCGTATTTTGAATCTTTTATTTAGCTGGCAGTAGTGGCGCTCGCTGTATTTGCAGTAGTTCGAGTAACGAAGATTTTTGTGAGGTAAGTGATTTGTGAAAGGTATAGGTTAATGTTAGTCAGGGCCATTTTGTTGTAGGGATTTTTGAAAGTCAGATTGCGTTGCGCTAAAAATATTGTGTGTCAGTTTATGGACAGTCTAGTATAATTGTTGAAAGGGGACGTTCCATATGGCGACCCTGCCAGGATTATGGAACGTCCCCTTTCAACAATTATACTTGACTGTCCTTAAACTGACACACAATATTTTTAGCGCAACGCAATCTGACTTTCAAAAATCCCTACAACAAAATGGCCCTGACTAACATTAACCTATACCTTTCACAAATCACTTACCTCACAAAAATCTTCGTTACTCGAACTACTGCAATACAGCGAGCGCCACTACTGCCAGCTAAATAAAAGATTCAGAATACGGAAGGCACTAACTACTGATAGGCTTAGTTAGCAAATGAAAGATTTTAATAGAGAACAAACCATGTATTTACCTTAATAGTGTTGAAAAATCATAATATACATAGCAGTTCATACATCCAGTCTTACAAATTTCAAAACTCCGCCATCTCTCTCCCCACATCCACCACTGCTGGCGGCTCACCTCCAACTGCGCAACGCTACGCGCTGTTAACATCCAGCTGCCGCTGCCCCACACTACAATGCCAGACAACAATGCAAACTGGCCACAGACTGCACACAGCACAGCCAGTGATTTTCATACAGAGCGCTACGTAACGTTGCCAATAAGAAAACATAAACAGCCTACTTACAATCTTTACAGGTATTTTGTCCATAATTTTTTTTAGTTATCCCACTGTCTCACGCTGGGGTTTTATTGCAGGCTTTTCTGAGCCTTACCTTCTTGAGGCTGCTTTACATTGTCTGTGGTGAGATGTGTTTCTTGATTTTTCCTCCATAGGTTGAGACAATCACCTTCAGTCTAACATTAATGGCAGGGCGCTGATGACCTTGCTGTTTAGCGCCCTCCGTCATAAATCACCACCTTCGAACGCTGTTCGATTCGAATTATTTACAAAACTTTTTATATAATTTCTTCAGTTTTTAGTAACCGATTGACAGCTCGTTAAAATCTGTTTCAGCTATGAAGCGAATTTTAAACGATGTACGGACGGTATTCTGTGCGCACTGACTCTTACTAAGAGAATGAAACGACGGGGAATACAATCAGCTTCGCCTTCAGCCCGCGGCCGTGGCCGGCGGAGACCGCATTTGGAAATGTAAGCCGAGGATTCGGCCTGTCATGTGCATCGGCGACGCGGCGGCCGCAGAAGAATCGCGATGTGAATGAACCGGACCGCAGACCGCAACTTCCGCTGCGCAACCGCCGCGGGCGCGCTGGCGGCGCGGCGAATCGTCGCTGGCGATCGTGTATCGTGCGAACCGGCTGCAGCTTTCGCCCCCGCTGTATGTTCAGCCCAACGTGCGGCAGACTGTCGGATTGTGCGGTGTGTACAGAGTCTGTTTCTGCTACCGGCCTACTTTTACGGTAAGTCATCGCGGAATGGGACATAACTACGTTAAAACCTTTGTGTACTCTTTTAAGAGGAGAACCGACGGGAGAGTTCACTCACTATCGACTTTGTACGCATCTTTGGGACACAATGAAACAGTGTAAGTGGTTTGAAACCAAGACCACGTCCTTAACCTTCATAGACGCTACGCTACTGGAAGCATCTGAGAACGTCTCCAGAATGCGACTCATGTAAGTCTACTGCTGCTGATCTCCTGCTGTTCTAAAGACCGTGGGGGATCTTCCACATTCTTTCTGTACTTTCGCGACCGGAAGCAAAGACAAGAGCCCCAGCCTCTGAGCCGGTATGGGTAGTTCCGCTAGCGGTATTCACAGACAGGCTGTTTGATGAGATAAAAAGTATTCTGGGATTTCACATTATGTCCAACAACGAAACATCAAAAGTCACTTTTTCACTGAGCGGATGCTGTATTTTTCCATATTATCAAGAAAATGTTCACATGTGTGTGAAATCTTACGGGACTTAACAGCTAAGGTCATCAGTCCCTAAGCTTACACGCTACTTAACCTAAATTATCCTAAGGACAAACACACACACCCATGCCCGAGGGAGGACTCGAACCTCCGCCGGGACCAGCCGCACTGTCAATGACTGCAGCGCCTAGACCGCTCGGCTAATCCTGCGCGCCCATGTTATCCAAAAGCGAATTTTCCAAAAATGGAAAAAAATACTTCTTTATCACAATGTAGATTGAAGAGCCAAAGAAACTAATAAAGCTGTCTAAAATCGTGTAGGGTCCCCGGGGGCGCGCATGACGTGGCATGGACTCGACTAATCTCTGAAGTAGTGCTGGAGGGAAATGACACCATGAATCCTGCAGGGCTGTTCACAAATCCGTCAGACTACGAGGGTGTGGAGATCTCTTCTGAACAGCACGTTGCAAGGCATCCCAGATACGTTCAATAATGTTCATGTATGGGCAGTTTAGTGGCTGGCGGTAGTGTTTAAACTCAGAAGAGTGTTCCTGGAGCCACTCTGTAGCAATTCTGGACGTGTGGCGTGTCGTATTGTCCTACTGGAATTGCCCAAGTCCGTCGGAACGCACAGTGGATATGAATGGTGATCAGACAGGATGCTTACATATGTGTCACCTGTCAGAGTCGTATCTAAACGTATCAGAAGTTCCATATCACTCCAACTGCGCACGCCCCACACCATTACAGAGCCTCTATCACCTTGAACAGTCCCTTGCTGACATGAAGGGTCCATGGATTCATGAGGTTGTCTCCATACCCGTACACGTCCATCCGCTCGATACAATTTAAATCGAGACTCAGGCAACAGGTTTCCAGTCATCAACAGTCCAATGTCGGTGTTGGCGAGCCCAGGCAAGGCGAAAAGCTTTGTGTCACGCAGTTATCAAGGATACACGAGTGGTCCCTCGGCTCCAAAAGCCCATATCGATATGTTTCGTTGAATAGGTTGCACTTCTGTGACGTTGAACGATTCTCTTCTGTCGTCGTTGGTCCGGTTCTTGCAGGATCTTTTCCGACCGCAGCGATGTCGCAGACTATTTTGTTTTACCGGACTCCTAATATTCACGGTACCCGGGAAAATCCCCACTTCACCGCTACCTCGGAAATACTGTGTCCCATCGCTCGTGCGCCGACTAGAACACAACGTTCAAACTCACGTAAATGTAAATAACCTGCCATTGTAGCAGCAGTCACCGATCTAACAACTGCGCCAGACACCTGTTGTCTTATATAGGCGTTGACGACCGCAGCGCCGTATCCTGCCTGTTTACATATCTGTGTATTTGAATACGCATGCCTATAGCAGTTTCTTTGGCGCTTCAGTGTATAAAGGGAAGCAAATAAGATGGATTGCATATTTCATAAATTTGGTGTTGTACAGTTTTAACGAATGTTAAGAACTGCAGCGTGCAGTACACAGCTGTATCAATATATTTTATTAGAGACCATCAATTTCGGTCTAGGATCAGACCATCATCTGGTCCCGAAAACATCTCAGTTATGCATCTGCGTAATTGGAATAACAGTTATCAGTGTTCCATCATTAATAGTAGTTGTATACAGGGTGTTACAAAAGGGTACGGCCAAACTTTCAGGAAACATTCCTCACACACAAATAAAGAAAAGATGTTATGTGGACATGTGTCCGGAAACTCTTAATTTCCATGTTAGAGCTCATTTTAGTTTCGTCAGTATGTACTGTACTTCCTCGATTCACCGCCAGTTGGCCGAATTGAAGGAACGTAATGTTGACTTCGGTGCTTGTGTTGACATGCGACTCATTGCTCTACAGTACTAGCATCAAGCACATCAGTACGTAGCATCAGCAGGTTAGTGTTCATCACGAACGTGGTTTTGCAGTCAGTGCAATGTTTACAAATGCGGAGTTGGCAGACGCCCATTTGATGTATGGATTAGCACGGGGCAATAACCGAGGCGCGGTACGTTTGTATCGAGACAGATTTCCAGAACGAAGGCGTCCCGACAGGAAGACGTTCGAAGCAATTGACCGGCGTCTTAGGGAGCACGGAACATTCCAGCCTATGACTCGCGACTGGGGAAGTCCTAGAACGACGAGGACACCTGCAATGGACGAGGCAATTCTTCGTGCAGTTGACGATAACCCTAATGTCAGCGTCAGAGAAGTTGCTGCTGTACAAGGTAACGTTGACCACGTCACTGTATGGAGAGTGCTACGGGAGAACCAGTTGTTTCCGTACCATGTACAGCGTGTGCAGGCACTATCAGCAGCTGATTGGCCTCCACGGGTACACTTCTGCGAATGGTTCATCCAACAATGTGTCAATCCCCATTTCAGTGCAAATGTTCTCTTTACGGATGAGGCTTCATTCCAACTTGATCAAATTGTAAATTTTCACAATCAACATGTGTGGGCTGACGAGAATCCGCACGCAATTGTGCAATCACGTCATCAACACAGATTTTCTGTGAACGTTTGGGCAGGCATTGTTGGTGATGTCTTGATTGGGTCCCATGTTCTTCCACTTACGCTCAATGGAGCACGTTATCATGATTTCATACGGGATACTCTACCTGTGCTGCTAGAAGATGTGCCTTTACAAGTACGACACAACATGTGGTTCATGCACGATGGAGCTGCTGCACTTTTCAGTCGAAGTGTTCGTACGCTTCTCAACAACAGATTCGGTGACCGATGGATTGGTAGAGGCGGACCAATTCCATGGCCTCCACGCTCTCCTGACCTCAACCCTCTTGACTTTCATTTATGGGGGCATTTGAAAGCTCTTGTCTACGCAACCCCGGTACCAAATGTAGAGACTCTTCGTGCTCGTATTGTGGACGGCTGTGATACAATACGCCATTCTGCAGGGCTGCATCAGCGCATCAGGGATTCCATGCGACGGCGGGTGGATGCATGTATCTTCGCTAACGGAGGACATTTTGACATTTCATGTAACAAAGTGTTTCAAGTCACGCTGGTACGTTCTGTTGCTGTGTGTTTCCATTCCATGATTAATGTGATTTGAAGAGAAGTAGTAAAATGAGCTCTAACATGGAAAGTAAGCGTTTCCGGACACATCTCCACCTAACATATTTTCTTTCTTTGTGTGTGAGGAATGTTTCCCGAAAGTTTGGCCGTAACTTTTTGTAACACCCTGTATACGGAATATATATGTCCATTTGACCTGTGAGATTAAATGGACATTCATACTTGTCTCCATCTGACGGACGGATCACCTTCAACAGTGTCGCATGCCCCCTCTTCAAGACATACGGCAGAAAGGTTTGGAATGTAATCCAGGACGCTGATGCAAAGACTTGTGATCAGAGACTTTACGCCCTTGACAGCCAAATATTGACAATGAAATCATTCCACCAGCGGGATTCGAACCGGCATAGCTGGGAGGGGAGCTCCACTGTATCTGCTTGCTCTAGCGATCTAGACTGCGGAAGTAAGCATTACTACAAGTAGATAGCGAAAAATTGCTATGTTTTTAAATATCACACTGTAACTCCTCTCACGCCACTATCGACGTTTGACGTTGGAGGGAGGAAGGGGGGACAGAGAGAGAGAGAGAGAGAGAGAGAGAGAGAGAGAGAGAGAGAGAGAGAGCAGCAGTAGGAAGGAAGGAAGAAATGAGATGTTATTAAAAAGAGAGAGCAAGAGGGAGGCAGTGACAGGAGACAGTAGTAGTAGGAGAGTATGAAGGCGACCGTGGCTGTGACGCAGAAGACAATGATAGAGAGACACAAGTAGATAATGACAATGGGTTGGGCTGAATGAGTGAGAAAGGGCAACTGGGACTGGATAGGTATGAGCGACTTATAGCGATGGGAAAAGTGGATGGGAGTGAGTTATAGGTAGGAGAGCTTGTGGGGGTTTGAGACGAGTTGCGTGTCAAAAAAGCGCGAATATGTTGGCATTCCAAAATTTCTGGGAATTTTTTAAAGCTGCTGAAGAAGGTAGAACGAGGCAGCTGGTACCCCACTTTTCTGTCAGATTCTTTTAAACAAACACGGAACATATCAATATTTTTGGGCTCCGATTGAAGCATTTTTCAGTTTTTCCGCTTTTAACGTTACCTGTCTTACCTTACAACATCACCACACACACTTCCTTATTTTCTCATGTTTAAAATTTGACGACGTAAATGTATATTTGCGACTAGTTAAATTTGTCTGGTGTAAGCTGGCCCTGCCTTCCTCAGTCAACATTCAACTTGTGCAGCACACAATATTAATTTCGCTAAATAAAAGAGAAATGTCATTTCGGAACGATGGTAACGTAACAGTCAAGGCTCATGCTTGTCACTGTAGTCGATTTGAGTTCAAATACAACCATGGAAAAAAGTCTCTAGTAAAGCAATATTATGAGACACATTCTGGATTAACTGCATTTTATTGACAGAAGCAGTTAAGTAAATGTATGACGGTGTGATTACATGGAGTAAGCGATAAAAAAAATCGAGTCCTGCTACTGGAAATGCGCGTGCAAATTCGGCCTAGCATAGCAAAGCACCATTAGGCTAAAAAGTAACTAATGCCTTCTTAAATCCTGCAGAAAATACACCTGGACGAGTTCACGCCAAATGCCTGTTTTGACACCCACACCTCAACACGGAAGTGGCCCAGTACACACTCTTGAGTACACACGGACCAGCGAAGATCTGGCTGTCTGCGCTGACGAGTTTAGTTCGACGCAGCCCTTTGACGTGCCCCAGGGCTCTCTGTTCACAGTAGTAACTGTCCAGTTGATTAAATTAGCTTACCGGTACCTTCCGTGTTTGTTTGCTGACAGGTCCTTTGAAGTCGCGCAAAGTGCACAGCTGCGCCATGACATTACCTGCTTACCACATTAATCGGCTTGCCGGGTCGTCGTCCGTGTATAGCGTAACGTATTAGAGGGTATTATCCGGTTCAGCCACAGAATCCTTTAGATCTGAATTTTCCGTGTTCTAACTAAAGTGTGCCCATTTTATGGCGTAATCTTTCGAAGTTCACCACTGTTCATTAAACTGATTATATTAAAATCCCAGTTATTTTTGTCCTTGACTGCTGTAGTGCAATAATACAAAGAGGACGGTATCAAAAGCACCAGAAACGCATTATAACTACGATTTATTTTTGCTTAAACTATATTGAACACTGTTAGCTTCAAAGCAGTGCCTTTGGGAGAACGTACACAGGCCAACGTTGTAAGTAGCCTGTTTGTATGTTGGCAGCCCTATAGGCTGTATTAATATCGCTGACAGCGGTCTGCGGCCTCGGCAAGAGACTCTGTGGTTGGACGGACTAGCAGTTAGCGAGCGGACGGCTTGGGCATGTATCCTTCGTGGAGATTCGGTGTTGGTAGGATATGCATTGTAAAATGAGAATGGATGTAGTTGGTATTGTTTAGGTAGTGGAATTATTGACGATTATATAATTTTTGGAACTGTATGTAACATGACTAAGGTAAAACCCGCCAAATAAATTGTTTGCTCTACACCAAAAGCTTTCTTTTGCTAACCATATGCCTCCTAGCAGCTAGAGACTATAGTAGTTAAAATCTTTTTATTTAGCCGGCTGTAATTGCTGCTCGCTGTAATTGCTGTAGTTCGTGTTATGAAGATTTTCTGTGAGGTAAGTGACTTATGAAAAGTATGGATTATGTCAGGATTTCTTCCAATTCAGGGCCATTATTTGTGTTAATTATTTGAAGTCATGCTGTCATTGTAGAGCAGTCAGATTGTTTTGGGCTTGCATGTTGTGGGTAATGAATGAAAGGTTAAATTTGAGTTGTCATTGTCAGGGAAAATTACGTAGGTCAGTGTTGAAATGATAAAAACAAGTAACGAGACAGTAGGTTCAATTTCACTCAGTAGTTTCAGTTACACAAAGGAGTTTCATGGTCCCATCGCCAATTTTGAGGTGCTCCTTCTTTGATAAAGTGTTATAAGCGAGTCACTTCAAAAACTGGCGTGGAAATTCCACCTGAAGCAAGACACTATTTACACGGCTATTACAAATGATTGAAGCGATTTCATAAATTCACTGTAGCTCCATTCATTGACATATGGTCACGACACACTACAGATACGTAGAAAAACTCAAAAAGTTTTGTTCGGCTGAAGCCGCACTTCAGGTTTCTGCCGCCAGAGCGCTCGAGAGCGCAGTGAGACAAAATGGCGACAGGAGCCGAGAAAGCGTATGTCGTGCTTGAAATGCACTCACATCAGTCAGTCATAACAGTGCAACGACACTTCAGGACGAGGTTCAACAAAGATCCACCAATTGCTAACTCCATTCGGCGATGGTATGCGCAGTTTAAAGCTTCTGGATGCCTCTGTAAGGGGAAATCAACGGGTCGGCCTGCAGTGAGTGAAGAAACGGTTGAACGCGTGCGGGCAAGTTTCACGCGTAGCCCGCGGAAGTCGACGAATAAAGCAAGCAGGGAGCTAAACGTACCACAGCCGACGGTTTGGAAAATCTTACGGAAAAGGCTAAAGCAGAAGCCTTGCCGTTTATAATTGCTACAAGCCCTGACACCCCATGACAAAGTCAAACGCTTTGAATTTTCGGCGCGGTTGCAACAGCTCATGGAAGAGGATGCGTTCAGTGTGAAACTTGTTTTCACTGATGAAGCAACATTTTTTCTTAATGGTGAAGTGAACAGACACAATGTGCGAATCTGGGCGGTAGAGAATCCTCACGCATTCCTGCAGCAAATTCGCAATTCACCACGGTTTAAAGTTTACGGCTCCTTTTTCTTCTGCGAAAAAAACGCTACAGGACACGTGTATCTGGACATACTGGAAAATTGGCTCATGCCACAACTGGAGACCGACAGCGCCGACTTCATGTTTCAACAGGATGGTGCTCCACCGCACTTCCATCATGATGTTCGCCATTTCTTAAACAGGAGATTGGAAAACCGATGGATCGGTCGTGGTGGAGATCATGATCAGCAATTTATGTCATGGCCTCCACGCTCTCCCGACTTAACCCCATGCGATTTCTTTCTGTGGGGTTATGTGAAAGATTCAGTGTTTAAACCTCCTCTACCAAGAAACGTGCCAGAACTGCGAGCTCGCATCAACGATGCTTTCGAACTCATTGATGGGGACATGCTGCGCCGAGTGTGGGAGGAACTTGATTATCGGCTTGATGTCTGCCGAATCACTAAAGGGGCACATATCGAACATTTGTGAATGCCTAAAAAAACTTTTTGAGTTTTTGTATGTGTGTGCAAAGCATTGTGAAAATATCTCAAATAATAAAGTTATTGTAGAGCTGTGAAATCGCTTCAATCATTTGTAATAACCCTGTACTTATTTCTCGCACATCCATACCTGTTTCCGTACATTTTATGTTATTTTTTACGGGGTGTAAATTCAGTCTGAAAGATTTACCAAAGAATAACGTTTCTTCCAAGATAGTATAAATTAAATGTAAATGTATTTATTGTAAAGGTTCCTCAACCCGCATGTTTGTCTAAAAACACCGCCTGTACCAGGCTTGGTCCTATATGTGTGCTTTTGCTTTCTTCCTAATCTCGACCGGATTTATCTACTCAATTACAAAGGGACAAACCGTTTGACGTGGACTCCAAACCGCTGGCAGATCTGGCAGTTTTGAAGTATACGAATCAGGATCTAAGCCGTGAAATATTATGACTTTATAAAGTTGATTACAAAGTTCGGTTAACTTATTTGAGGAATAAAAATATAACATATTTTAAGTTCCGTTTTATAAAACTAGCTACTGCGTCGAGTAAACGGTGTCACCAGTATAAACTTTTATTGGTTCTCATTTGCACGAAGAAAAATATTTGTTTACTTTTTCGCTGTAGACTAAAAAGATCGCATGTTAATATAGATATGGCCGGCCCGGGTGGCCGAGCGGTTCTAGGCGTTACAGTCTGGGACCGCGTGACGGCTACGGTCGCAGGTTCGAATCCTGTCTCGGGCATGGATATGTGTGATGTCCTTAGGTTAGTTAGGTTTAAGAAGTTCTAAGTTCTAGGGGGCTGATGACCTCAGATGTTAAGTCCCATAGTGCTCAGAGCCATTTGAACCATTTTGAATATAGATATGATCTTACGCTATTTTCGAGCGGTACGTTAGTTTTGGTGTTTTCAGCTTGTTTGTACTGGAACTTATTATTTTATTAGTAAGAATTTTGACTGCATTGTGGGAATTTCTCTTCAGCGTTAACTCACGACAATGCTTCTTAATGTGAAATTATACTGTTTCTACAATCACCTCGTGTGTTAGAAATGTTACTTGCTTCTTCGCATGTTTGTTTGTGGGTTGTGCGTGATTTCCAGTGCTTTTGTTGTGTGAGAAGCGTTTGTAGAATTGTATGACTTGGATCGAAGGAAAGAGAATAATCTATATCTACTAGGTGATTGAGCATGTGCTGTGGATATCGTTTGAATGTTGTGGCTGTGTTCGGAAATGTGGCGTATGGAAAGCTTCCCTGGGCATTTCACGTCTTCCGTGATCTGACTACAGGAGAATGTTTTCGGAACTGACGCTAAGTGGAGGCGAATGTTTTCAGAACTGTCTTGGGGCGCGTGTCGACCGGCTGCGCCGTCGTTGCCGTGGCAACGGCTCCCCCTGAGCTGGTTCTCCCCCTGGAAGCGCCTTTTCTCTCGGCGAATATCAAAAACCCGCGCACTCTCAGCCGCTTTACTTCGCTGTTTGGAGCCGTTTCGGGTCTCTGGGGGACTTCCGCGGATGCTTTTTACAGCCTCTTCCTGGACTTTTATGCGAGCAGCGCCGCGCGCTAATTTCTTGAGAGAAGAAAAAAACATTTAATCTAAAATTTTTACTTACATTTATTCCATTGCCCTGCTACCGTGCTAGTTAGGCGTCTCAATTTAATTCCTGGCGCTGACGCGAAACCTGGCAAACGGATCCTGAATCTCAGGTATTTACTTTTTTGTTGCAGCTTTTTTTTGTTTGGCTTGGAAGATACAGGCCAAAAATTCAAGACCTGCGAACTACTACCGTGTTTCCATGACCTAGTAGATAGTGTTGGAAGTTCCATGCGGCTTTTCGCGGATGATGCTGTAGTATACAGAGAAGTTGCAGCAATAGAAAATTGCAGCGAAATGCAGAAGATCTGCAGCGGATAGGCACTTGGTGCAGCGAGTGGCAACTGACCCTTAACATAGACAAATATAATGTATTGCGAATACATAGAAAGAAGGATCCGTTATTGGATGATTATATGATAGCGGAACAAACACTGGTAGCAGCTACTTCTGTAAAATATCTGGGAGTATGCGTGCGGAACGATTTGAAGTGGAATGATCATATAAAATTAATTGTTGGTAAGGCGGGTACCAGTTGAGATTCAGTGGGAGAGTCCTTAGAAAATGTAGTCAATCAACAAAAGAGGTGGGTTACAAAACACTCGTTCGACCTATACTTGAGTGTTGCTGATGAGTGTGGGAGCCATACCAGGTGGGGTTGACGAAGGAGATAGAGAAGATCCAAAGAAGAGCGGCGCGTTTCGTCACAGGGTTATTTGGTAAGCGTGATAGCGTTACGGAGATGTTTAGCAAAGTGGCAGACTCTGCAAGAGAGGCGCTTTGCATCGCGGTGTAGCTTGCTGTCCAGGTTTGGAGAGGGTGCGTTTCTGGATGAGGTATCGAATATATTGCTTCCCCCTACTTATACCTCCCGAGGACACCACGAATGTAAAATTAGAGAGATTCGAGCGCGCACGGAGGCTTTCCGGCAGTCGTTCTTCCCGCGAACCATACGCGACTGGAACAGGAAAGGGAGGTAATGACAGTGGCACGTAAAGTGCCCTCCGCCACACCGTTGGGTGGCTTGCGGAGTATAAATGTAGATGTAGACGTAGACGTCTGCACAAAGTGTAACGTCTTCGTCTGGTGTATGTTCGAACAAGTCCTATGTCTTAACCACACTGCTCGGTTGACCTGACAAATGACATCCAGTATACCGAAGGCGTTTGCGAAAATGTAAAAACAGGGAGAAACGATGGCTGCAGCAATATCATTCGATCTGGCCTAGCATGAGAGAACTCTATGTAGACTTTCCCGGCGTATTAGTCTATCAAATCTTGTCGGGTTTCCAGCCGGATCAAACTGTCATCTGAACACAATGTTTCAACGGTCCACCTGGTCGCCATCATCAGATGAGAAAAGCTACGCTGCTCTCGCCGATAACTGATTCCACTCGCAAATGACTGCACTTTTATATGCATCGAAAGTACACCAGCGCATGCGCTAGATACATTGCGCACGCGCTCAATCATACCTGCTGCCCCCTGGCGAAAAAAAGAGTTGCGGCGCCTCCGGTGGTGAATACTGTTGAAAACAATATATCGTTACAAATGATTATTGATGGCCGGCCGATTCTGATGCCGTTGCTTCTTCATATAAAACAGGATTCCACGTTTTACTTTGCGGGTATCCATTATCACGATTCATGATATTATCTGCTAGTCTGATTTCGACAGATTCTTTTAAAACACAATCCCAGCACCGCGAAGCATTTGCAACTACTTGCGTCTCATTGTCTAACATCCTGTGTCCCTCTTTAAGGCAATGTTCAGCCACCGCAGATTTATCTTGTTGTAATAATCGCGTATGGCGATAATGTTCAATACACCTGTTGCTGATGGTACGAATAGTTTGGCCAATGTAAATTTTCCTGCACTCAGACGGTGTTTTGTAAACGCCAGACTTCTTCAAATCTAAATTATCTAAGATTCGAGCACTTCTTGGCTCTGTTAAAGATAATTTAGGTCGAGCATTAGTCCAAGATATCTTAGTGTTTTAGATAGGTGGGTGAGATGACTGGGGATATTATTTAATACCCAGCTCGTGAAACCGTGATACGCTGTTGCAGAACTTCGTACAGCTCAGCCAAATATCCCAACAGGCTGGGCGTGGAGCAGCTTGTCAGTAAAAGGTCTCTGGGTCTGAGGACTCGTTTAGATTTTCCTATAATACGAGGGGCGTTCAGTAAGTACGCAAATTATTCGTCTTGGCCAATTTTGGTTGAAAAAAATGCGTATTTTTTTGTGGAACTTAGTGGAATATTCCCGATTCAGCCCCTATAGTTCCGTGAAGTTCTGACAGATGGCGGCGCTACACGTAGTCTTCAAAATGGCGCCTGTAGCGGAGATGCGTCCCAAGCAGAGAGCTGTCACTGAGTTTCTTTTGGCAGAAAACCAGAGCATTGCAGATATTTATAGGCGCTTGCAGAATGTCTATGGAGGCCTGGCTGTGAACAAAAGCACGGCGAGTTGTTGGGTGAAGCGCTGTTATCATAGCAAGCCTGTCTGATCTCCCCCGTGCCGGGGAGATCTGTGCTTTCTACAGTGCTGGAGCGTGCGGACACTCTCATTCGAGGTGATCGTCGGATGACAGTCAAACTCCTCGCTGCTCAACTGGATGTCTCTATTGGTAGTGCTGATACATTCGCCCACTAGTTGAGGCACTCAAAGGTATATTCCCCCTGGGTTCCTCGGTGCCCAACAGAAGCCCATAAAGAGTAACGGAGGACCATCTGCGCGGAATTGCTTGCGCTTTACGAGGCTGATTGTGACAATTTTTTTGTCGAGCATCGTTACGGGCGATGAAATTCGGGTTCGTCACTACGAACCGGAAACAAAATGGCAATCCATAGTGGCACCTTATTACTCATGCCCGAGGCAGGATTCGAACCTTCGACCGTAGTAGTCGCGCGGTTCCAGACTGTAGCGCCTAGAACCGCTCGGCCACCCCGACCGGCTCTTGTTAAAAGCTCGTCGGATCTTCGTAGAGAACCAACGTGACCAGTGCACAGGGAACTTTTAACACGAGATAAAGGAGTTATTTTCAAATTCGATAAGCGGGGGCAGGGTCGCAGTGCCAATAAGAATCCTTTATGCGCGAGCGATGCGGCGCTGCACGGGCGAGACGTGAAGTATCGACGGCGGCGGGCCATGCTTACTTTATGGCGAACAGCGGTCCTCACTCGCCGCTGGCCCACGCCAGCCGTCAGGGCGTGTTTGCTGTCGGCGCGCCGCTCCTCCCGGGTCGTCGCCTTCCATTATTTGTTGCCGCGGCAACGGGCTACGGCCGGTGGAGAGGCTCTGTAGGCCAGTACAGCGCGCGCTGTCCGCTTCGTAGCAGACGGTTAGTGTACTCTGACCGTTCCAGTGCGTGATTGCATTATTCACTACGTACTCACAGGAAGGTATAAGACCTGCTCGAATATCTTGTTTCGTGTCCCTGTCCGTCACAAGCTGGTGTAGGCACTCTTCACATGCTCAGTTTATAGCCATTTTTATTGCAAGAATGTCCAGCAGTCCACAGTAGTTCTACCGGAAAACACGGTTTCTTCGCATTATATTTTTCTTAAGGCACATAAATTGTTACACCGGTTGATAAAGTGTAAAATTTGATTTATTATTGTAAATCAAATGTAAGTTGTAGGAACTAAAGTCTCAAAACATAAAATAGAAACGTGTTTAAACTATTCAATTCTTATCGACCGTCCGTCCTCTCGTGATTTGGAACAGGACAGACAGTAAATTGTAATCGTTTCCTCTGTCGCTTACCGAAAGGGAACTTGCAGAGTCTGTATAAAGTTGAACAATCATTAGGAAAACGAACTGTCTGTGAAGGGCTAGACATGATAGTAAAGCGCCTACACAAGCACAAAACAAGATAGTGGTCAAAAGAATGGCAAAAATATTCCTAAGACTACATTACAAAGGGGCATGTAAAAAGTTTTCGTTAGAAGGTCGTACAGTCCAGAATCGGTATGCCAATGAGGCAAAATTGGCGTGAGCATTGAGGCAATTATCCAACAGGTTGAAGATACTCGTTTGGTAAAACATCTTGTTTTGCTGCGTGTGCCTGCTGCACGCCCTAGTCCGACAGGAATCGTCGACCATTGAAAGCCCTTTTTAGGGGGCTGAGGACGCGATAACCGCATGCGGAGAGATCAGGACTAGAGAAGGGTCGTTCGCGAACTAACGGGTCCAAACGAAAACCAAGATTAACGCAACGAGCGAGAAACGAATTCTAAGGGACGGTCTTTCATAGTTAACTTCGGTCGCTGCTTTCTACTTATAGTTCCCGGGAACGGGAAACGGTCGGTCTCGTTCCCACAACGTCACGTCGGCCGGTCTCGTTCCAGCCTCGGTCCCCTTCCCGTCTGTCTCGGTCTCGCTCGGCCGAACTCCTTCTTCGCGTGGCAATGCGTCGCAGTTGCACTGCCGACTGCTCATAGTCAATTCAGTATCGAGTTGTTCGCTTCGCACGCCCATTCTAGACATGTTTCAAAAATTTTTTGCGCTCTGAACTTCTGGTTCTTTTCGTATTCTATTCAGCGTCCACGACCGGTAATTAAAATGTATTTTATAATTACGTACATTGCATAAAAATTACGTGGTATATAATACATACATCTTTCCAGGTAACAAAACACCTTATCAGCTTACTTCACTATTTCGATAAACAGCAGAAGAAAGACTTGTAAAAAGTCAAGATTTTTTATTATTACACATGCAAAGGACGTCGGCACGGAACACACGAGTGGCCATTTTCCGACTTTTTTTATGCAAGGTAAAAGTGCATCTTCATTATTATGGAAGGCAGACCGACTTACAACGGAATGAAGCCCGCGCTTCGTGATCGAGTGTATGGTGTCACATTTTGTAAAGAGAATATGATAACTACTGCAATAAGTCGTTTCTGAAAGTATTTGTATGGAGTGTAGCCCTGTATGGAAGTGAAACATGGACGATAAATAGTTTGGACAATAAGAGAGTAGAAGCTTTCGAAATGTGGTGCTACACAAGAATGCTGAAGATTAGATGGGTAGATCACATAACTAATGAGGAGGTATTGAATAGAATTGTGGAGGAGTTTGTGGCACAACTTGACAAGAAGAAGGGATCGGTTGGTAGGACATGTTCTGAGGCATCAAGGGATCACAAATTTAGCATTGGAGGGCAGCGTGGAGGGTAAAAATCGTAGAGGGAGACCAAGAGATAAATGCATTAAGCAGATTCAGAAGGATGTAGGTTGCAGTAAGTACTGGGAGATGAAGAAGCTTGCACAGGATAGAGTAGCATGGAGAGCTGCATCAAACCAGTCTCAGGACTGAAGACCACAACAACAACATTATTTCAGTGGTACAGGGTGGCGCACGAAAAATCGGCCCCGAGCACTAGACTGGTCATTGTCGCTTACCAATCGTCATCTACTGTTTCGAAGTTATTTGCATTAGCTTATTTGTTATTTCTTCACTGCCTAATTATTACTCGTTTATATATTCTGCTCGTAGCGGTCAACAAATCGTGCATAATTGGCGATTGTCTGTACTCGGGGCCAGTTTTTCGTGCGCCACCTTATATTATTTGCCTGTGATCAGCCACATAAAGCTACAGTTTGCTAAACGAGATGTTTTGTAGAATCACGAAAATCACAAGTGTGTGAGAAATCTGTTATGAATAAAAACTCTGTACTCCAGGGGGGAGGCAAGTGCCCCCCCTTGGCGCCTTCCACCTTCAGTCACCTATGCTACTAATTTTCAATTTTTCGTTAGAACCATATACCAAGCACAATGAACGGTGAACGAGTGAAAATGAACGGTTCCCAAAAGAGAGCGATCACCGGTGAACTAGTTCCCAAGGTTCAAATGGTTCAAATGGCTCTGAGCACTATGGGACTTTACTTCTGAGGTCATCGGTCCACTGGAACTTAGAACTACTTGAACCTAACTAACATCACACACATCCATGCCCGAGACAGGATTCGAACCTGCGACCGTAGCGGTCGCGCGGTTCCAGACTGTAGCGCCTAGAACCGCTCGGCCACGCCGGCCGGCTATTCAGTACAGTCGTCTTGGAAAAGTAGTCTTATAATTAGGGTGTAGAAAAATTTCCGCTACCACTCACAATAAAAGAATATTTATTCGTCACACGATCGGTTTCGGGCTTGTGCCTATCCTCAGGTGTTTATACATTCATGTACATGTTTATATTGCTGGAGATCAATAAAGATGAAGCATCCTTAGTATAACTATGTTGTGGTGACAGTTTTCCCACTGAGTTGCACATTTGTTATCATTTCCACGTCCTTGTTTCAATTATATAAAATGCAGTTGCACAACACAGTACTGAAATACTTAGCTAAATTTTATAAAACTCAAACATGAACGTGAAAATAATAACAAATGTGCAACTGAGTGGAGAAACTGTCACCACAGCATAATTATAATAAGAATGATTCATCTTTATTGATCTCCAGCAATATAAACATGTACATGAACGTATAAACACGTGAGGATGGGCACAAGCTCGAAACCGGTCGTGTGACGAATAAATATTCTTTTATTGTGACTGGTAGCGGAAGTTTTTCTACACCATGTAAAGGAACAGTCACGGAGTTCAACAGCAACCACTATGGATCAAATTCACAGTCTAATAATTCTTAACTGAATTGATGAAAGGAACGAAACAGGAATAAAGACCTCAAATGTTTATTTGAAATTCAGGGTTATTATTTGATCACGAGAATCTCAAGGATTCTACACAGAACTGTCAGATTAATGTCTACATCTACATGGATACAAGTGCCTAGAACAAGAGTTCATCGAATCACCTTCACAACAATTCTCTATTATTCCATTCTCGAACAGCGCGTGGAGAAAACGCTTATATCTTTCCGTGCGATCTCTGATTTCCCTTATTTTATTACGATGATCGTTTCTCCCTACGTAGGTTGGCGCCAACAAAAATTTTTTGCACTCGAAGGAGAAAGTTAGTAATTGAAATTTCTTGAGAAGATTCCGCCGCAACGAAAAACATCTTTGTTTTAGTGATGTCCACCTCAAATATTGTATCATGTCAGTGATGTCTCCCCTATTTCGCGATAGTACGAAACTTGCTGCTCTTTTCTGAACTTTCTCGATGTTACATGATTTACGTTGTGCTCTCAGCACACTCACACACACACACCTGCTCCATAACGCGCGTATCAATATATGTACGCCGCGCGGGGTAGGCGCGTAGCCTGAGGCTCCTTGTCACGGTCCATGTGGCTCCCCTCTCCCCCCCCCCCCCCCCCCACCCCCGTCGGAGGCTCGAGTTCTCCCTCGGGCATGGATGTGTGTGTGTTGTCCATAGTTAGTTTAAATTAGATTAAGTAGTGTGTAGGCTTAAGGATCGATGACCTCAGCAGTTTGGTCCCTTAAGACCTTACCACAAATTTCCAAAAATATAGGTACGTATATGAAGTGAAAAACTTTTTGGTGAACGAAATATCGGTTTGCTAAACCCGAGTGGTATTAAAATTCAAGGTGAAAGGATATCAGTCATAAAAATCGTTGATGTCTTTGCTACCTTCAGCGAAAGTGAAGATGAATCGCAGGACTTGCTGAATGGACTGAACAGACTAATGTGTACAGAATAAAGATTGAGGTTACATCGAGGAAAGACGAAAGTAACGAGAAGCAACAGAAATAAGAACAGCGAGAAATTTAACATCAGAATTGATGATCTTGAAGTTCCGGGTGATCAAGAAGTCAGTGTAAATTTGAAAACTTAATAAACAACGGAATAATGTAGATAGAGAGGTAAAAATTGACACACATGCTTGGAATGACATGGGGTTTTATTAGAACAAAAAAAAAAACTCATATTGCTCTCTTGCGCGCATCGTTTGGTGATGATCGTTTGCTCAGCCGTCACTTTCGTCACGCTTGGCCTCCCAGGTCCCCAGACCTCAGTCCGTGCGATTATTGGCTTTGGGGTTACCTGAAGTCGCAAGTGTATCGTGATCGAGCGACATCTCTAGGGATGCTAAAAGACAACATCCGACGCCAATGCCTCACCGTAACTCCGGACATGCTTTACAGTGCTGTTCACAACATTATTCCTCGACTACAGCTATTGTTGAGGAATGATGGTGGACATGTTGAGCATTTCCTGTAAAGTACATCATCTTTGCTTTGTCTTACTTTGTTATGCTAATTATTGCTATTCTGATCACATGAAGCGCCATCTGTCGGACATTTTTTGAACGTTTGTATTTTTTTGGTTCTAATAAAACCCCATGACATTCCAACCATGTGTGTCAATTTGAACCTTTCTATCTACATTATTCCGTGATTTATTCAGTTTTCAAATTTTTATATTAAGACGGGTGATGCTGAGGGAATTAGATTAGGAAATGAGACACTTAAAGTAGTAAAGGAGTTTTGCTATTTGGGGAGCAAAATAACTGATGATGGTCGAAGTAGAGAGGATATAAAATGTAGACTGGCAATGGCAAGAAAGCGTTTCTGAAGAAGAGAAATTTGTTAACATCGAGTATAGATTTAAGTGTCAGGAAGTCGTTTCTGAAAGTAGTTGTATGGAATGTAGCCAAGTATGGAAGTGAAACATGGACGATAAATAGTTTGGACAAAAACAGAACAGAAGCTTTCGAAATGTGGTGCTACAGAATAATGCTGAAGATTAGATGGTAGATCACACAACTAATGAGGAGGTATTGAATAGAACTGAGGAGAAGAGGAGTTTGTGGGACAACTTGACTAGAAGGAGGGGTCGACTGGAAGGACATGTTCTGAGGCATCGAGGGATCGCCAATTTAGTATTGGAGGGCAGCGCGGAGAGTAAAAATCGTAGAGGGAGACCAAGAGATGAATACACTAAGCAGATTCAGAAGGATGTAGGCTGCAGTAGGATGTAGGCTGCAGTAGGTACTGGGAGATGGAGAAGCTTGCACAGGATAGAGTAGCATGGAGAGCTGCATCAAACCAGTCTCTGGACTGAAGACCACAACAACAACAACAACAACAACTGACTTTTTGATCATCCGGTAGATGAAGTTAAGGAGTTCTGCTTCCTAGACAGCAAAAAAACCCGTGATGCACGGATCAAGGAGGCCATAAAACGCACGGTAGCAATGGCAAAAAGGGCGTGACTGGCCAAGAGATGTCCCCTAGTATATATAAAAAAATAAAATTGATCTTAATTTCAGGACGAACTTTCTGAAAATGAACGTTGGGAGCACAGCGTTGCATGGTAGTGAGACATGGACTGCGGTAAAACGGGAAGAGAAGGAATTCGAAGCATTTGAGATGAGGCGCTACAGAACAATGTTGGAAGGCCGGCCGGGGTGGCCGAGCGGTTCTAGGCGCTACAGTCTGGAACCGCGCGACCGCTACGGTCGCAGGTTCGAATCCTGCCTCGGGCATGGATGTGTGTGATGTCCTTAGGTTAGTTAGGTTTAAGTAGTTCTAAGTTCTAGGGGACTGATGACCGCAGAAGTTAAGTCCCATAGTGCTCAGAGCCATTTTAAAAATCAGTGTTGAAAATGAGGTGCTGATAAGGTAAACAATCCGAAGTTCTCGCCGCGCGGGGTAGCCGTCCGGTCTGAGGCGCCTTGTCACGGTCCAGGTGGCTCCTCCCATCGGACGTTCGAGTCCTCCCTCGGGCAAGGGTGTGTGTCTCTCGTCCTTAGCGTAAGTTAGTTTAAGTTAGATTAAGTAGTGTGTAAGTCTATGGACTGATGACCTCTGGTGTTTGGTCCCTTAGGAATTCACACACATTTGAACATTTTTAGCTACTTGGAAGTAGCGGCTTCGGTCCCGTAAACTGACATACAGCCAGGAGATCGGTGTGCTGACCACATGCACCTGCGGGCTGAGGCTGACACGGCGGCCGGTCGGTACCGTTGGGACTTCATGGCCTGTTAGGGCGGGGTTTAGTTTTTTTTTAATCTTTCGAAGAGAACGTCAGCAGCTGTAGCATAGCTAATGTAGAGCACGAAGCGCCTCAGTTCAGTATGGAGTGAAATTTGGCGCGGCCAGTTTGCTTCACCGCTGGTGACGACGGAGGCACGCTTTTTTTTTTTCTACCGGGCAGGGCTTTGCGTGGGCGCGTATAAGGGCCGTTACGTTACGTTGCGGTACGCCGGACGTCGGCCGTGCAGGGGTTGTCTCGCTAATTGGCGGCTGCGGAGCGAAGCGGATCAATAGCACGCCCGGCACGCGTGCGTCGCGCCTCGCCGCTATTCTGTTTACGTTTCCACCGCAGGCGGCCCGTGTCTTCCCAGTCACTGCGACTCTCTGCAACTTCGCGGTTGAAAGCGAGAATAAATTAGGTCCAATCAGGCACATATTTTTAATTAAACCGTCGTCAGCACACCAGGGAGACATCACGCTAATGCCGTGTAATGTCTCTTGTATCCTTGATTATGGCCTTAATTCGTCGATGAATAGCGTCCTCAATTATCTTCACGTGTGCTATATCGAGCTGAAGTCACTCATCGCTGATTAGATCGCGTAGAGCAGGCGTGAGCATCGTTTGCTGATCCCGGGGCCCGATTCACACACATAATCAAGCTCGCGGCCGGCTCGTCACGTGACGCGACAGCAGCGCTCCTAACGCATAATGTCAGAACTACTGCTTTCGTGACGTTACTGTCTACGAGGTAATGCACAGATAGGAATGGCACTCCTCTCGCTACACGCCACGCCAACGAATTAAGCCTCGAAACACTTGTTTCTGAGAGTACATTCGTTTTACGTTAACCCCATGTTCATATAGTTTTACTTGCGGCGTTTTACAGTAACTGTCTTAAAAACTTCCGTTGCAAAAATCTGCACCGCCGTAATCATTGTAGTGTTGTAATATGTCCACAACGGACACGAATCATTTACTAATGTTAATACGAAAAAGAATAGAAACCTGAAATACTGCAGTGAAATAGACAGGCAGACTCATTCGATAAGCAATTAGGAGTAACTTTACTATTTTTTTACGACTAGCAGGTCATTTTTGTGTTTGAAAAGTGGTGTCTTAATATCCAGAAACACTATTAGCAAGAGTTTTTTAAAATATTTCTCCAACAATACTTCAGATGACTGATCGAATGGGTTGTTTGTATACTACTAAATAATTTAAGCCACCCTTTCTTTGTTAATCCTAAAAAACCTTAAATATGTAAATTGCATGAACTTAGCATATATCGGCTGTTTTATTCAGAAGCCGAAATGGAAAAATGCGAACAGCCGATTGGCGAACTGTCAGACTTATTTCTCGCCCCCTTTGAGTAGTAAACCCCGTTATTACGAAACACCACAACTTTCAACTGTCTTTGCAGTGGTCCTCTTCGGACCAACTAAACTGATTATAGTAACTGCAAGTCGTTTAGTAGTCCTCAAGAGGACCACTGCAGAAATGATAGAAACGTGGGCTTATAAAGCCGTGTTTTAGTCTTACATAACGACGCAGCCCAACACCCCAAAGAATTTTATTCAATACTTTATTCTATGTCAGAAATTTTCTGATTATATAATTAGGACAGTGTTGCACGCCAAACGTCTTCTGGATAAGATTTGCCCTATCCGGATGTCTGGAAATATACTCTCATGTGGTTGGTAGCGCTTACATTTTGGGCACTGGTGTACTTAATGGACCAAGGGTACTGGCATGAAATGAATGGAGTCAGCCGGATGAACTGAATGAATTGCAGGAAAATTAAATGATATCAGTGTAGTACGCTAAGAAAATGCGGAACTCTGTTGCAATGAATATGTCATGAGTAATTAAAATTTGCACCACTCAGAGACTGGAGCCACCTTCTTAAGCATTAGGTTGCTGAGCACGTCTCCAGACCTCGCTCAAAGCTTTCGCTGTCACTAAAGATTCCACCAGTTACTTTCTAACACTGCAACAAGGCGCTCTTCCACGGAATTTGTGGCAAGTGTACGGATGGAAACATCAGTAACCATAAGAATTTGAGTCGAGCCTGAAGTTGTGTTCAGATAGACTGATGTTGTTTCGAGCAGTGTCTTTGTGCCATGGTTTTTTACAAGTACTGCAGAATGAGGAAGTGAATACGAGCGAGATACGTCTAGTCTCCTGTATCTGGGATTGGTGCGAGCGCGCGTGGCAACCAGTGAGGCATTCAGGAAATTATAGGGTAGGTTTCCAGTTGAATGTTTGTACGGCCAGAGATTCTGGCGACCTTCCATTTCTATGAAATGCTCCATACTGCTGCAATTCGATCTGCATTAGGCATAGTCGCTACCACAGGTCAACATAGGATATCACACAGACGAGGTACAGACAGAAGAAAGTCTCGCCAATAACTAGCATTGGATTCAAACCATAAACCGGTAGATAACGACGCATGTCCTTTAACAAACACATCTAGCGCAAAATGACGGGGCATCACAGATTAGCAACAATTTAGAACGGTTTATTAGACTGTAATAGAAAGGTTACGTAACTTAACTGAAATACGGAATGAATTTCTGTTCCACGTTAATGTGAAAGACTGTTTTATTTACCAAATACTCTTTGAGTCAAAGATAAATATCGGGTTGGATTCCATTACGAACTATTGCGTTCAGCGACTGTGAAAATGCTATAATCAGGGATGAACACAGCAATCATTCGCATATAAATCTCTATTTTATTGGAGATATAGCTAGATTTCATCAGTGCTGAAAAGAATAAGAGACATAGGGATCAGACATGTGAACTGGATACAACTGGAAGCATTTTAGCACTTGTACAGCTTAAGTATTACAAGACAAACACAGCAACCTCAGTGTGAACTGAACAATGAGGAGGTTAAAGCCGTTTTAAGAATGTGTGCACATACAAGCTTTCTGGGTTTACATGATCCGCTACTAAACGTTGTGTTGGTCTTGTCATTCTATATTTAAGCTGTACAACTGCTACAATTCTTGCTGACCTAGACAGTTCAAATGTCTGCTCACTATGTTTCTTATTCTTTCTAGCACTGATGATGGCTATACTGTAGCTGAAATCTAGCTACATCTACAGTAAAATACAGATTTATATGCAACTGACTGCTGTGTTGAACCCTGATTATAACATAAGTATGTGGCAAAAAGAGAACCCCCAACACCGAAAGTAGTTGCTGGTGTGAGATGCTTTTCTTGGATACAGCAACTACACTGATCAGCCAGAACATTATAACTAACGACCTACTATCGATATAAACCCGTGCAGTCGATAGCAGCGTCACCTAGCGACAAGTGTGTACTAGTCAGGCACATGCATGGTGCTTGTAGTATCAGTGAGCGTGCTGTCCATGTGTAGAATGGGGAAGGATCTATCTGAGTTTGACCGAGGGCAGACCCGGAAGCTTGGCTCGAGCATTTGGCAAACAGCACGACTTGTCGGGTGTTCGAGGAGTGGTGTGGTGAGCGTCTCCAACACCTGTTACCGCGCAATAGGGGTGAGAGTGTCACTGATATGATACGCGAGTTGGGGTGACAGTCACTGAAACAAAGGCGATTTTCTTTGCGGCGAGATCTATTTACAAAATTTTAATCACCAACTTTCTTTTCCGAATGCGAAAATATTTTGTTGACACCCACCTGCGTAGGGAGAAATGATCATCACAAGAGAAATCAGAGCTCGAACGGAAAGATTTAGGTGTTCCTTTTTCCCACGCGCCATTCGAGAGTGGAATGGTAGAGAAGTAGTATGAAAATGGTTCGATGAACCCTCTGCCAGGCGCGTAAGAGTGAATTGCAGACTAACGATGTAGATGTAGAACTGGCGAAATCAAGGTGAAAACACGTACAGATGTCGTGTGGTTGGGCGGCCACCCCGCGTCACACTTGTCGGATGTCGTAGGGCGGTCAGACTGGTAAAATAGGACAGGCGGCGAAATATGGAGGAACTAACATCAGACTTTAATGCTGATCAGAGTACAAGTGTGTCTGAACACACAATGCACTGTGAACACTCCTAACGATGGACTCCGCAGCCAGTGATCCATGCGTGTGCCAATGTTAACGCCACGACATCGGCAAACGGGCACGTGACCGTCGGCACTGGACATTGGCGCAGTGTCAGAGCGTTGTATGTTCTGATGAGTCAAGATACCTTCTCCACCATCCCCATGGGACGGCGCGAATCTGTTACATCTTCCAGCGGAGCAGCTCCTTGACATCTATACTGCGGGTCGGAGACAAGCTGATGGCGGCTCCATTATGCTCTGGGGAACATTTACGTAGCCATCCATGTGTCCAGTGCAGCTCGAGAAAGGAACCATGGCGGCGGAGGGCTATCGAACGCTGGTTGCAACCACGTACATCCCTGTTTCCTCGACGGCAGTGGCATTTTTCAACAAGATAATGCACCATGTCATAAGGCCAGGAGTGTGACGATGAAGTGGTTCGAGGAACACAGTGGCGAGTTCCAAATCATGTGCTGGCCCCCCATTTCGCCAGATCCCAACCCGATCGAACACACCTGGGATGTGATTGAGAGTGGCGTCATAGCTCACCGCCCCTCTCCCGGTATTTAAGGAAATTAGGCGACTTGTGTGTGCAGATTTGGTGCCAGTTTCCTCCAGCGACCTACCAACGCCTCATTGCTTCCGTGTCACGACGCGTCGCCGCTATTATCCGTGCCAAAGGTGGACACAACGGCTATTAGGTAGGTGGTTATAATGTTCTGGCTGACCTGTGTATATAGTCTGGCCACAGGGCCTTTTACTGCGCTAATATTTTCCCGACTGGAGCCGTGCCGGCTTATATCCGCGTCCTTAGGTTAGTTAGGTTTAAGTAGTTTTAAGTCTAGGCGACTGATGACCTCAGATGTTAAGGCCCATAGTGTTTAGAGCCATTTGAACCATTTGATATCCGCGTTTGGCAGATGGATGTCTACTTGCGAACCATTTGTGTGACGTAAGGCGGAAGCATAAAACTGCTCTTGGCGTGTGCGCCTTCTGTTGGTGGCTAACCTTAACTCTCTATTAGGCAGCTCATCGGTCTACTGTGTAGGGTTGCGTTCCGTATCTTCTGGAGGATACAGCAAAGACAGTTGTCGGACCGATCGGGAGATGAACCCTGTGTCTAAAAACTATCAAATTAGCGCGTAACCGACTGACTTACGATGACATTCAGATGAGTATGAAACTTGGAAGTCCAAACGTTACTATCTTCTCCGTTTTTCTCTGGCCGTCAGCGCCCACTCAGATACATAGAGTACGAAGCGACGCACCCGCAGTGTTATAACCCCTGTACGCTTGCGTCCCATATTTGTCTGCAATAATAAAACTTTGAGCCGAAGTAAACTTGTAACGGGAGACGGGAGTGCGGAGGTGGAATCGCAAAGAGTTGACCGAAATAGCGAAATATGATTCCGTTCCGCTTAACTCAACAGTTAGCAATAGCCTAACTCATTTTCGCAGCAGCCAGTTCGGAAGCCGGCCTGATTAACTTTGCAGAGATTAAACCTCTTAGTGGCGTCCACGCCGCCGAAAATCAAATTACAGCCGTGATTGTTCGCTCGCAGACATGAGGCGCTTTTCGTCGATAACGTGGCTGCAAACCCCCTAACTCTAAGCAAGGGCCGACGCAGAACCCTTTTGCTATATACGATGCTCCATCAAAAATTAACCAGAATTTCGTAATAGACGCTATATTCCTCCACCCACTTAGCATACTTTTTGGTTCAACACGTCACGGGTTTATTTCTATTAAAGGGTAGACGCTATAAAGGAAGGAATATTGTGGTTTATCGGCCTGTCCATGGTGAAGTTAATGGATACGGAGTAAAAGCTCGGATTAGGGAGAGAAATAACCTCTGTCCTTTCCAAAGGAGCCATCTCGGTATTTGTCAGTTGAATATCTACGCTGGCTGAGGGAAGTGGAAAAAGGAAATTGGTCTCTGAACGTGTGTTGAGCGATTTTCAACCATTTTAATTATTAGTAATCTAAGCAATCGCAAGTAGCTACAGTTCCTAACAGATATGTTGCTGCACTTATTGGGAGACATACAGTAAGATATAAGACAATTCATGAGGTACCAACATGACCGATGTCCTGCCCTTTCTGACCAGAAATTACAGATCATCTTAAGAGAGCATCAGCATCGGAAAAACGAAATGGCCTGCACGCTTGCCAGACTTAAAGTCTCTAGACTTTCTCGTGTGCGGAAAAATAAGGCGAGAGGCCTACCAGAAATCACTGACGACTACCGAAGACATTAAATGCCATATAACACGGGCCTTTGCCCGACAAAATTGAGAGCTTACATTTGGTACAATCGGGACGATATTTGTGCTTCTTTTCCTAATGACGACACAGAGCTTTGCGGCGTTGCTATTTGATGAAGTTCTACACACGTTGTGTCACTGCAATCCTCTCGAAAGGCACTCTATTGCCACAGATAAAAGTACTTACAGTATTAAGAATACGTGATAAAATTTAACGGTAATTTGAGGGCGTATTGGGTGGGAAATTTCATACACACGGGTGCCATCTGTAGCAGCAATAAAGGCCCAAACCTAGCTGGGCATCGAATCGAACTGAGCTTGGATGACATAACCCTCCAACTTGATGCGAGAGTTTCTCAGTCGTAGTGGCTGACGAGAAATGGTGCGTCCGTCCCTCTGCAATTCATGACGAGATGTACCCTGTAGGAGTGTAGGGGATCTCGTTAACGTGCTGGGAAGAGCAACAGTGGAACACTATCAGTATCGGCGTAGGTCAAGATAGCACGGTCAACACGTGGTCTTGTGTCATCTTGTTCAAAGATAACGTCGCGGAGACGTTTAAGGTAGGGCATAGCCACCGGCCTTGACACGTCAGAAATGTAACGCCTGCTTTCCAAATCACTGGCTATATCAGAGGAGACCGTATTGGGCCTGTTTACATACGATTACTTTAATAGTGGTTATGTACTGGACTCATCTGAAAAGACGACTTGGTGCCACCCCTGTGTTCAGCGACATTGTTTACACCGTGGTCGGTGTGCATCTCTTTGCAGCTGCGTTAATTGGTATCGTGGACTTACCGATCCGTGACGTCAGCGCGGTGTCTCCAACCACAGATACACTACTGGCCATTAAAATTGCTACACCAAGAAGATGACTTGCTACAGGCGCGAAATTTAGCCGACAAGAAGAAGATGCTGTGATACGCAAATGATTAGCTTTTCAGAGCTTTCACACAAGGTTGGCGCCGGTGGCGACACCTAAAACATGCTGACATGAGGAAAGTTCCCAACCGATTTGTAATACCCAAACAGCAGTTGACCGGCGTTGCGCCGGCCGCGGTGGTCTCGCGGTTCTAGGCGCGCTGTCCGGAACCGTGCGACTGCTACGGTCGCAGGTTCGGATCCTGCCTCGGGCATGGATGTGTGTGATGTCCTTAGGTTAGTTAGGTTTAAGTAGTTCTAAGTTCTAGGGGACTGATGACCACAGCAGTTGAGTCCCATAGTGCTCAGAGCCATTTGAACCATTTGAACCGGCGTTGCCTGGTGAAACGTTGTTGTGATGCCTCGTGTGAGGATTGATAAAGGTCGGATTGTAGCCTATCGCGATTGCGATTTATCGTATCGCAACATTGCTGCTCGCGTTGGCCGAGATTCAATGACTGTTAGCAGAATATGGAACCGGCGGGTTCAGGAGGGTAATACGGAACGCCGTGCTGGATCCCAACGGCCTCGTATCACTAGCAGTCGAGATGACAGGCATCTTATCCGTATGGCTGTAACGGATCGTGCAGCCACGTCTCGATCCCTGAGTCAACAGAAGGGGACGTTTGCAAGACAACAACCATCTGCACGATCAGTTCGACGACGTTTGCAGCAACATGGACTATCAGCTCGGAGACCATGGTTACGGTTACCCTTGACGCTGCATCACAGACAGGATCACCTGCGAGGGTGTACTCAACGGCGAACCTGGGTGCACGAATGGCAAAACGTCATTTTTTAGGATGAATCCAGGTTCTGTTTACAGCATCATGATGGTCGCATCCGTGTTTGGCGACATCGCGGTGACGCACATTGGAAGCGTGTATTCGTCACCGCCATACTGGCGTATCACCCGGCGTGATGGTATGGGATGCATTGGTTACACGTCTCGGTCACCTGTTGTTCGCATTGACGGCACTTTGAACAGAGGACGTTACATTTCAGATGTGTTACGACCCGTGGCTCTACCCTTCATTCGATCCCTGCCAAACCTTACACTTCAGCAGGATAATGCACGACCGCATGTTGCAGGTCCAAGCTCTGTCCCTGTACGTCTCACCCGAACTATTTGAAACAGTTAACACAGAACAGGGAATTAGCGATCATAAAGCGGTTACTGCATCGGTGATTTCAGCTGTAAATAGAAATATTAAAAAAGGTAGGAAGATTTTTCTGTTTAGCAAAAGTGACAAAAAACAAAGTACGTGACGGCTCAACACAAAAGTTTTGTCTCAAGTACAGACAGTGTTGAGGATCAGTGGACAAAGTTCAAAACCATTGAACAATATGCATTAGATGAGTAAGTGCCAAGCAAGATCGTAAGAGGTGGAAAAGAGCCACCATGGTACAACAACCGAGTTAGAAAACTGCTGCGGAAGCAAAGGGAACTTCACAGCAAACATAAACATAGCCAAAGCCTTGGAGACAAACAAAAATTACGAGAAGCGAAATGTAGTGTGAGGAGGGCTATGCGAGAGGAGTTCGATGAATTCGAAAGTAAAGTTCTATGTACTGACTTGGCAGAAAATCCTAAGAAATTTTGGTCTTATGTCAAAGCGGTAGGTGGATCAAAACAAAATGTCCAGACACTCTGTGACCAAAATGGTACTGAAACAGAGGATAACATACTAAAGGCCGAGATACTAAATGTCTTTTTCCAAAGCTGTTTCACAGAGGAAGACTGCACTGTAGTTCCTTCTTTAGATTGTCGCACAGATGACAAAATGGTAGATATAGAAATAGACGACAGACGGATAGAGAAACAATTAAAATCGCTTAAAAGAGGAAAGGCCGATGGACCTGATGGGATACCAGTTCGATTTTACACAGAGTACGCGAAGGAACTTGGCCCCCTTCTTGCAGCGGTGTACCGTAGGTCTCTAGAAGAGCGTAGCGCTCCAAAGGATTGGAAAACGGCACAGGTCATCCCCGTTTTCAAGAAGGGACGTCGAACAGATGTGCAGAACTATAGACCTATATCTCTAACGTCGATCAGTTGTAGAATTTTGGATCACGTATTATTTTCGAGTATAATGACTTTTCTGGAGACTAGAAATCTACTCTGTAGGAATCAGCATGGGTTTCGAAAAAGACGGTCGTGTGAAACTCAGCTCGCGCTATTCGTCCACGAGACTCAGAGGGCCATTGGGACGGGTTCACAGGTAGATGCCGTGTTTCTTGACTTCCGCAAGGCGTTCGATACAGTTACCCACAGTCGTTTAATGAACAAAGTAAGAGCATATGGACTATCAGACCAATTGTGTGATTGAAGAGTTCCTAGATAACAGAACGCTGCATGTCACTCTGAATGGAGAGAAGTCTTCCTAAGTAAGAGTGATTTCAGGTGTGCCGCAGGGGAGTGTTGTAGGACCATTGTATTCACAATATTCATAAATGACCTTGAGGATAACATCGGAAGTTCACTGAGGCTTTTTGCCGATGATGCTGTGGTATATCGAGAGGTTGTAACAATGGAAAATTGTACTGAAATGCAGGAGGATCTGCAGCGATTTGACGCATGGTGCAGGGAATGGCAATTGAAACTCAATGTAGACAAGTGTAATGTGCTGCGAATACATAGAAAGAAAGATCCCTTACAGTTAATTCCATAAATTATCTGGGAGTACGCATTAGGAGTGATTTAAAATGGAATGAGCATATAAAGTTGATCGTCGGTAAAGCAGATGCCAGACTGAGATTCATTGGAAGAATCCTAAGGAAATGCAATCCGAAAACAAAGGAAGTAGGTTGCAGTACGCTTGTTCGCCCACGGCTTGAATACTGCTCAGCAGTCTGGGATCGGTACCAGATAGGGTTGATAGAAGAGATAGAGAAGATCCAAGGGAGAGCAGCGCGCTTCGTTACAGGATCATTTAGCAATCGCTAAAGCGTTACGGAGATGATAAACTCCAGTGGAAGACTCTGCAGGAGAAACGCTCAGTAGCTCGGTACGGGCTTTTGTTGAAGTTTCGAGAACATACCTTCACCGAGGAGTCAAGCAGTATATTGCTCCCTCCTTCGTATATCTCGCGAAGAGACCATGAGGATAAAATCAGAGAGATTAGAGCCCACACAGAGGCATACCGACAATCCTTCTTTCCGCGAACAATGCGAGACTGGAATAGAAGGGAGAACCGATAGAGGTACTAAAGGTTCCCTCCGCCACACACCGTCAGGTGGCTTGCGGAGTATGGATGTAGATGAAGATGTAGGTTTGCAGTGCAAAAGGTCATTATTCATGCTTTTGACAGTTGCTCTCCTTAATGTAGCTGGGCATCGTAGGATCAGTGTCATAATACAGCAGCTATAAACTTTAGAGATTACTTCAGTACATTAGAAATTTCTAGGCATTGCCTACTATAACGTAGCAAAACAGCACGTCGACAGATTTACTCGTCCACGATATATTTGGGGTCGTCTGTCGTCGTTTAGCTGTGTAAAAGTCTGTAGGATGCGACATGGCACGTAAGATGAACTGTCTGGGACGGCCTAGCGGCCAGTGTGTGTACAGTGGGGACTAGCCCGCCGTGTGCTGACGGGATAGCATCGCGGCAGGTGGTGGAGGCGGTGCGGCGTGCCGGGCAGACGCGTGCTGGCACGCGCGTGCGAGCGCCGTGGCGTCGCGCCTATTGATTTCGGGACAGCGGCGGCGTCTGCGCGCGCTTCCAACCGCCCGGCGCCATCGTCGGACCCCCACCCCCGCCGTCCCACCCCCGCCCCATCTCCAACGGGGCCACACACGCGCCACGCTCACACTCTGCTGGCAACCGTCCATCCCAATCAGCTCAAACTTGTCTCGCTTCATATCCTCTCTGTTCAAGGATACCGGAAACCGACGACGACATTTGCTCCTTCTGTAACTTTTCCATACACTCTCTAACCACTTCATTATGAACGTATCCTGAATGTAACGACTACAGCCTATATCCCGTGATGTGTGCCGAGTGATAGACACAGCCCAAGTAGCCGTTATACAGGGAGAACCCAAATGTTCAGGGGCCAGTCATGGAAGACGAGCAACACCCAAATACCGGGCAGTTCAAAAACGGTTGAAACTACGAGGTACGTTCAATAAGTAATGCAACACATTTTTTCTCAGCCACTTTCAGCTGAAAAAATGCGGAATTTGTTGAGTGACATCGAGGAATATTCCCGCACGAGCCCCTACAGTTTCATGAAGTTCCGATGGCTGGCTGCACTGTGCGTCTATAACGGAGTTACGTTCCAGCCAGAGAGTTGTCATTGTGTTTCTTTTGGCGGAAAACCTCAGCATGTTCATAAGCGCTTGCAGAATGTCTACGGGACCGAGCGAGGTGGCGCAGTGGTTAACACACTGGACTCGCATTCGGGAGGACGACGGTTCAGTACCGCGTCCGGCCTTCCCTATTTAGGTTTTCCGTGATTTCCCTAAATCGCTCCAGGCAAATTCCGGGATGGTTCCTTTGAAAGGGCACGGCAGACGTCTTTTCCCATCCTTCCCCAATCCGATGAGACCAATAACCTCGCTGTTTGGTCTCTTCCCCCAAACAGCCCAACCCAATGTCTACGGAGATTTGGTAGTGAACAAAAGCACGGTAAGTCGTTGAGCAAGGCGTCTGTCATCGTCGTAACAAGCACGCGTAAACCTGCCCGGTCTCTCGCCTGCCGGCCAACCGCACACAGCTGTGACTCCCGCGATGTTGGAACACTAGGGCACTCTCATTCGAGGTGATCGACGATGACAATCAAACATCTCGCAGCACAACTGGACGTCTCTATTGGTAGTACTGATACACTCGTCCACCCTTCGGGCTAATCAAAGGTGTGTTCCCGCTGTGTTCCTCGACGCCTAACACAGAAGACCATAAAGGGCAACGAAGGATTATCTGCGGCTGCATTTCTTGTGCGTTACGAGGCTGATCGTCACAGGCGATGAAGCATGGGTTCATCACTTCGAACCGGCAACAAAATGGCATTCCATGGAATCACACCACACAACCTCTCTTCCGAAGAAAAAGTTCGAAGACGCATTCTCAGGCGGTGAAGACGTGGCGATGGTGTTCTGGGACTCTGAAGGAGCATTCTGTTTAATGTTCTCCTTCATGGTGCAACGATCAACTCTGAAGTGTATTGTGCTACCCTCACGAAACTAAAGAAACAAAAAATGGAAACTAACTTTGCCGGCCGGTGTGGCCGTGCGTTTCTAGGCGCTTCAGTCTGGAATCGCGTGACCGCTACGGTCGCAGGTTCGAATCCTGCCTCGGGCATTGATGTGTGTGATGTCCTTGGGTTAGTTAAGTTTAAGTAGTTCTAAGTTCTACGGGACTGATGACCTCAGAAGTTAAGTCCCATCGTGCTCAGAGCCCTTTGAACCATTTTGATCCAAACTAACTTTTCCTTTTCTGTAACAACGCAAGTCATAATACAAGTCTGCGCACCCCAGAGCAGCTCACGAAACTTCGGACTGCCCGAATCTTGCATTTTCCGATTTCCACCTGTTTGGCCCAATGGGGGATCCACTCCGCGGGAAGCAGTAGGTGGATGACGGGGACGTTGTGATGCAGGAAGACGTTGTCTACGACGTCGACCAGTGCAGTGGTACCATGCGTGCATACAGATGCTCCCAGTGAAGTGGCGTAAGGCTGTCAAATTGAACGGAGATTATGTTGAACAGTAGGGTTTTGTAACCAAAGAGTAGGAAATAATATGGTGGTTTGGAGTCCTGATTAAAAACTTCCTGGTTTCAGAAAAAAGGTGTATTATACATCCTTCGTATTTAACACAGAGCGATGGAACGGTAACAGTTACAGATTGATGTTAAAGGAAGTTCAGCATCTAACAAACTGTTGGACCGGTCCTATTGGACATGACGAGGCTGCGTTCTATTCCGGTCACCCATGTCGCCGGACCTATGAGGCTAAGCGAATGACTTCCTATATGTGCCTTCTTTGCCGAAAACAGTTCCAGAACTCGGTGACTCCACATATGCATCAGAATCAATTCTGCTTCAGTTTAGTTCTGTATTACTCGTACATCCCATTGTGCAAAATAACGGCAAGAGATGAAATAGAAATAGACAAATTAGGTATTACATTAGCCAAATCAAGTGTCGTAAACAATGCAGCCTCCTTTTGAACAAAGTTGACTTCTTCTGCTCAGATACGCCATTGTTATAAATAAAAAATTACATCTGGACTATGCAGGTACTCCGTAAGTACAAAATGATATCGAAATATGCAAGGGCATATACCCTTCAATGTGAAGCGAAATGCACGTGTACATACTACGTATCTGAAGTGAAGCATTGTCTACCAGCAAATGTGTGTCCAATCAGCCTCACATGTGTGTGTCCAATCAGTCTCATGGAAACATGCAGTGCAATGTGACAATGTATTTCTTTCACCAAGACGTAAGGTACTAAGTTTTCGGTAAGTTTATGTGCAGTTTTGGGTAGTAAACGCTTTCTAATTAGAGAACAGAGGTGATCGATAATGGGTTTAGGGAATACTTTTGCAGATGATTGTCAAGTTTCTGCGGGATATATGAAATAAAGGCATATACAGCACACAAAATGTTTCTGGGGCATTAAACTTTCTGTTACCATTTGCGAGAACAAAACTAGGAAATTCGTAACTTTTGTGAAGGAAGGACATATTCTGGGTATGTCGGTGTCTTTAACGAAATATTGTCATCTTGTGATGACCTGCGAGATCTCTGCTCCAGACAAGATTTGTCAGTAACATACGGTTTATAACCATAAAAAAGTAAACAGTCCTTAATCTCGTAGAGACACATCTAAAACTTTTTGCATGGGCACAACACAGCCACGATACAGAGGACGAGTAATTGCAGGCACATCTAAATTCTACTCGCAAGATTCCAAGACCAGACTTCTCCACCAGTGTGGCGTACAGATCACTGTGTTCACAGTCCTCAGTATATCATCGATTCCCGACTCAGAAATCATTAGCCATGTTTTATATGCTTGCCTTCTCCTCTTGGTCCAAGGAATACCCTCCTGAAAGTTATGACGTCATTATAATATAAGGGGCTTGTAGGCACTTTATATACAGTTCGCTCTTTTTTGCCACAGGACAAGGAAAATATTTCCGCACCTGCATCCACACACCCCACGTTCCCTTCATCTCGACATTCTCGCGTCATAGCCACAGGAACCCGCTCCCATCCCACAGCTGCACTTAGAAGCCACCTGCGACAAGTGGCATACTACAATTAAACTATGCCCTTTGCAGCTTGTATTTAATCATCCCACCTCCTCCCACCCTCACCGCAGACGATGAAATCATTCCTGAAATCACATTCTTTTCCAAACGTAATCTCATCCACAATGAAGGCTCCAACGCACCTTTTACTTGCCCAACTGACATGTTAATCATCTCCTGCATCACAATCATCACTTACTACCCATATAAACACACCACACTCCTTACCTAGCTAGCAAGACACTCCATGACATTGCTCTCATAATAAAAAGAACATACTTCACATCACCACTTCTTCTTCTGCTTTTCCCGCCTTACACAGGGTCGACTTTTCTGCAAAGTTTCCTCCACATTTTTCGGTCCTGCGTGTCGTCCTCTGTCACTTGCTTTTCCCTCTGGTCCTCTCGCAGGCAGTCCGCCCACCTCCTTTTATGCCTTCGTCTTTCGCTGGAGCCTTCCACTGCCATCTCCATCACTCTACTTTCAACACGACTTTGCTCTCTTCGCATGACGTGTCCGTAAGACTGGAATCTTCTCTCCTGCACTTTGTTGGAGACTTCAACTTTAACGGTTCCTCTGATTTTCCACCCGGTATCCGGTCCATCCAGGTAACTTCACACACGCACTTCATCATCTTCATCTCAGTTACATCTAGCCTATTGCACTTATTCTTACTTGTTGCCCATGTCCTTGTTCCATACAATAGTACTAGCCTTGTGGTTGCCTTACAAGCCTTCCCGTTGACTTTGTCGTTTATGATTTATATCCTATCACCATCATCTTGCCATTGATTTCAGAACCTGTTTTAACCTATTAAAGCCGGCCGCGGTGGTCTAGCGGTTCTGGCGCTGCAGTCCGGAACCGCGGGTCTGCTACGGTCGCAGGTTCGAATCCTGCCTCGGGCATGGGTGTGTGTGATGTCCTTAGGTTAGTTAGGTTTAAGTAGTTCTAAGTTCTAGGGGACTTATGACCTAAGATGTTGAGTCCCATAGTGCTCAGAGCCATTTGAACCATTTTTTTAACCTATTAAATTATTTTATGTAAGTTTAAAAACTGGGTAATCAAATGGCCGATGAGCGGCAATTTGATCGCAGGCAGACCGCCTTCAGTACGGGAAATGTGATTAATTGTTAATATAATAAAAAAGGAACGATTTTTTACAAGTTCAAGAAGACATACATTAGCTTCCAGGCCGAAGCGAGCAGCATTTTGTAATATGCCTGTCGTCTGTCCCTGTCTCTTTAATTTGTTAACGTATTTTTTGCAACTACGTGGTTTTATTGAGAAATCACACTTCGTTACGAAATAAAACTGACCATGTGCGTAAAATTGTTCAGTTGAAAAATGGAAAATGTCACTTTGAAATAATAACAGTACAAAGCTTCGCTTTATTGTATCTTTAGCACGTAAAACACTTCCTTAACGGTGCCTAAACTGATCCAGTCCTGTGTTAACAGGTAAACTCGTTACACATTGATGCTAAAGTAACCATTGCTACTTTGCGTTTCCAAAGAGCTAAACACTGATCACTGAATCATTTTCAGTTTCGCTCCAAGAAACTTGCTGATAAAGGAACACGATACTGTTTCAACCATAAGTCTGGTCTCTAATACCGCACGACTTTCCGCGAAATAACTGAATTATTTGAACACGTTTCTCCTAAGAACCGGCGTAACTCTGTCACCTTTTAATTATACTCTCTAGCAAATTCTTCATATTATTTATCCGCAGCGCGGCCGCGCAGGAGCGGTCCGTGCTGAAGGCCAGCGACGACTCTCCGCAGACCACAGGTGGCAAAAAATAACGTAACAGCTAGAAACCACCCGTTACTGAGGAGTAGCAGTTGCGGTTCTATAATAACCGCTCATCTGTCACTAGCAGTTATTTTAATAACTGCCCAAAAAGTTTCAAAATGGGCTGTGACGTCACACAATTCGGCTGATGCGACGAGGCTCTGCTAATTGGTTACCTTAAGAGAGATGGTGCCTAAAGATTAAGCGACAGAAGTTATAGTCCTTCCAACAAGGAGTACATTGGGGAAAAAAATATTGTAAGGTAGAGTTAGCCCGTACGCGACATGAGGGAAATTTAGCAGCTCGCCCTTCGCAGGCATCTTGAGTTTTCCTGTCTGGGGAATTCGGTAGTAAAAATAACTTACAAATTATAAGTAACTGTTAAAAATAATTGATGTAAAAAATAATTAGCCGAGCGGTCTAAGGCGCTGCAGTCATGGACTGTGCGGCTGGTCCCGGCGGAGGTTCGAGTCCTCCCTCGGGCATGGATGTGTGTGTTTGTCCTTAGGATAATTTAGGTTAGGTAGTGTGTAAACTTAGGGACTGATGACTATAGCTGTTAAGTCCCATAAGATTTCACACAAATTTGAACATTTTTTGTAAAAAATAACAGTAACCGCAACGACTGATACTCCGAAATAACCGTTTGGCCCACCTCTACCGCACTCAACTCGGCACGTAAGCAGAGCTATGGCATTGTTGATGTTGTACAGTAAGACAGCGCTCCCCTTCAGCGAAATGGCGCGTTCAGCTTCGAAACTTCCCGAAGTCAGCGACAAGTGATGAGTACAGTATTGATTGCTAAGTCATAAAACGATGGGCGTTCTGTATGCAATGGACCACTTTTTTTTAAAGCATGTTGGTTTTTTTGAGAATTCTAATACACCATATTATTCCCCACTCTTTAGGCAACAAAACCATGTTTTTCAACATAATTTCCGTTCAGTGTCACAGACTTACTCTACCTTATTGGGAGGAGGGGGGGGGGGGGGGGGGGGCGGCTGTATGCCCACACGGTACCACTCTATTGGTGGACATCGGAACCAACGTCTTGTTGTATCAAGAACCTCCACGTCATTCACATACTGCTTTCTGCGGAGTGCATCTTTCTTTGGGCCAAAGAGACATAAGTCGGAAGGCACTAGATCCGGGTTGTAGGGTGGATGATGAAGAAAATTCCAGTGAAGTTTTCTGAGATCCTCTCGGATGCGGAGAGTTGGGTGAGGCCTTGCGCTGTCATGGAAAAGTTCGCTTGCATTTTGGTGGCGACGAATACGCTGATGTCGTTTCTTCAGTTTGCTGATTTTCACGATCAGCCTCGTAATGCATAAGCTATTCTGCATAGATGGTCGTTCGTTGCTCCTTATGCTCCGCGTAACCTAGCGGGCACTCACCATTGAATACACCAACTGGTGGACCAGTGTGTTGGCACTACCAGCAGAGAGATCCAGTTGTACAACGAGGTGCTTGACTGTGACCTGTGTGTCGCTTCAAATGTGAGTGTCCACACGTTGCAGAAGGCACAGCTGTGCCCGGGCGGCCGGCACGTCGGAGATTTGCGTGACCTTGTCGCGCGCGATAGTGACACACGCCTCTCCCAACGACTCACCGTGCTTTTGTTTCCTGACAGATGTCCGTAAACATTCTGCAGCGCCTATGAATATCTGCGATGCTCTGGTTTTCCTCCAAATGATCAGTGTGGTGTGTGTACTGTAAGACCTTCAGTACACACACCATCAGATTATTTGATTTGTCGCTCTAACGAAGTAGGCGAGTGTCATCAATATGTCTCGTGGTCTTATCGTGGCCTGTTTATCTTCTGCCGTTAGGTCAGACGATGGAAATGCCACTTGCACGCTTAGAGTAGCAGATTGACGGTGACAGACTTTAAGCAGAACTTGATTAATTTTCACACACATTTATTAAAATAATAACAAGCATAAAAATTACTTAACTTGGTTCTGGATTGACAATCTGAAATTCCTTTGGTATTGGTACGTTAATCTTATTCTCACGTATATCTGTGATACCTGACAAAAGTGTCTATACATTTATCTTCATGGCTATGTACAGGATTATGGTAATCTTATTAGGCGCAGACTGAAACTTGACTATAGACGGGTACAGACAAATGTAGAACTCGTACAGACTGGTGCAGACAAATTCAGACTGACTAATCGCAGATCTGTACACTCGTTATAATACCTCGCGCGTTCAGGTATCACTGAGCGAGTGTGATCCGCGAGGAGAAGGTTCTTCGTTAGCAGCAATCTCATTGGCTGCGTTACATATTAATACGCGGATCGGCGGAAGCAGAATTTGATCCGTCTCTATGGCAGCGCCATCTCGTAGTGCGGAGAGGGACGAGCGCTGCGCCTGCGCTGTTGTGCTTAGCGGGGCGCGCTCTAGTGGGGAAGTTGTGTACACGCTGACTACGCGGAACTATGTACACAACAATAAGTGACAGCTCTCTGCTTGGAATGCACATCTGTAACAGACCACATTTTGAAGGCTGCGTATAGCGGCTGCCTCCTGTCGGAACGTAGTGAAACTATAGGAACTGACGCGGAAATATTCCAGCATGTCCCACAAAGCCGCGCGGGATTAGCCGAGCGGCCTCAGGCGCTGCAGTCATGGACTGTGCGGCTGATCCCGGCGGAGGTTCGAGACCTCCCTCGGGCATGGGTGTGTGTGTTTGTCCTTAGGATAATTTAGGTTAACTAGTGTGCAAGCTTAGGGACTGACGACCTTAGCTGTTAAGTCCCATAAGATTTCACAAACAAATTCCGCATTTTTTGAAAGGAAATTGGCCGAGGAAAAAAACTTACGGCAAGGATGGTGAATTTTTCACCCGCCTCAGTGGTGGACTGTGTTTTGAATGGATTGGTGATTGCGTGTGGAAAATGCCCCACGTGACAGCGACGAGAATGTTGCCAGGAGTGCAGCTCTTTGGTGCGGCTGGCCACTGCAGCGGCTCTGTGTGTGAGGCGCAGCTGGCCGCGACCTCTGGCCAGCTTCCGGCCGGCTCTTCCTTCCGGCATGCGGGCACTCCGCGGAATTACGCCGGATGCCCTCTACTGGCGGGGAGCTGCCGCACCCGGACTACACCCGACCACCTGCCCCGCGTCTTAAACGGCTGCCCCTACCAACCACCGCCACACCACACGAGCGAATACAGTTTGCTGCCATTATATTACCAGACCACGATATGTGCGTGTGTGTGTGTGTGTGTGTGTGTGTGTGTGTGTGTGTGTGTGTGAAATCTTATAGGCCCGTCCACACGCAACGATCTGTCTGCGCAACTGACAGCGCACATCACATCTGCGCAGACAGATCGTTGCGTGTGGACAGGAGATCGCCGCAAATCTGGCGCGAAACAGCTGTTTGCTCAGTCTAGTGTTTGTATTTGTGCGTACAGGGCATTAAAATGGCTGATACTCGTCAGTGATCTCGGGAGTTTGTTAGTGAATTCATTGAAATATATAGAAACCACCCATGTTTGTGGAAGATTAAAAGTAAAGAATATAGTGACCGAGACAAAAAGACAGCGCCGATGTCTGCGCAGACATCGTTGCGTGTGGACCGGGCTTATGGGACTTAACTGCTAAGGTCATCAGTCCCTAAGCTTACACACTCCGTAACCTAAATAATCCTAAAGACAAACACACACACCCATGGCCGAGGGAGGACTCGAACCTCCGCCGGGACCAGCCGCACAGTCCGTGACTGCAGCGCCCGAGACCGCTCGGCAAATCCCGCGCGGCCCGACCATGATATTATTACACTAGGCCTCTCGTGGCGTTATCAGAAACCGCGGTGATTTTACAGTAAACAAGTATATTGGTGACTCAGGAGAACACATGAAATTGTAAATACACTCGGTCGCAAAAGTATTCGGACAGCTCCTAACGGCGCATAGTTTTGCAGTTTGCCGCATGAACAAATACAGAAATTGCACTTAGTAATGTACTTCGGACTCTGGGTACGATGTCGCAACGTGAAACACACGTCAAATACGAAGAGTTGTATGTTGGATATGTCTCTGTTACGTAATATTTCCTGGAAACGGCATGGGAAGGTGCAACAAAAGTATTCGGACAAAGGCGGACAACGTGAGAGAGTAGTTCATTCCGAGACGCACAGAGGGTGAAGCGACTGCAGTGTGTCTGACATTTCCGCGAGACGATAGCGATGATTAGTCAACACGTATCGCGAGCCTGTGCAGGTCGACGATGGGACGCACAGGGAAGTGTTCTACGTTCGAGCAAAGGCAACTTATCGTTTATCATCACGCGAAGAGTTCAAATGGCTCTGAGCACTATGGGACTTAACATCTGAGGTCATCAGCCTCCTAGAACTTAGAACTACTTAAACCTATCTAACCTAAAGACATCACACACATCCATGCCCAAGGCAGGATTCGAACCTATGACCGTAGCGGTCGCGCGGGTCCAGACTGTAGCGGCCTTTCCCCCCGTATCGCCAGTCTGCGCATGGTTGTCTGTGTGTTGAGGATTCTCCGAATACAGCCGTCCCCTCCTCCCCCCTCGTGCAACCCGTTCGCGCACGCGAAGGCGCATACAGGAACATCTTTGTATCTGTCCCTGAAGTTGAGTAACAGTGAGCCATGGCGTTTTCGTCAGTGTATCTGCTGGTAACATGCGTCGTTTGACCATCGCACACAGTCCAATGTGGACGATATAGTAATAAGGACCCCGAGCCAAGCATAACAACTGCAAGAATTGAAGCACAAGTCGCTAGATCCGGATGGAACCCTAATTCGGTATTGCAAAGAGGACTCTTTATCGTTGGCTCCATTACTTAGCTTTCATTTATCGCGAAGTGCCAAGCGACTGGAAAAAAGCACCGGTGACTCCTGAGCATGGAAAGGGTGAAAGAACGGACCCAACGTGCTTAACATCGGTCTGCAGCTGAATTCTTTTACATATTCTGAGTTCCAATATAATAAATTTCCTGTTGTTGTTGTTGTTGTTGTTGTTGTTGTCTTCAGTCCTGAGACTGGTTTGATGCAGCTCTCCATGCTACTGTATCCTGTGCAAGCTTCTTCATCTCCCAGTACCTACTGCAGCCTACATCCTTCTGAATCTGCTTAGTGTATTCATCTCTTGGTCTCCCTCTACGATTTTTACCCTCCACGCTGCCCTCCAGTCCCTTGATGCCTCAGAACATGTCCTACCAACCGATCCCTTCTTCTAGTCACGTTGTGCCACAAACTCCTCTTCTCCCCAATTCTATTCTATACCTCCTCACTAGTTAATTGATCTACCCAGCATTCTTCTGTAGCACCACATTTCGAAAGCTTCTATTCTCTTCTTGTCCAAACCGAGCGAGGTGGCGCAGTGGTTAGCACACTGGACTCGCATTCGGGAGGACGACGGTTCAATCCCGTCTCCGGCCATCCTGATTTAGGTTTTCCGTGATTTCCCTAAATAGCTTCAGGCAAATGCCGGGATGGTTCCTTTGAAAGGGCACGGCCGATTTCCTTCCCCATCCTTCCCTCACCCGAGCTTGCGCTCCGTCTCTAATGACCTCGTTGTCGACGGGACGTTAAACACTAATCTCCTCCTCCTCTTCTTGTCCAAACTATTACCGTCCACGTTTCACTTCCATACATGGCTACACTCCATACAAGTACTTCCAGAAACGACTTCCTGACATTTAAATCTATACTCACACTCCATACAAATACTTTCAGAAACGACTTCCTGACATTTAAATCTATACTCGATGTTAACAAATTTTTCCTCTTCAGAAACGCTTTCCTTGCCATTGCCAGTCTACATTTTATATCGTCTCTACTTCCTAGAAACCGAAAAGCTTATGTCCACCAATGTCATTGTTATGTCATGCCATACCAGTCAGTAAGCGCTTGTGTAGTGGTAGAACTGCGTCAGAAAAGTGCAGCGGCTTGTGCCGCCGTATCGCCAGTCTGCGCATGGTTGTCTGTGTGTTGAGGATTCTCCGAATACACCCGTAGATATTCGGGAACTCTAATGCTTATGTCCACCAATCAACACGGTTCTAGAAAGCCTCGTTCGTTCGAAACTCAGCCTACCCTTATCTCAAATGATATACTGCGAAATGGGAATGAACGGCAACTGGCGGAATCCAAATTTCTAGATTTCAGAAAACCAGCTAACATACTGCTCGCCCCGATGCAGACTGTTAACGAAGGTACAAGGGTACGGAATAGGTTCCTAGAGATGTGAGTGGATCGAAGACTTCGTAGGTAACAGAACCTTTTGTTCTCGAAGCCGAGTGTTCGCCAGAGACAAGGATATTGTCAGCTGTGCCGCAAGGAACTGTGTTAGGACCTCTGTTACTTTCTAAATACATAGGGCCGGCCGCAGTGGCCGGGCGGTTCTAGACGCTTCAGTCCGGAAACGCGCGACTGCTACGGTCGGAGGTTCGAATCCTGCCTCGGGCGAGGATGTGTGTGGTGTCCTTAGGTTAGTTAGGTTTAAGTAGTTCTAAGTTCTAGGGGACTGATGACCTCAGATGTTAAGTCCCATAGTGCTCAGAGCCATTTGAACCATTTTTTTCTATACACATAAGTGATCCAACGAACAGGATGGGTAGCAATCTGCGGCAGTTTCCTGATTATACTATGGTGTAGGAGAAGGTGCCGGAGGAGGATACAAGATGACTCGAACAAAACTTCTAGCTGAGTAGGTAGAACAGATCCGCAATGTTTAGAGACAGCATTCGTTGTTTGCTGTTTGACACAGTCACGTCGTTTAAATATCTTGGCTTATCGTTGCAATGCCACATGAAGTGGGACGAGTATGTGAGGATTGTGGTAGGAAAGGCGAATGGTCGACTTCGGTTTATTGGGAGAATTCTAGATAAGTGGTTCATCTGTAGAGGAGACCGCTTATAGGTCGCTAGTGCAACCTGTTCATGAGTACTGCTTGAGGGTATGGGATCCGCATCCGGACGGATTAAAGGAAGACATCGAAGAAATGCAGAGGCGGGCTGCTAGACTTGTTACTGGTAGGTTCGAACAACATGCAAGTGTTACGGAGATAATTCTGAAACTCAAATGGGAAGCCCTGAAAGGAACGCGATGTTCTTTTCGAGGAACACTATTGAGATAATTAAGAGAAACGGCATTTGAAGCTGATTGCAGTACGATTCTACTGCTGCCGACATACATTTCGCGTGATGACCTCAAAGGCAAGATACGAGAAATTAGGGCTCATTTGGAGGCTCTATTTGCGAGTGGAACCGTCGGTGGCTGTGGAGTATGTATGTAGATAAGCGTTAGATATACTAGGTGCTTATTTGTCGGCTGCACCGGCCGAAGGTCGTCGCTGATCGAGGAAACGAGTTCCTGTCTGAACAATAATTTGAATCAAGCGCGGCGGCTGTTTGTGCAGCGCCGTTTTGCCAGAGTACAAAGGGCAGGCAGGCGCAGCCCGCTGCCTTTGGCCCTGCTGCCGGCTCGCTGCTCAGGAGTGCCGCGAGATCAAAGGCGCCGCCTCCGGGACACGGTGCCCGCCTCCGCTGCCGTCTGCATCTCTATAATCGCGCCATTCCATTCGCACTGCTCCGCTAATCGCGAACCCGCTAATGGAGAGGCCAACCCACGTCTTCGAGAACAACGTCACCGGATTACAGCGACAGCTTAATCCGCTGCGACGCCAGCTATGGTAGTGCAGCAGTGGGCGCTGGGTCCGCGTCAACACACACAACCGCCGCACCCACTGTTCTGTTGTTGGCACACTCGGAACAGGGCTCCGGGGCGACAGAACCGACCAGTTGACGAAAAAGGAGTACTCATTTCTCTCTTGTGGTACGTGGGCTCATCGTACAAACATAAAACGAGAATGCACGACCGCTACACTGCCCCGCTCTCTCTCTCTCTCTCTCTCTCTCTCTCTCTCTCTCTCTCTCCCCCTCTCCTCTCCCTCTCCCCTCCCCCCTCCCTCCCTCCCTCCCCCATTCCCATCCCCGCCACCTCTACCCCGCCCCCAAGGTGTCGCAGGGATTAAATGTCTCTAACTGGATCTCTTCTTTCGCTGGTCCATATTTGCGTAAAGCGATACGGGATTGTAGGTCCGCCTTGATGCAAAATATCGTCGATGAAGAAACAATACCGCGAAATTAGTAAAGCACGAACTTTTTAAGAGAAAAGAAACTGTCCATTATACCTGATACTTTATATTTTCATAGGGACGCTAAATTTGCATTGTAGCACTACAGTGAAATATCTGACCATACCAAAAAGTGAAAAAAAAAGAAAATATTCTTTAGAAAGCTTAATCATGGTAGATACGTGGAACTCTCACGGTATTTGTGGTAGAGTATGTTACATTTGCGGTATTTGTTTGTCAGAGTCTCCTATACCGCCTGCCGATGTGGCCGAGTGGCCGAGCGGTTCTAGGCGCTACAGTCTGGAACCGCGCGACCGCTACGGTCGTAGATTCGAATCCTGCCTCGGGCATGGATGTGTGTGATGTCCTTAGGTTAGTTAGGTTTAAGTAGTTCTAAGTTCTAGGGGACTGATGACCTCAGAAGTTAAGTCCCATAGTGCTCAGAGCCATTTATCTCCTGTACCACTTATCGCAGTTACGTTGTCGAAAACCATTATCTTCATTGGGTTTCATTATTCAAAAATATGAAAATTAACATCGTTAAAGTACTTAAGTAAAAGTACTTAAGTAAAACCGTTATTATATGTTGTACCGTTTTGATTCCAGGTACATAAAATGTTCAAATGTGTGTGAAATCTTATGGGACTTAACTGCTAAGGTCATCAGTCCCTAAGCTTACACACTACTTAACCTAAATTATCCTAAGGACAAACACACACACACCCAAGCCCGAGGGAGGACTTGAACCTCCGCCGGGACCAGCTGCTCAGTCCATGACGTTCCAGGTACATGTGCGAAACATCTTATAGTAAGTCTTATTTAATAGCCATTGCATATTTTTATGCTTGTTGTGGCTTTTTGGCATACAGCGTGTCATCTGCAAAGGCGTGAGTGGCTGCCATCAACAAGAACGAACATATGAAACTAAAAGCGTCCGTGTTATGAAAATGAAATTTGCGGCCGTATTGTGAGACAATTTTGTAGGTCATTAAGTTGTAACGCAGTCTATGCTTTACGAACGTTACTTAGTGGACGATAGCTGCTTGCCGGCCGCTGGTGGCCGAGCGGTTCTGGCGCTACAGTCTGGAACCGCGCGACCGCTACGGTCGCAGGTTCGAATCCTGCCTCGGGCATGGATGTGTGTGTTGTCCTTAGGTTAATTAGGTTTAAGTAGTTCTAAGTTCTAGGGGCCTTATGACCTCAGCAGTTGAGTCCCATAGTGCTCAGAACCAAAGCCGTTAGCTGCTTCGAAACCAAAGGAAAGGCATAGATTTTACTTTGGTGGCAGTTACAAAATTATGCAGTTTTGTTACTGTCTTGTCTAGCGAGATGTATTGCGAGACTTTTGAAAGCTACAACGGGGGAAGGTAATTATGCGCGTGGAATATACGGAGGACTTATTTCAATAGTGGTACAAGTCCATTTTTGTTCATTTTGAGATACAAAGTCCTAAAGTTAAATGAGCGCTGAAAAATCTGCAGTTAAGATACCAGAAATATTCAAGCACATGGATTCTCGCTAGAGATGAACCTTTCTTTCTGTTTGTTTGGCTCATTAATTTCAGAAGCATTATAGACAGAAAAGTGGAGGTAATGGACTTGTACCACTATTGAAATAAGTCCTTCATGTATATAGTGTGTGTGTGTGTGTGTGTGTGTGTGTGTGTGTGTGTGTGTGTGTGTGTGTGTGTCTTTTACTTCTGTTGTGTGTTATGTGTCAATTCTGTTAAACCAGTAAAGGATCTGTTTGTGCAGAGCGATGTGTGTTTCTTTACTGCGTTCTTGCCTGCCCGCTAGAGCCTTTTGCAGGCAATAGTATTCTTCTAACGTTATTTTGCCGTGTAAACTAATGGTGTTGTCGGAATTTGTAAACCAGTTTCGATATTTGTGAGGTAGTGGTTTCCATTTATTAAGTGTTCTGTGAATGCGGAATGTGAGCTGCCACTCTAAAGTGCGCCCATGTTTTCTGTGTACTTTGCTCGGATATACCTTGATGTTTATCCTGTGCAGTGGGATTTATATATGTTAGTGTGTACCATTTTCCTGTTTTTATGACGTGTGATGTGGTCTGTTGTGTTTGTGCTCTGCCGGTGTTTTCAGACTTTTTATTTGTGCACTTGTCTGAGTGGCATGTGTCACTTTGTAAACCTTTTAAAATATGGTTAGTTTGTTTATGGTGTCCCTTATGTATTCATTTTCAACAACAATTGGATTGTCTTTGGTTCATGAGTGTAATTTTGAGGTTTGACAGGTGTTTAGTGTAACCTGTACAGCATGTGTGCGTAACTGGCACATTCATATGCTCCTGGGTGGTCGAACGTGTTACGAATAACAGCGCTGTAGGCTGTGGGTTTTCTGTAGGTGGAAAATTCGTGTGTGCGGCAAGGGAAGGGATGCGAGTCAAGACGCGCGGAGTGGCCGCGTGGTTTGAGGCGCCATGTCACGGACTGCACGACCCGTCCCGCCGGAGGTTCGAGTCCTCCCTCGGTCATGGGTGTGTGTATTGTTCTTAGCATAAGTTAGTTTAAGTAGTGTGTAAGTCTAGGGACCGATGACCTAAGCAGTTTGGTCCCTTGGAAATTTAAACACATTTGAACATTTTTGATGCCTGGCAATAACTAGTAGGACAATAATTATTAACATTGTTTTGTATTTTATATCCAGGTGGTCCTGGAAATTAGTGGCCATACAGTGAAACATAAGCACTAATAAGGGGACTAATAGTAGTAATGAAAGGCTATCTGCATAGTTATATCTAAGGCCATTTGAAATAACAGTACCAGATTAGAACTAATAATAACAACAATACTGCCTGTACTACCAATATTACTACTACAGTAAAACCGACAAAGCTTGTTTAGACATGCCGCCACATTAGAGTCAGAGGACAAACAATAGCGACCTTGGAAAATGTAAATGTCATCAATAATATGAGCTACTAGGAGCGAAAAGTTCAGGTAAATTGCTACGGCGAGGGACTTTGTGAAATAGTGATGGTGAAATGGGAAAGAAGGGTACTTGTTTGTAATACCCTACTTTACATCATCTTCTAATGGCCTGTCTGCTCAAAGCGACCGCTTTGTTTTTTCCTGCGCACGTCGAGCCCAATTAAAAGTTTCTGGAGAGCTCTTACGGGCGTTCACATTGTTCACGTTTTCCTGTCTACTGTTTCCGACAATTTCTAACTGTTGACAACTAGAGTACCACCTCCGACACAGCACTGTGGCGGGTAAGCGAAGACATGTTCTTTCAAATAAGCCTTAGTGTGACGCCGTTGGAAACACATGGGGCAGTTGACTATTAGGCTAGCTGATGTTCAGGACAACCTTAGAGTGTGCTCATCACAACCTCTTCTCCATTTTCTGTTTGATCTTTCTTACTGCTTAGCACGTTTAATGGTTTGTTCAGGTCAAGACGATGTTACACTGAAGTAAGAGTTAAATATAACAGTCTTTTTTTGTATGTGTGATACAGCAACAGAGGAAACAAGGTACAATCCAAAGCTGCATTGCTTGCAACAACACCGCGACAGCTTTTCCCACTTTGCTTTGCCGTTCAGTGCAAAGATGTAACAAACAGAGTCGCGCGCGAATAGTCGAGCGGTCTAAGGCGCTGCAGTCATGGACTGTGCGGCTGGTCCCGGCGGAGGTTCGAGTCCTCCCTCGGTCATGAGTGTGTGTGTTTGTCCTTAGGATAATATAGGTTAAGTAGTGTGTAAGCTTAGGGACTGATGACCTGGTCAGTTAAATCCCATAAGATTTCACACACATTTGAACATTTTTTTGTAACAGACCAAGAAACGCAAAATATTCTGTTTATTTTCGTTGCGTTGCCTCGCTTGGCATGAAGAGAGTGGCTCCATCTATATTTCCTAAGACAAAATAAAATGTTTGTGTGGCTACGGCATCCCGTCAGGTTAGGGTGACCTAAAGTACTCCATAGTAGAGTACAAGTACTATTTTTCATCTTCTTCTCTACGTACTCTACAAAAAATGTGTGTGAAATCTTATCGGACTTAACTGCTTAGGTCATCAGTCCCTAAGCTTACACACTACTTAATCTAAATAATGCTAACGACAAACACATACACCCATGCCCGAGGGAGGACTCGAACCTCCGCCGGGATCAGCTGCACAGTCCACGACTGCAGCGCCTCAGACCGCTCGGCTAATCCTTGCGCCGCCGTACTCTACAATTTCCCTTTATTTACACATGCTGTACTCGTTTTGAACTTCTCTGTCTCGCATAATCTAAAATGCTTTGGGTTCAAAGTTGGCAGCACTAACGTCTGTTTATGACGTATAGCGATACAGTGTGGCAAATGTGTGGTACACCAGTTCTCTTCGTGTACCCAGGATGAGACCATTCCGTTAATTGCAGGGAAAAGCTGTCTATGTTACAATGGAGATGCCTTTATTGAGCAGACGCCAACTTGCAACGCGGCCCCCTACCACTGTCTAGCCGTCGTAGACTATGCTTGTGCTCTTACCGCGTGCACTATCTCGCCAGTAGAAATCGCCGTCGACCCACTGCCTGTCCAGAGGATTTGAGGCTGAGGGTGGGGGTCAGTTACCCCCTGGAGAGGATATATTGCGAGGCCAGAGAATATCGGCAGCAGAGCCGGTGCGTCAGCAACCCCGGCGGATCAGACGGGGGTTCTCTCGCTGTGAGGTCACCAGCTGCAGCCCCGTCCCCCCAGTAATCCTGGGTGGTCTGGGGCGTTGCGTTAGGTCCGGGCAGGGGAGGGTTTCACGTCGGACGCTGAGTCAGAGCTGGCGGGTTGGCGGGTTGGCTTGCACATCGATCAGCTGGCTTTGCTGCTATTGCTACTGCTGACTCTGCTGCTGCTGCTGCTACTACAGGGCCGCCCTACCACAACCTTCGCTGACTGCTGTGGAAGAACATACAGCTTGCTAGAAGCGCTGAATAATAAGGCTAGTACACAAAATGTAACACCAAAACTCCCCAAACCCACAAATTATGGTTTTATTAAACTACACTGCCAGAGAAAAGTAGTACATCCTTTCAGAGATTTCCAATTCACTCAAGGTTTATTGTTGTAATGGTGCACGTGCAGTACATAAAATGATTACAGTTACAGACCAATAGCACAATCGGTTCTCAGGTGCCAGGTATCAACTCACGCTGCAACATGGTTATATGACAGTCATTGAAGTATATGAAACAAAACTTTGAGGTTCGCCGATGACATTGTAATTCTGTCAGAGACAGCAAAGGATCTGGAAGAGCAGCTGAACGGAATGGACAGTGTCTTGAAAGCAGGATATAAGATGAACATCAACAAAAGCAAAACGAGAATAATGGAACGTAGTCGAATTAAATCAGGTGATGCTGAGGGAACTAGATTAGGGAATGAGACACTTGAGGTAGTAGATGTGTTTTGCTATTTGGGGAGCAAAATAACTGATTATGGTCGAAGTAGAGAGGATATAAAATGTAGATGGCAATGGCAAGGAAAGCGTTTCCGAAGAAGAGAAATTTGTTAATATCGAGTATAGATTTAAGTGTCAGGAAGTCGTTTCAGAAAGTATTTGTATGGGGTGTAGCCGTGTATGGAAGTGAAACATGGGCGATAAATAGTTTGGACAAGAAGAGAATAGAAGTTTTCGAAATGTGGTGCTACAGTAGAATACTAAAGATTAGATGGACAGATCACTAACTAATGAGGAGGTATTGAATAGAATTGGGGAATAGAGAAATTTGTGGCACAACGTGACTAGAAGAATGGATCGGTTGGTAGGACATGTTCTGAGGCGTCAAGGGATGACCAATTTAGTATTGGAGGGCAGCGCGGAGGGTAAAAATCGTAGAGGGAGACGAAGAGAAGAATGCACTAAGCAGATTCAGAAGGATGTAGTTTGCAGTTGGTACTGGGAGATGATGAAACTTGCACTGGATAGAGTAGCATGGAGAGCTCCATCAAACCAGTCGCTGGACTGAAGACCACAACAACAAACAACAACAACGTAAATTAGTTACAAACTACGGCGTGCACACACTTTATTCAACATGTGAACATCACTACAGATATTCGGATTTAGATTGTGACGTGTACGACATGCCTGCCATCATTGGCGATGGCGATGATGTGGCGCATACGAATAGCGAAATTCTGCATGACCCGCTGGAGTGTCGGAATATCGATGCTGTCGATGACCTCCTGAATGGCTGTTTTCAGCTCAGCAATGGTTTTGTGGTTTTTCTGTACACTTCGTCTTTAATATAGCCACACAAATAGGAGTCGCCTGAGTTCGGATCCGGAGAATATGGCGGCCAATCGAGGCCCGTGCCAGTGGTCTCTGGATACCCCATTGCCACTGCTGGCGTTGCAATACGACAATCCTGACCGGTGTCTGTGCGGCGTGGACGTCCAGAACCTCATCTACAAGCGTGAGAATGTTCCCGTGACCACTGATACCAGCATAGCTGCACAACTGACGCAGCGGTCTAACCTGTGTGGAAATTCTCCGTAAGGACCATCCCGCCTCTGGGAAGCAAGAATGAGTCTCCGTGACATGGTTGCCTTGTTACTTCACACGTTTGCACTACACTGTGCCTTCTGGCTGCGAGCATTCGATATTAGAGGGTAGACACATATGCCGCGTCGGTAACTATGCCATTGCGCTGTTTTGGCGGACGACGTTCAAACCATTATCAGTGCATCTACTATTCGCCAAGCATCGAATCAAAATCGACGTCTTCTTTCCAGGTGTCCTAATTCTTTTTTCTGGCAGTGTATTTCACTGCTATTACGATGCATGATTTTGAGTGTGGCTCAGGGAAGTGTGTCGGGAGCCCTGCTGCCCATGTTGTCTATTAATGACATTGTGGGTAATATTAATAGTAACCTCATGCTTTTTACAGATGATACTGTTATCAGTAATGAAGTGCTGTTTGAAAGAAGGTGCACAAATATTCGGTCACATCTTGATATAATTTCAATGTGGTGCACTGATTGGCAGCTTACTCTAAATGTTCAGAAATGTGAAATTGCGCACTTCATAAACCAATCCTGTGACTATAATATGTTCAAAATATGTGTGAATTCCTAAGGGAATTCAACTGCTGAGGTCATCGGTCCCTAGACTTACACACTACACGCTTAACTTATGATAAAAACAACACACACACACACACACACACACACACACACACACACACACACAGCCATTCCCGACGGAGGACTTGAACCCCAGCCGGGAGGGGCCGCGCAATCCATGACATGGCGCTTGTAACCGCGCTGCCACTCCGTACGGCTATATTATCAGTGAGTTGGAATCGGCCAGTTCATACAAATTTATCGGTGTAAAACTTGTAGGGATATGAAGTGGAATGATCACATAGGCTCAACTACGGCTAAAGCAGGTGGTGAACTTCGGTTTATTGATAAAATACTGGGGAAGTACAATCAGTCTACAAAGGGAATTGTTTACGAATCACTTGGGCGACCCATTCTAGAATATTACTCAACCCGTACCAAATAGGAATAACAGGCGATACTGAACGTATAGATAGAAAGGCAGCACGACTGACCAGAGATTTGTTTGACCCGTGGGAGAGTGTCACAAATACGCTGAAGAAACTGAAGTGGCAAAATATATGTGAATGGGGTGGGAGGAAACCGTAATAACCGGTACAGTGGAAAGTACCGTCTGCCATTCACTTCACAGTGGTTTGCAGAGTGTAGATCTAGGTAGATACGTGTCCGAAATACGTAATCAGAGAGCCAGTGGGATTTAGTTGCATGTTATTGCTCTGTATCAGTGCCCCACCGTTAAAGTTTACTCATGTAAAATAGGTTGTCTCCTGTTATTAGGTCTGCTATAATGGCGCTCTTAACCCAACAGTAATTCTATATTTATTTTCTGCAGTTATCTGTATTATCAGTAACAACTTTTGTCATTGCCGAACGAAGGCATTGTAAATACTTGTACAGTTTTTTAAAATTTTTGTCATTTTACTTATGTAAAATTATCTAGAGATCTTTAGGTCTGCCGGCCGGAGTGGCCGAGCGGTTCTAGGCGCTACAGTCTGGAACCACGCGACCGCTACGGTCGCAGGTTCGAATCCTGCCTCGGGCATGGATGTGTGTGATGTCCTTAGGTTAGTTAGGTTTAATTAGTTCTAAGTTCTAGGCGACTGATGACCTCGCATAGTGCTCAGAGCCATTTGAACCGGTTTTGAACCCCTGATCTAATCGCGAATGGTTCGCGGGAACGAGTGTTTGATAACCCTCTACGTGAGTTCGAGACTCTCTGGTTATACCTTCAAGAGCTTTTCATGAGATATGCATAGAAGGAAGCAATAGATTGACTGACTTTCCTATGAACGTATGCTCTCCGAGCTCTAACAGTAAGCTGCACTTTGGCGTAGATGGCCTCTCTTGCAGCGTCTGCGAATGGAGTTGGCTGAGCATCTCCATGACGCTTTTGCACTTACTTAATACCAGAATTGGGGAGCACATTGACATCGACTGGAAGAAGGAACAGGATGATAGGACATCTTTTAAGACACCGGGCAATAACTTGCACGGTACTAGAGACAGCTGTAGATATAAAACTTCTAGACAACTACAGATAATAGAATACATTGGACAAATACTCTGAGATGAACAACTTGGCACAGAACAGGAAATAGTAGAGTTCTGAATTAACCGCTCAGAAGACAGGCAAACAAAAAGATAAAAATATTCAGTGCGCAGCAGTTGTCTGCACCGCAGCGGGAGCGAGGCGTTCGCATAGTATTCCACACCAGCTTCTTCGTGTGGTGTGGAAATTGCGGAGACGGCCACTTTAAAATTCTGCAGGAATGGCCTCTGGGAGAAATTTTTGCTCTTTGCCATTATCTGTGCCTCGGCGAGAACACGTAGCAGCGTGTGCTGTTTTTAATTTCGCGGAGCGCCTGTCCGCGGTGGTGGTCCTTTAAGGGCCGGATGCGCGTTCTCGCGGATCTCGCCAGCTGGGAGGCAGCAGGCATCAACTCGAGCCTTGGCGCTTACAGTTTGCTAGGGGTGAGCGGGATGGGATTTGCCACCTGGCAAACTCACTCAGCTATAAGGCCGATTCACAATGGACGTCAGCGGAACGGGAGGAGAAATTAGAATACAGCACGACTCTACCGACAGGCCAAATGGAAACCCACAATGAGGCCCCGTTGAAACTGTGTCAGGTGCTGATAACGCTCTCTCACACGCGTATGTCGCATCTCAGTCACCCTCAAATCGAAGTGCCTTCGCTCCAGACAGAAGGTCAACACGGCAACGGAACGTCAGTCCTTTACCGAACGCTGAAAGCGATGTTAAGTCCTTTAAAAGATACAAAATGAGTAAGTTATTGCTTACAAGAAAAGTAACGCACCCAGAAGACACGGTAGCATTTCAGTCTAACTTTGAACACGTAGACCCATGGACGCGTGTGTAAGTCATTAAGAGTCGTAATTCTCTGTGACAGGTAGAAGGGCGACAAGAATATATTAGTGATTTACGTATTTAGTGTTCTTACCAGGCCTCGAAGAGTAAGTAACAGCGTCAGATGTTGAATGATCATTATGAAGGAAACTGAGATGCGGCATACGCGTTTGAGACAGCGTTATCAGTACCTGACACAGTTGAACGGGGCCTCATTGTGAGTTTCAATTTGGCCTGTCGGTGGAGTCGCGCAGTATTCAGATTTCTAGGGAATTCCTTTGTCGCAAGTGTACCCGATTTTTGACTGCATGGGAACTTGACGGCAGAGATCCTGCAGGATCGTTCAAAGGACTATAGCAGTGAACACGATAAATGTAATTTTCCCACATGATCCCGGGACTTGCGAGGATAAAAATGTTCGTGTTTTTCCGGTATTTTGCGAGCACTTTTACTAGTTCGCAGGCACATCGTTGATACTATACTATTGGCCATTAAAATTGCTACACCACGAAGATGACGTGCTACAGACGCGAAATTTAACCGACAGGAAGAAGATGCTGTGATATGCAAATGATTAGCTTTTCGGAGCATTCACACAAGGTTGGCGCCGGGGGCGACACCTACAACGTGCTGACATGAGGAAAGTTTCCAACCAATTTCTCATACACAAACAGCAGTTGACCGGCGTTGCCGGGTGAAACGTTGTTGTGATGCCTCATGTAAGGAGGAGAAATGCGTACCATCACGTTTCCTACTTTGATAAAGGTCGGATTGTAGCCTATCGCGATTGCGGTTTATCGTATCGCGACATTGTTGCTCGCGTTGGTAGAGATTCAATGACTGTTAGCAGAATATGGAATCGGTGGGCTCAGGAGGCTAATACGGAACGCCGTGCTCGATCCCAACGGCCTCGTATCACTAGCAGTCGAGATGACAGGCATCTTATCCGCATGGCTCTAACGGATCGTACAGCCACGTCTCGATCCCTGAGTCAACAGATGGGGACGTTTGCAAGACAACAACCATCTGCACGAACAGTTCGACGACGTTTGCAGCAGCATCGACTATCAGCTTGGAGACCGTGGCTGCGGTTACCCTTGACGCTGCATCACAGACAGGAGCGCCTGCGATGGTGTTCTCAACGACAACCCTGGGTGCACGAATGGCAAAAGTCATTTTTTCGGATGAATCCAGGTTCTGTTTACATCATCATGATGGTCGCATCCGTGTTTGGCGACATCGCGGTGAACGCACATTGGAAGCGTGTACTCGTCATCGCCATACTGGCGTATCACCCGGCGTGATGGTATGGGGTGCCATTGGTTACACGTCTCGGTCACCTCCTGTTCGCATTGACGGCACTTTGAACAGTGGACGTTACATTGCAGACGTGTTACAACCCGTGGCTCTACCCTTCATTCGATCCTTGCGAAACCCTACATTTCAGCATGATAATTCACGACCGCATGTTGCAGCTCCTGTACGGGCCTTTGTGGATACATAAAATGTTCACCTGCAGCCCTGGCCAGCACATTCTCAAGATCTCTCACGAATTGAAAACTTCTGGTCAATGGTGGCCGAGCAACTGGCTCGTCACAATACGCCAGTCACTACTCTTGATGAACCGTGGTATCGTGTTGAAGCTGCATGGGCAGCTGTACCTGTACACACCATCCAAGCTCTGTTTGACTCAATGCGCAGGCGTATCAAGGCTGTTATTACGACCAGAGGTGGTTGTTCTGGGTACTGACATCTCAGGAGCTATGCACACAAATTATGTGAAAATGTAATCACATGTTAGTTCTAGTATAATATATTTGTCCAATGAATACCCGTTTATCATCTGCATTTCTTCTCGGTATAGCAATTTTAATGGCCAGTAGTGTAATTAAATTTTGTTTTGCTTCTGGTACAAGCTGGGAAATACGGTCGAAGGCCACTTAGCTATAAAGGCTACTAGCGTTTCTCGGCAGTGAAGCACAGACAAATACTTATGTTGCTTTGCGACGGATAATTGCAGCTGGCCAAAAACACTAGGCGACAGATTTAGGTAAATACAGGGCGTTTCAAAAAGAAAGAGCAGATTTCAAACATTTATTTCTCAAAAACTACAAATGATAGAAACACAATTCCAACGGTCCTTCACTCAATATGAGTACCAAATGTTACACAACAAATATCAAAACTGTACCTCAATATGAGCACCATTTGTTACACGACAAATATCAAACCGGTATCTCATTTCTTGCCACACACGACGCTTTTTCGCTTGCAGATGCAACCATCTTCTACGAATCTGTGATGCCACTCATAAATTTGCTTATGACGAGGCGGCTGTTTGTTGAATTGACGGCGGAATGCACGTTGCACACCAACAATGGACTCTAACTTTGCAAATTGCAGCACACAAAATGATCGTTCCTGTGGTGTCGTCGCCATTTTCCTACAAACAAACGCCAGCGCCACTGCGGATTTGCATGGAACTTCTGCGCGGACCATTGAAAAACTTTGAACCTTTCTCTGACAAGAAACGTTTGAATTGTGTTTCTATCATTTGTAGTTTTTGAGAAATAAATGTTTGAAATCTGCTCTTTCTTTTTGAAACGCCCTGTATATTCATCATTGCGTGTACAGTTGGCACGGTAGTTTATTAGCTTGAGGATGGGCGATCGGCAAGGACATATAGTGTGCAGTAGGAAATTCTTAACGGTATCTTAATTTCGCAGTGCCAACGTAAAGATGAACGAAGCTCAGTGACATGGTAAATAGCCGTTATTTTGCGCATGAATTCTTTGCGAAATACGCTTCCTGCGGCTAGCTTACGGCGGTGTTACACTTTTTGCTCCAACGTTTAGACACAGTCGCTCCATCAGAGTTTAATCGTCGTAGATTTTCTTTATGGCTCATGTTGAATCGATGGCTTTTTATTGCAGTAAGTAGCAATAGAGCTCCCTCCAAACAAGATTTATTCTGGCTGGATTCTTCAGAGTAGTATTCACTTTTTTCCTTCCTTCGTCAGTTTTTTTCGTTACACACCATTTACGTAATCGTATTTTATCCGCCGGGAAAATACACTGAAGTTTATTGTGCGGCTGTGTCGTTCTAAATTGTTAGTCCGTGTATCGAGTGAGACATAATGCTTGAGATATAGCGAAGGGTGCTCTAAATTACAAACACCGAACGCTGGCTCTGCCTTAGCCACGTTAAACTGCCCACACTGATAGAATGCAGCAGTGGGAAAGTGAACGTCTAGCTACACGTTCACTGTCCATTCTGCTGATAACAGAGCTTCTTTTTTACTGCCTCCAGAGCGCACGGACGCAGAGTAAATCGTATGGTATTTACCATTCAATAACGTTCAACAGTATTCGTTGTTGTAGTTCTCCTTTTGATTCTTGGCAGTATCGACAACCATCTGTGACAATTTATAGCGCCGCCCATCGAGAAATACCGATATACACAGGCTATTCAAGAAGTTTAGGCAACATCTGTTCATTTCAGCCCTGGAAACATTCACTGCCTCTTGTGTAAAAATATGCATCAAATTTGCTGTTCCGCGTACTGCCTTTGCTAAATAGGCGTAATTGTGAGCTATTAATTACTTGTTTTATATGAATATCCCGTCTTACTGCTTTTACGAACAGTAAGAAGTTGGCTTACAAAATAGTTGTTTACTTTTCTATTATTTCGCTGCTTAACGATTGAAGATACAGAAGAAATCAGTTTAATCGGTTTTCTAGCATATTACTCCTAAAAATGCAAGCTGTGTTAAAAACTCGATAAAGGCAACTTGTGAATCAGCCGTTATTTTCAGTATGAAGATATAGAACGAAAATAGAAATATTATTAGTTTACTCGTCTTGAGTGGTAAGGGGCGATCTGTAATAATAACTTCAGAGAAGGTGAACTTCTTAGCAAAGATCGCTTATAAACAGCCTATATTGTCAAACGGAAGTAAATACGTGAGGACGGGTCGAAAGTCGTGCTTGGGTAGCTCACCGTCTAAGGCGCTGCAGTCATGGACTGTGCGGCTGGTCCCGGCGGAGGTTCGAGTCCTCCCTCGGGCGTGTGTGTGTGTGTGTGTGTGTGTGTGTGTGTGTGTGTGTTTGTCCTTAGGATAATTTAGGTTAAGTAGTGTGTAAGCTTAGGGACTTAGCAGTTAAGTCCCATAAGATTCCACACACATTTTTTTGGGTAGCTCAGTTGGTAGAACACTCCCCGCGAAAGGCAAAGGTCCCGAGTTCGAGTCTCGGCCAGGCACACAGTTTTAATCTGCCAGGAAGTTTCATATTAGCGAACACTCCTCTGCAGTGTGAAAATTTCAATCGGGGAACCTCTGTTGTCGACTACCGCTTTCGGTAAGCGTGGTTACCATCTTCAGCTCTGTGAATGTATTCATACAGTGTCATACAGGGCAGTCTGTACTAGGGGCCTGTTTTTCGTGCACCACCTTATATTATTTCACTGCGATCAGCCACATAACGCTGTAGCTGGCTAAACGAGATTTTTTGCATAATCACGAGAATTACAAGTGTCTGAGAATTCTGTTATGAATAAAAACTCTTTACTCCAATGGGGAGGCAAGTGCCCCCATTTGGCGCCTTCCGTCTTCAGTCACCTATGCTACTAATTTTCAGTTTTTCGTAAAAACCATATACGAAGCACACTGAACGATGAACGAGTAAAAATGAACGGTTCCCAAAAAAGAGCGATCACCAGTGAACTAGTTCCCAAGGATGATCGAATTTGCCCATCTCTAATCAGGACTATAGGGCGGTTGCTCGAGTGATCCCACTTGATTTGGCTACGTTCTGCAATACGACATTTACGATAAGTGGACGTGTGTTATCGTGATGCAGTAGCATACCCTGTCACACCATTCCACAACCGTGGTTTTCGACGAGAGTAATCCCAAAAGTAAGGTCTCTTATTTTCACAATGGTTTACATCAGTTTACAGCTTAAACATTTAGCTATTTTTCGACATAATCACCATTTTTGGCGATGCATTTTTGTAGGTGCTGTGGCAGTTTTTGTATGCCCATGTCATACCAGCTCGCCGCCAGGCTGTTCAGAAAGTTATGAACCTCTTCTTTCACCTCGTCATCGGTGCTGAATCGCTTTCAGGCCAAATGTTCTTTTAACCTAGGGAACAGGTGGTAGTTACTGGGCGCCAAGTGAGGACTATAGGGTGGGTGGGTAATTATGTTCCACTGAAACTGTTGCAGGAGAGAAACGGTTTGCCGAGCGATGTTTAGGCGAGCGTTGTCATGGAGAATGTGTACCCCATTGCTCTTCTCCGGTTCTGAATTCCCCGCTGGAGTTTTTTCACAGTCTCACAGTACCTGCCAGCGTTAATTGTGGTCCCAGTGGGCATAATGTCGACCAACAATACCCCTTTCCGATCCCAAAAAACGGTTGTCATGACTTTACCGGCAGACTGTGTTTGTTTTAATTTCTGCGGCTTTGGTGAAGAAGGATGCCGCCATGGCGCGATTGTTGCTTGGTTTCAGGTGTAAAGTGCTATGCCCAGGTTTCGTTAACCGTGACAATTGAGTCCAGAAAGTTGTTCTGTTCGGCTGCAAGTCGGTGAAGAAATGCGCGGGAAGCATCAACTCGTTGCCGCATGCCGCATGTGGTCCTCAGTCAGCATGCGTGGCACCCATCTTGCGCACACCTTCCGGTAGTTCAATGTTTCCGTTAAAATTCTGTGAGCGGTGCTTCGTGAAACCTCAGGAACCAACGTGGAGAGATCGTCCAGGGTGATCGGCCGATCTTCACGCATGCTTTGCTCAATCTTCAACACTGTCTCCTCAGAAATTGACGGTCTCCCGCTGCTTTGTTCGTCGTGAATTTCGGTCCGACCAGCTGCAAACTCTCTACACCATTTACTAACATTTTTGACATCCATGCACGACTTACCATACACTTCCGTCAATTGGCGATGGATTTCAATCGGCGCAGTGCCCTTTGCGTTCAAAAACCGAACAACTGCGCGGAATTCGTACTTGGCGGTAACATCCGACGGGACTCAACGGCTGCCAAGCCAAGACTGAGCGCCTCAGCGCGGCGTGCGCATGTTTACACACAGCGCGTGTAGCACTCTTCATAAGTGCGACCAACTGCCACACAGAGTTCCGTACTTATAAAACAATAGGAGACCTTACTTTTGGGATTACCCTCGTACATTCTTCGTTCTCTGTTAGACGTCTGACGTTGTTTGTCCCTCGGTAGACAAGAAAAGAGTAAGAGCACGTTGGTCCTGTTTGGCAGCATTTGGTAAAAACGTCGCTGTAGTTCACGTTTCGACACTTACGGGCACGCTCATCGGAAGGACACGAATGTCACATTGGTAAATGAGCCGACGAAAAACCTACATTCGTGTCATTCGGTTGGATCCCACCATTACTTGTTAGCACCCTTCGTATGACTAACTGAACATGTTTGGTGATCGAGATCGACGATTTGTGTAAATTGCATTTGTTCTTACATACACTAAGAGCCAGGCGCTAGGCTTAAGTGCGCACTCCTACCTCCTTTGCTACCCCGCAATTCACGGAGCTACAGCAGGCGACCTCTTTCCGCCAGCTCAGAGGGCACAGTCTGCTTTAACAGTTGGACGTCGCTTTAGCGGTTAGGTTGCTTTCAATTAAGAGATGGCTGGAGCTGAGCGACTCTGAAGTGTGGAGGGTGACTGGAAGGTTTGGAGGGGGGCGGGGGGAGGAGAAGGGGTTACCACCCCAGCTGTTGATGCTGGGGCGCATTAGTGAAATTGCCGGTGGTTCAGTCAGCACTTCTAATTCCTTCGATGACCCCTGAGCGAAGCGGGACGCTGCGAAGCGTACGAAACGAGCCACGGACACGAAACATCCAATCGATTTCACATTGCTGTCTGTTTTGATTCAGCTGCCACGATGAGCTGCTACTAGTTGTCCTGCCTTTTATACTGAACTAAGGTCTCGATGGATCCAGTTTTCGATCCCCTCATTTACTAATGGCCAGTCTTTACCATAATGCTACTGCCCCTCTCGGGCAGGTAAGGTAGCAACTTACAGCACGATTTACCATGGCGAACCAAATCACTATAAGGTGACCGCCTCGGTAGCTGCGCGGTCAGCGCGAAGAAATGCTAAACCAAGAGGCCCGGGTTCGATTCCCGGGCGAGTCCGGGATTTTTCTCCGCCCGCAGTTTGCGGTTGTGTAGTCCTTACATTCGTATCGTCAAAATTGACATTCCAGTATTGAGATGGCTGAATGGGCAAGGCCCGAAAGCCAATAAAAATGGAAAAATACAAGAAATATAACTATATAGTTAATAACGTGTTGGAACACCTGTGGAACGCAGTACAGCAACGACTCTGCGTGCCGTGTGTTCGACACGTCCTTGACAGGTCATGAAACTACCATAAATTACTGGGCGGTGAGTTTTGGACACACAGCTGGTGCCCGATAGGTTCCCAGTGCTTTTTTTTCTCTTAGAATTGAGATCTGTTGTATTTGGTAGCCAAGATGCCAACGTGATTTCACTATCGCGCTCCTCAAACCACTGTAGTTAGATTCTGGTTCTGGTCTTGTGATACGGACAATTATCCTGCTGAAAAGTGCCATCACCATCGGGGAAGACATGAAGCATGAAGGGACGTAGTTGGTCCGTGACAAAATTCACATAAGAATGAACATGCATTTGTGTAATATGGTTCCGCATCAGCTGTAAAATATTTCAGAACAAATGAAAATATGCGCCTGACTGGGATTCGAACCCGGATTTCCCGCTTGTCGCGACTGGTCGCCTTAACCACTTGAGCTATCCGAGCACGGTTCCAGGAGCGGCTCGAATCTCCATTTGTCCTGGCGTCTACTCTCCTATGTGAGATACTGTTTTCTCTCGTCATTGTCTTGCCATGGCACGAAGTACTGCAGCGCAGGGTTCGGGTCCCGGTCCGGCACAAATTTTCATTTGTTCTGAAATATTCTACAGCTGATGCGGAACCACAATCACATTTTGCGAGTTCATTATTGACTGAAAGTTTCTGTTGAACGTCGACGCAGTGTCTCAGATACTGCACTGCAGTATTTCGTACCATGGCAACGCAGTGAGAGAAAACGGTGGCTCGCCGTTGGCGGGGTGGTGAGCGTTGCTGCCTCTAGATCGCGGGGTCCCTTCGGTTCCCAGCCGGGTTGGGATTTTCTCTGCCCAAAGACCAGGTGTTTTCATCATCATCATTCGTGTCTGTGGCTAGATTGGATTGGGTAAAAAATTGGACTGTGTAAAAACTGGGACTTTGTACGGGCGCTGATGACCGCGCAGTTGAGCGCCCCACAAACCAATCATCATCATCATCATCATCATCATCATCATTATCACCGCCACCGTTCGCGGGAATCACGGTAGTGGTAATCTAGTCCGAGCGCAAGGGAGAGTAGACGGTAGACAGTAAACAGGAAATTTGAGCCGCTTGTGGAAGCGTACTCGGATAGCCGATGTGGTTGAGGCACCTCTCGCAAGTAGCGAGTAATCCGGGTTAGAGTCCCGGTCTGGCACACATTTTCCGTTCGTTATGAAATATTTTACTGCTGATGCGGAACCATAACCGCAGTTTGCGATGTCATTCTTAATTGAACGCGTTTTTTGATCGTCAAACCGCAGATACTGCAGCCTTCAGCTGTCAAGGTGCATTCGATTACAACCACGGGTCCTACGGAGCCCGACGTTAAAGTCCCCATAGCATAATACTGCCCGCATCAGCCTACGTCGTGGCACGGTGCACGATTCAGGCAGTCGTTCGCCCGGGTCATGACGTATCAGTGCAAGACCACCTACATGAGCTAAAAGATCCAGCCAGTGGTCTTATACCCACTGCAATCGTACCGTCGTGTCAACACGAACACGCAGAAGTCGCTGCTGCGGGAGGCCAATGTTCGACAGAGCGGTGTGCTCCACAACACTAAAGCTTACACTAGCCGCTAGATCTGCCACAGATGGCCTCTTATTTAGGTTTACAGAGTGGACAAGCCTCCGACCTACATGTTCTCTGATCAGATGTGGACGTCCATTACCTTGTCGTCTACGCGTGGTTTCACCGCCCTTCAGCATTTTTCCATAGCGTGCGAGACAGCCGACCAGATTCGACATTTCCCAGATCCTTGTTCCCGGGCGTCGAGGCCTGGCATTGGCGATGACGTTTCGATGTGTTCGAAAATGTCAGCAGCAGAAATTACAGAGTTTGCCGACGAAAGTTTCTCAGTTTTTTTAATTTACTCAACGGTTTAGTCAATAACGTCCACGTTTCCAGAATGAGATTTTCACTCTGCAGCGGAGTGTGCGCTTGTATGAAACTTCCTGGCAGTTTAAAACTGTGTGCCGGACCGAGAATCGAACTCGGGACCTTTGCCTTTCGCGGGCAAGTGCTCTACCATCTGCGCTACCCAAGCACGACTCACGATCCTTCCTCACAGCTTCAATTCTGTCAGTACCTCTGGAAATATGGTTCTTCCGAAGTTACGACCCACTTTCTTTGTGTTTTCTGCTGAAACATTTCGTCTATTTTGCTATCAGCGAGCATCGTTTTGGGGAGGGCGCTCTGCAAAACCTTATTAATGAAATTAGTTTTATGTGTTGTTTATGAGAGGCAGAAATTAGTGTTATCGCCTAAATATAGGTCTTCATGAAAAATGGTGCATGGTTTATCCATTCTTTTCAGCATCATCTGTACATCATTTCATCTTTCGTAACATCAAAAAATGAGATAAATAAATAAATGTCGTGTGACGAGGCCCTCCCGTCGGCTAGACCGCTCGCCTGGTGCAAATCTTTCGAGTTGACGCCACTTCGGCGACTTTTCGTCGATGGGGATGAAATGATGATTAGAATGACTTAACGACCAGTCCCTGAGCGGAGAAAACCTCCGACCCAGCCGGGAATCGAACCCAGGCCCTTTGGATTGACAGTCTGTCGCGCTGACCACTCAGTTACCGGGGCGGACGTTTTGCAACTAGTCTTCTGCTTACTGCCATTTTGTTTTGACAGCACTAGCAAATGAGCATTTGTGTACTCGATGTTATCTTTTGGGTCAGTGTTAAGAAAACAACGACTTGCAGACAACAATCGCGCAACAATAACTGTACTAAAATGCAAAGGTGTGGTAACCTTACTTCAATTTTCGAGTTTTTGTTAGTTTTTCGTACAAAGGTGTTTCTGTTTCGGATACACGAAATGACACAGAAAGCCAATAGCATTTAATTCATAAGGCAAAGCTAGTACGGCAGGGAGTGGAAAAATACAAAGTAATATGTTATCAATGGCAAAGATACATTTACGAACCCAGAGATCATATGAGGAAAACATCTGTTACAGAGAAGAAAAAAGATTTTGATAGGGTAAACAAAAACAAACTGCAGAGTACCATGGACAGTAGGGGCTATCCATGTCACCTAACTGAAGAATTAAAATGTGTATGAAAATACAAGTATGGTATTAGTTTTGTGACGAAAAAATGACAGCATACTTTCCGCGTAATATATGAGTGAGGCGAGTGTACCGTGTCTCACTAAACTTTTCCAATGTTGACGACATTTTACGAGAGTGAAAAAATAAATTATGCAAAGGTGTGTACGGGGACGAAAGCACTATAACTTTCACTTCCTTATGCATCTGAGACGAGTCTTCAATTACGTATTCACACCATAAGTAAAGTTTGAAAAAAAAAACAACATGGAAATGTCCTAAAAATCAGCCGGCCGCGCGGTGGTCTAGCGGTTCTAGGCGCTCAGTCCGGAACCGCGCGACTGCTACGGTCGCAGGTTCGAATCCTGCCTCGGGCATGGATGTGTGTGATGTCCTTAGGTTAGTTAGGTTTAAGTAGTTCTAAGTTCTAGGGGACTGATGACCACAGATGTTAAGTCCCATAGTGCTCAGAGCCATTTGAACCATTTGAACCTAAAAATCACCTTTATAATACAAAAGCTACAAGACAGAAGATTCTACTTATCAATGAAATAACTAAACAATTAAACTTTCAGATATCCAGGTTGCTTAATAAGTTACGAGATTGTTTACAGCGTGTAAAGGATGGCTGTTTACGAAGTACCACAGCGGTGTAAGGGAAATCGAAACGAACAATTTGATACAGGACGCTTGCGGTCTATCACGCTGGGGAACAACCGCAAATTGGCGTACAAAAGCCACTTAAAGCCGCGTGCATACCGCACAAACGCGCGGCGCGGAGTAGCCCAGAACTGCACAGAATGGAGTGGAATTTGTGTAGCTGCGCAGCAATGTTCCACTGTGCCCGAGTGTAAGTCGATAACAATGAAAAACTAGAATCGCCGCTCAAACTGAACCGCGCACGAACGAACCATTTCCTTTGATGTAGCGATACAGAGAGGAACTTGTTCCACGTTGCGCAGGGCGGCACCGTTTGATGTCCACACCGGACACACACTGTGTGGACGTGGCTGAAGTTACAGCTCTCTTCGACAGATTTTTAATATCCTCTCGCCCGCTTATGCCACCGACGTTTCGTTAAAGTTGTGCAAGTTACCCTTTCCTGTGATAGTAATGAAAAAAAATGGCTCTGAGCACTATGGGACTTAACTTCTGAGGTCATCAGTCCCCTCGAACTTAGAACTACTTAAAACTAACTAACCTAAGGACATCACACACATCCATGCCCGAGGCAGGATTCGATCCTGCGACCGTAGCGGTCGCGGGGTTCCAGACTGTAGCGCCTAGAACCGCTCGGCCACCCCGACCGACTGTAATGCAAGGAATTGACTTTTGAACATGTTATGTAAAAAGTAATTACATTTCCGATTTGATCTAGGCTTATCCCTTACAAGCAAAGTTGCAATCGTAGCAAGAAGGGAAGAGAGGCAAAACGGTTTAATTGCTAATTTTACGCTGTGAGGTAAAATTTACGCCAACACCAGTCTCAAAATTTTAAACATGGCTGAAGCAGCAACTGTTGAAAATCTTCGTGGTAAATGATAACAATCAAACAGTTGTAGGATAAAGATTTACTGAAATCCTTGACCACGGTTTCGGTATATCTAAATACACCTTCATCAGAAGCAAAAGTACACTAAAATCACATCCTGCAGTGGGGATGCATAAAACAATCGTGCTAAAGGCGTCGTCAATAGTTAAAATTAAAATATCACCTCCATAATTACGCTGTACAGATGGAGGTGATGTAGGCAGAGAGAGGGGTGCGAGGAGATGGTCAGAAGGGAGGGGGAAATGGACAGAGAAAGGAGGGAGGAGAGGGAGAAGCAGGGGGCAGGTGGAAGGTTTAGGGGGTACTGAACAGGTGGATAAGGAAAAGGTGGAGTAGAGATAGGCCGAGACAGGGGGAGGGGGATATAGTCGGAGAGAGTGGGCAGAGGAGATGGACAAAGGTAAGAGGAGGAGATCTATGCAGTATATGTGTCGAAGGCATACACAGTGACGCTGTGGGGAAAAGGCATGCACTACATACTAACTTGCAGAATGCAGATGTAGATGCACTATTATGCCATAATGAATAATTCGCTTGTCGCTGCAAACGATGCTTGTTCTGTCCTCTGTTAATACTCACTCATAATTGTCGTAACGTCATGCTCTATTTGAGCAGAAATGTCATTCTGTAGGGCTAGGGTGACCAGATGCAACTGTTTAAAAAGGACGACAAACAGCTTCAAAAAGGAGGACAAAGGAAGAAAAAAGAGGACACATCAAACGGGTCAACTGCAGATGAGGATACCACTCGTCAGCTTTGGACAAGTCACGTGACTGCCGGGAATTACCGGTAAACCTAGTAGTTAATTGTTGCTGATGGTCAGGTGGTGGCTAACTGAGCAATATAAAAAAATTAAAGCATTGATTGTGGTGACAGTGTGGAGTCAATTGTTTTGTTATGTCAACAACACGGAATGGTTCACAAAGCGAAAAACGTAAGACCATTCACCTCCCTTTATTCGACGCACCGCTACCAACATCTACAATTCAAGCAGCAGCTGACATGTAAACTGCACTTTAACCCTCCGAATACAAATAAATTGAATGACTATGAAACAATGAAATAAAACCATGACAGTTAATCCGTCGAGTTACTTCTTACCTTTATTGGCCACTGAGCTCCACATATCTTACTTTCCGCTTCAAATTCATTTCTCCCTTTCTTGAAAGCTGGATATTTGCAGGAAAGGACATCAGAAAATGTACTCTTTCGTTTAGGCATAGCCAAATATTTCACGTAACTCACTCGGTTAAAAATTACACTCACAAATCACACGTGCACTACAGGAAGCCAAGCCAATACAAAGTGAAGATACGAAACAAAAATTTTAAATAATAGATATTTGCATTCGCTTATTGGTCGATCAACGATAACATCGACGATCCTGGTGCCACCTACTAACACCGCCTTCGTGAGTGTTTATCACGAAAGCTGTGCCAATAGTTAAAGTATTTAAGAAAAGAGCAATAGAACCGGACGAATTGTCAATTTAACTGTATTACGCTCAAATTTCCGAAAAAGCCGGACACTGTAAAAATCCGCCCGGACCTCGGACAAAGAGCTAAAAAGGAGGACATGTCCGGATCAATCCGGACGTCTGGTCACCCTACGTAGGGCGCACATTTCCCAGAGGGTGATCGTTGAATGTCATTCGAACTCGCTCACATGTGTGCACCCTATGACGTCAACGGTGCATACTGACATTCGCTCTCGTGTTTTCACTTGGTTTTGTTAAGTATCATTGACTGGCTGTGGCATCACGCTGATCACTGCAGTTATACGTGACAGCGCGTTGCAGGCCTAATGTACGCACATTCTGTATGCCAGTCATAAACGCTGGCATACTGCCTCTTAGTTTGGATCCATCCGAGTCATTCTTTCCAGATGTTGCAATTTTCATTGACTTTAGCCTCGAAATACGGCCAAAAGTCGTCAACTGACAGTTGCAAAGTGGCACGTAGCCACAGTGTGTCACTATTTCCTGTGGATACTACATTTCTTCTCAATAAAAGTAATTTTGTATTTTTTATATGTAATGCTGTTTTTATGTCGACATTAGCTTGATTAAAATCAAATGGTTCAAATGGCTCTGAGCACTATGGGACTTAACATCTATGGTCATCAGTCCCCTAGAACTTAGAACTACTTAAACCTAACTAACCTAAGGACAGCACACAACACCCAGTCATCACGAGGCAGAGAAAATCCCTGACCCCGCCGGGAATCGAACCCGGGAACCCGGGCGTGGGAAGCGAGAACGCTACCGCACGAGCACGAGTTGCGGACGCTTGATTAAAAGATTCATTGTCAGATCGATGTTTTATAGTGATATGAACTGTGCGTAGTAGTATAATGTAAACTTTGCTTTAATGTTTTATTACGGTGGGGACTATTTTGTTACGTAGTTTCTTAATTTCAAATTTTATGCTATTTTTAAATGTCTTCTACACTGTGACTAAGAGGTAAAAAAAGTAAAAATAATTAAACTCTGTGCATAGGGGGCACTATTATCACTGCTAACTGCAATTAACATCTACTTAAAGCTCAACATTGACCCTTTCTTTTAGTATTCGACATACCTACCGGGGCACCCAGTGTGGCGACTGCGTGCCATTAGTCAGAGGCTCCCTACACATTTAACCCTTTCAGACCCTCTGGCTACAACTGTGTACATTAATTTTTACTGTGCCTTAGCTGCAAGTGAAGTATTTTTTCCCACTGGAAACTGAGGTGTGAATTTTTGGATGCCCAATCTTTTCATATGCACAAGTGCTGCCAACTGTTAGGCATCACTATGAAAGTACCAGCAAGGAAATGGAGTGGTGCACAGCAGTTCGTGACCACGAGAATGCACGAATGTGGTTCGCTCACTATATTCCAATATATAATTGAATACAGTTATTATTATTATCATTTTACAATAGGCGATAATCATTTTAAAATAAAGGATAATCATTTTACACTAGAGAATATTTCATAATTAGTGATTTTAAACGATGATTAGTGATAAAATGAAGCCAACTATACAAAGTATGTTTTGAAAACAGGTACACATTTTTGTACAAATCTTGCATCTAAAATCATTAAAAATTCACCTACGAGCATTAACACACAAAGAAAAATTTTTCTTCTTCCAGAAAAAATTCAGGTCTGAAGAGGTTAAACACTCACTATACACCACGCGTGCTGTCATATAGGAAAATATTTTGTAAATTACTCTTCCACAGCTGCTTTAACTAGTAATCGACATTTTTAATATTAGGATAGCTTGAGGATCGTAATGTGTACTGAATCCAGTAGCCAGCAGGCAAAATAAATTGCAACTGTAGACTAAAACATTTCATTTTTCAGACTTAAGTGTTGTCAATAGTTCTAAGTCATGGGTGCATAAGACCATCACAAATTCTTCACAGCGTGGAATGACTGGTGGAAACTGATCCGTGGGAACGTGAGATGACGTTCTGTAGAAATGGAAGAACGCGCGAAGCAATAATGCAATACGAGTTGTCTTAGAAGATAGGTTAATAAAAGGCAACTTATATTTATGGCATTTGTAGATTTGAAGAAAGCTTTTGACATTGTTGACTAGAATATTCTCTGAAATTTTGAGGCTAGTAGGGATAAAATGTAGAGGAACATAGAGACCAGACTGCAGTTAAGAGTGGAAAGGCATGAAAGGTAGGCAGTGGTTGAAGAAGGAGTGAGTCTTCGAGTTCGTGCTTTCAGTTTTCTGAATGTGTCCCAGTACATTCCAGAGTTTACGGTGATGCGTTACTGTGTCTGTGTATCCGACGATTTTATCTCGTGAGTTCATCGACCCGATTCCGATGAGTCTCCACGATTGCCGTACGCGGTCGTCCACACCGGGGCTCTATCACACACTTTGAGGTTGGCAACACTTTTTCCTTCAATATAGCACGAACATCTCAACGTCTCCCACTACTAATGTCGGTACAATCACCACCGTACGCAGCTTTCTTTCTTCCGTGGATTACAACTGGAGGCGCATTTTCTGCGTTTGAAAACTCGATTACAGCACGCTGTTTCTCGCGTACCGACATAATAGCGTTGAACGCCACCCTGTTACGCGCTGCATTACGGATCCATCTACCGGCCGAGGGAAGCAGATTGCTGTCAGCGAAGGGGCAAAGTCTACCGAGTAATATGCACAACAAGTAATAGCTCAACAGCTAGTGAGAACAGAATAACTTTTCAACACGCCCTCCTAAGTAGAGGTGAGAAGGCTTGCACAGGATACATTCGCATGGAGAGGTGTGTCAAACCAGTTTTCTAATTAAATATTATAACAACAAAAAATATACACTACTGCCCATTAAAATTGCTACATCAAGAAGAAATGCAGATGATAAACGGGTATTCATTGGACAAATATATTATACTAGAACTGACATGTGATTACATTTTCACGCAATTTGGGTGCATAGACCCTGAGAAATCAGTACCCGGAACAACCACCTCTCGCCGTAATAACGGCCTTGATACGCTGGGCATTGAGTCAAACAGAGCTTGGATGGCGTGTACAGGTACAGCTGCCCATGCAGCTTCAACACGATACCACAGTTCATCAGAGAGTAGTGACTGACGAATTGTGACGAGCCAGTTGCTCGGCCACCTTTGATCAGATGTTTTCAATTGGTGAGAGATCTGGAGAATGTGCTGGCCAGGACAGCAGTCGAAAATTTTCTGTATCCAGAAAGGCCCGTACAGGACCTGCACCGTGCGGTCGTGCATTATCCTGCTGAAATGTAGGGTTTCGCAGGGATCGAATGAAGGGTAGAGCCACGGGTCGTAACACATCTGAAATGTAGCGTCCACTGTTCAAAGTGCCGTCAATGTGAACAAGAGGTGACCGAGACGTGTAACCAATGGCACCCCATACCATCACGCCGGGTGATGCGCCAGTATGGCGATGACGAATACACGCTTCCAATGTGCATTCACCGCGATATCGCCAAACACGGATGCGACCATCATGATGCTGTAAACAGAACCTGGATTCATCCGAAAAAATGACGTTTAGCCATTCGTGCACACAGGTTCGTCGTTGAGTACACCATCGCAGGCGCTCCTGTCTGTGATGCAGCGTCAAGCATAACCGCAGCCATGGTCTCCGAGCTGATAGTCCATGCTGCTGCAAACGTTGTCGAACTGTTCGTGCAGATGGTTGTTGTCTTGCAAACATGCCTATCTGTTGGCTCAGGGATCGAGACGTGGCTACACGATCCGTTCCAGCCATCCGTATAAGATGCTTGTCATCTCGACTGCTAGTGATACGAGGCCGTTGGGATCCAGCACGGCGTCCCGTGTTACCATCCTGAACCCACTGATTCCATATTGTGCTAACAGTCATTGGATCTCGACCAACGCGAGCGGCAATGTCGCGATACGATAAACCGCAATCGCGATTGGCTACAATCCGACCTATATCAAATTCGGAAACGTGATGGTACGCATTTCTTCTTCTTACACGAGGCATCATAACAACGTTTCACCAGGCAACGCCGGTCAACTGCTGTTTGTGTGTGAGAAATCGATTGGAAACTTTCCTCATGTCAGCACGTTGTAGGTGTCGCCACAGGCGCCAACCTTGTGTGAATGCTCTAAAAAGCTAATCATTTGCATGTCACAGCATCTACTTCCTGTCGGCTAAATTTCGCGTCTGTAGCACCTCATCTTCGTGGTGTAGGAATTTTAATGGTCAGTAGTGTACATAGTAATACTTTGATAGAGATTTCTACGGCTGATTAGCTTTGCAACGCATTTGCACTTGCTACTCATTCTTCAGTCTGTGGTCACTTCAGCTTCTGTCGTATGAAGGAAAAAAAAATTGCGTGTGGGCTGAAATGCATGGTGAATTTCCGTATACACACAAGGACTAAAATGTGTTTCTAATGTGTTTTTTGGCGAGAATTTGATTTGGAGAAATATGCATTAGTAATTCGAAAGTATTTCAACGCTTTCCGCGTTAGTGTTTGACCATTAATTCAGAATGAAAAATTTTTGGGTGCCCTGCTGAATTAAAGACCCTTCCAAAGCAGATTACGGAAACAATGTATCATTCCAGAAGCAGGCTTTCAACTGCACTGTTTTGTGTATTGTATGGATAAATAGTAATCAGTGAATAGTTACGTATATATTTTAATTATTTTTGGTCGTAACGTTCTCGAAATGTTCATTAACTAACGATATATGCGTAAATCAGATACATGTAAATGAGATAACTATGGAGTGAGATAACTACGGAATTATAATACTGAGCGCTAGCCGAAAAATTTTCCGGTAGTACGAAAAATTTTCCGGTAGTGCAAATTTAGAGGCGAAATTAAACGCGAAATAATTCCGGACGAAGAACGAAACGTTGTTAACAGCTGGATGAAACCTCTAATCATTCCGTTTATTCATGCATGATGCCCGGATAATTCCCTCTGCTCTTTGTAGCTGTCGAAATGGCAGCGATTCCGGTCCACGCGCGCACCTGTGAAATACTCTGCGTGCCGTGCATCTCTCACCGTCTTACATTATTTATTTAAAAACTTTTAATATATTTTATTGTAAGGCTAGGTACATCTCTCGCGGCAGCTGACGTCTGCCAGAATTTCTTTTATCGGATGTTTCACACTTCACTATCTTTGCGTTCATTCATCAGTATACACTTTTACGAATACATTATCGATTACCTTTTCCGCACACTTAACTTGCAAAACAGTGTTATCTATTCCACTGCAGCGCTTACAATAAATGTTAAAACATGTTTAGAATTAGCTTTCTAGAACACTTCGTGTTCACGCCATTCGACTTGTATAACTACAGTCTTCTTAGTGTACAAGTTGTGCGTCACATTTCGGTCTCTGCTGCCGTCAATATTTCAGTGTTTGTCATAACAGACAAAAAAATTTTAATATAGAAATTACTACAGAAAATTATTTCCCATTTGACACGCAGTTAGTACTTGCAGAGTAATAAGCTTTCATAATTTTATTTTGCGGATTCATTGCGGACAACTGCTTTCGGGTGGTAGTTGTCTCCTCTTGCGAATGACGCAATATCTCGCAATGTTATTTTAGTCGTCTTTATACCTGATACGTCGCAGGCAACTGAATGTTTCGCTGATATGTAAATAAGCCACTTAATTCTCTTTCAAATTGAATCCCATGGAACGAAACAAACTCTCAATAAATTCTGAGTTTTTATTATGACTGTATGTGCCTTGATAAGCGTATTCGAAAGGGATTCCGGGCACGCAGTCAGTAGTTTCAAACTGACGTACAATGGTATCTACCTGCGTAGCATGCCGCCTTTCTGTAAACCTTATTTACGTGTGAATTGTCCGGCGAGCACATTCTACGATGAAAGCTCTTGAAATTATGCATGGGTGGTAAATTAATTTCAAAATTTCATATTAACTGCTGTACTAGTTACGCGATAGCAATTTCGTTACAAAGATTCGATGTGAAACTCTCTTTTTATGTTTGTCCAGTTTTTTGATAGATTTATCTTCCTAGGAATCGATAGGGAAGCATTAAAGAGGTAAAAATCGTACAGAATGAAAAAATTTGGACCTTAATTTTTTATTCAAAAACTGCGGTTCCAGCATAAAATCACGTAGACTTACTTCGTATAGCTAAAGTATTTTGTTTTATAAACTTGTAGAGGATGACTGCTTTCGGGGTGGTAACTCTCACGTGAAAGGCACAATACGGCACGATGTTAATTCAGTCAGTTCTATACTTACGAGGGCTGTCCAGAAAGTAAGTTACGTTCGGTCGCGAAATGGAAACGACTATGAAAATCCGATAAAGCTTTGCAAAGATGTGTTGGGCAGTGTCTCTAGTATGACTCTAGGTAGAATTATGTCGCTCTTTTCATTCCTGAGCTCTTAGTGAGCGCGTAAAGATGTTATAGAAAATAGTGTCTCCCGCCAAGTACGAGGGCCTAGTGAGAATTTTCCCCTGAAGCTATGCAACCAACATTACATAACTGTCTTGCGGTTTCTTCTTCAAGACAATTCTAAGCCTCATTCTGCAGGGGCAATGAAGATGTTCCGGCATCGTTTCAATTGGAAATGTTTGGTTACCCACAATACAGCCCGTAATTGTCTCCCACTGAGTTTCATCTCTGCTCAAACGAACCGCTGGCTATGAAGACAACATTTTGGCACAGACAAAGAGCTTTAGGCCAGCGTAGAGAATTGGTGGAAAGCACTGGCGGCTGCCTTCTATGAGTATTTTGTGAAGAAACGATGCGAGATTAAAGCTGCCCCTGGTATAAAGTACGTTTGAGGAACGGCCAGCGTTAATAGCGTCGGGGCGTTTGTTTTTACAGACGTACATTATTGCGTTTTTCATTTTGAGACACACCATCTGCCAAGCTTTCCCGTTAGGGCGTGAAATCGTAGTCCGTTTCCCAAGTTTCTGGCGCAGTGCCAACCGAAGTAAAGATGGTGTTACAAATAAGCAGCAAGGATCCTGGGTTGTGTACTGTGTACTTGGAGAGAAACTAAGATTCAGTGACATGCATTACGTATCATATCTTTCCCCCAAGCTGTATGCTTTTTCAATGAGTTAATTTCAATGCACTAAAACGACATACTTTCCCATAATATCTTTGTGAGTTCAACATTGCTAAGCTCTCATGCTGCCTTCAAGTTGTTGTTTTATTAAAATCTGGAGAAGGAACATTATTACTACCGAGGAATCTTCGGATCTAGACAGGAGGGTGACGGATTTACCTCAGACATTGTACACGTCTAGTAGTGCATTAGGTCAACATAATGGGTAAACAGTAAGGCGTGCTACCTAAGCTATTAGAGGAAATCGCAATAGCTTTGCACGTCAGCGGTGGATCGGAGCGTTGCGACCCTGAGCACGAGATTGTGGGTCACGTGGTTAGCGTTCGAAGTCTGTAATCGGTGTATCGCGTTAGATTCCCGCTCATGGATTTTTTTTAAAATTTATATTTTTTTAGCGCTAGTCATATTATTCCATACGTATTACATTTGAAAGGTATTATTATCACGGCGTAAAGACAAGCGCCGGCACGCCAGTCGGAAACGAAACAGAAGAGAAGGCTGTGAGAAGAGATGAGCCAATCGCATGCTGACCGGACCTCCCTCCAGGATGACAACGTGACAGCAGCGTCCCCTGTGTGAAGAGGACATCAGCGCCGCGACTGACTGGTGACGGCCCAGTTCAGTAGTATCTTCAAGATTAGCCACTTCGATAGCAGCGTCAACGTTAGGTACTTCGATAGCAGTTCAAGAAAGACTTTCGTGTCAGAGATCAACAGTCACTGCAAAGACTGATTATTTCGTAAGTCGCACTTTGTTGCGACACATCTGTGTAATCGTCAAAGTTAGGTTTTGTAATTTTCTTATTGCAGTAAAACTCACTAATACGTCTTGATGATTGTTTGTCTAAAGAACCAAGCACGCAGTATTCCTAGACACTACAATTATGGTGAAAAGACACGTGTATTTGCATGCACTTTCATCGACTTAACAACGTTATTTGCTTGGTTGCTAATTTCTACTGTTGTTTATTGCTGTTGTTGTTGTTGTTTTGGTCTTCAGTCCTGAGACTGGTTTGATGCAGTTCTCCATGCTACCCTATCCTGTGCAAGCTTCTTCATCTCCCAGTACTTACTGCAACCTACATCGTTCTGAATCTGCTTAGTGTATTAATCTCTTGGTCTCCCTCTACGATTTTTACCCTCCACGCTTCCCTCCAATGCTAAATTTGTGATCCCTTGATGCCTCAGACCATGTCCTACCAACCGGTCCTTTCTTCTTGTCAAGTTGTGCCACAAACTCCTCTTCTCCCCAATTCTATTCAATACCTCCTCATTAGTTATGTGATCTACCCATCTAATCTGCAGCATTCTTCTGTAGCACCACATTTCGAAAGCTTCTATTCTCTTCTTGTCCAAACTATTTATTGTCGATGTTTCACTTCCATACATGGCTACACTCCATACAAATACTTTCAGAAACGACTTCCTGACACTTAAATCTGTACTCGATGTTAACAAATTTCTCTTCTTCAGAAACGCTTTCCTTGCCATTGCCAGTCTACATTTTATATCTTCTCTACTTCGACCATCATCAGTTACTTTGCTCCCCAAATAGCAAAACTCCTTTACTATTTTAAGTGTCTCATTTCCTAATCCAATTCCCTCAGGATCACCCGACTTAATTCGACTACGTCCCATTATCCTCGTTTTGCTTTTGTTGATGTTCATCTTATATCCTCCTTTCAAGACACTGTCCAGATTGAATAACATCGGGGAGAGGCTACAACCCTGTCTTCACTCCGTTACCAACCACTGCTTCCCTTTCATGCCCCTCGACTCTTATAACTGCGATCTGGTTTCTGTGCAAATTGTAAATAACCTTTCGCTCTCTGTATTTTACCCCTGCCACCTTTAGAATTTAAAAAGAGAGTATTCCAGTATTTTTTTTTACCATCACAACGAATACTATATTTGTAATCATCGAAAAGTAAACGATTAAAGGCAAAGGTTTTCCTGAAAATGTATGCTTGTTGTGATTTCCGAAAGGCCTTATACCTGCCATTAGGTAAGGTACCGACAACTGCTTTGCACCTGGTCACTTCGACCAGAAGACACAGGTTTCAAGGACGAGGGAGTGGCTTGCGGGCCGGCCGATGTGGCCGAGCGGTTCTAGGCGCTACAGTCTGGAACCGCGCGACCGCTACGGTCGCAGGTTCGAATCCTGCCTCGGGCATGGATGTGTGTGATGTCCTTAGGTTAGTTAGGTTTAAGTAGTTCTAAGTTCTAGGGGACTGATGACCACAGCAGTTAAGTCCCATAGTGCTCAGAGCCATTTGAACCAGTGGCTTGCGAAGTGAAATATCAATAAATAAAAGTGTAAATATCTTTATTAAATAATACAAGGTTACACTATGTCAAAACGTGAGGGTAATGTACGATTAAGCGTCGGATGTGCTTTCGACTTTACAAGCTGCAGGATGATATTTTTCATAGAGACACGAAAAACAAATCAAAACGGCATCTCCTACATCGAATGAATGCAATTTTCCCTCATGCACTAGGAATGTTCATAGTTTCTAATCAGAAACAAAGCTCATTGACATTTTGAAACATTTCTCTTTCTTCCGACAATGTAGGTGGCTGGTTCAGATGGCTCTGAGCACTATGGGGCTCAACTTCTGAGGTCATCAGTCCCCTAGAAGTTAGAACTACTTAAACGTAATTAACCTAAGGACATCACACACATCCATGCCCGAGGCAGGATACGAACCTGCGACCGTAGCGGTCGCGCGGTTCCAGACTGTAGCACAATCTGGATGCGAAACAAGCGTTATGCAACATTTTTGGAGATATCGGTGCCGAAAACTGCCGATCTGTGATTCAGTGTGTTGTAATAGCATCTTGGCGAGAAGCAGTTTGTCGTCGGTTCTCAACCAAATACGAACAAGTTTGAAGGCGCTTGATAATGTTTTTAACTTGTCTGTAGAAATAAAAGCCGCATAATATTTGTTTTAATAGTGAAAATTAGTAAACAGCCGAATAACACTGGAAATTCAATAAAAGTTCGTGAAAATATTACCTTCCAAATGTAATATGTACCGAAATAATACAACTAGTGACGAAAAATATATAAATCGAAAGAAAACAGCGGGACTCGATCCAGTGATCCACTGGTTCCGGAGCTTGAACGCTTACCACATGACCACCGCCAGCCCGTGGTAAAGGTCGCAACACACCGATGCATCATTGAAGCGTAAAACTTCTGTTGCGATGTACTCTAAATTGCGTAAGTAGTGTAAGTAGGCTGTTTAGGTTTTCATGTTGGTAATGCCACAAAGCGCTCTGTATGAAAATCACTGACTGTGCTGTGTGCAGTCTGTGGCTGGTTGAACTCATTGTTGGAATATTCCCTTGTGTAGTGTTGGGCAGTCGGATGTGAACAGCACGTAGCGTAGGGCAGTTGCAGGTGAGCCTCCAGCAGTGGTGGATGTGGGGAGAGAGATGGCAGAATTTTTTAGAGCGGACGATCTGGACATGTGTCCGCCAGAAAGAGTAAATTTGTAATACTGGATATCATGAACTGCTATATATATGATGACTTTTGAACACTATTAAAGGAAATAAATTGTTTGTTTTCTATCAGTATCTTTCATTTGCTAACTACGCCTATCAGTAGTTAGAATCTTTTATTTAGCTGGCAGTATTTGCGCTCGCTGTATTGCAGTAGTTCGAGCAACGAATATTTTTGTGAGGTAAGTGATTCATGAAAGGTATAGGTTATTGTTAGTCTGCGCCATTCTTTTGTAGGGATTATTGAAAATCAGATTGCGTTGCGCTAAAAAAATATAGTGTGTCAGTTTAGTGATGATCAGAATAAGTAAAGAGAGAACTGCCTGAGTACTTTCAGTTTTACGTCTTTGTATCAAATAACGTAGAAGTTTAGCATGACAGTAATTCACAATTTTCCAAAGGGGACGTTTCAGTAGTAAGTCTTGCTACTTGCACATTATGTTGTCCTATCCTAATAAAACTACTAAAACTCTGCAAAGTTTGAAGCAAATCCGTGATCTGAACGTCGTTGGCTTCCCTTGTGAGTCGGACAGGGAATGTTTTTCGGTTATTCGAGCAGTTCGCGCCCTGTATTTATCTGGATATTATATCCGGTGTGTGTCGGAATAAGTATGACGCCAGCAACTTGCACCTGGAAGTAATGAGGCGGGGCGCGAAATGCTTCATGGGATCAGGTGTGACGGCTGCAACACCATCGGTCTATTGATTGTCAGTGGGTGTGCGTGACAGCTGACTGATGAAGGCCTTTCATTTTTTTTAAATTATTAATAGGCATCGTTAGGGTCTGCAACGGAGCGATAATTGAGATGCCTTATCGCTAATAACATAATTTGAATCGGCCTGTTGCGCAGAGTGCCTCCCGCCTCCCCTTCCGTAGTTCCTCTCCGGCTTCGCGGCTCGCTGGCGCCGCTCAACAGCCAGCTGTCAGGCCGTGTCACTGCGCATGCGCGGAGCGGGCAGGTGGCGCCCGTGGCCAATTGAGGGCCCGTGGTGCGCCATCAGCTGCGAGTGGACGCCGGAAGCGCCGTATCGGGAGGGGAGGGCGTAGCTCCGAACGCCTCACTCGCGTCAGCTTCCGCTCGCAGCCAGGATAATTCAATCCGTCCTCCAAAGAGAAGGGGGGAGTGGGTAAAAGGGGGAGGCGGCATTGTCTCACAGAGATAGCCGGGCACGGTACGTAAATGCTCGGATCGATAAGGCACACCAGAATTACAGGACCGATAACGATACTTCACTGAACTGAAAAGTCAGTATAACAAAATAAAAATTATATTTATCATGTTAGTTCCCTTTTTAGGGTTCCGTGCCTCAACCGTTCAAAAAGCAGAATCCTTATATGAACGCTTTGTTATCCGTCCTACTGTTAAAAACCCTTTTTCTCCGGAACAAGTTGAAATTTATGTCTAAGGCCCCTTGGCAGTGTAAAAAAGGAAAGCCTGTCAATCAGTGCAGTCAAGATATTGCAGTTATGTCAATTTTTTTTTCACCTTCGCAAAATCACTCATAAAAACCTATAGGGTACTTCCCGTTCGAATAGATTCGTGAAATTTGGCAAGAAGCATGGTTTCACAGTTCAATGAACGGAAAAAGTGCGAAAAAGGTCCATTTGTAATTTTATCATCCAAAAAATTTGTTTCGTCATTTCTTAACTGACTCTGTCTCTACGCCCGTCTCTTCCATGTAAGTTTTTTTTTCATTTACTCATATGAATGTGTTCTGTTTAGTTCTTCCTCTCCGGCATCCAGGACGCGCTAGAAGTTTGTAGCCATTCTGTCTATTAACGTTGTCAGGCTGCTTAATGATTTCAATCGACTCTAGTATTTTGCGTTGGGGCGCCCATGATTCTTTCACCAGTACGCGGGCTTCGTGAAACAAGATGGGTTGTCCGCAGTCACCGTGGTGTTCCACTATCGCCAATTTGTTGCGCTGTGCACGTATCGTTCACGTACTGACTGGCCGCTACAGTCGCAGGTTCGAATCCTGCCTCGGGCTTGGGTGTGTGTGATGGCCTTAGGTTAGTTAGATTTAAGTAGTTCTAAGACGAAAAAATCTCGGGTGAACAGCCTGGTATGAGTGTGCATGTTGTTGTGGTCTTCAGTCCTGAGACTGGTTTGATGCAGCTCTCCATGCTACTCTATCCTGTGCAAGCTTTTTCATCTCCCAGTACCTACTGCAACCTACATCCTTCTGAATTTGCTTAGTGTATTCATCTCTTGGTCTCCCTCTACGATTTTTACCCTCCACGCTGCGCTCCAATGCTAAATTTGTGATCCCTTGATGCCTCAGAACATGTCCTACCAACCGGTCCCTTCTTCTTGTCAAGTTGTGCCACAAACTCCTCTTCTCCCCAATTGTATTCAATACCTCCTCATTAGTTATGTGATCTACCCATCTAATCTTCAGCATTCTTCTGTAGCACCACATTTCGAAAGCTTCTATTCTCTTCTTGTCTAAACTATTTATCGTCCATGTTTCACTTCCATACATGGCTACACTCTATACGAATACTTTCAGAAATGACTTCCTGACACTTAAATCAATACTGGATGTTAACAAATTTCTCTTCTTCAGAAACGCTTTCCTTGCCATTGCCAGCCTACATTTTATATCCTCTCTACTTCGACCATCATCAGTTATTTTGCTCCCCAAATAGCAAAACTCCTTTACTACTTTAAGCGCCTCATTTCCTAATCTAATTCCCTCAGCATCACCCGACTTAATTAGACTACATTCCATTATCCTTGTTTTGCTTTTGTTGATGTTCATCTTATATCTTCCTTTCAAGACACTGTCCATTCCATTCAACTGCTCTTCCAAGTCCTTTGCTGTCTCTGACAGAATTACAATGTCATCGGCGAACCTCAAAGTTTTTATTTCTTCTCCATGAATTTTAATACCTACCCCGAATTTTTCTTTTGTTTCCTTTACTGCTTGCTCAATATACAGATTGAACAACATCGGGGAGAGGCTACAACCCTGTCTTACTCCCTTCCCAACCACTGCTTCCCTTTCATGTCCCTCGACTCTTATAACTGCCATCTGGTGTCTGTACAAATTGTAAATAGCCTTTCGCTCCCTGTATTTTAACACTGCCACCTTCAGAGTTTGAAAGAGAGTATTCCAGTTAACGTTGTCAAAAGCTTTCTCTAAGGGTAAAAATGCTAGAAACGTAGGTTTGCCTTTCCTTAATCTTTCTTCTAACATAAGTCGTAAGGTCAGTATTGCCTCACGTGTTCCAGTGTTTCTACGGAATCCAAACTGATCTACCCCGAGGTTGGATTGTACTAGTTTTTCCATTCGTCTGTAAAGAATTCGTGTTAGTATTTTGCAGCTGTGACTTATTAAGCTGATAGTTCGGTAATTTTCACATCTGTCAACACCTGCTTTCTTTGGGATTGGAATTATTATATTCTTCTTGAAGTCTGAGGGTATTTCGCCTGTTTCATACATCTTGCTCACCAGATGGTAGAGTTTTGTCAGAACTGGCTCTCCCAAGGCCGTCAGTAGTTCCAATGGAATATTGTCTACTCCGGGGGCCTTGTTTCGACTCAGGTCTTTCAGTGCTCTGTCAAACTCTTCACGCAGTATCGTATCTCCCATTTCATCTTCATCTACATCCTCTTCCATTTCCATAATATTGTCCTCCAGTACATCGCCCTTGTATAGACCCTCTATATACTCCTTCCACCTTTCTGCTTTCCCTTCTTTGCTTAGAACTGGGTTTCCATCTGAGCTCTTGATATTCATACAAGTCGTTCTCTTATCTCCAAAGGTCTCTTTAATTTTCCTGTAGGCGGTATCTATCTTACCCCTAGTGAGATAGGCCTCAACATCCTTACATTTGTCCTCTAGCCATCCCTGCTTAGCCATTTTGCACTTCCTGTCGATCTCATTTTTGAGACATTTGTATTCCTTTTTGTTTCGGCAATCGACCACGTTGCCATCATCAGGTGCGCTGATGTACTGACCTGCGGTGGGCCGGCGCCGCGTATATATAGGACAATCTCCCTCCCGTTCCACCCTTAGGCGCTTCCTGTGAGTCGGTGCGGTCCGCGTCCCGCGCGCTGTCCAGGTACAGCGTCCGTGCTCCCGCCGTCTGGGCGCTGCGTCCTAGGTCTTCCCGTTCAGGAAGGTCTGCCGGCACCGCTCTCGTTATGCTTCCCTCCTCCCCCGAAGTCGGTACACTCTGGGAAATATCCTGTTTCTTCTTAATTTGGGCGATCGAGGGTTTCCACGCCTTGCTAAGGATGTAACCGCTGTCACGATTTAGTTGTGGCTCCCTTACTCTGATCTCTATGGCTTCTTTGATGACCCAGTCCCAGTATTTGGAAGTCTGTGTCAAGACTTTGGTTTAGTCATAATCCATACTGTGGAGTTCCGGCAGGCAATGCTCAGCGATTGCCGACTTACAGGGCTGTTGCAGTCTACAAGGTGCATTCAAGTTCTAAGGCCCCCGATTTTTTTTTCTCCGGACTGGAAAGAGATAGAAACATACGCATTGTTTTAAAATGAGGTCGCGTTCATTGTCAATACGTCCCAGAGATGGCAGCATCGTACGGCAGATGGAATTTTACCGCCAGCGGCGAGAATGAGAACTGTTTTAAATACTTAAAATGGCGACGTTTTCCTTACTTGAACAGCGTGCAAACATTCGTTTTCTGAATTTGTGTGGTGTGAAACCAATTGAAATTCATCGACAGTTGAAGGAGACATGTGGTGATGGAGTTATGGATGTGTCTAAAGTGCGTTCGTGGGTGCGACAGTTTAATGAAGGCAGAACATCGTGTGACAACAAACCGAAACAACCTCGGGCTCGCACAAGCCGGTCTGACGACATGATCGAGAAAGTGGAGAGAATTGTTTTGGGGGATCGCCGAATGACTGTTGAACAGATCGCCTCCAGAGTTGGCATTTCTGTGGGTTCTGTGCACACAATCCTGCATGACGACCTGAAAATGCGAAAAGTGTCATCCAGGTGGGTGCCACGAATGCTGACGGACGACCACACGGCTGCCCGTGTGGCATGTTGCCAAGCAATGTTGACGCACAACGACAGCATGAATGGGACTTTCTTTTCGTCGGTTGTGACAATGGATGAGACGTGGATGCCATTTTGCAATCCAGAAACAAAGCGCCAGTCAGCTCAATGGAAGCACACAGATTCACCGCCACCAAAAAAATTTCGGGTAACTGCCAGTGCTGAAAAAATGATGGTGTCCATGTTCTGGGACAGCGAGGGTGTCATCCTTACCCATTGCGTTCCAAAGGGCACTACGGTAACAGGTGCATCCTACGAAAATGTTTTGAAGAACAAATTCCTTCCTGCACTGCAACAAAAACGTCCGGGAAGGGCTGCACGTGTGCTGTTTCACCAAGACAACGCACCCGCACATCGAGCTAACGTTACGCAACAGTTTCTTCGTGATAACAACTTTGAAGTGATTCCTCATGCTCCCTACTCACCTGACCTGGCTCCTAGTGACTTTTGGCTTTTTCCAGCAATGAAAGACACTCTCCGTGGCCGCACATTCACCAGCCGTGCTGCTATTGCCTCAGCGATTTTCCAGTGGTCAAAACAGACTCCTAAAGAAGCCTTCGCCGCTGCCATGGAATCATGGCGTCAGCGTTGTGAAAAATGTGTACGTCTGCAGGACGATTACGTCGAGAAGTAACGCCAGTTTCATCGATTTCGGGTGAGTAGTTAATTAGAAAAAAAATCGGAGGCCTTAGAACTTGAATGCACCTTGTAGTGTGCCGTTGATGTTCTCGGCATCGGTCCTCAATGGTACGAATTGTCTGCCCTATGTACGTATACACTACCGCATTGGCAAGGTATCTGATAAACCCCTGATTTACGTAGATAAGGCTCCACAAAACGGAATAATAGCAAAGGCCGCCTCCTCCTGAAGTTCATCCTCAGTTTCCGCCGGCGCTGCAGGTGTGGGATGTACAGCCTACCGAATTTGCCCTTCCTTGTAACCGTTCCTCCGAAACACTGTCTTCAGATGGTCCAATTCTTGTTGTAGACTTTCCCTGTCGGAGATGGTGTGAGCTCTGTGTACAAGAGTTCTCTCCACGCCAGTCTTTTGTGCCGGGTGGTGGCAGCTATCTAAGTTCTACATCTACATCTACATGACTACTCTGCAATTCACATTTAATTGCTTGGCAGAGGGTTCGTCGAACCACAATCATACTATCTCTCTACCATTCCACTCCCGAATAGCGCGCGGGAAAAACGAACACCTAAACCTTTCTGTTCGAGCTCTGATTTCTCTTATTTTATTTTGATGATCATTCCTACCTATGTAGGTTGGGCTCAACAAAATATTTTCGCATTCGGAAGAGAAAGTTCGTGACTGAAATTTCGTAAATAGATCTCGCCGCGACGAAAAACGTCTTTGCTGTAATGACTTCCATCCCAGTTCGCGTATCATATCTGCCACACTCTCTCCCCTACTACGTGATAATACAAAACGAGCTGCCCTTTTTTGCACCCTTTCGATGTCCTCCGTCAATCCCACCTGGTAAGGGTCCCACACCGCGCAGCAATATTCTAACAGAGGACGAACGAGTGTAGTGTAAGCTGTCTCTTTAGTGGACATGTTGCATCTTCTAAGTGTCCTGCCAATGAAACGCAACCTTTGGCTCGCCTTCCCCACAATATTATCTATGTGGTCGTTCCAACTGAAGTTGTTCGTAATTTTAACACCAAGGTACTTCTAGGGGACTGATGACCTCAGTGCTCAGAGCCATTTGAACCATTTTTTTGTAGACTGGCCACGCTGTCACTGCTGCGTAGGCAGCACCGCACTAACAATGTAGCTCATATACATATGCGGTATTCAGGCTGTTTACTGCATCCGTGTTGGAACCAGTCATGTCGTGGACCTCGTGCCTGCTGCGGCAAATCGGTTTGGAGCCTCGTCGGCGGTGGACGTTGCATAGCCGTTCAGTGACGCCCTCCACATACGGCAAGCGCAGTAGCGAAAGATTCTCTCCCTTCCCTTCCTGTCCTCTTGTTTTATTCCGCCGGCCGGTGTGGCCGTGCGGTTAAAGGCGCTTCAGTCTGGAACCGCGTGACCGCTACGGTCGCAGGTTCGAATCCTGCCTCGGGCATGGATGTGTGTGATGTCCTTAGGTTAGTTAGGTTTAATTAGTTCTAAGTTTTAGGCGACTGATGACCTCAGAAGTTAAGTCGCATAGTGCTCAGAGCCATTTTGTTTTATTCCGGTTGACCATGGCTGACTAACTTTGAATGTTGTTATCATACTGGTTGACGCGAAAGGTGTGGTATAGCTCCCACAATTCTTCTTTGATGTTATTAGTATAACGTTTCCGGTATGCACGGCCAGTCAACGTATGTAGTACATAAGACTTGTGTGCCGGGTGATGGTGGCTGTCCGCGTGCAAGTACCGAATTGTGTGGCTTGGCTCCTGGTACACTTCGTGCCATCGACGGTTCTTTATACCTCCACGTCCAAAAGTGGCAACGAACCGTTGTTTTCGGTTTCATGCGTAACTGTATATTCATATGCAGGCTATTTAAGTGTTGGAGGAAGTTTCACAATCCAGCTTCCTTCACACCGTGGTCGCCAGTATTGACGCGAACTGTATCGCTGATCTCATTTCTGCTACTCATTAATTTCATCTTTCTCTTCCATATGCTCTTTATATTCCTCAGTGTCTTTGTAATATACAGGCAGAACTACGCTAGTGACGAGTCACATCTCTGACGTACTCATATCTGAGGTTCTGTGTCTGAGTCGGTAAAAACGGAACGCTTATAGGATTGCTGTTTTTTCTGCCTGTCTGTCAAACTGGTAAAAATTCCTGTCCCTCAGGCACGGGTAGATGTATCAGGTCGAAATGGATGTCACGTACTGAGGCCTACGGTCCCTTTGCGGTGTAAAAAATTGAAGCTTATAAGTCAATGCAGTCAAAAGATACGGCCATGTCACATATTTTGATACTCGAAAAACTCATTCAGCAAAGTCTATAGGGTACTTCCTATTGACCGGGATCCATAAAATTTGACGAGAAACAAGTAAAGGAAAAAAATCCGGGAATTGTAAGTTTGTAATTATATAGCATGGAAAAAAAAAATATTTCTCATTTGTTGTCCGACACTCTGCGTATCCGTCTATTAAGATCCCTTACCGAGTGAGGTGTCGCAGTGGTTAGCACACTGGACTCGCATTCGGGATGACGACGGTTCAAACCCGTGTCTCGCCATCCTGATTTAAGATTTTCGCAATTTCCCTAAATCGCTTCAGGCAAATGCCGGGATGGTTCCCTTGAAGGGGCATAGCCGACTTCCTTCACCATTCCTTCCCTAATCCTATAGGACCGATGCCCTCGTTGTTTGGTCCCCTCTCCCGAATCAACCTATCATTTTTTTATCAGGAACGGGAAGACGCATCAAGTTTAATTTGTATCACATACCAAAGTCTATAATTCCGTCTCCAGCCATCCTGATTTAGGTTTTCCGTGATTTCCCTAAATCGTTTCCGGCAAATACCGGGATGGTTCCTTTGAAAGGGCACGGCCGATTTCCTTCCCCATCCTTCCCTAACCCGAGCTTGTGCTCCGTCTCTAATGACCTCGTTGTCGACGGGACGTTAAACTACACACTAACATAACCTAACTAAGGTCTATAGTCGCATGGCGGTGTAACGTCAACGAAATGAAAAGATATGCCAACTAATGACATATTTTGACACTCGCAAATCGACTCATCAAAACCTATAGGGTACTTCGCGTTGGCCTAGAATCATGAAGTTTGGCTAGAAACAAGTTTCGCAGCGTAACTTACGGGGAAAAAAATGAAAACTTTGTTAATTTTTGAAACTTCCTGGCAGATTAAAACTGTGTGCCCGACCGAGACTCGAGCCCGGGACCTTTCGCGGGCAAGTGCTCTACCATCTGAGCTACCGAAGCACGACTTGCGCCCCGTCCTCACAGCTTTACTTCTGCCGGTATCTCGCCTCCAACTTTCCAAATTTTACAGATGTTCCCCTCCGAACGTTGCAGAACTAGCACTCCTGAAAGAAAGGATATTGCGGAGACATGGGTTAGCCACAGCCTGGGGTATGTTCCCAGAATAAGATTTTCACTCTGCAGCGGAGTGTGCGCTGATATGAAAAGCTGGAGGACGGGGCGTGAGTCGTGCTTGGGTAGCTTAGATGGTAGAACACTTGCCCGCGAAAGGCAAAGGTCCCGAGTTTGAGTTTCGGTCCGGCACACAGTTCTAATCTGCCAGGAAGTTTCATACGAGCGCACACTCCGCTGCAGAGTGAAAATCTCATTGTTAATTCTTAATTATTTGAGACGAAAATATTTCTTTTGTTGTTTATTACCCGACTTCAAATTTAAAATTACAACATTCACGGGACCGATATCTTGCCAGTGTTAGTGTCGACAGTAGCAAAAATCGTCAAGGTTCGCTACTCTCGGGATGGATGAATTGTCTATATCCTTAATTAAGTTTGTACGGAACTCTCAGAGCGCCAATCCTGGTCTCACCTGACTAATGTTTTGCGTGTGTGAGCCTCGTGTACTTCACTAGTTGCGTGTATGGTGCCTCTGTAAACTTACACGTAACAGACCTGCTCGGATAACAAGTCGGCGTGCGTCGTGCGTGAGCTGCGCAGAGGGCGCACAGTTATTGCGGCGCGGGCAAATCCGCGCCGACTGCCTCGTTTTAGGGAGAGACGCGCTCCGCTGTCAGTCCACATAACGTGCCGTCTGTTTGCCGCCCCCGGCTCTCCGCGGAGGCGTCTTATGACACAGGCTCTCCGCTGTCACTCCAATTTCACGAGCTGCTTCGTGCTATTGGCATTTCTCCCGCTTTCCCTGCCTCGTGCTCTACACGGGACGAGGCAGCGTTCGGCTCTCGCACATCATTCTGCCACCACAGCAACGTCATCTGTGTCCATCACGTCCCTGCTGTTGCAGCATGCGCTGATTCTCCACCCCCTCACTTTCAAAATATAAGTGGCCGTCACCGTCACTTTAACGTACTGCAGTTTAAATAACAGTGACTTACATACAGGGTGGTCCATTGATCGAGACCGGGCCAAATAGCTCACGAAATAAGCGTCAAACGAAAAAACTACAAAGAACGAAACTTGTCTAGCTTGAAAGGGGAAACCAGATGGCGCTATGGTTGGCCCGCTAGACGGCGCTGCCTTAGGTCAAACGGATATCAACTGCTTTTTCTTAAATAGGAACCCCCATTTCTATTACATATTCCTGTAGTACGTAAAGAAATATGAATGTTTTAGTTGGACGACTTTTTTCCCTTTGTGATAGATGGCGCTGTAATAGGCACAAACATATGGCTCACAAGTTTAGGCGAACAGTTGGTAACAGGTAGGTTTTTTAAATTAAAATACAGAACTTAGGTACGTTTGAACATTTTATGTCGGTTGTTCCAATGTGATACATGTACCTTTCTGAACTTACCATTTCTGAGAACGCATGCTGTTACAGCGTGATTATCTGTAAATACCACATTAATGCAATAAATCCTCAAAATGATATCCGTCAACATTAATGCATTTGGCAGTAGGTGCAACGACATTCCTCTCAACAGCGAGTAGTTCGCCTTCCTTAATGTTCGCACATGCATTGACAATGCGCTGACGCATGTTGTCGGGCGTTGTCGGTGGATCACGATGGCAAATATCCTTCAACTTTCCCCACAGAAAGAAATCCGAGGACGTCAGATCCGGTGAACGTGCGGGCCAATCCACCTGTCATGAAATATGCTATTCAATACCACTTCAACCGCACGCGAGCTGTGTACCGGACATCCATCATGTTGGAAGTACATCGCCATTCTGTCACGCAGTGAAACATCTTGTAGTAACATCGGTAGAACATTTCGTAGGAAATCAGCATACTTTTCACCATTTAGATTGCCATCGATAAAATGGGGGCTAATTATCCTTCCTCCCATAATGCCTCACCATACATTAACCCGCCAAGGTCGCTGATGCTCCACTTGTCGCAGCCATCGTGGATTTTCCGTTGCCCAATAGTGCGTATTATGCCGGTTTACGTTACCGCTGTTGGTGAATGACGCTTCGTCGCTAAATAGAACGCGTGCAAAAAATCTGTCATTTTCCCGTAATTTCTCTTGTTTCCATCGGCAGAGCTGTACACGACGTTCAAAGTCGTCTCCATGCAATTCCTGGAGCATAGAAATATGGTACGGGTGCAATCGATGTTGATGTAGCATTCTCAACAACGACGTTTTTGAGATTCCCGATTCTCGCGCAATTTGTCTGCTGCTGATGTGCGGATTAGCCGCGACAGCAGCTAAAACACCTACTTGGGCATCATATTTTGTTGCAGGTCGTGGTTGACGTTTCACATGTGGCTGAACACGTCCTGTTTGCTTAAATAACGTAACTATCCGGCGAACTGTCCGAACACTTGGATGATGTCGTCCAGGATATCGAGCAGCATACACAGCACACGCCCGTTGAGCATTTTGATCACAATAGCCATACATCAACACCATATCGACCTTTTCCGCAATTGGTAAATGGTCCATTTTAACACGGGTAATGTATCACGAAGCAAATACCGTCCGCACTGGCGGAATGTTACGTGATACCACGTACTTATACGTTTGTGACTATCACAGCGCCATCTATCACAAAGCGAAAAAAGTGGTCCAAATAAAACATTGATATTTCTTTACGTACTACTCGAATATGTAATAAAAAATTGGGTTCCCTATTTGAAAAAACGCAGTTATCCGTTTGATCTATGGCAGCGCCATCTAGCGGGCCAACCATAGCGCCATCTGGTTTCCCCCTTCTAGCTAGATGAGTTTCGTTCTTTGTAGTTTTTTCGTTTGATGCTTATTTCTTGAGATATTTAGCCCGGTCACTATCAATGACCACCCTGTAGAATGTTTCGATATGAAAAGTGTGAAGTCTTCCATCCGGATATTAAAAAAATTCCATCAAATCTCAGTTTCACAATAAATCACACAAATCTGAAGACTGTCAATTCAGCTAAATACCTAGGGATTACGAAGAACTGAAATTATTAGCATCAAATAGAAAATGTTGTGGGGGAAGACGAACCAAAGACTGTTTTTCACTGGCAGATCTACTGAAGAGACTGACTTACACTGCATTTCTCTGACCTCTTCTGCAATACAGCTGCACGGTATGGGATGCTTAAAAGATGGGATTGACAGAGGACATCGTAAGAGTTCAAAGAACGGCAGCTCGTTTTGAATGATGGCGAATTAGGGGGAGAGAGTGTCACGGAAAGGATAAGCGAGTTGGGGGCGGCACTCATTAAAACAAAGGCGTTTTCCGCTCTCGCTGTATCCTTTTGCGAAATTTCAGTCATCAACTTCGTCCTTCGAATGCCGAATCACTTTGCTTTTGTTTTCAACTAGAAAGGATGAAATTAGGATCGGAATAAAATAAGGGAAATCAGAGCTCGCACGGATAAATTGACGTGTTCATTCTTCCTCCATGCTCTTTGAGAGAGGAACGGTCGAGAAATAGTCTGGTAGCGGTTCTATGAATCGTCCACTAAGAACTTAGATGTGAAATTAAATTGACCATCTAGAAGTAGCTAAGAACAAAAATAATTTCTTTAGCTCACTGCTTAGTTCCTCGAGTTACCACGACGTCCAAGAAGCTGAAGTTTAGTGGTATACATTACTTGAAAAGGTCACTATTTGTATGACTACTACGACTCACGACTGGATCATAAGGCCAATAGGGACCACACCCTCATTACATCACTCTCGTTCAACGAGACCAAACTAACACATAGCCGACATATCGAGAAGAAATTTGCACAGGTTAACACCGGAGTAATACTGTTTAATAGTATTTTGTGCTTATCAGAGACAGCGACTGGGCGGACAGGAAAAGAAATGCACATGAATAACGTCCTGCAGTGCTATTGTTGCACTAAAAAGGGATTTCATAATCAAGATGTTAATGTGTCATAAAAGGAAAGTTTACAATCTGCGTATATTATCAGATATTGTTTTAATACGGAAGCCATTTACAAACTGTGTGTTATTCAAGGAATGATGGGACACGATGACCAGCAAATGGTTCAGCGGGTACTACGTCTGCACTGTAAATTACATGGTATGAAATAAGGCTCAAGGAAGATCTTTGATGAATTCCATAATACGAGAATAGATCGAAACGACGACTTCTAGTAGAGCTGAGTAGCTAACACTGGAAGAGATCAGAAGCAGAAGGATGTAAAATTAGAGAGATTCGAGCGCGCACGGAGGCTTTCCGGCAGTCGTTCTTCCCGCGAACCATACACGACTGGAACAGGAGAGGGAGGTAATGACAGTGGCACCTAAAGTGCCCTCCGCCACACACCGTTGGGTGGCTTGCGGAGTATAAATGTAGATGTAGATGCGAGTCACTGACGACTGGGACTAGTGTAGGGGAATCTTTTATCCAGTAACGAATGACAAATGCCCGATAATCGTGTTTATGGTGATAATATAGTTGTAGTCCTTTAGCGTATTTTGCAGTACCAGTTCCTTATTTCCATCTGAAACTGTTTCAACATTTAACATTACTTTATGTTACTGGATAAGCCTAAACTAGAATATTTTAAGTTACTTTAATAATAACACCTATGTTAATTACCAAAACTAATTATCGAATTGGTTCTGTTCCAGGTGAGTGTTTCCTGTTACGGACTGCAGTTCGCGGTAAGAAAATGCGTATATTTACTTACTACCGGTGCACTTACTGTTCCCGTGAGCAGTATGCAAAGAAACTGAATTTAAGTCTCAAAATATCTTGTTGACCTGTAGCAAACAGTGTGAAAACATAGACACACTAGAGTGTACCTGATGTATTCATGCCTGGTACAGTCTGCATAGGAAGATTGTTAAAACCTCAATGTGTAACATAGTTAAATGTAGTGAATGTTGCCTCTTGTGTTGCTATTGCATTGGTCGTAACCAACGTCGATGTTTGCAGAACTCGATAAACTACAAAATAGGAAAAGAAATTTTACTGCTGCAACTGTTACTTTTTTTCTCATTAACAGGTCTCCTCCTACAGTGATTTGGCAGCTTAAAATGCTGATGAGATAATGCCCTACGCTAAGTGACTCCATTCTGTTATGAGGTATCCTATGTTACTTCTTCTCCTATAACATCTAAGACGAGCGTTTCAGGCCTCTCAATCAGAGGCAAAGTAATGTGCGACGCTGCCGAGATAAGAAAGAAGGCCGAAACTTGGAGCGGCAAGGGCTTCTGTCCCGGGTGCTTGGAGAGTCAAATCAACGTCGATTAGGCGCGCGAGATCACAGAGGCTGCCGTCGGGACGGGAGGCGGAAGATGTCTGAGATGCGTTTGGCACCTGATGAGTTAATATCCTATCATCAGGGATCCGCTTCTACAGAATTTGGCAAATTTTATTTTTCATTATTTAACTTTTGTGGCCGGCTGCAGTACATGACGCCAATCGTCAAGGTAACCCAAGAGAGGGAAGTCCTCTGCGCCATTTGTCTGTGAATCGTGTAAACTTTGTTTTCTTATTTGACTGGTTCTGTATCGTATTTTCCATGTCGGAATTTGGAGCCAGCCCAGCCTTTGCCTAAACCAGCTTCGGAAACGCCTAAACACCGCACGCTGGTCGGCCGGTCAATCAGCCCACGGTGGTTCATCCACCGCGCGGATTCGTCGTGGTCCACGAAACTCTTCTGTTTCTAACGTTTGGGCCTGTACGGCGCTGGACATCTTCAGAGGCGTTGCTCCTCCGTTGAGTCTTGCCGACGGACGGGTCGGACTCAGAGCGGCATACGTACTGTAGAAAAAAGGTCGTGGCCAGAGGTACTTGAAAAGCAGAGATGTTCCTTGTCAAAGATAAAACTTAACTACCGATTGTCATCTTGTCAAAGATAAAAAGCTATTTCGCTACAGAACTACTGTGCATATGTCACTAAGTTAAGGTCTCTTCTTTGCTATCAAAATTATGCCTATGTCTATATATTTCAATGGCTTCTCTACATAGCCATGGACAATAGTTCGTCGTGTTACATGAAATTTTAGTTTCAGAAACCTTGACTTCTTGACTGAAGAGCATGCTCTGCTACAGCTGAATTGTCTGTGTTTCCTAGTTGGCAAAGACTTTTGTGTTCCTTCAGCCCTGTACTCAAGGTTCTCTTGGCTGTCCCATTATAAACATTACCGCACATACACGAAATTTTATATACAGCACATGCTGGCAAAGGAGGGCGGTTGCCGGCCGCGGTGGCCGAGCGGTTCTAGGCGCTTCAGTCCGGAACCGCGCGACTGCCACGGTCGCAGGTTCGAATCCTGCCTCCGGCATGGATGTGCGTGATTTCTTTAGGTTAGTTAGGTTTAAGTAGTTCTAACTTCTAGGGGACTGATGACCTCAGACATTAAGTCCCATAGTGCTCAGAGCCATTTGAACCATTTTTGAGGGCGTTTATCCTTCACAGATCGGAGTGCTCGACGTATTTTCTTTGTTGGGCTAAAAAACTGTCTAACCTCATGTTTCTGTAAAAGATTTGTTTGAACACGATAGTGCTTGAATAGGCATGGTTCTGTTAGAGGTGCCATCCCGCCCCCCTGGTCTGGTCTGTGCACTGACTTACCCAGCAAGTCGTAGTGGGACTCCCAACCACAGGGCAGGTCGGTATTTTCCTCATTAACAAACATTGCCAGAGGTAGATAAATATTACAGAACTGACTGGCGATGGAACCGTCAGTCTCTTAACCGCAACTGCGCAACTCGAAAATCACTTGAGAAAAGTTATTCACAAAGTTGGAAACTGGCAAATGTAAATACACCCTTACTAGAAGCGATTTCCTTTGAATCTCAGTCCGAAGTGTCTTTGTGTAAAATTAGTGTCGCACTACTAAAAGAACGGTTTTACTTTCAGTCCTCCGTCGAACCTAGACAATTTTTACTTTTATTTTCACGGCCAGTAATAGGTTTCATTCACGTCTGCCAATGGCTTTTATATGCGGAAAATACGAGGTTGTCCTGGTGGTCGATACTAGACCGAAGATGCTAATAGAACTGGTTAGGCAAGTCAGTTAAAAGCTCGGACGAAGGAAAGGGCATTAAACTTCCACTAGAATCACGGCTAGTGAAGCAGTGCGATAGTCAGACCAACCTTCGGGCTGAATTAGTTTTACTGATTTTTCGCGATAATACAAAACGTGCTGGCCTTCTTTGAACTTTCTTGATGTGCTCCGTTAATCCTATCTGGTAAGGATCCCACACCGCGCAGCAGTATTTTAAAAGTGGACGGACAATCATAGTATAGGCAGTCTCTTTAGTAAATGTGTTACATTTTCTAAGTGTTCCGCCAATAAAACGCAGTGTTCGGTTAGTTTTCCCAACAATGTTTTCTGTGTGTTCCTTCCAATTTAAAGTGTTCGTATTTGTAATTCCTAACTATTTAGCCGAGTTAATGGGTTTTAGATTTGACTGGTTTATCGTGTAACCGAAGCTCAACGGGTTCCCTTTAGCACTCATGTGGATGACATCACACGTTTTGTTATTTGGGATCAATCGCCAATTTTCGGCCGGCCGCGGTGGTCTAGCGGTTCTAGGCGCTCAGTCCGGAACCGCGCGACTCCTACGGTCGCAAGTTCGAATCCTGCCTCGGGGATGGATGTGTGTGATGTCCTTAGGTTAGTTAGGCTTAAGTAGTTCTAAGTTCTAGGGGACTGATGACCACAGATGTTAAGTCCCATAGTGCTCAGAGCCAGCCAGCCAATTTTCGTACCGTACAGATACCGTTTCTAAATCGCTTTGCAATTTGTTTTGATCTTCTAATGACTTTACTAGTCCATAAACGACGACATCATCTGCAGACAACGTAAGACGGCTGCTCAGATTGTCTCCCAAATCTTTTATATAGATAAGGAACAACAAAGGCCCTATAACACTACCTTGGGGAACGCCAGAAATCACTTCCGTTTTACCCGATGACTTTCCGTCAGTTACTACGAACTGTGACTTCTTTGACAGGAAATCAGGAATCCAGTCACATAGCTGAGACTATATTCCACAGGCACGCAATTTTGCTACAAGCCGCTTGTGTGGTACAGTGTCAAATGCCTTCTGCAGATCTAGAAATACTAAATCAATTTGGAACCCCTTGTCAATAGCACTCAACATTTGCTGTGAGTAAAGAGCTAGTTGTGTTTCACAAGAACGATGTTTTCCAAATCCGTGTTGACTCTGTGTGTCAATAGACCGTTCTGGTTCAAAAATGGTTCAAATGGCTCTGAGCACTATGGGACTCAACTGCTGTGGTCATAAGTCCCCTAGAACTTAGAACTACTTAAACCTAACTAACCTAAGGACATCACACACATCCATACCCGAGGCAGGATTCGAACCTGCGGCCATAGCGGTCGCGCTGTTCCGGACTAAAGCGCCTAGAACCGGTCGGCCACACCGGCCGACCAGACCGTTTTCTGCGAGATAATTCATAATGTTTGAACACAACATGTGTCCCAAAATCCTGCTGCATATCGACGTTAATGATATGGACCTGTGATGTGGTGGATTACTCCTATTACCTTTCTTGAATATCGGTGTTACCTGTGCAACTTTCCAGCCTTTGGGTACGGATCTTTCGTCGAGCGTACGGTTGTATATGATTGTTTTTAAAAATAAGGGAATGAACAACAGGATACACAACACTCAAAATAATTTAATAAATATGGTTTTTGTCAAGACAAGCACACGCATCGAAAGCCACGTGGACTCAATACAATGACCACGATTCTAACCAGTAACCTACTTACAATATGTTCATAAACATCAAGAACAAAAAAAAGTTTCGGCATGTCGGAAATTCAGTAACATAATCATAAAATTTATTTTAGTAAACTTTCTGTACAGCATCTTAAAAACTTCTTACCATAAATGAAACTGAAAGCGAAACATAGTTTAGCTCTTTCAGAACACTCTCATGCCACTTCCATCTTCGTATAATGAATAGTTCGCGAGTTTGAGCAAGTTGAACGAAACGTAAGATTTCGCGTGTTCCGCGGGATCCGGCAACTGCTTCCCGCGACGACCTTCTCTTGCCGTAGTGTCAATCGTAAAGTAATCTTGAGCAGAATATAGTGCTGAAGGTAAAATCTTTAAGTTCCAGTTTCATCTTACACACTCGATGTTTCGGCCATCTTGAATCTTCTGGTTTTCCCAGTTGGTGAAACGAGAGGATCCTGAAGATGATCCCAGCAGAGGGGTCGAAACGTCGATGGTGTCAGAAGAGACTGGAGAGGAACATGACGCGATATAACAACCTAGACGATTTTAGCTTCAATGAGAGACCAAGAAAACCTGAAGAGGTATAGAACTGGTGCTTCGAGTTCAGAAATGGAAGCAAGAGACTCCGCGTGGAGTCGGAGCGCCGGACGCGTCGTTCCAATCGCGTGGCGTGGGAAAGGCTCCGTGCTATCCCTCTCCACCCCTACTACGCCCCCTCCCTCATTCCAGTCTGGCAGCTGCAGGCGCCAAACGCATCTCAAACAACTCACCCCTCCCGTGCCGGCGGCAGCCTGTGAGGTCTCGCTCCCCTCATGGACGTCGATTTGGCTCTCCAAGCACCCAAGGCAGATTCTCTTGCCTCCCCGAGCTTCGGTCTTCTTTCTCATGTCGGAAACATCGAAGATTTCTTTGTCAACGCCCCTCTGATTGAGAGGCCTGAATGTTACAGGAAAAGTGGTAATACGGGACATATCATGGCAGAATATGGTCGATTGGTGTAGGGCATTAACTCACCAGTATTTTAAGTTACCATATCACTGTCTTGAAAGGAGGATATTAGATGAACATCAACAAAAGCAAAACGAGGATAATGGAATGTAGTCGAATTAAATCGGGTGATGCTGAGGGAATTAGATTAGGTAATAAGACACTTAAAGTAGTAAAGGAGTTTTGCTATTTGGGGAGCAAAATAACTGATGATGGTCGAAGTAGAGAGGATATAAAATGTAGACTGGCAATGGCAAGGAAAGCGTTTCTGAAGAAGAGAAATTTGTTAACATCGAGTATAGATTTAAATGTCAGGAAGTCGTTTCTGAAAGTATTTGTATGGAGTGTAGCCATGTATGGAAGTGAAACATGGACGATAAATAGTTTGGACAAAAACAGAACAGAAGCTTTCGAAATGTGGTGCTACAGAAGAATGCTGAAGATTAGATGGGTAGATCATATAACTAATGAGGAGGTATTGAATAGAATTGGGGAGAAGAGGAGCTTGTGGCACAACTTGAAGAAGGAATCGGTTGGTAGGACATGTTCTGAGACATCGAGGGATCACAAATTTAGCATTGGAGGGCAGCGTGGAGGATAAAAATCGTAGAGGGAGACCAAGAGATGAATACACTAAGCAGATTCAGAAGGATGTAGGCTGCAGTAGGTACTGGGAGATGAAGAAGCTTGCACAGGATAGAGTAGCATGGAGAGCTGCATGAAATCAGTCTCAGGACTGAAGACAACAACAACAACAACAACAACAACATATCACTGCAGAAGAAGCCCTACATTCTTCGACATAAAACTTACTGTCGCGGCGAAAAAATCGGCGGAACGAAAAAATCGATACACTTCAAAGGAACCTAGTTAGAAACAGAACCAATATCGTGAAGGAGCGGCATTTTGAAAGGAGTTTTTTTTTATTTTCACAGTACACCTTGATTTCAAAATTCAGTTCTTTGATAAAATAATCACTGAAGACTGAAGATGTCATAAAAACGTTTTTACTACACATCCACGAAACATTTAACTGACCTGGCTAAAACTCTTCAGGACCTTCCCATGTTGTGAATGGAAGATTTTAATCCACAATCTCTCGAAGTGTTTTCTCCGAAAAACAGTGTATGAACGCATAGCTACCTACAAACTATGAATAGTTTCTGCATTGATATGGGGTCATATTACGCGCATGGGAGAAGCAAGGTTATCCAAGATTCTCATGGATTCAGCAGTAGAGGGTAGGAGAAGGTACCTGGATTCGGTTAAGAATGATTTTGAAGTAATAGGTTTAACATCAGAAGAGGCACCAATGTTAGCACTGAATAGGGGATCATGGAGGAACTGTATAAGGGGGACTATGCTCCAGACTGAACGCTGAAAGGCATAATCAGTCTTAAATGATGATGATGATGATGATGATGATGATGATATAAATACTTTCTTCTCTTAACTCTAAGTGACAATGTTGTCACTATAAAAGGTGGGTGAAATGACAGTAAATCCTTCGCAGTGAAATTATATAGGATGACGAACAGCTGTTATGTTGCACGTGGGAAATCGCCTTCAGTTGCAAGTTCTTGCGTTTTATTGTATTTGGGCTGCTCTAAGTGATATAAAAAGGCCGTTAAGGGTCCTGTTCTTTAGTGGAATTTGCAAACTCTTCGCTGTTGCTTCAAATACAGCTTATGAAAGAAGCATGTGCTGTTCGTAGTTGTGGTGACTACCTTGACATCGAATCTCTCTTTGCCATGACCTCCGTGCCAGGTATAGTCACTCGCGGTTCACTGAAGTTGGTTGAACAGTGAGCTGAATCAGCATTATAGCGAATAGCTACAACAGTGGATTCAGTAGAGACACTCACCTTCACCTCAACCATCAGAAAACTCAGTTTTTTTTCTAAAGTGATTAGCGTTCAAGCTCTTAAACCAGTTATTCTGGAAAGGAACCTCCTCCCCCTCTCTCCTCCTCCCTCCCTCCCCCATCTCCCCCCCATCTCTCCCCCTCTCTCCCTCCCCCTCTCTCCCTCCCCCTCTCTCCCTCCCCCTCTCTCCCTCCCCCTCCCTCCCCCATCTCTCCCTCTCTCCACTCCTATCTGTCCCCCCCCCCCCCACACACACACATACGCGCGCGCGGGCACACACACTCACACGCTGTAATATGACAATGGAAACGGTATACGAAAGTGCAGTGTTACTACTCGTATTTCCAGTCAAATGACAGCTCGTGACGCACCTGTTGCATTTAGCATGTGTTTAAACAATGAGTGAGAACTCCCGCAACCAGGCATAACGTAAACAGTATACCAACATTTACCTGTAATTCTATGCCCAAAACCCGGAGTTGCACTTGAGTGCTGCCCAATTTACAAACCAGTTAAAAATAACAGAGAAAAATAATGATTTAATAGTTTGAGACATTCAGTTCTGTTACACAACGACTGCAGCCCACGCTTGTGGTAAATTTTATGGGCATTATACTCCGTGTGAGGATAAAGGTACGGTTGCACAGAAGCTAAAGGGAGTGATGAAAACTCTACGTGCTTCTTGGGCGGTGTCGTGTTGAGAATTTCACGTGCGTCTGTCTGGCCAGATAACTCTCGCGCTCCCGCCAAGTTGGGAAGCCAGGGAGGTGTATCTGTGCGTGTAGCGAGGCGGGGCCAGGCGCTATCGCGTCATCACTCCGTCCGCCAATGAAAGGCTCGCCCGGCTGGCAGCCTATCTCGCTCCTTAACAGCCAACCGCGCCGCCTGCCGGCTGATAAGCCAGACCCCCACCCACTCCCTCTCAATTACCTCCCCTGGCCCCTAACGCCCGTCGGAAGGTAACGCCGTGCCCTGGAACTTCCTCCGGAGTTGTGCGGTCTGACGCAAAACGAAGGAAAAGTTCTTCTGCCACGACACACACCCATTCGTCTCATTTCATATCTACAGAATCACCGGAGTTTGTTAAATTTGCAACACCCAGATAGAATGGTCGGAATAAGTAGAAAATCTGAGCATGTACCTGTGATACATCATTAAGGCTACACAGAACAGAACTTAAAAACTTCGTGTTCTGCCTTACGGCAGGTCTTGTCATGGGGGAAGCCTCGTCAGAGAGGTCCACCGCATGAGCGTCTAGGGAAGTGATTCCAGTGGTGGTTTCCCGTTGCCTTCCACTGATGATGAAATGATAGTGAGGACAACACCCAGTCCCGAGAAAATCTCCGACCCAGCCGGGAATGGAACCCGGGCCCCTTGGCGTGACAGACCGCCGCGCTGACCACTCAGCTGTCGGGGAGGAAACAGAACAGAAATGACACTTTGAATAAAGACATTTACTACAAAAATGGTTCAAATTGCTCTGAGCACTATGGGACTTAACATCTGATGTCATCAGTCCCCTAGAACTTAGAACTACTTAAACCTAACTAACCTAAGGACATCACACACATCCATGCCTGAGGCATGATTCGAACCTGCGACCGTAGCTGTAGCACCTAGAACCGCTCGGATATTTACTACAATGAAGTCTCCATGATTCATAATGGTTTCCTTGAGACTACAAAAGGCAGGATATGTTCTTAATAGGATGTATCGTGACCATGCCATGTATGATCTGCGAGGTGCTCCCAAGCTGGCCACAAAGTTGGTAGGGAGTTTCTGCGTTAGGGCGTTCCAGTTCTCGATCTGTTGTGCTCGATGCGATTTGAGTCAGGAGAACGGGTCATTCGCCGAATATCCTCTTGTTCCAAGAACTGCAACAAGTGCCATGTACGATGCGATCGTGCATTGTCATGCAGAAAAATGACCAGGAGTGAATGCATCCGAGAAAAGAGACATCGGGAAGGCGTACAGGACCACGATAACGAAGCACCTTGAGCATCTCGTCATATCAAGACATGTCCAGTATTGTTGAAAAAGATCATTTTCGTGGTGCAGGTATTATCGTGTGGAGAAACATAATGCTGCATCATGTCAGGCATTCCAGTATTACATCTACATCTACATACATACTCCGCAATCCACCATACGGTGCGTGGCGGAGGGTACCTCGTACCACAACTAGCATCTTCTCTCCCTGTTCCACTCAGAACGAGGGAAAAATGACTGCCTATATGCCTCTGTACGAGCCCTAATCTCTCTTATCTTTGTGGTGTTTCCGCGAAATGTAAGTTGGCGGCAGTAAAATTGTACTGCAATCAGCCTCAAATGCTGGTTCTCTAAATTTCCTCAGTAGCGAATCACGAAAAGAACGCCTCCTTTGCTCCAGAGACTCCCACCCGAGCTCCTGAAGCATTTTCGGAACAGTCGCGTGATGATCAAACCTACCAGTAACAAACCTAGCAGTCCCCCTCTGAATTGCTTCTATGTCCTCCCTCAATCCGACCTGATAGGGATCCCAAACGCTCGAGCAGTACTCAAGAATAGGTCGTATTAGTGTTTCATAAGCGGTCTCCTTTACAGATGAACCACATCTTCCCAAAATTCTACCAATGAACCGAAGACGACTATCCGCCTTCCCCACAACTGCCATTACATGTTTGTCCCACTTCATATCGCTCTGCAATATTACGCCCAAATATTTAATCGACGTGACTGTGTCAAGCGCTACACTACTAATGGAGTATTCAACCATCACAGAATTCTTTTTCCTATTCATCTGCATTAATTTACTCGGTAAGATTGTCTGCCGCGAGTAATGAGTGTGGTGGGCAGAGGCACTACGAATGTAGTGTGTGGACATCAAGTAGGGAATGTGGGTCTCACGGGGCGCGTGCAAGGGATAAACCCCTGCAGTCTCACTAACCTCTGTGCCGTCGGTGGCTCAGATGGATAGAGCGCCGGCACGGTAGCTCAGCGTGTGAGGAAAAACAAAAAAAAAGAGGGATAGAGCGTCTGCCATGTAAGCAGGAGATACCGCGGTCTAGTCCCGGTCGGGGCTCAAATTTTCAACTGTCCCCGTTGATATTCAGGGTGGTCTATTGATCGTGACCGGGCCAAATATCTCACGAAATAAGCGTCAAACGAAAAAACTACAAAGAACGAAACTTGTTTACCTTGAAGGGGGAAACCAGATGGCGCTATGGGTGGCCGTCTAGATGGCGCTGCCATAGGTCAAACGGATGTCAACTGCGTTTTTTTAAATAGGAACCCCCATTTTTTATTACATATTCGTGTAGTACGTAAAGAAATATGAATGTTTTAGTTGGACCAAGAATGGCGCTGACTTCGGTGTAATTATAGTCTCTGTGTAACAGTGACATTTCTGTTCGATTCATGGCGAATCATTTGTCTTGTGTACTATACTGTAGCAGTCGAAGTTTCATGCAGCTACGTCACTTGGCAATGATACACTATGCGAAAGATACTTTTGTTCTGAAGTTTTGTCCACCAGTATCCCTACGCAGACTTTTCCGTGTGGATTCGAACCAGCCACATCCTCGCATTAGCGACGTCGGCTAAGGACCGAGTGATTCACTAGCAAGAAAACTTGTCGCCGCAAGTGTCGTAAACTGTAAGTTACAAGGTGGCTGCGGCGCAGCGGGTGAGACAGCTGTGGCGGCGCTGACGGCGGCTGTAAGCCAGCGGCCGTCAGCTGAGGCGTCGTGACCACCGGTCGTGGACCGGCGTATTTCACGGCTCCGGGATTACGGGCACTGTTGTGCCGTCCCTTTCTCCCGGCGCCCGCGTGTTTGCTTAAGGCGAGGCGCTCCGCGCTGCGCACCTGTTATTCGACACGCGGCCGTAACTCAGACGTCGCCGCAGCGGGACCACTTACCCACGGAGCCGTGGCGCGCCGGCCGTTCGTCTCCGTCGGCTCTGAGCAGCCGGCCGATGGCTCCTATTGACGAACCTCTCCTTTGTTCGCGGTCCTTCTTATTTGCTCGGCTCCAATCAGGTGGATTGCGGTCGGGACCGCAGACCTGTAAGCCCCGCCTCGGGGGAAATGGGGGGCCATTACTTGCCGACCGCCTTAAGGAGGACTCGCTAGCTCCACCTCTCTGCTCTACAGGTGTGCGCGCGATAGCCGCGCTAAAGTGCGCCCGGGCTCTAACGAACTCTCCGAGACACTAAATCGCTGTAATTGATACCTCCAGGCTCGCAGATATTTAGTTCGTTCCCTGCTGCTACACATCACTGGCCGAATTCCCCCGTCCAGATAGAAGACTTCTGGGCATTACACAGGGCGTTTCAAAAATGTTCATTCCATTTGGTATTACCGAGCGAGGTGGCGTAGTGGCTAGCACATTGGACTCGCATTCGGGAGGACGACGATTCAATCCCGTGTCCGGCCATCCTGATTTAGGTTTTCCGTGATTTCTCCCAATCGCTCGAGGCAAAGGCCGGGATGGTTCCTTCGAAAGGGCACGGCCGACTTCCTTTCCTAATCCGATGAGACCGATGACCTCGCTGTCTGGCCTCCTCCCCCAAAACCAGCAACCATTTGGCATTGGCCGGCCGGAGTGGTCGTGCGGTTCTAGGCGCTACAGTCTGGAACCGCGTGACCGCTGCGGTCGCAGGTTCGAATCCTGCCTCGGGCATGGATGTATGTGATGTCCTTACGTTAGTTAGGTTTAAGTAGCTCTAAGTTCTAGGGGACCACAGCAGTTAAGTCCCATAGTGCTCAGAGCCATTTGAATATATATATATATATATATATATATATATATATATATATATATATATATATATTTATTTATTTATTTATTTATTTGGCATTGATCCCATTGTATTGTATGTTAACCGGGGACCTAGAAACGTCGGAGAGGCTCCGTCCCCGCCGCATCCGCAGTGGTCCACAACCCCACGACGACTACCGCAGTCCACTTCACCCCTCCGCCGCCCCACATCGAACCCGGGCTTATTGTGCGGTTCGGCCCCCGGTGGAACCCCCAGGGTACGTCTCTCACCAGACGAGTGTAATGGTGGTTGTAGCGTACGTGGAGAACTTGTTTGCGCAGCAATCGCCGACATAGTCTAACTGAGGCGGAATAAGGGGACCAGCCCGCATTCGCCGAGGCAGATGGAAAACCGCTTAAAAACCATCCACAGACTGGCCGGGTCACCGGACCTCTTAGCACACTGGACTCGCATTCGGGAGGACGACGGTTCAATCCTGTCTCCACCCATCCTGATATAGGTTTTCCGTGATTTCCCTAAATCGTTTCAGGCAAATGTCGGGATGGTTCCTTTGAAAGGGCACGGCCGATTTCCTTCCCAATCCTTCCCTAACCCGAGCATGCGCTCCGTCTCTAATGACCTCGTTGTCGACGGGACGTTAAACACTAACCACCACCACCACCACCGGACCTCGTCACAAATCCGCCGGGTGGATTCGCCCCCGGGACCAGGCGCTCCTTCCCTTCCGGAAAGCCGTGCCTTAGACCGCACGGCCAACCGGGAGTGCGCATTGATCCCATACTTTTCACAGGTGATCCAGTGGTCTATAAGGAAGTTCTATCTCCACAGCTGTTTGGATGTTATAACTACATGTTTCTACACTGAAGCGACAAAGAAACTGGTATAGGCATGCGTTTTCAAATACAGAGATATGTAAACAAGCAAAATACGGCGCTGCAGTCGGCAACGCCTATATAAGACAACAAGTGTGTGGCGCAGTTGTTAGATCGGTTACTGCTGCTACAATGTTAGGTTATCAACATTCAAGTGAGTTTGAACGTGGTGTTACAACGGCGCACGAGCGATGGGACACAGAATCTCCGAGGTACCGATGGGACGTAGTACCTTCGAGGTATCGATGAAGTGGGGTCTTCCCGTATGACCGTTTCGCTAGTGTACCGTGAATATAGGGAAATTCGGCAAAACATCAAATCTGTGACATCACTGCGGTCGGAAAAAGATCCTGCAAGAACAGGAAAGACGACTGAAGAGAATCGTTCAACGTGACAGATGGGCAACCCTTTCACAGATTCCTGCAGATTCCAATGGTGGGCCATTAACAAGTGTCAGCGTGCGAACCATTCAACGAAACATCATCGTAATGAGCTTTCGGAGCCGAAGGTGCACTCGTGTATCCTTGATGGCTGCCCGATACAAAGCTTTACGCCTCGCCTGTGCCCGGCAACACCAACATTGATGACGGGAAACATGTTGCCTTGTCGGACGAATCTCGTTTTAAATTGTATCGAACGGATGGACGTGTACGGGTATGGAGACAACCTCAACAATCCCTGCATGTCAGCAGGGGACTGTTCAAGATGGTGGAGGCTCTATAATGGTGTGGAGCGTGTGTAGTTGGCGTGACATGGCACCCCTGATACGTCTAGATACGACATTGGCAGGTTCTGTCTGATCACCTGCATCCGTTCATGTTCATTGCGCATTCCCAAGGACTGGGACAATTCCAGGAGGACAATGCGACACCCTAACACGTACACAATTGGTCCATAGTGGCTCCAGGAACACACTTCTGGGTTTAAACACTTCCGCTGGCCGCTAAACTCCCCAGACACGAACGTAATTGAACATATTTGGGATGCCTTGCAACTTGGTGTTCAGAAGAGATCTCCACTCACCTCGTACTCTTACGGATATATGGACAGCTCTGCAGGATCTACGATGTCAGTTCCCTCCAGCACTACTTCAGACATTAGTCGAATCCATGCCACGTCGTGTTTCGGCACTTCTTCGTGCTCGCGGGGGCGCTACACGATATTAGGCGGGTGTACCAGTTTCTTTGGCTCTTCAGTGTATTAATTCAGCCCAGACATTCACAGTAGCAGAAAATTTGTTTACTAGCACACTGCATTAGGATGTGTGGCAGGTTTCAAGTACTACTGTCAAATAATCGCTTGCGTGATAGGCCGGGTTCGATTCCCGGCGGGGTCAGGGATTTTCTCTGCCTCGTGATGGCTGGGTGTTGTGTGCTGTCCTTAGATTAGTTAGGTTTAAGTAGTTCTAAGTTCTAGGAGACTGATGACCGTAGCAGTTAAGTCCCATAGTGCTCAGAGCCATTTTTGATAGGCCGGCGCTAGACCAGAAATGCGGCAACACAATCTGAAATAAACGATAACATTTATCAATAATTATGAGATAAACTTTATTTAACTTTTGGTAACAGTTTGATGTATTGCACTTGATATCACACACCTTATACATTGAAATGTGGTTAATTTTGCTGTCTCTTGGCAGTCTGATATTGTCACTATGACTGAAGGTAATTATTGTGCCACTTTGTAAATTCTATCCATTGCTCAGTAAATAGCGACTGATAAGTCGGAATGGAATCTTCAGAACGGAACTCTTGGAACTTTCCTCCATCGCGCACTTACAGGAATTGTACTGAGCTGGTTGCTTGCACTGAACCGAACTGGATGCAGGATCGGAGATGGTATCCACGTCGCCTTCTCTGCCGCTCAGCGGAACGGTTTCCGTGTCCGCCAATACTAGGCGGAAGCAACATAGTCGCTGTTTGACAGCGTTCTCTTTCGCGGTTCGCGGCACAATTGGCGGACGAATACTACGCTCTGATGGACGAATACGACGCGCTAATGGATGTGGCACAGAAGCAGAAAGTAGCGTCGAATACTGCGCGCCATCTGGAGGCTGCCGCTCGGAACTACGAAGCGCCAGACAAGTGGCTGTATCTGTGTGGTGGCGACATCTTGTGGTAGTTGTTGTGTACTTCTCGAGCCTGGTACACAGCAACAAATATTGAGTCAGATCTCGATAAGATTTCGAAGTGGTGCAGAGATTAGCAATTTGCTTTAAATGTTCAAAATAGCAAAACTTTGTACTGCAAAAATCAACTGTGGTATCTTGTGACTACAATATGAATGAGTCACAAATGGTATCGTTCAGCTCATACAAATACCTGGATGGTAAAAGTTTGGGGGATATAAAATGGATCGATCACACGGTCTCAGTGGTGGCTGCTGCAGTTAGCGGACTTCGGTACATTGGTAGAGTACTAGGTAGTCCAATCGGCCTACAATGGAACTGCTTACAAAACACTTGTGCAATCCTTCCTAGAATATTGCTCAAGTGTGTGGGACCTGCACCAGATAGGACTAGTAGGAGACATAGAACGTATACAAAGAACAACATTACACATTATTACTATTACTGGTCGCTGGTTACCCTAGAAAATTACTCCATTATTTTGGCATTTTCGTTCCATCTGCAATACTTGTAGCCCACAATGGAATACACTAAGAATCTAGTGCAGATCTATAACAATTGTGGTTCCACGTGTCTGGCGAAAAATCCAGGAATGTAACCGCACTTCTACGTCAAGCTACAATTTCACCTGTCTCAAATTGTCGACGTCTCCAAAATGGTTCAAATGGCCCAGAGCACTATGGGACTTAACATCTGAGGTCATCAGTCCCCTAGAACTTAGAACTACTTAAACCTAACTAACCTAACGACATCACACACATCCATGCGCGAGGCAGGATTCGAACCTGCGACCGTAGCGGTCGTGCGGTTCGAGACTGGAGCGCCTAGAACCGCTCGGCCACACCGGCCGGCTCGACGTCTCCCCCTGGCTTTTGAAGCAGTCCACAGCTGGTCACATTATGACGTCATGCGTACCACTCAGTCTTTATGCGGAAGGAAAAACACCCGAGAATAAGGTTAGATGCCGAAACGAGCAGAATATTGACATGTCGGAAATGCACACTTCTGAATGTCCGGCCACAGGCAGTCAGCGATGAGCGTGCGTAAGTTTGCCCGAAAAGTGAATAAATGTTCAAATGTGTGTGAATTCCTAAGCGACCAAACTGCTAAGGTGATCGGTCCCTAGACTTACACACTACTTAACTAACTTATGCGAAGAACAACACAGGACTCGAACCTGCGGTGGGAGGGGCCACACAATCCGTGACATAGTGCCCTAAACCGCGCGGCCACTCCGCGCGGCGCTAAGTGAATGTGTTTGGGTATATCCAGCGGTGTGGTTGTGTCCAAGCGGATGAATTTCGAGCACTTGCTGTATCAAAATCGTAATTATCAAGAAAAAAGAATGTTTAGAATGTTTAAAATTTGATTTCTGTTCACTAGTAAGTGTTAAAACATGCAGCCCTTAGATTTCATTATTGGCAACACAGTACCTTACAGCACCATATGCCCATTATCTTACTGCAGTGCTATTTCTGCAGTACATCTTATTGTTCTAACAAATTAATGACATTACAGCCCGCACCAGGTTGCTGAGTAGTCAGCGCGACGGAATGTCATACCTAAAGGCCCGGTTTCGATTCCCGACTGGGTCAGAGATTTTCTCCACTCAGGAAGTGGGTGTTGTGCTGTCCTTATCATCATCATTTCATCCCCATCGACGCGGAAGTCGCCGAAGTGGCGTCAACTTAAAGACTTGCACCAGGCGAACGGTCTACCCAACGGGCGGCCCTAGTCACACGGCATTTCCATTTCCAATGACATTACTACTCTTTTAGCTCAGTTGTTTTAATGGCTAAACTTTATCCAATAAATATTATGGAAAATTCGCGTTTAATTTAACTCTAGAACGCTAGAGAATGTTGCACTGCTACGAAACAATCGTAATTGTACTAATCCAAATTTATTTAAACAAGTCATAATTTATATGTTTTGGATTAGTTATTCACAATTATTAGATCTCCAATGGTATGTTACATACATAAAATCCCCTGTTTTATACCCTACTGCAATCGTAAATTTTGCAAGGGTTTAATAATCATGGGTTAACCATCCGTGGAAAGAAATTACAAGTTTGCCTAGCCCTCACTGGCGAGCTGAAACTATTGCCTTCAGCTGATTTAAACAGTAACTACACTCTTTATTATTACAGATGTTCGTTGCAGCAAGTTGGTTTAAATGCGCTCACTTCTGCGCCGTCGTCGCTGATTGGCTGTCCGTTTATGGCCGTAGCTCTAAAACTGTGCATCTCTCATCTCCGTTTATTTAGAAAATTTTTCTCGTTTCGCGCCTTACTTTGCTCTGACCTTATTAGCAGGTTGTTTTTCTCTGCATAGCGCTACGTATATACAAAGTGCATCAAGAGAAGGTCGAAAAAGATTGAAATGTTATTTTCAAGACAGGTGAAAATGCCTTTATGTGCTCGTGCGCGTGTCTTTCGTCAGCGCACGTCCATGTTTACGGCTTCGGTGAAGAATATTTCTGGCTGCCGGAGGGAAGCCACGACTAACTAGAACGAATGCGGCTGCCCCAGGCGGAGCTGGGCCTCTCAGCTTGAGGCTTCCTTTTGAGTCTCTTCTGCCGACCGCGTCGACTGTCGTAAAAAGAAAAGAAAAATCAAAAGGCTAGCTCGTTATTCTCATCTTTGCCGAGGGCATCTAGACTGCTGCTTCTGTTTGACTTCCGGTATATTTATAAATTTATGAAAGTCTCATTAAATCGGGGAAAAAATATTACACCTCTCTTTTCTAGTTTTATGTCTCCTTGTCCAGATAGGTGCCTTTCTTTACTATCTTGGTTAAATGATTATTACTAACGCGATTACCATGCTCGTTCGGCCGGAGTGGCCGTGCGGTTCTAGGCGCTACAGTCTGGAGCCGAGCGACCGCTAGGGTCGCAGGTTCGAATCCTGCCTAGGGCATGGATGTGTGTGATGTCCTTAGGTTAGTCAGGTTTAAGTAGTTTTAAGTTCTAGGGGACTTATGACCTCATATATTTTAGTGCAACGACTTTCTACCTTTTCAATAGCCTCGGTAAAATAAGATTTTCCTAACTGTATAAGATAAGCGCCAGATTCAGCGTAACATTATTTTGTGTAAATCTTTCTCCATCCAACCATTTCTTCAGTAAAAAACAAAATCTAATTGGTGGGACCAAATCCGGTAAATACGGCGGATGGGGAATCACTTCGAAGTGAACGTTACGAAGTTTTAGGCAACCATACGATCCGTATGTGAGGGTGCGTTGGCGGAATGGAAGATATCATTTTCTTTTATTTTATTTTTGTAATTGTGATGGTTTAGGCGAATACTCCCTCCTGGGCCAAAATGTAATACGGCCTATTGATGATTTTCACTTATGAACCGTCTGACAGCAACTGAATAAAACACAATTTTAGTGCCATACGCGTTTCGCCTTTATTTTCTGCAAGGCATCATCAGTGGCAGGTTGCGTAGACAGTTTCTTACATATTACGCTCCTGTTGCATTTTTGGTCTTGTTCTTCTTCCTATGAGCGCCAATTTGCTGTTTTTTCTGCATTCCACAGCACTATGCACTGAACGCTTTTTTTAATGCAAAAAATTGAAGATGTAATACGGCCCTTTGACGGTTTTTGCCCTTGCGGAAGTTGCCAGAGTATGGCATCTTCTTTACTTGACGTACTAACATGTTTAAAGACAGCAGTCCACTTACTAATAATAGAAAACGAAATGCAAGAAATAACGTCGACCGTCGACCTGCGCTCTGCAGGAGACAAATATTGCCAAAGGACACAATTAGTTTCCTTCACCATTCTTCCCCAATCCGAGTTTGTGTACCTCGTCATCGAGGCAGGATTCGAACCTGCGATCGTAGCCGTCGCGCGGTTCCAGACTGAAGCGCCTCGAACCGCACGGTCACACCGGGCGGCTAACATGTTAAATACAAGACTTGAACAAGCAAGTGCAAAATATCTTACTGCAGGTGGTGCAAGCTGTCTTGGCGCTTACATGCACATGACATGCAACATTACAGAACATACTTCGCTCAAATTATACTACTGGCCATTAAAATTGCTATACCAATAAGAAGTGCAAATGATAAACGGGTATTCATTGGACAAATATATTATACTAGAACTGACATGTGATTACATTTTCACGCATTTTGGGTGCATAGATCCTGAGAAATCAGTACCCAGAACCGACACCTCTGACCGTAATAGCGGCTTTGATAGACCTGGGCATTGAGTCAAACAGTGCTTGGATGCCGTGTACAGGTACAGCTGCCCATGCAGCTTCAACACGATACCACAGTTCATCAAGAGTAGTGACTGGCGTATTGTGACGAGCCAGTTGCTGGGCCACCATTGACCAGACGTTTTCAGTTGGTGAGAGATCTGGAGAATGTGCTGGCCAGGGCAGCAGTCGAACATTTTCTGTATCCAGAAAGGCTCGCACAGGTCCTGCAACATGCGGTCGTGCATTATCCTGCTGAAATGTACGGTTTCGCAGGGATCGAATGAAGGGTAGAGCCAGGTGTCGTAACACATCCACTGTTCAAAGTTCCGTCAGTGCGAACAAGAGCTGACCGAGACGTGTAACCAATGGCACGCCATACCATCACGCCGTGTGATACGCCAGTATGGCGATGACGAATACACCCTTCCAATGTGCGTTCACCGCGATGTCGCCAAACACGGGTGCGACCATTATGATGCTGTAAACAGAACCTGGATTCAGCCGAAACAATAACGTTTTGCCATTCGTGCACCCAGGTTCGTCGTTGAGTACACCCATCGCAGGCGCTCCTGTCTGTGATGCAGCGTCAAGGGTAACCGCAGCCATGGTCTCCGAGGTGATAGTCCGTGCTGCTGCAAACGTCGTCGAACTGTTCGTGCAGATGGTTGTTGTGTTGCAAACGTCCCCATCTGTTGACGCAGGGATGGAGGCGTGGCTGTACGATCCGTTACAGCCATGCGGATAAGATGCCTGTCATCTCGACTGCTAGTGATACGAGGCCGTTGGGATCCAGCACGGCATTCCGTATTACCCTCCTGAACCCACCGATTCCATATTCTGCTAACAGTCATACGATAAACCGCAATCGCGGATAGGCTACAATCCGACCTTTATCAAAGTTGGAAACGTGATGGTACGCATTTCGCTTCCTTACACTAGGCATCACAACAACGTTTCACCAGGCAACGTCGGTGAACTGCTGTTTGTGTATGAGAAATCGGTTGGAAACGTTCCTCATGTCAGCACGTTGTACGTGTCGCCACCGGCGCCAGCCTTGTGTGAATGCTCTGAAAAGCTAATCATTTGCATATCACAGCATCTTCTTCCTGTCGATTAAATTTCGCGTCTGTAGCACGTCATCTTCGCCGTGTAGCAATTTTAATGGCCAATAGTGTAATAATAAAATGTCCTAGAACATACGCGGTTGCCATACCTATGGACGACGTGGCGCGGCCAGCACCAGCTTGACGGGGACGCTGCTTCAGGTCGTCGCACCCCGAGATCTTCGAACACCGGTCGCCGTGGGCTAAATAGGTCCGTCTCTCCCACATCCGAGATTTCCTGGTCGAACTGGGGAACCGAGGATCTACCGGCGGCGAGGGCGCCGAGCACGAGAAACTATTACCGCCTCTAACACCCACGACAACCCCGCAATAAGGACGAACAGCAGCAGCAGCCGGCAATCCGCTGGATCAGGGTATGGCGAGCCGCCCAAACCTCGTACCTCGCCACGTACCCTCGTACGTGGTGGTGAAAGGCAAATTAGCTACGCCCTTGCATCCCCATTCTGTCCATCTTACGCACGACTCTTTGTCCCCGCACTGCGCAATCGTCGATTTGGACGCGCACCGCTTGATATGTGCTGCAACGGGCAGCTGCCGGGATCTTATACAACGTACGCAAGCGCTCATGTTGAGGCAACAGCTGGGGTCTGTTACGTCGGACGAACTCCTACGTCCAGATTTTGTTTTCTTTCCGACCGCCAGAATGAACTCCGTTTTGCAAGCCGCGCTCGAAAGCGCTCTCGACGGCCACTCACGAGGCGGTCCACCGCCATGCATTGTACAGGACACGACTAGCGAATTATTTAGGCGCGTTATTCGAGGATCCTCCTGCCCATTCGTGCGTTCCCAGTACTAGAAGGCACATTCAAAGACAACTTACAGAACATAACTGATCCTCTGAGGAAACGGTTAGACGGAACCCTCCGCCACCCACCCCCCCCCACCCCACCCCTTCCATTAATTTGTGAGAAGACGACTCGGAAGTTTCTGATGGCGGTAGTACGATGCAGTTAAAAAAGTAAAATAAAGTAAATTTGTTCACATAAAAATCTCTTGATTCTGTAAGACTCGATTCCTTCCTTGGCTCCGGGAGGGCGGGAACAGGACATTGTAGCGGGTCTGTCTGCCACGCAACGGGCCTGGGTTCGATTGCCGGCTGGGTCGGAAATTTTGCACCGCTCGGTGACTTGTTATTTTGTTGTTCTTATGATTATTCCAACTTCATCCAGACGCAAGTCGCCCAAAGGGGCGTCAACTCAGCAGCCGAACATATCCAGGTGGGGACTCCCGGCTATCAGTACCATATGAGGATTTCATTTCGCCATCTCCTGGAAACTTTGATAGCCGACATCTAGTTTTAACAAATCGTACCAAGAAAAACGCGTTTTTACAAACCAAAAACATCTAAATAAGAAAATTCTTTAACTACCAATATGTACAATAGAGTAGATAAAGTAGAATGTAGACTTACCCATAGCAAAAAAAAACACTCTCACATCCTGTAGCAAGGTAGAACTTAGAAAACTTATAATTGTAATAGTGCTGCAATGTAAATAACTGTACTATAGTAATTAAGACCCACTAATGTTTAAGGTAGTGTGTTATTATGTATGAATGAAGAATTTAAAAAAAAATGTGTGTGAAATCTTATGGGACTTAACTGCTAAGGTCATCAGTCCCTAAGCTTACACACTATTTAGCCGACAGGAGTGACCGAGCGGTTCTAGGCGCTGCAGTCTGGAACCGCGAGACCGCTACGGTCGCAGGTTCGAATCCTGCCTCGGGCATGGATGTGTGTGTTGTCCTTAAGTTAGTTAGGTTTAAGTAGTTCTAAGTTGTAGGGTGCTGATGACCTGAGAAGTCCCATAGTGCTCAGAGCCATTTGAACCTTACACACTACTTAACCTAAATTATCCTAAGGACAAACACACACACTATGCCCGAGGGGGGATTCGAACCTCCGCCGGGACCAGCCGCACAATATAATTTTACATATCTAATGTTTCCCGTCGTTTTATTACAACAGAGCGTACCAGTAACGAACCGTTTTTGAGAGAACCTCAGTGTGCTGGTGCTTTAAAACGGTAGAAATATCGTCGTCAACTGATTTCCAGTATAGCCTCTCCCAACTTTGTACCGAAAAGAGACAGTGAGAGATATGTGGCCTGCATGTGACGTAGTTGGCTTCTTCCATCTCACTGGTCTAAATTGAACGGCGCATTCAGAATACCTGGCGCGCTTGACACTGATCAGCACGTTCGGAAACGCTCCGCAGAGTGCTTTTTCCACCTCACGACATCAGAAACTCGATACGCTCAACGCGGACGTTACAATTCACGGTCCGTGTGATGACGTCTTAAGGCAGGTAGCGTTCCTTCCAGACAACGGTCCCCTGAAATAGTGCGCGCGATGGAAACGCTTCCGCGCTGCTGCCTTCGCGCGCCACCCTCTCAGAGTCCCGTGCCTTCCATTATAAAGTAAAGAACTGGCCAGAGACCGGGGCCGCTTTGCCGGCCTCGCAGTGCCTTTCATGTGCCGCGGCCGCGCTCTGAGAAGCATCCCTTTGTATCCGCCAGCGGCGCACAGCGGGTTTAACCTCTCCGAGTAGGCTACGCCGGGACAGGGCCGTGCTTTGATGCGGTAACTCCTCAATCGCTGCGCTCGCTCTGCGCTGCCGGCTGCCGACCTCGCAGGGGCCACAGGCATCGCTTCAGACGCCCCTATCTTGCCGCTCACGCCAGGGCACTAAACGTGCAAATGTCACCGACCCTGCATTTTGACTTGACTGGGTTGGTATGTGCTGTTTAACATCTTAATTTACGACGTTGTCGTGACAATTACTGGGTTCTTACAACTGCAGTGCAGCTACTCAGGGAGGTCAAGTGTGGGCTGTATCGTATGTCAGCGAAACTTTGCAGATACGCTAATGCGTTAATACGGAACCAATTTACGTTGGAAAAAAATTGGTTCTAATTTTGGCAACCAGGTGCAAATTTGGCGCCATACAGCATCTCGTCGACTTATCTGATGTTCATATTGAACCAATTGTGTAAATGGCGGTAAATAATGAAATCAACATTATGCATTTCTGACCAGTTTGACCCTTTCTCCCCACGTCCCGTTCCTAATTCATTCCATATGGAAACATTTCTATACGTCTTCCTTGCATTCACAGCGCCAAATTTGCACATGGTGGCCAAAATTGGAACTAATTTCTTTCCAGTGTAAATCGGTTCCGCATGAACGCCGTAGAATTGTGTAACAAGTTTCGCTGCCATTCGATAATTAGAGCCTACACTGAACCTCTGTCAATATCTGCGTTTTAATTATAACAACCCGATACTTCTGCAAGTAACCGCCACGGAGATCACTTTACTTGTGAGGACAGAAATTCGTTTCAGTCTCCATCTACTATCAAACTCACTTATAAAATACTAATATTGACATATGGTATGCCTCTACAGCGCTTCTAAGCATGTCAAAGTTTAATCAGAGGCGTAAGTGTTTCTTTTAACAGGTAAAATTTGATTGGAAACGTCTTTTCTTGTTTTTCAATTTTTAATTCGTTATATGTATTAAGTTTAAATCCTCCATCTCATACAAGATGCATGTAAAATTCTTACGTTTCTGCCCTTAATTTTTAATAAACGCCGGACCTGCTCGTGTAGCATGCTAGCTTGCGAGAAAGGATTCCAATCGAGCCCGTGCAGTGGTTTAAAGACCGTGGACTGTCGCGGCGGGCAGGCTGAGTGTAACCTTTTGGCGGTTTCCCACTTTCGTTTCGGCAAATGCTGGACTGGTTCCCAAATTACGCCTCAGAGAATACGATCTGCGAACACCTAAAATACGGTAACCTACAATACAAACTTGACACGATTCACTGACAGATGGCGTACGCGACTTCCCTCCCTTAGGTTACCGTGACGAATGTGCCGTAAGGAATGGATCCGTCCACAAAGTTAAACACTAAAAGTGTTTAAAATCATGGAAAAACGGCGCCTTACTAGACGGAACTAACGCTCCGGAAAAGGAAGAATTTTAATTAGAACCGGAATACCAGTTTTTCTTGAAACAGGCGAAATGCTCGCTTCCGGATAAGTTTCTTCCTTTATAACTGGCAGTCACAATGTTTTGGGCGATAGAAGTAGCGACACACTCGGAACCAGCAATGCTATGCACCCACCCCACTGATGTACTGCTGGCGGGAGCGTTCCAGCCAACTCGCTGTCAAATGAGGACTACTTTAAGCTGGATGGTAAAATCTACATCTGCATCAACACCCCACAGCCACTTCACTATGTGTGTTGGAGGGTACTTCCCTCATTTTCTGCTCCCTTCGGACGCCTGGGTACAATCATTGTTCTATAGGCAACCACAAACATTTTTGCCTGAAGGTAATGTCCATCTTGTCTCACGGTGCGACAGATGTATTAACAATGATGGCGATTGCTTTCGAATACTAAACAGTTTACTCACTTTTTTACATCTCTTTGGTTTTCATATGACAGCCCGTTACGTGAGTGGGGATTAGGAAATGTAAGGGCATCTTTGTTCGACCCTAAAGATGAATCAATCAAATGTTCAATTAAAGTGGGTGTTATTTGAAGAGAATCATCATAATTTTTTTCATTTTGATGTGTCGCTAATGCACGCCTATGCGGCGGCGGCTTTCGATTCGGAGGTAAGCCGGTTCGAATCCTGGTGGTGGGTGAAAGTGTCGCTGCCTGTATTTGGTCGACAAGAGGAGGAAAAGTGGTGGCGTGACGTTCCTGATAACAAGTCCTTGCGACAATGTCCTAGATTAAATTCTAAACGTCTCCGCAGTGTCTTATAAAGTGGCCCATGTGCCACTTATGATGGTGTTCGTCCGTCGGATGGGAACGTTGAGTTCGGTGGTCTCTCTGGTGCTTTTCGAGATAATTAGGCTATGTGCTGCGATTCACCCTCTCCCTTCCCTTCATCCATGGCAACATAAAGCCAATATTACGTTGTAGAAGCACCCGTCACAATCATCCCACACGGCACATACACAAATTGAACACTTCATGAAATGGCTCAAATGGCTCTGAGCACTATGGGACTTAACATCTGAGACCATCAGTCCCCTAGACTTAGAACTACTTAAACCTAACTAACCTAAGGACAGCACACACGTCCATGCCCGAGGCAGGATTCGAACCTGCGACAGTAGCAGCAGAGCGGTTCCCGACTGACGCGCCTAGAACCGCTCGGCCACAACGGACGGCGAACACTTTTTAACAGGCCGGAGACAACCAACAGTAAATCACCTCCATTAGCACCTTGCCATGGGCAGCGGTGCCTGACTCCAGCGTCTACTCCCCCTATTCTCTTTCCCCGAATATGGGACTATTTATACAGCGGACAGAAGTAGTCGACGTTTTGATAGGCACTTGTCAATGGGCGGACGTTAGGAATTTCAGTAGTTTGGCACGTATACCTTGCACATAAGCCCGCCCTCCTGTGCTGTCGTAAACGTTCAGCCAGATGCCTGTTAATTTCGACAGCGAAATGACTGAAATATTTTATAATAAAACGGGATGAGGCTTACAGCGTCACGGACCTAATCGTCGCTAACGTACTTGGCGGCAGGTTTATGAGCTCGCGGTCGATTTTGAGCAGAAAGTCCATCGAGTAAAACGTGCTTTAGGCGCGCGACCGCACAGATAAACCATGATTAACGCTGAGTACTACCGGAGATGAACAGTACGAACCGAAGCTCTCGTGAAAGAAAACGAGACAAACCAGAACAGAGTCGCTCAGTGTGTAACCAGCAGTGCAAACTGGCGCACTCCGGGCGTTGGCTGGTCCCCTGGAGTACGCCGTGCTAACGGCTGGTGTTGCGAAAAGCGCCAATGGCGGGACCCGGAGGCGCTCGGTCCGGGCGATAGGGCGGCGCCCGCGCTCGTATTAATTAGCGGCAGCTCGTTAATTAATCAGACGCGCCGAGGCGCCAGGTGTACCAACTTTGCCCCGCCAACTCTGCCGCCGCTGCCACAGTGCCCGCCTGCTGTGCTGGTGTTAACTGCAAGGGTATGCGCAGCCTTACAATCACATCTTATGAGTGTCCGCCCCGCATCACTGACACAATAAGCGCGGCCCCCGTTACAAACCATATCTGCACCGCTACTAATTAACACGCTATACAAATAGTCTGCACTCAGCCTTAAGAATTTAGCAGTCCATGGATATCTCATTGTTAAAATAAATCCTCACAAGCCAGAAAGAATATTAAAAACATAGGTGATTCAACTGCCCCTACCGATAGGTTTCATGCAACCCGCAAGCCTTCTAAAGCCACGTGCAAGATTTTTATATTCTTTCCCTCACTGCACGCACACTATTATCCTTACGGAAAAAGTGAACAGGATCTTTTTAGAGAAAACTGAATGTAGTAAAATTTGGTACTGGTATACGTTTACCCTGAAAGCCAAGGTTTTCGAGATACTCAAGAAAACCGCTTTCAAGGTCAGTTTTGTACGTTTTTCTTGAGCAATTTGAAAACTACGACCTCTAAAAAAAAGGTAACCCAGCACAAAATTTAACTAAATTTAATTTGCTACATTCCTTTTTTTCGGAAGGACTAATAGTCGGCACGTAACAAGCGAGAGAATAAGGAAATCTTGTGTGTGCTATTTGATATTGCAAACCAATGGGTAATAGCACCTGAATCAACCTATTTTATTTATTTACATAGCTTACGCCCACATTGCAGCACTAAAATCAAACATAATACAACAGAGTCTACAATAATTAAGTCTTAGCAGTCAGCAATTTCTTCGTTTCCCAAAACTTCTTCATTCGCTGTGATCTGGCTGCTCGTTCTTCTGCAGATGTGACATACTTCTTCCGTTCTGATGGTTTGAATGCCAGCCGTGCGTATTTATTCTTAAGAAGCAGTTTCTCTTCTGAAACTTCCTGGCGGATTAAAACTGTGTGCCCGACCGAGACTCGAACTCGGGACCTTTGCCTTTCGCGGGCAAGTGCTCTACCAACTGAGCTACCGAAGCACGACTCACGCCCGGTACTCAAGCTTTACTTCTGCCAGTACCTCGTCTCCTACCTTCCAAACTTTACGGAAGCTCTCCTACGAACCTTGCAGAACTAGCACTCCTGAAAGAAAGGATATTGCGGAGACATGGCTTAGCCACAGCCTGGGGGATGTTTCCAGAATGAGATTTTCACTCTGCAGCGGAGTGTGCGCTGATACGAAACTTCCTGGCAGATTAAAACTGTGTGCCCGACCGAGACTCGAACTCGGGACCTTTGCCTTTCGCGGGCAAGTGCTCTACCAACTGAGCTACCGAAGCACGACTCACGCCCGGTACTCACAGCTTTACTTCTGCCAGTACCTCGTCTCCTACCTTCCAAACTTTACAGAAGCTCTCCTGCGAACCTTGCAGAACTAGCACTCCTGAAAGAAAGGATATTGCGGAGACATGGCTTAGCCACAGCCTGGGGGGTGAAAATCTCATTCTGGAAACATCAGGAGTGCTAGTTCTGCAAGGTTCGCAGGAGAGCTTCTGTAAAGTTTGGAAGGTAGGAGACGAGGTACTGGCAGAAGTAAAGCTGTGAGGACGGGGCGTGAGTCGTGCTTGAATAGCTCAGATGGTAGAGCACTTGCCCGCGAAAGGCAAAAAGTTTCGTTTTATTGGTTGTTATTTTTTACGTTTTAGTTTTCGTGTTGTTGGCCCCTAGCATAATTCACAGAAATATTGTTGTACATAACAGTTCGAACATTAACTGCGATACGATTGTCAAAGAAGTTTATTGCTGATACTATAAACATGCAAAATACTACGCAATACACGGCTTTAAACTTTCAATAGACCATCAGCCAACAGCTACTGCTGTTTGTGTGTTCATACTTTACGTCATCACGTAAAACTGAAGTATGTGCGTCATTGAACTGTACGGCTGTATTTGAAAGCAAACGGTTTAATATCGTGCGCAGGCGGCTGTCGGTCTTGCGGGACCGGGCAGCGCAGCCTGGTGGTTGCAAACACGCGGCCCTGCACAGCCGGACCAGATAATGAAACCCGCGCCGAGCGGCGGAGACAATTAAGTGCCCCGCTTACAGCTGTCCCCTGCAGAAACGTGCGGCAAAAAACAGACGGGGCAGGAGTTCCAACGAGGGCGCGGGCACGTGGAGACGAGACAGCGCACACAGTGGAATGCGCCCGCGGGAAACATTCCAGCACGAGACGCCTGGGTAAGGTCCAGCACAAAGCAGAAGAGCTCGCACTGACGGTTGTACGCTGAAAATGACAGCAATTCTATTTTTAATAGCACATGAAGCATTAGCGCCATTGCTGCGAGTTCTGGAGTGCAGGAATAAACCGAGTGGCCAAAACTGATAAGCCGTCACTGCGTGTAGTGTTCGGTTTCCGGCTGCCGAAGCCTGCGGGGTGTGTTTTGTGGGTGTGCTTTCCATTCCTCTGCAGATTCAACTTTCTGCAGCGTGAGAAAGACAAGGAAATACATATGGACTCCATGAGAACGCGCAGCCTGCACTGAGTGGAAATACAATGACGGGAAAAATTCGCAAGAACAAAAAATAATTAATGTAAAGTGATGAAATTTCAAGAATACATCTCCTAAATAACATACATGTCAGTGGTAAACATGGCAAGATCACAGGTTAACGTAAGCGCAAGATAAGTCGCTGCAAATGTGAAATGCTGATACGTTCACAGCCTGTGTAACCCCCATAATGTTGAATGTAAGCATGCAAACGTGCATCCATTGTGTTGTACAGGATGTCAGTTTTTTTGGATGGAGCTCCATGCCCGTTACACATGGTTGGTCAATACAGGGACGGTTAATGCTATTCATAATGAGATTTTCACTCTGCAGCGGAGTGTGCGCTGATATGAAACTTCCTGGCAGATTAAAACTGTTTGCCGGACCGAGACTCGAACTCGGGACCTTTGCCTTTCGCGGGCAAGTGTTCTACCAACTGAGCTACCCAAGCACGACTCACGCCCCGTCCTCACAGCTCTGCTTCTGCCAGTACCTCGTCTCCTACCTTCCAAACTTTACAGAAGCTCTCCTACGGCATTGCTTCCTTACTTAGCTTGCATTTACTGCGAACGTCTCGCTCAGCGCCAAGTCCCAAGCGACTGGGAATAAGCGCGGATTTCTCCTGTATATAACAAGGGTAAAGGAACGGACCCGCATAATTACAGACTAATATAATTAACATCGGTTTTCTGCAGAATTCGTGAACATACGCTGAGTTCGAATATAATAAATTTCCTAGTGACTGAAAAGCTAATGTCCACGAATGAGCACGGTTTTAGAATGCATCGCTCGTCCGATCGTAATGGCTCTAGAACCTTCTTGTAAAAAAATTACGGAAAAAGTGTAACAACTAGTCCCGGTCTTCCCTATGCTAAAAAGGAAATTTAGTTTTTAACTATATTGTCGCAGCTGAGTTAGAAACCAGTTGTTGCAAGTGTTACAATAAAATAATTGCACCTAGTTGTACAAGCATGGGTGTGCACAAATCCAGGAACCATTTATGAAGGTGAGCTAAAATATTCAAAACGGCTGCAAGGTATTTGCTATGGGCAGAATATAATTAAAGTGTGCAACGGACATGACGAACGTAATCAGAATTCCAGGTGCTTGCTGCGATTAATTGGAATCGATAAACAAATTATCAAATTACAGATACCGTCAGTGTTCATGATTCGAACCGAAATTAATAATCAGAGATATGTACTTGTTGATATGTTATCGGTAATAGGGAGCCAGGAATTTAATAGAGAACGAGAGATGTGCAACTGAAATGAAAAATAATGTACGTGACTGTTGTAGGGAGGAAACGTTTAACCTGTCGTGCAGTACTGTTTTAGGAATTGTACGAGTTTAACATAAACATGAAAGGCGTGTGGGCAGTGTCACCGAGACAATGAATAACGCCAGTCGCGTAAAACACACAGGTTGAGTTCAACGCTCTTTTGTGGAGAGCACTGTGATTTGCCGACACTGAACAGGGCCTGGACTACGCTCTGACGGAGGGCCCTACACCGACGTAAATAGATTGCAATGTAACGGCGGACGCCCACAGTTTATCGCTGATGCAGCGTTGGTTGTAATGTAGTGCACTCATTGTGCCCTGATCTACCAGTGCCGCTAATGGCCCAGCGCAGTCAGTAAGTCGACCTCTTTGGAGAGGAGAGACACTCAATTTTGGTCAATATTCTCCAGCTAATCTGCCTGTAATGGGAGGGACGCGTCATTACACTTTTTATGACAGAAAATGGAGCGGCTCTCCACTGCATATTGTCAGACAAATACCAAACAGAGATGCAGTCCGTGAATTGTGCAAGACAATACAAAGCACGAGAGTTGCCCAGAAAGTAATACACCGTATTTTTTTCTTCAACAGTTGAACATAATGAGAATTACACACAGGAAAGAATGGTATTTTATCTACACACCCTATTTTCCCACATCATCTCCATCCCGTTCTATGGCTTTCCTCCAGCGCGAAACAAGGACGTGTATGCCCTGTGGGTATCAATCCGTGCCCTGGTCGCGGAGCCGGTGCTTCACTGTGTGAATCACCTCCTCAAAATGTCTTCCACAAATGGCATCATTTCGTGGCCCAAACAAGTGGGAGTCCGAGGGAGCTATATCAGGTGTGTCAGTGGTTTCCCCGACCACTGCAAACCGTGGAACTCTGCCGAAATGCCTTCTGATCTCACCATCCGTGCGCAGCGACTAACAATACTTCCGTCGACAGCACATGCTCCATAGGCTTTGCGCAAGCGTTTGTGAATATTCCCCACAGTTACTTTTTCTACTTTGAGAAATTCAGTGACGGCACGTCGCTTGTAACGTACATCACCTATAGACGCCATTTTGAAACTGTCCTGCGGCTACGCTGTCTGTGGTAAGTGACGGAAACTTGGCGGGCTCACTCAGGAGACTTCAGATGATACATACCTAACGTTTCGCATTCGTAGCATTGTTTTCGGATGAGAAAAAAAATGCGGTGCACTGCTTGCTGGGCAACCCTCGTAAGTGGTTAGGCAGTCTCTCTGTTCTAAAAAAAAAATGGTTCAGATGGCTCTGAGCACTATGGGACTTAACTTATGAGGTCATCAGTCCCCTAGGACTTAGAACAACTTAAACCTAACTAACCTAAGGACATCACACACATCCATGCCCGAGGCAGGATTCGAACCTGCAGTCGCGCGGTTCCGGACTGAAGCGCCTAGAACCGCTTGGCCACCGCGGCCGGCCTCTGTTCTCACCACCTCCTTCTCCTACACACATAACAAACTATTTTAATATAGTACAACAGCTGATTCCTCAATCTTCCAGTGGACTAAGAAAACAAAACAATTTAATATATCTACAGTCTAACTCAAGAGTCATTTTTATGTATAGAGTGCTTGTATACAAACGTAACCTTTAATTCTGAAAAGGGTAAATAACCTACAAAAATGTTTGGTACAGCAATGAATACAGTATGTATTCAGGTTTTAATCCCGCCTAACACTGTTAGTTCCCAACTTCCCCGTTAGGTGGCATCCGCGAATGAGTTATTCCAAGAGTCATCATGGAGTAATTTAACGATGTGTGTGCAGCGTGTCATTTATGGTTTCATGAATCCAAATCCACTACTGCAATCCAGAGACAATTCAGGACTAAATATTGCAAGCCACCACCTCAAAGACAAACTGTTATTAATTGATACAATCGTCTCACCGAAACTGGTTCTGTCACATTGGACACCGGGTCAGGGTCGGCCAGCAGTCTCTGACGCAGGAACTGAATAAGTTCGGCAGTCTACCATGCGTATTCTGCGTAAACCAATGAGACGTGGCAGCTTAGAATTGAATATGCCTAGTGTTACAGGGTGGAAGGTGTTACGGAAAGGCCTGTCATTCAGACACCCCACAAATTGTAACTGTTGAAAGCTTTAACAGAAAGTGGCAAAGAAAAACGAGCTGAGTTTTGTGTGGAAATGTTTGACAAAATGCAGAATGATGGTGATTTTCTTAAGAAAATTGTGGTCCGTGACGGAGCCGCCGTCCAGGAGGGCAGCTAGAATTTCGTCAACTTGAAAACACACGTTGTTGCTCGTGGGAATGTCCCAGCAGTCCAGAACGAAATTCAAACGGTACATTGTGAACAGTTGGGGCTGGCTGGTAGATTACGTAAAGACTCAACTTTCGTGTCCGGGATCGGTGAGCCACAGACCTCGTAGCAATGGGAACAGCACCACACTCTACGATTGCGCGTGGATGCCGCCACCGGGCCCGGCCCGACCTGCACCACGGAGACTTCCTCGCTGCTCCACGCCAATCAACCAACTGCCCGCACACGGCACAGCCGGAAACTACACTCCTGGAAATTGAAATAAGAACACCGTGAATTCATTGTCCCAGGAAGGGGAAACTTTATTGACACATTCCTGGGGTCAGATACATCACATGATCACACTGACAGAACCACAGGCACATAGACACAGGCAACAGAGCATGCACAATGTCGGCACTAGTACAGTGTATATCCACCTTTCGCAGCAATGCAGGCTGCTATTCTCCCATGGAGACGATCGTAGAGATGCTGGATGTAGTCCTGTGGAACGGCTTGCCATGCCATTTCCACCTGGCGCCTCAGTTGGACCAGCGTTCGTGCTGGACGTGCAGACCGCGTGAGACGACGCTTCATCCAGTCCCAAACATGCTCAATGGGGGACAGATCCGGAGATCTTGCTGGCCAGGGTAGTTGACTTACACCTTCTAGAGCACATTGGGTGGCACGGGATACATGCGGACGTGCATTGTCCTGTTGGAACAGCAAGTTCCCTTGCCGGTCTAGGAATGGTAGAACGATGGGTTCGATGACGGTTTGGATGTACCGTGCACTATTCAGTGTCCCCTCGACGATCACCAGTGGTGTACGGCCAGTGTAGGAGATCGCTCCCCACACCATGATGCCGGGTGTTGGCCCTGTGTGCCTCGGTCGTATGCAGTCCTGATTGTGGCGCTCACCTGCACGGCGCCAAACACACATACGACCATCATTGGCACCAAGGCAGAAGCGACTCTCATCGCTGAAGACGACACGTCTCCATTCGTCCCTCCATTCACTCCTGTCGCGACACCACTGGAGGCGGGCTGCACGATGTTGGGGCGTGAGCGGAAGACGGCCTAACGGTGTGCGGGACCGTAGCCCAGCTTCATGGAGACGGTTGCGAATGGTCCTCGCCGATACCCCAGGAGCAACAGTGTCCCTAATTTGCTGGGAAGTGGCGGTGCGGTCCCCTACGGCACTGCGTAGGATCCTACGGTCTTGGCGTGCATCCGTGCGTCGCTGCGGTCCGGTCCCAGGTCGACGGGCACGTGCACCTTCCGCCGACCACTGGCGACAACATCGATGTACTGTGGAGACCTCACGCCCCACGTGTTGAGCAATTCGGCGGTACGTCCACCCGGCCTCCCGCATGCCCACTATACGCCCTCGCTCAAAGTCCGTCAACTGCACATACGGTTCACGTCCACGCTGTCGCGGCATGCTACCAGTGTTAAAAAGACTGCGATGGAGCTCCGTATGCCACGGCAAACTGGCTGACACTGACGGCGGCGGTGCACAAATGCTGCGCAGCTAGCGCCATTCGACGGCCAACACCGCGGTTCCTGGTGTGTCCGCTGTGCCGTGCGTGTGATCATTGCTTGTACAGCCCTCTCGCAGGCAACTATGGTGGGTCTGACACACCGGTGTCAATGTGTTCTTTTTTCCATTTCCAGGAGTGTATAAGCGCCAGGCCAAAGATAGTACAAGAGTGCGAATATCGATACACGCTGCTGCTGCGGCTCGCGGAGAGAGATGATGGTAGCATAATCGCGATAACCACGGGAGGCTAATCACAGAATAGCTACCAAGGTTTAATTCAAAGCATAACACGAGCCAGCCGCGGCTCAGGTAGTACTGCCAACTTCAGTGCATTTAGTAATCCAATTTCAAATGACCATACTAAGGACAGAAACATATCTGCGGGAATGTCAGCACAGGTGTTTCTGATGCGGTCTTCACGGCCTGTTGGCACTTGCTGGTACAGCTAATCTTTTAAATATCCCCACGGAAGGAAATCCGGCTACGTCAGATCCGGTGACGTGGCGGGCCAATTAATAGGGCCACCTCTGCCCACCCATCGACCAGTTCAAACACTGTGAAATACCTCCCGTGCTTCAAATGCTTAATGCACTGGGCAGCCATCATGCTGAAACCACAAACATTGTCGAACGTCCGGGCTAATATCCTGTAGTAGTAGCGGTAGTTCCTGTTCCAAAAACGTTAGATATTGCATCCATTCAACGTGCCGTCGATAAAATGTGGACCAATGAGTTTGTTCCCCATGATGCCACGCCATACGTTTAACCGACCAAGGACGTTGACTGCCAACTTGCCGTAATCAGTCCGGGTTGTCTATACTGCAGTAATGCATGTTATGTTAGTTAACGCTACCATGGTTTGTGTGAATGTAGACCCAGCGGAAAATAGTGCCTCGGCAAAGAACGTGGGATAGTTTGCTTTTGTTGAAGTGCCCCCTTTCGCAAAACACTGCCCGGTTATGGAAATCGGCGCCATGATGTTCTTGATGCAGTGACACGTGGTATAGGTGATACTTACTACAATGCAGTGTGGTGAAAACACTATCTACGGAATCGCGGTGTAATTGCCGGGCGGTTATTCGTGGGTTGAAGGGTTCTGCCGCTAGTACAGCTATTTCATTAGCTGCTCCTGTAACACGTGTGCTCGTTTACTTTTGATGGTCTATACGCTGCCATCAGACTCACAGGCGTCCACAATCTTGTAAAAGAACAAACGAGAGCGAGCTTTCTCTGAAAAACGCTCGGCATACAAGTCAACAGCAGCCTCAACCTTTCTCCTACATTCTCCGTAAATCAGAATCATTTTTAACGTCCATGTCCACTTGCCCGTCTGTTCTCCACGTGCTAGGTAGGTGTGCAGGCAATAAAATCTGTGCAAGTATTGTAATGTTCAGAGCCGCTATCTGTTCCATGTCTGCACAATACGTGAGAGGTCCCAGTGTACTGCCTGTTATGACACGTCATAATTCGCTACAGTGCCACGTTGGCGCGTCGTGTAGTCCACTGTTCGATATGTCGGAGGAATGCAACGTTGGGAATAGCGTTTCCAATCAGAAGTTATTAAATACTGGCCTGTCTTACCCTCGCAGCGTGGAGTTGGGGTCCAATATGCCACTGGATATTCAAGGGCTACTGAGTAGTATGTCGTAAATTACGATTGTATACCCATATCTATTCCTCCGATTACAGCGCCATCTGCGGCGAAACAAATAAAATGCCTCAGACAAAACGGATATAAATTTTGCCGTAGAATCGTAATCTATAATAAAAAACGGTGGTTCTCACTGAAGATTTCAAAGTTTGCCCCCACCACCCACGCACGGGGTGGGATTGTGGGGTGAGTGTGGTATCGTTGGATATCCCCCTCCGAAACAAAAAAAAAAAAAAAAATTGGAACTGTAACTTTTCTGATCCGACGTGTAGGTTTTTAGATATTTCAATGTCTTCAGTTATAATCAACATCCTATATATGCACTAAGTTTGACAAAACTTGCTACTATCTCTCCAAGGTTACGACGGACACACACACACACACACACACACACACACACACACACACATACATATGGATGTGTGGACGCATACGTTTGGTTACATTTACAAGTCTTTATCCTCTGGAAAAGAATATTACCACTAATTATTTGCCTCTGTTTCATATGGAATTCTCTAAAACCTGTGGTAACAGTGCGTAATGATGTCATAGAACTTCTGCATCGGAAAAGAAGCGATATATTGTGGCCAGCACGAAAACTTTGTGGTGCTCGATAGAGCGCCACCATTACGTGATAACTTTGCAGACGTAGGTGGCCATTCTCCAACTAGCGCCTTCGCTCTTTCCACTCCTCTCTGTCTCTCTCGTTCATTTTTTTTAATCCTAGACGGCAGTTAAGGTAAAAGTTCGGGCTAAGTCCTCTTTTCTTCGTACTTGCCATTAAAGTTTTTCGGAAAGTGTGTTCAAGAGTTCGCACCCCTCAGTTACACGAAATTGCTACCTGGCTCAAGTGCAAGGTACGCCAGAGCCATTCTACCGAACTACTTTTGTTCACCGTAATTACTCTTGCTCTTTTAATTAAGAGCTATTTAAAATGATGGCGGAGCAAAAATATCACAGCGACGACGCTTTCTCAGAGCGTGCGGCTTATTAAGAATTTCTTCCGCAGAGTGGTGTGTTTTGAATCCACGTCGTTCTATGGCTATAGCTCTGCCTGCTGCCCGTGATGGAACATTCCGAGAGTTCCTGTTGACAGCAGAACAACAAAACGGGAGGTGTCACCGCTACCATTGTATGGATCAGAGAAGAATATTTTATGGGACGCAGGCATGAGTTTAGTTCTAAAAGCGGTGCAACTCTCGACTTTTTGTATGCACCACAAAGCACTTTGAAGTATTTTACCGTGCATACAAATTGCTTTTGCTCTACGCAACATAATAATTTGTTTCTTCGAAGGATTGCTTTTTACTTTTGGGCTGTGTGAATGATTAACGTTATTATGTCGAACGGGTAAAGAATAAAGGCTTTGACGACCGGATCAGCAGCAGCTGATAAACCTTTCGGGACAGAATGTTGTGGCCTACGAAACTCTCCTGTTCCTAACGTTTCGTCCAGAACTGTGCAGGACATCTTCAGATATCGGCATGACTCAACGAAGGAGCAACGCCTCTGAAGATGTCCTGGCAGTTTTGGACGAAACGTTAGGTACAGAAGAGTTTCGTAAACCACGACCTTATATACCCCGAAAGGTTTACCAGCAGCAAACAGGTAACTGATATATTGCATTTATTGAAAAAAAAAAAAAGCTTTATTCGGTCGGAATGTAACGTTACAATTTCATAACAGAGTTTCTCGATAAATCCCCGCCATTAAACATAATTAGTATTCGACATTGAATATATCCTGTTAGTTCCAAGATAACATATCGGTATGTGTCGTGTAAGGCGCTGCAGTCATGGACTGTGCGGCTGGTCCCGGCGGAGGTTCGAGTCCTCCTTCGGGCATGGGTGTGTCTGTGTTTGTCCTTAGGATAATTTAGGTTAAGTAGTGCGTAAGCTTAGGGACTGATGATCTTAGCAGTTAAGGCCCATAAGATTTCACACACATTTGAACAGTTTTTGGTATGTGTCTGCATGGCATGGTGTTGGAGCCTATGAACTGTAGTTAAAGTTCGAGGAAACGTTTATGAGATGCGAAAGTAGAGTACAAGTTCCCGATTATCTCAAGACCCTGGATCATTTGCAACAACAGTGAACGATCACCGTAGATCTTCCACAGATTGCACGCCGGACTGAAGGAGCTAATGTTGGGACGAAACGAATATGATCGTTAAAATGCTGCGCGAGCTTGTAATTTAACCACAGCACTTAACAGTGTGTGCTGATTTACAACTACAGTATACAAGTGCCAGAGTGAAACCAATTGCTGTTAGTTCCTGTTTAGACCTATTGGTCGGCAGCGTAACGGTGTCATTTAATGTTCTGGGTTGTACAGTCAGTGTTAACTGCATGATGTGAGAATATTAAAACGTCGATGAATGACATAAAATAATTATGAGTTCGCGATCATCATTGCACTACACAGTGTAATACTCTATCTTGGTCGCTTTTTTATTGTAAAAACTTTGCAATTTCATGCGTTTTGGCTTTGAACCATCTTCAGAATAATTTTAAGAGGGCATCGATAAACACTAATCTGCAAAAATTACAATCTACAACTGTACCGTCGATTAGTAACGAAACACGTAAATTGTAAAGTTTATAGAATAAGAAAGCGATCAAGACACACTATTACATTACCTAATAAGAAAAATATTTGTATGATCCACCTAATAATGTGAACAATTACAGAAAATGGTCGTGCAATTAAGTATATATTTCTGATGCGATTTTAATGGAACTGTGATCTCTTGGGGCAGTATGTAAATGAAATGGACGAAATAAAGTAAAGAGTGACTTAATTAGTTAGATCTGCTGTTACTACAATCCTTGGGCGTGTATATAAGAGATTTAGTCACTTGCTCGACATTAATTTTGCTCAAGAACGTGTTACCGATTTTGAAAGAAATGGATCACAACTGGTGACAATAGATTTGTGAAAGAAAAAATTGTGTGTGTGTGTGTGTGTGTGTGTGTGAGAGAGAGAGAGAGAGAAAGGGGGGGGGGGGAGACAGGGAGACCTTGAGAGGGAAAGAGATCGATCGAAGAAGGGTGTTTCGGAAATTTAAATGTTTGAGAGCATGGTCTCAGCAACAAACAATAAAAGTTTGAATCAATAAAATTACAAAGTTCCAATTCTGATGGTTTTGTAATTTTATTGAATGATAATAAGTTGCCGCCTATTGCCATCCAGCATGCTGGATGTAAGTAGGAAATAAAATGTTGTTTGCCAGGAAGACGAGTCTGTGTAGTGCAGTATATTACATTTTTACGTTTGTCATACATTTACAGATGGCTCAGAGACAGCTGTTAACTTTGTCCCTCTGACTGTCGAAGGGTTTTTTTCCCCCTTCCGCCTCACAGTTGGATTTAAAGGAGACGCATTGGTACATTCATCGTGACAATAAACGGTTATCACAGAATGTGACAGACTCAATAGCTGCTGCAATCACAAGACGTGATTTATACGCTGCCGACAAGCCGTTCCAGAAACGTGCGCTGTTCGGGATTAAGGATTACTGGACGATTAAAAGCTCCGATTGCAAAAAAAGGGGCTCTGCTAGACGACGGTCGCTAAACATTGACAGCTTAACTGAAAGAACTTAATTAATCCCAGCGAGACGGCAGCCGCCGCCACTCGAATCGGAATCCGTTATTGCGCCCGCTTGTTGTGGGCCAACTGTAGGTCTCTTAGCGGTCACATCTGCAGGCAAAATTACACCAATAGAGCGAGCGAAGAGAGAGAGAGAGAGAGAGAGAGAGAGAGAGAGAGAGAGAGAGAGAGAGAGGGAGAGAAAGGGAGGGGGAAAGGAGAGGGCAATGGAGGAATTCCTTTTTGGGGGAGGGGGCCTGGAGGGAGTGAACACATCTATATTACTTACCGACTTCCGACAAACTTCAAACCCAATTTCAAACCTTTTTGAAACTTTTTCTCGCTGAAACAAAAAAGTGTATCCCTTACTACATTTTGGCTGTTCCTACAGTACAGCTTCAGCATCAGGGATGAGTTTTCAATTTATTACTTCCTCACTACTAATTCTATTCGCAACATACTGTGCAGACAGTATTCAAAAATGTTTCAAATGGCTCTGAGCACTATGGGACTTAACATCTGAGGTCATCAGTCCCCTAGAACTGAGAACTATACTACTGGCCATTAAAATTGCTACACCAAGAACATGACTTACTACAGACGCGAAATTTAACCGACAGGAAGAAGATGCTGTGACATGCAAATGATTAGCTTTCTAGAGCATTCACACAAGGTTGGCACCGGTGGCGACACCTACAACGTGCTGAGATGAGGAAAGTTTCCAACCGCTTTCTCATACACAAACAGCAGTTGACCGGCGTTGCCTGGTGAAACGTTGTTGTGATGCCTCGTGTAAGGAGGAAAAATGCTTACCATCAAGTTTCCGACTTGGATAAAGGTCGGATTGTAGCCTATCGCGATTGCGGCGTATCATATCGCGACATTGCTGCTCGAGTTGGTCGAGATCCAAATGTCTGTTGGCAGAATATGGAATCGGTGGGTTCAGGAGGGTAATACGGACCGCCGTGATGAATCCCAACGGCCTCGTATCACTAGCAGTCGAGATGACAGGCATCTTATCCGCATGGCTGTTACGGATCCTGTAGCCACGTCTCGATCCCTGAGTCAACAGATCGGGGCGTTCGCAAGACATCAACCATCTGCACGAACAGTTCGACGACGTTTGCAGCAGCATGGACTATCAGCTTGGAGACCATGGCTGCGGTTACCCTTGACGCTGCATCACAGACAGGAGCGCCTGCGATGGTGTACTCAACGACGAACCTGGGTGCACGAATGGCAAAACGTCATTTTTTCGGATGAATCCAGGTTCTGTTTACAGCATCACGGTGGGCGCATCCGTATTTGGCGACATCGCGGTGAACGCACATCGGAAGCGTGTATTCGTCATCGCCATACTGGTGTATCACCCGGCGTGATGGTATGGGGTGCCATTAGTTACACGTTTCGGTCACCTCTTGTTCGCATTGACGGCAGTTTGAACAGATGTGTTACGACCCGTGGCTCTATCCTTCATTCGATCCCTGCGAAACCCTACATTTCAGCAGGATAATGCACGACCGCATGTTGCAGGTCCTGTACGGGGCTTTCTGGATACAGAAAATGTTCAACTGCTGCCATCGCCATCACATTCTCCAGATCTCTCACCAATTGAAAACGTCTGGTCAATGGTGGCCGAGCAACTGGCTCGTCACAATACGCCAGTCACTACTCTTGATGAACTGTGGTATCGTGTTGAAGCTGCATGGGCAGCTGTACCTGTACACGCCATCCAAGCTCTGTTTGACTCAATGCCCAGACGTATCAAGGCCGTTATGACGACCAGAGGTGGTTGTTCTGGGTACTGATTTGTCAGGATCTATGCACCCAAATTGCGTGAAAATGTAATCGCAAGCCAGTTCTAGTATAACTTATCAGTCCAATGAATACCCGTTTATCATCTGCATTTCTTCTTGGTGTAGCAATTTTAATGGCCAGTAGTATACTTAAACCTAACTAACCTAAGGACATCACGCACATCCATGCCCAAGGCAGGATTCTAATTTGCGACCATAGCAGTCGCGCCGTTCCTGACTGAAGCGCCTAGAACCGCTCGGCCACCGCTGTCAGCAGACAATATACATATATACTACTGAACATGCCTGCAAAATCAAATCGTTTTATTGCATGTAGTTCAGGAGACATGACTTACAAACATTGAGGTACGTGACAAACTACAGAGTCTTCAACTATTAAGGTTTTACATTGTGAACGTCAAATATTTACCACCGAACGACGTGGCGCAGTGGTTAGCACATTGCTCTCGCATTCTGGAGACCAAAGGTTCAAACTCGCGGCCGTCCAGAGTTACGTTTTTCGTGATTTCCCTAAATCGCTTGAGGAAAATGTCGGGACGGATCCTTTGAAAGGGCGCGCCCGATTTCCTGCCCCATCCTTCCCTAATCCGAGCTTGTGCTTCGTCTCTCATGACCTCGATGTTGACGGGACTTTAAACATTAACCTTCTCCTCCTCCAATATTTAACTCACGAACTCATTTGTAATCAAACGTCTGAGGTTGTTTTATGCATGTGAGTTCAATTCGTTAAAGTATCGTGGGAGGGGGGAATTGGAACCTGCAGAAGACGGTAGAAAATTAACGTTAGAAAATTATCGTGCAACAGAATGATGTCAGCCACTTGGTGCCAATGTTGTTTCGACTACGCTGCACAAGTTTCGCGTGGAAACTGTCACACATCTTACATAAGGTCCCGATCTATCCCAATGTGATTTCCATATTTTTGGAGCTCGTGGCCCTCAATTTGCTTCGGAGGAAGAGGTGCACTCTTAGGTACAATTATGTTACCGTAGGCAACCGCAAACATTTTTCCGCCAGAACACTGACCATCTTGACTCACAGTGGGATAAATGTTTTAACAGTTCCGGGAATTACTTTTGCTGTAATAAACTGTTTAGTTACTTTCTTCCATCTATATCGTTTCATTTGATTGCCCAGTGTCTACAGCCGGCCGCTGTGACCGAGCGATTATAGGCGCTTCAGTCTGGAACCGCGCGACCGCTACGGTCGCAAGTTCGAATCCTGCCTCGGGCAAGGATGTGTGTGATGTCCTTAGATTAGTTAGGTTTAAGTAGTTCTAAATTCTACAGGACTGATGACCTCAGATGTTAAGTCCCATAGTGCTCAGAGCCATTTTGACCCAGTGTGTACATGGTGATTAGAAACAGTTTGGAAAGCTTATAAGGATGTTGCAGGGGAGGTTTTGCTGAGAAATAATTGTTAAGAAAAAATTTCGAAACGTTGCGTCGTTACAGAGTTAATTAGCTTTGAAGTCAGGCAATCGGAGCGTTGTGCTCGAAAATTCAAGCGGCTCTCGAGAAACGTTGTCGTCAAACGTGTCCTTTCGTTGGTTTCCTAAAAGCGAGCAAGAGAGCGATACAAAAATTGGACATGGGATGATAGTAAGGATCAAATCCGAGCCAAAGGCTGAGCAGTCTCGTGCGCCATCGTCTACGTTATGAGAACAACTAACACTAATTATATATTGTATCTGGCAGGATGCTGCTATTTGCGCTTAGCGGCCTGATTAACTTCAGTGTTAATTAACTCTGAAACGGCGAAAAGTGTCGAATTATAATTATATTAATATTAATAATTGTTTCTCAGCACAACTTACCCTGCAACACCCTTAAAGCTTGTCAAAATGTTTCAAACAACCCGCTATATCTTCGCCTATATTGATATTTTCTTCTATATCTAGATCTTCTATATCTATATTTTCTGTGCTGATACGGTAGGAGCTGTAGGAAGTGTTAAGGTGCCGGGCTAACATTATTTCAGACATGCTTCTAAAACAAATTTATTGACCAGAAATTCCTACTCAACGTTTACAAAAAACAGATGTCCACACCTTCTTATTTCTTTTAAAGGTAACTTCTACAATGTCTTTCAAATGATAGAGCACAGCAATCAGTCGTCCTTTTCTCACAGACTTCATTCGGCAAATCTAGAATTCGGCTAGTGCCTAGCCATTATCAATGCTCCATTTCATAGTATCAACGCGTGTTCCAGTACTCCAGCCCCCTGTTGATGCTTTCTGTTACAGTTTGTTCAAGACGACCACAATGTCCTCGATTAAATATTAATCCTGTTCCACCAAAGATGGCAAATAGGATGATGCAAAGATGTCAAATTTAAGCTCAAGAAAGTAACAACGACATGAATTAAAAGTTTCAGCTGAAACTAGATAACTACTTAATATTAACATTTAAATCCCCAAACGTATCTAAAAATGCATCATTAAACAAAATTTATAATGATAAACTGACATCAATTCACTTTTCAAAACTATCTTCAAATAAAATCTATTTAGGAACAGAACTTAAAATGCACACAACAATTACAGCGTTTTATGCACACCAATTTCGCTCGTAGGACAATTTAAAATTTGCTGAAGTACTGTGCGGAAGTACCAGACAATTTCAAAACAAGCTAGGCGCAGAGCGCCTTCAGATGAACGCCAAATAAGGTACACAAATTGTTCAGTTAAATGTGATAATTAACTCAAAGACTGGTCTGCAACAATAGAGTTCACCTATGGCTACTTTAATGGATTTATAGTGCCGTAAGCTTCAGAAAAACTGAACGTACTCAGACATTTCTCTCTTTACTTATTCTGATCAACAGTAAACTGACACTTTTTTTTATGTAGCGCAACGCTATCTGACTTTCAATAATCCCTACAAAAGAATGGCTCTATACCTTTCATGATCACTTACCTCACAAAACTCTCCGTCACTCAAACTACTGCAACACAGCGTGCGGCAATACTGCCAGCTAAATAAAAGATTCTAACTACTGAAGGCACTAACTACTGATGGGCATAGTTAGCAAATGAAAGATTTTGATAGAGAACAAACACTGTATTTACCTTAATAATGTTCCAAAGTCATAATATATATATATATATATATATATATATATATATATATAAGTTCATGACATCCAGTGTTACAAATTTCCTTTTTCTGACGGACACACGTCCAGATCGTCCGCCCTGGAAACTCTGCCATCTCTCTCCCGACATCCACCACTGCTGGCGGCTCACCTCCAACTGCGCAACGCTACGCGCTGTTCACATCCAGCTGCCCAGCACTACAATAGCGAATATTCCAACAATGCCAACCAGCCACAGACTGCACACAGCACAGCCAGTGATTTTGATACGGAGTGCTATGTGACGTTACCAACAGAAAAACGTAAACAGCCTACTTACAACGTCAGTGACAGAATACAAAGTAACATTAAATTTACTTGGCTAGGGTATATGGATGTACTGATGTCGCTTTCTGTATTAAAAACTCAACGAAAGTGTCAGTTGTTTTCTTGTAGTACGGGTCCACATCTTCTATAATTGTTTTAAGGGATTTCATCTTGCTTTCAGCTGTCAGCATTCTATTTTGTGGTTGCAATTTTGGCATTAAGCCTGTATGTCAAAGTCTTATGGTTGAAAATGGCTTAACGTCGAAATTGCAGTCACAGAATAAAATTCTAACAACTGAAACCAAGTTGAAATCTTTTGAAAAAAGTGCTTTGTTTCTTTTTGTAGGTTACGCTTGATATCTTGGATAGTAAAAACAAACTTAATTACAAGGGTTCCGTTTTTACCCAATCGTGGTGCAGAACTCCTAAAAGCGACGGTATGCGAATGTTGTTCTTTAACTTCCATTGCGAAACTCAGGCATATAGCTAGTAATGTAAATAAATTCGATTCTTCGTTTCTCGGTTTCGTTCCGCACATATCTTGTTGTAGTGTTTGGTCCCGGCATGAGGTTTGGGGAAACTCATTCCTGGGGAGGTGTGGTAGATATACAGAGGGTCTGCGAGGCAACTGCCACGGTGTCCCCGGGGCAAGGACGGCTGACGAATGGGTCACGTGCGGCGCCACGCCGGTCGCCATTGGCTGTGGCGTTGATTGGCTGGATATTGCGGCCGACGGGCCCTTAATAAGGCGAGCGGTTTCCGCCGCCGCGAGCTGCAATATCCGCCGGAGGCGCCAGGGCAGCCGGCAACCTGCGAAGCTTATTCCGTCCCACTGTGCGTGCAGCGGCCGGTGCTGGTTGCGCTGCCACGTCGGAGGCAGAGAGATGTTTTTGAAAGAAATTTCTGGTTTTTAATTTAAATATGCATTGACATGACAAACGTCACGGTATAGTGATATGCTCATCTACAGATGACGGTAGTATCACGTAGACTAGGTATAAAGGGGCAGTGGATTGGTGGAGCTGTCATTTGTACTCGAGTGATTCATGTGCAAAAATTTCCTGCGTGAGTTTGACCACACGACGGTAATTAACAGACTTTGAAAGCGGAATGGTAGTTGGAGCTAGACGCATGGGACATTCCATTTCGGAAATCGTTAGCAAATTCAATATTTCCAGATCCACAGTGTCAAGAGTGTGTCGAGAATACCAAATTTCAGGCATTACATCACAGCAATGACGACACAGTGGCCGACGGCCTTCACTTAACGACCCAGAGCAGCAGCGTTTGAGAAGAGTTGTCAGTGCTAAGAGACAAGCAACACTGTGTGAAACAACCGCAGAAATCAATGTGGGACGTACCACGAACGTATACGTTAGGACAGTGCAGCGAAATTTGACGTTAATGGGCTACGGCAGTAGATGACCGACGCGAGTGCCTTCTGCTAACAGCACGACATCGCCTGCAGCGCCTCTCATGGGCTCGTGATCATATCGGTCGGACCCTAGACGTCGTGAAAACCTTGGCCTACTCCGATGAATCCCTCTATCAGTTGGTAAGAGCTGATTGTAGGGTAGGAGTGTGGCGCAGACCCTACGAAGCCACGGATCCAAGTGCCGGCCGCTAGGGCCGAGCGGTTCTAGGCGCTTCAGTCCGGAACCGCGCTGCTGCTACGATCGTATGTTCGAATTCTACCTCGGGCATGGATGTATGTGATGTCCTTAGGTTATCAAAATCAAATGTGTGTGAAATCTTATGGGACTTAACTGTTAAGGCCATCAGTCCCTAAGCTTACACACTACTTAACCTAAATTATACTAAGGAGAAACACACCCACCCAAGCCCGAGGGATGACTCGAACCTCCGCCGGGACCAGCCGAACAGTCCATGACTGCAGGGCAATAGACCGCTCGGCTGATCGCGCGCGGCGTCCTTAGGTTAGTTAGGTTTAATTAGCTCTAAGTCTTGGGGAATGATGACCTCACATGTTAAGTCCCATGGTGCTCAGAGCCATTTGAATGGATCCAAGTTGTCAAAAAGGCACTGTGCAAGATGGTGGCGGCTCCATAATAGTGTGAGCGGTGTTTACATGGAATGGTCTGGGTTCTCCAGTCCAACTGAACCGATCATTGACTGGAAATGGCTATGTTCCGCTACCTGTTCCCAAACAATGATGGAATTGCCAGCCAGTGTGGCCGTGCTGTTCTAGGCGCTTCGGTTTGGTACCGCGTGACCCCTACGGTCGCAGGTTCGAATCCTGCCTCGGGCATGGCTGTGTGTGATGTCCTTAGGTTAGTTAGGCTTAAGTAGTTCTACGTTCTAGGGGACTGATGACCTCATATGTTGAGTCCCATAGTGCTCAGAGCCATTTGAATGATGGAATTTTATGGATGACAGGTATTCATGTCACCGGCCCACAATTGTCCGCAATTGCCTTGAGGAACATACTGGACAATTTGAGCAAATTATTTGGCTACCCAGACAGCCCGACATGAACATTTATGGGACATAATGGAGGGGATAGTTCGTTCACAAAGTCCTGCAGCGGCAATACTATCGCAATTATGGACGGCTGTAGAGGCAGTATGGCTCAATAATTCTGCATAGGACTTCCAAAGGCTTGTTGGGTCCATTCTACACCGAGTTGCTGTACTACACCGGGAAAAAGGAGATCCGACACGATATTAAGAGGTATTCCATGACTTTTATCACCTCTGTGTGTATGTAGTCTTGTGACTGGCTAGAGCCGCCCGCGGTGGCCGTGCGGTTCTAGGCGCTTCAGTCCGGAGCCGCGCGACTGCTACGGTCGCAGGTTCGAATCCTGCCTCGGGCATGGATGTGTGTGATGTCCTTAGGTTAGTTAGGTTTAAGTAGTTCTAAGTTCTAGGGGACTGATGACCTAAGATGTTAAGTCCCATAGTTCTCAGAGCCATTTGAACCATTTGGCTGGCTAGATCTTGTCCGACATAAATTCCTTTCTTGTGTCAACCTCTTCATCTCAGAGTACCAGTTGCTGCCAACATCTTCAATTATTTGCTGGATGTATTCCAGTCTTCCCCTGCAGTATGAGATTTGAAAGTTTCATTGCGTAATGAGTATTCAATGAAGTATCGGGACTGCAGCCGGATGACGTCAATTTCTTGCCACGATTTGTCGGCTGACAACCATTCAGGCACTTCCATGTGAGCGTTCTGCAAAACACTCACCTGAGGATGGCTAAATGTTTGTCAGCCGAAATATCGTGGCAAGAAGTCTACTTCATTCGGCTGAAATTCCGAAACTTCAAAGACAATCCCGTGCAGCTTTTACCCTCTACAGCTCCCTCCAGTACCATGGAAGTTATCCCCTGATATGTTAACGCGTGTCCTGTGATTCTTTCATGTTTTCTTGTCAACGTTTTCCGCATATTCCTTTCTTCTCCGACTCTGCTGTGAAATTCCTAATTCCTTATCAGTCCACCAAATTTTCGATATCCTTCTATAGTACCACATCTCAAACGTCCAGAGTCTCTTCTTTTCCGGTGCTCCCATGGTTCATGATTCACTACCGTCCAGTGCTGTGCTCCAAACGTACATGATCAGAAATTACATCCCCAAATGAAAGCCTATATTTGATACTAACATAGTTCCTTTGGACGGGAATGCCATCTTTGCCTCACTAGTTTGGTTTTTCGTCCTCGCTTCTTCTGTCACGTGTTATTTTGTTCCCAAGGTGGTAGAATACCCTAACTTCGTCTGTTTCGTGGTTATCAGTTTTGGTGTTACATTATCGCTAATCTCGTTTCTGCTACTCATTATTTACGTCTTTCTTCGGTTTACTCTCTATCCATAACCTGTACACGTTAGACTGTTTGTTCCATTCAACATGTCGTCTTCACTTCCATGAGGGTAGCAGCGCCCTTAACGAATGTTGTAACTGATATCCTTTAACCTTGTTATGTGCTCTATTCGCGCATTCCACGAAGACACTGGAAGCGGTAGCTGACGCAGGTAGTAGACTGGACAAAACTCAAATAACTTTAGTTGGCTCTAGCACCTTTGTTAATCGTTTCCGCCCTAAACTACCTCTGTCGGTAGATATCATTGACCTTAGCGCACACCTGCTTTCTCTATATGCAAGCAGGCGTGATTTGTGGTGTTCACGATTGCTGAATCTGACTCTGCTCTCATTTTTAATTCTTCCATAAAGAGAAAATTGATCACAAAGAGAACCTGACGGGGAGAAGACAGAATGACGATAACATTACTATATTGCGTGATAGTCTTTGCATATAAAACTGTCGAGATCACTTAAGGTTTTTTCTTTACGATATTTCGTCACATAATGTGATAAATAAGAAAACATTTCCCCTTCTAGACAGGATTATTCACAAACATCCATAATGATCGTGGACTCATTCCAGCAATTTATTTCCCCGCACCTTCTTGTGACTCGTAAGAAATTTTTGCTACTTACATCAGCCACCAAGCTTCGTGGTTTCGTGGATTGCGCTTATATTATTATAACGAAATTAGAGTTATATTAATACCTTCAGCTGCTAACGGGCGTTGATATATGTCAACGGTGACAGGTGAAAATGTGTGCCCCGACCGGGACTCGAACCCGGGATCTCCTGCTTACATGGCAGATGCTCTATCCCTCTGAGCCACCGAGGGCACAGAGGATAGAGCGACTGCAGGGACTATCTCGCGCACGCCTTCCGCAAGATCCACATTCTCACTTTGTATGTCCGAAAGAACAGACACCATATTCATATAAGTATATATCATTATACTTTTTAACACAGATATACCGACAAATGTTGTTTGGATGCCGTCCATTAATCTACGGATGCTGATTGTTCCAAAGTCGCCTGCCATACAACCTATAGCGTGAGAGAACTCGCATTCAGTTTTCGGTAACTACATATTAGCACAAGATCACTACTCAAAATAGTTTGTACTAGAAATTAACGATAGACGAAAGTTACCACGTATGACAAGAGACAAAAAAATTTACTGTTGCCCATAGTAAAAACATATTATGCGCACATATCCCACTCGGCAATAAAACTCTTATTATCCATTCATAACAGAAGATTTTTACCAAAATCATTCACATAACCATCAACGAGACATATCTTTCCTCCTCCCATCCTCACTTCTCCTTTACGGCGACTACCACGCACAAAAACTACGTCTCGCAGCATACAGACTTTCTTCAACCTTTTGACGGAAGCTGTTTTAGGAGACAGTTGAACAGTTAGCCATTTCAATCAGTGTTTCGTTGGCTTTCGCCTGTATGGCAGCATTTCATTCCCATCCCTTCCCATTGTATTTGCCATCTCTTCTACTTACTGCAACGTAGTGTAGGATGCTGCCTCCGTCCCAACATTCAAACAAGTTCCACTGACGTCAAGGGAGATCAAAGCTTATCAGCGTAGGAGAACTGACAATAGTAGCATCCCAGTTAAACGTAGTCCCTCCACATGCTGGAACTAGAAATCTTACCCAAATTTTTCTGATTGTAAAATTTGTGTGTGTTCGAAACAACCGAATTCTACTATAAACCAGATGCCGAGCAGCTCACCTTAACTGTGTACTCATGGAAGGAAAAAAAAATGAATAATTAAATTAAAAGCGCTCGCTGGTGTGGCAGAGCGGTTCTAGGCGCTTCAGTCTGGAACCGCGCGACCGTTACGGTCGCAAGTTCGAATCCTGCCTCGGGCATGGATGTGGGTGATGTCCTTGGGTTAGTTAGGTTTAAGTAGTTCTAAGTTCTAGGGGACTGATGACCTCAGATGTTAAGTCCCATAGTGCTCAGAGCCATCTGAACCATAAATTAAAAGCAGCTAGTGACTGAGTTCTGGGCTCGCCATATTTGAGGAACACATCAACGAGAGCAGTTGAAATATCGCACGGAAAATCAAAACATCCACCTCGCCTTGTCTGGAATCTCGGAAATATGGAGCTGTAATTTCGCTGAGAAAGCATGAAAGATCACATCTGTGGCGTCGTATTCAGTGATGTGTCCAGAGATTTATGCCCTCATAATTTCTCTTCGATACGAATAGATAACATTGCGGCCGTCCTTACTTTGCTACTGCAGTGCAGACATTTTCAGTAAACTACACATTAAGATAGCGACCAACACTTTGTCTCCGGATTTAAGATCGGAATGGTCAGCTTTTCGGAATGTATCACTTTTCTCCATCTCCCGTCCATTTTATGTAAATGAAGCAATGCTACGAAATTTTCGCTCGCGCTTGCAGGCGGTACACTGCACAACATTCCGCGATAGTGTGGAGAATATCGCTGCTCTCTTAATCTTCACGAAATTACTGTTTTTTCCGATGCCTTAAAAAGCTTTAAAACTGAGGTACCGAGGCGGATATACAATAACGCTCGTGCCTTGAAGTACTTCATCACCAAGTCGTACTTGTCATTTAGACCAGAACTCTTCATTATTTTTTCATTTATTGTTGTGTTTCTGAAAGCGTTATGTTGTTGTTTAAAGTGGGTGATATACTACACCAGGCGCCCGAAAAGTTGCCATCGCAGAAGTTGTTTCATTATTCCAAACTATTTACAACGAACAGTACTTTAAGAAACTTAAATTGCCGTAAACCGGGTATACTTTGACCGTCGTGGTTATTTTGACCACTCATATACCAAAAGTTTTACACCTCCCTTCTGGCTGTCAGTTGGATGTTCTGTATATACTGTTTGATTGTAAAGTCTCACCAATATACGCTAAATGGGCCATGTATCGCCGATTTTCTTGCATAGCTGTTGACGAACCTGTTTCGACTTATTGTATACGATGAAGTGTGTTAAAAACAGATTGTGGATAATCCACCGGTATCATTTAACTGCAAAACGATCGGTGTTTTCAAATGTATCATGTATGTAGTCGATTAATTCTCCAAACAGATCACTAATTAGTTTTTTGTTCACGTGTATATATCTGCCACTATATTACGATTTCTGGGGTCATGTGCATGATTTCTATATTTCGGGGTTACTTTAAACACTGGTTATTGTTACCCCAGGATTGCAAATATTGATGCCAATGATAGTGTGGAACTAAGGAATACAAACGTTAATCGTCGATATATAGACGAAGGCTCATTTGTAATTGTTAATGTGGCTCTAACTAAGAGAAACAAATGGCAGGCATATATTGCTCAAATTGCGAGCTGCTGTGTTTGAGGTAGTGATTCATGTACAACATATGGTGTCGAATACCTCCGGAAAACAAGGAATGTAGGTTGTTTGGTCACAGGTGCCGGATATTGTGTCGATAAGTGAAGAACGGGTGACTTTAATTCTAACTGTACTGGTTGGTTTGAAATTGAAGGTGTTAACGCTGAGTTCCGTTTGGAGCTATGCATGTGGTACCCCATCTTAACAGCTTTCATTACATTTATAATGTTGGTGATGCATCACGCTGATTTATGTACCGTAGTAGGTATTTTTCTTTCATGAGGCTTAATAAAGCACTTAAGGAACCTTTTAGATCAGTGTGTTTATTTCTTGGTGGTGAAAGTTTAATTGTGTCCTTGAAATACTGAAATAGGTACATGTGATGAAAATTGTAAATTTTAAGGTATTATCCAAGAGTGTAAGCGATATATCAGTTACAGAGATGTACGTGTCAAAGAACGCTGTGAGGCAGCTATCGCTGAGGCAGAGTATGTGTAACAAAGAGCTTATGTCGCGCAGTAGTGGGCAGTGACTACTCAGGAGCAGCAGGAGTTGCACGCCAGAGGCTGGCAGTGTCTGTTGCGATGCTCCGGAGTGAGCAGACACTTAGTATTAAATATTCAGTGTAATAATTTCAGTGTTGTGCATTAATGTTTTGTGAAAGAAATAAGATTTGAAGTAAAATTAATTAAATGAAACAACAAGTTTACTGTTACCAGTCACTGTTTATTTATCCCCAAGACGCGTTTTGAAGGTTGAAACCTCCATCTTTAGGTGGATTTACATTAGTTAGTATGACATTGTGTGTGTGTGTGTGTGTGTGTGTGTGTGTGTGTGTGTGTGTGTGTGTGTTGCGTTACCATTTTTTGGAGGAACTTGTGGTACTGTCTCCAGTGGTCACAGGTTCCTTTCACTGTTGTAACACATCACATGTATACTGTCATATTTTGGTTTACAAAATATGACAGTATACATGCGATGTGTTACGACAGGCTTAAAATTACGGAATGAGATTTTCACTCTGCAGTGGAGTGTGCGCTGATATGAAACTTCCTGGCAGCTTAAAACTGTGTGCCCCACCGAGACTCGAACTCGGGACCTTTGCCTTTCGCGGGCAAGTGCTCTACCAACTGAGCTACCGAAGCACGACTCACGTCCGGAACTCACAGCTTTACTTCTGCCAGTACCTCGTCTCTTTTCAGGAGTGCTAGTTCTGCATGTTCGCAGGAGAGCTTCTGTAAAGTTTGGAAGGTAGGAGACGAGGTACTGGCAGAAGTAAAGCTGTGAGTACCGGACGTGAGTCGTGCTTCGGTAGCTCAGTTGGTAGAGCACTTGCCCGCGAAAGGCAAAGGTCCCGAGTTCGAGTCTCGGTCGAGCACACAGTTTTAATCTGCCAGGAAGTTTCAGGCTTAAAATTGTCAGTGATGCAAGCCCAGTGATTGCACTCGTAAATGGCTCATAGCGGAGCGTCCACCTGTGACGCCAAGTTGTTCGTTTGCCTGCTTAAAAATTACATTTTTTTTATCTTTTGTGACATGCTCGTGGCAGTGGTCTTAGCGAGTGCCTTGTTCTGCCCCTGGCAGCTGCCTGACGGAGCGGGCAGCGGGTGTCGCCGGCCGCGCTGCCAGCCAGGCAAGCATCCAGCGGAGCTGACAAGCGGCGCCGCCTCCCGGAGCGGAAAGCCCATTTCCCCAAACAGGCTGATTACAAGCGGCAGCCTAATCTTACTTCTAGCGCGCCGACCGCCCTCCCACTGTATTGATTTCCTTTCGGAAGCCCCCGGCCGCCGACTCGTGGGCTGCAGCTGTCTAGTTCCTGCCAGGAAACGTGCGCACTCTGTGGTCCTCCCGCACTGTTCGTCTCTCCTTCCGAACGATCTGCCTGCAGATATACCGCCACCAAAGATTGCCTTCTAGGAGGCTAATAGCCGCCAGGAATGTGTCCGTAATGGCAACATAAAACAGCAGCAGCATTGGCCACGGCGTCTCTGAAATGAGCTGCCAACGACGCGAAAAGAGATGGGCTGCTTAATGGCTCTCGGCAGAGAGATATATGTGAAAGAAACTGCACAGCTGCCGAAGCTATTGACTGCCACTTCATAGTTCTGTGACAACTGAGCGTAAGGAGTTTCTTGGGCGGAAGCGTCTGTATTATGGGGACGGCATTCCGAATAGACCACCCAAGGCAGTGTAATAAATATCCCTGCAATAAGCTTGTAGTAAGAGAGGCCGTTGGTAAAGAAATTGGACGAGTATATGGAGGGAGAGAAAAGAGACGTACGTTGACTAGACACCACAGTTAATTAGTGGCTGATGAGACAGTAACTAACAACAGTTTTATTATTATATTTACTACATCAGTAAATTGACAAAAACGGAAATGGCCAGGAAAAATAATTTATGTCTCGGGAGGAGGGGGGGGGGTGCTGTTAGGGTGCCAAATGATATGTCGCTTGTGTGTAAAATGTTCTCGAACTGGTTCTTCTCAAAGCTTCACTTCCCACTAGGGGCCCGTGCGAAACTTTAGCTCTTAATAATGATAGCTGTAACATTTATGTCTAAAGTAAAGTGTGATGTTTATGTCTAACAAAGAATACTTATATCAAATGGTGTGCTGACTGTGTATCGGACGATCTTACTACACCTCGTTAATCTGAATAAGTACAAAAGTGATCCCTGTGCGAAAATCCATGAACTGTGTGAAATTAATTTCTTACCTCCTATTGGTGCCGCCTTGGATGACGCGTTGTTCTGCTCTCAGCGCTACTAAACTAAATACAGATGCAAAAGCTAAAATACAAGATATTTGACAAACACATTCAGCATTTGTTTAAATAAAAACGACTTGGAATTGTGAGGCGGAACATAAGTGAGGAGAATGACTGTAATATCTTACTTGAAAATCTTACTGTGTTGTGAAACTGACTTCCAATTGTTAAACCATATCATAAAAATTAAATTTACGCAAACAAATGATCTTCACAAAAAATGCAATTAAAAACTTGGAGTTACACACAAAGCTTGTCTCATTCAGATTCGTTCTACAGCAAAACAGCACAAATATATGAATACTGATTACCTTATTGCTGATCGATGTAACAATATGTAGAAAGATTCATCAAAATTTCATGATAATATTTGTAGCCTTTTCTTAATTAATTTTACTTCAAATCGTATTTCTTCCATAAATCATTAATACACAACACTGAAATTGTTACACTGATTATTTAATACTAAGCGACTGCCCACTCCGGAGCATCGCAACAATCGCCCGCCACTGCGCCATCTAACATAAGCTCTTTGTTACACATACTGTGCCTGAGCAATAGATGCCGTGCAGCGTTCTTTCACACGTACATCTTTGTAATCGATATATCGCTTACGATCTTGGATAATGCGTTAAAATTTACGATTTTCATTATATGTACATACTTCACAGTATTTCGAATGAGTGTAGTCACTACGATAAGAGTAGTTGTGGGAATGAAAAGGAACATCTTTGAAAATAAACCGATGGGGGTGAAAGAATAATTATGAATTTATGATACATCCTTCCATCTACAATTCCATGTGTCCAGAAATGTATTTTGCCTTCGGGATGTTTGTCCTGGCTTGTATGATGGGCAGATATCAGGGACTGTCAGTAGAGCCACGTAACTTATAACTTAAACTTGAGAAACATTTTCAGTTACAGTAAACACGCTAGGCTGTAATGATAATAGGCAAAGCAGAGTTCAAGGCGGCAGTGAAAATATATTTGTTGTTTTGGCAAGTATATTCATTTTAAAAAAGTCAACATCTACGACGGACAGAGATAATGGAGTACTGCAGTGGTCGTGATTATGACTTGTGACAATCCTATATAAAAATTATTCAATTAAAAAGTACTTTACAACAACAAAATAATATCTGTAATAAGATAATTTGAAAAGGGAGTGTGTTATTCGTGATTAATAAGTTAGTTTCGTAAAATATAGATATGAAACTGGGCATCCATGATGGCTTTTTGCCTATGAGAGATAGTCTCTTTTATGTTAAAATTTTCCTCAAATAGTAAGTTTTAGCGCATAATCGGTATTCAATGTTAGAAGCCGGTTAAAAAACATTTCTAACGACAGCTCTTTCATCCCTGTACAATTACTATGTGTTGAGAAAAAGGGATATTCACTTGAGAAATAATATGTATGATAGCAACTCTCTCCTACCTTGTAAACTTGGAACAATTTCTGCTACATACCAGCAAACAATGCCGTGGGCTGTGGCTAAACCATTTCTTCACATGTATCCCTTCTTCCACGAATGCTAGTCCCGTTTGGAATGTAGGAGAGAAGTCTCGTACCAGCGGAGGTAAAGCTGTGCTTTGTTGAAAGTTTGCACAAGAAGAAAATTCCCCGTTCTTCACAAGTAAAAAGACAGAAAATACTTTAAAAACTTTCGACCTGTCTGCCTACTCTCAAAAATGTCCAAGATACCGAAATTATCACCAACACTACTAAAAAAATCATTGGATTCTGGTTAGGCGAAAGAAATAAGCAAGCGTTAAAAGTCGACACCGGATTGTAGAGAAGAGCAGTGTTTGTGAATTAACACATTCCCCAGGTTTCCTGGATTTTGAGAACACTTCTGACTCCGTTGCAACATAATATTTGCGAAACAGTTTGGAGAAACAAGGTACAGTATAGAGGTCACTTGTAATACGACATTGAAGGTAATGTATTTCAGTGCTACAGCTTGTGACAAATTCAGTACTGAACGAGAGATCAGGCACTGACATTCCGTCTCACAAAACTGTTCTCAGGAAGTTTTAACATGCCTAAATTGGGAAATGAAAGAGATATAAGTGTTAATGAGGAACAGGATCGATTGTTTGAGTGCTACAGTTCGGATCTAAATCATGATTTGTACAGAAAGAAAGAATGAATAACTTCGAAAGAGAAAAATGCTGTTCTGTGCGGGACTATACAAAGTGGGTAATGTATGACTGACAAAGAGGACCTGCAGCTCCTAATGCAAACAATAAAGTAATGTTGTTTTCGTCTTCATTCCGAAGACTGGTTTCATGCTGCCCTCCACTCTGCACTCTGTGCAGGCCTCTTCATCGCCCTGAATAACTACTGCAACTTACATCCAATCGAACGTACTTACTGTATTCATTTCTTGGTCTCCCTCTATAATTTTCATCCTCCTCCCCTCTCTTCCGCTTCTCCCTCAGTTACCAAATTTACGATTCATTGATGTTCCAGAATATGTCCTGTCAACAGATCTCATCTTTTAGTCTAGTAGTGATGCAAATTTCTTTTCTCCACAGTCCGATTCAGTACCTCCACGCTAGTAACCCAATCTAGCCTTCTAATATTCATCATTCTCCCGTTGCATCACATTTCAAAAACTTCAGTTCTTTTCTTGTTGAACTCCTTATCTCTCACGTTTCATATCCGCGTAATGTTGCGCTCCAGACAGTATAGAGCAATACTGTGAATAAAAACTTCCTAATGCTTAAATGTATATTCAGCTAGCGACCTGTCCTGTCTTCGCACAGGTAGCACTAAGTATTGAGACCGGACGACTTGTCTGGTGTAGCGGTAATAAATGTACCTCGTGAATCAGATCACCTGAGAGTGTAAACCGTGTCAAAAATTCTACAGTAGTTCTGAGATGAATCTACACACATGGGCAGAAGAACGAGCAGGACACTTGATTAGTAGTGTTGTCTCACAAATGTTGCGACAAACTTTGAGGAGTTGTAGAGGGTGTCTTGAGAAACAAATCGAGGATAGGAAACCGTGTACGTGAAGTCGTCGAACGACGCTACAGAGCACCGAAGTTATAGGCGCCGGCCCCTGTTATTAGGCCACCTGTTAGGCAGCAAACGTGACTTTGTACGCGGACGTGCCGCAGCCGGAACATCTGGCAGTGTTGTTCGTTATTCAGTGATCGCGATTGATTGGCACGATCGCCAGTGGAGAAGATGAAGCTAGATGCTGTGTAGACAGGCCTTCTCTCTTACGTATACGACATTCTGTTGCCTTCGTGGATGATTGTTTTTCACCTCCAGTTTATTTTTCTCCTGTATACCGAAAAACATTGGAAATTTTAGAGGGTTCCAGGAGAAACTGCAGATGGAAACACGCGTCCGAAACCGTTATCCGTAGAGGCAACAGGGCACCGCATTCATAGGAGATAAGGCCTTTCTGTGAGGCAACGGCGATCCTGGCAATCGATCGCAATCATTAAATAACGAACAACACTGCGAGACGTCGCACTTTACGGTCCGTCAGGTCCACAGTCACGTTGCCGCCGAAGGTGTTGCCTTGTGGCAGGCGCCGGCGCCTGTAACTTACCATGTTTCCGGACACGGCTTCCTGTTCTCGATTTGTTCCTCAAGGCACCCTCTACAGTCTCTCGAAGTTTGTTCGTAACCTGGCACATCCTGTAGATGGTAGTAAATTTCTCTTTTCAGAATTGCGTTTGTTGCTATCGCCAAGCTGCATTTTATATTCTCTACTTCATTCGTCGTCACTTATTTTGCTGCCCAAATAATAAAACTTATCTACTTCTTTTTGTGTCATTTTCTAATCAGATTTCCTCAGTATCGTCTGATTTAATTTCACTGCATTCTATTACCCTTGTTTTACATTTTTAGCTGTTCATCTTATAATTGAATTTCAACCATTCCGTTCAACTGCTCTTCCTAGTCCCTTGCTGTCTCTGACTCAATTACAGTATCATTATCAAACCTCAAAGTTTTGACTACTTCTCCCTGATCTTTAACTCCCTTTCCAAATTTGTTCTTCACAGCTTGCTGGATGTACAGATTGAATAATAACATCGAGGATGGGCTACAATCCTGTCTCAATTCCCTAACTATTTATTGCCTTCCTTCCCTGTCATTCGAAGCGTAGTCATTCAGCGTAGTTCCTGTACATGTTGTAGACAACATTTCGCTCCTCTATTTTATCACCAGTCAACCATGTATATGCGAGGGTTGGAACTTAAATAGTGGCAACGATTGATTCACAACCGATACAATAGGGTTACATGTTTGCACGTATTACTGTCCTTCAAAGTAGTCACCAGCGTTGTGTACAACCCGTTGCCAGCGATGTGGAAGGCATAGTATACCGTCAGTGGAGCCTGTTTTGTTGATGTCGCACCATGGAGCGGTCTGTTGAATCTCTGGAACAATTCTGAAGCGAATGCCACGAAGTGTCTCCTTCATCTTCGGAATCAAATCAGTCACAAGGACTTAAGTCCGGGGAGTATGGTGGATGGTACAGTATTTCTCAGTCCCGTCGACCGAACAGAGCAGCCACAGCTTGTGCTTTTTGCGCCCGCGCATTGTCGTGCAAAATAACGGGTGGGTTGCGCAGAAAGTGTCGCCGCATCTTTCGCAAAGCTCCAGGTGACGCTCCAAAAACGAACAGTAATACTGTGCATTGACGGTCTGCCGTGGAGGAACGTAATGAGTTAGGATAACACTATCACAGTCGTACACGAGAATCACCATAACTTTCACCATACTGGGGCTCTGAAGCACTTCTGACTTTCGCAGCGACCCATAATGACGCCATTCGTTGGACTGGTGTTTCAGTTTTTGCTTCGTGGCATTCACTTCAGAACTGTTCCAGAGATTCGACAGGCAGTAGACCGCTCCATTCGCACCATCAAGAGAACAGGCTCGGCTAACGGTAAACTACGTCTTCCACATCGCTGGCAACAGGTTCTACACACCGCTGGTGACTACCTTGAAGAACAGTAACAGGTGCAAACGTGTAACTCTTTTGTAGCGGTTGAGAATAAATAGTTGCCACTAAATTCCAACCCTCGTAGATTTCTAACAAGACCGTGAAGGTTCATGAAAGCACAAAAGATCTGCAACAAGTTGATATCCCAAACATCACGATCAGGAACTTGGATGGATTCAAGACAGATGGGTCAAAACCACCACGGCTCCAGAGTGGTATAAGAAACCAGTAGACAAAGAGGACCTCTGTCGGAAGAAAATGGTCTTCACCGAGGACTTCACAGATACGGCCAGGATGTCAAAGTCTTCACGGATGCCTTCTGAAACACAGAAAGTGAAATGAAATGAAATTCGTATAAATTAACAACTGCCTAAAGCAAGAGAACTAAAACTCCTGTGAGTACTACACTCTTACGTTGGAGGGTAGCAAGTGGATTATGTATAGTCAGTTATGCTATGTTGCACGACCATTCCGTTTCTGGGCATTACTGGAGTTTTCGTAACTTCCTACAGGTAGACACGGTTGTATGGCAGCGAAACTAGGCAGATAGTACAATGGATTAATACGGAACCAATGTACGCTGGAAAAAAAATTAGTTATCAGTTTAGATCATCAGGAGAAAACCTGGCACTGTGAATGCACGAAAGTCGCACAGAATTTATTCCATATATAATGAATTAGAAAAGGTACGTTGACAGAAAAGGTCGAACAAGTGAGAAAGACGTAATGTTGACATTGTGCCTTACACAATATGTTCAATATGAGCACCAGAGACGCCTACGAGATGGTGTACAGCGCCAGATTTGCATCTAGTGTCCAAAATTGAAATTAATTTTTTTAGCGTAAATATGTCCCGCATCAACACATTAGCTTATTTGTGAAATTTCACTGCCATAAGATAATTACAGCCCACACTAGGCCTCCGTGAGTCTCTGCATGCCCGGACTGTAACATATTCAGGACCTGATGATGAAAACAGACGCGGTTATTACTTAAATACCCTCGCTTGTAGTCTCCCGAAGTACTCATTAATCGCGTGCAATAACTGCCGCTATCAATTTTATACCACTGAAGTATATTTTTCCCGTGTGGGCCATCAACTCTGACATTTGCAAGCAAAAATAAACATCTCCAAATGTAGGCTCACGTAAACACATTTGTACAAAATAAATATTTTTGTATTTATTTTTTGTCAGTTTCCAATTTTGCGTTTGGTCACAAAAAATTTGCAGTTACTGGACGTGAGCACCTGTTTATTCCGGACTGAGTGAATGGACTCCCCCTCCCTCCCATCCTCTTTGCTTAATTTTATACGTTTTTTATTTTTGTTCCTCGAGGGTTTGAACACAGGTTGCCATCTAACTTGTCATAGAACTGTACTCCTGTCTATGATTCATGCATTATTTTCTTAAAGTTCCCTAAACAGGCACACAGGTGCTACTAACATCGCAGTGAGATCAGATTCAGCGTTGTTTACGTGAGGTGTCAACTGTTCCAGTATATCCTTCTCCTCTCTGTCTGTCTCTCTAAAGTTAAAGCCTTCACCAAACAGAAGGTTTGGCTAAAGACCACAGCGCTTTACTAGGACCCTATACGAGGGGTGGTAAGCTCTTACCTCCCGCCGGCCGTTGTGGCCGAGCGGTTCTAGGCGCTTCAGTCTGGAACGGCGCGACCGCTACGGTCGCGGGTGCGAATCCTGCCTCGGGCATGGATGTGTGTGATGTCCTTAGGTTAGTTAGGTTTAAGTAGTTCTAAGTTCTAGGGGACTGATGACCTCGGATGTTAATTCCCATAGTGCTCAGAGCCATTTGAACCATTTTTTTCTTACCTTCCTACGTCCTTCAATCTAATTTACCGAGCCTGTCTAAGAGACCTACCGCTTAACGCGGACCCCAGATCACAATTCAACGCGTTACTGTTCACCTAAAAAACAGTGTAAGACTTGAAAGAAGTGATAACATATACATAAAAATCATGCGACTGACTGGGGATCGAACCTGAAACTTTTGATTCGTGTTATGCCACTTCACTAAGCCGTAACCACACACAAATTCTTATTTGATGTCTACATCTACGTGGATACTCTAAAAATAACACTTAAGTACCTGGCAGAGGGTTCATCGAATCACCTTCATATTATATCTTTAGTGTTCAACTCTCGAACTGCGCGCGAAAGAACGAACACCTGTATCTGTCCATGCGAGCTCTTATTTCCATTATTTTATTATGATGATCGTTTCTCCCTATGTAGGTCGGCGTCAACAAAATATTTTCGCATTCGGAGGAGAAAGTTGGTGATTTAAATTTTGTGAGAAGACTCCGCAGCAACGAGGAACGCCTTTGTTTTAGTGGTGTCCACCCCAAATCCTGTATCATATCCGTGATACTTTTGCCCCTGTTTCTCGATAACACAAAACTTACTTCTCTTCTTTGAACTTTATCGATGTTCTCCGTTAATCCTATCGGGTAAGGCACCCACACCGCCCAACAGTACGCCAAAAGAGGACGAACAAGCGTTGTGTAGTCAGCCTCTTTAATAGATCTGTTGCAGTTTGTAAGTGTTCTCCTAATAAATCGCAGTCTGTGGTTCGCCTTCCTCACAATATTTTCTATGTGTTCTTTCCAATATAAGCTGATTGTAAATGTAATTCCTAGGTATTTGATTGATTAACGGATTCCTTTTAGCATTCATGTGGATGACCTCAGACTTCTCATTATTTAGGGACAACTGCCAACTTTTGCACTATACAGTTATCTTAGTTATCTTTTCGGTCCCGGCGGAGGTTCGAGTCCTCCCTCGGGCATGGGTGTGAGTGTTTGTCCTTAGGATAATTTAGGTTAAGTAGTGTGTAAGCTTAGGGACTGATGACATTAGCAGTTAAGTCCCGTAAGTTTTTTTTAAGTTATCTTTTCTAAATCGTTTTGCAATTTGCTTTGATCTTCTGATTTCACTAGACAATAAACGACAACATCATCTGCGAACAACCTAACACGGCTGCTCAGATTATCTCCTAACTCGTTTATATAGATAATGAACAGCAGAGGGCCTATAACGCTACCTTGGGGAACGCCGGAAATCACTTCTGTTTTACTGGACGACTTTCCGTCAGTTACTACAAACTGTGACCTCTCTGACAGGAACTCACGAATCCAGTCGCACAACTAAGGCGTTATTCCATAATCACGCAATTTGATTACAAGCCGCTTGTGAAGTACAAAAGCCTTCTGAAAATACGCAATCAATTGGAAATACCTTGTCGATAGCACTCAACACTTCGTGTAAGTAAAGACCTAGTTATGTTTCACACGTTTTCTAAATCCGTGTTGACTGTGTGTCAATAGACCGCTGTCTTCGAGGTTATTTATAATGTTCGAACACAATCCTGCTGCATACCGACGTTAATGATGTCGGTGTGTAATTTAGTGGATTACTCCTATTGCCTTTCTTGAGTATTGGTGTGACCTCTGCAACTTTCCGGTATTTAGGTACGGGGTCTTTCATCGAACGAGCGATTGTATTTGATTGTTAAATATATTAGCTGTAAACACTTGGCCGGCCGGTGTGGCCTAGCGGTTCTAGGCGCTACAGTCTGGAACCGCGCGACCGCTACGGTCGCAGGTTCGAATCATGCCTCGGGCATGGATGTGTGTGATGTCCTTAGGTTAGTTAGGTTTAAGTAGTTCTAAGTTCTAGGGGACTGATGACCGCAGCAGTTAAGTCCCATAGTGCTCAGAGCCATTTGATCCATTTTTTTTAAACACTTGTAGCGCTACCAATACAGTATAATTTTATTTATCGTATAATTAGAAGTGATATCGTTTAAAATGTCGAGTAACATTACAAAGTCATTGATTTTATGTAGATACGGTTTTAATAATTAGGAAACAACAGAATCTAATTATAAAAGTATTAATATTTTCCGATAATATCGTACGTACTCCAATATGTAAATGCGTCAGAGACATTTTCTGGCTATCATTTGCGTTCCATTGAAACGCTGTATTCGCTGTGCAGAGATATAAATGTGTATCGTCAGTGAATGAGAGCGTGTTGAGCCGTTGTTCGAATGTCGTTCATGGTTCATGATTTGTTGAAGTGTGGAGCGCTTTTGCGATTTTCCAGTAATGCTGTATTGAAGCCCTCTTTGATGCCGTCTCTCGAGCACACGATTATTGGACTATCTTGTTTAAACCCAGTGAGCAAAGTTGATGTTTCACTGTATGTACTCATTCACTGACTAGCCATAGACTTCATTTCGTTCCTTTTTTCTCCCTACTATAACCAACAGGAGAAGATTACCCATATTACCTATATTTCAGTTTAAAATGATTAAATTTCTTCAATTAAAATTTCTATTTCAAGTGTTAATTTCATTAATATTGTCGAACTGAATTTGGAGTTACTTTCTTAGTCTAATTTCACACAAAAGGAAGTTTGTTTGTTATCTTTCTCTTCCTTCTGGTGTTCGCAGTATACAAGGGCTATTTTTTTTCTTATTCTTTCCAATGTGCTTGTCACGGGAATGAAAATTGCATGCGATGAAAAAACGACAGATATTTCCTATTGTGTGTTAGAGACATTTTGTTATGCATATATTAAAAATCATTCACTACGTTAATGAGAAAACAAGAGTATTCATTCATTACGTCAGTGAAAACTCTAGTCAGTATTAATTGTTTACACGTTTTGCAGTTAAAGTAAAAGCAATAATTAACGCGGTACGTGGGATCACGGACAGAAATGTGATCCATCATCTTCTGTCGGTTATTCTGGAAATGAAGATTGAATGAGGTGTAATGTTTTGTACATCATAACACACGACATGCTGTGCGTTCTCTTGTTTCACAGGATGGTGCAACATCCCATCCTCGCCACCTCTTCCCTGTTTTCCGTGCACTCCTTGTGTTGTATTTACAACGGTTTCATATTAAACACGGTGCCAGTGCTGTGTTCGCTTTACGTTTTTTCATCTAATTAGCATATTTACCCGCGTGTTATTTGTTCAACAATTTTCTGCTTCTGTTAGCAGCAGTTGTAAATAGCGGAAACGTACAAATTTGAGCATTTAAAAGTTGTCAACTGTATGTTAACCAAACAATCAATTTTACCACACAGGAAGAGGACTCCCAGCTTCACTTGAAATGGCGATTTGTTAACATACGTAACGCAGCCGTTACTAGGCGACATATTGGTTGCGGGATGTCGCATTGATACTTAAAGCAGTTCATTAAAACGTTATTATTTCCAAGGATGAGGATATATATCGCGAAATGCATCCTGGAAAAGTATGCTTCAGAGCGTCTAGTCACGGGTCTTTTAATGCGCCGGTCAGTAGTCGAACTCAAAAGTTCTTGACGAATCTTGTGTCGTCAAGGTTCAGAAACGAATTGGTGTATTTTGATAATCATTTAGTAAGACATCGGCTGTGATTCTACTGTCAAAGTATCTGGCATTCAGAACTGGACAAGAAAGAAAGGAAACTACACAGACAATTTAAGCACCATAATTTTAGGATAACTGGACGAAGAGGAGAAATGAAGATGTATGCAGAAACATAGAAATAGTCACAGTCGCTATAAGGAAGAGGAGATAAGTTTTACAGTCGTATTTACACAGTGAATGGAAACAGGCCAACGAATGAAATTTTTAATTTCATTTCCGAATTAAAAAAGAAACTCACGAGATGGCTGGAAAAGATAAGAAGTGATTTAAGAAAGCTTAACGTCAGAGAAGGCACCATGCACGACAGGAAAAATTTCAGGTTGCTGATCAATTCAGCAAAATTTCCTATCCAACGACAAAAACCAGAACTTAGGTGGGTGACGTCAAATGAACAGATGCAGGCAATCATAGGCCAGCGTATGAGAACGTTCTGAGAAGAAGAAAAAATTTGTGCCATAGTCTTAAGTTCTAAAAGGTCTATAACTGGCCAATTTCTGTTATATACGAGGGTTGGAACTTAAAGAGTGGCAACTATTTACTCACAACCGATACAAAAGAGGTACATGTTTGCACCTGTTGCTGTCCTTCAAAGTAGTCAACAGCGTTACGTAGAACCCGTTTCCAGCGATGTGGAAGGCGTAGTACACCGTTAGCAGAGCCTGTTCTGTTGATGGTGCGAATGGAGCGGTCTACTGCCTGTCGAATCTCCGGAATAGTAATAAAAATTAGCTGATCGGGCAACTTCTGCGCTTTTATGTAACCGAAGCGATTACTTTTGATGCGAATACAGTTTACAAGCACAAACGTAAAAAGATCTATGTAATTGGCTCAAATGGCTCTGAGCACTATGGGACTTAACATCTGAGGTCATCAGTCCCCGATCTATGTAATTACTGTTCTTATTTTTTACTCGGTAGAACTATTTTCACCGTGATCAAAGGCGATAGTTTCCTATTTTACTGGTAAATGCGTAAGTTGATTACAAATAACAATACCATTTTTACCTAAGTTGACGTAGTATTGAAGCATTGTTTCCTGTTTTTCTGTGGTTCAGTTTTTATTGGTTTTACATTGTTGTTGAGAAAACTGTGTTTTCTAGCACTATATGATGAATCTGTATTGTTTTCTTTATTTTTACTACAACATCCTTCTGTTTCACATTACAAATGAACGATTTTTGTAATAAAACGTGAATTACAAATTGACAACTTCAATTTTGCGATAAATACTGTTTGTTTTTTTAAGTCACAGAAGGGAAGGTAAATATGTAGAATAAAAATGTTAGGTGGTTCTTTATATATCCTCACTCAGTTTCTAGAATGTTTACCGCTCCCGGTTTTTAGGGGAACCTAGTAAGACACTATTCGCATGCATAAAGAAAATGATCGTTATGAGGTAACGCCCAATAGTTATGCAACACACCGAACGTGTAGGTAATGCGGCTATGACCTTAACTGGCTAAAACTACTTGTAAAAACTGCATTGGCCTACGCTTACTTACGGTAGTCTGTGTTAGCCTACGGTCATTTTACAACTTCAGCTACAAAACATATTTTCGTCCGTTTTATATGCACACCAGCACGCATTCGAGGGGAAATGGCGTAATTTTAGAGCGATTTCTGGCTCGCATTAGAATTTAAGTGGCATAATTTTAGTGCGATATTTACAGTGTGCTGTAGCAAATTAGCGTATGATAACTGGGCACCACTGTCCATTATTGAATACTGCGAAGTTAACGTAACGTTCTGTTCATATTCACAAATCAATTTTGTTTGGTTTCGAGAACCTTACATGCGTAATTTACCTTTTGGCGTTTCATATATCGTGACGATTGGGGTTAGTACCGTCGTTGTTTTCCCGCTGAGGTCTCTGCGGCATATCAGTAGGTACAAAAGAAATTCCGTTCCCGTTTTTTCCCCTCCGCGCGGTGCGATGAAATATTCGAGCCGGGCTGGATTTTTGGGAGACTGGTTACATACGACGTAGGCAGCTGTGAGGTGACAGGCCACATTGGAACGCTGAAAGCTGTGAACGCGCCGCGCTGTGGGTGCTTCTTTTTTGTTGTTGGAGTGAACGGGCGGACGCTTAAAGTCCCACTGGAGGCGGCGTTGCCTAGCGACCGTTGCCGGGCGACGCGCTTGTTAAGCGAGATTCGCGCTGCCTCACGGTAGCCGCCACCGGGCGCTGCCATGTTGATGGATTGCCTCTCGTGCTTCATTAGGGCGCAGTCCGCACATCTGCTGTCGTCATCGCCGCTACCGAATTCATCAGCGGCCGTGACTGTCGGATCAGATGCCTCGCTTTACAGTACCGTTTGCTGGGAAGCGGGCGGATAGCGCGCAGCGAACGAATCTCATATTCATTCTGTGACAGTCTGAAGAGCAGTAAGGACGAATTCTGAGTTCAGTCTCGCAGTCGTTTCACCTTATTTTATGAATCTATTCACAAAATAATGCCTGCAGTGGCCTCGTACCACTGTTACCAAACGAAATTATGGGGCGTGATTCGGAGTTAAACGGAATTTTCACGTACTGGAGCAGATGAACCATGCTGTGAAAGTTATTCGTCTGCGCAAATTCTCTGTGTAACCATCCTGCCTTTTGCCTTACCCGATTCAGGGAAGAAAAGAAAACCGCCGGATGCGGATATGAACAATGCTCCTTCCATGTACAGCGTTTGAACCACAGTCTACATGCGAGTTACAAGGTAAAGAAAAACGCACTATTCTGCTTGCCGTTACGCCTCACGTCCTCCAGCAGAACGTATGGTATCTACACTACTGGCCATTAAAATTCCTACACCACGAAGATGAAGTGCTACAGAAGCGAAATTTAACCGACAGGAAGAAGATGCTGTGACATGCAAATGATTAGCTTTTCAGAGCATTCACACAAGGTTAGCACCGGTGGCAACACCTAAAACGTGCTGATATGAGGAAAGTTTCAAACCGATTTCTCATACACAAACAGCAGTTGACGGGAGTTGCCTGGTGAAACGTTGTTGTGATGCCCCGTGTAAGGAGTAGAAATGCGCACCATCACGTTTCCGACTTTGATAAAGGTCGGATTGTAGCCTGTCGCGATTGCGGTTTATCGTATCGCGACATTGCTGCTCGCGTTGGTAGAGATTCAATGACCGTTAGCAGAATATGGAATCGGTGGGTTCAGGAGGGTAATACGGAACGCCGTGCTGGATCCCAACGACCTCGTATCACTAGCAGTCGAGATGACAGGCATCTTATCCACATGGCTGTAACGGATCGTGCAGCCACGCATCCGTGTTTGGCGACATCGCGGTGAACGCACATTGGAAGCGTGTATTCGTCATAGCCATACTGGTGTATCACCCGGCGTGATGGTATGGGGTGTCATTGCTTACAAGTCTCGGTCACCTCTTGTTTGCATTGACGGCACTTTGAACAGTGGACGTTACATTTCAGATGTGTTACGATCCGTGGCTCTACCCTTCATTCGATCCCTGCGAAACCCTACATTTCAGCAGGATAATGCACGACCGCACGGTGCAGGTCCTGTACGGGCCTTTCTGGATACAGAAAATTTTCAACTGCTGCCCTGGCCAGCACATTCTCCAGATCTCTGACCAATTAAAAACGTCTGGTCAATGGTGGCCGAGCAACTGGCTCGTCACAATACGCCAGTCACTACTCTTGATGAACTGTGGTATCGTGTTGAAGCTGCATGGGCAGCTGTACCTGTACACGCCATCCAAGCTCTGTTTGACTCGATGCCCAGGTCTCTCAAAGCCGTTATTACGGCGAGAGGTGGTTGTTCTGGGTACTGTTTCCTCAAGATCTATGCACCCAAATTGCGTGAAAATGTAATCACATGTCAGTTCTAGTATAATATATTTGTCCAATGAATACGTTTATCATCTGCATTTCTTCTTGGTGTAGCAATTTTAATGACCAGTAGTGTACTTTAAGGTGTCAAAAAGTCATGGAACACCGATATACAATTATGTAGATGGTGATAATATCGTGTACACAAAGTATAAAAGGGAATGGATTGGTGGAGCTGTCATATGTACTCATGTGATTCGTGTGGAAAGGTTTCCGACGGGAATGCGGCCGCACGACGGGAATTAAGACTTTCAGCGCGGAATGGTAATAGGAGCTACATGCATGGAACAATCCATTTCGGAAACCGTTACGGAGTTCAGTATTCCGAGGTCCACAGTGTCAAGAATACCAAATTTGAGGCATTCCCTCTCATTGCGGACAACGCAGAGGCCGAGGGCCTTCACTTAACTACCGAGAGCAGCGGCGTTTGCGTAGAGTTGTCAATGCTAACAGAGGCAATGATTCTTGAAATAAATGCAGAATTCAATGAGGGATGTACGTCGAACGTATCCGTTAGTACAGGGCAGCGAAATGTGGTTTTAATGGCCTATAGCAGCAGACGACCGACACGATTGTCTTTGCTAACAGCACCAATTCTTCCACAGCGCCTCTCCTGGTCTCGTGACCATATCCGTTGGACCACAGACGATCAAATGAGTCCCTATTTCAGATGGTAAGAGCCGATGGTAGGGTTCGAATGTGGCACAGATCCCACGAAACCATGGAACCAGTTGTCAACCAGTTACTTTGCAAACTGGTGGTGAGTCCATAATCGTGTGGGCTGTGTTTACATGGAATGAACTGGGTCCTCTGGTCCAACTGTACTGATTATAGACTGGAGATGGCTATTTTTGGCTAGTTGTGAACCATCTACAGCCATTCATGAACTTGCATGTTCCCAAACAATGACGGAATTCTTGTAAATGACGATGGCCAAGTCACCGGGTCACAGTTCTAATGGTACAAATGGCTCTGAGCACTATGGGACTTAACATCTGAGGTCATTAGTACCCTAGAACGTAGAACTACTTAAACCTAACTAACCTAAGGACATCACACACATCCAAGCCCGAGGCAGGATCCGAACCTGCGACCGTAGCAGTAGCGCGGTTCCGGACTGCAGCGCCTAGAACCGCTCGGCCACCACGGCCGGCCGGGTCACAGTTGTCTGCGATTGGTTTGAAGAACATTCTGAACAATTCCAGCGAATGATTTAGGCATCACTCGAACATTTATGATCGACAGGTCAGTGCGTCTGATTTTCGCGTCATGGACTTTTCGTGAGACGTATGTCGGAAGAACGTACTCTCTGAGAATTTTGTCAGTAATTTTTTCCGTGAAGCACAACGCTCATCTTGCAACGTCTGCCACTAAAGTTTGTTGAACCTACCCGCAGCGATCTCGCGCTTAGTTAACAATCCCGTGACGAAGTGCACCGCTTCTCGTTGAATCGTGTCTGTCTCCTCTATTAATCCAACCCGGTAAGAGTCCCAGACTGATCATCAGTGCTAAAGAATCGATGTTGCAAGTGTTTGGTAAGATATTTCTTTCTTGGATGAATAGATGTCTTTAAGATTTTTCCGTTGAATCCTAGCATGGTATCTGCTTCTCCTGCGATTAGTTTTATATGGTCTTTCAAGTTTGGTTCGTGCCGGACGGTTTGTCTTTTCTAGGTGACTTACTGCCAACAGCGTAACCGAAAAGGAGTGAATCTCTTCGTTTATTTATGGGCAATGGTTCTCCGCAATTTTTTTTCTGAATTTCTCTGAGCCGCTCGACTTTACTATAGACAACAAACAGTATTGTCTCCAAACAGCCCCATGGAGGTTCTGGCTTTATTCAATACATAATTTATATAATTACGTCTACTGTAAACAGTGATGTCGCGTAACGTTTCCTTGGGAACGTCCCGAAATAACCTTTACGTCTATCGTTCTCATCCCATTAAGAACAAATTGAGTTGTATTTGCTACGAAATTTTGAAACTAGTCACAAATCTGGTCCTATACACGTTAAGCTCATACTTCGTTCACTAGAAGACATTGCGGAACTGTATCGAATACCTTCCTAAAGGCAACGAACACGATTGAACTTGGGTTCCCTTGACTTAGGCGCTCTAGATTTCAAGGACGGAAAGAGAGAGACCTGTGTTTATGCTTGCGGAATCTATGTTGATTTTCGTAGAGGAGATTTTCGTTCTCCAAAAATACGCTGGAATTACACCTCATGGTATTGCAACAGATTGACAGTAGTGATACAGGCTTTAATTAATTGCTTCTTTTCGCCGGTCCTCCTTGAAAACGGGATTGATCTACGCTCTTTGCCAGTCACTTAGTCGGCCTTCGTTTCTCCAGCAACATACTATAAACCGCTACCGAAAGGAGATACATTTATTCGATTTATCTCTGTTGAGTCACAGGTATCTCATTCTGTCCGACATTTCCACTGTTGAGAGATTTTAGTTGAGGTTCTATTGTGCGTTCGTGGAAGGATTGAAAAGGGGAACTTTATTACCATCCTCCGCGATAAAACAGTTTCGTAAGACCGAATTCGGTATTTAGACGAACTCTTTGTCACCTTTCCTTTCACTGACTAGGAGATTTCGATCTGCTTATTGACTTTATGTAAGACCAGGCGCGGCTCCTAATTAAAGGCTCTGAGGCGGAGCCGCCCCAAAATATATGTTAAAGTAAATTTCGCAAGAACATATTACAAAATTTAAATTATCAGGAAGAATTTCGCACATTTCCCATTCCGATTAAAATAACGACGGTCAACGTTTTTGGAACTGTTTGTATCGATAGATGTTTTCGGAACGGTTAGTAGTGTTTAGGCTGCGCCTTGGAACGTCCGTAAGCTGCATGTAGTAGCGGTTTGGGGGCGTGGCTTCTACATAGTACCGCTCTTTATGGGCGACGCGAAGGCTCAGAGCTTACAGCCTAAGGGTGTCATACCAACCACCACACGTTTTTCACGTTCCACTATCTATGTAATAAAGGAATGCAGAGTGGCCGAAACTTCGCTATCCAATCTCTGTCTCTGCACATCTCTACTACGCTTCGATGCGTCATTAATCGACGTTTAGTATTATTGTTTTGATAATGTTTTACATTGTTGTTTTGTTTCTACCATTGGCTATTTTATCCACATTTAGAATAAGTTTGCAAATATCCCGCCAGAGTGCACTAGACTACCGTAACTACAGGCTCTCTAACCGTAACAACATTACTGCCATCTAGCGAGAGTTTCATAAGTGATAAGAGGACAAAGCGCGCGAAATTTGTCCCGTGACTTTACTTTCCTTGCTTGCTGATGCTGACTGCTTTTGTTGATATCGTGTGATATTAGCAAGTTTCTTTTTCGGAGTGTATTTTGCAAGATTTTAGTGAGTTTTACTTGCTTGTGAAACCAGCGCAATATGAATTCAGTGTGCAATTCAATAGATAAAAACTTGGAACACGGCCATAGGATGCAAGTGAAAGAACTTTGTGCACCCAGACCCGATCTAACGATCAATCAAGAACAGAAACAGTGCAAAGCTAGGCAAGGATACAACCGCAGTTTTAATAGAGCAATGTACGATGCAGCCGAGTGGTTGTGTGGTTGTGAAGTGAAAAATGCATTTTTCTGTTTCACCTGTCTTCGTACAAATAGTACTGACAGTGCCTGGACTGAAACTGGTATCACTGACTTAAAGAATTTTCACACAAAGGTGAAAAAACATAATTCCAGCGAAAAACATTTAACTTCGAGCTTTGGAGGTAAACTACAATAAACGCCTTAAATTTAGAACTGAAAACACCAAAAATATTAAGCAGCCGCAAAGTTAACATTCATCGCATTAAAGATCTCTCCGAAACGCGTCTTTTCATATGATTTGCTGCAGAGTGTCAGAAAATGTAATGATGACGTATAAAAACACTAACCAAAGATTTTAACTCGAAGTTAGCCTCTAATGATATTTAATAAATACCTGATTATAGAAGACATAGTACGTAAAATTATGGGGAGAGAGTGATCTGCCCACCCCCCTCCCCCTGAATTCTTAGTTGTTTATGTCAGACTAATCTGTAACGTAACCAGAGGTCTATATTGGCTCCGATTGATAAATGCCGCAGCCTTCCCCAGTATAGAAACCACGAGCCGCGCCTGTGTAAGACCAAATGTTTTTAGTGTTTATAGTTATTAATCGACCACAATATTATTACAGCTTGGAGTGAAGAAGCTTCGGTCAGCTTGCCGTGAGTTTTTATCACGATATTTTACGAGGACACGCCGAAACATTTAATAGTACATACACAACTGTCTGTCTGATCGAATGGCAAAATACCACTTTCAGATTCATTGAATGCTTCGGGCGAGGGTCACCTTATGCTCGCCGGCCGGAGTGGCCGAGTGGTTCTAGGCGCTTCAGTCTGGAACCGCGTGACTGCTACGGTCGCAGGTTCGAATCCTGCCTCGGGCATGGATGTGTGTGGTGTCCTTAGGTTAGTTAGGTTTAAGTAGTTCTAAGTTGTAGGGGATTGATGACCTCCGATGCCTAGTCCCATAGTGCTCAGAGCCATTTGAAGAACTGAACCATCTCCTTAAGCTCATTTTCGCTTCGTTCACCACTTGTTCGTCAACTAGGCTTTGACTTCACTTAAATTGGTGATAACGTTACATTACCTTGCAAGTTTCTTAGTTGACTATTGAGCCGCGGTGGATCTGGTCACTACCTTATCCGGCACATAGTGGTCTAAGGCGCACTGCACAATGTATTACGCAATCTTTCGTTTTGCTGTAGCCAGATTATATCAGTCCACTTTGCTCAGCGTCTAGATTAGCTTCATGCTCGCTTGTTGACTCGAGTGTACCACCACTGCCTGCCACCTGTCGCTTTGTAGCGGCGCGGCATGGCCGTTTAGAGCTGAGCTTAAAACTCGTGCTTCGCATGTCGCGAAAGCCAGCCAGACTAAGTTTCGTTGCTCGCTGCTGAGTGAGCCACCTGCCGTAACAGGTACACGTTTACGACCGCCGACGTTCGTGAACACTCCGGCAGTGTAGCGTGCTAGCGCAGAGGGTCACCGAAGTTATACCGGAGAGAGCAGAGTAGTGCGATAACGCCAAAAGTTGCTAACAGCTTTTAACCTACCAGGATGTGTTAATCTAGTTACTACCAACCGGCTAGCGCCGTGTTCGAACCAGAGTAGCTAGACTTGGTAACGATGATGTGGGGATTTTCCCGTATGACCATTTCTCAAGTGTACCGTGAACATCAGGAATCAGGTAAAACATCAAATCTCCGACATCGCTCACGCCAGAAATTGGATCCTGCAAGAACGGAACCAACGGCGACTGAAGAGAATCGTTCAACGTGACTGAAGTGCAACCCTTCCGCAAATTGATGCAGATTTTCAATCCTGGGCCATCAACAAGTGTCAGCGTGCAAACCATTCAACGAAACATCGATACGGGCTTTTGGAGCCGAAAGCCCACTCGTATATCCTTGATGGCTGCATGACACAAAGCTTTGCGCCTCGCCTGCGGCCGTCAAAACCGACATTGCACTGTTGATGACCGGAAACATGGAACGGTTGTCGTTACAAATTGTATCGAGCGGATGGACGTGTACAGGTATGGAGACAACCTCATGAGCCGGCCGCTGGTGGCCGAGCGGTTCTGGCGCTACAGTCTGGAACCACGCGACCGCTACGGTCGCAGGTTCGAATCCTGCCTCGGGCATGGATGTGTGTGTTGTCCCTAGGTTAGTTAGGTTTAAGTAGTTCTAAGTTCTAGGGGACTTATGACCTCAGCAGTTGAGTCCCATAGTGCTCAGAGGCATTTGAACCATTTGAACAACCTCATGAATCCATGGACCTTGCATGTTAGCAGGTTGTGGAGACTCTGTAATGGTGTGGGGCGTTTGCAAAAAAATGGTTCAAATGGCTTTAAGCCCTATGGGACTTATCTGAGGTCATCAGTGGCCTCGACTAAGAACTATTTAAACCTAACTAACCTAAGGACATCACACACATCCATGCCCGAGGCAGGATTCGAACCTGCGACCGTAGCAGCAGCGCGGTTCCGGACTGAAGCGCCTAGAACCGCACGGCCACCGCTATGGGTGTAATTTATCACTATTATCTTATTTTTATATATTTTATATATGCTTATTATAACGTCTATACTACTTTGGCGGTATATCTTTACAGAGTCTGCATAGAGTCGAAACCGGTCACTCACTCCAATAAAAGAATATTTTAACTGCGATCGAAAGTGTTTTAAATTTTAATTGTAACATATCTGGAACGCCTTGCAACGAGCTTTTGAGAAGCAGTCTCTACCCACTCGTACTCTTACGGATTCGTGGTGTCAATATCCTCGAGCACAGCTCAGACATTTCAACATGTTTCAAATAGCTCTGAGTACTATGGGACTTAACATCTATGGTCATCAGTCCCCTAGAACTTAGAACTACTTAAACCTAACTAACCTAAGGTCATCACACAACACCCAGCCATCACGAGGTAGAGAAAATCCCTGACCCCGCCGGGAATCGAACCCGGGAACCCGGGCGCACACCTCAGACATTAATCGAGTTGATGCCACGTTGGGTTGCAGCACTTCAGCGTGCTCGCGGGGACCCTACACGATATTAGTTGTACCAGTTTCTTTGGCTCTTCAGTGTATGTACATGTAGATAGGAGGCCCAGACTGTATGCGAGGTACGCTGCAGAGAAATATCGGCTACCACTGCATCCCAACGAACAGGTATCGAGGCGTTTGACTCTCGCGTGGAGTGCTGGCACGACAAACAGCTGAGACGAGAATGCCAGACGGAGTTGGAGGGCAGTTTTGCACGCGACGTGTAGCGGAGTGGAGTGGCCGCCGCGGGCTGTTTGTTGTCAAACAGGCGACGGTGGCCGGCGCATTAATGAGGTTATATTGTGGGGGCGACGAATCAATATTCGCGCTGGCCGTGGCCGGGCAATGAGGCCGAGCCGGTCGCACACGCGCGCCCGGAGCGCATCGGAGATCGATGGCGGCCGATACAGTAGCGGCCAGCGGTGCCGAAACACGCGGCCCGCGCGGTGACAGGCGCACGTCTGTCTGTCTGCCGCCGACCGAGTCTCGAGTGGGTAGCTGTCGTCAGTGATCAATCCACTGTGTCGCGTGAAGGGTTCCAAAAACCTGAGTACGCACCAGAGCGCGCATGCGCAGCAACAGGGGGCTGCGGTGTCGTCTGCTGACGTCCGAAGTTAAGGACTACTCACTGTGCTCACTCACGTTATAAAAATAGCTCTTTTTGCTTTTGTGCCTTCTTAGAAACCAGATGGCAGTTGTAAGAGTCGAGTGGCATGAAAGGGAAGCAGTGGTTGGGAAGGGAATGAGACAGGGTTGTAGCCTCTCCCCGATGTTATTCAATCTGTATATTGAGCAAGCAGTAAAGGAAACAAAAGAAAAATTCGGTGTAGGTATTAAAATCCATGGAGAAGAAATAAAAACTTTGAGGTTCGCCTATGACATTGTAATTCTGTCAGAGACAGCAAAGGACTTGGAAGAGCAGTTGAACGAAATGGACAGTGTCTTGAAAGGGGGATATAAGATGAACATCAACAAAAGCAAAACGAGGATAATGGAATGTAGTCGAATTAAGTCGGGCGATGCTGAGGGAATTAGACTAGGAAATGAGACACTTAAAGTAGTAAAGGAGTTTCGCTATTTGGGGAGCAAAATAACTGATGATGGTCGAAGTAGAGAAGGTATAAAATGTAGACTGGCAATGGCAAGGAAAGCGTTTCTGAAGAAGAGAAATTTGTTAACATCGAGTATAGATTTAAGCGTCAGGAAGTTGTTTCTGAAAGTACTCGGGTAGATCACATAACTAATGAGGAGGTATTGAATAGAATTGGGGAGAAGAGGAGTTTGTGGCACAACTTGACGAGAAGAAGGGACCGGTTGGTAGGACGTATTCTGAGGCATCAAGGGATCACAAATTTAGCATTGGAGGGCGGCGTGGAGGGTAAAAATCGTAGAGGGAGACCAAGAGATGAATACACTAAGCAGATTCAGAAGGATGTAGGTTGCAGTAGGTACTGGGAGATGAAGAAACTTGCACAGGATAGGGTAGCATGGAGAGCTGCATCAAACCAGTCTCAGGACTGAAGACCACAACAACAACAACAACAACAACAACTTCTGTTTCCTCGCTTGCTTTGTTTCCGTGTGAAAAAATGAGAAAAATACATCTCGATGTTATTTCACACTTAAAAAGAGATATAACGGGTGATCAAAAAGTCAGTATAAATTTGAAAACTGAATAAATCACGGAATAATGTAGATAGAGAGGTACAAATTGACACACATGCTTGCAATGACATGGGGTTTTATTAGAAGCAAAAGTTCAAAAAATGTCCGACGGATGGCGCTTCATCTGGTCAGAATAGCTATAATTAGCAGAACAAAGTAAGACAAAGCAAAGATGATGGTCTTTACAGGAAATGCTCAGTATGTCCACGATCATTCCTCAACATTAGCTGTAGTCGAGGAATAATGTTGTGAACAGCACTGTAAAGCATGTCCGCAGTTATGGTGAGGCATTGGCGTCGAATTTTGTCTTTCAGCATCCCTAGAGATGTCGGTCGATCACGATACACTTGCGACTTCAGGTAACCCCAAAGCCAATAATCGCACAGACTGAGGTCTGGGGACCTGGGAGGCCAAGCATGACGGAAGTGGCGGCTGAGCACAAGATCACCACCAAACGACGCGCGCAAGAGATCTTTCACGCATCTAGCAATATGGGGTGGAGCGCCATCCTGAATTTTGGTTCTAATAAAACCCCATGTCATTCCAAGCATGTGTGTCAATTTTTACCTCTCTATCTACATTATTCCGTGGTTTATTAAGTTTTCAAATTTATATTGACTTTTTGATCACCAGGTACATGAAGAGCTAAATAAACTGGTACACCTGCCTAGTATTCTGTAGGGCCACCGCGAGCACGCAGAAGTGCCGCAGCATGACGTGGCATGGATTCGACTAATGTCTAAAGTAGTCTTGGGGTGAACTGTCACCATGAATCCTGCAGGGCTGTCCACGGATCCATAAGAGTACGAGGAACAGTACGTTGCAAGGCATCCCAGGTATGCTCAATAATATTCATGTCTGGAGAGGTTGGTGGCCAGCGGAAGTGTTTAAATTCAGAACAGTGTACATACGTTCACATTTTGTATTGTGTGTTTGGTCCTGTTGTCATGTTTCGAGCTACAGTTCACACATGATTGTCTTTATGCTACTATACGACTTACGTAGGTCATGTCCTCTGAGCAGGTTGCCAGTATAACGGCATCAAGGGGCAATAAAAATTTGGTTTCCAATGTTTCATATAATTGTTGGCCGAATTTAAAGTGCCGTCATAATCCATATATTAAGACGCATAATCATGTATTAAAGGTTTAACGTTGAGAGACAGGTTTTTGTGTTTATGTCTGGAGACAACCTAACTTACGGCGCGAAAATCACCCAGACTATATCCATGCAGTATCTAAGAATGAGAGCACTTAGCGACTTCCAACAAACTTTAAACGTAATTTGAAGCTGTTTTATTCGTGGAATTTCGATTCCTTAAAGAATCTCACCAGCGGGGGATACTGTGAATTTTCTGAATGGGATGAGGCAATTGTAGAGAAAACACTTTCTTCGAATTACGCACCTTGTCTTTGCGATTCACTTTCATGATATTGCACAGTCCACTCACACTAACGTGAGCACCTGTCAAAAACCTGAATAACCACCTTTTGTAGTGCAGGCCGCTGCGAGACCTGTAGGAAGGGAATGAATGAAGCTCTGGAAGGCATCGACAAGGATTTGGACCCATGCCGTCTGCTGTGACATGGCCAGTTGAGCTAGGTTTCACGGTTAAGGAATGATACATTTACGTGTGTTCGGTATTGACCCAAATGCAGGATCTAGGGCCAATGTGTAGTGCTACTGGGGTCGGTGTGCGTATGGGGCGAGAATATATTCGAAAACAATCTAAACTTGTATTGACTGTACTAAATTTATTAGGTGATCTGGCCTACATCATAAAGCCAAGAATAATGTAAGTTCAACACGAGTTCAGAAAATGAAAACAAAACTTTTTGGTATTTCCAAATCGACTGTATTCCCTATTAACAGTGCAGTAAGATCGGCAGAATCTTTAGATGCCAGCACGGGTTTTGATGCTCAAAGAAAGGGCTGTAAATGAAAACGGAAATCTACGGATGAAATCTTCTCATTCTTCCATCCGGATGGATGCGTTCAGATTCTGCGACGTTTCGATGAAAGTCATTCCCATCATCTCTGGACGAAGTGATCTCCTTGCAAAAAATACGGGGTGTTCCAAAAGTTTCTCCGCAGTGCCGTATGATTTTTAGCAGCGCGTGCCGTATGATTGTTCGCCTACCTGGTTTATGTCCCTTCAAGTGGACTCTCCCAACATCCCACTGTTTCGTTTATCTCAGCCAGCGTCAGTAGTATCGTTGTTGTGTGTCGTTACGTGTTGATGTGAACGTTTAAGTTTAGTTCCTTTGTTAGTTTGTTTCGTTTTTGTCACTGTTAAAATGCTAACCATTGAAGAACGTGTGTTTTTAGTCGAACTAATGTTAAAAGCTGGCGGTAAATACACAGTCTCAGTTCGTCAAACATTTAATTCAGTTTTCCCGGAGACAACACTCCCACATCGCGATACTGTGCGAGATCTGATTAACAAATTTCGAAGTACGGGTTCAGTGACAGATGCGCCGAGAAGTGGTCGTCTTAGCGTTTTGTCTGAGGATAAACTACTCGATATTTCCGATAAAATGTCCGTGAGTCCTAACAAGTTAGTTAGAAAACTCGCCCAGGAAATCGATGTTAGTGTCGCAACGGCCCATACAGCTGTGAGGAAAAAATAGAACTTTTCCCATAAAAGTGGCAATCGTGCAAGAACTGAAAAATATTGATCATGGCAAGAGACTACATTATTGTCAGTGGTTCAAAAATTTCGTTCCACAAAATGGAAGGGATATTCTTAATGAAACGTTTTTCACTGATGAGGCGTGGTTTCATTTATCCGGGTACATGAACTCCCAAAATTCTCGTATGTGGAGTACTACAAATACATTGTGTATTCATGGGGAACCACTTCATTCTGTGAAAATATGAGTTTGGTTTGCAATTCTAGACGTCGGATCGTGGGTCCTATATTTTTCAACGAAACAATAAATGCACAACGATACTGCAGTGATATTCTGTACCCATTAACAGGAGAACTTGTGTTAAGTGAAATACTGAACGATTATTATCAACAAGATGGTGGAACCGCGCATACAGCTCGCGTTTCAATGTCACTGCTTGCTAATGTTTTTGGTGATCGCATAATTTCACATGGAGTTTTGACTTCACGGTCGCCTGACCTTACACCACCTGACTTTTTCTTCTGGGGTGCGGCGAAAGCAACTGTCCATAAAAATCGTCCAAAATCCATCGACGAACTGAAAACTGCAATATCCACTTTCAGTGCTTCTGTTACAGAGGAAATTTTACCGTTTGTGTTTGGAAACATGATTAGACGAATTGAATTGTGTATTCAACAACAGGGGGGACATTGTCAACATTTAATGTGAAAATTTGAAAGTAAAAATGAATATTCAATAAATTAATAACTTGGATTTCATCGTTTCATTTCGGTGTATTCACTGCGGCATACGGCACGCGCGGCTAACGACCATACGGCACTGCGGAGAGACCTTTTGAACACCCCGTAAAATGACGGGCAAAAAATTGTAATGGAATACAGAGACAATGCAGCAGCAACAACGAAGTTTTATTTACGATGCACTTATTGCGTGCTGAAGAGAACAATAGTATACTTCGATAAAACTCGAGGTTCACAAAATCATACGCACAAACACATTTTGCTCGACTTCAATGGAAATACTGGCCTGGGAGTGTCTACAGTTACTTCTGTATAGCGTACACCGGCGATGTAGGGTGACGAAACGTCAGTAAAGAGCTGCAAATAAAAAGTTTTCCTGAGGTAGGGAATATTCTCAGTCGTATTAAGACGAGCCGTCGGGATTAAAATCCTGGCGGCGGCGTACGAGAACTCGTGCGATGTTGCACGAGCAGTCTCTCGCAAATAAAATGCGTTCATACGTGACACAATTTGCAAATGTTGTCTCATATGTCACCAAAATTTATTTTATAATTTTCTTAACAAATTTCTCACCAGAAGTTTCTTCGAGCTCCAATGCGGGGCGCAAATACATCAGTGACGACATTTTTCCATCTTTCGTTACACTGGCGGAACAGTTTACACCTCTTACGGTATTTTACTTTTTTTATCTCGGAATACTTCTACGTTTTCACTATAAAATATACACTCCTGGAAATTGAAATAAGAACACCGTGAATTCATGGTCCCAGGAAGGGGAAACTTTATTGACACATTCCTGGGGTCAGATACATCACATGATCACACTGACAGAACCACAGGCACATAGACACAGGCAACAGACCATGCACAATGTCGGCACTAGTACAGTGTATATCCACTTTTCGCAGCAATGCAGGCTGCTATTCTCCCATGGAGACGACCGTAGAGATGCTGGATGTAGTCCTGTGGAACGGCTTGCCATGCCATTTCCACCTGGCGCCTCAGCTGGACCAGCGTTCGTGCTGGACGTGCAGACCGCGTGAGACGACGCTTCATCCAGTCCCAAACATGCTCAATGGGGGACAGATCCGGAGATCTTGCTGGCCAGGGTAGTTGACTTACACCTTCTAGAGCACGTTGGGTGGCACGGGATACATGCGGACATGCATTGTCCTGTTGGAACAGCAAGTTCCCTTGCCGGTCTAGGAATGGTAGAACGATGGGTTCGATGACGGTTTGGATGTACCGTGCACTATTCAGTGTCCCCTCGACGATCACCAGTGGTGTGCGGCCAGTGTAGGAGATCGCTCCCCACACCATGATGCCGGGTGTTGGCCCTGTGTGCCTCGGTCGTATGCAGTCCTGATTGTGGCGCTCACCTGCACGGCGCCAAACACGCATACGACCATCATTGGCACCAAGGCAGAAGCGACTCTCATCGCTGAAGACGACACGTCTCCATTCGTCCCTCCATTCACGCCTGTCGCGACACCACTGGAGGCGGGCTGCACGATGTTGGGGCGTGAGCGGAAGACGGCCTAACGGTGTGCGGGACCGTAGCCCAGCTTCATGGAGACGGTTGCGAATGGTCCTCGCCGATACCCCAGGAGCAACAGTGTCCCTAATTTGCTGGGAAGTGGCGGTGCGGTCCCCTACGGCACTGCGTAGGATCCTACGGTCTTGGCGTGCATCCGTGCGTCGCTGCGGTCCGGTCCCAGGTCGACGGGCACGTGCACCTTCCGCCGACCACTGGCGACAACATCGATGTACTGTGGAGACCTCACGCCCCACGTGTTGAGCAATTCGGCGGTACGTCCACCCGGCCTCCCGCATGCCCACTATACGCCCTCGCTCAAAGTCCGTCAACTGCACATACGGTTCACGTCCACGCTGTCGCGGCATGCTACCAGTGTTAAAGACTGCGATGGAGCTCCGTATGCCACGGCAAACTGGCTGACACTGACGGCGGCGGTGCACAAATGCTGCGCAGCTAGCGCCATTCGACGGCCAACACCGCGGTTCCTGGTGTGTCCGTTGTGCCGTGCGTGTGATCATTGCTTGTACAGCCCTCTCGCAGTGTCCGGAGCAAGTATGGTGGGTCTGACACACCGGTGTCAATGTGTTCTTTTTTCCATTTCCAGGAGTGTATATCACAAGCATCTGTAAACTTACATTTTTTTCAGTCCAAGTATGTCTGTTTTCCACAGTTTGAAACAGAAAATAATTTTTCTTTAATATTTCCTGCAACGTAATCTTTTCTTTTTTTTTTCATAGTAGCTGGTAAGATTTTTCTTTCGGAAAGTACGCCATCATACACGAAAAACAGATATATCTAATATTTTTTCGGAATTTTTACTATCGTTTAAAATTATTACTAACTGTGAAATTATCCTTTAAAATGTTTTGATAATCGTATAATTCTGAAATCGGACTGTAAAAAATGCAAAGCTGAGTATTTAAGAGATGTTTACTGTAAATATCTCAAGTTTATAAGAGATGGAAATATGCGAAGCTTACGCTAAACGATGTGAAACCCAGAGTAACCGGTCGATCAAAGAATAAGATTGCGATAAAGAAATCTGTTTAACAATTAAATTTACTCCGTGAGAAAATGACTGTGTTAAATGTTGGCCCTGAATGTTGCTAATGTTTGTTAGTTTAGAAAACAACTGCTATACCAGACTGTTATTGTAATTACACGACAAATCAGTGATATTACAGATCACTGAATATATCGCAACTGACTTTATCTGTTAAATCTGTTTGAAACAACGATATAGCACTTCCATAAAATATTTCACTCCGATTGAACCTCTGAACACTGACACCACTCTCGTAAATGCACCCTGACAATCACCGTTCCTGACTCTGTGTGTGAACTTCAATGGTTCAAATGGCTCTGAGCACTATGGGACTCAACTGCTGTGGTCATCAGTCCCCTAGAACTTAGAACTACTTAAACCTAACTAACCTAAGGACATCACACACACCCATGCCCGAGGCAGGATTCGAACCTGCGACCGTAGCAGCAGCGCGGCTCCGGACTGGAGTGCCTAGAACCGTACGACCACCGTGGCCGGCGAACTTCAATGGTAATGAAATTTATGGCCTACCTGTGCGCAATGGTTCGCTCGTCTGATCTGCAACCTTGTGTTTTTTTTTTTTTTTTTTTTTTTTTTTAAATAATGATCTGACTGTCTAAAATAAGTTTCACTCACCGCACTTGCCATGTGCAATGTGAGACAGGATTTCAATCACTACTCAGAAATATCACTGAGCCTACAACTCGCGATGTGCAATGCGAGTAGCTAGTCAGATTAAAATATGAATGCAAATGAAAAGTCGGGTACTCATCTCACTGACAAAGAAAGAACTGAATCGACACTTTGCGTTTTAACTGAGTAACAGTACAACTCTTCACGTTTCTCACACATGAACTGATTCTCAGAATGTCTCTCCAGCATTTATCTCTGCAGAATCACATAACTTCAGTGCAACAACAGTACAGAAAATCTAAACCATAAGCAGTGTTATAACGATTAGCACACTAAGTAATAACAAATGTAACAAACCACGTTACCTTCAAATGTTAGCTGTTCTTATTCATACAATATTTTAATCCTTCTACTTAATATCTCTCTTTAATCATCATATTAGAAAAATTGCTCCAAATAATGATGCCTCCGCTCCGGGGGAGCTTCCTCTATTTCAAACCAAGTACTAGGGTTGGACAAACGATACTCACGTTCGAACGGATTCGAGATTTTCCGATACGCCGCAGCGTTCGATACACTATCGAGCTAGTTCGAAAAATCAGGTGACGTTTGACTCGCGCGGCGCGAATGCAGGGGATATACGTAAGGAACTACGAAGTGGTTCACAACAGTAAGCTATGGATCGGCATAAATTTCAGTGTCGTGGAACAATGGAGGAAGCTGCTGTAAATCCTATTACTGCACAAACTCCAATTGCATTTGAACAAATTAACAGTGCGCGTTCGCGTGCATTTTCTACGGATATATATATGTATAGCTGTAAGAAACATTTATGTCGATTTTTAAGCTAAAGGTAACAGACATAGACGAAATTGTTGTTATTGAACCCAGTATAATATTTTATTTGATTATGAGAGGCGGTAATGATTTACCAAGTAGGCTGCAAATGAGCAATTCAATCCCTATTAACATATTTGAAAAACAGCTGAAAACTTTACCAGATTTTAATCAGTTTGAAAACAAGATGGCAACACTCAGATGAAACAATCAAGACAACTATCAAGAATTAAATGTTGAACAAACGAACGGTTTCGTTATAAACTGACTGTAATTTTTATCGCGAGAATAAATAACAGCGGAATGACCCTTCTTGGAGCTAGTGCCATCAGACCTCACCAGATCGCAGCACAATCGAAAGCTCAAGAACTGCACAGAATCGTGATTGCGATCTATTATTTGTTTATCAATTTCCGTTCTTACGCGTCACTTGCACCCTATAAGATATTTCAGTGCGCGTTTTACAGTAACGTTTATTGTTAAAATCCATAGGCCATTAAAAACCTAAGACAGGTCTTCGCGATAGTACCAACAAAAGTCACTAGATCGCAGGCCGATCAAAAGATCGAACTGAATCCGAGATTACCCGAACTGTGACGTAAACTCTTCAAACCACTCGAGTTGTGTTCAAACACAGCCGTACGAAGTAAAGCACACACAGATGCTACTAGCACTTTGTGACTCTACTGTTATATAGGAAAGCTAACCCCACTGTCCAACACCTCTGGCCTCGACCATACAATGAAGAGCCAAAGAAACTGGTATAGCCGGCCGCTGTGACTGAGCAGTTCTAGGGGCTTCAGTCCGGAACCGCGCTGCTGCTACAGTCGCAGGTTTGAATCCTGCTTCGGGCATGGATGTGTGTGATGTCCTTAGGTTAGTTAGGTTTAAGTAGTTCTAAGTCTAGGGGTCTGATGACCTCCCATAGTGCCCAGAGCCATTTGAACCATTTGAAACTGGTACACCTGCCTAATATCATGTAGGGGCCCCGCGAGCACGCAGAAGTCACACAACACGACGTGGCGTGGACTCGACTAATGTCTGAAGTGGTGCTGGAGAGAATTGACACCATAGATCCTGGAGGGCTGTCGATAAATCCGTAAGAGTACGATAGTGTAGAGATCCCTTCTGGTCAGCACATTGCAAGGCGTTCCAGATATGTTCAATAACGTTCATGTCTGGGGAGCTTGGTTTAAACTCAGTCTAGTGCTCCTGGAGCTACTCTGGAGCAATTCTGGACGTTTGGGGTGTCGCATTGTTCTGCTGGGACTGTCCAAGTCCATCGGAATGCACAATGGACATGAATAGATGCAGATGATCAGACAGGTTGCTTACGTACGTGTCAGTTGTCTGACTCGTATATAGACTTACCAGGGGTCCCATATCACTCCAATTGCACACTCCCCACACCATTAGAGAGCCTCCACCATCTTGAACAGTCCCCTGCTGACATGCAGGGTCCAGGGATTCATGAGGTTGCGCCCATACCCCGCACACGTCCATCCGCTCCATACAGTTTGAAACGAGACTCGACCGACCAGGCAACACGTTTCCAGTCACGAAAAGTCCAATGACGGGCCCAGGTTAGGTGTAAGGCTTTGTGTCGTGCTGTCATCAAGGGTACACGAGCGGGCCTTGGGCTCCAAAAGCCCATATCGTTGATGTTACTTTGAATGGTTCGCACGCTGACACATTAAAATCTGCAGCAGTTTGCGGAAGGGTTGCGCTTCTGTTACGTTGAACGATTCGCTTCAATCGTCGTTGGTCTCGCTCTTGCAGGATCTTTTTCTGGCCGCAGCGGTGTCGGAGATTTGATGCTTTACCAGATTCCTGATATTCGCTGTACACTCGTGAAAAGGTTGTACAGGGAAATCCCCAATTCATCGCTACCTCGGAGATACTGTGTCCCAGCGTCCGTGCGCCGACTATAACACGACGTTCAAGCTCACATAAATCTTGATAATCTGCGATTGTAGCAGCAGTAACGGATTTAACAACTGCGCCAGACCTTCGACCATAGATACTAGTAGACTGGCCTTGCTGTGCAGAGGCTGTAGGGCTGGTGTGGCTCCAACATAAACCACGTGACTGTTGGCAAAACGTGGCGGGATTTCAAATCAGCGGTCTGCCATCCTATGTTTGTATCGTATTTTCCCCACATTTCTCAATTGACTGCCAAACGCTTCCAACAAAAATTACTTTTTTATTTGCGAAAAATCATGCCAGAACTACATTTGACCAGGATTTGTTCACAGTACCATTTATAAAATCTAACAAATACATCGAACGCCACTCTGGTGGGCAGCGGGACGAAATTATTATAAACTATCAATTTAAGTAAAATGTCGTTAAAATTCTTTTAAACAGTAAGAGTGGGCTCGTGTCAAAACTTTAAACATTGGATTCGCCGCGTTTTGAGCTCTAGTCACTTTTAAAAGAAAATGGGATATGGGAATTATGTCAACTATAGGTGTCAAAATTATCGACTTTAGGAGCAGGTCCATTTTAGAGTATCAATTTTAGGTGCACTTCAAAGGTTCAGTTCCCACTATTTTTACAAAAGTTTCAACTATCAGTTTAAAAAAAATGATATTGTAGATGAAATGTGAGACTTTGAAGTTTCAGAAAATAATTTTTGAGCCTAGGTTCAAATATGACAGACACTGTAAATATAAATTATAAATATACATTGTAAATAATAACTAACCTATCAAAACACTTCTCCGCGAAGTGCTTCGAGCAAAGGCGCGTATGTGCAGATGGCTTAAAGTTTTTCCGTTTCAGGGCCTGTATCCAAAGCTGCCTTCGGTTTTCATCCTTAGGGAACCTATGAGTAGGAACGAGAAACAATTATACTTACTTCTGTAACCGAATTATCACAGATACTTTCCAAAATGAAATATGAGTCTGACTTTACAGGCATCACTTTCAACACTTTAATTTACGTGATATTCTATTTCAAGTGTAAAAAACATATAAAAGTCACTTCAGCAGATTTCAATAAACGCATCTGCACTGTCATAGAAACACTTATACGTGAAATGTAATGCCATTTCCCCCGACAAAACGTTGAGTACAGCCATAAGCGCAACACGAAACAACCATGTTTTGCCAACATTCACGTGACGTCAGCCCAGAGATGTTGTAGCCACGAAAATGACGTCAGGGCCAGTCTATTATATTTATGGTCGAAGCGCCAGACGCTTGTTGTCTTCTATAGGCGTTGCCGTGTTCTGCCTGTATACGTATCTCTGTATTTGAATAGGCGTGCCTATACCAGTTTCTTTGGCGCTCCAGTGTAGATCCAAAAGTGTAAAATTATAAAAGCAATGCTAAAGCGATATTACTGGGTTTGAGAACATTCATCAAATTTATAAATTAAGCCACATTTGTGGCCCACGACTTACACAGCATTATCGTAGTAAACAGGAAGCCATCCTTCAGCTGGCAATAGTGCAAAACAGTGAGATAACCTTGAGGTGCGTGCTTTCGTGACGGCCGCTGTAGCGGGAACAGCGCCAGGTTGGAGCAGCTAGGCGGGAGACATGCGGTGCGTGTCAGAGGGAATACGGCTGAGACCGCCGAAAAGCGGGCCCGCGGATTGGCCGGTACCTGGAGCGCTGTCTGCAGTCCATCTCGGCGCGCGCGGTCGGGGGTCCCGCGCCTCCAGCAGCCGGCGGGGCATTTAGTAGTTTTCTTGAGCCGCGCGGCTGAATAATTCATGCCGGCAGCGCCAGCGGCCGCGGCCGAGGCCGCCACCTGTGGAATGATTAAGCAGCCGCCCCCGGGGGCGTAGGCGCCCGGCCTACCTGGGCCCGCGTGCATTCCCTGCCGGTCCCTCTCGTATTTCATATTTATGAACTCGCTTCACGTAAACCATAAAATGTCGTATTAGGCGGCGAGCGCGTGGACCGCCTCATTAGCTCGGGGACCGGCGCCGGACGACGCCGGCTCCATGCTAACGCCGCAAACCCCCAGGGGGTGGGCTGCGCCTACACCTCCCGGGTAAGGCTGCCGCTCGTGCACACACGGTTTCTCCATCTTCTCATTCTCAGTGCTCGTGTACCCAGTAGCGCTCACTTTCCCTGTCGCTTTGAAACTGTGTACCACGTCGGTGTTCAAATCCTTCTTGGGCCGAGGTTGAAATATTCCTGGCTTTAGTAGCTCCAAGCAGCTGAGATTGCAGCAATAAGCAGACGACGTTATAAGTAGTGTGAGGTACCAGTGGCAGATGATACGACCGGAACACCTTTCATAAAAAACATGACGACGACGACGATGATGATGATGATGATGATGTTTAGGTTTGTGGGGCGCTAAACTGCGCGGTCATCAGCGCCCATACAAATTCCCAACCTTTGCTCAGTCCAATCTCGCCATTTCCATGAATGATGATGAAATGATGAGGACAACACAAGCACTCTGTAACGCCGGAAATGCATATCCTCCTCTTTCCATCTATTGTACTATAAATCTTTTTCGTTTATTTGTTACCTGAGGATATGACATTTCTGTGTCTTTATATGCTGTGTTGTTGTGATCTTCAGTCCTGAGACTGGTTTGATGCAGCTTTCCGTGCTACCCTATCCCGTGCAAGTTTCATCATCTCCCAGTACCTACTGCAACCTACATCCTTCTGAATCTGCTTAGTGTATTCATCTCTTGGTCTCCCTCTACGATTTTTACCCTCAACGCTGCCCTCCAATGCTAAATTTGTGATCCCTTGATGCCTCAGAACATATCCTACCAACCGGTCCCTTCTTCTTGTCAAGTTGTGCCACAAACTTCTCCCCAATCCTGTTCAATACCTCCTCATTAGTTACGTGATCTACCCATCTAATCTTCAGCATTCTTCTGTAGCAACACATTTCGAAAGCTTCTATTCTCTTCTTGTATAAACTATTTATCGTCCAAGATTCACTTCCATACATGGCTACACTCCATACAAATACTTTAAGAAACGACTCCCTGACATTTAAACCTATACTCGATGTTAACAAATTTCTCTTCTTCAGAAACGCTTTCCTTGCCATTGCCAGTCTACATTTTATATCTTCTCTACTTCGACCATCATCAGTTATTTCGCTCCCCAAATAGCAAAACTCCTTTACTACTTTATGTGTCTCATTTCCTAATCTAATTCCCTCACCATCACAGGACTTAATTCGACTACATTCCATTATCCTCGTTTTGCTTTTGTTGATGTTCGTCTTATACCCTCCTTTCAAGACCCTGTCCATTCCGTTCAACTGCTCTTCCAAGTTCTTTGCTGTCTCTGACAGAATTACAATGTCATCGGCGAACCTCAAAGTTTTTATTTCTTCTCCATGGATTTTAATACCTACTCCGAATTTTTCTTTTGTTTCCTTTACTGCTTGCTCAGTATACAGATTGAATAACATTGGGGAGAGGCTACAACCCTGTCTCATTCCCTTCCCAACCACTGCTTCCCTTTCATGCCCCTCGACTCTTATAACTGCCATCTGGTTTCTGTACAAATTGTAAATAGCCTTTCGCTCCCTGTATTTTACCCCTGAAAGAGAGTATTCCAGTCAACATTGTCAAAAGCTTTCTATAAGTCTACAAATGCTAGAAACGTAGGGTTGCCTTTCCTTAATCTTTCTTCTAAGATAAGTCGTAAGGTCAGTATTGCCTCACGTGTTCCAGTATTTCTACGGAATCCAAACTGGTCTTCCCCGAGGTCGGCTTCTACCAGTCTTTCCATTCATCTGTAAAGAATTCGCGTTAGTATTTTGCAGCTGTGACTTATTAAACTAATAGTTCGGTAATTTTCACATCTGTCAACACCTGCTTTCTTTGGGATTGGAATTATTACATTCTTCTTGAAGTCTGAGGGTACTTCGCCTGTCTCATACATCTTGCTCACCAGATGGTAGAGTTTTGTCAGGACTGGCTCTCCGAAGGCTGTCAGTAGTTCTAATGGAATGTTGTCTACTCCCGGGGCCTTGTTTCGGCTCAGGTCTTTCAGTGCTCTGTCAAACTCTTCACGCAGTATCGTATCTCCCATTACATCTTCATCTACATTCTCTTCCATTTCTATAATATTGTCCTCAAGTACATCGCCCTTGTATAGACCCTCTATATACTCCTTCCGCCTTTATGCTTTCCCTTATTTGCTTAGAACTGGGTTTCCATCTGAGCTCTTGATATTCATACAAGTAGTTCTCTTTTCTTTAAAGGTCTCTTTAATTTTCCTGTAGGCAGTATCTATCTTACCCCTAGTGAGATAAGCCTCTACATTCTTACATTTGTCCTCTAGCCATCCCTGCTTAGCCATTTTGCACTTCCTGTCGATCTCATTTTTGAGACGTTTGTATTCCTTTTTGCCTGCTTCATTTACTGCGTTTTTATGTTTCCTCCTTTCATCAATTAAATTCAATATTTCTTCTGTTACCCAAGGATTTCTACTAACCCTCGTCTTTTTACCTACTTGATCCTCTGCTGCCTTCACTACTTCATCCCTCAGAGCTACCCATTCTTCTTCTACTGTACTTCTTTCCCCCACAGCTGTCAAGTGTTCCCTTATGCTCTCCCTGAAACTCTGCACAACCTCTGCTTTAGTCAGTTTATCCAGGTCCCATCTCCTTAAATTCCCACCTTTTTGCAGTTTCTTCAATTTAATCTGCATTTCATAACCAATAGAATGTGGTCAGAGTCCACATCTGCCCCTGGAAATGTCTTACAGTTTAAAACCTGGTTCCTAATTCTCTGTCTTACCATTATGTAATCTATCTGATACCTTTTAGTATCTCCGGGTGTCTTTATATATTGTAATTGTTTTACTATTTATGCATTTATGTCGATGTATAATTGGTTTGTTTTGTAAATATTATTTGTATTTTTTCGCTGGGTCTGGCCTAGGGAAAATTATGCTATCGAACTACTACATCGATAGGTCGTGTGGAGAACAAAAGTTTTAGGATCTTTGGTAGTGAACTCTGCCGCGTGGAGCGCGGGCAGAGCAGAGTCCGGCTGGAGTAGTGCAGTGGAGCAGGTGTGTTGTGTGACGCTCCCGCGAGTTGCCGCGCTTCCGGGGTTTGGCAGCATGTAATTGCGCTCGACTTGCCATGATAGTTTCTGACACGGTGTCACGGACGGGAAGCATTAGCTGGCGCACATCAAGAGCCCGTTTCGCCTGGTGACCGTGTCGAGAAGAAGGCCCACCAACATCCAGCTTCTGCAACAGCGACGGCCGACAATGAGTAACTGTCGCCACCTCCTCGATCGACGACTGCAAACCTTCAATCAACCAACAAGGAAGACTGGAAGCACGTAAAGTCTTAGAACTATATGGCAGACCTCAGCTGTTCAATGTACCTCAAAAATTACAGCAACATAGCATGAACCTTTGTTGCTCATTGTCCCAATTGCATTACCAAGCAGGGTCCCTTCCTTTCCCGGAATGAATCCGAGTGTCGTTGAAATTCAAACGCCAGCATTAAAGTAATATCATTCGATTTCACTGCTTTAATTTCAAAGTTCAGTTAAGGCATTCATAGCTGGCTACAATATTTAGATTACACAAGCACAAATTAAGAGTGCGAGTTTTGTTACCATACTTTAGCTTACCTGTGACTGCAGCTCAGCTTGGTACGTACTAAATATTACTATTGTTAATTGCTCTGACTCATTTAATTCAAGTTCAAAGTGAAATCTCTTATTTCTTAATTGCGTAGAAAAATGGTTCAAATGACTCTGAGCACTATGGGACTCAACTTCTGAGGTCATTAGTCCCCTAGAACTTAGAACTAGTTAAACCTAACTAACCTACGGACATCACACACATCCATGCCCGAGGCAGGATTCGAATCTGCGACCGCAGTGGTCTCGCCGTACCAGACTGCAGCGCCTAGAACCGCACGAATTGCGTAGATTCAAGTAGCTTTTGAATCATTGTTGAGGTAGCCCAAGACTAACCTTATTTCATTGAATATCGTAGTGCTTCAGAAAAAAGTTCACTATTAATTTCAGTCACTAAATTAACTTTAAAATTTTCCGGTTTTATTAATTATTTTGCTAAATTAAGTCAGAGTGTAGCGAAATTTATTACTTCTGACAGCATTCAGTTTTCACACAACACGTGTCAACCTTCAGTTGCCACGCTTTTAGTGGTAAATATATGTGCATTAATCTTTCATTTTCAGTTATTATATTAGTTGTCCATAGGACTGGCGACCGTAATTTTCCCCAAATCTTAAATATCTAATTAACGCCAATTAATTGTTAACGTAACGACCGCACATTTACTTTCTTTATTAACTTTACGCCCTTTTCAAAATTAATTTTCACCACTTTCATTTGCATTTCTTCTTTCATTTAGATGTAATCCTTTCCTTCTCTTTACCGACAGCCGGCCGAGGTGGCCGAGCGGTTCTAGGCACTGCAGTCTGGAACCGCGCGACCGCTGCGGTCGCAGGTTCGAATCCTGCCTCGGGCATGGATATGTGTGATGTCCTTAGGTTAGTTAGGTTTAAGTAGTTCTAAGTTCTAGGGGACTGATGACGGCAGAAGTTAAGTCCCATAGTACTCAGAGCCATTTGAACCATCTTTACCGACAAATTAACTTCGGTGACGATTGCTTTTCCCAAATTTTCATTAAGTGCACGCGGTTGAATTTGTCACTGTCATTAAGGTCGGTAAGTGAGGGGGAGGTTACAGCTCAATCATCTCGAGGCAGGTGAAAATCCCTGACTCCGCCGGGAATCAGTAGAAAAGACAGCCCGAAGTATAGTCTATCACTGTGATTGGCTGCCGTGTTTGGAGGCAGCGCGCTAAACGCTAATTTTCCATCCTTAGTATTATAAATACAAACGTCTCAAAAATGAGATCGACAGGAAGTGCAAAATGGCTAAGCGGGGATGGCTAGAGGACAAATGTAAGAATGTAGAGGCTTATCTCACTGGGGGTAAGATAGATACTGCCTACAGGAAAATTGAAGAGACCTTTGGAGAAAAGAGAACCACTTATATGAATATCAAGAGCTCTGGTGGAAACCCAGTTCTAAACAAAGAAGGGAAAGCAGAAAGGTGGAAGGAGTACATAGAGGGTCTATACAAGGGCGATGTACTTGAGGACAATATTATGGCAATGGAAGATGACGTAGATGAAGGTGAAATGGGAGATATGGTACTGCATGAAGAGTTTGACAGAGCACTGAAACAAGGCCCCGGGAGTAGACAACATTCCATTAGAACTACTGACGGTGTTGGGAGAGCCAGTCCTGACAAAACTCTACCATCTGGTGAGCAAGATGTATGAGACACGCGAAATACCCTCAGACTTCAAGAAGAATATAATAATTCCAATCTCAAAGAAAGCAGGTGTTGACAGATGTGAAAATTACCGAACTATCAGTTTAATAAGTCACAGCTGCAAAATACTAACGCGAATTCTTTACAGACGAATGGAAAGACTGGTAGAGGCCGACCTCGGGGAAGACCAGTTTGGATTCCGTAGAAATATTGGAACACGTGAGGCAATACTGACCCTACGACTTATCTTGGAAGGGAGATTAAAGAAAGGAAAACCTACGTTTCTAGCATTTGTAGACTTAGAGAAAGCTTTTGACAATGTAGACTGGAATACTCTCTTTCAAATTCTGAAGGTGACAGGGGTAAAATACAGGGAGCGAAAGGCTATTTACAATTTGTACAGAAACCAGATGGCAGTTATAAGAGTCGAGGGGCATGAAAGGGAAGCAGTGGTTGGGAAGGGAATGAGACAGGGTTGTAGCCTATCCCCGATGTTATTCAATCTGTATATTGAGCAAGCAGTAAAGGAAACAAAAGAAAAATTCGGAGTAGGTATTAAAATCCATGGAGAAGAAATAAAAACCTTGAGGTTCGCCGTTGATATTGTAATTCTGTCAGAGACAGCAAAGGACTTGGAAGAGCACTTGAACGGAATGGACAGTGTCTTGAAAGGGGGATATAAGATCAACATCAACAAAAGCAAAACGAGGATAATGGAATGTAGTCGAATTAAGTCGGGTGATGCTGCGGGAATTAGATTAGGAAATGAGACACATAAAGTAGTAAAGGAGTTTTGCTATTTGGGGAGCAAAATAGCTGATGATGGTCGAAGTAGAGAAGATATAAAATGTAGACTGGCAATGGCAAGGACAGCGTTTCTGAAGAACAGAAATTTGTTAACATCGAGTATAGATTTAAGTGTCAGGAAGGCGTTTCTGAAAGTATTTGTATGGAGTGTAACCATGTGTGGAAGTGAAACATGGACGATAAATAGTTTGGACAAGAAGAGAATAGAAGCTTTCGAAATTTGGTGCTACAGAAGAATACTGAAGATTAGATGGGTAGATCACATAACTAATGAGGAGGTATTGAATAGAATTGGGAAGAAGAGGAGTTTGTGGTATAACTTGACTAGAAGAAGGGGTGGGTTGGTAGGACATGTTCTGAGGCATCAAGGGATCACAAATTTAGCATTGGAGGGCAGCGTGGAGGGTAAAAATCGTATAGACCAAGAGATGAATACACTAAGCAGATTCAGAAGGATGTAGGTTGCAGTAGGTAAGGGGAGATGATGAAGCTTGCACAGGATAGAGTAGCGCGGAGAGCTGCATCAAATCAATCTCAGGACTGAAGACAACAACAACAACAACAACAACAACAGTATTATAAATAACTATGCATTTAGTTTCCATGATTTTCAACTACAGAAATGGGGCGCAGTTTCAAGGCTGGTTTCCACGAGACAGTCGACGTTCATGTTCGCAGGACATGTTTTTATAGTATGTTCTGCAGAAATGATTAGCGTTTCAGTCACCTCGGTTCAGCACGTGTCCTGCTGCCTACTAGGCACAGGGTCCGTCATGGGACCTGATAACTTCTTCCATGTGTGATGGCATCAACGCGTATAAGGCGCAATTGGCGTCCTGTGCTATAGCAAATGTTCAAATGTGTCTGATTTTCCAAGGAACCAAACTACTGAGGTGATCGGGCCCCTACAGTTACACACTACTTAAACTAACTAACTTATGCTAAGAACTAGACACATCCATGCCCGAAAGAGGACTCGAACCTCCGGCGGGATGTGCTGCATTCAGCATGTTCCGAAGTTCATCTGTGGTGGTTTGCTTTTGGTTACAGCGCTGTACCCGTCGTTTTCGCAAATTTCAATTGGCAACCATCTGGTGACCTGGCTGGCCAGGGCAAAACGTGACCGCTACGGTCGCCAGTTTGAATCCTGCCTCGGGCATGTATGTGTGTGATGTCCTTAGGTTAGTTCGATGTAAGTAGTTCCAAGTTCTAGGGGACTGATGACCTCAGATGTTAAGTCCCATAGTACTCAGAGCCATTCGAACCATTGAACCAGGGCAAAAGGCTGACATCCTGTGACACCAAGAAGGCACGTGTTCGTGCAGCAACATTTGCTCGTGCATTGTCTTGCTGAAAAATAGCGTCTGGGGAGGTGCCATGGACACGCACCAGCTGTGATCTGTGGTTGTACCCAAAACCACCCCACAGAACAAGGCCATGAAATGGCGCTGTATGTCTACATGTCTACAGTCACTGTGATACCGCTCCCCCCCGTCTGAGGAGAACAAAAATGCAGGCTTCATTTTCAAGCAAACAGAACCTGGATTCGCCCGAAAACACTATCTGATGCCACTTCCGTCCACAGTGACGTCGTTCCATACACCACTGCCGTCTTGCATGTTTCTGCTCATTAGTCAAGGGTAGGCGGAGAAGTGGACGACGCACATGTAATCCATGACTTAATAAACGGCGATTGACTGTAAACCCTGATAATGTACGATGTATTACACTGTTGCGCCAGCCGAGGAGAGCGCAGATCTGTCCTGCAATGCCATTCGGATGAGGTGTCGATCTTCTCGGGGTATGGTCTATATGGTGCGACCTGACCCATTTCACCGTGTTCTACGGCCTTCCGAGAACCATTCTGCATACACTCGTTGCACTGCCGAAACACTTTGTCCCACACGAGCAGCAATTTTCCCGATGGATGCATCACATTCTCTCATGCCAATAATGAGCTCTCTTTCACACTCACTAATTTGACGGTACGGTTCGAGCATATGTCTACAAGGCATCCATCACGTCTGCTCATTTTACGCTGATGATTACCTTTGGTCTATAGTAACAACGAGAGCCGTAGGCACATTTTACCGGTATGTTGTGTTGCGCCGCGATATCGATGTTAAACCCGCGGAAACCATAAATCAGCAACAAGTTGAGAAGAATAACGGTTTGTGGCTCATTCTTTGAGCAAAAGTAACCGTTTCTGCGTCTCAGATAATTCTGTTCTCTGCCCATATTTTCCGTTCTGTCCACATTGTGCGATAAATCTAACAAAATTATCAGTCAGTGTATTTGATAATTTCATCTTCTTGGAGTTTGACGATTGGAGATTCCCATTTACTTGTACGTATCGATTTTTGCTTCTTCATCACACAACAATTGTTTTCCGCATGGCGTTGTCACAATCGTGGTTTACGTAGAAACATGCTTTATCATTGATGGTCTCGATTTCATATTTGCAGAAAATACAAGTACGCACGCAGTGGCACTGCACAGAGCCTACTGCCTTTATACCGAGTTCCACCCTCTATCACCTGAATCATTGATGTCTTGTTATGCACTGCATTACCGACATCAAATGCGACTCCATTTGACTGCATCTGTCGGTATACCGGGTTTCATCCTGTTGCATATACATTGTGTGCGCATATTCGTACCGACAATGTTAATTTTCCTGCAAATATCCATGCCTTTTTACTGATTTCCATTAATGTATAGGTATCTCTAAATAGCAAGCTATCGCCCACTGATTTCAAGTCATAACAATGAGCAAAACAAAGAACAAAAGTTAAACGAAAAAACAGACGAATCGCTTTGGGTATGTTCCGGACCCTCCTAAACTGCGCTCCCAAACAAAGTTATGTGCGCTGCCTATCACTCGCGTACGAGCAGTCATGACACACACACGCGTTGTCTGGGCAGCTCGGTTGTACACTCCTGGAAATTGAAATAAGAACACCGTGAATTCATTGTCCCAGGAAGGGGAAACTTTATTGACACATTCCTGGGGTCAGATACATCACATGATCACACTGACAGAACCACAGGCACATAGACACAGGCAACACAGCATGCACAATGTCGGCACTAGTACAGTGTATATCCACCTTTCGCAGCAATGCAGGCTGCTATTTCTCCCATGGAGACGATCGTAGAGATGCTGGATGTAGTCCTGTGGAACGGCTTTGCCATGCCATTTCCACCTGGCGCCTCAGCTGGACCAGCGTTCGTGCTGGACGTGCAGACCGCGTGAGACGACGCTTCATCCCTGTCCCAAACATGCTCAATGGGGGACAGATCCGGAGATCTTGCTGGCCAGGGTAGTTGACTTACACCGTCTAGAGCACGTTGGGTGGCACGGGATACATGCGGACGTGCATTGTCCTGTTGGAACAGCAAGTTCCCTTGCCGGTCTAGGAATGGTTAGAACGATGGGTTCGATGACGGTTTGGATGTACCGTGCACTATTCAGTGTCCCCTCGACGATCACCAGTGGTGTACGGCCAGTGTAGGAGATCGCTCCCCACACCATGATGCCGGGTGTTGGCCACTGTGTGCCTCGGTCGTATGCAGTCCTGATTGTGGCGCTCACCTGCACGGCGCCAAACACGCATACGACCATCATTGGCACCAAGGCAGAAGCGACTCTCATCGCTGAAGACGACACTGTCTCCATTCGTCCCTCCATTCACGCCTGTCGCGACACCACTGGAGGCGGGCTGCATGATGTTGGGGCGTGAGCGGAAGACGGCCTAACGGTGTGCGAGACCGTAGCCCAGCTTCATGGAGACGGTTGCGAATGGTCCTCGCCGATACCCCAGGAGCAACAGTGTCCCTAATTTGCCTGGGAAGTGGCGGTGCGGTCCCCTACGGCACTGCGTAGGATCCTACGGTCTTGGCGTGCATCCGTGCGTCGCTGCGGTCCGGTCCCAGGTCGACGGGCACGTGCACCTTCCGCCGACCACTGGCGACAACATCGATGTACTGTGGAGACCTCACGCCCCACGTGTTTGAGCAATTCGGCGGTACGTCCACCCGCGTCCTCCCGCATGCCCACTATACGCCCTCGCTCAAAGTCCGTCAACTGCACATACGGTTCACGTCCACGCTGTCGTGGCATGCTACCAGTGTTAAAGACTGCGATGGAGCTCCGTATGCGCAAACTGGCTGACACTGACGGCGGCGGTGCACAAATGCTGCGCAGCTAGCGCCATTCGACGGCCAACACCGCGGTTCCTGGTGTGTCCGCTGTGCCGTGCGTGTGATCATTGCTTGTACAGCCCTCTCGCAGTGTCCGGAGCAAGTATGGTGGGTCTGACACACCGGTGTCAATGTGTTCTTTTTTCTATTTCCAGGAGTGTATTTCAGTTCTGTAAAGTTCTCGAACAGTCAATATATTAAGTAAATGTGTGATCAGTCATCAATTTTTAGGGAGAGAACTTGTGAAATTTTAATAACGTGTGAATTGTTAGACAGGTAGTGGATAAAGATTGTAATTCGCAGGTTCTCGTGTTCTGTTACAATAAATACGAGCGGCGTCCCACAAAAGTGAAAGAATGTCATTTAAGGAGTAGTAGTTCCTCGCTGACAGTTCATTTCAGCCTGCCTCGGGCATGGATATGTGTGATGTCCTTAGGTTAGTTAGGTTAAAGTAGTTCTAAGTTCTAGGGGACTGATGACCACAGTAGTTAAGTCCCATAGTGCTCAGAGCCATTTTTCATTTCAGCCTCAAGACAACCGGTCTACGACCTACGTCCTGTTTTCTGCACAGGGGACATCTGTAAAAGGCTACTGGCCGGCGAACTTCATCAGAGCAGTGAAAGCAACCCCGCGTGTTCTGCATACTCAGTACAAATGGGAATAGTGACAAGTAATGTAGGGTGCCATAGATGAGACTGATATTTGAAAAGACACACGGAGTCTTTTTCAAAGCAAAATTCTTTAACGTCATAAGGTATTAACGCTATACATTATTAGTGTCAAAGATGAAACTTCCTGGCAGATTAAAACTGTGTGCCGGACCGAGACTCGAACTCGGGACCTTTGCCTTTCGCGGGCAAGTGCTCTACCAATTGAGCTACCCAAGCACGACTCACGCCCCGTCCTCACAGCTTTACTTCTGCCAGTATCGCGTCTCCTACCTTCCAAACAAACGAAGTACTGGCAGAAGTAAAGCTGTGAGGACGGGGCGTGAGTCGTGCTTGGGTAGCTCAATTGGAGAGCACTTGCACGCGAAAGGCAAAGGTCCCGAGTTCGAGTGTCGGTCCGGCACACAGTTTTAATCTGCCAGGAAGTTTCATATCAGCACACACTCCGCTGCAGAGTGAAAATCTCATTCTAGTGTCAAAGATATTTTACAAAGACGTTTTATACCACTTTCGACAATATACTGGGTTCCTTTCATGATATCTTTTATTAAAATTACAACATAATAGTAGTTTTTATTAAAGATTTGTCGAAGCGTACAAGGGGTCTTATAATCTGTTTTAAATTAATTGGCACCTGGCGCTTGAGGTCCAAAGTTCCTACGTTACTTTCTGCACACATCGTGTTCGCAGCAATAGAAAATCGCTTTAAAGTCGCTGGCTCCTGCAGAAATCACGTAAAAATCCAAAGTTCACGCATGATATAAATGTCTATTGTGCGTCTTATCACATCAACAACCTGTTCTCAGTTTTAATTGGGGTCAGAGCTACGTTAATTTTTTTTTTTTTTTTGAAAGAACTAAAAAATTTGTGACTGGGTTAAAGTTTTAAACTTGTCAGGCAGGCACGTAGTTTAACTCACTGAAATACTTCTTTTTACACATTTTCTTTAGGCTCTTATCAAATGGTTCAAATGGCTCTGAGCACTGTGGGACTTAACGTTTGAGGTCATCAGTCCCCTAGAACTTAGAGAACTACTTAAACCTAACTAACCTAAGGACATCACACACATCCATGCCCGAGCCAGGATTCGAACCTGCGACCGTAGCGGTCGCACGGTTCCAGACTGAAGCGCCTAGAACCGCTCTGCCTCTGCGGCCGGCCAGGCTCTTATCAGCAGCGGATATGTGTTTCGGGAAACTCATGTCACAAGGTTGCATCAGAACAATTTATTTACTTCCAGTTTCGGTCTGAGATCATCGTCTGGTACGAAACATTGGCCAATACAAATCACGCGTCACACATGAAGAAATATAAAATCACACTACTTGTCAAAATCATGAACAATATCAAGGCGGCAGTGGTTTTACGGCATCAGCAATTATCGTCATACAGCAAAAACCAAAATTTTTTTTGATGCTTCCCAAATCTCTCTCTTGGGTAAATTTTGTGTTTTTAGAAAGTTCAACAGCGAGGACCTTAATCTGTGTGCTTGAAACACTTTAACGTTGAAGTGCTTAAAATTTAATTTCACTTAAAATCATAATCACTCTACCATATTTTCATTCCCTATGTTCGGCCCCTTAGCCGAGTGGCCGCCGGCACGGTAGCTCAGCGTGTTCGGTCAGAGGGTTAGCTGCCCTCTGTAATAAAAAAAAAACTGAGTTAATCGATCAACAAAGAACTTAAACGGATGTCTTACGACGTCCGCCCCGAGCAGATGCACCGAAAAAACGCGAACAAAATGAGATAAAAAAAAGCGGCAGCGCGTCTGACTACCTGCAATGGGCCCGGGTTCGATTCCCGACCGGGTCGGAGATTTTCTCCGCTCATGGACTGGGTGTTGTGTGGTCCTCGTCATCGTTTTACCATCATCGACAAGCATATCGCCGAATTTGGAGTCAGCTGAAAAGACTTCCAACTCGGCGGCCAACTGCAGGCGATCAATGCCACGCGATCATTCCATTTCACTCAGATTCACCTACTCAGTCTTGCCATGTCATCAAAAATGTACAGTCTACCGTCTTGTCGTTCTCAGAATGTGCCTCTTGTCTGAATACGGAACACATTCATTTAAAATGTAGAGTACTGTGATACGCACGCTTCAAGCATCACACACTGGAGGATCCTCCCGTCGGAGCAGGGAGCCATCCCTAGCTCAGTTCGGGGATTAATAGGACAAAGTCGATAGTAGCAGTACGATATACCCTCTGGCATGAAATGAACGGTGGCTTGTGGAGTTTTCACGTAGCTGTAGACGTAGATATTAATAAGGGTAACAAATGATAATGCTCGCCGGCCGTGGTGGCCGAGCGGCTCTAAGCGCTACAGTCTGGAACCGCGCGACCGCTACGGTCGCAGGTTCGAATCCTGCCTCGGGCATGGATGTGTGTGATGTCCTTAGGTTAGTTAGGTTTAAGTAGTCCTAAGTTCTAGGGGACTGATGACCTCAGAAGTGAAGTCCCATAGTGCTCAGAGCCATTTTTTTTTTTTTTTTTTTTGGATAATGCTCGTGTTACTGTTCACAAATTCTTGCAACTCGTGTCTGGAATCATCTCCACGTCGAAACATAGTGCTGTATGCAGTAAATGTCTGACACAAGTGGGACGAAGGCTATTGTCAAGTTGCCGTAATTATGATGACAGCCGCGTGTGTAGGTAAGAGAGATGGTAGCGTTCATACGGCACCAGCGCTTTGTGAGGTTCCCTGCCGCTGGACGCGGAATGTGGAGAGCAGCACCGCATGTGCCCGGGGCTGATTAATCCCCCTCTGGGCGGCGCCGTTGCCTGGGCAACGACAATATTGCGCGTCGCCCCCCTCTCCAGTCTAATCACCGTTGCCATGGGAACCGGCTTGTCCGATCCAGTGACGCAGCGCGGACGACGGACCATTGGAGAAACGTCACCGACTAACGGATCTGGATGCAGGGCGCGCATTTGTTTTTCTGGGAACTAAACCACGCTGTCATTTGTGTACATACTTGCCTTGATAAATGAGACGAATTACTGGGGAATGTGTAGCTGAGGGTAATTTCCATTAATTCATAGCTTGTTCTCTGTGACATTCACGAACGTATTGCAGGATCTAATTATTTCCTGAATTATAGAGGACTGTCATGAACACTGGGCTGAAGAATGTTCCTAGTTTTGTGTTGTGGTATTCAGTCTAAAGACAGTTCTGATGCAGCTCTCCATGCTACTCTAACCTGTGCAAGCCTCTTCATCTCCGAATAACTACTGCAACCTACATCTTTCTGAATCTGTTTACTATATTCATTTCTTGGTAACCCTCTACGATTTTTACCTGCGACACTTCCCTCCAGTACAAAATTGTTGATCTCTTGGTGTATCAGAATGTGTTCTATCAGCCAATCCCTTCTTTTGGTCAAGTTGTACCACAAATTTCTTGCCTCCCCAGTTCTATTCAGCACTTCCTCATTAGTTACGTGCTCGACCCATCTAATGTTCAGTATTCTTCTGAAGAATGGCGGAAGAACTAAGAACACACATGAAATTAGTAGTCTCAGATCCTTACTTAAAACTCCGCGCGGGATTAGCCAAGCGGTCTAGGCTCTGCAGTCATGGACTGTACGGCTGGTACCGGCGGAGGTTCGAGTCCTCCCTCGGGCATGGGTGTGTGTGTTTGTCCTTACGATAATTTTGATTAAGTAGTGTGTAAGCTTAGGGACTGATGACCTTTGCAGTTAAGTCTCATAACATTTCACACATATTTTTTTTCCTTACTTAAAACGATCTAATAAAGTGTGTATTTTATACATTACAGTGTTTAAATAAACAAAACTTAGTAATGTTGTCGCCCCGTATCCCTACACAGTTATTTTTAATTAAGGCTTTTTGATATTTATGTTCATGTACTTTCATAAAAAATTTGTCGTCTGTCAAGAGTAAAAATTGTAATTAAAATGCGAAAGTAAGGTTGCTACCTTTTTCCAGACAATAATGAAAGGTTGCCAGATGCAAACAGGGGCGCGTGTAGGAGTAATTTACCCTCATCGACTTTCTTTACACAACCACACATATAATGTAGATAATTTTATTGCGAACAATGGTATAGGACTGCCTTAGCAAAAGTGGGCCTATCTTGGCCACCGCATTTCGAAAGGTTCTATTCTCTTTTTATCTAAGCTGTTTATCGTTCATGTTTCACTTCCATACATGGCTACACTCGAGACAAATCTATATTCGATGTTAACAGATTTCTCTTATATCCTCTCTACTTCGTCCGTCATCACTTATTTCGCTGCCCAAATACAGCAACTCATCTGCTACTTTAAGCGTCCCGTTACCTCACCTAATTCCCTCAGCATCACCTGATTAAATTCGACTACTTTTTATTACCCTTTTTCTGCTTTTGTTGATGTTCATCTCAAACCCTCCTTTCAACACACTGTACATTCCGTGCAACTGCTCTTCCAAGTCCTTTGATGTCTCTGAAAGAATTGCAGTGTCATCGGTAAACCTCAAAGTTTTTATCTCTTGTTGCTGGACTTTGGGTTCCTTTACTACTTGCTGAATGTACGAGGATTGGATCTTTAACAGTGGCAACTATTTATGCACAGTTCGTACAAAATAGATACGTGTTTCAAAGTTTTACTGAACTTCAAAGTAGTCACCAGCATTGTGTATAACCCGTTGCCAGCGATGTGGAAGTCATAGGATACTCTTACCAGTGCCAGTTGTGTTGAAAGTTCGAGCGGCGCGGTCTATTGCCCGACGAATTTGTAGCAGTTCTGAAGCGAATGCCGTGAATGTTTCATTCAGTTTAGAAATCGAGTTGAACTCACGAGGGCTTAACTCAGGGAAGTGCAGTAGGTGGTATAGCACTTAGCAGCCCCATCAGTCAAACAAATAAGTTACAGCTTGCACTGTACCTGCTTGAGCATTGTCCTGCAAAATGATGGTCAGGTCCTGCAGAAAGTGTTATCACCCCTGTCTCTAAGCTGGTCGTAGCTTGCGTTCCAAAAATTTGTCCGGTTTTGTTTCTAAGCCGTCTTGTTACATAGTGTGTTGTTTGGTATGGGTGGTCTCAGTGCACAGGTGTGAGGCTACGGGTCCGAAGGTCTGTCTCGGGTTCGATCCCCGGCTTGTCCTTGGATTCTAGGATTTTTATGTGTCACTTGTCCCTCCAGGAATGCTTGTTAATATAAAAAATGGGGAGGTGTATAGTGGTTGGAAGTTACCGTCAAACTGTACCACCCTCCCCCCCCCCCCCCCCCCCCCCCCCCGGCTTCCGCATCCTCCTATAAATGGGTAGGTGAGTCATCTCAAAATTAGGAGGAAAACAAGTGCTTCCAACAGAACCATGGCTAGCAAATCACAGTGGTGTTCAAACTAATTTTCGACCTTTACTTACTTCTGTTCGAAAAGTGACCTAAGCAAGCCATCAAAATTTTTCCTGCCGACGATAGTACATTAAGATAATTCGCGTACCTTTTTCCTATCTACACTACTGGCCATTAAAATTGCTACAACACGAAGATGACGTGCTACAGACGCGAAATATAACCAACAGGAAGAAGATGCTGTGATATGCAAATCATTAGCTTTTCAGAGCATTCACGCAAGGTTGGCGCCGGTGGCGACACCTACAACGTGCTGACATGAGGAAAGTTTCCAACCGATTTCTCATACACAAATAGCAGTCGACCGGCGTTGCCTGGTGAAACGTTGTTGTAATGCCTCGTTTAAGGAGGAGAAATGCGTACCATCACGTTTCCGACTTTGATAAAGGTCTGATTGTAGCCTATCGCGATTGCGGTTTATCGTATCGCGACATTGCTGCTGGCGTTGGTCGAGATCCAATGACTGTTAGCAGAACGTGGAAATGGCGGGTTCACGGAGGTAATACGGAACGCCGTGCTGGATCCCAACGGCCTCGTATCACTATCAGTCGAGATGACAGGCATCTTATCCGCATGGCTGTAACGGATCGTGCAGCAACCTCTCGATCCCTGAGTCAACAGTTGGGAACGTTTGCAAGACGACAACCATCTGCGCGAACAGTTCGACGACGTTTGCAGCAGCATGGACTATCAGCTCGGAGACCATGGCTGCGGTTACCCTTGACGCTGCACCACAGACAGGAGCGCCTGTGATGGTGTACTCAACGACGAACCTGGGTGTACGAATGGCAAAACGTCATTTTTTCGGATGAATCCAAGTTCTGTTTACAGCATCGTGATGGTCGTATCCGTGTTTGGCGACATCGCGGTGAACGCACATTGGAAGCGAGTTTTCGTCATCGCCATACTGACGTATCACCCGGCGTGATGGTATGGAGTGCCATTGGTCACACGTATCGGTCACCTCTTGTTCGCATTGACGGCACTTTGAACAGTGGACGTTACATTTCAGATGTGTTACGACCCGTGGCTGTACCCTTCATTCGATCCCTGCGAAACCCTACATTTCAGCAGGATAATGAACGACCGCATGTTTCAGGTCCTGTACGGGCCTTTCTGGATACAAAAAATGTTCGACTGGTGCCCTGGCAAGCACATTCTCCAGATCTCTCACCAACTGAAAACGTCTGGTCAATGATGGCCGAGCAACTGGCTCGTCACAATACGCGAGTCACTACTCTTGATTAACTGTGGTATCGTGTTGAAGCTGCTTGTGCAGCTGTACCTGTTCACGCCATCCAAGCTCTGACTCAGTGCCCAGGCGTATCAAGGCCGTTATTACGGCCAGAGGTGGTTGTTCTGGGTACTGATTTCTCAGGATGTATGCACCTAAATTGCGTGAAAATGCTCTTACATCTCAGTTCTAGTATAATACATTTGTCCAATGAATACCCGTGTATCATCTGCATTTCTTCTTGGTGTAGCAATTTTAATGGCCAGTAGTGTAATAATCGAGGTCTTGTGTGAGCAGCCTTCCTCCGCAGCATTGAATCAATTTGAACGTTATTTGCGGCACATCAAATTTGGCTAACGCTTCCATTGTTAACGCTCGCATTTCTTAGCGAGTCACACAAGCGGATGTCCAGCACTGCTCATGCGTCACCGTATAGGTCTTTCCGCTGTCGGTGAGACTGAAAGACTTCCTCGACGACGTGTTTAGTAGACTTTACGAGGCCTCCCTGTGACTACACTGGCGCGGAAGCACGCCGCCGGCCGTCGCGGCACGGACCGCCGTAACCATAAATCCCTCGCCAGGTCGCCCCTTGTCAAAACAGCGGCCAGCCGGCCTCTGCGTCTCTCCAGGGTGGCGCGCCGCGGCCGGTCGTAAAACACAGCGCATTTCTCAAAGATCCCTTCACTCCAGTCTCATCCAACGAATATATCTTAGGTGTTGGGAAACAACTCAACTCACTTAAGAAAGGCAAGTCTTCCGCTCCAGATGGTATACCAATCAGGTTCCTTTCAGAGTATGCAGACACAATAGCGCCTTTCGTAGCAATCATATACAACCGCTCATTTGACAAAGGTCTGTTCCTAACAGGTCACACCAATATTCAAGAAAGGAAATAGGAGTAACCCATTGAATTACAGACCCATATACTGACCTCAATTTGCAGTAGGATATTGGAGCATATACTGTATTCGAACATCACCCGCCAGGATAGCCGAGAGCGCTAACGCGCTGCTTCCTGGACTCGGGTATGCGCGCCGGCGCCGGATCGAATCCGCCCGGCGGATTAATGACGACGACCGGTGTGCCGGCCAGCCTGCATGGGGTTTTTAGGCGGTTTTCCACGTCCTACTAGATGAATACCGGGCTGGTCCCCACGTCCCATCTCAGTTACACGACTCGCAGACGTTTGAAACCCATTCTCACTATTTCACGATTTACACTCGACGCAGACAGCTGGGGTACACTAATTCCTTCCCAGGGGGTGTGGGGTGGCAGCAGGAAGGGCATCCGGCCACCCCTTACAATTAACCATGCCAAAGCCGTACTTACCCTGCCGACCCTGCGCACAATGTGGGATAAAGGCGGGAGCGAAAGAAGAAGAACTGTACTCGAACATCATGAATCACCTTGAAGAAAATGAGTTATTGATACATAACCAACACGGATTCAGAAAATATCGTTCTTGTGCAACACAGCTAGCTCTTTATTCCCGTGAAGTAATGAGTTCTGTCGACAATGTATCTCAGACCGATTGTATATTCCTAGATTTCCACAAGGCTTTTGGTACCGTTCCTCACAAGCTACTATTAATCAAATTGCGTGAATATGCAGTATCGTCTCAGTTGTGTGACTGGATTCGTGATTTCCTCTCAGAGAGGTCACAGTTCGTAGTGATAGACGGTAAATCATCGAGTGGAACAGAAGTGATGTCTGGCGTTCCGCAAGGTTTCGTCATAGGCCCTCTGCTGTTTCTGACTTATATAAATGATCTAGGTGATAATCTGAGCAGCCTCCTTAGATTGTTTGCAGATGACGCAGTAATTTACCGTCTAGTGAAATCATCAGACGATCAATTCCAATTACAAAATGATCTAGAGAGAATTTCTGTACTGTGCGAAAAGTGGCAATTGGCACTAAACAAAGAAAAGTGCGAGGACATCCACGTGGGTACTAAAAGAAATCCGATAAATTTTGAGTATACGATAAATCCCACAAATATAAGGGCTGTCAATTCGACTAAATATCTAGGAATTACAATTACGGGCAACTTAAATTGGAAAGACCACATAGATAATATTGTTTGGAAAGCTAAACAAACACTGCGCTTTGTTGGCAGAATACTTAGAAGATGCGACAAACCCAGTAAAGAGACAGCCTACATTACACTTGCCCGTCCTCTGCTGGAATATTGCTGCGCGGTGTGGGGTCCTCACCAGGTAGGATTGACGTATGGACATCGAAAAAGTGCAAAGAAGGGCAGCTCGTTTCGTCTTATCGCGCAATAGGGATGAGAGTGTCACTGATATGATATGCGAGTTGGGGTGGCAGTCACTGAAACTAAGGCGGTTTACTTTTCAGCGAGATCTATTTACGTAATTTCAATCACCAACTTTCTCTTCCGAAATGATTGACGTGGCTCTGAGCACTATGGGACTTAACTTCTGAAATCATCAGTCCCCTAGAACTTAGAACTACTTAAACCTAACTAACCTAAGGACATCACACACATCCATGCCCGCGGCAGGATTCGAACCTGCGACCGTAGCGGTCGCACGGTTCTAGACGAAAGCGCCTAGAACCGCTCGGCTACACCAGCTTTCTCTTCCGAATGAGGAAATATTTTGTTGACACCCACCTACGTAGGGAGAAATGATCATCATAATAAGATAAGAGAAATTAGAGATCGAACGGAAAGATTTAGGTGTTCTTTTTTCCCACGCGCCGTTCGAGAGTGGAATGGTAGAGAAGTAGTATGAAAATGGTTCGATGAACCCTCTGCCAGGCACTTCAGTGTGAATGGGAGAGTAACCATGTACAGGGTGTTACAAAAAGGTACGGCCTAACTGTCAGGAAACATTCCTCACACACAAATAAAGAAAAGATGTTATGTGGACATGTGTCCGGAAACGCTTAATTTCCATGTTAGAGCTCATTTTAGTTTCGTCAGTATGTACTGTACTTCCTCGATTCTGATGATCAAATTGTAAATTTTCACAATCAACATGTATGGGCTGACGAGAATCCGCACACAATTGTGCAATCACGTCATCAACACAGATTTTATGTGAACGTTTGGGCAGGCATTGTTGGTGATGTCTTGATTGGGCCCCATTTTCTTCCACCTACGCTCAGTGGAGCACGTTATCATGATTTCATACGGGATACTCTACCTGTGCTGCTAGAACATGTGCCTTTACAAGTACGACACAACATGTGGTTCATGCACGATGGAGCTCCTGCAGATTTCAGTCGAAGTGTTCGTACGCTTCTCAACAGATTCGGTGACCGATGGATTGGTAGAGGCGGACCAATTCCATGGCCTCCACGCTCTCCTGACCTCAACCCTCTTGACTTTCATTTATGGGGGCATTTGAAAGCTCTTGTCTACGCAACGCCGGTACCAAATGTAGAGACTCTTCGTGCTCGTATTGTGGACGGCTGTGATACAATACGCCATTCTCCAGGGCTGCATGAGCGTATCAGGGATTCCATGCGACGGAGGGTGGATGCATGTATCCTCGCTAACGGAGGACATTTTGAACATTTCCTGTAACATAGTGTTTGAAGTCACGCTGGTACGTTCTGTTGCTGTGTGTTTCCATTCCATGATTAATGTGATTTGAAGAGAAGTAATAAAATGAGCTTTAACATGGAAAGTAAGCGTTCCCGGACACATGTCCACATAACATATTTTCTTTCTTTGTGTGTGAGGAATGTTTCCTGAAAGTTTGGCCGTACCTTTTGGTAACACCCTGTAGATGTAGATGTAACGAAGAGTTGTTCAACCCATCTGCAGTTTTTGCTGTTGTCATGAAATACGTGAAAATACACAGAAGTGAGAAAATTCATACCTCTAAATATCGTGTCGGACCACCTTATGTTCTGCGTCGTGCCGCAACGCGACGTGGCATCGAATCAACAAGTCGTTCGAAGTCCCCTGCAAGTATACAGAGCGAGTCAAAAAGGACTTTATAATTCGGAATAATATACGCTAAATTTACTGGGGTAACTTATAAAATTAATATATGTGTCACTTTGCAACAACAGACTCACATTTGATTAACGTAGTGCATCAGTACCCCATTCCCCACAATAGTGCACAGTTAAAATGGCTACTTTCAATGGTGCGGCGCGTCCTCGCCGTGTGTTTTGGTGTCATGAAACGAACTCTGCAGTAACAGCTGGCCGGGTATTTCACACCGAATACGCTGAATAACCTCCAAATAGCCCCACAATTAACCATTCGCACAAGAACTGTGTTGAGACGGGTCTTTCACTGCGACATGATAAATCACTAGTTAGCCCACAAGGTGATGGTATTCTGTATCTGGATATGCTTGAGAACTTTTTTAATTCCACAGATCGATGAAGATGACCGAGATGGGATGGTTTACTACCAGCAAGACGGTGCGCCACATCATTTCCTCGTGGACGTTCGAGGTTTCCTGGATAATCGCTCCCAGATCGGTGGACTAGCCGTGAAGGGCCATCTGCATGGCCATCTCGCTCCACAGACTTGACATCACTGGATTTCTTTGTCTGGAGTTTTATTATAGACTGTTTGTATGTTCCTCCTCCACCAAACAATTTAGCCGACGTGGAAAATCGAATTTCTTGAAGAAGTTTAATTGCTGTGGAAGTGCTGCGAGTACTGTGGTGCGGAGGAACAGGGTGGATTTTGGAAAATGCCCCATCTAAAGATGGTTTGAAAAACTTGGCATGAAGTGACACCAAGTGCTGCGGTCCGATAGTCAAATTTAAAGGTTTACATGTAAATTTATTGGCCGGCCGTTGTGGCCGAGCGGTTCTAGGCGCTTCAGTCTGCCTCTGGCATGGATCTGTGTGATGTCCTTAGGTTAGTTAGGTTTAAGTTGTTCTAAGTTCTAGGGGACTGATGACCTCAGATGTTAAGTCCCATAGTGCCATTTGACCCATTTTTTTGTAAATTTATTGTGTTTACATATGTTCCGCTTCGTCATACGTTAGTAGTAATGTTAGACAATCGTCTTAATCATGTCTCCCTGTTCACACACGGGAACTTACATATTTCTCCTTTTGTTGCAGGTGAGTCTGACATCAGCGCAGCAGTTCGTACTGGACCATTACGCGTTGCAGCTTTCTCTGACGTGCAGGTATGATTGTAATCAACAGAAAAACTCCCAATGCTAAGCAGAAAAGTAAAGCCAATGTCTTGCTCACCAAGAAAATTAGTCATTACGATCTGACTTTGCTTTGAAAAGGTGCTATAACAGTATCGCTAGATTTCTCAACATTCAGTTAGAGGGAATATCACTATTTTAAGTATCTCTCTCTCTCTCTCTCTCTCTCTCTCTCTCTCTCTCTCTCTCTGTGTGTGTGTGTGTGTGTGTGTGTGTGTGTGTGTGTGTGTGTGTGTGTGTGTGTGTGTGTACACGTGTACTTTATTCACCTCTGCTCTCGCCTACTCTTCTTTTTCCCACGACCGACGTTTGTAACGAAAGAGTTGATAGCTTGACCAAATGAAGTGTTCCATTGGCGATCATAACAGTACTGTGTTTTCCAGATAAAGGATAAAGCACTCTTTGCACAATGTTAAAAAATGAGAAACAAAGAGGGAATTATCGTAGCGCACCCTTCAGAAACACACTGCTGTATTTTCTAGGCTCACATTTCCCTTGGTGAGGCTGTGGAAAGCTTGCTGTGTTATCATTTTCTTAAAATATTTTGTGAGAAGTTCAAAGACTGAATGTTCAAACAGAAGGAAAGAGATATGTTACAAAACAGTTCTCAGCTACTATTGTTCAACGATGGCGCGCATAATTATTTCACTCGTGCTTATGATAACAAAACGAATATAGTTTATACCAATAAAAATGCCATTGTGTTCAGTCATACAACATGTGACATATTATCTGGATGTACGTCGCCGCGCGGAATGTCCGCGTGGTTTGAGGCACAATGTCACGGATTGCGCAGCCCCTCCCGCCGGAGGTTCGAGTCCTTCCTCGGGCATGGTTTAAGTAGTGTGTAAGTCTAGGAAAGATACGAAACTTTCTCAAGTCATAAGGCCGAACAGATTCTCATCGCAACAAGGGAATGAAAAGTAACTACGCAATTAATAAGTTGCTTTCTTCGAAATACGCGAAGACATCTATTGATGGCCCATGAGTCCATTATGGATGTTTTAGAGCCCACGACTGTTTATTCAACATAAATACAGAACACTGCAATCACTCACTTTTTGAATTACTCTTTTATTCCAAAAATCTAGTTTTCGAACATTTCAGGTTTATTTTCCAGGTCGAGCACATAGAAGCTACGCACTATTTCATTGCACGGTTCTGGGTAATGGTTTGTGACAAGAAGATCGAGAAATTCTTTAACTTACCACCATGATGTATGTTTATACGGCGAGTTGTATAGTGCCAGTAACTGTCCGAAGTGTACGCGTCTCCTTTCGTGGGTCGCCGCGAGGGAAGGTTCCTTCCCTTTCGTAATATGAATACTATCAACTGTTACCACCTCTACTGCGTTTGGTGGAGGCGTATCTGTCTGCTGTTACTTCTCATTTTTCGGAGGGGAAGTGCTTGATTGAATGCTTTTGCTCAGCGTATCCAAGCCTAGAAGTATGCTGGGCTATCAGTTCTCTTTAAGTGGAAACTAGCAATCCCGTGTTACAGTAGGCGTGATACGTGCCGCTTGAAACTTTGGCGTTACCAACCTGGCCCCGTAGTTAAAAATAAACAACAGTCTCCGGCTGTGTGACCCAATCGGGCTGTTTCACGGATGAAATAAATTGTATTCGGTCGGAGCCGCAGAAAAGCGTTTGCTTTTCGTTCACCCGTATCAGTCCGCGCTGCTGGTTTCCCCCATCGGTTTTTCCCACCGTGAAACACTGGCGGCTGTTGTCGCAGATAACGACATGTCGAACATGTCCATGTGCTTTTGTCTGAAGCGTCTTCTATCGGTATTACATCAACAATAAACAGTATCGTCTGAAGATGACGAGCAGTTGCGTGTCGTATTGTCCTCACCATTTCATCATCACCGACGTGGAAGTGACCCAATGCGGCGTCAGCCGAAATGAGAATTGCAATTGGCAACCGCACTTCCCCGGATGAGGTATCTCTGTCAACAGCGCCACACAATCATTTCATTCATTTCCCACGATACATTACTGTGTTTCAGGCTAGACTGCCGGACGCAACTGCTGAGAGCCGCGATGTAATTTATTAGCCCGGAAAGCGTGTAACAGCACAGCTCTTCCGTTGTTTACTCTCACCTGTTTACGCGCGAAAGCGCCACAACGCGGCTCTTTAAGCTCAGACAGAGCGTAAAGCCCCAGTCCTAGGGAGGGGGGGGGGGGGGATGAGCTACGGTGTAAACTTTTGGCGCGAACATTGCAATTCGGTGTCGTGACAGCGGGCGCGTGTATATTCAGGCAGCGCCGAGCCGTAAACAAGATTTGTAGTGGGCGGGGCTAATTAGCACGCGGTTTAACCGCCACAGACCCCCCCCCCCCCCGTCCCCCCTCTCACCTCGCCCTTCCACCAGATTGAAAATTAAACCGGCCGGCTGGTTGGCGCCGAAATTTAGCGCAGGCTGCGGCGGCGAACCGCGCTGATGTACGTCCGTGCGAGCGAGCAGGCGCAGCGGTGCTGGCTGCGGGGAATCCGTTCTCTCTGCCGTTCTCTCTACTGCGCGTGCGCGGACTGGGGGCAGAGAAGGAACTACAGCGTCATCACGTTGCTTCCAACACATTTCACTAATGTGTGGTATCTCTGTATTTTCTTGTTGACAACAAGGTTTTTATTTTAATTTCAACCGACTTTCGATAATTTGAAATTGAAGCTGCCTCACAAGGAGACGGCACGACTGTGGGGTCGGGGATTTGTCCACAATACGAGGTGCGGCTAGAAAAAAACCGGACTGATGCTGGAAAAAACATTTATTTACAGTTATTTACAATTTCATGTTATCTCCTTCAATGTACTCTCCTCCTCGGTCTCTACACCGCTCCATACGAATTTTCCACTGTTCATAGCAATGCTGCAGATCATTTTCGGTAAGTCCATACATTACTTCCGTCGCTTTTTCTTTTACTGCTTCAACAGTCTCAAATCTAGTTCCTTTCAAAGCTGATTTGACTTTAGGGAAAAGAAAAGAGTCACAGGGGGCCAAATCAGGTGAGTAGGGTGGATGATCTAAGATGGGAATGTTGTGTTTTGCCAAAAACGTCTTCACTGACAACGCACTGTGAGCTGTGGCATTGTCTTGGTGAAGGATCCATGACTTTTTTCTCCACAAATCGTTCCGTTTTCTCCGTACTCGCTCACGTAGGGTAGCCAGGACGCTAATGTAGTAATGCTGATTCACTGTTTGTCCCTCTGGTACCCAATCAATGTGCACAATCCCTTTGATGTCAAAAAAAACAATCATCATTGCCATGAATTTCGATTTTGACATTCGTGCTTTTTTTTGTCGTGGAGAACCAGGAGTTTTCCAATGCATCGATTGGCGTTTAGTTTCGGGATCGTAAGTAAAAAACCACGATTCATCGCAAGTAATAACATTTTGTAAGAAGGTGGGATCACTTTCAATGTTTTCCAGGATGTCAGAACAAATCATTCTTCGGCGTTCCTTCTGTTCAATTGTGAGACACTTTGGAACCATTTTTGAACACACTTTGTTCATGTTGAAACTTTCATGAAGTATCTGCCTAACACTTTCCTTGTCAACTCCTGTTAACTCAGACACTGCTCTGATTGTTAAACGGCGATCTTGTCGAACAAGTTTACCGATTTTTTCAATGTTTGCATCAGTTTTTGCTGACAATGGTCTGCCAGTGCGAGTGTCATCACTGGTGTCTTCGCGGCCATCTTTAAATCGTTTAAACCACTCAAACACTTGTGTTCGCGATAAACAATCATCGCCGTACACTTGTTGTAACATTACAAACGTTTCACTTGCAGATTTTCCTAGTTTGAAACAAAATTTGATGTTAACACGCTGTTCTTTCTGTACACTCAACATTTTCCGACGCACAGACAAAACGTCAACTACTTAAAACAGACGCCACGGGCAGACTGAGTGCAGGAGGCAGATGAAACTCGAGCAGTAGGCGGAGCGAGAGTCACGTGACAGGCCACGCGACTTTCAGCCTTATTGCATTCGTTTTATTGTTTCACCAGTACTAGTCCGGTTTTTTTCTAGCCACACCTCGTATTGTGTGGTGAAAGAGGATCCCTAACACCTCACGTGGTTAAAATATTAGGACGCACTACCCGGAAAATCCGGGGAAAAATCGATCCAAAGTTTCTTAGCTGCCTTATGAGTGTAAAATGTTGGTTCACTGGCGAGCTGCCGTTTGGCCTCGGTGTTTAGGGCTCGGATTCTTACGCCAGAGGTCTCGTGTTCGATTCCTCCTCTGGCACATTTTTTTCTGTTCCATTTTCTTTGTTTATTCCACCAATTATTCAGAAAGTTTCCAAAACCTACATTATCTTTAACAAATTAGTTACATTGTTGAATGAAAATTATTTTCTTTCTGTCCAACAACATAATTGATGGCGGTGGGTTTTCCATTTTTCATTGTAAAATATATGAGGAGAAACATTGCCTTTTTAATCAGAATAACAAAGTCGATTGGGAAACATTCAGTTTTTATACGTATGATAATTATAAACAAGAACCGCAGTGGTAATTATCGTAAAAACAAACAAAACAATAATGTTTGCGGCATCTTGCGCAACATATAAAAGCGGATTTTTTACAATCACAGGGCGTTTGCAATAAATCTGTACAAAAACATGCCCCATTAACATTTACGAAAATGTTTCGAGTTTCAGACAATTTTGAGGCAAAACAAGCATATTAAATCATGTTTCGGAATATTGATGACGATACTTGATGGTGAATTATAGAATGAATTTTTATACAATCTTCCCGGGAATTAATTTCACGATTCTCCTGTAACAATGCGCTGCAATTTTGCAAGCAACAGAAGGAAGAAAAGTTGCCGAAGGAGGAATCGAACATGAAACCTCTGGCGTAAGGGTCCGAGCGCTAACCATGTAGGCCAGACGGCGGCACGGCAATGGGCTAACATTTTATGCTCATAAGGCACCTAAGAAACTTTGGATCGATTTTTCTCGGGATTTTCCGAGTAGTGCGTCCTAATATTTTAACCACGTGAGGTGTTAGGGGTCCTCTTTCACCACACAAAATTGCGGACAAATCCCCGACCCCACGATCGTGCCGTCTCCTTGTCAGAAATATTTTCGATAGGTGAGCTTTCAGTCTAGCAAAAATTTGACCGATCATGTAGGAATTAAGGACAAGCAGACTTTTATGGTCTTTTTGTCTTTTTTTCAAGTTAGCGAGACAAGGAAAGCAATTGCTAACACGTGTGAATACTAGTGACCCGTCAGTTTAATCAGTGATGCTTGCAAAAATACTGGCACGAATTATTTACAGAAGAATCTGACCTCAGGGAAGGTCAGTTTGGTTTCCGGAGAAATGTAGGAACACGCTGAAAGTAGCAGGGATACAATAAAGGGACCAAAATGTGATTTACAGAAACCTAATTGCAGTTATGAGAGTTGAAGGAAGTGCAGAAGTTGATATGGGCATGAGACAGCGCTGTAGCCTATTCCCGATGTTGTTCAATCTGTACACTGGACAAGTAGTAAAGGAAACCAAGGAGGTATTTAAAAAAGGAATTGCAGTTCATGGAGAAGCCATAAATACTTTATTGTGTGCCGATGACATTGCAGTTCTGACAGAAACGGCAAAGGATTTGGGGGAACAGCTGAACGGAATGAATAGTGTGTTCAGAAAGATGCCATAAAGAGGAACATCAGCAAAAGTAAGACACGGATATTGGAGTGTAATCGAGTAGCATCAGGCGTTGCTGAGAGAGTTATAATAGGAAATGGGAGACTGAAAGTAATAGATCAGTTTTGTGAAACAAATGATGATGGTCGAAGTGCAGAGGGTATAAAAAGCATATTGCCAACAATAAGAAAGGCGTGTCTGAGGAAGATCAATTTTTTAACATCTAATATCAATTTAAATGTTACTAAGTCTTTTCTGAAGGCATTTATATGGTGTCTAACTTTGCACGAAAGTAAAACGTGGACGATAAGCAGTTCAGACAAGAAGAGAATGGACGCCTTAAAATGTGGTGCTGTAGAGGAATGCTTAAGATTAGATACCTAGCTCGAATAACAAATGAGGAGGTAGTAAGTGCATTGGGAAAGAAATAAATTTATGGCATAACCTGACTAAAACAACGCATCAGTTGATAGGACACATTCTTATGCCTCGAGGAATTGTCAGTGTGGGAACGAAAGGAAGTGTGGGGGAGGAGAGGCTAGAAGCTGTAATAGGAAATCAAGGCTTGGTAAACAGTAAGCTGGTTCAAATCGATGTAGGTTGCCGTAGTTATGCAGAGATGGAGAGGCTTGAAACTAGTTTTCGGACTGAAGACCACAACAGCAGTAATGAGCCACCACTAACTTGAGGCAAACTCTTGAGTGCTGACACTAACAGCTAATAGCTTAGCCGTTCCTTTAAGTATATAACGTACGGCACGTAAGTTTTGCCCTCTACACTGACTAGGCCAATTCGATAACCATTGTTGAAGAAGTAACTCTCCTTACAATATCCACTCCCTCACTCAGTATGAATCGTTTTCAGCAGGCATATCGTTCTGATTCAGAAATGGTTGGTGGACAGTATAGGACGTTGAAAAAAATATTAGAAGATCCATATTTTTTGATGTTCATATTTCAGCTACAAATGCAAAAAAATTACTATGCCTTTTGTCTACATTATTGTTCTCATTTTTGGTACATTTCCCACAGAGAGGTGTCAACTTTTGTACACAATCAGAAATTACATACACTAAAGAAAGTTCTGCATCAGTTCCCAGAACTCCTGAACATAGACATCGACTGTGGATATTGTATCACAGACACAGTTCCTTTGACTCTTAAGAGATTTCACTGAACCCGCCCAAAGATGCAAACAACTATGCATGAGCAGCACCTATTAGATTTTTTAGACGGAGGGGTCCAACAGTCGATCAGTTCCCGTCATTGCACCAGGAAGGAGGTACACGGCTCGTGTTTTCTGTAGTTCAACCATGCCTAGACGATCAGTACCGCGTTTCGATCGCGTCCGCATTGTTACTTTGTGCCAGGAAGGGCTCTCAACAAAGTGTGTATCGAGACCTTCGGAGTGAACCAAAGCGATGTTGTTCGGACATGGAGGAGACACAGAGAGACAGGAACTGTCGATGACATGTCTCGCTAAGGCCGCCCAAGGGCTACTACTGCAGTGGATGACCACTACCTACGGATTAGGGCTCGGAGGAACCCTGACAGCAACGCCACCATGTTGAATAATGCTTTACATGCAGCCACAGGACGTCATGTTACGACTCAAGCTGTGCGCAATAGGCTGCATGAGGCGCAAATTCACTCACGACGTCCATGGCGAGGTCCATCTTTGCAACCACGACACCATGCAGCGCGGTTCAGTTGGGCCCAACAACATGCCGAATGGACCGATCAGGATTGGCATCATGTTCTCTTCACCGATGAGTGCCGCATATGCCTTCAACCAGACAATCGTCGAAGATTTGTTTGGAGGCAGCCCGGTCAGGCTAAACGCCCTAGACACACTGCTCGAAGACAGGAGGTTCCCTGCTGTTTTCGGGTGGCATTATGTAGGGCCGACGTACGCCGCTGGTGGTCATGGAAGGCGCCGCAACATCTATACGATACGTGAATGCCATCCTCCGACCGATAGAGCAACCCTATAGGCAGCATATTGGCGAGGCATTCGTCTTCATGGACGACAATTCGCTCCCCCATCGTGCACATCTTGTGAATGATGTCCTTCAGGTAACGACACCGCTCAACTAGAGTGGTCAGCATGTTCTCCAGACATGAACGCTATTGAACATGCCTGGGATAGACTGAAACGGGCTGTTTATATCCGACGTGACCCACCACCCATTCTGAGGGATCTACGCCGAATCGCCGTAGAGGAGTGGGACAATCTGGACCAGCAGTGCCTAGATGAACTTGTGGATAGTATGCCACGACGAGTACAGGCATGCATCAATGCAAGAGGACGTGCTACTGGATATTAGAGGTACCGGTGTGTTCAATAATCTGGACCACAATCTCTGAGGTTCTCGCTGTATGGTGGTACAACATGCAATGTGTGGTTCTCATGAGCAATAAAAAGGGCGGAAATGATGTTTATGTTCATCTCTACTCCAATTATCTGTACAGGTTCCGGAACTTCGGAACCGAGGTAATGAAAAACTTTTTTTGATGTGTGTATATTATACTTTTACATTAAGCCTGCAACAAACGGATACGTTCACCCTAATACTCCAGGACTCGTCTGGAAGACGACTTTGTGCCATTACTGTGTCCTTTGTGTTTGGCATTCGTGTGAATCAAGGACGTCAAGTGATTGTCAAGAAATGGACGAAAAAGGATTTCGTGTGGTGATTAAACATTACTTTATGAAAGGCAAAACGCCTCAGGAGACTAAAGACAAGCTTGATCAACATTACAGTGACTCTGCACCTTCGGTTAGAACAGGTTATAAGTGGTTTCAAAATTTTCAGAGTGGCCATATGGACACAAGTGATGCTGAATGTTCTGGACGCCCTGTGGAGGTTACTACTCCAGAAACCATTGATAAATGCTATAATATGGTGATGGATGATAGAAGAGTTAAGGTGCGTGAGATTGCTAGTGCTGTGGGCATCTCGAATGAACGGGTACATAATATATTGCATAAACATTTGGACATGAGAAAGCTATCCGCATGATGGGTTCCGCGATTGCTCACGCTTGACCAAAAACGGAATCGTGTGAAGTGTTGCAAGGATGGTTTACAGCTATTCAGGAAGAATCCGCAGGACTCTAAGCGTCGTTTCATCACTGTGGTTGAAACATGGATACATTACTATACTCCTGAGACCAAAAAACAATCTAAACAATGGGTTACCAAGGGAGAATCTGCACCAGAAAAGGCGAAGACCAGTCCTTAGGCCGGAAAGATTATGGCGACTGTCTTTGGGGATTCGCAAGAGATAATCCTCATCAACTATCTCGAAAAGGGTAAAACTTACAGGTACATATTATTCATCGTTATTGGAGCGTTTGAAAACCGAGCTGCAGGAAAAACGCCGGCGATTGGATCGCAGAAAAGTCCTTTTCCATCACGACAGTGCACCAGCATACACCCCAGCAGTTGTGGTCGCAAAATTTGTGGAAATAGGATTCCAACTTGTTTCACACCCCCCCCCCCCCCCTATTCACCAGACTTGGCTCCCTCGGACCATTATTTGTTCCCCAATTCGAAGAAACGGCTGGCGGATCAAAAATTTTATTCAAACTAGGAAGTGATTGCAGCAACTAATAGCTATTTTGCAGACTTGGACAATTCCTATTATTCGGAAGGGATCAACAAATTAGAACAGCATTGGACGAAGTGTGTAAATCTAAAATGCGACTATGTCTAAAAATAAAAAAAAGTTTACCTCAAACACGTAAGTACATTACTGGCCATTAAAATTGCACACCACGAAGATGACGTGCTACAGAAGCGAAATGTAACCGCCAGGAAGAAGATGCTGTGATTTCCAAATGATTAGCTTTTCAGAGCATTCACACAAGGTCGGCGCACTGTGGCAACACCTACAACGAGCTGACATGGGGAAAGTTTCCAACCGATATCTCAAACACAAACAGCAGTTGACCGGCGTTACCTGGTTAAACGTTGTTGTGATGCGTCGTGTAAGGAGGAGAAATGCGTACCGTCACGTTTCCGACTTTGATACAGGTCGGATTGTAGCCTATCGCGATTGCGGTTTATCGTATCGCGACATTGCTGCTCGCGTTGGTCGAGATCCAATGACTGTTAGCAGAATGTGGAATCGGTGGGTTCAGGAGGGTAATACGGAACGCCGTGGTGGATCCCAACGGCCTCGTATCACTAGCGGTTGAGATGACAGGCATCTTATACGCATGGCTGTAACGTATCGTGCAGCCACGTCTCGATCCCTGAGCCAACAGATGGGGATGTTTGCAAGACAACAACCATCTGCACGAACAGTTCGACGACGTTTGCAGCAGCATGGACTATCAGCTCGGAGATCATGACCGTGGTTACCCTTGACGCTGCATCACAGGCAGGAGCGCCTGTGATGGTGTACTCAACGACGAACCTGGGTGCACGAATGGCAAAACCTCATTTTTTCGGATGAATGCATGTTATGTTTACAGCATCATGATGGTCGCATCCGTGTCTGGCGACATCGCGGTATACGCACATTGGAAGCGTGTATTCGTCATCGCCATACTAGCGTATCATCCGGCGTGATGGTATGGGGTGCCATTGGTTACACGTCTCGGCCACCTCTTGTTGGCATTGACGGCACTTTGAACAGTGGACGTTACATTTCAGAAGTGTAACGACCCGTGGCTCTGCCCTTCATTCGATCCCTGCGAAACCCTATATTTCAGCAGGATAATGCACGACCGCATGTTGCAGTTCCTGTACGGGCCTTTCTGGATACAGAAAATGTTCGACTGCTGCCTTGGCCGGCACATTCTCCAGATCTCTCGCCAATTGAAAACGTCTGATCAATTGTGGGCGAGCAACTGGCTCGTCACAATACGCAAGTCACTACTCTTGATGAACTGTGGTATCGTGTTGAAGCTGCATGGGCAGCTGTACCTGTACACGCCATCCAAGCTCTGTTTGACTCAATGCCCAGGCGTATCAATGCCGTTCTTACGGCCAGAGGTGGTTGTTCTGGGTACTGATTTCTCAGGATCAATGTAACGAAATTGCGTCAAAATGTAATCACATGTCAGTTCTAGTATAATATATTTGTCCAATGAATACCCATTTTATCATCTGCATTTCTTCTTGGTGTAGCAATTTTAATGGCCAGTAGTGTAGTTTTTATTTTTGCACGAACTTTTCAAACGCCCCTCGTAAGTGAACGCGACAGATGTCATTTAGGTAACTGGAAACTTCAGAAGATCCCAGCAGGACGGTCGCAACGTCAGCCATGTAAGAAGTAATTTAAGAGGGAGAAGAAGCGACTTCGGAGATTTCGCCTACAGTCTCACTTCTGGTAGCGTGAGATCAGCTCAGTAGTAGTGGTCGTCCAGTGGGAGTGGACTGCAGTGAAAAACTGAAGGGTCCCTCACGCGGCCGCCGCTGTCACCGGCAGGTCGATGGCGGGCAGCTGTCCGCCGGTGGGCGCGAATTAAACATGGCCAGAGGCGGCCGGCGCCGGCAGGGCCGTAATTAAATTTTACTCCGCATCGACCGCAGCGTGATGCGCCGAGCGCTCCAGCCTGCGTGTGGCGCGTACTTGCGTAGCCGCTGACCTGACCGCGTGGCGCCCGTTTGCTCGGCGCTGCAGCGCGGCGGATACTGCGGCTTTCAACCTTCCTCACACGGGAGCGAGTTAGCTGATGTTGCCAAGGAGCAGTACACGTTTTGTGACGTCACTCCCTGTAACGTTACGTTGAGGCGGCACTGCCAGAGTGAAACACGAAATAAGTTATACGATATGTCAGCAACGTGCTACGAAACCTACACTACTGGCCATAAAAATTGCTACACCATGAAAAAATGAAGATGATAAACGGGTATGCATTGGACAAATATATTATACTAAAACTGGCATGTGATTACATTTTGACGCAATTTCGTTACATTGATCCTGAGAAATCAGTACCCAGAACAACCACCTCTGGCCGTAAGAACGGCATTGATACGCCTGGGCATTGAGTCAAACAGAGCTTGGATGGCGTGTACAGGTACAGCTGCCCATGCAGCTTCAACACGATACCACAGTTCATCAAGAGTGATGACTGGCGTATTGTGACGAGCCAGACCAGACCATTCGGTTTCAGTTGGTGAGAGATCTGGAGAATGTGCAGGCCAGGGCAGCAGTCCAACATTTTCTGTATCCAGAAAGGCCCGTACAGGACCTCAAACATGCGGTCGTGCGTTATTCTGCTGAAATGTAGGGTTTCCCAGGAATCGAATGAAGGGTAGAGCCAAGGGGCGTAACACATCTGAAATGTAACGTCCACTGTTCAAAGTGTCGTCAATGCGAACAAAAGGTGACCGACACGTATAACCAATGGCACCCCATACCATCACGCCAGGTGATTCGCCAGTATGGCGATGACGAATACACGCTTCCAATGTGCGTTCACCGCGATGTCGCCAAACACGGATGCGACCATCGTGATGCTTTATACAGAACCTGGATTCATCCGAAAAAATGGCGTTTTGCTCTCCGTGCACCCAGGTTCGTCGTTGAGTACACCATCGCAGGCGCACCTGTCTGTAATGCAGCGTCAAAGGTAACCGCAGCCATAGTCTCCGAGCTAATAGTCCATGCTTCTGCAAACGTCGTCGAACTGTTCGTGCAGATGGTTGTTGTCTTGTAAACGTCGCCATCTGTTGACTCAGGGATCGAGACGTGGCTGCACGATCCGTTACAGCCACGCGGATAAGATGCCTGTCATCTCGACTGCTACTGATACGAGGCCGTTGGGATCCAGCACGGCGTTCCGTATTACCCACCTGAACCCACCGATTCCATATTCTGCTAACAGTCATTGGTTGTGGACCAACGCGAGCAGCAATGTCGCGATACGATAAACCGCAATCGCGATAGTCTACAATCCGATCTTTATCAAAGTCGGAAACCTGATGGTACGCATTTCTCCTTCTTACACGACGCATCACAACAACGTTTCACCAGGCAACGCCGGTCAACTGCTGTTTGTGTATGAGAAATCGGTTGGAAACTTTCCTCATGTCAGCACGTTGTACGTGTCGCCACCGGCGCCAACCTTGTGTGAATGGTCTGAAAAGCTAATCATTTGCCTATCACAACATCTTCTTCCTCTCGGTTAAATTTCGCTTCTGTAGCACGTCATATTCGTGGTGTAGTAATTTTAATGGCCAGTAGTGTAGAACCAATCAGAGGCAAGAACTCTATCTACGTCACAAACAGAACTTGGAAGACGCCATATTGCATTTCGTCGTTTACAGTTGAAGCCCGTATTTCGTGCGTTTGTTATTAGAACTTACATCCTATGAAAATATGCTGTTTCAAAGCACCGGTGCATTGATTATCTCTGGAAAACACGTCGTTGTTGGTACGATTTGTTGTGCAAAATGACGGGAAACGTTATATTGGCGGTTAAAGTATTTTTGCATTTAATTATTTGCGTATTAAAAATTGCGTGTTTTGAGGCAATGGCACATTGAAGATTAATAAAAAACGCGTTATTTTTGGTGCCACTTGTTATAATTATGTATCAGTTAAAAACATTTCATTGATTAAGGCCTTAAGGAAATTAGTGGTAAGGTCTTATGCGACCAAACTGCTGAGGTCAACGGTCCCTAAGCTTACGCACTACTTAATCTAACTTAAACTAACTGACACTAAGGACAACACACACACACACCCATGCCCGAAGGTGGACTCAAATCCCCGCTGGGAGGGGGGGGGGGGGGGGGGGGGGAGCCGCGTGGGCCGTGACTAGGTGCCTGAGACCGCGCGACTACCCCGTAACGTAAAATACAAGAGAGTCTGTTACACGGAGTCAGTGTAGCGTAGTGCAGCGGTTATGAACCTGCAGGCCGCCCCCTTCACGCGGCGATACTCTCTCAATGCGGCACTGTAATTGCTGCCGTTCACACAAAGGAGTTCCACTAACAAAGCACGGCCTCTCTTCTCGATAACGATACTGTTCACTCACGTTATGGCTTGCCATATGACAGTGTAGGTGCCATACCGTCATACAAACTGCGTACAGCGCCAAATTTGCATCTGCTGGCCATAGTTGAAACTACTTTGTTTTCCAGAGTAAACCGGTTCCATATTAACACTATGCCGTCCGGCGACACCACAGGTGGTGTCGTGCGCGAAATAGCGGTCTACGGCCGGCGACACCACGGTATTGTCGTGTGCAAAATATCGCTCAGTGGCCGGCGGTATCAGAGTAGGAGCATAGTATCGCGCAGTGGCCGGCGACAGCACGTTAGTATCTTTTGCATTCTGTTGGTGTTTTGTTTAGATAACAATATGTTACACACGTCAACAAGTGTCTTGTTTTTATAAGTACTTGTTCACTTTCATCGTGGCGGACGAAAGAGACAATAAAATTATTTACGATGAATGCGCGGATGTCTTGTCTGACGTTCCGAACGACTTGGCCGATTGGGAAGAAGACACTGGATACCAAAAAACTGGAAGTGAAGCAGAATCGTAGGAAGATAGTGAAATACGTCCAAGAAGAATTCGGTGAATGCTACGGTTGCCAACTGATTCGGCTGAATCAGACGAAGAAGACAGTGCACAGTGGTCAGACTTTGATTTACCAACGACCAATAATAAATTTGAAGGATCCTCGGGTCCAAAAATTTTTCCCATAGATACCCAGAACGTCGAGGATATCGTACAATTATGTATTGGGAACGATCTATTTGAATATATTAGCAACGAAACCAAGAAGTACTACAGTCAAAATTTGCAATAGAAGGAAACTGGATTAAAAAAATGCCCAATTTGTCGACGTTACGGGACCCGAACTTAGAAAATGGCTTGGGCTTCCTATCCTTATGGGAATTGTAAAAAAATGTAAGGATCAATCATTATTGGTCAACGAATCCATTGATAGACACACCGATATGTCGCAAAACGATGTCCCGCAACCGATTCAGACAAATATTATCATTTTTACATTTTTCCGATAGCAACAATAAACTGGATAATGCCGACCGGCTTGTCAAAGTGTTATTCGTAATTGATTATTTTTCCAAAAATTGGAAGAAACGTTTAATCTAAGTCAAAACATGTTCAATTGATGAAGGAATGATACCGTGGCGTGGACGGTTAAATTTTAAAGTTTACAGTGCGTTGAAAATTACGAAATACGGCGTACTCATTCGGATGCTGTGTGATTCGAGAACGGGATACATGTCCTCATTCTAGATATATTCCGGCGCTGGACAGCCTTTAGCCAAAACAGTGATGGAGCTATGGAGGCCTTGTGACGGAAAGTGGCAGCACATCTGCCTGGACATTTATTATAACAGTGTAGATCCTGCAGAGAAGTTACTTGAAAATAAAATTAGAGTTTGTGGAACGATACGGCAAAATAGAGGATTTCCGGAAAATTAAAGCGCGCAAAAGTCAATGTGTTTGAAGCTTGTCATCAGCGGAAAGGTGACAAGCGGCCGGCGACAAGCCAAGTAATCCGACTTAGCGCTTCCGGCGCCAAGCGAATAAATTTGTACGAGAAGTGCGGACGGCAAAGTGTTGACGTAGTATCATATCTACCAATTTTTGCTGTCATACGATAATTTAGACCCATACCGGACCCCCTTGAGCAGCTGTACCTTAACCATGCGGTACTTGTACGAGGCTTGACTGAAAAGTAATGCCTCCACCTTCGTAACTCTTCAACAATTGGCAGCAATGGTATGCGGCAGGTACTGGCTTGTTCTGTAGCCTCTTCTCTACAGCTTCAGTTCGTGGGAAGCCTTAGCATAGAACGGTTGTGTTGTTGCAGTGTTAAGTATAGAACCCTGCGCAGACGGTCGGTCAGTGCGCTTTAAGCAACGTGCAGTCATTGAATTCTTGACAGCAGAAGGTGTCACCCTAAAGGAGATTCATAAGAGAATGAAAGCCGTTTATGGTGGCTGTGTTGATGTGAGTACTGTGCGCCGTTGGGGGAGTAAGTTTAAAGATGTTGAGGCGGGAACGTCTGACCTGCGTGACAGAGAGTTGGACGTCCTGTGACAGCAATCACCGAGTTTCACAAGAAAAATGTAGACAGATTGATTCAGGACGATCGTTGTATCACTCAGAGAGAAATTGCAAGCACAATCGGCATTCCACAAGAACGTGTGGGTCACATATTGTTTTGCTTGGCAAACCACACACTTCACGTGCCACCACAGCAGAATTTCATAGACTGAATCTCACCACCGTACGGCATCCTCCATACAGTCCAGATTCAGCACCGTCTGACTTCCATCTGTTCCCGGTAACGAAAGACGATCTGCAGGTACATCATTATGCTTCTGATGAAGACGTTGAGAGAAGCTTCAGAAAACTTGTTCATCGATGGCAGAAATGTATCCAGTTGACTGGTGATTATGTGGAAAAGTGAATATTGGTAATTAAAGATCACATTCTAAGCATTATTTCTGCGTTTGATTTATTAAAATATTCGCATCCAAACCCAGTTAACGAAGGTGGAGGCATTGCTTTTCATTCAACCCTCGTAGTTATGTTTTCCACATCATTTTCTATTCTCTTTACTGTGCGACTGGAATAGTGAGCGGCCCCTGAAACCCTCTGAGTACACTATTTAGTGAGAGTTTTGCTTCCTCGTTTGCCTCTTCTGTTACTGATCGACAACAACAGTCCTCTGAGGCTGGAGCCAGTTCTGAACAACGGGATGGACTCGCGCAGCTTTCAGGACGAGAATGCGTTTCTGCGCAGGGCCCACGTTATTTCACGTTAGCTGTAGCGCACCAGCTACTTACACCTTAAACTCTGCCGACCGGTTGCGACTTCTAAGTTTACATCGCACATATGTTCAGGTGCAGAGCGAGCATACTCAAGATAGTAAAGACGTGGACACATTTAGTGGTCGTTAAATCATAAGATTTAGATTTTAATGAACCAAAAGGGACGTGGCAACCAAACTACTATTCAAGTTGGCATATAGAATCAGACTTTGGAAAATATATTCACAAAATCCTGTAGATACCAAGGGCTGGTAAGTCCGAGAACTATCGCACAGTCAGCGTAACAGCTCGCGAATCCAAGCTGCTGACGTGAATAATATACTGAAGCATGGAAAGGAAAAACGAGGATTTGTTAGATGGCGACCAGTTTGACTTCAGAAAAGGTGAGGTACCAGAGAGGCGGTTCCGACGTTGCACTTGAATAATGAAGCAAGGTTTAAGAAAAATCAAGACATGTTCATAGGCCTTATCGGCCTAGAAAAAGCGCTCGATACTGTGAACCATGCACCTTGCCGTTGGTGGGGAGGCTTGCGTGCCTCAGCGATACAGATAGCCGTACCGTAGGTGCAACCACAACGGAGGGGTATCTGTTGAGAGGCCAGACAAACGTGTGGTTCCTGAAGAGGGGCAGCAGCCTTTTCAGTAGTTGCAAGGGCAACAGTCTGGATGAGTGACTGATCTGGCCTTGTAACAATAACCAAAACGGCCTTGCTGTGCTGGTACTGCGAACGGCTGAAAGCAAGGGGAAACTACAGCCGTAATTTTTCCCGAGGGCATGCAGCTTTACTGTAATGGAGAGCTGCATCAAACCAGTCTCAGGACTGAAGACCACAACAACAACAACTGTGAAATGGTGCAAGATGTTCGAAATTCTGAGAAAAATAGGAGTAAGCTACAGGAAAAGTCGAATAATATACAAATATGCACGAACCAAGACAATAATAGGAAAGGAAGACCAAGAACAAAGTGCTCGAATTAGAACGAGTAAAGAAAGGAATGTAGTCTTTCGTGTGGTGGCCGGATGGTCTTCCTGTCGCTAAAATCGCCGATAACATAAATGAGGGAACTCTTGTGTGCCATCTGTCGGTGAGCCATGTAAACTTTGTCCAGCGTGTTATCGTATTTTAATTATATGTGTATTGCATTGTCTGCGGCGGAGATTCGGCATCAAAACAGCATTTGCCGAAAAGAGCATGAAAAACACCTAAAACTCGGACTCCGGCAGGTCAACGTAGCACACCAACGGTCGTCAATCCGAATGTGTTGAGTCAGCGGGAGCCGGCCGCGGTGGCCGAGCGGTTCTAGGCGCTTCAGTCCGGAACCGCACTGCTGCTACGGTCGCAGGTTCAAATCCTGCCTCGGACATGGACGTGTGTGATGTTCTTAGGTTAGTTAGGTTTAAGCAGTTCTAAGTCTAGGGTACTGATAACCTCAGATGTTAAGTCCCATAGTATTTAGAGCCATTTGAACCATTTGAGCCAATTAGTGGAGATCGTCCTTAAAATAGGGCCCGTTGTAGACCACACGCATGCGCATGCGCATCAGGTCTTTTCGCTGCTGGAACTATTCCCACGAGCTTCTTTTTTCCTATGTGCCTGCATATAAGTTCCGCAGTCTGATTCTTCCGACGGACCTCAAGGCCACGTAAAATAGTGAACAGCTCGTCTACGACCAGTGAATTGACCGAGTACGTTGAAATTTGTTGCAGTAAAACGACTCAGAGTTCGAAATACACGGACGCACTAATACGCTACAACAAATAGTTCCTTACTTCTGTATGACACTATAGAAGAAATTCGTCAAAGATCTTAGGACAAGAAGTTCAATAAAATATTTTACAATTAAAGTTTTTTAATTATTGTTATGATACTATGGTGATAGTCTTTAATCTGACGACTGGTTTGATTCGTCTCTCCACAGTAGTTTATTCTATGCAAGCCTTCTCATCTTTGCAAGACTTGAACCGACAGCCTGCTGAACCAGTGTATTATACTGTAATCAAGTCTCGATCTCCGTCTAAAATATTTATCTCCCGTACTTGACTCCCTTTGCCAAATTAACTATTCCTCGATGTTTCAGGCTGTTCCCTGTCAACCGTTCTTTTAGAGGAGTTGTTCCATAAAGTACTTTTTCCCCAACTTCGACGCGGAACCTCTTCATTCGTAACAGGTTCTACCCGTGTTTTAGCATTATTCAATAGTATCACACTTCACGAACTTCTATACTCTTATTGTCTGTAGTGTTCATCGGATACGTTTCACTTCCGTGTAAGACTGGGTTCACGACAAATATTTTCAGAAAAGAATACTCAGCTCTGAATTGATATTCGATGTTAGCGTTTCCCCGTATTGCAAGTCTGTATTTAATTTCTTTACGGCAGTTAGCTCTCTCCACCGACACCTCTCCAACGTGAGTACAGTTACAGGAAGGCTATCTACATCGCTGAAACATGCACGCCATCACACCGTGGAAAGGTCCACGGCTCTTGAGGCGAAGGGGCTATTATACAACATATGTGTATAAAAACATTGTCAAATATTTTTAACAGTGTAAGTAGGTCGCTCTGTAATACAGGGTGACACAGAAAAAGGGGAACATTTCCACAATCCAATAAAACTAGAAGTGATTAAGGAAAGAAATTTCGTTCATAGTAACTGAAACCTTACAGCTTTGCTGTTGACGAAAAACTGATCATTTTTTTTAAAAAATTACGTCCTTTAGATTGCATCCTCCTGTACGAATACATTCGTGAAATCTGCTGTTCAAATTCCTCATTGACCGCTGCAACATCTCAGCTGGGATACTGTAAATTGCATCCCGAATTCTTTGTCCTTCAATTGTTGCACCATCTGTAGTTTGTACGGATAAATCTTTAAATCAAGATGAAGAATTCTGCGAGCACTCTCCCGGGACATTCCAACCACTGTTGCTTGCTTACGAATTGAACACCGTGGGCGCTGTAAGACAGACTCGCGTACAACATCAATGTTCGCTGGAGAACGCACACTTCCTGCTCGTCCTGTTGGTTTCTTCTTAAGGAGAGGTCCATTCTCTTCAAAGTTGTTAATCGCGTGTTTCGACGGAACAGCATCATGGCGTCCTAAATTATAAAAACGTCGAAACCCTCTCTGCGCCGCTACCAAACTGTCATTGTTTTTGCAAAACATTTTTATGGCTAACGCAGGCTGTTGTCCGTTCCACTGATCCATGATTACTGAAATGGCGGGCTGTTTACGCGCTGTCACGAACTAGCAGTGCTTTCACCTGCCCATGGCTGCCACTACTCATTTCAAACATTCGCGTTACTCTGTGACTCTCTCTCTCTCTCTCTCTCTCTCTCGGTAGGTTCACACCGACGTCCGGCCATCCCGATTTATGTTTTCCGTGATTTCCCTAAATCGCTTCAGGCGAATGCCGGGTTGGTCCCTTTGAAGGGGCACGGCCGATTTTCTTCCTCATCATTCCCTAATCTGAGCTTGTGCTCCGCCTCTAATGACCTCGTTATCGACGGTACATTAAACACTAATCTCCTCCTCTTCTCTCTCTCTCTCTCTCTCTCTCTTCACAGGTGTCGTATCTTTTGCAACAGCCATATCTGGGCTGATTTTATTCATCGTCACACACCATCTTGTTTCAAAAGGCTAGGCCTTGTATCTGCATCCACAGCTTCCTCGCTGCAGCAGCTCTGTGTACAAAGAACATCCCATCTCAATGATCATATCTTTTAAATAAGCTGTTTCGGTCGCGTCCCCGTTTTCTTCCTTACGATGTTGCTTTTGAAAATCTCTCGTGGAAGAATATAATGATTAATTACGTGTCTAACGTGTTTTGCTTTGCGTTAGCCTGTAACTCTCCTTAGTTCTTCCTTTTCTCTTGTTTCCTGTAGAACCAAGTCATTCGTTTTTTCGTCAGTTCAGCTAGTTCTTGTAATTGTCTTTCCACAGCTTCACGGCGAGCTTTTTCCTGCATAGCTAACACCCAGGTTTCACACCCGTTGTCAGGACACTCCACGAAAGGGTCTTCACAAATCTTTTCTTGGTTTCGAAGCTGAAGTGCTTGTTGAGTACAAGGTTCTTCTTATTTTGGAAGGCGCCCTTGACCAGTGCTGTTCTCTAGATTCCGTGTTTTTCTTCACTATCCTAGCAAGATAATGAAATTCGATTACTTCCTCTAGTTGTTCACTGCCTATTTTTCTATCAATTTTATCCCCACTTCCCTTCCTGTCTATAACCACGACTATTGTCTTGGTTTGGATTTTTCGTCTCTTGATTTAGGACCTTAAGCATTATATTTAGTCCTTTTTTTTAGTCTGCCACTACTCAGCATCATCGGCAAATCTGATGCGGTGAATATGAATACCATCAATTCTGATTGCATTTGTCCTTTCCTTCGTTGTTGTTATTGCCTCCTCGATGCAAGTATTAAGTAAGTTAGGTGGTAGAGGGCACTCCTGTCTTACCCACTTACGATTTTTGCTTCCTTCTTTCTACCATTAACATCATGTTCAGTTTTTTGAGTTTAATATATAGTGAAAAGTAATCACCTGTCCTCCTAGTAAAGTCCTACTATGCGCATTGCTTTAAACGAGGACCTCGAACCAACCACACCAAATGCTTTTTCTAGATCACTAAATGCTATATTTGTTTTTCTGTTTACTTCTAATGTTCTCTCTCCAAAATCTGAAGTAGTGTTAGTATTGCTAGTGTCGTTGCTTTCCTTGTTCTGAATCCAAACTGATCATTGGCTAAGTTTCAATCTCTTTTCTGTTTAATCCTCTCTTTGACTGTTGACAATAATATTTGTGATGCATGTGAGAGAAATCCTAGATTCTAACACCTACGGCTACAAAATTCTTACGTAGCTTGTCTTCAGGCGTTGAAACCTTCAGAGAAAAGTCATCGATAGGAATTATTTACGAGCCTTTTGCAGAGTTTAACAAGTACTCGCTGGGTGGCCTCTACACGAGGCGGGGTTTCATTTTATGGAGGCATGCGAAGCGGAACAGCATCGCGTGCAGTGCAGACCGGCGGATGTACGGCCGCCGGTCAGAGGCCAACGAGGAGCAATTGGCCACCGCCGCCACCACCAGAGCCAGACGGCACGTGGGCCGCACGTTGGCGCCGGCGGTGAGCTCCCGACAGGGTCGCCACAGAACTGTGCACGCGCGCAGCTGCGGCCCGGCAACAGACTCCCCCTCTGTGCAAGTGGGGCACTCCCTTCTCGACACAGCTGCACTGAGAGTCAGTTCGGAAATTTATTTTGGAAAAAAAAAATACTGACCGTACTATCATATAAAAGCGTTGCTGTTATGTGCAAGCGCAATATGGCTTCCATAGCAGCAGCGGTGCAGTTCCGTACCGAATGCGTGGATACGTTCCCCACTAACATACCTTATTGATCTTATAAATAAATTTTCCGTCAGACATTTAAGTGTCACCTTCAACTACGATAAGGATGAAAGCAGACGAATTGAATTAAAATTTGTGCCTCGGCCGGGACTCGAATTCGGGTCTCCTAGCTTCCTAGAAATGCTGACCATTACACCACCGCAGCACTATTATCAACATTACCCTCCCAAATACAAGCTGAAGATATGAATTGAAGTTTGTGTTGGGGAGGGCACTGGACTTGGGCCGTCAGTGCAGCATTATTGACGATAGTGCTGCGGTGGTGCAATGGTCATCTACATCTACATCTACATTTATACTCCGCAAGCCACCGAATGGCGTGTAGCGGAGGGCACTTTACGTGCCACTGTCATTACCTCCCTTTCCTGTTCCAGTCGCGTATGGTTCGCGGGAAGAACGACTGCCGGAAAGCCTCCGTGCGCGCTCGAATCTCTCTAATTTTACATTCGTGATCTCCTCGGAAGGTATAAGTAGGGGGAAGCAATATATTCGATACCTCATCCAGAAACGCACCCTCTCGAAACCTGGACAGCAAGCTACACCGCGATGCAGAGCGCCTCTCTTGCAGAGTATGCCACTTGAGTTTATTAAACATCTCCGTAACGCTATCACGCTTACCAAATAACCCTGTGACGAAACGCGCCGCTCTTCTTTGGATCTTCTCTATCTCCTCTGTCAACCCGACCTGGTACGGATCCCACACTGATGAGCAATACTCAAGTATAGGTCGAACGAGTGTTTTGTAAGCCACCTCCTTTCTTGATGGAGTACACTTTCTAAGGACTCTCCCAATGAATCTCAACCTGGTACCCGCCTTACCAACAATTAATTTTATATGATCATTCCACTTCAAATCGTTCCGTACGCATAGTCCCAGATATTTTTCAGAAGTAACTGGTACCAGTATTTGTTCCGCTATCATATAATCATACAATAAAGGATCCTTCTTTCTATGTGTTCGCAATACATTACATTTGTTTATGTTAAGGGTCAGTTGTTACTCCCTGCACCAAGTGCCTATCCGCTGCAGATCTTCCTGCATTTCGCTACAATTTTCTAATGCTGCAACTTCTCTGTATACTACAGCATTATCCGCGAAAAGCCGCATGGAACTTCCGACACTATCTACTAGGTCATTTATATATATACATATTGTGAAAAGCAATGGTCCCACAACATTCCCCTGTGGCACGCCAGGGGTTACTTTAACGTCTGTAGACGCCTCTCCATTGAGAACAACATGCTGTGTTCTGTTTGCTAAAAACTCTTCAATCCAGCCACACAGCTGGTCTGATATTCCGTAGGCTCTTACTTTGTTAATCAGACGACAGTGCGGAGCTGTATCGAACGCCTTCCGGAAGTCAAGAAAAATAGCATCTACCTGGGAGCCTGTATCTAATATTTTCTGGGTCTCATGAACAAATAAAGTGAGTTGGGTCTCATACGATCGCTGTTTCCGGAATCCATGTTGATTCCTACAGAGTAGATTCTGGGTTTCCAGAAACAACATGATACGCGAGCAAAAACCATGTTCTAAAATTCTACAACAGTTCGACGTAAGAGATTCAGGTCTACAGTTTTGCGCATCTGCTCGATGACCCTTCTTGAAGACTGGGACTACCTGTGCTCTTTTCCAGTCATTTGGAACCTTCCGTTCCTCTAAAGACTTGCGGTACAGAGCTGTTTGAAGGGGGGGTAAGTTCTTTCGCGTACTCTGTGTAGAATCGAATTGGTATCCCGTCAGGGCAGTGGACTTTCCTCTGTTGAGTGATTACAGTTGATTTCTATTCCTTGGACACTTATTTCGATGTCAGCCATTTTTTTCGTTTGTGCGAGGATTTAGAGAAGGAACTGCATTGCGGCCTTCCTCTGTGAAACAGTTTTGGAAAAAGGTGTTCAGTATTTCAGCTTTACGCGTGTCATCTTCTGTTTCAATGCCATCATCATCCCGGAGTGTCTGGATATGCTGTTTCGAGCCACTTAGTGATTTAACGTAAGACCAGAACTTCCTAGGATTTTCTGTCAAGTCGGTACATAGAATTTTGCTTTCGAATTCACTGAACGCTTCACGCATACCCCTCCTTACGCTAACTTTGACATCGTTTAGCTTTTGTTTGTCTGAGAGGTTTTGGCTGCGTTTAGACTTGCAGTGAAGCTCTCTTTGCTTTCGCAGTAGTTTCCTAACTTTGTTGTTGAACCACGGTGAGCTTTTCCCGTCCCTCACAGTTTTACTCGGCACGTACCTGTCTAAAACGCATTTTACGATTGCCTTGAACTTTTTCCATAAACACTCAACATTGTCAGTGTCGGAACAGAAATTTTCGTTTTGACCTGTTAGGTAGTCAGAAATCTGCCTTCTATTACTCTTGCTAAACAGATAAACCTGCCTCCCTTTTTTATATTCCTATTTACTTCCATATTCAGGGATGCTGCAACCGCCTTAAGATCACTGATTCCCTTTTCTGCGCTTACAGAGTCGAAAAGTTCGGATCTGTTTGTTATCAGTAGGTCCAAGATGTTATCTCCACGAGTCGGTTCTCAGTTTAATTGCTCGAGGTAATTTTCGAATAGTGCACTCTATCGGCCAAGATACGGATCGACGTGCTGTTTCCGAAGGCACTTGTTGCGAATACACAACATATGATTCGTAGCACGGCGTGCGTATCCACGTAGGTAGCATTTCTACTACTAAGTAAGGAGGCCCGGGTTCGAGTCCCTGTGCAAATTTTAGTTCATTTCTTCAGCTGTGATCCTTATCGTGTATACCGTACATAGGTCGCGATCGTGTCACTAGATTTTATCTGCGCGTGAGCTGTTTGAGAGTGGGTACGACCCGAAACTACTGGGAAATAAATAATAAAGTACAGCATATGTATTTGATGTCATTGTATTACAGTTTTCGTTATATTGTCATTGTCGGTACATCCCTTTTGCACATGAGCGTCTGCGACTGTTTCTGACGGGCAACGTGGATACGGCACGCCGTGCTACGAATCATATGTTGTGTATTCGCAACAAGTGCCTTCGGAAACAGCACGTCGATCGGTATCTTGGCCGATAGATTTACAGCACCACTCTGTCAGTAGTTCCGACGGCAGATGGCTGCCCGCAGTATCGATAGCATAAGGGGGGGGGGGGGAGGGGGCCAGACGTGGGCGGGGAAAGCCCGCAGGCACGAGGGAATGACATTCACCGCGGGACCCCGGCTGGCGGCCGTATTTTTTTATTCCCCGCGACCCTTTCGTCGGGATGACGCCGTTCTGTGGCAGAGGGATGGAGGAGGGGGCAGTAATAATTCCAGGCGGATGACGTCATGGCCTACCACCAATGCGCTTCCCTTCCCACACGTCTTCCCTCACTCGCGGCTGTCTTCCCTGTCTCGTGTGCGAAGCACCACTGAGTTCTACCGCATCTGGAATTTGCTGAACCCTGCATATTAAAGCTTACAGCAAGAGAATTACTGTATACAGTTGGGTACTCCACAAATCTCACTGGTGTGTCTGACAGAGGGTACACTTCTTTGCATGTTTTTGTAAGGTTTATCCACTGTAAGTGCATGGTAATTCATGATAGTTAAGATATTTTGCTATACTGATTCTTAGTATAAAATTCATTCACTGCTTCGAATGTCCTACCAGCAGCCTTTCATAAAATTTCCGCCATATCGGATTAAATAGTTTAAATGGAAAACGTTCTAAGTCCAATTCTTCCACAGAACACTTCTTCATTGCTGTTGTGCTCTCCTTAATCTGCTGCATGTTACTAGATTTGAAGCAGGTGCCAAACCATGAAGAAAATCTTTCAAACCTGCTTTGGTAGATGCTACAAGCTGTATCCCCCTCTGGAGTTCCCAAATTTGCAAGATATGAGGAGCGGCGTTTGTTGACTGGCAACGGCCTTGCACAGTGGATACACCGGTTCCCGTCACATCACCGAAGTTAAGCACTGTTGGGCGCGGCTGGCAGTTCGATAGGTGACCATTCAGCCGCCATGCGCTGTTGCCATTTTTCGGGGTGCACTCAGACTCGTGATTACGACTGAGGAGCTACTCGACCGAATAGTAGCGGTTTCGGTCAAGAATACCATCATAGCGACCGGGAGAGCGGTGTGCTGACCCAACGCCCCTCCTATCCGTATCCTCCTCTGAGGATGACACGGCGGTCCGATGGTCCCGGTAGGCCACTCGTGGCCTGATGACGGAGTGCTTTTTTGTTGATTACAGTTCTGCTAGTTAAAAACCTAATACTATGTTACTGTACTTGCACCATCAAAGAAAACGTGGTGCTTCAGTATTCAAAAATGGCTCTGAGCACTATGGGACTCAACTGCTGCGGTCATTAGTCCCCTAGAACTTAGAACTAGTTAAACCTAACTAACCTAAGGACATCACAAACATCCATGCCCGAGGCAGGATTCTAACCTGCGACCGTAGCGGTCTTGCGGTTCCAGACTGCAGCGCCTTTAACCGCACGGCCACTTCGGCCGGCGCTTCAGTATTAATGGCACTTGCAACAAAAACTTTCTTCCAGCTAATTGTCTAAAACTTAAAATTTTAAGACCTTGGCTGCGTACAAAATGCAAGCTGATTCTTGCGAAGAAGAAAACACTGGCGAGTGTCAATAATGCTATTTATTTACACAACTAGAGCCGTTACCGGTTTCGTAATTACAGGTTCATCATTAGACGGCACCTCATGTTTATATTACGCTTGTTGTTGTTTACATTAGTCATTGGAAGGAAAAAAGCCAAGAACTATGTAAATAACGACAGAGGTAATATACCTGATGGAAGGGAAATATCGACGTCAGATGAAGGCATCGAAATAATTTAATGGCGACAAGTGAAAAATTGTGCCGGACCGGGACTCCAACACGAGTTTCCAGTTTCACGCGAGCAGTCGCCTTAACCACTTCGGCTGTTCGAGCACACTTCCCGTCCAACCCAAATTTCCAACTTGGTTCACACTACAGCCGTAGCGCCCCCCCTATCCAGTTTCCTCATAACTCGCAGCATCTCGCATGATTCCCACAATAAGTCGGACGAAAGTTGCGTGTACACTGAAAATATCATGAAAGGCTTAGGTATTACCATTATATATCTAGTGTCTGTTCTTACGGATATGTAGGAAGAACAGAGACCACGCAAAAAATAGTAAAATTTAATACAAACGTTAATAGCCATCTCAAGATGAACCTGTCCATTTGAAATCGATAACCAATGTTTTTGTGTCAGTAAATAGCATTATTCACTATAAATAGCTACTGTTTTTTTTTCTTTTCAAGAATAACCTTTTAAAAACTCTCATTGACACTTATAATCAGTCAGTTCTCTAGTTTGCCTCTTAGAACATACTTAATAACGTGTTCATTTTCTAATTTGTCTGCCCGCCGCGGTGGCCGAGTGGTTTAAGGCGCTTCAGTCCGGAACCGCGCGACTGCTACGGTCGCAGGTTCGAATCCTGCCGTGGGCATGGATATGTGTGATGTCCTTAGGTTAGTTAGGTTTAAGTAGTTCTAAGTTCTAGGGGACTGATGACCTCAAGATGTTAAGTACCATAGTGCTCAGAGCCATTTGAATCTAATTTGTCTCATTATGTTTGACGCACTGAGTAGCATAATTCTGTGGTATCAGAATACCATCTCAATGTTTTGGGTGCAAATCAGCTTTGTACAGTCACAGTACATAGTTTTTTGACTCTCCTGATAAAAGTCAGACCTGCTACTTAGAACGTTTCCCACTTGTTCTGTTTATTTGTACGATTACTTTTAAACTCTTCGCACTATTACGTAATTTTCCTTCAAATTCTAATGGCTCTGAGCACTATGGGACTTAACTTCTGTGGTCATCAGTCCCCTAGAACTTAGAACTACTTAAACCTAACTAACCTAAGGACATCACACACATCCATGCCCGAGGCAGTATTCGAACCTGCGGTCGTAGCGGTCGCGCGGTTCCAGACTATAGCGCCTAGAACCGCTCGGCCACCCCGGCCGGCGAGTGCACAGCACTCCGTGCAAAACGTTTTCACTAGTATTTCCTTTAATTGGTTGTTTAACAGAGCACAAAAATGCTCCAGCTTTGAGAAGTTTCTTTGCAGTAGCTATCACAGATCTCATTTCCTTATTACATATCACGTCAGTCGTTACTTTGCGTCCTAAATAACTAAAGCTTTTCGTCTTATTTCATTTATTCATCACAAATTTTCATTTTTATCGTTTCTGATTGTCCTGTAAAAACCGTCGAATTGGTCTCTTTCACATTTGTGTTTATTCCATACTCCTCACAGCTCTTCTTCAATTGTTGTAACGTATTGTTAATTACCTTTTGATTTGTACTTACTAATACCATTTAGTCACCAAATCTAATACATTAGATGATTCTCCCTTCTATTCTCAAACCGTTTTTTGTTCAAAACACTTATTAAGTTTGGTTTTAAAATTGCTTCTTCTGCTAAAAACGATACATTTCTTTTTTCCCTATATCTCTAAACATGTTTCGACAACTGTGTGTCACCACTGTGAATCTCGATCAATTTCTGTAGAAGTACAGTACGAAGTTCGTAGATGTTTTTGTGTTTTAAGCGCAAGAATTGAAAATATGCCTATTTTTTTATTGCTTAGGTGAAATTACATTCATTGTGAAAATTCTTAAACATGTAAAAACATCAACAGAAGCTTATCTTGGGTCGATAGATCACATCGTGGCGAAGAAGTTTTTTTTTCCCCGAGACGGAAAGATCGCTGGCGATGCAAGACATCATTTTACTGAATTCGCCAGCCCTGTGACGAAAGGATTTCTCTGTACTAGTGTGACAAACCACGTGTGCTGTAGCTGCATACTACTTACTCCAGTAGAATGTGTGCTTCTAAGCGGCGAAAGATATTTAAAAGTCTCGGTCTACTCCATTCGCGCAGAGCAGCTGACTGGCTTATTGGCAACACAGGATGCGTGCGAACACAGCAGTGAGCTTACGCCTTGCCACATTTCAGGTGCATAGTCAGTTGTAAAACACGCTTCGGGCCACTGGGAAGGGCCAGCGTACATTTTTGTCTCTCATAAAATTCGTTCGCCATGACATAATCTATCATCCCTAGACGTTAGTCGCAAAGACTTCAAAACATCCCATATAGATTGCTTATTAAAATTATTATAAGAATGACGTGTATTGTTTCGTTATCAATCAATCGACTGCGGTGCGTACTTGCATTTTTGTTCTGAGCTGCCAACATTTCTAACACAATGACGAAAAAAAAATCGTAAAAAGGAAGAAGTTGTGCTACATAAACGATCGTTGATAGGCATGTTTCTACACGTGACAGATGATGTCTATTCAAAATGGTTCAAATGGCTCTGAGCAGTATGGGACTTAACATCTGTGGTCATCAGTCCCCTAGAACTTAGAACTACTTAAACCTAACTAACCTAAGGACACCACACACATCCATGCCTGAGGCAAGATTCGAACCTGCGACCGCATGCCTATTCAAATCTCGTGCCAATTACATAAGAGTGATAAGAGTAGCGCCACTATGAGTATAGAAATCAGGTTTACTTTAAATACACGCTCTAACGCTCGTGGGCGTACCTTAGAGACTCGACGTGACGAGTTGACATTAGTCAAGAATGCCTTTAAGCGGACAAAGATGCCGTTATGAACACGTCACTGAGTATGAACGAGGTCGTTGGATAGCGCCCTGAGAAGCTTGCTGTTCCTTCTGTCAAAATAACAAATTCATTAAAGAAAGAGTAATAACTTGTTACTTCAGCAAACTATTCCTGCCAACTGCATTAGAGTTACCAACCTTCTGTAGCCTAATCGACTCCAACCAAGCAGGTTTACTCCCTGTCATCTCTGCTGTACAGAATGACAAAAAGTCGTAGTGAACCCACATTGACGTTACCGTGCTGTTGCGCCGCGGAGGTCACACAGAGTCCAGTTCGGTGCAGTGAACCTGTGCTGGGACGCCACATAATCTGGAATCTTCCAGTCCGTAGTAAGCAGTATGGTAGTAATTTCAAATGTGTACGCAGAGGCGCCAAGCAGACAAGAAGCTGACGGAACTGGGTGCCTCCAAACGCAGCGGCTGCGGGCGCCTCTGGCTGTTGTGGAGACGATTAATCGGTCACACCGCCACACTCGTGGCAGCCTAATCCCGGGACGGCGTTATCTGCATTCCCGCAGCCACGCCCTCCCCACGGTCCCGCCCCGCCTCCGTCCATCGGCAGAGGGCGGAGCCATTACTTAGTTAAAAAGCAATTACTCTGAGGCAGCGAGTCGCGCCTCATAATCCGCCCTAATCCGACTCCTGCTTAATGCAAACAGACAGACAGACAGACAGACAGGCGGGCGGGCAGCTCAGAAAACAGGGGAGTGGGATTGTCTCGCGAAACAAAAGCCGCAGTCGACCGCCGTCTCTTTTTCCTCCTCTTCCATTCCTGACTCGCTTTTCTGCTTTTCTACGGCGACAGCGCGCGGGTCGCTAGAGCAGACGCTGCTGGCGTCTTCGAAATGAACTCTCCGGCGCTGCGGAAAGGGTTTGACGCCACTGGCGTTGTGGGGGTGGGGTGGGGGCAGTGTGGCGGCAGATGGTGCCCGTCGAGCCGAGCGAACTATACCACCGACAACAGGCCGATGTGCCGCCTCCTTTCCTCATAATTTGCGGAAGGCCGTAGCGCGCAACCGGCGCGAACTGTTTGCCAAGTTACAACACTTTTGGCCGCGCGCAGTTGGTCTGCTAAGCGCTTCCGGGTCCCCACCAGTGGCACTCCACTACCTTCTCTCTTTCTTACTGCCTTCCGGCGCCTTGGAAATACGAAGCGTATTAAAAAAGTAAGGACCGATTCCTTATACACTGACGGGAAAAAATCGCAGCACCAAAAAATAATTAATTTAATGAAATTTCGAATATACCTTTGTCTAGGTGGGTAACGTATTTTAGTGATTAACATTGCAGGATCACAGGTTAATGTAAGTGCGAGATAAGCTATTGTAAATATAATGTGCTGGTAGATTAATAACCAGTGTAAACGCCAGAATGTTGAATGCAAGCATGCAAATGTGCATGCGTTGTGTTGTACAGGTGCCGGTTGTCAGTTTGTAGGCTGGAGTTCGCACTTGGTCGGTCAATACAGGGACGGCTAATGCTGTTTGTGGATGGCGCTGGAGAGTTGTCCGTCCGATGATGTCCCGTATACCCTCGATTGGTGACACATCTGGTGATCAGCAGGCCATGGCAACCTGTTGACTGTAGAGTAGCGGTATGTGGGCGAGATTTATCCTGTTGGAAAACACCACCCTGCATGCTGTCCATGAATGAATGGCAGCATAACAAATCGAATCATCACACTGACTTACAAATTTGCAGCCAAGGTGCGTGGGATAACCAGGAGAATGCTCCTACTGTCATACACAACCGCAGCCCTGCCATAGCAAACACATTTGTTTAGTGAGGTACCGGACTAAAACCCCTTATTAGAGTGCCAGATGCTCTCAATAATTAGCAGAAATTACATCTACGGCCTAACTAATCAATCGTCGGTACTTTAAAAGTAACTCGTCTGCTAACAACCGACCACTTGGCCTAACTAATGACAGCACTTTGAACTCACTTGGTCTTCAAACTACTGGTCACTTGACGTAACTAATCAATTATCAGCGCTTAAAACTCAATCGGTCTGCTAATTACTGATCACTTGGGCTAACTAGTCAGTCACTGGAAATTTGAATTCACTAGTAGTCAAGGGGCTCTTTTGTCCGCAGCTCGTGGTCGTGCGGTAGCGTTCTCGCTTCCCACGCCCGGGTTCGCGGGTTCGATTCCCGGCGGGGTCAGGGATTTTCTCTGCCTCGTGATGACTGGGTGTTGTGTGATGTCCTTAGGTTAGTTAGGTTTAAGCAGTTCTAAGTTCTAGGGGACTGATGACCGTAGATGTTAAGTCCCATAGTGCTCAGAGCCATTTGAACCAAGGGGCTCTTGGTCTCCCATACAAGAGGCAAGTACGAAGCAGTTACTTGATACTGCTATTCACAGAAATTCCTCTCTTCCAACGCTTTCAGACAGAGACGAGCAGTCTCTGTTGACCACTATTCTAATGAATACTGTAAAACGCTACTTAGCTGGCAGTTTCTGTGTGTGCAGCAGCCTCTATCAGCACCTACTCGTAGTTGAAGTGTCTACAGATGCTTGCCGGCCGTAGTGACCGATCGGTTCTAGGCGCTTCGGTCTGGAACCGCGCGACTGCTACGGTCGCAGGTTCGAATCCTGCCTCGGGCATGGATGTGTGTGATATCGTTAGGTTATTTAAGTTTAAGTAGTTTTCAAGCCTAGGGGACTGATGACCTCAGATGTTAAGTCCAATAGTGCTCAGAGCCATTTGAAGCATTTTTTCTACAGATGCTTCTGTGGAGCGTCACTGCCCTCCGGCTACTCGGTAGAGTTACCGACTTCCTCCTATTCTGTTGCTGGCTGACCTTTTATTTCGTTCTAAAATGATTCTGAGTGCACACGCCCCTCTTCGGTATCTGTCTGGAACCTTCCCTCGACATCGATGTTTGATCATCGCTCTAAATTCCACTCGGGATTCTTCCATCCCGTTCGTCGGAACATTTCTTCTTCTTCCATTGACCCCGACCCACGGTGCATTTGGCAATGTATAAGGTGTAAAACTTACTGTCGTATTTGACCAGTCTCTTAGAAACAAATAGAGTCTAGCTGATGTGGGAAGCGTCGTCTTCTCCCGATATCGTGTTGTCTTCCATCTGTCACGGATGCGGGTCGGTTTGACTATTGAACTCTGCGGACTGTTCTTATTATCATCTGACATGTGTAACTACAATCATTAAATTGTCTAAAGTCGCAGCGACTGTTACCGTTTTCAGATTACATATTTCATCTTGAAGAAACAATACGGCGCGGTTCTCACTGAGCGAATACAGTATGCGATACGATACACAACGCGACTTGGGATGTGGCACGGAAGCAACCCGTATCAGTGGAGGACTCAGAAAGGTAACTGAAGCGACTTAACTGGTTCACACTGGGATGACAGCGAATGAGGTGGCGCAGGATTAGCACACTGGACTCGCATTCGGGAGGACGACGGTTCAAACCCACGGCCGGCCATCCCGATATAGGTTTTCCGAGATCTCCCTAAATCGCTCCAGGCAAATGCCGGGATAGTTCCTCTGAAAGGGTTGCGGCCGATTTCCTTCCCCTCTCCTTGACACAATCCGAGCTTGTGCTCGGTCTGTAATGACCTCGATGTCGACGGGACTTTAAAACCAATCTTCCATCCACTGGGATGACAGTGAAACGTCACCGATACTATTTATGAAAATAAAAAAGTACTTCAATCTTTTAATGCCCATACTGCACTCATGTAAAACAAAATAAGATGACTAGCTGGTTTCAGCTGTAAGTAATAACCATCTTGAGATCATGCGTATACAAAATGCGGGTTGAACGCGGACTGAATGGCATGACTTCAAAATGGCTCTGAGCACTATGGGACTTAACATCTATGGTCATCAGTCCCCTAGAACTTAGAACTACTTAAACCTAACTAACCTAAGGACATCACACAACACCCAGTCATCACGAGGCAGAGAAAATCCCTGACCCCGCCGGGAATCGAACCCGGGAACCCGGGCGCGGGAAGCGAGAACGCTACCGCACGACCACGAGCTGCGGACGGGGTGACTTCAGCAGGTACAAACGTAACGTCAGGTGTGCCCCAGGGCGGCGTAATAGGTCCGCTGCTTATTACGATTTACATAAACGGTCTGGTTGATGGTATTGACAGCGGCATTAGACTGTTCGCCGATGATGCTGTAGTCTACAGGAAAGTAGTTTCACACGAAAGCTGTGAACAAATCAATGAGGATTTGCGGAAAATAAATGCGTGGTGTAATGACTGGCAGTTATCTCTCAATATTAGTAAGTGTATCCTACTGCGTATAATAAGGCGAAAATCCCCATTAATGTACGAGTACAAAATAAATGACCAGTCTTTGGAAGCGGTAACATCCGTCAAGTATCTGGGTGTGACTATTCGAAAGGATCTCAAATGGAATGATTAGATCACACAAATAGCGGGCAAGGCAAACTCTAGATTGCGGTTTGGTTCAAATGGCTCTAAGCACTATGTGACTTAACATCTGAGGTCATCAGTACCCTAGACTTATAACTACTTAAACCTAACTAACCTAAAGACATCACACACATTCATGCCCGAGACAGGATTTGAACCTGCGACCGTAGCAGCAGAGTGGTTCCTGACAGAAGCGCCTAGAACCGCTCTCCCACAGCGGCTGGTGATTGCGGTTTATTGGTAGAATCCTGAAGCGATGCAGTCCTTCAACAAAGGAAATTGCTTACAATACGTTAGTTCGTCCAGTCTTACAGTATTGTTCGTCTGTATGGGACTCTTACCAGTTGGGTCTCATTCAAGACATTGAGAAGGTCCAAAGAACAGCAGCAAGATTCGTGACTGGTACATGTAGCCATGGCGAGAGCGTTACAAATCTCACAGAAAGTTTAAAGTTGGATACACTTGCAGATAGACGACGTCCTACCCATGTTTCGTAAGAATATGGTGTACAGCCTGGATCAGTCTTATTTTTGCTGTTCAGAATTTTTCTTATTCATGTTGCTTTCTACGCGAAGCGCGTTTTAACAAATTACATAAAGACCTCTTTCTTTATTTTTGACAATTCTCTGTCGTATCGTGCGGCGCAAAACGGAGTGCTGGTTCGTTGAAGCAACTGTGCCGCACGATACAGTTGGCTTAAATGGTTCAAATGGCTCTGAGCACTATGGGACTTAATTTCTAAGGTCATCAGTCCCCTAGAACTTAGAACTACTTAAACCTAACTAACCTAAGGACATTACACACATCCATGCCCGAGGCAGGATTCGAACCTGCGACCGTAGCGGTCACTCGGTTCCAGACTGAAGCGCCTAGAACCGCTCGGCCATTCCGGCCGGCACGATACAGTTGCTTCAGCTCTTTGCTTTCCATGTTTTGGGTGGAGATAGTGTAGACCAAAGGAAGAAAAAGTGTAAACTAAACGTGGGCTCTAAAATGCATGCTTTAAAAGCTGTGAACACTTATTCAGTAGAAGAGATGTATGTCATAGTAGCGAAGATGAGCAAGTGCTCATAGCTCTACACATATGCATTTTAAAGCCCATGTTTGCTAGACTTTTTGTCACGGTTGGGTGTAAGGAATCTGTTTTCAAAGCCTGTAAAGGTAATTTAGTTACACCCTGTACAGTGCTGTTATGGCGTTAGCAATTGACGGATAGAAGTGAGGGGTCAGTAACATTGGCACCAATTTCTTTCGTCCATCTCGTTTAATTCGTTCACCGCCAGGAGCTGCGTTGTCTTTATTCTTCAGATTTTGCAGACTCATTCACACAGCACTGAGCTTGGACAGCGGGTTCTTCGTGCCACAGCTGCTCTGGCGACCCGGTGAGCTGCTGGCCCAGGAAAAGCCGAGCCTAACCCGCCCAGTGCGGCCATGTCGCGCTCGTCGCAATGGGAGCCGACGGATCGTAAATCGCGCCGAGACCAGGCTGCACATTTGGGGCAATTCCCAGGGCGAAGATTCGATTTTGCAGTTGGGAAATTACGGACCACCGGACCGATGTGCGTCCTGGGAAAACAGAGTTATTGTTTTCCATCGGTGGCCTGGGACCCGCGAAAAACTGTCGCCCTCACTGCTAGCAAATTACGGACACAGTGCGCGGGCCAAGTGTACGAAGGGTCCAGGTTGCTACAGATTACTTCTCACTCTGGGCTATGCTGTGATTTATTCCTCAGCCACCTGACGGTGTCAGAGTGAACTGTTCCGGGGACAAATGTTGTTTGTGTCGGCTTTACAAACGCACAAGACCTCTATCGCTCTATAGTTATAATAGTGTTAAAAACATAAAATATTTGTAAGCTACATAAATATTTTTTTGCGGACACACATTCCTTTCAATGTCGGTGTATTGCCACGATAATTATCAGAGAGAGAAGAGCGCAGTTATTCGCATAATCAGTTCCTTGAACCGTTAAATTGTAGTGATGGATTTTGTAAAGCCACCACGTGAACACAAAAACGAAATGTGCATTTGGCCGGGAGTCCACTTCTGAGGTGTTCGGTTGCCTGGTGCAAGTCTTTTGATTTGACACCACTTCAGCGATTTGTGCGTCGATGATGGTAATGAAGACAAAACAAAACTTACACACACACACACACACACACACACACACACACACGCACACGCAGACAGAGAGAGAGAGAGAGAGAGAGAGAGAGAGAGAGAGAGAGAGAGAGAGCGGACAAAATCTCCGAACCGCGCGGGAATCGAACCCGGAGCACCATGATCGAGACTCAACGCTAACTGCAAGACCACGAGGTGCTAACACGTTGAGCAGAAATTTACTTAGGTAATGACTGAATTAATTAGACCTCTCCTACATTTGCGAGTAATTTAAATATAGTTAACTGCACATTTGCGAGTAATTTAAATATAGTTGATTGCATGTATGAAGTATGGACGTCCTCAGTCCTTGTGTAGCACATGTGCTACATCCATCTTCAATTTTTTTCTACTGCAGAGGATAAACTAAACTCGCTGTGCCCGATTGTAGCATATATTTCATGGAATGTGCTTTTGGTGCACATTCGTTTCTGCATGTTCCCAGGAGGTGGCAGCATCTGCCTGAAGAAAGCTGTTTGCCGCAGAGTCAGCGTATTCGAAAAATGAAGCTAATCTCTGTTTGTTTTTAGTAACTTTGGACTGGAATGTATTTAGAATATGCTTTAATATGCTAATATACTCCACCGAGTATGCCATTGTTTATTTAATCACAACAATACAGCGATATATTTTTTTCGATGTAACACTGGATCTACGTTCGGCAACGAACTATATACTTCCATATTCCAGTGGTATTGCTTTTATAAATTTTAGTTTTCTGAATATTTCACATATTTTGGTTATTTTCTTCAGTAATATTCGCTTTGAATATGTTCTAAAAATTCGGCGAATCGCACCAATTTTATAAATTTAATGTTCTAGTCATATTTTATCCCTGAACAATGCATTAAACACAAATATAAAATTTCTTTTGTGAAATTTAACGTCAGGGCTGAGTAGGCCAACAGTAAAATAACTGCAATATTATGGATACGTAAACGGCAGCCGTATAAGTTCCGTTCTTCGTGTTCTGTGAAAATATGCGGTTGCGGGCCCCATACATGATGATGAGAAATGCTCAATTTACAATTATCTGCTGACTGCGCCTCATGAAATTTGGGAGTGGTTTTCTCAAAAACAGGCGTTTTTCGAACCTCATTTGAGGCTGTACACATGTGACCTGCCTAATGTGAGACGAATCGGTTAGCCGTGTCTGAGCTCTTCCCCTGAGTGTAGCAATAGCACTCATTCAGTAAATTAAGAGAATAGTTATGACAGTTTCTGGAACGTATGTACAATACAATGACTTTATTTATCTAAAACATTCTGTTTCAGAATGTGACTAGATAATTTCAGTTAGACTTTTTAACCTCCCGACTATATGTTTCTGTATGAAATTTGTTCCAGAATTTACCTTCCACTCTTAAAAAGTTTACGTATTACCAAAACTATGTTATCACAAACTGTTATCCAACTTAAACTCGTAAGGTCACCTTTGACTGAAAGGAACCTAATTTGAACTGAACTGTAACTGGTCTCAATAAGACTTGTCTTTATATTAAATGCGCAACTGAAATAAAACAATTATCCGGCAATAGTCAAAATTTGCTTTCCTCGCTTCTTGACAACATTGTTGCAGATTCCTCGAAAGCACAACAGCAAAGAGCAAGCAGGCGTCGGCTGAGCTATATTTCTGTTTCTAAATGCATATTTAAAGTGTCTGATCAATACATGACATGTCACAACTACAGGGGATACGATAGAAGAGGTTGAAAAATCAGCCATCCAGTTGCAAATAAAGGTTTATTAGTCCTTGACCGTGGTTTCCATATTTGTAAAACCATATTCTTCAGAAGTAGTGGCCCTAAAAATATATCCATACACTTGGTGACAGCCTTCGATATCTGGTCAGCACGGACGTACATAAGGGGGGGGGGGGTCCAGGGGGCCGGGACCCCCCCCCCCCTTCCTTAGTTTACACAAAAAACGCCAATATTAGAAGAATACCCGCTTCTGAAACCCCTGGCCACAAAATAGTCGCGAACTGCGCTTGGTTGACGTACTGACAAGCCATGGAGGAATGAGGCTGCAAAAAATAGCTGTGCCCTGCGGCGTGGTGTCTACCCCCACCCTCAGTATGTGTGCAGTCTTGCCAACCGTAGCGGGATTCCGCTACGCGTATTGGAGTTTTTTAGCCTTCGTGGCGTAGCGGCGAAATTCTGAAATTGTTAAAAATGTTGCGGAATTCAACTTTCTTTGGCGAAATGTAAACCCCTCGTAAATTTTCACTGCCAAGTACAAAACATGAAATATATGCACGGGAATGCAGATACCGAACAGTCTTTCTCCATGATGACAGACACTAAAACTAAAAGACTTATTAAGCTACTCGCAGAAACGTTAAGTGACTTGTTGAAAGTACGACAAGACATCCAAAACAAAAACCGTTATTGATCATTATTATATTTCGTACTCAATTACGGAGGAACATTTCCGTAAGTTTGAAAAACGTATCAGTTATTATCTGAGAACTGAAGGTGATCAAAATATCGCTGCATCAACAAATTCGTAAATGTCACTGTGATGATTTTAATAAACATCGAAACGTTTCACTACTCTACAAAATATTCGGAATGAAAGTGCGTTCTCCGTCCTTTTCGAGCAGAGCAGGCAAAGCAGATGAGCTCAAGTGACGTGACTGTTCCAAGGCCGACTGGAAGGCAAAAACACCGCAGCAATGTACCAGCAGAAACTGCTGAAATATATTATCGTCGAAATGTATTTTACCCTTTTTTTGAACATGTGATCACAGAACTTGATGACCGTTTTAAACCACATGAAGAAACAATCGAAGGAATTCAGATGCTTCTGCCTGAGGAAACCAACAATGACTCTAGGGCAAAAGAAAATCTTAAGAAGATAGCGCAAATATTTCTTGGTGAGAATGTAGGCACAACAATTCTGAGTGAATACGAGATATGGCACAATCACTGGAAATCTGTAAAGGAAAACCCTGTCACTGCAATAGAAGTTATTGATCACTGTGATGAACTGTTTTCCCCTTCGATAAAACAGCTTCGTATCAAATTAACCACACTCCCAGTGTCAACGGCGCCCCCTGAAAGACCTTTCTCGACTATGAAGAAGCTAAAAACTTACACAAGGAATAAAATGGGAGGTGAAAAACTTACTGGTCTTGCTCTAATGAGTGTTCATTGTGATCTGGCGGTGCAACTAGATTGTGAAGAAATTATTTGTTAGTTAGCAGTAAGACGTAAAAGGCTAAATATAATACTTTAAATTAAAGTAATTAATGTTTATTTTTAAGTTAACTTACGACCTGAAGTTACAGCACAATAACAAAGTGTCACAATTTAAATACAAAGACTAATATAACAATATTATTGCTTAATATAAATGATTAATAATGATATTAAAAAATAAGTAATTACCTCCAGTCTGAGCTTACAATTAGTTACTTCTTCATAAATAAATACCTCAACAGCTACAATACATATGTTTTATTTAAAGACACTTGGATCAATTAGTGTTTCTCTACAGTTTTACCCGCATGTAATATGGATGCTAACGTATTTGTGGGTTTTTTAATTTCTGCTTGATTGACTCTATTGGCGTTAACAGCAAAACCTTTTTATGTGGTGGGCGAAGACAGGTTTACCTTCCTAAATCATAGTTGTAGGTACGTTCCTGCTGGGCAGGCACGTATTTGTGAAGAAGATATTTTAACTGGTTGGCTGGTTTTTCAACCTCTTCAGATTTACACAGTTTCCACTTCGCAGCCATGTTTAAGATTTTGGGATACGATAGACTTACAAGGGAACCTCCCCATCGCACCCCCCTGAGATTTAGTTATAAGTTGGCACAGTGGATAGGCCTTGAAAAATTGAAAACAGATCTATCGAGAAAACAGGAAGAAGTTGTGTGGAACTATGAAAAAATAAATAAAATATACAAACTGAGTAGTCCATGCGCAAGATAGGCAACATCAAGGACAATGTGAGCTCATCAGCACCATGGTTCTGTGGTTAGCGTGAGCAGCTGCGGAACTAGAGGTCCTTCGTTCAAGTCTTCCCTCGAGTGGAAAGTTTACTTTCTTTATTTTCGCAAAGTTATGATCTGTCCGTTCGTTCATTGACGTCTCTGTTCACTGTAATAAGTTTAGTGTCTGTGTTTTGCGACCGCACCGCAAAACCGTGCGATTAGTAGACGAAAGGACATGCCTCTCCAATGGGAACCGAAAACATTTGATCGCAAAGTCATAGGTCAACCGATTCCTCCACAGGAAAACACGTCTGATATATTCTATACGACACTGCTGACGGCATGTGCGTCACATGACAGGAATATGTTGTCGACCCACCTAACTTGTACACTTGGCGAATTAGTAAAAAGAGTCTTCTACCTTGCCCGATTTAGGTTTTCTTGTGGATGTGATAATCACTCCCAAAAAAGTGATGAAAACGTAAGAGTTTGTCTCATAAACGGCAAGAAATGAATGCAACAGTTTCACAGTCGCACAGTTTTCCCTGTGCTCTGTCAAAACATATGTTTTTAACGTTTTCAAATTTTTCCCTGTGTAGACTGTCAAATCCTGCATATGCCCAAGCAAATCTGAACATGTCCAGGAATTTTGGAGAGCGAAGTTGATTATGTGTGAGTACCTGAACTTTGATAATTGTCTGAAAATAAAAAATTAAACTTTTCACTCGAGGGAAGATTTGAACCAAGGACCTTTCGTTCCGCAGCTGCTCACGCTAACCACGGGACCACGGCGCTACTGAGCCCACATTGTCCTTGATGTTGCCTGTCTTGCGCATGGACTACTCAGTTTGTATATTTTGCTTATTTTTTTCATAGTTCCACACAACATCTTCCCGTTTTCTCGATTGATCTGTGTTCAGGTTTTTAAGGCCTATCCACTGTGCCAACTTATAACTAAATCCGAGGGGGGTGCGATGGGGAGGTTCCCTTGTTAGTAACTTGATACGCAAACCATAGTCGTCTAGAACTGCGACAACCTCGGAGTGTTGCGATAGAAAGGTGAACAAAATCGTGTTACGTGTCTGGTCACGCCAGAAGCGCGGGGTAGCAGCCCCAAGCCCACTTTTTAACAGTCAGGGAAGGTCTCTCGCCGCACGGAGTGTAGTGATCCGTCACTAATAACCTCGACATCGCCAGGGCGCTGGATTTTAATCTTTCTTCCGTGACGCACTTTGCTACGTGCCGTGACTTGAGAGTGGAAGGGCGCGAGTAGGGAGCGAAAGAAGTCGCGGCCGTGGTGTGTTCGGAGTAGGTAGGCTCACGTGTCGTGGTTGCCGCAGGGGGCTGGACTGGGGGTGCGTCGTGGGAAAGAAATACCGCCGGCCGGGTCGGCGCCGACAGCCGTGAGATATACGGCCGGTCCCAGCTGAATGCCAAACGCTGGCCGCCACGTGTAGCCCGTGGCCACGGCGGCGCAAGCAGATGAGTCGCACGAACTCACCATCGCTGTCTGCAGCAGTTCCGCACTGTCGCCTAGCAAACAAAACAAGCTCGTACTGAACACATTCTGGAGATGTACGACTGGGTGCGACACTAAACGGAGAGTTCCCGTCAGATGCGTGAACTGTACTGTATATAAATGTGATAGGGCCATTACTGTGCACCGTATTGTGCAGGGGTGTCCAACGCGCGGCACGAAGCCCACATGCGGCCCAAAGCAAGTATCGGTGTGGCCCAAGAAGTGAACATTTATCTTATGACCGCTAAAAAAAATTACAATTCCGTTTATGTGAAGTTATAATAAATTAAAAATTTTGAACACTTTAATTTTGAAACTCACGCCACACTATCAGACGATGCTTTCTTTGAACAATTTTAATAAACATTTTAGGAACAGGGATCAAAAAAATTTTTAAAAAATTTTCTTTTTAAAATTCAGTCTCGATCGCACGACGTATGCTAGAAGGACATAGGTGACCGGTTTTGGTCATATCACATGACCATCATCAGACCTGTAATTTAATTTAGAAAGTAATAAAAACCTTACTAGATTGACAATAAAATATGACAAAATGCTTAGCTTACTTTGGTATGACGTGTTTGATGAGAAATAATTTATTAAATTTAATTTTCATACTGAGCTTCATGATTTTGGTTCTAGTACTTCTCAACTTTTTATAATTTCCAGTTGCGTGACTAGATTAACTTTGAACAATTTTAATAAACATTTTTGGAATTTTAAAAAGAAAATTTTTTAAAATGTTTTTTGAACGCTGTTCCTAAAATGTTTATTAAAATTGTTCAAAGTTTGTATAGTCAGGCGACTGGAAATTATAAAAAGTTTAGAAGTACTAGAACCAAAATTATGGAGCATAGTATGAAAATTAAATTTAATAAATTATGTCTCGTCAAACAGGTCATACCAAAGTATGCTAAGCATTTTGTCATATTTTATTGTCAATCTAGTAAGGTTTCTTTTACTTTCTAAATTAAATTACATGTCTGATGATGGTCATGTGATATGACCGAAACCGGTCACTTATGTTCTTGTAGCATACGTGGTGCGATCAAGACTGAATTTTAAAAAGATTTTTTTAAAAAAAGATGCTTTCTTTTCATGGCGGTTATTGTTAGTGTTAAGTTTATAATGGGTGGCCCAAAAAAATACTTTTCTTCTAAGTTAAAAGGTTGGGCACCCCTGGTAAAGAGTATACATCATAGTTAATCGCACAAAATGGCACCGCTGAAAGTAGTATCGATTGGAAGCAAAGTAAACACGGGTCCGCAAATGAGCAGTTAGTTCGCTGGACAACTGCAGTTTGTTATTACTATCCGTTGATAACATCGGTGTGCCGGCGATTGCTGCACAAAAAAGTTCTCCACGTACGCGTACACCACCATTACTCTACCACGCAAACATAGGGGCTACACTCGTCTGGTGTGAGACGTTCCTGGTGGGGAGGGTCCACCGGGGACCGAACCGCACAATAACCCTGGGCTCGGTGTGGGGCGGCGGAGGGGTGAAGTGGACTGCGGTAGTCGTCGTGGGGTTGTGGACCACTGCGGCTGCGGCGGGGACGGAGCCTCTCCGTCGTTTCTAGGCCCCCGGTTAACATACAATACAATACAGTATACCTCGTTCATCGTGACTTTGACCCTATGTAAACTAACGCCCAGCGATTGTTCGTGGGGCGAAGTGCAGCTACACCATATGCTGATGCAACTGCAAATACGCTCTATGTATGTATCTGTTATTTCGTTGCTATTCTAGCGTGAAAGACTCATTGAGTTACGCTAAAGCACTCGAAGTCTTTACCGTTTTTGTCACTTACCATGTTAACGGTTTAATTCGTGTAGTTCCTGTTTCAAAAGTCATAAGAAAGTCGCTCTCTTTGTCTCGTCAATGGAGCTCACGTGCTTTTATCGTGTAAAACTTCTGTAGTGAAACGTATGCGGCGAAAACTGTTAACATACAATTGTTCACGAAGAAACCATCATTTATTTAAAATGACCGATTTGGCACATACAGTAGGCTACCTTCAGACCAAATAGTACCATTTTCTGGAGCTGGCGTCGTGCCGAGTAGCTACGTGTTGTCAAGACGATAACTGCTCAAATGATGCAATCAATCTGAAGATGGCCTACTGCATAGAAACCGGCCATTTTAAATAAATGATATTTTGCGAACGTGACTGTTTCTTCGTAACTAATTATCACAAGTAGGATCACTGAGACTCCCAAACATGTTGATTAAAATCATGTGAAAAAGCAGCCAAAAACAGACTGTCATTAAAATCTTCGAGAAGTTTTTACAAAAAGAAGTCGCTAGCGGAATGGCAGATTTCAGAAGTTTTTCAGTATACCATTTCACTGTTCTTGCGAACTGTGATAATTCGAATTTGAAGCTATATTCTTTGCCTGCTTTTCATCATTATCACAAATCACCCCTGCCTAATAATCGTACGTACGCGACTATACTAAACAGGGCGTAAGTTACACTCCAATGGAAGGAGACTCCAGCGACGAAGCAACAAACTCAGAGGGATACACAGGCACAGACTCTAAAGATGCGACAGAGAAACTACTATTTCTGTCAACAGAGACAGAGTATAAGATGTATATATAGAAGCAAAGATCAGACACTACAACGCAATATGTGGTTAAGACGATAACATTAAGACGTCATGTGACAAAACAAATACACAGTGCAGACAAGAATATTGAGGGAAGAAATTGGATCCTGAAAAGGGAAGGTGAAACGTGGATGAGAAGACGTAGAGAAGAACTGTACAGGATAATGAAGACGACATGAAGAATAATCAGACAGAAAATAGCACGTTTTCCGGTTCATGCGATCAGGATGAATATGCACAGAATGACCAAAAGTGCGCGGGAAACAAAGGGTACGAAAATGGGGAAAGTAAGACAGAAAATGCGTTGTTGAACCTCACGAAGGATTGGTCGGAAGTGGGAATGAAGGTGGAAAGAAAGAGAAAACTGGAGTAACAAGTACACACCGGTCGATTTGCTAGAGATCAACGGCAAGAAGGATGCAGGAAAAGGATAGTCACCGGTGGGGCAGTGTAGCGAAGAGGATACTGAAAATCTCTGAAAAAGAGCGTGAGAGAAGAAGGGAAAGACTAAGGAGGAGGACAGCCTGAGAGAGAAAGAGAAAGAATGAAGAAATTCTGGGAGCATTACCTATGTATTAATTTTCTTCATATTCACCTATGATCTTTTTTCAAGGCACTACACATTCCATCTGACAGATCTTCGAAGTCTTTTCCTGTCTCTGACAGAATTACAATGTCGTCAGCAAACATCTGGGTCATTATTTCCTCTCCATGAATCTTAATCCCCTTTTTGGTGCCGGCCGCTGTGGACGAGCGGTTCTAGGCGCTTCAGTCTGGAAGCTACGGTCGCAGGTTCGAATCCTGCCTCGGGCATGGATGTGTGTGATGTCCTTAGGTTAGTTAGGTTTAAGTAGTTCTATGTTCTAGGGGACTGATGACCTCAGATGTGAAGTCCCATAGTGCTCAGAGCCATTTGAACCATTTGAACCCTTTTTGGTTTTCATAACTGCTAACGTTGCAGCAATTTACAAGCGTGTTGCTAGCTGAGGCGGAATAAGGGGAACCAGCCCGCATTGGCCGAGGCAGATGGAAAACCACCTAAAAACCATCCACAGACTGGCCGGCTCACCGGACCTCGACACAAGTCCGCCGGGCGGATTCGTGCCGGGGACCAGGCGCTCCTTCCCAATCAGGACACGGAAAGCCGTGCGTTAGACCGCACGGCTAACTGGGCGGGCAGGGTATACTGTACAAACTCAAGCCTTCCTCGGAATGGCGTTTTCGTTTGAAAGGCTACCCCGCCGTGTTTCGTTGGTGGCACACTGGGCGGTGCGGAGCCTGCAGAAATTGCCCCGCGCAGTTTTGCGGCTTCACTGTGGAACTCTTCGCCCCCAGCGGCGCTGGAAGCCTCGAAAGTGCTGTTGGGCGGGCAGACGGCGGAACTGAGCGCAGCGCGGCGCCGCCCCGGTCGGAAATAGCGCCGCTCCGTGCTGGCCGGAGTAGGGTAGGGGCGCTCCCCCAGCCAGCCAGCCGGGCGTGCGTGCGTGCTCACGTGTGAGCGGTGCCCGCCCACGCGACGAGGTACTGTGCGCCGCTGGGGCCAGCCTCGCAGCTGGGGCGACAGTAACAAAAATCTTCACCGGCATATCTGTCTCAAGCCCGTCTCTCACGGACGCCATCATCATCATCCTCATCATCATCATCATCAACCGACATTCAAAATCCAGTCGATGACATCATCTTCAACATCGTCACAATCATCAACATCGTCACCATCATCATCAACATCGTCACCATCATCAACATCGTCACCATCATCAACATCGTCACCATCATCAACATCGTCACCATCATCAACATCGTCACCATCATCAACATCTTGAACAGTTTCCAGCACCAGGCAGGTTCTGTTTGGAACATAAACCTCGCCACCTACTCCTTTTCTCCACCATATTTCTGTGTTCAATCTGCTCCAATCTTCAACTCTTTTTTCGACACACACACCCACACCTTGCAGCCACCCCTCCTTTGGTGTTCCTAGTGGTCGTTTTCCTTCATATCTACATTTCGTGTATCTTCTTGGGACTCATCTCGTTTTCCATTCTCTTTAAGTGCTCATACCATCTTAGCCTTGATGTTTCATTCCCGTTCTGCAAGGATTCCTCTTTCACTATTTTTCTTACACTTACATTCCTCATTCCACCCGTCCGTTTTACTCCTATTCCTTTTCAGAGGAACTTCATTTCACGTGTCTGTAATCTGCATAAAACTGTTTTCGTCATTACCTATATTTCAGCTGGATAAAGTCAGTATCGGGATGTAGTAACTTGCATATATTACTTCCTTGCTTTTTTGTGGGACGGCCTTTTTTCCAAATCAGGCTCCTAACACTTGGCAGGAATGCGTCTGCATGTCTGGCACATTCAATGAACTCTTTCTCATTTCTTCCATTTTCTTCTCTCACACTTCCCACGTACTTGGCACTTTGCACCTTCTTCAGTTGTTCATCTCTAATCCTTATTCCGGTACGTGGTCTTCCTTCTTTCGAGTTGTAATTAGGAACTCAGATAAGTTTACATTAAATTTCATTCCATACTGTCTCACAGCCATCCGGTGTGGTCGAGCTGATTTAGGCGCTTCAATCTGGAAACGCGCAACCCCTGCGGTCGCAGGTTCGAATCCTGCCTCGGGCATGGATGTGTGTGATGTCCTTAGGTTAGTTAGGTTTAAATAGTTCTAAGTCCTAGGGGACTGATGACCTCAGATGTTAAGTCCCATAGTGCTCAGAGCCATTTGAACCATACTGTCTCACGGTTTCTTCCCAAGCATCCAGCTGTTGCAGTATCTCTTCTCTGTTACCCCAGATCATCAAGTCATCTGCGAACAGCATTGCTTTCATCTTTTCAAGTTTTTGTTTTCTGCCACGTTAGTCATTCTTTCTTCCAAGACCACATCGAAGGGGAGAGGTGACAATGCATTACCTTGTTCCACACACTTGTTTCCTCGAACCAGCTTTCAGCAAGGCAACTAGCCAGTCGAAGCTCTGACGGTAAATATGTAAGTGTATATTACACTGACGTGACAGAAGTCATGGGATAGCGATATGTAAATATACAAATGCCTGGGGTATCGCGTACACAGGAGTGCATTAGCGGAGATCTCATTTGTACTCAGGTGTGTCATGTGAAAAGGTTTCCGACGTAGTTATGGCCTCACGACGGGAACTGAGCGCGAAGTGGTTGTTGGAGCTAGGCACACGCGACAATTCGGAAATTGTTAGGGAATTCAATATTCCGAGTCCAAAGTGATAAGTGTGCCGAGAATACAAAATTTCAGGCATTGCCTCTCACCACAGACAACGCAGTGGCCAATGGCCTTCACTTAACAACCGAGAGCAGCAGCATTTCTGTAGATGGTTCAAATGGCTCTGAGCACTATGGGACTTAACAGCTATGGTCATCAGTCATTTCTATAGAGTTGTCAATGCTAACAGACAAGCAATATCGCGTGGAATGACCGCAGGCATCAATGTGTCGCGTACGACGAACGTATCCGTTAGGACGGTGCTGTGAAATTTGGCGTTAATGAGCTGTGGTAGGAGACACGGAACCTAGTGCCTTTGCTAACAACACATCGACTGCAGTGCCTCTCTTGGGTTCTTGACCATATCGGCTAGACCGTAGACGACAGGAAAACCGTGGTCTGGCCAGATGAATTCTGACTTCAGTTGGTAAGAGCTGATGGTAGGGTTAAGAGTGTGGTGCAGACCCCACGAACCCATGGGTCCAAGTTATCAACAAGGCACTGTCCAAGCTGATGGTGGCACTATAATGGTGTGTGATGTGTTTACATACAGGAAATGGTTATGTTCGGCTACTTGGAGGCAATTTGCAATCATTCATGTACTTCATGTCCCCAAAACAACTAGGAATATTTATAGATGACAAAGCGCCATGTCACCGGGCCACAATTGTTCGCGATTGGTTCGAGGAACGATTTGGACAGTTCGGACGAATGATTTGACCACCCAGGTCTCTCGTCATGAATCCCATCGAACATTTATGAGACATAATCGAGAGCTTAGTTCGTGCACAAAATCCTACATCGGCAACGCATTCGCAGTTATGGACTGCTATAGAAGCAACATGGCTCGATATTTATGCAGGGGACTTTTCAGCAGCTTGTTGAGTGTATGCTACAGCAAGATCCTGCACTACGCCGGACAAAAGGTGGTCCGAGACGGGGGTGATACGCCAGTATGGCGATGACGAATACACGCTTCCAATGTGCGTTCACCTCGATGTCGCCAAACACGGATGCGACCATCATGGTGCTGTAAACAGAACCTGGATTCATCCGAAAAAATGACGTTTTGCCATTCGTGCACCGAGGTTCGTCGTTGAGTACAGCATCGCAGGCGCTCCTGTCTGTGATCCAGCGTCAAGGGTAACCGCAGCCATGGTCCGAGCTGATAGTCCATGGTGCTGCAAACGTCGTCGAACTGTTCATGCAGATGGTTGTCGTCTTGCAAACGTCCCCATCTGTTGACTCAGGGATCGAGACGTGGCTGCACAATCCGTTACAGCCATGCGGATAAGATGCCTGTCATCTCGACTGCTAGTGATACGAGGCCGTTGGGATCCAGCACGGTGTTCATTAATACCCTCCTGAATCCACCGATTCCATATTCTGCTAACAGTCATTGGATCTCGACCAACGCGAGCAGCAATGTCGCGATACGATAAACCGCAATCGCGATAGGCTACAATCTAACCTTTTTGAAAGTCGGAAACGTGAAGGTACGCATTTCTCCTCCTTACACGAGGCATCACAACAACGTTTCGTAGCTCGTGGTCGTGTGGTAGCGTTCTCGCTTCCCACGCCCGGGTTCCCGGGTTCGATTCCCGGCGGGGTCAGGGATTTTCTCTGCCTCGTGATGGCTGGGTGTTGTGTGGTGTACTTAGGTTAGTTGGTTTAAGTAGTTCTAAGTTCTAGGGGACTGATGACCATAGATGTTAAGTCCCATAGTGCTCAGAGCCATTTGAGCCAACAACAACGTTTCACCAGACAACGCCGGTCAACTGCTGTTTGTGTATGAGAAATCGGTTGGAAACTTTCCTCATGTCTGCACGTTGTAGGTGCCGCTACCAGCGCTAACCTTGTGTGAATGCTCTGAAATGCTAATCATTTGCATACCACAGCATCTTCTTCCTGTCGGTTAAATTTCGCGTCTGTAGCACGTCATCTTCGTAGTGTTGCAATTTTAATGGCCAGTAGTGTAGTTCAATAATTGTTGCTACATGTGTTAAAGCAATAAATCTTCTTTCGTTTCGGTACCTCCAATGGCTGAATCGTTATATTTGGTGTCCTCAATGCGTAGCTCGACAGTTCCATGTAGTCCGTTGTACGAACGATTACGTCCAACACAAACAGTAAGTTTTCATTTCCAACCAATTTCCAAAAAATTCATGCATCGACTGCGAATGGAATAAATTGTCTAAAACTCCAGTTGCTAAACCTCCATTTTTATCTGGTTTCATGCGGGGTAGCCGCTATTTTTTGAGCGCCAGGATAGGCAGTTCCCTTACGAGTGATAGGAGAAACGGCTGTGGAAACTGAAAGTAAAATGACCGTACCGCAGGGTACTGGGTTAGTAGTAGTCCCAACCTCACGCGTAGCTGCACGAATTAAAAAGGCTGCCCCGAACAAAAACGCCGGCAACGCTAGCGAGTGTCGGCTCATAGAGAATGTATGACGGGAAGCAGTATGGCTTCTGTCGGGTCGCGTAGCGCCCCTCTGCGCCCCGGCGCCAAATATTGACTCTTGTCGCCGCCCCTCACCCCAGGGCAGGGGCGCTCATCATGAGAAAGTGCAGCTGCGCAAACCACCCCTGCGTATGACTGTTCGGGCCTGCGCCACGGCGCACACATGTCGCAGGGTGCCGGTGTAAGACCACAGACACGGGGTGACGCTCGCATGGTTCGTGCAGCGATCTGTGACGTCTTGGGTTTTGAATCTGTATTAATTGTTCACTTCAAAAAGACTCTGGGCTCAGTGGTTGACGGAAGTAGCTGTTTCGATAGAAGACGGAAGTCGGTGTATGATTTCAGACCGAAATTCGTTTATTTCTTGTCGCTCCAGTCATCAGCTTCCAACACTGTGTCCTGGTACACTGACATTGTTGTAGCGATATTGTTTCGGTGTTGACCTCACCGTGCGAGTACGACCATGCACAAAGGGTATCCAGTTCGCAGTACTTAAAACTAAAAAATATAGTTTCGTTTACGAATGCGTAGACGCTCTGGATAAAGTGTCCTCTTGTTTGACTACGTTGACTACAAGGAAATAGCTGTGGGGTACTTATCGAGGACTTTCCACTTCTGTCGAGACAACTTCCCCAGTCAGCTACTGGACCGATAGCGTTCTTGGAGTGGGCAGTTAATGCAGAAAACTGATTACAAAGGAATGATTTCCTTTTTATTAATCTACTGTGGATTGTAACAATAATTACTCATAAAAACTGTGAACCATGGCCTCCAGATGATTTCAGGGTGTATATTTATTACAACTGAAGGCTGCCTCTTTCTTGTAAATTAAATCATCCGACACCCTTTTTGTTCGCCACCTTCAATTTTTGCTAAGAAACGTAGTTTTTCGTTACTTTCGTCCTGGTTCCCTAATTCAGCACCAGTTTCATAAATTATGAAAACATTACAGCAGAATTTACGTAAAAAATAGTTTAACTCCATGAAGTAATCATCGTGATAATTATTAGACCAGTTTCAATAAAAATTAACAGAATGACGTTGTATACAGTAGAAATATGTTTTAAGGTAAAAATATATTAGAGGAAATCAGAATTTCATCGATGTTGACAAAAACACTCGGCTCCGTATCTATGACTGATTACTCGGGCCTTTAATGCGAATGAGTTGGCTGAGAGGTGATTTTTCGAAAGTACAAGGCTAGTCACACGTGGGCTGAATTTATTACAAGCTTATTGTCATAAAAGTGTGAGATCAAAATTCAGTACTTACGAAAAATGTACCTGAATGTGTTGGAGGTTTTTGGTTGTGTTAAGTGCAAAGAGTGCACAAAAATGTGCGATTTTAGAATAAAGTTTGTTTTTAGTCATTCCGAGTTTTCTTTTCAGCTGTCTCAGCAGAGGAAGATACGACAGTGTGTTCAAACCATTCAGAACATTTATTAGGGCCAAATAGCACCCTGGTATGAAGCTACATGTGTCTAAACTTGTCATTTGACTCGACGTATCAGCTATATGGACAGGACAAGAGCCAGTCGCTGAGGGGAGAAAATCTCCGACCTGGCCGGGAGTCGAACTCGGCCCCTTTCTGTTAGCAATCTGCCGTACTGACCCTGCAGCTACTGAGAGGCGACATTCATTCCGACTTCAAGACGCAGACACACAATTCAGGCTTCAGAGAGATTGTAACATCCCCAGGACCACAACAACCTGCAAGAAGATAAATACAAAAAATGGTTTACATGGCTCTAAGCACTATGGCACTTAACATCTGAGGTCATCAGTCCCCAGACTTAGAACTACTTAAACCTAACTAACCTAAGGACATCACACACATCCATGCCGGATTCGAACCTGCGACCGTAGCAGCAGGGCGGTTCCGGACTGAAGCGCCTAGACCCGCTCAGCCACATCGACCGGCAAGATAAATACAGACAGTTACATATGCGGAACGAAAAAATGGTACTGATGTGCAAGTTAAAATGTTTCCCACGTTTCTATCTTCATTTGTGTAAAGGATACAATGTCAAGAAATGACATTAACTTCTTTGAAACAGCCTGTTCTTAAAAATAGGGGGGCGACTTACTTCACTGATGAAATATCTGTTCAGACGCTTCGAAGGATACGCACTGATCCACTGCTCCCAAAAACACGGACTTCATGGATGTGGCCCAGTTGAAACGGGTTCACTGAAAATGCGAGTGTGGACTATCTCACCTACAAATCGACCAGTTTACTGGGCTGATACTCCGAGAAGAATTCCCAAGCACACGACTCTTTTTTTTTAATCTCCCGCTAATTTGAAACGACCCCGTACACTCTTGTCGTGACTTCTCCGCGCGGTAAGTCGGTGTTTTCGTGCTGAAGGTCGAGAAAACGTCGCGGCTTCGCGTGTCGGCGTCAGCGCGGCGTGTAGCAGGTGGCAGGCGGGCGCTTGAAGCTAATGAGAAGCTGCCGACAACCCGGCTGGGTCACGCAGGGCGCGCCGCCTCGTGCTGCTACTGTACGGAACAGCTGCCGCCGTGTCACTGCCTTCTCTGTCCATTGTCGAAGCGTAGGGTCCCTGTGTGCGTCTTCCATCCCGCAAATGTTATCCATCCAAAACTGTGCCAACGGCTGTGTCACGCCGGATACACCGATTCTTGCCCGATCACCGAAGCTAAACAACATCGGACCCAGTTGGTACTTGGGCCGCCGAGAAGTATTTTTTGCAACAGTCGATGTTATTTGCATACAAGAGCACTCTCTCTCAGGAGTGGAGTTTTTTCGATTTCGTGACGTAAGTCTGATTAAAAAAGGAAAGATCAAATTGCCGTCATTGAAACGAGCACATCGGTATTCTTACTTGTCATAAATACACTACTGGCCATTAAAATTGCTACACCATGAAGATGACGTGCTACAGACGCGAAATTTAACCGACAGGAAGAAGATGCTGTGATATGCAAATGATTAGCTTTTCAGAGCATTCACACAAGGTTGGCGCCGGTGGCGACACCTACAACGTGCTGACATGAGGGAAGTTTCCAACCGATTTCTCACACACAAACAGCAGTTGCCTGGTGAAACGTTATTGTGATGCCTCGTGTAAGGAGCAGAAATGCGTACCATCACGTTACCGACTTCGATAAAGGTCGGATTGTAGCCTATCGCGATTGCGGTTCATCGTATCGCGACATTGCTGCTCGCGTTGGTCGAGATCCAATGACTGTGTGCAGAATATGGAATCGGTGGGTTCAGGAGGGTAATACGGGACGCCGTGCTGGATCCCAACAGCCCCGTATCACTAGCAGTCGAGATGATAGGCATCTTATCCGCATGGCTGTAACGTATCGTGCAGCCACGTCTCGATCCCCGAGTCAACAGATGGGGACGTTTGCAAGACGTCAACCATCTGCACGAACAGTTCGACGACGTTTGCAGCATGGTGGACTATCAGCTCGGAGACCATGGCTGTGGTTACCCTAGACGCTGCAACACAGACAGGAGCGCCTGCGATGGTGTACTCAACGACGAACCTGGGTGCACGAATCGCAAAATGTCATTTTTTCGGACGAATTCAGGTTCTGTTTACAGCATCATGATGGTCGCATCCGTGTTTGTCGACATCGCGGTGAACGCACATTGGAAGCGTGTATTCGTCATCGCCATACTGGCGTGTCTCCTGCCGTGATGGTATGGATGCCATTGGTTACACGTCTCGGTCACCTCTTGTTCACATTGACGGCACTTTGAACAGTGTACGTTACATTTCAGATATGTTACGACCCGTGACTCTATCCTTCATTCGATCCCTGCGAAACCATACATTTCAGCAGGATAATGCACGACCGTATATTGCAGGTCCTGTACGGGCCTTTCTGGATACAGAAAATGTTCGACTGCTGCCCTGGCCAGCACGTTCTCCAGATCTCTCACCAGTTGAAAACGTCTGGTCAATGGTGGCCGAGCAACTGGCTCGTCACAATACGCCAGTCACTACTCTTTATGAGCTGTGGTATCGCGTTGAAACTGCACGGGCAGCTGTACCTGTACACGCCATCCAAGCTCTGTTTGACTCAATGCCCAGGCGTATCAAGCCCGTTATTACGGCCAGAGGTGGTTGTTCTGGGTAACTGATTTGTCAGGATGTATGCACCCAAATTGTATGAAAATGTAATCACATGTCAGTTCTAGTATAATATATTTGTCCAATGAATACCCGTTTATCATCTGCATTTCTTCTTGGTGTAGCAATTTTAATGGCCTCTAGTGTATTTAGGTGAGTTATTTTTTCGTATATGTCGCGATTCACACACGGAAGAAGCGGCATCATTTGCAGCTTGGTTGGTTGGCTGCAATAGAGTTTCGTGATCGCATCGAGTACACGTCATCTTGACGTCACTTCTGAGTAACTACCTTCTCCCGATAAAGACAGACCGAGCAGCCACTATGTGGAGTTAAGGTTGGTTGGTTGGTTGGTTTTGGGGAAGGGGACCAAGCAGCGGGGTCATCGCTCCCATCGGATTAGGGAAGGACAGGTGTAACGTTCATTAATAATTATTATTTATGTTTTTTAATGGATATACAGTGCGTAATGTTCGTCTTACGGAAATTTATAGCGTATTGTGTTGTTGAGGAAATGATGTACTTAATCAATTTTACTGTAATCAAAAAAAAAAAAGTTAACAACTTAATCTGGAAGACCAGTATGTAATGCCTATAATGAAATCAATCCCTCTGAAATTTACTCAGTCTCGTTGTACCGAGTTCTGTCGGCCTGTGCAATAAACTGATAAAATTCCCTATGCAAATAAACAATGAAACGCATTTTTGTAGCTGTTAAGTCGCAACGGCTGTAATCTTGATCTTCTATTCTCTCCATAGTGGGCACACAAAATATTCAGTCTTGGCTCAGTGAATTGCAATGCCGGCCGTAAAATAACTTCATACAAATAATGTTAGTAGATTAGTTGATAAATGAATAACCTTGCAAATGTTCAGTGATAATATTGTATATTGGCTCAGCACTGTGCAATGCTCCCCGCATTAAATCTGTTACTTGCATTAATACTTTTCTAATTCTGTCACATTAAGTTTTTTGACTCTGATTGAAAAATCATTTCTTAAAAAAAATATTCATTGGATTTAAATAAATAGGATGTGGAAGAGGATGAGGTACTGATAAGAGGATGTGCTGAGACCGAATGGTTCAGTTAGAAACTTGTATTCCAAATAAAATTTCTCCTTCACAAAATCTGATACGAAACATTTTAAACTTTAAAACCAGTGAACTTCTCAACTATTCTACAGTTCTCACGTACTGACGTAGTTGACAATACTTGTATTGTTACATGACAGAATATCTGACATCGATTGACAAAATAGATCCAAAATTTAGCTTGTCTGTATCAGGATTCCAAAACACACAAAATATTACAATTCGCATATACCTAATCAACCTATACATTATATCTGATGGCGAATACTTGGTTCCTACATTCAAGGGTCGGTACTGTTAGAATTAGCAAAATCCATATTGCTCTGGTGCGTAATTAAAAACTAAATATACAAAATTTCATTACCTTACAAAACTGTATTATGCTGCGTCCATAGACCAACGGCCCACAGCTAGCCACTAGCTTAAAGTCTTGCAGCCTATCTTTAACAGAGTGCAACGCAACTGGTACTGCGCTCCTCGCGCCACTATTTCCAGTCGATTCTGCCCCTCAGGCAACATCTTTGGTTCAGTGGTGTCAAAGATACAATCTCTTCTACATGTGATAACCATTTCATGTCATTTTTCACGAAATATTTTAGAAAATCGGGCTCCACGTACAAATGGACCCCTCACATAGGGAAGTAAAACGGCCGTGCCCTTTCAGAGGAACCATCCCGGTATTCGCCTGAAGCGGTTTAGAGAACTCACAGGAAACCTAAATCAGGAGGATGGCCGGATGCGCGTTTGAACGACCGTCCTCCCGAATGCGAGTCGTGTGTGCCAATCACAGCACCACCTCGCTTGGTATGTACAGTTAAATGCTTGCGTGTCTGCCATGCCGTATTTGTTAGTTTCCGTATTTATAATTGTGTACTCCGAAAATAAGCAATTTAAGTGATACACCACATACTCTGAACGAGTAATTTTTTAGTACGGCTTGTTATCCAAAAATGTCGGGAAACGTTACATCGGTGGCTAAACATGCTACCTTACAGGTACAGTACTCCGCTGCAATTAAGTATATATGTCTTCGTGGATTTCCACTGTATTGGTTCTCGATTGTTGCTTGGATCGGGTTTGGGCGCACCAAGTTCCTTCAGTTTTTGGCTAACAAATTGTACACTAAACTCGTATTGTGATGTTTTCAGATTCACGGCATGTTACGGTTATTGGAAAGAAAATAAAACTCACGAGAACTGAGGCACAACACACAAAAATAAACTTGCTAATAACGCACTGTAGCCGCGCGGCATTAGCCAAGCGGTCTCAGGCGCTGCAGTCATGGACTCTGTAGCTGGTCCCGGCGGAGGTTCGAGTCCTCCTCCGGGCATAGGTGTGTGTGTTTGTCCTTAGGATAATTTAGGTTAAGTAGTATGTAAGCTTAGGGACTGATGACCTTAGCAGTTAAGACCCATAAGATAAAAAAAAAAAAAAAACGCACTGTATCCCGCAAGTATCGTCATTAAGCAAGAAAATTCTTACCAACCAAATGTATTAGTAGACCACAATATTACTGCACCCGAGAGTGGGGCCGCTTCGGTCGACATGTCGTCAGTTTTTATAGTGATATTTGACGAGGACACGCTGAACCGCTTCATAGTATATGCGCATCTGTCCTGATTGCATTCATAGTGGGATGTCCTTTTTTCTTATACACAACTTTACCCTTTTACGGTGACGTCCCCGCGTTATCCGGTATTGGCCACGAGAGTCCAAGTGCAATGATATGTCGGGTATTACTGCGAGTTGGTCAGCGTGGTTAGTTCTTTTTACCAGCCATGAAACACTCGCTGGACGGTTCACTTAAGACACTGTTTTCTAGTGCCCCCTAGCGAAACATTTACAAACTTAGCACGCCTTTTCTACAATGGATAGAATTATTAGGGACAGAAACGAAAATACTTCTTATGTAGTAACAGAACGAAGAGACTGGGTACCTCAGTACGTGACATAAACCTCCAGCCGATTAATGTAATCTTTCCCGAGAGAAAGGCGAGCTATGTGATGTTCTGGCATTACGGCAGAACGAAAAGAAGACAAAAACGGTAGGTTTTCTTACGTTTTTAACATTAATGTTTTTAACATTAAACGTTTTTAACATTAAACGTCAAGCAATGACACATCAATACATAATTGAGATATATATAGAGACAGAAATTCGATAGCAAACGTTGAGCGACTCTGTTGATTCACTTTCGTTCTAAGCGGCGGAACATGAAAATCACAGGCTGAATGAGCGAAGCCTTCTGAACGTCCATAAAAGCTGTACTTTACAGAAGCCACGCGAAGCGACCATGAAATCCGCTCTGATACACATTCGTCCCACCAGACCCAAACAGAACCCATCCCCAGCTCCCTCTGTCAGGGCTCCCTTACTCTCCACCCACACCCTAAGGCTTGGTCCGGAACAGCATCCCTCTTGACGCTCCCGAATTCCTCCTCCAAACATCGGCCCACACAAACACCGTCTTAAACACTACCCCAACTCCAACGCTCCCACGATAACCCTCTTCCTGGCAGTCTAGGCCCACTCATCCCCTCACCAATGTATGTCTTTATCTTAATCAGTCAACACGCTGGATTTTTACTTTTTTTAACTTCTGCAACTGTCCCTCTGTCTTTTATTTTTTGTGAAACATTAATTTGCCATTTCATCTGTTTCAATCCTTTAGTTAATCGACAAATCTGCCTTTTACATTTTGAATTATGCAACTGAATCTATGCATTTTGTTACGTAAAACATTCATTTTTCCAACCGCCGTGTCCAATTTCATGATATATTTTAAACTTTTTGCTCTGATACGGCTGAAGAGCGGCGACTTTTACCCGCTGACAGCCCACCCCACACCCATATGAGGCGAGAGGAGTGAAACGACAGTAAAGGAAAAAAAAAGCCACACCCACACAACCCACCAACCCTACACCTACAAACACTCCACATACTCTCCCAAAGGAACTTTAACCGTGTCCCCCTCCCAGATCATGAACTTCGCCCCAATTATCTCATGTGCGCGCGGGCTGTTCTTCCCGTGGTGGCACATTGGAGTGTGAATGTATAGTACGAGAGGACTTACTGTCCTCCCCTTGTTTCCACTCACAATAACTAGACGGAACAAGTTATCTGGTATAATTGTTTATTACATTAAACGTTACAACTTGCACAGGCAGCGCGCCAACTGCGGCTCCTGGGTTAGCTGGAAGACATACACGCCCGTTCGCTACGGGGTCTCGCAGCTACCTCTCGGCCGTTACAACGGCTAATCCTACCTGCGCACACAAAGGACCTGGGAGGTCCACTTCCGCACATAGGCTTGCAAATTCTTCCGACAGGGAGCAGACTATACTGGACAGTCTGACCTGGCCAGTCTGAAGATGCCACTAGATGGCAGTTGGAGTGAGTAGCAGAGTCCAAACATCTCACCTTCCAACTTTTAACCCTCCCCACCCATTCCACCTCCGCAGGGCTCCCTCCCTCCTCCATATTTTCCCCGCTCACATTTTTTCCCTAGCCCCTTTTCCTCATCAGATTTTGACCTCATTAATACCCCTCTACTCCAACCCCTGTTGTACCCCAAGAGCCACTCCTGCCTCATGGATACATGCGCACCAGTCCTCCATCTGTATGCCACCTCCAATCTACACAGATGTATGCCATCTCCACTCTACACTCTTCAACTATGAACCTTTCCCGTTCAACAATAGACTACTCACCCCACAGAAGGTGTCAATGAAGTGCTTCTTTTTAAAATATTTTTAGGTGTAGATTTCTTGTGTTCCTGATTTTTACCTTTTATTACTACTGTTTCAACTAAAAGCGAAGGCCGTCATGCCTCTTATACATGAAAACTTCCGGTTCTATTTTTGCCTTTAAAAGGTTTTAAATTCATTGTAAATTTATCACGTTTCTGTTTATTATCCTTTCATCTCATTTAGATTTTTTGTCGTTGGCAGAAGAGTGGGTTCATTGTACCGCTGACTGCCTCCATCCCCCCCCCCCACACCTCCCCCGTCCTTCTGGGTTGAGGGGGGGATGAAGTAAGAGTAAAGGAAAATAAGCCACGCCCCCAAAGCTCTGCTACATGGGACTAATCGGCATTTCAAGAGACAACCTTAAGGCTAGCTGTTCGAAAACCGTGAATCGGTATCAACTGATCCAAAAACTTTCACTGTCGTTATTCAAATCCGTGTAGTAAATATAACAAAAGTGTCCTGATGATTCAAGTTCTCTAGTCCATTGCTAAGAAATATGTTTTAACGTATATTATGGAGGAGGCGAGGATCGGCTGTACCTCGCGGCCTTAAAGACGATCCACAACTGCAAAGATTCAGATGCTTGGTTGCAAAGTTGCATCAAACCAGTCTTCGGACTGGAGAGCACAACAAAGATATGGCCTGCCTGTTACTAGCCGGCCGGTGTGGCGGAGCGGTTCTAGGCGCTTCAGTCTGGAACTGCGCGACCGCTACGGTCGCAGGTTCGAATCCTGCCTCTGGCATGGATGTGTGTGATGTCCTTAGGTTAGTTAGGTTTAAGTAGTTCTAAGTTCTAGGGGACTGATGACCTCAGCAGTTGAGTCCCATAGTGCTCAGAGCCATTTGAACCATTTGTCTGTTACTCTGTTAACGCAAAACGACTTTACAAATGAGCGGGCTCTGAAAGTTACGGAGATCAACTCATTTTGCTTGTAGTCGGGACCAGGTCACTGGGATGCCCACGCAGCCGTCGTGCTGTAGAAATAATGGCGACGCACCAGAGCTCGGTCATCATGAATAAATAGCTCGTCAGCGCAGAGTAAACGGCTGCTGTGGCCCATATTGTGCGTGGAGTAAAGGACACAGCAGGAACCTGTCATAAATCACGGCGGGGACGCGCGCTGACGGCAGGTAATCCTCGCTGAATGGCCGCCAACCCTGCCACGCCGCTCTGACGCCTCAGTCACGAGGACGCTACCGTACGAAAGTCTTCGCACGACAATCTTTTCTCTCTCTCTCTCTCTCTCTCTCTCTCTCTCTCTCTCGCCACACTTTTTTGTCCCTTTTGCAGCCGCCTCGCGTCGCCAGCGGTAATTTAGTTAGGTATCAAATTTCTTTGGCGGGACTAATGGCACTTTAATGAGCTGCGGGGGAACAATCGCGGCGCGCTGCCGCGTGGCGCGCTAGTGCGCGGGTGATGGATGCGCGACACGCCCCCGCGCTCGCAACCTGCCGGGGGGGAGGGGTGGGGGTGGCGGCGAATGTGCACTCGCAATTACCACCCCGGCCCGGCGGCGCTTGTCGGCTCCTGCGACATCCACATCAGCTGCCGGCGGCGGAAAAAGGCTTCTGTCAACAGGCGCCCGTCCTCGTGAGCGGATGCTGCGCTGCTGATAGAAGTGTTGTGGTCCTACGTAATACACTCAGGGACAAAAGTCGTGGGATAGCGATATCCTACGTAATACACTCAGGGACAAAAGTCGTGGGATAGCGATATGTACAGACACATATGTCAGCTGTATCGGGTCGACAAGGTATAAAAGGGCAGTGCTTCGGCGGAGCTGTCATGTGTACTCACAAGGGAACCTCCCTATCGCACCCCCCGGAGATTTAGTTATAAGTTGGCACAGTGGATACGCCTTGAAAAACTGAACACCGATCAATCGAGAAAACAAGAAGAAGTTGTGTGGAACTACCAAAAAAATAAGGAAAATATGCAAACTGAGTAGTCCATTTGCAAGATAGGCAACATCAAGGCTACTGGGAGTTCAGGAGCGCCGTGGTCCCGTGGTTAGCGTGAGCAGCTGCGAAACGAGAGGTTCTTGATTCAAGTCTTCCCTCGATTGAAAAGTTTAATTTTTTATTTTCAGACAATTATCAAAGTTCAGGCACTCACACATAATCAACTTCGCTCTCCAAAATTCCAGGACATGTTCAGATTTGCTTGGACATATGCAAGATTTGACAGTCTACATACGGGAAAATTTGAAAACGTTAAAAACATATGTTTTGACAGGGCACAGGGAAAACTGTGCGACTCTGAAACTGTTGCATTCATTTGTTGCAGTTTATGTCACAAACTATTATGTTTTCATCACTTTTTTGGGAGTGATTATCACATCCACAAGAAAACCTAAATCGGGCAAGGTAGAAGAATCTTTTTACCCATTCGCCAAGTGCGCAAGTTAGGTGGGTCGACAACATATTCCTGTCATGTGACGCACATGCCGTCACCAGTGTCGTACAGAATATATCAGACGTGTTTTCCTGTGGAGGAATCGGTTGACCTATGACCTTGCGATCAAATGTTTTCGGTTCCCATTGGAGAGGCACGTCCTTTCGTCTACTAATCGCACGGTTTTGCGGTGCGGTCGAAAACACAGACACGAAACTTAGTACAATGAACAGAGACGTCAATGAACGAACGGACAGATCATAACTTTGCGAAAATGAAGAGGGTAAACTTTTAACTCGAGGGAAGGCTTGAACTAACGACCTCTCGTTTCGCAGCTGCTCACGCTAACCATAGGACCACGGTGCTCCTGGGCTCACATTATCCTAGATGTTGCCTATCTTGCACATGGAGTGCTCAGTTTGTATATTTTCCTTATTTTTTTTCATAGTTCCACACAACTTCCTCCAGTTACCTCGATTGATCTGTGTTCAGTTTTTCAAGGCCTATCCACTGTGCCAACTCATAACTAAATCTGAGCGGGGTGCGATGGGGAGGTTCCCTTGTCAGATGATTCATGTGGAAATGTTTCCGATGTGATTGTGGCCGGAAATTAACAGTCCTTGAACGTGGTTGGGGCTAGACGCGTGGGACATTGCATTTCGGACATCGAAAGGGAATTCAATATTCTGAGATCCTCAGTGCCAAGAGTGTGCCTCTCAACACGGAATACGCAGTGGCCGGCGGCGTTCACTTAACGACCGAGAGCAGCGGTCTTTGCGGAGGGTTTTCGTTGCTAGCAGGCAAGCAACACTGCGTGAAATAGCCGCAGAAATCAGTGCGGGGCCTACGACGAACGTATCGGATAGGACAGTGCAGCGAAATGCGGTTTATTTATTTAATCGTATGGTGATTTTATGCAATATACAGCTGATACAAGGCAAATGATTTTATACAATATACATATGATATAAGACAAGATTAAACCTTAAGGTCCGTGTTTTTCAACCAATTAATTAAGCTGGGTGTGAGAGTGAACAAGTCGTCGGGAATTCAAGGGTATGAATGAAGTGGACAGCGTTGGAATAAATGTTCAATTGTCCGCTCTCCTTGATTGCATTCACACAAGGGCGAACTGATCCAGCCCCATTTGTACCTGAAGTAGCTACAACACCAATGTCCAGTCCTTAACCTGTTCAGGCGGCACCAGAGGTTCCTTGGTAGGTCAAAACCTTTTGGCTTCTTTGTGGGATCAAGGTGATGGGCTCTTGTTCCCAATGTTTTTGTTGTCCATTCATGCTTCCAGGTGTAAGGTGTCAGGCAAATCCAACACCTTCCATGAAAACCCTGACATGATAAGCAAATCCAGTAGTATGTCACATAGCTCCGAATAAATCGTGACATTAAATTAACCAAAGTAATACGAGTAACGAGTGAGCAAATGGAATACCACAGACTAACACAAGAATGCCTAAATGCATGTCATACCTTCCCACCGTGAGACAGACGCAGTTCCGAGGGGAGAAACGAGAACAGAAGCCGAGAGCAGAACCGTGTTAAGCGAGAAGGCCCTACGACAAGGGACGGACACCCACGTCGCCAGCTAACCGCTAGGACCACACCATCTGCAAGTTTTTAGCGTGAGACTTTTTCGCGTCTCTGTTACGTTAGGACCACCCCCCAGCCCATGTTAAAAGCTAGAGAGCCCTCCAGAAGAACAGTATAGATCTTACGATAACGCTAAAAGGACCACATCAGCTGCAAGTTTTAACGTGAGACTTTTTCGCTTCTCTGTTACGTTGCAAACTTTAAAAACATTGCCCCACCACGAAAAGTATAACGTTTCTCATTGGATAGACAGAATTTTTGTAGGCGGAGCTTAAGGTTAACATTGAGACCCTGATTGGTCAGATGAAAACACAGCCAGATAGGTTTTTTTAAACCAACTTCGGTAAATTGTAACAAGGAGAAGTTAGGAGTGAGTTGCTTGAGAGTTGCTTCCGAGAGGGCGAGCTGGACGGAGCTGCGCCGGCCGTCGCCCCCTGACGAACACCGACAAGGTAACGAACGCACGCGATGCCGCATTTTTGAGCGCATAAGGCTTCACTCAGAACTGCAGAAGTCTCATCTGTTACATCCCCTTTTTAAGTATTACTAGTGTCGATCGTCAATTAAAGCTCATGGTGTTCACATTTGCCACTTGAAGTAAAAATCTGAAACGCGATGATTTTTCTGTTATATAGTTATTGAGAAGCCACATCAGCCACTGTAATTTACGACAAGTTAGATAAGTAATTAAAGAGAATTGAGGGTCACTGTAGACCATTTTGATAGTTTTCTCTTTTGTGAAACTTGATTTAAACCTAGATTATAGATGTGATATGGCATAGGTCATCCTTCGATCCATTGTAGAACTTGGAAACCCATTCAGGGAATATTCGTTCACATTTTTTGTTGAACGCAGTTAGTTTTTACCATCCTATATTAAAACATTTCCTTTTATCAATAGTGCAATTTATAAACAATGTTTTGTGAATAGAATAAAATTTCCAATGGTAAACTTAACTGCTTTTTCGACGTTATTTTACCAGCTAACTAAAAATAGGAAAGCCTTGAACACCTTCCACTAAATTTAGTTAGTATTGAGATTCTTTTACAGGGAGTGCAGTGGAGCTGACGCTGAAATCATTAAGTATTTGGTTATATCTTCGCCAGTCTCACTGAACTCTTCTGAATTCTACATGTTATGTGTGGTCTGACATCTCCTTACCAGCACAGGTCCCAGATTCAAACTAGTCAATTCCCTAAAAAACACGCTCAGAGCGTCGTTGCGCGAAAGTGGTAGGGAGACACGATATAGAACAGACAGACACCACGCAGAATGTTTAGACAGGTTTCATTTAGATCAAAACCAACCGCGATGAGTTGTCGTGCAGTGACACTTGCTGGTCTTCTTGATCGCAATCGTTGCTGTGGCGGATGACAGACTTCCTTGTGTAGTGGTAGAGAGAGTAATGCAGAGATTTTCTTGGCCTTCCTCAGTAGAGCTTGTTTCGGCCTTACGTGAGGTGGAGGGATGTGACTCAGCACAGGTAACCAGTGGCATGGAGTTGGTTTGATGGAACCAGTAATGCAGCGCATTGTGTTCGTTAAGTTTTGTGTCTACCTTCTTCACATGTACACTTTCCAACCAGACAGGTGGCCGAGCGGTTCTAGGCGCTACAGTCTGGAACCGCGCGACCGCTACGGTCGCAGGTTCGAATCCTGCCTCGGGCATGGATGTGTGTGATGTCGTTAGGTTAGTTAGGTTTAAGTAGTTCGAAGTTCGGTGTCGTGGGGTTTCCTACCGTGTGGTTTCCTACGAGCAGTGGCGCACTAAACCTGTCAGAGGCCCGGGCCGGCAAAACAAATAGTCTCTCCCCTTGCTGCCCCCACCCACCCTCCTCACCACACAGGATTTCTCCGAGAGTTTCAAACGCAAACGGAAGGAAGTCCCACATTGCTTATCATCCTCATTTTGTGTCGTGATAATTTACAAGGTATAACGTTATTTTACGTAACCCTGAAAGTGACTGCTCTCGTATTCTCGTTACTATTATTTAATAGCTATGTTGCCCCTTATACGACAGAAATCATTACATGATCTTTGTATTCAAAAAAATGGTTCAAATGGCTCTGAGCACTATGGGACTCAACATCTGAGGTCATCAGTCCCTAGAACTTAGAACCACTTAAACCTAAATAACCTAAGGACATCACACACGTCCATGCCCGAGGCAGGATTCGAACCTGCTACCGTAGCGGTCGCTCGGTTCCAGACTGTAGCGCCTAGAACCGCACGGCCTTACAGTTAGTAATTGATAAATATTTACGCGACAATGGGCGTGTTCATCCGAAAGAAATTACAGAATATTTCCCTATGGTTAGATGCGGCGTATAAAGTGTCGATAACTAGAGTGTTGTTCTTGATGTCTACAGATGATAAAATTCATTGCTTAAAATAGATGACTCCATCAAAGTTCATCTAGTTTGAATTTCATCTTTATAAAATGAACTACGCAATAATCAGCTGAAAAATGCTCCTGTTGGAGCACAATAAAGGCAAATATGATCGTGTTTAAAAATCTCTGACAGAAAAGTGGGCAACCAGCTGTCTTGAGTCCTCATTCCGCCTTCCTCACCAAAAATTCTGGAAGCTTCACAGGATGAGTGACCATGTTATCAAAGAAATTTACCAAGTAAAATTTCAGTTTTGTTGAAATAAAAATTCAATAAATAGCAGATTGTGTATTATTAGAAATACCGTTAAAAGCGTACTTTTGTGAATGAGATCCGTCAGATACAAATAATTAGTTTCATATGACATATATGACGAAACTCAGCAAGTTAACTTTGCGAAATTATTCATGCTGATCGACGACGACACTGTCTGAGAAACGGTGACAACACCTGCACTGAGGGCGAGCGACTGCGGTAGGCAAGTAGTGGGGGAGGCTTAGTTTGCAAACACCTCGTTAGGGAACCGGTTGCTCGGGACAAAATGGTTCAAATGGCTCTGAGCACTATGCTACTTAACTTCTGAGGTCATCAGTCGCCTGGAACTTAGAACTACTTAAACCTAACTAACCTAAGGACATCACACACATCCATGCCCGAGGCAGGATTCGAACCTGCGACCGTAGCGGTCACGCGGTTCCAAACTGAAGCGCTGTTAACTGCAAGGCCACACCGGTCGGCTGCTCGGGACAGCTTCGCTACCTGCTGCACCCTTGTAGGAAACCCCACGGTAGGAAACCCCACGTAGCCCTAAGTTCTAGGGGACTGATGACCACAGATGTTAAATCCCATAGTGCTCAGAGCCATTTGAACCATTTTGTCCCGAGCAACCGGTTCCCTAACGAGGTGTTTGCAAACTGAGCCTCTCCCACTGCACATCACCTGCATTGCCTCTCCAGGGCTCGTGACCATGTCGGATGGACACTAGACAACTGGAAAACCATGCCTTGGTCTGATGTGTTACGATTGGTAAGAGCTGATGGTACGGTTTGAGCGTGGCGCAGACCCCGTGAAGCCATGGATCCAAGTTGTGAACAAGTCACTGTGCAAGGTGGTGGTGGTGGCTTTATTTATTTATTCGTGTCAGAAGCATTTCCGCTGTATAAAATAATGTACAATATTTACATATCGTGTGTATATACACTACTGGCCATTAAAATTGGAAGGCAAACAGGATATCGGGAGAAGACGACGCTTCCCACTCCAGATAGACTATTTGTTTCTAAGAGACTGGTCAAATACGCTACTGCCCATTAAAATTTCTACACCAAGAAGAAATGCAGATGATAAACATGTATACATTGGACAAATATATTGTACTAGAACTGACGCCGTAATAACGGCCTAGATACGCCTGGGCATTGAGTCAAACAGAGCTTGGATGGCGCGTAGAGGTACAGCTGCCCATGCAGCTTCAACACGATACCACAGTTCATCACGAGTAGTGACTGGCGTATTGTGACGAGCCAGTTGCTCGGCCACCATTGACCACACGTTTTCAATTGGTGAGAGATCTGGAGAATGTGCTGGCCAGGGCAGCAGTCGAACATTTTCTGTATCGAGAAAGGCCCGTACAGGACCTGCAACATGAGGTCGTGTATTATCCTGCTGAAATGTAGGGTTTCGCAGGGATCGAATGAAGGGTAGAGCAACCGGTCGTATCACATCTGAAATGTAACGTCCACTGTTAAAAGTGCCGTCAGTGCGAACAAGAAGTGACCTTGCAGAACTAGCACTCCTGAAAGAAAGGATATTGCGGAGACATGCCACAGCCTGGGGGATGTTTCCAGAATGAGATTTTCACTCTGCAGCGGTAGAGCACTTGCCCGCGAAAGGCAAAAGTCCCGAGTTCGAGTCTCGGTACGGCATACAGTTTTAATCTGCCAGCAAGTTTCATATCAGCGCACACTCCGCTGCAGAGTGAAAATCGTATTCTGGAAACTTCTTGTACGTGTCTGAAATATTCTCTTATGGTGCCCAAATGGTTCAAATGGCTCTGAGCACTATGGAACTTAACATCTGCGGTCATCAGTCCCCTAGAACTTAGAACAACTTAAACCTAACTAACCTAAGGACACCACACACATCCATGCGCGAGGCAGGATTCGAACCTGCGACCGTAGCGATCGTGCGGTTCCAAACTGAAGCGTCTAGAACCGCTCGGTCACACCGGCCGGCTGTGGTGCCCAGTCTGATCAGTGTGTTAGTGAATCACAGCATGAGGAATGTGTCTTTTTGGGGCGGGGGAGCTCACCAGCGTTCTGACTGATGATTCAAAAAATGGGTAGAGGGTGAAAAAATGAAATGGCTCTGAGCACTATGGGACTTAACTGCTGAGGTCATCAGTCCCCTAGAGCTTAGAACTACTTAAACCTAACTAACCTAGGGACGTCACACACATCCATGACCGAGGCTGGATTCGAACCTGCGATCGTAGCGGTCACGCGGTTTCAGACTGCAGTGCCTAGAACCGCACGGCGACACCGGCCGGCGGTAGAGGGTGAGGATGACGACACTGGTACCAGAAGTAGTCTCTTTGCGGAGAAGAGGGGCTCAGTCGTAAGTCCCTGAGCATGTCAGCTAGCGTTCACTGTCTAATGATGTCAGTTTCTCTTGCTCGTTAAATTTTGCAGTCTATCCGCATACTATAGCGGAAACATGAAAATTTCTGACACCCGCGCACTGCACTCAAAGACCGCCGTGAACTAGTTTGCCGATGGAAGGATGGCACCGAGGTGGCAATTAATTTGACAAGAGGTAATTTGATGGCGTGCGGCGCAGCGGGAGAAGTGGAGAAATCTCGCGTCCAAACCGGCGGTTCCAACGAAAGAGCGACTGGATAAAGCCTGTCGGAAGGGCGACCGCCCGATTCATTTCTTCGGCCGCAGACGTAATTAACGGAAATAATCCGGCAGGCAGCCTGGACAGACAGGTACCGAAAGCCCGGGAAGCTGGCCGCGATGGACGTGTGGATTACTGGCGGAAGAAGCTGGGGGCGACGGCCGGCAGAGGCCATCAATATCCGTCCCGCGCAGCAACACAGATCCCGCGGAATCCCGTCGCGTCAGCACACGCACACAATTGCGCCCGCCCGGCGGCTTGGGGGGGCTCGAGATAGCTCCCGTGCGGCTTCGCGATTGAGTAGCTGTCTTTCTGTCTCCTCGTCCTTCTCGCTGAACGAAAAACCCAGAGAAACGGGTTATCCATTCTTGATAGGAATGGTACCAGGTGTTTACCGCGTGTACAATGCGCTGCGCCTGCTGATGTATTTTCTCTTTCAGAATTGCGAAAGATGTCACACCTCAAAAATGTAATACTGGTTGGTTGGTGACAGGGAACCAAATAGCAAGGTGCATCGGTCCGGTCGGATTACGGAAGGAAGTCGGCCGTGTCCTTTCAAGGGTACCATCCCGGCATTTGCCTGAAGCGATTTAGGGAAATCGCGGGAAACGTTAATCAGGATGGCCGGACGCGGGTTTGAACCGTCGTCCTCCCGAATGCGAGTCCAGTGTGCTAACCACTGCGTCACCTCGATCGGTTATAATACTAGTAACCGGGTATGAATTACCGTATTTGGTCACTATTGGCGTTTAGAGTGACTTTAATGTGTAGCTGCGTGAACCTATCACTGCCACGTTCTTTTTTTCTTTTCTTTTGCTTGTGCCTTTTTTCCCGCGGATACGCAGGGTCGGCGTGGTTAATCGGATGTGGCAATGTTAGTTGAAGGGGTGGCCGAATGCCCTTTCTGCCGCCACTCCGTACTCCCCGGGAAGGAATTAGTGTACCCCAACTGTCTGCGACTAGTGTAATCCAAGGAGCAGTGCGAAAGTCTTCAGATGTCTGCGAGCCGAGTAACAGAGGCGAGACGTGGGGACCAGCTAGGTATTCACCTAGGGGGATGTGGAAAACCGCCTAAAAACCATATCCAGGCTGGCCGGCACACCGGACCTCGTCGTTAATCCGCCGGGCGGATTCGATCTGGGGCCGGCGCGCCTACCCGAGTCCAGGAAGCAGCGCGTAAGCGCGCTCGGCTAACCTGGCGGATTATCACTGCCACGTTATACAGGGTTTTTCATGAGTGCCTCCGGGGTTTCAGTAGGTGACTGCGTAAAATCTAGAGCATCTGTCCAAGTTCAGCGGGTGGAGTGGCCGAGCGGTTCTAGGCGCGTCAGCCTGGAACCGCGCGACCGCTACGGTCGCAGGTTCGAATCCTGCCTCGGGCATGGATGTTTGTAATGTCCTTAAGTTAGTTAGGTTTAAGTAGTTCTAAATTGTAGGGGACTGATGACCTCAGAAGTTAAGTCCCATAGTGCTCAGAGCCATTTGAACCATTCGCCCAAGTTCTTAACTCACATTACATGTGCTTCTACCTCTACATCTACATGGTTACTCTGCAATTCACACTTAAATGCCTGGCAGAGGGTTCATCGAACCAGTTTCATACTACTTCTCTACCATTCCACTCTCGAATGGCGCGTGGGAAAAAGGAACACCAAAATGTTTCCGTTCGAGCTCTGATTTCTCTTATTTTGTTATGATGATCATTTCTCCCTTATTCGGAAGAGAAAGTTGGTGATTGAAATTTCGTAAATAGATCTCACCGCAAAGAAAACCGGCCACCCCAACTCGCGTATCATATCAGTGACACTCTCACCCCTATTGCGCGATAACACGAAACGAGCTGCCCTTCTTTGCACTTTTTCGATGTCCTCCGTCAATCCTACCTGGTAATGATCCCACACCGCACAGAAATATTCCAGCAGAGGACGGACAAATGTAATGCAGGCTGAAACTTCCTGGGAGATTAAAACTGTGTGCCGGACCGAGACTCGAACTCGGTACCTTTGCCTTTCGCGGGCAAGTGCTCTTCGCAGGAGACCTTCTGTAAAGTTTGGAAGGTAGGAGACGAGGTACTAGCAGATGTAAAGCTGTGAGGACGGGGCGTGAGTCGTGCTTGGGTAGCTCAGTCGGTAGAGCACTTGCCCGCAAAAGGCAAAGGTCCCGAGTTCGAGTGTCGGTCCGGCACACAGTTTTAATCTGCCAGGATGTTTCATATCAGCGCACACTCCGCTGCAGAGTGAAAATCTCATTCCGGTAATGTAGGCTGTCTCTTTAGTGGATTTGTCGCTTCTTCTAAGTGTCCTGCCAAAAAACCGCAGTCTTTGTTTCGCCTTCCCCACAATATTATCTATCTGCTCTTACCAATTTAAGTTGCTCGTAATTGTAATTCATAGGTATTTAGTCGAATTGACAGTTTTTAGATTTGTGCGATTTATCGTAGACCCAAAATTTGTCGGATTTCTTTTAGTACCCATGTGGATGACCTCGCTATTTTCTTTGTTTAGTGCCAATTGCCACTTTTCGCACCATACAGAAATTCTCTCTAGATCATTTTGTAATTGGAATTGATCGTCTGATGATTTTACTAGACGGTAAATTACAGCGTCTTCTGCAAACAATCTAAGGGGGCTGCTCTGATTATCACCTAGTATGGACAACGTTTGTGACGCGGCAAATTTCAATACGTGCGTCCAGCACATATTGCGCTGGAAGATGTGACAGCAGCCCTCTTCGAAAATCCATGTGCCTGTCTGCTAGTGGGGCCTGATCTGACGCGACAATACGGAGCAGATTGTGTGTCTATATGTTCCGCCACACCTCACACCTGCCCCCCCCCCCCCCCCCCCCCCGTCCAACTACGCTACGGATTTTTTACATGTATTACAGTTTTTCGGGCAATTGTCTTCAGAGGTACTTGCGAATATCCGGCCGCTGTGGCTGAGCGGTTCTAGGCGTTTCAGTCCGGAACCGCGCTGCGGTCTAACACGTCATAAAACAAGTAAGAGTAAGTTTTACACAATGACACCCACGCTCTCCTAATCTCACTCAACATCATCCGCAGAGTCGACACTGTCTCACGTCGCCAGCCGAGGCGGACGAGCGGTTCTAGGCGCTACAAATGGCTCAAATGGCTCTGAGCACTATGCGACTTAACTTCTGAGGTCATCAGTCGCCTAGAACTGAGAACTAATTAAACCTAACTAACCTAAGGACATCACACACATCCATGCCCGAGGCAGGATTCGAACCTGCGACCGTAGCGGTCACGCGGTTCCAGACTGAAGTCTAGGCGCTACAGTTCGGAACCGCACGACCGCTACGGTCGCAGGTTCGAGTCCTGCCTCGGGCATGGATGCGTGTGATGTTCTTAGGTTAGTTAGGTTTAAGTAATTCGAACTCTAGGGGACTGATGACCTCAGATGTTAAGTCCCACAGTGCTTGGAAACATTTGAACTTACGAATAACCCTGTATTTAACTTTATTATTTGGAACTCAGTTACAAACATCCCGAAACAACAGACAGTTCGTCTATACTACTTTCTCTTCAAGATGTCCCAAGACATCCATTTCTTGTTAAATACCCAGAAGAAAATTGGATCTGAATTTGGAACAATATTCATTCCGACTTCATGGCCATCAACAAAACGGCGATCTGGTATATCAGTCCAGCTATTGGGAGCTCGGATGTCATATGATACAATGTTATGTTAATAATTGGCAACCAATGCTGTACAATCGCAATAAAGTCATGAGATGTTCAATCGAATCTTGTATTGACGCGTAACATGTTCTAATAAAAGAGTCAATTGAACATCTCATGACTTTGTTGCGATTGTACAGCATTGGTTGCCGATTATTAACATTAATTATTCTCACTCATTGCATAACGACCAAGAAAGTAGGGGCGAGAATGATCTGTGACCCAAGAAAGAAACTACACAATAAATAAAATATATAATCAATAAATTAGCCGGCCAAATGAGTCGGGTTCATCTTTTTTAAGTAGTTGGATTTAACACCTTTTTTTTACTTTCCACATTCGTAAACAGGTTGTTTTAAAGTGTAGCGACCGAATCTCCATTTTGTCGTGTAGCTATACGACAGCTTTCTGCGGAAGGTCTTCTGTTCTAAAATTCTTGCTCGTCAGAAGAATATCATCATCACTAAATGTCTAGCTGGCCCTTCCTGGAACTTCTTGGAACGAGGGGACGACGGTTGACACCACTGCCCCAAACACATTCTTCGTTCTCCGACCGATGTCAACCATTGTTTGTCCTTCGGCAGCCAAGAAAAGAATAACAGCTCCTTGGTCCTGTTTGGACGCATTTGGTAATGATGTCGCTGTAGTTCACGTTTCCGTGTTTACCGTACGCATGTCGTAAAGACACCAATGCCACACTAATCCGTTGGGCTCATGTCGGTGCTTGTATACCCACATCAGAGTGGGGCTGCGATGTATATATGCTGCAGCAACGCTTTGTAACGGAAATTTTGTCATCACCCCCTTGCATTAACAGTTTAAAGCCTTCTGCTCCATTTATATTTGCGACCACATTCTAATCGTGTTGCGTAGTTATATAGTGTTCTCAGATCTGCAGAGGGAGCTACTCAATCCGCTGCATGTGTGCCTGTCTTAAGCGCAGCTCTTAAATCGCGCGTCGCCCAATTCCAGTTTCGCCAGTTGTGAATTAAATCGTCGCTCTAAATATCTAGTACCGCGCCGAAAATCCCTTTAAGATAGCAGGGCTGAGCGGAAGGACTGGATTCGCCGTGCTAATCTGAAATCACCCCCGGACTCGCATCACGGCCCGAATTACGGTCACACCCGCCGCGCGCCGTTCCCCTGCGGGTACTTTTTAATTACGCCCCTGGAAGTGCTGCTAGCGGAATTAAAATTCGCCGGCGCCAGTTCCCCTCGCTGCAAGGGTGGGAACTGCGCCGCTGCTGCACGTAGGGGCGCTGGCCGCTGCATGCTGACTCTCGCATCTGGCACCCGACGGTAGACGGGGGTGAAACGAAGGCCGTTTGCGAACGCGCTACACCGCTCTCATAGTCCTGTAGCAGCAGCAGCGAGATTTCACTTGATGAAGCACCGTTCCTGAATATAAATCATTTAAACGCGTATCCGTCTCATTACTTGTATAGCATCGATTAAGCAAAACCTACGCCTCTAACAAATGTCCTTCTCAAAGAAGTTGATAATTGAATGTAGACTCATGAATTGGATGGAAGAAAAATTTGAAAAATGTACTGGAGAAAGATCGGTTTCACTCGGAAAAAACCAGTACAGACGCTTTGCAATAATAATAATAATAATAATAGTAATAATTAGATTGGAACCCATCTGAATCCGTTGTGCACAGCGATTGTTGAATATAGACAACGGTGGAAAGAACAGTAATCGATCGCTAAATCCGTCGTATTATTACAGCAGATCTAGATTTCAAGTATTACAGTACATAGTCTCTTTCATTGCATGTAACAACATCCTTCTGATTACAGGCTCCAAGGACCCAGAGACTTCGGCCGTTCGCCCACAGCCCTCCTAACGACGTTATTTATCATATGCAGTGCTGTTTTTCTGAGAGAACGCTGGGGGATGCGTACCCCTAAACTTTTCCATCGACAATGTAGTTTTTTTACGATGTTGAGTTCTTGAAAGAGTGCCAAAGATTTATTTCACGGACGTAAATTTTTTATTTCATTTTCTTGTATTGGTAATTGCAATACGACGATAGCAGTGCAGTCTTTGGTGAGAAAAGCGATGTCATTGACTGTTTCAAGCATTTCGAAGCTGCGGCAACCGTTCTCGACAACTGAATCGCTGGCAGCCAGTTCAACAAGCATGTACTGCCCTCGCCCGCTGGTAGTGGGCGACGATAGTGCTGAACGGATATGCGTACGCTCAAACGCCGAGCTACCGATAGATGTCTCTACGGTCCCGCTGCCATGATCCTTCGCGATTCATTGCCATCGTTGTTTTGTTGTTCTTTATTCGTTTGTGTTTGCTGTTTCGTTCTTGTCGGTTGTGCGAAGTTTTACAGTGTGTCCTGTCTCTCGTTGCAACTTGTATGTTAAGTTGAAGGTGAAAGATGAGCAGAAAACTAACAAACTATTTTACTTTTCTCCTGCTATAGTAAAGTCAACTCAAGAGTCAGATACTTTATTTATTTATTTTATTTTATTTTTATTTTTTGTAGCTTGACATGTTGATGACGTCATGGCTAACAGCACACAGGTTGCATCCCATGCTTCAGCTATAAGTAATTTTCGCCGCATTATATCCAATGTCGGAGTACCCTCAAACTTTTTTCTTTAGAAAAAAGCACTGATTATATGGATACCAGTTTCGGTGCTTCATTGCACCGTCTTCAGGCCTTAATTGATGCTAAGGGAGTTAACTCTAATCGTATACACGATTCGTCAGTGGCCAACATCTATGAACTGGATTATATGTAGCAACGATGTTGCGTATCTTGATCAATCATGTATAACTTTGGAGTTAACCCACTCTGCGTCACTTAACGCCAGAAGATGGTGCACTGAAGTATCGAAACTGGTAGCCACATAATAAATAACACCGTAAGGACGCCTGCAGGTGTTCTGATTTACTATACAGGTGACATGAGCCGCCGGCCGCTGTGGCCTAGCGGTTCTAGGCCCTTCAATCGGGAACCGCGCGACTGCTACGGTCGCAGGTTCGAATCCTGCCTCGGGCATGGGTGTGTGTGATGTCCTTAGGTTAGTTAGCTTTAAGTAGTTCTAAGTCTAGGGGACTGATGACCTCAGATGTTGAGTCCCATAGTGCTTAGAGCCATTTGAACCATTTGACATGAGCCCAAAGTGTCAACATAGTAAACGGTATTGGTGGTGTAGAGCACAGCTAAAAAATGTACAGTGTTAATACGACGATAGACCCCAACAAAAATGCAAAATATACACAAGAAGAGATGTTGCAAACCAATATGACTTAACATACAAAACGCATGATCAGTTGGAATGGCTGCTGATATGGTTCATGTTAAGACTGCTGTGCGCTCTTCAAGACCAATATCTCTTACTACGTGACACTGTGGACTAATGTCACCTGTTGTTATATGCACTGAATATAACAAGGTAACAGCTGTAATCTAGATCTGCTGTAATAAAACGACGGATTTCGCAATCTGTTTCGACTCTCTTCTCCATCGTCAGTAATGTTAATGATATTAAATGCATACTTGGGAGAACACATTACTCTTTTCATGAAGACACATTTCATCGTCCAAACTACGAGATAGAAAGCCTTAATATTATTATTTGATTGTTCAAACAGCACCAAGGTCCGAAGAAGCACCAATAGTTTTCGGGCTATCAGCTGACAGCTGTAACACTTCCGAACGTTCTTTATAGCACACATTGAAACCATAATCTAATACGTCTCAACTTTAAACAAAAAAATGTGTAGTACAATACAACGACGGACCCCACATAATATGCGAAATACGTACAAATAGAGAAACGGGAAACAAATCATTTCCGCAAACGGCAGTTTGTTTGGAGTTGATTGTTTACTGTGCATGAATCGGCTTTCGTATGGAGTGTCAACGTGATCCCTATTGAACCTGTATTAAGCGCTAACAGAAAAGAAAATAACCACGGAAAGTTACCCGCAAAGAAACTAGGCCATTCCAGACCAGATCCGTTGTCTGTGGAAGTGACGAAATGGAATAAGCATGACTACCAGCACACAACAAAGAAGTGTGTAATAAGCGTAAATTGTTGTGTGGATGTAACGTAAGAATGCCTGATTTTCAGCCCAGAAGTTAATTCGTTAACTAATACATTAATTAGGGATCTTGTACATTTGTCCTAAAATATTAAAAAAGCACGAAAACTCCCACTTAATCAAAAACGCGAAACGGAGAGTATCGAAAGCTTAAACATTATTTCGTTCTTGCCATAAACTGTGCTTAGTTATCTACAAAACAATAAAATTCTGCAAAAACAACTCTTCCTTTTTTTCAGGTAAGTTATGCATATTATTATTATTATTATTATTATTATTATTGACAGCAGCTGAAGTTGTATAAATATGTTGATAAGCGTAACTGTTATACAGCAGATTGTATTAATTTCGCACACTCATATTTATTTCAATTTAAAAATTCGTGAACACCCACCCTGTATACCTACAAGCCGCCACTGTCTCCATTGCCTTCTGTGCTTTTTGTAGTAATGGAAATCTAAATGAGAATGGCTCAACATGACTGGGAAAGAGGCAGGTAATTGCTGACTACAAAAAGGGAGAAAGTTTGTCTGTTGTCAGCTCAAATATTATGGAGTTCCTGGACGAAAAAAATCGTCTCAAAGAATCAGTACAGCCTCAAGAAAAACCACTCGCGTGAAACACAGCTTGCTTTATCCATATATCTTACAAACAGTAGGTGCAGGTAACAGGTAGATTCCGTCTTTTTAGGTGTCCGAGAGGCGTTCGACACTGTAACATATCGTCAATTACTAAGCAAGATACGATCTTACGGAGTATCTCTACAGGTATTTAATTCCTCTATGGATATTTTACCAAAGTAACCCAGTACGTTATACTGGACGGCGGATGTTCAACAGAAACGAAAGTCATGTCGAGTGTGGCCCAAGGAAGGGTAATAGGACCTCAACACACACAAATAATTTACAACAATGTTTGAACATAACCCCTTCGGCTTGAAGCGTGGTGTGCATAACTTTTTGTGGCTTAAAAATTAAGCCAATAAAAAGTTAATTTCATAACCTTCTTCTTTTTATTGTGCCTTTGTACCGCATCGGCGCAGGCTCGGCATGGTTTTTAACGAATTTGGCGTCGTTAGCTTGGGGTGCCCTGATACCCTTCTTGTAGAGATGGCGGTTATCGCTGGAACAATCGGTTTTCGATTATAGCGGTTTTTCCTCACGCCAATTTAACTAGTCTGTCAAAACTGTCCAGAATAACCGCTTTCTGAAATAACTGATTTTCGGTTTTTTATTCCTGTTATCTTCTGTAATAAACACAGAAATCGAAGAAAGATTGAAACATTTTGACTCTCTCAGGATATATAAAATCAAAATATGAAATTAAATAGGCAAATAAAATAAAACGTACTCTGGCCACAATTCGTTGATTTTCTCTAAAAGTGATAACTGTTTGAATACTACAAAAAATCTGCAGTTTTCTGCTCTTGATTCTAATTTTTTGAAAGGCTGCTCAAAAATCGTGTTGTAATCTGGTATCTTGCTACTTTTGCGCATTACGAATATTCAGTGCTAACGGATAAAAACTGAGGTTGAAGAACTCTTGTTTTTCGTGTTAACTTGTCCGTTTTCGAAGGTTACAAGAGGTTAAAGGCATATCATTTAGACACAAGCAACAGATCGGCTATTTTCTATTTTTATTGTGCACTATGAACGAATTGTCGTCAAGATTTTAATTTATTATTGCTAACATAATTTCCTTTCTCTTTTGTTACTGCATAGAAATGGCAGACAACTCTATAATCTTTTAGATCAAATGAAGCATTTTACTTTATTGCTACATTAGACTACATATTCCCAGACTTTGGTGGTGCCGTTCAAGAATACAACGGATGTTCGGCGACGAACGCGAGAAACTACAGTACAGACCAGGTGGGGACAAGTCTTGGACGCTGCACATACGTGCGTTATCTAACCCACCACACACGGCAACAGGTACATTATCAACATTGCTGTGCCAGTTTTTATGCCATATGTTACTCGTTTCTGTCGGCATTGTTATTAAAATAGGACTGATTGCTATTCCTGTTCTCTATAACAGCACAGTATTTCAAACCAATGCAAATTTTACAAATAAATGCCACTTTTTTTTTTAAAAAAAAAAAAAGATTTATTTAAAGACGAAAAATTTTAGTAACACTGGTATGGCTAGTTGGTATTTCGGATATTTCACTTGGTTATTAGTAAAAAATAAGTGCCGAATAATACCGAACTAAAATACCAGTATCGGTTTTAACCGTTCGGTTTTTTCCATCCCTACCTTCCTGTCGCCAGCCGGATACCCGCTGGAACGGAATGTGTGTACCCCAGCTGTCCACTCATGTGAAAATGAGCGAAAATTTTCCAAAATGTTTTTATTAATGCTGTAAATGAGATTGGAAACCGCCTAAAAACCACTTCCAGGCTGGCCAGCAGACGACCCAACGTCGTTAATCCAGGTGGTGGATTCTATCCGGGACCGCCTCACCTCACCCTACCGGAAGTAGCGCCTTAACATGCACAGCTATCCTGGCGCGTACTAAAAAGTTAATTTCGTAAAGTGTACAACTGTTTTATTTAGGGCGTACTGCACTTTTAAGTTAATATTGACACTACATATCTCCCTTTTACAGCTTCAGTGAGTACAGACAGGGTGGTAACAAGTTAAGTCTTCTCTCTCACCAATTAGCCGCTGCCCCCTTACCCCCCACCCGCAGCTCACCAACTTCCCTTCCGGTGACAGTGATTTCCTCGGAGACGAATTACTCACTCTGACGGCCTCCAGCGGGATGAGAAATCGGCAGCCATTAAGGAGCATCCGGGCCTTCGCCTAATATGACTGAGGAAGATCAGAGCGAAAGTAATTGGGAAATCTTATCTGAGTTTCTCTCAGAAGTTTTCTTGATTGCATATCACGTAGATGTGCCAGGCAGAAGGAATACCTTAACTTGCATTTGGAATTTGATGGAAATATGCGCGACTGGTTTAGGGCAATCGCGCGATTCTGTACTGAGCGTGGTGTGCGGGAACTTAAATTTGAATTCCTGTTTAGCAACATGTCACTGACAGAAAGGTATCGCGGTTAAGACAACAGTTTCGCTTTGTCGGATGACAAGTTTTCTATGCGCACTCTAAATAGTTTCAGTCAAACTTCAGAATGGTTCTTCCGCACGGCCTCTTCCGATTTCTTCGCCCTACTTTCTGCGATCACTCTCTAAACAGTTTATGGTCGAAGAAACGTTAATGCCTAATCGCTTTTTTTATGCAGTTTCGCTAAGTTATTTTGCTACCCCAGATATTCGGGCAACCTGTGTGTAGATTGTAGGTCGAGAAACGACTTGTTTCTTTCCTCAGAATATTTCAAGTTTGAAACACGACGTCATGATAGCCAGTTCATATCGGATCTCCAATATGTATCCGGTATTTTTAGGAGCAGGGATGTATGTCGGTCGAGATTTTGATGACGTAGTTCTAAACTCTGTATTTTTCGTTGAAAATTGCATTCCAGTTGAAATTTTTGTGGCTCTTCGAAGAAAGACATTTTGTGATTATAAATTGGTATTTCATTTGTAGTGATCAATTCTGTATAGCTACATTTGAACTTTCTTATTCCAAGAAGTACGATCAATCAACGCTACCGCTATACTAGCTCACTTTATGGTTCCATTAAATCTGAACTAAGTTTTACTGAACCCAACGCTTATTTATTATTTTAAACTGAACTCTCAACATCAGTATCTACCATGCTAGCGATTTAAACGAATTAAAAACTGTTTACTTGGTTTGAGAACACTTGTGAGATTACTCCACTTACTCCACTATCGTAAGTGATTCAGTGACGTATTCCCTAGAGAACTGAACGCCTTGGACATTCACTTGGAACTCCCTTTGCAGTGAGGACGCGGTGGTGTTGCGGTGATAAAAGTGAAAGGGAATCACATTGAAACCAACAAAATAAGCAATAGTTATATGGTAGAGAAACGTAGGTTACAAATGAAAAAAAATTATAATTCGGCAGAATGAGAAAAAAAAAAAAATTGAAGGTGTGTTGAGGGATTTACGAGACTGGCTACCTCTGAAAAGATGTAGTTCGGGGAAAAGAAATTAAGAGCGATAGTATCAAATACTGCAGACAACATGTAACTAACACATTTTTCGAAATGCACACCATCGTTCGCTAAACCTAACTTTCCAGTATAGGCAGATGGAAGCGTGAGGAACCAACAGAAGTTGTGAAAGTAGACTGGAATAGACGAGAGAGTCCAATCCGTGAAGGGCTTACTAATGATAATCATGATAGAAACATTCGATTTTTCATCTGAAAATTACGTCATTTGTTAGTACAAATAAACAACAGCCTCGTTAAGATAGAGCAGCAACTTATTAGAGTGCATCTCATTATGCGTACGTGACCTCAGAAGTGGAGGGACAGATCAAACTAGATCTTTGGCATGAAGACGAAAATGGGTCTTAAAATCACGAAACTATAGACAGTTGTTTTGGTTTGTTTTGGTGTTGAGTAGGAACTCGACAACAGTCTGTTTAAAAATTGGAGAGAAGCAGTTATACAGGGTGATTCCGTGAAAGTGTTACAAACTTTCAGCGGTAATGAAGACGGGTAAATGTGCCAATTTGAGGTTAGAGACTCTGGCCCCGAAAACGATGAAGTCGGAAAGCTATAAACAAAAATCGTTCTGATACCTCTGACATGGGCGTGTATGACCCTAGTTGTTTTTGAGCCCTAAACAAAAACAAAACAAAAAAAAGAATTCGCCTATGTGATGGGCGATTTCCAGTACTTGCATAGCGTTATTTTCTCAGACAAAGGCGTACTTAAAAATCCGGAAGTGGAATTCAGAAAGCCTCCAAATTTTGCGATGTGGTACGTCATATACCTTAGAATGGACTATCTCCCACAAGCGTCTAAGATCAACCTGTAGGAAACATACTTAGAAGCAGAAACAGTTAGCCGCGTGGTCTAAGGTGATGCAGTCACGGTCTGTGCGGCTGGTCCCGGCGGAGGTTTGAGTCCTCCATCGGGCATGGGTGTGTGTGTTTGTCCTTAGGATAATTTAGGTTAAGTTGTGTGTAAGCTTAGGAACTCATGACCTTAGCAGTTAAGTCCCATAAGATTTCACACACATTAGAACATTTTTAAGAAACAGTTAGTGGACCGAATAAGTACCGTCTGTCGGCAGCCGGCCAGGGTGGCCGAGCGGTTCTAGGCGCTACAGTCTGGAATCGCGCGACTGCTACGGTCGCAGGTTCGAATCCTGCCTCGGGCATGGATGTTTCTGATGTCCTTAGGTTGGTTAGGTTTAAGTAGTTCTAAGTTCTAGGGGACTGATGACCTCAGAAGTTAAGTCCCATAGTGCTCAGAGCCATTTGAACCATTTTTTTTTGTCTGTCGGCAACAGAAAACAAAAAGGAACAAATTAAGGAAACAGGATATCTGTGAACAGCTAGCATTTGAGGAGCCTGTTAAAGAGGCTTTAGATGAGGCGATTGAATTCGTACGGTATTATGAAGATGGTTCCCCACACGACTCCTCAGGCGTACTTTGGCGAAAAACATAAATAAGAAAACCTCGTGACAACTGGGAGAAGCAAAGCCTCGCGGATCTAAAAATTCGAGCTACCAACCGGCAACCAACAAATGAGCTACAGCTGTGGAGGGAAAAGAAAAGTCGGTGGAGTTTTTATCTCCATTTTAAAAAAATGGTTCAAATAGCTCTGAACACTATGGGACTTAACATCTGAGGTCATCAGTCCCCTAGAACTTAGAACTTCTTAAACCTAACTAACCTAAGGACATCAAACACACCCATGCCCAAGACAGGATTCGAACCTGCGACCGTAGCGGTCGCGTGGTTCCAGACTGAAGCGCCTAGAACCGCTCGGCCATACCGGCCGGCTATCTGCATTTGCATCCGGTTTGCTGTAGCAGAAAAATGGTGATGAAACCTCAGATTATACCACAGGGGGCGAGCTAAGTCACTTATGGACAGCACGTAGTCGAGGAGCCCTACCATAATATCTTCTGGCGTGACTGAGGTTACCTCCGAGTGAGATACAGCCCAAAAAGGCGGCCATAGATAAAAATGCTCCTGTTTTCGAAGTACGGCGTAACGGACCAGGCCCGTTTTCTGGGAGTCGCTACCGAGAAGCGGTTCGCAATCCTGGCGCCGCGCCACTTGGCAGGCGGCGATCGCAGGGGCTGGCCGGGCCCGAGTAACGGGTGGTAGCGCGGCGCCGCTCTACGGCCGGTTAGCTTCTGAAGCCGCAGTTTCGCGAACGCCTTGGCATCGCCTCGCGGCCTGCGAGAGGCACCAGTTCCCCGTATTTATTTTCCACTCCCCTCACAAATCTACCCTCGCGTTACACTCTTAGATCAGAGAAGACTTCTTCACCTCACGTGCGAGTCAACTTGCCTGAATGGTAAGAAACTGAAATGACACAAGTCATGGGACAAAGATATGCACATGTACTGATAGCGGTAGTACAGCATACACAAAGTGTAAAAGGGCGGCGCATTGGCTGAGCTGTCATTCGTACTCAGGCGACTCGTGTGAAAGGGTTTCCGACGTGATGATGGCCGCACGACGGGAATAAACAGACTTTGAACACTGAGTGGTAGATGGATGTAGACGCATAGGACATTCCATACCGAAAATCGTTAGGGGATTCTATATTCCGAGATCCACAGTAATAAGAGTGTGCCAAGAATACCAAAATTCAGGCATTACCTCTCACCGTGGACAACGCAGTGCCCGATGCTTTCGCTTAACGACCCACAGCAGCGGCCTTTGCGTAGAGTTTTCAGTGTTAACGGACAAGCAACACTGCGTCAAATTACCGCAGAAATCAAAGAGGAATATGCTGTGAAAGTGTCTATGCTAACAGCACGAAATCGCCTGCAGCTTCTCTCCTGGGCTCGTGACCATATCAGTGCGACTCTGGACGACTGACCGTGGCCTGGTCAGATAAGCCCCAATTTCAGTTGGTAAGAGCTAATGGTAGGGTTCTGCACCAAAGACCCAAGTTGTCCACAAGATACACTACTGCCCATTAAAATTGCTACACCACGAAGATGACGTGCTACAGACGCGAAATTTAACCGACAGGAGGAAGATGCTGTGATATGCAAATGATTATCTTTTCAGAGCATTCAACGTGCTGACATGAGGAAAGTTTCCAACCGATTTCTCATACACAAACAGCAGTTGCCGGCGTTGCCTGGTGAAACGTTGTTGTGATTCCTCGTGTAAAGAGGAGAAATGCGTACCATCACGTTTCCGACTTTGATAAATGTCGGATTGTAGCCTATCGCGATTGCGGTTTATCGTATCGTGACGTTGCTGCTCGCGTTGGTCGAGATCCAATGAGTGTTAGCAGAATATGGAATCGGTGAGTTCAGGAGGGTAATACGGAATGCCGTGCTGGATCCCAACGGCCTCGAATCACTAGCAGTCGAGATGACAGGCATCTTATCCGCATTGCTGTAACGGATCGTGCAGCCACGTCTCGATCCCTGAGTCAACAGATGGGGACGTTTGAAAGAACAGTTCGAAGACGTTTGCAGCAGTATGGGCTATCAGCTCGGCGACCATGGCTGCAGTTACCCTTGACGCTGCATCACAGACAGGAGCGCCTGCGATGGTGTACTCAACGACGAACCTGGGTGCACGAATGGCAAAACGTCATTATTTCGGATGAATCCTGGTTTTGTCTACAGCATCATGATGTTCGCATCTGTGTTTGGCGACATCGCGGTGAACGCACATGGTATAGGGTGCCATTGGTTACACGTCTCGGTCACCTCTTCTTCGCATTGACGGCACTTTGAACAGTGGACGTTACATTTTAGATGTGTTACGACCCGTGGCTCTACCCTTCATTCGATCCCTGCGAAACCCTGCATTTCAGCAGGATAATACACGACCACATGCTGCAGGTCCTGTACGGGCCTTTCTGGATACAGAAAGTGTTCGACTGCTGCCCTGGCCAGCACATTCTACAGATCTCTCACCAATTGAAAATGTCTGGTCAAGGATGGCCGAGCAACTGGCTCGTCACAATATGCCAGTCACTATCTTTGATGAACTGTGGTATCGTGTTGAAGCTGCATGGGTAGCTGTACCTGTACACGCCATCCAAGCTCTGTTTGACTCAATGCCTAGACGTATCAATGCCGTTGTTACGGCCAGTGGTGATTGTTCTGGGTACTGATTTCTCAGGATCTATGCACCCAAATTGCATGAAAATGTAATCACATGTCATATCTAGTATAATATATTTGTCCAATGAATACCTGTTTATCATCTGCATTTCTTCTTGGTGTAGCAATTTTAATGACCGGTAGTGTACATGCAAGCTAGTGGTCGTTCCATAATGGTGTGGTGTTTGTTTACATGGAATGGACTGGGTCCTCAGGTCGTACTAAATCGATCATTGACTGGAAATGGTTATGTTCGGCAGCTTCGAGACTATTTGCAACCTTTCATGGACTTCATGTCCACAAACAACGATGTCCTGTCACCGGGCCGCAATTGTTCCCGATACGTTTGAAGAACATTCCGGACAATTCAGGCGAATGATTTGGCCACAGAGATCGCCCGATATGACTTCCTTCGAATATTAATGGGACGTAATCGAGATGTCCGTTCGTGCAGAACATGTTGCACCGGCAACACTTCAGCTGTAGAGGCAATATGGCTCAGGATTTCTTCAGGGAACCTCCAACGACTTGTTGAGTCCATGCCACGACGGGTTGCTGCACCACGCCGGCCAGAAGGAGGCCGACACGATATTATCTACATCTACATTTATACCCCGCAAGCCACCCAACGGTGTGTGGCGGAGGGCACTTTACGTGCCACTGTCATTACCTCCCTTTCCTGTTCCAGTCGCGTAGGGTTCGCGGGAAGAACGACTGCCGGAAAGCCTCCGTGCGCGCTCGAATCTCTCTGATTTTACATTCGTCATCTCCTCGGGAGGTATAAGTAGGGGGAAGCAATATATTCGATACCTCATCCAGAAAAGCGCCCTCTCGAAACCTGGACAGCAGGCTACACCGCGATGCAGAGCGCCTTTCTTGCAGAGTCTGCCACTTTACTTTGCTAAACATCTCCGTAACACTATCGCGCTTACCAAATAACCCCTTGACGAAACGCGCCGCTCTTCTTTGGATCTTCTCTATATATTCGATACCTCATCCAGAAAAGCGCCCTCTCGAAACCTGGACAGCAGGCTACACCGCGATGCAGAGCGCCTTTCTTGCAGAGTCTGCCACTTTACTTTGCTAAACATCTCCGTAACACTATCGCGCTTACCAAATAACCCCTTGACGAAACGCGCCGCTCTTCTTTGGATCTTCTCTATCTCCTTCGTCAACCCCACCTGGTATGGATCCCACACTCATCAGCAATACTCAAGTATAGGTCGAACGAGTGTTTTGTAAGCCACCTCCTTTGTTGGTGGAGTACATTTTCTAAGGACTCTCCCAATGAATCTCAACCTGGCACCCGCCTTACCAACAATTGGTTCAAATGGGTCTGAGCACTTTGGGACTCAACTGCTGAGGTCATAAGTCCCCTAGAACTTAGAACTACTTAAACCTAACTAACCTAAGGACAACACACACATCCATGCCCGAGGCAGGATTCGAACCTGCGACCGTAGCGGTCGCGCGGTTCCAGACTGTAGCGCCAGAACCGCTCGGCCACAAGCGGCCGGCTTATCAACAATTAATTTTATATGATCATTCCACTTCAAATCGTTCCGTACGCATACTCCCAGATATTTTACAGAAGTGACTGCTACCAGTGTTTGTTCCGCTATCATATAATCATACAATAAAGAATCCTTCTTTCTATGTATTCGCAAAACCGGGTGATCAGAAAGTCAGTATAAATTTGAAAACTTAATAAACCACGGAATAATGTAGATAGAGAGGTAAAAATTGACACACATGCTTGGAATGGCATGGGGTTTTATTAGAACAAAAAAAAAAAAAAAAGTTCACAGAATGTCCGACAGATGGCGCTGGACAGCAAAACGTCAGTGAGTGCGCATGACAATCGTCATGCATGCTCTCCCAGGTCCCCAGACCTCAGTCCGTGCGATTATTGGCTTTGGGGTTACCTGAAGTCGCAAGTGTATCGTGATCGACCGACATCTCTAGGGATGCTGAAAGACAACATCCGACGCCAATGCCTCACCATAACTCCGGACATGCTTTACAGTGCTGTTCACAACATTATTCCTCGACTACAACTATTGTTGAGGAATGATGGTGGATATATTGAGCATTTCCTGTAAAGAAGATCACCTTTGCTTTGTCTTACTTTTTTATGCTAATTATAGCTATTCTAATCAGATGAAGCTCCATTTGTCGGACATTTTTTGAACCTTTGTATTTTTCTTGGTTCTAATAAAACCCCATGTCATTCCAAGCATGTGTGTCAATTTGTACCTCTCTATCTACATTATTCCGTGATTTATTCAGTTTTCAAATTTATACTGACTTTTTGATCACCCTGCACGGTATATTTGTCTATGTTCAGGGTCTGTTGCCACTCCCTGCACCAAGTGCCCATCCGCTGCAGATCTTCCAGCATTTCGTTGCAATTTTCTAATGCTGCAACTTCTCTGTTTACTACATTGCCGGCCGGAGTGGCCGTGCGGTTCTAGGCGCTCAGTCCGGAACTGCTACGGTCGCAGGTTCGAATCCTGCCGCGGGCATGGATGTGTGTGATGTCCTTAGGTTCGTTAGGTTTAAGTAGTTCTAAGTTCTAGGGGACTGATGACCACAGCAGTTAAGTCCCATAGTGCTCAGAGCCATTTTTTTACTACAACATCATCCGCGAAAAGCGGCATGGAACTTCCGACACTATCGACTAGGTCATTTATATATTATATATTATGAGGTATCTCATGAATTTTGTTTCCTCAGTGTATATCTGTTAAGTCGTGCGTCCACTATTTTGTCACTAAAAAATGTTTAGCAAAAGCCGTGCAGGTTGTGTATATTCGGCCGGACACGACGGTAAAGTGCCTGGCATGTCCGGCTAGAGCCGGCCACCTGGAACGACAACTGGATGGCAGAGAGGCGATGCTTTGCTGAGCAGAGGGGGCACGGGCCAGACAGCGCTTGACTTGTGGTAACCGGCGGAGCGACGCAGGACGTGAGGCCGCCCGGCGGCTTCCGCGGTCGCAGACGGCGCCCTCAACGGCGGCAGTGACCGTAAAGCAACTAAGCAGATCAAAAGCCGCGTGCCGTGGCCGGAGCCGGAGCTGTCGCGTGCAGGGAACAGCTGGCGGCTGCCCCTAACTAGCCGCTACCCTCACAGCACTAGCCGACACTGCCCCACTCCACGCCTCCCTTCGTACAGCATAGCGGTTGCCAGCCTCGGGCTAATTACTCCCTGAGGGGTAAAATGAAATTCTGTAATGGATAAAAACAAAAGAATTCGACTGTGTTACGGTTACGAAACTAAATTATTTTTTAAAGATCATTATTATTTCTTTCCTTTCTCAGACGTTATGTCTGGTAAAAAATGGAAAGTGACGCGGACCTTGATCAAGCATGACTTCCTTTTAACTGTATATGTTACATTGCATTTAGGAACTTTCGGGTACTTGAACATGTATCAATAATTACAGATTTCTGTAGTTGTATATATACATTTGGATGTAGCTGTATTGCGTTGATGTACTGGTGGATATTGTGTGGTATGACTCCTGTAGTTGATCGTATAATTGGTATAATGTCAACTTTATCCTGATGCCACATGTCCTTGACTTCCTCAGCCAGTTGCATGTATTTTTCAATTTTTTTCTACTGTTTTCTTCTGTATATTTGTTGTATTGGGTATGGATATTTCGATTAGTTGTGTTAATTTCTTCTTTTTATTGGTGAGTATGATGTCAGGTTTGTTATGTGGTGTTGTTTTATCTGTTATAATGGTTCTGTTCCAGTATAATTTGTATTCATCATTCTCCAGTACATTTTGTGGTGCATACTTGTATGTGGGAACGTGTTGTTTTATTAGTTTATGTTGTGTGGCAAGTTGTTGATGTATTATTTTTGCTACATTGTCATGTCTTCTGGTGGATTCTGTATTTGCTAGTATTGTACATCCGCTTATGATGTGATCTACTGTTTCTATTTGTTGTTTGCTAAGTCTGCATTTGTCTGTTGTAGTATTGGGATCTTTAATAATATGCTTGCGGTAATATCTGGTGTTTATTGTTTGATCCTGTATTGCAATCATGAATCCGTCCATCTCACTGTATATATTGCCTTTTCATAGCCATGTGTTGGATGCGTCTTGATCGATGTGTGGCTGTGTTAGATGATAGGGTGTTTGCCATGTAGTGTTTTCTTTTTCCAATTTACTTTCTTCGTATCTGTTGATGTTATGTGATCTAAAGGGTTGTAGAAGTGGTTATGAAATTGCAGTGGTGTAGCCGATGAGTGACTGCTTTGTGTATTTTGCTAGTTTCTGCTCGTTCTATTATTATTATTATTATTATTATTATTATTATTATTATTGTTATTACCACTATTTTGTAAGACTGTAATACTGATTACTAAGCTACCAGTACTTATCTTTTTATTTTTAACACGAGCAGTAACGCGTGGCACAATTTGGTTTAGGTTAAAGCTATGAAACGAACGTATGAACATCTTCTACTCACATAGTCTACTTCTTACACATAAACGTTTTACTTTGTGCCATGCACCTGTGACAGTAAAACTGAGACGTGTACATCACATATCACATCAAAACGCCTTATCTGAGTTGTACGTAGCTCCCACAATGGACCACAAATTACTTGATTATTCATTTGGCAGCAGATAACCCATCTAATTGCCGGCCAAACACGACAGTAACTACGTAATAGCTACTAAATTGCTGCGGAGCCTTAACAGTGCTGCTGTTATTAGTAGTAGCTGTTAGACATGAACCTTTTGCAGGCTAAGGTCTTCCAGTTTCTGCCATTGCAGCAGTAAGGTGGTCAGCAATGAAGTATTGTACAAACGATAAGTGCAGCGCACGCTTTTTATTGCGATTGCTTTTAAATGGTGGTGGATGAAGCAAAAGTCTATAGGTAGACGATTGGCGCGTAGGAAGCGTATTTTGTAACAAGTAGACGAGAACTTCATACATAAAATTAGATACTTATGTTATTTTATTTTTGCTGATTTAAGCTTGTTGGGCTACTATTCAACATAAAAACAGGGGAAACAGTAATTTACTCGGTATAATGCACACGTTATAAATGCCGCATTTTTACAGTTGCATCATTGTTTTAAAGTTTATTCGACAAAACTTGATTTATATTCATAAAAGGTTCTCTCTCTCATCGGACAGTTTGGCAGTAAACCATGTCTAACGTTAACATTTCGCCTAATACTGGTGGAGATACTGTGCGATGTACATTGAAATGTGTTGTGATGCAGGCTTCTGGGGATTGTATTTCTTTTTCTGTCTCAACGAGATTAGAGCAGTTTTGAAGTTCTTTGATCGAATTCTTAAAATGATGCCAAATGTAATATATTAAGCATTATCTCTGTTTATTTACACTGCAAGTAACGTTGTTGTTGGCGTCTTCAGTCCAATTCTATTCAATGCCTCATCATTAGTTACGTGATCTACCCATCTAATCTTCAGCATTCTTCTGTAGCACTACATTTCGAAAGCTTCTATTCTCTTCTTGTCCAAATTATTTATCGTGCATGTTTCACTTCCATACACGGCTACACTCCATACAAATACTTTCTCCTGACACTTTAATCTATTCTCGATGTTAACAAATTTCTCTTCTTCAGAAACGCTTTCCTTGCCATTGCCAATCTACATTTTATATCCTTCCTACTCGACCATCATCAGTTATTTTGCTCCCCAAATAGCAAAACTTAATTCGACTACATTCCATTATCCTCCTTTTGCCTTTGTTCATGTTCATCTTATATCCTCCTTTCAAGACACTGCCCATTCCGTTCAAATGCTCTTACAAGTCCTTTGCTGTCTCTGACAGAATTACGTCATCGTGGAACCTTAAAGTTTTTATTTCTTCTCCATGGATTTTAATACCTACTCCGAATTTTTCTTTTCCTTTCTTTGCAATAAAAGCGGAAAATAGAATCAAAGTTTCCTTTAGGGACACGACCGTACGACCATCCGATTAATGTTCTGTACTCTTTACGCTGCGTCAACCGCTTCCTGGAAACTACGCTAAGTGGCTCATGCCTTCCCCGACTCGCGCCAAAATCCCTTTTTTTTTTTTTCTAAGCGCTTCGCCATCATGAGGTTCCACTTTTGTCACTTCCATTTCTGGCCGAGTTCTGGACGAAATCTGTGTTGAGTAGGCACGGTCCACTCGAAAGAGTTTTACGAAACATACGGGAGAGCGTGTGTGGCGTTCAATAAAAATTTAATCCTGGCATGGGTAAATCGAATCGTTAGTTCCGTCAGGTATGGGCAGATCGAATCATTAGTTCCGAGCCCGAGGATGGGTCTCGTATAGCTGATTTGTTTTATGATTTCATGAGGAGGACAGGCATCTCGTTCGCCAGGCAGTTTTGAACTGACAGGAAATTTCTTCACAGTTTGCACTAATCTGGAAGATGCGGTACACAGCCCTACAAAAGAAGAGCGGCAAACCGCCCAGCACTCAGGTGCAACTGAGGCTAGCTTCAAAAAAATGGTTCAAATGGCTCTGAGCACTATGGGACTTAACATCTGAGGTCATCAGTCCCCTAGAACTTAGAACTACTTAAACCTAACTAACCTAAGGACATCACACACATCCATGCCCGAGGCAGGATTCGAACCTGCGACCGTAGCGGTCGCGCGGTTCCAGACTGTAGCGCCTAGAACTGCTCGGCCACCAACGCCTGCAACTGAGGCTAGCCTCCAACACAGTTCGCACAACGCATATACCTAACGTCACACAAATAGTTAGCAAGTGGACATCCCTCTGCCAGACGCCGAGGTATAAGCGGACACACTGCTCCATCTCCTCACAGTATCAACCGTTTTAGCAGTAGTACCGCAAGAACTGGACAGTCTACAAGTATTGCTGGATTCAGGACTAAGAGTTAAAAACCAACCAGTGCAGGTGGACATTAGCTACATTGCCGTGCTATTTAACATTACTGTTCAGTAATGTATAGTTGCTGTTTTAACTATTTTGTAGACTGAAGGGGGAGGGGAGAGAGAGGAAATGAACTAATGAAACCAGCTGCACCAGGACCTTTTGCGGAAACAATGGCGACGAGTTAAAATATGTTTCGGACTAGGACTCGAATACGGGATCTCCTGCTTACCAGGCAGATGAGTTAACCAGTGCGCCAATCGGACATAGTGTTTATAGCAAATGTGCAGACTATCTCTGGATCCCCACAAATAGACGCGTACTCCCACGTAGCGTCACTTATCCGCAGCCCCTTTACGTGTCCTCCATGCTCGACAATTTTAGATTCTCACTGTAGATCGAACGTAAATGTGCATCTACTCCACTCGCCATTAAAATTGCTACACTACGAAGATGACGTGCTACAGACGCGAAATTTAACCGACAGGAAGAAGATGCTGTTGTTGTTGTTGTTGTGGTCTTCAGTCCTGAGACTGGTTTGATGCAGCTCTCCATGCTACTCTATCCTGTGCAAGCTTCTTCATCTCCCAGTACCTACTGCAACCTACATCCTTCTGAATCTGCTTAGTGTATTGATCTCTTGGTCTCCCTCTACGATTTTTACCCTCCACGCTGCCCTCCAATGCTAAATTTGTGATCCCTTGATGCCTCAAAACATGTCCTACCAACCGATCCCTTCTTCTAGTCAAGTTGTGCCACAAACTTCTCTTCTCCCCAATCCTATTCAATACCTCCTCATTAGTTACGTGATCTACCCACCTTATCTTCAGCATTCTTCTGTAGCACCACATTTCGAAAGCTTCTATTCTCTTCTTGTCCAAACTGGTTATCGTCCATGTTTCACTTCCATACATGGCTACACTCCATACAAATACTTTCAGAAACGACTTCCTGACAATTAAATCTATACTCTTCTTCAGAAACGATTTCCTTGCCATTGCTAGTCTACATTTTATATCCTCTCTACATCGACCATCATCAGTTATTTTACTCCCTAAATAGCAAAACTCCTTTACTACTTTAAGTGTCTCATTACCTAATCTAATCCCCTCAGCATCACCCGATTTAATTTGACTACATTCCATTATCCTTGTTTTGCTTTTGTTGATGTTCATCTTATATCCTCCTTTCAAGACACCGTCCATTCCGTTCAACTGCTCTTCCAAGTCCTTTGCTGTCTCTGACAGAATTACAATGTCATCGGCGAACCTCAAAGTTTTTACTTCTTCTCCATGAATTTTAATACCTACTCCGAATTTTTCTTTTGTTTCCTTTACTGCTTGCTCAATATACAGATTGAATAACATCGGGGAGAGGCTACAACCCTGTCTCACTCCTTTCCCAACCACTGCTTCCCTTTCATGCCCTTCGACTCTTATAACTGCCATCTGTTTTCTGTACAAATTGTAAATAGCCTTTCGCTCCCTGTATTTTACCCCTGCAACCTTCAGAATTTGAAAGAGAGTATTCCAGTTAACGTTGTCAAAAGCTTTCTCTAAGTCTACAAATGCTAGAAACGTAGGTTTGCCTTTTCTTAATCTTTCTTCTAAGATAAGTCGTAAGGTTAGTATTGCCTCACGTGTTCCAACATTTCTACGGAATCCAAACTGATCTTCCCCGAGGTCCGCTTCTACTAGTTTTTCCATTCGTCTGTAAAGAATTCGTGTTAGTATTTTGCAGCTGTGACTTATTAAACTGACAGTTCGGTAATTTTCAAATCTGTCAATACCTGCTTTCTTTGGGATTGGAATTATTATATTCTTCTTGAAGTCTGATGGTATTTCGCGTGTCTCATACATCTTGCTCACCAGATGGTAGAGTTTTGTCATGACTGGCTCTCCCAAGGCCGTCAGTAGTTCTAATGGAATATTGTCTATTCCCGGGGCCTTGTTTCGGCTCGGGTCTTTCAGTGCTCTGTCAAACTCTTCACGCAGTATCTTATCTCCCATTTCGTCTTCATCTACATCCTCTTCCATTTCCATAATATTGTCCTCAAGTACATCGCCCTTGTATAAACCCTCTATATACTCCTTCCACCTTTCTGCCTTCCCTTCTTTGCTTAGAACTGGGTTGCCATCTGAGCTCTTGATATTCATACAAGTGGTTCTCTTCTCTCCAAAGGTCTCTTTAATTTTCCTGTAGGCAGTATCTATCTTACCTCTAGTGAGACAAGCCTCTACATCCTTACATTTGTCCTCTAGCCATGCCTGCTTAGCCATTTTGCACTTCCTGTCGATCTCATTTTTGAGACGTTCGTATTCTTTTTTGCCTGCTTCATTTACTGCATTTTTATATTTTCTCCTTTCATCAATTAAATTCAATATTTCTCCTGTTACCCAAGGATTTCTATTAGCCCTCGTCTTTTTACCTACTTGATCCTCTGCTGCCTTCACTACTTCATCCCTCAGACCTACCCAGTCTTCTTCTACTGTGTTTCTTTCCCCCATTCCTGTCAATTGTTCCCTTATGCTCTCCCTGAAACAACCTATGGTTCTTTCAGTTTATCCAGATCCCATCTCCTTAAATTCCCACCTTTTTGCAGTTTCTTCAGTTTCAATCTGCAGTTCATAACCAATATATTGTGGTCAGAATCCACATCTGCCCCTGGAAATGTCTTACAGTTTAAAACCTGGTTCCTAAATCTCTGTCTTACCATTATATAATCTATCTGATACCTTTTACTATCACCAGGATTCTTCCAGGTATACAACCTTCTTTTATGATTCTTGAACCAGGTGTTAGCTATGATTAAGTTATGCTCTGTGCAAAATTCTACAAGGCGGCTTCCTCTTTCATTTCTTCCACCCAATCCATATTCACCTACTACGTTTCCTTCTCTCCCTTTTCCTACTGACGAATTCCAGTCACCCATGACTATTAAATTTTCGTCTCCCTTCACTACATGAATAATTTCTTTTATCTCGTCATACATTTCATCTATTTCTTCATCATCTGCAGAGCTAGTTGGCATATAAACTTGTACTACTGTAGTAGGCATGGGCTTTGTGTCTATCTTGGCCACAATAATGCGTTCACTATGCTGTTTGTAGTAGCTAACCCGCACTCCTATTTTTTTATTCATTATTAAACCAACTCCTGCATTACCCCTATTTGATTTTGTATTTATAACTCTGTAATCACCTGACCAAAAGTCTTGTTCCTCCTGCCACCGAACTTCACTAATTCCCACTATATCTAACTTTAACCTATCCATTTCCCTTTTTAAATTTTCTAACCTACCTGCCCGATTAAGGGATCTGACATTCCACGCTCCGATCCGTAGAACGCCAGTTTTCTTTCTCCTGATAACGACGTCCTCTTGAGTAGTCCCCGCCCGGAGATCCGAGTGGGGGACTATTTTACCTCCGGAATATTTTACCCAAGAGGACGCCATCATCATTTAATCATACAGTAAAGCTGCATGTCTTCGGGAAAAATTACGGCTGTAGTTTCCTCTTGCTTTCAGCCGTTCGCAGTACCAGCACAGCAAGGCCGTTTTGGTTAATGTTACAAGGCCAGATCAGTCAATCATCCAGACTGTTGCCCCTGCAACTACTGAAAAGGCTGCTGCCCCTCTTCAGGAACCACATGTTTGTCTGGCCTCTCAACAGATACCCCTCCGTTGTGGATGCACCTACGGTACGGCCATCTGTATCGCTGAGGCACGCAAGCCTCCCCACCAACGGCAAGGACCATGGTTCATGGATGCTATGATATGCAAATGATTAGCTTTTCAGAGCATTCACACAAGGTTGGCTCCGGTGGCGACACCTACAACGTGCTGACATGAGGAAAGTTTCCAACAGATTTCTCATACACAAACAGCTGTTGACCGGCTTTACCTGGTGAAACGTTGTTGTGATGCCTCATGTAAGGAGGAGAAATGCGTACCATCACGTTTCCGAATTTGATAAAGGTCGGATTGTAGACTATCGCGATTGCGGTTTATGGTCTCGCGACATTGCTGCTCGCGTTGGTCGAGATCCAATGAGTGTTAGCAGAATATGGAATCGGTGGGTTCAGGAGGGTAATACGGAACGCCGTGCTGGATCCCAACGGCCTCGTATCACTAGCAGTCGAGACGACATGCATATTATCCGCATGACTGTAACGGATCGTGCAGCCACGTCTGGATCCCTGAGTCAACAGATGGGGACGTTTGCTAGACAACAACCATCTGCACGAACAGTTCGACGAAGTTTGCAGCAGCGTGGACTATCAGCTCGGAGACCATGGCTGCGGTTTCCCATGACGCTGCATCACACACAGGAGCACCTGCGTTGGTGTAATCAACGACAAACCTGGTTGCACGATGGCAAAATGTCATTTTTTCGGATGAATCCAGGTTCTGTTTACAGGATCATGATGGTCCCATCCGTGTTTGGCGACATCGCGGTGGATGCACATTGGAAGCGTGTATTCGTCATCGCCATACTGGCGTATCACCTGGCGTGATGGTATGGGGTGCCATTGTTTACATGTCTCGGTCACCTCTTGTTCGCATTGACGGAACTTTGAACAGTGGACGTTACATTCCAGATGTGGCTCTACCCTTCATTCGATCCCTGCGATACCCTAAATTTCAGCAGGATAATGCACGACCGCATGTTGCAGGTCCTGCACGGGCCTTTCTGGATACAGAAAATGTTCGACTGCTGCCCTGGCCAGCACATTCTCCAGATCTCTCACCAATTGAAAATGTCTGGTCAATGGTGGACGAGCAACTGGCTCGTCACAATACGCCAGTCACTACTCTTGATGAACTGTGGTATCGTGTTGAAGCTGCATGGGCAGCTGTACCTGTGCACGCCATCCAAGCTCTGTTTGACTCAATGCCCAGGCGTATCAAGGCCGTTATTACGGCCAGAGGTGGTTGTTCTGGGTACTGATTTCTCAGCATCTATGCACCCAAATTGCGTGAAAATGTAATCACATGTCATTTCTAGTACAATATATTTGTCCAATGAATACCCATTTATCATCTGCATTTCTTCAATTTTAATGACCAGTAGTAAAGAGGGAGGGGAGAGGAAATAATGAAACCAGCTGCACCAGGACCTTTTGCGGAATCAGTGGCGACGAGTTAAAATATGTTTTGGGCCAGGACTCGAATCCGGGATCTCCTGCTTACCAAGCAATGGTGTTAACCAGTGTGCCACCCGGACACAGTGTTTGTAGCAAATGTGCAGACTATATTGGGATGCCCACTGGTCGACTCCCACTGCCTCCTAGCGCCACCTATCCGCAGTTCGTTTCCATGTCCCCCACGTTCGATAATTTTAGATTCTCACTGTAGGTCGAACGTAAATATGCTTCTACATTGAAGTTTGTGGATTCACTGCCCATCGAGGCGAATCAATTGTATGAAGGCACGGTGTCTGTTCTTTTCGACATGGTACAACGCATTCATGTAAATGTTAATAAACTGTTGTAAACTGTGATGCTGTGCCGTTGCTGCGCGAAATTGTACTGCCTCATAACAGAAACAACTTGGGGGGTTCTGTTCTTGTCACCTTCTTAAGTTTGACGGCAAGTGCATTTGGAGAATACGAGGGCTGTCCAGAAAGTGAGTTACGATTGATCGCGAAATGAAAATCACAGTGAAAATCAGAAATGTTTCATTTGTAACAGTTAGTTACACCTTTCAGCTACTTCTCTACGTAGTCGCCGTTCTGACTCAGACATTCGTCGTAGCGTTGTTCCAACTTTCCAAGACCCTCATCATAGAAGGCAGCCGCCAGTGCTTTCAGCCAATTCTCTACGCTGGCCTAAAGCTCGTTGTCTGTGCCAAAATGTTGTCTTCATAGCCAGCGGTTCGTTTGAGCAGAGATGAAACTCAGTGGGAGACAATTACGGGCTGTTTTGTGGGTAACCAAACATTTCCAATTCAAACGATGCAGGAACATCTTCATTGCCCCTGCAGAATGAGGCTGAGAATTGTCTTGAAGAAGAAACCGCACGACAGTTATGTAATGTTGGTTGCATAGCTACAGAGGAAAATTCTCACCAGGCGCTCGTACTTGGCGGGAGACACTATTTTCTATAACATCTTTACGCGCTCACTAAGAGCTCAGGCATGAAAAGAGCGACATAATTCTACCTAGAGTCATACTAGAGACACTGCCCAACACATCTTTGCAAAGCTTTATCGGATTTTCATAGTCGTTTCCATTTCGCGACCGATCGTAACTTACTTTCTGGACAGCCCTCGTATAACAGTAGAAATAGTACGTTGCCTTCCAACTATGATAAAAATGGTGAGTAATGGTTATAGATAACGCTGTGACATACGTCCGGGACTCTTAGTTCTTGCCATACACTGGGGCGTTGGCTTGGGGGGGGGGGGGGGGGGGCGGTGTGGAGTTCTCGTGCTTGTAAACGTATGCGAAGCGTTGCACACACGGGCCTGCCAAGCGTTATCACGATCGCCGTGCGCATGCTCTCACGTCGCGGGCGAGACGGAACGAAACACGTCCGGCGCAGCGCGTCGTGGCTCACGCGCAGGCGGTCGGCCAACCTGCCACTGTGCATTGTACTACCAGCAGGTGGCTACGTGACGCAATACAGGTCGTGACGCGCCGCTCTCAGGAACTCGGCGACCAAGCCTTGCAACATAATAATTGGAAGTAGGGAGCAGTGGGAGAAAACAGTTCGACACCGTACGGGGGACATCGTTTGGTCCACCGATGGATCGAAAACATATCAAGGCGTTGGGGCAGGGTTGTACGGGGTTCAGCCAAGACTGGAGAGCATCATCTCTCTAGAGAAACTGGCCTCTGTATTCGAAGCCGAAATTACTGCAATCAGGGCATGCGTGGACGAGAATATGCGTAGGTGCTACAGTGACCGTAGCCTCTACATCTATTCAGACAGCCAGGCAGCCCTGAAATCATTGGAAACTCCTGCAACAAGATCTAAGATTGTTGCAGATTGCCACAGGGCTCTGATGGCGCTAGGGGGAAGCAATAGGTTGTACCTAGTGTGGGTGCCTGGCCACTCAGGGATCTGAGGCAATGAACAAGCTGATAGATTGGCTAGGATGGGGGCAACAACTCTATTTATTGGACCGGAACCTGTCTTGACAATCACCAAGGCTATGATCAAATTAGAACTACGGAACAGGCTTATGAAACAGCACGTAGGATATTGGACCAAGGTCCATAAACAAAAACATGGTAAGGTAATGATGCCCAAGCCATGTTTTAAAAGAAGCTCTGTAATCCTGAGATGGAACAGGAAAGAGATCAAGTTCATTACTGGACTGACGACCGGCCAAGGGAACTTCAAAAAAACACCTACACATAAAGGGTATAATGGAAGAGGACCCTAAATGTAGGATCTGTGATGAGGGTAAAGAAACTGCATCGCATCTAATCTTCGAATGCATGGCAATGGACAGTAAAAGATACAGAATCTTCAGGACAACTAGACCTGAAGAAACTGTCAATCAAAAAACTGGTAGAGGAACTCCTTGCACTATTTAAGGTCACCGGTTGGCTTTACTAGATGTACAGGGAGCGATACCACACAATAAACCTAGTTTCGGAGCGGGCAGTGGCGGGTCAGACCTAAGCTGTTTTAGCTCTCCTGTTAAAATCAATCAATCAATCATCTCGGCGACCTGGCCAAAACTGTCCTTTTCGCCAATACCCGAATTCCGAAACCAGTACCGAGCGAGGTGGCGCAGTGGTTAGCACACTGGACTCGCATTCGGGAGGACTGCGGTTCAATCCCGTCTCCAGCCATCCTGATTTAGGTTTTCCGTGATTTCCCTAAATCGTTTCAGGCAAATGCCGGGATGGTTCCTTTAAAAGGGCACGGCCGATTTCCTTCCCAATACTTCCCTAATCCGAGCTTACGCTCCGTCTCTAATGACCTCGTTGTCGACGGGACGTTAAACACTAACCACCACCACCACCGAAACCAGTAGCGTAACTGCAGTTTCCTCCTGGCCACTTACCGCAACACTTCAGTAAGCCATATTGTAGAAGTTAAGCTAAAGAGTACTATTACAAACAAGAAATGTATTCGCATCTGCGAATATGAAACTCCTTCGGCTGTATATTAGAATGGCGACAGTTAAAATTTGTGCCGGACCGGGACACGAACCAGGATTTCCCGCTTTACGCGAGCGGCCGCCTTAACAGCTTCGGCTATACGTGCACGAATCACGGATGGGCCCTAACTTCCTTATGTCGTCGTCCTTGTGTCACAGCCTTCACTCATACGTTACGTACATTCCCGCCCGGAAGGACGTTTTTATGTAGAGTCGAGGGCCTGGTATTGGCGAACAAATACGAAAGAGCAGTGCCTTTGTTGTTCAGAAATACGATGCAATGTTCCTTCGGACATGCATGAATATTACATTTTCATTAAAAAATTAGAAAAAAGATAAATTACTATCTCAGCTACTCTGACAGAAGACGAAGAAGCGTTTGATAAACTGCCTAATAACGAACATCATCTGCAAGTACTTTTACACAATAGATATTTTTAAGCTAACGATAAAGGGAAGTGCCCTTAACTTGACCCCCTCCCTAAAGCGAACCCCGTGGTTCTTGCTCTGCATTCTCCTGAACACCAGTGAACCAACTGCAAATAGAAGTCGAGACTTGACCTCTCAGTGTGCACTAGTCACCCGCTTCACATTTTACTTACCGGTTAACCTTTACATGTTTTGATAATGGAAAAAGTTTTTACATTGTGTTACATCTTCCGTTATTTCTTCTAGATATTGGCTGGTAAGTCTTTCAACCTGTATGTGTTCGTGGATAAAAAAGTTCATGGTTAATGTTTATGATCAAACCATTTCATTTAGAATCTTGGTTAAAAATTTATTTGGAGTGACTCAGTGACCTGGTGCAGGTCTTTCAGTTGTATCACTCTGGCGACTTGACATCTCACTAGTTATTCAATGGGGTGAAGGCGATCTACAACTTAACGTGGGATCTGAACCACGTTTCGTTTCTCGTGAATCTCCACATTATCGAGGAATGAATTGTAGCTTAAAAGAGACAGCGAAATAAAACCGTGGTTCGACCGGCATTCGGTCCCATGTCCTATCAGTTTCCAGGCAAACGCTTTACTGCTAAACCAACACGCCCAACTAAAATTATGCTCTAGTTTCACTGCTCTGTGGAGTTTTACGTCTGTAGCGCTGGATGGCAATGCCATCGTTTTCACAGCGGTAACGGATTTTGATTAATCATAGTCCAGCCAATTTTCAAGAAATAATTATGTACGCGAGCCTCCTTATGAATCAGTCTTAGTAAAAACCGGATAAAAATTCCTACAGTAATTCGTGAGATTAGCCTGAACGAACATACAGAAGCAAGCAGGGAACGTCAGTTTATAGTGGATGTCACAAACCTCCTGAGTCAAAGTGAAACAGGTGATAGAGGGTCCTCAACGGATGATATTGAAACATTGAACCAATGATCGGAAGAGCATATTTATTGCGTTATGGACTTACAAAGCGTACAGCACGTAACAACAACGTAACACATAGTAATATTGTTCTATTAAAAGGAATGTCAGCGTTGGTCGTAATGTTGATGTTTTATTGATAGCAGAATCGATTTTCGATCAGATAGTGATCATGTTCGGTGCTGTACGTATTAAACTCAGACACTGGTATCAAGTTATCAATAACCAAAACTGAGAAGCGATCACAATAACTCTCAGTTTTGGTTATTGATAACTTGATACCAGTGTCTGAGTTTAATGTGTGCAGCACCGAAGATGATCACTATGTGATCGAAAATCGATTCTGCTATCAATAAAACATCAACATTACGACCAACGCTGACCTTCCTTTTAATTTAACATATATGGTCGTTGTGCACACAGCACTCAATGGAGTCGCCAATCAATACTGTTCTAAGTGACGACCGCATGAAGTTCTGCCGCACTCTCGCAAAGATCCATGCTGTCTGTTGTACAGGAGACAGGCAGATCAGGCCCTAGCAAGCAGTTCTCATCCGTTCCTATGAGGATTTAATTCACCAACGTGTAGTTGAAAAAGTCCCCAGGTGCGAGATCTGGCGATAGCGTTGGCCATGGGACCGGACCGCCCCTTGTAATACACGTTCAGGTGCTCGCGGGCTTTAACATGAGAGTGGGCTGCTGAACCGTCGTGCTGAAATCACATCCTTTCGCGGACAACAGAGGATACAGTCTCTAAGAACTGTGGCAGCACATCTCGCAGCAACACTAGGTTCAAATGTTCAAATGTGGTGAATTCCTAAGGGACCAAACTGCATAGGTCACCGGTGCCTACTTAAACTAAGTTATGCTAAGAAGAACACGCACACACACCCATGCACGAGGGAGGACTCGAACCTCCGGCTGAAGCGGCCGCGCAGTCCGTGACATGGCGCCTCAAACCGCGCAGCCACTCCGAGCGGCGAACACTAGATAACGTGGAATCGTCAGACGGGGAGGCAGCAAGTAAGGTCCGATTAGTAATTTTAGTTAATGCCTGCCCACACGTTGGCAGAGGGTCATGGCTGGTGGCCACCAATGACGGTGGCGTGGGGATTGTCATTCCAGACATGATTGTTGCGGCTGTTGAAAACACTATCACGGGTGAATGAGACCTGGTCAGTCAAGAATATAAACTGCACCAAGTTCAGCACTATAGCACTGAAGTGAAAATCCATTGACAGAAGTGAACGCGAGTTCAGACTCTGTTGGTCTGAGTTCTTGCACACGTTCTTTGTGATGGGGGCGTAATACCTGTTCCACCAGTCCTCTCCATATTGCATCCTTCGAGGTGTCTGTGTGTCTCACGGGAAAGTTGTTGGGCGCTTATTGCTGGGTGGCCGGCCACACGATGCAACACATTCTCTTCACAGTCTGCTTTTCGGACATTCCTTTGGCGGGAACCTTGGCCGGTTTTCTGTGGCGTGAACGTCTGCCCGTAGTAGCTGAGTGGTTAGCGCGACAGAATGTCAATCCTAAGGGCCCGGGTTAGATTCCCGGCTGGGTTGGAGATTTTCTCCACTCAGGGACTGGTTATTGTGTTGTCCTAATCATCATTATTTGACCCTCTCATCGACGCGCAAGTTGCCGAAGTGGCGTCAAATCGAAAAACTTGCACCTGGCGAACGGTCTACCCGACGGGAGGCACTGGTCACACGACAGTAGTAGTGTAGCGTGAACGATTCTATCTCTTGTAAGTTGGTATTCATGGAGATAAACTTCTATTTAGGTTGGCGCCTGTTTACAAATCGGTCTGTGTGCATTCGTGCTGCTTTACGGGCCCTATATCCTGCCGCACTGCACATTAAATACATGTCTGCCAACTCTTACCGACGAGTAACAATCCAGCTAGGACTATGCGTCACGCAGTGTACGAGTAAGCAGTAAGACACCTCACCATGGGCACACCACAAGCTGATGTAATGGACAGCTGAAACCAGGGATAATGGCGCGCATACGACGCAAGTTAATGCCCCGATGCGATGCATGCGGTCGTCACATGACGCACAGTCTATGAGCCAAGTTGTGTAGAGTAAGTCAGTTTATTTGCTCAGCCTCCGCTGCTTGTTCCAGTATACAACAGACATCCGGAATCTTTGCGAGAGTGCAGGCAGAACTGCGTGCGCCGTTGCAATACGTGCACTAAGACTAGCGGTTGTCGCTTTGCACAGTTACTATGATGTGGTGTGCGCTTTGTATGTTCATAACACAATAAATATCCATTTCCGACCATTAGTTCCCTATCTCAACGTAATCGGTGGTGGACCCACTATAATCTGTTTCAGTTTGACCCAAAAGGCTTGAAACACTTCGTGTAGGTAAATAATAGGAAGAAAAAGAAGAGCAGGAGTAAGAGAAGGAGAGAAGAGACTACGTTTGATACAGTTCCCCACAGTCGTTTAATGAACAAAGTAAGAGCATATGGACTATCAGACCAATTGTGTGCTTGAATTGATGAGTTTCTAGATAACAGAACGCAGCATGTCATTCTCAATGGAGAGAAGTCTTCCGAAGTAAGAGTGATTTCAGATGTTTCGCGGGGGTGTGTCATAGGACCGTTGCTATTCACAATATACATAAATGACCTTGTGGATAAGATCGGAAGTTCACTGAGGCTTTTTGCGGATCATGCTGTGGTATATGGAGTGGTTGTAACAATGGAAAATTGTACTGAAATGCAGAAGGATCTGCAACGAATTGACGCATGGTGCAGGGAATGGCACTTGAATCTCAATGTAGACAAGTGTAATGTGATGCGAATACATAGAAAGAAAGATCCTTTATATTTAGCTACAATATAGCAGGTCGGCAACTGGAAGCAGTTAATTCCATAAATTATCTGGGAGTAGGCATTAGGAGTGATTAAAATGGAATGATCATATAAAGTTGATCGTCGGTAAAGCAGATGCCAGACAGATTCATTGGAGTAATCCTAAGGAAATGCAATCCGAAAACAAAGGAAATAGTTACAGTGCACGTGTTCGCCCACTGCTTGAATATTGCTCACCAGTGTGGGATCCGTACCAGATCGGGTTGATAGAAGAGATAGAGAAGATCCAACGGAGAGCAGCGCGCTTCGTTACAGGATCATTTAGTAATCGCAAAACCGTTACGGATATGATAGATAAACTCCAGTGGAAGACTCTGCAGGAGAGATGCTCAGTACCTCGGTACGGGCTTTTGTTGAAGTTTCGAGAACATACCTTCACCGAGGAGTCAAGCAGTATATTGCTCCCTCCTACGTATATATCGCGAAGAGACCATGAGGAAAAAATCAGATAGATTAGAGCCCACACAGAGGCATACCGACAATCTTCCTTTCCATGAACAATACGAGACTGGAATAGAAGGGAGAACCGATAGAGGTACTCAAAGTACCCTCCGCCACACACCGTCAGGTGGCTTGCGGAGTATGGATGTAGATGTAGACCCCGGTATCATGATGGGGTGCGATTACGACCCTCGCACCACCAGAAGGGATCGGCGGTCTGTATGACCATTATACGTCAGTTTCACTTTCGCAGGAGCGCAGAAGATGACGGAGCCCGCCAGGCCTTCTAGAGGGAAACGTTGTTCGTTGCCCCCCCCCCCCCCCTCCCTCCTCTGCTCGTTCATGGGATGTCTGAATTGGTGGCCGAGTGTAGATGTCGATGTTCGGGCACGATATAATGATGCTGTGATTTGACGAAGGCGCACACACATACACAGTGGATTGTTCTTCCCAGCGGCCTACTTGGACTCTACCGGCTACCGGCCCGCAGTGTTGTGTGGTTGTGAGTATCCGCTTGTGCTGCTTCCCACGGCCCGACGACACAGCGACGCAAAACACGGCTGTGACCACCGACCGCGCCGGTCCGAAGCATCACATTCTGCGGTCGCGCCGAACGTCAATACCAGTCGTCATTGTCCCGCGCAATTAAATGTTCCGCCCCGGCAATTTGTGCCCGATGAAGAAGCGCCCCGACATCAAATGCACCGTCGTTTGCTATTAATACGAGTACAGCCTCCTCAATGTCGCGGGCGCGCTTTATTCCCACCTATTCTGCTTTTGTGCAGTTTTGGTTTTAGCTTCATTTTATGGCCCAGTGGCACTTGTATACCATTGACTCTCCGTTAAGTCGTCTACGATACCAAGTAAACGTGCACACGAATCTTGAGAAAAAAATCTACTAAAGTCCATCACAGCAAAATTAGTTTATTCTCTGAGCTAGGAAAAAATAAAAGTTTGATGTAGCATATATGCTGCACGAGGAGTGAGGTTGAGGAAAATACATACCCAGTTGGCTACGAAGTCGTAACACAGAGTTGCAACTTTCTGGAACACCTGGAAAATCTGTAATTCTCAGAGAAACTAAATTTTGTGGAAAACTCGGGAAAATCGCAGAGAATTCTCAAAGACTAATGGAATTTTGAGACACACTAGCGGGACTTTAACTGCTGGTTGGCGAAAGAAACGTTCCTAGTATTCTGTTAAAAATCTCTTAAATTCTGCTTTGGCAGCAGTTGGTTGTAACTTCGTGTAAGGAAAAGTGATGTTTGCAGTTCGATCGCGGCTGCCACCGCCGCCCTCACCGGCTTCGGGAATCTTCGTTATTGCCCGTAGGTTCTCGGCTCCAGGTTCCTTCTTCCTCAACAAGATAGTATGAAGAATTTGTCACGTAGCAATGAATTCATCATTCGCACAAAAGCAACGGTGGGCATTTTAATCTTATAAATAATGTAAATAGGGATCGTTAACTGAATACACATTTTTCTTAGATCAACACTGAATATTCTTCCGTTGATTTTTGCTGATTTCAGCGCCGACTTCCTCGCATTGTCATGCTTGAAGTTAACAATTGCCGTAGTGTGGGAAGCATACGGTTTGAAACCTGAAGCGTCGCAGCTATCAGTCTGTTGACGAAGCATTCCAGGGACAACAGTTCGGCGCGTGTTTCAGCGAGAATTTTTGTATATTTGAGATCATCGCACAGTCTCTCAGAAAAGTGACGGAGGACGGTAACAAAACACCTTGCAGGGGCAGCAAGGTCTTATTAGTTAGTGAATTTTTGACAAAATTGTAAATTTCAGTTACACTTAAAATAGTCATCAGTAAGGGATTCGGAAACCTCAAAAAATTTCGCTTGCAGTCATGAAAAATAGTAAAGTAAAACTTATTCTCACATACGACAAAAAATGATTCAGGGAAATTAGGAATTTCGACCCGTAGAAACTAAAAACCAGAGAGAAATCTTTGAGGGATCAAAGTCGCCACCCTATTATACGTGGAGCACAAGCTTCGTAGATACTGTGAAGCAGTTGTCAAAATACCATGTTTCTTTAAGACGCCTCTGCGGGATGTTCTAGAACTAACAGTACATATTATTCTTATGACACGATTATCTATTCTGAAAATCTTAACCTTGCAAATTTAGTTTCCCCCAACAAAGATTGCGTAATTCATTAATGTACGGTAACTTCTGCAATTCTAATCCACCTAAAGTAGTAATCATAGGTTGAAAATGGTTCAAATGACTCTGAGCACTATGGGAGTTAACATCTGAGGTATCAGTCCCCTAGATCTTAGAACTACTTAAACTTAACTAAACCAAAGACATCCATGCCCGAGGCAGGATTCGAGCCTACGACCGCAGCGGTCGCGTGGTTCCAGACTGAAGCGCCTAGAACCTCTCGGCCATACCGGCCGGCGAATTAAAGGGCATCATTGACTCTACACAGCAGCTTTCCAGTTATGGTTGCGCTCTACCTGTAGCCCCGAAAATTTTACACATTCTTCTTTTCATATTTCAGTGGTAGAGTACACTGTTTTAATAGCTTGTAGAGTTCTACGAGAAAAACTGACTTGCATGTACTGAGTATTGGTCACATTTAATTGTAGTCGTTGAACTATCTGTTTTTGTATTCAAATACGAGTGGCGTTCAATAAATAATGTAACATTTTCTTCTGCCAGTACACCGTATTGTTTCCGACTCTTTTGGCAACAAAACTGTATTTTTCAAGATGATCCCTGTTCAGTGCGACGGCCTTGCGCCACCTTACTGGGAGATCGTGTATGCCCGCCTGACACCACTCTTCTAGTGGACGTCGGAATCAACGACCTGCTGCATCACTAACCACCTCATTATCCACGTACTGCTCGCCGTGGAGCGCACCCTTCGCTGAGGCAAACAGATGGAATTCGGAAGATGTGAGGTCCGGGTTGTAGGGTGGCTGAGGAAGAACAGCCCAGTGAAGTTCTGTGAGCTCATCTCGGGTGTGCAGAGTTACGTGTCATGGAGAAGAAGTTCGTTTGCTGAAGTTGTTTCTTCAATTTCCTGTGGATAGCAATATACACTTCCTAGTTGATCGTTGTATCATGAAGGAGGACATCAATGAGAACATGACTTTAACGGCTAAGAATGCGGCTCTGAACATTTTTTGGAGGAGAGGTTGTTAGCGCTATTCCACGAATTGCCGATTTGTTTCTAAGTTATAAACCCATGTTTCATCGCCTGTGACGATATTCGACAAAAAATGACACAATCAGCCGCGGAACGCGCAAGCAATTACCCAACTGGTGGACTAGCGTGTCACCACCACAAACAGAGACGTCCAGTTCAGCAGAGAGGTGTTTAGTTATGATGCATCGATCACCTCGAATGAGAGTGTCCGCACGTTCCAACATTGCAGAAGTCACAGCTGTGTGTGGCCGGCCGGCACGTGGTAGGTCGGACAGGTTTGCACGACTTTGTTGCGATGATGACAGGCACCTCACCCAACGACTCTCCGTGCTTTTGTTCACTCTCAGGTCTCCGTAGATATTCTTCAGGCGCCTGTGAATATCTGCGGTGTTCTGATTTTCCAGAAGAAAATGACAGTTCTCTGCTCGGAACGCACTTCTGTTACAGACGCCATTTTAAAGGGTACTCATACCAACACGACTTTTCGGAACTTCATGAAACTATAAGGGCTGAAGCAGGGACATTGCACGATGTCCCACAACAAATTCCACATCTTTTCAGTCGAAATTGGCAGGGAAAAAGAGTGTGTTGCACAACTGTGGAACGCCTCTCGTACTTTCTTAGCTGCCTGTTAGCCGGCCGAAGTGGCCGTGCGGTTAAAGGCGCTGCAGTCTGGAACCGCAAGACCGCTACGGTCGCAGGTTCGAATCCTGCCTCGGGCATGAATGTTTGTGATGTCCTTAGGTTAGTTAGGTTTAAGTAGTTCTAAGTTCTAGGGGACTAATGACCTCAGCAGTTGAGTCCCATAGTGCTCAGAGCCATTTGAACCATTTTTTTTTTAGCTGCCTGTTCAGTAAGACGACTGTCACTGCTTGTGCAAAAGCAGACACACTGATCAGTGAGTGGCTAGCAACCTCATCATCGATGATGAAATGTAACAACACGCTGAGGCGAGATAAACTTTTGATCGAAATGCACTGCTCTCATTCATAGAGCATCAACGAGCTCAGCTACAGTGCCCGCAATACCTTGACAAATCTTTTATGAAAGCTAGGGTCACGCTCTAACATGTATAAAAGATACGATAAAAGTAACCCAGTACACCGTCAAAAATTTTATAGAATGTCTTTCATAAAAAAAGGTATTCGACAAAGATCTTTTACAGTGTAAAACGGGTCAAAGACACTGCTACGTATCTAAAGGAGATAGCAAGTATTTGTACTGTTTGTGAACTAGCTAATTGCTCTTTGAAAGGGGGCTGGAATCACCTCTTATCTCTGAGAGCTTTTTGTCGCTGTAATCAGCGTTAGCCGCACAAAAGAACCTCTGACGACACGGAGCAGGCAACCGCTACCGCGTTTCTGACCTCGAGACGCCCCCCCCCCTTTCAGCCGTCCTTCCTCCCCCCCCATCCGTACCCCTCCCGCCACTGTCCTCCACTCACTGGCCCGATAAACAGGGTTCGCCGTTCCAGAGCAACTCTTTATTAGACCGCTTCTGCGTTACACGCTGTAGTACCAGCTTAGCCGGACGAAGATGGCGCTGATAAACACAGGGTCCCACTGCCAGAAAGGCGGCGTCTCTCAAAAGAAACAGCTGTACGCCCCCTCGTGCTCTGCGAACGTAGCTTGTGCCATCTCAGCTGAACCACGTCCTCGTAGCATACCAGTTTCATTCTGTAACAGACGTTCCCCTCAGCCGCTTAGAGATCATCGTAGTATATCCGTCATACACTGTTGCACTTACGTAGCCTCTCTTTCGTCAGTAGATAATATTTTCACAATTCCCTTGTTGTATAGTAAGGTAAGTTTTAAAACACCTACCGACCACTGAAATAAGGGCGCATTATTAAAATTTTATGTTGCTTCTTGCCATTATTGGTTTCGAACATTTTGTTCATCATCAGATGCTGCATTGCACGTACTGAAGGAACCACTTTAACCCGCAATTTTCGAAAATAATTGGGATATTTTTACTGTTGTTTTTGCTTCATTTTCATTCCCACATTTCCCAATTCAAAGATGTTTGTCACTTTAGGACATCATGCAACTGTAAACATTCAACAGCAGACCAATAGATGAAAAGCTCTCTGCTTTCCAGCTGGTGGCAGCGTTAGATTACCGGATCAGTTGTTCGCCTTGTAAATGCAAATAAATGATCTGATGATGGAAAAAATGCATGTAGTATCAGTGAGTGTGCTGTCAGTGTGTAGAACGGGGAAAGAGCGCAGTCTACCTGAATTTGACTGAGAGCAGATTGTGATGGCCCAGAGGACCGGCACGAGCATTTCGGAAATTGCACGACTTCTCAGGTGTTCGAGGAGCGCTGTGGTGAGTGTTTTCAACAAGTGGCGAAACCACGTCCAGATGTGGCGCAGTTAGTCGCTCACCCCTCATTACAGATGTCGGGCGTCGTAGGTTGGGTAGACGGCGGACTGCGGCGGAACCGATATCAGACTTTAATGCTGGGTAGAGTACAAATGTGTCAGAACAGACAGTGCACTGAACACTCCTAACGATGGGCTTCCTCAGCCGACTTCCCATGCTTGTGCCAATGGTAGCACCACGACATCGGCAACTACGACTGAAATGGGCAAGTGGCCTTCAGCACTGGACGTTGACGCAGTGAAGGAGTGTTCATTGGTCTGATGAATCGCTAGACCACCTTTATCGTGCCAATTTGGGGGAGGGGGGGGGGGGCCGTGAATCCTTAGTCTTCCAGGGTAACAGCTCTTCGATAGCTCTGGGGAACATTCACGTATGCTTCCATGGGTCCAGTAGAGCTCGTTCAAGGAACCATGACGGCCAAGGAGTATCGCACACTGGTTACAGACCACGTACAGCCCTCGACGGCGGGGTTAGGGATTTTCTCTGCCTCGTGATGACTGGGTGTTGTGTGATGTCCTTAGGTTAGTTAGGTTTAAGTAGTTCTAAGTTCTAGGGGACTGATGACCATAGGTGTTAAGTCCCATAGTGCTCAGAGCCATTTGAACCATTTGAACCCTTGACGGCGGCCTCCCTCGGGGGGCATGGGAATGTGTGTGTTGTCTTTAGCGTAAGTTAGTTTAAGTTAGATTAAGTAGTGTGTAAGCTTAGGGACCGATGACCTCTGCACCTCCGCAGTTTGGTCCCATAATACGAGGGTAATCCCAAAAGTAAGGTCTGCTATTTTTTTACAAGTACATAGACCTGTTTATTTCTACAGTGGTTTACATCAGATTACAGCTGGAACATTTAGCTATTTTTCGACGTAATCACCATTTCTGTCGATGCAGTTTTGTAGACGCTGTGGCAGTTTTTGTATGCCCATGTCATACCAGCTCGCCGCCATGCTGTTCAGAAAGTTATGAACCTCTTCTTTCACCTCGTCGTCGGAGCTGAATCGCTGGGACCACAATTAGCGCTGACAGGTACTGTGAGACTCTGAAAAAACTCAAACGGGCAATTCAGAATCGGCGAAGAGGAATGTTGAGCAAGGCCAAATTTTCTTGTAAACTAGGGAACTGGGCGCCAAGTCAGGACTATAGGGTGGGTAGGTGATTATGTTGCACTGAAACTGATGCAGGAGAGCAACGGTTTGCCGAGCGATGTGTGGGCGAGCGTTGTCTTGGAGAATGTGTACGCCCTTGCTCAACATTCCTCTTCTCCAGTTCTGAACTGCCCGTTTGAGCTTTTTCATAGTCTCACAGTACTTGTCAGCGTTAATTGTGGTCCCAGCGATTCAGCTCCGACGACGAGGTGAAAGAAGAGGTTGATAACTTTCTGAATAGCATGGCGGCGAACTGGTATGACTAGGGCATACAAAAACTGCCACAGCGTCTACAAAAATGCATCGACAGAAATGGTGATTATGTCGAAAAATAGCTAAATGTTCAAGCTGTAAACTGATGTAAGCCGTTGTAGAAATAAACAGGTCTATGGCGGCCGGAGTGCCCGTGCGGTTCTAGGCGCTACAGTCTGGAACTGGGCGACCGCTACGGTCACAGGTTCGAATCCTGCTTCGCGCATGGATGTGTGTGATGTCCATAGGTTAGTTAGATTTAATTAGTTCTAAGTTCTAGGCGACTGATGACCTAAGAAGTTAAGTCGCATAGTGCTCAGAGCCATTTGAACCATTTGTAGATGTAGATTTGAAACAAGTCTATGTACTTAAAAAAAAAAAGAGACCTTACTTTTGGGATTACCCTCGTACCTTACCAGAATTTCCAAGATTTTCCTTCATGGCGATCATGTTTCCCGACGGCAGCGGCCTTTTTCATCAAGATAATGTCCCACGTCAGAAGGCCAGGAGTGTGATGGAGTGGGTCGAGGAAGACAGATGCGAGTTCCAACGTATTTGACGCCCCCCCAACTCACCAGATCTGAAACCAATCGAACACATCTGGGATGTCGTTGAACTTGACCTCAGATCTCACCGCCCCCTCCCCCAAGTTTACGGGAATTAGGTGACTTGTGTGGCGACCTAGCAAAGCCTCATTGCTTCCATGCCACGACGCGTCGCCGCTGTTATCCGTGCCACGGTGGACATACCGGTTATTAGGGTAGGTGGTCACAATCTTCTGGTTGATCAGTGTACGTTACGTCGCCATTGTGCGATCGAGTAAACAGTCCCGGTCTCCGAGTCGCTGATTACGGAGCACATCATTCTCTATTGATAACGGCGCTGAGCCCTGCTTTAAACCCCTGACATTCTGCCACGAGGAGAATGAATATCTGAAGATGCTGGCTTCTGATGAGCGAAACTACTCGGATGAATCACATAATACGCGAACTGTGGCATATGATTTGCACATCAAAAAACTTCGTTATTGTTTCTTTACATACAGCTGTTTTCAAAATCTTCTCGACAATCTCATTCTTATTCTTTTCCGGGATTTTCCGCGAGATTTCTTTTAGTACTGCCGTCGAATCTCTGTTGGAGGTGAGGAGGACAGGATGGCCGGACGTAGCAAGACGGCGTTTACTTTGGCACGGGAGTCGGCCTCTTCCGAAGCTTGTTTTTGTTTTCCTGTCGCCGCCCTGAACGAATCGGCGGCGGGCGGCCCCGTGGGACCTGCGGAGTCGCCACACACACACACACACACACACACACACACACAGGGATGAGGAAATCTACTCTTGTGCGGCGCGACACGCCTCTCAGGTTTCCGCCGCCGCCGCCACAGCCAGCGCCTCCCTTTGTACGGTGCCGCCAGCCCTACCTCTCCAGGAATCAGAGCCACAAAATCTTCTGCTGGCACCAAACGTTTGAGTGTACTCTGTTCAGGAAGTGTCGATTCACAGATTTCGCCGAAACGTCCAGTATCGTGGGGCCGTGCACTGTATAGTATGCTCGGATCATGTAACTTTTGATTTTACGAAGTAGCAGTTTTTTTGGAGTAATTTGGAGTGCCATGAAACATGTATTTCAGGATGATAAACTGTCCATTTTCTGATATGTGTTTCCATTACACGGCAAAGTAGGTGCTATATACAGCGTGAATTAACTAAAACAAGGAAACTTTTCTCTCTCGTGAACCGAATGGTTCAAATGGCTCTGAGCACTATGGGACTCAACTGCTGTTGTCATAAGTCCCCTAGAATTTAGAACTAGTTAAACCTAACTAACCTAAGGACATCACACACATCCATGCCCGAGGCAGGATTCGAACCTGCGACCGTAGCGGTCGTGCGGTTCCAGACTGTAGCGCCTTTAACCGCTCGGCCACTCCGGCCGGCTCGTGAACCGAAATGAGGTTTTCATCATGGGTAGGTAGCAAGAGCAACGTCTACTTTTGTGGCATGTTTGAGCAATTTAGCCGGCCACTGTGACCGAGCGGTTCTAGGCGCTTCAGTCCGGAACTGTGCTGCTGCTACGGTCGCAGGTTCGAATCCTGCCTCGGGCATGGATGTGTGTGATGTCCTTAGGTTAGTTAGGTTTAAGTAGTTCTACGTTCTAGGGAATTGATGACCTCAGAGCCATTTGAACCATTTTGAGCAATTTAACTTATGTGTCAACCTAAGTATTCAGCCGTGCCTGTATCTTTAGTGGAACTATATACGCTGATGTTCCAAAAGTATAGACGAAAGTAACTTTCGCTCGATGTGTCGCAGCCAAGTAGCATAGCTCGATGAGACTTGGGCCATACATTGAAAAAACTACTTCAGTGTAATACAAATGGTACAGTGACCTGAAAGAAATGTGCAATGAAATGAATAGAAATGTCACTTTTATTGAAAGACAGTAATTGTATATTAAGTCACTGCGCACAAAATAGTTGATCAAGTGAACATCAGCAATGAGGAACACATTTATAGATTAAAAAATCCGCTTCAGTTGTCAGTAATTTCTTAATTTATTCTACGACCAGTTACCAAGCATAAAGTACCTGAAGATGAAACTTTGTGCTTCGAAACAGGTCGTGGAATAAATTAATAAATTAATGGAAACTGAAGAGGGTTTTTAATTGTATAAATAAGAAGTCACCGCTATTCATGACGGTCACCTGGGCGTTACGAAAGGCGGAGAAACAGGGTTAATAATAGAATGTGTGATTATGGCTTTAAGAACTATGGGACTTAACATCTGAGGTCATCAGTTCCCTTAACCTAACTAAGGCAGGATTCGAACCTGCGACCGTAGCAGCAGCGCGGTTCCTGAAGGAAGCGCCTAGAACCACTCGACCACATCGGACGGCAATGTGTGATTATCATGGACAGCAGAGAACGTTTCGTTCGACTTGCTTCTTAGTTATTACGAGGGTTGTTTTTTTAAGTAAGGGCCGTTCGCGCGTATAGTCCCGTAGTTCGCGCGGACGCCGCAACAAGCCACCGCGCCACTTGCCGGCATCCTTCCCGTTCACACTGATGCAAGTTGCAGCTCTGTAGCTGACGTGTACGCATCGCTGTGCTACTTAATAATGTTTACGATTATTGAATCGCCCGCCGCGTGCAAGATACGGTCAGTGATACGTTTTTTGACCGCGAGAAGCCTATCAGCTGCAGAAATTCATCGTCAGTTAACAGAAGTTTATGGCTCGAATGCAATGAGTGAAGGTAAAGTGCGTCAATGGGTTAGAGAGTTTAAAAATGGCCGTGAAAATGTCCATGACGAAGAACGCTCAGGCCGGCCCTCTGTGATCACTGATGATTTGGTGGCTGCAGTCGAAACAAAGATTCGTGAGGACAGAATATTCACAATTTCCACTCTTTCTTTGGAATTTCCACAAGTTTCAAGATCGGTTTTGTACAAAATTGTGTCTGAAAACCTAGACTTTAAGAAACTGTGTTCTCGGTGGGTACCCAGACTCCTCACAGAGGACCACAAAGGGAAGAGATTTGCCACTTCATTGGACTTTTTGATTCGTTACGAGGAAGAAGGGGATGACATGTTGATAACGCTAGGCCTCACACCTCTCAAAAGACTCGGGATTTGATTGATTCTTTTGGCTGGGAAGTTTTGGACCATGCACCATACAGCCCCGACTTGCTCCTAGCGATTTTCACCTTTTCTGGTACCTGAAACACCATCTTGGCGGGCAGCGCTTCAATGACGACGATGAAGTGAAAGCGGCCGTGAACTCTTGGCTGTCGGAGCAGGCGGCCGAATTCTTTGAAGAGGGAATTAAAAACTTAGTTGTACAGTATGACAAGTGCTTAAACAAACAAGGCAACTATGTAGAAAAATAGGTAAAAGTGTGTAGAATCAGAAAATAAAAGTTCTTTTGTAAAAGTATTTGTATCTTTTTTTTAAAAATAAAAACGGCCCTTACTTAAAAAACAACCCTCGTATTATCTGAGGGACATTGGTTCGAATCCCGTTATTGCTTTGGTTCATTCCTTTTAGTACAACAGGAAAAAAAATTCATAGTCAGACTGCTCAATTCATTACACGCACGTCCACAGTGATATAAAACCCCCTGAAAGGGTGAAATTATCTGAATTTACGATATCAGCGGAAACTGTGTTGTAATGAAAAACACACTAACAGAAGGATATTCCAGTCTAAGTTAACGATGACCAGAGCGCCACACTTCCCACTGGAGAACTTTTTATGCTAGGATTCTAAGCATGTGAAGTTCTTAACTTCGGCCTTGCCGTACTGTTGGAGCCTGTATTTGCCCTTCTGCTGTTAGTTAGTCTATGCACCGTACCCACACCGCAGTGGCAGATTGGGTCGTTACGGTAAGAGTATAACCAAAGGTTCTCTCATAGCATCCATTTTGTTTAACATGTGTATAAAATAGTTTATTCGTTCCAAAAACACCCTTCCAAATTAATATACATCTATACAGGGTGAACATGAATGAAATCGACAAACGGCAGGGACGCATTCCTGACAGGAAATGGAGGAAAAAAGGTCCTATGAAAATGTGTCGGGAAATGCACGGTTGCCACGGTAGATGGCGCTGACGAATGAAAGTACCTTCGACCACGAGCCGTGTGTTCCTTCGGTGTTATAGGCTGTGTGATTGATCAACGTACTATAAGCTGCAGAATGGTCCGGTATTCGTGTTGGAACAAGCCGAGATGGTGTTTGTGCAGGCAACGGTGGAGAGGCAGCACGAGTATACCAATGCAATTATTCTCACAGATACCAACAAGATCACGCAACACTTCAAGCCATTTTCGGGTGTTTGTGTGATCAAGGATCCTTTAGGACACACGAATGTCCAGGAAAACGGCGGACTGTGCGCACACCAGATATGGAGCGCCGGGTTCTACAGGTTATTGAGACGAACCCCAGTACAAGCTCCAGGCAAGCGCCCCGCCAAAGTACTATTATGTGTAACCTGCATGAACAACCGCTGCTCTCCCCATCACCTGCAACGAGTGCAAAGATTACTAGCAGCGGATTTCCCTCTACGGGAAGGATTTATCGATGGCTTTTCATACCGTGTACAAACTAAAGATTGATCGATGAGAGGCTACGGAACAAAAAAAGGTCTAATGAACTTATGACCGGAAATGCATGGTTTCCATGCTAGAGACGGTTTACTCAATCATCACAATTACGCGATTTCTGTCATCACTCCTCTTTACTGACAAAGCAGCCTTTTTCAGAACTGGCATCATCAGCCTTCGTAATCGTCATCTGTTGTGACATGGATGCGATGCAGCTTTGTCTTGTGTCCAGGGACGATTTGTGGTCGTTTCACGCACACAGTCCATTTCCAGTTTTTCCTATATTTCTAGTCAGGAATCAGTCGCTGCAGTTCATCGGTTTTATTAACGGGCACCCCGTATATTCTTCAAAATATAAAATCGTTGCTCACGAAATATGAAGCTAAGAAGTTTTTAACATCGCTGTGACGGTGCAATTTACAGATACTGACCAATGTCTTTAACAATGCATGTCTTCCCCAAAACTCATAAAAATTCCCACAGTGTCTCAACAACTTTAAAACAGTTTCCCCAAATGTAATTACAGTGTACTGCCCACAAAAGTTTTATAACAAGAAGCATAAAAATATTACCCAAAAATGCAAATACGAAATGATTCAGTTGAACAGTAACAGGTTTACAAAAAAAGGCCGATGGGCTGGAAGGTAATTTGATCTGTCAACACCATTCATGTCATGCATTCCACATACGCAGAACATCTCCTAAAGACCAGTGGGGCTACTGATGTCCGCTTTCATTGCAACATAACCCAGCATCACAATATACCTTCGAACATGATGCAGTCCGTTTCCTGAAACATGCATGCATTAGACATAGGCTAGCGGTGGTTCATACACAAGCAGTAACTACAGGGTGTTTCAAAAATGACCGGTATATTTGAAACGGCAATAAAAACTAAACGAGCAGCGATAGAAATACACCGTTTGTTGCAATATGCTTGGGACAACAGTACATTTTCAGGCGGACAAACTTTCGAAATTACAGTAGTTACAATTTTCAACAACAGATGGCGCTGCAAGTGATGTGAAAGATACAGAAGACAACGCAATCTGTGGGTGCGCCATTCTGTACGTCGTCTTTCTGCTGTAAGCGTGTGCTGTTCACAACGTGCAAGTGTGCTGTAGACAACATGGTTTATTCCTTAGAACAGAGGATTTTTCTGGTGTTGGAATTCCACCGCCTAGAACACAGTGTTGTTGCAACAAGACGAAGTTTTCAACGGAGGTTTAATGTAACCAAAGGACCGAAAAGCGATACAATAAAGGATCTGTTTGAAAAATTTCAACGGACTGGGAACGTGACGGATGAACGTGCTGGAACGGTAGGGCGACCGCGTACGGCAACCACAGAGGGCAACGCGCAGCTAGTGCAGCAGGTGATCCAACAGCGGCCTCGGGTTTCCGTTCGCCGTGTTGCAGCTGCGGTCCAAATGACGCCAACGTCCACGTATCGTCTCATGCGCCAGGGTTTACACATCTATCCATACAAAATTCAAACGCGGCAACCCCTCAGCGCCGCCACCATTGCTGCACGAGAGATATTCGCGAACGATATAGTGCACAGGATTGATGACGGCGATATGCATGTGGGCAGCATTTGGTTTACTGACGAAGCTTATTTTTACCTGGACGGCTTCGTCAATAAACAGAACTGGCGCATATGGGGAACCGAAAAGTCCCATGTTGCAGTCCCATCGTCCCTGCATCCTCAAAAAGTACTGGTCTGGGCCGCCATTTCTTCCAACGGAATCATTGGCCCATTTTTCAGATCCGAAACGATTACTGCATCACGCTATCTGGACATTCTTCGTGAATTTGTGGCTGTACAAACTGCCTTAGACGACACTGCGAACACCTCGTGGTTTATGCAAGATGGTGCCCGGTCACATCGCACGGCCGACGTCTTTAATTTCCTGAATGAATATTTCGATGATCGTGTGATTGCTTTGGGCTATCCGAAACATACAGGAGGCGGCGTGGATTGGCCTCCCTATTCGCCAGACAAGAACCCCTGTGACTTCTTTCTGTGGGGACACTTGAAAGACCAGGTGTACCGCCAGAATCCAGAAACAATTGAACAGCTGAAGCAGTACATCTCATCTGCATGTGAAGCTATTCCGCCAGACACGTTGTCAAAGGTTTCGGGTAATTTCATTCAGAGACTACGCCATATTATTGCTACGCATGGTGGATATGTGGAAAATATCGTACTATAGAGTTTCCCAGACCGCAGCGCCATCTGTTGTTGACAATTGTAACTACTGTAATTTCGAAAGTTTGTCTGCCTGAAAATGTACTGTTGTCCCAAGCATATTGCAACAAACGGTGTATTTCTATCGCTGCTCGTTTAGTTTTTATTGCCGTTTCAAATATACCGGTCATTTTTGAAACACCCTGTAACAGCAGCGCTTACTGCACAACAGAAATATTTTAGATCTCGTACAGCAAGGTGACAACATTGTTTTTTTAAGGTGAGGCGCAGCAGTTCAAACAAATCATAATAAAGTCCAGCGAGACGTGCAACACTTTTAATCTCGCTCCGGAAAATATCTACAGGGCGATGTTTTCCACCGTGTACAAACTATAAATTGATCGATGAGAGGCTACGGAATAGAAAAGGTCTAATGAACTTATGACCGAAAATGCGTGTTTCCATGCTAGAGACCATTTACTCAATCATACATTGTTACAGAGACTGCGATCTAATACGCGCTGTACCATGCTGCCACAGTTACAGTGTGTCTTGAAAATGGTTTCTATGTGCCTCAACGCATGTTTGTACGCCCCTTTGCATGTTCTGCCTCACACGTTCACATCGGCAAGGCTGCATCCGAACTGTGTCAGAGGCAGCATGAATACGCTGCTTCAGCGTCTCCACACCTGGAATGGGCTCTGCATACACGATATTTTTGAGATGGCCACATAAACATAAATCGCACGCGTTGAGATCCGGTGAACGAACAGACCATGCAACTGGACCCCTCTCGTCCGATCCACTGACCAGGGAAGACGTGATTGAGATGCGTCTGGACGTTAACGGCGAAGTGGGCGGAGCGCCATCATGTAGCAGCCATATAACCCTTCGAACCATCAATCATCAGTCATCAGTGGCACTTCTTGCAGCAGGGGAGGTAAAATCACCAGCAAGAAACGCCCATAGTTCCGGCCCGTGCCGGCCGGAGTGGCCGTGCGGTTCTAAGCGCTGTAGTCTGAAACCGCATGACCACGGTCGCAGGTTCGAATCCTGCCTCGGGCATGGATGTGTGTGATGTCCTTAGGTTAGTTAGGTTTAAGTAGTTCTAAGTTCTAGGGGACTGATGACCACCGATGTTAAGTCCCATAGTGCTCAGAGCCATCTGAACCATTTTTTTTTTTTTTTTCCGGCCGGTTAGGTGGCGCGGAAGGAAGAGTGGTCCCAAAGTACGATCGACAATTATCCCGGCCCACACATTCCAGCTGCACCGATGCTGATGATTCGCTGTCATCTTACCGTAGGGGGTCTGCATACTATCTTACAGATGACCACTTCGCGTAAAGATGTCCTCGATGGATGCTGTGAATTTCGGAATCGTGATTGCCTGGTGAAGAAACCAGTGACAAAACTGCTCCCGGTATGGAAAGTCTGTCGCTAGTAAACTTTGCGCACGCTGTAAGCGTAAGGGCAGTAACAATTGTCATGGAGAATGCTCCACACGGTTGTCTGGCTCAGCCTGTAGCGGTGGGCCAACTGCCTGGTACTTGCTGTGACTAGAAAATTTTAATTTTTATTCTTGCTTTTGTGACCATAATAAGAGTCCACGCTCCATAGGCAAACAGCCAGCCGACATTAAGAAATAGTCCACCAGGACGTAGGGACAAGATAAGCGGCGGAGGCTGCCAAGTATGGCTTGTTGATCAAATAACTTAGTGTTTGACTTCCTGCCAGAGGAAGCAGCATGAATCAAACTTGGACAATGGAAGACGCAAACACCAGGGCGATAATACAGCAGGAGAGAGTGTCAGTCACGTGTGGAAAAGACTTGTGTGGAACCAAATTAAGTTGTGTGCAGCTAGAAACGAAAGTGTCGCGTGGAACCGAAGGCATTCTTGCGCAAGCCGACCAATTAGAAACGAGAGTGTCGTGTGGAACCATAGGCATTCTTCTGCAATGCGATCACGTAGAAATGAAAGGGTCGTGTGAAACAAATTAACTCGTGTGCACCCAAGTACATTAGAAACGAAGTAAAAGGCCAGGCAGCGATATAGCTAGAGGCAGAGATTCAGACACAGATTCAGAGCCAGTGCCGGCAGTTTGGAGATTCCACAGCGAGACGCCAACGGGGCCGAGTAGGGCCATAGCAGCCGATACAGCTGATAAAGACTTCTACTACGAGAAGACGGTGATAGACTCTGGTGGACACTCAGCAACTGCAAGTCACGTAGGATTTTTTGAGTACCATTGGAGTAGTGTTGAACAGAGGCTGTCAGTCTTTGTCTCAATTACTTGGAGAGATTTCAGTGCTAACCAAGAACAAGTGATTGCTTTGTACTTGTTTCTTATATGTACCGGCTATTAGCTTTGAAGTAGTAAGTCCGAATAAATAGATTGAATCTTACTAAGGGGTTTATGGTCCAACACCTCACATAAGTATATGTGAGAATAAACTTGATAGGAACTAAGCAATCTTTTCTGCCTATTGCAATTCTGTAACCTATTTTCAGGAAACTTATTTGCGCCGGCCGGAGTGGCCGTGCTGTTCTGGGCGCTACAGTCTGGAGCCGAGCGACCGGTCCGGTCGCAGGTTCGAATCCTGCCTCGGGCATGGATGTGTGTGTTGTCCTTAGGTTAGTTAGGTTTAATTAGTTCTAAGTTCTAGGCGACTGATGACCTCAGAAGTTAACTCGCATAGTGCTCAGAGCCAAACTTATTTGCTTCAAACCAAGGATATTCTCTCCCTCTCATCTCCGATATAAAGGTTGAGAGCAATTTATAACCAACCCGTTGTCGTTAACATCCCGATTGCGCTACGCAATTCGCACTTGCTTCATTCTGGTATAGTGAGGCTGTGCCGGGACGTGACAGGTTGTCTGGGGCTCACCCTATACTGGCGGGCCAAATGCCTGGTACTGACAAAGCGGTCGCCTTCCACGGTGTTAATTACACTTTCCTCCAAGTCTGGTGTTGGAACATTTCGGGTACGTCTTCACGATTTCCTGCTTCCTGAAACGACCCAGTCTCGGACATTAGACGAAACACTGCTGCAAACATTGAATGCTGTGGTCGCTGTCGGCAGGGATCGATCTCCTGCTGTAACCTTGTTGTCCGCCACCCATTGCCATTTGCCTTTCCGTAAATAAACACCCGATCCATTCGAGAGATGAACAGAAGTGGTGTGCTGGATGGAATAATAGAGCTTCGGAGACATTGGGATTCAGTCATGAGAAACAGGGAGCCTATACTGAAGGTCTGTAAGGAGATACAAAAAAAAAGAAAAAAAAAGAAAGAGGAAGTAAAATAAATTAGTTGGCATTATTTATGGGATGTCCTTCGTATTACTGTCTCTCCAGTCGTAACGTCCACCTTTGTTCGCTGTTTGTCCGTGTTTTGTACATAGCTCCGCGTAGTCAGCGCGTACACAACTTTCCCACTAGAGCACGCACCGCTAAGCACAACAGTGCAGGCGCAGCGCTCGTCCGTCTCCGCACTACGAGTTGACGCTGTCTTAGAGACGGACCAAATTATGCTTCCGCCGATCCGCGTATTAATATGTAACGCAGCCAATGAGATTGCTGCTAACGTAGAACCTTTTCTCCTCGCGGATCACACTCGCGCAGTGATACCTGAACGCGCGAGGTATTATAACGAGTGTACAGACCTCCGATTAGTCAGTCTGCATTAGTCTATAGTCAAGTTTCAGTCCGCGCGTAATAAGATTATCATATTTCTGTACCTAGCCATGAAGATAAATGAATAGACACTTTGTCAAGCATAAGAGATATGTGAGAATAAGATTAACGTACCAAGACCAAAGGAACTTCAGATTATCAATTGTAAATAGCATCCAGAACCAAGTTAACTAATTTTTATGCTTATTATTATTTTAATAAATGTGTGTGAAAATTAATCAAGTTCTGTTTAAAGTTGGTCACCGTCAATTTGCTACTCTAAGCGTGCAAGTGGCATTTCTATCGTCTGACCTAACGGCAGAAGATAAACACGCCACGATAAGACCACGAGACATATTGCTGAGACTCGCCTACTTCGCTAGAGCGACAAGTGAAATAATCTGATGGTGTGTGTACCGAAGGTTTTACAGTACGCACACCACAGTCCGTCACCTGTCATTGCTCGAATAATGTCTCAATGAGGTCACGTGACTTCACTATCTGTGTGATACAGCGGCTGTCGATTGCAGCACTGCCAACCATCGGCACACCCTTCATGATTCATGTGACTGGGGCAGCGACTTTGAGGGGCGCTCCCAGAGGGCCATCGACGTGCCAGCGTGGTCGTGTGTGTGTGTGTGTGTGTGTGTGTGTGTGTGTGTGTGTGTGGGTGGGTGATTAGGCTGGGCAGCTGCGAGCCGCCGCAGGCAACAGGCGTCCAGCCGGCCGACACGCCCCGCGCCCCGGCTGTGCCCGGCGCGCCTAGCTATCGATCAGCCGCCTCTCGAACTCGTGACCTTTGCAGGCGGCAGGCGCCAGCCACCAGGCACCTGTTCCCGGCCGGACCTCCTCCTCCTCCCCCACCTCCTCTCCACGTGTTCCGCTCTGAGACGTCCTGCCGACCTCCCTGGCTGCCGGAAAAGATTGGCGAGCTCGTCCGGCGTTCGACGACCGCCGATCGGCCGAGCAGACCCGCGGTTCGGACCCTCGAACCTGTTGGTTCGCCATCGTGCAGTAAGCAACAACAGCCACTCAAACTATTTTCTCTCCACCGCACTTCAAAAATGATTCAAATGGCTCTGAGCACTATGGGACTCAACTGCTGAGGTCATTAGTCCCCTAGAACTTAGAACTACTTAAAACTAACTAACCTAAGGACATCACACACATCCATGCCCGAGGCAGGATTCGAACCTGCGACCGTAGCGGTCTTGCGGTTCCAGACTGCAGCGCCTTTAACCGCACGGCCACTTCGGCCGGCCCACCGCACTTGCTGCAGTTTGGAATCAACCCTCTAAGTTGACCTGATGTGGATTCTCAATAATTATATAACAGAAAAAGCATCGCGTTTCAGATTTTAACTTCAAGTAGCGTGCGTTCATTACCTTGTCAGTGGTTATTCAGTGTCAGGGGTCGGCGGGCGGCGCAGCTCTGCACACCTCGCCGTCTCGGAAGCAACTCTTTCTAACTTCTCCTTACTACAATTTAACGACGCTGGTTTAAGAAAAAGGTATCTGGCTGTGTTTTCAACTGACCAATCAGGGTCTCAATGTTAACCTTAAGCTCCGCCTACAAAATTCTGTCTATCCAATGGGAAACGTTATACTTTTCGTGGTGGGGCAATGTTTTTAACGTTTGCAACGTAACAGAGACGCGTATAGTCTCACGCTAAAACTTGCAGCTGGTGTGGCCCTTTTAGTCTTATCGTAAGATCTATACTGTTCTTCTGGGGGGCTCTGTCTTTTAACATGCCGGCCGCGGTGGTCTCGCGGTTCTAGGCGCGCAGTCCGGAACCGCGCGACTGCTACAGTCGCAGGTTCGAATCCTGCCTCGGGCATGGATGTGTGTGATGTCCTTAGGTTAGTTAGGTTTAATTAGTTCTAAGTTCTAGGGGACTGATGACCACAGCTGTTAAGTCCCATAGTGCTCAGAGCCATTTGAACCATTTGATCTTTTAACATGGGCTGGGGGGTGGTCTTGGCGGTCGGCTGGCGACGTGGGTGTCCGTCCCTTATCGTAGGGCCTCCTAGCCTACACGATTCTGCTCTCGGCTTCTGTTTTCGTTTCTCCCCTCGGAACTGCGTCTGTTTCACGGTGGGAAGGTATGACATGCATTTAGGCGTTCTTGTGTTAGTCTGTGGTATTCCATTTGCTCACTCTTTGATCGTATTACTTTGGTTAAATTAATGTCAGGATTTATTCGGAACTATGTGACATACTGTCGGATTTGCCATCATGTCAGGGATTTCATGGCCTCTCATCGATCAGTCCCTAGTTTGTACACGGTGATGAAAAACCATCGATAAATCCATCCCGTAGAGAGAAATCCGCTGCTGGTAATCCTAGCAGGTGATAGGGAGAGTAGCGTTTGTTCATGCAGGATAGACATAATCGTATGTTGGCTTACACCATGTTGGCGGGCCGCTTGTCTGGAGCTTGTACTAGGATTCGGACTGCACATTGCTTCCTCCTTGCAGTTGTGCCTTGAGAATGGCAGGGTGTGCTCCAGTCAAAATATCGGCAGTGGTCGACGACCTCACCCGACAGCAAACCCATAAGTTATTTGAACAGCCATCAACTTGCTCGTTCAATGCACTGCTCGCAGAATAGAGTGTGGAGAATACTCGTGTGGCAGAAATTACTTCCATATCACAAACGCGTGCAAGTGATGGAGGGATACGATTTTGAATCCCGAGTTCTGTTGTGCCGATGGATTATCCAGCGCAGTATAAAACTTTCTACAGTTTGTGCTATTCACGGATAACTGCCACATTCAAATGCTATAATAGGCGTGTCTGAAGTTATAAAAATCCATTCGTCACATTCGTCTGAGAACGCCAGCAACTATTGAAGACCAGCATATTTTGTGCCACATCCATTAGATGTTGTACGTTACATGATATTAATTCGAAAATTTCTGCCTCAGTTGTTGGAGACGGTACTGTACATTTTGTTGTGTACGGGACGGTGTGGCTACTACACGACTGTGCACCACCACAGTCAGACATTAACGTCTGTGAGCGCCTGAACAAGAGCAACCATTATCGTCGGATTCGGAGGGAAGGCTTTCTTCCATGGCCAGCGAGATCACTGAGTGTTCATGAAGTCGTCGTAGTATGAAACATCCAATAAGAACTGAAGAGGAACTGGCTGGTAGAGTCCTAGATGTCTTAATTGTACAACAAAGAACCGGAACATTTGAAGGGGTTCTGCAAAACGCTGTGGGTCGTTTGTAACGCATACACTGAGAATGGCAGCCAACACTTTGAACAGAGTCTGCGAGGAGAAGTTGTTGTTATAAAGTGCAAGTTTTTTATGTAAAAAAAATCTGACCATTAGTTTACTATTCTCAAAGGGCAGTGGACCCTTACTTGGGACCGAGCGAGGTGGCGCAGTGGTTAGACACTGGACTCGCATTCGGGAGGACGACGGTTCAATCCCGCGTCCGGCCATCCTGATTTAGGTTTTCCGTGATTTCCCTAAATCGCTCCAGGCAAATGCCGGGATGGTTCCTTTCAAAGGGCACGGTCGACTTCCTTCCCCGTCCTTCCCTAATCCGATGAGACCGATGACCTCGCTGTCTGGTCTCCTTCCCCGAAACAACCAACCAATCAACCTTACTTGGACGAGGCGGAACCAAAAATCTGGATAATCCAGAAATTCTGTTAAAAACAGAATAACGTATGGTGAATGCCATAAATACATACATATATATATATATATATATATATATATATATATATATATGTTAAATTTATTTTCTCGTAAACACACAAATTATGCAGGGTTATTCATAAGTACCTGTGGGGTTTCAGAATACGAATGCACGAAAACCGCAAAGCATTAGGAAAATAGACGTGTGGATGGAGCATCTCTGCAAGTTTTTACTCACATTACAGGTGCTCAGTACGGGCACAGTTTGTGACGCAGCAAACTTCATTACGGGCGTGCAGTTCATTGAAGTCGCTGCTGCTACCGTCCCTCCCCTCCCCAAGAAGCCGCAACGACAGCAGCCCGCTTTGGACATCTGTCCAGTGGGTTGCCTATCTGCTGGCGTGAATTAATTCGTGCGACAACATGGAGCGGGTGATTTGTCAACAGTTAGGACACGCTCGGCATCTGGTGGTGCGATCTGTAACTAGGCCACAGCGCTTATTGCGAATCAAAACTTGGAGAAATGCTCTCTCTCCACTGATATGTGTAATTTTTCTGTACGTCTTGGTTTTCACACAGTCATTTTCTGAAATTCTGGAGATATTTATGAATAAACCTGTGCATTGTTTTCGTATAAATAGTGACGATGTATTGAACAAATAAGCCACTCATGAGTTTTGTACACTGAAACAGTCATGAAGTTCGTTTTGAGCCAGAATCTTGTGTCTTGTATGTACAGTACGATCACGCAGGCGTTTCACCAGCATCAATTCCGTCGACGTTACACTGACTGAAAAAAGAAAGCCAACACAAAAGAAGTTGTGCGAGATAAACGAAAGTTGCTAGACGTGTTTCTAAATCTGAAAGATGATGTCTATCAAAATTTCGCGCCAGTCGCATGACAGTGGCGATAGTAGCCCCGCTGTGAGAATGCATAGCAGGTATGCTTTAAATACACACTGTAAGGTTCGTGAGCGTTAGTTACCATTTAGGTTGGACGTGCTGAGTTAATGATAGTCAAGAAATGCCTGCAAGACAGCGAAGAAGCTATTGACAACAGCTCGCTGATTTTGAACGAGGTTGAGTAATCGGACTACGAGGAGCTGGAGGTTCCTTCCGCGATGCTGCAGGATGACTTGGCGGGTGTAACCTCCCCACAAAAATTTTAAAGATATTATTTTAAATACTAATGCACATTGTGCTAAGTGTAAGCTCCCCAGAGAAATTTGAAACACAATAATTGAATGTTAACTAGAATACAACGTAGTGTAACCTCCCAGCAAATAAATTTAATGACAATGACAATTAAACAAAAATTAGCAATCTGACCCAAGTATAAGTTCCTCACAAAAAAAAATGAAAGTCAATTCAGTGATAATAAAATCTCAGTGACAATGAAAACACAAACAGATCGAAATGTCGATCTTAGGCCCTGTTCATTAATTAAACTGAAATTCTTACCTTAGTAAAGCTGCATCTGCTCTTATTTATTTTTGCCATAGCTTGGAGGAAATGGATTGCAAAAATTTTGAATTTAAGGGAAGCTTTTCTTTAAGGAATATCAAGGGAATATTTGTTTCATTAAAGAATAATTTGTAAAAAAAATTGCTTTGAAAACCAAAATTATTATTGGGGCGATTGCTGCACAAATTAGTTACAGTTAATTTACATTATTAGCTGAGCGCATTTAAAAATAATATACCTCATCCTGAATCTTGACCATAGTGCCATGTCGACGCCCGCCGACTCCTCACACACAACTGCACTGGGCTGCTACTACCGACATACTGCTCTGCCCTACTGCTACTGACAGACTGCCCACTGACTACTGCTCGCAACTGTACTGCACGACTACTACTGACAGAGTACCGCTCGCAACTCTCGCGCGGTCAAGCGCAGACTAGCCACGATAAATGGCTCTCTGGTCAGAGACTCTGCAATGCCTCGCCATCGCCGCCACACAACATACGTGTTTCACGGGAATGTAGCTAATGAACAGGATTGCTAGCAACTGTGGCAACAGGAAGGCACTGTAGCAGGAAGACCGACGCCAAACGGCCACGTGGCACTACCGAGAGTGAATACTGTCGTGTTCGGCTTATGGCTGTGGCGCATCGTACTGCGTCTGCAGCAGCAATTCGAGCAGTTGTTGTCACCACAGTGACATAATGAACTGTTGCAAATCGCTTACTTTGAGGTCAGCTCCGAACCAGATGCCCTGTAGCGTGCGTTCCACTTAGCACAAACCAACACCGTTTGCCAGTTCAGTAGTGTCGAGGAGAGCTCGTTGGAGGGCGGTATGGAGATCTTTTGTGTTTTCTGATGAAAACTAGTTCTGACTCGGTGCCAGTGATGGCTGTCTGTTGGTTAAAAAGAGGCCAGATGAGAGCCTGCAACCAGCCGGGCTGCGTGCTAGACATACTGCATCTAAACCTGGAGTTACAGTCTGGGGTGCGATTTCGTCTGACAGCAGGAGCACTGTTGTTATCCCACGCATCCTGACTGCAAATTTGTACGCCGTCCTGGTCATTCGATCTGTCGTACTGCCGTTCATGAACAGCATTTCAGGGAGTGTTTTCCAACAGAATAACGATCGCCCACATAAAGCTGTTGTAACTGACATGCGCCATAGAGTGCCGACATGTTGTCCTCACCTGCTCGATCACCAGATCTGTATCCAATAGAACACACATGGAACTTCATCGGACGACAACTCGAGCTTCATCCACAAACAGCATTAGCCGTCTCTGTATTGACCGACGAAGTGCAACAGGTTTGGCACTCCATCCCACAAACTGACATCCCGCACCTGTACGACACAATGCACCCACTTAAGCATCCTTACATTCAATATTGTAGCGGTTGCAACGGTTATTAATGTAACAGTATTTCACATTTGCAATGGCTTTCCTCGTCCTTACATTTAGCCTGTGAACTTGCAAAGTTAAATACGTGACCTAGACAAACGTATTGCCCGTATTTTATTACTCTGTGTTATTTCTTGCTGTTGGAATATTTTATTCCTTTACGTATTTTCGCGTGTGGTTCCAAATTTTGTCTAGCTGCGTTGTTGCCTCTGTACGTGTCATATCGTCTTCAGACTGGGCGCCAACTTAGTCATCACTCACAAGGGAACCTCCCCATCGCACTCCCCTCAGATTTAGTTGTAAGTTGGCACAGTGAATAGGCCTTGAAAAACTGAACACATATCAATCGAGAAAACAGGAAGAAGTTGTGTAGAACTATAAAAAAATAAGCAAAATATACAAACTGAGTAGTCTACGCCAAGATAGGCAACATCAAGGATAATTTCAGCTCAGGAGCGCCGTGGTCCCGTGGTTAGCGTAAGCGGCTGCGAAACGAAAGGTCCTTGGTTCAAGTCTCCCCTCGAACGAAAAATTTTTCTTTATTTTCGCTAAGTTATGATCTGTCCGTTCGTTCATTGACGTCTCTGTTCACTGTAATAAGTTTAGTGTCTGTGTTTTGCGACCGCACCGCAAAACCGTGCGATTAGTAGACGAAAGGACGTGCGTCTCCAATGGGAACCGAAAACATTTGATCGCAAGGTCATAGGTCAACCGATTCCTCCACAGGAAAACACGTCTGATATATTCTATACGACTATACGACACTGGTGACGGCATGTGCGTCACATGACAGGAATATGTTGTCGACCCACCTAACTTGTACACTTGGCGAATGGGTAAAAGGATTCTTCTATGTTGCCCGATTTAGGTTTTCTTGTGGATGGGATAATTACTCCCAAAAAAGTGATGAAAACATAAGAGTTTGTCACATAAACTGCAACAAATGAATACTAAAGTCACACAGTCACACACTTTTCCCTTTGCTCCGTCAAAACGTATGTTTTTAACGTTTTCAAATTTTTCCGTGTGTATACAGTCAAATCCTGCATATGTCCAAGCAGATCTGAACATGTCCTGGAATTTTGGAGAGCGAAGTTGATTATGTGTGAGTGCCTGAACTTTGATAATTGACTGAAAATAAAAAATTAAACTTTTCGCTCGAAGGAAGACTTGAACCAAGGACCTCTCGATCCGCAGCTGCTCACGCTAACCACGGGACCACGGCACTCCTGAACTCACACTGTCCTTTATGTTGCCTATCTTGTGCATGGACTAATCAGTTTGTATATTTTGCTTATTTTTTCGTAGTTCCACACAACTTCTTCCTGTTTTCTCGATTGATCTGTGTTCAGTTTTTCAAGGTCTATCGACTGTGCCAACTTATAACTAAATCTGAGGGGGGTGCGATGGGGAGGTTCCCTTGTCAGTATTGTCATTGTCTGCAAATGAACAGACGGCAACAATTTCGTCTTTTTCGAAACAGATAAGTCTTCATTTCTTTTCGGTTATTCTGCCAAACCGATATCGTTCAAGTTCTAACCTCAAATTTAACGATAATTTTTTCAATAATTCTCGTTAATCCACTCTCTGTAATGCATATAATTATTTGCCCATGGACACTACCACTTCCTTTATATTTGATGTTACGGCCGGAGCAATACAGTAGGACAATACAGTACTTTGCTGCTCAGTGCCAACTTGTTGAGTGACACTGTGCCAGGATACACGTGCAGAGGTTGGCTAAATTTAAATGTAATGACTATCGTCGGCGATTTTTGCCGCTATGACTTCCGGGTTATCAAATATTGTATCGGTAATGTGCTGAAGAAAAAACTGCCCGCATGTCTGGAACAACGAGCGCTGGATAAAAGAGGTTCCACTGTATTCCGTTTTCAATATCCTATCTTAGATACAACTTTGACCTCGTAGCTACGCGGCACACAGTATATTTTTTATTCTGGAAGTTTTCGCACAAACATCTTTTCTCCCTTATCCTAAACATTTCTGGGTTTCGGCGAAACACTCAAGTGCATTTACCATCAAAAGCTCTCCATCTCTCTTTTTTTTTCTTTTTATTCCGTGGCCGGCAGAGCGCTGTTCTTCTCCAGTTCCAACAACCCCGTCGTCGATATAACCTTAAACCTTGATCTTTCTGCCTTCTTTAACAGCACGAGGGCTGCGGAAACACGTTTTTGGGTATTCTATGGTGTCTTCGCGCCCTCACTGGTCTTCCGTAACATTTTCCAAGCAATTTGCTCATTCGCTTTACCAGTCATTGCCCGACTTCCAGCAGTCAGGGAATGTTCGGTGCGCGTTTTGTCCGTATAGCGCAATCAACATGCGAGACCGAACGATTAATGGCTGAACCGCAATACCACAATGAACTGTGGTATTATTGTGAATTAATTTGAAAGGCAGTATTTCAAATGTGTATAATTTTCGTATTTCGTTTCGGTCGTACTCGGTAATTGACTGGCGTATATCGCCTGTCGTTTGCTGTACGTGGTAATTGGTCGTTGCTATTTCCAAACTAGGTCTCCTACGCTCTTCACACACTGTACAGAGCGCTGCGTGGCGTTACCAACATAAAAACCTAAACAGCCTACTTACCCTTACAACCAGCTGAATTTTACAGCCGCTATTGGTGGCACTAATGTGCCGAAACAAATTATTATTACCTAAGTAACAGTTTTAATTTCACAGCTCCTAATATAAGTACTACGCTCTTCACACACTGTACTGCCTGTCATACGGTGTGTTCGTTTATATAACTTCTTCAGGCAAAACACATCCAGCCCTGATGACTTTAATGGTGCCTTTTATTGATTAAAGTACTACTGCGTTGATTCCTTGTGTGGGTATTCTTTGTAATCTGATAAACGAGTGGTAGCATTAATCGTCTCAGATGGCGAGAAATATCCAGACATGCTAAGAAGCATACGACACTTGCGTCCCTTCTCACGCTTAATTACTCGAGTTCAGCAGACGGAAAAAATAAATCTACGCTCTGGGGAAACAGCAGTTGATGGCATTTCAAGTCAGTGTAGTTTTCACAAATGGCTGGCTGTGTAGCTTCTAGTTTTTATGCCAACTTGTAACCTTAAGACAGATTTACATTATAGCTTAAATTGTACCTGAACGGACTGTCATATACTTTAAAAGCCTTAATAGCAGGCGTATTTGTGGCGTAAATTGTGGGAATTGAAATGTGCCTGTTACGCAGTGAACTATTATTTTTAATCCTGGAACATGTTTCTGTACATTTGTGCCATCACCCTTCGGTACTTTTATACAGATCTCTAAAATATAAACGATCCAATAATTGTTACTTACGGAGTGAGGTGGCGCATTGGTTAGCACACTGGCCTCGCATTCGGGAGGACGACGGTTCAGACTTACGTCCAACCATTCTGGTTTAGGTCTTCCGTGATTTCTCTAAATCGTTTCAGGCAGATCACGGGGTGGTTCCTTTGGAAGAGCACGGCCGACTTTCTTCCCCATCCTTCCCTAATCCGGTGGGATCGATGACCTCGCTGTTTGGTCGCCTCCCCCAGATCAATCAACCAACCAATCACTACTTATATGAAAAGTCACCTTAGAAAAAATTATAAATGACTGTGCTGGAAAACCTCTACGTTATTTGATACAGAGGCATCTGAGTAAAACTAAACGTACCCAGACATTTCTTTCTTTACTTATTCTGATCATTAATAAACTGACACACAATACGCAGTCTGACTTTCAATAATCCCTACAAAAGAATGGCCTTGACTAACAATAACCTATACCTTTCATGAATCACTCACCTCACAAAAATTTTCGTTACTCGAACTACTGCAATACAGCAAGCGCCAATACTGCCAGCTAAATAAAAGATTCTAACTACTGGTAGGCACAGTTAGCAAATGAAAGATTTTGATAGAGAACAAGCAATGTATTTACCTTAATAATGTTCAAAAGTCATCATATATATATCAGTTCATGACATCCAGTCTTACAAATTTCCTCTTTCTGATGGAAACACGTCCATATCGTCCACTCTCAAAACTGGCATCTCTGTCCCCACATCCACACTGCTGGCGGCTCACCTCCAACTGCGCGACGCTACGCGCTGTTCACAGCCAACTGCCCACCACTACAATAGCGAATATTCCAACAATGCCAACCAGCCACAGACTGCACACAGCACAGTCAGCGATTTTCATACAGAGCGCTACGTGGCGTTACCATCATAAAAACCTGAACAGCCTACTTACCCTTACAACAAGCTGAATTTTACAGCCGCTATTGGTGGCACTAATGTGCCTAAACAAATTATTATTACTTAAGCAACAGTTTTAATTTCACAGCTCCTAATATAAGTACCCACTAACGATGGTTTGGACATTAAAAAGAATAGTTGATTGCATAGGAGGCAGATCTGAATTTCCGTAGTATAGACAGATGGAATCATATCAGCCAGACTAATCATGGAATAAAGCAGTGTAGGAAGTCATATTAGTGTTGATGGAGATGAAGACCCCCTTTTCTAAATACTTTCTTCACTTAAGTATGGAACTATGTGACTGTTATACTTAATTCAAACTTAATTTTGTCTTTTTTTTTTCTTTTTTTATCAGAGAACTTTAACCAATTACTTGAAAGTGGGATATCTCACCATTATTAATAAAAGATAATGTTTATTGGACTGATGTTGTTGTTTTTGTGTTGCAGGTACGTGTGGGCTGCTTTGCTGGACAGTGTTTGCTGGCCGCTGCCACTGCTGCGCTTCGCCACGCTTGACCGACGCGTCGCCAGCAGCTGTATGTAGCCTCCTGGAAACCTGTTATCTCTCTGGTCACACTGTGTACGAGACGAGCGGGCTTCAGATCTCCGCCCAATCTCCCTCTGTAGTTTGCTCAAATCACTTTAGGTGCAGCTAGGGTTTGGTTTCTTCAACAAGGGGCAGCGGTCAGATTATTCGAATCTAATGGATCCCGCGTTCTATGATGACAGAAAGTCGACAACGCGTTAAGCCCCAGCCTACCATCCTTCCTTCAGGAATTACGCTCTGCGTTTTATAATCGTGTGCAGCGTAGAGCCGGCCAGGATGGCCGAGCGATTCTAGGCGCTACAGTCTGGAACCGCGCGGCCGCTACGGTCGCTGGTTCGAATCCTGCCTCGGGCATGGATGTGTGTGATGTCCTTAGGTTAGTTAGGTTTAAGTAGTTGTAGGGGACTGATGACCTGAGAAGTTAAGTCCCATAGTGCTCAGAGCCATTTGAACCTTTTTTTGCGTTTAGACACACCCAGAGACTATATAATCAGTGGGTCGATCAGGAGCACTCAGTGGCCGGCCGAAGTGGCCGTGCGGTTAAAGGAGCTGCAGTCTGGAACCGCAAGACCGCTACGGTCGCAGGTTCGAATCCTGCCTCGGGCATGGATGTTTGTGATGTCCTTAGGTTAGTTAGGTTTAACTAGTTCTAAGTTCTAGGGGACTAATGACCTCAGCAGTTGAGACCCATAGTGCTCAGAGCCATTTGAACCATTGAAGCACTCAGTGACTTCGAAAGTGAACTATTCGTTAGCTGTCACCTGCCAAGGGGAGGTCCGCAGCGGTGGGATCGAGTTTTTGAAACCGGTCATATACAGTGAGGATATAGGTTAAGATCCCATGTATCACGCCCTGCACCCATTCACCCTGGTGTTCCCTCGTTTGCGAGTAACTGACGAAAAAAATTCGGAATTTTGCGTGATGCTCAATAGCGTTAAATACGTTTTACTGCATAGGCTGGTTGTGTGGTGTAGTGGGTAGGTTAAGGGTTTCGCATGTAGGAGACTGTGTGTCCGAATCTCGACAGGTGCATTAAATTTTTTTAATTTTAAGTCTTTATCGAAATGACTTCGATGATTATTTTTATTCATTTCATTGGTCGAAATGCATACTTTTTCCACTCGTAATGTCTATTATAACATTCAGTTGTTTGAAAATTGCAATCCAGCAGTTGAAAAACAAAAGACGAAATACTCTATTTATATTGACTATGCATTGCTGTGAAAAATGTATTTATCGTTACAAGTTGTGCATGTTTTCCGCATGGTAATCGTCGTACAAACTTTTAAAACATAGGCTGAACTTGTACTGCACTATTGACAAAATAACGCAGATGAATATTTAAACGAAAGAATGTTTTATAAGTAAAACGAAATTCAAGCAAAATGAAGAATATGTAGAATGAATGCAATAACCTGGCCGAAGAAATAGGATGATAAAACAAAAGAAGTTAAATCGAAATTAATACATAAAATTAATTAAAAACACATGTACAAAGATGTCAAGTGGAAAAAGAATGAGGGGAAGAAAAATCCCAGTAAATGAAGAAGCTGATGTTATGATTAAAAATATGTGACAAAAGAATGGACATAAAAAATATATTTAAATCAGTTAGTTGAATAAAAATGATGATCAAAGCCATATCGATAAATATTTAAAAAAATAAACTAATGTAAAGCACCTGAAGATTTTCGAGTTCACAGACTACTGCATGTGAAGCATTCCCCTGTCCATTAGACCCCGCAGACAGTGTACACAGCATAACTTTTTTGACATTATTGAGTATCACGCAAAATTCCGAATTTTTTTTTATTTTTTTTTAGTCAATCACTCGCAAATGAAGGCTCACCATGGTGAATAACTGCAGTGTGTGATATCTGGGACCTTAACGTACGTAATGGTGTACATGCTTTCAAAAAGTTCAGCCCACTGCTGGGGATCTCTCCTTGTTAGTAACAAAGACGTGGGGGACATTTAAAATCTTCTAAAGGTGCCCAGGATTACTGTTAGCGAAGTGATTGTGAAGTGGAGGCGCTAACGAACAACCACAGCTAAACGAAGGCGAAGCACACGACTTGTACCGGTGGACAGGGAGCTTCAGAATTGCGGAGGTTGGTTATTAAAATTCGCATGAAATCAGCAGAAGGAATCACTCGTGAGTTCCGAAGTGCTGTCAGCAGTCCAAATACACAGTGATTGTGCGCAGTGAGTTAAAACAATGCTCGAGCAGCTTCTCACAAGCCACACATTTCTGTAGCGAATGTAAGCTAAGCGATGTTTGAGACTGTTAAAGAGCGGTTCTACTGGACCGTGAATTACACATTTGGAGTGATGAATCACGTTGCACCCTTTGGCAATCTGATGGAAGAGTAAGCTGGGCGAGTACGTGGACAACAGTCCCTGCCGTCATGCACAATACCAACAGTGGTGTTACGATGATGGAGGTGTCTTTCGTGGTTTGGTTGTGGTCCCTTTGCAGAGTTTAAGAAAACACTAAACGTAGGAATACCACAATCAAAATATACACGACCATATTAAGACCTATAGTAATATATGGATCAGAAGCATGGGTATTGACATTACAGGAGGAGAACTGGTTATTAAGATGGTTCAAATGGCTCCGAGCACTATGGGACTTAACTTCTGAGGTCAACAGTCCCCTAGAACTTACAGCTACTTAAACCTGACTAATATAAGGACATCACACACATCCATGCCCGAGGCAGGATTCGAACCTGCGACCGTAGCTGTCGCGCGTTGCCAGACTGTAGCGCCTAGAACCGCTCGGCCACACCGGCGGGCGTTATTGAGATGGGAAAGAAAGATACTGAGAAGGATTTTTGGAGCAGTGAGAGATGAAGATGGTTGGAGAGTAAGAGCAAATGTAGAAACACAAACACTTTTTGGACAGATGGATATTGTTGTTAAAATTAAGCAGGGAAGAATAAGATGGGCAGGACACGTACAGAGAATGCCAGAAGCTCGGAGGGTCAAGAAAGTTTTTATGGGAAAACCTGATGGGAGGAGGAGAAGAGTTAGACCCAGGAAAAGGTGGTTGGACGATATGGCAGAAGATCTAAAGGCGATGGGAATAAGAAATTGGAGAAGGAAGGCGATGGACAGAGAAGAATGGAGGCAGGTGATACAGGAGGCCAAGGTTCTTCAAGGACTGTAGAGCCAACCAAGAAGAAGAAGAAATGGGGAAGGATATGAACATATTTTACAGCAATATTCGATACAGTAGAAGATCAGTCAGGAATGATAACTGTTCTTGTCAGCATGCCAATACACCATGCCTTAAAGCAACATCTGTGAGGCAATGGTTTGTGGACAACAACGTTCCTGAAATGGACTGGCCTGCTCAGAGTCCGACCCGTACCAGTGGCACACCTTTGCGATGAGTTAGAACATTGGCTTCGCTCTAGATCCAAGTGTGGAAGTTCACACCTTCACTGGTTTCAGCTCTTGAGGAAGAATAGTGTGGTGTGTCTACTGTAAGACCTTCGGTACACACACCATCAGATTATTTGACTTGTGGCTCTAACGAAGTAGGCGAGTGTCAGCAATATGCCTCGTGGTCTTATCGTGGCGTGTTGATCTTCTGCCGTTAGGTCAGACGATAGAAATGCCACTTGCACGCTTAGAGTAGCAGATTGACGGTGACCAACTTTAAACAGAACTTGATTAATTTTCACACACATTTATTAAAATAATAATAAGCATAAAAATTAGTTAACTTGGTTCTGGATGCTCTTTACAATTGACAATCTGAAGTTCCCTTGGTATTGGTACGTTAATCGTATTCTCACATATCTCTGATACTTGACAAAAGTGTCTATACATTTATCTTCATGGCTATGTACAGGAATATGGTAATCTTACTAGGCGCAGACTGAAACTTGACTATAGACTGGTACAGACTGGTGCAGACTGGTACAGACTGGTGCAGACTGGTGCAGACTGGTACAGACTGGTACAGACTGGTGCAGACTGGTGCAGACTGGTGCAGACTGGTGCAGACAAATGCAGACTGGTACAGACTGGTGCAGACAAATGCAGACTAATGCAGACTGACTAATTGGAGGTCTGTACACACGTTATAATACCTCGCGCATTCAGGTATCACTGCGCGAGTGTGATCTGCGAGGAGAAAAGATTCTACGTTAGCAGCAATCTCATTGGCTGCGTTACATATTAATACGCGGATCGGCGGAAGCAGAGTTTGGTCCGTCTCTAAGGCAGCGCCATCCGTTGTGTGGAGACGGACGAGCGCTGCGCCTGCGCTGTTGTGCTTAGCGGGGCGCGCTTTTGTGGGAAAGTTGTGTACGCGCTGACTACGCGGAACTATGTACACAACACATAGTCTCTATGTGATTAGTTCGTTAATGGAGAGCAACACTTGGATTCTCAGTCCGGGTAGATATCAATGACTTCTGACAGTAGAATTCTGCGTCTGGAGAGATGCCTATAACTGATGGTAGTTATTGGCAAGATTACAATACGCAGGTCAACTGGCGTACTCCATTCAAGGAGCATAGAGCCCGAGTGAGGCCAAGGTCACAAGAAGCCACAGCTCTGGCTGCTCGTGGCTGGCTGCTGTGCTGCAGATGGAAGTGTGTGCTCTGTGGCTGGACGGCTGCTTAAGTACAGTTTTGGTGGGTGGATATCAGCTCGGAGATTGTCACCAGCGGCGGTCAAGCCGTCATAAAAGCGAAGAATGGACAAAACCCATATTAATATCCACTAATAGGTGTCTGGTTACTTCTGAGCAGATAACGTACCACGTCGACCGACAGTGCACGGTGAGTGGGACCACGTAGTGTATCTCGCAGTGCTCCTGACTAACAGCACTCCAACACTGAGTGTGCTGCACATTAGCCAGGTAGCTGCCGACATGCGTTTAGTAGGAACGGGAACGTGAGACGGTGGATGCGCCGGTGTAGACGGCTTAATGAGGGCGCGCTAGGGCGTGTTCCGCCTTCGTGCCATAATATTTGGCCGCCGCGGGGAGAGCGCTTGAGGGCAAGGCACTTGCATTTGCATTCCGACCCGAAATGCCGCTCCGGGATTTCATTAGCAATCACGGCGCCAATTAATTACCCATCCCGCTGGCTGCCTGTGGGATGGGATGAGATGGGATGGTATGAGATGGAATGGTGATGGGAGGCGGAGAGTGTGGGGGCAGGTCTTTGGCTGGGAGTCCCTTTCCGAGAGAACAAATGACGACTCTGTACTGGCATCTCGAAAACGCAGTTACTGGCCACTGGATGTGACTTCCGAGTACTATTTGATCGGTAGTTACTGTTTGCCTCTCAACACTAACAAAGATATTCCAGTCCCTGTGACACAGATTTCGAAAAGCTTTGACGCTGTCGTCGGGTTGCAAGTAACTCCTGTAACGAAGAAAATCGAGCCGAGGTCATGACTGAAATGCCTGGGCTAGCAGGACAGATAGCGGATTAGGTTGTGGAAAGGGTCCAAACTGAGTTCCTGTCATTTGCACTCAACATACAGAATTTTTTATCAACACGCAATATTACAACAAGGATGCAAAGCACGCAAAACTTTAATCGACCTACTTTAACTTTAGATCAGCTGAAAAAAATGGTTCAAATGGCTCTGAGCACTATGGGACTTAACATCTGAGGTCATCAGTCCCCTAGAACTTAGAACTACTTAAACCTAACTAACCTAAGGACATCACACAATCCATGTCCGAGGCAGGGTTCGAACCTGCGACCGTAGCAGTCGCGCAGTTCCGGACTGAAGCACCTACAACCGCTCGGCCACCACGGCCGGCGGACAGGATGGAAGGACATGTGTTAAAACATGACGGAATAACTTCCATGGCACTAGAGGGAGCCTTAGAGGGCAAAAACATAAGGAGAATGTAGAGATCGGAAAAATCCAACAAATGATGAAGCATGTGTGTGAGATGAAGCAGTTGGCGCGGGAGAGAAATTGCATGTGGGACGCAACATAATAGCTAGAAGGCCGATAACCTAAAAAAAAGGGGGAAGGTTGGAGGGATGTTCCTAGTATCCTTTTCATAAAAGAAACTCGCTGAACTTCTTATCTGTGCGGGCGTCTCTTGTTCGTCGCAAAATATTGAGCGCCCAACATACGCTCGCATATATCTCAATTTAACAACGCAGCAGGTGGAAGGAGCTCCCGCGAAAACTACCTCTGCCGCGTTTTTATAAAATTTTACGAAGCTGTGATGCGTGCACTGCTGCGAATTACTTTTGCTCGCGAGTGTAGCTGCATTCCCGCGTAACAAAATAATTCTTCGTTGTTGCTCCGCTTCGTGTATTTACGCGTTCATCTCGGCGCACATCCGGCCGCAGATGCTGAAACTAAAGTAACTCCAGAGCTGTAAAAATCCAGTGACGGCTGCGCTTCCATTTCAGTTTTTGCTGTTTCAATGGCCACGTGTGTTTTCGTTTATTAAATAAACGGGAGAAATGGGGCCTCGATGTGCGACGCTAGTTTCCGCCGAAATTGCTCGCGTAACTGCGGTCCGAATTCGTACTAAACTTTTGTTTTCAAAGAGATTAGCTCCACCGCGCGGAAACGCGCTTGTGTGTGTGTGTGTGTGTGTGTGTGTGTGTGTGTGTGTCTCTGGCTCGGTCCCTCGTAGCACCGTCAGCTATTGCGAGCCATTGTGCGCGAGTTTTCGAAACTTTTTTACGTTAAATTTGAATTAAAATTTTGTGCTTCCTAATCGTTTCGGCCAGGATCCGCTTTTTTTATTGGTTGGCGGCTTTCTATTCGATAGAGAGTTGCCCCTCTCTAACTGTTCTTTTCGGTAACGATATTAGAAAAACGAAACAAGGACTTTGTACGAAAGTTAGAAAGTCAAGCTGCCCCGATAATATGTTTTCCGACTCATAGCGTTATTTTGAGGAACTGTTTATCACGATTGCACTCCGGTGAAATGTTGGGAGGGTGAGGACTAAGGGCGCGTAAGTTGTCCTGTGCTTTTATATACAGTATTTCTTCTATGACACCGCTTTTATTTATGCTTTGTATCATGATTAACATCGCGACGTGATAATCTAAATAAACTGTGCTGTATTATCAACAAAAGTTACTGTATCTATGTATGATTGTACTGTATGAGATACGAACGATGCCCTAAGTGAGGTTACTAACGGCACCCCCCTCCGCTTTCCTCTCCCGCCCTTTTCCTTTCTTTCCAATCCTTACTCGCTGCATAGCCTTTACATTGCTGTATACAGAGGATAACCAAAATAACGTGAACACCTGTACTTACTTGGAGTGGTTTATTAATAAGACGTTGGACCCCCATTTACCCGAAACAAAGATGCGATTCTTCTTGGAATAATGGCATTTAATGATTGTATAGTCTCCGGTGGAATGTTATATTCTATCAGAACCTCTTCTAACTCCTGTAGAAATCTGCTCCGGAGTTTGCGCTCCAATACCGCCCACAAGGATTCGCTAATGTTCAAGCCCGGGGACTGTGCTGGCCAATGCATTATCGTCCTGAAATATGGTATCACTGTTGGGGAAAAACATTTGAATGATCCAGTGCACCTTATCACTTACAATGTACACATAATCGTTGGCTGTAACAAGGTCTTTAAGAGTAGTGATGAGACCCGCAGAATACTATGATATGGCTGCCCCCACTATCACACTTCCACCTCCTTGATTATCCATTGGAATCAAGCATCAGGACTGTAGGCTTCTTTTAGCGTTCTTCAAACGTAAATCCGGCCCGATGTTGGAAATAACGATAACGTTGACTCGTCGGACCATATGACGTGTTTCCACTGATCAGCAGTACAGGATTTACGCTCCTGACACCATGTTTTGCGCTTCTTTGCATTGCTTGTCATCACTATTGGTTTTGGTACAGCAGCTCGTCCATGAATTTTCGCTTTACCGAGATCTCGGCGGACAGTGGCGATAGATACGGGGTCTCGAGGATGGCTATTGAGCTCTGTGGTCACTTTAACCGCCATAGTTTTGCGTTGTTTTGACAGAAGTTGTGTTAGCGTTCGACGATCTCTGTCATTTAGTTTCGATTTGGGCCCACTATTACCTTTATAAAATCATGTCTTTCCCTGTTTTGTGTAGGTTGTCATGACTGTTGAAACAAAAAAAAATGGCTCTGAGCACTATGGGACTTAACAGCTATGGTCATCAGTCCCCTAGAACTTAGAACTACTTAAACCTAACTAACCTAAGGACAGCACACAACACCCAGTCATCACGAGGCAGAAAAAATCCCTGACCCCGCCGGGAATCCAATCCGGGAACCCGGGCACGGGAAGCGAGAACGCTACCGCACGACCACGAGCTGCGAATATTGTTGAAACAGTTGCTCTCGAAACATTTAATAAGTTTCCTGCCTTGGTTACTGATGCTCCAGCTAATCTGAGCTTGGCCGCGGGGTCCCATAATATCTTACCACAAATTTGTTCAAATGTGTGTGAAATCTTATGGGACTTAACCGCTAAGGTCATCAGCCCCTAAACTTACACCCTGCTTAACCTAAATTATCCTAAGGACAAACACACACACCACAAATTTCCAAATTCATCTGATCTCCACAGTCTGCCCTTGGAACTCTGTTAGGTCTTTCATTGCACGTCGACCTCGGCCTGTGAACGAAAATACGAAGTGTGCACTACTCGTAAACAACCTGCACTGACCACGCACAGTCGGCCGCGGTGGCCGAGCGGTTCTAGGCTCTTCAGTCCGGAATCACGATACTGCTACGGTCGCAGGTTCGAACCCTGCCTCGGGCGTGGATGTGTATGATGTCCTTAGGTTAGGTTTAAGTAGAGGGTGATCAAAAAGTCAGCATAAATTTGAAAACTTAATAAACCATGGGATAATGTAGATAGAGAGTTAAAAATTGACACACATGATTGGAAAGACATGGGGTTTTATTAGAACAAAAAAAAAACAAACAAAGTTCACAAAATGTTCGACAGATGACGCTGGACAGCAAAACGTCAGTAACTGCTACCGTGACGGGTGAGAGGTATGCCGATATGTTAGAGAATCGCATCATCCCCAGCCTGGCTGATAAAGACCTGTTGGAACGTACGATGTTTATGCAGGAAGGCGCTCCACCGCATATTGCTAGACGTGTGAAAGATCTCTTGCGCGCGTCGTTTGGTGGTGATCGTGTGCTCAGCCGCCACTTTCGTCATGCTTGGCCTCCCAGGTCCCCAGACCTCAGTCCGTGCGATTATTGGCTTTGGGGTTACCTGAAGTCGCAAGTGTACCGTGATCGATCGACATCTCTATGGATGCTGAAAGACAACATCCGACGCCAATGCCTCACCATAACTCCGGACATGCTTTACAAGTGCTGTTCACAACATTATTCCTCGACTACAGCTATTGTTGAGGAATGATGGTGGACATATTGAGCATTTCCTGTAAATAACATCATCTTTGCTATGTCTTACTTTGTTATGGTAATTATTGCTATTCTGATCAGATGAAGCGCCATCTGTCGGACATTTTTGAATTTTTGTATTTTTTTGGTTCTAATAAAACCCCATGTCATTCCAAGCATGTGAGTCAATTTGTACCTTTCTATCTACATTATTCCGTGATTTATTCAGTTTTCAAATTTATACTGACTATTTGATCACCCGGTAGTAAGTCTAGGGGACTGATGACCTCAGAGGTTAAGTCCCATAGTGCTCAGAGGCCGCCGCAGTGATGTCGGAGATTTGATGTTTTAACGGATTCCTGATATTCATGGTACACTCTTGGAAAATCCCGACTTCACCGCTACGTCGGAGATGCTGTCCCCCATTGCCCGTGCGCCGACTATAACACCACGTACAAACGCACTTAAATCTCGATAATCTGCAATTGTAGCAGCAGTAACCGGTCTAACAACTGAGCCAGTGACTTGTTGTCTTATATAGGCGTTGCCGAACGCAGCGCCGCATTCTGCCTGTTTACGTATTTCTATATTTGAAACCGAGCGAGGTGGCGCAGTGGCTAGCACACTGGACTCGCATTCGGGAGGACGACGGTTCAATTCCGCGTCCGGCCATCCTGATTTAGGTTTTCCGTGATTTCCCTAAATCGCTCCAGGCAAATGCCGAGATGGTTCCTTTGAAAGGGCACGGCCGACTTCCTTCCCCGTCCTTCCATAATCCGATGAGACCGATGACCTCGCTGTCTGGTCTCCTCCCCCAAAGAACCCAACCCCTCTGAATTTGAACAAGCGTGCCTATACCAGTTTCTTTGGCGCTTCAGCGTATCTAAGAGTACGCTTTGATTCTAAAACGCCATTGTACCACTGTGCCCGCCGATACAACTGTGTCGCGAGCATTCACCGGTGCAGCGTACAGGGCTTGGTGTACCTTGTTCTGAAGAACGTCTGCACCGCTCTTCGTCAGCGATGCGCCGGTTTACTGTGCCGCGCAGTTGTTGGGGGCGCTCCGCCCACGACACGCGTCCTTAAGCACGGTTCCGGCACTGGCGACGGAATGGGTAGGAAGTGAGCGGCATGCTGCTGACACATCCGGTCCGGCGTCTGGCCGGCTTTGTCGCGCTGAAACCCCGGCCGAGCAACGCGAGTCCGGCGCCTGCGCAGAAATACGCCGCCCGATAACCACTAATGCGCGGCGGGCTTGCGTTTCTTGCGCTATCCGGCGCACGGCTGCGTTATCTGCTAATGAAACTCGGGAAGCGGGCGCGCCGCAGCTTAATAAAACGCGGCTTCCTGCTCGTCCTTCCTACGAGGCGCAATCTGTTACGCCTAAATGCGCTGTTTATCCGCGCTTCCGCCCCGCAGCATTTCTGCTCCTGTCGGCTGAGGATACGGTTATGTTGCTGCTGTGATAAACGACAAGAGACCACCGACCGAAGCAAGGCGTGACACTCACCTGTGACGAGGTGCATTTTGCAGTTTCGGTCACAGCGTGTACCAGCGTAGTTGTTGTGGCTCTGAAATCGAAGGTCATTAAAATTGCTACACCACGAAGATGACGTGCTACAGACGCGAAATTTAGCCGACAGGAAGATGTTGTGATATGCAAATGATTACCTTTTCACAGCATTCACACAAGGTTGGCGCCGCTGGCGACACCTGCAACATGCTGACATGACGATTTCTCATACACAAACAGCAGTTGACCGGCGTTGCGTGGTGAAACGTTGATGTGATGCCTCGTGTAAAGAGGAAAATGCGTACTATCACGTTTCCGACTTTGATAAAGGTCGGATTGTAGCGTATCGCGATTGCGGTTTATCGTATCACGACACTGCTGCTCGCGTTGGTCGAGATCCAATGACTGTTAGCAGAATATGGAATCGGTGGTGGGTTCAGGAGGGTAATACGGAACGCCGGGTTGGATCCCAACGGCCTCGTATCACTAGCAGTCGAGATGACAGCCATCTTATCCGCATGGCTGTAACGGATCGTGCAGCCAAGTCTCGATCCCTGAGTCAACTGATGGGGAAGTTTGCAAGACAGCAACCATCTGCACGAACAGTTCGACGACGTTTGCAGCAGCATGGACTATCAGCTCGGAGACAATGGCTGCGGTTACCCTTGACGCTGCATCACAGACAGGAGCGCCTGCGATGGTGTACTCAACGACGAACCTGGGTGCACGAATGGCAAAACGTCATTTTTTCGGATGAGTCCGGGTTCTGTTTACAGCATCATGATGGTCGTATCCGTATTTGGCGACATCGCGGTGAACGCATATTGGAAGCGCGTATTCGTGGCACTTTGAACAGTGGACGTTACATTTCAGATGTGTTACGACCCTTGGCTCTACCCTTCATCCGATCCCTGCGAAATCCTACATTTCAGCAGGATAATGCACGACCGGATGTTGCAGGTCCTGTACGGGCCTTTCTGGATACAGAAAATATTCGACTACTGCCTTGGCAAGCACATTCTCCAGATCTCTCAGCAATTGAAAACGTCTGGTCAATGGTGGCCGAGCAACTGGCTCGTCACAATACGCCAGTCACTACTCTTGATGAACTGTGGTATCGTGTTGAAGCTGCATGGGCAGCTGTACGTGTACACGCCATCCAAGCTCTGTTTGACACAATACCCAGGCGTATCAAGGCCGTTATTACGGCCAGAGGTGGTTGTTCTGGGTACTGATTTCTCAGGATCTATGCAGCCAAATTGCGTGAAAATGCAATCACATGTCTTTTTTAGTATAATATATTTGTCCAATGAATACCCGTTTATCATCTGCATTTCTTCTTGGTGTAGCAATTTTAATGGCCAGCAGTGTACGTTAACAGCCTGAAGCAGAATGAGTTCATTAAAAGAAAGACAGGATCTTGGCTCGACGAAACGTTAAATGCGTTTTCTGTCTACGGCCGTAAACGCGAGCACTATTAGTTACGTTGCAAGGCAATTTGGGGCTTCGTAAACCTGGTGTCTGCTGTATACCACGAAAATGCGGTAAAGCATTTACTGGGCAGGCCAAGCGGGCAGTCGGAGAAAAGTGCCAGGAGCGCAGGTGAGACAGCGAAGGAGGCAACAAAATATGCGATTACGGAACACTGTATAGCTACACGGGACACAATGAAATATGAACGAGCCCAAGTGCTAAAACACACCACGTCGTTCTCGGATTGTATTTTGAATGAGGCTGCTGAAATACGTATGGGCGACGTCCTAAAATGTAGACACACTGGTTGCATTCTCAGTAAAATTTGGGATCCAGCGCTCAGCCAACTGAAGTTACAACGGCGCCCGATAGCAACTTCCACGCAAGACGGGGGTGGCAGAAGCTTTGAGGGTCCGGAGTTCGGGCCCAGAATTCGGCGATGCTGGCGATACTGGTTCAAATACCGCTAGTGTACATCATTTTTTTTTTCTTTGAGTTTCGTCGTACGGAATTTCATTAAACAATCCAGGATGTAACGGGCATAAGTGCAGATATTATTGTTCGTGACTAAGGTTAGTGTACTGAGCCATTAAATCAGCATGTACTTCATTTGCAAACTAATAATTACTGTTGTTAGGAGTGGTATGGTTTTAGGTTGTTTAGTACCTCCAAGTACATGTGGCAAGATCAAGCCACTCATGCTCACGGACGAAGGACGAAAACGGTTAGTCTATACTTCAGGCTTAGTCCACTCTTGGTGCTGCGTTCCGACCGCGCAGAAAACTTCAGGTAATAAATTATATGATGCGTTTTTGCAGGAAGACTGTTTGACGCAAATCAAAAACAACCAAGACACTGATGTTTGTACGTATTAAGTCTCCAGATATAAAAATATCGGCACTTATACCCGTTACACTTCATATACTCCGTCCTAACAGGCCATGAAGGCCCAACGGTACCGACCGGTCGCCGTGTCATCCTCAGCCCACAGGCATCGCTGGATACGGATGTGGAGGGGCATGTGGTCAGCACAGCGCACTCCCAGCCGTTGTAAGTTTTCGTGACCGGAGCCGCTACTTCTCAGTCAAGTAGCTCCTCAGTTTGCCTCACAAAAGCTGAGTGCACCCCGCCTGCAGACAGCGCTGGACAGACCGGATGGTCACCCATCCAAGTGCTAGCCCAGCCCGACAGCGCTTAACTTCGGTGATCTGACGGGAACCGGTGTTACCACTGCGGCAAGGGCGTTGGCGCACTTCATATATGTAACCCAAAATTATTCAGAAATAGTTATCCTCGGCTTAGTAATTTAATTAATAAATCAATCATCACAGCAAGCTTTCTCTAACCGTGTATTCCGTGAATCGGCTTACTCGGTATTCGCTTGCTCTGCTAGAGCGGAATTCCGAATGGTACGAAGAGCGTTCAATAAGTAAGGCAACACATGTTTTTTCTCGCCCAATTTTGGTTGAGAAAATGCGGAGTTTGTTGTGGGACATCGTGAAATACACCCGCTTCAGCCCCTATGGTTTCGTATATGAGTAGCTCCGACAGGGCGCGTTGCTATATGTAGCCTTCAAAATGGCGGCTGTAACCGAGGTGCGTTCCAAGCAGAGAGCTATAATTTTGTTTTGGCTGAAAACGAGAACATTGCTGCTTGCAGAATGTCTACGGAGACCTGTCAGTGAACAAAATCACGGTGAGTCGTTGGGCGAGGCATCAGTCATCCCCGCAACAGGCTCGCGCAAACCTGTCCGATTTCCCGCATGTCGGCCGACCTGACACAGCTGCGACTCCTGCAATGTTAGAGACGACTTCAGCATGTTCGTTGCCACAAAAATGGGAACTAACGTCTCCTTGACTACTCAACGCGTCACACAACTCTGCGCATCCGAGAGGAGCTTACAGAATTTCATTGGACTGTTCTTCTTCATCCACTTCGTATCCCGCATCTCGTACCTTCCGACTTCCATGTGTTTGGCCCAATGATGGACGCACTCCACGGGAAACAGTACGTGGATGATGAAGAGATTATTGATGTAGCAAGACGTTGGCTCCGACGTCCACCAGTGGAGTTATACCATGAAGACATACAGCTCCTCCAAGTAAGCTGGTGTAAGACCATCGCAATGAACGGAGATTATGTTGAAAAATAAGGCTTTGTAGCCAAAAGGGAGGGGAATAATATGTTGCACGGGAATCCTGGATAAAACCAACCTGCTTTCAGAAAAAAAGTCTTGCATTACTTGCTGAACGCCTCTGGTGTTTATCAACAACGGTACACAAATTCGTAGAGCACCATGCACATTTAATGAAAGCTACTGCCTTGCAGTTACACGAATCTTTACGAAGCATTACCGGAAATCACACGATGAGAACCACGCATATTTTATTATTCCTCTGGAACCAGGTGCATTAAATTGATGTAAAATGAAAGAATGTATTTTTATGGAACCTTGCTGCGAAGCGATTACTCTATTAGTCTTTAGCGAGAGGGGAATATTTTTAATTTTTTTTTTCGTCGAAATTTTAACGTGCCTGTAAAAATAATCATCACTGGATTGACAAAGTGTAGTACATTTGGATTGTTTTTGACCGACAGAGATTTGATCCTAAAGTGCCTGATCATTGTGCCGTCCCACGAATCAATAATGTAGAGAAATTTTTCTTGCCCCACGTACGAAAGAATGACAGAAATTAAAGACTCTTCATGAGGCATTTTCGTGAACTTGTGTGATTTCGTCCAGACCACAATTACACTTTTTAATTTATAAGTCAACTTGTATTTTTTTTAACAATCCTACCAAATTTCCCGTGCTGTGAAGGAATGACTAATCTTGTTCAAATTTGTTTTCCCTCCTTGTTCCGCAAATTATGTAGTGTACATCGACTGGTACTGGAAATCAGGTTGATCAGTATTACTTACGTAATCGAGGTCAAGATCAGGGATGACAACTTTCCTCTTTATGTGGAATCCTTCCTCAGCTGCTAATATTTGGTCCATTGCTGACAACTCTTTGAACCTGTCCAAATATTTGGTATTTTAACCACTAACCACAAACGGAATAGATGGTTCAGGAAAGTATGCTGTAGCGATTGATTTATTAGTGAAATTACTGCAGCGATAATGATTATTTTTAGTAATTTTGCATGACATATTCTGTTTAACCTGTGTGGAGTAAACGTACATAGCCAGGGTCCGAACCCGTACCGTCGGCATGGTAGCCGTGGACCATAACCCTGCACTACGCTCGCTCTGTCGAAACGTAATTAACTTTACGAATATAGAAGTAGACATCACACTTCAACATCGATTTTCTCGGAAACTACTTGCCGTCGCATGAAAAGCCGCTAGCCAATACTGAGGGAATATCCCTGTACTATATACCTAACACTCATCAAAATCCCCAATTACCATGTCTATTGGCCCCTTTGTAAGCAACAGTGTGGTCGCGTGAAATTTCATTACTCGCAAAAGAATAGATAGTTTCGCGTCGTTCCTTTAACATCTTTTGTCTGCAATGTAAGCTTTGAAAGTTACATTCGTTAGAAATGGCTGTAGAGTTTAGACGAAGATGGGAAGGTTAAAACCGTAGCGTTTTGTAGTGCTGTAAAAGAGAAATGCTGAAAAACAGACGGAAAGAAGGTCATGGTTTGACTATTCTTGAAGAATACGGACGTTACCGACTGAGAGCAAGCTCCGATTAGAAGGAAGAAACGAAGATTAGGTTGTAACGTGCCGTCGGCGACGCAGCCATTAATGATTCAACTCAAGTTCGTAATGGGGAAGAGTAGGGAAGCAAATAGACATCTGCTTCTAGAGGTAACTAATCCGCAAGTTACCTCAAGCGAATTAGGAAAACCACCGAAAACGTAAACTTCCGTGGCCACCCGGGGATTCAGAGCCCGGGTCTGTGAAGTGTGAGTCGAATGTCTTACCACTGTGTCACTCGTCATAAGAGGAGAGCCCGGTAAGTGCCATAAACTGATTTCCCAGCAACTTCACTCTGTGGAAGAGTCGAAATAAGCGAACAGTTGTGTCGCCTTATCCATAGCCACTCGACCGTTTTTGAGAAAACGACGATCGAAGTTTTCGACGTAATTTAGATGCCTTTTAGCGAGCGGTAGTTTCAGCCTAAGTGGTGGCACAGTGACCACCGTCGTGGACTCTCACTTTTGCGTCCCGTGTTCGAAACTCGATTATTGTTTTTCTAATTTTTTTCACTCATCTACCCATGCCCGTAGAAGGGTAGTACACGAATAATTTAGTGTCAGGAGATAAAAGGGCGTTATATTAACTGTAAAATTACAACTTGGTTTCAATTTAACTGTCTTACACTTATTATATAATATCTGTGTTTACGGTATTTTCAAAGGTTACAATCTTTTTCAATTTTCATGTTCTTATATTTCATTCCTATATCAATTATTATATAATTTTTATATTTTAATATTAAATTTATTCTTCAGGATCATTTGGCACATTCCCTTGGATGATGCCGATCGTATTAACATTTGAAACATAGAAATTCCGAACACCACGAGCATCGCGTGAAGGCAGATTTTCCACAGCGACATTCCTTCATGTGACTCTCACACCGGAAATAAACTTCGTTAACATTGCTTAATGGCAATATGTCGCGGCAAACCACGTTTAACTGATCATTTTACCGAAAACTGGTGCTTGCAATTGATTATGAATCAAGATACTCTCCAGGAATTTCAGCGAAAACGATTTCAAATAAATAATTAGTAGACGAATAAGGACAGTATACATTGGCACACGTGTGTTGTTGTCTTCTGCGGACGTGTGTACGTAAATGAAAAACAAAAATATAACTAATTTGTGGTAAGATCTTATGGGACCAAACTGCTGAGGTCATCAGTCCCTAAGCTTACACACTACTTAACCTAACTTAAACCAACTTAGGCTAAGGACAACACACACACCCATGCCAGGGGAAGGCCTCGAACCCACGACGGGGGGAGCCGCGCAGACCGTGACAAGGCACCTAAGACCGCGGGGGTACCCCGCGCGGCATGTAACTAATAATCGGGCTTCGAATGCGGGATGCAAAAGTGTAAAGCCGTGACATTAGCCACTGTGCCATCGTTACAGTTAAACTGTTCACTCCCTAAAACTACCTCGAAAATTTTGACTGTCGTTCCCTCAGAAACGGTCGAGTATCTGCGTATAAGCCCAGACACCTGTTCGCATATTTTGACCCCTCTTCCACTGATCGATGTTTATAGGAAATCATATTGTGGCATTTCCAGTGTTCGCCTGCACCATGGCCTTTCCGAGCAGAACTTCAAATCTTTTAACGCTCTTCTGTGGGTGAAATCTTATGGGACTTAACTGCTAAGGTCATCAGCCCTTAAGCTTACACACTGCTTAACCTAAACTATCCTAAGGACTAACACACACACCCATGCCGAGTGAGGACTCGAACATCTGCCGGGATCAGCCGCACAGTCCATGACTGCAGCGCCCCAGACCGCTCGGCTAATCCCTCGCGTCTTAACGCTCTTGACAATTGGCTCCATGAATGGATCACCTCAAATAAACCTGGACTGAATTCGCTCGGGAACGATTTGTTACCCGAAAAATGGGGTAAGGTTGTAGCTACCGAAGACACTACTTTCAGTAAATTATATTACACCATTCTATTAAAATAAACATGTGTTTTCTGACTGACAGCGATAATTAATTCTATTCAGAACTATTGTAGAAAGTGAATCATAGACTGAGGGGAAACCGAAAAGTAAGAAATTTGAAGCGTTTGAGATGTGGTGTTAGAGAAGAACGTTAAAAATTAGATGGACTAATAAGAAATGAGGAAATACTCGGCAGAATCGGCGAAGAAAGGAGTATGTGGAGAAACACTGACTGGAAGAAGGGACATCATGATAGGATATTGGGGAATGACTTCCCACGGTACTAGAAGGAACCATAGAGGACAAAACTTACAGAAGATGGCACGTTTGGAATATATCCAACATATAATTGAGGATGTTGGGTGTGAGAGCTATTCTGAGGTGAAGTGGATGGCGCAGGAGAGGAATTTCCTGTCTGGCGGCATCCAACAAATCAGAAGATTGATAAAAAGAAACGGCATTTCCCATAGGCGCTCAACGCAGGAATATCGAACGAGTCCTTTAGTAATTGCAGATTACAATCTCTGAACGACCTTGCAGTGGTTCACCCTTTTCCGCATTCATCTAAACGAACTGCCGTGCTGACGCAGAGCAATAAAGTTGTCACTGCATGTGAAAAGTGTCTCATCACGCTATTGCGTATTAAAACACTGCCTCTGGCTTTCACTTTATGGAATATTAAACGGGTGAGACCCCTAATAACGCTGAAAGCGCTTTCGCCGCAGCGTATCACGCTCGCTGCGCAAACGCCTACATCCATTTCCGTGAGGCTTTCGGCAGAGGGCAGACAATTTGTCATCGTCGCCGACAACCCGTCTCGCCAACTCAGTCCCGTTATAGCCGGACAGTCGGTAAAACGCACGCAAAGTGACCGGACCTCCCCTGTCGCTCTGCTTCGCCGCCCATTACGGGTCACGCGAGGAGATCAGCGTGGATTTCGACGTTCAGCATCACTATCGCTTTTTCCCTCACTGTGTAGCAGATTCACAACATGTCGGTGAACTATCGGGTGGCGCCAAGCATGCGCCGTCATCTCCAGTAACATTTCCTCTTTCCGCTGTTTCGCCACCGCGTGTGGCTAGCGTTTTCAGTGGTTTGAAAGCACTGATCATATAGTACTAGAGAAGCATTTGTATGTATGTTCTACAGTCGTGCTAAAGGTGAGCAAAATCGGTGACTCGTTGGATGAGGCTTCTCTAGTATCCTTGTTTTAAGACGAGAAGCAGGTTGTTACAAAATGGGAACGACTCTTCTCAAAACCAAATATTATTTTCGCACTGACTGGCTGTTACTGGCCCAGGGTTCAGCTTTGCGAAGCTCCATGTCGCAGACGACTGGCATATCGTCGTACTCATTCGTGATTTGTTAAAAGTATGAAAGTGCCTCCGAAAGAAATCATTGGAGGAGGAGCGGTAATGATTTATTGCTAAAGCCATCCACACCCGGGACATATTTCACGTGGCGAAACACTTCAGACGGTTTGCTTCGTGGTTGGTGCACGCTTAGAAACGAGGTGGTACATCAGACGGAACCTGATTCATCGTTGTTCTCGACTGCAGCGATCTCCATTGGCAGTTGTCGGCTGTACGAAAAAGAACGCCCATAAAAATCGAGAGTGGAATAATAGAGAATTATTGTAAAGGTGGTTCGATGAACCTTTTTCCAGAAACGTAAGTGTAACTTGTAGGGCACCGATGTAGATGTACATATAGCATGGCTGAAGGGGTTGTCCAGAGGCTGCGAAGTTCCCGGAGCGCTCTAAGCGGCTTTGTACGGTCTTTACAGGGGGCGCGCTGCTCCTGTCTGCTGGGGTAATAATCCTCCGTGTATCTTAACTTGGCTTAACTGCTTGGTTACCCCAAAGCAGCGCTCTGTAACCGCTCGAACTGTCCTAATTATACGAATCACTGCCCTGCAGTTGGCGAGAGATTTAGGCTGCTAAGTTCGGAAAATAAAATGTCAAAGTCGCCAGTGTCAAACGCTTTGTTGGACTCTAAGAAGCGCATGATAGTCGCCTTTTGTGCATTCATGGCAAGCTTCAGGTCACAGGTTTATTAAGGCAGATAATGTGCTGTGGTGTTTAAGGAAACCTCATTGGTATTCGTCGATTAGGTTGTTTGTAGTTAGGTAGTTTGTCAGCTGGTCGTGAACTATATATTTTGATACCTTGGACAGTGCAGAGGGAATGCAAATCAGAGGGCGCTGTGGCAACATCTTTTTTAGTAGTGGCTTAACTAGTCCCTGTTTCCAGGCCTCAGGGAAAAGAGTTGTGGTTAAAGAGTGGTTGAAGATATCTGTTATAAGCGGCAGCAGTGGGTCAATAATAAGCTTCATCATTTGGTGTGTGATGCCGTCGTGTTCGGTAGAGGCTGATGAGATAAGCATTGTGGCTTTTTTGACGGTGTTGCAAGTAACATGTTTGAGACTGAATTTTTCGTGGCCATAGTCGCTTACCCAGCGACGTAGTCAATGAGTCTCGGTTTCGGTTATGGTTCAATTGTTGTTGTAGGTAACGTGAAGTACCTCCTGAGTTCTTCGGCGGGGACAATGAGAGCAGCTGCAGCCAGTTCCTTATGACTCGCTTTCCGCTACCCCTAAGTACCTATACGATGTGACGGCCTCAAGATATTCACCATTAATATTGTAATCAGATACTATGGGGTTTGTTCTCCTTGTTATTGTCCGCCGGCTTAGCTGGGTGGTAACGTGCTCGCTTCCCATGCAAGCACGCCCGAGTTCGATTTCCGGCTGGGTTGGATATATTCTCCGCTCGGGGACTGGGTGTTGTATTGTCCTCATCATCATTTCATCGTCATCACCGGCGCGCAAGTCGCCTAATGTGGTGTCGACTGAAATAAAACTTGCACTTGGCGGCCGAACTTCCCCGGATGTAGCCTCCCGGCCAACGATGCCATACGTCCTTTTACATTTTCCTTGTTATTGGCATTGTCTTACATTTAACCAAAATGTTCAAATGTGTGTGAAATCTTATGAGACTTAACTGTTAAGGTCATCAGTCCCTAAGCTTACACACTACTTAACCTAAATTATCCTAAGGACAAACGCACACACACACCCATGCCCGAGGGAGGACTCGAACCTCCGCCTGGATCAGCCGCACAGTCCATGACTGCAGCGCCTTAGACCGCTCGGCTAACACCGCGCGGCTACATTTAACCACTTGTAAAGAGAGCTGCCATTGATTACATTAACGAGGAGAGCATGGCTAGTGCCATAACCCGATTTCCTAGAAACTTCGCTCAGTGGAAGAGGAGCCGAAATAAGCGAACACGAGTCTCAGCTTATCCGTAGATACTCGACCGTTTCCGAGAAAACGACCGTCGTTGTTTTGGACGTACTTTAGATGCCTTTTAGCGCACGACAAGCTCAGCTCAACTCGTGACATAGTGGCTAGCGTGCGCGGCCTCTAACTTTTACGTTCCATCTTCGAAACCCGATTATTCTTTTGATTTATTGTATTTTACTTTATTTTATACTTCTCGTTTATCTACCCATATCCGTTTTTTTTATCAAGTTAGGGAATACAAGGACGTTACATTAATCGTAAAATTACAATTGGGTTTCACAATAAGTGTTAAACATTTAGTAATATATATTTTTTGGGGTTACAAGCTTTTTAAATTCTCATATTCTTATATTTCTTTCTTATATCAGTTCTTATTTCTTACGTTATTCTTCCGGAAAATTTGGTGCATTCTCTTGGATTATACCGGCCATAGAAATTTTCGAAATGTAAAAATTCTGAACACCACGAGCATCGCGAGAAGGCACGGTTGCCATTGCGAAAGTCGTTCGTTTGGATCTCGCTTGGGGAAGAAACATCGCTGAAGATACTAAGCATTGGCAATAACGTCGTCAAAAATAATGCATAACGGATTACTTTTCAGAAAACTGGCACTTGCATTTGATTATGAATCAAGATACACTGCAGGAATGTCACCGGGAACAATTTTGAATAATTTTTCCCATTAAGTTCTTTCACCGGATATACAGTGAGTACACGAATAACGATAACATTATATCAACATACATTGTGAAACATTCGTGTAGTAGTAATCTTCCACGGACATTGGGAGACAAATGAGAAATAATAATAGTAGGGATTCGAACACGCAGCGCGGAAGTATGAAGATCAAGTACCTCGAAAACTTTGACCGTCCTTTTTCTCAGAAACCGTAGAATATCTACGTGGAAACCGAGACTCTTGTTCGCTTATTTGGCCTCTTTTCCACTTAGCGAAGTCTATGGGAAATAGGTTTATGGCACTTGATATGTTGTCCTCGTAAGTGAAAGCTTTGTACAGGTCTTCCTGGTATTCCTTACGAACGCGGAACGAGGATTACGTACTGGGCTCTATTACTGAAATGTTCCTTACCCAGTCACGTGTTTGCGTAGATATTTCGTATGACCCTGTCTTGATTTGTAGTCGGCTGTATGTTACAGTGCGGAACGCCTTAAGCCGTCGGCACACGGACCGTGCATCCGAACGTTGAGCGTGCCGACTTTCTGACGTCATAACGTGGAACAGCACGTTCGGGAGTCTTTCCGAACGTGCAGAGCAATATCTGGCATGTCAGATATTCTGAGCGTGCGTCTGAGCGTTGACCAATCAGATGGCACAACGCCACCTACGTCACACGCAAGCCGTCTCCCTTCAGTACAGAGTTGTGAGGCGCCATATTCGCATTCATTTCTAGCCTATGTGTATATATGCCGTTTCCTAGCACCAGCAAATTGAGAATCACTGGAAAAACCGTTGTTAACTGTGTGATTCGTTCCAATAAAATAATGAGAAACATCATAGTCGTGGCAAAAGAATTATTGTAACGAGCGTATTATGAGAGTAGGCTATTTGAAGGCAGCGACACACTGAAGATCCACCCAAAACGCATTGATCTTGGTACAATTTCTTATAATTAAATTTCAATTAATAACATAATTATCTACGATTAACGTTTTCAGCAAGGGTTAACATAATACGATAGGGTACCAAGCGTGTGTTGTTGGTTTAGCGTAATGAGTATCGTCAGTGTCCACTGATGAATTCATATTTAGGGCGGTGGTTCCCGTTCAAAGACTACCAAATTTTTTTCCCTAACATTCGCGTTTTTATTAGGTTCTGATACTTTATTATTAGTTTAATATAAGTATATGCTATAATATTTGGTGTTATGTAAATATAAGTTCACCTTTTTTGAGGGTGACTTTGTTCGATTGGCTTAATTTACAGGACAGCTTGCGCTACTTGTATAAAGATATTTTGCTCCTTTTTTTTTTACTCTTCGTAATTCACATGTTGCAAAGATTCTGCTACTGGGTAGGAACAGTGATCAAGTAAGACTGACCTTGGGGTTTTACTAAAATGTGGCAATGATGAAATAATGTTTATCTAATGCGGAGAAGTATTCCAAATTTGTACCGCACTGTGTCCTCATTGATTGGACATGGTACTTTCCTTTTCGTGGACGATGGAGGAAATGTGCGTTTTAATAGAACTAACGTGGGAATTTTACGCGCGCCCGTTGGGCCCGCTGGAGTGCGTTGCGATCGCGCATACCACGTTGGGGCCCACGTACCGTATGCACAAGTCACATCGCTCCTGAGTGTTCAGCAGCACGTTGAACTTGGCACGCTCCACGTTAACGTTCGACTGCACGGTCCGTGTGCCGACGGCTTTACGCAAGTCTAGGGAGACGACGTCGTGATTCCAGCACTACCGTAACACGTGTAGTGGCAACATACGAGCCGAACAGATGTGTGTCGGTTCGTTAGAGCAGTTACCAGACAGCGCCAGACAACGGGCTGTACTGCGCATGCGCAGTTACGATGACGTAGACAGCCTGTACTTGGTGCTTGCTCTGCTCATACGCTTTGGTGCTTGCTCTGCTCATACGCTTTTCGTCGCATTTCTGGTGGAATTTCGTGCGTGGTGGGGCATCACATGACCGTGTGCAGCCCTGCGGCGTGTTGTTGAGGGGACATACAGAGTTTTACTTAGAGCAGCAGTTTTATCATATCCCACCCAGATAAAGGATGGAAATAAGGAAGCAGTTCTTGGCAAAATACCATTTCAAAATTAGACTCCACAGCTCTAAGTACCATAACATTTTGCTAAGGGGTGACTTCGATAATTTGTTTTTAATTCGTACTCTGCAATATTGTTATGTAGGATTTCCAGCAGGTTTACATGTACACAACACTGCAAAAATCTAGTAGGATGGAATTCAAATTTCTTGCCAAAAAAAAAGTTTTTTGTGTAACTTACACCGGAATAAACGACAATAAATTTCATGACTATTTCAAAATGTGTAAAAAATTAACAAGGCTGCCTGCGAGGCAAAGAAACTGTACAACTGACAGTTTATATTCTACTCTAGGAATAAATATGAAGCCATGTGGGGACTTAAAACGATAAAACACGGTATGCTGCCTGTCTACAATTTAGCATGGAATGGCATTCTATAAATTTAAGACGTAAACACAAATTAAGAAATAGCTTCAGGCCTAGAGGAAGTACAAGAAAAGTGCCTTGTTTTCCAAAAACACTTTCACAGAAGGCAGATTTGTAAAATTCTGCTACTGCTGTCATTATATTTTAAACAAAATATTTAGTTCAAAACTACTGACCAAATTTGTCTACTTAGTCAGCTTCAAGTAAATGTCTACATATTTTCGTACGTATATAGCATTAAGAGATCTTACGGTGTCATAAAAGGAACAGGACATCAAAAACTACGCCAGCAGCACTGGAATTTCATAAACCATACTAAAATGCCTCATTCCGCTCTGATTGCACATTTCTATGTCCAGATGCACTCTGAAGTACCTGATATTCAGCTTTTCATGTAGTTTTCGTGACACCAATTTTCTTGGAGGTCCAGCACTGTATTCTCATGTTTGGTTCTTTATTATGGTATAAAGTCATTCGTCCCAGAAAATGAAAATTTGCTCTAGAAGTTGAAAGTAGCCGATAGTGCGGAATGAAACACTTCGTTTCAAATAAACTAACTGCCCCAGCGGAAAAAATTAATTAAAAACTAATATGTTGTGTACATAGTTCCGCGTAGTCAGCGCGTACACAACTTTCCCACTAGAGCGCGCCCCGATAAGCACAACAGCGCAGGCGCAGCGCTCGTCCGTCTCCGCACTACAAGATGGCGCTGTCTTAGAGACGGACCAAATTCTGCTTCCGCCGATCCGCGTATTAATATGTAACGCAGCCAATGAGATTGCTGCTAATGTAGAACCATTTCTCCTCGCGGATCACACTCGCGCAGTGATACCTGAACGCTCGAGGTATTATAACGAGTGTACAGACCTCCGGTTAGTCAGTCTGCATTAGTCTATAGTCAAGTTTCAGTCTGCGCCTAATAAGATTACCATATTCCGGTACATAGCCATGAAGATAAAAATGTACAGACACTTTGTCAAGTATCAGAGATATGTGAGAATAAGATTAACGTACCAAGACCAAAGGAACTTCAGATTGTCAATTGTAAACAGCATTCAGAATCAAGTTACGTAATATCTATGCTTTTTATTATTTTAACGAATGTGTGTGAAAATTAATCAAGTTCTGTTTAAAGTTGGTCACCGTCAATCTGCTACTCTAAGCGTGCAAGTGGCATTTCTATCGTCTGACCTAACGGCAGAAGATAAACACGCCACGATAAGACCACGAGACATATTGCTGACACTCGCCTACTTCGTTAGAGCGACAAGTGAAATAATCTGATGGTGTGTGTACCGAAGTTCTTACAGTACGCAAACCACATAATAGAAGCAAATTTCTCTATAAAACAGACAGAAATAGCTTCATTAAGACATTAATGGTTGATTGCTAATAACGTGGAAATAATATAAAATCAGAAAATTGAAACTACTAACTTATTTCGGTCTTTCGTGGTTATTAGAACGTATATTAATTCACTTGATGGCTCCCGGCCACAGAAATCTGTTTTGATTTCATTTGACGTGGGAGCTGTAAACGAAAAGACCAGCAATATTACGAAGACACGAAACATATGCACGGGTCACGTGGGGAAGGACCCCCCCCCCCCCCCCCCCCCACTATAACTCAGCTTGACTGCGCACGCGCGAATCTGGCAGCTTGGGCGCGCCAGAAAAATTTTTTCCGGGTAGCATCTGGCTACTTGCTGCTACTGCTCATACAGCAAACAGCCACGCTTCAAGTAGCCAGAAGCGGGAGGAAGGCACTGCTCATACGCGAATTCAGCTGTGCGCACGCGCACGAGACCGCTGGCAACTGCTCATACGAACCTATGCCTGTACAGCGTAGCGTTTTGGCGGTGTTGCGGCACTTCGGCCAGGCCGCGAGGTTTGCCCTCCTGAGTGCTTGCTCGCCGCGTCGCAGATGCCTCGCTGGAGCGACGCCGCGGGAAGCAGTTCGGGTCGCGCGCCCCGGGGCGGCGCACGCCACGTGTTTGGCTTCGCACGTGCAGCGCGCGCGGGCGCCGCATCTATTATGCAGATGCGCCGTTCCTCGCTACCTGCGCTCAGCCCCTTAATCGTGGCGTAATGGACCCCGCATGAGCTGCACAGGTGGATTCTGCTGTCGGCCCGCAAGCGCGCTGCAGTTTGCCACTGTGGCGTCTCTCTCAGACTGGATGCCATCGAGCGAACGCACTCGAAGTAATTCAAATGAAACACGTCGACAACAGCATTACACAGAAGGAGCGACTGTAGAATAACTAACCAGTACTGCATTAACGGACACCTAAGTTCTTACAAAATAATTATTTCTTTCTGAAATATTTATGAGAACATTCTTCATACTAAATACACTACGGACCATTAAAATTGCTACACCACGAAGATGACGTGCTACAGACGCGAAATTTAACCGACAGGAAGAAGATGATGTGATTTGCAAATGATTAGCTTTTCAGAGCATTCACACAAGGTTGGCGCCGGTGGCGACACCTACAACGGGCTGACATGAGGAACGTTTCCAACCGATTTCTCATACACAAACAGCAGCTGACCGGCGTTGCCTGGTGAAACGTTGTTGTGATGCCTCGTGTAAGGAGTAGAAATACGTACCATCACGTTTCCGACTTTGATAAAGGTCGGATTGTAGCCTATCGCGATTGCGGTTTATCATATCGCGACATTGCTGCTCGCGTTGGTCGAGATCCAATGACTGTTTGCAGAATATGGAATCGGTGGTTTCAGGAGGGTAATACGGAACGCCGTGCTGGATCCCAACGGCCTCGTATCACTAACAGTCGAGATGACAGGCATCTTATCCGCATGGCTGTAACGGATCGTGCAGCCACGTCTCGATCCCTGAGTCAACAGATGGGGACGTTTGCAAGACAACAACCATCTGCACGAACAGTTCGACGACGTTTGCAGCAGCATGGACTATCAGCTCGGAGACCATGGCTGCGGTTACCCTTGACGCTGCGTCACTGAAATGGATCTGAGTACTATGGGAATTAACATCTGTGGTCATCAGTCCTATAGAACTTAGAACTACGTAAACCTAACTAACCTAAGGACATCACACACATCCAAGCCCGAGGCAGGATTCGAACCTGCGACCGTAGCAGTCGCGCGGTTCCGGACTGAGCGCCTAGAACCGCTAGACAACCGCTGCCGGCGCATCACTGACAGGAACGCCTGCGACGGTGTACTCAACGACGAACCTGGGTGCACGAATGGCAAAACGTCATTTTTTCGGATGAATCCAGGTTCTGTTTACAGCATCATGATGGTCGCATCCGTTTTTGGTGACATCGCGGTGAACGCACATTGGAAGCGTGTATTCGTCATCGCCATACTGGCGCATCACCCGGCTTGATGGTATGGGGTGCCATTGGTTACACGTCTTGCTCACCTCTTGTTCACATTGACGGCACTTTGAACAGTGGACGTTACATTTCAGATGTGTTACGACCCGTGGCTCTACCCTTCATTCGATCCCTGCGAAACCCTACATTTCAGCAGGATAATGCACGACCGCATGTTGCAGTTCCTGTACGGGCCTTTCTGGATACAGAAAATGTTCGACTGGTGCCCTGGCCAACACATTCTCCAGATCTCTCACCAATTGAAAACGTCTGGTCAATGGTGGCCGAGCAACTGGCTCGTGACAATACGCCAGTCACTACTCTTGATGAACTGTGGTATCGTGTTTAAGCTGCATGGGCAGCTGTACCTGTACACGCCATCCAAGCTCTGTTTCACTCAATGCCCAGGCGTATCAAGCCCGTTATTACGGCGTGAGGTGGTTGTTCTGGGTACTGATTTCTCAGGATATTTGCACCCAAATTGCGTGAAAATCTAATCACATGTCAGTTCTAGTATAATATATTTGTCCAATGAATACCCGTTTATCATCTGCATTTCTTCTTGGTGTAGCAGTTTTAATGGCCAGTAGTTGGCTCGGAGCACTATGGGACGTAACATCTATGGTCATCAGTCGCCTAGAACTTAGAACTACTTAAACATAACTAACCTAAGGACATCACACAACACCCAGTCATCACGAGGCAGAGAAAATCCCTGACCCCGCCGGGAATCGAACCCGGGAACCCGGGTGGCCAGTAGTATAATACTTTGTTGTTGTTGTGGTCTTCGGTCCAAAGAATGATTTGATGCAGCTCTCCACGCTACTCTGTCCTGTGTGAGCCTCTTCATCTCTGAATAGCTACTGGAACCTACATCCTTCTTAATCTGCTTAGTGTATTAATCTCTTGATCTTCCTGTACGATTTTTACTCCCTACACTTCCCTCCAGTACTAAATTTGTAATGTCTTGATGTCTCAGAATGTCTCAGAATCATCGGATCTCTTCTTTTGGTCAAGCTGTGCCACAAATTTCGTGTCTCCACAATGGTATTCAGTACCTCCTCATTACTTACGTGATCGACCCTTCTACCCTTCGACATTCTTCTATACCACCGTATTTCGAAAGCTTTTATTCTCTTTTCGCCTAAACTGTGTATCGTCCATGTTTCATTACTTTGTCTATTTATACATATAAGAGGCAATGTGCTAACTGAGTGACTCATGATCGCCCATACCAAACGGCTAACGATAGAGAGTTCAAATGTGGGGAGGTTGTTGATTTGATACTGTAGGCATCGTTTAAGAAAGTATTTTTTGAAATTCCAGGTAAGATAGGAAATCAAAGGTTTTATGAAAATATGTTGCTATTAACGAAGTTTTGTAGCTAGAAACACGAAAACTGGTAATTGGGTTCCCGGTCAGTAGACTAATAAAAAATACCTGTTTCAGGAGTTTTGGAAATTCAGCCTCTATAGGGTTGAAAGTTTTTAAGTAAATCGTTATTAAAGAACGTCGAAAGCATTTTTAAAGCTACATCTATGAAAACTGATATTTGAGTTCTCGATTAAAAATTTAAAAAAATACGAATTTCAATGTTTTTGGATATTCAGCCCCTCAGGTTGTGAAATAGGGAATGAGAACTTTTATGAACATAATTTGGAAGGTAGGAGACGAGGTACTGGAGAAAGTAAAGCTGTGAGGAAGGGTTGTGAGTCGTGTTTGGGTAGCTCGGTCTGTAGAGCACTTGCCCGCGAAAGGCAAAGGTCCTGATTTCGAGTGTCGGGCAAGTGCTCTACCATCTGAGATACACAAGCACGTCTCACGACCCGTACACAGCCTCAATTTTCATTCTGCTGCAGAGTGAAAATTTCATTCTGGATCATTAATCCACTTTACACGTCACATGAACTTCTGAGCTGTGGCCTTTCTTGCGCGAGTGACGACATCTTGGTGTTTGAAGCGTCGTCGAGTCGGAGAGTGACATCACAGAACGCCATGCTTTTACGGCATTAGGGAGATTGTAGATATCTTCGAGCTAGTTTTCAAACTTATGCATCGGAATAGGAAACAGTTACGGGGTTTCGAAAAAGTGATTGATTTTGTTGCGCAGTATACGTTCTACTGAGGTCAGATCTTGAGGTCTTGCTGGCCATAGGAGTACCTCAACATCACACAGACAGTTCGTGGAGATGGGTGCCATGTGCGAACGAGCAGTGTCCTATTGGAAAATGCCATCGCAGTACTGTCGCATGAGAGGTAATACATGCGGATACAAGTGGTCCATGACGTCACGTTGTGCAGTCATTACCAGCCGGGACCTTACGTCATATCCAATGGCTCTCCATACCATGACGCCAATAGTAATACCTCTGCACCTCTGAAGAATATGGGAAGAATGGGACCTCTGCCCAGGTGGCTGCCATACTCGCCGATGACGGTCCATCCGGGGAAGTGCAGAACCGCCACTCGTGGCTGCACACACTGCGACGTCCTTCCTCACCAAATCTGTGCTTCCCGGTCACGATACCACTCTTAATGCAGCCGATTTTGTTGTGGTGTTATTGGCAGCCTACGCATGAAACGGCTGCTCGTAGGATCCGACCAGTGATGCCGAATGGCACCATATGTTGCAGGTAGACCATTGCTTGTTCTCGGACGCCAGGCGCGTGTTTCAAGGAGTTACGACGTACTTGGTGTACAATACGGAGATCCTCCCTTATGGCCTTATGGTGGTTAGACGTGGTCGACTGGTAGCTTGACTACGAGTATGTCTTTTTATTTATTTATTGTTCCATGGGACCAAATTAAGGAGACGTCTCCATGGTCATGGAACGAGTCAGTACATGAAATTATAACACAATAGTAGAAACAGATAAAATGAAATACAGGAAACGTATTCAGGCGATAATTCGTAAGTTTAAATAAAGAAAATCAACAATGTAACACTGGAACTGGCTTAATTTTTCAGCTCTTCCAGGAGCTCCTTGACAGAGTAGAAGGAGCGAGCCATGATGAAACTCTTCAGTTTAGACGTAAAAGCGTTTGGGCTACTGCTAAGATTTTTGAGTTCTTGTGGTAGCTTATTGAAAATGGATGCAGCAAAATAGTGCACTCCTCTCTGCACAAGAATCAAGGAAGTGCATTCCACATGCAGATTTGATTTCTGCCTAATATTAACTGAGTGAAAGCTGCTAACTCTTGGGAATAAGCTAATATTGCTAACAACAAACGACATGAAGGAAAATATATACTGTGAGGGCAATGTCAGAATTCGCAGACTACTGAATAGGGGTCGGCAAGAAGTTCTCGAACTTACACCACATATAGCTGGAACAGCCCGTTTTTGAGCCAAAAATACCCCTTTTGAATCAGAAGAATTACCCCAAAAAATAATACCATACGACATAAGCGTATGAAAATATGCGAAGTAGACTACTTTTCGTGTTGAACTGTCGCTTATTTCAGATACTGTTCTAATGGTAAATAAAGCAGTATTTAGTTCCTGAACAAGATCCTGTACATGGGCTTTCCACAACAGCTTACTATCTATCCGGGCGCCTAGGAACTTGAACTGTTCCGTCTCGCTTATAATATGCCCATTCTGTCTGATCAAATTATCAGTTCTTGTTGAATTTTGAGTTAGAAACTGTAAAAACTGAGTCTTACTGTGATTTAGCATCTAATTATTTTCCACAAGTCACGAACTTATTTCATGAACTAGATTATTTGATAATGTTTCAGTATTACACACAAGATCCTTCACTACCAAGCTGGTGTTATCAGCAAACATAAATATTTTTGAATCACCTGTAATATTAGAAGGCATATCATTTATATAAATAAGAAACAGCAGTGGCCCCAGCACCGACCCTTGGGGAACGCCCCAATTAACAGTGCCCCATTCGGACTGAACATCACTACCACTCTCAATAATGCGGAGAATTACCTTCTGCTTTCTGTTCTTAAGGTAAGAGGCGGACCAATTGTAAGCTACTCCCCTTACTCCATAATGGTCCAAGTTCTGCAGTAATATTTTGTGGTCAACACAGTCAAAAGCCTTCGTTATATCAAAGAAAACACCTACCGTTCGCTACTTTTTATTTAATCCGTCCGAAACCTCACAGAAAAAAGAGAATATAGCATTTTCAGTTGTTAAACCGCTTCTAAAACCAAACTGTACATTTGACAGCAAATTATGTGAATTTAAATGCTCAAAAAAATGGCTCTGAGCACTATGGGACATTTAACATCTATGGTCATCAGTCCCCTAGAACTTAGAACTACTTAAACCTAACTAACCTAAGGGCAGCACACAACATCCAGTTTTAAATGTTCCAGTAACCTTGTATATACAACCTTCTCGATAACTTTAGCAGCCGGCCGGAGTGGCCGTGCGGCTCTAGGCGCTACAGTCTGGAGCCGAGCGACCGCTACGGTCGCAGGTTCGAATCCTGCCTCGGGCATGGGTGTGTGCGATGTCCTTAGGTTAGTTAGGTTTAATTAGTTCTAAGTTCTAGGCGACTGATGACCTCAGAAGTTAAGTCGCATAGTGCTCAGAGCCATTTGAACCGTTTGAGCCATAACTGTAGCAAACACCGACGGCATAGAAATAGGTCTCTAATTATCAACATTATCCCTTCTCCCTTTTTATAAAGTGGCTTCACTACCGAGTACTTTAATCGGTCAGGAAACCGACCACTCCTAAAGGAAAAGTTACCCCCATATTGCCAAACAGTTCACATGCGAATGCCTCCACAAATCTTGATACTGCACGATTCGATTAGTCGATGAAATGGTGATCTACAGTGAGGCAGCTCTCAAACTCTGTCTGTTACGGCGTAAAGTCAAGCGCAGGCATACCAGTCGGAAACGAGAGAGCAAAGAGAGTTGTGAAGAACTCGTCAGCCAATTGCACGCTGACCGACCCCTCTCCAGGACGACAACGCGACGGCAGCGACCTCTGGACGAAAAGGACATAAGCTCCGCGTCGATTGGCCGCGGCCCCACTTCTACAGCGACATCAAAGTTAGCCACTTCAAGACCAGCGGCTTAGGAATTGCATATACTGAAGAGATTTCTTATTTGCTTGTCGCCCTTTTCTTGCGACACATCTGTATAAATACAAAGTTAAGGTAATTATTTCCTTTGGTAATCAACTTTATTAATACCATTTACTTGAAATGTTGTCTACCGATCCGAGAAGCAGGTTTCCTAGACACCCCCATCTCTAACAACTAGGCGTGATTCAATATTTGCCAGTTCTACAGAAGCGTCAAGACCAGCGACCTCGATAGAAGCATCAACTGTATTGCTTCATTTGTTTTAGGAAGAAGGTTCAACACTGTCAGGCGGTGATAACGCTGTCTCGCACGAGTACGCGACACCTCCGCATTCTTCACGCTGATCATTCAATATGTGACGCTTTTCAAATGGTACAAATGGCTCTGAACACTACGGGACTTAACATTTGAGGTCATCAGTCCCCTAGAACTTAGAACTACTTAAACCTAACTAACCTAAGGACAGCACACAGATCCATACCCGATGCAGGATTCGAACCTGCGACCGTAGCAGCACAGCGGTTCCAGACTGACGCTCCTAGAAGCGCTCGGCCACACCGGCCGGCTCTGACGCTTTTCACGCCCCCCTTCCGTGCCCCACGAGTCCTGCTAACAACACTAATCCTTAACAACACTAATGAACTCGGGGTGCCGTTCTACCTGCTACAGATAATTACAGCTGTAAACATTTATATACCCTCCGATGATGTCTGTTGTGCGAAGTCTCATTGACATCTTTTTCGTCAGGCAAGGTCGATGCCAGCCCGTTTCCTTCATTTAGAGTCGTTCTCTATGCGGACGACCATAATGTGGTAGTGAGAGCTGCAGAATGACCAAACAGTTTCGCGGAGATGTGAGATGAGAAACGTAGCTTTACCAAATCGCGGACCAAAATGGTGCTAGATACACATACTAAGGAAAGCAGAACTAGGTGATTTTGTTTTTGTATGTCCGTCGATCTCGTCTCTATACGTAAACTCGGTAAACCGCGCCGATACATTTATGCACGATTCGGAGATAGGTAGCTCGAATCGTGGTGGTGGAAGATGGTTCAAATGGCTCTGAGCACTATGGCACTTAACTGCTGAGGTCCCCTAGAACTTAGAACTACTTAAACCTAAATAACCTAAGGACATCATCACACACATCCATGCCCGATGCAGGATTCGAACCTGCGACCGTAGCGGTCGCGCGGTTCCAGACTGTGAAACACGTATGTATTCAGTAGCAGCGATGGCGAGGCATGACAGAATCTCTGACCAGAGAGTTATTTATCGTTGCGAGTTGGACGCTGTTGCGAGTTGCACTCAGTCAGTGCTAGTAGCGCGCGCGAGACAGTAGTTGTGTGTGAGGAGTCGGCCGGGGTCGACACGGGTCTCTGGTCACGGTTCGGGACGAGGTATATTGTTAAATAAGGTAATGAAGCAGCATTGCGCACATCTGATAATGTAATGTATGTTAATTGTAATTAATTTGTTCAAGAAATGCCCCAATAATAATTTTGTTTTCAAAGCACTCTTTTTTAAGAAAAGAATCATTCCAATTGAAACAATATTTCCTATACTTTTCATCCCAGAATCAATTTATCAGATTAATTATTGCACAGGGCCTAAGGTCAGCGCAGCTGCCCTTATAAAATTTATCAGGTTCATCTTAACGTTAATTTTGTGGAGACTTAACATTTTTGCACATTTTTATTATCATTGAGTTTTATTACTGTGGGAAGCTAACATTTGGCACTATTTGCAATTCTATTCAATTCTTTTCATTTTCAAAATTCCACTGGGAGGTTACACTTAGCACGACGTCTATTCACATTTAAATATTATCTTTTATTTTTGTGGGGAGGTTACAACTGTAGCGCCTAGAACCGCTCGGCCACTCCGGCCGGCGTGGTGGAAGAAATTTTCATCGTTAGTATCTGGCTAGTAAGCGGAGTGTGGTGGTGTACGGTTCCCGATCACCAGACTTTGCTCCAAGGTCCTGAGCTGAACTCTAAAAGTCCCCTCAGGGTCTAATAGAGTGATGACATGTGCCACGGTTGACGTTGGTCGGCCGCAGTCAAATTTCAGGACAAAGTTACCGGTTTCGGTCGTCTTCTGCCATCATTAGACCGTGAAACACATGCCATGGTTCGCTCTCACAACTGCGGAACCCATATTGTCAATAATATCATTACCTGAGGCCAGGCCTTTCAAAAAAACTCACGGAAGAGTGACAGTTACTGTAATGAGAAAAACACGCTCTCTACCACACGGCGAGTATTTTTTTCCAATATTAAATTTAATCAGTACATCGAAGCGCTGTCATACGTACGTCACCCAATTGTGTGTATTACACTGACTTAAAAGCCGAATCCTTTTGTGCGATATTTACCTGAAACATCTGTCCGCATTCCGTTACTATACACATCACCCAAATTCTAATTATAGTTGAATAACAGTCTACACACACATTCCCGTAGTTTTCACAGCACCGAATATCGCTACAGCGGATTACTTTCTCGAAACATGTACGTGTAGAATTTTCCTCGCTTAGTTTGCGAGCGGTTCAGTTTTTATAGAGAAAAGCCGTATAGAATGACGTTAACACGGGGAGTGAAATTTGTTGTGCTTGTAATTTCATGTTTCTAAAGCTGTGTGCTTTTAGCTTTTTACTAAACACAGTGTACTCTCCAGAGCCCGTGTGAATTGAAGCATAACCGCCCACAGATATTAACGAAACACCGAGACGTGCGTCATGGAGTCGCTTTTACCAGCTTTTTTCCTGTTATTTTCATCAGTAAAAAAAGGAAGTAGTGGGGATGCCCGGTAGATTTCATAGTCGTACTAGTTCTGATGCAGGCAGCCAGCCACCGCTAATGTAATCCCATGACAAGCAAGAGCTTATTTCGATATTTTAACTGCGATGAGAGTTTCTACAATGGTTTCCGTTAATGGTTTCTATTTTCTGCGCTTATCCTCTTTGCTCATTTTATAGGAGTTGAGCAGCAGGAGGTCTTCGGCAGGCCGCGCAGAGTGTAATGTACTTCCAGTACGAACGGAGTCTCTTCTCACTCTATCAAAGATAAAATCTCAAAAGCATTGTTCCTCAACGATGACTGATTGCGGTTCTGCTGTAACTTCCCTTTCGTCCGTGCCTCGGAGCTTTCGTGGCGTCTTGCGAAATCACACTCACAGCCGTGGCCAGAATCCACAGGGAGACCGCAGGAAAAATCCGATTGTTGTATTTTTTTAATACGGTATTTGCGCTACGTGAAGTTAACAACTCAAATATGAGTCAGGCAAAGCAGTTCCATGCAGTTCTCAAAATTTGTCGAGAAAATAGACTTTGAAGTTTCCCGAACATCTTTAATACTCTAAAGTAAGGTCGATTATTTAATAGGCGGCTTGGCTGCACACGATCCCCGGCAGTGGAAAGGTTTTTATACGAAGGCGCATGTTCTATGAGGATGTCCACGAAGCGAAAAATACATAATTTTTTAAATGTAAACAAGCTTTATTGACAATCTATAAACGATCGGTACTGTAATTAAGAATAGTATTTTATCCATAAAAAACTGTAGTCGTATATAACGAAATAATAAGTAACCACACGCATAAAATAAATTTAATTTCTTTGCCGATAGGTATAACCAGTGCCTTTTTTCTAAAAAATGTTTGATGGTACTCCGACATTGCATATAATGCAGTGAAAATTACTTAAAATTGAAGCATGGGATACCACCCGTCTGTTTTTAGCCATGACGTCATCATCATCATCATGGTAGCGGGACCGTAGAGACATCTATCGGTAGCTCGGCGTTTGAGCGTACGCATATGCATTTAGCACTACCATCGCCCACTGTTAACGGGCGAAGGCACTGCATGCTTGTCGAACTGGCTGCCAGCGATTCAGTTGTCGAGAACGGTTGCCACAGCTTCGAAATCACATCGCTTTTCCCACCAAAAACTGCACTAGTATCGTTCGTATTGCAATTACCAACACGAAAAAAGAGATAAAAAATTTACGTCCATGAAATAATTCGTTGGCACTCTTCCAAGTTCTCAACATCGTAAAAAAATTACTTTGTCGACGAAAAATTTTAGGGATACGCATCCCCCAGCGTTCCCCCAGAAAAACAGCACTGGGTATAGCCTTCCGAAGAAGGGCAATAAGTGCCCGAAACTGGTAAAGAAATCCCGCTTCAGCCCCCATAGTTTCGTGAAATTCCGATAGTTGGTGGCGCTTTACGTAGCCTTCAAAATAGCATATATAAGGAGGTGAGTCTCAAGCAGTGAGTTGTCATTGAATTTGATTTAGCTGAAAACCAGAGCATCGCAGATATTCATAGGCGCTTGCAGAATGTCTACGGAGACCTGATAAGTGAACAAAAGCACACTGAGTCGTTGGGTGAGGCGACTGTAGTGATCGCAACAAATTCGCACAATTCTGTTCATCTCCCGCGTGACAGCCGGCCGCATACAACTGTGGGAGTAATAAGATGTGTTGGATTCATGGAAAAAAAATCTATCTGTTTTCAGAAAAAAATTATGTTGCATTACTTATTGAACACCCCTCGTCATGTGGTGTCAGGCTGGTTGGTGTTCATCCACGCTTTTCGTTAGGGATCAGTCAGCCACATATCCTTATGACATAATTTTGGTTTACCTTCAGTTTTCCTTGTCTTTTAATTGAGAATTTTAGAGCAGCTGGCCAATTTTACGCTGTCGTAAAGGACGTGAGACAAAAAAAAATGGTTCAAATGGCTCTAATAAGCACTATGCTGTGGTCATCAGTCCCCTAGAACTTAGAACTACTTAAACCAAACTAACCTAAGGACATCACACACAAACATGCCCGAGGCAGGATTCGAACCTGCGACCGTAGCGGTCGTGCGGTTCCTGAAATGTAGCGCCTAGAACCACTCGTCCACCTCGGCCGGTGACGTGAGACAGTGTGGACTGTGCGGATGATGTTGAGTGAGATTAGGAGAGCGTGGGTGTCATTGTGTAAGACTTACTCTTACTTGTTTTATGACGTGTTAGACATTTTAACTACATTCGTTCCTAGTAGTTTTCGTAAGGCTGCTGATAACCTCGCCGTTGAGCTCCCATACCTTATGACACACACACACACACACACACACACACACACACACACACACATACACCGCTCTTGTCTTCCGCAGTGCATGACCGACAGTAAATGTAAAGTCACAAATAAATTCCCAGCTAAATGGCGTAAGACATTGCGGACGCGTACCTCTGCGGGGGAGATAAAGCTGCTCGCTCTCGGCTACGTCTGCAGCACGCGGAGTACCGCCGCCTCCTCCTCCTCCTCCTCCTCCTCCTCCTCCGTCGCCCCTCCTTCGCCTCTCCTCCCTGCCCCCCCCCCCCCCCTCTCCAACACGGTCCATGCCCCGTAGGTCCACGATTCTCCGGTACGCCTCGGGCCGTTGTATGCGCTGCCCCGAGCTCTTCCCGCCCGGATACGGTCAGGAAATGGCCCGCGATTCGGGAAGTTCTATCCCATCCCAACCTCTGCTGCTGCCGCTCCGTTTAACGCACGCGAGCGGTATTTTCCTGCACCGTCTCCAGGGACCCGCGGCGCTCGAGAAAAACACCGAGCGGGTAGGGTTGGGCGAGGGGTGTGGTAAGGGGGGTGGGAGGGGGGGACTGAGGTGGAAGGTGGCCACTTAGCAACGCCACCTCCCCTCCCGGGGGAAGGCGCGCATTAACCAGCGGCCACTTCCCGCCGCGAGAATTAGCCCGTGCCGGAGTAATGTCGCGCAGAGTTACCGCCTATTCCGGGGCGCCACCAACTCGTCGGCTTCTTTCTGCAGGTCATTTCCCCGCGTCATAACTTGAGTGAAGTCGGCGGAGCGTCTCCGAAAAGTTTACCGACCTTTTAGTGGTGTGAGTGACTGACTCCCTGGGGGAAGGGGCTCAACTTTCTTGACGTCTCTGTCGGCATACGAAGAGCAGGGTGCGGAAAGGGGACGGACAGAGATTTCCGTCTCGTGCCTGGAACGTCCGTCTTTCCGGACAGATTGTTTCGATAAAAGTTTGTTACAACCTCGGAACGTTCGTCGACAAACAGGCCGGATGTCTGCATGAATTCTGATTTTTCACACGCCTGCATTTCTATTCTGCAAACAAGTGTGAAGTGCATGGCAGAGGGCACTTACCATGTTACCTTTCCATTGACGGGCGGAGCACTGGAAGGATGCCACTGCAGGCCCTGTAGTTATTCTCATCTTTAAGGTTAAAACCGTGTGCCGGACCTCTACCATCTGAGCTAGCCAAGCACGACTCACGCCCCGTCCTCACAGCTTTACTTCTGCCAGTACCTCGTCTCCTACCTTCCAAACTTTACAGAAGCTCTCCTGCGAACCTTGCAGAACAAGCACTCCTGAAAGAAAGGATATTGCTCAGATGGTAGAGCACTTGCCCGCGAAAAGGCAAAGGTCCAAAGTTCGAGTCTCGTTCCGGCACACAGTTTTAATCTGCCAGGAATTTCATATCAGCGCACACTCCGCTGCAGAGTGAAAATCTCATTCTGCTCTCATCTTTTCTTCATGGTCCATACTGGAGCGATACTCAGAAGGTTGTACCAGGGGCACTCCAAAAATAATGTAACACACTTCTTTCTCAAAACAAGTTGATTTTATTCAGGATTCCAATACACCATATTATTCCCCACTCTTTTGGCTACAGAACCATATTGTTCTCCATAATCTTCGTTCAGCGCCACGCCGTTACTCCACCTTACAGGGAGGGCCTGACGTCCGCATGGTACCACTCTACTGGTCGACGTCGGAGCCAACATCTTGCTGCATCAGTAACCACACCGTGATACACGTACTGCTTCCTACGGAGTGCATCCTTCATTGGGCCAAACAGATGGAAATCGGAAGGTGCGACATCCGGGCTCTAGGGAGGATGAGGAAGGTTTGCGTGAAATTGTTGCGATGATAACAGACCCCTCGCCCAAGGACTCACCGTGCTTTTGTTCAGTGCCACCTCTCCGTAGACAGTGCTCTGGTTTTCCGCCAGAAGAAACTCAACAGCAGCTTGTGCTTGGAACGTATCTTTTTATAGACGCTATTTTGAAGGTTACGTAAAGCGCCGCCACCTATCGCAACTTCACGAAACTATAGGGGCTGAAGCGGATAATACACTCCTGGAAATGGAAAAAAGAACACATTGACACCGGTGTGTCAGACCCACCATACTTGCTCCGGACACTGCGAGAGGGCTGTACAAGCAATAATCACACGCACGGCACAGCGGACACACCAGGAATCGCGGTGTTGGCCGTCGAATGGCGCTAGCTGCGCAGCATTTGTGCACCGCCGCCGTCAGTGTCAGCCAGTTTGCCGTGGCATACGGAGCTCCATCGCAGTCTTTAACACTGGTAACATGCCGCGACAGCGTGGACGTGAACCGTATGTGCAGTTGACGGACTTTGAGCGAGGGCGTATAGTGGGCATGCAGGAGGCCGGGTGGAGGTACCGCCGAATTGCTCAACACGTGGGGCGTGAGGTCTCCACAGTACATCGATGTTGTCGCCAGTGGTCGGCGGAAGGTGCACGTGCCCGTCGACCTGGGACCGGACCGCAGCGACGCACGGATGCACGCCAAGACCGTAGGATCCTACGCAGTGCCGTAGGGGACCGCACCGCCACTTCCCAGCAAATTAGGGACACTGTTGCTCCTGGGGTATCGGCGAGGACCATTCGCAACCGTCTCCATGAAGCTGGGCTACGGTCCCGCACACCGTTAGGCCGTCTTCCGCTCACGCCCCAACATCATGCAGCCCGCCTCCAGTGGTGTCGCGACAGGCGTGAATGGAGGGACGAATGGAGACGTGTCGTCTTCAGCGATGAGAGTCGCTTCTGCCTTGGTGCCAATGATGGTCGTATGCGTGTTTGGTGCCGTGCAGGTGAGCGCCACAATCAGGACTGCATACGACCGAGGCACACAGGGCCAACACCCGGCATCATGGTGTGGGGAGCGATCTCCTACACTGGCCGTACACCACTGGTGATCGTCGAGGGGACACTGAATAGTGCACGGTACATCCAAACCGTCATCGAACCCATCGTTCTACCATTCCTAGACCGGCAAGGGAACTTGCTGTTCCAACAGGACAATGCACGTCCGCATGTATCCCGTGCCACCCAACGTGCTCTAGAAGGTGTAAGTCAACTACTCTGGCCAGCAAGATCTCCGGATCTGTCCCCCATTGAGCATGTTTGGGACTGGATGAAGCGTCGTCTCACGCGGTCTGCACGTCCAGCACGAACGCTGGTCCAACTGAGGCGCCAGGTGGAAATGGCATGGCAAGCCGTTCCACAGGACTACATCCAGCATCTCTACGATCGTCTCCATGGGAGAATAGCAGCCTGCATTGCTGCGAAAGGTGGATATACACTGTACTAGTGCCGACATTGTGCATGCTCTGTTGCCTGTGTCTATGTGCCTGTGGTTCTGTCAGTGTGATCATGTGATGTATCTGACCCCAGGAATGTGTCAATAAAGTTTCCCCTTCCTGGGACAATGAATTCACGGTGTTCTTATTTCAATTTCCAGGAGTGTATTTACCATGTCCCACAACAAATTTCGTATATTTCAACTGAATGTAACCGAGAAAAAAAATGTTGTATTACTCATTGAACGCCCCTTGTAGTACGAGTAATGCACACGTGCTTGACGAACGCGACCTAAATGACCTTGAGGAACGCTCCAGGCGGCATGTGGAAGGTAACTTCCTCGTCTATGCGCAAGCGCAATGTGAGTGTGTTGCACACATCCAGTGTATTTTGAGGAGCGGAGGTATCGAGACGTCTTCTACTACTTTATCAGAGCGAGTTAAAAAGTGTGCCTTTATCGAATTTTTGACTGCTGGATAAGTGACCCCTAGTGAGATTTTTATGTGTGTGTGCATTCCTAAGGGGCCAAACTGCTGAGGTCATCGGTCCCTAGACTTACACACTACTTAAGCTGACTTATGCTAAGAACAACACACACACCCATGCCCGATGGACACGAGCTTATACACAGACACAATACTTTGTATGACGACTTTGTGCACTGACGGTTTCCTGTTATGAAGTGAATATTGTCTTCGAAGATGCTTCAGTGCGTGTCTGCCACCCACGACTGGTGGCGTCGCTCCCGTAAATGCACGACAGCGTGGCACCGTTTCGTACCCATGCCCCGTAGTATGAGATTTGCGTTGCGGTGGTCTTTGAAAATGTACTGGGTGATAATAATTAAAGTGCAGATACTAACAGAGATCGAGTGTGAGCTGTAATTATCAATGACAGCGATACTTGGTAGATCTAATGCGTTATTTAATGAGAAACAAATTTACGCTGAAAAAAATTGTTCCCATTTTGGCCACCAGGTGCAAAGCTGGCGCTGTGAATTCAAGAAAGACGTAAAGAAATGTTTCCATATAGTGGTTGAGGAGCGTGACGTGGGCAGGAAAGATCATTGTTACACAGGCCAACAGTGGAAAAACTTTTTTGCTGAAAATACCTTATTCTTATGTTTTTTCGGGTGGGAAATCCAAATATGATACTTAAAAAACTGTATCATCCACCATTTCTTCAAATTTTACAGTTAAATTTATAAATTAAGCGATTTTTAAAAGAATTTAACTGCATTTGTATAGTTAAAATAATTTAAAAAGGGGGTGTAATGAATGTAGATGACGTTGGTAGCACTGCTGAAAAAAATTTGCAGGCAAAAAAAGCTCGAGTCTATTTTTATGTTAAACAGATGGTGTTTTGTTTACTGTCAACCTAACCTCACTGTCCCATTTCCCGTACATGTGCTCCATAACATGTCTAATCGTGGTTGTAAAAACCCTGCTGATAGTTTTTTGTATGTTACGTGTGTGTGTTGAAGATGTGAGAAAATGGTCCAAAAAGGAGAAAAAAACCTTTAGATTTGCTGTTCCTATGATATGGAGGGAGCCAAGAAATCATTCCAATGATTGCTACATTTGCAGTGTTGATATTACTGGTCATAATTCGAAAAACAAGAAAGTAATAAGCTACCCTAACCTTCCTTCCGCCATCCGACTAGTAAGGTATGGTGTAGATTTGCCGGTTCCTGAACCACCAGATGATTTAAATTCTATTCCAACAGAAGTATTTTCTGATGTACAATCTGATGTAGATGGACCAGATGATGATGATGAATTCCATTGTAATACAGAAAGTCTAGAGCCCAAATTGTTTACTCAGACCGAGCTTAACGATTTGGTTAGGGATCTGGGCTTAACGAAAGAAAAAGCTGAATTGCTTGGCTCTAGATTAAAAGAAAAGAACTTACTGGCGGTTCGAACCAGCATGTACATGTATAGAAAGAGAAGGCAACAATTTTCCAAGTTTTTTCAACAAGAAAGTGATTAAGTGTATTTCTCAGACATTCCCGGTCTGATGAATGAGTTTGGTATTGAATACGAAAAGGAAGACGCGAGGCTGTTTATGAATTTATCCAAAATCAGTGATGGAAAAACGCTAGCAAGGCCTCTGGAGCACCAACATGATGGGGGACTACTGTTGGTCACCGAGAAGTTCAGCAAGCGACTCGTCGTAGAGAAAGCTACACAAGAAGCTTCAAAGAAAAAGGAGAAAGAAAATACAAACCAATTCCAGCTGATGAGTGAAATCATTATTAACACATATCATTGTTTTAAGTGGTTTACTGTAAATGCAAACCATGCTTATGTTGTAACAAAGCGTTTCATTAATTTCCCCGTTTACCGTATAGCAGATGCCACTGGTGACCATGCAGCTCTCTACAACGAAATTACAACTAAATCAGTACCATTAGCTGCTGACAGGCGTTGATATACATCAACGGGGACAGTTGAAAATGTGTACCCCGACCGGGACTCGAACCTGGGATCTCCTGCTTACATAACAGACGCTGTATCCATCTGAGCCACCGAGGGCACAGAGAATAGTGTGGCTGCAGCGACTTATCGCCATTACGCTCCCCGTGAGACCCACATTCTCAACTTATAGTCCACACACTACATTTGTAGTGCTCCTGCCATTATACCCGTTACTCGCGGCAGACAATTCACCGAGTCCCATTAGAGTTCAGGCATCCGCACTGAAGGTCAATGGCCGGTTAGCCTTAACGATATGAAGATGGCATGTGTTCTTTCGTACATGTCCGAAACAACAGATGCCATTGGTGACCGTGCAGCTCTCTAGAAGGAAATTACAACTAAATCAATACCATTAGCTGCTGACAGGCGTTGATATACATCAACGGGGACAGTTGAAAATGTATGCCCCGACCAGGACTCGAACCCGAGATCTCCTGCTGACATGGCAGACGCTCTATCCATCTGAGCCACCGTGAGACCCACATTCTCAAGTTACCGTCCGCACACATTGCTCGAAAACTATGGGTGATACAAAAAACTAGGGCTAGATTTGGACTCAGCTCATAAAAATCTATAAAGATCAGCTATCAAAGTAAAAGAAGGTCTTCAAAGAAAAATTTCGGTTGGCCTGTGTTATTAAGCGCCGTATACACAATTATTTTAATGCGATCACCGGAGACCTAGACCAGATGCCGTACAGCACCAGATTTGCACCTAGTGACCAAAATGGGAACTATATTTTTTTCCAACAAAACTCGGTTCCGCGTTAAAGCATTAGCGAAAGTACCACGTTTCTCTGTCATACGATAATTACAGCCCACGGTGGACCTCGGTGACTAGCTGCACCTTAATGACAACATCCGGTACGTCGCGAAAGGGAACTCACCGGTGGCCCGGCCAGAATTGCAACGCGCAGCCACGTTTGGAGAACTGCTGCGACTGTGCTGCTGTCACCGCTTCCTGTTTGGGAGAAGCCGCAGGCGGAAATAGCTGGGCCAGCCTAAGAGGTGGCACTCCAAACAAACGGCGGTCCCGTCCCGCCGACAGAGCCGTGGAGGAGAGAGGTGGTGGTGGAGGAGGAGGAGGACCTTCCTGTTGGCGCCTCCCCGACTGTCCGCTTTCACCGGCCGGAACCACACACGGAAGCGACACTTCTTCCAACAGCAAAGCACTCTGGCAGCCAGGCGCGGCCCATACTTAACGTAGCCACGGTGTTGGGCATCGGAGTTGCAACACCGTGAAGGCGGTAATGCAACAAACATCAAAATATCGTTAAGTGTACTATGTCGATTCCCTGCATGCAAGAGTTCAGCCACCACATGGATGGTCGCCCACACTGTGCACACTACCTTTGACCTGCAACACACCGAAAAATTACAGTTTCTAACTTATATGTGAGAGCAACATAAAAAAAGACAAAATACAGAAACATAGTATTAATCGAAGTGGCCGTGCGGTTAAAGGCGTTGCAGTCTGGAACCGCAAGACCGCTACGGTCGCAGGTTCGAATCCTGCCTCGGGCATGGATGTGTGTGATGTCGTTAGGTTAGTTAGGTTTAAGTAGTTCTAAGTTCTAGGGGACTGATGACCACAGATGTTAAGTTCCATAGTGCTCAGGGCCATTTGAACCATCATACACAAACAGCAGCCGGACGAAGTGGCCGTGCGGTTAAAGGCGCTGCAGTCTGGAACCGCAAGACCGCTACGGTCGCAGGTTCGAATCCTGCCTCGGGCATGGATGTTTGTGATGTCCTTAGGTTAGTTAGGTTTAACTAGTTCTAAGTTCTAGGGGACTAATGACCTCAGCAGTTGAGTCCCATAGTGCTCAGAGCCATTTGAACCATTTGAACCATAGTATTAATCAATTAGTTCGACAAGGGTATGACTTCATAAAATCATGTCCTGAAATGAGGTCCATTCTTTCCGACATTTTCCCACCACACCTAGAATAGTTTTTCGTCACCCTCCCAATCTAGGACAATATCCTTGACAGACCCTAAGCTCCTTCTGCGCCCCCCCCCCTTTCCCTACCCAATCGCTCTTACATCTGTGACCGTCCCAACCGTAAGAGTTGCCCATGCATCCTCCTACCACCAAATTATACCAGACCGTAACTGGTAAAACGTTCACTATCAAATGGAGAGCCACCTGTGAAACGACACATGTCGTGTACCAGCTGTTATGCAGACAGTGTTCGGATTTTTACATCGGCATGACTACCACCAAGTTATCAATTAGGATTAATGGCCATAGGCAGAGGGTGTATGCTGACAACACGCAATATGCTGTTGCAGAGCACAATTTACAACATGACAGTTTCGACCTCGGTGCCTGTTACACCCAGGTGTCACCTGCGTTCTTCCCCCAGACGCCAGTTTCTCAGAACTCCACAGGTGGCGAACTGGTTAAAAAATGTGTGTGAAATCCTATGGGACTCAATTGCTAAGGTCATCAGTCCCTGAGCTTACACACTACTTAACCTAATTTACCCTAAGGGCAAACACACACACCCATGCGCGAGGGAGGACTCGAACCTCCGCCGGGACCAGCTGCGTAGTCCATGACTGCAGCACCCCGACCGCTCGGCCAATCCCGCGCGGCGGGGAACTGGTGTTACATGTCCTTGGTTCTCGCTATCCACCTGATCTTAATTTACTTTAAGTTCTTCGGGCTCGCATTTAGTCTCACTAACTAATACTTTCTTCACTATCTTTCAGTTTTCTATTTCTTTTATTTCTTTTGGACCTCTCTATTTTTCCCCGCTCTCCACCTGTACCACATACAATGCACTTGGCTTTCCGCTCATGTTCTACATCTACATCTACATTTATACTCCGCAAGCCACCCAACGGTGTGTGGCGGAGGGCACTTTACGTGCCACTGTCATTACCTCCCTTTCCTGTTCCAGTCGCGTATGGTTCGCGGGAAGAACGACTGTCTGAAAGCCTCCGTGCGCTCTCTAATCTCTCTAATTTTACATTCGTGATCTCCTCGGGAGGTATAAGTAGGGGGAAGCAATATATTCGATACCTCATCCAGAAACGGACCCTCTCGAAACCTGGCGAGCAAGCTACACCGCGATGCAGAGCGCCTCTCTTGCAGAGTCTGCCACTTGAGTTTGCTAAACATCTCCGTAACGCTATCACGGTTACCAAATAACCCTGTGACGAAACGCGCCGCTCTTCTTTGGATCTTCTCTATCTCCTCCGTCAGACCGATCTGGTACGGATCCCACACTGATGAGCAATACTCAAGTATAGGTCGAACGAGTGTTTTGTAAGCCACCTCCTTTGTTGATGGACTACATTTTCTAAGCACTCTCCCAATGAATCTCAACCTGGTACCCGCCTTACCAACAATTAATTTTATATGATCATTCCACTTCAAATCGTTCCGCACGCATACTCCCACATATTTTACAGAAGTAACTGCTACCAGTGTTTGTTCCGCTATCATATAATCATACAATAAAGGATCCTTCTTTCTATGTATTCGCAATACATTACATTTGTCTATGTTAAGGGTCAGTTGCCACTCCCTGCACCAAGTGCCTATCCGTGAACGATGTTTTGTCCATAATCCCGCTCTTGCTCATGACCCCGTTTTCCTCATTTAAGCTCTCAAGTTTTCAAATCTCGTCCGGTGTAGACCCCAACCATCAGTCTTCCCTTCTCATCCCGTCCGGTAAGTCTTTCCTGACCAGAGGTTCTGGGCGACTTTCTCGAACTCTCTTCATTTTGTCAGTCCTTTTCCTTCACCACTCTTCCTCCCCCTTCAACCCTTCTGCTAGAAGAAGGAGCTCCTGGCACCGAAACCTTGCAAGTTTCAGTACTTAACATATGTTTGTTCTCCTGCCGCCGCTTGGTGAGTAGATTTTTTACCTATCCAATCATATTATATTTTCAAAATATAAAACCAGTACTATGATCTTGAGAAAGGGCGCTGATGGCCGCGCTTTTAGCGCCCAACAATTTTCAATCCAAAATTCAAACTTTATCATCTTCCTAATCAGTGCATTGATTAGCACGGGCAAAGGTAGGCGTACCTGACCAAAAGAAGTCCGCTGGTACCGAACAACGGCCTTAGTCTGAGGAAGAAATTTCTGAGAATGTACGTTTTGAGTACGGCATTTAATGGTAGGGAATCATGAGCTGTGGGAAAACCGGAAAAGATGAGAATCGAAGCGTTTGAGATGTCGTGCAGTACAAAGATACTGAAAATGTTGTGGAGTGGTAAGATAAGGAATGAAGAGTGTCTCCACAGAATCGACGAAGGAAGTAATATGTAGGAAACAGAGAAGAAGGGTCAGGGTGATAAAACATGTGATTAGACATCAGGACTTCTACGGCACTTCAGCGAGCTGTAGAGGGTACAAAATGTACGGAAAGAGTTTGTAATACATCCAACAAATACGAGTCATTGACGACGTTGGGTGCAAGTGCTACTATGAGGTAAAGAGGTTGGCACAGGACGGAAATTCGTGGCGGGCCACATGAACCCAGGCGTGAGACTGCTGAGCCCGTCCCCCCCCCACCCAACACCAGAAAAACAAAATCGTTGCATTGAGACACAACCTTTTAGAAACTGTGATGAAAGTCAGCAACTAGGCTAGCAAACAAATTGTTACACAAAAACACGAAACCCAAGGGTCCCTATGAACATCAAGCTGCAGCAGTACAGGGCTAAGCTGAAGCACCTGTACAAACGAGGCATTCCCCCTTCCCCGCCCCCCACCTCTACCCCCACCCACCCACGCACCCACAAGGAGTCGGCTCATCGGAACACCTAGCCACCAAAAATCTCTAACGGCAAATTACGAATGGACAAGGAACATGAATATGAAAACAGAAATACTTGTCATGAGTTAACATGAAAATAGCAGTTAACAAAAAAAATCTGTTTATCTCTTTCATTATTCGTTTTAAGCCACTACTTTGTTGAATGTTTAATGAAGTATCCTAAATTTCGTAAGATAATAGCAAAAGATGCTTCAAAAAAGTATGCAAATGATTAGTATTTCAGCACAACCTCCTGAAGCTGGTAGGAGTACATTCTGTATACAGAGTGGAACAGAGTGATGTGTTAAAAATTTGGGAGATTGTAGAGGATGAAATTTTGAACGGTTTGATACAAGCAACCTATAGGTGGAAAAGTTAAGTAAATTTTCCATAGCCAGCACTACCCTGTTGAAAATACGCGCATTACCTGTATGAGAAGTTACCAGTGAGATTCTCAGCGAGGATTTGGGCTGGAATTCTTGGAGATCACCTTATAGGCCCACACATCTTACCAGATCATGTGAGTGTTGTGTTGTATTTGAGCTTTCTGACCAATAAGTTGCCAGGGCGTACCTCACAGACAATCACGTAAATACACTGAGCAACCAAAACATTATGACCAGTGTCCACCGCACGGTTGAATGGCTCCTGGCGGCGTTGCGGGAACGTGACGCGTTAAGGAAAGTATCTTAGCGGAGCAGAGACGGCTGGGGAATCATTGTAGCGAAGATACGGGCGGTAAATGGGGAAATCCACTGAGATAAGCGACTGTGACGAAGGGCAGATTGTTATGACCCGGACCCTGTGAACGAGTATCTCGAAAACGGCGAAGCTGATGGAACAGGCACGTGCTACAGTCGTGAGTATCTATGGGGAGTGGTAGAAGGGCAGCGAAACTGCTACTGGGCGCTAAATGGTTGGACGTCCACGACTATTCACAGAACGTGTGGTTTGGCGGCTTGTCTGCTCTGAAAAGTAGCATAGGTGGCCATATGAGGCATCTCTGTCGAAAAAGCGCAAGTGTTTTGGAACCCAAAGGTCAGCGCACAATGTTGAACATACCGACCCAACGACACACCGTCAATTACGGTTACGAAGGACACGGAATCATCAAGATTAGACAATGGGTCAATGGAAACGTGTCGGTTGGTCAGATGAATCACGTTTTTGCTGCACCAGGTCGATGGTCTTCTCCAGAAACGCCGTCATCCAGGCGAACGGGGGCTCCAAACATGTCAAGGACACAGACTGGTAGGAACAGTATTATACTATGATAGACGTTCCGGAGCGGGAAGGCATGGCGGTTCTCGCCACGAATCCGGCCGACGGATTAATGTCGAAGTCCGGTTTGTCGGCCAGCCTGTGGATGGTTTTTCAGGCGGTTTTCCATCTACCTCGGCGAATGCAGGCGATTCCCCTTATTCCTCCCCAGTTACACCGTGTCGGCTGCACAAACACCGTTTCCACGTACGGGTACACCATAATTATTCTACCCTGGGGCGGCGGTGGGGTGGGTGGACTGTGTGGCCTATTGTGGGGTTGTGGACCACTGAGGACTAAGGCGGGACGAAGCCTCTCCGTCGTTTCTAGGTCCCCGTTTTAATACATACATGCATACATACGTGATAGACATTCCTCTGCGCCTGCATGTGACCGGGCTTCAGATCATCTACTTCCCTTCTTTTTGACGTCTTCTTCGTCGGCAATGTCGTCTTCGGAAGAATAATTGCCCGTGTTTCGAATCGTGCTGCAGTGGTTCGAAGAGTATGACAGTGAAATCACGTTGATGTCGGGGCTATCAAAATCGCCTGATATGAATCCGATGGAATCCATCTGGGTCGCTATAGGGCGCTATCACCGAGTACACAAATCAACGGCCAGTTATTTAGGGAATTACACGATTTGTGCGTAGACATCTGTGACCACATACCTCCACTAATCTACTGGGTGGTGTATTGCGTTCCAGAGATGGCCCAACAAGCTATTAAGCAGGTGGTCATAATGTTTTGGATCATCAGTGTGTGTTACCTAGACAAACGTATTCCCGAGATTTAATTACTCTACATTAATTGTTTCTTGGGGTGTTGTTTTTATACCATTTTATTCGCCCATAGCTGACGCTGAGTAGACTAATACTCCTCATTTTGCACGAGCTGATCTCTATGCATTCATGCTGGTTTCACCGTGTCTGTCAGGGCATTAGCTCGTTTGTCACGGCAGGAAATATGGCCATAACAGGGACGTGCATTTGCGTGAATTTCCGCTGACAGTCAGCGCTGTTTATGGTCGCCGCTGACGCCCCTGTCTCCGCGCCTATCCCCCCCCCCATTCTCCCCCCACACTGGGACTATCGGCTGCGTAAATGAGTAGTGGCTAATTGGTTGCAGTTCTGCGCGCGATACTGCTGCCGACAGATGAAGCGGCATAACCGGTCTAGCGAACATTTTACCCATCCCATCGCCAGCTAGCTGACTGACGTAAGCGTGTAACGCGGCGTTAATCGTTGCTACTGTGCGCCGTTGAGAGCTGTTAACGCGTTACCGCTGCGGCAGGGCACGGAACGGGCATTTTGCCGTGAAAGTAACGCGTTTCAAGTTGTTGCAACATCAGCTGCTTGTTGATGTGAATATCACTCAGAACAGTTTCGCCTGTAGTCGGTCGTCACACTAGAGAAAAACCCTATTGTGTGTGTGCAAGGGTCACCGACTCTTTGTACATGTTACTCAAAGAATGGCGCAGTCTCCACACTATGGTTGCTCCTCCTTATCCCCCTTTTTCCCGAGTCTATGCCTCAGCCATCCACCGGCCGAACTGCATTCGGATAGCCACAAAGGAGTTTCATAAGCTCCACAGGAACATCTAAGAATGTTTTCTATTTGAAATCGCCTGCACCAAGAGATTCATTGATGTCTTTCAGATCGACCAAGCGTTGGGGCTGGAGTGGATTTTTTTACTAGCATAATGTATTTTACCAGTAAGCATTCAGCTCTAAAGAAACGAACTCCCATATGTAAAACAGCTTCAGGTTTCTGATTACAAATAAGTTAATGTGCCAAATACAGGGGATAGGCAAAATAATGGGAACAGAGATAGTAATGGGATGGTTGTGTTTGACGGTCAACAACGCTCGTAAGGCACGTGTCACGCTGGACTCTGAGTGTTTAGTACGGACTACGCATCAGTGCAGGTAGTTTACGAGTAGTGGACACTTCGTATTTGCATTCAGAGGCCGAGGTCGTCGTGCAATGAAAGACCCGGCAGAGTTCGAAAGAGGGCAGATTGTGGGGGTCCGATTAGCTTCAACTCGTTACATCATTTTAATTATCCGATGTACCCAAGTAATCTTCACCAATCTTCTACAGCACCACATTTGAAAAGCAAATTAAACTATGTCTTTCTAGGAAACTTTTCAAGTCTCAAACATCTATGATGTATATCTGCAGACTGAAGCAACGAACGAAATTTTGTACGAAGGCCGGCGGGTTTCGCATTCAAGTCTCCTGCTCGCTAGGTAGATGCGCTAACCATTCCAGGCACAGTGGCTTTGCACAACTCCACGGACAACCGTAGCACGGGTCGCTCCTTAATACAAAGTCTCATTCACTCCTCAGCCCACTTGCTATTCCCCCTAAACTCTAACACCATCTCTCTTCCTGTCTGTATTGTCTACTGTCCACGCTTCGCTCCTGGGTGCTCAAGCAACATCATTTTCCCCTTCTAGTTTTTCGACAACTAGACGTTTCGACCTAATGGTGGAATATTCTTAATTAGCTCTCTGGTGACCACAAGTGGCTGAACACTGTCAAAAGACAATTTTGTGGCCGCATAGGGTTTTCTCGCGCGCTTTCGAAAGTGTCTTATTTGACGCCACAGAAGAACAATGCCATGTAAACAATTCTATATTATCTGTTGATGATCGGTTGATCGAAACGGCTAGGAAATAGTGGTTTATTTCATCAGCAGTTCTAGGTGACAACGAAATAAACTGCAAATATCTACACTATGTGATCGCAAGTATCCGGACACCCCCAAAAACATACGTATTTCATATTAGGTGCTTTTTGCTGCCAGGTACTCCATATCAGCGGCATCAGTACGTATTAGACATCGTGAGAGAGCAGAATGGGGCGCACCGCGGAACTCCCCGGCCTTCGAACGTGGTCAGGTGATTGGGTGTCACTTGTGTGATATGTCTGTACGCGAGATTTCCACACTCCTAAACATCCGTAGATCCACTGTTTCCGATGTGATAGTGAAGTGGAAACGTGAAGGGACACGTACAGCACAAAAGCGTACAGGCCGACCTCGCCTGTTGACTGACAGAGACCGCCGACAGTTGTAGAGGGTCGTAATGTGTAATAGGCAAACATCTATCTAGACCATCACACAGGAATTCCAAACTGCATCAGGATCCACTGCAAGTACTATGTCAGTTAGTCGGAAGGTGATAAAACGTGGATTTCATGGTCGAGCTCATAAGCCACACATCACGCCGGGAAATGTCAAACGAAGCCTCGCTTGGTGTAAGGAGTGTAAACATTGGACGATTGAACAGTGAAAAAACGTTGTGTGGAGTGACGAATCACGGTACACAATGTGGCGATCCGCTGGCAGGGTGAGGTTATGGCGAATGCTCGGCGAACGTCATCGGCCAGCGTGTGTAGTGCCAACAATATAATTCGGAGGCGGTGGTGTTATGGTGTGGTCGTGTTTTTCATGGAGGGTGCTTATACCCCTTGTTATTTTGCGTGGAAGTATCACAGCAAAGGCCTACATTGATGTTTGAAGCACCTTCTTCCTTGCCACTGCTGAAGAGCAATTCGGGGATGGCGATTGCATCTTTCAACATGATCGAGCACCTGTTCATAATGTACGGCCTGAGCGGAGTGGTCACACGACAATAACGTCCCTGTAATGGACTGGCCTGCACAGAGTCCTGACCTGAATCCTGTAGAACACCATTGGGATGTTTTGGAACGCCGACTTCGTCCCAGGTCTCACCGACCGACATCGATACCTCTCCTCAGTGCAGCACTCCGTGAAGAATGGGCTGCCATTCCCCAAGAAACCTTCCAGCACGTGATTGAACGTATGCCTGCGAGAGTTGAAGCTGTCGTGAAGGCTAAGGGTTGGCAACACCATATTGAATTTCAGCATTACCGATGGAGGGCGCCACGAACTTGTAATTCATTTTCAGCCAGGTGTCCGAATACTTTTGATCACGTAGTGTATGAGCTGTGGTGCCATCACCTGCACAAAATGCGCTATCTGGTCCAGAGTATCTAGACACCCGTAATGTAATGCGGAATAGACCACTACTTGCCACGAGAGGCGGACCCGCCAGTATAAAAGTGCAGGGAGATGTCAGTAAAGAAGCATTAACAGAAGGGTGGGTCGGTCCAGAGGGCTCACTCAGTTGGAGCGGGCACTGTTCACTGGATGTCACTTGCGTAACAAATCCGTCACGGATGTTTCAGCTCTTCTAAAGCTGCCCAAGTCGAATGCTGGTGATGTGGCTGCGAAGTGGAAACGCGAAAGAACAACCACACTTAAACCAAGAACAGGCTGACCTCATATGCTGACTCACAGGGACTGTTGAACAATGCGAATGGTGGCTGTAAAAATGTTTATGAAATTCATTTGTGAGTTTCAAAAGTGCTACCAGCAGTCCAGCACAATGACAGTGCGTAGGAATTTTATAATTATTGGGATACTATGGTCCAGCATCTCTTTTATTTTGTAGCTGTGCTAGGCAACCTTTGAGGTGCTGTAAAGGGCGGCGCCAGTGGACAGGAGATGAGTAGAAACGAGTGATTTGAAGTGATAAATCACTGCATACCCTGTTGCGTTTGAAGAGTTTGGCTAATGGAGCGTCTCTCTTGGCTAGCGTGTGGTCCCATTAATGCGCTTAAGAGAACGCTTCATGCGGAAGGATACGAAAACATTTTGCAGCATTGTGTGCTGCGTACAGTAGACAAACAGTTCAGAGATAATTATTGTTATATCAACATGACAGTACTCTCTGTAAAAGGAGCATCCGTGCGGCGATGCTTTGTAGACAGTAACATTCGTGAAGTGGACTTGCCTGCCTGGGTCCTGACCTGACGGAACAGCTTTGGGATGAGTCGACTACACTCCAGACCGCAGCGCTCACCATCTCTGCCTTCTCTGGTTTCGACTCTTGAGTTAGAACGGAGTGCCAATCCTACACACAAATTTGGACACCTCATTGACACTGGACTCGCATTCGGGGGGACGATGGTTCGAACTCGCCTCTGGCCATCCTGATTTAGGTTTTCCATGATTTCCCTAAATCGCTTCAGGCAAATACCTGAATGGTTCTTTTGAAAGGGCACGGCCGACTTCCTTTCCCACCCTTCAGTAATCCGATGTGATCTATGATCTCGCTGTTTGGTCCACTCCCCCAAATCAACCCACCAACCAACACCCCACTGAAAGCGTTGGCAGCAGAGGTCAAGCCGCAGTAAAGGCGAAGGGTGGACACACCCCATATTAATGTCCAACAATAAATGTCTGGATACTTTTGGTCAGATAGTGTATTTCGGTGTTTACATATGCGTGATGTGTACAGACCGTTCCGAAACTATTCGTTCAAATTAATTCAGGAGGTAGAGAACGTCAAAGCAAATACATTTCGCTAAGGAAAATGTAATCTCTGAAGTCAACCGTTAATGTTAGGGAACATTTTGTTAGTTATGCTGACATAAGCTGTTGTGTCCGTGTCGCCGACTGGGATTGTGTACTGACATTCGAGTATACACAATGTGAATCCACGAGGCATTCGACCTCGTGCTAACGAACAGCGTTTCGGTGTTAATGCGTGGGCAGGAATTTTCGGAGATACGATGATTGGACCATACACTCTTCCATTCTGCCTCGACGGAAGGGGCGTAGCATCTTCGTGGAACATGTGTTGCCAGAACTGCTGGACGATATACCTCTGACTGTTAGACAAAGGACATACATCCAACACGATGAGACGCCATCCAATTTCAGTAGTTTTGTGAGGAATCATGTAAAAGCCACTTTCGGGAATCGATGGATCGGCTAAAGTCGCCCTGTGGCCTGGCCACCTAGGTCACGTAACCTCACGTGTCTGAATTTCTTCCTCTGGAGACATAAGAAGGAGTTCGTGTATGAAACCCCGGAGTGGCCGGGCGGTTATAGGCGCTGCACTCTGGAACCGCGCAGCCGCTACGGTCGCAGGTTCGAATCCTGCCTCGGGCACGGATGCGTGTGGTGTCCTTAGGTTAGTTAGCTTTAAGTAGTTCTAAGTTCTAGGGGACTAAAAATGGTTCAAATGGCTCTGATCACTAAGGGACTTAACATCTGAGGTCATCAGTCCCCTAGAACTTAGAACTACTTAAACCTAACTAACCTAAGGACATCACACACATCCATGCCCGTGGCAGGATTCGAACCTGCGACCGTAGCGGTCGCGCTGTTCCAGACTGAAGCGCCTAGAACCGCTCGGCCGCCAACGGCCGGCTCTAGGGGACTGATGACCTCAGAAGTTAAGTCCCATAGTGCTGAGAGCCATTTGTGTGGAACCGTTGTGGAAACAGAGGCTGCCCTCGAATTGCTGTCGCTGCTGGCACCATTGCGAACATGACAGGTACCTTTGAATGGACACGACAGTGAGTAGTCCGACAATGTAGGGTGTGATTGTACCCAATATGTCGCGCATTCGGGCTGTTCCTGTGAATGCCACTGCTGAACTACCTTCTGTATAAATCGTCTCTAGCATCATAAATTGCCCTCGGGGACCATGGGTACCGGAACTAAATATATTTGTTTTGATGTTCTCTACTTCCTGTCTTCAAAGCAGAAAGGCGGAAGGAGTATATAGAGGGTCTATACAAGGGCGATGTACTTGAGGACAATATTATGGAAATGGAAGAGGATGTAGATGAAGATGAAATGGGAGATACGATACTGCGTGAAGAGTTTGACAGAGCTCTGAAAGACATGAGTCGAAACAAGGCCGCGGGAGTAGACAACATTCCATTGGAACTACTGACGGCTTTGGGAGAGCCAGTCCTGATAAAACTCTACCATCTGGTGAGCAAGATGTATGAAACACCGAAATACCCTCAGACTTCAAGAAGAATATAATAATTCCAATCCCAAAGAAAGCAGGTGTTGACATATGTGAAAATTACCGAACAATCAGTTTAATAAACCACAGCTGCAAAATACTAACACGAATTCTTTACAGACGAATGGAAAAACTAGTAGAAGCCGACCTCGGGGAAGATCAGTTTGGATTCCGTAGAAACACTGGAACACGTGAGGCAATACTGACCTTACGACTTATCTTAGAAGAAAGATTAAGGAAAGGCAAACCTACGTTTCTAGCATTTGTAGATTTAGAGAAAGCTTTTGACAATGTTGACTGGAATACTCTCTTTCAAATTCTAAAAGTGGCAGGGGTAAAATACAGGGAGCGAAAGGCTATTTACAATTTGTACAGAAACCAGATGGCAGTTATAAGAGTCGAGGGGCATGAAAGGGAAGCAGTGGTTGGGAAGGGAGTAAGACAGGGTTGTAGTCTCTCCCCGATGTTATTCAATCTGTATATTGAGCAAGCAGTAAAGGAAACAAAAGAAAAATTCTGAGTAGGTATTAAAATCCATGGAGAAGAAATAAAAACTTTGAGGTTCGCCGATGACATTGTAATTCTGTCAGAGACAGCAAAGGACTTGGAAGAGCAGTTGAATGGAATGGACAGTGTCTTGAAAGGAGGATATAAGATGAACATCAACAAAAGCAAAACGAGGATAATGGAATGTAGTCGAATTAAGTCGGGTGATGCTGAGGGAATTAGATTAGGAAATGAGACACTTAAAGTAGTAAAGGAGTTTTGCTATTTGGGGAGCAAAATAACTGATGATGGTCGAAGTATAGAGGATATAAAATGTAGACTGGCAATGGCAAGGAAAGCGTTTCTGAAGAAGAGAAATTTGTTAACATCGAGTATAGATTTAAGTGTCAGGAAGTCATTTCTGAAAGTATTTGTATGGAGTGTAGCCATGTATGGAAGTGAAACATGGACGATAAATAGTTTGGACAAGAAGAGAATAGAAGCTTTCGAAATGTGGTGCTACAGAAGAATGCTGAAGATTAGATGGGTAGACCTCATAACTAATGAGGAAGTTTTGAATAGGATTGGGGAGAAGAGAAGTTTGTGGCATAACTTGACCAGAAGAAGGGATCGGTTTGTAGGACACGTTCTGAGGCATCAAGGGATCACCAATTTAGTATTGGAGGGCAGCGTGGAGGGTAAAAATCGTAGAGGGAGACCTAGAGATGAATACACTAAGCAGATTCAGAAGGATGTAGGTTGCAGTAGGTACTAGGAGATGAAGAGGATTGCACAGGATAGAGTAGCATGGAGAGCTGCATCAAACCAGTCTCAGGACTGAAGACCACAACAACAACAACAACTCCCTGTCTTAATTTCAACGAGCAGTTCTTGGACACTCTGCATACACTGATGCGCGTCTGCGTAAGAAGAGATGCTGCATGGCTCGTAGTGGGGTCGTGCACGCATTCGCCTCCCTCTGCACAGCGCTTTCGGCCAGCTCGCGAGCCAACGGAAGGCTCACGTGTGTTCCGCGGTAGCAGCGGTCGCCACAATCCGCTTAGGCTCCAACCCGCGCTCCCACGTAAACACGGACTACGGCGAGCCAACAAGCAATCCGCACACGGCTGCGCGGGCGCCAGGAATTCGGCAGCTGGCCGAGGGTAATTTTGGCGCCGTGCAGCAGGCAGCGGCGCGGGCGCTGGAGCCGCAGCTCCCCCTCGCGGCTGCGAGATCTATTCCCGCCACCCCTGTTCCTGCCGCTGCGCCGCCGAGGGGAGCGAATAATTGTCTGCCTAAGACGTTGAGTGCCGCGCGCGAGCCTCAAGGTAGGGCGGGGGGCGCCGCGGCGGTCGATAGTCGCAGACGGGGCGTGGCGTGGCGTGCAGGTTCTGCCGCCGCCGCCGCCGCCGCCGCTGCTGCTGCAGCCGGAGCCGCGGCCTCCACGTGAATCCGCTTTCATCCGCTGCTGCATTGTCGCCGTATCACGTATTTCTGTCCTCCGCATGTACAGTCTGAATCAAAAACAGAGGGCATGAATTCAAGTAGTCTATATACACTACTGACCATTAAAATTGCTACACCACGAAGATGACGTGCTGCAGACGCGAAATTTAACCGACAGCACGAAGATGCTGTGATATGCAAATGATTAGCTTTTCAGAGCATTCACACAAGGGTGGCGCCAGTGGCGACACCTACAACGTGCTGACATGAGGAAAGTTTCCAACCGATTTCTCATACACAAACAGCAGTTGACCGGCGTTGCCTGGTGAAACGTTGTTGTGATGCCTCGTGTAAGGAGGAGAAATGCGTACCATCACGTTTCCGACTTTGATAAAGGTCAGATTGTAGCCTATCGCGACATTGCTGCTCGCATTGGTCGAGACCAAATGACTGTTTGCAGAATATGGAATCGTTGGTTTCAGGAGGGTAATACGGAACGCCGTGTTGGATCCCAACGACCTCGTATCGCTAGCAGTCGAGGTGACAGGCATCTTATCAGCATGGCTGTAACGGATCGTGCAGCCACGTCCCTATCACTGAGTCAACAGATGGGGACGTTTGCGAGACAAGAACCATCTCCACGTACAGTTCGACGACGTTTGCAGCAGCATGGACTATCGGCTCGGAGGCCAAGGCTGCGGTTACCCTTGACGCTGCAGCACTGAAATGGCTCTGAGCACTATGGGACTTAACATCTGTGGTCATCAGTCCCCTAGAACTTAGAACTACGTAAACCTAACTAACCTAAGGACATCACACACATCCATGCTCGAGGCAGGATTCGAACCTGCGACCGTAGCAGTCGCGCGGTTCCGGACTGAGCGCCTAGAACCGCTAGACCACCGCGGCCGGCGCATCACTGACAGGAGCGCCTGCGATGGTGCACTCAACGACGAACCTGGGTGCGGGAATGGCAAAACGTCAATTTTTCGGATGAATCCAGCTTCTGTTTACAGCATCATGATGGTCATATCCGTGTTTGGCGACATCGTGGTGATCGCACATTGGAAGCGTGTATTCGTCATCGCCATACTGGCGCATCACCCGGCTTGATGGTATGGGGTGCCATTGGTTACACGTCTCGGTCACCTCTTGTTCGCATTGACGGCACTTTGAACAGTGGACGTTACATTTGAGATGCGTTGCGACCCGTGGCTCTACCCTTCATTCGATCCCTGCGAAACCCTACATTTCAGCAGGATAATGCACGACCGCACGTTGCAGGTCCTGCACGGGCCTTTTGGATACAGAAAATGTTCGACTGGTGCCCTGGCCAACACATTCTCCAGATCTCTCACCAATTGAAAACGTCTGGTCAATGGTGGCCGAGCAACTGGCTCGTCACGATACGCCAGTCACTACTCTTGATGAAGTGTGGTATCGTGTTGAAGCTGCATGGGCAGCCGTACCTGTGCACGCGATCCAAGCTCTGTTTGACTCAATGCCCGGTCGTATCAAGGCCGCTATTACGGCCAGAGATGGTTGTTCTGGGTACTGATTTCTCAGGACCTACGCACCCAAATTGGGTGAAAATGTAATCACATGTCAGTTCTAGTATAATATGTTTGTCCAATGAATACCCGTTTATCATCTGCATTTCTTCTTGGTGTAGCAATTTTAATGGCCAGTAGTGTATATTCCCCATGTGTAGACATTTACAAAAAAGTTCATTACAATATTTGCCCTGAAATGCTTGGTTTCTGAGTTATTATGCCGTTCAAAGCGGCGATATTCACCGGGACGTTTTTCTTCCCGCACGCAGATGCTTTTTTCGGAGATGTTCAAAATGTCCACGTTCAGCTCGAATGTAGGCCTAAGATCGATGTCTGAAAACGATCCGAAATTCCAGGAGTATTGCGTATTTCATCACAACATACCACAATTCCGTTGCGAAGGGATTGCATATCAGGCTCCAATAATTTGAAATGGCCTTTTAAGTAGAAATGGACAGGGTTGAAATTGGTTCAAATGGCTCTGAGCACTATGGGACTTAACAGAACTTGCTACACCAAGAAGAAATGCAGATGATAAACGGGTATTCATTGGACAAATATATTATACTAGAACTGACATGTGATTACATTTTCACCCAATTTGGGTGCGTAGGTCCTGAGAAATCAGTACCCAGAACAACCATCTCTGAGGTGATCAGTCCCCTAGATCTTAGAACTACTTAAACCTAACTAACCTAAGGACAGCACACACATCCATGCCCCAGGCATGGTTATAACCTGTGACCGTAGCGGTCGCGCGGTTGCAGACTGAAGCGCCTAGAACCACTCGGCTACAGCGGCCGGCGACAGGGTTGAAATTAGGTGAGTGTCGAGGCCAAGCAATTGGGCCACCTCCCACCATCCATATATCAGGAAATACACTCCCGGAAATTGAAATAAGAACACCGTGAATTCATTGTCCCAGGAAGGGGAAACTTTATTGACACATTCCTGGGGTCAGATACATCACATGATCACACTGACAGAACCACAGGCACATAGACACAGGCAACAGAGCATGCACAATGTCGGCACTAGTACAGTGTATATCCACCTTTCGCAGCAATGCAGGCTGCTATTCTCCCATGGAGACGATCGTAGAGATGCTGGATGTAGTCCTGTGGAACGGCTTGCCATGCCATTTCCACCTGGCGCCTCAGTTGGACCAGCGTTCGTGCTGGACGTGCAGACCGCGTGAGACGACGCTTCATCCAGTCCCAAACATGCTCAATGGGGGGCAGATCCGGAGATCTTGCTGGCCAGGGTAGTTGACTTACACCTTCTAGAGCACGTTGGGTGGCACGGGATACATGCGGACGTGCATTGTCCTGTTGGAACAGCAAGTTCCCTTGCTGGTCTAGGAATGGTAGAACGATGGGTTCGATGACGGTTTGGATGTACCGTGCACTATTCAGTGTCCCCTCGACGATCACCAGTGGTGTACGGCCAGTGTAGGAGATCGCTCCCCACACCATGATGCCGGGTGTTGGCCCTGTGTGCCTCGGTCGTATGCAGTCCTGATTGTGGCGCTCACCTGCACGGCGCCAAACACGCATACGACCATCATTGGCACCAAGGCAGAAGCGACTCTCATCGCTGAAGACGACACGTCTCCATTCGTCCCTCCATTCACGCCTGTCGGGACACCACTGGAGGCGGGCTGCACGATGTTGGGGCGTGAGCGGAAGACGGCCTAACGGTGTGCGGGACCGTAGCCCAGCTTCATGGAGACGGTTGCGAATGGTCCTCGCCGATACCCCAGGAGCAACAGTGTCCCTAATTTGCTGGGAAGTGGCGGTGCGGTCCCCTACGGCACTGCGTAGGATCCTATGGTCTTGGCGTGCATCCGTGCGTCGCTGCGGTCCGGTCCCAGGTCGACGGGCACGTGCACCTTCCGCCGACCACTGGCGACAACATCGATGTACTGTGGAGACCTCACGCCCCACGTGTTGAGCAATTCGGCGGTACGTCCACCCGGCCTCCCGCATGCCCACTATACGCCCTCGCTCAAAGTCCGTCAACTGCACATACGGTTCACGTCCACGCTGTCGCGACATGCTACCAGTGTTAAAGACTGCGATGGAGCTCCGTATGCCACGGCAAACTGGCTGACACTGACGGCGGTGGTGCACAAATGCTGCGCAGCTAGCGCCATTCGACGGCCAACACCGCGGTTCCTGGTGTGTCCGCTGTGCCGTGCGTGTGATCATTGCTTGTACAGCCCTCTCGCAGTGTCCGGAGCAAGTATGGTGGGTCTGACACACCGGTGTCAATGTGTTCTTTTTTCCATTTCCAGGAGTGTATTTTCGATCCCAGTACGAGCGAGACTTACGACTGACTTGTGGAGGAGCACCACCATGCAAAACGTGAGACTCGACTGATCATTGGAGTGTCTTCAAAAACAGAGCTCCGGTGTTTTTCCCACAAGTTTGTGTACGCCTACCCTGTAAGTCTGTTACAAGTACGTGGGGTCCAACTAACCGATCACCAATGATTCCGGCCGACATGTTGACGGAGAACTGGAATGAAATAATGGCATGAGGGTTTTCATTTGCCCATGCATGCTGATTGTGGAGGTGTAATGCCATCTCGTGTGAACTGTGCTTCATCTGTGAATAATACTGGGGCACGAAAGTTTGGATCTTTAGAACACAGCTGCGGAAACCACTGGCAGAATGTAACTCTTGCTACAATGTAATGTAAAAATAAATTCCGTCCATAGGCCCTGTCGGGTCAATCAGTAAAGACGAGCCACCGTATCATCCTTTGCCAATCGCGTTATTGAACGCGCTGTGGAATGGCGTGGGGTCAGCACGCCGGCCGTTGTCAGTTAGTTTTCGTGACTTGCAGCCACTACTACTCCGACTTTAAGTAGCTCCTCAATTGGCATCATGACGCTGACCGCACCCTTTCCCAGTCCTCCCAGCAAGCAGAAGTCCCTGGCCAAAGGGCTGCTCAGCTACGAAGGCGGACGGTGACAGTTACTGTACACATAGCAAATCATGAGGATAGAACTGTTCTGGCAACAGTCTCGAGAAAGTCGTATGACGAACATTCACTTGCAAGATAACCTGCGTGTGCGGATAAAATGAGTGTAGTACACGGAATCCAGGATCTCCTCCAGTACATCTTCAATTGCAGATCTTGGTCGTTCCCACTCCAAACCATGGGACGTAAACTGGCCACGATGGCACAGACGGTATAAGCGACGAGTTAGCGCAGCATAGTTGAAGTGTAGTTTTGCCGCTTCTTGACTGAGTACATGTCGAAATCCAAACGCAGCTTAGTTGAAGTGTAGTTTTGCCGCTTCTTGACTGAGTACATGTCGAAATCCAAACGCAGCTTAGTTGAAGTGTAGTTTTGCCGCTTCTTGACTGAGTACATGTCGAAATCCAAACGATCCAGTCATTGCACACTTCGCTTGGGCATTAAGTGAGGTATTAATATCTTCTTTGACGACAACTACCTGTGGGAGGAAAAACTTTCCGGTGAATAACGCTGTTTTGAAGGTCATAACTCGGAAACCAAGCATTTCCGCATATTCGAGTATGTTATAATGAACCTTTTCACGTATAGGGAACACATACGTAAAATTATGCTATCTGTTTTTGAAGAAGCTTATATATCCAAATCTGTACCTTACTAGCCACCTTATAGCGTGTGGCGGAAGGTACTTGTTGTTCCACACGTCCGAGGGTTGCCCAGAAAGTAATGCACCGCATTTTTTTTATTCAACAATTCGTTATTGAACATTATGACAATTACACACACGAAAGAATGGTGTTTCATCTACACACCCTGTTTTTCCAATTAATCTCCATCCCGTTCTACGGCCTTCCTTCAGCACTAAACAACGGCTTTTGTGCCCTGTCGGTACCAATCCTTGTCCCGGTAGCGAAGCCAGTGCTTCACTGTGTGAATCACGTCCTCATCGTTCTCAAATGGCTCTGAGCACTATGGGACTTTAATGTTGTGACTTGGCAAGACAGCCAAGCCACTATGAGAGGAAGCCGAAAGGCACGCGTTTAAGCTCATGCAGGCTGGCGTGAGGTCTGGATCAGGTAAAGTAATTATACTACAAAAAAAGGTACGTAGCTTCTGGAATACTTAACTTTACTCCATAATTGGTGAACATCGGTCTGACGGTACATGCATCACAAGATATATAGCAAATGATAATGGCGCCTTGCTAGGTCGTAGCAAATGACGTAGCTGAAGGCTATGCTAACTATCGTCTCGGCGAATGAGAGCGTAATTTGTCAGTGAACCATCGCTAGCAAAGTCGGCTGTACAACTGGGTCGAGTGCTAGGAAGTCTCTCTAGACCTGCCGTGTGGTGGCGCTCGGTCTGCAATCACTGACAGTGGCGACACGCGGGTCCGACGTATACTACCGGACCGCGGCCGATTTAAAGGCTACCACCTAGCAAGTGTGGTGTCTCGCGGTGACACCACACTTAACATCTAAGGTCATCAGTCTGAAGCGCCTAGAACCGCTCGGCCACTCCGGCCGGCTCATCGTTCTCAATGTGTCCTCCACGAATGGCGTCTGTCCTTGCGAATGACAACGTCAGCTCGCTGGGTGTGACAGCCGTGGATGATCACCCCGATCACTGAAAATCGCGGAGCCCCGCCGAACCGCCTTCTGACGACCTCACTCTCTGTGCCCAACGACTAACTGTACTTCTGTCGGCAGCAAATGCTCCATAGACTTCGCACAAGCGTTTCTGAATATTCCCCACAGTTTCTTTCTCTTTAGTGAGAAATTCAATGACGGCACTTTGCTTGTGACGTACATCAACTACAGACGCCATTTTAGAAACTGTCCTGCAGCTACGCTGTCTGTCGGAAGTGAAGGAAGCTTCGCGCGATCACTAAGGAGACGTGAAGTTTCGCATTCGTAGCATTGTTTTCGGCTGAGAAAAAAAATACGGTGCATTACTTTCTGGTCAAACCTCATAACACGCCTTTCGTGGCCGCACCCTTGGGCTCGTCCTCTCGGATATTGTGGACGCGAAGGCCGATTTCCAGCGTGCATGAGAAGGGGGATATTGTCCAACCTGGAGATGATAGGTCGGTCTTTCTGTAATCCTTCTAACTGGGTTGTGCTCGGGCTTACAGTGCTGGCTTAAGGGCTAGTGACTTTCCCTTGACGCTAGGTGTCCTCTAGAGCCTGATGGAGAAAAACTCAGTGGAAAGTTATGGCTGGAAGCTACACTTCAAAAAGGAATGTTATTTTCGAGAGCAGGAAACGACCAATAGAAATACCTCTATTCTCTCCTGCAGACTGATTCACTGTAATTGATGCACGTCAATTTCTTCGTTCGGCTGGAAGGTCAAAAGATGAGCAGTCAGCTGGCACTCCTCCTAGTGATAGGAGGCAAGTCGTACGCCTTGTGGGGAGGAAGTATTGAATGAAAAATGTTGCGTGTATGAAGTAGTGAGTGAGAGATAGTATGTGACCTAGAAAGTTATTCTGCTGGTTCGGAAAGCCTGGACGAATTAGGAAGTGTGATTCCGTGCAAGGGCCAGGAATACGGCGTCATCAGTTTCTGATTTTCTGTGCTGCGATTCAGTTAAACCAGCACATGCTGGTAGGAAGAGTCCTCAGATCAGCGAATGGTTAGCTGGAGCTGTGTTTGATCAATGAGACAGACTTGGTGAGGCCTAATACAAGCAAATAACCCAAATTTTTGTTCGTAAATATTAGAAGTTTGCTGTCTGAGTGCAGAGACTGTTTGTAGTGTACAGTAGCTCGACAAAACTGTGGAAAAACCAAAAACACAACACATTACCATGCTTAATACATTGTACGAAACACATTGGCATTCAGAATAACTCCCACTCGTCTCGGAATGAATAAATACATCCTGAATAGTTTTTAAGGGAATCTCATACCATTCTTGCTGCAAAATAGTGGCAAGTTCAGGTAACGACGATGGCGTTGGATAGCGATCAAACATCCCTCTCTCCAAAGTAGACCAGAAAGGCTGAAGTGAGATCTGGTGACTGTGGTGGCGGGGGGAGGTGCAACGATTCAGTCTCGAGCTCACAGACCAGTCCTGGACGATACGACCTGCGTGAATAGGTGCCTCGTCACGTTGTAACATAGCGCCACCAATGGGAAGCAAACATTGTACCGTGGGATGAACTAGATCATTGAAAGTGCTCAAATCATCACCGAAGCCCCGCCATGTTCACTCTTGCGACGTAAACTAGGCCAGAAGTTGGAAACAGTTTAGAAAGAAGAATCACCCGACTAAATGTCATTCCTCCATTGCTCTATTGTCCAGGTTTTAGGACTTCGGCATTACGTTTTCCTGTTACAGGCATTTGCATCACTGATGAGTAGTTCGGCTTGTCCTGCAATTCCTTGCTTATGGAACTCCCTCCATGTTGTTTTGACGTTAACAGTGTTCGTTAGTGCGATATTCAGCTGTGTAATGACTTTTGCAATTGTTTCCTCCTATACACTGAAAAGGCAAAGAAACTGGTACACCTGCGTAATAACGTGTAGGGCATCCGCCAGCAAGCAGAACTGCCGCAACACGACGTGGCATGGACTCGAGCAATGTCTGAAGTAGTGCTGGAGGGAATTGATATTGTGAATCCTGTAGGGATATCCATAAATCCGTAAGAGTACGAGGGAGGTCGAGATCTCTTCTGAACAGTATGTTGCGAGGCATCGCAGATATGCTGAATAATATTCATGTCTGGTAAGTTTGGTCGCCAGCGGAAGCGTTTCAACTAAGAAGAGTGTTCCTGGAGCCACTATGTAGCAATTCTGGACTTGTAGGGTGTCGCATTGTCCTGCTGGAATTGCGCAAGTCCGTCGCAAAGCACAGTGGACATGAATAGATGCAGGTGATCAGACAAGATGCTTACGTACGTGTCACCTGTCAGAGTCGTATCTAGAAGTATCAGGGGTCCCATATCACTCCAACTGCATACGTCCCACACAATTACGGAGCCTCCACTAGCTTGATTAGTCCCCTGCTGACATGCAGGGTCCATGGATTCATGAGGTTGTGTCCATACCTGTACATGTCCATCCGCTCGATGCAATTTGAAACAAGACTCGTCCGACCAGGCAAAATGTTTCCAGTCATAAACAGTCCAGTGTTGGTGTTGACGGGCCCAGACGAGGCGTAAAGCTTCGCGTCGTGCAGTCATCAAGGGTACACGAGTGGGCTTTCGGCTCCAAAAGCCCATACCGATGATGTTTCGTTGAGTGGTTCGCACGCTGACACTTGTTGATGGCCCAGCACTGAAATCTGTAGCAATTTGCGGAAGGGTTGCAGTTCTGTCAAATTGAACGATTCTCTTCATTCGTCGTTGGTCCCGTTCTTGGAGGATCTTTTTCCGACCGCATTGATATCGGAGATTTGATGTTTTAACGGTTTCCTGATATTCACGGTACAGTCGTGAAATTGTCGTACGGGAATATCCCGACTTCACCGCTACCTCGGAAATGCCGTGTCCCATAGCTCGTGCGCTGGCTATAACACCGCGTTCAAACTCACTTAAAGCTTGATAAGCTGCCAATGTAGCAGGAGTATCCGATCTAAAAACTGCGCCAGACACTTGGTGTCCTATATAGGCGTTGCCGACCGCAGCGCTCTATTCTGCCTGTTTAAAAATATCTGTATTTGACTCTTTGGCATTTCAGTGTATTTCTTAACAGTCCTCTTCGATGATCATCTATCGCGATGACTCAAGACACGCTTTCCTTCGCGTTGTTACTTAGCCGATTATGTTTTTAGCTTTTCCTGTATTGCCGGCCGGTGTGGCCGTGCGGTTAAAGGCGCTTCAGTCTGTAATCGCGTGACCGCTCCGGTCGCAGGTTCGAATCCTGCCTCGGGCATGGATTTGTGTGATGTCCTTAGGTTAATTAGGTTTAAGTAGTTCTAAGTTCTAGGGTACTGATGACCACAGATTTTAAGTCCCATAGTGCTCAGAGCCATTTGAACCTTTTTTTTCCCTGTATGCGGCATAAATCTTCGATGTGGTGCCTCTTGAAACACTAAACACTTCGGCTACCTTGGTTGTAGAATCACCTATCACACGAGCACAGACAATATGCGCACATTCTAAGTCACTTTCCTGCGACATACTGCACATACGGTTACACATAATACCGTTCTGACAGCGACCGACACTTGGAACCTATTGAGGACGTTCGGACTCGTAATGAACAGCGCAACCTACAAGCTTGGGTAGCCTCTCTTGTTCAAGCATGTATTTTTCTCTATGTTTCCATACTTTTGTCCAACCCCTGTACGTTTTCCAGTGTAATCTCTGGATCGGGGAATGTTTCTGAGCATTGTAGCGTTGCCAAAGGGCACTGAATCGTAGTATGGGTGGCGTGACAATTTTTAGCCTGTATCTCAACGTAAGTCTTGTGACCCTTATTTTGACTGATTTAACAGTTAAGCTCTGCACACCCAGTAATCCGCACTGAATAAACCTGCTGAACAGTACCGTATGTCTCTCGCGCGTTGCACGTCGCTAAGAGGCCGTAGATTCCGGCCGCAGGCACAAGTAGGGCTTCGCCCGACGCCACGGAAACTTCGAGAACGAGAGGGAAGGAACGTTTCACACCATTTCGCCCCGTTCACTGCTACATTCGCGAATAGCGCGTTGGGAAGAACTGCTACCGGGAAGCCAGCGTATCTAGTTTCTTTGATTTTCTCGTCGAACGACTTGTGTGGGAGGAAGTAATACAGCGTTATTACAAATGATTGAAGCGATTTCACAGCTCTACAATAACTTTATTATTTGAGATATTTTCACAATGCTTTGAACACACATACAAAAACTCAAAAAGTTTTTTTAGGCATTCACAACTGTTCGATATGTGCCGCTTTAGTGATTCGGCAGACATCAAGCCGATAATCAAGTTCCTCCCACACTCGGCGCAGCATGTCCCCATCAATGAGTTCGAAAGCATCGTTGATGCGAGCTCGCAGTTCTGGCACGTTTCTTGGTAGTGGAGGTTTAAACACTGAATCTTCCACATAACCCCACAGAAAGAAATCGCATGGGGTTAAGTCGGGAGAGCGTGGATGCCATGACATGAATTGCTGATCATGATCTCCACCACGACCGATCCATCGGTTTTCCAATCTCCTGTTTAAGAAATGCCGAACATCATGATGGAAGTGCGGTGGAGCACCATCCTGTTGAAAGATGAAGTCAGCGCTGTCGGTCTCCAGTTGTGGCATGAGCCAATTTTCCAGCATGTCCAGATACGCGTGTCCTGTAACGTTTTTTTTTTCGCAGAAGAAAAAGGGGCCGTAAACTTTAAACCGTGAGATTGCACAAAACACGTTAACTTTTGGTGAATTGCGAATTTGTTGCACGAATGCGTGAGGGTTCTCTACCGCCCAGATTCGCACATTAAGAAAAAATGTTGCTTCATCACTGAAAACAAGTTTCGCACTGAACGCATCCTCTTCCATGAGCTGTTGCAACGCGCCGAAAATTCAAAGCGTTTGACTTTGTCATCGGGTGTCAGGGCTTGTAGCAATTGTAAACGGTAAGGCTTCTGCTTTAGCCTTTTCCGTAAGATTTTTCCAAACCGTCGGCTGTGGTACGTTTAGCTCCCTGCTTGCTTTATTCGTCGACGTCCGCGGGCTACGCGTGAAACTTGCCCGCACGCGTTCAACCGTTTCTTCGCTCACTGCAGGCCGACCCGTTGATTTCCCCCTACAGAGGCATCCAGAAGCTTTAAACTGCGCATACCATCGCCGAATGGAGTTAGCAGTTGGTGGATCTTTGTTGAACTTCGTCCTGAAGTGTCGTTGCACTGTTATGACTGACTGATGTGAGTGCATTTCAAGCACGACATCGCTTTCTCGGCTCCTGTCGCCATTTTGTCTCACTGCGCTCTCGAGCGCTCTGGCGGCAGAAACCTGAAGTGCGGCTTCAGCCGAACAAAACTTTTTGAGTTTTTCTACGTATCTGTAGTGTGCCGTGACCATATGTCAATGAATGAAGCTACAGTGAATTTATAAAATCGCTTCAATCATTTGTAATAGCCCTGTATGTTTCGCGACTCTTCGTGGATTTTACCTTCTCGGAATATCAACAGTAATCCTCTCGGTGATGTACGTCACCTATTTTGTAACTTCTGCCTCTGGAGTTTTCGTAGAAACTCCGTTGTCGTTGGTAAACAAGCCGGTGGTGAAACTCGCCGCTCTTCGTTGAATCTTCTCTGTCTCTTCTGTTAATTTGACCTGAGAAGAAGCCCCGGACGAATGAAGGTTTGTTGTATGTCGGATAGCACTACAGCTTTCATGTAGTTAACAAATATGGAGTTCACTCCTTGCGATTGTCAAAAGTTCTTATTTATTACCTGTGAAATTTTGAGTTAACCTCATTTTCAAGCCACGTCACAAATACATAAATATAGCCATTGTTCCTCCCTTTAAGCTGTAAGAACTGTGTCCGCGACGACCTGTGTGGCCGAGCGGCTCTAGGCACTTCAGTCTGGAACCGCGCGACCGCTACGGTCGCAGGTTCGAATCCTGCCTCGGGCATGAATGTGTGTGACGTCCTTAGGTTAGTTCGGTTTAAGTAGTTCTAAGTTCTAGGGGACTGATGACCTCAGAAGTTAAGTCCCATAGCGCTCACAACCATTTGAACTGTGTCCCCGTTACACAGTAAACAAATGTACGTAAAAGAAATTATGTATGTAATCCAATTGTCAAGTGGGACAACATGAAAATTAGAATGTAAATATGTTTCTGTCATTTTTGGCATAGTTTTATGTATTTCTCTTTACTCTGCAACAAGATGTGCGTTTGTAGTTGCTTGATGTTTGGAATAGTGGCTGACTTGCTGCTTGTATGCATATTTGGTTTTGGGAAATGAAGAACTGTTCCGACATTTGATTGACATTAGCTGTTTTTGGGTATTAAAATTTATGAATAGTAACACGAGAAAATTTGTGCCGAAATGGGACTCAAACCCAGATTTCTCGGGAACGGTCGCATGAACAGCCTAGCTTCTTCCCCTCCTATCCAAGTTCCCAACCTGTTATACACTATAGGCATCACGAGACGTACCCAGGGACCCCTTACTCTCAGATACCTCATTCCCATAAGAGATCGGGCATGGTATGTATTCACACAGAAAGAAAGGATCGTTGGTCGTCATCATATATACCAGCCCGAACGATTACTGCTGGTCATGTCTTTCATGCGTCGCTGTGTCAAGAGAAGAGCCATAGACGACTAGGTGAAACAAGAGGTTCATAACTTTCTGAACAGCATGGCGGCGAGCTGGTATGACATGGGCATACAAAAACTGCCACAGCGTCTACAAAAATGCATCGGCAGAAATGGTGATTATGTCTAAAAATAGCTAAATGTTCAAGCTGTAAACTGATGTAAACCATTGTAGAAATAAACAGGTCTACGTACTTATAAAAAAAATAGGAGACCTTACTTTTGGGGTTACCTTCGTGTATGAACGCCTTCATGTAATTTGACGAAATAAATCTCGGGTGAACAGCCTGGTATGAGTGTGCACAGGACACAATATTTCGGCAATCGACCACCTTGCCATCATCAGGTGCGCTGATGTACTGACCGGCGGTGGGCCGGCGCCAGATATATATAGGACAATCTCCCTCCTCCTTCAGGCGCTTCCTATGAGTCGGTGCGGTCCGCGCCCCGCGCCGCGCGCGGTCCAGGTACAGCGTCCGTTCTCCCGCCGTCTGGGCGCTGCGTCCTGGGTCTTCCCGTTCAGGAGGGTCTGCCGGCACCGCTCTCGTTATTCTTTCCTCCTCCCCTGAAGTCGGTACACTCTGGGAAATATATTTTTTTCTTCTTGATCTGGGTGATCGCGGGTTCCCACGCCTTGCTAAGGATGTAACCCTTGTCACGATTTAGTTGTGGTTCCCTTACTCTAATCTCTATGGCTTCTTTGATGACACAGTCCCAGTATTTGAAAGTCTGTGTCAGGACTTTGGTTTGGTCATAATCCATGCTGTGGAGTCCCGACAGGCAACGCTCAGCGATTGCCGACTTACTGGGCTGTTGCAGTCTAGTGTGCCGTTGATGTTCTCGGCATCGGTCCTCAGTGGTACGAATGGTCTAACCTACGTATTCACTCCCGCATTGGGAAGGTATTTGATAAACCCCTGATTTACGTAGATCAAGATTGTCCTTGACACTACCAAGAAGGCTCTTGGTTTTGCTTGGAGGACGGAAGATGGCTTTCACTTGGTGTTTTCGTAAAATGCGTCCAATTTTTCCGGATAAGGCCCCACAAAACGGAATAATAGCCAAGGCCGACTCCTCCTGAGGCTCATCCTCAGTTTCCGCCGGTGCTGCAGGTGTGGGATGTAGAGCCTTCCCAATTTTCCCTTCCTCGTAACCTTTCCTCCGAAACACGGTCTTAAGATGGTCCAATTCTTGTTGGAGACTGTCCCTGTCGGAGATGGTGTGAGCCATCTGTACAAGAGTTTTGAACACGCCATTCTTTTGTGCCGGGTCGTGACAGCTATCCGCATATGGGTACAAATCGGTGTGCGCCTTCTTCCTATACACGCTGTGGCCCAAAGTGCCGTCAGCTCGTCTTCTAATCAAAACACCTAAGAAAGGGAGCATCCCATCCATTTCGATCTCCAAGGTGAACTTAATATTCCCACGTCTAGAGTTGAGATGTGTGAGGAAGTCTGCCAGTTTATCTCTTCCATGTGGTCAGATAACGAAGGTATCATCCACATATCTAAAGAAACAGATGGGTTTTAGATGTGCTGATTCAAGAGCTTCCTCCTCGAAATGTTCCATGTACATATTTGCGACAACGGGTGAGAGTGGACTCCCCATGGCTACTCCTTCTGTCTGCTCGTAGTACTCACTGTCAAATAAGAAGTAAGTTTGATGTCAAAACATGTCTGAAAAGGTTGGTGGTCTCTTCGTCAAATTTCAGCCCTCAACGGGAATGTGGATCGGCCGTGGGATGTGCCAGATAGTTCGCGCAGGTGTGATAATACTGGATCCTGGATGGCGCACTAGTTAAAGGACCTGCCTAATAATCAGGTGATCCCGGGTTCGAATCTCAGTCTGGTGCACATTTTCACTCGTCGCCGCTGATTCCGGTGCAGCTGACAGCAGTGATCGCCTCCCTTTCCTTTCCATTCTTCCCCCCCCCCCCCCCTCACTTCAATTTATATGTAGTCCGATATTCGTTTTATCGATATGTACTAATAGCGACAGTAAAACGCGAAGAATAAACATTTGTCCAGCAGCGACTGAGCAGCGCTGCATGTTTGTCAGTAGCAGTCAGCACGGCCCAGGGCAGCGCTTTCGCTGATGAAGTAATAGCTATTATTCGAATTTTACTGTCCTTGTCCGTATTTATCGATAAATAAATAACGCACTTGAGCAATGTGGAAGGTGGTGCTATGAAAGACATGATGAGCGCTCTTTGTTTGGACTGACTCCAGCTATACAGTGCAAAAACGAAACTGCAAATATCTGTTGAAACACCAGACAGAATACGCCTGACGACTCTTATATATATATAACGTGATGACGACCAATGATTCTGTGGACGCGCGTCTTGCCCAATGTCCCACGGGTGTCAGGGATATGCGAGTTAGGGATTCATGGGTAGGTGACACAACACCAATAAGTGTGTAACAGGCTGGGAACTTCGATCGAAGGGGAAACATGCTCAGTAGTTAAACATGCGAAGTAGTTAAAACGACCGCTCACGTACAGTAGGAAATCCGGGTTCGAGTACCAGTGTGGCACAAATTTTCACCTGTTATCACTGATAAAATTTCAAGGCCAATTGCGGCTATCGTTAGTGAAATCTTGGAAGTAGAATATGCATTGAAATCGCAATAAATAAACACTTTCTTAGAGGCATAAGCGGCAATCAAAAATGGTTGAAATGGCTCTGAGCACTACGGGATTTAACATTTGAGGTCATCAGTCCCCTACAACTTAGAACTCCTTAAACCTAACTAAGCTAAGGGCATCACACACATCCACACATCCATGCCCGAGGCAGGATTCGAACCTGCGAACGTAGCGGTCGCGCGGTTCCAGACGAAGCGCCTAGAACCGCTGGGCCACATCGGTCGGACAGGCAATCACTATGTGTAGTAATCCACAATCGGTTGAACGAGTGTTAACGTAAGCTGCTGCTTTCGTGAATGAATTACATTTCACAAAGATTCAGCAAGGGACCTCTTCGCCTGTTTCTATGCAGTACGTAAGATGTATTCGTTTTCAAGGTCAACTGCAGTTCCCTGCGCAAATCGCCAGCCCTATAGATGATCGTCCGCGATAACCACTTGCAACTTCCTTTCATTTTTACTCACTTGTGTCTTCACTGAAACTAAACCCTTACTTCGTAAATCCTACTTCAGAAACTTCTTTTTTTTTTTTTGTTTCCTTCATTACTTCTTCGATAGAGAAGTTGAACAGTATAGAACACTGCTACCCTGTTATCTACGATTTTTAATTACAGCACTTTTCTCTTGGACTACAAGTATTTTTGTTCCCTCTAGGTTGCCGCACATATTGTATGTCTTGCCGCATAAAATGTAAGTATTTATTTGAGAAATATCTTGCACGACTTTGAGCTTTTTATAGGTGGAAGTGTCTTGAAGTCTTGCGTTCACTATCTGCAGCCAAATAATTCCTCAAGCATATCAGGACCGTCCCCTGTTGACGATCCATCCGTAAGCTACGGAGGACGAACTTCGGGAGTGGCTTCACTGTTGAATTCTGCCGGGCCATCGATCAGTCGATGCGGCGTAAATTTTTGATGACAAAGCTTACCCGCGCCGTTATCGTGCCTACGGACTCGCACCAGTTCCCTGAAAAAACTTCTATTACGTCTACCATATTTGCGGAAGAACTTCACTTCTCCCGCCCAGGTAGCTACTACGACTTCTGCAGACCTTTTATAGAACGCTTACCCTTGCTACTTCTTTGCGAACTACTTGAGTACTTTATTTGTTTGCGAAAACTAAAAAAACTGCGATGCCGTTCATGACTTTAGAGTCGCAGAATGGAGGATTACTTGGGGAAAACACTAATTAGTGTCGAGTATATCAAAACAGCTCGTATAGTCGTTGGAGACAGATATGAAAATCGGACAAGAAAATAATTTATGTAAACATATTCTCACAAATGCTTGGTTTTTTCAGTTGTAGTTGAAAGCCATTTTTACGATACAGATGTAACACTAAAGAAGTCTTCCGCCAACAGACGGAATCAATATCGCATACCGTAATAAGCTTATTCTCCTATGAATAAAAACTCTGATATCTATAATAGTTTGATGATCAAACAATAAAGTGGAACCTGTCCACAGTCAGAAGAAATACGCTGCTGGAAAATAAATTAGTACACCCCCTTAGAGGTTTCAGATTCACTAACGATTTATTGTTGCAACAGTGTGTTTGTAGTACATGAAATGATTACATGTACAGATCAATAGCACAAGCTGTTCTGAGGTACCAGGTGTCAACCCATGCTGAAACACCCGTATTGCCGGCCGTTGTGGCCGTACGGTTCTAGGCGCTTCAGTCTGGAACCGCGTGACCGCTACGGTCGCAGGTTCGAATCCTGTCTCGGGCATGGATGTGTGTGATGTCCTTAGGTTAGTTAGGTTTAAGTAGTTCTAAGTTCTAGGAGACTGGTGAGCACAGCTGTTAAGTCCCATAGTGCTCAGAGCCATTTGAACCAGTTTTGAACACCCGTACTATTATGTGGTGTAGCCTCCACGGGGGGAGGCAATGCAGCCGCTGCTTCTGACGCCCAGTCGATCGTACAGTTGGAGAAAACTGTCCAGGAATACTTTATGCCACGCCTGCTCGATCTGATCACGTAGTTCAGTGCGAGTTGTGGGTTGACGAGTCCCTTCTCATCCCATCATATCCCATAGGTGCCCGATTGGGGATCATGTTCGGCAGGGAAGCTACTGCACATGTTGCAGAGAACGCTGAATTTCGCGGACAGTGTGTAGGCGAGCATTATCCTGTTGGAACAAAACATCGCCTTCCTGTTGCAAGAACGACAAAGGAATAGGTCTAACAACATTCTGCACGTACCGAGCGCTGGTTAGCATCCCCTCCAGAAACACCAAACGTGAACGAGAGTTGTAAGTACAGTTCGTGTGAAGATGCTAAAAAGCATATAAAGAGCGGATCTTGTTTAAACATCTTACAGAATAAATAGCAGAGGCGTGAGCTCGCGGCTACGGAGGCCGCTTTGTACGTCAATATATGGGTTGTTAGAGAGTACTGGTGCTGTTTCGTGTTTTGTCCTGTATACAGTTGTGTCCAACGCTGCTTTTGTAATGGCCAAAATAATAACTATTCACTACAGCGACTTTTGTAAGTCGAGAGGATGGTACATTGAGTGTCTTTACCGCAAATCTGTTCCAATGTAAAGAGAACTTTCTCACTACATGTGCCCAAAATTAAATTAGGATTGAAAGTTATGAAGGAAGTAGTGGAGCGAAGCTCTCGCAGGAAGCGCGGGAAGCATTCCGTCAATGCTAATGGAAGTGTCGTGGCGTCACACTGTCACCAAACCAACACTCCTCGCATTTTAACGTGTCGACGGCGGCGGTCGTGCCGTAATTTTTTTACTTATTATATTTTTATCTCGTTCAGTAATTTAGAACACCACGTAACAATTCAAACAGCAGAGGATCTCACTCAAGGTTTTATGTTCTCTGTTGTTCACCAAAGTCCTTCACTGCCCGACACTATTAATTTCCATTTTTAGACTGTGGGTTCGGCTTTCTCCAGCGTGAGAAGGAAAAGATAGTAGTATACGAGAAGCAGCGATGACGACCGTGATAAAGGTCGTATCTAAGTGGCGCAAAACTTCTGTATACGGTTCAACAACAATAAATCAAACTCTCCGGTCACTTAAATATGTATCTATACTCGTACAAAAACCAACACTTGGTTGTAGTATTCTGCGACTTCTTTCCCTGCCTCCTCAGCTGGTAAAAATAAACTGTATCACTTGATGAGAATTACCTTCCTCATCTTAATAAACCAGTGCTGCAGTTTCCACAATTATGTAACTTGATGTGGATAAACATCACCAGCTTTCGCTCAACTTTTTTATTCTCTTGGAAATTCAGCTGAGAAGTCTCAACATCTCGATAACAACTCGTCTAAAATTATCCAATTTCGTTATCATAAAGTTACGAATTTAAATGAAAAACGGAGACAGTATCTGACTGTTGCTCTTAGGAACGATGGCCATCGGAGCATTACGGATTGTGATCAGATATTCGATAACGCGGCCTGTCTTTAAAGGTGTTAAATTTCCGTCCATGATCAGCCGTTCCGTGAAAAGAGAAAAATAAAATTTCTGCAGTTACGTGAGGCACAAAAAAATGGAAACATAATAAAAACACGAATAAAATGTGCCAAACATTCACTAAGTCGGGTGTTGCGAACACTGTAGCTTGCACTGCGTTTAAGTTTGTCAGCTTGCTGTCTTGCGTTATCGTTGGCTGCAATTTGTTGATTTCTTTTCTTACGATTGCGTTAGATTTACACTTTAATACTGTTCAGTGTTGTGTGATATTAACTGATTAATTATTATCCTAGTGAATTGTTCCCCTCCGTAATGAAATCAAACGGATTAATTCCTGATGTGGAAGCAGAGTATCATGCGTAATATTTAACTCGTTATTCCGTGTCAGAGATCAGTGACTGAGCTCAGGTTTGAATTAAATGAAAATATGATTCGTTCAGAAGATTCCACTCGTATAATGTGTTCATCTACTGTATCTTCAATGACATAAAAGTTCGTCGCTAGTCGAAATTTCGGGAAATATATTTTCGTAAACTTCGCGTGTATGATAGTAAAAAACTAGTGTCGTAAATGAAATTAAAAAGGAAACATAGTGCAGCGCTTTCACAACACACTGAGGTCGGTTCCTTATTTTGTACCGTGAAACTCTGCGAGTTTGATCGAAGTGACTAAAATGTAAGATTACGAGCGTTTAGCGTGCGTGTTGTGCCAACTTTGTTTTACGCCTCCATTTGATCCTGTCGAAATGTCAGTCGTACGTTAATTCTGAGCAGACTTCCGTGAATAACTAACTGATGTCTCTGTCACATCGCAATTTACCACCACACGGCGTTGCTGAATGACTCGTGGGAAATGGGCGTTCGAATAAGGCATTGTGCCGACCTTAAAACGTTTCTCCGAAGCTTGCCTTCCACGAAATTGCGCTGTCATTCCATAATCCGTCGTTGATTTCAAAACGAGAGAGCGACATGAGTTGCCTGCCGTGAATAGCGAGTAAGGAATAAAGGGAGAGCTGTGGTGAAGCAGCAGAATACATGACGCCGGGCTGACGTGCAGTGTGGGTCACAGTCCTACAGGGGATGCGCTGGCAAACCGCTAGCCGGCCAGACACATTGAACGGAGTACGAGCCATTTCGTCGAGCCGGCGGCGGAGGCGGCGACGGCGGAACAAGACAATGGCTGGGGGGGGGGGGGGGGATGGGGGCGTGTCTGGAGGGTAGGGGGCGGTCGATGGGGTCGCCCAATCAAGTGGACAGCCGCTCTCTGACCTCGAGTCACAACAAACAGCGTCCGTCTGCAGCACTACGGCCTCTGACTCATCTCTGCACGTGCACACGGCTGGGCCACGCTAGCACGACAGCTGCGTCATTACGACAGCACAAGAAACTGCATACATGTAGTCAAAGTGTTTGGCTACCTCCGGAAAAAAGAGACTGGTGCGTGTTATGATATCCCGTGATCCAACGCCGGTATAGCAGGAATTTCCGATCGTATGAACAAAGGGAAGGCGGTGGTTTCAGGAAAGTTCTGGGTTTTATGCCGCCATTTATGGGGGCAATTATTGTTTTTATAAAAGTTCTTTTCTATCGACGAGGATGTAAATGTTGTCAAGGATATGTCATGCTTATAGCTCTCAAAATGTTTGACTGGTGTATATCTACACTGATCAGCCAGAACATTACGACAACCTACGTAATAGCCGGTATGTCCACCTTTGGCACTGATAACAGTGGCGATGCGTCATGGCATGGAAGTAACGAGGCCTTGGTATGTCGCTGGAGGGAGTTGGCAACACATCTGCACACACAAGTCATCTCCTCTTCTTCTTCTTTATCGTCGCCTTGTCCCACGTCAGGTGGGGCTGGCGTTGCTTTTCTGGATCCTTCTCCTCCATAGTACTCTATCCATTGCCTCTTCCTTCTTCCATTCTTTCTCCCTTAGGTCCCCGGATATCTTCTACCTCATCTTCGGTCTTCCTCTCCTTCTCGCTACTTCAATCTTTATATCTACAACTCTGTTTCCGATTTACTCTTCCCCTTTTCTCTGTCCATACCACCTTAGTCTGCTCTCTTGTATCTTTTCCCCATGGGTCCCACTTTCACAGCTCCTCTAACAAATTCATTTCTAATCCTGTCCTTCCTTGTTACCCCACACATCCACCTCAGTATCCTCATTTCCGCCACTTCCACCTTCCTTTCCTGGGCTACTGTGATTGACCATATCTCTGCCACACAAGTCACCTAATTCCACTGAATTCCGGGGAAGGGGGCGACGAGCTATGAAACCACGTTCAGTAACAACCCAGATGTGTTCGATCGGGTTCAGATGTGGTGATTTGGGAGCCAGCATATGAATTGGAACTCGCCACTGTGTTCCTCGAACCTCCACCACACTCCTGGCCTTGTAACATGGTGCATTACCTCTCTAAAAATGCCACTGCCGTCGGGGAACATGACCGTCATGAAGGGATGTGCGTGGTCTGTAACCAGAGTATGATACTCCTTGACCGACATGGTGCCTTTCATGAGATCCACTGGACCCATAGGTGCCCACGTGAATGCTTCCCAGAGGATAACGGAGGCGCCGCCAGCTTGTCTCCCTCCCACAGTAGAGATGTGAGATGTCAAGGAACACTGTTCCTAGACGGCGGATCCCCCCCTCCAACGTCTAGTGCCGATGGTCACGTGATCACGTCACTCGTAGTTGACGAAGCCGCAGGGTCAACATTGGCACGTGCATGGGTCGTCGCCTTTGGAGGCCCATCGTTAGGAGTATTGGGCGCATTGCGTATTCAGGCACCCTTGTATTCTGCCCAGCATTAAAGTCTGATTTTAGTTCCGCCACAGTTCACCGTCTGTCTCGTTTTAACAGTCTGCCCAGCCTACGACGTCCGACATCTATCATGCTGGGTGGCCGCGGAACCCCACTACATCTGTACGTGGTTTCAGCTTGTGTTGAATACACTCACTACAACACTCCTCGGAAACCAGAAAAGTCGTGCAGTTTCAGAAATTCTCGTGCCGAGCCTCCGGGCCATCACAGCCTGCCCTCGGTCAAACTCAGATATCGCCTCTTCCCCATTCTACACACGGATAGCATACTGACTGATACCACATGCACAGTGCGTGTGTCTGACTAGCAGTCATTCCTCGACGGGTGACGCTGCCTTAGCCTCGATGGATTTATAGCGATCGCAGGTCGGCGGGCATAATGTTCTGGTTGATCAGTGTATGATTCGCAAGCTACCTTACGATTTATAGTGCAGGCTACTTAGCGTACAGACCCGCATAATTACAGACCAATGTCCTTAACTTCGGTCTAGAGCAGTATTCTTGAACACAATCTGAGATCGAATGTCCTGGAGATAAGGGAGCTTCTGTCCACAAATCATCAGTGATTTACAAGGCATCGCTCGTGTAAAACTCAGCTTGCCCCTTTCTCACGCGATGTACTGAGTACTAAGGACGAAGGGCAACAGGCAGATGCCATAGTTCCGGATTTCCGCATCAGTTAGGACTGACGGAGAACATCGAAAAAGTTCAAAGAAGGGCAGCTCGTTTTGTATTATCGCGAAATAGAAGAGAGAGTGTCATGGATATGATACGCGAGTTGAGATGGCAATCATTAAAACAAACCAGTTTTTCCTTGCGACCAGTCTTTTCACGGAGTTTCCATCACCAACATTGTGCTCCGAATGCGAAAATATTTTGTCGACACCCACTTGTATATGGGGAGTGATCATCACAGTAAAATAAGAGAAATAAAAGCGCGCACAGAAAGATTTAAGTATTCGTCTTTTCTACGCACTGTTTGAGATTAGAACGACGGAGAAATAGTCTCAAGGTGATTTGACGATCATTCTGCCAGGCTCTTAAGTGTGCATTTCAGATTAGTCGTGTATATGTAAATGTATGTGGACCCGACCTGGTATCGAATCTTGGACCACGTAAGGTGACATGTTCGAGTCCTGATGTGTGTGTGGTGGTCTACAGTCCTGGACTGGATTGATGCAGCTCTCCATGCTACTCTATCCTGTGCAAGCTTCTTCATCTCCCAGTACTTACTGCAGCCTACATCCTTCTGAATCTGTTTAGTATATTCATCTCTTGGTCTCCCTCTACGATTTTTACCCTCCACGCTGCCCTCCAGTACCAAATTGGTGATCCCTTGATGCCTCAAAACATGTCCTACCAACCGATCCCTTCTTCTAGTCAAGTTGTGCCACAAACTCTTCTTCTCCCCAATTCTATTCAGTACCTCCTCGTTAGTTATGTGATCTACCCATCTAATCTCCAGCATTCTTCTGTAGCACCACACTTCGAAAGCTTCTATTCTCTTCTTGACCAAACTATTTATCGTCCATATTTCACTTCCATATATGGCTACACTTCATACAAATACTTTTAGAAAAGACTTCCTGACACTTAAATCAATACTCGATGTTAACAAATTTCTCTTCTTCGGAAACGCTTTCCTTGCCATTGCCAGTCTACATTTTATATCCTCTCCACTTCGACCATCATCAGTTATTTTGATTCCCAAATAGTCCTGATAGTCAGTTTTAATCTGTTGGGAGGTTTCAAAATAGCGCACGCTGTGCTCGACAGTTAAGGAGTCATTCTGTGAACGTTCACGTAGTTTAACAAAATTCTCCAGTAGTTTGCTGACGTTTAGCAGACTTATAAAACCACCCTCGTTCCTACTGAGACGGCTCTTTGAAATTAGCATATCTGAATTGCGTTCAGAATCTGGATGCTTTCGAGTAAGAAAGCACAATCTTGAAAAATACAAGAAACCTGCGTCAGTTCAGTCGTTTGCTTCGTGCGAGTTCGGGGTTTTCCCTTCGCCGGATCATAGCTCGCGGAAAGCCGTAAGGTAAGAAGTACACAGGGGTGGAGGATGTTACTCCGCGAGTCGCGATGGGAGGATGTAACGTGAGGAGAGGAGGGGGGGGGGGGAGTGCAGACGGCAGCGATTGGCCGGTCGTCAAATATTTACAACCGAGGCAGAGAGCTGGCTGGCGCCTCGGTACGCCGCCGAGCGTCGCGATGCCACCGGCGGTATACACGGAGCCCTACGCGAGCGCCTAAGCCGCTGCTGAAACATTAATTCCGCCTGCCAGCCATTGTTCCGCCATTCCTATTACGCGCCGAGATTTATCCATAAATTATGAATCCCCCTCTCCACCCAACCCTCCCCTTGCAGCGCTCCTGAAAGGAGCGCGCGATAAATATCATCTCCCTCCCTCCCTCCCTCCACCCACCCCTCTCTCTTCAACCACTTCCACCTGCTTATCCTCCCCTCATAGTTGCTGGCGCAGTCCTGTGCAAATAACCTCGCAAACAACACCTGACGCTCGCTGGTAATTGCGGCGGCATCTACTTTAGAACTGTACCTGCCGAGGCCACTGAAATCTATAGTTCTACAGTAGCTATTTACGGTGCGGTTTCTGACCAAGAGGGGAGGCGCCATTCATGTACAGGTGTATGTAATTTGAGCTTACGAGATGTATCACTAGCGCTCCCCCAGTACGGGTATTTAAGGGTAATGGATATTATTCATTTATTTATCTATTGGTTATTTAGCTTTGGCATATTAGGTTCGTAAGGCAAACCTACGTTTCTAGCATTTGTAGACTTAGAGAAAGCTTTTGACAATGTTGACTGGAATAGTCTGTTTCAAATTCTGAAGGTGGCAGAGGTCAAATACAGGGAGCGAAAGGCTATTTACAATTTGTACAGGAACCAGAAGACAGTTATAAGCGTTAATGGGCATGAAAGGGAAGCAGTGGTTGAGAAGGGAGTGAGACAGGGTTGTAGTCTATCTCCGATGTTATTCAATCTGTATATTGAGCAACCAGTAAAGGAAAAAAAATTTTGAGTAGGAATTAAAATCCATGGAGAAGAAATAAAAGCTTTGAGGTTTGCCGATGACCTGTAATTCTGTCAGAGACAGCAAAGGACCTGGAAGAGCAGTTGAACGGAATGGACAGTGTTTTGAAAGAACGATTTAAGATGAACATCAACAAAAGCAAAACGATGTTAGTGGAATGTCGTCGAATTAAATCAGATGATGCTGAGGGAATAAGATTAGGCTCAAATGGCTTTGAGCACTTTGGGACTTAACATCCGAGGTCATCAGTCCCCTAGAACTTAAGAACTACTTAAACGTAACTAACCTAAGGACATCAAACACATCCATGCCCAAGGCAGGATTCGAAACTGCGACCGTAGTCGTCGCGCAGTTCCAGACTGAAGCGCCTAGAACCGCACGGCCACACCGGCCGGCAGTTAGATTAGGAAATGAGACAGTTAAAAGTAGTAGAAGAGTTTTGCTATTTGGAGAGCAAAATAACTAATGATGGTCGAAGTAGACAGAATATAAAATGTAGACTGGCAATGGCAAGAAAAGAGTTTCTGAAGAAGAGAAATTTGTTAACATCGAGTATCGATTTAAGTGTCAGGAAGTCTTTCCTGAAAGTAATTGTGTGAAGTGTAGCCATGTATGGAAGTGAAAGATGGACGATAAATAGTTTGGACAAGAAAAGAATAGAAGCTTTCGAAATGTGGTGCTGCAGAAGAATGCTGAAGATTACATGAGTAGATTACCTAACTAATGAGGAGGTATTGAATAGAATTGGGGAGAAGAGAAAGTTGTGGCACAACTTGACTAGAAGAAGGGGTCGGTAGGTAGGACACGTTCTGAGGCATCAAGGGATCATCAATTTAGTATTGGAGGGAAGCGCGGAGAGTAAAAATCGTTGAGGGAGATCAGGGCATGAATACACTAAACAGATTCAGAAGCTTGCACAGGATAGAGTAGCATGGAAAGCTGCATCAAACCAGTCTCTGGACTGAAGACCACAACAACAACAACAACAACAACAACAACAACTAGGCCCCCCTCTCACATCTGACCAGGGACAACACATACCAAATATAATGACGAAAACGTACACAAGAGTAATAATAATAATAGTTGTAATAATCGTACAAATTATAAAAATGTATGTTTGTACGAGTATGTATGTAGGTATGTATGTTCGTTCGTTCGTTCCATATTCCTTATCTCTTCCTAAACCACTGGACCGATTTCAACCATAATTGGGACACACATCATTTACTGTCTGGAAAGAATTACTGTGGGGTTAAGAACCACTCACCTATCAAAGGGGTGGGGGTGAAAAAGTACTCTAGCTCACGACGCGAGAATATCCACTCTTTAGTTACCTAGAATTTGAGAATGAGAACAGGTAAAGACTTGCAACCAACTTTACACGTAATTTCGAAACTTTTTCTCGCCGACGACCCTCACAGGATGATTAAAGGAAAAAAATTATTCCTTATTATATTTTCGCTATTAATGCCGCAATAGGCATGACTTATTAATTTATTACTTCTTTCTTACAAACTCCATTCGCAAAACATTTTGCGGTCAGTATTCACATATGCCACTGAATGTACCAGAAAAATTACATCACTGTACGTAACTTAATTCAGGAGATATCGTGCCATAAACATTGAGAAAAACTACCGAATCATGCAGGACGTTTAAATTTATTACTGCGTTGCAGCCGACTTAATTCGCAAGACTTCTTGTAGGCGGTATACACATCTGCTGCTGAATATACTTGCAGATTACATTATTGTACAGCACGTAGTTCAGGAGATACGGCGTATAAACATTGAGCTGCTTGAAAATGGAACTGCTGGGCAAAATTCGCTTGACATATTGATGAAATGTGTGTACAGATAGGTATGAAATTTGTTAAACACTTGTGAAATGTATTTGACATGCGCGTATGTGAGCAAAGTCACGGGTAAAAAGCTGATCCTAAACCGCTGGACCAATTTCAATAAAATTTGGAAGACATATTAGTTGCAGTCTAGAAAGAAATGCTATGGGGGTAAGAACTACCAGCCTCCAGTTGGGGTGAGTGTGGTAGCATGGGAAGAGAAGTGAGCACCAGGAGAAGCACAGACAGCAAGGGGGAAGAAGGAGGTAGGCACAGATAGGAGCAGGAAGTGATGGGGAGAGAGACTGGGAAGAAGAGATAGGAAGAGAAATGCACGAGGAAGAGATGGTGAGACGGAGGGGAGGAGGAAAGGACGGTGAGCCGAAAGAATCCACACTACCTATAGGCCCGCCTATTTATGAAATGAAGGCTAAGAACATGAATTTCACCATGAAGGAAAATAATAACTTGGATAAACTACTAGCAGCTGGTTTCAGTTTTGAAAATTGTGAAGAATTTTGACTGTCTGGGACCTAATACTAACAGTACAAATTCCGTGTCGATAAAACAAAACAGTGCTTTCTAAATGGTAATGGATGCTTCCACATTAAAAAAAACGTTGGTTTCTAGATTATTAAAAAGACAAGTAAAACTTCAAATTTATTCCAATTTATAAGGTCCTGAGCAGGCCAGCTGTAACCTACGGATGTTAAACACGCACACTAACGGATACTGATGAGCAGCAGCTCAGGACATTTGAACACAGGGTTCTGCGCAAGATCTATTGGGCCGTTCAGGATAACAATGGTTTCTGGCGATCTAGAACGAACACTGCGCTGGATCGCCTCGAACAAGGAGCTGACTGTGTAAAATGTAAGAGAACAGAGTAGCTTGGACATCTCCTTAGAATGGATACTGGACGAACACGTAAAAACGTTTTGGAATGGAGTCCAGCTGGAAGAAGACAGACAGGAAGGACACGAAAGCGGTGGGCAGACGGTGTAGAAGAAGATATAGAATCTCTCAGAGTTAGAGGATGACTGAGTGGACTGTGCTGGCGAGGGCAGAATGGAGAAAACTTGTCGACGAGGCTGAGATCCGGGCACAGTTGTGACGCCAAGAGAAGAGAAAAGAAGAGGAAAAAATAACTTGTTTTATATGGTTTTATATTTGTATTTTAGCGATGTTACGTCTCGTACATATTTTAGAATCTTGAAAATATCTACAAAGCTGGAACTGTGTAGTAGAGAGAAAATAAATGGATATTTTAAATCAAATTACAACGTCCTGTTCGACAAATTATTGTATTCCCAGAACTAAATCTGTTAGAAACCTTGGACGTGTGGTGTTAAATGAGTGCGTAGCACAGTTTTTCTATTACAGTCAACGATTTCAAGTTACGTGAGCCTAATGTCACGAAGTTCAACATTTTGTAGCGCTGTTTGATGTTTGCTGTACAACAGCTGCGAATGTAGTCTCGCTGCCTGCGTCCAGTCAGGGATTGTTCGCTTCAGGCACGAATAAAGCAAAACAACACGAGTATCACCGATTTACCTGTGAACGCAATTTATAGTCACTGTAGCTGACACATGCAGAAGGCCGTTGTCCACGCATGAGTGCCCGTGGGAAAACAAAGGCAAATCAGCTAATCTACCGTGAAATGAAACGCAGTTTTATTTCTTGTCGCCTGAATTAGTCGCGTTACGTGGATGACAGGATTTGGTGCAACAACAACAGACCTAAATGTGCTTATGACAAAATTGTCGGACCAAAAGAACAGCTTCTGTATAGCTAATATTAAAAAATAAGGTAAAGTAAATGTTTCCATTTGCATTCTAAAACCGAGAACTAGACTTGTCACTCGACTGGCGCACGTCGTACTGACGAAAACAAATTGACAATCAACAAAACTACTGTGAAGAGAAGAGGAAAAAGGAAGAGAGGAGTTTTAACGTCCCGACGGCTACGATGTCATCAGAGGCTGAGCACAAACACGAATAGGGAGAAGGACGATGGTAAAAGATTAGCCTTGACCTTTTCATGGGACCATCCCAGCGCTCGCCTTAAGCAATATAGGGAAACCATGAAAAATTATTAGTCTAACCATGTCCTGATTTAATAGTGTTACCACAAGTACCACCACCCACACACCGTAAGGTGGCTTTCGTAACACAGACGCGGAAGTAGATGTCTCTCATCTTTACAGCCGTCTCCTACGTTAAGCATAAACTTTAGATCAGTAATATCTGCTGTAAGAATTGATAACTTTTTTGAACAGCAAATATAAACGTAATGATTATAGGTGTTTCTTACATTAAAATTTCAGCAAAGCTTTCGACACCGTTGACTTTGACACTCTACTTGCTAAAGTCAAAATTTTTTTTAAGTGCTGTACAATGATTGCACTCATATCTTACAGCCCGTCAACAGTGTGTAAAGATTGGAACTAAGTGGTCGCAGTGGAGGGAGGTAGTGTCATGGGTTTCACAACGATAACCATTGCACCGATTGCTTTTCTCATTTCATGTTAATGATGTGTCAACTACCCTCTCCACTGAAAATATCGTCTATACGTTTACATGTGTTTACGTGTCGTGAACATTGTTTCCTTACTAACGGCGTTGCAGAATTTAGGAAAGGCAGTTTGTAAGACAGCTAGTGTAAAACACCGTAAGTAAAGAAACAAGATTCACGACACGTAAATAAATGTAAACGTCTGAAGATGGGATGAACATGAATATAATTTAAAAACGCGATTTCGAAGCATAATTTACTGGCGAAACGTGTCGGGAAAAAGGTGGCATTCATATCGGTGGGTTACCCCATAAACTTTAACGTTCTGACTGTCTGCACAAGGAGCGCTGCTGTCGCGTCACGTGATGAGCCGGTTCGCCAGCGTAACTTAGTATGTGAATCAAGCCCGCGGCTCACCAAAGGGCTCCCGTGCCTGTCCTAAGGGAAGGGTCAGAATTGCCTCTGAATTTCCTACATTTCTCTGGAATCCAAACTGATGTTCTGTGAGGTTGGCTTTTCCATTCTTTAAATAATTCTATTCATTATTTTGCAACAAAGATTTTTCGTATCCTGTAACTTTGGTGGTCACATAGGACAAGAATTACGAGCGCCCCTACACAGAAGGATCGTGGTATGCTGTGCTGCGGAGTGACAATCTTCCAAATGCAGCTGGGGAGTAGGGGCCCTCCGTAAGGGTATTGCTCTGCCAGGAGAGCGCCCTTTCCTCTGGCGCGTAGCGGCAGTTGACAGATGACGAGTTGCTGGGATGTACGACTGCTGGCCAGACGCAAAAATATACACGTACAGCTCCATATTTCTCGGCGAGGTCTCCGCGCAAAACGCTGCATTTGTCTGCGCCTCGCGACTAGTTTTTCCGTGCCCGTCCCGTCTGTGAAAAATGTACTGGCCTGTGAGTGGACCCAGCGCTTCCGCCGTTTTGACGTCATAATCAATCCGGAGCCCGCCGCCGCATCCGAGGTCGCTAACGCCAAAGATGTACAGACGAGAAACCTCCGTTAGGGGCCGTTGGCGCGAGCAGGGGTGCGGCGCGGGGGGATTCCAGCAGTTCCATTAGATGACGCGTGACGGACACGGGGTGAGGGACTGCCCTTTAAAGTGCCTAGGCTGTAGCAGGCAGTGGACATCTCCACTACCACTTCCCGTTAAACGCCAATACAGAGCAACACGTGACGCCGGATGACATTCTTGACCTTGTCACAAGCCGACATCTGCAAATGCACGTTTTGTGCCGTTGAAACTCGTAGCGTCAGCAAATTAGTTGTCCTGTGATGCTTAGATGCTGGTGATGTAGGCTGTCGGCACCGTTGGAATTATTTCACCAACTACCGAACAAGATCGCACACTCATATTAATTAGACCAATATAAAAACAAGCAGTCACTCCGTTACAAGAGTCAGAAAACAAATTGGTTAAATGCTCTGGTCTCTCACTCTCACACATACTGAGCATAGCTAACGAACCGAACATAAACTCATGCTGTCAATAAGCCTGAGTTGAATAAAGTAGCGGCTAGTTCATAGCGATTTTATAGCAGCTTAATATCTCTCTCTTTCCAAGCATTTATCCCGACTTGCGGGGTCTGCTGGTATGGTTAACCGAGTTTGGCGTGTTAATTTTAAGGGGTGGCCTTCCTGTCGCCCCGCCCCCCTCCCTCCCCCCTCCGGGACGGAATGTGTGTATCCCAACTGTATGCATCTATTGTGATCCATGGAATAGTGTGAACGAGTTACAAATGTCTGCGAGTCGGGTAATTGAGGTGGAGCATGGGGACCAGCCCAGTATTCACTTAGCAGGATGTGGAAAACTGCCTAAAAACCACATCCATGCTGGCTAAGATAAGATAAATTATTTTCTGCTTTTCAGTCTGATTTAAGAACGTTGTATACTATAAGACCGTTTTTACTTAAAAATTATTTTCTGCTTTGTAGTCTCATGTGGAGAATTTTCAGTCGTTTTTATGAGATTACAAAAGGGACATTTCAGTCTTTCTTCACATTATTCAACCAGTATATTGCTAGGCCTACATATAGCTCGTGAAAAGATAGTGAAGGTAAAAGTTAGATGACACAAAGCACCCTCCGCCACACACCGGACAAGAAAGCGAGTTAATACCAGACTGTCGCGTAGTTATTACTCATCGGAAAGTTAGTTTAGAGTCAGTTGCAAAATTTAGACAGAGAACAAAGCGGTATACAGTATATCTCTTCTCTCCCGCTCTGTCTGATCAGCTATGCCGGTCTGCTCGCGAAGCGCCTGAAACGCATTCCGATACTTACCTGTACAACACACCAGTCCTGCAGGGCAACTGAGATGTCAGGCGTTACCATCCTTTTCACTCCCACCATTACCTGTAGCGAACAGACCAACAGAAAGCGAGTTAATACTACACTGTGATGCAGTTCGAAGCTATGCTTCATATTTTAGGCAAGTTAGTTTTAAATCAATTGCAAAATTTGTACTGAAAAGACAGACAGACAAGAAAGCTACCTCATCAAAACGTCGTAAAATGTAAGACTGTTGCCTCCAATAGCAAATCCAGTACCAGACGTTAACAGGCAGCGTGTGAATGCGTCCAGAACGGAAACGCCCAGCTGTTGCTGCTTCAGCCATTTTGTGTGCCCACACAAACGTGTACGGTCAACACAGCCCCCTCCCATCCTGGACTGTCAATCACTCTGTTATTTTGATCGAGGTGCAGGCGGGGTCAGCAGCCCCCCGTTCGGGGTCGCCGCCCTGGAGTGCCCCTGGTGAGAGCTGGCTGGCTGCTGTTGTAGCGACACCGCCGCAGCGCAGACAAGAATAACACGGGGGGCGGAGGGAAGCGGGGTCCCTCTGTCAACAGCTCGCGTCCGCCTCCCTGTTTCCACTCTCGGCGTCGCCTTCCCCGTCTGGCGAGCCTGCTCTCCAAACCACGTTGAAATTGTGATATAATGGTCGCGCGGCGTTCTCTGCCGTTCGTGTTGCTTCCCACCCCCCATTCCTCACTCCCCTCTCCGCATCGTACTTTACCGCGTGTTTCTTTTCCCGGTCCTCCACCGTGGGTTCCCTTCCGAGCACGGTGTCTTTACCCAGTCTCTTTGCCCGATTGCTTTCTACAAAAACCGGCTGTCCACTGATACGATGTTGGCATTCTCTGCTCGTGTTATTTCAGCGACAGTGTGTGTGTGTGTGCTTTCCGCCTCTTATTTATCTTGTGTTAACAACGGGAGAACACTGATGATGCAGTTTGTTTTTGTGTAAAAATATGAGGACAGTACATTTTCTCGTTTACTTTCGTAGAAATCTTGTAAAATACACTGCGCAAAAAAATTATAGGAGCACTTTTTTTCGAAACTCAGTAATTCTCTCTCGTTGCGACGTATAAGTTTGAAATTTGGCTCCAAGGTGCCTACAACCAGTGTTTTTTTTTCTAAAAAAAAAGGTTTGAGGGTACTCCGACATGGGATATAATGCAGCGAAAATTAGTTATAACTGAAGCATGGGATACCACCCGTCTGCTTTTAGCCATGACGTCATCAACATGTCGAACTACAAAAAAAAAAAAAAAAGGTATCAGACTCTTTAGTTGACTTTACAGCTCAAATGAAGCAGGCGACACCGAGAAACACACAAACATACAAGAGAAAGTGGTATCGGACACTTCAGTTTACATCACCTCAAATGAAGCATGCGATTTGAGCGTACGCATATCCGTTTAGCCCACTATTAGCGGGCGAAGGCACTACATGCTTGTCGAACTGGCTGCCAGCGATTCAGTTGTTGAGAACGGTTGCCGCAGCTTCGAAATGCTTGAAACAGTCAATGACATCGATTTTCCCACCAAAAACTGCACTGGTGTCATTCGTATTGCAATTACCAACACGAAAAAATGAAATAAAAAATTTACGCCAGTGAAATAAAACTTTGGCACTCTTCCAAGTTCTCAACACCGTAAAAAAATTACTTTGTTTAGGGGTACGCATTCCCCAGCGTTCCCCCAGAAAAACAGCACTGCCTACAACGCTGCTCCTCTATAATGGTGTAAAAGCTTGGCGCCCTGCAACCTCACCGTCGGGCTCGGGGATGATTCATACAGCAACATGTCGACAAAAAAAAAAAAAAAAAAAAAGAGCCACAGCTCATAAGTTGATATTGGCTGTACGATGCGTTAATGATGTCACATTGGCACCAAATTTCGCCACAACTTCGCCAAGCGCTACCGTGGACGAGTTACACGATGGGAAGGCCGTCACAACCCCTTTCACCTACATTTCACCCTTTATTTATTTATTGTTCCGTGGGACCAAATTATGGAGAAGTATACATGGTCATGGAACGAGTCAATACATGAAATTATAACACGATAGTAGAAACAGATAAAATGAAATATAATAAACATATTCAGGCGACAAGTCGTAAGTTTAAATAAAGAAAATCAGCAATGTGACACTGGAATTTGCTTAATTTTTCAGCTCTTCCAGGAGCTCCTCGACAGAATAGAAGGAGTGGGCCATGAGCAAACTCTTCAGTTTCGACTTAAAAGTGTTTGGGCTACTGCTTTTTGAGTTCTTGTGGTAGCTTACTGAAAATGGATGCAGCAGAATACTGCACTCCTTTCTGCACAAGAGTCAAGGAAGTGCACTCTACATGCAGATTTGATTTCTGCATAGTATTAACTGAGTGAAAGCTGCTAACTCTTGGGAATAAGCCAATATTGCAAACAACAAACGACATTAAAGAAAATATATACTGTGAGGGCAATGTCAGAATTCGCAGACTACTGAATAGGGGTCGACAAGAGGTTCCCGAACTTACACCACACATAACTCCAACAGCCCGTTTTTGAGCAAAAAGTACCCTTTTGAATCAGAAGAATTACCCCAAAAAAATAATACCATATGACATAAGCGTATCAAAATATGCGAAGTAGACTACTTTTCGTGTTGAACTGTCACTTATTTCAGATATTGTTCTAATGGTAAATAAAGCAGCATTTAGTTTCTGAACAAGATCCTGAACGTGGGCTTCTTTTGGCGCCTCTGCGACGGAGGTCAGAACAGCGAAACAACTGTGTTGGCCAGCCGGAGTGGCCGAGAGGTTCTAGGCGCTACAGTCTGGAACCGCGCGACCGCTACGGTCGCAGGTTCGAATCCTGCCTCGGGCATGGATGTGTGTGATTTCCTTAGGTTAGTTAGGTTTAAGTAGTTCTAAGTTCTAGGGGACTGATGACCAAAGAAGTTAAGTCCCATAGTGCTCAGAGCCATTTGAACCATTTGAACCAACTGTGTTGAAGTGACGCTGTTTCGTTATGGGTAGCGGAGGAAAAGGTTTCAGGTACACTGGCGCTCTGAATCGACACGAAAAGGCCTCTGGAGATGGCATTAAGGGCGTTAGTGAAACCACGCCTTTCCCTGGAGCGCAGCTTCCCAAACATTTCGCGGTCGAAAACGTACTCAGAGTATGCTTGAAACGCCCAAGGAATGGCAGCAGCGTCGAACGTCATCAACAATGTTGTGCTGTTACTCATCGTGTCGAGCTATCTTTTTCGACTGCAAAATGACCCTGAAGGAAGTCGTGATATCATTGACGCCCTTCATGACTCCACATGATGCAAATTCGTGTCGATTCTTAGTGTCTGTGTGGCTGAAATGTTTTCCTCTGCCACCCATAAGAAAACCGGGAGATTTCAAGGGTTCTGAAGTCCATCGCAGATGTGTCAAAAGAAAGGGTGAAATATGGGCAAGACACCGTGTCAGGTCCTTCCCATCGTGTGTGACACGGCCACGGTGGCGCTGGGTAGAATTCCTGTGCTGTGGTCTTTCTTTCGCGTGTGTCGACACCTTGCTGTTTGAAGACTCGACGAACCCGATGGTGATATTGGAGGGCGCCATTCTTTTGCATCGCTGAAGAGGAAGGTTGTAGGTACCTATGAGCCAAATTCAAACTTCCATGTAGCAGTGGGACACCATTACGGGGTTGCGAAAAAGTAATCCTTTAGTTCTGTTGCGTAGTGTATATTTACGAAACTCACACACCAGTATTTTGGAGGTCATTGGAGGACGGTACGCTTGCTCAGCTAGGAAACGACTAGGAATTGGAGAGGGGAGAAGGATCCACGAAAATCTGTAACAAAATAGCTGGTCGGGGAACTGAACCTAAAGAGGACTTCTAATGAAAGGAAATAAAGATCGGCATTACAGAAGTAAAAAGAAAAAGCGACATGTCACAGAGGGGTGTGCTTAGACGTTCTGTTTGACAAAGCAGACAGCTATAGAGCGGAAAGTTTGTATCACCAGTTGAGGATTAGAATGTGTAGCGCAGATTATTGAGTATGCTGTATGAAGATGTCATGCAGGGCTTAAAAGATTAAATGTAAATGTCAGATCAGACGAAACATTGGTTCAGATTACGACATTGCAGCGCTTGTGTTGTTCAGAAGTATGTCGAAATGTTCCTTGGAACATGTATGCATGTCCGAAGGAACAGGCACTGCGACGGCTACACACGTTATGAAAGAGATGTAATGCATTTTCGTTGTCGCCATTCCATTATACAGCTGATGGTTGTCCACATTCGCAACTGCGAAAACACTTCCTGTATTTCGTAACGACTGTAGTCGCCGCTGTATCTGTCTGTTCCTTCAGACATCTTATCATATCCGAAGGAACATTTTATCGTACTTCTGAGCAACGCAAGCACTGCAATATTATAATTAGCCGCCAACTCCAGGGAAACGACTTTCAATTAACATGTCTCCCCTGCACAGGAATATACATAATGAATGTACCGAGTGAAGGTTGTAGACACATGGCTGACGACGTACGAAAGTTTGGGTCAGGCCGTGAAGAGTGCTCGGGTAGCCTAAGGGTAAGGTGACCGCTCGCGATAACAGGAAAATCCGGGTTCGAATCTCGGTCCGGCACAAATTTTCACTGTCGGCATTCCATTATACAACTGACGGTTGACCATATTCGTCACTGAGAACACATTTCATGTGCTAATTCAGACTATATTTGAAGAAGCACAAGGAAACGTAATTAAGGCACGAAACTATCCTGTTACAGGTCTTGAGTACTGTTCGTCGGACTGTGGCCCTCACCAAGCTAGATTAAGGGAACGGACAGAAAAGACTCAACGGTTTGTTTGGTAGAGTAATAACGTAAGTAACGCAGAACATGCCTGAAAACTTGCTACGGAAAAAATTGGAAAAATAAATCTCGTAACTTAACTTGGAACCAAGCTAGCTAATGACAACAATCTCAAATAAGAAATAGTTAATAGGCTCCAGAAATAAATGACTGTTATTTTGCAATGCTGGACATGATAAGAAGCAAATTTACGTGACAATTTTCTAAGATAAACACATATATAAAACTCTTATCATATCTGTTGTAACATACAGTGTGACGTTTGGTGAAGAGGTGAAACTAAAAATAATTTAAAGAAAATTTTCAGGAAGATATTTGGAAAAAAAATTAAGGTAAAATCACAGCAGAACGCAGAAAACTATCAAACGCAGAAGTCGATGAATTATGCAGAGACTCTCACATTCATACCCAAAAGCAAATCTTGCAGGCTTTGTCGGATTAGACACGGACTTCGAAGGTCGGAGACTTCGGAAATATTTGACTACGCTTCTTTGACCACATCGGAGAAGATAACGAAAATCCTGAATCTAACGAACTCAGAAAACAAATGTCGAGACAGAACTATGTAGCAAAGCATTATCGCTTGTTTTAAAGGCTTTTGTATTTTTACTTTTTTAACATTTAATTCCCAAGCTTCAGGAGCCTGGGCGGGCTGCTGCGAACGCTCTGTCTCTTTGGGACCGATGCTCAAACTGCTTTAAACATTTTTGATTCTATTTATTTGGAAAAGGGACGAAGGTATTGGCTTAATATCTCGTAATTAGGAATTTATTTGGAAGGACTTGGGGGAGAAGGGGAGCTATGGCATTCGGCTTAAGCCGAGGGAATCTTCTGGACATCTTGGTCTGGTCTGTAAGCATTGTGAAATGAAGAGCCTTCATTGCGTGCGGAGCTTGTTAATAACAACAAATAAAATTTCATAGGAATTCTCAACAAACTACTGTGGGATAAATTACAAGAAAAGCCTCGCGCGTCGCGGTCGTCCTTACCCGCGAAATTCCGAGATCCTGCCTTCTAAAACGACTCAAGAAACATATTACGTCCTCCAAAAAACATCTCCAGTGATGACTGGAATACTAAAATTACAGAAATTTGGTCTCTTACATAGGGGTGCCAACAGTCTTTCTTCCTGCGTACCGTCCACGAATAGAATAGAAATGGCGGAGAAATTGTATTATTACTGTATTTTTACACAATATACCCTCTGCTACACAACTCACGGTGGCTTAAAAAGTACAGGCATCAAACCATTACGAAACACCACTGAGTAGGGTCTAGAAAACTGAGAACTAAAAACGCCGGTGGTTAGAAAAACTTTTGATTAATGTATAGCCGGTAGGTGTGGCCGAGCGGTTCTAGGCGCTTCAGTCTGGAACCGCGCGAGCGCTACGGTCGCAGGTTCGAATCCTGCCTCGGGCATGGATGTTTGTGGTGTCCTTAGGTTAGTTAGGTTTAAGTAGTTCTAAGTTCTAACGGGACTGATGACCTCCGACGTGAAGTCCCATAGTGCTCAGAGCCATTTGAACCATTTTTGGTTAATGTATAAGAGTTCGAAACTGTAGCCACACAGGATGCTTTCTTCCCGTCTGCTCTGGGTTCGTCTGTTACAAGAACTTTCTTACGACTTTGTGTTGCGTGTCCGAGAAGCCCTTGTACCATTCTTCACTCAGAGAAATAAATTGTTGCATCATTCGTGTCTCTACGTAAAAGAGCAGCTGGGTTTCAAGTTTTGCCGTCAGCAACGCATGAACACATTAGAAATGTATTAAGGTACCAATGATCACAATATCTGCACGTTTATCCCTAAGACCCTGTACAATATGTTGTTTTGATGTAGGTGTATGGCCACTTCTCGGGCACACTGTATTTATGCCGGCGCGCCCTGATCTTTTCTGTGTTTGTACAAAACCTCGCCCAGATTTCAGAACCTTGAGACCCCCCATCCTCTATCGGATGAGGACCCGGACAGTGACTGTTTTGAAAGCGGAGCCGATCCCCGGGACATAGTTTTAAATCAGGGTGCTCCTCGGCTGGCTACTGTTTGGAGGTTCCAGCGTTTACTTTCGATGAAACACTGAGATATTCCCTTTAGGGCTGGAGGGCGGGGCGGAACCGCCAGAATTACACATTAATGTGAATGAAGCGGTAAATCTACGATCGGCGGGCACTACGCTGCTGTTATTAGGTTCCGACGGCGATCTCACTGAAAGGGCGGCCGTATAAATTATTCATTTGATTCGTTTTTACGACGTGAATACATTTCGTTTCCAATGAATTCATTCATGAACAGTAGCGGCTACACGCGTAACCGACCGCGGAGAGGAGTTTTGGTTTCCAGCGCCGACGCTGCGCCTTTAATTGGGCGCTCCACCAGTATTTTATTGGAACTGTCCCGCAGCTTCGGTGTAAATGACTTTTTCTGGCGCATGATGGCTTCCTAAACTTCAGCAGAACCGGAATTTTTACGGTAATGGCAGACGCGTTGCTGCAATGAACAGGGGGAAAAAATGAAACGTGTTTCAAGAACAGTTCATTTAAAGAAAAATACTGATATTAAAGCTATGTTGCATCTGCGGTACTACTCTGTAACGTATTTACGTCATCGTAGCCCTGTTTTAATGGCACGAATTCAATTTTTTTCCTTATAAAAAACGTTTTCAAGTGTGATACAGAAAAATAACCTGTGTCAGCCGGCTCTGAATTTATGTCAGTAGCAGGAGAAGGTGATTCGAAGATCTCACTAAAATACTTGTGGACGTCGCCCTGTCAATTACTTAAAATGCTAAAATACTAAAACAGTGTAGCTGCAGCCTTCCTCATAGCATAGCCTATACCTTGTGGAAGAAAATTACAAGACGGCCGAAACGTCCACTGCTCTAGCATTTTAAGTATCTTACGAGATGACGTCGCATTGCAGCGGGAAGAATTTTAATGAGATTGTCATCGGCCATGGCTGCTTACGAATTTATGTCAGGACTATGCAAAGTTTGTCGATTTCGAGCGTAAAAGCGCGACAAACGAGCAGAGTAAATGTTCTAGTAATTTTTCTTAGCTTTTGTAAAACGTTTGTTAACAACACGAGATGTGAAGAAGTCATAGATTAAGTGTTATAAGTTACTTTATCAGCTCTACATGGGGGACCAATCAACACAGCTGGCTTCGTTTTAATCACTGCATTCGTACAACAGCAGTCGCCACCACGTGCTGTATCTTTCATTCTCGAGATTTAGAGAATATTCCGCCTGAAGTACTGACATAATTTTCATTACGATATTTGTCTTTCGAACAATGATTTTGAGGAATAAAATCACATACTTTCTAATGATTTAGCCATTTTACTGGTTGTTTAGCTCCACGGCTGTGTATTATATTACACTACTGGCATTGTAAATAAGTATTTAGTAGTTGTATTACACGTTTATTACCTTATAAATAAATTTTAAAAAATTATTTTAAATTCAGTGCGTTAGTATTTGTAAAATGATTCTTTGATATAGCGTTCATTAAAAAATGACGACCATGCCACTTGGGACCTGTGGAATGGTACATTAGCTTATTTGTTTGAGTTGTAAATATTTGCCATGTATTGTTGACTCAAACGGCTCTGAGCACAATGGGACTTAACTTCTCAGGTCATCAGTCCGCCAGAACTTAGAACTACTTAAACCTAACTAACCTAAGGACATCACACACATCCATGCCCGAGGCAGGATTCGATCCTGCGACCTTAGCGCTCGCGCGGTTCCAGAGTGTAGCGCCTAGAACCGCTTGGCCACTCCGGCCGGCATGTATTGTTGCTTTTCTGACATGTTCTACATCCTGGAGGTCCTCCTCACTACGAATCAATTGGAATGAAAGTAAATCTAATCTAATCCAATCACAATACGCCACTCACTATTCGTGATGAACTGTGGTATCGTGTTGAAGCTGCATGGGCAGCTGTACCTGTATACGCCATCCAAGCTCTGTTTGACTCAATGCCCAGGCGTATCAAGGCCGTTATTACGGCCAGAGGTGGTTGTTCTGGGTACTGATTTCTCAGGATCTATGCACCCAAATTGCGTGAAAATGTAATCACATGTCAGTTCTAGTATAATATATTTGTCTAATGAACACCCGCTTATCATCTGCATTTCTTCTTGGTGTAGCAATTTTAATGGCCAGTAGTGTATTTTAAGAAATACAGCAACCAGCCAGTTATATAAATACGCGTTTCAGGCTTTCTTCCACCTTCAGTTAGCGTAATACATATTCCAATCTTCACGTAGCAATTGGTTGAGCCGGCCGGAGTGGCCGTGCAGTTCTAGACGCTACAGTCTGGAACCGAGCGACCGCTACGGTCGCAGGTTCGAATCCTGCCTCGGCCATGGATGTGTGTGATATCCTTAGGTTAGTTCGGTTTAATTAGTTCTAAGTTCTAGGCAATTGATGACCTCAGAAGTTAAGTCGCATAGTGCTCAGAGCCATTTGAACCATTTGAACCAATTGGTTGAAAGCATCGACTGCAGCTTGGTTGCTGCAGCTGGCTTTCTACTTTCCTTCATGTTGTTCCAATTTTCGCATATATAATCGTCTCACAAACTTATGCATTTTAAGATTGACACACCAACTTTCTCCTCTGAATGTGTGTTTTGTTTTAGAATGAATGACGAAGGAATTCGAGGTGCGTCGCAAGTGGTTCCCACAACTCCTCCTCAGATAAAGCTATCCACAGTGAAGATAAACGCTTGTTACAAAACAAACTTCCCCTGCATTACTCCTCTCCATTGCGGCACGTGCTCGACCTGCGTACTGCTACCTCATTTTAAAATCAACCAACTTAAAATGAGTGCACTATACTTACTGTTCGTAATCACGTGATTGCTGCACTCCTTACTTCTGAACTGGCAGAAACTGGAAGACTTTAGGCTGTTAAAGCTTCGCGTCCGACAACAGCCGATAACAGTAATAGTAATAATAATAACAGTAGTAGTAATAGTAGTAGTACTGTGTACAGCACTATAGTAACCCTTCTGTAGTTACTGCTGTGTCGTGCTGTCAAGTAATTCATTACCCTTTTTCGAAGCGAGTAATGAAGCAGTATCCGAACTACTGCAGGTACTATCTACAACTTGGAGAAGACATTTTCTTGAGATGTTACGTTTATACCTCACTTTTATCATAAGCGATGCACAGGAAAAAGCACAACATGTGTGTGAAAGGGTGGACTATGTGAGGAACCTATAACCTCCACCGCATTAATGCTACTAACTGAGAAAAATTGATAATTGATTACTTATATAATCAATATTAGAGTCTTACAGAATTGTTGTAATAGTAATGATCTTTTGAAAGTAATTTGGTATCGTCACTGAAATAGATTCGAATCTTTTGGTTTTTAACCCTCAGAAAATTTCATTGTACCCCTCAGGGAGTAATTACCCGCATGTTGCAAACCACTGTTTCAGTGTTTTCATTTGCACTCTTATAGCCATTATATAGCTTTTTGACGTCACAGGATAAAGACGCACACACTTGTCTCAAGATTATGAGCCGCAATTTTTGGTCACTCGTATCTGGTGATTTTTACATCTACATCTACATGGATGCGCTACAAATCACACGTATGTGCATGGCAGAGGGTTCATCGAACCACCTTCATAATAGTAGTCTACTATTCCAGCCTCGAACAGCGTGCGTAAAAAACGAACACCTATATCATTCCGTGCGAGCACTGATTTGCCAGTTTTATTATGATCATCATTTCTCCCTATGTAGATCGGTGTCAACAAAATATTTTCGTATTTGTAGGAGAAAGCTGAAATATCGTAAGAAGTTCCCGCCGCAAGAGAAACCCCTTCGTTTTAATCATATCCACCTCAAACCCTGTATCATGTCCGAGACACTCTCTCCCCCTATTTCTCGATAATACGAAAAGTGCTGCTCTTCTTTGAACCTTCTCGATGTACTCCGTAAATCCTATCTGATAAGAATCCCAGACCGCGCAGCCGTACTCCAAAAGAGGAACGGATAAGCCTAACGTAGACAGTCACTTCAGTAGATCTGCTGCATCTTCTGAGTCTTCTACGAATGAACGCAGTCTTTGGTTGGCCTTTCCCACAACTTTTTCTGTGTCTTTCGAATATAGTTGCCCGTAATTGTAATTCCTAGGCATTTTGCTGAATTTACGGCCATTAGATTTGATTGATTTGCCGGCTGCGGTGGCCGAGCGGTTCTAGGCGCTACAGTCCGGAAGTACGCGGCTGCTGCGGTCGCGGGTTCGAATCCTGCCTCGGGCATGGATGTGTGATGTTCTTAGGTTAGTTAGGTTTAAGTAGTTCCAAGTCTAGGGGATTGATGATCTCAGATGTTAAGTCCCATAGTGCTTAGAGCCATTTGAACCTTTTTTTTTATATTGAATTATCGTGTAACCGAAATTTAACGGGTTCCTTTTAGCGCTCATGTGGATGACCTCACACTTTTCATTATTTAGGGTCAACTGCCAATTTTCGTACCATATAGTTATCTTTTCTAAATCGGTTTGCAATTTGCTTTGATGTTCCGATGAGTTTACTAGGCGCAAAGAGTCTAAGGCGGCTGCTCATATTGTCTCTAAAAAATCGTCAATATAGATAAGGAACCGCAGAGGGCCTTGTGGAACGCCAGAAAACTGAATCTCCCGATTTTTGGTTTTTAACAATGGATTGCTTACGACTTTCTATATGACACTCGTAAATTATATGTGTTTTTCTTTTTAGAATAGAAGGAAATTGTGCTTCGTTGTAAGCTGCGTGTGCTCTATCGTCGACTCGTGGTGAGGACGCCTGCTGGCGAGTGCATGCGTTGCGGGCAGTTGGGTTCCGCTGTTTGGTGTTTGGCCACCCCTTGTTTTCTTTTGTGCGCGCTCCGCCAGCCTGCGCTGTGTATTGTTTTAATTTGTGACATCCTTTACAGCCACATTAATTGTTTCCCTTTTGTTTCTTTTCCACGCTGCGCGCTGCAGGAGTGAAATGTAAGTACCGGGCGAACAGCACTGGCTCTTCTTTTTGTGACTGCCCTGTACTGTGCATGCTTTTGTTTTGCCGCGGCATGCTTCTGCCTGTGTCGGCGCTCTGTTCCACGTCACCGGAGTGCTAGCTGAGCACGTGTGCAAGTTACATAATGTGAAGAGTTTGTGTAAACTCGCACTCTGCAATGAGTTTTATCACTGTTGGGCTACTGCCCCGTTGACTGACAGGACACATATAACAGGATCAAAGACGTGTGCCAGCACGTTGGACAATGAATTGAGTTTTTTTTTCTTTTTAACTTGTGAATTAGATTTATGTAATGGATCTCGACAATAGGCTGCAGTATTACAAATGACTAGCAAACCAGAAATCTTTTTTTTTTTTTTTTTTTTTTTTTTTTTTTTTTTTTTTTTTAAAAATTGTAATTTAATTTAATATACAGCGCTTGAAAAAAAGTGGCACTATTGTAATAAATTGTGAGTGTGCGGCTTATTGAATTAATTATTAAAATGTTAACACAAATTACCTTAACGGAGATTACATTACGGTTTGCGCATGATTTTATTTTAAATAAACGTCAGAATGTACTTTAATAAAATACATATTGCTGCATGCACATAATTTTTTAAACAATTGCATGTGCACATGGGTGTTTCTTTGGTTAAACTTTGAAGTGTCTATATTATTTTGTTTCCAAACGTTAGACTGTAGACATGAAAAATGTTAATAGAAATTTAGTGTGCTCCTGAATATTTAAAATTATTGTTGGAATACGCGCATGAGATTTTTAGAAGTAGGTACATTATGATTAACTTACGCTGTGTAAAATTCGCTTGCGCATATTATTTTCAAAACAAACGAGTAAAATATTTCACCCACGAGCGTAAAATAAGTTCATTTCTTTTTTTATTAAAATTTGCAAAGCCATTATGAAACAGCACAGCCGCGCGGGATTAGCCGAGCGGTCTAGGGCGCTGCAGTCATGGACTGTGCGGTTGGTCCCGGCGGAGGTTCGAGTCCTCCCTCGGGCATGGGTGTGTGTGTTTGTCCTTAGGATAATTTAGGTTAAGTAGTATGTAAGCTTATTATTTTGCATTTTCACTTCTTCCATTGAAATTTTTGAGAACGTCATTGTTTCGGTCGAGACACGTCGCAAAACAGGAGTTACTAAGTTTGGTATATTTTGCTAAACGTAGTGAACTCGGTATTCTGATAACTGCTTATATTTATATCTAAGGTTATTACAGTAGTCAGAAGGCAGGGAAAGAAAGCGCTTTAGCATGTTTTTCTGCGTTATTCAAGTCATCCACGCAGTATATAACGTGGCGCTAACTACTGAAATGTTCTTAGACAGCAAAAAAGCAGACGCCGTGTTGCTGACAAAATCTAAAATTGTAATAAAAGAAGTATAAGCATTTAAATACTGTCACTGTAATCCGAAACCGGTCACAGTGGTAAAATAGAGATTAGGCGCCGTTACCGTTTCTCGGTAACGAAGTGCTAATGTCTAAAACATTGAGTTTATGAACTGATATCCACGTGTTTGTATTGATAAAACATGGAGCACAGATTTGGACGTGACGTAGCAAGCTGGTTGCAGTTTGATTGCTCTTCCCGCTGGGAGAAATTTATCATCGTTCAGAACTTCAATTAATATACAGTCAAACGTAAGTAGATCATTTTCTGAATAATATGTGCAGACAGTACTGGAGATTAATTACACTAATGTAGTTTTTAGTCTCAACCTTTAACTTTTTCTGAAATGAAATGACGAGCGACAGGAACTAAAGTAATGTAATATGTAGAGACTCATACTAGGCTATACTGCATGCAAATTAAGAATTATCGAGTGGACAAAATGCGGATTCAGTTCAAAGTCGTTCAACGTCGTCTGCCCAGAAAGAAAGTTTTAGCATTCAGCCGAATATCTCATCTGGTGGCAGTAACAGTCCACAGCCTGTTAGGCTACTACGTTTGTTCTGAGGCGTCAATTGCAGACAGTGCACGTATTGGAACTGCTAATATTTTTCTAGTCCTGAATAATTCCAAAAGAGGAAAAACGGTAAACTTATATCGCGCTACAGGAGGTAACTTACGAAAGGATTCTCTTCAAATGAAGACGATGGAAGATGCCTCTAATTGGAGGAAGGGGCAAGAACTCCGAGCGAAACACGGAGCTGGAGAGCAATTACGCGTCTGAAAAGAGAAACCCGATACTACATAGCAACAAACAACAAAAAAAGTTTTTCGAAGCTAGCTATTGTGAAACCAATACAGACTATTAAGAAGCTAAACAATGTATCTAAAATGGTGATATTTTGTCTTTTAGGTCAGAATGGACAAATGCTAATTGCCTCTTCCAAATTGTACAAACTGAAATCGGACGTTAGAATGAGAGAAAGGGAGACTTGTGTCACTTTCCTTGACAAGGTTATAGAGCCTGAGTAATTATACTGATTGACAGTAAATTCTTACTTATTCGAGTTTCGTAATGAACATTTGCTAAAATATATACCTTTCCATTTTAAGATCCCACTTGCCTTGTATGGAGAGAGTGCAGTTTTTAGATTAAAAATTTTGTGTTATTATTCTCAGCTCTATTGGGAATTTACATAATTTATTGCTTAGTGTCTATGGTGACCACAAATTCAAATAAGCTCCATTAATATTTATTGTTATTGGTAATAAAGTAAAACTACTCCACTATGTCACACTTTGGCCGAATAAAAATATTTGGCATATATGCATTTAGAACATAAATACGAGGGTGTTCAATAAATGATGAAACACTTTTTCTTCTCGCCCAGTTTTGCTTGAAAAACGCGAAATTTGTTGTGGGACATCGTGGCATGCTCTCGCTTCAGCCCCTACAGTTTCGGGAAGTTCCGATAGGTGCGGCGCCACAAGTAGTCTTGAAAATGGCGCCTGTAACGGAGATATGTACCAAGCGGATAACTGTCATTGTCTTGCGGTTCTAGGCGCTGCAGTCCGGAACCGCGGGACTGCTACGGTCGCAGGTTCGAATCCTGCCTCGGGCATGGATGTGTGTGATGTCCTTAGGTTAGTTAGGTTTAAGTAGTTCTAAGTTGTAGGGGACTGATGACCTAAGATGTTAAGTCCCATAGTGCTCAGAGCCATTTGAACTGTCATTGAGTTTGTTTCCGCGGAAAACCAGAGAATCGCGTGTATTTAGAGGAGCCTGCAGGGTGTCTACGGAGACCTCGAAGTGATCAAAAGCACGGCGAGTCGCTGGGCGGGCCGTCTGTCATCATCGCAAAAAGGTCGCGCAAACCTGTCCAATCTCTAAAGTGCCGGCCAACTGCACACATTTGTGACTCCTGCTATGCTGGGATGTGCGGTCACTCTCATTCGAGGTGATAGACGGATCACACTCAAACACCTCGCAGCGCAAGTGGACGTCGCTGTTGGTAGTGCTGACACACTGGTCAACCAGCTGGGGAACTCGAAGCTGTGTGACCGCTGAGTTCCTCGCCGCCTAACAGAAGACCATAAAGACCAACAAAGGTCCATCTGTTTGGCCCTCGGCAAGCAGTGCGTGGATGATGGGGAGGCTATTGATGCAGCGAGACGTTGGCCCCGACGTCGACCAGTAGAGTGGTACTGTGATATCAACGTTCGATACCACACTTGTTAGGGGCTGCAGTTATCGACCGCGGCCCGTATTAGTATCGTTGGACCCACCAGTCGCGACCAGCGCCGCTAGCGCCGCTCCGCGGCTTGTACCAAGTTTCTAGAGGGCTCTCGTCCACTCTTCCTCGGGACATCAAGTAGTAGAGTAGCATAGCCTTCAGCTGGTAGGAAGCAACCTCTAACCAGGCGCTTAGTAACGTATGGCCTAAGTGAGGAGCCAATAGCTATCTGTTTATAATTATATGTATGCAGCCAAAAAAAATCCTGCACAACCATTTAAGTACAATATACACTGCTGGCCACCGTAAATGCAACACCAAGAAAGACAAGAGGTAGCACAACAAAATTTATTTTGTAGATAACATGTTGACCAAGTATCAAATGATTACGTTTACAGACGTCTGTGACATGTGGTTCCTGCCAGAATCAGTAGCCAGAGTAGCCGCCATTGTTGGAGATCACCGCTGCCACACGTCTCGGCATTGAGTCAAAGAGACGTTGGATGTGTTCCTGGGGTACAGCAGCCCAAGCAGCTTCCACACGTTGCCAAAGATCATCTGGTGTGGCAGCTGGGGATGTAATCTGGGTCACTCGTTGAGCTACAATGGACCACATGTTTTCTATCGGCGAAAGATCCGGAGAGCGAGCCGGCCAGGGAAGCAATTCAATCTGGTTATTGACGAAGAACCTTTGGACAATGCGTGTCACGTGTGGTCGCGCATTATCCTGTTGAAATATGGCTGTGGCCGAGCCCTGAAGGTAAGGAAGGACAACTGGCTCCAGCACCTCGAATATGTAGCGCCGGCTATTTAAAGTACCGGCAATGCGTACTAGAGGCGTGCGAGAGTAATATCCAAGACCGCCCCATACCATAATACCCGGTGCAAGACCAGTGTGGCGGTGCATAATGCAGCTGTCCAGCATCCTCTCTCCACGGTGTCTCCACACTCGAATCCGACCATCGTGGTGCTGCAGACAGAAGCGTGCCTCGTCAATAAAGACAACATCATTCCATTCTGCCGTCCACATCCGTCTGTCATCACACCATTGGCGACGGAGACGTCTGTGGTTCTGCGTCAATGGTAGACGAAGCAATGGACGTCTTGCGGACAGACCACTCTGCTGTAAACGGCGTCGAATGGTACGCGCAGACACTGGATGATGCGTTACAGACGCAATGTGCTGTGCTATGGTTCGGGATGTCACTGAGCGATCCGTCACTGCCATGCGCACAATTTGCCTATCAGCACGTGCAGTGGTGCACCGAGGTGAATGCGATCGACCACGTCGGTCCGTCGTACCCTCCTGCATCCAACGGTCACATATCCGCATTACAGTTGTTTGGTTTCGTCCAACACGACTAGCGATTTCTCTGTATGATAATCCACAATCTCGGTAAGCCACTATCCTTCCTCTGTCGAACTCGGATACTTGATCAAACGATGTTCGCTGTTGTCTACGAGGCATAACTGATCATCTTGTGAAACAACCACAAGGTAAACACACGTGCCGAACGTACACTCGTCGAAATCGCCAAGCCTTAAATGGCGCTATGAGGTGGCGCCACAGGTGCGCGTGAAGTGCGTCTGCGCTGAAATTCTAATCAGTTGCATATCTCATCGCTGCAAACCCATGGTGTAAATTTCACTTGATTCGGATGCTTCCTTCAGGGTGTTGCATTTACGGTGGCCAGTAGTGTATATTATTTTTTACCAACGACTTTTAATTATTTTAGTCTTTGCAGATCCAGACCGTGCAGCCAGCACCTTATCAACGTTCCTGACAAACGTGCTGTGACTCATATGTTTCTGCTTAGCACTGGCCACTAGTCAACATTGGCGACGACTCGTTCGTCGTCATCATAACAGGTACCATGCGGGTATACAGGCTCCCCCAGTAGTATGGCGTAAGATCGTTGCATTGAACATAGGTTATGTTAAAAAAGAGGGTTTTGTAGTCAAAAGAGTGGGGAATTACATGTTGTATGAAAACGATGAATGTAATCAACCTGCTTTTTTTTTAAAAAAAAAAAAAGTCACGTTATTTATTTAACGCCCCTCGTAGTAACTCACTGCTCCATAGCCTGCCAAAACCAATGCTCTTAACCTCGGTAATAATTGGTAGCATTCAACCGTAACTTTTGCTCTACACAACTCAGCAGCCCGTTTTGAGCGACAATGATCTTATCATCAGGTTAAAAAACTTAGCTCATGAGATTAAAACGCTGAAAAGTCTACCATCACGTTTGTGGTGTTCACAAAATAATGTGGAATAAAAACGCATCGGACTGCGGGTCCTCGTCTTCCATTAAAATCAACGAGTTCTGCCAGTGGCTGTCTCAGCCCACACGGCACACTGCAGCAGGCCGCGTCCTGCTAATCTGGCATGGGCTCTAAGAGTTTCAAATTGACGTTTCTGCGGAGCTCCGGAGGTTGTTGCGAACTGATGTGTCCGCGGTATTATCTAGTATGCGCAGCTATTGGCACAACCATACTGCTGTTCTATTGGTCGCCTACATTTTCCACATTTCCTAAATTTACGGTCGTCAGCTTCTAGCTACTTCGTTAAAGAGGCGTTGCAAATTTATAATCATGTATCTGCTTTGAGATAATTCTACAAATATGTTAAATAAGCTCATTCCCTTGTCGTTACCTTGCTCATTCGGAATACTGCTGTTTTTTTTCATGATTGAGTATCTCCAGTTCTTCCAGCAAGTCGAGTTCCCTTCCTTTCTTTTCTACGAGCGAAGTTTCAAGTCTTCTTCTATTCCCTTAAGAGACTGGCCAGTTTCGTGTACATGATCCGCAACAGCTGATTTTTCATAACTAACCAGTCTGAATATAGAGGAATGTTCGAGACGAGTCATTGGCTTTGATGAGGACGGAGGTTCAAATGGCTCTGATCACTATGGGACTTAACATCTGATGTCATCAGTCCCCTAGAACTTAGAACTACTTAAACCTAACTAACCTAAGGACATCACACACATCCATGCCCGAGGCAGGATTCGAACCTGTGTACGTAGCGGTCGCGCGGTACCAGACTGAAGCGGCTAGAACCGCTCGGCCACCACGGCCGGCGGGAAAGAAATCGCCCGTTGCCTTTTTCAAAGGAAGCATCGCGGCATTTGCCTGAAGCGATTTAGCGAAATCACGGAAAACCTAAATCAGGATGGACGGAAGCGGGTTTGGAACGTCGTCCTCGAGGATGCGAGTCCAGTGTGCTAACCACTGCGCCACCTCGCCTGATACCCAAGTTACAATAATTCTTTAATCATCAATATGACATTTCCCGTCACTTTTTACAACAAATCGTATAATTAACGACGAGTTTTCGAGAGACCTGCAATTTGCTGGTGCTTAGGAATGGAATTTGTACATACGAGCTTCAATTGAAAGCCAAAGTCGCGTGTCACGACTCTGTATTGATAAAGATGGCGTCATCCGACATAGGTGGCGTCCTTCCATGTCATTGGTCTACGTTCAAAAGCACATTCTGAATATCTGATACGCTAGGTATTGCCCTGCACGTTTGGAAAGACTCAAAAAAATGTTCAAATGTGTGTGAAATCTTATGGGACTTAACTGCTAAGGTCATCAGTCCCTAAAGCCGTCGGCACACGGACCGTGCTGTCGAACGTTAACGGTGAGCGTGCCAAGTTCAACGTGCTGCTGAACGCTCAGGAACGATGCGATTTGTGCATACGGTACATGGGCCCCAACGTGGTATACGCGATCGCAACGCACTCCAGCGGCAGTTGATGGATGTTTCTAGTTCGTAAATCACACTGTTTACTCAACGGGTGCGCGTAATTCCCACGTTAGCTCTATTAAAAAGCACATTTCTTCCATCGTCCACGAAAAGGAAAGTACCATGTCCAATCAGTAAGGACACAGGCTTATAAAAGTTCCGTTACAGACAGTGCGTTACAAATTTGGAATCCTTCTCCGCGTAAGATAAACGTTATTTCATGATTCCCACATTTCAGAAAAACTCCAAGGTCAGTCTTACTTGATCACTGTCCCTACCCAGTAGCAGAATCTTTGCAACATGTGAATTACGAAGCGTAAAAGAAGAAGGAGTAAAATATCTTTAAACAAGTAGCGCAAGCTGTCCTTTAGATTAAGCCAATCGAACAGTCACCCCCCCCCCCCCCCCCAAAAAAGGTGAACTTGTATTTACATAACATCAAATATTATAGTCTACACTTGTATTAAACTAATAATAAAGTATCGGAACCTAATAAAAACGTGAATGTTAAGAAAAAAAAAATGGTTGTGTCAGGACGCGAACCACCGCCCCAACAAAAAAAAATCTTTCCAGAACACTGACGCTCTTTATTACGCTAAACCAACATCTCCCGTGTTGGCACTAATCATAGTATCTTAGCACCTGCTAAAAACACTAATCGTAGATATGTTACTAACTGAAATTTAATTATAACAAATTGTACCAAGAACAATGCGTTTTGGGTGGATCTTCAGTGTGTCGCTGCCTTCAAATAGCCTACTCTCATTATACCCAAGTTACAATTATTCTTTTGCCGCGAATATGATGTTTCTCATTATTTTATTGGAACGAATCACACAGTTAACAACGGGTTTTGCAGTGATTCTCAATTTGCTGGTGCTCGAAACGGCATATATACGTATAGACTTTAAATGAATGCCAATATGGCGCCACACAACTCTGTACTGAAGGGAGACGGCGTGCTTGTGACGTAGGTGGCGTTGGGCCATCTCATTGGTCAACGCTCAGACGCACGCTCAGAATATCTGACATGACAGATATTCCTCTGCACGTTCGAAAAGACTCCCATGCTGTGACGTCAGAAACTCGGCACGCTCAATGCTCAACGTTCGGATGCACGGTCCGTGTGCCGACAGCTTAAGCTTACACACTACTTAACCTAAATTATTCTATGGACAAACACACACATCCATGCCCGAGGGAGGACTCGAACCTCCGCCAGCACCAGCCGCACAGTCCATGACTGCAGCGCTTTAGACCGCGGAAAGACTCCCCAAAGTGTTTTTTTAGCCGGGCTATGACGTCAGAAACTGGGTATTCTCAACTTTCAACGTTGGAATGCACCGTCTGTGTCTAGACAGCTTTAAGGACATTAGCTATGTGGGTACCCCGGCCGGTGTGGCCGAGCGGCTCTAGGCGCTACAGTCTGGAACCGCGCGACCGCTACGGTCGCAGGTTCGAATCCTGCCTCGGGCATGGACGTGTGTGATGTCCTTAGTTTAGTTAGGTTTAAGTAGTTCTAAGTTCTAGGGGACTGATGACCTCAGATGTTAAGTCCTATAGTGCTCAGAGCCATTTGAACCATATGTGGGTACGCTGCAACGGTAAAAATGAAATAGGAAAAAGTTGTGGTTGCTCATTGTAAGGCTCACAGCGCTCCGAGTGTGTGTGTGTGTGTGTGTGTGTGTGTGTGTGGAAACTCGGCTGTCGTAGACCACAACCGAACTGCAGATTGTTGACGAATACCGCAAAGCGTAGCGTAGCGTGGCAGTGCGACTGCACAGTGCGGGCGCTCATGTGTATAGGGAACGTTCGCCGTGGGGACACGCGGCGGCTAATTGTGAATGCGTCTGGCGCGCTCGCGGCGAGTCGTAGCGAGCTGAGCCCAGCTGTCTGCGGGCAGCGCGGGTCGTCAGGAATGCAGCGCGGCTGCGCTCCTCGCGTCTCTCCTAATTGGATAACAAGCCGGCCGCAGGGGTTGGGATCGGGTGGCCCTTAATAGTGGCTGCGCGCGGGTTCTCACGCAGGGGTAGCGCGCTAAACGGCGGGCGCGCGGCACTGCGCCGGCAGGGAATGCTGGCCGCTTCTGGCCAAGCATCGCGAGCCACCAGGGACGCCGGTTATCGTTGAAACCAGTCGTTTTCAGTTATATCGGTTTAAAGCCACTCAAAATAACCGATATCGTTTTTTAAATCTTTTTTTTTTGTTATTACACTACTGTCCATTAAAATTGCTACACCAAGAAATGCAGATGATAAATGGGTATTCATTGGACAAATATATTATACTAGAACTGACATGTGATTACATTTTCACCCAATTTGGGTGCGTAGGTCCTGAGAAATCAGTACCCAGAACAACCATCTCCGGCCGTAATAGCGACCTTGATACGCCCGGGCATTGAGTCAAACAGAGCTTGGATGGAGTGTACAGGTACAGCTGCCCATGCAGCTTCAACACGATACCACAGTTCATCGAGAGTGATGACTGGCGTATTGTGAAGAGCCAATTGCTCGCCCACCATTGACCAGATATTTTCATTTGGTGAGACATCTGGAGAATGTGCTGGCCAGGGCAGCAGTCGAACATTTTCTGTATCCAGAAAGGCCCACACAGAACCTGCAAAATGCGGTCGTGCATTATCCTGCTGAAACGTAGGGCTTCGCAGGGATCGAATGAAGGGTAGAGCCACGGGTCGTAACACATCTGAAACGTAGCGTCCACTGTTCAAAGTTCCGTCAATGCGAACAAGAGGTGACCGAGACATGTAACCAATGGCACCCCATACCATCACGCCGGGTGATGCGCCAGTATGGCGATGACGAATACACGCTTCCAAAGTGCATTCACCGCGATCTCGCCAAACACGGATAGGACCATCATGATGCTGTAAACAGAACCCGGATTCATCCGAAAAAATGACGTTTTGCCATTCGTGCAACCAGGTTTGTCGTTGGGTACACCATTGCAGGCACTCCTGTCTGTGATGCAGCGTCAAGGGTAACCGCAGCCGTGGTCTCCGAGCTGATAGTCCATGCTGTTGCAAACTTCGTCGAACTGTTCGTGCAGATGGTTGTTGTCTAGCAAACGTCCCCATCTGTTGACTCAGGGATCGAGACGTGGCCTTACGATCCGTTACAGCCATGCGGATAAGATGCCTGTCATCTCGACTGCTAGTGATACGAGGCCGTTGGGATCCAGCACGGCGTTCCGTATTACCCTCCTGAATCCACCGATTCCATATTCTGCTAACACACATTGGATCTCGACCAACGCGAGCAGCAATGTCGCGATACGATAAACCGCATTCGCGATAGTCTACAATCCGACCTTTATCAAATTCGGAAACGTGATGGTACGCATTTTTCCTCCTTACATGAGGCATCACAACAACGTTTCACCAGGTAACGCCGGTCAACAGCTGTTTGTGTATGAGAAATCTGTTGGAAACTTTCCTCATGTCAGCACGTTGTAGGTGTCGCCACCGGAGTCAACCTTGTGTGAATGCTCTGAAAAGCTAATCATTCGCATATCATAGCATCTTCTTCCTGTCGGTTAAATTTCGCGGTCTGTAGCACGTCATCTTCGTGGTGAAGCAATTTTAATGGCCAGTAGTGTATTATTTCTGTTATTTCCTGTAATAAAAGTATAAAGCAAACGAAGGTTGAAAAATTTTAATTCCCTCACTCTCAAGGTACATATCTAGATTTATATGATTACTCTGCGATTCACAATTAAGTGCCTGGCAGAGGTTCATCGAACTACCTTTCAGCTACTTCTCTGCCGTTCCACTCTCGATCAGCGCGAGGGACAAACCAACGCTTAAATATTTCTGTGCAAGCGCTGATTACTCTTATTTTATTACGATGATCATTTTTCATCTGATGATCATTTTTCACATGATGATCATTTTTCATCAGATGAAGGAGTTTATTTGGGGCAGATAGATTAAAGCAGTAGTGTAGTAACTAGGGATGGGAGAAAATGACCGGTTAAAATCGATACCGTTATTTTAGTTCTGAATAGTCTGTAATTTTCGGTATTTGTTTGGTCTCGGTTACAACAGCTGTCGCCGTCTGCCATTAGTTGTAATACACAATCGCACTGTCCCTAATCTACAATTATTTTGCGGAATGTGGTACCGATAAAAATATAGAAAAATGCACAATTTCCTTTAAAAGATTAAGAGCGGAGGCAGCCACAACAATCTTGTGATATCATATAAGGAGATAACTATTCATAGTTTAGAGTGAAAATTGAAAGTAGCTGGTCTGTTGCCTGGGGCTACGTAATATCACTTTATCTGCTTTTAGACCCTTAAAACGGACAAATTAACACGAAAAACTGAGTACTTCAACCTCAGTTTTCGTCCCGTAGCAATGATTATTCCTAAAGTCAAAATGGTGGTATGATCCTCGATTACAACATGATTTTTGAGCAGAGTTTCAAAAAATTAGAATCAATCTGAGAATACCGGTGTTTTTTTTTTTTTTTTTTTTTTTTTTTTTTTTTTTTTTTTTTTGTAGTATTCAGCCACTTACGACTTTTCGAGAAAAGCAGCGGTTGGTGAACGACAAAGTTCTTTTTTTTTAAACTGCGTATTTAATTTAGTATTTTGATTCTAGTTAAACTGCGTGCCTGTGCAGTTTCGTTTCAGTTGTATGACTAGATTCGTGTGTCCTATCAGAAAGGTGACAGTTTGTAATAACTGACGAAAAGTCATCGAACAAAACAGAAGTAATATCTGGCGATCCCCGAGGAAGTCTTATAGGGTCTCGGTTCAAATGACTCTGAGCACTATGGGACTTAACATCTGAGGTCATCAGTCCCCTAGATCTTAGAACTACTTAAACCTAACTAATCTAAGGACATCACACACACCCATGCCCGAGGCAGGATTCTAACCTGCGACCGTAGCGTTCGCGCGGTTCCAGACTGTAGCCCCTAGAACCGCTCGGCCACTTCGGCCGGCAGGGTCTCTGTTGTTCCTGACACACGTAAATATTTAGGACACAACTGAGCAGTCCTCTAAGATTGTTTGCAGATGGTGCTGTCATTTACGGTCACGTAATATCATCAGATGATTAAAATGATTTACACAAATCTCTATGGTGCAAAAAGTGGCAATTAACTCTAAATCAAGAAAAGTTTTAAGTCAACCACACGAACACTAAAAAGAACCTGATAAATTTCAGTTAGACGATAAATCACGCAAATCTAAATGCTGTTAATACAACTAAATACTTAGGAAATGCAGTTACGAATAACTTACATAGGAACGACCACATAGACAACGTTGTGGGGAAAGCAAACCAAAGACTGGGATTTATTGGCACAACACTTAGAAAATGTAACAGATGCTGTCGTGGAAAGTAAAATTAAGAAATATTTCTAAGATATCTGTGTGCAAACAACTGATTTTCGATATGCCAATTTAGACAATTTCTTAAGAAATATTTTGTTTCCTATGAGTAGTTTCTTTACGTGTAGCTGTGGAAGTAACGGTGCGTTTATAGTTTGCAATTTTTTTATTGTGACGTTTTGTTACATTATTCCATGGATTTATTATGTCTTCGCTGAATATTTATCCCAAGCACAACATAGGCTTTAGGGGGCAGGGATTAGGAAACCAGGCGCTGTAATCGTACCGAAGTACAGATTAGAAACACGTTTGAAAACGCATTTTGAGAAACGATTTTTGTGTCTGTGTGGAATCTGGTTGAAGACTTAAAGAATAAAGATTCAGTATACTCAAAACAGTTTGGATTATTTGTATTACCCTACCAAATACAATAATTCTCCCTTAAGGGGTACGAGTTGAGCAACCTTACCCTGCCTTCCTTCTGCAGAAGTCACATCTGAAGACGCCCACGAAGGTATGATTTGTATTAAAGTATTTTTCATGTGTAAAAATTTGTATTTTGAAGTGGTGGCTGAAATACTGTATTACAAAAATATGTAGAAAAAAGGAACAATAATAGTGTTACGCCTACAAGCGTGATTCTTTAGCGCCATGGGGCAGGCGTCTCCGTTAAATATAGGAAAAAGAATCCCATAATGTTTGAATACTCCATTAGTAGTGTGGCGCTTGACACAGTCACGTCGATTAAATATTTGGGCGTAACACTGCAGAGCGATATGAAGTGGGACAAGCATGTAATGGCAGTTGTGGGGAAGGCGGATAGTCGTCTTCGGTTCATTGGTAGAATTTTGGGAAGATGTGGTTCATCTGTATGGGAGACCGCTTATGAAACACTAACACGACCTATTCTTGAGTACTGCTCGTGCGATTGGGATCCCTATCAGGTCGGATTGAGGGAGGACATAGAAGCAATTCAGAGGCGGGCTGCTAGATTTGTTACTGGTAAGTTTGATCATCACGCGAGTGTTACGGAAATGCTTCAGGAACTCGGGTGGGAGTCTCTGGAGGAAAGGAGGCGTTCTTTTCGTGAATCGCTACTGAAGCATTTGAGGCTGACTGCAGTACAGTTTTACTGCCGCCAACTTATATTTCGCGGAAAGACCACAAAGATAAGAGAGATTAGGGCTCGTACAGAGGCATATAGGCAGTCATTTTTCCCTCGTTCTGTTTGGGAGTGGAACAGGGAGAAAAGATGCTAGTTGTGGTACAAGGTACCCTCCGCCACGCACCGTATGGTGGATTGCAGAGTATGTATGTAACTGTAGATGTACTGCAAAAGTGCGTCCGGCGGCGCCATTCAGCGACGTAAACGCGTTTAGAACGGATTGGTGGAGGCTGCCAGCGCCTTTGACGAGTGACCAGAATGTGCACAGTCTGGGCCGCTCGCGCGTGCCATTAGGCCGACGCGACTGCAGGTTTATTTTATGAGCTCTGCGCCACCGGCGCGGAGGGGTATATTTGCCGAGTTTCACTCCGAGGAGGGGTGGCCCTCCAGAGAGGCTCAGCCGCGGAGTGCAGGGAGGGGGGCAAACACCCTGCCGTCTGCCGTTTCTGGCCGAGGGAGGAACCCAGCACACCGCGCAGTTTTCCTGCTCGTGACAGGCAAAAGTGGTACTGGGGTAAGTGATTAACTTGCAGCCGGGAAAGTTATCCAGGGAACTCTACGATTATGCACAGAACACTACCGGGTAATTCAGAAAGAGAGCCGGTCGCAGTGGCCGAGCGGTTCTAGGCGCTTCAGTCTGGAACCGCGCGACCGCTACGGTCGCAGGTTCGAATCCTGCCTCGGGCATGGATGTGTGTGACGTCCTTGGTTGGTTAGGTTTATGTATTTCTAAGTATAGGGGACTGTTGACCTCAGATGTTAAGTCCCATAGTGCTCAGAGCCATTTGAACCATTTTTTCAGAAAGAGAGGGCTGATTCCAGTTGTTTATTACAGACAAACTACACTGAGGTGACAAAAGTCATGGGATACCTCGTAACATCGTGTCGGACCTTCTTAGTGCGGCGTAGTGCAGCAACACCATGTGGCATGGGGCCCCAACAAGTCGTTGGAAGTCCCCTGCAGAAATACTGAGCCACGCTGCCTTTATAGCCGTCGATAATAACTAATGTGTTGCCGGTGAAAGATGGTGTCCACGAACTGATGTCACGCTTATGCCTCATAAATGTTCGATGGAGTTCATTTCGAGCGATCCGGGTTGGCAAATCACTCGCTCGAACCGTCCACAATGTTCTTCTACATCTACATAGATACTATGCAAATCACATTTAAGTGCCTGGCAGAAGGTTCATCGAACCACCTTCTCAATTCTCTATTATTCCAATCTCGTATAGCGCGCGGAAAGAATGAACACCTATATCTTTCCGTACGAGCTCTGATTTTCCTTATTTTATCGTGATGATCGTTCCTCCCTATGCAGGTCGGTATCAACAAAATATTTTCGCATACAGAGGAGAAAGTTGGCGATTGGAATTTCGTGAGATGATTCCATCGCAACGAAAAACGCCTTTCTTTTAACGATTTCCAGCCCAAATCCTGTATCATTTCTGTGACACTCTCTCCCATATTTCGCGATAATACATAACGTGCTGCCTTTCTTTGAACTTTTTCGATGTACTCCGTCAGTCCTATCTGATAAGGATCCCACACCGCGCAGCAGTATTCTAAAAGAGGACGGACAAGCGTAGTGTAGGCAATCTCCTTAGTAGGTGTGTCGTGCCAATAAAACGCAGCCTCCCCCACAACATTTTCTATGTGTTCCTTCCAATTTAAGTTGTTCGTAATTGTAATACCTAGATATTTAATTGAATTTACCTCTTTTAGGTTAGACTGATTTACTTAGTAACCGAAGTTTATTTAGCACTCATGTGGATGACCTCACACTTTCAGTTATTTTGGATCAACTGCCAATTTTCGAACCATTCAAATATCTTTTCTAAATCGTTTTGCAATTTGTTTTGATCTTCTGATGACTTTTTTAGTCCATAAACGACAGCGTCATCTGCAAACAACCGAAGACGGCTATTCAGATTGTCTCCCAAATCGTTTATATTGTCTCCCAAATCGTTTATATAGATAAGGAACAGCAAAGTGTCTATAACACTACCTTTGGAGACGCCAGAAATCACTTCTGTTTCACTCGATGACTCTCCATCAGTTACTACGAACTGTGATCTCTCTGACAGGAAATCACAAATCCAGTCACATAACTGACACGATATCACATAAGCACGCAATTTCACTACGAGCCGCTTGTGTGGTACCGTGTCAAAAGCCTTCCGGAAATCCAGAAATACAGAATCGATCTGAAATCCCTTGTCAATAGCACTCATCATTTCATATGAATAAAGAGCTAGTTGTGTTTCACAGGAACGATGTTTTCTAAACCCATATTGACTCTGTGTCGAGGTAATTCATAATGTCTAAACACAATATATGTTCCAGAATCCTGCTGCATATCAACGTTAACGATATGAGCCTGTAATTTAGTGGATTACTCCTACTACCTTTGCCGGCCGGTGTGGCCGAGCGGTTCTAGGCGCTACAGTCTTGGACCGTGCGACCGCTACGGTCACAGGTTCGAATCCTGCCTCGGGCGTGGATGTGTGTGATGTCCTTAGGTTAGTTAGGTTTAAGTAGTTCTAAGTTCTAGGGGACTGATGACCTCAGATGCTAAGTCCCATACTGCTCAGAGCCAGTTCCAGTTCCTAATACCTTTCTTGAATATTGGTGTTACCCGTGCAACTTTCCAGTCTTTGGGTGCGGATCTTTCGTCGAGCGAACAGTTGTATATGATTGTTAAGTATGGAGCTAATGCATCAGCATACTCCTAAAGGAACCTAATTGGTATACAGTCTGGGCCGAAGACTTGCTTTTATTAAGTGATTGAAGTTGCTTCACTACTCCGAGGATATTTACTTCTACGTTACTCATGTTGGCAGCTGTTATCGATTCGAATTCTGGAATATTTATTTCGTCTTCTTTCGTGAAGGCATTTCGGAATGCTGTGTTCAGTAACTCTGCTTTGGCAGCACTGTCTTCAAATCAACCGAGAACAATTGTGGCCGCAGACATGACATCGCTCCTTCGGAACATGAAGTCGATTAATGGCTGCAAAAAATGGTCTCTAAGTAGCCGAACATAACTATTTCAAGTCAGTGATTGGTTCAGTTGGACCAAAGGACCCAGTCCACTCCATGTAAACAGAGCCCACACCATTAAGGGGAGGAGCCACCACTAGCTTGCACAGCCACTTGTTGACAACCTGGGTCCAGGGCTTCGTGAGGTCTTGTACCACACTCCAACCCTACATTCAACCCTTATCAACGGAAATCGACTATCGTTACGAGCCCTGGGTTGGCATTGGAGGCGATGTCGTGCTGTTAGCAAAGGCACTCGCGTCAGTCGTCTGCTGCCATAGCCTATTAACGCGAAATTCCGCCGCACATCCCTAACAGACGCGTTTGTCGTTACGTCCCACGTCGATTTCTGCAGTTACACTACTGGGCATTAAAATTGCTACACCACGAAGATGACGTGCTACAGACGCGAAATTTAACCGACAGGAAGAAGATGCTGTGATGTGCAAATGATTAGCTTTTCAGAGCATTCACACAAGGTTGGCGCCGGTGGCGACACCTACAACGTGCTGACATGAGGAAAGTTTCCAACCGATTTCTCATACACAAACAGCAGTTGACCGTCGTTGCCTGGTGAAACGTTGTTGTGATGCCTCGTGTAAGGAAGAAAAATGTGTCCCATCACGTTTCCGACATTGATAAAGGTCGGATTGTATCCTATCGCTATTGCGGTATATCGTATCGCGATATTGCTGCTAGCGTTGGTCGAGATACAATGACTGTTAGCAGAATATGGAATCGGTGGTTTCAGGAGGGTAATACGGGCCACCGTACTGGATCCCAACGGCCTCGTATCACTAGCAGTCGAGATGACAGGCATCTTATCCGCATGGCTGTAACGGATCGTGCAGCCACGTCTCGATCCCTTAGTCAACAGATGGGGACGTTTGCAAGACAACAACCTTCTGCACGAACAGTTCGACGACGTTTGCAGCAGCATGGACTATCAGCTCGGAGACCATGGCTGCGGTTACCTTGACGCTGCATCACAGACAGGCGCCTCCGATGGTGTTCTCAACGACGAACTTGGGTGCACGAATGGCAAAACGTCATTTTTTCGGATGAATCCAGGTTCTGTTTACAACATCATGATGGTCGTATCCGTGTTTGGCAACATAGCGGTAAACGCACAAAATGGTTCATATGGCTCTGAGCACTATGCGACTTATCTTCTGAGGTCATTAGTCGCCTAGAACTTAGAACTAATTAAACCTAACTAACCTAAGGACATCACACACATCCATGCCCGAGGCAGGATTCGAACCTGCAACCGTAGCGGTCGCTCAGTTCCAGACTGTAGCGCCTAGAACCGCACGGCCACTCCGGCCGGCGGTGAACGCACATTGGAAGCGTGTATACGTTATCGCCATACTGGCGTATCACCCGGCGTGATGGTATGAGGTGCCATTGGTTACACGTCTCGGTCACCTCTTGTTCGCATTGACGACACTTTGAAGATTTCATGTGTGTTACGACCCGTACCGTAACTCTTCATTCGATCCCTGAGAAACCCCACATTTCAGTAGGGTAATGCACGATCGCATGTTGCAGGTCCTGTACGGGCCTTTCTGGATACAGAAAATGTTCGACTGCTGCCCTGGCCAGCACATTCTCCAGATTTCTCACCAATTGGAAACGTCTGGTCAATGGTGGCCGAGCAACTGGCTCGTCACAATACGCCAGTCACTACCCTTGATGAACTGTGGTATCGTGTTGAAGGTGCATGGGCAATTATACCTGTACACGCCATCCAAGCTCTGTTTGACTCAATGCGCAGACGTATCAAGGCCGTTATTACGGCCAGTGTTGGTTGTTCTGGGTACTGATTTCTCAGGATCTATGCACCCAAATTGCGTGAAAATGTAATCACATGTCAGCTCTAGTATAATATATTTGTCCAGTGAATACCCGTTTATCATCTGCATTTCTTCTTGGTGTAGCAATATTAATGGCCAGTAGTGTACTTCAGGCAGTGTTGCTTTTCTGTTAGCACTGACAACACTACGCAAACGCCGCTGCTCTCGGTCGTTAAGATGAGGCCGTTGAACACTGCGTTGTACATAGTGAGAGGTAATGCTTGAAATTCGGTATTCACGGCACACTTTTGATACTATGGATCTCGGAATATTGAATTCCGTATCGTTTTTCGAAATGAAATATTCCATGCATCTAGCTCTAACTACCATTCCACGTTCAAAGTCTGTTAATTCCCGTGCCATTATCACATCGGAAACATCTTCACATGAATCACGTGAGTACAAATGACTGTTCCGCCAATGCACCACTCTTTTATACCTACTGCACGCGATGGTACCGCCACTGTATATGTGCGTATTGCTGTCCCATGACTGAAATCAGGTCAGTATATATTTGTAAAAGTTAGAAACACGTTACGCGTGCCACTGGATAGAGGAAGGTTCAAAGTTTTGACACAGCTGCGCTGTTGTCTGTTTGTAGCAATACGGCGACTACATCACAAGTCAAATAATTTTGTGTGTTGGAATTTGTGCGAAGTCAGTCCATTGTTCAAGTGAAACGTGCATTCAGACGTCGATGCAGCAAGAAGCCGCGTCTGCACTTTCAGATTTATGACTGGCATACAAGATTCGTGGAAGCTGGTTACATATGCAAAGGAAAGAGCAGCTCTGGTCGGCCACGCTGATGAAAATGTCGAGCGTATCTGAGGTTCGTTTACACGGAGCCCTCGGAAGCCCACAAGAGAAGCAACTTCCTCACACAAAGTTGAGGCGTGCTCTGAAACGACGCCTGCATGTAAAGCCGTACAAGCTGCAGTTACTGCAGCACTGCGTCCCGGCAACCACAGCAGAAGATACGATTTTTGCAGGTTAGTTCCTCGTGAGACGGCAGAGGACATTTTCATCCCGAATGACTATCCTATCAGATAAAGTAAACCGGCATGATGTAAGAATGTGGGGGGGGGGGGGGGGGGGTCACAAAATCCTGGCGCTGTCGTCGAACTTGAAAGGCATCGAAACTGAATGTTTTTTGTGCCGTTTCTGCTCGGAGATTTTGTGGACCTCTCTTTTTTTGCGGAGGAAACTGTGACAGGAATGTCATACCTAAACATGCCGCAAAACAGGTTGTTTCCTCAACTTCACGAAGATTCCAGTAATTTTCGTGCTTATCAGCGCTCCGCCACTTTCACCTTGAGGCGCGGCTTTATCTTAACGATACCATCCTACACAGCTGTATTTGAAAAGATGGACAGCAAGATATTGTTAATTTGCTTTTGACCTCCCAGGTCACCATACCCCATTGCAATTTTTTTTCTGAAGGATACCTAACAGACAGAGTCTTTGTCTCTCTTATGGTAGTTATTCTTCAAGGTCTGAGAAATCGAATTGTTGAAGTTGTAGATTCAATAAATAAAGGCAGTCGATTCATGTGTGGAATGAAATTATCTACTGTTCCAATGTTTCTCGAGCAACAGATGGTGCTCATGTTGAGTGTGTGGTACAGTGCCTGGTTGAACACAAAGCTTTGGACCTTGATGTATCCGGTGACATGCGCAATGTGTTTCTATCATTCATAGTCTGTTTGTAATAAGCAATTGAAATCTGTTCTTTCTTTTTGGGTTACCACGGTACTTCTCCGCTTTATGAATTCTACTGTGTTCAAGCGGAAGTCAAGACGCATAGGCGATATTTTTTTCTGCATGATACGTTGACAGCGATGACATCTCCTTAACCTCTTTTGTTCTTCTGCATTCATTGAATAAATCTATTCACAGTACGATATGGGAGCATATTACCAGCGTCCCTAAGCACCTAGATACATTTAAGTGAAGTGATTCGTTTTTGAAGGGATTGAAGCTGCAGAGGTTATCAGAATCCAGGAGCAGTATAATCTTAGGGAATAAACCGTTTTAACCCGTTTAATGAAAATTTTTTTCAGACTGAAAGACATTAATGTTTGGTTAATTTAATTAATGTCGTAATCATAATAACAAAATGAAGAAAAAAAATTCTATCCGTTTTGTTTTCCAATGCAGGGACGGCTGGTACATACAAGGTTATTCATAAGTATCTTTGGGGTTCCAGAAGATAACTGCTTAAAAACCAGAAGAAAGACCCAAATCAGTGGACAGAGCATCTCTCCAGGTTTGTAATAAGAGTTTTGTAAGGGCACTGTTTACAAAGCGACATATTTCAGAGCATGCGTGCAATTCGTTTACACGAATTGTGCGTGAAGACGCGACAGGAGCCCGCTTTGCAAATCTGGTCATTGTTTTGCCTACTTTAAGACGACAACTACTTTGATGCAACAATAAGGAGCGGATGACTTATCTACATATATGACGTATCTGCCCCTTAATGGGTCAAATGGCCCTAAGCACTATGGGACTTGACCTCAGATGTTATCAATCCCCTAGAACTTAGAACTACTTAAACCTAACTAACCTACGGGCATCACACACATCCATGCCCGAGGCAGGATTCGAACCTGCGACCGTAGCAGCAGCGTGGTTCCGGACTGAAACGCCTAGAGCCGCTCGGCCACAGCGGACGGCGCCCCTTAATGCATCTAGTCACCAGGTGTATTACGAATCGAAACTTATAGAGATGCTCTATCCTCTGATATGTCATTTTCCTACATGTTTCGTAGTTTTCGGGCAGTTAGTCGTTTTATGAAACCCACATGATACGTATGAATAATCTTGTATGCATCACACTGGTGTTTTGGCATAGAACCTATATGTCCCAGTGGTAATGATATGGATTATGATCCTGTATTCTCATTTATACTATACACTCAAAGACAAAAAGAAAGTCGCCTCACGAAGTAATTATCCAAATGGGACGGAAATGTACATGTAGAAAGAAACAAATGATCACAATTTCAGAAAAATTGGATGATTTATTCAAGAGAAAGAGCTTCAGAAATTGAGCAAGTCAGTACCGCATTGGTCCACTTCTGGCCCTTATGCAAGCATTTATTCGTCCTGGCATTGATTGATAGCGTTGTTGGATATCTGACGGATATATTGTCAAATCCTGTCCAATTGGTGCGTTAGGTCGTCAAAATTCCGAGATGTTTGGAGGGCTCTGGCCATAATGGTCCAAACGTTCTTATCATACAATGAAGGCTTTCATGACCGGATGTTTCAGCTGCCGAGAATTCTTCCGGGTTGTTTGGCCGTGGTCCAGGGAACTCTTCTATCCCTGACGTTTCGCCCAACGTAGCTTTGGACGAAACATCAGGGATAGAACAGTTCCATGGACCTCGGCCATGCACCCCGGAAGAATTCTCGACAGCTTGAGCGTTCTTAGTTACTGCTGTCCAAAGTAGGGCTTGAGAAGCACAGAGACAAGCAGGAGAAACCCTCGTCGTGTGCGGGCGGGCGTTATCTTGCTGAAATGTAGGACCAGGATGACTTGCCATGAAGGGCAACAAAACGGGATGTAGAATATCATCGACGTACTGCTGTGTCGTAAAGGTGCCGCAGATAACGATCAAAGGAGGAGGAGATTAGTGTTTAACGTCCCTTCGAGGTCATTACAAACGGAGCACAGGCTCGGATTAGTGGAGGATAGGGAAGGAAATCGGCCGTGCCTTCTCAAAGGAACCATCCCGGCATTTGCCTGAAGTGATGGAGGGAAATCACGGAAAACCTTAATCAAGATGACCGGACGCGAGTTTGAACTGTCGTCCTTCAGAATGCGAGTCCAGTGTGCTAACCGCTGCACCACCTCGCCCGGTAACAATCAAAGGGGTCCTGCTACGAAAACAAACGGAAGGCGAGACCATCCCTGGTTGTCGGGCCTTAGGGCGGGCGACAGTCGGGTTGGTATGCAACCGCTGTCTGGGGCGTCAACAGACACTTCTTCGGCCTGGAATCTCACTGATTGGAGAATAATTGTCGTCACAATGACCAGTGAAAGTGCTCCTCGTGTTATTTCGATTCAATGACTGTCAAGCATATATACTTGCATGATGGGTGGCTTCAGGAAGATCATACTCAAGACCAAGCAGCACCTCAACGGCCCCACGATTAGCGTCCAAGAGGAAAGACAATAGTTGTTCGCTCAGTCATCCAGAGCCACACAGCCACATCAAGTACTTTGAATGAGTAAATGGATTTATTTGCAACAAGACAGGTATCCAGATGGACTGTGCGACTACACTTTCAGCACCACTGACTGTGAACACGGCGACCATTGTTGAGCTTACGTCGATGAGGTAGCAGAGGGTGATCCGCTGAGAATGGTGTGGCCTACGACAGCACTGGACGCAAGAGACTACGTCGTCTTGTCAGACGAGTCCCGTGTCTGTGTACAGCATCACAATGGACATACGCATATGCGCGGACACTAAATAAAACGAAAATTGCCAAACTACCTCCGTCATCGGCATACGGTTCCATTACCGGGTGCGGTGGTTAGGCTGCTTTTAGGTGCAGAACACAATCACCTCCGGTCTGCATAGCCAGTAATTTGGGCAGCAAATCAGGGTCGGAGGCTGTGCCCTCGTGATGTTATCTTCCAACAAGATAAAGCAAGTTGGCATGTTGTTCATGCTGTTCTGACCTACCTCAATGCAGACGGTGTTCGTTTGGTGCCCTGGCCAGTACGTTCTCCAGGTCTCTCACCAAGTGAAACCATCTCTTTGTGGGTCGCCGAGTGACTGGCACATCACCACTCACCAGCCACTACGCGTGATGAGCTCAGTCACAAGAGCTGAAGTAGCATTGAGTGACGTACCCTTATCTGTGACCCGCGGTCGGTTTTACTTGGAGCCCAGTGAGGTTTAGCCATTATTGCTGCCAGATTTGGGAGCTCCGTGTACTAAATTGCGCACACTGTGTACTCTGGAAAACCTACAAATTCAGTTATATATTCTTCCTACTGTACTGTATATGCACAATAAGTACGAGGGCTATCCACAAAGTACATTACGTTTTGAAATTACAAATAAATAAAGTATTGGAATTTTTTTTATTATATACAGATGAAAGCCACACTTAAATACTACTTTTCTACATAGTTGCCATTTAAATTAAGGCACTTATCGTAGCGATGGACGAGCTTGGAAATTCCTTCGTCGTAAAATTCGGCCGCCTGCGCCTTCAACCACGTGGTTACCTCTTCTTGAAGCTGTGCGTCGTCATCAAAACGCTGCCTGCATAGCCAACCACTTCTTCATTTCTGGGAATGAGTGGAAGTCGCTCGGTGCCAGGTCGGGACTGTACGGCGGATGAGGAAACAACTCCCACTTAAAAGATTCGAGAACTTCACGAGTGGCATTTGCCGTGTGGGCCCGGGCGTTGTCGTGAGTCATCAAGATCTTTGAGCCCAACTTTCCCCTGCGCTTGTTTTGTATTGCTCTTCTGAGGTTGTGCAGAGTTTGGAAATACCTTTGAGAGTTTATTGTAGTGCCTCTTTCCAGGAAATCCACAAAAATCACACCTTTTCTGTCCCAAAGACAGTCGCCATGTGGTTGAAGGCGCAGGCGGCCGAATTTTACGACGAAGGAATTTCCAAGCTCGTCCATCGCTACGATAAGTGCCTTAATTTAAATGGCAACTATGTAGAAAAGTAGTATTTAAGTGTGGCTTTCATCTGTATATAATTAAAAAAATTTCCAATACTTTATTTATTTTTAATTCCAAAACGTAATGTACTTTGTGGACAGCCCTCGTAAAATTGCTTCATTTGCTGTCCTTCTAGGTGCTGCAAGTCTTATGGCCAAACGCTTTATGTACGGCCTTGCTAAGATATACAGTAGGGTGGATTTTTAGACATGAATAAACAAACAAATAAATAAGGCCACAAAGCCACCGAAAACGTAAAAATGAATTATTTGACAGGGCAAGAAAGCTTGCGGGGAGCACGCGCGTGGTATCTGCCGTACAGCTCGCATTGGCCCCACTCTGAGCTCCTTCCTTTACTGAGGCCAGCTTTGCAGATAAGCGCTGCCCGGGCGAAATGTAAATCCGCATGCGAAGCCCCTGCGTAATGTTCTGCGGACACGCAGGCGGTGGGCGTTGGGGGAGTAGGGGGGGGGGGTGCGTGCGGTTTGGTCACAGCGCCAGTACTCTCGCCCTTAAACACACACACACACACACACACACACACACACACACACACACACAGAGAGAGAGAGAAAGAGAGAGAGAGAGAGAGAGAGAGAGAGAGAGAGTCGTAAAAACGCGCCCACATTACAGCTAGCGGTCGTGCTGTGGACAAAGCCGAAAGCGTAGGTGAAACCTTTAGCTGGTCGCAACAGGCGTACCCACAAAACAATACGGCAAAGAGTTAGGTCGCGGAATAAAAGAGAAACTTTGAGCAACATTTTCTTTAGGCACAGATGTAGCATGAAGTAGTTTTTGTGAGTGTTTGCGTTTGTGGGGTGTAGAGTGGGACGGGAACGTGTGTGTGTGTGTGTGTGTGTGTGTGTTATATATATATATATATATATATATATATATATATATATATATGTTTATCCTTTTCTGTCTTTCCGGCCTTTAAATGTGACGAGGAAATATCTTAGTGAACACAGTTCCGCGGGATAGAAGAAGCAGGATCCATGGAAACCTCTTTCGTTGCTGATCAGCGAAGAAAGATTTGAGTTTTAACAGCCGGCCGGTGTGGCCGAGCGGTTCTAGGCGCTTCAGTCTGGAACCGCGGGACCTCTACGGTCGCAGGTTCGAATCCTGCCTCGGGTATGGATGTGTGTGATGTCCTTTGGTTAGTTAGGTTTAAGTAGTTCTAAATTTCCATAGTGCTCAGAGCCATTTGATTCTCATGGTGTCTTATGCTGAAACTCCTTAAGGCGTATAATTTGTAAAACAAAAAAGCTGTCATGACGGAAAATTAAATTAACAATACATATCATTAACGGTACATTAACTCGAATAAGGCAAGGGTGGCAGCAGAAATCGGACCGGTCTTTCCTTTTCGGAGGAACTATCCGGGCATTCATCTTAATCGTTTCACATAATCTAGGGCAGGCCCTTGCCACTCCCAATGTCGTTCTCAAGTTATTGACTGCGTACCTCACCAAGACGCCGCCTCACTCGGGTGGAGTGGTGTGAGGAACGCTCCACGGGCGCCACAGAGCTTCAATTCAGTCGTACTGAGCTCATCTGGTAAGCTATCCAACCGGATGCGACCCCTCGGACACAGCTCTAGCCAGTCTCTGCGAGTTGTGGTCTGCCACGGATTAATCAACACTGCACTGTCTACATTTCTTTTTAGATTCAGCCACGTTTAATATCAGTTATTTGTAAGATATAGCAATCAAAATCAATTTTGTCAACCTCAAGTCATGATCGGCGCGTCTCTACACAGTCTTAGTAACTGCAAAAAGAATTTTATATAAAAAAAATGTACTTACTTTTCTCCGGCACTCCCAGAAAAAATGACTTAGATTCACTTTAACTTGTGTGGTACCTAACTATATTCGCGAAGTTATGAACGAGGGCTCCTATAATCGAGACAGCATTAGAAGATCCCTGAAAGTTCGAAGCGCAGTTGCCAGCTTTCGACAACGAAACGCTAACGACTGCAGGCGAAAACGGTAGCCACCTACGGAACTGTGACGACACTGAGATGTTTACAAAATCACGTTACGTTATTGTTTGTAGGCGTGCGAAGTTGCTGCGCCCAACCCACCGCAGTTGTCAGGGATCAACTTAGGGCCACGCAACCACAATTCTCGATCGGCAGTGGCCGGCCGCTGCCAACCTTGCTTAAGTATGTTGTGCCTTGCTGTGTTATATCATAAATCAGTACATCTCCTGATGTGCGACGAAGCGGTTCCTGGCTTAACACTGGGTAGCGCCAGAAACTCTTTTCCACTCCTCGGAGAAGGGCAAGGGGATGCACCGAGGTGTCGAGCCGTTCTCAAGTTATTGACATTTCACTCAGCCCTTCCATAGCTTACATATTGCTGCGTTTTGCCGCTCGCATGCCAGTTTGACAAAGTGCATCCTAGGAGAATAGGGAGGCCTAGAACTGCTAAGCATGATCAGCGAAATGAAATGAAAAGTGCAAACGGATGGTAGGCTACGACTGACGAAACACAGAAAAGAATATCAACGAAGCGTTACCTTCAGTAATTCACCAGGATGATATATACAGTAATGGAAATTAAAAACTTTAAGTTAAAATAAGATGCGGTATACCTTAGTATTATAGTACAAATCCGATCATGACGCACCATACGAATTGCTGATAATTGCTTATGTGCGCGATCAGTCAAGTTCGTGTCCTTCTGCATTGACACGTGCGTGAAGTCTTGACTGTGGAGGTTACGTTGAGACATATCAATCATACGGCTCTTTATGGCCGGCCGCTGTGGCCGAGCGGTTCCAGACGCTTCAGTCCGGAATCACGCGGCTGCTCCGGTCACAGGTTCGAATCCTGCCATGGATGTATGTGATGTCATTAGGTTAGCTAGGTTTAAGTTGTTCTAAGTTTAGGGGACTGATGACCTCAGATGTTAAGTCCCATAGTGCTTAGAGCCATTTGAACCATTTTTGTGTAGTCAGTTTCTCGGCATACATACATACTAGTTTTACCGAAGTGTAATTTTCTTGTAAAAGCTTGATTCTTAACAATGAACCAAGAGAAAAAAGGCCGTGATATTTCGGTAAATGTAATAAAGTCTATGTTTACGATCTCTACGAAGACGATGAGTGATCAAAAGTATGCAGAAGGAAAATGTAATTCGTATGAGAAATAAATCTACGTCTCTGGAAATGGAATGAAATCAGTAACTAGTTACAAATTAATACATTTACTCATCTGACGAAATTGTGGCAAGTTACAGAGTTTTTCTTTTTGTTACGGATAAGCAAGTACATGCCTGCTTTTTTGGCGCCGCCATATGTACACTGCGACTGCGGCTATTACATTTTGAAACGTTATGAAAGAGAAGAATACTGGACTCTGCCTCATGCAGTCTGTTAACCGATACACGTAAATTTTTGTGCAAAAAGTAAGGTAACTGTGACTAGTAAGTCTCTTATCGAGGGTAACTTACAAATACTGCAACGTATGTGACGAAGATGTGGAGGGCATCGTGTGTATCGTCGTTGTAGTGAGTTGACTAGCATGTGAATATTCCAACGGTACAGGTTTCGAGTACCATTTGATAATCGTTCTATCATTTTACGCTTCTTCGTCTGTGTGTATGAAAAATATTAGTAACTGCTGTGGCTCTGACTTCACGTTTAGCTGTAGGTCTCTCATAAATTTCTTGCATAAAATATGCGCTTGTAGAATTCTGTAGAATTTGGCAACAACAGGTCCCCATTAGAGACTGGAACAAGCTTCGCGTTCACATACTTCTAAGAACATATCCCATCTTCAACATTCCGTCTTTGATAGTTGAAAGTCGGTGACCCATCACATAACCCTCTTAACAGTATTTCTGCATTCTTCCCGGTCCTCTGCATCCCGGAGTAGCTGGTCCCATGTTTGGCGTCTTCTCCTTTATCTGGTCTATTCATCGTCTCGATGGTCTTCCCTGCAATCTTTTCACTTCGACTTTGCCTTGGATGACGATCTTTTCCAAGTCATCCTCCTGTCGTCGAGCTATGTGATCAAAGAACTGCAGGATTCTCCACGCTGAGTTCTTGAAGGATTGATTTGTTGGTCCGTTTGCCCATATATGACATACTCAGCAACCGCCTATATGTCCACAACTCAAAAGCATCAATTCTTTTGCGGTCCCCTTCAGTTATTGTCCATGTTTCAACACCCTTAAGGGAAAACTGGAAACACGAGAGATTTCAGCGCTCTCAATTTAATATGTCTGGTTAGGGCTCGGTCTTTACAAATCACTGTCAGCGTCGATGCGGCATCCCTAACCAAAACAATTATACGTCGTATTTCTTGTGTGTAGCCCGCCTCTTCCTGAACCACTGAGATCAGGTAGAAAAAGTGACTAACTTCTTCATATTCTGATAGTACATCAGTAGCTTGTAGTGACTAACTTCTGTCAGTTATCATGATCTTGGTCTTTATCTTATTAATTGACAATCCAAGTTCCTCGCTTTCTCTCTTAACTCTATCCAGTGGTTCCTTCATTGTCACTTGTGATTCTGCTCACAGTGTGGTGTCATAAGCGAATCTTAAATTACCGATTCTTCGTTCTCCTATTCGGATCCCACCAGAACATACCCGTTCGACACCACTGTTGATTAACGCTCCACGCTCACACTTGTAGTCCCGCACACGTGTGGAAAGATAACGTCCTGTTATAGCGTCCATCTTGGCTCGTGGCGGAAGCATGAAAATAGAGATGGGAATCCAACATTAACGAAGAGTCCACTATACCATCGTCAGCTTTGAAGTACCTAGAAAGGCTTTGTACCGCCGAAAGATGATCCGAACAGGCCGCCCCAAACCAATATGGCTGCCCTGTACAGATGTAGCATCGTCAGTAGCCCTGAATGTGACTGTGGAGCAGCAGAACAGACCATGGGCCTCATCATCCGATAGAGTTCCAAGGGAAATTAACCTCAGAATAAGGTGTGACATCCTGGAAGCTAAAGCTGAAGCCATTAACAGGATATCTAATACCAATATACGAGGGGCAAGTAGTACAACATATTTCTTTCGGAAAGCATGTTGGTTTTATTCATGATTCCAATACACCATATTATTCCCTATTCTTTTGCTGCTGTTGTTGTTGTTGTGTTCTTCAGTCCTGAGACTGGTTTGATGCAGCTCTCCATGCTACTCTACCCTGTGCAAGATTCTTCGTCCTCCAGTACCTACTGCAACCTGCATCCTTCTGAATCTGCTTAGTGTATTCATTTCTTGGTCTCCCTCTACGATTTTTACCCTCCACGCTGCCCTCCAGTACCAAATTGGTGATCCCTTGATGCCTCAGAACATGTCCTACCAACCGATCCCTTCTTCTAGTCAAGTTGTGCCACAAACTCCTCCCCAATTCTATTCAATACCTCCTCATTAGTTGTGTGATCTACCCATCTAATCTTCAGCATTCTTCTGTAGCACCACATTTCGAAAGCTTCTATTCTCTTCTTGTCTCAACTATCTAGCGCCCACGTTTCACTTCCATACAAATACTTTCAGAAACGACTTCCTGACACTTAAATCAATACTCTTCTTCAGAAACGCTTTCCTTGCCATTGTCAGTCTACATTTTATATCCTCTCTACTTCGACCATCATCAGTTATTTTGCTCCCCATTCTTTTGCTACAAAACCCTATTTTTCAACATAATTTCCTTTTAATGCGACGGCCTTACACCACTTCACTGGGAGGGCCAGTATACCCACATGGTACCACTCTGCTGGTCGACGTCGAAAACAACGTCTTGCTGTATCAATAATCTCCCCATCATTCACGAACTGCTTCCCGCTGACTATTGGGCCAAACTGATTGAAATCTTCTGTTAGGCGGCAAGGAACCTAGCAGGCACAACCCTTGTAGTACCGCAATTGGTGGAGGAGTGTGTCAGCACTACCAACAGAGACGTGCAGTTGAGAAGCAAGGCGTTTGAGTGTGAACCGTCGATCACCTGGAATAAGACTGTCCGCACGTTCCAACACAGACAGCTGTGTGCGGCCGGTCGGCACGCGGGTACAGGCTTGCGCGACGTTGTTATGATGACAGACGCCTCGCCCAGCGACTGCTGTGCTTTTGCTCACTGACAGGTCTCCGTAGACATTCTGCAAGCGTCTATGGGTATCTGTGACGCCCTGGTTTTCCGCCAAAAGAAACCTGAAGGCAGCGCTCTGCTTGGAACCCACCTGCGTAACAGATGTCATTTTGAAGCTACGTTTAGTGCCGCCACCTACCGTAACTGTAGGGGGTGAAGCGTGGACGTTCCACAAGGTCCAATTCTTTTTAATAAAGCATTTGTGATTTGTAATTTTTTTCGTATAATTTGTAAGTTGTCTTGTAAAATTTACATTTTGGTACTTTTAGATCTTAATTTGCCACATGAAAAATAAATGTTTGCCCTTCTCCAAGGACAAGTAAGACGCCGGTAGAAGAAGCAAAGCTGACGTAGTCTCGATTTCATACTGAACTGGCAAGCAAACAAAATCACGGCGAATCTTGGCTAAGGGAGGATTTGTTTGTGCAGGGTTCAAGTAAACAAGGCGCCCTCGCTGCTCGACCGCTGCCCTCGTTCTTCTACTTCCGAGGCAGGATTCACCTTCCCTTACCCTTGTTAAAACTGCCCGCTCAGCTAAATCTTGTTTGTCCTGTCACAACGGTTCAAGAAATTCGGTATCTACGCGGCTTAATTGCACCAGCGTCGGCGACGGAACAATTAACCGACTGGCGCAGACTATCTCTATCCATTACTGTAGCACGGAAGTAGTGTTTGAGAAATGTAGCGGGAATTAATGAAACGTAGACAGTTGAAAATGGCTGGTGTTACCGTCGAATTCGTAATCTCCGGGGCCGCTAAGCTGATTCATAATTAAGTCCAGGTTTCCACGTTTTTGTGAATAGAATCATTACAAAAACTATAGAACGGTGGAGAAGTAACAAGACTTACAAGATTGCCACACCATTATGTTCTGAAAACAGGGTGCGCAATAATGTTCTTTTCGTAGTTGACAGCTGACGTGCTTCTTCCTAGCAGGTGACACGGTTCCGTTGAGCCACGGTCCAGTCGCGATGATCCCGTGCCAACTGGAATAGTAATTGACGATGGAGGAAAAGGCGGGGGGAGGGGGGTGATAACGTGCAATGACGGTAATCATCTAGCTATAGGCAACACAATTAACGTAGGAAATAAGGAGTGAAATTAAATTTTGAAGCACGCATGTTCTTCTCTTCATATATCTCGTCATCAAGAACTACTGCACATGAAACATAAGAACTGAAATCACTACGCAAATACTACAAAAAGTTTTCGCGGTATCAGTCCCGTACTCAACCGCTTAATTCCCTAGAATCGTTGTTTCTATTTCAAATGAAAAGACGTGGAAATTAAATAAAGTACTTGTAGCTAACAGTGAGTTGATCCACTTGTCCCACAGGGTGTTTCAAAATGAATATCGGTGTTTTCATGCTTTGCACCATTTCTTACGTTCAAGAGCGTCACCATCAGTATTGTTTGTGTATCGTTGCGCGTACACTGTTTCTTGTGTCTTCCGTTAGAAAGCGCTAGTAGCAAAGATGGCAACTACTTAAGAGAAAGCTATTTATATTTTACAGTACTCAAAGACCGAACTTATTGTCACAGAGCAACTTGCGTTCCGTATTAAGTTCCATTTTAATCCTTCAGGTGATAATAACATCCGTGAGATGGCTATCGTCAGTTTCTAAAGCCTACAGTCTACGATTTACGTGCCAACTTCGGGAACGAAATGTTGCTTCAAGACGATAGAGATTTTATGGTTTGTGTCGTCCTCAGTGATGAAACGACATTTCACGAAAACGTAAATGTGAACACACATAATGTGTGCATCTGGGAGTCAGCAGACCCACACGGGATGGTACAGTTGCAATGCGCTAGAACTATGGCTCATTCCTCAGTTGAAGGAAGCTGAATCACAGAACTTCATTTGGCAGCAAGATGCCTCCCTGGCATAGTCAGTACGCGATTTGTTAAACGACACTGTATGGCTGCCCTAACGTTGGATTGTCCGCAAGGGGCCGGGTGACTGTTTCGCATGGCCTCCACGTTCACCCATCCACCGCCTTGCGATTTTTATCTTTGGTGTTGCGTGAAGGATCATGCGATGTGTCTCCCCTACTAGCCGATCTACCCAAGTTACGAAACAAGACTGAAGCAGTTGTTGCAACAATTATTCCAGGTACACTCATCAACGTTAAGGAAGAACTTGCCTATCGATTTGATGTGCGCCTTACGACGAATGGTGCGCACATTGAACACTTTAAGCAAAATATTTTCTGATTATCATTATTTTGATGTATTCCACTGAATCGCGAAAGAAACTTATATATTCAAATACATAGATACGTAAACAGGCAGAATACGGCGTTACGGTCGACAACGCCTATATAAAACATGTGTCTTGTACAGTTGTAAGATCGGTTACTGCTGCTACAATGGCAGGTTATAGGGATTTAAGTGAGTTTGAACGAGGTGTTATAGTCGGAGCACGAGCGATGGGACACCGCATCTGCAAGGTAGCGATGAAGTGGGGATTTTCCCGCGCGACCGTTTCACGAGTGTACTGTGAATATCAGGAATCCGGTAAAATATCAAATCTCTGATATCACTACGGTCGGAGAAAGATCCTGCAAGATCGGGACCAACGACGACTGAAGAGAATCGTTCAACGTGACAGAAGTGCAATCTTTCCGCAATTTGCTGCAGATTTCAATGCTGGGCCATCAACAAGTATGAGCGTGCGAACCACTCAAAGAAACATCAACGATATGGGCTTTCGGAGCCGAATAATGTATCGAACGGATGGACGTGTGTGGGTATGGAGACAACCTCATGAATCCATGGACCCTGTATGTCAGCAGGGGACTGTTCAGGCCAGTGGAGGCTCTGTTGTGGTGTGGGACGCGTGCAGTTGGGGTGATATGGGACCACTGATACACCTAGATACGACTCTGACAGGTTGCACGCACGTAAGCATCCTGTCTGATCACCTGCATCCATTCATGTCCACTGTGCATTCCGACAGACTTGGGCAATTCCACATTCCGATAGACTTGGGCAATTCCAGCAGTACAATGCGACACCCAACATGACCAGAATTGCTACCGACTGGCTCCAAGAACACTCTTCTGAGTTTCAATAGTTCCGCTGGCCACCAAACTGCTCACGTATGAACATTATTGAGCATAAATGGGATGTCCGCAGCTCGTGGTCTCGCGGTCGCGTTCTCGCTTCCCGAGCGCGGGGTCCCGGGTTCGATTCCCGGCGGGGTCAGGGATTTTCACCTGCCTCGAGATGACTGGGTGTTTGTGTTGTTGTCATAATTTCATCATCATTCATGAGAGTGACGCAATTGGGCTGAGTAAAGCTTGGGAATTTGTATGGGCGCTGATAAGCCCGCAGTTGAGCGCCCCACAATCCACAACATCATCATCATCATATCTGGGATGCTTTGCAACGAGCCGTTCAGAAGAGATCTCGTACTCTTACGGATTTATGGACAGCCCTGCAGGATTCATGGTGTCAATTCCGTCCAGCACTACTTTAGACATTAGTCGAGTCCATGCCACGTCGTGTTGTGGCACTTCTGCTTGGCAGGTGTACCAGTTTCTTTGGCTCTTAGTGTATTTGTAACTGTAAGTTCAATGTAATAAACGCTGCAAAGCCTAAAAACCCCATATTCATCATGAAACATCCGATATTATAGTTGCGACATCATATCCAACGGGTGTGCACATTTTATAGTGTAACTAGCCGACAAGCCCGGCATCGCCCGGGTATTCATTTTGCCTGTTGCGTGTTAGAAGCGGAAACAAGAAATGAACTGTGTTTGTTGTGAAGTATCGAAAAAATTTCATTTCCATATATTCGTTAAAACACCTTTTAAATTATGAAACAGTCGTACAAACAAACATGCTAAATGTACTAATTTTTTTAACTACAGAATCCAAATTAAGGAATATGATCGCGGATAGTTTCTATATACTGGGCGCACCTTCTTCGCGTGCCTACAACGCGATTTTGTGAATGTGTGTATGGCAACACCTCTTCATTGCTCTATAGACGGCTATCGTTTTCGCCTACAGCCGTTTGCGCTTCGCAATTAAAAGCTGTCAAAAGCGCAGCAGCCAGGTATCAGTAACTTCCGTTATTTGACTAGATTGAACTAATGTCTTAGTAGTAAAGAATAAATGTATTAAAACTTCATGCATGATGCGACATTTTTTCACGTATCTTAGTGATACTTCCTGAACTATGTGCCGTACAATGATATACGAGGGTAATCTCAAAAGTAAGATCTCCTGTTTTTTTATAAGTACATAGACCTGTTTATCTCTACAATGGTTTACATCCGTTTACAGCTTGAACATTTAGCTATTTTTCGACATAATCACCATCGTATGCCCATGTCATACCAGCTCGCCGCCATGCTGTTCAGAAAGTTATGAACCTCTTCTTTCACCTCGTCGTCGGAGCTGAATCTCTGGGATCGCAATTAACGCTGACAGGTACTGTGTGTTGCGACTTGGCAAGACAGCCAAGCCACTAGGAGATAACCGAAAGGCACGCGTTTAAGCTCACGCAGGCTGGCGTGAGGTCTGGAACAGGTAAAGTAATTAAGACTAGCAAATAAAGTACGAAGCTGCTGGAATACTTAACTTTAATCCATAAGTGGTGAACATAGCTCTTGACGGTACATGCATCACAAGATAAATAGCAATTGATAATGGCGCCTTGCTAGGTCGTAGCAAATGACGTAGCTGAAGGCTATGCTAACTATCGTCTCGGCAAATGAGAGCGTAATTTGTCAGTGAACCATCGCTAGCAAAGTCGGTTGTACAACTGGGGCGAGTGCTAGGAAGTCTCTCTAGACCTGTCGTGCGGCGGCGCTCGGTCTGCAATCACTGATAGTGGCGACACGCGGGTCCGACGTATACTAACGGACCGCGGCCGATTTAAAGGCTACCACCTAGCAAGTGTGGTGTCTGGCGGTGACACCACAATGTGAGACTCCGAAAAAACTCAAACGGGTAATTCAGAACCGGAGAAGAGGAATGTTGAGCAAGGGCATACACATTCTCCATGACAACGCTCGCCCACACGTCGCTCGGCAAACCGTTGCTTTCCGGTATCAGTTTCAGTGGAACGTAATCACCCACCCACCCTGTAGTCCTGACTCGGCGCCCTGTTCCCTAGGTTAAAAGAACATTTCGCAGGAAAGCGATTCAGCTCCGACGACGAGGTGAAAGAAGAGGTTCATAACTGTCTGAACAGCATGGCGGCGAGCTGGTATGACATGGGCATACAAAAACTGCCACAGCCTCTACAAAAATGCATCGACAGAAATGGTGATTATGTCGAAAAATAGCTAAATGTTCAAGCTGTAAACTGATGTAAGCCATTGTAGAAATAAACCGGTCTATGTACTTACGAAAAAATAGGAGACCTTACTTTTGGGATTACTTCGTATTTGTGCAGGTATATTTAGAGGCATGTATGGGTACTCTGAGAAATACACTCCTGGAAATGGAAAAAAGAACACATTGACACCGGTGTGTCAGACCCACCATACTTGCTCCGGACACTGCGAGAGGGCTGTACAAGCAATGATCACACGCACGGCACAGCGGACACACCAGGAACCGCGCTGTTGGCCGTCGAATGGCGCTAGCTGCGCAGCATTTGTGCACCGCCGCCGTCAGTGTCAGCCAGTTTGCCGTGGCATACAGAGCTCCATCGCAGTCTTTAACACTGGTAGCATGCCGCGACAGCGTGGACGTGAACCGTATGTTCAGTTGACGGACTTTGAGCGAGGGCGTATAGTGGGCATGCGGGAGGCCGGGTGGACGTACCGCCGAATTGCTCAACACGTGGGGCGTGAGGTCTCTACAGTACATCGATGTTGTCGCCAGTGGTCGGCGGAAGGTGCACGTGCCCGTCGACCTGGGACCGGACCGCAGCGACGCATGGATGCACGCCAAGACCGTAGGATCCTACGCAGTGCCGTAGGGGACCGCACCGCCACTTCCCAGCAAATTAGGGACACTGTTGCTCCTGGGGTATCGGCGAGGACCATTCGCAACCGTCTCCATGAAGCTGGGCTACGGTCCCGCACACCGTTAGGCCGTCTTCCGCTCACGCCCCAACATCGTGCAGCCCGCCTCCAGTGGTGTCGCGACAGGCGTGAATGGAGGGACGAATGGAGACGTGTCGTCTTCAGCGATGAGAGTCGCTTCTGCCTTGGTGCCAATGATGGTCGTATGCGTGTTTGGCGCCGTGCAGGTGAGCGCCACAATCAGGACTGCATACGACCGAGGCACACAGGGCCAACACCCGGCATCATGGTGTGGGGAGCGATCTCCTACACTGGCCGTACACCACTGGTGATCGTCGAGCGGACACTGAATAGTGCACGGTACATCCAAACCGTTATCGAACCCATCGTTCTACCATTCCTAGACCGGCAAGGGAACTTGCTGTTCCAACAGGACAATGCACGTCCGCATGTATCCCGTGCCACCCAACGTGCTCTAGAAGGTGTAAGTCAACTACCCTGGCCAGCAAGATCTCCGGATCTGTACCCCATTGAGCATGTTTGGGACTGGATGAAGCGTCGTCTCACGCGGTCTGCACGTCCAGCACGAACGCTGGTCCAACTGAGGCGCCAGGTGGAAATGGCATGGCAAGCCGTTCCACAGGACTACATCCAGCATCTCTACGATCGTCTCCATGGGAGAATAGCAGCCTGCATTGCTGCGAAAGGTGGATATACACTGTACTAGTGCCGACATTGTGCATGCTCTGTTGCCTGTGTCTATGTGCCTGTGGTTCTGTCAGTGTGATCATGTGATGTATCTGACCCCAGGAATGTGTCAATAAAGTTTCCCCTTCCTGGGACAATGAATTCACGGTGTTCTTATTTCAATTTCCAGGAGTGTATGTTGCGAATAGAGTTGGTATTAAAGAAGTGATAAATTAAAACGTCATGCACGATGCGGTAGTTTTTCACGGATCTCAGTGTTTATGACGTCATATCTTCTGATCTAGGTGTCATACAGTGATATAATTATGTACGTACATACGTCGACATATGTGGATACTGTCTGGAGAATGTGTTGCGAATAGTTGGTAGAAACGAAGTAACAAATGTAAACATCATACACAATGCGGCAGTTTTTCATGCTGCTCATTGTTTGTGACGTCACGTCTTCTGAACTGTGATAGGTGGTTCTAATCCCGACGGCGATTATTGCATGACAGTAAGAGATATGTGTACCAATTTTGGTTGAAATCGGTCCAGTGGTTTAGGAGGAGGTACGGAACACACACACACACACACACACACACACATATATATATATATATATATATATATATATATATATATATATATATATATATATATAGGGAGGATATAATTAGATGGCACTTCTTGCACACATATGGTTTCGAACCCTGCGGACTATTAGTACTACAAAAAACGATATTAATCTGCGACGTAATACATTGCCTCGCGTGACGTGAATGACTTGTGCTGTTGCAGACACGGACAACCAGCGGGTGATCATCCACGTGAAAGACGTGAACGACGAGCCGCCCTACTTCATCAACCGTCCGCTGCCGATGCAGGCGGTGGTGCAGCTGAACGCGCCGCCAAACACACCAGTCTTCACGCTGCAGGCGCGAGACCCGGACACCGACCACAACATCCACTACTTCATCGTCCGCGACCGCAGTGAGTATCGCTCCACATACTTAACAAAGTACCCCTTTAATTTTGCATTTCACATTTCAACCGTGTCGTTGCACTGAGAAAAGGAGGAGCTGGGGCAACATGATCACCATTGGCTTGATCCTGTGCCAAAACTTCTTTACATTATAACATGGACACGAAAAGCACCTGCACAAGGCATCGATAATGAACTTTGAAAGTACGGCGGTTTGCCCTTACATCTAAGTGTCCTATGACTGTATATCATACGCTCCAAGACAGAAAAAAAGAAAACGACGCACCACAAAATAATTAAACTTCCTGGCATATTAAAACGTTCTGCCGGACCGAGACTCGAACTCCGGACCTTGCCCGCGAAAGGCAATGGGTCCCAAGTTCGAGTCTCGGTCCAATACTGTTTTAATCTGCCAGGAAGTTTCATATCAGCGTACACTCCGCAGCAGAGTGAAAATCTCATTCTGGAAACATGTATCCGCAATATCCTGTCTTCCAAGAGTGTTAGTTCTGCGAAGTTCGCAGAAGAGCTTCTGTGAAGTTTGGAGGGTAGGAGACAAGGTACTGGCAGAACTGAAGTGTGAGGACGGGTCGTGAGACGTGCTTGGGTAAGTCAGATGGTAGAGCACTTGCCCGCGAAAGGCAAAGGTCCCGAGTTCGAGTCTCGGTCCGGCACACAGTTTTAATCTGCTAGGAAGTTTCATATCAGCGCACACTCCACTGCAGAGTGAAAATCCCATTTTGGCACAAAATAGTTATCCGAGTGGGACGAAAATCAGTAGAAATGATGTACATGTCCAGACAATTTGAGTAAGTGAATACAACGTTGGTCCACCTCCAGCCCTTACGCAAGCAGTAATTCGGCTTGGCATTACTGATAGAGTTTTTGGATGTTCTCCTGAGAGATATCGTGCCAAATTCTGTCCAACTGATGCGTTAGATTATCAGAATCCCCTGATGGGTGAGACCTTTGGAGAAAAGAGAACCACTTGAATGAATATCAAGAGCTCAGATGGAAACCCAATTCTAAGCAAAGAAGGGAAAGCAGAAAGGTGGAAGGAATATATAGAGGGTCTATACAAGGGCGACGTACTTGAGGACAATATTCTGGAAACGGAAGAGAATGTAGATGAAGACGAAATGGGAGATACAATACTGCGTGAAGAGTTTGACAGAGCACTGAAAGACCTGAGTCGAAACAAGATCCCGGGAGTAGACAACATTCCATTAGAACTACTGACGGCCTTGGGAGAGCCAGTCCTGACAAAACTCTACCATCTGGTGAGCAAGATGTATGAGACAGGCGAAATACCCTCAGACTTCAAGAAGAATATAATAATTCCAATCCCAAAGAAAGCAGGTGTTGACAGATGTGAAAATTACGGAACTATCAGTTTAATAAGCCACAGCTGCAAAATACTAACGCGAATTCTTTACAGTCGAATGGAAAAACTAGTAGAAGCCAACCTTGGGGAGGATCAGTTTGGACTCCGCAGAAATGTTGGAACACGTGAGGCAATACTGACCTTACGACTTATCTTAGAAGAAAGATTAAGGAAAGGCAAACCTACGTTTGTAGCATTTATAGACTTAGAGAAAACTTTTGACAATGTTGACTGGAACACTCTCTTTCAAATTCTAAAGGTGGCAGGGGTAAAATAGGGGGAGCGAAAGGCTATTTACAATTTGTACAGAAACCAGATGGCAGTTATAAGAGTCGAGGGGCATGAAAGGGAAGCAGTGGTTGGGAAAGGAGTGAGACAGGGTTGTAGCCTCTCCCAGATGCTATTCAATCTGTATATTGAGCAAGCAGTCAAGGAAACAAAAGTTCGGAGTAGGTATTAAAATCCATGGAGAAGAAATAAAAACACTGAGGTTCGCCGATGACATTGTAATTCTGTCAGAGACAGCAAAGAACTTGGAAGAGCAGTTGAACGGAATGGACAGTGTCTTGAAAGGAGGATATAAAATGAACATCAACAAAAGCAAAACGAGGATAATGGAATTTAGTCGAATTAAGTCGGGTGATGCTGAGGGAAGTAGATTAGGAAATGAGAGACTTAAAGTAGTAAAGGAGTTTTGCTATTTGGGGAGCGAAATAACTGATGATGGTCGAAGTAGAGAGGATATAAAATGTAAACTGGCAATGGCAAGGAAAGCGTTTCTGAAGAAGAGAAATTTGTTAACATCGAGTATAGATTTAAGTGTCAGGAAGCCGTTTCTAAAAGTATTTGTATGGAGTGTAGCCATGTATGGAAGTGAAACATGGACGGTAAATAGTTTGGACAAGAAGAGAATAGAAGCTTTCGAAATGTGGTGCTACAGAAGAATGCTGAAGATTAGATGGGTAGATCACGTAACTAATGAGAAGGTATTGAACAGAATTGGGGAGAAGAGGAGTTTGTGGCACAACTTGACAAGAAGAAGGGACCGGTTGGTAGGACATGTTCTGAGGCATCAAGGGATCACAAATTTAGCATTGGAGGGCAGCACGGAGCGTAAGAATCATAGAGGGAGACCAAGACATGAATACACTAAGCAGATTCAGAAGGACGTAGGTTGCAGTAAGTACTGGGAGATGAAGAAGCTTGCAGAGGATAGAGCTGCATCAAACCAGTCTCAGGACTGAAGACCGCAACAACAACAACCTGATGGGTGGGGGCCCTGCCCATAATGCAACTGGTGTGTGAACACATCTACATTCCCACAGTGTAGCTGGTGGGGGAAGAGGATGTTCCATTAATAGCAGATGAAGTGCACAACACAGTAGGAGACTGCAAACAGAGGCGGCCACCCCTCTGGAACAGAGGGGTGGACTTGCCCAGCATTGAGAATGAGAATATGTTTCTACACTGGGGCCAGGTTGTTTTGCATGAGCTCCGATCAGAAACATGGAAACATGCAAAAGTCATCTCACTGATTAAAAAAGGAGATTAAAATCAGCTGTAAAAAATTGCAAGCCAAGATTTTGAATAACAGGCTGAAAATACATCTGAGCACCTCTTAAGTGAAGAACAAATGCACTTTATTAAAGAGGAAAATTGGCGACAGCTGCAGGATTTTTGTTTAAATGAGTAATTGAAAAATGAAGTGAATGCGACACTGAAACCCACTTGGTATTCATAAACTTTGTGAGAGCTTCTGACAATATTAATGTGCAGAAAAATGAAAAAGCAGATTTTCTGTTACATTGTCAGACACTACAAGAAACATATACAAAGATATCTTCATCACCTTGGATGTAAGTGCTTAATTAAGTCAGCACACGTTGACAAACAAAGAGGTCAGACAAGGATGTGATGTATTAGGCACACTTTTTAACATATATCAGGACAGTGTATTACGAGAATGGAAAGCCCATATTGATGCAGGTATCATGACAAATAGACACACTTTCCCCACTATCTATTATATCCAGACAGTGCACCACTTTTGGCTGAAAAAAGTGATCTACAAAAAGAAATTAATTTTTTGGACAGAATATGTAAAGGTCTCAACAGAAAATTAAAAAAAAAAAGACTGTTAAGTGAAACTAAAAGATACATAATTGTCGGTGATAGCAAAATATTAGAACAAGTTCAATACTTTAATTATCCAGGATGTGACCTTACCATCTGGATAGCCGAACACATTAAAGTGCCCACTTCTGAGGCATGGGGCTGAACACTAGCTGCTTATCAAGTCTGCCTTGGATTAACAATGGGGGCTGCTATGTTGGGCAGCCTGCATGTTGTTTTTAGGTGGTTTTCCACATCCATCTAACTCAGTACCAGGTTGGTTCTCTCATCCCACCTCACATAAGCAATGTGCAAATACTTTGAAAAACAGTACCACTTTTGACCATGTTGTTACACTGGATGCAGACAAAAGAGGTCTATGAGTACCTCCCAGGGACTGGGGGGGGGGGGGGGGTCTTTGCAGGCAGTAGCTTTAAAATGTCTTGGTAGTGGCAACCCTATCGTAATAATAGTCTGTATTTGAGTATGAAAATTGAAAAAGTACCATTCCAGTCGGGATTCTGAAATGACTGGATAAAGGGCACCAGGAAGGAAGGAAAGGATATGACATTTCTTGGGAATGTGATGAGATACAGAGAAGACACCAGCAAAATTCTCAAATGTATACATAGAACAATCAATAAATGCATGACTGCTCCTACTTTATTGTATGGAAGAGTGTTGGTTGGTCACATACATCAGCAACAAGAAAGTAGAATTCAGGCAGCAGAAATGAGATTTCTCAGAACAGTAAAATAATGTGGTAGATTAATAATGAAGACATTAACAATGAAATGAACATCTGTAAATTAGGAAATAAAATCACTGAAACAAAAAAAGTAACAAACGTATCAAGAGAAAAGCTTAGAACACTTCAAGCACTAACTTATTTGCTGTTCCAATGTAGGCTCTACATGTTCTCACTTACATTGGGGCAGTTCCCTCACATTTCACGGCATAGCCATATATGTATAATTTTATATAATCACAAATAACAATATGTTAGAGTGTGTCTTTATTTTTAACTGTAATGCAGAATGAAAATACAGGACACAAAGTAAGGAAGTGAAAGGAAAGTAGAACAAGTAAGGGTTAAGAAAAGCAGGAAAGGAATAGTGAAATAATGTCAAAATATACAACTTTTTGGAAGCTATAACGCAGGTTATTCCATTGTTAGACAGTTGCAACATGGGTTTTGGTGTAAACAGTTATGGGATGAGATCTGGCTGGTAGCAGATTGGTGGATTGATTTGTGGGTGATGTTGTAGGAACTCGTCAAATAAAGGCATATTTTGCAGTTAAGATTACTCAGTAGACCATGGCAGTAGACAATGGAGCAAACATTCTATGTGAGAAACATGCCTTTGAACTGTTTACATATGTAAGGTAGTTTTCTGTCCGAAAATGATATGTGACCCAAGGGAAACCATATGATGGTCTGTTGGGGGGGGGGGGGGGGGGGGGATAGACCTAGAGGTATGGAGTGTTTGTAATATTTTGAGAGATGAATGGTGACCTGTAAGCAATTATTAAAAAGTTCCTATTACAACCCTGCTAAAATCCTATGTAATAGAGAATTTTTAATTATTTTGTTGAGAGAAAAACACTTGTCTTCACTGTATTTTTTTTCTTTGGTTGAGTGTGTGGTAGGACTGTGGCTAGCCCCCCCCCCCTGCCTCCGCCCCCCTGCCTCCACCCCCCCCCCCCCCCCCAATGGCCCTGAACATGGGTGCCCTTGATGTGGCCATATGGTGGTGCACTGGTTATGTATTTAACACAGAAATTTAAAGAGGGACCAAGGCAACATGAGTTTTTGCTGTTTGACCCTTCTTGAAGGTGGGTCATAAAAGAGCCTGAATAATGTTCTTTTTGTCAATCTGAAGAAAACTTTTGTGTGTGGTATTGTTGGCTTTCAGCATGCAGAGGCTGCGTAAAAATTCCAAATTAAGTGTTTGTCCAATATTACATCAAGGTCTGAGGTTGAGTACTACAACTGATTATGTAATAAGAAGTATGGAATGGATTTGCAGGAATCAGAAGTGATGAATCATTTTGCACCACTGTGATTAGCTTATTTCTAATAATTTTTTGCAGTTCTAACACCTTTATCCATTTTTTTATTCTATTCTTGAGGAGAAACGCATGTGCAACCATTTATATTTCTATATAATGGAAGGAAACATTCCACGTGGGAAAAATTTATATTTCTACCTACATTAGGGTTGTGTTCTCTTCTCTAGCTAGGATGAATTTTGGCTTATGATTATGGTTATAATTTTTTTAATGACTGTAGTATTTTTGTCTGTAAAAATGTTATATGTTTCAATCACATTGGTGAAACAATTTGAAATGTGAACTTCCAACAGCTGGTGGAAGATTTGAGGTGGATGAGCGCTCGGGTGTAGTTCGAACAAGAGGAACCGACCCTTTCCAGTTGGACATGGAGTATGTGCTGTACGTTAAAGCAGAAGATCAGAATGGGAGAGTGGATGAGCGACACTTCCAGTCAACACCTGAGGAAAGGCTGTCCATTGTTGGTGGCAAACGTGCTCCACAATTCTACATGCCATCATATGAAGCTGAGATCCCAGAAAACCAGAAGAAAGATTCTGAGTAAGAACATAGATGAACTTAAGTAAATGACAGAAATTCTCTCTCTCTCTCTCTCTCTCTCTCTCTCTCTCTCTCTCTCTCTCTCTCTCTCTCACACACACACACACACACACACACACACACACACATACACAAACTCACCCCCTCTCCACCTCCCCCTCTCCCATCCCTCCTGTGTGTGTGTGTGTGTGTGTGTGTGTGTGTGTGTGTGTGTGTGTGTGTGTGTGTGTGTGTTTTTTTCATTCCTGTACTCCTGTACATGTTTCAACATTCAGGTGTTTTCAGTGCCTGAATGGAATGGCAAGGCAACTGTTCAAATTTTAAATAATTAGAGTAATAACTGAGATGAGACTAATTTCCAAGTTTAGTAAATCAAACATAACACTAACACTTGCTTCAGATAAATGTTACACAAGCAGAGAAATATGATACAGAGACATGTTACAAAAGAATATATTCCTGTCTATAAAAATAATCAACCCTTTTCAGCCAACATCAGAAAGTTAATGAGTAAAAAATAGAAATGGTTCCCAAAACTGCAAGTGTAGACTATTTCAAATTTGCTTACTGGAATGGAGGATGATGGGAACAATCTCTTAAATATAAGATGTTTCACTAAATTTTTTCTCTGTTCAGGGAATAATTTACCGTATTTTCTGGTGACACCAGCTAGTGTGTAACATTCATAAATATCTAAACATAAGAGTCATTTGAAAAAGTTCTACAGTGACTTTCACAAAGTGAAGATGAAAGCAGTATTTTCCAGTTAAGTCCATCAAATTTGACTTTATTTTGTTGCTGATTCACTTGTTGCAGCATACTATCATTTATTGTGCAACTGTGTTCCTGATGGTAATCAGCTTTTTGATCACAGTGCAAGTGCAGCGCTGTAAAAGTCATATCTTTAATCAGTATATATTATGATTTTCATTAAGTGTTCCCTGTAGACGGTTGCTCACTTTGCTTAAGATGAAAATGTATGAACCACTGAATTACTCATACCTTCTCTTCCATGTGGTGAAAAATTTGATTTAAGATTTACCTATTAATATAAGGAACTGTGATGCCGCTATAAAAGTACATAGCACATGTTACATTTATGTGAAACACTGCATATTTGAATTATACATAAGGAAGGTTTCTGAGGTCAATTTTACAAAACTGTTATTTTTTCCTGTTGCAGCATAATTTCTGTAAAAGCAAAGTCCTTTGCAGACCGTGAAATTAGGTACACACTGAAAGCTCAGGGCCAGGGAGCAGGCACATTTAACATTGGCCCTACATCAGGCATTGTTAAGCTGGCAAAGGAATTGGATTTTGAAGATCTGAGGCAGCCCCATGTTTACTCTCTGATTGTGACAGCCACAGAAGATTCTGGTGGATTTTCAACATCTGTAGAGGTAGGTTAGAGTTTTCAGTTTAAACTGGTTTATGGTGAATGTGGAACTTCCAAAAATACTTGTACTTAGCATGTTTTACTGAAAACAATGTAGGTATGTTTTTACCTACGTAATAAACTCAACTTAGGTTGTTTTCAGAACAAATCTTCCACTTTGCAGCAAAGTGTATGCGCTATGAAACTTTCTGATTGATTGATCAGAACAGAAAACCACTCCATTCCCTTTTGTGGGTAACATTATTGCCGACTAAGATTTCCATGTGTGATTCATGACCCAGTTTAAAGATTTTGTGGTACCTCACTCCTAATTTCCAAACTCAACAGGGGCTCCTTCTGCATTCCTTCCTGGACAGGCACCTCATGGAGGAAGGAGACACAACCATATTTGAGTAAATGAAATTTCTATATATGCAAACAATATAACTTACTGTGTTAGTATTACACTGGGCATTGTTTATGCGAAAAGGCAGAAATAACATTTTTAACAGAAAAGCTAAATATTATCTTTCTTAAGTACAGTAACATCTCAGTCACAAGTATCTTCTTCTCTTTTCCTTCCCCAGTTTGGTGTTCTATTGATTGTGTTAAGCATAATTTGTTCCATGTTGTTCCTTTTATCAGCTCACTATTTTTCATTTTCTCAAGATGGGCATAATGCAAACATGGACTTTCTGCTCTTTCTGCAGAATCTCTCAGTTTCATTAATGGGCTTTATGGCATCCTATCTGTTGTATGTTGATTCCCTAGAGGCAGTTAGCATTTCCCCTGCTCTCTGTTTTCTGTTAGACTATTAAATGAAAGTGGGTCCTTATTTTGATTAAATGTACTGAAATCCCCTTGTGCTCAGGCAACAAGGTGTTGCAAGTCACAGTAGGTGTGTTAGACAGGATCTCACCAGCACTTCTCTCGTAAGGCATTTTCTTCCTCATGCAGTCAGAATTCAAGATTTTTGCAGGAGGAAAAATGTCTGATCTTGATGTTTCTTGAAGAAGTACATGTGTTTGTGCACAGTATTTACCTCCTCGATAGAAATTTGAAGATTTGACACCTGTCTCAGCCTCTGGTTGGACACACTGCTTTTGTCAATGATTTTTTTCTCACCATGTTTCCCAACCTCAGGCAGTTGTTGGGCCCACGTGGAAGTGTTCTCAGGCAGAACAAAGCACACTAATTCTATTTGTGCTTAAACAAACTGTTCACGCAAAGCAGCAACATCGGTATTACTTTCTCCAAGCTAAACTGTTTCTGTTGAGAAAGTGTATCACTGTTTTCTGTGTCTTCACAAAGTATTATTTAAGTCCACATATATTCTGGTACAAAGTAGCCAGGAAAACTCCTGGCTGTTCTCTCAGTTGGAATTTTTCCAATACATCCATGAAAGTAAAGCCTTCTCTCTTTGAAAGTTGTTCCTTATTTGGTTATGGTCTACATACTTCCTCCTTTTACAGAAGCCCTAGTAGTTCCACCAATTTCTTTCCCCCTCTCCCCTCGCCTGTTCGCAACCATCAGCCGTTTTACTCTCTGTATTTCTTTCTTGCTTTTTGTCTCGATGTTCTTTAGCATGGATTTTCTGTTCGGTGTAACCCATTTGATCATGTACAAGTTTTATAGCTTTAATGCAGTGCCATAAAGTCTGAATTTTCCAATGATTGAAACAATTTCTTGCATTCATTAGTCCACAATAAAATCTTGATAGGTTTCTTGCTGCATAAGATAACAGTAGGAAATTTCATTGTGTTAACAGGCTGTGAAAACCTATGTAGAAAGATTAATTGATTTATTAATTTTTAAAAGATGGTTACACAAACATAAAATGGAGGTGGAAAGATAGAGCATCTACACAGGAATATAACTTTATCTTAAGAACATGGAGTGATTGATGTGCTTGTTCTTTACACTTCACATGTCATTTGACTATGCAATCTAGTTACCATAAGTGCCTCACATCTCCTACATACTTCTCCTCCCTTCATGCTGAAACTATAAACAAGAAAATGTAATTGTATCAAAAACTTACAAACATTTAACGTCATCTAGTTATAAATTGTGGGTTTTAGAATTTAAAAAAACATTAAAATTACTAACAGTTTGCTTCCTTTTTCATGCCATCAAATTATTTAAGCGTTATTTGAACTTCAGATACAGTGATAAATAGATATTATGAGAGCCAGTACATAGTAAGATATGGTGAGTATGAATGGTGTTACGAAATTTTAACCCTTGAAATCACTCTCAAGTGTCACAGTGGTCATGTGTGTGTGTGTGTGTGTGTGTGTGTGTGTGTGTGTGTGTGTGTGTGTGTGTTTTGTTTGTTTTAGAAGAAGGTCATCTGACTGAAAGCTCATTTGCTCATCAGTCTTTTTGTTATGCCTGTCTGTGACTCGGCGTCTCCACTATATGGCAAGGAGCGATCTCTCGTTTTCATAATATAGTCACTATTCCATTGTGGGTTTTCCATTGTTTGATTAAGTATCCAGATTTTCCTACTATTATATCACATTGTATGTGAGCTGTCTGTGAAAAATATCATGTTTGAAGATTAAATAAAAAACTCTGGCTCTTCCATCCTCAAAGGTATAAAAATGGACACTGACAAAGAATTTTAATTGTTGTTCAGTTTATAGTTCATAATTTTTATAGTATTATGTGTCGCTGAGAGAGGGGTACCCTCATAATTATGAATTTCTTTCAAATGCTTGAGACACCATTTGGTGAATTTTGCTACCAGATTCAATAAATTATTTAAAAATGAATAAAACATTTATTTTCACATTATCATAAAAACTTGCAGAACACTGTATGCTTGCTCATTTTTACATTTGAATTAATTTACTAGTATAAAAATAACTCATACACTTGTCAGGAATAACATTAGTATTGACGGGCTTTTCAGCTTACAATTCGAGTTACTGACGTTAATGATAATGCACCAAAGTTTGAGCTGCCAGATTACCAGGCTCATAATGTTGATGAAGATATACCATTGGGAACATCTATATTGAAAGTTAAAGCTACAGACTCAGACTCAGGAGCAAATGCTGAAATTGAATACTTGGTGTCTGATGATCATTTCAGTGTTGATTCAAGTGGTATTATTACCAATAATAAACAGCTGGATGCAGATAATAATAATGCATACTATGAATTTGTTGTTACAGCTAAAGACAAAGGTAACTTACTTATTTCCTCACTATTTCTAGTAGTACTGTTTTTTTTAATTTCAAATTGTCATATGATTGTGTTCAAATTACTATTGGCAAGTTTCTCCTTATTGTTTCATGGTTCTTTGTGATGATAAATTGTGTATAATATTTGCATTATTCCAAACAGGTGAGCCATCAAAAACTGGAACAGCAACAGTTAGAATCTACACAAAGAACAAAAATGATGAAGAACCAAAGTTTTCTCAGCAAGTCTACACCCCAAATGTGGATGAAAATGCAGGACCAAATACACTGGTCACAACAGTTGTAGCTTCAGATAAGGATGGTGACAACGTTCGGTTTGGTTTTGTTGGTGGTGGGACCTCATCTGGACAGTTTGTGATTGAGGAAATAACAGGTGTAATTCGATTACACGGGAATGAGATATCACTAGATAGAGACAAATATGAGCTTAATGTCACAGCGATGGATGATGGATCATGCTGTGTTAATGGTGATAGCACAATTCATACGAGCACAGCAGTAGTTGTTGTTTTTATAACAGATGTCAATGATAACAAACCAGTATTCAAAGACTGTGGTACATATGCACCAAAAGTAGAGGAAGGAGCTCCTAATGGAAGTCCTGTTATAAAGGTAATCTCAAAATAATGCTTATGCTCTGTACCATAAAGAAGGCACAATTTTAAAAAAATTATTACTTGCAAAACAGTAGCTAGGTAGCTGTGACACAGAATAATAAAGTTATTTTTTAAATCTTATTTTGTTTTATGGGATGGTGCATTTCAATAATTAAATCTTGAATTTTATCTGTGGAATTCTGATTATAAATCAGTTACTAGTTCAAGTATTAGAAATATTATCATATTTTATTGTTATATCTGCCAAATTAAAAATTTTATCATCCATGCTGAATACCTCAGGTGGTTGTCTTTGTCATTTCAACTGAGAAGTTCCAGTAATGCTGCATAATTAGTCACATGAACACATTCTCATATAAAAATGTGCATTTGCATGTTTGTAGAAAGAGTCTGAAAGACATAGATGGGAGCAAAGGGATAAAGGGAATAGGGAAAGGATTTGGAAAGTGTACATCTCCTTCCACTTTCAAAACATACACAAGATGATCAGAGAACTGAAAAATGCACTTGATGATCAACAAGGACATAATGATACATTACTGGAATTTTGCAGTGATTGGTTTCTCTTTGTAGAAACAACACTGTGCAATGACAGCCTTACTATTTTAGTTTATTTCACCCATAGTGACTACACAATTAACAGGAAGAAAAAAGGAAGATTAAGGTTTAACATTCTGTCAATAATTAAATCATTAGGGGCAGTGCATAAGTTTTGACTGGGGAAGCATTCATCTTATTGTTCAATTTCATCAGTAGAGATTATGTAATCAACAAAGGGGGAGACAGCAGTTTTTATCTAAATGTTCTGAACCCTCAAAATGCCAGGACTTACGGTACCTTCACTCTTTAATAATTCCTCCAGAAAACCTTTGGGATCCCTGTCCACTTGCAAGGAAGGACACTTACGAGATTGGCAGTAAGTTAGTTCTTCTTTTCTTCTCCCCATAACCAACAAGTGTGACAACTTCAAGAGCATCTTGGATGGGGTAGATGAATCTGTTGTTAAATTGTGTGTTGAGTGTACATGGTGGAGGGGAGGTTGATTGATTGATTGTTTTGGGTGAAGGGGATCAAACAGTGAGGTGAAGGGGAGGTGGAGGGTTGAGTGGTGATCCAGTGCACAGTTGCAACCCGTCAGAAAGTTTCATGTGTGATCATCGTGGACGTCCAGTTCTTGAGACACAAAAATGTGCAGAAAAACTGTACCTGGTATTGAACTGAAGATTCTTTGCATAGAATGTCTGGTTCTGGACCACTCTCCTATAGCGATTTTCTTTAAACACTCCTCATTCAGTTATCACTGCTTTTTGTTTGTGTATAATTTGCATAAAAGATGCTATCAGTTTTTGGATTCAGCTTAGACAATTGACAGGGCATGTCCTGCATAAAGTTCAAATTATATTACTTCATCTAAAACTCACTCCAGTAAATTGAAAAATTGACAAATGGCAATTAATTTATGTTGGATATGTGCAGGATTTTAACCCTGGCTAAGATATGTAAGAATACAACTTTGGCTGAGATGTGCAGGTTTTCACCAGTGGCTGCAATTTATGCTATAAAAAATTAGCTGTTAGATATGTCTCATGGAGGAAGCAATAAAAAATTAAATGCAGTATAATAATCCATTGAACACAGCAGAAATGAGTAGAGGCTGGGAGACACAGGGAAAGAAAAATATTTGATAAATAGGAGAATTCTATAAGAATCAAAGGGAGCCAGGTCAGGTACGTAAGGTGTGTCGGTAAATGAGCAGTGAAGTTAACTCCATTTTATATTGATCTTCAAGCACAAGTTCATAAATTTTCTTGACATTTTCAACTCTCTGGGCAATTGATGGGTGTCCAGAACAAGGTATGTCATTAACAGCATGTCACCATTTTTAAGCAGAAAATCACTTGTACACTTCAGTTTTTCCCAAAGTATTATTTCTGTAACCTTTTCCTCATCACAACAGTTTCTATGATGCCTTTACAAAGCAGGAAGCAAAGTTTCACATCTGTGCATAGTTCACATACATCCACTATTTATAAAACTCTAGAAGAGAGCAGAGCGGCTTAGGATAAAAAAAATTCACTCTGGCAAGGTGCCATAGGCAGTGCTAAATTCCTAAGGAGTTGTGCAGCACACACCTTAAGTGGAGAAACGTACCACATGGGCTCTGCCCATGGCAGTGCTATATAGATAACCTTTGGATAGTTGTAAGTATTGCCTCACAAACTCAGCTCAAAAGTTCATTAAATAAAATAAAATGTCAGAGGATTAGAAAAGGGAAAAGCTAGGGACAGTTCCATTGCATATGTTAATCCTTATAATACAGTTTCCATTATCAAAATTGATTGTAAAAAACTGATTGGAATGATAAGTACAAAAGTAATACACTACTAATAGTAATTCCACTCACCACAGATTATGATGACAGATATGAAGCTGACAGTTATCTTCTGTTTCCCTGATCTTTTGTTTCTTAAAATACATTTCCATTTGAAATATTTTTCATGTTTTGTGTATTATATTCCTCTTATTCTCCTCCCTCTTTGTCCTCCTATTATTCGCAAATAATGTATACATCTTAAGTTTAAATGTTTGTCTCTCCTACAGTCATTCATGTAAAAATAATTGAGGGAAACATTCCACGTGGGAAAAATATATCTAAAAAAAAGATGATGTGTCTTACCAAACGAAAGTGCTGGCAGGTTGATAGATACACAAACATACACACAAAATTCAAGCTTTCGCAACCAACGGTTGCTTCATCAGGAAAGAGGGAAAGACGAAAGGACGTGGGTTTTAAGGGAGAGGGCAAGGAGTCATTCCAATCACGGGAGCGGAAAGACTTACCTTAGGGGGAAAAAAGGACACACACACACACACACACACACACACACACACACACACACACACGGCAAAGAGTTTGGGCAGAGATGTCAGTCGAGGCGGAAGTACAGAGGCAAAGATGTTGTTGAATAACAGGTGAGGTATCAGCGGCGGCAACTTGAAATTAGGGGAGGTTGAGGTCTGGCGGGTAATGAGAAGAGAGGATATACTGAAGGGCAAGTTCCCATCTCCGGAGTTCTGACAGGTTGGTGTTAGTGGGATGTATCCAGATAACCCAGACGGTGTAACACTGTGCCAAGATGTGCTAGCCGTGCACCAAGGCATGTTTAGCCACAGGGTGATCCTCATTACCAACAAATACTGTCTGCCTGTGTCCATTCATGCGAATGGACAGTTTGTTGCTGGTCATTCCCCCATAGAAAGCTTCACAGTGTAGGCAGGTCAGTTGGTAAATCACGTGGGTGCTTTCACACATGGCCCTGACTTTGATCGTGTACACCTTCCGGGTTACAGGACTGGTGTAGGTGGTGGTGGGAGGGTGCATGGGACAGGTTTTACACTGGGGGCGGTTACAAGGGTAGGAGCCAGAGGGTAGGGAAGCTGGTTTGGGGATTTCATAGGGATGAACTAAGAGGTTACGAAGGTTAGGTGGACGGCGGAAAGACACACTTGGTGGAGTGGGGAGGATTTCATGAAGGATGGATCTCATTTTAGGGCAGGATTTGAGGAAGTCGTATCCCTGCTGGAGAGCCACATTCAGAGTCCGATCCAGTCCCGGAAAGTATCCTGTCACAAGTGGGGCACTTTTGGGGTTCTTCTGTGGGAGGTTCTGGGTTTGAGGGGATGAGGAAGTGGCTCTGGTTATTTGCTTCTGTACCAGGTCGGGAGGGTAGTTGCAGGATGCGAAAGCTGTTTTCAGGTTGTTGGTGTAATGGTTCAGGGATTCCGGACTGGAGCAGACTTGTTTGCCACGAAGACCTAGGCTGTACAGAAGGGACCGTTTGATGTGGAATGGGTGGCAACTGTCATAATGGAGGTACTGTTGCTTGTTGGTGGGTTTGATGTGGACGGACGTGTGAAGCTGGCCATTGGACAGATGGAGATCAACGTCAAGGAAAATGGCATGGGATTTGGAGTAGGACCAGGTGAATCTGATGGAACCAAGGGAGTCAAGGTTGGAGAGGAAATTCTGTTCTTCTTCTTCACTGTGAGTCCAGATCATGAAGATGTCATCAATAAATCTGTACCAAACTTTGGGTTGGCAGGCCTGGGTGACCAAGAAGGCTTCCTCTAAGCGACCCATAAATAGTTTGGCATATGAGGGGGCCATCCTGGTACCCATGGCTGTTCCCTTTAATTGTTGGTATGTCTGGCCTTCGAAAGTGAAGAAGTTGTGGGTCAGGATGAAGCTGGCTAAGGTAATGAGGAAAGAGGTTTTAGGTAGGGTGGCAGGTGATCGGCGTGAAAGAAAGTGCTCCATCGCAGCAAGGCCCTGGACGTGCAGAATATTTGTGTATAAGGAAGTGGCATCAATTGTTACAAGGATGGTTTCCGGGGGTAACAGATTGGGTAAGGATTCCAGGCGTTCGAGGAAGTGGTTGGCGTCTTTGATGAAGGATGGGAAATCTTGAATTTTGTGTGTATGTTTGTATTTGTTTGTATATATATATATAACAGATTTATCATTATTTTATATATTGTATTTGTACTTTCAAAGCAGTTTGTTAGTTTTGTCCATATTTTTTGAAGATTTCAGTATATGTTCAAGTCACTTTTCATATTAATTCCATAGATCATATGATTTCATAGGTACATGCAACAGATGAGGATAAGGGTGTCAATGGGCAAGTGAAGTACTCAATTGTTCAACAGCCAAACCAGAAAGGTACAAAATTTACTGTTGATGAAGAAACTGGAGAAGTATCTACAAATAAGGTCAGAAAAAATTTAATAATTACAATTATTTTGCATCTCACATCATATTACCATGTAATCAACATGTAATTTGAAATTTAAAAAGCAGGGAAAGATGGGGCATATATAATAAAATACAACTGAATTTCAATTCATCTGATTTATATGTATCATTTTCATTGCTGTTTCTGATTGTTTTGGTATGATAACTTTAATACTCAGCACATTAAAACATTGCATGTTGCTGTTTGATATCATGTTATACTTCATATAGCCCTTGAATTCATAATTTAAGTACTCTTTAAGCATGCCATTAAAATGTTTAGTTTTTCTGCAAAATAATTCGACAACTGACTTAGTCCAGTAAAACCAGTATTGTGTTTTATGTGAAATCTATGACTGTTACAAATTAAATGATTAGCAAAGGCCATTGCATAAAGTCTCTGCTATTATTCATTTGTTCATCAGTGTTTCAAAATACCACATGTCCTGTTATATTATTGAAGTGTGGTTAAAAATGAGTTTAAAACAATTCATGTGATTTCTGTATGTTTGTTGAATAATGTTAAACACATAATAGAATGTGTTGTACAATTTACCGTAGGTACAAAAATACATCTTAGTACCTGTAAAATCAATATCATCTACACTACATGAATGTATAAATACTGTCTGTGACATGATTTGGGGATAAATTCTATGTAACATATTTTGGAACAAGAAAAAACAATAACAACTGTAGACCATTTATTTCATTTGTACTTTAATTTGAGTTAGTTATTTAAAATGAATCTTTCACTCTGCAGCAGAGTGTGTGTTGTTTTGAAACTGTTTGGGAGATTGTACCTGTCCACCAGGCAAGGACTTCACACTGTGCAAGCAATGCTCTCTACAGTTTAGTTTTCAAGACATGACTCACAATATATCCTCATACTTCCTGCCAGTACTTCTCTCCTACTAGCCAAACATCACAGCTGTCTCTTCCAGAGCGTGCTGGAGTTGCTCTCCTGAAAGAAAAGATGGCCAGCCAGGCACTTCTGGGAGTAAAGACTGCTAGTCCAGCAAGATAAACAGGACAGAGTCTATGAAATTTGTAAAGTAAGAGGGAGATACTGGTGACAGCCAATCTGTGACAAAGGGTTGTGAGTTAATGCCAGATAACTCAGATGATAGCAGCATTGCCCACAAAAGACAAGGTTCTGAGTTTGAGTCCTGCTCTTGCACACAGTTGTAATCTACTAGGAAGCTTTTGATCTAATTATCATCATTAAATGTTTGGGTTATGGTCTTATAAAATTTTACTGTCTGGACTCCAACCACACTGTGAGTTATGGAGACAAGATGAAGTTTCTTGGATTCTAGCTACAGCTAGCTGCAACCAGTCAGTTATACATAATTACTTTATTTCCATCAAGTAGTTTTTGAGCCATTTCCCCTGAAATTTATGTATTCATTCTTCATGGATATTGTTGGACAATGGAGTTTTCTTCCTGTGACAACATACGTACTAACGGTTCTAACATCCCCAGACGAGCTTCCATTCTCAGCATATTTTGGTCACACAGTTAGCTGCGATGCACTATAACTGAATATTTGTTTCTGTTATTTTATCTGACAGTGTAATATTGTTTTCTTTAACTAAAGAAATGCAAGTACTATTTGCTGTCATCCATTCTTACGCCAGTGCATAGTGTTCAACTTACTTAGCAAGTTTAATCCTTTAATTGTGGTTCTGAAAAGTCTACAAAATACCCATCCATGGTTGCCATAGTTGGTTCATTAAACTCAAAACATTGCTAGCCAGTAATGTTGCCACATGTCACTATAAGCATATATCAGGACTGGCCGGCCCGTGTGGCCGAGTGGTTTTAGGCGCATCAGTCTGGAACCGCGGGGCCGGTGTGGCCGAGTGGTTCTAGGCACTTTAGTCTGGAACGGCGGGACTGCTACGGTTGCAGGTTAGAATCCTGCCTTGGGCATGGATGTGTGTGATGTCCTTAGGTTAGTTAGGTTTAAGTAGTTCTAAGTTCTAGGGGACTGATGACCTCAGATGTTAAGTCCTATAGTGCTCAGAGCCATTTTTTTTTTTATCAGGAATGCCAAATTTGGTGAACAGGTCGGAACATTTGGTACTTAAATTTCCTGTTTTCATGTTACCAAAGCAGCTTTGTGACCAAGTGCATACCCCTGATAAAAAAATTCTTTATATTTTTTTTATGAAAATTTTTGACAGAATAATTTAATTGGATAGATAAAAAATCTACTCTAATTAGGCAAGCTTTTCGAGCCTGTCTCTCCTTCTTCAGGCAGTAGAGTTGAAGGGGAAGGAAGAGGGGTGAAGGAAAAGAACTAGAGAGGTTGAGGAAAGGGAGTAGATTTCTGGAAAGTCACCCAGAATTGTGGGATCAGGGGAGTCTCCTCTGACCTGCAGTTCAGGATGATTTCCCAAAAATCATCCCCTTTTGCTAGATCTCTCTAGTTCTTTTCTTTCACTCATGTTCCTTCCCCCGTCAACCCTTCTGCCTGAAGAAGGAGCCAAAGGGTCCAAAAGCTTGTCTAATTGTAACTTTCTTTTATGTGTATGTTCTGCTGCCACTTGGTGAGTAGATTTTTTATCTATCCAATTAAATTATATCTTTATATTTTCCTATCTAGGTTCCTTTCTAGTGTTGCTTTAATTAATTGGTCCAGAATACATGTGCCACGGAAAACGGTGGCTTTACAGTGTTACTTGATTTTCTTTTCTTTCTTGCTCTTTTTGTGTGTTTCTAACCACTGCTTTACTTATTGTTTCACTCCTAGTGCATGAAATGAAGGATCCACACCTCATCAACAACAGCAGATCATTACATGAAATCACTTTGATTCCTTTTAAATGGGCCAAATGTAGTTGAGATTTTGGTCAGCATTTAACAAACCTTTCTCATAATGAATTCTTTATGTAAAATGTGCCATTCTCTTTCTATTGCTGTGCCTATGGCATAAGCATTTATTAAACCTGTAATAACCAATTGTTCACTACCATATTGCGCACTTTCTTAATACTATCACCTGTGATTGCAGTTTTGTGATGTGCTTGATGTGAGTTATCTTCAAGCAAAGTTTGACACATTTGAGTTTAGTTGCACATTTCTTAACTGTTGACAGTGGTGTAACAGGATCCATGTAAAATTTGACTAACCTAACATGAAGTTAATTGGTTATAAATCATCTGAAACAAATTATTTTAAGATGGCACAGAATTCAGTTGTATTCATTTGAATGAAACACAAAAAACAGCATTACAGAAATTCACATACACAAGGCTAATTAGCAGATCAAGTTAACACCACTTATAACAACAATGACAGTTTCTGGATGGAGCAATACATAATATTAGGGAAGGGCAACCATGCACCTATAGCAGATTGATGCATGGAGCAGAGTAACACATAACAGAAAAGAGCATTTACACTAGCTATCAAGCTCTAGCTCTTTTCCTGGAAATAGTACACACATTAAAACACACACACAAATGAACACTCCCATTGCGTAAGCTGATGGAGTAGGGAGGGGGAAGCTAGGGATGCAAGGATGGGAAAGAGGTGGGTATTTTGACAGATGACTTTGCCATGTGATGATGAAGAAAGTGCAGAAGATACAATGAGAGACGTAGGAAGAGGGAGAGTGGGGAAGGAGAGGGAGGATGGAAGGAGGGAAAGATGAAGATGAAGAGGAGGGGGGAGGGGAGAAAGAAGGTGGTGGGCTTGAAAAGGGGGAGTGGCGAGGGAGTGAGGGGGGGAGGGAGGGAGAGAGAGAGATATTCATACGTAGTTCAGAGAAACCCTTCCAGCACAAGTTTCTTTGAACTGTGCAGATGGGAACTGTCTCTCTAACATGTCCTACCCCCTCACAATCCCCTGACCTAAACCTCTGCTAACCTGTTCCCTCTGTCTCACCTTGCATTTTCCTTTCTCTTTTCTGCTCATACCACTCCTCCTTCCAGGTCAAGCACTGCCTTCTCCTACCACTTGTCCTCTCCCCTGCCCACCCACACCCCTGTCATGCAGGCCTTCTCTCTCTTTCCCCACCCTCTATCTCCCTCTTCCCTTTTTTCAGCCCTCTCCTCTCCCTCTTCACCCTTCTCTCCATTGCTCCTTCTCCAACTTCACCTTTCTCTCCTTTTCCCCCTCCCCTTCCCCCCCCCCCCTCCACACTCAGTTATCCACCTCTCCCTCTACCTACATTTCTTGTTGTACCCTCTGTACTTGTTTTGTCTGCTTGTGCGGCTGCATAATCATCTGTCTGAAGACCTGCACCTTTCTCCTCCTTGTGTCCCTCCATACCCTTCCCCATCAGCTTCAGGCAACTACTTTCAGTAACTGACTATCAATAATTAGTCTTGCTGTGGCCATGGGAATGTGTGTTTGGATGTCTGCATGATTGGGTGTGTGAAAGTATGCTGGAAAAATAGTGCTGTAAAACTAGTGTGAATGCTGTTTTCTGTTATGTGTTACTTTCCCCCATGCCTCAATCCACTATAATGAGTGATTTCTTTTCCCTCATTTAACATATTTAACACAGCTTGTGATATTCTGTGGTAAGTAACAATATAACAAAAACAAAAATTTAGTTTAATCAGTGCTGTCCCTGCTGGAGCAAAAAAATTTCACCTTAGTACCATAGTATTAGCAATTTCAGTCCTCAGCACTGGTTCTGTAGTGTGTTGTGTGGTATCTGTCTGTTTTCTGACACTTGGACAAAGCCATTCATCAGAGGAAGAAAGAGAAACTCCCACAGAAAACTCACAGATACATGACCAATGTTGTCTCCAGGTGCTGTGCCCCGATTGAAGTGAGTAGTGATCTTATTGTGGATTGGTAGTGGGGGTATAGAAGAGGTGTGGGGCAGAGAGACGTAGGAAGAGCTGGGTAGGAGTAGAGGCAAGGCCATCAAAGGCAAGGCCAACAATGAAGGCAGCCATGTAATGTAGCAACTAGGTGACATTCTATGTGGGCATGACCCCTGACAAGCTGTCTGCTTACATGAACGACACTGGCATATTGTGGCTAAGAGACCACCTAGTTGCCAAACATGTGTTGAAGGAAAAAAAAAAAAAAAAAGGAGAGAGAGCTTGCCTTCAGTAACTGCTTTAAAGCCCATACCATTTTGATCCTCCCACCATCACCAGCTTTCTTGAGCTGCTCAGGGGGAACTCTCCCTGCAACATATACTTTGTTCCTGTAATCCACCTGGCATCAGCCTTTGCTGGTCACTGTCCTCAGCCTTCATTAATTCCTGTCCTCCACCTGCTTGTATTCCCTTCCCTGCTCCCACACCAACCCCACTCTTGCCTTTTATTCCAACAGCTCATCTAGCACCCCACAACCCATTGTCCTGCTCCCACCACATTCCCACAGACTCTCATACGCAGTACTGCAGCATCTATCTCCATCCCAACACTGCCATCTCCCTCTCTTCTGACCCCACACCTGTTCTGCACACTCCCTACCTACATCAGCCAAGATCACTTTCACCCACAGGGCCACTGGCCTGGAGAAGACAGTTGTTGTGTATGTGTTTTCCATCATCTAATGAAAGACTTCATCCAATACCTAAAAATTAGCAAACAGTTGACTATTTTAAATGTGCCTGTCTGCTGTTGTACTTCCCTGTGTGATGAGTTGCAATCTCACACAACTAGCTCTCTACCCACATGAAGTGTTGAATGCTATCTACAAGGGATTTCAAATTGATTCTATATTTGTAGGTTTCCAGAAGGCTTTTGAAACTGTACCTCACAAGTGACTAGTAACGAAATATCATGTTTATGGAAGGCAGCCAGTTAAGTGACTGGATTCATGATTTCCTGTCAAAGAGCTCATAGTTCATAGTAACTAATGGAAAGTTGTCGAGTTAAACAGAAGTGATTCTGGCATTCCCCAAGGTAGTGTTCAAGGGCCTCTGCTGTTCCTTACGTATATAAAAAAAAAATTTAGGAGACAATCTGACCAGCTGTCTTTGGTTCTTTGCAGATGATGATGTCGTTTATCATCCAGTAAAGTCATCAGAAGATCAAAACCAATTGCAAAATGAATATATCTGTACTGTGTGAAAATTGGCAGGTGACCCAAACTAATGAAAAGTGTGAGGTCAACCACATGAACACTAAAAGGAATCCATTAAACTTTGGTTACATGATTAATCAATAAAATTTTAAGGCTGTAAATTCAACTAAATAGCTAGGAATTACAATTATGAACAACTTAAATTGGAAAGAACACACAGAAAATGTTGTGGAGAAGGTGAACTAAAGACTGCGTTTTATTTGCAGAATACTTATAACATACAACAGATCTATTAAAGAGACTGCCTATACTACGCTCATCCATCTGCTTTTGAAGTACTGCTGCACAGTGTGGGAGATCCTTATCAGATAGGGTTAATGGAGTACAATGGGAAAGTTCTAAGAAGGGCAGCATGTTTTTTATTATCAAGAAATAGGGGATAGAGTGTCGTGGATATGATACAGGATTTGGTGTGGACATCATTAAAACAAAATTTCAATCACCAGCTTTCTCCTCTGAATGTGAAAATATTTTGTTGATGCCAACTTACATAGGGAGAAATGATTATCATAATAAAATAATGGAAATCAGAGCTTGCACAGAAAGATTTGGGTGTTTGTTTTTTGCGTGAGCTGTTCAAGAGTGGAATAATAGCGAATTATTGTGAAGTTGGTTCGATGAACCCTCTGCCAGTCACTTAAGTGTCATTTACAGAGTAGCCATTTAGATGCAGATTCTGAGAGGCATTATATACGAGTTTCAGTTAGTGGATGTATACGTCAACAAACTGTCTAAGGCTGGTAAACTGTCTTGCTAATTAGTCATCATATATGGCATAATCATGTGAAAATGAAAGAGTGGTAGCCTCAGTTCTTGTTTAGTAGATTTCTTATAATCCTAGCTGATACATGAGAAGGTAGAGGGGAAAAAATGGAGGTTTTGTTGACAGTGGTAGTTGAAGAACGTTTTCATTGAGTCTCACAATTTAAGGACAGCTATTGAAGGAGTAACAGATTAAAACTGTATACACAATGATTAGTTGTAAGTCATATCTCAAATGTCAGTATTGTGGATGGTAAATGTGACAATAATAGTGGTAAATGAAGGGAGCATTTGTAACAAATTCTGTCTCTTAAGCTGTAATGCGATACCCTCTTTCAGTGTGTTGTTTCCCATAACTAATCATTAGAAAATAGTATTTGTGAATAAATGAACCAAGCTACTTTATTGTCTAATCCACAGGTGTTTGACCGTGAAGGCGATGATGGAAAATTTGTATCTGTAACAGTAAAGGCAACAGATCAAGGTGAACCTTCACTGGAAGGTGTCTGCTCATTCACAGTTGAAATCACTGATGTTAATGACAATCCACCTTTGTTTGACAGACAGGTAAGTCTTTGTTTACTATGAAATGTGACAGAAAACTACAACAGCAGTAATATGAAAATAGCAAATATGTCAGTCTCTCACCATTATCAGCTTTTCGTAAGTTGTAAAGGACAAGCATAATTATTGAGTAATAAATAAATGGTAGTTGTTTCACAGCAGTGATGACAGAATAGAACACTATGTCCAAACATAAAATATTTCACTCTTGTGTGTATATTTGACACTGTCATTCCTTATTTCTTTTTTTATCAAATATGGCATCTTTCCGCAGTTTGTACTTTGCACCCTTCCATTCGTAACTTAATAAATAATTTCACAAATGTTTAAACTATTTTTTCATCATCATCATCATCATCATCATCATCATCGTCATCCTCATCATTATCTGCATTCATGGATTAGGTTTGAGGAACCTGTTCCAGCTTGTGTGTCTTAGCTCCAACACTTCCCAGGGTGATATACATCCCTTATCCCTTTGGATATACATTGAAAAAAATTTTTTGGATATATGTCTTGTTGCATTCTGTTTACATGTTGCTTCCGTTTCTGCTTATGTGTGTTAATTTTTTCTGCCATTGCAAATATTTTAAGCTCATTTCTAATATCTTCATTTCTTAGTCTATCTCCTAGTTTACATCCTTTAACTGATCTGATTTCTGGCATCAGTAATCAATTTATGTCTTCTTTGTTTGCTATGAAGCCTTAGATTTGTAAAGTAGCATTAGAACAGCTAGTGTTTTATAGAATTTCAACCATATTTCTTTAGTTATCTTTTTGTTTAATATTCTTTTATTGTTCCACAGATACCTCAAAATTTTGTTGTTTTATTATTCCTATCTTTGTCATAATCAAAACGTTGCTCCCTAGGTAGTTAAAATGATGTAGTCACTTGAAGATTTTATTTTCTATCACTATTTTTGAGTGCACCTCTTGTTTCCCTCAGAACACTATTACTTTTGTCATTGTATTGATATTTTGCAATTATCTCTTAGGCCAGTTTGGTTTAATTTAAAAATATGTCTTTGCTATTCTTCTTCTGAAGTGGTTGTTATAGTCTGGTCATCAGTATACATTAATGTTTTTATGTAATGGTCACATCTAGTTTTATTCCTATGTTATTTTTTGATTCCTCATTCTGTTTTTAATCACCTGAATTATATACAGAGTGAGAAAGGCTGCAATTTTTTATCTTCTTGGATAGTTAAAACATAGGTCTTACTTATTTTGTTCTCTGTTTTTATTAAAGATTTAGTTTCATTGTATAGGCTTCTTATGGCCCATATGAAGTGTCATGCAATTCCAATTTTTTTTAACGTGGATTGGATTTTAGTTGTGTTAATGCATTGGTATAGTCAATAAAAGCTATGTGTGTCTTATTATTAAATTCTCTTGTTTTATTTATCAACATCTTCAAAGCAAATATATTGTCAGTTGTTGCGCATCCAAATCTACTTCCATTCTGGTCCTCAGTTAAAATTGTTTTGGCTATTGATCTTAACCTTAGAGTTAAAATTCCTGCATGCACATTGTATCCAACTGTTTAAACACTTATTCCCCTATAACTGTTAGTTTTTTCAATCTCATTTTTTAAAAAACTGAGTACACAACAGTTGTTGACCAGATGTGTGGTATTCTCGCTTTCCACCAGCATAAATTTAGAAAATATAAAAAACTTAGAATGAGATTTTCACTCTGCAGCAGAGTGTGCGCTGATATGAAACTTCCTGGCAGATTAAAACTGAGTGCCCAACCGAGACTCGAACTCGGGACCTTTGCCTTTCACGGGCAAGTGCTCTACCATCTGAGCTACCAAAGCACGACTCACGCCCGGTCCTCACAGCTTTACTTCTGCCAGTATCTCGTCTCCTACCTTCCAAACTCTACAGAAGCTCTCCTGCGAACCTTGCAGAACTAGCACTCCTGAAAGCAAGGATACTGCGGAGACATGTTTGGAAGGTAGGAGACAAGATACTGGCAGAAGTAAAGCTGCGAGGACCGGGTGTGAGCCGTGCTTCGGTAGCTCAGATGGTAGAGCACTTGCCCGCGAAAGGCAAAGGTCCCGAGTTCGAGTCTTGGTTGGGCACACAGTTTTAATCTGCTAGGAAGTTTTATAAAAAACTTAGTTTGTGCAGAATTCTGCCATATTTTATCTTATGTTACTTTTTGTCATGAGCTGGAATATTTTCTACATGCATGAAAATTCTGGTACAAGGTTCAGACTTGACCATGTGTAAATAAGCTAACTGGTACAAGGCCCAAACTTGACCATCTGTAAATAAGGTAAACGGTTTTGCAGCAAACAAGTTTTCCTTTCATCTTATAGAACAATGTGTTACAAAGCTTAAAACAAATTAAAATGGTCTTCTTGGACAATGTACTCAAAACTGATGAATAATTTACTGTACAAATCTGAGCTAATGTCACCTCAGGGATCTTGGTATTTTTGCACTTATATGTTAACATGTTAATTCTTCAGTGGTATTTGTGATTAAACCTTTTATTAGAAACATACTGCCTAACTGAAGCACAGTACAAGAAATAAAAATGGACCCCTTTAGAGACTTGTTTTGTGTGGTAGTTTGCCATAATACAGTATTTTACATGTGCTCTACATTTAATAATTTCTCTTTCCCTCAAAATTTATCACACAGACAGAACAGTATGTCTCCTATAGTTATATGTCTTTCTTGTTTCATATTTAAATGCAGATTATGTAACAATTAAATTATTTACTGAAAATAGGGAATGAACAAAAGCTTTAAGATGAATTTAATGCATCCCACAGAAGTTTTATTGTGTCTGATAAAAAAAAGAATTTCTTTCTGTCTGTTTTTATGAAAGTACATGATAATAACTGAAAGTGCATCCCTTATACACGTTAACATACATACATGTTAACACATCAGATGTTAATACATCAGATGTTAACACATGAGGAGCCTGCATGACAATCCAATGCAAATGCGTGAACTTATTGGGGGCCTGAAGGAAGTGCCTGCCTGTATGATCAGTGGAAAGTTAACAATGTTGGTTTTGGTTGAAATGTGATACATTAACCAGAGAAAAAAATCAATATAATCATCCACATACCTGTAATGCGATATATTTCCTTCTTTCCACAGAAATACATTGAAAATGTCAAGCAAGATGCAAGCATTGGTACCAACATTTTACGTGTCTCAGCTTCTGATGAAGATGCTGACAATAATGGTGCTATTGTTTATTCCCTGAGTGCTCCATATAACCCGTCAGACTTGGAATATTTTGAGATTCAACAAGAGTCTGGCTGGATTGTTCTGAGGAAGCCTTTGGATGTAAGTATTTGAGTGCAAATGCGTGACCAGGCTGCTCTTTTCTCCAATTTTCATAATGTAAGTGTGAATGGATGGTGTTGTTGATATTTACATACAAATTTGCAAGCATGTCTTTGGATTACATACTGCTTTTGTTTTACAACTGTTTTCTTATTATTCAGAATGTAACTCGTCTTTCATCAGGGTTTAATTTGGAAGGAGTAGGTCTGGTGACAGTTGCTAAATACTTTTACACTGAAGGGACATTAAACTCTAATCTTCAATTCTCTTCTACTATCGAGAGAGTCAGTTTCAAGTTCTCCTTTTAAGCACAGACATATTTAACTTCGTAAGTAAAATCCAAACATAAAATTAATGCGATCAAATTAAGCCCTGATTTCCATATGATAATGACATTAAGCAGCATTTGAGAGGACAAGGAATACGATGTGCACTGCAGATAAGGTGATACTAAGATATTGCTGTATTTCAGTACCTTTATTGTGCCTTGACATGTTTCAAATAAGCCTATTCTGTCTCACACTTTACATTTCTATCTTTAGCTTCTTGAGTAAAATTCTTGATTTGTTCACACTTTACTTTAAGTTGCTGAGAAACATAAATACTCACTGTATACAATAAGTTTCATTTGTACGGCACTTTTTATTGTATATTGTATTTCACTGTTCTTTGAAATTAGTATGGTATGTGAACGTATACACACACTGTATATCCAAATGCACTGTTGTGAGTCCTTACATAACTTTTTTTTTTTTTTTGCAAATAGCTCAAAGTTTAATTTCCTTGGATATACTTTGACGTATATTGTTCATCACCAGATTATATATTTTTGTTTTTCTGACCGCGAGGTTTTTAAATATTTTTTGAATTTTTCTAGGTTTGGAAGAGATGCGATTTTGCTGCATATGCAGTGGACTGATAGCTTTTTGTGACGAGAACTGTATCTCTGGTGTCTGAATGTAAATCTAAGTCACTAATTTTTGAACTACTTTTCAGAGAAGTGGAAAGATTTTTGAGAGCTGAATCATCGATTTTGCTGGCACAGAATATATTTTTTCTTGATATTTTTTTGTCTCCTTTTTCAGGAGATGACCTAATAGCGTTTAGAACAAGTATGGTATTTTGCCAAACTGAGTGCATCAGAGCTAATTTTTAATTTTTGTTTTAAACCTTCTGCTGAGGTTTACTCTGATGCTACTCAGTTGTTATCAGATTTGTGACTTTTTCCTTCTGTGTATGGGGCAGCGTACCAAAAAGTCGTCCACATTTTTTTACGATGTAGACTACATACCCCCATTTTTAACAACCACCCTATCCCACACTTTTTAAAAGTACATTATTTTACGCATGTGGATTGCTTGCTTTAAAATATTGTTTATAATTTTCAAATTCTTTTTTTATTTTGTTGATTGCACCATTTCTGTTCATCGGAATTGAACTTCAACAAGGGATGTTTTCCAGTAAGTAGGTGACTACATTCCAACAGATACATATATTAAAAAATAAAGAAGAACCATAAATATCATGGTTCATTAGTATTATAATAAGTAGAATAGAAAAAATACTGTTAAGCTTAATATTGTCCCTAAATGAGAGCACTCTGAAAGTAATGTTGGTACAGTTACAGAGAATTAGTAAATTTTCTAAACATCATTTATTCTGGAAGTGACTCATTCTTTATAAAAAAAATTAATTGAAAATGAATTAAATTTCTTTGCTGAATAAAGTCATTCTGATCCGTGAAAATCATGTGGAAAGAGATTTCATTTATTTAAATCTTTATTTGTTTGAGGTAGGTTAATGATGGTTTTACAGTATTTCTTTGTTTCATGTTTTATTTTATAATTAGTTCCTTTCTTTTTTTGAATTGAAAGTTGTGCTTGTTATCTCCCCTTTGACCTGACAGCACATCTTTTCATGCCACTGTAGCGAGAAAAATATCGTCTGCGTGTCCGCGCCTCAGACAGGGGCATTCCTCCCTCCTATGCAGATGTGGACGTTGAATTAGACGTCGTAGACAGGAACAATAAGCCTCCTCTGTGGGACGTGGGTGTATACGGCCCCATTCACATCAAAGAAAATGTCACAGTTGGTACAGTAGTGACATCGGTAAAGGCCAGGTTTGTATTTAACAGGTCTCTTTATTGTCTAAGCTTATTCACCAGAGAAGAACAAGCATCTTCATAGCAACTGCCGTTTGTGGAAATGGGAACATGCTACTGATTTTGTTTTTTGAAGTAATCTCTTTTTTGACAGTAGTACATCGTTGGACTAATTCAGTTGCTAAGGAGATTCCACAGCTGGAGTTGGCCCGACTGTGCGTGCCCCATACATCCTCATTTCTCGATTTAGATAGTCAGTAAGAACTAATATGACTAACGGCGTGATTTTTCTTGTTTTTCCACTGAACATTTTTTAATATAGCGAGAGACATACAAGTTGGAGGCCATGGCTCAAGATAAAGGATACCCTCCCTTGTCCCGAACCGTCGAAGTCCAAATAGATGTTGTGGACCGTGCAAACAATCCTCCAGTGTGGGACCATGTTCAGTATGGGCCCATCTACATTAAAGAAAACATGCCAGTTGGTGCAAAAGTTGTGTCCGTTAAAGCCAGGTCTGTCACCCGATTCAGTGTTGGTTGCTCCGTGGGGCACGCCTAATCCATGCACGGCACTGGGAGAAATATTTTGCACGTTTGCTCCCGTAAATGTTAATGCACGTCCAGTTATACTTGGTGTGTGTTTGTTGTTTTTTTGTGTCCGTCTTCTAGATGTAAAATACAAAGCTTATAAGGAAAATGTCTTGGAATCCTTCCAGTCAAATGAAAATCTGTAGGTATATGTTGTAGAACAGCATGTTTACCAGCAGATATTAGGTTTCACTGTTATAGCTATTGAAACAATAGAATCGTGTTATGTTCTTTCTGCTTCTTAATTATTTTTTTCTTATTAATCTTGAGATGATAAGATATGCATATCTATCTAAATTGTAGAATTTTGTTATTAATTCATTTGACTGCAATGATTGCCATCTGCATCTGGGATGAGAAATTTCATTTACTGCCTTTAGTGCAAATTGTAGTCACAAAGAGAAATGTGAGCTTTGCATTTGGTTTTTGGAGATATCATATTGGTCACCCATTTGAGAGCTGTTGTGTTTTGCTTTATGCTAAATGATTGAAACATTCAGTTTCCTAATGACGGCAATATCATCCCTTCAATTTTTTAATATTGCTCCTGTGAACTACGCAATTATTTTTTTCTTTTTATGAAATCTTGGAGATGCTGAGCAAAAGTGATGTAGCAGCTTACCCTTTGGCATCTTTACATGAATCAACAAGACTTCACACAAAGATTACTGCATAAAAGTAGTAGATGTATGTGCTGATTTATTGAAGTAAACCTGAGAAAGAGCAGTATTTTTGATCAGATAGCATTTAAATGTGAGAAACAGTGGTTTTTATGGTTCTAACATCTGTTACATTACCAGCACATATTATCATGTGTTTCTTAAAGAATAGAATTTTCTCACTATCCTAAAAATGTTAAAAAGACGTTCCTTACAAAATATATGTTTTTAAATGATAGCAGACATCATGTATTTGTCAATATTTAGAGCAACGTCATAGACTGAGTACTATAACTCACCCACTGTCAAGCTGAATCTGCTATTCTGTGACTTGCCACTTGCATGATAGTAATCATTGTGTCCAAACTAGCCTGAACAGTCAAATCTTACCTTCAGCATTCCTTTCAAAGCCTTCCAAAGAGGAGAAAGAGAGGAATGAAATGCATTATGAAAGAAATGCAATGAGGATAATAAGAATTAGAGGATAGTGAGGATTATAGGATAAACATAGTTTCATGGAATCAAATGAGTTTGAGCCTTCTTTTGGCAATATAACACTCAGCAGATCTGAAAACATGTACTCGCAACATTAACTTCATCTCCAAAAGTTGGATGATTTTGTGAGATTTTTCATCACAACAGGTTATCTAACGCACAGAATGTCTTTCAGTTTAAATAAGCCTTTAAATTTACATTCTGCCTGTATAATGAAAAATGCTATTTTTCTCGTGCATTTCTCTGCAAATTTAAATTGACTAATAATAAATCAAAACTGTTTTCTTGTTGTGTTTTTATATTTGGCCAATATGATATTTCCTGGATGAAAAATTATTCTTTTATTAAAATGTTCTCCTTAGTTATCTAAAATTTTTGTTTCATATTATTTTCCTAAATGCACCAGTCACACTTTCTGCATTTTCTAAAGGCTAATGCATCACACTTGGAAGCACAATTATGAACTCACTTCTAATCATATATTTGGGGAAGTGTATTTTGGGATGGATCAGGGAGTTAAGAGAAGTTATGTTGTATTTCATTTTAGTGTAGGTTTTAATGCAGTTGTTTGGCTCAGTAAAATCTTTTTGATTTTTATTTCACAAGCACACACACCTTGCACATAAAAGACATGGGTGGTGGTGATTAGCCTCTAGGGCACTAATCTACAAAATTGAATTCAATTGTACCCTATTAATCAAAAACTGGTAGGTGGCACAAAACTAAAATCAGGGATCCAGGAACATATGGGGATATATTACCTTAATGGTGCAGCAAAATGATGGCTTTATCTGAAAGCATGAACCAGTTAAGTTACATAAAAAGCTTTTGTGTGGAAATGCCTAGATAGTTATTACAGATAATGTGTAAGCTGCAAGTGTAGTTTATTGATTTGCTACAAATTACAAATACAGGTAACATCAATAACAAAGCAGTTCTTGACAAAATGGTTGAAAATATAATTAATAAACAGTTTTAGAAAATCATGTAGCATGACTTCAGTTCAAATTTTTATAGTAACTTTTTGTTTTCATTGTTGTAACAATTGTGTATGCTCAGAAGCAGTTGGAATAATAAAATATGAAAAGCCTTTTGATTTTCATTTGCATGTGAGCCTTTCCTAATGTTATGAGAAATGAAAAGAAATAGCAGTATAGTAATAGTAATCTTACTCTAAATATGTAAAGGAGTTTTATGAGCCTTGTTGCTTTAGAAATGTGATCAGTTTTAAAATTCAGTATTTAACACTGAATATTTACTATTAGTTTACATGAACAAACCTGACTGTCACTTCCACTGATCACTCTAACAGCGACTTCAGGATATATGCTTTGCAGAAATCATTACATGAACAGTTTTGGAAGAACACGTGAATGTACATATTGAACACTTAAATAAGATACAAGTTATAGAGAGTACTAGACTGACTATTGTATCAATAAAATGAAATTGGAAAATTAATTGCTGTCGATGCTTTTCAATGTTAATAAAATTTTGTGTGTGTTCATACAGCTCAGGCATAGATGGAAATCCAACTGTATTCTATCGTTTAATGCCTGGATCTACAGCTCAAACAAATAAGTATCATACGTTCTACCTACAGCAAAGAACTGATAATGGATTTACTTGGGCAGATATAAAAGTAAATCATCCACTTGATTATGAATCAATTAAGGAGTACAATCTCACCATACGAGTTGAGGTAAATAAAAATAATTTATTTCCAGTGAGAAATGTTAGATAAAGTATTAATTCCATGCACAAGAATTATTCTCTTAAGAATTTGTTGGTGATAATATCATAATGAGTTTCTGTAAGTGATGGCTTTACAATATTATGAAGCTCGTACTGCAAAATATTTAAGAGACTTGAAAGTTAACAATTGAGAAGTTGTGTTTTGCTACATCTTCCTTACATGAGAGTCTAGCTGACTTTTTTGTGTACCATTCAAGTTATTTATTTCTCTGTTTGTCAATCTATTGCGCTCCATGTAGTTCAGTGAAGAAACTTCGAGTTTTGAAAGCTATTAAGATGAGTAACTTTTGTCTGTGCTCACTGATGAGTTGTTCTTGGGTAAAAACAACCTTTTTTTTCAAATAATGTTGAAAATGAGAGGCAGTGATGCATAAATTTGAATTACAGTTTCCATATTCTTTTTTTTTTTTTTAATCTTAATGTGCTGTAAATGATTTCTTTTGTCAAGTTTTATATATGCCGTGTTTCCGGTATGTATGGTATATGTATTTTTGTTCTTGGTCACTTTTCTTAATCATTGAGGATTATGGAATTATTTATTGTTTTATAATTACTACTTCATATCTAAAAATTCATCTGTTGAGTAAAGGAGCTGTCATTCAGAAATTCTTTTAATTTGTTTTTAAATGCTGGTTGGCTATCTATCTGACTTCTAAAGGTATTTGGTAAATGACCAAGGACTTCTGTGGTAGCATAATTAACACTTTTCTGTGCCAAAGTCAGATTTAACTGGAATAGTGTATCTTCTAGTGCTGTAGATACTGCTAACATCTCTAGTTCCTTAAATAAATGTCTGCAAGGTGATCTTGGGTGGGCTCCAGCTATTATTAGCTTTTTACAATGAATACTTTTTCTCTTAATGATGAATTACCCCCAAAATATGATGCCATATGAAAGTAGTGAAAGAAGCAGGCATAGTAGGCTAATTTATTGATATGTTTATAACCAAAATTTGCATTAACCCTAACAGCACAAGTAGCTGAACTCAAATGTTTCAGAAGATCATCAATGTGTTTCTTCCAGTTCAATTTCTCATCAATGCAACAGACTTCCATTCTCTGTCTATACTTATCAATGGTGTTATGCCATTTACTGTACAGAACTGTATATACTGTGTTTTGTCAAAATTTTGTGAGAGTCCATTTGCAGAGAACGACTTAACAATTTTCTGAAAAACATTATTTACAATTTCCTCAGCTAATTCTTGTTTGTTGGTTGTGATTACTACAGTTATATCACCAGCAAAAAGAACTAGCTTTGCATCTTCATGACTATAGGTTTGCAAGTCATCAATATATGTTAACAACAACAATAAGGGGCCCAAGACAGAACCCTTTGTGACTCCGTTCTTGATACTTCTCCAGTTAGTGGATTGTGCTGATTTTTGCAGACTATTTGTATTGTTAATTTCAACCTTCTGCAGTCTTCCAGTTAAATATGAATGAAACCATTTGTGCACTGTCACACTCATGCCACAATACTTCAGTGTATCTGGAAGAATTTCATAATAATTCACAGAGTCAGAAGCCTTTGAGAGATCACAAAATATCCCAATGGATGATGTTCGGTTATTCAGAGCATTTAATATTTATCAGTGAAAGAATATATAGTGCATTTTCTGTTGAAAAGCCTTTCTAAAATGTAAGAGTAAAGGAGTCCACCCACCAACCAATTAACAAGAGCATTGAGTTGTCAACAGGGATGCATTAAAGGAAACTTGTCAGCTGTATGTTGGAACACAATTAGTGTTTGAATCTGAATCAGTTTGGACTATATTTAATTAGCATAGACCATAACAATTCTTTTCATGGTGTGCAGTGATTGCAGCATTTTATGTTAAACCTGAAACATTGGTTACACACACTGTATGTAAATTGCTATTAACTTTCCTGTCTGTGACGGGTACAAAGACATGACCTGGGTTTTTGCAGTTCGTGCAGAACCCGGGTATGTTACTGATCTGAGAGTGCACAATTATCTGTCCAAGATGTTAACTACCTGTTTCTTCTTTTTCAAACACTGTGAAGCTTTTCTGCATGTCTTGCTGGGCTATTTGTCTGTAAATAAACACAAAAATCTTAGTTGTGGGACACAGTGGAATAGATACATTAAATGGGATGTGTCCAGAAGGGTTAGATTGCTGCAAGGAATGTTTTAATGGGCAGCTTCTCATTGATTCCAACAGCATCACAGTTGCTAGGATATGGAAAGACTCCATGCTTCAACCTTTTAGATGTTTTCACTTTATCTTACAAAAGCATAGAGACATGAGCTCTGATTAACAATGCAGCATCTGTCTGCATGAGCTGTAAAATGCAATGAAGTTGAGTGTTTATATAGTGTTATTTCTTCAGAATGGTCCATAACCTATGTTCATTTCTTTATGGAACACCATTTACTTTTAATGTGATGTTATGATGAATATAATGTTGCAATACTCTTTATAAAGCATTGTTGTGACCAACAGTAGGTATAAAGGTGTAGCATATTATTGGTATCATGGAAAATTTCAATTATGAATAATGGATGTGTCAAATATCATATTCTACTTTGAGAAAACTGTTGTGTCTAGACAAGACAGCGTAGACACCATGAGAGGAAGCCAAAAGGCATGCGCTTAAACTCACGCAGGCTGGCGTGAGGTCTGAAACAGGATACGTAATGAATGCTATAAAGAAAAGTATGTAGCTTCTGGAATACTTAACTTTAATCCACATTGGTAGAACATCGCTCTTGATGATACAGTAATAGAATCTCAATATCAATTGAATACAGCGCCTTGCTAGGTCATAGCAAATGTGGCTGAAGGCTATGCTAACTATCGTCTCGGCAAATGAGAGCGTATCTGTCACTGAACCGTTCCTTGCAAAGTCGGCTGTACAACTGAGGCGAGTGCTAGTCAGTCTCTCTAGACCTGCTGTGTGGTGGCGCTTGGTCTGCGATCACTGACAGTGGCGACACGCGGGTCCGACGTATACTAATGGACCGCGGCCGATTTAAAGGCTACCACCTAGCAAGTGTGGTGTCTGGCGGTGACACCACGAAAACAGTATACATTAAAATCATACGCTTTCTAAAAGACATCCAGGATGTACTATGCAGTTTAAAAAAAATTTCTCAACCCAGCAGATTCCATGTGTTATATAGCTTATTATTTTGAGAGATATTTCATCAGTTGAATGCAAATGGGATGTGCTAACTTGATGATGCTCACAAATCTGCTACAGTATACAGTAGATCTGGATGGAAGCCTTCTCACAGATAATACCTCATGGATATATCTTTTGCATCTTTCATTTGATCCTTACTCAAATCATAGCAGTTTGGTTTGGTTCCTACAAACAGTTTCTTCCCTTGCTGCTGTAGGAACCAAGCTGTGACTAGTAAGTGTGACATGCTACATCAAGTGTGAGATAAATTCCATATGTTTCTCTCAGATAGTATGCAGTGTTACTAATTGATAGTTTGTAATAGGTACTTTTACTACAGAAGACTATGTACATAAAGCTGCTTCACGTTATTCAGCTGACATTTAAATGCTTGTCAAGTCTGCATGAGACATAAGTAGGATGGTTTACCTTCTTTTTGTCATTGTGTTATACATTGGGTGATTCAAAAATAAAGGACAGATTCTAGTAGTTTATTACAGACAAACTACGAAAGATAGAAACACATTGTGATTGTTACTGGATAGAAGCAGTTTTGAAGTTTCATGTTCACTCAGACATTATACACTACACGCAGCATGAGCACCATGCATTACTTGAGAAACACCAAACTGGAGTAACTGTAACAGGAATGCCATACCTGGACATTCTGCAAAATTAGTTGTTTCCTCTGCTTCACAAATATACCAATGATTTCATTTTTATGCTAGACATCATCCCGCCTCACTTTCATCTTGAGGTACTGCATTATCTTAACACCAACCAACAGTGATTGGAAGAGATGGACGACAAGATATTATTCATTGCTTTTGGCCTCCCAGGTCACCAGACCTCACACCTTGTGATATTTTTCTGTGGGGTTACATAAAAGAGTATTTCTCCCACCTATGGCAGATACTCTTCGAGATCTGGGAAATTGAATTGTTGACGCTATCAATTTGATAAACAGGGACCTTTTGATTAATGTGTGGAATGAAGTGGACTACCATTTCAGTGTTCCTCGAGCAATGAATTGCGCTCATGTTCATTATATATGTAGTGCCTGTGCAAACTTAAAGCTTTCAACCTTCCTCTATCCTGTGACATGCACGATGTGTTTTATCTTTCATACTGTGTCTGTAATAAACAGTTGAAAGCTGTTCTTTCTTTTGAAATCATGCTGTATATATCAGCAACAGAAAATACTGAACCAATGAGAAGCATGGACCTGACATACAGCTGACAATAACTGCACATTGAACTGAATTAATAGAAGAAGATTGCTGTTAAACACATTTGTGCTTTTCAGTGTTCTTGGTTTATGATTTGTCTTTGACGAGTCTGTAAGTCATTTACACCTAATAAAGTATGGCAGTGGTGCAACTTAACTGTAAAGCAACATAGCCAATTCACGATGCAATACATAATTAATTTCAGGCTTCACCTTTTCTTTTTACCTCCTACTAGAAACTTTATATTCTTTCCCTGTGCATATCTTCTTTGTATGAGCATTTCCTGATAGTACACTTCATAATTGTGATTCTTATTTCTACACATGAATTTCCTATAAAATTATCAGCATAACATTAATTATGTTTTAATTTTTAGAATAATGGAGCTCAACAACTAGCATCAGAGGCTACAGTCTATATCATGCTAGAAGATGTAAATGACGAAATTCCTTTATTTACTGAGAGAGAGCAAGAAACTGTACTTGAAGGAGAACCTATTGGAACAAAGGTCACTCAGGTCAATGCGATTGACAAAGATGGGACTTTTCCTAATAACCAGGTAAGAAGAATATTTAAGCTTCCCATAAGAGTCCCCTTAAAAATATTATTTTCTTTCCACAAGTGTATAATGCAAAAATACCTTGAGAAATAAATATATTTTTTAAAATGGTTGTTCCTTTGCTCTGAACTACTGATCTAATAAACTAGGAAAGGTATACTAGTGTGTGGGCATTAACAAATTAAGTTAACAATAGAAAATTAAACTCATGTCTTATCACTTTTTCTCTGTGAGCTGTTAAATATTACCTAAATATTCATCATCCCACATAGCTTTTCGTCCATCTACTTAGAGAATGCAGTGGAATGATTATATTGCTATTCTCTTTTTAGGTAAATTATTAGTTTGTGCAACACATATTTAATTATAGAATACAATTTGTGATTAGACAGGAATTTAAAAAAAAAGCTTTTTATGAAAGTTAGTTGCCACAAAACAATGTACACTCCTGGAAATGGAAAAAAGAACACATTGACACCGGTGTGTCAGACCCACCATACTTGCTCCGGACACTGCGAGAGGGCTGTACAAGCAATGATCACACGCACGGCACAGCGGACACACCAGGAACCGCGGTGTTGGCCGTCGAATGGCGCTAGCTGCGCAGCATTTGTGCACCGCTGCCGTCAGTGTCAGCCAGTTTGCCGTGGCATACGGAGCTCCATCGCAGTCTTTAACACTGGTAGCATGCCGCGACAGCGTGGACGTGAACCGTATGTGCAGTTGACGGACTTTGAGCGAGGGCGTATAGTGGGCATGCGGGAGGCCGGGTGGACGTACCGCCGAATTGCTCAACACGTGGGGCGTGAGGTCTCCACAGTACATCGATGTTGTCGCCAGTGGTCGGCGGAAGGTGCAAGTGCCCGTCGACCTGGGACCGGACCGCAGCGACGCACGGATGCACGCCAAGACCGTAGGATCCTACGCAGTGCCGTAGGGGACCGCACCGCCACTTCCCAGCAAATTAGGGACACTGTTGCTCCTGGGGTATCGGCGAGGACCATTCGCAACCGTCTCCATGAAGCTGGGCAACGGTCCCGCACACCGTTAGGCCGTCTTCCGCTCACACCCCAACATCGTGCAGCCCGCCTCCAGTGGTGTCGCGACAGGCGTGAATGGAGGGACGAATGGAGACGTGTCGTCTTCAGCGATGAGAGTCGCTTCTGCCTTGTGCCAATGATGGTCGTATGCGTGTTTGGTGCCGTGCAGGGGAGCGCCACAATCAGGACTGCATACGACCGAGGCACATAGGGCCAACACCCGGCATCATGGTGTGGGGAGCGATCTCCTACACTGGCTGTACACCACTGGTGATCGTCGAGGGGATACTGAATAGTGCACGGTACATCCAAACCGTCATCGAACCCATCGTTCTACCATTCCTAGACCGGCAAGGGAACTTGCTGTTCCAACAGGACAATGCACGTCTGCATGTATCCCGTGCCACCCAACGTGCTCTAGAAGGTGTAAGTCAACTACCCTGGCCAGCAAGATCTCCGGATCTGTCCCCCATTGAGCATGTTTGGGACTGGATGAAGCGTCGTCTCACGCGGTCTGCACGTCCAGCACGAACCCTGGTCCAACTGAGGCGCCAGGTGGAAATGGCATGGCAAGCCATTCCACAGGACTACATCCAGCATCTCTACGATCGTCTCCATGGGAGAATAGCAGCCTGCATTGCTGCGAAAGGTGGATATACACTGTACTAGTGCCGACATTGTGCATGCTCTGTTGCCTGTGTCTATGTGCCTGTGGTTCTGTCAGTGTGATCATGTGATGTATCTGACCCCAGGAATGTGTCAATAAAGTTTCCCCTTCCTGGGACAATGAATTCACGGTGTTCTTATTTCAATTTCCAGGAGTGTATTTTACATGTTCATATCACATAGAAAGTTCTTCAGCTTAGAGAACCACATGAGCTCTTCCCTTCGATATCAGTTTCCCTAATAAATAAGAACTTTCATTCAAACTGCATATTAAGTTGAACTGAATCTTTAATTACTGTGTGACTCCCCCCCCACCAATCATTCATTTCTAAGCTTTCATGGCCATGAAATCCTTCTCTTCCCCAAAAACACTTCTTTATTTTTGCTGTTTGCATTAACTACTAGTTCTATTTGTCTGTTCATACATTTGCCTACAGATTAATTTTCACAGGGTATGTCTGCTTGAGCTACTAGATTTTTGTTAGCACATCTACAGTGTTCTTTCTGCCCCCTCCCCCCCCCCCCCCTCCCTCTCCCCCTTCCAGCTCCGCCCACACAAAGAGGTTTTTCCACTAGCTCCAGTTCCCTTCCCACTCCAACCTCAACAAGAGAGTCTATTACCAACTTAATTGATGCTTGTCAGTGTACAGCACTGTCTTCTGTAGTCATGGCCTTACTGCCATTGAAGAGTATCTACATTTTCATACCAAACATATTACTTCCTTTATGCAGGAATGATTACTTGCATCTTAGCAGATAGTCACTTTTTCTGTAAAAATTGTGCTTACAAACAAATCTCTTGAATAACCATCCTCTTATGTGAATTGTTCATATTGACCCAAAATACAGGTCCACTCATCTGGCTTCAGTTAACTAATATCATCTTCATGATTTAAGTACCAGATGAACACACACTCCACCTTCCTTCTTGATTGGTAACGTCTTCTCTTAAATCAATCTGATATAGTCCTCCTCAGTTCAAAATATACCACCACTGTTAACATTGTCCACTACTTCTCTGATTACACCATAACAGTCTGTGTTAACTCCAAACCCACTAATCACCAACAATACCTCCATTCCAACACCTGTTTCCCTTTTCATATCATCTCCACCCTATAACCTAGATAGCCACAGACATTGCATATTGAACAGTGAGTCAATGCTGTGCAATTAGAGAACTGCAGTTTTGTAGTTTTTGAAAACTGACTACTTCTTTCACATTGTGGATTGGCTCATGTTGGCACCATTCGAGACCAGAACAAGAATCACTGTTGGGTATTTTAGTGAAAGTTCTTTTGTGTGTATTCGTTTCCCGTTACCTTTTACTTATAGAGTATGGAATTTCAGTTGCTGTAAAAGTTCTCAAGTCTCTCTTACTGTGGGAATTTGGAGATTGATTTGTATTAAAAAAATGGATCCTGCATAGTTTATATTGGCACCGATATAACACCTCAGACTTTTACTAAGAGTTTTTTCCATTATTTGCTTCAATCCTTCTCTGAGACTAGGATACTAGCTGTAGTATTTTGAAAAATATGTAGTGTGAGATAATTTGCGGCATTGGCCACATAGGGGTTATGGAAACACAGTGACAGAAAATTTTTCTCTGTCACTTGAATCACACCTTTTTAGCCTCATATTTTGCTATAGACAGTATTTCTTAAAACAGCACAGCTTCTACCGGATAGTGGAACATTCACAACCATGACCAGCAATAAAAGTCAGTCTGTTCACTACACATCAGTGATGTGAACCTATAATAATATCTTTTTACCAAATAGTTTGTTTAAAATCCGTCAACTGCAAATCATGTAATGCAGGAACAATGTTTTTAACTGGTCTTAAAAAAAATTGCAAGGTGTACAACTTTGCTTCCCATTTGCTGATAGGTAGCGACAGCGGTAAGTAGCGGTCGAAAGAAACAGATCGCAGACGTCATTCAGTTAGCTTGGTTCTCGGTCAACATAACCTCATTCAAACATTAGTCAATTTGTTTCATAAAGTTGTTCTTGATTGAAAATGTCAGTTTATGAGCCTAATTCTTGTCATTTGCGGGAGGTGTTACTGTTTCATTTCAGTATGAAGAAAACAGCAGCTGAGTCTCATTGAATGGTCTCAAGTACGTATGATAAGGACGCTGTTAGTGAAAGAACATGTCGTGAGTGGTTTCAATGCTTCAAGAACGGTGATTTTAATGTCGCAGACCGGCATAGTGGTGCAAGAGAGAATGTTTTCAAAGATGCAGAATTGGAGACATTGCTGGGTGAAGACTCACAACAAACTCAATAAGAATTGACATGATTAGTGGAAGTGACACAGCAAGCCATTTCAAAATGTCTCAAGGCTATGGGCATGATTCAGAAAGAAGAAACTTGAGTCCTGTGTGAGCTGAAACCAAGAGACATTGAACGGTGTTTGTGGACAGTTGCTTCAGAGGCAAAAACGGAAGGGATTTCTGCATCGCATTGTGACCAGGGACGAAAAATGGGTTGATTACGATAACTCTAAATGCAAAAAAATCATGGGAATATCCTGGCCATGCTTCCACGTTGATGGCCAAACTGAATATTCATGGTTCCAAGACCATGCTCTGCATTTGGTGGGACCAGCTCAGTGTCATGTACTATGAGGTGTTAAAACCAAGTGAAACAATCGCAGGTGCTTGTTATTGAACACAGTTCACGAGTTTGAGCAGAGCACTAAAAGACAAACGGCCGCAATACAGCGAGAGGCACAATAAAGTGATTTTTCAACATGACAATGCTCGACCCCACATTGCAAAAGAGGTCAGAACGTACTTTGAAACGTTAAAATGAGAAGTCCTACCCCACCTGCCGTATTCTCCAGACATTGCTCCCTCTGACTATCACCTGTTTAGATCAGTGGCACATGGCCTGGCTGACCAACACTTCCAATCTCATGATGAAGTCACAAATTGGATCGATTTGTGGATCGCTTCAAAAGATGAACAATTTTTTCTATGCGGGATACATACACTGCCTGAAAGATGGGAGAAAGTAGTGGCCAGCGATGGAAAATACTTCAAATGATACACATGTAACCAGTTTGTTTCATTAAAGCCTCAAATGTTTGGGAAAAACGGCAGAAGCAAAGTTGTAGACCTTGTAGATTAATAAATGGTTGGAGATTCACTTCATTTACATAAATCCATTTTCTTTAGAGGTACAGCAGATGATATGCAAATCTCTGTTATGGTTGCAGGTTAATCAGTCAGTTAGTTAGTTTTGTGTTTCATGGATCATTTGCATTATAAATCATAATGATCTGGAACGAGTCAACCTGTATCCAAATAACGAATTAATTTGTAAATCGTTTTGAGAAAGGAATATTTATTCTAATGGTAGAAAACTGAAGCATATATTAAAATTTTTGAAAACTTTATCAGCGATCTTTTAAAATTAAAATTTAAAGATTAAAACAGTCTTGATTACAACTGTTTATTTTTATTGGAGTGACCAGTTTTGATTCTATTTGAGAACCATCTCCAGACTCCAGAATGGTGGGTGGACTCGGTGGAGCAAGTTGCGCCGACCTTCAACACTAAAATAATGGCCAGCAGTTATTCTAATGTCGATGGTCAGCGCAGCTTGCTCCACGGAGTCCACCCACTGCTCTGGAGTCTGAAGATGGTTCTCAAATAGAATCGAAACCAGTCACTCCTATAAAAATAAAAAGTTGCAATCAAGACTGTTTTTAATCTTTAGAATGAAGCATATATTATTTTTCTATACTATCTTCCTGCAGTTTGACACACTCTGTCCAACGTTTCACAAGTTTTTTTGATTCCTTTGGAAAAAAAGTCTTTTGGCTACTCCTGTTATGAATTTTGCACCACATCAATGACTGCTGCATCGATTGCAAAGCTTCCTCCTCTGAGCATTTCCTTCAACAGTCCAGACATGTGGAAATCTGAGCCAAGCCTGGACTGTGTGGCAGGTGTTCAATCAATGAATCCCGATTCGTTTATTGTTTTGGCCATCTGTTTGGCAGAATGCAGCTAAGCATTATCTTGCTGCAGGATGATAACTTTCCACAATTTTCCATGACATTTGGATCTGATTGCAGGTTTCAATTTAATTCACAACACATCACAATAGTTCTAACTGTTCACAGTTTCACCTCTTGGGGTGAAATGAGTGGTTACCTCATCTTCTGTAGCAACAGTGTTAGTATACTGAGAATTCTTCCGGGTTGTATAGCCGTGGTCCATGGAACTTTTCTATCCCTGACATTTCATCCAAAGCTACACTGGACATCTTCATGGAGTCAAATGCATGGGATAGATTGCAGAAAATACCAACCGGTCGTGTTTTGTTATTTAATGCTTGTAAAATTACTAGTTGCTCAGGTGGGATGCTATTTTAGAATACATCACCATTTCAAAAATTTTGGACAATTATGTCACTAGTTAAACGGGTAGGTAGTTATTGACATCTCTTCTGCCACCTTTCTTATAGAAGAATTTAACAATGGCATTTTTAAATCTTACCACCACCACCACCACCACCACCACCTTAAAGCAGGAAGTACTATCTGTGTCTGGTCCACAAACAAATCTTCCAATTCATGCTTGCATATAGACAGATGTTGCATCACAGAACTGCTCTGTCATCAGCCTCTACCATAGTTTGACTATATTGTGTAATGCCTTGAAATGATGAATATTTCACCTTTCTTCCTGCACTGCCTGAAATGCTACCTGAGTGCCTACACACAATATCAGGCTCAATCATTACACCACTCCGGCTACCAAGACCATGGTCAACAAAGTCTACCCCTTTGAACAATACAGTTGTTAAAATGTTTCCCATTTGCTGACACTGGTTGATAGTCCAGTTCTGTGTTAAGACAGCAGTTAATCTAACAGATGTAGAAAAATATCCATGACTAGCCATATCATCTGCCAGCCTCTTTGCAAAGACCTTGCAGCATTCTCTGTGAGCATAACCATTGACTCCCAGGAATGGCCACTTAATGATGGCAAGTTTGACCACCTGGTCATAGAGCATCCTGCTTAGCACAGTGTTTTTGACTGTGATTGCTTCATAAAATTATAATATCATAATTATGTGCCATCCAGGCCATGATGTCCAGTACCAGCCCTTCAGTACCACACAGGTAGAAACTGCTGCTCTGCCTCTCTGTGTTGAAAGTTTTTTTCACTTTATCCCCTTTGAACCTCTGTGCTCTCAGTTATTTATCCCACCATCCTTATTTTTGACCATCAACACAACTACCACCATCACCACTTCCCACCTCTCTCCTCCAAATCCCAACTGTTGCTGAAAGTAATATGTATGTTTCTGTCCCAATGTCTCACTTCCGCCACTATCCACCAAGTCATCTTTACTGCACTTTTTTTACATTCTCAACCAAGACCAACAGTCACATGCATTGATCTCCTAACATTCAAGCATCTTGAATGTGTGTTTCTGATAATGCTTTTTAACTTAGTTTTTCTGAATATACAGACTTGCTCATCATCTATTTCATGTGGCAGACAATATCACTCGAAAATGCTACTTTAGTCCTCATTAGAAATAAAATGTTGTTTGGAGTGCATTTTTATGTGCTTTATCAGTAAAACAATGTGAAATTAGTTTTACGTAATATTCAATTAAAGGATATTTACTGATGATGACTCCAAGGCTCAGTACCAATAGCAACAAGAATAGGATGCTGTGTGATTGTGCTGTGAAGACTGTGTCAACTGTTACTCCTCAACATAGCATACTTTCTGAGAAACTGTTGGAAACACATTATTCTTCATGTTTTGCCATCACTAGCATTAAATATCCATGAACTATATATAGTACCACACAAATTTGATGTATTAATTGGTCTCGTAAAATTACACTTCAGATATAATTCTGTTTGTAATGAGAATCAAAATTAAGTTTTTCATTGAGAATATTTGTGATGTGAAAAATGTCACAAGTTGTTTTGCTTGAAGTGTCTCCATTTGCACATCACAAAAATGAAATAAAAAATATGTCAGAATAATTCCACAGAGTTGTTACTAATTTACTTACCTCTTATTGACAAACATTTTTGGAACATTCACATATTAATCGTCTGTACAAAATGACAAAACATATGAAATTCTGAATGTTGATTATCCAGGACATGGGGCACATCACAATGACAACAGCATGAGCACATTAATGACATAGATGATTAGAATTTTCAAGGTGGAATGAAATTAGAACTCATACTGTTGAAGACAACCCTATTACCTGGACATTTCAGTTTTTGTAATTTTATAGGCACAGAAGTCATCCAATGAGACATAAGAAGCTTTGTGATCCCAGACTGCAATAATATGAAATTAAACGCAATAAATGTTTTGCATTACAAAAACAATAGTAATTGGACTTCAAAAAAGAAATTTAGATGGAAGTTCGATTTACGAGAACATAAATATGCATTTGTTGGTGCGCTGATGGAGGGCGATTGTGGTGTCACTGAACCAATTGCTTCCGATGTATCTAGATGCTTGAAACATAAATACGTGCTTTATGCATAATTAGTAAAGGGCATTGATCACTATCTCAATAAATAGATTCTCCATCAGAGATAGAAGTTCTGGTAAAACTCAGAATGATATGATCACTGGTGTTATGAACAGAGACATCAATTAGTGGACATTAATATGGGATGTGCCCACCCTTTGCCTTTATAACAGCTGGGGAGAATTTCAATGAGGTGTCTGACTGTGGAGGAATGGCAGCCCAATCGTCCTCAAGAACCAAAACGAGAGAAAGTAATGGTGGCAGGCACCAGAGGCTGGAACAAAGTTGATGTTATAACTCACACCAAAGATGTACCTTTAGGTTCAAGCCAGGACTTTGGCCAACCCGGTCCATTTTAGAAATGTTACTGCCCACAAACCATTGCCTTGCAGTTGCTGCCTTATGATCTGGTGCATTGTTGTGCTGATACAGTCATTGACTCCAAACAGTATGCAGTACACAATGCCACAAAATGTGGTCATATCCTTTCACATTTAGCGTTGCCTTAAGTGCAGTAAAGGGGACCACACCCCAATGCCAAAAAAGAAACATGTACTGTAACACCATTTCCTCCATACCTTACTATTGGAACAACATAATGGCAGGTAAAGTTCACCAGGCTTTGCATTGCACTGCCATAGGGTATAGCAGTATAGCACGATTCATCACTCAAAATTTCTTGTTTCCAATAATCCACTGTCCACTGTCATCACTCTTTACACTACATCTAGCATCACTTAACTTTGATCATAGAAATGTGTGACTTATTACAAGCTGCTCGACCATTGTATCTCATTCTTTTTAACTCCCTACCCACAGTCATTTTGCTACCTGGAATGCTGATAGAACTTAAGAGCTCACGAGTGGTTTCTTCTGCTGACTTCATGTGAATTTTTACAACCACCTTCTGCACTGCTTGACAGTCCCTGTCTCTCAGTATGTGAGGTGCGCCTATTCGTGGTTTAACTGTGGTTGTTCCTTCGCACTTCTCATTCATAGTCGGATCACCAACAGTTGACCGCCAATGATTAGTCAACAGTTGAAGTCACTGACCTCTCTTGACTGTCTGATTCTGCTGTTATTGAATCTATACTGACAATAAAACCTCCCCCCCCCCCCCCCCCCCATCACCACCACCACCACGTTTTATACTGGGAAGTCCACTGCTCATGATATATAGTGGTCAGCTCCACATTACTCAAGTTACTTTTGATTACATAGTGTGCATATTACATGTGTGCAGCATATTGGAAAGCACATGTAGACTTTTTAACTAATAATTAAATACCCTAGATTTTGCAGTGAGGGTTGTATCTGGTGCCTCTCATATCAGCACTAGAAAATTAGTGCATCACAACTACTTTGAATCAGTTACTAGGTATGGCATAATTTTCTGGGGACATTCAACCAACAACAGTACAGTACTAGTGCTTCAAACGAAAATCATTTGACATGTGTAGCTCAACAGTGAGATTCGTGTCACCAATTACTTAAATATTCCTTCTCTCTGAATTTATAAAATTTAATTTTCATTTACAATAACTACCACTCTCTTGAAAGTTACAATTTCGAGCCAGATTACATCACTGGTAACAAAGAAAATTTCAAACCTCCGCTACAAACTAAAAACTAAAACTTTATACCCAGGCACCACTACATATGGAGACTAAAGATTAAAATAAGGTAAAAGGGAATGTATTTAACATGGAGAATGGCTCACTGAAACAATAGCTGTACAATTTTTAGTAGATAGTCCTGCTATTTCTTAATTTATTGAAGGCAATTTGACAATTTGAATAAAAATACATTTTCTGTACATTTAAAAATGGTACCACAGTTGTTGTGGTGCAATAATGCTGGTAAAAAAACAATTCAAAAGTTTTCTGTGGAGCTTTTTTAGTCAGATGTTTTACTGTAATTTTAACTTGCTCCTGTGTAACAGATCATAACTATATTGTGAAAATGAAAGTTGCTACTCATGATATAGCGGAGATGCTGAGTTGCAGATAGGCACAACAAAAAGACTGCCACAAATAAGCTTTCAGCCAACAAGGTCTTTGTCAAAAATAGACAACATGCATGCATGTGCACACACACACACACACACACACACACACACACACACACACACACACACACACACCCATGACTGCAGAGTCTCTGGCAGCTGAAGCTACACTGCCAGGGTGTGTTTTGTGTGCGTATGTGTGTGTGTGTGTGTGTGTGTGTGTGTGTGTGTGTGTGTGTGTGTGTGTGTGTGTGTGTGTGTGTGCGCGTGTGCCGTCTATTTTTGGCAAAGGCCATGTTGGCCGAAAGCTTATTTGTGACAGTCTTTTTGTTGTGCCTATCTGCCACTCAGCATATGGTGAGTAGCAACTTTCCTTTTCATAATACTGTTAAATTCTATCCTGGACTTCCCATTATTAGATTATAACTATAAATGGTATTGCCGTATTTCCTGTAAATCAATGTCATACTTTCCATTCTTTTGAATTTTCTTTACATTTATTTACTTTTCATATTAAAAAAGCACCCCACAAGTCTCCTGTGTAACAAATCAGAGGATGCGAGTACTGTAAATTTTAAGACTAACATGTCACATTTATACTGGAAAATACAGGACTGAATAAGAACATTATGAATTAGGATAGGTTGCTACCCACTACACATAGGAGACACTGAGAAGTAGAACGCCATATTTACAGGTAGACTGGTCTATAGGACAAAGTCCTTCTTGATATTTAGAAAAACACTCACACATTTATACACACACACACACAACTCACATACACATGACCTGTGTCATCTCTGTGTCAGGTCTCAGTGCCCAGAGAGGACAGAGACCATGTATGTGCAAGTTTCATGTGTATGAATGAATGTGTATTTTTCTAAGTCTGAGAGTATTTTCCAATAGATTAGTCCACTTTTAAATGTGCCAATCTATTGGTCAATGCCTCCTCTAGCTGGTGAATAGCAAGTTACCATTACATTTACATTTACACGCTCACACACACACACACACACACACACACACACACACACACACACACACACACACACACAAAAAGTACTTTGCTTGCTGTTCTCATTCACAACATAAGTAAGTTCTTAATAAATGGAAACAACATACTGTTTGGCAATGTTACACTGTGTATTATATGCATATTCCGTTCTTGCCATAATGAAGATTCTACTTAAGGATATAATGTTTAAAGTATTTAGCAATAATATGATCAGCCTTCAATGTTTCTTCATCTCCTGTAACTGCTGAATAATGTGTTCATTGGGCAACAATTTTGTTCTCTGTCAAATATAGGGCCTGTATATAACTTTGACATATATCCTCTTCTGTGACCCAGGAAACAGAAGGGTTCGCACTTTTCCAGATGTTTGGTAACTTGAGAATTAAATTTTTGGCACATATAGCAGATTTAGCTCCTGTCGTTGAGGTATGATGTGAGATGTTCCAGTGGCTGTTAATGTGGCCACAGAAATTAAGTCTTTATAAACATTGAGTCTGACCAGCATGTTGACTTCACAAACAATAACTGCTGGCTGGAAACTGTGCACTGTAATTCGCATATTGCTGTTCACTATTAAATTCAAGATCAGGAACTAAAAGAAAATAAGCAGCTGATCAATCTGTTTTCACTTTCATATCCTCAATACAGCAATGCAATATATGCCAGATGGATGCACAATTTTCACACAGACAACAACCTCTTCAGTGGTGGCAGGCAGGCTTACAGTGAGAAAATTGTAGTCATAAATGGGTGGATAGTACTTAAAATGAAAATACTGAACCTGCTGTTACCTCCCTGCTTTTGCATCATCTAAATGGAGGACATCAAACACTCACTGAAATTCAATATGTGTGAAATACATACCACAACAAAAAAATATAATAATTTTTATGACATCATATTAGCTGGCCTTGCCAGCTCACAACTAGACCTTGGGCAACTCCACACATCAGTATGTCACCACAACAAAAAGATTTCATACTCATATTGTTGGCTTAGCCAATTCCCAAACAAACTGTCAGCTTCTAAACCAATCTGTCCCTCTGGCTATGCTACAGATATGTCTGTCACTGTAACATACATTCCAGAAAATAATATACACTCATGGCCATTTAATTGTGACATCAGGAAAGGTAGCAAATACTGATTTTTTTTATTGTGCATATACAGTGTAGTAGAAAGCACACATGATTAAATTTATAGGTTGTTTGAATGTATACAAGTTGCAAACTTTAGTATGCAGAGCTGCTTCCTCTCGTCGTGGCTCTAACCTAACTGGACATCGAGTCGAAATGAGCTTAGATGACAGCTGAGACCACAACATTCAGTGCTGTTTCAATTGTGTGTCAAGGTATATCTGTTGTATTGACTAGTGAGTGGTTACATGTCAGTCTGTTAACAACCCATCACCAAATGTTTTCGGCGGGCGAGAGATCTTGAAAATATGCTGACCAGGATCAAGGTAATTCAGGACATCATGGGTGATATGCAGTCTTGTTTTACCTTGTTGAAAGATAATGTTTGGATAATTTGAAGATAGGGTACAGTCACCAGCCATAACAGTTCATGTGCCTGCTGTCCAAATTACCATCTTCATGAACAAGAGGTGACTGCATTATGTACCCAGTCAACCTCATACCATCCCAGTAGATGCCAACCATCCCAGTAGACGCTGACCTTTATGACAATGACAAATGCAAACTGTCAATGTTGATTCTTCCTAGGGCCTCTACACTAGGATACACCCATTGTGAAGTTGTACATAGAACAGGGACTCATTTGAAAAGATGACGTGGTGTCACTGTGTGTTCGGTGGGAACACAGCTGTTGGCATGCCTCTCTCTGTTGCTGCACTAGGGGAAGCTGCAACAATGATCACCAGGCCAACAGTCTGTGGTGTTCTGGAAATTGCCTCACTATCCTTATAGATACTTATCTTGCTACAAACAAGCTAATTTCTTGAGTGAAGGTACCTAACTCGGCTGTATGATCCTGCACGGCCAAGTCTATAATATGCACTTCTCTTGGGCGCTAGCCCATTGAGTAGTGCCCTCCTGATTTCAGCGAGCCTGTATTGGCGTAACAATCATGAGATCATGGCCAACATGAGCGGCAACATCACAGAACAATAAGCTGTAGCCTCAGTAGGACATGATTCTGCTGCTGTTAAATTCTGATGAGTGCTGGTACATGCTTCTTCTTTAACAAGGCATAACCAGATATTCCCACAAATATTGTTTTGAATGGGAAACCCAAGCCAGCTTGAGTTTTGCTGCATGCTGCTTTCATTGTTCTGCAGTTTTCATGGTCAGGAGCAAAGAAGCAAAATTAATATTGCCCATCTATTTTGTCTCTATTTACACATGTATGACATCACACACAACGTCGTCATTATGTTACAAGTCAAAACTAATGCCTGGCATTGATAAGTTCACCCCACCCTCTGGAATTTGATTTTTTACTTTAAGAGGAATGTGCAAAACCCTCGATGATTACAATAGCAGCATTATATCTCTGGATCTCATTCAAAACTGTAGAAAATTGTGTGCACATATGAAAGTTATCATGCCCAAGCATTTGATGATTGAGGAATCAAAACTGATGGGGCACAGTGAAAATCAGAATGCTGTATTCCATTTTCAAATGTTCCTTAACAAAAGGTAACATTACCCCAGCAAAGGTGATTTAGGGATTTAGGTGGTGAAAAACTGCAGAAATGGCTAATATTTCGCAATGCCGTGAGATCTGGGGGAATACCTGCCACGTTTTGTTTGGATGTTCCTGCTGTTACTCTCCACATAGAGCATGCAGGGAAAGCCCGACAGGCACAGTTAAAAGCAGATTGCAGTACGATGTTCAGCTATCACCCAAAGTCCTACATCAAATGAAGAGACACACACATCCAGTCACACACAGACTGCTCACACACATGACACTGTCTTCTCAAGGGTGCTGTGATCACACACATCTACAAGGAGACCAGCAGAACTATCTGGCAAAACCACCACCTCACATTGCTAGTCACTGTAGTTGAGAATAGTATCATCCCCCACTCTACCCTGCTGTCCTCCTCCACTCCCCGCCTCATTCCTTTTCTGTACCCCAATTACCCACTTTAACCAAAACCAGGTACTCACCACAGAGGTGCCACAGTGTCACGAGACATTGTGTGTGTGTGTGTGTGTGTGTGTGTGTGTGTGTGTGTGTGTGTGTGTGTGTGTGTGTGTTTTGTCTGATGAAGCATTGTGTCCAAAAGCTGATATTTTCTGTTTTTAAATATGCCTGTCCACCACTTATAACCTCCTCTATGTGATGATTATCAGTCAATCCAATTCTGTTGTTATGAATAAAGGAAAGTGCACTAATATTGCCAGTTGGCTCCAGATATGGATAAATGAGATTAATGTGCTCTGCTGAGTGTGAAACTGTAGTAGCCTAGGGATATTTTATTTAGATTAGATTAGATTAGATTAATACTAGTTCCATGGATCATGAATACGATATTTCGTAATGATGTGGAACGAGTCAAATTTTCCAATACATGACATAATTAGGTTAATTTAACAACATACTTAAGTTAATATAACAACTTTATTTTTTTCTTTTTTTTAATATTTTTTCTTTTTTTTCTTAATTTATATCTAAAAATTCCTCTATGGAGTAGAAGGAGTTGTCATTCAGAAATTCTTTTAATTTCTTCTTAAATACTTGTTGGTTATCTGTCAGACTTTTGATACTATTTGGTAAGTGACCAAAGACTTTAGTGCCAGTATAATTCACCCCTTTCTGTGCCAAAGTTAGATTTAATCTTGAATAGTGAAGATCATCCTTTCTCCTAGTATTGTAGTTATGCACACTGCTATTACTTTTGAATTGGGTTTGGTTGTTAATAACAAATTTCATAAGAGAATATATATACCGAGAAGCTACTGTGAATATCCCTAGATCCTTAAATAAATGTCTGCAGGATGATCTTGGGTGGACTCCAGCTATTATTCTGATTACACGCTTTTGTGCAATAAATACTTTATTCCTCAGTGATGAATTCCCCCAAAATATGATGCCATATGAAAGCAATGAGTGAAAATAGGCGTAGTAAGCTAATTTACTAAGATGTTTATCACCAAAATTTGCAATGACCCTTATTGCATAAGTAGCTGAACTCAAACGTTTCAGCAGATCATCAATGTGTTTCTTCCAATTTAATCTCTCATCAATGGACACACCTAAAAATTTGGAATATTCTACCTTAGCTATATGCTTCTGATTAAGGTCTATATTTATTAATGGAGTCATACCATTCACTGTACGGAACTGTATGTACTGTGTCTTATCAAAATTCAGTGAGAGTCCATTTACAAGGAACCACTTAGTAATTTTCTGAAAGACAGTATTGACAGTTTCATCAGTTAATTCTTGTTTGTCAGGCGTGATTACTATACTTGTATCATCAGCAAAGAGAACTAACTTTGCCTCTTCATGAATATAGAATGGCAAGTCATTAATATATAATAAGAACAGCAAAGGACCCAAGACTGACCCTTGTGGAACCCCATTCTTGATAGTTCCCCAGTTTGAGGAATGTGCTGATCTTTGCATGTTACGAGAACTACTTATTTCAACTTTCTGCACTCTTCCAGTTAGGTACGAATTAAACCATTTGTGCTCTGTCCCACTCATGCCACAATACTTGAGCTTGTCTAGCAGAATTTCATGATTTACACAATCAAAAGCCTTTGAGAGATCACAAAAAATCCCAATGGGTGGTGTTCGGTTATTCAGATCATTCAAAATTTGACTGGTGAAAGCATATATGGCATTTTCTGTTGAAAAACCTTTCTGGAAACCAAACTGACATTTTGTTAGTACTTCATTTTTACAGATATGTGAAGCTACTCTTGAATACATTACTTTCTCAAAAATTTTGGATAAAGCTGTTAGAAGGGAGATTGGACGGTAATTGTTGACATCAGATCGATCCCCCTTTTTATGCAAAGGTATAACAATAGCATATTTCAGTCTATCAGGGAAAATGTCCTGTTCCAGAGAGCTATTACACAGGTGGCTGAGAATCTTACTTATCTGTTGAGAACAAGCTTTTAGTATTTTGCTGGAAATGCCATCAATTCCATGTGAGTTTTTGCTTTTAAGCAAGTTTATTATTTTCCTAATTTCAGAGGGAGAAGTGGGTGAGATTTCAATTGTATCAAATTGCATAGGTATGGCCTCTTCCATTAACAGCCTAGCATCTTCTAATGAACACCTGGATCCTACTATATCCACAACATTTAGAAAATGATAATTAAAAATATTTTCAACTTCTGACTTTTTGTTCGTAAAGTTTTCATTCAATTTGATGGTAATACTGTCTTCCTCTGCTCTTGGTTGACCTGTTTCTCTTTTAATAATATTCCAAATTGTTTTAATTTTATTATCAGAGTTGCTGATTTCAGACATGATACACATACTCCTGGATTTTTTAATAACTTTTCTTAATATAACACAGTAGTTTTTATAATTTTTGATAGTTTCTGGGTCACTACTCTTTCTTGCTGTCAGATACATTTCCCTTTTCCGGTTACAAGATATTTTTATACCCTTAGTAAGCCATGGTTTGTTACAAGGTTTCTTACGAGTATATTTAACTATTTTCTTGGGGAAGCAGTTTTCAAATGCATTTACAAAAATGTCATGAAATAAATTATATTTTAAATTGGCATCAGGTTCACGGTACACCTCATCCCAGTCTATCTGCTGTAGGCTTTTCCTGAAATTTGTAATTGTTAAATCATTGACTGAACGTACTACTTTGGAGGACTGTTTAGTATTGCTGAATGGAGCTATGTCATATATTGTAACTAGCTGTGCACCATGATCAGAAAGACCATTCTCAACAGGCTGAGCATTTATCTGGTTAAACTTATCTTGGTCTATAAAGAAGTTATCTATCAGTGAGCTGCTATCCTTTACCACCCGAGTAGGAAAATCAATAACGGGTGTCAAATTGAAAGAACCGAGTAATACTTCAAGGTCATTTTTCCTATTACCCTCTTTCAGAGAATCTACGTTGAAGTCCCCACAAATAATAATTTGCTTCCCCCTGTCTGACAGATAGCACAACAAGGAGTCCAAATTCTTCAGAAATAGATGAAAATTTCCTGATGGGGACCTATATACAGTTACAATTATAAATGTGCCTTTATTTAATTTAAGCTCACAGGCACATGCTTCTATATGTTTCTCTACACAAAACTTTTTTGTTTCTATACTTTTTGCACAATGATAACTTTTGACATATATGGCAACTCCTCCTTTCTCCATATTTTCTCTCATTACATATCCACTTACATTTACCTTATCCATATCAGTAACAATGTGATGCTCAGACAGGCATAGTATATCTATTTCATTCTCAGCTTCTAAATCTTCTAAACAAACCAGAAGCTCATCTACTTTATTCTGTAAACTCCCAATATTTTGATGAAATATACTTACATTATTTTTAATTATACTTTTCTGAGAACCTTTCCTTATTCTAACATTTGCAGTACTCTCCTGTCTGAGTTTCTCATTGTGCTTAGGCCTAGTTCCTATACCAGTAGTCACATGGTGTTCAGAGAGGCAGATTATGTCAACTGGGTTGGGTGACTTTAATTCATCAATGCAATTACCTAGGACTGAGATACAACTTGGTGGAGATAAAATTTCTGGTGATTGGTGAAAATTTATAATTGATAGCTGTGATTGGTGATCCAATGTGCTAGAATTGTGCTGTTTAATTTCTTTCCTAAACTGAAGATTTGTTTCAATCCTGACCTCTTGTAGAACTTGACATCTTTCTGTCTTACCTATCCTAAAAAAGGTGCTGCTCCAACACCTGTAACCACTGGTATTTTACCATTCATGGCAGTGCCTTCCCCCCTTAAATTTCTTGCTATTACCCCAGCCAGTTTCCCCTTCCCTTTCCTGTTGAGATGTAGGCCGTGCCTGGTATAGTCCCACCTACTGAGATCATCAACAGGAACCACACCAATATGAGCCCCCGCACCTGACCCAAGCAGCCGTTCCAACTCCAAATTAACTCTCCCAACAGAAGAGTTCAAATGAGGCCGGTCATGGCGTCTCAGGACAGATACAAATTCAACATTGGTGTGTCTCGATGCCGACGCAATCTTTACCAGGTCACACTCTATACTGTACCCAGGATCTCTGTCGATGCTGTTCTCTGGCCCTCCCACAATAACCACGGTGTCTTCCCTGGTAAATCCTTTACAGAGTGAACCTAAATCCTCTGTCACCTGATCCAGACTAGCACTTGGTTTGAAAAAATTTGTGACCTGGTATTCTGGTCGTAATTCCTCCTGCAGAAGTTGGCCTACACCTCTGGCATGAGAACTGCCTAACAACAAAACTTTCTTCCTTTTCAATGACTTTCCTACATTCTTTTTCAATTTCCTATTGAAAGTTTGTTGTGTCCTGTCTACACCTACCTCTGCTTGAGGCTCATCAGTTTCTAACTGAAGCAACAGGTCAAACTTATTTTTGACATTCACCACAAAACTGTCAGACTTAGTTCTAGGCCTGTTCCTTCTGCTACCTGTTGCCACTTCCCACCTCTCTTTGCCCTTCTCCCTCCTTAACCTGTCCAGATCTTCCCTAGCCTGATCTAGCTCAGCCTGAAGGGCAGCAATTTTCCCCTCCTGTTCCACTATCTTCCTATCTCTGCTGCAAATCCTACATAACCACTGATGAGCCTGATCCACTTTCCCAACACCCATGCCACTGCAGTCCCCCCAGTGAATAAAACTACTACATCCATCACACCAAACCCCGGAACTAACAATTCTATGGCAAGTCAGGCACTTCTCACTCATGGCAAAAATAATACTTTAGCTAGAATAAATCAATTAAATTACCGAAAATAAAAAAAGACGTTACAAGAATTAAGCCTATTCACGAATGCATATAAGCAAGTTTCTGATTTAAAATTCCACTGTTTTTCTGAGATCTGTATTAAAACAATGAAGGTATACACTATTTATTATATATTTCACTCGATGGAATGAAAAAAAGGACAATTAAACGAGATACTTTAAATTTTGATTCTCCAAAAACGTTACGAGAATTAGGCCTATAAACAAATGTATATAGGCAAGTTTCTGATATAAAGTTACGCTGTTTTTCTGAAATCTGTATAAAAACAATGAAGTTATACGCTATTTACGGTAGTTTACTTTTTTGTTACCGAGAAACTAGTTAAATTACCGTGAAACAAGAAACAAACACGTTTACAAAATTTAAGCCTAAGCGCGACTTCGCGAAGTTACGATCTTTTCGTGTTTTCTAAAAAATACGCAAAGAAAAGTCAAACATTTAATGGCAAGACTAAACGATACACTAATGCACGTATTTAATTTGTTGTCGGCGTTAAACTAAATTATATTCCTGTCTAAATCACTTAACTTTCTGGAAATGGTTTCTGGCGTCACTTATTCGGCGGCCATCTTGGAGTTACATGTGCAGCTAATCATACAATGAAAAAACATGAGAGGAAAAGTGAATTGGAACTTGGAATAAAATGATTATGTGGTTTAACTCAGTATATTGTGTATTTTAGTTCGCTTGTGGGATACTGAGAAATGGATGATTCTGTGTCAAGTGATGTAGATTTATGGGTGGTCGTCACTCAGGCATCTCACATTTTGTTAAAATTTGTTGCACATATTTGCTAAATGGCCAAACTAAGATTTACAAATTTCTAGGTCCCAAATTTTAGTACTTTGTGACCAGGGAAGGATGCAAAAATTTCATTGTGACATTTAAAAATTTTTAGCCATGTTTGATTTGTTGTAATTCAGTGGTTAATTGTGGTAAAGCTACAAAACTTGGTAAGGCAGTTGAACAGTTAGCATTGTGAACATTGTATACATATCATTTGGCACACTACTTTTGCTCCAAGTGACACTCGGTTGTTAATAAATTTTGTTGTGACAGAATTTCTTACAAGCTGAAATAGCTTGACTGCTTTATGTAGTTGTTTTAGGTATCTCTCTTTGTGTAGTAGATTGTTTTTTATAAAACCTATAAGTTTTATCACTTTTTGGTTCATAATTTAAACAGGGGTGAAGCTGACTGAAAACAAATCTCCTCCCAAAGTAAATGAATTTTAGACCCCTGTCTCTGAGAAGTGTTGACTTGTGTTAACTACCAGTTGAAGGGCCACCTTTTTCTCAATAGAATAACAAATTTCCACAAACAATTTTTTTCCTTAAAGGCCTACATTCATCCAGTTAAGTTTCTTATGTAAAACAACATCTGAGAGGATCAGAAAACATAGGATTTTTAAGTTAGTTGTCAGTCACAATATAATTAATAGCTTGTGTTGGTCTGTGGCGGATTTTTCCACTCTGAGTTAGTAAAGAACTGGCATCTTTCAGAACTGGGATAATTCAGTCATTCAGTTGGCAAGTACAGCCACGGTTGGAGGGCCTTTCCCAGGTTTCCAAACCTGCTAGTTGATTGCCTAATAATTGGCACAATTTAACAACATTTTCCAAACCACATGTTTGGGTGTCTTCATAGCTCCCAAATGACATACTGACAGCATTAAAGGTATAGCCATTTAATATTTTTAACTAGCCCTAGGAAACTGTATTGATGACCCGTGTTGTAGGTTGCTCAAGTAGATTTGTGATAAAGTGCCAATTGTGGAGTATGTATCTTTTAGAACTAGCCTTTGAAACAATCTCAAAGTGCCACAAGGATGCATGAAATTTAAAAGTGCATCATTATCCTGGGATTTCACAAATACTGCCAACCCAGCAGCTGTTGCCATGTATGCATGCAACATGCTTCCCTCATTCCAGTGTTGAAACCATAAATTCTGGGGATTTCACCAGTTGGTTCTGATATTTTGGCAACAGATGGCGAGAAGTCCCCTCACAACATCTTCACTGGAATTGTTTTGAAATTAGTTGGGATGAAGCAACTGTCTCTTGTTCCAGAAATTCTTGAAGCCAAAGAAAACTTCTCTCCCTGGGAAGCTCTGGCTCTTTCAGTTTGGATCTTCTCAGCAGAAAATAATTCAATTTTATTCAAATTCTGCTCACAGAATATGTGGAAATCAAAAGACATGAAGATAAGTTTTCCTTTGAGCTAGCTAGTGTAACTGTTTTACAGTCTCTCCAATTTTATCACATGCTGACTTTTCAAGACTTCTTGCATGACTCAGCATTTACACCAAAATGTTGAGATGTAGCACTGACTTGTGAAATTGTTGAAAATTTGTGCTGGGCTGATGAAATATATGATTTTCTGTAGACCTATCACTTTTAGCATCATTAAACCCACAAGTTTTGCCAAAAAGATATGGACTACATTTGTACCAGTTCATAGACAAACACTAACTACATAAAAACTTTTGTGTTGTATTTTCCCGGTGAAAACCTGGGACTGCATCATGGACAACACAGGAGTAATTTTCTACAAAACCACCAGGCTTTACATTTTACTTCATAGTTTTTGTTGTGGATTGGCAGGAGAGCCACCCACTAATGTTAGAGGAAGCCGAAAGGCACGCGTTTAAGCTCACGCAGGCTGGCGTGAGGTCTGGAACAGGACAAGGAAATTAGAACTTAGAAAAACGGACGCAGATGGGGGAATACTTAACTTTAATCCATTAATGTTGAACGTAGCTCTTGTCTGTACATTATTTACAATATCAATAGCAACTGATAATGGCGCCTTGCTAGGTCGTAGTAAATAACGTAGCTGAAGGCTATGCTAACTATCGTCTCGGCAAATGAGAGCGTATTTTGTCAGTGAACCATCGCTAGCAAAGTTGGGTGTACAACTGGGCGAGTGCTAGGAAGTGTCTCTAGACCTGCCGTGTGGCGGTGCTCGGTCTGCAATCACTGATAGTGGTGATACGCGGGTCCGACGTATACTAACGGACCGCGGCCGATTTAAAGGCTACCACCTAGCAAGTGTGGTGCCTGGCGGTGACACCACATTCCTCCCCCGCAAATCGGCGTACGGTTGTGTTATAAGGCTTCCGCCCGCCGTGGGGAGGACCCCATGTTGACGTATGCGACAAGGTGGGGAGCCTAACAACAGGCGAGGCTGTGCCACCCGCACCCTACCATTCGGACCGTGGGGAGCTAGGAAACGCCTGAAAACCTGCTCCAGGGTGTACGCCAAGATGCAGTGTATGCGCCCGCAGAGAGACAGGAGGGGCCGAGGGGTCGACCTCCATCGGGCCGGAGCACCCGATGGGCAAAGATGACATATGGTCCGGAGCGGACAAGAGTTCCATGTCGGAGGACAACTGGTCATGGAAAGCGATCGGCGGCGCGTGACCCAGGGAGGCACCCGGCGGTTGCAGCGACGCGTCCACTGCGGGCGTCGCCGGCAGGAGAACAGGTGGCGGCGGCGGTGCGTCGCCATGGGGCAAAGTGGAAGGCAGCGTCGGTAACACCTGGGGCTGAGGCGAGCCAGTAGATGGATCCCCAGGGCGCTGACCGGATGGCACCGTCGCTGAAAGCAGACGGCGAGCGGCAGATCCCATGCGACGACAGAGGCGCAGCTGGTTGAGATGCCGGCGCACCTCACCAAAGACCCCCAAAACCAGATACATAGCGCGGCCGAGGCAGCGAAGAATGCGCCCTTCGAGCCAACGCCGTGAACCTCGATAGTGGCGATAGTACACAACGTTGCCTTGAGCCAAAGCAGGTGTCTGCCGCTGCACAGGAACCTGATGCGGCGGATGTAGCAAAGACATCGAGGTTCGATGATGACGACCGTGGAGCAACTCAGCCGGCGAGCAACCATCTTGGGGCTGAGAGCGATACGAGGACAAAAAGATCAACAACGCGTCCTCCCAAGAATGAGATTCTTTCAACTTCAACATCTGTGATTTGAAAGTCCTGACCAATAGTTCAGCGGCACCGTTTGACTGTGGCGAAAACGGCGTGGACGTCAGATGTTGAATACCATTGGCCTTGCAGAATGACTGAATTTCTGCGGACATGAATTGTGGGCCATTGTCTGAAACAATAGTCTGTGGAAGACCTTCATGCAAAAGATGGCAGATAACGCTTGGATGGTGGCAGATGACGTCGTGGAAGACATCCGGACAACAAAAGGAAAATTACTGAATGAATCGACCAGAACCAACCATCGAGCATTCCAGAAGGGACCAGAAAAATTGATGTGTAAGCGTTGCCAAGGGGAAGTGGCTTTTGGCCATGCAAAGAATTTCCGCGGTGGTGCTGATTGTAGTTCAGCACACCCCATGCAAGAAGAGCACATATTCGTAATCGCAGCATCAATTCCGAACCAAGTACAGTGCTGACGAGCAAGTTATTTCGTTCTCACTATACCCCAATGTCCTTGGTGGAGAAGCTGTAAGACAGAGGACTGTAACGAACATGGGACCACGACCCTGGACTGATCATTATCAGAACGCAACAGCAAAACACCACATCGAACAAAAAGTCTCTCCTTGTGAGCAAAAAATCGGCGAACCAACGGATCCCCGATCCGTGACTTTGACAAGGGCCATTGCGTAGCAACAAAATGCAGAATGGTAGCAAGGACAGGGTCAGCAGCTGTGGCTGTAGCTACACGACGAAAATCAATCGGAAACGATTCAACCACATCATCGGTTTCCGCATCAATGAACATGCAATAAAGTTCGGAGGAATCGAATGCTCTATCCTCAGCAACAGGCAATCGGGACAACGCATCGGCGTTTCCGTGCTGAGCAGTGGACCGATACAAGATATCGTAGCGGTACTGCGAGAGGAAAATAGACCAGCGAATGAATTTCTGCGCTGTACGTGGAGGTACAGGCTTGTTCGGATGAAAAAGCGATGTCAAAGGTTTGTGGTCTGTGATTATGGTAAAGTGACGACCATACAAGAAATCATGAAACTTAGTAACACCAAATATGAGAGCCAATGCTTCTTTCTTGATCTGTGAATAACGTCTTTGCGCAGACGAGAGCAATTTGGACGCAAAGGCAATAGGGCGATCATGCGATCCATCTTTGTGCGCAAGCACAGCACCGATCCCGAAATCCGATGCATCCACCATCAACAAAAGGGGTTTCTGGGGATCGAATGGCGTAAGGCAAGTATTGGAAAGCAACGCCGATTTAAACTGGCGAAAGGCGCGTTCGCATTCCGTCGTCCAGACGAACGTAACACCTTTACGGCGTAAGCGATGAAGCGGAGCTGAAATGGAAGAGGCATGGGGAACATAGCGATGATAATAATTAATTTTTCCCAGCACACTCTGTAGCTGCTTCAAATTCTGCGGCAAAGGCAAGTCTTGTATGGCACGGAGGTGCTTGGGACTGGGATGTATGCCTTGGGCATTGATTACATGTCCCAGGTAGGGCAAGTTGCGAGTAAAAAACACACATTTGTCCTTCCGCAAGCGAAGACCATTTTGTCGCAAGACCTGAAATAATGTTCAGAGATTGGCTAAATGTTCTTCTTCTGTCTTTCCGGAGATCACAATATCGTCCAGATAGTTTGCTGCAGTAGGGACCTTCGCACAAACAGTTTGTAGATATTGCTGAAACAATGCAGGGGCGGATGCGCACCCGAATGGCAGTCGTTTGAATCGATACAAACCAAGATGTGTGTTAACCACCAAAACGCGCTGGGATTCTTCGTCCACCGGTATTTGCAAGTACGCATCTGCTAGGACCAACTTCGAAAAATATTTATCCGGGCACAGTTTGTCAAAAAGATCTTCCGGGTGGGGTAAAGGAAAAAGTGCAATCACCAGTTGTGGATTCACTGTTGGCTTGAAGTTCACACAAAGTCTCAATTTTCCAGAAGGTTTTGCCAAAATTACTAAGGGTGATGCCCAGAGAGAAGCCTGCACACGTTCAATCACACCTTATGATTCCAAATCGTGTAATGTTTTTGCGACCTCATCACGCAATGCGTGAGGAACATTGCGCGCTCTGAAAAATTTCGGTTGCGCGTTTACTTGCAGTTCCAAATGTGCTTTATAGTTCTTAGTGCAACCAAGGCCCGGTGCAAAAATGTCTGCAAATTCTTCACATAGACGAGAAACACTGTCTGAAGGCACAGTCTTGTTCACTGATAGGACCTGATTTACTATAGACAAGTTAAACAACTGAAATAAATCGAAACCAGACAAGTTCACTGCAGAAGAAGAACGAAGGAGGTACAATGACACAAGTTTTGTTTGTCCCTTGTATGTTGCAAGAAGGCTGCACTGTCCTAACACAGGGAGCCCGTGACCTGAATATGTAGTTAGCTTAACATTTGTGGCACGCAACGGAGGTGTGCCCAGCTGTTTGTACGTGTCTTGATTGATCAGTGAAACTGCAGCTCCGGTATCGAGCTGGAATGGTATCACTTTGCCGTTAATGTCCAAGTCCACAAAAAGTTTATTGTCCTGTTGACAACAAGACCGACTGTCTCGTGCAACGTGAACCGACACTGGTACAAAATCACTTGCGACTTGGCGGGATTTCCGGCGACGTCGACGCACACTATTTGTGGGACGAACACAGTCACTGTTAGAGAGAGTGGCACTGGAGTGGAATGAACTACATGAATTTCCATGGGCGAAGTTTCACGAGCCGGAGTATCCTTGGTTCGATTCCGATTCCGGCGCGAAGCAAAGGGCCTGGAATGTTTGTGAGTGTCCGATCTGAGCTTTTTCTGGCAAACACTCTGAACATGTCCTTTTTTATTACAGAAAAAGCAAATAGCTTGGTGTGACGGGCAATTCTCACGCGAATGTCTAGTAGCACACCGCGGGCAAGATTTTAGCACTGCATTTGCTTGCCTGCGCGGGACACGTGGCTGAGAGCCTGGCGGCAGCTGCGCGGTCGGGCACGAGGGCTGTTTACTGCTCTGTGCAGCTCACCCGGCAGGCCAGTTAACCTGACACACGGCTGGTGAAGTTTCGAATGATTTCTGAGCAAAGTCAAGTGTGCCCTGCCGATCCAATATGTCCATCACTTGTTGAAGAGAGGGATTGACTAGTTTCAAAATCTGTTCCCTTATACGAACATTAGAAACGTTCTGTGCAATTGCATCACGTACCATAGTATCGGAATAAGGGAGTCCACATTGTCACTCAAAAGCACAATCCCTAGTAAGGCCTTGCAAAGTTGCAACCCACTCCCGATTAGTCTGACCTGCCGTACGTTTTGTACAAAAGAAGGTATACCGTTTGGCAACTACATCGACTGATTCTTTGAAATATGCATCTAATGCAGACAAAATTTTGTCGTAGGACAGAGTTGCGATGTCGCGTCGGGGAAATAATTTGACTATCACATGGTATGTTTGGATGCCGCCGGAAGACAACAAAAATGGCTGTCGCTCGTTACCTTGAATTCTGTAGGTGGCGAGATGGAATCCAAATTGGCGTGACCACTCCGTCCAGCTTTCCAGTGCAGCATCAAAAGGCTGAAAAGTTGGTGCAACAGCGTGTTGTGGCTGCGTTAGTGGTGGAGCGGTGGCTGCCGCATCGTTTTGCATTGCACGTTGACCCTGGACGAGCTGTCCAAGAGCATCCCATCCTCGTCGCCAAAATGTTGTGGATTGGCAGGAGAGCCACCCACTAATGTTAGAGGAAGCTGAAAGGCACACGTTTAAGCTCACGCAGGCTGGCATGAGGTCTGGAACAGGACAAGGAAATTAGAACTTAGAAAACGGACGCAGATGGGGGAATACTTAACTTTAATCCATTAATGTTGAACGTAGCTCTTGTCTGTACATCATTTACAATATCAATAGCAACTGATAATGGCGCCTTGCTAGGTCGTAGCAAATGACGTAGCTGAAGGCTATGCTAACTATCGTCTCAGCAAATGAGAGTGTATTTTGTCAGTGGACCATCGCTAGCAAAGTCGGCTGTACAACTGGGGCGAGTGCTAGGAAGTCTCTCTAGACCTGCCGTGTGGCGGCGCTCGGTCTGCAATCACTGATAGTGGCGACACGCGGGTCCGACGTATACTAACGGACCGCGGCTGGTTTAAAGGCTACCACCTAGCAAGTGTGGTGTCTGGCAGTGACACCACAGTTTTGAGATTCTTTTTTTTAACTAATTGGTGAATTGTGAGGGCAGAGATTTTTGATCGTATCTCTGTGACAAAATAAGCTGTTGTTTGGTTTCAGGTGATGCATTTTTGTTTGAATCCACTGTTTGTACTTCAGTTTCTTCAGGATGTGTGTCCTTTTACTGATCAGTAAGGTGTTATTCAAGTGCAGTTATTACAGGTTACCTGTCCCATTGACACAGCATTTATTCAGTACTGCAGACTGTCAGACCCCTCAAAAATTTACTGCTTCTGTTAGTGATGCTATTGGCAAACATCAATTAGACAAGTGGCAAAGCTTGTTGACTAATTGTTGGTAGGATTACCTTATTATTTTTTTTATGAAGGAGATCTTTGTGTTGATTCTTCTTGGTAGCAAAGTTATCAATCATATTATCTTTAAATTTCTGATCAGTTGTAACCTGTTTAACCAGATTTTTCTCTATGACAATTACACAGAGAGAACTTCACCGATCATACGGCATTGAATCGTAAAGCCAATTTTTAATTCTTTGAAGAGTGCTCATACTTCTGTCAGAAAAAGCTGTTTTGAGAGGGAATGTGAGACTCAATTTGAAATGCTTTGTTAATTTATTACAAATATTTTGAAAATCATTGTCCATTATGAATTTAAGGGGGTCTGCATGTGGTAAATAGTTATGTTTGTCAATATAAATGTTTCTAAATGAATAATGGAAAATCTCATATAAAGATGTGTACTTCCCTCCATCCTTGATACCCTCCCTGTTTTCCTTTCCCTGTTGCTTCATAACCTGGGTTGTGAGTAACTGAATCCACTTTCCCTTCTTCCCTTTCTTTCCACTCTCTCCTCCCTGGTGAAGGAACGTTTGTTCCAAAAGCTAGGAACGTAAATTTTCGGTTCTGTTTTTTGTGTATCTATCGGCTGTACTGAATATAAATGTTTCCTATATCATTTTCCAGAATGGGTAAATTGTGTGAAGACCATTCAGTTTCATTGTTGGGAAATTTGATTTGTAATTTCCAAATAGTTTCCTATCAAGCAGCTCTATAAACTGAATATTCTGAAGATCTCTAAACTGCATATGCATTTGCACTATCATGTTATCTAAAATCTTGTAAGATAACGTGTTAACACTTACTTCAGTGTGAAATTTCTTGTTACAGCATTCAGTACATGAGGTCATAGTTTTTTTCTGATCTCGTATCCTTCAATGAACTGACAGTCTTCTTGATTTCAGCATTGCCCATACTAATATCATATGCAGTTTTATGTTGAAGACGTGGGTACAGGTTGTGAACGTATACAAATATTTCTTGTAAAGACAATGTAGGAAAAGGAATTGAGTTTTATTGAGAAAGTTGAGCAAGCCAGCAGCCCTGTAAATGACTCTGCATCCCACACTTCATCATCTGTGGCGATATTTTGGAAAATGTCTGCCCCAATAGCTTAGTGGCCAGTGTGACGGAGTGCTGTCCTACTGACCTGGGTTCGATTCCCGGCTGGGTCGGGGATTTTCTCCACTCAGGGACTGGGTGTTGTGCTGTCTTCGTCATCATCCAATCATCCTCATCATCCTATCATCCCCATCCGGCACGCAGGTCACCCAATGTGGTATCGAATGTAATAAGACCTGCACCAAGGCACCCAGACCTGCCACACAAGGGGCGTCCCGGCCAATGATGCCAAACACTCATTTCCATATTTTGGAAAATGTCTTTCAACTCATCGTATTTGAGGTATATTGTCTGAACAGTTCATGAACTGAAATTCAGCATTTAGTACATGTTTCAGGCAATCTGAATCCTTTATTTTGTAAAAGTTGCGTTCTATTTCAAGAACTTGCTGAAAATGGATGGAATGGTGAAGGATGTAAATGAAAATCTTGACTGCATTTGTATTTTTACAACAATGTAACAATGAAGTTTATGAACATAAGAGTGAAAAATTATAGCTCATGAACATTTTTGTTTAACAGAATTTTGGACACACCAAAGTTTACTTTTCATTACTGAGGCTCCATCATATGTTTGGCTCACTGTCTTGTCCCCAAACATTGACTGCAATTTCTGATAAACCCTGAGCAGTTTTGTCACTAGAAACATTGTGGAAACCAATAAATCTTTCTATGGGACCATCTGTGTACAAACCCTGAGAAGAATCCTCATTTGTGACATATAAGAAACATCCAATGTTTCTTATGTTTTCATTCCAACAGACACATGATTTTAACTATTCTTTAATGTGATTCTTAATTGCATTGATAATCAAGTCAGTTAATTTTTTTGGTTTATGGTTGATGTTGTTTGAACCCAGAAGTGCTCTGCAAGTGATCATGAATAAACTGTTCCTGTGTAGACAAAATTTCCAATAATTCCAGTAATTCCCCTTGTTGTAGGAACTTCCATCTTCAGAGTGTCCTCTCAGCAAGCTATTGTTTGCCCAAGAAAGAAACAACATCAGTAAGTCTCTTGATTATGATTCACAGTCACATTATGTTTTATGGCTAGAAGTTTGTCTCCCTCAGAAACTAAATGCTCAATTCATCCATGACTCAACAGCTTAAAGCACTCTTGATTCCGAAGGTACCTTCTTGAGTTCTGGTGTTTCTTGGATTTTCTGTCAAAATTTTTTTGTCACACCTTCTCTGAAAGAAGCTGCCATCCATTATTTTTAAATCCCAGACCCTATGAAGAAATTCATGTGTAACAACACAGTTTATTTGCTACAGAGCAACTTGTAAGGCAGGGATATTTTTTATACCACGAAAATTTTTTTTTTGCCCCCACCAACTATTTTAAAGTCTAAGAGTGTCATGGATCACTTATGTTTATAGGTACACTTTGTTTCATAAATCCAGCTTGAAAATGGTTTGTCATCTAATTCTCAAAATAAAGGCACAAGTGTTCCCTGTGCACAAGCACAAATTATACTACTAAAACAAGCTTTGCTTAACCAGAACAGAGTGTGAAATAACATATGGCTGAGGCAGGTCTCACTGCCACTCTCCTGCAACACACATAACTGACTGCAGCCCTGCCAGCTACCACATGGTATCAAGAAGCCACCAATGAAAAGTTAAACCGGTTAGCATGCATAAGGCATTGAGCTCTCAACTCGTGGATGGATCCAATGAAACTGTAGAAACATACAAAACAAACTTATCCTGTTTTCAACACATTGTTATGCTCACACTTGCTCACTCACTCACTCACACTTCCCGAGCCCACACATAAGGAGTGAAGAGACACACATCATTTTGACCTCAGTTTTTTAAAAAAGCCAATCTTTGACCAATGAGTATTTTTTTTTTTTTTCAAACTGCTTAGCAACAGTTGATTTTGTTTCTGAACACATCACCAGGGTGGAAGCCCATACCAAATGCTACCTGGCTATTTATCAAACATTATGACATTTAACTTTGCATTTGACACATTCTTTTAAAACACGTTTACTGACCCTCTGAGTTTTAAGAGAGAAAGTCACAAGAGCACTAAAACTGCTTTTAAACTTACCACATTCATCCATCTGCACACCCTCATCAGATGAATCCAAGGCTGTAATTGCAACCAATTGTTTTGGAGTTTCACTTGACAGTTTAAACACAGCTTTTGCCGCACTTAACCTCATTGCTAAAAGTGTTTGGTTGATTTACAAAAATTTCAGTAATACATCTCATTTCTTTCTGATTGTGATGAATCTTTCTTTATAAGGGTTATAGCATTATCTTTGAGCGATTCAAATGTTGTCAGCAAAATGGCTTTATGATCCACACAGATTGTATCTTCATCACTGAACCTCTAGCCAGAATGACTCGACAGTAATTGTAATTTCTTTGACTCAGGGGAAAAAGTTTACAACATTTAGCAACTAATTGCCTGAATTATACATCAGCAATTGACAATTTGAAGCATTCAAATGACCACAAGAACACTTTAATGTTTCTTCTTCACTGCTGAATCTGACAGTTATTCCACTCAACGCTATTATATAACCTACAGAAGGAAAGTTTGATTAAATTTTTTGAGTTGCATAATTTCTTCTTGTGCAAGATGATTCTAAAATGCTGAAAACTCACAAAATAAGCCTTACGTTTCATTAATATGTGTAATTTTTTTCTGTTATACATGGTCATCAGACTATGGCAAATAGAGTAACCAAAAATAAATGTAATTATGCAACTGAGAAACCAATTAATGCTTCACATTTTGTTGCAATAGCTTGTCATTAATGATTGATGGAGCACCTTCATCCTCAAAAGCCAAGGAGGCCAGAAAATATGACGACTAACATGAAAACACTGCTATGATTTTTGGTGAACTTTGTAGCTCATTTTCACCAAGCTATATTCCCAAAAATTCTTGTTCCTGGGACACATTGATAGCAGAACAATAAAATGTAGAACTTCAGCACTGATCTGATGTGACAAAAGACTAAGTAGGGAAAAATGAATTTTTCATCTTTATTCCATACTTCTCTGAATGACAGAATAACTTCACTGGATAATTGTAGACCTTTAAGGAAATTTGATATTTTGTTGAGAAAAAGATGCCCTTTCAAATGTTAGTTAAAACAAACACATATCGGGCATCTCTCTCGAGATACAAGGCTTCAAAAACCATTTACTATGACAGCAAATTTGTTGTGAGACAACTTCACCCCTGTGTTACCTAAAAAATTATGAATCCAAAACTGATAAAACTTAGAAGTTTTATAAAGAGGATGCTACGTAACAATGTCATAAAAGGAGAGATTTCTAAACCAAACTCATAAAGTGATCAAGCTACTTTAACTTGGGAGAAACTGGTAAGAGTGGACATACAGTGTCAGTGGCTGTTGTATTGCATGCCGATGTTGTTAACATCTTGTGTGATGAATGAAGGAAACTAAATACAATAAACCATGAGTAGGTTGTCGGTAGCAAATTCGGCTGGTTGTCTGTAATTTTCTATGGTTCACAAATCAATTTAGGTAATATTTTGTTTTATTAGGTTAGAATATAATGACATACTCACAATTTTTGGCAAAATTGGAAATAACACATACAAGTAAGTTATTGCTATGACAAACATACAACTTGGGCTGCACTACATATCAGTCTATTATGGCAATTGTATTTTCTTGTTGAGATTTGTTGGTTTTATCGGCTCATAAGGAAATTGAGAAATTCCAGTGCAGCCTAGGCCTCAGGCTACACTACAGGTCAGTCTGTCAGTATATCTAGATTTCTCCCATTCACATTCATTGGCTTTGCCAGCTGACATTCAAATTGTTACAGTCCAACCTGATCTAGGCCTTGGTTTTTACTACATGTCAGTGTGTAAGCACATCTCTATATTTTTTCTCCATTCACCAAATAAATATGAAAACTAGTAACCAGCCTTAAAATTCATAATAACCGGATCACTACAAGCTATTCTGGTGCTCTCCATATCAAAAACAAATGTAATTAAATCTATGAGATACATCAATATAACTTGATAGATATAAATGTACTCACCAAGCAGAGGCAGGAGAACACACATAGGCAGAAGGGATGAAGGGAAAGGAAGAGGGGTGGAAGAAAATAATTGGTGAGGTTTAGGACATGTGTAGAGTTTGGAAAAATCATCCAGAACTGTGGGACAGAGGTGATTTACCACATGGGATGAGGAAAAAAGACTGATTGTTGGAGACTGCATTAGATGAGTTGTGAAAACCTGGAAGCTTAAAGCTAGAAGATAGGGCATAATACAAAGCAGAAATTACTGACAAACATCATGCTCGAGTTTGCCATATGGACTTGTGTTGAGTCTGACCTGTTAAAATTCTTGGAATCTCTAAATAAAATATCACATGGTCCTATTCCAAACATCATGCCACTTTCTTAGCATTGACCTCATCCTCCCTGAAGATCAACAACACACATCTATTCACGTTAAACCTACTGACAAAAAACAGTACTTACATTTTGACAGATGCCATCCTTTCCATGGGAGACATTTCCTCCCCTACAGGGTGTATTTGTTGAGATGCTGACTCTTTTCAGCAATATACCACCGATCTCACCTTAGCCTTCACTGGACATAATCACCCCACCAGCCTAGTTAAAAAGCATTTTTCCTCGATCATCACATTCAGTCCTGATACTTCTCATCCCTCCATAGAATAAGTCAGCAGTGCACCTCTTGTCACTCAGTATTAACCTGGTCTTGAATGTATTAATCAGCTACTTTGGCAAATCTATGACTTCCTAAAATCATACTTAGAAATGAGGTCCATTTTGACTGTCATTTTGTGCACCGCACCTAGACTAGCTTTTTGTCACCCTCTCAATCTCTGTAGTACCCTTGTCAGACACCATGCTCCTTCTGTACCCATTTCCCTACCCTGTAGCTCCTACCCCTATGGTTGTTCCCAATGTAAGACTTGCCCTATGCACCTTCCTGCCACAACCTACACCAACTCTATAACTGGAAAAACATGAAACATATATTATCAATGGGAGAACCACCAGTGAAATGTCACTTGCCATATACCAGCTGTTACATAAACACTGTTCAGCCTTTTACATCGACATGACTGCCACCAAGTTATCAGTTAGGATGACTGGGCATAGTCAGAGTATGTATAGTGCCAACACACAACACCCTGTTGTAGAGTATGCTCTACAGCATGACAGTTGTGACTTCAGTGTTTGTTTCACCACATATGTCATCTGGATTCTTCCCCCAGACATCAGTTTCTCAGAACTCTGCAGGTGGGAACTGGTATTACAGCATGTACCCAGTTCTAACCACCCCTAACCTTAATTTACATTAATTTCTTTGGTCTCAGCATTTCTTCGCAATGAATGTTCCTTTCTTCACTACTTTTTAGTTTTCTGTATCTTTCATTTTCTGTCCTGTCAATTTTTTCTTGCCCCCCCCTCCCTCCCCCTCCCATGTCTACCACATACACTTAGTTTTCCGCTCTTATTCATTTATGCACAAAGTTTTGTCAGTAATTTCTGCCTTGTGTTACACCCTATCTCCCAGTTTTAAGCTACTGCTGGGTGAGTAGACTTTTTATCTATCCAATTACATTATACTTTCAAACACAGTTAAATCATATCTTCTACCAAAAGAAATCATTAGATACAGCAATTATTATTGACAACCATATACTATCAAGTGACTGACTAAGACCAACATCAATGAATTGCCAACATTTGGTGCACACTTTAAGTGCTTCAAACACCTCAAATGCACTTTAGCCGAGTTTTTTTCTTTGTAATTTGATCAGTTCGAAATCAAACTGGTGCTATAGCAGTATTAGAAGTGAAGTGTGATATGAGCTGAATGTTGTTTGCTATATTTGTATTTAAATTAGTTTCCATTTGACAGCAAGAAGGGTAAACTGTCTGTGCCAGAAATACACCAGTGGGGGTTCTGGCAATTTTCACTGTGCAAAACATTATGCTTGTCACTTCTCAGGTAGAAAACTTCTTCGGATGCAAAAATGTCTGCTATTTCAGGAAAAAGCGTAACTCGTGTCATAATTAAAAAAAAAAAAAAAAAGAACAGACTTTCAATATTCATAGGGAAATCTTAAATTTAAATTTGTTAGACAATTTTTAGACATCAATTAATTCAAATTATATGATAAATGCTTACAGTAAATTCAGCCAGAGAAGTTTCATCATGGTTGATGTGCCCTTGTGGAATAATGAATTTGCATTAGTATTTGTATTTATTCAGGTAGCTCAAGCTACTTTGAAAAGTGTAGTTGAGGGCATTGTTACCACCTGTATTTAAGAAGGAATACAAATCTAAACACATTGATACTCTCAGATTTTGCAGGGAGCAGCGTTTTAAAACTTGTGCTGTAGAAGTAGAAATTCGTGGGAGTAATCACAACATACTGTATGCTGGCTAACAATTTTGGGCTATTTATGAAACAACTAGACACATTATTAAATTTTTCAACTTCTAAACAGGCTGAGCTTAAGTTGTAGAACCTAGTACATTATCCTGAATAGTGAATATTCATCAGGGACAAGGTTATCATTAGGAGTACCCTAGGGAAGTGTGATAGGACTGCTCTTCTTCTCTGTATCCACAAATGATCTGACGGATGGGGTGAGTTCAATCTGCGACTGCTTGTTCGAGATGCTGTAGTATATGGGAAAGTATTGTTGTTGAGTGACTGTAGAAAGATACAGGATGACAGAATTTCTATTTGGTGTGATGAATGACAGCTTGCTGTAAATGGTAAAAAGATGTAAGGTAATGCAGATGAGAAGAAAAACAACCCTGTAATGTTCATATTACCATATTAGTGGTGTGCTGCTTGAAAATTTCTATGCAGAACATTGCAAAGTGATACGAAGAGTAATGAACATGTAAGGAAAGTAGTAAGGAAGATGAATAGTTGACTTCGGTTTATGGGGAGAGTTTTAGTAAAATGTAATTCATCTATGAAAGAGACTGCACCTTTCAAGTGTTTGGGATCTCCACCAGATTGGATTATTTATTTATTTATTTATTTATTGATTTATTTATTTAACCTGATCAGATTAGGGCCATGGCCCTCTCTTACATCGGACCAGTGTTCCACACATGCAGCATTTCACACATCAGAGTAACATCATGAACATAGTTTAAATGAGAAAATTAGCTTACTCTAGTGACAATATGAATAAAGACTAGTGACTAAGACCTAATAAAGTAAATGCGGAAGTATTTTTACAACAGTTGCTATACATACAGATTATGATAAGAGCAATAATAATAACAGTAAAACAAAAAATCAAATAATAATGATAAACATGACTAAGACCTAATAAAGTAAATGCCGGCAGTATATTTACATCAGGTGCTATACATACAGATTATGGTGAAAGCAATAATAATAACAGTAAAAAAAATCAAATAATAATGACAAACATGAGAAAGATTCGCAATAGTAATGAAGGTTTGTGCAGATGTACATTAATATTTTGGTGTGTAAAGTAGATGTTTACTAGTATAGCGAGTTTTGGGTAAGGGAGGTTTAAGGAGGGGGAGAGAGGGAAGTAATGAGGTGAAGTGCACTCATGTACAGAGGAAGGCATTACTGTTGCTTAAGTAGATACGTCATTAACTGTTTTTTGAAGTCGGTCATGTTTTTAAGTTCTCTAACATAACGAGGGAGGTTATTCCAGAGTCGGGTTCCCGCTACTGTAAAGGACTTGGAGAAGGTGACTGAGCGATGCAGTGGAACGGAGAGGATTTTATTATGATGGGAACGTGTGTTTCTGTCATGTTGTTCCGACATGAGTGTTAGGGACGAGGAGAGATATGAGGGACAGTGTACATTTATAAGACAGTAGATGAGACAGAGTGTATGGAAATCTCTGCGTTTGTCTGCACGCAGCCAGGACAATTTTGCATATGCTGGTGAAATGTGATCAAAAAGTCGAACGTCACAGATATATCGGACGCAGTCATTCGTGACCAGTTCTAGACGTCGGGAATTTTCCTGAGAGAGACCTTGTAGGATAATATCGCTGTAGTCAATGATTGGGAGTATAAGCGTTTGTACTAATTTCTTTTTCAGATTGAAAGGGAAGAGTTTTTTATATTTTTGTAGGACATGAAGGGATGCTGATGCTTTTTTGCACACTGCAGTTACGTGCTCTGTCCAATTTAGATTTTCATCTATTATTACTCCCAAACTCTTTGCTGAGGGCGAGAAGTTAATAATTGTTCCATTTAGGATAAGAGGTGGTACGGATTCCCGATGTTTTGGGCTAATGAGCTTAGAGTGACCAACAAGTACCGCTTGGGTTTTAGATGGGTTTAGTTTTAGACCTATGTCCTGTGCCCATTTTGACAGTGCGTCGAGGTCAGTATTGAAATTTTCAATAGCTTTCTTGAGATTGCTTGGTTTCGCACTTAGATACAACTGAAGGTCATCAGCATACATATGGTATTTGCAATAGGTCAGGACCGATGACACATCATTGACATAAAGAGAGAAGAGTATAGGACCTAATACTGAGCCTTGGGGAACGCCTGACACTACCTGCCGCCATTGTGATTTTATATCCCCAGACAGGACGCGTTGCTGACGAGACGTCATGTATGAGCGAAACCATTGCACTGCGCTTGGTGAGAAATTTAGACCGCCAAGTTTGGCTAGTAAGATGTCGAAGTCGACAGTATCAAATGCTTTGCTGAAATCTAAGAAGCAAATGATAGTCGCTTCTTGTCTGTCCATGGCAAGTTTCAGGTCATCTGTCACCTTTATCAGAGCGGATGTTGTGCTTCGATGTTTACGGAAACCTGATTGGTATTCGTCTAATAGGTTGTTAGTAGTTAGGTAGTTGGTGAGCTGGTCATGAACTATATATTCTAAGGCCTTTGATAGTGCAGGAAGAAGGCAGATGGGGCGGTAGTCAGAGGCTGCTGTGGCGATGTCCTTTTTAGGCAGTGGCTTAATTTGTCCCAGTTTCCAGGCCTCAGGGAAAACACTTGTGATTAATGAATCGTTGAAAATGTCTGTTATAGAGGGCAGTAGTCGGTCAATAATAAGTTTTACCATCTGGATAGTGATACCATCATGTCCAGTAGATGCTGATCTAATTCGCATTATGGCTTTCTTGACAGTACTGCAAGTGACGTGCTGTAGATAGAATTTTTCTTTGCTACAGTCGTTCATCCCAATGAAGTAATCAATGATTCTCTGTTTTTTTTTGCGGATCAATTTTGGTTGCAGGTAATGTGAAGAATCGGTTTAGTTCTTCAGCTGGGACCATGAGATTTTCTGCAACTTTTATTTTGCCTAAACCGAGACTACGGAGATTTTTCCACAGGGTAGCTGGTCTACATCTATTGTCAGCTAACGTACGGGCATGTCTGAGCTTAGCGTTTCTCACCGCTTGACTGACTTTGTTTCGTTTCTGCTTGTATACAGCGTGATTTTCAGATGTAGGGTGTATCTTGTATGCTCGATGTGCAGCATCTCTGAGATTCATGAGCTGTTTTAGTTCATCAGTCAGCCAAGGTGCAGGTTGCCTTTTTGCTTTTCTGGTCTTTATTGGAGCATATTTGTCATATAGTTGAGTAATTTTGTTAGTGAAATCGTGGAGTTTGTCGTTTATGTCCATGAGGGGAGTAGAGGTCATCCCCCAAACTATTTCTTGTGCCTCAGTTTCGAGTTCAGGCAAATTTATGCGTTTGAGGTCTCGGTATGTAGACAGTTTTTGTTTCTTTCTAGGGCATTCTAGTGAATACGTCATGGAAATGATGTCATGGGCAGACATGCCAGGCGCAGATATTTGAGAGGTGCGGATTATTCTGTTCGGGGATTTCGTTGCGAATATATCTATGAAAGTGTGACTGGTAGTCGTGTGATGAGTAGGTGCCAGCTGAAGTAGCGTCATATTTGAGGAAGAAAGCATCCTCTTAAATTTCCCAGTGGAAGGACTATTACACAGAAAATTAATGTTAGTGTCACCAGCTATAATTACATGTTCATATGACGATTCGAGACTAGACAGGGCAGTTTCGAAGCAGGCGAACCCACCTACTTTAGGAGGTTTGTAAAGGACACATATTAAGCACTTTCTGTTAAGTGATTTGCTCTCTATGAACATATATTCCACTTGTTTATCTACATTGTTGTCGGATGTGTGTAGTACTGTAGGCGACAAATCAGAGCGTATGTACGCCCCTACTCCGCCCCCTCGTCTGTTGCATCTGTCGTGCCTGAGAAAGATATAGCCATCTAGGCTTACGGAAGTTGTAGGAATACTTGGTTTGAGCCAAGTCTCGGACAAAAGTATTACGTGTACATCAGCAGTTTGAAATATATATTTGAACTCGTCGAAGTGAGCTGGCAGAGACTGGACATTTGCATGTACAATATGCAGCTTGGTGCGTTCGGGTGTTGATTGCCCGAGGAGGCTGCCGACCGATGTTTGCGGGTCGTGGTTGGCGGTGACAAGAGGGTCTGGCATGAGGAATGCGGAAGGCGTGTGAAGGAGGGGGGTGAGGGAGTGTCCTCCCAGTTCTGTGCAGTGAAAGCGGTCGGGAGGGGGAGGGGGTAGGTCCCCGGGGAGGCAACGGGATCTGCGGCCAAGGTCAGCGAGGTCTGCAACGGTTATGGAAGTAGCCGTGGGCTGGCAGGGGAAGGAATTTCGCTAAATACAACGGGAGTAATCTGCACGTTATGACAGAGTGTGATATTAATTGCACTTATGAGGATAACAACTAAAGTATGATGGTGGGTTGCTAATTAAGGATTGAAGTGAGACTACCTTATGCAATAATTAACAAAAATTACATGAGAAAAACAATTAAAAATGAAAATAGTTATGTGGAGAAACGAAAAGTTGATAATACAAATAACAACAAATATTACACGAGAGAAAATAATTAGAGATAAAAAAAATAGCTATTTAGAGAAACGAACAATTTGATAATACATTAGTTACGATATGGTTGACAGTGTAAACAATATAAACATACAGGTTAGTGGCAGCAAGATTAGACATGATTTAGCTTCTAAAGCACAGGCTTTCGAGTTCATTAACACTGCAAATTGTTTTCTTTCCGTTTTCGGTCTTAACCATTATCCTGCCGTCATTTGTCCATACGTTATGTAGCCCAAATTTCAAAATCGCGCTCTTCAAAATGTTTAGTCTTTCAGAGGTCAGATCCTCGCGTACTGTCAGACCCGACTTGGCGAGATTCTTCTTTGCTCTGAAGATTTCAGATCTCTTCCTATACGACATAAATTTCACTATTATAGGTCTCGGTTTCGTAGAACCTGGCGACTTACGACCCACTCTATGACTTCTGTCAATGTCACTCAGAGTCACCTGCACGCCCAGCTTTTCTTGGACAAGGTTTATCGCAAGTTCATCTGTGTTCTCCCTGCTGCTCCCTGGAATGCCGAACAGTCTGAGATTATTGCGTCTCTGATATTGTTCGAGCTCGTCCGTCTTCTCGATCAATTTCTGTTCGAGCAGTCGTGCTTTCTCCTCACTTGCTTTTAACGATGTGTCCAGTGCACGGATCTCGCTCGCATTCGCCTCCAGAGTTTTCTGTATTTTGTCCGTCACTGCAGCAGTGACAGCATCAGTGATGGTTTGAACAACGAGCCCGAGCGTCTCCTTAGCCTGCAGCGCGGCACTCACCTCAGCCTTCACGAGTGCGGCGATGTCAGCGATCCCGGGCGGAGCGGCCGCAGCTCCCGGTGTAGACTCCACGCCTGCGCTGTCGCCGGCCTGGCCGTTGGCTGCACTGCGCGTTGTTCGGCGATTTTCCATTTTTAGTGCGATTCCGTGTAATTGGTGCTCAGTATGTGATGTAAAATACGACACTCGGCAGTAGATATACGGCTTTAGTATATGTACACTAGCGTAACTGCTTAAAACACCTCCAGATTTCACGTAAACTTGCGAGCCAAGCTAACGCACGTCACTCACTCGCCGCCATGTTAGAGGAAGACATTGAAGCAGTTCAGAAGTATGCTGCTAGATTTGTTACTGGTAAGTTCAGTCAACATGTGAGTGTTATGGAGGTGCTTTGTTTGCTCAAATGGGAAGCTGTGGAGAGAAAACGATGTTCTTTCACAAAACACACATGAGAAAGCTTAGAGAAAAGGCATTTGCTGCTGACTGGAGAACGAATCTACTGCCTAACTAACCGACTAACTCCGCCCGAGCAGTACCAACCGGTCACTGTGTCATTCTCAGCCCCAAGGCGTCACTGGATGCGGATATGGAGGGGCATGTGGTCAATGCACCACTGTCCCGGCCATATGTCAGTTTGCAAGACCAGAACCACTACTTCTCAGTCAAGTAGCTCCTCAATTTGCTTCACAAGAACTGAGTGCACTCCACTTGCCAACAGCACTTGGCAGACCGGATGGTCATGCATCAAAGTACTAGCTTAGCCGGACAGCACTTAGCTTCGGTGATCTGTCGGGAAACAGTGTTACCACTGCAACAAGGCCACTGGCGATTCTACTGCCACCAATGTAAATTTCGCATAATAATCACAAGCACAAGCTGAGCGAAATTAGGGCATACAGATAGTCGTTTTTCCCTCATTCCATTTGCGATTGGAACAGAAAAGGAATGACTACTAATGTGCGCGTCATTTATGACGGCGGCCGAGTTTAGGTTCGTTCTGCGCATCTGACGTCACAAAATACAGTCAGCCAATGAAAAGAGCTCGACTGCAGTGCAGAGCACGGACGAGTGTCTTCAGTTTTAGAAACGTTCAGTCATAAATAAAGTAATTGAACAAAAGCAATGTCTTCATAGCAGACTTTCTTTTATAGAAAGTTGGGAAAAAGCATTCTTTATACCAATTGCTTCATATTCTATTAATTAATTAAACCAAACAAGCAATAAGCCTCCTAAATCAGGCGATAGCAAGGAAAGGTGTTTGTATCATTCTCACTAACCGCTTTTTCGCAATAAAGAAGAGCGGTAATTGTTTATTTCCTATTGTACTTAGACGAAACGTGAATAATTCATAATCATACCCACAGTGTTTGTCGGTATTTTGCGTAATGTTTTAAAGTCCTCCGGTTGTTATATTGAATGACGAGCTGCGTTAGCGTAGTGATTAAAGTGCATGGCTGCGTTGCAAAGGATTCTGAGGTCAAACCTTGATCGGTGCTTAATATCTTTTTTATTTTAAAAACAATATCGAAGTGTCTTACTCCATGAATTTTATTCGTTTGAATGTAATTTTTTGAAATTTCTAGTGTCAACTAAAATCAACTATACGGAAAGTATACGCTATGGACTTTTACCTCTGCAAACTCTTCAAAATCTCGTGCAATGGTTTACTACATCTAATGCTGCACAATAACTGCGTTGAACATCGAAACAAAATTAAGTCATTTATGGGGGGAAGGTATCAGTCAAGAAGATGTGTAAAAATCAAATTTTTGGGCCAAGTAGTTTTTGCGTAATCGAATGATAAAGTGTGTCAAAGCAGTCGGAACACCATGTGTCTGCACAGGCGAGCAATGATGACAAAACCGCGGAATGCGGGGAGCACGTCTCCGTAGCAGCGAAAGGGTTAATGCGGCCGTGATGGCTTTACTTCATAAACAGCGCGCTCCCCCCAAACGTAAGTTTGCGAACTATACTATGGCGCTGCTTCTCTTGGCAACGCAGCAATCTCCCGCGTCTGGGCGAGCATGCGTGAACCGCCAAGATAAAAGAATTGAACTATAGTGCTACATGGTACCCTCTGCTGTACACCATATGGTAGCATGCAGAATATGTATGTAGATGTTGAGGTAATATGAAGTGAGCATTTTATTTTAAATGTTTAGGGTATACCTGCTATACAGCTACCTGTATACTTAAGTCCATTGTCATTTCATATAATCTGACTCTTCCTCATACAATTTAAACTAGAATGGAAACCAGCAATGCCACTATTGGTAGCATCTCTACAGACAGAGAGATTACAGAATCATTACGTAATTACTTATAGTTAAACTACAAGACTAATCAGTGAAACAGGAATTGACAACGTGTAAAATCTATTTACCGACACTGCTGCTAAACATGGAAGTTCAGTTGCATAGTGGAACTTCATGATACAGTGGCGTTCGAAATACTGGTTGGAATTGCTTGGTAAATCGCCCGTCTGTAACGATTCATTGTATGCTATACCACAAGCTAATTATCGCTCGTCTAGGATAGTGTAGCCGCTGTTCTAGGCAACAGACAAGGGAAGGGACCAGTCCGGCATGTCGAAAACCACCCTGAAATTTTTTAGACAGGAAGAATACGCCGAAAGAGATTTTAGCTACTACGATGCACCGCAAGTAATTTTTTTTTATTTGTAAAAAAGCTGTTACGTTACTCATTTTTACTGCACAAGAACCGCTTGTAACAGCGATTTGTACTACAGCGCAAAGTTGACACTCGGCGCGGTGGCTTATGGGAGCGACCGTAGAGGCATTTCCCATTTACAGTCCTTATGCGCGAAGCGGCGAATAGCGCGAAGTCCAAATTGCACACACATTAATTTTAAGCCCTGAAACCATACCAAAAACATATCACATCATTAATTTTTTCGAATAACTTGTAGTTCATAACGACAGCTTAACTTTTGCAGATACAATTGCTTAACAAGTCATTAACAGAGGAAAGAAAATAAAGGCAGTGTATGAGGTTACATTACAGATGACTTCCGTCAATCGAGACATGTTAATTTTTGAATAATGTAAATTTTGCTGACAATGAAACAATTCCTTGTTTATTCCCTGCAGTCGTCAAAAAATTCAAAGCGTCTTTTGAATGTTGAAAACTAACAATTTACTTCACAGAAATTGTTATATTTAGAGGAAAATGGAACTGTGAAAAAAATGATCGTGGCCGTGATTCTGCATACTATGCTGCGTACCATGCATACTTGATCAAATTCGTAAAATGTGGTGATGCAGCCTGACAATGCACAAACGACTGAAGTTTAACAATTCTGTTCCTCTGATAAAGCTAATCTGACAAAAAAAAAATTATGAGAAGTTATATTTCAATTTTCTGAAAAATGCTGTTCACTTTTGACCATTTTTTTTATCGAGATGCTGAATCACACGGTTAGTTCTGGCTGGTATCCGGATTATATTAACAGTCTTTCCTTTCTTAGAGGTGTTGTTATGTCCAGACCAAGAATCCAACATAAGCAATGCATTATTTTCTGCAGTATTATCTATTAATGATATCTCCTCTACATGTTTATTTGAGGTAAACTTAGTAATTTTGTGACTTTATTTTCAGTATGATTTCCTGAATTTGTTAAGCCAGGTCGAAGAAGCCTGGAAATCAATTACGTTCAATGGACTAGTAATTCAGAGACCCAAGTCGTACATCTGCCTCAGTAACGATGCACTGATCATCACAAACAGTTCTAAATCTTTGGAATAGTTTTTCTTTCACATTTTTGCGAGTTTCATTTTAGGACATATTTTGTACTTCGTGTAAACGTTTTTCCATTTGTGCAATTCATGTTCAGATTTTACAAAACGAAGTCGACTTTGCACATTTTTTAATTTTAACCGTTTTCTTCCTTCTATGTTTAACAACAAAATTTCCAGCCTTTCCTTTCTCGCAGTGTATTATTGAACATGTTTTCTTTCGGCATGGAAGGTACTCTGTTTTTGTTTTGGACTTTATGTAGTGTCGGTAGCTGGACCGACACCGTGATGTTGATGCTGAAAAGGAATGCTAAACTAAAGCTGTGGCCGATAGTGCACGCACGGCATAAAGCAGACGGGCGTGAAGTCTGGAACATGAGAACTTATAAATGAATAAGAAGAAAAGTATGTAGATGCTTAGTACTTATCTTTTAATGGTTCTTTGGAATACATCTCTCTTGAATACTCGTAAGCTATAGGCACTGATACAACTGGCGCCTTGCTAGTTCGTTGCCATTAACTTAGCTGATGGCTATTCTGTCTCTCGGCTAATGAGAGAGAAAGGCTTCGTACAACTGGGCGATAGCTAGGTTCGCGTACAACTGGGCGGTAGCTTGGTTCTCGTACAACTGGGGCTCGAGTCCTCTCTCGTATCACGAGACCTGCCTTGGTGGTGGCGCTAGGTCTGCGATCACAGTGGCGACACGCGGGTCCGACATGTACTACATGGACCGCGGCCGATTTAAGCTACCACCTAGCAAGTGTGGTGTCTGGCGGTGACACCACACTTTAGTTAGTACAACAATCATCATTCGAACCACAAGTCACGGAATTGTCAGAGTTATTTCCGTTTCTTGTAATGTTTCCACGATTTCTAACGAAGTATCGACTTCAATGGAATGAATACCCAGAATTAACTAATAAACAGGTGATTTCGTGTGTATACCACGCTATTAATATTTCATATTGCAAGGCTGAAAACATTAACTAGATTCACATTACTACGGAACTCTGGAACCTGCACAAAGGTGGATGCTGTTGGCGAGCATGCACCAAGAAATCAAAAAGAAAATTACTCCGTTTTGCCTCCGTTGTAACATTTACCGACACCGCAAAGGCAACTGCTAATTATTATGGATATTAAATGACCTGCAAATTTGATCGAATAATAACTGTGAACAATTGTATTACAGAAACTGAAATTCGCTTTACAACTTACGCACGCATTGTGCCCTATTATCTGTTTACTGGTGTGCTGTCAGCCAGGAACATATGCCCACTGTGTTGCGCATGCGCTGTCCGTTAACAGCTACGGCAGGGGTGTACATGTCACCAGCAACCTGGCGTGTTAGGAATTTGGCGAGCTTCAACATTTTTTAAAAAAAGTACGTGGAGAGTGTCTTAGCAGCTAAAATTTTGACATAGTGTTTCTTGCGGTGTATTCTTCACGAATAAAAAATTTCAGGGCAGGTTTCGACGATTCCTTTGTAAGATATTAGGTCAGTGCTGCTGGCAGTATTTACACTTCGCGGTTGAAAGTTGGCAACGGCTCTCAGGGATCTTCTCTCACCGCATGAAATACAAAATTACGACGGATGGATCGAAGATCAAGTGCAGATTCTGTGGAGTAAGATCATTTTCGTTACTACACCGATCACTTTAAAAGCGAGACGGAAATTTCAGTTGCGGTGTGTTACAAGGTTCTTATGAAGGGTATTAATGAGCCTGGAGCTTCAGCCCCTCTGTCACGCGGCCTGTGTGTCTAGCTTGCCAGATGGGCAACGACTTTTCGCGGGCTAATATTGCGCGCCTGGCGCTTCGTTGTCTCGAGAGAGCGGGGAAGTATTCACCTCACCGGACAGCGGAGCGGTCGTTACTCACGAGGCATTACGCAAGATGGATGGTCGCTTCTGAGGAAACAATACAGGCCCGCTTTGGGCTGGCGTCGGGAAGTTAACACTGGAAGAGGGCGGTGCCGGGCTAGAGAGCCATCTCAGAGCGACAGCCGCCACGCTCGGCTGAACTCCGGAGAACGCCCCGAGACGGCGCTGTGAATGGGCTCCGAGACGACTGGCTCCATAAATATTCCGACAAGGTCGCGCCCCAGCTACGGCGCTATCAGTCGCACTCACACACTGTTCAGCACGGCGCAGCATTTGTTACCGTCTGCCGCGCGCCTTGCTGCGTGGATGGGGGAGGTGGGACTACCTCTTTTAGAGCCATCCTTCTCTTTTGATAGAACACTTCCGCGGCCCCCTTGGTATTTAAATCCGCCGTGCCTGTCATCTTTTGCTTTGACCTGCTGCCAGTCTGTGTCTTATTAGAGAAATGAGTAAAGAAAAAAGCTGTTTCAGTGTACAGTACGGTGTTTGGACCTCAGCACTCTTATAGGAACCACGCCTTCTTTCATAGTCAGTGGCACTACGATCCCTTCAGCGGTTTTCATTTTAAGCCTCTTTATAATGCTCCTAAAAAGTCTAACTCGCATCTTACAAAGAGACGATCAGACCCTTTAATCACGGATTTCGATGACTCGTAGGTACATCTACATCTACATCTACATCTACATGATTACTCTGCAATTCACATTTAAGTGCTTGGCAGAGGGTTCTTTCTTTCTGTTCGAGCTCTGATTTCTCTTATTTTATTTTGATGATCATTCCTATCTATGTAGGTTGGGCTCAACAAAATATTTTCACATTCGGAAGAGAAAGTTGGTGACTGAAATTTGGTAAATAGATCTCGCCGCGACGAAAAACGTCTTTGCTTTAATGACTTCCATCCCAGTTCGCGTATCATATCTGCCACACTCTCTCCCCTATTACGTGATAATACAAAACGAGCTGCCCTTTTTTGCACCCTTTCGATTTCCTCCGTCAATCCCACCTGGTAAGGATCCCACACCGCGCAGCAATATTCTAACAGAGGACGAACGAGTGTAGTGTAAGCTGTCTCTTTAGTGGACTTGTTGCATCTTCTAAGTGTCCTGCCAATGAAACGCAACCTTTGGCTCGCCTTCCCCACAATATTATCTATGTGGTCTTTCCAACTGAAGTTGTTCGTAATTTTAACACCCAAATACTTAGTTGAATTGACAGCCTTCAGAATTGTACTATTTATCGAGTAATCGAATTCCAACGGATTTCTTTTGGAACACACGTGGATCACCTCACACTTTTCGTTATTTAGCGTCAACTGCCACCTGCCACACAATACAGCAAACTTTTCTAAATCGCTTTGCAACTGATACTGGTCTTCGGATGACCTTACTAGACGGTAAATTACAGCATGTTGTAGAGATACCTGTCTTGAGTACGCTAGCGGCTTTTCTTGCGACATGGCCCCTAGTTTCCGAGGAAATCGGTACAATTATTTAGAATCTAGACAAAATGTGTTTTCCGGTATCGCTTCTGAAAAATCCGTGTGTCTGCAAGGCAAGTAGCTTTCACTAAATGTGTGTGGTGTTCTACGAATATGTGTTTTGGTTACTTCTGTGACAAACACCAATCGGAATTCTGACCTAGCACAAAAGGCGATGCAAGAGGTAGCGACTAAGACGATTGTGTAATGTATTCTGTAACAAACGGAGTACACATTCGAAGAAAGTTTGCTGTAATGATTGATTTGTAAATGAAATTACTACGACGAAAATGACAAATTTTAAATAAGTTTGCTCTGAGTATAAAAGGTGGAATTCTTTAAAAGTTACTACCAACGCTGCGGGAGAAATCGAGAAAAGTGTTTACCTTGAGGGAAGATAAAAGCATCTGGTTATCTGAGAAGTGGAAACTGGACAGACTGCCTCTTTGCACACTGTTGACTGAACATTCCATTGGCGCAAAATTACAAACGAGTTTAGTTTTCATACTCGGGGCGTAGCGCAGTGCTGCCGGTCCGCAGATTAGCCGTTTGTACACGTTTTTCCTCGTTTCGCTTGCTTCGGCGTCGGCCGGGTGCGCCGCTGTGCTATACAACGTCCGCCAATTAGAGGCAACTGGGCCGCGCAGTCGGGGCGATATTTGGCGTCGGCCTTTGAGCGGCCGCCCGCTAACGAGGCATCCCCGGCCATTCCATTGGATCAGCCGGGCGGCGGATAGCCCCGCGCGAGTAAGCGCATTCTTTCCGGATGTTTGCGGCAGAGAGGACCGAAACAAGCCGAGTCGGGCGCGAACGTGCTGGCGCGGACCGATACGACCAGTAACCTGCCTCCCTTAAGCCGTCGGCACACGGACCGTGCATCCGAACGTTGAGCGTGCCGAGTTTCCGAAGTCATATCGTGGAACAGCACGTTCGGGAGTCTTTCCGAACGTGCACAGCAGTATCTGGCATGTCAGATATTCCGAGCGTGCGTTTGAGCGTTGACCAATGAGATGGCACAACGCCACCTACGTCACACGAACGCCGTCTCCCTTCAGTACGGAGTTGTGAGGCGCCATATTGGCATTCATTTCAAGCCTATATGTATATATGCCGTTTCTGAGAACCAGCAAATTGCGAATCACTGGAAAACCCGTTGTTAGTTGTGTGATTCGTTCCAATAAAATAATAAGAAACTTCATATTCGTGGCAAAAGAATTATTGTAACGAGCGTAATATGAGAGTAGGCTATTTGAAGGCAGCGACACACTGAAGATCCACTAAAACGCATTGTTCTTGGTACAATTTGTTATAATTAAATTTCAATTAGTAATCTGAAGAGGGTAACATACTTTGATTACTTACATTGAGTGTGTTGTTTGTTTAGCGTAATGAGTAGCGTCACTGTCCTGTATTGATTTCGTAGTTGGGGCGGAGTTTCGTGTCTTGACACTACTAAATTTTATTTCCTAACATTCGCGTTTTTATTAGGTTCTGATACTTTATTATTACTTTCATGTAAGTATATACTAAATATTTGATGTTAAGTAAATAAAAGTTCACCTTTTTTTGAGGGGTGACTTTGTTCGATTGGCTTAATCTACAGGACAGCTTGCGCTACTTGTATAAAGATATTTTGCTCCTTTTTCTTTTACGCTTCGTAATTCACATGTTGCAAAGATTCTGCTACTGGGTAGGAACAGTGATTAAGTTAGACTGACCTTGGGGTTTTACTAAAATGCCGAACGTCAACGTTGAGCGTGCCAAGTTCAACGTGCTGCTGAACGCTCAGGAACGATAACGACTTGTGCATACGGTACGTGGGCCCCATCGTGGTATACGCGATCATAACGCACTCCAGCGGCAGTTGCAGGATGTTTCTAGCTCGTAAACCACTGTTTACTTAACGGGAGCGCGTGAAATTCCCACGTTAGCTCTATTAAAACGCACATTTCCTCCATCGTCCACGAAAAGGAAAGTACCATGTCGAATCAATTAGGACACAGGATTATAAAAGTTCCATTACAAACAGTGCAATACAAATTAGCAATACTTCTCCACATAAGATAAACATTATTTCATCATTCCCACATTTTAGTAAAACCGCAAGGTCAGCCTTACTTGGTCACTGTTCCTACCCAGTAGCAGAATCTTTACAACGTGTGGATTACGAAGCGTAAAAACGTAAAAGAATATCTTTATACAAAAAGCGCAAGCTGTCCTATAGATTAAGCCAATCGAACAAAGTCACCCCTCAAAAGAAGGTGAATTTACATTTACATAACATCAAATATCATGGTAGTATATACTTATATTAAACTAATAATAAAGTATCAGAACCTAATAAAACGCAGATGTTAGGAAAAAAAATATGAAAGTGTTGAGTCGCGAACCACTGCCCAAACATGCTGCTTGGTACGGATCACTGACGCTACTCACTTTTTTTTTGTACTTGGTCATTGTGGACGTCACCTGACATCCGTTCAAGTTCGTTTGTTGATCCTTCCACTAAGTTTTTTTTTATTACAGAGGCCAACCGGCTCTGTGACCGAACACGCTGAGCTACCGTGCCGGCTTTTTCGCTATACCAACAATACGCTGTTGACATTCAATCACAGCACTTAGCTCTTGCCAAAAACCTTAATCGTAGATATCTTACTAATTGAAATTTAATTATGACAAATTGTACCAAGTACAATGCGTTCTGGGTGGATCTTCAGTGCATCGCTGCCTTCAAATAGCCTACTCTTATTATACGCAAGTTACAATAATTCTTTGGCCACGAATATGATGTTTCTCATTATTTTACTGGAACGAATCACACAGTTAACAACGAGTTTTCCAGGGAGTCTCAATTTGCTGGTGCCCAGAAACGGCATATATACGTAGAGGCTTGAAATGAATGCCAATATGGGGCCTCACAATTCTGTACTGAAGGGAGACGGCGTGCGTGTGACGTAGTGGCATCTCATTGGTCAACGCTCAGACGCACGCTCAGAATATCTGACATGCCAGATATTGCTCTGCACGTTCGGCAAGACTCCCGAACGTGCTATACCCTCGCTATGACGTCAGAAACTCGGCACGCTCAACGCTCATCGTCCGGTTTCACGGTCCGTGTGCTGACGGCTTTAGTATTAGAAAGCAACGCGCCAGAAAAGTGGACAACGATTTGTGTTAAACTTCGCGTAAATGGGTATTTTCTGTACTACATGAATTGGAGACATACGCACTTTCTCTGATCGCCATCAACGTAAACGTAAATAGCATACGAACTGCGGCTATAAAATAACGGAACTAGGCCTACGAGGTGTGTTTTTTAAAGTAAGTACCGTTTTGAAATTAAAAAAAAAGACGTGCTAAGATATCTCAATAACTTTATTTTTACATGAAAGCCTGTACCTTAATCTACGCACTGACGCCATTGCAGTCTGATTCTTCCTTGTTTACGTTGTGTACTGAGTATTTAAGGTGCCTCTGATAATCGCTGAGTCCCTCCGACTGTGAAGTACGGGCTGTTATAAGATTTCTAAGTGCTAAAGGCCTAAAAGCGATCGATATTCATCGTGAGATCTGTGCAGTTTACGGTGAAAACATCATGAGTGATGGAATGGTAAGAAATTGGGTGAGAGCATTCAAAAATGGCCGCACAAATGTGCATGATGAACAGCGGAGTGGGCGTCCTTCGGTCGTTAATGAAACTTTGGTGCAGGAAATGAACAATAAGGTGAGAGAAAACAGACGCTTTGCGATTTCGTCCTTGCGGGATGACTTTCCTAATGTTTCTCGTAGTGTTTTGTATGGCATTGTGTCCGAGCACCTTAATTACCGAAAATTGTGCGCGCGTTGGGTACCCTAAAATGTTGACGGATGTGCACAAAACCAAACGCTTAGATAGTGCATTGACTTTTCTTGAGCGGTACCACAACGACGGTGATGATTTCTTAAGCCAAAGTGTTACTGGCGATGAAACATGGGTGGCCTACGTCACACCAGAATCAAAGCAACAGTCCATGGAAGTTGAGCAAGGGCATCGTTTTGCTGCAAGACAATGCCCGTCCGCATGTGGCGTATCAGACCAAAGATCTCATCACATCTTTTCGATGGGAAACTCGAGATCATCCTCCGTACAGCCCCGATCTTGCGCCCAGTGACTACCATCTGTTCCTGTACTTGAAGAAACACCTGGGAGGTCAGCGTCTTCAAGACGATGACGAAGTCAAAACAGTGGTAATGCAGTGGTTAACAAGTCAGGCGACAGACTTACGAGTCTAACCTAAAGACATCACACACATCCATGCCCAAGGCAGGATTCGAACCTGCGACCGTAGCGGTCGCGGGGTTTCAGACTCAAGCACCTACAACTGCTCGGCCATAGTCGGACTAAGACCTTTCAAACGAAAGTATTATGTGATGTAACGATTACCAGTTTTACCCATGTTTACAAATTTGCTGAGAGTGTTCACTACTGATGGCTGCCAGACAAAATTAATTCCAAACAATGCAGGATCGTCAGCCTTCAGTCTTAAGCATTATAAGGTTCTTAGTTTATACCACATTCATTTTTCTGAGACAACAACCGCTATCCACACGTCACGTCGAGTACTTCTGAGACAGCCTCGAAACTGCAAAGTAAAACAAGCTGGTAGGGCAGTGTTTTGCGTGTGCGGGGCTATGCGTCTGTGCTGGCACTCACTCCCCAGAAGAGCAGATATAATGGGAGGGCAACTTAAGCCCCTTGCGCTTCTCCTTGAGCATTTGAAGCACGACCCGCACACTCTTTGTGGACCCGTAATTCCTCTAGACTTAGGTGCTGGCCAACTTTCAGACTCGCTGCCCTGCAATTTCGCCTCTAGCGAGCTGAAACAGCTTTGCGAGACAAGTATGCAGCAGTAAATATTCATAACTGAAACGCCGCCTCGAAAAATGGCAGCAAAATGGCCACTGCCTCCCACTACCCATCTCTGTATGGCGACTACAGTGCTGCTTCGTAAGCTTGGAGCGAACACGAGCGAACGAGCATTCTCTCTGGTGCGAACGCTAGGCGAACACGAGCAAACAGCATTCAGTCGTGTTCGGTGCGCATTCGCAAATATCCGCTGGTATTCCGCTAGTCGTCGTCCTTCCAGCGGAAACCTCAACTATATTCTCGTGCCCTTGCAGTGGTCAGAAGAGAACAGAAGAGTTGAAGAGGTCGGCGGAAGAACGTGTTAACCCTCAGTTTAGTTCAGTAAGGATTGGCGTGATCACATAAGCTGCCGCATTTTCGAAAGCACGATATTCTGGCAACAATTATAGTGGGCTTCGCGGAAGTAGGAGGGTCAAGGTCATCACGCCTTATTACAGCATTGTCAGTAAATGATAATTTCAAATTATAGGAAAAATTCTGAAAAAAGTATTAGACGCCTCTATTTTCAGTCTAGAATGTCATGGAGTACTTTGCAAAAGAAAGTTCTGGACAGCATTTACAGAAAAAAATTATGAAATTAACGTTGCACTGTGGTAGAAAAACACAAGCACTAATATATTTGCACTGAAAAAATATATTATTACTCTGAACGTTTATAGATGCATGTGACATATTTCATGGTAAAAACATGAAAGTGTACTGAGAAAAAAATAAAATACCGGAAGAGGTATGAAACTGTCGCCTGTGTGTCGTAAAATATCGTAGCTGAAGCATTTGCGTTCTTTTGGACCTCATACAAACGTCCAGCGAAAAAGCTGTTAAGAAAACTGTAATTTTGGTAATATCTGAGATGTTATTATTGTATCGTGGCACCTGTGAAAGCAATTTATTTATGAGACAGCGTGGGCAATAGCGGGCTATATCTGTATGCCGCCGTCAGGATTTTTTGTTTCAACGGCTCGCCCTAATAGGAACGAGTAAAATTGCCTATCCCCCGTTTCCCCGAAATTTTTTTTCTTTGCAGCTCGTACTGTCGTTTCGTCACTGCACACATCACCCAAAACGCCGATAATACGCTACACAAAAACAACTGTAGACACTTTCAGGCCACAATTACCGTTGAAGTCGAGGACAATTTATTTGTTCCTATTGTTTTGTGAAACCTGAACGTACTACAGGCCTATTTGGCATTAGCACACAGTAAGTGCATTGTTGTAAAAACTTTACTCTTGCGGTTGCAATGTCACTACATTCCATTCAGATTTTTCGTCTGACATTACTCTTTCTGAATCGAAAACCAAACGAGCAGAGGAAAAACGGAGATCTCTCAGCCAAAATAATTACTTTTTTTCAGGAAATCGCCCTGTATTTTTCTAGCTGTAGGGTCTTTTCCTCTGTCGTTACTACGCACTAACTTTCTGTTAAAAATCCATAGATTTCCGTTCTGTTTATAGGCCTTTCTTGAAGAAAAACACGTACTCACATGTGAAGATTCTGACGATACGACTGCACTATTAACATGGAAGACAGTCGATTCGGAAATAACACAAGTTTTTGCTGTCAGTTTATGAATTTGCGCAAAATTTGTATTATTGTATTGTTCCTACCTTCTTCACTGTCGGCCAGATCAGTAAAAAACATGCAGTGCCTTCGATACGACAGTTTTAGTTTGTTTTCGAATGTCTTGGCGGTTTTCACGCACACTGATCGGTGTAACACCACATGTAGGCCCTTTCTCCCGCATTGCGCTCGCTACAAAACGCACGTCAGTGCGCTTTTGTATGGGCAACTGAAACCATACGTAAACGCTCGATATTGGACGAGAACCCAGAACATACTTTGTTCACTGCTGCAGAATGTGTGTGTGTGTGTGTGTGTGTGTGTGTGTGTGTGTGTGTGTGTGTGCGGCAACAAAGCTGTGAAGCGGACAGGTAACAGCGCTTCGCGCCTGAAGGTATCAAACGACGGGTGTAATCTTGAAATGCCTAATTTGCTGACGGCCACTATAGTTCTCTAGGCACAGCTAAAAACCACTGTCCACTGTACAATACACGAGGGTAATCCCAAAAGTAAGGTCTCCTATTCATTTATAAGTACAGAACTCTGTGTGGCAGTTGGTCACACTGATATGAAGAGTGCTTCACGCTGTGTGTGTGAACATGCGCACGCCGCGCTGAGGCGCTCAGTCTTGGCTTGGTAGCCGTTGAGAATGGAGCTGCCGTTGGGTATTCGGTTTTTGAACGCAAAGGGCACTGCGCCGATTGAAATCCACCGCCAATTGACGGAAGTGTACGGCGAGTCGTGCATTGATACGTCAAAAATGTTCGCAAGTGGTTGTAGAGAGTTTGCAGCTGGTCGGACCGAAATTCACGACGAACAAAGGAGCGGGAGACTGTCAATTTCTGAGGAGACGGTGTTGAAGATTGAGCAAAGCATGCGTGAAGATCGGCGGATCACCCTGGACGATCTCAGCCCTTTGATTCCTGAGGTTTCCCGAAGCACCGCGCACAAAATGGTTCAAATGGCTCTGAGCACTATGGGACTTCGGAGGTCATCAGTCCCCTAGAACTTAGAACTACTTCAACCTAACTAACCTAAGGACATCACACACATCCATGCCTGTGGCGGGACTCGAACCTGCGACCGTAGCGGTCGCGCGGTTCCAGACTGTAGCGCCTAGAACCGCTCGGCCACCCCGGCCGGCGCACCGCTCACAGAATTTTAACGGAAACATTGAACGACCGGAAGGTGTGCTCAATATGGGTGCCAGGCATGCTGACTCAGGACCACATGCGGCAACGGGTTGATGCTTCCCGCGCATTTCTTCACCGCCTTGCAGCCGAACAGGACTACTTTCTGGACTCACCTAGGCATGCCACTTTACACGTGAGACCAAGCGACAATCACGCCTGTGGTGGCATCCTTCATCGCCAAAGCCGCGGAAATTCAAACAAACACAGTCTGCCGGTAAATTCATGACAATCGTATTTTGAGATCGGAAAAGGGTATTGTTGATCGATTTTATGCCGACCGGGACCACAATTAACGCTGACAGGTACTGTGAGGCTGTGAAAAACTCAAACGGGCAATTCAGAACCGAAGAAGAGAAATGTTGAGCAAGGGTGTACACATCCATGACAACGCTGGCCCACACATCGCTCGGCAAACTGTTGCTCTCCTGCAACAGTTTCAGTGGGACATTATCACCCACCCACTCTATAGTCTTGACTTGGCGCCCAGTGACTATCACCTGTTCCCTTAGCGATTCAGCTCCGACGACGAGGTGAAAGAAGAGGTTCATAACTTTCTGAATAGCATGGCGGCGAGCTAGTATGACATGGGCATACAAAAACTGCCACAGCGTCTACAAAACTGCATCGGCAGAAATGGTGATTATGTCGAAAAATAGCTAAATGTTCAAGCTGTCAACTGATGTAAACCATTGTAGAAATAAACAGGTCTATGTACTTACAAAAAAATAGACCTTACTTTTGGGACTACTCTCATAAATAGATTTGTCTCACTGTATTTATGTTCTTGTCATTGAATTTAATCAAGCACGCAATACTCCAAAATATTTTTTTGTGCATTAGCACTTTCTTCCCCCACCCCCTTCAATTTAACTAGGTGGGCTCACGACCCCCTTGCCTCATGGTGCCCCGCTGTCGTAATGTAGCAACAAAGGCGAACAGGAGCTTTGCGAATGTATGCATTAGGCACTGGTGGTATTACGCAGTTCAGGTAATTCATCTGAATCAGTAGTAAAAGAACAAAAAAAAGGGTTTCTGTTGTTCCATGCACCGACAAAACTCAGGTTACTGGGCGGGCTACGGAACACAATAGTTCAGTGATGCAGCGCTGAAGACGCTCCCGCGCTACCTGTTCCTTTGTTGTTTGTTACGCAGCGTTCAGTAGGAAACAAAGCGTGTTTATTTACTCGTAGCAGACTGGTGCGAAGGTTGCTAATGCTGCCTCACTACCATGGGATACTCCGTGTTGCCGCTACCTAGTCCCAACACGCGCCCTCAGCTCTTACAGGATAATGTTTCGCTAGTCTGAAAGGAGCACGTCCGTCGACGCATTCAGTACACAGCCCTTCGGCAGAAACACTCCACAAAGCTTCCCCTGTTAACGAGTTTCGGGAAAGCAACATAACTGCTCCAGAGTGTTATGACAACATAAAAATTAGTAAACACGTGCATTGCCTGCAGGATATAGAGCGGCCGTTTGGAATTAACGTACAGCTATTTGTCGAAAAAACAAAAGAGTACACGTACTCGACAAGTAGAGATGTTGCAGTGCTTTTGTAATTCTGAATTACGATGCGATGTTTCTTCGGATATGCGTGCGTTTCTGAAGAAGCAGGCATTGCGGCGACTACAGCAATTATGAAATACATATAATGTATTCGCAGTTGCGAATATGGACAGCCGGCCGAGGTGGCCGAGCGGTTCTAGGCGCTACAGTCTGGACCCGCGCGACGGCTACGGTCGCAGGTTCGAATCCTGCCTCGGGCATGGATGTGTGTGATGTCCTTATGTTGGTTAGGTTTAAGTAGTTCTAAGGTCTAGGGGCTGATGACCTCAGAAGCTAAGTCCCGTAGTGCTCAGAGCTATTTGAACCATTTGAATATGGTCAACCATCAGCTGTATATGGAATGACGACAGTGAAAATTTGTGCCGGACCGGGACTCGAACCCAGATTTCCCGCTTGTCGCGAGCGGTTGACGTACCATTTGGCTAGCACAGCACGACTCAAGGCCAGACCCAAACTTCCAAAATGGTTCAAATGGCTCTGAGCACTGTGGGACTTAACATCTGAGGACATCACACACTTGAGGCAGAATTCGAACCTGCGACCTTAGCAGCAGCGCGGTTCCGGTCTGAAGCACCTAGAACCGCTCGGCCACAGCTGCCGGCCCCAAACTTCCATATGTCGTCAACCCTGTGTCTACAAACTGTACTCGTACATCCATTGTGTATATTCCCGTACTTTATTTGAAAGTCCCTTGACGAAGGTCGGGAGATAAATACGATATTGCAGTGCCTGCCTTATTCCGAATTAAGGTGCAATGGTCCTTTGGATATGCATGCATGGTAAGGCGACCGCTCGCGATAAGCGGGAAATCCAGGTTCGGGTTCCGGTCTGGCACAAATTTTCAGTGTCATCATTCCATTATACAGCTGATGGTTGTCCATGTCCGCAACTGCGAATACATTTCATGTCGGCAAGTAGAGCCTGACAAACAGTAAATATGACTCCTTTAATGCATAAAAGCGTTGGGTAGTCACCATTATAATCATCATTTTGTCATCCACTGCAAGATAACTCCCTCTGTGGTACAGTACGGCCTTCACTGGACGAATATGGTAGATGCGATGTACAAACAAACAAAGGACTACAATTTGGATGATTTACTCAAGAGAAACAGCTTCACAAATTGGAATTGACTGATAGAGTTTTTGGATATCATCCTGTCTGATATCATTCCAAATTCTGTCCAACTGGCGCCTTAGACCGTCAAAATGCCGAGCTGCCTGAGGGCCCTGCCATAATCCTCCAAACGTTCTCAGTTACACTGGACTCGCCTTCGGGAGGACGACGGTTCAATCCCGCGCCCGGCCATCCTGATTTAGGTTTTCCGTGATTTCCCTAAAATCGCCCCAGGCAAATGCCGGCATGGTTCCTTTGAAAGGGCACTGCCGGTTTCCTTCCCCATCCTTCCCTAATCCGATGAGATCGATGATCTCGCAGTTTGGTCTCTTCCAGTGTGCGATTTGCGCTTTTACCAGTGGGGAGGATGTCTTAGGGGGTTAGTATAATTACATATGTTACTAGCTTGGACAGTGGCGTTACCCATGGTTAAACAGTTATTTATACATAGATGTTAATGCCGAAACTCACTATTCACGCGTATGCACTATCAGAAAAGCCACCCCTTGTTATATCTTTAATAGTACATTATAGGTAAAGCTTATTTACAAAATCATCTACATACAGGTATACGACGGGAATTCGAAAAGTACAGGCACATGTGTGAAAAGCTGTACTTATTCTGATGACAGAAAACTGAAACATGCGTTATTTTTCTATGTAACCTCCCTGGACTTCAATGCAGTTTTCCCGACGTTTTACGAGTTTTTTTTTTTATTTCATCAAAAAGTACGTTTTTCGGTGGCATCTGTAACCAATTTTGCACCGCAGCAATGACGTCTTCATCACTTTCAAATCTTCTTCCCTGTAGTGCCTCTGTTAAGGGTCCAAACATGTGAAAATCACTTTGAGCCAGGTCTGTACTGTATGGTGGATGTTCCAGCACCTCGAATCTCCTGTATTGCGTCGGCTGTCAGTGAATGTGGGCGAGCTTTATATTGCTGCAGGATGACACCTCTTCACAGTTTTCCACGACGTTTGGATCTGACTGCAGGTTTTAGTTTCGTACGCAACACCTCACATCCACCATACAATACAGACATGGCTCTAAAGCCTCGTTTACGCTGGGGCGACGTCTTGCAACATTGTGGCATGTTACAGAAATGTGGCGTGCGTCGTCTTGCAGCATGCTACAACAGGCAACATCTTTCGGCGTATGTTGCATGCGGCAGGTTAATTAATACCAAAGCAACAGAATTTGTGCCACACGTGTGTCGGTCTTGCAGTATAAAGGATGATAAAAGTATCGCAGCGGCGGCCTGCTTGGTACTTGCACACGCAGCTAACAACGGAAATGAAAACCAAAGGAAAAGAAAACGTTGGTGGAGGAGAAGAGTATTTAAAGAAGGTCCACGAAATAGTATCCTAGGAACTAGAAGCAGACGATGGTGTGTTATTTAGTAATGGGTGCTTTCGTCCTAGGCGCGTTAGTCCGCGCCATACCGTTGCCAAAAGGTGCCTAACGGTAAATGTTCGCACAGGTACCGGGCCGGTCACCACCCTGTGTCAGGGCCCGGGGTGGGACTTTCAGCCCCCAGCTCACCCAACTCTGCAGTACGACTGCTGCGGTATGACTGCCACACTACTTCCCTCGCAAGCTCGCAAGTAAACGGATGACGCACCTTAGACGAAAGCAACAATTGCAACATGAGAATGATGATTTAGTTCTAAATGTTTTGAAATGCTTAACTACTACATAACACTTTTTCAAAATTAATAAGCAAACATGTTAATAGTATTAATAGTAAGACTGTATTAAAAACTTTCAGTGTTCGTCTCCACAAATTTAAATTATATGTAAAGTTTTACTCCAGTGCGTGGGAAATAAACATCCCAGGTTGGGATGCATAAACTAAAGCCAGGGGAGGGGATGGTCTGATGCAGAGGGGGGGAAATCCCCCCCATCCCCCCCTGCAAATCGCACACTGGTCTCTTCCCCCAAACAACCCAACCGCTCTCAGTTGGGGAGAGATCCGGCGGCCCTGGTGGCTAAGGCAGGGCTTGGGAAACACCAAGACAAGCGGTAGAAACTCTCCTCGGGTGCACGACGGCGTTATCTTGACGATCCGTAAGCCGAGAATGGCTTGCCATGAAGGGGAACAAAACGGGGCATAGAATATCGTCGACATACTGCTGTGAAATAAGGTTGCCGCTGATGACGAACAACTGTTATGAAAAGAAATGGCACAGTACCCCATCAGTCATGGTTGTCGGGCCCTATGGTAGGCTGCAGCCAGGCTGGTATTCCACCGCTGTCTGGGATAAGTCTTCACTGGTCATCGGGGCTCGAAGAGGGACTCATTGCTGAAGACAATTCTACTCCAGTCAATGAGATTCCGGGCTGAAGAAGTGTCTGGAGACGCCCTAGGCAGCGGTGGGTTACCAACCTTACTGTCGCCCACAATCAGGAGCAATGGTCTAGAGTGCCATTTATTTTCTTAGCAGGACCCGTTTGGTTGTCATCCTTATAGCTCAGCGACGCGTCAACCATATTCTTTGCCCAATTCTGTTGCCATTCATGGCAAGCCATCTTGGACTTACATTTCAGCAAGGTAATGCCTGTCTGCACAAAGCAAGAATTTCTGCTATTTGTGTTCGTTCTTCCCAAATTCTACCTTGGCCAGCAAGGTCGCTACATCTCTCCCCAATTGAGAAGGTTTGGAGCATTTATGGGCAAGGCCCTCCAATGAGCTCGAGATTCTGACGATCTAACGCCCCAATTTGACAGAATTTGGCAGGATGTCCCTCACGAGGACATCCAAAAAACTCTGTCAATCAGTGCCTACCCGAATAACTTCTGTATAACGGCCAGAGGGGGACCAACACGTTATTGATTCGGTTACGGTACTTTGTGACGCTCCTTCTCTTGAATAAACCATCCAATTTTTCTGAAACTGTAATCATTTGTTTGCCTGTACATGTCCGTCACATTTACCGATTTCCGTCCCGTTCGGATAATTCTTTCTTGGTGTGCCTCTCCTTTTTTGTTTGTCTTGTAGTGTGTATCTTTCCCCTATGATTTATAACAGGCTAATACCATATCTTGTTCCTTTTTTGAACCCGAACTGTTCCTTCACAATCCATCTTTCGAACTTGCAATGCGACAGGCTTTTATTCATCACCTTCACAATGTTTTAGGTGCACGATAAATTAAGACTGATAGAGGGAGACCAAGAGATGAATACACTAAGCAGATTCAGAAGGATGTAGGTTGCAGTAGGTACTGGGAGATGAAAAAGCTTGCACAGGATAGAGTAGCATGGAGAGCTGCATCAAACCAGTCTCAGGACTGAAGACCACAACAACAACAACAGTGTAGTGTTGGCAGAAGAGCCAACACCGTGTTACTAGAGGAGGCCGAAATGCACTCAGGCTTACGTGAGGAGGGAAGAAGTATACTGACGTGAGGTCTGGAACATGACAAGGAGTTAGAATTCAGAAAGCGGACGTAATTAGTATGATACTTAACTTTCAAATGGTTCAAATGGCTCTGAGCACTAAGGGACTTAACATCTGTGGTCATCAGTCCCCTAGAACTTAGAACTACTTAAACCTAACTAAACTAAGGACATGCCCGAGGCAGGATTCGAACCTGCGACCGTAGTGGTCACACGGTTCCAGTCTGAAGCGCCTAGAACCGCACGGTCACACCGGCCGGCTACTTAACTTTAATCCATTAATGATGAACGTCGCTCTTGACGGTACATGATTCACAACATTATCTGTTCAGATTACAGTAACTGAATATGGCGCCTTGCTAGGTCGTAGAAAATGATGTAGCTTAAGGCTTTGCTAAACTGCCGTCTCTGAAAATGAGAGCGTATGTAGACAGTGAACCATCGCTAGCAAAGTCGGCTGTACAACTGGGGCGAGTGCTAGGGAGTCTCTCTAGACTAGACCTGCCGTGTGGTGGCGCTCGGTCTGCAATCACTGATAGTGGCGACACGGGTCCGACGTATACTAACGGACCGCGGCCGATTTAAAGGTTAGCACCTAGCAAGTGTGGTGTCTGGCGGTGACACCACAGATAGTGCTCTGCTCTCCACATTTTTTGGTGTTCGGCAGTTACTAAGTTGGTGACACTACCGTTGCAAGAAAGACATCAGGCCATTCCCCATTGCCGTGTATCTCATTACAGAAGTAGACTGTATCCGAACTTCCCCTGTTTCAGAAACTCTTCGACACTTGTGGGTGGCATGTTGCTAACACCATTTGGCTTCTATTATTCATCTTCTTCAGTGCCTTTTCTACTTCTGCTTCCATGATGCCGTTTCCCTTTTCCATCTGCCGGTATCTATTCCTCCCCTTCAGCTTTAATTTCACTTGATATTTGATCCATCTTCTGCAGACATTCTACGTATTCTTGCCTCCCGCTCAAAACCTCCTGTGGTTCTTCAGTTAATGTGCGTCCGCTCCTTCTAATTCCATGGTAGCCTTCCTTCTATTATTTTCAATAACTACCTCAATATCCAATCTGTACATCATTTCATATTTTCTCTCTAGGTTCTTTTTCTCTATTTTCTTGCATCACCCCACCTTTTCTTTGCTTCTTCCTTTTCTCTTCTTAAACTAACAGGAACTGTGATCGCAAGAATTAATTACAGCTGCAGTTACAGCATCAGAATATGTATGTCTAATGTGTAACGTTGAGTTCAGGTTTGGGAACAGTGGGCTGATGGATGTTGGGCTCTGAGGAACTAGAATTCAGTAAATAGATAAAGAAATTTTCTTGAAACACCCTCATACTTTTGAAAGACGCCAATATGGTAACAATATAATCAGTTCAGGCCTCCGTTTTCTCTACTTTTGCAATTTTTGCGTCATTGCTGGTTTGTGTTTACTGTGTTTGCGAAAGAACGTTAATATGTGCGCGATCTCAAACAGGCACTGCGTAGTTTTGCCTGCCGCTGCAGAGGGCAGCACGCAGGCTCGGCTCGTGGTTTCTGGAGCGGACCGAAAGCGCGATATTGTGGCGGAGTGCGGTGAGGGACCGTGGGCACACAGGCCATTTCACGCGGTGGCGGACGCGCGCGCTCTCTCGTGGCGCCCGAGCTAATTACTGCCGCCCCGCACAACCAACAGAGGCCTCTGCGCGTCCGCTAACCAGCACATTTCGTTTCGCGGAGCTGACGTTCCATTTCCCACACAGCTGCCGCAGCGAGCGACCACAAATGAACTATGATAAATATTACTCGGGTGAGAAGCAAAACACGGTCCGTTTCGGCCTCGGCACACAAGCCAATGTTTACACATCCCGCTGTAGCGTAAAACAACTTTGGGATGGATAATTGTCCCAGTGCTTTTGGTGCAGCGTTGCCAACTTGTGTTAAAAGACGTTGGTTGTAGGGATTTCTTAGTTTGTCTTCATTATTTACCTCATTAAACTTGTATTCGTCAAGGTGGTGGCTTGTTAATGACACAAATTACAACTTGGGAAGTTACCACGAAAAAGCTCGCTCTGGTGGCATCTATTATTCGACTGATGGAAACAGGAAAGCAGCATCGAGTAAATGACGGAGCCCTACACCACTACAAAGGGAAGTAAAGGTTTGGTTCTGACCTGTTGAAAGCATTGTTGGTCACACTCTCTCATGCTTCAGTTGCTTCTGGAGTGACTGAAAAAGCAAAGATTTCTTATATACCTATTGTACGTTGTTGTCTCTCTAGTGTTACGATACTTCTGCTAAATTAAACATTAGTCTACAAGAGAGAAATATAATCAAGAAGAGAAATCAAATTTTTCTGACAGAATGAAGATAGGGCTACAGGAAGATGCGTAGTTAAAAGATGTGCCGCGCAACAGTGTATGGGGAAACTACAGGGTGGCAGAGTTAAAAGTAGCCCGTCTCTTTGAATGCGAATTCTGTTTCGACTTCTAAAATAAACAGCTACAACAATGGGCAGTTTTATCGATTGTTAACATTCTTCTGTCTGCATTTCAGTTTATTTCATCACTGATCTTAGACGTTTCTCTTTGTGGTCTGCAAAATTATTTTCTCGAAAGAAGAAAGATTTGAAATTGTGAAAGGATATGTGAAAATAGGTTCGGTTAAGGAAACTCGCGAAATTTTCAGAATTAAGTATCTGAGAAGAGGACTACCAGCGAAGAGAGCAATACACAGTCTGTATAAAAATAGGCGCACCTAAGGACCTGTGCAAAATGTAAAACGACCAAGAATTCCTTCAGTTCTCACACCTGAAGTTGTTGCAGACATTCGTCGAAGAATTATTCAGAGCCCAAAGAAGTCTCCACGTAAAGTGGCCCAACAGGTACATGTAAAAGTAGGAGTTGCCAGCGGATATTGAGAGGTCTTAATTTGTAGTCATATCGTGTGACGGCCGTGCAGCAATTATGGGAGGAGGATAGAAACGTGTAGATTACTTCACGGCGCTTTTGAATAACCTCCCCCCCCCCCCCCCCCCCCCGCGCGCTAATCGTTAATTATCGGGAACTATTTATGATGCCATCTCGCTCTCCATACCTGGAATTCTCAGGGACCTTTTTTTTTTTTCCAAGTTTGAGGAGCCCTGGTTTAGCAAAATCAACAGAAGATCAAAACGAATTGCAAAATGTTATGTACAAGATACCTAGATACCTGTATGGTGCGAAAAGTGGCAGTTGCCCATAAACAATAAAAAGGTGAGGTGTTCCACATCAGTAATAAAAAATTCGTTAAATTTCGATTACGCGATGAATCACACAAATTTAAAGGGTGTCCACTAAATATCTTAGGATTACAATTACGAACATCCTAAATTGGAACCATTACATAGAGAATGTTTTGGTAAGGCGATCCGAACAATGCGTTTTGAAGATGCAACGAATCTACTAAAGGGACTGCCTATTCGTCCCCTTCTGAGGTATTTCTGCGTGCTATGGGATCGTTTCCAGATACGATTTATACTGGATATCGAAAAACCTCAGCCTATTTTAGTAAGGGAAAAGGTATGAAGAATATGATAAGCGATTTAGGGTAGTAGTCATTAAAACAAAGGATTTTTCTTTTCACGAAATTTCAGTCACCAACTTTCTCTGCGACGTACGAAAACATTTTGTTCAGTCCCATGTATGTAGGAAGAAATGGCCTCAAAATAAGAGAAATGAGAACTCGCGCGGAGAGATTTAGGTTTTCGCTTTTCCCACGTGCTGTTCGGGAGCAAAAAATTGTCTGAAACTGGTTCTTTGAACCCTGTGTGGAGTAGTTATATACGAGGGGCATTCAATAAGTAATGTAACACATTTTTTTCTGAAAGCAGGTTGGTTTTATTTAGGATTGCTATACACCGTATTATTTTTCCCACCATTTTGGCTAGAAAAACCTGTTTTTCGACATAATCTTCGTTCAATGCGACGGCTTTACGCCACCTTACTGAGAGGCCCTGTTTGCTCGAATGGCCCTACTCTACTGGCCTACTTGCCGCATCAATAAATTTTCGATTATCCACTGACTGCTTCCCGCGGAGTGCATCCTTCATTGGCCCAATCAGATGGAGGTCGGTAGGTGCGAGATCCGGTATGTAGGCGAGGAATCCAGCAGCACACACTTTTGAGTACTCCTACTGGTGGACGAATGTGTCAGCACTACCAACAGAGACGTCCAGTTCAGCAGCGAGGTGATTGATTGTGACCTGTTGACCACCTCGAATGAGAGTGTCCGCACGTTCCAGCATTGTAAGAGTCAACAGCTGTGTGCCGCCGGCCAGCACGCGGGATCTTGTTACGATGATGACAGATGCTCGCCCAACGGCTCACCATGCTTTTGTTCGCTCCCAGGCCTCCCTAGACATTCTGTAAGGGCCTTAGAATATCGCCAGTGCTTTGATTTTCCGCCAAAAAAAGTCAGTGACAGCTCTTCGCTTGGGACGTACCTTCGTTCAGATGCCATTTTGAAGGCAACATACAGGGTGAAAAGTATTTAAACCGACCATTGTAGGGGACATCAAAACAAATATTTTTCCCTAATGTCATTTTTTCCTATGAGGAGTATTTAAACCAGTAGAGGAAGATTTCTCTGGCGGCAAATCAATTAAACCAACAAACATTTTCCATTTTTTTATGACCAAGAGACAACAGATTAACACATCCCAGTTTCAATTACAGTAGGTTTTAAAAAATGCCTCCATAGACACATGAACAAAGGTTACACCGTCGGATCATGTTCTGTCTGACACGGGCAAAAACCCCAGGAGTATCCTGAATTGTTCCTGCTGCTGCTACTATCCGGGCAACCAGATCCTCTTCTGATGCAATAGGAGTTGCAGAAACAAGGTTGCGCATCTCTCCCCACACAAAAAAGTCCAGAGGGGACATATCTGGGAATGGAGCAGGCCATGGTACATGACCACCTCTGCCAATCCACGTTTCTGGGAATCGTCGGTCCAGGAATCGACGCATACAACGGCTGAAATGTGCCGGCGCCCCGTCATGTTGGAAGCATTGATGTCTTGTAGGGAGCGGGACGTCTTCCAGAAATTCTGGCAATGCTCTGGCGAGAGAATTGTAAAAGTGCCTGCCATATAATATAATGGCCTAGGTAGCAGATACGGCCCAATTAAACAGTCCCCAGCAACATCGACCCACACATTAACGAAGAACCGCACTTGATGAGCTCTAGTAACTGTGGCATGTAGGTTATCCCCACTCCAAACATGCGAATTGTGAATGTTGAAGACTCCATCACGCCCGAACGTTGCTTCATCGGTAAACAACGCAGAGGATGGAAATGTAGGATGCATTTCACACTGTTCCAGGTACCACTGCGAAAACTGTGCTCTGGGTGGATAATCAACTGGTTCCAGGTTGTCGACACGGTGTAAGTGAAATGGACGTCGTAACAATTGCTCTCGAAGGACTGTTCTTACATTCGTCTGATTCGTCCCCATGTTATGTGCAATTTTACGAATGCTGATTGAAGGCTCCCGATCCACTTGTTGCAAGGCAGCTTCCTCAAATTGCAGCGTTCTTACCGTGCGACGTCGTCCCTGTCCAGGTAATCTGCCAAATAACCCGGTCTCACGCAGACGTTGGTACACAGCAGCAAAGGTCGTATGATGCGGGATACGGCGATTAGGATATTGTTGATAAACCCACTGTGCAGCTCGTCCGTTGTGGTGCGCTACGTAGTACGCGCCAACCATATCAGTGTACTCACTCCAGGTGTATCGCTCCATTAGTAAACAGAGACAATGCACTACTACACTGGTGGACAGCAGTTGCCTACAACTGAAGAGCGTAATACGCCCTCTAACAACTGAAGATCGTAATACGACCTCTAACAACTGGTAGAAGCGGACCTCGGGGAAGATCAGTTTGGATTCCGTAGAAATGTTGGAACACGTGAGGCAATACTAACCTTACGACTTATCTTAGAAGAAAGATTAAGAAAAGGCAAACCTACGTTTCTAGCATTTGTAGACTTAGAGAAAGCTTTTGACAACGTTAACTGGAATACTCTCTTTCAAATTCTGAAGGTGGCAGGGGTAAAATACAGGGAGCGAAAGGCTATTTACAATTTGTACAGAAACCAGATGGCAGTTATAAGAGTCGAGGGGCATGAAAGGGAAGCAGTGGTTGGGAAAGGAGTGAGACAGGGTTGTAGCCTCTCCCCGATGTTATTCAATCTGTATATTGAGCAAGCAGTAAAGGAAACAAAAGAAAAATTCGGAGTAGGTATTAAAATTCATGGAGAAGAAGTAAAAACTTTTAGGTTCGCCGATGACATTGTAATTCTGTCAGAGACAGCAAAGGACTTGGAAGAGCAGTTGAACGGAATGGACAGTGTCTTGAAAGGAGGATATAAGATGAACATCAACAAAAGCAAAACGAGGATAATGGAATGTAGTCAAATTAAATCGGGTGATGCTGAGGGCATTAGATTAGGAAGTGAGACACTTAAAGTAGTAAAGGAGTTTTGCTATTTAGGGAGTAAAATAACTGATGATGGTCGAAGTAGAGAGGATATAAAATGTAGACTGGCAATGGCAAGGAAATCGTTTCTGAAGAAGAGAAATTTGTTAACATCGAGTACAGATTTAAGTGTCAGGAAGTCGTTTCTGAAAGTATTTGTATGGAGTGTAGCCATGTATGGAAGTGAAACATGGACGGTAACCAGTTTGGACAAGAAGAGAATAGAAGCTTTCGAAATGTGGTGCTACAGAAGAATGCTGAAGATAATGTGGGTAGATCACGTAACTAATGAGGAGGTATTGAATAGGATTGGGGAGAAGAGAAGTTTGTGGCACAACTTGACTAGAAAAAGGGATCGGTTGGTAGGACGTGTTTTGAGGCATCAAGGGATCACAAATTTAGCATTGGAGGGCAGCGTGGAGGGTAAAAATCGTAGAGGGAGACCAAGAGATGAATACACTAAGCAGATTCAGAAGGATGTAGGTTGCAGTAGGTACTGGAAGATGAAGAAGCTTGCACAGGATAGAGTAGCATGGAGAGCTGCATCAAACCAGTCTCAGGACTGAAGACCACAACAACAACAACAACAACAACTGAAGAGCGTAATACGGCCTCCACCGGTTTAAATAATCCTCATAGGAAAAAGTGACATTAGGGAAAAATATTTGTTTTGATGTCCCCTACAACCTCCCAACTTGTCGGCTTAAATACTTTTCACCCTGTATAGCGCCTCCATCTACCAGACCATTATGAAACCACATGGTCTGAAGCTGGAATATTCCACTAAGTGTCACAACAAATTCCGCATTTTTTCAGCTGAAATTTGGCAAGAAAAATGTGTTCCATTACTTACTGAACGCCCTTCGTAGACGTTGATTTTGAAGGTTGTCGTGTATCTTCTTTTCGAGACTATCCATTCCGCCCAGCTGATCTTGCATGTTCTAAAACATGATACCCTGATACCCTAGATGTACTGATTTTGTTTGATTGCAGTACAAATACCAAGGCGGCATTTCCGCGCCAATACAACGCTTCTAACGCAGTTCACGAGGAAACCACCCACATTTTTAACATACGGAAGCGGGCCGTTACAACAGGTACAGAAGGTCCATCCTCGATTCGGAACAGAGCGTTGCAGTATAGCCAACGGTGTATTTCCTCGCTGGTCAGTTGCAGAATACTGATGGTCGCGGAAGAAGTACCGTTAGTAACTTGTGCACGTCGTGCAGGAACCGTTTGGTGTATAGAGAGCGAGGTACAGAGTTGTATGTGCTCTAGTGCGCTCGGACTTCCCAGAACCTGTGTGGTTCTCTCAGTCTCAACAGGCGGACAGCCACGCCCCTGTAATCTCAGCAGGCCATTCGCCGCTCTAACTTACGGCCGCCATCCGGCCCGCGCTCCGAATTTCATTAAATCTCTCCCGAAAATGTCCGACTAGCCGCGGCCGCATTCGCGGCCGATGGAGAAACGCGGTACGGGCCAGCTCGGCGGACGGAATCCGATTTCGGGATATGGCGGCGTGTTCGCCCCGACCGCACTTCTGCCGGTGGCGCCGCCCTCTGCATACCCGATCAGCTGCTCCCGAATTCTTCTCCGGTAGGGGACCGGGGTTCCTGTACTCACCGTCCTCTTGCTTCTTTTTTGACGGACAACGTGTGTGAGAGGTGGGCGCTCCGCTTCCCTGTTCCACCCACTGCAGTGGCTAGCGTTACTCGCTCTAGACGCCGAGGTCTGAGGATCTAGCCTTACTCTACCTGTAATGCTTTTTTAAATACCAGCAGCACAATAGACTGAAGGCAGCAGGTATTTTCTTTGATTTAACAGAAGCTCTTGATTCTGCGGACCGTGCAATACTTTTGCATAACTTGTAACAGTGTGGGATTATGGAAAGAACTCAACAATAGTTCACTTCAAATGAGGAAATTACGAATCAGCTGATTGTCTGTCCACACCACACATTGACAGAGGAGCGTTCTCGAAAATGCGTGTTCACAGAAGCATATGGGTTTTCGTCAAACCACTGCTGTCAGTTACAATTGATTAATGGTCCCTTGGGAACTGGAGTACCAACACTTCAAATGAAAACTTAAGTCAGTAACTACCTCTCCAAACAACAAAAACTAGACAAATGGTATAGACACTGAAGAGCCAATGAAACTGGTACATCTGCCTAATATCGTGTAGGGCGCCCGCGAGCACGCTAAAGTACCGCAACACGGCGTGGCATGGACTCAACTAATGTCTGAAGTAGTGCTGGAGGGATTTGACACCGTGAATCCTGCAGGGCTGTCCATAAATCCGTAAGAGTAAGAGGCATCCCAAATAGGCTCAATAATGATCATGTCTGGGGAGTTTAGTGGCTAGCCGAAGTGTTTAAACTCAGAAGAGTGTTCGTGGAGCCACTCTGTAGCAATTGTGCACGTGTGGGGTGTCGCATTGTCTTACTGGAATTGCCAAAGTCCGTCGGTATGCACAATAGACATGAATGGATGCAGGTGATCAGACAGGAAGCTTACGTATGTGTCACCTGTCAAGAATCGTATCTAGACGTATCAGGGTTCCCGTATCACTCCAACTGCATACGCCCCACACCATTACAGAGCCTCTACCACATTGAACAGTCCCCTGCTGACATGCAGGGTCCATGGATTCTTGAGGTTGTCTCCGTACCGGTACACGTCCATCCGTTCGATACAATTTAAAACGAGACTCATCCGACAAGGTAACATGTTTCCAGTCATCAACAGTCCGATGTTGGTGCTGCCGGGCGCAGGCGAGGCGGAAAGCTTTGTGTCGTGCAGTCATCAAGGGCACGTGAGTGGGCCTTCGGCTCCGAAAGCCCATATCGATGACGTTTCGTTGAATGGTTCGCACGCTGACACTTGGTATAGCATTGAAATCTGCAGCAGTTTGCGGAAGGGTAGCACTTGTGTCACGTTGAACGATTCTCTTCAGCCGTCGTAGATCCCGTCCTTGCAGGATCTTTTTCCGGCCGCAGCGATGTCGGAGATGGCCACGCAGTTTAGTCCCATAGTGCTCAGAGCCAATTGAACCATTTGTATTTGAATAGGCATGTCTATACCAGTTTCTTTTCCGCTTCAAAAATGGCTCAAATGGCTCTGAGCACTATGGGACTTAACATCTATGGTCATCAGTCCCCTAGAACTTAGAACTACTTAAACCTAACTAACCTAAGGACATCGCACAACACCCAGTCATCACGAGGCAGAGAAAATCCCTGACCCCGCCGGGAATCGAACCCGGGAACCCGGGCGTGGGAAGCGAGAACGATACCGCACGACCACGAGCTGCGGACTTTAACCGATTGAAATTTGCATTAACTGTTTTAGGATAGGGTAGTGAGTCAGTCCATCACTCACGGAGGGAGTGATTCTATTACTCGATTATTCCCTCCAGCACTATTTCAGACATTAGTCGAGTCCATGCCACTTCTGCGTGCTCGCAATATACGTAATGGAAATTCCTTAATGCTTGCTCCTTAATGTTTGCTCTACTCAGCAAGTTTCATTTTCATTAGGATTACAGCAGAGGTGAAGAAACTGAGTGTAAACCTGTGCTATTCAAATTAATGTGTGTTCCCATAAGGCACATTCGTTCTACTCTGTGCAGTACTTCCTCGCTGTAGTTGAGAAGTTTTCTCTGTAAAAGGTCATTTATTCCTGTACTCTCTCACAATTCTTTCGGTATTTTATTGATTGTTTAGTTCTTTTGTTTATACATTTTTTAATCGTTATCCTGGAAACTATGTATTGCCTCCTTCTGTGACCAACTAGCTTTGGCTCGCATGGTCCTACGGAACCCGATAAATGAATGCCTATAGGGACGTTCCATGCTATGTTTGATACTATATTTCCGATCGGTATCAGTACGTAATATTGTATTGATACGTCGATTATAATGGAACAAGAGTGTCGACGCTTGTAGTATCACAAGGTATTGACTGGTTCTGTAGTTTTTTGAAGCTATTCATTAATACTAAAGAATTTTATATGGTCCATGATGGTTTTCTGGATGAATTATTTATTTCACCGTAACTAACTTCCGGCCTAAGTCAATCGTTAGACCGCACCTTGGAATTCTCGTACAAATTTCATAACTTTGTTGTTAGGAAAAGTGTTAATGTATACATAATAAGACAGAGATATGCGTCATTGATAGGTGACATGGTGTCTAGTGAGGTTGAGTGTAGCTCATGATTTAGCGTGTTACACGAGTAATGTGATGCCTTCCGGAAGTTTAGTGTATTCATCAGAAAGCTGATACAGTACATACAAGAGCAGCACCAGGTGCGTGATTTTTTTCCCTGTTTGGGGGGGGGGGGGTTGGCTCAGCGTGCAGCCAGAAAATGAGGTACTGCTGGGATAATTGCGCAGTTGCTAATTGCGCTAATTCATTTAATTACTGTGTGCTGCGAACCTGTATCGCCCAGCTAAAATTCTCATTTTATTGTAGCGTTTTTGGCAGAAAACGAGAATTACGACAAATAACAATATACATTGACCAATTTTGAAAACACCGGGAAGATACACTGCCCTGTGATTTTACGCTTTTGAAACAACGCGATAAAACAGAGGTGCAGGAAATACAGAGCTACAGTGGCAGAAAGTAAGGACGACTGGAATATGGCGGGGGCGGCTGTGAGAACTTTTTGATTTGCCCCATAACTGTACCCGCAAGATTGGGTTGTATCTGTCACTTTTAAGACACATATACCATTTTTCGTGTGGCCCGTGGTCTAATACAAGCCGTTGTGTTAGGCACAGTTCGAACGATTTGCACGTCAAATGTAGTGTAGTGTAGGTGACTGGAACAGTTTTGTGTTGGTGTTGACGGGGTGGTGTGAAAGCAGGTATTACACAGAATTAAGGAGGTCGCCGATATTTATGGAGAGGATGAGCTTTAACCCACGACACTGGGACAGGTTCTGATTATCAGTGTATTTATGCCACCAGCAGCAAATCAACGCCAAATAAAATTCCGTTCATTACCACGCTGTCGGGCGTGGAGGTCTGGCAGTGAAGCGCGTGCCTGGAATTCGAGAGGTCCTAGGATCGAATCGCTATCGGACCACGGAAATATTCGCTCTGAAACTTTGGCAGATTGAAACTGTGTGCCGGACCGAGACCCGAACTTGGGACCTTTGCATTTCGCGGGCAAGTGCTCTACGATCTGAGCTACCCAAGCACGACTCACGCCCCGTCCTCAGGTCGGTCATCGACGAGCAGAACCCCAGGAAAGATCGAGAAAGTGTGATAAATGCTGGTGCAAGATCGGCGATGGACTGTCGGATTAGTTGCGGAGGAATTGGGCATTTGCAAGGACACGGTGCACACCATCCTCCGCGATGATTTGCGTAAGGCCGGTATTACACTAGCAAATTTCTTTGTCAAAGATTTGATCAAAGATGTGATCCAATATTCCGTCCAATATATTTCACAAATGTCTTTGACGTAGCGCTACAGGGGGTATCACACTGACATCAAATTTTTCGTCAAAGTTCAAGATGGCCGACAACAACTTTTTATTAACCACAGCAGTTCTACGTACTCCAATTGCATTGTGTGCACATGCGGAAAAGAAGTGGGGGGAAAAAATGGAACCATACATACGAGGTTGACAGTCTTAAAAGTCCTGGGATTACAACTTGATGATAAATTCAGTTGGGAGGAGCACACCACAGAACTGCAGAAAGGGCTTAACAAATCTGTATTTGCAATTCGAGTGTTAGCAGACATAGGCAACATAAAAATGAAAAAGCTTGCATACTTTCATTCCATAATGTCATATGGGATAATATTTTGGGGTAAATCTTGAAGTCAAACAAAAGTTTTCAAGGTCCAAAAGTGTGTAATACGTATTATTTGTGGAGTAAATTCACGGACCTCCTGCAGAAACCTCTTCAAAGAACTGGGTATACTAACTACTGCCTCTCAGTATATTTACTTCTTAATGAAATTTGTCGTAAATAATATATCTCTTTTTCCAACAAACAACTCAGTTCATACATACAATACCGAAACAAAAATGATCTGCACAAGGACTTAAAAGCACTTACTTTAGTTCAAAAAGGGGTCCACTATTCAGGAACACTCATCTTCAATAATTTGCCAGGAAACATAAAAAATTTAGTTAGAAATAAAGATCAGTTTAAAAGGAACCTGAAAGACTTACTACTGGCCAACTCCTTCTACTCCATTGGCGAAATTTTTAATAGAAACAAATGATGTATTGTATTTATTCATACTATTAGTATTGTTATTTCAGCTTAAAAAAATCGACATGTTCCACATCCACGAGGATCTCCTCAGCACGGATCTATGGAACGAAAAACTAATCTAATCTGGGTGAAGCCGTGGGTTTTACGACGACACGATAAAAGCATTCAACAAAACTTGTTACGTGAGCTTACAGTGGAAGACGTCAAGTCGTACATCAATTAAGAATGGATGAGCATACATTTCTGTATGTGCTCAATGAAGTGTATCCTCATATCACAAAGCACAATATTCACTTAAGAACTGCTACATCTTCAGAAGACAGGCTCACTATAACACTCCGATTCCTTGCTGCAGGAGAGGGTTAGGTTAGGTTAGGTTAGGTTAGGTCAGGTTAGGTCTCCAATCTTCTTCATCTATTTTTGTATTCGGGGTCCCTCACGTTGTAAAGCGCCTCATCAGCTTCAGACATCTCTATTAATTTTGTAGTTGTCGGCACACACCAATTGTGTTTACCGGCAATGGTTATAAAAACACTACAGACGACAGAACGCTGCAGCGATGCTAGCGCTCCATGTGGTAACATGTCACATTGCAGTGAACAGAAGACAAGCGGTTTCTTTGATCAGATATACAGCGAGGCCCTAGATTTGATCAAATATTGGACGACATTTGACAAAGTCCCTATTACACTATCAAATATCTTTGACAAAGATATTGGACAAAGAAATTGGACAAAGAAATTTGGTAGTGTAATACCGGCCTAAGCGAAAGATCTGCTCCCGATTTGTGCCACACAGACTCACAGACGAGTAGAAAGCAAAACGGATGGAAACTGCTGGTTATTTCATTTCCATGTGTGCCGGTCAGTGTGGCCGAGCTGTTCTAGGCACTTCTGTCGGGAACAGCGCGACCACAGCGGTCGCAGGTTCGAATCCTGCCTCGGGCATGGATGTGTGTGATGTCCTTAGGTTAGTTAGGTTTAAGTAGTTCTAAGTTCTAGGGGACTGATGACCTCAGATGTTAAGTCCCATAGTGCTCAGAGCCATTTGAACCATTTCCTTGTGTGACCAGGATTCACTGCTTCTGAACACTATCGTTACCGAAGATGAGACCTGGTGCTACCAGTTAGATCCGGAATCAAAACGGCAATCGATGTCATTGTTTTCACCGTCTTCCTCGCGCAAAAAAAAAAAAAAAAGAAAAAGCCGTCTGCAAAAATCCAAGGTGAAAACAACGTTGATCGTCTTCTTCGACAACAGCGGCATCATCCACAAGGAATTTGTTCCTGTAGGTCAAACCATTAATGCTGCATTTTATCAGTCCGTTTTGAACCGATTGCTACAGCTTATCTGGCGGGTTCGGCCAAAGTTGCACTGGACTGGAAAATGGACGCTGCTCCATGACCATGCCCCTGCACACTGGGCGATCAGTGTGCGCCAGTTCTTCACGCAGAAGATGGTAACTGTTCTTCAACACCCTCCGTACTCCCCTGATCTAGCTCCAGCAGACTTCTTCCTGTTTGCCCGCTTGAAGGCGGCCATGAAAGGTGAACGTTGTGCGGACGTGAATGCCATTAAAGATAGTGTGACAGCCGTTCTGCGGTCGATTCCACAGGAAGTCTTTGCTGATAGTTTCCGAAACTGTACGAACGTTGTCAGAAGTGAGTTTTAGCGGATGGTGACTATTTTTAGGAGCAGTAAATAACATTTATTTGTATCTTTTATTTTGTTTGTTGTCTGGTAGCATTCACTGAACTTTTTAGACACACCGCGTATGCTGAAAAATAGTGTTTTATAGCCAAAAGAGTGGGAAATCAACGTGCTTTGCATTACTTACTGGACACCCTTCGTATGTGATTTCTGCAAAAGGAGGGAGAAGTTGCTGTCCATGCATCAGCACGGCTATAGAAAGCATCGCTCCTTCGAAACGCAACTTGCTCTTTTTTCACATGATATCTTGAGAACCATGGATGAAGGGTGTCAGACGGATGCCATATTCCTTGACTTCCGGAAAACGTTTGACTCGGTGCCCCACTGCAGACTCCTAACTAAGGTACGAGCATTTGGGATTGGTACCCAAATATGTGAATGGCTCGAAAACTTCTTAAGTAATAGAACCCAGTACGTTGTCCTCGATGGTGAGTGTTCATCGGAGATGAAGGTATCATCTGGAGTGCCCCAGGCAAGTGTTATAGGTCCTCTGTTGTTTTCTATCTACATAAATGATCTTTTGGATAGGGTGGATAGCAATGTGCGGCTGTTTGCTGATGATTCTGTGGTGTACGGGAAGGTGTCGTCGTTGAGTGACTGTAGGAGGATACAAGATGACTTGGACAGGATTTGTGATTGGTGTAAAGAATGGCAGCTAACTCTAAATATAGATAAATGTAAATTAATGCAGATGAATAGGAAAAAGAATCCTGTAATGTTTGAATACTCCATTAATAGTGTAGCGCTTGACACAGTCACGTCGATTAAATATTTGGGCGTAACATTGCAGAGCGATATGAAGTGGGACAAGCATGTAATGGCAGTTGTGGGGAAGGCGGATAGTCGTCTTCGGTTCATTGGTAGAATTTTGGGAAGATGTGGTTCATCTGTAAAGGAGACCGCTTATAAAACGCTAATACGACCTATTCTTGAGTACTGCTCGAGTGTTGGGATCCATAGCAGGTCGGATTGAGGGAGGACATAGAAGCAATTCAGAGGCGGGCTGCTAGATTTGTTACTAGTAGGTTTGATCATCACGCGAGTGTTACGGAAATGCTTCAGGAACTCGGGTGGGAGTCTCTAGAGGAAAGGAGGCGCTACTGAGGAAATTTAGAGAACCGGCATTTGAAGCTGACTGCAGTACAATTTTACTGCCGCCAACTTATATTTCGCGGAAAGACCACAAGATAAGAGAGATTAGGGCTCGTACAGAGGCATATAGGCAGTCATTTTTCCCTCGTTTTGTTTGGGAATGGAACAGGGAGAGATGCTAGTTGTGGTACGAGGTACCCTCCGCCACGCACCGTATGATTGCAGAGTATGTATGTAGATGTAGATGTAGATATTCTTGAGGTCCGCTGTATAGGAACGTTTTAAGAAACACAAGGGTTATCGGAGTTGTTGTAGCGCTGCTAGCTGCCTGATTTCCTCTTCCCTTCCAGCACGCAGAATGGGTCCAGCGAGAGGTTGGCTCCCGGTGCAGATAAGGGGCTGGGGTGGCCGGAAAAACCACCTGCGCCTGAGTTAGGGCCCTGGACGTCCCCAGAATAACGAGTTGCCGCGCTCCAGATAACGAACTAATAAAGCAGACGCGCACCGCGTGCGATTAAGGAAACGAAACACCCGGCTTTGCGCCCTGCACAGCTAGCCACCCGCGCTCTTCAGAAAACCAGCGCGGCAAGAATACCCTCGTTCAGGACGACCTCTTCTGTCCAGACTGTATTACACCACCTTCCGAATTAACGGCGCGCTGCGTAATTGGCTACAGATACGTGTAATCCGCCCAATTAAGCGATAATTACAGAGCTTGTACCTCGTGAAGTGTAGGCTGCTTAATTTGAGCCCATTGTGCAGCCTGTAGCTTTTTCCTTCCTCTCATTTACCTCAGTTTGGCTACGAATAGCTCTGGCGTTTATTTTCTACGATATTTGACAGTAATAGAATGGAGCAGTGGCAAAGCTGTATTCGGGATTATTGGTTTCGATGGATAGGTGGGCAACGAGAACACTTTTAACACATGAAACCTGAAATTTTACAAGATTCAGCGATTTCAAATGAAAAAAAAAACCGTGTGCGCAGTTCGGGTTCGCGCCGTAGCTTTTTGGTGAAAAAGTCCAAATAAGGGCATAAAATCTTTTTCGTGTGAATATGTGAGAAATAATCAATCACCTTAATACAGTGGTTACGCGAAATAGTATAATGTCTATACTAGGTAAATCACAACTTTGGACTGTATGCCCTATGAGCCAGCGGTGTAATCGCTTCGCACCGTTTTTTCATTTCCTTTTCGTGGCTGCCGTAGTTCTCGCATTCGTTCGGCGCAGGGCTTTTTGCGCTTTTTCCATTCTACAAAAGCCGACATATTAGTCCTAGTGAATCAACAACTGTACTGATATTTAAAAGAATTCTCATTTATTCTTCAGTCTCAGTTACACATTTTTAGTTACGTGATATGTTTCGATCTCCGTAGAACATCTTCAGATCTTAGTAGGTGCGTCTTGTCTGTCAGAAAGTCAGATCAGAGTTGATGTGGGAGTGTGATACGGGCAAGACTGGTTGCTGGCCGAACTAATGAAGAGGTCGTGCTGAAAAGTAATGCCTCCGAATTTTTGCTGTGGAAACTCTTAAAGCTTTTTGGATAAAACAAACGAAGTAACGATTTACGTCTTCATTCTTCATGTCTACGTATTTATTTCTCAGTTTGGTCACCGTAACGAAGAGCACCTTTCTCCCAACGAGAGGCCAGCTTACTGGTACCCCCAGTGTAGAATATTAGACCTTGTTGACTGAGCCGTAACCTCACCGCTGTTTGTACCGTTTTATCGCTATCAGAGCGAAGCCATCGAACGTGTTCTTTAAGTTTTGGAAACAGATGAAAATCGGATGAGGCCAAGTGGGGACTTTATGGAGAATGACTGATGACAGCGAGCCCAAGGCATCGGATCGTCGCGCGTGTGGCAGCTTTCGTGTGTGGTCTAGCACTGTCGTGCGTAAGGAGAGGGTGTTGCACGTGTGGACGAAATCTTCTGCGGTTAGAAACTGGATTACAGTTCGCTCTTTCTCATGCATCGACATTGTTACGTTACACACCGCTATGCTACACGCTACAATTCGGAACCCTCTGGCGGCAGATTGTTGTAAATATGTGGACGTGAAGAATAAAGGTGTTGAATTTAATAACGTTTGTTTTATTTAAAAAGTTTTAAGAGTTTTCACATAAAAAAAATTCGGAGGCATTACCTTTCGACGCGCCCTAGTATATGTAATGTTGATCCAAAGAGATCGAAATATGTCACATAATTAAAAAGGTGCAACTTGGACTGAGGAATATATGAGAATTGGTTTTGATTTTCTTTCGACGCAAGTTTCCCTGTGTCGTACTGTTTCTGTAATTCCGGGCATATTTACGAATCATACGAGACTACTTCTTTTGTTATTCTGTAATTATCAATCTAATACCCATTTTCATTCACACATCGGCTAATATTTTTATCGTCTCACTTTGGGTCCTAGTAGTGGTCCGCAAGCTCTTCACAATGACATCCGAATCAATGCCCCAGATAAAGGCGATTCTACGCCAGACAGTTTATAACTTTACACAAAGCTAATTCGTAACAATCACTCAAATGCACCAACACTGGTACGACGGCGTCACACACGAAACAGATACTGCCCGACGTACATCTACAGTTATGAGCTATACGTTGCGACCTCAACAAATTTTTACGCATTATTAGCCGGTGGTTATCAGCAATTCAAATACGACGGTATTTCGATCGACGAGCGAGTGGACGTGTTCGCATCAAAAATAATCTAATCGAGATAAGATCGGAAATGCTATACACGAGATTTTTTGTCATCAGTCTTCTGACTGACTGAATGTTGGCCGCTACGACTTCCTTTCCTGTGCCAATCTCATCAACTCAGAATAGCAATTACCCCCAACGTCCTGGATTATTTGTTGGATGTATTCCAGTCTCTGCTTCTCCCTACCGTTTTTTCCTTCTACAGCCCTAGCACGATGGAGGCTATTGTCTGATATCTTAAAGCATATCCTATCATCATAACCCTTCTTCTGGTCAGTGATTTACTGCATATTCCTTTGCTCGCCCAATCTGCGAAGGACATCATTTCTTACGTTACTAGCCCACTGTCCTCCTGTAACAGTATGTTTCAAACGCTTCTATTCTCTTCTTTTCAGATTTTCCCCTGGGTAGTATCTATCGTTCACACTTCTTTCGAACTGCCTCGAAACAGAATATTTTTAGAGTACAGCAGCAACCAGCAACAATACAGTTTCGGTATACTGTACTGAAACAGCGCCGTTATCGATTTCGAAACCGGCAACGGTGATTTTTCTATAAAGAAAAACCAAAACTGCGTTCTGGCTTTCTCCTGGTGGATCGTCAGCCGGAGTGTTCGAGCGGTTCTAGGCGCTACAGTCTGGAAACGCGCGACCGCTACGGTCGCAGGTTCGAATCCTGCCTTGGGCATGGATGTGTGTCATGTCCGTAGGTTAGTTAGGTTTAAGTAGTTCTAAGTTCTAGGGGACTGATGACCTCCGAAGTTAAGTCTCATAGTGCTCAGAGCCATTTGAACCTGCTGGACCCTACACATATTTGCATCACACAACACCCACGATTATTCAATATTTTCATCATATGACAAAATAGGATGAATCGAAATAATTTCCGATAGACTTGGCAGCTCCATGTTACGCCGATCCCACTTCTTCTTCATGTCTTATTCTACTCGACAAGTCACCTTGTGTGCTGGTGAGAGTACTCCTGATATCACTGTCATTCTCCACTCCCTCACCCCCCGCCCCCCACCCTTCCATATTCTTTCCACAAAGGGTGCTTGGAAAGGAAAACTGATTTCCTCGTCGTGGACGTTTCACAGCAGATGTGATACGTTGCCCAGCTCCTCTTGAAACGTGCTCTCTGGGAACAGTAAGCGTTTCTATGACTCACACCTCTCTCGTAGCGTCTGGCACCGGAGTTTGTTGAGCTCTCGAGCCTACTGGAGGGTTCCGTGGCAAAACGCGCTCTCAGCTGGATCGTCCCTAAATCTATTAATACAAGCTAATAAGGGTTGCAGCCGCACTGGGTAACCGTGCGGCCTGAGGCGCCTTACCACGGTTCGCGCGGCTACCCCAGTCGTAGGTTCGAGTCCTCCCTCGGGCTTAGGTGTGTTTGTTATCCTTAGCGTAAGTCAGTTAAGTTAGATTAAGTAGTTTGTAAGCCTAGGGACCGACGACCTCGGCAGTTTGGTTTCATAGGAACTTACCACAAATTTCAATTTCAGTAAGGGTTGCAGACTGATTTCACGATACACAAAAAAAGAAAAAAAAGAAAAAAGAAAAAAAAGAAAAAATCTGTCCAAGGAGTGATATGTAAGTTACTTCGTTTGTTGTTGAAATACGTTTCCTTAATATACTTTGAATAAATCTGAAAGCTGGCGTCTGCTTTTCCCTACAGTCAATCGTAGTGGTCATTCCACTTCTGGTTGTTCCCGGCTGTTACTCCCAGATATTTTACTGTTGTTTCTGTTGATTTACCACCAACAGTGTAATCGAGTAGGAATGGATCTCTTCGCCTGTGTATACGTCGTACGTCACATATAGGAGCACTGTCTGGTCAAAAGTATCCAGGCTTAATGTGGCGCTTGTCCATTCCTTCCGTTTCTGACGGTTTGGTCCTAGCTGCGGACATTTAGTGAGGTGTCTGAATGCCTGTGAGGAATGGCAGCCCGTTATTCCTCAAGAGCCGAAACCAGAGAATTTAGTGATGTTGGACGCTGGGGTCTGGAGGAGAGTCGACGTAACTCCATAGGATTCAGGTCGGGACCTTAGGCAGTCCAGTCCATTTCAGAAATGTTATTGTCCGCAAACAACTGCCTCACAGATGCTGCTTTCTGACAGGGTCCATTATCATGCTGATAACAATCAATCATAGTGTCCGAAATGCTTCTCTACAGTACGCAGTACACTATACTGTAATATGTATTCATTCTGATGAGATTTTCACTTTGCAGCGGAGTGTGCGCTGATATGAAACTTCCTGGCAGATTAAAACTGTGTGCCGGACCGAGACTCGAACTCGGGACCTGTATTCATATCTCTTCGCATTTAGCCTTTACATCAGCACAATAAAGGGACCCTACCGTACCATGAAAAACGCCACCATACTGTGATACAACCTCTTTCGTATTTCATTGTTTCCACTACACCCTAGCGTCGGATCGCCGTAGGGTACAGCGTGATTCATCACTCCAAATCACTCTTTTTCCAGTCCTCTGCCCAGTGGCGTCGTTCTTTGCACCGTCTCAAGCATCGTTTGGCACTGACTACAGAAATGTGCGGGTTATCAGGAGCTACCCGACCATTGTATCCCAGTCTTTTTAACAGCCTGCACACCATCATTGTACTAGCTGGACTGCTCATAGGACTTCAGAACTCACAAGGGATTCCTTCCGCCGGTTTCGTGCGATTTTTTACAACCGCCCTCCGCAGTACTCGGCGGTCACTGTCCTACAGTAAGTGAAGTCTACCCGGTCTTGATTTAACTGTGATCGCTCCTTTGCGTTTCCACTTTACAATCATATCACCAACAGTGGACCTGGGCGGCTTTAGGAGGGTTAAAATCTCCCTGACGGATTTGTTAATTAGGTGACGTCCGATGACTAGTCTACGTTCGAAGTTTCTGAGGTGCCATGACCGACTCACCCTGCTATTACTGTTTCTCTACTGACAACACAATATTCAACGCCTCCTTTTATACTGGCGGGTCCGCCTCTCGTGTCACCTAGTGATCAATTTGGCGTTACAAAGGGGCGTCCGGATACTTTTGACCTGCTTGTGTATTTACATTCAGGGTCAGTTGCCTGTCCCTGCACCAGTCTCCGATCTTCTCCAGGTTTTCCTGCATTTCGCAGCAGTGTCTGACTTTGGAATCTTCCTGTATACAACCGAATCGTACTTGCAAGACTGATAAGAAGCGGCATGTGGTGTATTTAGTTGACGAAACACTACAGTACAACACAACTCACTGCCGACCACCTGATTCCCAAATTGATGCACTTCTACAATATTGTAGAACAGAAAGAAATAAAAACAATTTGTTGATCAGGTTGACCGAGCGTCTATGCAACGACTGTGATCGCATCTTTAACTGCACGTCACGTCTCTGTAAGTCCATCTTTATACAGGACGATTGAGGGAGTTCGGCTGTTCGATATGAAGCGTCAAATCAAAAACACCTTCAGCGTAATATATTTCAATTTTTTTTAGTTACCGCGGCAAATTAGCGTTTCACTACGTCATCTTCAGGCCCCCTAACCGACGTACAGGAAGAATCCAACCTCAAGTGCAATGTGCAGTTGATGAACGAAGGGATCGCTTTGTTAAGAAAGTAATCCACGGATACCAGTTACTGTATACTGGCCCCTGTTCCGATTGCATTTGAGGACGGATACTTCATACGCGTCTCTCTGAGGGACGGCAGTTGGCGTAGTGAAACACCTTAACTGGTTTCATAATCAAAATAAAATTTGAAAAACAGACAGCTGAAGATGTTTTTGATTTGACTTTTATTCTTAACTACACTTCTTTCAGTCCCTCCTCTCGGAACGTGTGCGTTTCCGCATCCCTATTAACTGGACTAGTTTTTCTGGCTTCGGTGTGTTTTACCACCTGTCAAAATATTCGACACATTTTTTTTCTTACGCCCTGTGTACATTACTAACATTAACGGCATAATAACACTACCTTGTAGTACCTCCGAAATTACCTTGACATCTGTCGATTTTGTCGAGGTAAAAATGACATGGGTCCCGGCGGAGGTTCGAGTCCTCCCTCGGGCATGGGTGTGTGTGTGTTTGTCCTTAGGATAATTTAGATTAAGTAGTGTGTAAGCTTAGAGACTGATGACCTTAGCAGTTAAGTCCCATAAGATTTCACACGCATTTGAACATTTTTGAAAAATGACATGTTGAGTGCTGTGTACTAGGTAGTACTGCATTCAAGCAGAAGGCTGGTCCGTTACTCAGCAACATCGTATCTGATTCACTTTTTCGCGCAGTTATCCCATGGACGTGCAATGATTGCGGCTGTCTGTTCGCAGGTGTACTACTACGTCGTGGACTCGCCCAGGAACGAAGGCAAGGGTTTCTTCGAGATCAACGAGCAGTCTGGAGAGGTGTTCACCAAAGTGGTGTTCGACCGCGAGAAGCAGGGCGCCTACGCGTTGGAGGTGGAGGCTCGAGACGGTGCGCCCTCGGCTCGTCCCAACAGCAACGGACAGCCCAACTCTGGTGAGTACTCACTTTCCGAATCTGAGCTGTGTCTACTCGCCTCAGACTCCGTCCAGACTGGACAACTCTGGACGTTCTTCAGCCAGAAATAACAAGTCAGCACTGAACGGAAGGTACTGAGGAGCTGACGTGTTGCATTCATGACCACGACGAACTGCCCATCTGAACGCTATCGATCGAGTTGCGCTAACGCTGTAATGTTTCCACAGGACAGAGACAAATCCCAACGAGGTATTGCACCGTATCCAATTTTTCTGGGAAGCATCAGCGCTGCTGTTTCTTGTGCGCACGCCAAGCGTTACTAATCCATTATAAAGCACAAACGTAGAGGTCTGTCTGATCACAAAAAGACGGCAGCGTCTCCTTCAGCATGCGTAAAACACCTCGGTATGTTGTTGCTATTTCGACGTCCATTGTACGTAGGTTAGGAGCTCCTAAACGTCAGTGCGGCAAATTATTCTTGCTTCTGCTGAAGGCATCAATAGACGTCTAGTTGATGTTGAAATTCATCATTTATTGTTTGTGTTAGTGGTAACCACTGTACAGGTGGAAACATAGGTTTCATAAGCACGCTGGACTCCAGGTGTAGAGTCATTTATCAATATTGTCGTACAATTCTCTTCTAATGTTGACATTAAATTACAAGTGTTTGTTTATATAATTATGTTTTCACTTAGTGGTTCCTGTTTTCGATGAAATTCTCTCTCGTGTTTCGGCAGATATTTGCAATTTCGTTTTCGCAATTTGTAGCAGCAGTCAGCCCAAACAAGTGCTGCTCATCACGTGTTTCATGCGGCGGCCAGTGCCGACGGAAACCGTCGGTTAGTTTTCCTTGTAAACAAGACTATTTTTAAAGCGGACTTTTACGCACCTATTCGATAGAGTGGTTCCAAATCAGTTTATCGCAATATTCAATTATATTAAAAGGGAGAGTAAACAGAGTAAGGAATACCGCAGGGGCGACAGCATTGCCTGGCCGCGCAGACTGCTACCGCCATGCAGCATCGCTAGTCAGTCGGTGTTGGAGTATCTATCGTCTTTTCTTCGTGTTTGACTGCCCCTGTTAATAGACATTGAATATCGCAATAGACTGATTTGGAACCGCTCTTTCCAATGGGCACATAAAATTCTGCTTTAGCCGGCCGGGGTGGCCGAGCGGTTCTAGGCGCTACAGTCTGGAACCACGCGACCACTACGGTCGCAGGTTCGAATCCTGCCTCGGGCATGGATGTGTGTGATGTCCTTAGGTTAGTTAGGTTTAAGTAGTTCTCAGTTCTAGGGGACTGATGACCTTAGAAGTTAAGTCCCATAGTGCTCAGAGCCATTTGAAACATCAGACAAAATGCGGCTGACGACTCTTAGAAGAAGCACGCGCTATATGTAGGGTGAACAAGAACTCCACTGCCATACTTTCAGTGCTTGTTCAGGGTTACCTTCTAATTATTGTGGTATAAGGGACTTACGTCTCCGGCGATTCGTTACAGATTAACAATTAATTACGATTTATGACCGCTAGATTGACTGAACATGAAAGATTTTGGAGACTGAGAAAGAAAGATTACACCGTTGTTGAACATTCTCTGAATGAATCTCATTCATATGATGTGAAATCTGATGTTCTCTATAAAGGAACTTAAGGGAGAAAACGAACATTACTGGAAATTCTGGTCATTAATAAACACCAATCAAAGAATCCTGATCGGGTGCTTAATGACCAAACACTGTTTCATTACTCGCCCTTATTATAGTAGCAGCCAATTATTATTCCTCTCACCATTAGCTAATAAGCTTATTATAACTGTTCCACAACCACACTCCATAGACGTTTTTCTTCCCCTCCCTTTACTCGGTGTGTTCATCACATTCACCAGTATGTCCACACGACATGGTAGCCTATGCCATTACCTACGTGTAGAACATTTCTGTTTTATTCACTCACATATTTTTTATATTTGATTATACTGTAGTGTAATATTTATTTGTTCGGTGTCTCTTTAGGTATTACAGCATGCATGTGTTTTGCATCGATATAGTCATAAAATGTCACACATCTTTGTATAGCATTCTTAGTACAGCCATGAATTCTTGCTAAAACTATGTGGACTATCTGTTCAACATTAAGTTATTGACGATGGCGTAATAAGCCGAAAGTCGGTTAATAGCTAACTAATAAATATTATTGTGGAACATTAATTCGTTGTATTCTAGTTATTAATATGTCTATGCTCCTCCAAAAACCTACAGAATATTCTAATATCCAGTCACGTACAGGTACATAATAGAACACAATCCTCGGATGAAACAAACGCGAGGCAGAACCGAGTAGTAGTGAATTCAAGCTTCACGGCGAAATGTAAACAGGCCATTATTGTTGTCAACAGGAAGCACCGTGATTGAATGGAACACGTTTCTTCCCATACAAGCTTCACGGCATGTACCGTCGACATTTGCGATGTTGTGCACTGTTTTCATTGCAATACACATACGCAGGTAAAAGAGGCAAGAAACCAAACGAAACACAGTAACCTGTAACGACCCGCCGGAGATCTTATACCAAAACACGTAGAAAGCATTCCTGAACAACCTTATAGTCATATAATCTGTGAGACCATTCGCAGGTGATGTAGAAGTTCTATGAGATAACGTTGTTGGAAAATCTTTGGAGATAGAGCAAGAATTGAAGATGATCAGCGCTTGGTGCTACGACTGCTAAATGAAACAAACTGAAAATAACTGCGATCAGTCGCTTGTGATTTAATTCTTTATTTTCGTGCACTACCTTTCGGGCCTTTCAGGCCCATATTCAGATTAGGCGTGCAGGAGTTTACACAAATCATATTTCGAGCATAATGGTGGACACTGGTGGTTGCATCACTGTGACAAGCAGATACGAAACGCTTTAATGTATCGTCTTGTGTTTCAGCTGTTGTGCGAATTGTGCCGAAAAATGAATTATTTAGTTACTGCAGCAGTATGAACTGTACTGGTGTCAAAATCGAAGTGGCAGCTTCCATTAACGTTTTCTGTCCAGCGCTATTCACTGTTGTCATTCAGTACTTGTTACAGTTATTTTGTAAACGCTGAGTGTCACCAGAGCCAGGCCAGCATCCAGCTTGTGCTGAACAAGTTTAGTATTGTGCAAAGATCTTCACTTAAAGATACATTATTGATTGGGAAATAGTTGTTTAACTTGTACACGCATAAAATAATTGCGTGAAATTAAACACACTGAAATAGACTGTCGTTAATACTAATGTTGAAATACAGCCACAGAGCTGGTTACATTTCAAGATTCATGTTAACGCTAGTCTGTAGTAGGAGTCACGAACGATGGCGGTCGGATTTAGACTTGTTCTGCGCACCTACATCACATGTTCTCAGACAGCCAATGAGCGTTCAGTAATGTACTGAGCGCTCTGTTACGAATGTTGTATGCAATGCTGGCATTATACGCGATAATAACGAGTTATTTAATGAATTTTTACTCAGTTTGTTGCGAATAATCATGACTGATGGAGGTTGTGAGCGACAGATTCTACACAAGCAAGTGAGAGACATAATTTGCAGGATACACGGTTTCATCAAGCGCTAAGCATGTATACGCGCGTATCTCATCTGTCGCTTGGAACCGCCAATAATGTTGTCCCCGTGCTCGTCATGACCTGCACGAACCGCCATCATTCGTGGATCAGACTATGGTTAACTGTTGCTCTTAATTGGGCTTAGATATACGAGAATCATTCCGAAACAAATGACTTGTATTTTTTTACTCTTGGCTTTGAGTTTTCGGCCGTATTATTTTGATGTAGGACTAATTTTTGAATTTTGTCACTGACGTGCTGTTGGTTTCGTTGTCGTGCGGCAAAAGGCAGCAGAGGGGGGAGCGTTCAAAAGTGGTGCCTGGCATGGAGGTGCGTATAAAACAGAGGTGTGTCATAGAAAACTCTCTGCTGAACAAACTGGGACAATGAACATACATGGATGCTTACCAAAAACGTGTATGGAGACGGTATGGTATACGCGAATAATGTGATGCAGTGTGTACTGCGTTTCAGTAGTGGTGGAAAGGAGTGCATGAGAAACCACGTCCTGCTCAGCTGCGTCTTTCACAATGAGCAGCGTCTCGATGAACCCGTTCGTGATGATCGGTGTAATCATGTGCGCAGATTAATGTCAGCTGTAATGACTGAGACAAGATGCAACGTAATCTGGTTTATCGCAAAGTATGTCCGAGATGGATCTCGCGGGTGCTTACAAGACACCAAGAAAATTATCGAATGGAAATTTGTCTGGACGGGCTGGACCAATTATAGGCTGAGCGTGAAAATCTTCTAAACACTGTCGTCACCAAAGATGAGACATGGTGCCGCCCCAGTGAGCCGGACTCCATAAGACAGTGCCTGGAGTAGCGACCTGTGAATCTTCCAACAATGAAGAATTTCGAGAACGAGCCATCTGCAGTCAAAGTTGAGTGCACAGTCTTCTAGGATAGGCAGGATGTGGTTCTTTTCGATATCTCGCAACCTAAAGCAGCTGTCAATTACAAAACTTCACTGACTAAACTGAAAACCCGAATTTTCGGAGTCTGGCAACAGAGGAGTCTTCTTCTTGGAAGGCTCGACAACAGTTCTGGGACTTTGCAAGTTATTACCAAGTTAGGCTGGGCTGTCCTACACTATCACCGCATACCCTGGTTTAGCCCCTTCATACTTCCAAAGCTCTGAACCGATTGAAGGTACATTACTTGGCCAATATTTTGCAATCTCAGATGCTGTTGTCGTAGCCGTAAAGAATGGCTAACCTTATCTGGTTCACATTTTAGAAGCGCGGCAAGGGCTCTTGTTCACCGTTAGAAAAAGTGCGTAACGCATAGTGGTGACTATGTGGAAACATGACAGTATGTACCTGAAATCTTGCTCTTTGGCTGGCTCTGAGCACTATGGAACTTAACATCTGTGGTCGTAAGTACCCTAGAACTTAGAACTACTTAAACCTAACTAGCCTAAGGACATCACACACATCCATGCCCGAGGCAGGATTCGAACCTGCGACCGTAGCAGTCGCGCGGTTCTTGCTCTTTTAACTGCGTTTTTACGCTTTCTGTATCTTTTGTAACTTTCATGAAAATAAGTGGGAAACATTAGTTTCGAAATGACTCTCGCACAGTGGTGTGCGTTTATTTCAGAGCTCACTCGAACGCTACATTGCGTTGGATAATTTAGAACCTAAAGTACCCGTCAGCTCAGAACGCTACAAGAAGGCACCAAAACCTGAGTTGACAATGTGTTTCTTGGCCCCTTTCGAGAATTTTTACACAGTAGTGTGGTCTCCAAGAGCCAGTGCCGAGTTTTGTGGTTCTTTGGTGGTGGTGGTAAATTCCTATGGGACCAGACAGTTGAGGTCATCACACACACACACACACACACACACACACACACACACACACACACACCCATGCCCTAGGGAGGATTCGAACCTCCGACGAGGAGAGCCGCGCGAACCGTGGCAAGGCGCCCCAGACCTCGCGGTTCTTCTTTGGTAGACTGAGTAGGTTAAGCTTCGTGAATTTTTTTGAATAAGTAGTTAAAAATAAACAATTACAGATATCGTTGTGGGCTTAAAGTAATCTGCGTCGACCGTGGCAGTCAGTCACATTGTCACCATTTCCCACTCTTCATTATCTCTGACTTTACGTACGTCGCCTAAGAGAGGGGGATACGTTCCATCTTGCAGACGTAAATTGGTCGCCCTGCAGACGTTGTGGTGGCGTCGCGGGTTGCATAACCCCCGGGAAATCCAGCCGCACGCAAACTGCAGCTAAAGCGCTGCATTATGTAAAATCTTGTTCGCTAGCCTCCGAAAACTGGCGTAAATAAAGTTTTACAAGTCTACCTACTTGTAGAGTTGTGCGGTAAGCCAGGCTTAAATAATCATTCAGCAACTGGAAGTTTAATGGAATGACTTTACAAAACAAGAGGAGATTCGTGGATCTCAGAGGTTGGCAGCGCCCTCGCCCCCCCCCCCCCCCCCCAATCTGTGTAGATTCATTACTGGCAAGCGCTACAGATCTGATTACTGCTCTCAGCGGATGGGTATTTATCACAGACCCGTCCACCCTTATAATAATATCGTCATAAATTCTGGGACTAATTAAAAAATTAATAATTGTGCAAAGAAGCTTACTCGTTCCGAATTGAATTCAATTTGTCGCCAGAATGATATGCAAAATTATGTCCAGAGCCACAGTTTTCGTCCCGCACCGTTTGTTGACTTTATAAAACCAAACTTCACTAGTCGGAATTTGGTATCTGGATACCAAGGAAATGTCCTGCGAGAATATCAGACTTACTGACGGTCTGTCTGCTGATTACATACGAGTAGCCTAAATTTTCGTCCCAATTCTTGACTCGTTAAAGAGATCTGGAATCTCTTTTCACATAGAGAGTCTGTGACCAGAGGCTCCTGAAGCAAAGACCGACGCCTTATCGCTACTTCATTAATCACCGAGAGAATAGCATCAACATTGTTTCCTTAGCGGAACTAAGATATTTTCGTGTGAGAATAGCAGATCTTACGAAAAGTGGACTATGTGCTCACTGTACAATTTATCTGAAAATAGTTTTGAAACAAATACACGTTCAGAAAAAAGCAGAACACCATGAACGACTAGAGATAGGACGGTCGTATTCTCAGTACGTGTACGTTAGTATGTCCTGCAGAACTGATAAACATTTGATCCCCGTCGTCCTGCTCATTCAAGATCAACATCGATATCGTGGCGCAACACCACCTGACAGTGAAATGCGCCTGCGCGTCTCGTTGTCATTATAAACCGAAGGTAATGGATCAGTGTGACTTGAGCAGCGTGCAGGATGCCTCGGGACGTATGCGCGAATCGTACCGTCAAATCAGTGCGTTTGAAAGAGGGGGCCTTATTGGCATGAGAGAATGTGATGTATCCACCCGGGAAATAACTGCTCGTGTGGGGCATTGCGGCACTGCAGCGGGTGTCTGCAGAATGGATCACGGAAGGCTGTAGAACATGACGAGGTGTGTCAGGTTACACCACCAGGAGAACCACCCGAGAAGATCGACACCTCATCCGAGTGACTTTTCGGGACAGATGTGCGTCCTCCGCGGCTTTGCCACCACAAAGGAACACATCGTACTGTATGAAGGGTGAGAGTCCGTCGCTGTTTATTACTGCGTGGGTTACGTGCGCGTCGTTCACTTCTCCGCCTACCTTTGACGAATGTTCAGAAACATCCGACACGGCGGTGGCGTATGGAACGACGTCACTGGGGACAGGAATGCCATCGGATGAATTCAGGTTCTGTTTATTTAAAAATGTAGGCCGCATTTTGGTTCGCCGCAGACGGGGGAAGCAGCATCACACTATAGTCTGGGAGACGAGTCTTTGGTATTGACAGCTCGGTAGCGTCTTTCCGTTGCCTAGCGACCGCAGGCAGGCAGCCAATGACGGCCTGACTTTGAGCGGGTAGCAAGGGCCACGTTGCCGCAGTGAAACCCGGTCGCGCGCATTTATGAAGCTTACCTGTGTCTCGCGTGCAGGCGGTGCGGTCGTTCGTCGTTTGTCTGAAGTTGAATTCGCAGTTTATTTCGTTTTTGTTGTTTTTAGTGTTTCTTTGTTTATGTTTCGCTGTAAACAATGTCTTAGTACCAGCCCAACACAAGAAGTGAAACGGAGGAAGAAAAGTGTGCTACACACCCAGGCCCGGGAATTCGTGTGCTCTGTGAGAGATTACTTTGAGAAAGAAAAGGACAAAGGTGGGCCCTTAATTCCTGTTGTTCAGGTTGTGAAGAGAACTGCAGCAGCATTGCAAATAAGTAAGAACACTGTTGTAAAGATAGGGAAAGAACAGTATAGTGTAGATTGTGACGAGAGTATCACAACAAAGCTGCACACACCAGGAAAGAAGCGACCGAGAAATAAGCAGGTGACAGCTTTGGACGATTTTCAGAAAGACGCTATTCGTCGTCATATATACAGCTATTATAAGAGAAGGGAACATCCCACTCTATCTAAATTACAGGTGTCGCTTCAGAAAGACGATCTTTTTAAAGGGAGCAAATTTTCATTGCGTACAGTGTTGAAAGACATAGGCTTCAGCTATTCACTGTTTAACGGACGCAAAATATTAATGGAAAGGACAGATGTAGTTGCATGGCGGTGCAGATTTCTGCGCAGGATCATGGGTGTGGAATTCGAAAGTATAGTGTGGTTAGATGAAACTTGGGTCAATGCCAGCCATTCTTTACGTAGAGGCTGGAATGATGGAACGCCCGAGGGGACAATGGCAGTGCCTGTTGGCAAAGGAGGGCGTATTATTGTCTTACATGCAGGAACATCGAAAGGTTTTGTGCCAAACTGCTTGAAAATGTTTCGGTCAAAAAAAACGGGAGATTACCATGAAGAAATGAACAGTGTAGTATTTCAAGAATGGTTCGAGACATCGCTTATGACGAATCTGACAAGTCCATCAGTGATTGTTATGGACAATGCGCCTTATCATTCCGTTGTTCACGATAAGGCACCAACCTTGGCAACAAAAAAAGACGATATCATTGAGTGGTTGAAACGGCGAAAAGTAGATTTCAGAGAAGATTTAAGGAAGGCGGAACTGCTCGAAATTGTGGCACAAAAGAAACCCCAATTTCCAACATATGTAATTGACGAGATTGCTAAAAGGCACGGGCATGAAATCGTTCGGCTTCCTCCATACCACTGTCACTTCAATGCAATTGAAGGAGTGTGGGCGCAGATAAAAAATTACATTGCTGCAAACAATAAAAAATTCACGATCTCTGAAGTGGAAACTCTCCTTCCAGCAGCTATCAATAAAGTGACAAGCGAGACGTGGGCTAAAATTGTAAACAGCACTGCAAGTGCCATCAGAGAGGCGGCCAAAACCAAAGGGGTTGTGGAAGAATGCATCGAAAATTTAATTATACATCTGGGAGAGAGCAGTGATGGTTCGAGTAGTGCTGAGGAAGACAATGTCAAATCAGATTCTGACAGTGATGTGAGTGGTGTTTTTCCATTACAGTAACTACAACTTATTCAGGAATGTAAGGAGGGAGTTTACTATCGATCTACAACCAGATCATCATATTGTGAGTACTTTCTTCAGATTATAACTCTTAATACACTGACCAATTATTCTGTAGCTTGTAGTAGAACAAATTAATAATGCTAATACTTAGCAATGGAAACCAAAACTGCTAATGTTCAACAACTTGCGAAAATAGTTTTCATTTCAGTTGTGAAGTTTAACAAATAACAATAAAGGTATGTTTCAACATCTTAGATACTTGTACTAAATAGCTCTTATAAGTTTTCGAGTTAATATATTTCAAGCATCAACTTTAAATAAATTCACACGTACCAATACGACTTGTATTTTGTCTCGCATTTATTTCTGCTGCTAGAGAATGCGTGTAGCAGACAGGGCGCCGCGTGCTGTGAGCCACGTTCGGCAACAGCGCCGTCTGCCCGCCGGAACTGTCAGTACCAATCACTCGTCTCACGGACTATAACTGCATTCGCACAAGACGTACGACTGCAACTCAGACCTTTCGGTGTGAGGTGCTATTGGGTGCAACCACAAATCACAGTTGGAGTGTATCCAGGGCACTGCGAGCATTCTGACGTACGTGAATGACATCCTGCGACCCGTAGCCATACCCTATCTGCCGAACACGCCAGACGCCATTTTTCAGCAAGACTATGCACGACCACATGTTGCTGCTCGAAAACGTGCCTTGTTGGTGTCACAGGGTGTCATCCTTTTTCTCTAGCCCGTCGATAATCAGAATTGTCGCCAGTCGAAAATGTGTGGGGTATGGTGAAACGAAGGGTGCAGCGCTGGTGACCCAGTGCCAACAACCGCAGGTGGGCTTCGGATCCAGGTGAATGCAGCAGGGATGGTTATACCACAGGACTCCATTCGCGCCTTATACGCGTCGATGCCATCGCACATGGAACAAGTTATCAGGACCCATGGCGGTCCTTGTGTCTACTAGGCAACAGGACACATGCTGAATCGAGGTGACTGAAGTGCTAATCATTTCTGTAGAACATACTAATGTACATGTCCTGTGGATATGAACGTCCTATCCCTACTTGTTCAATGCGTTCTATTTTTTTCCTGAACATGAGTGTATAAAACTTCCTGGCAGATTAAAACTGTGTGCCGGACCGAGACTCGAACTCGGGACCTTTGCCTTTCGCGGATAAGTCTCTACCAACTGCGCTACCCAAGCACGACTGACGACCCGTCCTCACAGCTTCAATTCTGCCAGTACCTCATCTCCTACCTTCCAAACTTCATAGAAGCTCTTCTGCGAACCTTGCAGAACTATCGCTCCTGAAAGAAAGGATACTGCGGAGATATGGCTTAGCCGCAACCTGGGGAATGTTTCCACAATGAGATTTTCACTCTGCAGCGGAGTGTGCGCTGTTATGAAACTACCTGGCAGATCATGAGCGTATATTTTGCGGCGTACTCACTCACTCACGAAACCACAGCATGCCCCCCACCTTATCAGCACATGAACATCAGGTTTACTCACCTTCATATTCAGCACCATATCTCTTCTTCGTTAACCCTGAAGTTAGATCCAGATAGAACACATTGAATACTGCGGGACATTTCTTAAGGTGTTTAGTACAGCCTCCGTAATTTTTTTCTTTCTGCATTCAACATCACTGGACACGGCCCTTTTGTAACGAACGCCGGACGGAGCGGCTGAGCGGTTCTAGGCGCTACAGTCTGGAGCCGCGCGACCGCTACGGTCGCAGGTTCGAATCCTGCCTCGGGCATGGGTGTGTGTGATGTCCTTAGGTTAGTTAGGTTTAAGTAGTTCTAAGGTCTAGGGGACTGATGACCTCAGAAGTTAAGTCCCATAGTGCTCAGAGCCATTTGAACCATTTTTGTAACGAACGACGACGCATCTTTCGACTGACGAAATCCACATTGTTCATATTTCAGTGTCGTCCATGGAGCACTAGAACTTTATTGCCATTGGTTGGGTACGCTCTATACGAAGTCTGAATTTGCAGTCATTTTCATTTCAAGTAGGTGCCGCCCGGTGTGGCCGAGCTGTTCTAGGCGCTTCAGTCTGGAACCGCGCCACCGCTATGGTCGCAGGTTCGTGTCCTGCCTCGGCCATGGGTGTGTGTGATGTCCTTAGGTTAGTTAGGTTTAAGGAGTTTTAAGTTCTAGGGGACTGATGACCTCAGATGTTAAGTTCCATAGTGCTCAGAGCCGTTTTTTCATTTCAAGTAAATTAATATGTGGGGTACGCTGAATGTACCCTCGTATCTCCCCACAAATAAGTTACAGTTAAAAAATTGGACTGCGCAAACATGTAAAGCACTATAATGTTGCTTTTACCGTCTTCAGTTTCGCTATAAAGGTGAAACTTTAAATCAAACCCCCAGCGTCAACAGGTAACACTCGACGGACGTCGATTTCGTTACTGAACAAGAACTATGCTGGTTAGGAGTACACAAATCTGTCAACAGATAGCGGAAAAGGACACCCTGACGTGGTCCTTATTTCCCTGACAGATCTCTGCCTCTTTTTAAAGAAGCAATGCATAACTGTCAAGTGACAAATACCGACTTGGTCCACGTATTTATCCACAGCAGACCAACGGATATCTACAGGCTAGGGAATCTGTAAGAATGCGTAGAGAACTTCACGATTTTAGTTAAGTGAGGGGACGAAGGCAGACCCAGATAATGGACAAAATCTGAGAATGTTTACATCCAGAATCTGAATTCTCCAGACAAGGGAGAAAAGCACACTCGGTACGATGAGCCCTGAGCATTCGAAGTGGAACAGCTTAGAAAGTCTAAAAGACGCGAGAAAGCGCAGCGCACACAACTCTGGGCGCATCTGCTGGGAACGGCGTCCCGAATTTCTGTTACGACAATAACAGTAGATGGCGTGCACCGTGGCAAGGGCTGCAACGTCCAAAACGGCGCTCTCTGTCCGTGGAGAAATAAGGCGGGAAACGACGGGGGACCCTGCCGCCCAATTGCCCCCCGAATCGATAACCTAAAGGAGCGTACGCACAGCCGTACCCGCGAGTGTTTCCTTCACTCACGTGCTTGAAATTTCTGAACGCTTGTTTAATGTGTAGACTAGGGCACTGAAGGTAAGAAAAACAAAATAGACGTACGCCAGTGTCCTACCAACAAGCTGGCCGCGGTGGCCGAGCGGTTCTAGGCGCTTCAGTCCGGAACCGCGCGACTGCTACGGTCGGAGGTTCGAATCCTGCCTCGAGCATGGATGTGTGTGATGTCCTTAGGTTAGTTAGGTTTAAGTAGTTCTAAGTTCTAGGAGACTGATGACCACAGATGTTAAGGCCCATAGTGCTCAGAGCCATTTGAACCATTTTTGAACCTACCAACAAGAACTGCGGGACTGTACACTGAGGTGACAAAAGTCATGGGATAGCTCCGAAAATTGTGTCGGACTTCTATTTGCACGGCGTAATTCATCAACTCGACGTGGCATAGGCTGAAGAAGTCGTTGGAAGACCCTGCAGATTTAATGAGCCATGCTGTCTCTATAGCCGCCCATAACTGTGAAAGTTCTGCCGGTGCAGGATCTTGTGCACTAACTGACCTCTCATTTTGTCACGTACAAAAAATGGCTCTGAGCACTATGGGACTTAACAGCTGTGGTCATCAGTCCCCTAGAACTTAGAACTACTTAAACCTAACTAACCTAAGGACATCACACACATCCATGCCCGAGGCAGGATTCGAACCTGCGACCGTAGCAGTCGCACGTGTCACGTACAGGGTGTGATTCAAAAGTTTCAAGACTTAACTCTGAACTAGAAATTTATTGTACACTTAAGTACAGCGGACTAAAATTCTTCAAAATATGATCCTTCAACATCAACAGAGCGCTGCCAGCGCATCTCCCACTGTTCGTAACCCTTCTGGAAGGCCTCGAACGTCATGCTGTCAAGGGCTCTCGTTGAAGTCTGCTGGATGGTGGCGTCGATGGAGTCGAATCGCTTCCCTTTTAAGCCTGTCTTGATTCGCCGGAAGAGGAAAAAGTCACTTGGAGCCAAGTCGGGGCTTTAGGGTGGCTGCGGCAGTGTTGTCACGTTGAAGTTGACCAAAACTTCGGCGGCGGCGCGCGACGTGTGAGCGGGCGCATTGTCGTGGTGGAGAATCCAATGGCCCTTGATCGCCGGGCGGACGCGGTGAACTCGATCCCTCAAGCAGCGAAGTACTCCAGCGTAAAAGTCACCTGCGACAGCCTGTCCACGAGCAACAAACTCCTTGTGAATCACTTCTTTACCATAAAAAAAAAAACGATCAGCATGCACTTCACACACGAATTGCTCATGCGAGCTTTTTTGGGCTTCGGCGAGGAAGCAGTGTGCCATTCTTCGACTCAGGATCGTACGTGTAGACCCAGATCTCATCACCAGTAACCACTTTCTCCAGAAGGGTCGGATCAACATTCAATCGTTGGAGCATCCCCTGGCAAACAGTCATGCGTCGTTTCTTCTGATCCACCGACAAAACTTTTGGCACCAGTTTGGCACACACTTTTCGTATCATCAAATTCTCCGTCACAATCCTCCACACGGTACTCTGACTGAGTCCCAGTTCATCGGCAATGAATGTAGTACTACGACGACGGTCATTGTTTAAAAGTTCTCGCACTCTCTTCACATTCTGATCCGTTCGGCTTGATGATGGGCTCCCAGAGCGGACGTCGTTTTCAACATTCCCGCGGCCATCTTTGAAACGTTTGTGCCACATGAAAACCATTGCACGGGACATGGCTTCTTCCTTAAAGGCCTTTTGAATCACACTGAGAGTCTCCGTGGCGGTTTTGTTCAGTCGCACGCAAAACTTAATCGCATAACGCTGCTCCATTTTCGCCTCTCCCACTTTTCGACCGAGGGCAATGACACGCACTCACGCTGCAAGTGATGCACACTCTCCAGGGTTCCGGAGGCAACTGCCGCAGCGTCAGTTCGTTCCCCGAGACCCCCTCCACTACTTCCCCCACTAGGCGGAACCGGTCCGCGTGCGTTCCCCTACTCAGAAATGAATCAGTCTTGAAACTTCTGAATCACACCTTGTAAATGTTTGATGGACTTCGTGCCGGGCGGTCTGAGTGACTAAAACGTTCTCTGGAATTGTGCGGAATGTTCTTCAGACCAATCGCGAACAATTGTGATCCGGTGACACAGTACATTGTCATCCATAAAAATTCCATCGTTATTTGGCTGAAAATGGTCTCCAAGCACCCAAACACAACCATTTCCCGTCCATGATCGGTTCAGCTGGACCAGAGAACCCAGTCCATTCCATGTAAATACAGCCAATACCATTACGGAGTCACTACCACCTTTCGCAGTACCTTGTTAGCAGTTTAGATCCGTGGCTCAGCGGGATCTACACCACGGTCGAAACCCACCATCAGCTCTTACCAGCTGAAATTGGGACACGGTTGTCTAGTCTAGGGACCAACCGATATGGTCACGAGCCTAGGAGAGGCGGTGCAGGCGAAGTCGTTCTGTTAGCCAAGGCACTCGCTGCCACAGCCCGTTAAATCCAGATTTCGCTGCACTGTCCTAAGGGATACGTTCGTCGTACGCCCCACATTGAGTTCAGTGATTACTTCACGTGGTATTGCGTGTTTGCTAGCACTGACAACTCTACACAAAAGCCGCTGCTCTCGGTCACTAAGTGAGAGACGTCGGCCACTGCGTTGCCCGAGGCGAGAGGTAATGCCTGAAATTTGGTATTTTCGGCACACTCCTGACAGTTTGGATCTCGGAGTACTGAATTCCCTAACGATTTCCGAAACGCAATGTCCCATGTGTGTAGGTCCAGGTACTACCCCGCGTTCAAAGTCTGTTGATTTCCGCCGTGCGGTCGTAATCACGTGGGACACCTTTTTACATGAATAAACTGAGTACAAACGACAGCCTCGCCAGTACAGTGTCTTTTTATACCTTTTGTAGGTGATACTACCGCCATAAGTATAGGTGCATATCGCTATCCCATGACTTTTGTCACCTTAGTGTATGCTACAAGCAGGTAAAAAAATAATGGTAGGGAGAGTGGTTGCATACCAAGATACAGGGCCAGTTCTTCTACTGGCTAACTTGGATAAGACAATGCCGAAGTATTCCCAACATATATTAGTAAGACTCAAAGAATGTCTCTACCCTTGTAGCCAAGGGCGTAACTACAGCCCTAGGCGCCCTTGGTAATTACCGAAAGTGAGGCTCCCCCCTCTCCTTCGCGAATGCGAACCACATTTTCAACTGAACAAAACGTTGCACACATATCGTTTCTCAGCCCTGCTGAAAAAAAAAGTAGGTTTTCTCTAGGCTTTCGAAGTATAAGGAGCAGTGAAATGGAAACGAGACAAATGGAACAAAATAAATGAACTGTTTACTATTTAAAAAGTAATCAATTGACCACATGTTGCCAAAGTTGTTTCGAGTATGCTGCAGAAATTTCTCTGCGAAGCCATTACATATCCTCCATACTTTTGAAGACTTCAAGGAAGACATTCTTGGCCGTCGATTTGCTTCGGACGAAGAGATGCGCGCCTGAGTACGATCGTAGTTCTGTAGGCAACCGCATCTTTCCATGAAGGTATTGATCGTCTTGTCTCACATTTGGCTAAGTGTGTGAACAGTTATGACGATTAATTTCGAAATAGTAAACAGTTTACTTATTTTTTTCCATATGCTTCGTTTTCATTTGATAGCCTCTTATACAAAGCTGGTTTTAGATTATCCTCGGAGCCTCTGAATGGCCTTAAGGACTAGATTCAGTTTTTGACTAGATTGTTTTTTTGATACCCTTATATACCCCAGTCATGGAGGATCTTCGTCGTAGCCTTGGTGAAAATACGTCTCACATCTTGTCCGTTTCTTCGTAAAAATTCAGTTAACTAATGTTCGTGAGTATTTACATGAGGTAAATGATTGTTGTCCTGTGGGGCATTGCCCCGGACGCCACAGCTCTCTTTCACCCCCGCTATTATCGCTGGATAACTTCTTATGTCGATTATTTACTGCATATCCTCTCAGAGTAAACGACAGAAACCGCAGCGTGACGCAGTTCTCAACAATATAGACGTCTCTGCAACAGCTCAGGCTGTTGCCTAGCGTCAGTCTGAGACGAGCTGAATTGCGAGCATCACGAATGTTAGTGTCGCCATTCAGCAAAATCATAAGAAAACCGTGAAATGCAGCACGGAGCAACGACAGCAATCAGAAGGTAAGACTTCAATCAACATCTGATTTCTGCCAATCGTCAGGACTCAAATGAGTCGCAGCTTTCTGCATGCGTGCCTAATAAATATAGAGATTTTCGTCACAAAAGTTATATTCAGGGTAATTTTATTTTGCGAGCATCGTGACTGCTTATCGTGGCTTGTCCGAACAGTTTCTGTAGGAGAAGCGTGGATTTTATAAATATTGTAATTACAGGAAAACGGAATATTATACATCCTCCAACGAAGTTGAAATGTAAAGTGTTTTCTGTATTCGCACGTATAGATAATGTTCGACAAGTTGAATATGTCTCCTCGGTGTCTCGAAAGGCAAGTTTTTCATGCACACATCATAAGGATTAATATATTCTTATAAGAATTTGTAAAGAGGTGTTGACGGGTTTCATACATTAAGCTATATTTTCGTCACAAAACAAATTTTCCTTGTATTTCATAGGTGTCTTATCAGTGGAATGGAATGCAATTTGTTTCTACGTCCGTATCATTTACGATGGGCCAGTTTCATCATATAGTTTTCAATGCAGTTCGTATCCTCATTGCCAGCACAGTTGCCCAAATTTTCGTGGCTTCTCGTCTCCGCGGGACTGAATCAGTAGAGGTCGCTGGAATTCGAACTGCTAATATGTTGATTACTCTCGCTACCAACTTTGACGGTCAAGTCATAGACCTGACGCTGTCGTCATCTTTGTTCAATATCTTATGTGCATTACCTCTTCCGCCATTGTATGCTCTCGGATCAAACACAGGCAGTTCTGTCGCTGTCGACTACGAGCTCACTAAGCGCCCCGCAAACCTCGTAAAATGAATCCCACACCAGGGACTAATTTAAAAAAAAAAGTGGTTCAAATGGCTCTGAGCACTGTGGGACTTAACTTCTGAGGTCATCAGTCCCCTAGAACTTAGAACTACTTAAACCTAACCAACCTAAGGACATCACACACATCCATGCCCGAGGCAGGATACGGCCCTGCGACCGTAGCAGTCGCACGGTTCCGACTGAAGGGCCTAGAACCGCTCGGCCACCGCGGCTGGCGGACCAATTTCAACCAACATTTCGAACGCTACTTCGGTGGGAAGTTTGTTTACGAAAGTTAATGTGCCACGTTTTGCAGAACTGCGTATGTTGACTGATAGTTGTAAAAAAGACGGGAATTAAAATTTATTGAAGTTGTTTTGCAATTAATTTCTTGGGAACTGCAAACTGTCCACTAAGAAAGTGTTCAGACTTAAATTATCTTCCAAGTACATAAAAAGAAAGTTATTGGTAGTGTCCACAATTTTGGGGCTACCTTTGCCTTACAAATTTCTCCACTTTGCTGGTTGCACTTCCCCTCCTCACTTTTTACTACCGATCTGGATGTTGTTTTTAGGCGGCTTCCCACATCTCATTAGGTGAGGTTTGCCGCCCTGGCCCTTTTTTCTTGCTATTCTGTGGCTTCTCTTGCCTCGCCCTAGCAGCTACCTCTCTTTCCAATTATTTTGTAAGACGTAAATGTTTCCCGTGGCCAAAAAAAGTATGAGAGTACAAGAAATCTGCAGCAAGAATGTCAAGATTGTAGCAGGCAAACTTTTTCACTAGAAGTAACAAACCAGATAGTTTTAATGACTCTTGCAGAAGGAGGAAGCTCACTTGATCTTACGGCAAAATCAAGACGTGTCTTTAAGCCAATTGACAGGAGTCTACAGAAGAGCAGAGACAATTCAGAACGAATACAGCGATTACAAACGGACATAGATATTTAATTCATAGCGACACATCGATGAGAATTACACGGAATGTGGGAGAAATTTCAAAATTTCGATCGTCGGGGTATGGAGGTTTGCACAGTGTTAACGCAACATCTTCCAAACCGTGTGGTCAACACGACAGGCCCTCATGCGGAGGACATGGGCTCGATTTCCAGTACTGCCATGGATTATTCCTTCGTTGGACTGGGTGTATTCAACATCGTGAAGCCAACTGAGGAGCAGCCTGCTTGAGAGGTGGCGAGTCCAATGGCGGAACGTCGACAACGGCCGGGAGTGCGATGTGCTGACCCCATGCCCCTCTGTACCCCATTCGATGATGAATGACTAAGGATGATTCGACGGTCGGTCGGCCATCGCATAGCCTTCAGGGCCTGATCCCGAGGTTTCCTTTTCTTTCTATCTTCCAAATGACTGGATCGAATGTACTGGGCAACACAACTCTGTGTTCTGCTGTTACCCAACTGGATATTCTAATGTAGCACCCGTGGATATCTTTTATGGGATCATGTGAAAGACCTTGTGTATGTGCCTATTTCGCCGAAAACAATTTCAGAATCCCAAATGCGCATTTCTAATGCTCTCGTGTCGCAGACTCCACATATGCTTCAGAGTTACGACGCGAATGGGATTATCGCTTAGATTTTGTCCCTGTGACCAAGAGAAGCCAAATAGGACACCTACGAAGTATGTAAAAAACGAACTTTCTTTTACGTCCTGTATAATTCTTGCCGGTGTATCGCTACGTAGTAAATATTATAGTCGTTCTTAATCGCTAAATTAATTTTGAATCGTCTAATAGTAATACAAGATGATTATTGTTCAAATGGTTCAAATGGCTCTGAGCACTATGGGACTTAACAGCTGAGGTCATCAGTCCCCTAGAACTTAGAACTATTTAAACCTAACTAACCTAAGGATATCACACACATCCATGCCCGAGGCAGGATTCGAACCTGCGACAGTAGCGGTCGCGCGGTTCCAGACTGTAGCGCTTAGAACCGCTCGACCACACGGCCGGCTATGATTATTGTAAAGTCTTTGAAAGAACAGTTGTGAAATCCGGTGTCATTTTCTGTGCCACAATCCTCAGACTTCCCGCTGGTATCGCCTTTGCAGAGCTGCAAAAACTGAATTATTTTGTCTAGCAAATTACTGGCTTCACCATGCCACTGTCATGGGGCCTTAGTACGTTATCCTCCAAAAGACTGAGTATCAATTATCTTGTGACGTGCATACTTTCCCATGACGTCGCTTCGCTTGTTGATGGGCGGCTACGAAAGAGAAACTCCGTCCTCACTGCACAAAGCTACCATCTTAAAAACAAACTTGTCTCTGTGTCAAACAGAAGAATGTAGGGCACGAACAGATATACACACAGACTCTCTCCCCCCCCCCTTCCCCGTGCCCCCCCCCCCCCCCCCCCCCGCCTAGGTCTTTGTCCATCAGCGAATGGAAGACAAGAGGAGCAGAGACTGTGCTAAAGGTCGCCCTTTGTCAGGCGCGGCGTTTTAATTTGCGAAACACGAGTGAAGGCGCAGGTTCACCGCGGGCTCAATACGGTTCACTTTAAGGACGACGCACTCTGCAACATTCATGAGCGCCTATTTTCTAAGGGTTACGCCCTGGGCGAAGTCTCCTAGCAGTTCCTCGCACTCCGGAAAGCAGTTTGCAAAGACCCTGCTCGCAACGCGAAAACAATAGCCGGTAGCTCGTTATCACCTGAAACCGTTTTAATTAACTTGCTGTGGAACGTGGCCCGGTGGCCGGGACAGATGTACGGGCGTTCTGAAACACGGGCTGCGGCGCCACCAATGTTTTATTAATTAAGCCAGCCGGCACCCCGGGTCTTGTCGGTTCCCTTGCACACTGCACGCGGGACATAGCCTTGTCGGCAGTAAGAATCCTCGGTCCCTTTTGTCGCAAATTTTACCCGTTACGTCCCCGTCTCAACTTCTGTTCCGACAAGGGCGCTTTAATGTTTGCTCTGAAGAGACAGAAATCGTGACACTCCTTTTTAATATGGAACAGGAAATGATGTCACAAAGACTGTACGTGTCCACGGAACTCTCTGTAATATATGTCGAGAAAAGTGGAAAACTAAGGCTTCATTCTATCATCTCTCATACAGGGTCTTCGACGAGCAATGGTCAGTATTCACGGATATAATAGCAACGATCATTCGAAGCAAAAACGTCTGTTAAACGTGGACTCTAAAATGCGTACCTGGAAGGCTATGAGCACTTCTTCGTCTTCGATACAGCGAAACAAATCTCTTACACTACAAGCCCTTTCCTTTCCATGTTTTGAGATGTGGTTGTTTGGACCAAAACAGGAAAAAATTTCAAGTAAACATGTCTTTTAAAGTGCACACCGTAAGAACTATGAGCACTTATTCCTGTTTGCTAATATGGAACACATCGCCTTTAGTGAAGAAGCGCTCATAGCTCATGAGGCATACATTTTAGAGCCCAATGTTACTGGAGTTTTTTGCTTTGAATGATCGTTACTGTCACAGCCATGAATATTAGCTATTCCTACTGGGACACACTGTATGTTTTTAGTTTCTCAACATTTCGTATTTAATGAAAACACTCTAACGTTTCATATCAACACACACTCCGCTGCAAAGTGAAAAATACATTTCTGGAAACATTTCTCAGGCTGTGGCTAAGCCAAGTCTCAGCAATATCCTTTCTTCCAGGAGTGGTGGTCCTGCAAGTTTCGCAGTCTAAACTTAATTTCATATTCCTTGCTACAAATAAGTACCCATCTGAAGATGAATGTTTCTTAATCTTCGTTCACCAATCCATGTTGCCTCAGTGTGAAAACTTGCCATCCTGCGTTATCTTGTTGAAAGATAGCGTCGCGGATACCTGAAAGGTAGGGCACAGCCTTAACACAAAAGAAATGTGGCGACTACTGCTCAAATTTACGGCTTTATGAACGAGAGATGATTGTGTTGATTCCCCGTTGGTACTCCATACTGTTAGGGCGGGTGAAGGGCCAGTATGAAAATGAAGGAATGCACTCTGATAACGTTAGATCCCTTCCAAGTCTCCCAAACGGAAACGTCCATCACGATGGGGGCTAATTAAGGACACTTCAGGGGATTATAAGCTGCACGTGTAATTGAGTGTATTCCCAAATGGTTCAAATGGCTCTGAGCACTATGGGACTCAACTGCTGTGGTCATAAGTCCCCTAGAACTGAGAACTACTTAAACCTAACTAACCTAAGGACATCACACACATCCATGCCCGAGGCAGGATTCGAACCTGCGACCGTAGCGGTCGTGCGGTTCCAGACTGTAGCGCCTTTAACCGCTCGGCCACTCCGGCCGGCAGTGTATTCCCACGAAGGCTGTCGAGAGGTGTAGACCATCTCATTGGCTGGCAAACAATGGTGTAGTATCTTCACCTAATATACACTCCTGGAAATGGAAAAAAGAACACATTGACACCGGTGTGTCAGACCCACCATACTTGCTCCGGACACTGCGAGAGGGCTGTACAAGCAATGATCACACGCACGGCACAGCGGACACACCAGGAACCGCGGTGTTGGCCGTCGAATGGCGCTAGCTGCGCAGCATTTGTGCACCGCCGCCGTCAGTGTCAGCCAGTTTGCCGTGGCATACGGAGCTCCATCGCAGTCTTTAACACTGGTAGCATGCCGCGACAGCGTGGACGTGAACCGTATGTGCAGTTGACGGACTTTGAGCGAGGGCGTATAGTGGGCATGCGGGAGGCCGGGTGGACGTACCGCCGAATTGCTCAAGACGTGGGGCGTGAGGTCTCCACAGTACATCGGTGTTGTCGCCAGTGGTCGGCGGAAGGTGCACGTGCCCGTTGACCTGGGACCGGACCGCAGCGACGAACGGATGCACGCCAAGACCGTAGGATCCTACGCAGTGCCGTAGGGGACCGCACCGCCACTTCCCAGCAAATTAGGGACACTGTTGCTCCTGGGGTATCGGCGAGGACCATTCGCAACCGTCTCCATGAAGCTGGGCTACGGTCCCGCACACCGTTAGGCCGTCTTCCGCTCACGCCCCAACATCGTGCAGCCCGCCTCCAGTGGTGTCGCGACAGGCGTGAATGGGGGGACGAATGGAGACGTGTCGTCTTCAGCGATGAGAGTCGCTTCTGCCTTGGTGCCAATGATGGTCGTATGCGTGTTTGTCGCCGTGCAGGTGAGCGCCACATTCAGGACTGCATACGACCGAGGCACACAGGGCCAACACCCGGCATCATGGTGTGGGGAGCGATCTCCTACACTGGCCGTACACCACTGGTGATCGTCGAGGGGACACTGAATAGTGCACGGTACATCCAAACCGTCATCGAACCCATCGTTCTACCATTGCTAGACCGGCAAGGGAACTTGCTGTTCCAACAGGACAATGCACGTCCGCATGTATCCCGTGCCACCCAACGTGCTCTAGAAGGTGTAAGTCAACTACCCTGGCCAGCAAGATCTCCGGATCTGTCCCCCATTGAGCATGTTTGGGACTGGATGAAGCGCCGTCTCACGCGGTCTGCACGTCCAGCACGAACGCTGGTCCAACTGAGGCGCCAGGTGGAAATGGCATGGCAAGCCGTTCCACAGGACTACATCCAGCATCTCTACGATCGTCTCCATGGGAGAATAGCAGCCTGCATTGCTGCGAAAGGTGGATATACACTGTACTAGTGCCGACATTGTGCATGCTCTGTTGCCTGTGTCTATGTGCGTGTGGTTCTGTCAGTGTGATCATGTGATGTATCTGACCCCAGGAATGTGTCAATAAAGTTTCCCCTTCCTGGGACAATGAATTCACGGTGTTCTTATTTCAATTTACAGGAGTGTATATTTGTTGCCGGCCGGAGTGGTCGTGCGGTTCTAGGCGCTGCAGTCTGGAGCCGAACGACCGCTACGGTCGCAGGTTCGAATCCTGCCTCGTGCATGGATGTGTGTGATGTCTTTAGGTTAGTTAGGTTTAATTAGTTCTAAGTTCTAGGCGACTGATGACCTCAGAAGTTTAGTCACATAGTGCTCAGAGCAATTTGAACCATATATTTGTTATATCGATGAGTTCTCTAGACCAGGGATGAGGAAATCGCGGCCGCACGCGGCCCGCTGTTGATCTGATTTTTTCTTTTACTTATCTTTCATTCCCTCTGGAAGGATCCCGAAATGGAATAATAACTTTTGTCACGGCGCTTTTTTTTAACTTGCACTCTTGCACCTGCAGGGAACGACTTAGTTCTGTAAAAATATATAATAGCAATTATATTTGTTAAATAAAATGAATATTTGTGAAACAAATTATATATATATATATATATATATATATATATATATATATATACTCCTGGAAATTGAAATAAGAACACCGTGAATTCATTGTCCCAGGAAGGGGAAACTTTATTGACACATTCCTGGGGTCAGATACATCACATGATCACACTGACAGAACCACAGGCACATAGACACAGGCAACAGAGCATGCACAATGTCGGCACTAGTACAGTGTATATCCACCTTTCGCCGCAATGCAGGCTGCTATTCTCCCATGGAGACGATCGTAGAGATGCTGGATGTAGTCCTGTGGAACGGCTTGCCATGCCATTTCCACCTGGCGCCTCAGTTGGACCAGCGTTCGTGCTGGACGTGCAGGCCGCGTGAGACGACGCTTCATCCAGTCCCAAACATGCTCAATGGGGGACAGATCCGGAGATCTTGCTGGCCAGGGTAGTTGACTTACACCTTCTAGAGCACGTTGGGTGGCACGGGATACAACCGGACGTGCATTGTCCTGTTGGAACAGCAAGTTCCCTTGCCGGTCTAGCAATGGTAGAACGATGGGTTCGATGACGGTTTGGATGTGCCGTGCACTATTCAGTGTCCCCTCGACGATCACCAGTGGTGTACGGCCAGTGTAGGAGATCGCTCCCCACACCATGATGCCGGGTGTTGGCCCTGTGTGCCTCGGTCGTATGCAGTCCTGATTGTGGCGCTCACCTGCACGGCGCCAAACGCGCATACGACCATCATTGGCACCAAGGCAGAAGCGACTCTCATCGCTGAAGACGACACGTCTCCATTCGTCCCTCCATTCACGCCTGTCGCGACACCACTGGAGGCGGGCTGCACGATGTTGGGGCGTGAGCGGAAGACGGCCTAACGGTGTGCGGGACCGTAGCCCAGCTTCATGGAGACGGTTGCGAATGGTCCTCGCCGATACCCCAGGAGCAACAGTGTCCCTAATTTGCTGGGAAGTGGCGGTGCGGTCCCCTACGGCACTGCATAGGATCCTACGGTCTTGGCGTGCATCCGTGCGTCGCTGCGGTCCGGTCCCAGGTCGACGGGCACGTGCACCTTCCGCCGACCACTGGCGACAACATCGATGTACTGTGGAGACCTCACGCCCCACGTCTTGAGCAATTCGGCGGTACGTCCACCCGGCCTCCCGCATGCCCACTATACGCCCTCGCTCAAAGTCCGTCAACTGCACATACGGTTCACGTCCACGCTGTCGCGGCATGCTACCAGTGTTAAAGACTGCGATGGAGCTCCGTATGCCACGGCAAACTGGCTGATACTGACGGCGGCGGTGCACAAATGCTGCGCAGCTAGCGCCATTCGACGGCCAACACCGCGGTTCCTGGTGTGTCCGCTGTGCCGTACGTGTGATCATTGCTTGTACAGCCCTCTCGCAGTGTCCGGAGCAAGTATGGTGGGTCTGACACACCGGCGTCAATGTGTTCTTTTTTCCATTTCCAGGAATATATATATATATATATATATATATATATATATATATATATATATATACTGCTGGCCACCGTAAATGCAACACCCTGAAGGAAGCATCCGAATCAAGTGAAATTTACACCATGGGTTTGCAGCGATGAGATATGCAACTGATTAGAATTTCAGCGCAGACGCACATCACGCGCTCCTGTGGCGCCACCTCATAGCGCCATTTAAGGCTTGGCGATTTCGACGAGTGTACGTTCGGCACGTGTGTTTACCTTGTGGTTGTTTCACAAGACGATCAGTTATGCCTCGTAGACAACAGCGAACGTCTTTTGATCAAGTATCCGAGTTCGACAGAGGAAGGATAGTGGCTTACCGAGAGTGTGGATTATCATACAGAGAAATCGCTAGTCGTGTTGGACGAAACCAAACAACTGTAATGCGGATATGTGGCCGTTGGATGCAGGAGGATACGACGGACCGACGTGGTCGATCGCATTCACCTCGGTGCACCACTGCACGTGCCGATAGGCAAACTGTGCGCATGGCAGTGACATCCCGAACCATAGCACAGCACATTGCGTCTGTAACGCATCATCCAGTGTCCGCGCGTACCATTTGACGCCGTTTGCAGCAGAGTTGTCTGTCCGCAAGACGTCCATTGCTTCGTCTACCATTGACGCAGAACCACAGGCGTCTCCGTCGCCAATGGTGTGATGACAGACGGATGTGGACGGCAGAATGGAATGACGTTGTCTTTACTGACGAGGCACGCTTCTGTCTGCAGCACCACGATGGTCGGATTCGAGTGTGGAGACACCGTGGAGAGAGGTAGCTGGACAGCTGCATTATGCACCGCCACACTGGTCTTGCACCGGGTATTATGGTATGGGGCGGTATTGGATATTACTCTCGCACGCCTCTAGTACGCATTGCCGGTACTTTAAATAGCCGGCGCTACATATCCGAGGTGCTGGAGCCAGTTGTCCTTCCTTACCTTCAGGGCTCGGCCACAGCCATATTTCAACAGGATAATGCGCGACCACACGTGGCACGCATTGTCCAAAGGTTCTTCGTCTATAACCAGATTGAATTGCTTCCCTGTCCGGCTCGCTATCCGGATCTTTCGCCGATAGAAAACATGTGGTCCATGGTTGCTTAACGAGTGACCCAGATTACATCCCCAGCTGCCACACCAGATGATCTTTGGCAACCTGTGGAAGCTGCTTGGGCTGCTGTACCCCAGGAACACATCCAACGTCTCTTTGACTCAATGCCGAGACGTGTGGCAGCGGTGATCTCCAACAATGGCGGCTACTCTGGCTACTAATTCTGGCAAGAACCACATGTCACAGACGTCTGTAAACGTAATCATTTGATACTTGGTCAACATGTTATCGACAAAATAAATCTTGTTGTGCTACCTCTTGTCTTTCTTGGTGTTGCATTTACGGTGTTTGTTTTAACTTGAGACAACTAAATATCTGGGAAACGACACAAAAAATGTTCTAGGTGTAAAGATAATATTAGTGAAGGGGACACTTTCTGTACTGCAACTGTCCGTCTCCTAACCACCTCTCCTGCGTGGGAATGGGTGAACTCTATTTTAAAATGGAAACCCTCCATTTTTATCGCATACTCGGATTCTCCGCCAAAAAATGCGTATGATTTACTCAGACCTTTGTTTCGTTGTAGACGGCAAGTATCATGTGTGCCAATTAAGAACCGACGCATTTGATTCTACATTTCATTTACGATGTAAATGTTAACCTTTTGTGTTGTGACGATTGATACTGATGTTTGGACGTTAAGTTTGCAAATCTGATTATACAGAACAAATAATGTGGTTAAACATGGACATTTCTGGCAAATAAGCTACTTGTATCGTATCATAGCTTTTTGTTCCCTATGGGATTGATTGTGGTGAGTCTTCAAACCATCGGAATGCTTGATTTCGGTCGGAGCCATCGAACCCCGTTATTAGGATGACAGATTTCGGTGCGTGTTTCCATTCAACCGTCGCACCTGTCGCGCTGGCCGCTACGCGGCTACCGTCGGAATTACGAACCACAACCGTTGCAATAAGGTAAAATGTCCATAAAGTGATAGCGAAACGCGCACCTGGCATAGGAATTCACCGAAATCAAGGATCTGACAAGCGGATTCCGCGAAATGAAATGCCCCAGCATTGAATAAAGAATTTTATGCAGCTGAGACAGTATTTTGCTGTCTGTTATTTTTCATTCGAAAAAAAAAAATGGTTCAAAGGGCTCTAAGCATTATGGGACTTAATTTCTGAGGTCATCAGTCCCCTAGAACTTAGAACTACTTAAACCTAACTAACCTAAGGACATCACACACATCCATGTCCGAAGCAGGATTCGAACCTGCGACCGTAGCGGTCGCGCGGTTCCAGACTGTAGCGCCTAGAACCGCACGGCCACTTCGGCCGGCTTTTCATTCGATTCTTGGTTAAATTAGAACCGAAAGAATATTACAAACGTTCTAGGTAGTATGAGACAACGAAAGCAAATAATGTTTATAATAAAAACAGTATTTTATAAATATATGTGGACATTTAAAAGATATGGAAGAATGGATGCGATTTGGACAAAAACAGAAGCCATGCGTGCACAAATCAGCAATGAATTTGGCGTATAAACTCCATTACGACCATCTGCAGCAATAAGAATGTTTTGATGGTTGCTACATTAAGAATTGCCGAACAGTGATTTGACCTGGAACCTACTGCGCAATACAAAATCTTACTCTTGTAATAATACGACTACGTAATAGGGTAGGAGAGAGTTCAAGTACCTTGGGTCGACTATCACTGAGACAAATGACATTGGCAGTGAGGTGAAAGCCAGAATAGCAGCAGGTAACAGATGCTACTTTGCCGCATTACCCATGCTTAGGAGTTCGCTTCTATCACGAAAATCCAAAATCCTCATTTACAAAATGAGACCAGTTGTTATGTACGGTGCCGAAACGTGGACCATGACTGTAAATGAGTAAAGGATCCTTAGCATATGGGAGAGAAAGGTGCTACGTAAAATACATGGCCCAATATATGATCAAGAAGGTTGGCGCATTCGTACGAGTGCAAAACTACAACACCTTTTTGAAGAACCTGACATTGTCACTACCATTAAAATAAGAAGACTGCGGTGGGCAGGGCACGTGGTCAGAATGGAGGAAGACAGAGCTTGTAAGGGGATTTTTCATGGCAAGGTTGTAGGTAGACGGCGGAGGGCACGCCCCAGAAATAGATGGGTGGATGGAGTTGAAGAAGACATGTAAAAGCTGGGTGTCAGAGGATGGAGACGAAAAGCCGTGTATCGAATAGAATGGCAGGATATTATGATGGAGGCCAAGGCCCTTCAAGGGCTGTAGAGACGAGGAGTAAGTAGTTAGTACGTAAGAGGATAGCAATGGTGGAAGGAAAGATGCTTGGCCGGCCGGGGTGACCGAGTGGTTCTAGGCGCTACAATCTGTAGTTCTAACTTCTAGGGGACTGATGACCTCAGAAGTTAAGTCCCATAGTGCACAGAGCCATTTGAACCATTTTTGAAAGATGCTTAGGAGGAAATTGTGACCTCTAAGATCAGGAGACAGTTCATACAAAAGACGGATGAACTAGAAACCGCACATCTAGAAGGGATCTCGAACGCCGTCAGGAAGAAAAAGGGAGTATGTACTTCTCACATATCCGTAGCTTGCACCAAGGGGCTGACTTAGTAGTACAGTTTCCTCGTGAGCAACAAAAGCAAATGTTGTGCGTCCGGTAGTTACATAGCAATTTCGAAAAAGTGGGACACAAGGAAACAGATTTACGACAGCGTAACTTTCGATTCGAAAACTGCCACTCATTTCCAGGACTGAATTAGATCCAGAACGAAAACATTGGCAGATGAGCGAAGAAGTTCGCAAAGTCTGAGAATGACAAAGATAAAGACCGAATGAAAGGAAAGTGGTCCTAAGTAACGTCTTTCGCAGAAGGCCAAAATGAAAAGATGACCACCGAAGAGGTGAGATCAGAAATAGGATTGCCGCCGACCTGTGATAAGCGGAGCCATCGCTGTGGACGTTGGAAGAGCCGCCATGAGCTGACAGCACGTTGGTACCGAGAGCCGCATTCCAGCTCGATTAGCATCGAGGCTCTATTGTCTTCGGGAAGCGCACTGGAACGCCGGAGGACGGAGGAGAGGACGAGAGCAGCAAAACCAGCCCAATAATCGGCCGAGGTCGTCGCGGTAGGATTGTAGTCGTCGGTGCACTCGCCCGCTATTGTGCTCTTCCAGCTAACGGCGACTGCGAGTTCTCCGTGCGCACTGGCATTATCGTGCTGGAGAAACAGCTATCGTCCTCGATCGTGCGCAGATCGTTCGGATGGACGATCACGAGCCATCACTGTTATGTTTCTAAGCAGCCCTGACCCCATACGGACTTGTGGAGCGGCAGCATGCACGCCTTTCGGTAGCAGCGCCACCTCCATGTCGGCAGCTTTCTGTTGTACTGAATGGCTATGGACCGATTTAAAGTAGTCGGCATTTGACAGCTAGCGGACTGCATTACACCCGCTACCAATACACCAACGGCAGCCTGACTTTTTCGACTATGCTGCGCAAAGCAATGTGCCTGCCACAGTTCAGTGAATCGTTGCAGTGGAAGATTAGTTTTAGTTTCGCTGAAAGTAGTCGAAATTGGGACGTAAGGGTGATGCTGTAGTGATCTATATCGTCTGTGAATTCCAGAGTTTTTACGGGTTTTTGAGGAGATTTTGATTTGAAGTTTCGTACTTATTTATGGATTCTTCCGTTACTTATTGAGCAGGTCCATTTTTAAGTTTCAATAACAAGTACACTGTGACTTCTGAAATTTTCCCGGCGTATTTCTTCTTCTAATAATTTCCGGGTATGCAGCCGGATCCCGTCGACATTCTGCCACGATATTTCGGCCCAGAGACGTCCGGCCATCATCAGGTGAGTACACAACTACTGAAGAGCCCAGGTGCAGTCGACGTATTTATGCCGAATCTCGCGCTTGTGAAATGTACTGGCATCCTACAGCGCATCCTACTCACCTGATGATGGCCGGACGTCTCTGGGCCGAAATATCGTGGCAGAATGTCGACGGGATCCGGCTGCATACCCGGAAATTATTAGAAGAACAAGTACACTGCTTTTGTTCTCTGGTTTTTGCTTATTTCTAACTGCTTTTCCGCGCATAGGGCCATCGTCAACAAACAAACTGCAAGTGACACTAGTTCTTAGCTAACCAAACATTGTAAGCAAAGATACAATCCACTTGCACGGAATGTTGTTCATCCAGACTTGTTTTCTTTAACCTTTTTAAATTATCATTTACGCAATGGACAATAATAAGCACAATAAATAATTAAACTACAACAAATGACAAATTAGATGGGTGTAATGGTAAGGTTTGTGAGCTTTTGACATTGGTTGAGAAACTGTCGGACTAAGTTCTCTTCATTTATGTTGTGCCCTAGACGAACTTTGGCATCCTAACCATATGATCTGTAATACTGTAATATTGTGTATTTTAATTGCCGTCTTTAATGGTGTCTATTGTGTAAAGCCTAGTTTAAATTGTTAAAAAACATGTTTGGTGGACAACATAAGAGTGCTTAGATTCTCAACCAATATCAAGACCTCATAAACTTTTGCGTTACAGCCACATAACCTGTAATATTGTGTAGTCTAATTGATTATTGCTCTTAATATCGTCCATTGCATAAAATGCAGTTTCAGCCTTAAAAAAACAAGTTTGGTGCACATCATTATGTGCAAATGGATTGTATTTTTGCTTATAATGATTGGTTACCAAAGAAGTAGTGTCCCTTGCAGACGCTAGTCAGTCGTTTCCTGAAGATGGCCCAATAAGTTGAAAACTAGTTAGATATAAACAAAAATCAGTAGAACAAAAACAGTGTACTTGTTATTTAACCTTAAATTTAATTCTTGTTACGAATTAAACACTGACAACAAATTGCTAAAAATTTGTCATTGCCGAAGCTTAAATATATCAAATGTAATGTGATACACAATTTTGGAAAGTTTGGTTGCTGAGCGAGTTAATTTTGTAATCATCGAAGAACTACATATTTCAGTAAGTTCATTACTTTATGAGATGTGATGCGACAAACGCTGCAGGATCATCTTCATTACCCCTGCAGAATGCGGCTGAGAATTGTCTCGAAGAAAGAAACGCATGACATTTATGTTATGTTGTCTGCGGAGCTGCAGGCGAATTCTCTCGCCAGATCCACATACTTGGCGAGAGGCACTGTCGTTTTAGGCGTTTCTACATGATCATGTGAAGCGATCGACAGGCACACTAAAGACAATGCCCAAAACATCTGTGCAAAGTTCCATCGGATTTTCCCAGTGATTTCCATTTCGCGCCAAAGCGGACCTTAATTTTTGAATACGCCTCATACATTATATATATGGATGGATGGATGCATGGATGGAATACATAGTTAGCAAAAATTTCAAATTGTTTGTTCAAAAGCTTATGTCTCTGAAAGTTCTTATATACCATATGGGGCTCCAGTAGATATATAAAAATACACGCGTATTCGAATTTTGAACAGACGAACACGTATATTTTTATTTATATAGATGTACACAGATGTAAATTAACCACTTTCAGAATCCCCAGATATTAGTCATTCACTGATTTTCTTAGAATACATATATTTATAAATTTCTTCAGTCCCATAATACATAAAGTGGAAGAACTTGTCACTGTCTCTTGACTGTTTGTCTCACGAACATATCTGTACGTTTTAAATTCGCGTAAATCTGTTAGTCTTCCTGTATTGATATTCTCCTTATTTTTACGACTTTGTGCTTTTCGAGTGAACAAATTGTGATGCAGAAATAACGGTTTGCGTGCCCGCTAATGCGACTGTTGTTATATCGTTATCAGGACGGAATTCTACTACGGGAGGGTATTAAATGTGGCCACTCGTAGCGACTGTGAGCCGTTCCTCAGCGAATAATTTCTCTAATTTTGCGCAGACAAGACTGTAATGAGCAGCATTAAATTTTATCCGAGGGAACGCAGAAATTTAATTCGGCGCTTTTCTTCTGTACGACGAGGCTGCGGAAATACGAGATGTTAATGGCGCGTGGAAATGTCTCCAGTTGCATTAGACGTACAAGTGGTGAAACCCGAGCTGCCGCCAACATTCTGGGGCGGCATATTGCTGTGCAAAGGAATACGAAAGCGGTGCATCCAGCTATGTTTTATTAGCGTAACAACGTTTATTTTTATTTGTCTATTTTTAGACGTGAGAAGCTTGTAACAGTATATGTTGCTGTTTAATAAGAGCCTTAATTTCGCAGTTTGTATTGCTCGGGAAAGCTAACCGTATACCCGACAGTGGCGGAAACTAACTTGGTCTTTGTGAGTAGGTTCAGCCATGCCCCAGTTAAGGAATTGCGCTCTGTTACCTAACAGTACAAACTTATTGATAAGAAAAATTGAAATTATTGGCGATAAAAAAGAGAAAGAAGTGACAGTACAGACAGAAAATATGTTGGAATGTGCGAACGAAATTTTGTAGCTGAGAAAGTCAGCAGTGTGCAAATTACTACAGGGGCGACACGATGCTGAGATAAGTTGAACTGAAATATTTACCGCAAAGAAAAAGCAGCAGATCGCTCTCAGTAAATATCCCGTTTATGATATGGATAAATGAGTTACTGGCAGCCGTTTCTGCGGTATTATGAACAATAAAACTTTGCGAGAAGTTAACAGCTTTATGCCGTACGGAAAAAATGGTTCAAATGGCTCTAAGCATTAGGAGACTTAACTGCTGAGGTCATCAGTACCCTAGACTTAGAACTACTTTAACGTAACTAACCTAAGGACATCACACACATCCATGCCCGAGGCAGGATTCGAACCCGCGAGCGTAGCAGCAGCGTGGTTCCTGACTGAAGCGCCTAGAACCGCTCGGTCACAGCGGCCGGCTGCCGTAAGGAACTGTACCTCAAAGCTAGTAATTCAAATTAGGCAAGGGGAGAGCATGAGCTCGGGGATGAGAAACGGAGTGAATGATGATATGGTTGAAAGTGTCCGCTATCTGACTACAAAAATCGTGAGCTGTATGAACCCAGCGCACTATTGCTCCATAATCCACGTTAGCGATGTAGTCAGCGGCGAACTAAGCCCAGCGGAGGGGAAACTGAACGAGTCCCCCGGTCTGCTTAGAACTGGATGTATTTGTAATGTACATAATGTAAAATATTGTTTAATATAGATTTAATGGTTGACAAGAAACAAGTATTTATAATACACTGACTTGACGAAAGTCGTGCGATACCTCTTAGTAATCGTGTAGGACCTCCTTTTGCCTGGTTTAGTGCAGAAATTCGACGTGGCATGAACTCATGTCGCTGGAAGTCCCCTGCGGAAATATTGAGCCATGCTGGCTCTATTGCCATCGATAACTGCGAAAGCGTTGCCGGTGAAGGATTCTGTCCACGAAATGGCCTTTCGATTATGTCCCATGAATGTTCAACGGGATTCACGGCGGTAGATCTGGGTGGCCAAATCGTTCACTCGAATGGCCATAATGTCCTTGAAACCAATTGCGAACACATGTGGCCGTGTGACATGGCTCATCGTCAATGGGAACAGGAAGTCCTGAATGGCTGCATATGGCCTCAGAGTAACCGCACATAACCATTTCCAGTCAGTTATCGGTTCAGTTGGACCAGAGATCCAGGTAGTACTGCACAGCACCTCTACGGCCTATCCATCTTCCACCGGCACAGTTACCGGTGAGGTGCACCTTCAGAAGCTTCAGAAACTTCAGACATCCATTTTACCTGGTATCCGAGACTCGTATGGAGGCGGAAGAGTTTACTTTCAACAAGATGGTGCCCCAGCCCACTACCAAAATCGTGTTATGGCGTATCTCGACGAAAATCTGCCAGGAAGATGGATAGGTCGTAGAGGTGCTGTGGAGTATCCACCACGTTCCCTGGACCTAACTCCTCTGGACCTTTTACCTGTGGTGAACACTAAAGGACGTCGATTATCGACAAAAGCCACGCACAATGGATGATCTTCGAGAATCCATCGTACATTCATGTGCAAATATCCAACTGAACACTTGCAGTCAGTAGTTCGTGCTGCAGTTCGGCGGCGTCGGTTGTATGTGGATGTTAATGGTGACCATTTCGAACACCTACAGAGAGACATCGTTAAGTTGGCCTTTAAGCTACACTTTCAGCAAAAATGAGACAACTCCGTCGATTAGTTTCCAGGTTATGGACTTTTAAACAGTGGATACATTATAAATGATGACTAACTGAAACCCTCAGCTGCCGACAGGTGTTGTTGATATACCTCGATGTGGACAGCTGAAAATGTGTGCCCCGATCGGGACTCGAACCCGGGATCTCCTGCTTACATGGCAGTCGCTCTATCGAGGTATATCAACAACACCTGTCGGCAGCTGAGGGTTTCAGTTAGTCATCATTTAATCCAGGGAAAAGCTGCACGGTCATCAACAGTATTCTGTTCTTTCGAGAACAGTTACTGTCTTCTTATATATAGTTTAAGGCTACCCAGCCATTGACCTTCGTCTGTGCGTATGCGCACAGGTTGCCCAAACTCTTACGGGAATCGCCAAAGCGTGCGCGAGTAATGGGTGAATGGGCAAATGTCTATAAGGTACATTACATATATAGAATTGTGGACAGTTGGGAATGTGAGTCTCACGGGTAGCGTGCAAGGGATAAGTCCCTGCAGTCGCGCTATTCATCTGTGTCCTCGGTGGCTCAGATGGATAGAGCGTCTGTCATGTAAGCAGGAGATCCCGGGTTCGAGTCCCGGTCGGGGCACACATTTTCAGCTGTCCACATCGAGGTATATCAACAACACCTGTCGGCAGCTGAGGGTTTCAATTAGTCATCATTTATTCCAGGGAAAAACTGCACGGTCATCAACAGTATTCTGTTCTTTCGAGAACAGTTAGTCTTCATATATATAGTGGATACATTTTTTTGGACCCAACTGTATTTGCGCTATTCTTTTATTTCATATTTTAATATACGTTGTTATTTGTTTAAGGTTCAGAATTTTGCTCTGAACTGGATCTGTTACTCCGCTCGGTATTTATTTTTTTGCACAAAGCCAAGAAGGGTAGTGGGAATTCTCGGTCCTAAGGGCCCATGTCCTTTCTCGCCTTAGCAAGCCGAGCGCCGGCCGTGGTTCTTTTATTAACGCATCGTGCCCGGCGCCACGCGCTCCCGCACGTATCCCCGGGGCCATGCGTCTTGGCGGCGCTCGCGGGCATATTATTCCGGGAGGCGCCTCCTTATTCTTCTTCTGCGACGCGGAGATTGGTGTCGCGGCCCGGCGCCGCCAGACGGGATTTTATGGGCGACTGGCGGTGCGAGATTGTCTCTATATTTCACGAAGGCATCGCAGCTCGCGGCTGGTCGCGGCGTCCGCAGTGACGTCACACGACCGCCTGCCTGCTCCTGGCCGCCAGCATTTACTCGCACGCCGCGTCCGAGCGGACTACCTGTGGACGGCGCTCAATCCTGAGACGCGCGGGACTGGCCTCGCCGAGCGTTCCCGCCCTCTGCCGCCGCTGATTTCTTCCATTTATTCATGAAATACTGCGCCGTGGTCGATGGCTGTATGCATGAAGGGGAGGGGACAAAATAAGACTTTACACACAGATTTAGGTTGCACGGTACTGAATCACGGCAACATTACTGTGTGGCTTGGCATTTTGTGACTGCGCCACGCGAAAATGGTTTGGAAGGGAATGTGGGGCTATTTACTTAAGTTGTGAGCGCTGCAGGCGTGGTTGGGGGGGGGGGGGGGGGGGGGGGGGGGGGAAGGCGGCTGCTCAAGCAACTCCCATCATCTCGTCGCACCAAACAACATTTTGCTAAAGGCGTTTAAATTTTTACTTTTATTTATTATTTATTTATTTATTTATTGTTCCGTGCGACCAAATTAAGGAGAAGTCTCCATGGTCATGGAACGAGCCAATATATGAAATTATAACACGATAGTAGAAACAGATAAAATGAAATACAAGAAACGTATTCAGGCGACAATTCGTAAGTTTAAATAAAGAAAATCAACAATGTAACACTGGAATTTTCTTAATTTTTCAGCTCTTCCAGGAGCTCCTCGACAGAATAGAAGGAGTGAGCCATGAGGAAACTCTTCAGTTTAGACTTAAAAGCGTTTGGGCTACTGCTAAGATTTTTGAGTTCTTGTGGTAGCTTATTGAAAATGGATGCAGCAGAATAGTGCACTCCTTTCTGCACAAGAGTCAAGGAAGTGCATTCCACATGCAGATTTGATTTCTGCCTAGTAGTAACTGAGTGAAAGCTGCTAACTCTTGGGAATAAGCTAATATTGCTAACAACAAACGACATTAAAGAAAATGTATACTGTGAGGACAATGTCAGAATTCCCAGGCTTTTGAATAGGGGTCGACAAGCGGTTCTCGAACTTACACCACATACAGCTCGAACAGCCCGTTTTTGAGCCAAAAATACCCTTTTTGAATTTACAAATTTTAAGCTAAGTTTCGGTGACTACAGTATCGTGAGAACTAAAAGCAACTTTTCAGTTGCTTTTCGTAGAAAATATTTTAGCCAGGATGACATAATTTGTTGTCAACAGTGAAACTGACGACACGGTTCTTAGTCCACAGGCGTAACTAGCAAACTACAATAACTCGACTGAGTGCAAGACAGAAGGGGAAAGATGCTCCTTTGAGAAAGAGAGAGAGAGAGAATGACTGACTTCAACGACGTAGGTGGGAACGACAGATACAAGCTTGCATTCTGTAGACTACCTGCCTCTGTCCAAAATCCTACAGCGAAGTGAAATAATGATAATGGTGAGTGCACACTTCGATTTAATACCGTTGTAGCAAAACCGGCAATGCTTTGCAATTGCTAAAGATTTATGGGAGTTGGATATACGTCCTAATATATTTCCCCCTTCTCTATATGTCCATCTCCTTCTCCACCCCTCTCTTTGTACGCTCCTCCTTCTCCCCCATCTCCCTGTCCATCGCCTTCTTCCCCCTTCTCTGTCCATCTTTCTCTTCTCCCCTCTCTTTGGCTATCACCTTCTCCCTGTCTCTGCCCATCACCTTGTCCATCCCTTTCTTTGTCTGTTCCCTCCTTCTCCCCCCCCCCCCTCCCCCCGTCTCTATCACCTTCTCCCCATCTTTCTGTCCATATCTTTCTCCACCCCTCTGTTTGTCCATCACCTTCACCCCCTCTCTGTCCATCTCCTCCTCAACCCCTCTCTCTTCATCTCCTTCCCATTTTCTGTGTCCATTTCCTCCCACTCTTCTGTCCATCTCCTATTCCCCCCCCCCCCCGTCCCCACTCTCTCTCTCTCTCTCTCTCTCTCTCTCTCTCTCTCTCTCTCTCTCTCTGACCTTAATCCTTTTTTATTGTTATTGTGTACGAAACCTCGATTGGGAACAGAACTCAGACTGTGTAATCTGGTTGGGATCATTAGTATAATGGGTATGAGGGAGACATCTCCAGCTGCTGAATCTGCAAGGACAGTAGCTTTACGGACAGTATTTCGAATGGTTTAATTTCGGAACATGTAGAATTGCAACGTTGTGGATGATTCATATTCCTTAGTAGCATTATAATCATAAACGGATATGCCGTAAGTACAACTTCACCCTTTTCTGTTAAAACTGGCTCTGAGAAAGAAAGCAAGACAGCAAAGTATTATGTACACATTTTTTTGTTTAAAGTTACATGAAAGCTTCGAGGAGAAATAAAGCATCCAACAGGTTGCAAATAATTGTTCAATACGTTTACCTAGGTTTCGTTAATAACACAGCCAACCGGATGCAAATAATTGTTTAATACATTTATCTAGGTTTCTACGGCTCTTAGGATGTCTTCATCAGACTGAAAATTTAAAAGCCTTAACTTTACGTAACTGAAGCGAAAATAGACACTGTATTGCAAAAGAAAATATACAGTTTGTTGTATTCAAGTGATTCCATATGTACTTAGCATCATGGTTACTACAGTTTATGTTGTCACGGTCCCTCTCTCTCTCTCTCTCTCTCTCTCTCTCTCTCTCTCTCTCTCTCTCTCCCTCCCGTAATTTCAGTGGAGATGAATTAACCGTTTTATGAGTGCTGAAAAAGATGCGTGCATATTCCAAAAAATGGAAAACGAAGGGTTGGGTACAGACTTACTGGGAGGAGACGGGGTCACCAAGGAGAATAGTGTTCGAAGTTGCTAAACCTGTTTTACCTATCGACGGATATTTCTGGAAATCGATGATCACATCCATTGGGCAAAGTATCTCAACACGTTGCCATAAACTGTGTCAGTGATAACATATGTGCTGCTTGGTACGAGGATACATCTCCCTCAAAGCAGGGGAAAATATACACTTCTTAAACATGACCCCCATGTGCAGAAAAAGGCGGAGTTACGGACGGTTAGCTTTTATGAGGCTATTTCATAGACGTTTGGATATCGCCGTTCGTAACCTCTAACGACGTGCTTATGAGAGCCCCAGAGCGGTGCGAGGTCAGAACGACGTCGGAAACTGAACCACTTCTGCCGGCGGCTTGTCACCAGCTGGGCGTCACACTTCTTGAGCCACAGCCTCGTGTTTATATCATCCGAATCCTTCCAAAGAGCCACCGGATTCCCACGGATCGCGACGGGATCCTTTGTCTCTTCGTGCGCGAATTTTCATTATCTAGAACTATAGACGAATGCGGGAAATCCCAGCGTCGTCGAGAATTAGGGACGATATCTTCACTATCTGGTGCAGTGTTTCCTTGAACAGTTCGTTTATGCTGGGCCTGGACATTTAGTGGCCGTTGTTCATAAACGATAGTCCTACAGAAAAAAAGGGGGGAGGGGGGGTTCGCTTCCAAACAGCCGAAGAACAAATTTGGCGTGATGGCAAAAGTGGTAAATAGCATTGTGCCATTGATGAGAGATTTTTGGTTATGACGAATCTATTTGTAACTCGTGTCACTGCATTCTCATCAAATTGACTTATCTGTAAACGATTTATGTCGACACGTTTATTCTTAATTTTTTAGCCCATTAAACCCGCTTATATGCTACTGCTGAGGTACTGGCTTAGAGAAAGAATATCTACCGAGTGAGCATTCGTAGGCACAGAACAGAATTTACATGGCTGTGATACACTGCCTCCAAAAGTCAGGTGATTTTAGTGCGGAGTAAGCTTTGTCTGTAAGCGGTCTGCAGATTTTAAATGTCATTACGTCTCTAGTACTGTCAGATCAGCTCAAAATTATTGCGATTTCCGTACATGCGCGCGCTATAAAGCCATCCTAATAATCAGCATTCAACGATATCTGATCAAAAGTATATGAACACCTATTAGTAGACATTAATATCCAGTGTGTCCATGCTTCACCTTTATGACGTCTTGAATTCTGATGGGGACACTTTCAATGAGGTGTGTGTATGTATGTGGAGGAATGCCAGCCGACTCTTCCTCAAGAGCCGAAGCGAGAGAAGGTAGTGATGTTGGACAACGAGAGAATTAAGTGATGTTGGGTACTGCTGTCTGGAGGGAAGTCGACGTTCTAATTCATTCCAGAGGTGGTCTATTGGTTTCAGGTCGGAACTCTGGATAGGCCAATCCATTTAAAAAAATGTTTCTGAGCACTATGAGGTTTAACATATGAGGCCATAAGTCCCCTAGAAGTGAGAACTGCGTAAACCTAACTAACCTAAGGACGTCACACTCGTCCATGCCCGAGGCAGGATTTGAACCTGCGACCGTAGCAGTCGCGCGGTTCCAGACTGAAGCGCCCAGAACCGCTCGACCACAGCGGCCGGCCTAGTCCATTTCAGGAATGATATTGTCCACAAACCATTGCCTCACAGACGCTACTTTCTGACACGGTGCGTTGTCGTGCTGATACAAACCATAGCGACTCCAAATTTTTACGCTAGTGTATGCAATACTGTAAAATGGGTTAATGTCCTTACGCATTTAGCGCTTCCTCAAGCGCATTAAGGGGATCACTTCCTAACCACCCCCATACCGTAACACCACCTCTTCCGCACTTCACCTCAGGTGATATAATCCATTAGCACACTTTTCCAGAAACGGGACTAGTTACGACCGTACGTATTTAAAGTCCTGAAAAAAAATCATATTATACACACGAAATGTATTCGCGGTTGCGAATACGAACAGCTATCAGCTGTGTAAGGGAAGGACGTCAATGAAAAGTTGTGCTGGACCAGTACTCGAACTGGATTTCCTTCTTTACGCGAGCAACTACTTAAACCTAACTAACCTAAGGACAGCACACAACACCCAGTCATCACGAGGCAGAGAAAATCCCTGACCCCGCCGGGAATCGAACCTGGGAACCCGTGCGCGGGAAGCGAGAACGCTACCGCACGACCACGAGCTGCGGACATCAGCGGACAAATACGATATTCCAGTGCCTATGTTGGTAAGAAGAACAGTGCAATGTTCCTTCGGATATGCATGCAATATCGTATTTCTCTGTCGACTCCAGGCAGCGCCTTTCAATTAAAATGTGCTCACCTTACTGGAATTACATTATGTATTACGGGTACAGGTTGTAACGCAGGAATGACGACATATCAAATTTTGAGTCTGGCCGTGAGTCGTGCACGGATGGCCAAAGCGGTTAAGGCGACTGCTCGTTTAAAGGGTTCGAATCCCGGTTCTATGCAAATTTTCATAGTTGTCATTTCCTTATACGGCTGACAATTGTTCATATTCGCAGCGGCGAATGTATTTCATGTACGAGGGGCGTTTGAAAAGTCCGTGCAAAGATAAAAACTACGTACGTGTTTGGGATAAACCTTTTTTATTTTGCGACATAGTCTCCTCGTCCAACGCTGTTCTAATTTGTTGATCCCTTCCGAATAATAGGAACTGTCCAAGTCTGCAAAACAGCTATTAGTTGCTGCAATTACCTCCTCATTAGAATAAAATCTTTGGCCCGCCAGCCATTTCTTGAAATTGGGGAACAAATAGTAGTCCGAGGGAGCCAAGTCTGGAGAATAGGGGGGATGTGAAACGAGTTGGAATCCTATTTCCATTCATTTGGTGATCACAACTGCTGAGGTGTGTGCATTGTCGTAATGGAAAATTTCTTCTTTGAGGTCCAATCGCCGGCGTTTTCCTTACAGCTCGGTTTTCAAACGGTCCAATAACGATGAATAATATGCACCTGTAATAGTTTTACCCTTTTACAGATAGTCGATGAGGACTATACATTGCGAATCCCAAAAGACAGACGCCAAACCTTTTCGGCCGAAGGACTGGTCTTTGCTTTTTTGGTGCAGATTCTCCCATAGTAATCCATTGTTTAGATTGTTGTTTGGTCTCAGGAGTATAGTAATATATACATGTTTCACCGCAGTGACGAAAGGCCGCTTGAAGTCCTGCGGATTCTTCCTGAACAGCTGCAAACCTTCCTTGCAACACTTCAAACGATTCCGATTTTGGTCAAGCTTGAGCAATTGCGGAACCCACCTTGCGGATAGCTTTCTCCTGTCCAAATGTTCATGCAAAATACTATGCACCCATTCATTCGAGATGCCCACAGCACTAGCAATCTCACGCACCTTAACTCTTCCGTCATCCATCAGCATATCATGGATTTTATCAATGATTTCCGGAGTCTTAACCTGCACAGGGCGTCCAGAACGTTCAGCATCACTTGTGCCCATATGGCCACTAAGAAAATTTTGAAACTACTAGTCGAAGGTGCAGAGTCACCGAATTGTCTATCAAGCTTCACTTTAGTCTCCTGAGGCGTTTTGGCTTGCATAAAGTAATGTTTAATCACCACACGAAATTCTTTTTCGTCCATTTTTTGACAACCACTCGACTTCCTTGATTCACACGAATGCCAAACACAAAGAAATAGACCAATATGGCTGAAACTTGGTGTGCGTTCTTTCCAAAGATGCTACTAATTCGACATGACCTCGGTACGCGCTGGTGGTGCCATCTCTCGGACTCTGCCTTTTCAAACGCCCCTCGTATACAGGGTGTTACAAAAAGGTACGGCCAAACTTTCAGGAAACATTCCTCACACACAAAGAAAGAAAATATGTTATGTGGACATGTGTCCGGAAACGCTTACTTTCCATGTTAGAGCTCATTTTATTACTTCTCTTCAAATCACATTAATCATGGAATGGAAACACACAGCAACAGAACGTACCAGCGTGACTTCAAACACTTTGTTACAGGAAATGTTCAAAATGTCCTCAGTTAGCGAGGATACATGCATCCACCCTCCGTCGCATGGAATTCCTGATGCGCTGATGCAGCCCTGGAGAATGGCGTATTGTATCACAGCCGTCCACAATACGAGCACGAAGAGTCTCTACATTTGGTACCGGGGTTGCGTAGACAAGAGCTTTCAAATGCCCCCATAAATGAAAGTCAAGAGGTTTGAGGTCAGGAGAGCGTGGAGGCCACGGAATTGGTTCGCCTCTACCAATCCATCGGTCACCGAATCTGTTGTTGAGAAGCGTACGAACACTTCGACTGAAATGTGCAGGAGCACCATCGTGCATGAACCACATGTTGTGTCGTACTTGTAAAGGCACATGTTCTCGCAGCACAGGTAGAGTATCCGGTATGAAATCATGATAACGTGCTCCATTGAGCGTAGGTGGAAGAACATGGGGCCCAATCAAGACATCACCAACAATGCCTGCCCAAACGTTCACAGAAAATCTGTGATGATGACGTGATTGCACAATTGCGTGCGGATTCTCGTCAGCCCACACATGTTGATTGTGAAAATTTACAATTTGATCACGTTGGAATGAAGCGTCATCCGTAAAGAGAACATTTGCACTGAAATGAGGATTGACACATTGTTGGATGAACCATTCGCAGAAGTGTACCCGTGGAGGCCAATCAGCTGCTGATAGTGCCTGCACACGCTGTAAATGGTACGGAAACAACTGGTTCTCCCGTAGCACTCTCCATACAGTGACGTGGTCAACGTTACCTTGTACAGCAGCAACTTCTCTGACGCTGACATTAGGGTTATCGTCAACTGCACGAAGAATTGCCTTGTCCATTGCAGGTGTCCTCGTCGTTCTAGGTCTTCCCCAGTCGCGAGTCATAGGCTGGAATGTTCCGTGCTCCCTAAGACGCCGGTCAATTGCTTCGAACGTCTTCCTGTCGGGATACCTTCGTTCTGGAAATCAGTCTCGATACAAACGTACCGCGCCACGGCTATTGCCCCGTGCTAATCCATACATCAAATGGGCATCTGCCAACTCCGCATTTGTAAACATTGCACTGACTGCAAAACCACGTTCGTGATGAACACTAATCTGTTGATGCTACGTACTGATGTGCTTGATGCTAGTACTGTAGAGCGATGAGTCGCATATCAACACAAGCAACCAAGTCAACATTAGCTTCCTTCAATTGGACCAACTGGCGGTGAATCGAGGAAGTACAGTACATACTGACGAAACTAAAATGAGCTCTAACATGGAAATTAAGCGTTTCCGGACACATGGTTACATAACATCTTTTCTTTATTTGTGTGTGAGGAATGTTTCCTGAAAGTTTGGCCGTACCTTTTTGTAACACCCTGTATAATGTGGTGTGATTCAGAACTTTATTACGTACGGTCGCAACTTACTCCCGTTCGTGGCAAAGTGCGCTGATGGATTACTCCGTCTCCACTAGTTTATGATATGAGGACGGCGTGTTCTCTGGCACGTGTACACACACCCCGCGAAGGCGAACAGCACCGCACACCTGGCGCGGCGCTTAGGTGGCTTACGTAAGTTCATTTGCGGCGCTGCGCGCCACTCAAAGCGCAAACCGCATTAATTAACAGCCACTCGGCGGTTGCCGCATGCACAACGCGGCGCTGCTACGGCAGCAAACCTCGAGATTTCGCAGCTAGGCGAGCGCTGTGGGGCGATCTGCAGCGACGGCCTTGGTGCGCGGAAGCTGGCGGCAGCCAGTAATGGCCAGTTAGCGCGGCTGCAAGTGCGGCAGAAAACCCGCGGGCCGTGCCCGGCTTCCGCTCATTACGGAGGCGGAGTGCCCCGGGCCCATTCTGCAGGTGTTGCGCCAGTAAGTAGGCCCCGCGGGCCGACCCTCGCTGAATCAATTACTGCCCGAGCGAAGGCGCACGGCCCTCCGCAGGCGCCTGTCTGCTCCATTAGTTTCTCAACTGGAACACTCCTCTCCATTTGACTTTGTTTCGAATTACACTATTATGACCACTTGTTTGTTGGACGGCGACTCTCTGTGTCCGACCTTAAAAATTATCTCACTATCAGTGGACGCTGAACGTACGAGGGGCGTACAATAAGTAACTCACTATATTTTTTCTAAAAGCCAGTTGGTTTTATTCAGGATTCCAATACACCATATCATACTCCACTCCTTTGGCTACCAAACCATACTTGTCATCATAATCTCCGCTCACAGCTGTTGTGTACATAGTTCCGCGTAGTCAGCGCGTACACAACTTTCCCACTAGACCGCGCTCCGCTAAGCACAACAGCACAGGCGCGGCGCTCGTCCGTCTCCGCACTACGAGATGCGCTGTCTTAAGAGACGGACCAAATTCTGCTTCCGCCGATCCGCGTATTAATATGTAACGCAGCCAATGAGATTGCTCCTAACATAGAACCTTTCCTCCTCGCGGATCACACTCGCGCAGTGATACCTGAGCGCGCGAGGTATTATAACGAGTGTACAGACCTCCAATAAGTCAGTCTGCATTAATCTCCGTTAGCCTGCATTAGTCTGTAGTGAAGTTTCAGTCTGCGCCTAATAAGATTACCATATTCCTGTACATAGCCATGAAGATAAATGAATAGACACTTTGTCAAGTATCAGAGATATGTGAGAATAAGGAAGACCAAAGGAACTTCAGATTGTCAGTTGTAAACAGCATCCAGAATCAAGTTAAGTAATATCAATGCTTTTTTATTATTTTAATAAATGTGTGTGAAAATTAATCAAATTCTGTTTAAAGGTGGTCACCGTCAATCTGATACTCTAAGCGTGCAAGTGGCATTTATATCGTCTGACCTAACGGCAGAAGATAAACACGCCACGATAAGACCACGAGACATATTGCTGACACTCGCCTACTTCGTTAGAGCGACAAGTCAAATAATCTGATGGTGTGTGTACCGAAGGTCTTACAGTACGCACAGCGCAACAGCCTTACACCACCTTACTGGGCCCGCCGAAGTGGCCGTGCGGTTCTGGGCGCTGCAGTCTGGAACCGCGAGACCGCTACGGTCGCAGGTTCGAATCCTGCCTCGGGCATGGATGTGTGTGATATCCTTAGGTTAGTTAGGTTTAACTAGTTCTAAGTTCCAGGGGACTGATGACCTCAGAAGTTGAGTCCCATAGTGCTCAGAGCCATTTGAACCACCTTACTGGGAGGAATTGTACCACTCTACCGGTCGACGCCGGAGCCGGAGTCTTACTGCGCCATTAACTTCCCAAACATCCACTTACTGCTTCTCGCGGAGTGCATCCTTCATTGGGCTATACGGATGGAAGCCGGAAGGTGCGAGACCAGGGTTGTATGGTGGACGAGGAGAAACAGTCCAATAAAGTTCTGTGGGCTTCTCTCGGGAGCGCATACTTGTGTGATGACTTGCCTTGTAATCATAACAAAGCGCAGTTTTGGTTACGCCTTCCCCACAATATTATCAATGTGGTCTTTCCAATTTAAGTTGCTCGTAATGGTAGGAATTAGAGTTACGAGCAACTTAAATAGGAAAGACCACGTAGGTTATATTGTGGGGAAGGCGAAACAAAGACTGCGCTTTGTTGGCAGAACACTTAGAAGATGCGACAAACCCACTACACAGCAGCCTACGTTACACTTGTCCGTCCTCTGCTGGAATATTGCTGCGCGGTGTGGGATCCTTACGAGGTTGGATTGATGGAGGACATCGAAAAAGTGCAAAGAAGGGCAGCCCGTTTCGTGATATCGCTCAATAGGGGTGAGAGTGTCAGTGATATGATACGTGAGTTGGGGTGGCAGTCACTGAAACAAAAGCGCTTTTCTTTGCGGCGAAATCTATTTACGAAATTTCAGTCACCAACTTCCTCTTCCGAATGCGAAAATATTTTGTTGACACCCACCTACGTAGGGAGAATTAATCGTCATAATAAAATAAGAGAAATCAGAGCTCGAACGGAAAGATTTAGGTGTTCCTTTTTCCCACGCGCCTTTCGAGAGTGGAGTGGTAGAGAAATAGTATGAAAATGGTTCGATGAACCCTGTGCCAGGCACTTAAGCGTGAATTGCAGAGTAACCAAGTAGATGTAGATGTAGATGTAGATGTCGTGGAGATGAAGAAGTTCGTTTGCATTTTTGTTGCAAAGAACACGCTGAAGTCGTTTATTCTATTTCCTGACGGTACCACAATACACTTCAGAGTTTATCGTTGCACGACGAGGCAGGATATCAAACAGAAAAACACCTTCACAGTCGCAGAAGACCGTCGCCATGACTTTACCGTCTGAATGTGAGACATGAACTTTTTCTTTGGAAAAGAGTTAGTGTGGCGCCACGCCATGGTTTGCCATTATGTTTCCTGTTCGAAGTTATGAACCCGTACTTCGTCGTCTGTGACGATGTTTGACGAAAAATTGTTACGATCAGCCTCATAACGCGCAAGGAATTCCTTCGTTGCTCCTTATGGCCTTTGAGTTGCCCAACTGGTGGGCGAGTGTTCAGCACTACCAACAGAGACGTCCAGTTGAGCAGCCAGGTGTTGGTGTTCCGTCGATCACCTCGAATGAGTGCGTCCGCTTATTCCATCATTGCAGCGGTCACACAGCTGTATGCGGTTGGCGGCACGCTCGGGACGTTTCCGCGACCTTGTTGCGATCCTGACAGAAGCCTCGCCCAACGACTCACCTTGCTTTTGTTCAATACCAGGTCTCCGTAACATTCTGCAAGCGCCTCTGAATGTCTGCGATGCTCTGGGTTTCTGCTAAAAGTAACTCAGTGACAACTCCCTGCTTAGATCGCACCTCTTTGCAGACGCCATTTTAGAACGATGCGAACAGCGCTGCCTCCTGCCGGAACTTCACGAAACTGTAGGGGCTAGTAAAGGAATATTCCACGATGTCCCACAACAAATTACGCAATTTTGCAACCGAAATTTTACCAGAAAAAAACAGTGTTTCATTACTTACTGAACGCCCCTCGTAAATAAAACTACCTATTCCACATAAATATGCGAAAAGTTCAATTTTTGCTCCATTACGCTATCAGCGACAAATCAGCGGACACTGAAACCTGAAACATTGTTTACGTCCGTTCTCGGAGCTACCGTACGATCACGCGAAATCACACTCGCGTCTTCTGCCAGAATCCACGCATTTGTGGCGCAGTGCGACACGCGAGACGAATTATGCGACATACAGCTGCACGGATTTAATCGAAAACATTCATTGTTGAATGGAGATTAATTCTATGCACTGCTACACAAGGAAAGCCATACCCCCGTGTTAAACTTACCACCAGTGCAAATTTAATAATGAAAAGACCTGTAGCAGTCCATTTTCAGAAACATTTTGGAAGGTGACTGTCAACAGCCGTTGAGTGATGGATAAAATGCATATTTGAACCATTAGATGTTTTTACTTTAAACCCAGAAATATCTACCGGTTTTCGTCGTGAACCATCTTCACAGATGAGGGTTAAAATGGTTTAGGCCACCATATTGTATTAGTCATTACTTAAGATGTGTAGTGCAAGCTGCCGGTGTGTGTAGTGTTAACAGTAAAAGTTGGAGGCGGTGGTGCTGTGGTGTGGTCGTTTTTTTTTTATGGAGGGGGCTTGCACCCATTGTTGTTTTGCATGGCACTATCACAGCCTACATTGATGTTTTAAGCACCTTCTTGCTTCCCACTGTTGAAGAGCAATTCGGAGATGGCGATTGCATCTTTCAACACGATCGAGCACCTGTTCATAATGCACGGCATGTGGCGTAGTGGTTACACGACAATAACATCCCTGTAATGGACTGGCCTGCACAGAGTCCTGATCTGAAATAGAACACCTTTGGGATGTTTTGGAACGCCGACTTCATGCCAGGCCTCACCGACCGACATCGATACCTCAGTGCAGCGCTCCGTGAAGAATGCCTGCCAGTCCCCAAGAAACGTTCCAGCACCTGACTGAACGTATGCTTGCGAGAGTGGAAGCTGTCATCAAGGCCAAGGGTGGGCCAACACCATATTGAGTTCAAGCATTGCCGATGGAGGCCGCTTCGAACTTGTAATTTTCAGCCAGGTGTCCGGATACTTGTGATCACATAATGCGTATAGTATTTTTGAAAAAAATGTGTGGACTTTCTTTCTCGTGGAATTAAGGGCGTTACCACGGCTGGAGGCGGTGTTCTTCGGTATTGATTTGTTGTCTCCTGGGGAACCTGATTTTTTTTGTGCAGTGTGCTTATGTTCTGAGCTACGCGCTGCTGAGTCACATTAAGAACGTGATCATAATGGCGTGACTCGACAATTTAGTCGCCAAGCACGATGTAAAACTATCTTACGCGTCGACGGTGCCTCCGGCGAGAACGGGCGACTGCACTTCGTGACCTCTAGGCGGGTCGCCGGCATTGCCTCAAGTGCTGGTGGCCCGAAGTGTTTCGGGGATCCTGGCGATGGCAATCGTCGGGAGCGAGAAGAAGCGACCCGGGCCGGCGACTCGGCACATAAACTGGTTTACAGCGGCCTCCAGCGCCGCCCTTTAATAAAACACCGCGCGCACTAAACTCGGCCCACCGTAATTTCCGGTGTCCCGCGCCCTCTCCCTTAAGATAGCTGACGTCATGGCGACCGGCTCGCCGCAGCTCGCCTCGGCGAGTCGCCGCAATCGCGAACTGCATTATGCGCGCACCCGACGCAGACGAGACAATTACGGGAATGCGCCGGCATTCTTCGCAGCGTCGTAAAGTTTTTTACGCACGCATAAATCCAGCCTGTTTTCTTTGACTTGTAAATCTCAGCTGGTCTCTGTAGCGTTTGCCAAATGTAAGGCAATAAGCGTTTTTCGCCCTAGCTCCATGTGTAATGTTTCACTGCTCCTTTTCATATTTTGTCGCAATGATAGTCGTTATGCTCGATCCGTCAAACTGAAGATTGCCCGGTCTCATTTCCCATGAAGATGGCTTGTTGGCTGGTTTGGCGAGTGTTCTACCACAGGACTGATTTCGCCCAAATCCTGCGCTGAATAACACCAAAGAAAAAAAGAGACTTTATTTTTTTTGTCATTAGTCCTTAGACTGGCCTGATGCGGTCTGCCACGAATTCATCGCTTGACAGAACGTGAAAATTAGAAGAATTTGAGGTAATACAGAGGTTTATCGACAGTCTTTCGTCCCTCGCGCCATTTGCGAATGGAGCAGGGATGGTGGATTCAGTTAGTGGTACCAGAAGTACCCTCTGCCACACAGTGTCAGGTTGCTGCCATGGTATTGATGTAGCTGTAGATGTGACAATCTCCTCATCTCAGAGTGTCACTTGCGTTCGAGAACTCAATTATTTGCTGGATATATTCCAATCTCTGTCTTTCTCAAGAGTATTTATCTTGTTCATATACCTCAAATATCAAATGGCTCTGAGCACTATGGGACTTAACATCTGTGGTCATCAGTCCCCTAGAACTTAGAACTACTTAAACCTAACTAACCTAAGGACATCACACACATCCATGCCCGAGGCAGGATTCGAACCTGCGACCGTAGCAGTCACGCGGCTCCGGACTGAGCGCCGAGAACCGCGAGACCACCGCGGCCGGCCTCAAATATCATTCTTAACAGATGTGCTATATTGGGGAAGAAAGCCGGCTTTAGTGAGGTGGGTGAAGTCTTGATTTTTTCCCAGTCACTTGGCCAAGGTCAGTCCTGCAGCGCGGTCGACGTATGCTGTGAGCTGCTAACAAAGATCGAGGGAGGTCGCGCAGTGGTTAGCACACTGGACTCGCATTCGGGAGGACGACGGTTCAAACCCTCGTCCGGCCATCCTGTTTTAGGTTTTCCGTGATTTCCTTCAATCGTTCCAGGCAAATGCTGGGATGGTTCCTAATTCGATGGGACCGATGACCTCGCTGTTTGGTCCGTTCCCCCAAATCAGCCAGCCAGCTAACAAAGAGATTGCACCATTATGCGTTCGACCAACGCTGGAATCAGTCTTGGAGCAAGTGTTCCCTTCAACTGTCCACACCGAGCACGTATAAACAATGAGGTGTCTGCACCTGCCAGGTTACATGATCGCTATCAGTCGTACGGGAATGTGCTAATCTCCACTACGAATCTCTTTTGCTCCTGCTTAAGCCTCGGATGGCATTGATATTGGCTAACATTATTGTGTTCCAGTCGAATGATATATAGTGCGTAACTGGTAAAATAGGGTGAAAGTGTACTTACTTGATCAAGATGTCTGGGAAATGAGTGCGTCGTTTTCCGTTTTCCGTTTTCTGTTTGTGTGCTGCCCTCTATGTTACCGAAAACCGGGTGGTAAGTACCGGAGATTATTCGGCAGTTTTAAGACAAGCAATTAACTTTTCGTAAATGGCGGCAAAGAGTAGAAATCGACTGTGAACTGTGTAGAGTGCTGAGTATGATAGAAAACGTTATTATTTGTGAACATTGATCATAATACATTATTTGGTTAAGCGACAGTAAACGTTTATTTGTGGTCGTAGTTCCTGACTCCTTTGCATTATTCATAGAGAGTTGGAACATTTTATTGCAGTTTAGGCGGGCTGAGAAGTTGACCTGTGGAACGAAGACTATGGACAGACAATACATTCTCCATCACTTTCTGGCTGTCCGTACAAACAGTTTTCAGGCCTTTGTAAAAGGCTGTGGCATCTAAAAATCTCACAATACTTCCAAACATTTCAACTTACAAAATTAGAAAAAGACCTCATGTTTTCAAATGTGTGTGAATTCCTAAGGGACCAAACAGCTAAGGTCATCGGTCCCTAGAGTTACACACTACTTAAGCTAACTTAAACTGACTTAAGAACAACACTCATGCCCGAGGGAGGACTCGAACCTATGGTGGGAGGGGCCGCGCAATGGGAGGGGCAACGCAATTCGTGACATGGCGCCCTAAACCGCCCGGCCACTCCGCGCGGCCCTCATGTTTTCACCCACCGCCCCACACAATGGTAAACCATGGCTATTTCCAGGACTGCACGTGGAGAGGCACTAGAAGCCATTACGTCCAGCCATTCAAAGAGAGAGTATACATTTAAGCAATTAATTGAAAATATAATCGCAGATTCAGGCAGAAGGGGAAACTGCGAGTCCAGTGACCGCAATCACGGACTGAATCCGAGCATACTGAATTGAGAAACTGTTATGCAAATTTCCTGCGTTAAATCAGTTTTTCTAGAGATTCTAGATACGCTGGTGTGTTGCGGATGATAAGATCAGAATAAATTTCTGTTAGTTTTCAGGCATATCATTAAAGCAACACCAAGATGGCTTGGAGTGTTAAAAAGAAAAGAAGAGACGATTTTTTCAAATTTGTTTCGTGACCACGCTGTCGCGGAAGAATGCAGTTTTTACTCGATGTCCTCCAATTGGCGTCACAGTGGAATATCCTACTTAAGAGCTCGGAAGACACCCCCACGCCACCGCAGGGAAGCAACGGCGAAACTAGCGCAGCGTCCCTTGTAAAGTTGGCGGCGTGGACTATTTTTTAACGATGAAAGTAGCAGAGAGAGCTAGCAGAGCCACGCCCTCCGGCAGACTCTTACGCAGTCTCTTCTCTCGTCCGATTCATGTTGATCGTTTGTGAATACTCGCGCAGAAATCTGTGCCATCTCAACTTACAGCGTGTGCAATTCCATCACCTTGAAGTCAGAGGCGCAGATTTTACATCACGATAGCAGTTAGATCGCTTCGCGAGATGACGACTCGATTAGTGCGGGTGTCGTGACCGTGCGCTGGGAGTCGATTGCACGAGTCGATTGCAAACCTCACTCTAACACGATTTAGGTTAGCGGGCCGCACGTGCCAACGTTTGCAACGAGTTTCGATTACTCTCACGGCCAACCGACATCTCCACAGTTTTTCTCAGAGTAGTTTACGCACGTTGCGTCGAATTACAACTGTCGAGGGGCTGGACCGATTTGTTTATTATAGCTTGTTATTTACGTAAGTTCTTTTCCCAGTGGAGAACGGGCTGTCGCAACTGATAATCCGGCTTTGTGGATTGGTGGTTATCCCACACTGTAAAGACTACCTCGCATTGCTTTTATTTTATGGTTCCTAAATTAGTTTCTGCCTATCTGTTACTAGTCTGTAATCTTCCTCACCGTTCCGAATTCTTCAAACGCTTCCCGCCTGAAATACCTCTGTATGTTCAGATTTCCGATACTGCCCCTGTCAAGAAGACAGCAAGATCTTTCCAGGTAAGAACATATTCATCTGAAGATAGAGGAAGTAACGGTTAGAGCAACATGTACGATTGTCACCGTCATTAATATATCATAAATGGGATCTGTAAGGTAAGTGTTCGGTATAGATGATTATACGGCGGAAAGATAGACGCGTGATACAAAAGTGATTACAATTGATTCCTGGGTTAGATGTGTGTTACAAAAGTGATTGCAATTGATTCCTGAGTAGGTTTTGGAAACGCGTGTATTTAATTAAAGGTGCGTTGAACGTGTCGCCTAAAATTTTAAATAATGAACATTTCTTTTCAGAATTGCTTAACGGGAAGGATCAAACTTCATTTTCTTTCATTTTCATCTGTATTCTTGCTATAAGTACAACTGCGATATATTACAATGACGTCTTTGTTATTTCAGTGATACAGCAACTTTTTTTATCCTTCAGAAACGACCTTTGGTGTAGCAAAATTGTCACGAAAATAGTTTCAAACAATGTAGTATAGAATTCTTATAACTTCACATTAGTGTGAAATAGTCTACAATGTAATACAAAGTAATATATTGCCTCACAATAATTATTCTTAGACATGGGACGTTTATACTCAAGGCAGCTTTTATATTCTATAAAAGTTAAGATTAAAATATTCTTATTTGTTTTTGTTTCTCATCTGGAATCATTTAGGACTAATTTCATAGTTTTAAACATCAGCCTACAGCAGGTGTCGTACACTTAAATGATTCATTATATGCCCCAACACTTCTTTTACTATCAATTTTACTTGATCCTGTAGAGTCAGTCACACCCCACTTTGGTTTATAAACCACCATACGAGACACCGACTAGGCTGCGAATCCCTATAAATAAACCTTCTTCTTGTAAATATTTTTCCCCTTGCCGATCCTGTGGAGAATCTCCTAGTTTATTATCTTAACAGTCCACCTAATTTTCGACGCACTTCCGTAGCACCGCGTCGCAAATGCTTCGATTCTCTTGTTTTACAGTTTTCCCACGGTCCATGAGTCCGTTCATACAATGCTGTGTTCGAAACTCCGACCTTGCACTGAGTGCTTGCACTGTAACAGGTACCGTGTGAATCTTTGTAATAGTTCAGTCGCAGTGAACGAGCACGTTGCTTCAGACTTAGTCCTACCCGTCTCGGGGGTACAAAACTGGCGGATATGCTACATACCTTCTCGGAAAACGATGTGGAAGAAAGTAGTATTAATTGCAGAACCGTAAATGAGCACGTAAATTCTCTGTTGCCTAAAATGGTTTCGCCTGATTAGTCATTCTTAGTCAGTGGCTGCGTCTATCATGCCCCAGTCGGTCAACACGCATTGGTGGTTAATCAAAGGAATAACAACATTAGGTGCTAGGGGGCATTAAAATAAATCGATTGAGAAAGCCGGAAACTTGTACAGGATCGGGACTCAAACTCGTATACATCCGTTTCTCGCGAACGGTCGCCTTGACAGATTCGGACATGGACCCTACTGACCCAAATTTCTAATTTATCCACGCTACTAGCGTAGTGCCCCTGCCCATTATCCTCGCTAATCGTAGAGATCGCTGATTCCCGTAGGAGTTCAGCCTCGTTTGTTCATCTGTACTGAAAGGATCATTCGCCGTCTCACCATGGTTGTATATACGTGGCGTCTGTTCTTTCTGACATATTCGAAGGAACACACACTACATGGATCTGAAATACTGATGGGCTATTGAAAGTGTGCAACCTGTGGAGTCCAGTTTACGCGTTAAAGAATTTACGTGGGCATTTATTGACTTTCGATTTTTTCACTTGGTGGCTGATGAAAAATGTGTAAGGTGATATATGTATTATATATGACAGGTTCTGCAATTGAAAATAATTGTGTTTTTGGAGCTAAGAACGTAATGGTAATCGTTGAGATGATAATGGTCTCTTGACCAAAGCCGAACACGTTACAGCATCATCTGATTGTTCCATGATGCCGACGTTCTGTCAGCTATAGACGTAAAGGAGATACATCTTAATTAAAATCATCCAAAAATTTTCTTACACCTAATGAATAACATCTTCGAATTTCTTTCTGTATCTTATTTCGGGAACACACAGAAAAATCTATTTGAAAATGTTAGCACTTATTAATTCATAACGTATTTGATAACAAAATCACACTTAAGTTTAATAAAGTGCTTACTGAATTTTGGGCCCTGGAATAGTTGTAAAATCTCACTCATTACATTGGCCACACTACATCTTGAAGAAACAGTAATATCATAGAAATGAAATGACCCTGCTACATTCGCACATTACAACCCTGTGACTGCCTCCATAGAGTAGTGTCCAAAATATTACTCTATAGTGCGATAAAGATATGTATTGCACATGTAACTACATACTTACCACTGATTTATGCACAAATGATGCCAATGTTGATAACGCTCTGCCACCTAATAATTTTCTGCCATGTCGTGGGAACACTAACGTAGTCTTTTTTTTTTTATGGCTGCAGCGGCCATTCACGCCAGTTCATCCTCAGTGTTTCACTGTCAGTTGCTTCACTAGTCTTCGTGAACTCTCTGGCGTTCTGAATTTGTCGCTCACACCCATTTGCGAACCACTGATTTGGTCATCGTGTCTGCGTCGCGCATTCAAAAACCCATTACTGCACTAATCGTCGAGCGGTTCGTTTCACTTCATCGGGTCTGGCGGTCTAGCAGTGAAGCGCGTGCCTCGAAACTGAAAGGTGGCCGAAACAAAAGTGACCTTGAAATTCACCTCCACTCGCACGTTTTCCCCCCACCCGGTTAGAATTTTCAGTATGTTGATCACGGCACTCCCTCCTGCCGCTGTGCAGAAAGACTAACAAGGGGAGGCCGCCAATTGTGAAATTCAGATTCGATTCATACTGCGCATAATAAAAGCTCATGGCCAGAGGTGTAATGTGGCAAAGCACCAAGATGCACTTCTCAGCCGTTGTCGAGAAAATCGACAGTTAAAAGAAACCGTTGCGGTGAAATACTCTCTACGATTAATAATTTCCTACAGCGTCGTGGCGCCGCGGTAAGCGCTCGGGTTCGTAATCCGAAGGTCGCCGGATCGAATCTCGTGCCATGCAACCTTTTTTTTAGTATTTGTTTTTTGTAATTCAAATATATATATATATATATATATATATATATATATATATATATATATATATATATAATTCCCGGCAATCAATTGCAACAATTACGCATATAATAAGTTGTTGAAAGTCGTTTGTCGTGGAAAAACTGGCGACTTCAAACATCATTATGTTTTCCGCAAACAGTTGTATTTCACAAATGTTATTAATTGTCTTCATAATGTTAACCACGTATAGTTAACGGGAGACGCAGAAACGGTATTCCGAAACGAATACGTATAGCGTAAGTCAAACGTTCGAATTAGAATAGAGACTCCACGAACACAAATTTGTTGCGGAAGGTATGAAATATAAACTCCGTTACTCGCCCGTTACACTTGAAGGACAGATGTTGAATGGGCCGAAACGAGCCGCCGCACAACAGTGTAGTTGCCTGCTAACTTCGAAAGAAGGTAGATGCGGTCCCTAGCGCAACTTATAACATCGTCGAAAGTCAATGCGGACGGAAGAGCTTTGTTACACCCTGTTAAATAAACGGAAAAATGGAGGCGGTACAATTGGAGAGCGATCCGCTTTCACCAACATGCATAAGCAATTCATTAATAGTTTATATATATATATATATATATATATATATATATATATATATATATATATATATAAATTACAAAAAACTAATAATTAAAAAACATTGCATGGCGCGAGATTCGATCCGGCGACCTTCAGATTACGAACCTGAGCGCTTACCGCTGCGCCACGACGCTGTAGAAAACTATTAATCGTAGAGAGTATTTCACCACAACGGTTTCTTTTAACTGTTGATTTTCTCGACAACGGCTGAGAAGTACATCTTGGTGCTTTGCCACATTACACCTCTGGCCATGAGCTCTTATTATGCGCAGTATGAATCGAATCTGAATTTCACAATTGGCGGCCTCCCCTTGTAAGTTATTTTGATTGACTGGGCTATAACTCCACAGGCCTAGGCGTGCACTTACAAATTATAAAAATGTCGGTTGTGTAAATTTTACCTCACAATTTTGTGAATTTTAACAACAAAAAAAATTAAACATTTTTGTTTGTCTGGCCCTCTTATTACGAAACTATTGTGCTGTAAGGGTTCAGTTAGATCGATTTGTAAACGTAATTAATTTTCGCACAATGTTTACACAAGTATTTTCTGTTTCATTACCCTCAAGGGAAAGTTTTAATTAATAATATTAACGAAATATACGTCTAAGCCGATGGTTTAATATCCCAGTCAGTGAAGATCAGAAAAGGTCGAAAATGCGAAATAATTCGTGTAATCGTAAATTTTTGTACAGTAGTAGAAGGGAGTGCCATGATCGACATTCTAAAACTCCTGACCGTGGGTGGAGGATGAGGATGAGTGTGGTGGTGGACGTGCGTTTGAAGGTCACTTTTGTACACTTTTTTCTTTAATAATGTGAAACTCGCGGCGTCCAGCGAAAACGTATCCCAGTGCAAAATTAAACTACAGAGCGGGAGGATACTGAAAATTTCGCACGACGCGCAAGCGCTTTGGCTTAAGCCGTCGGCATACGGACCGTGCATCCGAACGTTGAGCGTTGAGCGTGCCGAGTTTCTGGCGTCATAGCGTGGAGTAGCACGCTCGGGAGTCTTTCCGAACGTGCAGAGCAATATCTGGCATGTTAGATATTCTGAGCGTGCGTCTGACCGTTGACCAATGAGATGGCACAACGCCACCTACGTCACAAGCACGCCGTCTCCCTTCAGTACGGAGTTGTGAGGCGCCATATTGGCATTCATTTCAAGCCTATATGTATATATGCCGTTTCTGAGCACTAGCAAATTGAGAATCACTGGAAAAACCGTTGTTAACAGTGTGATTCATTCCAATAAAATAATAAGACACATCACATTCGTGGCAAAAGAATTATTGTAACTTGCGTATTATGAGAGTAGGCTATTTGAAGGCAGCGACACACTGAAGATCCAACCAAAACGCATTGTTCTTGGTACAATTTGTTATAATTAAATTTCATATCTATGATTAACGTTTTCAGCAACGCGTAACGTAATATGATTACGTGCCATAGGTCTGCTGTTGGTTTAGTGTAATGAGTAGCGTCATTATTCTGGAAAGAGTTGTTTGATAGGGCGGTGGTTCGTGTCTTGACATTCCCAAATTTCTTTTCGTAGCATTAGCGTTTTTATTAGGTTCTGATACTTTATTATTAATTTAATATAAGTATATACTATAACATCTGATGTTATGTAAATATAAGTTCACCTTTTTTTGAGGGGTGACTTTGTTCGATTGGCTTAATCTTCAGGACAGCTTGCGCTACTTGTATAAAGATATTTTGCTCCTTTTTCTTTTACGCTATCGTAATTCACATGTTGCAAAGATTCTGCTACTGGGTAGGAACAATGATCAAGTAAGACTGACCTTGGGGTTTTACTAAAATGTCGGAATGATGAAATAATGTTTATCTTATGCGCAGAAGTATTCCAAATTTGTAACGCACTGTGCGTTTTCAACTTATCGCGGCGTAATGAATAATCGATTAAATTTCGGGCATGCAGCCACGCAAATAAAATTTCCTCCACTGATATTTCGGCCGCGTATCGTCCGGCCATCCTCAGAGTGAGCTTGTGACTCACTCTGAGGATGGCCGGACGATACGTGGCCGAAATATTCGCGCGGCTGCATGCCCGAAATTTAATCGATTGTAACGCACTGTTTGTAATGGAACTTTTATAAGCCTGTGTCCTTATTGATTGGACATGGTACTTTCCTTTTCGTGGACGATGGAGGAAACGCGCGTTTTAATAGAGCTAGTGTGGGAATTTTACGCGTGCCCGTTGAGTAAACAGTGTGATTTAAGAACAAGAAACATCCCTCAACTGCCGCTGGAGTGCGTCGCGATCGCGTATACCACGTTGGGGCCCACGTACCGTATGCACAAGTCGCATCGTTCCTGAGCGTTCAGCAGTACGTTGAACTTGGCACGCTCCACGTTAACGTTCGACAACACGGTCCGTGTGCCGACGGCTTTAGGTGGTCGTCGTAGGCTAATATGCCGTACAGGAAATGTATTCGCAATTGCGAGCATGAGCCATTATCGACTGTGTATCGGAATGACGACAATGAAAGTTTGTGGCGGACTAGGAATCGAATCCGGATTTCCTACTTTACACGAGCGGTCACCTTAAACATTTCGGCTATCCGTGCACGAATCACGGCCGGACCATGTGTCACGATCTGCAGTAGTAAGTTACGCATATTCCCGTTACATGTCTAGTGAGAGTCGAGGACCTAGTATTGACGAATAAATACGAAATAAAAGTGCTTGTGGTGTTAAGAAAAATACGATGCATTGTTTGCCCGGACACGTATTCTTGTCCGAAGGAACATTGCAACCTACTTCTTAATAACGCAAGAACTGCTATTTCATAGTTTGACGTAGTTTCCCGACTTGATAGAACACAAGCCTACTCATGACATATAAAATTCATATGCTTTCCGTTGTGTGCCAGCCTAGTCCGCTGTAACTAGCTATGACGTCACGACTGTTGCGCAATACCTTAAAAGTAAAATAAATAATCTGAAAAGTTGATAGCATGTTAGGAATAATGCTAAAATAATAATGTGCTAAGTTTCAGTTTGGTAACTTAAACAGTTTTCGGAATTTGGACGTTTTACGTAAAAATCATCGGCGCAACAGGAAGGAGCTAGAAACTTCAAGATTTATATTCGGGTTCCTTTTTCACTGTAATTTAATGGAAACAGCACGCTGGATCTGACAAAGTAATATTTTGGTTGAAATTCATGATTTTCTGTTTTTGTGTCCTAAAAGTTCGGAAGCAAGATAGATTAAGTAAGTGATTAGATAAAGCTACGATGTTTAGATTTAGGTACAATGGAGATACACTATAATAACAAGGACGTGAGAAGTTTCAAAAAGGTGGCTATAAAACTATAGCTGTAGCGTCTCTCCAAAGGGCAAGTTCAGAGCTCATCTATTGCTTGGAGTACAACTAAAATAATTCTCTCGCCAAAAGTATTTAACCAAGCCACATTAGAATTTTATTATAGATACTTACCTGTGTGCTGATTGCACAAGTAAATCGAGAGCTTCATTGGCCTTCAGCGAATGAAGCAATTAATTGTTTATTAACTTGGAGCGGTGTTCTGCTAGCCCCAGCGGCTAGTCAGTAAGGCAAATATTGTCGGCTGCTCCTTCAGCGGTCTGCACCGCGGCTATATAAATAAAGAGTGTGCGACCTGGAGTCAGGCCCTAGTTCTCTTCTAGATTCGTATCAGCGCGCACTCCGTGTCGGAAGCCGCGTCGCGTTTATGCAGTTGCCAGGAACAGCCTTGGATGCCGTATTACGTAACTCCATATGCACTTAACAATGAGTTCGCATTGGGCTAAAGAGTTAATAACGGAACGACTCCAGTGATTTATTCTCAATTTGCGTATGTCGTATTTTCACGTGTCGCCGCAGGACAGACTTTCTACTATTACTAGCGTTGCGTTTGATGAGTGTTGACATCAAATTTTGGCGAGCATTCACTTTGAACATTTACATCGATAACGATTATTGAACAGTTTCGTTATCTAGGGATAATAGGATCCGCGCAAAATACTCTGAACAGCTCTGATAGTATAATAGCTGATATGGGTAATCATCTGTTTGGAATTTTACGCTTTATCGTTTTCAGAATATAGTGAAAGTTGTTACAGTAAATTGCATTTTCTATGACTCCCAGACATCATCCTAAATTCTCAGATTAATGAACTTCAATAATCGATAACTTTTTTTTTCTTTCTCCATCAGAGTGGGCACAGTGAACTCTAATTCCAGGCATCACGTTTTTGCTAACCACTTCCTGGTTGCCGACATCGTATTTAGAGAGCCTGTATTGAGAACGGCAATACTAAAAAGAATATACACTCAGTCGCAAAAGTATTCGGACAGCACGTAACGGCGCATAATTTTGCAGTTTGCCGCATGAACAAATACAGAAATTGCACTTTGTAATATATTTGGGACTCTGGGTACGATGTCGCAACGTGAAACACGCGTTAAATACGAAGAATTGTTGTTGGACATGTGTCTGTTACGTGTAATATTTTCTGAAAACGGCATGGGAAGGTGCAACAAAAGTATTCGGACAAAGGCGGACAACGTGAGAGAATAGTTCATTCCGAGACGCAGAGAGGGTGAAGCGACTGCAGTGTGTCCGACATTTCCGCGAGACGATAGCGATGATTAGTAAACACGTATCGCGAGCCTGTGCAAGTCGACGATGGGATACAGAGGGAAGTGTTCTACGTTCGAGCAAAGGCAACTTGTCGGTTATCATCACGCGAAGGGGAAAACCTGCAGGGAAATTGGCGCAATAGTGAACATGAAGAAAAGTACAGTTGACGACATTATTAAACGGTTCGACGACATTATTAAACGGTTCGAGAAAGACGACCGACTGGAATTCCGTTGGTTGGTTGGTTGGTTGGTTCGGGGAAGGAGACCAGACAGCGAGGTCATCGGTCTCATCGGATTAGGGAAGGACGGGGAAGGAAGTCGGCCGTGCCCTTTGAAAGGAACCATCCCGGCATTTGCCTGGAGCGATTTAGGGAAATCACGGAAAACCTAAATCAGGATGGCCGGACGCGGGATTGAACCGTCGTCCTCCCGAATGCGAGTCCAGTGTGGAATTCCGTTGCAGTACAAGACGGCCACGGACATTTTCACAGAGAGATGAACGTGTGATTGTGCGAAAGGTACAACAGAAACCGAAAATACCTGCCACACGAATTGCAAGTGATGTGGAGGGAGACCTTGGTATAAAAGTTCATCCCGAAACCGTGCGGAGAGTACTACGACGATCGCAGTACCATGGTCGAGTGGCACGGCGAAAGCCATTCATAAATGCAGTGAACCAGAAGAAACGTAAGCAGGTTGCGCGGGAATACGCCGAATACGGTCAGGCTTGGAGGAATCGTGTGATATTTTGCGACGAATGTAAATTTACATTGTGGCAAAGCGACGGAAAGGCAAACGTATGGCGAAAGACCAATGAAGAGCTGAATCCCAGGAACCTCAAACCAACAGTAAAGTTGGTGGGAGCATCATGGTGTGGGGATGCATGTCCGGCAGTGGTGTGGCTGATTCAGTGTTCATTAATGATACGATGAACAAGGAAGAGTATTTGAATATACTGCGAGGACATTTGAAGCAGAGTGTACGACATCTAGGTATCGCGAACAACTTTCATTTTTATCAGGATAATGATCCCAAGCATACCGCGCGTATTTTACAAATGTGGTTGCTCTTCAATTGCCCGAAAGTATTGCACGCCCCTCTCCAATCACCAGACCTTAACCAAATCGAACATTTGTGGGATAAATTGAAACGGACCCTCCGCGCGGACAACATCTATACGAAGGAAACCTTGAAAGAGAAACTGCGCCAAGAATGTGTAAATATAGGCCCAGATTTCACGAAAAAACTCGTGTAAAGTATGCCTAGTAGATTGGAGGAGGTGTTGAAAATGAAAGGTGGACCCACAAGGTATTGACATTTCCGTCGTACAACTTATGAACATTTATCGGACAGTGTTAGAATACTTTTGTAGCAGCAGGGTGTGCAGGATGTTTCATTTTTGTTGTTAATTTTTCTGTTATTTATGTTTTGGAAACGAAATACGAGGGTTATCCACAAAGTAAATTACGTTTTGGAATTAAAAATAAATAAATTATTGGAAATTTTTTTTATTATATGCAGATGAAAGCCACACTTAAATACTACTTTTCTACATAGTTGCCATTTAAATTAAGGCACTTATCGTAGCGATGAACGAGCTTGGAAATTCCTTCGTCGTAAAATTCGGCCGCCTGCGCCTTCAACCACGTGGTTATCCCTTCTTGAAGCTGTGCGTCGTCATCAAAACGCTGCATAGCCAACCACTTCTTCATTGTTGGGAATAAGTGGAAGTCGCTCGGTGCCAGGTCGGGACTGTACGGCGGATGAGGAAACAACTCCCACTTAAAAGATTCGAGAACTACACGAGTGGCATTTGCCGTGTGGGCCCGGGCGTTGTCGTGAATCAGCAAGATCTTTGAGCCCAACTTTCCCCTGCGCTTGTTTTGTATTGCTCTTCTGAGGTTGTGCAGAGTTTGGCAATACATTTGAGAGTTTATTGTAGTGCCTCTTACCAGGAAATCCACAAAAATCACACCTTTTCTGTCCCAAAAGACAGTCGCCATCACCTTCCTTGCCGACATTGTCTGCATGCATTTCTTGGGTTTTGGGGGGTAATTTGAGTGCCACCACTGCATTGACTGCAATTTTGTCTCGCAGTTCACATGCTTAACCCATGTTTCGTCACCAGTAACGATGCGATCGAGTAATGAGTCGCCATCTTTCTCGTAAGCGTCCAAAAACGTTAACGCTGCATCCATTCGCTGATTTTTGTGAATCTCTGTCAAGATTTTTGGTATCCATCTTGCACAAAACTTGTGGTAACCAAGCTTTTCGGTAATGATTTCGTGCAACAAACTTCGTGAAATTTGTGGAAAACTCATAGAGAGTTCCGTTATTGTGAAATTACGGTTTTCACGGACCGCGGCATCGACTTTTTCGACAAGTTCGGCAGTCACTATGCTGGGTCTTCCACTTCGCTCTTCGTCGTGAACGTTAGTTCGGCCATTATTTAAATTTTATGACCCATTGACGCACTCCACCTTCAGTGATTATGTTGTCCCCATACAGTTCACAAATCTGCCGATAGATTTCTATCGGTGTACAGTTTTTTGCAGTCAGAAACCTTATTACAGCACGCACTTCACACTTCGCGGCACTTTCAATTAACGCTGACATTTAAAACTGTCACAGTAACTCAACGGAGTATGGCACGAACCTCTCACTAGCACGGCAGGATGCCGACTGAGCGGCGGAATGCCATGACACCAAGATGGCCGCGCTAGCCCCGCCCCTAACGGACACAAACGAAAACGCAATGTACTTTGTGGATAGCCCTCGTGATACAATAATTCTTTTGTAATTAATGCTGTTCCGCATATATATTGCTAATAAATATGTTTGGGTTTCATAGTCAGTGTTTCTCGAGTACTCATTGTGAAACTTCCCACTGTCCGAATATTTTCGCGACTGAGTGTATAATTCCTTATTTTCCACCCGCCGCCCCGCAGAGTGTCCTGTACGAAACTGTTCGCCTCGACTCCCTCTACCCCACTGTGCTACATTGCAAGCAGTTAGCGTTTGTGCCGTGTATATTATTCTTATTGCTTCCAGATTCAGCTGCGGTTCCTTTGCAAAATTCCCGGGGATCCCCACGAGTTCTTGGACAGCAGCTCGAGAACCGCTGGCTTAGCGTGAGCGCTGGACGCAGACTTTAAATGCCGCACACCTCTAGCAACGCCAGTGCGTGGCCGTGCCGTTCTAGCTCCTTGCCTCTGTCGCCTCCTTTTAATCCGGCTTAGAGACAATGGCGCCACCTGCTCTTGGTCCTGCTGCTCCTCGGCTAATCCCCGCTGTTCCCGCCTCCGCACACACCGCTGGCGCAGCATGCACTGCGCACACGTCGTAAAACTCCGCAACCCCTATTAGCCGCGGCAAACACGTCACCGCCTGCATGGAGGACGGAATTACGCCGGTAGATCCTTCTGTCACTGTACTCTGCCCGTCCAACCTTCCTCTGCTACTGTGTTCCCCAGCCTTGAATTGTCATAAATCACAATATTCCAGCACTAACGTGACAGCGATCGTAGCTCGGATAAAATAACTTTGTCGTCGACAGATATGACAACTCTGTTGTTCTGTCACATTGACGCGCATCTAGTGTAGAAACTTAGACCTTGTTCTGAGCTGAAACATAACGAGCATATCTCGAACAGAACGATCTCCCCTATGTCAACCAGCATGGACTCCGAAATCGTCGATCATGCGAAAACCACATTCCGCTTTTCTCACATGCCATCCTGAAAGCTGTGGATCGAGGCAATCGGGTATGTGCTGTATTTATTGACTTCCTGTGAAACGTTTGAACAGTCATATGTGGTATCAAACGTAATTTGTAATTCTGCTGAGGATTTCTTGGTAGTTATTCGGTAACCCTTTGCTAGCGCCCACGAACCCACCCACGATTCAACAATCCAGGAACCCTGCTGCACCGCTACATCCATATCCTACCTGTGATGAATCTACATGCCTGGCCATCCTCGCCCGCCGGAACTTTAACGAATTGCCGCCACCCAACGATCAAATCAGTCGCGCGATAGACTCTTTTTTTCCAGTTGTAGTCAATAACCTTCCACCTCATGCCATCTGTATGTTCTCCTCCCTTCCCGATCTTCCCCCTAAGTAGCTATAATCACTTTCTGCTTTTCCACAGGGACCCATAGTTCCACTCATCTTTCCACCTCCATCGTCAGCGTGACAATTTAATGTAGCCTTGGCGTTGCCATTATAACAGGATTAACTTTATCATCATTAATTATATTTCGCCCGCCCGGTTAGCCGAGCAGTCTAACGAACGGCTTTCCGGAGTGGGAAGGAGCGCCTGGTCCCCGGCACGAATCCGCCCGGCGGACTTGTGTCGATGTCCGCTGAGCTGGCCAGTCTGTTGTGGATGGTTTTTAGGCGGTTTTCCATCTGCCTCGGCAAATGCGGGTTGGTTCCCCTTATTCCGCCTCAGCTACACTATGTCGGCGATTGCTGAGCAAGCAAGTTCTCCATGTACGCGTACACCGCCATTACTCTACCACGCAAAGATAGGGATTACACTCGTCTGGTCTGAGACGTTCCTTGGGGGGGGGGGGGGGGGGGGGCGAACTGCACAATAACCCTGTGTTCGGTGTAGGGCGGCGGAGGGGTGAAGTGGACTGCGATACTCGCTTGGGGTTGTGGCCCACTGCGGCCGCGGCGGGGACGGACCCTCTCCGTCGTTTCTGGGTCCCCAGTTAACATACAATACATACCATTATATTTCATTTGTTATGTAAAATCATCCAAAAAGTTTGTTTGCCGACATATGTTTTGAATATTCGGTATTATTTTCGACTATTTTATGTACTAGGTTATTGTAAAATATATTCCATATTTTGAGAGGTGTTAGTACTGACCAAAGCAAAATAAAAGTGTCCAGTAGACATGGGCTCTAAAGTAAATAGATTAAGAGATATGTGCATGTATTCGTCTTCACTACTGGAAACTGTTTGCTATTACGGAAAACCTCCAGAACGTTGGAAATAAGAAGTAAGCATATAAGAACACATTATTCTGTTACTTTGGAACAGCAGAGCTTCTAGAGGAGCCATCGCTGAAGCTCATGTCTGCCATTTCTGGTGTGGAATAATAGGTTTCCATTGTGGTGTTAAGTGCAGATGTAAAACTACAAGCTGTTTTCAAAATTCTGGCAGTACAGACTGATTCTATTATAGCTAATGTAACCGCTTCGTTTGCCAAAAACTGTGAATACGGTGTATAGCATCTATTTCTTGCGTGCTGAAGCCATCGACAATAACAGGGCAATGTGGCCTCATTTCTGTACTGCATTTGCAAGTCGTTCGTAAACAGCAAATAACTTACAATAGAAGAAATGCGTTTCACAATAGCGAAGATGGACAAGTGCTTATAGCTTTCAAGGCATACAGTTTAGAGCCCATGTCTATTGGACATTATTATTTTGTTTTCGTCCATAATCCCAAGTCGCAAAATATGACGTACTTTATTTTAAGATCCTGTATATTGCTTCTATTGTTAAACATGTAAAATCTAAAGTTTAAGAAAGCTTTTATCCGCTCCGATCCCGCCCCATCGTGGGGAATTGTATTACGTGGAAGAGCCAAAGAAACTGCCACACCTGCCTAATATCAGGTAGGACCTCCGCGAACCAACACGACGTAGCATGGACTCCACTAATGTCTGAAGTAATGCTGGAGGGAACTGACAAAATGAATCCTGCAGGGCTATCCATAAATCCGTAAGACTACTAGTGTGTGGAGATCTCTGAACAGCACGTTGAAAGGCGTCCCAGGTATCATCAATAATGTTCATATCGGGGGAGTTTGGTGGCCAGCGGAAGTGTTTAAACCCAGAACCGTGTTCTTGGAGCCACTCTGTAGCAATTCTGGACATATGGGGTATCGCATTGTCCTGCTTAAATTGCCCAAGTCCGTCGGAATGCACAGTGGACACGAATGGATGCAAGTGATCAGACAGGATGCTGACGTACGTGTCACCTGTTGGAGTCGTATCTAGACGTGTCAGGAGTCCCATAGCACTTCAACTGCACACTCTTAACACCATTACAGAGCCTCTACCATCGACTGACATGCAGGGTCCATGGATTCATGAGTTTGTCTCCATAACCGTACACGTCCATCCGCTCGACACAATTCGAAACGAGACTCGTCCGACCAGGCACATATTTCCATTCATCAACAGTCCAATGTCGGTGCTGACGAGCCCAGGCGAGGCGTAAAGCTTTGTGTCATGCAGTCATGAAGGGTACGCGAGTGGGCCTTCGGCTCCGGAAGCCCGTATCAATGATGCTTCGTTCAATTTTTCGCACGCTGACATTTGTTGATGGCCCAGCATTAAAATCTGCAGCAATTTGCGGAAGGATTGCACTTCTGTCATGTTGAACGATTCTCTTCAGTCGTCGTTGGTCCCTTTGTTGCAGGATCTTCTTCTGGCCGCAGCGATGTCGGAGATTTGATGTTTTACCGGCTTCCTGATATTCACGGTACACTCTTGAAATGGTCGTACGGGAAAACCCCACTTCATCGCTACCTCGGAGATGCTAGCCCCATCGCTCGTGCGTCGACTATAATGCGAGGTTGAAAATCGCTTAAATATTGATAACCTGCCCTTGTAGCAGCAGCAACCGATGTAACAACTGCGTTAGACAGTTGTCTTATATAGGCGTTGCCGACCTCAGCGTCATATTCTGTTTGTTTGCACATCTCTGTATTTGATTACGCATGCCTATACCAGTCCCTTTGGCGCTTCAGCGTATGAATAAAGGAAAAAATAGCCGGTCGGAGTGGCCGTGCGGTTCTAGGCGCTACAGTCTGGAGCCGAGCGACCGCTACGGTCGCAGGTTCGAATCCTGCCTCGGGCATGGGTGTGTGTGATGTCCTTAGGTTAGTTAGGTTTAATTAGTTCTAAGTTCTAGGCGACTGATGACCTCAGAAGTTAAGTCGCATAGTGCTCAGAGCCATTTTTGAAAGGAAAAAATATCACCCTTACCATGAACAGTGGCTTCCTAGTCGTTGCCTACCGGCAATTTTTGAAGAACGGCCCGTGGAAAAGGCAATATCTTTGCACGCAGTATACGCAGGGGATTGAGTGTATGATGCGAGAGACGTTGTGCGTTGCTTGTAGAAGCGCTGCGGCGCGCACCGGAGTTAATATGACAGGCCCGTGACGGAGTTTCAGAGGACGCCGGCGGTGCCTGCGGCTATCCCCAGAGATTCCGCTCCAGTAATACTGACCGACGATCCGTTGCGCAGTGCGACCACAAAGAATCCCGCCACGTACCGCGCAGCCGAGGTGGCCGTTATTGAATTCCGGATCTCTTGTAGCCGCGGCGAGATTCGGAGCACGTTTCAGACACTGCAGCTGTCTGTCATTCACTCGCGTTATCGCGGCATCTTGCCTTCATTGCGGATATATAGCGCGCGGCAACGCGAATTGTTTCCTACTGCGCGCAGGCCCGCATGCCGGAGAGCTTCTTACTGCTGACGTGGAAATAACCCGACAGCTGGAATTTTCATGAGGCCCTTTGCACTACAGCAGGCATCGATGTACCGAGCGAACCTTCGCGTATAGGGTTTGTAGTGACGCACTACCACTATACAAGGTGACTTTTCCCTACGTAAAGGTTGAAGAAAGGCGAACCTACATTTATAGCATTCGTAGATTTAGCAAAAGCTTTAGACTGTGTTGAGTGGAGTATGGTCTTGGAAATTTTGAAGGTTGCAGGGATAAAATACTGGGAACGAACGCGTTGTTTACAACTTGTACACAAATCAAACTACACTTACAAGATTCTTGAAGAACTGGATAAATATATACATAAAAAAATACGAAAGATTATCTGGGTGGCCGGCCGGAGTGGCCGAGCGGTTCTAGGCACTACAGTCTGGAACCGCGCGACCGTTACGGTCGCAGGTTCGAATCCTGCCTCGGGCATGGATGTGTGTGATGTCCTTAGGTTACTTAGGTTTATTTTTCTAGGGGACTGATAACCTCACATGTTAAGTCCCATAGTGCTCAGAGCCATTTGAACCATTTGGACGGTTGTGGCATACCCCAGATGCACGAGTTGTCAGCAAAAAGTATGGGAATATTTTTAATTTCGCGGGCGTTATACATCTAATTTCCATTTTTCTTATTTTGTTGGTGGACTTGTAGCTAATGTATGTTGCATTTTCAGCTGTTTTGAATGTTTAGTTTGTCGTTGATAGTTGACAGGTTTATTTGTGTTTTCGAGTGTTTGACGGATTTTTACTTTCTAAAAAGATATGTCAAAGAATTTGCATCAAATTTTACTCGAAAAAACTGAAAAAAGTGCAGCACCATATTCGAAATGTTGACTGTGGCTTTTGGCGAATTTACCACGAGTTAAGACAAAAGAGCTTAAGAATGGTATAAACGTTTCAAAGAGGGTTGAGAAGACGTTGAAGGCGACCACCACAATGGACACCCTAGCACAGGGCTTCACAAAATACGTGCTCGCGGAGCAAGCTGTGAGCAGCAAGGCGCGAGCACGGAGCAGCGCGAGCACGCTACCCCCACTACCGGACCAGAGCGGAGAGTGGGGAGAGTCACGTGGGGTACACAACAGCTGCCGCCAGTCGATGTAAATCCGCGGCCACCTGCAGGGATATCACTCACGAATTATTACTGCGACAAAAGAAACAAATAAAGGAGAATGTACAGGTGCCACATAATTTTATTAGATTAGTGTATGCCTCTACCATCTGTAGACACTGAAACTAAAGAATTCCACGACAATCCTATATTTTCAATACTTTCTTCAACACTACTTAAAATATCATCTCCGGTTGTAGTGTTCTTCATGGCTACTACATCGAGGAGCTCCTCCCTCACCTGAAGATCTCTATTAACACCTCTAATAAATATGGCAAGCTGCGCTGCTCCAGTGATATCAACACTTTCGTCCAGAGCTAGAGAATACGCCATAAAATCTTTACAGATATTTGCAAGCTGGCTCTGGACGTCGTCTGCCATGTCCTGTATGCGACACATAATGGTCATGTTAGATAATGGCACAATACAAAACAGTTCAACTTGAGATGGACACAAATGTTCCGCTGCAACTACCAAACATTCTTTTATTAAATCGCCATCAGTTAAGGAGCGCAGGGGTTTTGCTAAAAGCAAAGCAATTTTGTAACCCACTCTGAGAGCTACCTCAGTTGATTTTTCTTCGTCGTCCAGATCTTCTTCGGATAGCTTCCTTTTAAGTTTAATAACTTCCTGTGCACGATCTGGTCAATCACATTTTCCACGTCAGTAGTCTTTCGCGTGGTACGACATATAATGTCGCTGCAAATTAAATTTCGTAAAAGAATTCAGCGTTTTGTGACATACTAAACATTTTGCAACACCATCTTTTTCTGTAAACAGATACAATTCCTCCCAATGGGGGTTGAACTGCGAAAGCATGGTTGGGGTTACACAACGGCGACTTCACATGATTCTTAACCAGCGAAGTGACTGTTAAGAGCTGATCGTAGTACTTTAAACGTTACACAGTCGGCGCGAATTCAGTAGGCACGCTGCGGCCCTATTCAAACGTGCGCGCGCATTTCCCCTCCCTCCCCTCCCTCCCTACTCCGCGACCTTGCACCTGCTCGCGAGCACGTGCCTGAGCAGACGCGAGTACTCGTGCTCAAAACCGGCCAGTTGTTAAGCCCTGCCCTAGCACATAAGTTACTGACGACAGTGTGGAAGAAGTAGAGAAAATGGTTCTGGAAAATTGCCGAATCACCATCATTGAGGTTACTGGTGATGACGGCATATCCTTTGGCTCACGCCAAGCAATTTTTTTCGGATTGATTTAGAAGTAGCGACTCCCAGGTCGTAAGTTGACATACGGCCGGGATAGCGGTGTACTGACCACGTGCCCCTCCGTATCTGCATCCAGCGTCGCCTGTGGGCTGAGGATGGCAGGGCGGCCGGTCGGTACCGTTGGGCCTTCAATGGTCTGTTAGGGCGAAGTTTCATTGTATGTCGCGGCTCATTTATTCATCTGCGCCTTGGTGTGGTAACTCCAAAAGTTCCGGGGTTAGGTCCTGTCACATATCGCTTCTTTCATTCGGCAGTGATGTGTATATACGGAGAATGCCACACTGCAACGTGGTTCATAGTTCACACTAAACTGACTAGGTAAATCTGTTCACAGATCGGAGGAACGCAAGGGCAGACCACTTCCAAAAAGCCAGCACCACGAACTCCAAACCAACCTTCGGGTTGACGACAGCTTTGCATTAGTATAGAAGTAAGTTTAGGTGGCTTAAGATCTTTTTCAATGCTTCTCTGCTGAGTCGGAAGACATGACCGGTACTAGAGCGATCAGAGAACCAGTAAGATATGTGCTATAGGCTTGGATAGAAAGTACCACTCATTATAATCTTAATTAAAGATTTTACAACCAAAAATAATCTACACAAAAAGCAATTATATCAACTGCACATAATCTGTACTTGACACTACTTACAGATTTCTGATAACAAAACAAAGGTGATGTTATTTTATGGAGAAACAAATGGGAAGCACAAAACAAAGGTGATGATATTTTATGGAGAAACAAATGGGAAAATTGTAGAGCAAATAACAAATTTTAGGTATCGGGGATGCAATACATTACGTGAAGACGATAAAGGTGGAGAAATTTAACTGAGTGAGTGTTACTATTAAAGGAAAGGAACAAGGGAATGTAAGAAAAGAAGCACATGTGAAGTTTTACAAGCCGGCCGGTGTGGCCGTGCGGTTCTAGGCGCTACAGTCTGGAGCCGAGCGACCGCTACGGTCGCAGGTTCGAATCCTGCCTCGGGAATGGATGTGTGTGATGTCCTTAGGTTAGTTAGGTTTAATTAGTTCTAAGTTCTAGGTGACTGATGAACTCAGAAGTTAAGTCGCATAATGCTCAGAGCCATTTGAACGATTTTTGAAGTTTTACAAAATGCTTGTCGTTCCCAGGTGTAGTGCATGGAAGCGAAGCCTGGACAACAACAATACACACACTAAGCGCCCAGAGGGCGGAAATGAGATTTCTCAGACTCTAACACTCACCAAGATACACAAGACCGAAAGTGAAATATAGAAATAAAGGCAGAATTAAGATTAATGTCTCTAAAGGAAAGAATAATAAACGAATGCAGAAGGTAACGGAGAAAGCACATCGGATTACCGAAAACATTATACAGACACTGATGCAAAGGTTTGCAGCGACGTTAGCTGCATTTTGGCACTGAAATGAGTAAATGGCAACTTGCGAAAATTTGTGCCAGACCGGGACTCGAACCCGGATCTCCCGTTCACTCGAGCGGTCAAGTTAATCGCGTGGGGTGTCTGAGCACGCTTTTCATCGACCCCAAAATTCCCAGACTGTTACACACTACCAGCGTAACATCATCTACAAATGAACCCCGTACTTGACACTTTCGGATTCCCGCAAGAGATCGGGCTTGATATCCATTCACACTGACAGAATGGACTTTGGTGTGTAATCCAAAAACAAATGGGAAGGCTCTGGCTAATCTCTACAAGAAGGCGGAATAGGCAGAGCCTAATATCTGAACGTGATGATAATAATATATGATGGTGATGTTGATTCAGGGGAATTTTTAATGTTAATATGTCAACGTAACTTAGCTCTTTATTCAAGAGCAGTTCTCTGTGACTTGTAACACTCTCGGCCGAGCGGTTCTAGGCGCTACACTCTGGAACCGCGCGACCGCTACGGTCACAGGATCGAATCCTGCCTCGGGCATGGATGTGTGTGGTGTCCTTAAGTTAGTTAAGTTTAAGTAGTTCTAAGTTCTAGGGGACTGATGACCTCAGAAGATAAGTCCCACAGTGCTCAGAGCCATTTGAACCTTTTTGTAACACTCTCCAAGTTCACTGAGCCTCCTCCACAGTGTGTCCCAGAAGGAATGTCAGTTGATATGAACGATCATTCGTAGCAAAAAAAGTCCAGTAAACATGACCTCTAAAATGCATACCTTAAGAGCTATGTGTACTCGTTCATTTTCATACTATAAAACATGCATCTTTTACTGAACAAGTGCTCATTGTTCTTAAGGTACGCATTTTAGAGCCCATGTTTACAGAATAAGTTTATGTTGTTGTTTTGGTCCATACTACCTCCTCTGAAAATATGGAAAGCGAAGAGCTTGCAGGAGCAGCGATGTGTTTCACAGTATCGAAGATGATTCACTCATAGCTCATAAGGTGTGCATGTTAGAGCCCATGTTTATTAGACTTTTTCGCTCCGACTGCTCGTTCCTTTCGTATCCTTGAATACTGACCATTTATCCTGGGACACCCTCGATAGAGACAGGTAGCTTCACCGCTTCTGTTCTGTCTGGCAGAGCATCAAGGAACAGTTTCGAGACGTCTTCTATGAGAGGCCGTTGATAAATTCGTCTGTTTTGTTTTTCTGATTTTTTCACAGCTTTTGCTTAGTTTTGCTTCAACTCCTGTTAGTAATATGGCAGGGTACAGAGAATATCTTAGCTGCCGTGCCTCCGTAGTGGGGTTAGAACGCTGGCGCAGAGTGAAGCCTGCGCGCGTAAAGCAATTAATAATGAATGCAGAGCGAGCGGCCGGGCTTGATGGATTCCTGGAGGCCGGGCAGCGCGACAGGTTGTCAAGGCGCGCCAACCCCGCACCTCGCAGCAATTAAACGAGAGCCGGCCCTGCCGGTACGCAGCAGGTGTGCCCGTAACTTGAAATGAAGCCACTTGCTGCAGCGCACTTAGCCTCCGCCTCCACCTCCGCAGTCGCCACGCCCATTAAAATGTGCCGGCGGCCGCTTTACGGCGGGGGCGGGGGGCGGGCCAATTACAGCTCGCCTCCGCCTCCGCCGCCCTCGCCGCCTCCCTAGGCCGTAACGGCTCCGATAATCCGGGCGGGATTATCCCGACACGTCCCTATTTACATAAACAGCCCCCGGGCCTGGCGGCGCGCCCTTGTACGCTCCAGGCGGAGCCCGGCCTTATCCTCGATTTACTGTCTGTTGAGTGCTCCGAACGTACTTAAGAGAGCGTAAAAGGAGACATAAATGTTTGTAGTGCCTCCGCTGCGGCACAATGGACACTCCACTTTACGAGCGGTCGCTGATAAGCCCCTTGGAAACGAGTAATCGAAGCGAGAGAAATTGTTTTGCCTCCGTGGTACGTACATAGACACGGGGCGACACACATAGAGGGGGAAAGAGAGGGGGGGCAGGCGTGGAGAGTGTGTGTGTGTGTGTGTGTGTGTGTGTGTGTGTGTGAGATAGAGAGAGAGAGAGAGAGAGAGAGAGAGAGAGAGAGAGGGGGGGGGGGGGGGAAAGAAAGGTCGTGAGGTTTTTGGAGGAGAGGTGAGGACGATTCACTGGTTTGTCTTCTTCAACATGTAGCACTGATAGATTGCGCAAGCTAGCCCATAACACATTGAGGCAAAGTAGCAACCAGTCCAGCCCGCTGACAAAGGCGGAGTGCCCTATTAAAAGTTAATCAACACTCTTGATAACAGAATTAGCTTCGTCTTTAGATAACGACCAGATCGGGCCAGTAGTCTACAAGTCGTGTTCATTATTTGCCGATTGCATCATATCAAATGAATTTTTCTCGGCAGTTGGGGAACTCCGTAGGCTTTCCTAAAAATGTGACTCCCGGCGCGTAAAGATTTTATAATTTTCTGATGCCTGGTTTAATTAATGTTGTGTCTAGACGAGACAGCCTAGACACAATGAGAGGAAGCCGAAAGGCACGCGCTTAAACTCACGCAGGCTGGCGTGAGGTCTGAAACACATTTGTAGAACATCGCTCTTGATGATACATTAATAGAATCTCAATATCAATTGAATACGGCGCCTTGCTAGGTCGTACCAAATGTAGCTGAAGGCTATGCTAACTATCGTCTCGGCAAATGAGAGCGTATTTGTCAGTGAACCATTGCTATGAACGTCGGCTGTACAACTGGGGCGAGTGCTAGTACGTCTCTCTAGACCTGCCGTGTGGTGGCGCTCGGTCTGCTATCACTGACAGTGGCGACACGCGGGTCCGACGTATACTAATGGACCGCGGCCGATTTAAATGCTACCACCTAGCAAGTGTGGTGTCTGGCGGTGACACCACAATTAATAAAGAATTTGTACAATGTGGCGTATTCCTAGAAGGCTAAAGTAGCCATTACTTCGATTTTCAGTTTTTTCTTCACAGGCCCCGTCCGCCGTTTTTTCGGAAGACCCTGGATTCCAGGTGTACACCACAGTCGAAACCAGTGCCTACTAGGAGCCGCCATTATGCACGCTGGTTACATCGGTATGTCGATTTAACGAACGACACAATGTAGCATGGTCATTAATCGGTTTCCGCGTAGTAATCGGTAATAACTTCGACGCGACGCGACAACGTGTGCGGAAACGGTTGGTACGGGAATCGTATCATGTTTCCGTAAAAGCAATCTCAGCTGCTACTGACTGGATTGGCCTCGTCATTTTTCATTACTATTAGTATTACAACTACCTGTCGGCGCACTCTCTCTTAATTCTGGGTTTGGGCCGTTCAGTATTTTGTCTGTAAATTGTACTATTTGATTATTATTGTGCCTTGACCTTCAGCAAGACGAGTTGTCGGCAGTTCCTCAACCTTTTTGGCGAGCAGTAACCGTTATTCAAGTGTAACAGCCACAGATTCCGGTCGCGATCGAGACAGCAGAAGAACCACAAGCGAGATTTGATATAGCCAGTTTTTGGGAAACAAGGAAAACGGGAAATCAATTAATTATTCAGTCATTTTTCAAGTCAAAACAGCGAGGCATGTTGTCCAATGTTGTTTTTGGGAAACAAGGAAAACGAGAAATCAATTAATTATTCAGTCATTTTTCAAGTCGAAACAGCGAGGCATGTTGTCCAATGTTATCATCCTGATGCATGATAGTGCCCTCCACTGCCAACGCGGTGGAGGCGACATTGCAGCAGTTTCAGTGGGAAACGCTGGAACATTCACCGTACAGTCCCGACCTTTCACCGTGTGACTTTCATGTGTTTGGACCTCTAAAACGAGCTGTTCGCGGACATCGATTCGCAACGGACGACGAAGTGTGTGGCTGAGTCCAGACCTGGATCCGACAGCAGCCTAATAGCTTCTTCAAAGGTGGAATCGACAGGCTAGTGTCGCAATGGGATAAATCTGCCAACAGTTTTGGCGACTATTTTTTTGTATTTGTACTGTGTATAACTACATTTTTTAGTTAATAAAATCGTTACCGTTACTTTACACTAGCGACCGGGGTTCGTTTGAATGCACCTGTAGTATGTGTATGTCGCAAAAAAACGTAGTCATTACATTGGGGTTATAAGAATTTCTTTCTTTTGTATTTCCTCCTCGCCACAAAACCAGTTGCAGTTCTCGCAAATTGTCCAGTAACGGTTTGTATGCCGTTTTAATTTTCTCTCAGATACTAAAACACACACACACACACACACACACACACACACACACACACACACACACACACATACCTTAGGCTGCTATCGACAGTTAGCGTTTACGACATCGGCAGTACTGCACAGACATTCCCACTGACAGCCGCTTTATTCCCGTTCAACCCTTATTGACCTCAAATTGGATCCGGTCCTGCAGGTTTTGCTGAAAAATACAAGAGTCGCAATACACGCTCTGCCCGCTGCGTTACCGTTGTAATTATCTCTCCTGTTTCATTTGCTCCCGTTCGTTTACATTAAACGGTTGGCGGCCTCTTTGCCGTGAATGAAACATTTTCCACCTGAGTCGTTCTCTGTTAATTAATTTCGTCATCATCTGCACTGGCCACATGTGATCCTTGTCCACAGCACATGTAGAGTCGGTTCCGTCCCGTAAAGCCCATGTTACGTGACGAAAGAATGGCGGAACGATCATTAAGACGAACAGCTAGATACCGTACTTGCCTTTAAACTAGCCAGTAAGCACTCGGTCTTAGGTTTGCAGCCAAGTTGCGATTTTATCTACAACTGTATTGGGACAACGTCTCTGATTCCGTTCTTCATGAGTCGAGGACGAATTTAGTTGCTCGCTGTTTGGACTCAAAACTTTGGCAAGCAACTATATCCGCACTTGACTCCTAAAGAAGGCAACTGACGATGGTGTCGAAATGGCGTGCAAAGAGAAAACGACAGCAAGGCTGCGAACCCAAACAGCTATTAAATCATCAGCTTCCTAAAAACAAACGAATGATCACAATATTCTTGTAGTTTTCTTGTTTTTGTGTAAGTAGTGCTGCACAGTTGTAAGTTATATGAAAAACGGCATTATGACAACAGACCCACAGCTCAATAATAATAGTCTGTCCCCATATTATGTTCTTTGGGGCTGTAATTAATCGCACAAGTACTTATTATTGTTATTGTTAATGGAAATCATCGCACAATTTGACATGTCTCAATATCGGTCGCTTGTTTATGCTCTCATTTGAATTCTTATACCAGACACATAACATCTGCATCTGCATCTACATCTGCATCCACATCCATACTCCGCAAGCCTGACGGTGTTTGGCGGAGGGTACCTTGAGTACCTCTATCGGTTCTCCCATCTATTCCTGTCTCGTATTGTTCGTGGAAAGAAAGATTGTCGGTATGCCTCTGTGTGGGCTCTAATCTATCTGATTTTATCTTCATGGTCTCTTCGCGAGATATACGTAGGAGGGAGCAATATACTGCTTGACTCATCGGTGAATGTGTGTTCTCGAAATTTCAACGAAAGCCCGTACCAAGCTACTGAGCGTCTCTCTTGCAGTCTTCCACTGGAGTTTATCTATCATCTCCGTGGCGCTTTCGCGATTACTAAATGATCCTGTAACGAAGCGCGCTGCTCTCCGTTGTATGTTCTCTATCTCTCCTGTCACCCCTGTCTGGTACGGATCCCACACCGGTGAGCAGTATTCAAGCGGGGGGAGGGGGGGGGGATGTAATGTACTTCCTTTCTTTTCGGACTGCATTTCCTTAGGATTCTTCCAATGAATCTCAATCTGGCATCTGCTTTACCGACGATTAATTTTATGTGGTCATTCCATTTTAAATCACTTCTAATGCCTACTCCCAGATAATTTATGGAATTAACCGCTTCCAGTTGCTGACCTGCTATATTGTAGCTAAATGATAAAGGATCTTTCTTCCTATGTATTCGCAGCACATCACACTTGTCTACACTGAGATTTAATTGCAATTCCCTGCACCATGCGTCAATTCGTTGCAGATCCTCCTGCATTTCAGTACAATTTTGCATTGTTACAACCTCTCGATATACTAAAGCATCATCTGTAAAAAGCCTCACTGAACTCCCGATGATATCCACAATGTCATTTATATATATTGTGAATAGCAACGGTCCTACTACACTCCCCTGCGGCACACCTGAAATCACTCTTACTTTGGAAGACTTCTCTCCATTGAGAATGACATGCTGCGTTCTGTTATCTAGGAACTGTTCTGTTATCTAGGAACTCTTCAATCCAATCACACAATTGGACTGATAGTCCATATGCTCCTACTTTGTTCATCAAACGACTGTGGGGAACTGTATCAAACGCCTTGTGGAACTCAAGAAACAAGCATCTACCTGGGAATCCGTGTCTATGGCCCTCTGAGGCTGAAGCGCTGGAATCATGTTTTGTGCTCCATCGGACAGATGACTGTTGGCGTCTACGCTGTGAAACATCTAAAAGCAAACACCCAGAAACTTTCGTGTCGTCTCGTTGTCACTGTAGGCTTGTACCATGGCAAACAAGGAGAGGATGTTGCTTGGTAGCTGGTATCCTCTTTCTGTAACACAGCTGCACGCGTGTATTAACAGGGTTCTTTATTAACTTACACAGGAAGCTACTTAAGATAGTCCAGGTGTTGTGGTACAAGCTCTTCCGTAATAGCCCACATTAGGCTCACTGCTGGTGAAGTAAAAGTCCAGTTATGCACTCTACTTTGGTTGCTATTTGCTGCCTGTGACCGAGACTCTTACTGCTGCGACTGCGACTGCAAGTGACTGATTCACTGGCTGGCTGACTGGGCTCTCCGGTCCGCGTCGGCGATCTAAATCCTGGCGGCGCGTTTCTTGCGAGTTTGTCTTTGCTCCCGCTCCTTACAGGCTCGCTTGCTCCGGCGCCTATTATCGATCTTCTCGCAACCTTTTTGCCGCCCACAGTTCTGGCGACAGCTTACGCCAGCACGGTAATGATCGACGAAAGGGTCCAGGCCGGAGGAGGGAGCTTCATGATTTAGGGAAGTTTACGTGGCATTCGCTCTGTGATCTCGACATTCTGGAAGACACATTCAGTCAACACAAGTCTTCATTTATCGATGGGGGATCATGTCCACCCGTACACGCAGTATACTTTTCCTCGGCACGATGGATCTTTCAGTAGGACAGTGCAACGTGTCACACCGGTCGCCCTGTACGTGTGTGGTTCGAAGAGCACCAAGCTGAGTTTTCCGTACTCCTCTCGCCACCAAACGTCCCGGATTTAAAACCCAATCGAAAATCTTGCCGCGCGGGATTAGCCGAGCGGTCTAGGACGCTGCAGTCATGGACTCTGCGACTGATCCCGGCGGAGGTTCGAGTCCTCCCTCGGACATGCGTGTGTGTGTTTGTCCTTAGGATAATTTAGGTGAAGTAGTGTGTAAGCTTAGGGACTGATGACCTTAGCTGCTAAGTCCCATAAGATTTCTCACACATTTGAACATTTCGAGAGTCTGTGGGACCAACTCGGTCAGGCTGTTGGTGCTGTGGTACCTCAATCGAGGGTTGCAGAATTGTAACCGGAGTGAAGTTTCACTCTGCAGCGGAAGTTTCAAATCAGCACACATTCCGCTGCAGGGTCTGTATTCGATGTGGGAGAATGGGCCGCTCAGTGTCTCAGTTTATTACACGTTTCCGCCTTTCCCTAATTTTGTTATACATATTTTTTTTCTTTGGTGAAGGAAACGATGTAACTACGCTGCTCGTTAATGTGCAAACGAGTCCAGTTACAAAGAACTAACAGGCGGAAGACGTTACGAGCTGCTGAAAATTTCCTAGAACACGCAAGTTTGCGGGGCGCGCCTCGAGAGAGGGAAGCCGTAATTCTGCGGGCGCGGACAGTGACATCTGGCAGCGAACCGCCGCCCTAGGGAAGGAACGCGGCCGGGCCTTGTCAGAGCTGGCGCATTACCGCATAATGGGCACGCCGCAGTCCGCGGCCTTTTTGAGGAGGCTTTTTGTGCCGGCCCGGGGGCCAGGAGAAGGCATAAAGAATGATATATAAGCCGGGCCAGCTGTGCGAGAGTAATGGCGCGCTGCTGGCACGCGCCCAGCGTCAAGCCCGCCCGGGCATTTGGCATTAATGTTCTCAATGACATTAGAAAACAGCGCGGCCCGCGAAAAACCCGGCCGACATGGCGGCCGCTTTCATTTTAATTTGCAGGCTAATCCGCTGCCATTGTGTGTGTGTGTGTGTGTGTGTGTGTGTGTGGCGCGAGAATACGGATAATGCCCGCACAAATAAACAACGCCGTCAATAATTTCAGGGTAAAACGCGAAAGATTCTAAAAGGAACTACGAAAGTCGTCCAGAAGCCATGTCATTCGCAAGCGAGAACAGTACCGTGAAGCCGCGCTACATTCCCCATGTCTTGCCATAGACACTTTGTTGCCACTGCCTACATCAGCTGCGAGTAGTCATGGGACGTACGTATCTACATCCACATCCACATCCACACTCCGCAAGCCACCTAATGGTGTGTGGCGGAGGGCAGCTTGAGTACCTGTATCGGTTCTCCCTTCTATTCCAGTCTCGTATTGTTCGTGGAAAGAAAGATTGTCGGTATGCCTCTGTGTGGGCCCTAATCTCTCTGATTTTATTCTCATGGTCTCTTCGCCAGATATACGTAGGAGGGAGCAATATAGTGCTTGACTCCTCGGTGAAGGTATGTCTCGAAACTTCAACAAAATCCCGTACCAAGCTACTCAGCGTCTCTCCTGCAGAGTCTTCCACTGGAGTTTATCCAGCATCTCCGTAACGCTTTCGCCATTACTAAATGATCCTGTAACGAAGCGCGCTGCTCTCCGTTGGATCTTCTCTATCTCTTCTATCAACCCTATCTGGTACGGATCCCACACTGCTGAGCAGTATTCAAGCAGTGGGCGAACAAGTGTACTGTAACCTACTTCCTTTGTTTTCGGGCTGCATTTCCTTAGGATTCTTCCAATGACTCTCAGTCTGGCATCTGCTTTACCGACGATCAACTTTATATGATCATTCCATTTCAAATCACTCCTAATGCGTACTCCCAGATAATTTATGGAATTAACTGCTTCCAGCTGCTGACCTGCTATATTGTAGCTAAATGATAAGGGATTTCGAGGAACGAGGAAGGAAGTAGCGTACTGCGCCAGTTGATTCCATTTTCATAAGAACGACATCTCAGTCGTGCCGGAGAGCGTCAGCGAGTACTGAAATGTTTTTCGAAAAAAAAATTTATTCTCCAGCACAATCCCACACAAGGAATTACCGATTTCAGCCGTTTGATTTTTGGTTTGTGGTGCGCTCAACTGCGCGGCCATCAGTACCTGTGCAAAGTCCCAAGTTCACACAGTCCAATCTAGCCACTGTCACGAATGATGAGGACAACACAAACACCCAGTCTCCGGGCAGAGAAAACCACCAACCCGGACGGGAATCGAACACGGGACCCCATGATACAGAGGCGGCAACGCTAGTCACTAGACCACGAACTGCGGACTGATTTCAGCTGTCACCGACTATCTCCTCATCTTAAGAAGGAAACAGTAGGTGACTCCCAGGATGGCCGTTGTGGCCGAGCGGTTCTAGGCGCTTCAGTCCGGAACCGCGCTGCTGCTACGGTCGCAAGTTCGAATCCTGCCTCGGGCATGGATGTGTGTGATGTCCTTAGGTTAGTTAGGTATAAGTAGTGCTAAGTCTAGGGGACTGATGACCACAGATGTTAAGTCCCATAGTGCTTAGCGCCATTTGAACAATTTTTCGCTCCTAATATTGGGTAAATATGGTGTTCCCGCTCGGAGGATCAGCTACTGCTCCCTTCCCATGGTTTCAATATGGCGGCTGATCGCTGAAACGAGTAATTTCTTGTTGGTAATTAATTTACGTGTGATTGTTTCCGAAAATAAATTATTTTTCTAAAGTTTCAAATTTTATTTGTTTCTCTCTGTTCAGTAAAAGTAATTTACCTGCTGACGTTGCCAGTTTTTCTTATTCAGATTTCTGCCTAAGTTCTGTTTGGCGTTAGCCTTGGTGTCACTTCACTATCACTGTAACTGCTGGTGGTATCGGAATCACTGCTAACAAGTATAAATTTATCTCATGGATTCTTGTAGTTCGTACCTAATCAATATGTAAAAGTACTCAGAAATTATTTATTTATCTGTCTCTGTCAACCAGAAATAGTTATTCTCTCCCATTAATGAATGTTGAATTGAGAAGACACTACAAATTGAAATAATTGTGACGGGTTGTCACGAATGAATTGGGTTCCAAACAGGTGGTAAATGACATAGTTCTTGCACGCGTAAAATGTAAGAATTGAAATACACTACTGGCCATTAAAATTGGTACCCCAAGAAGAAATGCAGATGATAAACGGGTATTCATTGTAGAAATATATTATACTAGAACTGACATGTGATTACATTTTCACGCAATTTGGGTGCATAGATCCTCAGAAATCAATACCCAGAACAACCACATCTGGCCGTAATAACGGCCTTGATACGCTTGGGCATTGAGTCAAACAGAGCTAGGATGGCGTGTACAAGTACAGCTGCCCATGCAGCTTCAACACGATACTACAGTTCACCAAGAATAGTGACTGGAGTATTGTGACGAGCCAGTTGCTCGGCCACCATTGACCAGACGTTTTCAACTGGTGAGAGATCTGGAGAATGTGCTGGCCAGGGCAGCAGTCGAACACTTTCTGTATCCAGAGAGGCCCGTACAGGACCTGCAACATGCGGTCGTGCATTATCCTGCTGAAGTGTTTGGATTTCGCAGGGATCGAACGAAGGGTAGAGCCACGGGTCGTGACACATCTGAAATGTAACGCCCACTGTTCAAAGTGTCGTCGATGTGAACAAGAGGTGACCGAGACGTGTAACCAGTGGCAGCCCATACCATCACGCCGGGTGATACGCCAGTATGACGATGACGAGTACACGCTTTCAATGTGCGTTCAGCGCGATGTCGCCAAACACGGATGCGACCATCATGATGCTGTAAAAAGAACCTAGATTCATACGAAAAAATAACGTTTTCCATTCGTGCACCCAGGTTCATCGTTGAGTACACCATCGCAGGCGCTCCTGTCTATGATGCAGAGTCAAGGGTAACCGCAGCCATGGTCTCCGAGCTGATAGTCCATGCTGCTACAAACGTCGTCGAACCGTTCGTGCAGATGGTTGTTGCTTGAAAATGTCCCCATCTGTTGACTCAGGGATCGAGACGTGACTGCACGATCCGTTACAGCCATGCGGGTAAGATGCCTGTCATCTCGACTGCTAGTGCTACGAGGCCGTTGGGATCCAGCACGGCGTTCCGTATTACCATCCTGAACCCACCGATTCCATATTCTGCTAACAGTCATTGGAACTCGACCAACGCGAGCAGCAATGTCGCGATTCGATAAACCGCAACCGCGATGGGCTACAATCTGACCTTTATCAAAGTCGGAAACGTGATGGTACGCATTTCTCCCCCTTACGCGAGGCATCACAACAACGTTTCACCAGGCAACGCCGGCCAACTGCTGTTTGTGTATGAGAAATCAAAAGAATGGTTCAAATGGCTCTGAGCACTATGCGATTTAACATCTGAGGTCATCAGTCGCCTAGAACGTAGAACTAATTAAACATAACTTACCTAAGGACATCACACACATCCATGCCCGAGGCAGGTTTCGAGCCTGCGACCGTAGCGGTCGCTCGGTTCGAGACTGTAGCGTCTAGAACCGCACGGCTACTCCGGCCGGCTATGAGAAATCGGTTGGAAACTTTCCTCATGTCAGCACGTTGTAGGTGTCGCCACCGGCACCAACTTTGTGTGAATACTCTGAAAAGCTAATCATTCCCATATCACAGCATCTTCTTCTTGTCGGTTAAATTTCGCGTCTGTAGCACGTCATCTTCGAGGTGAAGCAATTTTAATGGCCAGTAGTGTAAAATGTGTTTCATCATTGGTAACAAAAAGAATTAATAGGAGATATCAAAATGTGGGATTTTGAACGAAGTGGCCAACAACATTTTTCTGTCATGTAGGGTTGCATAAAACAGCGTCGATAGGGTCAGCTGCATCACCCTATATATTAACCTTTTAACTGCATTACATACTGGACAGTTCTCACTTCCACACTTCCCATTTTGATATCGCCTTTTAATTTCGTTGTTTCTAATGAGGAAAACACTTTATAAAGCAACGTCGCTGAACCATTTCGAACGATTAAGTACTATAAACGGTGTAAGCTTATGAAGACATCTGGAACCCGTACGGGCACACCGGTAATTACACACAGAAAGACAGAAGATGAGGTATATCTTGGTCCAAAAATATCATGTTAGTCATGGTCAATACTCTCTTGTAATTTTTTTAGTGTGGTTCCATTTGCTAACAGTCGCCCAAAAATGGTTCAAATGGCTCTAAGCACTATGGGACTTAACATCTGAGGTTATCAGTCCCCTAGACTTAGAACTACTTATAACCTAACTAACCTAAGGACAACACACACATCCATGCTCGAGGCAGGGTTCGAACCTGCAACCGTAGCAGCAGCGCAGTTCCGGACTGAAGCGCCTAGAACCGCTCGTTCACAACGGCCGGCTAGTCGTCCAAATCTCTGAGAGTGAGCTTACATCGATTACGTGGCTGTCGCCTGTCTGGATACCATTCCTGATACAGATGTCGCGCAGGTTGCATAAAACGACGTTGGTAGGGGCAGCTTGAATGACCCAGTATAGTTTCCGCTTGTTTGTTGCATGACTAGTTCTAGTATCACGTCTGTGTATGTGTCTGTTAATGCAGGGTTGCAACAAGTTATGGAAAGTTGTAATGTATATGGCTGAAATCGCTTATTATTGGTACACAATCCAAGTTTCGTTTAGAAAATTAGTGATTTATGATGCGTTGAAAACTGGGACATTAGTGCTTCGAAACTGGTGTAGAAATAAACACGTTAAAATTGGCTGTAGCAAGGTTCTTAACCAAAACAAAAGAGTCGTATTCCATTGTTGGTTAGCGTACCCGGAGGGATTGTTCAGCTATCCTAATCAGAAAGTATCTCCCTCCGTGAGAGGTGCCTCGTAAGTACAAGAGTTTTTGAGTGTAGATGATTTTGTGTAGTGTAGCTTCTGTGTTGGTTATTGATGAGAGGAGAGAAAGGGTGGAAAGCACCGCGATGCTTCCCAAAAGCAACAAGGAGACCGATGGGGCTAACGCCCCCATCCAACGGAGGGCTCACCACCAACACTCACTCCATGAGGCGGCTGCAGAGAGGTCTGCAAAACGAAGGAACATTATGTTTTAACGTCCTGTCGATTACGAGATAATGAGAGACGCAGCACAAGCTCGCAATGGAGAAGGAGAAGTGGCTGTGGCCTTTCAAAGGAATCATCCCGGCCATGAGGGATTTATGGAATTCACGGGAAACCTCACCACTGCCCCACCTCGCTCAGTGAGTGATTTTGAATTTAATCCAGGACATTAGCGGATACACTGGCCATCGGGAACGTAACGCTACCGCCTTCCGTTCACTTTTGAGGCAGATACTTGAGGTGAAAAGTTTTTGGACTATCGGGATTCGAAACATCTACCTCTACATCTACATCCACATTCATACTCCGCAAGCCACCTGACGGTGTGTGGCGGAGGGTGCCTTGAGTACCTCTATCGGTTCTCCCTGCTATTCCACTCTCGTATTGTTTGTGGAAAGAAAGATTGTCGGTATGCTTCTGTGTGGGCTCTAATTTCTCTGATTTTATCCTCATGGTCTCTTCGCGAGATATACGTAGGAGGGAACAATATACTGCTTGACTCTTCGGTGAATGTATGTTCTCGAAACTTCAACAACATCCCGTACCGAGCTACTCTGCGTCTCTCCTGCAGAGTCTTCCACTGGAGTTTATCCAGCATCTCCGTAACGCTTTCGCCATTACTAAATGATCCTGTAACGAAGCGCACTGCTCTCCGTTGGATCTTCTCTATCTCTTCTATCAACCCTATCTGGTACGGATCCCACACTGCTGAGCAGTATTCAAGCAGTGGGCGAACAAGCGTACTGTTACCTACTTCCTTTGTTTTCGGATTGCATTTCCTAGGATTCTTCAAATGAATCTCAGTCTGGCATCTGCTTTACCGACGATCAACTTTATATGATCATTCCATTTTAAATCACTCCTAATGCGTACTCCCAGATAATTTATGGAATTAACTGCTTCCAGTTGCTGACCTGCTATATTGTAGCTAAATGATAAGGGATCTATCTTTCTATGTATTCGAAGCACATTACACTTGTCTACATTGAGATTCAATTGCCATTCCCTGCACCATGCGTCAATTCGCTGCAGAGCCTCCTGCATTGCAGTACAATTTTCCATTGTTACAACCTCTCGATACACCACAGCATCATCTGCAAAAAGCCTTAGTGAACTTCCGATGTCATCCACAAGATCATTTATTTATATTGTGAATAGCAACGGTCCTATGACACTCCCCTGCGGCACACCTGAAATCACTCTTTCTTCGGACCGAGCGAGGTGACGCAGTGGTTAGACACTGGACTCGCATTCGGGAGGACGACGATTCAATCCCGCGTCCGGCCATCCTGATTTAGGTTTTCCGTGGTTTCCCTAAATCTCTCCAGGCAAATGTCGGAATGGTTCCTTTCAGAGGGCACGGCCGACTTCCTTCCCCGTCCTTCCCTAATCCGATGAGACCGATGACCTCGCTGTCTGATCTCCTTCCCCGAAAACAACCAACCAACTCTTACTTCGGAAGACTTCTCTGAGTCGAGTGCCGCTGCACTGGCATGCATTAGCTACCTCAGCTAACAAGGGAACCTCCCCATCGCACCCCACTCAGATTTAGTTATAAGTTGGCACAGTGGATAGGCCTTGAAAAACTGAACACAGATCAATCGAGAAAACAGGAAGAAGTTGTGTGGAACTATGAAAAAAATAAGCAAAGTATACAAACTGAGTAGTCCATGCGCAAGATAGCCAATACCAAGGAGAGTGTGAGCTCAGGAGCGCCGTGGTCCCGTGGTTAGCGTGAGCAGCTGCGGAACGAGAAGTCCTTGGTTCACGTCTTCCCTCGAGTGGAAAGTTTACTTTCTTTATTTTCGCAAAGTTATGATATGTCCGTTCGTTCACGGACGTCTCTGTTCACTGTAATAAGTTTAGTGTCTGTGTTTTGCGACCGCACCGCAAAACCGTGTGATTAGTAGACGAAAGGACGTGCGTCTCCAATGGGAACCGAAAACAAATTGCCCACGGAATACATCTCACATATTTAATGCACTCTCGTGCAAAGTAGCGAACAGTCAACTGCCAGCCAGGGAGCCTCGTTAGCAGGAATAATCTCTCTTCCGTGCGCTGTAGTCGACTGACGTCGTGTGTTTCGATGTTTGTTTAGGTGTAACGTCCCCATACTACGGCGTAGTTATCTCGCATCGGATGGACGGACGGACGGACAGATAATAATTGTCTGAAAATAAAAAATTAATTTCACTCGAAGGAAGACTTGAACCAAGAACCTCTGGTTCCACAGTTGCTCACGCTAACTACGGAACCACGGCGCTCCAGCGCTCACACTATCCTTGATGTTGCCTATCTTGCGCATGGACTACTCAGGTTGTATATTTTGCTTATTTTTTTCATAGTTCCAAACAACGTCTTCCTGTTTTCTCGATTGATCTGTGTTCAGTTTTTCAAGGCCTATCCACCGTGCCAACTTATAACTAAATCTGAGGGGGGTGCGATGGGGAGATTCCCTTGTAAGATGGCAGTTGTTTTTAGCTGATTTGGAATAATACGACTAGACTCTCACAGGTCAAAAACAGAAACCACAGTCTTTATTGGAATAAGAGGACGCTGCAAGGAGAGAAGAGGAACAAGAGAGATGGTAAAGCGAGATCGAGGGTAGCAGGTGTCCGACGCCAGAGTAGACGGGGAAAGTTTGGTGGCAGCTGAAGGGTGCAGGGTGGCTTTCTCAAAAGCGGAGCGCCGACTGGCTCCCGCCTCGCGGCCTATTATTTCCCCGGGAGTCTCTTCAGGAAAGGTGCCCCTTTGCCGGTACAAAAGGCGCGAAACGTGACGAATAAATCAGAGCGGGCCGCGTCGCCGCGTCCGCGGCCGGCTTCCGCCCCCACCCCCACCCCCACCCCCACCCCCACTGGCCGGGTCGCGCCTCGCCGCGCCGGTATCAGCGTTCACGGGAGATTGCGCGCCCGTATTCAGGCGGTGCAAGCGGTGCCTGCTCTAAATCACTCCAGCCAGCCAGCCAGCCAGCCGGACCACTTTGCACAGTGCTCCGCGCCGCGCCGGCTAACTCGCAAGTCGCAGTTCCGCGTCCGGTCGCGGCACGCTCGGCTGCGCCCGTGACCTCTGACCTCGGCCGCCGTTTGCTCCCCGACTCGCAGCCCCTGCACTGCAGTTCGTTGCACCCCCTCCAGGCCGACTGCTGCTGTGTGCCTCGCCAGGACTTTCATCCAGATCTTTGTCTGTAGCGGCCACATTCTACCACCTACCAATTAGCACTTACGCCCTACAGTAGTTCTGCTAGTGATTTCGCGAAAGTCTTCCGCAACAAACGCGAAAAAAGGCAAAATAAATAGTCGTGTTCAAAAGTCGCTTAACTGGGTACTGAGGGGCCAGATATACCGGGTGATCAAAAAGTCAGTATAAATTTGAAAACTTAATAAATCACGGAATAATGTAGATAGAGAGATAAAAATTGACACACGTTCTTGGAATGACGTGGGGTTTTATTAGAACGACCCCATATTGCTAGACGCGTGAAAGATCTCTTGCGCGCGTCGTTTGGTGATGATCGTGTGCTCAGCCGCCATTTTCGTCATGCTTGGCCTCCCAGGTCCCCAGACCTCAGTCCGTGCGATTATTGGCTTTGTGGCTACCTGAAGTCGCAGGTGCATAGTGATCGACCGACATCTCTAGGAATGCTGAAAGACAACATCCGACACAATGCCTCACCATAACTCCGGACATGCTTGACAGTGCTGTTCACAACATTATTCCTCGACTACAGCTATTGTTGAGGAATGATGGTGGGCATATTGAGCATTTCCTGTAAAGAACATCATCTTTGCTTTGTCTTACTTTGTTATGCTAATTATAGCTATTCTGATCAGATGAAGCGCCATCTGTCGAACAGTTTTTGAACTGTGTATTTTTTTTTGTTCTAATAAAACCCCATGTCATTCCAAGCATGTCTGTCAATTTGTACCTCTCTATCTACATTTTTCCGTGATTTATTCAGTTTTCAAATTTATACAGACTTTTTGATCACCCGGTATAACAATGGCTGAGTACATTGTGTCATGCACCATAATTCGAGCATACCGTGCAAGTTTTTAGAAGTAATCTATATTACTAATTAGCTAACTCGGTGCAGGGTCCCATTTGCAGGTTGTCTATGTAACGGCTTCCAGGGGCAATAAAAATTTAAATTTCAAAATTTCACATAGCTATCAACCCAACTTAAAAATTTTAAATGCTCTCATAATCTACTTATCTAGAGCTATATTCGTACGCTAAGGGTTAAATATATTAGCTTGGTGCATAAGTTCTTTGCATTTTTCAATAAGCTTAATAATCGCAACAGATACCCGTAACATCGACCTTAGTTTAAATCAAATGGCTCGAAGCACTGTGGCACTTAACATCTGAGGTCATCAGTCCCTTAAACTTAGAACTACTTAAACCTAACTAACCTAAGGACATCACACACATCCATGCCCGAGGCAAGAATCGAACCTGCGACCGTAGCAGCTGCTCGGTTCCGGACTGAAACGCCTAGAATCGTTCGACCACAGCGGCCGGCTCCCGACCTTAGTCATCACTATTGTATTCTCCTTCACTATTTAGAACAGTTTGCCAACGCTGGGGCAATTGTTCGAGACCACGGCTGCAGATATCACATGATTTACCAACCTAGCCGGCCGGAGTGGCCGAGCGGTTGTAGCACTGTGGCTGTGAGCACTATGGGTCTTAACTTCTGAGGTCATCAGTCCCCTAGAACTTAGAACTACTTGGACCTAACTAACCTAAGGACATCACACACATCCATGCGCGAGGCAGGATTCGAACCCCGCGACCATAGCGGTCGCGCGGTTCCAGACTGAAGCGCCTAGAACCGCTCGGCCACACCGTCCGGCCTCAACTAGCACTTATCGACTGAGACGTTAAACATAATCTCAGTATCAAACGTTTTCCAGACTTCTTGTCGTATGCATGGTTAATGTCGAAAGATTTGACACATTGCCTCATTTGTAAAGTAATCAGAGATGTTTGTAGCTGTTTTACAAATGGGAGTTCGACTCTTTAAGGAGTTGGATGTGAGGCTTTACTGGTTCATTCCAAGTGGCTCCCACTCTTTCCAGGAGAGTATACGGTGCTTTGAAACTTCTTGGCCAATCAAAACAATGTGCCAGACTCGAACTCGAACCTAGGATCTTATTATCTGAATGATTGCAGTTTGCCTCACTGGCTGCCTTTGTGTGGATTAAAAATTTATAATAATTACTGCTGGTTTCGGCTGTGAAGCCGCTGTCAGATGATCGTATACTCTAACACATCCAAACAAACTTATGTGGATTAGACTTTAAGCAATCGTTATTTTAAACGTACTTCCGTTTAAAGCATGATGGGCTATATGCACGCTACTGACGAATAGGTTTGCCTCCGTATCGAAAGAAAACTGGGTCTTTATTAATCTTCTGAACAGATACAGGAAAGTACCGATGCTAGCTGTAGTCACTGCCAATGGGCTGTCGTAATACGGTTCACTGACGCAGCCGAGGAATTTTCTTTTGTGGACATAGTCCTTGATAGCGGCAGTCGCAGTGACTCGGAGGTTTGCCTTGGCAGGCGAGGCGCGTCTCCAGTTAGTAGGCCTGGGGCGTGGCTAGCGTAAATCCCGGAGTGTATTGCACCTTCGGTGAGTGAAACTTCGACTGAGGAATCACTTGGCGTGACAGACATTAAGCCAAGCCAGAGAATGGTGAACTGTGGATGCCCGATGTCAACTCCCGCAGAGCGGCTAGGCAGCGTCCTGTAAAGCCGTGTAGCGCGATTACACTGGGAGATAATGGTGTTGGAACGTGACTTGCGGAGGCGATACAGTGCCAGTGTTAGCAGCGCTGTGTACAGTGAACGTAGCGCCACCGGCTGCTGGAGGTCTCATGCGGATGTGTTCCTGGCGTACTGAAAGGATTGCAACCCGCAGTACACCAATGTGTCGCTGGTGGCTGGGCTGTAGGCGGCAGTTCGCAGCACACCACTGTGTGGCTGGTAGCTGCGCTGTAGGCGACATCCGGCATACTGCAAAGCAAATGTTCTATAAAGCAAATGTTTTCAGTTGATATACAGTCTGCAAATACGATACGCCCAGAATTCAAGTGTTTGTAGAACGTGTCTCCAGAGGAAAAAAATGAGCGTAGAAACAAAGTCCTTATACGTCATCCATGGTGCAACAGACTGCAGAGTGTCGATGTTGTAGGGACCACTGTCTGCCTTTAGACCACTACCTCAGCAATAAATGTGAGTTTCTACCTTTGACCGGAAACGGAAATATTCACAATGTTCCTCACAACATTTGCTATAGTAGCTGCCGTCCACACTTGTTGCAACACTGTAGGCACCACAGCACTGTGGAGAGCGGTAAGTGCTGTGGCGGTGGAGTGGAAATGTGCCAGCTCACGTTTCCTGTCGATGAGGTAGCGTATCGACTATGCGTTGATTTCTATAGCTAAGAAGCTCTGTAGCACCGTGGATGAGCTTCTGTATAATGGTTACTATCCTCAGTTTTTTTCATCAAGACACCCAGCTGTGAACGATTCTTCCGCAGACATTATTTTTAGTGTTGTATGCTTATCAGTATGTACGGTACTTTGAACTGGTTTCCAGAGTTATCAGCACCTTTTTCGAACTATAGTAAGCGTACATTCTCTGTTTGTTTAGTTTACTTCCTGATGTAACTTGCATATCGTGGACAGAGTGTGCTTGAGCACTGGTTGTGTGGAATATTTATTGCTATTTTGTCGACAGTTTCATTTTTTTCTATAAATATCTGGTGTGAAGGGAAAACAACCTTGTGTGTGTGTGTGGTGTGTGTGTGTGTGTGTGTGTGTGTGTGTGTGTGTGTGTGTGTGTGTGTGTGTACACCTCAGTTGTGTTTCTATACACAGCAAAATAGATGTGCTGCTGCTAATTAGAGGTACTGTCAATGTCTTGTTCCGCCCGTCTTATGTGAACATGTATTGTTATGAATAAGAAAGGTGGGACAGTGATGAAACACTGGACTACAGATCGTGAGGGCGGTTGTTAGGGACTACATAAAGATAACTTGTAGAAGGCGTACTTTTCTATCCTGAAAGCTGATGTGTGAATATGATCCATTATACATAATTATTTATTAATTAAATTTGTTTTCTGGTATTTTGAAATTTGTGAAAAAATATTACTCGTACGAGCATTTCAAGTGAGAGAACAGGTTCTGAACTGGCGCATACAATATTAATCTCCCAAGAAATATCCGACTCTTGCCTGTGTTGCTTACGTATACTGAACATGGCTCTATTTTATAACTTAATCATCTTTACCTGCCGATACAATGAACCAAGAAACAGGTTTAAATTCAAAGCTACAGGTGAGAACACATTTTGTGTGATGGATTGTTCAGATCAAGTCGAACCAGCCAGATATACTTTTAAAAAACCGTGTTTTATTTCTATCGCCGGTTTCGGGTTATTGTGTTGATCTTCAGATGGCTACACTTGTTTTAGTACAGCGACAGTATCGGCAGTAACAAGTCGTCTGCTCGTGTACTGTGTAAGAGTGTGTAAGTAGTTAGAGCCACTTTGTATGATATGTGGATGACTTGTGTAAGATAGAAGCATCTGCTTCAGTGCGTGCATATTGCTTTTTGTTATGCAAGTTATTATACATAGCATAAAGAAGTGGCGTTAACAAGCTAAATTTCCTTTTCAGTACAGTGGCAGACGACATGTTACGAGGGATAATTAGAAAATTTTAATTATCATATCGAAATAATAAAGCTAGATAATTAATTTTCTGGTTTGTTTACTTGTACCTGTCTGCAGTCCAGGTACGCGCTGAAATACTCGCGTCGCAGTACCGTGGCACGTCGCTAGAGGGGCCGAGGTAAAATGAGACACGGCGCTGAGACAGTGGAGATAGCTTGCGAACTTTCTTTCGAGTTCTCTAGCGGCGTGCTACTTCACTGTGGGGCATGGATTATAACGTGTAACAAGACTGCAGCAGTGTACTTGCAAACAACTAAAAACATTAATGACGCACCTATATTTCTTCGAGGTGGTAATTAAAACTTTATCGCCGCACCTCCCACTGACGATTCTGAAGATGGACATAGTGGCCAGAAACAAGTCACGGCAATGAAATAAGGCTTCCTAAAAGATTTTCTGGGTGGATTTTAGGGTTCCATACCCCAGTTGGTAAAAACGTAACCCTTATAGGATTGTTGTCCATTTCTGACCGTTTGTCAATACCCCTTTTTCTCGTGAAATGGTAGATATCAAGCTGAAATTTATGTGAAATACGAAGGTCTACAGTCCCTTGGCGGTGTAATAAATTTAAGCTTCCAATGCAATGTTGCCATTTATGTCACATATTTTCTTGATTCTTACAAACTTACTTTTCAAATTGTATCATTACGCCGCCAAGTTTTATTGCTTTTATTTTTACATTAGGCCTGTTTAGGGTGAATTGCCATAATCGAGTTATCTGCAAGAAAAAAATTTAATTCCATTTATGATTGAATACAAACGAATACATAGGACTAAACACAAACTAAACGCCGTTTGAACAGGCCTTGGAAGGCCTACCGCACCGACCGGCCGCCGTGTCGTCCTCAGCCCACAGGCGTCACTGGACGCGGATATGGAGGGGCATGTGGTCAGCACACCTCTCTCCCGGCCGTATGTCTGTTTACGAGACCGGAGCCGCTACTTCTCAATCAAGTAGCTCGTCAGTTTGTATCACAAGGGCTTAGTGCACTCCACTTGCCAACAGCGCTCGGCAGAACGGATGGTCACGCATGCAAGTGCTAGCTCAGCCCGACAGGGCTTAATTTCGGTGATCTGACAGCAACCGGTGTTACCACTGCGGCAAGGCTGTTGGCCAGGACTAAACAAAGCCTATACCGAAATTAGTCTACGCAAATAGTGTACAGTGACAGTTTCCAGCAACATCTTATGGACATGCAAATAATAAGTAAAATAAATAATAATCCAGGAAACAGTACTGGCAAAATTTCTAAATAATACCGAAAATTAAAAATTACATAAAATTATAAAAAGAAAATTTATAGATTAAGCTATAACACACAGAAAAAGAAAAAGTATAACAGTAGCAAAGATCAGGACCTACATAACACAGAAATGCCTATAACCTTGTAGTACTGGTGGAGTATCTGTCAGATAAGCTGTCGAGAAAGTATTGATGTTAAGAATATAATCTGACAATTACATGAAGCACTAAGTCGGATAAGGTGATAACCAACCACTAGTACTCCAGCAACAGCAAACGAACATGATCAACAAGCAAATAGCGATAGAATCATCGATATCGCCTGGATGTCAAGACCATGCATAAGTGTATAATAATGGATTTCGTTTAATAATTAACTATGAAATTAGAAATAATGTGCCATAATTATGTACAATTTACCTACAGATAACATGATTATGGCATTTCAGCCGAAATAGACCAACTGTAAAAATAAAACAATTAAAAAAATTAGCAGCATATTTTGGATTGTAGTTATACGATGTCCTTAAAAGATATATACTACGCATTGGGCCAGGAACTGTATACAAATTACATAGCAAAATCTGTAGATGAACTGTCTATACGCGAGGGGTCGTTCAATGAGTGATGCAACACATTTCTTTTTTTTCTGAAAGGAGGTTGGTTTATTCAGGATTGCAATACGCCATATTATTTCTCATTCTTTTCGGTAAAAAGCTCCATTTGTCAATATAATCTTCGTTCAATCCGACGGCCTTTCGCCACCTTAGCCGGTCCCCTTTAGCCGAGTGTTTCTAGGCTCTTCAGTTCGGAACCGCACTGCTTAGAACTCAGTTTCCATCTGAGCTCTTGATATTCATACAAGTGGTTCTCTTTTCTTAAAAGGTCTCTTCAATTTTCCTGTAGGCAGTATCTATCTTACCCCTAGTGAGATAAGCCTCTACATCCTTACATCTCTGACAGAATTACAATGTCATCGGCGAACCTCAAAGTTTTTATTTCTTCTCCAAGGATTTTAATTCCTACTCCGAATTTTTCTTTTGTTTCCTTTACTACTTGCTCAATATACGGATTGAATAACGTCGGGGAGACGCTACAGCCCTGTCTCACTCCCTTCCCGACCACTGCTTCCCTTTCATGTCCCTCCACTCTCATAACTGCCTCTGGCCGGAGTGGCCGAGCGGTTCTAGGCGCTACAGTCTGGAACCGCGCGACCGCTACGTCGCAGGTTCGAATCCCGCTTCGGGCATGGATGTGTGTGATGTCCTTAGGTTAGTTAGGTTTAAGTAGTTCTAAGTTCTAGGGGACTGATGACCTCAGATGTTAAGTCCCATAGTGCTCTGAGCCATTTTTGATCGGATTTGTCAGGGTGCGAGTCCTCCTCAGAATTGCCGGTTTTTTTTAAATTGGGCCGCGTAATTAAAACGTCCACTATAGTTCAATTCTTTTATCTTCGCGGTTCGCGCATGCCCGCCCAAACGCGGGAGATTGCTGCGTTGCCAGTTGTACGCGCCAAGAGAAGCAGCGCCATAGTATAGTTCGCAGACTTACGTTTAGGGGGGAGCGCGCAGTTTATGAAGTAAAGCCACCACGGCCGCATTAACCCTTTCGCTGCTACAGAGACGCGCTCCCCGCATTCCGCGCTGTGCGCAATTTCGTCATCACTGCACTGCTCGCCTGTGCAGACACATGGTGTTTCGACTGCTTTGACACACTTTATCATTCGATTTCGGAAAACTATTTGGCACAAAAATTTGATTTTTACACATCTTCTTGACTGATACCTCCCCCGCATAAATGAATTAATTTTGTTTCGATGTTCAACGCAGTTATTGTGCAGCATTAGATGTAGTAAACCATTGCTCGAAAGTTTGAAGAGTTTGCAGAGGTAAAAGTCCATAGCCTATACTTTCCGTATGGTCGATTTTAGTTGCCACTAGAAATTTCAAAAAGTTACATTCAAACTAATAAAATTCATGAAGTAAGACACTTCGATATTGTTTTTAAATAAAGAAAATATTAAGTACCGAACACGGTTTGAACTGAGAACCTATCAGTTGGCAGTCAAACACTTTAACCATTACGCTAACGCAGCTTGTCGTTCAATACACCTCCTAGAGGACTTTAAAATATTACGCAAAATACCGACAAACACTGTTGGTATGACTATGAATTACGTTTCGTCGAAGTACAATAGCCGGCCGCGGTGGTCTAGCGGTTCTAGGCGCGCAGTCCGGAACCGCGCGACTGCTACGGTCGCAGGTTCGAATCCTGCCTCGGGCGTGGATGTGTGTGATGACCTTAGGTTAGTTTGGTTTAAGTAGTTCTAAGTTCTATGGGACTGATGACCACAGTAGTTAAGTCCCATAGTGCTCAGAGCCATTTGAGCAATTTTTTGAAGTACAATAGGAAATAAACAATTACCGCTGTTCTTTATTGCGAAAAAGCCGTTAGTGAGAATGATACAAACACCTTTCCTTGTTATCGCCTGAATTAGGAGGCCTGTTGCTTGTTTGGTTTAATTAATTAATAGAATATGAAGCAATTGGTAGTAAGAATGTTTTTTTCAAACTTTCTGTAAAAGAAAGTCTGCTATCAAGAGATTGCTTTTGTTCAATTACTTTATTTATGACTGAACGTTTCTAAAACTGAAGACACTCGTCTGCTCTGCACTGCAGTCGAGCTCTGGCAACGTCGTTCTCTGTTCATTGTCTGACTGTGTTTTGTGACGTCAGGAGCGCAGAACGAACCTAAACTCGGCCGCCGTCGTAAATGACGCGCACTTTAGTGTGAAGAGCCTGCTGGCGTAGTTAGAAGTGAGTTGGTACGGACCGCAGAATGGCGTCGGACCGGGTCTGGCTGTCGCCGTCCCGGGAGACGGACGGCCGGTGACGTGCGCAGCCACTGTGCGTTCCGGCCAAATTGCGGTCGGGTCCCCGCGCGCTGTGTGTTCTGGCCGGGCCCGGTCTGGGCCCCTGCCAGCCGGGATTCCTGCTGCGGCTACTCCGCGCAACAGATTCCCGCGGCACGGCGTTATTTATAGAGGGCCGCGGCGCCATATTGCGTATTGCGGGTTCACGGGCCGCGTGGCGTGGAACGCATCCAGCGCGCCGCCCGTAACGCACCGACGCCGGCCGGAAAACACCGACTTCGCGGAAACCTGAATTATGGAAAACACGGCTGGCGCGCGTGGATGTCCGTCCCCCTCTCCTCCCCACTCCCCTTTCCGTTCCCCTTCCCTTCGCGAGCGATGAAATGTGTAACTTACGAGGGAAGCGTACACCCGACGGCTCACCGATTTTGCTCATCGCACGACTGTAGATGTTACGAAGGCTGCTCTAGCGCGGTGCGCTTGTCAAGCATTTTTCGGGAAATCGAGGTAAAAAGTTTTACGAGCCTGTTGAATACCAAACGAGAGCGCCAGCTGTCGGGCAGCGGCGTTACTGCAACCAGTTACGGCGGCAGACTATAAGTCTCGACCTACTGCATTCCAGACTCATCATTTCTTTATAACTTTCCATCAAACCCTTATAACTTACCGCTACAACTAAGGACGTTACTTCGGAAGGATATGACGTTGTGGCTGCTGCCGTCATCAGATCTGTAATTAAGATTAAAAGATTATACGAATGAGAGGAGTTTTTATTAAATTTTCAGGCTACATAGGACGAAAACTTAAAAAGGTTAAAATTTTAAAAAGTTCTCTCACAAAAACTTGGAGCTTATAGAACATCTTTGTTTGTGTGGCCATCAAAATGGAAATTTGTAGTAAGGTCTTAACTGCTGAGGGCATCGGTCCCTAAGCCTACACACTACTTAATCTAACTTACAAAAAATGTTCAAATGTGTGTGAAATCTTATGGGACTTAACTGTTAATGTCATCAGTCCCTAAGCTTACACACTACTTAAACTACATTATCCTAAGGAGAAACACACACACACCCATGCCCGAGGGAGGACTCGAACCTCCGACGTGGGGAGCCGCACGGACCGTGACAAGACGCCTCAGACCGCGCGACGTGTGACCGTCATCCAGAGCAAGTATATGTATGTAGAGATATTAAGCTTCCCCTACCTACGGGTTTTATGCAACTCACAGTGCCTTCACTTACGAAAGGCGAGCATTTCATATTCTCTCGCTCGCTATGCACAAACTATTACTCTTACAGAGAAAATGAACAAGACCTTTTTATAGAAAATTTAATGCTGTTAAACTCTGTTGTGGTATACTATTTCACTGTAGTTTTCGAACTATTCAAGAAAAACGTACATAGAAGTGATCTTCAAACGCGTTTTTCTTGAATAACCCGAAAACTGTTGCCTCCAGTGCGAACGTCCGCAGCTCGTGGTCTCGCGGTCGTGTTCTCTCTTCCCGAGCACGGGGTCCGGGTTCGATTCCTGGCGGGGTCAGGAATATTGCCCTGCCTCGAGATGACTGGATGTTTGTGTTGTCCTCATCATTTCATCATCGTTCATCAACGTGGCGAGATTGGGCTGAGCGAAGGTTGGGAAATTGTACGGGCGCTGGTAACCGCGCAGTTCAAAGCCCTAGAAACCAATCATCATCATCATCATCACCACCATCATCCAGTGGGAACGTATCCCAGTACAAGATTTAACTATATCAATTTTCCTACGAAAGGATTCCTCTATTTTTTCTGTGGGGCATATAGTTTGTACTAGCTATCGGGAGAATTGAAAATCTCGCATGTTGTTTTTGAAGACTTTCAGGTTGCACAAAACAACGTATTTTTCTTGCTGCAATGTACTTTATTTGTTCCATATGTGTTTCGGCTTTTACAATAAGTCGTCTTCAGTGGATATAATAGATGTTCGTTTTTCCGACCAAAATTTGCGTTTCCCCTTGTTTGGTCATAGGTTGGCTTAACCTTTGAAGTTTTCGTACTTAGTAGCCTCATAACGCATAATCAACACCTGTCTTTCTTATTTTATTTTAATATTAACTACTGCTCTGATGTTGATGGCAGCAACCGAAACGACGTTATAAATAAAGTAATATGTGGAGCAGTGTAGACGGGTTTATTCACAAATTGTCCACCATGATCGCAGACTCATTAAAAAAAATATTTCCTTCATTAATATATACACTGGTGCCAATTGACATATGATATAGAATCGTCATGAAACCAACATTTATTTATCGATACATTTAGGGATATATCTGAAATACAGTTGCTTTAGTCAGAGCAGTTATAGCCCGGTGTTACTGCGCCGCGGTGCGCACAATGAATGTATAGATAAATATGTGATTCTTTCATCACGATTCCTACGTATATTTCGATAGTATCTCGCCCCGAATATACCACAACATATCGCTTCGTTCTCCTGTGACGTGAGTGTCTATTTGAAAAATACTAAATTGCACTGTGGTTCGGAATCGACGTTAAATCGTAGGTCGCCTATAGGCTGGATAAATCAGTTCAAAGGTCGGGGGAAGGCAATGGAATACCGCTCACAGTAGAACCATAAGTGCTGTGATGTTGAAACAAACCTTCGCATTGAAGACAGTGTTTTATAATTTTGAAAATAGTCCTGCCAAATGAAAATACGGAGATTTGCACCAACATAGATAAATTTAACGGCGCAGAAATCTATGAATTTGAAAACAAGGTAATTAAACTTTTAAAAGGATTACGCTAAAACGGCGAACTCTTATGACAGAGTAAAACAAACCACTTTGAAAATGGCGACTTGCACTGTGGAGAATGCAGCGATTTCCATGATTACAGTTCTGTTTTATTTTTCTGTCTTGATTACGATTTGGGGTTTCAGGTGATTCGTCTCTATCTTCATTTCTAATAACCATGCCAGGATTAGCTCGTCAACTTGTGAACTGTACGGCTGTTCTGTGAATGCATTTCAACAGAGAAAAAACAAACAAATGCACAAAACATTTTCATTCCAATAACCTAAAACATGGAAAATCATTTTGAATTTTTAACACTTAGGCCATAAGGTTCAAATGGCTCTAAGCAGTATGGTACTTAACATCTGAGGTCATCAGTCCCCTGGACTTAGAACTACATAAACCTAAGTAAACTAAAGACAACACACACATCCACGCCCATGCCCAAGGCAGGATTCGAACCGGCAACTGTAGCAGCAGCGCGGTTCCGCACTCAAGCGCCTAGAACCGCTCGGCCACAGCGGCCGGTCGCCAGTTATCGGTGCCCCTTAAAAATTACATTATGTTTTCGAAAACTTCTGTAGTCACTGGAATAACACGGTAGATAATGAAAATGTTCAGAATGTGTGTGAAATCTTAGGGGACTTAACTGCTAAGGTCATGAGTTCCTAACCTTACACACTACTTAACCTAAATTATCCTAAGGACAAACACACACACGCATGCCCGAGGGAGGACTCGAACCTCCGCCGGGACCAGCCGCACGGTCCATGACTGCAGCGCCCAAGACCGCTCGGCTAATCCCCCACGGCAGTAGATAATGAAAAAAATTGTTCAAATGGCTCTGAGCACTATGGGACTTAACATCTGAGGTCATCAGTCCCCTAGAACTCAGAACTACTTAAACCTAACTAACCTAACGACATCACACACACCCGTGCCCGAGGCAGGATTCCAGAAATAATATGTGTAAAGTCAGGCTGTTACCAGCACTGCTCCATGCATCCTTTTTCTCCATCGTCTCCTTCCACATCTGCAGGGTCTCACACTTCTGCTCCAGATGAAGGCACTATTTCCATTTACACATTTTACGGCCAGTGAGTTGTAACGGTGGCGAGTCTTTTCACTCGTTTTAAGCAATGACGTCAATTAAAAAAAATACTTGGATGTCTGTGAGAATTTTCTTCCATGTAATTTTCAGCAGTAACTATTGCTTTCAATCATTTAATTTCAGGACCTGTGGCTGTAGTGCATCAAAAAGTTGTTTGCATGTCTTGGGAAATATATTAGACAGCTAGGATGTGGAAATGGCTGTGGCAAATGTAACGTTCGAGGAGGTGATCTGTTGTTAAAATCTTAAAGCAACTGTAACATATTCGTCTACAGAAGTGCTCTTCCTGCTAACTGTGTGATTGCATCTGATTTTGTCCTTGTTGATGTCCTGCAACATATCATTCTTAAAAGGTCTCGATAATTGGATAACTGCCTTGCAGCTGTTAATCAAAGAAATACTCTTCCTCGTGGCACTCCTGAATGCTGACTTGGGCGTGGGTAAGAACGTGATCCTAAATCACATTCCACCGACCTGCACGCCACGGCTCTGCGCCCTTTCAGGCACTTGCGCCCCGCTCAGATACACGGTTAAAACCGCACGTGTGAGGGGGCCCTACAGAGTGGGAGGATTTATATTACTTCTGTAAGTCAGCACAGTGGATTTGCGGTGATTGCACACTTTCCGTTCAAGACAAATTGTGCATTAGCATCAGAATACAGCATTCTGTGTCACAAACACACTCTACCCATTTTTCCCCCGTGTGTTTAATTAAGTGTCCATCCCCTTGCTGTTTTCAGCTGTGCTAAGTGTATAAGTTCGTGGACTATTTCTATAACCTTTACTATTCTCTTGTCGGCATACTGATGGCGCTTAATTTTCCTCTTAATGTAATTAATCTTCGATTGTAGTATCATACCTGCTTCGTACAGTTGCTCCAGTGCGAACCAAATAAAGGACTAGACCACAAGGAATACGATGAAGGACCAGGAGAAGGCTAAGGAAGAGGGGGAGTGGATAGTTTCCCAGGGCGGTGTTCCAGCTCAGAGGTCACAGAGCGGTGCTGCGCAGGCTACCCTTCAAAATGCCAAAGATAAGAGAAAGAAAGGGTCACCTAGATTTGGACCCGTAAATTACTCGAGCGCTGTGTTGAGCTGGCAGTCCGCCGGGAGCTAGTGTAGCGTTTCTAGATGGCAGCAGCGACCCCTAGGTCGGGGGGTGCTGCGGACGCGGAAATTGGCGATAGGGGGAGGGGGTGACTCCCACCCCCGCACCCACGCGCGGCACAACCGCGCGAAATGACTTCGGGGCGCAGCTGCCAGCGGACTCCCTGCGACACTCCGTTTTTGTCACAGATCATTCTTTTTTCCTCCTTTCTCCCTTCCTTCCCGGCCGGCGGACAGTGATCTCTGCCCGGTAATTACTCTCCATAATGGAGTTGGCCGACTCCTTCTTCGCCAGAAACTTTTTTTTCCGCCCGACCGGCACAGCGGAATGCTTGGATAGTCAATTTCTTCCGCACTGAGAGAGAGAGAGAGAGAGAGAGAGAGAGAGAGAGAGAGAGAGAGAGAGAGAGATCTGGGTGATGGGTGAGGGGGGGGGGGGGGAGAGAAACGGAGAAAGATAGGTGATATTGATTGATTTTGATGAAACTGGTGGCAGTGTCCGAGCGGCCGCTACGGTCGCAGGTTCGAATCCTGCCTCGGGCATGGATGTGTGTGATGTCCTTAGGTTAGTTAGGTTTAAGTAGTTCTAAGTTCTAGGCGACTGATGACCTCAGGGGTTAAGTCGCATAGTGCTCAAAGCCATTTGAACCATTTTGTGGCAGTGTACTTCAGTAAACACGATCAACTCGGCGGTAGTTGACGAGCAGTTTACCACTGACGTGTTCATGCGTATTAGCGGAAAATGTAGTGTGCGAGAGCAGACACAAGGGAATCCACACTGGTGACGAAGAGTGGTGTGCATCCCAAATAGGTTCACCATCAGAGGAGTCCTATTTGACTCGGCACACTCCCACATTCGTTCTTTCCGCTGCTCAAAGCACTTTTGCGCGTCGCTTTCCACCAGACTGCGCACGAACTCCATCGTCTTTTGCATTCCGGTGGAGCGCTAGAAATGTTGTTTCTGTTTACTGCAGGATTACTGGGCCATCGTCAAATGACATATTGCTATTTTGTCTAACAGGCTTCTCGGACAGAGGGCTTCCGCAACTGTTGTTATTTTTTTTAGCAAATGGCGCCCCAATTGCATAGACGTTTATATACAGGGTGGATCAAATAAAAATGGGCCGGTGAACAGAGTCCCAGGGTACGAAGAAACATAGCAGAGGAAAGGAAATACAGTACTAACTGACTATAGTAGATGTTGAAAGTGACCACCATTGATCTCTTCGCACTTTTGGGCCCTGGTCAAAAAGTTGCTGAAAGCAGATCGAAGCTGGACAGCTGGAATTGCTGCAATGTGTTCCGAAATGTTGTGCTGCTGTTCTTGAAGACATGTGGGTTGTTGGGATACACTTCAGACTTGAGGGCTCCCCTCACACAAAATCGCACACTGACAGATCAAGTGACCTGGGTGGGCAGCTTGGGCCGCGACCAGACTGAACTTTGCTAACAACCCTCTAAGGAGAGAAGACTGTACAAATGCGCTTCAAGGTTAGGCCAGCTATATTGGCAGTTACTCCATCCTGTTCGGATGTGGTTATATCCATACACCACGTCCACCTTTATTTGCCCCACCCTGTATGTATACTACCGGGTTGGGCGCCTACGCTATTATCAAGTGTTCAATCCTGAAAACAAGAACAAACAAAAAATACCTTAAAATATATACTTTAATTATGAACAATATTGCGTAACAAATCGTTATAAGTAAAATACATGTCCAAAGAAACGTATGAAACTTATATAAAAGGGGTCGTGCCACGAATCGGGGATCTAAGGACACGGTGGTGGAATGGGAGAATTTCTTGCAGCTGTAATGGCTAGAGAGAGTTACAAAGGAAGCTAAAATGGTTCAAATGGCTCTGAGCACTATGGGATTTAACATCTGTGGTCATCAGTCCCTAGAACTTAGAACTACTTAAAACTAACTAACCTAAGGACATCACACACATCCATGCCCGAGGCAGGATTCGAACCTGCGACCGTAGCGGTCACACAGTTCCAGACTGAAGCCTCTGGAACTGCACGGCCACACCAGCCCGCTGTAAAGGAAGCTTTCAGAGGACGGGGAAGTCGGAGTGAATAGAACCAGAGTACAAAAAAATCCTAAAAACTACTTTTCAAAAGCAAATTGTGACAGCGTAATATGCATAACTACATAGAAAGTTTTTTAAAATAACACAGGCATGAAAGTAGTATACGTTATTAAAGTAGTGGGTAATAGCTATTACATGCAATGTTTATCAGTCGGAGAGCAAGGTACATAACCGAAGAAGTAAATAAATGATAGATTATGTAGCTCTAGGAACAGTACAGGGAATGACTGGTAAGCTTCAGATAATATTGTGGACTGTGAGGCATTACCAGAAAAAAGTTACAAATAAACCAGCCTGCAGTTTCTAGAGCCGAAAGATATAAATGGGCGATAGCAGTCGAGAAGGGAGTGAGATCTGTACATGGAGCAAGTACTGAAGGAAATCAGATATAATTTTGTAAAGGGAGAGGAAACAGAAACTTGAAGGTTAGTCCATGACACGCCGAAACACTTGGAACACCAGTTTAACAGAATGCACCGTATCTTGAAATTAAGTTATAAGATTTATCAACAAAAGTGGAAGAGGGTTAATGGAATGTAGTCGGATTAAAGGAGTCGTTTCTGAGGGAATTAGATTATGGGATGACACTCTGAAAGAAAATGAGCTCTGCTATTTGGGTAGCAAAATAACTGATGATAGCCATTGTAAGAAGCACACAGAGTGTAAAAAGACTACGTATATAAAATTTTAGCTTGTTTAGAGGGGACGAAAAGAAACACGCTTCTTATGCGACAAAAATATCGCAAGAGAATCGTTTCCCCGCTAGGTCTCCATGAAAGTTTTGGCGCTAATGATATTCAGAGACGATGATCAGACTACCGTAATGATGAATGTTGGTTTAGAGATGTTACTGGGAATGTCGTCCATTTACATTAATGCACAACTAGCAACTGCGTGGTAATGATTATCTAACACGCTCAAAACAACCACCTGTTTCACGAGTAATGGCTGCAACTTCCGCCAGACAGACAACCAGGTTCAAATGGCTCTGAGCACTATAGGACTTAACATCTGAGGTCATCAGTCCCCTAGAACTTAGAACTACTTAAACCTAACTAACCTAAGGACATCACACACGTCCATGCCCGAGGCAGGATTCGAACCTGCGACCGTAGCCGCCGGCAGACAACCAGGTCTTCCGGAATGTCTGTCGGTGTCTCGTACACCAAAGGCGCCATGTCGTTCAGAAAAGGAAATCTGTAGGTCGTCAGCAAAATCTCTGAAACAATATTCCTCACAGTTTGAACATCCTTTCCGAAAATCACCAACATATGACTTTCATGGACCCCTAGTGGGAAGAAAGTGCACCTGTGACATTTTCGTTACATAGAAAAAGTATTTTTTTCAATAGAAAGAAAAGCGTTACTGAAAAAGGGAAATTTGGAAATATCGAATATAAAATTGGGTCTTAGGAGGCATTTTCTGAAAGTATTTGCGTGGAGTGTAGCCTGTTACGGGAGTGAAATGTGAACGATAAACAGTGCGGGCAAGAAGAGGATATAAGCTTAAGAAGCTTTGATGCTGCAGAAAAGTGCTGAAGATTACGTAAGTAGGTCGGATAGGCAATGAAAAGGCATTGAATCGAATGGGAGAGGAAATAAACGTAAAGCACACCGTGACTAAAAGAAGTCATTGGTTGACAGGACAGATCCTGAGGCGTGAAGGTATTGGTGATTTGGTAATACAAGGAAAATAGGGGAGAGGGGGGGGGGCAATTGTAGAGGCTGGCGAAAGTTTGACTACCGTATGCTTTGATGAGTGTAGGCTGCAGTAGTTATGGGGAGATGAATAGGCTTGCTCGGGATAGGCTAGTGTGGTGAGCTGCGTCAAATTAGTCTTCGGATTGATGACCACAATGACTACGACACGTAAAATAGTATTTCAATGTAGTTGAAATGTACTCTTCCGAAACTTTCTATGGCCCCAGCGACGCCGGCAGCCGAAGTGAACGAGAAATCACTGATAGAGGTCAAAGGTCACTTTTCCTCGTTAGCAGCCAATTTTCACGATTCCTCCCTTTGTGGTACGTGAGCGGTAAATTGTGGCTCTTGGTGCTGCGTTATTTCGCTGTTATCGGTGTTGCCGCGGCCCAGATATCGGCGCCGCCTCTGTGTTGTTTCAGTAAACAAGGTATACGGTCGCCGACAACATCCGTTCTTTCTCTCGCCCATTCTCGTTATTGCGTTATACGGTTCCGTCCAATTCGAATGTATGCGTACTACTCATTCCGGTTTTCGATAACATCGTGATGAAGTACGCCTGAAGTTTAGGAAGCTTTTAATAAGCAAAAATTCATGATTCGAAAACGAACTGAGAGATACCGTGTTATACAGCCGTATGGATGCAACTTTCTTCAGTAATGTGTTTTTGATAGAACTGCGCTAATGTAAAAGTAACATTCCAGAGTATCACAACACATCCTCTCGCTCTCTGTTGAATTCCTAGTCCAAATGACATAAAAAAGCTAACTCAAAAAGCCGCGTTCACACGCGTAACTAAATTGACTCCGTAGCTGTGGTATACTGCAGTAACATCGCTGTTACAAGTGGAACCCCAAGTTTTCGGTGGCGTCACTGCTATGGTGTCCATACCACATCCAATGACGACATTAGCAGAGGGTGACACGGCGGTCAGTCGGTTCCGGGGGCCAGCCATGGCATGTAGACGGCGCTTTTACTGCTCTGGTGCCACTTTCTGCTATGTCACTAAAACTCAGGTTGTACTAAACGAGCCGCGCGGGGTAGCCACGCGGTCCTGGGCGCCTTGCCACGGTTCGCGCAGCTTCCCCCGACGGAGGTTCGAGTGCACCCTCGGGCATGTGTGTGTGTGTGTGTGTGTGTGTGTGTGTGTGTGTTGTCCATCGTGTAAGTTAGTTTAAGTTAGATTAAGTAGTGTGTAAGCCTAGGGACCGATGACCTCAGCAGTTTGGTCCCATAGGAACTTACCTCAACTTTGAATTTTTTTGTACGTAGCGACAACTCTAGCCTTCCTCTCACCACTACAGAGCGGGATAGCGCATTGGATAACCCAATCGACTCGCATTCGGAAGGACGACAGTTCGAACCCGCGTCCGACTATCCAGATTTAATTTTTCCGTGATTTCCCTGAATCGCTTGTGTCAAATGCCGGGATGGTTCCTTGAAATAGGCACGGCCGATTTACCTCTCCACCCTTCCCTAAACCGAGCTTGTGCTCCGCCTCTAATGCCCTCGTTGTGGATGGGATGTTAAACACTAATCTCCTCTCCCTCCTCTTCTCATCACTGAATAACACAATTCGACTCCATCCTGGTGGTTTTATTCCGAAACACCAGTTTTCGCGGATTAAGTTCTGCCCTCCTCCGCCTTGAGTTTAGTGTGTTTCCATTTTCTTACTGAAAAGAAGCCAAATAGGGGTTTGGCTGGTACAGTTTTTTCGCAGTTTCGGGAACAGTGTAGAAAGCGACCTTGCTTATGGAAACAAAATAATGAGTCACGGTTTCAGTACACCAACCACTGTTAGAAATTGTAGACTGTATGCGGGAGCCGGCCGCTGTGGCCGAGCGGTTCTAGGCGCTTCAGTCCGGAACCGCGCTGCTGCTGTGGTCGCTGGTTCGAATCCTGCCTCGGGCATGCGTGTGTGTGATGTCCTTAGATTAGTTTGGTTTAAGTAGTTCTAAGTCTATGGGACTGATGACCTCAGATGTTAAGTCCCATAGTGCCTAGAGCCATTTTGTATGCGGGAAATAGCCCCCCAAATGATATTTACAAGCCAACGCTTGGTTGCTAAAATGGTTGAAATGGCCCTGAGCACTATGGGACTTAACATCTGAGGTCGTCAGTCCCCTAGAACTTAGAACTACTTAAATCTAACTAACCTAAGGACATCACAGACATCCATGCCCGAGGCAGGATTCGAACCTGCGACGGTAGCGGCCGCGCGGTTCCAGACTGTAGCACCTAGAACCGCTCGGCCACCACGGCCGGCGCTTGGTTACAGAATGAATTTCCACTCTGCAGCGTAATGTGCGCTGATCTGAAACGGCTTAGCTGATTGGTATTGTATGACAGACCGGAACTCGAACTTCGGACCTTTGCCTGTCAGGGGCAAATGCTTTACTTGTTGAACTGTCCTAACAAGATTCATGACCCGCCCTTACACTTTCTCTTACTCCATAATCTCATTTCAAACCTTCTAAAACTTCACAGGAGTGAAGTACTGGCGTTGGTGAAGCTTTGAGAGTCGCGAGTCGTGTTTGGATCGCTCATTCGTTAGAGCACTTGCCCGCGAAATGCAGAGGTCCCACTTTCGGGTTCTAGTGTGGCACGCAGTCTGAAACTGCCAAAATGCTTCAGATCGGCGCAGACTCTGCTGTAGAGTGAAAATTCATACTGCGAACAGTTAGCTGGTAAATAGCATATGTAGATGCAGCATTCTTCTGAGACACTGGAATTTTATCGTATTCGTTGTTTTTGCTTTTATTATCGTGGATTTTCATCCACGTCAGTTTTCGCCGTTAATTTCGGTACACCCTGTAGATCTTAAAGCACTCCGTGGTTAGGTCACGAGTGGCCTACCGGGACCATCCGACCGCCGTGTCATCTTCATGGAGGATGCGGATAGGAGGGGCGTGGGGTCAGCACACCGCTCTCCCGGTCGTTATGATGGCATTCTTGACCGAAGCCGCTACTATTCAGTCGAGTAGCTCCTCAGTTGGCATCACGAGGCTGAGTGCACCCCGAAAAATGGCAACAGCGCATGGCGACCTGGATGGTCACCTATCCAAGTGCCGACCACGCGCGACAGCGCTTAACTTCGGTGATTTCACGGGAACCGGTGTATCCACTGCGGCAAGGGCGTTTCCCCCCTGTAGATTTTAGATGCTGTGTAAAGGTTTTCGTAGTACCACAGAATCACTATAATCTTTCATATTACAGGATGGAAACGTGGCAGTTTGCTCAAGGAATACTTGCTGGTGTCTGACTGAGGACCTAAGTCTGAAACTTGTCTCGCAAAAATGACGTATTGACTCGAAAGTAGTGTGGCCGTTTGCATCTTCTGCGTCACTGAAGTTACCGAATCCGGCTGCATTGTGGTTAAGCCAGCAAGGACTTTTGAAAGATGCTTCTAGGTTCTGTTTTGCCGTGCAACTTGGCACTTAATGTAGGTCGCGTCCTAGCGTGAGACACAACTGCGTGGACCAAACTGCTGAAGGTAAGGATTGTGCGGCTCGGGTGGAGTGTGCCCGGGCTGAGGAGACTGTGTTGCGGGTCGTTGCGGGCAGCTGTCGCCGCCTCCTCGGTAGTTGGCACCCCTGCGCGGCACGGCTGCGGCCAGCTCTTGCTGGCGTTGCTAACGAGTTGCCGGCCACATGGCGCCCGGCCCGTCACAGCAGCCTGCAGACACTCCCCCGTTATTACTGTTGTTGTCGTCTCATCAGCTGCCCCGTCGTCTTCATTGCTGGCGACAGAAGCCGCAGTCCCGAGCTCTGCACTACTCCGAGCCAGCCCCGCCAGGCAGTTCGCGTCTCGCCTTCCACTAAACCTGCTCGTACGCGCCGCAAACGGTGCTCGCTGTTAATACACTACTGGCCACTAAAATTGCTACACCAAGAAGAAATTCAGATGATAAACGGGTATTCATTGAACAAATATATTATACTAGAGCTGACATGTGATTACATTTTCACGCAATTTGGGTGCATAGATCCTGAGAAATCAGTACCCAGAACAACCACCTCTGGCCGTCATACCGGCCTTGATACGCCTGGGCATTGAGTCAAACAGAGCTTGGACGGCATGTACAGGTACAGCTGCCCATGCAGCTTCAACACAATACCAAAGTTCATCAAGAGTAGTGGCTGGCGTATTGTGACGAGCCAGTTGCTCGGCCACCATTGACCAGACGTTTTCAGTTGGTGAGAGATCTGGAGAATGTGCTGGCGAGGGCAGCAGTCGAACATTTTTTGTATCCAGAAATGCCCGTACAGGACCTGCAACATGCGGTCGTGCATTATCCTGCTGAAATGTAGGGTTTCGCAGGGATCGAATGAAAGGTAGAGCCACGGGTCGTAACACATCTGAAATGTAACGTCCACTGTTCAAAGTGCCGTCAATGCGAACAAGAGGTGACCGAGACGTGTAACCAATAGCACCCCATACCATCACGCCGGGTACGAATACACGCTTCCAATGTGCGTTCACCGCGATGTCGCCAAACACGGATGCCACCATCATGATGCTGTAAACAGAACCTGGGTTCATCCGAAAAAATGACGTGATGCCATTCGTGCACCCAGGTTCGTGGTTGGGTACACCATCACAGGCGCTCCTGTCTGTGATGCAGCGTCAAGGGTAACCGCAGCCACGGTCTACGAGCTGATAGTCCATGCTGCTGCAAATGTCGTCAAACTGTTCGTGCAGATTGTTGTTGTCTTGCAAACGTCCCCATCTGTTGATTCAGGGAACGAGACTTGGCTGCACGATACGTTACAGCCATGCGGATAAGATGCCTTTCATCTCAACTGCTAGTGATACGAGGCCGTCAGGATCCAGCTCGGCGTTCTGTATTACCCTCCTGAACCCAACGATTCCATATTCTGCTAACAGTCATTGGATCTCGACCAACGCGAGAAGCAGTGTCGCGATACGATAAACCGTTATCGCGATAGCCTACAATCCGACCTTTATCAAAGTCAGAAACTTGATGGTACGCATTTCTCCTCCTTACACGAGGCATTACAGCAACGTTTCACCAGGCAACGCCGGTCAACTGCTGTTTGTGTATGAGAAATCGGTTGGAAACTTTCCTCATGTCAGCACGTTGTAGGTGTCGCCACCGGCGCCAACCTTGTGTGGATGCTGTGAAAAGCTAATCATTTGCATATCACCGCATCTTCTTCCTGTCGGTTAAATTTCGCGTCTGTAGCACGTCATCTTCGTGGTGTAGCAATTTCAATGGCCAGTAGTGAAATAGTGCTCGCAGTTTTGTATCAGAAAAGTCAAAATCCATACAAATTATAGAAATGGATATTCACACCTGCTAAAGCGAAGGACCGATGTCAACCATACTTGGTACACCTATCATTTACTGTCCGCGAAGAATCAATATATGGGTGAGAACTACCAACCTATCAAAGGGGCGGGGGTGAAAGAGCAATGTTGCCCACGACACGAGTATACCCATACTTCAGTCATCCAGTGTTTGAAAATGAGAGCGTTTACAGACTTGCAACGAACTTTTATCAAAACTTGCCTAAAAGTTTTCTGGTTAACGAACGCTTCATAGGGGAGAGTATGAAGTTTATTACCGATTACATTTTAGTCACATGAGGCACGACATTGTAATTTATTGCTTCTTTACAACCAACCGTATTCGTGACACATTTTGCCCACAGTTTTCACATATACCACTCAACGAACTAGAAAAATTTACATCACATACTGTATTCAAACATTATGAATCATCTCGAAGGGAACGATCTATTGATACGTAATCAGCATGGTTTCAGAAAACATCGTTCTTGTGCAATGCAGCTAGCTCTTTATTCGCACGAAGTAATGGCCGCTATCGACAGGGGATCTCAAGTTGATTCCGTGTTTCTAGATTTCCGGAAAGCTTTTAACACCGTTCCTCACAAGCGACTTCTAATCAAGCTGCGGGCCTATGGGGTATCGTCTCAGTTGTGCGACTGGATTCGTGATTTCCTGTCAGGAAGGTCGCAGTTCGTAGTAATAGACGGCAAATCATCGAGTAAAACTGAAGTGATATCAGGTGTTCCCCAGGGAAGCGTCCTGGGACCTCTGCTGTTCCTGGTCTATATAAATGACCTGGGTGATAATCTGAGCAGTTCTCTTAGGTTGTTCGCTGATGATGCTGTAATTTACCGTCTAGTAAGGTCATCCGATGATCAGTATCAGTTACAAAGCGATTTAGAAAAGATTGCTGTATGGTGTGGCAGGTGGCAGTTGACCCTAAATAACGAAAAGTGTGAGGTGATACACATGAGTTCCAAAAGAAATCCGTTGGAATTCGATTACTCGATAAATAGTACAATTCTCAAGGCTGTCAATTCAACTAAGTACCTGGGTGTTAAAATTACGAACAACTTCAGTTGGAAAGACCACATAGATAATATTGTGGGGAAGGCGAGCCAAAGGTTGCGTTTCATTGGCAGGACACTTAGAAGATGCAACAAGTCCACTAAAGAGACAGCTTACACTACACTCGTTCGTCCTCAGTTAGAATATTGCTGCGTGGTGTGGGATCCATACCAGATGGGATTGACGGAGGACATCGAAAGGGTGCAAAAAAGGGCAGCTCGTTTTGTAGTATCACGTAATAGGGGAGAGAGTGTGGCAGATATGATACGCGAATTGGGATGGAAGTCATTAAAGCAAAGACATTTTTCGCCGCGGCGAGATCTATTTACGTAATTTCAGTCACCAACTTCCTCATCCGAATGCGAAAATATTTTGTTGAGCCCAACCTACATAGGTAGGAATGATCATCAAAATAAAATAAGAGAAATCAGAGCTCGAATAGAAAGGTTTAGGTGTTCGTTTTTCCCGCGCGCTGTTCGGGAGTGGAATGGTAGAGAGATAGTATGATTGTGGTTCGATGAACCCTCTGCCAAGCACTTAAATGTGAATTGCAGAGTAGTCATGTAGATGTAGATGTAGATGTAGACGACACGTAGTTCAGAAGATGTAACACAATAAACAAAGAGATGCGTGAAAAACTGCCGCTTAATGCACGACATTAAAATTTATTACTTCTTTGCTACTAACTCTATTCACAGTCCTTTTCGCAAACAGTATTCACGTCTGCAGCTGAATGTTCTTACAAAAATGAACCGTTATACGACACATGGTTCACGAGGCATGACGTCAAATTCTGAGGTGCGAGGGAAAACTGCAGCACTACGCATGACGTTGTAATCCATTACGTCTTTGCTAGTAACTCTATTCGCAACACGTCTCGGAGACAGTAGCCACATATGCCACTGAATGTACCTAGAAAAGTATGTTATTGTACGACATATAGTTCAGGAGATAAGACTTCATAAACGTTGGGGTGCGTGGAAACGAAACTGTTTACCAGCTGTAAAACAGTGACAGTGACAGCTCAATATATAGAACTTCACAGTGAAGAAGATGGGCAAAAAAGAAAACATGACAAACTATGAAAGAAAACAGTCACTGTAAAAACGTAATACATCAGGAAAACCACACCATGTGGTAGAAAGCCATAAAACAAAACCGCCCTGATGATGCTGCAACTGCAGTGAAACATGTTTGGGATCAAAGATAAAAACAAAATAATGTTTTGTTAAAGGCGGACCCCACCAGATACATACATACAGTTGAAATTTGTGTGCTAATAGGCCTTACACGTGACATTATTAAATATGTATGAAACATATTTGAAATGTGCGTATGCTAGCAAAGCCACTGGTGAAAAGCTCATCCTAAATTGCTGGAACGTTTTGGCGAGATTTCTGCTCGTCATCTACAGGCGATCTTCTGAAGTTGATGGGCAGGAAACACATCGAAACGTTGCGAGACTCAACTTCATGACTCGGCTAATAACCCGAGAAAATTTCGTCACTCTCGCGGTTCGGTTTGCGCCTTTAAATGCCCTCGTGTGGGTGACCACTCCTCCACCTTAGGCGGACCACCTCATCGGGCTGCTCGGTCACGTGGAGACAATCCGATAGAGGCCGCGGCCGACCCACGACCGCGAACCCGTGACTGAATACAAATAGCGAATTTAACGGCCGCGGTACCTCTCGGTGATTTCATTCCGGTACATTTACTGATATTTTCGCATATCGGAAACCACCTCAGAGAAGAGTAATTTGCAGCCATTCGCAGAGGCGATACATTGCGTGTTTTGCGCCGGTATGTTTGACGCTTGTGTATGTGCGTGTGTGTGTGTGTGTGTGTTTTTTTTTTAAATACGTTACGTTTTTTCTGCTTTTACGCATGTTTTTCTGTAATTGGTCTGCGGACAAGAGTGTTGGTGTGTCGAAAGCAGCAAAGGTATATGAAAAAAGAGGGGACGAGAGTAAATAAATAGAAAAAAAAGGAAGACGGTTGGATGGCTGGCTGCATGTTTGGGGCGCCGCACCGGCAGGGCACAAAGCGGCGGCGGCTGGGGAGGATGGCCGGAACGGCTAATCTCGTTCCGGGGAAGCAATTTTCTGTCGCAACTCGCCGTCCGCGGCACTCGAATTTAATAAACGAGTGGGCGCTTTCACTTTTCCACGCCGCTCCCGCGAGCTCTGCGTGGAAGATTTGGAGAACGAACGATGCGAGGCGGTCACCGATTTCGCCCCCGCGAGAAGGTGGGCGTGTGGTCGGGATCGAGCGCGCACAGGCGGCTTCCTGGTCCAACCGTCTGGAGGCACTCGAAAGAAGTGGCGTCGGCGGCGGCTGTCTGCAGAATGCGACATCTTGCTTACCGCTAACATGAGGACCCTCCTTCCTCCGGCTGTAGCCGGGATTTCGCTTCGGTCGGGAAGGAACAAAAGCAGGGCAGGCATCTTTGGTGCCATTGCCTGTCGAAGAGACGGATAGCAAAGCGAGAGGGGCAGAAGAAGAGAAAGGGGGACAGAGAGAGGGAGGGAGAGAGAGAGAGAGAGAGAGAGAGAGAGAGAGAGAGAGAGAGAGTTGTTGTCAAGTCTTCCAAGGAAGCTCTCGAATACGATTTCGCGGTATCGAGATACTGATGGCTCCAATATCACAATATTGATACGTCTGCATGTGTAAGCATGAAGTGCATATGGGGCCTGAAGATGGCATATTGAAATGCTGAAACTCGTTGTCAAAATAATATAAAATAACATCTCAAAGCGTACGGCTGTTTGGCTATTTTCCTCGATAAAAATTGGAGAGAACACTCGCTGTCCGGTGTCCACAATGGATCAGCAGAGTACCATTCCTGGTTCCATTTGGGGAGAGACAGTATAAATGGAAGTGTCGTGTGGCTAGGGCCTCCCGTCGGGTAGACCGTTCGCCTGGTGCAGGTCTTTCGATTTGACGCCACTTCGGCGACCTGCGCGTCGATGGGAATGAAATGATGATGATTAGGACAACACAACACCCAGTCCCTGAGCGGAGAAAATCTCCGACCCAGCCGGGAATCGAACCCGGGCCCTTAGGATTGACAGTCTGTCACGCTGACCACTCAGCTACCGGGGCGGACGGGGAGAGACAGTGAAGGCTGGTATCCCACCGCAGTCCGGGGCGTCTACAGAAACTTCTTCTCATTGGTTGAATTATCTTCAGTGGCGAGCCCCGCTTCAAAATTTACTGGCGCTACATATTCCGAAATCCCGTGTCTAGTCTCGGACAAACTCCAGTATGTATAGCTTAGGGCTACGCTGGTTTGAATCTCAAATTGATCTCTGTCTCATACAGACCATGAAAGTAAATACGCCCGGCCTTCCGGTGTGGCCGAGCGGTTCAAGGCGCTTCAGTCTGGAACCGCGGGACCGCTACGGTCGCATGTTCGAATCCTGCCTCGGGCATGGATGTGCGTGATGTCCTTAGGTTAGTTACGTTTAAGTAGTTCTAAGTTCTAGGGGACTGATGAACTCAAATGTTAAGTCCCATAGTGCTCAGACCCATATGAACCATAAATACGCCGTGTCGGATACGGAGGTTCAAAAATGGTTCAAATGGCTCTGAGCACTATGGGACTTAACATCTATGGTCATCAGTCCCCTAGAACTTAGAACTACTTAAACCTAACTAACCTAAGGACAGCACGCAACACCCAGTCATCACGAGGCAGAGAAAATCCCTGACCCCGCCGGGAATCGAACCCGGGAACCTGGGCGTGGGAAGCGAGAACCCTACCGCACGACCACGAGCTGCGGACAGGATACGGAGGAAACTGGGTGTTGTTCCGCTTTGATTTCGAAGTAAAAAGGGGCAGTGAGGAAATAAGGCACTGAGGAATGTTCAGAAATTGTAATTAGTTTCGCATATTCGCTTCAAGCTGCACTTGTTTCTTGTTATAGTAAATTGGGCGCCTCGACACTGCCACGTTGTCTCTTTAGCAAAGAACTGCGAGCCACACATCCATATATCATTACGTTTCTTATACGTCTCGTCCTTAATATGGCTTAGGACACCGTTACTTTATGTATTGAGTCAGTAGCGCTACAGGAAAAAGAAATGAGTTTGTGCTGTGTTTAAAACGGAAGCACCCATTTAGTTTTAGTCTCCTGTATCTGACTGGTGTTGAAATCATTTAGCTCTCCGCTACTAGCTGCCCGTGGAGAAGTTTTACCTCGTTTTGTTCTCTATGCGGCTGCAACGTTATGGTAGAGATAGTTTTGACTTCCTCGGAAACGCGTCAGCAGCCAACAAATCTGCAAATGCGTTGTGCGCGGCTCCTCAACTCGTAGTTACAGTGTGCGAGAACTCACATTTGCTCGCCAATTTTCCGTGCCCGGTGTAAAGGTAAATGCCACGAGTATAGAGTTTTTCTGTTTACCACAATGTATACTACACAGCGCAGAAAGTTCTAAACAGTAATAGCAGCACTGGATCCCCGGAAAATGAACTTTTTTCGTACAGAGGTGCATAGAGAAATAATTATCCAGTGTGGTGCAACTGCCACAATACAGGGTGATTCAAAAAGAATACCACAACTTTAAAAATGTGTATTTAATGAAAGAAACATAATACAACCTTCTGTTATACATCATTACAAAGAGTATTTAAAAAGGTTTTTTTTCACTCAAAAACAAGTTCAGAGATGTTCAATATGGCCCCCTCCAGACACTCGAGCAATATCAACCCGATACTCCAACTCGTTCCACACTCTCTGTAGCATATCAGGCGTAACAGTTTGGATAGCTGCTGTTATTTCTCGTTTCAAATCATCAATGGTGGCTGGGAGAGGTGGCCGAAACACCATATCCTTAACATGCCCCCATAAGAAAAAATCGCAGGGGGTAAGATCAGGGCTTCTTGGAGGCCAGTGATGAAGTGCTCTGTCACAGGCTGCCTGGCGGCCGATCCATCGCCTCGGGTAGTTGACGTTCAGGTAGTTACGGACAGATAAGTGCCAATGTGGTGGCGCTCCATGCTGCTGAAATATGAATTGTTGTGCTTCCTGTTCGAGCTGAGGGAACAGCCAATTGTCTAACATCTCCAGATACTGTAGTCCAGTTACAGTAGCACCTTCGAAGAAAAAGGGACCAAAAACTTTATTGGCTGAAATGGCACGTTTAATACACCACCTATCAGGAGGTTTAACACCATACTTCGTTCGAAATGCACGCTGAACAACTGTCGTCGATTCACTTCTGCCGTACTCAATAACACAAAAAGCTTTCTGTTGAGCGGTCGCCATCTTAGCATCAACTGACGCTGACGCCTAGTCAACAGCGCCTCAAGCGAACAAATGTACAACTAAATGAAACTTTATAGCTCCCTTAATTTGCCGACAGATAGTGCCTTTTGTCGTTGCAGATTTTTAAATTCCTGAAGTTGTGGTATTCTTTTTGAATCACCCTGTATATTCATCCTCGTAGCTCCTCTTTTTATTATTTCAAACGTTCACTTAAGTTTTAATATTCTTCGGTAGCATCAAATATCCAGTGTCTGTATTAGCTTTAATCGTACGTCGCACATGCGTTCAATCTAAGCTTAGACGTACCGTTTCCGGAACATTTTCGTCAGTTCCACACTAGTAGACATCTATCAGGTAAAGTTTTGTACAATACTGAAGTGAATCTCGCAAAAACAAAATAGGTATGAGCTGATAAGCGAGATTAGAAAGCCGTAATACAGTATTTTACCGACCATAAGATGCTACGGACTATAAGATGCACCTTAATTTTTGAGCAATTTTTTTACAAAAATAACATTTTTACTATTTTTGTTATTATATTGCAAAGCTCGTCTAAATAAAAGTCTTAGTGTATAAAACCTAACTGCCCTTTAAAATTACTGAAAATCGTCGTATGAACTTCCTTTTTCTTCTTCCACTTCGTCGTCATCGTTGTCCTCTATTGATGATTTAAAAGTTGCCCCTCACCCCTAGAAGGGCGGGGGCTAGGGGTTACGTGTAGTATCATTTGATGTCCCCCTTGAGCTTACGAACTTGTCTTACCAACTATTTGTACCCGATGTATAGTTTTCGAGATAATCTCATCCGACACTTCAGATGGACCACCCTGTATAAGATTGTCTTCACTGCATCGAGCGCGTTACTCGTGCCGCAATTCTTGAAAGATTTAACATTAATGTATTCTCTCACTCTAGACCACGACTGTTTTATCCACCGACAGATAAGTTCGAATGTACGCCGTTTTGAGGCTCCGTTCGGCGTGAATTCATGTCGGGTTTCATCCATGATACGTACATTTGTTCCATTCCTCTCCCGTATACGCTTTAAAACGGTTTATTTATCGAGACATCATGAGCTTGCAGTTGTGAGGTAAGTCCTACCGGAATAACAAGAGGTTCTGTATTTCCCTGTCTCAGTCCCTCTTTCATGGAATTTTTCAAATGTGCACTAAATTGATCTAGTACAGCAGCAGAACTCTTCTTCAACAAAGCGCCTTTCCTCCTCTCTGAAACTCTGTTAATCCATAACTTCATACCAGCCTCGTCCGTCCAGCCGATTACCACCAACTAGCGGTATTTCCAAAGGTGTTGGCATTGTTTTGCGCTTGAAAATGATCACTGCATTAAGTTCAGTATCGTCAGCGTAACATGAGAAAGGACAACAGTATACTGCATTTTTTCATGTCTGCTTGTTTTTATAGTTGCAGTTTGAGCACCTTTCATGGCAACACTTCTGTTACTCGTCACATCAAATGTCAGAAGAGTCTCGTCCATATTCGCTATTTGGATTGTTTCCACTTTAGTTTTCTTTCGATGTTCAGTAATAGAGCGATGGAAAGATAAAATTTTTATTCACACCTTGTGGTACTTCCGGAGATAAAAAGAAATGGTTGGTTCAAATGGCTCTGAGCACTATGGGACTTAACATCTGTGGTCATCAGTCCCCCAGAACTTAGAACTACTTAAACCTAACTAACCTAAGGACATCACACACATCCATGCCCGAGGCAGGATTCGAACCTGCGACCGTAGCAGTCCCGCCGTTCCGGACTGAGCGCCTGAACCGCTAGACCACCGCGGCCAGCAAATAAATAAATAAATAAATAAATAAATAAAAATGGCTCTGAGCACTATGCGACTTAACTTCTGAGGTCATCAGTCGCACACATCCATGCCCGAGGCAGGAATCGAACCTGCGACAGTAGCGGTCGCTCGGTTCCAGACTGTAGCGCCTAGAACAGCACGGCCACTCCGGCCGGCTTTCCGGAGATAGTTTGGTTTTGGTTCGCGTGCTAAGTCAATGACGCTTCATAGTCCTGTAGCACCAACCAACTCCACCTTGAAGTCTGTTAATTCCCACTGCTGCGGTAGCTTACGAGGGTATATTTCAACCATTTTTTTGTATTAATTCCAATGCAGTTTTGACGGTGTCCTTGAATCCATTTCAGTACGACTTCTTGTAGTTTTGGCCATTTTGCATTCACTCCTCTATTTGCACATTTAGTCTTCCTCATTTTACTCAGTTTTTCTTTACTAGCCCGCCAATCGCGAATGGTTTTTTCTGTTGGTGGAGGGCCGTAATGCTGCTCAGCTGCTCTGTTTTGATGTTCTTCTGCATATGCTATTATTTTCAATTTATAGCCCGCATCATATGAATGCCTTTCATTATTTTCCATTACGAAAGTAGCTACTAACAAAAGTATTGTGCTGTTACCCATAAGAGAAATCACTTCCAATTCAAGCTGACTGGCACCGTGGACTGCAGTGATACATCATAGGCTATGCAGTGTTCTCGGTTTCTGATGGCGGGACGGAAGGGAGACACTGTTAGCAAGTTTGTGAATCCCGGCAGGTGATGTTCGTCGCGTCGGTGCACTGCTGCTGCCGCAAGTTGAATACAGCGTTGCCAGAAAGAGAGAGGTTTCCCGAGGCATCGAACATACGGCTGTTTTTAAGACTGCCGGGAATTTTAAATCAAACACTGCATATTTTTATATTAATTTCGAGTATAAGACGCACCTGAATTTTAAAGGCAATCTTTCGAAGAAAAAAATGCATCTTATAGGCCATAAAATACGGTAATATTTGAATATTCAGCAGAATATTCTAAATCTATTTCAGCTAGGCAAACAATCGTTTCTGCAACTGTTACTCTTGTAGCGTGTTTAGTGCCTTCAGGCTTTAAAGTACTCAGTTTAACACGAAATACGAATCAAAGTATAACACGAGCAACAGTCTGTTAATCACTGATCATTGCATGTGCTCCAATCTTCCGTACCAGAAACAGGCCACAAGAAAAATCAAGCGTGAATGTTGTATAGAGGGAGTGAAAGTTAATTAAGCCGATAGAAAGGGTTCGGATGCGAGAAGCGCGTGGGGAAACCCAGAACCGGCCCGTAAATAGCTTGGTAGAATTGTTACAAAATCGTTTTCCAGGCCACTGTATTTTTATAAACAAACAATAGGGGTTGTGAACAATGAGGGCCATCCAATTATAATAACCCGCCAGCGGACGTGTCTCGTGCCAGCTTTTGTGTTTGGGAGTTAAACACTATGGCTGCAGGTAGAAGGACACGAAAGCCAATTTCGTATCGGGGCGCATAATTAGTGTGCCTTTCACAAATTTTTTACGACGCAAAAATAATTCTCCTTAAGGCAAGTACACGGCATTATCATCTGTAACACCAGAACGGATAAAAATACAACAGCCTCTCCTTATATTCTGTAGAGTATTTGCATTGTGTATGCTTGGTGACAGGCTCCGTATCGGGATTACTTCACGGGCGCAACATGGCATCACAGAGTTGTCGCAAAACGCGCTAATTTAAAAATAAATTATGCAAGCCTTTACGGATTTCATTCCTACATATTGTGTGTGTGAGTAGATTGCACTCGTGGTACGGGATTGTGGACTGTCTTCAAAATACTCATCTACTCTACTCACTGCATTGAGTACCACCTGTCACTTAATGAAGTCGGATAATTTTGTTGCATTGTTTGTTGTAGTGTTGTCTTTTTGTCCTTTTATGAATGCAGCAGTGTCCGCGGTGCGGCCTACCAGTTCATCTCACCGTCCACCTCTTTTCTTTAGATTTCAATCACAATTCGAATTAAAATGGTTTCAAAGTTCGAGGCTTCAATTTATCGTGCGCCATTGAGAAGTTGGCAGCGACAGAACCAGCTTAAAACTTCGTATGCTGTTTCATCACCTGGATTAAAAAGATAAAAGTAAATTTATTTATTTATTCGTGCTAAGCGTTGCGTACAAAATAGCCAAAAGAGAAAAACCAGGCTAAATATATAAAATTCATACGTACAAAGAAAATATAGATACAATGTGAGGCAATTTGTCGTATAGCAATAAATATAATCAGACCAAAAATTAGCAACCTCGACGGCATTGTTCCCTGGTCTGCAATAAGCCCTCCAATGCGCAGGAAACTTGTCACGGAAGACAGTTGTACAGGTGCTTGGTGGTTTATTCAGCTCCTCATTCACATAAAGTTGATGGGTCTTCAATATAGTTCCACTTAGCCATATTATCCTTTGTTCTACCCACCATATTTCTCAGTCTGTTGAGGACTTCCACACTTTCCATTGCAGATTTTCGCATGGGCAGTGGGACCCATGATGCGATGTTTGCCTTTCTGGGTATTCACAGATTTCGTCGTGCCATTGACGCTGATGCACTGTCATTGACAGAAGTTTCTAGAAAGCTGTTGCTAGATTTCAGCCTGCTTACGGGTGTCCATGCAACGGCTGAGCAGCGTTTAGTTCCACCTGTGTGTTCTCGGCACTTCTTGTCTTATATCAGGCGGGACAGTCGCCGCCAGGGTGTAGAGCTTGAGGGCAACATCAACATTCCTGGTATGAATACAACTGTACCAAACAGGGGAAGAGTACTCAGCAGCAAAATAACATAATGCAAATGCCGATGTTCAGAGTACTGTGTGTTGGGCAGCCTAACGGCTACTTGTGAGCTTCCTGACGATGTTATTGCGGGTGGATACTTTTTATTTTCTGTTTAGGCCTTGCTTTCTAAATATCAGAGCACGGTCCAGCGTGACCCTCAGATATTTTGGATTATGACAGTGCTCCAGCTCCATGCCATCCCATATGGCTTTTAATTTTCCTTTGGCGTCTTTGTTTCGTAGATGAAAAGTGCATACTTGATTTTTACACTTATTCGGTTTCATGTAGTTATTTTGGTAATGTGCCGCGAGAGTGTGAAGGCCATTTGTTAAATGCCCGTCTACTGTTTCGAAATCTTTGGCTTGAGATATTAGCGCCAGATCATCAGCATGGGTGAAAGTTCTTGTGTTAGGAGGTTGTGACTGATCCTACTATAGATGTTAAACAGGGTAGGTGCTAGGACGCAATCTTGGGGCAGATCTACTTTTCTTGCCGTCTAGCTCGACATAGAGTCTACAGTCCTAAAGGAGAGGCCCTACGAAGCTAGTAAAAGTCGTAATCTCCCGTTAATTAATATAGTTCGTGCATCATGATGAATGCAATGTACGTTGTGAAGGGAAGAGTATGAGAGATGATAAAAAGAAACAATTGGAAGGAGCACATAGAAAATGTTGTGGGGAAGGCTAACCAAAGACTGTGTTTTATTGGCAGGACACTTAGAAAATGAAACAGACCTAGTAAGGAGACAGCCCACACTACGCTTGTCCGTCCTAAAAAAAAAATGGTTCAAATGGCTCTGAGCACTATGAGACCTAACATCTGTGGTCATCAGTCCCCTAGAACTTAGAACTACTTAAACCTAACTAACCTAAGGACATCACACACAACCATGCCCGAGGCAGGATTCGAACCTGCGACCGTAGGGATCACGCGGTTCCAGACTGAAGCGCCTAGAACCGCACGGCCACACTGGCCGGCTGTCCGTCCTCTTTTAGAAATACTGCTGCGCGGTGTAGGATCCTTACCAGGTAGCACTGACGGAGTACATCGAAAAAGTTCAAAGAAAGGCAGCACGCTTTGTATTATCGCGAAATATGGGAGAGAGTGTCACAGAAATGATACAGGATTTAGGCTGGAGATGGTTAAAAGAAAGGCGGTTTTCGTTGCGACGGAATCTTCTCACGAAATTCCAATCACCAACATTCTCCTCCGAATGCGAAAATATTTTGTTGACACCGACCTACATAGGGAGGAAAGATCACCACGATAAAATAAGGGAAATCAGAGCTCGTACGGGAAGATATAGGTGTTTCGATGGACTCTCTGCCAGGCACTTAAATGTGATTTGCAAAGTATCCATGTAGATGTAGCAATCAAAAAAGCTGTTTAGGTACGTAAAGTGGTCACGGTTTTCTCGGCAACTAATTAGAGTTCTATTGTAGCGGCATTCACGTCTCTTCTCTGTTCAGTTCCTTGCTTCACTGTGTGTGGGATTAACCAAGTTGGCTGCAAATTGCGGGCTTTGCCGTGTGCAGCGCGTCCGGTAACGGCCAGAGCCGTGTTGCAACGCTGTGCAGGTGCACGTGTCTGGTTTTTGCCCAGAGGTCGTCGATCTGGTGGTGACGTAGCGAGCGCCCGGCGCCGTATTTCACGCTAACGCGGTCGCCCGTGTGTTTGCCAAGTGTGCGCGCAACCCGTCGTGATACAGCACGTGCCCGATGTTTGCGCACGCGCGCCCGCGCCAAGTTTATGAAGACACAATTATCGGCAGGTTTACACCGCCGTTAATCGCAGATCGCCCTCGTCCTCTTCGGCTGCCGGTCGGGCGCACGGCGCGCTGCGACTAGCTTTGTCCGCTGCTGATGGTGTTTGAGCGTTTCGCCGGAACCGGAGACCGTCCGTTACGGGCCACGGGTCTTTCCTACTCCCCGCGGCCCATCGCTAGGCTGCCAGGCGGATACATTGTTCATGTAGGGAGAATCGGAGGACTGCGGGCGCCGGCAAGCGGTGGGGTCTTTTGTGGTCAGCTGGCGGTAATTTGCGGTCCATCAGTTTGGGAATCCACTACAGAGAAACTGGGCGAGGGGTGTGGGGTAGGGTAGGGTGGTGGGGGGGGGGGGGGGGGGGTTGGCGTGTCGCACAGCGGCTGTAACGTCGTCTCTCGGACGCGGTCCGACGCAAACTGTATTTACCGGCAGTTGTACAAACACGTGTAATGTTACCTGCACGTAGCTTTCCGCGGTCGCCGTGTTTACTTGCTGTACAAGCATTATGTAGAAGTGGGCAAACAGAACTAATTAGTGCGTCGCCACGACAGACCGAGTGCTACCAGAGGTTGAAAAACGACTAGGGGTCTCTACGATTCGCGACGGAGAGAGGACAAAGTTGAAATGACGAATTCCGTGCGAAAGTACGTGACGCAGACTGCGAAATGTTCAAAAGTGTGTGAAATCTTATGGGACTTAACTGCTAAGGTCATCAGTCCCTAAGCTTACACACTACTTAAATTATCCTAAGGACAAACACACACACACCCTTGGCCGAGGGAGGACTCGAACCTCCGCCGGATGACCTTAGAAGTTAAGTCCCATAGTGCTCAGAGCCATTTGAACCATTTTTATATATTTTAAGGTACTTTTTGTTTCTTGTTGTTTTCAGGATTGAACACTTGATAATAGCGTACGCGCCCAAATCGGTAGTAAAAATACAGGGTGGGGCAAATAAAGGTGGCCCGGATAATTGGATAAGATTGGACGTGAGTGTATGTATATAACTACATCCGAACAGAATGGATCAACTGCCATTATAGCTGGCCGAACCTCGGAGCGCATTTTTACAGTCTTCTCACCTTACAGAGTTGTTAGCAGAGTTCAGTCTGGTCGCGGCCCTAGCTGCCCAACCAGGTCACCTGATCTGTCAGTGTGCGATTATTTTGTGAGGGGAGCCCTCAAGTCTAAAGTGTATCCCAACAACCCTCATAGTCTTCAAGAACAGCAGCACAACACTTCGGAACACATTGCAGCAATTCCAGCTGTCCAGCTTCGATCTGCTTTCAGCAACTCTTTGACCAGGGCCCAAAAGTGCGAAGAGATCAATGGTGGTCACTTTCAACATCTGCTATAGTCAGTTAGTACTGTATTTCCTTTCCTCTGCTATGTTTCTTCGTACCCTGGGGCTCTGTTCACCGGCCAATTTTTATTTGCTCCACCCTGTATATAAATGTCTATGCAATTGGGGCGCCATTTCCTAAAAAAATAACAACAGTTGCGGAAGCCCTCTGTCCGAGAAGGCTGTTAGGCAAAATAGCAATATGTTATTTCAAAAATGTTTAAATGTGTGTGAAATCTTATGGGACTTAACTGCTATGGTCAGCAGTCCCTAAGCTTACACACTACTTAAATTATCCTAAGGACACACACACACACACACACACACACACACCCGCCGCCGGAGGACTCGAACCTCCGCTGGGACCAGCCGCACAGTAGACTGCGAAGAAAGTGCAGAATTTTCGACGTAATTGCTCTCCTGACAAGGGAAATTCCCCATCATAGCCCCCTCACAGTTGTAAGATGGCCTAGTGGATAGCCAGTCAAAAACTGAACATAGACCAAACATGAAAACAGGAAGAAGGTGTACTGCACTATGAAAAACAAGCAAAATCGGTACCGTGAACCGTCCAACCACAAGGTGTGCAACGCCGACCGAATCCCAATATCCACGGCGTCGTGGTTGTGTGGTCGCGGTGTTAGACTGTGAAGGACGAGATCCACGTTCAGTTCTCCCTCGTTCCACGCATATCGTTTTTGTTTTTTTTTTTTCAGAAAATTTTGAACTGTCCGTCTGGTCACTGACGTGTCTGTTCGTTGTATTCAAATTTGTGTTGTTCTGTAACGTCCATTTGCAATAGCGAGATATAAGGAAGGGACCGCCAGACATACGTACCTCCCATTTGTTATGACTCTTGTGTTCCGTTTCGGAAGTTTTGACTCTTGAATTTCCTTGTTGTAACGTAGTTCAGACCTGTTTATTTATCTTTTTCATTTCTGTGAGTGGTGTATGCGGCGTCTCGCCTGCTGTCACAATTCATCACATTTACTTTCAACAGTAATATATTCTTACCACATGACTCATATTCTACAACCAGTATGACAATCACGAAGACCTCATAAGGAGAACATACACGTCAATGACCCGACGGACGGACGGACAGTTCATAATTTTGTGAAAAAAAAAGAGCACGAAGGAGATGTGAACACAGATCTCTCCCCTCGCAGGCTAACCCCGTGATCACATAACCACATCTTTTAGCTTGGGTGGTTAATGTTTCTATTTTGCTTCTTTTTTCTCAGTTTCGTACACTTTATTCCTGCTTTCATGCTTGATATGTGTTCAATTTTTGACAGAGCACCCACTGGACCTTTTAAAAACTAAATCTGAGGGAGCCGGGGGGGGGGGGGGGTTATCTTCTGAGACCATGAACTGAAAGTCTGGTGGTGTTGATTACGAGCCGTGCGGGATTACCCGAGCGGTCTAGGGCGCTGCAGTCATGGACTGTGCGGCTGGTTCCGGCGGAGGTTCCCGTCCTCCCTCGGGCATGGATGTGTGTATTTGTCCTCACGATAATTTAGGCTCAAGTAGTGTGTAAGCTTAGGGGACACACATTTTTGGTGTTGATTGCGAATGCTGAGCGCTTTAAGGAAAACACGTAAGGCATTACCGGAGGAACAGTGGGTCTTTAGCCATCGTTGCTTTTCTAAGACCAATACTCATGAACTGGAAATTTTGGGCGTATAGTGAAAATGCTAGTCTCTGCGGTAAGACAGACGCGAAGACACAGAAAAAGTTTTATATCATTACTTTCCAGAGACCACTGTTGCTGAAGTGGATATCTGAAGGTACATAGGGCTAATGTTGGCTCGCTAGGTAAACACGTAAAGCTTATTCAAAGAAACAGGAATTTTCGACGTCGTTCCTTTCTTGAGACTTTTGATGTTGAGCTACAAATCTCTTGTGTGTAAGGCAAATGGTAAGATGATACGTAACGCATATGGGGAGAAACTGAGGAATTTCGAAGTAACCGATTCTTGATGTAATTCCTGTTGAACTGGAAGTCTTTCAGCGTAAAATTCGAATATTGAGCTCCGTAGTAAATTAAATAAAGCATGTACGGAGAAATTGGTCAAAGATCTGCACTGCTGAACTAGAAATCTCAGGGCTAAAGTGGAACTACAGAGTTCTATGGGAAAATATGTAGAACAGGAGACACTACGGAAATTTGTTCATCGATGCCTCATTAAGAGAACTGTATATCTCGGATATAAAGTGCAAGTCATGAAACTGTGTAAAAAGACGCTATGGCAACACTGATGTGACGAAAGTAAGGAATTTTCGTTATCGTTGCTTTGTTGAGACCAGTACTGCTGAACCGGCACCCAAAACCGTGACATAATCAGGAACCCAAGCTGTCACTTGATGATGAAACGAAGACTACGAAACGCTCCATGATTAACGAATGTTATAAGTTAGAGATTACTTACAAGCCGTGTGGTAGTTTACGTACAGTTTGAACACAGAGGCATGGACCTCATAGTGTAAACATTGTAACGTAAAATGGTATGTCTTTGGTTTTTCAGATGTGGCTCAGTCAGGAGAGGAAGTTCATAGAGAATGTTACTTCTAGTTCACTTAAGGTATAGTGTTTCGAGTTACAAAACCGTTTTCGCACAAAGAAATTATTTTCCAGTGTATTCATCTACAAGCCAAAAGTTAATACCATATGTTAAGATATCGTACACGAAAATAAATTCACAGATCAAGTCCTGGCTAGAAACTGGTCTCTTCATTAGCAGACTATGTTCTCCTTTCAGTTTCCTAAATCACATCCTCCCCTTCCGTCTTAGCTTTGTTCTAAAATTATCTTTGATGTTGATAAGTTGTTGTAAACAGCTACTGATTTAAAGAAGCATCTGTCGCAGAATAAAATAAACCGTGGTTGGTTCAAAATACAATTTACCGTGTTCATAATGAAAGTCACAGCTGCGAATAAAATGGCGCAACGAAAAAAAAAAAAAAAAAAAAACCCAGGTGTTACTACGCTGCTCTGCGTTTATCAGCGCAGTGTTGGATTACTGGACGCGTTGAATTACAGACCGTAATGCATTTTTGTTTTTAATGGCCCTATAGTGCTCAGTGGGTGTTTGAATCTCACATTGTCTTTGGATTTTTCGCGTAGTAATAAACATAAAACAAATGGCATTTCAACTGCCACGAGCTTAACGATCTCCCCATTTCCGTTCGTAGCTACGCGAATGCCAGCAGGCAATTCAGCGACAGGAACGAGTGAATATTTCATCTCTGAACGTTGGAGTGGTGAACAACTACAGTACTTTCATGAAACAGTTGTTGCATACTTTATTCTGCGTTGGCTGACATGAGGTTAAATTTTCTTCTGAGATTAGGAACACATTATTGTAACATCGTCGTCGAAATTTAGAACGTATAATATTGTCCAGGGAGTCGTTCAGAACTCAACCGATCACCTTGTTTGAGAAGCGAATTACAAAAATACTGCTACGTGCCTCTCCCATTCAGCAGTGAATTCATTGGCAGTTATTTATGTCGGAACCCTTTAGACGGATTGTCGGAAGTGTCTTGATGGGCATCATATCGAAGAAAATATTCTAAATTTTGTACCATTTCGAGTCAGGAGACATTAGAAGATGAGGGAATGTAATCTGATATGAATCTGTGCAAACGTCTTACTAGCTAGAAACGAAAAGTTTTTCACTCCTCTACGAGTGTCTTTCTATGAAGTAATTGTTTTGGAAGTTGGCCAAGTCCGTCCGGATGCAGATGAAATTCAACCAGTGCAAAGTGGGAAAGCGTTTGTGCCAATCAGAATTCAGAAGAAAACTACAGGCGTGGTCACTAACAAGCCTTTGCAGGTCAACGTATATTTAAAATTAGAGTAGTACGCATCAACTTCTTCTCTCTTACTGCTACGCAATACATTATACATCGGTACTGTTGGTCTGATTTTCAATTCTATTTCAGGAGAGCTTACATATGATTTTCCTGTTTATGGCTGCATATACAGTTCAAAATGACTCTGAGCACTATGGGACTTAAAATCTGAGGTCTTCAGTCCCCTAGAACTCAGAACTACTTAAACCTAACTAACCTAAGGACATCACACCCATCCATGCCCGAGGCAGGATTCGAACCTGCGACCGTAGCGGTCGCGCTGTTCCAGACTGAAGCGCCTAGAACCGCTCGGCCACACCGGCCGGCCTGCATGTACGGTGTAGAGACTTTCGGATTCATGCAGTAACCCATTGAATCTCAGTGACAGTGTTGGTCATAACAAGTGAAAACGACAGGTCATGACGGTTTCATGTATGACATGGACCAATGTTTCTTCATATTTATGTAAATGAATTTATTTTAGACATCTCAACATCCAATTGATTACGGGCGTTTGTTTTATTTTGTCACACTTGAGACATAGCGTTATACTGGCATGTCTTCCTGCAGAATATTTGCATCAACAATTTTTAGAAAACTATTGCTCGGGCTGATTGACTTGGACCGTTACAATGCAGAGTATTCAAGCGTTTTTCGTCCAAATCTAGATTGTGGAAAATCTTTCATGCCAAAGTGACGTTTCTCTAAAACGATAGAAAATGTATTTTACTGTGTGTTCTCCAACGGTTAGTGCTTTTTATGCAACAAACGTTGCGAGCCTCCTCCTTTGACTTGGTTCCAAGAATAAACACGAAAGAAGAATACTAAGAGACATTTAATTTTATCACTTGACGTTCAGTCTTCTCTACGTCACAGATAAAATGAATGACAACGTCTAAACAACAGAAAACTCTGCCAATATCATTTTCTTGTGCTACCGTAATTAAAAGAAATGAAAAAGATGTTATGAAGTTGCGACACGACAAAGCTGTCGGGACAAAAGGTTAGTCACATGCTTAAAAGAGCCGACAGGTAGTTTTGGAGCGTTGAAGATAGTGTTGACCAGGCGGTCATGTGAAATGGTGTGTAGGTGGCGGTAGGTTGTATGGAATCAACAGAGTAACATGAGTCGACGTGGAAACGGGCCATACTAACACAGTGAAACTATCATGTCTGGATGTTCCCATAACCATACCGTTAATGAAGTTGCCCTATTTGTTCGTATATCAACGAGGACTGTCTGACATAGTGGTTCACCTGCTGAGGGGTAAAATGAAATTTTGTGGGGGGTAAACATAAAAGGGTTCGATTGTGTTTCAGTCACGAAACTAAATTATTTAAAAAATCTATACTATACTGCCGGCAAAAATTAGTAAACCTGGAAAGACGACATCTGGTTTGATCCGATAACGGCATACACTACCTGGGCATAGTAGATGTACAGATAATGGTTTCAACGTCGTCCACCGACAAATAGCGTAGTGGCTTAGCTACCAGAGCACCATCTGTGTCTATTCTTTAGTAGGGAATGTTCATATCCATTCATTTGTGCTATCTCTTTTCATGTTCCAGTTCGTCAATCAAATTTTTCAGATAACTTTTATGTTTAAAATATATGTATTCATTTAGAATTTCGTCTGGATACTCTTTTTTAGGTATGTATCTTTAATTATTCAAGTACGTTCATAGTGAGTCCTTTCGGTATTATGTGTAACATTTGTAATGTTAGTTCTATTTCCTTTGCTGTTTGGTGTTGGTTTTTCGATGTAAAAAGAATCTAGATTGATTATTGGCAGTGTGTCTGGCGTGTTCCCGGAATTCAGCTTTTTTCAACTAAAAAACCATCACCCAGCCAAGAAAATTGAAACTGCATAACAATTACTACATAGAATACCGAAAGGACTGACAATGAACGTTCTTGAAGAACTGGATAAATAAAACATATGTATAAAAATATACAAAAGATAATCTGGATGTAATACTAAACGAACACACAGACTTCAAACAAATATTATCTGGAAAACTTAACTTACTGTAGATGCAGCATGGTCATCAAATCAGACTAGACGTAAATACGTATTATTCCAGTGTATAATTATTCACATGGAGAACGATCATATGTGTAGATAATTTCAGGAATATTGTATTCACAGGTTACTTCACAATGGCAATAAAGCCGAAGCAGCCGTCGTAATAAAGAATACTAGACTTATTGCAGCTAATCTGGACCTTTACTTTTCAAAATGGCATTTTATGGCATGTACTGTGCTGCGGGCCCAATCAAACTAAGAATTCCTGGGACAGTCAGTCTTCTGACAAAATGAGAAGAGAGATGCACCCGTTTGTTTCTTGAGCAACTTTCGTACCGCGTTCTCTTGCTCACTCTCTTGCTACTGTGCTGCAAGTATCTGCGTAGTTTATTGAACTTCCTAGCAGATTAAAACTGTGCGCCGAGTTCGTGTCCACACAGTTTTTAATCCGCCAGGAAGTTTCATATCGGCGCACAGTCCACTGTACAGTGAAAAATTCGTTCTGCTTAGTTTATGCTTTATTTGTTCGTTCTTCTTATTATCTGTGACTGGATGGACTGCAGTGAATTGTTAGTTCGGTTCTTGCAAAGATTGAAAGATGAAACTAGAAATGGCTCTGCCCTTGCAAAATGTGACCTCCAAGCACTTTCATTAATTAGTTTCAGTTCCCGTTAATTAGTTTCAGTTCGTGAAGCTTTCATCTCATATTACTATCAACGTATGTAGGGATCCAGCTAATGGAAGTAACTATTTTTGTTCTTGTTTTTCGAGATTATAGCATGAATGCACCACTATAGTATATTTCTCTTTTGTTTTATTACGCTGAATTCCACTGTGTGTAATTATCCCTTTTCGCGTTATTAATGTATGTTACACCCTTCGTCATCCGTGACCCACATATGAGTTCGGCGCCAGTTTTCTCTGGAAACTTTACTTGCAGCTCGTCTACTTCCTTCCATCTTCGCCTAGCAAGCAGCCATATGAAGTACCTTACCGTAAGAGATTTTTCCAGCTGAAAAAACTTTGCTGGCGCAGCTCATATCCCGGCGACGAAGGTACTTATTGGCTCTTCGCATCGCTGAGTTCTTTTTCTTCTTATTTCTAGAAGCATAACTCGTCGAAAAAGTACAGAAGTGTCACTTCTCGTACAGAACGAAGGGGGCGAAAATAAGCGAATAATGGGTTGACTGCAATATAGCTCATGTGAACGCCTTTTCATATTGGCGAATCGAGGCAAGTAGTTTTTCGCTTCACGATGATGCACGGGAACTTGGAAGTTTATTGTAGACTAATACTAGACAGACTTACCAAATGATACACTGCCTGCTAAAAGGTGAAGCATCCAGAGGGAAAGGAGGAAACGAAATGAAACATAAGGTATTTAACATGGCTGTCAATCCACGACTGTTGTATAGTACAAAATTTTGAAAAACACAGCTCTCAGGCGAACACAATTAATTTATGACCTAGGTTTCGGTGGTACAAGGGACACCTTCTTCGGACAAAATAAAAACTAAATGTTACAGCATAACGTACCAAAAAATACGAAAGCTGCGGTCATACCTGACAGCGTCAGATAGTCAGAAATAAAGTAAAATGCAACAGAGGTGCAAGCCACTAGGGGCTGCCATGTGTCCTCTGCTACAGTCAACACAAAACTGAAATATCATGTGACTTGAGCGCCACGGCAACTTCAAGACAAGACTGCCATCTGGTGGCTAATTGGTAAAACAAGCTATTTTGTAGACATCTCTCGTAACTGCAGAGAGGGAGATAAACAAACACCTGAACGATGTACATGAAGTAATTACGATAGCGGGATACTGCATGATATAAAATAAACTAATGAATGACTGGCTGCAGTACAAAAATTTCAGAATAAATGCATAAAGAAGACATATACAAAATAATCCATTAAATGACATTACTGCTTGCTATAATAGATACGTTATAAAAACTAAAAACGTTTTTTTAAAAATTTACGTATATGAGCCGTAAAAAGTAGAGAGAAAAGGTATCTCTGAATCTGCAAGAGGTAGTTGGTGCATCAGAGTGTTAGATCTCGCCAAGCAGCGGCTTTATACCTTTGAAATAACTTCTTCCCCGCAACTGCACCTGCTCGTTGAGAAAAAGTCCGTCATTCGAAAGCAAATGCTTGAAAATTTCCAGCTCCTCCAAAATATCAAGTTTACGCCCTTTTTTTCCAATGTGGAAAATTTCCAACTTCTCAACTCCTTTAGGAGAGTGCCCTGTGATTAACAGGTGATCTGCAAAAGAAGAATTAGGGGCACACGAATTGTTTTTCCTCAGAAAAATGTTCTTTACAGCGAACTGAAAAGGCACGTCCTGTTTGACCAATATAATAGGCACCACAAGTTACATGAAATCTTGTAGACACCAGAATTCTGCAGAGGGCTAGTAGTTGACTTTAAATTATGGATGACATTTTTCTCAAGTTGTTATTTGTAGAAAAGGCAATATTACGTTTGTATTTAATCCGAAGCAACTTTTGAATCTGGTATGACACTGGACCTAACAATGGAATTGAGAAGAATTTCTTCTCCGATTCTTCTGGGGCGCTAATGTAAGAACCAAGTGTAGTACCCTTCTTGCCAATCTTCTTTCTGAGGATATCATCTACTAACCGAGCTTCCTAACCATTATTGACCGCCACAGTTTTAATAAGATTAATCTCATTATTAAAGTTTTCTTTCGAGAGGGGAATGGAAATTGCTCTGTGAATAGCCGAGAAAAAGAAAGCATTTTCGTGAGAGGCTGGATGCATAGAAGAAGCTGGAAGGATTTGATCAGTTTGAGTCTCTTTACGGAAAATGTTGAAGAAAATACTGTTTTCAATTAATGACAACGTAAGATCGAGGAAATTTAATTGACGATTTTCGTTTTCTAGTTCACAAGTGAACTTAATGCTATCATGGAGATCATTAAACAGATTGAAAATGTGGAATTGCCCGCAGCGTTGTCTGCCATAGCAACAGCGATTTCATGAGCCACCTGAGGTGCAACTGGTCGTCGGCCTTTCCCGGAGCAACGCCCAGTTCTTCAGTTGATTAGAACTTCTTCATCATGCTCCGCACAGCAGGTGCAGAATGAGGACCACTCCGTGATCCTTTCAGCCAGCGGTATCCTCGATGTGCAGCTGCAGCATTACTATTGTTTTGATAACAGAGCTTCACCAATAATGCGCTGCTCCCTTTGCTCAATCTCATGTTGACACGTCAACAGGTGCATTGCGATCGGCAAGGTGTGTGAGACTATGAGTCACGTTGACTGATCACGGCACCTGGTGACCATAGTTGGAACTGGACGGTGGCGCTGTAACGCATGGAAATCATGCACCCCATACTCTGGACATTGATGCTACCAAGTTTGGTACTCGTAACGTAATTAGGTTCCGTGTTGTAACGTGTTAAATAGGGAAAGTTTAACTATATCCACCCTGTATTTCCAAAGCCTTCCCTTGCTGCGCAATTCGTGCCGGTAACTTCAGTGGGCCGAGGAGACGTATTGACATCTGCTGAGTCACAATCGATGCCCGCACTGTGCACTTGTTGTTGTTGTGGTCTTCAGTCCTGAGACTGGTTTGATGCAGCTCTCCATGCTACTCTATCCTGTGCAAGCTTCTTCATCTCCCAGTACCTACTGCAGCCTACATCCTTCTGAATCGGCTTAGTGTATTCATCTCTTGGTCCCCCTCTACGATTTTTACCTTCCACGCTGCCCTCCAGTACCAAATTGGTGATCCCTTGATGCCTCAGAACATGTCCCACCAACCGAACCCTTCTTCTAGTCAAGTTGTGCCACAAACTCCTCTTCTCCCCAATTCTACTCAATACCTCCTCATTAGTTATGTGATCTACCCATCTAATCTTCAGCATTCTTCTGTAGCACCACATTTCAAAAGCTTCTATTCTCTTGTTGTCCAAACTATTTATCCATACATGGCTACATTCCATACAAATACTTTGAGAAACGACTTCCTGACACTTAAATCAATACTCGATGTTAACAAATTTCTCTTCTTCAGAAACGCTTTCCTTGCCATTGCCAGTCTACATTTTGTATCCTCTCTACTTCGACCATGATCAGTTATTTTGCTCCCCAAATAGCAAAACTCCTTTACTACTTTAAGTGTTTCATTTCCTAATCTAATTCCCGCAGCATCACCCGACTTAATTCGACTACATTCCATTATCCTCGTTTTGCTTTTGTTGATGTTCATCTTATACCCTCCCTTCAAGATACTGTCCATTCCGTTGAACTGCTCTTCCAAGTCCTTTGCTGTCTCTGACAGAATTACAATGTCATCGGCGAACCTCAAAGTTTTTATTTCTTCTCCATGGATTTTAATACCTACTCCGAACTTTTCTTTTGTTTCCTTTACTGCTTGCTGAATATACAGATTGAATAGCATCGGGGAGAGGCTACAACCCTGTCTCACTCCCTTCCCAACCGCTGCTTCCCTTTCATGCCCCTCGACTCTGATAACTGCCATCTGGTTTCTGTACAAATTGTAAATAGCCTTTCGCTCTCTGTATTTTACCCCTCCCACCTTCAGAATTTGAAATAGAGTATTCCAGTCAACATTGTCAAAAGCTTTCTCTAAGTCTACTAATGCTAGAAACGTAGGTTTGCCTTTCCTTAATCTTTCTTCTAAGATAAGTCGTAGGGTCAATATTGCCTCACGTGTTCCAACATTTCTACGGAATCCAAACTGATCTTCCCCGAGGTCGGCTTCTACCAGTTTTTCCATTCGTCTGTTCGGAATTCGCGTTAGTATTTTGCAGCTGTGACTTATTAAACTGATAGTTCGGTAATTTTCACATCTGTCAACACCTGCTTTCTTTGGGATTGGAATTATTATATTTTGAAGTCTGAGGGAATTTCGCCTGTCTCATACATCTTGCTCACTAGATGGTAGAGTTTTGTCAGGACTGGCTCTCCCAAGGCCGTCAGTAGTTCTAATGGAATGTTGTCTACTCCCGGGGCCTTGTTTCGACTTAGGTCTTTCAGTGCTCTGTCAAACTCTTCGCGCAGTATTGTATCTCCCATTTCATGTTCATCTACATTCTCTTCCATTTCCATAATATTTCCCTCAAGTATATCGCCCTTGTATAGACCCTCTATATATTCCTTCCACCTTTCTGCTTTCTCTTCTTTGCTTAGAACTGGGTTTCCATCAAAGCTCTTGATATTCATACAAGTGGTTCTCTTTTCTGCAAAGGTCTCTTTAATTTTCCTGTAGGCAGTATCTATCTTAGCCCTAGTGAGATAAGCCTCTATATCCTTACATTTGTCCTCTAGCCATCCCTGCTTAACCATTTTGCACTTCCTGTCGATCTCATTTTTGAGACGTTTGTATTCCTTTTTGCTGCTTCATTTACTGCATTTTTATATTTTCTCCTTTCATCAATTAAATTCAATATTTCTTCTGTTACCCAAGGATTTCTACTAGTCCTCGTCTTTTTACCTACTTGATCCTCTGCTGCCTTCACTACTTCATCCCTCAGAGCTACCCATTCTTCTTCTACTGTATTTCTTTCCCCCCATTTGTGACAATTGTTCCCTTATGCTCATCCTGAATCTCTGTACAACATCTGGTTTAATCAGTTTGTCCAGATCCCATATCCTTAAATTCCCACCTTTTTGCAGTTTCTTTAGTTTTAATCTACAGTTGATAACCAATTGTCCGCAGCTCGTGGTCGTGCGGTAGCGTTCTCGCTTCCCACGCCCGGGGTCCCGGGTTCGATTCCCGGCGGGGTCAGGGATTTTCTCTGCCTCGTGATGACTGGGTGTTGTGTGATGTCCTTAGGTTAGTTAGGTTTAAGTAGTTCTAAGTTTTAGGGGACTGATGACCATAGATGTTAAGTCCCACAGTGCCCCTGGAAATGTCTTACAATTTAATACCTGGTTCCTAAATCTCTGTCTTACCATTATAGAATCTATCTGATACCTTCTAGTATTTCCAGGTTTCTTCCATGTGTACAACCTTCTTTTATGATTCTTGAACCAAGTGTTAGCTATGATTAAGTTATGCTCTGTGCAAAATTCTACCAGACGGCTTCCTCTTTCATTTCTTTCCCCCAATCCATATTCACCTACTACGTTTCATTCTCTCCCTTTTCCTACCCTCGAATTCCAGTCGTCTCGCTTCACTACCTGAATAGTTTCTTTTATCTCATCATAGACTAAAATAACTGATGAAACAAAATTGTGTGTGAAAATGCTTATACTGTTTTCAGCTAGGTGGTATTCTTTGGAAAGCCATCCGTTCGCAGCTGCCTAGGTATCAATCACAGAGGAGCCGTGTCAGTCGGGTCAGGGACACGCGAGCGTTAGTATGCGCGGCTGATCCAGCTACCGGCCCTGTGTGTGGTGCTAGCCACCGGAATGTATTGGGCGCGCCACGTTTCCGTAAGCTTCGCGTCTGAGTGCCCCCCAGAATTCGACGTGTGGGTCGAGCGACTCGCGTATACGGCGTTCCCACAGGAACGCGATCTCGCCGATAATTAGTGGCGACCGGTTCCTGTGGGATTCTGTGAGAGCTCTGCAGGCTAGCGGCATTAGCCCTTTGTACGTGGCTCAGTTCGCTCAAGAGGCGGTCACTAACCTCCGATTATCTGCGCCCTATCGAGGGCTATTCAGAAAATAAAGAGCGTTCGCACACAGAGAGCTTGTGGAACTGATACGACTGTTAGTGAACAGACCAGCCATGCAAATGGTATTAATTAGGACCTCATTTGCTTTCAGTCACGAAATTTCAATCACCAACTTTCGCTTCCGAATGGGAAAATACACTCCTGGAAATTGAAATAAGAACACCGTGAATTCATTGTCCCAGGAAGGGGAAACTTTATTGACACATTCCTGGGGTCAGATACATCACATGATCACACTGACAGAACCACAGGCACATAGACACAGGCAACAGAGCATGCACAATGTCGGCACTAGTACAGTGTATATCCACCTTTCGCAGCAATGCAGGCTGCTATTCTCCCATGGAGACGATCGTAGAAATGCTGGATGTAGTCCTGTGGAACGGCTTGCCATGCCATTTCCACCTGGCGTCTCAGTTGGACCAGCGTTCGTGCTGGACGTGCAGACCGCATGAGACGACGCTTCATCCAGTCCCAAACATGCAAGTTCCCTTGCCGGTCTAGGAATGGTAGAACGATGGGTTCGATGACGGTTTGGATGTACCGTGCACTATTCAGTGTCCCCTCGACGATCACCAGTGGTGTACGGCCAGTGTAGGAGATCGCTCCCCACACCATGATGCCGGGTGTTGGCCCTGTGTGCCTCGGTCGTATGCAGTCCTGATTGTGGCGCTCACCTGCACGGCGCCAAACACGCATACGACCATCATTGGCACCAAGGCAGAAGCGACTCTCATCGCTGAAGACGACACGTCTCCATTCGTCCCTCCATTCACGCCTGTCGCGACACCACTGGAGGCGGGCTGCACGATGTTGGGGCGTGAGCGGAAGACGGCCTAACGGTGTGCGGGACCGTAGCCCAGCTTCATGGAGACGGTTGCGAATGGTCCTCGCCGATACCCCAGGAGCAACAGTGTCCCTAATTTGCTGGGAAGTGGCGGTGCGGTCCCCTACGGCACTGCGTAGGATCCTACGGTCTTGGCGTGCATCCGTGCGTCGCTGCGGTCCGGTCCCAGGTCGACGGGCACGTGCACCTTCCGCCGACCACTGGCGACAACATCGATGTACTGTAGAGACCTCACGCCCCACGTGTTGAGCAATTCGGCGGTACGTCCACCCGGCCTCCCGCATGCCCACTATACGCCCTCGCTCAAAGTCCGTCAACTGAACATACGGTTCACGTCCACGCTGTCGCGGCATGCTAACAGTGTTAAAGACTGCGATGGAGCTCCGTATGCCACGGCAAACTGGCTGACACTGACGGCGGCGGTGCACAAATGCTGCGCAGCTAGCGCCATTCGACGGCCAACACCGCGGTTCCTGATGTGTCCGCTGTGCCGTGCGTGTGATCATTGCTTGTACAGCCCTCTCGCAGTGTCCGGAGCAAGTATGGTGGGTCTGACACACCGGTGTCAATGTGTTCTTTTTTCCATTTCCAGGAGTGTATTTTGTTGACACTCACCTACGTTAGAAGAAATGATCATTATAGTAAAATAAGAGAAATTAGAGCTCGAATGGAAAGATTTAGGTGTTACTTTTTCCCACTCTCCATTCGAGAGTGGATTGGTAGAGAAGCAGTATGAAAATGCCAGAATGAGATTTTCACTCTGCAGCGGAGTGAGCGCTGTTACGAAACTTCCTGGCAGATTAAAACTGTGTGCCGGACCGAGACTCGAACCCGGGACCTTTGCCTTTCGCAGGCAAGTGCTCTAGCAACTGAGTTTTAATCTGCCAGAAAGTTTCATAACAGCGGACACTTCGCTGCAGAGAGAAAATCTCATTCTGGAAACATCCCCCAGGCTGTGGCTAAGCCATGTCTCCGCAGTTTCCTTTCTTTCAGGAGTGCTGGTTCTGCAAGGTTCGCAGGAGAGCTTCTGTAAAGTTTGGAAGGTTGGAGACGAGGTACTGGCAGAAGTAAGGCTGTGAGGACGGGGCGTGAGTCGTGCTTGGTAGCTCAGTTGGTAGAGCACTTGCCCGGGAAAGGCAAAGGTCCCGAGTTGGAGTCTCGGTCCGGCACACAGTTTCAATCTGCCAGAAAGTTTCAGTATGAAAATGGTTCGATGAACCGTCTGCCAGGCACTTAAGTGTGAATTGCAGAGTAACCATGTAGATGTAATACAGCGGGCCACAAATTATATGTCAAACAAACGGCGCATAGGGTGTCCCCAAATATTCGAGGGTTGGAACTTTAATTGTGGCAACTATTTATTTACAGCTCGTACAAAATAGATACGTGTTTCAAAGTTTCACTGACCTTCAAAGTAGTCACCAGCATTGTGTATAACCCGTTCCCAGCGATGTGGATGTCGTAGGATACTCTTAGCAGTGCCAGTTGTGTTGACAGTTCGAGCGGCGCGGTCTATTGCCCGACGAATTTGTATCAGTTCTGAAGCGAATGCCGTGAAGTGTTTCCTTCAGTCTAGAGATCGAGTTGAACTCACAAGGGCTTAAATCAAAATAGTGCAGTGCGTGGTATAGCACTTTTCAGCCTCATCAGCCAACAAATCGGTGACGTCTTGCACTGAACGTGCCTGAGTGCTGTCCTGCAAAATGATGGTCAGGTCCTGCAGAAAGTGTCATCACGTGTGTCTCTGTGCTGTTCATTTATGGAACACAACCTACGACCAGTGTCTTCAACTGCTGGTTCCTTCGTCGACTGCTTTGAGCTGTGGGGGGGTGGGGGGTGCAATGGCATACTTTGTAAGAAAGTAACGGTGGACACTGTAAAAGAGTTACACCTGTTGAAACAGAGACACAAAACGCTATTTGTTGCTGTTATATCAGCATCTCGACTCACATTCGAAAGGGCGGCGGTTCAAGACCGTCTGCGGCCATCCAGGATTAGATTTTCCGTCATTTCCCTAAACCGCTCCAGGCAAATATCAGGATGGTTGAAACTTCCTGGCAGATTAAAACTGTGTGCCCGACCGAGACTCGAACTCGGGAACTTGGCCTTTCGCGGGCAAGTGCTCTACCGTCTGAGCTACCGAAGCACGACTCACGCCCGGTACTCACAGCTTTACTTCTGCCAGTATCTCGTCTCCTACCTTCCAAACTTTACAGAAGCTCTCCTGCGAACCTTTCTCATTCTGGAAACATCCCCCAGGCTGTGGCTAAGCCATGTCTCCGCTATATCCTTTCTTACAGGAGTGCTAGTTCTGCAAGGTTCGCATGAGAGCTTCTGTAAAGTTTGGAAGGTAGGAGACGAGATACTGGTAGAAGTAAAGCTGTGAGTGCCGGGCGTGAGTCGTGCTTCGGTAGCTCAGACGGTAGAGCACTTGCCCGCGAAAGGCCAAGTTCCCGAGTTCGAGTCTCGGTCGGGCACACAGTTTTAATCTGCCAGGAAGTTTCATATCAGCGCACACTCCGCTGCAGAGTGAAAATCTCATTCTGGAATCAGGATGGTTCCTTTGAAGTGGCTCGTCCGATTTCCTTTTGTAGCCTTGAAACATTCCGTGGTTTCTCTCTGTCCCTAATGACCTCGATGTCGACGGGACGTTAATCCCGAATCTTCCTTCCTTTCTTCGACGCACATAGGACAATGAACGAGCGAACAGTATCAAGGAGCCCCTTACGGGATGCATGAATTACGTTGCCAGCTTTTTCTGCTGTGGCCAGTGAGGGGTAGGTTGCGAAGAAGGACCGGGCAGTAGGGTAATTCGTTTCTTACCTACCATTACGACCTTTTCTGGATTGCACGCCCTCCTGAACAACTTCACGCAGCGAATTCACGTCGGCCGAACGGCAATCTGTGAATAGACGGCAGGCAAGGTTACTGTAGGGAGAAAACTTAAATGAGATTTCTAACAACTCGCCGGCTAAGCGATACCATCTTACAGTCAGGGGTGCCAGTCACTCCATCCCCCCATTCCCCTCTCACCCACCCAATACGGGGTGCTACCTCTCTCTACAAACTCTACGTCGGAGCGCAGCTTTTACTTTCACGCGAAACAAGAAAAACATTTTTCCGTCTCGAAATACTGCTCTGGTTTCTGTGTTAGTAGTTAAACCAAACTTGTAAGAAGAATCGTAAAACTACACTTTTCTATTACTTCTCTACGTATTCATCATTCATATGTGTTAGCGATGCGACATATTCCCTCTGAGCACAGTTCTGCCGCCTAAGAATTTTGAAACGCATCTATCACAGAAACTGTACGATCCTAAATGGTTAGTCCCCATCTAATGTAATATATTTCTGCGGCAAGTTGTCCACCATTTGTGATATTGTGAAACACGATTTTTGAAGTACGTATTTCGTCAATGTTCTGTACCAATTCATTGAGGACTGTAGCCGAACGACCACTTCGGTCATAATAAACATTCGCCTTTCCACTGTTAAATAAACGACACCATCGACACACAAAACCTTCCATCATCATATTCAGTTCATATACAGCACAAATTTCACGTAACAAACTTCCTGTTTGTTCAATATATGGCTCTCGCGTCGACCGCCGGATCACATTTTGTTAAGCCAACAATATTTTTTCGGGAGTCATACAGTATATTGAACAGAACCGCCGGGAAAGCCGGAAGATTTACTTTATATTTATTGTTTCGTTTGTTAGACGACCACAGATAATCGAAAATACGCAGTGTCTGACAAACTTCCTGTATGTCATGAAATTCGAGATATTCTTTGACACTGTAAAACGTGGGACGAATGATTGCTCCAACCTCCTGTTTTCTATCGAGGAGAGTAATGAATTTGATAACGGAGCATGACACACACATCAACGCGCCCGTATCTTAGGAACGTTACCAACCTTCTGTAGCTAATTCAAATCAACCCAGCGCGAACATCAACGATTGCTTAATAAATATTATTGGCAGTTAAAGGTATTTTCTTTACCGCTGTTGCTGCAAGACCGTTGCTACGTAACACGTCGACGTGCAGTCACACGAAACGAAAATATTAATAGAAAGTTCCAAACATAATGAATTCCCGTGACATGCGATGATACAGTACCCTCACAATTTCAAAGAGCATGTTGGAGAGAGAAAATAAATGGCCAGGTGTAGGAGAATTCGAACACAGAGGGTTTCGTACACAATTATGTATACAGAAAAGTTGTCCATTCCGGGAATCGAGAATTTCTACCATTTTGATTGTTACCGACAGTGATACCTGCAAAATGTCGGGCCCAGAGATCCCAAAATTTTCGAGACTGTTTTAATTTCAATAATGTAGAGTGAAATGCAGTCATGCAGGAAGAACCGAGGCTTACGAGAAAGACAAAATGGTTCAAATGGCTCTGAGCACTATGGGACTTAACTTCTGAGGTCATCAGTCCCCTAGACTTAGAACTACTTAAACCTAACTAACCTAAGGACATCACACACAACCATGCCCGAGGCAGGATTCGAACCTGCGTACGTAGCGGTCGCGCGGTTCCAGACTGTAGCGCCTAGAACTGCTCGTCCGGCGAGAAAGACAGGCCGCGGCGCTTACGTCACGAAGGTAGTCCTGCGCTCTCTTGCTCGCTCAAGTCAACTGACAAACTACGTTTCTACACCTGTCAACTCGTAACTAGGCGTGACCGTACAAACAAGAACTGAATCTTCTGCTGGTATCTGCTATTATGGAAGCTTACTGTTATTAGTACTATAATGATGAGAAGTCCATGGGCCTACTTATAATTTGTTACGGCTGTACTGGCGTACAATGAAATAAAATCATACTAAAATGATTATCAGTTGCATAAGGCGCCACTTCCAGCATGTAATGAGAACTGCTAATCAGAAGAGACTAAATGCTACAAACAAGCCGTTATACCATTTACATTTTAAATTTTTCTGTAGTACTGTTAATCAGTAAGACTTCATAATAGCAGATTCCGTTGGAAGATGCAATTCTCGTTAGTACTTACACGCCCAGCTGCGAGTTAACAGGTTTAGAAACGCGTTTTGTCTGCTGAGCTGAGCGAGCGAGTTCAGGACTACCTTCGTGACGTAAGTGCCGCGGCCTGTCTTTCTCGTGGGCCTCGGGAAGAACTCGGGCGGCCATTATCGTAATAACCAGTAGGTCTCCATTGAGGCTGCCTGAGTCGCGATGGCAAAAGTCAAAGATCAGGCAAGGAATGACATCATTGCTGATACTGTGTGACGCGTTTCGGAATTTATCCATCACCAGATATCCATGCGCGATTTCTGCACGTAGATGTGTCTTTTCAAGTTTTATGAAAAACAAATATTCACAACCTGGTGTGCAAGTATTTGTTCCACATACAACTTGTTTCACATACGCTCCTGCGTATCTGATCGTGCTTAAATTCTGAAACGTGTCATACGAGCAATAATGTCATTCCTTGCCTGATGTTTGACTTTTAGCATTACAATCCAACCGGCCTGAATGCAGAGATACTAATTGTTTTAATTTCAAGTTTGACGTCGGATAACATATGACAAAAGAAATATTTTTTCGTGCGGTATTATTACAGATATAGAGTTTTCGGATTGTTTTATTTTGTTGTAGTGTGAAACCTTGCTACTTGCCAAATTTCATGATTATAGGTCGACGGGAAGTACCTTATAGTTTTTGATGAGTGAGTTTGCTAGTATCAAAATATGTGACACAAATGGCCGTGACTTTTGACTGCATTTTTTACACCTCCAAGTGACCATAGATCTCAGTATGTGACATAAATGTCAGCTTGATACTTCTACTCGCTTCTGAGAACAAAGGTTTTTGACAATCGGACTGACAGACGGACAACAAAGTGATCGCATAAGGGCTCCGTTTTTAACGACTGAGATAGGGAAACCGTTTTCAAAAAAAATTGTGCACTGTTATGCCACGACCAATAGTTATTAATGCAAACAGTGCCTTTTCACTTGTGTACAGTCACTTTGCTGTCACAGGCACTACTCGGAAAGCCTCAGTAAGTTGTACCTGAACGTGGAACAAAGAACAAAATGAAAAACACCTTTTTTACCTTCATGGAAAAGTACAGCACCATATGCTCCTCGCTATAGGCGCCGCCAACGGATTTTTAACGAAGGATTGTATTTCGATAAAATGTGTGGATTTATATTTCCAGTTTACGTATAATTAAAAATCGTATTTATATTTCGTATCAGCTCAGGCCTACCGCACTCTTGCATTTGAATTAATGGGCCTACAGCGGTGAGTGTTCTCCAGAGTCGTGGAAATTCAGTCACGTACTACAGCAGATGTCTTAATTAGTAAAAGCTATTATTTTAAGGAGGCGATGATGTACAGCTGCTCAGAATTTTTAAAAATAGCTGCATGTCACTTCATTGAAAGAACCGGATATTCTGGGTCAACAGACCACCATCAGGTATAAAAAACAACGCTGATTACAGGACATGCGTCAAATAATGATGATTTGTATCTAAATCAACGTTGTACATCAGCCGCATCACAATTACAGAATGCAGGAACGTAATCGACTTACACGTTACGCAGTATGTTAACAGGGCGAAGCACAAGGCTATAATGCTCCGCCCTGCTAAGTTATTGCGTTAATATCTAAATGTAATACTTTTCTGCGTTCTGTAATTGACGGCGTTAATGTTCAACATTGATTTTAACACAGATCATAATGCCCTATAATTAATGTCTTTTTTTATACCTTGAGTGTGGCTTCTTGTCTATTAAAACTGCTAGTTTCGGACAGACTGGCATTCAGCTATTGTACCAATTATGTTCTCATGAATTATGTGAATAATGCCCCACTGTTGTACTTACTCGACCTTTTCTTCCTGTTTCAGGTAAGTCTAGCTGTGTGACATATGGGGTGACAGCTGAGAAGGTAAGATGTGCTGTTTCATTAACTTGAAGCGCTTCTATATTAGAGCATTTTTGGATGCATTTTTTCATCAGTTTGTATCGTTGCGACTTATTGCGCCATACATGAACAGGTTTCCTTTGACAAAGGATCGGAATCCGACAGTGAAACAACTCGCTTCTTCTTGTAAAAGTTACACCACTCTGCATCTGCTTAGTTGACAGGTCCTTTCTATTTGGAAGTGGGACAGAGGTAGGGGTAGACGGTAAAATACGTACACCAGTGACACCACTAATTTGTAAGAGCCATTTCTTGCTAAACTTGCGAGGTTAGCGCTTTTCCGTGTTTCCTGGTACGAAAGTAAACTGTTCTGTGTCAGATGGAGGGGGTGACAATGTCACCCAAACACGGTTCTTCAAAGTAACTCCCCGTTGCGTTGATTCATAAAAAAATGTTGAAATGTGTGCGAAATCTTATGGGACTTAACTGCTAAGGTCATCAGTCCCTAAGCTTACACCCTACTTAACCTAAATTGTCCTAAGGACAAACACACACACCCATGCCCGAGGGAGGACTCGAACCTCCGCCGGGATGAGCCGCACAGTCCATGACTGCAGCGCCTTAGACCAGTTGATTCATATTTCAGCCACACACCACGCTGCTTCTGTACAACACCTGCAATTTCACTACACAGCGCCAACGGAAGGCGTCGTAAACAACACTGCGGAAATCACTAATATATTTCAGTATGTTTTGGAAGTATTTCCTCCAAATTTCTCAGTCCATTATTAGACACATAACTCTCACATGTTCCACGATAGCTACCAGGCGAAGATCCATGGGTTCGGTTCTTGGGGGGGGGGGGGGGGGGCACAGTTTGTTACTGTCTCTTCACCCTCCCGTTGAATAACACATATGTAAAGGAAGCAATCTCACCTAATTGTTGGACCAGCGTGGCGAGTTGTCAGTTCTTCCTGTAGAAGTATTTGGCACGTATTAGTAAAACATGAATGCGGATGCAATTTAAATAATTTAGGTCAATTCCTGTTCTTTAATACCCCAGGGCGATTAATAATTTTCGTTCTAAATTTACGAATGCCGCTTCATCGAAATGAATTTTGACGCCCAGTTTTATTTCGAGTAATCAAAAATGTGTCCCAAGAGATAATGCGAGTTAGTTTGGAATACTCACTCTCTCTCTCTCAATTTTAACAACGCTTCGGTAGGATGGTACTGTGGGTACTACAGCTCTCTCGTGTTTACACAGTAACATGCGCATTTTGTCCCGCGTTATTGAAAGTAATATCTTATTGATATTGAGACTGTGGAATAGAGATATGGTTTGATTTAAGGTTTGAGATGACAATTCATACCTTATAAGTAGGCAGCGGTGGTGACCAATTACGAAAACTCGCCGTGGAATATCACCCAGGCGGTAGAAGAATTACAGAGAGATCGAGAAAGCGATGAAACTCGTAACACTGATTCTACCCAGTCGTTGAAGGTATGATGTTCGTGGGAAAAGTATGGCGTTGCCCTGATGGTGCCTTGGGATTTACACGTATTTGTTGGTGGCAGAGAGGATGGGGCAAAGGGTAAAAATCTCGAACTTTCGACTTTGTGCTGTCATATTTACGTAACACCATGTACACAAATAAAATAAATTAGAATCCGCGTTCGTTTTCTGCCTCTCATGAACCTTACTTTCAGGCAGTAAGTATAAAGTTTCAAGTTTTAGTATGATTTAAATTCTGTGCTTGGCTGCAAGAAGGACGTAGATAAGTTAGAGCTTACCGTTCCGTCGATAGCTTGATCTTTAGAGACAGAACAAGATGTGACTGCATAATGGTGTGAACGAAACTAACGCCTTGTTTAGGGAATCCTTCCGATATTAGTCCCCTTTACAACGTACGGTAATCACGCGAAAATCGAGCCTTTGATCCCAGGCGAGGATTTGAACCCGCCATTCCCAGGAAAGGGGGTTAGCTATCTCCTCCATCCGCGCCACACCTTTTTCTTTATATGGTTCAAATGGCTCTGAGCACTATGAGACTTAACATCTGAGGTCATCACTCCCCTAGAACTTAGAACTACTTAAACCTAACTAACCTAAGGACATCACACACATTCATGCCCGAGGCAGGATTCGAACCTGCGACTGTAGCGGTCGCGTGGTTCCAGACTGAAGCGCCTAGAACCGCTCGGCCACTGCGGCCGGGTTCCCTATATACCCTACCGCCGGCGGATGTGGCCGAGCGATTCTAGGTGCTTCAGTCTGGGACCGCTACGGTCGCAGGTTCGAATCCTGCCTCGGGCATGAATGTGTGTGATGTCCTTAGGTTAGTTAGATTTAAGTAGTTCTAGGGGACTGATGACCTCAGATGTTAAGTCTCATAGTGCTCAGAGCCATTTGAGCCATACCCTGCCATGTTGTTGTTGTTGTTGTTGTTGTTGACATCGCCTTCAGTCCGAAGACTTGTTTGGAGCACCTCTTCACGCCAGACTATCCTGTGCACAATTGTTCCTGTCTGCATACCTATTGCAACCTACATCCTCTTGAACTAGCTTAGTATAGTCAAGGCTTCGTCTACTACAATTTTGACACACTCGCCTACACTTCCCTCCATTACCAGCTGGATGATTCCTTGATGCCTCGGTGTGTGTTGAATCAGCTGATCCCTTCTTCTAATCAGGTAGTCCCAGAAATTTCTTTTCAACCCGATCTGATTCATCATCCGATGTACCCAACTGCTCTTCAGCAGTTCAGTCTATCGTCCTCGTTTCATTCCAGACAAAAAGTTGTAGAAAGTACTTTATAACACTCACGTTTTACTAAATGTTTCTCTTTTTCAGAAAAGCTTTACTAGCTATTGCCAGTCTGCGTTTTTATGTCCTGTCTACTTCGACCATCGTCAGATATTTTGCTGTGCAATCAGCATAACTCGCCTGAAAAAAATTCTGCGTATCGTTTCCTAATCTATGATCTCCTTAGCGTCGCCTGACTAAATTGTACTACATTTCAGGTCGCTAGTTTTACATTTAACGATGCTAATTTTATAACACCGTTTCAAGGCACTATCCATACCGTTCAACTGATCTTCCAAGCCCTTTGCCATATCCGACAGAATATCAATGTCATTGGCAACATTGAAGATTTGAATTCTCGTCGCCGGCCTCGGTGGCCGAGCGGTTCTAGGCGCTTCTGTCTGGAACCGCGCGACTGCTACGGTCGCAGGTTCGAATCCTGTCTCGGGCATGGATGTGTGTGATGTCCTTAGGTTAGTTAGGTTTAAGTAGTTCTAAGTTCTAGGGGACTGATGAGCTCAGATGTTAAGTCCCATAGTGCTCAGAGCCATTTGAAACATTTTGAATTCTCGTCCCTGAACTGCAATGCGTTCTCCAAATTTCTGCTTGATTTTCTTTATGCTTCGTTAATGAACAGTTATAATAACATTGGGGAAGGGCTTCAACTCTTTCTCACTTCCGTCTCAACTATGGCCTCTCTTTCACGTTCATGCCATACCAAGTAATAGCTTTAGAACGATGACAGCTGTACATAGTGGTTTCACGTCCTGTTGTCTCCTTTTATTCACATTGCTTTTGTTCCGCAGTTTGACGCACAACGCTATAATGCACTGAAAGGAGATGTTGGACAGAGGATGTACGAGTGCAGTTATAAATTAGTTTCGTTATGCCCTGGCTGAGGAATCTGCACGTGACGCCACTTCTCATCCGTGCTGAACACACAATTTGTGTGGTTCCTCTGGTATCGGGTCGCATCCGAAGTTTTGGCAAGCTCGTTGTCGCTGTGATGGATGGCGTCCTGGTGTGGCAGAAACACGGCAGTATAACGAGGCAGCGCGGGGGGGGGGGGGGGGGGGGGGGGACGGCGCCTCCGGTCGCACACAGTGGCTGCCCTTCAAGCTACAACGGGACGCTACGGCGCAGGGGACCCCATTCTGTAGGAAGGCTAGGGCTACTGCAAGTAACTGACCTAGCGTAGCAGTTCATTTGCCTTGCCAACAACTGAAGATTGGAGATGAAAAAATATTCTGTCATTTTTCACAAAACGCTTTTTCAGTGATATTGTGTTCTCAGTACTGCGTTGCATGTCCTTAAACTTGATCCATGTGCCAAAACATGGGGAAAGTCTTTCAAACACGCGTTAGTAGAAGGTGCATAGTCTTCGGGCCAAGCTGTGCTTCCCTCTGCAGTTACAAAATTTAAAAGATACGAGAGGTGGTTTTGTTTCATTACAGTTCCACTACTTAAAACCTTAGTGCTGCATTCCTGTACTTGCCTATTCACAAATAAAACGTAGTACCTCAGTCTTCTTCTTTCGTTTCACCCTCTTTGTGGTACGCTAGATCAATCATTTCTTTGTGCGTTGTTCTTTTCATAGGGCCCAGTATTTCTTCATTCTTTCTGATCTTCTTCTCCTCTCTTCTTCCGAGATGAAGGGTTTGGACTTTTGTGTGGAATTGTCATTGAACCTTATGTTTCGTCTTTAGTAATTAATATAGGTGTTCGATCAATAAGTGAATTTTCTGAAATCTTTAATTCTACTAGGTCTTTCTCAGTTTCTTTAAACCGGTTGGATTTAGTTTTGCGGTTACGGAAGAAGTCATAGATTTGTTTAGTTAATCTGTTGGAATTCATTCTGAGAAGATGACCATAAAAATTTATTCTCCCTTTTCTCATAGAATCTGGAAGTTTTTCAATTTTCTTGTAGAGAGTTTCACTTTTGATGTATATAATCTTATTGTCTTGAAATTTTGGCCCAATGATTTTTGTTAAAATTTTTCTTTCTTTTAACTCAAGTTTCTCCATTTGGCCTTTGAAATTCATGTTAAGTGTTTCTGCTGCATACAGTGCTTCTGGCTTAATCACTGTCTTCTAATGTGTAATTTTGGACCCCCATGAAAGGGATTTTTTGTTGTATGTATTTTATGTTAGTTGGAAAGCCAATTAAAGTGTATTTTTTCTGGATTCCATTGCTTTGTTTTCCCCAGTTGTGCCTCAGTATTAATAGAAGCTGGAACAAAAATTTACTTTCTGCTATTTTATCGAAAACTGACGTTTTTGAGATCGTGGCTGAATACAAAATACTAGCTGATTTTAGCAAAGAAGAAAACAGCAACAAGCCACTGTTTATAATGCTATTTCTTTAGAGAAATAACACTTTTATGGTTTTCTAACCGACAGGTTGGTCTTTATGGGGATGTCCACGTTTATATTACAGTTATCATTGTTTACATTAGTTGTTGGCTGTTTTTTTTCCAACAGCCACTCTAACCAACATCAGATATAATATATACGGAACATCCATCAGAAGAAGAACCTGTTGATTTGAAAACGGTAACTAGCAGAATTAACAGTGGCTGGTTGCTGTTTTCTCCTTACAAGAAACAACACGTAAAAACATTCTTATTGGCACTGAGGTCTCAGTTCCCTTGTTTGGCACTTAGAACGTTCTAATGTTCTAATTGGTTTCATCATATATTTATTATATATTATTATATGTTCGAATTGATTTCATTATATTATCCGGTGATGCGATGAGCAGCATAATTCTATGGTATCAAAGTACTTTCTGAATTTTTTAAGATACAAATCACTTATGTGAAAACAGAGATAGTTTTCTTTTTCGTTCTCCTGACAAATGTCATACTCGGCAATTAGAATTTTTTCTGTTTCCACTCTTCCATTATTTTCTGTATCAAGACATGACTTAATTCACAAAAAATAGGGAAGCAGCTCTTCCCACGGAGAATGTGAAAATATTGCACGAGGGGCGTTCAGTAAGGAATGCAATACATTTTTTTTTTTATGAAAACAAGTCGGTTTTATTCAGGACTCCAATATCTAATATTACTGCCCTCTCTTCTGGTAAATAACCGTAATTTTCACTTGATGGGACGGCGGCCAACTTATCGCGCCCTTACTATAACTTAGGGGACCCATAACAGTCTAATGTGTGTGGATTATCAGTTAATAATAAACAATGGTACATACAAGGCCCGAGGGTGCCGGCTCACATTGTCGGTAATGGGTCTTGAGCAAAAAAGTTTGACGACGACTGAGTTAAACAAAGACATACTGAATGAGCATCAATTGCTCCTGTTAAACAGAGATAAAAAGCTATGGTTACTTTCAACCCGAAGATTGATTTGAACACTAATTCATTACTAGGCGTGGTCCTATTGTAAGTGTTATACTGTCTTTTTTTCTACCTTTTAACTGACTTATCCAGCTATCATGGTATAGGAGGGCTACAGTTTCATGTGGATAGCGAGCTACTAAGCAACGTGGCGTTTCTCATAGTAACCACAGGTGACAGAAGCGGTAAATGACAGAAAAAGGATATTTGTATTTACCTTCTACATCTACATGGATATTCTGCAAATCACATTTAAGTGCCTGGCAGAGGGTTCATCGAACAACCTTCACAGTTCTCCATTATTCCAATCTCGTATAGCGCGCGGAAAGAATGAACACCTATATTTTTCCGTACGAGCTCTGATTTCCCTTATTTTATTGTGGTGATCGTTCCTCCCTATGTAGGCCGGTGTCAACAAAATATTTTCGCATTCGGAGGAGAAAGTTGGTGATCGGAATTTCGAGAGAAGATTCCGTCGCAACGAAAAACGCCTTTCTTTTAACGATTTCCAGCCCAAATCCCGTATCATTTCTGTGACACTCTCTCCCACATTTCGCGGTAATACAAAGCGTGCTGCCTTTCTTTGAACTTTTTCGATGAACTTCGTCAGTCCTACCTGGTAAGGATCCCACACCACGCAGCAGTATTTCTGCAAGAAGACGGACAAGCGTAGTGTAGGCAGTCTTCTTAGTAGGTCTGTTACATTTTCTAAGTGTCCTGCCAATAAAACGTCCACAACATTTTATATGTGTTCCTTCCAGTTTAAGTTGTTCGTAATCGTAATACCTAGGTATTTAGTTGAATTTACGGCTTTTAGATTAGACTGATTTATCGTGTAACCGAAGTTTAACGAGTTCCTTTTGGCCTCACACTTTTCGTTATTTAGGGTCAACTGCCAATTTTCGCACCATTCAGATATCTTTTCTAAATCGTTTTGTAGTTTTTTTAATCTTCTGATGGCTTTATTAGTCGATAAACGACAGCGTCATCTGCAAGCAACCGAAGACAGCTGCTCAGATTGTCTCCCAAATCGTTTATGTAGATAAGGAACAGCAAAGGGCCTATAACGCTACCATGGCGAACGCCGGAAATCACTTCTGTTTTGCTCGATGCTCGATGACTTTGCGTCAGTTGCTACGAACTGTGACCTTTCTGACAGGAAATCACAAATCCAGTCACATAACTGAGTCGATATTCCATAAGCACGCAATTTCATTACGAGCCGCTTGTGTGGTACAGTGTCAAAAGCCTTCCGGAAATCCAGAAACACGGAATCAATCTGAAATCCCTTGTCAGTAGCACTCAACACTCCATGTGAATAAAGAGCTAGTTGTGTTTCACAGGAACGATGTTTTCTAAACCCATGTTGACTGTGTGTCAATAGACCGTTTCCTTCGAGGTAATTCATAATGTTCGAATACAATATATGTTCTAAAATCCTGCAGCGTATCGACGTTAACGATATGGGCCTGAAATTTAGTGGATTACTCCTACTACCTTCCTTGAATACTGGTGTGACCTGTGCAATCTTCCAGTCTTTGGGTACGGATCTTTGCCACCGAGAAACAACCTCCGTGATGGCGATGGAATCTAATTGAAAATACAGTGGAGGAATGTGATTCAGTCGTTAGCGACTATACACACAGTTGCATTTCACTCCCACGTGTCTGGCACTAACAACGTAACAAGGCGGCAGGTGCTGGCGGTGGTGTGCTTCTGTCGGCCAGACCGTGGACGGCGGCCGCCAGTCACGTGCAGCGGCTCGAGGGCCGGGAGAATTACCTCGCTTCGTTGACTGCCTTCCTTTCACTCCAGGAAGCTTCTGCCTCTGGCCACCGAAACGCGTCTGCGCTTTTCTTCCCTATCACCACTGGCCACCTAATTCCAGTATCACACCCTCTAGGAGGTGGAACCTATAACGATATATTTACTTAATGTGTATACATAAACATACAGTTACAAATGTCCCCGTTCGTAGTCGATAATTATAACAATATGTTTACTTTTGTGCTGTAACATATAGCTGTAATCAGCGGTGGGAATATATTTGCGAACGCCGACCGTGTGCGGCTGTTTATTGTTGGATCGTCTGATCAGTCGGAAGTTGCATTGCAGCGGAGAGTAAATGCCTATTCAAAATATAATTATTTTTGGATAGCTCAACATGAATTTCCTAAGGGACCGTAGTTTATCATGCATTTACCAGTACAATGTGGCGCGAAGAAAATATTTCGCCGCATGCAACTTCCGTCCGATTTCGACGAAAGAATTCGTGACTGTGAACTCTCTATTTGGCAGAAACATAAAGAAAATTAAATAACTTCATGAAGGAGTGAGACATAGATTCTATACTAAATAAATAGTTCATACACCAGTTCCATTTAACTCTGAATTTATGGCAATTAATAGATGAACTTACACTGCAATGAAGAATTTAACATGGATGCCGTTTTGACTGGCACTTCTCGTAATGAAAATAATTCCTTTGACGTTTTCACATACACGTCGAACAATAAATCTACTGCTATGCAGTATTGCACTTTTAGTACTGCATTTTTACTTTATACTAAAATAATATTATTTTTATCAATAATAATGCAGCGGCAAGACATGCGCGTCCGACACAAGTTACAAGAGAAAATGAGTATCTGAATAACTGTTCATCGCGAATATCTCGTACATAAAAAGAATGTGTAAAAGTGTTCTTCTTCTGTCCGTTTTTCCCGCCGCGGGTTTCAACGTCAGTAACTCACTGCATCTCTAACGGCGCTTGGACAATATACACGTTACGTCACAGGACGTTCGCCTTTTACATTCTCGCAACATTATTTGCTTACTGTAGCTGTTGCCGAGCGACTGCTCGATTAGTGAATGATTTAAAATGATAAGGCAATCACATAATGTTACAAACCCTCGAATGACGGAGATTCTAACCTCTTCTCTTTGAATTGTGTGCCAGATCGCCATCAGTTACGTCTTTGACGTTGGCTTCAGACTATCCAAGTTTCGTGGGCAGGCAATAGCTAGTCACGCAGGTGCACCTAGCCATACAAAAATGTGTGTGAAATCTTATGGGACTTAACTGCTAACGTCATCAGTCCCTAAGCTTACACACTACTTAACCTATATTATCCTGAAGACAAACACACACAACCATGTCCGAGGGAGGACTCGAACCTCCGCCTGGACCAGCCGCACCTAGCGATATGACGATGCTCGTTTCCCTTCGTCACTTGTCGGTATGAAGGGACACCAACGAATTCTTTGTGCGGATGTATACCTCATGAATAAAATTAGGTTTGCTACTGCATTTGAATAAAATATGTTTCACACATATCTTATTAAAATGCTGTAAAACTTAACCATGAAAAGTGCCGTGTACCTTCCCGGAGGCCTGTGTACTAATGGCTTGACACTTCTAACCACGTGTATGATGTGCACCAGTCTCCTATAAAATACGAAAATACGTCAGCAACTTCGCCACGGGTATTCTTTTAGATCCTAATAAGCATATAGAAGAATCTGTGGAAAGACTTAAAACAGATGGGTGGCATTTCAACCAAAGGAAATCTTTAAATGAGAATAGTTTTAACGTCGAATTTCACTATTATACTGCTGGCCATTAAAATTGCTACACCACGAAGATGACGTGCTACAGACGCGAAATTTAACCGACAGGAAGAAGATGCTGTGATATGCAAATGATGAGCTTTTCAGAGCATTCACACAAGGTTGGCGCCGGTGGCGACACCTACAACGTGCTGACATGAGGAAAGTTTCCAACCAGTGATCTCTACGCTACGTGAATGTTGAACTTTAGCGATTCTATCGCACCAGCCATCGATGCTCACATTTCACTTCTTTCCAAACTACGACATGGCTGCTAGGAAATGTCACTAGAACACAAAAAGAAAATACTTTTCAATTCCTCTCCCTCATAAGCCTATTACTTCATATGTTGACATAAAGTTCAAAACAAGAAATCACTCTGCAATTCTTTGTCACATGCAGACCGATTGAAATTTGTTTGCCAAACTACAATATGGCGGACGATGCAAAGCACGTGTATTTGCAGACACGCTGCAGTTCTTTATTCAGAGACCAGACTTCTACATCCATGTTGTGTAGACATCACTGTTTCCAACCGATTTCTCACACACAAACAGCAGTTGACCGGCGTTGCCTGGTGAGACGTTGTTGTGATGCCACGTGTAAGGAGGAGAAATGCGTACCATCAAAAAAATGGTTCATATGGCTCTGAGCACTATGCGACTTAACTTCGGAGGTCATCAGTCGCCTAGAACTTAGAACTAATTAAACCTAACTAACCTAAGGACATCACACACATCCATGCCCGAGGCAGGATTCGAACCTGCGACCGGAGCGGTTGCTCGGCTCCAGACTGTAGCGCCCAGAACCGCACGGCCACTCCGGCCGGCGCGTACCATCAAGTTTCCGACTTTGATTAAGGTCGGATTATAGCCTATCGCGATTACATATTATCGTATGGCGACATTGCTGCTCGCGTTGGTCGAGATCCAATGACTATTAGCAGAATATGGAATCGGTGGGTTCAGGAGGGTAATACGGAACGCCGTACTAGATCCCAACGGCCTCGTATCACTAGAAGTCGAGATGACAGGCATCTTATCCGCATGGCTGTAACGGATCGTGCAGCCACGTCTCGATCCCTGAGTCAACAGATGGGGACGTTTGCAAGACAATAACCATATGCACGAACAGTTCGACAACGTTTGCAGCAGCATGAACTATCAGCTCGGAGACCATGGCTGAGGTTTCCTTTACGCTGCATTACAGAGAGAAGCGCCTGCGATGGTGTGCTCAGCGAGAACCTGGGTGCACGAATGGCAAAACGTCATTTTTTCGGATGAATCCAGGTTCTAGTTACAGCATCATGATGGTCGCACCCGTGTTTGGCGACATCGCGGTCAACGCACATTGGAAGCGTGTATTCGTCATCGCCATACTGGCGTATCACCCGGCGTGATGGTATTAGATGCCATTGGTTACACGTCTCCGTCACCTCTTGTTCGCATTGACGGCACTTTGAACAGTTGACGTTACATTTCAGATATGTTACGACCCGTGGCTCTACCCTTCATTCGATCCCTGTGAAACCTTACATTTCAGCAGGATAATGCACGACCGCATGTAGCAGGTCCTGTACGGGCCTTTCTGGATACAGAAAACGTTGGCCTGTGCCCTGGCCAGCACATTCTCCAGATCTCTCACCAATTGAAAACGTCTGGTCAATGGTGGCCAAGCAACTGGCTCGTCACAATACGCAAGTCACTACTCTTGATGAACTGTGGTATCGTGTTGAAGCTGCGTGGGCAGCTGTACCTGTACGCGGCATCCAAGCTCTGTTTGACTCAATGCGCAGGTGTATCAAGGCCGTTATTACGGCCAGAGGTGGTTGTTCTGGGTACTGATTTCTCAGGATCGATGCACCCAAATTGCGTGAAAATATAATCACATGTCAGTTCTAGTATAATATATTTGTCCAATGAATACCCGTCTATCATCTGCATTTCTTCTTGGTGTAGCAATTTTGATGGCCATTAGTGTAAATGTCGCTATCATGTCTCCTGTCACCTCATTGTAGATTCATTCAGCGGCCAGGACAGGATTTTTAGTAAAACTACTGTTGTCAGTAAAGAAATGTTGTTCGCACTTGATGATATTTTCGCCGGCCAGAGTGGCCTTGCGGTTCTAGGCGCTGCAGTCTGGAACCGCGAGACCGCTACAGTCGCAGGTTCGAATCCTGCCTCGGGCATCGATGTGTGTGATGTCCTTAGGTTAGTTAGGTTTAGCTAGTTCTAAGTTCTTGGGGACTAATGACCTCAGAATTTGAGTCCCATAGTAATCAGAACCATTTTTTTGATGATATTTTCAATGGTAGCACTTAAAGCAGTGCAGTTTGTAATTTCGTAAGTGAGTGACAAGTTACGTCCCGATTTACACGCCGATGGTTGATAACGCACTGACGTCGACCTCTTCACTCTAGAAGCAACGTCGAGAGATGCAGGGTCAAGAGGTTGCTCTTCAGCACCGCAGCGGAGAGCTCTTTGCAGCCGGCAAGTTGCGAGCAGCGGTCGGCCGGAAGAGGTGGGAATTTCATGGCCGGTCCCCGGCGCTGGCGGCTAATTAGCATCACAAGAGGTGGGCGGTAAATCTGGCCCTCGCTGTATCGCGGCGCCGCTTTTCGCAAACTGCCGCCGGAATTGATTAAACTCGCCAACCCGCCGGCCACGGGCGGCTGCCGCTGCGGTTGCGGAAGGCTCGCACGGGGTAAACGGCGCAGACCCTGCGTAGCCGCGCCAGCAGCTTCCCCCCTTTGTCGATACTCTTGCCGTGCCGCCGGCGAGACCCCAGTGCGTAGCTGTGGCCATTCACAGCTTAATTCCGGTCTACCGCATTCCCCAAAAAGGAAACGCATTTGTACAACTGGAACAGACCGAATTGCGGTTTCCTTTAGGTGTAGAACTTCCGTGTGAAAATTTCAGATGGTTCAAATGGCTCTAAGCACTATGGGACTTAGCATGTGAGGTCATGAGTCCCCTAGACTTAGAACTACTTAAACCTAACTAACCTAAGGACGTCACACACATCCTTGCCCGAGGCAGGATTCGACACTGCGACCGTTGCAACCGCGCGGTTCCGGACTGAAGTGCCTAGAACCGCTCGGCCACCGCGCCCGGGACCGATGACCGTAGCAGTCTGGTCCCTTCCATGCCACAACCAACCAACCAATCACCGCGGCCAGCGAAAATTTTCAGCTCGTTCGTCGATTTCGATAGCATAAACGCGTAACAAGTTTCTGTAGCAGTTTAGTCATGAATGTATTGATAAGTCTAGTAAATTTCTAGGAATCAGTGGAAAACTGTTGTAAATGTAGAGTTGTAATACTACCGTAGGCTATCATAAGTAAGTCTAGAGAACGGTAGTTGCAGTGAACCGCCGATCCTGTCGCAGCAACTCAGCAACGATGTCTGCAGCAGGGGAAAGAAAGGCAATCTGCAAACCAACAGGCTTCACAACAGCCTAACCGTGTACCCAGTATCGACGGTCCGCCGCAGATCAAATTATAAGTTCTTTTCCCAGTTACTTGAAAAATTCGTAAAGAAAAACATTAAGCTGTAGCAGATTCAACCTGGAAGATAAGGATAGACGCAGCAAAATTCACCAGTCCCTTTTGTAGAAAAGTTTTATCGTAAAAAATTTTTTTGACTGTTCAACAAAGTCACAGAGTTTCTATATTTTCGTTGTGCGGTCTGACACTCCTTGATATATTTGCCAGAATAAATTGAAATACTCCTAATTTTTCCTTAAATAATTAGTTAATGTCACTAAAGAATAAATCTTGTTCTCATTTAACGAAATATTCCACTTTAAAACCGATCGTCTTGACCACAATCGCCGATAAAGTTTTAAAACAGAATTTTAATACACTTCACAGTATCGATTATTTTCACAATGTCAATACGTGTCGACTTCTCATTAATAAAACTTTACACTAGTTAATTATTGAAGATCGTCCACACTCCTGATAAAATTCCGCCAGAATCTCTTCAAGAAGTCTGAATTTTAATAAAATTTGCAAATTTCACACATTAGTAATATTTACGATGTATGTCGTAACAACAGAGTCAACTGACTGTTTTAACTTCCACCTCGAAGTTTATTTAACAGTTGACAACCAATTTACATCAAATTACAAACTTTATCATTCCGCCTTCAACATTGAACTCCTTTTCATTTTATATATAAAAAAAAATATATTTTAATAATGGTCAGCATGATGTTTCAACGGTTCTTCCAGCCGCCGGCCGTCGACTACGATGCAGTAGTGGTTAGCTCTCGTCCCCCGCGTCTGGAGTCGCCACCGGCTCATCTTGCTGCCACGCTCGACATGGAAGAAACGAAACAAAATCTTTATAAATAACAAGTCTCCACTTAACATACTACTAATAAATAAATATATATATTAACATTTTTTACGTGGCGTTGCTCAAGCGGTAAAGAAACGCGATGTTTCCTGATTAGACTTTTTAAACACCACATAGTTCTCCTAGTAGCCTTGGCCAGTTAATGTCATGCTTGCATTACCTGTACATTTAACGTGTTGCATACCTGGCAGGCGCTACCTCATCTCGACCACTTTCTTTACATTTGCGATCAGTATCTTACTAGATTCTCCTAGAAACTGGACACGGGGAACCTTCTAGAAACTGTTTGAGGATGTATGAAGGACCATGTAACCTTTTTTTGTTCTAAATAGAACAACAGTAGTTTTGGAGAGTGACTGGACTGGACTGGAGGTCGGAGGGAGGCACCCAGTGTGGCCATTTTTGCATTGTCCCGGCTGAGCAGCAGCGGCGAAATTCAGTCGAACGAACTGAGTTTTCGAGTCCGCGAAAAATTATCCTGATCACTGGAAAATCAAGCTCTGTTGCTCTCGATTCCGTCTGCGCTGCCATATTCTGGATACCCTACGATCTCTCTCATCCTGTGAAACACTGCCGAACAGTTCTACACACGGGGAGCCGTGACAGATTGCAGCTGCGAAGTTACCATATGACGCTGACGCCACGCATGAGTTGACCGGTGCGTTCCATCCCGTTCCGTTCCGTTCCGTTCGGCCGCGCCGGGTGGTCGGGCGTAGCACGCCGGAAGCAGGCTGCCTGCACGAGAAATGCGAGCCTCGCTTCCGCAAAAAAAAAAAAAAAAAAAAAAAAAAAAAAAAAAAAACCCTCGCTGTCACTCGTCACTATGCAGAAACGCGGTCAAACGTCTGCTTACTTTTTTGTTTTTTAATTTGGCAGAGGAAACTTACATTTTTGCTATCAAGAATTATAGCCTAACCTCGACAGACCTGAAACTGGGTTTACAGTCACTCGATGCAAGCAACCTTTAATGTCTCCACTCATCATAATACGAGTATATGCATAGGGTGTGTCGTATGTAATAATGAAAACTAACACTGTTGAAAGTAAGGTAATAGGTGCTCTAAACATGTGAAACGTCCCCTAAGAAAAATTTAATAATGACAGTGCTGGAAAACCTCTGAGGTTATTTGATTTTCAAGCAGCTGAGCAGAACTGAACGTACTCAGACATTTCTCTCTTTACTTATTCTGACACAGAATATTTTTAGCGCAACGCAGTCTGATTTTCAATAACCTCTACAAAAGAATGGTACTGTGTAGCAATAACCTATACCTTTCATGAATCACTTACCTCACAAAAATGTTCGTTACTCGAACTACTGCAATACAGCGAGCGCCTATACTGCCAGCTAAATAAAAGATTCTAACTACTGAAGACACTAACTACTGATAGGCATATAGTTAGCAAATGAAAGATTTTGGTGGAGAAAAAACAATGTATTTACCTTGACAGGGTTCAAAAGTCATAATATATATAGCAGTTCATGACATCCAGTCTTACAAATTTCGTTTTTCTGACGGACACACGTCCAGATCGTCCGCTCTCAAAATTGTGCCATCTCTCTCCCCACATCCACCACTGCTGGCGGCTCACTTCCAACTGCACAACGCTACGCGCTGTTCACATCCAACTGCCCAACGCTACAATATCGAATTTTCCAACAATACAAACCAGCCACAGAATTCACACAGCACAGTCAGTGATTTTCATGTAGAGCGCTACGTGGCGTTACCAACATAAAAACCTAAACAGCCTACTTACACATGGGTCCATTTCCGAGATACTTCAATGTGAAATATTTTCCTAGTTAGTAAAAATATAAACTTTTCTATGACGTCTTTATCTAACTGGACTCACGTTTCAGTGTAGTTCAGGTCAGAGGTGGACCTATGATGTTTTTGTAGTATCGTCGACAAATCGCGGTGGTACATCACTGTCAGTAACGCGAATCGATACCAAAAACGTTAGCGAGGGCTCGCTGCAATCCGCAACCAACAACCAATGGGAGGCATTCCAGAAGACCAAGCCTCTCTTTCAGCGTAGCAGCGCCCTCACACGGAGGTCAATATAGTATCGAGATGCAATAGCCCTGATCAGTTCGTGACTTCAGCTACAGCAGTCAACGTCGTCGTGTTGGACAGTGACACTTAGCTAAAGTTTCTGATGAAGTGTACTTCCCTAAATGTTTCATAAGTGCATCACGTTATGCTTTGCTAGTAAGTTAGACAACCATTCTGTGGCAAAGAAGTGTATCGAAGTTACCTAAATCTTTTATTCATTTACGTAGTAAAGGAAACTAAAATTTCAGTGTTTTAGTTTGATGAGCCTTCTCCGAGAGCTGTCAAAGAACCCACAGTTATGGTTGAACAAAAATAGTTTCGTCTGTTCAGAACACTTTTGGTCTAATCATTCAGGTTACCATGAATGTCAACAGTGATGTTTGTTTCAACATTACCAAAGCTTTGATACTTTGACGAACAAAGTACAAGGATTGTTTTCTTTTTTCCTCTCTCCAAGGTCTGACCAACGGCGAAATGGAAACCACAGCGAAAATGAAAAATTTTGTTATATGAATCATTTAGCGACGCCTTCCAGCTGCTTCTCTACATAGTCACCGCTCCGATTTTGACATTTGTCGTAAGATTGTACCAACTTTACAATTTCACATGGAAAATGCTACAGGAGTTTCTTGCTTCCTAATTCCTGCACCACTGCCACATTTTGCTGTCATACATGACAATTACGCTATGGGGGTTGCATGAAATCAGGCGGAACGGCTCAGCAACACGAAATCGAAAAACAGGACAGACTTCACACTTGGTGACAGGCAAGATTGTTCTAGGCATCTTTCGTACTCAGTGGGTGCTCAGAACTGAAAAACACAACTTTGTGCGATCAACATGCATTTTAGGGACACTGCACAATATTTAAGCGCAAATCTTCTTCGGATTTTCGTTGCGGTTTTAATTTTGCGACCGATTGCAACTTGAAAATAAAAAAAAATCGCCTTCGTATGCTGTAGTGCTTTGACTGACCCGCTAAATCACCCAAACTAAATCCCATAGAAGATGCCTGGGAATGTCTGGAACAGCAGGTGAAACTTAGCAGTCAACATCTCCGCAGTTTGTTCTGGTGTTACTGTTAGATATACGTTTACGTTTTTAAAATCTGTACTTACTGCTTGGCGAATGTGAGACATTTGCTGTATGCCTTGAAAACAACAATATTTGCAGTTGTTACAGGGCAAAGATATTAGCTGTTTCATTGAAAGTGACGAGAGCTGACAAAAGCTCTCTCAGAGGTCCAGAGGCACGTTAGCGCTGTGGAGTTCTAGTTTAACATCTTAGATAGCATTGAAATAATTTATTTTAATTTTTGCATTAAGTTTCTATCAGATTTATACACAAAATGGATTGATATAATTACAAATATTATTTCTATTAAACTTCAAGTAGGCATGGGGCACATAAATGATTACTATTAATGGATACCTTCAGTACAATTGGAAAAATTATGTAGAAACTGACTAAATTTGATTCGTTCCATCATTAAGAGTTCCAGTCGGCTTATTCTGTTCGTGAATATCAAGCTCATCGTAGCAGAAAAGCGATTATAGAAACGCAAGGTGCATGTTCAATAAAGAGTAAGAGTCCCAGCTCGCTATTTGAAGCTAGTCCCGCTCTCTTTTGCTTACCTTGTAAAGAACACAGCGGCTCTCCACAAAGTTGGTAAGCCTTCTCCCAGGACACTGACCCCCTTTCCTCGGCTACTTGAAATTGGCCCCTGCGGCGGTTAAATAGCCTGCCTCCGATCTCCGATACTTGGCATTATTCCTGCCTCCTGCTTCTGCCACATCGCTTCACCGTCTCCCTTCCTCCGTTCCCTCCTGCCTCTGGCTCTGTTTTCTCGCACCGTTTCGTTCGTCCTTTCCTTTTCGCTGTGCGACGCACAGAAACCTGTCCCCGCTGACTAGTAAACAGTGGACGCCATAATTGCACAGAGCTTGTTATACAAATTGCCAATCTGACCCTCACCGCTAGGGCGTTGTCCTCGGCGACTCGTGGGATACAGATTACTTCGTTTTCTTGCTTATCACGGATACACTTCCTCGCTGTCGTTTTAGTGGAGGGTACCGCTGATGTAAGGACGAGTTACTGCCAAATGTCAACAGAGAGAAGATGGGCTGATATCAGACAACATTGTGCACGTATTTGACGCGAAGTAGAGAGTAATCGAATCGGTACTGATCGGAAAATTTTGAAAGGCGATGGCGGCGATTGTACTGTCTTCAATATTTTCTTCTTCCGGGGAACGCCAACTGGGTTCGCTGTGTTACATAGAATATCTGTACGATGTACTTACGCCGCTTTCCGAGTACCTCCCTGTTCGGTACATCAGTGTTTTCCAATAAATGAAGCTGTTTATCAGTAAGAAACAATTTTTTGCTTCTACATTATTTTCGGCGAATTAATTATCAAGTGACGTCTTGAAATAGACCGTCCTGTCATTTCTTTTCCAAAGTTTTTGTGAGATCTGATTACAACCAACGTCTCACAAAATGATGTAATGGTTCCTCCTGGCATCTCTATCGTGTGAAATTTGTTCAGTAGCCAGTTCGAAAAAAACTTGGTTTTGTACTTGTTTTGCGGATCAGTACACAAATTTCACATATTCTTAAAACTGAGTCCGACACTAGAAACATGCTCCCGGCAGTTGCACTTTTTAATTGTAAATACACACTGAAGAGACAAAGAAACTGGTACACCTGCCTAATATCGTGTAGGGTCCCCGCGAGCACGCAGAAGTGCCGCAACACAACGTGGCATGAACTCGACTAATGTCTGAAGTAGTGCTAGAGGGAATTGACACCTTGAGTCCTGCAGGGCTGTCCATAAATCACTAAGAGTACGTGGGGGTGCAGATATCTACTGAACAGCACGTTGCAAGGCATCCAAGATATGTTCAATAATGTTCATGTATGGGGAGTTTGGTGGCCAGCGGAAGTGTTTTAACTCACAAGAGTATTCCTGTAGCAACTCTGGACTTGTGGCGTGTCGCATTGTCCTGCTGGAATTGCCCAAGTCCGTCGGAATTCACAGTGAACATGAATGGATAAAGGTGATCAGACAGGATGCTTGCGTACGTGTCACCTGTCAGAGTCGTATCGAGGCGCATCAGGGGTCCCATATCACTCCAACGGCACACGCCATACACCATTACAGAGCCTCCACCAGCTTGAAGGGTCCCCTGCTGACATGCAGGGTCCATGGATTCACGAGGTTGTCTCCATACCCGTACACGTCTATCTGCTCGATACAATTTGAAACGAGACTCATCCGACCAGGCAACATGTTTGCAGTCATCAACAGTCCAATATTGGTGTTGAAGGTCCCAGGCGAGGCGTAAAGCTTTGTGTCGTGCAGTCATCAAGAGTACACGAGTGGGCCTTCTGCGCCGAAAGCCCATATCGATGATGTTTCGTTGAATGGTTCGCACGCTGACACTTGGTGATGGCCCAGCATTGAAATCTGCAGCAATTTGCGGAACGGCTGCACTTCTGTCACGTTGAACGATTCTCTACAGTCGTCGTTGGTTTCGTTCTTGCAGGATCTTTTTCCGGCCTCCGTGATATCGGAGACTTGATGTTTTACCGGATTCCTGATATTCACGGTACACTCGTGAAATGGACGAACGGGAAAATCCCCATTTCTTCGCTACCACGGAGACGCCGTGTCCCATCGCTCGTGCGCCGACCATAACACACACGTCCAGTCTCATTTAAATCTTGATAACCTAGCATTATAGCAGCAGTAGCCGAGCTAACAAGTGCGCAAGACATTCGTGGTCTTATATAGACGTTGCCGGCCGCAGCGAATTTAAGAAATTCCTAATTTAGTAGACTGCCCGATAAGAATAATGTATTATTTACTCCGAAAGTCTCTTCTCCATTAATCGAACACATCCCCTCACTCAGGGTCTCTTGTAATTGATAGTTACGAGTGACACGGCCTCATTCCAGTAGTTTAGGTCGTCCATCTTGTTGCTGAGAAGTATACAATGAATTTTGTTTCCTCCTTAGTTTTGAAGAGCTCTTTTAAAATGGAGACGAAATGCGTTCGGTCAGTATGCCTTTACAGTTCAGCCGGTTTTTGCGAAAACAGAAATACAGTACAAAAGCCGTTGCTGAAAGCTGAATGGAATTTCCGAGACACACATCGGGTGTTACATTCACAGGGGCTAATGCTAAAATTCGTATGGACTTCGGAGAGCAGAACCATTTCGAATGGCCGGTAAAATATATTTCCAAAACTTTGCTTAGGCATTCCGAACTCAACGTCATTTACTAAATTAGTCGTTGATGAAATTCATTCGTAAATTGCGGCGATTAGCGAAGTCGGATAATAGCAAAATTCCACTTCGGTTAGCGATGCAACAGCGGGTACGATGTTAGTGAATGAGTGATCCGTGGCAAGGTTCACTTCGCGGAATAACACTCCAGCTACATTTCTCCCACGCGCTCGTGGAACTGGTACTAGAAGAAGCAGGAGGGGACTGAGCTATCACGTAAGCTTAATTAATGAACCGTGAGTTGCTTGAATACCTGGCGATATTATCACGCTTGATAGAGCGGCGTTTCATTAATGCAGGCACGTATAACTTTAGGAGCTTCTGGGTACTACACTGCAAAGGCCTATTGGAACGCATCTCTTGGAAACCAACAACAAGTGAAGCGCTATCATGGCAATACAGGACCCGGACCCTGCGTCGCTCTTATAAGGCGGTTTCAGACAATAACCATCTCATCTTGGTAGTGCTGGAGCGACTAAATAGTATTTTTATACAGTGTGTTCAAGGAGTTACGGTACCCAAAAGGTCAGATGGTTCAAATGGCTCTGAGCACTATGAGACTTAACTTCTGAGGTCATCAGTCCCCTAGAACTTAGAACTACTTAAACCTAACTAACCTAAGGACATCACACACATCCATGCCCGAGGCAGGATTCGAACCTGCGACCGTAGCGGTCGCACGGTTCCGGACTGTAGCGCCTAGAACCGCTCGGCCACGTCGGCCGGCCCAAAAAGGTCAAAGCAGTATATTAAATATTAGAATACTTATATATAAAAGCTGTGTACCGGGGGGGGGGGGGGGTTGAAATTAGAGTGCAGCTACTCATGGTCGTCCAGTGTGGGCTGTGATTATCTTATGGCAGGGAATCTTGGTAGATATCGTAGATATGCTTATGTGTGAATTCGGAACCAGTTTACGCTGGGAAAAAAATTAGTTCCAGTTTTGGCTACCCGGTGCAAATCCGGCGCTGCACACAGTTTGTATGACGATATGACATCCAGGCCGCCGTTTGACAAGCCATAACGTGATAGAACGGTAAGGTTATCGAGAAGAGAAGCTGTGCATTGTTAGTGGAACTGTTTCATGTGAACGGCAGGAATTACAGTACTGCATTGAGAGATTATCGGCGACTGCAGCGTCTGAGGAGACGTCCGGCGTCACCAAACAATTTAAAGAAGGTGATAATGAAATTCGAAAACACAGGTGAGCTTGGTGTGGAACCTAGAAGAGGAGGCCTCCTATCCCGGTGGAAGCTATTAACGAGGCTGCTGTTGCCATAACTGATCATGCGGCAGGCGCCGGGGTAGTGATGATTATGATGATAGGTTTGTGGGGCGCTCAACTATGCGGTTGTCAGCGCCTGTACAAATTCCCAACCCTTTCTCTGTCCAATCTGCCACTTTCATGAATGATGATGAAATGATGAGGACAACACAAACACCCTGTCATCTCGAGGCAGGTGAAAATCCTTGACCCCCCGGGAATCGAACCAGGGACCCCGTACTCGGGAAGCGAGAACGCAACCGCGAGACCACGAGCTGCGGTCTCCCAGGTAGTGCTAGTGCTCGTAAAGTGTCACGAGAATTGTCTATCCCATGGTCATCAGTACGTAAAGCTTTTTGGTCTATTTTACGCTGGTATCCGTTCAAGATCCAGACGGTGCAGCAACTGAAACCTAATGATTCGCAGAAACGATCTGAATTTGCTTTTCGGTTTCTGGCACGGATCGAAGTTGATGAGATGTGGCCGGGTTAACATGTTGAGTGACAAGGCACATTTCACACTACAGGGTGTAGTCAATACACGAAGCTACAGAATTTGGAGTACTGTTAATCTCTAGATGTTTTCCAGATACATGGACGGCGAGATCTCCTGACCTGAACTCTTATGACTTCTGGCGCTGGGGATATCTAAAAGAACGCGTTTACCAGTGACACATTCGGTCTCCGCCGGATCTGAAGACCAGTATACAGGAACACGTTGCTCGGATTCCACTAGAAGTGCAACAGGCCACTGTTGATTGCATCGTTTTACTGATAGGGCATCTCATCGACGTCTCCGGTGCTCATATTGAACATATTCTGTAAGCGGCGGTTAATAATAAAATGTCTGGTCCCGGTAGCTGAGTGGTCAGCGTGACAGAATGTCAATCCTAAGGACCCGGGTTTGATTCCAGAATGGGTCGGAGATTTTCTCTGCTCAGGGACTGGGTGTTGTGTTGTCCTAATCATCATCATTTCATCCCTATAGACGCGCAAGTCGCCGAAGTGGCGTCAGATCGTAAGACTTGCACCTGGTGAACGGTCTACTCGACGGGAGGCCCTAGCCACATGACATTTTAATAATAAAATCAACATTATGCCTTTCTCACTTGTTTGACCTTTTCTGCTCACGTTCCTTTCCCAATCCATTACATATGGAAACATTTCTCTGCGTCTTTCTTGTATTTCCAACCCCATATTTGCACTTGGCGGTCAAAATTTGAACTATTTCTTTTTAGCGTAAATCGGTTCCGCATTAGCGCACTGGAGTATCTACGACGTTTCGCTGCCATATGATAATTACAGCCCACAATGTACCTTTGTGAGTAGCTGTGAATTACTTATAACGACCTGGTGCTTCCCTAGCGGATCCGTGTATGTGCAGAGAGATATGCATCTTCATGTCCTCATTGACATGGTTCTAAAGTACTCTTCAACGCTTTTGCGCAATTCATTATTAGTGTTTTATGAACTCTGAGCCACGTGGCACTTGATACTCCAATACATCGCAATATCCGTATCCGGCCCCTTTGCCTTTCAATTTTATCACAAATGGCTCTGAGCACTATGGGACTTAACATCCGAGGTCATCAGTCCCCTAGGACTTAGAACTACTTAAACCTAAGGACATCACATACATCCATGCCCGAGGCAGGATTCGAACCTGCGACCGTAGCGATCGCGCGGTTCCAGACTGAAGCGCCTAGAACCGCTCGGCCACTCCGGCCGGCAATTTTATCACATTACTCGGATATTTTTGCGAAAAGTTTCAACATTAACATAAACAAGCGATATGCAGAGCCCATTTAAGGATACTTTCTTAGCATTCTGGTACAAGAGATTCATAGTCTCTGTTTGCAAGGGATCCATAGTCTCTACTTGAACAACAGTGGATTGGTCGCGGTGGTCCCGTTCCATGGCCACCTGGATCATCAGACATGACACCAACGGACTACTTCTTCTGGGGCATGTGACTAGTTTACGAGACTCTGATCGATACTAGCAAGGGCCTCATTGCTAGGATTATCACAGCTGCGAAAATAGTACGCCGAAGTTATGAAATTCCTGAGTGTGTAAGACAGTTGATAGTGCCGTACACTATGCCGTGATCACCGTGGTCGAAATTTGTAACAGTGCCCGCAAGGGAACAGTTCTGCATTTGTACTGTACACTGACAGAAAAGATTGACCACACTGTCATAAAAGTGTACGTGTTTTTGTCTGATGGTTGTTACATTACCGGGTATTGTGTGTTACACATTTTGATTAATGCCTATTGCAGGTGTCTCCACCGTTGTAAAGTTATTTTCGCAGAAAAATGGTAACTGCGATAACAAGACGAATAAGTCATAATTACGAGGGCGTGTCGGAAAGTAATGCCTCCGAATTTTTTATGTGGAAGCTCTTAAAGGCTTTTAAATAAAAGAAACATTATTAACATTCTACATCTTTGTTCATTGTTTCTACATACTTATTTCTCAACGTTGTCTCCCTGGCGACGAACACATTTCTGCCATCGAGAGAGCTGTTTGTTGATACCGTCACTGTAGGATGTTCGACGGAGCTGCAACCTCGCCTTTCTTTGCACCGCTTCATCACTATAAAAGTGAAGTTTTTGAAGGTGTTCTTTAAGTTTTGGAAACAAATGAAAATCGGATGAGGCCAAGTTGGGACTGTATGGAGGACGATCGACGGCAATGAATAGAAACCATCGGATTGTTACAGATGTCGTAACGCTCGTGAATGTTCTGACATTGTCGTGCTGAAGTAGATAGTGCTCCATGTGTTCACGAAATAATCGAATTCGAAACTCGGTTACAGCACACTGTTTCTGACGCAGCGACATAGTTACATTGCACACAGCCATGTTAAACGCTACAGTTTGGAGTCCATCAGCGGTAGAGGGCTGCATATAAATGGGCTTGAGGAATATGGACGTAGACTGCTAATAACTTTGGTTTAATTAAAAAGCTTTAATACTTTTCACATAAAAATTCGGAGGCTCTACTTTTCAGCAAGCCCTCGAGAATTATTACGCTAAAACGGGCCGCCGGAGACCGTGATAGACTCAAAGGTATCCAAGAACAATCTCTGAAAATTTGTCGGTGGAGTTCTGGTTCATCCTGTGTAACTATACTCGCCTTTTTAAGAGCTTCCGAATAGCGTTAAAAAGTATACCATTCCATTCAACGAAATCATAATTGCTTTAATATCTCGGATGATACAGCAATTTAGTGAATTTACCATACCCCAAAATTATGGCCCCTCCGGTTACTACACTGAGCAACAGAATTAAGGGATCACTTTTTCGAAACGCTGTAATTGCTTCTCTTTGCGACGCGTAGGTTTGAAATTTGGGTTAAAGGTCCCTAAAACCTCCCCCTGTAATGATGCATGTTAAATGGTTCAAAATGGTTCAAATGGCTCTGAGCACTATGGGACTTAACTTCTACGGTCATCAGTCCCCTAGAACTTAGAACTACTTAAACCTAACTAACCTAAGGACATCACACACATCCATGCCCGAGGCAGGATTCGAACCTGCGACCGTAGCAGTCCCGCGGTTCCGGACTGCAGCGCCTTGAACCGCAAGACCACCGCGGCCGGCTGCATGTTAAATCCTGCCTAGTTGTCGAATACGGGGTGTTTAGGAAACCTGCCTTCTCGAATTGCTAGACAAAAATTCAAACAAATCGTATTAATGAGTTCTGTTACGAAAAGTAAATAACAATACTTAACTTTGAGAGGAGGGTTGAAAAAGCCTAAGTACCCTTTGCTTCTTCCTATCACTTTCAGATTTCGTTGAATGGTTTTGAACAGTCCGTAGTGGCTCTAACCTGTACGCGAGAGCAGCAACTGAGATCGTGCTGCTCTCCAAAGTCGTGCGATCACGTTCAATGAGAATGCAGGCGCACAACGTTCTTAGAGAAGGGCTGGAGTGTCCAAGGGTGTCAGCAGTGTCAAAGGCTGTCAAGAACATCTTCCGGTTCCTCATCGTACTGACAGCCGGTGTTTTTTAACCGTGAAATGTGTGGGAATCAACGCCCCAGGAAAAGATGTGGTATCATCGACGCGCTTTATGTCTCTCCCTGAGGCCTTTTTATGTCGATTCTGTGCGTCGATGTGACTGAAATGTTTTCTTCTGCCACCCAGGAGGAAAGCGCGTGATCTCAGCGCTAGGTGTCGCTATTCTGACCTCCATCGCAGAGACTTCAAAAGAAGGGGTGAAAAGTGGGTAAGAACTGTTGTGTTTAGGTATCCTGTATACTCAGTTCGCTAGACAAACAATCAAACAACTCGTATCACAACAAGACAAGTACAATTACTTAACTTTGATCTAGGAATTCTTGTAGTCCTTTATATATGATCATCCACAAATGCAATTACACACAAGTGTCGCAAGCAAAGGGCGACATGCAAAATAATGAGAATAGACAAACACAAGTGACACTTCTGGTCCTAGCGACCACTGCTGGGAAAAGTCTGTCAGCAGAACTGCAGTGACTGCTGAGCTCTAAGTGTGCTACGTTGACACTGATAACGAAGTGGCTAACGTTGAAGCTACTATGAAAGTGGGCTGCCACGAGTCGGGCGCGGCGCTGCTGCTGCTGCTGCTCACATCTGTTGCTTTCCCCTCTTTGGGGACGTGCGTGTGGGGGAGTTTGTAGCCTTTCGGCTTTTACTCCCCTGTGAACGTGTGTGTGTGATTTTTCTATAGTTTTTTTGGTGTCTGTGACTTGTGATGTTTGTTGTGAGTGAGTCTAGTACTTGCCTGAGGTAGGCGAAAAGATTGGTGTTATATGGGAAGGATCTGGATTAGGGATTGGGTTTTGGGATTTTCTCTTCGACTTAATCGTCGAAGATCGTCATAGGGCGCTTATGCTTATCGCGGGACATGTCATACCGACCTAGGGAGTGGATGAGCGCGTTTCCAGATCTGGAAGAACCCTCATAGAAGGCCCTTGTCAGATCCTGGAAACGCTCTTTCAGGAGTGGGATTTCGGCTGCGGCGTGCAGGTCGTCTGTGGGGAATCCAAGAGGTAGGTGCAGTGCCCTTCTGAGGGCGCGGTTCTGCAGCCTCTGGAGTTTGTCCAGGTGCTGCTTTGCCGCGTATCCCCAGACAGGGCACGCATACTCCATTACTGGCCGGATCAGGGCCTGGTAAACATTTACTGCTACTGGGCAGGGAAGGGAGCTGGTTGTGTTCAGGATAGGGTATAGGATGGACATTCTGGCGCAGGCCTTCCTGTGGACCTCGTCTATGTGGGGTTTCCACGTAAGACGAGAGTCCAAGGTTACGCCAAGGTACTTGGCGGTTCTGCGCCAGGGGAGTTGGATTCCATTTAGGTGAAGGTTGAGGGGGGGACGTTGAGGAGGTTCGCGCCTTCCGAGCCTGCGGGTAATCAGCATTGCCTGCGTCTTCTCGGAGTTGATCGTGATGCGCCACCGACAGGCCCAAGTTTCTGTGTCATCTAAAACCTTTTGTAGCCTACTGATGACCAGGTCCTTGTTCGCATTTCTCGTGTAGAAGGCTGTATCGTGAGCGTACTGTGCAGTGTGCACCAGGGGGGCCGTTGGAGTGTCCGCAGTGTACAAACTGCACAATACGGGCCCCAGGACCGATCCCTGTGGCACCCCGGCACGAATACGCCTTCTGGTGGAGGTGGCAGTTTCTACTTTGACGGAGAAAGTCCTATTCGTGAGATAGCTCTTAATGAGCTGAACTATGCTCCCGGGAAACCCTTGTGTGTACAACTTGTAGAGTAGCCCTCTATGCCATACTGAATCAAAGGCTTTGGCTACGTCTAGTAGCACTATCCCGCAGTAGCCTCTGTGGTTGAAGCCCTCTGTGGCTGCTTCAACCATTCTCATGACCTGTTGTGGGGCAGAGTGGTTCTGCCGGAACCCAAATTGGAAATCCGGCAGAATTTGCTCTCTGGCAATATGTTCTTGTATGGGTCTTAGCAGGAGGCGCTCATAGATCTTGCTGAGAGTTGGCAAGAGGCTACGTCGCTTTACGTCGCCTTCACCTAGGGGCCGCTGTAGTCTAGGAGGGAGGTTAGCCAGCGTGCGATTGGCTGGCCTCTTCTCACAGCCTTCTCTTCTCAGCCGTTCCCGACTGTCGTGCCGGCGCTGTCTTTACGCTGTAACAAGAAGGGCTGTGACGACCTTTTCATCGTGTGTCATATCCACGGTCGCGTTGAAAAGAATTGTGATGTAATTTGGTGTCAGTGTGACATGATCGCACGAACTTCCGAGCTGTGGCTTTATTTTCCTCATACATCGACACCGTGTTGTTGGAAGCGTCGCCAAGCCGACGAGTGACGTCACATGGAGCCATGCCTTTGCACCGTTACGGAGGAAAGTTATAGGCACCTTTGAAGCAGATTGCAAACTTTAGCGTCGCAATGGGGGGCTATTACAGGGTTTCGAAAAAGTGGTCCTTTAATTTGTTACGGAGTCTATTATTTGCCGAAAACTTCGTTACGATACTTTGAAGCGTTCATGAAATAAAAAAATGCTGTGTTACCCTACCCGACTCGCCCTGCTTAAGCCGTCGGCACACGGACCGTGCTGTCCAACATTAACGTCGAGCGTGCCAAGTTCATCGTGCTGCTGAACGCTCAGGAACGATGCGACTTGTGCATACGATACGTGGGTCCCAACGTGGTATACGCGATCGCAACGCACTCCAGCGGCAGTTGAGGGATGTTTCTAGTTCGTAAATCACGCTGTTTACTCAACGGGCCCGCGTAAAATTCCCACGTTAGCTCGATTAAAACGCACATTTCCTCCATCGTCCACGCAAAAGGATAGTACCATGTCCAGTCAATAAGGACAAAGGCTTATAAAAGTTCCATTACAAACAGTGCGGTACAAATTTGGAATACTTCTCCGCATAAGAATAATAAATAATGCTTATTATTTCATCATGCCCACATTTTAGTAAAACCCCAAGGTTATCCTTACTTGGTCACTGTTCCTACCCAGTAGCAGAATCTTTGCAACATGTGAATTACGAAGCGTAAAAGAAAAAGGAGCAAAATATCTTTATACAAGTAGCGCAAGCTGTCTAGTAGATTAAGCCAATCGAACAAAGTCACCCCTCAAAAAAAGGTGAACGTATATTTACATAACATCAGATATTATAGTATATACTTATATTAAACTAATAAAGTATCAGAACCTAATAAAAACGTGAATCTTAGGAAAAAAATTTGGAAATGTCAAGACACGATCCACCGCCCCGACAAACTAGTCCCTAAGCTTACACACTACTTAACCTAAACTATCCTAAGTACAAACACACACACCCATGCCCGAGGAAGGACTCGAATCTCCACCGGGACCAGCCCCACAGTCCATGACTGCAGCGCCCTAGACCGCTCGGCTAATCCGCGCGGCCGTGCTTCTCATCATAGTATGTTACCACTGGCTGAAAACCTTAATCGTAGATACGGTTAAAGCCGCTACAGTCTGGAACCGCACGACCACTACGGTCGCAGGTTCGAATCCTGCCTCGGGCATGGATGTGTGTGATGTCCTTAGGTTAGTTAGGTTTCAGTGGTTTTAAGTTCTAGGGGACTTATGACCACAGCAGTTGAGTCCCATAGTGCTCAGAGCCATTTGAACCTTAATCGTAGATATCTTATTAACTGAAATTTAGTTATAACAAATTGTACCAAGAACAGTGCGTTTTGGGTGGATCTGCAGTGTGTCGCTGCCTTAAAATAGCCTACTCTCATAATACGCAAGTTATAATAATTCTTTCGCCACGAATATGATGTTTTTCATTATTTTATTGGAACGAATCACACAGTTAACAACGGGTTTTCCAGTGATTCTCAATTTGCTGGTGCTGATAAACGTCATATATACATATATGCTTGAAATGAATGCCAATATGGCGCCTCACAACTCTGTACTGAAGGGAGACGGCGTGCGTGTGACGTAGGTGGCGTTGTGCCATCTCATTGGTCAACGCTCAGACGCACGCTCAGAATATCTGCCATGCCAGATGTTGCTCTGCACGTTCGGAAAGACTCCCGAACGTGCTGTTCCACGCCATGACGTCAGAAACTCGGCGCGCTCAACGCTCAGATGCACGGTCCTTGTGCCGACGGCTATAGCTACGAGTTTCGTCTCCGCGGACCAAAGTTCCGTCAGACCGCGAAAGCGAAGGAAGCACGTGTTGTGTTGTTAGCGCGCCAGCCTAGTAATGCACGACCTCCTCCCGTACTCCTCCGCTTCCTTCCGTTATAAAGAAGGGGGCGAGCGTTGCCCGCGCGCATTCCGAAAGACCACCGCGGTAACGTATTACTGCTACTTCATTTACATTTCATGCATATTAAATTTCTGATTAAAATGCTGCACAAGAGACCTTTGTGCCTGCAGAGATTGCCCGTTGCACCGTAAATTCAGTTGGCGGATGCGGAAGGCGGGCGCTGCTCGGCGTGGTGTGTGTCCTTCCTTACGCCGCGGGCGAGATTGGATGGCTGCAGAAGCCAGGTGCACTTGTTCTGATCACGTTTTACCAATGAAGCCCTCCCTGCGGGACAGTATTTTCTCGGTGTTTTTCGCTCGGCCGCGGAAGTTTTCCTCCGCTGGGCGTCTTCGATTGGGGAAAGTGAGTTCCCTGCGCGGAGCGTCAGTTTCCTGGGTTAGGGTGTACTCTGCTGTTGGCCCGCTCTCCTGGCCAGTGTGTTGAGATTGGCTCTCTTAATTGAAAGGCTGACCTCTCCAGCAATAGGATACCCACGCTTCATTTTCCGTTGGACGCTGCGCTCCCAGTGCAAAGCACTAGCTTCGTCCTCGGGCTTTAGAGCCGATAAGGGCTCTTAAAGGTTTGTTCTTACAATAACGTCAGAACAAAAACCATCTATGATAACTTAGTTAAAGCCACGAAAGAAAACAAAAATCTCGAGAAGACACGGGACTCGCCATCGGGAGGATGACGGTTCAGTCCCGCATCCGGCCGTCCTGATTTAGGTTTTCCGTGATTTTCCTAAATCGCTTCAGGCAAATTCCGGGATGGTTCCTTTGAAAGGGCACGACTTCCTTCCCCATCCTTCCCTAATCCGATGAGATCCATGACTTGACAGTCTGGTCTCCTCCCCTTAAATCAACCCCAATCTCTAGTAGAAAGTAAAATTTATGAGGTTCAAAGGCCACGCTAACATTAAATATGATAAAAGAATCGCTCAGAAAGGTACATTTAATAAATCTTTATTACCGCCATTATACCTGAAGACTACATTGTATACACTGAAGAGCCAAAGAAACTGGGACACCTGCCTAATATTCTGTAGCGCCCTCGCGATCACGCAGAAGTGCCGCAACACAGCGCGGCATGGACTCAACTAATATCTGAATTAGTGCTAGAGGGAATTGACACCGTGAATCCTGCAAGGTTGTCCACAAATCCGTAGAAGTACGAGGAGGTAGAGATCTCTTCTGAACCGCACATTGAAAGGAATCCCAGATATTTTGAATAATGTTTATGTCTGGGGAGCCTGGTGGCCAGCGGAAGTGTTAAAACTCAGAAGAGTATTCCTGGAACCACTCTTTAGGAATTCCGGACATGAGGAGTGTCGCATTGTCCTGCTAGAATTGCCCAAGTTCGTCGGAATGCACAATGAACATGAATGGATATAGGTGATCAGACAGTATTCTTACGTACATGGCAAGTGTCAGAATCGTATCTAGACGCATCAGGGGTCCCATATCACTCCAGCTGCACACATTCCACACCACCACAGAACCTTCACCCGCTTGAACATTCCCCTGCTGACATGCAGGGTCTATGGAATCATGAGATTGTCTCCATACCTATACACGTCCACCTGCTTGATACAATTTGAAACGAGACTCGTCCGACCAGGCAACATGTATCCAGTCCAGTGTTGCTGTTGACGGGCCCAGGCGAGGCGGACAGCTTTCTGTCGTGCAGTCATCAAGGGTACACGAGTGGACCTCCGGCTCTGAAAGCCGATATCGATGATGTTTCGTTGAATGATTCGCACGCTGACACTTGTTGACGGTCCAGCACTGAAATCTGCAGCAATTTGCGGAAGGGCTGAACTTCTGTCACGTTGAACGATTCTCTTCAGTCGTCGTTGGTCCCGTTCTTGCAGGATCTTTTTCCGGCCGCAGCGTTGTCGGCCTGATATTCACGGTTCACTCGTGAAATGGTCGTACGGGAAAAATCGCCGCTTCATCGCTACCTCGGAGATGCTGTCTCCCATTGCTCGCGCGCCGACTGTAACACCACGTTCAGACTCATTTAAATCTTGATAAGCTGACATTGTAGCAGCAGTAACTCACCTAACAATTGCGCCAGATACTTGTTCTCTTATACAGGCGTTGCCAACCGCAGCACATTATTCTGCTTGCTTCATATCACTGTATTTGAGTACACATGGCTATACCAGGTTCTTTTCGCGCTTCAGAGTATTTGCAATGACTGATGCACAGGTAATGTGAGATGCGCGGATAATGGCATAAAGCAGACTTGGGACTTGCGAAGCTTCATCGCAGCAATTATAGAATAGATGAATAACCAGACAGAAAAGTTTTAATACAGCGATTACAAAATTAGAGACTTCTGAACTGGTTTCTGGAGCGGTTTCCTTTGTTATGAAACTGTACTAAGGCGAAACCACGTTTTTCCGAACAAATACTATATATCCTTTTGTTTACAGTTTCAAGAATGGGTGCAGTATTTAGTAAATGGGCGGCCGCTGTGACCGAGCTGTTCTAGGCGCTTGAGTCCGCAACCGCTCAGCTGCTACGGTCGCAGGCTCGAATCCTGCCTCGGGCATGGATATGTGTGATGTCCTTAGGTTAGTTAGGTTTAAGTAGTTCGAAGTCTAGGGGACTGATGACCTCAGATGTAAAGTCCCATAGTGCTTAGAGCCATTTGAACCATTTTTGAGTTAGTAAATGTTACGCGTGCTAGCAGTGACTTTTAGCAGACTCTTTGTACTTCGAGGTGTAAATCGCATAGTTTTTCCTGGATCGATCGAACACTGCGTGAAGTAACGTCTCGAATTACAATGAATAATCCTGCGTCTGAACCCAGTTTAAGGAATGAATTATTGTAGGTATTCAAGATTCGACAAAGGTGTGCGAAACAGTCAGTCTGGAGCCACGTGATCGCAGTGACTGTCTCAGATAGCTAAAATTAATATCTACATTACGTCTTCCAGTTGGCGCTCGTGTGGGGGTCTTCGTCCGACGGCCTTTCAGTGCTTTTTCTGACGTTTCGTCAGCACTAGTGACTAGCATTGTGAAAGATTCATCGTCCACTGCCACCAACAATTGTTCATGGCCTCCTATGGTGAGAAGGCTGCGCAGTTGCGGATATCTGCAATAATATTTAAAAAGCGTGCACCGATCTGGATATCCACGCCAATGCCTACTGATATCCGCAGTAGTAACTGCTTTGTGTTTAGAATTTAAAAGAGAGAGTAAGTACTATGATTACTCATTCACGACGGAATACTGCTATGTTGGCTTGAACGCGATGTTTTCTGGAGATAGTAGCTGCGTTGTTGACATCTGCTAGGGCTAAAGATTGCAACTGGTAATCTTCCTGATTTTTCGCATGATTACACGTAAACCCTGCTGCAGTCGTGTCACCAACCTTACCTTTGAGTTATTAATGTTCTGTTTACATTGACAGAGGTCACTTAGGTAATTACCGAACGCTACATCAAAGCGCCATGAAGGCTGTTCTAGGACGCCCGATCCACTGGAATTCACACCTAAGTCTGACTCATTACAGCAGGTGGGACCTGTTAGTTCCAATAGGATCCGGAGACGAAGCGACAGTCAGTGGCATGGATTCGTGATTTCCTGTCAGGAAGGTCGCAGTTCGTAGTAATAGACGGGAAATCATCGAGTAAAACTGAAGTGATATCAGGTGTTCCCCAGGGAAGCGTCCTGGGACCTCTGCTGTTCCTGGTCTGTATAAATGGCCTGGGTGACAATCTGAGCAGTTCTCTTAGGTTGTTCGCAGATGATGCTGTAATTTACCGTCTAGTAAGGTCATCCGAAGACCAGTAGCAGTTGCAAAGCGATTTAGAAAAGATTGCTGTATGGTGTGGCAGGTGGTAGTTGACGCTAAATAACGAAAAGTGTGAGGTGATCCACATGAGGTCCAAAAGAAATCCGTTGGAATTCGATTACTCGATAAATAGTACAATTCTGAAGGCTGTCAATTCAACTAAGTACCTGGGTGTTAAAATTACGAACAACTTCAGTTGGAAAGACCACATAGATAATATTGTGGGAAAGGCGAGCCAAAGGTTGCGTTTCATTGGCAGGACACTTAGAAGATGAAACAAGTCCACTAAAGAGACAGCTTACACTACACTCGTTCGTCCTCTGTTAGAATATTGCTGCACGGTGTGCGATCCTTACCAGGTGGGATTGACGGAGGACATCGAAAGGGTGCAAAAAAGGGCAGCTCGTTTTGTATTATCACGTAATAGGGGAGAGAGTGTAGCAGATATGATACGCGAGTAGGGGTGGAAGTCATTAAAGCAAAGACGTTTTTCGTCGCGGCGAGATCTATCTACGAAATTTGAGTCACCAACTTTCTCTTCCGAATGGGAAAATATTTTGTTGAGCCCAACCTACATAGGTAGGAATGATCATCAAAATAAAATAAGAGAAATCAGAGCTCCAACACAAAGGTTCAGGTGTTCGTTTTTCCCGCACGCTGTTCGGGAGTGGAATGGTAGAGAGATAGTATGATTGTGCTTCGATGAATCCTATGCCAAGCACTTAAATGTGAATTGCAGAGTAATTACGTAGATGTAGATGTAGACTCCTGTTTTTGTATCACGACGTATATAACATTCGCGAGCTTCTGTTAATTAAAAGTACGTAATGCAACGCCTGTTACACTGAGCAGCGTAGCACATTATCATAATTTAAAATTTGGTCAATTAACATATATTTGATAAACGAACTGTAACGTGTGTCTGAAACGTTTAGTGAATGGACTCAGAAAATATAGTAAGGATTTGTTTCAAAACAAAAAATGTTTACCGACCTTTAGAATAATCACCATTAGCTACAACACAGTTCTCACATCGGTTGTAAAGATGTTTCAGACTTTGAATAGTCACTTCTTGTCGAATCGCTCGAAACACCGTCCTAACGCATTGTTGTATATCCTCATCACTACAGCAGGTGGGACCTGTTAGTACGAATAGGATCCGGAGACGAAGCAACAGTCATTGGCATGGAGTACTTCGTTCTTCCGCATCTCAAAAGAAGTCGGCTAACAAAATTCAAGAAGAAGACGATGCTGACCAGATCCATCAGCTTCTACCGGAAGGAGGCAGTGAAGACGATGAACACCGTAACGCTGACTGGTGCTTGGTCTCCAGACCCAATTGGTAGTATCAGGTCTCACCTCCCGTAATGACGTGGATACGCAACAATGCGTTACGACGGTTCTTCGAGCGATTCCTCATGAAGCGTTTCCGGATAGCTTCCAACAGCTTTAGAACCGATGTCAGAAATGTGCTGTAGCTAACGGTGATTGCTTTGAAGGTCAGTAAAGTCATCTTGTTTGTAACTCTTGTTTTCTTAATTTTCTTAGACCATTCACCTAACTAAATAACATTTAATAGCATGCAAAATGTACTGACCATTTCCAACACAACTTCATTTGATTTCTCAATGTCCATGAAATATTGAGCAGAAAATTTCTCAGAATCTGTTTACTAATTTCTAAATAAAGTTGTAACTTAAGGAACGCATCAAGGATATCGCAAACCGTGTCGCATTAAAATGTAGTAATGATCAGTATCGACATTTTTAGCCTACGCAATGAAACTGAAGAGCGGCTTCAGTAGACAACATTCAGTTCAGGCGCACACTTACCGTCAGAACTCCAGTGTACGCCGGCCGCGGTGGTCTAGCGGTTCTAGGCGCTCAGTCAGGAACCACGCGACGGCTACGGTCGCAGGTTCGAATCCTGCCTCGGGCATGGATGTGTGTGATGTCCTTAGGATAGTTAGGTTTAAGTAGTTCTAAGTTCTAGGGGACTGATGACCACAGATGTTAAGTCCCATAGTGCTCAGAGCCATTTGAACCATTTTTGAACTCCAGTGTACGGAACGCGTTAAAGTGCTCTACAGTATTTTAATACCCGCGGATGAAGAAAAAAGTCTTTCTGATGCAGTTACGGATGGGCATACCAACTGGCGCTAATAGCATAGGTACATAGGGAACACACACGACACAGATCTGTAAGTCCACGGTATTGGTGATACGTTGAGAAAACCGTCCCGAAACACATGTGCTACAAAACGCCACTGTTTCCTGCGCATGTACCACGACTTCAATATGGGATATGATCACAATGCACCAGTACACAGGCCGCACAACGGGTTGGCATACTCTGGATCAGGTGGTGGAGCAGCTGCTGGGGTATAGCCTCCCAGTCTTGCACCAGTTCCCGTTGGAGCTCCTGAAGTGTCGTAGGGGTTTGAAGACGTGCAAAGATACGTCGACCGAGAGCATCCCAGACGTGCTCGATGGAGTTTAGGTCTGGAGAACAGCCAGGCCACTCCATTCGCCTGGTATCTTCTGTTTCAGGGTACTACTCCACGGTGGCAGCTCGTTGGGACCGTGTGTTACCATCCATTAGGAGGAAGGTGGGACCCACTGCACCCCTGAAAAGGCGGACATACTGGTGCAAAATGACGTCCCGATACACCTGACCTGTCACAGTTCCTCTGTCAAAGACATGCAGGGGTGTACGTGCACCAATCATACTCCTACTCCACACCATCAAACCACGATCTCCATACAGATCCCTTTCTAGGATATTAAGGGGTTGGTATGTGGTTCCTGGTTCACGCCTGGACTCGTCCGCGAACATTACCTGGGACCACTGTTCCAATGACCATGTACTGTGTTCTTGACATCAGGCTTTACGGGCTCTCCTGTGACAAGGAGTCAGTGGAATGCAGCCTGTAGGTCTCCGGGAGAAATGAACCATGTCTGTTCAGTCGTCTGTAGACTGTGTGTCTGGAGACAACTGTTGCAGTGTCTGCGGTAAGGTACCGAGCAAGGCTACCTGCTGTACTCCGTGGCCGCCTGCAGACACTGATGGTGAGATATCGGTCTTCTTGTGGTGCTGTACACTGTGAACGTCCCGTGCTGTAGCGCCTGGAGACGTTTCCTGTCTGCTGGTATCGTTGCCATAATCTTGAGGTCACACTTTATGGCACGCGGAGGGCCCGTGCTACGACATGCTGTGTTTGACCAGCCTCCAGTCGCCCTAGTATTCTAACCCTCATAACGTCATCAATATGTGTTCTTTGAGCCATTTTTAACACACAGTCACGATTAGCACGTCTGAAAACGTCTGCACACTTTCTCGCTGCACCGTACTCTGACATGCACCAACACACCTCTGCGTATGTGGACTGCTGCCAGCGCCACCGTGCGACCAACGCAGGTCAAATGCACCGCATGGTCATACACCGAGGTAATTTAAACCCACAAACGGCCCACCAGAGCGTTGTTTCACCATGTATCAGCATTATCCTTAATTTATGTGCACGAGTGTAGAAACAGTGGACAATAGATAGATAGTAGAAATAGAAACATGGATAGAATTATCGCATATGGATAGAGACCGCCTGCCTAGAGATTTAACTGAGTAGTGTTATTCTGCAATTTTAATTCGAATTATACATCAAGACAAAAGATTAGTTTTCTTCCGACTTCAGTTCAGAGAACGTTGAGTCTGTGTTCATGGAAATGTAATCAATGCGGGACAGATAGACTAAACCTTCATTCTACAATTTCTGTAACCAGCGTTACCGACGTTGAGTAATATATTTTACAATTCGCTATTCTGTGTTACTTTCATTACGTGTGTGCTGCCCCAGAACCCATACACTCGTTCTACCAGGACGCCTTTATTCGTCTTCTTCAGCGCCAGCAAGAATTTCATTAAAGAGGACGCCCCGAGTCAACAACATATTCCGTCAGCCAGTACTGTGGATCAGCTCTGGCGGGTACGTTTCACGGTGAAGACCAGAGGTTTTGGCACTGGCGTCGTCTTTCAGCAAGCGGGACTGAGCTGGTCATGCCACGTCTCGTAACCGTAGTCTGAGACCGGCGCCGTGGAGCGGACCTGTTGAGGCGTCTGCCCCTGTTGGGCTCCCGCCGCCCGTATTTCCCGTGGAATCAGAAACTGCTTTTACTGCCGGCCTTGGGTGCGACGATACGTCTTGTTTATTGCCGCCCGACGCACGCCATCGATGCCATTTCTCGCTGTCGCCACTCGCGGAGCAGTGGAAAGCTCTCCGAGACGAGCTCGCTGTCCAGAAGACGTCGCGACTGGCTTTCACTGCGAATCCGTGCCAGCTGACTCCTTCCAGTGCCGTAATGGCATTTTCTCGAAAATGGATGTTCTCGTCTGTGAAAGCGGTGTTACTTAACACTGGTGATGACTGCTGATTCCAACCTTCGCATTTGCATCCCAAACAATCGAAATATATCGCTCGTGATCTTCCATGGAGAATCATCGATAGGAAGTAACTTTAGGGGGCCTTAGCGACGTCTCTTAAGACCCTTGCTGTTCACGTCATACATTATTGACGAGCAGACAGTATTAAAGGGACCATTACGTAGAAGTGGTTCAAAAAATGCATTTTTTATGGTTTTGAATCTTTGAGATCTTGTTCATATACTCTTCAAACGATTTTATGTAATATCATATCAAATAACTGAAGTCGTCATTTGTTCGTATTTATTTGTTAATTCGAATTAACGTTCAGTCGTGTTACGCTTATCGGGAAAAGTAACAAAGGAAACATTACTGACTGGCTACCCTCGGTTTCATTCACATTTCTAGGATATGAAGCTCGGCGCCTGGGCATTTATTTCCTAAAGTACTACGACGAAAACTACCCTCTCTCTCTCCCACCCCCCAAAAAGAGATTAAAAGTGTACTTCAGGATAATCGGGCGCAGTCCGAAGGGGATGAAAGGGAAGAGGGGACAGAGAAGAGAGTGAGACAAGGCTGTTGTCTGTCCTAGGTATTACTTAATCTGTACAGTGAACAAACAGTAAAGGAAGTCAATGAAAAATTTGGAGAAGGAATTGAAGTTCATGGAGAAGAAATAAAAACTAAGAAGTTTGTCAATGACATTGTGATTCTATCAGAGACAGCAAAAGACTTCGAAGTGCAGTTGAACGGAATCGGCAGTACTTTGAAAGTAGGATATAAGATGAACGTAAGAGGAGGAAGACAAGGGTAATGGAATGTAGTCGAACTAAGACAGACGATGCAGAGGGAATAGATTAGGAGACGAATTACTAAAAGTAGTAGATGAGTTTTGCCATTTGCGCAGTAAAATAACTGATGATGGACGAAGTATAGACGGTACAAAATTTTGTGGCAATGGAAAGAAAAGCATCGCTGATAAGAGAAATTTGTTAACATAGAATAGAGACTTGAGTGTCAGGAAGTATTTTCTCAAGGCATTTGTCTGGAGTATAGCCATGTACGGAACTGAAACGTGGGCGATAAGTAGCTCAGAGATGAAGAGAATAGAAACTCTTGAAACGTGGTGTTACGCAGGAATGCTGAAGATTAGACGGGTAGATCGCATAACCAATGAGGATGTACTTAACAGAATTACGGAGGAAAGAAATTTGTGGCATAAATTGACCACAGAAGTAGTCAGTTGATAGGACACCTTCTCAGACATCAAAGAATCGTCAATTTAGTATTGGAGGGAAGTGAGGAGGGTAAAAATTGCAGGGGGAGAGCAGAAGACGAGTACAGTAAGCAGGTGCAAATGGATAAGGGATGCAGTGGTCATTCGGAGATGATGAGGCTTGCACAGGATACAGTAGTTTAGACAGTTGTATCAAAGCAGTTTTCGGAACGAAGACCTAGACAACAACAAAAACTACTACTTCTAATACTACCACCACCACCACCACCACCACCACCACCACCACCACCATTACTTCAACAGACATCTGATCTCTAGGTCTCTGGCTTCAGTCTCGATGGCAAAATTTTTATTATTTTCGTTTAAGATCTACATTTAGAATTTTACCATTTAACAGTACACTGCTGAGCCAAAACATTAGGATCACCTGCTTAATTGCTTTTTTGTCCGTCTATAGAACGAAATAAATCACTGATTCTGCATATCAGGGATCTGGCAGTTTCTTAGCATGTTTGTGGGGGTGCTTGGCACTAGATGTCTACGCACAGGTAATGTAATTCGCGTAAATAAAGGACGTTGATTTGCGTACCCGACAGCGACCAATATGGGTTCCGTGCGATTTACTTCAGCGGAATTTGGTCGCCGAGACTTCAACGTTGGTCCTCTGAAACGCTCTTCGAACCACTGTAGCGCGGTTCTGACTCCGAGACACGGACAGTTATACTGATGAAAGATGACATCACCGTCGGGGAAGACACCTAATATGAAGAGGTGCATGTAAGACATCCAGCACGAAGAGATGCAGGTAGTTCGCAATTATCAGTGTGTCTTCGATTACTACCACAGGTCCCACGAAAGCGCAGGAGCATGACTCCCACAGCGTAACACTGCTCCCACCAGCCTTCTTTCTTGGTGCGGTGCACGCTCGGAGCCGCCGTGCACCCCGATGACGGCGTTTGTGGAGTCGACCATCGACATAGTATAGCAAAAATGTTATTCACCCGACGAGTCGACACGTTTCCATTGATCGACGGTCAAATCCCGATGTCGCGTGCTCGCTGCAATCGTAACTGACGATGTCGTTGGCTCAACATGTGAACACGTAGGGGTCGTCTGCTACGGATGTCCACGTTCAACAATGAACGATGAACGGCGTGCTCCGAAACACTTGTGCGTGCACCATCATTGTGGTCTTTCGGCAGAGATGCCACAGATCATCATTTACCCCATTTTACATGGTAGACAAGCCTCCTAACCCCATGTTCTGTGAAGAGTTGTGAACGGCTATCCATTTAGCGCCTAGTGACAGTTTCACAGTCCTTCTACCTCTTTCCGTAGATGCCACGATATTAGCACGTGGGCATTCCACCAGCTTCGCCGTTTTCGAGATACTCGTTCACAGGCTCTGCGCAATAATAATCTGCTCTTTATGAAAGTCGCTTATCGCAATGGATTCCCTCATTTGCAGCTCGTATCTTCGCTAGGGTGATTCCCCCACCCCCAATCCGTGTCTGCTCCGCTTACATACTTTTATTACTGCTTGACTTGCCTGCAACGCCACCAGGTGGCATCCAACGTCGCGGTGGGTAGTGGTCCTGTTTTAGCTCATCAGTATACATTACGTGTCTCTATATCAAATGTGTGATAGTACTTAAAGATACATGATATTATTTGTATCAAAAATATTATGCAATTTTTATGAATTAACGTTTAAATTTGATAATAAATATAGAATTTAAATGAAAGTCAAAAAATGTCATTATTAGCGTGAACCGAACCATGGACTTTGCAGTTTTAAGGCTGAGGCCCATACACTAAGCACTCAGGTACCGCCGAGTCTTGTAAAATGATGGAAGTGTTTTGTATTTAGCAGCTCTCGGAAATCTTCTGATCTTCAAATGTTATTTTTTTGGAGTGTTTTGTGAGAACTGCGTCGTAGTGATATCAAGACACGGCCCTACATATTCTGGAAGTATGAAGTCCAGGCGACAATGTTCTCAATCAACCACATTCTGTGGAAATGAGACAAGATTAATCTGCTCGTAAAGTCAAGTTAATATCTGAAAGAGAATCAGTACAGGAATAAGGAAGACCCATGGCCCTTCCTTAGAAAGCAAAATTTGATAATCGACGGATATGAGCTTGCAAGTTGAACGGAAACCTTCAGTGTTGGGGGCTACAGCCTATCTAGGTGCGGCTTGTAGGCACGAATTAACACAGCACACAGATTAAGGCGCTCGCACTTAATGAACTGTGGGCGCAGTTAAGATCGATTTGAACAGTAGCGAAAGTTCCACAGTGTCGAGGATTTGCAGGAAAAGTTCCCGCAATTAAGACTTGAGATATCTGCCTCGGTTAATACGTTTCCGAGTTTTCGTTCGAGTAAACACAGCCCTACTGTGCGCAGCAGATTTACCGTTCGATCGGGAAAAGGCGTTGCCTAGGCCGCAGCAATATCCGCCGCTTACCCTGCGACTCGCGGCTGTCTTCCCGAAGCCCCCCCGGCCTCGAAAGACCCGCCGAAAGTTTCACGAACTTCAGGGAAAAAGTAAGAATGCAGAGCAGACCACGCAAATACAGGAATAGTACGCAGCGTAAACTTTGAGCGTCTAGTGAAAGAGATACGTCAAGGCCAGCAAGAACAGGACAACCGGTGTATAAAATTGAGGTTATGCATCACCACCACCATCACCACCACCATCTCCTTGTTATGCCGAGTAGCATGATGAGGGTAAAGGGTCACATAAACTTGTTTAGAATGATTGAACTACTTTCCATTTCATTCAGAAGTACTAGATTAACCCTAAGAGGAAACACAACTCATTTACCTCAAAATTTATATTTATTTTGATCAACCTTAATTTATTTTGTTTTAATAAATTAACCTTTGCCCCACAGCTTCGACTCATATATTGCACACACCTCCTCTTTTTTTCTATCTGTGTCCACCTCTTCCTCTCCTTCCCCCCCCCCCCCCCAATCTCACTGCCCACAGCTCATTCTCCCACCTTTATCTATCATTCTCTTTCTCCACACTCTCAGTTTCTGTACATCTATTCCTCCCCCTCTCTCTATATCCTCTTCCATCTCTTCCTGCCCATCTCCTACTCCCCTATCACCTTATCCATCACCTCCTCCCCTTTCACCCTATCCATCATCTCGTCCTCTCCGTCTCTGTGTCCCTCCCCTCCTCACTTTCTTCTTTTACATCCCACCCGCCCTCTCTCTTCATCGCTACCTGTCTTTTTGTGTCACTACCCAACCCCTCCTGCCCCTCTCTCTGTCCATCCTTTCCTCTGTCCATATCAACCTTGCCCCCAGTCATGTTCATCTGTGTGATTGGTGCCTGTAAAACAATAGGTCGGTACTACTCCCAACACAACATGCCTGCTGTGCAGGATAGCCCACATTAGGAGCTTCAAAACAGTTCACTGCCCCTGAAGTGTAGGCTGCCCTCTGACACCGGTCGGTAAGGTTTGCCAATGCTATTCTCACACAACATACCTGTTGTGCAGAGCAGTCTGTTTGGCAGGGACTGAGAAAGCAGGGACTGAAAAAAAATCAATTGTTTTTAGCTGTATCAGTGCTCATATTGGAGTAGAAGCTTTTGAACCCCACAGCACTGATACTCATAATGTTTGTTGTTTGTGAGCGAAATTTGGTTGAAATCGATCAACAGGTTTAGGAGGAGATCCCAGACATACATATACAGGGTGATCCATTGATCGCGACCAGGCCAAATATCTCACGAAATACAAAGTTTTGTACATGGCTACAAAATAAGCATCAAATGAAAAAACTACAAAGAATGAAACTTGTCTATCTTGAAGGGGGAAACCAGATGGCACTATGGTTTTGTGTGATATTTGGCCCAGTCACTATCAATGGACCACCTTGTGCGTGTGTGTGTGTGTGTGTGTGTGTGTGTGTGTGTGTGTGTGTGTGTGTGTGTGTATATATGTTTAATTCAGATACAATCACTCTCGTGGTACTTCTCCAGGTTTCCAACGTTACGTAGGTTTCTACTTCTGGCTATTTCTCATCACACTCTAAGGAATGCCGTTATCGTAGATTTGTAACTACTGAAACCGTTAATTACATGTTGTAAAGCAAATGCAAGCATAAAAAGGCCAAGATTCCATTTCTACGCATTAGTCCCCCCTAAATTCTAATGAAAGCTATCTCTTACAGAAACGATCTGGCCTTTTTGACAATGCTGGCGCCGAGGGAATATCAGATGCACTGAACAACCCAATTCTCTCCTATCCTAATACATTAGAATGAACATGTGAATTCATTACAGTCAGCTAACCCTTTTGGATTCGTCTACCGAAACATTTTTTACTTCTTGTACCTTGGAAGACAAACTATCCCCTTCGCTGTTAGTAATATAGTAAAAAATCACTTTTATATATTCCAGTTACTACTGTAATATCCTTCTGTCAATTGTTACCATAAGATCTTAAAGCTATTTGCATTGCTTTTCGAAATTCATTACGAAAAAGTTTCTTTTTGTTGTTTTTTTTTATTTTTAAGAAGTGATAGTCTGAACATTGTATCTTCTTCATGCATATGAAAAAATTCCGTATTTTAACGTGACGTAGACACGGAAAGGCTGCTTACACCCTGACCAAGGAGAAACGGTGGATATACATTTCTATTAAAAAAATGAACATGTGTTACTGATTAACAACATATATATTGCTAATATTTTTCTGTTACAGTTCAACAGAGTTCCTCTTATGTGGTACGTGCAATCGCTCTCGAATATACAGTGTGGATGCTTGTGTATGACTTTGGTACCACTTTCTAGCCGGCCGCGGTGGTCGTGCGGTTCTAGCGCTGCAGTTCGGAACCACGGGACTGCTACGGTCGCAGGTTCGAATCCTGCCTCGGGCATGGATGTGTGTGATGTCCTTAGGTTAGTTAGGTTTAAGTAGTTCTAAGTTCTAGGGGACTGATGACCACAGATGTTAAGTCCCATAGTGCTCAGAGCCAGCCTTGAGAGCCTACCACTTTCTACAAAATGATGATTCGCTGGATCGAATTCCGCTCACTTTGCTGTTATTTAGTGATTAAAAGGAGTCATTCTGCAGGCCTCATTAGCTGACCAGCGCAGTTGCTCATTAATTACGCGGCACATATCATCAATGTTTTTCCTCTTCGTTATTAAACAAAAGGAACATACACAATAACAAACACAACGAGAAATACACAACTGTCTTACTTCATTCCTGGAATGTCATAACGTTTTGTGTGAATTACTTCTCTTTCTCGCGTCAAGCGTTCTCATTACGTGAATGCCACTACAGTCAAAGCTTCCATTGCTACGAACGACTACATTTTGGCCTTTGATGTCTTTCAACCGTCTTCAAAGAGATCTTCCCTATTCAGACGACTTTCGATGGCTTCCAAACGAAACATTTCGGCGGATCGCTTCTTGTTATATGAGCCATTGCGTGCACAGCACTCTAGTTGAATTAATTAAATTACACAGAAAATTCATCGTATTGCGAGTTGCATTTCTCGCTTGAAATATTGCCGACCCCGCCTGCGTTGTTTAGCTGTAGTTATCCCGGAGCTTCGTGAACGAGAACATAAATCCTTATTGCGCGTGCGGCGCTGTAGGTCTTCTTAATTTCATGCTAACTTCTTGGAGCGTCGCTCCCTGTTAGAGGGGAGCGTGTTTCTTGGTGGCGACTTTTTACGTTGACCAGCGAATTTGCGCAAGATGCGAGGGCAGCGTGCACGGAAGTTTGGCACTAAGGGGAGGCTCTCTTGTTTTGTGGAACAGAGTCGGGAAAACACCACCAGTCACGAATCTCTAAGACGTCGTGGAGGCTTCATTACATTTGGAATCGAATTAGACGTGGCGCCTAACTGGTCGAACAGTAGCATTCAAACCTTTTGCCTGTCCGCTTAAAAACCCTAATAGGACAACATCTAAATCTGTACCCGTGTCAGTTTTAGTTCAAGAAATGAACTTTTTCGGCGCAATCCTCTTTTAGAATAATTGCTTAGCGTATCAAATTACGTAAAAATGTCACCAATGTAACACAGAAGATTAAGATGTAAAACAAACATAAGAAAATATTAATAACTTTACAGTAAGTGAACATTCATAGACGTTTCCAGAATGAGATTTCCACTCTGCAGCGGAGTGTGCGCTGATATGAAACTTCCTGACAGATTAAAACTGTGTGCCGGACCGAGACTCGAACTCGGGACCTTTGCCTTTCGCGCGCAAGTGCTCTACCAACTGAGCTACCCAAGCACGACTCATGACCCGTCCTCACAGCTTCAATTCTGCCAGTACCTTGTCTCCTACCTTCCGCGAAGAGCTTCGCAGGAGAGCTTCTGTGAAGCTTGGGAGTTAGGGGACGAGGTACTGGCAGATTTGAAGCTGTGAGCACGGGCCATGAGTCATGCTTGGGTAGCTCAGTTGGTAGAGCACATGCCCGCGAAAGGCAAAGGTCCCGAGTTCGAGTCTCGGTCCGGCACACAGTTTTAATCTGTCAGGAAATTTCATTCATAGACGTTGTTAATAGCCCAGTACCACCATAAGCTCTGCGTGTAGGGAGCTTAATCATGTAATAGCCTTCGGTGAGTCCTTCATGAAGTGATTACAAGCTCCCTAAATCTTATCATTGGATAGTTGCAACACAGTCATGTTCGGTGCTCTGTGCTACCTCCCTTTCATAAAGATATGCTTTTCACTACTGCATGTGAAACGGTTGATGCGGCTTCAGGTTTTTCGTGGTATTTGCAAGCCTCTAGCGGTGGAATGCACTTCCTCCTACGTGTATCCAGTGAATATACTTCTACAGCAGATATAACTTTTACGAGGTCTGTTCAGTAAAAGTCCATAACTTTGTCAACAAAAAAATTTCTACTTTTATATTTTACTTATTGTGCATAATCTCCTTCGAAATACTCCCCTCTGCAGTTGATACACGGCTCCCAGTGCCGTATTCTCTTCCAGAAGCAGTCTTGGTACGCCTCTTTCTGGATCGCGCGAAGCGCTATCTGCAAATTTTCTTCTATCTCGTCTATCGTTGCAAGTCTTGGTCCTTTCAACGGGGTCTTCAACTTTGGAAATAAACAAAGTCCGGAGGGGCAATGTTAGGGGAGTAGGGAAGATGAGGTAGCACGGTGATTTCGTTTTGCGTGCAATAGTCACGCACTAATAGTGATGAATGTGCGGATGTGTTATCGTCATACAAGAGCCATGAACTGTCTCGTCACATTTCAGGCCGTTTCCTTCTCCCACTTTCTCGCAGGCGTCGCAGCACGTCCCGATAATACCATGATAAACCGTTTTTCCGTGTGGCACAATGTAGTTGACGTTCGTGACCTGAGCGTCGTAGCTAGACGTCGAAGGGCGTCCTGAACAAGGGTTACCTTTAGCTTCCGTTCGGCCATTCTTGAACCTTGTGAGCATTCGTAATACCAAGTATGGCTTAAGCACTCATCACCGTAGGCTTCCTGCATAATTTGGTGTGTATCTGTAAAAGTTTTCTTGAGTTTCACGCGAAATTTAATGCAGACGCGTTGCTCCTCTAACTCTGCCGTATTGAAATTCGCAAACTGTGCGACACAACGTTCCACTCAGTACGGCGCCGAACAATAACTAACTGACAAACAACAATGAAACTTCCGTAAGTTATGCATTAAACACAGGCGTGTGCAGGGATACCAACCGCATTTCTCTGCAACCTACCATTGGCACCAACTTAAGACTGTTCCGGAACTTTTTGAACAGACCTCGTAGTTGGATTCAGAGCTCTTCCCGGTACAAATTTCTTTAGATATATAGACAAGTGAAGTTAGAGGCTGTCGAATCTAGTGAATAGAGACGGTTTTTCGCAGACTTGCGTGGAATTCGCCAGTTTTTGTTTTACCAGCTGCTACCCAGTCGCGTATATGAACAGTGATCCAATACTGTCAAATGTTTTTTTATTCCAGTCTTTGATCACAATATCAATTCTTTTGACGATGACCGGTTTCAGTCAGTAATGACCATCCTCATATCTTTTCTACACCATGCCCTGAAGTGATGAGGCCGTAATGGCATCATAAACACATATAAATATACTCAGCACAGCATCGTTACATAGATCTAAAATAATGTGTAGAGTGGACGATGCGGCCTATTCTTTGGGATGTTGTGGAACGCCGACTTCGTGCCATGCCTCACCGACCAACATCGATACCTCTCCTCAGTGCAGCACTCCGTGAAGAGTGGGCTGCCATTCCCCAAGAAACGTTACAGCATCTGATTGAACGTATGTCTGCGAGAGTGGAAGCTGTCATCAAGGCTAAGGCTGGGCCAACACCATAATGAATTCCAGCATTACCGATGGAGTTCGCCACGAACTCGTAATTAATTTTCAGCCAGGTGTCCGGATACTTTTGATCACATAGTGTTCATCCTAGAGGATGGCGACTGTCCATACACACGAGATCTTGTGAGCCACGTCAACAAGATTATCAGGAAGTTTCTATATTCCTAGATTTCCTAGAAGTTTTCGACACTTTTACACACGGTAGAGTGCAAACAGTTATCTTAGCATATGGAATAAATTATTAGGTATGTTCTTTCTGAATAAAAGAAAGGAATACGTTGTCCTGAACGTCAGACAAAGGTAACGTTTCTAAAGAAGTGTGGTAGTCTTTTTCTCTGTACAGGGTGAACCAGAACTCTCCCGACAAACTTGCAGAGGTTGTTCATTGATACCTTCTGAGTATTTTGGTATAAGGGACCCAAGGTCTCCAACGGCTTGTTACAGCGTGACTACGTAATTATGATTTATTCGGTTTGTTATCGCAGTAATCCCCTGCCTCTGTGAACATACTTTTACAACAGTGAAAAAGTCTATAATATGCGATCACCATAACACGAAAGGATCCGTTTTCTCGTAGGCTCCTTTGTACAGACACAAAAGTGCAGTAACGTGGTTGCCGACGGTGTGTGAAGAACTTAGCGGAGTGAAGCCGTACAAGAGATGGTTATCGACTACCTGTTCATTAGTAAACCTACCTACAGCACTGCTGTGTACCAGTATTAACGCACGACAAACACTGCCGAAAAACAAAACCTTAGACAGAACCGAGCAGTAGTGAATGCAGACTTGAGGGCAACGAGGTGAGAAAAACGTTACTGTCTTACACACAGTGCATGCCGTCGACATTTACATTGCTGTGAATTTTTTTCAATGCAGTACAAACACAAAATTAACTGGGGTAAGAAAGCAAACGAAATCCAATAACTACACAACGAGCCGCCGTAGACCGTGGTGCTTTACACCCAAATATTCAGAAGGTATTCCTGAACAACTTCTGAAAGTCTGTAGGCGGCATTCTGTTTCAAACTGTAAGTATAAACGACCTGTTGGGTTGGGTGGTCAGCGATTTTGAGACAGCTGATCTCGCTGTTGTGTGTGGGGAAGCGTCGTCATTAAGTGACAGTGCGGGGATTAATCATAACTTGGACAGAATTTCTATTTGGTGCTATGCCTAGGAACATGCTTAAAATATGGATAAATTCAAGTTAATGCGGATGCGTAGAAGAAACATTCGTGAAATGTTCGAATACTGTGTTAATGGCACGCTGGTTGATACATTTACGTCCATTAAATACAGTGTTAATTGTATGCTACTTGACTCAATTGTGTAGATTAAACACCTAGGTTCAACTTTTCTAGTCGACCTGAAATTGAATGAGCACATAAGGTAAATTGTAGGGAAAGCGAATGCCCGACTACGTTTGATTGGGAGAGATCTGGTCAAGTGTAGCGCATCTATAAAGTACATCGTACAGAACGGCTTCAAGTAGAATCCGGAACCCTCTTCGTGGATGGGCAATAGAGGGCTGCCACACCATATAACTCCCTCGATAGTAACCGTACTCGTTTCTGAGTTTTAGCGGCACGCACATTGGTTCAAATTGGTGTAAGCACTATGGGACTTAACATCTGAGGTCGTCAGTACGCCAGACTTAGATCTACTTAAACCTAACCAGCATAACGAAATCACGCACATCCATGCCCGAGGCAGCATTCGAACCTGCGACCGTAGCAACAGGGCAATCCATGAAAGTACTGGCCACGCATCAGCGTCGTTATTCTTGCAGTCATATAAAACACGAGGTGCAATTCATTTGTAGTACCCGTTACGGAGATTATAGAACTGAATAATATTACTAAGCTGCTTTACTTGCGTAATCTGCAACGTATTCTCGCTGGGTTCATTAAAAACTATTACTTGTCCTGTTCGTTCTGGTATCAACGGGGATTAAAAATTTCGTGTTAAATTATTACATCTGCTTTTTCCATTTGTGTTGTATCGCATTTTTTTTCTCATTCAAAGTCTACTGCAGACATATCGATGATACTCTGGCAAGCCAATATCAGTTGACGATTAATTTGGAAGTCGTTTCCTGTTAATAGAATAAAATTTTCGATTTAATTTAGTTAATTGGCAGATCATATTTGATGCATCTACGTAAAGAACGACGTCGGTCATCATTTATGACAGGTTAAATCATTCTTTAGATATTATGGTTCGTTAATCGACGACTAACATTTTTTTCATTACACCTGCCGACGTCTTTTTACACGATAAAAAAAATGTAATTAAAAAACACAATGATTCTCTATATAAAAAAGATACAGTTTACTTGAAGTTGTATAAACACTTACACTAGATAAATAATCGGTTTTACTGAATAAGTTTCCGTTGTAGTTGCAAAGCGGAAGTGTAATCACAAGCATAGCAGTATAGCATCTGAACAGTACCCAATTACAGCAGCAACTCAGTCACAACTGAACGTGAATGGAAGTCATTTACTTCGCTTCTTTTCCGAAACAATAAAAATAACAATGCCGGCTGATAACGCATTCGGCCGAATTCGATCATCATGCAATCACAGGCTCGCAACACGCCTTCGTATGGGCCAGCTCTGTGGGCCGTGTTTGATTTACGTGGGATGGAATCCACTCGCACAGTGTCTCCTCCGGTGTATACGAAACACAAGAAGGCAAAGCGAGAATCGGTTACAGAAATTAAAGAATATATAAAGTTAATTAATAAAAATGTTCTTCAAAAAAATGGTTCAAATGGCTCTGAGCACTATGGGACTTAGCATCTGAGGTCATCAGTCCCCTAGAACTTAGAACTACTTAAACCTAACTAACCTAAGGACATCACTCACATCCATGCCCGAGGCAGGATTCGAACCTGCGACCGTAGCGGTCGCGCGGTTCCAGACTGTAGCGCCTAGAACCGCTCGGCCACACTGGCCGGCAAATATTCTTCTCTTTGAATGATGCCTACTCATGCTTCAACTACACGTCCTATCCGAATGGTTAGGTTGAAAGCGGGTCTAGTGCTCGTTTGCACGAGGTAAGTCTCAATCAATTAATTTATGAATAAATAGATAAATCGATTACGCTTCGCTGAATCATTGGGGTGTTACCTCCCTGAGTAGTATTAGATTAGACTCAAGGTAGAACTTCCTTATGAACATAATATGAAATACAAAAACTAAAAAAAAGTAAAAAAAAAACAGTCAATTAAATAAGATGACTAAGAGGGAACCAGACTAGAAGTTGGATGGGTTGAACAAGTAACATTGCGGACACAATTTAACGGCCATTCAACATTTATTTCACGAATAAGTTCATATAAAACATCAATTGCACGTAATAAAGATCAATGTAGGAATGCTTAATACTGTATATACGACACAGTAGCTGGTTCAATAACTATTTCTTAATATGTTGAAAAAGCCTCAGTTTGGTATGAGGATGGATTCTTCTCTCTACATGCTCACGAAGTCTCATCCCACAATACATACACAGGAAGAAAAAAACAAAGATAAAACTGTACACCACGCTGGGCCAGAGAAACATTAACTCTACTGATCAGCCACGCGAACGCTAGCTTGCGTGTAAATTCTCCATCACGGCGGTACAAAACATACAGAAATATGTAGGATGAAAGCAAGTCCTCACTCGATTCGAAATTCAATTTAATCAACACGCTTCAATGAACAAGCGTGTTGGGCTGGAGGCTTTGCACGTGGCATAAAAGCACGCGGGCTAATTTAACTTGCTAACACAAAGAAATACTGAAGTCCCGAAATAAGTTTAAAAGTAAAACACGGAAAATTAATTCGAGCACGAGAAACGGATAACACACACACACGCAACGCATTGACACTTTGAGATTCACACTAACAAACCAAGGCATAGGGTGAACACAGCGCTCTCCCATCGCTATGCAGCGGTTGGACAAAGAATCGCGTTAATTAATTGAAATGGTAATACGCATCGTCGCACCTCCTAACTGAAATAGGCACTCCTGTGTAATTTACTGTGATTATACTTCTAAGAAACGTATTAACATCTCTACTTCAGCAAAATCCTGACACATTCCAGCTACGTAAACTTGCGGTATAGTAGATGACCACAGAAGACAGCCCCACCTTCCGACGACCCAGCGAACAGTGCCGTTCCACAATAGGGGACCGAGGTTCCCAGGTAGTAGCGGAAATGAGCAGAGGAAATACGTCCGTCTGTTTGTACCAACTTATATAATAGCTGCTGAGCAGTGTACCTTAGTGTGTGTTTGGTCCAGCAGACACTACTATGTTCCTACACAAAAGTTGGCTACACTGCCACTGTCACTCAAAGAATCCCTGCCCAAGAACCGAAGTACGTGGAAGTATCATACACAGATATTATCACACACTCTGCCTAGCAGATGAAACTAGGAATGGAAAACGGAAACACAAAAATATAACATTGAAAACGTAATGTCCAAACGGATAAAGGAAACACAGAACTATGTACTTAGTGTACCTATAGATGTATGAAACGTAAAGCATAAATTGAAAAATGATAATATTAGTGTATAAGGTGCCACTGCGGCTGCCTCAAACACTCTGCAGCTCATCCTTTACCCCAGAATCGAATGTTCAGACATGCCAACCAGAAGAGGCGCAAATAAGAATAGAAAAGCTGAAGGCAGTTCAGTAGAGCCAGTGGAGCGACTAAAATAGAGACAAACATCGTTGCCGGGTGTTGCTAAAGTCGGAGGAATTTGAGTGCCGTACTCCAAATTTTATGGCGGCACACATAACGAACCCGCATCAAATGATTAAACACGCAAATGGGGACATCTTGCATCAGTGTTTTTCTTTCGAAATACTAACTACGGTAGCTGTGTCAGGTAGTTCGTGGTGGGGGAAGAACTATAGAGAAAAAGAGTAAAAACATGCGGAAACTGAGAATTACACTGATGGAAAAAAATCGCAGCGTTAAGAAGGAGTTGTGCGAGGTAAACAAAAGTTGGTAGACGTGTTTCTACAGCTGGAAAATTGTGTCTGTTCAAATATTTCGCGCGATTAGCGTAAGAATGGTGCTCGTTAGTGCTAGTATGAGGTTGCAAGTCAGGTTTGCTTCAAAATACGCGCTGTAACGCTCTTGAGCGTTAGTTACCCTTGAGGTTCGACGTGGTCTGTTGATATTAGTCGAGAATGGCTTTATGGCGACAAAGGCGCCATTACCAACATCTAACTGACAAGGGGACCCTCCATACTGTAAATCACGGATTTTGATGGGCATCAAATGTGTTGTAGAGGCACTTACCCTGAGAACCTGGCTATCCGGTTTTTTTAGCGACGGGCCTTGGGTTTTGAGAAAATCGATTTTGTAGTTCCTTGCGCGCTTTGTATACCCTAACATACATATATTACGAGCAAGTCAGCGTAGCGCAGCGGTAAAGGTTCACGGCTACCGTGCTGGAGGTAATGTGTTCGAATATAGCTCGTGTACTTTTTTTTTTAAATCGACCGAATTTTTCAATGTTATTTCAAAAAATATCAACAAACAGTGTAAAGTGTGCGAAATTATAAAGATATACTCAGTTATTAATTTTTTCTGTCATACAATATTACAAAATCTTACTTATCACAGAAACAAGAGAAGCACAAAATTTTACAGCACCGCGCGCATTTTATGAATGCAACCGTCTTGCGGGAACACGGTTTCTTCGTGAGCGATACCGGGAAACACAATTCTTTTGCATTCAAAAAGATTTCTCTTTCATCCGCTAATTTCGATGCGAACCATGCGTATCTAATCGTGCTTTCAAAATTAGGTGCGCTGAATTGATGTAGGATTAGCGAATGTAATTTAAGCGAATCTTCCCTAGAAGCGATATCTCTATTGCCTCTCATCAAGTCGGGAGCATTCTGAATAATTTTCGTGAAGATTTTCACCTGTCGGTAAAAATAAACATCGCCGGGCTGGCAATAAGGAGTGAACTTTGGTGGGACCACTTTTAGGGTGCAGGTGCTCGCTTTGTTTTTATCAGTGAATAGATGATCGTATAAAGTTGATTCGGTTTGGCCTCCCCACGAATCGATAATGTACAAAAAAAAATTCTGTCCCACCTACGGCAGAATTACAGAACGCAAAAATTCTTCGTAGACCAGTTTCGTGAACTTCCCGGATTTCGTGCAGGACACGACTACGTTTCTGTGTTCCCAGTTAATTCGTCTACTCGTTTTCTAACGTTAAGACCAAATTTTGCGCACGGTTGTTGCATACATAAAAAAGAACATATGGGAGCAGGATTCGAACACGGTACCTCTAATGCTGTAGCCGGGAACCTTTACCGCTGCACTACGCTGACTTGCTCGGAATATATGTAATGTTACAGGTATACAAAGCGGCATTGAACTTCAAAATCGATTTTCTCAAAAACCAAGGCCCGTCGCTAAAAAACCGGATTGCCAGGTACTCAGGGTAAGTGCTTCAACAACATATTTGAAGCGCATCAAAATCCGTGCTTTACATGTAATGGTTACGAGAACCTGGATGTTCCTTCTGAGATATTGCAGAAAGACTTGGCAACAACGTAGGCACTATACGTGGTTGCTGGCAGCGGTGGTCACGAGAGTATTCGGTCGCAAAACGAGGGAACTTCAGACGGCCACCTAGCACTACCGACAAGGATGGCAGTCGAGTTCTGCGTATGGCTCGGGCGCATCGCACTGCACCTGCAGCAGCAATTTGGGCTGCAGTTGGCACCACTGTGACACAACCACCTGTTACAAATCAGCTCCGAGCCATACGCCCTGTATCGTGCAGTCCACAGACCACAAACCAGCGCTATTCGCGACTTCAGTGTTATTAAGCGAGAGCTTATTGGGGCCATGATGGAAGTCTGTTGTGTTTTCATATGAAAGCTGGTTCTATGTCGGTGTGCGTGATGGCCATGTGTGGGTTAGAGGGAGGCCAGTTGAGGACCTGCAACCAACCTCTCTGCGTTCTTGAGACGCTAAACCTACACGTGGAGCTAAGGGCTGTGGTGTGGTTATCCCATGCCCTCTGGCTGTACCTTTCTATGTCAGTCTGATGATTCGACCCGTTGTGCCGTCACTCATAAACGGCACTGGAGGGGGTGCTTTCCAACAGGATAGCGCTCGCCCATTATGCAGCTATTGTAAACCCACATGCTCTACAGAATGTCGGCATGTTATCTTGGCCTTCCCCATCACCAGATCCGTCTCAAATCGAGCACACATGGGACATCATCGGACAACTCCAGCGTCCTCCACAAACAGGATTAACCGTTCCCGTATTAACCAACCAAGTGCAACATGCATGCAACTCCATCCCACAAACTGACATCTGACACCCGTACAACATAATGCATGCACGTTTCCATGCTTGCAATCCACATTCTAGCGGTTGCAGCCGTTATTACTACAGCTGCATTTCACATGGCTTATCTCGCGCTTACATTAACCTGTGATCTTGCAATGTTGCCCATATAAACAGGTCACTTAGCGCGTCTAGCGCGGACGCTAATACGTCGATTGCGCAATCTAAGCAACATTTTAACAGAAGCTGAACTGAACGTTCCGCTTCGATCTAAATAAAAGATGACAGTAAAAAACCTTTGTAGATGTTCAGATTTTATCGTACTTATGCTTGTAAGGTGAAAGCGTAAAGAAGGTCGTCTTTAAGCCATAAAAGTGAGCGGTCTTGCCAGCGTGCAGACAACATTATTAATGAATAAAATTCGACTAATTTATGTTCGATACTGTAAACCGGCAAGTTATTGTTATGAAGGTGTTGAACGGTGCAAGAATTGTCTTGAAGGAAGGAGGGAAGTAATGACTGTAATTTGTGACAAAAACGTGAACCAAGGAGCTGGCACAGGACAGGCTGAAATCTGATCGCACCAAACAGTTAGAAAAGTACTTACGTAAGTTATACTGTTTATAAAAAGGCCCTAATTGCTTGTGAGAATTGTTTGAATATATTTAGTGTTTACCAGATTTCTTATTCTATTCTTTTCCTTTATATTTTTTTTACCTCCATGTCATATTATTTTTGTAAATATCAAACAGCCTTCACTACAGCAGAGAATACTGCGGCATCCTGGTCGTAGACAGAAGGCCGCTCCTTGTCTTCTATACAACTCATAGCTGCCCCATTTATTAATGATTTCATTTGCAAATGCATTTTTTTATTGTTCATTGTTAAAGGTCCCTTAGGTGATTATAAATTTCATACTGATTACGTAAAGAAATCCGGGTTGTTCTTTTCCAAATAATAGAAGCCTTTGCGTAATCTAAAACTAGCCTCCTTCTGACAACGATCAGGAGCCGGCCAGAAGACGGACGTCTTCGACCGCTTTCGTGTTTCCTGTGGCAAAGCCGTGCCAAACTGGGAACACGACATTCTAGTATGAAACACAATATATATATATATATAATATACAGGGTGTTACAAAAAGGTACGGCCAAATTTTCAGGAAACATTCCTCACACACAAATAAAGAAAATATGTTATGTGGACATGTGTCCGGAAACGCTTAATTTCCATGTTAGAGCTCATTTTAGTTTCGTCAGTATGTTCTTCCACCTACGCTCAATGGAGCACGTTATCATGATTTCATACGGGATACTCTACCTGTGCTGCTAGAACATGTGCCCTTACAAGTACGACACAACATGTGGTTCATGCACGATGGAGCTCCTGCACATTTCAGTCGAAGTGTTCGTACGCTTCTCAACAGCAGATTCGGTGACCGATGGATTGGTAGAGGCGGACCAATTCCATGGCCTCCACGCTCACCTGACCTAACCCTCTTGACTTTCATTTATGGGGGCATTTGAAAGCTCTTGTCTACGCAACGCCGGTACCAAATGTAGAGACTCTTCGTGCTCGTACTGTGGACGGCCGTGATACAATACGCCATTCTCCAGGGCTGCATCAGCGCATCAGGGATTCCATGCGACGGAGGGTGGATGCATGTATCCTCGCTAACGGAGGACATTTTGAACATTTCCTGTAAAAAAGTGTTTGAAGTCACGCTGGTACGTTCTGTTGCTGTGTGTTTCCAATCCATGATTAATGTGATATGAAGAGAAGTAATAAAATGAGCTCTAACATGGAAAGTAAGCGTTTCCGGACACATGTCCACATAACAAATTTTCTTTCTTTGTGTCTGAGGAATGTTTCCTGAAAGTTTGGCCGTACCTTTTTGTAACACTATATATATATATATATATATATATATATATATATATATATATATATATATTATCAGATTAAAATTGAAAAAAATTCAGATATATTTAACTTATTTGTTTTTTTCTAAATGTATTCTCTACATTTCTTTACTCTACATTAATTATTTTTCGGTGCTGCGATTTTTTTCCGCCAGTGCATATTGGTAGGACATATAGACAGAGTCGTTGAAGATCCGCAACAGGCGGGGTTAGACTAGTCAAAATAGTCGGGCAGGCGTCGCACAGTGCACCGCCAGGAGTAGCGTGCGGCGTTGTGCTGCCGGGGAGGGGATTGCGCGCTTCAGCTCCTTGTGCGAGCTGGGCTGAGCTGAGCTAAGGAGCTCCTGCGGGCAACGGGCGGGCGTGCGCTTTACGGTAATGCCCGGGTGCCCAGACCGCCACCACCACTACCACCACCACCACAGCACGGCCTTGACCACGACCGCCGACCATCCGCCTCCACCCCGGCCCTGTGCTCTTCCCTTCTCGTTTCTCAGGCCCTCCTGATACCCTACGAGATTGTTTCTGCTTGTTTACAACCTCTCCTGGGGAAACGCCCATTGCACTTTTTTCCCCGGCGTCGTGCAGTTTGATACTTGGGCTTAATTTCAATCCTCTAGCGGATATTTCCTCGCACAGTAAAAATCTTTCTAACACATTTGTTGTAGCCATTCGGTTAATTTTTTTAAAAAAGGATTTCATCTTGTTTTCAGCTGTTAGAATTTTATTTTACGATTGCAATCTCGTCATTAATTCATTTTCAAGCATCTACAAAAAATAGACAAAAAGGGAATAGAAGCTTTCGAAATGTGGTGCTACAGAAGGATGCTGAAGATTAGATGGGTAGATCACATAACTAATGAGGAGGCATTGAACAGAATTGGGAGAAGAGAAATCTGTGGCACAACTTGACAACAAGAAGGGACCGGTTGGTAGGACATGTTCTGAGGCATCAAGGGATAACAGATTTAGCATTGGAGGGCAGCGTGGAGGGTAAAAATCGTAGAGGGAGGCGAAGAGATGAATACACTAAACAGATTCAGAAGGATGTAGGTTGCAGTAGGTACTGGGAGATGAAGAAGCTTGCGCAGGATAGAGTAGCATGGAGAGCTGCATCAAACCAGTCTTTGGACTGAAGACCACAACAACAACAACAACAACAACAATGAGAACAATTAACAATGGGGTTAACAGTAGGTACAATCAGTTTTGTAGTTTTTTTGCCATTCGTTTACCGTACTTAGAAGACTTTGACATATAGGCCTATAGGCAAAGATAACAACGTAATGTACACATGGAAGAACAACTAGTCAGCGATCCTAGTCAATATTCCATTCTATGTACTGCGATTATGAGTCGATTGTGTATGTCACACATCTAAAATTGTGCACTTACAATACATTAGAGTAAATGCCTAAAACAGTCGCGAAAGTTTTTATTTCTGAGGTCTGTTTGCTCTTTGAGTATGCATTGTGATTGTTCCTTGAAGACGCTGTAGGCGGCCGGTTCTAGGCGATTCAGTTCGGAACCGCGCTGGTGCTACGGTCGCAGGCTCGAATCCTGCCTCGGGCATGGGTGTGTGTGATGTCCTTAGGTTAGTTGTGTTTAAGTAGTTGTAAGTTCTAGGGGACTGATGACCTCAGATGTTAAGTCCCATAGTGCTCAGAGCCATTTGAACCATTTTTTAAAGACGCTATAAATTTCGATTTATTCTAGAGCGTCCGTTAATCTGCCTTTCTCTGCCGTGTGTAGTAGCTTTAAAAGTTCCTCGATGCTGTTGGTGTCACGATTGTAGTTTCGTACATGTGCACCAAATAAAGATTTACAGTTCTCGCTTACGCATGTGCGCTCCCTGAATCTGACAGAGAAACGCTTACCTGTTTGCCCTATACAGAAATTTTCACATCCACCACATTTGATTTTATAAATTCCTGATTGTATAAATAGTTTTGTTTTGTGGACTCGGTATCTGATTATTGTACCTACTTTGTAGACATTGCGGAACCCGATTCGTACATTATTTTTACGAAAATTATCAGATATTCTGTCTGATATACCACTGTGGCCGGTCGCAGTGGCCGAGCTGTTTTAGACGCTTCAGTCCGGAACCGCGCTGCTGCTACGGTCGCAGGTTCGAATCCTGCCTCGGGCATGGATGTGTGTGATGTCCGTAGGTTAGTTAGGTTTAAGTAGTTCTAAGTCTAGGGGACTGATGACCTCAGATGTTAATTCCCATAGTGCTTAGAGCCATTTGAACCATATAGCACCGTAACAAGATAAAGCAATGATAGCTTTATGAAGATTATCGGTTACCCTGCCTTACACAATACTTTAGTAGGGTTAAGCAATATTAGTTTTACGTAAATTATCGGCTATTTCTCCACCAGATTCAGAGAGCACACAAACATAAACGAGAACTCTAAATCTTCAAATCTTCATTTAGTTGACGTCTACGAAACTACTAGCATGACACCAAACAGCATCGATCTTTAAAGGTAGTACACGGGATAGACAAAGGCTGATTAATGAACGTTCTAGAAGAAACTGAAATTTATAGCACACTCAAGGAGCAAACACAGTACGTACTCAATGAGGAAACAGACCTCAGAAATAAAAATTTTCTCTGCTGTTTTAGGAACTTACTCTAATTTATTGTAAGTACACATTTTTAGATGTCGCATAAACAATCCACTCAAAATCACATTATATAAAATGGAATATTGACTAGTATCGCTGACTAGTTGTTCTTTGATATGCGTATTACATTGTTATCTCTGCCTAATATAAAGCTATATGTCAAAATCTTGTAAGTACGATACATTGTCAATAAACTACTAAACTCAATTGTACCTACGGTTAATCCCACTGTAAACTGTTCTCATTACGTTGTGCTATTTTTTGTAGACGTTTGAAAATAGCTTAATGCCGAAATTGCAATCGTAAAATAAAATTCTAACAGCTGAAAGCAAGACGAAATCCTTTAAAAATTTATACAACCTGTGGACCCATATTATAAGGGAAAAAACCGTCGCTTAGTGATTCTTGGCAAGTTTGCACCCTTGTATATAATCTCACAGGCAGTTGTTTAGAACTCACAGCTTTGAATGACTAATGACTAATCGAATAATCTACATCTGTACTCTACAGACCTGTAGAGTCAAGTGTATGGCAGAGGGTACGTCCCTTTGTACCAGTTACGAGGGTGTTATCCCGTTCCATTCACCTATGAAACGCGGGCAGAGTGAATGGCCGCGCGGTGTAGCCGCGCGGTCTAGGGCGTTTTGTCACGGTCCGCGAGATTTTCGCCCGTCGGAGGTTCGAGTCCTCCCTCGGGTATGGGTGTGTGTATCGTCCTTAGCGTAAGTTAGTTTAAGTTAGATTAAGCAGTGTGTAATATTAGGGACCGACGACCTCAGCAGTTTGGTCCCATAAGACCTCACCAGAAATTTTCCAATTTCCCAAGAGTGAATGTTTAAACGTCTCCGTTCGTGCTTTAATTAATCTAATCTTGTCCTCACAACCACAGTGGGAGCCATATGTAGAGGGTTTCAGTTTATTCCTAAAATCATCATTTAAAGATCGTTCTTGAAACTTTATAAGTAGGTTTTCTCAGATTAATTTACGTCTATTTTCAAGTGCAAGCCAATTCAATCCCCTCGAGATCTCTGTAATCCTGGCCCACGGGTAAAACAACCCTGTGATTATTCGTGCTGCCCTTCTGTGCATAGGTTCAGTATCGCCTATTAGTCCTATCTGGTACGGGTCCCACTCTTGAGCAATATTCTCGGACCGGTTGCACGACTGATTTGCAAGCAATCTCCTTTGTACACTGGTTGCATTTCTCGGGTATTCTATCGATAAACCGATGTGTGCTGCCTGCTCTACTCTCGACTGAACCTATGTGAATCGTATCCCTAAGGATTTTACACCCCGGTGTATGAGTTTACCCGTTCCAACTGCGACACGTTGCTTCTGTAGACGTAAGGTACCTTTTCTTCGTTTTGTAAAGTGCACATGTTTACGTCTCTGAACATTTAAAAGGAATTTGCCGATCTTCGCACCGCATTTTAAATCTTATCAAGATCTGCCTGAATATTTGTGTAGCTTCTTTCAGTCTCCACTTCATTGTACAAAATGGTTCAAACGGCCCTGAGCACTATGGGACTTAACATCTGAGGTCATCAGGCCCCTAGACATAGAACTACTTAAACCTAACTAACCTAAACACATCACACACATCCGTGCCCGAGGCAGGATTCGAACCTGCGACCGTAGCAGTAGCGCGGTTCCGGACTGAAGCGCCTAGAACTGCTCGGCCACAGCGGTCGGCGCACTTCATTGTAGATGGCAGCATAATCTGCAGAAAGAGTGAGGTGATTATTAATACTGTCGGCAAGAACATACATATATGTCAGCAACAAGGCACCCAACACACTTCCCTTGGGTACACCAGTAGTTAGTCTGCATCCCGGAACGCTAGCTTCCGCTGCGGTCTATGACTGTCAGTCTGTTCAGAAAAAAGTTGTTCATTATACTGGTTGTGTGAAACCATGTGTCGAAATATTATAGATTTGTTCTTGACATCAAAAAATTACATAACGCACTTATGAACGTAGGTCCGATTATCCATCTGTAAATGTGAAAGGATTTATTGTTTATGGCACAAAATGGAATAATGAAGTGTATCAGCATAATATTCGAAAGGAGAAGCAATAGAACATTTCTCCAGCTACATGTTTGTGAGCTATTGTACAGCTTTACTTTAAACTGGTCACTGCGGTGGCGGTGTAGACCATGAAACGGTTCTCTGTAAAATATTCAGCACGAACTGTCGAGAGCTCCGGGGCTGAAGTAGTTGACTATAGTTGGCGCGTGTTTGCTCCGGTGCAGCGAATGGTTTTTGCGCGGCGACTTTCGCCAGCGGGAAGAATCCTCGGCCGTTAGCGTAATGCGGAGAGAATGAGGCCCTGCAGTGGCTGTGAAAACACGGTCTTCCACTCAGGACTTTGCAGAAGATAATGCCCGCCTCCGCTAACACCCTCCCGAGCCACTTTTCGATACTGCTTATGCGGCAAAAAGAAGACACGATTTTGAACCAACTTATCTCAAAAGTGACATTAAATGACAAACTTTGTTGATTAACATAGCTTCATCGCTAGAAGGGATAGGAATCTGAGCAACTTAAATGCCTCTACGAAACCCTTAACACTTTTGTATATGAAATACGTTACAAAAAGAAATTCGAACCATCGTTCCTTTTATCAAACAATCCTCAGCAACCCTGAATTTCGATTTTTAAGAAGATCTGGTATCCGCAGTGTATGAAAAGTCGATTAATCCAAATGTTGTTTGTGTTAACTTTACAATATAATCCTCCCGCTCGTTTCTCATATTTAAACTCTTAGAAATCAAAACACACAAACATTTTACGCATTTAATGACGTGTTGATTTATTTTCAACATAACTGCCATTCGTCTCTTATCGTTGGTGTATCAAAATACTCCTGCAGAAACACGCATAGCTTGAAATTAAGCAGGTAAACTGTCCCAGTATAAAGACGTTATAAGGTAGCGCTTGTCTGAACAGGAATCTACCATCTTCTTGTGGCTATCGTTGTGTTTAGTTTATCGCCGTAAGTAACAGAAGGTAAGTGTGGTTGATACACAGTTGCGCGAAGGAACTATTTTGTTGTGGGCTCTTACGGTGGTGGGGTGTCATGAAGAGAGAGTGTTCTTTACAGAATGTCCATTCACTGAGCTGAGCTGAGCTGGCAATTGTTTGTTAATTGCCAATGAGTATGCAGAATTAAACATTGGTTTTACTGACCGTAAATAATATTTCTCCTTTATTACCGCGAAAAATGCAGTACACTTAAAAGTAACTGCAGCCAGTTGAAAATTATTTCGCAGCATCGCTAATTGCTTGATTCCTATCTGCAATGTATCTCGTTACTTTTTATGCGCATAACTCACAACCGTAATAAACGACTGTCGCATCGTGTTAATACGTAATAACGTTTGTTCAACAGGTGGGCTTACTTTTGCAGTGGCCCCGTTTGTATAACACACGCCTGTCACGTTTATCAGCAAGAACGTTTTCGCATTATGTAATAGCACTGTCATTTCAATTTATCCTCCTTGCTTTCGTTTTAGCAATTTCATGCTGTTATATTTTCAGATATTAGTCAGCAACAGTCCTCTCAGCATCCAAACACAGACCGAGCAGGTGATGCGATAGTTTCGCCATTGACCCCATGAAGGCCGATCGCACAACGCTGTTGACGAAAATCAGCCATGGCGATCTTCAGAGCCAATTAGGAAACACGTTCAGTCTCACAGGCTGCTAAATCCCCAATCCGGCCGGGAATCGAACCCGGGACCCCGTAATGCAGAGGCAGCAACGCTAGCCACTAGACCACGAGATGCGGACGACACATGACAGTAAAGCACTTATATCTTACATCATTATGAAAATTACACTTTAATAAAACAAATAAAAAAATGACTCACCACAAAGGAGATGGGCATCTCCAGACACGTCTGTGGCCTGGAATCTCAGTGTCTAGTGTAGAATTGCCTTCAGTGATGAGTCCCGCTTCGAACTGAGCCCCGACGGCCAGCGAGAAAGCCGCTCTGGATAGCGATGGGTTACCAGCCTCACTGTCGCCCGCAGTACAGCCCAACAAGCATGAATGATGGTCTGGAGCGCCATTCCTTTTCATAGTAGGACCCCTTTGGTTGTTATCCGTGCCACTTTAGCGCACAGCGTACGTCGACAATATTCTACGCCTTGTATCGTGGCAAGCCATCGTGGGCTTACGTTTCAGCAAGATAGTGCCCCCCCCCCCTTCCCCACACACACATGGCGAGACTTTCTACTGCTTGCCTTCGTGCTTTTCAAACCCTATGCTGGCCAGTACGGTCGCCGGATCTCTCCCCATTTGAGAACGTTTGAGCCGGCCGTTGTGGCCGAGTGGTTCTAGGCGCTTCAGTCCGGAACCGAGCTGCTGCTACGGTCCCAGGTTAGAATCCTGCCTCGGGCATGGATGTGTGTGATGTCCTTAGGTTAGTTAGGTTTAAGTATTTCTAAGTTCTAGGGGACCGATGACCACAGATGTTAAGTCCGCTGGTGCTTAGAGCCATTTGAACCGTTTGGAGCGTCATGGGGAGAGCCCTCCAACGAGCTCGGGATTTTGGCGATCTAACGCGCCAATTGGACTGAATTTGGCTCAATATATTTCATCAGAACATTCAACAACTGTATCAATCAGTGTCAAGCCGTATAATAGCTTGTATAATAGCCAGAGATGTGTCAGTGCGTTATCGAGTTGCTCAGTTTGGGAAGATCTTTGTCTTCAGTAAATCGTCCATATTTTTCTGAAATTGTAACCATTCGTTTGTGTGACCATGTACATCACATATAGCGATTTCCGTCCCTTTCGGATACTTCCTTGGGGGATGCGTCGTTTTATTTGTTTTAGAGTTTACATTAGATGTAAAGGGAAACTAGTAACTTGCTAGGATAGATAGTCAAAAAATTTAATTATTACTTCGAAAAATATAGTTACATGATATACTGTTTGTTTGCAGATACATGTCTGCAATCCTGGCACACTGTGCAACCCATCTGCCACAGCACTTTAGCATGCCACTAGAGGAACTAGGACAAAATGGTACACCCCGTCTTCACTTTGTCAATTAATTACTGTTTGGAATTGATAGTTAAAACTTAACGACCATCCCTCTTATCATCAGGAGCAATAGAATGGATTTATTTGTTGACTCATTCTGGTAGAAAGCACACGTATGATGTTGACTTATTGTGACTACAATTATACGCCGTCTGCTGTGTCTACAGTTGTACACCGCCACAGGGGTAAACCTCGCTGCCTGGAATGTTTCTTCCTACACTGTGTGGAACCTGAGGTAGAATTGCCAGCAGCGAAACAACCCTCCAGCCGTATCACCACCAATGGAATCCAGTTGGGCCATTGAATATAAGGGGAGTTGCGCTGTCCGCCTTTCTTTTTTTTTTATGGCGAGCGGTTTTCCGCGGCTAATCTCCTGGCTGCGCGACGCAGCGCCCGCCTGGGAAATAAGGAGCGCCTTTAAGAGGCCCGCCTAATACAACTGCCTTAAGAGTCGTAAAGGCGCCGAGGTGCCAAGTCAGACGCGGCAGCTGCGGCTTGTTCCCTCTCCACCACAACGCCCACTGCCAAGGCCGGTGCTACGACCAATCTAGTAAACACACGCTTGTGTTCTACCTCAACTGCACTGAAAAGCTGGGGGTTTCCGGTTTTTATTTGTACTGGTAATATTTTTTCCGTTCGGTTTATTGCAGCCAAATGAAAAAGTTGTATTTCATGTGGTAGTTCCTTTCGTGTTACACTACTGGCCATTAAAATTGCTACACCACGAAGATGACGTGCTACAGACGCGAAATTTAACCGACAGGAAGAGGATGCTGTGATATGCAAATGATTAGCTTTTCAGAGCATTCACACAAGGGTGGCGCCAGTGGCGACTCCTACAACGTGCTGAAATGAGGAAAGTTTCCAACCGATTTCTCATACACAAACAGCAGTTAACCGGCGTTGCCTGGTGAAACGTTGTTGTGATGCCTCGTGTAAGGGGGAGAAATGCGTACCATCACGTTTCCGACTTTGATAAAGGTCGGATTGTAGCCTATCGCGATTGCGGTTTATCGTATCACGACATTGCTGTTCGCGTTGGTCGAGGTCCAATGACTGTTAGCGGACTATGGAAACAGTGGGTTCAGGAGGGTAATACGGAACGCCGTGCTGGATCCCAACGGCCTCGTATCACTAGCAGTCGAGATGACAGGCATCTTATCCGCATGGCTGTAACGGATCGTGCAGCCACGTCTCGATCCCTGAGTCAACAGATGGGGACGTTTGCAAGACAACAACTATCTGCACGAACATTTCGACGACGTTTGCAGCAGCATGGACTATCAGCTCGGAGACCATGGCTGCGGTTACCGTTGACGCTGCATCACAGACAGGAGCGCCTGCAATGGTGTACTCAACGACGAACCTGGGTTCACGAATGGCAAAATGTCATTTTTCGGATTAGTCCATGTTATGTTTACGGCATCATGATGGTCGCATCCGTCTTTGGCGACATCGCAGTGAACGCACATTGGAAGCGTGTATTCGTCATCGCCATACAGGCGTATCACCCGGCGTGATGGTATGGGGTGCCATTGGTTACAGGTCTCGGTCACCTCTTGTTCGCATTGACGGCACTTTGAACAGTGGACGTTAAATTTCAGATTTGTTACGACTCGTGGCTTTACCCTTCTTTCGATCCCTGCGAAACCCTACATTTCAGCAGGATAATGCACGACTGCATGTTGCAGGTTCTGTACGGGCCTTTCTGGATACCGAAAATGTTCGACTGCTACCCTGGCCAGCACATTCCCCAGATCTCTCACTAACTGAAAACGTCTGGTCAATGGTGGCCGAGCAACTGGCTCGTCACAATACGCCAGGCACTACTCTTGATGAACTGTGGCATCGTGTTGAAGCTGCATGGGCACCTGTACCTGTACACGCCATCCAAGCTCTGTTTGACTCAATGCCCAGGCGTATCAAGGCCTTTATTATGGTCAGAGGTGGTTGTTCTGGTTACTGATTTCTCAGGATCTATGCACCCAAATTGCGTGAAAATGCAATCACATGTCAGTTCTAGTATAATATATTTGTCCAATGAATACTCGTTTATCATCTGCATTTCTTCTTGGTGTAGCAATTTTAATGGCCAGTAGTGTATGAAATTATGTGCAGTTGCAGATTCTTTGGAGTGTTAAGAGTAAGTCTCTGTGACTTCTAGAGCGTATGCCACTGGAATTAGTTGAGCATTCCCCGACGCTCCCAGTCTTAGTAAATAAACCCGTGAAGAAACGCTGCGCTCTTCTTTGGCTCTTCTCTGTCTGCCCTGTTTATACCGTCTAGCAAGGATCCCAGGCCAAATAGCAATAGTCAAAAGTCGGTCGAAACAAGATTTTGTAAGGTAATTCCCTCGTTTGTGAACTTCGTTTCCATAGTATTCTTTGACAGATGCTTCCCGTACAACCAATTTTAGAGTGTCTAATACTTGGAACTTTTTCCAGTGATTGTTGACCAATCATGTAATCGATCATTGGCGGATTTTACAGATTGCTTGTACGAGTAGATACATCGTCTTGGAAAAAGAAAGCGATTCCCTCCATTTAAAACAACACTTACATATATTTTGGTGACAAAAGTCATGGATAACCTCCTAATATTGGGCACAGTACGGAAACTCGATGTGGCATGGACTCAACTAGTCGTTGGAAGTCCCCCTGCAGAAACAGTGAGCCATGCTGCCTCTATAGCCCCCCGTAATTGCGAAAGTTTTGCCGGTGCAGGATGTTGTGCACAAACTGATCTCTCGATTACGTCCCACAGATCTTCGATGGGATTCATGTCAGGCGATCTGCGTGGCCAAACCATCGCTCCAATTGTCCAGAATGTTCCTCAAACCAATCGCGAACAGTTGTGGCTCGGTGACATGGCACTTTGTTGTCCATGAAAATTCAACCGCTGTTTGGGAACATTAAGTCCATTAATGGCTGCAACGGACTCTTGACACTGTGGATGGCGGAGTAATGAATTCGCTAACGATTTCCGAAGTAGAATGTCCCATACGTGTAGCTGCAACTACCATTCCCCGTTCAATGTCTGTTAATTCCCGTCATATGGCCATAATCACGTTTCAAAGCTTTTCACAAGATTCACCTGAGTACAAATGTCAGCTTCGCCGGTGCACTGCCCTTTTATACATTGTGTACGCGATACTGCTGCCATCTGTATAGGTGCATATTGCTATCCCATGATTTTTGTCACGTCAGTGTATAGTAAACTCACACAATTAACACACAGTTGAAGTCATGTTTTCAATCTAAATGAGCTCCCAAAACGCCGAAAATCGGACATCCAGGTACGTAGGTCAACTAAGTATAGCTCCAGGACGACGCAGCTGGACTAATGTGTCACAGAATCGTAAGAAGAACCAAATAGTAATTTAATCTTACCAAACTTGTGCTTCAAAAAGTTCATTTCTTTCCTAACAGTAAGAGAATAACGAAAAACTAACAACTTACCTCGAATCATTATACCTGTATAAAGCTGTTATTGCAGGTCTTCCTTTACTTCGCTGTAATTTTACGACCCAGATTTATGTGATATGCAAAAGCCGCGGTCATTATCTTTGTCCTGCCAAATGCACTTCGTAGTAATTCGAAGTACGATATTTCCCTGGCGTGAACAGTGTTTTATGAGAGTCCCAAAATTAAATAATGAAAATTAAGTAAATCTGACTTTTTTGCGACACTTTGACCGTAAGCGACGTTTTAGCTGCCACCAGAACTTTCGGGTATGTAAAGGCATCTGTTTTGTAGCCCTGCTGAGGTGCCTAGTCATGTTCGCATTTACAGGCTTTTGGAGAGATACCTTTGTGCAGAGACGGCCTGAAACCTCACTGTACGAGGAAGGAGATTCTAAGCCCGCTACAGGTAGAATACCGTTCTCATGCAGACGCCCGAACAGTGCAAAAACTGCCACGCTGCATCCGTCGATACACTTTCGGGTAACTGTCCCGCGTGTGTTGACATACGGCGATAGTATTCAGTCTCACTGACGGTAACGAGTGATTTTACAAGTACTATTGTCTGTGTGTGTGTGGTTTCCTGAGAGACCGTGGGACTGAAAGGAAGAGAGAAGGCGAAATATCTGCTGGCACGTAGTGTACTATTTTATATTTCAGAACATATTTTTAATCTAGATTTTGTGAAATGTAGGCAGAGTGAATCATTTCTCCAGTAGAAGTGGCATTCTGTTTAACCAGTATACGGTTTTCCAGCTATCATTGCAGTCGATATTTTGTTCAAAATTTAATTTTATCGGCGCAATCATTAGAGCAGCCTGAAATTAGTGTGGCGCGACGTTTATTTGAAATTGTATTTATTGCTGGTGACAGCAAACCACGAGGATTAATAATTGTTTTGCAAACAACGAGATGCGGTGTATAAAATTCGTCGTATTCCCGAATAAACTTAATATACGTAAACATTTATTCGGGAGCTGTATATTGCACTCCTCCGAATGGTAGTCCACAACTGATGAAACATCATACTGTTTGAAAACGGATGTAAACTTTCAAGCGGTGCCACATTTAGTTCACCACAAAACAGTGTCTTTTTAGTTCGTAACGTCTTTTTACATTTACTAAATAGTCATACCAACGAATCTTTGCTATCGACAAGTACTGTTTTCGAACCAATAAGCAGCTTAGTTCAGACTGGAAACACAAATCTCATGCCTGCATCTCGGTGTGTAATAATACTGACAAAATCTGTGGTTGTTATTTGACGAGCCGCTTGTGTGTAACGGCCGAGGTGAAAATAGGTTATCACCTTGCATCATACTCGTAACGCTAATAACTACAGTGTGTTCGCAGCACATGATTTCTTCGATAACAGTGAATGGACTCATTTTAGGTCAGACTCTTCGAGAGAAATGATTAGCTCTGTAAAGACTTAACAACGCAGTACAATACAGCATCCGGTTACGACTTTAGGTTCTGAAGAAGATTCTCATTCGAGCAATTGTATTTAGACGACTATACAAGGAGAAATACGAATGCACAAAGTTTCCTGTAACTTCTTTTATTCTTGACACTGCACGTGCTCAGCACGTGCTCATAGATCAGGCTTCTTGTTTGTTCTCGTGTTACCTAAAGTAAATTTCGAGAGTAGAGTTCTAAGTTCAGTAAAGTATGTTAGTGAGTAACTCACGTTCTTGCACCAAAAATTAAGTTGTCAGCATAATATTAACTGAGGTCATTAGATCTACAGTGAGATACCGATATTCGTATAACTTCATTTGTAAATATGGGAAGTGAAACGGGTATGGGAACTGTACTGAACATCATATGATGCAGCTTTGCTCTGCGGAAAGCAGACATGTGAGCAGGTACGTTGCCATGATGCAACAACACATTTTTTTTGCGCGCTGATCTTGTTAATTTCTATGGCTTTGTTTATAACAATACTTTCCAGTATTCTAAAAAAATGGTTCAAATGGCTCTGAGCACTATGGGTCTCAACTGCTGAGGTCATTAGTCCCCTAGAACTTAGAACTAGTTAAACCTAACTAACCTAAGGACATCACAAACATCCATGCCCGAGGCAGGATTCGAACCTGCGACCGAAGCGGTCTCGCGGTTCCAGACTGCAACGCCTTTAACCGCACGGCCACTTCGGCCGGCCCAGTATTCTACCTACTTCTAAGTAATAATGATGATACGCTTTGAAACGCAAATACTTTTTTATTACGCTTTCACACCTTCGCCAGCGTACAGTTTCGACAGCAAATTTGTCGTTGGAATGTAACGACTGCAGCATGTTTCGTCTAGACTAACATAAAATATGTAGAAACTCTTCGGACAGTGCTTCGGCTTGTGTAGTTGGGATGCCTTCTAAGAACATTTTAGCTCTGAAGTCAAAAGCGGCCTCCATTGTTTGCTCAGCTTCATCACACGCAGAATTCTATTCAAGATATGCTCGTATGATATTCGCGAATCTTAATGCGACACTTTTCAATCACGATACAGTTAACAGTATGCCCAGGACATTCAAAACCCCCTCCGAGCACGCAACCACGAGTAGATTCATTTATTCTTGGGAGAATGCTAAACAATGAACTGTAAGCTGCAGAAGATGGACAGACTTGTTAGACAAATATTAGAAAAATAGTAGGTGCTGTACATACTACAGATATTTGGAAAATTTTACAGAAAATATCAGAAGTAATGCAAAGCGAAGGTCAATTTTCGTTATATACCTCAACCGAATGAATGAGAACAAACTATCGAAGTAAATATTCCCTTATTTCTGGGAACGTGAGTCAATGATAGCATGTATTACTGGAAGAAGAATTCTAATCGTATTTGTCTATCTTACACGGAAGTGAAATCAGGAAGATAAACAGCTGAGACGCGAGGGGAATTGAAGATTAGATGGGTAGACGGGATAACGAATCACAAAGCTCTGAATCGATGTGGAAAGAATAGAAATTTATGGGATGATATGACTAAATGATGGATCGTTTGATAGAAAGCCGGCCGTGTGGCCGAGCGGTTCTAGGCGCTACAGTCTGGAACCGCGCGACCGCTACGGTCGCTGGTTCGAATCCTGCCTAGGGCATGGATGTGTGTGATGTCTTTAGATTAGTTAGGTTTAAGTAGTTCTAAGTTCTAGGGGACTGATGGCCACATCAGTTAAGTTCCATAGTTCTCAGAGCCATTTGTACCTTTTTATTTTATTTTATTTATTTTTTAATTTTTTTTTATTGAAAGCATCCTGAGGCATCAACGTGTAGTGAATTTGGTAGTGGAAGGGAGTGTATGTGTGTACGTTTGTGTGTGTGTGTATGTGTGTGTGTGTGTGTGTGTGTGTGTGTGTGTGCAGGGTGACCAACTCTTTGAGTAAAGCAAGCTTGTTGAAATGCGGTGGCTATGCGAATATTAAAAGACTTGCACTAGAGAGACTACTGCAGAGAGCTGCATCAAATGAGTCTTTGGACTGAAAGACCGCAACAAGAATGCAACTGATATCACAGTGACACTTTTGTAATTATGTGATCACGAATTTTCTGTATATTTGTAAGATGTATGTTCTGTTGGACATGTCCGGCAGAAAGAAACCACTTGTGATGATGCGGTTAGTGCATGTATGAAATAGAGAATGAGGAAAGAAAGGGAACGGATGGGTGGGAATTCGTGACTTCCAGCTGCACAGGTTATTGTAGTGATGCATTGGGGAAAGTTGAGAATTTGTGCCGGATCGGAACTCGAACCCAGATTTACAGCTTCTCATGAGCCATTGCCTTAACCGATTCGGCCATGCGGACACGGTCCCTGACTGCTTCAAATTTCCAATTCAGCGCACGCTGCAGTGCAGCGTCCCTCGTTCGCTAAACTCTCTACTCGCAAATTATTGCTTCGCGCAGGAGCTGGCACCATGTTAGTGGATCCACACTGAAACAAACGTCAAAGAGCCGTCGCTTTCTTATATATATATATATATATATATATATATATATATCGGTGTGGTTGCACTAAAGTATGCGTCATTTACGACGGCGGCCGAGTTTAGATTCGTTCTGAGCATCTGACGTCACAAAACACAGTCAGCCAATGAACAGTGAAGGACGTTGCCAGAGCTCGATTGCAGTGCAGAGCACGGACGAGTGTCTTCAGTTTTAGAAACGTTCAGTCATAAATAAAGTAATTGAACAAAAGCAATGTCTTGATAGCAGGCTTTCTGCAAAAGAAAGTTTGGAAAAAGCATTCTTTATCCCAATTGATTCATATTCTATTAATTAATTAAACCAAACAAGCAATAAGCCTCCTAATTCAGGCGATAGCAAGGAAATTCATTCTCACTAACCGCTTTTTCGCAATAAAGAACAGCGGTGTTTATTTCCTACTGTACTTCGACGAAACGTGAGTAATTCATAGTCATACCAACAGTGCTTGTCGGTATTTTGCGTGAGGCTTTAAAGTCCTCCAGTAATTCGGTAAAATGATGAGCTGCGTTAGCGTAACGGTTAAGGTGTTTGGCTGATAAGCAAAAGGTTCTGAGTTCGCCGGCATGGTGGCTCAGCGTGTTCGGTCAGAGGGTTAGTTGCCCTCTGTAATAAGAAAACTGAGTTAATGGATGAACAACGAACTGAAACGGGAGTTTTGCGACATCCGCCCCGAGCAGATGCAATGAACGATAGCGAACAAAATGAGACTACCAAAAAAAAAAAAAAAAAAAAAACAGTTCAAACCTTGTTCGGTGCTTAATATTTTCTTAATTTGAAAACGATATCGAAGTGTCTTACTTCATGAATTTTATTCGTTAGAATGTAATTTTTTGAAATTTCTAGTGGCAACTAAAATCGATCATACGGAAAGGATACACTGTGGACTTTTACCTCTGCAAACTCTTCAAAATTTGGCGCAATGGTTTACTACATTCAATGCTGCACAATAACTGCGTTGAACATCGAAACAAAATTAAGTCATTTATGGGGGGAAGGTGTAAGTTTGCGAACTATACTGTACTATGGCGCTGCTTTTCTTGGCGCGTGCAACTGGCAACGCAGCAACCTCCCTCTTGTGGGCGGGCGTGCGCGAGCCGCCAAGATAAAAGAATTGAACTATAATATCGTCCGATCTCCTACGGAAGTTGACAATTTGCGAGTAGAGAATTTGGTGGACGAGGGACGCTGCATCTCAGCGTGCGATAAGTTGGAAATTTAAGTCGATCAGGGACCGTGTCCGGATGGCCGAAGCGGTTGAGGGAACCGCTCATGAGAAGCGGTAAATCGCGGTTCGAGCCCCGGTCCAGCTCAAATTTTCAGCTTTCGCCATTGCATTACCACAATGCCCTATGCGGCTGGGAGTCAGGAATTTGCACCCGTCCCTTCCCTATCTTTGTTCGTTCTCGATTTTATATAAATCACGTATCTAACCACGCTGCCATAAACTCTCCTCTGACTGATAGTGGGCTGTGAACGACAGGGTCGCCGAACACTTCGCGCTATGGCGGCAAGATGCACCCCTGTCCACCTCCTCCCCTCTCACCGCAACCTCCCTCCCTCCTTAGGATCCGGCTGGAGCGTCTCGGAGCTCACCAGTAGATCAGCGGCGCGCATCTGCCGCGGCCGCCGTAATAACCCTTCAGCGGCAGATAAAGCCGACGCCTCCTTTCCGCATCCAGGGCGTGGTCGGATACCCAGCTCGCATTCAGCCACCGAGTTCGGCGGCCCATCCATCAAATCGGCGGCTGCTCAGTGCTCACTCCCCTACCGTTCCGCACAGCGGGGCATCTGGGCAACGCGAGGGGAGAGAACGGACGTGAAAAATGATGGGAAGCGCGGCTACAACTGCGTATTCACTTGCAACCCACTGACCTCAGTGGGCAGACCAGCCAAAATCCGGACTGGCCTTTCCTTTGTCGGGCCAGCCGCTCGATTTACTCCCCTCTTGACTTGCATGTTGCTGCTGCTACACCTCGAGGAGACCACGGATCCTTATTTCTCCATCAGTTCCAAATAATAATAACATGAGTCATTCCTCTCCATAAGCGTAGAGCTTGAGAAGCAGTTATGGGGGGCGTTCATGTTTTGTTTCGGCCAATTTCTTTTGAAAAAAAAAATGCGGAATTTGTTGTCGGACACCGTGGAATATTCCCGCTTCAGCCCCTGTAACCTTTAAATGGCGTCTATAACGGAGGAGCGTTCCAAGCAGAGAGCTGTCATTGAGTTTGCTTTGGCAGAATAGCAGAGCATCGCTGATATGCGTAGGCGCTTTCAGAATATCTACGGAGAGCTGGCAGTTAATAGTAGCAGAGTGATTCACAAAACATTGAAACCAAAACGCAAATCAGCTGAATACCAAAACTTTCAGCGACACTCTCTGGCAGCTATTACATTCATATTCAACTTTCTATAACTCGTCCTGAAAAACCACCGGCGCCCGCGCGCACACACACACACACACACACACACACACACACACACACACACACACACACACACAGAGAGAGAGAGAGAGAGAGAGAGAGAGAGAGAGAGAGAGAGAAAGGGGGGGGGGGGTGGCAGACAGAATAAGTGAACATACGTCAGTGTTCAGCATATACTTATTTAGGTTGGCAACATGGGCCTAAACAAACCAAATAGGAAGAGAAATAAAGTGAACACACAGTAGTTACTACTTTAAATCATAGTTCCCGATTAAATATTTACAAATAGTGACAGAAGAAGAAGAAGAAGAAGAAGAAGAGGAAGAAAGCAGTTAGCGCAAAGAACATGAAAATTGCGAAAAAAAGTTCGTAAACTGAAAATGTGCTAATGTTTCTTAAGTGAAGTAATAGCCCGATCTCCAGCACGTGGCCAGATGAGAGGAAATGCAGATGCCAGCCAAAAACTCGAATAACTTTAAGTAGTCACATATTCACGTAAAAAATAAGACGTGGACTGTTTTATAATCTGCAAATATCTCATACCAAAACTAAACAGTATCATTCTAGATTCCACGAAAGATGCCTTAAAGTAAACGGCGAAAGACGTCTGATACATATAACGTATATGAAGCAAGAAAAAATGCATTTTTTATTTACAAAATGAATATTTCTAAAAGTTGTATTTTTAATATTCTGCGATCAGTTTCAACCTTGATGTCATCATCTGGCGTAATAATTAAAATTTTCATGGTGCATACCACATATCTGCAATTTAGAAGTGATAAGTAATCATGGATTGTATTTTGCAATTGTAGTCATGTGATATTCAACAGGCAAAATTTTAAAAGTAGTGCCAGACGATGGTCTCAATGTTGAGAATAGTTGCAGAATAATACAGATGAAACTTTTAGATATTTGCATTGGTCTCGTTGACCATAGCCTTACTTGAAGGGCACATCGTATTATTTGTCCAACATGATTAAACGTCGTCCCTTCCAGCTACAGTCGTGGTTATAATCACTTACAGTATCTGATCAGAAGTATCCGAACACCTATTAGTGGTCATTATGCGCGGCTTGTGGTTTTCTTACTGCGACATTCACCCATCTGAACTAATCTAGACCTCGGGCTACGCTGCAGATCGGCCTGTCACCACAACCAAGATTTCAGAGAGGGTGGAGGGATTGACACTTACACACTCTGGCCAAAAGTTTACATACCGTAACTCCATTCCGTTTCATTATCAACTACTAATTAACACCAGAAGCTAACTCTACGATAAAATCTGTAGATAGCGTATTTTTATTTGCTGACGTTAACTAAAAGATACGTTTGATCTTGTGCTGTGATTGATTGACAGAGGCAAACCGAGCGACAACCATGTTGATCTGTTTGCGAAACTAGCGTATCGTATTTGTTGGTTCTCATATTTACGATTGTCCGCTCTCTTCTGGAGTATTGTGGGATCCGCATCAGATAGGATTGACGGGGGACATCGAAAAATTGCAAAGAAGGGCAGCACGTTTTATGTTATCGCTTAATAGGGCAGATAGTGCTGCGGATGTGATTCATGAATTGGGATGGCAGTCACTAATAGAAAGTCGTTATTCGCTGCGGCAGGACCTTCTCTTGAAATTTCATTCACCAGCTTTCTCCTCAGTGTGTGGAAATGTTTCGTTGGCGCCCACCTACATAGGGAGACATGATCATCACAATAAAATAAGAGAAATCAGAGCTCGAACGGAAAGATTTAAGTCTTCGCTTTTGCCGCGTGCTGTTCGGGAGTGGAACGGTAGAGGAGTAGCTTAAAGGTGGTTCGATGAACCCTCTGGTAGGCACTTAATTGTGAATTGCAGAGTAATCATGTAGCTGTAGATGCAGATATCCATGTGTATTACGAAAACATGTAAGAGATAAGCCGCTTTAAAAATCTCACCAAAACGGGTCATTTTGTTGTGCTGGAGTAGCGGAAAATGTGGTGTCGTTTAAAAACATGTTACCGCCCATTTTTAACCACTACATGTAGTAGCCTAAATAGGTAATTACAGCAAATGAATTGCTTCTTATCATCTATAAATGCACGTTTTTCTTACCTTAATTCATCGGTTTATAGAAGAAAATCGCTCGTACTCCCTTCTTCGCTGAAGAATGGTCACTGATCATTCCATTAAAATTGGACGATTCAACAGCCTTTTTTAAGTTCATGTTCCAAATTTTTGCCAAGTAAATTGCATACTTAATTCATGTTGTGCTTTTTTTAGACTCGTTGCGTGCCCTTTATTCGCAAAGAAATAAAACTCAATAGAACGCAGGCACAATACGCTCACAAAAATAAACTTGCTAATAACGGAAAAGTGGCGTTTTTCGCACCTGTGTATCTTCTCTTCATTCTTGAACGCCAGCTAGGTGGTGGCACGTAATGTTACCGAATTCTGCTGCTCTCTAGTGAGGCATTTACAAAATTATTCCTACAGGGGATAGAATTGCCAATGACGGAAACAAAACAATATCTAAAACACTGTCAAAGCATCAATTCTAGACGTTTTCACAAATTAGTGCAGCCACTCGCATTTGGTTTTGTTATTCAATTTTTATTTACCTTTATCGATTTTGAATGTGCTGAACAAAGAAACACTCTGCTGTAACACAAACTCTTAGAACATAGCATTATCATGCTCTTTGGTTTATTCGTGTTTTGTAAAGTACGTGGAAGTTGTTACCTGTGATTAAATTTGTTAAGTGATGTAAAATTAACATCAGTAGAAAACATACGTAATGTTTTTCAAAACAATATGTGCATCAAGAAAAAACGAACAGATTACTGATAACTATAAGTAACGCAATTATATCAGTCTCGTAATGTGAATAATTATCGCCACATTCATTTCTTACATGTTTCGTTTATGCATTTTGCCACAACTGCACGACCTCTCAATGCTGCAAACATGCAATAAATATGTACCCTCTGATGATAATCGCTTGGCGATTCGAAACCGGTAATGGAAAATAAAAACTGAATAATAAAACAAATGGCGATTGGTTGCAGTAATTTGTGGAAACCTTTATTCATCACTGTCGCAGTGCTCCACATCGATAGATGATAAAAATTTCATTAATACTAAACGACGATGAATAACGCATAATAGATGTATGCGAGGTCAGGAATTCGATAGCGAAGTTTTAACCACTCTGTTCATTCCCTTTTGATGTAAGCAGCGGAACGTGAAAATCGTGTGGAAGTTGTTAGGAGACCCTTAGGCTCTGCTGCTTGAGCTTTGGGGAGACCGTCAAGTGCTGTACTCTGCAGAAGCCACGCCCACATTCCTCTCCTGCATGAAGCTAACGGGCATTTCAAGGGCAGCCTTAAGACTGGTTACTAACTGTTCGAAAAATATCAATCGATATTAACAGTTCCAAAAACGTTCACTCTCATTATTCGTGTGGGAAGTATTCGAAATGTGTCTGACAATTTAAATTCCAACACATTATTGAGAAATATATTTTAATATATCCGTATTTCGTGGCGGCTCTACCTCAGAGTCTTTAACTACCATCCACGCCTGGTGGACATAATACAGGGTGGTTCAGAAAAGATTTTACAACTTTGAAAATTCGTATAAATTTATACATAGTACCTACAGAGGTGGTTGTAGTGTTAATTTGTAGGGAAATAGATCAAGTTTTGTCCCGCGTAGTTCGCTATTGCCGAATCGCACCATAAGGAGCGCTAGCGGCAATTGCGTTAAAGATGGCTGCCTTCACTGGACCCGAGCGTGTTAGCTGTGTGTTTTGGTTCGAAGAACCTAAGTCGGTGAGAACAGTTCAGAGTAATTTCCGTACCTAGTACGCTAAAGATCCTCCTAGTATGCCTACAATTTACGAGTGGCTTAAGTGATTTGTAGAAAAATGTTTTTGTTTACGGCCCCTTTCTTTTCGCGAGAGAACCATCAACGGGATAGTGTACCAGGATATATTACAACAATTTTTGATACCACAGATCGATGACCAACAACGAAATGTTTAATACCTCGCTGACGTCCAGGATTTTCTCAGTGACCGCTTTCCAGGTCAGTGGATTGGCTGTGATGCGCCACTTGCATGGCCCCCACGTCCCCCAGACCTGGCACCATTCGATTTTTCTTTTTTTAATGGGGATTCATCAAGGATGTACCTCCTGTGCCAGGAGGTGAACTTAGAGCAAGAATTTACGCCGCCACTGAGCAAGTTACACCTGCAATGCTACAGCGAGTTTGGGAAGAAATTGACTTCTGATGGGATGTGTTCAGGATAATCAACGGAAGCCACACACAACATCTTCAGTTTTAGGGGAAAAAAACTTGATGTGTTTCCCTTACAAATAACACTAAACCCAGCTCTATATCTGCTTTCAATAAATTTATATGAATTTTTAAAGTTGTAAGGTCCTTTCTGAAACACCCCATATGGGGTGTGTCGATCCTTTATCAAGGCTGGAACTAAGCTGGAGACACTTTCAATGACTTGTCTGAACGTCTGTGGAAGAATGAGAGCCCATTCTTCCTTAATAGCCAAAGTTATTGAATGTAGTGATGTTGAACGCTAGGGCATAGAGAGAGCTCATTACCAAAGACGTTTCGTTGGATTCTGGTTAGGAATCTGGGCAGGCCAGTCCCTTTTATGGTTGTTTTTGACCACAAACCATTGCCTTAGAGATTCCACTCTGCGACAGATTTATTGTCATGCTGACACAATCAAGCATCGTCTTCAGACTGTCCCTATAATGTATGCAGTACAAAATGCGGTAAAATTCGTTCATATTCTTCCATGTTAAGCGTTTTCTTAAGCACGCAGAACACCCCATACCGTAAACATCACCTTTTCAGTATTTCGCTGTTGGCACTACACATGACGGCAGGTGAAGTTCTCTAGGCAGTCGCGAAACCCAAACCTTTCTATTGGACTGCTGCAAGGTATAGCCTGAGGCATCACTCCAGTTCACTCCGCTGTCCAGTAGCGTTGATCTTTACATCACCTCAAGCGCCGCAGATTGGACTGTGTACATATTAGGAATTTGTTCAATGGCTCTGAGCACTATGGGACTCAACTGCTGTGGTCATCAGTCCCCTAGAACTTAGAACTACTTAAACCTAACTAACCTAAGGACATCACACACATCCATGCCCTAGGCAGGATTCGAACCTGCGACCGTAGCAGTCGCACGGTTCCGGACTGCGCGCCTAGAACCGCGAGACCACCGCGGTCGGCTAGGAATTTGTACTGGCGCTGATGACCGCGCAGTTAAGCGCCCCACAAACAAAACATCATCATCATCATCATCATCATCATCCTCATCCTCATCCTCATCATCATCTAAAGCGCCACTTAGCAGTGACTTCAGAAATGTGATTTATGAAGAGCTACTGGACCATTGTACCCCACTGTTTTTAATTCTCTACCATTTCGAATAAGTTGTATTGGCTATAATTTTTGAACGCCTATTTTGGCACAGTTTTTGAGTACTGCTATTAAGGGGGTGGGGAGGTAAGACGTCAAACGGGTACTTTTACAAATAAATTCATAAAACTTCGTCACCATGACCAGGAAGAATTCATGATTCACACTAATAGCAGTGGAAGTTCTGAAACATAACAAAATCATTTTTTTTACATGTGAAATATCATCATTTTTTCACTTACTATTGGCTGCATTTGTCGCTAGACGTACACTTCTCTGCATAAGTAACAGAGATTCTTCGATGAATTGTGCAGTGATTATTAAACACAAACTCCTTAATGCTAAACTGTAGAATTTTCCAAATCTATAAAAAAAACTGTGGTAAAAATTGAGATAATTAACTATAAAATTTGAGTTTTTTTTCTAAACATGAAGTTTAAAATGTAACAGATCATTCAGTTTTTCATAAATTAAATAAATTATAGAATTTCATACACCTGTAAGTACGGTTTTATGCTGTGCAAAATTCATCGAAGAATCTCTGTTGCGTATGAAGAAAAGCATACCTATAGCAACAAATGAAACCAACAGTAAGTGAAAAAATGATGAAATTTAACATGCAAAAAAAAAAAATCATTTTGCTATGTTTTTGATCTTCGACTGCTATGAGTGTGAATCTCGAATCCTTCCTGGTCATGCTGACAAAGTTTTATGAATTTCTTTTGTAAAAGTATAGACTGTGGAAATTAAAATGTCCTGTGGTGCCTCTCCTGCTCGAAGTCGGCCCGTTTGACGTCCTACGCGTAATACAAAATCATATTTGCAGATGATTTTTCATGTATATCATATACTTCAGACATCGATTTTCTTGTTTTAAGTATAATTAAGGTATTTTTCTGTTGACTTTCTGCACTGATTTATTTAGTTTTTAGGCCAAGCTGTTTCTGACATTATACGTCATTATCAGTTACAAAAACATCTCCATGGCTTATCAGTCTCTGCCAAAAGCATAGTCTCCACACCGAGCGAGGTGGCGCAGTGGTTAGCACACTGGACTCGCATTCGGGAGGACGACGGTTCAATCCCGCGTCCGGCCATCCTGATTTAGGTTTTCCGTGATTTCCCTAGATCACTTCAGGCAAATGCCGGGATGGTTCCTTCGAAAGGGCACGGCCGATTTCCATCCCCATCCTCCCCTAATTCGAGCTTGTGCTCCGTCTCTAATGACCTCGTAGTCGACGGGACGTGAAACACTGATCTCCTCCTCCTCCATAGTCTCCACAAAAATACGCTTACGATCACTTTCATTCGTCTCGAGTTCACTATTTTTCCCAGATCTATAAACTGCTGTTCTTTTATACTTCCACATTGTTAACATACGTATTAGATTTGCGTTTTGCTTTTTAAGTGTATGATTTTTTTAACCATCATTTATCCATTAATTTTGTTTCCGAAAACACACCCAGTGGTCTGGACGCGTGTTTGCAACTGGTAGGTCCGTAGTTAACCGAGGGGAACTACAAAGCTGCAAGCTCTCAGATCGTTTTATGGGCTGGTTTACTCACGGTCGGTGCACTGGGTCTAGCCAGCCATTCGTTGTGACTTTCATGACCGGGGCCCGGGATATAGTGGGCCGTATTTTTCAGCGAGCCCGCCATTTATTGCGAGATATAAAATATTTACCAGCTTCCGAGCTGAATGTTAGGAGTGATAACAGTCTTAGAGTGAATGGCGGAAAGGACTTAGCGACCGCCTAGAATTGCCACAGTTGAATGGCTTGGATGCCATAAATCCTCGGACACTGGCGCAGAGAGACAACAGTGAATATGTAAAAGTGTAAATGCGATTTCCATTCGCGTTCCTTTACTTGCCCTTTAGAACGTAGCGAGATCTACAGTGGAAGACGATAACGCGCTGGTAATCGAGACCATGAATTGTGTCCCTTGTAATTGCAACTCGTCTAGTTGTTCGCTGTTTCCAGTTCACAGAATATGGTTAGGCCACATTTGAGTCGTTATTATTTTACCGGTTTCCGATGGCAAAAAATGGTTCAAATGGCTCTAAGCACTATGGGACTTAACATCTGAGGTCATCAGTCCCCTAAACTTAGAAATACTTAAACCTAACTAATCGAAGGACATCATACACTTCCATGCCCGAGGCAGGATTCGAACCTGCAACCGTAGCAGCAGCGCGGCTCCGGACTGAAGCGCCTAGAACCGCTTGGTCACAACGGCCGGCGTTTCCGATAGCAGCTGTGAACGGGCACAAGTGAAGATTCTAGTTTTTATTTTATTATTTTTTTTTTTTATTCAGAAAATTTAAGCAGTGGGGATCGACGGTCTTGCTCAACTTTTTCGAGGCTTCCGAGGGTGTGCGTTATTTTGAGAAGTTTGTATCCGGCATCTATATTTCCGCAAAACCCGCGCTTGTCTATGAGACAATGAACTTTGCACGTTACACGTCGCTCACTACCAGAACAGACATATGTAAAATACTGTTCAACGTTTGCAATAAATATTTCATTCAATAATTTTGTTGTAACAACGACAAAAGCAACCCATCGGCATTTGCTACACATTTAAGGGATGAGAAGCATGTACTAGACAGTATTTAAAAAGTACTCTACGCAAAGAAGAGAAAGGTAGGTATATGGATCTCATGGAGCAGATAATTTTTTTCACATTTTGCTAAATATCCCACTTTCATTTTGAATGAACAACTTGAACTGAAAGACAAAAAATATGTTGAAAATTACCGTGATATTTTATAACAATGATAACACTAGCCGTAATAGCAATCATTTGCCGATTTATTTTATCTATTCTTTGCATAGCTGCATAATTGACACTACTCCATACATCTATCTTCGTATAACAAACTATTATTTATAAATATTTTATTTTGACAGTTTTTTATATCCTCTATTAACAAAATTTTGTAGGGGTCTCTGGTAGAAATGGGTCGTACAATTAAAAATAAACTATACAGCAGCTTCACGTGCTACAGTATGTCATTACCAATATTTAACAAAGCTGTGTAACACAAGAAACGAAAACTATTTTTGAATATGTGAAGATGTACTGGATGAAGTTTAAGTTTGGTTTCAGAAAGAGAAGGCACCATAGAAGTAGATGTGACATTGCACTTAGGCAGAGTGAAGAAAAATCAGGATACTTCCCTAGTATTATTTTGCGGACCTAGGAAACATATAATATGAGATGTTCACAATTCTTAGAAGACTGAGGCTAAAATGCAGAAACAGACGAATAATTTATATACATCAAAACCAAAGAGGGAGTAATGAAAGAGGTAAGACACGAAATAGAAATTTGTGTTAAGAAGGGTGTAACGTATGTTGCAGCTCCCGAAGAGGAATAAAACTTCATGGACGTTTGCTATCGACATAGCCATCCAGGCCGGATGTAAGAAAGACTTCGTAGACCCGTAGAAAGCCATGGACAGATACCCAGAACGGAAGACGGAGGTGATGAAGGGTAACAGGAGGAAGAATAAGGGTTTGCTTAACATCAAAGCTGTTGCGGAAGAAGTGAAAAGATTCCCCTATCCAGGAAGCAAGAGTACGCAAGATTTCAAAATCAAGGAAGACATCAGAAGCAGAACAGCATAGGCGAAGAAAGCTGTCTGCAACGAAATAGCTCTCCCCGCTGGTACGACGTATCGTAATGGAACTGAGGAAAAAGTGTCTGAAAATATGTGTCTGGAGCTCACCAGTGAGTGAAAGTAAAAGTGAATCATCGCAAATCTGTCAAAGAGAAGACTGAAAAAATAGTTCGGTAGATCAAGAATAGAAAGTACCCCTGACAACCGGTTTTGCCTAATCTACAAATTACATAAATTTAGGTTTACATTTCTAAAATCTGTCTTCTAAGGTAAGCGGTAGTGTCAGTAATCTATCACATAATACTACATTTATGGGAAAAAAACTGATCTTCCCTGAGATCGGCTTCTACCAGTCTTTCCATTCTTTATTAAATAATTTGTGTCAGCATTTTCAAAATGTTCAAATGTGTGTGAAATCTTATGGGACTTAACTGCTAAGGCCATCAGTCCCTAAGCTTACACACTACTTAACCTACATTATCCTAAGGACAAACACGCGCACACACACACACACACACCCATGCCCGCAGGAGGACTCGAACCCCCGCCGGAACCAGCCAGTATTTTCCAACCATGTATTATTAACCCATGGTTTGCCGGCCGCGGTGGCCGAGCGGTTCTAGGCGCATCAGTCCGGAACTGCGCGACTGCTACGGTCGCAGCCGGCCGGAGTGGCCGTGAAGTTCTAGGCGCTACAGTCTGGAGCCGAGCGACCGCTACGGTCGCAGGTTCGATTCCTGCCTCGGCCATGGATGTGTGTGATGTCCTTAGGTTAGTTAGGTTAAATTAGTTCTAAGTTCTAGGCGACTGGTGACCTCAGAAGTTAAGTCGCATAGTGCTCATAGCCATTTGAACCATTTGAACCTACGGTCGCAGGTTCGAATCCTGCCTCGGGCATGGATGTGAGTAATGTCCCTTGGTTTAAGTAGTTCTAAGTTCTAGGGGACTGATGACCTCAGATGTTAAGTCCCATAGTGCTCAGAGCCATTTGAACCATTTTATTAACCCATGGTTTAGAGATTTGAACATCTGTCAGCAAGTGATTTCTTTGGAATCCAGATTTATTTATTTACTCTTCATAATTAGAGCCTGCTACCTAAAAAGCTGAAACGGGCCATAAAAATCACATTTCGTTGAGCAGTAATAAGTTAATCAAAAAATGGTTCAAATGGCTCTAAGCACTATGCGACTTAACTTCTGAGGTCATCAGTCGCCTAGAACTTAGAACTAATTAAACCTAACTAACCTAAGGACATCACACACATCCATGCCCGAGGCAGGATTCGAACCTGCGACCGTAGTGGTCGCTCGGTTCCAGACTGTAGCGCCAAGAACCGCACGGCCACTCCGGCCGCCCAATAAGTTATTAACTATATTATTTCTGATACTTAATTTTTTAAATGCTACAACTACCTTCTACTACTATAAAACTGCAATAAAACCCTTATCCAGTTACCCAGCTGCTATTATTACTATAAGCCCTACAGAATCTGCTCCGTGTTCTCTGTTTCTTCATTATTACATTCTTCTGAATCTCAGGGTATTTCGCCTGTCTCATAAATCTTAGGTTCCAAGTGGAATAGGCTTGCCATGATTGGCTCGCGCAAGGATCTCAGTAATTCTGTGGGAATGTCTTCCACTCCAGGGGTTTTATTCCGTCTTCAGTGTCCGCAGCTCGTGGTCGTGCGGTAGCGTTCTCGCTTCCCACGCCCGGGTTCCCGGGTTCGATTCCCGGCGGGGTCAGGGATTTTCTCTGCCTCGTGATGACTGGGTGTTGTGTGCTGTCCTTCGGTTCGTTCGGTTTAAGTAGTTCTAAGTTCTAGGGGACTGATGACCATAGCTGATAAGTCCCATAGTGCTCAGAGCCATTTGAGCCATTTTGAACCGTCTTCTGTCTTTCAATGTTCTGCCAAATTCTTTCGCCGAACATTCCAGCATGACGATGACAATATTAGATTTTTGATGCATGATGTCTTGCACTAGTTGGAATAAATTATTTGTAAAATGTTGTCGACATGGAAAAAAAAAAAAAAATTCTGGGTGGGAATCTTAAACACATCCGAGCTTGCCATGGTGATAAGTCTTGGCACGTTACGACATGCCGTCAAATACTCTTCAGCCAAAATGTTGCGAGTTGGCGGTGCGACATCGTGTCACGGCGGTGCGGTGACCCCGCGGGAGGTTTGGGGGCGGTGCGGCCTGGGCTTCCGCCCTTGTCAGCCAGTGGCGCCAGCTGCGCTGGCGCGACACGGCCGCAGGGTTCCGCTGGGCGCGGCTGGCGCGCCAGCCGGCGGGTCGCTTGGCGCTTTGCTTTGCTGGTGCCAGCGCCGGCCTACAAACAGCGTGCAAGTCTCGTTGGCCTGCCCGATTTCCATCTGCGCTGTTTGCGTCTGAGATCTTTAAACCTTGCCCAGTCCGTCAAGAGGGCCGACTTTTGTTATAGCAGGCGGTTGACTTGTCGCGCTTCCAGCTGCGTCACAAATCTCACAAAGGACCTTCGGGACTGGACCTTCGATTTTCTCCATAACTGTGATACTCCAAGATCAGTGTCCAGATATAAATTTTGTAAGGAGGTGCAGTGATTTTCTCAAAAAAAAAAAAAAAAAAGGCATTTGTAAATTTTGTAGCATTTTAATATAAAAAAATTTCGATCATTTTAGTAGAGCCGCCGTTAGCTGGGTGCGAAGTCGCTGGTTCTGTCCTCCGATTTACCAACTTCCTTTTTCAGCTTTATTTGAGTCCTATTTTTATTCTCATCTGTAAATATTAGTTGTGACATGTTGGATCGTCATCGTCCTCTTCTATTGCCGGCCGCTGTGGCCGAGCGGCTCTAGGCGCTTCAGTCCGGAACCGCGCTGCTGCTACGGTCGCAGGTTCGAATCCTGCCTCGGGCATGGATGTGTGTGATGTCCTTAGGTTAGTTAGGTTTAAGTAGTTCGAAGTTCTAGGGGACTGATGACCTCAGATGTTGAGTCACATAATGCCTAGAACCATCTGATTTGAACTATTGCTGATGGTTAGTGTAAAGAGACAGATAGCTGAACTGATTCTGTTATGTCGGTAGTCAGACTCTGACTGGGATATATCTTCAGGAGCAAGAGCTGGTTGCCAGCTGGTTCTGAACAGAAAGGCAGAAAATGTTCTCCAATAGAAAGTTAAAGTAAGTAACTTCCATTTGCTACAAAATGCTACATTTCAGTAACATTCACGTTCCGAACAATTGCCTGGAGACTTTACACTTATCGCCTTCGTGCAACCTGAGTTCCAATCTCGAATCAAGACTTCAATGTCATTTCGTTTCTCGTAGAGTGTTCTTTCGGCGGCGACGTTGTATGGAGAGGTTTCCCTTCAGCTTTTTGATCTGTCAGTCGAATGATGGTTTGGGAAACATTTCTTTTATAGGGTGATTGAGGTGCACCCTAATGTAACGTGCTCTACTCTTCACTGCCGTATGCCTCCCCTTTCCAGATTTCGTCTGATTTCTGTGCTGGGAGTACCCTTAATTAATGACGCCATTACTGACTGCGGTACAGTTTTACCATCCTCGTGACGCTCGCGTCGGAAAACTACCCAACTTAGTGGACAGCGAAATTCCGCTGTATTCAGTTGTGACACAACGCTCTTACCTGGGATTTGGCTTTATTAGAGTTCACTTGGTTTAGGGAGTCTTTCCATTTCCTGTTTGCTATCGAATCTGGTTTCGTCTCACTTAAAAAGCTTTTGACAACGTTGACTGGAATACTCTCTTTCAAATTCTGAAGGTGGCAGGGGTAAAAACAGGGAGCGAAAGGCTGTTTACAATTTGTACAGAAATCAGATGGCAGTTATATGGGTCGAGGGACATGAAAGGGAAGCGGTCGTTGGGAAGGGAGTGAAACAGGGTTGTAGCCTCTCCCCAATGTTATTCAACCTGTATATTGAACAAGCAGTGAAGGAAACAAAAGAAAAATTCGGAGTAGGTATTGAAATCCATGGAGAAGAAATAAAACTTTGAGGTTCGCCGATGACATTGTAATTCTGTCAGAGACAGAAAAGGACTTGGAAGAGCAGTTTAACGGAATGGGCAGTGTCTTGAAAGGAGGATATAAGATGAACATCAACAAAAGCAAAACGAGGATAATGGAATGTAGTCGAATTAAGTCGGGTGATGCTGAGGGAATTAGATTAGGAAATGAGACACTTAAAGTAGTAAAGGAGTTTTGCTATTTGGGGAGCAAAATATCTGACGATGGTCGAAGTAGAGAGGATATAAAACGTAGACGGCAGTGGCAAGGAAAGCGTTTCTGAAGAAGAGAAATTTGTTAACATCGAGTATAGATTTAAGTGTTAGGAGGTCGTTTCTGAAAGTATTTGTATGGAGAGTTGCCATGTATGGAAGTGAAACATGGACGATAACTAGTTTGTACAATAAGAGAATAGAAGCTTTCGAAATGTGGTGCTACAGAAGAATGCTGAAGATTAGATGGGTAGATCACATAACTAATGAGGAGGTATTGAATAGAATTGGGGAGAAGAGGAGTTTGTGGCACAACTTGACTAGAAGAAGGGATCGGTTGGTAGGAGATGTTCTGAGGACTGAGCGCCTAGAACCGCTAGACCACCGCGGCCGGCCTCTGAGGCATCAAGGGATCACCAATTTAGTATTGGAGAGCAGCGTGGAGGGTAAAAATCGAGACCAAGAGATGAATACACTAAACAGATTCAGATGGATGTAGGTTGCAGTAGTTACTGGGAGATAAAGAAGCTTGCACAGGATAGAGTAGCATGGAGAGCTGCATCAAACCAGTCTCAGGACTGAAGACCACAACAACAACATCTGGTCAGTGAAGCAGAGGAACCTTAATTATAACACAAAAATTATCTTCTGCCCTTTAACTGCCATTGCAGACCGTTCAGTTTTGGTGTCCCGTGGATAGGTTGATCGGCTCTGTTGCAATACAGGGAACAGCAGTACACCGCCGCTCGGTAGCGAGGGCGTATCGGGCAGGGGCCAGAGGTTTTATCTGGAGGTGGGCCAGTGCGCGGGTTTTGCGGCCGGCCTGAGCTCGTAATTACTGAGCGCCGGAAACCGCCGGCGGCCACCGGGGTTTTGTCCCGCCAAACACTGCGGACGTCCTAACTGCCGGAATTCCGCGGTAAACACAGCCACTGAGGACCCGCCGTGTGATATGCTGGCTCCCGCTATCTCCACCATTTACTGTGCGCCAGGCGGCTATTCCGTGGCGACACCGCCACATCTTCAATATTATTCCCCTATTTGCTTTAATACAGTGTTACTGCTGCTTGTTTCTTACTGCTGGGCTACCGTCAATTGCGTTCTAGAGCGTACCTGCCATCAGCGATCTCAGTACAAGGTGTGAACCCGAGCTCCACCAACAAAATGTCGTAGAAGATAAGGGATATTTTCTTACAAGGAAACCTCCCCATCGTACCCCCCTGAGATTTAGTTATAAGTTGGCACAGTGGATAGGCCTTGAAAAACTGAACTCAGATCAATCGAGAAAACAGAAAGAAGTTGTGTGGAACTATGAAAAAAGAAGCAAAATTTACAAACTGAGTAGTCCATGGGCAACATAGGCAACATCAAGGATAGTGTTAGCTCACGAGCGCCGTGGTCCCGTGGTTAGCGTGAGCAGCTGCGGAGCGAGAGGTCCTTGGTTCAAGTCTTCCCTCGAGCGAAAAGTTTACTTACTTTATTTTTGCAAAGTTATGATCTGTCCATTCGTTCATTGACGTCTCTGTTCACTGTAATAAATTTATTGTCTGTGTGCTGCGACCGCACCGCAAAACCGTGCGATTAGTAGACGAAACGACGTGCCTCTCCAATGGGAACGGAAAACATTTGATCCAGGAAAACACGTCTGATATATTCTATACGACACTGGTGACGGCATGTGCGTCACATGACAGGAATATGTTGTCGACCCACCTAACTTGCACACTTGGCGAATGGGTAAAAAGATTCTTCTACCTTGCCCGATTTATGTTTTCTTGTGGATGTGATAATCACTTCCAAAAAAGTGATGAAAACATAAGAGTGTGTCACATAAACTGCAAGAAATGAATGCAACAGTTTCACAGTCGCACAGTTTTCTCTATGCTCTGTCAAAACATATGTTTTTAACGTTTTCAAATTTTTCCGTGTGTAGACCGTCAACTCCTGCATATATCCAAGCAAATCTGAACATGTCCTGGAATTTTGGAGAGCGAAGCTGATTATGTGTGAGTGCCTGAACTCTGATAATTGTCTGAAAATAAAAATTAAACTTTTCACTCGAGGGAATACTTGAACCAAGGACGACCTCTCGTTCCGCAGCTGCTCACGCTAACCGCGGGACCACGGCGCTCCTGAGCTCATAGTATCCTAAATATTGCCTATCTTGCGCATGGACTACTCAGTTTGTATATTTTGCTTATTTTTTCATAGTTCCACGTAACTTCTTCCTGTTTTCTCGATTGATCTGTGTTCAGTTTTTCAAGGCCTATCCACTGTGCTAACTTATAACTACATGTGAGGGGGGTGCGGAGGGGAGGTTCCCTTGTTAGTAGTCTTGTATAAGCGAGTTTTACTGACTTTGAAATCAGTCACCAGCATTGTGTACAACCCGTTTCCAGCGATGTGGAAGTCGTAGGATAGCTTTAGCAGTGCCAGTTGTGTTGACAGTTCGAGCGGCGCGGTCTATTTCCCGACGAATTTGTAGCAGTTCTGAAGCGTGAAGCCGTGAAGTGTTTTCTTCAGTTTAGAAATCGAGTTGAACTTACGAGGGCTTAAGTCAGGGGAGTGCAGTAGGTGGTATAGCACTTAGCAGCCCCAGAAGTCAAACAAATCAGTAACAGCTTGCACTGTACTCGCTTGAGCATTGTCCTGCAAAATGATGGTCAGGTCCTGCAGAAAGTGTCATCACATCTGTCTCTATGCTGTTCATTTTTGGAACACACCCAACGGCCAGCTGAGACACAGAAGTGATGACACTTCCTGCAGGACCTGACAATCATTTTGCAGGGCAGTCATCAAGTATGTACAATGTAAGCTGTTACTGATTTGGTTGATTCATGGGGCTGCTAAGTGCTATACCACCTACTGCACCCCCCTGACTTAAACCCTCGTGAGTTCAAATCGATTTCCAAACTGAAGGAAACACTTCACGGCATTCGCTTCAGAACTGCTACAAATTAGTCGGGCAATAGAACGCGCCGCTCGAACTGTCAACACAACTGGCACTGCTTTAAGAGTATCCTACGACTTCCACATCGCTGGCAACGGCTTATACACAATGCTGGTGACTACTTCGAAGGTCAGTAAAATTTGAAACACGTATCTATTTTGTACGAGCTATAAATATATAGGTGCCACTATTAAAATCCCATCCCTCACCCCTCTAGCCTGTATTCAGTATTCCTCGGATCTGTATCGGGCCTTGTTTTTCCACCAGTGTTAGCTGTACGTTAGCATCAACACAATGCAGTATGAGTTGCTTTACTGATCACGAACTGGCCCATACGCACCCCCTGTGCACTTAAGTGTTCCTGTCTGCTAGGATTGTCGCATCCACGGAAACAGTACGACAAACTCCCAAGATTCTTGAACGTGTAAGGCAGTCAGTGGTGCGTCGCTTCATTGATCGTATTGGCCAATAAGCTGAACAGAATCTGTAAGGCAAATGTTCTGCGTTTGTTACATACTATGCCGTACACTGACGGAATAAAGTGAAAACAATGTTGTAAAAATATACCTGTTTCGTCTGACGGTTTTGCGTCACTCTGTGTTTTGTGTTGTTCCTTTTGGTGATTGCTTATTACATGTTTTTGCAGTGCTATAAAGGTATCTTCAGAGAAACAGAAGTAATGTGCGTAACAAATGGAATACATCATAATTACATCATTACTTTATACGGGCCACCTGATTGATACCGCCGCTTTCTTATGCGAAAACACTCCTAAACGTACTCCAAAATTTTGTTTGTAGAATTCAGGCTCACCATGTATGCTGAAGGGTTCAAATCGATTGAAGAAACGGGATATTCATACGTGCATCCGACTGCGGTTATCAGATATATGTGCCAGCTTCCCCTTCACCCAAACAACTCCACAACCAAGGTCCTGACAGTAAAAGAGGCACACACAAATGAACTGCGTAGTATCAACAATGCTCTGACCACAGTGTATTCCCGGAATGTCCTCTAGAAACTAGAATATCAGTTCTGGCAATTGGAAACGAACTATTCTTTCTTTGATGAGCATGAATTAATTTATCCGCTTAGCAAACAGCACAAAAGAGTGAGTGCCCTTTTGCTGACTCAAAGGACGCTCCGAGACTGTAGACAACGAGACAGTCGACGAGTTAGCAGAGAGTAATATTACAGGAGAGATACCTTTTGTTGTAGTTGCAGCAATGAAAGGAGAACTCGACGAATTGTACCGTTTACAGGAAACCTCTCAGATGACAAAAGGATGGACCTTTGCAAGGATTCAGCTGTTCATTTCCAAAAGAATATTTTATTCAGAGCTTAATAGAATGCATAATGGACAGGGGTGCTAAGCGGGACATTTTCGCAGAATTAAACTTTTAATCTCTCCATACTGCGAAGATAACCCTTAACAACTGGCAGATCTAAATCACCTACTGTTCGACTGTTCCCGATATTCCAGACAGCAGCAAAATTCCGTAAGACAATCGTCATACTGGGAATTCCATGCCCCACGAATGTCACAAACCTCTCACCACCTCAAATACGTACAAGACATTGTCTTCATCCACGGAAACTTTTTTTATTTATTTTTTATTTGCTGCTTTTATTTGCTTTCGTTAAATTCCGTAAGGACTGAAGTCTAAAGGTATAAATGTAGCCCCCTGCAAAATTTATACTTTTCACTTATCAATTTTAATGATGTAAATAAATATTTTCAGTTCCTTGCTTACAGAGAATTCGACATGACAAAGATGGTGTTTCTAATTTACTTACGTACAGCGCGTCTGGACGTATTACGAAACCCGAGTCGCTACGTAAGTGCATCAGTGTCGAGCGGTCTGAGGCACTGCAGTCATGGACTGTGAGGCTGGTCCCGGTGGAGGTTCGTATCTTCCCTCGGGCATGGGTGTGTGTGTTTGTCCTTAGGATAATTTAGGTTAAGTAGTGTGTAAGCTTAGGGACTGATGACCTTAGCAGTTAAATGACTCAAATGGCTCTGAGCACTATGCGACTTAGCTCGTGGTCGTGCGGTAGCGTTCTCGCTTCCCACGCCCGGGTTCCTGGGTTCGATTCCCGGCGGGGTCAGGGATTTTCTCTGTCTCGTGATGACTGGGTGTTGTGTGATGTCCTTAGGTTAGTTAGGTTTAAGTAGTTCTAAGTTCTAGGGGACTGATGACCTCAGAAGTTAAGTCCCATAGTGCTCAGAGCCATTTGAACCAATTTTGAAATTAGTCACCAGCATTGTGTATAATCCGTGGCCAGCGATGTGGAAGCCGTAGGATACTCTTAGCAGTGCCAGTTGTGTTGAAAGTTCGAGTGGCGCGGTCTCTTGCCCGGCGAATTTGTAGCAGTTTTGAAGAGAATGCCATGAAGTGTTTCCTTCAGTTTAGAAATCGAGTTGAACTCACGAGGGCTTAAGTCAAGGGAGTACAGTAGGTGGGATAACACTTAGCAGCCCCATCAGTCAGACAAATCAGTATTAGCTTGCACTGTACGTGCTTGGGCATTGTCCTGCAAAATTATGGCCAGGTCCTGCAGAAAGTGTCATCACTTCTGGCTCTACGCTGGTCGTAGGTTGTGCTCCAAAAATGCTCAAGCACGTACAGTGCAAGCTGTTACGGATTTGTTTGACCGACGGGGCTGCTAAATGTTATACCACCTACAGCACTCCCCTGACTTAAGTCCTCGATTTCTAAACTGAAGGAAACACTTCACGGCATTCGCTTCAGAACTGCTACACATTCGTCGGCCAAAAGACCGCGCCGCTCGAACTGTCAATACAGGAGGCACTGCTAACAAGGGAACCTCCCCATCGCACCCCCCTCAGATTTAGTTATAAGCTGGCACAGTGGATAGGCCTTGAAAAACTGAACACAGATCGATCGAGAAAAAAGGACGAAGTTGTGTGGCCGGCCGCGGTGGTCTAGCGGTTCTAGGCGCGCATTCTGGAACCGCGCGACTGCTACGGTCGCAGGTTCGAATCCTGCCTCGGGCATGGATGTGTGTGATGTCCTTAGGTTAGTTAGGTTTTGGTAGTTCTAAGTTCTAGGGGACTGATGACCACAGATGTAGAGTCCCATAGTGCTCAGAGCCATTTGAACCATTTGAAGTTGTGTGGAACTATGAAAAAATAAGCAAAATATACAAACTGAGTAGTCCATGAGCAAGATATGCAACATCAAGGATAGTGTGAGCTCAAGAGCGCCGTGGTCCCTTGGTTAGTGTGAGCAGCTGCGGATCGGGAGGTCCTTGGTTCAAGTCTTCCCTCGAGTGATAAGTTTACTTTCTTTAATTTCGCAAAGTTATGGTCTGTCCGTTCGTCATTGACGTCTCTATTCACTGTAGTAAGTTAATTGTCTGTGTTTTGCGACCGCACCGCAAAACCGTACGATTAGTAAACGAAAGAACGTGCCTCTCCAATTGGAACGGAAAACATTTGATCGCAAGGTCATAGGTCAACCGAATCCTCCACAGGAAAACACGTCTGATATATTCTATACGACACTGGTGACGGCATGTGCGTCACATGACAGGAATATGTTGTCGACCCACCGAACTTGTACACTTGGCAAATGGGTAAAAAGATTCTTCTACCTTGTCCGATTTAGGTTTTCTTGTGGATGTGATAATCACTCCCAAAAAAGTGATGAAAACATAAGAGTGTGTCACATAAACTGAAAATAAAAAAATTAAACTTTTCACTCGAGGGAAGACTTCAACCACGGATCTCTTGTTCCGCAGCTGCTCATGCTAGCCACGGGACCACGGCGCTCCTGAGCTTACACTATCCTTGATGTTGCCTATGTTGCACATGGAATACTCAGTTTGTATATTTTCCTTATTTTTTCATAGTTCCACACAACTTCTTCTTGTTTTCTCGATTGATCCGTGTTCAGTTTTTCAAGGCCTATCCACTGTGCCAACTTATAACTAAATCTGAGGGGAGTGCGATGGGGAGGTTCCCTTGTAAGGGTATCCTACGACTTCCACATCGCTGGCCACGGATTATACACAATGCTGGTGACTACTTTGAAGGTCAGTAAAATTTGAAACACGTATCCATTTTGTAGGAGCTGTAAATAACTAGTTGCCACTATTAAAGTTCCAACCCTCGTACTTTGCATTCAATAACGAATCTGTGTTGCTTGTTTACTGCGGCCGTCCATCGACACGCCGTGCACGGCGACTCCCTCTGACCCACATTGCGGGCGCGTAGTCGACAACAAAGCTAAAAACGCGGCGATAATGCCCAGCTGCACTCAGCTCGTACCGACGCGAATGTCAAGTGTTGAGACATACAGCCACGTCGGAACGGCAGTATGCATACACACATTGCCGCGTGGAAAACTTTTCCCCCTGTCCTCGGGCGGTAAGCAGTACGGTTTAGGAGCAGCGGACATTTCGCAGCCAGTGGGGCCGGCCGGTGATTAACAGCGCATCGCCCGCAGCTCAGCTCCGCCACGACTGCTTTCGCAGTAATTGCAGTCCGCCTGCCGGTGCCGATTGAGTGCGACAGTGAAAACATCCGTCCGCCGGCTTTCAGATTAATTAGGCCGTCATGAATTATCTTCCGCCATAACTCGATTTCGCTAATTATGTTTAGAGACGTTGTCGCCCGGCGGGCCCTGCTGACGCTGCCACTACCGCAGAAATACTGACACCAGCGCCGAGGGAGGTGGGGGGGGGGGGGGAGGTTTTCTGTTACCGAGATTTCCCAGCCTCCTTTTATCCTAATATATTCCGCGGAACGTGAACGCTTTAATTAGAGAGTGCAATATTATCTCGGGGCTTTCCTCTGCGAATTCCGCGAAAATGGAAGTTTCGGCAAAAGTCCGCTTCTTCAACAGCGCAGCACTCCTAATGAGAGCAGAGCTTTCTGCACTGGTGCGGCAGAGCGCAAACGAATACGCCCGCCGGTCACCTGAAGCCCGTAGCAGCGGCCTGCCGACATGGAGAGTGGGCCGGTCTCAGACAAATACTCCATTGTTTCCATCCTCAAGTGGCTCCCTAATTAGTATCTGGTGTTTCACTGATCAAGACCAAAAATGTGTACACTGTGGAAGACATTCCAGTAGAACACAGGGTGAAAGAGTAGAGTTTCACAGAATCGTGTTGGGAGTTTTGTTGTACCTCGGTACACTTTTCATAGCTCCGCCTTCAGCCAGCTCTGCAATAGAAGTTTAATATACACTGAGGAGAGAAGGAGTTGTGCGACGTAAACGAAAGTTGGTAGGCGAGTTTCTACATCTGAAAGGTGATGTCTATTCAGATTTCGTGCCAGTCACATAAGAGTAAGAATGCAAAAAAAAAGAAAAGTTTCAAATGGCTCTGAGCACTATGGGACTTAACTTCTGAGGTCATCAGTCCCCTAGAACTTAGAACTACTTAAACATAACTAACCTAAGGACATCACACATATCCATGCCCGAGGCAGGATTCGAACCTGCGACCGCAGCGGTCGCGCGGTTTCAGACTGTAGCGCCTGGAGCCGCTCGGCCACTCCGGCCGGCAGTGAGAATGCAAATCAGGTTTGCTCTAAGTATACGCTGTAATGGTCGTGAGAGGTAGTTTTCTTCGAGATTGGACGTGGTTAGTTGATGTTAGTCAATAATGCCTTTAAGACGACGAAGATGGCATTATCAACACGCCACTGAGTTTGAACGAGATCGTGTAATGGGGCTACTAGAAGCTGGATGTTCCTTCTGCGATATTGCGGAAAGACGTGGCAAGAATGTAACCACTGTACGTGATTGAGGACAGTGGTGGTTACGAGAATGTACAGTCGCTAGAAGATCGGGGTTGTGTTCGGTGTGTGGCTCTACGCATCATACTGCATCTTGTGATGGTACTTGAATTACGTAACCGTTACGGCACCTCACCTCAACCTCTCGATACCAGCAATAGTGTACTGTGTTTCTGTAAAATAGTTAACATATTTCTATGACAACATTCAGATTTGATTTCATTAACGTAGAGGTACTTCGATACATTGATATGTATATATTGCAATGATATTATTCTTATGTGTATTCTTTCTTTTGTCACTATGATCTTTGACGTACTTGTAACTCTGATTTTTGGGCGCGTAAGCGGTTATTAGAAATTCAAGTCTTGGTCGTCATGTTGAAAAGACGCAAATTGTAGTCAGTTTATGAAATGTGAACTTTAACAGTGAGGAAGATATTTTCAAGTATGTTTTATATTGCGAAGTGATGTTGCAACAAATGTAATAAAAAAGAAGTGTAACTTAAATTCGGAGTGCTGCTTACTTTTTTACATCACTATTGTTCTAACTTGCAAAAGTTTAATCTTCAAGAATGGTTTATGAAACACATCTATAAAACTTTTGAATATCGCAGAATAACACCTAGGCCTCTTTGCATCCGAGCTTGGAATCATCACTACCTAGATTTTCGACGATTGTGCATGAGTTCACAACGAGACCAGCGTGGGAAACACGAAAAGATGAGTGCCTAGTTTATCCATTATTTCAAGAAATGAGTTTAATAATTGTGATCTAATGACACCTACCACATAATATAACTTTTTTGTCGCCCGAAAATGCAATATTTAGCAGCGTGAGCAACACTACAATCATAATTAATTTTTGACCTTTGTTGTGGTAGCGTTGTTAGAATCTGCAGCAGCAATTTGAGCATCAATTGGCACCATACTGACTCAACGAACTGTTACAAATCGGTTACTTCAAGGACAGCTCAGAGCTAGATCCTTGTAGTGTGCATTCCACTGATCCCAAACCACCGCAACTTCCGGCTTCAGTGGTGTCAAGCGAGAGCTCACTGGAGGGCAGGGCGGAGGCGTGTTGTGTTTTCTGATGAAAGCTGGTTCTGCCTCAGTGCCATTAGTGGCCATGTGTTACGTGGAAGGAGGCCATTTGATGGCCTGCAACCAATCTGTCAGCGTGCTAGACACATTCAACCCACAGCTGGTGTTATAGTCTGAGGCGCTATTTCTTGTTACTTAGGACTTCCACAAAGTATGGGACAAGTCAATGAAAGCCACGAGTTGCCCTGGCAATCTGACCGCAGGGATGATACGTAGGAAATAAATTGTCGCTGTTGTGCCAAAAGCAATGTCTTCTCCTGAAAAGTCCAAGTTCTTGGAGGCGTTCTGAAGTTGTCCTGATGTCCTCCGCTGGCTGCTGAGTCCTCCACAAGGGCCCGTATTGTACTTCTGGAAGCTCAAGAACCTCCAGTGAGTCCAGGTGGCACAGCAATGTCTTCTCAACAGGTTTATTGTTATATTTGCGATCGAGACTAATTATTAAAATTAATTAGCTTGCAAATGAAATAAATACTGAAGTAATATTGTTCAGTACACGAGCTTCAGTCACCAATAAAAATAAATGTCCTTATAAATCGACAAACTGCAGGGACAGATTCCTGACTGGAAATGATGGAAAAAAGATCCTACGAACACGTGTCCGCAAATTGCATGGTTGCCACAGCAGGTAGCGCTGACGAATGACAGTTCCTCTGACCACTTGCCGTGTGCTCCTTGTGTAGCAGGTTGTATGATTGACGCAGCGTACTGTAAGCAGCAGTGTGGTCCGGTACTCATGTCGGGAACAAGTCGAGATGGTGTTTGTGTATGGCCAAGCAGATGGAAACGGTGGAGAGTTGGCACTGATATACGCTACTGGCCATTAAAATTGCTACACCAAGAAGAAATGCAGATGATGAACGGGTATTCATTTACAAATATATTATACTAGAACTGACATTTGATTACATTTTCACGCAATTTGGGTGCATAGGTCCTGAGACATCAGTACCCAGAACAACCACCTCTGGCCGTAATAACGGCCTTGATACGCCTGGGCATTGAGTCAAACAGAGCTTGGATGGTGTGTACAGGTACAGCTGCCCATGCAGCTTCAACACGATACCACAGTTCATCAAAGGTAGTGACTGGCATATTGTGACGAGCCAGTTGCTCGGCCACCCTTGACCAGACGTTTTCAATTGTTGAGAGATCTGGAGAATGTGCTGGCCAGGGCAGCAGTCGAACACTTTCTGTATCCAGAAAGGCCCGTACAGGACCTGCAACATGTGGTCGTGTATTATCCTGCGGAAATGCAGGGTTTCGCAGGGATCGAATGAAGGGTAGAGCCACGGCCGTAACACATCTGAAATGTAGCGTCCACTGTTCAAAGTGCCGTCAATGCGAACAAGAGGTGACCGAGACGTGTAACCAATGACACCCCATACCATCACGCCAGTATGGCGATGACGAATACACGCTTCCAATGTGCGTTCACCGCGATGTCGCCAAACACGGATGCGACTATCATGATGCTGTAAACAGAACCTCGATTCATCCGAAAAAAACAACGTTTTGCCATTCGTGCACCCAGGTTCGTCGATGAGTACAACATCGAAGGCGCTCCTGACTGTGATGGAGCGTCAAGGATAACCGCAGCCACGGTCTCCAAGCTGATAGTCCATGCTGTTGCAAACGTCGTCGCACTGTTCGTGCAGATGGTTGTTGTCTTGCAAACGTCCCGATCTGTTGTCTCAGGAATCGAGACGTGGCTGCACGATCCGTTAGAGCCATGCGGACAAGATGCCTGTCATCTCGACTGCTAGTGATACGAGGCCGTTTGGATCCAGCTCGGCGTTCCGTATTAGCCTCCTGAACCCACCGATTCTATATTCCGCTAACAGTCATTGGATCTCGACCAACACGAGCAGCAATGTCGCGATACTATAAATCGCAATCACGATAGGCTTCAATCCGACCTTTATCAAAGTCGGAAACGTGATGGTATGCATTTCTCCTCCTTAAACGAGGCATCACAACGTTTCACCAGGCAACGCCGGTCAACTGCTGTTTGCGTATGAGAAATCGGTTGGAAACTTTCCACATGTCAGGACGTTGTAGTGTCGCCACCGGCGTCAACCCTGTGTGAATGCTCTGAAAAGCTAATCATTTGCATATCACAGCATCTTATTCCTTTCGGTTAAATTTCTCATCTGTAGAACGTCATCTTCGTGCTGTAGCAATTTTAATGGCCAGTAGTGTACCAAAATAAGTACCCTCACACATACCAATGACATCATGAAATATTTTAAGCTTACCTTGGGCGTTTGTGTCATTCTGGGTCCTTTCAGGCTAACGTGCAGGGAGGTGTCGGTCTGTGCGTGCACCAGATTTGGAGGAACGGTTTCTGCCTCTCTACCGTTTCCATCTGCTTTCCATAAACAAACAGCATCTCGGTTTGTTCCCGGCATTAATACCGTACCATCCTGATGCTTACACTACGCTGCGTCAATTGCACAGCCTGCAACAGCCAAGAAACACACGGTGCGTGGTTAGAGGAGTTTTTATTCCTCAGCGCCATATACCGTGGCAACGACGCATGTCTGAGCATATTTTCATAGGACCGTTTATCCTCCTTTCCCAGTAAGGCTTATCCTGCAGTTTGTCGGTTTTATTTACGTTCAGCCAGTGTAATGGGTATACAAGTAAGTGCAGGTATTTTTATTGGTGACTGAGGATAGTGTAATATTATTTCAGTATTTATCTCATTGACGCAGCTATTAGGAGTAGTATGTTTTTAGGTTGGTTAGTACCTTCGAGTACATGTGGCAAGAGAGAGCCATCAGTGCTTATTTTGTTCGGGCTGCACGTCAGGTGCCGGCCGGTGTGGCCGTGCGGTTTAGGCGCTTCAGTCTGGAACCGCGTGACCGCTACGGTCGCAGGTTCGAATCCTGCCTCGGGCGTGGATGTGTGATGTCCTTAGGTTAGTTAGGTTTAAGTAGCTCTAAGTTCTAGCGGACTGATGACCACAGATGCTAGGTCCCATAGTGCTCAGAGCCATTTTTGCAAGTCAGGTCAAAAGTATGGATGTGTGGACGCATAGCGTTTAGTCTGTAGTGCAGGGGCAGCCCTCGTGGTGGTGCAGCTACGACCACTCAGAAAACATCAGGTTGTAAATTATGCCTTTTTTTCTGCGGGTAAACTGTTTGACACTGAGAAAAAACAACATCAACCCCTGGTGTATGTTCATATTAAGGTATCACATGTAAAAATATCTGCACTTACACCTGTTACACCCTATAAGGACGTGAGACAGAGACAGGCGTGGAGTCGCATTGCAGAGATTGCTGCTTTCTGTACACGGGTGATGAGTGGAAACTGACTCTCTCTTTTACAGTGAGACATTTTCGTCTTGTCTGTGGAGTCGACGGCTTTGAAGGCAGGAGGCTGCGGCACTTGAGCAAAGTGCTCGCTTCCGCTGACAGGTTTACAGCGTCGCCCCACAACTCCAAGCTGTTCCCCGCACCTGCCGCCACTTCCTTGTCAATCCAATTCACAGCTCGTAGCCAGAAGCAGGTAGCTGCTTCGTCATAGTCGAAACACGCTTTCCACATTACGGTTACCCTTTCTTCCATCCTGCGACGCGTTTGTCTCCTGAAATAACTTCTCAGGACAAATTAAATATTTATCTTCACACCTGAAATTGTTCCTCATATCTTCACGTATATATAAATACACCGAGGTGAATATTTTTGAATATACAGGGTGCGTCAAAAATGTATACACACTTTGAAGCGTCAAAGAAAATTTATTTCCCGTTCTACAATGTTAAATTTCTGGAAATGGAAAGCTTAAAGTCCAATTGGAAAAATAAATGTACTTTGCAAATGTGATTAATGTTCAAACTGGTAGCGTTCAGCATCAATACATTTCTGAATATGAGTCACCACTGATTCCGTACATCGTACCAAAGTGTCCAATGAGATTTCTGCTTGAATCTCATTCCAAAGTGTGTCCAGGTTACGTGGTTTACTTTTGCACACCTCATCTTTTACTGTGCCCCATAAGAAGAAATCCAGCGGCGTGAGGTCTGGAGAGTGTGCAGGAAACTCGATTGGTCCGCTGCGTCCTATCCACTGGCCTGGCACATTGTGATCCAGGTATGCTCGTACCTCCCTATGATAGTGCGGCGGGGCGGCATCTTGTTTGAAATAAAACTCATCATTACCGTATAATGCACGAATGGCAGGGAATATGGAGTCAGCAAGCATTGTTAGGTACGTTTCCCCAGTAACAGTACCTTCAAAGCGGAAAGGCCCAATAAGTTCCCTTGCAGACAAACCACACCACACATTTACACCAGGCAAATTCACAGCCTTTTCAACTGTAATGTGAGGATTATCTTCAGCCCAGTACACACAATTGTGCCTATTGACAGTTCCATTGAGTTTGAATTGGGCTTCATCCGACCAAATTATGCTACCCATAAATCCCGGTTCACGTCTCACCATCTCCTGAACCCATTCACAAAATTCTAACCTTCGATCTGGATCGTTGTCACTTAGCTGTTGCACCAGCCTTGGAATGTACACGCGAAACTTGCCGTTCTTCAGAATGCATAACACACTACTAGCATTTACATTACTCTCACGTGCCGCTTGCCTTGAAGATTTTTGAGGCGAACGCTGAAATAGTTCCAAGACCGAAGTTGTGGAATCATCACTTGTAGCTCTATGAGGTCGCCATTATCGACCTTTATGCACATCACACACTGTTCCATGAATTTCGAATTTGTGTCGTAGACGCGTAATTGTTAACCTTGAAGGTGGTTCTGTACCATACACACTTCTCCACTGTCTTGGAACCGCAGCTACATTCTCAAACTTCCAGTACCACTTAATTATCTGCTTCCGCGCTTCAAAGCTCAAACGCATGTCCGCCATGTTGCAATTACTTCCTTGGCCACTGCTTCCACCTGTTGAAGAAACATAACATTACTTTCTCACAGATATTTAACCTTGTAGAACGGGAAATAAATTGTCTATGACAGTTCAAAGTGTGTATACATTTTTTGGACCCACCCTCTAGTAATATAGATAATGGACTCCGGCAGTACCACAAGATTAATGAGAAAGTGCCTATTCCTTTAGTTATTCAGCTGTCACACTCAGGGGCGCAGTAACTTAACAATGGCAGAAACTTAGCAATGAAAGAAACTAAGTCAGATAGACGAATAGCTGAAGTCTATAACACTTACAGTGCCAGTGGCAGCCAGAGCGTTTTCCTTCTACGGCACATCAATTGGCAACGTGTCAGTTCCACGTACTCAGTGCAAGGTCAGTTTTAGGTAGAAGACGACAAATGAGGTATATCTCGAGCGCTGAAATCGAAATTATTCGATGATATTCGCAGTGTATTCGTGGTTTAGTTAAACTCGTGCCTCCACAACTACGGCAGTTTTTAAGCAATTGTTTACAATGGAGTTTTATAGCGTACACCGAGATCTAGGTTAGGTCGAAAGGTGATAGTTTCGTTGTGGGTCGGCGAAGCCAATATGAAGCTATTTGTAAGGACGTACGATGTGGAATCTAAAATTTTCGGGACTGGTGTTGCCATCTGGAAAGTAGGAGTAGTAGATCTTTGAACCGCTAGGTGGCGAGAGCTGCATATCTGAAGAGTCAGTGTGGGGAGTGGCAATCAGCTGGGAGGACCTGTTGAGTGTCCTCAGTGATTTCCGTAATACTCTATGTTTGGTGTGTGGCGATTTTACGATGGATCCGCGAACAGAACAGCGTGTGTGTGTATCAAATTCTGTGTGAGTCTCGGGAAAAGTGCTAAGGAGACTCTTGCAGTGATTCAACAAGTGTTTTCGGGACAGAGTATGAGCCGTACGCGTATGTTTGAGTGGCATGCTCGGTTGAGGGCCGACCGTTCAGACGTCGAAGATGATGCTCAGACTGGAAGGCCCGTTAGCCGCACAACGCCAGACATTGTTGCCAAATTTCAACAATTGGTTCGTGCGGATCGACGTCGAACCATTCAAGACCTTGCGAATGAAGTGGGTATAGGTTATGGGACATGTCAACGAATGTTGACTGATGAATTGGGCATGCATCGTGTCTGAACAAAATTTGTGCCAAGTATCTCGACTGCCATTCAGAAGGCACAGTGTGTTGAAGTGTACACGGACCTTCGTCAGACAGCATATGATGATCCAACCTTCTTGTCACGGGTTATCACCGGCTATGAGAGCTGTATTTACGGTTATGACCCAGAGACAAAGCAACAATCGTCCCAGTGAAAGAGCCCAGGCTCTCCAAGAATCAAAAAAGCGAGATAGGTGAAGAGCAAAGTGAAGAACATAATCATCCTTTTCTGTGATACCAAGCGAATTGTGCACAAAGAATTCATTCCACCCAACCAGACAGTGAATTCCGCGTACTACTGTGACGTTTTGCGACGGCTCCGTGTAAACGTGCGGTGACGACGGCCCGAACTGTGGCGTTAAGGGAACTGGCTGCTGCATCACGACAACGCGCCCTGTCACACCTCCTTGCTCACCAGGACCTTTCTGGCAAGAAACAACATGGCGGTTGTACCCCACCCGCCGTACTTGCCAGATTTGGCACATTGCGACTTCGCGCTATTCCCAAAACTGAAACTTAAGTTGGAAGGCCGTCAGTTCGGCACTCTAGAGAGTATTCAAGAAGCATCGCCGGCAGTGATAAACACCGTCAAAGAACAGGACTTCCAGAATACGTTTGACCAGTGGCAGAAGCGCTGGGACCGGGGTGTGCGTGGGGATGGGAACCTCTTCGAGCGTGATGATGACCATTAGTCCAAAGGTAAGGTTTTCAACAGATGGCACCACCAGTCCCAAAAATTTTGGGTGGCACCTCGTATGTTGTGGTTACGGAATGTCCATAGAGTAGCTCGGCGGCTATGGCAGGTTGAAACGTGATGACTTAGTTGTGAATTGCCAAAGCGAAAGATAGTGGTATTGTGAGAAATATCTCTGCTGGATTTATCGAACATTAATTCTAATTATTCGGAAAACAGGATATAATCATACGCTGCCTATATTTCCTATTAATTTTCATACTATACTCGGATATACAGTACGTACCACAGGTTTATAGGTAATATTATAGCGATTATGCTAGTACGTCTTTTGACTGTGACCGCTGGTGTTTTTAGAAAACACTGCGCATTTATTCTTTGTGTGGCATTAGAGTTTGACACATATGATACCACTCATTGCTGTGAAACACCTCATGTGTCCACTGCTCTTATTGGCTACCTACAACTAACTGATGAGGTACCACCTTACTTTCTCGTCACACGTCAAGGCGAACACTACCAGCATTGCTCTGTCACACAGTAGCGGCACTGCCTCTTAGCTAGAGAGCTGGACTCTTGCCGTGTTAGCTACAAGACTGAATAGTCTTTACGCTAACTCTGCGTTGTTATGTATCCGAGAAAGTCTTTCTTGGCAGCTGGCAGCTTTCGTTTCCTATTTCTGTAATCTTCAGTTATCGTACAGCAATATAAGCTAGGCGGCCGTCCAAATATGTTTTACAACAAGTTATTGCGTATTTTGTCCGAAGATAGTACATTAATTTTAGCTGTTCTCGTTGTTTATCGGCTTACGACTGCTAATATTTCTTGAGCCGCCCCACTTTGCTGCGTGTTTATATCTCATCATTTCACTAATGGTCTTTCGCGGAACATGGCCTACCGTCGCTATATGCGCAATTCATGAGCATCAAATAAGCATTTACGTGAACGAATGTAAATCGAGGCAGTTTTCATTTACTTCCGCGCTCCGTCTCCCTTTCAGGAGCGCTAGCTGAGTTGGTTACACAGGACACTCAGAGAAATGAATTCGTTTTGCGTCCCATTCATTTCGTTCACTTTGTATTGTGCGGAAGCGTAGACTGAGAGAATGAACTAATTGAAAGAAATACCATTTGGGCTTTTATTGTTGTATGACAGGGCAGAAAAGTTTCCGAGCTGTATTACATTCGGGAGCTGCTTCTGGATTCACTCGCTTTATAACCAGTAACGAAGTTAATTTCATTGCGAACGTTGTAAATTGTTCTTCCAGCCGAGATTTCTCTCTGCCTCTTCCACTGCACACGCGTAGGTGTCCAACTGTGTTAGGGTACGTGCAAATTCTAATCTGAAATTTTAGCATCGCTGCTTTTGAGTTCCGCGCGAGTACATGTTAGCACACAGTGGAACGATACGTACCAGGAAAGCCTTTCCGTTTTGAAATAATGTGTCTTTTGAAAGAGCTACCGATTATCTAGTTTCTTACCTCGTGACGGACTGTTTTTCGCTAGCACTAATTTTTGTGAACATAACTTTGCTCGCCACAGTATACAGTGAACATCCACTAAAGGGAACATCTTATTGACGTAGCTATCGTTCCGCCTCTTGCCAGCTATATAAAACCGTTGTAACTGTTGCAGTTCATTTCGGCTGCCAGACTTTGCAGTAAGAGTTTCGTGGACTGGCCTTACAATTTTCTTTCGACAATTTTCGCTTTAAACTTCACTTTCTGAGCTAATTATGCTCAATAGGCGTTCATTCATTTATTCTTTGTTTTCGGTACGTATTAATCAACTATTTTTTCGATTACATTTTTTATGTACATCTAATTGCATTTCGATGCGTTCCCGGGTATTTTTGCTTTCGTCTCAATATCCACGTGTCTGTTACTTCCCATAATTCTTTTTCCCTTTCCCACGAAGCCATCTTTTACAACCATATCTTAAAATATTAAAAAAAGTCTTCATATAATTCTTTCTCACTTAAAATATTGAGGTGATTGGTGTTTATTGCGACAGGTTATTTCCGAAATCTTGTTTCTTCATCGCCTTCCTTCCGTAATATCCATAAAACTTCTCTTATCATCAATTCCTGTACTACCCATTTTGCATAATTCGTTCATTTTCTGTAGAGCTGCAGATCGTCTTAATGTTTGCTCTTTCTTGTGTGCCCATTTTGTCTGTCACCATCGTTTTCATTTATTTTATGTTTATCCTAAGCTTACTCTTGACCAGAGCATCAATCAAAAGTCCTAACACATGACCTTTTATGAATCTACTAAGATTACATTCTCGTCCCGAAGTCTAAAGGGGTCTGTTGGTTTTTCTCTGTTTTAATTAAATTAAGTGAGTTAGGAGAGAGGAGAAATCTGTGTGTAAAACAGCTTCACTACTCTTTTCGTTTTTAGTCGCTATACAAAGAAAGTTGTATAGCTGTACAAAATCCGTTTGCCTCTGTTCTCTGTCAGGAATTGTTCACAATGTCGTCAGCTGATGGAAATTTGTAATAAATGTTCTAAACGTCCCTTCGGTTTTACCCACTTACTTAAACTTGTCGGAGCATGCCCTGAGATACCGCTTCAAATAACCTTCGAAAGACATCACTGATACGATTGAATTCATCACCTTCAGAATAAGTATGGAGTGGATCCTTGGCTTATCAACTACTAGCTGACCCTTGTGCTACATACAGATACTGCGTAAGAACCACTCAATCACTTTAATTTCAGCAGGATACAAATATTAAGGACACTAATTCGTTTCCTTCCGTTGTGATTCTACGTACCACTAACTGCGTATTTTAGTCGGCCATACAACGTACAACATTTCAAAATAATCTGTTCAATTAGACAGCCTTAACTGGTGTCAAACAAATAAAATGAACATTTTTTACTTGTGAAATATTTGCATGAAGTCTTAAGCGATCGGAAAAAAATATTACGGATCGACTAAGATCTACAATTGATCGGAGACCTAAACTGTCTTTAATGTTTAACCTCACGCATTCAGCGGTAAAGAAATTCTGTCTGAATAAATTAAATGCATATCGTTGTTACGTGATGTTGCAGAACTGCGAACTAGGACGAAATGCTGCCCGGTTTTCACAATTATTAGCTGACTACGGTAACTGGACAGTACACATTGCAGCGATGAAAAATTCGTCACGCCTTTTAACTCCTGCAGCAACTGGAAATACGTAACAGTACTGACATTGTTCGCAAATTTTGGTTTTTTATTAATTATTTAAACCACAATACCGCTATCGTTAATTAGTTTTCGGAACTAGTGTCGATTTGGTTCCACCGTTATATGCGAGCTAAACAAATATGAACTATTACTCTGAAATTAATTTATACATCGGTCTAGAGCGGTTCGTGAGCCACACGAGGTACTTTGGCCGCTTGAATGTGCCTGTTTCACAAAATACAACGTGTGGAGGCTCATGTACAGGACTACAGCTCTTACTCGTCGTCAATTTAAAGAATTTTTAGTTATTTTTGAGAGTGAGTGTGCAGATCATCTGCTGCTTAACAAGATACGTTGCGTATCATGACGAAAAGTTTTGATACGTTCGCTTTCTTATTAACAAAAATTGCAGCATTTCTCCTTGAGAAGTGTGTCACTGTCTAGAACTAACCAACAACCAGAGGCTTCAAAAAATTTGTATTACCTGGTAGATGTTAGGTCTCATTTAATTCAGCTTCAACACGATCTACTGAGGAAAAGAAACAAAAACGTTTTTCTTATGAGAAGTTATTTCATGCGAAAATAAAGTATCTCTTTCTGCTCAAGATTTTGGAACAGAAACTTTGCTTCAGTTCCCAAGCATGTTGAAACATCATCGTGAAACGCTTTTAAATACGGGGAAAACTTTTCTCAAAAGATTTCAGGAATCAGAAACAGAAAAGCCATTTTAGCTTTTTTTAATATTAAAATTGGTAACTTTGAAATACAAATGCTGGATTTTAAAAAACAAAGAAATGTAGCTATCGAAATTTGAACGCGTTTGTGCTGATACAGAAGTATTGGAGACAAACAAACGTGAAGTTATTTGACAGCACACGTGGCCTGCTTTGGAAGCTCTTGAGAAGAGACACGTGTTGAATTTTTAACTCATGGACTGGCAATGATATTGCAGTGCCCGTGTTGGTCAGAAGTACCACGCAATGTTCCTCCGACATGCATGCATTGGGCAGGCAATTTTCAATTAATATGTCTCCCCTTGTATGGGAATACAATGTGTGCACGCGTACAGGTTGTAGACTCATGGTCGACGCCGTATGGAAGTGTGGGTCTGGCCGTGATAGCCTAATGGTAAGCCGACCGCTTGCGATAAGGGGAATGTCCGGTTCCGAGTCCCGATCTGGCGCAGATTTTCACTCTCGTCATCCAGCTATAAGCTGAAGGCTGTCCAGATTCGCAACTACGAATACATTCGATGTATGAGAAATAGCATTCCTGATTCATACAATCAGCTGTTCTCTCCTTGTTCGGATCTACATATTCACGCGCAAAATAATTTTCATGCATTATCAAGAGGAAAGTGAAAAGACGTCTTCCTTATGAGAACCCGAAATCCTGCCAAGAATTAAAAGCTTACAAACGTGTCTAACGCAATCTTTCCAAAGCGTTGCATGGCCATGTTTACATTAGTATTTGCCAGCTATTTTAATGGTTTAGTTTTATGGATACCTTACAGTTCATCTATATCCATAAACAATACCGTTATCAAGTATGACCTCAAGTTTTGTTCAGTATATCCTTAATTAAACTAAGACTTGAAACTTTAAATAAAGTATGTTAGGTTGTTTGTAGAGAGTGTTGTGGAGTGAAAGAATATGTAGCGTCGAATATTGAGAAAACTATGTCGACGTCGTTTAAACATGCAGAGAGGGTGAATTGAAGAAGATGAACGAAACAAGTATACAGGAAGAGAGTGAATGGGAGAGTTGGAAGGGGTCGACCTCAGTGAACATACCTCAATCAGATCGAGGAGCCCACGAGTACCGTAATTATGTAATAACTGTGCACTACTTATACAATTAAAGTTTGTTTGTTTGTTGTTTTTTTTTAAGAATGGCTTGTAAGTGGTCACTTAGCCACCGTTACTTATTTTTCCCTGTTTGTACTGCTATTTTATTTTTAGTTTTCTCTCCCTGTTTTGTTGTGCTGTGTCCATTCTTGCAATTTGAACAATACCAATTCTCTCACGATTCGGCTCTGAATTGAACTTTTGGGAACGGGCGCTGATAACCTCGCTGTTGTGCGCCCTAAAACACTAATCATCATCATCATCATCATCATCATCTTTAAAGAATGGCTCACAAAAGGAATTTCACTAGTTGCATTGTTGATAACTGGCTCTGTTGACTAATGAGTTTGCTGATTATTGGCCTAGAGTAACAGACCGACCAAACCAACGCTTCTAGTTACGGGCGTAGGGGCAACGTCATCTGCAGGCGATTCCTTTTATTTTCAGTTCCACTTACATTTGTGCTCCTCTTGCTAATTTTACCTCACGCCTTTGGTACTTTTATTGAAAAAGGGTGTGATAAATTGGAAGTATAGCTCCTTGCTTTTTTTCCTTTTAATCTGGAGTTTCTAATCAAACATATTTTACCTACTCGGTTTCAATGTATTAACCGATATTGTTGATTAGCACGTGTCCGGTACACATTGCTATGTATTTTCCTCGTTATATCTTCGTGGATATGAAGGACACACACACACACACACACACACACACACACACACACAGAGATGTGGAAAACTTGTAGTTTAAATTAGTTTCTCATCTTACGTTGCAGGCCCGCATGGTCAACATCGGAACCAACGTCTGGCTTTATCAGTAACGTCCCTATCAGCCACATACTGCTTCCTGCGTAGTGCATCTTTCGTTGGGTCAAACAGATGGAACTCGGAAGGTCTGAGATCCGTGTTGTTGCGTGGGTGAGGAACAACACTACAGTGAATGATAAGACACCTCATATAACGACTCATCGCGCTTTTGTTCACCGCCAGGTCTCCGTAGACATTTTGCTAGCGCCTAAATATCTGCGATGCCCTTGTTTCTCGCCAAAAGAAACTCAATGACATTTCTCTGCTTGGAACGAACCTCCGTTGCAGACGCCATTTTGAAGGCAACGTATAACGCTGCCACCTATCGGAACTCTATGGAATTATAGACACTGAAGCAGTAATATTCCACGATGCGCCACAACAAATTCCGCGTTTTTGGCCAAAAAGAAAAAAAAAGTGTTGCATTACTTATCGAACGCCCCTTGTAGTTCGTGCCTGCAGATGCAACCTAACGAACAGATTTGGAAAGCGGGCTGCTGGCGTTGTGCCAGCACCACCGACGTTAGTGAATTGCACACACCTACTGACGTTGGCCATATCATATCTTCGTGGATATGAAGGACACACACACACACACACACACACACACACACACACACACATGTGGAAAACTTGTAGTTTAAATTAGTTTCTCATCTTACGTTGCAGGCCCGCATGGTCAACATCGGAACCAACGTCTGGCTTTGTCAGTAACGTCCCTATCAGCCACATACTGCTTCCTGCGTAGTGCATCTTTCGTTGGGTCAAACAGATGGAACTCGGAAGGTCTGAGATCCGTGTTGTTGCGTGGATGAGGAACAACACTACAGTGAATGATGATAAGACACCTCATATAACGACTCATCGCGCTTTTGTTCACCGCCAGGTCTCCGTTGACATTTTGCTAGCGCCTAAATATCTGCGATGCCCTGGTCTCTCGCCAAAAGAAACTCAATGACATTTCTCTGCTTGGAACGAACCTCCGTTGCAGACGCCATTTTGAAGGCAACGTATAACGCTGCCACCTACCGGAACTCTATGGAATTATAGACACTGAAGCAGTAATATTCCACGATGCGCCACAACAAATTTCGCGTTTTTGGCCAAAAAGAAAAAAAAAGTGTTGTATTACTTATCGAACGCCCCTCGTAGTTCGTGCCTGCAGATGCAACCTAACGAACAGATTTGGAAAGCGGGCTGCTGGCGTTGTGCCAGCACCACCGACGTTAGTGAATTGCACACACCTACTGACGTAGGCCATATCACAAACTATGCCCGTATGGAACACATGTGACGAGAGTTAAAAACTTGGAGAGTTGCTCTTTCTGCCGATAATGTCCGTTTTCAGTACGTCGTGTAGTTTTCACAGTCATCTTCTGAAATCCCAGGGGTTCTTATGAATAACCCAGTACTGCCTGCAGGCAGCCACCACACAGCTCTGCTCTATGTGACTATAGAAAAGAGCGTTAAACTCTGAATCACATACACAAGTCACGTAAAAAATTGAGAAATTCACGTATGCTAAAGATCTCTAAAGTACCTCAAAGCGTATAACAAATCTGTTCTTATTTTTAATTAGGGCCACATTTACCTTTTTTCTTGAAATTAGTGAAATGTTCGCGTCCAGAAAAGTTTCCTATTTGAGAACTGCCAGGTACAGTGCTTGGCGCAGCTGAAATGGGAACACAGCGGGAGCGGACAGTGCCAGGCTCTTATGGGTGTTCACATGGTTCTGAGCACTATGGGACTTAACTTCTGAGGTCTAGAACTTAGAACTACTTAAACCTAACTAACGTAAGGACATCACACACATCCATGCCCGAGGCAGGATTCGAACCTGCGACCGTAGCGGCCACTCCGGCCGGCATGAATATAGTGCGGGGCAATAAGTTGGGAATGTGGGTCTCACGGTAGGCGTGCCAGAGATACGTCCCTGCAGTCGCTCTATCCTCTGCGTCCTCTGCGGCTCAGATGGATAGAGCGTCTGCTATGTAAGCAGGAGATCCAAGTTCGAGTCCCGGTTGTGGCACACATTTTCAACTGTCCCCGTTGACTTACATCAACGCCTGTATGCAGCTAGGGGTATTCATTTCATTGTAATTTCATTACAGGATTGTTCTTCCTACTCATCCGCATTAACTCACATTTTTCCACGTTTAGGGCTAGCCGCCATTCATCACACCAACTGGAAATTTTGTCTAAGTCGTCTTGTATCTTCATACAGTCACTCAACTTCGGCACCTTACCGTACACTAAGGCGTCATCAGCAAACAACCTCAGACTACTGCCCACCCTATCCGCCAAATCGTTTATGTACGTAGAGAAAAACAGCGATCCTACCACACTTGCCTGGGTCACTCCTGACAATACCCTTGTCTCTGATGAACACTCGCCTTCGAGGACAACATACTGGGTTTTACTATTTAAGAAGTCTTCGAGCCAATCACATATCTACGAACTTATTCCATATGCTCATACCTTCGTTATTTATTTATATTTAATGTTCAGCTAATTCAATCTATACAAGATGTAGCCTCTTTAAGTTATTAAATACGTTTTAAGAGGTTTTTCCATGCATCTCTGTCCGCTGCTGTCTTGTGCCAGTTGAAGCCCGCAACTTTCTTGAGTTCCTTATCCCAGCGATCGGGTGGTCTCCCTGGTGGTCTTCGTTTTTCTGTGGGACTCCACTCTGAAACTGATTTTGTCCATCTTCCATCATTCGTTCTTGCAGTATGTCCTGCCCGCTGCCATTTTAGAGTCTTAAGCCGTTCTGTAATATCTTTTACTCCTGTTATTACTCGAATGTCTCCACTTTTCTGTCGATCTTTCGTAGTGAGACCTAACATTGACCTTTCCATAGCTCTCTGAGCAGTTCTAAGTTTCCTTCTGAAAAATTCATTTAAAGTCTAAGTTTCACACCCATACGTTTAAACTAGTAGGACGCACTGATCAAAAACTGTCTTGAAACTTCGTGGCAGATTAAAACTGTGTGCCGGGCCGAGACTCGAACTCGGGACTTTGCCTCACGACGAGGTACTGGCAGAAGTAAAGCTGTGAGGACGGGGCGTGAGTCGTGCTTGGACTCAGCGTGTTCGGTCAGCGGGTTAGCAGCCCTCTGTAATAAAAAAAAGTGAGTTAATCGATCAACAACGAACGTAAATGGATGTCTTATGACGTTCGCCCCGAGCACATACAATGAACGAAAGCGAAAAGCCGGCACGGTAGCTCAGCGTGTTCGGTCAGAGGGCTAGCCGCCCTCTGTAATAAAAAAAACTGAGTTAATAGATCAACAATGAACTTAAAAGGGTGTCTTACGACGTCCGCCTTGATCAGATGCAACGAACAAAGAAGAAGAAGAAAAAAAAGGTTGGTAGAGCACTTGCCCGCGAAAGGCAAAGGTCCCGAGTTCGAGTCTCGGCCCGGCACACAATTTTAATCTGCCAGGAAGTTTCATATCAGCGCACACTCCGCTGCAGAGTGAAAGAGTGAAAACCTCATTCTAAAAACTGGCATGTTAGATTTGAAAACTGTTGCTTTCCTTCCGTAAGCTCTCCAACCCAGTTTAATTCGACGAAAAATTTCAGGTTTCAAATCCCCTTTTGTGTCAATTAATTGCCCCAGATAAAAGTATTCTGCAACATTATTTAGGATTTTGCTGTTCAGTGTTACTTGTCCTGCAGATACCGCTCAGAATACTTCTCAAATACCAGGAAACTTGTCAAGGGGCGTTTATTGTTCTACTCTAAAGAGGAGATTGAATATCGTGCTGACGAGAACAGCAGGTTTGAAACTGTCATTAAAGCTGCGAAAATTGGGGGAACGAACAACCACGATGTGGTATTTGCAGTGAGGGAGGAGTATTAAGTAGGGAGGGGGGGGGGGTAACATATGCAGTGACTACACGAATAGAATACTGCACGGATGTGCGTTTTGGAGCGGAATTACATCTTTCGCAGCTCACTAATTCGAGTGGCGATTGCCTAGGTAACAGCAGTGGTAGCCTGCTTAATTGTGCAGGCGGGAAGCAAATGCACTCGACGGAAAAGGGGTGGGGATAGAGAGAGAGAGAGAGGGGGGGGAGGTGAAGGGGAGGGCAGAAGCGACAGTGTTGGCAACGAGTCATTTCCTGGGGGTCGATTCAGTGCGGGACGGCGTAGCAGTAGTGGCAACGCTGCGAACTCATTCGCGGAAACTGGGCCGCTAGAACTAATGTCGCGGACACAACAAATTTACGTCTCGGGCCAGCCCGGCGCGGCGCGGCGACGAGATTTTGTGGCGTCGCTGTACACTGTTGCATAAAGAAAGGCAGCGAGGGGGTTGCAGTGCACGGCGATGAGTGGAGAGAGGGGGAACTCACGAACTTTTCCATCCCCAGCTGACACGGCCGCGGACGCGCCACATGTGCTGCTCCGGGCTGTGGCAAGGATTACGTATTAGGATCGCCCCTGCCTGCAGCGGGGAAGGCAGCGATTTGTTTCAGTTTTTTGCCCCCCGCCGCTTTTTCCGGAGCTGTGGGGAGAGCCGCATTTCAGCGGAACGCTGGCTGTGCCCGGACGGAATGAAATCCTCGGGATTTAACAGCCGCGCTCGCAGCTGCTGCATGCAGCCCTCGTGCTGGGCCTTGGGGGACGCCGTGTTAGTTCGGTGCACACCGGAATAAGAACGGGGGCGCCCTGTTAAGAGGGCGGCCTTTGAAGTTTTTACAAATATTTTGAATGAAAAATACTACTGTTTCGTACAAATAATTTTATTGTTTCTTTAAATAGTCTCATTTAAAATTTATAACATTTTGCATGCTCTCGTCGAAGTTCTAGAATGATTTTTCGGTCTCTGGTTGAAAATGGCTCTGAGCACTATGGGACTTAACTGCTGTGGTCATCAGTCCCCTAGAACTTGGAACTACTTAAACCTAACTAACCTAAGGACATCACACACATCCATGCCCGAGGCAGGATTCGAACCTGCGACAGCAGCGGTCGCGCAGTTCCAGACTGTAGCGCCCAGAACCGCTCGGCCACTCCGGCCGGCTCGCACTCTGGTGCATGGATTTGGAAGGATGCAACAGCTTCTTAAGTTAGTGGAAGTCGCTGTCAACGTAGTTTTGGTCAAATGTTTGAGCGGACCGAAAAGAAGACTCCCTAGGAATCACACAATGGACTTTTATAAGGCTTGGCACACCAAGAATATGGAACAACGACATTAATGTTGAATACATCTTTCCTGAGGGAATTTTCGTCCCGTTGTTACAACAAGAATAAAGTGCGTGTTTTTCTCACCAGCCGCGTTTCGCTTTATTGAGGTGAAGCTTAATCAGTGGTCTATATTAAAGATATTTACGATTTGATTTGTTTTTAAGATCGAAACCTGTTCGTTAACAATTTCTTGGCTTTTACGTGCTGTGGTTTCTCCTTGGTTTCTTGCCTACATCAGGAAATGCCGTTTGCTAACACGTCTTTGGTGTCTTTCTTCAGTACACACTTGTAGTCTTAATTTTTCGTTGCTCGACAAAACTATGCTTTTGTAAAGGTTTACACAGCACCCTGTTTCGTACACCACTGTTCACGAATATACCCTCTGGAATTGTAAAGCAACTGCGGACAATGTGGCCACAAAAATTATGAATATATCTTTCATCTGGGTAGTTCACTAGTATATGAAATGATACTGTTATGGCCGGCCGGAGTGGACGAGCGGTTCTAGGCGCTACAGTCTGGAACCGAGCGACCGCTACAGTCTCAGGTCCGAATCCTGCCCTGGGCATGGATGTGTGTTGTGTCCTTAGGTTAGTTAGGTTTAATTAGTTCTGAGTTCTAGGGGACTGACGACCTCAGAAGTTAAGTCCCATAGTGCTCAGAGCCATTTGTCAATCACAAGATATGGACAATGGGAGCGCGAATTGTCGTCCATGAAGATGAATGCCTGGCCAATATGCTGCCGATATGGTTGCACTACCGGTCGGAGGATGGCATTCACGTATCGTTTAGCCGTTACGGCGCTTTCCATGAACACGGGAGGCGTACGTCGCCCACACATAATGCCACCCCAAAACAGCAGGGAACCTCCACCTTGTTGCACTCGCTGGACAGTGCAGCCTGATCATGTTGCCTCCATTCACGTCTCCGACGATTGCCTGGTTGACGGCATATGCGACACGTGATGCCAATCCTGAGCGATCCATTCGGCATGTTGTTGGGCCCATCTGTACCGCGCTGCATGGTGTCGTGGTTGCAATGATGGACCTCGCCGTGGACGTCTTGGTTCACTCCGAGACACCTGGTCACTTACCTTTTTGAGAGCCCTTCCTAGCACAAAGTAACAATACGGACGCGATCAAATCGCGGTATTGACCGTCTAGGCATGATTGAACTACAGAAAAAACGAGCCGTGTACCTTCTTCATGATGGGATGACTGGAACTGAATGGCTGTCTGACCCCCTCCGTCTAATAGGCGCTGCTCGTGCATGGTTGTTTACATCTTTGAGCCGGTTTAGTGACGTATCTGAACAGTCAAAGGGACTGTATCTGTGATGCAATATCCACAATCAACGTCTATCTTTAGGAGTTCTGGGAACCGGTGTAATGCAAAATTTGTTTTATGTGTGTGAAAATCTAATCTGGATCGCGCTTCAGACCGACGGGTTTCACATGGAGTGGGAAAACTGGTGTACGTGAATTGTACACGTCGATCCCTACAGTCACACTACCTTCAATATGTTGGCGCAAGGGAGAAAGTAACAAATGAGCGCTCTGTAGCTGCGTCACTGTGAACGGACGTCCAACAGGAACAAAACACCAAGTACAATAGCCGCGGCAGGAACTAAACAATCGCTCTTTAAGCTCGCACAGTGCCTTTGTGCCGAGCTTTCGCTTGAGTTGCTGAGATATGAGCGTTTATGTGCGTCAGCTACCTCGCCGCTTTCCAATATATCGCCACGGTGCAGGTCAGCGGGCATGCGGCAGAAAATACCAGCTGCTAATCGCAAATGTTTTTCATCGAGATAGAATCGAATGGGCCATTCCCGAGCAGGCTGTGTCGGTGTATCTTTGTCTCTCTCTCTCCTTGTTTATCTTCATTACACAGTTTCTCCTGCCATTAAAAATCCCTTTGATGTCTCACGAGCGTGCCTCGCTTCTGTTATTTCCCTTTTATGAAGAACATAATTGCAATTTCCTGGAGCACGTAGCGTGATGCCACTGTGTGGGCAGCGTGTCATCAGCTTTTCATTACCGCGACACGCACGTAAAATGTGAGTACCAGATTAGTCTCGTTAGAGCGGTGCTCTTGTCAGTCTCGTATCTCGTGACGGTTTGCTACGCTCATCGACTGCATGGCCTGCAATCTGATTTTTGTAAAACTCCTTCACTGACCTCACGCAGTGGCTATTCTAGAAGTCGGTCAGGGGGGGGGGGGTTTGTGGGGATGGAATTTCACTTAACAAAGGGAGAGTTGGGGTTCCCCACCGAAAAAACTGGTAAAATTTGGTGTTGCTTAAAGTAGTTTTTGGTAACTGTTTTGGAGTTCAGGGTAAAAAATGTGCATTAATAAATAATAAGTAGCCCATTTTAAGTCAAATGATATTTATTGATTTAGTTAGTAATCTATTTGCCGCTCTTATTCTTTTGTTAAAATGTGTTTGAAGTACATTGCAACCTATATTGCTACATAATTATAAGAAAAAAGATTTAATCTGTTGGAGTAATATATTCGCTGATTTCTGAAGTAATTTTATCCGGTGTAATATGATACTCCATTTCCTCCGCCCCTGACGTCGCGTTCCTTTTGAACTGCGTCGAACATGACGCAGAGTACACTTGAGTCTTACGAGTGGTGATTTTCGTGTGTTCTTGAGTCCTTCCTTCATATCAGTTGATCAGCTCATGCAGGCAGCCACAAGGAGACCTAGAGATTAAGAGGGAAGTCGAACGACACTTGTGCAAGACACTTTTCACCTACAGGATTCAGCTGTCACACTGGGTTTTATTCAGCCCACAACGCCATCAAATACCACACACAATATTTTTATTCTCTCACTCACAATGCGCAAACTATTACTCCCACAAAAAAGAGAAGGACCTTTCTTATCAAATTTAATGTATTTACATTTTATATGTGATGCATTTTCGCTGAAGACAGTAGTTTTCGAATTTTTCGAGAAAAATTTACAAAAGTGACTTTCAAACGTTATTTTCTTAAATAACTCCAAAACCATGGCCTCCATCGAAAACGTATCGCAGTAAACAATTTAACTACATTTAATATCCAACAAAAAGATCAGGTTCACTTTTTTCTGTAGGACTAATAATCTGTGCGTAGCAAGCGAGGGATTATCAAAATCCTGTGGGTGGCATTGCAAGACGTTGCGCGCTACATAAAACCGAGCGGTAGGAGCAGCGAAGTCGCTCTGTATCTAAGGCCAGAGGCTGAATCTTTAGGTTGACAGTTCTGAACAGCAATGCTATATGTGGCCACAGTAGTAAACAAATATAGTCCAAGGCGTCGTGTTCATATGAGCAACTCTATCTCCATTTGACAGCCCGTACCAGCTAGTGTAAGATGGGCCAGCTTAGGAAGAGCCAAGACAATGACACCAGCTTCTTAACCAGTGTCTTCAGCCATTACATAGTCAATATCGAATAAAGGGTATCCGCATTCGCAAGGCTATCTTAACCCGCAGGATGGTATTGCCCATTTATGAACTTGGTACACTATGTGATCAAAAGTATCCGGACACCCCCAAAAACATAGGTTTTTCATATTAGCTGCATTGTGCTGCCACCTACTGCCAGGTACTCCACATCAGCGACCTCAGTAGTCATTAGACGTCGTGAGAGCAGAATGGGGCGCTCTGTGGAACTCACGGACTTCGAACTTGCTCAGGTGATTGCGTATCACTTGTGTCATACGTCCGTACGCGAGATTTCCACACTCGTAAACATCCCTAGGCCCACTGTTTCCGACGTGATAGTGAAGTGGAAACGTGAAGGGATACGTAAAGCACAAATGCGTACAGGCCGACCTCGTCTGTTGACTGACAGAGACCGCCGACAGTTGAAGATGGTCGTAATGTGTAATAGGCGGACTTCTATCCAGAACATCACACAGGAATTCCATACTGCGTCAGGATCCACTGAAAGTACTATGACAGTTAGGCGGGAGGTGAGAAAACTTTGATTTCATGGTCGAGCGGCTGCTCATAAGCCACACATCACGCCAGTAAATGCGAAACGACGCCCCGCTTGGTATAAGGAGTGTAGACATTGCACCACTGAACAGTGGAAAAAAGTTGTGTGGAGTGACGAACGTCATCTGCCAGCGTGTGTAGTGCCAACAGTAAAATTCGGAGGCGGTAGCGTTACTGTGTGGTCGTGTTTTTAATGGAGGGGGCTTGCACCCCTTGTTGTTTCACGTGGCACTATCACAGCATAGGCTTACATAATTTTTTAAGCATCTTATTGCTTCCCACTATTGAAGAGCAATTCGGGGATGGCGATAGCATCTTTCAAAACGATCGAGCACCTTTTCATAACGCACGGCCTGTGGCGGAGTGGTCACACGACAATAATATCCCTGTAATGGACTGGCCTGCACAGAGTCCTGACCAGAATCCTATAGACCACCTTTGGGATGTTTTGGAACGCCGACTTCGTGCTAGGCCTCACCGATGGATATCGATACCTCTCCTCAGTGCAGCACTCCGTGAAGAATGGGCTGCCATTCCCCAAGAAACCTTCCAGCACCTGACTGAACGTATGCGTGCGAGAGTCTAAGCAGTCATCAAGGCTAAGGGTGAGCCAACACCATACTGAATTTCAGAATTACCGATGGAGGGCGCAACGAACTTGTAAGTTATTTTCAGGCAGGTGTCCGGATACTTTTAAACACATATTGTATCACTGGAGTGTAATTTCGCAAGTGGATGCCCTACCACAATGCATCCGAAAGAAGTATGTGATACTCCTATCTTAATAACAAATTTGAGCAGAGCTTATCAAAAACATCGGAAACAAACGCGTGCATTACGCGTGCATTGGTAGAATACTGACTTTAAAAAGAGAACTTGTATAGAGCTATAGATAAACAACGATCTGAACAATCTATGTCGCATCTCCGCACGTTATTGTACATAGCATTGCAATTGTCGTCCCTGGGCTCTGTACCGGGTGATTATAATTAAAGTGCAACTAATAACGGAGGTCCGTTGTGGGCCGTAATTATCGTATGTCAGCGAAACTTGATAGATATGCTAATACGTTAACGCGGAACTGATTTACGCTGGAAAAAAAACTGCTTCCAGTTTTGAGTACCAGGGGCAAATATGGCTTTGTACAGCACCTCATCCACATCTCCGGTGCTCATATTGAACAAACTGTGTAAGTGGCAGTTAAAAATAAAACCAATATTATCCTTTCTCACTTATTTGATCTTTTCTGCTCACGTCCCGTTCCTAATCCATTACGTATGGAGGTATTTCTATTCGTCTTTCCGGCGCTCACAGCGCCATATTTGCACATGGTGGTCAAAATTGGAACTAATTTTCCAAGCGTACATCGGTTCCGCATGAATGCAGTAGAAGATCTACCAAGTTTCGTCGCCGTATGTTAATTATAGCTTACAGTAGATCTCTTTGAGAAGATACATTTCAATTATAGCCACGTGGTATAATTCGCAGCTGAGATGTGATGGCGTGCATGGCTCCGCAAGGCCCATGTAAAGGTAGTGGACGATCATTCGACGAATCGATGCGCATTTCTTACTGTGCCTTTATAATATCAACGTGAACACGGTTCCGATGTGGTTTGATTCTCATATGCCATACTGAGTTAGCAAGTAAAAAATGCGTTCATGAAAGAATACATCAAAATACTCGATATCCAAGCCTCCCCAATACAGAGACGTTTCATATCCAACCGCTAGTCGATTTAGTTCACCACACCAATCCCTCGTGACAAGTAAGTACTTACGGGGAATATAATTTTATTGTTGATTGTACTTCTAAAACCTACTGGTTATTTCGTTTGCCGTTCATTACCCTAGGATTTGGCTTTTCGCACAGAATGATCTCAACTCTGTAGGTCAGAGGGGGGGGGGGGGGGCGGTGGTAAGGCAGTGGCGGTTACTATCCCCATTCGGGCGCACAGATTTAGGATTTACGTGGTTTCCTAATTCGCTTAAGGAATAAGAAGTTGCTTACACCAAAGTACGAACGTGCTGCGAAGAAAGAGTTCCTTTAGGTAAATCGTTAATAAAAATTGTTTTACAGGGTTTAAATTTAAACTTAAACGTCGCTGGTGACATATGTTTGGTGACCGTTATGCCTGATTATGTTGTAAGTTTCTATCCCTGAAGTTTCGTCTCCTAATGCTATAGATAACACCAGACGTTTTAAAGACGTAGTAGAAGGTTTTAAACTTTTACATAACATGTATTAGTAGACAAATTCCACAACTGATGTTCGGAGAATAAAATAGTTTTAACGGAGTAAGCGAACAGTAACCAATGGGAGTATCTGCACCGTTTGAAAGAACTGAGTTTCCTGTTCGTTCTATAAGAAACAGTCAAGTCATACAGAGATAGCTGGAAAAAAGTAAGTAAACTGTTCATTATTCCACAATTGTTCATACATATACCGACTGTGAGACAAGTCGGTTAATGCCTTCGTGGGAAAATATTTACGGTTGCCTGCGAAACTATGATTGTACCCAGGCGTGCACTTTCTCGTCCGTAGCAAATCGACAGCTACGAATATCTTTCTGCCGGGTTCCAAAAATGTGAAAATCGGTTGGGGAGAGATCGGGACTATATGGAGGATGGGATGTGTAAGGGCTTCCCAGCGAAACGTCTTCGCCGTAGCGGACCCACATGTTGCCAAGATTTTTCGAGTACGCTGCTGAAGTTTCGCTGGGAAGCCCTTACTCCATACGGTCTCGATCTCTCGCTATGCTATTTCGGTATTTTTGGGGCCGTGAAGAAAGACATTCGTGGCCGGCGATTCGCTCCGGTCGAAGAGGTGCACGCTTGGGTACAATCATGATTCCGTGGGCGACCGTAAACATTTTTCCATGAAGGCACTGACTGTCTTTTCTCACGTATAAGCAGCTATGGCGAGCAATTCCGAAATAATGAACAGTTTACTTACTTCATGAGGGTATTTTTGATCCGTCGTTGCAACTACAAAAATGCGAGATTTTTTCACCAGACGCGTTTCGGTTTATTGAGGTAAAGCAATCATCAGTGGTCTGTAAAGCGAAACGCGTCTGTTGAAAAAATCACGCATTTTTGTGGTTGCAACAAGGGATCAAAAGTACCCTCATGAATTATAAAGCAACTACGGACAGTATGGCCACACAAATCAAGAGTTTACTTACTTCTTTACCATCTGACTCATTTTCATTTTTATGCTGCTTATAAGGGTGTATCAAACCTTTGGGGTCAAATTGAAACAGGTTATAGTGGGTCCACAATCGATTGTAATGAGATAGGAAAGTATTGGTCGGAAGTGCGTATTTCTTGTGTTATGGACAAACACAGCGTACATGTACACCGCATAAGAACAACGTACCACTCAGTAATGGTTCAAAGCGACTACCACCAATCTCACTGCATTTATTGCAATGGCGCAGCATCTGAAGAACAGTATACACTGCTGATCAACGAAACTAACCTGGTTTATTGCCTCCCAGTATGACTGGTCCCCATTACGTGGTGTTCCTGCGAGATGCACTGCCACGGTACGCCTTGTTGTCCGTGAAATGATGTGGTTTCAACACGACGGTGCGCCCGCGAGTACCTGAAAAACACGTGCCCTAATCGTTGGATTGGTAGGGGAGGTCTTTTCCCACGGCCAGCGTGATCGCCGTATCTCAAACCTGTGGACTTTTTCTCTGGAGTTACGTCAAGATGTTGGTCCATGAAACCCCTGTAGGAACGGATGAAGACCTACTTGCTAGTGTCCAAGCTGTCTATCTCCTTGTACAATATACACCAGGGATGTTTGAGACTAACTAACTTTGTGTTCTGCCTTTTGGCAGGTCTTGTCATGGGGGAAACCTCGTCAGACAAGTCCACCGCATGAGCGTCTGGGGAAGTGATTCCAGTGGTGGTTTCCCGTTGCCTTCCACTGATGATGATGAAATGATAATGAGGACAACACAACACCCAGTCCCTGAGTGGAGAAAAATCTCCGATCCAGCCGGCAATCGAACCCGGGACCCTTGGCGTGACAAACCGCCGCGCTGACCACTTTTTTTTAATCTCATTTTGTTCGCTTTCGTTCGTTGCATCTGCTCGGGGCGGACGTCTTAAGACACCCATTTAAGTTCGTCGTTAATCGGTTAAATCAGTTTTTTTTATTACAGAGGGTAGCAAACCCTCTGACCGAACACGCTGAGCTACCGTGCCGGCTATCACTCAGCTATCGGGGCGGACGATGTTTGAGAGAGCGCGCCAGAATTACATGCGCCCTTGCAATGCATGCACTGAGACTGGCGGTTGTCACTTTGAACACCTACTATGAGCTACGTTGTTGTTTATACCGGATACGCTATGTTCATAACACAAGAAAGATGCATTTTCGATCGTTGGTTTCCCTATCTCAAATAATCGGCTTGGACCTACCATCACCTGTTTAAATTTGATCCAAAAGGTTTGTGACACCCGAAGTCGTCTATAGAACCCAGTACGTTGTCCCCGATGGTGAGTGTTCATCGGAGGTGAGGGTATCATCTGGAGTGCCCCAGGGAAGTGTGGTAGGTCCGCTATTGTTTTCTATCTACATAAATGATCTTTTGGATAGGGTGGATAGCAATGTGCGGCTGTTTGCTGACGATGCTGTGGTGTACGGGAAGATGTCGTCGTTGAGTGACTGTAGGAGGATACAAGATGATTTGGACAGGATTTGTGATTGGTGTAAAGGATGGCAGCTAACTCAACATATAGATAAATGTAAATTAATGCACATGAATAGGAAAAAGAATCCTGTAATGTTTGAATACTCCATTAGTAGTGTAGCGCTTGAAACAGTCACGTCGATTAAATATTTGGGCGTAACATTGCAGAGCGATATGAAGTGGGACAAGCATGTAATGGCAGTTGTGGGGAAGGCGGATAGTCATCTTCGGTTCATTGGTAGAATTTTGGGAAGATGTGGTTCATCTGTATGGGAGACCGCTTATAAAACACTAATACGAACTGTTCTTGAGTACTGCTCGAGCGTTTGGGATCCCTATCAGGTCGGATTGAGGGAGGACATAGAAGCAACTCAGAGGCGGGCTGTTAGATTTGTTACTGGTAGGTTTGATCATCACGCGAGTGTTACGGAAATGCTTCAGGAACTCGGGTGGGAGTCTATAGAGGAAAGGAGGCGTTCTTTTCGTGAATCGCTACTGAGGAAATTTAGAGGACCAGTATTTGAGGCTGACTGCAGTACAATTTTACTGCCGCCAACTTACATTTCGCGGAAAGGCCACAAAGATAAGATAAGAGAGATTAGGGCTCGTGCAGAGGCACGTAGGCAGTCATTTTTCCCTCGTTCTGTTTGGGAGTGGAACAGGGAGAGAAGATGCTAGTTGTGGTACGAGGTACCCTCCGCCACACACCTTATGGTGGGTTGCGGAGTATGTATGTAGATGTAGATTGTGCTGAGTACAGCATTCAACGGTAGCAGCAAATCAAGCTGTTTAATAGATTTGAACACACATGGATAAAGGGCTATTAGGAGTTACTGCTGACAGGACGTTTACCGGAAGATTTCCTATAGCGCTGACGTGCGGGTGTCATTAGCCGGTGGATTACCCCACGTCGATCCCGCATCCTACGCCCGTGCGTTCGCCGGTATGCGGGCGCTGGTGTGAAGTGCGGTTGGGGAGGTAGCTGGAAGGGAGGGGGGGGTATGTTGACGACACGCTCAGCTGCCCTCGACTGTCCGTCAACAAGCCGTCTCCCAACTGCGGCGGAATGGCGCGGTGGCAACTTCAGAGGTCGTTCAACCCGCGGTAAACATTGTCATTAGCCGGGTTTTCCGCCCGGTCTGACGTCGACGTCGTCGTCGCCGCCGCTGCGGTCGCTGTGCGGCTGAATACGCTGATGGACTTCACCACGCTACATTAGGCCGGCCCCGCTCTTCCCACATTACGCTATGGGATGGTGAATTCTTCATACTGGCCGGGTGCGCTGATACAGTCAACCGCGACTGGTATTCTAATGCGGCACGCGGTGCTTTTGTACCTTTTCAGCGCTTTATTATATGCGAAATGAAATTTAACGATTGGTACTATATCATTTTAATAAAAAATTAGCACATGGTCTGTTTTAAATCAATACGAAAAACTTCGTGCACGCAGTGCCTAACTGCTCGGAAGTATTTGAAAAAACCTGAAATACAGGGAGCGAAAGGCTATTTACAATTTGTACAGAAATCAGATGGCAGTTATAAGAGTCGAGGGGCATGAAAGGGAAGGGAGTGAGACGGGGTTGTAGCCTCTCCCCGATGTTATTCAATCTGTATGTTGAGCAGACAGTAAAGGAAATAAAAGAAAAATTCGGAGAAGGAATTAAAATCCACGGAGAAGAAATAGAAACTCTGAGGTTCCCCGATGACATTGTAATTCTGTCAGAGACAGTAAAGGACCGGGAAGAGCAGTTGAATGGAATGGACAGTGTCTCGAAAGGAGGATGTAAGATGAACATCAACAAAAGCAAAACGAGGATAATGGAATGTGGTCGAATTAAATCGGGTGATGCTGAGGGGATTAGATTAGGAAATGAGACACTTAAAGTAGTAAATGAGTTTTGCTATTTGGGGAGGAAAATAACTGATAATGGTCGATGTAGAGAGGATATAAAATGTAGACTGTCAACTGCAAGGAAAGCGTTTCTGAAGAAGAGAAATTTGTTAACATCGAGTATAGATTTAAGTGTCAGGAAGTCGTTACTGGAAGTACAAATGATTGAAGCGATTTCACAGCTCTACAATAACTTTTTTATTTGAGATATTTTCACAATGGTTTGCACACACATACAAAAACTCAAAAAGTTTTTTAGGCAATCACAAATGTTCGATACGTGCCCCTTTAGTGATTCGGCAGACATCAAGCCGATAATCAAGTAGGCGCAGCATGTCCCCATCAATGAGTTCGAAAGCATCGTTGATGCGAGCTCGCAGTTCTGGCACGTTTCTTCGTAGAGGAGGTTTAAACACTGAATCTTTCACATAACCCCACAGAAAGAAATCGCATGGGGTTAGGTCGGGAGATTGTGGAGGCCATGACATGAATTGCTGATCATGATCTCCACCACGACCGATCCATCGGTTTTCCAATCTCCTATTTAAGAAATGCCGAACATCGTGATGGAAGTGCGGTGGAGCACCATCCTGTTGAAAGATGAAGTCGGCGCTGTCGGTCTCCAGTTGTGGCATGAGCCAATTTTCCAGCATGTCCAGATACACGTGTCCTGTAACGTTTTTTTCGCAGAAGAAAAAGGGGCCGTAAACTTTAAACCGTGAGATTGCACAAAACACGTTAACTTTTGGTGAATTGCGCAGTTGCTGCACGAATGCGTGAGGATTCTCTACCGCCCAGATTCGCACATTAAGAAAAAATGTTGCTTCATCACTGAAAACAAGTTTCGCACTGAACGCATCCTCTTCCATGAGCTGTTGCAACCGCGCCGAAAATTCAAAGCACTTGACTTTGTCATCGGGTGTCAGAGCTTGTAGCAATTGTAAACGGTAAGGCTTCTGCTTTAGCCTTTTCCGTAAGATTTTCCAAACCGTCGGCTGTGGTACGTTTAGCTCCCTGCTTGCTTTATTCGTCGACTTCCGCGGGGTACGCGTGAAACTTGCCCGCACGCGTTCAACCGTTTCTTCGCTCACTGCAGGCCGACCCGTTGATTTCCACTTACAGAGGCATCCAGAAGCTTTAAACTGCGCATACCATCGCCGAATGGAGTTAGCAGTTAGTGGATATATGTTGAACTTCATCCTGAAGTGTCGTTGCACTGTTATGACTGACTGATGTTAGTGCATTTCAAGAACGACATACGCTTTCTCGGCTCCTGTCGCCATTTTGTCTCACTGCGCTCTCGAGCGCTCTGGCGGCAGAAACCTGAAGTGCGGCTTTAGCCGAACAAAACTTTATGAGTTTTTCTACGTATCTGTAGTGTGTCGTGACCATATGTCAATGAATGGAGCTACAGTGAATTTATGAAATCGCTTCAATCATTTGTAATAGCCCTGTATTTGTATGGTGTGTAGCCATGCATGGAAGTGAAACGTCGACGATAAGTAGTTTAGACAAGAAGAGAATAGAAGCTTTCGAAATATGGTGCTACAGAAGAATACTGAAAATTAGATGGGAAGGTCACATAACTAATGAGAAGGTATTGAATAGAATTAAGGAGAAGAGAAATTTGTGGCACAACTTGATTAGAAGAAGAGATCGGTTGGTAGGACATGTTCTGAGGCATCAAGGGATCACCGATTTAGTACTGGAGGGCAGCGTGGAGGGTAAAAATTGTAGAGGGAGACCAAGAGATGAATACACTAAGCAGATTCAGAAGGATGTAGTTTGCGGTAGGTACTGGGAGATGAAGCAGCTTACACAGGATAGAGGAGTGTGGAGAGCTGCATCAAACCAGTGTCTGGACTGAAGGCAACAACAACAACATATTTCAGAACCGCCAAGATCTTCTGATAAAACAGTTCTTTATTAGTTACCTGTACCATAAAATCATTTACAACTGACTAGATGGCGTCAAAAAGACACCGTGCACACTGCCGTAAGTCGTAAAATGCACTGACATTTAATCAGTCTTCGTACACCGTAATCATCAGGTTATACCTGTATAGGGTTAGGTTGCGACCTCGCCAGTATAGACAGCGATTCAGGGCGTGTAAAGGGAGTTGTCTGATTAAAAACTTTGGTCAGAAACTAGTTGACTATAGGCTTTTAGACGGAATACATACGGGCGCGCTTTAGGCACGTGCGAGGCCGTCAGCCAGTGAAGATAGTCATGCACAGATTTTGGTTTTGGTGTCGGCAAGAAAGCCCGAAAACATAAGGAGAGACAGGAGATAGTTACCGTGTGAGAAAGTATCATTAATGTCAATACTAAAATTAAGTCTGCAACCACAGAAAATACAAGGTCCGTCTACAAGTACAGCAGCAGCAACACTCTTAACTGGTTTGCGGTTCTTCTTGTCCCCAGCTGTTGTGGCGATCTCGATGTTCTCGATAGTTTTATAAAATGTCTGTTTAGAACGGCGACGAATTCTCCTGTAAGGCATCGTGGCGGCGTTCAATGCAGTTGCCTGTGCAGCAGCAGCAGCAGTGCGAATGAGCCTCTGCGCGGCTCTCGCTCGCTTATATACACTGCTGGCCACCGTAAATGCAACACCCTGAAGGAAGCATCCGAATCAAGTGAAATTTACACCATGGGTTTGCAGCGATGAGATATGCAACTGATTAGAATTTCAGCGCAGACGCACATCACGCGCGCCTGTGGCGCCACCTCATAGCGCCATTTAAGGCTTGGCGATTTCGACGAGTGTACGTTCGGCACGTGTGTTTACCTTGTGGTTGTTTCACAAGACGATCGGTTATGCCTCGTAGACAACAGCGAACATCTTTTGATCAAGTATCCGAGTTCGACAGAGGAAGGATAGTGGCTTACCGAGATTGTGGATTATCGTACAGAGAAATCGCTAGTCGTGTTGGACGAAACCAAACAACTGTAATGCGGATATGTGACCGTTGGATGCAGGAGGGTACGACGGACCGACGTGGTCGATCGCATTCACCTCGGTGCACCACTGCACGTGCTGATAGGCAAATTGTGCGCATGGCAGTGACGGATCGCTCAGTGACATCCCGAACCTTAGCACAGCACATTGCGTCTGTAACGCGTCATCCAGTGTCTGCGAGTACCATTCGACGCCGTTTACAGCAGAGTGGTCTGTCCGCAAGACGTCCATTGCTTCGTCTACCATTGACGCAGAACCACAGACGTCTCCGTCGCCAATGGTGTGATGACAGACGGATGTGGACGGCAGAATGGAATGATGTTGTCTTTATTGACGAGGCACGCTTCTGTCTGCAGCACCACGATGGTCGGATTCGAGTGTGGAGACACCGTGGAGAGAGGATGCTGGACAGCTGCATTATGCACCGCCACACTGGTCTTGCACCGGGTATTATGGTATGGGGCGGTATTGGATATTACTCTCGCACGCCTCTAGTACGCATTGCCGGTACTTTAAATAGCAGGCGCTACATATCCGAGGTGCTGGAGCCAGTTGTCATTCCTTACCTTCAGGGCTCGGCCACAGCCATATTTCAACAGGATAATGCGCGACCACACGTGGCACGCATTGTCCAAAGGTTCTTCGTCAATAACCAGATTGAATTGCTTCCCTGGCCGGCTCGCTCTCCGGATCTTTCGCCGACAGAAAACATGTGGTCCATGGTTGCTCAACTAGTGACCCAGATTACATCCCCAGCTGCCACACCAGATGATCTTTGGCAACGTGTGGAAGCTGCTTGGGCTGCTGTACCCTAGGAACACATCCAACGTCTCTTTGACTCAATGCCGAGACGTGTGGCAGCGGTGATCTTCAACAATGGCGACTACTCTGGCTACTGATTCTGGCAGGAACCACATGTCACAGACGCCTGTAAACGTAATCATTTGATACTTGGTCAACATGTTATCTACAAAATAAATTTTGTTGTGCTACCTCATGTCTTTCTTGGTGTTGCATTTACGGTGGCCAGCAGTGTAGTATATGCGGTAGCTTGGACTTAGAATATTTTCGCAGTGCCAGCAGAGCGTTATCCCGGACGCGCACACTGGGTGTTCTAGAGTGTGCGCGTCTGCTGGCGCGCCGCCACGATTGCGTCAGCCAGCCGCAGCTGCGGGAGGTCAGCAAGGTCAAGCGATAACTCTAGTAATAGGGGCAACAACAGCTGGGGACAAGAAGAACCGCATACCAGTTAAGAGTGTTGCTGCTACTGCACTTGTCGACGGACCTTGTATTTTCTGTGGTTGCAGACTTAATTTTAGTATTGACATTAATGATACTGTCTCACACGGTAATGGCTCGCTTACTGTAGCAATTGTACGTGGAGGTACGGGAGTACCTAGTGTTCCTGGACTTGAAACTGTTGCCACGAACCCAAATAAATACAGACTCATTAACAGATATTTTTCTCTTATTACGAGTATACAAAGACAATGCAGAAGGAGAGATATGAGAAGATTTACCAAAATCTTTATTTGCAAGTTCTGCCATATGATAGGTACGATAGGCAATAATGTCTCTGTCGTTAAAACTTTCAAGTCCAGGAACACTAGGTACTTTCGTACCTCCACGTACAATTGCTACAGTAAGCAATGAGAATTCGTCGCCGTTCTAAACAGACAGTTTATAAAACTATCGAGAACATCGACTTCGCCACAACAGGTGGGGACAAGAAGAACCGCATACCAGTTAAGAGTGTTGCTGCTACTGCACTTGTCGACGGACCATATATTTTCTGTGGTTGCAGACTTAATTTTAGTATTGACATTAATGATACTTTCTCACACGGTAATGGTTCGCTTACTGTAGCTCAAAGTCTATGCCAGAGATAGGGTTCAGTCTCGCTCCAGGGTTCAGTCTCGCTCCAGGGTTCAGTCTCGCTCCGAAGCGCGAACAGCCGCCAGCTGCCATCACGTGACTCCTCCCTCACCATCCGTGTTAGCTGTTCCAAGCAGTGCGTAGTGGCTCATTGGACAGCACGTTTCACGGGAAGAAACAGTCCCTGCTGCAGCGACTGTCTTCCTCTGCAGGTAGGCCATAATGAACCGTACTCGAACACTGAGGACGAAATATTAAGTAAACAAAATTACAAATGACAGTAAAAATACCCCCTAAACTGGGTAGGCGACTTGCACCAGTCTTTCCATGACACTGATTATGTCAATCTATGAAGGATGATGCAATGAATTTTAGTGCTAGCTGTGTAATCTATCATGCTATTTACGGCAATGAGGTACAATGGTATTTATTTAATTTCATCCGTTTCAAAAAATGTTGCCATGCAGGCTGTTGTTAATAATTTTGAGATTCCTGAACATAATCATATCATCGAAACAGCAGATTTTGGCACTTTTTTCATATATCAAAAATGCTTATTAAGTAAAAAACCTTAACCATGTGTGTATTAAAAACTTCTACATTGCAACACATAAAAGAGATTTTTAGTTCTTTATAAACAAACATGCTATATTCATGATGAACCGGCCTGTGTGGCCGAGTGGTTCTAGGCGCTTCAATCTGGAACCGCGCGACCGCTACGGTCGCAGATTCGAATCCTGCCTCGGGCATGGATGTGTGTGATGTCCTTAGGTTAGTTAGGTTTAAGTAGTTCTAAGTTGTAGGGGACTGATGACCTCAGATGCTAAGTCTCGTAGTGCTCAGAGCCATGTATCTGATGACTTTTCGGTTTGTGCAGAAATATTGCATAGAAAACGTTCATTTGCAGACGAAAATTCCTCTTCGTTTTTTTAAAATTAATTTATTTATTTGTTTTCAATGGGTTAGTCACTAATTAATGCAGGTAGATACAAGGAAAATTGTACGAAGTTCGTTCGACTTACCAAACAGCTCTGTCTGTCAAGCCTGGAGGAAGTACGCTGTTTCTTAACCGATGGCTCTCCTTCGATTGGTTCACTACTGAAACCTTTCGTGCACTTTACGACCAAACATGCTTCGCTTAGAGGAACCAGCACCATGAAATCTTTAGAAATGAATTAGTTAGTTTTATATTCTTCTGAACTGTCATTTGTGGTCTACAGAAAGGTAGTGGTACCTCAGTAAAGTTCTCGCGAAAATTAGTACATAACTTTTCGATTCCTTTCAACATCATCTATACGTCGTTTCACGTTCCGTACACACCGAAAAGTCTGCCTCTTGTATAACTGATGCCTGGAAGGTGGTTAATACCACGAACAAATTGTCTAATGTGTTCTGAAAGCTCCAGCACTAAAATTTAGTAGTTTGTAATTTTTCTATGCTCTAGTACAGTTTTGTTATCGCATACATTGCATACCTGGTAATAGGTGAATACAATGTTGCAGGATAGCATTAGGCTAATGCTTTAGCATGTCCAACCATAATTCTGAAATGGCCTACCTTTAAGTTCTGTTCTGAGATCAAAACACGTCGTAACCATCGACAGCTGAGCTTGTTCGTGTAGAGATCTTTATTGAGGACATTACGTACTCATTCATAAGAGTGCCTACTATTGAAGTAATTCTACAAATCTTGTGCTGGTTCAAATGGTTCAAATGGCTCTGAGCACTATGGGACTCAACTGCTGTGGTCATCAGTCCCCTAGAACTTGGAACTACTTAAACCTAACTAACCTAAGGACATCACACTCATCCATGCCCGAGGCAGGATTCGAACCTGCGACCGTAGCAGTCGCACGGTTCCGGACTGCGTGCCTAGAACCGCGAGACCACCGCGGCCGGCCCTGTGCTGGTACCACGAATTATATGGACATATATTTAGAGATGGATCCTCAGCTGATTTACCACATTTTGTTAAATCTGCAGTACTCTTGCGACTACGTTTTAATTAATTTATTTAATAACACATAGTGTAGAAAATTTGTTTAAAACATTGTTCGTCTTAAAGGATTTCTGTTCAGTGCGTGACACCGATTGCATGTGCGTACTGACAAGTTTGCTTTTATCATAAATAAGATACCCAACTAAAGCTATAGTTCTGTTACGATAACAAAGTTTGTATGAAAGTTGGCAAAAAAAAACACTGCAATTTCATGAAGTCTCTTAACAAAGCAATGCTCAAAACCAAATGTCTTAGGCAGACGAAAGAGAAGTGGTTCATACCCTGTTCTTCTGTGCGTGTCCACAGAAAAGAAGCAGCCAGCCCAATGTTTTATCCAGTGAAAGGGCGCCAGGCTGTTTGTATATTGACAGTACTCATTCGTTACTATATCCAATGTGGAAATTGGTGTGGCATTAAATGCGACCTGCGAAAATAATTACGCCTTACTTTTATCTGGGGATCAGCAATTAACAGTAATTGGATTGATGAAATCAAACACTTTACTTCCAGAGAAGTGCACACAATGTGACAGAAGTCGTAGGATACGACCTAATATTGTGTGTTACCTCTTTTTGCCAGGTGTAGTGTTACAACTCGACGTGGCAGGGACTCAACAAATCGTTGGAGTCCCCTGCAGATATACTGAACCCTGCTGACGCTATAGCCGTCCATAATTGCGAAAGTGCTGCCGGTGCAGGATTTTGTGCATGAAGTGACCTCTCTATTATGTTCCATAATTGTTCACCGCGAATCATGTCGGGCAGTCTTTGTGGCCAAATTATTCGCTCGAACTCCCCAGAATGTTTTTCAAACCAATTGCGAACAATTGCAGCCCAGTCACATGGCGAATATTCATCCATAAAAATTCCATCGTTGTTTGGGAACTTGAAGTCGATGAATGGCTGCACATGGTTTCAAAGTAGTCGAGCATCCAGAGGACTCAGCCGGCCTGTGTGGCCGTGCGGTTCTAGGCGCTTCAGTCTGGAACCGCGTGACCGCTACGGTCGCAGGTTCGAATCCTGCCTCGGTCATGGATGTGTGTGATGTCCTTAGGTTAGTTAGGTTTAAGTAGTTCTAAGTTCTAGGCGACTGATGACCACAGATGTTAAGTCCCATAGTGCTCAGAGCCATTTGAACCATTTGAACCAGAGGACTCAGTCCATTACATGTACACACAGCCTACACTGTTACTGAGCCATCACCAGCGTGCACTGTGCCTTGTTGACAACCTGTGTCCATGGTTTCTGAACCCAACCATCAGCTCCTACCAACTGAAATCGGGACTCATCTCACCAGGATAACGTTTTCCAATAGTCTAGGGTCCAACCGATATGGTCACGAGCCCAGGAGCAGTGTTGCAGCCAGTGTCGTGCTGTTAGCAGTCACTCTTGTCGGTCGTCTGCTTCCATCGTGCATTAACTCAATATTTCGGCGCACTATCCTAACGGATACGTTCGTCACATGTCCCACAGTGATTTCTGCAGTTATTTCACACAGTTGCTTGTCTGTTAGCACCAACAACTCTGCGCAATCGCCGCTGCTGTCGGCCGTTAAGTGAAGGCCGTCGGCCACTGCGTTGTCTATGGTGAGAGATAACGCCTGAAATTTGGTACAAAAAAAATGGTTCAAATGGCTCTGAGTACTATGGGACTCAACTGCTGAGGTCATTAGTCCCCTAGAACTTAGAACTAGTTAAACCTAACTAACCTAAGGACATCACAAACATCCATGCCCGAGGCAGGATTCGAACCTGCGACCGTAGAGGTCTTGCGGTTCCAGACTGCAGCGCCTTTAACGGCACGGCCACTTCGGCCGGCAAATTTGGTACTCTCGTCACACTCTTGACATTGTGGATCTCTGAATATTGAATTCCCTAACGATTTCCGAAATCGCATGTCCTATGCGTCTAGCTCCAATTAACATTCCGCGCTGAAAGTCTTGTTAATTCCCGTCCGGCCGTAATCATGTCGGAAACGTTTTCACATGAATAACCCGAGTAGAAATGACACTCCGCCAGTGCACTGTTTTTTTATAGCTTATCTACGTGATACTGCAGCCGTGTGAATATGTGCATATCCTATACCATGATTTTTGTCATCTCAGTGTTTACGGCTGCTGGTTCGGTCCAGGAGCGCAAAAATTCGTCAAGAATTTGCACCACTAATGAAGCTTCCTGCAATACATCTACAGAGAAAGTGATGTGTTTTGACTGGCGTGTTCATTAGTTATCTGCATTTGCTCATAGATGTTTGCACTGCCGTCAAACAAATACGAAATGTGAGACGAATGACGGCGACCGATAATTGTTCTGCATTGCGTTTGCACACGTACCACAAATTTGTGTGCAAATACGGCGGTTGTCTAATTGGCACGTCTCTGTCACTTCGCGAAGTTCAGTGTTGCCTTTTCGTAATTGCTTCCAAATATAGCACATATTTCGGAGTAGTATATATATGGAATCGTTTCTGTCCACGAAACCCATACGCCAAACATTGCAGAAGTTATAATAAGATCCGCACTCGCCGATGATTATAATCAGATCTCTCTGCTCTAAGTATTAAATACACGACTGTGTAAAGTTACTTGGCTATTCGGCGTTTTTCTTGCTATAACAGTATTATCTCTGATGGACTGTAGAGAAGATTTGTCAAATATTTTTTTTTTAATTTCTCGGCTGGGTGCATTTCCAGACACTGCATTTGTGAGTTATCGTAAGAGGTGAAAGATTTGTACGCGAGCTGTCTGAGAATCATGCCAAATTTTAAATGAGAGGTTTTGAATTGCAACTACACTGTTGGCCATTAAAACAGCAACACCATAACTGTGAATATATGAAATGTATTCACAGATGTTAATACGAACAACGACCAGCTGTATAAAGGAATGACGACAGTGAAAATTTGTGCCCAGCCGGCACTCGAACCCGGATTTCTCGGTTTATGCGAGCAATCGCCTTACCCGTTTTGGCTACCCGTGCACGACACACGGCCGGACTCGAACTTCCATACCCCGTCGTTCTTGTATTACACTACTGGCCATTAAAATTGCTACACCACGAAGATGACGTGCTACAGACGCGAAATTTAACCGACAGGAAGAAGATGCTGTAGTATGCAAATGATGAACTTTTCAGAGCATTCACACAAGGTTGGCGCCGGTGGCGACACCTACAACGTGCTCACATGAGGAAAGTTTCCAACCGATTTCTCATACACAAATAGCAGTTGACCGGCGTTGTCTCGTGAAACGTTGTTGTGATGCCACGTGTAAGGAGGAGAAATGCGTACCATCACGTTTCCGACTTTGATAAAGGTCGCATTGTAGGCTATCGCGATTGCGGTTTATCGTATCGCGACAATGCTGCTCGCGTTGGTCGAGATCCAATGACTGTTAGCAAGATATGGAATCGGTGGGTTCAGGAGGGTAATACGGAACGCCGTGCTGGATCCCAACGGCCTCGTATCACTAGCAGTCGAGATGACAGGCATCTTATCCGCACGGCTGTAACGGATCGTGCAGCTACGTCTCGATCCCTGAGTCAACAGATAGGGACGTTTGCAAGACAGCAACCGTCTGCACGCACAGTTCGACCACATTTGCAGCAGCATGGACTATCAGCTCGGAGACCATGGCTGCGGTTACCCTTGACGCTGCATCAGAGACAGGAGCGCTTACGATGGTGTGCTCAACGACGAACCTGGGTGCACGAATGGCAAAATGTCATTTTTCGGATGAATGCAGGTTCTGTTTACAGCATCATGATGGTCGCATCCGTGTTTGGCGACATCGTGGTGAACGCACATTGGAAGCGTGTATTCGTCATCGCCATACCGGTTTGGTGGATAGGGAAACTTTCACAGTAAATGTATGGAGATCCATTTGCTTGTCCACTGCGATTTCTCTGAAAGTTCCAGTCAGGGTGTACATCTTCCGTTTGTCACTGGTAATCACTATCATCCAACATTGCCTCTTCTAAAGGGGTGGTGGTGTGTAAAGCAAGTTCCATCAATTTCTAAACTGCATTCAGCGTATAATCAGACATCGTGTACTTCATATCCATAATTTTTTTGCATCTTACATGTTTTTTTTTAAGAATAATTCGTCGACAGTACCTAATTGTAATTCATCCTAGTAGCATCCCAATAGGAATGATCGGTTTGATATGCTAAACTGAAGTAAAACCACAAAAAGATACTTCTTTTATCGAAATCCATAGGTATAGGTTGTCAATGGCGGCCTCAGAAAAATGGTTCAACTGGCTCTGAGCACTATGGGACTTAACTTCTGAGGTCATCAGTCCCCTAGAACTTAGAACTACTTAAACCTAACTAACCTAAGGACATCACACACATCCATGCCCGAGGCAGGATTCGAACCTGCGACCGTAGCGGTCACGCGGTTCCAAACTGACGCGCTTAGAACCGCACGGCCATGGCGGCCTCATGTTAATTATTTTCAGGAGTTGAGTATTCATTTGCAGTATTCCAACATTAGGCAACCACAGGTGGGGTTTACAACTGTACCTTATCTTCGAGGTCTCCGTGATGTTATTTTTCAACAAAATTATGCAAGAACTACCTCAATGAAGAGGGACAACAAATGCTGTCCTGGCTAGCTCGTTCTCCAGATTTCTGGGCATGGGTCGCCAACGACCGCCACTGGCACTGAGATGAAGCAGCATGGAATAAAGTACTCTCTGTCATCCAAACTCATTTCGCTTCGACACCCAGTCAGTTTCGAACCATTCTTCTTGCCAGATGTGCCATCTCTATGTATTAAATTTCGCAGCCTGTGTAATCGTAACTTAGCAAGAAATTTTAATCACGTATTCTTTCCACCGAACTGAATGAGCACAATAAGTAAAATTTCGTTATTTGCTATCTTTCCTGTGTCTCCAGCAATTATTCAGAGGAGGGTGCGGAGTTGGATCTTGTAAATGTACGATGCTGCAGTGTGTTTTACGTCAAGGCCGCTAGGAGCAGCATTTTGTGAACAAGACGGAATCATACCATTGCGCCAACTTCTTCAGTTCGCCTTACGCTGCAGCTACGCGTGGAACTGTTATATAGAACACTTTTTAATTGTGCGGTTGGAGTTAGATATTTTGTCTTACAGTGAACTGCGTAGCTTCAATACGGTTTTAGGTAAGCGCTGCACATTAACAATTACATTAGTAACTGGCTAACTCGGGGCACAGCCATCTGATGCCATTTACAGGTTGCCTGTCTAACGGCGTTCAGCGGCAACAAAATATTTGATTTCCAATATTTTTACCGAATTTAACACATTAAAATGCTGTTATAAGCTACTCATTAAGATTTATATTCTTATGCCAAAGTTTTAACACAGTTAGTATTACAGTTAGAAACTGTGCATATTCCTTCGTCATCCCGTTTTTGAGAATGACAGTATTTAAATGACTCCCACAAAGTGATGATACGAAAAAAGTTCATCACTTAATACATTTTCGCTGTTCATGCACTATAACTACAGTACTAGACATGGCGTTTCAATTCCTTATTTCTTTACTGCTATTTCAATTCGCAACAGATTTTGCAGACAGTATCTAAATGTACCACTGAATGTACCTGCAAAAATATATCACTTTAACACATAAACCAATAGATATGACGTCATAAACATTGAGAAACTTGAAAAACTGGGTTTTGCATATAACGGGGCACAAATTACCCATACTCTACTCATCCAGTGTTTGGACGAGCAGTTTGCGACTCCCAAAAAACTTTAAACATAATCCTAAACCTTTCATAAACTTTTTCTCGCTTACAGGCTTATCGTCAGCTATTGTCTTCGACGGCGAGTATTCATCAGAGACAAAGGTATCGTCAGGAGCTCCCCACGTAATTCTGATATAACCGCTGTTGTTAACTATATACAAAAATGATTTGGCGCCCAGGATGGGCAACTGTCTGCGGATGTTTGCTGATGATGCTGTGTTGTATGTGGAGCTGTCGTTGTTGAGTGACTGTAGGACGATACAAGATGACTTCGACAAAATTTCTAGTTGGTGTGATGAATGGTACTAGCTCTAAATGTAGAAAAATGTAGCTTAATGAAGATGAGTAGAAAAAAACAAACCCATAATGTTCGAATACAATATTAGTAGTGTGCAGCTTGACACAGTCATGTCAATTAAGTATTGAGACATAATGTTGCAAAACAGTATGAAATGGAATGAGCATGTGAAGACTGTAGTAAGGAAAGCTAATAGCAGAGTTCGGTTTATTGGGAGAATTTTACGAAAGTGAGGTCCATTTATAAGGAGACCGCATATATAACAGTAGTTCGAGCCATTAATGAGCACTGTTTGAGTGTTTGGGATCCGTACCAGGTCGGATCAAAATGAGACATCGAAGCGATTCAGAGGCGGGCTACTAGATTTGGTGCCAGCAGGTTCTAACAACATGCAGGTATTGTGGAGATGCTTCGGGAACTCAAACGGGAACCACTGGAGTAAAGGCAACGTTGTTCCCAGTGAGCAGTGCTGAGAAAATTTGGAGAATCAGCACGTGAGGCTGACTGCAGAACGATTCTACTGATGCCAATGTACATTTCGTGTAAGGATAATAGAGATAAGATTAGACACATTAGAGCTCATACGGAGACATACAAACAGTCGTTTTTCCCTCTGTGTGCGAGTGGAACAGAAAAGATTAGTGGGGGGACAAGGCCGCATTTAATTAGTGAAGGTTGCCTACATCAGGGACAGGTATGTCCCTGATGTAGGCAACCCGCACTAACAAAATGCACCACAAACAACCCTGTCCCCCTACTAAGATTATGACTAGTAGTGATGTAGCATATCCTCCGCCTCGCTCCATAAGGTGGCTTGTGGGGTGTGTACGTAGATGTAGATCCAACACATCAACTCATTTATAAATTAAACGTCAGATTTTTGAAACTGTTTTATTCAGGCGAGTTCGATCCTGTAAAGAATCGGGGATTTACTGATGTATACTGAGATATATAGTGGGACAACAGTATTTCTGTAGTAGCGACAGTGTTATTGTGCGACCCCTTGTGGTTCTGTAAACTTTTTATTGTCATGAGACGCAGTGGGGCAGGTTGTTGCATTGTTCGCAGAATCTATGGCTGAGTCCACAGGTGAAAGAGTGGTGAAAAGCCGCAGCATAGATCTGCAATGAAGACAGTGGAAAGAGTTGAACAATCGAAACATAAATCAACAGAAAATAAAATAGAAATACTTGGGGAGGAAAGGACGTAAGCAGAAAAACACGTTTCTAAATCCGCATGTTGAAAACAACTTCAGTAAATTCTTGTGACGAAAATGAAGCCCAAGAGGTTTTAAACATGGATCGCAATTTTTGGCCTTCAGTGGCTGCACTGCAAGAGATAGCCGCGGAAAATGTGCCAGGAGAGAACCAAATTATCCGAGTATTTGTCATAGCTGCAACTGACAACACAAAACGTAAAAGTTACGTAACATTTAATAAATTTGATTTATTGTTGTCAAATTTATTCTTGTTCAAAGTACGAATTTTTCGGGTACTGTGCATGTCACCATTTGTGTTAAAGTTCTACATAAATATATACAGATTCTAACGAAACGCTTCCCGCATTACGTCATTATGCCTCGGAAATTAATCTGTAACTACTTACTGTCTGCTGTTACCACATATCCTACCTGAGGGCAGAAGTCCTGCACATCAAATCCATCACTTTTTAGTCATTCACTGGTCAGTACGCATGTTTTGCAAGGCTAAATTCAATATAAAATGTGCCGAAAGGATTGCTATTTCTAATATCTTCTTGTAGGCATTTCCCAGTTGTTGGGATCATTGTAAAAAATATGGGATTCCATAATTTGTAAAACTGTCACCTCGTATTTTACGGCAACCATTTCCCTTTTTCTAGCTGATACTGTCTAGAAATTAAACATTTTACACTTTTGAATTATCTGTATTGCAAGTACGGTGACTGTTGTGACGTAACAAGACTGTTACGCCACACTGAAGTAGCCGAAAGAAAGGCACGCGTACACACACGCCGACGGGCGTGAATTCTGGAACAGGATAACTATTGAATGGTAGCAAGAAAAGTACGTAGCTGCTTTATACTTAACTTTATTAGTTGATGACTACAGCGTTCTTCTTGAGACATTTATACTATAATTCTCAAACTATGTAAGGCTAATGGCGCCTTGCTAGGTCGTAGCCATGGACTTAGCAGAAGGCTATTCTAACTGTCTTTCGGCAATTGAGAGGAAGGCTTCGTCCGTATTGTCGCTAGCAATGTCGTCGTACAACTGGGGCGAGTGCTCGTCCGTATCTCGAGACCTGCCTTGTGGTGGCGCTAGGTCTGCGATCACACAGTGGCGACACGCGGGTCCGACATGTACTAAATGGACCGCGGCCGATTTAAACTACCACCTAGCAAGTGTGGTGTCTGGCGGTGACACCACAGTGACCGTTAACCGCCTAATTTTTTTTTTAGTATTTGTCCGTCAACTCCCAAAACTAATTATGTAATTTTTTTCTTTCAGGTAAGTGTTCCTTCTGATGTGGACTGCAATATGCGGTAAGAGAATGCATGTTTTTCTTTACATTTGATGCTCTGGCTTGTTTCCGCAAGAGATAAACACAGCATAAACACTAACTTAAGTTTTGACGAATAGTTTTGGACTAATCTTGTCGACTTTTTTCCTATTACATGTGTACAAAAAATTTGCCAGTAGTTCTGGTCACGTTATTGCTACATAATCCTTTAGCTTGTTCGAGGTAAACCTTAATACGTAGAAATGGCACATTCATCAAACAATAACACAAGGGATGGTTCAGATGATCTCTGTAGGTATAGACATTCAGTCTTTATTTCGTGACGCGCAGGTACTGGTGAAACTAGTGCGATATTCAACTCGTTTAGTGTCTTGTATTTTCTGAATTGATGATCGCAATTCCATATCAAGATGTAACACGAAATCTGATATAATTAAATTTTCCTCGAGACATTTGAGTCTCATCTTTATGTACGAGGATGATGTAAGCTGAAGATGTGAATTGAAGTTTGTGTTAGGGAGGGTATGGGACTAAGTCAGTCAAGTTATAGAGCTGCGATGGTGTAACGGCTAGCAGATCTGCATCATAAGCAAAGACACCTGAGATCAAGTCCAGGCCATGGTAAAAAATGTAATTCACTTGTTTAGCTTCCATCATTATCGTAATACGAAACGATACAGTCAGCAACTTGTTCATAAATCAAATTTTAAGCTAGCGGCTGGTGCCCCGACTGTGACTCACGCGCCCTAGATCGATTCCCGACGCGGTAGACGCTTGTCGTAAATGCTCAAAGCAGCGAATATTCCGGTAGATTGTTAAGCATTAGCTTGACACCTGAAACAGCTACCTGTCTGCAATCTCTTTCAGACTCTCTCCCCCACACCTCGTGGCGTGGCGTGTTTACCTCAATCATACACGTATTTCGTTTGCAGTAGTTAATTGCATTAATTCTGTTTTGGAATGCAGATCCTTTTAAATGGCGTGGAATCCTTGTGCAGTAAGTTTAGGGCTGGGTAATCATTTGCCGGCACTACAAACGCGCTGTCACTCTTGTGTAACTGGATGCAAAGTGAAGAATGAATAAAACTTCGAAGCATTTTTCCAGGCAGTAGCGTGTTCACTTCAATCTGTGCCCGTTCTCTCGTTGCGTTCATGCATAACCAATCCGCGCTACAGGCGTTCAACTACATACGAAACATGTAGTCATCAATACGTAATGAAGGCCCATCCACAACAATTTCGTTCTCATTTGCGATGTCGCTTTCATATTTTCATTATGAGGAACTCGTCTTCCGTTGTTTACTTCTTCTTTTGTTTTTTTTCTCCTTGCATCCGCGAAAGAAAATTGGCGTGAAATGAGGACAATGAAACAATAAAGTGCAGTACGTCCTTGCTAGTGAGCTGGTAGCCTTCACTGTTAGCTCCGCTCAAATTTGCCGACACGCAGTAACTACAGCATCCCGGTCTGCTATCAAAAACTGTTGCATTTCTAACATTCTCTCAGTTCCTGAAAGTACTTCATTATTTATGCGAACTCGCTACTCGCATCTTTTCGCTTCCATTGTAAGTTATGACTTCTTGCTTTTACAGGGTCTGTAACTTCGTATTAAAGATTCACTTCTTTTACTGCGAAGTTCGGGACAAAAATTCCTATTGCAGTCTTTCACTTCTTTGTATCGAATATAATTCAAATCGAAAAGGAAGCAAAGTAAGTGTGTACTTCCGCTCTTCCTGTCTGTTTTTTTATATGCAAGCTATGAAACACAGATTCAACAGAGGTAATATGAAGCATTTTTCTGTAAAACACGAACCGGTTCATGGATTGCAAAAGTTTACTAAGAATTATTATTTTAGTTTATTTCTTTGTTGTCGGAGGTCGAGTTACTGCCTATACGTTGAACATCCGCCTGACATTTTGCAGGGTACTCACTAAGTTTAAGTGCGAGAAACTTGGGCCATTACTGTTTACGTAGTAAATCTTACTCTGAACGTGGCGGCGTAAGAATTACGTAATACTATCTTCACCGTAAGTTTCGTTTTAACACCGCAGTGCTTTACTAGCAGGACTGTGATGGAGGTGGTTTGTCAATGCGTTTCGCTGAATAAAGTAGTGCATCGTTCTTAAGGTATGCTGACATTTGCCACGCCGGACTTTTGCCACGCCGGACATTTGCCACAATTTTACCTGCTCCGAATGGTTGGGTCCCTTGTCTCCCCCCTCCTCCTCCTCCTCCTCCTCCTCCTCCTCCTCCTCCTCCTCCTCCTCATCGCTTACTGAGCCTTTCCGATGGTTTACTTAACATAGAACCAGAATCTCTTTGGATTTTCCGCCACATTTCTAGAGAGAGTTTCGTTGTGAAAACTATTATATGCATCTCGCATTGAAATCCGCACCAAATTTCGAGCCTCAGTAACACTTCGCCAATCTGGAAGATTTTGCATTCGTCTAAATTATACTTGCCTTTTTCGGTGCTCCTGCAGCTTTCTGTCGTGTTTTGTGTACCATGGGGGATCAGTTCCGTCTATTATTTATGTATTTGGTATGAATCTCTCGAGTGCTGTTGATACTATTTTATTGAACTTAAGCCACATATGATCTTCAATTACATAGTCTGAAAGGATTGGAGACTGTCTCTTAGAAAGACGTCAACCGAATTTTTAGACAATTTGAATGGTCTCGTGAACTAATTGTTCAAAATAATTTAAAAAAGCATTTAGAACAATTAGGGAAGTTGTTTTCTATTTACAATAGGGTCTGAAAATGTATTTTTGTCAACATACGGAAGGTAGATTGAAGTAACTGCCAACTATAATTGTATGAGTGGGGTGCCTATTTGTGATGAGACAAAAGTTTTCTTTGAACTGTTCAGCAACTGTTTCATCTGAGACCGGGCATGGGTAAAAGGAGCCAGTTATTAATTTATTCCGGTTGTCGAATATAACCTCACCCCATATTAAGTCACAGGGACTATCTGCTTCAAGGTCGCTTGTGAGCTGGAACACACATTACATTATTTTTCCTTAAGTTATGCTTCTTGCTTCTGTTGTGTTGCAGATCATTACAATTACGGCTTTTCCCTCCAAAACCTAGGATGCTTTCTCTGTGACCCTATAAATACCACAGGTAAACAATGTAGATCAACAACGTACGTTACAAGCATAGCATTCTGTATTATTTCATTTTCTTATTTCTAACATTTTAAAATTGTACGTCGACTTTAGATGACATGTCAATCATATATGATCTTATCTGTATTTAGTGAATGTATTTTCAGTCATGTTTTGAACACTGTCCCGCTACACTTTATTAACTAATGTTTCGCCGCAAGGGATATCTCATTTTAGAGAGTAAATTAATATGGAGTAAGTCGTTCTTCTTTTCAAACATTCACACACCCATTTCTTCTTTCCGTATTGTCTTTTGGGCATGCAATTGTAGTAATTAAAGTACGCACAAATGCAGTGGTTAAAAAGAAACGATTAGCGTACATTCACATTCTCTTTACATCGTTCCTTTCTTGTTCCTCCCATGCCGATGGACTGTTTCTATCGCAATCAGTAAGCGTGAAAGGAAGCTATCCTACAGACAGAGGGATCTATATTTATACTTGACAGAACTAATTACATACTGACATAATCGTCGGTTTTGCTTTCGTTTCCCAAAAGTTATAAATATTTCGATTTCGGAAAAAAAGCTCTGTATTTGGCCAAGATGTCGAAGAAGAAGGTCCCTTACGTACTGGTTGTGTCGAATAAGATGTGGAGATGGCGATTTGAAAGCGGACAGAAGTAGGAAGAGCGTCCATTACCTGGGGGATCGCTACCTGGCTAAGGGCAAGTGTGGCAAATGTCCGGCGTGGCAAATGTCCGGCATTCGTTCTTAACGTTCGAGAGAAAATCTACAAGACTAATAAAACTGATTGCATATCTCTTCGTATTCTACACATGTCCTGTGTTGTAGCTAGCTGCGAGGCGGTACGCATCCAATGAGACGTTCGTGTCTTCTACTGTGTTCATCATGTCTGTAATGCAACGTATCTGAACAATTCTATAAATTATTCGTTGTACCTCTAGTGACAGTTGTCGTACAAGAAGACGCGTCAGTGCGGAGTTACGTATGAACCAGTGAAACCACTGCAAAGCGAGAAATTACATACATTCCTTCGGCGTTGACCTCTGTTGTCAAGTAGATCCCTGCGGTCGTACACGTGACCTACTTTCCATCGACCTAGTGCACGCTAGTAGCGGAAGACGGCGCCCCAAGTGTTACGGATTGAAGACTGGCGTGCCAAGTTAATCTTGGAGCTGGTCTTAAACTTTGGCAACACCCAACTCCTAAGCTGCTTATGGCTTCGCAGGCAAGCGCATTAATCCCCTGGCCCTTTAATAGACAGCAGCTCTAATTAGTGTGCCACCGCAGGTCGCCTTGGCCAAGCTGCCAGAAAGACCGGTTCCCATTGGTCAAGCGTTCGGATTCCTTCAAGAGTGTCGGTTCGAATCCTGCCTCGGGCATGGATGTGTGTGATGTCCTTAGGTTATTCACGTTTAAGTAGTTCTAGGTTCTAGGGGACTGATGACCTCAGAAGTTAAGTCCCATAGTGTTCAGTGCCATTTGAACCATTTTTTTAAAATTACCACCAGAGAAAGAGACATGGAAATCGTAAGGACAAACAACAAAAAGAAACCACCTCTTCACCGTACAAAAAAATTATAACATTCAAAAAAGCGTAGCAGAAAAGAAACAACTCATAAATGATCAGACCAGCTTGGCAAACCACACGCTGTATAAACTGATACACTACTTAATATAACGTTAAATATACAGACATAACCACAGCCGCCATTTACCACTATTATCTCTTCCCAGATTCTGGCCGGCCGGAGTGGCCGAACGGTTCTAGGCGCTACAGTCTGGAACCGCGCGACCGCTACGGTGGCAGGTTCAAATCCTGCCTCGGGCATGGATGTGTGTGATGTCTGTAGGTTAGTTAGGTTTAAGTAGTTATAAGTTCTAGGGGACTGATGACCTCAGAAGTTAAGTCCCATAGTGCTCAGAGCCATTTGAACCCAGATTATTCTGTCCTATATGTTCATCTCTCAGGTTCAGTGCACCTCTTCCCCCCCTCCCCCTCAAAAAAAAATTCTAATGTGACCCCCCCCACCCCGCCACTACACACACACACACACACACACACACACACACACACACAAAAGTAGTTTCACAGGTTGACAACACTCACCACGCAAATGAAAACAAAGGAACAGACATAAACACTGCTACTGTGCTGAGTGGGAAACGCTTTTCAAGAGTGAAGTGTACATAATGCAGTGCAAGAAATACTGCAGAACGGCAAACGCTGCTAAGAGCATATGAGAATGTTAGCTACGAGGGAAGAAGAAGAATATGCAAAGAAACACCGTAGGTAACTTGGACATCAACTTTATAGACAAAACGCTGTTTTTAACCTAAAACAACAAAAAATGTACAAATGTATGTATCCAATTTGCAGAATAACCATGGAACATGCTTTATAAATAAAAGTGATAAGGGTGTGGTGTAATTTTCTTTAATTAAACTGAAGTAGGCCCAAGACGGATAATCAATAATTACAGCTTTCAACAGTTTCGTTTTAAAATACCTAAACTGCGTCTTAGCAGCTAAAATTTTCACAGGGCCTTTCTTTCGGGGCCGGAGTCAGTGGCCGAGCGGTTCTAGGCGCTACAGTCAGGAACCGCGCGATCGCTACTGTCGCAGGTTCGAATCCTGCCTCGGGCATGGATGTGTGTGATGTCCTTAGATTAGTTAGGTTTAAGTAGTTCTAAGTTCTAGGGGACTGATGACCACGGCAGTTAAGTCCCATAGTGCGCAGAGCCATTTGAACCATTTGAACCTTTCTTTCGGTACATTATTCCCGTATAAAAAAGTTCAGGACCTGTTGAACCTTTCCCTTGGGAGTAGTAGTGGTTCCCGGTCACGAAAACACAACGGGCAGGAGAGCACTTTGCTGCGACTAAGCCCTTAGATGCAGCATACAATGACGCCATTAGCACAGGATGATACGACGGTCGGTCGGTACGGAAGGGCCCTCTAGGGCCTGTGGACGGAGTTTACGTAAATGATACGGAGTTAAGTACTTCAGCATTTAACTCACCGTTTTTGCACCATATAGACAGCCACTGACGGCGTGCAAAGAGACGCGCGCTCCTGACTGCAGGCCTCTGGTGACCTTGAAACGGGCTGCCTTTCCTCCGGGTGTCGCCTCGGCGGGGGGGGGGGGGGGGGGGGGGGGGGAAGCGCTGTCGTAAGAGGCGCTGGCGGACGGGGACGTGGTGGCACCCAGTGTGCAGGCGCCGCTCGCGGCGGAATTTATTCATTGAGCGGGGCGCGCGTGTTTTTGTTCCATCCGGCGCCGGCGCTGTTATTCTTTCATGGGCCCTCCCTCCCTTCTGGAACACAGCACCTTTTTTTTGTCGTGTTTCGCTCACTCGACCGAAGTTCCGTATGGTTCGCTGTCATCCGGAGGCGCGTGTCAGGAAAGCGAACACGAAGGGCAACTAAAAAAAAAAAAAAAAAAAAAAAAAAAAGGTAGCCGGGTCTTTTGAAGTAGAGAATACTGGCAGTAGTTCTTTCAGCGGTGTTGTTGAATTGTGTCAGTTCAGCTACCACTTTCAGGGGACCGATGGTCTTTGTAGTCTGGACCCTTCGACCCCCACTGTCCAACCGACCAACCAACTACTTTCAGTTGTTGAATCATAGTTCCAACGATCTCCTTTATATCCCAGACTATCGGAGTCGGTGGTCTAGCAGTAAGGCGCGTGCCTGGCAATAGAGGGGTCGCGGCATCGAATCCCGACCGGACCACGGAAATTTTCGTTGTCTCTTTCACCTAGTCTTCAGCACTCAGTGACGTGAGGGTGCGCCTGGAACGACCCGTGGTTCAGATTCCACATGAAAATCTAGATCGCCTTTCCCTAGTTGGATAACTGGGGTGTTTTAGGGACACGCAAGTCGCCAAAGTAGCGTGCAGTTGAAAGACTTGCCCCCGGCCACTGAACCACAAGAAATTAGTATTATCATCATTATCATTTTCTTAGGGCCCATCTACATCTACATCCATGCTCCGCAAACCACCTGATGGTGTGTGGCGGAGGGTACCTTGAGTACCTCTATCGGTTCTCCCATCTATTCCTGTCTCGTATTGTTCGTGGAAAGAAAGATTTTCGGTATGCCTCTGTGTGGGCTCTAATCTCTCTGATTTTATCCTCCTGGTCTCTTCGCAAGATATACGTAGGAGGGAGCAATATACTGCTTGACGCCTCGGTGAAGGTATGTTCTCGAAACTTCAACAAAAGCCCGTACCGAGCTACTGAGCGTCTCTCCTGCAGTCTTCCACTGGAGTTTATCTATCATCTCTGTAACGCATTCGCGATTACTAAATGATCCTGTAACGAAGCGCGCTGCTCTCCGTTGGATCTTCTCTATCTCTTCCATCAACCCTATCTGGTACAGATTCCATACTGCTGAACAGTATTCAAACAGTGGGCGAACGAGCGTACTGTAACCTACTTCCTTTGTTTTCGGATTGCATTTCCTTAGAATTCTTCCAATGAATCTCAGTCTGGCATCTGCTTTACCGACGATTAACTTTATATGGTCATTCCATTTTAAATCACTCCTAATGCCTGCTCCCTCATAATTTATGGAATTAACTGCTTCCGGTTGCTGACCAGATATATTGTAGGTAAATGATAAAGGATCTTCCTTTCTATGTATTCGCAGGACATTACACTTGTCTACATTGAGATTCAATTGCCACTGCCTGCACCATGCGTCAATTCGCTGCAGATCCTCCTGCATTTCAGTACAATTTTCCATTGTTACAACCTCTCGATATACCACAGCATCATCCGCAAAATGCCTCAGTGAACTTCCGATGACATCCACAAGGTATTTTATGTATATTGCCCATGTCCAACTTGAACGCGAGGTCGGCCTGGTTACTATGAATTTGGCGATGTTAGTGGCAGAGGGTGGCCGGATGCCCTTCCTGTCGCCAACCATCACCCACCGGGACAAAACGAGTTTACCCCAGCTGTCTGCGTCTAGTGTAAGCCGTGAAATAGTGCGAGCGTTTCAAATGTCTGCGAGTCGTGTAAATGAGGCGGGACGTGGGGACTAGCCCTGTATTCACCTAGTGGGATGTGGAAAACCGCCTAAAAACCACATCCAGGCTGGCTGGGACACCGGCCCTCGTCGTTAATCCGCCGGGCGGATTCGATCCGGGGCTGGCGCGCCTACCCGAGTCCAGGTAGTAGCGCATTAACGCTCTGGGCTAACCTGGCAGGTGTTGTTATTAAAAAATGGTTAAAATGGCTCTGAGCACTATGGGACTCAACTGCTGAGGTCATTAGTCCCCTAGAGCTTAGAACTAGTTAAACCTAACTAACCTAAGGACATCACAAACATCCATGCCCGAGGCAGGATTCGAACCTGCGACCGTAGCGGTCTTGCGGTTCCAGACTGCAGCGCCTTTAACCGCACGGCCACTTCGGCCGGCTGTTGTTATTATCATCATCATTAACATTATTATATCTCACACCTATTCACTGGACTTAAAAGCGTTATTAGGCTGACACTGGCTTCCTTCAGAAGTGGGTCCCAGCCGTTCTCTGCAGTCTTCAATCCGTCTCACGCCCCAAATGCGGCATTTTCCTCAGAGTGTTCGACGGCTGCGCAGAGTGGCACTTGTACTGACAACGAGACCGACCAGCAACCGCAATTTCATATTTTTTATGTATTTATGATACGTGATGTTCAGGCCTCAAAAATCAATCCCCAAAACTAGTTAGACGGAACCCTCAAAACTTCTCGAGAAAATAGACTCTGAAAATTTTCGAGAGTCTTCGATACCCTAAGTTACGGTCGATTTTTCGATAGACATTGTCGCTCTGCGATTGAATACACGCTCGTCATATGGGGGAGCCTGATTTCGATTCCTGGCCAATGCACGTTTTAAACGAAGATATCGGGTAGTTGTAATCAAAGTGCAGTTATTCACGGAGGTCCGGTGTGGCTGAAATAATCGAATGGCAGCGAAACACGGTAGATATGCCAATGCATTAATGCGGAGTCGATTTAAGCTGAAACAAAATTTGCAATTTTGGCCACCAGGTGCAAATCTGGCGCTGTACCGCAACTCGTCGTCATCTCCGGTGCTCATGTTGAACAAACTGTGTACGTGGCGGGTAACGATAAAGTCAGCATTAGCATTTCTCACTTGTTTGACTTCTTTCCTAATGCATTGCATATGGAACCATTTCTATACGCCTTTCGTGCACTCACAGTCCCAGATTTGCACCTGGTGGACAAACTGGATTTTTATTTTCTCCAGCGTAAATCAGATCCGCATTAAGTATTATAATCTACCAAGTTTCGCTGCCATACGATAATTGTAGGCCACACTGGAACTCTGCCAGTAATTGTACTTTAATTATAACCGCCAGGTACATGCTCTACGAGTGTTTCTTTTATGCGTAAGATACATAAAGATGACTTTTTTTTTTAAAAAAGATTGATGGTTAAGAATTTATATTTGCAGTGAAAACTGGATTTTTCTGTGTGATACCTAATTAGAAATAAGAAGACGTGCACTTCTAAAAAAAATGACAGTGCTATATTTGTTAACTAACATATAAATGGTGATTTTTTTAATGCTTAAACGATATGAGTTTTCTAACTAAATAAAAAAATCGCTATCGAGACGGGACTCTAACCACTGATTACAAGTATCGACCGCTATTTTTTCCCATCTTTATTTATTTAGGTCCGCAGCTCATGGTTTCGCGCTAGCGTTCTCGCTTCCCGAGCACGGGGTCCCGGGTTCGATTCCTGGCGGGGTCAGGGATTTTCACCTGCCACGGGATGACTGGGTGTTGCTGTGTCGTCTTCATCATCATCATCTTTCATCCCCATCACAGTCGGAGAAAGGCAACGGCAAACCATCTCCATTAGGACCTTGCTTAGTACGGTGGTGCGGGTCTCCCGCATCGTACCTCTGCGATCTGTCAAGAAGCATGGGACTTCATTTCCGTATTTATTTAGGTTTCACAGCAAGGCTACTGGAACATACACCTTTTTTTAAAAATGTGCATCGACCAGGAATCGAACGTAGGCTCCCACATGTGAGAGGGGAGCATATTACCACACTGCCTGGTGAAGAATTGACCATAGTTTACGGTACTGAAGACACACGGAAAACAGAACCACACTGCCTGGTGAAGAATTGACCATAGTTTACGGTACTGAAGACACACGGGAAACTTCAAAGTCGGTTTTCTCGAGAATTTTTGAGAACTGCTTCGAACTGTTACGGATGATTGATATTTGAGTTCTGAACTTCGTGTACCGTACTCACAGTCTACCAGCGAAAAGCTGCTGATCCGCGCTAGATCCCTATACTCCATAGAAGTCATTCTGCCAAAGTGTTCTAAGCGCTTTTCCCAGCTCCGCCGAAAATCACTCGCACCACCTGCTATAGATGGGGCGTGGAGTAGCTTTTGTGTGTGTGAAGTCTACCATTAAATGCCGTTTGATGTTCATTACACACATGTGTTTTGACACTGGACTTCATTAATTAAATGATAAAGTGAACAAATATCCAGAGTTGCAGCACAAATTAAGAACTTTGGTTTGGAAGAAAATATGAGAAGTTAATTTTGGAAAAGAAAGGAAACTTTCAACGCGTGAAAAATAGGTGATTCTCGAGAATTAATCAAGTAAAATAAAATGTAAGTTCAAAGAATGATTGCCCAACGAAATAGTGGGGTTTACACGATAGATACCGAACGTGCGATCGTAAATCGATCATGTGGCTCTGGTGGCGGGCGTTATGAGTATGTTTACGGTGGGCATTACAGCAACGACAAAAGAAGACCGCTACAAAAAACTTGCAATTGCAAAGGAGACGACTTACTTTACTCGTCGTCGGTGTTGTCGTCATGTGAAAGTCCATTACAGTGGTCTGTATGGATAATTTGGAAGAGTCGAACCATGTATTCTTCCTAATACTCGTTCGTCTTCCGCTCTGTCCGCAATGAAATTGTAACGGTATTTCAGCATCGAACCTGTTCTTACGAAGTTTTACACACTTCGTACCACCACAGTCTACACAGTCCCTTCTTTCCTCGTCCGGTAGTACTCCATATTTGCGACAAAGAGTCGAACAATTTTCTGCGATGGATAAACATTGAATTAGATTCTTCCAAGTGAGACAATCCGCCGAAGAAACATCAAGAACACCATATATCCCACACACTAACAACATAAGTCGTCTGGGTTTCCCTAGCAACTCATAAATAATTCGCGGAGGTATGTAATTTAGAGTAACTAAGGGAACGATGGAAAACAGATAAAAATGACGATCACAAATAATTGATCACAACGCCATCCACCGGAGTTGCATGACCGATTTACGATCGGACGTTCGATATGTAACGTTTGGACCCAGCGACTTCGATAGGCAATCATTGTTGGAAATTACCCTAAATTTAATGATATAGTTTTATTCCTTACACTCTTGTCTTTAAAAAAATCATATTCGTGTCCGTATCGGACGTTTCCTGCAACCTCTGCCCCAGGTGGAAGAACTCCATGCAGCCGGAACGTTGTTCATCGGCGGGAAGAACCGAAAGCCTCCTGTAGAACCTGTAGCAAAATCATGTTGTATAGGTCATTTTCAATATATTTTCTGTGATCATACATAAGATAATTTAAAAAAAACGAAGTTCTAACAAAATGGTGTCGTGTTGGTACAAATTTCATTTTCTTCGCGCACAAAATCGAGACAAAAGCGTGCACCGAAAATAGACTTTTGAAGATATCGACAAACGGCTACATACGCAGATAGTGAATTCAGTTTCGAATGTCGGCTTCAAACACCGATCAGAATCGTATTCATAGTTCTCAAGTTATGTTTCCCGCTAATTTGAAAAATACGCTTTCGAGAAAAGCGCGCTTACAGTTTTGGGTTACATTTTTTGTTCTTAAGTTACACATACCTCTAACGAGCGAACTCTGGACCATACAGCAATCCTTCCAGATCCAAAAGGGGGACCTGCCCCATTTTCTTCGTGACTATGATGGTCATACGGGCGTCTTGGACAGCTTCTGTCATCCACTGCTCTGTTCGCTCGATACGCGTCTCGTCCGCTTTTGTGCTGAAGTTGTAACAAGTGAATCCGATCTCAAGTTCGAGCACGTTTATAATATCCATAATGCCTCTTAGGCCGTCGCTGAAATTGCGTGTCGACTATTTTGTTCCCGCTGTGAATGGTTCTGCGAGAAACTTTTTCACAAATTGTCTTGTATCTCGATAACGAAGTTTCTGGCGAACTCGGGATGAACACTAGAATAAAGTAGACGTACCGGAGATCATTTTAAGACAAAATAAACAACCGATTTTTTTTTTATTTTTTCAGAGAGGACTATCCCCCTTAAGTGTTAGCTTACAAAATAATGATGTTCATCTCTTTCCCAAAATAAACCGATACCGACCAAGTATCTCACCTCCTCCGGCATCTTACTACACCTCCACTCCCAATCCATTTCCACTGCTTCATCATATCCTCGTAGTCACCACCTTTGGGCCTTAGATCTCATATCCAGACCCCTCTCCCTCTTTCCTGCATCTCCTTTCCACAAATAATCTTCTGTTCCCTGGTATTATCCACGTCCAAACAATACTGACCATCCACAGTCAGCAAAACTCCCTGTAACTCAGTTTCGCCCACTACAACACCGAACTTCACGTTGTCAACATTCTTACTGATCGAACGGTGTTATTTATTATAATGATCTGATAGTATTAATTATTTCATCTTGATATCTGGCTTTCATCCATACTACTTAGGTGTTTTGCTTCGTATGAGTTAAGAGCAGCTGTCGAATGGCTGCCACCACGTACGCGTGAGTAGGACTGAAATAAACGGTACAGAAGAGAAAACACACACACACACACACACACACACACACACACACACACACAAGAGCGTGTACGTACACGCACCCCTTCCTCCTGCTATTTCCTCCACGCACACACCCACCCACACACACAGCCCTGCGAGTTACATTCAGTCGAAAATAATCTCATATGACTTTAGATAGTTCCCTGCTGACAGGATGTCTTTGATGTGCTCCTGAACGCGCTGGACAGATAGTGATCGAGATACGTAGCTCTTAGAAAAAAAAACAACAGAATTCCATAGAAACAATAAATACAACGAGATGTCGTCCCTCTAGAGGGTATAAATGGAAAAGATACGTCTGTGAAAGTGGAAAAAATTCGCTGCCCCGTTCGTGAAACGAATATAATTCGGAGAAACTGCAACCAGAAAGTAAGCTCGCAGAAAGATAAAAATGAAGGTAGAAATTTGCCTGAGAGGGAAATGCTACGGTGTCAAATAGGGATGTAGGAGTCAGTTTGATGAATTCTCATGAGGGAAAAGCGCTATACGACCTCTGCAACACAAGAACGGCTAGCATGAACGATGCGCTGCAGGTAGCCGCTAAAAATATGAGCAGGGGAAAATAGAAATATTCAGCACGCCCTGTACTTCACAGAAGCAACCGAAACTGTAGACGGAGCAAGTTTTTAAAGTGGTTCAGTACAAGCAAAAAATTTGCGTAGTGTTCCATTATCCTATAGCATGTTTGCCCAATGTACACGGCGAGGTATAGTGCTTTAGATCCCCATCTGTGAAGTTCTTGCTTTAATGCCTTGTTTGCTTGTGAGAAACGCGTGGCTTAAATTACCTGTTCATCACATTACATCCGCTTGCTTTTCACAACGTTGTTTATTAGAACTTAATTTTGAGCTCCTTTTCTCAACGCTGCCTACCAGTGTCTTACATCAAATAAATTATATATTACCAAGGAAAGCAAATAACCTGCCGTAATCAACAGTTACGGTGTCTGTAAAGTAACACCAAATGAAAGAGAGAACAGGCGCGCGCGCGCCCACACACACACACACACACACACACACACACACACACACACACACACACGAGAGAGAGAGAGAGAGAGAGAGAGAGAGAGAGAGAGAGAGTGTACAGCCATTGTCGGTAGTCTGATGTGTCCGAAACCGTTTAGCACTTCGTGCATTAAATTTCAAATATTCAGCGCATCTAAACAGTTTGCACTTATCCCATTGCAAGTCATAGTAGCTTCATTGATTTCATTCCAGTCTGTCCATTCAGCAGATCCTACTCGTTTCATATGTATCCATGGTGTAGTGTTTACCATTGTTCTCCACACATTACCTAGTTGAGCTTTTCCCCCGTACAGCGTGGGGGGAACCTTTGATAACACTGTTCATAAATTGTAGTTGGCAACTTCAGGGAACAATGAAAGTTTGTTTCAGATCTAGAGGCTGGGCACTAAACGTACTTAACGTTCAATTACAGGAATTCCGCTCTCCAGGATATCTAATTATCTGAGACTTCAGTATTTTCAGAACCAAAGGCATCAAAAACGCAAAGAAAATGTTTTATATTCAATGTGTCTTGCAGCCTTCATATAGTTGATGAGACAATTCTATGTTTTTTTACTAACCGGAGCGCTATGGAAAGCGTGCTCAGCCGGCCGCTGCGGCTCTAGGCGCTACAGTCTGAAGCCGCGCGACCGCTACGGTCGCAGGCACGAATCCTGCCTCGGGCATGGATGTGTGTGATGTCCTTAGGTCAGTTAGGTTTAAGTAATTCTAAGTTCTAGGGGACTGATGGCCTTAGCAGTTACGTCCCATAGTGCTCAGAGCCATTTGAACCATTTTGAACACGTACTCATCACCACAGGTCGTATAGAAGATACATAAATAAATGCTATAGGCTCTATGTTATGGGAGTTGGAATGTGATTATTTATAATTACGTGTCTTTTGTGTTGTACTGTTCAGCGCTTACTAACATTTTACTTTCTAGCCTGCATATAATTTTTTCATATGGCCTGCTAATTTTATATACTTTGTAGCACACTCTCATTTGATTGTAAATGAAGCAAATCGTGCTTTCAAATGTCAGTGACATATATTGTTGTCAAAGATGCCAAACATGTCAAAGATATCGTTTCTTGTGTATTTTTCTTTAATTCTCGTAACGTGTGTGAGCTCTGTCTTTATTGTGTGACAACGTAAAACTAGTGAGATAAATTTATCTGCTTCTATTACCTTCATTCGGTACCATTCCGGTAAATTAAGAAAAGATATTTTCATTATACACAAATAAAAATGTCTTTCATCAACAAAGAAAAATGTTCAAATCTTGGTATTTTTCTTTACTGATAAAAACATTTTTATTTGTGGGCTCCTCATGTGAGGAAGTTAACAGATACAGTCCACTAGCTTCAACCTGAGAAACATTCATAAGCAGACATGGAACTCAATAAACAGGAGAACACAAGTTTACCAAAGGTAATTTGAAAATTATCGTATTTTACTCCCAGATATTAATTTTGTCGATTAATAGTTGAAATGATGTTTCTTTTAGTTACATTAAATTTATTTTTAATAGCCTGCAAGCGAATTTCTTTATTTTTCATTGGAAAACATGCTAAATTAAGGATCAAGGCTTCAAAAGATATAACTTTTCAAGAAACTTTAGTTGGAAAAAGCCTTACTTTTAGTTATGTGCGGGAAGCTGAAGTGCAATATACAAAGGGCCAACGTCAACGAAGGCGAGAACGGTGGGTATAAGAACGGACCGAAAAGACTGGCTAGAAGAAAACCAAGAGTTAGGGCGACTGCTCAGGGTAGGCAGGAAAACCAGGTTCGTGTCTCGGTCTGGCACACGTTTCCAGGGGTCTTCTGGTTTCCAAGCAAGTAGCTGTTCTGGATCATAGCTTTTCTAATTTTGTGTTTTTTATCAAGTTTGTAGCAGACACCGTGAGTGTAGCCGCAGAAATTCCAAAAATATGTGCCCTTTTCTGGGGGACATCGTCCTTCGGCCAGATTCTCGTAATATCTCAGCGCCAGGAGAACAGGGATGGCGGTTATTGTTGAAACAACCGGCTTTCGGTAACACCGATTCTTGTCGTCCGCCTGTTAAACCGCTCAAAATAATCGGTTTCTGAAATAACCGACTTTCGGTTTTTTAGTGTTATATTACTTGCAGTATTTAATAAACGTAGATGCTGAACAAAGAATAAAAAATTCTAATGAAGGTGAAGGAGTAGCAGATCACGATCGATGTGATATTGAGGCTTCGGCAGAAGTCGGTCTCGTTGTCTCCAGCAGTGACTGCAAAAGTGAAGAAGACGGCCGCGGCGACAACAAGAGCGAAAGGTCCTAAGTTGATGACCTCGCTGCATCTTAGCTTATGCATAGTATCAGTTTTTCACACTACAGCAACAACAAAATTACGGGGTTGAGCTACTATCCCAAGTTTGTAGCACGTCAGTTAAATTATACGCAAACTTAGACAACATTGTCCGTGGAGCGCAGCGATCTTGTGCTATACTTTGGTTAAAAACAACAGTCGAGATGCAACAACATATGTTTGTTATGACCGGTTTCGGATTATGTTAAAGCCACCCTCAGATTTTTTGGGCCCTCTATGGCTGGTGCTGCCAGCTATTGGGTTTTTCATCTGATATCACGATTGGACAATGTGCGATCGTAGTGCCACGTGTAAAACCCATGAGCCGTTATCACCAGCCATAGGGGGCCCAAAAAAAACCTGAGGATGGCTTTAACATAAGCCGAAATCGGTCATAACAAACAAACATTATTGCGATCTCAACTGTTGTTTTTAACCAAATTAAATTATAGCTATATCAATCAAATTTACCTTCTCTTCCAAGGAACACTGTGGAAATATTCTCATATGATGTAGTAAGTTTGTTGTGTTCAAAAATGGTTCAAATGGCTCTGAGCACTATGGGACTTAACATCAGAGGTCATCAGTCCCCTAGAACTTAGAACTACTTAAACCTAACTAACCTAAGGACATCACACACATCCATGCCCGAGGCGGGATTCGAACCTTCGACCGTAGCGGTCGCGCAGTTCCAGACTGAAGCGCCTAGAACCGCTCGGCCACACTGGCCGGCAAGTTTGTTGTGTCTCGGCCCATTTTTAATTTTTTGAAGGAAAATGGTCCATTGTACTTGATTTCTACCGCACTTTGCAATGCATTACCAGTTCTTATGTCATGTGTTTGTTGCTAGTTTATGACCGTCGACGTTGTTATTAAAATAGTGCTGATCGCTTTTCCCAGTTCCTATAGTAACTCAATGTGTCAAAGCGATGGAAATTTTACGAATAAACTTAAGTCACTTTTCAAAAAAAGTTTTATTAAATATTACACAGTTAGTAGTAAAATATGAAAAAAAACCTCTTATAAGAGAGATCAAACAAATACCGAAGAATACTGATTATTCAGAACTAAGATACCGGTATCTGTTTTGACCGGTCAGATTTTCCCATCCCCAGGGCGAAGTCGCAGCAGCTTGTACGCATATCACTTGGCATCGATTCTACTGTGTGAACTACGAAAATTGGGCCGGTTATCACACAAACATGGAGACAGCTTATGTCTGCCACGAGAGCTTCTCAACACGTGTTGGTACGTTCACCAGCCCCTCCCCCCCTCCCCCTGCCAAAGGAGTCGTAGGAATGGCGTTTGTCGTAGAAGCAAACTGTTTTTCGGCTATACCGGTTCTTGTTAAAACCGCTCAAAATAGCTAGTGACTGAAACAGACGGTTTTCGGTTTTTTATTTGCTTTTATTTCCATTTATAAACGGAGATTTCGAACAAATACTGGAAATTTTTAATGACAGTTAAGGAGCAGGAGATTTGATACTCTGCAGAAATCGGTCTCATTGTCTGCGTCAAAGATGGCGAAGGTGAAGGAGACGGGCACTGGGACGGCAAAATTAGGTCACAGGTTAATGCCTTTACTGCAGCATCACTTTTGAATATCAATTTCTCACCGCGAGTCAACCACAGAATTAAGGTTTCAGTTATTATCCAAATTTTAAACCACAAAAATAAAGTTCTAGGTATATCAATCAAATTTAGCTTCTCTTCGAAGGAGCAGTATGGTTGTGTGCTCCTTATACGGTGCAAGTTTGTTGTGCCTCCTCTCATTTTCAGTCTATTAAAGCTAGTGAAGCATTGCACTTCATTGCTACTGCACTTTGTAAGAAAAAAATCCGAACAAGGGATGGTACCATTCTGAACTAGAACCGATGTCCGAGGACGACAGCGAGAAACTACTGTTCAGACCAGGTGGTAGCAAATCTTGCACACTGCACACACACGCGTACCGTCTGACAGGCCATAAGGCAACAGGTACACCGTTGTCGTAGCAACGCTGTGCCGATTCTTATGTCATGTGGTCGTTGGTAGTTTTTAACTGTCCGCGTTGCTGTTATAATGGTACTGATCACTTTTCCCATTTTCTATAAGCACCGAATATTTCAAAGCAACTTAAATTTTCAAATAAGCATTACACTTAAAAAAAAGTTTTATTTAAAAGCTAAGAATTTTAACACTGCTGCTATCGCAAATTAGTAAAATACGAAAAAATCCTGATAACCAATACGAAATAAATACCGAAAAATATCGGTTGTTCACAACTAAAATACCGCCATAGGTTTTGACCGGTCTATTTCTCCCGTCCCTACAGTTACCCACAGTCGTTTAATGAACAAAGTAAGAGCATATGGACTATCAGACCAATTGTGTGATTGGATTGAAGAGTTCCTAGATAACAGAACGCAGCATGTCATTCTCAATGGAGAGAAGTCTTCCGAAGTAAGACTGATTTCAGGTGTGCCGCAGGGGAGTGTCGTAGGACCATTGCTATTCACAATATACATAAATGACCTTGTGGATGACATCGGAAGTTCACTGAGGCTTTTTGCGGATGATGCTGTGGTACATCGAGAGGAGGTAACAGTGGAAAATTGTACTGAAATGCAGGAGGATCTGCAGCGAATTGACGCATGGTGCAGGCAATGGCAATTGAATCTCAATGTAGACAAGTGTTATGTGCTGCGAATACATAGAAAGAAAGGTCCCTTATCATTTAGCTACAATATAGCAGGTCAGCAACTGGAAGCAGTTAATTCCATAAATTATCTGGGAGTACGCATTGGGAGTGATATAAAATGGAATGATCGTATAAAGTTGATCGTCGGTAAAGCAGATGCCAGACTGAGATTCATTGGAAGAATCCTAAGGAAATGCAATCCGAAAACAAAGGAAGTAGGATACAGTACGCTTGTTCGCCCACTGCTTGAATACTGCTCGGGAGTATGGGATCCGTACCAGATAGGGTTGATAGAAGAGATAGAGAAGATCCAACGGAGAGCAGCGCGCTTCGTTACAGCATCATTTAGCAATCGCGAATGCGTTACGGAGATGATAGATGAACTCCAGTGGAAGACTGCAGGAGAGACGCTCAGTAGCTCGGTACGGGCTTTTGTTGAAGTTTCGAGAACACACCTTCACCGAGGAGTCAAGCAGTATATTGCTCCCTTCTACGTATATCTCGCGAAGAGACCATGCGGATAAAATCAGAGAGATTAGAGCCCGCACAGAGGCATACCGACAATCTTTCTTTCCACGAACAATACGAGACTGGAATAGAAGGGAGAACCGATAGAGGTACTCAAGGTACCCTCCGCCACACACCGTCAGGTGGATTGCGGAGTATGGATGTAGATGTAGATGTAGACTCGTCGTGGCGCTACCGTAGGAGGTCGGCGCCGCCTGTGACAGCTGGCGAAATTTTAAAGTGCAGACCGCGCGAATCACGCCGACGCGACGTAGTGTTGCCGCGGCTGGCCGCCCGCAACAACGGTTCGTTTGTCGCGAGCCGCGCGGCTCGTGAATCATGCAAATACGCTTCGCCGCGGCCACATTTCGCTGGTAACGAGCGCACTGCTGCTCCGGCGCGCTGATTAAAAAGTTGCCGCCCCTGGCGCGGACGTCATCAGCTGCGATGAATGTAGCGACAGCGGCTAATCCCTTTGGAAATGAGAGCGGGCGGGGCACCTCGCGGACTCCTCCAATCAGGAGTCGCGAGTTGGCGGTTTACGACAAAACCCCGGGGAGCCTGCGTGGGAAGAGTAGTCGTGCTGAAATATCGAAGCACTAATGGGGCCGAAGTTAATCATACGCGCTTTTGTTCGACGCCCTTATCTCCTGCTCGCAGTCCTGGTCGCGTGCGGTTCCCGCGCGCGAAACATTGATCAAGCAGAACATTACGATCACACGGCAGATAGCACGTTAGCGTGCGATTTGCCCGAAAGACAGCTGCATTTCGTGATGAAATTGGTTTTACAAGTCGTTGGCAAGTGGTGCATGGTGTGTTTCTTGTGGCTTACAATTCGTCTCAAATTTGGCCTGCAGGCCTGAGATCTAGTAAACTAGTTAGCCAGGACATAAACTTGAGTTAATCACCACAAAGCTATAACACGATTGTCCCTTTGTGTTACGGCCAGTTTGCGTCCTGCTCAAGAACCTGCCTAACTCGCCGTGGTACGCCACGTTATGTCGAGGGGAGTATGTAGTCTGTTTGTAATCAGGATTCACTTGTTGGATGGACGGTCAATTACTGACCCACGTTGCTCAGAGTTCATTTCACCATAGGTAATTCAGTTGTTCTACAGGTGCAGGGGACTTATGACCCTGTAGTTTGGTCCCTTTATACCTCAAACTAACCAACCAGGCGCTGCTTTACTTGTTACCTTCCTGTAACAGTTATAGTTAACGTATCAAGAGCTTAAAAGTCTTTCTTTTTGGAAGCACTGTTGAAAGCATTTATCGTTGTACTAGCCACGTAAAATACACGCTAGTTGTTTACCTCTCTTCTGTTGTTCCTCACCTTTCCTCTTGGTGACCCTAGAGTCTACAGATTCATCTACATCATACTCCGCAAGCCACCTAATGGTGTGTGGCGGAGGGTACTTTTGGTACCACTATCTGATCCCTCCAACCCTATTCCACTCGCAAATTGCGGCCGGAGTGGCCGAGCGGTTCTAGGCGCTACAGTCTGGAACCGCGCGACCGCTACGGTCGCAGGTTCGAATCCTGCCTCGGGCATGGATGTGTATCATGTCCTTAGGTTAGTTACGTTTAAGTAGTTCTAAGTTCTAGGGACTGATGACCTCAGAAGTTAAGCCCCATAGTGCCCAGAGCCATTTGAACCACTCGCAAATAGTGCGTGGGAAGAATGTATTGGTTCTAATTTCTCGAATTTTCTCCCCAATACGCGAGATGTATGTGGGGGAAGTAATATGTTGTCTAACTCCTTCTGAAAAGTGCTGTACCGAAATTTCAGTAGTAAATCTCTCCGCGATGCACAACGCCTCTCTTGTAACGTCTGCCAGTGGAGTTTCTTTAGTATCTCCGTAACGCTCTTTCGCGAATTAAACGATCCCGTGACGAAACGCGCCGTTCTTCGTTGGATCTTGTCTATCTCCTCTGTCAGTCCTATCTGATAGGGATCTCGGGTAGATGAACGGTACTTAAGAATCGGGCTAAGAAGCGCCTTATAAGCCACTTCTTTCGTGGATGAGTTACATTTCCTTAAGATTCTTTCGATGAATCTGTTTTATGTGGTCATTCCACTTAAGGTCGCTCTGGATGGTTACGCCTAGATATTTTACGGCAGCTGTTTGTCATCACTAGTGTAGCTGTACAGTAGTGGATTTCTTTTCCTATGTATGCGCAATATGTTACATTTATTTACGTTCAGAGTCAACTGCCAGAGTCTGCACCATTCATCAATTCTCTGCAGGTCGTTCTGCAAATTCTTACAATCTTCAGGCGTTGCTACTTTGGCATAGACAAATGTATCATCTGCGAATATCCTTAAAGAGCATCCGACGCTTTCTACTAGATCATTTACATATATTGTAAACATCAACGATCCCGTCATACTTCACTGCGGTACTCCGGATGTTACCTTTACATCTGTCGATTTTGTTCCTTTAAGAGCGACGTGTTGAGTTCTATCTGCAGCAAAGTCTTGAATCCAATCGCAAGTCTGCTCCGATACTCCGTGAGCTCGTATTTTTTTCATTAAACGGCAATGCGGGACGGTGTCAAATGCCTTACTGAATCAAGAAACACGGCATCAACCTGAGCGCCGTTGTCCACTGCGCTGTGGATCTCATGGAGGAACAGAGCAAGATGAGTTTCGCAGGATCTCTGTTTGCGAAATCCATGTTGATTTCTATAGAGGAGATCTTCATTTTCCAGATGTGTCTTACGGCCTTTTTTAAAAACGGGAATAACTTGCGCTTTTTCCAGTCGTTAGGCATCTTTCGTTGCTCAAGCGATCTACGATAAATTACAGCTGGAAGGGTAGCAAGTTCTTTCGCATAATCGTTATAGAATCTTATAGGCATCTCATCTGGTCCTGACGCCTTTCCACTACTAAGCGATTGGAGCTGCTTTTCAGTTCCGCTATCGGTTATCTAAGTATCTGCCAATTCGACGTTCGTACGACGATTGAAAGGAGGGACAGTGTTACGATCTTCCTCGGTGAACCAGCTTCGGAAGACTGAATTCTTCTCCCCCCCCCCCCCCCCCCACACACACACACATACACACGCAAACGCGCGCGCCTGGATGCCTCTGCATCTGGACCATCAACACGATCTGTTCGACAGTGTTCCCGGGGGCATTACGTGTTCACACGTTTCGTCATATGAGCGAGTCCGGTGACTTGATTTCGCCAGTAGAGACAAGAATCAGCAGCCGAAAATTACTCCTCCGCAGCCAGAAATACCGGCATCTGTCGATAAGTCTGAGGCAGAAGCGATGAAAGGAGAGAAATTACTTTCTACACGGTGGTACGGCGGGAGCGGACTCTTAGTTAAAGCCTGCCTCAAAGTGGGGCAGAGATGGCGCTGCAGATCGGCCGTGCCCAACACGAACTTCTTTAATGGTTCGCTAAATTACCTCTCTGCCTCTTGTGCTCCTTTTTCGCCCCCGTATAGCTCGGTGACCCTCTTCCGTTTCTACGCCCACGCAGGCTCTTTAGTCGACGCGTAAACCATCGGCTGTATCTGGGAGCCGACGGCACCAGCAAAGAGACGGCAAAGGAGCGTCTTTCGTTTCGTTTTTCCGCTGTTTGAACAAAGCTTCAGACGGACAGAATTGAGAAGAAACGTCATTCAGCACCAGCGCCGAGCCGTCGGGATTTCAATCTCCAAATACAGTGAGAGTCAAAAAGACACAACTGATTTCAGAGGCTTATGTCATCCGCATGAATGAAAGTAGGAACTTGGCGGAAATTTTAGCTTACGCATAGGACTACGAGATTTTATTTTCAAAAACGCCGTCCAGTTTTGCAAAGGTGTGTATTGTATAAGGGTGCACGTACAACGAGCCGGCCGAAGTGGCCGCGCGGTTCTGGCGCTGCAGTCTGGAACCGGGCGACCGCTACGGTCGCAGGTTCGAATCCTGTCTCGGGTATGGATGTGTGTGATGTCCTTAGGTTAGTTAGGTTTAACTAGTTCTAAGTTCTAGGGGACTAATGACCTCAGCAGTTGAGTCCCATAGTGCTCAGAGCCATTTGAACCATTTGCACGTACAACGATGGGATACCTTTTAGAATTCATTTAGGGTGGAAGTTTACATTTACCTCTCAAAAATGTTCAATTTACCCCGCACCGGACCCCACGAAAAGCTCCCGGACGATATATAAACCCGTCCCATACTTTTACGAGGTTGTCTGGAATTACAGTTTCTCTGCTGTGTGCAGTGTCGTAGGTCACCCAAAGTAGTCTAAGCGAGAATCTTTCAGAAACTTCCACAAAACAGATACCACATTCCACGATATTTGGCGACCTGGGAGGACAGGCTTGGAATGGAAGATGCGTACGTTGCTTAGGACCGATCCATCGTTGAGACTGAACTTTTGACGAAATGCACAGTTATGACTGCACAGCACCTATTTGAACGGTAGAACGGAAACGTCTTTTGTTGTGGCGTTGTCACCATCTGGAGCCGACACACATGGGGTAATATTCCAGAGAGAACGTGAAGGGCCTTGTATCACACCAAAATCGTGTGTGATAACTATTTGTGGAGTGGTACTTTGATGGAAGATAAAGTTGAAAATAATAGTAAAATCAGCCGGCATAGATTCGAACAAAGGGTCAGCATTACCATCCGCGACTGAAACAGCAGACAAAAAATTAATATCGCAGTTCTGGCAAATAGCGACACGGCCAGGGAATGTAGTTTTACAGATACTGCCAACAAATCTCCATGAGCAGCCAAGGTGACGTAACCTATATGTCGTGTTTCTGTTTTCGTTCTAAATGGAAACTTCATTCAGTGGATATACAATCGTGTAACATGGGGCAGCACTCCACTTGTAATAGTACTGGAGTATATGCTGTTAGCTCTCCTCCTTGTTTCTCGGGTGTAAACACGATGGTGCTGCCACCGTGGCCAGGTAACCAATTCACCTTGCCGGGTACATTGCCTTCGGCCAGCGACCTGTTGATGTTTACTGCGAAAGCGGTCATTGTTTGGGAGCAACAAAAGGGCGGTTGCTACAACACGGCAGTATTTACGCCTCTGGGAAGCAACACACGTTGGCTGCAACCGTGGTCTCGCCTCAAACAACTCATCACGTTTTCACGACTGCGTCGCTCTTTGTCAAGCGGACCTCTCTAATTAGTGTTCAGGTCTGCTTAAATATTGTTTTTGATAACCTTATTTTCAGATGTTACAGCTTGGCTGACTTGAAATGGTTGAACGAAACAATATCAGCACTGCACAGCTATAATTGAGACCCAAAATAGTTTGAACTTTCTGGGGCACATTTCGTATAATCCCTGAATGTTGGGAAAAAAGAAGAAAGCTTTCTCGGTAGGCGATGGGGAGGATAATGGGCCTCTCACATGTATCAGGTTGAGATGATAACATGCAGTTCTGCCGATGTGAGGATATGGGAACTGTTTTAATTTATCCTCATAGAGTTCCGGATATTTCCAACCGTGTGGAAAATGCGTTGTCACTTTGGAACCGTACCTACCTTATTTAGTGAATGTGATAGCCTAAAAGGGGTTTATCGATTGCAACTAATTATATTGTCTTAAAATGAAAATTCTCTCTAGAAGTATGCAATTAGTTTTTGTTCAAGACTCTAATACATTCGGGAAAGATTTGATCTCAATGTTTATTTTTATTTCCGAGAGATGACTCATTTCAGTAAGCATCGTCTTCATATTCAGTGGTATGACCAAAAGCCAGGGAACTACAGTATATTTTCTATAAAGTGAAATCTATCAATGGATGAATACATACGATAAGAACAGTACTTAAACTATAAAATCTAGAAATTACAGAATGTCCGTTAGCTCAAAACACTTGACGACATCTCTGAACCGTTAATGAAAGGAATAACGACGTCAGCTGCTAGTGGGCATTGAAGTAAAGCAATGGGGAAAATTGAAAGTTTGTGCCAGACTGGAAAGCAATCTGGACCCTGCCTCTGACCGACTCAAATTTCCAATTTACCCACCCACTACTGACGTAGTGCCCCTGTCCATTATCCTCACTACTGGTAGTGGTCGTTCATTTGATTCATGTAAGAGTTCGAGCTTGTTTGCGCATCTGCATTGAAGAGGTCATTGGCAGTCTCGCCCTAATAATGTACATGTGATATCTTTTCTTTTGGATATGCACGAAAGAACAGGCACCACACGTATATAATTCTGAACTGTATTGAGACCGAATGCCAAGTGGCGTGGAGTTCCCATACGACAGCAAATTTTTCTCTTCTACTATGACACTATTTCATTTCCCTAGTGAGAAAATGTTGTTTCAACATTTTTTTTCACAGTTAATGATATCTTTGGTAGCACTTTTTTGACATCTGAGACGCATTACATAAGTATTTTGGTGGGGCATATATCATTATTTCTGGTACTGATTTTATTTTTTTATACAATGTCTACGTCTCGCCAAACGTTTCGTTTTGTTATTGTGCGACACTATTTTTCTATTGTTTTTGCGTTTGTAACTGTGCTTTAGTTTTTCTAATCACACTACTTGTGTTCCAGTCATTATTACAATATCCTCACTCGTTCCACTTGCTCCATCTAGCAACAAGTTGTGCCTTCTTAACGCTCCCCATGATACTTCGCTCCACCTGGCGCAAGGTCTCCATATTGCTGACACGTCCAAGATTTTTCAAAAATCTTTGTTCTGAGCTGTTGGACGTTCTGTAATTATTAGATTTTGTAGTTTTATATACTTCGTTATCTTAGATACTCACTTATTGCGTGAATTAACTACACGTGTGTTAAATGTATTTCGTTCATACTGTAGAATTTGAAGAAAATTGTTACTGAAACACAAAATGTGTAAGGAATAAAAACTTTTACTATCAAAACTTTCATTTCACTGAGTGCTAAATTGTACATTTTCAGTGTAGTCTTACGACCCACTGAACACCATAATGTAACAGTCCAAGCAGTTACAAACAACCACCGTGGTTGAAAGTTTTAAGAAGACATTGAAAACTGTATCATACCCATAGTGTTCTACATCCGTAAATACTCACACATTCTACGGTAGGGAACAGTGTAAAGTACACTCAACGGACATCACCACACATTATTTCAATGGTAGCCTTACACTATTGGAAGGACGACGGTTCAATCCCGCGTCCCGCCATCCCGATTTAGGTTTTCCGTGATCTGCCTAAATCGCTCCAGGCAAATGCCGGGATGGTTCCTTTGAAAGGGCACTGCCGACTTCCTTCCCCATCCTTCCCTAATCCTATGAGACCGATAACCTCGCTGTTTGGTCTCTTCTCCCAAACAACCAACCAACCTTGCATAATTGTAGCTTTTTCTGTGCGTTGACAGATTTCGCAGTAGCTGCTCTGCCACGCTCTTTTCTTTTATGCAGTTTTCGTCGTATTGTTTCCATTGATACTCTGTTCTCCAGACTCACGTTAAGCTCGACACTCACTTTTGTGGTAGGAGTCTCCTTATTGGCGAAAACGAAAATGGTCTCCTTAGTATATGGGTGATTGCTTTTAATTTTACTATTAGGTGCAGCAGACGAACATTTTCAATGACCTGTCATACAGCAGATATCGACATATCCATTGTACTCTAACTATTGCCACAGAGGGACTAACGAAGACGAAGCTATCTGCCCTCGTTGAACGATTCTGAAACCCGACATGGCGGTACTTACTCTAGATACAGACAATTCCGCAACTATCACAGATCTAACATTATTTCCACATAAGTAGCAATATAGGGGAGGGGCAGGAGAGAGCAAAATTAGTGAGTTATAAATGAATTAGAAACCGAGATCGAGGAGTGTGATGTCTTTTGGTGACAAAGAAAAGAGAAGCACTAGAAGGGCTTATTACGAGACCACTGGAGAGAGAGTGACTACTTAAGTAACTCATATACCACAGTTAAAGCGCACCGCCTTATGCAAACACAGTTGTTGTCAGCTTGTCTCAGTAGGAAGATGTGAAACTGCTTTTCAAATGATAGCCGCAAACAACCACTTCAAATGTTACAGTTGTGTTGGCACTGCTGCTGTTACTAAATTTATCCAGTCTTATTTATTATTTCAAATGTCTGGAAGTCATGAGGTTGTAATAGGGGGCCTAAATAATGAACATTACGTTACTAATGGGTGTTCAAATAAATGAACGAGTGATTAACAGGAAATATATTAGCCTAAAAACGGATACAAAAAAGAAGCAAACCAGGTGGAGCCCATGAAAATTACACAATGTAATTCATTGGTTAGTATTTTACAGTAGTCAACACTCTCCAAAAGCACAAAAAATTATTGACAATACTGTTGACAGCAGCAGACTGTGTGCCTTGAGTTCCGTGTTCGTTCAGTTGTGAAATGAGCTTACTCCGTTCTCAGAACTGCTCCTTCTCCAGCGTAATGAAACCTCGGGGCGCGTGCTTACACCTTCAGTTCACTCGTACCAACTATCGACGTGTCGCAGCGCTAGAACTTGTACAAAGGAAATTGCAGCAGTGCCTCAAAGGCGTTCCTTAGCCCGAGTAGACTAGTTACCCTAGACACCTTGCTCACATTTACACTCCAAAGCAAACGTCTGTTATCTGAGGCTTCTTTGTGATGGCACTGGTGTGCATAACTTAAAGGCAGAAGTAACTCTGGCGTGACGTGTCACTGCCGAGTAACATAGTTCGACGAAAATTAGACCTTGCATAGCTAGATGCAGCTGAAAGAAGTACACAGCGAGATGAACAGAAATGACAGTTTCATTCAAAGACAAGAGCTACACTCAAATCACCGCGATTTATGATGATTCGCTGGACATTTTAAAAGGCAGGAAGTGGTTCATGATACACTATGTGATCAAAAGTATTCGGACAACTGGCTGAAATTGACTTACAAGTTCGTGGCGCGCTCCATCGGTAATGCTGGAATTCAATATGGTGTTGGCCCGCCATTAGCCTTGAAACAGCTTCCACTCTCGCAAACATACGTTTAATCAGGTGCTGAAAGGTTTATTGGGGAATAGCAGCCCATTTTCAACGGAGTGCTGCACTGAGGAGAGCTACCGATATCGGTCGGTGAGGCGCGGCACGAAGTCTGCGTTCCAAAACATCCCAAAGGTGTTCTGTAGCATTCAGGTCAGGACTCCGTGCAAGTCAGTCCATTACAGGGATGTTATTGTCGTGTAACCACTCCGCCACAGGCCCTGCATTATGAGTAGGTGCTCGATCGTTTTGAAATATGCAATCGCCATCGCTCTTCACCAGTGGGAAGAAAGAAGGTGCTTAAAACATCAACGTAGGCCTGTGCTGTGATACTGCCACGCAAAACAACAAGGCGTGCAAGGCCCCTCCATGAAAAACACGACCACATCATAACATCACCGCCTCCGAATTTTACTGTTGGCCCTACACACGCTGGCAGATGACATTCACCGGGCATTCACCATACCCACACTCTGCCATCGGATCGCCACATTGTGTAGCGTGATTCGTCACTCCACACAACGATTTTCTAGTGTTCAATCGTCCAATGTTTATGCTCCTTAAAGCGAGGCGTCTTTTGGTATTTACCGGGGTGATGTGTGACTTATGAGAATGCTCGACCATGAAATCCCAGTTTTCTCACTTCTCACCTAACTGTCGTGGTACTTTCAGTCGGATCCTGGTGCAATTTGGAATTCCTGTGCGATGGTCTGGATAGATGACTGTCTATTACACATTAAGACCCCCTTCAATTGTCGGCGGTCTCGGTCAGTCAACAGACAATATCGGCCTGTACGCTGTTATGCTTTACGTGTTCCTTCACGTTTCCACTTCACTATAACATCGGAAACAGTGGACCTAGGGATGTTTAGGAGTGTGGAAGTTTCGCATACAGACGTATGACACAAGTGACATCCAATCACCTGACCTGGTTCGAAGTCCGTGAGTTCCGTGGAGTGTCCCATTCTGCTCTCTCGCGATGTCTGATGACTACGGAGGTTGCTGATGTCGAGTACCTGGTAGTAGGTGGCAGCACAGTGCACCTAATATGAAAAACGTAAGTTTTTGGGGGTGTCCGGATACTTTTGATCACATAGTGTATTTCGGTGATTGCTGCGGATGGGAATGTATGCTCAGTAACATGCTTCCATGGTGGCCACAAGGTTGATAAGGAGTTTTTGTGTTGGGCATTCTCCATTCCTCGACCAGAGCGATTGAAAACTGCTCGGTGGCCTTTGGTACATGTGGACGTGCTGCGATACGTCTGCCCAACGCATCCAACACGTGCTCGATGGGACTTAAGCAGTGGGGGTGGGGGAGTGGCAGATGGGTAGGCTAGTCAATCACCGAATATCCTCTCGTTCCAAAAGCTACGACACCTGCGCTGTTCGATATTGTCGCTCATTGTCATCCAGAAAAATGAATTCAAGACCCAATGCACCCATGAAAAAGCGCACGTGGGGAAGCAGTACAATGTCACAATAACGTATGACACGGTGAGTGTGCCTCCCCACACCATAAAACAATCCTTTTCGATAGTGTTCCAAGGTAAGTTGCGTGTTCCCATATATCGCCATATGAGGGTACGTGCAGCACGTCGAACATGATCGTTTTGGTGGTCCAGATGCTACGACATGCGGAAGCATAATGTTGCATGGGCGCACTGACTTCCAGGTCTTTGAATACGGTACACTCACCAGTCACCTTTATTGTGACGGTGTGTTCCTTCCACATGAGCGTCTTTTGAGGATTGTATTCGGCGCTGACCACTTTTTGTGGGTGTCTGTGTCCTACCGAATCGAATAACTCAGGTGACGAAGCTCTTGGAACGAGAGGATATTCGGCGAATGGACTGGCCAATCCCCTCGACCCAAACCCCATCGAGCAGGTATGGGATGCGTTGGGGAGACAACGTTTATGGAACTCTACCACAAGCTCGTGTCCGCAGCTCGTGGTCTCCCGGCCGGGTTCTCGCTTCCCGAGCGCGGGGTCCCCGGCTCGATTCTCGGTGGGGTCAGGGATTTTCACCTGCCTCGAATTGAATGGGTGTTTGTGTTGTCCTCCTCATTTCATCATCATTCATGAAAGTGGCGAGATTGGACTGAGCAAAGGTTGGGAATTTGTACGGGCGCTGATAACCGCGCAGTTGAGCGACGCACAAACCAAACATCATCATCATTATCATCACCATCACAAGCTGTCTTTACGGACTTTGTGGTCAGCGTGAGAGCACGTTGCTAAGCATGCTCTGCCTTCCATGGTTATCACAAACCCTATTGAGACCCATGTCTTGCTTTTGTAATGTCGAGGGGACCGTTATGAATAGCGGTGTCTATAGTGTAGGTATTGTCTTTGAACAAAAATTTCATTAATGTTCATCTCATTACGTATTTATTTCAGTTACCTGCTGTGCTGTACTGTACAGTAGCAGTTACTTCTATATATTGTCCAAGTTTCATCGTGCTATGTTTCTTGGCAGTGACACATCATACAGCCGCGTGAGGTAGCCGAGCGGTCTTGGGAGCATTGTAACGGTTCGCGCGCCTTGTCACGGCTCCCCCCGTCGGAGGTTCGAGTCCTCCTTCGGGCACGGGTGTGTGTGTTGTCCTTAGTGTAAGTCAGTTGAAGTTAGATAAGTAGTGTGCAAGCTTAGGGACCAATGACCTCAGCAGTTTGGTCCCATAAGACCTTACCAAATTTCCATATCATACGAAAATTACTTTCTTCCATAAGTTTTGCCCAACAGGATATTGTCGTCTCACTGCTGCTACCATGTCCAGCTCACTTATAATAACGTAGTCTAATGTAGGACATTATCATTCCTTTATGGCGAGTGAATGCCTTGTAATTGGTTCTCTGTTGCCTTCCGCTCTGGTTTCGTGCGATTCTCGCTTGTACTAACGAGCGATCGAACAGTTAATAAAACAGGGAAGTGAAGAAACCCGAGAAGTGAAGATTCGTAGGAATATAGCAAAGATATTCCATGACCGTTTCATGGGCCATAATATTATATAGTACGGTGTAATTCTGACGTGAAGGAAGACATCGACCTTATTCGATTAGGCACACGTTTGTCTTGTTCCCACGCCAGATCAAGAGGAAGCTACTGAGTGTCTCTTGCCGAATCTATACTGATGTTGGGTACGCTTCGTGGGGAAAAATAAAGAATAGTACATATTGAAGTGTTTGTAAGTGAAGTTGATGATACAGCCACAATCACCTACCGTAAATCACTTTTTATTGTGTCTGGTGTCAATGAACGGTTCCCCGTTTGTGCACTTTAGTGGTTGTGCGGCGGTAGCTGTTATGGTTGTGGAGATAATGTTTGAAATGATCGCCATCACATCGTGGTGGTCAGCAGGATATGTTCTGTGTCTTTCGCAACAATGTACTCTTATTCTTTGAAGGAAAAAATTCGAGATTTTTCTATTTATCAAAAAATCCCCGTGTTCTATAACACAACTTGTAACGGAACGTATCGAATTGATCCACACTGGCAAAATCGCGTTAGTCGAGGAATTGTACAACGTAATTAAGACAGGGGAACAACTCGTCGAAAAAGTGTATCCGCCTTTAGAGAAAAACTACGAAAACAAAGAATGGTTGTCTGAGCGAACAATTTTACTATCAAAAAATGAGGTGCTTTTATACTGAGGCGCCAAAAATTAGTACACCACCGGCAAATATGATTATTCATTACAAACGTGTATGTTTCTTGATACGTGTTAGGATTCCAATACCCCATTTAGGACGGGAATAAAGGTATATAATATTTGCGTTAAGCACGAAATTATGAGACATTTACTATACGTCATACACTAAACAGGAGGCAACGTTAGACGCATTAAAGGAAATAATCTTTATAGAAAGGTACCATGACAAATAGTCAAAGCAAAAGTATTTTCTCCGTCTGTTATGTACTTGAATACCAACTGTATGAATATCCATAAATATTCAAGTTTGGATAGGGGTAGAGGGAGAGGGCGATGGCAAATTCTGCTTTCATCATTCCAGTAACACTGTTTACCTATACGTGACTCAAAAACGTTGTCCTTAGTTTACAAGACAAGTACGTTGCTAGAGGTAGTGAATGGGATACTGATAGCTGCACACGGACTTATGAGCGTAGCTGTCTATCATGTCTCCCACAGCTGTTGAACAGTGCATGGCAGAGCATTCACACACCAAACACGACTGTGGGACTAGCCCGACAGATGTCACATTTTACTACAATCGGTGGAATAATGGATCCAGAAAGGTCCTCTGACGTGTCATTTGCGGTCTCTTCCAGTCGTGTGGCAACGATCATCTTACCCGCTGGAAGACACTTCACATTTTCAGCTCATCTAAGGATGTATTGGTAACTCAGTCGGTCAATAATCCCTTCTGCAGATCGAGAAAACCGCCCTGGCAAGAAAAGTTGGAGAAGGACAATCAGAAGCAGAATTACGTCGACACAACGCAAAATCAGTTTGTTTTTTGTCGCTGCATCGCGGTAAGTTTGGTTTCACCACCCGCCTATTTCGGAGGCGGCAACGGCCTTGCCGCAGTGGATACACCGGTTCCCCTGAGATCACCGAAGTTAAGCGCTGTCGGGCGTGGCCACCTCTTGGATGGGTGACCATCTGGGCAACCAACAGCTGTTGACATATTTCGGGGTGCACTCAGCCTCGTGATGCCAACTGAGGAGCTACTCGAACGACTAGTAGCAGCTCCGGTCAAAGAAAACCATCATAACGACCGGGAGAGCGGTGTGCTGACCACACGCCCCTCCTATCCGCATCCTCAGCTGAGGATGACACGGCGGTCGGATGTTCCGGATGGACCACTTGTGGCCTGAAGACGGGAGTGCTATCTCTGAGTCCCGTATGCACCGGATTTCATGTTGTTCTGGTTTACAAAGAGACTGACTGGCTCCTGGTTGATAGTTTTTTTCTGTTTTTTCCGTATTTCGGTCAGTTGGCACACGTAACTCAGCGCTCGTGAGTGACGAATATTTAATTCTTTGGATGAAAACCAAGCTGGAAGGGTACTCTGCAACGTATAGAACGTAAAAAAAAGTGTAAATTTCGCCAACTGCTAAAGAATGAGTATTTCGTATTGCATGTAGGAAGATTGCAGCGAAATGCACGAAGACCTGCAGAGGGTCGACGGCCAGTGCAGTGCCTGGCAGCTCATACGCCACTTACATGTGACTAATGATTGCTTTCTCAGTTGAAAGATTGCCCTGCGAAAAGCTGTCCGTTTCCATCAGCTGAGGCCCTGTAGAAAGAACTGCTTTTCGACACGGAGAGAAAAGAAACGAGCAACAACAATGTGTTGCGGCTGCGCGCACTTTTGCATTGACGCAGCAAATGGACGGAGAGCCAGTTAAGCGGTATTGTTCGTTAACGACGATATATTGTACTCTCTGAGGCATGCAAGCACTTCGCAGAAGTCATTGTTTGACACACACATCCACTTCATCCCTGGGCATCAGACTGCGTACCTCCAGCTAGCGTGACTAGTTCCATTAGCTGTGCCGACAACTGGAACATATACTGTATTCGAACATTATGAAGTACCCCGAAGAAAACGATTTATTGACACATAATCAGCACGGTTTCAGAAAATATCGTTCTGGTGGAACACAACTAGCTCTTTATACTCATGAAGTAATAAGGGGATGTCAAATTGATTTCATATTTTTAGATTTCCAGAAGGCTTTCGACACCGTTCCTCTCAAGTGTCTTCTAACCAAACTACATGCCTACGGAGTATCGCCTCAGTTGTGCGACTGGATTCGTGATTTCCTGTCAGAAAGATCACAGTTCGTAGTAATAGACGGAAAGTCATCGAGTAAAACAGAAATAATATCCGGCGTTCCCCAAGGAAGTGTTATAGGCCCTCTATTGTTCCTGATCTATATTAACGACATAGGAGACAATCTGAGTAGCCGTCTTAGATTGTTTGCAGATGATGCTGTCATTTACCGTCTTGTAAAGTCATCAGATGATCAAAACGACATGCAAAATGATTTCGATAAGATATCTGTATGGTGCGAAAAGTGGCAATTGACCCTCAGTAAGGAAAAGTGTGAAATTATTCACATACTAAAAGAAATCAGCTAAAGTTCGATTACACGATAAGTCACACAAATCTGAAGGCTGTAAATTCAGCTAAATACTTGGGGTTACAATTACAAATAATCTAAATTGGAACGATCACATAGATAATATTGTGGGTAGATCAAACCAAGGACTGCGATTCATTGGCAGATCACTTAGAAGGTGCAACAGGTCTACTAAAGAGACTGCTTACACCACGCTTGTCCACCCTATTCTGGAGTATTGCTGTGCGGTGTGGGATGCGCATCAGGTGGGACTGACGGATGACATCGAAAAAGTACAAAGAAGGACAGCTCATTTTGTATTATCGCGAAATCGGGGAGATAGTGTCACAGACGTCATACGTGAATTGGAGTGGCAATCACTAAAATAAAGGCTTTTTCGTTGCGACGGGATCTTCTCATGAAATTTCAATCACCAGTTTTCTCCTCCGATTGCGAAAACATTCTGTTGGCACCCGCCTACATAGGGAGAAATGATCATCACGATAAAATAAGAGAAATCAGAGCTCGCACCGAAAAATTTAAGTGCTCGTTTTTCCCGCGTGCCGTTCGAGAGTGGAACGGTAGAGAGACAGCTTGAAGGTGGTTCATTGAACCCTCTGCCAGGCACTTTATTGTGAATAGCAGAGTAATCACGTAGATGTAGATGTAGATCTGTTTCCTTCCCAAACAGTCGCTGTCTGTTGTCCACATGAGTGTATGTGACTCGTTAGTGTGTTACAGCATTTGAGTCGATACTCCATTCTTTTAGATATTCGGTACTTCCAGCAACAAAATACAGCTGAATTGTTGTTGACCACTTTGGAAGGGGACGTTACCATAGTCACGGCCATTTTCTCTGACGTGTGTCACTCGCGACGCCTCTCAGATGCCGACCAACCACTGTGTGGGGCTCCGCTGCTGATCGCAGACGAAACTCCCGTATCTATTAAATGAATGTTTGCGGTAGAAGAATTCCTTTATACCTTTACGGTATTTTTTATAGCCCACAAATTTTTATCCGTACAAGCTTAACATCCGCATGGCGTCACGTCCAATACACAGTAATAACTTTTTTATGTATGCCTCATTTTTACGACAAGCTGTCTGTTGTTCGGGACGAAGATCCTATCTTAAAAGTTTGATGCTCGTGCGGGGAACCGTTAAACTGGAAATTTTAGAAAAGCGCGTTATTTGGTGAGGAGAAGGCAGCGTTTTCTGAACGCAACCCGCGCAACGGCCCATTCTAGTACACGCTTCCTAAATTTTCAAATAAATTCCCATAAGTTCTAAATAACTTTTTCCTTCTTTCTCCTACTTTCGTTTAACGGGTACCTTCTGCCGTCATTGCCGTATGACCTGCAAGAAAGTTTCGTTTTCACATTGAAACAACACAGTCAATAGAATAGCTCTGCTATCGTTAAGCTTAAGGTAATGACGGAACCAACCACAGATGAAAAAGCATCCTTTGTACCCAGATGTTTGCGGTCGGGCGATATTGTCTTCGTTCTGGTCTCGACCGCCAAACTGTGTGTAAGGTGCAGTCTAATACATCACACATCTTGTGTGAAAACCCCCATATTATCAAGAGCATTGAAATGGTCGTAAGAAGGAAAAAAAGTTTCGTATGCTTCTTATATACCTTTTTAAACTTAAAACGTAGTCCTTTTCTTATGGACGCAGATGACAGATTTCTTTAGGAAACTTACTAATCAATTTTTGCCATCAATCTTTCAACTTGTTTGATGCTGATCGCCATGTTTTCCCGTCTTGTGACGATCATTTTCTCTCCACGTAACTAATAAAACCAACATTCTCTTCAATCTCCTAGTTTCTAGATGCCGTAGGAGATGACCCACTAACCTGTTCAAATCGTTCAAATGGCTCTAAGCACTATGGGACGTAACATCTGAGGTCATCAGTCCCTTAGACTTAAAACTATTTAAACCTAACTAACTTAAGGCCATCACACACATCCATGCCCGAGGCAGGATTCGAACCTGCGACCGTAGCAGCAGCGCGGTTCCGGACTGAAGCGCCCAGAACCGCTCGTTCATAATGGCTGGTCACTAACCTGTCCCTTTCAGTTGTCTTCCATTGACTTCTTTCTTACCTTTTCTTTAAGTGCTTCATTTCGTACGTAATTCGTCCGCCTAATTTTAAACATTCTTCGGTAGCACTACATATCAAATGCTTCCAGTTTCTTCTACTCCACATTTTTAATGGTCTACGATTAACTTCCATAAAATGTTGTGCCCCAAATGTACAGATTCAGGATTTCTTCGAGATTCCTGTATCAATATTTGATACCAATATAGCTCTAAGAGAATGCATTCATCTGAGCCTGTCTACATCCCGTGTAACCCAGTTATCCAATACGCAGCAATTTATTTACAGTTCCCTTTCATAATGTTTTGTACGGTGAGGTAAAAAGACGAGGGCTAATAGAAATTCTTGGGTAACAGAAGAAAAATTGAATTTAATTGATGAAAGGCGAAAATATAAAAATGCAGTAAATGAAGCAGGCAGAAAGGAATACAAACGTCTCAAAAATGATATCGACAGGAAGTGCAAAATGGCTAAGCAGAGGTGGCTAGAGGACAAATGTAAGGATGTAGAGGCTTATCTCACTAGGGGTAACATAGATACTGCCTACAGGAAAATTAAAGAGACCTTTGGAGAAAAGAGAACCACTTGTATGAATATCAAGAGCTCACATGGCAACCCAGTTCTAAGCAAAGAAGGGAAGGCAGAAAGGTGGAAGGAGTATATAGAGGGTTTATACAAGGGCGATGTGCTTGAGGACAATATTATGGAAATGGAAGAGGATGTAGATGAAGACGAAATGGGAGATAAGATACTGCGTGAAGAGTTTGACAGAGCACTGAAAGACCTGAGTCGAAACAAGGCCCCGGGAGTAGACAACATTCCATTAGATCTACTGATGGCCTTGGGAGAGCCAGTCATGACAAAACTCTACCATCTGGTGAGCAAGATGTATGAGACAGGCGAAATACCCTCAGACTTCAAGAACAATATAATAATTCCAATCCCAAAGAAAGCAGGTGTTGACAGATGTGAAAATTACCGAACTATCAGTTTAATATGTCACAGCTGCAAAATACTAACGCGAATTCTTTACAGACGAATGGAAAAACTGGTAGAAGCGGACCTCGGGGAAGATCAGTTAGGATGCCGTAGAAAGGTTGGAACACGTGAGGCAATACTAACCTTACGACTTACCTTAGAAGAAAGATTAAGAAAAGGTAAACCTACGTTTCTAGCATTTGTAGACTTAGAGAAAGCTTTTGACAATGTTAACTGGAATACTCTCTTTCAAATTCTGAAGGTGGCAGGGGTAAAATACAGGGAGGGAAAGGCTATTTACAATTTGTACAGAAACCAGATGGCAGTTATAAGAGTCGAGGGGCATGAAAGGGAAGCAGTGGTTGGGAAAGGAGTGAGACAGGGTTGTAGCCTCTCCCCGATGTTATTCAATCTGTATATTGAGCAAGCAGTAAAGGAAACAAAAGAAAAATTCGGAGTAGGTATTAAAATTCATGGAGAAGAAGTAAAAACTTTGAGGTTCGCCGATGACATTGTAATTCTGTCAGAGACAGCAAAGGACTTGGAAGAGCAGTTGAACGGAATGGACAGTGTCTTGAAAGGAGGATATAAGATGAACATCAACAAAAGCAAAACGAGGATAATGGAATGTAGTCAAATTAAATCGGGTGATGCTGAGGGAATTAGATTAGGAAATGAGACACTTAAAGTAGTAAAGGAGTTTTGCTATTTAGGGAGTAAAATAACTGATGATGGTCGAAGTAGAGAGGATATAAAATGTAGACTGGCAACGGCAAGGAAATCGTTTCTGAAGAAGAGAAATTTGTTAACGTCGAGTATAGATTTAAGTGTCAGGAAGTCGTTTCTGAAAGTATTTGTATGAAGTGTAGCCATGTATGGAAGTGAAACATGGACGATAACTAGTTTGGACAAGAAGAGAATAGAAGCTTTCGAAATGTGGTGCTACTGAAGAATGCTGAAGATAAGGTGGGTAGATCACGTAACTAATGAGGAGGTATTGAATAGGATTGGGGAGAAGAGAAGTTTGTGGCACAACTTGACTAGAAGAAGGGATCGGTTGGTAGGACATGTTTTGAGGCATCAAGGGATCACAAATTTAGCATTGGAGGGCAGCGTGGAGGGTAAAAATCGTAGAGGGAGACCAAGAGATGAATACACTAAGCAGATTCTGAAGGATGTAGGTTGCGGTAGGTACTGGGAGATGAAGAAGCTTGCACAGGATAGAGTAGCATGGAGAGCTGCATCAGACCAGTCTCAGGACTGAAGACCACAACAACAACACGGTGATGTCACTTGTACTTCGAAAAATTACCATATGTTTCATTTCTTCAGAGAATACATATATTCCGCACAGTAGAGATAATCTCTACACGTGTCAAATATCTTTACCTTTCACGCAAAATTTAGCATCGAGAATAGATCATATAGTACGAAATCTGGGAATAGGGTCGATGCATTTCGAAGTGACGCCGTTTACCTTTGCAGCGGACAAAGTATCACCCACCGTACTGTGTTCGTTTAACGTCACCTGTTCGCATTCTGATTTTGGCCGTTGGCCAATTTGCAATGAACACATTCCAGTTTTCTACCCTTTTCCATATTGTCAGCCAGCATGATACGCTGAAGCCCTCTGAAACCAACAGCTTTTGCTTTCCTGTTTCTTTTCTATTTTCCCTTTGAATACAGTTTTACTGTGGAATATAATGGTGGATCTGTAGTGCGAACTTCATTGTGCAGAAGTGTCAGTCTCTTATAATAACGCTCACCGGAACCCATAGATTTCTAGATAAAGCACTAATCTTGGGAAGACTGCTGGAAGATCTACAACCGTTTACTTTTTCTCGGATATTTTGTTAAGTGAGTTTAGCTCTACAGGTAACACATGTAATTTACATTACTAAACGGCTAATCCGGTTCGTGGCACCCGATACCAAGTTGCAGTTCGCCTTCTTAATGGCTTTCAGGGGCAGGATTTAAAAATTTTGAGTGCTGTCATAATCTACTCGTTAAAAGGTATAATATTATGTTAAAGATTTAATACAGTAAGGCAAATATTACAGTTAGAAACTATGTAATCGTCTGGAGGCAGCGTAACTCACCGCGCACAAATACCCAGGCTACATGCATCCAGAATTTAAGAGCAAGACCACTAAGTGACTTCCAACAAATTTTAAACGTAATTTGAAACCTTTCCTAAATCTCGAATTTTTAACAAATTAACTCGTTTGTAAAGTAATCACAAGTTTAAAATGGGAGGTGATCGGTTTCATTCGGGCCCACGCAAGAAATTCCTGGGAGATAGAACGAGTTAAGGGGCCCAATACGTTTAATATTATTGTCAGTACATCAGTATAATGGCCGTCTAGGTAAGATTATTGTCGTATTGTCAATAACAGAAATACTGACCAGCAGTATTAATGGCGACCAAACTATTCTCAGTATTACCAATGCGTATTGAGCATGTGTGGGCGAGGATGATCGATTTGACAAAAATTCAAATGGTTCTAAGCCGTATGGGACTTGACATCTGAGGTCATCATCCCCTAGACTTAGAACTACTTAAACCTAAGGACATCACACACATCCATGCCCGAGGCATGATTCGAAACTGCGACCGTAGCGGTCACGCGGCTCCAGACTGAAGCGCTGAGAACCGCTCAGCCACAACGGCCGGCTCGATTTGACAATTCGCCATCCTCTTCTTCGGATTTGTCCAGTTTGACTCTTGTGTAATACAGCCAATATCTGCTAAGTTCAAGCGATTTCGACTTTTAAACTTTTTAAAATGAATAAACAAATGATGGCTTAATTTATTTAGAGTTACGGTAACAACCCAAGCGTATGCTATAAACAGTCAAAAGTATTTTTGCGCAGATAATTGAAAATGCTTGCTAATAGTGTGATATTAACACGCCAAATTTCGAACACTGGAATGACCTGTCTGTGGCCAAAAATATCGAAGTTACTCCCAAGTGCTTGTCCACTGGGACTGCGTACCTCGTTGCCGTTATTGTTCTTCTAGTCTTTCTCTTATTAAAATTAATAAATAATTCGTATCCCTTGGACGTATTAGAACACTGCAACTGTTAAAGTTGAACGAAATTTATAATGAATTACATGCCACTAGTTGCTTTTCTAGATGTTTATTTTTCCATGATGACAACTGAAGATGCCTGGCATCCCATATGCAGATGTTTACATTTATTTGTTGTCTCGTGAACGTTGTTTTCGTATTAATGATGTTGCAACGGAAGTACGTAAGCCAGCAGTGTATGTAAAGTAGCAATGTTCACGACGGTTAAATAAATGTAAACGTCTGAAGATGAGGCGATCATAAAGTGTATGGACACTCAAAAACATAATTTGTTGGCGTGGCGCGTCGGGAAAGGAGAGCCATTAGTATAGGTGCGTTGTCCCATAAAGATTAATGACGCAGACACAACAATTTTGATTTTATGCGCTTGGAGCGCTGCTATCGCGTCACGTGACGTGGCGGCTTGCGACCTTAAGTATGTGAATCGGCCTGTGGGTCACGAAAGGTTGTCTGTCATGCCTGTATTAAAGAATCGAGGGTTAACTGATACATAACTAAGCTAGTAAATCTGGGATGAGAAATAGCAATATCTCCAATGTAAGTAAATTTTTATTGTGGCTCCATAAAACGTATAAGAATTAGATTTACTACACGCAGACAGTAAATTTAACATCGCGCAAGCGCAATATACTGCCTGTTAGTAAATTCGTTTACTTGTAAACTTAGGGAGTTGTGTGACTTCTCTTTCGAGTTTCCAAGTGTTACATTTCGTACGTAAGAATGTGTAACCTGAAATGCGTAAAACGTTGACAAGTCAGCACATTTTACGACTGATAACCATAGAGCTGTGTGCAGTTGGTCAAGTAATTCATACCCTTACTAAAATCAGGACGAATAATGAAAAGATGAGCATTTCATCCTACAGCTGCTATTCGAGACTGCAAAATTTAAAAGATCCAAGGTTTTTAAATATAACGTTTCCCTTAAATCAGTTGAGAAACATTACATGGACACAAGTGAGGCAGAATAGAAAATATCGATTTTTAAATTTTTACTACAGTATTATTTTTAAATGTGTGTAGGTATGCTCCATTTATTAACAATGTTTGCCCGCATCTCGTGGTCGTGCGGTAGCGTTCTCGCTTCCCACGCCCGGGTTCCCGGGTTCGATTCCCGGCGGGGTCAGGGATTTTCTCTGCCTCGTGATGGCTGGGTGTTGTGTGATGTCCTTAGGTTAGTTAGGTTTAAGTAGTTCTAAGTTCTAGGGGACTGATGACCATAGATGTTAAGTCCCATAGTGCTCAGAGCCATTTGAACCATTTTTAACAATGTTTCTTAGGCTTCGTATCAGACAACTGATTTGTGCGATTGTCACTTATGAACGTCGCAATGCCTTCTAAGGTTACTTTAATCGCTTTGATACAGAGTGCATTGCAGGTGACAACTTATTCGGGAACATTGTTTCGCTCAGAGATATAAGTTGACTGATAGCCTAAGCCTCTGAATAGGTCCATAAGCCACAGTGGATAACGCAACAGAACGAGCCGCGCACGTTATTAGTGGGGAATAACTTGGTCACGTAACTAGTTACAACCACGTTCCAATTCAAATTACTTACTTATGTACCCCGCAGAGTAAGCACGGAAAGCGGTCGTAATGATACTTTGACGGGCAGCCGCCTTGGCATTAAATTTACTAACGATGAGGAGAAAAAAGGAGCGACAGTCTCGAAAGAAAAGGTTCTAGGACTGTGCAGCAAAACGTTAATGCTGAGTAAATCCATAGTGTGCAAATTACAGCAGAAGGGACAACGGTGCCTAGAGAATATGGAGGACTGGGTCTCAAGTATTTTAGTCCAAAGAAGAAATGAGATGGACAATGCAAGTATCTCCTCTAAAATCCGTGAGAGGCCAAAATAGATATCTCATTGACACTATGGATAAATATGTTATTAGGCATCGATTTCTGCAACATTATCGACAATACAGAGAAATACCAGCTTTCTGAACACTCCACAGCTTGTGTAGCAAAGAACTGGCTAGCAAGGAAATTGAGACAAATTTTTATGTCCATAGGATTACTTTTAAAAAGTGATAGAATTAATGTACTATCATGTGCTAGCGAAAGGACATACTTGTAAAAAAAGGCATACTACTACGAAACCTGAATTCAAGGAGAAAGAGGAGGTGATTAGTGTTCAACTTCCCATCGACATCGAGGTCATTAGAGACGGAGCACAAGCTTGAATTGGGGAAGGATGGAGAAGGAATGCGGCTGTGCTCTTTCTAAGGAACAATGGCATTTTCCTTGAGCGATTTGGTTTAAATTCGGAAAACATAAATCAGGATAGCCAGACGCGGGCTCGAACAGTTCAAATGGCTCTGAGCACTATGGGACTTAACATCTGAGGTCATCAGTCCCGTAGAACTTAGAACTACTTAAACCTAACTAACCTAAGGACATCACACACATCAATGCCCGAGGCAGGATTCGAACCTGCGACCGTAGCGGTCGCGCGGTTCCAGACTGAAGCGCCTAGAAGCGCTCGGCCACACCGGCCGGTGGGCTCGAACAGTTGTCCTTCCGAATGCGACTCCAGTGTGCTCACCACTGCTAAAACGTAGATGCATACAGACTACATTGTAAGTAAACACTATCAAAGTTTCAATGTAAAAACAGGATTTAACCACGTAATATCGGTACGAACTGAGTACCGAACAAAGCAACCAAAATTATACCCCAAGTTATATCGACTGATGGTTTCATTATCTACAACCATTACTGTCATTTTAAGCACGAATGATGATGGGATCTGTCACCTAAAAGACTCAGGCATCAATATTTAATTTCATTCAGTTTTTGTATGTTTATGTCTGTATATGCGACCATGTATACAGGGTGTCACATTTATCTCGTACAGAAACAAAACCAAAAATGGAATAAACAAACATGGTTCAGCTATCGGGGGATACGATTGCCTTTCTTGTAACATTTTACGTTGCGAAAATATTAACAGTATTCGCATTTTTTTTTAAATAGCACGTCCTCTCCTCAAACCTATTCAGAAACGTTTTCACATATTCACTTAAACATTCAACTTAATAAATAACAGAAACAGAAATCTTTATTATCATTTCGTAGTACTGTAACCCAACTGTGGGCGCGAAAAACGTTGGAACATGCCAAGGCGCAAAGTATTGAGAATGGTCAGTGGTACATCGCTCCACGTCTTTTACGCACCCACAAGAGAAAAATTCCAGAGGATTTCCGTCAGGAGACCGAGAAATCCAGTCCACTGTTCCTCTACAACCAAAGCATCCGGCAGGATACCTTCGTTTTAGAAGACGACGTGCACGCAGGTGTTTCGTGATGGACGAACATCGTGTTGATACCACAATAGCATTCTGGGCTTCTTAACAGCACTTCATCCAGAAGACGAGGAAGAGCATTACATGATTACTCTGCAATTCACACTTAAGTGCCTGGCAGAAGATTCATCTAACCCCTTTCACACTATTCACCTATCGTTCCACTCTCAAACAGCGCGCGGGAAAAACGAACACTTCAATCTCTCCGTGCGAGCTTTGATGTTCCCTATGTTATTACGCAGGTGGGTATCAACAAAATATTTTCTCATTCGAGGAGTAAGTTGGAGATTGACATTTGATGAAAAGATGTCGCCGCAACGAAAAACGCCTGTGTTTCAATATTACCATCCCGGCTTGCTGATCATATTCGTGACACTCTCTCACCTATTTCGTGGTAATACGAAACGGGCTGCACTTCTTTGAATTGTTTCGATGTCCTCCGTCAATCCTACGTGATAACGATCCCATACCGCAGAACAGTACTCCAGAACAGGGCGGACAAACGTAGTGAAGCACTCACTTCATTGGATTTGTTGCGGCTTCTAAATGTTCTGGCAATAAAAAGCAGTCCTTTGTTCGCCTTCCCAATAATGTTCTGTGTGTGACAGCTCCAGTTCAAATTATCCTTAATTGTAATCTCTAAGTATTTAGTTAAATTGACAGCCTTTACATTTGTGTGATTTCTAGTGTAACCGAAATTTAAAGGATTCCTTTTACAATTCACGCAGAGTATCTCACACGTTTCATTATTCAGCATCAGTTACCATTTTTCGCTCCGTACAGGTGTCTTGTCTAAATCAATTCGCAATTGATTTTGATCTTATGATCACAGCTTCTGATGACGCTAAATCACTGCATCATTTGCAAAGCAGCTGCAATTATTTTAAAAGCTGCATTATGACTACTAGGGCCTGCCATCTTATTACTTTTTTACTCCACACAGATCTCTTAGCCAGTATGCATGGCCACCACCGTGCAGCAAAATTATGCTACGCGGTTGAGGCTACGGGCACTGTTGCCAATGCAGCATCACGTGGAGGTAGGGCTGCGTGGAGTTCTTTTATCTGCACTTTGGTGTTATCTTTTATTTACTTAACAGCAATTATACTTGCTTTTAAAGAAAAACACGGGAATTTGGAAGTAGGAAATTATAAATTTGCGAACAATCTAAGTTGCCTACTCAGATTGTTTCCTAAAACATTTATTTGGATTAATAGCAGCAGGGGCCCCGTGGCAGTTCGTGGGGAAACTTTAGATGTCATTTCTGTTTTACTCGATGAGTTTCCGTCTGTTACTACGAAATGTGACCTTACTGACAGGAAATCTAAAGGCTGTCAGTTGAAATAAATACTTAGGGGTTACAATTACGAATAATTTAAACTGGAACGGTGACATACCTAAGTACATAACGTCTCTGGGAAGACGAACCGAAGATTACTTCTTATTGGCAGAACTTTAGAAAGTGCAACAAATCCACTAAAGAGACTGCTTTCACTGCGCAACGTTGAAACAGTTCAAAGAAGTGCAACTCGCTTCGTATTATCTCGAAATAGGTGAGAGAGTGTCACGAGTATGATCAGCAAATTGGGATAATAATAGTAAAACAAAGGCTTTTTCGTTCAGGCGAGATCTTTTCACGAAATATCAGTCTCCACCAATCCACTCGCACGACTATGAATATACACCATATGCACGCAATTTGATTAGAAGCTGCTTGTGAGGAACAGTATCAAAAACCTGCTGGAAATCTAAAAATAAGGAATCAGTTTGAGATTCCCTGTCGATATCATTCATTACTTCGAGCGAATAAAGGGCTAGTAGTGTTTCACAAGGCCAACGGCCTTGCCGCAGTGGTAACACCGGTTCCCGTCAGATTACCGAAGTTAAGCGCTGTCGGGTTGGGCTACCACTTGGACGGGTGACCATCCGGTCTGCCGAGCGCTGTTGCTGGTGCACTCAGCCCTTGCGAGGTAAACTGAGGAGCTACTACAATAAGACGTAGCGGCTCCAGTCTCGTAAACTGACATACGGCCGGGATAGCGGTGTACTTCCCTCCATATCCGCATCCGGCGACGCATGTGAGCTGAGGATGACACGGCGGCCGGTCGGTACCGTTGGGCCTTCATGGCCTGTTGGGTCGGAGACCAGTGTTTCACAAGAACGATATTTTCCGATCCATGCTGATTATGCATCAGTAGGTCGTTCTTTTTTTCGCGGTAATTCATAATGTTCAGATGTAGTGTATGTTCCAAAATCCTACTGCAAATCGACCTCCGTGATATACAGGGTGAAAAGTATTTAAACCGACAAACTCTGGGAGGTTGTAGGGGACATCAAAACAAATATTTTTCCCTAATGTCATTTTTTCCTATGAGGAGTATTTAAACCAGTACAGGAAGATTTCTCTGGCGGCAAATGAATTAAACCAACACTTTTCCATTTTTTTTTATGACCAAGAGACAACAGATTAACACAATCCAGTTTCAATTACAGTAGATTTTAAAAAATGCCTCCATTGACACGTAAACCAAGATTACACCGTCGGATCATGTTCTGTCTGACACGGGCAAAAACCCCAGGAGTATCCTGAATTGTTCCTGCTGCTGCTACTATCTGGGCAACCAGATGCTCTTCTGATGCAACAGGCCGAAGTGGCCGTGCGGTTAAAGGCGCTGCAGTCTGGAACCGCAAGACCGCTACAGTCGCAGGTTCGAATCCTGCCTCGGGCATGGATGTTTGTGATGTCCTTAGGTTAGTTAGGTTTAACTAGTTCTAAGTTCTAGGGGATTAATGACCTCAGCAGTTGAGTCCCATAGTGCTCAGAGCCATTTGAACCATTTTTTGATGCAACAGGAGTTGCGTAAACAAGCCTCCGCATCTCCCTCCACACAAAAAAGTCCATTGGGGACATATCTGGGAATTTAGCAGGCCATGGTACAGGACCACCTCTGCCAATCCACGTTTCTGGGAACCGTCGGTCCAGGAATCGACGCACACGACGACTGAAATGTGCCGGCGCTCCGTCATGTTGGAACCACATGCGTTGTCTTGTAGGGAGCGGGACGTCTTCCAGAAATTCTGGCAATGCTCTGGCGAGAAAATTGTAGTAGTGCCTGCCATTTAATGGCCTAGGTAGCAGATACGGCCCAATTAAACAGTCCCCAGCAACACCGACCCACACATTAACGAAGAACCGCACTTGATGAGCGCTAGTAACTGTGGCATGTGGGTTACCCTCACTCCAAACATGCGAATTGTGAACGTTGAAGACTCCATCACGCCCGAACGTATCGGTAAACAACACAGAGGATGGAAATGTTGGATGCATTTCGCACTGTTCCAGCTACCTCTGCGAAAACTGTGCTCTGGGTGGATAATCAACTGGTTCCAGGTTGTGGGCACGCTGTAAGTGAAATGGACGTAACAACTGTTCTCGAAGGACTGTTCTTACATTCGTCTGATTCGTCCCCATGTTACGTGCAGTTGCACGAGTGCTGACTGAAGGATCCCGCTACACATGCTGCAAGACAGCTTCATCAAATATCAGCGTTCTTACCGTGCGACGGCGTCCCTGTCCAGGTAATCTGCTAAATGACCCGGTCTCACGCAGACGTTGGTACGCAGCAGCAAAGGTCGTATGATTCGGGATACGCGATTAGGATATTGTTGTTGATAAACCCGCTGTGCAGCTTGTCTGTTGTGGTGCGCTACGTAGTACGCACCAACAAAATCAGTGTACTCGCTCCAGGTGTATTGCTCCATTAGTAAACAGAGACAATGCACTACGACACTGGTGGACAGCAGTTGCCTACAACTGAAGAGCGTAATACGCCCCTAACAACTGAAGATCGTAATCGGTCTCAAACAACTGAAGAGCGTAATAGAGCTTCCACCGGTTTAAATAATCCTCATAGGAAAAAATGACATTAGGGAAAAATATTTGTTTTGATGTCCCCTACAACCTCCCAGAGTTTGTCGGTTTAAATACTTTTCACCATGTAGATATGTCATCCAGCGGATTACTCCTTACGCACCTTCCGTGTGGCGAGCGGTTTTATGCGATTGCTGAGTGTGGATGCGCTATATCAGCATATTCGTGAGAGAAGAGCCTGTAACGAACATCTAAGCTGTGTCGGCACCTTCCCCCTCCGCCCCCCCCCCCCCTTCGTTAAATCTGGGGGGAAAAATGACAGGAACCGCTCTTACCAACAGTAAAACTCGTTTCACGTAACTCCCACAGCTTGGTAGAAATTTACCAGCCGTCTGATGGATCCGCACTCGTAATTCGTGCAAATCCGTCGGATTGGGGCCCTGTTGCGTGTAGACGCCGGGCTGCGGGAGCCGGCAGCGCGCGCGCGGCGCCGCCAGTGGCGCCTCTGGCGGTGGCGACGTGCAGTAGGGCGTCGGTGCGTGTTCCGACGGCGGGCAGTGTCGCGTGCGTCGCCGCCGCCGCCGCCTCCAGTCACGCCTACCTGGCGTCGCTAAAGTCTACGTGTCGGCTTCCGCGCGAGTCACGTCCTCCGCGTGCAGTGATTTCGCCATAGGTGACACGCCGTCGGCCTTCTGCGCCGACCGAGTCTCCAGTGTACAAACTAACACCACCGCCTCTAACTGCGCAAACTGATACCTGTCCGCGTAGTATACCAAACTGTTTTGTTTTGTGAAAGCTCAAGTAAGTTGCTCCATATTGAACATTACAATGCAGGAACTCTTTCCATGTGCGTAATTTGCGCGAAATTTGACGACTTACGAGCCAGAAATTTTTCATTTCCTTTTTGATGTGCTTCACGCGATTGGAGCGTTAATAGTCGAGTATCAGACGCTGCTTTGTACCGGGAAATTGAGCCCCATTTTGAACAAAGCAACCGAGTTACAAGGCTAGAAATTTTGACGTTCGGTAACTTCAACATTGAAATATGTCTGATTTGCCTGTGAATTACCAACAGTAATTCTTTTCATTCGTTTACAGTAAAAATCTGCTTGAGGTATCGCTCTAAGCTTGTGGATATAGCTTGATACCAGTGCCTACCAATTTTAATTGTATATTACAGCACTGAGGATGGTCACTAAGTGACTGAAAATCGATTTTGCTGACAATAAAACAACAAAATACGGCCAATGCTGATTTTACTTCCAATTCTATCCACTATTTGGTCGTAGTGCACACAACACGCCATGGAGTCGCCAATCAATACTATATTTTCGATCGGTTCGTAGAGAGATTTGCGGCAAATAAGTTTATGTAATTCTACTACAAAACCAGTAACACTTCCATTGAAACAGTCACCTAATTACTAATTTTCTAGCTATGTATCCAGATGTACTATCCCAAATTCACTATCTTTATTTGTAACTGGATAAAATCCGCTCTGTTGTGAATGCATGATGCATATAAGAACAAAGCGAATAACTGGTGCATGAAAGCAGAATTTTATATCACCTGATTTAAACGTAACGACATCACTGAGCAAGAAAGATGAAATTACGTAAAAACTTCTGTTGTGGCCTGCATGTTATTTTACAACTGAGAAAGAAGGGTGGTCGTTATTGATGCGAGCCACATTTTTTTTTTTTTTTTGCGGTGAAGCTGATTTGTTTTGCTCTAACACGCGTGTTTACAGCAGCAGTATGTGGAGTTTCTTAACGTGAGTGCGTGTTTACAGCTGCAGTATTTGATGTTTTTCAGCGCTGGATAGTTACCGTCGTTCGCCGTATCACTAAGGAAAATGCTTTGCTGAGAAAATTTTAGATACATTATCATACAATTCTGTTGCAGTATTTTGTACCTCAGAATTTGGTTTTGTCACGTCAGCAGCATGGCTTCGGTTATCGCCTAGGAATCAGCGACCAATAATTTTTGGTAATCTCTACTGGCGTGTTTCAGATCACTGAGATGCAAAGTAGGGTGTACACGTAGTAAGTGTTCTTGTTCTTAGCTTCCCGAAAGGTCATCTGCAGTTATCATCTCGAGCACACTTTTGCCTTCATCTTCGAAGCATTGAGGACTGAAGATTAAAATCCATATTCCTTACATTTTCTCTGGACGACAATGAAGGAACAACCCATTTCTGCTACTGTTATAGGTATAAATTTAATGTTATTCATTTATCACAGCTGAGATTGAACGCGGGTGAAATTTTTCCTCTAAACTGACACGGGGTTCGTGTACTGGAGAGAAACATACAATGTGTGGGTTATATTTCACAAGTTGCAGCTCTGGCAAGCCACACGAATCCTGACCCTGCATTTCACGGTCTGTGTTGTACCAGTTGAGCTTTGCGAACATGTCTGTCCTACCTGCTCGAAGCTCCAACTTAATAACTTCCTTCATTGCTTCGAAGTTCCTGAGACGTTCTCGACTGCACTATACTTTGCCTATGGGAAATGTTTAAGCGCATTTTAACTACAGTTCTGGACCGTGTATGCAGGTATGCTCTACAGACCTGTCATTTCATACATTAGTTATCTGCAGTCTATTGTCCACAGGCATAGATGGTTTTTTTAAAGGTCTCTGTCACTCTTTACGCTCAGCCGATGTAAAAAAAATTAGATGAAGTTATTCGCGAATTACGTCATCGGCGCAGGTTAATTTCGCAGTTACCTTTCACTACCTCGATGGGATCATTATTGTGTGATCATTAATACGAGATGCCAGGAAAAGAGAGGCCGATAGCTCGAATGGCGCTGTGGTGTCGTGCTTTGATTTTAATTCGACCTTTGCGTCATAGTTCATCTCTGTTGTCACCGTGTGGCGATTGTTATGTGCTGCGCTGAGTGTCATTGTCTATAGTCCGATTAAAATTACTTCATAGTTGACACTTTACCCGTTGGAGCTGCTTTCCTCCAATCAGAGCGCTCAACGTCACGCCTGATCCGTCCGCCGTTGCCTAACTGCCACAACAGTTGGTCAGTTCACTTTTAGTTACTTGTCCGGATCTCTTTCTTGACGTGTTTGGATCCCAAACTTTGCGTCTGGCCATTTTAATTCGCATTTCGTCACACATGATAACCATACCAAAAACAACACACACACAAAACGACGCTAACGAAATACATACGTTCCGTACACAACACTAACCAAACACTAACGGATCCTTCTGCACAAGACGTGATACAGCGTCACATACACAGTTAATATAATCACAGAGATCGGCTTACATTAGATTAGCTTCTCATGGTATTGCATGAAGCCGAATTTTTTAAGGCTGCGAGTCATCGTTGCCACTGGGATAGCAGTCTTACAAATGTAACAACACAGCGAAGTGTAGTGGCGTAGCACAGTAGACATGTAGAAGGCCATACGTACGAACATTGTCAGACGCAACTAGTTTTTTTTCTGCATCTATTCAAAAGACTGAGTATAATATTTTTTCTATTAAGTGATTTATATGTTTTTTTTTTATTTCCAATACTTGGTTCAAATAGTTCAAATGGCTCTGAGCACTATGGGACTTAACATCTGTGGTCATCAGTCCCGTAGAACTTAGAACTACTTAAACCTAACTAACCCAAGGACATCACACAACACCCAGTCATCACGGGGCAGAGAAAATCCCTGACCCCGCCGGGAATCGAACCCGAGAACCTGGGCGCGAGAAGCGAGAACGCTACCGCACGACCACGAGATGCGGACTTCCAATACTTATTCGCGACTTTTTCGTCATCGTATTGACTTCAATTTGCTCTTATTTTTCTTCGCATCATCTTTTTTCGTTTGGAATATGCCTGCGTTGTCTATAATCCGCAGCCTAGTGTCAACCAGCGCTGCCCATCGGTTGGTAACGTGGCATCTCGTGCAGCCAGTGTCAGGAAAAAAATCAGGTAACCGATGATAGCGAGAAATTAAAGTTTGCTTTTAGCGCTGAAACTTAAATTTTTCTGTCTTGAATTTTCTGTTAGAAGTTAGCTTTCATCGCCGTGAACAAAGCGATTGTGATTTTAATTCTGCCGCAGATTGGACCTCTGTTTTCTTGGATATGTTGCACATCACCAAGTTGTGTTTAGGTTACGACATAAGTTTAAATTCGGGGCTACAAAATGCATCGTCTGCCGTAGTTCCGTCATTGGTCAATTAAAATTAGCTGTAGACGGAGCATCTCGAATTTCCTTCACATCTCACGGCGGCCAATTACATTGCTCAGCGTTACATACTAATAACGTCTGTGAAGTGACGTGCCGTATTCATGGGTCGCCTATAACCGAGCGGTGGCCGGTATCCGACGTGGCAACACTGTAGCAGCAACTGACAGGCGGCAACTGTCAAGTAATTTTAATCAGACTGTAGTGTGGTTGAGTGAAGCTATTGAAGTATCTCCCTACAACGGCAATAGATTATAAATTGCGGTAATACGTGATTGAAGTAACGTTAAGTTCTACTCACAAGACTACGAAGGCCTAAATAATGCGGATTTGGAACACCTAAAAGGGAGGGAATTTACGTAACCGGGCGTTACGTTAGGTCTCCGGTGCACTGCCAGCTTGGCATTAAATAAAGTGCCTCTCACGTAATTGAGAAATGCGTTATTCCTCTTCCGTCTGCCACCGTTGCGTAACAGTAGATGTTGTGGCCAACGAGATTATTTTTCCTGTTACATTCTCTTTTTATTGGAAGGAGTGATGCGCGGTTGTATTTTCTTTGCTTATTCCGTGCTTCAAAGCTTTTGTGTCTAGATTCATTGATGTCGTTGGGTTTCACTGAAATGAAGCATCATTGTGCCAAAATTGGGGTATGATTTTCATGCGATCACTTGGCGAAAGTACTGTAGATAGCGAAGGACATGCTATATTTTCTTTGTCGTTGTGCTCTATGATTGCGTTTAAGCCAGGATACAACTGAAAACTAGACTTACACGCATCGGCAAAATGTAAAAGCACAATTTGAGATTTATTTTACGGTTTACATTTTTGCTTCTGATCGTGAATAATCGATATTGTCCCTGACGACTGTGTGCAGGTGTCACGAAAACAAAAACAGTGTGAAGACGTGAATGGAACGTCGAAACGCATTGTTGCGCAGTGAAACGAATTGAAGCTCGACAACCATGTACATTAAAAAAATATGTAGTGTATACAAAACGGTTTTGCGTTGGAAATCGTAATTCGCAGGTTTATTTTCTGTGGCATGTTTTAACGCTTGTAAACGTGTCGGATATCGGTTAACGTATGCAGTCCGGGATAACATTGGTGTAGGTGGAAGGATCTGGGTTGAAATTTCATTCTAGCAGAGTCATTATTCGCGGAAAACTCTTCTTTCAACATAAACAAATGTAGAAAACAGATCAAGTTCAGGTTGAAGTTAACCATTTTTCCTTGCTTTTCAGTTCAGTCAGTGTATCGTGTGTGTATCGTGGTGTCGGTTTTTATAGCAAGACTTCCACAACAGCCTCCGTCAACTACAAAGGACTTGTGGAATGGACATGATTTAGTACAGCTAGCAGCCGAGACAGTACAGCGAACGCTGATCGTGGGAACGGTTACACACAGGTCCCCTGCAGTGCTTCGGTCCGGTGTCCTCTTGAATAAGAGATGCGAGCGCTGATAAGGTCACGCTAGCTAGCGCACGGCTGCAGTTGAAACGCAGGTGGCTGGGAAACCACTGTAATCGCCCATTCGCGAGAGCTTCACGAGCACTTGCCGTTCTGCTGCAGCTATGAGCTCGCGGCCCGGAAGAACGTAGCTTTCAATAAAGTGGTCTACCAGGGCTTCTGTGTATACCGTTTTAAAGGTATCTAATATAGAAGGAGCAGGTAACTGATCAACACGAGTATTAGGAGAATCACCCAGTACGTTAGCAGATGGTGCTCCAGTCCCTGGTAACGTTTTTCTTTTTTTTCTTAGATCCACCAGATTGAGCTGCTGCAGCCTGACGTTTACCTGAATCTACCTGCATTGGCGAACTCATACCTTCGTCACTATCAGAATAAGGTACTAAACGTTGTGGTTCAGAATGTTGTTGTGTTTCTTCTGGTCCTTCTTCGTCTTCGTCTTCTTCGCTGTCTGATACCTCGTGGTCTACGTGATGCTCGTTTACAGAACTTGTTCCAGTGGCTGAACCAGATGTTGATGGGCAGTCGTGATCTATAGGCAAACCACGGCGAACACGAGACATTAGCCATTGTTCATAGGCATAGCGTTTCTGGCCTTCATGCATGAACTCCCAATTAGACCGTTCCCACGGTGGAATATCATAATTCTGAAGGCAAGAAACGTTAAAATCAAATAATGAAAACTAAAAATATATGTTACACGACATAAATTATATTTACATACCTGTTTTCTCGGCATTTGGTTGTTTCGGATACAAAGTTTTTCCAATACGTTGTTCAACAGCTGTCTTCAATTTCAGGCCGTATTTTCCCGCAAATGAATGCCAATTTCGTGTATGACTCCAGTCAAATGCGAAATCAATTATAGCTTTGGCATCCAACTGTTGAACTCGTTGTCTAAACTCTTCTTCTGTAAATGGTCGTTCTCTTGCTTACTTCAGCAGATTATCGTATCCTACGTCGTGCTCTTTAGCAATGGCATCTGCTCCACTGCGCGGTGCGTCTATATTTATAGGATTTCCCGGTCCTACGTAATCACTACCAGGTAAAGTATATCCTTTGTTCTGTACACGTTCAACTACTTTTTTAACACCGTAAGCAGCACCTGCGGCGGCAGCAGTTGTCGCACCAGCCGCTATCGCTATCTGCCCTGAACTTGTAACACCAGCTGTGCTAATTGTGGCCCCGTCCGTGACACTTTCAGATAACAAGGGCACTGTTTCGCTAGCGGCTTCTATATCTGAAGTCTGGTGACCTCGACCACGATTTTGTGGTCTATTTGGGCGGCGCCATCGCACGCCAATATTACTTTCTTCTGGCCTTGTTTCTGGCACCCGTTCAAATCCAATTGTTTCGCCACTAGTATCCAAATCGTCGAATGCTGGATTATCTCCATACCGTATACGAGTAGCAGCATCCTCTCTTTGCACTGTTCGAATATCATTACTGCTACGTGAACGATTAACATTTGTTAATGGAATTCTTTCCGCCATTTCAATGTCTTCCTCAGGTTCCGGATATAAAAAACACCTCCGTCGTATTGTATAGAGCCATGGTTGCCCGTGCTTAAATACTGATTTACCCAAGACATTTTCCTGATTACACTAAATAAATTATTACCACCTTTTATATACATTACGTTATCAAACAGCACGTGTCGGGCAACCTTTTGCTGGCGTGGGTGCTTGCTCAGATAATTGTCCTAAAAGGACAAATTATCTCGGCGGGACAGTGACGCCGCCATCGCGACCTTGGGACCCCGGGGGCCCCATTTTTTTATCAATTGCTGACCCTCATGAATCGAAACATGACTGCGTCGCGTCGTTTCATGATTCGAGGGTTAGCAATTGATACCGTTTTAAAGGTATCGGGCTAAAGCCGATCATCCGAGGTCCTCTTTATAGAAGATAACAATACTGTAGATACATAAATGGCAGTCAAATGAAAACGAGACAGTTGGGAAAAAATTCAGTAAACTGTGTATTATTTCAAAAGTAATTTCCATGACTGTTAAAACATTTATCCCATGTGAGACAAGGCGGCCAGTGCCTTCCCAGCAGAATGTTTGTGGCTGTCTACAGAACCATAACTGTACCCAGCCTGCATCTCTTCGTCCGAACCCAATTGACCTCCAGGAACGCCTTTCTTCAGGGCACCTAAAATAGGGAAATCACTTGTCGAGATAACGGGACTCTACGGATAATGTGTACGGATTTTCCAGCATAAATTCTGCAGCGTAGTCGAAACAACAGGCACAGCAGTCCCGGGAAAGTCATGATGACCTTTTCAATTGACTTGAAGGGCCCGCTGCTGATCGACTTTGTTGAACACGGTTCCACAATTAATGCACAGCGGTACATGGACACTTCGCAAGTACTGAAGCCTGCCATCAAGTCCATACACCCAGCAATGATCACGGACAGCATCATTCTGTTACGGGATAAAGCCCGCCCACGTGTCGCCAAGATTGTTTCGAGTTCGCTAATGATGTTTCGCTGGGAAGTCCTTACACATCATCTCTACAGTCCCGATCTCTCCCCTTGCGATTTCCAATTTTTTTGATGCCATGAAGAAAGACATTCGCGGTAGTCGGTTTCCTCCGGACAAAGAGATACACGCCTGGGTACAATCATGGTTCCGCAGGAAACCGCAACTATTCTTCCATGAAGGCACTGTCCATCTTGTCTCACAGTGATTATGGAAGATATGGCGGTTACTTTTGAAATAATATACAGTTTACTTAGTTTTTTTCCCATTTGTCTTGTTTTAATTTGAGTGCCCCTTATAGTTAAAAATCAGTGTCATAAATCGTCAGTGTCAATGACGATGACAAATTAATTATATCCTCACCATTGTCACCATCATCATCATCACTATCGTCGTTGTCATTCGTTTCACATCCACTGCTGTATAAAGACCACTACTAGACTTGATACATTATGGTCGTCCAGTTATGTGCTTCCCTATTGCTCTTGCGTGTTTTTTACGTCGTTTGCCCATCCTACTTTAGCTCGACAGTTTAGTCTTTTCTAATCGTTTGGAATACAGTAAAGAATACGCTCCATTCATAGGCGACATGTCACGCCTACTTCCATATAATTTTGAATTGGTTTATAATTGGGTTTTACTCCACAGTCTGTTGCGTGACCCATTTGTTTGTTTTCCTGTCATTCATAGTGATTCCCACCATGCATCTGTTGTTGCTGAGCCGGCCTAGGTGGCCGTGCGGTTCTAGGCGCTACAGTTTGGAACCACGCGACCGCTACGGTCGCAGGTTCGAATCCTGCTTCGGGCATGGATGTGTGTGATGTCCTTAGGTTAGTTAGGTTTAAGTAGTTCTAAGTTCTAGGGGACTGATGACCTCAGAAGTTAAGTCCCATAGTGCTCAGAGCTATTTGTTGTTGCTGAGCAGCACCCTGTCTTTGAATAGTTTTTGCCTCGGATATCCGCGTCCCAGTGCCAGAAGTCAAAACTGGTAACACATACGATTTTTGTTTCGGATGTAGCATTAGACACGAAGCATAATTTATTTAGTTTATAGAAACCCCTTCAGGACAGGTTTTTCTCTTTTATTTACTCCTTCTGCATGTGGTCGTTGTTTTTAATTAGCTCCATTACAAAAATTATCGACTCAATCTGTGACTCCATTGTTAATTTGTACTAATTTCTTTCCGTGTTGTTATAATTCAATAACATAAAAAAATTGCATAGCCGTTGTGCATATTTTAACGTTAATACATAGTTACAGCTTACTTTACATATACACTCAACAGAATGCGTACCACACAATGTAAGTTAGTGCACAGGAATGGGAAAAACAATCCTGTAATGTTCGAGTACAGTATTAATTGTGTGCTGCTTGGGCACAGTCACGTCTGTTACATATCTAGGTGCAAGTTTGCAGAGCGACATGAAATGGACCAAGCGCGTAACGTCGATTGTAGGGAAGGCGGATGGTCGATTTCGGTTTATTAGGAGAATTCTCGGAAAGCGCCGCTCATTTATAAGGAGACCGCGTACAGAACTGCTGCACGATGCTTTCTACAGTACTTCTCGAATGTTTGGTATCCCCACCAGGTCGGATTAAAGAAAGTCATGGAAACAATTCAGAAGCATATCGCTACATTTGTTACTGGTTGATAGTATATGTGAGTATTACGGGAATACTCCTTACACTGAAGTGGAAATGTCTGGAGGAAAGAAGATGTTCTTTTGGCGAAACGCTATTAAGAAAGTTTCAAGAACTGACATTTGCAGCAGACTGCAGGATAATTCTACTACTAGCAGCGTACAAGACGAGAGAAATCAGAACTCGTACGGAAGCTTATAGATAGTTGTTTTCCTCTGGCCCCATTTATCAGTGGAGCAGGGAAGAGAAGGATTAGCAAGTTACCTACCCTTCGCGATGCACAGTATGAGGGGGAGGCGGGGGGGTTGATTTGCGGAGTAGGTATGTAGATGTGGATAAAAGTCTGAGGTCGGTATTACACCAATGCCTGTTGCGAGGCTTCGCCACGCAGTCGCCGAACAACTAAACAGCCAAGAAGGTTCATACGTGACTACTACAGGCTCATCATTAACAAAAAATGTGTACGTTCAGGAGAGAAAATGTGTAAGGGTAAGAGGATAAACCACACTAACGAGCAACAGCTTTATCAGAGGACAGCTTCTATCGTTATTCATCTGAGAATAATTATATGTAGACTGCGGTGCATGAATTGTGTAAGAGAGCAGAACGCTAACACTTTAAATGAAACTGTTAAATATATGTACAGCTGGTAATCATCTGGAGTTACCATGTTCGCCTGCTTTTCTCCTGGTTCATTGGTATGAACATTTACCACCTCATACCTTATGGCTGTCTTAAAAATACATAATAAATTGAGCTAGTTTATTTGTCGCTATTGCCAAAGAGGGGATACAAAATCTATGTCAGTGGTATGCTGGGAAAAGATAGAATTAACTATTCACAACTTGCAGACCAGACCTGTCGGGCTCAAACTGTGGAACATTAACACAGCTCACTAAAGATGCCCACGGCTCCAGCGGAGCCAGTTTTAATTTCACATTACCCTGAACCGTCTCAAATATTACAGCTTTCCCTTCTGCGAGGCCCTTCGGCGAGTGTAAAAAAACGATGGCTGGTATTTGGAATAATAAATTTTTGGAATAATTAATACTGACAAATTATGTTTAGAGCTATGTGTTGCAGTGGTTTCCCTGTTTAGCCATTACCGAGGTCTTATTGTTGTCCACTCGGTACAAATTTATTAGATGCGGTGCACAGTTCCTGTGGAAGGGGATGACCTAGTTCGGAACTAACAATTTCGGTTGTGTTTTTAATGTCACATTAGTTTTAGACTTTACCACAGTAGTTTGAGTCATCAGTCTTGATTGGCAGTATGCAGCTTGCCAAAGTTTTTTTTAGTCAGTCTCTCATTTCAGAGTACCAGTGCTCACGAGTTGGCACTGTGGTGTTTACATACAGCGACCTATGGATGGTTAATATGGTCTACTTAGCTGGTGCAGGAACGGCCTTTTGCGTTGTTTTTCCTTAATTTCTTCATAACAAGTGATCTGAAGACGACTTTGCAAACTTAAAACCGCTACAGAAAATATATTATGACTGTAGATCATCCTCAGTTTGTGTTTTTCGTCTATGAATATGAAGTTGCTGTACCAAACAGCGACGGAAGGGCATCATGTGTGTAACTTGACGTGCAAAACTGCACATATTGGTTACCTTTAGGTTCTGATCCTTATTGTTTTTAACACAATTCACCCATTTTTGTGGAATGTGCGGTGTGTGTAGTCTCGAAACTAGTTGAGGGGTAAATGGTGATACATTCTGTAAAGAGTTCCCAAATTTAGTCAGCTGTTTGACATACGGATACCCTCAAACTCAACATAATGACAAATGAGATTCTTCGAAGAGAAAAAAGAATCAAGATACTGACGAACGGCAGAATGTGAATACGCCTCCAACGAAGTACGAGTTCTGACGAAGCATGCACCAAGCACTCTTGTATGTGAGCGGTCGCGTCGAAACAGGAACCAGTGTTGATTCTGTGACTTCTTGGAAAGTTTATTCATGTGTTTCATTTGTTTTGCTGTGTTTTGTGAGTGTAAACAAGAATGATAGTTGGTTAGCGCTGGCGGTGACCGTGCTAATGAGCTGGGCGCCTTGGAGGGGAGAGCCGTGAGCCGCTTGCCGGACCCACGGGCATTAATTTGCGCCGCTTACGTGGGATTTATAATTTATTAAGCAATTTCGCAGTGCGGACCCGTTCTTCATCCGCTCTTCTCCTCGCGGGACGTCTCGGAGGAGCGTCTCTGCCGGAAATGGCTCTTTAATTCCCCAAGCTTTCGTACTTCAGAAACGTCCGAAACAGAGAGCTTTAATAAGGTGACATTTTTTCCCTTCCGAGCATTACTCTTCGAAAGTTATTAAAAATTGCTCAGAGCGACGTTTTTGCTGGAAACTGCAGACGCTGCAACGCCGACGACGTTTGGGAGAAATTCTTCTGGGTTTTTTCATTTTTCTTTGTCGCATTTCCGAGCCGGGGCCGAAAGTCTTCCGTCCGTTCGTCCGTCCGCCAGCGTTTCCTCTGTCTTTTTTTCGTATAGTTCCGTCGTCAAAATTTCTCTTTGATGCGTGCCGCGACTCCGGCTCGTGCGTCAGAGACAGTGGAGGGATTCGCCTGTGACGATTTCTGGCTTTGTGAAATATTGACAATACCTTACCGCCTAGTGGCATGAGGAGGGGGGGGGGAGTCTACTCTCTGTAAGGGAAGTATCACACGAGGACTGGCATACGTTCACTTCACACGTTGTGATTGACTCCAGGAGGTAGCGTCCGATGAACCCACGGTTCGTTAGGTTCTGACACACAACAATGTTTCATGTAGGACGCTCAGATGAAAGGGATTCTTGTTGTGGATGAATCTCGCCTAGGAACGTTCCAATACCAGATTCGGTACGATATTTGGTATCGAGGCCAATACCTAAAACTGTATCGACACCCACCTCGATACTATCGTTACAAGAGTATCATAATATCGCACGATGTTTATTGAACGTGTATTTTTAAGTTTTTCTTGAACACAATATGACTTATTTAGAACAGAAGGAGAAATGTCTAAATTTTGAAATATTTTCAGGAACCAACTTGAGTATAAAATCAAATACAATAGTAAAGAATAAAGGCCAAATACATGACACTAGAGAGCTTAACACAGATTTTCTGTTATCCATACATGTTATTATTGTGATGTTTTCTTGAAGACTAAAGAACTTGTTTGTAGTAATTTTTTTAAAGATGTAAGCACTCATATTTAATACAAGATAAATATATAAGAAATGTGCTATGCTTGCACGAAACAATTAGAATATAAAACCAATACGCGAACCACTTTTCCTTGCGAGTGGCTAGGTACTAAATATTACTGATGTGTGTTGCTGAAATGGTATGTAATTTTTAATACTGCACTTCGGCTCTATACTATATAGATAGTGCATATATATCAATTTTCATGAAGCTAGTGCTGAAAGTTTTCTATTTTCCCCAACATCATTCCATACTACTGACATCGATACTCTTTCTTATGATACTATGAAATTATCGAATAACTGGCAGCGGTACCTATACCACATGTATCAAAACAAAAGTGTCGATGCTTACTTGTACCAGTAATATGGGGACAAGTGCAAAATCGCAAGCGCCGTTTGTGAAGCCACTGTAACCAGATTTATACACATTTTTACTACCAATATTGAATAGTGGTTTTTCTAATACTTTGTTTCTTTTGGAAACTACAGGCTGAATTGAAAGAAGGAAGAGTAGGGTTTAACAGTCCGTCGACGACTAAGTCATTAGAGACAGAGCAGAAAATCGGATTGGGGAAGTTTGGGGAAACAAATCACCTACTTCCTTTTCAAAAGAATCAAGCTGGAATTTGCCATTAGTGACTCACCGGAAAATCTCAATATGGATGGCGGTATGGAAATTTAAACTCCCATCCGCCGGCGTGAGCGTCCTTTCACATCACATGGATCACTTTGAACAAAGCCAGAATATGTTATGTATATTGACAGGTGTTACGTGTATTTGTAGTGAAGTTAAATTCCCTTTGAAACGCAAATTCCAGATAACTCCGGGTTCTAAAGGCTTGGGGTAATGTTGTATCTTCGATCCGTTCCTTTCTCGTATTACCAGGCAATGTCAAAAACTGCTAAAATGTTAATGTGGAAAGTACTGGCATATATCTGAACGTTACCTGCCTGGCAGCAAAATAATGCGTACATATTTCGTACAAACGATACTCTCTCAGTTAAGTACAGTGGTAGGTAGTAGCATTAGTGCGTTTGGTGATAAACAGATGCAACTTTTCAGTAGTTTTAATTTGTAAGAAATTTTGCTTCGCTTCCTTTAGTCTTCATCGAAACTAAAATGAATTTCTCTCCGACCTCCTCTCTCTCCGAGACCCCCTTCTCCAGCTCAAACCCTGGATAGTTCGTGGGCGATTATATTAAGTTTTTCTTGATGTTTATCTATATTTTCTCTCACAGCTGACATATTTGAAACAAAGCGGGACCCATCCAACCTATTACAGACACGTCGAAAGTTGCGAAAGAAGTAAGCGACTGTTATTACGATAAGGGCTATTGTATTTTCAACCTCTGATCGGACGCGAAATGCTAATCACAGTGAAAATCAAAAATGTTTTTGTTTTATTTTCATCATTTAGCGAAGCTTTCCAGTTTTTCTGTATGTAATCGCCGCTTCATCTTACACATTTGTCGTAGCGTGCTACCAAGAGCTTGGTGTGTAGCTCGTTGTCTGTGCCAAAATGCTTTTACCATAGCTTGAGCGAAGAGATGAAAAACAGAGGGAGCAAAATCCGGGTTGTATGCTGGATGATAAAACACTTCCCATTGAAAACGGTGCAGCAACACCTGAGATGGACCTGCAGTATGCGGCCGAGAAATGTCATGAAGAAGGAAACATATGACAGTTATGCTATGCGGGCGCCGTGAAGTCAAGCGAAACCCGTCAGCAAGATATCACATTTCGCGGGACGCACTACATTTTAGGTATTTTTATGTATTCACTGTGCGCTCAGAACTGAAAAGTGTGACGTGACGCTATAGATGGGAGCACTAGAGACACTGCGAAACACATCTACGCAAGGCTTCACCCGATTTTCACTGTGGTTTTAAGTTCGCGACGGTCGGAGGCTGAAAAAAAAGTAACCCTCGTGCCTAAGCTAACCGATTTTTTGTTGATATGCAGCAGAAGCATTTCAACTATTTTGTCATGATACGGTGTTACGCCGCCCTGTGGGGCTTTTTACCGCACCGAGTCTCCGAAATCGCTTTCCTACCAAACAGGAGCAGCATTTGTACACCACCCTTCACCCTTTTTCCTTTTTTTATTGTTGTTGTTGTTGCAGGCTATCCTGTAACCGTAAATCGACCGCGGCATTGAATATTCTCGCCATTAAAACTGCACCAGCGGTCGCTGTAGTCGGTGAAATGGTCTGCCTGTGGAGCCGCACTCCACTCCCATAGTGACATTTTCCGCGATTTCTTTGTGCGCACAGGTCATCATACGTAGAACTGTTTCCGTGCTGCTTGTTGCGCGGACGAGGAGGTATTCAAAGCACTTTTATTGCCGATTGTTTGCAAGTTTGTGGAGATATATCGAGATTATGTGGCAGGTCATTATTAAAAAAAAATTGCAAGTATTGAAAGTGTGCGTATTATTTACGGAACTCGCGTCACACCGTAGTGGGACAGTTACCAGTCTAGGATAGCATACGCACAGTCTTCCAAGAAAATCATCCAAAATCAGTAACTACGTGCTCCATACCACCAGTCGCTTCATGGTCAGTTTCGAGCTTACGTATGCATGTAACCCTGACAGCCGTTGTAAATCACAGCCAGAGTTGAAGTCCGGTACAACACGGACGTTAGTGAAATGCAACTTGCCATGTTTTTCTTTCTATGTTGGTAACATGAAAACGAGGAAACTTTAAAAATAACAGGAGACTGATTTTTTTCAGAATTCCAGATCCAAGAAGACACTAAATCTTTTCTGCAATAGAATATGCTGGTATTATTTACAGATTTAGTGCATGTCAACTGATAGAGAAAAGTTCGTAATAAGTCGCTGTAGCCAAATAAATAACATGCAGACTTTACATGTGAAGCGTATCATGTTAGAGTCGAAGTGAATGTTTTCTCTTCTTTTTTGTTTTCTCTCTTTACCTTGTTTTCGCTATAAGAGACCCATTCTTCTAGTTGAACAGTATGTTGTCCATGACGCCCTCCATTGTGATTCAAAAAGAATACCACAACTTTAAAAATGTGTATTTAATGAAAGAAACATAATATAACCTTCTGTTATACATCATTACAAAGAGTATTTAAAAAGGTTTTTTTTCACTCAAAAACAAGTTCAGAGATGTTCAATATGGCCCCCTCCAGACACTCGAGCAATATCAACCCGATACTCCAACTCGTTCCACACTCTCTGTAGCATATCAGGCGTAACAGTTTGGATAGCTGCTGTTATTTCTCGTTTCAAATCATCAATGGTGGCTGGGAGAGGTGGCCGAAACACCATATCCTTAACATACCCCCATAAGAAAAAATCGCAGGGGGTAAGATCAGGGCTTCTTGGAGGCCAGTGATGAAGTGCTCTGTCACGGGCTGCCTGGCGGCCGATCCATCGCCTCGGGTAGTTGACGTTCAGGTATCATAACTAACATTTTTCGTAGGACTCTCCATACAGTTGATTGTGGAATTTGCAGCTCTCTGCTAGGTCTGCGAGTCGATTTTCCTGGGCTGCGAACAAATACTTGCTGGATGCGTGCTACATTTTCATCACTCGTTCTCGGCCGTCCAGAACTTTTCCCTTTGCACAAACACCCATTCTCTGTACACTGTTTATACCAACGTTTAATACACCACCTATCAGGAGGTTTAACACCATACTTCGTTCGAAATGCACGCTGAACAACTGTCGTCGATTCACTTCTGCCATACTCAATAACACAAAAAGCTTTCTGTTGAGCGGTCGCCATCTTAGCATCAACTGACGCTGACGCCTAGTCAACAGCGCCTCAAGCGAACAAATGTACAACTAAATGAAACTTTATAGCTCGCTTAATTCGCCGACAGATAGTGCTTAGCTCTGCCTTTTGTCGTTGCAGAGTTTTAAATTCCTAAAGTTGTGGTATTCTTTTTGAATCACCCTGTATTTTATGAAGGTGCGACGGAAGTTTGGTTATAAAGCAGTGAGAGTATACAGGACGCAAGGTGTATCTCTCGACCCCCAAACACATCCATGAGTCATCCCAAGATGGCCGTGTGTGTGTGTGTGTGTGTGTGTGTGTGTGTGGTAGTCTGGGGCTGGATGTGTTCCCGTGTGTGTGTGTGTGTGTGTGTGTGTGTGTGTGTGTGTGTGTGTGTGGTAGTCTGCGGCTGGACGTGTTCCCGTGGACTTGGAATGCTTCGCAGGATAGATGGTCGACTTGATGATGCCCATTACACCCATATCATGACTAATAGAATGGCCTCATCAGTGCGACAACTATATCCGTAGGGAGTAATTTTTTCCCATTAAGACTAGTCTCCAGTACACATGTCAGCGATGGTGCAGGAGAGTTTTTTTAGTAGGAAGAGATTTCTCTTCTCGATTGGCCTCCTGCACCAGCCCTAAAGCGTATTAAAAACGTATGGGCAGAGACGAAGCGAGCCACGCGAGAAAACTGTCCAGACCCCGCGCCAAGTATCCACGCTGACCTTTGGGATGCCACACTAGCTATGTGGAAGGAGGTGGCAGAAATTGAGAGACTGATTACCCACCTCATACAATTCTTTTCTCACAGACTGCAGATAGTCATTGAAGTTGAAGGCATTTGGACGGGACCTACGGAAGTTACATGCTGTGCGCTCTTGAGGGCCAGAAGTAACGTAATAAGAACCTTGAACTGTCGATTCTATTAATTTCGACAGGTTAAAGTAATTAACGAAGTAACGCAAAACAACTGCACTACGCCTGGTACACCGTCGACTAGGCCACTGAACTACGAATGCATTGTGCCACTGCTGCCGACCTTTAGATACGCTTTACCGCTCTTGACTCCAGATCATGAAGCGAAGTGCCTTTACTAGGTCTGCAGTCCTACGAACGTCGCGGTGTAGTTTTCTTGCGAGTTTTTAAGGATGCATTCGTATACTGAGTGTCAAAACGGGTTTTAATCCGTCTACTGCACTCACTTTTACAAGAGTTTTTTTTACTTTTACGAAAGGATCTGTACATCGTTTAAAAGAAATCTCTAGCAAATTTTTAATATTTATTTTTGATACAGTCACAATTATTTTTACATACGAGACCATCGAAAACAGTCATACACAGAAAAAAAAAATGGTTCAAATGGCTTCGAGCATTATGGGACTTAACATCTGAGGTCATCAGTCCCCTTGAACTTAGAACTGCTTAAACCTAACTAACCTACGGACATCACACACATCCATGCTCGAGGCAGGATTCGAACCTGCGACCGTAGCGGTCGCGCGGTTCCAGACAGAAGCGCCTAGAACAGCCAGACCCATACACAGAAGAACCGTGACTGCGCTGCTCAATGAAAAGAAAAAAGTATTCCAGCAGTCACGGCCGTTTCCGGACGATAAAAGTGATGTCGAACTTTGTAAGATATCTACGATATCTGAGGGAAGAATATTTGATAATATGTGCTTCGCGTGGTAGTCTACATGTCATACTGAAAAATCAAATCCGAAAACCTTGGCACAGTAGTTTATTTTATTCATCTACCAGTTCCCAATTGCAAATATTACAAAATATAAAAAGAAACCTTTGACGCAGGAGTCCACGTTTACATACCTGTACCAGTATTCCAGTTAACAAATTCTGCTGTAGGTATTCCAGGTTACCTCCTCTTCAAGCACGCTATCCTCAGGAATCACATTCAGGATGTGCAGTTCTGGCGTGCCCTGTTCGGGTCCTCTTTCAGTGGCAACAAATTTTCCGGGCTAGTTAGGAACCGGGAATCTTCGTAGCCGTTACGATGGAAACTTCTTTAGACTTGATTGTCTCTCTCTTTGCTTCCTCGAGGGGAAAGTGTTGGCGTTGCAGCAGGACATCATCTTCCTAGTCATGTTTGCGGGACCTTAAGTGAAGCGTGGAACGTTATCCAGGACGGTGTGGATTGGAAGAGCGCTTGGGAATGTGAAAGCATGAGCCTTCTTCCATTCTCTAATTGTGGCCTGTTGTCGTTTCAAGTCTGGTGCAGAGGTATCCGCAATGGTTTGGAGAGAAGGTGTCATCGAGAACAAGATGCAAGAGATGTAAGCAGGGGCATGACAGAATGAGATTTTCACTCTGCAGCGGAGTGTGCGCTAATATGAAACTTCCTGGCAGATTAAAACTGTGTGCCCGACCGAGACTCGAACTCGGGACCTTTGCCTTTCGCGGGCAAGTGCTCTACCAGCTGAGCTACCGAAGCACGACTCACGCCCGGTACTCACAGCTCGCAGGAGAGCTTCTGTAAAGTTTGGAAGGTAGGAGACGAGGTACTGGCAGAAGTAAAGCTGTGAGTACCGGGCGTGAGTCGTGCTTCGGCAGCTCAGCTGGTAGAGCACTTGCCCGCGAAAAGCAAAGGTCCCGAGTTCGAGTCTCGGTCGGGCACACAGTTTTAATCTGCCAGGAAGTTTCAGGGGCATGACGTTTCAAGACTCTCTCTTACCCCTGGTATAGACTTCCCTAAGTAACTATGGTGAACGTGAGGAATCATTCTCTGTAAAATACTGCCACCCTGTTCGTCCTCATCCTTTCACATGGTAATTAGTGTCCCACCTATAATTATGTGGACGTCGACGGGTAGTTAGACCTTACAGCTTCCTTCAAGTCGTCACAGCTTCCAGCTGGAGACTGGTATCTTGCTTGCAGACATGCGAACTCATTGTATTTCAAAAAAATGGTTGCGTCCTCCAATGGTGCATAGAATGTACACCGCCAAAATAAAAGGCAACACTCTGAAGTACAGTGTCATCTTGTTGACAGTTGAGGTGACGGGTAGTTCATCATAGGATTATATGAACAAATTCAGACAAAGTCAAACATCTATGTCACTGTAAAGGGTGCTCCGAGAGTCGTATCAATAAGCAGTTTATCCCGTATCGGTAAAGTTTTCCCCGCAGGCATGTTTCCTCGCATGCAAACGATCATAAAGGAGCCGAATGGTACCCTGAAATAGACCACGATGCCACATACGTCGGCGAGAGATCTGGTGACTTTGTGTCAGGGCAGTTGTTGTACACCACGAAGAGGACGTTGTTTTGCAGCAGACTTACGCAGATGTGCCTTTCTGGCGAGGAAATAGCAGTAGCGCAAGGTTAACAGCCTGTAGAGTGTAGTGGGCAGTGTTTACTTTACCCAGAAAAAACATCACATGTGATCGCGACCTTTAACTGATGGCCTCCCACATCATGAGCCTGTGATAGGACCTATGTGTCGTGGGAAAATGCACTCTAGAATAGGGAGCTCATATAGTCTGCGCCATAGTGTGCGCCCAAAACTCGTATACAGACAGAAACTACCCTCATCATTGAAGACAACAGAACGCTAGTCCATTCTTCAGTCAACTCTTGCACATCACAATGATAGCAATGATTTGAGATTTCATGGTGTCAATGGTAGCCTGGCCAGAGGCAAACGTGATCTTAATCCTGCAGCGAGCAGGTTGTTCCCAATGGTCCCATATGACACAGCAGATGCGATATGTGCGTCCCTCGATGATGTGCTGTCGGCCACCGCTGCTTGCACAACGCATCGATCTTCATGTACGTCTGTACTATGCGGACGGCATGAACTTGGTCAAAAGGTGTAGGAATGTCCCAGAAGCCACTGTTGAAAGCATAGACACATCACCGATACATTGTGCCCAACATGTGCAGCAATCCATCGATACGCCCACCCAACTTCCTGCAGGCCCACGATGAGACCCCGTTGAAATGACTGGAGCTGCCCAATGACATTATATACTGGTCGGTGTGACATAAGTGTCCCGTAGCATGAATGTTGCAAACACTGTTCACTTCTTAACTGTGCACAGTTACTGCCCGCAGAGTCAAAACAGGGGATGCATAGATAGCCCTGTTTAACGCCTTCTGATCGGCGACGACAGTGACAAATGAATCACTAACATTACAACCCTCACTATGCACATACTATACCCTGGCGCAATAGAACACGGTCCCTGAGGGTGTTACATTTTTTTTCCCGGGAGTGCATTTATACTTTCACGTTATTCAGAACATCTGTCAACTGTCAGTCTCTACTCAATAACAGCCCAGTTCAGTTGTACAGGCTGTTGCAAACGTCTTGCAGATCCGTTGGGGGTAAATAACTGAGGGTCATTATATAATCATCTGTTAGCGATAATGAAGCTCTTCTCTTTTAAAACCTCTGATAATTAAATTTTACCCACAAACAGCTTTTACGCTGTGGGAGCTTGCAGAAATGCAGCTGAAACGAATAGAATTTTGCAGTCTACTGCTTTCAGCGTTCTTCATTAAGGATCTGTACCCAGCGTTGCGCCCTTAACATTAATATAGGGAACACTGAACGCCGTCTTGTTTTGCCCACTCACGAATTCATCTCCCGCCTGGCCTTTGACATCGCGAGCTTTGTGGTCGTCTTTTGAAAAACGGGGCAGAGAACGTTTGCGATGGAATCATAAATATTCACAGACGGCAAGCGGGCGGCCAGCGATTCGCTCCTGTCTCCTCCTCGTTTGCATACCTAACGAGCCTCAAACGAACACATACGCGCCTGGAGAGCCACGCCGGGATGGAACCGTCCTATGCTATCAATAGCAATACCTTCCACAAAGCAGGGAACAGTTTAGCCCTGAATAGAGCGTAGGAGACTCGGAAAAAGTGTCCTTTTTATCCATGGGCGCTAAAGAGACGCTTCGGTATTTATCTGCGTTCTGTCTCTTCGCATCCATAGTGATGTCGAACAAAATGAACATCCCAGATTAGCAACACTATTTTCCGGAGCTTGTTTTCTAACAGTTCTGTGATCGGTTTTCGAATTACTTGTAAAGTACTGGCATCTTTTGCATTCGTTTTGTAATGGAGCTTCTCTGCATGTATTGCCGCGCGAGTTCGTGTGTAATGGTCGTGTTGATGTTTCCGAACGTTACAGACACCCAAACGTGGTTTTGTGTGAATTCTTATGTAAGGATTAGAAATGTAATTACATGTAGGTGTTATCAGTGATACACGGTAAGTGGGAGTATGGCGACGCTAGTCCCTAAGTATAATTATTCCTTTTCCAGTTCCATCACGTTTTATAAAGGCTTATAATAATTTTATCTAAAATTGATGTGGTGAAAGGATACGACAGTAAAAGCAAAAAAGTTCCACTAAACTTGAGTTTGCGGAATAATTGTAAATGAGTCATGCCTACTTTGGCATGAAATATTGTCCTACTGTTTACAAATGTATTTTAAATGTAAACTTCTCGTAATCCATATTTGGTCATGTTGTCTCATGCCATGTCTCCCCACTTCAAAATCTCAGTTGACATTGCACCATCTCCGGTTGCCATATTACTCATAAGTTTGCACCACTACGCTCTAGAGAAGTCGTTAGTTGCCCTGGTGGTTTTCAAGAAGGCTTGATAGGTAGGTAAGTGAGGATCCTCAAGGACGGACTAGTAGTTGAAGCTACAAGAGAAGTTACAGCTGAATATATATATACTTACTTATCGCGAATGGACCCAGAAGGATCACGCAAAGCTTTCTGACGTCGTTTCTTCCATACTTCTTTCATTCGTTCTCCATGTTTTCTTTTTCTTTCTTCTGTCCATTTTGTTCCTGGTCTCTTTAGTGCTTCCTTCTCCGACAATACAATCCACTTTTCCACCTTATTTCTAAAAGTTTTTCTATCTTTGACATCTTTAAGTTCAATATTTGCTTTTTGTAAATCTAATTTTACTTGGCTAATCCATGGTGTTGTTGATTTGACTTTTTCTATGTAAGTGAGAATTCTGTTGGTGAGTCGTGTGGGGGGAAGTCTAGTGAAATGTCCATAAAATTTTAATCTTCGCCTTCTTATGTCTGCTGCCAGGTTTGATATAGTTTCTGTGGTTCTTCTTAATTGTATCCGGTATCGTTCTTCTGTTAATTTTGGACCTAAAATCTTTCTCATTATTTTGCGTTCTTCTTTTAGTATTTTTCTAAATCACATTTTGTGTGGAGTGTGAGCGTTTCACTAGCATATAGTGCTGCTGGCTTAATTACTGCGCAGTAGTGTCTGATTTTTGTGTTCGAGGAGATGCATTTTTTATTGTATATTTCATGTGTCATACCATATGCTCTCTTCATTTTCTGTTGTCTGATCTTCTGTGCAACTTTCTCTCCTCCGGTTGTATAGGAGATACAGATATTTTTATAATCTTTTAAACTTTAGAATTGTTAACATAGATTTATTACACCCAAAAGTTCGAATGCGCTAGACAATTGACTATAATAATTTCCTTTCATTGAAATTACGTGATCGCGCAGATGCGTTATTGCACACCAAAGCAAAAAACTATATAGGAACATGTTGTTAACATATTTTTCAGAAGGCTTGATATGTACGTGAGGGTCCTGAATGACGGATTAGTAGTTGAAGCTACAAGAGAAATCATAGCTAAATATACATAGGAGATACAGATCTTCTTACAATCTTTTAAACTGTGAAAATGTTAACACAGATTTATAACACCCAACACTTCGAATGTGCTAAATAATTGATTATTGTTATTTCCTTATATTGAAGTTACGTGATCGTACTGATACGTTGTTGCACACAAAAGCAGAAACAACACAAGAACATCATCTCTTTTGGTCTCAGGGGCTGAAACCTTAGGGTTCGTATGTATATATATTTATTAGTAGCTCACTGCTTTGTTAATTTTAATCGCATGAAGCATATTTAGTTATAGCTTGCTCTGTAAAGGCGCCTACGTGAAAAATAACGTACTCGAGATCTGTGGCCCAGTAAGCCAAAATTTGCATCACAAAATGAAAATAATGAGTGAGGTACTTTAGTACTTCCATAAATGCATAAACTGACTAAGTTAACTCAGTAATATCCGTGCTAGAAGAGCCATAACTACCAAAAATAGTTGTACCGACCGTAATGGCGGCCAACAAGAGGGTAAGATCGTAAATAATAAACTTTTGATAACTGGGGGAAGGACACAGTTTTTTTATAAATTAAAGATGGTTTCAATCATAACAAATAACATTTTATATTGTGGAGACGATTTAGATAAATTAACATTATTACACTCATTACAGACCTCTTAATATTTGACGTAGGGAGAGTGCGTCTTGCTAGTGCAGCGGTACTACTCAAAAATGTACAGTATCTTCTCTTTTATCCGACAAATGAAAATTAACAGAGTATATACTGTCTTCTGTAATCATTGCCTACACAGCTAATAAATGGTGCTTATTGTCTTTATCCTTTTCATTATTGTCTTTGTTCTTTTCACTCGATGAACTTCAGATGAAATTTTTTTTCAAATAATATTCACAGGGAAAGATAAGCCAGGAGATTGAACAACACCAAGGCAGGGGTGTCGTGGTAACATTACGGTATTACGACTGTGTCGATCAGGGAGATGGACTGTCGTATAATACTATTTAGAGTGCTATATGATTTTGTTTCATTTTTACATTTATCACATTGTTTCGTAACGTGTTTTGGATGCACCTGTTATCAGAAGCAAACTTTTAAATTTTATTACAACGTGTATTGTCAGTGTGGTATGCAACCTACGCTAAAGAGTGGCGAGTTGACACTTCTCTTTAGGATAAGTTTCACAGGACGCTAACAATAAACTACGTAAGAGAATTTTGCAAGTTTGATTTTGACTAATGGTGTAGCCATAACATGTTATGGAACAATGTAAATGAGAAAATCACCTAATAATCTAGACAGTATAATTAGCAAAAGTTAAGGATAATAACGGACTCATTCCAAGAATTTCAGTCCTTTATGTATGAAGTGGACTATTGTTTGCTTTATCAGTGGTTGAAATGTAAAGTAACAAAGCATAAAATGATTGTACCAAAGGCACGTGTGTGAGAAAACGCACAACAGGGCACCGACGAGTGCCTGACTTTTGCAGGCTACTTGGCGAGGGTGAGACGGAAGAATATGAAAAAGTAATAAGAGAAAGAAAAAAAAAAAACAGAATAGCTGGACGAGTGATTCAAAGGGCCTCATGAAGCACGACGCTATCTGAATTCCTCTACACTCTGGGTGACAAAGCTGGCATTATTCAGAATGTAAAACGATTTATATACTTCGGAGAATCTACAGCAGAAGGATCAGTAATAACGGGATAATAGTTCCTGAACAGTGCGATCAGTTTCCTGAACTCCTGTTTATTTTTTTTTATTTTCTTTTCAAATCGTTATTGAGCACGTCGGCAGTTACTGGTCAGCTTCGCAGCCGAGGGCGACTCTACGCTGTTGGCTGGCATGGTCCAGCGATGAAGATACACTGCTTCATCATACCTCCATCATCGCTGCTCGCTACGATCCTCGCCAGGCGATGCTATGAAGCTGTTTTGTGCTTCTCGCTGCAGCTATCGCCTGCGGTCCTGAAACCCTAGCCCTAATTTACTGCTTTACCGTGTTTCACTGCTGCTCGTTGCACAGTTTCTCGCACAGAGTGCATCTACTTCTACATCTCTATCTAGATCCATACTCTCCTAACTACAAGGTCTACCCGTTGTAGCATATATTAAAATATGGAGCGTGTGAAAAATCACATGTTAAATGCCACTGTGAAAGCTGTAATTAGTTTAATCTTTTCTTCACGATAAGTGCAAGAGCTGTAGGATGCTGTAGTATATTTCTTGATTCCTCGCTTCATACTAATGGTTGATACTTTGTAAGTATTCTGTCGATAGCCTGCGCGTAATTTCTCAGTGTCCTACCAATGAAACCGCCATACGCAGTCAGTAGTGTTATTAAAACTATAAGCGACGATTTTAAACAGGCACACACTTCAACCGTTTTTGGACGCAAAGCTGTTTGGGACCAGAGGCATACAAGATCGTCATAACCCACTTATGACGAGTGGTATTAGGCATAATAATTTTTGTAAATTAGTTCCGCTAAGCTTATCGTTTCTTTTGTTAGAATATCGGTACGAAAATCTTCAAGTGGCAGATGTAGTGCATGAAGTAGATGTGGACAAAAAAAATGGTTCAAATGGCTCTGAGCAATATGGGACTCAACTGCTGAGGTCATTAGTCCCCTAGAACTTAGAACTAGTTAAACCTAACTAACCTAAGGACATCACAAACATCCATGCCAGAGGCAGGATTCGAACCTGCGACCGTAGCGGTCTTGCGGTTCCAGACTGCAGCGCCTTTAACCGCACGGCCACTTCGGCCGGCTGTGGACAAAAACTGACGAAATATTACCTCAAAATGAGTAGACATACGAGTTGCTCTTCAGCAGAAATTACGCTGACTTTGGGTCGAATCTTAATTGAACTTCTCAGTAATGCTTAAAATAAACTGGAAAATTAGTTACGATATTCGTAACTGTCTTAAAAAGTGCTTCGGATAATTTTTTTTCATTTGTGAGAACGGTCGACTCTATTTGCAGTGTAGACGATCTACATTAAAAGAGTGTATCAGTACCTCTTTTTCTTTCTCGCTGTCAGTAACCACTTTTTTGGCGTGAACGAATTACTATTACTGTCGTCAGTCGCATAGACCACAGTTTTCGCTTCACACACTGCAAGTAATGCACTCAACTAGCGATGTGAACAGACACTGGGTAAAGGCTCCTGACGGAAATGAGAGACGATGTGCACTCAACGAGCAGCGATGTGCCAGCAGTGAGGGTGCAGAATGAACGTAACAAAACTCCCGGCGAGCACCGATAAACTAGCAGCGATGCTGCATCTTAAAATCGTGACGGCTGTCGCTGGTTGTGTAGCGGGTGGCCTATCCCTTCCCCTGGCGACGGCGAAATGGGACTTGCGTTGCGGGTCTGTATAGAGGCAGGGGCTACCGAGACGGGTGTTACAGGCAGTATGCAGTGCCACAAGTGTGTGTCCGGCTGTGGCAGCGGCAGGCACGCAGCCGTGGACAGCTGTCGCGCCTGCTAATGGCCATGACCTGGCTTGCGGTGCACCTGCCCGTCAAGCCACTGCCTTCATTACTGTCGCTCCCATGGACGCCCGAGCCCCTTCCTGCTAAAGCGTCCGTGCAGCGACCTCGTCACGGACCGTCACACCATTAGGTTAGATACTATCAACCACCAAACTCCACGTGCAGTACGTATTATAACGTCCACCGCAAATGTTAACACCTACCTGTAATCGGATTCACGCTCTGAATTGTTGATACTTTTTTTTTGTGTGTGTGCCGGTTTCAGTCTTCTGATTTGATGCGTTCCGCCACAGCTTTCTTTCCCGTGACAGCCTCGTCATAGAGTAACACACGTACAAAGTACTGTCCTCAGTTATCTGTTTGATACACTCCAATCTCTGTTTTCTTCTACAGTTTTTGCCCTCTACAATTCCTGCTTGCATCACGCGTGTTATTTCTTGACATCTTGACACACGTCCTATAATCCTGCTCCCTTCTTCTTATCAGTATTTCCCACGTGTTCCTTTCCTCATGCATTCTGCGAAGAACCTCCTCATTTCTACGATATTGCAGTGCCTCTGTTGTTGTACAGTGCAATATTCCTTCGGACATGCATGCATTCACGTTCGAAGGACCATTGCATCGTACATCTGAACAATAGAGACACTGCAATATCGTATTAATTCCCCGACACTGGGCAAGTGACTTGCAATTAAAATTTCTCTCCTGCACGGGAATGTACATAATGGATGTGCGAGTGCATCCTGCAGGCACATGGTTGACGACATATGGAGGACACAGAAGATTGACATTAGCTGCCAGTAGGCACTAATTTAAATCAACAGGGATAGCACGGCGTCTCAAAAGCTTCGATCCTCTTCTTTTCAGTTTCTCCCAAGTTCATAATTCACGCTCACACAATGCATTGCTCCTTACCAACATTCTCAGAAACTTCTTCCTCAAGTTAATTCTTCCATTTGTTAGCAATACGCTTATTTAATGAGGAATACTGTATTTGTCTATGCTAAGCTGCTTCTGACAGCCAACTTGCTTCGTCCGCGCCATGTTACTTTGCTTCCAAGGTAGCAGACTACATAAGTATGTTACTTCTACGGTTGGCAGGTCCAATAATAGAAAAGGTGGACTCGGCGCTATATTTAGCCTGACGTTTTGCTCTAAAAGCTGGAATACTTATTTTAAACAGAAATATGGTCAGTTGTGTACATTCATTCCTTTAGTATTCTCTGCGTCGTGATGACTGGGTGTTGTGTGCTGTCCTTAGGTTAGTTAAGTTTAAGTAGTTCTAAGTTCTAGGGGACTGATGACCATAGATGTTAAGTCCCATAGTGCTCAGAGCCATTCCTTTAGTAATAATGAAATACAGTTAGTTTATTTTAGCGAGATCAACCTGGGACCTGCTTAAACAATATATATATATATATATATATATATATATATATATATATATATATATTACGTCATGACTAGGCAGTTACGGTAGCAAGTAGGTGCTCAGTTGTCTTCCTTCGATAATCTTATGTCAAAATAAATTAAAAGTGCTTCAGCAAAAAAAAATATTTTCTTCTGGGGCGGAAAACTTCAAAGACATTTAGTAACTTCGGTCATTTCAATCAGATTCTTAAAAAAAAAAATGGAATAGCGAAGGCGCAGCGCAGACTAACTCTCGCGTGTACCTGCGTGTCTAAAGACTGGTAGGATCGACGCGTGAGCGAGGTGGGGAGTAGCGGGTTAGCATCGCCTGATCGGCATATTTTGTATACTTATCTAGCTCGCTCTGCACGCAGCGTGGTTGCGAAATCGATTGTTAGGCTCGTTCGGCCTGCGGAGAACACCATATGACACAGACATAAGAAGAACGTTGGTTAGAATGTATGTAGATCCTTATGTCACACGGTGGTCAGAAACAGTGTGAAAACCTTGTAAGGATGTTGCAGGGTTGGTTGTGCTGAGAAATAGTTGTTAAGAAAAAAATTGATACGTTGCAGAGTTTCCGACTTAACTGACATTGAAGTTGGCCAATCAGGTCGTTGCGCGTGCAAATACAAGCAGCCTGCCAGAGACGATGTCGCCAAACGTGTTCATCCTATGATTTCCTGAAGCCGAAAAAAACATAGCTATTCTTATGTACCTGAAAAGTATCACTTCCGAAAAAGGCACATTTAACTGATAATGAGCATTTGAGCAAGTGGTAACTGATGGACCCACAGACGTCGGTGGATTACTGCATTTCAGCGCGTGCAATTGCTTCAATTTGCGCGCACAGCTATCTGATTGGCCATCGTCAATGCTGATTAAATCGGAAACGGCGCAACGTATCGAATTTTTTCTTAACAAGTATTTGTCAGTACAATCTCCTCTACAAATCCCTCACAAGCTTTCCAGACTGCTTGTGACCACCCTGTACTTCTCCTTATTCTCCCTTATTCTTCGCGCTTTGTCATTACCCTGGAACGGGGCTCAGTTTTGCGTTATGTACTTCATCGCTAAAATACATAACAGAAACCGGAAGGACCTGGCATTATATTTGGTAAACACAATTGTAAAAATCCGGACACATGACAAGTATACTTACATCACTGCTAATCAAGTTCAGCAACCCGACGGTATTTTAACAATGGACGGCAACCTACATTTTGACTGTAACCGGAATGTGTCCATTTGATGTGTAAAGTAAAAAGGTATTCTAATCCAAGTGACAACAGCTAGTGCGGCAGGTTGTTGTTCTCTAAAAATTTATTGCTGTTATGGACCACATTGCAAATAAACACGCCGTATAGGTTTTAGCAGTCGTTAAGAAGCCGCCTGCGGAGTAATTATTCTCGCCTTGGCTCCGTCGTCTTGAGGCGGCCTAATGGCTAGTTCCGGCCGTCGCCCGACTACAGAAACACCGAGTATTGTGCTGCAAGGGCGGGCAGTTAGTCAGGAGGCGCGTGACAAATGCGTGGCGCAGCCTGGCTACCAGCTAGCAGCTACAAGAAGAGCGCCGCTCGCTCGGCCCGCCGCCGTAAATCTCTGCGGCGCCTTCTCCGCCGGCTGTATTTTTGTGGGGGCAGCTCTACGCCTTATTAGCGCCGCCTCGGGTCACACCCCGCTCGCCCCATTAACAGCTCCGCTCCCAGACGCTGAGGGAGATATGAAGCAAGAGGTGGGGAGGTCTTCCCCTCGTCCCTGCCCACAAGGGCCCCCTCCCCTATCTCTCACTTCTCCCTCTCCGCCCCCCTCCCCCACATCTCCTCCCTTTCAACCGGTGATTACTGGCGCCGCGAGTCGGTGTCACAGAAGAAGTCAGCCCCCCCCCCCTTCCCCCCCACCTGCCACTTTTGCCCCTTCTTTTAGCCTCCTGTCTGGCGCAGTGAATCGCGCGCACGTCCCTCTCATTACTCGTCCGTTGCGATTCTGACGCCAAGCTAAAAGCGAGACATGAGTCGGACCTGTGGAATCGAAACTGGTATTTCCCACAGAGAAGGGCTTTAAACTTCTCCACCATTAAGCTTTGAGAGGACGTCTCTTGTAAAGGAAGCACAGGCTCGCCATTCACCCTCGACCCGGAAGACCTGTGCCAACCATTAAAAGGTGTCTTCGTATATCCATAATTTAAATGGACGATTTGGGACGTCAGCTAGTATAATATATGTTGAAAATGACGAAATTCCTCCAGCTGTATTAAGGTGTTGGTTTTATTGGCGACTAGATGTTGTTACATCATCATCTTCAGGTTGTAACGGAGCCTATTAAAGGCTTTACTTTACCGAAGTATGCGATAGCCTCCAAATTCAACCAGTTTAACGAGTATTTATGATTATAGAAAAGTTATTGTGTATGTTAGCAATGGTTGCAAAACATGTCTCCATAAACAGTCAACCCATTAAATTATACGGAATAACTGACACACACAAAAGTTAATATCACTTGATCACTGATACAGCAAATGTCATCATGTAAAAACACTAAGTTCGTCTTAAATAATTAATATGAAGTACGAAAAATAGTGGCCAACTTACGTATTTTGGATCTCCTTAAATAAAAATCACCTAGTGAAACCTATTTGTTCACTAGGACCGTTTTCACTCAGTATTCACGTAAAAACTCCTATTTTAGACGAAAACCAATGTAATTCCTAATAATTCATGTTATTTACTTATTTATGCAAATTAGAGAAGTCAAGTGACAAACGTCTAACAAACGGCCTTTTTGTAACAAAGAATTATTCTGTCAAGTCAACAAATCTGTCTGTCATTTTAATAACCTGTTAAATTATGTCACTCGGTATAAATTAATAACTTTTCTACACAAATTACGATAACAGATGTACATGTGACTTATAAACTATATCTCTTTTTAGTAGTTCTTTGACAAGGTTATAAATACAAGCAGCAAGAAGGGTCGGGAGCGGAGTCTGAATGTCACTTTGGTAAAGTGTATTTGTGTTATTGTTCGAGGTGGATAAACATTGCAAAGAGCAAGTAAAAGAAGTGCTACTTTGTGTTGTGTCGCCGGCCGCGGTGGTCTCGCGGTTCTAGGCGCTCAGTCCGGAACCGCGCGACTGCTACGGTCGCAGGTTCGAATCCTGCCTCGGGCATGGATGTGTGTGATGTCCTTAGGTTAGTTAGGTTTAAGTAGTTCTAAGTTCTAGGGGACTGATGACCACAGATGTTAAGTCCCATAGTGCTCAGAGCCATTTGAACCAACCATTTGTTGTGTGATTGTCTTTGGTGGACAGTGGAATTAAGATGGCCACCAGAGTAGTAAATATTTGAAGTTTAAATATTTGTTGGTTTCGCTCATTATTTATCATCAAAAGCATATCAAAAACACGGGACCTCATCTTTTTACCCCTAGACAACCAGATTTAGAGCCAGCATTAGCATCGAGACACAGCAGCCATCCAGCAAGGAGCAGCGATTACCACAATGCATTTTAATGGCACCAACCTAACATCAAGTGCTAACAAGCTCCGTAAATGGGAGTGAAATAGTGCGATTATAGCAATATCTACGACTAGGCGATCATTATAAGGTCCATACTTGTTGACAGCAACCTTATGTGTTTAACACTAGTAGTCAGTGGTTGCTGTCAACAAATAAGGGCCTGAAGATGATGATGTAACAACATCGAAACTAGTCGCCAATAAAACCAACACCTTAATACAGCTGGAGGAATTTCGTCATTTTTTAATATATTAAAAGGTGTAGCTTCCGTCATTGAAAGTTATGAGACACTCATTCATGTTAAATGTTTAAAGCGGCTTAACTGTCTGACATCACATTTGTAACACGCTTAGGGAAAATGTTAAGAATATTTCCAAAAATAACTCCACATCGATTGCTAAAAAATGGTTCAAATGGCTCTGAGCACTATGGGACTTAACATCTGAGGTCATCAGTCCCCTAGAACTTAGAACGACTTAAAGCCGGCCGCGGTGGTCTCGCGGTTCTAGGCGCGCAGTCCGGAACCGCGCGACTGCTACGGTCGCAGGTTCGAATCCTGCCTCGGGCGTGGATGTGTGTGATGTCCTTAGGTTAATTAGGTTTAAGTAGTTCTAAGTTCTAGGGGACTGATGACCACAGCTGTTAAGTCCCATAGTGCTCAGAGCCATTTGAACCATTTGAACTACTTAAACCTAACTAACCTAAGGACATCACACACATCCATGCCCGAGGCAGGATTCGAACCTGCGATCGTAGCGGACGCGCGGTTCCAGAATGAAGCGCCTAGAACCGCTCGGCCACTTCGGCTGGCTCGATTGCTAAATGCAAACGCCATGAACACAGGGACTTCAAACGTAAAGATTCGAAAGCTGACTTGACAGGCTCTACGAGTATTTACCTCATTAGAGAAGGGTACCAAAACTTTTCCTCTGACGGAACACTTCAAGATTCTGGTAGTTGGATGGAACACGTTGTTTGTTTAGAAGGGTAATAAAATTTTTAAAAACTGATATAACTTATTTTATTCAGTGCTTACTTGTATTTCAAATCTTAATTATTAACACAGCAATCAATATAATTTTTAAAAAATAGTATCATCAAAATGCTGAAAAAAATTTACTTCCCACAGAACACCAGTGTTCCGCGGAATGCAATTTGGCAAGGCTTGCGTTAGGGGATGCTGTGGTACTGTAACCGGATACAGGACTACTTACGATTGTATACCATTTCGATAACTGTGTGTAAGTGATTCAAGATGAAGTCATGAAAGGCTCCGAAATAAATTGCAAATAAAGTAAGCAATAAACATAGCAGAGTTGAAAATCGCTTCAAAAATAGCCTTTGTACTCTACAGTGAAATAATTTATACCTGAAGTTCTCAGTATCAACATTATGAAAGCAACTATGTACTGGGATGGTATTACTCGGTGTAGCTAATATTTATACCAGTTTGACCATTAAAGAAATCAGTGACACTTTGACATAATTTATTTATTGTGAAAAATATAAAAAGTATATAAATTGCAGACTTCATTGAACTTTCAAAATTTGCCCTGTCTTATAAATTTTTCAGATTTAATAGTGAAAATTATTGTAAAGACCCGAGTCCTAGCGATGGCTAATTGTTTTGTGGGTACTTGAACTGCCATTTGTGTAAAAGACTTCAAAACAATTTATTAAAATTGGTACTTCGAAGGCAACGAAAATTACTTCAGTAACTTTGTGTGTGTGCTCGAAATTACTTTTCCTCTTGAAATGTAGAGAACAGCTGCAATCACCACACTTTTGAAAAAGAAAAGAGGACAATATGCTAGCACCCGTGTTACCATACGGCTCATAATATGAAGTACTACTTCACTGACTAGTGCTGTACCGCTATACCGATTGACCGTGTTATTTCAGTGGAATATCGCAAGTTACGTTTAAACCAGTGTATTTGATTACAATGGTGGATGATTACCATTCACTGAAAACTGTTGTCATTTATTGTACTTCGCGTCCGAGATTCGAACAAAGAGCCTTTTTAACTGTGGCCACCTTGCGGACCACGGAAACAATTGTCAAAAAAGTTTAATGCGGAAGATAAGAAACTACTTACTTTCTCTGAAAGCTAGTTCTGCCAATACTGCTATGGAGATACACAATTCCTCTTCAGATGACTTCCCTCCTTCATTATAGGTTCAAAATGGTTCAAATGTCTCTGAGCACTATGGGACTTATCTGAGGTCATCAGTCCTCTAGAACTTAGAACTACTTAAACCTAACTAACCTAAGGACATCACACACATCTATTCCCGAGGCAGGATTCGAACTTGCGACCGTAGCAGTCGCGCGGTTCTGGACTGAAGCGCCTAGAACCGCTCGGCTACCGCGGCTGGCATTATAGGTTCGTTCCACCTCAAGTGGACCAGTGGCTTATGTACAGTTTGAATGAAATTTGTGCACATATATTCCTTACAGGATAAAACAAAGGTGTGCAAAAGATGCATGGTTTTAAAATGTTATGTGAACTCTTAAGACAGTTTTTACCAAATTTACGACTGCTGAAATTGCAGCTAATAATTATCCAAAGCACATTTTTCTATATGTTGCACAACTTTTGGTTCACTCCAAAAAATTAAAATTTCAAGGTTGTATTATTCGCCTTTTCTTGCTACATGAGGTCAAAATGAGAAAAGTCAATTGGGACGAGTTTTCGGCATAATCTGTAGGCAAACAAAGTATGTTGAGTGCTCTTTAATAAATCTGCAGAGAAGTTACGTGGTATAAAATCTACCGAACTGCAGCATTCGAGACGTTATTAATGCGTAGATGTGCCATCAAAAATACTTGTATCATAACTGTGTACACTTGGATGACATGTTGCAAAAAATTGCCATCTTCTGCCTATTTTAATTTTGTATTTCATTTGAAAGTGGGGTTTGTAGTAGAAAGGTTTTCTCTGTTTTGGAGACTCGCTGGACAAAGTTAAAAATGCATCGTAAACAATCATTTCAATACTTACGTTCTGCTTAAGACGCCTAAAAGCGTTAGTATAATAGTTACATTAGTTAATCTATGAAGTACAGCTTTAGCAAAAGTTTTGCTGATTTTACACGTAACAGACCACTTAACGCATAATAATTTTCGCTAAATTACTCGTCTCAAAATGGTTGAAAAATTGCAGCGATTGAATTTTTCCCAAATTTGACCTCATGTAGCGGTAAAAGGTAAATTATACAGCATTGAAAATTAACTTGTTAAGAGCGCAAAAAGTTGTACATCTGATCCAAATATCTCCTTTGGATCACAGTTAGTATCACTTTTAAAGCATCTTAAATTTGGCCAAAAGTGTCGTAGAGCCCGCACGACATCTTGGAGCTCTTCACTGAAAGTCTCGTAACATTATTTGGAGCTAATACAAAATTTTGTACAGCTTGATTTTATTCCATATGGAACATTTCGTTCAATCTGGCACACTTTGTGTGGAATGCTTCTATAAGATTACAATTGAATTTATGTGTTGGAAGGCGCCAGCTTTTTGTCCGAAGTCGGTTTTCGGGTTGTTATTGCGTTTCCCGGTGCTATGGTATTACAAACAACGCTGTAATGTTGGGCATTGTGATGAAATAGAAAATGAAACGAAATTATCGTGTGGCGTTGATTGCCGGGAGGCCCATCCGGGGAAGTTCGGCCGCCAGGTTGCAGCTATTATTTGAGGTGACCTCACATTGGGCGACTTGCGCGTCGGTGATGTTGAAATGTTGATGACAGCAGAACACACAGTCGACGAGCGGAGAAAATCTCCAACCCGGCTGGGAATCGAACCCGGGCTCGCTGCATGGTCGGCAAATACGTTACCACTCAGCTAAGCCGGCGGACGATGAATACAGAAACGCTTAGGAGATGCGGTATTAGTAACTACGTCCGACCATAAGGTTTTTAAGCCTTCTGTGCCGTCCGTAAATAGCATAAGAAACGTCGGAGCTATTTATTTGATAAAGACGTACCCTGTTTCCGTATCCAGACTTCTTCAGATCGGGTCTATACTCCGTCTGTAACGCTTCATCGTCGACGGGACGCGAAATCCTGATTCTCCTTCCTTTATTGTTCATAAACGAGAGCAAGGGACAAACACATTGTGTATTTTACACAGTTCGGAGTTTCGGTAGATGCATTGGTAATATTCTAACGAAACTTACCTGAACTCTAGTTTAAAAATGAAAGTAACTATTTTAGTGGATTATAACAGTGCTGAAGGTGGCATTTCATTACCATTCCAAGAGATTTATTTTTGAGCTTTTTATTTGAGGGAATTATAGGCCTGTATCCCTTTTTAAGTTGGTGTAAAATTTCTACATCTCGTATGATATGTGCTAGGTATCTGTTCATTAAACATTACATGGGTTGCGTCACCAAAAAACTATTGAAAATGAGCGAAAACCCCTTTTTCTATTTTGTGCTGTCTCGACGCTATGACGGAATGAAGGATGCAACAGCTGTGCTTTGGAATTCGTACTTGAATGAGAAGACAAAGAACCACGGCTGGCTCTTTATATTTTCGTGCCGGTACTAGTAGTCGCAGTAAGTGAATGACAATGGGCGCTACTCGTATCCTCCGTGATGAATAGCCGCTGTGAAAGAATTACCGCCCTCTTTGCGCAGGTACTCACCGGGCAAGGCTCGGAGAGGACGGGGTAATGGGCGCGCTTATTGCGTTTTTGCTGGCGCGGCGTATTGCTGCAGTCCCATGTACTCCGCTTCATTTAATAATCTTGTAATCTTTCTTCCGCCCCGTTAAACCCGGGCGTAGTTTATATTCGCTTTCCATCATCGAAAGTAACTCGAATTTAGCGCAGACAAGGTTTCTGCCGTCTGCATTAAGTCGGAATTGTAGCCATATATTCCGGCGTCGCTGGCCGTGCGCGAGTCTTGTTTAGCTGAGACTTCAAGGCAACCAGCAACTGCGATACTAAATAAGATACGAGCCTTATTGTTCTGACGACTGAAGACTCCCTTTTCATTACTTAGGACCGCCATCGGGTAAAGCGGAGGAAAACATCGAGCTAAAGGAAAAGGCTGATGACTAGTAATTATACTATGCAACATATTTTATGTTTGATCAACTTTCGTTGTTCCTGAAGCTTATCCCCCCCCCCCCCTCTCTCTCTCTCTCTCTCTCTGATTTCAGATCTGTTATTTGTTTTGAGTTTTGTTTTGTCACGCATAGTTATTTCACAAATCAAGTAAACTCATTTTTCATTTGCAGCCAAGTTCCACAGAGAGAAATTTTACAGAAATTAAGGGAAACTTTATTTTAGTGAGGTGGAGTAGTTGATCACACTTGTTACAGACATCCGGCTGTTAGGCGGGAAACTTCAGTTCACTGTTGACATGCTATGGTGTTATGAGGTTATATTTGTGCTGTTAGGTGTAGTTTTGCAGTTTCTTAGAACTGAGTGCCCACTGGTGTTTGAATAGCCCAAACGTATTCTGTTATATTTGAGGTAGCTACGTAATAGCTAAGGAAAGACAGAACGTTAATAGTTGGGGAAAGATGTCTTCTACATATTCTTGGTGATCAAGAAAAAATTTTGACACCGTGGATGTGCTGAGTACTAGATTGTGCAAAAATGGAAAGAAGAAGTAAATGTCTTTTGCAGTTTTTTTGGACTTGCTTTTTGTGATAAGTTCCTATGGGACCGAACTGCGGAAGTCATCGGTCCCTAGGCTTTCACGCTACTTAGTGTAACTTAAACTAGCTCACACTAAGGACAACAAACACACACACACACACACACACACACACACACGCACGCACACGCCCGAGAGGACTCGAATCTCCGACGGGGGGAGCCGCGGGAACAGTGACAAGGCGCGTCAGACCTCGCGGCCCTTTTGCAGTTCCCATAGCTCCGAGGGAGCCGCAAAATCATGTATGTGAAAGTTATTTTTGTATGGTTAACGTTGAAGGTCATAATGTAAAAGTAAGAAGGATATATAATATGGATTAAAGAAACAGTTCAATAAAACAGTTCCAAAAGATGCTGAATGTTTCATGTACTTGATAATAGTATTTCCTACACCATCTTGTGAAATACGTGAAGAGAGAACTATGTGGTACTGCAGATCATAAATTTAATGAAAGGCACTGAATTTCAAATTACAGTGAATCCAGCGGAGAAAGGGCTTGGTTTTCGTGTAACGAAGTAGTGGCCAGCGTTTTGGGCAACAGTGAATATCTAAAATATAAAACCGTGGTTAAAAGAATGTTGCCGATTTTCATGAAATTAGGATGTAACATGAGTGTGAAGCTTTATTTTCAACATTCATATACTAATTTTTTATGTAGGAACCTTGGCGAAATCAGTGAAGAACAAGAGAAACAGTCCTACCAACACCTCAAGAAGATAGAAAAGAGATACCACCTGAGAAGGTGGAAGCGAAACATGATGTTTTACGCTACAGAGAGAGAGAGAGAGAGAGAGAGAGAGAGAGAGAGAGAGCGCGCGCGCGCGCGCGCGCGCGCGCGCGCGAGAGCTGATGAGGAGATATGGTCACGCCTTGTCAGACAGAACTTGGTACAGTGATATTAGCGAAGGGAAACTGAACTGCATTACATGTGTAGCATTTTTGTGATAATTAATGGCATTTTTAAGTGAACGTATAGCATTGTCTACTCTAAAGAAGTGTGTAGAGATTCTAAACAGCGTTAAAAAGTAAGTAATTTATTTTAACGCAATTTAAAAAATCGGTATTAGGAAAAAAATTGTGATTTCAGCTACAACTTCACACATGGTTTGTACAAAAATTTGACGTGATACAGAGAAACCAAAACAAGATTTGAAATCAGAATGAAAAATACTTTAAATATCTCCTTACATCCATAAAAATTTTTAAAATGCGCTATAACGTGATAAACGTACGTAAAGTTTACCCTAACCTTGAACAATCAAAATCATACTGACGAAAATTTCCGTTAGCGGCAGAGAAACGTTTCGTGCAAGAAAACTGGATAGACGGAGAGGGATGTTTAGTAAGCAGGGGGCCTCATTAGAAGCGCTCTCTCAAAGCAGTCTTTTCTTTGCCTTGTTCAGAGAGTGTTCTGGATTTGCTTGCGGAACGACAAAAACAGCAATTTAGATGCTGCTGCTGATTACTCTGAATGGACGAAAGTAACGGTCGCATGAAAAGCCGTTAGCCAGGTACTTAGGATAGGTCCTTCTACAACATAATTGGGCTCATCAAAACCATGATTACCAGGTCTGCTGGTTTCCTTGTTAGATTAGAATAGGCTTGCGACTGACGCTTCTCAGCTTTGTGGCTGACGCTTCAGCGAGTGGAGTCGTTGGGAGCAGCCGCCACGCACTCGCTGTGTGGCCTGTTTTGCGGGTAGCCTACGTACGGAGCCCAGACACACGTGTTTGCAGTTCACCGCCGCAGCAATCTGTCAGTCACAGAATTACTTCATTCGAGCCGTAATACGTTTCTGCTTCCGACCCATTTCGCTCACGTATGTAGTGAAGCACGTCGCCAGGCGAGAGGGAGAGAGGAGTCCAGAGACCGCCTTGCAGTTCGGCGTCTCCCTGACGCCCCCGCTATCGCACGAGCAGTCGCTGCCGCCGAGATTGTATCGGCTGATGCGGAAGGTCTGCTCCTGCCGGAGAAGATTGCCGCCCCGACACGCTCCATTGAGACATCCAGTCTCTCCTGTTTGTCCTACTTTCCTTTGCGGCTTTCCTTCATTTGTCCCATCTGTTCCAGTTCTTCCTGCTGTGGCCAGTCCCGTCAGAAGTTCGGCACTGTCGTTCAGCGAACAAAATACAAGCTAACCGTGAATCGGACCAGACTTGTGACTGGACTCTGAAGTTTCTAAGAGGTGCAACTCAATACGTCATATTTAACGGGATGAAATGAAGAGATGTAGCGGTAATTTCTGAAAGAAACCAAGTGAGTGTTTACAATATAGATTAAGCAGTAGAAAAGATGCGCAAGGGGCAAAGATACGAATTTAGTGTTTTTCCTATAGTGAGTGTAGTGTGGCAGCCCTACATTTTCAGTTGCGAATATTTATGGTGTCAGGTGTGTTGTGTTAGTGGTTTGCATTCTGAACCTTTCTAGACACGAGGTGAGTTAGCTTTTTTGATCTACTAGTATTTGCCATGTAATCTGTCTATTATAACAAAACCCCCAAGAATGACCAATACTTCATATGTAATTACATAACCTAACTCACGCTCTAAGCATAAATATTAGTGCAAAAAGTTTCCATATATGACAGCTGATACCAAAAGTTCAGAAATCTGCGCCACGGAGCAAAGATCCTACGACCTACCTGGGGCAAATGTTCGCATGCCCCAAAAAGTTTGTCTTTTCTTTTTTCGGTTTTAATTCTGCATGCGTAGGTTTATTTAACGTATTTGATGGACCTTAATTTACAGTTCCCTACTTCACATCGACTGATTCTAGTTACAGAAAATACGAGAGAAAAACGTGCTGCACACTTTTGTCTTCTAAAACTTTAGATGAGACTAAGAAGCTATTAGCAAATGGGTCGCACCGAGCGAGGTGGCGCAGTGGTTAGCACACTGGACTCGCATTCGGGAGGACGACGGTTCAATCCCACGTCCGGCCATCCTGATTTAAGTTTTCCGTGATTTCCCTAAATCGCTCCAGGCAAATGCCGGGATGGTTCCTTTGAAAGGGCACGGCCGGCTTCTTTCCCCGTCCTTCCTTAATCCAATGAGACCGATGACCTAGATGTTTGCTCTCTTACCCCAAACAACCCAACCCCAAATGGGTCGTCCATTAGAAATGCAGCTTAGTTCTAGTGAATCCACTATCGCTCGCCGTAAACAGGAGAAATCAGTGTGGAGAGGATAATGGAGTTCAAGAAAATATATGTGTAATTTTCCGCCACATCCGGTCTATAATGAAGACTAAACAGGAATACAGACTGTACCAAGACAACTGCAGAGAATTGTGGCAATAAAAGGCCAAATAATAATAATAATGATAATAATATAATGTGTTTACATGTGTTAAAATGTTTGTATTTAAATTAGTGATATGTAACTGTCATTTTTGATGTTTAATACGATTATGATGGTGGAGAAAATGATGATGATGATTGTGATGATGGTGATGGTTATGGCATAGAAAAACCTTATATAAGTTAATAATGGCAGTACCTGACGAATACTGTATTTCGTCTTTAGCTGTGCGGAATTTTGCCTCTTAACAGTAGAACGTTTACCTCAGGCCCGGGCCTAATCTCGGAATTTCACCCTCTCCGTAACGCGCAACGCTTCTCTTGTTGCGTCTGACATGGATTTTGCTATTCATCTTCGAGACGCTGCTGGGTTTACTAAACTCTGTTACGGATCAAGATAGTAAGGGAACAGGAGAGAGAATTTTTATAATTCCCTACAACCCGTCATTGCAACGAAACGTGACGCTGTTCTTCGCATCTTCTCCATCTTCTCTTTTATTCAAAGTTGGTAAGCGAACCAGACTGACAAGAAAAACTCACGAAGCAAGCTACCTTTTTTGTAGGTGAATTGTAATGCTTTAAGATCCTCCCAATAAATTCCAGCCTGGTATCTTTTTTTCCAAGCGACTAGTTAATGGCGATATTTCTATTTTGTGTCTACAACTGACCAGCAAAAAAACTTCTGCATCTACATCCGTAATCAACTATCATTTTGAAACGACTATAATTTTATCACTTCACTGTTCCGATCGCGAATGGCACGTAGGAAGAACGACTGCCGGTAGACTTCCGGACGAGCTCAGTTCTCTTGTTTTTTCGTCGTGGTCATTTCGTGAGACATAGGTGACAGGTGGTAATGTACTGCCCAGCTCTTATTCAAACGCGTGCTCTCGGAATTTCAACAGCAACTTTGTGCGTAATACACAACGCCAAAGTGCCACTGCACTTTGTTCAGCACCCCCGCAAAACTCTCATGTATACTAAATAATCCCGTGTCGATATGTGATGCTCTTCTTTGGATCTTCTCTGTTACGGATCAAGATAGTAAGGGAACAGGAGAGAGAATTTTTCTAAGTCCCTACAACCTGGCATTGCCCAGGCGCACAGAAGTATCAGTACGAGGGAGCCGATAGGAGTAAACATTTCGACGCGGTTAGTTGGTCACCAAAAGTGTGAGATCAGTGGAAAAGTGTAAGACAAGTGCACACCAACATGCTACATGCTTCCGTTACTCCCGCAACATTATGAAAGAAGTACTAGGTATGACGCAACAACATCTATCAAGGATTTGGCGAAAATGTTATGATACTGAAACAAATTGATTAAGCCTCAGCAGCAAAACTGAACACCACTGACGACTCGTAATGAGCGAGACCGATTCGCTCATTACAAATGACGTCGTACAACAAAGCCACTTGTCGACGTCATATATACTCCACCGCACTAACGTGGAGACAATCGATCAGTATGATCGAGTGCGTTCATGTCGTTCCTTCTCGGTTCTCTGATTATTATATTGCAACGTCTTGTGTGAGATTGTTCCAGTATTGTCTCTACACATGCTGTGTGGTGGGATGACCACCGATGCGTAGCAACAGATGAATGCGAACCAGCGACGCCACACTGGTTTCTCAGCCTCCATCCTGAAGAAACAATAAGGGGTTTCCAGCCCGGAAGTGGGCGACAAGTACGACTCTATCTCTTCTGTTAATTCTACTTGGTAAGAGTTTTAAACGAATAATGCTCAAGAATCGGTTGAATAACAGTTTTGCAAGTTACTTCTTTCGTGAATTAATTATATTTTCTCAAGATTCCTCCAATGAATCTCAGCCAGGTATCTGTTTTTCCAAATTTCCTTTATGTGATCAGTCCACTTATAGGCCGCTCCAGGCGCTTATCCGTAGGTATTTTATGGTCGTTACTCTTTGTAGTAATTTTTCACCAATACCGCAATCGGACAGTAATGGATGTCTTCGCCTATATACCTCCAATACGTTGCACTTATTTACGTTCAGGATCAAATACCCGTCCCTGCACCAGTCATCTATTTATGAAGGTCATTCTGCATTTCGGTTCAGTGTTCTGGCTGCACCGTGTTATAGACATCAGCAACGTCCACAAACAGCCTCACAGGACTTCTGATGTTATCTGCTACATCATTCATATACAGTGTATTAAAAAAAAATTCTACATTTTGAGAGTTGTTAGTACGAATCAAAACGAGATAATAATGTCCACTAAGCACGAATTTAAAATGCACACCTTAAAAGTTGTGATCACTTGTTGATCTTCGCTGCTGCGGAGCGCGTTTCCTCTAGTGCAAGGTCTTTGCTATTACTAACGACCTACAGAATGCAGTAAACAAATGAGGACACATTCTTCTGTTAGAGGCCATGGATACAGCTTACAATAAACATCTGTTTACTGTAAATCGCGTTCACAGTTCAGAGTAAGTCCAGCGCATACATTCGTTCTAATGGAACAGGGCGGTGTTTAAGTTTGCGAATATCTTTTATATTGTTGTTTTATCTTTGCACTTTCCAGCAAAATGGCAGATTATTGTTTCAAATGGAAGCTACTATCCAGTACGTTGAAAAATATACAGTAATAGAATAATGTGTTCTCACTTTTTACTCCATTCTGTAGGTCGTTCATAATAGCAAAGAGTCTGCAGTAGAAGAGATGAGTTTCATAGTAGTGATGATGAAAAAGTGCTCATAATTGTTGAGGTACGCATTTTAGAGCCCATGTTCAGCAGCCACTTTTGTCTCGTTTTGTTCCCTACTAAAACCTCCCAAATGTGGAATACTTTTCTAAGAAAACATCATGTGCAGCATGCGGGAGCAAATGTGTGCAGTTAGCACCTTTCTATTTTTCCCTTCTGCTCTTCTGGTTACACGAGAGTGGCAGTTGTACACAATACACCGTATATCATGCTTTACGCAATATCATAAGTTCAAGATTCCTTTTATGATGTATTAAAGTTATATTTAATAAAATGTTACAAATGAACAAAATGGATCAGGAAATATACTCCTTTCTTCTATATACATCTCGCGGACGGAACGAGGTGGCACCCTGCGAAGGGTGGCGGGGGATGGCGGTTCAGTTCTCTGTCCGGCTATATAGCTGAAGGTGTTCCGTTGGCTCTCTAAAACCAATTAAGATAAATACTGGGTAGTTACTTCGATAAGGACACAACAGATTTCCCTTACAAATCTAAGCTTATAATATGTCTGTAATGAACTCGTCTTCGACAAGACGTTGAACTCTAGTTATTGTGACCAGACGAAACTGATTTCGTCCGGCCATATCTGTGAGTTCTGTTATTGCTCTGGAAGACGGATCATCGAACAACACATGAAAGATCGCTTCACTTTATTATATAAATGAATAAAATAGCTACCTGACTTTGACACAGTCCTCTTGCCACAGGAGTGCTTGATAATTTAAAACTGCTATTGACTAGCAAACCATCACTTCATGCACAGGTTAACAAACTGTTCCCTTGCAGTGCAAAATGCAACATTTACGAAAGTGAATTTCATCTTATAATTTAACTGTCACTGTCCTGCGCGATGATATCTACTGCTGTAGCTGAAGTCCCGCATGCTCGACACTATATTGACCTCTGTATGAGGACACTGCTGTGCTGAGAGGGAGGCGTGGTCTTCTGGTGTGCCCTCCATTGGTTGTTGCGGATTGCAGCGAACCCTCGCTAATGTCTGTGTTGTCTACTCGCGTTGTCGACTTTGCTGTGACACGGTGATCTCTGGACGATTCCACACTAATCTTCCTCCCTTACATCTTGTGGAATGACAGTGACGGAGAAATCACGGAAATTCGAACCGTTCTGAGCGAAATTTGCTCCCGTTATTTAAAAAATACAGCAATGTGATGCTTGCGTTCGCCTTATTCTACTCGATATTGTGGATTTCTTTCAAGTATCTTTTGGAGAAACGGTCCCCTTTGCTTGTGAAACGATGATAAAGAATACCGTTTATAATGATACGACCTTGTGCTGTTCCGTCACCACTGCAACTTTGTCTGACACTTGATACTCGTACAATTTGACTGTGATTATATTTCGAAACTGGTTAAGATCAGCAGGTTTGCCTGATTTGCGGAAGAATATGGCAAAGACAGTCATAAAATCAGTAACTGATTTTATCTGTCGCCCAGCAACCAATGATGCTGTTTAAACAGACACTGGACAATAGCGGTAAATAGCTGATCTCCGAGCTGGCAGTTATAGTTGAAATTAATGTTTGCCGACATTAATAGAACACAGTATTATTTCCCAGGTAATTTTGGGGTAAACACTTTATGAACAAACAGTATATATCCATGAGACACAAAAATAATCGTTTGTACTATAGATACTCGTCGCTGAAGTATCAAAAAAGAAAAAGAGTTCTAGCATTTCCCAGTATTAAACAGTTATTTCATTGGTTAAAATTTCGTAATAGGCGCAATTGAAACAATCTTCTTGTTGGATGTAAGGTTATCCGGCTACATGCTACCTTGTGCCTCGCGAAGTTGCTCACCATGTCTCCACCATGTACGTATAACTAGTAAAACAAACAATTACCTTTTTTTTAGTTCCCGTTAAACAATAATATTATTGAATCTTCCTGGTAGATTAAAACTGTGTGTCGGACCGAGACTCGAACTCGGGACCTTTGCCTTTCGCTGCAAGTGCTCTACTGACTGAGCTGTCCAACCACGAATCACGACCCATCCTCACAGCTACACTTCCGCCAGCACCTCGTCTCCTACCTTCCAAACTTCATCGAAGGTCTCCTGCGAACCTTGCAAGACTAGCTCTCCAGGAAGAAATAGCCACAGCCTGGGGAACGTTCCCAGAATGAAATTTTCACTCTGCAGTGGAATGCCGGCTAGTATGAAACTTCCTGATAGATTAAAACTGTGTGCCGGACCGAGACTCGAACTCGGGACCTTTGCCTTTCGCGGGCAAGTGCTCTACCGACTGAAAAGCAGAAGTCCCAAGGTCGAGTCTGGGTCCGACACACAGTTTTAATCTTCCAGGAAGTTTCATATCAGCGCACACTCCGCTACAGAGCGAAAATTTCGTACTGAAATAGTATTATTATAATAAACTCGTTGGATTAATTACATATAATACCATAAATTGGCGGCAATGTTTTCTGTAAAACTGTACAACTTCTGTACCATTACAGACTTCGATCTCACTGGTGATTAGTGAACGTGTCCGATCCTTCATCTCTCCGCCTTCACTTCATGCATCCATACCAAGGGAACTGACTGAGCTTAGTGGCGGAATGCTTAAGGGGGGTAGGACGTCAAACGGGCCGACTTGGAGTAGGAGAGGCACCACAGGACATTTTAATTTCCACTGTCTATACTTTTACAAGTAAATTCATAAAACTTTGTCAGCATGACCAGGAAGGATTCAGACTCATAACAGCGTAAATTCAAAAATATAAAAAAATGGATATTTTTACGTGTGAAATTTCATCATTTTTTCACTTACTATTGGCTGCGTTTGTTGCTATAGGTACACTTTTCTTCATAAGTAAGAGAGTTTACTCGATGAATTTTGCACAGCATTATTTACAAATCATACATACAGGTGTCTGAAACTCTAGAATCTATTTAATTTATGTAAAAATGAATGAGCTCTTACGTTTTAAGCTTTATGTTTAGAAAAAAATAAAATTTTGTAGTTAATTATCTCAATTTTTACCATAGTTTTTAATAGTTTTGGAAAATTCTAGAGTTTCATACACCTGTAAGTATGGTTTGTATGCTGTGCAAAATTCATCAAAGAATCTCTCTTACTTGTGAAGAAAAATGTACCTATAGCAACAAATGCAGCCAATAGTAAGTGAAAAAATGATGAAATTTCACAAGTAAAAAAAAAATATTTTGTTATGTTTTTGAACTTCCACTGCTATGAGTGTGAATTCTGAATCCTTCCTGGTCATGCTGACAAAGTTTTATGAATTTATTTGTAAAAGTATAGACAGTGCAAATTAAAATGTCCTGTGGTGCCTCTCCTGCTCCAAGTCGGCCCGTTTGACGTCCTACACCCGTTAACGCACTTGATGCACATTTTGAATGAGCGAGGTTCAAATCCACCATCTAGCTACCCCGATATAGGTTTTCAGTGGCTTTATTAATTCGTGTAGCGAAACAGATGGCGCAATGGCAAGACACTGGATTCGTAATCGAGAAGACGGCATTTTAAATCCTAGTCCGACCGTCGACAGTTAGGTCTTCGTCGTTTCTAAATCACTTAAGGAATATTCGGGAATGGATCCTTTGGAAAGGACACGGACATTTTCTTCGCCACCCGTGACCAAATCGAGCTTAACCACGCCTCTGATATCTCGTCGACGACTAGACTTTCAACAACTAACTGTCATAATTAGAATCTATGAGCATCCACGACAGGATAGCAACGCGGTGTCATTATCTGGAAGAGCACCACTGCTTTGTGCGTTGGTTCGCCGCACCAGCGGCAGAGACAGGGTTTATTACGAAGCCGCCGCGTATCGATTCGTGCGCTGTTTCATTGTGCGTTTAATCCGACGGCAGGATAAAAAGAACCATCCCCCGCTCCGTCCCGGACTCCGTGGTGCGTGCGCAAGCTGCCGCATACAAACACACTTTTACCAGCTTGTACGGAGGGGTGCGAGGTGCCCGTACGGTAGATCGCTCAGTCAGAGGTATTTAACAGGGCGCAGCACTTTAAAATCACCGACCTCTCATTGTCAGGAGACGCCTACACAGATTCATTTTCCAACGTAAAAAAAAGAGTTATGCCGACATTTCCTTTCAGCCGCGGTCTTCTGTAATGAACCACTGTGGACGACGGAGGACGTGGAGAGAGCGGATTTGTTTTGGAAAATCGGCAAAAACATTTGTATCGCAGTATGTTAGAGAGCGAATAAACATGAAACTTCCCCACTGACAAACTAAGCAGGTAACGGGGAAACACGACGTGACACACTTTGACTTTGGGAGGACGACGGTTCAAACCCGCGTCCGGCCATCGTGATTTCGGTTTTTCCTGATTTCCCTTAAGGGGGGTAGGACGTCAGACGGGCCGTCTTGGAGCAGGAGAGACACCACAGGACATTTTAATTTCCACTGTCTGTACTTTTACGAATAAATTCATAAAACTTTGTCAGGATGACCAGGAAGGATTCAGGATTCACAATCATAGCAGTGGAAGTTCAAAGAAAATAACAAAATAATTTTTTTTACATGTGAAATTTCATCATTTTTTCCACTTACTGATGGCAGCATTTGTTGCTATAGGTACACTTTTCTTCATAAGTAAGAGAGATTCTTCGATAAATTTTGCACAGCATACAAACCATATTTATATGTGTATGAAACTCTAGAAATTATTTAATTTATGAAAAAATGAATGTTCTGTTACATTTTAAACTTTATGTTTAGAAAGAACTCAAATATTATAGTTAATAATCTCAATTTTTACCACAGTTTTTAATATATTTGGAAAATTCTAGAGTTTCATACACCTGTAAGTATGGTTTGTGTGCTGTGCGAAATTATGAAGAAAAGTGTACCTATAGCAACAAATGCAGCCAATGGTAAGTGAAAAAAAGGTGAAATACAAATGTAAAAAAATAAATTATTTTTTTATATTTTTGAACTTCCACCACTATAAGTGTAAATCCTGAATCCTTTCTGGTCATTCTGACAAAGTTTTAGGAATTTATTTTTAAAAGTATAGACAGTGGAAGTTAAAAATTCCTGTGGTCTCTCTCCTGCTCCAAGTCGTCCCGTTTGACGTCCTACCCCCCTTAATCGCTTCAGGCAAATGCCAGGATCATTCCTTTGAAAGGGGACGGCCGATTTCCTTCCCCATCCTTCCTTAATTCGAGCATGAGCTCCGTCTCTAATGACCTCGTTGTCGACGGGACGTTAGCCACTAATCTCCTCCTCCCCCACTTTTGACTTCGACACTAACTTTTCAATATAAATTCTGTGGTTCTGGAAATATCACTATTTTGCCTGTGAAACAACTGTTTTCTGAAGGGACTTAATAGCCAGTCAAGTATTACGTTGTTAATTCTGCTACGAATCCTACTTCTTACATCTGCTGTTGTCCTGTAGATCTGTTTGTTGTTCTCTCACACCATCTACCTCCTTGTGTTCGACAGTTTATATCTGTTCGAGTATCTGGGTGTGGTCCATTTGAGCTCTTAAAAATGTGTCTTTGCTTTGCAAGAGGCTGTGGGTTCACTTTCCTCTCACATTGTTTGTGAAATGAGTCCCAGTTAATAGACAAGCGGTACTGTGTTACCAATTCCAGGAAACATATGCCGTTCAGCTACACCGGACACACACCGACGTCGGTTTACTAGTCTCACAGCTTTGTGATTTCAATCAACATGATTAAGAAAAATAATGAATGGTATGAAAAAATACACAACTGAATTTTATCCCACAATCTGTTATTGGGCTTTTAGGGATTACTGAAAGCAATAACGGAGCACTGGAAATTACATTCACTAGCTATATATATAAATTAATCCGCTTGATTGTTTTTAACAGTATAAACCATTAAATTGCAAATAGCGATACCGCTAACTAGTGTAAACGGTGGAAGAAATAACTACTTTATCTCTGTACCTCCATTACAGTATGAAGTTATCGTTCATTTCACTGAAGTAATGTTCACACGACATTCTGAATAGCCCAGGTTAGACGGAACTTAGACACACTTTCCCGCTCTGCAATTGTGGTACAGGATTTTGGATCGGCGCATTTGCTGCGTCAGCTTATTTTCTTACCTGTGCGCGTTGTAGTGAATCGCATATTTTAATAAACTGTTTAACTCTTCCACTCCCACAACAGGGACAAAACACCTGTGCTAAACTCTGTCCTAAACTTGACGTTCAGTGTGAGCTAAGCAGCAAATCGTCCGCATTCATAGCTGAGTTGTCAGTGCGGTTGACTGCCACGCCAAGAGACTGGGTTTGGTCCCCGGTAATGCTAGGGATTTTTTCCTCGTTGGGAAGACTGGTACGGGGTGCACTCAGTTGGATTAGGTCATCTGACGGGCTGCTTGACCGAATAGTAGCGGTTCCAAAGTCAACAATTCCGTCAATGACCAGGAGAACGGTGTGCCGACGACATGCCCCTCGATTCCGCGTTCAGTAACACCATTGGCAGAGGATGACACGGCGGTCGGTCGGGCGCAGTTGGCCCGTCTAGAGCCAAAACGCGAAACTTCAACTTTACCTACGAAACAGCAGGTCAAATAAATGCAGGTCAAGTATTCGATAATTAACTACAAAATTAGAACTTTAATTTTAAGGCATCATAAGATTAGCATTTATTGTTTAATGCGATTTTCACTTTTATGCATGATTTTTCTCCTACACGTAGGAGAATACGGTTATGATTGATGTGCTCTGCACCCACTGCGACTCTGTTTGCACTGATGTCTCGCAGTGCCAACATCATTTACTAAAATTTCGAGATTCTTCCTTTCAGCGAATGAGTGCGGCGCCCTCATGTTGCAGGAGGGTCTTGGAGACGAGCACATCAGTCTTTCGTATCGGTGGTCTAGTCCAGATATTTTTTGAGAATCTCCAGAATGCCACAAAGCGAGGTTTGAACAACTCTTAACAGCGTTCTTAAAGATTTCCTCGGATTCTAAATGTGGGAAGCTGAGCCATTTCTCCATGTCCACGAAAGGGTGAAATTGCTTGGAGAAAAGTCTGGAGTTTTGCGTCCCAAAAAAGTACCACAATCTGAGAGTTTGGCATAGCTCGTGGTCTGTTTCGCGACCTATATGATCCAACGTCATTGACCTGTTTTTTCTTCTATGTAGTATAGGAAAATAAAATCCAGAAAGAAAGTGCACTGAAGCAATCATCTTTTTGTCCTGTGGTTCTCGTAACAGGGGTATTGGAGCACGATGGGCACAGAACTTGTAGTACCAAAATTCTGGGTCACAGGGTCAAGCAGGAGCTCTGGGAAATTTGGAGTTTTGTTATCCTGAAGCTCTATTGCCTGTCTGTATCTGACTAAAGACATACAGCTATGTCTGTCGTCATCATGAACTTTCTTCCTTGCACTCTTAAGTAACGGCATCTCACTCATCTCATTTGTTTTATATAGAGCGATTCTTTTCCTTTGTAAATCAGCAGCTTTGAAATTTGTTGCCAATAAAAGTCGTTCTGCAGGACGCATTACACATTTTCCATGGCTTCATTTTTAAACATTCATTCTGAATGACTGCTGTAGGTGAAAGAGAAGTAGCGTATGGCTTTCCCGGTATAGCGGTTCCCACCATCTTGGCCGGAGGCGTGAGTTAATGTAGCTACTTTTCCGTCTCTCCCCCTCCCCCATCTCCCCATGTCAAACACAAACGGTTGGTTTCTATGTAGACTCTACGAACTGCCTGATGACTGGTATTTCTGCCACCAAATTTGCATTTCTTCTCGTTACACTAGGCGTGGCCAAAATATGCGCTTTCTCGTCAACGCTCTGGTATCCCCCACCACTCCACTGCTCGGAGCTATGCACGAGTTTTGCACTGCTCCAATGCTGTATGACTGTTACCTTCTTCTCACTCCAACAGCGCTACCCCCCCCCCCCCCCCCTCATCCCCTCGCCCCTGAGCTCTGAGTGCAAAGCATGACTGCTGCCAGAGTGCCTTTTGCCTATGCCTGATCTAGAAGATGCTCCGTGCATCAAGACCATCTAACGCACTATAATGATTTTAGGAGCACTAATTATTATAAATACTACTTGAAGCACTGGCCTCCAATTCGATTGGTTTCACCGCTATAGTACATACCAATGGTGTCACAGAGGCAGATTAAAAGACAAGAACCATGTAATCTTGTCCCAGTTGAGCCGTGTGGCATCCGAACCAGTTTGTATTGGCCACTCAGACAACTTCCATAGTGATAGGGTCAGGCACCAAGGACTCTCAGAATACATGCCACAATATATTCCAGCCGCTACGCATGGCAAAGGTGGTTCAACATACTGTGAGGTAGACAGTCGTAGTCTCCTGCTGTTGAATTACCGTTGAGCTTTAAAATTTGTTTTCATTAAATAATATGAGGTGATACTTGTCTGTTGGCTTGCCTCTCTTTCCGAGACAGAATAAACACAGAATGCACTGAACATGTTTCCTCTGTTGTTCAGTGATACACTGAGGTGGCAAAAGTCATAGGTCACCTCCTAATAACGTATCCTCTTGCGCGGCGTATCGCAGGAACTCGACGTGGCATGGACTCAGCAGGTCGTTGGAAGTTACCTGCTGAAGTATTGAGCTTTGCTGCCTGTGTACCCGTCCGTAATTGCGGAAGTGTTGCCTGTACAGGATTTCGTGCACGAACTGATCTCTCGATTATGCCTCATATATGTTCGATAGTATCCATGTCGGGAGATCTGTGTGGCGAGATCAGTCGCTGTAATTGTCCAGAATGTTCCAAACCAGTTGCGAGCAATTGTGGCCCGATGACATAGCGCATTGCCGTCCATAAAGATTTCATGGTTATTTGGGAACATGAAGTCAGTGAATGGCTTGCAAGTGATTTCCAAGCAGCCGAACATATCCATTTCCAGTCGATGATCGGTTCAGTTGGACCATAGGGCGCAGACCATTCCATGTTAACTCAGCCCACACCATTAGAGAGCCGCCACAATTTTGCACACTGACTTGCTGACAACTTGGTCCATCGCTTCTTGGGGTCAGAACCACACTCGAACCCTACTATCAGCTCTTGCCAAATGAAAGCGGTACTGATCTGTCTGTCGTCTGCTTCATAGCCCATTAAAGATTTCTGCGGTTATTTCACGCCGGCTGCAGTGGCCGAGCCGTTCTAAGCATTTCAGTCTGGTACCGCGCGACCGCTAGGGTCGCAGGTTCGAAGCCTTCCTTGGGCATGGATGTGTGGGGTGTCCTTAGGTTAGTTAGGTTTAAGTAGTTCTAAGTTCTACGGGACTGATTATCTCCGATGTCAAGTCCCATAGTGCTCAGAGCCATTTCAACCATTTGGTTACTTCAAAAAAATGTTCAAATGTGTGTGAAATCTTATGGGACTTAACTGCTAAGGTCATCAATCCCTAAGCTTACACACTAAGTAACCTAAATTATCCTAAGGACGAACACAGACACACCCATGCCGAGGGAGGACTCGAACCTCCGCCGGGACCAGCCGCAGAATCCATGACTGCAGCGCCTTAGACCGCTCGATTTGGTTATTTCACGCAGTGTTGCTTGTCTGTTCGCACTGACAACTCTATGAAAAGTCCGCTGCTCTTTGTCACTGCGGTGACTTTGGAGAGAGGTAAGGCCTGAAATTTGGCATTCTCGACACACTCTTGACACTATGGTTCTCGGAATATTAAATTTCCTAAGAATATCTGAAATGGAAACGTCCTATGCATCCAACAAACATCCCGCGTTAAAAGTGTGTCAGTTCCCGCCGTGCGGCCATAATCAAGTCGGATATCTTTTCTTATCACCTGAGTACGAAGAACACCTCTGGCAATATAGTGTCCTTTCATACCTTGTGTGCGCGATACTAGCGTCATCAGCGTATGTGCGTATCGGTGTTGCACGACTTTTGTCACCTGAGTGTACATTCGTATGTAATATTGAGAAAATATTTGTCTAGCGGTGCAGCTCGTCCCATCCCCCCCGAAGCCATGAAATGATTTTATTTTACGACAGCTGTTGCTGAGATTATCCGAAGCGGCGAGCTACGGCTCTGTTATGCTGCGTCAGTGGCGGAATCTGCATACTGGTAGAGGTGGTGTAAGGAGCTTGCTTGTCGCGTTGGCGAATGTAGGCCCGCGGCTACAGAGTCCCCCAGATTGGATGCCGAAGGGATAGCTGGGAAAGCTGGACCCGGCAGCTGCTCAATATTCATGGAAACAGAGGCATGCAGGCGGCAGTGCAGATTGTGGCGGTAACTACCGGTGCTCCGGCTTGCGGCTACTCGCCGGATTGGCCTGCTTCACACCCGCACTCTTATGATGTCTGCGTACCGCGAAATAGGTCAGTTTTGTACATTGCGAGTCATCCAGTCATCAGTTGGACTAATCCACTGTGCTGACATTTGAAAATAAAGTTTTCTCCGTAAATAATCACTCTTTGCTTTGAATGAATCGGTGATTATGGTGTACTCGAGCTCTTCGCGACGTTGCCCGATCCATCTACGACTTTTCGACAGCCCCATTTTGGATGGATGAATGTTAATGTTACCAAATAGACTCTGGAGGAGAAAGAAGAATTTACGTCATGTCCATTATAATTATCCGGGGTGTTATGCCGTGGTCGGTTGATGAATTCTGTGTCAACTCCCAACGTTTCGTCCCCGTCTGCGGAGGACATCTTCAAGGGGTTCTGTAGCTCGATGGAAGGTCCAACACACCCACTGGCTCGCTACTGACTGCCGCTAAATTCCGTGTGCGCGCGCTCCCGCGCCGAGGCGTGACGTCACGTGTTTTGAAAACGTCAGTGCAATTGGCTGCTGTCCGCTGCCGTCGATCGCCGTTGCCATCATCCAGTAGTGGACGGGTGGTACACATCTTCTTCAACACCGGCATCCATACACCGTTTAATTTCACGCCCTCCTCCTTTGGTTTGAAATTATTAGGGTGTTTGGCGATTTCGATCTCTGGAGGAAGAAGTGAAAAAGGCATAGCAGGTAGGATCACATTCGGCCTTTCTGAAGTAGAAGAAGAAGAAGAAAGGAAAAGAAAAGAAAAAAACGCTGCTAACTCCAAAAATATAATCCTTGAACCCAAAATAGAGCCTGAAAAGCTATTTTTGGAGTACAACTCTTACTGGTAAGACTGGATAAGATATTTCTGAATCGAGCAGATGCTTTTGAAATTTAATGTTACAGAAGATTCTTGAACATCGCATGAGCAGATCCGGTAAGGATTCAAGACTACAGCATCGAGAAAAATTGCTTAATGAATTTTGTGACCAGGCGAAACTACGACCGTCCACCCACAAATGTGGATTCTTTGATAGCTCGGTGAGGTGGCACATTAAACTAGAAAACATGTAATATTAGTGTACTTTGTTACGTAAATGAATAAAAGGTTTCCTTAATTTTGACGAAGATCTTTGCCACAGGATTTCTTGATAAGCTACAACTGCTGTTGACTATTGAAGCATTACTTGATGCACAGATTAAGAAACTGTTCTCTTGCACTATGCTGTTCCATGTTTAACTCATCAGGTCCAATAGAAACCTCACGTTGGTCGTGTCCTATGATGCTGACTTCTTCAGCTGAGCTCGCGAATTGGGCCAGAACTCTTGTTAGCTCTACACTATATTGACCTCAGCGTGAGGCGGGAGGACGACGGTTCAATCCCGCGTCCGGCCATCCTGATTTAGGTTTTCCGTGATTTCCCTAAATCGCTCCAGGCAAATGCCGGGATGGTTCCTTTCAAAGGGCACGGCCGACTTCCTTCCCCGTCCTTCCCTAGTCCGATGAGACCGATGACCTCGCTGTCTGGTCTCCTTCCCCAAAACCAACCAACCAACCAATCAGCGTGAGGGCGCTGCTGAGTCGAGAGGCGTGGTCCGTAGGAGCGCCTCCTATACGTCATCACGGATTGCACCGACCCCTCCCTAATGTCTCTGGAATCGTTGTGCGGTGCCAAGTTTGGCGTGGCAATGCTATCTCTGCACGATACCACAATGAAAAACAAAGTGGATCGAGAACAATATAACAGTTGGGCGCACGTTACCATATGAGTCGTTAATGAAAACAGAAGTTGAAGGGACGACAGAAGGAAATCTGCCACCTGGTGAGTATGCTGGTCACTAGAGACTTGCAGCCACCGTACGCGATCAAACAAATAAACTTTAATAAGTCTGTCAGATATTTGACCGTCTACGGCTCTGTTAGATGTGTTTGTCAAATATAGAGCGTAATGGCGTGTTTGGGAGACATGACGGCACCTTTGTCAAGAAGGCGGACGATGTTTATGTTAGTTTTTTCGCCCTTCAGCCAAGATTCATTACAATTTATCTCACTGTATAGTAAGTTTTCACAGCTGTGGGAACTACGATCAAGAATAATAACAAAATAGCACTGGCAATCACTAAAAAGAGAAAGGATTTGCGTCTTTCCCAACCATATATTATGTAGGAAGAGGTTAAGAGGGAAGTAAATATCCTACGTACAACATACACTTAGGAGCCAAAAAGCTTGTACATCTCCCTATCATCGTGTAGGACTCCGCGAGCACGCAGAAGTGCCGGAACACGAAGTGGCATGGACTCGACTAATGTCTGAAGTAGTTCTGGCGGGCACTGACACCATGAATCCTGCAGGGCTCTCCATTAATCCGTTATAGTACGAGGGGGTAGAGGTCTCTTTTGAACAGCACGTTACAAGGCGTCCCAGATACGCTCAATAATAATCATGTCTGTGGAGTTTGGTGGCCAGCGGAGGTGTTTAAACTAACGAGAGTGTTCCTGGAGCCACTCTGTTGCAATTCTGGACGTGTGTGATGTCGCATTGTCCTGCTGGAATTGCCAAAGTAAGTCGGAATGCACAATGGACACTAATGGATGCAGGTGATCTGACAGGATCCTTACGTACGTGTCACCTGTCACAGTCGTATCTAGACGTATCGGTGGTCCCATAACACTCCAACTGCACACGCCCCGCACCATTACAGAGCCTCCACAAGCTTGAACAGTCCCCTGCTGACATGCAGGGGCCATGGATTCATGAGGTCGTCTCCCATAGCCGTACACGACCATCCGTTCGATACAATTTGAAACGAGACTCGTCCTACCAGGCAACATGCTTCCGGTCATCAACAATCCAGTGTGGGTGCTAACGGGCCCAGGCGAGGCGTAAAGTTTTGTGTCGTGCAGTCATCAAGGGTACAAGAAAGCCCATATCGATGATGTTTCGTTGAATGGTTCGTTCGCTGACACTTGTTGATGGCCCAACGCTGACATCTGCAGCAATTTGCGAAATTGTTGCACTTCTGTCACGTTGAACGATTCTCTTCAGTCAGACGTTGGTCCCGTTCTTGCAGGATCTTTTTCCGGCAGCAGCGATGTCGGAGATTTGATGTTATACCGGATACCTAATATTCACGGTACACTGGTGAAATGGTCGTACGGGAAAATCCCCTCTTCATCACTACCTCGGAGATGCTGTGTCCCATCGCTCGTGGGCCGACTATAACACCACATTCAAATCTTGAAAAACTGCCATTGTAGCAGCAGTAACCTATCTAACTACTGCGCCAAACACATGTTGTGTTATATAGGCGTTGCCGATCGCTGCACCTTATTCTGCCCGTTTACGTATCTCTGTATTTGAATACGCCCAGTTTCTTTGGTGCTTTAGTGTAGGCTACACGCGAGAGTGCAGCAGAATAAAAATAAAAAATCGAAACTTTGTTTCCCTTTCACGGACAATTTACACTGAGGTGACAAAAGTCGTGGGATAGCGATAGGTAGTTAAGCCATATGTTCGGTACTAGTACACTTCTTTTACCTGTGCTAGTCTGCTTTTTGTGTCCTTGGTTCGTCCGTCATAATGTTACTTTGCATGCAAGGTAGCAGAATTCATTAACATCGTCTACTTCGTGATCAGAAATTTTCATGACTTATTTTGATTTCTGCTACTTCTCATTACTTTTGTCTTTTTCTGGTTTATTCTCAATTCCAATTCTGTACTCGTTAGACTGTTCATTCCATTAAACGGATTATTTAATTCTTCTTCACCTTCACTGGTGGTGGATGTCCTTTCACCCTGAATTTTAACCGCACCCTTGACACACTTTTCTTTTTCCATCATTGATTCTTCGATGCATGGATGTAGGGCGGAAAGGTCACGTCTCTGTTTTATGTTCTTTTTAATCTGAGTACTTCGTTCTTCGTTTTCCAGTCTTATTGACCCCTCTTGGTTCTTGTATGTATTGTATAACAATAACCATCTTTCTCTATAGCTTACCCCTAATTTTCTCAGATTGTCGAACATCTTGGACCATTTTACACTGTCGAACGCTTTTTCGAGATCGGCAAATCCTATGAACGTGTCTTGATTTTTCTTCAGTCGTGCTTGCATTATCAGGTGGAACATCACGAATGGCCGTGATAGTGGCTAGATTGGATTGTGTAAAACTTGATTTTTGCTACTTATCATTACTTTTGTCTTTTTTTGTTGTTTTTTTTTTCAATTCAAATTCTGTACTCGTCAGACTGTTCATTCCATTAAACAGATTCTGTAATTCTTCTTCACCTTCATTGAGGGTATCAATGTCATCAGCGAATTTTATCATTGTACGCTCGCTGATGACTGCGCAGTTGAGCTCCCCACATCATCATCATCATCATCGTGAGGAATGCCTCTCTGGTGCCTTTACCTTTCCAAAAATGAAACTAATCGTTATCTGTGAGATCCTTAATTTTCTCTTTCATTCTTTTTTGTATTATTCTTGTGTGTAGCTTAGATGCATAGGCTGTTAAACTGATTGTGCGACAGTTCCCGCAGCTTCCTGATATTTCTGGAATTCTGTGGATGATATTTTTCCGAAAGTCTGATGGGATGCCGCCTTCCGCATAGATTCTATGCACCGGTTTGAATACACACAGTGAGTCTTAATGTGTTTTTATAAAATGGTTCAAATGGTTCAAATGGCTCTGAGCACTATGGGACTTAACTTCTGTGGTCATCAGTCCCCTAGAACTTAGAACTACTTAGACCTAACTAACCTAAGGACATCACACACATCCATGCCCGAGGCAGGATTCGAACCTGCGACCGTAGCGGTGGCGCGGTCCCAGACTTTAGCGCCTAGAACCGCTCGGCCACTCCGCCCGACTGTGTTTTTATATCTATGTTCTCTCTCTCTCTCTCTCTCTCTCTCGCTCTCTCTGTGTGTGCCTGCGTTTTACAGTGGAATTCGGTTCATACCTTTAACGTTGATTTTACTTTTACCGTTTGTTATTTCGACTCTGTAGTAATGCGCAGACAAATCTTACCCTTGAATGCAAGGTAGTTAGTGGTGACAGGAGCTTGACGCTATTGAATTCTGTTGCGACCGGATGTCAGTGGCCGTGGAGAAAGTGGCAGGAAGTACGTCATTGCTGTCGAGGGAAGGCTTGTGACGTCAGCGGAGCGGTAGTTTTAACGACGCACTTCCGGTAAGGCGGTGGCACCTACGGCTGGCTTCCGCCGTTATTAATTGTGCCGTGGCTCGTTAGGCGCGCCGCCGCCTGGTGACGTCTGCAGCCCCAGCTGTCAGCGACCGGCACGCCTACCCGCCACCGCCTCGCCGCCGCACCGACACGGCTGTTACCTCTGCGGCTGCCTCATTATTTGCAGGGAACGCCTCCAGCAGCGTCGTCTCGTCCTGCACAGCTGACTGTCACTGCTGCTGACGATGCGACACCGTTGTTAGCCGCATACAAGATACCCCGGACACTGTATGTACCAGTGGAGGCAGTCACGTGTACGTTAAACATCTAGGAGTATGCGTGCGGCGCGAGCTAAAGTAGAGCGACTACGTGGAATTGGTGATAGGAAAAGCAGATGCCTCACTGAGATTCGTTGGGAGAGCCGCGCGGGATTAGCCGAGCGGTCTGAGGCGCTGCAGTCATGGACTGTGGGGCTGGTTCCGGCGGAGGTTCGAGTCCTCCCTCTGGCATGTGTGTGTGTGTGTGTGTGTGTGTGTGTGTGTGTGTGTGTGTGTGTGTTTCTCCTTAGGATACTTTAGGCTAAGTAGTGTGTAAGCTTAGGGACTGATGACCTTAGTAGTTAAGTCCCATAAGATTTCACACACTTCTTTTTCCGTTCGGAGATTTCTCTGGAAGTGTGGTCCATCAACCAAAGACGAGGCTTACACGAGCTTCGTTCGATCAGTATTTGTCTATTGCTCATCCCTCCGAAGCCGAGGTGACAGCAGCTGACTGCCATGTGGAGGACCCGAGTTCGATTCCCGGTACTGCCAGGGATTTATTGTTTTTTTTTTTTGTGAAAGGGCTGACGGTGTGCACCCAGTCTCGTGATGCTAATTGAGGAACTATTTGACCGAATAATAGGTCACGAAAACTGACAGCAGCCGGGGGAGTGGAGTGCTGACCCCACGCTCCTGCAGCCGCATCCAGTGGCGTCAGTGATGGAGGATGACCCGGCGGTCGGCCGGTACCGATACGCCCGACAGGGCACTTGGACAGACTTTACGTTTACGCCACTCCGGGACGTTTAACCAATCACAGTTGATGATGGTAATGATGATGATGGCTGAAATGGCTCTGAGCACTATGGGACTTAACTTCTGAGATCATCAGTCCCCTAGAACTTAGAACTACTTAAACCTAACTAACCTAAGGACATCACACACATCCATGCCCGAGGCAAGATTCAAACCTGCGACCGTAGCGGTCTCGCGGTTCCAGGCTGTAGCGCCTAGAACCGCTCGGCCACCCCGGCCGGCTGATGATGATGATGATGCCCGATACTTTTTGACAGAGCGTAGGGGAACGATGCGGGAGACCCGCACCGCCATTCTAGGCAAGGTCCTAGTGGAGGTGGTTTGCCGTTGCCTTCCTCCGACCGTAATGGGGATGAATGATGATGATGAAGACGACACAACTACACCCAGTCATCTCGAGACAGGTGAAAACACCTGACCCCGCCGGGAATCGAACCCGGGACCTCGTGCTCGGGAAGCGAGAACGCTATCGCGAGACCACGAGCTGCGGACTTACAGTTGATAGCGGAAATAAAAAAAAAAAAAGGACTCAAAGAAGAGCAGCGCGTTTCCTCCCATGAACATTCAGTTTGCGTGAAAGTGACATGAATAAGCTCATCCAATTCGAGTGGCAAACACTATAGGAGAGGCATTGACCGTCAGCGTATAGTTTAATGCTACTGTTGGAAAGTACGAGACCGTACTTTCCCTAAAGAGTAATCCAGTATGTTGCTTCCTTCCACGTACGAGGTGCGCTCAGTAAGTAATGCAACCCTCTTCTCATCTCGCCCCTTTTTCTTTCAAAAATATTGTTATTGTGTTTGTCACGTCCTTAAACATTCGTGCGTCATATCATATATTTCCAGTAAGTCACGGTAAATGGCAGCACAATAAGCAGTCTTCGAAATGACGTGTGCAACTGAGATGCTGCGTTCCCTGGAAAGGACAGTTATTGGATTTCTTAGGGCGGAGAAACAGACCATCACAGACGTTTACAGATTGCACAACTTGATATCTCTGTTGGTAGTGCTGATACACTTGTCCTTGAGTTAGCGTATGCGAAGTTTGTACCCGCTCGATTCCTTAAAGCATGACTGAAGTCTCGGTAGCTGCGCGGTCAGTGGGACCCGACTTCGATTCCCAGCCAGATCGGAGATTTCCTCCGCTCTGGGTCTTGCTGTTGTGTTGCATTTACGTTCGTAACTGACATTCCACAATTGAGGTGGCTGCTTGGGTCCGACCTGAAGGTTAGTAAACTGGGAAAAAAAATTGTCAAGAGGAAAGAAGGAACATCCGTCCCGAATTTTTTTCTCGTTATGTGGCTGCTTCTCCATGTCCAAACCCCAACTCCCTCTGACCACCTCCTCTTCCCTTCTGTCTCTGACCTTGAGTCTCACGTATTGTTATTGCAAATTTATATTCCGCAGTAATATTCTAATCATAAATAACAAGCCATAAACATAGCTTTTCTGTTTTCACTGCAAACGGAATGAGAGAGAATATATTAAGGGAGTGACACTTTATGCCCCTGGGAGGAAAAAAAAGAAGCAAAAACGCTTATTTCGAGAACAGAGCACAGCACAGCACATCACTTTCGGTTTTAGCAGGAAATCTGTGTATTGTTGTTTAAAAAAAGTATGTAGCTTATGCCCATCTTAGTTTCCATTGGAATGTCTGTTACAAAGTTGGAGTAAATCGGCCAAGAAATTTTCGGTAACAAAGTTTCCCATTTGTATATGTAGCCCGTGTCTGTCTGAATGATGTAAATTGGTCAAGTACGTTTCAGGTAACATCTTTAAACGCCCAAGCTTCATGCAGCAGTGTGTATATACATAACTATATTTTCAAAAGTACGTAGGCTAAATCCATCCGAACGTGTATTACAGTATCATGTTATCACTCAAGAAATTTTCGATATTTTTGCTAACAACGTTAAAAGGCGGGTTGTCTGTATGTACTAGTATCCATACGTTAACACGCAAGTTAATCAGCACGACTAATTTTGGTGAAAAATGTGGCAGACAGTCGGTAGCGTTTCTATGAGTAAAGTTATTGGAAATTAACGGCGTAGGCTTCTTTTCGTGAAAATCTTTTTGAAAATTCCCATCATTTGATGATGTCATATGGTATGATGTAACTCCCATGAGATCTGGAGTGCTGAGTCGATTCTCAGGTCATAGGAAGGCAAATGATTAGCATACCATGTAGGGAAAAATTTGGTAAAGTAATGGTAAGTTCGATCCAACTTTCACCTTGAGGATTGCTGCACTTTGGGACGATTATTAAGCTGTATAAGAAGTATTCGAGACGAAAGCATATGCAAGAAAGATAATATTTATAGCCTTATATCGGTGTGACAAACTATAAATTAACAAAAAAGAAAATTTATTTTCTGCATTACTTGACACAGTCCTAATAAATGTGAGAAACCTTTGTCGTGATCCAGGGCATATGAAAATACGCGAGTGATTAATCAGAATTGTTAATCTCTTTTTAAACTTGTGGCGATATTTTTTTTTGTGTTGTAGAAATTCAGGTAGACCTTACAAGGCAGCCGTAATTGAAAGGCACATTATCTAGCTGATGAATCTGTTTGAAGTGCCATGAAAATAATATTGCGGACAAAAGCGTGTTTGAGGGTCTGGTAGCTACGCAGGACAGTACCGAACAAAGCCCTTCATATTTGCGCGCGCCATCTGTTTGGTGAGTTAGCCGTCGGGGATTTTCTGCATTATTGTGTAATTTGTCATCATATTCTGTTCACAACGGAATACGATTTGTTAGAACGATGCATGACCTTTTTTTTGCCTCTCAGACAAATAACGTGTTTTAATTACTATTGCAGAGCATATTGCTCGTTTATTTGTAAATGCATTCTCGGTGGACTCTGATATTGAAAAATTGACGAAATATTCTGTGTTGGTCGCCATTTGATTTGAAATTTGCACATATTCTGTTTCATTTGCCCCCTCGTCATTACTTTAAAATTTAAATGTAACGAAATTGATTTGATTCTCACTATCGGGCTGAAGATATATTCCACAGTTTCGTTGGTGCCACATTTAGCACGCAAGAGATATTGAAAGATTTCCAAAACTTTCGTAAGAATGTTGGGTACATACAGATATATTCATCAACTATAAAATGCTTGTAAACACATAAGTGAGTTCTTAGAAGTACTAATCAGGGACATTTGCTTTCTTCCGTTTATTTGTCATTCGGTTCATTACGTCTCAGGCTGATGCAATTGTGAGGGCAACCTGTGCACTTTGACGAGACTTTTCTGCTAAACAAACTTACTTGGAGGCATCCTACGTGACAAAATTTTCGCTTCCTCTCTACTGATTAGCGGGCGCACAGGTGCATTCAAACATTCTTCCTGCGGTCCATTCGCGAGTAGAACTGGAAGAAACGGTAATATATGATACAATGTGAAAGGATGCACATGCGTTCCCGGCTGTGTGGATTGGAAATGAGCCCCCAGTACCACACTTTCTGTTTTGATTGTGGCTAAAGCGTCGAATTCGTATCCTTCTACAAGCGTAAGTGGACACTGACGCCACCATTACAGTGGATTAACTAGAGACGGAAATTATCGACTACAGACTCAATGAAATATTTGTATTATCTTAAAGGTCCATAAATATATCAACAATGAAGCTCACAGATAGTTCAAGCTAAAAGAGCGCTTAAATAGGTGGCGAAAGTGCCTGGACCACTAGACAACACTGGGTTAACCGAGAAAAACCACACAGGTAAGAAATCAGAAAATACAAAAAGAACTAAAACACACAACTGAGAGCAAGCAACAGAGATACTAATGATTGCACACGGCAGTAGAACGTAGCGTATTATCTCAGCGACTGCATGGAGGGGTCGGTGCTCGGGATGCGTCCGTAATTACGAGCTGCCATCGTAATTCCGAATGATCTGACTATCGCAACTAGCGAGCCACAAGATCATTAACTGTTTCTAACTAACCAGCATTCTTCTGTTGTCTTTTCGCGTGGGTGCAGCATGCCGTTCAACTGTCTCAACATGGTGCCTAAACGGTAGTCTATAGAATGACTGTACTAGCTGTGGAAATGCATATTGAAACACAGGTCCCAGAGACGTAGAGTTGTTGCTGCGGGGGTTGTTTAAAACCTCTGGTTTCGAAGAAAAGGTCTCCTGTGCAGAGGGCTTTACTTCCAACCTAACTGTGATCATCCACACAGGTTTGGGCAGGTTGCTTAGCTGAATTTGGTTGCCAGACACTGAATTCTTCTAATAACTAGAACCGCTTCTCTGGCGCCTCTCTGGTGCATTCTTGCACCTCTCTGGTGTATTCCTCCGCAAAGGACCGTTGAACTTGGCACAAAGGGCTTCCTTACAATGGGAAACGTAATATCGGAGAAAATTACCAACTTATAACTTAATTGCAATTACGAGGAACAAAAATTTTGGTCAACACCTCTATACTGGGCATCATTACTGCCTGGTTGACATCTCTCGTTCAACTTCACACCCCACACAAACCACAATTTAAATTATAGTAGAAATTAGCGAATATTATTGCTAGCCTCAAGAGCTTATTAATCTCTAATTACCCTAATTGCAATGTTAGCCACCATTTTAGAGTTTGTCATCATACCCTCCGCCATACATCTCGCAGTCGTTTGAAGAGTATGAATGTAGATCAGGAACGGTCATTGGCATGGCTGCACACTACCCCCACTCCCAGGCCACCTTGTCTGACTGGGAAGAAGGAGAGAGAGAGAGGGAGCGGAGTGGGGGACCTGTCAACGCGCCGTATTAAATGGCAATGCAGTCACGCGAGGAACATTCAATGGTCTGCGTGCTCATTGGTCTGTTATTTCTCCCAGGCCACCTTGTCTGACTGGGAAGAAGGAGAGAGAGAGAGAGAGAGAGAGAGAGAGAGGGAGCGGAGCGGAGCGAGGGACCTGTCAACGCGCCGTATTAAATGGCAATGCAGTCACGCGAGGAACATTCAATGGTCTGCATGCTGATTGGTCTGTTATTTCTCCCAGGCCACCTTGTCTGACTGGGAAGAAGGAGAGAGAGAGAGAGAGAGGGAGCGGAGCGGAGGACCTGTCAACGCGCAATATTAAATGGTAATGCAGTCACGCGAGGAACATTCAATGGTCTGCGTGCTGATTGGTCTGTTATTTCTCCCAGGCCACCTTGTCTGACTGGGAAGAAGGAGAGAGAGAGAGAGGGAGCGGAGCGGAGGACCTGTCAACGCGCCATATTAAATGGCAATGCAGTCACGCGAGGAACATTCAATGGTCTGCGTGCTGATTGGTCTGTTATTTCTCAACAACATAAATCGCTTACAGTATAGGTTTTCACTGTTGTTTCGTTATTTCTGGTTTGTTGAAGACGTGTACCTGGCAAAAACTATCTGCAGACAGACAGACGCATACATTTCCGCAAATTATTTCCCTCGGGTTGCCATGTAATTTCGAGATATTTAGTTTCATAACCGAGAAAAATTCTTTCATACCCATATGTTGATCGAAACATGATATCACTTCTGCAGACTCATTATGGAGAGTGAGAACTCTCCCCGAGGAAAACCTCATAGTGCTCCTGAGCAGTTAAAAAGTAAAAAACTTTGTCTTTTAAATGAGAATTGCATTGCATATCGACCAGTTTGACCTCCACATGCACAGGGACACTTTCTACTGAAACATAAAAAGGTCTTGAAATAGCTAAAAAAACAGATGTGAGACGGCCAATGTCCTACAACCGTTTAAAAAATTGTTCCTGTAATTGTTTCTGTTGCGGAAAGAATTCTTCAAAAGTTGCATCTTCTTTAACGCCAGAAAGCTTACGGAAATATACGGTCTTCTTTGTCAGGATTTTTACCTCCTACAGTGCGATTTTCTTTTTTCGTGCATCAATTTTCCTCATCTGATTAGAAATAAGTTGCTTATCACCGTCAAACATTTTACGGAGGGCATTCAAGCATGCAGTTAAATCCACTAAAACTCTGAGATCTACTGTCTACTCCAGATTTTCTAATTTTGGTTCCCGTTTGCTTTTTTCCTTCATAAATTCAGCAATAGCCAGGCTTCATCCAAAAACCGTTCCAAGCATGCCACTCGACTTAATTACCGTACTTCACAGTGTATACCGTCTCCATACTCTTGTTATATTCCATTAAAAGCTGTTGAAACATACGGAGTAACAATGCTTGCGACTTCAGAACTTATACTATGCATGCCCCCGATCTTATTATGTGCGCCATGCCTGCAAATTTAACAAGAAGTGATTCTTGATGTACAAAATACGGCGCCCAGACCGCGCGGCTACCCCACGCGGTCCTATTACTGGGAGGTTTCCGTGACTTTTGTCATCTCAGTCTCTATATGCAACCGTATAGTTCTGCACGGCGTGGTCGACCGTGATGTAAATGCAGAAATTCGATATAGATGATACTAGTCTCTGCCGGGAACTCGCTCAACTTCACATTCAGTTTGAGGACTACTGACTCACTGCTTAGTGAGGCTACCCCGCACGGGCCTGAAGTATTACTGGGAGGTTTCCCGTGACTTTTGTGATCTCAGTCTCTATATGCAACCGTATAGTTCTGCACGGCGTAGTCGACCGTGATGTAATTACTGGTAGTTGGGAGCTCCAACGTCAGGCGCGTAATGGGGCCCCTTAGGGAAATGGCAGCAAGAGAGGGGAAGAAAACCAATGTGCACTCCGTGTGCATACCGGGGGGAGTCATTCCAGATGTGGAAAGGGTCCTTCCGGATGCCATGAAGGGTAGAGGGTGCACCCATCTGCAGGTGGTCGCTCATGTCGGCACCAATGATGTGTGTCGCTATGGATCGGAGGAAATCCTCTCTGGCTTCCGGCGGCTATTTGATTTGGTGAAGACTGCCAGTCTCGCTAGCGGGATGCAGCATCGTCGACAGGACTGACTGCGGACCTTTGGTACAGAGCCGAGTGGAGGGTCTGAATCAGAGGCTGAGACGGTTCTGCGACCGTGTGGGCTGCAGATTCCTCGACTTGCGCCATAGGGTGGTGGGGTTTCGGGTTCCGCTGGATAGGTCAGGAGTCCACTACACGCAACAAGCGGCTACACGGGTAGTAGGGGTTGTGTGGCGTGGGCTGGGCGGTTTTTTAGGTTAGATGGCCTTGGGCAAGTACAGAAAGGGCAACAGCCTCAACGGGTGCGGGGCAAAGTCAGGACATGCGGGGACCAAGCAGCAATCGGTATTGTAATTGTCAACTGTCGAAGCTGCGTTGGTAAAGTACCGGAACTTCAAGCGCTGATAGAAAGCACCGAAGCTGAAATCGTTATAGGTACAGAAAGCTGGCTTAAGCCAGAGATAAATTCTGCCGAAATTTTTACAAAGGTACAGACGGTGTTTAGAAAGGATAGATTGCATGCAACCGGTGGTGGAGTGTTCGTCGCTGTTAGTAGTAGTTTATCCTGTAGTGAAGTAGAAGTGGATAGTTCCTGTGAATTATTATGGGTGGAGGTTACACTAAACAACCGAACTAGGTTAATAATTGGCTCCTTTTACCGACCTCCCGACTCAGCAGCATTAGTGGCAGAACAACTGAGAGAAAATTTGGAATACATTTCACATAAATTTTCTCAGCATGTTATAGTCTTAGGTGGAGATTTCAATTTACCAGATATAGACTGGGACACTCAGATGTTTAGGACGGGTGGTAGGGACAGAGCATCGAGTGACATTATACTGAGTGCACTATCCGAAAATTACCTCGAGCAATTAAACAGAGAACCGACTCGTGGAGATAACATATTGGACCTACTGATAACAAACAGACCCGAACTTTTCGAATCTGTATGTACAGAACAGGGAATCAGTGATCATAAGGCCGTTGCAGCATCCCTGAATATGGAAGTTAATAGGAATATAAAAAAAGGGAGGAAGGTTTATCTGTTTAGCAAGAGTAATAGAAGGCAGATTTCAGACTACCTAACAGATCAAAACGAAAATTTCTGTTCCGACACTGACAATGTTGAGTGTTTATGGAAAAAGTTCAAGGCAATCGTAAAATGCGTTTTAGACAGGTACGTGCCGAGTAAAACTGTGAGGGACGGGAAAAACCCACCGTGGTACAACAACAAAGTTAGGAAACTACTGCGAAAGCAAAGAGAGCTCCACTCCAAGTTTAAACGCAGCCAAAACCTCTCAGACAAACAGAAGCTAAACGATGTCAAAGTTAGCGTAAGGAGGGCTATGCGTGAAGCGTTCATTGAATTCGAAAGTAAAATTCTATGTATCGACTTGACAGAAAATCCTAGGAAGTTCTGGTCTTACGTTAAATCAGTAAGTGGCTCGAAACAGCATATCCAGACACTACGGGATGATGATGGCATTGAAACAGAGGATGACACGCGTAAAGCTGAAATACTAAACACCTTTTTCCAAAGCTGTTTCACAGAGGAAGACCGCACTGCAGTTCCTTCTCTAAATCCTCGCACAAACGAAAAAATGGCTGACATCGAAATAAGTGTCCAAGGAATAGAAAAGCAACTGGAATCACTCAATAGAGGAAAGTCCACTGGACCTGACGGGATACCAATTCGATTCTACACAGAGTACGCGAAAGAACTTGCCCCCCTTCTAACAGCCGTGTACCGCAAGTCTCTAGAGGAACGGAGGGGTCCAAATGATTGGAAAAGAGCACAGATAGTCCCAGTCTTCAAGAAGGGTCTTCGAGAAGATGCGCAAAACTATAGACCTATATCTCTTACGTCGATCTCTTGTAGAATTTTAGAACATGTTTTTTGCTCGCGTATCATGTCATTTCTGGAAACCCAGAATCTACTATGTAGGAATCAACATGGATTCCGGAAACAGCGATCGTGTGAGACCCAACTCGCCTTATTTGTTCATAAGACCCAGAAAATATTAGATACAGGCTCCCAGGTAGATGCTATTTTTCTTGACTTCCGGAAGGCGTTCGATACAGTTCCGCACTGTCGCCTGATAAACAAAGTAAGAGCCTACGGAATATCAGACCAGCTGTGTGGCTGGATTGAAGAGTTTTTAGCAAACAGAACACAGCATGTTGTTATCAATGGAGAGACGTCTACAGACGTTAAAGTAACCTCTGGCGTGCCACAGGGGAGTGTTATGGGACCATTGCTTTTCACAATATATATAAATGACTTAGTAGGTAGTGTCGGAAGTTCCATGCGGCTTTTCGCGGATGATGCTGTAGTATACAGAGAAGTTGCTGCATTAGAAAATTGTAGCGAAATACAGGAAGATCTGCAGCGGATAGGCACTTGGTGCAGGGAGTGGCAACTGACCCTTAACATAGACAAATGTAATGTATTGCGAATACATAGAAAGAAGGATCCTTTATTGTATGATTATATGATAGCGGAACAAACACTGGTAGCAGTTACTTCTGTAAAATATCTGGGAGTATGCGTACGGAACGATTTGAAGTGGAATGATCATATAAAATTAATTGTTGGTAAGGCGGGTACCAGGTTGAGATTCATTGGGAGAGTGCTTAGAAAATGTAGTCCATCAACAAAGGAGGTGGCTTACAAAACACTCGTTCGACCTATACTTGAGTATTGCTCATCAGTGTGGGATCCGTACCAGGTCGGGTTGACGGAGGAGATAGAGAAGATCCAAAGAAGAGCGGCGCGTTTCGTCACTGGGTTATTTGGTAACCGTGATAGCGTTACGGAGATATTTAATAAACCCAAGTGGCAGACTCTGCAAGAGAGGCGCTCTGCATCGCGGTGTAGCTTGCTCGCCAGGTTTCGAGAGGGTGCGTTTCTGGATGAGGTATCGAATATATTGCTTCCCCCTACTTATATCTCCCGAGGAGATCACGAATGTAAAATTAGAGAGATTAGAGCACGCACGGAGGCTTTCAGACAATCGTTCTTCCCGCGAACCATACGCGACTGGAACAGGAAAGGGAGGTAATGACAGTGGCACGTAAAGTGCCCTCCGCCACACACCGTTGGGTGGCTTGCGGAGTATCAATGTAGATGTAGATGTAGATGTAATTGCTGAAATTCGACAATGGTGATACTAGTCTCTGGCGGGAACTCGCTCAAATTCAGATTTAGCTTGAGGACCACTGCCTCACTGCTTAGTGAGGCAGTGCGAGCTGACGGCGCAGCGCGATCGGTCGTAAAGCAGACCAGCGGCGCGGGTGCACGCGCTCCTGTCACAGCCTCGTCGGCCGTCGCCGCTCGTCTCGACGCCCTGGCGGCCACTCCCCTAATTGGCCCGGCCCGGCACCGGCCCGCCCCGGGCTGCCCGAGCGCGCCGTCTGTGCCGCTCCCACCGTAATTGCCGCCGCGGGACGTGCCCCTCCCCCCATGCCTACCCCCACCACGGCCGTCCACCCGACGGAGCGCCGAGACGCACCCCCTGCGTCAGGTCTCACGTCGTCCTAGAGACGCGCCGCACGGAGCGGCCTCGTTATTACATTACGGCCGCGGCAGAGCCGAGCCGGGCCTGTCCGACGTCACGGTGTTGCCACCGCACCTGCCCGGCAGGCCTCCTTTACGCCGGCTGCCGTTCGAGAACGTTTGTATAATTCACTTCCTGCGTTTCGCTTGGAGTTTGTCTTACGTCTACTCCCGGGCCTCACTCCACATTACCCGTTTCTCCCTCTCTGCTGCTTAGGGGCTACATTAACTACGTTACGGTTCTACGTTCAAACATCCTAAGGGCGTACAGCAAGCAATGCAACACATTTTTTGTAATGAAAGGAGATTGGTTAGGTTTAGGATTCTAATACACCATATTATTCCCCACTCTTTTGACTATAAAACCCTATTTTTCAACATAATCTCCTTTCAATGCGACGGCCTTCACCAGCTTACTGGAAGGGTCTGTACACTCGCGGGTACCGCTCTACTAGTCGACGTCGGAGGCGACGCCTTCCTGTAATAACACACTACTGGCCATTAAAATTGCTACACCAAGAAGAAACGCAGATGATAATTGGGTATTCATTGGACACACATATTATACTAGAACTGACATGTGATTACATTTTCACGCGATTTGGGTGCATAGATCCTGCGAAATCAGTACCCAGAACAACAACCTCTGGCCGTAATATCGGCCTTGATTCGCCTGGGCATTGAGTCAAACAGAGCTTGGATGGCGTGAACAGGTACAGCTGCCCATGCTGCTACAACACGATACCACAGTTCATCAAGAGTAGTGACTGGCGTATTGTGACGAGCCAGTTGCTCGACCACCACTGAACAAACGTTTTCAATTGCTGAGAGATCTGGAGAATGTGCTGGCCGGAGCAGCAGTCGGACATTTTCTGTATCCAGAAAAACCCGTACAGGACCTGCAACATGCGGTCGTGCATTATCCTGCTGAAATGTAGGGTTCCGCGGGGATCGAATGAAGGGTAGAGCCATGGGTCGTAACACATCTCAAATGTAACGTCCACTGTTCAAAGTGCGGTCAATGCGAACAAGAGGATACCGAGACGTATAACCAATGGCACCCCATACCATCACGCCGGGTGATACGCCACTATGGCGATGACGAATACACGCTTCCAATGTGCGTTCACCGCGATGTCGCCAAACACCGATGTGACCATCATGATGCTGTACACAGAACCTGGATTCATCCGAAAAAAATGACGTCTTGCCATTGGTGCACCCAGGTTCGTCGTTGAGTACACCACCGCAGGCGCTCCTGTCTGTGATGCAGCGTCAAGGGTAACCGCAGCCATGGTCTCCGAGCTGACAGTCCATGCTGCTGCAAACGTCGTCGAACTGTTCGTGCAGGACGTTGTTGTCTTGCAAACGTCCCCATCTGTTGACTCGGGGATCGAGACGTGGCTGTATGATCTGTTACAGTCATGCGCATAAGATGCCTATCATCTCGACTGCTAGTGATACGAGGCCGTTGGGATCCAGCACGGCGTTCCCTATTACCCTCCTGAACCCACCGATTCCATATTCAGCTATCAGTCATTGGATCTCGACCAACGTGAGCAGCAATGTCGCGATAGGATAAACGGCAATCGCGATAGGCTGTAATCCGACTTTTATCAAAGTCGGAAACGTGATGGTACGCATTTCTCCTCATTACACGAGGCATCACAACAACGTTTCACCAGGCAACACCGGTCAACTGCTGTTTGTGAATGAGAAATCGGTTGGAAACTTTCCTTATCTCAGCACGTTGTAGGTGTCGCCACTGGCGCCAACCTTGTGTGAATTGCTCTGAAAAGCTAATCATTTGCATATCTCAACATCTTCTTCCTGTCGGTTAAATTTCGTGTCTGTAGCACGTCATCTTCGTGGTGTAGCAATTTTAATGACCAATAGTGTAACTTCCTCATCATCCAAGTGCTGCTTCCGCGAACTGCATCGTTCATTGGGCCAAACAGATTTAAGTCAGAAGATGCGAGATCCGGGCTGTAGAGTGGACGAGGAAAGAGTCCAATGAAGTTTTGTGAGCCCCTCTCTGGCGCGCAGACCTGTGAAAGGCCTTGCGTTGTCATGGAGAAGGGAAAGTTCCTTTGCATTTTCGTGACGACAAACAAGGTGAGGTCGTTTGTTCAGTATCCCGAACGTAGCAAAGTACACCTTAGAGTTGATCGTTGCACTGTTAGTGAGGACATGAAACATATAACCCCTTCACAGTACCAAAGACTGACGCAACGACTTTACTCGGTGACGGTGCGGCTTTGAACTTTTTATTCGGAGGAAATGTGCTGTGGTACCACTGCATGCATTACCGTTTTTTTTTTTCGTTTCGAAATGGTGAACCTTTAATTCATCGTCTGTGACGATGTTCGACAAAAAATTCTCACAATTAGCCACGAAACTCACAAGCAACTCCGCACCTGTGGTCCTTCATTGCTCTCTACGGTCTTCTGTTAGGCGGCGAGGAAGCCAGCGGACTCACACCTTTGAGTACGCCAACTGGTGGACAACTGTTATCAGCAGTACCAACTCAGACGTCCAGTTGAGGAGCGACGTGTTCCTTTGTGATCCGTATGTCACCTCAAATGAGAGTGTCCGCACGTTCCAGTACTCCAGCAGTCACAGCTGTGTGCAGCCGCCCGGCACGCGAGAGATTGGACAGATTTGTGAGACCTTGTTGCGATGATGAAAGACGCCTCACCCAATGATTCACCGTCCTTTTGTTGACTACCAGGTCTCCGTAGACATTCTGCAATCTCGTGTGAACATCTGCGATGCTCTGGTTTTCCGCCGAAAGAAACTCGGTGACAGCTCTCCGCTTAGAATCCATCTCCGTTACAGACACCATTTTGAAGGCTACTTGTAGTACCGCCACCTACCAGAACTTCATTAAACTATCGGGGCTGTTGCGGGAATATTCCCGATGTCCCACAACAAGTTCTGCATTTTTTCAACTATCATATGCTCAGAAAAAAAAACTGTTTTATTACATATTAAACGTTCCTCGTATTTGTTACGTTGCTAAACAGTCAGAGACAAGTAATTTGGTATGTACACTCGCACTTGAAAATGTTGAAATGCGCTTTAAAACAGGTGTCACTTTGTAAGCTGTTCTGTGTGTCCGCTGCCACCTTGACTTCTGTGCTAATATCTCGGTGTAGCACTTACACCGTGTTTCCTCTTTTAGAGAGTAATTCATAAATACGTCTGGGGTTTCCAAGGGCCACTGCGCGAAAACTACGAGGTGTACAGAAAAACAATATCCATCATTGAACGGAGCATACGTACCTCTGTGGTTTCCAAAGACCAGTGCACGAATACTAGAAGGCGTACGGACAAACAACACTTATCGGTGGACTAAGCATTTCTCCAAGTTTTTAACTCACTTTACAGGTGCTTAATATGGGCCCCGTTTGTGACGCAGGAAACGTCAGTATGGGCAGAAGAGCACGTGCGATTCATAGAAGTAGTTTCTGCTGCTGGTGCGGGAGAAGGCGCAAAGACTGCAGCCCGCTTTGGGTATATGTTTGTTTAGTTGTCTATCTGCAGGCGGCAATTTATTCGCTGCGAGAACACGGATCGGGTGATTTGTTCCGACACGCTACCACCTAGTGGTGCCTTTGCAACTGTGCCGCAGCGCGTATTAGGAGTCGAGTGTGTGGATGTACCGTTTCAGTCCAAAAAGATTCGAGACTGGATTAATAAAAAAGTAGAGAAAAGTTAAGATGGTGATTTTAAAACTGCAGGTGTCTCCCCACGTAAGTACAACGCACACAACGTTCATACATTCGTGTGAAACTGCCAGAGAAATGCGTCTTTGGGATGTACTTAAGTGGTGAGTCTAATTGGCTTGAATCTTGGTTATATTGTGAAAACATTTACCCCTCATGTGAATATTTACACTTTTTCGTGTTGTGATAGGTCCGTATTGATAACACAGGGTCCCGCCATCCTTGATGATTTTGTTTTGGAAAAGAATTGTCGGCGTTTTCAATTTCAGTCAAGTCGCGTAGGGCGTCCACTGTCGTTTTTGTTCGAGAGTCGTGATGTGCGGGACAAACTTAGCACACAAATTTGCCTTCTTGAAAACGTCTTGAACACTTGATTTGTTTATGTTCAATTCGTTGCTCCACTGCGATTTGTGACACAACAACATTGACACGTTGCGGCCACACGCCCAGCAGCTAATACTGCCTGCTCACAACTGACTGGATGAATGCGTATCTGCTGTTTAGTGCTGGTAGTTTAAGCTGCCACCGTAGTTACTGTGCCGTCGTTGCTTATACGCTAGTTTCGGAACTTTCTGGACGGACGGTGTATAACTGCTCGATGCGGCTGGAGGCAGGAGAAAGCTTTATTTAGTGATATCGCCGCGAGGCCGTAGATTCATACATAATTTGCAGTGGTCTCACTAGGGTAGGACAGTCGGAACGCGTACAGTGGGCTCCTTTCCCGAAAGAGGGCAGTATTGTTACGAGCGAATGAAATGAGGATGGTCAAAGGATGGCGAAGGAGGAGGAGAAGGTGGAAGAAGAAGAGGGAGGAAGAGAAGGAGGAAGAACAAGAAGGAAGAAGGAGAGGAGGAGGAGGAGAAGAGAATTATGGGAAGGGGCCGGAGATGCATTAAAGGGCATGCTGAGTTACAATTCCAAAAAGTCGACCACATCCTGCTAAGCTGCTACTCTTATTGTGTCATGTGACGTAACGCATCGAACATATTTTATATTTGTTTTTCCTCTCTGTTACGGATTTGCATAGATCGGCAATGAAACAACGAACAAGAAATCTCACTATCGTTTCAAGCAGTACGACTTTGGACTGGGTGTTGTTCCATGTTTTGTCACACAGAAAAGAAATCTTGAAGTTCGAACATTTAAAAGGACCGGTTTTATTGTAGTTTTAACTTCAGATCACGGGAATAGTGTCGTTAGCACTTTCGATTCCTTAGCAAGTAAAAGTTTGACAACTTTCTACGTAATGTATTCTTAAGATAAGATGATGATTTTCTAACTATTCGAAACAGGCAGTGGCACAATTAGTGTTAACTCCAGATGAAATGTATACTAAAAAAAAAAAAATCGACTACAAGACTATCACGGTGTTGCGCTAAGTCGGTATGCCTTTCTGTGTCTGCCTTTTACTTCAGTGTTAATTAGTGTTGATCTCAATTAATCAACAAACAGTCTACGTAGTGGTGAGGATTTAACAAAATACCAGACAAATGTGAGCAGGACTCGCGCTTCGAAGGTTCCGTGCAAATTTAATGATTTATGTCGATAGTTCATCCATTCTAAAAATTGAGAATCACGACAATTTTTGCCTGTTATCGATATCGGTACTGGCAGAGTATTTACCCTGTGAACTCGAAGGCTTTCGAGAACGTTTCCAAAGTTTAAATTCGCTACTGTAATTTTTCTTCTATTTTATTAAATTTTTTCCAAACCTTCCGAACAGGCCATGAAGGCCCAAAGGCACGGACCGGCCGCCGTGTCATCCTCAGCCCACGGACGTCACTGGATGCGGATATGGAGGCCAGAACACCGCTGTCCCGGCCGTATGTCAGTTTACGAGCCCGTAGCCACTACTTCTCAATCAAGTATCTCCTCAGTTTGCCTCACAAGGACTGAGTGTACGCCGTTTGCCAACAGCTCTCAGCAGACCGGATGGTCATCCATCCAAGTGTTAGCCCAGTCCGACAGCGCTTAACTTCGGTGATCTGACGGGAACCGGCGTTACCACTGCGGCAAGGCCGTTGGGTATTTTATTAATTTTGGAGTTACATTAATATACAGTAGCAACTGGAAACTGCGGATGCGTCGACTTCGTCTGTTCTCGTCCCTGTTACGGTTACTGGAAACATTTGACGGACATCTCCAGAGAAGAAAACTGTACAGCCGACCATAGAGCTATTGTTTTTACGCAAATATTGAATTGTTTTGTGGAATGCTTGAACGCATGTTGTATGGAACATCGGAACCTCATCTCAAACGATAGAAGCGCAGACTTGCATCAGTTACCATTTTACTTTGCTTTGAAACCTTATAGATGCTTTATGTCTCGTAGACATAGAGAGTCAGGGAATTTTTTTGTATAGATTGAAGAGTTCGCTTAGGACCTGATATACTAATGCTGGAGTGGCGCGATAGTCGGACGGCCTTACGTATACCACCACTAGATGGCAAAGCGGCAGGGGCTTCATATTATGGTAGCTCAACCAGTTAACACGAAATACTTAGAAATTATATACGCAAACCTTCCTCGTTAACACTCTATCTGTTAATGAAAATCAGCTGTTCCCTAAAGTAGTTCCTGAGATATTTGACAGATTAAGAATGCAATGTAAGTTTGTAATGGCAAAAAGTATATTTTTTATGTGATGTAATTACAGATTAGCAATTTTTGAGTTTTCTCATTTACTTGTAATGTGAAACCCCTGCTTACATCATTGTCTGTTTGTTTAATATTGTTAGATTAGATTCAGCCAAACATTTTTCAATATGGCTGTCACACACCTTGCGTGGATGAACGACTGTGGATGTATACACTGAAGAGCCAAAGAAACTGGTAGAGATGCCTAATATCATGTACGGCCCCCGCGAGCACGTATAAGTGCCGCAACACGAAGTGACATGGACTCGACTAATGTCTGAAGTGATTCTGGAGGGAGTTGACACCATGCATCCTGCAGGGCTGTCGATAAATCCGTAAGAGTACGAGATGGTGGAGATATCTTCCAAACAGCCTGTTGCAAGGCATCCCAGATATGCCCATGTCTGTGGAGTTTGGTGGCTAGCGGAAGTGTTTAAACTCAGAAGAATATACCTGGAGCCATTCTGTAGCAATTCCGGACGTGTGTGGTGTCGCATTGTTCTGATGGAATTGCCCAAGTCCTTCGGAATGCACAATGGACATGAATGAATGCAGGTGATCAGACAGGATGCTTACGTACGTGTCACCTATCAAAGTAGTATCTAGACGTATCAGGGGTTCCATATCACTCTAACTGCACACGCTCCACACCATTACAGAGCCTCCACGAACTCGAACCGTCTCCTCCTGACATACAGGATCTATGGATTCATGAGGTTGTCTTCGTGCCCGTACACGTCCACGCGCTCTATACAATTTGAAACGAGACTTGTCCGACCAAGCAACATGTATCCAATCATCAACAGTGCACTGTCGGTGTTAATGCGTCCGGGTGAGGCATAAAGCTTTGTGTCGTACAGTCATGAAGGGTACACGAGTGGATCTTCGGCTCCGAAAGCCATATCGATCATGTTTCGTTGAATGTTTCGCACGCTGCCACTTGTTGATGGCTCAGCATTGAAATCTGCAGCAATCTGCGGAAGGGTTGCACTTCTGTCACATTGAACGATACTCTTCAGTCGTCGCTGGTCCCGTTCTTGCAGAATCTTTTTTTCGGCCGCGCACTTCATCGCTACATCGGAGATGCTGTGTTCCATTGCTCGTGCGCCAACTTAAGCACCGTGTTCAAACTCACTTAAATCTTGATAAGCTGCCATTGTAGCTGCAGTAAGCGGTATAACAACTGCGCCAGACACTTGTTTTGTTATATAGGCCTTGCCGACCGCAGCGCCATATTCTGCCTGTTTACATGTCCCTGTTTTTGAATGCACATGCCTATAGGAGTGTCTTTGGCGCTTCAATGTACTAGTAGCATCTAAGAATCTTTTATAGCATGGCAATCGTTTTGTCGTAATTTCAAGTGACGTAACATTTTGAAAGGCAAGACCAGTTTGAAACAACCCTTACTGAAGGGGAAGAAAGCTTTGGAGGTAAAGAGGCATGCGCTTCAACAAATGGAGACGGGGATGTGTCAGTCCAGTTGTAAGGCACGTGGCGACAAGAGCGGCTTGGCTGGAGGTGTGCATCTTCCCGGGCTGGCCCTATCTTGCGCTGGCGCATTCCTATTTCTCAGGACCGCCTTCCCTACAGACGCTTTCAGCGAAATTGAATCATCCCGCGGCGCGCGCACAAAGCGCCTTGTATCTGTTTCTTTTGCAGCCTCATCTGGCGAAACGTGTTGCTACGTCGCAGTCGTTCCGCCCCCGTAGTCCATCTGGGCTTGATACAAGTTTCCGCTTCCGCGTCCTGAACGCCGTAGATACACTTGCAGCCTGACGAAAACAATGGCTGTGCTCTGCGAATATTTTCGCAGGTGAATTAGCAGTTTCGAACCTGTCTACACGGACTGTCTAGTTGTGCTGCAAGGCACGGTGACACTCTTCATATCTGCGCTGTCTTTCACACAGATCGCAAGTCTTTCTACGTGGTTAAGATAATGTTTGTCGCTTATTATTTCGAGGGCCACACCACTTGCGACTGTTGGGAGCGTATCTGACACGGTTATTATTTATGAATATCTGCACCAGTAATCCGATGATGAATAATCCATGTTGTGCATCATTGGAGACGAGCAACTTTTTTGATATCTGTAACACCACAGGGGTGCGTATGGTAATGTATTTAACATTGATAGACTCCTTGATGCAACGAGTTTAGTCAAATTCGGGAATTTAAATTGTGACAGATTTCGAGACTTGGATGCAAGACATACAGAAAAACTTGGAGCAGCTTGCTGAGGTTCACTAAAAGGACGTGGGCCGCAACTGAATGCAGAAATAGTGATCGTTCATGTGACCATCCAGCTTCTTGAAATCTGTTTTTTTTTTTTTTTTTTAAATGATTTTCCACCATCGTTCATGACTGAATTTCATTTTATGACAGGCTGACAATCCTACCCATTTATTTCTTCCCAACAGGGAACTTACCTACGTCACTACCAACTGGCCATTTAATTGGCTGTGAATAAGCGAGGCTTCATCATGGGTCGGTCTGAAACAGCTCGCTCTACTCCTTTGGGTAGAGTGTGAAGAGTGCATAAAAATATTACTATCCTCCTCTTCCAACATACTTTTCCACGAGGTATCCCGTGGTTGCAAGGCAAATTCCGGAACTGGCTCTAGGCGCTTCAGTCTGGAACCGCGCGACCGCTACGGTCGCAGGTTCGAATCCTGCCTCGGGCATGGATGTGTGTGATGTCCTTAGGTTAGTTATATTTAATTAGTTCTAAGTTCTAGGGGACTGATGACCTCAGAAGTTAAGTCCCATAATACTCAGAGCCATTTGAACCGGAACTGGCTACTCCCTCCCATTTATCACCAACTGTGAACCAGCTCCCTTGGTATTCGGCTAAAAAGAACCGAAGTTCTATGAATGGCCGGATCTCGCTCATACGTCGAGCTGGTCATCGGTTTTAATTTCTCATACATAAACAGGTAATCATGCACGGTGCTATGGATTATTATTTTTGTCTAAGACGTGTTGTCCTAGAAATAAATTAAGTTTTAGCACAAATCCTCCGGTTCCGACGCAGGTTTGCTGTTATAATTGGAAATTTCCTTCCAAATATCCCCCAACGGGACACTTTTCTAGTACACAAACAGCTGGACCCTTCAATGTGTTTTATCTCGAACGTCCCTCCTCAGGGTTAATGATAGAGAATAAAAGTTTTGCTCCTCTTCTCTCCACTTCCTAAACTGAATGCGACGTAGTTAGGACAACAGTATCTGACCCGAGAGACAATAAGGAAAGTGATCGGGTGTGAAAGCTCACGCATCACATGTGGACGGTTAAAGCGCCAGGAATGTCAAGTACTGGTTGTGTCTCTTGGGTTTAAGTATCGCGAGTGGTTTTTTCGGTCATTACAAAGAGATGGACAGCGATCTCTGTGAACTTATGAACGGTATCACGTGAGCCAGGTGCCCTCAGCTCTGAAATCTTCCAAGCATATAGAGTCTGCGGTTTGCCCCTGACCTGAAAATTTAATCAATCCTCGTTTCGAAAGTCTACATACTTAAATTATCGAACATAACTTTACCATCAAACGTTGCGTTGCACTGAAGAAATCCTCTACAGACACCTTTGATGTTACCTATGAGGTGAACGAGGATGGGTCCAACGGATGTTTCTGCGTAGAAAGCTGGGAATCAAGAATGAGAGCGATGTTTATAGCCTTCTTTGATGCAAAAGAAGTAATCCACAAGGGGTTTCTGCCTGTTGGACAAACAGTGAATCTACGTCCGAAGGGAGGTCACCGATACCTTGATCTTTATTTCTGTATTAATAACAACAAGAAGCATTTAAGTTCCTCTATTAGGCCAAGCGTCAGTGCACCGCCGACCGCTAACACGCACAGTGTCTGTAGATGTCAGTGGACGTCAGTATGGAGGAGAAACTGTATAGTACACCGCTCCCGCAGACCGCGAAATTTGATTCGGACACACCACTTTTCCTTCATGCATCTTCTTAATTCTCCTTACGAAACTTGTCCGTTGATCACAAAATTATGTTCCGTTTCATCGGTGTACTAGTTGCGTCATTTTGTAATGCTCAGATGATGCGCACTGGCTATTTGTTCCTCAAACGTACCTGAACGCAGGCTGTCTGAGAAAATTTTCGTCCTGCCTTTCAGCTTTATGTCACATGTGTTCAGAGGGCAATTATCTCGAAATAAATGCGTTCCGAACCATACGTTTGTATAGACTGATCTTGGCACTAGGGTACTGCTTCCTGTGTTTCTGTCACTACTTGTATACTTGTACTCAGGGAGCCTTCGTACAGTGCGTAGCGGAAAGGGCTTCGTATCGGTATTCGTGATTTCTTGCTCTGCCATTTTAGATCAGCTCTGTAACGTCAAGTGATCAAAATGGGCGTTAGGTGACGTGTTCGATGTGTTACTTTTGTAACAAGGCATTCCGAAAATGACTGTAAGCTGTTGTGAGACTGCTCACTGTGATGAAGACGACTTGGAGTAAAAAAGTACAGGGTGTATCAAGAAGAATGACATGATTTCATGAATCCATGTTTAATGATAAAAGCATACTACAAATATGGGATGGATTGCAAAATACTCACTAAACCGAAAGGCTTTAGCTATACTATTACAGATACTCTATGTCTGTACCAGGAGCACGAACAACATCTAGAGAATAGCTAAATTCGTCATACACTTTCACAATGTATCTGCTTTTACAGAAGTTATGGCGGCCGTTATTCTGTTCTTCATTTCTTCTACGTCACGAGGTAAAAGGGAGATAAACACGAGTTCCTGCACATATAACTACAAGGAAAAATTGCATGGGATCAAGTCTGACCATCTCGTAGGCCAAGAATGTAGGGGAGTGTTTCGGGACCCCCTGCGCCCTATACACCGTTGAGGCAGAGTATCATTGAGAAACTGACGTAAGATGTTGTACCACTACTGAGAAGCTCCATCCTGTTCGAAAACGAAGTCATCGGAGTTCTCGTAAAGTTGTGGAAAAATCCAATTCTGTAGCATTTGAAAATAACTCATGCCAGTCACAGTGTTTTCCTAGAAAAAGAAGGGACCGTACACTTTTTCATGAGAAATGGCACAAAGAACGTTCACTTTATGAGAGTCTCTTTCGTGTTCAGTGATGTCATGAGGGTTCTGCAGTCCCCTATGTGCAAGTTACGTGGATTTACTTTACCGCTAACGTGAAATGTTGTATTATCACTGAAAATTGACCTAGCTAAAAATGTATCGTCTTGTATGTCCTCTAGCTGAGGATTATTGAAATCAATCCGTTATCTTTTACCACCAGCCCGAAGAGTTTGCACTAATTGTAGTCCATATGGTTTATATACGAAACGACGCCTTAACACCCGCCAGACAGTCGTACGAGGCATTGCAAGTTCTCCGCTTATGCGGCGAATAGACTTTTGTGGACTACGCTCTAACGTTTGCAGAATTCTTTCCATCATGTCGTCAGAAGTGCGAGGTCGACCTGGACGCCTGCCTTTGCACAAGCCTCCTTCAAACTGGCGATACCAACGACAAATTTTTTTGTTGCAGGAGGATCAATGCCAAAACGCCGACTAAGAGCACGCCGGACCGAAATCATTTACTCACTCTTTGCAAACTGCAGCATACAAAACGCTTTCAGTTGAGAGGACGCCATCTTATAAATGAGAGAACGCACTGACTGACAGCTAAAGGCGGTTTTCTGACACTCTAGGCCACGCAAACAACACACATTTCCTTGCCTTCACGTCCCACGTTTCGTAATTATTGCCGTCCAGAATCAGGTCATTCTTTTCGAAACATCCTGTGTATTCCAGAATGAGATTTTCACTCTGCAGCGGAGTGTGCGCTGATATGAAATTTGCTGGCAGATTAAAACTGTGTGCTGTGTGCGAAGAGGTTTGCTGGAGAGCTTCTGTAAAGTTTGGAAGGTAGGAGACGAGGTACTGGCAGAAGTAAAGCTGTGAGGACGGGGCGTGAGTCGTGCTTGGGTAGCTCAGTTGGTAGAGCACTTGCCCGCGAAAGGCAAAGGTTCCGAGTTCGAGTCTCGGTCCGGCACACAGTTTTAATCTGCAAGGAAGTTTCACCTTGTGTATTGCTTAATGTTTAATGAGAACTGTTATACCGGAGCCAAGGTAGCCCCTGAGGACCGGAAACCCATATTACACCACAGAGGACGAGGTTGTCTATGTCCAAGGCGTACCAAAAGTACAATGGTAAACACCGGCTATTTACATACAAGATAATGGAAACAGACATTCCGAGCACTACTTCCTGCAGGGAGAGCTCGATCCACGGCCTGCAGGAAGAATCACTACGCCAAAACCTGATTGGCTGGAGACAGCTATTTAGGAGCTAGAACCAGCCCCGAAGTTCAGTTCACTCCAGATGTCGACCTCGTGGACTTCGCCCGCTGAAGATTAAGTCTTCGTCTCTGAATTGGACTCTTACTTGTGTATGTGTGTGTGGTACCACGAACCTTTGTGTAAATTTAGAAGTGAACTTTTGTTTGCCTGGAAAGATTACCGTCTAACCTCCTTGCCTAGGAACGTCAGACAAAAGTTGATGTCGTCAAGCCCTGAATGTAAATTGCGCAACGGATAACTGGGGAAGGGAGCTTGAGAGCGCTACCTAGAGAGCGTGCCCTTTCTGTACGATACTAGGCAAGGGGCTGGAGGGCTCACACGCTGATGTGTGGGTCCCTGCATCATTCTATATCTTTTATTTTAAGTGAATTCCTTTAACTTGATTTCTTTGTGATTTTTAAGGTATGTTAAAGATTGATGACAATTGATTACCTATTTATTTTAAACATTATCTCTCGACTTTACAGCGATTGCAGCAATTGTTCCAGTTTACAGACATTACAATTTTACAACTTATAGGTCTGGTACATTATATACTAATCTGAACGCACATTTCTACGGGCAAGACGGAATTGCGTTGGCCAAATATATACCACCAAATTCTCCCAATATTTTACATTGGACATCCACAATGTGAGGAGGATAACGGGCAAAACTGGGGACCAGATGCATTAACACAGAGGGTCAAATTTCCGGAATTAAACGAGAACATTCATTTCCTTAAACAATCCAAAGCTGGAAATAAAAAAATTAGTACAAATACTCAAATACCTCCCTTCCATGCGTGACCATTGAGACAGACGCACTGAGGGCACGCCTGCTCACTTACCCGTCTTCTGTAACACTCCCAGAATATGGCGGGCACCCGGAGGTCTTCCTGGGCCCCCTTGGAGGTGGTGGTCGAACCACTTGGCCGTGACCAACCTCTCCATCCCAAATCTTGTGATACTGGAAAGTCTTTGACATTTACCTGCCTGTGCTGTCTCTCTGATCCCCTACACAGGAGTAAGGTTAGTACTACTGTACTACAGAACTACGTCCCAACTAAGATTTGGCCACGCTTTACGGAAAGGTGTGAGCAGGATTAGGAAAGTTGATGTGCAGATTCACATTCACGTACACGAAATGCATAATACAAGACACATATAAGTACGTATTATCAAGCCTGACACATTTCTTACCAGCCGTCCACATGGGTTCTGTTGCACCCGCGGCCGGCCGCGTCGTGCAATAAACTTGTCGGCGGAGCCGCCTCTGTTTGTATTTCCCGGTGCGAGCGAGCAGCGAAACCTGCTGCTTATGGAGCGGAAACTACTGTACCGTTTCAGCCTCAATTATGAGACTTTTACTGGCATCGTTATTGTTACCTTTCGTTTGTTGTTCAGTCATAAACCTTGTGAACTTACATCAATAATAGTAGTGTTTGTGAAAAATTGCGAATTGTCAGTCACAACAAGGACAAAGAGAGGTAATGCAGTTGCTGTGGCGCTGTGTCATTATGAGACGTAGCTGCACGCAGGGGCAGCTGTAATTTGGGAGACCTCGCTCGGCCGCAGCTGCTCATTAACAGGATGCAGCCATAGACGGCGGACCGCGTGGACCTTTCGATGATCGCGAAGCGCCGTCACTCAGCCCGCTGTGTCGCTAATTATGGCGGCTACAGACGGCTGGTTCGCTGATTGCCACCGGGCTCTGCGGCGCTGCGCCACCCGAAACAATACACGAGTGCAGCGGATATCAATTTGGCCACGGATTACGCTAATTAGCACGTCTCTGCCGGCCGTTTTGTGCCGCGAGCCCGAGCGTACCCGCACTGGCACCGGACGCGGGGACCCCACAACATCTGATCCCTCTGTGGCCTGTTATTGTGCGGGAGTAGCTAAGCCGGTAGACCGTGCATCGTTTTGCTTCGTAGACGCTGCTCTGCAGCCTCTATATTGTTTTGAAGATGTGCTGTGGTTGACGGTAATGACGACCGGTTCTGGGGTTTACAAGATCCTTTGTAGGCCGGCCGCGGTGGTCTAGCGGTTCAGGGGCTCAGTCCGGAACCGCGCGACTACTAGGGTCGCAGGTTCGAATCCTGCCTCGGGCATGGATGTCTGTGATGTCCTTAGGTTAGTTAGGTTTAAGTCGTTCTAAGTTCTAGGGGACTGATGACCACAGATGTTAAGTCCCATAGTGCTCAGAGCCATTTGAACCATTTTTGATCCTTTGTAGTAGTTGTGACAAATTTTATATCGGTCAGACTGGCCGTTCTTTTAAAATTAGATTCAGGGAGGCAAACCCGTGAATAGCTGGCCGGCGGAATTTTGGGGCCACACCAATCGTTTCTTCGGCGATGTCAGCTTCGCAACTACAATGGTGGGAGGACTTTCGAACATTTATTGCGAAAATGCTACTTGGTAAACATGTCTTTAAAATTAACTAACTTCTCTTTCTACTTTAGGACTGATGACCATAGATGTTAAGTTCCATAGTGCTCAGAGCCATTTCTACTGCCGTAGTTCACACTAACTGATCTATTGTTCTTGTTAGAATAAAAGTTTACTCATGCTCTGTATAAATTAGGCAATGTTAAAACATGTCGCATCGAGTTTTCTTTATTAATAATATTGCATCTTCTAGTACATTAAGTCTGCCATCGTATTACAGTTCTGTTAATGCAGCACACTTTATTATCTTAACAAATTATTGTCATTACATACTTTTAGTTGATGAAAGTCATGTCTTCCCCAGTAAAAATCACAGAAAAATTCGTGAGTAATGCTATGGATAGAAATTTAAAGTTTGCCTAGCTTCGTTTGTTCAGCTAAACAAGTACTAGATGGGGCAAGTTAGTTCGAATGCACTCACTTTCATGCACTTTTAGCAGATTGGCTGTTTATTTATTTCTGTAACTGCACGTTCCCTACCCTGCTCTGATCTTATCATCAAGTTGTTCTTCTCCACTCTGTATGCTTAGGCGAATTTGAAAGGAAAAAAGTGGCCTAGATATAGCTGCACTTCGATGCAATCCCAGCCTGTGGTTATCTGGAAAATTTTGCTAGATCAACGTTCCTTCCTCTGCTATGTAAATTTGGCCGTATTGGAATGGAAATAAATGACCTAGGGAGCATGCATTACAAACTCTGATTGTCCAGTCATAAGCTAATGTCTCATGTGCTTTACGTTGTCTGCAGATTTTACGTTTGACACACGCAAATAGATCAGCAGTTTGGTCCCATAAGACTTTACCACAAATTTCCAAAAATTAATTGTTATATAAACTCCTTCCTAATCTTTGTAACGCTGGACAATTCCACTTTCTTGCTGTAGAGTTCAGTCTGTCCACTATGCATTAGGACAGGGTTATTTTGTAATTGTTGAGTTGGATGCCTCAACTTGTCGCTGGTTGATAGGTAATATAGTTGAACTGATGGAAAGTTACAGCTTTGAATCTGTTCGTGAAATGTTCGAGAATAGTTGGTTGGACACTTCCTTCGATAAGCAGGTATCCGGAAGTAACGTGTATCTTAAAGGAAAGAGGCAGCTGAAGTCGCAGTTGAAGTGGATGTAATATTTCTTTGATTCTACAAAGTTTTTTGTCTTTTCTTCATCATGTGTCCTCTACGCTCCCCCCCCCCCCTACCCCTCTCCCAGCCTCCTCCCCTCCATCCCACCCCGTACACGCTAACGTCGTCCTATCTCCTGCCACACACACACACACACACACACACACACACACACACACACACACACAGTCTATAGTTCCGTCATTGTCTAGAGCTCCCTTTGGAACAAACTGAGATATCTCGCGGAGGAACTATAGTTAGAATTCAATTCTCTTACAATACGTAGGCGTAGTAGGCTCATCCTCCTGTTTCTCGTTGCTCGTTCAAAACGTTTCAAAATTATTATGGGGGCGGAAATAAATTACTTTTACTTATTTGTGTAATTGTTATTCGGTTTAGGGGCGAACAATGGTTACATTTCGACTGATGCGTCGTGGTTTGATTTTATATTTGAAAGTCCTCATTTATATGTAAATGCATGAAGTTGTATTAAGAGCCTTCCGGGTTCGGCCTTACACTGAGATTCCAGACGATACGAGTGTGAACGGCATGTTACATTAAGGGAACATCCGAATGTGTTCGTACAGAATTTTATAACATCGTAATAACTGAGAATGAGACAGAGACAATCAAACGCAGTGTGAACTGGCTGAATTTTGAGGGTTTTTTTGTTTTTCGTTATCTATGTCGTCCAAACTGATCGTTAAACTTTCATCCGACACGGGGAATTTCGTAGAGCGCGTTATTGCCTCTAATGCGCGATCGAGAGTTCTGTTATAGCGCCCTCGCTTATTGCCCACGGTATTTCATATCTGCGAGAATGGCTCCTCATTGCATACCGTGGAAAAATTCCTGGCATTTCACGTGAAGTTATTTCGAAGGTTCGATATTGCACACTTGATCAAGTCACATTTGCACGTGTTATTCGACTACTGTCAGTACAGCTCAACAACGTGATACAGTACGATATAATCGAGGAACGCGAAAATTCAGATGGCGTGTGGAGTATCGCATTATATGGCTCTTTAGGAACTGAAACACTCACATGTTGGTATATCAGTGCCACAAAATATATTGTTTTTTCATTTTTCATTCTCTCCCTTAGTAGCTGCGGTATTTTAGAGGACAGTGCTTTTTAGATGGATCGACTAAGCCGACGTCGGCGTACAAAGGGAGAAATATTGCGGTGAAATACCAACGTATGAAGTTTGCCTTACAATTTCGTGAAACCTCACGAAATCTTGGTCTAAACTGATGATTTAGAGGCTCGTCTGAAACGAAGTATGTATAGGGAGTTCCTTCTGAGAGTCGCCACTCGCATTCTCTCTGCTTTTTCGGCAGATATTTGCAATTGCGTTTTTGCAGTGTTTATCTAGAGTCGGCACAAGTGCATCATTACGTGGTTCACGCGACTGCCAGTGTCAGCGGAAAGCGTCAGTTTGTTTCCCATTAAAAACAAAATAAGTTTTATAGCGCAATTTTACGTTCCGACTCTGTAGAGCGATGCGACATTAGTTTAGTGCAATATTGGTCTTTGTTGACAGTAAAACATGAAGAACAAGCAGTAGTCCAGCAGCGAATCACGTGCTGCCCTCCCTCCCTCCCCCCCACCCCCCAAACCTGCTACCGTCATGTGGCGGTGCTACACTGTCGCTGGTAAGTACCACTACACTGTCGCTGGTAAGTACCAACTCCCTGCTCCACTGGCCCTGTTAATACATATCGATAAAACGAGTATCGCATTAGACTAATATGGCATCGCTCTATCGAATGGGCACGTAAAATCACATTTTAAAAATTATTTCGTTTGTAACGATGTGGTTTTTAGGTGGTTTTCCACAGCCCGCTAGGTGAATACCGGGCTGGTCCCCACGTTCCGCTTCAGTTATACGACTCATTTAACACTGGGTGTCGTATGAAACATGTGATGATCAGTATTTGTTTGGGCTGACTCCAGCTGCATATTGCTGTAGTATCACGTTCTGATACCACCCCTCGAGGGTCAAAGTTGGCAACGAAATTGCAAGTTGCCATCAGATGCTGATAGCGGTCGTGCGGGAACCGGCGGACCCACGCCTCCAGTGGCTGCGTACCTCGAGCGCCCTCTGCTGCCGCAATATAGGACGGCCGGCGGCAGCCACACAGCCCCTCTCGCACTTGGAGTCTCTTCGCTATGTGACGCTATGCGGACGCCGCCTAGTTGCAGCTCCGACACCGTCGCTCGTGCTTTAGTTCAGAGAGCCTCTTCCTTGTTGACATTACGATAGCTGGACTCTATTTCTCCACGCATTATTTAATCAGTCTTTATACGCTTCGGGAAATAGAAGCCATGAAAATCTTCCGTTTACTGTGTTAACTTATTCGCTAATCAATCATTTCTGCTGCTGCCCAACAATTCTACGACGACAGTTGCCGCTCCACTCTGTGGCCTACCTCTCCTTATCATTGTACTAACAGGGACAATAGGGCAGGCGGTTAGTACTCAACAAAAAAATGGTTCAAATGGCTCTGAGCACTATGGGACTTAACATCTTAGGTCATCAGTCCCCTAGAACTTAGAACTACTTAAACCTAACTAACCTAAGGACATCACACAACACCCAGTCATCACGAGGCAGAGAAAATCCCTGACCCCGCCGGGAAGTACTCAACACCTGCAAAAACGAAACTGCAAATATCTGCCAAAACACCGGCGAAAAAGCTCCTGGCTGTTGTGTAATTTTAAGAGAACGGTATTATTTGTTCCTCGCACCAACAATGTGCGTGCGCGACTGCTCAGTGAGTTTTTTGTTCCAGTATGCGACAGAGGGAGACGCTTCGCGGAGGTACCTTCTGGCCATTAAAATTGCTACACCACGAAGGTGACGTGCTACAGACGCAAAATTTAACCGACAGGAAGAAAATGCTGTGATATGCAAATGATTAGCTTTTCAAAGCATTCACACAAGGTTGGCGCCGGTGGCGACACCTACAACGTGCTGATATGAGGAAAGTTTCCAACCGATTTTGCATACATAAACAGCAGTTTACCGGCGTTGCCTAGTGAAACGCTGTTGTGATGTCTCGTGTAAGGAGGAGAAATGCGTAGCATCACGTTTCCGACTTTGATAAAGGTCGGATTGTAGCCTATCGCGATTGCGGTTTATAGTATAGTGACATTGCTGCCCGCGTTGGCCGAGATCCAATGACTGTTAGCAGAATATGCAATCTGTGGGTTCAGGAGGGTAATACGGAACGCCGTGCTGGATCCCAACGGCCTCGTGTCACTAGCAGTCGAGATGACACGCATCTTATCCGCATGGCTGTAACGGATCGTGCAGCCACGTCTCGATCCTTGAGTCAACAGATGGGGAGGTTTGCAAGACAACAACCATCTGCACGAACAGTTCGACGACGTTTGCAGCAGCATGGACTATCAGCTCCGAGATCGTGGCTGCGGTCACCCTTGACGCTGCATCACAGATAGGAGCGCCTGCGATAGTGTACTCACCGACGAACCTGGGTGCACGAATGGCAAAACGTCATTTTCTCGGATGAATCCAGGTTCCGTTTACAGCATCATGATGGTCGCATCCGCGTTTGGCGACATCACGGTGAACGCACATTGGAAGCGTGTATTCGTAATCGCCATACTGGCGTATCACCCGGGGTGATGGTATGGGTTCCCACTGGTTACACGTCTCGGTTACCTCTTGTTCGCACTGACGGCACTTTGAACAGTGGACGTTACATTGCAGATGTGTTACGACCCGTGGCTCTACCCTTCATTTGATCCCTGCGAAACCCTACATTTCAGCAGGATAATGCACGACCGCATGTTGCAGGTCCTGAACGGGCCTGTCTGCATACAGAAAATGTTCGACTGCTGTACTGGCCAGCCCATTCTCCAGATCTGTCACCAATTGTGAACGTCTGGTGAGTGGTGGTCGAGCAACTGGCTCGTCACAATATGCCAGTCACTACTCTTGATGAACTGTGGTATCGTGTTGAACCTGCATGGGCAGCTGTACCTGTACACGTCATCCAAGCTCTGTTTGACTCAATGCGCAGGCGTATCAAGGCCGTTATTACGGCGAGAGGTGGTTGTTCTGGGTAGTGATTTCTCAGGATCTATGCACCGAAATTGCGTGAAAATGTAATCACATGTCAGTTCTAGTATAATATATGTGTCCAATGAATACCCGTTTATCATCTTCATTTCTTCTTATTGTAGCAATTTTAATGGCCAGTGGTGTATTTGGTACACTGTCCTCAGTCATCAGTAAAAATATCTGCACTTATACCCTTAGCACCCTGTATATATAATCTCACAGTGTCAATAAATTCACCCACCTTCGTAACTCCTAACATATTTTAGTGTGGTGGTGCTAGACTAGGCGGTAGACGGTTCGAATCTCGCTTGTGACAGAGATTTATGTCGCCAGTATATACCCAGCAGAGAGAAGAATAGTTGTAGCATACAGTATGTCAAACTGTTCTTTTTCATTCTGGCTCTTTTCAACCACAGAACAGATATCTGATATTGATCATCGTGTTAATAATGTCGATAGTTACTGCAAACGAACATTACGATTATGAGAGGTATTTATCATCTTAACAAATCCTTGTGAACATCTTTGTCACGTTGGCGGTATGTTACCCTTTTCAGATCCAACTTGTGGGCTGCGACGTTTCTACAAAAATATGACAGACTTGTAATGGGAACAGGTACAGGAGGTAATACGGAGGAGCCGTTACGTTTAGTTGCAGCAGTTGAACGCTTTTGTGTCCCTCCTTGCAGCTTGCGCGTAGATAGTTGCCACGGTGAAGTATCTTCATTAAAGCTATGAGAAAGTCGCATTGAGAAGCTGATCAGTATTCCGTGGTATTCGGCCATTTCCCACCGCATCTGAACCTCAGCCAACTACTTTGGGACTCGTAACGCGACTATTTCTTCATTCCCCATCGCATTCATATTCTTTTCACGGGCCTGGCGGCAGAAACAAGGTATGACTCTTAGGGACTCCACAGCTTTGTTGTTCTTTCATTTTGTGTGGGGCCATACAGCGCGTCTACGTCTAGGTCGTTAGGGACGGAGCACAACCTTATTTGCAGGAGGCGTAGTCTATGCCGTTGTCAGATGAGCCCTCATGCCATACGGCCGAAGGGGTTTGACATACGAGGGAAAATGTGTTCCGCAGCGGCTGCAAAAGGCTAGACTCTCGCCTTTTCTAGGCTAGAATGCGCAGTTTCCCACAGCGTGCTATTTTGCTAAAAGCTTTCTAGAACTACGCGAAAATTTTAAAAATACGTTTTTTTTTTGCCAATCATTTTCTTTATGCGACGTATAAAACAATCCACATTAAGAACTCTTAATTTATTTTCTACAATATCCATATGTGTTATAAAAATAGACCTATGTACTCATGTATGTATGTTCCACATCTGCTGGTAAATCACCGGACCGATTTCAACCAAACCTGGTACAAATATCACTAAGTGTCAGTAAAAAATCCCTGTGAGGGTAAGAACCACCTAATGTAGCCCATAACGCGTGCACTTTATTCATCCAGTATTTGAGAATGAGAGCAGGTAGTGATTTTCAACAAACTTTAGACATACTATCAAATCTTTACGAAATATTTCTCGCTGACAAACCACACAAGATGATGAAAGGAAAAAAAAAAGTTTATCGCTTACTGCATTTTCGCAGTTCATGCAGTAAAACTGCCTCATGAAGCTCAGCGTTTTAATATATTACTTCCTTACTGCCAACTGTATTTGCGATACGTTTTGGAGACAGCATTCATATATTATATTACTTAACGTATCAGCACAATTATAGCACTGTACGAAACATAGTTCACGATTTATGACGGCATAAACAGTGAGATGCTGCCGCATCATGCTTGACGTTTTAGTTTATTACTTCTTTAGTACCAACTCCATTCAAAATAAATTTCGCAGACAGTAGTCATGTATACAACGAGATGTACCTGCTAATTTATATCACTGTTCGATGTATAGTTCAGGAGAAACGATGCTATAAACATTGATCTGCGTGGAAAGAAATCTGCAGGGCGACATCCGCTAGAGATACAGGTAGAATATGTGTACAAATACGCCAAAGTATGCTAAATACGTGTGACAGTCCTTACGTAGGCAAAGCCATGGGTGAAAAGTTCGTTCTAAACTCCTGTGACTATTTTTACTTAATGTGGTGCACATATTTGTTATGATGTGGGAAAATAATCTGTGGGGATAAGAACCAACAGTCTCCTATTATGTTGGGGGTGATAAGGTGGAGAGAGAAAGCGGCGGAGATTGACAGAGGGAGGAAAGAGGAGCAGATGTACAGAGCCTGGTGGGGGACGAGATGGACAGAGATAGGGGAGGGGGAGTAGGAGGATGATAGAGAGAGGGGGAGAAGGAGGGTATGGAATAAGAGCTAGGGAAGAGGAGACGGACAGGGGGGGGAAGGAAGAGAGAGACAGAGGAGGATGGATCAGATGGACAGAGAGGGGGGAGGAGATGGACAGAGAGAGGGGAAAGGTGGAAATGGGCTAATAGAAGACAGGAATCAATAGACAGCCACATCCGGGCAAGACTGGGTACTCAGCTAGTATTGTATAACAATGAATGTATCGTCTTTGTCTACCATATTACGACATAGACTATGTTTTTAGCGGAACTATGTGCCTTTTTTGGTACGACATAGACTATGTTTTTGCGGAACTATGTGCCTTTTTTGGTACTGGGATGGTCCCTTGAATAACAACGACGTAACGTAAGAGAACTCGATCAAACAGTGACAACATAACAGCGCCACAAACCACTGTCAAGAGTAGAGATCCCTGAAACCCCTGCACTAGTGTATCATCTGTACGCAAACATGTAACTTAAGGAATCGCCAGTGAATCGAAGTGTATGTATTTTCAAGAAAAAAGCTGCATCAACAAGATAATAACTGTTCGGAACATAGTAAGAAATAAGGAAAAAGAAATGAGGACAGTCAGGGAACTTTTTAAAAAACTTCATCAACTAATGAGAAGTAGCCCTCAAGTTGCCGACACCTTGGATAAGTTTTTTTCATTTCTTCAATACAAACAGAGTTAGAAGTTTTAAACTTCATTGAGAAAGATGAAAAAGCGTCGAAAGTGTTTAGTAGTTTCCTTTTCATGATTCCAATAATAATGTGTCTACGTTGAGAAATTGAAAACTTTCCCCGCGTACAAACTGCTCCATGAAATTTAGCGCGAACTAACTCTTTTAATGTATGAACGGACATGAAATGCTATTAAATGGAATGATGCAGGAGTTTTGAATCTATATCGAAAGTTAAGAGCTTGAGATAAAAGTGCCGAATGTTAACTATAGATACGAGGGCTATCCACAAAGTACATTACGTTTTGGAATTAAAAATAAATAAAGCATTGGAAATTTTTTTTATTATATACAGATGAAAGCCACACTTAAATACTACTTTTCTACATAGTTGCCATTTAAATTAAGGCACTTATCGTAGCGATGGACGAGCTTGGAAATTCCTTCGTCGTAAAATTCGGCCGCCTGCGCCTTCAACCACGTAATGACTGTCTTTTGGGACAGAAAAGGCGTGATTTTTGTGGATATCCTGGAAAGAGGCACTAAATAAACTCTCAAAGGTATTGCCAAACTCTGCACAACCTCACAAGAGCAATACAAAACAAGCGCACGGGAAAGTTGGGCTCAAAGATCTTGCTGATTCACGACAACGCCCGGGCCCACGCGGCAAATGCCACTCGTGAAGTTCTCGAATCTCTTAAGTGGGAGTTGTTTCCTCATCCACCTTAAATTTCCGACCTGGCACCGAGCGTCTTCCACTTATTCCCAGCAATAAAGAAGTGGTTGGCAGTGCAGCGTTTTGATGACGACGCACAGCTTCAAGAAGAGCTAACCACATGGTTGAAGGCGTAGGCGGCCGAATTTTACGACGAAGGAATTTCCAAGCTCGTCCATCGCTACGATAAGTGCCTTAATTTAAATGGCAACTATGTAGAAAAGTAGTATTTAAGTGTGGCTTTCGTCTGTACATAATAAAAAAATTTCCAATACTTTATTTATTTTTAATTCCAAAACGTAATGTACTTTGTGGATAGCCCTCGTACTTTTTAAAAAATGCAAAAAAACTTTGTTTTTGGCCTGAAGATAGTACACTACTGGCCATTAACATTGCTACACCAAGAAGAAATGCAGATGATAAACGGGTATCCATTGGACAAATATATTATACTAGAACTGACATGTGATTACATTTTCACGCAATTTCGGTGCATAGATCCTGAGAATTAGTACCCAGAACAACCACCTCTGGCCGTAATAACGGCCTTGATACGCCTAGGCACTGAGTCAAACAGAGCTTCGATGGCGTGTACAGGTACAGCTGCCCATGCAGGTTCAACACGATACCACAATTGATCAAGAACAGTGACTGGCGTATTCTGACGATCCAGTTGCTCGGCCACCATTGACCAGACGTTTTCAGTTGGTGACAGATCTGGAGAATGTGCTGGCCAGGACAGCAATCGAACATTTTCTGTGTCCAGAAAGGCCCGTACAGGACCTGCAACATGCGGTCGTGCATTATCCTGCTGAAATGTAGGGTTTCGCAGGGATCGAATGAAGGGCAGAGCCACGGGTCGTAACACATCTGAAATGTAACGTCCACTGTTCAAAGTGCCGTCAATACGAACAAGAGGTGACCGAGACGTGTAACCAATGGCACCCCATACCATCACGCCGGGTGGTACGCCAGTATGGCGATGACGAATACATGTTTCCAATGTGCGTTCACCGCGATGTCGCCAAAACGGATGCGACTATAATGATGCTGTAAACAGAACCTGGATTCATCCGAAAAAATGACGTTTTGCCATTGGTGCACCCAGGTTCGTCGTTGAGTACACAATCGCAGGCGCTCCTGTCTGTGATGCAGCGTCAAGGGTAACCGCAGCCATGGTCTCCGAGCTGATAGTCCATGCTGCTGCAAACGCCGTCGAACTGTTCGTGCAGATGGTTGTTTTCTTGCAAACGTCCCCATCTGTTGACTCGGGGATCAGGACGTGGCTGCACGATCCATTACAGCCATGCGGGTAAGATGCGTGTCATCTCGACTGCTAGTGATACGAGGCCGTTGGGATCCAGCACGGCGTTCCGTGTTACCCTCCTGAACCCACTGATCCCATATTCTGCTAACAGTTATTGTATCTCGACCAACGTGGGCAGCAATGTCACGATACGATAAACCGCAATCGCGATAGGTTACAATCCGACCTTTATCAAAGTCGGAAACGTGATGGTACGCATTTCTCCTCCTTACACGAGGCATCACAGCAACGTTTCACCAGGCAACGCCGGTCAACTGCTGTTTGTGTATGAGAAATCGGTTGGAAACTTTTCTCATGTCAGCACGCTGTAGGTGTCACCACTGACACCAACCTTGTGTGAATGCTCTGAAAAGGTAATCATTTGCATATCACAGCATTTTCTTCCTGTCGGTTAAATTTCGCGTCTTTAGCACGTCATCTTCGTGGTGTAGCAATTTTAATGGCTAGTAGTGTATTTTCCTCTGGTGTGAGGAATGTGAAAGGCCAGTTGCCTCCTGTCGCTTCACGGGAAACACAACGATTACTGCTTCGTTTTGGACGAGGTGGCGACATGAAATTTCCTGTTCGTTCAGATATGTCACGGATGTGGTCACGTATCTGATCGTACATGATGTATCACTGTGCACAGGCTACCAGGAATTAGAACTGTTCTTGGAATTGCTGCGCGAACACGCAGCTGCGATCCTGCGGGACGCTCCACGCGAGTCCCACCTTAAAAAATGAACACCGCCGGGAGATCTGATATCGCAAGTGATGAGCAACAGGCTAGGTCGGGGTCTGCGGCAGCTGTGTCGGCCGCGGCCATTAATCAACACCTCCTCCACGGCGCGTCAGTGCGTGTCTCCCCCAGCCACTCCCCCGCAAACTCCAGCCCGCACACCGTAAATCATGTCGCGGTAGCCACGATACCAACAGCGATACACTTCTTCCAAAGTGGTTACACAGTTTCCATCACAACAATCGTTACTCAGATCATGAGATAAAGAAAACTTGAAAAAAAAGTCGGTCATATGTTTTATGAAATTGTGCATCTTCATATTTTTGCGATGCAAATACTGATCCATAAAAGTATTTGCGCTGCGAAAATATGAAGATGCACTTCAAGTACCTCTTCGGGGAGGAGATGGTTTAAGTGTTCGCCGATTGCATACGTTAAGACACTTGAGAGCGAGGTTACTGAGCTCTTTAAGTGACCATGGCATAGTTTCAAAGTTTGCCAGGTTAGTATCTGTGACCGCATGCGCAGTGGTGCGGTCCACGGCTTTAAAAGGACGAAGCAAGTGCTGGAGCATCAGTCACCTCGGCTCACTCTGGACGGTACTCAGTCGAAATATTAGAAGAAGAAGAAGTCAAATTTATGCGGCTGCACGCCCGAAATTTTATGTATTTTATGAAATTATTTGTTTAAAGTAAGAAATGAAGTGCCGTATATTTAGGTGGATGAGACGACCTTCAGATAAATTGAGGTATAAATTTTCGTCAGAAATATACACTTTTACCATATGCCCGTCCTGTAAGACGAGCCCGGAACTATCAACGGCCTGCAAATTTAATTCCTTCAGCATTGCTACTATTTTGCTTGTAGACGCACGTGCCGAACAACGAACTCATATGTACAGCTAACACGTATTGTTGTAGGTTGTTGTGTGTTCAAACAGTTCGTACTATAAATGTAATCGGCATAAAATTTGTAAATCTGTGTGCCTAGTGATGGAACCAACAAAAAGGACAAAATACGAAGCAAGATTTAAGTTAAAGATCATAAAACAGGATAAAGAAAAGAACAAATGTGATGCAACAAGGGCTTTCGATATACCAGAGATGATGGTAGAAGATTGGCGAAAGAATGAAGATGCTATTAAAAAAATGCCAGTGTGAAAAAATGTTCTGTGACGAGAGGAATATCTTGCTGGCCAGATTTAGAAAATAGTGTTATAGAATGTGTACAAGAACAGAGACAGAATTGTTATGTTGTTACAGGAAATATGATTAGGACTCATGCTGTGAAGTGGGCACGAGCCAATCTAGAGGGCGGCTAAGAATTTAAAGCAACAGTAGGTCGATGCAATTGTTTCATGAACAGAAAAGAAACCTGGTAATATGCAGAAAAGAAAAATTGCGCAGAAATTACCAAAAGATCTTAGCCTTTAAATTTTAGAGTTTGCGCAAGTTTGTTATTGGTTTGAGCCAAAAATACAAATTTCCAGTATCTCGTATCGTAAATATGAACGAAACACCGATGAACTTTGATATGATAAACAATAGAACTGTGGAAACAAAAGGCGTAAAAACTATTGAAGTCACACGCACAGACCATGAAAAGACCAGGTTTCCTATAGTTTTAATGTGAATGGAGCATGCAACGAAGTGTGAAATCTTATGGGACTTAACTGCTAAGCTCATCAGTCCCTAAGCTTACACACTACTTAACCTAAATTATCCTAAGGACAAACACACACACCCATGCCCGAGGGAGGACTCGAACCTTCGCCGGGACCAGCCGCACAGTCCACGACTGCAGCGCCTGAGACCGCTCGGCTAATCCCGCACGGCACGAAGTTAAAACCTATGGTCATTATGAGGCGGAAAATCATTCCTAAAATAAAATTTCCAAGAGGCATTTTTGCACATTTTCACGAAAGGGGATGAATGAACGAGAAGAGTGTAAAATTGTGCACGGAAAATGTGTGTCAGGGGCCACCAGGTGCTCTACGAAATCAACCAAGTTAGTTGGTATGGGAATATTTCGCAATCAAATAACAACGAATACCAAAACAGCACGAAGCAATATTAAGATTGCCGTTATACCGGGTGGTTTTGGCTTCGGTGCTACAACCTTTAGACGTCTCTCTGAATAAACAGTTCAAAGACCAATTGCGTGATCAATGGATCAGTTGGATGATGAGCTGCGAAAAGTAGTATGCGATATGTGTGCGGGCTATGCGGGCTGCATCACTCGATGTCTTCTGTGATTTCGTGAAAAAATAATGGCAAAAAGCGAATGTGGAAACAGTGATCAAATCCTTCAAGAAGTGCGGGGGCTTCCAATGCCATGAATGGCAGTGAGGACGAAGAGGAAATCGATCCACAAAGTGCAGTCTGGCACCCATATGGCGAGCTTTTTGCAACGAAAGTTAGGATGTACTGGAGGAGCAGCTTTCCTTAGATGATGATGATTGTGGCGATTTTACTGCGTTTTAAATGCATTGGTGAGTGATTTATTTTATAACTGTTTTAATCTACATGAGTTTCACTCTATGTTTTATACCTGCCGTATAAGACGATCCTTATTTCGGGTGCCTTTTTAATGCTTCAACTATCGTCTTATCTGCCGAAATATACGATAGGTTACTTGACACATTTCATACTGTAAATGATTTCGGGCACCATTCAGAAGCGTGTTTATTACGTTTGGATAAATCATTTCATAAAACATTTCGCCCTTTCTTTCAGATTTTTAAAATTTTGAGTTTTGACAAGAAACTTTGAACATTATTAAAACTGTTGTATCCGTCTGGAAATCGGTTCATGCGGGCAGCTTGCCTGCCAGGAGGTCGTGCGTAAACGGCTCTCCTCAGAACGGAGATACGAGGGTGAGTCAAATGAAAACCTTAAATTTTTAATAACAAATCGAAATTTGTCGTCGTTATACTGTAAGTTGGTAAGCGTGCTACAAACAGCGTGCAGAATGACCTGTAGGTGGCAGCACAGTGCAAATGCATGCATACTGTCGCAATATCAGTATAAAGATGGTCGCCCCACTTGCGACTTGTACTAGGGAAGAACAGCGTTCTGTTATTCGGTTTTTGCGTAGTGAAGGTGTGAAACCTATTGAAATTCATCGACGAATGAAGGTTCAGTACGGTGATGCATGTTTGTCACAGCAGCAAGTCTACGAATGGAGTAGGAAGTTCGCAAATGGTGTGACTTCAGTGGAAGATGCTCGTCATCCAGGTCAGGCACAACGACTTTTGACTCCACAGAACATTGCAGCAGTTGAAGCCACAGTGACGGAAAACTGCCGAGTGACACTGAATGACATTGCAGCACGTTTACAGATTAGTCATGGGTCGGCACACCACACTGTGCATGATGTGCTCCAGTTTCACAAAGTGTCTGCAAGATGGGTGCCACGACAGCTGACTCCTGAAATGAGAGAACGACGTATTGACGCTTGTGAAGAAGTTCTTCGGCGCTTTGAACGAGAAGGTGATGGCTTCCTTGCAAGAAACGTTACTGGGGACTAAACCTGGGTTCACTTCCATTTTGAGTGTCTTCCTCATCCACCATACTCACCAGATCTTGCCCCAAGTGATTTCCATATATTTCCGTTCTGATTAAGACGTACGCCACGCGGTGATTGCGCGGACTACCAAAAGAATTTTTTTATAAAGGAATTTATGTACTTTGTAAGCGCTGGAGGGCTTGCATTGAGCGTGGGGGAGATTATGTTGAAAATTGATACAGCTTTGTACCACTTCTGCACAATAAATAATACTTAAAAAAATATTTAACGTTTTCATTTGACTCACCCTCGTATTTTCGTTACATGCCTGGGCTGTTTACTACCGAGTTACACGTCGCCTCCATAGCGTCTGTGGGCGGCAACTTCGCCGACAGGCAGCGTGCCTCTAGCAGCACTGAGCGCTGTCGGCGGGGCACTATCTTGCTACGCCAGGTCACGTAGCGACACGCGGGTGTCCATCTGCTCCAGACTATTTAGGTCACCGCCAGACCGTGCGAACTGAGTTACGCCCTACGCTTCAAGTCGGCAGTAGCAGCAGTTCAATCTCAGCGCTACAAATTACTTCAGGTTCTTCTCAGCGATCCATGCCCCCAGACGCGGCTCAGTTCATAGTGATCTTTACCAGCAGATTGTTAGCTGTCATACTCCGGCAGTGCTGAGCCAGGTCTTCACGCCGCCGCCTACCTCTCTTCTACGGTTCGTCGTTTAAGCACATTACGGACAACGTCACAGACGACATATTTTTGTTGTACACTCAGGCTCATAAATTAAGGATAATTGCAGAATGTGGTGCGACACAACGTGACATAGCATAGGCACATAGGGAACACACACGACACAGTATTGGTGATAAGTTGAGAAAACCGCCCCGAAACACATGTGCTACAAAACGCCACTGTTTCCTGCGTATGTACCCTGACTTCAATATTGGATATGATCATCATGTACACATACACAGGCCGCAACGAGTTGGCATACTCTGGATCAGGTGGTCGAGCAGCTGCTGGGGTATAGCTTCCCATTCTTGCACCAATGTTTGTCGGAGCTCCTGAAGTGTCCTAGGGGTTTGATGACGTGTGGCGATACGTCGACCGAGAGCATCCCAGACGTGCTCGATGGGGATTAGGTCTGGAGAACAGGCAGGCCACTCCATTCGCCTGACATCTTCCGTTTCAAGGTATTCCTCCACGATGGCATCTCGGTGGGGCCGTGCGTTATCGTCCATCAGGAGGAAGATGGGACCCACTGCATCCCTGAAAAGGCGGACATACTGGTGCAAAATGACGTTCCGATACACCTGACCTGTTACAATTCCTCTGTCAAAGATATGCAGGGTTGTACGTACACCAGTCATAATCGCACCCCACACCATCAAACCACGACCTCCATACAGGTCTTTTTCAAGGACATTAAGGGGTTGGTATCCGGTTCCTGGTTCACGCCAGATGGAAACCCGGCGAGAATCAATGTTCAGACTACACCTGGAATCCTCCGTGAAAATAACCTGGGACCACAGTTCCAATAACCATGTACTGTGTTCTTGACACCAGGCTTTACGGGCTCTCCTGTGACCAGGGGTCAGCGGAATGCACCTTGCAGGTCTCCGGGCGAATAAACCATGTCTGTTCAGTCGTCTGTAGACTGTGTGTCTCGGGACAACTGTTCCAGTGACTGCGCTAAGGCCCCGAGCAAGGCTACCTGCAGTACTCCGTGGCCGTCTGCGGGCACTGATGTTGAGATATCGGTCTTCTTGTGGTGTTGTAAACTGTGGGCGTCCCTTACAGTAGCGCCTGAACACGTTTCCTGTCTGCTGGAATCGTTGCCATAATCTTGAGATCACACTTTGTGGCACACAGAGGGCCCGTGCCACGACCTGCTGTGTTCGACGAGCTTCCAGTCGCCCTAGTATCCTACCCCTCATAACGTCATCAATATGTGTTCTTTGAGCCATTTTCAACACACAGTCACCATTAGCACGTCTGGAAACGTCTGTACACTTACTCGCAGCACCGTGCTCTGACATGCACCAACACCTCTGCGTGTGTGGACTGCAGCCAGCGCTACCGTGTGACGACCGCATGTCAAATGCGTCACATGGTCATACCCCGAGGTAATTTAAACCCACAAACCGCCCACCAGAGCATTGTTTCACCATGTATCCTTAATTTATGAGCATAAGTGATGCATTGTTTGTTTATTGATCCGTGGACATAATGACTGAGTTTTGGTTTTTATTAACAAACAGCTATTCTTTTAGTCTTCGATAACTCATCAGTACGAGCATATTAAAACTGTGTGCCCGACCGAGACTCGAACTCCGGACCTTTGCCTTTCGCGGGCAAGTGCTCTACCGACTGAGCTACCGAAGCACGACTCACGCCCGGTACTCACAGCTTTACTTCTGCCAGTACCTCGTCTCCTACCTTCCAAACTTTACAGAAGCTCTTCTTTTCTTTCAGGAGTGCTAGTTCTGCAAGGTTCGCGGGAGAGCTTCTGTAAAGTTTGGAAGGTAGGAGACGAGGTACTGGCAGAAGTAAAGCTGTGAGTACCGGGCATGAGTCGTGCTTCGGTAGCTCAGTTGGTAGAGCACCTGCCCGCGAAAGACAAAGGTCCCGAGTTCGAGTCTCGGTCGGGCACAGTTTTAATCTGCCAAGAAGTTTCATATCAGCGCACACTCCGCTGCAGAGTGAAAATCTCATTCTGGAGTACGAGCATACTTCAGCCTCCTCATTTGCTTTCCTAGCCCTTCCGTTCCCGAAGTGTCCAGGATCTAGAGCATGATTCACACCAGAATGCCTTGAAAAGATCAGCTTTTTGTAAGAATTCATTTTTCTTCCTAGTGTCTGTTGTTGTCGGTATATCCTAAATTTAGTACCTGACTGTAAGGTATCCATTTAAATGAGTTAATAACTGCTGTACACCCCTGTACAAACAGTTGAACGTTTAGTACGTTAGTACCATTGCATTATGGAGAATGGTGTTGCGTAATTTTACAGAGTGGAGGTTGTACATGAACTGGGTGGAGGAATTTTTTTCGGAGCGATCTCGGTAGGCCATAGACGTAACGTACCACTCATTTTTGTTGTAGCTTTTAGATAAATTTGTGCTGGTATATTCATTGACGTATAAGCTTTGTCGGTTTGTAATCCCCATTAGCTCTGCCTGGCTGCAGACAAAGTAATGTGATAATTAATGTAACTTGTTTCCACATTTTGCAGACAGATGAATTATTTTACACGTAATTACGATCGGAGAGGGTCAGGCTACGCCACATTCATATCCCTTTCTCTTCATTATTCGTGTAATGTGTCGTGAAAAAAAAAATAATAAAAGCACTGAGGCACAGTTGGACGGTGCCTGTGTAACGGAGCGTGGATGTGCACAACTGTTCTGTACCAATCTTCAGTGTTGTTCGGGTTGCGAGTGATTTCGCGTAATAAATGCCGTAAAATGCAAAACTCTTGTCCAGCCCACCTCTCGGATTTTATTATTATTATTATTATTATTATTATTATTATTATTTAATCAGAAACGGACGCTTCAGTCCGGCACCGCGCGCCTGCTACGCTCGCGGCTGCTACGGTCGCAGGTTCGAATACTGCCTCGAGCATGGCTGTGTGTGACGTCCTTAGGTTGGTAAGGTTTAAGTAGTTCTAAGTCTATGACCTCAGATGTTAAATCCAATAGTGCTCAGAGCCATTTGAACCATTTTATCAGAAACGCTGTACTCCGCGCAATTACATTCGCAGCTACAGCTACAAACATTCTGCCCCAGTCTTTAACTAAGGAAAAATCATAAACGATACAGACATTTGAGTCGGGGTATTTCAGGTGGCAATCAGGTTCACTTCTTGTCGACAAAAGTTAAAGGTTCCGAGTCACATTGTTTCTTAAACTTGCATGTGGTGCCACCAGCGACAAGAGGCGTGTTGCACATCTTTATGTGGCATTTCTCGCGAGTCGTATCTACTTCATCTTTCGCGGACACTATATATCACCGTGCGACGTCCTCAATGCTTAAAGGACTTAAGTTGGAGAGGAGCAGGGCGTTCCACTCTCATATTTTTCATGGTTTCTCTTCCCAAATATATTTATGCGAATACCGAAATAGTTCATTGCAATGTCCAGGACTAAGCTAATTTTCATCCTTGTTCTGCCCGCATGTATGTTTCATTTTTAACGACATCGCCGTCGATGCGTTGTGAAACAAGAGGTTTCCTTCTTTTTTGTATGGTTTTCTGAGCTACATATGTTTTGCTATTCGCAACGGTGACACAATTTCTCATACTTGCTTACATATGCGACACTTAACTCCCACATTTTTCCCTAGTATGTTACTTAAATCAACGTTAATTGTGTTTTCGTTGCAAGTGTTCTCTCGAAGCGTCGGCAAGTCGCAACAGAAGTTTGGTTCGCAATCACAGTCCAAAGGCAATTTTTTTTGAAATCTCACTACTCTTCTACACATGGAGTTTCTTGACGTTGATTGCCGCGAAAGGTTAGAGGCAGATTCCTTGTCAAACAAAGCAGAGCAGTTTCCTAAATCTTAATTTGTTTTAATGTGATTAATGATTCTATTTCTCTCTTCTCAAGAATCATGTGGAATCCATTTAAGATACAGCTCCCTAGAATTCTTAACACACGAAGTATTTTACTTTGAACATTACTATGCACTTGTGGACTGAAGCCCACAGCATTAGCCGCCACTAGCTAACACAGTGCCTTGTTGACAGCTTGGGTCCATGGCTTTGTGGGGTCTGCACCACAGTGGAACCCTACCGTCAGCTCTTAACAACTGAAATCAGGACCCATCTTACCAGGCCACGGTTTTCCAGTCGTCTAGGGTACGACCAGCATGGTCATGAGTCCAGGCGAGGCGCTGCAGAAGATGTGCTGCTAGCAAAGGCACTCGCATCGGCCATCTGCAGCCATAGCCCACTAACACCAAATTTCCCCGCATTGTCCTAATGGATACGTCCGTCGCACGTTCCACATTGATATCTGCTGTTATTTAACGGAGTGTTGCTTGTCTGTTAGCACAGAGAGCTGTACCCATACGTAACCTGATCTCGGCCTTTTACGCTGCTGGACATTAAAATTGCTACACCAAGAAGAAATGCAGATGATAAACGGGTATTCATTGGACAAATATATTATACCAGAACAGACATGTGATTACATTTTCACGCAATTTGGGTGCATAGATCCTGACAAATCAGTACCCAGAACAACCACCTCTGGCCGTAATAACGGCCTTGATACGCGTGGGCATTGAGTCACACAGAGCTTGGATGGCGCGTACAGGTACAGCTGCCCATGCAGCTTCAACACGATACAACAGTTCATCAAGAGTAGTGACTGGCGTTTTGTGACGAGCCACTTGCTCGGCCCCCATTGACCAGACGTTTTCAATTGGTGACAGATCTGGAAAATGTGCTGGCCAGGGCAGCAGTCGAACATTTTCTGTATCCAGAAAGGCCCGTTCAGGGCCTGCAAGATGCGGTCGTGCATTATCCTATGAAATGTAGGGTTTCGCGGGGATCGAATGAAGGGTAGAGCCACGGGTCGTAAAACATCTCAAATGTAACGTCCACTGTTCAAAGTGCCGTCAATGCGAACAAGAGGTGACCGAGACGTGTAACCAATGGCACCCCATACCATCACGCCGGGTAATACGCCGGTATGGCGATGACGAATACACGCTTCCAAGGTGCGTTGACCGCGATGTCGCCAAACACGTATGCGACCATCATGATGCTGTACACAGAACCTGGACTCATAAAAAAAATGACGTTTTGCCATTCGTGCATCTAGATTCGTCGTTGACTACATCATCGCAGGCGCCCCTGTGTGTGATGCAGCGTCAAGGGTAACCGCAGCCATGGTCTCCGAGCTGATAGTCCATGTTGCAGTAAACGTCGTCGAACTGTTCGTGCAGATGGTTGTTGTCTTGCAAACGTCCCCATCTGTTGACTCAGTGATCGAGACGTGGCTGCACGATCCGTTACAGCCATGCGGATAAGATGACTGTCATCTCGACTGCTAGTGATACGAGGCCGTTGGGGTCCAGCACGGCGTTCCGTATTACCCTCCTGAACCCACCGATTCCATATTCTGCTAACAGTTATTGGATCTCGACCAACGCGAGCAGCAATGTCGCGATACGATAAACCGCAATCGCGATAGGCTACAATCCGACCTTTATCAAAATTGGAAATGTGATGGTACGCTTTTCTCCTCCTTACACGAGGCATCACAGCAACGTTTCACCAGGCAACACCGGTCAACTGCTGTTTGTGTATGAGAAATCGGTTGGCTACTTTCGTCATGTCAGCACTTTGTAGGTGTCGCCACCGGCGCCAACCTTGTGTGAATGCTCTCAAAGCTAATCATTTGCATATCACATTATCTTCCTCCTGTCGGTTAAATTTCGCGTCTGTAGCACGTCAACTTCGTGGTGTAGCAATTTTAATGGCCAGTAGTGTAGTAAGGCCGTCGGCCACTGCGTTGCCCGTGGTGAGAGGTAAAGCCTGAAATTTAGTGTTCTCGGCACTCTCTCGACACTCCGTAACTCGGAATATGTAATTCCCTAACGATTTCCAAAATGGAATGTTCCATGCGTCTAGCTCCAACTGCCGTTCCGCGTTCAGTCTGTTAGTTCCCGTTGTGGCACCGTAAACATGTTCTTTTCACATGAATCAGCTGAGTACAAATGACAGCTAATGAACAGCCCATTTTTACCCTATACTATCTCCATGTCTATATGTGCATATCGCTGTCCATTTTCTTTCGTCACGTAAGTATGTAGGTGACTGCTATTCTGTGGAAGGAAAATTTATCTCGGCCTGTTCCTAACACTACGTTTCGCACTCTTCTGCAACAAGTGTTCAGCTCGAGTGTGCAGAGAAGTACCTGACGCGGGTGGTTGTGAGCGACGACAGGTTCGGCCTCTTCCTCAGCGCTTGGCGCGTGTCGCAGCGGCAGTAAATCTGGCCCTCCCCGCTCGGTATCGGCCTTCGCGTACATCAGCCGCTTGTTCCGGCTGCTCCGTCATGCGGTGCGATGGCGGCGCCGTATTTTATACTTGACCCGCGCGCCCTGCGGCGGGCAGGATGCGGCCAATGAATTGGGGTCCCGGCCGGGCCGACATATCGGTGCCCCTCTGCGCCGCACAGTATTTTTCCCGCGTATCGGCAGCGCCCGCTTTATGGGGTCGCCACCGCCGCTGCACGACCACCCCCCCCTCCCCCGCGACCGCCCACGGCCTCGTCTGAATTTCATGCTGTACACGCTCACCACCTCCGTACTAGTGATGGCGGTTATGGCTGAGACAACCACTTTTCTGTTACACCGATTTTTCTGTTCACCAATTCGATCTGAGTGTTAAACCGGCTCAAACCAACAGGTTTGTGAAATATACGATTATCTTTTCTTTATTGCCATTATTTCCGGCTATAAACGTGCATTATTAGCGCGGACTGAAAAGTTCTAATGAAGGTGAATGAGTAAGTAATTACACTACTGGCCATTAAAATTGATACTCCACGAAGATGACGTGCTACAGACGTGAAATTTAACCGACAGGAAGATGATGCTGTGATATGCAAATGATTAGCTTTTCAGAGCATTCACACAAGGTTGGCGCCGGTGGCGACACCTACAACGTGCTGACATCAGGATAGTTTCCAACCGATTTCTCATACACAAACAACAGTTGACCGGCGTTGCCTGGTGAAACGTAGTGATGCCACTTGTAAGGAGGAGAAATGCCTACCATCACGTTTCCGACTTTGATAAAGGTCGGATTTTATCCTATCGCGATTGCGGTTTATCGTATAGCAACATTGATGCTCGCGTTGATCGACATCCAATGACTGTTAGTAGAGTATGGAATCGGTGGGTTCAAGAGGGTAATACGGAAAGCCATGCTGAATCCCAACGGCCTCGTATCACTACCTTCTTATCCTCATGGCTGTAACGGATCGTGCAGCCACGTCTCGATCCCCGAGTCAACAGATGGATACGTTTGCAAGACAACAACCATCTGACAACAGTTCGACGTCGTTTGTAGCAGCATGGACTATCAGCTCGGAGACCGTGGCTGCGGTTACCCTTGACAGGAGCGCCTGCGATGGTGTACTCAACGACGAACCTGGGTGACGAATGGCATAACGCCAGGTTCTGTTTACAGCATCATGATGGTCGCATCCGTGTTTGGCGACATCGCGGCGAACGCACATTGAAAGCGTGTATTCGTCATCGCCATACTGGCGTATCACCCGGTGTTACGACCCGTGGTTCTATCCTTCATTCGATTCCTGCGAAACCCTACATTTCAGCAGGACAATGCACAACTGCATGTTGCAGGTCCTGTACGGGCCTTTCTGGATAAGAAAATGTTCGACTGCTGTCCTGGCCAGCACATTCTCCAGATCTGTCGCCAATTGAAAACGTCTGGTCAATGGCGACCGAGCCACTGGCTCGTCACAATACGCCAGTCACTACTCTTGATGAACTGTGGTACAGTGTTGAAGCGGCATAGGCAGCTGTACCTGTACACGCCATCCAAGTTCTGTTTGACTCAATGCTCAGGCGTATCACCGTTGTTACGGCCAGATGTGGTTGTTCTGTGTACTGATTTCTCAGGATCTATGCATCCAAAGTGGGTGAAAATGTAATCACATGTCAGTTCTAGTATAATATATTTGTCCAATGAATACCTGTTTATCATCTGTATTTCTTCTTGGTGTAGCAATTTTAATGGCCAGTAGTGTATATTTGAAACTACAGTGCGAAAATTTTTCAGAAAATTAAATTATTCATTATCACGGCCGGCACGCAGATGCACCACATTATTTTTGAACATAGCCACCATGCCTGTGTAAAGAACCATCGCTAAATTCCTCATGTGTAGATATTTGCTCGTTGGCCACAGAGCCATTCGAGAACAGCTGTGTGAATGCCTTTATTGTCAGAAAATCTGCAGTTGCTTCGAATCATTGCCTCAATTGTCTGGACTTCGTTGTCTGTTGTCGATGTTGACGGCCTTCCTTCCCGATCAGCATCAGCTACGTCTTTGCGGCCTCGGTCAGATTAGTGGCCGCACCGCAGTACGGCTGGACGCGACGTAGCATTGGGCCCTTATGTCCCCGGGGTTTCGGGACGAATCACTAGAATTTCGTTCTGAATCTGTTTGCAGTTTTAGACGTTTTGTCCGCAAGAATCGTGCCGTCCCGTGGACTTCAGCTTTGGAGTACCTTTCTAGTTCCCGCGCCATTTCATTCCCACACTGTGATGCATGTGTTAGCCGTACGGCAAACACAACTGTATTCGCAGGACACTGTGTATATATACTCTCTTCTGACGATGCTCCACTCTTGTTGCGCAATAATGTTATCGTAGGACATCATGCATTCCTTACTTTTTCAAGTCCCCGTCGTATGTCACCCATTCTGCTTATTTCCGAAAGGAATTGTTAAGATAGTTCCTTTTCGCTGAGAAACAAGGATATATTTAACATTTAGTGCATTGCGTAAATGTGAAAATGCATCATCTCTGTCATAATCTTCCATCTATTCTTTTTTAGTCTCTTCTTCTTCTTCTTCTTCTTCTTGCAATCTCTCCAGCGAATTTGAAAGAACACTGATGAGACAAAACATTATGACCACCTCCTTAACCGCTTGTCTGTCTATCTTTGGAATGAAATATCTAATTGATTTTGCGTATCAGTGATCCGACAGTTTGTTGGCAGGTTTTTGAAGGTTTGTGGCATTTGATGTCTACGCACAGCTCACATAATTCTCGTAAATATAGGGCCCCAGATTTGCGTACGCTATCATGGCGCCAGATAGCGACGCAGATGGGTTCTGTAGCATTTGCATCAGGCGAATTTGGTCGCCGAGACATCAACGTGAGTTCACTATAATACTCCTCAAACTACTGTAGCACGGTTCTGGCTCTGAGACTCGGACAATTATACCGCTGAAAGATTACATCACCGTAGGGAAAGACATCAAGGATGAAGATATACAGGTGTTCGGACCTGTCAGCATTCCATTACTTCCACAGGTCGCATGCAAGAGCAGGTGAATGTCTCTCATAGCACAATACTGCTCCCATCAGCATGCGTCCGTGGCGTACTGTACGTTTCGAGTCGCCGTTCACATCGATGACGGTGTTTGTGGTGCGGACCAGCGACCTACTGTAGCAAAAATGTGATTCACGCGAAGAGCCGATGCGTTTCCATCGATCGACAGTCGAATACCGATGATCGATGCAATCGTAATTGAAGACATCATTGGGTCAAAATGTGAAAACGTACGAGTGGTCTATTGCGGAGTTCCATGTTCAACAATATACTATGAACGGTGTTCTCCGAAACGTGCGCGCACCAGCACTGTTCTCTTTCGGCAGAGATGCCGCACATCACCATCTATTCTGCTTTATAGAGCAGACAAACCTCCGAACCTTATGTTGTATGAGATGTCTTGGACTTCCAGCCGCTTAGCACCTGGTCGTAATTTCACTTTTCTTCTACCTCTTACTACAGATGCTCACGACAGTGGCACCCGAACATTCGACCAGCTTCCTCGTTTTCGAGATACTCATTGACAGTCTGCCCTTTGTGCAAGTCGTTTATCTCATTGTATTTCCCCATTTGCGCCCGATATCTTCGCTAGGGTGATCTCTTCGTCCGTGTCTGCTCCGCTTACGTACTTTTGCTACCGCGTCACGTGCCCAACGTCTCGCTGGGCAGTGGCCATAATGTTTTGGCTTATCAGGGTGTAGGTTGTTGCCGAATGTATAACCAGCGCTACATCGAAAGAAATGCGGCGCCGTTTTTCTGCGTTGAAATAAACTACAAGTTTTTCGATAGCATGTGATATACTGAGATACCGCAGGACATTGTATACACACTCCACATCAGGATTACTAAAAAGAATTGGAAATTACGTTTATTTCTCGAAGCCATCCTAACATAGCGGTAAACAGTTTTCTTCACTCAGATCCTGAAATCTACTGGGAGCTTGCCGAAATGAGAACTGTTGATGAAGAGAAAACAATGGTCTAAAGTTCACGCTACAATAAGGCACAGCAAATTTAGTTAATTGCTAGAGCTGGAAAAAAAAGGTGTAGTATATAAACTACAGGGGGAATTAAGATGTTTAAGATTTATTTATCGAACATTTATGGGCCTGCTCAGTCATGACTGGCGTATAGGTAACCTCACCTAAAAAAATTAGCGGCTACTCGCGTGGGTCCAGTGTGGGCTGTAGTTACCGAATGACTGCGAAACTTGGTAGATGCACTAATGCTTGAATGTGGATCGGATTTACGCTGTAAAAAATTAGTACCAAATTTGGCCACCAGATCCAAATCTGGCGGTGCGCTGTCTGAGGCGTCTTTTCACGGTCCTCGTCGCGGTTCCCCCCGTCGGAGGTTCGAGTCCTCCCTCGGGCATGTGTGTGTGTGTGTGTGTGTGTGTGTGTGTGTGTGTGTGTGTGTGCGCGTGTGTGCGTGTGTCGTCCTTAAGTTAGTTTAAGTTGGATTAAGTAGTGTGTAAGCTTAGGGACCGATGACCTTAGAAGTTTGATCCCATGTGACTTCACCACAAATTTCCAAAATTTTTCCAAATCTGGCGCTGTCCAGCATGTCGTCGACGCCTCCGGTGCTCATATTGAACAAATTGTGTAAGCATTATGCCTTTCTCATTGTTTGACCTTTTCTGCCCATATCACGTTTCTAATCGAATACATAAAGAAACATTTTATACGTCTTTCTTGCATTTACTGCGCCATATTTGCACCTTGTGGCCAAAATCGGAACTAAATTTTTTTCCAGTGTAGGTCGGTTCCGTGCCGAGCCTATGGGAAATCAATATGTAACTGAAAAGGTACCCAATAAAGATCTTAACTTTGTCGCGTGCAAACGAGATCTTGCCCTTATTTAAACGTGCACTCAAGAATTATTAAAATCGTCTGATACAGTTACTCTCCTCTCGCTGGAGACGGCTGCCGGCAATCGCAAGACCTGCAATGTCACGTGCTGTGACTTACGAACCACGGCCTGTCTTTCTCATGAGCTCGAGCTGACTAGTGTGACGTCGCAAGTTCGTTTTTGGGGGCGTATTTCTCGTGGGCTCCGGTTCCGACTGTGGAGTGGTGTGTATGCGACTGTCGGTTGTGTGGTATCAGCGCTGTAAGGTAGGTCGACGTGGAGGCGTAGCAGAATGACGGAAAGGAATTATGTTGTTTTAATGGGCCCTGACCACGTCGTGAATGAAGCTGCGCGTACCGGATTTACTGTTATCCGTACTGTGTACTCGTAACCGTGGAACGTGGCATAAGAACAGTAATCGTAAAAAGACTAACCGACGGGGACGGGAATCACCTCAGACAGTCGGTTTCAGCCTCGAGGGGATTCGGTGCCGTCAGCGGAATCAAGTCCATCTCAAGCAATTTCCTTGTATACATTGCGAAGGGAACTACATTCAGTTTATATTTGTTGGTGGATACTTCGCAAAACGCTATTGCATTCAGGGGATTACGAAGCTGCACGTTTTCAGTATGCCAGACGAAAAAGGAACTGGACAATAACTGACTGTATGCGTCTACTGTGCTCGAAAAAATCGCGTGCTCGACAAAATCGCGATGTTGCCTGTTTTTAAATATTACAGGGGGGGGGGGGGGGGGGGCGGGTACACTAACGGCCCAGTGAGATGTTTAACGTGCAGTGTGTGGTGTGTATAGTTCAAGCCGGACATACAAACCTTGTGTTTGTATGCCGACGGGCCGAAGAAAGTGCTGTTGTGCAATTCGTGGACGCGTTTGACGCCGCCCAACCTCCTGAATGGTGTCAGACCCATCGAGAAAAGTTCCACTTGCTGTCCATTGAAGTACAAACTGGCTTAGCGGCGGGAGTTGGCCCCTAGAACTTCGGTACTCAGAGGGTCGCAGGCTGTTGTGTCCGGAATTGGGTTCTTATCCTCAAGACACTCTCTACAGCCACTCGCAGTGTTACTACCGTTTCGTTCCAACCTGTATAGAAATCGCTTTACTCGCAATACGTGTAAAATAATGATTAATTAACCTGCAAACGAAATTAACTCATTTGTTCTGAAAGTATTCAGAAACGTACGTGTTTACTCCGGATCCGACGTTCATCACTGCGCTTTTGAATTGATCATATGTAATATTCGATTGTGGCAGGCAAATATTTAAACGATCGCAACGTTTCACATTGTGAGCCCCAAATATGAAAATGCACGACAAAGTTACGTATTAAAAAAAAAGTTCGTACTGATTAAACAGTGTCAGTTCAGGATATGTTTGTTCATCATCCGTTTTGTTAATCAGTATTTCTACATACCCTTTTGGACCGCTTATGGTTTTCGATGGTATATACAGGAGAACGGTAGACAAAGTGATTCAAACGATAATTATATTAGCAGCTGGTCGGTTAAATGAGAGACCAGGCTTCAGGCTTACAATGTTGACACCGTCCTACGCTTACTGAAAATGAAGCATGAAGCAAGTCTGAGTCTCATGAAACTGCGCATTCGTTTCGGCTTCGGGAAATCAACTACAGGACAAGCACAGATTACATAGTTCACTGGCGATAGGCCCCATCGCACTAGTCGCAACGGAGATACGCACTGACCAGCCAGAACATTATAGCCACCTACCTAATAGCAGGCATGTCCATTTTTGGCACGGATAACAGCGAAGGCACGTCGTGGCATGGAAGCAGTGAGGCCTTGCTAGGTCACCGGAGGGAGTTGGTACCATATCTGCATACGCAAGTCACCTAATTCCCGTAAATTCCGGCGAGTGGGGCGACGATCTCTGACGCTACGTTCGATCACATCACAGATGCGTTCGGTCGGGTTCAGATCTGGCGAGTTGGAGACGCATCACTTGGAACTCGCCACAGTGTTCGTCGAACCACTCCATCACACTTCTAGCCTTGTGACATGGCGCATTATCTTGTTGAAAAATGGCACTGCCGTCGGGAAACATGAAGGGATGTACGTGGTCTGTAACCAGTGTACGATACTTCTTGGCTGTCATGGTGCCTTGCACGAGCTCCACTGGACGCATGGATGCCCACACGAATGTTCCCCAGAGCATAATGGAGCCGCCACCAGCTTGTCTCCATCTCGCTGTATAGCTGTCAATGAGCTGTTCTACTGGAAGATGACGGATTCGCGGGATCCCATCAGCGTTGTGAGAACATCAGACAATGCAATGCTCTGCCACTGATCTAACGTCCACATGCCCATTTCAGTCATAGTTACCGATGTCGTGGTGTTAACAAAGGCACATGCCTGGGTTGTCAGCTGGGGAGGCCCATCATTTGGAGTGTTCGGTGCACCGTGTGTTCAGACACACTTGTACTCTGCCCAGCAGTAAAGTTTGCTGTCAGTTCCGCCACAGTTCGCCGTCTGTTCTGAGTTACTTCGCTGCCCACCTACGACGTCCGATATCTGTAATGAGGGGTGGCCATCCAACGTCACAACGTCTGGACATGGTTTCACCTTGGTTTGGCCACGTTTTGCAGACACTCACCATGGCACTCCTGTAATTCAGCGGATTACTCCTACTTCCCTTTTTGGGTATTGGTGTGACTTGAGCAATCTTCCAGTCTTTAGGTACGTATCCTCCTGTGAGCGAGTGGTTGTATATAATTGCTAAATATGGAGATATTGTATCAACATACTCTGAAAGAAACCTGACTGCTATACAATCTGGACCTGAGGCCTTGTCTTTATTAAGTGATTTAAGCTGCTTTGTTACACCGAGGATATCTACTTCTATGTTTCTCATCTGTGCAGTTGTTCTTGATTGGAATTCAGGAGTATTCACTTCGTCTTCTTTGGTGAAGGAGTCTCGGAAAACCGTGTTTAATTACTCTGCTTTAGTGGCACTGTCATCAGTGACTTCACCGTTGTTATCGCGCAGTGAAGATATTGATTGTGGCCTGCCACTGGTGTGCTTTATGTATGACCAGAATCTCTTTGGGTTTTCTGCCAGATTTCGAGACAGAATTTCGTTGTGGAAATTGTTAAAAAAAACTCGCATTGAAGTATGCGCCATATTTCGAACTTCTGTATAACTTTGCCAATCTTGGAGATTTTGCGTTCTTTTAAATTTGGCATGCTTTTTTCGTTGCTTCTGCAACAACGATCTGACCCGTTTTGTGTACCATGGGAGATCAGTACCATCACTTATTAATTTATGTGGTATGTATCTCTCAATTGCTGTTGATACTATCTCTTTGAAAACATTCAACAACTTTTCTACACTTACATGATCAGATCTGAAGGAGTGAAGACCGTCTCTTAAAAAGGCGTTAAGAACATTTCTATCAGCTTTTTTTAAATAGATATACTTTGCGTTTCTTTTTCATGGTTGTAGGTGTGACGGTATTCAGCCTAGCAGCAACTGCCTTGTGGTCGCTAATTCCTGTATTCGTCATAACACTCACAATTTGTCAAGGATTATTTATTGCTAAAAGGTCAAATATGCTTTCGCAACCATTTACGCTTAGAGTGGGCTCATGAACTAATTGTTCAAAGTAATTTTCTGAGAAAGTATACTGTATAATTTCGGATGATGTTTTATGCCTGCCACCGGCTTTAAACGTATAATTTTTCCTGCATATCGAAGGTAGATTGAAGTCACCACCGAGTATGAGTGGGGTACTTATTTGAAATGAGACTTAAGGTTTGTTTGAACTGTTCCGCAACTATGTCTTCTGAGTCGGGGGTCAGTAAAACGATCCAATTAATAGTTTAGTCCGATTGTCAGGTATAACCTCTACCCATACCATTTCACATGAAGTCGTGCAGTTTCCGAAACGCTCGTGCCGAGCCATCAGTATCTGCCCTCGGACAAACTGACAGGTCGCGTGCCTTCTTCATTGTACACACGGACAGTACGCTCACTCATACTACCTGCACCGTATGTGTGTCTGACTAGCAGTCACTCCTAGCCAGGCGAGGCTGCTAACGTCTGAATGGGTTTATATCAATAGTAGATCGGTGGTCATAATGTTCTGGTTGATCAGTGTAGTTCGGCCACAGCCGGCCGGAGTGGCCGAGCGGTTAAAGGCGCTACAGTCTGGAACCGCACGACCGCTACGTCGCAGGTTCGAATCCTGCCTCGGGCATGGATGTGTGTGATGTCCTTAGGTTAGTTAGGTTTAAGTAGTTCTAAGTTCTAGGGGACTGATGACCTCAGCAGTTGAGTCCCATAGTGCTCAGAGCCATTTTTTTTTAGTTTGGCCACAACGTAAGTTAGACATTTGCGGATGCACGATATCTTAACCTGGAGTGCCGTAAGGAACTGTGTCATGACTGCTGATTAAGTTCCTTGCTGGCTGATCAAACAGCTTAGAGTAGAGCTGGTGCAACTCTGCGGTCTACGAGACGGTCACCAGAAGTGAGGGGCGCCAATTGTTGGCCTTCGACCTTGGAATGCGCTCACCCCCCAGGCACCCTGTTTCGAATACGGCATTTTCATCTGAACGGAGTTGAACTGAATATAGATAGGGGGCCTTTAGATAACTATCGCCGCTATATTGATAAAGTAACAGCGAACGTTATCCACGTGGAAAAAAGAGTGTTCAGCTGCTGACAACACAGGTGACCTCATTTCTTGCCCAATCTTCTAATGGGAACGTATGGTACGTTAAAATTCGCTTGTGTAGTAAGGCGTTTTGGATCATTTTGCGTATGAATATGGATCTAGTTCGTTACAATGTACAAGCGCCTCAATAAAATGAAATAACATTCATCAATTTAGATAAAAAAGATGTGTTGGTACAATAGGAAGAGAAGGAGAAATGCGTCGATACAGTTTGAAGATTGGTGAATATTAAGTAATAATTCCGCGGACAAAATTGTGGAGTTTGTCCAGGGATATTTTCTAAGCAGTTTGGAGTAACGGGCCCGTGAACTCCGGTGGCTTGTTGAAGAGTAGTAATCCAGTCATGATTTATTCACTTTGTTTACCCAACTACCTTCGTATCTGTCACAGTATCTCCACAACTGTGCAAAAACGTATAATACGCACTCAGCAAAATCTCGTCGTGCTGTTGTTCCATTTCATTCAGTGACCTCATACAAGAGGAGCACATTGGCCAGTTTCTCATAAGAATAGCTATCTATACAAATGTAAAACTAACATAGAAACCGGAGAGAAGCGAACGGTACTGAATGTAAGCTCGAGAGCGAAGAGGATAGTGGGCATTGCTGTAGTCAACAAGAACAACTGCGAGGGAACGGAACAAATATGTTTACAGTCAAGATGTAAAGCGCATACTGTAGACATTTTAACTGTTATGCAGGTATAGTCAGTGCAGAGAAAAAACGGGATAAGAAATGAAACGAAATGCAGTTCTCTCTAACTAGCCACTGAGGACCACTGGTTCCTGATAACAAGGTGCTCAGAAACCTCAATTTTTGTCAGTGGATTTAACCTTGTTAAAATGTGCACTGCAAACTGGAATTCTTGAGAATGTTCTTTTCGCGCTAAATAGTGGTGGAACCGGTTTTTCCGAAAGATCGGGGGCTAAAAAGGGAAGTTACTTAGGTCGCTTCGAATTTACCATAGGAAGCAAAAAAAAATTAAAAAAATGTGGCATCATTAACGCTCCACAAGTCGCATCGTAGTAAAAACATCATGAGGGAGGACAGCTGTCAAAGGTATCCAGTGTCATCTGTATATTTCATGTAGATCTGATGTCTGTAATCCAGAAAAATTGGAGCGTACACCGAAGTGCAGGAGCGGCTGAGGAACTGCAAGAATAATCGGAAAAACACTGTTAATCCAAGACACATATGTTTTTATATACCTTGCTACTTAATGTCCTTACAAAACATGCTACACGTCACATCTGAAAGCCCGCAGAATTATTTGCTAACTATGTGATGCTTGCCGAAATTGACAACTTATTAAATAAATTATGTTTTTTTTGTTTCATTTGGTTTCATTTTCGGGCAATAACTGCTGAATTTTTTTCTGTATATGTTTTTTATTCATTTTTTTCCTGTCGGGAGATCTTATTTTTTGGAGAGTATGAACATCATTGCAGTCATACGACTGTATGATTATATGATAGCGGAACAAACACTGGTAGCAGTTACTTCCGTAAAATATCTGGGAGTATGCGTGCGGAACGATTTGAAATGGAATTATCATATTAAATTAATTGTTGGTAAGGCGGGTACCAGGTTGAGATTCATTGGGAGAGTCCTTAGAAAATGTAGTCCATCAACAAAGGAGGTGGCTTACAAAACACGCGTTCGACCTATACTTGAGTATTGCTCATCAGTGTGGGATCCGTACCAGGTCGGGTTGACGGAGGATATAGAGAAGATCCAAAGAAGAGCGGCGCGTTTCGTCACAGGGTTATTTGGTAAGCGTGATAGCGTTACGGAGATGTTTAATAAACCCAAGTGGCAGACTCTGGAAGAAAGGCGCTCTTCATCGCGGTGTAGATTGCTGTCCAGGTTTCGAGAGGGTGCGTTTCTGGATGAGGTATCGAATATATTGCTTCCCCCTACTTATACCTCCCGGGGAGATCATGAATGTAAAATTAGAGAGATTCGAGCGCGCACGGAGGCTTTCCGACAGTCTGTCTTCCCGCGAACCATACGCGACTGGAACAGGAAAGGGAGGTAATGGCAGTGGCACGTAAAGTGCCCTCCGCCATACACCGTTGGGTCGCTTGCGGAGTATGAATGTAGATGTAGATGTAGATGTATTGTCCTTCATAGTCTAATTACAGATTAACGCACTTCGGCACTCTCTTATTCTACGAAACACGTTTTGGGCATTATTTCCGCGACAGTTAGCTGCTCGAGATCCGGTTTGCAGGCATCGCTATTTAACCACAAGTGGATAATTTCGTCATCTACATGGTTGTAAGGATACTCATGTCTCTCTGTTTTGGTCAGACAAGTACCCGCCACTGTACTGTTCAAAGCAATCTCCAGCAGAGGCTCATGCAGATTTCTTGCACGCGCGATTAATTGTCGTTTCATCCACGTTTCGCGAGCCTTACAAAGACCGTAAATTGGATCAAGCACGTTCAGGGATTTACAGAAATTAAGGGTGTCTTTACTTTCTTCCAGGGGAACTGCCTTCCCGTCAGATCACCGAAGGTAAGCGCTGTCGGGCGTGGCCGGCACTTGGATGGGTGACCGTCCGGGCCGTCATGCGCTGTTGCCGTTTTTCGGAGTACACTCAGCCTCGTGATGCCAATTGAGGACATACTCGACCGAATAGTAGCGGCTCCGGTCAAAGAAAACCATCATAACGACTGGGAGAGAGGTGTGATGACCACACGCCCCTCCTATCCGCATCCTCAGCTGAGGATGACACGGCGTTTGGATGGTCCCGATGGGCCACTTGTGGTCTGAAGACGGAGTGCTTTACCTTCTTCCACAAGCTATTTAACGAAATTTGTCCGATGATGTTGTTTCACACCTTGGCTCACTGAATGAGTGACGTCACACAACTTGGAGTGAACCTTAACAAAAATACTTCCGTAATCCGAAACAGCAAAATCGTCTGCAGGATCAAGACGTATGTTGCCAAGTACAAGAACATCTCCTTTTCAAAAATTGCTTCAAATGGCTCTGACCAGCATGAGACTTAAATTATGAGGTCATCAGTCCCCTAGAACTTAGAACTACTTAAACCTGACTAACCTAAGGACATCACACATATTCATGCCCGAGGCAGGATTCGAACCTGCGGCCGTAGCGGTCGCTCGGTTCCAGTCTGTAGCGCCTAGAACCGTACGGCCACTCCGCCCGGCATCTCCTTTTCTTTCCTTTCCAAAAACAGCCGACCTATGCACGGATAATTCGCAAATCGGATAACCAGTAACTAGACTAGACCTCTGACTCGGTTGGCTGTTAGGATTACAGCTTACAATATTTCGTTGCAGTGTAGGAGGTAGTTCTTGTCAGCCTTGTCTGTTACTCCCCCGTACCGGTGCTTACGCTGTCGACAGCAGTGAAATTCTAGACGCTCGCCGCATTATTGCGTGCAAATTTCGGCAGACGGGAGCAGAGGAAGTTTCCCCTCGGCGAATATATTCGGCTGCTTTTGACGCGGCGAGCAAAGGCGCGCCGGGTGATGGATGGCCTGCCAGAGCCACGTCCGGCGGTGCACAGTTTCAGGCGCAGCGGAATTAACGCGCAGACATCCCGGGCGGCCGCACGCAGGCCTCGGCCGCGATTGATCGCGCAATAAAGCCGTCCCGTGCGGTCGCGGATCACGCGCCGTTTGTCGCGCGACAAGTGGCGCTCGGACAGCGGCTCCGCGTGTTCCACCGCCTCGCCACGGCTGCGGGGCTTCCCGCGGAGTACGCACCACTCCCGCCAGCTGACAGCGTAGAAACCCCTGCCGCCTACCGAGAACAGCAGCCGACATAAGTAACACAGAAGAAGATATCTTCGGAGTAGCGAAGCAAACCTAAATGACTTAATAAAAGCAACTCTTTCGGTCCATACTGTATACCAGTTACACTACTGGCCATTAAAATTGCTACACCAAGAAGAAATGCAGATGATAAACGGGTATTCATTGAACAAATATATTATACTAGAACTGACATGTGATTACATTTTCACGCAATTAGGGTGCATAGATCCTGAGAATTAGTACCCAGGCCTTGATCCGCCTGGGCATTGAGTCAAACAGAGCTTGGATGGCGTGTACAGGTACAGCTGCCCATGCAGCTTCAACACGATACCACAACTCATCAAGAAGAGTGACTGGCGTACTGTGACGAGCCAGTTGCTCGGCCACCATTGACCAGACGTTTTCAATTGCTGAGAGGTCTGGAGAATGTGCTGACCGAGGCAGCAGTCGAACATTTTCTGTATCTAGAAAGGCCCGTACATGACCTGCAACATGCGGTCGTGCATTATCCTGCTGAAATGTTGGGCTTCGCAGGGATCGAATGAAGGGTAGAGCCACGGGTCGTAACACATCTGAAATGTAACGTCCACTGTTCAAAGTGCCGTCAACGCGAACAAGAGGTGACCGAGACGTGTAACCAATGGCACCCCATACCATCACGCCTGGTGAACGCCAGTATGGCGATGACGAATACACGCTTCCAATGTGCGTACACCGCGATGTTGCCAAACACGGATGCGACAATCGTGATGCTGTAAACAGAACCTGGATTGATCCCAAAAAATGACGTTTTGCCATTCGTGCACCCAGGTTCTTCGTTGAGTACACCATCGCAGGCGCTCCTGTCTGTGATGCAGCGTCAAGGGTAGCCACAGCCATGGTCTCCGAGCTGATAGCCCATTCTGCTGCAAACGTTGCCGAACTGTTCGTGCATATGGTTATTGTCTTGCAAACGTCCCCATTTGTTGACTCAGGGATCGAGACGTGGCTGCACGATCCATTACAGCCATGCGGATAAGATGCCTGTCATCTCGACTGCTAGTAATACGAGGCCGTTGGGATACAGCACGGTGTTCCGTATTACCCTCTTGAACCAACCGATTCCATATTCTGCTAATAGTCATTGGGTCTCGACCAACGCGAGCAGCAATGTCGCGATACGATAAACCGCAATCGCGATAGGCTACAATCCGACCTTTATCAAAGTCGGAAACGTGATGGTACGCATTTCTCCTCCTTACACGAGGCATCGCAACAACGTTTCAGCAGGCAACGCCGGTCAACTGCTGTTTGTGTATGAGAAATCGGTTGGACACTTTCCTCATGTGAGCACGTTGTAGGTGTCGCCACCGGCGCCAACCTTATGTGAATGTTTTGAAAAGCTAATCATTTGCATATCACAGCATCTTCCTGTCGGAAAATTTCGCGTCTTTAGCACGTTATCTTCGGGGTGTAGCAATTTTAATGGCCAGTAGTGTAGATTCCTTTCAGAGTATGCTGATGCAATATCTCCATACTTAACAGTCATATACACCCGCTCTCTCGACGAAAGATCCATACCCTAAGACCGGAGAGTTGCACTGATGACATTAGTGTTCAAGAAAGGCAGTAGGAGTAATCCACTAAATTACAGGACCATATAATTAACGTCGATGGGCAGTAGGATTTTGGAACATAAGTATACAGGGCTATTCTAAATGATGGACCCATTTTCAAAGCTTTGTATTTATTCAAGTACAAATCCAAAGTGAAGAAGCCTTACACCAAGGAAAAGAGGAAGTTTCAAAGTTTTTTTTTCGTAATCTTTGATATCAAGTTAATAAATTTAATAATTTGTACGAGGGTAATCCTAAAAGAAAAGTCTCCCATTTTTTATACGTACATAGACCTGTTTATTTCTACAATGGTTTATATCAGTTTACAGCTTGAACATTTAGTTATTTTTCGACATAATCACCATTTCTGTGCCGGGCGGGATTAGCCGATAATTTAGGTTAAGTAGTGTGTAAGCTTAGGGACTGATGACCTTAGCAGTTAAGTCCCATATGATTTCAAACACATGCTTCCTCCCGTCCGGACTATATACCAATTAGATTCCTTTCAAAATATACTGATGCAATAGCTCCATGCGTAACAATCATATAGACGCGCTCGCTCGACGACAGATCCATACCTAAAGATCGGAGAGTTGCACAGGTCATACCAATATTCAAGAAAGACAGGAGGAGTAGTCCACTAAATTACAGGACCACATCATTAACGTCGATATGCAGCAGGATTTTATAACATATATTGTGTTCGAACATTATAAATTACCTCGGGGAGAACGGTCAACTGACACACAGTCATTACGGATTCACAAAGCATCGTTCTTGTGAAACACCAGTAGCTCTTTACTCATACGGAGTATTGAGTACTATTGACAGGGGATTTCAAATTGGTTCCGTACTTTTAGATTTCCAGAAGACAGTGTTCCTCGCTAGCGGCATGTGATCAAATTGCGTGCTTAGGGAATACCGTGTCAGTTATGCGACTGGTTTCGCCATTGCTTATCAGAGAGAGGTTCGTAGTAACTGGTGGAAAATCATCGAATAAAACAGAAATGGTTTCTGTCATTCCCCAAGGTAGAGCAATAGGCGCTCTGCTGTTTCTTAGGTATATAAAATGTTTAGGAGACAATCTGAGCAGCCGTCTTAGGTTGTTCGCAGATGATGGTGTCGTTTGTCGTGTAGTAAAGTCATCAGAACATCAAAACAAACTGCAAGACGATTTAGAAAAGGTATCTGTATGGTACGAAAATCGGCAATTGACCCTAAATAAATAAAAGTTTGAGGTCGTCCACATGGGTGCTAAAAGTAATCCATTAAACTTCGGTTACACTATACATCAATCAAATCTAACGGCCATAAATTCAACTAAATACCTATGAATTACAATTACGAACAATTTAAATTGGAAATAACAGACAGAATGTGTTCTGGGGAAGGCGAATCAGAGACTGCGTTTTATTTGCAGATCACTTAGAAGATGCAACAGTTCCACTAAAGAGACCTGTCCGCTCTCTTTTGGAGTACTGTTGCGGGGTGTGGGATCCGTACCTGGTAGGACTTACGGAGTACAGCGAGAAAGTTCAAAGAGGAGCAACATGTTTTGTATTACCGAGAAATACGGGAGAGACGTCACGGAGATGATACAGCTTTGTGGCGGATATCAATAAAACAAAGGCGTTTCTCGTTGCGGCGGGTGTTTGTTTTTTCCACTTGCTGTTCGAGAGTGGAATAATAGAGAATTATAGTGAATGTGGTTCGATGAATCCTCTACCAGGCACTTAAGTGTAGATTTAGATGTGGATGAACCTTAGCAAGTAGCAGATGGCTTCTTGATGGGGCTGCGAAGTATTCCTCGACGGAGTCCTTGGACTTAAAATCCTCAAGTGACATGTCGCTTCAAAACTGCGCAAAATCCCAAGCTTTCGACGGTGACCCAATCGTCATCGTCAAGATCCAAAGCTAACTGTCATGAAACTGGTGAGGATCGCACACTTATTCCCAGATGATATCTTTCATGATGACATCATGGATATGTCAAATACCGAAGAGATGGTGTCTACACTTGCTGTCCCGTGTCGCTTTCAGAGCCTGGACTCATCATCTGCTTTTGCTTATGTTTTTGTCGCGCATGGAAGCAGGTTCGGCTTGGTTATTAACGGATGTGGGATGGTTAGTTGAAGGAGTAGCCGGATGCCCTTCTGGTCGGCATCCCGTTACTCCTGCTAGGAATGAATACGTGCACCCCAACTATCTGCATTCATGTGAAAGTGAGCGAAAGTATTCTAAACGTTTTCCAATCGTGTAACCGAAGCGGTACTTGGGCACTAGCCTGCTATTCAACTAGTGAGATGTGGTAAGCCGCCTAGAGGCCACATACAGGTTGATCGGCACACTGACCCACGTCTTTGATCCGCCTGGCGATCCGGAGCTGGCGCACTTCTCCGTCCCGGAAGTTGTGCATTTACAAGCACATGCGCGTAGGGCAGACCCTCTATTCATATCCAGTGCGACCTATCTTTCACTATGCTGTATTGCTGTTCCTGACTTTTTAGGATGTACTCTGCATGTCATGAGCATGCATGCATGTCTGAAGTAACAGACAATGCTGCAATCGATAGCCGTGTGTAATACAAGAAATCTGTTCACAGTTGCGAATATATCGGACACGAGCTGCACAATGTACTGCCAACAGTGAAAACATGTGCCCGACCGGGGCTTTAATATTTTTGTGATACATTGACCTGATCTCAGAATTATTTTAGGTAATTATTCCATTATTCAAGCAAGCTAAGTTGTTTATGTAAAGTGATATTTATCCTTGTTATTAGATGCACAGGTTCTCTTCCTAATGTTCCGTCTCCTTTATGCTGTCACTCCCCGCTTCTCTCGTTTAAACACTGTACCAATCACATTCCTGATAAAAACCACGCCTTTGCAATGGGTCGTATGCGCCTCAATACTCACGCCTGGCAAGTCGTTACTATGGCTTAGTTTTACTGCTTGTGTTTCTGATCGGGACGGCACGGGGGAACGGTGTTTGTGAAATTTATTTTTCGCACAAATATGTTGTCTCTTCCCGTCTTAATTGCATCTTACTTTTTTTTTATAATTCCGGTCAGTTTCGGAGTCCAGTTTCTGGGGTTTTTCTTGGTCCCTCTTTTTATCCTTTTGACACTGGACTTTCCTGCCATGGCAGTTCGTGGTGAGGACGACTCAGACACTTAAGTGATTTTATTAGTAGGCAACACCTTGTTCTCTCTTTTACTTTATTTTATAAATTTTAGCTGTACATTCCGTATATGACATTAATTGACAATCCCTTCCCATTGTCTTGGAGCACAATATTTTCATTATTACAGTTTACACCAAATGTTCTTAAACCCGTCTTGTACGCCATAAAACATTGTTGATTCAGCAACTGTTGTGCAGTTTCTTTATTAGGACAGTGTAGTGAACACCATTATTCAGTATTTACTTCATTTGCAGACATGTAGTTATAGCCATTAAGAATAGTGCGTTTTTAGATTGGTTAGTACCTCCAAACACACGTAGCAAGGGTAAGCCAGTAATAATTTTTCCTTGGGCAGCAAAGCAGGGGTTGAAGTGTGCACCCTTAAAAGCAAAACCGTTAGTCTATACTGCCGGCGCAGTCAACTTGGTGATGCAATTACGACCGCGCAGAAAACATCAGGTAGTAAATTGTGCGATTTATGAGTGCGGGAAGACTGTTTGACGCAGAGGAAAGACAAAAAACACATTACTGTGTGCACATATTAAGGCACAGTTATAAAAATATCTGTTCTTATACCGGTAACACCGTGTATCTATTATTTAAGTCCGAGCTGCTGTTGTAATCCAGTTTTTATGAGGGAGAGTTGCACAGATGCGAGAGCGCCACTGGCGACCTTTGACCGACCATGCGTCGGCTGTCGTTGCTAGCCGCCGTGCCTGACCTGACTTTGGCCGTACCCATGGGGGAAGGTCAGCACGACTTGCTCCCAAGCGGCGCGCTGCAGATAATTTTAACGTGTTGCCGCCGATTTTTATCGCCGTCACGCTCTCTGCCCCTCTCTCATTTATGTGAAGAGTTCATTTGCATCGAAATGCAAATCTCATGTTTCAGCCCATAGTCGAAAGCGATCAGCGCTACGGGCCACATGAGAGTCGTTAGCAGGTGGTCGCTGTGTTCCTCGCGGCGTTCGCGGAGATCCAAATGAGACCGCGTATTACACATGTGTGCTGACTGCCTTTAATAACGCCCAAATAAAAATCTGTAAATATCTGTGTGTTATTCGTTACGTCGATCTGTATCACCGAGCGAGGAACCATCGGTTGCAAATTACTAAATATGAAAATAGTTTTTTTGTATCGGCGACTGACGGCAGGCAGCATTTTCAAAATGTAAATATTACAACCCTCCTGTGTGAACAACGTTTTACTGGTAGACTTAAGTGCAGACTTCGCGATTGGAGACCGAAGGTTCAAACGTTCCTATTAGGCTGTTCTTCCTGAAGTCAGTCCGCAGCTCGTGGTCTTGTGGTAGCGTTCTCGCTTCCCGCGCACGGGGTCCCGCGTTCGATTCCTGGTGGGGTCATGGATTTTTTCCTGCCTCGAGATGACTGGGTGTTGTTGTGTCGTCTTCATCATCACCAATCATCCTCATTACGGTCGGAGGAAGGCAATGGCAAACCACCTTCGCTAGGATCTCGCCTAGGTGGCGGTGCGGGTCTCCCGCGTCGTCCCCTACGCTCCTCGGAGTATGGGACCTCATCATCATCCTAAAGTCAAGCGCTGACACGTTGTTTACTACTGTTAACATACCTCGCATACGCCGAAATAGTATGTAATTCTCTTCTGGAGATTATATTATTATGATCCGGTGTAGTAATACGACCGGTCAGAGTTTTTGTAAAGTATGTCAAAAGTCTTTGTCTAATTATTGTATCCTCGTTTTGTGTACTTGTTTTGTGGCAAGAAGTGACGATACGGGTGAAGATTTTATGTATGTAATGGAAGAGTGGGTAGGTGGATTAGAAAACATGAGGGAGTAAAGTGGATGCGTATATCTCAAGAATAAAAAGCGTAGACGCTCTAAAGGACACCTTTATCGGAGAGTGGCGGAATATTTAGTCTTCAACAAAACGGTAGAAATCAAAGAGTAAAGAAAAAGGAGAGGAAGATTCCACGGAAAGTATTCGGTACAAGAATAGTTGAGAGTACATTAATAAGAACAAGGAATTAAGAAATCTACATTCATTCTATCAGAAAAACGACGATTTCGTTTTATGGTTACTTGGTTCGAATGAACCCGGAAACAGTGACAAAAAAATATTTTACCGTTTTGACAAAAATCCCTAAACGCAAATTAGTTGGTTCAGGGAAGTGAGAAAGGACCGGCCAACTTTTCGAAACAAAACTGGAACGTTCGCGGCTTTCGGGTAAAGGTCAGAAAACGCATCACTGTGTGGAGGGATGAAAAAAGAAAAGAACAGTGTGAAAGACTGATGAAATAACGGAAAGACCGAAAATTAGCAAAGAAGAAAACGTCGTGAGGAAGTTATTACACCTGCTGAATAATAATAATAATCCAGGACACATGCAGATCACTACAGACTGAGAATACCCATCCTAAGTATTGGATCGACTGAGACGAAAACAGTGCTGCATCAGCATTTAGATTGTATTTAGTGCCGTGCGTATTGGACACAGCAAGCCTGAAAAGGTGGTCTGCATTCGTAGCTGTTGGGCTTGGAAACACGCACCCACTGTACTCGTCTCTGTCCTGATTGAACCTAAGGCATGGCTCAACCGTCCGCAGCTTTTTTTTTTATTTTTTTAAATCTTATTTTGTTCGTTTTCGTTCGTTGTATCTCCTCTGAGCGGACGTCGAAAGATACCCATTTCAGTTCGTTGTTGATCTACTAACTCAGTTTTTTTATTACCGAGGGCAGCTAGCCCTCTGACCGAACACGCTGAGCTACCGTGCCGGCGCAGCTCGTGGTCGTGCGGTAGCGTTCTCGCTTCCCACGCCCGGGTTTCCGGGTTCGATTCCCGGCGGGGTCAGGGATTTTCTCTGCCTCGTGATGACTGGGTGTTGTGTGCTGTCCTTAGGTTAGTTAGGTTTAAGTAGTTCTAAGTTCTAGGGGACTGATGACCATAGATGTTGAGTCCCATAGTGCTCAGAGCCATTTGAACCATGGCTCAACCTTGTCTGCACAGTCACGGGGTAGTGGATCCAGCGTGATGATAGATTCATAGGAGAGGGTAGCAGAACTCTACAGAAATAATAGTCGACTGCAGGGCGTTTGAAACAAGTATAATTTGGAAAGAAAAACCCACAATTACATCAATAATGGGACTTCAGTAAGGTAAAAGGGCACTGAAATCCGTGGCAAAAGTGCCTAGAAACGGGATAGTTGTCTTCGGACCGGGACACAACGCTCGGTCAGTAAAGAAAAACTGCTACTACTATTACTACTACAAGGTGTGCCAATAAGAATGACTCGATTTTAAATCGAATTATTTATTAGGAAGAAAGGCTTAACACCAACTAATTGTATACTAAATTACTCAGAAAAGACAAAAGTTTGTAAAAATCCATCATAAATGTTCAATATGTCGTCCATTGGCCGCGCGGACGACATCTAGCCGATAGCCGAATTCATCCCAAACTGAGCGTAAGGTGTCTTCTGTCACTGAAGCAACAGCAGCTGATATTCTGGTTTTTAGTTCATCAACGTCACGAGGTAAGGGAGGAACGTAAACATACTGTTTAACATATCCCCAGAGGAAGAAATCACATGGTGTTAAGTCAGGGGACCTAGGAGGCCAAGAGTGCAAAGCCTTGTCTCGCGGTCCTGTACGCCCTATCCAACGATGAGGCACGTTGGCACTGAGGAAACTGCTCACGTTGTTGTGACTGTGCGGCCTTGTTGATAGATGAAATTGTCAGACTGAAGTTGTGGGAATAACCAGTTCCGTAGTATTGCAAGATATGACTGTCATGCTACGGTTTCTTCCTCAAAAAATTGGGTCCATAAACTTTGCTTTGCGAAACAGCACAATAAACATTCGCTTTTGATAAATCACGTTCGTGTTAAATTGTTTATGAGGAATTTACAGTCCCCATATACGATCATTATGACGATGAACCTTACCGCTAATATGGAAAGTTGCCTTTTCGCTGAATATCAACCATGACAAAGTGTCATCTTCCATGTCCACGCTCCAGGTCAGCGCTCGTGGCGACATCTAGCGGATTTTTTTCTGAAACTCTAGACCATGCCGATTACATCTAGCGCTGTTTCAGTTACCTAGTGACTTTTGTCTCAGTATTATTACAAGTTAAAATCGGGTCATTCTTTTTGGGACACACTGTACTACTACTACTACTACTACTACTACACACACACACACACACACACACACACACACACACATTATTATTATTATTATTATTATTATTATTAGACAACACTTGCAAAAAGGCAGGTGAGGGCGAGCGAGAGAGGTATGGTGTAATGCTGGTACACGGCCGTAGAACGATACAGATTACAAGCGACCATCGTAATTTGAGATGGTCAGATTGTCGCAACTAGCGGGAGACATCACGATGTATTGATTCCCCGACTAAGCAGTAGTATTACGTCGACCTCGTCGGATCGGTAACAGTACTGTAGCTATTTGAGCATCATACTTGAGCTGCAGGACTATGTTTGAGTGACTATACTAGCGACGGAAACGCGTCTGGACTGCAGAAATCGCTTCCAGATGAGAGCAGAGCTCTTGTTGTGGGGTTTACTTAACACCACACATTTAGGAGAAAACGGCCGACTGTGCGGAAGGCTGTGCTTTTCATGGCCAGCCTAACAGCGCACATCTGCACAGTTTTTGGCGGTCTGCAAAGATCAGTCAGGTTGGCTTGCACTGCCTTTCTCTCATGGTCAGAATCATTTCTCAGACTCCTCTCTGTTGTATCCCTACGCGCTTGACCGCTCAAACCAGGCACAAAGGGCACCCTTACAACAGCAACTGCCAACTTGGCGAAAATTGCCAACTTCTCAATTTATAGCAATCACAACCCACAAAATTTTTGGACATTATTTCTGTACTGTGGCATCATCACCCTCTATTTGGTATCTGTCATCCGCTGTCAGAACACACATAAAATTACAAATAAATTATAATTAACATTAATTTCTTAGCATAGGAATATCTTTGATATCTTTAAAGATTTGTTAAGCTGTAATCACCATAATCCAAATGTGGAGATAATATCCTGCCACCCCGGGAGAAGGTGGCATCACAAAGCCAAAGAATGATTTGTACTAAACAGTTTCAACGGAGTACAGTTTTAGGAAACATATATTGTCACTGATGATGAGATATCTGCTACAAACTCAAAACCAGTTGATTATTAATATCAATTCACAAAATTACTCTGTTTGTAAACAACATTTATTTACTCTTCAACTTTTAAATTTTTGATTGCATTACCATGCCCTGTTGAAGATAAAATGTACTCTAAGTTCGTACCTAACTCTAGATGAGTAACATGTTATGCAATGTTGTTTACAAATATTGTAACTTCTTTGACAACAACAGTGAGTTAAAATCTGATGATGGTCTTGTAAGCCAAAAATGGTTACCTAAATAAATTAACCCTGTGGAACATAACAAAGCCCGCATCTCGTGGTCGTGCGGTAGCGTTCTCGCTTCCCACGCCCGGGTTCCCGGGTTCGATTCCCAGCGGGGTCAGGGATTTTCTCTGCCTCGTGATGGCTGGGTGTTGTGTGCTGTCCTTAGGTTAGTTAGGTTTAAGTAGTTCTAAGTTCTAGGGGACTGATGACCATAGATGTTAAGTCCCATAGTGCTCAGAGCCATTTGAACATAACAAAATTGTGCTTTTCATTTATAATGGTATGTAATTGTATGGGGTGTAGCTGGTATGAGTGTAGATATTTCAACTGGTGACTGACGACAGTGTACTGAGCAACATTACGTCAGTATTTATGTGATTTGCAGATTAATAATTGTAGCTATTACAAGTCATATGTTTTTAGGTTGGTTAGTACCTTCAAGTACACATGGAAGGAGCAAGCCATTATTGCTTATTTTCCCCTAGGCAGCAGGTCAGGTGTTGAAACATGGGCACATGGATGCAAAACAGTTAATCTATACTGACAGGCGTAGTCCACTTACTGGTGCAGCTACAACTGTGAGGATAGCGTCAGGTAGTAAATTATGTGACGCATTTGCTGAAAGACTGTTATAGGTGCAGAGAAAAAAACAACCAACACACTGATGTTTGTCTGTATTATGGAACCACATATAAAATATCTGCACTTATGCGTGTTACAACCTGTATATAAGTCATTATGTGGAGTATTTTGAGAAAATGAAATGTATACGTTTTGAATAAACTCCTTTAATCGATTTAGTTGAAAAATTTCTGGAGACTGTAGTGGATTACTAAAACGAAAATTTTCTGCGTATATGTGATGGCTTCTTTGCAGTTACCTTGACCATAACATCGGTGTAGATGTAATTGCGGGTGCGTGAGCCTCCGTCTGCATCGTTCTGCTCCAGTGGCGCCTTCTTCGCTTTCTGGTTCTTGGAGTGTCCTTTCTTTCCTCTCGGGATCTCGTGTCAGCCTCTCCCCCTATTTCCTGGCGCCAGTCCCATGAACCCTGTGCAGCCCCCCCCCCCCCCCATCCCTTCGTCTTGACGCGCCTACGTAGCGGTTCTTTGCAGACTCTTCTTTGCCGGGGAACACGCTCCATCTGTTAACAAACAGCGTCATTGTTTTCGGAAAAGTTTTCCCCACATTTGGCAACCTTAGCCTATCTGATATCTCTTCCACTGTAAATATTTCGATGTCGAACAAAGTTGTCAGCTGAATTGGCACCTTCTCAAGCTCGCGCGAAAAGGAACGTGGCCTTTATTGGAACGGTCGTATCGTTGTGTGGTAATGTCGTAAAATTTGAAAGCGCCTCGCAAAAACTTCTCGAATTTTCCCGATTGTTCTTTACGGATCGTGGGCCCACACAGTACTTTTGTGTGTTGCTATTAAAGAAAAAAAAGTTTCATGTCTTGGAATTAATTTTAGAGGAAACGTAACCTATTGGAAAACACCTTTTCAGATGAGTTGGATATTGATTTCTTCGAAAATAAATTCACTCGGCCAGCAAAGTTATATCCAAATTTAGTGATGGAACTATAGAGCAAAATATGAAGACACTCTCAAATTTTATAATGGACATAACAAAAAACAAATTTTGTTGCACCAGAATACATATTTGCCACCTTACAACATATGTAGTATCATTTACTGTTTTCCCACTGTTGTAAAATTAGGCGTAGATTCTTAGTAACAAAGAAATTAGTATGCAGTTAAAAATAACTCTCTTACTTCATTTACCTTACAAGACAAGATGTCACAGAGAGCTTGTACATAAGACACTGAGAGCCATAAGGGCCCAAAGCACAGGCACAAAGGTCTGAAAAAAGTAGACGTTTGTCAAAATCAGATTTGTAGGCAAACAGGCAGTCTCATTGGTTTGACTTATTTTTGAACGAAGTCTCAACGACCTATATTTCCTATGAAGAAAGTAATATAGCTACTGTATGTCACGAAATTTTAATTAATAATTAGGATATTACGCAAACGAGGATCACAAAGTGTTGCTGTAGGTTATAATTATTATGAATCTACTCCAACACTTCATGGTCATCGTTATCATTATTTTCATTAAGCACACTCTATGACTTGAAATATAGTAGTTGTCAAGTCTTTCTGGTTCAAGGTTGGTATATGCCTTCCACCTACATATTTCGGCAATAGATTCGGAAGGGCATCTACAGGCTGTGAGGGAATGACTAACTGTGGTCTTCCTCGACGTGACTTGCAGAAGATAGTGGGCCCCATGAAGAATACGCTATTTGAAGCAACAGTGCCCGTCACCATTGTAAAATGTCTGAAACGTAGAATGTTACCATGTACATCAACTTTTGGTTTGGTAGTGAGCTCGGTAAGGCTCATAAGGATTCTGAAATCCCCATCGTCCATTCTACAGACTGTAGTGCTGAAACCATGAAACGTGAGGTTTTGGTGGGCCATTTCTTCAAGAGCTTCAAGCATTTATGAAAAAATTGGCTCTCTTACAGCAATGAAAATTTGTGGTTTGCGCCCATATGGAAATGAATATTAGAAAATTTCAATGAGACTACTTTTCATAATGTTCATATGTACAATGTTTGCCCACAGCACAGATAAAAAAGTTTTTTTTTTTACCTCAGGAACAGTAGATGTCACTAGCATGCATACATGCTACAATCTCAAAATCAACGATGGGTGAACAAATAGCCACGTACTGCGTATCCTGTACTAACTGGAAACTATGTGGAAATTGTTGGTTAAAACTATTTATATGCTGACACTCGAAAAACATATATATATATATATATATATATATATATATATATATATATATATATATATATATATATACACGACAGGGCCATGGGATTTAGCCTTTACCCAGCGACGTATAACAGTCAAATTATCAAATTAAACTAATGCAGTAAATGAAATTACTAGTCAGAATAATTTCGAAATCCCTTTACACATCACATCACCAGATGACCAGCTTTGTACTGCAACCGATGAAGCAGTTCTAGGGCGTGTTACAGTTGCTCAGGAATTGACTTCCAAGTTCAACACGTTCACACCGGCGTGTAGCACCGTTACCTCACTCTCAACTCTACCAATTATGGTACTAACAATACATTAACATATGTTGTACTATGTATCAGCCACGCACAATTAACATCTCTGAATACAATTCTATGTTCCGCTTCAACAAGAATCTTTCTGAACAAATGAGATAATCACATATTTTTTGATGAATCTAGTGTAAAATAAATGGTCAAGATATTAAAATAGCAGCTTAGAGCGTTTGAATACGCACGCCACCCCTCAGCGAGAAACACAATTCCCAGCGTGAACATGTTAATTTGAGACGAAATCCCTCCTACAGCAGAAGTATAGTCTAGCACAAAAGAGTCATGACTGTGTACGTTATAGAATTCAGAAGATGACTGCCGCAATGAAAGATCGTTTTCTTTCGTACAGTCTTCATGCCAGCTTCACTGTGATGACCACCACCTAAGTACTCGCAAGTGATATAAAGTACCTGTTGTGGCACTGATCGATATAAATTCACATACATGCATATTCTTTTTATCTCAAACGCTGTTTTTGCAAACAATTATTAAAAATAATAGTAATCTCTCGAATCCGACAAAGGGTTTCAGGAAGTTTCTGGTAGTTATTAAGAAAATGCCTCAGTTGGTGACCCCTTCCTAAGTGACTACATTCGGAATCCCCTTTCCCCCTAGTGGACAGGCATTTGATTGTAGAGGTCGGAGCTCAACGTTAGATCTGTTGTGTACTTCGTACACAATAGTAAGAGGAGGTCGGCTACAGAGTGGTGCGGCAATTATCTTCATAGGAAAGCTGGAAGGAGCAGAAATGATTAGCGTACGAGTTGACATGGTAAACAGAAGATTTACTTACTTGTACTTGTCCAAGCATGTGAAGACTCATTAAAAAGAATGTAGCATAAAATAAGTCCAGCTCATACAGTAGCAACTACGATGACGCTCGCTGTACTAAGCACAAACGATGGTTTCATAGCGGAGAGGCTTCAGGTGCAAGTGACTGAGTTCCTCTATCTCAGTGGTAGAGGACGCTGGAGCCGTGGCTCAGTGGGTGTGCACCACTGGGTCCGTTAGATTCTGCATTATCACTATCGGCGTCAGGTGGAAACTTGTAATTCCGTTCCCAACCTAAAGGCTTCTAATTGATCTGATTTATGTTACCTGTAAGGCTTCCGACAAAACAGCTGTGCTGCAATGTCCAGTTTTACGTAGTGCTACAGTAGCTTTTTAGCTGAAGAAATTGTACTATAATCTCTATAGAGTTTGAAGTCTGTTGGCGTTACTCCATTTATTTAAATATATTTGTATCTGACATGACACTAACAAGGGAACCTCCCGATCACACCCCCCTCAAATTTAGTTATATGTTGGCACAGTGGATAGGCCTTGAAAAACTGAACACAGATCAATCGAGAAAACAAGAAGTTGTGTGGAACTATGAAAAAAATAAGCAAAATATACAGACTGAGTAGTACATGTGCGGCATAAGCAACATCAAGGAGCGTGAGAGATCGACAGCGTCGTGGTCTTGTGGTTAGCGTGGGCACCTGCGAAACCAGAGGTCCTTCGTTCAAGACTTCCCTCGAGCGAATATTTTAATTATTTATTTTCAGACAATTATCAAAGGCACTCACACATAATCAACTTCGCTCTCCAAAATTCCAGGACATGTTCAGATTTGCTTGGACACACGCAGGATTTGACGGTCTACGCACGGAAAAATTTGAAAACGTTAAAAACATATGTTTTGACAGAGCACAGGGAAAAGTGTGCGACTGTGAAACGGTTGAATTCATTTGTTGCAGTTTATGTGACAAACTCTTGTTTTTTCATCAGTTTTTTGGGAGTGATTATCACATCCACAGGAAAACCTAAATCGGGCAAGGTAGAAGAATCTTTTTACCCATTCGCCAAGTGTACAAGTTTGGTGGGTCGACAACATATTCCTGTCATGCCGTCACCAGTGTCGTATAGAATATATCAGAAGTGTTTTCCTGTGGAGGAATCGGTTGACCTATGACCCTGCGATCAAATGTTTTCGGTTCCCATTGGAGAGGCACGTCGTTTCGTCTACTAATCGCACGGTTTTGCGGTGCGGTCGCAAAACACAGACACTAAACTTATTACAGTGAACAAAGACGTCAGTGAACGAACGGACAGATCATAACTTTGCGAAAATAAAGAAAGAAAAATTTTTCATACAGGGGAAGACTTGAACCAAGGACCTCTCGTTCCACAGCTGCTCACGCTAACCACGGCGCCACGGAGCGCCCGAGCTCAGATTCTCCTTGATGTTGCCTATCTTGCACATGGCCTACTCAGTTTGTACATTTTGCTTATTTTTTTCATAGTTCCACACAACTTCTTCCTGTTTTCTTGATTTATCTCTGTTCAGTTTTTCAAGGCCTATCCACTGTGTCAACTTGTAATTAAATCTGAGGGGGGTGCAATGGGGAGGTTCCCTTGTAAGCAGAAACGCGTTACGTACGCGTAGCAATTTTGTGTGTATGTGACTACCACATCTTAATGTGTCTTAGCGAGGATTCATCTGTTTATTCATTCTTGAAATTTTACCCACGGGGAAGTCTGGATCTACTATGGTTGCGCCCGTGCTCGCTGTAGCAAAGTCTGCAACGAGCGGTGGTCGCCCGAACTGTTTAAATAACATCATAGCCGTAGCCTGCCCGGAAACAGCGAACCCTCAGGGACATCTTGTTAACTCAGAGCTCAGCTCGCCAGCAAAATGGTTTGACTTTTCCTTCTTTTTCCTGGCCTTTGTTCCGTGTCTTCACGGTCGGCCTGATAATCTGGGTTTGGTATTGTTAGTGGTTTAGGATGACAACCTCCCTTTGCCGCGCATTCGACGTTTTCGAGACACTTTCGTTTTAAGCCTTTTCCCGTAACAAACATGATTAGACTGAATGGAGACATTTTAGTCTTTGTCACCAATGTAATTTTTATTAGTCTCTTATAATTTCCCTTTTAGGGATATTCACAATCTGTCTCCCCCCTTCTCTCCCCCCCCCCCCTCTCTATCTCTATCCCTCCCTCCGCCCCCCCTCTCTCTCTCTGAAGAGACCGCAAAAGGCTCAACGGTACCGACCGACCGCCGTGTCGTCCTTTGCGATAGGCGTCACTGGATGCGGATGTGGAGGGGCGTGTGGTCACCGCTCTCCCAGCTGTTGTCGGTTTTCGTGACCAGAGCCCCTGCTTCTCAGTCAAGTAGCACTTCATTTGGCTTTAGGAAGTCTGAATGCAACCCCGCTTCCCAACAACGCTCGGCAGACCTGGACTATGAACCATCCAAGTGCTATCCAGGCCCGACTGTGCTTAACTTCGGTGATCTGACGGTAACCGTTGTGATCATTGCGGCAAGGCATTTACAATACCTTGTCGCCTCTTAATACAATCCAGACGACCATTGGTGCCCATTGGCGACCAGGACGAGTATATTTCAGTGCTAAAGATGGTCCCAGATCTCGTAAAAGAATATTTGTCAAAATTGATAAAACAAGAGTACTTTTTCACACCCATTCGAACTGCATCCTGACCCAAACCGAACACGATTGTCCCTTAAAGATAATGTTTTACGGACAAGCTGCCGTAAAATAAGCCAGCTTCATTGGTGCTGAAGACATATTTTGCGTCATATTTTTCAAGTACCGAAGGCAACGTATATCGCAACCCATCTGTTTTTTTGTTTCTCTAAAACTAGGTTAGTTTCACCTCAGATATTTGTATCAGTCTGCCTTCCCTTTTACTGAAACGTTCTGACCAGCCTGGATTAGCAAGAAATTCAATACGGTACTCATTTTCTTTGCACATTAATCAACTCCTTCCATCAGTAAAGGTCCTGATATGGAGCATTTTGGGACACAGCATAATTTATATAAACAGACTCTACAACATCGTGTTCAGCCGTTCTCACACGTTTACTGCCTGGTTTCAACGTAACAGTTTTGAAACTTTGCCCAAGTTTTATCTTCATTTTTGATAACAGTACAAATTGTACAGTTAGCACTGCCAAAGTATTTACAAATTTCTGTTCTCGACCTCAGCTTTCCGTTAGCTGCCTTAAGAAGTTACGTCTTTATTTTAAGCAATATAGCGGTTTCTCTTTTCGTCTCGATTTCTCTGTTATTGTGCTTAAAAATAAGTACGTTCCTGTATTTAAAGACAAAAAGCACGAAAATTTGTTCTGTATAACGAAAAAAAACAAGCCAGAAATCGGTGCGAACCCACTAAGAGCAGGTGTATTTCTTCACCCGAGAAGTAACATCTTTTCGTGTTAATCGATTTTTGATCCGTTTTAGAAGCCTGTGAAACGTTACCATACTGGGCAGTTTTCATCTTTTTTGAGTTTTATTTACTTATTTAAACGGGAAAGTGTGTGTCTTATTGGTTCAAATTTCTATGCTCTTTGTTTCAGGTATATTTATCCTCTGTCGACGTCGTCACTTTTTGCAATTGCAAATTCGGCACGTGGAGCATTTTCACTTAATTATCTTTTTTTAGCGTTTCTGCCTTTGATTACGCAGTTGCGTTGCCTGTGAGACGTATAATTTCTGTATCTATCGAGAACAAGCTGACTGCCATATTTTGATGATAGTAAACATTAAAGGTAAATGGGCTTACTTAAGGAATTCGTGCAGGAATTAGTGGTAATATGCGAAGGGTCTTACATTTGGGCTTGAAAGTAAGTGCTCTGGCAGAAACACCTCCAGTTTTTGCGAAAGCCGGTTGTTGGTGTTTGTTGCAGATCTACGTACGCCATAGGAAAGAATTAATCAAAAATGGTTCAAATGGCTCAGAGCACTATGAGACTTAACATCTGAGGTCATCAGTCTCCTAGAACTTAGAACTACTTAAACCTAACTAACCTAAGGACATCACATACATACATCCCGAGGCAGGATTCGAACCTGCGACCGTAGCTGTCGCGCAGTTCCAGGCTGAAGTGCCTAGAACCGCTCGGCCACTTCGGCCGACAAAGAATTAATCTCCACTTGCAGGTTCCATCAACGATTGTCTTTTCTAAGTTGTATGGGAGCAACTCATTTTGTTCGAAAATTTATTTGTTTAAGCGCGGAGGTAATGTTATGTAGCTTACATTTGTATAGGAGGACGCAAGAGGGTCGGCCTTATTGTTGCAACTACACAATAGCGTGACGTGGCCTCCACCCGACCTGGCAGGAGGGAGCTGTTTGCAGGCAGCTGCGTGGCTTTGACGCTCCAGTCCCAGAGAATCCGGTTATTGCTAGCAGAACTTGCGAACTGTAATTAGCTCAAATTGAGGAAGGCGAGTGGCTTTCGGCTGCTGCGCTACGGCCTCGCCGGTGTGTCGCCTTTGTTCCACTTTGCCGTCCAGCGGGGTCGCCGCTGAAAGGCGAAATTTACGACCTGGCTGGGGTGTCCTGTGTCTGGCGCTGCCACTGCAACTAGGACGACGGCGACACCTTTTTGAGACGCTGTGCGCCGAAGACAAAGTTTCGCGCCGTGTTCGCTAGACCCCTCGTTAGCCATTACGACGTAGCATCGACAGAATCCAGACGAGAAGGGTCTCATGCATTGGAAGGACACAATTTGTAAGGCTTCCGATAGGTGTTGACTAACCCATATTTCCGGTTATAATACCGAAACGAATAAGTGATACTAATTAACGAGCGATACTAATTAACGAGCTAGCTGTTGTTCTCAAATGGCCTTGCCGCAGTGGGTACGCCAGTTCCCGCCAGATCACCGAAGTTAAGCGCTGTCGGGCGTGGCCGGCACTTGGATGGGTGACCATCCCGGCCGCCATGCGCTGTTGACATTTTTCGGGGTGCACTCAGCGTCGTGATGCTAATTGAGGACCTACTCGACCGAATAGTAGCGACTCCGGCCAAAGAGAAGCATCACAGCGACTGTGAGAGCGCTGTGCTGATCCGCATCCTCAGTGTAGCATGACACGGCCGGCGGATGGTCCCGATGGGACACTTGTGGCCTGACGATGGAGATTGTTGTTCTCAAACTGTCTCCTCCTTTGGTAACATGTGACACAATACAGCTAACCCACTAACATTTCTCAGACTAATTCTCGACCATAAAGTAAATTCGTTTTACACGATCTAGTTTCTGGCCAAAATTGACTCCTCGTCGTGGGCCCGCATCATGTGCCTGCGTGTGAATAAGCAGCCAATCATTTCCCAACTTACCGACAACATTACCATTACCATCTCGGTGCCCTCCGCGGCTCGTAGTCTAGTGTCTTGCGTTTCTGCCTCTGGATCACGGGGTCCAGGGTTCGATTTCCGGGTGGGTTGGGGATTTTCTCTGCTCGGGGACTAGGTGTTTGTGTATCCTCATCATCATCATCATCATCATCATCATCATCATCATCATTCGTGACAGTGTCTAGATTGGACTTTCCCTTGTATGGGCGCTGATGACTGCGCAGTTGAGCGCCCCACAAACTAAACAACGTCATCATCTCGCTGATCGTAGCCACTAGCTCACACTCCTTCCCTGAAGCAGGCTACCCAAAGAAGTGCGCTCAAGTGCCTGAATCAGGACAACCGTAATGTTTTAAGATCCAACATACATACTTTTAGAATACACTGACGGAAAAAATATCGCAACACCAAGAAAGTTGGCAGGCGTACTTCTACATCTTGTGACGTATATATATATACGTCACAAGATGTAGAAGTACGCCTGCCAACTTTCTTGGTGTTGCGATATTTTTTCCGTGCCTACAGTGTCACACAAATTTTTATTTTTTAAAGGGGATCACTTAAGACTATTTCCATGGGTTCGCCCCTCAAATTTCTCCCTCATACCACAAAATTGTCGTCTGATGTTGTACAAACTGAAAACATAAATTCATTTTAAAGCACAGTTTCGTATATAATTTATATTCAAAACCTTACACCTGTGTCACAGAACAAATTCTACATCGAGAATACTTTACACAAGTTTAAGGGAAGAAATGCTTCCGATAATTATTACAGCATTTAAAGAACATCAAAATATGAACAGGCTGAAATGAACAAACAGTACATGAGACTACGTCAATCAATTCAACTGTAAAAAGCTAAGGAGCATATTATTAGCGAAATGAGAAATATGCAAAAGTGAAATGCCAAAATGAGCACTTCTCAATTGGGAGTAAATCAAAACAATCAGAATGGCTGAAAGAGAGCACAATAACATGAGCCATAAACGAATAAGAGCTAATAAACTAAGCAAATAAGAGAATAGGCAAAAATGAGATGTCAACGAAATGAGAGCTGGCCGAACTCCGTCGGCACTTAATATGCGGTTGCGCTCGTGGCGGCACCTCGCGGCCCGTACGCAACACGCGCGCCTGCGACCGCAATGCACTGTTAGCGCTCGCGGTGGCGTCTAGCGGCCCGTACGCAAGTTGTGCGATTGCTGTCGCAGGTCGACCCTTAATCTATGATGTTACAATCTAAAAGACGATGTCAACACAAATTTCGCGCCACTCGTGTAAGAGTGGCACCAGTAGCACCACTGTGAGGATGCAAATCAGGTTTGCTTTAAATACACACTGCAACAGTCGTGAGCGTCAGTTATCTTTGGGACAGAACCTGATGAATTCATGTTAATCCAGAATGCCTTTATGGCAACTAAGACACGATTAACAATAACTCACTGAGTTTGGACTTGGTCGTGTATACGAGAAGCTGGATGTACCTTCTGCAATATTGCAGAGGGCTTGGTAGGGACGCAGTCACTATGCAGGATTGCAGGCAGCGGTGGTCACGAAAACACACTGTCCGAAGAAGACCTGGCTCAGGATGGTTACGTGACACTACCGAGAGGTTCAAAATGGCTCTGAGCACTAGGGACTTAACTTCTGAGGTCATCAGTACCCTAGATGTTAGAACTACTTAAACCTAACTAACCTAAGGACATCACACACATTCATGCCCGAGGCAGGATTCGAACTTGGCGACCGTAGCGGTCGCGCCGTTCCAGACTGTAGCGCCCAGAACCGCTCGGCAACTCCGGCCGGCCTACCGAGAGGGAAAAACATCATATTCGGCGTATGGCTCTGACACATCGTTCTGCATCTGCAGCAGCAATTTTAGTAGTAGTTGGCATCGCAGTGAAACAATGAACCGCTCTACAGATCGGTTACTTTAAGGACAGCTTCCAGCTAGACGCCCTGTAGGTTCCAAACCACCGCTTTTTGCAACTTCAGTGGAGTCAAGTGAGAGCTTAGTGGAGGGAAAAGTGGAGGTCTGTTGTATTTTCTGATGAAAGCCGTTTCTGCCTCGGTGACAGTGCTGGCCGTGTGTTGGTTAGGAGGAGGGCAGTAGACGGCCTGCAACCAACCTGTCTACGTGCTAGACACGCTGCAGCTTCACCTGGACTTAGGGTCTGGGGTGCGATTTCGTATTGCAGCAGGAGCGCACTCGTGGTAATCCCACGAAATTTGTACCTCAGTGTGGTGACTCGATTTGTTGTGGTGCCATTCATGAACCGCATTCCAGGCGGTGTTTTCCATCAGGATAACGCTCGTCCACATTTCGCTTTTGTAACCCAACATGTTCTACACAGTCTAGACATGTTGTCTTGACCTGCTCGCTCACCAGATCTACCTCGAATCGAGCACGCGTGGGACATCAACGGACAACTCCAGCGTCATCCTCAAACAGCATTAACGTTGCGTGTATTTACGTAGCAAGTGCAATAGGCATGGAACTCCATCCCACAGATAGACATCCGGCACCTGTACATCACAGTGCATACACTTCCTGAATGTCTGCATTCAACATTCTGACGGTTACACCGGTTATTCACTTTTGCAATGGCTTATCTCGCACTTAACCTTTTACCTTGCAATGTTAAACACTTAAATGTGGCCGGCCGGAGTGGCCGAGCGGTTCTAGGCACTACAGTCTGAAACCGCGCGACCGCTACGGTCGCAGGTTCGAATCCTGCCTCGGGCATGGATGAGTGTGATGTCCTTAGATTAGTTAGGTTTAAGTAATTCTAAGTTCTAGGGGACTGATGACCTCAGACGTTAAGTCCCAAGTGCTCAGAGCCATTTTAACCATTTTTGAACTTAACTGTGTTACGTAGACAAATAAATTCCCGAAATTTCATTACTCTACATAAATTATTTTTTCGTGTGGCAAGTTTTTTTCCGCCAGCGTATTTAAGGTGAAACAGTCCTTTGTAGTACTGTTAACAGACATGTAAATTTTTCACCATTTTAATATTTTACGCTATGCTTGTATATTTATATCAGAGTTCTCTGCCGTAGAGCGCGAATTCTGTCGCTGACATCCCACCGTCCCCCTGTCGGGCGAGGGAATGGAATAACAATTTGCAGAGAGAGAAAAACCGCTCTACAATATGCCGAGTTTATTTACATTATTCCAGTAGCTGAACTCTGCTGTCTTGTGAGGACCACAGAGAGCAGACGGACGAGTTGGAAGAAGAGCAATATTTGAATGTAAACTGCTGGCACTAAACCTCGCGTTCTCTGGAGATTGCTTGACAGGCAGACGAGGCTCCCCCACGGGTTCAAGGCTGCGGAGGACAGTCATTTTTGTAGCAAGTCTCCAGGCTGTTGGTCCACTCACCATCGAGCGCTCGTAGCTGAGCTTTATATTACAGCCTGAGGCGAAAAAGTCATGGGATAGCGATATGTTCATATACAGATGGCGGTAGTATGGCGCACGCGAGGTGTAAAAGAGCAGTGCATTGGCGGAGCGTAGATGATTCGCGCGAAAAGGTTTCCGACGTGGTTGTGGCCACTCAATGGCAATTAACAGGTTTTGAACGTGGAATGGTAGTCGGAGCTAGACGCATGGGTCATTCCATTTCGGAAATCGTTAGGGAATTCAGTATTCCGAGATCCAGAGTGTCGGTAGTCTGCCGAGAATACCAGATTGCCAGTACCTCTCACCACCAACAACGTAGTGGCTGACGGTCTTCACTTAACGACCGAGAGCAGTGGCGTCTTTTTTTTTTTTTTAAATCTTTTATTTCTCAATACATATATGATACATTACAACCCACCACCTTATACAATTAGTGGGTCCTAGTTGATACAGTTGGGTATTAGTACTACAGCTTACTCTATATTAGTTTTCTATTGCTCTCACTATGGGCACTACTATTTTGTCTTCCTATGTTATTTTATTCTACTTATACTAAGCTACTTCTACCTGCAGCGTTACAAATGTGCCAGCAGAGTATAAACCTACGTTGTTGGCCCTGTTCACCGAGCTAATCCCGGTGAACGTGCCCCTGGCACCGGGCTGGCCGGAGTTGTAGATCGCTGCAGCACTATACTAATGTTTTTATCCTAACTTATCCTACGTCTAACCTATCTTAAGCTAGTGCCGAAATCGGAGAGTGTCTCAGATCGGTAGTTGGGCGCACCCCTCCCCCCCCCCCCCCCCCAATCTCAGGCGTGGCGGATTCCAGCCGTGAGGCAGCTGGCCAAGTCCACGCCTCGGCGGAACAGGTCAGGTGCGCGGAGTCAATTTGGGTGTAGTGAGATCTTAGTCATTGTTCCTGAGATATTCCCTTATCACTTTGAGTGATATCTCATTGGCCAACTTGTTCAAGATTGTGAAATGGTCCTCATGCCTGAGCAGGTGATACGTGTCATGGTGTGGTAGTTGCTGGCGAAATTGCGCCGCTACGTCGTCGAAGAGGCGGCACTCATACACCACGTGTTCCGGGGTGCCTGGTGTGGCCCCACAGTCACACGCTGGTGTAGCCCGTTTCCCGAACCGGCATAGGTATGCCGGGTAAGGTCCATGACCTGTGAGGAAGTGCAGCAGTCCTCGTGACGGTATGAAGTGTTTTAATTGCAACCTTTCCCTGATATTGGGCAGCAATTCATGTGTTCTACGACCGGTTTCTTCATTATCCCATTGTTCTTGCCAAAGTTCTTCCCCCTTCGTTTGATTTCTATTTTGTTCCCCACGTAAATCCCCATTAGATCAACTATTTTATCCCTCTTACCCTTTTTTACCCAGTACCATGTTGCCTGTTCCCTGATTTTTATGTCAAGCGGACAGAGCCCCATCAGTACTGTTAGGGCTCCTCCTGGTGTTGTTCTGTATGCTCCTACTGATCTGAGTAACATGTTCCGCTGCACTCTTCTCACAGCCATGGCAGGCATAACCCTCGTGAGTCTGTGGGCCCAGATTCCTGATCCATTCCCTACAATTGATGTCAATATGCTGTTATGATATACACTCCTGGAAATGGAAAAAAGAACACATTGACAACGGTGTGTCGGACCCACCATACTTGCTCCGAACACTGCGAGAGGGCTGTACAAGCAATGATCACACGCACGGCACAGCGGACACACCAGGAACCGCGGTGTTGGCCGTCGAATGGCGCTAGCTGCGCAGCATTTGTGCACCGCCGCCGTCAGTGTCAGCCAGTTTGCCGTGGCATACGGAGCTCCATCGCAGTCTTTAACACTGGTAGCATGCCGCGACAGCGTGGACGTGAACCGTATGTGCAGTTGACGGACTTTGAGCGAGGGCGTATAGTGGGCATGCGGGAGGCCGGGTGGACGTACCGCCGAATTGCTCAACACGTGGGGCGTGAGGTCTCCACAGTACATCGATGTTGTCGCCAGTGGTCGGCGGAAGGTGCACGTGGCCGTCGACCTGGGACCGGACCGCAGCGACGCACGGATGCACGCCAAGACCGTAGGATCCTACGCAGTGCCGTAGGGGACCGCACCGCCACTTCCCAGCAAATTAGGGACACTGTTGCTCCTGGGGTATCGGCGAGGACCATTCGCAACCGTCTCCATGAAGCTGGGCTACGGTCCCGCACACCGTTAGGCCGTCTTCCGCTCACGCCCCAACATCGTGCAGCCCGCCTCCAGTGGTGTCGCGACAGGCGTGAATGGAGGGACGAATGGAGACGTGTCGTCTTCAGCGATGAGAGTCGCTTCTGCCTTGGTGCCAATGATGGTCGTATGCGTGTTTGGCGCCGTGCAGGTGAGCGCCACAATCAGGACTGCATACGACCGAGGCACACAGGGCCAACACCCGGCATCATGGTGTGGGGAGCGATCTCCTACACTGGCCGTACACCACTGGTGATCGTCGAGGGGACACTGAATAGTGCACGGTACATCCAAACCGTCATCTAACCCATCGTTCTACCATTCCTAGACCGGCAAGGGAACTTGCTGTTCCATCAGGACAATGCACGTCCGCATGTATCCCGTGCCACCCAACGTGCTCTAGAAGGTGTAAGTCAACTACCCTGGCCAGCAAGGTCTCCGGATCTGTCCCCCATTGAGCATGTTTGGGACTGGATGAAGCGTCGTCTCACGCGGTCTGCACGTCCAGCACGAACGCTGGTCCAACTGAGGCGCCAGGTGGAAATGGCATGGCAAGCCGTTCCACAAGACTACATCCAGCATCTCTACGATCGTCTCCATGGGAGAATAGCAGTCTGCATTGCTGCGAAAGGTGGATATACACTGTACTAGTGCCGACATTGTGCATGCTCTGTTGCCTGTGTCTATGTGCCTGTGGTTCTGTCAGTGTGATCATGTGACGTATCTGACCCCAGGAATGTGTCAATAAAGTTTCCCCTTCCTGGGACAATGAATTCACGGTGTTCTTATTTCAATTTCCAGGAGTGTAATTTGATTAATTCTGGTGCTAACAGACAAGAAACTCTACGTGAAGCAACCGCAGAAATCAATGTGGAACGTTCGACAAACGTATCCGCGAAATTCGGCGTTGATGGGCTATGCGATGAGAAGACCGAAGCGTGTGCGTTTGCTAACGGCACGACGTGGCCTGCAACGCATCTCCTGGGCTCGTGATCATTTCGGTTGGATCCTGGACTACTGGAAAACACTGACGTGGTCAGATGAGTACCGACTTCAGTTGGTAAGAGCTGATAGCCGGGGTTCGAGTATGGCGCAGATCCCACGAACCCATGGACCCAAGTAATCTACAAGGCACTGTACAAGCTGGAGGTGGTTGCGTGTGTTTGTATAGAATGGGTCCGGTCCTCTGGCCCAACTGGAAATGGTTATGTTCGGCTACGACTTCATGTTCCCAAACAACAGTGGAATTTTTATGGACGACAATGCACCGTGTCAGCGGGCCACGATTGTTCTCGATTCGTTCGAAGAACATTTAGGACAGCTAAAGCGAATGATTGGGCGGGTCAGACCGCCTGACATGAATACCGTCGAACAATTGTGGGACGTAATCGAGGGGTCAGTTCGTGCGCAAAATGCTGCACCGGCAACACTTTCGCAATATGGCATTAGTGGCAGCGTGGCTCAATGTTTCTGCAGCGAACTTTCAGCGACTTGTTGAACTCACGTCACGTCGAGTTCAAATGGCTCTGAGCACTGTGGTACTTAACAAAAAGAATGGTTCAAATGGCTCTGAGCACTATGGGACTGAACTTTTGAGGTCATCAGTCCCCTAGAACTTAGAACTGCTTAACCCTAACTAACCTGAGGACATCACACACATCCATGCCCGAGGCAGGATTCGAACCTGCGTCCGTAGCGGTCGCGCGGTTCCAGACTGAAGCGCCTAGAACCGCTCGGCCACACCGGCCGACCACGTCGAGTTGCTGCACTGCGCTGGGCAAAAGGAAATCAGACTCGATACCAGCAGGTACCGCGTGACTTTTTTCACCTCAGTGAAAGAACACCGTTTTTCTTGAGGATATAAGAATTACTTACGGAAATACGTCCTTAGCCATGAACATTAGCTCCAGTGCGATCTGAAAACGCGGAGACACACATTAAATGGCTGTTGTAGTGTAATTTTTTATGCTTTCATAATTATTATTATTCTTGTTGTTGTTGACGATGATGATGATGATGATGATGCTGATGTGGTCTTCAGTCCGAAGGGTGGTTTTAAGCAGTTCTCCGCGCTATTCTATCTCTGCATAACTACCACAACCTTCGTCCATTTGAACTTGCTTACCGTGTTGGAACTTTGGTGTTCCTCTAGAACTCCTGCCCTTCACACTTTCTTCAGTTACCAAATTCACAATTCCTTGGCGCCACAGGATGTGCTCTGTCGACCGAACCCAATTTTTTAGTCACGGTGTTCCATAACTTTCTTTTTCACCTATTCAATTCAGTACCTCCTTATTTCTTATTCTGTCTGCCTATCTAGTTTTGAGCATTCTTTTATAATACCAGATTTCAAAAGTTTCTATCTTTTTCTTGTCTGAATTGCCCGTCCTCCACGTTTCAATTCCACGCAAGACTACACTCCAGACGAATACCTTCAGAAAAGACTTCCTGATATTTCAATTTATATTAGATGTTAAGAAATTCATCTTTTTCAGGAACGTTATTTTCTTGTTGCTGTTGGTCTGTACTTCGGCCGCCATCAGTTCTTTAGCTGTCCAAATAACGAATCTCGTCTTGTTTTCCCCGATGATGACTTCCTCTTGTATATTCCCCGCCCGGAGATCAGAACGTGGAGGACTATTTTAACACTATCATGATTGATGAATACAACATATCCTCGGGGAAGAAATAACGGCTGTGATTTCCGCTTGCTTTTATTCGCTCGCAGTAGCAGCACAGCAAGACTAAGTTGGCGGATTTTACAAGGCCAGATCTGTAAATCACCCTGACTGTTGCCCCTGCAATTACTAAACAGGGCTGCTGCCCGTCGTCAGGAACCACGGGTTGCGTTAATCTCCCCCACTGATACCCTTCCATTGTGGTTGCACCTAGATACAGTACGGCTGTCCGTATCGGTGAGACACGTAATCACTCCATCTCGACAGGGTCCGTGGTTCATGGGAGGTATAATTATATGTAATTTTAGTTCGTGTAAGACACATTTTAAAGAGAAGGCAGCTGGAAAATTTGAGAAAGAACGAGGAAGTGGTAGTTTAAAAATGAAAGTTTTTTCCATCTGTTCTGTATTGAAACACATGGTAAAGTATTTTGTGTTAAAAAGTTAGTTTCACTTCAGCGACGATGGTATTCATACTGATTTCTCAAAGATGAAGATATCCCCGTGAATCTCCGGATCTGAGTTCATACATTACAAGCATCAGATTTTCGCATCCAGTTTTGTCCTCGTTTCTTGATGTTGTCAATCCGTCTTCCATTTAGTCGTTCCCGAGCCGTGCTACACAAAATCTCTTCAGTGCATCTCCCGTCAGCTCATATCGCTGTATGCCCAGACCATCTCCATTTCGGTTTTGCAACAGTGGGTATAACTTCTTGAACTGTCTGTTCTCGTATTCGTTTTTTTTCCGTCCCTCCTTCTTATGCTCAACAATCAAATTTCCACAGCTAGTTCCGCGATTCTCAGTGTTTGAACTATTAGGCTGTTTCACTTCCATAATATAGTAGTTGCAGTGTACACTGATCGAAGACATTAGTGACTCAGCTTCCAAAATGGAAGCCATTTTTACGTACATTTATTTTCTTAAGCTTCCATCCGCTTATTGTTTTCATTTGTCCTACGGATGCAAATTCATCAAGTGTTCCAAGAACTTCATCTTTAATTTTTATTATTCTCCTATCGACAGTCTCTCAGGTCTGTTTCCGTGCTCGCTTTGTTAAGTTCGTCCATTCGTCCATCTTTTGCTGAAGCTCTTTTAAATCCGAGGCAAACAAAGGAATGTCGAGGGTGTTTCATATAAGATCCGTTTACTTATACTCATTCTTCAACCCGATCTGTAAACGTCATCCAAGGCTGCAGAACATCGTTCTGCCGAAATGGAATCCTTACCAAACTCCTTCCTCATTTCTTAAATTCAGCAATTACAATGGCGCTTAGTCAGAAAACCAGGAAGTGAAAATCTGTCGAAATAACAAGGTTTTTAAGTTGTGTTAAGTTTCACCCCAGTCCTTCTTGAACCAGAAAATGTATTTCTTTTTTTTCTTGCATGTTAATAGGTAAGAAAGCATTTTGTAAACAACGACACGCCCCCGTCTGTCTGCTGTTAGTTGGGCCATAGTCTGTTGAGCTGTGTTTATCGCGATTACAGCAGACTTTCTTTGTCTTTACTCCGTTATTTTAACACTACTTTGCAGGTTAGTCACCCTGTTGCTAAGTTGAGTGTATGTAAAAGCCGGACATTAGTTCAGGGTTCTGCTTTCGTTTTTCCCGTGGTAATGACTTGAAATAGTACTTGATTTTAGGAACTAGTCTTATAATGTTTACAGTCATTTTTTACCCGCGCAGATCGTAAATATGGGTAGAATAAGGACATTTAACAATGGGAATAAGTTTAAAGGTTCGACATGCAAGTCGCCGAAGTGGAAACAACTCAAAAGACTTGCACCAGGCGACTGGTCTACCCGACGGGAGGCCCTAGCCACACGACTTTCATTTTTCAGTTTAAGGGTAACAAAGGACCGCTGCCATTCTCTCTGTCCAAAGGCGCCTGAGTCATGGTGAAACTACTAGAGAGCTAATGCAACTGCTGATGAAAATAGATATACCCCAATGACAATAGCAGATGTTATAAAACCTGTCTCTAAAGACTTCGGTAACTAAAACTTGCGTGCTATATGTATCCATGGTAGAACTCAAAATCCCAACCAAAGTTTCTATAACTTTGTGTGGGAACGCTTCCCTAAAATAGTATTTGTGGACCTCGAACGCCTAAGAAGTTGTGTCATGGATGCATTGTCGTGTTTGAATGATGGTCAGCCAGCAGACTGAAAGTTTTTAGTGATATGGGCATCATGGGGTGAACATGAAAACTGCGCTTCTGTTATTTGACCAGCTGAGGGTGCGGGAAGCTGAGAAAAATGCCGTACGAATGAGAAAAGAGGCCTTAATTCAAAAGAGGGCCTTTAAACGTAAACTGGAGGATATACAAAACCAGAACGATAACATTACAATGAAATGAACACCCTTAGCTGTTTTAAGGGCGTTGACATACGTCAACGGGGACAGATGAAAATGTGTGCCCCGACCGGGACTTAAACCCGGGATCTCCTGCTTACATTGTAGACGCACTATCCATCTTTTTTTCTCTTTTTTTTGGAATCTCATTTTGTTCGTTATTGTTCGTTTGAATTGTTCGTGGCGGACGTCACCTGACGCCCGTTGAAGTTCGTTATTGATCCATTCACTCAGTTTTTTTATTGCAGAGGGCAGCTAACCCTCTGACCGAACACCCTGAGCTACCGTGCCGGCATCCATCTGAGCCACCGAGGACACAGAGGATAGCGCGACTGCAGGGATTTATCTCTGGCACGCCTCCCGCGAAATCCACATTCTCAACATATTGTCCCACACTACATTCGTAGGGCCCCGCCCATTATACTCATTACTCGCGGCGCGTTGCCGATTCCCGTAAGAGTTCGGGCACTGTTTGTGCATCCGCACAGAAGAAGAAGATGGCCGGTGAGCCTTAACTATATATATACTAAGATGGTATCTATTCTTTCGGACATGTCCGCAAGAACAGATACCATCTTAGTAAAAAAAAAAAGAAGAACGATAACAGCTATGGACCTGGCGAGTTTTGACTTTAAAGGAAGGCTGAACAGAGAGTATCAAAAATTTAAAATGCGTTTTCACGAAAGTGCGAAATTATTAGCGGTAGATAAATTTTCTCTGGAACTGATACGTCTGTGTCAACGACAGTTGGCACAGAGACAAATCACATCATTTTCGTTAAAATATACTAGAATTATGGCAATTAAATAAAAGATTTGACAAATGTTTAGATGTTTTTTTTTTCAAATGATAATTTTTTAGGTCGCATTTTTTTTGTAATTTCTACTGTGTTAACAACGGTACTTCATATAAGTAATGCACTTGGGAGAAAATATGACAGATTATGAATGTTTAAAATTTGGTTTGATGTGAACGAATAGTTTTTGAGAACAGTGTACCAACAATAGTATATTTAACCGTGGGAAAATCGCTCACAACCGGGTCCTCCTTAACTGACCATGTTTACCTTTTGGACATTCTAGCAGGTTTTTTCCGTCTTTAATGGAACTGTTGGATTAGTACTACAACGTCTGACTTCACGGCTGCGGGCGTGGGCAGAGATTGGTCCTACGGGGGCGATATTGATGGTGGTGGGGCGTGGGAGGATGCCATTTCACGAAAGAACTGCCCCGAAATGTTTGCAGACGAGGGCAGCAAAGTTCACTCTGGAAGTTCCGGCGGCGAGCGTATAAGAATCCCCTCGGAGGTCGCATCCGGGCGCAGTGGCGCTGGCAGTGGATTGCGAGAGGGGCGGTGGGTGGGTGTGGCAGCGTGGTGGCGGGTGGAGGGGAGGGAGGGGGTGCGGGGGTGGTAGGGGGTGTTGGGCGTGCGCGAGCGTCGCGACGGCGCTCGTAAATCACGGCGAGCCGCGCTGATCCGGCGCCGGCGGATAACGCGCCCACAATGACCGCTGATTCATGTCGCCGCCGGCACGTGCTCGCACCGAGTGCTTAAAGCGCCGCGGGCTGTGCTGCCAGGCCGTGGCCCGCCCGCGTGTCGAGGGCCGCGCACCAGCCGGCATCTCACACCTCACTGCTGGGCCGTTCAAAACCATAGCGAGGCAGCATTCTCTATTGCGACTGTCGACCCGAAAATAGTTGTTGTTTTTGGTTTTCAGTCCGAAGACTGACTTGATGTAGCTCTCCATGCTACTCCACCATCAGGATCTCCGGATGACTACTGCAGCCTACATAAATTTGAACTTTCTTACTCTATTAATTCTTGGTCTCCCTCTGTAATTTTTACACCCCACCTCCCTCCCTGCCCATTCCCTCCAATACCAAACTGACTACTTGACATCTCAGAATGTGTCCCTTCTTTGAGTCAAGTTATGCCACAAATTTGTTTTCTCCCCCATTCTCTTCGGTATCTTTCATTGGTTACATGATCAACCCACCTTATCTTCTGCACTATTGGCCATTAAAAATGCTACACAAAGAAGAAATGCAGATGATAAACGGGTATTCATTGGACAAATATATTATACTAGAACTGACATGTCATTACATTTTCACACAGTTTAGGTGCCCATGCAGCTTCAACACGATTACACAGTTCATCAAGAGTAGTGACTGGCGTATTGTGACGAGCCAGTTGCTCGGCCACCATTTCAATTGGTGAGAGATCTGGAGAATGTACTGGCCAGGGCAGCATTCGAACATTTTCTGTATCCAGAAAGGCCCGTACAGGACCTGCAACATGCGGTTGTGCATTATCCTGCTGAAATGTAGGGTTTCGCAAGGATCGAATAAAGGGTAGAGCCACGGATCGTAACACATCTGAAATGTAACGTCCACTGTTCAAAGTGCCGTCAATGCGAACAAGAGGTGACCGAGACGTGTAACCAATGGCACCCCATACCATCACGCCGGGTGATACGCCAGTAAGGCGATGACGAATACACGCTTGCAATGTGTGTCCACCGCGATGTCGCCAAACACGGATGCGACCATCACGATGCTGTAAAAAGAACCTGGATTCACCCGAAAAATTACGTTTTGCCATTCGTGCACCCAGGTTCGTCGTTGAATACATCATCGCAGACGCTCCTGTCTGTGATGCAGCGTCAAGGGTAGCCGCAGCCATGGTGTCCGAGCTGATAGTCCATGCTGCTACAAACGTCGTCGAAGTGCAGATGGTTGTTGTCTTGCAAACGTCCCCATCTGTTGACTCAGGGATCGAGACGTGGCTGCACGTTCCGTTACAGCCATGCGGATTAGATGCCTGTCATCTCGACTGCTAGTGATACGAAGGCTGTTGGGATCCAGCACGGCGTTCCGTATTACCCTCCTGAACCCACCGATTCCATATTCTGCTAACAGTCATTGGATCTCAACCAACGGAGCAGCAATGTCGCGATACGATAAACCGCAATCGCGATAGGCTACAATCCGACCTTTATCAAAGACGGAAACGTGATGGTACGCATTTCTCCTCCTTACACGAGGCAACACAACAAGGTTCCACCAGGCAACGCCGGTCAACTGCTGTTTGTCTATGAGAAATCGGTTGGATGATGATGATGTGTGACGAGGGCCTGCAGTCGGGTAGACGGCTCGCCTGGTGCAAGTCTTTCGATTTGTCGCCACTTCGCCGACTTGCGCGTCGATGGGGATGAAATGATGATGAGGACAACACAACACCCAGTCCCTGAGCGGAGAAAATCTCCGACCCAGCCGGGAATCGAACCCGGGCCCTTAGGATTGACAGTATGTCCCGCTGACCACTCAGCTACCGGGGGCGGACCATCGGTTGGAAACTTTCCTCATGTGAGCACGTTGTAGGTGTCGCCACCGGCGCCAACCTTGTGTGAATGTCCGAAAAGCTAATTATTTGCATAGCACAGCATCTTCTTCCTGTCGGTTAAATCTCGCGTCTGTAGCACGTCATCTTCGTGATGTAGCTATTTTAAGGGCCAGTAGTGTACATCCCCACATTTCAAGCGGTTCTATTCTCTTGTTGTCTAGACTGTTTATTGCCCACGTTTCACTTCCATTCATGTCTACACCCCAGACAAATACCCGAAGAAAAGACATCCTAACACTTAAACCGATATAAGGTGTTAACAAATTTTTCTTTTTCAGAAATGCTTTTCTTGCCATTGCCAGAATTCATGTCATATCCGCTGTACTTCTACCATCATCAGTTGCATCACTTCCAAGTAGCAAATCTCATCTCTGTTTCTTTTCCTGATCTAATTCCCGCAGCATTACCTGATTTAATTCGGCTACATTCCATTACTCCTGTTTTGCTTTTAAACAACTGCTCTTCCAAGTCCTTCGTGTCTCTAGCAGAATTGCAATGTCATCGTCGAAGTTTTTATTTCTCCTTCCTGAACTTTAATTCCTCCTCCAAATTTTACTTTTTTAAAATATTTTTTTGCTTTATTGCTAGCCCAATGTAAAGACTGAATAACAACGGGAACAGGCTGCAACACTGTCTCATTCCCTTCTCACCCACTGCTTCCTTTTCATGCCCCTCGACTCTTACAACTGACGTCTGGTTTCTGTCCAAGTTGTAAGTAGGCTTTCGGTCCCTTTATTTTACCACTGCTACCTACAGAATTTGAAAAAGTGTATTCTAGTCGATATTTGTAAAAAGCTTCCCCTGTCTACAAATCCTATAAACGTAGCTTTGCCTTTCGTTAACCGATCATCTAAGAGAAGTTGTTAGGTCAGTATTGCCTCCCGTGTTCCTACATTTCTCTGGAATGAAAACTGATCTTCCTCGGTATCGGCTTCTATCAGTTTTTCCATTCTTATATAAATAATTCGTGTTAGTATTTTGGAAACGTGACTTATTAAACTGATAGTTCGCTAATACATGTGCCAGCACATGCTTTCCTTGGAATGGAAATTTATTACATTCTTTTTTAAAGTAGCGGCTGTCAAGCCACACCGCTGACCACTAAAATTGCAATACCGTGAATGCGTCAAGCGAAAACCTCAGATTTCCATAAAGTGTACTACATACGTGCATATGTAAATGATGCACATTTGAACTCAATAGCCGGTCGGTGTGGCCGAGCGGTTCTAGGCGCTTCGGTCTGGAACCGCGAGGCCGCTACAGTCGCAGGTTCGAATCCTGCCTCGGGCATGGATGTGTGTAATGTCCTTAGGTTAGTTAGCTTTAAGTAGTTCTAAGTTCTAGGGGACTGATGACCTCAGATGTTAGGTCCCATAGTGCTCAGAGCCATTTGAACCATTTTTGAACTCAATAGCGCGGATTGGGTTGGAGTAACGCCTTCTACATTGCGTGTGTAAGGAAAGATTACGCAGCACGTTCCTCATTCAGAAATGGCATTGGAGTGTTTTTGTTTGTCAGAAGCTGTTGTTATGCCTCGTGTGAGAAGGAGAAACGTCGGTAACCAGTACGTGTCCCAATTCATCGGCGGCAGGATTGTGGTCCAACGAGATTGCGGTTTACCGTTTCGTGCTATTGCTGCTCTCCCGCTGCTCAGAATCCCACGACTGTTATGCGAATATGGTATCGATAGGTTCAGGAGAGCCGTTCTCAGCGCCTTGCAGGTTCTCAGCGTTTCCGCTCGACTAGCGCCCGAAAGGCAGACGTATTATTCCCTCGGCCCTGCAGATTGGAGAGCCACGTCACGTATCTTCATTCAGGATATGGACGTGTTCACAGAAAAGATAAGTACACACATGGACAGATTGACAAGGTCTGTAGCAATGTGGCGACTATGGTTGCGCCTTCGCTTGATGTAGGTGCCAGAGAGATTTGTGGTGAGATTATGCCCCAACGACAGAACTGGACCGAAGAGTGTCACAACATTGTCTTTTCATATGAGTCCCGGTTCTGCGTGTAGTGTCACGATGAACTCACGTGTGTGTGAAGGCTCCGAGAGTAACAAACGTTGCCTGGGTGAATCCTTCATCGTCGTATAGGCCCAGCACGGCTGTGACGGTATGGCATGCCATTGAGTACATACCATAAGCACCTCCGTTTTTCTCAACCGGAAACAACAACAGTCATTACGTTTCTGACACATTATGCCAGGTCCAGTACCCCATGTTCGAGTTCTCTCAGACTTTATCTTCCAACAAGATAACGCAAGACCGCAAGTTTCCCTTGCTGTCCTGACCTACCTCGATACAGAGAGCGTTTGGCTGTTGCCTAATGACCACACTCTCCACGTCTCTCGCCCATTGGAAACATCTGCTCGTAGACTGCCAAGAGACTAGTATGCCACCACTTGCCTGCCCTGCAACGTGCCTGTAGTATCATAGATCGATGCCACCGCCACCGGCTGCTCGCTGTAGGCAACGGAAACGCACGGTTCCGACAGACGCCGATAGTGGTCGCGTGGGGACCTATGGATCCATTAATGCGCTCCCACTGAGCCACGCTTTCAGCTGCTCCGACTACGAGTGCCCTCTATGCTGCAGTATAGGATGGCCTGCGGCAGCTACACGGGCCAGTCCTAGAAGTATCAATTTGAGGTAAGGGACCGTAGTCTGGAAACGACAGAGTCGAAAAGTATAAGACAAAATCAGGCCCAGTTCCGTCTTAACTTCGCCCAGCACTCAAATTATGAGCCTCAACTTCCGAACCCTCACCGTAAGGTACAGAATTCCCGCCAAGTACTCCCCAATACGTTCAGGTAATTTCCTCTACTGATGGGCTAGTAACGCCGCACGTAGCTTAATGTCATAGAACGAAAATTCGAAGCCTACGGTACAGCAATAATGCATTCCATGCACCTGCACTGGTTTCAGAAGCTGCTACGTTTGCAACAGTTCAGAATGTCGTCACGCAGCGTCAAATCAGGCTGGCATCGTCGCACGAAGGTCTGTCGTACCCACTCTGATATCCCCAGTGTCGTTTGAAAAGTGTCGCAGGTAGCGAGAATTCTTGCCAGGATTCAGTCTCGACGGGCGTCTCGCACACTTGACTTTTCACGTAGTCCCACAAGAAGAAATCTAGTTGGGTAAGATCAGGTGAACGTGCTGGCAACGTAACAGGACTTCTTCTGCCTATTCATTTGCCAGGGAATGTCTTATTCATCTTCATCAACATCTTCATGCTTACTGAGCAATTTCCACTTAAGTGCCTGACAGAGGATCCTTCGTACCACTTAGACTGTTACTCTACTGTTCCACTCTCTAACAGCGCGTGGTAAAAATTAATCTTTCTGTAAGAGCTCTGATTTCTCTTATTTTATCAGCTCTATGTAGGTTGGCTACAACAAAATATTTTCACATCGAGAGGAGAAAGATGGTGCCTGAAATTTTGTGAAAATATGTCGCCATAACGAAACATGGCTTTGTTTTAATGATTGCCATCACAGCTCCCCAATAATATCCTTGACGCTCTCTCGCCTATAGTACGGAACGAGCTGCCCATATTTTTGCTTTTTCGATGTCCTCCCTCAGCCCTATCTGGTAAGGCTTCCACACAGCACAGCAGTAATTCATCAGAGAACGAACGATCGTAGTGTAGTCAGTTTCCGTAGTAGACCTGTGGCATCTTCAAGTGTTATATCTTCAGGTGTTTACCAACCTTTTTTCCAAAGTGATGTGGGGCTCTAACACGTTGGAACAACAGCCGTTGACGAATAACAAATGGGATATGTTCCAAAAACCCTACAATCTTAGCAGTATCGGAACCTCTATACCATTCTCATAGGTATCAGAACGATTTCCATTACAACTTTTAACTCGGTCGTTTCCGGATCAAGGTCCTTAACTTCAGATTGATACATTCATCCTTCTCCATCATCCCTGAAAGTATGTGACATCATCACATGATCACCCTGTATAAAGCAAATCAAGGTATATTTCGTAAATGACTGGACGCAGTTGTTTTTATTTACGTGCGATTAATATACGGGCACAGTGATCTACAGTTCTCTAGCTTTTAGAAATCATTATAAAGTGTTCTTCTTCCTTTTAACTCGTTTAGACGACCGTGACTGACAACGCAGAAGGAAACGAAGTAAAATTGACACAGCGTTTAGTCTTTACGTTCATGAATAATTCTGCACTTCTCGACATGATGCACAACTTATTGAACAGTTTGTACACACCTCTCGACAAGAAAATTTATTCTCAGTCAGTGAAACTCACTGCTTCTGATCCACGGCCAATTCCTTTCCAAAGAATGTAAGAACATTAGGTCATCAACTTCACAGCCTAATTTGTCGAGAAAACGCGTCCCGGCAATCGTTCGTACGTTTTGCTGATTTTCCTTTCGTGCCGAAATCGAGGATTTGGTTTGATAGGATTTTTGTTTGTATGATGCATGTGAAGGATCTTTCACTTTAATTTGATCTTTCTTGTAAATGATAAGTCATTTTATTTCTGTCAGCAGCAAGTTTAACATCTGTTGGTGTGTGCCCTATTTCTTTTGTCCATTGAGCTCTATTCGCACGTAAAGACAGTAAAAAAAATGCTCTTTCGCAGCTGTGAGATTGCGTACAAAAGTTTTTTTGCGTAATTTTCTCTGTGCGCCGAAGGAAAATTTAATTTACGGGTTGCACGGTCCCCATTTTTTTTTCCTGTGTGTGTGTTCAGCTACAGTAGTAGCACTCACGACTTTAGTACACATCTATTCCTACGCTTTCTCATTCACATGTTATGTTAGCAGTTTCAGTGATGTACGAATTTTTTGTAACAAAATTTTCGTGGAACGAACTTTCATTCGCGCGCATTGTATCCCCGACCAGCCCTTAGAGTTGCGAGATTTTCCGGAACAAAAATCGGTAAGAAGTCCGTATCAAATGTAAAACGAGACTGCAGACACACAGATATTCAAAAATCTGTTAGATATTTCGTTCGCAAAGTTTTAACATTTCTGTAAAGTCGCGACTGCAAACGCTCCTTTTCCACTCACGAACCTCGCTTGAGTAGAACGAGTTTCGATGAGCTTCCCTACAATCTCGAATTTCTGGGATTTTACCGTCATAGTCGTTTCAGGAGGTATACGTCGAGGGAAGTTATATGTTGCTTGACTCTTTTTAGGAGGGACGTTTTCGGAATTTCGACAAAAACCTCTCCATAATGCCTCTCTCTTGTAGCGCCTGCCACTTGAATTTGATGAACATTGCCGCGTCGCTCTCACGCTTTTTTGATGCTGGCAGTGATCCCAGAATGACGAGGAAAACGCGAAACTTCATCGACCCAGGGTTTTGTAAGCTACCTCTTTCGTGGGTGAATTACATTTCTTTAAAATTCCTCCAATGAATCTATCTGGCATCTGCGTTCCTTGCAACTGTCCTTGTCATTCCACTGATTCGTTTTTTGGGATTTATCAGCAAACGTGTAATCGAGTAATTTATGCACAATATCTTACATTTGTTTACGTTATCTTAAAAAGAACACGGACTTTTCTTTTCGTCTTCTTTTCCAATTCGAGCTTGGGTCTCTGATGACGTAGTCGTCGATGGGGCATTAGACCCTAATCTCTTAGTCTCTTCCCCCTTTCCCCTTCCGACCCTCATCCTGCTTCCCCCCCCCCCCTCCCCCCCTCTCTGCCCATCTGTTTGCCTTTGGCTCAGATTCCTGGCCTTCAGCACATATTAACCTGTCACGGAGTTTCGGATAATCACATTTTGCGCTGCAGATTGAAGGGTTCCTTGTAACCTCATGAAAAAGTCCAAAGCTTTGTAATCGTCGCGTACAGCTCCATTGTGTTTGCCTTGCGCTTTAGGAGAATTACCAAGACTGCTCTGTGTTTATTACTGTCCTGAGGGGTCCGCAGCTCGTGGTCGTGCGGTAGCGTTCTCGCTTCCAGCGCCCGGGTTCCCGGGTTCGATTCGCGGCGGAGTCAGGGATTTTCTCTGCCTCGTGATGACTGGGTGTTGTGTGATGTCCTTAGGTTAGTTAGGTTTAAGTAATTCTAAGTTCTAGGGGACTGATGACCATAGATGTTAAGTCCCATAGTGCTCAGAGCCATCTGAACCATTTGTCCTGAGGGAGTGAAACGCATTTAAGAAAACGACAACTTTAAATTAAGCTTACCCTCATTCTGTTATCTTCACGGCCGCTGTCATATGCTGTGCGTTAATGAGTGAGGCAAGCTCGTGTTGATCTGTATCAGAGATAACATCTACAAGTAGCAACAGGACATGTAGTATACGTCGCCTCTTCTAGCAAGGTAAGACAGCCGCGCGCAGAAAGACCAGCTGCTTTTACTCAAGCACTTTCCGTCCGTCACCGTTCGTCGGTAAGATGTGATGGGCCCGACTGGTAGCTCGACACTTTGCGATCGAAAGCTTTATGGGAATTGTCTATCGTTCGACATAACTGAGGCTTGAGCGTGCGGTGATCGGAAGGATAAAGGCCCGTAGGCAGAGTTTCCGTGCGAAATTGTCGGAAATAATGGATCGTAAAATTTTATCGAAGATTACGCAAGAACTTTATCGCGCTCTGGAGACGCGCAGTAAAACGGGATAATTCGATTTCCCAGTGACAATATCGATATTACCATCGGCTGCCTGCATTTGGCCGTGTTTTTACTTTCAGTTTCTTTCAATCATTCACGTCTGATGAAAGCCACAGTTATGTGTGACACATCTGTAGGCTCTACTGTATTCGGTTACAGATACAAGGTGGACAAGTAACCCTTGAAGGTCTTTCTGGGGACTGAATGTGTCTCCATTAATTCATCATACGATATTTCTGCTGAAAATCTTAGTCATTGACAAGGCCATTCTGGAACACTTCTTAGTGTGTCAGACTTGTCTCGACTGCCTCTGAGGTTTGAACACAGTTTGTGAATGTTTTCAGTTTCTCAATCCATTTCGTGAGGATTCTGCAGTATGTAGGTCAGCAATTCACTATTTACATTTCCTATATTTGCCAAATTGGAGATACTCTACAGGCTTCTCTGGGATTGAACATTCAGTCATACCCCTGCGTGTGTGAGAGGGGTCTGTGTGTGTGTGTTTACACGCCAAAGGATAGGAGTGGAGGATGAGGCGGGGGCATTGGAACAATAGACTTAAGGCCATCGTCAAAGAAGTAATAACGTCTCCGGGGTTTACGAGTTCCGTTTATGGCCTCGTAGCCCTTACAGTAATTTGAACTGATTGCAGCCTTAAACTAAACTAAATTATGGCAATTGGGTTCTGAGACGGAAGAGCAGAAATAAACGTTTCAAGTCGATCGTCGTACAGCTGGTACTGTAGTAACTCTAAAGACACAAGATGGGCTTTGTAGTTTTGTAGGGACTGTAGGAAACGACACTGCAATAGAATACAAGAAATTATCGTGGAAGTGTCAGAATCCAAATATGTGTGCAGGTATTCTCTTTTATGTCGCCTACGATCTTCCTGAGCGAAGATTAGTCAGCTTCAGGCTATGCAAAGATGGTTCAGAAGCTATTCTACCTTGACTGTTACTATCGGAGGCATTAGTTAGGTAAGACTATAATACCTTTATGACAAGTGTATCTGTCGCGAGTGACTTCGATATAATAATGCGGACATTCTGAATTCTTGGTGGGATACAGTGTTTGTACGGTTTACATACTAAACGGCAGTAATAATATTTTTAAACAGGGATCTTGTTGTTCAAGCCTAAGGTAAGGCTGTAGCTTTTTAGCACTTTGTCTTCCGATTGTCGGCAAGTATTACGAGAGGATGGATCTAGTAATGTTGAACAGAGATAAATATGGGAAATGATATACTAGTATCCATAGATATTTATTCTGGAGATCCTGGTCAAGCCTAAATGTCACAATGACGTCACTGGTTACTTTGCAGTACCCAAGTCAGGAATAATAACAAGTGACATGAATAAGTAGAGAAGGGTAATTATTGGTGAAGCTAAAGCCAGTGAAACTGCTCTGATGATTGGTTTAAAAACTGAAAGTTGAAAAATTAACAAAAGTTACATGATTCTCAAGACACTCGTGAATCTAGTGCCGTGTTTAGCAGAATGCAGACGACAAGGTTGACGATGCGATGGGGTCAAGAAGAGGAATTGATAGGTTTACGGAAATTTTGAGTTTAGTGTGCAAGTCTAGTCAAGAGGTATTTGTGTTATCACGGCTGGAGTTGCAAGGGAACAACAATTCCTAGGATAATTATTCTAACAATAAAGATGATGATGGAGCTGAAAACTAGAAGGAAACGAAAAATAGTGCATTGGCGAAGGTTTTCCGGTTAGCATAAATTATACTGATCACGTAACACTTTATAAATCTTTGTGCCGGACCTGGATTTTACCCTTTATATCTGTTTGTTGTTACCATCTAGAAATTACCAAAAGTAGGACAGTGCTTCACGAAAAGCGGGGCTTATTTGAAAAAACGTGACGATTTATTTGGAATCAGGACATTGTTTACATTTTACATAGTTGGGTAATAAAAATCCCTATTCTCAACAGGAGCAGAAACTAGCACGACATACTTTCAATGAGTAGGACGCAAGCGCATACAACGACAGCACTTCACCAAAATTCTCACTGAATCACCACTTCCCCAACTTTTAATAATTAGCTGAAAACCTTCTGTTTCAGAGTGTGATCGTATGGAGACAATACTAGAAAACTACAATATCTCGAGGAAAGGTATCATGTATGTCTACAACGTTTCTGCAAACAATTACACAATTAGTAGCGAATGACACGAAAACTATGTAGCCAAGCGTGTGCAGCTTATACTTCAATCCAATTACGCTACACTGAAACTCATTGGCAGATGAAATGCAACTTCGTTTCCCAAAAGCCGAACTTTCCTTAAAAAGCCGGCTCGTCATTAAAAAAGCATCGAAAAGCCGGATATGCCCAGAAAAAGCCGGACGGTTCGTACCTCTTAACTGCCTCTCCTGGCCGGTTCACGTTACCGCTGTTGGTGAACGACGCTTCGTCGCTTAATAGAACGCGTGCAAAAAATGTGTCATCGTCCCGTAATTTCTCTTGTGCCCAGTGGCAGAACTGTACACAATGTTCAAACTCGTCGCCATGCAATTCCTGGTGCTTAGAAATATGGTACGGGTGCAATCGATGTTGATGTAGCATTCTCAACACCGACGCTTTTGAGATTCCCGATTCTCGCGCAAATTGTATGCTAATGATGTGCGGATTAGACGCGACAGCACCTAAAACACCTACTTGGGCATCATCATTTGTTTCAGGTCGTGGTTGATGTTTCACATGTGGCTGAACACTTCCTGTTTCCTTAAATAACGTAACTATCCGGCGAAGGGTGCGGACACTTGGATGATGTCGTCCAGGATACCGAGCAGCATACATAGCACACGGCCGTTGGGCATTTTGATCACAATAGCCATACATCAACACGATATCGACCTTTTCCGCAATTGGTAAACGGTCCATTTTAACACGGGTAATGCATCACGAATCAAATACCGTCCGACTGGCGGAATGTTCAAATGTGTGTGAAACCTTGTGGGACTTAACTGCTGCCGGCCGAAGTGGCCATGCGGTTCTAGGCACTGCAGTCTGGAACCGTGAGACCGCTACGGTCGCAGGTTCGAATCCTGCCTCGGGCATGGATGTGTGTGATGTCCTTAGGTTAGTTAGGTTTAACTAGTTCTAAGTTCTAGGGGGCTAATGACCTGAGCAGTTGAGTCCCATAGTGCTCAGAGCCATTTTTGAACTTAACTGCTAAGGTCATCAGTCCCTAAGCTTACACACTACTTAACCTAAATTACCCTAAGGACAAACACACATACCCTAGCCCGGGGGAAGACTCCAACCTCCGCCGGGACCAGCCGCACAGTCCATGACTGCAGCGCCTTAGACCGTCGGCTAATCCCGCGCGGCTGGCGGAATGTTACGTGATACCACGTACTTATACGTTTGTGACTATTACAGCGCCATCTATCACAAAACGAAAAAAGTGATCCAACTAAAACATTCATATTTCTTTACGTTCTACACGAATATGTAATAATAAATGGAGGTTCCTATTTAAAAAAAAGAACGCAGTTGATATCCGTTTGAGCTATCGCAGCGCCATCTAGCGGGCCAACCATAGCGCCATCTGGTTTCCCCCTTCAAGCTAGACGAGTTTCGTTCTTTGTAGTTTTTTCGTTTAATGCTTATTTCATGAGATATTTGGGCAGGTCACTATCAATTGACCACCCTGTATAACATACTATTGAAGATCTAATAATGGTAATTAACTAATGCATAAGCTATAGATTATGACTTCCTTTGAGTAAAATGTGAAGAAGAAAACTCTACGATGGTTTAGTAGCAATGTAACATTTTCCTCATTTAGCAAAGGACTTGGAAGAGCAGTTGAACGGAGTGGACATTTTCTTGAAAGGAGGATATAAGATGAACACCAACAAAAGCAAAACGAGGATAATGGAATGTAGTCGAATTAAGTCGGGTGATGCTGAGGGAATTAGATTAGGAAATGAGACACTTAAAGTAGTGAAGGAGTTTTGCTATTTGGGGAGCAAAATAACTGATGATGGCCGAAGTAGAGAGGATATAAATTGTAGACTGGCAATGGCAAGGAAATCTTTTCTGAAGAAGAGAAATTTGTTAACATCGAGTATAGATTTAAGTGTCATGAAGTCGTTTCTGAAAGTATTTGTCTGGAGTGTAGCCATGTATGGAAGTGAAACATGGTCGATAAATAGTTTGGACAGGAAGAGAATAGAAGCTTTCGAAATGTGGTGCTACAGAAGAATGCTGAAGATTAGATTGGTGGATCACATAACTAATGAGGAGGTATTGAATAGGATTGGGGAGAAGAGGAGTTTGTGGTACAACTTGACAAGAAGAAGGGACCGGTTGGTAGGACATGTTCTGAGGCATCAAGGGATCACAAATTTAGCATTGGAGGGCAGCGTGGAGGGTCTAAGCAGATTCAGAAGGATGTATGTTGCAGTAAATACTGGGAGATGAAAAAGCTTGCACAGGATAGAGTAGCATGGAGAGCTGCATCAAACGAGTCTCAGGACTGAAGAAGACAACATCAACAACAACAGCGTTTCATGGTAATTAGCTCGCGACCTGGGACAAGAAACTAGCAACGGAGGAGATCTTTAGTTGGTGAGCTGTCGTGGGTGACCGCCGAGCATTTCGTGTGGAGGTGTGAACGTTTGTATTCCTGACGTGAAAATTGCTTTTAGGCCCCCCCGTTCGCTGATGGAATGGCGGCAGGCTTAACTAACGGCCTCTAGCGGCGCGCCAGTGCGTCCGCCCGTGGGACGCGCCAGTATTTGGACGCCAGACCCCGCCCCCCCCCTCCCCCACCGGAGATATTAAATGCCTCACAGCGTACCCAGTGGCAGCGGCACAGTTCATAAAATTCCTGCTACGCAGCTCGGCTCAGCGCGGCGCGGATCCGCGCCACGCACCGCCGCAAGGGCTGCGTTTGGCGCTATAGCCACGTCCCACGCGTGTGCGCAGTGCGGGATTCCCGTCCCCGTATTACAACCTGCGCTGGCCCTGTCCGTCTGCGCAGCGTCATGTCACCATGTAAATTCTTGTCCCGCACCCGCAGCAATCCCGCCGGCGCGGCTGTTGTGAAATGTTTTCTTTATGCTTCTCTGTCGTCAGGAGGACTAAAATCTGCGGCAAAGACTTGTTTTCCCAGCTACACCGTGCTGCGGGCCGGCGCGTGTGCAGTCGTTACGATTCTGCGCGTGTTTTCTGGGGAATTTTTCCTATTCCTTTAGGAAGGGGGAGGCGCCCAGTATTGTCGCTGTTACCCCACACGTAGAAACCAGCTGTTAAAATGAGTAAAGGTCGATGTGGGGCGTGAACGGAACGTATTGTCCTATCGCATTGTCCAGTATCCTACGGCCTCGCCGGCCGGAGTGGCCGCGCGGTTCTGGGAGCTAAAGTCTGGAGCCGAGCGACCACTACGATCGCAGGTTCGAATCTTGCCTCGGGCATGGATGTGTGTGGTGTCCTTAGGTTAGTTAGGTTTAATTAGTTCTAAGTTCTAGGCGACTGATGACTTCAGAAGTTAAGTAGCATAGCGCTCAGAGCCATTTGAACCATTTTTGAACCTACGGTCTCCCAAGCTCCCGTAAGGATCGCGAAGACAGCGTTAAACTAATTAAGCCACGCAGACATTATAGCAGTCATTCTTCCTAAGCTCCGTACTCAAGTACACATGTTATTCCAAAAACTTTATCGTGGAAGTAGGGGCCAGGAGGTGCTAGTGAAATAACACACACTTCTAAGGTTACCTTTTTATTTTAAAAGGCTTCCTCAATAATAAATTTTTATATCTGGCATTTAAAAAATAAAAACAATTTCAAAGCTATTTCGAATCGCTGACAAATTTTCTTTATGAAAACGAGATTGCCAGGTATGACGTTAACAACTTCCCAATAGTAAGATTTTAAGACAACGATTAAAAAATCTCTTCTAACTAGCTCGCAAATTTTCTCTCTCTCCCTATATATATATATATATATATATATATATATATATATATATATGACAACAATTAAAAAACTCTTTTAAATAGCTGGCGAATTTTCTGTATGTAAAGGATATTGCAAGGTATGATGTTAACAACGTCCCAATAATAAGATTTTAAACTTGTTATATCTATAAGAGAACGATTCCTTTAAAAAAAAAAAAAAAAAAAAAAAAAGTAGCTAGTTTGTACTAAACCCAAAATAGTTGTCTCTCGCCAGTTAAATAACTTACATTACACATGTGAGTTGTTACAAGATAAATTTGAAGAAGCCAGCACACAAACCTTCACATTAAAGGCAGTTCGTAAAAAAATTTTCCTTAGCTCGGTGAGGGAGTGACACGTGTAAAGGGGCCCAAATCACAATAGTCGGAATAGTTATTGGTGGTCTACAGGGCCACAGCAGATCAACCCCAAAACTTCCATCACAAGCTACCACCTCCCATAGTTACCCAAAACCAGAAGATGTAGCAAGGGCGGTGCCTGCACAGACTCCGAACCACAGAAACACGCGACCCTAAATCACCCAATCGAGGTGTGAATGAAACGGCCCGACCACGAAGCAGTTACCACATTCCCGCGGACAGGCAAACGATAACTGTGGTGGGAAGACCTCAACAAAACCACTAGTGAAGAAACTCATACGCTTCACAGTACTCAACTTCTCACACTCCACCACAGCGCCGGGAACACGTAGCACTTCCAAATACTCGTCAGTGCCAACCGCTACCAGTGGTTTCAACGGCCGATAAGAAGACATACGGTCCTACGCGCTGATCTGCAACGCAGCTTCCAAGCTTCATAAGCCACGTACATGCGGGTAAGGCAGACTCAGCCCCTGACAGCCAAGAGGTCGGGCAAAGCACGTGGCTAGCATTTGGCAAGTCACCGCCCAGTCCGTACTCCTCGATCGTCACGCGACCGTACACTTGCTCCACCTCCCGCCAGAGGGCCCGCAGACACTAGACGCGAAGCGAAAGAACTCCGCCTGGCGCGCTTTTCGAAGAGCCGGACACAACTACGGCTCACCCCATATCACGCACTTTATAGTGTTGTGCAGAGTATGTAAACGGAACGCTGACTCTGGTGCTACAACAGCTATTAAGTCTCATGAGGAGAACCCGGCAAGTCCCATAACCCGAATTCCTAGAAGCTTCGCGCTCAGTGCCAGGGCGGGGAAGGGCGGGGGGGGGGGGGGGGGGGGGGGGTGGAGGTGAAAACACGAGTCTCGGCTTACACGCAAATACTCTACCGTTTCTGAGAAAACGACAGTCAAAGCATTCTAGGTATTACGTGTATCTTTTAGCGAGCACATAGTTCAATCGAAGCGGCAGCACCGTGGCTAGTGTCGCGGCTTTATACTTTTGCGCCCATTGTTCGAAACCTGATTATTATTTCTATTTATGTTTTTCATTTATGTACATTTATGATCGCGTAACTTCTGCGCTTCTGTGTAACTTTTAATGCAAGCACAGTTTGCAAGCACAGACATAAAAAAATATGTTTTATTATTGTTGTTATGTTGTACATAGATGAACGTTCACCATCACCACCATCACCAACACCATCATCATCATCATCAAAGACAGAAGTTTCCTATTATTCTTCATAAATTTCGAAAGTTGTTTATGAATAACAGAAACATGTTTTAAGTAAGTTTGACGAAGTATCGCAGCGTGGTATGTATCTTTCTGGTTTGCATCTTTTTATTGTAACTTTTTGTCGGGGAAATTATATTTTTTGGCGCTATATGAAAAATCGATATTGTTTTCTTTATTTTTACTATAACATCTCTCTGTTTCACGTTATAAATCAACAAATTTCGAATAAAACCTGAATGAAACATCGAAAATTTCAGTACTGTTATAAAGGCAGTTTATTCTTAAGTAACAAACCGGAGGATAACTATGTAGAAAGCCGGCCGGAGTGGCCGAGCGGTTCTAGGCGCTACAGTCTGGAACCGCGCGACCGCTACGGTCGCAGGTTCGAATCCTGCCTCGGGCATGGATGTGTGTGATGTCCTTAGGTTAGTTAGGTTTAAGTAGTTCTAAGTTCTAGGGGACCGATGACCTTAGAAGTTTAGTCCCATAGTGCTCAGAGCCATTTGAACCATTTTTGAAGCTATCGCTATGAGGTAAGGTAACGCAGGTGCGACCTTAGTTGACCAAAGCTACTAGGAAAATTATCATAGTCTACGCTTACTTGTGGTAGACAGCAGTAGCCACTTACTACTCAAGTCAACAGGCATTAACGCATGCATTACACGTGGAGCACCTCATCTGAAGCATAAGGTAACGAGTGAAATAGCGGTTGCGCTTTTATACCGTCGTGGAGGACTAGAATCCATCAGGATGAAAGTACACAGTGCTGTTTGTCCAGAGAATGATACCCTCGTTGTCTGATTAAGCTTTCCGTTCACATTATCTCGTCTCGTCTGTGCCGGTCGCCGCTTCGCGTATGATGGCGAGCGTGGCGTATATAATATGTTTAGCCGGCGCGTGACGTATTGTGATTGCAGGCCACTTACTATTGGCAGGCGGCGTTGATTTGTGGCGACGCGCTCGCAATACACTCCCGCGCAGCCATGACTCTCATTTTGGAGAGGGGGCGACCCACGCATCTGTCTTCACTAACGCGCCAATTACTTTCGACTGAGCGCGCAATCACTGCGTCGCCTGCTGCGGGGCCGGGCATTTGCCGGTTATCGTTTCCGCCGCGTTTTTCATTTTTATTTTTCTCTGCGCTGGGGCTGTGAGATTACATACCGGACGCCACGCACCGCCATCAACAACGCGCAGGGAAACAGCTGAGCCCAGCAGCGAAGTTCCCCATTCTGCGTCAGCTTTTATCAGTATTGCAGACTACTGTCCCTGTTTCCGCCCAATTTCTTCTTCGTGAGGCTTTAACACCGCGGCGACATGGGAGAGGAATCGAGTTTGTGTTAAAATGGGAATACTTATTAAGGGAAGGACACAACTTTTGTTACGTCCTACAATCTGTGTGCATCGCGAGCAGTATTTGAGGCGGATGTGCGCCGCCCGGGGTAGCCGTGCGGTCTGGGGCGCCTTGCCACGGTTCGCGTGGCTCCTGCCCCGTCGGAGATTCGAGTCGTCCCTCAAATGGTTCAAAATGTCACTGAGCACTATGGGACTTAACTTCTGAGGTCATCAGTCCCCTAGAACTTAGAACTAGTTAAACCTAACTAACCTAAGGACATCACACACACATCCATGCCCGAGGCAGGATTCGAACCTGCGATCGTAGCGGTCGCGCGGTTCCAGACTGAAGCACCTAGAACCGCTCGGCCACAGCAGCTGGCCGAGTCCTCCCTCGGGCATGGGTGTGCGTGTTGTCCTTAGCGCAAGTTAGTTTAAGTTAGATAAAGTAGTGTGTAAGCCTAGGGACCGATGACCTCAGCGGTTTGGTCCATTGGAACTTACCACAAATTTCCAAAATCACGACGGATCTGTACTCTGTTAAGATGAATCTGCACCCTGTATGCAGAAAGTACTGGGATGCAACACAAATTGCAATAGATTTTGAGCTGATGGATGGGGTTCGACCAACATGTCATTTATCTATCACCTTATTTATTTGTATGATTTTTGACTGCTAGAATTACTAAATTTTGTTAATACTGCTGTCTGTACTTTAAAAGTGAACACAAACAGACTCGACCGAAAAAATATTTATTTTGTTGGTAACGGGTTTCTGTCAGTTTTTGGCCAACCTCAGACCCCCATACTATGGTGGTAGGCGGTGGCGGTAAATGGAGTGGGTGTACTTCGCGAACGTAAACTGCTTTTTGCCAGACGGCTGTTCAGCTCGAGAAATGTTGTCAGAAATTACCACTGTCTGAGTCTATATTTCTTTCGTCTACCCCTGAGCTCTCTCTCTCTCTCTCTCTCCTTTTTTTTTAGTATACGTGCTAAGTAGTTGCTGATGCTCCCTGCACGTACATGTAAATACACAGGGTGGTCAGAAACAGTCCCAAAAGCTTGTAAGCGTGCTGCAGGGTAAGTTGTGCTGACAAACAATCGTTCACGAAAAAAATCGATACCTTGCACCGTTTCCGAATTTATTAGCATTGAAGCTAGCCAATCAGGCCTTTGTGCGCCCAACTTCAAGCGGCCCGCCACATACAAATACTGTTTGTTGTTCTCATAGCGTAGACGATAGCGCACGAGACTCCTCAGCTTCTGGCTGGGGCCCGATCCTCGTTACCGCCCCTTGTCCAGTTTTTATATTGCTCTCTTACTAGGTTTTTGAAAGCCAGGCGAAGAACTCGTTTAGGGACACCGTCTCTGGCGGGCCGCTTGAATTTTTGCGAGCCACGGCCTGCTGGGCTAATTTTAATGCTAATTAACTCAGAAAAGTCGCAACGTATCGACTTTTTTTCAACAATTATTTCTCAGCACAGCCTACTCTGCTATACCCTTACTAGCTTTACAGAATGTTTCTGATTACCCTGTATGCTCCGCAACCCTTGTACGGCGCAAGGCGCTGGGTGTATCGTACCAGTATTAGCGATTTTGTTTCCTATTCTGGTATTAAGTGTGCAAAAATAAATAAATAAATAAATAAAAAGAACGGCTCTGTATGTTTCTGTAAGTACCGTAATACCTCGTGCCTCATTCCCAGGCTTCGTGACTTACAATGGTAGAAGCATAGTTATCGCACAATTTTCTTCGAATTCAGGTTCTCTAAATTTATTCAACAGGTTTTCACGACAACTAGCCGTCTTTCTTCCAAGGACTCCTCTCCTATTCAACATACCATTACTTGTTCCTGTTCAAATTACCATTGTTGAATTTCAGACTGAAAAATTTGTGTCCCGATGTTTTTTTCTTATGTAATCCTTGTTAATGGTAGATGATTTGTTTCATTTCACCAAGCTACTTCGTGATCTCCATTCCTGCCCTTCGCCCATTTCCATGAAATTAAACTATTTGGTGAGAGTGTAGGGCTTCATTCTCTTGAGGTTGCCATAAATTCTTACGGTGCGTTTTCAGACGTTACCGTGAATGACCACGCCCACTTAATTGTCATTTAGTCCGACGCTATCACATATACATTGAAGTGCCTGAAGTTTTCTTATATTTTACTTTATTATTTCTGTTATTCTGATTCCTTCCTCTCTATTCAGGGTAGTTTTCAGGTTTAATGACCAAATTCTGTTGGTTTCGCTTTGTGTGTTTGAAAATGCATGTCTTGTAAATATTTTGGATGAGTTTGTGTCCATATTTTGCTTTTATCCGACGTCCTTAGCTTTTCCCTCGATTCAGTTTTCCTGAAATTCATCTCCAGCATACTTCATTAGTATGCCCGTGTTTTTTACGACTTGTTATTATACGACTTTGTCTGGTGCGTAGCGGAGGGTACTTTGTGTACCATGTTCATTTTTCCATTTTCCTGTCCCAGTCACGAACAGTTCGCGGGAAAAACTTTTCTGGTAATCCTCGAGTTAAGGTCTAATCTGTCTCATTTCTATCTTCGTAGTCTTTTCGCGGGATATACGCAGGAAGAGACAATGCACTGCTTGACTCAGGTGAAGAGAAGCTGAAATAAACCAACGTTTTTGTTATAATCTCACCAAATATTTGAAATCGATTGAAAAATTTCTCACACTAAACTAAAGATCAGAAAATAATTTATTTGAAAACCAGTTTTTAACATGCCACGTTTTCAAGTCCGACTTAAACGTATAAAATAATTTCTCTTAACCCGTACATATTCGTAACCCCACACAGATAGTCCTGAAAATCTGTGATTGTGAATTTTTAATAGCAATGAAAATATATGTAAGATATAAAACGAAAAACGTGGGGTGCATGCGTTTTTCGTTTTATATTTTACATGTATTGTCAGAGCTATTAAAAATTCACAAAACGTATATTAAAAATTAATTTTTATTGAAATAGTTATTATATAATAACAGTACTGAAACATTTTTGTAGCGAGTAGCGTATGCTATACTTCCGAAAAAAATCTACTGACAAAGTCTCCAGTTGATTTAATATTTTTTCTTATTTATACTTAAAATGAGTAGTACGTATCTTACATGAGGCGATCTAGACAGCATCGTGTATCTTTTCTCAGCAAAATCGGCTTTGTCTTTGGCAAGTGTAACTGGTAACTGTCTCGCTCCACTAGATTAACTTGTCCACCTTATTTTTCTTACGACCACCGAACTAAGGAGCGAATTCTTATTTTCAATCTCGCAATATATTGCTAATGTTAAGGCATACTCGTTGAGAGCTTGAACGAAATCTTAATGCTAGGCAGGGTATGACTCATATTTCAGTATTACTTATCTGATATCTGAACGATAGCGTTACCGTTTCATGGCGTACATGTAGTCTTTAACATCTCATTGTCCGTCAGTCATATGTAAGCTACATGCCACAGAATTTTTCCTAAGGTTGAAAGTCATCAGAGCTAGGACAGGAGAAAGTAACAATTTTGTAAACCTCAGCATTGAGAAATGCGTAGGGGAAGGAAACAAAATGACACATGATAATGGTAGTTAGGAAACATCAGAACAGAATAATGTTTGTAAGTACGACTTCCTTCTGGAAAAGATATTTACTGTTATCAGACATTGATTTTCACCTCGGAAAAATATTTCTGAATCTGTACTTACGAAACACAACATTGTGTGAAAGGAAAACAAGGACCATAGTAACAGCGGAGAAGAGAGATTTTGAAGTAGTTAAATGTGATGTGACAAAAAGTTTTTCAATAAGCCGATAAAGTACGAAATGAAGAGACTCAAAGAAGAATGTACTAGGAAAGACATTCATAGAAAACTTATGTTGTGGGAATACATAGGATGTTGGAATACTTCTAAGGCGCTCACAAAAACTGAAGCTTATACTATAGCGAAGAAAATGAATAAGATGATGTTTCACGGGATAACAAAGATTAATATCTGAGAAAAAAATTGCGCGCGTTGTGTAGCAGAGATGCATATTTTAGCATAAAGTAGGTCGACAGAAACGGACCTGTAAATCGAATATTACGAGGCTTGAAAAGAAAATCATCCTTGTGAATTTCAAGTGATCCATCAGACATTCTCCGTGATCAATTTAGGATAATCAGAGAAATATTATATCTAGGTGTGCTGGTGGTGATTTGAACACACCACTTAGTCCGGTGCTTGTCTTTGATACGATACGAAGTCTCTGTATTGATATAAGACGAGCTAATGCAAGGAACATCATCCGTCGCAGGTGATCTTCATCCTTAGATGGTGACAGAGTTGTTTGTGATGCTAAGGTAGCTGATGGATTAAAATAAAACTTGACTGACGTCATTTATCATACTCGGTTTTTGCCCTCCGGTAACTGCCAGAGCGCCTACTGCGGTTCATTTATCCTCCACTTCGCAGTGAGTTTAATATCAAAGGAGGGGAATATTAGTCAATAGCGTGAAAGAAGTGCCTGCAGAACAGCCATCTCATCTTTTCCGTCTTAGTACCCGAATGTTTGCTTTCGTGGTCGACTATCATTATGGGCTAACGTCTCTTATAACGTAATCCCTTAGTAACTGGTCTGAAGCTTTACTTTCTCCCTTTCATCAAGACTAAATTAACAGTTCCCCTTAAAAGGATTCCACGTAAGCCTTTTAAATACACTTGTCAGCAAAGCTGATGCATACGTAAATCTTAACCTCTCTATCTACAAGTTATAAAGGTCATCCCGATTTTTCTGTTTTGTGGACGTCGAGACTGAAAGCGGTAAGAAAGTGGCTCAGATTGGAGGAGACTGGGGGTTTAGTTTAATTAGCCTCCACGTGACTGAAGGCACCATGGGTATATCATATTTCAGTGATCTCTTCGATGTGATCAGCACGACCTTTTGTATATCGTGCCGGTTCGATGAAATACTTTACTCTCGAATCGAAACGTACAAACATTCAGTTGAAATGGTAGTTGGTAAATACGTACGCATCTGAGAAAATACAAGTGCTCATTTCCGGGAACGTCTTGGTGAGTTTTTGCGCAACATATTTTAATATGCTGATTCTTTTACATCACATCCATTTGCAAAGGAGCGATGTTATGAGGACCGAAAGAATAACGATGTGATCGGCCACATGTTTCAAGCGAAATTATAGGGGTCATTGTACACACCAAAACTAGGCTTTCATAAAAGTTTCTTCCGCCGGCATCGTGGGTTCATTTCCAATGCGACGAACGTTTTTTCAATAAGAACAAACGTAACCACAGTTTTACTTTTTTTTCCAAACAGCTCCTACACCTTTCAACTTCTTCTTGGTCCTTTATTTTTCAGATACTTGTTAATGGGTTAGCCGGGGGTGCTAACGCGCTACTTCCTGGACTCGGGTACGCGCGCCGGCCCCGGATCGAATCCGCCCAGCGGGTTAAGGACGAGGGCCGGTGTGCCAGCCAGCCTGGATGTGGTTTTTAGGCGGTTTTCCACATCCCACTATGTGAATACCGGGCTAGTCCCCATGTCCCGCCTCTGTTACATGACTCTCAGAAATTTGAAAACTATTTGATGGCTTACACTAGACACACACATCTGGGGTACACTAATTTTGTCCTGGGGGGTACGGGGTGGCGGCAGGAAAGGCATCCGACACTAACATCGCCAGATCCATAGCAACAGGGCCGACCACGCGTTGAAGTGGGACAAAGGTCCAAGGAAAATCATGACTTGTTAATGGCTTATGGCCGAAACCGATTAAGCAAAGAAGCTGGCAGTTGCAGGCTCCAAATCACGGTTCGGCATACAGATTTAATATGTCAGGGAAAAAGCTCTTTAAGGGTTTCGGTTGTTCAAAACATTTGTAGTATTGGAGAAAGATGTGCACGAGGCCAGGAGAATACTTCCCGGCCTGGGGCAGAGCTGGAATTCATAGTAATACAATGTGAATTCTATTATGTCGATGTGTGTAACACAAAAAATTGACTAGTGGGACTGTTTAATTTGTACAGTTTTTAAGGAGTGGAAGTAGTTGTGCGAGTTTAGTTCAGATAAACTGTTATAGAGCGATATATTACAATTGTTTTGTTTTGGCCGCTTCAGCACTACTGGAAATTCATTGAAAGGTTGTTGAAGTTTTTGGAGTCTGCTCCTTTATTTTTCAATGCTTAAACATAGACTGCTATAATTCAACATGGCCATAGCCTTCTTCAAAATGAGTTACGTGAAGGACGCATGAGAACTGCAACCATAGACCGAATAAACTAGAAATTGCTCAGTCATACTCAACATCAGCCATCGTAAGTGTAGGAAATAGCTGTTGTGCAAGGCATACAAGAGACAGGAATTCGGAACATTTTACTATGAGATGTGTATAGTCTGTGTGTAAACTGGATAGTGAACAGTGCTTGTGGTAGGGAAGTGGCCACACTTGCGGTATAGAAAAACTAAAAATCTGTTTCCTGTCTAGCAGTGCAGTGATGCATGATGCATGAGGTGATTTGCGTAGATTGTCTTCATGTGCGTTTCTTGCGTTAGTTACCTTACTTATTAATTTTTGTATTCCGCATATTGTTACCACATATAGTGAAAAATAATCATTCCGGGGGTGCCTGAGTACTGTCTCGTCATCGGTCTAAAAGACGCCTTGCGGGAGAACCTTGTGGAACAACCTCTAGTTGCACCTTGTGAAGTGTTTGGTTAGAGAAAACGCGAATTCGGGTGGTCGCTCTCCAGTTCACAGACAGACTCTACCACATGCACTTAAATTAAGGATAATGGTGATACATGGCGAAACAACGCTCTGGTGGGTGGTTTGCGGTTTTAAATCACCTCGGGGTATGACCGTGCGGTGCATCTGACCTGCAGTCGTCGCACGGTGACGCTGGCAGTAGTCCACATACACAGAGGTGTGTTGGTGCATGTCAGCGTAAGGTGCAGCGAGTAAGTGTACAGACGTTTTCAGACGTTCTGATGGTTGCCGTGTGTTGAAAATGGCTCAAAGAACATATATTCATGACATTATGAGGGGTAGAATACTAGGGCGAATGGAGGCTAGTCAAACACAGCAGGTCGTAGCACGGGCCCTCTGTGTGCTACAAAGTGTGATCTCAAGATAATGGCAACGATTCCAGCACACAGGAAACGTGTCCAGGAGCTACAGTACGGGACATCCACAGTGTACATCACCACAAGAAGACCGACATCTCACCATGAGTGTCCGCAGACAGCCACAGAGTACTGCAGGTAGCCTTGCTCGGGACTTCTCCGCAGCCACTGAAACAGTTGTCTCCAGACGCACAATCTACAAACGACTGAGCAGACACGGTTTATTCGACCGGAGATCTGCAAAGTGCATTCCACTGACCCCTGGTCACAGGAGAGCCCGTAAAGCCTGGTGTCAAGAACACAGTACATGGTCATTGGAACAGTGGTCCCAGGTTATGTTCACGGACGGGTTCAGGTGTAGTCTGAACAGTGATTCTCGCTGGGTGTCCATCAGGCGTGAACCAGGAACCAGATACCAACCCCTTAATGTAATTGAAAGGGACCTGTATGGAGGTCGTGGTTGGATGGTGTGGGGTGGGATTCTGATTGGTACACTTACACCACTGCATGTCTTTGACAGAGGAACTGGAACAGGTCAGGTGTGTCGGGACATCATTTTACACCAGTATGTCCACCTTTTCAGGGGCTCAGTGGGTCCCACCTTCCTCCTCATGGATGATAACGCACGGCCCCACCGAGCTGCCATCGTGGAGGAGTACCTTGAAACAGAAGATATCAGGCGAATGGAGTGGCGTGCCTGTTCTCCAGACCTAAACCCCAACGAGCACGTCTGGGAAGTTCTCGGTCGACGTATCGCTGCACGGCTTCAAACCCCTACGACACTTCAGGAGCTCCGACAGGCACTGTTGCAAAAATGGGATGCTATACACCAGCAGCTGCTCGACCACCTGATCTAGAGTATGCCAACCCGTTGTGCAGCCTGTGAAGGTGTGCATGGTGATCATATCCCATATAGATGTCGGGGTACATGCGCAGGAAACAGTGGCGTTTTGTAGCACATGTGTTTCGGGACGGTTTTCTCAACTTATCACCAATACCGTGAACTTACAAATCTGTGTCGTGTGTGTTCCCTATGTGCCTATGTTATTAGCGCCAGATTTGTGTAGTGCCACGATGTGTGGCACCACATTCTGCAATTATCCTTAATTTATGAGCATGAGTGTAGTTTCTTAATACATTTCAAAATTGTTCAGATGGGGTGTATAACATAAAAAAAATTTTAGTTTCTGTCAGACGGTGACTTTAATATCGCTACTTGCCGCTGAATTATAAAAATTGTAGTAACTTTTTTTTTTCACATCAGAGTGACACAGAAATAAAATTATACAATTTTACAGTCAGATGATTAATATGACTTCATTCCCTTACATTAACCGACGATTGTGGCGACACCCCCTGCTACACGGAAAGCAATAGGAAAGAGAGAATGGTATTCCGGAGACATCCCAGAATCGCACTTAAAAAATGGGATCTGCTCAGTGGATCACGTGTCTTAATTTGAATGTGGAGTGATTTCCCGTGTGAGTGCGTATTGTATCCAAATGTCGCTGATTCGCACCGCGTGGCCGAGGCGTTATCTCGGTAGCAGCAAGTGCGCCGACCTCAGTGGTGACGTCACGGGCGGCGCCGGCGTGGCCCCAATTTGCCGCCATTACTCGCGCCTATGTCTGCCGCCGCCGTAAATCAGCAGGCCGGGCCCCCGGCCCGGGGTCCCAGTGTCATGCGCCGGCGTGTTCCCCCATTGTTTTCTTCAGCCCCGCACTCGCCGAATCACCAGTTGGCTGCGAGGTCAGCTAATGAGGAAGTAAATAACGGGAGGAGAAAATAAATCTCCCCCCAACGATGGACATCAATTTTCTTGTAATCAGCGATGCCCGTAGACTAACCAACAAACAACCATGAAAATGAGAAACCAGCAGAAAAATGCTTCTATCGGAGAACAAATACTGCGAATATGTTTCTGTTTATTTGAAAGACTCTGACTGGAATGTGGGGTACCAGCTGCCTCATACTACCTTCCTCAGGACCTTTAAAAATTTTCCCAAGAATTGTGGCAGGCGAACACACTCGCGTCTTTTGTAACACGCAATTCATCTCAAACTCCCACAAGCTCCCTAAGTAATTCACACCCATTAGTCCACAGCTGCGCGTCGCTCATACTCCTCCACTCTCAGTTGTGCTTCCTCACTCACTCATTCAGCACAACTCATTGTCGTTATCTCTCTGTGTTTCACTCTCATTGCCTCCTTTATCGCAGCGACAGTCTCCTTCGTTCTATCCTACTATTACAGTCTCCTTCCACTTTTTCTGTGGTGCTTCAGTCTGGAACCGCGCGACCGTTACGGTCGCAGGTTCGAATCCTGCCTCGGGCATGGATGTGTGTGATGTCCTTAGGTTAGTTAGGTTTAATTAGTTCCAAGTTCTAGGTGACTGATGACATCAGATGTTAAGTTCCATAGTACTCAGAGCCATTTGAACCATTTGAACTTTTTCTGTCTCTCTCTTTCTCTCTCTCTCTCTCTCTCTCTCTTTCTCTCTCTCCCTCTCTCTCTTACTGCTAGTATCTGATTCCTTCCTTCCTACTGCTGTTGTCTCTTCTCATTGTACCATCTCCTAACTACGTTTTCGCCTCACACCGGATTTTATGTGCGTATTATACGTGTACAAGTAGGGTAAATTTGAGCCTCTCTATCTCGGAAACGGATGAAGATATGAAGAAAATTTTCAAGGTTGTTAGAGAACGGAACCTTAGGAATGCATTGTGAGAATTACAGCCATTTTCTGTGCATAGCCGCCTTGGAATTCTCGGCTGAGTTGTGGCCCAATTTGACGGCTAAAATACAGAAAAACACCCTTTGTGTGGATTTTCCTAGGAACAGCCCATGAATTAATGGTGCCTCCATAAGCCCCATCAAGTCCACCGTAGACTACATCAAATGTAAAAGGAACTAACCGATGTGCTCCATTTGCCTAAACACGAGAAAGTTTGTAATATTCATACGAGGGTGACCCCAAAAGTAAGGTCTCCTATTTTTTTTTACAAGTACATAGACCTGTTTATTTTTGCAATGGTATACGTCAGTTTACAGCTTGAACATTTAGCTATTTTTCGACATAATCACTATTTATGTCGATGCATTTTTGTAGACGCTGTGGCAGTTTTTGTATGCCCATGTCATACCAGCTCGCCGCCATGCTCTTCAGAAAGTTATGAACCTCTTCTTTCACCTCGTCGTCGGAGCTGAATCGCTGGGACCACAATTAACGCTGACAGGTACTGTGAGACTCTGAAAAAACTCAAACGGGCAATTCAGAACCGGAAAAGGGGAATGTTGAGCTAGGGCTTACACATTCTCCATGACAACGCTCGCCCACACATCGCTCGGCAAGCGGTTTCTCTCCTGCAACAGTTTCAATGGAACATAATCACCAACCCACCCTATAGTCCTGACTTGGCGCCCAGTTTCCTAGGTTAAAAGAACATTTGGCCGGAAAGCGATTCAGCTCCGACGACGAGGCGAAAGAAGAGGTTCATAACTTTCTGAACAGCATGGCAGCGAGCTGGTATGATATGGGCATACAAAAACTGCCACGTCTACAAAAATGCATCGAAAGAAATGGTATTATGTTGAAAAATAGATAAATATTCAAGCTGTAAACTGATGTAAACCATTGTAGAAATAAACACGTCTATGCACTTATAAAAAATAGGAGACCTTACTTTTGGGTTTACCTCGTACATCGACTCTGTACTGTAGGCTAGTGACTGTAAGACGATCCTTCAGTTAGGTATACAAATGGTTCCTAGCCGAAGGGCTATCCAAAACACTTGACCCTATCTCTTCATACCAATAGAACACGAGGTATGAGCACCTTAAAGTCCTGATTTTAAAGCGAATTTTTTGAACATATTAGGATCAGATGTTGTCCCTTGCATACCGATTATATATCTTGTACACTCCGTGCTCTGCTGCTTCCAAGAAACTTACAATCTTCCTTTCTAGTGGCTACGATTTTAATGATACAAACAGTAGCCAGCTACGCATTCGTTTAACCACATGAAGCACGTACTACGACATTTGTACATACGATCTTTTGTAGTGCATGTCCGAAAGACAGTATGACATAGCGATAGCACAGTGAGGCTCTGGAGATACGCATGTGCTCCGATTCTGGACCAGCAATAAGAGTGTCCAAACTTATTTCGCCATTTTAATCACCAGACATGAAGTTCATTGGAATGTTCAAATGGCTCTGAGCACTATGGGACTTAACAGCTGTGGTCATCAGTCCCCTAGAACTTAGAACTACTTAAACCTAACTGACCTAAGGACATCACACACATCCATGCCCGAGGCAGGGTCGAACCTGCGACCCTAGCAGTCGCGCGGTTCCAGACTGTAGCGCCTAGAACCGCTCGGCCACCCCGGCCGGCACATTGGAATGTCTACCCGTTTAGTGCATGTAACTAATGTGTGTTGTATGTGTGTATTGTGGTGCCATCGATACTATGAGGATGCAAGCCAGGTTTCCCTTAAATAAACGCTGTAATGGTCATGAGCATTAGTTACCTTTCAGAATGGACGTGGTGGGTTAATGTTAGTCAAGAATGCCTTTAAGGCGACAAAGACGCTATTATCAGCACCTCACAGAGTGTGAATGAGGTCGTGTAATAGAGCTACGAGAAGCTGGATGTTCCTTCTGCAATACTGCAGAAAGACTTGGCGGGAATGTAGCCACTTTGTATGATTCCTGCCAGCGGTGTTCACGAGAATAGACGGTCGCAAGAGCGCAGTTGCTTGCACACTGGATTCGCATTCAGGAGGACGATGGTTCAATTCCGCGCCCGACCATCCTGATTTAGGTTTTCCGTGATTTCCCTAAATCGCTCCAGGCAAATGCCGGGATGATTCCTTTAAAAGGGAACAGCCGACTTCCTTTTCCGTCTTTCCTTGATCTAATGAGACCGATGATCTCGCTGTTTGGTCTCCTCCCGCAAACAACCCAATCATCCTGGCGGCCACATGGCACTATAGAGAGGGAAGACAATCGCGGTCGGCGTAGGGCTCTGGCACATCGTACTGCATCTGCAGCAACGATTTGAACAGTAGTTTTCGCCACAGTGAAACAAAGAAGTGTTACAAATCGGTTACGTCGAGGACGGCTCCAAGCAACACATCCTGTGGCGTGCATTCCACTAACCCCAAACCGCCGCCATTTCCGACTTCAGTGGTGTCAAGCGAGAGCGAATTGGAGGGCAAGGTGGAGGTCTGTTGTGTTTTCTGATGAAAGCTGGTTCTTCCTCGGTGCCAGCGATTGCCGTGCATTGGATAGAAGGAGCCCAGTTGAGAGCCTGCAACCAACCTATTTGGACCAACACCTGGAGTTATGCCTGGGATGCGATTCCATATGACAGCAGGAGTACCCTCGAGGATATCCCACGCACCACGACAGGAAATTTGTACGTCAGTCTGGTGATTCGAGCTGTTGTGCTGCAGTTCATAAACAGCATTCCAAAGGTGGTTTTCCAGCAGGATAACGCTAGCCCACATACGGCTGTTGTAACCCGACTTGCTCTACAGAATGTTACCTTGGCCTGCTCAGTCACCAGATATGTCTCCAGTCGAGCACTTATGAGACATCATCGGACGACAGTTCCAGCATCATCCAAAACCGACGTTAACCGTCCCTGTATTGACCGACAAGTGCAACAAGCTTGAAACTCCATCCCACAAACTGATATATACGTCATCTGCACGACACACGCATGCACATCTGCACGCTTGCATTCAACAGTCTGGCGGTTACACCAGTTATTAATGCAACAGCGTTTCATATTTCCAATGGCTTGTCTCACACTTACATTAACCTGTAATCTTACGACGTTAATTACTTAAATTTGTTACCCAAACAAATGTATTTCCGTAATTTCATTATTCTACATTAATTTTTTGTTCGTGTTGGGATTTCTTTTGCCATGAGTGTATCACAATAGCCTAAATCGACCATTGGCTGTAGTGTGACTGGCAGCCTTCTTCCATAAATGGATCTGCGACCTACGTCGAATTCACAGAACTTGGACCTACGACCCTATACCTTCCAAGTACGAAAATGTAGAATCAGATTGGTTCAAATGGCTCTTAGCACTATGGGACTTAACTTCTGAAGTCATCAGTCCCCTAGAACTTAGAACTACTTAAACCTAACTAACCGACCGATGACCTCGCTGTCTGGTCTCCTTCACCAAAACAACCAACCTAACTAACCTAAGAACATCACACACATCCATGCCCGAGGCAGGATTCGAACCTGCGACCGTAGCGGTCGCGCGGTTCCAGACTGTAGCGCCTAGAACCGCTCGGCCACCTCGGCCGGCCTCTAGAATCGGAATGGGGGAAAAAAAAGAAAAATAACAAACGATTAACCGGATTGTTCAGCGATGTAGACAACATATTTCGCCTCATAAAATTTGCACTGTTACTGACAAACATTATTATGACTTGATATTCTCAATCTGGATTACTTGTGAGTTGCGCGGCTAGTGACGGATACGTAGACGCGCTAGATTCTTACTTTGGCGGTATATTGTGGTCTTAAAGCTGACTTTCGAAACAGTGGATTAATGTTCATTTATGTGCCCTTTGTCAGGTCACCGCATATCGGTTAACGGACCTTAGCCTGATGGAGGGAGATTGTGGCCAGCGCTATGTGCGACTGTAATTCGTGAGCTTTGCTGACGCGTAAATCGTGTTGTGTACGTCTCTTACCCTAGCCAGGCTGAACTCGGCGAAAATCCCCCGTAGTTAACTGGGACAGCCAGATGCTTTATTAGCAGTTAACCGCATGCTGTTTGCTAAACTGGCGGATGTACCTCGGCTGTAGTGCGTTGCGGTATTACTGTCTACCACACAGCACACATTGCGCAGTGTAGAAATTGTTGTCGTGCAACTGTGTCCAGCTGTCAGCCTTTCGAATAAATAGCTGCAAGTGACCTGCAGTAGGTAATACTGTGCTCATTGAATACCATGGGGCGTTTCTCGCGTGAAAAGACGTACCGAGATTGTCGTTATTGGTGTTGGGTGGTGTGGTGTTGGGTGTTGCGGATGGATAATGGACAACTGGTACCTTAAAACTAGTCAGAAATGAACATTTTTTTCCAACTGACAGAATACCTGCTCCGTGCTGAATAGCCTCCACGTCGACAAGGTGATTACTTGCAAATTAACTGTATAAAACTGTCTATAACATAATTTCAGCCTCTTATTATCGTCGGTAGAAAACGGTCGTCAGTGTCACTTTGGAAAGACTGTATTCACACTGATATATTAACTGTTTTGTAATTTTCGATTCGGTTTAGTAGATGAAGCGGTGCAAAATAGTAGGCGTAAAAGGTCTGGTTAAGTGACGCTTATGTTGAAGGGAGATGTATGGATTCAGTAGTAGAGGATAGGACAAGGATTGACCAGAAAGGACGATAAGTGCTTTTTGTTTTGAAGGAGGGGATATGACTGTAGACCGACGTAGCTATGCTGCCAACGCAATGGAAAGCATGGAGAAGTGTAGTGCATGGAAAGAGGACAGAGTGAACACTTAAAGACAAATAGTATTTATACACTGATATAACAGGCACAACTGTCTCTCACTTCTACGTTAGTATTACGTAATTCCTGGCTTTCTAAGAAGACCTGCTACATTGCTATTAAGAAGCCAGATACCGTACCTCTCAAACTAAAATCAACAATTAAAAGACGCTGTGGCTACACATGGAATCGAACCTTCTACCTTAAGCATACTAACTACTAATTAGCCAGCTCTGATATATGATACTGAAATGCGAAGGTACTAGTGTATCTGAATACAGTGTTATCAAATTGTCATTCGTTGACAGAGCGAAATTTTGTTGCAGATATTTTTGTTTTCCAAGTAACCAAGATAACGCGCGCCAAAGTCCATGTAACCGAATTTTTCTTCATCCTTTTTTTTTTATAAAGCTTTCCTCTGTTCCTTTAATTGCCGCCCTTTAACTAATACATTCTAGAAGTAGCTATAGGTATGGGTAACTATATTATTTAAGTGCAAATGAAAGCACCATTTAATTTTTTAGAACGACATATTATCCGATGAATATTGCGGAAACCTATACATCTGAAGCTGCTGATTCCTGACTATTTTCTACCCTTTCTCATTGCTAACGGATGACTGGTGGTGTATATTTTGTTTGTTATGCCCGCAGCTTTGCTTTATTTCAACAACAGAAACTCGCATTTACTCTTCAGTGTCGTTTATGTAGCCTGGCGCTGTGTACTTTCGTCCCCATGTGAACGCTAGATTCAGTAAACTGTGACGATTCCAGCTGTTATTCTCTCGTGTCCCACGACTCAAGTAAAATCCTGATATATACTCAGCATAGAACATGCCGTTGTGCCCACTATTACAATTAGAGAGGTACATAGGAAATGATTTCAACACAGTCGCAACTAAATTAATCCGTAAAAAATAATTTTCAGATGAAAATGCCCATCAAACAAGCCAATTCATTTCGGAATTAAAATGTGCGCCGATTCGCCGAAGCGATAACAGCGATAGAAGCCCGGTTCAGCTTTGAGCGAATGCGTAATCGATATTATAGCTTACCCGTTCACATAAGAGACCTTGTCGATAGCATTTTCCGATAATGATGCCTAATACAAAGCTATAATAGTTATCTCGACATTGACACGCATCCTGCTTTACTGAAATGGTAATCCGGCTGCGAGAGATAACGCACTGTTAACTGCGAAAGGACGGATATTTGGGCCCAACTTAATTTCCTGACATTTGTTATGGTTGTGACGTCTCAAACACTGCTCCACTGCCCTTCGATTGCAATCACTGCTCGCTTGTCCAGCCGCGAAGGAATCCGCAATAGCTGTTTTGCTTGCAGAAGTTTCACTACATTGGAGATGCATTAACGCTGAACAATGACTGCACGTCACGCTACAATAACATCAAATATGGCTGTGAAGGAAGGATTTCCGGGTCTGTTCAACAGTTCTGGAATGAAATGGTTCTGTTGCGAGGCATAGAAAATTTACTAGAAACGATACGAACGTTCTATTAACAGATGTCATCTATTACACTAAATAACATCTCGAATTTCTTGATTGGCTTCACCTTTACAAAGACAGTAGATGTTCACCAGTTTTTCATTTATCAACATCAATAAACTGTTGGTACAATTACAAAGCTTCTGCAAAGAGATTTCATTCAAGAAAATTTATACTCAGAAAAATTAAACCCTCGAGTCTAACGAAAAACCCTCATTTCTACAAGCGACTTTACAACGTACAGTGGAACAAATATTTACGGAGTACTGCAAATTTCCGCAAAATACGGGCTGTCCAAAAAGTCTCTACGCAGTGCCGTATGATTGTTAGGTGCGCGTGCAGTAAGCCGCAGTGAATATATCGAAATGAAACTCAGTGAAATACAAGTTATTAGTTTATTGAATATTCATTTTTACTTACGAATTTTCACATTAAATTTTGAAAGTGTCTCCCCTGTTGTTGAGTACACAATTCAATTCATCTAATCATGTTTCTGTAACAAAAGCAGTGAAAGTGGATATTGCAGTTGATGGAGTTTGGACGGTTTTTATAGACAGTTGCTTTCGCTGCGCCGCAGAAGAAAAAAATCAGGTGGTGTTAGACCAGGCGATCGTGGAGGCCAAAGTCCCTGTGAAATTCTGCGATCACCAACAGCATCAGCAAGTAGTGACATTGAAACGTGAGCTGTATGCACGCTTGCACCATCTAGTTGAAAATAACCGTTCAGTATTTCACTTAACACAAGTTCTCCTATGAATGGGTACAGAATATCCAGGCAGGCGAACAATCATACGGCACGCGGGGCTAACAATCATACGGCACTGCGGAGAGACACCCCGAATTTGCAATAAGCGTAGACATTCTGTAAACTCCTACTAGTACAGAACGCTCGTTGTCTATTTTCCTATTGTCTAGTTGCGGCAGGACAAGGAATACTGCCTGATTAATTATAGTCACTACTGTATCTCTGTCCCATACTGTACACCTTCCCGCGGTGCGAATGCGTCTGTTCCTACAATTTTCTTCGTTATTTCCTAACGACAGTTGGGCAAGAAAATACCTGCAAGACATATTTCACTTAGTTCGTTTCTTTGCTCGTCTGAGATATGCCGCTTGTACCTGCAATCGTTCAACTGAATGTGACGCGAGTAACTTTGTTTAAGCCATCCCTAATCAGGAAGGAAGAAAGGCTTGGATTCACGGTCCCGTCGACATACAGATTATTAGAGACAGTGCACAAGCTCGGATTGTTCCAAGGTTGGCGAAGGTATCGGCCATGCCCCTTCAGAAGCCTGTGGCGATATAGAGAAATCACGGAAAACCTAAAGTGGGTGGGCTGACGCGGATTTGGACTTTCGTCCAATGAGAGTCCAGTGTGCTAACCATGCGCCACCTCGCTCGGTAAGTTTTTTTTTTTTTGAGGTTGAAATCCGACAACGGACCGTGTTCACCTAAACGAGTGTTGTAAATTGCCTAAAAGCCACTCCCTATATGACTATTGTACCAGGCCGACAGTAGTCAATCCAGGGCCCAGATTCGATCCGAATCACCGAGCGAGGTGGCGCAGTGGTTAGACACTGGACTCGCATTCGGGAGGACGACGGTTTAATCCCGCGTCCGGCTATCCTGATTTAGGTTTTCCGTGATTTCCCTAAATCACTCCAGGAAAATGCCGGGATGGTTCCTCTGAAAGGGCACGGCCGACCTCCTTCCCCATCCTTCCCTGATCCGATGAGACCGATGACCTCGCTGTCTGGTCTCCTTCCCCAAACAACCCAACCCAACCCTCGATCCGAATCCGTCATCTCCCTGTCTCTCAACACAATATTTTATGAGCGTTATACGGTCCAGACATGTATTCAGGTTACTGCCTTGTGAAACTGTCTGTAGCACTAGAGAACGTATCTACCTATCGCTAGAATTGGAGACATGTAATAATGTTAATTGAAAATTGGCATTAACTTTCACGATTTTAGATGTTATTCAGTCTTTACATTGAGCAAGCTGTGAGAGAACCAAGGGGAAATTTGAAAAGATAATTTAAATCCAGAAAGACGAAATAAAAACTCTGAGGTTTGCTGGCGACATTGTAATTCTGTCAGAGAAGGCAAAGAACTTTGAAAGAGCAGTTGAACGGAGTGGATAGTCGCATGAAAAGAGATTTACAGGTGAATAAAACAAAAATGAAAGAAGGATAATGGAAGTTAGTCGAATTAAATGAAGATGTGCTGAGGTAATTAGATTAGGAAATGAGACACTAAAAATAATGCGTGAGTCTACATATTTGGAGAGAAAAGTAACTTATGATGGCAGAAGTAGAGAGGATTTAAAATTCATACAGGCATCTGACAAAAAACCTGGTAAAAACATTCTAAAGCCAAGATCGCATAAACATTTCTTCATTTGCAAAAACCGGTTTCGCCCGACTTTGCTGTCATCTTCAGGTTTTCACAAATTTTTGATATAAAATATGTGCGCCCTGAGTTGTAACCTCACACTAAAGCTGTCAAGTTGGTGGATAAAATGTGTCACATTACACAGAGGTTTGTCATAAATGAAACAGTTAAAATAAAAAAAGCTGCTCGTACACGTGGCCGTGTCCATATATCTAGCCCTCGCAGATGATTGTTATGTCATAAAAATCACAGCGTACAATGAAATGCACAGTAGCACATCTGTGTACGTTAGCTGGGCATGTTGTAATCATTGAGGATTCACCTTAGACGGTGTGTAAAGTAAAACTGAAACATAAACGGACGTAATACTGTGAATTTCGTTGTGTACTGTGATTTTTATGATGTAACAATCATCTGTGAGCGCTACGTAATGCGTATGTCCATAACATGTCAATATATTATACGGACATGGTCATGTGCATAACGTCCTTTTTGATTTTAAATATTTTATTTCTGACAAATCTTTGTATAATATGATACATTTCATCCACCAACTTGACAGCTTAGCGTGAGGTTCCAACGCAGAACGAACATGTTTTATGGGAAAAATTTTTGAAGACCTGGAGATGACAGTCCGTCGAAATGGGTTGTTGTAAATAAAGAAATGTTTATGCGAACTTGGTTTAGAAAGTTTTCACCAAATAAAACAGATTGTTCCTAGTGATTTCTCAACATGAGAAAATTCAGTACAAGAAACTCATTTCTGAAAACATCAGTTGTTAGTAAGTCGTTTCTGAAAGTATTTGTCTGGAGTTTGGCGTTGCACGTATGCGAAACGCGGCCAGTAAACAGTTCGGACAAGAAGAGAATAGAAACTTTTAAAATGTGAAGCTACAGAAAAATGCTGAAGATTATATGGGTAGATCGAATAACTGCTGAGGAGATACTGAACGGAATTGGCGAAAAAGAAATTTATGGCACAAACCCCTTTCGGATATTTGCGACCTGTGTTTGGTAACCGATTTCATTCCACTTTTGTCCATTCCTCAAGAATTTACACATTATGCTTGTGGCGTCGTCGTACGCTTAAAAGTCCTCCATTAAGGTTATTGCTCGCAGAAATTGTTTTCCATCTGCTTGATCCCTTTCCTGCGAGTGTGAAAAGGGAAGCACTGTTGAAGGGGAACAAATGAAATGAATGAGAAATTTCTCCTCAGAAGCCCTGCCTCATCCATTTAATTCCATTGTACTTCTTTTCTCATTCGAATTCCAGAGTCCACGGCTAAGTTCTAATTTCTAGCATTCTCTTTTCTCTCAGAATTAAGATTAAATCTCTTTTTGTTTACTCAGAAATAAATCTCACGAAGAGTGCAATAAATAAAAGAAGTTGGAAAGATTCCGCACACAAAGCATCGCTTCTCTTCGTTTTTTTACTTGCCGCTGAAGCCTTATCGCGGAGAGAGGGAGGTTGTATATCCCTCCTGCAGTAATTCCCAACGCGGAGCGAAACGAGGATGGCGGCATGTGAACGTCGTTGGTGACTGCACCGCACTTACTGATCAAAGGGAAGACCGGCGCCAACCTTGTGTGAATGCTCTGAAAAGCTAATCATTTGCATATCACAGCGTCTTCTGCCTGTCATTTAAATTTCGCGTCTGTAGCACGTCATCTTCGTGGTGTAGCAATTTAAATGGCCAGTAGTGTTGTTACCCGCTCTGTGCCAGAGACAGCTGCAGGCTCTCGTAAACCCTGCAGTGTCACAAGCTGCGACGTACGTGCCGTGGCCTGTCTTTTTAGCGGGCATCGGTTCGAGAGAGATTACTTCGTAAACATTGAGATGCGTGAGAATTTAGCAAATTACTCAGATTGTACGCATCCAGTGTTTCATTATGAGAGCAGTTGGCAACTTCCAGCTAACTGCATTTATAATTTAAAACATTTTAAGCTTTTCTCGCTTGCATGCTTAAAATCAAATACGAGTACTTAATACATTTACTCATTTGTAAAGTAATCATGTATTTGAAGCTGTTTTATGTATGGGGGGTTCGACTCTTTTAAAGGACCTGGAGTGGGGAGTTTCCTGGTGAAATTAGACTTATTTTGCTCTTTGTTCTACATTATTGTCTCCCATGCAAGTAGAAATTGACGTGCGTTTCTTTTCTTAGGCCGGGTAATCGAACGAGCAGCTTACAAACTTTTTTTGTGCGAGAGGTTACTTCTGCTGTCTTCGGACTCAACAAAACAGGCCAGAGACGAGCAGAGAATAGCCGCTTCTCGTCAAAATGAGCACATTTCCGTAAGAGTGTGCCTTTTCTGCCGTTACAGCCGAAAATAGTGACGATGTTATAGTCTGTCTTAGTTCACGTATTGTGCAACAGTGAGTACACTGGTTGGTATGATTCCTGGTGACAAACGTGTTGGAACGTGGCACAAGTGAACACACAGGTGTGGTAGTCTGATGTGACGGTGCGTAATACGTGCAACGGGCTCCAGAGCAGCTTGCGCCCGCGCGACAGAAACAAGTTACTGGGCGGCCGCGCTGTGCGTGTCGCGGTGTGGCTGCGTGGGTGCGTGGCAGCGGGTGGCGATGGTGCGTGGGTGGGCGGCCACGCACGGCAACTGCCACGGCATCGGCCAGCGCCGCGCCCCATGGCCGCTGTGACAGCGCCGCTCGCCAACCTCCTGCGGATCGTCATAGGTGAGTCTGCAGCTGGTGCTGTCCTTCCCTTTTGAAGCGGGCGTTGCGCCCTGTTGTTGTGCAGTATCAGCACTGTGTGATTCGCATGCCATCGACTGTTTTTTTAATTGTATTTGTCCTAGATTTTTTCGTTGTCGTGTGTAGGCATCAAGCCAACCACCGGAAAGACGATTCCCCCCCTCTCCCCCTCCCCACCCCCACAAAAAAAGAAAGGAAGGGGGACAGCTTGTCTAGTCCCAAGAAAAAAAAAAACAATTTAATAATGATTTTACTAACAAGGGAACCTCCCCGTTGCAACCCCCCCCCCCCCTCAGATTTAGTTATAAGTTGGCACAGTGGATAGGTCTTGAAAAACTGAGCACAGATCAATCGAGAAAACAGGAAGAAATTGTGTTGAACTATGAAAAAGATAAGCAACATATACAAACTGAGTAGTCCATGCGCAAGATAAGCAACAACAAGGACAATGTGAGCTAAGGAGCGCCGTGGTCCCGTGGTTAGCGTGAGTAGCTGCGGAACGAGAGGTCCTTGGTTCAAGTCGTCCCTCGACTGAAACTTTTACTTTCTTTATTTTCGCAAAGTTATGATCTGTCCGTTCGTTCATTGACGTCTCTGTTCACTGTAATACGTTTGGTGTCTGTGTTTTGCGACCGCACCGCAAAACCGTGCGATTAGTAGACGAAAGGACGTGCCTCTCCAATGGGAACCGAAAACATTTGATCGCAAGGTCATAGATCAACCGATTCCTCCACAGGAAAACACGTCTGATATATTCTACACGACACTGGTGACGGCATGTGCGTCACATGACAGGAATATGTTGTCGACCCACCTAACTTGTACACTTAGCGAATGGGTAAAAAGATTCTTCTACCTTGCTCGATTGGGGTTTTCTTGTGGATGTAATAATCACTCCCAAAAAAGTGATGAAAGCATAAGAGAGTGTCACATAAACTGACAATAAAAAGTTAAACTTTTCTCTGGAGGGAAGACTTGAACCTAGGACCTCTCGTTCCGTAGCTGCTCCCGCTAACCACGGGACCACGGCGCTCCTTAACTCTTATTGTCAGTGATGCTGCATATCTTAGCATGGACTACTGAATTTGTATATTTTACTTATTTTTTTCATAGTTCCACACAACTTCTTCCTGTTTTCTCGATTGACCTGTGTTCAGTTTTTCAAGGCCTATCCACTGTGCCAACTTATAACTAAATCTGAGGGGGGTGCGATGGGGAGGTTTCCTTGTAAGCAATGCTTGTCAGATGAAATGAGCGGAGAACAATTGTCACTTCATGAAGTTAGAAGTCTCAGAGTTTAAGCACTGAGAAACCCTAGTGGAGGATATTTGTAGGGACCTCCAGCAGCCCGTCAGATCACGGACTAAACACGTAGTAAAACGCCCGGGAGTACGAATATGTGTGTGTGGGGGGGGGGGGGGGGTACCTCATACTGGCTTCTCGTTTTGTGACCGTGCGCCCCGTCCACACCACGTACCTGGTAATCCCGCGGCAGTCGTACTATTCTGCTCCACACTGCTGCTGGCTTGCCTGAAATTATTCATCGAAATATGCAAGCGAATAAGGGGAGCCACTCAACGTTAAAACACAACATTGTTCGACGTCTGGTATGAACAACAATATTCTGAGACGATTAAAGGAAAATCGCAGGTTGCACTGTTTACATTCTAATTCAGGGGTCTCATCCCAATTGATGAGACGAAAATTTAATTGCGATGGGTGACTGGAATTCGAGAGTAGGAAAAGGGAGAGAAGGAAACATAGGAGAATACGGATCGGGGGAAAGAAATGAAAGAGGAAGCCGTCTGGTAGAATTTTGCACAGAGCATAACTTAATCATAGCTAACACCTGGTTCAAGAATCATAAAAGAAGGTTGTGCACATGGAAGAATCCTGGAAATACTATAAGGTATAAGATAGATTATATAATGGTAAGACAGAGATTTAGGAATCAGGTATTAAATTGTAAGACATTTCCAGGGGCAGATGTGGACTCTGACCACAATCTATTGGTTATGAGCGATAGATTAAAACTGATGAAACTGCAAAAAGGTGGGAATTTAAGGAGATGGGATCTGGACAAACTGATTAAACCAGAGGTTGTACAGAGTTTCAGGGAGAGCATAAGGGAACAATTGTCACAAATGGGAGAAAGAAATACAGTAGAAGAAGAATGGGCAGCTCTGAGGGATGAAATAGTGAAGGCAGCAGAGGATCAAGTAGGTAAAAAGACGAGGGCTAGTAGAAATCCTTGGGCAACAGAAGAAATATTGAATTCAATTGATGAAAGGAGAAAATATAAAAATGCGGTAAATGAAGCAGGCAAAAAGGAATACAAACGTCTCAAAAATGAGATCGACAGGAAGTGCAAAATGGCTAAGCAGGGATGGCTAGAGGACAAATGTAAGGATGTAGAGGCTTCTCACTAGAGGTAAGATAGATACTGCCTACAGGAAAATTAAAGAGACCTTTGGAGAAAAGAGAAGCATTCATATGAATATCAAGAGCTCAGATGGAAACCCAGTTCTAAGCAAAGAAGGGAAAGCAGAAAGGTGGAATTAGCAGATAGACGGTCTATACAAGGGCGACGTACTTGAGGACAATATTCTGGAAATGGAAGAGAATGTAGATGAAGACGAAATGGGAGATATGATACTGCGTCAAGAGTTTGACAGAGCAGTGAAAGACCTCAGTCGAAACAAGGCACCGGGAGTAGACAACATTCCATTAGAACTACTGACGGCCTTGGGAGAGCCAGTCCTGACAAAACTCCACCATCTGGTGACCAAGATGTATGAGACAGGCGAAATACCCTCAGACTTCAAGAAGAATATAATAATTCCAATCCCAAAAAAAGCAGGTGCTGACGGATGTGAAAATTACCGAATATCAGTTTAATAAGCCACAGCTGCAAAATACTAACGCGAATTCTTTACAGACGAATGGAAAAACTGGTAGAAACCGACCTTGGGGAAGATCAGTTTGGATTCCGTAGAAATGTTGGAACACGTGAGGCAATACTGACCTTACGACTTATCTTAGAAGAAAGATTAAGGAAAGGCAAACCGACGTTTCTAGCATTTGTAGACTTAGAGAAAGCTTTTGACAATGTTGACTGGAATACTCTCTTTCAAATTCTGAAGGTGGGAGGGGTAGACTGGCAATGGCAAGGAAAGCGTTTCTGAAGGAGAGAAATTTGTAACATCGAGTATAGATTTAAGTGTCAGGAAGTCGTTTCTGAAAGTATTTGTATGGAGTGTAGCCACGTATGGAAGTGAAACATGGACGATAAATAGTTTAGACAAGAAGAGAATAGAAGCTTTCGAAATGTGGTGCTACAGAAGAATGCTGAAGATTAGATGGGTAGAACACATAACTAATGAGGAGGTATTGAATAGGATTGGGGAGAAGAGGAGTTTGTGGCACAACTTGACTAGAAGAAGGGATCGGTTGGTAGGACATGTTCTGAGGCATCTAGGGATCACCAATTTAGTATTGGAGGGCAGCGTGGAGGGTAAAAATCGTAGAGGGAGACCAGGAGATGAATACACCAAGCAGATTCAGAAGGATGTAGGTTGCAGTAGGTACTGGGAGATAAAGAAGCTTGCGCAGGATAGAGTATCATGGAGAGCTGCATTAAACCAGTCTCAGGACTGAAGACCACAACAACAACAACTACTTTTCAGATGAAATGAGCGGAGAACAACTGTCACTTCATGAAATTAGAAGCCTCAGAGTGTAAGCATTGAGAAACCCTAGTGGAGGATATTTGTAGGGATCTCCAGTAGCCCGTCAGATCACGGACTAAACACGTAGTAAAACGCCCGGTAGCACGAATGGGTGGGGGGTACCTTATACTGACTTCTCGTTTCGTGACCGTGCGCCCTGCCCACGTACCTGGTAATCCCGCGGCGGTCGTACTGTTCTGCTCCACACTGCTGCTGCGTTGCCTGAAATTATTTGTCGAAACATGCAAGCGAATAAGGGGCGCCACTCAACGTTAAAACACAACATTGTTCGACGTCTGGTATGAACAACTATATTCTGAGACGATTAAAGGAAAATCGCAGGTTGCACTGTTTATATTCTAATTCAGAAGTGTCATCCCAATTAATGGATGATTAACAGTCCAAAATATTCGGACGAGCGTACGCATTACCGACACGACTCGGGCGTTTGTTGATGATGCGGAAGCCGAATGATCGAACGCAAGGTCTTACGCTCGTCACACACACAGATATCTGGTAATAGTCCTCCATGTCACTAGTAATGATATGACACTGTTCGTAAAGTTAATTTTTCAGTTCTCAGTTCTCACTTGTACGAGCGTGCGCGTAATCGTCGCGGCGCGGGTGATTGTTGATAATGCGGAAACGCGATGATCGAATTCATGTCCTCACGCTCGCTACAAGACACTGCCACTTGACTGCACTCTTTTATGGTAACTAATTTCTACTGATTCACATCAGTTCATTCTGGGAGAGCGAACACGGCGCGGATGATCGATGCTGTGCGACACGCAACGAGAGGATACACAAATACGTTATCGACGACACTGCTCATTTTTTCATTACTTCTTGACACACTTTCCTCTGAATCACTTCCATATTTCATCACTTTACTGTAACAGCACTTGTAGCAACACTTCAACCTGAATACTAAATAAGGCTTTCACATGCACAGCTACACACTACTCAACATAACAGTACCGTGTCCCGAGCTCGACTCACTACAGACGCGGCTGCCCGCAAAGATACTCCACAACTAGGCCAGCGATATGACAATACGCTTACAACGAGATGGAACTATTTGAGACTGCGCCAAGTGATACAAGCCCTGACGTTAACAGAAGCTTTCCAGTATACGTAAGTGGTAACATCGAGCGGAAACCTCTAGGAGAAATCCAACGTTAAAGTATTGACGTGTCAAGGGAACCAGCTAATGGAAATATCCCGAAATGATATTATCGAGGCTCAGCCGCAACTTAGACGGTACATAAGCAAGAGATAAAATGAAAAGAGTCAGTCTGATGGAAAAAATTTGATTGAATAGTCTGACGGAAGAGTCCGAGAGCAGTAGTAAGCCAGTCAGGCGCAACCTGAGCACGCAGAACTAATATTCGTTGCGAGAAGTCCGTGATCAGATCTGGAGACCCACACATCAGCTGCAAGATAAGTAACCATTATCTTTTCTGGGGAATAGCTCTGAACATAGACGATCTCTCTTTGCCTCAAGAAACAGCTAGCATTTGTAGCTTTGTAATTAACAAGAACATTTTACAGGATAGTAATTGTCTCTTGTAAGCTTAGTCGAGTGGCCTGTTGATAAGAATAAATTGAGTCTGACAAGTAATACAGAAAGGAGTTAGGAACTGGCAACTCTTTTATAAGTTATCTAAGAGAATAAAGATATTACTTAAATGAATACTGAACTCTTCAGCATTGCCATCCTGCCATTAATCCTAACAAGATTACCACTGCAACCAATAACCACCCATTTCTACCTCGGAGAGCTTTCTCCCTCTCATCGCCAACAATAAAGGTTATCACTCAGGTAACCCTGAGATTGTCGTCAACGTTCCGATCGCACTACAAAACTGTGCTGGGACGCGACAGGCTGGGAGATTAGAATTAAATGTCTCGTCGACACCGAGGTCACTGGTCACAACAGCAGAAACTCGGATTATGGATGGAAGGGATCGGCCTTGCCCTTTAAAAAGAAACCACCTGGCATTTCGGTAGAGTGATTTAAGGAAATGTGGAAAACCGAAATCTGAATGCCCGGAAGGGATTTAAAACTCCGTCTCCTGAAAGTGTTAAAGAGAGAGAGAGACAGACAGACAGAGATAGATAGATAGATAGATAGATAGAGAGAGAGAGAGAGGGAGGGAGAATTACTCTGGGGAGTCTGCTCTGTCTAGATGAGATCAGAAATGCAGCGAATACAAGTGTAATGTTGAGGGTTGCATACATACAAATCAAGGCGCCGCTTTTACGTCAGTGCTTACTGCCTTTCTTCCTTCCCGCTACAGTTCCCAGAGTCTGAGAACGGTGGAGATGCGGTTGCTTGCTACTCGACGATTCTTTCTCTCTGGGATTAAACAGCACGCTACTTGTGTATTCTGTGGTGTCACCGCCAGACACCACACTTGCTAGGTGGTAGCCCTTAAATCGGCCGCGGTCCATTAGTATACGTCGGACCCGCGTGTCGCCACTGTCAGTGATTGCAGACCGAGCGCCGCCACACGGCAGGTCTAGAGAGACTTCCTAGCACTCGCCCCAGTTGTACAGCAGACTTTGCTAGCGATGCTACACTGACAAATACGCTCTCATTTGCCGAGACGATAGCTAGCATAGCCTTCAGCTACGTCAATTGCTATGACCTAGCAAGGCGCCATAGCATTTAATATTTATCTTATGAAGCATGTATACACAAGAGCGATGTTCTACAATTATGGATTAAAGTTAAGTATTACAGCAACTGCGTCCGTTTTTCTAAGTTTTCATTTCCTTGTAATGTTCCAGACCTCACGCCAGTCAGCGTGAGCTTAACAGCGTGCCTTTCGGCTTCCTCCAAACCCCGTGAATTGGCTCCTGCCAATTCACAACATATTCTGTTGGTCATGGCAGCTTGAGTTTGTGCACTAAAAGTGCACTAGAGTTTTCAGATGACAACTCTAAATTTATTTTGATGCTTCATCACCATTTACAGAATATAATTCATCCTGATGTCCTCTTTTCTGGTACCGTCTCACAGACTCGTTAATGTATCAAAAGTGTGTGCATGTCAACGTATTCCATGAATATAGATTAGATATTAAAAATAAGTTCATAGCTGTCGTCGAAAAAGATTTATGCATATACATACATACGTACATATATACATGCATACACGCACACGCACACGCACACACACACACACACACACACACACACACACACACACACACACACACATACACATATCGAGGGAGAGAGATAGAGAGAGAGAGAGAGAGAGAAAGATACACACTGAGGTGACAAAAGTCATAGGACAACGATATGCATATATATAGATGGCAGTAGTATTACGTACACAGAGTACAAAAAGGCAGAGCATTGATGGAACTGTCCTGTGTACACCGGTGATTCGTGTGAAAGGTTTCCGACGTGATTATGGCCGCACGATCAGAATTAACAGACACTGAACGCGGAATACTAGATGGAGCTACATGCATGGGACATTCCATTTCGGAAATCGTTAGGGAACTCCATAGTCTGATATTCTCAGTGTCAAGAGTATGCCGAGAATACTAAATTTAATGCATTACCTCTCACCACTGACAACGCAAAGGCTGACGGCCTTCACAAAACGTCTGAGAGCAGAGGCGTTTGCGTAGAGTTGTCAGTGCTAGAAGAAAAACCGCACTGCTATTTCGTATTTATTTGCCAACACCAGGCCCTCGACTCTCAATAAATATGTCCCTCCTGGGCGGTAATATACGTATTGTACGAGTGCAGGTAGTGACTCATGGACGACACTCGGAAGTCTGGGTCTGGCCGTGATTCGTGCACGGATAGCCGAAGCGGTTATGGCGACCGCTCGCGTAGAGCAGGAAACCCGGGTTCGAGTCCCAGTCCACCACAAATTTTCATTGTCGTCATTCTAATATACGGTCGATGATGGTGGTTCATATCCGTAATTGTGAATACATTTTCTGAAGTTCTTTGTAAGGGTTCATATCGAATATATTATGCTCTAAACTCTATGTATTTTTTCAGTGTGTCAAAAAACCATACGATAAATAAATAACATTAAAATGAGATTTATGTCTGACAAACTCGCTGCGTAATGTTTCTTTAAATTCAGAACGCAGTGGTGTGACTCCAGCTTGATCTGTGTGGTTGCGGTGAAATACTAATTATTTGCATATTCAAGCATGCAGTAAATGTCCCATACAAAATAAGTATAAAAAGTCCTGATTTACACCCCATACTGACGTCAAAAGATGGCGGAACCGCCAATTAGTACTTAACTGCAATCGTAAATTTTACAAGGGGGTGGCGGTGTAGGGTTAAGATAAACACTGATTCTAATTTATTGTGTCTCACAAGTTAGACTCCACATATTATTGTTTTGGGCATATTTCGTGCTAAAAACTGACATTTATCACAATATAGCTAACTAAGTACGATGTTTACTCGTAAAAGCTTTCGTTGTCATTATCTAGATCAAATAAAACGTGCCATCTCGTAATTCAAAAGTATCATAGAAAACTCGATTGCGTCAATGCGATCATGAAATACTACTTGATGAAACCCCTGGTCAAAATCTGTTTACCAGTTAAGGTTCAAAATGGCTCTAAGCACTATGGGATTAAACATCTGAGGTCATCAGTCCCCTAGACTTAGAACCACTTAAACCTAACTAACCCAAGTGCATCACACACAGCCATGCCCTAGACACGATTCGAACGTGCGACCGCAGCGGCAGGGCGATTCCGGACCACCAGTTAAGGCTAATGACACATAAACAGTACTGGAACCTGGTTATAATATCATACAGGACAGCAAAAAAGTACAAATAAATAACAACGACCTATGAGAATCTGTTAAAATATCTACCACTGTCGCATTTACCTGCTTTGAAATATTTTTTTGGTGAAAGCACGTCCCTGTGAATGGCTGCAATCCACTTAACGACGAAGAGTTTCATTTTTAGGAAAGTATAACTCATGGACCTTAGGTACAGTTTGATGATTTTGTTTACACCGAATAACACAACATTTCTACATGATTGTGAAATCTCACACTAAAATTGGTGTAGCCGCAAAACCACAGAAACACACAAGCAACAGCACTGTACGTTCAACACTCACGACAAAACCAGTGGCAATGCCTACCTGTTGTGACGTCATTGAAGACTGTTGGTTTCAAGCGGATATAAAGAGCTCATTCTTGATCTCTACATTCTACATCATACTGAGTGCTCATAGCAGCGAAAAAACAGTCCTCTGCAGGAAACGCAGCTCTGTGCTCAAGTGCCTGTTGCACTGCTTGCGATTAAAATTGCAACATCACGAGAGCGGCAAGCAGCAAACGTCAGACTACCACGAAATGTACTGCATGCTTGGATATGCAGATGATTAGTATTTCACCGCAACCGCACGAAGCAGGCTGGAGTAACACTATTGCATTCTGAATTTAAAGAAACATTACGCAGCGAGTTTCTCATACAGAAATATCATTTTAATGTTATTTATTTATCGTATGGTTTTTTGACACAGTGAAGAAATACATAGAGGTTAGAGCATAATATATACGATATAAACCCTTACAAAGAACCTCAGGAAATGTATTCACAGTTACGGGCATGAGCCACCATCATCGAGTCTATTAGAATGACGACCATGAAAATTTGTGGTGGACTGGGACTCGAACCCGGATTTCCTGCTCTATGCAAGCAGTCGCCATAACCGCTTCGGCTATCTATGTACGAATCACGGCCAGACCCAAACTTCCGTGTGTCGTCATCCATGAGTCACAACCTGCACTCATACGGTGTGTATATTCCCGTCCAGGAAGGACATATTTATTGAGAGTCGAGGTCCTCGTACTGGCAAATAAATACGAAATAGCAGTGCCTATGCTATTACAAAGCATGATGCAGTGTTCCTTCGGACACTTTATGCATTACTTTTCCCAGAGAGTACATACTGACTTGTGTTTCATTGCTATGCTGGGAAAAACCTTTTGTCGGTTAAAGGTATAAATGAGCTGCACTTACTGCATTGCTGAATAAATACACTTCCTACCTACCACGACATGTCTTTATATCACGGATTCTGAGTTTAAGAATATATTATTAACCCTGGTAATTTCCGCTTACGGCTGTTTTAGGGCACCCTTCATAACTGACGCGCGGTATGGTTTAAATGACTCCAAGCACTATGGGACTTAAATCTGAGGTCATCAGTCCCCTAGACTTAGAACTGCTTAAACTAATTAACCTAAGGACATCACACACATCCATGCCCGAGGCAGGATTCGAACCTGCGACCGTAGCAGCAGCGCGGTTCTGGACTGAAGCGCCTAGAACCGCTCGGCCACAGCGGCCGGCTGACGCATGGTATGCTTCCAGTTGCTTGAAAATGAGCAGTAATCCAATTTCTAATCTCAATGAACAGACACGTTGTCAGCCTTAAGCAAAATTTATCTTGTTGATAATTACATGAAAGCTGTGAATCCATCTATCTTCAAACTAAGAATATAGTACTTGTTTAAACAACATTTGTTTTAAGCAACTGTCTTTCCTTATATTTTTCTTCACTTTTTCTATCCTGTTTCTTCCTATTAATTCTACATAATTTTGTAATAATAGGTGATGGACTGCTTCTAAGGAATAGGTTCCTAATGCCATTCTACACACTTTACTAAAAAAAAAAGTGTAAAGTACAGAATACTGCACGATCTATGGTCCACGACATGAAACATGAACGTTACGTTAAAAGGAATACAAAAAGAAATGTAAACGCTGTCTGTTGTACACTGACGTCCTCAAGAAAGAAGATATTTTACTGAAATGCATATTCCCTCTTTTTGTTTGTAAAGATAAGGCTATAAATACAATGTTTTTTTTTTTTGGAGGTCGTCTAAACTGCAAGTGCAGTGAGATACAAATGTAATTTGGGATTGCTTAATAATTTTATTTGTCTGAAAGAAAATGTGTCAGAATGGAGGAAAGGTTACGTCAATTAAGTTTATTCATGAATCTTCCTTTCAGCAGTTTCTCCGTCCGAACAGGCCTCGGAGGTCCGGTGGAACCGACCGACCGCCGTATCATCCTCAGCCGAAAAGCGCGTCGATGCGGATATGGAGGGGCATGTGGCCAGCACACTGCTCACTGCTCTCCCTGACCAGAGCCGCTATTTCTCAATCAAGTAGCTCTGCAGTTGGCTTCATAAGAGCGGAGTGCATCCCGCTTGCCAACAGCACTCGGCAGACCCAAACGGTGATTCGTCCAAGTTCTAGGCAAGACCGACAGCGCTTGATGTCGATTTCAAAAGATTTGCAAAGGATTCTCTGGTTGATCGTCAAATGCATCTTATGTTTCCTGTGTTGAATAATCCAGTAACTTGCATTTCATACATTATGGCTCTCTTTAAATATACGCATTAAGATATTTTACAACCCCCTCCCCCACCCCTTTCCCCTAATAATTAGTATGAAGAGTGCGAGGACTCTCTATTGTTGTTCACACTGGGGTTGCATTGACACACCTAGGTGCTGCGTAGTCCACCATCGATCTCCGATTTTTATTCCTTTGTAGCTGACAGCTGGGTGATACATTTTCATTAATGGAGGGTCGATCCAGGCAAATACAGCATTGAAATTGCCCGTGAAAAAGAGAGACAGTTGTCGCCGTTCTCTCCCACCAGTCGAACGATGAATATGAGGATTACCTTCATACGTTTATTTATATGGCAGAGAAAGCCAATCGATGATACAACACGGGGTGACCGATGGCCACCTATTATGATGTTTCAGAGATTTTACGTTAATTACCATCTGCGCAAGTGAGCTATATTGAGGTCGTAATTCCAGAAACCTACGCTTGTGGAATGGAGTACCGCTTGTAAATTAAAATGGACCTTAAGCAGATTGGAGTGGGAGGAAGTGGAAGAATTTGAAATGAGGTACTACATGAGGATGTTAAACATTGGGTGGACAGATGAACTAAATAATGTATTAGGTGACAAATTATGCGAGGGAAGACGTCTCTATGAAACTGGAAGAACGGTCAGCTTAGTGAGACATTTGCGAAAGTATTTAGGAATAGTTAAACATGTGGAAGAACAGTCAGCTTAGGGAGACATTTGCAAAAGTATTTAGGAATAGTTAAACTTGTGTGGACAGAAGCAGTAGAGGATAAAATTGCAGGGGCAGAGAGAGGTTTTTATATACAATAAACACGGTATTGTGCGCTGCTGGAAAATCATGTCCTCTTCGTAAACACACTGTTCAGTCATTTTCTTTCCACAAAATGGTTCAAATGGCTCTGAGCACTATGGGACTTAACATCTATGGTCATCAGTCCCCTAGAACTTAGAACTACTTAAACCTAACTAACCTAAGGACAGCACACAACACCCAGCCATCACGAGGCAGAGAAAATCCCTGACCCCGCCGGGAATCGAACCCGGGAATTTTCTTTCCAAACAAATGACTTTCGGTGACCACATCTGGAAAGTGAAATACGGACATCTAACGGATCAAAGCAGAGGGATTTGGCCTGTTCAAATCCAGGCACTGAATGAGTTTTTCGGAATAGTTAATCCCCAAATCATAAACCAATGTCGTTGCCACATTGCATGAGCTGTGACAGCGAAATTAGTAGAAGTGCAAACACTCAGAATATACAGCATCAAATCTTTCGAAACACTAGTGGCCGTAAAAATGTTTGCTTATGTTCATTAAATTTTTCACATTTAATAGGCAAATGATGATAATAGTTTTATGTGCACATATGAGAGAGCACAGCAATGGAAAGTATTTAAAAATAAAACATTTGTAATGAGGATGCTCATTTTAAAAACACTGCAATTTTAAAAGCGAGAAAAAAAGCACTGCGTAAAAACTAAATAATTTTCCACTGGTATCCAGAACCGAGGCTGATGGTGAAATGTCGCATTTCTATATTTTCAATAAGGCCCGGAGTGGAAATTACTATTGGCTCGAGACTTGTGACTCTGTAAAATCATGATCTTCATATTTACGTTAAATATTGTCCATCGCTACGAGGTGGTGCATGTAGAGAGGAGAAAGAGCGTGGAGCGGGGGCGGGGGGGGGGGGGGGGGGGGTACTTCATCGAACGCGTAAGAGAAGAAGAAGAACTGGGCAAAACACGATTGGCGAGGTTTTCCTCGGCATTGAAAAATTTACATCCAGCTGCCACAGAATGGTAATCAAAATTACAAAACAAACCCGAATATTAAATAATATATAGAATAATAAGGCAGAAAATAGCTAACCCTTGCTAAACCGAAACCATAATCTGTTCGTAAAAGGACCCGGGATCTCTTTCAGATGTACAGAAAAGTTTCTACAAGGTTGGGGTGTACGTATTGTTATATACATACGCGTCGGGAGCTCCCTGTCACAAGTCACTTGGCGTGTACATGGCGGTAATGCCATACTTACAAGGAACTTTTCTCTAGAGTGCGAGATCGCAAAAGGCGAATGACGTTTACGGCATTGGTGCCCCTCATTTGCCTACCGTGTAACCACAACATTTGCTGTTAATGGCAACATGTGGCAGGGCTGGAGGTATACAGCAGTGAGCACATCATGGTGCTACGGAGCGTGGTTGAACTGCTTAGTCGACGAGTAACTCACAACAGTGCTACAAGGCTATTGGTGTTGATACAAAACACAGTTGACATTTCGTCAGTAAGAAACCCAAGGAATTTCGCAGGGTGAAAAAGGAGAAGCAGATGAAGTATTACAGTTTCTGCAAGATGAGTCAGAGGGATCAGTGGTGTCGTATATGCTCGACTGTGTGGACAATGTACATGAGGAGTACAATGGTGGCGGTACGTGCTTAACAACTGAAAGTGATACTGAAACAGATGTCGAGCCATGTAGTTCATCACCCTTGTCGGACAGGAAATAACAAATCCTGTCTCCAGTGAAACGTACTAATGGACAATCATTGTCCAAGGCGAAGATACTAAACGTAATTACGTACATGGAAGATCATCTGCAGCATAATTAAGAAAAAGAACAGATTTCGAATAAGCCCTCTGCCGTCAGGAACTTGCTTATTAATAATAGTGATGCTGTAATTGTTGGTTGGTAATATTTACTGACAAACTGCAACCTAACGCTAGATTGCGTACTTACGGCTTTCCTGTGTGGCCGTCCGTTTTTTAGTACGACTTTAAAAGAGAGAGAGATTATTAATTGATCACCGATGCGTCGGTTCTCGATTGTGTTCAGGAGACGTACGGATTGATTACGCGAATAATTGACCTTTTGACCCCGATTGCCTTCACGCAATCAGAATCTTCGATGAAAATACCTAAGGGACGTATATGAATATAAAAATCGAAATGAAAGCAAATTAGTGGAATTTCGTAAAAGAAACATTAACAGATCGGAAGTTGAACACATTAGTGGTCTCCCAAATACAATCGAGACACCGCGATAAAGAGCGAACCTGTAACAAAGCTCATATACAATTTGAACATCGTTTTTGGTTAGTGTAAGAAAAGAATAAGAAGAAAATTAGTGCACCGTAATATATTAATATATTTTGAACAAATTATCATTAAACTTCTAAACATTGACAAATACACAATAAATGCATGACTTACATCTGATATCTATTTTGTGGATGGCGCAGTCCAATAATCGCTGCTTTGTCAGTCCGTTCCTTGTTAAAATTAAATGTCCTTGCGTGTGAGTAAATACATTGTATCCACACCTGAGTTACCGAAATGTTTGTTCGTCGTTTCACATAGTTTTTACACAAAATAAAAATACAACTTGTAGCAATGCTATGCAGTACGTCTTAACATGTCGGCGACCAAAAGTACAAGTGATAATGAAGTCTCTAGAATATTTCTTAACAAAAGATAGATTGTTCATTCTTCAGTTTCGCAGCTTCTTGCTATCAAGCGCTGCGGAAATGGTTTTAAATATCTGCGCCCAGCGGGTCACAGTGTTTATTTAGAGTATTTAAACGCTGGACGCGCGTTTTGGTATAGGTGCACATTAAAAAAAATATTTCGTGTCTTTACTCTCGCGCTGTGATGCTTAGCATCTTTACGAACTACAGCTCGTTGGGTGTCCTTTTCTTTAATGACAAATATCTCACATGCAAAGTAGCTGAAATCCAATAATATTACAGTCCGCAGCAATTTACCATGTTATGCATACGAAAATCTACGGATATTCAATGAAGGGCAAGGCGCACTTCTTACAGGAACTAGAGTTCGCGCGTTTCGAGGGTACTCGATACAATTTACAGGATGCGCATAATAGTGATCTGCAATGTCATGGATCAAACTGCGCGCGACATAGATTACAGTGATTTCTAGGAAAGCAGTAGATGACTGCATAACTGCAAAAAGTACTACAGAGTTGGAAGAAGTAAGATAATGAAATTTCAGACAAAGCGTCATCTTGACGATGCACAACAAACTGCGGAATTTGCCCGAAAATTAGTAGATGAGACAAGCAAATTTATCCCATCGTTCGGTAAGGAATTTGTTTTCAACATCGACCAACGGAGATCTGAAGAAGAATGAATGTGAAAGAAAGTCTCGAAATTAGGAGCACAAAGATAGTTTATCAAAACCAACTAACATCAACGCCTTAACGCATCCGTATACAGTTATGCCGAGTGTTAATATGGATGGTAAATTATTGTGCTGCGACAAGTTGGTGGTGCTCTGCCCCCTACGATTATTTCTCGTGTGCGTGATCTTAAAAAGGCAGAAGGGAATATTTAGTGGCCACAGCAAGTAAGAATGGGAAAATGGGCATAATAGAACTATGAGCACTGCTTCTGGCCAATAGCTGGTCAAAATAACTTGCATTTTCTCGATTCCTAGTGTGTTTGTAAAAACCGTACCCCTCTAGAGCAAACTACCCCCAGTGAAAAGTGCGTGGCATTGCAGTTCATACACCTGGAATCACTGGACAAATTCAGCCACTGGATTTTTTTTTTCCGTGCCTATAAAACGTGTTATCGCAGTGTCTGCTACTACGCCTTACTGGATAGTCTGTTCCACTATAACCTCCACGACAGACTGTTTTTCATTCGGTTGCGTGCTATCACATTCCAAAAGTTCTCATACCCAGTTACAACAGTATGATTATATATGCATTTTTTAAGAGTGGATACCTAGCTCCACGACCAGCACGGTATGTAATTCCCAGGCAGTTCGCCTTCGATCTTGATGGTGCGAACCTTTGCGATCATGGCGGCGCGCCGTTTTCATTCGGTGTTCACGCTGGAGGTTAATAATTTGTTTTGAACATTTCCTGAATGTCGACAATGCCTATTTTGTGAAGTGTGGTACATACATCCCGTAGAAGATTAGTCTCATCACCTCCCAGAAGCTCATTTCCAGCCGGCCGAAGTGGCCGCGCGGTTCTGGCGCTGCAGTCTGGAACCGCGAGACCGCTACGGTCGCAGGTTCGAATCCTGCCTCGGGCATGGATGTGTGTGGTGTCCTTAGGTTAGTTAGGTTTAACTAGTTCTAAGTTCTAGGGGACTGATGACCTCAGCAGTTGAGTCCCATAGTGCTCAGAGCCATTTGAACACTCATTTCCTGTCGCCCTCCTCATGCACATGGTGAATCATTAACAACTAATTTTTTTTTTTTTTTTTCAAATAACTTCCGGGAATTCAGCCAGGTAACACTTTCAGCGACTGCCGATATTTCGGCGGGAGAACACCCCGCCATTTTCAAGGCAAACTGCAACGGACAGGCGGCATATATGCAAATTTAAAACCTCGGTTCTCGGACAGAAGCAGGAAAGATAACACACACACTGAACATTAGTGCCACCAAAGATGACCAAAGTCAGAGCTATCGATAGTGAGACTATGAATTCGCAGGTGAGGTAGCATTGACTCTGTCCCTCTGTTTTTTGACAAGGGAGGGAGCCGGATTCCAAACAGAGTTTAAACAGAAACCTCCATCCCTGTTAACGAGGTTGCTCGCTAATTTAATCTCAGCTGCCTCCTTAATAACACTGTCCCAATAGCTGGACGTGCATGCCAATATCTCGGTGTTATTATATAACATGGGGTGACCAGTATTCAAGCAATGTTCGGCAATAGCAGATCTACTTGGCTGCTGTAATCGTGTGTGCTGTTTATGCTCAGTACATCGGTCCTCCACGGTCCTGATAGTCTGACCAATATTTGCCATGCCACAGCTACAAGGAATGTGATATACACCCGCCTTACGCAAACCAAGCCCATCCTTAACAGAACTCAAAAGCACTCTAATTTTAGGTGGAGGTCGGAAAACACATTTCACATCGTATTTCCGTAAAATACGACCGACTTTGTTGGACGCTTTTTCCTACGTAAGGCAAAAAGGCAGTAGACTTAGGTGTTGACTCAGAATTATCATCAATCACCCGGTGTACAGCTGGTCGATAGCGCAACGCACGTTCAATCTGTCTATCTCTATAACCATTTTGACGAAATGTAACTTCAAGATGGGACAGCTCAGCTGTCAAAGTCTCAGCGTCAGAAACGACATGTGCCCTGTGTACCAAGGTACGAAGTACCCCTTCACGCTGAGCCGGATGGTGACAACTATTAGCCTTTAAGTACAAGTCGGTGTGAGTACGTTTCCTGTAGACTGCATGTCCCAATGATCCATCATCCTTCCTCCTAACCAACACGTCAAGAAAGGGAAGGCAACCATCCTCTTCCACCTCCATCGTAAAACGAATGTTCGGGTGGATGGAGTTTCAGATGTTCTAGAAAGACATTCAAATTCTCCCTACCATGAGGCCAAACAACGAAGTTATCGTCAACACGTCATCTTTGGTGGCACTAGTGTTCAGTGTGTGTACTATCTTTCCTGCTTCAGTCCGAGAACCGAGGTTTAGATTTGCATGTATACCGAATGTCCGTTGCAGTTTGCCTTGAAAATGGCGGGGTGTTCTCCCGCCGATATATCGGCGGTCGCTGAAAGTGCTACCTGGCTGAATTCCCAGAAGTTATTTGAAAATTGTACACGCCAGGAGAAACTCAGGTCTCACAACTAATACACTCCTAGAAATTGAAATAAGAACACCGTGAATTCATTGTCCCAGGAAGGGGAAACTTTATTGACACATTCCTGGGGTCAGATACATCACATGATCACACTGACAGAACCACAGGCACATAGACACAGGCAACAGAGCATGCACAATGTCGGCACTAGTACAGTGTATATCCACCTTTCGCAGCAATGCAGGCTGCTATTCTCCCATGGAGACGATCGTAGAGATGCTGGATGTAGTCCTGTGGAACGGCTTGCCATGCCATTTCCACCTGGCGCCTCAGTTGGACCAGCGTTCGTGCTGGAAGTGCACACCGCGTGAGACGACGCTTCATCCAGTCCCAAACATACTCAATGGGGGACAGATCCGGAGATCTTGCTGGCCAGGGTAGTTGACTTACACCTTCTAGAGTACGTTGGGTGGCACGGGATACATGCGGACGTGCATTGTCCTGTTGGAACAACAAGTTCCCTTGCTGGTCTAGGAATGGTAGAATGATGGGTTCGATGACGGTTTGGATGTACTGTGTACTGTTCAGTGTCCCCTCGACGATCACCAGTGGTGTACGGCCAGTGTAGGAGATCGCTCCCCACACCATGATGCCGGGTGTTGGCCCTGTGTGCCTCGGTCGTATGCAGTCCTGATTGTGGCGCTCACCTGCACGGCGCCAAACACGCATACGACCATCATTGGCACCAAGGCAGAGGCGACTCTCATCGCTGAAGACGACACGTCTCCATTCGTCCCTCCATTCACGCCTGTCGCGACACCACTGGAGGCGGGCTGCACGATGTTGGGGCGTGAGCGGAAGACGGCCTAACGGTGTGCGTGACCGTAGCCCAGCTTCATGGAGACGGTTGCGAATGGTCCTCGCCGATACCCCAGGAGCAACAGTGTCCCTAATTTGCTGGGAAGTGGCGGTGCGGTCCCCTACGGCACTGCGTAGGATCCTACGGTCTTGGCGTGCATCCGTGCGTCGCTGCGGTCCGGTCCCAGGTCGACGGGCACGTGCACCTTCCGCCGACCACTGGCGACAACATCGATGTACTGTGGAGACCTCACGCCCCACGTGTTGAGCAATTCGGCGGTACGTCCACCCGGCCTCCCGCATGCCCACTATACACCCTCGCTCAAAGTCCGTCAACTGCACATACGGTTCACGTCCACGCTGTCGCGGCATGCTACCAGTGTTAAAGACTGCGATGGAGCTCCGTATGCCACGGCAAACTGGCTGACACTGACGGCGGCGGTGCACAAATGCTGCGCAGCTAGCGCCATTCGACGGCCAACACCGCGGTTCCTGGTGTGTCCGCTGTGCCGTGCGTGTGATCATTGCTTGTACAGCCCTCTCGCAGTGTCCGGAGCAAGTATGGTGGGTCTGACACATCGGTGTCAATGTGTTCTTTTTTCCATTTCCAGGAGTGTATTTTTCCTGTCGCAATTGTTAACACAACACTTTCGAGTGTGAGCCTTACTACAGATTGGACTTGCGACTTCGCACTGAAGGAGTTTCTTGTTAGACCGTAATGAAATATCACGAAACCTCAGCTGGAGCAGGCGTGACCACAACAGTGTGGCGATCTGCGCAGCGCAGAGTCCGTCTGCGAAGTACTAGACCCTCATTTGTTGGAGGAGGGAACAAAAAAAAAAAAGAAAGAAAAACAAAAGCCTCGCGCGTGGCGACCGCGCGCGAGCGTCGTATATTATTAAGAGCTGTCGTAATGAGCGGATCAAGTATGCATGAAGTGCCGGGCGCGCGCATCCCTTAAGCAGCCAAGCAGGCGACGCGCAAATTGTTTCGCCTGCCTTGCGGGGATGCCGCGGAATCTTGTTAGGCGCGTCTTGTCCGCAGCGCCTATAATTACGAGACGCCGCTCCGCCCTCGCGGAATCACTTATTACCGCGCTGCAGATTAATCTACGCACTCCTGATAAAAGACGGTGCGTTTCCCGTCGCGTGTGGGACGCGTCGCCCACTGCTACGCCACAAGTTGTACTCCCACTAGGAGACGTTTATTCTGTAGCAGCTGTAGGCAAAAGTCTTATTCTGTCTGAATTTTGAGGCAGTTGTCTTTTACGCGAGATATCCTTACTGGCCCGATATTCATGTAACAATCAACTAACTAAAAAAAGAACAATCAATAGTAACATTAAAAACATGTAGTTACCTGAATGAGATTTTCACTCTGCAGCGGAGTGTGCGCTGATACGAAACTTCCTGGCAGATTTAACTGTGTGCCGGACCGAGACTCGAACTCGGGACCGTCCCGAGTTCGAGTCTCGGTCCGGCACACAGTTTTAATCTGCCAGGAAGTTTCATGTAGTTATCTGTTTATAAAAAATACTTGAAGTGGTGGCGGTAGGCACTTAGGCATCGCTCACTTTTTGTGACGACTATACCAGCAGCAGCACGCTGTAATTCTGCAGCCGTGATGTTGTTAATTTTTCTAGTAATGTTCCGTTTAAGATCGTCTGTTGTGCGAGGATTGTCAGCATACACTTTATTGTTCAGTGTGCCACAATAAGTCAAACTATGCTAAGTCCGGGGAGTTTGGCAGCCAGAGGCGACTACTGACAAATCCGTCCTCAGCGAACACTTTGGTGAAGCTCTCCAGATATCTGGCACTGTTTAAGGTGTAAATGAAAACTATGGAGCAAATAAAGCACATGCCGGACAGCGCACACCAAACACCTATCTCCTCTGAGTGGAGAGGTTCTTCGTGCGGAATATATGGGTTGAACTGCGACCAGTACCTGCAATTCTGGGAGTTCACATAACCTGGCGAATGAAACGAAGCCTCATCTGACGTGAAGTAAAAACAAAAAATGGCTCTGAGTACTATGGGACTTAACTTCTGAGGTCATCACTCCCCTAGAACTTAGAACTACTTAAACCTAACTAACCTAAGAACATCACACACATCCATGCCCGAGGCAGGATTCGAACCTGCGACCTTATCGGTCGCGCGGTTTCAGACTGAAGCGCCTAGAACCGCTCGGCCACAGCGGACGGCAACTGGTAACGCATTTCCATTTTTAAAATATTGCAGCATGTAGTTCAAATGTTGAAGGCAACGTTCCGTAGCCAATGTCGGTAAAACGTAATTAGCTTCCCCAGAAACATTTTTCTACGGTATACCATTCCTTTTCTTGAAATTCTAACTAGCTTGGATTTGTAAACAATTCAATGTGGTAACCATTTGTTTTGCAACTTGAGCTACACTACTCAGAAATAAAGAACGTGATATGGGAAACTCTGAGACGTAGCTTGTTTGAAGGAAACAAGCAACGTAGCCTCTTAGATACATTTACTCTTGGGATCGAACGTTGCCCTAATTTGATTTCTATTTTTAATGACCGTAGAAAGTGGCGAGTTAGCAGTACCAAACTATTTACTGCTCTTTCGTTTACGACCTCCGGTTTTTTTAAACTACCTTAAGTAACTCCACCTTCACTTTTGGCGAAATAGCTGTTTATTATCCTCCCTGTCTGTCTACTCTTCCGCTTAAAAAAAATTGCAATAGCTGCATTTAAAAACAAAACAAAAGAAAAGAAAAGCGAAATGATTTAACACAAAATTTAGTGATTTCGACACGTAATTCACCGACTAAACGTTCGTTTTGGTGCTAAACGTGCTTGAACCTCTCGTAATCACTTCTCCACTAACGGCTTTTCATGTCTACGTTTTCTCCCGCTTCTGTGTCCTCCGTCTTTTATGACCTCGTTTCTAATGAGCACATTGTCAACGGTACATTAAACGCTAAAGCCCAGTGAACACCGTGTTTCGAGAGACATGCTTCAAGAATTCCAGTGTTCCTTTACCCAAGGAGGATTTCCGCACGAAGAAATTGTGAAAGTGATGAACAACAAATCCCGAGCAGTGTAAAGGAGTGATTGATCACGTCATTAAGTAAGCCAGTTCTTTCACAGCACGACGTTTTCCTTTGCATGACAATGTATTATGACGTTCCTTTCCGCTTTCGCAACGGGGTTGGTTAGAGAACCTCGAACAGAACAGTACCCATTTACAGCCAATATATGTGAAGGATATTTCCGTAGCTGTTAAAACGAACAAAGCGTGTCTTGTTAATACTATGTACTGTGGTGGCTACAATATCGAAAATAAATATTTGCTGCATATTCTGATTTTCGTAACTTCCGCTTACATCGTTTTCTTTCGCCCAACTTTCTTGTTTTTGGTGTAGTATTTTTCATCGCATTGATTCATTTCTTTCGCAGAGGACGCTTTACGGAGCATTTCTGAATGTCACTACAAATAAATTGGTATCTTAACTCCCTATCTGAAGCCATCTTGCTTTTCCTGTTCCACTGCCTTCTTATGTTTTAACCTCCATGTAGCTAACGCCATATTATATTGCCTATATATTACTCTCAGTACATAGATGCCTTGATATTTTTCCTTTATTTCCAAAAGACAGACACTTCACTCAATAAATCAAAGTTGAATCGTGCATTTTATTCGTCTGACGTTAACTACCATTTTATTGTGCTTCTCCTAAAATAAATGGCGTAAATCTCACTGCTAGTCAGTCAGCGTGTGAAGAGTAATCTGTCTTGACGAGTGTGGAAGGCATTGAAACATTTGCCGTACATAATGCTCAGTTAAAAGAAGAACAGTATTTTACGTACTAGAGGCAATCAACTGTCTTAGTTTCGGGCTTTTTATTTACCTAAACATACTTCGGAGTGAAAGCTCAATCTTAAAGGTTCCCACGTTTCCTAGCTTGGTGGGGGGAGTTTATTTTGTTAACTTCTACCTTGTTTGAACCTTATGATACACATATCGTCGCAACAAACAGGTGTATAAAAACATTGGCCACAATGACTCTGCCGGCCGGAGTGGCCGAGCGGTTCTAGGCGCTACAGTCTGGAACCGCGCGACCGCTACGATCGCAGGTTCGAATCCTGCCTCGGGCACGGATGTGAGTGATGTCCTTAGGTTAGTTAGGTTTAAGTAGTTCTAAGTTCTAGGGGACTGATGACCTCAGAAGTTAAGTCCCATAGTGCTCAGAGCCATTTGAACCACAATGACTCTTTAGTTTCAAAGACTTACACGAAAAGTAGTTCTACCGAAGATATGTACTGCATTTGGATAACGAGACTGTTATAAAGGACTTCAAAACATTCTTAAAACTACGATTGATATTGTAGTTCATGATGAAACAAGGTAATGAAGGTTTTTCATCTAAGTGCTTTTTCCCCAAAGGAAAAAATGGTGACCTTGATTTTAAAGGGAAGAGCATGTATTTTGTAACAGCGTAGTTTCTTTTTGATTTCGGATAATATCCATTTCCATCCCTTTAACAGTGTTAACATCCCTTAACCGCGACTGCTTCATCAGGACAGCTTCGATTGAAACTTGTGGATCCTGAATGTGGAGCTTCGCTCCGAAATACATATATGTGTAAATAAAACATGAAGGCAACAGCAGACGAAGTCATATTTATAAAAATATACCGTACACTGTCTCTATGTGCCAAGGGAGACTATTACGGATTCGTTTGAAACAAAATTACAGTATTTAGCATAATTGCATGTATCTAAACAAGTAGTCTAATTATTTGAATTTTAGATCTTTTGTGACGTCGCTACTTATGTGTACGTAACATAGAAACTGCGAAATAGAATCCTTTGTACTTTAAAAAGCCGCATTTGCAGAACTAGCTGGGTAAGGTTTGCGGGCGTACTGCACGAAAATATGGCCGACTTATTTGCCCCGGATTTACGTCACCGCTAGCTCCGTAACTGAAAAGCTTAAGGGACGGGACGGAGAGATCTGGAAAAACCAGGTTTGTCGGATAAGCCTCGCGAGAACTTTGCGACTGGGGTGCTTGCGGCGAGCGGATGGGACACATCTCCGGGCCAGGCAAAAACAGTTTCATCGCAGAGTGAAGCAGGAAATACTGGAAACAAGCTGCGCTCGAGCGATAGAGGGGAGAGGGAAAACCGATCATTATTCTCGTTGCGCATAAGATAGAAATACCGAGACTGAGAAACTTTTATATCGCTGAAAAGTACACTACTGGCCATTAAAATTGCTACACCACGAAGATGACGTGCTACAGACGCAAAATTTAACCGACAGTAGGAAGATGCTGTGATACGCAAATTATTAGCTTTTCAGAGCATTCACACAAGGTTGGCGCCAGTGGCGACACCTACAACGTGCTGACATGAGGAAAGTTTCCAACCGATTTCTCATACACAAACAGCAGTTGACCGGCGTTGCCTGGTGAAAAGTTGTGATGCCTCGTGTACGGAGGAGAAATGCTTACCATCACGTTTCCGACTTTGATGACGGTCGGATTGTAGCCTATCGCGCTTGCGGTTTATCGTATCGCGACATTGCTGCTCGCGTTGGCCGAGATCCAATGTCTGTTAGCAGAATATGGAACCGGTGAGTTCAGGAGGGTAATACGGAACGCCGTACTGGATCCCAACGGCCTCGTATCACTAGCAGTCGAGATGACAGGCATCTTATCCGCATGGCTGTAACGGATCGTGCAGCCACGTCTCGATCCCTGAGTCAACAGATGGGGACGTTTGCAAGACAACAACCATCTGCACGAACAGTACGACGACGTTTGAAACAGCATGGACTATCAGCTGGGAGACCATGGCTGCGGTTACCCTCGACGCTGCATCACAGACAGGAGCGCCTGCGACGGTGTACTCAACGACGAACCTGGGTGCACGAATGGCAAAACGTCATTTTTTCGGATGAATCCAGGTTCTGTTTACAGCATCATGATGGTCGCATCCGTGTTTGGCGACATCGCGGTGAACGCACATTGGAAGCGGGTATTCGTCATCTCATTTCAGATGTTTAACGACCCGTGGCTCTACCCTTCATTCGATCCATGCGAAACCCTACATTTCAGCAGGCTAATGCACGACCGCATTTTGCAGGTCCTGTACGGGCCTTTCTGGATACAGAAAATGTTCGGCTGCTGCCCTGGCCAGCACATTCTCAATATCTCTCACCAGCTGAAAAGGTCTGGTCAATGGTGGCCACAATACGCCAGTCTCTGCCCTTGATGAACTGTGGTATCGTGTTGAAGCTGCATGGGCAGCTGTACCTGTACACGCCATCCAAGCTCTGTTTGACTCAATGCCCAGGCGTACCAAGGCCGTTATTATGGCCAGAGGTGGTTGTTCTGGGTACTGATTCCTCAGGATCTATGCAGCCAAACTGCGTGAAAATGTAATCACGTCAGTTCTAGTATAATATATTTTTCCAATGAATACCCGTATACATCTGCATTTCTACTTGGTATAGCAATTTTAATGGCCAGTAGTGTACATTGTGTACGCGATACTACAGCCATTTGTATGAGTACATATCGCTATCCTACGACTTTTACCACCTCAGTATACAACTGGCCCTGCTCCGTACTTGAGGGCACCGCGAACACCTAGCGCGGGGTGCCGTCCACGTCAGAGATTGTGCTCTGTCAATATGAACGTCTGAATCGGAACATGAATTGCCGCCATGTTTGGGTACACGGACAGATAACAAACAGTTCCCCGATTATAAGAGTTATGAGGAGTTTTCAGTATCGTAAGGCATAGCAGGAAATCTCTGCTAAATTTCGCCCTTCGGCAATCTCCCATCTCTTTGCGACCTGGCTGAATAGAAGCGTGTTCTGCAGCCTACTGATATCTCATAGAGGCATACGTAAATAAATGGAAAAACAAACTCGCCCTGACAATGGCTAGAATGTTTTCCGCTGAAATATCGGAAAGGAAGTTACGGTGCCCCAGGTGCACCTCCCAAAAGTAGTATAATAGTCTATCCGCCGAGAAAAACGTCAAGAACCTATTGCTGATAGTACTGTAACAACGCTCATTTTTAGCTTTACTCGCCACTTTTGTGGCCTCGCGTTCTGTGTGTGCGCGGGCTTTGAAAAAGGTACAGCTCTGAATTCGCCCTTTCGTCGCACTGAGTAAAGTTATTTCTGGTGCGCTGCAGGGTGGTATGAAAAGTATCTGTGTGGAAATCTGGGGCTTGTTTTTCGTTTCGTAGTGCCGGTGCAGCGCACAGAGCAACTGGCCAGTGCGCCTGCAAACTTTCTGACGTTTCTGAAAGATAAACAGTTACTTCTCAAAGCTCACTACGCTCGAACGAAATTGCCGCGTATGAATTCCAGCTCGTATTTCCGAGGGAGGTAGGCTGCTTCCTCCGTAAGCACCGTTCTTTTAAAAAATCCGCAACATATAATCGTGTATTTACATTATATCCGGTATAATTGTCTGATTTAAGCATTGTTTTCTAATCCACGTCTGTATTCGGGAAACCACTGTTAAATGCACCGCAGGACAACCATTAATCCCGTTACATTCACCTATTGAGTGTGGGAAGAATGATCGTTTAAACACCTCTGTCCTCGTTATTGTACGTGAGCGAGACATAGGGGGTTATACGAGGATGGTTTGACAAGTCTGATGAATTTCCGTGAAAGAATGGAACATTTATTGTGGCTTCGTGGTTGGTAAACTTGATTATTTCAAAGGTCGTACAAAGAATTTCATTAACATACACCGTACAGTTTATTGTTGACAGCCATCTCAACTAATCATCGTGTAGACTGCGATTCAAAAGGGAGAAAACCGAGTTTCGTGCTGTTATTAAATGTTTTCATTTGGAGGGTTGGACTTATGCACAAATCAAGACAGATCTCGATGAATTTCACACAGACTCTGCACCACTGAAGACTGTTTACTCTCGGATCAGTTTGTTTAAACGCAGCCGGACAAGCTTCGCAGACGAAGCGTACTTCAGCTGTCAGTTTGAGGTCACCACAAAGGAAACCACTGACAAAATTCATGACGTAGTAATACAAAACGACTGAAAGAACGTTCGTGAGATCGCTGAGACTGTAGGCATCTCAAGTGAGCGACTGCATAGTATCGTGCATGGAGAATTGGGTGTAGAGAAGCTGTGTGTGCAAGGTGGATGCTGCGATTGCACACAAGTATTGGAACAACCTGTGTACCAGTCCAAAGTACCGTTATCCAAGATGGCAGCAATGACATCATCCAAGATGGTGGCTGTGGCGTCAATCAAGATGGCGGATTTTGGCGGGAAGTTTGAATTTTGGCGGGAAGTTTGAATTTTGGCGGGAAAGTGCTACGCCCTCCTCCCCCTTAAAAATAACGCGAAGTTCAAATTCCACCACGATGATACGCCACACAACGGTTATCTCTACTAAGCAAAGAAAATGGTGGGAAAAAAGTAATTGTCTTTATTGTTTAACCAGTTACAAGCACACGTGTTCTCCACTGGGTCTGGACTCCAACTGGCTTAGTTCATACTGGTGCCACCAGAGAGCGCTCTCCTTACGTCAGGTGATGACGCAAGTACCGTTATTCAAGATGGCTGCACCCAGTCTGTTCACCGCGAGCTCCAGAGCCCAACTGCATTAGTTCATATCGTGGGCAACAGAGGGCGCTACCGTGAAGTCAGGTGATAACACAACATCGTCTGCTCTCTCGCGCAACGCGTTATAACCGGACACGCACCGCGTTAGCGGCCGCTTACATCACAGCCTCAAAAGCCCGCACCTTTATACTAGCTTTTTATATGTCCCAGCTTGTATACTCGGAAATTCCTACTCTAACAGAACCTCCTTACGGAAATAACATCGAATGCACTCATCCCAGCGCCCCTAACTTCTTTCCTCTCCAGATTTCAACATACGCAAACGTTCCCTCCGCTATGTACAGACCCCTATATCCCAGCACAAACGATGGAGCATTCTTATTTGCTCTTGTCAAATTTACATGCCCAATTACTCACGCAGTCGGTATCGAAGCACAATCCACCTATTCTTTCTGGTGCTTTCAGCTGTTATATTACACAGAACGCTAAATTGCATTCACAGTTAAACCCGCAAAACTGTCTCCCCATTATCAAATACATATCAGCCTCACAAGAATATTGCGGGCCAGGAACATATTTACCACTTTATCTACAAATGAATATTACTATTCCTGCTACAGTCTGACACCAATCAATGTACACGTAACCTCTCCTCTTGACGACTGTACTTGAAGATATGCTGCATTCAGCACTGTATCACACGTTTTTGTAAGTTATTTACCCTTTTCACATTTAAAGGTTACCTTTGTATAAATAATTTATAAACTCCTTGTAATTTAACGACTGAGTGCCCAGATTATGCTGGCGAAGGTGCACGAAGCGACAAACTATAGGTACAAATGGAGTCTTCACTTGATGTATTCGTTGTTTTCTTTAATTTTTTATTTTGTGGCATGCTAATATCATATAATATTTTTTCTGTAAAACTGATAAAAGTGTCAAATTTTGGAAAGTCATGTTCTGGCCATTTTACAGTTTGGTTACCTATGCGGATGAAAGTCCACATTCTAGTTTTTTTCCTATGCTTGGGATGTATTTCGTTACGAAAATTAATTCTGCCCTCACCGATGTAAAAACCAGTCTGTTCATAATGGAAGTCTTCGCCGATCCCGTAGAAACGTGAATATAATTCCTTGTAGAAGACCAAAATTTGACGTTCCTCCTCCCAGACACGTCCTCCGGACGCGGTCCCCGTTGGTAGTCTTCGTATGGGCCACAGCCCTATGATGCATGGCTTCTTGCTCCATCGGATGACCCTCCGATATGTGGTGCTTGTGGCGTACAAATTACTGCGCGCCAAATTTTATTAGATTGGGTTTTATTTTCAGACCACAGGGCAGCGGCAGACCTACCGACAGATCTGCCCTCTATTTCAAGTGACGAACGAATGTCGTTAGAGTTTTAAGATTTGTGGTATGTCCAAGTTGTTTCCTTAAATTTATGAAGACTTTCTTAAAATATTAACGGGTTGACTAACTCACCCATGTGCTTTGTTAAGTGGCCACTCAGTCAGTCACATTTTTCTGTTCTATTATTTTAGCACTTCTGATGTTTTCCTTATATTTTAATCCAAGGTTTAGCATCTCTAATTCTTTTTTCGTTAGCTAACGACGTGCGATACGGAATGATTGTGTGCGTCAACACGTGTGAGGTGGAAGTTAAGAGAGTGTAATTTTGTAGATGTACTTCTCACGCTGTGACAATATTTGTAGCCCTTTCGTTTCTTTCAGTATTTGTAGTAGTTCTATGACCGATGCAGTGCTAGGAGGCAGTATACCGATCGCTTATAAAGCAATAACGAAAATAATTTTGGAACGTGTTGCCTTGCCTCCTTCTCGCGTTGCTATGCTGCGCAGCGCAGCTGCTGGAGCTACGTAGTAGCCAGACACGCCGCATGGTGGCAGCACGAGCTGGAGTTGCTGCCTGTGGCTCCGTAGTTCGCACTGCAGCCGCCAGATAGGGCGAGCGGTTGCTGCGCTGCGACATTTCCGTTGACAGATATTAAAGGCACAATTAAAATGAAACTGTGTAGGTCAATAAATAACTGAGCGGCCTGTAAGTTGTAACGTTTCCAGGAACCGACTCGTGAAATATATGTATGTCGATGCCCATGCAGTCGAATGTATTGTTTGCTTTCGATTTCAGTTTTAAAAGGTATTTTCTTTGCTGCTGTATATGAATTGCTTGTTTTTATTAGCGGTATTGCGAAAGCGCAGCATCGCTTTAGACATATTGTAACATTTAGTGAAGCTGAGCCTTCTGTGTCACCGAAAAATAGCATTGGGGAGCTCTGTATTCCAGTTGTGCCCTCGCATTCCTGTAAATTACCTTCAGTGCAAAACAATTATAGTAATCACTGCTATAGCATTTTTCCCATTCGGCGCCAGTGCTATAGACTCCGTAACAAATAACGCATATAAATGAAACCTGTATTCATTTCTGAAGATGTCAACTCTCTGAGAATATTTAGGTGCTGTTCGAGTATAGGATATTCTAAATGTGCATGTGTATCGCGGACGCCACTGTGTGGTGTGTGGACTTCAAAGACCTTGTAAAAAATAACTAGACTCACTGATGGCGCTGCAGTCGCGGAATAATTTGAACCTTCAGCTGGACGCCATTATAGTGGTTGTAGTCTGATGTGTTGTGTAGTATTGTTGTTTGTGATGACCCTGATTCAACGTTGTATATTTGTTGGGGCGTACATACAGTATTTGTTACTCGTAATTCTACTGTCTGTACGTTCCAATCAAAAGAAGTACAATGGTGAAGAGTTGTGCAGCGATTAATTGTACAAATAAATTCGAGAAAGGAACGAATATTACATTTCACAGATATGTGAATATTTTAAGTTGTTTTGTATGTCAGTGCACTTGCTTAATAAATGTTTTTGTAACACCGTATTAGCATAATGTCTGTGCATCTATTTGCAGGTATCCTTTCTCAAAACCACAGCTGTTACAAAAATGGTTACACGCTGTCAGGAGGCAAGATTTCCGACCGACAGAATACCATTTTATATGTTCTGATCATTTTGAAGAAAGGTGGCTGATCAGTAGTGTTTTCATGGTCTAGATTAGGTTGAAACTTGATAATTTGGTCGTGAGTTGCCAAAGCACTATGCCATATATAACGCACTTCTCGTCATAAAATCTAAAGCAAGGTAGAGTCAGAAAATATCTATTAATATAGTGGGCAGATCTTCGAGTATTTTGATGCATTTTGCGTACATCTATCGTAAATGAACTACGAAAACTGCTAGGGGTCCAGTACATAACTTTTAGCTACGGCAGATTCCACGTAGTACGTAAGATAAATTCATAAACAGTGACTAGTTGCTGTTTGTTCATAAATTAAGAAGTATATTGTAGTAAAGTATTTAAATGAGGCATTATGTTTGTGACCTAACTCCAGGGAAGGCATTTTATAACCAAAAGCGATGTATAAACATTCGAACTCCGCGCGTCAGTTTACCACTCTAATGGCCGCCGCCCAGCTATTCGATTTGTCCACTCTTCACAGTCGACCACTCGTGCGGTTGTGGGGGCCTGGTGGACTTACACGGCAAGTTTTCCGCCCTTCCTTTCCCATTCGTGCATGGCACTTACGGGGAAATACTATCGGACCACACCGCTCCGATCTCCTTCAGCCCTCACCGTACATCTCTACCTATTACACCCCTACAAATTACTCTTAATTTTACTGTCGTGATCGGTTGCGATAAATGTGTTTTGGAACGCGGACGCACGGAATTTTGAGCGAGACGTCTTTCTTGTAGTGTCTCCGATTGCAGCTTGTGGAACATCGCCGTCCCGCTTTCGTGTCGACCAAAAATCCCGAAACAAAACGCACAATTCTTATTAGAATAATCTCTGTCCCTTCTGGTAATTGGACTTGATTAGAGTCACAAACCGACGTACACTGATCGTCCAAAACGTTTTGCCCACTGCCCACCACGACGTTGGATGCCGCGTTGTGGGGTTGCAGGCACGTGACGCGGTAACAGAATTATGTAGACGGAGGATCACCCTACTGAAGATATCTGCTGCAAATGGGGTAATCCATTGAGATACGTGACTGTGACAAAGCGCAGATTATTATTACGCACAGCATGTGAACGAGTATCTCGAAAACGGCGAAGCTGGTCGAATGTTCGCGTGCTACTGTCGTGGGCATCTAAGGAAAAATGTAGAAGGACAATGAATCTACCACTAGGCTCTTAGAGGTTTGACATCCACGACTCTCCACAGAACGTGGGGTTCGGAAGCTTCTCTGCTGTGTAAAGTATGATAGATGGTGATTGTGGCACCTCTGCCGAAAGAGCATAATGCTGATGCACTCACAAGTGTTTCGATGCACACCTTCATCGTACATTGTTGAACATGGAGCTCTGTGGCAGACCACCCCCACGTGTTTACATGTTGACCCAATGACACTGGACCAAAGAGATTCGACCGTCCATCAATGCAAATGTGTCGGACCTTCGGGTGCATCACATTTTTGCTACACTTGGTCGATGTTCGTCTCCACAAACACCGTCATCGAGATGAACGGCGGCTCGAAACGTATAGTGCGCCACGGAAGCAGGCTGGTAGAAGCATTATTATGCTATGGAGGATATTTTCCTGCGTTTGCATGGGACCTGTGGTAGTAATCGAAGACTCGCTGACAGCTGCGAACCACCAGCATCCCCTCATGCGTGATGTTTTCCCCGACGATGTCGTCTTTCAGAAGTATAATTGTCCGTGTCTTGGAGCCAGAACCGTCCTACAGTAGTTTGAGGACCATTATAGTGAACTCACGTTGATGTCTCGGGGACGAAATTCGCCTGATGTAGGGAACCCGTCTTGATCGCTATCGGGCTCCATGACGGCGAACGCTAATCAGTGGCCCGTTTTTTACACGAATTACATGACCTGAGCGTAGGCATCTAATGCCACATACCTCAGCGAACTGTCTGATTCCTGATTCACAGGATTAGTGATGTATTTAGTTCCAAATAAGCTATTAAGTAGGTAGTCATAATGTTTTGGTTCATTAGTGTGTGATCTATGTTGGTAAGCGACCATCTCGGAACGCGGAACCCAATATCAGTTGCAGGTAGCCTATCTAACGGTTCGCAGGGACGACAAAAATTTGATCTTCATCAATTCGCGTGATTATTGACCGAATTTAAAAATTTAAGGTCCTGTCATAATTCACTCATTGAGAACTATAATCTTATGTTAAAAGCTTAACACAATAAGCATTCAAGTCAGAAACTGTGTGTTTCTCTTGAGGTATCGTAACTGAATTTATTCATCCACTATTTGATATTGACAACACTTTGCGATTTTCAACAAACTTTACACATAATTTCAAACCATTATGGATCTTTTTCTCGTTGACACACCCATAAAGTGATGAAAGGAAAAAAACGTTTATCACTTACTACTTTTTCGCTGTTCATGGAGTAAAAGTTTAGCGTCAGGCATGACGTTACTATCTAATGGTGAAGGTTAGATGCCATTCTCTGCATCAAAAGCTTCTTATCGTCTTGAGGTCAGGACTTCGTCAAAACTTCGAACGACCTCGCCTCCCTACACAACACACCTGTGTTGCCTGCGAACGCCGTCAGTGTGCTTAATTCGTCATCTGCCACGACAATTGCACTTTTTATCGACAGAATCCGTTCAAACATCGCGACTCAGTGCTGTTTCTTGCTTTCGTTTCAACAGTTTCCCGTAACAGGCAATGCAACACATCACGCATACCCTTGGGTCTTCATAAGGAGTGGAGGGAGGAGATTGCGAACTGCCTCAACTAGTTTTACTGTAAGAGTACGACCGTGCTAAATAGAGTTTGCCTTTGCATGTACGAGGGTGTGCTGCAAAGTAATGTCTTCGAATTTTTTATGTTTAAACCCTTAGAGCTTTTTAAATAAAGCTAACATTATTAACATTCCATATCTTTATTCTTCGTTTCAACATTTTTTTCAGCATGCCCTCTTATAGGTTTAGTAAGAGACGCATGTCCGTAGGCGTACCATTAGGATGTCAGATATGTTAGAATGTCGGATGACTTTCAGATCCTTCGCTTTACGGTTTGCACACAGTGGAGACAATGAGTTCTGACCTGTGTGTTCTACAGCAGCCCATGGCGTGGGCAATGTGTCAATTTCTTGTCGTCGGGTTGCCTACGAATGACGCCCTCTTCGAAGTCGAGTTTGCGGCAGGTCCATGGAGCAACAAAGTGAACCATACCAGCTGCAAACGTAGCTGTTGTAGTAGTCGGACGAAAATGGTATGTGACCTTTTAAATACAACAGGAACTGATGACGGCGCCATCTTCTCGTTATGTGTGCGTACCGCGAAGCGAAGCGGAAGTTTTGAAAGTGATCCGATCTTGAAACTTATTTTACATTTCCGAACTTGGGTTCCTTATCAAAACTTAAACTACTAACAAGGGAAACAGTCCATCACACCCCACTCAGATTTATACTATGTCCGAAAGAACAGACACCATATCCATGTAAGTATATAGTTCTGGCAGTACTGGCTGTGACCTTCTTCTTCTGTGTGGGTGCACACATATTCCCCGAACTCTCACGGGAGTTGGTAAAAATGGTTCAAATGGCTCTGAGCACTATGGGACTTAAATTCTGAGGTCATAAGTCCCCTAGAACTTAGAACTACTTAAACCTAACTAACCTAAGGACATCACATACATCCATGCCCGAGGCAGGATTCGAACCTGCGACCGATGTGGTCCGGTTCCAGACTGTAGCGCCACGCCGGTCGGCGGACTTGGTAAGAATGTCTTCCACGAGTAATGAGTGTGTTGGGGTGGGACATTACGAATGTGGTGTGTGGACATACAAGGTGAGACTGTGGGTTTCGTGCTGTCCTCTGTGTCCTCGGTGGCTCAGATGGATAAAGCGTCTGCCATGAAAGCAGGAGATCGCAGGTTCGACTCCCGCTCGGGGCACACATTTTCACCCGTCCCCGTTTATACAGATCAACGCCCGTTAGCAGCTGAAGGTATTAATATAGTTCTAATTCCCCTCAGATTTAGTGCTAAAATGGCCTGTTGGATAGCCCGTCAAAAACTGAACACAGACCAAGCATGAAAACGAGAAGAAGGTCTACTAAACTATGAAAAAGGAAGCAAAATGGAAACAATGAACAGTCCGAGCTCAAGAGGTGCAACATCGCGTGAATTGCAAGAATCAGGGCGTCGTGGTTGTGTGGACACGGTGATGGACTGCAAAGTGGGAGATCTGCGTTCAAACCTCTCTCGTGCCCCTTTTTTTTCACAAAATTGTGAAGTTTCCATACGGTCATTGACGTGTCTGTTCTGTTTCTGTAGTCTTGTCAATTTTCGTACCATACACCAGCTATAGAATATGAGTCATGTGGTACGAACATATTACCCTCGCAAGTAAATGTGATAAAGAGGCGAGATGACCGCATACATCTCTAACAGAAGTGAAAACAACAAATAAATGAGTGCGGACTGTCTTACAACAAAGAAATTGAAGAGCTAAAACTTGCAACTCGAAACGCAAAACTTATATCACGTGGCAATTGTGTAGAACAAATAGGAGGTACGTACATCTGAAAGTCTCCTTGCACCTCGCTGTTGCAAACTTACGTTACAACACGACACAGACACAGATTTCGATAAAGCGAACAGACACGTCGATGACCGGCCGGACAGTTCATAAACTTGCGAAAAATAATGTAGTGTACGAGAGAGATACGAACAAGGATTTCCTCCTTCGGAGTCCAACACCGTGACCCCATAACCGCGACGCCGTAACTATTCAAATATGCTCGTTGATACACGTCCTAAGCTTGGGCGGTTCAGTGTTTCTATTTTGATTCTTTTTTCACAGTTCAGTATACCTTCTTCTTGTTTACATGCTTGGTCTGTGTTCAGTTTTTGATGGGGTATCCACTGGTCCATCTTACCACTAAATCAATATGGGGAGTTTCTCTTGCAAGTCACCTCTAGAGCCTATAATAGAAATTCTGAAACACCCTGTATGTGCCAGTGGAGACACAGTATCTGTGATGGTCTGTCGAAATCAGCGAGTAATTGTTCCGTGCAAATATTTACGGAATTATCATAACGTGGTGAAATTCACTACAGTGATCATCATCATTATTTTCTGATCTTTGTAATGCTCATTGTTCCATATGTTTTAGACAGACAGCGTCTTCGAGAAGCTAGCGTGGTATAGCATAGCAGTAAACACATTTATCAGAGCGTATTACTTGTTGTTATTGTTGTTGTTGTGGTCTTCAGTCCTGAGACTTGTTTGATGCAGCTCTCCATGCTACTCTATCCTGTGCGAACTTCTTCATGTCTGAGTAACTACAGCAACCTACATCCTTCTGAATCTGTTTAGTGTATTCATCTCTTGGTCTCCCTCTACGATTTTTATCCTCCACGCTGCCCTCCAATACTAAATTGGTGATCCCTTGATGCCTCAGAACATGTCCTACAAACCGATCCCTTCTTCTTGTCAAGTTGTGCCACAAACTCCTCTTCTCCCCAATTCTATTCAATACCTCCTCATTAGTTATGTGATCTACCCATCTAATCTTCAGCATTCTTCTGTAGCACCACATTTCGAAAGCTTCTGTTCTCTTCTTGTCCAAACTATTTATCGTCCATGTTTCACTTCCATACGTGGCTACACTCCATACAAATTCTTTCAGAAACGACTTGCCATTGCTCGTCTACATTTTATATCCTCTCTACTTCGACAATCATCAGTTATTTTGCTCCCCAAATAGCAAAACTCATTTACTCCTTTAAGTGTCTCATTTCCTAATCTAATTCCCTTAGCATCACCCGAGTTAGCTCGACATTCCATTATCCTCGTTTTTCTTTTGTTGATGTTCATCTTATATTCTCCTTTCAAGACACTGTCCATTCCGTTAAACTGCTCTTCCAAGTCCTGCGTATTACTTACACTTCGTGTAACGCGAAACGTTAAGAAAGCGTCACACAAACTGCGCGTTTTCGGTTGAAATGTGTCATGTTTTGATGGCTATGCAGATTGTTGCTGAAATAATGAATATTAGACAGGGCGTCCCAGGAGGAATGGTCGGTATCCAAGGATAGGACGGGAACGATCATTCGAGGCAAAAGAGTCTGGTATACATGGCCTCTAAAATGCTTACCTTAAGAGCTATGCGCACTTGTACGGTAGAAAAGTTGTGTTTCACAGTGACGAAGAAGAACACGTGCTCATAATTCTTAAGATAATCATCTTACAGCCTATGTTTACGGGACATTTTACCTTCGAATTATCGTTGCTATCATGTTCCTGAATAGCGACTATTCCTCCTGCGACGCCCCATATGTAAGACTGCTATAAGCGCTACATGGTTCAAAATGGTTCAAATGACTCTGAGCACTATGGGACTTAACAGCTATGGTCATCAGTCCCCAAGAACTTAGAACTACTTAAACCTAACTAACGTGAGGACACCACACACAAACATGCCCGAGGCAGGATTCGAACCTGCGACCGTAGCAGCAGCGCGGCTCCGGACTGGAGCGCCTAGAACCGCACGACCACCGCGGCCGGCAGCGCTACATGAAGTGCACATTTGTATCAGTTTCCCGACGAAAAACATCGTTTCCAGGTCACATTCACCCACCGCTTCCATTGCAGCTTTGTCTCCAAGATATAGTGGTGAATCCACGCTACGTCTATAATCGCGTAATGATGCCGGAATTCGGTTTTTTCATTAATTTTTGCAGACACTATTTCGAAAGAAGGAAGAAAGCTTGGGGTTTAACGTCCCGTCGACATCGAGGTCGTTAGAGCCGGAGCACAAATTCGGATTGTTTCAAGGAGAGGGAAGGAAATCGGCGGCGTTCTTTCAAAAGAACCATCCTTCCTTTGCATTCCTGAATGTGACCAACAAAGGCATGTGCTCTGGTACACTCAGCTTGCACGTATGCGCAACTTCATCGACGATCGCATTGCTAAAAGAGAGTAAATGTCTCAAAACTTTCATGAACCTTAATGCGACGGTCTGATATCACAGTAATGCGAATTTTAAGCACCACTTGTTCGGAGAAAATTGGGAAAAACCGAGCGTCAGAATGCGTCAAATTATTCGTGCGACTATGAAGAAATTCATTTTTTTTTTCTAGTAATATACAATCTTTAAGCGCTGATGCTGATTGCCCAGCAATGTACCTCGGTTTCTGTATGGCACAGGGCGAAACTTTTCTTTGAATTGAACTGTTTCGTCGCGTCGTATAATTCAGTCTACGAAATGTATGACTTGTACCATTTGCAGAAGATGTGGCTCGTTCTGACGATTGCAAGGATGACTCCAGTCAACACGTACGTTGCTGAAAGAATAACGAATGTTTTGTGATATAACAGACGTTTTTGTCCATCTGCATAAAATGGCTCTAAGCACTATGGGACTTAACATCTGAGGTCATCAGTCCCCTAGACTTAAAACTACTTAAACCTAAGGACATCACACACATTCATGCCCGAGGCAGGATTCGAGCCTGCGACCGTAGCAGCAGCATGGTTCCTGACTGAAGTGCCTAGAACCACTCGGCCACAGCGGCCGGCCCATCTGCATATTACAGCCTATTTTAGATTAGATGCCATCAAACTTTTAAGGTCCGAAGTTGGGACGTTGTGGCCATACTGCTCCGCTCTCCGCTGCGATAGAAAGCGATTTTTGAGGTCTCTTCATCTCCGCGAAGAATTACGTCTCATATCTGATATTCACGGGCGGTGTAGATCTCTAGAGGGTCTCTATACATGACAAAAGGTTACTCTTAATTTGCTGTTGTTGATGGACTTAACGTTTATTCCTTATGGAAACGAAATTCTCCTGTCCAGGAAACCGTTTTAAGCTTATCCTGTAATACACAGAAAAGTAGTAGCTCACTGAAACTGATAGGTAAGAGACAAGTAAATGGTAAGATGTCAGGGACAGTTTTAAACAGGATATTAGCAGGAAGTTTTATTAGCTTAGTCCCTTGCCAAATAAATATAGAATTTCTGTGAAAAACGTATCTCAAGCTTTAATCATAAAAGGATATTTACTCAATTTAGTAATTGAACTATATACTGTAAGTGAGATTGATAAATAACAAAAGACTTTTATTAACTGAATTAATTAATCAACTCTTACTTCAGGAAAATTAATGAGATAAACTTCTGGTTTCCTGATGTTGACATAACGAGTCCACTGGAGCATTTTGAATAACAATTACTTATGATACCAATAATGCAAAAATGTAACAGAGGGAAATAAATACAATTCAAAGGAAACATTTAGGTCGTTAAAACACCAGTTTATACATATAATAAGATCTTCGTACCTAAACAGGGTCCGGCTGGGGTGGCCAAGCGGTTCTAGGCGCTACAGTCTGGAACCGCGCGACCGCTACGGTCGCAGATTCGAATCCTGCCTCGGGCATGGACGTGTGTGATGTCCTTAGGTTAGTTAGGTTTAAGTAGTTCTAAGTTCTAGGGGACTGATGACCTCAGAAGTTAAGTCCCATAGTGCTCAGAGCCATTTGAGCCTAAACAGGGAAGTTGCCAGTTCTATACTTTGAAACATTCAGGGTAGGAGTACTCAGTCTCTCTTACCTGTCGCTCACTTTTTTATGTCTGTTAGTAGTAAAATTTTCTAAGCGCCCATCGGTTTCACGGTAATGGTGTCTTATAAGGTAACGAAGTAACTCTACTTCATAAAATGTACAAAACACAAGTACAGCAAGTTTAAGCATATAATAATAATTACCTACCAAGTAGTTTGATTGAAAATTTTACGAAAATCTAATGATTTTAAAACCCCTGCGCCTACCGCCCACCGTGAAAGCTTGTGTTCGGTGGGGACCAGGCTGGCTACCACAGCAGAATATAAACAACATTTATTTTGGTTAAGCGATGTAGAAACTGTTTTGGCTCTCCCGAAATTATCACATAACTGAAGAAAAACAAACAATGATTGCAAAAAACCCAAATGGTTCAAATGGCTCTAACCACTATGGGACTTACCATCTGAGGTCATCAGTCCCCTAGACTGAGAACTACTTAAACGTAACTAACCTAAGGACACCACACAAAAACCCACCTGAGATGATAAATTAAAACATTTAACAAGTATTCAACCGTTATCATTCGGCCCAGAGGAAAATCTGAGTACCAAAACACGGAAGATCCAGTTCTATACTTAGAAACATAAAAGCAGGAGTAGTCAACCTGTTTTATCTACCGCTCACTTTTGTATCTCTCTTAGTAGTAAAATTCTGTAACCGCCCACCGGTTCCGGTGCCAATTTCCCTGTGAGATCCGAGAGATAATTTTAGCATAAATTTCTCACCAAATAAGTTTCGTCTGGTCGTCCTGGAATAGTGGTTTCATAGCCTCGATGTCGTGTGCCAAACTTAACGGATCGGGAACGCTCCCACATCAACCACGGAAGTCGAAGGCGCAAAGTAGAACGTTCCCATTCGGCCACTCCATACAACCATAATGGCCATGTAGGTCCTCTAGCTCCCATCGCCTGTATTATTGTCCCAATTAAGTGCAGCACACCGATCTCCTTAACCCTTTCGTGAGCCGTGGGACACATGCTTTCCACTGCAATGAACTCGCTCCTAGTCCCGTGGGATTCACAGTTCCCACCTCTGTATGGTGCTACCACCTAGTGAACAGTTTAGGGTACTACTTCCAATCGGAAGTTCCCACCGTTTTTGCTGTACCTTCGCGCAGAGGCATTGTATAGCTGAATGTTGCTCTGTAGAGGAGCCTTTCAGTGCTGTTTGCGTGACATTTCTGATTTTTTCCTCAAAGCTATAGTATAAGGTAAATACTTTTGATTTGCCCAAATTTATGAAGGAAAACGTGAAATTGGAACGAGGAGAATACCAGTCTGACACAAAAGAGCCATTTCTGCAGTAAAATGGATGGATAACCGTCCAGTCACTTTCCTGTCCTCAATTCATGACCCATGAGAAACAGCCACAGTGAAAAGAAAAAACAAGGATGGTACTAGTACAGAGATTTCAAGTTTGATCAATTACGAGAAAGGTATGCTATTGGCAGACGTTCTGTAAAATGGTGGCACAGAATATTTTATTTCCTGCTGGACGTTGCTCCAGTGAACAATTTTATCCTGTGGAAAATAAGTAAAAGAGAAAGTGGACAGCATGATCAGCTCACACACAGGATCCATCTAGCCAGACAATTGATCGCCGGCTTCTTATCCCAAAAAAGGCATGGACGAAAACCTGTCTTTCTGGCAAAAAGGGGTAAAGTACCTGAAGATTTTCCTCATGTGGCTGTAGGGGAGCATCAACCCATTTTAGGAGAAACCTACTGGACGTGTCGTCATTGTAGTACCAAAGCTGCGGAAAAGAGCACTCGCTATGTTTGTACATATTGTCAAATACCACTTTGCATAGACCCATATTTCAGAAAATTTCATGCAAGTAGTTGTGAACATTCATTGTAACAAGAGAAGTAAATTTATCAAATAAATATGACATATATTGAAAAAGTTGTTTTTGTCATCTGTTAACTACTATCTGCTCTCCATCCATTAAAAAACAAACTGCTCAATAATTTTGCCAACGAAATGGTTAAGTCAGCGAAGGTCTGGTTGCCTCCTGTGAGCGCGGAAGGTAAAAACCTTCTCACGAGTTAAGCAATGATGCAGTAAAACATGCTATCGATATACACTCCTGGAAATGGAAAAAAGAACACGTTGACACCGGTGTGTCAGACCCACCATACTTGCTCCGGACACTGCGAGAGGGCTGTACAAGCAATGATCACACGCACGGCACAGCGGACACACCCGGAACCGCGGTGTTGGCCGTCGAATGGCGCTAGCTGCGCAGCATTTGTGCACCGCCGCCGTCAGTGTCAGCCAGTTTGCCGTGGCATACGGAGCTCCATCGCAGTCTTTAACACTGGTAGCATGCCGCGACAGCGTGGACGTGAACCGTATGTGCAGTTGACGGACTTTGAGCGAGGGCGTATAGTGGGCATGCGGGAGGCCGGGTGGACGTACCGCCGAATTGCTCAACACGTGGGGCGTGAGGTCTCCACAGTACATCGATGTTGTCGCCAGTGGTCGGCGGAAGGTGCACGTGCCCGTCGACCTGGGACCGGACCGCAGCGATGCACGGATGCACGCCAAGACCGTAGGATCCTACGCAGTGCCGTAGGGGACCGCACCGCCACTTCCCAGCAAATTAGGGACACTGTTGCTCCTGGGGTATCGGCGAGGACCATTCGCAACCGTCTCCATGAAGCTGGGCTACGGTCCCGCACACCGTTAGGCCGTCTTCCGCTCACGCCCCAACATCGTGCAGCCCGCCTCCAGTGGTGTCGCGACAGGCGTGAATGGAGGGACGAATGGAGACGTGTCGTCTTCAGCGATGAGAGTCGCTTCTGCCTTGGTGCCAATGATGGTCGTATGCGTGTTTGGCGCCGTGCAGGTGAGCGCCACAATCAGGATTGCATACGACCGAGGCACACAGGGCCAACACCCGGCATCATGGTGTGGGGAGCGATCTCCTACACTGGCCGTACACCACTGGTGATCGTCGAGGGGACACTGAATAGTGCACGGTACATCCAAACCGTCATCGAACCCATCGTTCTACCATTCCTAGACCGGCAAGGGAACTTGCTGTTCCGACAGGACAATTCACGTCCGCATGTATCCCGTGCCACCCAACGTGCTCTAGAAGGTGTAAGTCAACTACCCTGGCCAGCAAGATCTCCGGATCTGTCCCCCATTGAGCATGTTTGGGACTGGATGAAGCGTCGTCTCACGCGGTCTGCACGTCCAGCACGAACGCTGGTCCAACTGAGGCGCCAGGTGGAAATGGCATGGCAAGCCGTTCCACAGGACTACATCCAGCATCTCTACGATCGTCTCCATGGGAGAATAGCAGCCTGCATTGCTGCGAAAGGTGGATATACACCGTACTAGTGCCGACATTGTGCATGCTCTGTTGCCTGTGTCTATGTGCCTGTGGTTCTGTCAGTGTGATCATGTGATGTATCTGACCCCAGGAATGTGTCAATAAAGTTTCCCCTTCCTGGGACAATGAATTCACGGTGTTCTTATTTCAATTTCCAGGAGTGTAGCTCATTCGCACCGATCAGAAAAACCTTAGATTTTTTTCTTGATTACCAAAATACATCGCTTTCAAAGTTTCGCATCGGATTGTCTGAAGAGGTGTATATATATGGATAAAGGATTTATTTAATTCGTAATAACTGTCTTTGCCGCTTACGAAAGTCGCATAAAAATTCTTGCTGCATATGACCCAGAAATGCCTCTGAGCATGTTAAAAATGTGTTTGTAATTTTAATTAGCGTTGAGGTGTTGTATTTTCTTGAAATAACAGAAATATTCGTGTCCAGAAAAGTTTCCTACTTCAGAACTGGCAGCGGAAGTGGCAACGCAGTGGAGCCGACAATGCGAGCGACAGCTGCCATTGGCGCATTGCTCGCACGAGCAGTCCAGCTTGCTCGCTGTCAGCTGTCACCTGTACCTGGGTCAGAATAACGAAGTGATCGACAGTTGAGGGTGGCAGGGGGAGATGACGTCAGTCTGCCGTTACGCGCATTCCGCAATGTCACTCCGGTAGCAGCAACTTTGATTACGATCATACGTTTCCCGTTAACGTGCAGTACTGAGTGCGCTTTCCAGGATCCTAAGCAATTTCACAGTTAGCTGCACACATTCCGTAAAAGAAACACACCGCACTGAGTAACAAAGCATATAAGAAAAGATCATGGCAATGACGTCACACACAATAAGAACTGTCGTCCACAGCCGAATGATGAACCGGCAGATGAGGTAGCAGAGATTTATGAGAACAGTCCTCTGAACAGAGGGCATGGTCGAACATGAGCTCTGATTGGTTGTTGCTATGGTAGATGTCCTGTACGCAACTAGCTGTCAGTCACTCTGTTATTCTGATCCAAGTATATACCTCTTCAGAACAACAGCCGGCCGGTATGGCCGAGCGGTTCTAGGCGCTACAGTCTGGAACCACGCGAGCGCTACGGTCGCAGGTTCGAATCCTGCTTCGGGCATGGATGTGTGTGATGTCCTTAGGTTAGTTAGGTTTAAGTAGTTCTAAGTTCTAGGGGACTGATGGCCTTAGAAGTTGAGTCCCATTAGTGCTCAGAGCCATTTGAACCATTTTTTTTTCTCCAGAACAGCAAATTGGCTGGCTGCTATGTGTTTACATGACAGCCACCATAGCAACAACCAACCAGAGACTGAGCCTGTTGTGCTTACTGTTGTCATTTCGCTCTGCTTCCTCTAAGACCTGTTACACTCGGTTGCGTACAAGAGTCGTTGCTGCTAACGTATAACTAACGTGATTTGGTGTTATCGTGTGATTTGGTTTCTCAGCGCTGATTTTCTTCATTCTACCCAAGTGATTGTCTGAAACTAGCAGCGAAAGTGCACGGAACAGTGGCAAGCCCGTTACAGACTTACTGTATAAGCAAACAAAGTGCCGTGCGTTAAAGGGAAACGTGTGAGGAGCAGAGCCCCGCAGTACCAGACCTGTGATTCGGTAGTTTTGCTACAATACATAATGACATAGTACATGGTAGGATTACCCATAGTATTGGTAGCGAAAGTAACACAAATGAATGTGTAAGGGAGGAATTGGGTCGATGACCTCTCTTTGTTTTGCACGTAATTAGAACCGCACATCATTCAGTCTTAGTCCATTGAGTATCTATGGCCTTATAGAATATAAAGTGTATTTATAAATTATGAAAGTTCGTTGAGCGCTTAACTTTTATATAACCAAAGCGATTGCTTTTGATGCAGTACAGTTAACAAATGCGCCAACATAAAAATGTCTTTATAATTTTTGTAGTTGTTTTTCACACGATAGAACGTACTCCGTCGTGAAGAAAGGCAGGTGTTTCCTTTTGTTATTGATAAATGCGAAAGTTGTTTATGAGTAACAGACTCATGTCATTTAAAAGCTTGAGCCGCGCGGGATTAGCCGAGCGGTCTAGGGCGCTGCAGTCATGGACCGTGTGGCTGGTCCCGGCGGAGGTTCGAGTCCTCCCTCGGGCATGGGTGTGTGTGTTTGTCCTTAGGATGATTTAGGTTGAGTAGTGTATAAGCTTAGGGACTGATGACCTTAGCAGTTAAGTCCCATAAGATTTCACGCACGTTTGAACCTTTTTTTTTAAAAAAAAAAAGCTTGATGTAGTATTGAAGCAGTGTTCAATATATTTTTATTTTGCGTTTTTTTTAAATTTTTTTTAGGAAATTGCGTTTTATAACACTATGTATGAAAACCGTATTTTTTTATCTTTACGACAACGTCCCGCTGTTTCTCGTTACAAATCTACAATTTTCGAATAAAACCTGAATTAAAAATTGACAGTTTCAAATTTCTTTTAAATACTGTTTATTTTCAAGTAACAGACAGGAGGATAACTGTGTAGAACAAAAATGTTCCGTAGGTTATGCTGCCCTAACGTACAGCTAACCCGGCTACGATCTTAACTGACAAAAGCTACTAGGTAAACTGCCATAGCGTACGCGTACTTGCAGTAGACTTCGGTACAACTCTAGTGAGGAGATATAGTGAATGGCACAGGCGCGGGTGTTGCAGAAAGACATCATCGCCCCCTTTCCGTGGATAACTGTGGAATCACTTCGTTATTCCAAGCCACGTATATCATAAACGTCCAGAACTATAAAGTTTTCTGTGTGAATATAGTTTATTTCTACAAGATAAAGAACGCTAGAAACATGAGCGCGGTTTCTTAGACAAAATTCTGGTCAAGTTTTAGAACGTGCAGCATGCCAGGTTTCGTTAACCCTCGTGCCTGCCGCCAGAGGTCAGCGCGTGGCTGTGACGTTCGATAAACCCTTCACAGTGTCCTGACAACGAGATGGGAAACCGTTAATTGCGAGTTTCGTTTCATCCTGATATTGTATCGCATTTTTGTTCTGACGAAAATCGAGGATCATTCGTGGGCTGTGCGCGAAATTTTTAGCGCAAGCGTACAAAGGCAAAATGGGTAGCATAGCGTGTGATAATTAGTGCGTTTATATGTGATTAAGGTAGCAAATGCCAAATATTATTTGTTAATTATATTATGTAGCATTTATTGACGGCATTTTTTGACGCAATTTTTTTTCTGTTTCAGGTAAGTGCCTTCACCAACGGACAGCCATCGAGCGGTGAGTTTTACAGTTAACTAATGACGCAAATTGCTCGTTTATTTTTTTGGAGTTTGTAATGAAGCAGCGTTTAAACACAGACTGCAGCGAGTGATTTTTTCCCCTACATTATTGTACCCATTATCGCATGACATTCCCGCTTGAGCCTCGACTCCGTGTTGGTAACAAACTGTGAACAGTACCGTTATATTGCAAAACTAAAGTACGGTTCTAGTATCTGTCTATTGTACGAAAGTTTTCGGTAAAGCAAAAATACAAAGCAAAGAAAATACTTGTGTTAGCGGTGTCTCCTTCATTATGTATGTTTTGCTTACCTGCGTCAAGTTTAGGACAGAGGAAAAACCTTTGCGTCCAAATTACATAGAGTGTAGAGCATTGGTTCCCAACCTTGGGGTAATTTCCCCCTGAAGGTTAAAACTATTTTTTCTGAGGGGTAAAAACAAAAAGGCTTAATTGTTTTGATCACGAAACAAAATTATTTTTTACTGTTCCCGCAATTTCATTACACTTCAAAACTAATTACATAAGTGACGAATAATTATATTTTATTTTTAAAATAGTAGCATGCCACGTGACTCACTATGGTTGAGGTTACAGCTTGTGAAACGAATCTGAGAACATGTTCCTCACATCTTCATTGATCCATTATGGACCATGGGACAACAGCTGGCATGTATTTCTTGATGCAATAATTTACCGACAGCCGTATGTATTGTAGAACTTTATTTTATGAACTTCTTATGTGCTACCAGTTTCGGCATTACAATGATGCCATTTTCAGGCCCCACACGTCATAGTCGTAAAATCGCTATACACGGAAGGAGCCATATAACTGGATCCGTGAATCAAATCGTTATGCAACAGCTCTTGGTGGCCAGGTGACAGAGTTTATGTCGCCTGGCCACAAAGAGCTGCTGCATACATTTAAACTGCTTTCAACAGCAATACAAGAACAAACAGTTATGTCGAATCGTATTCCAAGTGAACGAACTGCGAACAAAACGTTGCCAAGGTCCTCGAAGCGTCATAGATGATTCTCTACAATCACTCTGTCGCTAGCACGCACACCGTTCGTTCAAATCTTCATCTGTGATATTACTCGCGCGTTCCGCTGCTAAATAAAAATTGAATATACCACTACTAGGATCGTTGGGTACGGTACCTGCAATAAAGTACTCGTGTGAGTAAAAGTATCGAGTAAAAATGTACTCGATGCCAGGAAGTATCGCTACTTTTCCGTGTCCCTATCCACCACCACCTCCGCGTCACGAGCAAAAGCTCCCTCATGCATGCAAGCACTTTCTTGAAGTACTACGGATTCGTCTAATAGATGTCTGCATTCATCGGAATCCTGATACACTGTATTTTACGGAGTGTTTTACAATTTCTTCCAGGGGTTGTCGCCGCGGCTCAAGAGATAAAGTTCTGATAAAGAACACATGTTGGGAAATGTACTCTTTAGAAATAAAATAAATCAGGAGATAGGACCATTTTCAAATACCCCACTTCACAGTATCCACATAAACTGAGACGAGGTCATCCTCGTCAGTCGCTTGTCGTAATGTCCCCTCTATTTACAATCACTGTTTCAGCCTTCCACTCACTTGTCACTCAGCCTAACCCGACGAAGATTACTCCAAACGTTTGCCACGTCATGGGCGTGGTCCACGAGAGCTTCTGTCGTGCTCTACATGACCAGCAACTTAACTCGTGCCGTCGACAGAACGAGCTACATTGACTCCGGCAGATCTTCTAATATGTGCCAATTTCTGCACGCGTGATTTCTACATAATTGTGTCGTCATTCCCGAATTCCCCCACTCTTTTTACAGACGTAGCGTACCTCAGCAGAGAGGCTGTTCTGAACTGTCGAAACAGACATACCTGGGATGACGAAAATTCTCATGCTACCCATTCACTTGGCTTTCAGCAACAGTTTGAGATCAGTGTATGGGCTGATATCATTGAAGCCGTCTTTTTGGGCGGTACGTTCCTCCATATCACTTAAAGGTTCCCAGATACTTGACATTTCTCAAGTGGTCCTGGTGAGATTATTGGAAGATTTGCCACTGTCAGTCCGTTAGCAAATATAGTCCCAAAATGATGGCGCACCCACGAATTGCCGCGCGGGGTAGCCGTGCGGTCTCAGGCGTCTTGTAACGGCTCGCTCAGCTCCCCCCATCGGAGGGTCGAGTCCTCCCTCGGGCATGGGTGAGTGTTGTCCTTAGCGTAAGTTAGTTTAAGTTGGATTACTTAGTGCGTAAGCCTAGGGACCGATGACCTCAGTAGTTTGGTCCCTTAGTCCTTACCATAACTTTCCAATTTTCCACGAATTATGCACGTGGCACTGCGAACATCTCAACCAAATATATGATGGAAGGTGGAGATGGACGAACGCTATGGCTACGGCGGTCACCAAATGTACTCGTAACTCCTTTCGACCTTTTCTTGTGGACCATTTGAAAGCCGGCCGGAATGGCCGTGCGGTTCTAGGCGCTACAGTCTGCAGCCGAGCGACCGCTACGGTCGCAGATTCGAATCCAGCCTCGGGCATGGATGTGTGTGATGTCCTTAGGTTAGTTAGGTTTAATTAGTTCTAATTTCTAGGCGACTGATGACCTCAGAAGTCGCATAGTGCTCAGAGCCATTTGAACCATATGAAAGTCTTGTGTATGCGACTCCTATACTGTGAGAAGATCTTACGCGAGTTCTGGTGGCAGCAGAAATTATTCGGCTCACACAAGGATTTGTGGGTCATTTGTCTGAAAGCGCTCTTTGCCGATACACCTTGTGCAACGAACAGCAGAGTCGCCACGTGAAGCAGCTCCTATTGAGCACACAGGTCAGAGTTCATTCTCTCCTGTGTGGGATTTGAAAGTGACCCCATCTTCAGACCTATTTTACATCCAAGCTGTACATTTCTGGATGTGGGTTCCGTATCAAAACTTTATCTACTAAATCCGTTATACAAACCCTAGAAGGCGGCAACAGGAATTGTGAAACACACTGTATATGTTGACACAACAAGTAACAAGTACTAAGACTGTTCAAAAAATTCCGGAACTTTGTTTACAAATTTTTTCTGCACTTACGTTTTACTTATTGCGCGTGGTCTCCTTCGAAATACTCTCCTCCACAATTGATACACCGCTCCCAACGCCGTTTCCACGTCCGGTCTTGGTACGCCACTTGCTGGATCGCACGAAGCGCCGTCTGCGAATTTTCTTTTATCTGGTCTATCGTTGCAAATCTTCGTCCTATCAAAGAGGTTTTCAAGTTTAGAAATTAAAAAAAAAGTCCACAGGGGCCAGATTACGGAGGATGAGGCAGCACAGTGATTCCGGTTTTTGTGCAATACTCACTCACCAACAGGTATGAATGTGCAGGTAAAAATAAATGTCGTGTGACTAGGGCCTCCCGTCGGGTAGACCGTTCGCTGGGTGCAAGTCTTTCGATTGGACGCCACTTCGGCGACCTGCGCGTCTATGGGGATGAATAAGTGATGATGATGATTAGGACAAGACAACACCCAGTCCCTGAGCGGAGAAAATCTGCGACCCAGCCGGGAATCGAACCCGGGTCCTTAGGATTGACATTCTGTCGCGCTGACCACTCAGCTACCCGGGCGGACAATTTGCAGGGTCGTTATCGTGATGCAAGAGCGTTGAATTGTCTCGCCACATTTCAGCCGGCGTAGCAACACGTCCCGATAGTACCATCGACTAACCGTTTGTCCCTGTGGTACGAATTCATTATGAACTCAGCCTTCAAATTCAAAGAAAACTATCAGCATGGCTTTAACATTTGACCTGACCTGATGAGATTTTTTTGGTCTTTCAGAACCATTTCCGACACATTGTGAAGATTGAACCTTGGTCTGAACAACATAATCGTAGACCCACGTCTCATCACCAGTTATGATTCCCTTAAGGAATATCTCGTCCTCATTTCCGCGATCCAAAAGCTCTTCACAAATAGCGAAGCGGAGGTCTTTCTGGTCTTGACTCATGAGCCTTGGAACGAACTTGGCTTCAATACGACGCATTCCAAGAGGCCGTGTCAGGATTTCATCACATGATCCAACTGAAATGACACATTCTTATGCAGTCTCTCGGACGGTCAGTCTTCGACTGACGCACGCAATTTCTTTGACGTTCCTGACATGAGCGTTGTTGGTAGACGTCGAAGGGCGTCCTGAACGAGGGCCATCTTTAACTTCCGTCCGGCCATTTTTAAACAATGTGAACCATTCGCAACACCGAATAGTGCTTGAGCACTCATCACTGTAGGCTTTCTACATCATTTGGCGTCTCTTTGAAAAGGTTTTCTTGAGTTTCACGCAAAATCTGATGCACACGCGCTGCTCATGTACATCAGCCCGCTCGAAATTCGCGAACTGTGCGACACATTGTTCTACTCAATAAGTACTGAAAAATAACTAACAGACACACAACAATGAACCCTCCTGCAGTTACACATTAAACACAGGTGTGTGCAGGAATGCCAACCGCATTTCGCTCCAAAAAAAAAATGGTTCAAACGGCTCTGAGCACTATAGGACTTAACATCTGAGGTCATCAGTCCCCTAGAACTTAGAACGACTTAAACCTAACTAACCTAAGGACATCACACACATCCATGCCTGAGGCAGGATTCGAACCTGCGACCGCAGCAATTGCGCGGTTCCAGACTGAAGTGCCTAGAACCGCTCGGCCACCGCGGCCGACATTTCGCTCCAGCTTACCATTGGAGCGAAGTTACGAATGTTCCGGAATTTTTTGAACGTTAAAATAAAATGCTTTTTACCTGTCTGTTATTACAGCACTTCTTTCTTGTCAGCTTCTACTGGTGTTAGTGTCAATAGCAATCACAAATTCAAGATAACGACTTTCGATCTAATCACCTTGTACATTCTCCACTCCACGTATGAGTTTTCACGACGTCTGGCGTGAAAGCCACAGTAGCAGCCAGCCAAGCCATGTATCTCACAATGCACTAATGTGTACTTACTTCCTACTGACTGACTGCCCATATCGGATAATGTGGGGTTCCTATTTATGATGTGATTGGGAAAAGTGTGTCGCATTGAATCGTGGATATGAAGAGAATCACTAAGACCCTTACCAACTTTTGTTATCACAGTTTAATTTTTTCGCAGTGGTTCAAATGGTTCAAATGGCTCTGAGCACTATGGGACTTAACTTCTGTGGTGATCAGTCCCCTAGAACTTAGAACTACTTAAACCTAACTAACCTAAGGACATCACACACATCCATGCCCGAGGCAGGATTCGAACCTGCGACCGTAGCAGTCGCGCGGTTCCGGACTGAGCGCCTTAACCGCGAGTCCACCGCGGCCGGCTTCGCAGTGGTAATTAAAACTTAATGACTAACTGCCGTGTTTGTTCGCGTAATACTTACCCTTCACGGATATCCGGTAGCAGGAACGGGAGACGACGAAGATGAGTTGTGGTTCTTACGTGCGCGGCTTCCGAGCAGCGCCTTATGGCGTTTCCCGCACTGTTGGAGGATTAACCGCTGATTAATACCAAGGAAGTAATTAGAAACCAGCCATGCGTCACCCCGGAGGGAATTGTTAGGGAAATGAAAATCGGCACAGCCCAATTTCGTATCACAGAGATCCGTTGCGAGAGTGTAAATTTCGATATTTGGTAGCGAATAGAATCTTCGTACAGCGCGGAGTGGCCGCGCTGTTTGAAGCGTCATGTCAGGGACTGCGCGGCACCTCCCGCCGGAGATTCGAGTCCTCCCTCGGGCATGAGTGTGTGTGTGTTGTTCTTAGCATAAGTTAGTTTAAGTAGTGTGTAAGTCTAGGGACCGATGACCTAAGCAGTTTGGTCCCTTAGGAATTCATCCACATTTGAACATTTTTTGAGAATCAAGAGGACGATTGATATCACGAGAAGTCCATCCAATCATTCATATACGCCTTCATTTGTGTATAGTTTGAGACGGGCGGTATGTAGGCTACTGTCACTAACCACACTCACGCGTAGTCTGCTCGTAGTTGTTGCGGTTGTAAGTCTCCGTATAACCCCGAAATTTTCTGCTTTCATTATACGAGATATATGTATTTGTGTCACAGGAAGCGGTGAATGGATCCGAAGGTAAACTTTTCTGTCTGTGCTGCAGTTACTTTCTTTGTTAAAACAGTGGAAATAAAAGATCCGTAGGAATGGCTTGGCTTTGATGTTCGAAATCAGAGTGCAACGTAGATTAACCGAAACAAATTTTGGTATGGGAAAGTTTAACTACCTATGAGCTGTAAAGCCTCTTATCGTAGCATCTGTTGTGTTTCGAACGATCTCGTTGTCGACTAGACTCTAAATATTTTCTTTCTCCCTTCCTTTTAGTTCGCGTTAACAAGTATCAAGCACATAAACACAACTGGTAATTTCAGTTCCTTTCGCTGTTACAAAACTCGTTAAAATTTTATGCCTTAAGCATAATATTATCGATGGCAAGAAGCTGTAATGGCAAGCATGTATGGTCTCGTCGTGGTAGCTTTGCAGATTTGTAAAATGGAGGTCGTGTATAGAGGCCCGCTACACCGAGTGTCCCTTGTAACAGTTGTCAGGCGAAATTTCTCTGGAGTTTCGGCAGATATTTGCAATTTTGTTTTTGCAGTGTTCAGCTGAAGTCGGCCCAAACAAATAGTGCTGATAACGTCTTTCAAATGTTCAAATGTGTGTGAAATCTTATGGGACTTAACTGCTAATGTCATCAGTCCCTAAGCTTACACACTACTTAACCTAGATTATCCTAAGGACAAACACACACACCCATGCCCGATGGAGGGCTCGAACCTCCGCCGGGACCAGCCGCACAGTCCATGACTGGAGCGGCCCAGACCGCTCGGCTAATCCCGCGCGGCCACGTCTTTCATCCGAAGTCTAGGGTCGACGGAAAGCACCGGTTTGTTTCCCATTACAAACAAAATCACTTTTTAAAGCGAAATTTTACGTGCTCATTCGAAAGAGGGATCCCAAATTAGCGTAGTGCGAAATTAGTTTTACCGATATTTATTACCAAGGGCAGTAAAGTACTAAGAATAGCCAGTACGCCAGCAGAAAACAACACCGCCCTGGTCCGCGATGACTGCTACAGCCAAGCAGCAGCGCTGCTCATTCGGTGTTGGAATAGTGGTTATTCTTCGTGTTGTCCTGTCGCTAGTAATGAATATCGATAAAACGAATATGGCACTAGACTAATCTGGAACCGTTCTATCAAATGCTCACATAAAATTCCGCTTTAAAAACATTTTGTTTGTAATGGGAAACAAACTGACGATTTACAGTGGTACTGGACATGGCATGAAAGACGCTAAGCAATACTTGTTTGGGCTGACTCCAGCTAGACTTTGCATAAATGAAATTGCAAATATACGCCGTAACATCAAAGAAAATGCTCCTGACGGCTCTTACGAGGGACGCACTAGAGATGTGTGCTTTTTGGAAGTGCTTTCAACGTGTATGTTCTCTAACTATATTTCCCAGCATTTATGCCGTCGTGAGGGTTCACTGTTTTTATGATATAGCAAATTTATTTTAACTGTTTCACAGTAAGCGCTTTCTCACGCCACAGTCGTCATTTAACCTAAAAGTGCGTTCGCACGGGACGTAACATCCTGACGTGAGCCACGTTTTCGTGGACTATGACCCATGTGAACGAACCTTCGCCACAAATCCTGTCACAGGAAATTGTGGAAGCTCACGCTTCATATCAGACCCGTTTCACTTGCAATCATGAGTTTGCCACGTCAACAGCGAATCGGGTGTTGAAGTTACGAGAGAGTGGTTGCGCTGTTTCTGTAACTCTGCACTTGTGAACTAGCGTTTTATGAAGCAAGCATTGAACATCACATAGACAGCGTTATGAGAATAGCACGGGCAAGGGGGTTTCCTACGCCGTCGTAACTCTCGTCTTCATACCAAAACAGTTTGTTTCAGAATTTAAAACATAGGCTGTAGTTGTTGTCAGGAGTTTAAGAAGATATGTGGTATGTGAGTTGTTAATACTCTTCATTGATGACGTTCACATACTAAATGCCATCTAGTTCCACCAAATAAATCCTTTCATTCGCCCATTTGTGCGGCAACGATCGACAAAATCGATTTTGCTAAGTGAAAACAGTTCATTTGTACATAAAAAATGTTTAGGTGGCTTTTTGATGGTCATAATTTCACCTTGCTCAACGGTCTACTGCAAGTGTGACAATTGGACGCCACTTTCGTGACTTGCGTATCTGCTTTTCGGAGAACGGGGACCTACAGTTTAACGTGAAACCCAAGTCACGTGTGGTTTCTGTCTAATATGAGAGACGAGGGCTAGGTTAGAGGCAGGTTGAAAATTGCGTGGTCCGACCGACATACGATCCCGCGATCTTTCAGTGTCAGCCTCGCGGTTCGCAAATAGAGCACCAAGCCCTAGGGCTATTGGATAGCTTCGCGGATAGTGGACATGAATTTACTAATTTTATTTTTCGGAACACGAAGTACATATTCCATGTTCTTCAGAGAGTCTTCTGAGGCTGTGCAGCGCATTTCACCTGAAATTTTCTTTTTGCGCTTACTGCCGGTCTCATATTAGTACCTGGTTTGTAAATGCTGAAACATGTTCCAGAAGGTAATCAAGCTGGTCTTTAGACACTCCCAGTGAGTTCTTGAAATGATCTGGTTACCTGTTGCTGATTTCCATGTCAACCAAATTATGTCGTCTTCAGATCCTGTTTATAATCCGTTTCCCGAGCTACCACAGTCTTTTCTTCCGTTATTCTTTTCGGTGCTCCATCTAGTTCGTTCTCTGTGCTGAAATAACAGCGAAAACTAAACTCACCACAACACTGTTTTCCATGTAAAGTTCGTTCATAGTGGCTTTCCACCATCACCTGAGTCACATCTTCGTTGATAATACAGACCGACAGACGGCTGGTGGGGGTCACGCCTGCAAATACATGAAAGCTAGTACAATAGGGTGGAAGGCTTTCGTACCGCCGCCCCGTAGGATTGTGGCTTAAAGAGAGGAAAGTCGTACGCGCCATCTGTCTGTAAATCGTGTAACTTTCTTCTGAGTGTTATCGTGTTTTGTTTATGTACATATTTTTAAAGTTTTGAAGGGTGGCTAAGCACAAGGTGTTTGAGAAAAGTAATGAGACTGGTTTTTTATCTACCAAAGTTTTTATTTATCTCAAACAACAATACTGTCCTTTTCAAAGCTATATATCGGCGGAGTCATTGTTCTCAGTCTTAGTAGCAGCGCTGAAAGGCTTCAACTGGAATGGCCTTTAAAATGTCGTTTACATTCTTGTGAATGTTTTCCCGAATCCCAGAATGACGTCCTTTTAAGACATTTTTCAATTGCGGGAAAAGAAAAAAGTCACAAGGACGCAGATCAGGTGAAGAGAGGGTCTGGGGAACATAAGAAATTCCTTTTGTGGTCAAACTTTCCGCGCTAGAAGTGGCCGTGTGACGTGGTGCTTTATCGTGGTGCAGCGTCCTTTTTGTCTGGAATGAGCAAAACTTTGGTCAAAATTTGATGTGCGGTGAAAATTTTTAAGTTCAACACCTCACACAACATCGTTATTGTTAAATGTCGGTCTGATCTCACAAGATCACGCACACGTTTTCGCCAGTTTCTGAAGTTGAAGGCCTCCCTGAGCGAGGTTCATCTTCAACCTGCTCTCGGCCTTCCAAAAATGATCTGTGCCAGCGAAAAACTTGTGCTTTTGACAAGTAATGTCTCCCATAGACATGTCTCAACTTTTTAAAGGTCACACTCGCGGATTCTCCAAGTTTAAAACAAAATTTGAAGGTATAACGTTGCTCTCAATTTCGTTGTTCCATTTTCGTAAAACACAACAAAAACAAACTTCATTGACAGCGCTCTCAAAAATTACATGATGACTGTACGGAGCTGAAACTCGAACTGAGCATCTGGAAGGGATGAACGCACCGATCTTCACAAGTAGAACAACACAGCGTTGCCAGATCACTTGCAATGTTGTCAGTGTCATTATTTTGCTCACACACCTCGTAGCTTAAATGCACCATATTCAGGCACATGTGGTTACGATGTAAACTTATGTAACGTATGTAGTTGCGGTCTTCAAAATAACTACTTAAACCTAACTAACCTAAGGACATCACACAAATCCATGCCCGAGGCAGGATTCGAACCTGCGACCGTAGCGGTCTCGCGTTTCCAGACTGTAACGCCTAGAACCGCACGGCCACTCCGGCTGACTAGTTGCAGTCTGTTCGCACGTTGTGAAGATGTTTTCGGCTTTGTTCATGCTTTGCAACAATATGCTACTGTTTCTCCACTCTCTGACGGCTTCCACACTGACAGATATGGGAGATTTCTCCTCGCTCTCAGATGGTTAAAAGAACGTATTTTCGAGATGTGACCAAGCTAATGTAGATTCCCAAGCCTTTATTTTATCACGACGACTTTTAGAAATGGCCTCCGGCCTGAAAAATATTGCATGTGAGAAATGAAGGTTCAAAGCGCAAACACCGGTGTCTGTCCGTATATATTGTATCGTTTGAACAACTCATGTTGGCTGAGAGGCGCGAATCCTACAAAACTGGCTAATTGGGGTATGTCAGGATAAATTTATACAGTGAAAGAGTGATGAAACTGAAGTTTCGAAGTTATCCTATGGAGAATGTGTGCTGAGAGTAAGCTGTTGTTTTATATGAAGATTTTGGCCCTTCTTAGGTTGGGTTCATGTAATTTATGATCGGAGCGTGGGGGAAGGGTTGTCGGGAGAGGTAATGAGGCACCGTAAGCCGGTGTTATTCCAGGCCGAAGCTTTTAGCGACGCTATTACGACGCTGATGACAGCGCTGTAACTCTTTTAGGACTCAGGGCGCAGGCCGCAGAGTTAGATTATACCACGACCCCGTAAGCTTTCTGACGTTAGTACCTTAACGTCGTTGCTACGACGATTAAGTGTGAGTAAAGCTGTCGAATCGGAGGCCCGTATAGCGACAGGGAATGTGCCCTATTCGAGAGATGAAATCAGGTGTGTAGCCGCAGAAAGCGCTGATGTTCGCAATTGAAGGCTCTGGGACTGTTCTGAAATCTAAAGGCGGCCACACACTTAACTGCCAGTCTGACAAGCGTCGGTTGTCAAGCACTTTGTGCAAGGACGCTTGACCGTCTGTGGGGATAATTTTGCGCGAGCACTAAGAGAGCTCAAACTGCTTGACACTTGATCGGTTTTCGTCACGGAAGTTTGTGCAAACATATCGAAGTACATATCGCATCCGCACAAGAACAGTGACACAACTCAAAAATGTACCACTTGAAATAAATCGACTTTAAGAATTATTTAAATCTTATACTAAAATATTATAACCACCCTTTAAATTTTAAGTGAGTAATTTGGACAGTAAATTCCGTTATAATCTATGCAATAGTAATACAGACATGTAGCACTGTTCTCGTCGAATGTGACTGTTATCAGCTAATTATAAATTATTTCTTCGAGTTGTATTACTTTTCTTGATTTTCTCAAATCTGTTTTGTTTCTGTTATGATCCTTCATGTAGTACTTCTGCCACTTTTACACACACACACACACACACACACACACACACATATATATATAAGTACGTAAGTTAAAATAAAAAATGGAAACAAAGTAGGAATTCTTGTATTAGAAAAATACAAAATGGAAAATTGTAGTTTATACAAATACCACCTTATGAGGAGCATCAATTAGGTACAATTTGAGGAATACAATTTACGAAAACGTAGAATCATAAAAGGGGTTATATAATGCTGGAATACATTTTGCCGAGAAAATGGATTCAGTATGAACTTTCTTATCAGGAGAAATGTCCATTTTTTTCTTTTACTTTGTAATTCACGAAATTTCGTTATGTTTATAACAGCTATAATCGTCAAAAGAGTGCCTGGTGGAGGGGGGGAGGCGGCCGATATGGCCGAGCGGTTCTAGGCGCTTCGGTTCGGAACCGCGCGACCGCTACGGTCGTAAGTTCGAATCCTGCCTCGGGCATGGATGTGTGTGATGTCCTTAGGTTAGTTAGGTTTAAGTAGTTCTAAGCTCTAGGGGACTGATGACCTCAGATGCTAAGTCCCATAGTGCTCAGAGCCATTTGGAGAGGGGGGGGGGGCATACCAGTTTTGTAGAACGGCGATGATGTAGAGGAAAAGAAACATAATTCTTTACTAGACAGAAGTCAAAACTGTTGAAACGTTGTGTTTATTGATCACCAAATGTACTAACATGAACACCTTTTAATAGGTTCCCACTGACTATAATGTACTTAACTGAGGCAGTTTAGTTTTTGTGAGATTTGTAAGTATTAGTTTTGTTATCAGATACTGTCTGTATTCACATGTTTGGTAGTTCTTGATGTTGGCTGGGCACATGAGAACATAACACATTGAAATGAATGTATAACGCTGACGGAATCTTTTATAACCCAGAGCCACCACGCGTTTTCCGTTGAAAGGAGAAAAGCGGCGAAGTTTCACACTAGATGGTTCTGGGTGTTCTTAATACTAGACACTGCACACAACAATTTTAGGATTTCTTCAAACTGATACTGATTTGATGTGTTTTGTGCGTGTGAAGGTGCTGTCTGCGAAGATCATATTTTTGTTTTATTGGCCCGGGGGGAGAGAGAGGGAGGGGGGGGGGGGGGTCTGGCTGAGGTGACAGCTGCCGCTCGTTGGGCACGCGCTTGCTACCTTGGGTTTTGTATCTTTTCTGACGATGCAGTTGGCGTTTTATGTACTCCGAAATGCGCTATTGATTGTCTCGGTGGTAACAGTTAAAGAAAATAAGAATTCCCTCGTGTATAAGATAGAAACTGGTGCTGATCCCCTGAGGATGAAATACAAGTGACAGAGCGAACGATAACCTACGGAAATGTATTGACGGTTCTGGGTAATGTCACTTTATGCTAGAGGGAAGAATCCAGTTACTGTATTGAGAGGCATGAGGAGAACTAATATTTTCTTTTACCTTCATTGTTATAATCAATCTAAATAAAACTAGCATTGCACAATAATTCAATGGGTGATTCATTGGTAAAAGTGGAAATGCTCCATTTCATGTCACATTACAGTACGTCTCAGTGAATATCACATATTTACATCGAAGGGACTTTTTATCTGGTGGTCGTCCGTATGGGAGAGGGCAGCAGGGAGTTGAACGAAGCTATTTTTGGTTGTTATCGGCGCGGTATAACTCGTGTGATTATGTTTTCTAGCGACGGAAAGACTGTTTTTTTCCGTCTCAAAATAGTGGTGATATTTCCCTATGAAATTGGCGTTTTAACTTTCTTACTTGATGGTGGGTTCGTGCGGCGCCATTGTATTTGTGGTAATTTTGTTGCTCTCGCTTGCTGACGTTACTGCGGCTGTTGCTGTTATTTCACGTCGAGCGCCGATTAATCACTTCACAGGATTGCCAGTTAATGTGGGATCCGGAGTACAGGATTGATAACACTGCGTTAGTGGCGTGCCAGCCGTGGACAGTTTAATATATTGACGCTAGTGCTGGTTGCAGTACGTATCGCTTTCTCCAAAATGCCGCAGAGCTTACTGCGTTGTAAAACTGTGGTTACACCCGTACTTGCGTCCCCGCAACCGTCAAAGACGGCGCTCCACGTGAGTAATTAAGTTTGAGTCTGTTCTATCGAGCTGCTGCACAGCCTCTTTACTGATTGCACAATACATCTCTGAAATAAGAACTGCCGGCCGAAGTGGCCGAGCGGTTCTAGGCGCTTCAGTCTGGAACCGCGCGACCGCTACGGTAGCAGGTTCGAATCCTGCCTCGGGCATGGATGTGTGAGATGTCCTTAGGTTAGTTAGGTTTACGTAGTTCTAAGTTCTAGGGGACTGACGACCTCAGATGTTAAGTCCCATAGTGCTCAGAGCCATTTTTGTTGTCAGCACGCCAGAAATACGTATGTGTGGGACTTGTAGCGTTTTTAATGAAATATCCAAAGTGTTGAAGCATAAAATTACAGAAGAACATATATAAATTTAGTTAAAACTTGTAGTATAATTATAGTTGAATGTTGCTGATTTTGTTGCATATGACGTCACAGTGAAGTAACTTCGACATTTGGTTTGCGATATTACCAGGGCATACACACTTTTCAAAAATGGCACTATAAGTTTCAAAAGCACCACAATTGGCATGGATATTGCAGTGATTCAAAGATAATAAATGACTTACAGTGTGCGGCTCTTAGATCCGGACAAATTAAACTTTTATAAAAGCAAAATTATTAAAGCAAAATACAAATGAAAATGAAAATCCTTTTACATATAAGTAGTGGTATCTTTCAAGAGCAACATTACTCGACGTAACCCCTTTCAGACGCAATGACGCCGTCCAATCTTGTCCTGGATCGATCGCACGCGCTCTTGGGGGTAAAACAGCACTGTCCATATTCGCGAATCCTGCTTCGATAGCGGTGCGGAGAGGTACGACGTTAGGGTTCCTCGTCTTATTGGTAACTCTTTCGACTACGCTTCAAACATAGTAGTCGAGAAATTTCAGATACGGGCTATTCGGGGGCCAGAACCCCTTTGACCAGAACATGTCAACATTATCCGAGAGCCAGTTTTGGACTAAATGGCTCGTATGAGATCTTCCTCTGCCATTCGACGCATTGTTCACTCGCTGACAATCAATACTGATGCCAGGATCCTCAGTGATTGCCCCTGGTCCTCCGAAATCAGCGCCTGGCCTTTTCGATGACTGCTACAGTTTGTGGCACACGTTTCCTCGAATGAGATTTCCTCACCGGGTTAGCGGAACCTTCCCCAGACTTCCCCGAAACATTATACTTGGCCAACAGTATCGTAAACTGTTCATCTCGGGTACCTGAAGAATCGAACTATTTCAGTGGGTGAACGTCCAGTGCGTAGACTTTCGATAATATCGGCTCTTTGGCCGTACTCCGCACTTGTCCGTAACATTTTGGCCACTTTGAGTTTCTGACTGTTTACTAGATGCCTATGGATATCAAGAACGCCATTCGCGACCCCCGACTGAACTACGATATGGCGGTAAATTCGAAGTGAAATTTGTCCGGATTTAAGCACCGCATTCTGTATAGCACAAGTTAATCTTCAGGCTATTTGTTTACTTTCATATTCTACGGAAAAAGCAAGGCCCTCTCGTAAATCTAACGAGCCATTCCTCATAATTTACGCCACATTCATTATGACATAGGTAATATAAGGGATCCTCCTTGCAGTGTGTAATATGAGTAAGTAAAGTAAGCACTCCGTCTTCACGCCGCAAGTGGCCTATCGGGACCATCCGACCGCCGTGTCGTCCTGAGCTGAGGATGCGGATAGGAGGGGCGTGTGGTCAGCACACCGCTCTCCCGGTCGAGTAGCTCCTCAATTGGCATCACGAGGCTGAGTGCACCCCTAAAAATGGCAACAGTGCATGGCGGCCCGGATGGTCGCCCATCCAAGTGCCGGCCACGCCCGACAGCGCTTAACTTCGGTGATCTGACGGGAACTGGCGTATCTATTGCGGGAAGGCCGTTGCCCTGGGTGTAATATAACATTTAGAAATAATTACGACATATATAGTAACACCATTAACAGCTACAGCAGAAAAAATACACATTTCATATTTATGTACAGAATATTCTCGTTCTTCAGGTCGTATCGTGTTCAAGTTGAAACTCGGATTTCCCACGAAAAACTGAAAAGTTGTTTCTGAAAAAGTAAAATAATAAGAAAAAGTGTGAAGTTATTCACATGAGTACTAAAAGAAATCAGCTAAATTTCGATTACGCGAGAAGTCACACAAATCTGAAGGCTGCAAATTCAACTAAATACTTAGGGATTACAATTACAAATAACCTATATTGGAACGATCGCATAGACAGTATTGTGGGTAGAGCAAACCAAAGACTGCGATTCATTGGCAGAACACTTAAAAGGTGCAACAGGTCTACTAAAGAGACTGCTTACACCACGCTTGTCCGCCCTATTCTGGAGTATTGCTGGGCGGTGTGGGATCCGCATCAGGTGGGACTGACGGATGACATCGAAAAAGTACAAAGAAGGGCAGCTCGTTTCGTACTATCGCGAAATCGGGGAGATAGTGTCACAGACGTGATACGTGAATTGGAGTGGCAATCATTAAAACAAAGGCGTTTTTCGTTGCGACGGGATCTTCTCATGAAATTTCAATCACCAATTTTCTCCTCCGATTGCGAAAACATTCTGTTGGCACCCACCTACATGGGGAGAAACGATCATCACGATAAAATAAGAGGAAACAGGGCTAACACAGAAAAATTCAAGTGCTCGTTTTTTCCGCGTGCCGTTCGAGAGTGGAATGGTAGAGATTCAGCTTGAAGGTGGTTCATTGAACCCTTTGCCAGGCACTTTATTGTGAATAGCAGAGTAATCACGTAGATGTAGATGTAGAAAGTAGTAAAGGTAAATTACCGGAAGATACATTCAGACTGAGGGCCATGGCAATAACGAACGGGAGAGAAGAGCCGGGAGGGGAGGAAGAAGAGAATTTGGTAGGACACAAGTGACCAGGAGAGTTGGAAACAGCAAAAAAATGCGAGACCGGCTGGGAAACGAAAGAAGAAAGGAGTGCAACTCGTGAAGTGTGCATTTGATTAATTATTTCACAAAGAAAAATCTATTTTGTGCAGTATTTATCTTCATTTTGTGCATAACCAACGTAGTCCGGTGGTCCCCACTGGTCGCCGGTCATTTCGTTAAGACAGGGAAAAGGTTTCTTCCCCGCAACAGGTATGGCACCGCAATCATGTGAACTCCAAGATGACACTACCGAGAGGTTCAAAATGGCTCTGAGCACTATGGGACTAAACTTCTAAGGTCATCAGTCCCCTAGAACTTGGAACTACTTAAACCTAACTAACCTAAGGACATCACACACATCCACGCCCGAGGCAGGATTCGAACCTGCAACCGTAGCAGTCGATAAGTACGTTTCCCGCCGGTTTGATTCGATCAGCGTTCCACGTTGCTCTCAAGGATGATAATGGAATGAACCTGCGCGCGCTTCTGTGTTCTTTGCAGGTGGAGCTTTAAATTTCTAGCTACCTTAGCGGACGCTAAACCGGCGGCCAGAGGCAGGAAGAACGCCTGGAGACAGCGGGTCGGCCCGGCACTGCACGGAGCTGAGTAGCCCGGAGCACAAAGCCGCCACAATTAAGTTTGGGAGGCTTCCGTCCAGGCGCAGGGGCTGGCTGCTACCCCGCGCGAGTTGCAGGAGCGCGTCGGCGGGCAGATAGTGGCATCTGTCAGCCCCTGCTCGAACTCTCTGATTTACTTCAACACTCAAGACATTTTCCTACGAATGTATGACAAAGGCCCTAAGCAGGCTTGAGGCTGAAGAGGTTATTTCATGCTTCGGGGCTACGCCTACCGGTCGGATTATGCTGAGGTGTCGGCTGAAATGTGGTAGTTAATACCATGTAGTTAGACGGAGCGACACAGTGAATGACAAACTCGAGTTATATTCGAGAGTAGCGGTATTGAAACCTCATCAGATCATTCTGGTACACTTTTCCTGTGGCAACTGTCACGCGTAATTCCAACTCTAGAAGGCGATTGGAACGGCTAATTTCATATACATCTATGCTCCACAAGTCAACTGAAATAGTTTGGCTGAAGTTACTTGGTGGTGTCACGTTTCTGTTAAGAATGACAACTTTTCTCCATTGGAGATACATACGCTACTGGCCATTAAAATTGCTACACCAAGAAGAAATGCAGATGATAAACGAGTATTCATTGGACAAATATATTATACTACAACTGACACGTGATTACATTTCCACGCAATTTGGGTGCATAGATCCTCAGTAATCAGTACCAACCACCTCTGGCCGTAATAACGGCCTTGATATGCCTGGGCATTAAGTCAAACAGACCTTGTATGGCGTGTACAGGTACAGCTGCCCATGCAGCTTCAACACGATACCACAGTTCATCAAGAGTAGTGACTGGCGTATTGTGACGAGCCAGTTGCACGGCCACCATTGACCAGACGTTTGCAATTGGTGAGAGATCTGGAGAATGTGCTGGCCAGGGCAGCAGTCGAACGTTTTCTGTATCCAGAAAGGCCCGTACAGGACCTGCAACATGCGGTCGTGCATTATCCTGCTGAAATGTAGGGTTTCGCAGTGATCGAATGAAGGGTAGAGCCACGGCTCGTAACACATCTGAAATATAACGTCCACTGTTCAAAGTGCCGTCAATGCGAACAAGAGGTGACCGAGACGTGTAACCAATGGCACCGCATACCATGTGCGTTCACCGCGATGTCGCCAAACACAGATGCGACCATCATGATGCTGTAGACAGAACCTGGCTTCATCCGAAATAATGACGTTTTGCCATTCGTGCACCCAGGTTCATCGTTGAGTACACCATCGCAGGCGCTCCTGTCTGTGATGCAGCGTCAAGGGTAACTGCAGCCATGGTCGCCGAGCTGATAGCCCATACTGCTGCAAACGTCGTCGAACTGTTCTTTCAAACGTTCCCATCTGTTGACTCAGGGATCGAGACGTGGCTGCACGATCCGTTACAGCCATGCGGATAAGATGCCTGTCATCTCGACTGCTAGTGATACGAGGCCGTTGGGATCCAGCACAGCGTTCCTTATTACCCTCCTGAACCCACAGATTCCATATTCTGCTAACAGTCATTGGATCTCGACCAACGCGGGCAGCAGTGTCGCGATACGATAAACCGCAATCGCGATAGGCTAAATTCCGAACTTTATCAAAGTCGGAAACGTGATGGTACGCATTTCTCCTCCTTACACGAGGCATCACAACAACGTTTTACCAGGTAACACCGGTCAACTGCTGTTTGTGTATGAGGAATCGGTTGGAAACTTTCCTTATGTCAGCACGTTATAGGTGTCAGCACCGGCGCCAACTTTTTGTGAATGCTCTGAAAAGCTAATCATTTGCATATCACATCATGTTCTTCCTGTCGGTTAAATTACGCGTCTGTAGCACGTCATCTTCGTGGTGTAGCAGTTTTAATGGCCAGTAGTGTATATACTAGCCTTTTCCCTGCAGCTTCTCCCAATACCTTTTCTTCATTGGAGATACATGATTTAAGCCTTCTCCCAGCAGCATCGCCCACATGTGTGTTCGAAACATATGTTACACGCATCTCTTCTTCCCCTTCCAGTGCTCTTTCTCATCCTTTCCTCTCTGCCGATCTCCTCGTGCCCATCTCTGTGGCCAACTCCGCCTCCTTCCTCTCCCTGTCCACACCTTTCTCTGTCCATCTATGCTTCAATCCTACTTGGCCATCCCCTCCTCATTGCGTGTTCCACCTCTCTCATTTCTTCTCCTTCTCTCCCTCTTTCCTCATCCATCTCTGCCTCTCCTTCTCTCTGTCCCTCCTCTCCTTCCACCTTCCCTGTGTCCTTCCCCTATGCTTCTCCCAATACCTTTTCTTCATTGGAGATACATGATTTAAGCCTTCTCCCAGCAGCATCGCCCACATGTGTGTTCGAAACATATGTTACACGCATCTCTTCTTCCCCTTCCAGTGCTCTTTCTCATCCTTTCCTCTCTGCCGATCTCCTCGTGCCCATCTCTGTGGCCAACTCCGCCTCCTTCCTCTCCCTGTCCACACCTTTCTCTGTCCATCTATGCTTCAATCCTACTTGGCCATCCCCTCCTCATTGCGTGTTCCACATCTCTCATTTCTTCTCCTTCTCTCCCTCTTTCCTCATCCATCTCTGCCTCTCCTTCTCTCTGTCCCTCCTCTCCTTCCACCTTCCCTGTGTCCTTCCCCTATGCCCATCCACTCTTGCACCACTCCCTCACCATCCATCTCCTTATACCCCCAATATCTGCCTAAACCCACCTTCCCCAGCTATGACGATCTACATAGGTATCCCTGCAAAGCAGGTTGATAAAGCAGGGCAGCACTACTTCCACAACACCTGTTTTGCATGGCAGCCTACGCTTTAAGAGCTGGAAAACTGTTTCTTGCCCTGACCTTTAGGCTAACCTGCAAAGCGCTTTGATAAGGTAAGTCAATACTAATCCCACAAAACACACGTGTTGTATAGGACAGCGCAAACAGCAGTGGCAGCCGGCCTCGGTGGCCGAGCAGTTCTAGGCGCTTCAGTCCGGAACCGCGCGACTGCTACGGTTGCAGGTTCGAATCCTGCCTTGGGCATGGATGTGTGTGATGTCCTTAGGTTAGTTAGGCTTAAGTAGTTCTAAGTTCTAGGGGACTGATGACCTCAGATGCTAAGTCCCATAGTGCTCAGAGCCAAACAACAGTGGCTGAAAAAATCATGTTTGCCCAAATCTCCAATGTATGGGAGTATGGTGGCGGTTTTTTCTTTTATACTTATTATATTTCTATCTTTTTGAAATTAAATATTGAAATTTTGTAATTTAATTACCACCTCTTTTTAGCTAGGCTTCTGTACCGGCATTGGCGAGTATAATTTAGGGACGTGATTTACGCCTAAAAGCTATCGGACTTCGTTTTACTAAAAGTGAAATTTTAGATGCAGGTTCTATTTTGAAAGCAAACGAAACGTATTCCACTGATTGGCGCCGTTAATACGCGATCATTCACCAACAGACATCCCCATACAAAGTCAGACTCATTTACTTATCAAATTCATGAAAAAACACTGAGGAAAAAAGACTGATTAGTCGTAACGATAAACACAATGAAATTAAATAATTATTATTACGCAAAATGAGTACAAAAAAAAACAGAATCTCTACGCAACACAGATTATTGCGACCGTACCGGACAATGGCTGACCAGGGAGAGATAGAACAAAAAGTTGGCGGCCCTGTTCATTTAACATTACATAGAACCTGTAATTTACAGAGAGGTTTTATTGTAATCGCAGTGTCTATTAAGCAGCGATAAAATCGTCTCAGCGCTACTGCGCGGAAACACACAGTCACGAAATCCCCAAACACTTGGGGGAACATTACAGGAGTTAGAAGGTTATAAATTCCACAGAGCTGATATTCGTCAGGCCTGCTGTTTCTGTATCAAATTTGACTGAAATCTATAGAGGAGATAAAGGAATTTGGGAGTGGATTCTGAACATATAAACATACATGCACTCTACGTTGTATATATCTTATATATAAATAACAAATGAGCTGCCCAGTGGAGCGTAGTTTTTATTTTACTGGCAGCGTGGTATTGGGGTCATGTTGATCTTAAGTGGCATCTCTCTCTCACTCTCACTCTCACTCTCACTCTCTAGCACATGCCAGAGACATCTGTTGGTAAAGAAAACTAGCTCCTCGTCCAGGGCACGAAGGTTCAAGGGATGTCAACCAGCTGCTGTGCCATCCTCTGTCTCGACGGCGTCATCTGGATGTGATTTGGAAGGACATGTGGTCAGCACACTCCTCTGGCCGTTTTCACGACTTTCCAGACCCTGGAACCGCGACTACTCAGTCAAGTAGCTCTTCAGTTGGCATCATGAGGTTGATTGCACCCCATACCATTCCTCGCACCAATGGAAAATCCTTGGCAGTACAGGAAATCGAATCAGGGTAATAACTTCATTTACATATTGTTCGATACAGTTCCCCACAGTCGTTTAATGAACAAAGTAAGAGCATATGGACTATCAGACCAATTGTGTGATTGGATTGAAGAGTTCCTCAATGGAGAGAAGTCTTCCGAAGTGAGAGTTATTTCAGATGTTCCGCGGGGGAGTGTCATAGGACCGTTGCTATTCACAATATACATAAATGACCTTGTGGATAACATCGGAAGTTCACTGAGGCTTTTTGCAGATGATGCTGTGGTGTATAGAGAGGTTGTAACAATGGAAAATCGTACTGAAATGCAGGAGGATCTGCAGCGAATTGACGCATGGTGCAGGGAATGGCAATTGAATCTCAATGTAGACAAGTGTTATGTTCTGCGAATACATAGAAAGAAAGATCCCTTATCATTTAGCTACAATATAGCAGGTCAGCAACTGGAAGCAGTTAATTCCATAAATTCTCTGGGCGTACGCATTAGGAGTGATTTAAAATGGAACGATCATATAAAGTTGATCGTCCGTAAAACAGATGCCAGACTGAGATTCATTGGAAGAATCCTAAGGAAATTCAATCAGAAAACAAAGGAATTAGGTTACAGTACGCTTGTTCGCCCACTGCTTGAATACTGCTCAGCAGTGTGGGATCCGTACCAGATAGGGTTGATAGAAGAGATAGAGAAGATCTAACGGAGAGCAGGGCGCTTCGTTACAGGATCATTTAGTAATCGCGAAAGCTGTACGGAGATGATAGATAAACTCCACTGGAAGAGTCTTCAAGAGAGACACTCAGTAGCTCGGTACGGGCTTTTGTTAAAGTTTCGAGAACATACCTTCACCGAAGAGTCAAGCAGTATATTGCTCCCTCCTACGTATATCTCGCGAAGAGACCATGAGGATAAAATCAGAGAGATAAGAGCCCACACAGAAGCATACCGACAATCCTTCTTTCCACGAACAATACGAGACTGGAATAGAAGGGAGAACCGATAGAGGTACTCAAGGTACCCTTCGCCACACACCGTCAGGTGGCTTGCGGAGTATGGATGTAGATGTACATGTACATGAACATGGTAATCAACAAATGACTTTTGATGTTGTACTGTTGGCAATGCCGATGTGCTTTATCTCCATAGATTATTAGTGATTTGTTGATTCCCATCGCATTGTCAAAATAAGTGTAGGCACCTACAGGTTCACACTGCAACGGGAGAATCTTACGTCACTGCTTGTATAATGTACTTGTCAGCAATTTTATTCTTGTTCTGTTATTACATTGATAGTTACTAGGCACATTTCATTGAATCTGTAATGATTCTTTTGTACTCCTTTTTCGATATGAGCTCTCAAAAAAAATTACGCTGTTATCCCTAATGTAACTTAATCTTATGATCATAAATTATGGATCAAAACAACAAACATGAATCAGTGATATAATAATGAAGAGTTTAGCTATTTTTCATGTCACCGCAACAAAACATTATCATTAAATATATGGCTCAAATGACTCTGAGCACTATGAGACTTAACATCTGTGGTCATCAGTCCCCTAGAACTTAGAACTACTTAAACCTGACTAACCTAAGGACATCACACACTTCCATGCCCGAGGCAGGATTCGAACCTGCGACCGTAGCGGTCACGCGGTTCCAGACTGAAGCGCCTAAAGCCGCACGGCCACACCGGCCGGCCCATTAAATATAGAAAGACAAACAAAAACCTATATAAAAGTAAAATATTAAGCTTTTTTTGTCTGCAGGCGGTCTGATCATGACAACTAGCTGCTCGAGAGCGTTAGTCGCATTTCGAAATGGTTTTCTGATTGTTGTCACATTTGAATCAAAAACCTTAAATAATAGCTACTCGTCACTTGGAAATCAAGTTTAATTCACCAATAGTTCGCTAATGTCTTGTACAGCTATCTAGAGGTCAGTAACGCGCCTTATTTGTCTCGTAACACGTCAGCAAGTGTCATTGGACGTGCCTTGCAGGCTTTAGCCTCGGCGCTAGTACTCTTGTTTTGTGCCCGCGCGCTGCGACCTTCCGCTGCAAATTGCAGCGCCGAATTTACTCCCTTGCACCGGTACGGACGAGTTATTGCTACGGGGGACTCAGCGGATCGCGTAACGGCCGTTGCGCGCCAATAATAATTCTCTGCAGAACCACGCGACCATGTGAACCCAGCCGGCTTCATCGTAGCAAAAACAAAGCCGCCGAAACAGTTCCACTGGATGCGACGAAACACGACCAGCTCTCTAGCGTGCAGGCTTAATGCAGCCTAGGAAGAGGCAACACCGAGTTTCGAACCCTCTAAAGCCAGCCGTATACAGGGTTTGTATGATACCGCGGAGGAATGCTGTGAGGTGCTTCGTAGTCCAGTATCGCGCATCACGTTTTAGCGTTATATACTGCGGTTACGTAAATAAAAATAACGCGTTATTTGTCTAAACTGGAAATAACAAACAGTTAAAAGCCATGCGACGCTAAAACAACGCTTCCCTTACAGCGCAGGGTGATGTTATTTAGCAAATTCACGAATATTTGGTGTTGCTTTAACTACATTATGAGGTGCATAGGATATGAAGTCCAGTTCAGCAGTGACCAGCGCTTTATTCCTCACCATAATCATTAAGAAAATCGTCTCTCCCTTTTTGAGCCGGCCGCTGTGGCCGAGCGGTTCTAGGCGCTTCAGTCCGGAATCGCGCAGCTGCTACGGTCGCAGGTTCGAATCCTGCCTCGGGCATGGATGTGTGTGCTGTCGTTACGTTAGATAGGTTTAAGTAGTTCTAAGTCTAGGGGACTGATGACCTCCGATGTTAACTCCCGCAGTGCTTAGAGCCATTTGCGCCATCCCTTTTTGATTATTTGGCTTGGATCTCTCAACTACAAATAAAAGCCTGTTTATCGATCTACACGTTTTCTGCAACATTTGTTTATAGAGACCATCGGTGACCATGCAGCTCTTTAGAATGAAATTACAATGAAATGATCACCCTTAGCTGCTTACAGACGTCGACATACGTCAACGGGGACAGATGAAAATGTGTATCCCGACCGGGACTCGAACCCGAGATCTCCTGCTTACATGGCAGACGCTCTATCCATCTGAGCCACCGAGGACATAGAGGATAGTGCACTGCAGGGATTTATCTCTGGCACGCCTCCCCGAAACCCACATTCTCAACGTATTGTCCCGCACTACATTCGTCCGAAAGAACAGATACCATCTTAGTATACATATAGTTAAGGCTCACCGGCCACTTGACCATCTTCTTCTTCTGTGCGAATGCACAAACAGTGCCCGAACTCTTACTGGAATCGGCAACACGCCGCGAGTAATGAGTATAATGGGCGGGGGCAGTACGAATGTAGTGCGGGACAAAACGTTGAGAATGTGGATTTCGCGGGAGGCGTGCCAGAGATAAATCCCTGCAGTCGCATTGTCCTCTGCGTCCTCGGTGGCTCAGATGGATAGAGCGTCTGCCATCTAAGCACGAGATCCCGGGTTCGAGTCCCGTTCGGGACACACATTTTCATCTGTCCCCGTTGACGTATGTCAACGCCTATAAGCAGCTGAAAGTGTTCATTTCATTGTAATTACATTTGTTTATGGCTAATTAGCCCTATCGTTACTAGAGCAGTCAACCTGTTTTAGGGATAAAGACCATATTGTAGGCAGTGGCTCCTGGAAGAAAAGTAGAAGACTCACAGTCACGTATTGTAGCGCTGTGAGATACGTGATATTGTCTTATACGTTAACTACCTAGTTCCTTGAATGAATATATCACTGTGCAGGAGAGTGTATGCTGTTTTAAAACCTGACGTGTACACAGTCTTAATCTGCCAAAAAACTTTCAAATCTGCACACACTCCGCTGCAGACCGAAAATTCTTTCTGGGAACAATCCCCGTGGCTATGGTTAAGCTATTTCTCTGTAATATCCTTTTCTTGCAGGAGTGCTAGTCCCGCAAGATATACGAGGGAACGTGCTTATCACTCAAGTTTTGCGAGGAAAGGTCTTTGAAGTTTGAAAAGTAGGGAGATGTATTGGCAGAAATAAAGCTGCGAGGACGGGGTCGTGAGACGATCCTGGATAGCTCAGTCACGGAAGTCAAGGTCCGGGTTCATATCTCGATCGGTACAAGATTTTAGTCAGCTTAATTGTTTTCTTGTCTTCCTTTGATGAACAGAAATAACTTGAAACAATACACATATCGCATCGCTTAAACAGGAAGCGTAGCCCACCTGGCTTCCAACTGACTACGTAAGAAGGATTAGGGGCACCAGTTAAGCTGCCAAAACAAGAAACACACACCAAATTTGGCGGTCGAAGGATGCGGATGTGTTCAGTAGCGATCGAGAATTTGTGAACATTGCAGATAGATGAATGTACGTAGGAGTAGTCATATTGTGTAACAATACTTGTCATCGTTCCTCGCCTGGTTTTAGTAACGTCGCTTCAGTGCATTGAAATTTAACATGGGTAAACCAGTATTATTGAAGAATTTGTTTATTGATGCCGCCAGTCCTTCTGTTATTTAATTTGTTCTGGCCATTATGTGTAATCTTACATCCTAGATAGCATAATTCCTTTTACTACACTACAAGCTATTAAAATTGCTACACCACGAAGATGACGTGCTACAGACACGAAATTTAACCATCAGGAAGAAGATGCTATGATATGCAGATGATTAGCTTTTCAGAGCTTTCACACAAGGTTGGCGCCGGTGGCGACACCTACAACGTGCTGACATGAGGAAAGTTTCCAACCGATTTCTCATACACAAACAGTAGTTGACCGGCGTTGCCTGGTGAAACGTTGTTGTGATGCCTCGTGTAAGGAGGAGAAATGCATGCCATCACGTTTCCGACTTTGATAAAAGTCGGATTGTAGCCTATCGCGATTGCGGTTTATCGTATCGCAACATTGCTGCTCGCGTTGGTCGAGATCCAATGACTGTTAGCAGAAAATGGAATCGGTGGGTTCAGGAGGGTAATACGGAACGCCGTCCTGGATCCAACGGCCTCGTATCACTAGCTGTCAAGGTGACAGCCACCTTATCTGCATGGCTGTAACGGATCGTGCAGCCACGTCTCGATCCCTGAGTCAACAGATGGCGTTGTTTGCAAGACGACAATCATATGCACCAACAGTTCGACGACGTTTGCAGCAGCATTGACTATCAGCTCGGAGACCATGGCTGCGTTTATCCTTGATGGTGCATCACAGACAGGAGCGCCTGCGATGGTGTACTCAACGACGAACCTGCCTGCACGAATGGCAAACCGTCATTTTTTTCGGATGAATCCAGGTTCTGTTTACAGCATCATGATGGTTGCATCCGTGTTTGGCGACATCGCGGTGAACGCACATTGGAAACGTATATTCGTCATCGCCATACTGGTGTATCACCCGGCGTGATGATATGGGGTTCTATTGATTACACGTCTCGGTCACCTCTTGTTCGCATTAGCGGCACTTTGAACAGTGGACGTATCATTTCAGATGTGTTACGAGCCGTCGCTTCACCCTTCATTCCATACCTGCGAAACCCTACATTTCAGCAGGATAGTGCACGACCGCATGTTGCAGGTCCTGCACGGGCCTTTCTGGATACAGAAAATGCTCGACTGGTGCCCTGGCCAGCACATTCTCCAGATCTCTGACCAACTGAAAACGTTTGGTCAATGGTGGCCGAGCAACTGGCTCGTCACAATACGCCAGTCACTACTCTTGATGAACTGTGGTATCGTGTTGAAGCTGCATGGGCAGCTGTACCTGTACACGCCATCCAATCTCTGTTTGACTCAATACCCAGGCGTATCAAGGCCGTTATTACGGCCGTAGGTGGTTGTTCTGGGTACTGATTTATCAGGATCTATGCTCCTAAATTGCGTGAAAATCTTATCACATGTCAGTTCTAGTATATTGTCCAATGAATATCCGTTTATCATCTGCATTTCTTCTTGGTGTAGCAATGTTAATGGCCAGTAGTGTACATCTGTACTGTGTCTCTCAATTCTAACGTTCAGCAAGAAACACTTCTCTTCATCAAATTCGTCTTTGCTTTATTTATTCTTTACCATATTCTTTGTTAGGTGGACCGTCTATTCCTCGCAACCCATTTTTTATCTCATTTTGGAAAGAAAAAAATTTGAGTCGTACTAAGAGATACCAGTGACGGCTTGCTTTGAAAATAATTTACTGTGTGGCGCAATCATACGCAATCTCAATACGAAATTTCGGTCGTCAGCGGTCATCTTCAGATCATAAGATGACTCTGTGGTTCACTCGCACCGCTGGGGAAACCACATTATCTTCCACTTTTTTCCTTATTTTTCTGAAGTATTTTTTTGTAAATTGGTAACATAGTCTTGATATTGTTTATCTTTTTGTTTTTAATTCACCAAACGATAGCATGGAAGGCATGTTAGTAGCATAGTGAAGGGAACTCGCGAAATTTAGGTGAGCGTCTGCTCGTCGTAATTAATTTTGTCGGAAACGTGAGACACAAGTGAAGTCTGTTCTGTGAGTAACGCTTCGGGTGGGTGGTTCACCGCCGATATTAACACCTACAGCGATGGGCTGGCTGCCGGGAATTCTGTCGCGGTGCACAGGCATGTTAATGACGGGGGCGTCGGCGGCGGGAACCGCAATTTGAGCTGTTGATTCTCCCCGGAGGACGTGGCTGTGCGGATGGTACGGTCGGCAGAGGTCGTCCGCGAGACAGCGTAGCCGTCGTATACCTGCGAGGCGCGCCCTTGCAACCCGTGTGCAGCGCGCAGTGGCGCGTGTATGCGGGACACGGGGCCCTGACAGTGGAAACGCGCGACCGGTTGTTGTAATGGGAAAGGGCCCATCAACGCAGCAGCCAGCACGAGATCCCTGTCCTGCAACAGGGCGTCGGAGGAAGATCGAAGCGTCATTCCCGAAGACACCGTTGACTGAGTAAAACAATCTTCTCCAAAGCCAAATATTTATTGCCGATTTTTTGAGGGAAATAGCGAAGGAATAGTCTCTTTCAAAAAATATTCTAAGAGAGAGAAAAAAATATAACATTTTAGTTATATATTATTTATATTTAATTATCATATATTTATAATTTAATAACCGTTATGTAACGAATATCGGCACAAAGTTTGACAAATTCTGGTGCTGCACGCTGTAACACTTTCCCTTCGCCACCCACCCCTCCACACACACCAAAACAAACACCACGGCGCACCACGAATGAATTATCCGTTGAATGGGTTCAAAATGGCTCTGAGCACTATGGGCTTAACATCTGAGGTCATCAGTCCCCTAGAACTTAGAAGTACTTAAACCTAATTAACCTAAGGACATCACACACATCCATGCCCGAGGCAGGATTCGAACCTGCGACCGTAGCATCGCGCGATTCTAGACTGCAGCGCCTAAAACCGCTCGGCCACCCTGGCCGGCAATGCATGTGTTGTTTGGATAACGTCATACGCATTTTAACGGTGTAAATAAGCACAGGAAGCTAACCCACGTAGGGTACACTCGCTGGTGTAAAACATTGAAGACGTCTTCCCAAAGAGAGCTCATAAAATCAAACGTGTTTGATGCCAAGTCAGCCACAGTTGGGGCCGTATGAGAGCAGTATCCAGCGCTTATTGTAGAGCTGCTAAAATGGGAGCCAGTCTTCATTTGTATCCCCATCGTTCTTTGTAACCTACCGAAGCGGTGCAGTCGACATTCGCATTCAGAAGGATTGATCCAAATCCCCGCCCACCTTTCCAGAGCTAGGTTTCCCTGTAACCGCTGAAGGGAAATGCCAGAATGGTTCCTGTGAAGAGATCACGATCGATTTCCTTCCTCAATCTCGTCGTGCCCGAGCTTGTGCTCCGTCCCTAATGATTCGACGGGACGTTGGACCTTAATCTCCGCCATTTTATGGGATAACGCTCAATATCTAATGACAAGGCCGCTGACGAACCGTTATAGTTTAACGATCTCAGTTATAGTCTGTTTTCCACAGATCAGAAAGTGGTGGCTCTGTAACACAAAAACAAGATGTGTGTGATGAGCAGTTCTTATCAGTATTACTTACGTTACAATACTGCATAGATTTCCCAGGAATCAGCATCAGCTGCATTCAAATTGTACTGTAAACTGTTACGAAACATACTGGACGATGGTTTCGTTTGTTTTCACCTCTTAAAAGACATTTACCCAGGTAGCGTCGCATCACACCCATCCCCCCAGACCTCTTGATGGGCTCTGGGAATAACGCGATATAAGTTCTTTAGACACCTTCCTACCATTCTGTAAAGTTCTTTGGGGAAATTACACAGGAAATTAAATCCCTTAATAGTACTGCAGAGTCGTTGGTGCTTTTTAGTTCCCTATCTTTACTAAAGGATTTGAGGAAAGTTTGCATGGCACACTTGAAATCATTTGAAGTTCGAATAAAAGTGTCGTTTCCAATATGCGATGCAACTGTTCAAGAAAATAAGTGATGTGTGTACCTAGAGAAATCTAATACTGTTCGTAACACGGCACATTGGGATTTTAATACCATTCACGAACCTTTTGTGGTAAATTTCGTGCGGTTCTTCTTTAAGCTAGTTTACCACTTCTATCGAAACGGATTAGGAAATCGATTTATGGGGCTCATCTGGGCAATGAATTTCGAAGAAATGTATTTAACCAAAGAATTCAAGTATCGGTAACAATCAGTGAAGAATTATAAAGATAGGAGATAAGAATAAAACAGGTGTACTGTCTTCAGCCGTGTTGGACTTTGTGTGTTGAGGGAAACGTAGGAAGGAATTCACAGAAACTAAAAACGAAAATTGAATACAAATCAGCTGGAAGAGAGGTCACTTCAAAACTGTATGTTTTGCATTTGAAGCTTAATTTGCTATTGTGCAGAAAGCACAGAATTACGTATAAATATTGCACGAAGCAGGAAACAAAGCAGTAATCACGTCCGTAGAAAATTATTAGAAAACTGACGCTGTAGCTAATAATAATGCGTGTACTATCAAAATTAAGGGCAAAATATGGAATTTTTGAAGAAAATTATGCATTTAAATAACCAGGAAAATCAATCAACGTTCTGGAGAGGAAAAATATGAAATTGGAATTCCAGTTAAAAGAAGACGTGAATCATCCTTAAATTAGAGATTAATCTTTACAAGAGAGGAATTCACTCAGAGTTAATGTGTTCAACAGCGATACTAGTTTCAGGGTAAATAAGAGAAAATGAACAAATGAAGAGAGAGATTATGGGGAAGACATTATGCAATAAAAAAACAGCAGAAACATTCAAACTGAGAATCATGTATAACAATTTGAATGTACAGTTAAGAAGAATAGATTCATAACTTACTGACACGCCCAAAGAACGAGTCGTCATAGACTGTACATAGCGCCAAAAAAATTTTTTTACATCACTTCTGAAGCATATACAAAGTACTCAGAGTAAAAAAAAGTTGAGGCATATGCTGCATGTTACAAGACACAGCTTTTTTTTTTTTTTTAAGTTGTAGTTGGCCGCTAAAGTATCCCAGCCGTTAGATCAGAGTTGCACTCAGCGTTGAGCTTATTCCGTTATGGCTAGAATTCTGAAACTACGATAGGCTACTGTAGACCACCATAAGTAAGTGTAGACGACAGTAGTTTTGTGGTATCTTTGGTCAGTTAAGATAGTACAAGCGTTACCAGTACATTAGGTGTGTTGCAAACCTATCGGGCGTTACCTCGTAACGATCGCTTTCTTTACGTATGCGATCAGTGGCTTAACAAATTCCCTAAAAACTGGAAGCAGTAAACTATAGTGAAACTGCGTGAGGATATATAAAGGGCTGGGTAATCTGTGGAATATTTTTGTTGTACATAGTCTATCCTGCTGTCTGTTAGTTAAGAAGAAATAGTATTTATAATAAAACCGGACTTGTCAGTGTTTAAGTCAGGTTTTATTCGAAAATTGTTGATTTGTAATGTGAAACAGAGGGACGCTGTAGTAGAAATAACGAAAACAATACAGATTTGTCATGTAGCGCTGCAAATCGCAGCTTCGTCAATAAAAAGGTAAAATTAAAAAAAAAAACACAAAACAAAATATATCAAACATAGCTTCAATACTTTGTCGAACTTATATAAAACAAGTTTCTGTTATTCACAAACAATTGTCGCATTTATCAATAATAATGGAAAACTCTTGCCTTTGATCATGATGAAGAAATTTCTACTGAGAACAGAATAACAACAATTATATATATATAAGTCTTTTATGATGGTGCATATAAACTGTACTTGCATCAGAAGTAATTGCTTTGGTTACATACAGGGTGACAATTAAGGAAGTGCATGAAATGAAATCGTCATAACTTCTGAACAGTTTGCGTTAGGACGTTCAAACTGCGCGGTCGTCCGCAGGGCATGATGGGAATTATGAGCTTGCATGGTTTGGTTTAGCTACGAAACCGACTTTCATTTGGATGGGTTCGTCAATAAGCTAAATTGGTGCATTTGGGGGACTGAGAATCCGCATTCCGCGATCGAGAAGTCTCTTCACCCTCAACGGGTAACTGTGTGGTGTGCGATGTCCAGTCACGGAATAATCAGTACACTATTCCTTGATGACACGCTGACTACTGATTGGTACGTGGAGGTTTTGGAAAATGATTTCATCCCCATTATCCAAAGTGACCCTCATTTCGATAAGATGTGGTTCATGCTAGACGGAGCTCGATCGCATCGAAGTAGGAGAGTGTCTGATGTCCTGGAATAGCACTGTGAGTACTGCATTCTGGCTCTGGGGTACCCAGAAGCCACTGGCATGGGCTTCGATTGGCCGCCATATTCTCCAGATCTGAACACATGCGACTCATTTCTGTGGGGCTATATTAAAGACAAGGTGTACAGCAATAACCTCAGAACCATTTATGGGCTGAAAACAGCCATTCGAGAGGTCACAGACAGCATCGATGTTCCGACACTTCAGCGGGTCATTAAGAATTTCGCTGTACGTCTGCGCCAAATCATCGTCAAGGATGCCAGGCATATCGAACATGTCATAATGTAAATCCTCTGTAATGACGTTTACATGTTGAATAAAGTGTGTGCACTCCGTAGTTTGTAACCAAATTACGTTTTTTTCATATAGTCCAATAACTGTCAGCGATCAACTAATTTTCATTAGTTATAAAATGCAATTTACATTCTGCAAGGATATAAAATACGCAGTGTACTAACGCTGATTAATGTACGGTTCTAAATACTTGCAAGACCAATAACCAAACAAACAAAAGACCAAAGAGAAGTCGTTGTGCGGCTGGTCCCGGCTGAGGTACGAGTCCTCCATCTGGCATGTGTGTGTGTGTGTGTGTGTGTGTGTGTGTGTGTGTGTGTTTGTGTGTGTGTCTGTGTCTGTCTTTATCCTTAGGATAATTTAGGTTAAGTAGTGTGTAAGCTTAGGGACTGATGACCTTAGCAGATAAGATTTCACACACTTTTTTTTTTTTTTTTTTGAGAAGTTCAAAATGGTTCAAATGGCTCTGAGCACTATAGGACTTAACTTCTGAGGTCATCAGTCCCCTAGAACTTAGAACTACTTAAACCTAACTACCCTAAGGACATCACACACATCCATGCCCGAGGCAGGATTCGAACCTGCGTCAGTAGCGGTCGCGCGGTTCCAGACTGTAGCGCCTAGGACCGCTCGGTCACCCCGGCCGGCTTTTGAGAAGTCGTCAGGTCCCATTTTCTGTTTCAGACATTCATTTATCTTTCTTTCCCTACCAGTTCTACTGCCAATACTATCGTCTAGTATGTAATTCATGTACTGTACCAAAACTACCGAACCGTAGTGTCGATACAGTGCATTTCTGATTATGGCTGTTAAGTAGGATGCCCAGAGCGGCATAGATAAATCGCGCACTTACGGCCGATCGGAACTTGAGCCCTGAGCTTCGATTTACGAGGTGGAGACTCCGGCTCAAGACCAACAAAGCGCGGATGCGTACATCCGACGCCAGGGATTTCGGCTGTACCGCACCCGTTTGACGGAGCACTCGACCCACGTTCTATTAAGTCGTTATCGCATCAGTCTGTGTGTCACCAGTGGCGCCACCCACACCACAGTCACTGTGACACACCAGCGCCACCCCTCACCCACTGCCGACGCTTCTCCCACTCGGCGTCCCTTGTTTATGCATTCATGTATATGGAAATTTTATGAGGCGTCGGACACGGGACGCTATCACAAATGCATGCATTTCGCTGTAGATGCGGCGTCGCATTTTGCCCGCCACGCGGCCGATTACGCTAATGAATGTATTATTTTTCTGCGAGTCTGTCTGTGTGTATGTTGCCCCGACACGCCGGCGCCTCTTTAAAGGGAACTCCCCCTGCGATAGCCGGCGTATCGCGCACACTCTACGTATATATATGTGTGTCTGCGTGTGTGTTTTTGTGTACGGATGCGCGAGGCTGCAGCTTATCTTGTGAGGAAGTGTTTTTATTCGCCCGGCCGAGCCCCCCTGTCGTGCGCTGGGCGGCTAACGTTACCGCGCACAGGTCAGAGGGCGGCGGGCGGACTGAAGGTAAACAGGAGAACTGTTTGTCGTGTCCACCCGGCACCCGGCCGACCAGGTCCCCGTTTTGTCCCGCAGACGGTGCGTCGCGCCGCTAGTTGTTCGCTTCTACCTGCGGCTGCTGTTTGGGCACAGGCCGTTTCAGAGTTTCTTCGCCTTCGCGCTACGTTATTCCACACGTCTGTCAACAGTATTTACTGCGTCCTGCACTGTGCAAAGGAAAATCCGTGCGGATGCCAGCGTGCTGCAGGCTTTCGATTTGCTGCAATTGCGGCAGATTGGTTCACAGTTGTTGTTGTGGTCTTCAGTCCTGAGACTGGTTTGATGCAGCTCTCCATGCTACTCTATCCTGTGCAAGCTTCTTCATCTCCCAGTACCTACTGCAGCCTACATCCTTCTGAATCTGCTTAGTGTATTCATCTCGTGGTCTCCCATTACGATTTTTACCCTCCATGCTGCCCTCCAGTACTAAATTGGTGATCCCTTGATGCCTCAGAACATGTCCTACCAACCGATCCCTTCTTGTAGTCAAGTTGCCCCCCAAACTCCTCTTCTCCCCAATTCTATTCAATACCTCCTCGTTAGTTATGTGATCTACCCATCTAATCTTCAGCATTCTTCTGTAGCACCACATTTCGAAAGCTTCTATTCTCTTCTTGTCTAAACTATTTAACGTCCATGTTTCACTTCCATAGATGGCTTCACTCCATACAAATACTTTCAGAAACGAGTTCCTGACACTTAAATCAATACTCGATGTTAACAAATTTCTCTTTTTCAGAAACGCTTTCCTTGCCATTGTCAGTCTACATTTTATATCCTCTCTACTTCGACCATCATTAGTTGTTTTGCTCCCCAAATAGCAAAACTCCTGTACTACTTTAAGCGTCTCATTTCCTAATCTAATTCCCTCAGCATCACCCGACTTAATTCGACTATATTCCAGTATCCTCGTTTTGCTTTTGTTGATGTTCATCTCATACCCTCCTTTCAAGACGCTGTCCATTCCTTTCAACTGCTCTTTCCAGTCCTTTGCTGTCTCTGACAGAATTACAATGTCATCGGCGAACCTCAAGGTTTTTATTTGTTCTCCATGGATTTTAATACCTACTCCGAATTTTTCTTTTGTTGCCTTCACTGCTTGCTCAATATACAGTTTGAACAGCATCGGGGAGAGGCTACAACCCTCTCTCACTCCCTTCCCAACCACTGCTTCCCTTTCATGCCCCTCGACTCTTATAACTGTACAAATTTCTGTACAAATTGTAAATAGCCTTTCGCTCCGTGTATTTTACCCCTGCCACCTTCAGAATTTGAAAGAGAGTATTCCAGTCAACATTGTCAAAAGCTTTCTCTAAGTCTACAGATGCTAGAAACGTAGGTTTGCCTTTCCGTAATCTTTCTTCTAAGATAAGTCGTAAGGTCAGTATTGCCTCAAGCGTTCCAACATTTCTACGGAATCCAAACTGATCTTCACCGAGGTCGGCTTCTACCAGTTTTTCCATCCGTCTGTAAATAATTCGTGTTAGTATTTTTCAGCTGTGACTTATTAAACTGATAGTTCTTTAATTTTCACATCTGTCAACACCTGCTTTCTTTGGAATTGGAATTATTATATTCTTCTTGAAGTCTGAGGGTATTTCACCTGTTTCATACATCTTGCTCACCAGATGGTAGAGTTTGGTCAGGAGTGGCTCTCCAAAGGCCGTCAGTAGTTGTAATGGTATGTTGTCTGCTTCCGGGGCCTTGTTTTGACTTGGGTCTCATAGTATAAAAGGCATTTAGAAATTTTGCGTTGGCATAATTGAGCCGTGCGCGGGTCGTGTTCATGCCGTTTATTGCTTTTCATCTTGTCTTTACGGTACTGCCTCCTCGTTTCTTATTCGATTTTCTGGCGTCACTAAGTTGCTGGCTTGCCTGCCCGTGAGTGGCAGCAGCAGCAGCGCTTATCGATAAGAGCACTGTCGTATTATCTCTGAAGCGGCCGCTAGTCTTTCCGGCTCGTCGTGAGTCGGGAGTTCAGTTGGGACGGAGCGCCAGTGAGGTCCGGACACCTAGTACTCGTCGACCGCTGGCGACTCACATAAACTGTCTGACAGAAGGAGATTGGAGCGGGAACGACCGTTGGTTGTCGTTCGGTCGGTTGTCCCATCGGGTGACGTGTATTTGGTCTTTTGACCGTTTATGGGCCTCGTCAGTTGGTCATCTTGCCGGGCGTAGGTCGGTTCCTTCCTTGTGCAGAGACGTCGGTGGCCAATGGGCAAGTGTTCCCTCTGAATGGTTGGGTCCGAGCAAGTATGCCCGGGTCTCTGAGTTCCGAACGGGCATCAAGGAAGTCAGGATGGAGCTGCAGTGAGCTCCGGACAGCCATGACTCGCCCGACCGTTGCCAACAGTCATAACTTGAGTGGGGACGGCCTTGGTTGGTAGTTTGGTCGGTCGTCGCATTGGACGACGTGTATTTGGTCGCCGACCGCTTATGTGCGTGTAGACTTGTGGTTTCTCCTTGTTGTTCCACGGTGATTGTGTTTAGGATTGTCGGAGTTCTCGGTGCAAGTGTTTACGTGGAACTGTGTGTAGATTCTGTGATTTCCGCTGAGCAGATGAATGCTGTCTGCGTACTGGTGTAGCCAGTCGGTCGGTTGCGACAGAGCAGTTGTTTAAGTTGTTGGTTGGTTCTTCAGCCGTCCCTAGGTAGTACTGCCACCCGATTATTTAGTGTTACGCTTGGCTGCCAGTCTCACCTAACCTGTTGTTAGTGTTTCCTCCCCAGGCCGATCCTAGGAGCACTTCTGGGCACCACTGTTCTGTTGTTTGTGATTGTGATTTTCGTTTGTCGCAAGTACTGTGCCAGGCCTTCAGCTGTGTATTAGTTTTGTCTGTCAGTATATGGCCTTCAGCAGAACCTTATGTGAAATATTTTAAGATTAGGCCTTCAGCCGTGTTTTTTTTTTTTTTTAATTCTTGTTTACTCTGTTGGTTGGTTGGTTGGTTGGTTTGGGGAAGGAGACCAGACAGCGAGGACATCGGTCTCATCGGATTAGGGAAGGACGGGGAAGGAAGTCGGCCGTGCCCTTTGGAAGGAACCATCCCGGCATTTGCCTGGAGCGATTTAGGGAAATCACGGAAAACCTAAATCAGGATGGCCGGACGCGGGATTGAACCGTCGTCCTCCCGAATGCGAGTCCAGTATCTAACCACTACGCCACCTCGCTCGGTGTTTGCTCTGTATTTAGGCCTTCAGCCAGGTATTTTTTTTAATCTGTACCTTTCAGCTGTAATGGGTAAATTCCTGTCTGTAAGGTTTCCCTTTAATGACCTTGAATTCTTAAAATGGCCTTCAGCTGTACTGTGTAAATGCTTATCTTAAGGTTTGTCTTTGATTGTTTTGAGTAATTGGGCCTTCAGCCGTCAAGATATTTCAAGTTCTTAAGATGGTTTTCTGTTGTATTGTGTAAATTCTTGTCTTTAAAGGCTGATTTTTATTTTATTGAAATATCATTGGGCTTTCAGCCGAGGAATTAATTCAAATTTTCCTTAACATGGCTTTTAGCCAAAATTGGTAAATGCTTGCCTTTTAAAGAGTTTCCTTTGACCTGAAATATTATTCGGACCTTTAGCCGAGAAGATATATTAATTTTGCTTAAGTAAAGCCTTCAGCCGTGTGTTTAAATTCTTGTTCCTTAAAAGGAAATATTTAAGGATATTTTAATTTTATTTCAGTAAGGCCTTCAGCCGTTTCTCTATAAATCCTTGTCTTTTAAAAGCTATTATTTAAACCTTATTATTGAGAAGTTACTTCGGCCCTCAGCCGTGAATTGATCCTTGTTGTTTTAAGGAGAAAACTGTGCATTGTGTTTTCGTGGAATAAAGCTGTGTGTTCTTGTGTAACTAACAGTAACAGATCTTGGCCCCTTTCCACAACCTGATCCGCCCTGTCCTGCGAAACTTCATTTCAATAATATTATATACACTGAGGTGACAAAAGTCATGGGATAGCCATATGAACATATACAGTTGGCGGTGGTATCGGGTACACACGGTATAAAAGGGCAGTGCGTTGGCGGAGCTGACACTTGTACTTGGGTGATTCATGTGAAAAGATTTCCGACATGATCGTGGCCACACGACAGGATTTAACGGGCTTTAAACGCTGAATAGTAGTTGGAGGTAGAAGCATGGGCCATTCCATTTCGGATATCGTTAGGGACAATATTCCGAGGTCCACATTGTCAAGAATGTGCCGAGAATACCAAATTTCAAGCATTACCTCTCATGACGGACACGGTGGCCGACAGCCTTCCCTTAAGGGGCTCCGGAAAGGCTCAAAATCATGAAAAGTTCAATTTTTACTTTTTTGCGTTTTCTGAATCTGCAGACTATTACCTTTTAATAGATATATAATTTATTCAATTCCGAAGACTACAACTATTTTTAAATTTTTTTTGAAATGTGTTCTACATGGGCGTGACACACTGTGGCGCTGTTAAACTGCTGTCAAATGGTCTTATTATTAACGTCCGTGTTCATCAGGTACATTTTAGTGATGTGAGATAAAGTATGTGTTGTGGCTAACCTGTGATGGTTCAATATATATCGCTGGTGTGATTGTCGATTGTTTCATGTTTATTTACTCTGTCGTTATCTCGAAAATATTCGTAATTAATTCTGTTTCTTGAGTCTCTGTTTTGTTGAAGTATAATAATGAGTAAAAGTAAAGTTATTAGAAATCCTCTGAAGGCTTTTAAGAAAAGGAGAAATGTTGGAAAGCCAAAGGTATGTGTTATTACTGTAAACAATAAAGACGATAACCAAGTGAGTGAACCTAACCTCTCAAGTACACCTGCCCATAGCAGTCAAAGTGGAAAAGAAAATACTTCACAGAAGAAGCTTGGTTCAATGAGTGTAAACTATGAATGTTTTATGGGCGAACTGGATGTGAATGAAATATTTGATATGTCGGTTCTCAAAGGAGTTTTTTCAAACTGTGTAAGATGTATTCATTGTAGTGACGTTGGTCTGGAACTCTCCATAATAAAGCACGTAGGACTTGCTAGTGAAATACAACTGAAATGTGATAAGTGTTCATACATGACCACCTTTTGGAACAGTGTTGCAGTAACTGCAACTGAAGAAAATGGTAGCAAAATCTACGAACACAACAACGAGCGATGCTTGCTTTAGACAAGGAACGCCTTCGGGCTGCAGACAGGGCTGTAAAGAGTCTAGAAATACAAGCAAGAGTAAACAGGAAGAGGAACAAGAGGAAGCTGGAGGAGGAGTTTGCAGAGGATGAAGACAATCCATCCTATGGACCTGGAATGCACTAAAAAGTTAATCCAATCTTTGTCGCTCGATTCCCAAAATTTTTATTTTCTCATACTAATTGCATGTTTTCTAAGGATCTTCCAAACATATTTGTTTCAAACTTTCAGTAAATGTTACACAGTACCTTCTGCATAATTTAACACAGCCTTTTTCCAAAAAACTGTATATTTTTGAATATATAAATAAAAAATGGCAAAAAAATGTTGTGAATTTTCATTACAATTGAAAAAAATCATCTTTAATAACTGAACAAAAATTTTGTAAAATCCCTGTGTTAAGTTGTAGCCCATATTCCAATAAATAATCTGTAAAAAGTTCAACTTCCTACCTCAAATACTTTGTGAGGAAAGATGTAATTTATAAGCGTTATTTTAACATTGCAAGTATAGGGCGTTCCGGAGCCCCTTAACGACCGAGCGCGGCAACTTTTGCATACACATGTCAGTGCTAACAGACAAGCAACACTGCGTGAAATAACCGCAGAAAGCAATGTGGGACGTACGACAATGTATCCGTTAGGACAGTGCTGCGGCAGCACTTGACCGACGCGAGTGCCTTTGCTAACAGCACGATATAGGCTGCAGAGCCTCTCCTGGGCTCGTGACCATATCGGTTGGATCCTACATGAGCGCAAAACCGTGGTCTGGTCAGATGAGTCCCGAGTTCAGTTGGTAAAGCTGATAGTCGGGTTCGAGTGTTACGCAGACCTCACGAAGCCATGGACCCAATCTGTCAGCAAGACAGTGTGCGAGCTGGCGGTGGCTCCACAACAGTATAATCTGTGTTTACATTCGAATAGATGGGGTTCTCTGTCCAATTGAACCGATTATTGACTGTAACTGGTTGTGATCTGCTATTTGTTCCTAAAAAACGATGGAATTTTTATGGACGACAATGCGCTACTTTTGTTCGCGGTTCGGTTAAGAAACATTCCGGGCAATTCGGGGGAACGATATGGCAACCCAGATCGACCGACATCACTCCCATCGAAAATTTATGGAGCATACTCGAGATGTCATATGGAGCACAAAATCGTGAACTGGTAACACTTGCGTAATTACGGACGCCCATAGAGGCAGCAATGTTCAATATTTCTGCAGGGGACTTTCAACGACTTATTGAGTCCATGCCACGTCCATGTGCTACATTTAGCCGGGCCAAAGGAGGTCCGAGGCGATATTAGGACGAATCCTATGACTTTGGTTCCTTGAGTGTAACGTGAAATGTTTCTTTGGCTTCGTCTTCGGAGCTTCCATGGCATTCCGCGAAATCCCATTCGCGGTCAGAATCCATTCATTCTCAGCGACGTGCGATGCGCGACTTAAATTACGCAACTTATGGCTCCGAAGATTTACTCCAAAACATTTATTGGCAGAACCAAGTTAATTCTCTACGCTGCTACACTTATAAAATGAATCTGACCCGCGAGACAGAATGTAACCTCCCTCTCCGTATATTTTTATTGATTTTTAATTGCAACAGTTTTCTTTGGGACGGTTGGATGGGATCTTTGGGATGGCTAACAGAAAGAACATTCTTTGTACGAATCCTGACTGTGTTGGGTGAAGGAAAACGTCTCTCTTTTCTTGACGAATAAGTCATCAGTTTTTTTCAATTTAAGTGAAAACGTTGTTTTGAAAGGATAGCTGTTCATACCGTTTTCTTCATTTACTGAGTTCGTAAGTAACACATTTACTAAGAATTGCTAGTGTCAACCACGCTCATTGCTCGATGTGGAAGATGTGTCTGATTTGCCCTTGTACGAGGGGCAAGTATAGAGATGTAAAACTACCGTAGACTACCATAGACTATCATAATTAAGTGTAGACTACAGTAGTTCTCCTGGTAGCATTGGTCAGTAAATATCGTTACCGCATTACTGGCACATTAGGTGTGTTGCATACCTACTGGGCGTTGCCTTATTTCGATTACTTTGTTTACTTATGCAATCAGTGTGTTACTAGATTCCCATAGAAACCGGAAGTGATGACCGTCTAGAGACTGAATGAGGATATATATAAAGGACCACGTATCTCATGGAAATTTTTTTCTACGTGCTTTTCCTTCTATCTATTACTTAAAAATAAACAGTAACAGCCAAACTGAAATAGTCAATGTTTAATTGGTTTCATTCGAAAATTGTTGATTTGTATCATGGAGCGGAAGGATGTTGTAGTGAAAATAAAACCGAATACAGGCTTATCATGTAGTGCTGGAAAACGCAATTCCCTGAAAAAAAGTAAAATAAAAAACGGAAAACATTAACATATCAAACATCGCTTCAGTACTTACATAAAATATCTTTCTGTTATTCATAAACAATATTCTCACATATGAATAATAACTGGAAGCTCTTTCCTCTGACTATGACTAAGAGCGTTCTATCGAGTACAAAATAGCGACAACAGTTATACAGTTTCTTTTTATATTTGTGCATGTGAACCGTATTTGCATCAAAATCAATGAATTTGGTTACAGAGAAGCGCAGAAGTTACACGATCAACTAATTTTTATTACTTATAAAATGCAATTTATGATTTTTAAGGATATAAAATACACATCAGATAAACACTGAACGGTGTGTGGTTGTAATTACTTGCAAAACAAAGAACAAAGAGAATTTGTCAGCTCCCAGTTCTTTTCTCACACATTCCATTATGCTTCTTTCCTTAGCAATACTATCGGTAACCATACATTTTACTACTTCATTTAGGTATTATACCAAAACAACGGAACTGTAGTTTTGATAGAGTGCAACTCGAAACATGTTGTTTTGTGCTGTAGCGATTCTCCAATTTGAATAGGTGTATAGTTTGGGTGTCGGGTAAGTTTCCAAATAACTTCAGATAGCCATGTAAAGTTTCTGGGTAGTTGTTGCAGAGAAATTGAATATGAAGTGGTGTCGGACCAGTGTCTGTGTAAATCGTCACTTGTTTATCTGGCGCTCAGGGTAATGTAATTTGGATGTTGAGGAATCGTTGAAGACTACCATAGAATAAACTTATACAGGATACAAGGGATATAAATGAAGATATTGCTGTTAATACCAGTGGACAGTACACTAAACAACATTACATTAGCATTTGCTTCATTTGCATATAATTATTATAGCTATTAACAGTAGTATGTTTTTTAGGTTGGTTAGTACATCCAAGTAAGATTCGCACAAACAAGCCATTAATGTTTATTTTCGCCTGAGCAGTAGGTCAGGTATTGAAATGAGGACGCGTGGATGCAAAACGCCTAGTCTATACTGACAGGTATAGTCCACTTCGTGGTGCAGTTACGACCATGCAGAAAACATCAGGCTGTAAATTATGTGATGTGCTTCTGGAAACACAGTTGGATGCAGAGAAGAAAGTGGGTACATATTAAGGTACCAGTTTTCTCAAAATCTCCACCTATACCCCAAACAACCTGTATATTTTAGCGTATATCGCTGCAGATGACGTACAATCAAATATACACGTAAAAACAAGACTTAAAGTCAAATGATACATTGCTCACGTCCGTAGGTTTAACATTTTGTTTAACCCTACGTGGTACTAAACGAGCAACAGTGATGTGGCATCCCGGCAGAGGTTCGAGTCCTCCCTCGGGCATTGGTGTGTGTATTTGTCCTTAGGATAATTTAGGTTAAGTAGTGTGTAAGCTTAGGGACTGATGACCTTAGCAGTTAAGTCCCATAAGATTTCACACACATTTGAACATTTTTGTGATGTGGCAGCCAGACCCATCGTCACAGTAAAATCTCTTGGTTATAACACACATGGAATCAAATAAACAGATACTAAAATACCTATGTAATATTTTTCTGTAAAAGAAAGACATCGTCTGCTAAAATAAAGTTAAGAATAAAGTTCATTTCAGTCAGTTCTCACATAAAGTAATTCATGGCTGTACCGGGAGACTTAGGAACCTCATGGAAATGTTATTTTCTGCCTAGCTTTGACGCAGTCATCGGCTAAGAAATCATTAAGGGGTATTCATAATGACTAGTAACTGTTTTAGCCAGTAAACAAATTACTTTATCATTGACTGAAATGAAATTCGTAGTTGAGAATTATGTGCTTACTTATGCTCTCCGCCAGTTATAATAATTCTTCACCAGTTATTTATATATCTGAAAAACTTTGAAAATTATTAATTAATTGCGTGGCATTTACTTTTTCTTTCAATAAAAAAGCTTCTTATTTCAGTGGCTAGTATAGAGTTTAGCACTGCGCAATGAATGAAGGAAAAAAATCGCTACCAAAGTTTCTGCACGCTCTGTAACATTTTACCACTAGCTGACAGTCATCACTAGATCACGTAAATATTTGCATTATATTATCCGGATGTGTGTCAAATACCAGTTCAGACCAACACCAAAGATTAATTTTTTGTTAAATCTCTATAAAGGATGAAAATCATTTTTTCTTTTCTTGGAGTAATCAGTCGAACAATTTTGAATCAGACATTAACAAAATAGCGTAACTTGTACTCTTCATTGAAGTACACGGCTCTACAGAATGGTCTACAAGATTCACCTTTTACGAGGGAATGTTCATACATTAACTTCGAAAATAGTTCAAATGGCTCTGAGCACTATATGGCTTAACATCTGAGGTCATCAGTCCCCTAGACTCAGAACTACTTAAACCTAACTAACCTAAGGACATCACACACATCCATGCCCGAGGCAGGATTCGAACCTGCGACTGTAGCAGCAGCGCCGTTCCGCACTTAAGCGCATAGATCCGCTCCGCCTCAGCGGCCGGCCATGCATTAAGTCTTTTTCATTTATGATTCCGGACAAATGGATGAAGTCAAAAATGAAAATGAACGACCAGCGGTTAATACCGCGACCTCAACACAGTAACTGCTCTGGAATGCACCAAGCATGTAACTTTATGAATGATATACTATAAAATAATGGCAAATACGAAGAAGTAACGCTGCATAGTGATCAGACTAAGAGTGTTGTTGGCGGAACGTTTTGTTCAAAACCACCGTACAGCTTTCACTGATTTGAAACAGGTTGTACAAATCCTGTTTCAGAATAAGTCTTAGAACTTTTAATGCTCCATATTTTACCAAGACTGCTGTTTACGCAGTGACCGAAATTTGCTGCGCTGTTCAGACAGGAGAAATATTGAACGTCTTGTTGTAACAGCAGTGGGTAAACGAGGCTGATATTACGAGGTGCATTCAAGTTCTAAGGCCTCCCATTTTTTTTCTCCGGACTGGAAAGAGATAGAAACGTGCGCATTGTTTTAAAATGAGGCCGCGTTCATTGTCAATACGTCCCAGAGATGGCAGCACCGTACGGCAGATGGAATTTTACCGCCAGAGGCGAGAATGAGAACTGTTTTAAATACTTAAAATGGCGACGTTTTCCTTACTTGAACAGCGTGCAATCATTCGTTTTCTGAATTTGCGTGGTGTGAAACCAATTGAAATTCATCGATAGTTGAAGGAGACATGTGGTGATGGAGTTATGGATGTGTCGAAAGTGCGTTCGTGGGTGCGACAGTTTAATGAAGGCAGAACATCGTGTGACAACAAACCGAAACAGCCTCAGGCTCGCACAAGGCAGTCTGACGACATGATCGAGAAAGTGGAGAGAATTGTTTTGGGGGATCGCCGAATGACTGTTGAACAGATCGCCTCCAGAGTTGGCATATCTGTGGGTTCTGTGCACACAATCCTGCATGACGACCTGAAAATGCGAAAAGTGTCATCCAGGTGGGTGCCACGAATTCTGACGGACGACCACACGGCTGCCCGTGTGGCAGGTTGCCAAGCAATGTTGACGCGCAACGACAGCACGAATGGGACTTTCTTTTCGTCGGTTGTGACAATGGATGAGACGTGGATACCATTTTTCAATCCAGAAACAAAGCGCCAGTCAGCTCAATGGAAGCACACAGATTCACCGCCACCAAAACAATGTCGGGTAACCGCCAGTGCTGAAAAAATGATGGTGTCCATGTTCTGGGACAGCGAGGGCGTAATCCTTACCCATTGCGTTCCAAAGGGCACTACGGAACGGGTGCATCCTACGAAAATGTTTTGAAGAACAAATTCCTTCCTGCACTGCAACAAAAACGTCCGGGAAGGGCTGCGCATGTGCTGTTTCACCAAGACAACGCACCCGCACATCGAGCTAACGTTACGCAACAGTTTCTTCGTGATAACAACTTTGAAGTGATTCCTCATGCTCCCTACTCACATGACCTGGTTCCTAGTGACTTTTGGCTTTTTCCAACAATGAAAGACACTCTCCGTGGCCGCACATTCACCAGCCGTGCTGCTATTGCCTCAGCGATTTTCCAGTGGTCAAAACAGACTCCTAAAGAAGCCTTCGCCGCTGCCATGGAATCATGGCGTCAGCGTTGTGAAAAATGTGTACGTCTGCAGGGCGATTACGTCGAGAAGTAACGCCAGTTTCATCGATTTCGGGTGAGTAGTTAATTAGAAAAAAAATCGGAGGCCTTAGAACTTGAATGCACCTCGTAATTTGCCTTTCGCTTTCGCTGCCCTGATACGACGAACTCTGCATCTGCCAGAAGAAGCGTATCAGTTTCGGTCAGTATACCATTCTCACTCTCTCTTACTTCTTGCGACGTGCTAGCTGCGGACTGAGTAGGGCGGTGCAGCGAGACAAGCGCAGTAATAAGTGGCCGTTGCTCAGCGTCTTGTCTCCCTCTTCCGTCCCCAGCGGTCGTTTTCTTGCCGCGCTTCTTGTCGCGGGCCGCGAATTAATATGTCTGCCTGTGCCCAGGCAGCCGACAAATGCCTTTGATGTTGCGGATGGTGAGGGCGTTGCACTCCTTGTTTGCAGCCTGTCTTATTACTCCACCCGCTCCTCTACTATGCCAGAAACTGGAAGAGGAATAGTTCGCGTCGAATTATTCTTCCAGCTGCCTCACCCAATCTCGAATGCTGATTCAGCCACTCGAATGCCCCAGAACCCCGTTTCTTTCGTTTTTGTGATGGCATATTCCTAATTCCTCAAAGTCAAGTTACCTTCACAGCTTCAGATAACGCTTCGCTTGCATATCTTTTACTTTTACGGATCGTTTGGTGTACGAGATTACGCTTCATTCATCATCTGCCAGATGCGCGCTGCAGCATTCCATTCGACGCTCAATGCAGCGACGTGTTTTGGGAGACTTTGGCGCACTGTGGACATTTGATTGAGTTGTTTAATCACATACGTTCTGGGAGATACTGGTAAAAGGATACGAAAGTTCTGGGTTGCGGCGAAGTTCTGGACGGACAGCGCGGCGTTCGAAAAACAGGAAGAAACGTTGTGCTTTCACGTACCCGTACCGTCTTTAGGGACAGAGTACTAGCTTGGATTCGTGGAGGAGCTCAGTCGCGCATTTTGAAAAAGCGACCGCAGAGATACCGTGGAAAACTTTGATCTGTATCGCCGGACGCAGATCGTATTTTCGTGTATTATCCAATAATCTGGTGATTGTTTCGGCTGACGAGAAGCGGAATACACTGGTCAAGTTCAAAATGTTCAAATGTATGTGAATTCCTAAGGGACCAAATTGCTGAGGTCATCGATCCGTAAACTTACACAGTACTTTAACTTATACTGAGAACAACACACACACACACACACACACACACACACACACACACACACACACACACACACACACATATGTCCGAGGGAGGACTCGAACCTCCGGAGGAAGGGGCCGCGCAATCCGTTACATGGCGCCTCAAACCTCGCGGCCACTCCGCGCGGCACACTGGTCAAGACATTAGTCAACAGAGAGAGAGAGAGACAGAGAGAGAGAGATTCGGGGGGAGGGAGAGAGGGGGGTTGCGTAGAGCGGGGGGCAGTGTATTCAATCCATCAGGTTAAAAAAAGGAAAAGGCCCACTTCATTTTTCTGCCTGAGAATTTGTCTTTCACATTTTCATCAAACTGTCAGTGTTCAATAACTTTCTATATTTGTCGACAAAACTCCGAGCACAGGCAAAAAAAAAAAAAAAAAAAATACAGATGAAATAAAATAAAAATATAATGTACAGCAGTCTGGAGAGAAAATGCAAGGATCTGTAACAGTTATCATTAATCTGAGCATAACGTTCAGTATACTGTTGCCCTCTGGGGCGCTTCTCACAAAGTTAAAGAAATGTATTGGATTGGTGTTTTTTGTAAAATATTAGCACTTCTTTTACAAGAGGTTATGAATTAAAGTTTCGAAACAAGGACAGCTATCATGACGATGACGGTCTGGTATATCAACACGACATTCAGCCTCGTTATCTACTATGTGTAATCTGTTTAGCGGAAAATACGATTATTAACTGACTCTAAAGCTTGAAAAATGATGTACGTTACGGAAACATGTCCAGTTTAGAAAACATTGGTAATATAATTATACCATAGACGTAATATGATCGGTAACTTTTACTTTCCTGGAAGTAGTCTATTCATTGCACTCTCTGTGCTTCTAATACGTAGTTACATAAGAACCATCCATATGGGAAATAAACTGTTTTACTTCGAAAAAGTAGTGTGTTTTCATGCTTTCGTGTGAATGTGAACAGCATTTTGAGCGTGGTGATTAAGAAAATATCTCTGCAATGGTCAATCTACTGTCCACTAAGTTAATCACACGGTAGGGATGCTGGTCATAGCTGAAGCGGATTTCGTCTCCATTTCAGACTGACTGTAAAATCCGCTTAAAATAACAGGCATCTGAAATAACCAATTTTGGTTTTATTAGTTGCTATTATTTCCAACAATAAACATTGACTTCGATCAAAGACTGAAAACTTCTAATGAAGATGAAGGACTGGAAGATCTCGTTCGATATGAGGTAGAGGCTGTGGCTGAAATTGGTCTCAGTGTCTCCACTAAAGACGGCGGAGATGAAAGAGACGGGCACGGTGATGGCGAGAGCGAAAGAGCCCAGCCTCATGTCTTTCCTGCATCGTCACTGTTGAGTGGTATCAAATTTCCGACCTGAAGCAACCACAAAATCAACGGTTCAGTTATTATCCTAAGATTATAACATGTCAATAAAATTATAGGTATATCAACCAAAATTATCCTCTCTTCCAAGGGATATTGTGAACGTTTTCCCCTTATATTTTGTCGCAAGTTTGTTGTGCCTTCTCCAGTTTTTAATCTATTAAAGCAAATGGAAATTGTACTTCACTGCGAACGCACGCGGTAAAATACTTCCAAATTAGGGATCGTGTCTTTCTGCCGTAAAACTGATCGTTTAATAGGTCGTGCCATACGGCAACAGGTACATTATTGTCTTAGCCAAGCTGTACCGATTCTTATGACTTGTGTTTGCTGCTAGTTTTTAACTGTCGACATTCTTATTAATATAGGCTAGTATTGATCGCTTTTCCCATTTTCTATAAAAACCCAATACTTCAAATTAATGTAAATTTTTCAAATAAACATTACTTGTTCATAAAAACAGTTACATTTAAAAACATAAAAAAAGTCTGTCGCATTGGCAAATTGATACGCCGGTTTTTCACCAGGTTGTTAGTAAAAAATGAAAAAGATCTGTTATAACAGAGAGCAAATATCGAAAAATACCGGTTATTCAGAACTGAAATGTTGATGTCGGTTTTAAACAGGCGGTTTTTCCATCCTTATTACACAGTTAACTCTTGTTCCAGGTAGGTTGCCGTTTTATGATCATAATCTTTTTCTCCCTTTGGCGAAATGTTTCTTAAAAAAATTTGCGTTGCTGAATATTATTTAATTTTGTAAGTTGTTCTCTAAACGTAAGAAGTGAATTAAGCACAGCAAGTAACGCCCGCCTGGCGCATGGTGTCATAAATGCCGATCAGCTGCCAGGTATTACATCATTGTGGACCCAATCATATCTTTTTTATACAGTCAGAATTTAATTTGCATATAAATGGGTGACAGGAAACTAATAAAGCCTGCGTTATGTTACAGTTACATGTATCTGTGCTTGCTTGTTTCCTATAGTAACATATAGTGAATACTCGTGCTATCTACGAGTCTGTCATTCCCTATCTCTGTCCACTGCTCGTTGTCTAGTGGCTCGCGTTGCTGCCTCTAGACCACGGGATCCCGGGTTCGATTCCCGGCCGGGTTGGGGATTTTCTCTGCCCGAGGACTGGGTGTTTGTGTTATCCCCATCATTTCGTCATCATTCATCAAAGTGGCTAGACTGCACTACGTTAAGATTGGAACTTTGTACGGGCGCTGATGATAGCGCAGTTGAGCGGCCCACAAACCAAACATCATCCCTTTTTCTCAAGAAGCAGAAGCGTCTGAGACTCACTTGAATTTTGCTCGCGTGCTCAGCAGCGTGTAGTCTGTAAGGCCAATCTGTGCAAAACACAGGTTCAATCAGAGTAATTTTGTTTGCTTCTCTTTAAAACTTACTAATCAGCCTAACAAACCCGAAAAATATGTAATCAGCGTATTTATTGGTCGTCTTCGTTTGTTTTAATATGACTTCCCTGCAGCAGCCTCACCGCCAGCGATGCGCGATAACACATATACACACAATAGATGTGGTTTGTTGTGGTTTTCAGCGAGTGCTATGGTTTTCGTGAGTTTCTTTTGTTCCTTTCGAAGTAATCAGTTTAGCTTCAGTGAGGGATTCTGTGGTCACACACAGATACGGGAGCATCCACGGTCGAATAGCTATTCTGGGATTTATTTTCGATTTGTTGGTCTTACGAGGAGCTGACCTCGTCTGTGATTGTGCTACGTATACCGAGGTTAAAAAATTAACGTTGGGCGTTAATAAAAGACGGGACTAATAAAACGACTAACATAGTGCATATGACATCGCCCAACTGTGTCCCATTCCGGAAACGATGAAGAGAAACTAAAAGAAAGGAAGAAGATTAGAAGTTAACGTCCCGTCGACAGCTAGTCGGAGAAAGAGAAAGGGTTGGGGAAGGATGAGCAAGAAAATTCCCGCATATTTTCAAAGAAACCATCCCGGAATTAATGTTCTGCGATTTAGGGAAATCACGGAATACCACGATCTGAATGGTCGGAGGAGCATTTGAATCACTGGCCAACTGAAAATGTGTGTGCCGGCCGCGGTGGTCCAGCGGTTCTAGGCGCTCAGTCCGGAACCGCGCGACTGTTACGGTCGCAGGTTCGAATCCTGCCTCGGGCATGGATGTGCGTGATGACCTTAAGTTAGTTAGGTTTAAGTAGTTCTAAGTTCTAGGGGACTGATGACCACAGATGTTAAGTCCCATAGTGCTCAGAGCCATTTGAACCATTTGAAAATGTGTGCAGCTTCGAATCACTGCGTCACCTCGCTCGGTGACACATTAAAGTTGCATGGTCCAGTCACATGAATGTGACCACCGCCTGTGTTCAACACCAACGTGCAATAACCACTCACAGACGGCAGGTTGCGAGACTAACAGTGGAGGGTGAGAGGGACGCAGAAAACAGTGCAGTCGTTGTCGTATTGTGGAAACGGAGCGACTTCCCTGACGGTTAGAAGCTTTCTCGGGCCAAGGGTGAAAGCATTTCTGAAACGGCTAATTCTGTAAACTGTGCGCGTGCCGCCATGGTTAAAGTACTATGGCAGAATGGCGCTGTCCAAAACCGGCACTGAGGCAACTGTGTTGCACCACGCACCACAGATGACAGAAGTGAACGGCGCTGCAGAGATGTGTACGGGCGAATAGACGTGCGGCTGTTGAGCAGCTGACGACCCAGATGAACTAAGGGGCTACTATAGATCAATTCTTTTATCTTGGCGGCTCGCGCATGCCCGCCCAGACGCGGGAGATTGCTGCGTTGCCAGTTGCATGCGCCAAGAGAAGCAGTGCCATAGTATAGTATAGTTCGCAAACTTACGTTTAGGGGGGAGCGCGCAGTTTATGAAGTAAAGTGCCCACGGCCGCATTAACCCTTTCGCTGCTGCAGAGACGTGTCATCACTGCACTGCTCGCCTGTGCAGACACATGGTGTTCCGACTGCTTTGACACACTTATCATTCGATTTCACAAAAACTATTTGGCCCAAAAATTTGATTTTTACACGCCTTCTTGACTGATACCTTCCCCCCATAAATGACTTAATTTTGTTTCGATGTTCAACGCAGTTATTGTGCAACATTAAATGTTGTAAACCATTGCACGAAATTTTGAGGAGTTTGCAGAGGTAAAGTCCATAGCGTATACTTTCCGTATGGTCGATTTTAGTTGCCACTAGAAATTTCAAAAAATTTCATTCAAACGAATAAAATTCATGAAGTAAGACACTTCGATATTGTTTTTAAATAAAGAAAATATGAAGCACCAAATAAGGTTTGAACTCAGAACTTTTCACTTAGCAGTCAAACACATTACCCATTACGCTAACACAACTCATCATTCAACATCCTTCCTGGAGGACTTCAAAATATCATGCAAAATACCGACAAACACTATTCGTATGACAATGAATTACTCACATTTCGTCAAAGTACAATAGAAATAAACAATTACCGCTGTTCCTTATTGCGAAAAAGCGGTTAGTGAGAATGATACAAACACCTTTCCTTGTTATCGCCTGAATTAAGAGGCTTATTGCTTTTTTGATTTAATTAATTAATAGGATATGAAGCAATTGGTATAAAGAATGCTTTTTCCAAACTTTCTATACAAGAACGTCTGCTATCAAGACATTGCTTCTGTTCAATTACTTTATTTGTGACTGAAAGTTTCTAAAACTGAAGACACTCGTTCGTGCTCTGCACTGCAGTCGAGCTCTGGCAACGTCGTTCTCTATTCATTGGCTGACTGTGTTTTGTGACGTCAGATGCGCAGAACGAACCTGAACTCGGCCGCCGTCGTAAATGACGCGCACTTTAACAGCATCTCCTCAGCGACCGTTCAGCGAACGTGTGCTGTGTATGGGCCTTCGCAGCCGGCGCCTTACTCATGCACCCACGAGACTGTTGTTCATCAGTGAAGAAGGCTGGAATTCCCATGCCAGTACAGCAACTGGACGCCCATTGAGTGGTGATAGGTGGCCTTTTCAAATGAACTGAATTTTATGTTCCATCGGACTGAAAGCAAACATCCTGCAATAATCGTCGTAAGGGTCGGGGCGGTGAAGGGAGCGTTATAGTCTGGGGAATGTTTTCGTGGCGTTACCTATGCGATCTCTTCATTTTGAAGGCACAATTGATCAACGCAAGTAGGCATCTATCCATGCGGCTATGCCCACCCGTACATGCCTTTTTGGTTTTCCTCAGCACGATGGCATCTACCAAGAGGACAACGCAACGTGTCACACAGCTCTCAGTGTACCTGCGTAGCTCAAAGAGCTCTGAGCCGTGGCTGGCTCGCGTCATGCCTAGTTTTTAATCATCGGGTGCAGTACAGTGGTGTCTTATTTCTCCTTCGGTTACCGCCATACGTTGCTGTCTTCTCTCCGTGAGTGGAAGCAGTAGCGTGTATCGATACTAGTACTGCTGTACTATCGTTGGTGTGGTGGATATTCGAGGGTTGTTTTTTAAGTAAGAGCCGTTCTTATTTTAAAAAAAAAGATACAAATACTTCTATTTTCTGATTCTACACACTTTTACCTATTTTTCTACATAGTTGCCTTGTTTATTTAAGCACTTGTCATACCGTACAACTAAGTTTTTAATTCCCTCTTCAAAGAATTCGGCCGTCTGCTCCGACAGCCAAGCGTTCACGGCCGCTTTCACTTCATCGTCGTCATTGAAGCGCTGCCCGCCAAGATGGTGTTTCAGGTACCAGAAAAGGTGAAAATCGATAGGAGAAAGTCGGGGCTGTATGGTGCATGGTCCAAAACTTCCCAGCCAAAAGAATCAATCAAATTCCGAGTCTTTTGAAAGGTGTCAGGCCTAGCGTTATCGTCCAGGAGCAAAACTCCTTTTGTCAGCATGCCGCGCCTTTTGTTTTGAATTGCTCTGCGGAGCTTCTTTAGAGTTGCACAGAAGGCATCTGAGTTGATTGTCGTTCCTCGTGGCATAAAGTCCACTAGCAAAACACCGCGCCGGCTCCAGAACACAGTTGCCATAATCTTGAGCTTTGACAGCATCTGTTTGGCTTTGACCTTGACGGGTGAGGTTGTGTGTCGCCATTCCATCGATTGTCGCTTGCTTTCGGGAGTGATCTGGGATATCCATGTTTCATCTCCAGTGACAATTTGACTCAACATGTCATCCCCTTCTTCCTCGTAACGAATCAAAAAGTCCAATGAAGTGGCAAATCTCTTCCCTTTGTGGTCCTCTGTGAGGAGTCTGGGTACCCACCGAGAACACAGTTTCTTTAAGTTTAGGTTTTCAGAGACAATTTTGTACAAAACCGTTCTTGAAACTTGTGGAAATTCCAAAGAAAGAGTGGAAATTGTGAATCTTCTGTCCTCACGAATCTTTGTTTCGACTGCAGCCACCAAATCATCAGTGATCACAGAGGGCCGGCCTGAGCGTTCTTCGTCATGGACGTTTTGACGGCCATTTTTAAACTCTCTAATCCATTAACGCACTTTACCTTCACTCATTGCATTTAAGCCATAAACTTCTGTTAACTGACGATGAATTTCTGCAGCTGATAGGCTTCTCGCGGTCAAAAAACGTATCACTGACCGTATCTCACACGCGGCGGGCGATTCAATAATCGTAAACATTATAAAGTAGCACAGCGATGCGTACACGTCAGCTACAGAGCTGCAACTTGCATCAGTGTGAACGGGAAGGATGCCGCCAAGTGGCGCGGTGGCTTGTTGCGGCGTCCGCGCGAACTACGGGACTACACGCGCGAACGGCCCTTACTTAAAAAACAACCCTCGTATTTTTCGGGTGTGCTGTGTGGGGCGGTCGGTCGGTTGGTGCAGAGCAGCGAGGAAGTATCTGTGGCGAGTAGTCAGGCCGGAGCCGCTGGCGGCGTGCAGGCGCGATTCGAGTTGTGAGGAGCTTCTTGCGAGGGTTACGAAGTTCGTCGCCCACCGATCCTGGCCAGTAAAGTTGAGTGCTGACTTAACCTACTATCACGGCTCAACTGCTATCACATCTCTTCGTTTGGTCCTGGTTGTCGCTTTCTGGGAGATTCTCGCGAGTAACAATGTGTGTGCATTGAAGTCGGCTATAGTTGCAGCCATCTTCCTGTTTGCTGTTTAACTTAATTTAATTCATTCCTTCATTAATGAAGTGTACCAGCGGTATCTTCCGCCTTGTGGCTGTTGATGTTCCGGTTACCTGCCCTGAGCGTTGAAGTAGTTTCTGGCAGTGTATTTTTCTCGTCGTGTTCATGCTGTCCAGCACAGCGTGTAGTTCGACAACTGAGGTGTTGTTGGTAGTTTTGGGCGTTTATTCTGACTTGGCTGGATTGAGCACCAGTGTCCAGAACGTTGTGCTATTGACATCTTGTTGTGGTTTTGGCTGGCTCTGAGCACTATGGGACTTAACATCTATGGTCATCAGTCCCCTAGAACTTAGAACTACTTAAACCCAACTAACCTAAGGACAGCACACAACACCCAGTCATCACCAGGCAGAGAAATGTTGTGGTTTTGCTTGTCGGGTGGAGCAGAACTGATCTTGTTGGTCGGTTCGTCGGTTGGCTTTCGGTTGGGTTGTCTTCCGATTAAGAGGTTGTCGGTCTGGCTGCCTGTCTCACTTAAACGTGCGATAGTGTTAATTTCCAGGCCGACCCTGTGAAATTTCTGAGCGCCGCTCCTTGTGTTTTACGTAGTGATTTCCTGGTTAGTCTTAAGTACTCTGTGTGGCCTTCAGCTGGGTTTTAGCTTATTAAAATTGCAAGCCTTTTCTTCTTAGGCCTTAAGCCGTAAAAAAGAAAAAAATGTTTCTTGTTTGTTATGTGGCCTTCAGCCGAGTTGTAATCTCTCTTAAATTAAAAATTCAAAATCCTTGTCTTGCCCTTAGTCATAAGATTGTTCTTCTTTAGTATGAGGCCTTCAGCCGAATTTTACACCAAATATTTTAAGGTAAGGCCTTCTGCCTTTCCAAATTGAAAGCTCTTCTTCCTAGGCCTTAAGCCATTAAAGTGTTTTGTTGATATGCGGCATTCAGCCGAGTTTTCAGACTATTTAGGTTAAACATTGAAAATCTTTGTCTCGGCCTTAATCCGTAACACTGTTCTTGATTAATGTTTGGCTTTCAGCCGAGTTCTATGGGAAAAATTTAAGCTAAGACTTTCAGTCTATTTATATTGAAGATAATTTTTTTTTCTAAAGAAGTGAAACTTCCAGAACAACTCCTGTACCTCAGTTCCTTGCTTAGACCTTGGGCCTTGGATTTTCGATGTGGCCTTCAGCCGATCTAAATTAAATCAAAGGAGGTCTTTCGTTAAAACCTTGAGAGTTTTCGATTCTCGCTTGTGTAATAGTATGTTTTAACAAATAAAGTTTATAAGTTGAGTGCAACTGACAGTAACTTATTTTGGCCCCTTTCCACAAATATAACCTCACCCGCTCTGTCCTGCTAGCCCAGGGATTTCAAGCACCAGAATGAGTTTTCCGTCCTCCGATGGTCACCAAACTACCCGGGTTTAATCCAAATCCAGAATGTGCGGGATCACCTCGTTTGGGCTGTTCGCGCCATTGATCCTGAACAGAGAAACGTAACGCAGCTGGTCACGCACTGAAGTTTGCATGGCTCCACCACATCCTTGTCGGCACCTACCAGAGCCGCAGTGACTCTCTTCGTGCGCGTTTCGCAGCGGTTCGCGCTTTTGACAAGAGGTCACATCAGCGTGGCCGGACAGTGGATTATCCTGTAAATATCGAGCTCAGTGGAAGAAAGAGGCTTTAGCTCCGGAAACAAAGACTTTGGAATGCAGAAGAAACTTCACAGCAATCGTTACAATTAATTTGCAGGTACTACAAAAAGTAACGTATCACGACCAGATGAGATCTGAACTCCAGTACTCTGAATTTCGAGTCCTGTTGTTGAGGATCCCTGCTAGCTTGCCCTGTGAGGAAAAATGCAACGATCCAAGATTAAGAGGAAAATTCAGAAGCCGGCCGGGGTGGCCGTGCGGTTCTCGGCGCTACAGTGGGGAACCGCGCGACCGCTACGGTCGCAGGTTCGAATCCTGCCTCCGGCATGGATGTGTGTGACGTCCTTAGGTTAGTTAGGTTTAAGTAGTTCTAAGTTCTAGGGGACTGATGACCTCAGAAGTTAAGTCCCATAGTGCTCAGAGCCATTTGAAGATTCAGAAGCTGTATGTATAAATAGGTTACAGGGTATTCAAAAACAATAGGCAAATCAGCAGTGGACTCAACTGCCAGATTCATCTTGAATGGATGGCACGGCAAACAAGGCGGTTTGAGTCCGTAGAATTCAATGACACTGTAATTAATAAAGTGTTAAGCAGTTTCCTCATAACATTCTTGCCGAATATGAAAACACCTTGTAACAGAAATGTATAACAGTAATATACACGGAATTAAATGCGGAGAAGAAAAAGTGCGAAAGAAACCAGTCTAGAATTAGGTAATTATGTGAATTTAGCGGTACTTTCTAGTATGAAGTGAGGGAGCCAACAGTTGAGATACGAAAATCACGACCCTCAGCCATTGGCTGCACACTGTTCTGATGGAGAGCCCCTGATCCGTAAGATCCCTATCTGTGTCGGTAAAATACAACCGGGGAATTCACCGGCTTGGACCGCGCATTGTTTTTTAGAGAGTTTTGCTGCCGGGATTGCGTTAAACATTTCATTAGCTCCGCGATGCAGTTACCCGCTATCCGTTTTCCACTGCGGAAGTTAAATTACATTGCACGATTCACTGCGCAACAACTGCCTACACCATATCCCTCGCGTCTCTCTCTCTCTCTCTCTATCTCTCTCTCTCTCTCTGTCTGTCTCTCCCCTCCTTCCCCCTACCCTTCCTCTCTCTCTCTCTCTCTCTCTCTCTCTCTCTCTCTCTCTCACACACACACACACACACACACACACACACACACACACACACACTCTCACTCACTCACATGCACGCACACGCGCGCGCAACGGAAACAACGGGTTGAAGAGACTATCAATTACCGCGCTGGTTGCTCTACGCAAGGTATTGCAGTTGCTATCATATTCTTTAAAAAATTTGGTGCTACAAATAATTTTTAATTAAAATATGATGGCTTGATGATTCACGTGAGTGAATGTTGGAATACCAATTCAAAAGCGTGAGCTGGATCTCTATCTCTTTCCTGGCCCATAACATACATGTAAAACCTTTGCGTACATGTAAAACATCAGATCGTTCCATGGTTAAACTAAAAATATGCCCCTTCTCCCTCTTACTGCATAATTTACTACATGAGCTATATTGGTTAGCTATTGCCAGGTTACAAGGAATCAGTAAACTAAATACACTTGTGAGAAATCAACAAGAGAGCGTTCTCCCTTAAAGGTACACACAAAATTCTATCACGGTCTGTCTAGTTCTCCCTTAAAGGTACAAGTTAATTTCTGTCACAGCCTAAATAGTGGTCGTAAAGCCACGAGAATAAAAACAGTTATTTGATGTAGTGCATCATTGGTGCATACAGTGAACAGTCTTCGACGAGGGTGTCTAAAAGGGGCTTCATGCTTGATTATGATCGTAGAAGAGCAATTAGTCGTGTTGACACATGCCCAGTTGTCCCACTGTCTCGTGCACTGTGGAGGCAATGAAACTTGCGATATCACGATTTCAATCAGCAGTTAAAATCAGGCAAGAACAGCAAAATCGTGGAAGTTGTGCTACAGGCGGATAAAATCTGTATGCAGTCCAAATGGCGAAAAGAAACGAATTCACTGATTGTGCATAAATCGCTGCAATTCCAGTACTTCAGTCACTGACGACTCCTAGAGGAAGACTTCCTACCTCCTCCTTGTCGGTCAGTTTGCTTAGAAAGAACTACATGAGCCTGTTAGCTAAATCGCCATAGACGCTGTCGTAGAGGTTGCAGCTCCCGCGATGTCCAGCGCCCCTGCAGGGCTGCAACCCAGCGTAACTCTCTTGTGAATGCGCTGCGCTCGCAATCGTGCTGTAATATCCCTTACGCTACGTTACACTTTCGTTTACTGCCGTACCAGGCTTAAGCGTTGTCTTTGACGGGTACGCCCTGCACCATCAACTGTAGTAACAGCAGTAAAGATTTCTATAGATACGGCATTTCGATGTATCTAAACATATTTGAAGATGCCGTATCATATCGCTTCCGTCAAGAAAGCGGTGAAGCTAACGTCGATCTAGATAGCACTATGGTTGTATGCTGCATCATAATGCGCCTAAGATTTCCCTCCCCAAGTTAGATACTCTTCAGTTCAGAGCCATTCGTACCTGCCATGGAATTATGCGCTCAGCGCCTACAAATGCTCTTTTAGTGGAGGAAGGAGAGATATCCTTAAGCGTTAGAAGTGAAATGCTGTCAGATAAACTTTTCCTTCAAGGAATGGCCTTCATGGAAAGTTCTCTGTACAAGAGCAGAGACTGCATATGCAAATAACCCCATGTCTTCAACAGCAGAACTAAAATTTCGGCCATCTGCATGAGCTTTGATCCTTGGTATCGTGTCATACATTCTGTGCGATGTTCCCCACATTTGCTTTTATTTGAATATGATCTAGACGTACTCAGCTGCCATATTCCAGTCATATTATTATGACACGACAAGCTCGCTTAACGCAAGTTCCAGATTTAATTGTCTCATTGAAACTTAGTAGCCTGGTTATGTTTGTATGTATACTGATGCGTTCGAAATTCCACAAGAGTAGTATACTCGATGTAGTTTTATATGACCTCAGATCGAAATCAGTAAAGCCTACAAAGTGCCTGAAAGTGTTTTAGTTCTTACGGCGGTGAGCGTGGCAATTTTGAAAGAAACTATATTTGTATCTCAACTTCCTTGTTACAGATATTAATCGTATCCTACTCCCAGAGTGTTCTTAAAAGTATTCATCACCAAAGATGGAATGAAGTAACCAACAGATATATTTTGGATGTGGCACTGGAATGTATTCACTGTAAACGGAGTGGGCAGACAATCATTCTGCTGCAGTTGCATTCCCAGGCAGGCGTTCGCGATAATAAAGAAGTTGATGTCTTAGTGAAGTAAGCTGCATCTACAATAACTGTTTTCGATTTGAAATTACCATATACAGACCGCTTACGTGAAGTCAAGAGCCACGGAAAACAGCACTGGCAAGAGATGTGGAATGCGTTGCAACAAACGAAAGGTAGATATTATGCGACATTACAATCTCAAATAGCTACAAGACAGTGGTTTTTCAAGACTCATTTGGACCTATCTTGGATTTCCACCATCATCGACTCCTCTTTAGCCGTGCCTCTTTTCCTGTGCATGTGTAGAGAATCAATATTTACGATTCCCTTACATGCGAGAATGATTCCGAGTCAGAACCTGATGCACACCACATCTTGTTTTCGTGTTCCAAATTTGACAATGAACGATCGGAATTTGTGAAAACTTTGATGAGTATGTGTTGTCTCCTCCCCCAAAGAGCGCCTTTTCTTAAGACTGTAGGGAAAAATCTATAGGACTAATATTTTCATTTATCTGTAACACCTACTATTAAATTTAAGAAATAGTCTAAGTTCATAACATAAATATGGCTAGTATATTTGCCATTCTATTTGTTTAAAATTTGCTGTTGGAAAAACTGACAGCCGGAACTTTCAGTTCTGTAAATAAGCGTTTATGTATTTTCTCCATCTGGCTCAGATGGATAGAGCGTCTGCCATGTAAGCAGGAGATCCCGGGTTCGAGTCCCAGTCGGCGCACGCATTTTCAGCTGTCCACATCGAGGTATATCAACAACACCTGTCGGCAGCTGAGGTTGTCAGTCATCATTTATTCTTGCAACTATGACAGAATCTGGCTCCAATGTAGTTGTTACATCGCGTAATCTGTTTTTCAATTCACTGTAGTTAGACTCGGATTAGCATCACAATACCACTGTTAAATGGTCCTTTTCCGTCTGTACTTTCTACTGTTCGTTCTGCTGTGTCTTTCTGTGACTACGTATGCCTGCGGAACCGTTGGCACTGGCATTTGAGATTTGCTCATGCAACTCCATAAAATTTTCAGTATGAACAACAACAGTTGTACAAAAAAATATGATTAATTAAACTCATGTTTGGATAAATTTACAGCGAGTGTACGTTCTGTCGTAGGCCTGATTACAAGCTGTTGTTTTAGTAGAATTGGCTGTTCAACGACACCGCATACGTCGTCTTGTTACCATTTTATCTTTCCCCGTCGTCGTCATTACCAGCTCCACTACCGTCAAGGCACTGCAGTCGTAATGTGAGTGGATACTGTGCAAATACCTGACTGACTACCTTGATTTGGGTTTACGTGTATTTCCTCAGTCTTTTGAAACGAGTGTTGGGATGAAGTCTGTTTAACGAACTGCAGCGACTTCTTTTTCAGTCTCTGTCAAGGTCGACAGAACGTTGAACTTTCAGCTTTCGTTCAGTCATCGCTTTACAAATATACCACCATATTACAGGACATTCTCTATAGAAAGCGTAGGTAAGACATCAAATGCTCACGTGTATTCAATGAAAAAACCATTTCCTTATATATTTATATATATATATATATATATTTATATATATAATACGTGAACATTTGATATCTGTATTACGTAGGAGCAATGACGGGAAAAACGAGAGTCCTAACTGTCACCCTTCTTATTTTTGCAGTGTTTTTTTGGGTAATACTGTAAACACTTCTTTAAAAATACTTAATAACAACGTCTATCGTTTATTTGTAAAAAACATAATCCAGTTGTAACCGTAATTCTATGATTACAGTTCAGAACAGGCTGCAGTAATATGCGGTGGCTAATAATACAACGGATATCGGGGATATGCACAAAGGGCTATTGTAATAATGCGTGGACACAGGCTTTGTGTGCGCAAGGTAATAAGGTACACACATTCCATTCTATGAGGCACTTAAATCGCGGAAAATCGGGTCGTGTGGTAAGGGACAGTGCACCACAGCAGGTGTAAATTGCTAAACTGAGAATCTAAATACCGATAGGACAAATTTTGCGGGTCCTTAAATACAGCATTGCACTTTATTATTTAATTTCTCGGCATATTCTTCAACTGTAATATGTCTTGGTGGGTCACTAATTTATTAGGATAGATGTGGCAACCCGACCGTGTTTTAGGTGACCTTTAAATGGTTTCGTACATATCTGTAGCACGCTCTTCAGTCCGTTCTTTAATTCAGCTGAAATAAGCATTAATCCTCATGCTAAATGTAAAATATATACAACCCAAATGCCTTATTCATCGTGCTCAGATCCTTTCCCTTTTGCACACATCCACAGAGGAGGGGGGGGGGGGGGGTTATACAGGAGGTGGACAGAATATGGAAACAACAAAAACGCAACGCTTTACAGTGCCTAATACGGTATAGGAAACCCGTTGGCATTTAAAACAACTTCCACTCGTCTCAGAATGGATAAATGTATGTCCAGTATGGTTTTATAGGGAACCTGATTCCATTCTTCCTGCAAATCGGACCACAAAGGCCAATAATATTGAGATCTGGTGACGATGGTGGCAAAAGGAGATGCGATATTCCATACTCTTGCCCACAAAATTTGCCCTGGACGATGTGAGCTGTTTTAACAGGGGCCCCTCTTGTCTTGGAAGGCAATATCACCATTGGGGAACAATGATTTGACCATGCGATGGACCTTCTAACAACCCTACCACAACAAAGGTCAAAATTTTAATAACGATTGTGGTGTTGCTCACGCTGCTAAATACTGCATTTTCGGGCAACATCAGTCATATTATGTGGCAGGTGTCATTAGAGCACAGTTAATAGTCATTTCATGTAATAATGAAAAAACTAGGCACTCTCACTCATCTTTTTGTGTTTCCCACGCTGGTCTCGTATTATCATGGTTCAATCGTTGAAAATCTAGGTGATTATGATTCAAAGCTCGGGTGCAAAGAGGCCTAGGTTTTATTCTGCTATATTCAAAAGTTTTGTAGATGCGCTTCTCAAACCATTCTTGAAGATTACACTTTTGCAGGACAATGGTGATGTTAAAAAAGCAATCGGCACTCCGAATTTAAGTTACACTTCCTTTTAATTGCAATATCACGTAAACACAAAACGTCACTTCACAATACAAAACATACTTGAAAACATCTTCATCACAGTCACTGTTAAAGTTCACATTTTATAAGCTGACTACGTTAAGCGTCCTTCCAACATGACGTCCAAGACTTGACTTTTTCAAGGTCCGACTCTCTAACAAGTTAACAATTAACTAACAATCGCTTACGCGCCCAAAAATCAGAGTTACAAGTACGTCAAAGAGAAAGAATACACATAAGAATAATATCATTGCAATATAAACATATCGATGAATCAAAAGTGAAATCAAATTTGAATGTTGTCTCAGAAATATGTTAAGTAGTTAACAGACATACAGTAGAATATAGCTGGTATCGAGAGGTTCGGGTGAGCTGCAGTAATGGTTACGTAATTCAAGTACCATTACAACCTGATCAGGCAAAGTGCTCAGACGATCAGTGACAGTAATGCCACCTCGCAGAGTACCCTTGGAATAGCACAATATGACTGCCCAAATCGTCGCCGAATTCTCGCCATGTTTCACTCTTGGGACGCAAACTCTACCAGGATTTGGGAACAATATGGAACGTGACTCATCCGACGAAATTACTTTCTTCAGTTGCTACATAGTCCAGGTTTTATGTCTTCTGCACCAGGATTTCGGGTTACAGGCATTTGCATCATTGGAATTCTAGCTCACCCGGCACTTCCGAGCTTATGAAGATTCTTTCCTGTTGCTTTGGTGCACGCAGGGTTCGCGAGTGCGGCATTGGGTTCTGCAGTGACTTTTGCAGCTGTTGTCCTCTTACTTTTCGTGACAAACATTTTGCAAAAGCTTTGTGACTTAGCGGATGATATTTTTCCTGTTTACTGTATACACTGTAAATCTTCGGTACGGTGCCTCTCGATACACCAAACACTTCTGCTACCTTCGTTATGGTAGTACTCACCATACGAGCCGGCCGGGTGGCCGAGCGGTTGTAGGCGCTTCAGTCCGGAACCACGCGGCTGCTACGGTCGCAGGTTCGAACCCTGCCTCGAGCATGGATGTGTGTGATGTCCTTAGGTTACAATTACAGACCCTGACCGAGGTAGCCTATTGTTATGTCCGCACTATAACACAACAAATATTCCGTGATAACCAAATTTATTTGACCTTCTGTCACTTAAAACAAAACTTAGGTTCGACTACACAACACTTCGCTGGCTGTAGCGCCAAGGAGAGAGTCACTAGTAGAGAATACAAGTCCAAACCACTGAAAACCAGTCGATACCGACGCGTCGCAAGTTTCCAGCCAGGGAGGCCACATTACGGTTCGGTCGTCGTGAATCCAGCAGCCGAGTAGTAGCACAGTCATCGGCGAAGATTGAACTGGTTAAACGGGCTCAGGGAGCTCGCTTAAATCCGCAGGTCCGGCCAATCAGAGTTTTGGTAGATGGCGCCCTTCTACGGTTGCTCACTCTGGTGGCAAGGGCAGTGCCGCCAGGGTAATCCGTATCGATAGTTGTGTGTACGCTGCCGCTAACCCCGCGGCGACGCGTTCACTCGCGCCAGTTGTTGACATCGTGTGCGGCGCCAGCGGCACTCGCTGTGCCGCGCGTGTTGTAGCACGCCGCGCCGAGTTGACGGCTGCTGTGCGGCGGCCGATACGACACCTATAAAAGCATCCGATCACCATTTTTGACCGTTCTTTGATACTCAGTTTCACGCAGAGGGCCTCCATCAGCCGCCTAACATTGGAGCTCCCAATGACAAGCATACCCACCCTCTGTACTTGTCCGGACTGAGCAGGAAAATTGACCACTGGCCCAACTGGAGAAGCATCCCGTGCTGGCTCAGAGTTATCATCAACACTGGGTAGCACCTCGTACCTGTTGCTAAGACTTAGGGAGCCAGCCTCACCGCTTGCTCTCTCTTTCGCCTTCCGCCCAGTGACACGCGAAACCACCACTGTCTGCCACCCACTCGGGAATGAGGACGAACCGGTCAGATATTGCGTAGGAGGAGCCGCAGCATCGTCTGGGTCACCAGGGGTTGCCAGTGGCACCAAAGGTGTCGTAGGTCTCGTCACTGGTGCCCCGCCGGTCGCGGTGGCCGAGCGGTTCTAGACGCTTCAGTCCGGAACAGCGCGACTGCTACGGTCGCAGGTTCGAATCCTGCCTCGGGCATGGATGTGTGTGATGTTCTTAGGTTAGTTATGTTTAAGTAGTTCTAAGTTCTAGGGGACTGATGACCTCCGATGTTAAGTCCCATAGTGCTCAGAGCCATTTGAACCATTTTTGAACTGGTGCCCCGACGTTACCCCAACTTTGAGCATTAGCTAGAGGCTTATCGACGGTAGCCAACGCAGCTTCCAACTGTTTATGGACAGCAGCCAACTCTCCTTGTATCCGCTGACAACATGCACAGTCCCTAGTCATATCGTACAGTGTATAAAATAGATATAAGGTCTCAAAGTAACATTAAAAGTTGCTGTGCAGATTTCTCACTGTACTCTGAGACCGCAAGCTATTCAACAGATATAAATTTCTGTACTGTAGATGATGTATTTACGGATATCTGTTATTAGAAGCTGGCCGGGGTGGTCGAGTGGTTCTAGGCGCTACAGTCTGGAACCGCGCGACCACTTCGGTCGCAGGTTCGAATCCTGCCTCGGGCATGGATGAGTGTGATGTCCTTAGGTTAGTTAAGTTTACTTAGTTATAAGTCTGGGGGACTGATGGCCTCAGATGTTAAGTCCCATAGTGCTCAGAGTAGTTTGAACTACCATACGAGCAGTAACAATTTGACCATGTTCCTTCTCACTTAGCTCGGACATAATGCCCTCACAACTGTACAGAAAACTGGTATGACGACGACTGACACATGCAACCCATTGAGGACACTGTGGTTAAATACAGAAGCCCAACCTGCAGGCTTGGCTATCACCTGCATTTAATTTTCAAGTATGTATTTCTCGCTTTGTTTCCATATTTTTGTCCAACCGCTGTACGCCACGAAGGACATTGGTGAATAACCCTTGCTATAACAACTGAAAACAAAAACATACACCCAAAGGAGGGGGAGGAAGGAGAAGAAGAACAGGAGTAGTAGTAGTAGTAAACGAGGAAGAAGAAGAAGATTTACGCAATTTCCCCAAATTTCGACAGTTCATTCGGTATCTATAGTCGTTAATTTTATTTTGAATAAACTGACAGTAAAGGAAGGCGAAAACTGCGCCAATTCGTAACTTTGCTGTTACTGTAGTTAAGGTACTCGAAGTGAGCAAAGATCATGTTGGAGAACTGTTTTTGTTATTTAAAATAATACATGCCGGTTAATACTAGGTTGGCAATTAACATCTGTAGTAGAAAAACCACGACCACCAACTAGCGTATAATATTTGTTTTCAAAATTATGGTACGTGTTCTGAATTTATAAAAACTATGTGTGCATAACGCTTCAATTAACATAATTATTTTTGACCAAATTAATTTTAAATTAGTTTTAATGTTCAATTTATTTTGTTACGGGCGTGCTTAATAAGGGAAATTAACTGGTGTACAAAATGAATGAGATTCCAATTATAGCTGCCACTGTCGCAAAATTCTGTAATGATAACATCGAAAATATTTTCCCTACTTCGATGTCACGTGAAGTGCAGAGAAAACGGGACATTTTAGTGGGAGAAGACGGACACCGTTGGCAAGTAAGAAAAATGTATTACGGTATATTGATAATTTTATATACTCGCAACTGAGGAAGACAGGACTAAAAAAGTTGAAGAAAAATGTAGTTTATTCACCCTCGGCTGTAGACTGATGTATCTCGCAGAGAGCAGATCAGAATGTTTCACGTACCACTGCACCGTTTAGACTCCCTGTTCTGCGCTCATAGGCAGAACATACCGCCTGGTACATGCGGCGCTCGGGGACCACAGCACAGCTACAACACCTGAGGATGGGTTTGTAACAATCCGAAACAGGTCGTGTGAAAGTGAAGTAATTTACAACTGAAGCGGTATTTTCAACCTCTGTTTATAACTTGACTGATGTGACGCTATCATATGCTCGCAGAGATGTGTACTGACGCCTTAGAAAATAATGGTTGTACGCTGAGTGACCAATTCAGATTCTGTTTCTTGACGTCACTACTGTAACTGGCTAATGCAGTCTCCGCGTGATGGAGAAGTTGATTTTCTTTTCTGATGAAGCGTTGCCACAATTATACTGAACAATATACGTTGGAATTCTGAAAATGCGTATCAGTTACATCAAAAGCTTGTGCACGATGTGCAGAGAAAGGTGTGGTGTGTACATAGTACAACACGAATTACTGAACCAAATCTTTTTCTGCCAAACCCTAGCCTGTGATGGGTATGTGAACAATACCCTGCAACCTATTTTCGAAGGACTAACTGCTAAATGGGAAGACTTACACTGATTTCATGCAGGGAAGTGTAAGAAGACACACCACCTTCTATAGGGTGGTCGTAATAAAACTGGCCGGGCACTGGACTCGTATTGGGGAGGATGACAGCTCAAACCCTCGTTCGGCTGTCCTTATTTAGGTTTTCCGTGATTTCCCTAAATCTCTGCCGGCCGGTGTGGCCGAGCGGTTCTAGACGCTTCAGTCTGGAACCACGCGACCGCTACGATCGCAGGTTCGAATCCTGCCTCGGGCATGGATGTGTGTGACGTCCTTAGGTTAGTTAGGTTTAAGTAGTTCTAAGTTCTAGGGGACTGATGACCTCAGATGTTAAGTCCCATACTGCTCAGAGCCATTTTGAACCTAAATCTCTTCAGGCAAATGCCGGGATGGTTCCTTTGAAAGGGCACGGCCGACTTCCTTCCGCATCCTTCCCTCCTTCCGCATCCTTCCCTAATCCGATGGGACCGATGACCTCACTGTTTGGTCCCCTCCCCCAAACCAATCCACCAACCAAAAATGTTTCATACACCTTTAAGATAGGGTACCCAACTTACATCGTCTGCCCCGTATGATGATGATGATGTAAATTCGGTTGCCTATCTTAATGTGTACGAAATATTTTCCAGGCCAGTCTGACATGGAGTGCCAGCCTTACGGACGAAAGTAAATTCCGCGTGATATGTCTCTGCCAAGTAACGTGGCTCGATGAAAATTTGACCATATATAGAAAGAACTGGTACCGTATAGTGCAGAAGGTAACTGAAAGCATTACGCACTCAGATGAAAAGAAATGATACTTTTATTCAAAGACTATAATTACGTTGAAGCCACCGCGATTCATGATGAGCCCCTGGAGATTGAAAAAGATGGGTTCGTAATCGGATATGTGGTCACCATCGACGGCAATGCCTGCTTCGCAACGTACTTCCATGCTGGTCACAAGTGAGTTAGGAGTTCCTGTTGTAGGCCGTGCCATTCTTGCACCAGCGCGGATCACAACTGAATGATAGTCATCGGTGCGTGTTGAAGTGCTGCAAGACGTGTCGTCAACGCATCCGACACGTGATCGATGTCATTGAAGTCGGTAGAACGGGAAGGCCAGTCCATTTCACCAAATATCAAAATAGTTCAAATGGCTCTGAGCACTATGGGACTTAACATCTGTGGTCATCAGTCCCCTAGAACTTAGAACTACTTAAACCTAACTAACCTAAGGACGTCACACACATCCATGCCCGAGGCAGGATTCGAACCTGCGACCGTAGCAGTCGCGCGGCTCCGGACTCACCAAATATCCTGTTGTTCTAAGAGCTCCTTCACCTCAGCAGTTCGTTGTGGTCGCTCATTGTCATCCACAAATGAAGCCAGGGCCGATCACAATAAGTTATTGTGATCGTTTCATAGCCTTTGTTACTGCTAATAACTAGACACCAGTGCCTACGAGCTTTAATTTGTTCGCTAAAGCACTGAAGATGATCATTATGTGATCGAAAATCGCCGGCCGGGGTGGGCGAGCGGTTCTAGGCGCTACAGTCTGGAACCGCGCGATCGCTACGGTCGCAGGTTCGAATCCTGCCTCGGGCATGGATGTGTGTGATGTCCTTAGGTTAGTCAGGTTTAAGTAGTTCTAAGTTCTAGGGGACTGATGACCTCCGATGTTAAGTCCCATAGTGCTCAGAGCCATTTGAACCATTTTTTTGATCGAAAATCGATTTTGCTGTCAATAAATCATCAAAATTACGGCCAACGCTGACCTTCCTTCTAAATGTACCTATCATATATGCTCGTCGTGCACACAGCACTCTATGGAGTCGCCAATCAACAGAAAATAATCGTAGAAAAACGTACCTTTCGCTTTATTGTAAAGACGTATTGATATCAGTGAAAAAATAAAGATGGTAAGCACCGCTGAAGGTTAAACAAATAATGACTAAATTTGAGCATTGTCGAAGCATGCCCTGGGCGCCTGTTAACTCTGTATGATGGATGGTCATAGTAGCTGTGTTTCTCCATTCGGTTATAGGATCAAATGTTTGATGTTCGTTGCAAATGTTAAGGAACGCTAAATGTACACCTTCGTGCCAGCTTAGCGTAGGAGTTACCAGTGTGACACCGTGAGGCGCGCTCTACCCATACGGCTCTATAGCTGCTGTCAATTAAAAGCCGAACTATTCCCATACAGGCCAGTATCAGTTTCGCAAGAGTAAACAGAGGCAGGGTGAACACAGACACTGAGATGGTCAGTCCGGAGAATTGCGGCATTGTCAATACGCGGACGGGTGGCTGTTGACAGTGACGGCTGGAATTATTGAGCATTGACCGCTGTTGCTACTGCCACCGGCCCTGACCGCTCGCCGTGTGTGTCCGCCCGTGACGGACACCGCAGCAACACGGCCGTTGCGGTTTCACGCCACTCTGGAACCAGAGCGCAGGCCCGCGCGCGAAAAATACTGCTGGCACGCTAGTACTTTGCCACTCTGCGGCTTCCCTCAGGGACTTCCTGACCGTTTCGCTGATGGTCGTCATTAAAGTGCGAGAGATAGGTTCAGCTGTGTCGGAATAAAGCAGCCTACACCTACCACAGACTCCATTGCTCGATAAAGCGCAAAGCATTTTTGCTGACCGATGTATCACATTCAGAGGCCTTTATGAGGGGGGAGGGGGGGGGAGGCTACTTCGTCACATGCAACACACCTCAGCAATATTGTATTTTGTTTTGGAGTACACAGGGTATTTTCCCATCAATTTTTCCACTCATCTTTGTTTACTATTTATTTGCAGTCGATTTGGACACCTTTAATGCCTCCATCTTCGGGAACTTACAAGGGATCCTCCCCATCGCTCCCCCCTCAGACTTAGTTATAAGTTGGCACAGTGGATAGGCCTTGAAAAACTGAACACAGATCAGTCGAGAAAACAGGAAGAAATTGTGTGGAACTATGAAAAAAATAAGCAAAATATACAAACTGAGTATTCCATGCGCAAGATATGCAACATCACGGAAAATGTGATCTCAGAAGCGCCGTGGTCCCGTGGTTAACGTGAGCAGCTCCGGAACGAGAGGTCCTTGGTTCAAGTCTTCCCTCGAGTGAAAAGTTTACTTTCTTTATTTTCGCAAAGTAATGATCTGTCCGTTCGTTCATTGACGTCTCTGTTCACGGTAATAAGTTTAGTGTCTGTGTTTTTCGACCGCACCGCAAAACCGTGCGATTAGTAGACTAAAGGACGTGCCTCTCCAATGGGAACTGAAAACATTTGATCGCAAGGTCATAGGTCAACCGATTCCCCCACAGGAAAACACGTCTGATATAGTCTGTACGACACTGGTGACGGCATGTGCGTCACATGACAGGAATATGTTGTCGACCCACCTAACTTATACACTTGGCGAATGGGTAAAAAGATTCTTCTACCTTGCCCGATTTAGGTTTTCTTGTGGATGTGATAATCACTCCCAAAAAAGTGATGAAAACATAAGAGTTTGTCACATAAACTGAAAATAAAAATTAAACTTTTCACTCGAAAGAAGACTTGAACCAAGGACCTCTCATTCCGCAGCTGCTCACGCTAACCACGGCACCAAGACTCTTCTGAGCTCTCGCTGCCCTTGATGTTGCCTATCTTGCGCGTGGACTACTCAGATTGTATATTTTGCTTATTTTTTTCATAGTTCCACACAACTTCTTCCTGTTTTCTCGATAGATCTGTGTTCAATTTTTCAAGGCCTATGGACTGTGCCAACTTATAATTATATCTGAGGGGGGTGCGATGGGGAGGTTCCCTTGTTAGCAACAGATATCGGAATTAAATACATCCGCAAATATTTCTTGTTGCTGTACCAAAGCACCCTCTAATCTAGTAAATATAAGACAAGTGTCTGTAGGAATTTCGACCTTAAACGTCCGATGAATATGTCTGGGCTTTTTCTAGGATTTTTTTTGTCTGCTTCAGGAGAGTAGTTTCCAGTCGTTCCGCGGATGTTTTTGCGGATAAATCTTATTGCTGGGAGTCTATTTATGCGTCTATAAAATTTTAATCCTGTTTTTTTCTTGGATGGTTGTGGCGTGGTTGCCCTTTTTTTCATTCCGCGATTTTAGTCTGCAGCCATCATGTATGATGTTGCAAAGTAACTCAGCTGAAAATGAAAGTGGTAAGTTGTAACGGGATCGCAGTCTTCAGTATGGAGTGTACACACAGTAAGAAAAAGACAATACACGTATGATAGGTCAGCGTACCTCCCGATTTTGTATAGTTTTCGTAATTCACAGCGATTGATTATATTTATCGCATTTGATTGCTTGGGTTGTATCGGTGATTACGACTTGGTGAAATCAACTTAGAACATAACGAAGGAAGTGTAATTTATTTTTTAAACGTAGTTAAGTGCCTTGTTTACAGAATCTAAAAAGAGCTTTACACAACATTTAAACTGCAGTTAAATTACATTTACTGGCTTGCTAAAGGACACTAATGTCAGAATATTTCTCACTAATGCTTTTTTACCGCTAATTAATCGTCTGTGTTTCATTCTATAATGAGACGACGGCTTGCTTAGGTCGCACGTCGTTATTTGCGCCTGATTCATAATGCACCTTTGTAATGGCTTTGCTTTCCCAGGCTTTCGTTTAACCCTGATTCACATTTCCACAAGTCAGTAAGGAATAACTTGAATTCCTGAATTCGTCAATATTTTACGAAGCGAGCCTAATTTTGCTGGAGGCTTAGTTTAGCTACAAAAAAAAACTGCTACTTATTTAAATTTTTCTTTTAACACAGACCTCCAGCGTCCTTTCCCTTTTTAAATTTTTTGTTGCATTTCATACATATAGATGGAGTTCGTCTGTGATCGAGAGAAGGAGAAACTAGAAAAGGTATCATACTTGCGAAAAGCATTAACTTTGACTGCACACAAATTTGAAACATACACAACACGGTGTTCTGAGAAGAACACACAAGTTACTGGATGTGTTTGGCCACTGGTATTTTATTAGAAGGAACGGACTGTGCTGTAACTAAAGGTATCTATTTAACATTTTGGTAAATATAGGGTTATAGTACTTCAGAATCAAATTATTAATTATCGTTTTGATCGCTAAGTCGGAATGTTATATTTCTCTCCGCATAAGTCTAAAATTTGATTAGACTGGTTTAAAGCTGATATTTACTTTTAATTTTTTGGATAGTACTGAGCAGCTTTTATCTTTGTAGCTGAGTGTTACTAGATCACTTAAACTCAAGACAGTCATTTTTATCCGCGGTCTTTTGTAGGTAGTCTTGTGTGCACTCACAGGGCACACTGTTTGTGGTGAGTTGTATTTTTATAGGACGTGAACTCAAACAGTCGCCATTACCTGGCGACAATACAGTCCCTCTTCATAAATAAAATTACTATGATTTCACACTATGTATCATTTCTGGCTGACAGAGATTGAGAGAAACACGTAGGCAGGCGAATTTAGAATATCGCGTCGTGTTTTGCGAATTACGTTCCAATTTCCTTTTTATTTTATTTCTTTTTTAACTTGCAAATTTTGACATGGAAAAGTATTGCTTGTAGTTCGTGATGTGTGTACGGAATACTGCACCAGTGTAGACGGCCAAGCGTAGGATATACCTGCAAAGTGTGTCCAATTTTTTGAACTTTTTAGTACACAACCACATATTTCCAGTATGCTGGAGAGCGGCAACTCCAACGTTCGATTATCCTGCATGAAGAAAATTCAGGCATATTCCTCCGTTAACAAAATGAATTCCGCGGATGTCTGTAGAGAAAAGAACGTAACGACCGCTATGTGTCATTACTGGCATTACGTTATTAGTGTCATCGACGAAAGGTTGAGAAAAGAAACTGTCTATTTATTTCAAGAGTATATTGTCATACCATGGTGACGAAATGGAAGTGTATGAGACCACACAAGTAAGTAATGGTCAGCACATTTGTTTTTAGACCTAGTGATGAGAATGTTATTCCCAAAACGCCACATGATATTGATAAGGAATTGAGTTGCGAATGAAAACACTCATTTATTAAAAGCAGTCGCTTTGAGAAATAATTATAAAAATTAAACATTAAACACCATTCCAACAGATTATTCTATTCCCTGATGTTGCTATTAGTCTAGTGATAAAAGTGTGATAGGTTTTCACAGAACAAGACTCCATTCAGTGTCGTCCCGCTATTCGGCACCGCGACGCAACTGCGCTGTCTTCCGAGTGTCTCGAATCTTTGCAGCCTGCATTCTAAGTCGTTAAGCTTTAGTGACGCGAGAAAATAACCTCCGGTTTCTGCCACCGCTGGAATGGAACAGTGCTGCAACCTCGGGAAGTTTCGCCAGGCGTTCGTGGTCTCTGCGAAACGGCTTCTTGCGCCGTTGACTCCAACTTAGTCGTTCCTTGTGTTTCAGGAACTTTCCGAGTTCCTCTGCAGTAGTAGGTATTCGTTATAGCCTGCCTATTTTCGACTTTCTTACGAAAGTGTTGTCGCTTCAAGTAAGTGCAAATCACGGTAATAAACAAAACTGATATTATTTGGAGGAAACTTCCTCTGAAAACAGATGAAAGAGATTGTCATCACCACGTATTATTAAAGCGTGATTTATCTCAGGCATATAACTGGAGCCTTTTTTCTTTAGGATTCTTTACCTCATTCGGTAAAAATGTCTGTCTGCCTGTCTGACAGTTAAAAACCCTTTTTTTCGGGAACTTGTACACATATCACGTTAAAATTTTTATCACATAATACAGACTACGGTCCTTGGACGGTGTACAAAATTTAAGCTTCTAAATCAATGGAGTCAAAAGACACGGCCATTTTGTCACATATTGTAATACCTTGCCAGTGTCGATAACGGCAACAGGCAAAAATCGGCGAAATTCTCGATGCCACCCAGGATGGTCCTAAACTATATGTCAAACTCGTAACGGCAAGTAGAGGAGACCAAAACAAGCAGATGTCGTATAGGAATGTGAGCAGGTAGAGAGCACTGATGACTGCGGCGTATAAAAGCCCTTCGCTAGATCGCTTCATTATTTCCTGCACGGATCTCGAGCAGCATGCATCGTTTCACCAATCCGGAGCTGGCCGACATGAAATTCATGTACGGGGCCGCACAAGGAAATGGATTAGCTGCTCAAAGGATGGACAGGGAGCGATTCCCGGATAGGAATGAGCCGGATTGCCGAACATTCGAGTGTCTTCATCGTAAGTTACGTATGAGTGGACCGTCTTATGCTTCCAAGCGTGGAACTGCCATTGTAAACTATCACAGAACTCCTGCAGTGGAAGAAATAATACTAAACACAATAGGGGATAATCCTTCGACAAGTTCGAGGGCTGTATGTGAGCCATCAAAGTGCTTTGAGGACTTAACATGAAGACGGACTCTATCCGTGCCATTTACAGGGAGTGCAGGTAATGACCCACGTCTCAACTTTGCTCGTTGGTACCTACAGCAGACTGCAGCCAAAGAAAGCTTCCGTATAGCTGTTTTATTTACTGATGAGGCTACCTTTACGCGGTCGGGTATGTTGAACATCCGTAATTCTCACATGTAGGCACATGGTAGCCCATATGGCACTAGAGCACACGCCTACAGAGAAAGGTTTCCCATTAATGTTTGGCCAGGCATTGTATACAATAACTTAGTAGGACCGTACATTCTATCTAGTCGTTTAACTGGCCACACATACATCATCTTCACCTGTACTTCCGGGCTATGTCCCTGTAGCTGTCCGCTGACGAATGTGTTTCCAGCACGATGGAGCCCCAGCTCACTTCAGTCGAGAAGTCACGAATCGCCTGGACATTATCAACGGCCAAAAATGTATAGGACGAGGCAGTACAGTTCCCTGGCCACTGCATTCTCCCGATTTAACGTCTGTGTAAAAGATCTACTTGCACGCGTGTGTGTTGCTGCTGGACATGCGATCGACGTGCCTGACGTCTTTTCTAATGCACGCCGATCCATGCACCGTCGCTGTGATTCGTGTATTGCTGCTGGTGGCCGCTCTTTCAAGCACCTTGTGTAAACTATTAATAATTTTCTGATGTCATTTGTCTTTACATACCTTTTCGGTTTGCTACGATTCATACTGCTGGACGAGCTAGAGCGGTAATGTGTCATTACCGCATACACAGGTTCCTATACGAAATCTGCTTATTTAGCTCCCCTCTACCTGCCTTTACATTTTTGACATATAGTTTAGGACCACACTGTATACTGGTACATAATTAAGTCGATGCGGAACCTTCGGTGCGTGAGTCCTATTCGCACTTACCCGGATTTCAAAAATATTGGTTCAAATGGCTCTGAGCCTTATGGGACTTAACATCTGAGGTCATCAGTCCCCTAGACTTAGAACTACTTAAACCTAACTAACCTAAGGACATCACACACATCCATGGCCGAGGCAGGATTCGAACCTGCGACCGTAGCAGCAGCGGGGTTCCGGACTGAAGCGCCTAGAACCGCTCGGCCACCCGGATTTTTTGACATACTTCTTCATTTAACTGGTATCTTGTGTCATACTACCGTGACTTGGAATTGTGATGGTTTTGCAGTAGCACTTCATTTAATCCGTAACGGAGAGTCGCAGCACCCCTTATAATATTTTATGTTACATTCAGCTCTGACTAGGACGTGGCGAGAGTGGTTAACGAATGCAGAGAAGCATTGGAAGGATCATAACAGTTTGATATAGATCGTACGATTACGTAACAGTCATTCACAGAGACTTTACTTGAAAATCACTGGAAGGACATGACATTTATTCTCGCTTACTTTTGTATGATTCATTGTGAGCATCGGTATTTGAGGGTACTCTGTGCAAATATTTTACTGTCTCTGCCTCTGTGCAAATATTCTAATGTCTCCATCTCATGCCTCATCTAGCAAATGGGACAGTTTAGGACGGCTGTCATTTTCTCTCATTGCATACACAAATGACAAATGGCGGGGAGTATCATTTGTCTTTTTCTCGTTTACCTTTTCCCCTTAGTCAAGAAAACAGTTATTCCTTAGCTGCCGGTTCAGTTTTTTATGTCTGTAATCGGATTGTTTTAATTATCTAGTGTGTGATTGTACTATATCACGTTGAACTAACGGAAAATCGGGGACGTGGTAAGACAGATACCGTAAACACAGTTTTGACTAAGGGGAGAGTGTCAAAGAAATTACGAAAGATTTGAATTCATGAATAGTCAGGAAAAAACTAATATTTCCCGAGAACACTGTAAATTTCAGGTATTGGTTTTCAAGGATTAATCTAAGGACACTCCTCCCTTACCAATCTAACACATACGATTAAAGTAATAAAGTTACAGATGAAATGAAATGTCGTGTGACGAGGGCCTCCCGTCGGGTAGACCGTTCGCCTGGTGCATGTCTTTCGATTTGACGCCACTTCGGCGACTTGCGCGTCGATGGGGATGAAATGGTGATGATTAGGACAACACAACACCCAGTTCCTGAGTGGAGAAAATCTCCGACCCACCCGGGAATCGAACACGGACCCTTAGGATTGACAGTCTGTCGCGCTGATCACCTTTTTTTTTTTTTTATCATTGTGTTTGGTCGTTGCGGACGTCGCAAGACATCCTGTTCAAGTTCGATGGTTGATCCTTCCACTCAGTTTTTTATTACAGAGGCTAACCGGCTCTCTGACCGAACACGCTGAGCTACCGCGCCGGCATTCCACTCAGCTACCGGGGGCGGACATGTTACAGATAGAGACGTACAAGCAAGTAATTTTTCCATAGTTAATGCCGCGCATCTAAACAATAACTAAAAGAGCATAGAAGTAGATGCAGGTGGGTATTCGGTTAAGGGCAGGTGACGGTCGATAAAGGGGCTAAGTTACATGTGTCTATTTTGAAAGTTCGACCTGTTTTACATTGAGTATCTTACATTCGATTTTTAACCCGACTGCTAGAATCTGAAAATTCCGTTGTACTTTTCACCGTATGCCAAACTCTTGGTAATGTAGAAAGTAGACTCAACGTTGCCGCAAAGCTTCATGTAGTTAATTTTCTCGTACCAACGCCACCTAGAGCCTGAGGGATTTACAGCAGCACTTCATTTATATAGTAGAGGAGAGTTTCAGAATCCCGTATCTCTTTATTTTTAATATGAGACACAGTTCTGTGTCGATCGGAAAGTGGCTTCAGCTGAGGATATGGTAACATAAGTAAAGATATTGTAGCCCGAGAGACGAGTGATGCGATACGGCATGTGAATAGGAAAGTCTTTGCATATTTGTTTCAAATGCTGCTAGTGACTGGTATTTCTGCTGTGCTAGAAGGTACATGTGGTCGCTGCATACACCACATTAGTATTTAAGGCAAGTAGACGAGTGGAAAAATTATCGCTTAATATCTCGGTCGTTGCTTTTACAGTTCCCGCGTCTCTAGCACCCAGTCCATTTAAACCTTTTTCTGTCTCTGCCCACTTCTCCCCTCCCTCCCTACTCCCTCACAATCTTTTAGGAGATACACAGTTGGTTTCAGCAGTATTTTACGTTGATAACAGCACGTGCTGCAATTCTGCCTCCGAACTCCGTAATGTGACTCAGAAAAAAAATAAAATAAAATACCGACCTATATTGCCGCCACGGCTCTCGGTATTAATACAGACCGCTTTCGTGCGTTGCTGTGAAGACGAATGTTTGCGCAGAGTGTGGTATGTGAATGCGGAATGAATTCACACACCGTTTCGTTCTTGATACATTCGAATGAAGACACTGTAGGGAGAAGAAAAAAAATTCTGACGGATGGACGCATATGTTTCATAGCGTCAGTACGGAAAACTGTGCGCGAGATAAAACTGATGGAAGCAACATTCATTTGCGAGTGATATACCACGGAACTGATGGAAGCAGATAATTATTCTGTTCGCACGTAGCAGTCCGGTGCAGCTTACCATTGGTAACGAAGCGGTCCTACGGAAAATTGCATTTTATGTTTTAAAGCTGTATGTCCGCATTAAAGGAACTCCTAGTGAAACATTGTGTGAGTGCGTTACTGATACGAACCATTTATTAATGTATTGCTACATTACTTTACTTTATTGTTTTGGTTTAGCGTTAGGTGGATCTAGGTGACGTCCTTATTGGTTTGATTGGTTGGTTGGTTGCTTGATTTGGGAGAGGGACCAAACAGTGAGGTCATCGGTCCCATCGGATGAGAGAAGGATGAGCAAGAAAATCGGCCGTGCTTTTTCAAAGGAACCATCCCAGCATTCGCCTGAAGTGATTTAGGGAAATCACAGAAAACCTAAATCACGATGATCGGACGTGGGTTTGATCGGTTGTGCTCCCTAATACGAGTATTGTGTGTTAATCATTGCGCCACCTCGCTCAGTCATCGGTATGATTCTTTGAATTACGTTCACATGGCTACCGTTTCTGACACCATGCTCTAATTAAATATTTGAATGTCTATGTTATGTGTGTGTGTGTGTGTGTTCCAGAAATGGCTCTGAGCACTATGGGACTGAGGTCATCAGTCTCTTAGAAGTACTTAAACCTAACTAAACTAAGGACATCACACACATCCATGCACAGGCAGGATTCGAACCTGCGACCGTAGCGGTCGCGCGGTTCCAGACTGAAGCGCCTAGAAACTCTCGGCCACAGCTGCTGGCGTGTATTTGTTAATTTGTGCTCTCTTAACTCGTTGTGGTATTCCGAAAGGTAAAAATGAAATTGTGATTACCACAGCACAAACATTTACTTTCTCTTGCGTACTTTCACAGGAAGCTTTGGGGTATTGCGTCGAGGTGATTTCGAAACAACAGAGTGGCTGAAAAACCTAGACATTCAACTTTCACTTTATTTTTGTTTGTATTACTAGTTGTCTATTCATATTGTTTGTAATTTCTATAGCGTCATAACTGTGTCCTCATTTGTGATTTTCCAAAAGCATAAAATGTTAAATAATCGAAATTATGCTTCAAGAAAGAATCACGCTTGAATAAACAATCGTTAACCTCGGAATCTTCATACATGGAATGTATAGGATCTAAACGTATTTTATTCAGAAGGTGCATAATTCTTTCACAATGTCGTGTATGTTATATGTCATTCATTTGAAAGACCAGAAGCAACAGCAACTGTGCGTGTCAGAGAATTTTAGTTGTATTAAATACTTGGTTATGAGATATAAGAGAGGTACATCTTCTTTAGAAATTAGTGAAATGGAAAAGTCTCCTAATGTTTGACTTACTCAGTTGTTAACTTTGGTAGATTTTTTAGTTTTGTGGGCTGGTGTTGGAATTTAAATTCCTTACGAACACAATTTCCACTTGTGTGTATGTTTTCAGTTTCGAAGGATTTATGTTCTTTTGTTAACTGGTCTTCGCTCTGCAGCAAGCATTGATGTTTCGTAATTCCTTTACATTACATCCGCAATTAACAATAACAGTTTTTCGCTAACATACAGAACTCCGTGGAAGTCGCTGGACAAAAGAACGTAACTCCAGATGTGAGTGTGCTTAACAGTGCTCGGTTATTATTCTCATCGACATTTCATGAATTTGAGAAAATAAGGGTCTTAATTATTCCAAGATCTGGGAGTCATCCCTTGGTGGCAAAATGGAGGGTTATGGAGGTCAACTACCTCTCTCCTCCAATATGTTGATTATTTCAAAGTTTCTAGTTTTTTTGAAAACATTTTTAATTTACAATGAATTGACGGATAAGGTTAGGGTCTGATAAATGATACACAAAAAGTGCAGTAATTTTTGTTATTCACTCTTTATTAAGATATTATGTATTCATTAATTTATCGTTTGGGTTAATTATCTTTCAGTCGTCAGTAATTTATTTTTTGCCTCAAAGCTACACGTGAAATGGGTAATATAACTTACTTCTACGCCGTACACTGATACATAAAACCGATGTGAAATAGTCGCAGCAAAATACATTTTTTTTTCTCGAAGTAGCTACGAATAAATGTAGATGTTGACAGATGCGCTTTGTGATTAAATTATAAATATCTGCGTAATATTTCTGTTTTCTTTGCAGAAGTGCGACGAGTCATGACGATCCTGCAACGCCACAGTTACGGGCAGACTTCGTGAAACATTTTTTTTTTTAATCTGTTAGCAAACTTCACTCCAGTTGTTCCACCAGAACATATTCACTCGTACATTTATTTAATTATTCATAACACGATTGTGATGTTAAGCTGTGTGTTTTGTTCATTTATTTCTTGTAATAGTTCATTACAAATATTTTTATCACCTTTAGTATTAATTCTTAAATATACCTTAACAGGAAGTATGATTGCGCTTTAATCACTTTTCCATTTCTTACAGTCTTTATTTGTCGCACGCACAATGAATTTTTTTCTCGAGATTTACTTTCAGATTTCATTTCACTGCAATGTTTTTTTTTTCCACTGGCCTTTGTTGGTGTTCTTTTATGCGTAATATGGGCTGCTTTTTCCAGGATGGTATATAACGATGTTATTTCTTTGAGAGAGAACGCTTTCCGTTGTGTGGAAGCGACGTGCACGAAAGTTTATGTCGTCGTGCCGCGGGTGACAAGGGATTAAGCACTGTTCTAGGAATGGTGCTTTTCAAAATGTCAACCTGGGTTAAAGCTTCACCTGAAAATGCTATTAACGATTTCCTGCCTCACGCTGTCCAGTCAGAGATTGCGTTCCGCCTCTAAGGACCTGGTTTTCATTAGGGCACTGAAACTTTCCTGAGTTATCTCTAACTTAATTTTTGGGATCACGCACAAGCGAGCACGTATTACCGTAAATACTAGAGTCTTCTGTATAAACGTGGACATGACTTAATAAAGCCCATCCTGTTTGTCATCGGCAGTCTGTTCCGTTAATATTCCAAGTAATTTCGTAAACTTTTATGCGTTAATACAACGTTTTCTCAGTTAATTAATGAAATTAAGAAAGTGACGTACTTTTATTGAAAATATTGGATATGAAAAAATTTGTAAGATGCACAGTGGGAATTTCCAGCTCTTTATCCATAAAGTATTACCTCCTTTTTTTTGCCCTGTCTTGAGAGAGTACACCGAAGATTGCACAGGGATAATTTGGATAATTTTGCTGTAAGTCTGAAAATTTCGTGAGTAGCTGCTTGTGTTGGACAATGAAATAAGGGAAATGTGCGCAAGTTTGTAAGGAAGTGCATTGCGCTGCATTATCGCTTATAACGACGCGATGAAGCCACTTGAAAACTGGCAAGCAGGCAACAGCTTATTGAAACAAGAGCAACAATTAATCGTCTCTGACGATGCTTTCGTAAGAAGAGACAAAATTCGTTTGACTCAGCACGAAGTACATTTTTTCCAGAATGGAAGACAAATACAGCGATGCGAGCAGTGTCGTGCGCTTTTATTCTTTTTTTGCCTATTTAGATATTCTAAAACGTACTTCTGGAAGACTGGAAGTCAGTAAAACAAATCTCTTATTTTTGCTCCTCCACTGCTCTGTTTAGTTACGACTGCTCCGAATAGTTGTCTCATGTCTACCAGTTGCGTGAACTCCAACCAGACATTTAAGGCCACTAGGTGAAAAATCAAAAGACTGCACTCATACAGAAGTCGGTAAACAAACTATCACTCAGTCAGGCAGAGAAAATCTCAAAAATAACATGTGCTGTTATAACTTTTTGCTGCTCGTTGCAGACCAATATTTTTACCGTGCCAGTAACGTTCAGGTGTGCGTCTGCGGCGTTTCCATCGTCCGATATTTCAGCTATGAACTGTTTAACCGTTGTTAGCGATAGTGGTTAAGTGATCTGTGAATGGTACGCTGTGACTGTGTTTTCCTTGAGACAGACATGAACATGATTTTTATATATGCACCACCCTCCAACTTTTGTTAAACTGTGTTTTTTGTACCCTAATTCATTTTTATACAAATATGTAATCAAGTAAATGTAACAAAAATAAATATCGCAAGAAAAAAAAGCAAGAGACCTGGAACTTCACATGTGTACTATTGTTTGGAGAAAGTGAAACACCAAGATCAAGATATGTAATCACAGTGAAATGTATTTCACCGATTAGGGACCTGGCACTACACAAATGATTAGCATTACAGACCTGTACATGCACTGTGACTGTGGAAATTCAGAGCGGAGCAGCTCCATGACTTGTTCCGATCAGAGACGCTAGACATCGTGGTGTGGAATCAAAGAACGCCTGAATATGCTGGTGAGGAATACTCTGCTAAGCGCCCTAGCGCATCAGCTTCGGCTGCCAGAGGATCTGAACGAACAAGTTGCCGACCGGCCATTTTCCTGACATGTTTGATGGGCGACATGTCAGGCGAACGGGGAGGCCAGGGAAGCAGTGGTACTCGTCGTTCTTCGAAGAAGATTTGCACATTCCTCGTCGCATATGGTCGGGCGTTGTCCTGCTGAAATATGGCATGTCGAGCTGCCAGCAGCAAGCGTATTGCCTCGTTCTGTAAAACCTCCCTGGTATAGCGGTAACTTTTCATATTGCCCTCGAGACGTAGGAGGCGAGAACGCGTGTTATACGCATTGGAGCCCCAAACCATCACACTTGGCGTTTTTCCAACACGCCGCTCAACATTGTAGTCTGCTGGATAGCGTTCCCCACGGCAGCGTCGAATGCGTATGCGGCCATTACTGTTGGACAAGTCAAAGCGGGACTCGTCCGAGAACGTTACATTTTGCCACTCGGCGCTCCAGTGTCGGCGTTCTCGTGCCCATTGCAGTCTGCGGCGTTGGTGGGTTCTGGTCACTGGAAGCCGACACAGTGGCATGCGTGCCGCCAGTCCAGCCCACAGAAGACGACGTCGAACCGTTCAAAATGGCTCTGAGCACTATGGGACTTAACTTCTGAGGTCGTCAGTCCCGTAGAACTTGGAACTACTTAAACCTAACTAACCTATGGACGTCACACACTTCCATGCCCGAGGCAGGATTCCAACCTGTGACCGTAGCGGTCGCGCGGTTCCAGACTGTAGCGCCTAGAACCGCTCGGCCACTCCGGCCGGCGTCGAACCAGACGTGTCCACATGTGTCGTACGCTCCAACTTCGCACCAAAACTGTGGACGAAACTGTTCCGTCCGTTATGCGCAAGCGGACAAGATGGCGGTCATCTAGCGCTGTATCGTCCAGTGCACTGTCGGCGTTGTGTACGACCCACTTCTCTCGACTGTTCTATATACTTCTGTTCTCTGTTGTAGCAGAGTGCCCTGTCCGAGTTTTAGTGTCACGAGACGACAAACCCGCAGCCTGTTCTGTTCGGACGCACTAACATGCCGATATTCCACTCTGTGATGTTGACTTCGGACTGACTGAGCGTTGCCCTATCATTGACCTGCCCGGTCACACAAAAGAGGCAGCTGTTACGTCTCTACGCATGCCACCTCTCTGCCATTCAAACCACTTATTATGATTCTGCTGATCTACACGTCAGCTTTTCGTGCCGTGCTGCTGACCATTGCTTCTGAGTGTTCAGATTGTTACTGACATTAGCCGGCCGCTGCGGTCGTGCGGTTCTAGGCGCTTCAGTCCGGAAAATCGCTGCTGCTACGGTCGCAGTTTCGAATCCTGCCTTGGGCATGGGTGTGTGTGATGTCCTTAGGTTAGTTAGGTTTAAGTAGTTCTAAGTCTAGGGGACTGATGACCTCGGATGTTATGTCCCATACCGCTTAGAGCCATTTGAATCATTTTTGAACTGACAGTAGTATATTAGGAGTCGTCAAAAACGCAGGTTGAATTTACAAACCTACAATCAATATGTGCCAGACTTTTTTTCATTCATATTGTCAGGAGATTACGACTCGGAATGCAAATCCGTATGATTAGCCCTTATCACTGTGATTCGTCTAGTACTAGTATTTCCACCGCTTTTTTTAACGTCACAGTCCTAAAATGATGTACTTATTTTCGTTATCAAACATCTATTATCGAATCATGTCTTGAAATGTATGTAAGCTAAAGCTGTCATCACCCCGAAGCGTGGTTCAGATGCCGCAGTGGTGTACTAGACACGGTCTTATTCGAGATGGTAAGCCGTTGCCCTTCTCCAACCTTTGAACAGACTTACGCAACCATTTATTGGGGGAACTACATTTGAATGTCGATTCCAAACCGCGGTGCGCTGACTCAATCGAAATAAGTGATAATCGACAGATGAAAATCATAGCATCGATCAGAGATCGAACCTGAACCCGTAGCCGCTGAGCCACCACCCACTCTTGAACTATGCAAACATTTTCCTCAAACTCTTATTTTTCTCAGTTGTTTCTCTTATTGTGTTTTCATTGTATCAGCTCATATCCTCTCGAAGACATTGCTGAATAATCTCGTTCTTTTTTTTCTCCTGTGGCTTTGTTCCGATTCCTCCCCGATAGCTGAGTGGTCAGCGCGGCGGTCTGTCAGGCCAGGGGGGGCCGAGTTCGATTCCCGGCTGGGTCGGAGATCTTCTCCGCTCGGGGACTGGGTGTTGTGTTGTCCTCATTATCATTTCATCATCATCATCAGTGGAAGGCAACTGGAAACCACCACTGGAATCACTTCCCTAGACGCTCATGCGGTGGACCTCTCTGACGAGGTTTCCCCCATGACAAGACCACACAAAGTGTTTTTTTTTTCCGAATCTGTGCAGGGTCGCAATCTTTACTTAAGGATGTGGTATGGTTAGTTTAAGGGGTGGCCAGGTGCCTTCTTGTCTCCACCCTGTTACCCCCTGTAGGCAATAAGTGTACCCCAATTGTCTGGTGTAATGTTGTTCGCCTGAAAGTGAGCGAAAGTGTTCGAATGCTTGCAAATCGTGTTAACTGAGGTGGGATTTGGGTACCAGCCCGGTACACCTGGTAGGAATTTGGATGACCGCCTAGAAACCACATCCAGCCTGGAAGGCCACCAACACTCCATGTTATTCTGCCTGCTAGACCTTTTTTTTGCCTACAAATTCTGAAACGGAAAAAATACAAATTTAAAAAAAAAACTGCAGAGTGGGACTGGGAATCGCGCATAAAGGGGTTAGGCAAAATAATTTGAACAGTGATAGTAATGGGATAGTTGTGTTGGACGGTCGACAACTAAAGTAAGGCACGTGTCGCGTTGGACTGTGCGTGTTCAGTACGGACTAGGCATCAGTGCAGGTTGTTTACGAGTAGTGCACATTTCGTATTTGCATTCAGAGGCGAGGTCGACATGCAGTGAAAGACCCAACGGAGTTCCAAAGAGAGCAGATTGTGGGGGCCCAATTAGCTGGAGCATCATTAACAAAGACAGCCAACTTATTGAATGTTTCAAGAGCAACTGTTTCAACAGTCATGACAGCCTACACAAGACATGCAAAGACCCCATCGTGCAAACGTAGTGGTGGACGCAAATCAAAACTAAATGACAGAGACCGTCGTACGCTAACACGAATTGTGTCGAAACAACACAAAGCTACGTCAGCTTAAGTGACTGCAGAGCTCAATAGCTATCTTCGAGACCACGTATTTATCGACACTGTCCGCCGAGAACTCCATGAAGACAACATTCGTGGACGAGCTGCTATACCGAAACCGTTACTGACAACAACGAACGCAAGGAAACGTAAAACACGGTGTCAGGAGCATAGAACCTGGACGAATGATCAGTGGAAACACGTCACATGGTCCGACAAGCCAACGTTTTCGTTATTTTCAACATCTGGCCGGGGTTACGTCTGGAGGATGCCAAAAGAAGCCTACAATCCTGATTGCTTGATTCCAACTGTTAAGCATGGAGGTGGAAGTGTGATGGTGTGGGCAGCCATATCGTGATACTAAGATCGTCCCATCATTACTCTCAAAGGCCGTGCTACAGCAAACGATTACGTGAGCATTTTAGGTGATCAGGTGCAACCCATGATTCAAATATTGTTCCCCAATAATTATGTCATGTTTCAGGATGGTCATGCACCCATTCCCTGAGCCAGGACAGTAGGACAGTACAATCACGGTACGAGGAGCATGCAACTGAACTGCAGCGCCTTCCCTGGCCAGCAGAGTTTCCGGATTTGAACATTCAAATGGTTCAAACGGATCTAAGCGCTGTGGGACTTAACATCTGAGGTCATCAGTCCCCTAGACTTAAAACTACTTAAACCTGACTAACCTAAGGACATCACACACATCCATGCCCGAGGCAGGATTCGAACCTGCGACCGTAGCACCTAGAACCGCTCGCCCACAACGGCCGACAGTTGAACATTATCGAACCATTGTGGGTGATATTGAAGTGCAGACTCCGGAGCAGATTTCCCCCTCCCTCGTCACTGCGGGAGTTAGGTGGTGTTCTGGTCGAAGAGTGGCATAATATTCCACTGGAGACTATACAAACATTATATGCCAGCATTCCAAGAAGAATCGCAGCTGTATTACGGGCAAGTGGGGGTCCATCCCGTTATGAATGAACCACTCGCAGGTGTTCACATTATTTTGCTTGTCCCCTATAGGTTCTCCGCTCCGCATCCGCACCCCTTCTTTTATTTTTTAAATTTTTTTTACAGTAAAGCCTCTGCTCTCTCGAGAGCTGTTTACGGTAAACTTTTACAGTGTCATCATATTTTTTTCCGATTTCTTGATCAAGGAAACTGACCATCTAAAATGTTTCGCCCAAACAGCAGCTTGAACCCAGGACCCTTAGATCAAAAACCTAATGTCCTACCAACTATATATATATATTTTTTTAATAAAGTGTCATTGCTGAGAGGGGGGGGGGCAACAACCTGACACCTGGCCGAGATATTCCATTTTCCACCTCAGAACGAAGGAGCGTGGAGTGCTTAGGATCAAAGAGGGCCACAGTGCATCGAGGGAAAGGAGAAAAGAATGTTTTTGCTGCACGTATATACATGGACTGCAAAAGATCGTGCTCATAATGCCGAAGGGAAGATAAATGAAAGCTCGTCCCCTGAAACTTCCTGGCAGATTAAAACAGTGTGCCGGACCAAGACTGAACTCGGGACCTTTGCCTTTCGCAGGCAAGTGCTCTACCAACTGAGCTACCCAATCACGACTCACGCCTGTCCTCACAGCTTTACTTCTGCCAGTACCTAGTCTCCTATCTTCCAAACTTTTACAGAAGCTTCCCAGCGCACACTGCGCTGCAGAGTGAAAATCTCATTCTGGAAACATCCCCTAGGCTGTGGCTAAGCCATGTCTCCGCAATATCCTTTCTTTCAGGAGTGCTAGTCCTGCATGGTTTCGCAGGGGAGCTGCTGTAAAGTTTGAAAGGTAGGAGACGTACTGGCGGAAGTAGAGCTGTGAGGACGGGGCGTGAGTCGTGCTTGGGTAGCTCAGTGGTAGAGCACTTGCCCGCGAAAGGCAAAGGTCCCGAGTTCGAGTCTCGGTCCGGCACACAGTTTTAATCTGCCAGGAAGTTTCATATCAGCGCACACTCCGCTGCAGAGTGAAAATCTCATTCTAGCTCGTCACCTATCAAACAGGAAGAAAAACAAGAGGTCGTCTTAATACGACTTGAGGACGCTCCATGTTGCTGTTCGCTGCGGAATTATCGACGCATGTCTTCTCGTATCAATGTGGTTCCCATTGGTAGTTCAATCCTTACAAAAAGTAAGTTTCATGATTCGGCTTCTCCTGTCATGGATGGATTCGATTATGGACCGACGTACCTCCCAATCCCGGAAACGGCGCCTTAACGCCCACGGCTATCCAGGCGAGATTAGTTCATCGTATTGTAACATAGCTACTATTCATTGTATTAGACATAACACTATTGAATATATTAGTACACGGGCGCGTCTTTTCTGTGCTGCTTTCTGGGTTTGTCCTTGTGTTACCTGACATATTGGAAACGAGGAAGGCAATAATACGCGATTCGTTCGGGCAAGCATTTAAAGCGGGTGGCTTTTGTCCGGAAGTGAGGTCCTTGACTGCGGTAAATATCGCTGCCTTTCTGCGCGCAGCGGCCGATTCGTAATGAAATGGCGGCATTACGCTTTTGACGTATTGCCTCCATAGCGGCCCCAGGATGGAGAACAGCCCGGTCGTATTGCGGCGATTAATCCCGCAGGCAGCTGATTTATTGACGGAGACCGAGCTGACGCCGTGCGCAAGTGAAAGCGACTGCTAGCCCCTCCTCGTACGTCGGCCAGCCAACTAGGCGGACACTCAACCTCGTCACCTAGCAACACACCGCAGTGTTCTTCATTTTGAACCTTCGAGTGTGTGTGTGTGGGGGGGGGGGGGGGGGGGGCGGCAGACACACATCACGTGACACTATCGGTCGAGTCGCTGCATTAAGTAGAACAACCGCCCTTCTCAAAGGAAGCAAGATACGCCGGCCAGTGTGGACGAGCGGTTCTAGGCGCTTCAGTCTGGAACCGCACGACCGCTATGGTCGCAGGTTCGAATCCTGCCTCGGGCATGGATGTGTGTGATGTCCTTAGGTTAGTTAGGTTTAAGTAGTTCTAAGTTCTAGGCGACTGATGACCTCAGAAGTTAAGTCCCATAGTGCTCAGAGCCATTTTTTTAAATATTCGAGTTCGAGTCTCGGTCCGGCACACAGTTTTAATCTGCCAGGAAGTTTCATATCAGCCATACACCTTATCAGGAAACACCAGTACAGCACTCAGGATCTTCTTTGTCTTCATCTACATCTACATTTACATCGACATTCCGCAATCCACCTGACGGCGCTTGGCGGGGGGCACCCCGTGCACTGCTAGTCATTTCCTTTTCTGTTCCACTCGCAAATAGAAAGATTGTCTATATGTCTCCGTATGAGCCCCAACTTCTCGTATCTTCTCTTCGTGGTCCTTACGCAAAGTGTACGGTGGAGGCAACAGAATCGTTCTGCATTCAGTTTCAAATGCCGGTTCTCTAAATTTTCTCAATAGTGTTACTCGAAAAGAACGTCGCCTTCGCTCCAGGGATTCCAATTTGAGTTCCCAAAGCATCTCCGTTACGCTTACGTGTTGTTTGAACCTAACACTTAACAGATTTAGCAGCCTATCTCTGAATTGCCTCGATGTATTCCTTTAACACGACCTGGTACGGATCCGAAACATTCAAGCATTACTCAAGAATAGGTCGTACTAGCGCCCTATATGCGGTCTCCTTACCGGATGAACCAGACTTCACTAGAATTCGCCGGCTTGTGTGGCCGAGCGGTTCTAGGCGCTTCAGTCTGGAACCGCGCGACCGCTACGGTCGCAGGTTCGAATAGGTTAGTTATGTTTAAGTATTTCTAAGTTCTATGGGACTGATGACCTTAGATGTTAAGTCCCATAGTGCTCAGAGCCATTTGAACCTTTTTTGAACCCTAGAATTCTCCCATTAAACAGAAGTCCTCAGGACTTCTTCCAACTTATTTTCTTTCGTCTTGTTTCCTTTGCTAGGACGTGAATAAAAATTTCAGATGTAGACACATGTGTCACAACAACAGAAACAGTTTAAAATGCCGGAAACTGCTTAATGGCTGTCTCTAGTGTGCGTTCGTCCATGCTTTTCTAAAATCTATCACTATGTTGTAACACAGACCAGAAAATATCATGTGTTTCTGCTTACACTATCCTCTATGAGCATCATCTCCCCTACTGTTACCCTTAGGCACAATTTTTAAGTCTTGTTTATGGTATTTCAGCTAAAACAAGAAAAACAACGTCTTTGTGTAATACGCAGTCGCTGCCACTTTATCCTCCCGTAGTTTTCTGATTAGCCTTTTCCTGACGCCTGTCTCGTGTTCCACTTTTTTTAAAAAATACGTTCTCTTAAATTAAAAATCACTTTTCTAAATGAGTGGTAGATGCCTTTTGACCAGATATTTTCCTTGTTGGTTAAAGATCATCTGTATGAGTTTGGATACACTGATAATGTGGAAAGCAGCAATTACTTTGTTTCATGACCTAAACATGGACAATATTCCTAATACAACTTTCTCTGTTTCAGGTAAGTGCCTCCACTAGCCAACATCCGTGCTATGGTGAGTTCAGAACTAATTAGTCGCTAATTCCAGTGTGTAATAATCTTGGATAAATATTTCCATATTTCGCATGAATACTTCTGACATTGGGTTATATCATTTGGGCACGAGCTCATGAATTAAACTGTACATCTGTAGTCACCCATTGCAACAGCGGATTTTATTTCTTATGCTTTTAGACTGAGGTACAACGCGGGTGATAAGTTTTTCTTGTTTGTACTCAGACAGGAAAAAGAAACTTTTCATGTTTATTGCGCCATCTTGTCGCTTGCCGTCTTACGCCAGACACCCACCACTGAGTGAGAACAAGATAAATAAGCCCTCTAATTTAAGTCTCTAAGATTCACAATCTACTTTTAATATTTAAATGTAATCATACGTCAGCCTTCACGCAGGTGCTAAAAATGTCGAATTCGTGAAGTGACAGACATAGCATTTCATTAACTTTAGATTTCTGCGCTTCATATGTGGAAAAGCGTGAATGGACAAAATTAAACAAAAACAATACGCAACCTAAATTGATGCTCTACAATTCGTCGAACCCATACTTGAATATGTCTCGGAGCTTTATCAGATAGTCCTAACAGAAAGCACAGAGAGTGTATAATGAAGGTCGCTGCAAATGGTTGGAGGCTTGTATCACCAGCGAGAATGTGTAATAGAAATGTTGAAAAATCTAAACTGGCGGGCAGCCGAAGAAATATGTCGAACATCTGCTAAGAAAATTCCAAGAAACAACTTTCAGTGCAGAAACTATGAGTAATCATTCGTCCTCTGGGCATTGATCCTGGAGAGGTCGTGCACATAAAATTAGGAAAATAGCAGATTGCACAGAGACCTACAAGCAGTCAGTCTTGCTCCGCCTGAAAGAAACGTCAGTATATGTTACAACAGAAAGTACCCTCTACCACGCACTTCAGAGTGATTGCTGAGGTACAGACATATATGAATAGAACTGTGTGCTTTCTGCTGTGACAAGCTTTATCAAAACTGATCGACTAAGGGGCAGAGGGAAAGCGGTTTACTACTTGCGCTCAGACAAAAAGGTCGTACACAAAGTTTGACAAAATAATTGAGATCGATTTCTTTGGCTTAACCAGATTTGTTCAGTTAATGCCAGTCGGCTTAACAGGAGAACTCGTCTGAGTACACATACGTCAGCATTCCTTCCATCCAATATTCTAGACATGTATGCACATCGTTTTGCGTGATACTGCGCAGGAAAACCTCACGGTGTTTTTGCTGTCCATCGAAGCCCAAGATTACGCCTCCCAAGTTCACCACTCAGTTAATCGATTTTGACAACACTCATCACAGCGTAGGGACACAATTAGACTATAAAACTGGTGACACACAAATACTAACGACAAATTTATAATGCTATCAGTTTTAACATATTCTGATAAGCAAGAGAAATGAATATTAAAAAAATTACCTCATGCTCTGGACGACAACAGTCTGAAAATCAACATAAACAAGATTAAAATAGTGGTGATAGATTAATCGAACAGAGAACGAAGGGCAACCTTCAAAAAATCATAATGCAAGAAAATGGATGTTGTAACGTGGGAAGTACAAAAACAGATAACAACCGAAGGAGCCGGCCGCGGTGGTCTCGCGGTTCTAGGCGCTCAGTCCGGAACCGCGGGACTGCTACGGTCGCAGGTTCGAATCCTGCCTCGGGCATGGATGTGTGTGATGTCCTTATGTTAGTTAGATTTAAGTAGTTCTAAGTTCTAGGGGACTGATGACCACAGATGTTAAGTCCCATAGTGCTCAGAGCCATTTGAACCAACCGAAGGATACCGGATATTGAAAGAAGAATTGCTGTGACTAAGCAAACGTTCAGAAATAAGAAAATTTATTAGCAGGTAACTAAATCAATATAGAAACAGAAAGAAATTTATCAACACATTTATTTGAAGTATTTTAAGTGATGGTTGTGAAGGATTGACATGGGGGGGAAACAAGAATTTTAAAAAAATTAGAAGCAGTAGTGATGTGGACATGGAGAAGAGAGAAAAAAAAAATCCGGGTCTGAAAGAAAATCGTAATGAATAAGTATATAGGTAGTCAACGAAAACGAGACAAATGGAAAAAGTAAGGCCGGCTGCTGTGGCCGAGCCGTTTTAGGCGCTTCAGTCCGGAAACACGCTGCTGCTACGGTCGCAGGTTCGAATCCTGCCTCGGGCATGGATGTGTGTGATGTCGTTAGGTTCGTTAGGTTTAAGTAGTTCTAAATCTAGGGGACTGATGACCTCAGATGCTAAGTCCCATAGTGCTTAGTGCCATTCGAACCATTTGAAAAAGAAAGTAAACTGTTTATTATTTCAGAAGTAAACTGTTTATTATTTCAGAAGTAATCTCCACAACAGTTAATATATTTATCCCACTGTGAGACAAGTCAGTCGATGCTTTCATGGAAAAACTTTTGCGGTTGCCTACGGAACCATAATTGTAGATTGGTTGGTTGGTTGATTTTGGGGATGGGACCTAACAGCGAGGTCATCAGTGCCATCGGATTAGGGAAGGATGGGAAAGGAAGTCGGCCGTGCCCCTTTCAAACGAACCATCCCAGCATATGCCCGAAGCGATTTAGGGAAATCACGGAAAAACTAAATCAGGATAGCTGGACGCCGGATTGAACCATCGTCCTCCCGAATGTGAATGCAGTGTGCTAACTACTACGCACCTCGATCGGTACCATGATTGTACCCATACGCAGAGATTAAAGAGAAAATGACATTGATTACCATGATACAGAGGAGAAAAACTGAATGAAGTGAACATCTAATTCGACATAACAGCTTCATGAAGAACATCGTAGAAATAAAAATCCTTAGAAAAAACAGGCTGGCCCGGAACACCGTATCACAAAGCTTTATCGGTGGAATGAATTGCATCAATTACAGCCAGCTAGTACAAATCGTGAACGGCTGGCTGGGGGGGGGGGGGGGGGCGGCAACATCAACATCAACAAAGGGTTGCCTGTGGTGTCTGATGATGATGATATCTTTTATGTGAATAATGAATCAGAGTGATTAATTATCTTGTGTAAAACTGATTACTAAACAGTTTTCTTTTTGAAGGCGTAGGAAAGAGCAACGACTTGTCTATTCATAATGTTAGTATGTTCGGTGCAGTGGTGATGGCTGAAGTTGCGAGTTGTATGCACTCAGTGGATATTGCTCATATATCGGACGCTGCGTCAGCGCTTTTCACCGTTCAGCACGCCAGGAAACATTAGTTATTAATGGATGTGGCGGGCCCCAGTTGTCTGTTTAAATATTAACGTGAGGTCTTGTCACTAATGTGTACCAGCAGACGTAGGGCTGTCAAAGCGAAATGCGTCCGACACATATGAACTTTGTTTTGAGCGCAACATGATTGCGTTCGCGTCCTCGTTTTCTGTATACCGAGATCCGAAATACCTGGCTACCGTACCTTTATTAATAAGCATTCCCATTTTGATTTTTGTCCCACATAGGCCTGTTCAGATTTTTAAAAATCGTTTGTATTGGACTTCAGTTAACATCAAAACTCCAGCACTTTGGTGAGCGGTTTGCGGAGACTGCAAGGATGAAAGGCAAATGTGCTTGCCTCATGTTGATCAGTTATAATAGTAGAAACAGAAGCAATCAGGAACACTTAAATTGACCATTCTTCCAAGAAATATCGATCCCTAATATAGCTGCGGTAGGTCTCACACACATCGTCGTTTTTATTTTGTTGATTACACTGTCTTAACAAACCTAACCTCAGAATCGGCTTTCATAATACGTGTTACCTAACCTCAGAATTGCCGGCCGGTGTGGCCGAGCGGTTCTAGACGCTTCAGTCTGGAAACGCGCGACCGCTACGGTCACAGGTTCGAATCCTGCCTCGGGCATGGGTGTGTGTGATGTCCTTAGGTTAGTTAGGTTTAAGTAGTTCTAAGGGACTGATGACCTCAGATGTTAAGTTCCATAGTGCTCACAGCCATTTTAACCTCAGAATCGGGTTTCATAATACGTGTTTCAAAAGGAAGAACATGATTTCTTGAACAGTAATTTAAAGCTAGAATGAAAGAATAATAATTTTATCACTTTCAGGAACCGAAACGGGTCCAAAAATGGTACAAATGGCTCTGAGCACTATGGGACTTAACTGCTGAGGTCATCAGTCCCCTAGAACTTAGAACTATTTAAACCTAACTAACCTAAGGACATCACACACATCCATGCCCGAGGCAGGATTCGAACCTGCGACCGTAGCAGTCCCGCGGTTCCGGACTGAGCGCCTAGAACCGCTAGACCACCGCGGCCGGCGAACAAGTACGCAGTTCTGCAGTATAACAAGTATTTCATCTTTAGACCTGTGTGGCGCTGAGTCTAGGTAGGGACTGACATATGATGCATAATTTTCTTAAGTTTTTCTTACTGATTTGATATTAACGACGCTTGGCAAACTTCAAAATCGATGTTTTCGAGAATGTTTGAGAGTTTAATCTAATTGATTTTGCTGATTGATATTTGAGTTTTGAACTTCACGTTTCGTAAATATAAAGAAACACAAAAATCCGATTGCCGTGTGGTCTTCTTGTCAGTTTTTTTATTACAGCGGTGTGCAAATGTCCTGAGCAAACACGCGAAGCTACGGCTCCGGCGCCAGGCACATCTCATGACCCGCGTTCACAGCCTCTGTTCGCCGGCCGGGGTGGCCGAGCGGTTCTATACGCTACAGTCTGGAACCGCGAGACCGCTACGGTCGCAGGTTCGAATCCTGCCTCGGGCATGGATATGTGTGATGTCCTTAGGTTAGTTAGGTTTAAGTAGTTCTAAGTTCTAGGGGACTGATGACCTCAGAAGTTAAGTCCCATAGTGCTCAGAGCCATTTGAACCATTTTGAACAGCTTCTGTTCTGTCAGTTCCTCTCTCCTACTTTCCAATCTCCACAGAAGCTGTGCTGCACACCTAGCCGAATTAGCACTCCTAGAATAAAGGTTCCGAGGAAACTGGCTTGTCCACAGCGCAGGGGATTATTTCCACAGTAAACTACGCCAGTGAAGCGGGTGGACGTTGGTACGGAACTTCCTGGCAGTGTGCGTTTCACTGTGGGTCTTGGACCCCGTAGTTAAAAAAATGTCGTGTGACTATTTAATATTTTTTGTGGTATTAAAAAAATTAAAAACCTCTCTCACACCGGCCTGATTTAGCTTCACTGATCAGGATAGTAAAAAAACATGCGTATATTAAGGGAATTTTCATTCACAAAGCAGGCTTATCACATTCACACAGTTCAGTACTGTTCTATCCTGATTAAATTGAGCTTAACTTAAATTCCATAAGGCAGTGAAGCAATTTCGAAGTCTCGGTGCGACTAAAATTATCAGTCGATCTCCTGAAAACATTTGTAATAATTATTAACTTTCGGTGATCACATGGGGAAGACCGGAGATCTGCTGGTAAGACCGTGTTAGTCTATTTATTTGAAGTAACTGGATTTCTTGGGCATACAAAGCGGCAGGTTCGTCCAGTTTAAATCAGACGTTCCCCACTGATCCCGTGCAACACAGCGTAGTAAGCAGACACTGTCAATAATAATCAGTTAAATAATACGCGAACACACTTACTTTAGTTTAGTTCATGTATTAAATTCCTTCTCATACAGAATCTCATCAAGATGACGACTAGCTCAACAATACATACATATACATCCTCCTTCTTTCACGGCTAATCGGCAAGATCTGAATCATTCTTTTCATAAGAGAATACATAGATAGCAGAGAAGCTATTCCATGGAGTAAATGGACGCTCCAAGGAATAATAGGGCTTGGAACTACTTTGCATTGATAATTATCGTATATTAAAGTTTAGGAATCGGTAAGATAAGAAGAGATATTTCGAGATATGTACTGAGTTATATAATTTATAAAATTTCTGAAAATATCGCGGAGAGACCGCTGCAAGAGGCATTACAACTAGGGCCTCCCGTCGGGTAGACCGTTTGTGCGGCTGGTCCCGGCGGAGGTTCGAGTCCTCCCTCGGGCATGGGTGTGTGTGTTTGTCCTTAGGATAATTTAGGTTAAGTAGTGTGTAACCTTAGGGACTGATGACCTTAGTAGTTAAGTCCCATAATATTTCACAAAAAAAGACCGTTCGCCGGGTGCAAGTCTTTCGATTTGACGCCACTTTGGCGACTTGCGCGTCGATGAGGATGAAATGAGTATTAGGACAACACAACACCCAGTCCCTGAGCGGAGAAAATCTCCGACCCAGCTAGGAATCGAACCCGGGTCCTTAGGATTGACATTCTGTCGCGCTGACCACTCAGCTACAGGGGGCGGACAACCCGTTAGTTAGCCTTTGTGTGTCGTTTATCAGTGTAAGACGAAGTTGAGAAATTTTACCACATGAAACGCTCAATATTATGTCTGCTGAAATGACGGTTGCTCTACTTCACTTTTCGGGCCGCAAAAACCATTAGGAAACTAGCTTCCTTGGCGGTCGCGGCGCCTTCCTCTTCCGCCGGGACGTAAATCAGCGAGGGCGTTAATAAAGCGGTAATTCAGGTGAAGTAAGCTCGGCTAATGCAGCCGTTTGTAGTCGCACCGGCTGTGACCCTCGGCCGGCCGTAATACCTGTGCCGCCGCCTTTCACCCTCCAACCATCCGTTTCAGCGCCGTTCCCTAAACTGTGGTAGCGAAGAAGCCACCCCGTGCAGGTAGGGGGGGGGGGGGGGGGGAAGGGGACCGAGGGGTGAGGGAGGACGCCCACCTCCCCCCTCCCCCCCCCCCCCCCCGCCCTACCCGTGAGACCTCAGCCGGGTTTGCTCACATGATCGATCCGATCCCTTCCCATCTCGTCCTCGAGTCGCTGTAAACACATCAAACAAGTTACGCTGAAGGAACTACCTCTCTCTTTCGCATTGTGATCGCGAGGCGAAAGCCTTTAGCATATTCACTGCGAACGACTGCCGAGTTCGTGCGTTGTAAACTCGAATGCCCGGAAAGAGAGCCGACTGCCCTCTTTGGCCTGAATACTTGACTCTTGTAGTACAAACGGCAACTCGAGACGGGGTGTGGTAACTCGTGGGAAGAGTTTTCTGCTGCAAGTAGGGGGTCGACGTCGCCTTGCAGATGGTGACTTCTTCTTACGTGTTTTCTACATTCGTCAGAGACGCACCTGGTTATCACACATTTCGCACTGCCTTCACGATCACAGTGGTAACGTTTCAACTTTGGTTAAAGAGGTAATATTCAGAAAGCTACAGAATTATGAGGTTTGCTCGCAAATACTTATGAGGATACTGAAATACTGCTAGATGTCTCCACATACGTTCTTGTTGAATCAGTGTGGCAATTTACTGTTAGCTGTGTGGTTTGGTTATTTGATGTTAGTGAGCAGATTCCCACTGTCGTGTTTCAGCGAGTTTGCAGTTTTGCGACAGCTGACCTGAAGAGTAGCGTGTTCGTATAAAGTTTTGTGTTATGCTTGGGAAAACTGCCACAGAAACGCACCGAAAGTTGAAGCCGATCGGCCGCAAGCTGGCACCGGAAAATGTTGAAAAAGTGAGGGTTCTGCTACTGCAAGATCATATTCAAACAATACAAGACTTCTGTAACATCTTCGGAGGATGTTTTTATTGCTTGTGAACGTATTATTTTTGCAACGTGAGAAGGACTGTGGCGAAGTTTGTACACGACTGATGATTAGACGCAACATCACGTGAAAGTCTGTAGGAAACTGAAACAAATCCGTCAGGACTATCCAATTCTCTGTCAAAGGTTGTCACTAGTGACAAAAGTTGGGTTTATGTCTGTGACCTGAAACTAAGTTGCAGTCGTCGTAACGGTAGAGTGCTTCTTCACCCCAGCCAAAAAATACTCGGCAAGTCTACATCTACGTGATTACTCTGCTATTCACAATAAAGTGCCTGGCAGAGGGTTCAATGAACCACCTTCATTCTGTCTCTCTACCGTTCCACTCTCGAACGGCACGCGGGAAAAACGAGCACTTAATTTTTTCTTATTTTATCGTGATCATTTCTCCCTGTGTAGGTGGGTGCCAACAGAATGTTTTCGCAATCGGAGGAGAAAACTGGTGATTGAAATTTCATGAGAAGATCCCGTCGCAACTAAAATCGCCTTTGTTTTAATGATTGCCACTCCAATTCACGTATCATGTCTCTGACACTATCTCCCCGATTTCGCGATAATACAAAACGAGCTGCCCTTTGTACTTTTTGGGTGTCATCCGTCAGTCCCACCTGATGCGGATCCCACACCGCACAGCAATACTCCAGAATAGGGCGGACAAGCGTAGTGTAAGCAGTCTCTTTGGTAGACCTGTTGCACGTTTTAAGTGCAATGAATCGCAGTCTTTGGTTTGCTCTACCCACAATATTATCTATGTGATCGTTCTAATTTAGGTTATTTGTAATTGTAATCCCTAAGTATTTAGTTGAATTTACAGCCTTCAGATTTTTGTGGCTTATCGCGTAATCAAACTTTAACTGATTTCTTGTAGTACTCATGTGAATAACTTCACATTTTTCTTTATTCAGGGTCCATTGCCACATTTCGCACCATGCAGATATCTTATCTAAATCATTTTGCATCTGATGACTTTACAAGACGGTAAATGACAGCATCATCTGCAAACAATCTAAGATGGATACTCAGATTGTCTCCTATGTCGTTAATATAGATCAGGAACAGAGTAAAATTAAAAACTTGCGGATATTTTTTTGTCTTAACGGATTTGCTCCTAAAGAGCGCGTCCCTCGTGCTCACACGATGAGAGCAGAGTTGTACTTAGATGTCAGAGGGATGTCAAGGGAAGTCCACTGCAGTGGCGTCTGAACGACTGTGTGGTCGACTAAGACAAAGCACGACCACATACAGCCCACACTGTTCAGGTATTTTTGACCAAATACAGACGACAGTTATTCCTCACTCTCCGTATTCACTAGACTTAGCTCCGTGCGACTTCTTTCTCTTCGCCAAGATTAAAGTGAAGTTGATGGGGCGAAGAAACAATGGCGAAAATTCAAGCACTATCACGGGGAGTACTGAAGATCCATAACAAAGAAGAACTTCGACACACAGCAAAAGTGTCAGAAACATCCGGATCGGTGTGTTCGCTCTTAGCGGGACTTTTCTGAAGATAATGCTTCTGAATACGATTTAGGCAAGGCGTAATAATTTTAATTAATACGAGGGTAATCTCAAAAGTAAGGCCTCCTATTTTTTTATAAGTACATGGACCTGTTTATTTCTACAATGGTTTACATCTTTACATCAGTTTACAGCTTGAACATTTAGCTGTTTTCCGACATAATCATCATTTCCGTCGATGCATTTTTGTAGACGCTGTGGCAGTTTTTGTATGCCCATGACTTACCAGCTCGCCGCCATGCTGTTCAGAATGTTATGAACCTCTTCTTTCATCTCGTCGTCGGAGCTGAATCGCTGGGACCACAGTTAACGCTGACAGGTACTGTGAGACTCTGAAGAAACTCAATCGCGCAATCCAGAACCGGAGAAGAGGAATGTTGAGCGAGGGCGTACACATTCTCCATGACAACGCTCGCCCACATATCGCTCGGCAAACCGTTGCTCTCCCGCAACAGTTTCAGTGGAACATAATCACCCACCCACCCTATAGTCCTGACTTGGCGTCCAGTGGCTATCACCTGTTCCATAGGAAAGCTATTCAGGTCCGACGACAAGGTGAAAGAAGAGGTTCATAATTTTCTGAACAGCATGGCGGTGAGTGGGTATGACTTGGGCATACAAAAACTGCTACAGCGCCTACAAAGATGCATCGACAGAAATGGTGATTACGTCGGAAAATAGCTAAATGTTTAAGCTTTAAACTGATGTAAACCATTGTAGAAATAAACAGGTCTATGTACTTATAAAAAAATAGGAGACCTTACTTTTGGGATTACCCTCGTACGTTTGGGGAACTTTTCAATACAACCTCATATACTTATTTTAAAGCACCGTCACCAAAAACTTTTGCAGCATCTTTAACCCTAGAAAAGTAAAGTGGGAAAAACATTCGTAAATTGTACTAGTCTAATTTTATTCGAAGAAAGTCATAATTTATAGATTATGCATTAGTTAATTGCAATTATTTGATATCCAGTGATGTGTTACATACCAAATTAAGTACAAAATTTTCTGGTTTATACCCCACTGCAATCGTAAATTTTATGAAGGCTTAGTAATCTGCGGTATTCGACTGCTGGGAACTCATCTGAAAGCACCGCGAATAGCCACGGCTGTAACTTTATCGGAATCGGTAACAATAATTTTTTGAACATGCTACCAAAATAAAGTTTGAGGGCAGCAATTGACGCTCCCGTTGTACGAGGGCTGTCCAGAAAGTAAGTTACGATTGATCGCGAAATGAAAATCACAGTGAAAATCAGAAATTTTTCATTTGTAACAGTTAGCTACACCTTTCAGCTACTTCTCTACGCAGTCGCCGTTCTGACTCAGACATTCGTCGTAGCGTTGTACCAACTTTCCAATACCCTCATCATAGAAGGCAGCCGCCAGTGCTTCCCGCCAATTCTCTACGCTGACCTAAAGCTCGTTGTCTGTGCCAAAATGTTGTCTTCATAGCCAGCAGTTCGTTTGAGCAGAGATGAAACTCAGTGGGAGACAATTAGGGGCTGTATTGTGGGTAACCAAACATTTCCAATTGAAACGATGCAGGAACATCTTCATTGCCCCTGCAGAATGAGGCTGAGAATTGTCTTGAAGAAGAAACCGCACGACAGTTATGTAATGTTGGTTGCATAGCTTCAAGGGAAAATTCTCACTAGGCCCTCGTACTTGGCGGGAGACACTATTTTCTATAACATCTTTACGCGCTCACTAAGAGCTCAGGAATGAAAAGAGCGACATAATTCTACCTAGAGTCATACTAGAGACACTGCCCAACACATCTTTGCAAAGCTTTGCAAAGATGTGTTGGGCAGTGTCTCTAGTATGACTCTAGGTAGAATTATGTCGCTCTTTCCATTTCGCGACCGATCGTAACTTACTTTCTGGACAGCCCTCGTATATAACGCCTCATCCCACTACTGGTGGCTCCTGCCTTGGTGCGAGCCCTTCTAGTTGACGTTGCACGTGGGCGTCTTAGGTGCAGGTGTGTCGCGTAGCTGATTGTGATAAGTGCGTGCATATGGCAGTGTCGTGTTGCCGTTGTTGATGACGCTGAAAAAGAAGGGAGAAGGTGAAAAACAGAGTCCAGAGCGTACTCGTCTCGAAGATTACCAAGGCATCGGGCGAGCTTAACTTCCCCATCCGATGGACGGATACCCATCAAGAGTGTCAACATGCCATCACTTCGCGAGACATTGCAGAGAGGTTTCTATTTTAATCCAGGACATTGGTTTAAATCCTGTTCATCAAAAATTTTACACGGTGATTTCTCCTCCTCCTGTCCAAACAGTTGTTCGCGAATTGTTCGCTGAAGAAATCAGTCGTCTTTTAAGGAAGTAAACGCTATATATTTTAATTGGTCCGCAATAATTTGTTTGTTACTTCTACTGTACCTCCATGGACCAGGTACCGTGTGTAGCAGTGCAACCTTCATTTGCTCTTCAAAGGAACACTGTCCCCAACATTTTTAGCCCTCTCTACCTGCTAACGAGATACCAGTTAGAGAATACAGAACCGATTATCGACAGATAGTGACTTGCACGGTCCAGATTCGGAACTACAAATATACACTTTCTTTTGACTGACTTCGATGACTGACATGAGGAATTGTTTGGCTATGTTTTATAAATACTTATAGCAGTACTAAATTACATTTCCTTTATTTGTGACTTTGTATTGATATAGCACATTTAAAAAATACCATAGTCTCTGCTTTCGTGTAAAGTATGCCCAAATGGAAGGGAGACTGCAGTTGTATGTAAAGAAATTTAAATAATAGTATTATCATTGCAGTTCGTGTGGAACAGGACAACTATACTTAATTTCCATTGATACTGAGACAACGATCCCAGCACTCAGGAAAGGATTGGGTGGCTTTAGTCCAGAGACTCCCAGGTTGCTGTTGTATCAGTTCTCCACTGTGTGCTGACCTTCCTTGTGAGAGGTAAACGTCTTATCTTGCAGAGATTGTTTTAAGGGACCGAAGATATGCGAGTCAAATGGACATATCGGTACTCTAAGAAGAATGTTTCACAACTCCCATCGAAATTTTTGAACGACCTCGATTGTCGTCTTAGTTACACATCAGCCTCACAACCTTCGACACCGTTGGAATACTGTGCGACATGCGAGACACTGATCTCTGGATCTCTCTTTCATATTGCGACAAATCTGTGAAGCATGCTCTCCTTCTACGCGGAGAAACTGGATAACCGCTTTTTGTGCTAATCGAGAGGAATCCATCATACAGCGAACTGTGGAAACAACTGTTCAGGTATGAGGAAACAGCTACGAAGCCGTTAACTCTGCTTGTACAATTGGGGCTATCACCACGCCTTCTCTCGGTAAAAACATTCACCCACTGCAATTACGTATAACGCCGCTACAGCGAAGGCCCATTTCACTTGGGCACACCATATACCAAACTGTCTCCCTCTCCACTCTGCTGTAAGCGTGTGAACTTTTCAGTATGTGAATAACTGCTTGCAATTGATAAAAAATTTTATTCTGTGATAGTGAAATCATGGGGTATTATTTTCTTGTATACGCATCGGCGTAAAGGGAGGAAGATATCTGCATAAAGTTGTTTTTTGCGCTAAAATACCTATTCCGACTCTCCCCAACAATAGTAGTGATTTCGGCCAAGATTTCGAAGTATCCATTTACTGTTAACACTCTGCATTTTAATAGTTTTGCCCGTGTCTGCAGTGCTGTCATGTCAGTGGGCTCTGTGTGTCTAATGGGCGATAAAAAAGATTGTTCTTACGGACAGCGTCATTTGCCCCGGTTTCAAAGCTCACTGTGGGGAAAAGAACGTGTAGGTGGATCTAGGGCGGAGCTACCATTTCTTTGTTTCTCGTCTGGGGAGAGAGATGGCTGACAATCAGCTAAAAGCCAATGGTCCAAAGTAAAGCGAACGGAAGATCAAGTGGAGCTCGCAACTTTTACTGTGCAAAGTGCTCGTTCTGTAAGAGTCACAACACTTAGAGATAATGCTCGGCATTTTACATTTATCAGTTGGTGTAGTGTTTCCGTTGATACAACACACATATCGATTGTCACCCAGTCCAAATTACATTTCGACCTCTCGATACAGATTCGAATACAGATACAGACCGTTTGAAGTCATAGTGCGATACCAAGCCGAGTTGTTCTGATAGTAATCTTTTCTGTATCTCCATCTACAAATATACTCCACAAGCCATTGTGAGTGCATGAGGGGGGTGGGGGGGGGTACTTCGTACTAATAGCAGCGATTTTCTGTCCTGTCCTGATCCATTCGTGCCGGCCCGTGTGACCGAGCGGTTCTAGGCGCTTCAGTCTGGAACCGCGCGACCGCTACGGCCGCAGGTTCGAATCCTGCCTCAGGCATGGATGTGTGTGATGTCCTTAGGTTAGTTAGGTTTAAGTAGTTCTAAGTTCTAGTGGTGGATGTGTGTGATGTCCTTTAGGTTAAATGGCTCTGAGCACTATGGGACTTAGCTGCTGTGGTCATCAGTCCCCTAGAACTTAGAACTACTTAAACCTAACTAATCTAAGGACATCACACACATCCATGCCCGAGGCAGGATTCGAACCTGCGACCGTAGCGGTCGCGCGGTTCCAGACTGTAGCGCCTTTAACCGCTCGGCCACTCCGGCCGGCTGTCCTTAGGTTAGTTAGGTTTAAGTAGTTCTAAGTTCTAGTGGGCTGATGACCTCCGCTGTTAAGTCCCATAGTGCTCAGAGACCTTTGAACCATTTTGATCCATTCGTATCGTGACTCGAGGAAAAATGACTGACTGTAGGCATCTGTACGCGCCCTTTTTCCTCTTGTCTTATTCTTATGACCTCGACGCAAGATTTGCGACGGTTGCAGCCGAATGGTCTGACCTTGGTTAATAGTCGACGATCCCTGACCCCGCCGGGAATCGAACCCGGGACCAACGAGCTGCGGACCGTTTACGTGTGGGGCATGTTTACGCAGAGCACTTTTCTCGGGAACCATTCTTGCTAGAGCGCTGCCGACAGCGGAAGATTAATACTGCCATCTACAGGGTACTTTTTCACTCATCGCAGCATCAGTTAAGTGAACGCATTCGTGCGAAGAACATATTTGTGTTTTTGCGCAAGGTGAGTCAATTTTGTTACTTAGGTATCGAAGCTCCAAAGGAACATACCTTTTAGAATTGAGATTAGATTAATGTATGTTCATTTACAGGAGATTATTCCAGTGTACAAGGTACATTTGTATAATTGAAAAGCATGGAAGCTACTACTGTTGTTTCGAAGCTAATTCAGACACGACGATCGCACTATTTTGCATTGCCATCCTAAGTCATACACTAGTAAAAAAAAAACTGTAAAACAACAGCAGTTGGGAACGCAATCTAAAATAAATGAAGACATAGGAGGAAAAAAGTTAGAATTTGCTAAACGAGCTGTTTGAATCCAATGAATCTTATGCGGAAAAAATTAATTCAATGAGAACAAGAATAGACGAGGGCAAGAAACTGCTAAAACAAGAACAAGAAAAAATGTCCATAGGCCTAATTCTGATGTACTCATTAGTGTTCTGCCAAAAGACAGGTTTTCACATGGTAACTCTTCGTGCTCTCATGTCTTCTGCCATCCAGGTCCGCGTAAATTCCCCCCTTCCCTTTATGTCCTCTATCAACTTGCGTCTCTTCCTCTCAATCTTCTCGCACAAACTAATGCTTCCGAAGCGACTATTATCAAGCATTCCTTTCTCAACAAATGTCCCATCCGGTTCTTATTCCTTTCTGGTAGAACCTGCAGCACTCTGATGATGAGGATGAAAACAGCCTTTGTTATTTACTGCCAGAAAACCAGTCAGGAAGAAATCAAGAATTGGGCCAGCGCCTTCGACTTAAAAAAAAAAAAAAAGAAAAAAAAAAAAAAAAAAGAAAAAAAAAACACGTTACTTTTTGTGAACATATATTGCAATTCGGACCGTGATGATGAACAGGTCTTTAATTAATATGCGAAATTCTATGTAGCCCGTATTACGCTAATATTTTTCAACAAAAATTTGTTAATTGCTCGTAAAATTTTTATATTGTAACATGTTCATTGGTGTAAATAAGCCAGTAATTTGGGTTACTGCCAGTAAAACATATTTTTAAAATTTAGCTGTGTGTTTTGTTTAATTACTATTGTGTTTTGTTATATACATAAAACGTGCCCCATATCCTATATAAAATTATTTTGCAGTCATACATGTAATGTTGAATTAGAAGACTATGTACCAAGTTGTACTTTAATAACCGTATTTTAAGAATGAACAAGGAAAAATTTTAAAAATTCCGAAAAGAAATCGGCGTAAATGTGCCCTGGTCTTCCCCATCTCTTTATTATCGTACACATACGCTTTCTTCTGAATGTCCGTAAGTCATTACATGTTAACGAACTAGTCTTCTGCGAAGCAGATTACTGTAATTACACACTTCCATGGGACATTTCCTTAGATTCTTCCGAAACTGCTTGTGTACAACGAAAATCACTGCTCCTTAGTGGGAATTGCGAATTCAACTAAATAAATCTCGCACACAGAACCTATTATAATTCTTAGGAAGAATCGAATATTAAATTCCATTCTACGTAGAAGCCACTCGAGAGCTACTGATAATATGAGAATAATTGTTGCGTATGATGAAGTTTTGCATTCGAAAATACAACAGTTTCTTTCCTGTAAAAATTAACTGAGACCCTGAACTTGCATTCAGAAACAATGGGACTAAAATACCCCTTGACGCTCGTGTCGATTAACTAAAGCTTATTGATTATGTTCTCCCCGTATTTAATTTCTGTCGTAAACTGCAAGTTCCAATGTTCGGCAGCAGCAGATGTGGCCGAAGTAGGCATCACTGCTAAAACGCCGCATTAAACATCCGCCGCACGCACCAATTTAACCAAATGTGCGCTGAATTTTTATGAGGAGATCGCTGTACGTGGAGTGCGTGAATGTAAAAAGTGTCACGAAATATCGTATAACTAGTGCGTGACATTATCTTTCTCTGTATTTTTTTCCGGTTCGCTAACGGATCTCTGTTACATTCGTACTGAAGTAATGAGATCAACGTGAAAATTTTATGTTGCAGAGATAAGACTAAAGAACCAGCAAATCATAGCTTGAGCACTGGTCGTCTAGAACAGTGGTTTGTTTGCACGTGTTATCTTCCTACAATTCTATTTTTTAATATTCTGTAATGCAATTTTTCCTCCTATCTATGTAATTATGTAGTTCTCAAAAATGGTTCAAATGGCTCTGAGCACTATGGTATTTAACTTCTGAGGTCATCAGTCCCCTAGAACTTAGAACTACTTAAACCTAACTAACCTAAGGACATCACACACATCCATGCCCGAGGCAGGATTCGAACCTGCGACCGTAGCGGTCGCGCGGTTCCAGACTGTCGCGCCTAGAACCGCTCGGCCACTCCGGCCGGCTTATGTAGTTCTCAATTCGTTCGAGCAATCAATTATTCATAATAGGAAACACAGTCATAACTTAGTCACTCAAAATGATTCAGAAATTTTACTTGTTAGAATGAAATCAGGCGATGATTCTTCTTGTCTTCAGGCTCGTGCTTTGAAGCAGTCTGCTAAGCTGTACAAATAAAATGCCTCGTATTTTGGGAGCGTTGTATAATCAGTCCGGAAACCTCAGATCCAGCGGATATTTGGCTTTGATGAAGTTTAACCTTCCGAAGAAGTAATGGAGCTCTTGGATTATTAAATGCAGGTTCGTATCCAGTCTTTCGAAAGTTCCCTTCTGATTAACAACTACGCAATTTATCGATGAATATCTTTAATTCTCAAATGTCAAATAATGTAAATTGTTACACACCTTCTGTATGAAGGAGCAATATATATATTTCCCTTTTAATCGTACAGTTTCGTATCAGTTATCTTTTGTCATAAATCTCAATATTCACATTACAGTTCCTCAAACAATGCTCAGACTAATCGGCACGAAGACAATCTCGGAAGCTTTTTTCTAACAACCACCAGAGAGAGTACTACAAAGAATAATTATGCGCTCATGGCATAGCTATTGTATGAAAGTACTTTGCGCATGGATTCTGCGAGACTACTTTGCGCATGGATTCTGCGAGTATGAAGATAGAAAATTAGTAAACGTCGTTCAAGGGTAGAATTGTATCAGAATAATTCATCGAATATAAAGAGATATTACAGTGAGAAAACTCAGAGAAATATCTTAAAGTCAAAGTCAACTCAGATTGTAACTTGACATGCATTGTAGAGATTATATTTCTCAGATATCATTCACATTGGAGGTACTTAAAAAGTCAATATTTGAATCTTGAGAAATCTTGTTTTCTTTTATAATCTCATTAATAGCACGTCTTTACCGTAGAGTATAAAATAACTTATGTAGATAACAAATTCGGAGGTAGGAATTTCCAAACACTGCTTTAGTTTCTGGGGTTTTCAGCAGTCGTCATACTGATTTCCTCTTACGTCTTTTGCACCGGCCGTTATTTTGTTCTCCCAATTCCCTCCCAGCACCCTCGCTAGCCCTCCCTTCTATCCCCTTGTACGGTAGAGGCTAAAAATTGTTCGTCTGCTTCCAAGAGGGTAGTTAGTTCTGCTGAATTGAAATGCACCATTGAAATACAGTTGAAAATGGAAATAAAAGCGGTGTCTTAGATATCAGAGGAAAACAAACCTTTGAGGGGGGAAACCGTAGCGAAAATACAAAGCGACAGGAAATGTATCATGAATTTTGTCGTAATCAGACAACTTTGGGTTCAAAATGGTTTAAGTGGCTCTGAGCACCATGGAACTTAACATGTGAGGTCATCAGTCCCCTAGGTCTTAGAACTTCTTAAACCTAACGAACCTAAGGACATCACACACATCCATGCCCGAGGCAGGATTCGAACTTGCGACCGTAGCGGTCGCGCGGTTCCAGACTGAAGCGCCTAGAACCGCTCGGCCACACCGGCCGGCCAACTTTGGGAAGTAAGTATGTAGTATGCCCTACATTATTCAGCTGCTTCAGTTTCTAGATCTTGTTTCGAACGCTCTTGAATAAATTATGTTCTGGAAGACAATGTTCCCAATTTTCATCTTTTATTGAAAATTGCCATTAAAACTGAACACACTTTAACTTACCGTAAATTTACAATGGAGCATTTAGCCCTCCAAGACAGTCACGTGTCGTAAGAGTTGGGTACAACGCACATTACTGTCTAGGAGTGATTTTGATTCAGGTGATGACGCTATCGCTGTCCGCTGACGCAGTTGGGTCGCGTAGTGGAATCGCGTAAGTCGTAAAGGCATAAGGTTCGATGCACACGGCCGCATAACAGCCGCGCGTGCTTGCAGCGCAGAAATCGTTTCAGAACACACACGACGGCATCGCAGCGATAATCCTGTAGCAGTACTAGATTCGAAGGCGACCAGTATGGACATAGGCAAAAGAAAGCAGGCATTGTGTTGGTTTATGAACACATTAAGAAATGCAACTGGGAGTATTGGACACATCCGCTGGTTAGTTCACAAATGCTGAAAGGTGCGTTGGTGATACTTTTTACGCAGGGTGGTTATGATTAAACTTCCGCTAGTTGTGCCAGTGTAGGCAAAGAAAAAAAAATACTGTATGGGTTCGCAGCCTTGTAGGAATGAAATGATATTTAAATCAAGACCCACCCCTGCCGACAGGCGTTGATATACTTCAACGGGGACAGTTGAAAATATGTGCCCCGACCGGGAGTCGAACCCAAGATCTTGTGTTTACATGGCAGACGCTCTATCCATCTTTTTTCCATTTTGTTCGGTATTGTTCGTTGCGTTTGGTCTGGGCGGACGTCACAAGACATCCGATCAAGTTGATCATTGATTCCTTTACTCAGTTCTTTTTTTATTACAGAGGGCGAGCAGCCGTCTCACCGCATACAATGAGCTACCGTGCCAGCATCCATCTGAGCCAACGAGGGCACAGAGTATAGTGCAACTCCTGGGACTTATCCCTCGCACGCACATACCCACATTCCCAACTTAATGTCCGCACACTACATTCGTAGTGCCCCTGCCCACTACACTCATTACTCGCGGCAGACAATCTTACTGAGTCCTGTAAGAGTTCCGGCAATACGTGTGCATCCGCACAGGAGGAGGTCAATGGCCGATTAGCCTTTACTATGTGTGAAGATGATATCTGTGTGTGGACATAAAGTTGGGAATGTGGGTCTCACGGGGAGCGTGCAAGGGATAAGTCCGTGCGGTCGCACTGTCCTCTGTGCCCTCGGTGGCACAGATGGATAGAGGGTCTGCCATGTAAGCAGGAGATCCCGGGTTCGAGACCCGGTCGGGGCACACATTTTCAACTGTCCCCGTTGATGTACATCAACGCCTGTCGGCAGCGCAGGGTCTTGATTTAATTATCATTTCATTCTAGAGCGCTTCGTTTATAGGAATGATGTTCAGACTGTACACTGCAGAATTTGCGTTGTTTGTAGTGGTTGTGTCAGGACTTACCGTCATGCGCCCGTGCTGATATGGTGACGTATGATTGAAACACAGACATCACTGTGCATTACATGTGCAGACAGTCAGCATGAGTCTGGAAAAGGTGAGCTGGGCCTCACTCGCGAAGCCGTTTATCAAAACAGCTCGAATAGTGCTGCTCCTCTTCGGGACTATCGACACATTAAACGAATACGGAGGGGTCGTCTTTCCGCATCAGGGTTGAAGATCATGATTCGGAATCACTGGCCGATCATTTCAGACTGCGCGTCAGCCAAAATCACCAGATTTCAACCCGTGTGATTTCTGGCTGTGGGGTTACCTGGAGGACTGGGTTTATCGACGAGACACTTAACACATGTTGGCGGTCGAAGATGAGCATAGGGAGGAAGGTAGTCAACATCCCACCTGAGATGTTTCCGGGCAGCAGTAGAGAAATCACTAGTGTGGTTCCAGGCGGTCGTGGATGCAGATGTCGATACATTGAGCAACTTCTGTAACCTGGACCGGAATCAACCAGTGTTACCCTCTTATCTGAAAATTAAAACGTGTCTCTTCCTAGGGTTCATTCTTTATTTCTCTTCCACATGTTTCCACGAAGTTTCGTTGTCCTACGATCACTCCTTTTTCGTGGGGGCCCTCGCAAGTAGCGAAAATTTCATTATAACCACCCTGTAGATTTAAGATGATGATGTCCCATACTCCGTGACAGAGCGAAGGGGACGATGCGGAAGACCCGCACCGCTCTACTAGGCAAGGTCCTAGCGGAGGTGGTTTGCCATTGCCTTCCTCCGACCGTAATGGGAATGAATGATAGTGATGGAGACGACACAACAACACCCAGTCATTTCGAAGCTGGTGAAAATCCCTGACCCCGCCGGGAATCGAACCCGGGACCCCGTGCTCGGGAAGCGAGAACTCTACCGCGAGACCACTAGCTGCGGACGTAGGTTTAAGAGGGGATGAAAATAAAGTTTTGCAGCAGTGCCCTCACAAAATTTTCCACGCACTTAAAACCGTGCGGCTTTCATGTTAATGTTATGGCCCCTAGCGAGATGTGTCCAGTTTTCAGGGTATTTCTTCACCTCGTCAATGAACAACTGCACATCCAGACCGCATGCATCCGTGGCAGGCTGACGGCAGTTGTTGCTAGGGTTGCGAACAACCTATGCACTGTCCAGTTCTGTCACGACGACTGCTGCTTTCGCTGCGATCGACAAGATCGCAGACCGAGTCAGTTGGTGCTGTGGTTAGCACACTGGACCTCCATTCGGGAGGACAACGGCTCAAACCCTCGTCTGGCCATCCTAATTTAATGGTTCAAATGGCTCTGAGCACTGTGGGACTTAACTACTGTGGTCATCAGTCCCCTAGAACTTAGAACTACTTAAACCTAACTAACCTTAGGACATCACACACATCCATGCCCGAGGCAGGATTCGAACCTGCGACCGTAGCAGTCGCGCGGTTCCAGACTGCGCGCCTAGATCCGATAGACCACCGCGGCCGGCCATCCTAATTTAGGCTTTCCGTGATTTTCCTAAATCGCTCCAGGCAAATGCCGAGATGGTTCCTTTGAAAGGGCACGGCCGATTTCCTTCGCCATCCTTCCTTAATCTGATGGGACCGATGACCTGTATGTTTGGTTCCCCCCCCCCCTCCCCCAAATCAACCAACCAACCAAGCTCGCAGCTTCACTGCCGTAGGGCGCGTGTCTTCATTGTTTCGCCATGTACTGCAAAAGCGCGCGAGAAAATGACGGTGCGAGAGCTCGCGGTAAGAAATCGCGCAGATGCATCGAACGTAAGACGTGTGGTCAGTGGTTCTATAGTGTTCTGCGATTTCGCAGTCCAAAGAAATAAAACTGACCTGCACAAGGTAGCCGAATTCCCGACAAAAATGCCAGATGCACATTGCATTTCAGTGCAGAGAAAGGAGATGCGGGTTCCTGAAGTTGTTTGTTCCCTTATAGCTAACTAAGTTAGCGCCCGTTGCTTCACTCGCGTAGACTGTATGGTCAGCACAGACTTTTTTCTTTTCTGTTTTTTTAAATCGGATTTTTATGTTGTTCATAAATTGCCGCACCTGCTAAACTCTCCACGCTAATTATGGTCATTGAAGCACGGTTTTGCCGGCCGCGGTGGCTGAGCGGTTCTAGGCGCTTCAGTCCGGAACCGCGCGACTGCTACGGTCGCAGGTTCGAATCCTGCCTCGGCCATGGATGTGTGTGATGTCCTTTTGATAGTTAGATTTAAGTAGTTCTAAGATTTAGGGGACTGATGACCTCAGATGTTAAGTCCCATAGTGCTCAGAGCCGTTTGAACCATTTGAAGCCTGGTCTTGTCCAAATGTACTTCTGATCAAAATGCGATTCTGGTAGCCGGAGTTCGAGGTTTTTGTCAATCATGCCTTTTACGTTCTTGTGGTGATGTTTCCATAGAAACTTTCATTTCGAAACATATATTTCTTTGTATCTAACCCGCAAGTGAACATCAGTTTTCATAGCTGTAGCTTTAAAACATTTTTAATATAATGGAATACTTTCATAAAAATTTTTATCCCTTTTTCACTACCTTAGAGGTTGAATTACCAAAAACAATAAAACACTTGTTTTTTAAAATTTCTAACAAAGAAGCCAAATTCAGATTTTCATAAAGAAATAATTTCATAAAAATTTTCATCCCCTGTTTCACTCCCTTAGTGGCTGAATTTCCAAAAACACTGAAATAATGATTTTTTTGCTTCCAAGCGAAAAGTCAAATATCAGTTTCGTACATGTAACTTTAAAAATGGTTTAGTACTTCTTCAACGATGATTTAGTTTGAAAAAACTTTCACCCTCTATTTTACCCACTTCGTGGCTGCATTTCCGAAAATGCTGAAACGGTTTGTTTTTATTTCTGACAGAAGTAAAATACCAATTTTCGTAGTTCTAGCTTCAAAATTGTCGTAATAGCGACACATTTTCACAAAGCCTTTCATCACCTATTTCACCCCCTTTGAGACGAAATTTCGGAAAATCCCTTCTTAAACGACGCCTACTGTACAAGACCAACACCCTCTGCAAATTTCAAGTTTCTGTCCTTTGTGATTAGGGCTGGGCGATGATGAGTCAGAGAGTGAGTCACTGAGTCGCGACGTTGCCTTTTATATATACGTATTGGTCAAAGCAGTTAACAGATCGGAGAACTGCAAGGGCATACCACATCCAGTAGGATTACACTTAATAGTACGCTATGACTTTGAGGGATGTTTCACTTTTTAAGGGAAAAAATGAGAGTGTTCAACGTGGAACGGACGCCAGTATATGCGTTGGTGGGCTAGTTAGCGGAGGCTTATGTTGGCTGTGTGCAGTGGCGGCGAGTGTTCCCGTTGCAGCCCTTCACCAGCACGCACCAACTTCTCCCCAAGTCGCAGGCTGGCCCTGTTTACCACCTGTCAAATGGCGCCGAGCCAAGTTTGCACGTTACGCCTCCGCCCTGTCCTTGACAACAAACTGTAGGGCGCTGGTACGGCGATAGCACAACAGGACCAGAGCGTAAACCGCAACTCAGTGTTCTTCGTCAATCTTCCGTCTAACCCACTCGGAACTCCAATCTATTGCAGACAAGCAAATGCTTTCGAACATGAACCGTTTCAAAAGACAAAGTGTTTTGACGTACCGTGTCAGCGCAGTATATCCAATACAGATCCTCTGGACTACAGATTCAGCTTGCATTTCTATCTGTAGAAGTGATGGAGAAGAAACTAACTATCCAACAAAGCCTGGTCATCTTGCCCTACGTTGTCCGTATTTGATCATGTGCTCATGAGGTGCTAAAAAGATACATCTGTAGACTTTCAGAATAAATTGGGATAAAGTTGCGTTACAGATGTTGTGTGATTATTTTTGTTTCTAACCAGCTCATCCAGCAATGTTTCGCAATTGGTAAAGATGTATGGGAATTGGATATACATCCTAATCTTTTTCTCTGCCCCCCTCTGTCCAATTCCTCCTCTCTCTGTCCATCTGCTCCTCCGCTTGTTTCGCAGACTACTCGTCATTCCCCTCTCCTCACCACCCCTTCTGCCCAGTTACTCTTGCACCCCGCTTTGTTACTGTTACTGCAAATTCAGATTCATTAGTAATAGTATTCCAATTACAAGCGTTAAAAACGACTGCGAGAAAGAAACAAATCCGTGTATTTTCAAAGCGGAACACAACAGTGTTTTCTTTCTCGCAGTCGGTTTTAACGACGAACATGTATAGTATTGTATTATTGTCCAGACTGACGTTCAACTTGTCATATTTAAGGAATAGCCAAGTATGTACTACAGGCATGCTTCACACACGACAGGGCTTTAACTCCAAACAATTCTACATTCAGAAGTATGGTATCGCCCAGAAATGGCGGTGTCATACCAAAGTCGGCAACACGAAGATAGGAAGAAAGAGAGAAGGGGAAAATATTGTTGTATATTATTGTCCAAAGAATCAATGAGTCAGCAATGTCAGTCTAAATGCTCAATAGATTTACAGTTTAAAATGGTTGATTTTCAAATTACTGTTATCACGTGTCGTAATGGGTTGGGTTAGGAACTATATGAGCCTCGTGCTCATTTTATTCCTGCAGACTGGGCTGATTAAACACCAAGAGAAGTGCCACAGGAGGTTAAGACACCGGTCTCGCATTTGGAATAAACTGGATTCAAAGCGCCGTTCTGGCATCCAGTTCTATACTTTCCGTGGTTTCCCAAAATGTTTTGTGACAGTAACGTTAAGTTCCTTGAAGGAAGACGCTACGTATTTGCTTCCCCATATTTGTCCTGTTCAACCATGTGCTGTGCTTTCAGTGTCTAGGTTTCGTCAAAAAGTCATCATTCTTTTTTCCTTCTGTTTACATCGAAAAAACGTACCACTGTATTAAGGACAGGTGGAATAAAACAGGCGCTATATAGGGCAGGACAGCTGACTAAATCAGCAGTTATCGATCATTGGTTGAATGCAGAACATGGGATGGAATACAGAAGCACGAAGATTCCGCTATTGACTCCTGTTTCTGGGAGTATGATGTCCAATCGCGCCCGAATTAGTTGGAGTCGCCGTATACAACTTCACCAAGGTATAAAAACACGTCACCTACCCGGTAAGAAACATGCTAACCAAGAAACGTTGCTTTTCGTTTTCGGATCCGACCTCTCACTCAACGACCTATTTCTACATCATTTCTGTATAATGAGCTGTTAGCAATGTGCGAGCACTTTGGTTTGTTGCTTGGTGAGTGTGTTAGTCGTGTATCGTCACGATAATAACAGCATGTCGGGATCTACGCAGGCAGTCAACATCATTGTCCGAAGATAGCGAGAAACTGATTCTTGAATACATTGCAAAGGTTTTTTGCGACGCCATCAGATGCGACGTTCGGCAGCACCTGCATCAATTATTAACTTTGAACACAACTGGTGCTGTGCAAGGGGTCAACTGTAATATTTCATAAACGGCTCCGCGCATCGAACCTCCAGTTTCTGCAAATAGTAGTAAGACTCAAGTGTTTTGCTGTAGAGTTTATACCCGTGAGCCTTTTTTTATTTTTGTATGGTAACGGGCTATTGCTGGCAACAATACGCTTTTGTTTTCTTCCGAGCGAGAGAATCTGCGTTCTCTGAGCCGTTCATACATCATTAAGAGAGGCAAAAACTGATATAAACCTTGTTAGATGTGACTATTCGTAACCTTAGGCGTCCGTTGCCACTTAACTATCACACAGCACTGCGGAAATTACGCTGAGACTATACATTTTACATTAACTTTTAGCCTTTTAATTGTCTGTTTCTACCAAAGCATTTAGTGATAACTAAAAAGAATTGCGTCACTACATATCTCTTTTACAAGAGAAAGCTTAAACTTCCATTGGACAAAAAGAACATTTTATTTCATTGAAGCAATTTAAATTTGTGAATATTAACGGTACACCAAAGCAATAGTTCTTTTGAGTTGTGTCCCTCCTCGAAAAGACTGTTTTGGTATCTTAAACTGTTTATTAGGTGCACACTGTGTGTGTATGAGTTACCTGCTGCATCCTTTAAACGTCCCGATTTCACTTTTAAGAGCTCCCTACCATGTTTTCCCCTTCTCTCTTTCTTCCTATTTCGTGTTGCCGACTTTGGTATGACACCGCCATCTCTGGGCGATACCATTCTTTTGAATATAGAGTTGTTTGGAGTTAAAGCCCTGTAGTGTGTGAAAGCTGTTGTATTTACTTGGCTATTCCTTGAATATAACAGATTTTACCGAGTGTCGCCTTTATTTAGCATTATCATTACTTCCTATCAGTTTTACTTAAAGCTTACGTATTTCCCTACAACGCTTGAGTCTGGAATGAAATTACACTTGATGTTCTGTTTCGCTAATTAACTAAGTAAAGACGGCGGTTCTTTTTAATATACGTCCACACAGCTCAGTTTTTGTTGAAAATAAAGGGTGTTCAGCAAGTATCGTGGATGGAGACTAAAAAAAAAAAAAATTCTCGCTTGAGGGCATATCGTTAAAACAGAGTCCGACATCACTCTTCAGTGGATTTCGGCGAACGAAAACATCAATTTGAGAATATTTTTCCGCTTTACTTTCAGGTCCATTATACAGCAAACCACGGACTAAAAATGTTTGTTCACTTCCTCGTGGTTGTGATTTAGCCTTGGGCAAATAAGGCGGTGTGTGCTTTGAGAACTCCAGTAGCCTACGGCGATTTGATTCTTCAGATGTTAAATTTGATTCCGGTCAGTATTTCTGTTCTGATTCATCGGTGTGGCAATCGGCGACAACGGCAGATTCTTGAAATCGGACCGCTGGGGGGAAATACTCACTGCCCGTATCGGCAGTAGTGATTTACGGTTTCGCTGGTGTCCCTTTCACTCCATTTCTCCAGGAAAGCCCACTGGCGATCGTTCTCCGTTTGCTATAACAGCGGATTTCGCATCTTCCAGAAAATATACACCGCTGACACTGTTAACATTTGCTCCTTTCTCGCTGAATTTATCAGGCGGAACGTTGAGGCATTTCTTTGGTGAGTTGCCACACCCGATGATGGCGTGGAGGGATGAAAACGGCTTTATAGGCGTATTATGCACAACAAAATGCAAGTAACTCTCTTGTTCGCCATATTATTTACTGCTAGAACTACTTATAAGAACATTATGACTTCTCATGGGCTGGCCCTGTTTCTCATCCTGATACCATAAACTGCAAAGTTCCCAGCATCAAATATTGTCTTTACTGTTGTATAATGTAAATTCGTTGACAAAGGAAAGCTTTTAAAACGGACATATGGCAGAAAGTGCCGTTTTGTATCAATAAAAAATGTCGTAGTAATTAGTCGTTTTTCATATTGTGCGCTATTAAAACAATGGAGTTTGATCGATTGCCACAATAGGCTTTGTCAAGAAATTTCTCAAGTGTTCAGCGGATACCAACTTTTAACTTTCGGAGTAGTTATATCAGAGGCCTTCCTGTTATGACAGCTTGGGAAATATTATAGCTTTGGAAATATTTGTGATATTGTAGGTATTCTCATTTCTTTAGATCAGTGACTGTTGACCTGAAAAACTATACAATAAAGAGTAACTGCCTCTATCTACCTTTCTTTGGTGTTCTCACTCTGTTTCGAGAGATGGATTTGTAGAAGCTTTTCAAAAATTTACAGAGCGGAAAACTACATTAAGACAGTGTTTGTCTTTCCTTACTCACGGATTTTCCCTAACGAATGAGCGTTTTCCTGACATCGTAGCCAAGCAAATACTTCCCCCGTTTTTTAAAATATTGTATTTACTTAAGCAGAAACTGTACATGTTATGTGAGACTTGTTCTCCACGTTGAATACGGATTTGAATGTCTTTAACTTGCAGCAAATTTCCGAAGAGAGTACGGAAGCGATCTTGTGACACGGTGAAGAAAGCGTGGGTCAGAGTTACGTCTGTGACGACGGAATCGTACAAGCGTCATACGTTTATTAGATTTAGTCTGTTGTTTACACTTTGAAGTGGGTAAAATATACACACATGGAAGCGCGCTTGTTATGAGTCAAGCGTAACTTGATGGTAGTTACGAAATTCAGGAGGGTACTTTCCTTCAGTTTCTCTCAAGTGTTAGACGTCAGGGGTGGGCTTGAAATGTGACTGCTACGATCCCTATAGACCATAACTGTAATCTAAAGAAAACTGAAAACTGCCAAAAATGTACACTTTGTCTTCTAGTCTCGCAAAAATCGATGTCTCTAACCCACCTTTCATGAGCGCCTACGACGACTCCTCGATATTTTGATGCGACAGAAATGTTTTCACATTAAACCTTACGTCGTATAAGCACTGTGTTTAGATATTTATTGTATTTAGATACCACTAACTTTATGGGTTTAGATATTGAGATGGTTGTTCTGTCCTGCCCACTCGTCTAATGTAGGGTGCCTATCTAAACAACAATTCAAGCAAATCATACTAATGGAGTTTAGTACAGTAAATTAAATTGACAATACTTAACTTTGCCTTTTCACAAAGAGGTGTCGCAATCAGTTGGCGACATGCAAATAATTAAAAATATATTCAATGAAGACAGATCACAAGACACGGCCAAATCGTTTGGATCGCGGTTCGTCTTCTAGTGCGGCTCTTCTAATGCGGCCGCTGCTGCTTTTTTTTTTTTTTTCCTTTATTGAATTTCGATTCCCCCCGAAGGGGGCGGGCTGGCAGCAGCTTAGTACGCTACTCTTCAGCCTACAGACTTTTTTAAAACGCAAGAAGAAGATAAGAAACAATAAAAGCAGGCGATACAACGGTGACTTAAATTGTAAAACGGCGGAAAATTGTGGAAAGTTAAAACATAAAACAAAGGGTTGGCAATGCGAATAAAATACACAGGAAGCAGACAGGTAACATAGTAGACAGACAAAAAACATGGCGACAGTCTGGTTTCTGTTCGCAAGAGATATAAAAATCACACCCAGCGACAGTATGATGTCCGTTCGCAACACTTCGGAAAAGACACAACACTGAACACTGCCGGCCAGTGTGGCCGTGCGGTTCTAAGCGCTTCAGTTTGGAACCGCGTGACCGCTACGGTCGCAGGTTCGAATCCTGCCTCGGGCATGGATGTGTGTGATGTCTTTAGGTTAGTTAGGTTTAAGTAGTTCTAAGTTCTAGGGGACTGATGACCTCAGATGTTAAGTCCCATAGTGCTCAGAGCCCTTTTTTGAACACTGAACACTGAACACTAACTGTAAACACTGCACTAAAATGTCGGCACAAAGATGACACAACATAGCCAAGGGCAGATGGGGGGGGGGGGGGGGGACCTGGACAGATGAGGGAGAAAACAAGGAGGGAGGAGAGGAATAACGAAAAGGGGGGGGGGGAACGGAAGGAGGTAGAGGACTAATAGAGGGGTGGGGCTGGAGCCGCGGCTAGCTGGAGCGGTGCTAATATTCTCCTCGTATAGTGGTCACTCCTGTCATCGTATCGTCCTAGACAGCATTGTATTGGTTGACGTCGTCTCACTGCCTTCTCTGCTGTATCGTTCCAGGCCGACGCGCCGGTGCTTGATGTTACGCCGGAACAATGGTAACAAGGAAGACGTTTCCTAAAGCGTTCGTTTCGATCATAGCATACTACGGAACTGAAACTTGCACCATCCGAAATCCTGAAAAGTAGAAGCTGGAAGCATTTGAAATGTGATGCTGTCGAAGAATGCAGTAATTAAACGCTCAGACAAAAATACGATACGAATAAGTGCTACAAGGAAAAGGAGAGAAACCAAGACTGTGGAAGGCAAAGGGACAAGTTAGTGGAGCAGTTGCTACGGTTCTATGAATAAACTTTACGCTGGAGTGAATAGTGGAGGGATAATACTAGGTGCAGGCAAAGGCTAGGGTATGCTAAACGGATTATGGAGGATATAGGGAGGGGGGGAGGGGGAATTGGGTTGATTTGAAGGAGGAGACCAAACTGCGAGGTCATTGGTCTAATGGAAAGAAAAAGCTGGAAGCATTTGAAATGTGATGCTATCAAAGAATGCAGTAACTAAATGCTCAGACAAAAATACGATACTAATAAATGCTCCAAGGAAAAGGAGAGAAACCAAGACTGCAGAAGGCACTTAAGTGAAAAAAGCACAAGTTAGTGGAGCAGTTGTTACGGTACTATGAATAAACTTTACGCTGGAGTGAAGAGTAGAGGGATAATACTAGGCCGGCCGGAGTGGCCGAGCGGTTCTAGGCGCTACAGTCTGGAACCGCGCGAACGGTACGGTCGCAGGTTCGAATCCTGCCTCGGGCATGGATGTGTGTGATGTCCTTAGGTTAGTTAGATTTAAGTAGTTCTAAGTTCTAGGGGACTGATGACCTCAGAAGTTAAGTCCCATAGTGCTCAGAGCCATTTAAACCATTTGATAATACTAGGCGCAGGCAAAGGCTAGGGTATGCTAAACGAATTATGAGGGATATAGGTTGGAGGGGGCGGGGGGGGGGGGGGAATATGTTGATTTGGGGGAGGAGATGAAACTGCGAGGTCATCGGTCTCATGGGATTAGGGAAGGATGGGGAAGGAAGTCGGCCGTGCCCTTTCAAAGGAACCATCCCAGCATTTGCCTGAAGCGATTTAGGGAAAACACGGAAAACCTAAATCAGTATGGCCGGATGCGCGATTGAACCGCCGTCCTCCCGAATGCGAGTCCAGTGTGCTAACCACTGCGCTCCCTCGCTCGATAGCGGTGATGGAATTTAACGTTTATGCAGTGACAAAAAGTTTAGCACAAGGTCGGAAGAGATGGAGGAAAGAATGGAATCATTTGGAAGAATGGTGTCTTTAATAAATGTCAAAGGAGATCGTCTGACATACAGGGCAGATCAGGAAACTCTTTTAACGAGCAATCTGGGAGACTCGAAATAGCAGTGTGCCACATTATACAGAATTTTTCAGAAACATGATCCCGACATACTGTCGATTAGAACAGCGACCAACACAATATAAAAAATATTGGCATATGTCTACAGCCGCAGTTCATATTTTGCCTGCTGGCCATCGGTTTCAGTACCATCAGGCCATCCTTAAAATATAGGCAGTCCCTTATACCTGGCGCGCAGTCCTCATAGTGGTAAAAGATTGCCGGTATTTTAAGGTTGGCCTGATGATGGTGATTGCTACTGTAACCGGTAGACAGTAGGAAAAATAAAAATTGCAGTGTAGCCTAAAGCACATTATTTTTTTCTTCGCGTTTCAGAGAGATTCAGCCGATTCCATAAAATTATAGTTCTGCATAAATTGAGACAAAAACTTAAAGTAAATTTACACAGGGCTACGAAGTTATTGTTCTCAAAAGGACTATATACTTTTCCAAGGATATATCCCTCGGGGTACCTTTAACAATTACGTTTAGGATCAAAGTTCTCATTTACCTTTCACAAATGTTCAGTGTGCCGTCCACGGCACGAAGGACAAACAGCCCTGCGGTAGTCAGGTTCGTCCCGTGGCGAAACCCCAGATCAAGTTCTCACGTCTTCGCCACCACAGTCATCAAATCTCATTATTATTGAGTCTTTGTAGTTTGGTTTGAGGAGAAGGGTGCATGATCGCTATTCACGTCCATTGTTGTTACACCAGAACTTACCATCATTGTGAAGGAATTAGAACGTTCCCTTGAAAACCATACATGAGCTTTACATATCCATTCCGAGACGATTTGAAGCTGCTTCGAGTGGCAACGAGTTGGTAATTTTTTGTGTTCCGATGTTTCCATATTTTCATCCAGTCCCTGTAAAACATTTATGGTGAGTCTTCACTACTGAGCATAGGAGCGCTTATGTTTGTCTACATAGCAATGGCGGGACTGTTCAGGAAACAAACTGCCGGTACATACCACTTGAACATATCTCGACTATGACTGAAACATCACGGCACATGTCTTTTGCTTCTAAGTCACTGGTGCTATCGTATTAACCAATAATCTTAATTGAAAACTATAAATAATCTTTGTAAAAAAACGCGAGTTAGCCCCGGTTCGGAGCTTATACTAAAGTGGGGCTCCCACTATCACTGACTGGGGAAGTCAGTTCAAAGGTCTGAGGGAGGAAACAGCATACGATCTCAGATAGGACCAGTCTTAGTAAAGCAATGTGCGGTCAAACTAATCTTCGGATTGATAACGTCTTCACCTTACCAAGTAGTCTTAAAAGGCACAGTAAATAGCAAATCTGTAGTTATTCGTGTCTGGAATGCTGTTAACAGGCATTGTATCAATCGAGGAGACAATCTCATGTTCATGCTGCCTGTTAGAAACTTAATATCATTAACTGGACGCTTAATACTCCGAAATTTGCGTATCTTTTTATGAAATCTTTAAGTATTCATAATTAGGTCTACACCGTCCGTCGAAAACGTTCTGAGACTGATTTTTTCCCTGACTTATAATCTACGTCGCTTAGTAACTAAGGTGGCAGCGTCACTCAACAACCGTAACATGCTTTTATTCGTCCAGTCAACTTGGAGCAAGCAGTCTTATGTAGTGAACATGGGGCAGTAGTGTGTTAATCTTGCCATGGAGGAACATCTGTAAATCAAGTGTTCAAGATAGTCTCCAGAGAGACTTGAAGAAGCGGAAAATGTGCGTGTAGTTTATATCGTACGCTTTGACACCTAAACAAAAAGCCTGCTGCAACTTAAACGTAAAACTCGGAGAGTCTTTTTCTGGGAAAAATCGTCACGCGTGAGTAGACTCGGTGTTATCAGTACGACCCTAAACCAGAACGACAAAGTACAGAATTGCCCTTTCATGGTTCGCTCAGAACGAAGAAGATACTAATGTGACGCGGAAGTTGAACAGTATCCCAAAGATACATGCACATTATACTTAAGTGTGGAGAGACTACATAGAACACCTAATGCATTAAAACCACTATCTTAATTTTTCTTTATTTTTTATCAATACAGCCTCGAAAGTTTTTGGACTGGCGCAGGTATATTCACTCTAATTCCCCAACTATAACTTACTTATGAGTACAGACCAAATCCGATCAACGATTTGATATTTTCCCTTACGATGTCATATACCGAATACATTAATTAGAGTTGTTATTCTTCTCAATGTGTTATATTAATCGTCGAATTGCATAGAAAAGGGCGAAAAGAACATTCGAGCAGTGATCCCATAACGCAAACTTTTCCATCATAACGAAAAATCAGATGCATCGTGCCAGGGTAGAAGATTACTGTAGCTTATAATTTCTTAACGGGGCTGAAATGCAGTGTCCCGGAGTTCAAGTTCACGATCAATAACCTCAGCTTAACACTTACATCTCACCAGAAGTCAAAAACATTTGTACAATGGCCGTATTACCGAACAAACTTGAAACATTCGCCTTTATGCTGTTTCCAACAGCGTTTTCTGCAGGACGGCATGTAAAGCCAGTGAGGCTCCACAGGTTCACAAGTTATCCCTGAGAAGATGTTTCAGAGCAGAACGCGAGTTACATTAAACATAATGTTAGCGAGAGAATGCGGTCCGCTCTGCGGAACTAACGTGTTCATTATTTTCTGCCTGCAGCTGGTCGTACTGTACTTTCAGTACGGTCGGCAAACATCGGCAGACCTGACTCGGAAAATACAAAAAAGATGCGTACAACACATATCACCATTTTACGCGCCGTCCCCATCTGTACACCAGGAAAAAAAGAGAGCCTTGTTACTCAAATATACCATGAGAATATAATTTTAGACTTTTTAAAGACGCTAAACATTATACAACACATAATGCAAATTTGTTTAAGGCCTCTGAGGGAACAGTCCTTTCCGAACACTAGGAAGCAATTAAAAGATGCTCAGTCTTCAAAATGATTCTAGACATAATTTGTGATGATTTTTTTGTCGTGGGAAGATTATGGTCGAAATGCGTTGTTCATATTTTTATGATGCAAGTTTACAACTGGGGTTACATTAAGTAAGAAATCTCAAACACAGAAATAAGAAAATCAGTAACAGCTATAGCAGAAAAAATACTGATTGTATTTGATTGTAGCAAAGGAGAAGAAGAGAGATAATCCGCTTGCGGGTAGACTGTGGCAGCAATGGACGCAACAGAAGGCATGAGAGCGGGAGAGAAAGGAGAACAATGAGAAGTGACGCTACCCAAATAATGTAGGCAGGAGTAGGAAAGTTATATAATTGACTGATAGAGGAAAGTAGGCGTTTGCTTCATTGTTTGAGAGAGATAAATGGTGTACGTACTAAATTTTTTAGGGTGACGAAAGAGATTGTTTAAGATTTCTAATACATCCTAGAGGACATGGAGTAGACTACCGGGTAACTTATTCCAGAAGCAGAGCAGATGTGGAGTACGGTACTTGGCTTACGTGGTCACAACTATTCTATTTTATAGGCGTATGAGGCACTAGCCTACTCAAATAGGTGGATGTTGAAGACGTAACGCACACAAGCATGGATGGTTAACTGTGTACACAGTTTTCATTGCTCGTGTCGTTTTGGACTGTATTGCAATAGCGGAAGTGACCATACAACTTTCCGCTTCACATGATGCGGAATATCTTCAGAAATGATTGGGCATAAGACAAGCTGCAGCGTTGAACTAGTGTCGGTAGCGTCTCTGTTTGGTCTCTGGGGTGCTCACGGAAAACTGCTACCAAATTTTTCTGTATTGTGGCCAAAAGCAGGGGACAAGTGTTCAAGGTTCAAATGGCTCCAAGCACTATGGGACTTAGCATCTGTGATCAGTCGCCTAGACTTAGAACTGCTTAAACCTAACCAACCTAAGGACATTACACACATCCATTCCCGAGGCAGATTTCGAACCTGGTGCCGTAGCAGCCTCGTGGTTCCGGACTGAAGCGCCTAGAACCGCTCGGTCACAGCGGACGGCCGAAGTGTTCAAGGGATTCAGGACTTATCAACTACTTTTGGAATATCACAGGCATTTGGTCTGGATACTGAAGACAGATTGTCGTTCATTTCGGCGCTGGTAGTAAGATATATTTTCGATACTAGAACAATAAATTACTTTCTGTCTACGGCCGGAGAGGTTACCTCACGCTGGTAAAGATTACCATGTTGACAAGATATTTTCGTTTGCATTTGTCCAACTTACTTCTGCTACAGTGGTGTATTCGTAATGGGTGTGGAAATTTGTTCGCAACAGCGAACACGATCTCTCTCTCTCTCTCTCTCTCTCTCTCTCTCTCTCTCTTTCTCCCTCCGACCTGTGTCACCGTGGACGTCACTTTGAAAATGGTTGAAGTACTGACTTACATATGTCCTATGCTAGTGACTAAATGTAGGAGGTAGTGGTTTTTACAGCGCTGAGGTGGATGTCCTTACTCAACAACGGAAATAGCTCCCGAAAAGGCAAGAGATTATAGAAATGAGTGAACAATTGTGCAGGGTGTAAATTTTAAGTTGACAAACCAGAATAACTCGAAAAATAAGCGTCACACGAAAAAATGTGTAGAATCCAAAGTTGATTATTTTCGAGGGTGACATCTGCTGGTGCTAAAATTAGCCCGCCACTCCAGCCCCATAGGGGTGGGGCTGGAGGCAACTTTAAAATTTCAAATGGGAACCCCCATTTCTTATTGCAGAGTCAGATTCTACATAAAAAACCACGTACATTTTGTCTTAAACATTTGTTTTGATTCTTGCTAGTTGGCACTGTAATTGAAGAAAATGCATGTTCTCATTTTTGCATGGGCGCAATTTCACTTTGTTTTCGCACAAATTAGAGAGAGAAATAAATTAACATCACTTTCTTGTTGGCAGTTGCTGTTTGTGATAGCTTCAATACGAAATTAATGTTATCTGATTTATTTGTCTCTCTAAGTTATGAGAAAATAAAGTGAAAGAAAGCAGCATGTAATCAAAACTCTTATGTGTAATTGCTCACTCTTCTATATAACCTCTCACCTTTCCAACTAATTTTATGCACCGTTCAGTTAGGACATCGACACCCTCGCTTTAAAAGCCACTAGCTCCCCTCTTTAACAATGAAAAGCGCCCTCCGAGTTGTCGCGTACCGTGCAGCGGTCCCGCCGGGCGTGAAGCGACGCGTTGGTGCGCCGGTCAGTAATTTGGAGCGGCGATGTAATACTTGGCGGCTCGAGCGGCCGAGTACGACAAACCGGCCGGGCGAACAATGCGACCGCACCGGCGTCTCGTTCATTATGCTCGCTAATCCACCGCCCGGCCAAATTGGAGTTTCGGAGAGCGCCTGTCGCATTACCGACGCGATGCAAGCCAAACGTTATGGTTGGGAACCCGGAGCACACTGTTGGCTTTATCGCAAGGCACCATCTCCAGTGCCACGCTTTCAGGTTAACGAAACAGCCGTCGTGTTGTGACGTGCGGTTTCGGAGCCTGTAGTAAATTGCCCAACAAATGCTTTATTTCGGGAAATCAGTTTTACGTACACCACGTGCAGCTCGAAAGACACTCGCAGCAAGTGTGGATTTTTTCACAAAGGTGCTGCATTCAGACCACACCATTTCACTAGACACCTCCTTTGTCAACATCCGTTGTGGGTAAGTAAGGTGGACTATTATTCATTAGAGTATAGGGTCTTTGAAAAATATTCATCCAATTTCGCAAAACTGCATCTTTGACAGAAATGAAGACAGAAACTTGCGGTAAATCTTAACTTGGGCATCGAAAGTAAACGTTAACCTCTGCGCCAGTTGTAAGTCGCCTGTGGGGGTCTCCCTGGTGCAGCTCACTGGCTCGTTCATTACACAAAATGCTTGGAATCTAGATGGCGACAATACAGAAACAAATTAGTTTTGCGCTTTCCGTTTCCATAGGTGTAATTCAGTTACTACAAGACGACGGGTAGGAGTGTGCCATGATTTTCATAGCGAGTACAGCACTGAACGTTTTAAAAGTGTAAGCGAAGGGGTATAGGTGAGAATCTCGCATTCCGCCGCTGGCTAACATTTTTGATGACTGCAGTGCTTTCGCCTGCAACCACTGCTACCCGCGTTACATGCATGGTCTGCAAGTTATCCGTGCTCTGGCTTCCCAGGGTACACTCCCTTGGCAGACCCACACTTCAACAGTGCATTAGGCACGGTGTATCAACCATAACAAGCTGAACTGTGTCCAAAACAGGCTCATGAGGTGTCAGCCTCGATACCAGTGATGCATGCATCGCCGACAACAGTGCAGCAATTGTGAGAACCACTTCTCCTTTGCGAATCACGTGCCATACAAGCATCCATCATGCACTGGACTCGCATTTGGGAGGACGAAGGTTCAAACCCGCGTCCGGCCATCATGATTTAGGCTTTCCGTGATTTCCCTAAATCGCTCCAGCCACGTGGCGGGGTGGTTCCTTTGAAAGGGCACGGCCGACTTCCTTCCCCATCCTTCCGTAATCCAATGGGGTCGATAACATAACCTCGCTGTTTGGTCCCCCCCCCCCCCCCCCAAAAATCAGGCAACCAACCATTTATCTCCCTGCCAGATGTGTATTTAGGACGTCATCCGGCCGCTCCCCGCTGTTCAATTCGTCGTGCTCCACAACCAGTTCCGGACGGCGGGAACTGTATCAACAGGAGCCCTGTCGTCTTGAAACACAGCATTGGAGAACAAACATTGTTGCATGGGATAGACACGATCAGCCAAAATAGTCACTAAATCCTTGACGATAATGCGACCTTGCAAAGTAAATGGGGCTCATGCAACATCACTGTGTGGCTGCCTAGATCATCAGCGAACCCTTGCCATGTTTCACTGGTAAGGACGTAAACTCGGCTAGAAGTTAGTAACGTTGCGAAACAAGACTTATCCGACCAAATGACTTTCTTCCATTGCTCCATACTCCACGATTTATGGCTTCGGAATCACGTGTTGATGTTACGGGCATTTGCATCGCTGATGAGTGGTTTTGGAATTCCAGTTCGCAGTGGAATTCTCTGCTTATGGAGCTCCTTAAGTGCTGTTTTGATGCTGACAGGGTTCGCGAGTGGGACACACAATTCTGCAGTGACTTTTTCACCTGTCGGTTTCATCAGAATCCTCATCACTGACCATCTGTCACACTCTCTCAACACACACGTTCGTCCTCGTTGTGACTTTGAGGATGATGTTTTTCCGCTTTCCGCTGTATGTGGTATAAATCATCGATACTATGCCTCTTGAAACACTAAACAGTTCGGTTCTCTTGGTTAAGGAAGCACCGTCCATGCGGGGAACGTTCTCATTCACAAAGCTCAGACGTAAAGCTCTCACAGCTACGCAGAACACTCTTCTGATCACGACAGACATTTGCAACCCACTGCGGACATTACATAGGTGCTGTGCATGGTCAAACAGAACAGCGCAATCTGCAGGCTTGGCCAGCGTCTGCATCTATGTTCAAGCACGCATTTCTCGTAGTGTGTCCGTATTTTTGTCAGCCCTCTACCTTGCTTGTGTAAAGACTTCGTCAACAATGTCTGTGGGGGATCTCCAGTGTCGCAAGGGCAGTATTCCCACACTCGTAAACGGTTGCTCTGGTCGATGAAAAGTGTATGACGAATGGACATCACTTCGCCTCCGGGGCGATAGAGCGTGTGCTGCGAGTAAGGTAGCCGCAGAATTGCATGTGGGGCGTGAGAAACCCATTTCTGCCAGGACTGTACTGATGAGACAAATGCACCGCATAGCTTCAGTATCACATGTCCGACATCACCTTAAGCTCGTTTCCGTGACTTTCGGCCACTCACAAGTAGAACACACGGCAGTCGAATTTTTGTAATTTTTTGTGTTTATGGTACGGTGAGTTCAGAATTCAGGTATAAATTCCTTCAAAGCAATCGACCATGAAGTTTTCCGACCATCTTTAATTTCTTAAACAAGGCTCAATTTTTTTTCGACAGGTAGCGTGGCTCTGTAGCAGAAAGTTTAGCAGTCACGTAGGGACGCTGGATTAGATTACTGAGCGATGCAACTTTTTAAAGAAAGGCGCATGTTCGGCGAGCATTTCTGTGAAACCTAGGATACACGAAGATGGAAAAAAATCTGTAGCGCTAGAGGCTGGATTGCTGGTTAGAGTCTCGTTTCGGTCATTAATACTTCAGTTTTTTTTCATTTAGTTCGAATATCCACATCAGTTAACTATAAAACTCATCAAATGTACAGTAATTAGCACATATATAATTGCCATTTATATGAAAAATGCACGTATTCTTATTTCTGATTATACATCGCATACAGATACCTGGTTTTCATTGCAAATATAAATTTTTAAATACCGATCTCTTATAAAAGATAGTTAGTAAAGATGATTGAAATTGAAAAAAAGTTACAAATTACGATTTCTTGTCGTTATGTAGTTTACGCTTCACGGAAAAACTCATGGGACGTGTACCATTGTTTAAAAATTTACACCTGGGAATCTAACTTGTGCCGCGCACGTGGTAGTCGAGCATTCTACCACAGAGCCTGTCGAGAAACCAACCTCACTTTAGGGTATTATTGGCGCTTGTAAAATTCCAAAGTCTATTTTCTCCAGAATTTTTGAGAGTTGCTTCGACCTGCTTTGGAGGATCCAGATTTGAGTTCCCAAGTTTACGATCCATACGTAAAAATAAATACAAAAATTCGATTGCCGTGCCCTGCATTACGCTACAGAACCTGCTGCGGCATGTGGAGTGTCTTTGTATATGCAGAGCAGGCACGCGAAATGGGCATCAAGAGGTTTCTTGTTTTCTATTACCAGACCGACCAGAGCGAAAGTCTTCTGCATAAGGTGCCGCCGAAGGTTGCATTATTAGGATACACGAAAGCCCTCGACCCAGTTGCCACCGCCGACCATTTCATCTTCCCCCACCTACACCCCACCCTCCCCAGGTTCTCCCGTCCCTGCTGAGGAAGGCCGTCCTTCTGATGCCAAGCCCCATCCATCCGGCCTTGCGACCAGAGGAACAGTTAAAAGTCCCTGCTTAACTCCGGGGACAAACACTGCCAACTTTCTGGCTCCCATTACGCCGAGGTGTGGATATCTTTTGTGGCCGTGCTGACTCACGCGGGATTATTTCCCAGCGCGCTTCTCCAGTCCGCTACAGCATACTTGAGCCGCCTTTTCTCTCTTTCTTTTTTTTCCCCCGGAACTGCAGATCGAGGCGGGTCGGCCATTCCCATAAAGTTTAATGAGCGCATATCGCCGAAGTCGGCACTCGAGAACCGCCCAGCCATTACTACTCGATCTTCTCTGTTCTTACTTGGAGAATCTCTCAAAGAACTACTGCTGTTCTATTTATATCCATTAACTTGGCCATTAGAGCAGTCTTTTCGTACTTATTCCAATATTAGAAGCAGAACGGCGTGCTCTTCAGATTGCTTAAAGAAGAGATACGAAAGTGGCCACACCTAGTTCCGGCACCTCAAATATCTTTCGCCACATTTAAGATACTGTTGGTCTGTTTTCAACCGGACCAGTGATAATAGGCGCATCATACTGCGATGATGAACATACTTTCGCTACCTTTTCACCTGATGGAAACTGCAGCAGCTGAACTATAATGACATATTAATCACGACTACTTTCGTGACATTATAGTCACATCTTCTAGCATTAATTAATGCCTCGTCCCAATATGAAGCTCATTCCATGCAAATGTGACTAAACCACGATTCGTAATTGTTAGACCAGGTTTATTTTTATCAATTACAGTCACCGGCCTACCTTCAGCAATACGATTCTAACCAAATTCCTCAAATGAAATGACTCTGAAGCCGTGAATTATATTGGCCAAAACCGAATTCAGAGTAATACGGCACATACACGGCTTGCTTTCTACTTATAAAGTTCTCAGTTAATGTAGATTTGCCTGTATTTGTACCGCCATATAAATAAAATTGTTGTTTCCTCACCGTCGACGATTGAAAACGTACATTATACTGCATGATGACATCAGGCGTCCATCCAACATGCGATATATCACACTTAGAAAGAGCTGTAGGGCAATTCAATATCTCCCTAATATTCTCGAAGTACTTCTCCAATCATTGAAAATGAAAGGTTCTGTATAATTCAGTTCTACAGTACGGATAGCCTATGAACAGTTAACGACAAATTGCTTCCACTGCAGTTAGTTATAGGCTCCGAATCATACTTTGCACAATATGTCTAACTAGATTTCCGTCTCTGAACGTCAAAAACACCGTTGACGTAAAGAAGATACAAGACTATCTTAAACCAGCATATAACGAACTGATACAGTGTTGATTAGCAGGTGAAGAATACGGACCTGTCAAAACGTAATTTCCTTCAAAGCTCTGTCATGGTAAATAACAGAAGTTTCCTATCTTCCTGCATAAAATTGGCGTCGTGAAGTACGCAACCGTCATCAGTAGAATAACCAGAGGAACACGAGCAGAAGGTATACGTAGAAACAAAATGAACCGGCATCATGAGTGTGGAAAAGAACCCCGAACCTAAACCAGTTTAGAGTTTCTGAATATATCTGATATTGTCAGAATAGGAGAAAGCGTTTGTAAGCAGAAAATAAATTGTAATATTACAGAAATTTTAAAAATGTTCTATAAAAATTTCTAAAATTTTCCAAAGATTTTCTATATATTGCCTCAACCGCATTTCACAATAAAAGATTCTTTTTACGCTGACTGTTAACTGGGATATGGTTATATGACGCTAAAGAAGCGTTCAACAAATTTTTAACTGAAGTAAATGTCATCATCCATATTTCACTAAATCATTGCGACCTGTAGACGTGTACTTCGTTCAGTTTCGAGTGATTACGATAATTGATTGTATTTGGCTGCCTCTTGGTGTAGCCATTCGTTCGCCGATGTATGCGTTTGACAAATTTAAAGAAGGCACATCCTTTAACTCAGGTGGCCGTTTGCATAAGTATTCTTCAATATTGGCCTGTCTTAATATGTCAATAAATATTAATTTTGACAGAAAAATTTCTGTCCCGTTTCGGTGACGGGTTTAAGCTTTAATTTTGCAACGCTGCTTGGGGTGTTATTAGTGGCTTCTCCAGCAAAGTAAGTAATTTTGTGGAGAATGTACTGTTATGGTACAACTCATACGTCACAAGCGTTGGCACAGACTTCTGTGATGCGCACGATTCAGCCTGCCGCAGGAGCAAACGTACCCCAAAATCAACTGCAGTTTTACTGCGCTACGCCTTGTCAGGACTACGAAATCAATGAATTTGTCCTTATTGTGTAGCCAATGCAAAAATGCCGCTGATGATTATATCTCAACGGTTAATAAAGATTACGAAAACAATTAGATTACTATTTTATGTGCTCTCTTAAGTCCGTTCGTATATGTCAAAATAAATCAGGAATATTTTTGACGTACCGCTTATAATGAGGTGAAAGATTTCAGGAGGCATACGGTACGTTCAAGGACGTTACGAAGTATCCATACATCCGCTGCTCATGAGGTATTCAGTAACCTCCCGATTGAGCAATAGGAAAAGTGATGGCACATACCATAAGAATCTCTTTTTTTAAAAAATCTGTTTAGTTAAATCTTAATTCGTGTTAATTGTAGTGATAAATAGTTCGAAGTCTTGAACTAACTGAAAATATTTGAGGATTGATGGCATTTCAAACAGAGAATTCTTTAATTGAAAATTTCACTTTTTGTCGTTCATGTTGACATGTCCTGTCCAATTGCAATGGCGTTACGAGTAATGTGAACAAGGTAAGTTCGTAAACGGAAGGGTTGCTAGCTCATCAAGAGATTTTAATTGTTCCGCCCTTCATTAACGTGGCAGTGACACTAACACTAAACTTTGTGGGACACGATGTCCTGTCTTCGGAAAATCGTTTCCTGCTTTAATGAACGGGGTACTATGCTAAACGCCTGTCCAGCTTCAGATTGGTTAATCTAAACTTACCGTGGAGTTACAAAACAAGGCAGCGCCGAAAATTGAGTGACTGACAGTGACTGCAGAAACATATTAGGGCGAAGTGTAATAACTAGAGACGATCTGATATTAACAGGGAACAATGAACGAATTAGTTGCATTGTGTTGTCCAATAACGGTTATTCAAACAGCCATTCGTTTACGTTTACAATTTTCTGTTGCAGTGGTTTCAAACACCTTGCATTCTGTTCAATATAAATAAAAACGAAAGACTGTAGTTGGACAGTCTCATTAAATACAAATCATACTATATAAAAACGAGTCGCAGATTAATGAGAACGGTCTGAGTAACTCAGGCTGCGTAGCTTAGTGCGGCAGCAGTGATTTTTATTTTTTTCCGCGCCTCATCTCTACATAGGAAAAAATAGTTGCTGTTCGCTAACCCAGAATAGGTTTTTTCTTCGTTCTGGAACGTGGGAATTAAATTACTCTCGAATGAGGATATTACCCCTGAAAACGTTTTGGGACATATTTTATTGTTGCTTTTGTTGACTTGACTCACAATACTGGTCTGATGAAAATCCCCACACTAATCTATACTGTGCAAAAAAATCGGCATAAAAATTAGAACCTGCATCCACCCGAAGTTGCTTACTGTATTCAAGCATAGTTCTCCCTTTACAGTATTGACCACGAACACTTCTCTCCTTAAATAAAGAGAATATTCCTTGATGCCTTAGGATGTGTGCTATGAACCGATCTCCTCGAACTGTGTCATAAGTTCCTTTTCTCCCCGATTGGCTGCAGTATTTTCTCATTAGTAATCCGTTCTATCCATGTAATTTTTAACAGTATTCTGTAGCATTCTCTTCATGTATGTACTGTTCATTGTTCTTGTTTTTGTTTGTAGTATCCCATCCTTGTCGCCACTGTAGTAAACAAGAGAGAAGATGTTGTTATGGGTTACCGGTATCCTCTTTTTACAACACAAATGAACACATGGATTAATATGGTTCTATATTTACAAGAAGCTGTTACTTAAATTGAATGGAGTCCATGCTCGTGGTAAAAGCTCATCAGTAATAGTCCTCTTGCAGACAATATCGGCAATCTTACTGTTGCAGTAATCTTGTCGCTATATACTGGCTTAGCCTGTGCTGAGCTATTGCACTCAGTGAATGAATGACAGACGCCAACCTGGAGTAGGGAGTCGAGACAGTGAGGCTGTCCGGTCAGCGCGGCCTAAATACTTGCTGTCGAAAGGGCGTTGGCGGCGTGTTGCTTGTCGGTATGTTTCTGGCCTCTCTCGTGATAGGTGCGCTTGATCCAGCGCCTACTATCGATCTTCGTGCTATATCTTTGCCAAGCAATGTGCTGGCGACAGCTTACACCAGCACACTGTTCCATATAAGGCTACACTTCAGATGAATGCTTTCCGAATGTCTTCTGAACATCCAAATTTATATTGTGTTGCAACAAAATTTTCATATTCAGAAATGTTTTTCTTGGCGTTGCCAGTATGTTTATTATATGTTCTTTAGTTCTGCTATCGTCAGTTATTTTTGTGCAATCGTCATTTCTCACTTTTAGGGTCTCATTTCTTAATTTTATTCCCTCAGCATCATCTGTCTTAATTCCACTATATTCCATTACTTTTGTTTTACTTTTCTTTATATTAACCTTATAAGCCCCCTTAAAGACAACATTGAATTCATTCAAATGATCTTCCAAGTATTATGCGTTCTCTGACAAAACTGCGGAGTCTGCAGTAAACCTCAAAGTTCTTGTTTCTTCCCTCTGAACATCCGAAAAAATAACGTTTTGCCATTCGTGCACCCAGGTTCGTCGTTGAGTACACCATCGCAGGCGCTCCTGTCTGTGATGCAGCGTCAAGGGTAACCGCAGCCATGGTCTCCGAGCTGATAGTCCATGCTGCTGCAAACGTCGTCGAACTGTTCGTGCAGATGGTTGTTGTCTTGCAAACGTCCCCATATGTTGGCTCAGGGAACGAGACGTGGCTGCACGATCCATTACAGCCATGCGGATAAGATGCCTGTCATCTCGACTACTAGTGATACGAGGCCATTGGGATTCAGCACGGCGTTCCGTATTACCCTCTTGAACCCACCGATACCATATTCTGCTAACAGTCATTGGATCTCGACCAACGAGAGCAGCAATGTCGCGATACGATAAACCGCAATCGCGATAGGCTACAATCCGACCTTTATCAGAGTCGGAAACGTGATGGTACGCATTTCTCCTCCTTACACGAGGCATCACAACAACGTTTCACCAGGGAACGCCGGTCAACTGCTGTTTGTGTATGAGAAATCAGTTAGAAACTTTCCTCATGTCAGCACGTTGTAGGTGTCACCACCGGCGCCAACCTTGTGTGAATGCTCTGAAAAGCTTATCATTTGCATATCACAGCATCTTCTTTCTGTCGGTTAAATTTCTCGTCTGTAACACATCATCTTCGTGGTGTAGCAGTTTTAATGGCCAGTAGTGTAGTTGTCCGAATTGCTATAATAGAGTCCCACCGCGGCGGGCGAAAGTTTATTCTACCATTCTCTGAATGCTGTAGAGAAGAGTATATATTTTTTTTTTTTTTTTTTTTTTTTTTTTTTTTTTCCTTAGGGACATTCGAGTTCTTGAAGTATTAACGTGGCATCCACTGCAGATAAGTTCGCTGTTAGTACGGAACTCCCCGCGGTAACCTTTGCCGGGTTCGCGACAGTGTCTGCCCGAAACGCGTCGGAACATCGGAGACAGGCATAAGCATTGCCCTCCATCACGCCACGCAGCCCTTTCTTCGCCAACGGCGTCTGAGACGGGGCGGCGTGCAGGGATTTCTCCCAGAGGGGCAGTTTCGCGAGTGCCCTCGGCCGCGGCGGAATACATTGAGGCGCCCGCGTAACCATTTGCACTTAAATAGGCTGTTGAAAAAGGGCAGCCCTTTTCGCTGTAGCCACATTTCTGATGATGAACGCAAGAAAGCGCATAAGGTGTGTCTAGAGGTGCACTTGTGGAGGCTCGTGTTCTGCGGCATACAGAGAATACAGCTATTACGTTACTCGCACCTAATAAGGTTCATCCAGATGGCTCAAGTAGTTGCCACAGCTATTCGTGATACGAATTCATGAAGTGCAGTTTATACTGGTTTGTTACCAACATCCGTCCTCTAGTTGCTCAAGCAGAAATGACTCATACGTTAAAGAATTCTCGTGTGCAACAATGTTGTTTGTTTATTGCAATGTTACACAATGCTATACATGTTCGAAATTGTAGCTTTCGTTACGGTTCAGTATCGTGCCTCATTATATCTTAATCAAAAAGTTTCAATTGAAGTGAGAGGAGAAAATACAAACTGGATCGGACTAGGAAAAGGAGTAAGACAAGTGACCAATGCTGATTAGATGACAAACGCGTAGAAATTGGAGGAAAAAGAGTAGGGTGTTTGAGGTTTGCTGATGACATGATCCTTCTAGCCACAGGGGAAAAAGAATTACAGGATTTGGTGGACACCATTGAAACTAATGGAAAAAATATGGAATGAAAATTAACACAAATAAAACAAAAGATTGCCACTAGGAGGAAATAAGGAAATAAAAATTACGCTGAATGGAGAAATACTAGAACATGTGCAAAATTTTAAGTATCTTGGAAGCAGGATGGACACCGACTGGAAGTGCACCACAGATAGCAATGGCAAAAGAGGCGTTTTATAAGAAAAGGAGAATTTTCTGCAGCGGTCTGGACAGAGAACTCAGGAAGAGACTCATAAAATGTCTTGTAAGGAGTGTTTTTCTATATGGCGCTAAAACATGGACTATGGGGAAGAAAGACTGAGAAAGGCTGGAGGCTTTTGAGATCTGGACATGGCAGAGGATGGAAAGAATAAGTTCGATGCACAGAGTAAAAAATGAAGAGGTACTGAGAAGAGTGGGAGAGAAAAGACAGTTACTAGATGTAATAAAGAGAAGAAAAAGAAAATGGATTGGGCATATATTAAGGAAGAATGACATACTGCTAAAAACAGTTTTAGATGGTTATGTAGAAGGGAAAAGGAAGCGAGGAAGGAAGAGATTCCAGATACTGGATGACATGATGGACGGTACAACATACAGCAGCCTTAAGAAGGAAGCAATGGATCGCAGAAAATGGAGAGGCAAAGGACCTGCTAATATAGCAGATACCTGATGATGATGATGATCGTGGCTTCTAAGGGGAAACGCGCTATACTGGCCCTCAAGAAAAGTCTCCAATTTAGCTGCTGAGTACAATATTGGACGAGCAGCTATTTATGACCAAAATTCACCATATGGAGATATCATCAAAAGCTTACAGGAAAGTTAAGATGAAAGTGATGAAGGAGAGGACACAAGAGTGAAGAACATGAAGCTACCTCACATTGTTGGTGTTGAAGCTGCAGACATCTTCCTGGAGTACAATCGGAAACATGCAGTAACGATGTAATGCTTGTAAATCCGTTCTGTGATACAGCATATTGGCGTCGCGTGTCATCACTGCGACAAATAAAAATTTGGAATATGTTTCGTAGTGAATGATACTGCTGCATATGTACACACTCAAAGACTAAGTGTTCTATAAAAATGAATTTGTCTTTGGTTGTAGTGAAGTACAATAACTATGTGTTTACAATCAAATTAAGACACACTCTTTAATCAGGCCATTCCGGAACCCATATGTGCAAGGAATGGCCGGATTAACAAGAGTCTAGTGTAATAAAGGGCACCGGCCTTGCCGCAGTGGATACACCGGTTCCTGTGAGATCACCGAAGTTAAGCGATGGCCGGCACTTGGATGGGTGCCGCCATGCGCTGTTGCCATTTTTCGGGGTGCACTCAGCCTCGTGATGCCAATTGAGGAGCTACTCGACCGAATAGTAGCGGCTTCGGTCAAGAATACCACCATAACGACCGGGAGAGCGGTGTGCTGACCCCACGCCCCTCCTATCCGCATCCTCCCGTGAGGATGATACGGCGGTCGGATGGTCCCGGTAGGCCACTCGTGGCCTGAAGACGGAGTGTTAGTGTAATAAAAATCGTAGTCACATCATACAGAACTCAGGAAAAGGGAAAAGATAATTTTTATTTTAGGTTAAGATTCATGTTAAATTCTAATAGCAATATACGTAAGACAAGTAGGCAAAGAAAACGTTCCACGTTAAAAGAACTTTTTAGTATCAGAAATAGGCCTTAGCTTCAGGAAGAAACTTCTGAGAACGTACGTCTGGAGCACAGCATTTTATGAAGTCAACCATTTACTGTGGGAAAACCGTGAAAGAAGAGAATCAAGCCGTTTTCAAATGGCTCTGAGCACTATGGGACTTAACATCTATGGTCATCAGTCCACTTGAACTTAGAACTACTTAAACCTAACTAACCTAAGGACAGCACACAACACCCAGCCATCACGAGGCAGAGAAAATCCCTGACCCCGCCGGGAATCGAACCCGGGAACCCGGGCGTGGGAAGCGAGAACGCTACCGCACGACCACGAGATGCGGGCAAGCCGTTTTGTGTGTGGTGCTACAGAAGAGTATTTGAAAATAAGTTGTCTGATAAGATAAGGAACGAGGCTCCGAAAATCTACGACTGAAGGAAGGGATATTATGGTGACACACGATGGCAGCGAAAAACTCCCTTGTTACTGGAGGGGGCCGTAGAGAAAAAGTTGGAGAGAAGTAATTGAGAACTTTGCTTGAAAGTGGTACTCTGAGATATGGAGATCGACTCAGGAGAGGAAGCTATTAATAAAAAATTAAACAGTGGTGAAAATTTCAGCCGATAGAACTATGACAAGACCGGCTTGCAGAATGAACTTTTTGTTTAGCAATATGCACACGTCTTAAATAGCGCAGTAGAAAAAGTGACAGCTGTGCCTAATATTCAGATTATTGTTATGCTCATTATTAACTTACTTATAACACATTTACTCTGAGTCAACTCAAAATTTGACTACGATAATCCACTATGTGAACCGTCTTCTGAAACTGGCCACATGCGCAATAGTTATGCTCATCCATCTCATCCGTCTTCCAGCGTGCCAGTTCACGGTCTATTGAGAGATTGCCACACAGTGCTGGATTCTTAATGAGCAAGGCCCAATCTGTCATCAACTGCAGCTCCCTAGTTCGACCTTCTTTACTTACGCGTTTTATAGTGTAGTGAATCATAGAACTCTGAACCTTGATTTCAGTCAACGTGGTAGAGGAAAACGCCCATGAAAGAGCTGAAGTGGACAACTTAGCCTCTCTGCACTAGAAACAAATCCATATCGGATGTCAAATGGAGCTACGTTGGCAACTGAACGTAATTCTGCCTTTCGGGGTTGGTTTGAAATTCCTCGATACGTACTGATACTTCACAGAACGTGGAAACTCTGCCAAGATCCTTAAGTTTTTATGTTACTACAGTTGCCAGCTGAGTTATCTGTTGACGCCACACGTCCCAGTTCGAAGTTTCAATATGTCGGGACACCTCAGCTACGTTTAAAACTCCACGGACGCTCTACTGCATATCTTGCTATACCACCACGTCTGGGAGGCGGAATGTGACAGAGAAATGACTTTGTTGTAGCCTGTGTGTATTTACCCTGCAAAGGAGAACACGAAGTAACTAACCTTCTTAACTGTGCGACGTACCAAAGCTCTTAAAGTTGGCACAGCGGATAAAGACACTGCACTCGTATTGCAAAGACTTTCATTTAATACAATTTCTCTAACAGCAAGCGTAACAAGTCTACAGGTATGACACCTTACCGTAATTCTGCTGTCGAGTATGACCTACTTTACTAACAACTGTTGTTAAAATGGTGGCTGAATACATCGAAGGGGCTATCATCTTTACACGTAGATCGAAATCTTGATTCGCAGGGAGACTGTTTATCAAAATTTTCTTTAAGTTGTTCTCAGCAGTTTTTGTAAAATAGAATTTGGTGTGAAACCATCGCAAAGCTGTTAACATTCCTCATTATTCTGATACTAGTTTCGACGTCTTCGTACTGTATTCCAATAATCACCTACATTCACGGTGGTAAATAGATACTGAACATATTTTAGAATCATACACTCGTAATAATATCATTTTACAATTTTAAAGCCGGCCGGAATGGCCGAGCGGTTCTAGGCGCTACAATCTGGAACTGCGCGGCCGCTACGGTCGTAGGTTCGAATCCTGCCTCGGGCATGAATGTGTGTGATGTCCTTAGGTTAGTTAGGTTTAAATAGTTCTAAGTTCTAGGGGACTGATGACTTCAGAAGTTAAGTCCCATAGTGCTCAGAGCCATTTGAACCATTTGAACAATTTTAAAGTCTGCCAGACGTTGACATCAATGTAGAATCAAGTTGCAGCATAATTAAAATTTTGGCAGCATTGTGACGGTTTTTTTTACAAAAATGTCTGATTACTTATTCTGTTTCTCGATTCTCAGAATCTCAAAAAGCGTTATTTCAGCTGTTAGGAGACTTCATGTCAGAACGCACTACGCTGCAGAGTGGAAGGTTGTGTCTGCAAGATAAGTACTGTTTCTGAGAGGAGAGCGATGACCTGCTGCCCGCTTGACATAATTTGGAATATTATTCACCACTGAGCTCTCTGCGCTCGAAACACTCTTTACACTTTCACGGATATCTCTGTATAATTGCTTCGCGTCGTCCGTGTGCGGCTACAAAGGTCCGTGTGCTTTGATACGCCTGTGACCAAAGCAACTGTTGCTTCAGAGATAAGCCAGCCCATTAGTTCCAGGAAACGGTCAAAGCTCTTTAGTGCATGCTAAATCAAGTTACTTAGTTAATTAGCTCGCCAGTACTGAATATGAAGTCCTAAAGGAGAAGGCCTGCCACACTTCAAGGGTGTTGCGTGACTTCCCAAAATTACAGTTCCTCTGGCTGCGATATGCTGGATGCGTGTAACTGTGACCTTACCGCGGCAGGCTGGTGCGTTTCAAAAATTCTGTAAAGGGACCATTTAAGAGTATTGCGTTCTAACGACCCTGTACTCATATGTGCGCGTATAAGGTATTGCTGACGAAATAATACTTACAGCGAATAATTTTTTTCTGCATTTAACGACATGTGAGGTGACTCAGCATGAGAATCGCTTAGGACATAAATTCAAATTCCCGTCATGCCATCCAGAGTTAGATCACCCATGGTTTTTCTAAATCGTTCAACGCCAGTTCCAGGATAGCTCCTCTGAAAAAAGGGCGCAACATTTCCTTCCCTATCATAGTTCTCTCCGACCTTGTGCTCCATCTGTAGTAACCTACATCAGTGCAACTTTCAACGCTATCTTTGTTTATTTCCTTCCAGTTCTTGTGAATTCGAGCCTTGAAACGTCCTTGCTAAATATTTACTTGGTTAGTTTCCGCGAAACTCATGGCCGAGTGCAAGCCTTTAGTTCTGTACGCTTGCGTGTATCGGTATTGAGCTAGAGATTGATGAGTAGCGTCGCCTTTCAGTTCTGCTATTAACGATCGCAGTACCAGGGTGGGGTTACTTTATACCAACCTTTTCAAAATATTCTAATCTAGTCTTGTACTTCATATTTTAAAGTTAATTTATTTTTTAGTGATTACTTTACAGCAGATTACGTAATTATTTTAAAATTTTCAGTAAAACTAACCCAAAAATTTTTGTAATGGATATGACTTTTCACGCTAAATATCATATTCATATATTCAGATGCAGCACCCTTCTTACAAATCAGTATGTCTTTAAAATGGTTCAAATGGCTCTGAGCACTACGGGACTTAACATCTGAGGTCATCAGTCCCCTATAACGTAGAACTACTTAAACCTAACTAACCTAAGGACATCACATACATCCATGCCCGATGCAGAATTCGAACCTGCGACCGTAGCGATCGCGCAGCTCCAGACTGAAGCGCCTAGAACCAGTCGGCCACTCCGGACGGCGTATGTCTTTAAAATGTATATTTTGTCTTTAAAAAGTATATTTTGAATAACAGTCAACGACAGTTAACGTAATTTGTAGTTGTTTTAAATTTTTTTTGTGGTCTTCATAAAGTTCCCCATCCATGGCAGTACACGTTATGAAAATTACGATGGTACTGCTAAGTTTGCGCTAAAACACATTTTCAGGTTCTTGGCCCTATTTACACATCAGTACCCACTTAAAAAATATTTTATTCATAAAAGTTAACGACAATTAAAAAAATTGTTTTTATTCAAATTTTGTGTGTTGAGCATAAAGTATGCCCCCCCCCTCCTCTCCTTGGTAGTACACGTCATGGAAAATGCGTTGGTATTAGCACTCCGTCTTCAGGCCACGAGTGGCCTACCGGGATTATCCGACCGCCGTGTCATCCTCAGTGGAGGATGCGGATAGGAGGGGCGTGGGGTCAGCACACCGCCCTCCCGGTCGTTATGAAGGTATTCTTGACCGAAGCCGCTACTATTCCGTCGAGTAGCTCCTCAGTTGGCCTCACGAGGCTGAGTGCACCCCGAAAAATGGCAACAGCGCATGGCGGCCTGGATGGTCCCCCATCCAAGTGCCGACCACGCCCGACAGCGCTTGACTTCGGTGATCTCACGGGAACCGGTGTATCCACTGCGGCGAGGCCGTTGCCAAATGCGTTGGTATTACAAGGATTAATGTTGCAAGTGGACAAGATGGATGATAAAATGTGAGTTTACTCCTTTAGAATGTCCCTAGGGATCCGCCGAGCTTAACTCCTTATCAACATTGTTCCATGTTCTAACGCTATGAGAATCTGCGCTGAGATTTCATGTTCAACGCAGGACATTGGCGCAGAATCTGGTGTGGATTGTCTTTGCGCCAGCACCTTTCGTATTCTTTCTGGCCAAATACGTACAGGATTCAAAGCCGCTAATTCACAGTCGAACGCCACAACACTGACATGCGTTAGTGATCTCTGGCCACGGAAAACGCGATCACTGATTAAAGAAAAGCGTATTGTCGGTGTCCTCTAAGAGCAGAAGCGTAAGTGTCCCGGAATGCCTGTATCTATTAATGAAACGTTGGTGCAGGGGGTTGAAATGCTTGAACTGCTACCTTTAAAAACAGCTGTGGGGGGAAAAAATTATTTGAAGCTAAAAGTCGTATTCGTTTATTTCGTCAGTCCAAGTGCGTTAATGTTGCATCAATACCTAGGTTGATTGTACAGGACTGTCAAACAATTGCATATGTGTGACTCGATCCAATTACAAAAGTAGAGCATGCAAACACGACATTCTGCCCAAGAGATAACAGAGGAGCGTAGTTTGCTGTGTCTGATATTGCACGATAAGCTGCGAGGGATATATTTTCGGCCTTCCACTTCACACATCACCCCACTCCTCCTATCCCACTTCCCCCTTGCCCGCACCACCACCACCACTATGCTATTCATCCTTTGTTTCCACTAAGCGCGTTATCTCGGAGGATGACCCACATACGATATCGGCCAGTAGCAGAAGGCCACTTTGCATCCAACCAGTAAACTGTGGAACCTCGTAAAAGCATTGTTCCTGCTACACACTAAAAGTTACTTTGTTTAAGTTTATTTTGGTTTTATGATGATACGGCGTAGGAGATAAGAGCTCAACAAAACATTGTGTTGTTTTGGGAAACTTTGGTTGTTGTTAAAAGTGCTAAAGTAACTTATCAACTCATAATTATTTCGTTATCTTCGTTCAAATTACTATAAACACGAGCACGAGGAAAAATCTGGCGTGATACTCCCTTGGGTGATGAACAGAGTTGCTAGCAAGAAAAAAAAGTCATAATCAGCATCATGCCTACATAACTTCTTCTTCTTCATTATTGCAAGATGTAGGCGTCTCACCAGTTTCGGTCTCAGCATAGTTATCTCTTCCGTGGGCTTTCCAGGCATCGTTTTTCACGTAGTTTGTAGTTCAGTACTTTGTCTGTCTACCTTTTGACATCGTATCAGTATTTTCGACCGATATCATTGTCTTTTTTTTTTTAATTCGTTAAAGGAATAAATTCCCAACTCACTCTGACACCTTCGTTCCTTATTCGATAGGAGCAATCCCCTGAATTACCGCTCCACACCACTGTGGTCAGTTTGCAGAAGGATTTTACGATATAAGCTGTCTTCGAACATTATGGATAACCTCGAATAAAATTATCTATTGACACAGTATGGACGGATAGAGAAAATAACTTTCTTGTGAAACACATCTAGCTCTTTAGTCTCATGAAGACGTGAGTGCTATCGTCAGGGCATCTCAAATCGATCAAATATTTCTATATTTCCAGAATGACTGCATGTGTCCTTATTCTGCTATATTCGCTTAACAGGCTGTTGAATGTTGTCAGTTCTTCGCTATCTGCATGTTGTCAGTTCCTCGCTATCTGCTCTTGTGAAAGAGATAGGGTTCCTCGCATCATCTCTTACGAGTTACCAAACGAGCTTGTCTCACTTCCTTTGGTTCTCTGTTGCAGTCTCCTTTCTGCTGAATGCATATCCTCACTCAACAGACGGTGTCTAATGTGTTGACGACCTGACCAAGCTGGGACGTAGTGACTGTCTTCATGTTTTCACCTTTATCTCTGACATGACTTGAGTTCGCCTGTGGTAGTGTGACTGAGTCTTGACAATTTTTTTTATAATTTCTACCTCTTACTATTCTGTGCCTTAACAATTTATTGTCCTTTAGAGACCGTTCTCGCTCTCTTGTAACCGAGCGACATGGCTCACTGCTAAGACACTGGAGTCGCATGCCGGAGAAAGGCAGTTCGAAATCCTGTCCAGACAGCCAGATTTAAGTTTTCAGTGATTTCCCTAAAGGCTGAAAGGAATGTCGGAATGATTCCTTTGCAGGGGCACAACCAGTTTCCTTCCGTGCCGTTCAGCAACGCGAGCTTGTGCTCCGTCTAAAATGACCTGGATGTCGACGAAACGTTGAATCCTTATCTGCTTTCCTTCTATTTTTTCCTCTCGCTTGTAAAATTATTTGCTCGTCAGCGAACATCGTGGTGTTGGTCTAATATACACTCTCTCTTCCGTGTTTGAAGCTACTGCGATATATAAAGCAGCAGCTTTCCATAGGCCTTTACTCCCGATCACTTTCCGGATCGTGGCAAGCATCTCCAAAGCAGACTTCCCGAATCTCACAGGTAATTCGACAGAACATTATATTTTTAAGCTCCGACGCATCCTATGGTAAGAGGTGTACTAAAACGGCGATACGTATCGAAAGGAATGTAGAAGACATAGACGAATGACGTCAGGTGCGTGTTGAAGTAACTTCCCCCTACATCGGAGCCTCCTAGAGCGAGAGCGAGAAAAAGTGTCTCTCATTACTTTTTATACAAACCCTGAACGGACAGGGCAAGAGAAATCGCGTGCTGTTTTAATGCCCCAGCGTTACTCTACACTGTACAAGCACTCGTAATAGTCATCCACACGACACAGGTACACAATTCATATGGTTCAAACGGCTCTAAGCACTGTGGGACGTATCTGAAGTCATCAGTCCCCTAGACTTAGAACTACGTAAACCAAACTAACCTAAGGACATCACACACATCCATGCCCGAAGCAGGATTCGAACTTGCGACCGTAGCAGCCGCGTGGTTCCGGACTGAAGCGCCTAGAACCGCTCGGCCACCACGGCCGGCTGGTATACAATTGACACTTCAGATATACACTTGGCACTTCATAACAGGTGGGAGGAACGCAATGGCGAAACACCACTTCTAGGCGAGCAGGATTGCGTCATGAGCTCCACTACACTCACTCCTTGTGTATGGGATCATTTTGACTGTGATTACTCTCTTGTTGGCCTGGATCATTTCGTCAAGTTCCGGCCAGCCCTTAGGAGCATCAGTTGGAGTCTAGAACGGTTATTTCAAATCATAATATTATACGGGTAAAGGAAGGAAAAAAGGATATGGTTTGGTACAGTTGCTACGCAGGACTTCACGCTACTTGTAATTGGTTTTAATTATTTGCGGCTAGTATCCTCGAAACCATTTCTACAGGCCGCGCGGGGTAGCCGCGCGGTCTGGGACGCCTTGTCACTGTCCGTGCGGCTCCGCCCGTCGGAGGTTCGAGTCCTCCCTCGGGCAGGAGTATGTGTGTTGTCTTTAGCGTAAGTTAGTTTAACTTTGGTTAAGTAGTGTGTAAGCTTAGGGACCGATGACCTCAGGAGTTTGGTCCAGTAAGACCTTACCACAAATTTCAATTCTGCAGCTTTAATTCCAAGTGCATTACTAGTAAGTATTTTCGCGGCAACAACTGAGAGTAGTATGTAGAGTGTAGTGTTGGTAACGACAATGAGATAGAAGTGTGATCGATTATCCGTTACGCAACATAACCGATTCTTCTCGAGAATCACCCACTGGGATATCAAAGGAGGGAATATCGATTAACTTAGGCCCCTGAGACGCCTTAAGACCCTGGGAAGAGATTCGTGATTGAACACAGGATACTGACTAATACTCAGGAATATTAACCGCAAGCCTGCTCCTCTTAAAGCCCAAATATTAATATGGAATTTTTTCCTCTAGAAAGGTTCGAAACGGCAACCCCGCGTCGATCACCGTCGCACAATGGAGGCTTAACGAACTTGACTAGGGATGCGATTAGATTCCCAATGAAAAATATCTCGGCAGTTAACTGGACTTCGCGTATCTCTTTGGGGGTGTCTAGTTCAATTGCTGGTTAGTATTTAGTTTGTGGACAATGTGGAACTTAAGGGTAATATGTTAAGTGGTTTTCGCTAGAAGAGTAGGAAACAGGAGAATTGAGGAGAAAGGTTCTATTTGTCACCAAATCCACGTGGCTGATTGACGTACATAGAACACAGTACTGATGAACGCTAGCCCTTGATTTGTTGGGGATTTCGCGCGCTGCCCAAAGTTTCCAGGCAGCACGTAGTTTCCGCCCGTCCGTTCAGCTTCATTTGGGCCGTAATCAGAGTGGGATTTCATTTTTCAGTGGCGCATGCCGCGAGCCCAAGTTAACGGCCACTGGCGGCTTTGTTTAGTCGGCTTTCCCTCGGCGCTGCCGCCCCACCACCACCACCACCACCACCACAACCACCACCATCAACGGCAACCTCCTGCTCCTCCCTGGCGACGGGTCAGTGCACCCCACCCATTCCATATTCATTTCTCGTTTTTGACCGCGTGCCTTGATTTAGCTACGTTTGACCTGCGCAGTGGCGATAGGCACCCGAGAAGGGAATCTGCGGCCCCGGGAATGTACGGGCTGAAAGAATAATTACCATACTCGAGCTACGCCTCGGCGCCCATGGAGCGCGTTCATCGTACTGCTCGTTAAGCGTGCAGAAATTGTTAAAATTCGTAGCGGCCCCCGTCCGCAGGGCGCTACATTTCGGCCGGCAGCAGCGGGTCATACTGCAGGAAAAGGTCACCCGTGTTTACGCTAGAGGGGATCTCGATGTTTTCTTTGTGCTACTTCCAGTTTGGTTCTATTATACTTAGAAACTAAGTTGTGTGTAATTAGGGCTCAGTAGGAACCAAAACAGAGTAATTCAATTTTTTTTCTGTAAACTGTTGTAGAACAGTGGCGGTTAATGAATATTTTCATTCGTTTCAACTCGGTTAATAATATTCTTCTATTAAATTTAATAATCCAGTCCGTAATACCCTGATGTGTAAAACTTAAGCGAAGGTTTACTACACTACTGGCCATTAAAATTGCTACACCAAGAAAAAATGCAAATGATAAACGCGACAAATATATTAGCTGGAACTGACATGCGATTACATTTTCACGCAATTTGGGTGTATAGATCCTGCGAAATCAGTACCCAGAACAACCACCTCTGGCCATAATAACGGCCTTCAGACGCCTGGGCATTGACTCAAACACAGCTTCGATGGCGTGTACAGGTACAGCTGCCCATGCAGCTTCAACACGATACCACAGTTTCTCAACAGTAGTGACTGGCGTATTGTGTCGAGCCAGTTACTCGGCCACCATTGACCAGACGTTTTCAATTGGTGAGAGATCTGAATGTGTTGGCTAGGGCAGCAGTCGAACATTTTCTCTATCCAGAAAGACCCGTAAAGGACCTGCAACATGCGGTCGTGCATTATCCTGCTGAAATCAAGGGTTTCGCAGGGATCGAATGAAGGGTACAGCCACGGGTCGTAACACATCACAAATGTAACGTTCACTGTTGAAAGTGCCGTCAATGCGAACAAGAGCTGTCAGAGACGTGTAACCAATGGCACCCCATACCATAACGCCGGGTGATACGCCAGTATGGCGATTACAAGTACACGCTTCCAATGTGCGTTCACCGCGATGTCGCCAAACACGGATGCGACCATTATGATGCTATAAACAGAACCTGGATTCATCCGAAAAAATGACGTTTTGCCATTCGTGCACCCAGGTTCGTCGTTGAGTACACCATCGCAGGCGCTCCTCTCTGTGATGCAGCGTCAAGGGTAACCGCAGCCATGGTCTCCCAGCTGATAGTCCATGCTGCTGCAAACGCCCTCAAACTGTTCGTGCAGATGGTTGTTGTCTTGGAAATGTCCCCATCCGTTGATTCAGAGATCGAGACATGGCTGCACGATCCGTTACAGCCATGCGGATAAGATGCGTGTCATCTTGACTGCTAGTGATACGAGGCCGTTGGGATCCAGCACGGCGTTCCGTATTACCCTCCTGAACCCACCGATTCCATATTCTGCTAACAGTCATTGGATCTCGACCAACGCGAGCAGCAATGTCGCGATACGATAAACCGCAATCGCGACAGGCTACAATCCGACCTTTATCAAAGTCGGAAACGTGATGGTACGCATTTCTCCTCCTTACTCGAGGCATCTCAACAACGCTTCACCAGGCAACGCCGGTCAACTGCTGTTTGCGTATGAGAAATCGGTTGGAAACTTTGCTCATGTCAGCACGTTGTAGGTGTCGCTACAGGGCCAACCTTGTGTGAATGCTAATCATTTGCACATCACAGCATCTTCTTCCTGTCGGTTCAATTCCACGTCTGTAACACGCCATCTTCGTGGTGTAGCAATTTTAATGGCCAGTAGTGTATATTTGGCCCGAAAAAAACATGTTCTTTGAGAATTTTTTCTCGGGATGTGTTATAGATATCAACTTCAAATTCAGTCACAATGTTTATTGATATTTCCTCTACAAACTGGATTTTTTTTGGACCGGAAATGTCGAAGAGTAAAGGCGAAAGTGCCGTCGGAACGAAACAGAATTTCGATGTAGACCTCCACGCGCGGCATGTCACAGGTCAGCCGGCTCGTCTGAAATCAAAATTGAGTTGACGTTAGCGAAGTTGTATAAGATTCTTTAGGAGTTGTACCTCGCTTAAGTTATTTGGACCGTAGGAAACAAAATGGTGGCCATTTGAAAAAAATAGGGTTTTTTCATCGATTTCTCGACTTCGTCGGCCAAGTAAAACTATTCATAGTTGATGGATCGGAATAAAATTGGTACAGCCCCTATACAATTTAGTTAGCTTCGTTGGAAACAAAGAATCATGCCAATCGGTTCAGTAGATTTGAAGTTACCATACCGCGCGATGATAAAAAAACGCCATTTCGAGAAAAACGCGTTTGAAGTTTTAACTACGTATAAATGCAATATTATGCAATTTACGTTCAATCTGCTATTCCGGGTCCATAAACTAGTCCTTCCTCTTCCTCATAGAGGGCGTTCTGCTCGATCTGGTCCATACTGCGCTGCTCCAGAGCCGCTCGTACGGCCGGTGACTAGCGATTTTCGGCCGCTTGAATCCGGTGGTCGTCAGAATGGTTAGCGAACTGCGTCGAATAGAGTCCCAGGGTGACGTCCATCGTTGTCATGGTCTTCAGAATTGCTGTATACCCTTCGCTGAAGTTGCTCACTGCCAGGAAACTTGCAATCTCCACAGTGTTCGCACCAGAATGCAAATGCTTGGGGGATAACTTCCAAACACAAGCGTTCAAACTTTCATTTGAATTTTGTGTGTTTCCTCCCAAGCACTGGTTCAATAACTCGTCCTCCAAAAGAAAAAAAAAAAACGGGTGCGTGAAAAAGGCCGTTTTCTGGCAGGTGCATAAAAATGTTCAACCACGAATAACAAACATTTCCGTTCCGTATTCGGAAAAACCGTTTCAGTGCTGGATTCTAAACACTTTTATTGATCCAAAAATGCAATTAAAAAATCGATTTTTTGAACTAAGAGATAGTAGACCTTCCCTTACGGATGAAAGCACCCTGTGCACGATCTTTCACAGCAAACTAACGTAGCTTGACGAGACTTGGACCACACACATGAAGAACTACTACAGTATAGTACACAAGGTAACTAAAAAATACGCTATGAGACGAACAGAAATGACACGTTTATTCGAATATAATAATAAGCCACCGCGATTGATGACGGTCTCCTGAAATTACAAAAGGCGGAACGTGATTCTTAATACGATGTATGGACAGCATGGATTGCAATGCATTCTCTGCAACGTACTCCCGTGCTGTCCATGGGTTTGGTAAGGGGTTCCTGAGGCAGGACGTTCCATTCTACCACCAGCGCGGTTGACAAATGGTGGATAGCCGCTGGTGCATATGGACGCCCTGCTGTACATCTTCCCAACGCACTCCACACGTGCTCGTGGGATTTAAGTCTGGGGAACTAGCAGGGTAGTCCATTCGTTTAATATCCTCGCGTTCCCAGAGCTCCTTCCTCTGTGTTGTTTGATGCGGTCGCGCATTGTCATCCCTAAAAATGAAATAGGGCCGAATGGATCCCTAAAAGAAAGCTTATGGGGAAGGAGTGGAGTGTCCCAATATCGTTGACCGGTGAGTGTACCTTGTTCAAGGATTTGGATGTCAGCACGCCCATGCAACATTATGCGTCCCTGGATGCATTACATGTTCCCGCCTCTCTCCATATGACGGTACGTCCAGAGTCACTGCTCAGACTAAATCTGCTCTAATCTGAGAAGAGCACGCGACCCCACCTCCGACGGGGGGAGCTGCGCGAACCGTGGCAACGCGCACAAGACCGCGCGGCTTGCATATAGTGTGTATTTTCATAGTTTAGTGAGAACTTCATTAACCAGTTTTCCGAAACTGTACTTGATTTACTGTTTATTGCAATGTTTGTATCGCCAGAAAAGAAAAGAAACCTGGAATCTTTTAATGTTACTGTGTAAAGGTCATTAATATACACCAGAAAACTAAGCGCCCTAACTTATGGGACACTACATGTAATTAGTTCCGAGTTGGATGATGCTTATGCGGGACTCTTTCGTATTGACACCCTTTGTTTTCTGTGAGATAATATAGTTAAATCGAATTTGCGACATTTTCTGTTGTACTGCAAGACTAATATTGTGATTTGCACTATCGAACAACTTTGAAAAATCACAGAGTATACCAGAATCTTTTATTTTCTATCTAATTAAGTATGTTGTCGTCGTATATGCAAATAGATTTGTCAGTGTTGCAAGTAAAATAATATAATGAGGAAATAAAAACTGCGTACATTATGTTACGCTGCCTTTCTCTCCGTCTCTCTCTCTCGGGTTCCCACGGGGCGTGACACTCTAGCGTGAGACATCCTGTCGTGGAACACTACCCGTGTGAACGAAGAGACGTGAGTTTGACTGCCGGCCGGTGTGGCCGAGCGGTTCTAGGCGCTTCAGTCTGGAACCGTGCGACCGCTACGGTCGCATGTTCGAATTTTGCCTCGGGCATGGATGTGTGTTATGTCCTTAGGTTAGTTAGGTTTAAGTAGTTCTAAGTTCTAGGGGACTGATGACCTCAGATGTTAAGTCCCATAGTGCTCAGTGTCATTTGAACCATTTTTGAGTTTGACTGTGACGTCACGGGCAGGCATGAGGGCTTACGCTTCATACCAAACGTATTGGGCCTCCAATTGCCATGAGGCCTCAAGAGTCAATTACGTCACAAATAACAAATGCGATGTGCCCACCACCAACTCCCTCCAACCAATCAACACTACCAAGTGAGAAAGAATCAAATATCAGTGCTGATTTCTCAGATGACTATTTATTTACAAATTTATAGGTCGATCTTATTTTATTACTCAAACTATTACTTTCTTTCTATGCTGGTAACATTTTTAATGATCAATATTATTATGCTGATCAACCATTTTCGTATTATTGTTTCTTTCTATTCCTTAAATACTTACATCTAGAATACTCGTACATTACTATGTTGAAAATTCAAATAAAATAATAAACGGAAACGTTGTATACTACGTTGTTGTAATTACCTGTATGTATTCCATAACTGGCTTGTGGACCGCTTCGCAGGTTTCAGGTATAAATTTACTAATTGTGTTCTTTGGAACACGAAATAAATATTCCAGACTTTTAAAAGAGTCCCCTGTGGCTAAATAGCGTAAAGTTACTTGAAGTTTAATTTTTGCTTTTACTGCTTTTCTCATATTAGTATCTGATTTTGAAATCAGAGGTGAAACGCGTTCCAAAAGGTAATCAAACTGTGCCTGAGACATTCGTAATAAGTTTTTGAAAACTTCAGGGTAATGGTTTCTTACAAGGGAACCTCCCCATCGCACCCCCCTCAGATTTAGTTATAAGTTGGCACAGTGGATAGGCCTTGGAAAACTGAACACAGATCAATCGAGAAAACAGGAAGAAGTTGTGTGGAACTATGAAAAATTAAGCAAGATATACAAACTGAGTAGTCCATTTCCAAGATAGGCAACTTCAAGGATAGTGTGAGCTCAGGAGCGCCGTGGTCCCGTGGTTAGCGTGAGCAACTCTGGAACGAGAGGTCCTTGGTTCAAGTCTTCCCTCGAGTGAAATGTTTACTTTCTTTATTTTCGCAAAGTTATGATCAGTCCGTTCGTTCATTGACGTCTCTGTTCACTGTGATAAGTTTGTTTTTTGCGACCGCACCGCACCGCAAAACCGTGCGATCAGTAGACGAAAGGACGTGCCTCTCCAATGGGAACCGGAAACATTTGATCGCAGGGTCATAGGTCAACCGATTCCTCCACAGTAAAACACATCTGATATATTCTATACGACACTGGTGACGGCATGTGCGTCACATGACAGGAGTATGTTGTCGACCCACCTAACTTGTACACTTGGCGAATGGGTAAAAAGATTCTTCCACCTTGCCCGACTTAGGTTTCATGAAAACATAGGAGTTTGTCACATAAATTGCAACAAATGAATGCAACAGTTTCACAGTCGCACAGTTTTCCCTGTGCTCTGTCAAAACATATGTTTTTAACGCTTTCAAATTTTTCCGTGTGTAGACCGTCAAATCCTGCATACGTCCAAGCAAATCTGAACATGTCCTGGAATTTTGGAGAGCAAAGTTTATTATGTGCGAGTGCCTGAACTTTGATCATTGTCTGAAAATAAAAAATAAAACTTTTTGATAATTGTCTGAAAATCAAAAATTAAACTTTTCGCTCGAGGGAAGACTTGAACGAAGGACCTCTCGCTCTGCAGCAGCTCACGCTAACCACGGGACCACTGCGCTCCTGAGCTCACATTATTCTTGATGTTGTATATCACGCGCATCGACTACTCAGTTTGTATATATATTGCTAATTTTTTCCATGGTTCCATACAACTTCTTCCTGTTTTCTCGATTGGTCTGTATTCAGTTTTTCAAGGCCTATCCACTGTGCCCACTTATAACTAAATCTGTGGGGGGGGGGGGGGGGGGGGGTGCATTGGGAGGTTCCCTTGTTAGTTCCATGTCAAACAAATTATGTGCCCTCGATGTTCTTTGAAGTATCCAGTTCCTGACCCACCATCGTCTATTCTTCCGTTTTTCTTGAGGTTTCACCAACCGATTCATTCTGTGTGCCAAAACAGTAGCAAAAACCGAACTCACCACAGCACAACTCTCGATAAGGAGCTCGTTCATGGCCGGCTTCGCGCGATCAACTGAATCACGCTTTCGTTGACACTCCAGTCCGTGTGAACTGTCCACGCCCCACGACTGATGGTTTCAATCCTGTCACGGCACGAATTCAAGCACGAAAGCGTGGCACGCATTCGTGCTCACGCCCCGTGGGAACCCAGCTGAGCGTGCGCTACGTGTCTGTCTGGGTGGGGGGGATAATAAAAGGTTGCCTACTTTCTCATTTCTACATCTACATCTACATGATTGCTCTGCAATTCACATTTAAGTGCTTGGCAGAGGGTTCATCGAACCACAATCATACTATCTCTCTACCATTCCACTCCGGAACAGCGCGCGGGAAAAACGAACACCTAAACCTTTCTGTTCGAGCTCTGATTTCTCTTATTTTATTTTGATGATCATTCCTACCTATGTAGGTTGTGCTCAACAAAATATTTTCGCATTCGGAAGAGAAAGTTGGTGACTGAAATTTCGTAAATAGATCTCGCCGCGACGAAAAACGTCTTTGCTTTAATGATTTCCATCCCAACTCGCGTATCATATCTGCTACACTCTCTCCCCTATTACGTGATAATACAAAACGAGCTGCCCTTTTTTGCACCCTTTCGATGTCTTCCATCAATCCTACCTGGTAAGGATCCAATACCGCGCAGCTACATCCTTACAGAGGACGAACGAGTGTAGTGTAAGCAGTCTCTGTAGTGGACTTGTTGCATCTTCTAAGTGTCCTGCCAATGAAACGCAACCTTTGGCTCGCCTTCCTTACAATATAGTCTATGTGGTCTTTCCAACTGAAGTTGTTCGTAATTTTAACACCCAGGTACTTAGTTGAATTGACAGCCTTGAGAATTGTACTATTTATCGAGTAATCGAATTCCAACGGATTTCTTTTGGAACTCATGTGGATCACCTCACACTTTTCGTTATTTAGTGTCAACTGCCACCTGCCACACCATACAGCAATCTTTTCTAAATCGCTTTGCAACTGATACTGGCCTTCTGATGACCTTACTAGACGGTAAATTACAGCATCATCTGCGAACAACTTAAGAGAACTGCTCAGATTGTCACCCAGGTCATTTATATAGAGCAGGAACAGCAGAGGTCCCAGGACGCTTCCCCGGGGAACACCTGATAACACTTCAGTTTTACTCAATGATTTGCCGTCTATTACTACGAACTGCGACCTTCCTGACAGAAAATCACGAATCCAGTCACACAACTGAGACGATACCCCATAGGCCGGCAGCTTTATTAGAAGTCGCTTGTGAGGAACGGTGTCAAAAGCTTTCCGGAAATCTAGAAATACGGAATCAACTTGAGATCCCCAGTTGATAGCGGCCATTACTTCGTGCGAATGAGGAGTTAGCTGTGTTGCACAAGAACGATGTTTTCTGAAACCATGCTGATTACGTATCAATAGATCGTTCCCTTCGAGGTGATTCATAATGTTTGAAGTACCATTGTACTTGACAATAAAACTTTGTACAATAAATGTATTCACAGTTGCGAATATGGATAACCATCAGCTGTATAATGGAATGACGACAGTGAAAATTCGTGCCTGACCGGGACTCGAACCCGGGTTACCCGGTTATCTCGAGCAGTCGCCTGACCTTTTATTTTTTATTATTTTTTTTAAAATCTCATTTTGTTCGCTTTCGTTCGTTGCATCTGCTCGGGGCGGACGTCGTAAGACATCCGTTTAAGTTCGTTGTTGATCGATTAACTCAGTTTACTTTATTACAGAGGGCAGCTAACCCTCTGACCGAACACGCTGAGCTACCGTGCCAGCAGACCATTAGGCTATCCGAGCACGTCTCACGGCCGGACCCAAACTTCGATATGTGGTCAACCATGCGTCTGCGACCTGCATGCATGCGCGTCCGAAGGAACATTGCATCGTACTTCGGAAGAAAACAGGCACTGCAGTTGTGTTTAAAACACTATATCCAACTTTTTGCTAATGAAGTACAGCAAATCGTCGAAAACATAGACGTAGCTACAACGTTGCGAGGGCAGAATTTCTGGCTTTATTCTCCAATTATGTGGCTTCTGGAAGTCTGCAGAGTTTCTGAACCCGGACATCGGTACGTATCTGCTCCGGAAACGGGCTTGCCATTTCAAGTAGTTCACGTAGCCACACTCGGATTAGAGGAAGTAAAAAAAGCAGTTGTAACGCTACGAGGGAGGTTAGCACGTTAAACACGTATCGCCGGGTCAATTAGTCCAAGAGTTCCGTCGTAATGAAGCGCAGTAGTTCTGGCGAACAGTGCGGGCGCGAACTGGTGGTGCTGTTCAGAGCTTGGGGGCTCGCCTGTTTCGTAATAAGGCGGTCGTCGTTGCGTGCCGCCTCGCAGTTTCTGCTCAAGTTGGTGCTCGCGCGACGTAATTGGCGGGGAGACGGGGCTGTTGGCGCGTCGCACCGTGTGCTGCCCTTCGCCCCCAAACCCCACCCCACCCACGCAGTTCATCAGGAGTTAAATACAACGCCGCGACGCCGCCACACACACGCTTATTGCGCGACAGGACGCGGGGAAGCGAAAAGGGGCCGCCGATGGTGATTCTGCCACACCGCCACTTCTCCCACTTATCATCCTTTGCTGCAGGTCAAAATCTGTCCTCAATATTCCACTGTTAGGGCGATCTTCCGCCACTATATTGCCACTGTTCTGTCACTGCAGGTGTCTGTAGATAAATGTATGCTGCTTGTATCTACATCTACATCGATACTCCGCAAGCCATCTGACGGTATGTGGCGGAGGGTACCTTGAGTACCTCTATCGGTTCTCCCTTCTTTTCCAGTCTCGCATTGTTCGTGGAAAGAAAGCTTGTCGGTACGCCTCTGTGTAGGCTCTAATCTCTCTGATTTTGTCCTCATGGTCTCTTCGCGAGATATACGTAGAAAGGAGCGATATACTGCTTGACTCCTCGGTGAGGGTATGTTCTCGAAACTTCAACAAAATCCCGTACCGAGCTACTGAACTCTTGCAGAGTCTTCCACTGGAGTTTATCTATCATCTCTGTAACGCTTTCGCGATTACTAAATGATGCTGTAATGAAGCGCGCTGCTCTCCGTTGGATCTTCTCTATCTCTTCTATCAACCCAATCTGATACGGATCCCACAACGGTGAGCAGTATTCAAGCAGTGGGCGAACAAGTATACTGTAACCCACTTCCTTTGTTTTCGGACTACATTTCCTTACGATTCTGCCAATGAATCTCAGTCTGGCATCTGCTTTACCGACGATTAATTTTATTTGGTCATTCAATTTTAAAGCACTCCTAATGCCTATTCCCAGATAATTTATGGAATTAACTACTTCCAGTTGCTGACCTGCTATATTGTAGCTAAATGATAAGGGATCTTTCTCTCTATGTATTCGCAGCACATTGCGCTTGTCTACATTGAGATTCAATTGCCATTCCCTGCACCATGCGTCAATTCGTTGCAGATCCTCCTGCATTTCAGTACAATTTTCCATTGTTACAACCTCTCGGTATACTACAGCATCATCCGCAAAAAGCCTCAGTGAACTTCCAATGTTATCCACAAGGTCATTTATATACACTCCTGGAAATGGAAAAAAGAACACATTGACACCGGTGTGTCAGACCCACCATACTTGCTCCGGACACTGCGAGAGGGCTGTACAAGCAATGATCACACGCACGGCACAGCGGACACACCAGGAACCGCGGTGTTGGCCGTCGAATGGCGCTAGCTGCGCAGCATTTGTGCACCGCCGCCGTCAGTGTCAGCCAGTTTGCCGTGGCATACGGAGCTCCATCGCAGTCTTTAACACTGGTAGCATGCCGCGACAGCGTGGACGTGAACCGTATGTGCAGTTGACGGACTTTGAGCGAGGGCGTATAGTGGGCATGCGGGAGGCCGGGTGGACGTACCGCCGAATTGCTCAACACGTGGGGCGTGAGGTCTCCACAGTACATCGATGTTGTCGCCAGTGGTCGGCGGAAGGTGCACGTGCCCGTCGACCTGGGACCGGACAGCAGCGACGCACGGATGCACGCCAAGACCGTAGGATCCTACGCAGTGCCGTAGGGGACCGCACCGCCACTTTCCAGCAAATTAGGGACACTGTTGCTCCTGGGGTATCGGCGAGGACCATTCGCAACCGTCTCCATGAAGCTGGGCTACGGTCCCGCACACCGTTAGGCCGTCTTCCGCTCATGCCCCAACATCGTGCAGCCCGCCTCCAGTGGTGTCGCGACAGGCGTGAATGGAGGGACGAATGGAGACGTGTCGTCTTCAGCGATGAGAGTCGCTTCTGCCCTGGTGCCAATGATGGTCGTATGCGTGTTTGGCGCCGTGCAGGTGAGCGCCACAATCAGGACTGCATACGACCGAGGCACACAGGGCCAACACCCGGCATCATGGTGTGGGGAGCGATCTCCTACACTGGCCGTACACCACTGGTGATCGTCGAGGGGACACTGAATAGTGCACGGTACATCCAAACCGTCATCGAACCCATCGTTCTACCATTCCTAGACCGGCAAGGTAACTTGCTGTTCCAACAGGACAATGCACGTCCGCATGTATCCCGTGCCACCCAACGTGCTCTAGAAGGTGTAAGTCAACTACCCTGGCCAGCAAGATCTCCGGATCTGTCCCCCATTGAGCATGTTTGGGACTGGATGAAGCGTCGTCTCACGCGGTCTGCACGTCCAGCACGAACGCTGGTCCAGCTGAGGCGCCAGTTGGAAATGGCATGGCAAGCCGTTCCACAGGACTACATCCAGCATCTCTACGATCGTCTCCATGGGAGAATAGCAGCCTGCATTGCTGCGAAAGGTGGATATACACTGTACTAGTGCCGACATTGTGCATGCTCTGTTGCCTGTGTCTATGTGCCTGTGGTTCTGTCAGTGTGATCATGTGATGTATCTGACCCCAGGAATGTGTCAATAAAGTTTCCCCTTCCTGGGACAATGAATACACGGTGTTCTTATTTCAATTTCCAGGAGTGTATATTGTGAATAGCAACGGTCCTACGACTCTCCCCTGCGGCTCGCCTGAAATCACTCTTTCTCCGGAAGACTTCTCTCCATTGAGAATGACACGCTGCGTTCTGTTATCTAGGAACTCTTCAGTCCACTCCTACTTTCCAGATGGCAGCACCAGTCCTGAAAATTTTGGATTTCACCTCGTATATACTGTTTCTAAGCTCCAGTACATTGAATGGTCTCCGGAACGAATTGTTATTGGTACGGTTTGGTGTGATAAAGTATCGGGAAATGTCATATTGGTGGTTAAAGAATTTTCGTACATACTTTTTTGTCGTTTGATTTGCATGTTATGTGTGTTAGCGTTTTAAGCAACGACTCACTGTAGTTTCATGAAAACTTGTTGTTTTGGTTTGGATTTAATGTCAGTAAGATTTCGGCGTTAAAGCCTTCAGGCTATTGTAACATAAAATAGGGGCCGACAGAAGACCAGTTCCGGCATAGAGTAGTTGACTGAGGCGCGAGTATTCGGAACCGCCGGTGTCTCGATGCAGGGTTCGCGTCCCTTTGTATCCGACTCTATTTTATCACCTTCGCGTTTTACAAATTTCGAATTATTTGATATTATTTAAATGTAAGTGCTCTCTCTGTCAGAATTGAGTTCGTTTGATTTGGTGAACTTTTTTACGCTGATGTCCTTCCTGAATGGGCGTGTATCTTTCATTTTTGTATTATTACACCTTCTCGCATATTGAAGTTTTTGTTTGCGTGTGCCACAGACAGAACAACATGACTAGCGTATGGTTAAGAAGGAAAAGTGCGTTTTAATAAAGGTAACGTACGTATTCTACGCGCGAACATTTTCGTAGACAAACAGAACAGTTTGCGAGATAAAGGATGGCGTTAACCAGCTGGTGCTGTGTGCCGTCGGCGCTGTGTCATGTGACGTGGGATAGCCCGTCATCGTACACGTCAGCCCTAGCTGCCTCATCCCGTGCGCCGACGGCTTTACCCGCTGCTCGGTCGGAAACTGACTAGCTTTACGGGTGTGAGGGATAAGCATTAAAATTCAATATCGAGTTTCTCGGAAAGTAGGGGCCGGCGCATGAAAAGCCGCTAGCCGGGTACTTAGGACACGTCACTATACAACACCCGTAAGCCTCATCAAAATGCGTGATTAACAGGTCAGCTGATGGTTCACTCGTGGGCCGCAGATGCTTGCGTTGGCCGTTGCCGTGAATGGCTGAGCCTCTGCTGGCGTTCTTAAGTCTTGAGCTGTAACGCCTCCAAGCCGCTATCGATATCGTCCGCTAAATGTAAATGTCGTGTGACCAGGACCTCCCGTCGGGTAGACCGTTCGCCTGGTGCAAGTCTTTCGATTTGACGCCACTTCGGCGACTTGCGCGTCGATAGGGATGAAATGTGATGATTAGGACAACACAACACCCAGTGGCTGAGCGGAGAAAATCTCCGGCCCAGCCGGGAATCGAACCCTGGCCCTTAGGATTGACATTCTGTCGCGCTGACCACTCAGCTACCGGGGGCGGACGATATCGGGATATGAAAGACTATAATACTGTAAACACTCTTTAAAATCCCAGAATATCGAATTACGTCCGTTTTTTCAGTTTATTTGCTTCCGGTCCGTGCCTATCTCAATAGTAATGTCAATTATGACGATACGAAAGCAAGGACAACATGACACTCAGTTCCTGAGTGAAGAAAATCTACGACCTGGCCAAGAATCGAACCTGAACCCTTTCGCTTAAAATCCGCCGCGGTGATCACACAGCTGCCGAGGTGGACTGTCGTTTGTTTAGAAACACGATATCCATTGTAGCTATAAGATTATGATTACAACCCAGAACAGACTGCAGTGATATGCGCGGGCTAATAATGCGTCGGATGTTGGAGATACGCACAAAGGGCTTCTGTAATAACACGCGGACGCAGGCTTTGTGTGCGTAAGGTAACAAAATACAATCGCGGAAAATCGGATCGTGAGGTAAGGGACGATACGCAGCAGTAGGTGTAAATAGGAAAACTGAGAAGTTAAGTGCTGACTGGACATATTGTGTCGGCAGAGATGAAATATAGCAATAAGACAAATATTACTAAATAGTCCTCTCAGTCTTTAAGGATTCCTCGACAGATTTTTGACCTTTGCCGCTAAAATAAATTTGCCTACGAACTCCTTTTTTTCCCCCTCAGAAAACTCACTCTAAGAAGTGCCGCACCTGTCTGGTATGTGGTGTTCCCTGATCCCATTATCAAAATGTTATTTCTCCTGGCACTCTTATGAAATGAATACAGCGTCTACACTGCAGACGTACAGACCGTCTTTAGGACAACGAAGCAGGTGAAACGTTGTGGAGTTGTGAAATTCCCCGAGTGCTCTTCAGGACTTAAGTGCATGTACCAAGGATTTCTTCGTTTGCCTATTACAGCTTTGCGCAGAAGTGAGAATGTGGTAACGCCTCTGTCATAATGAAACTATGGTGAAATGTGTCATTTCCTACATGCACAAGGTTATGTTACTATAACAATATGTCTGACAGTGAAGGATAAATAGTTGTGACCAACGGAGGCAGCAACTTGGACAACCCCTAAACACTCCACCGCATCGACGAAGCTCCTTTCTGTTCGGATAGCGCAGTGTGTACATAAAAAATTGTTCAAATGGCTCTGAGCACTATGGGACTTAACTTCTGGGGTCCTACTTAAACCTTACTAACCTAAGGACATCACACACATCCATGCCCGAGCCAGGATTCGAACCTGCGACCGTAGCGGTCCCGCGGTTCCAGACTGTAGCGTCTAGAACCGCTCGGTCATCCCGGCCGGCAGTGTGTACATCAGTCCGCCGCAATTTGCAAGAATGTACATTGTATTCTAATGACACTGCGGCCCATTTTTTATCTGAGTATGTCTATTGCAAATTAGTTAAGACCAACTGAGGGTGACGGCCGGGTGGACGTAAATATATGCAGAAGAATAAAAGAGAATTTTAGTGATTTTGGCATCGTAAACAGTTTTTAAAACGAAGATTCTAGTGTATGTGAAATAACAAGGTTAAAATATGTGTGTGTGAATTACCAAGTTTGACTTGCGTCAGATATTGACTTAAGCGGGCTGTGGAATGATGAATTTGGGAATTACTTTGAGAGACAAAAAACAAACGGATCTGGGAATGATTGTGAATAAATGAAATAGACGTTGGAAGACATGACAGTCTGGTCACAGGACGCTATATAGTAAAACGAGCTTTAATTTCTCTATAGAGCTGAACAAAATTCTTCGTTTGTTCTTCTATAGCCCTTTATGGGTACGAGTAGAATGGAAGAAGGTAAGGGTTTAACGTTCAGTCGACCTCCAGCCCCTTGGAGACAACGAACTAGCTGAGTTTGTAACTGCCGTTTCTCTCCCAGGCGTTGACACAGTTCCGAAAGTATTTGATTACAGTTCTCCAGTCCCGCTGTGTCCCACGAGACAGGACACATACATCTAAATAGCTCTCATACCGACGCTTCCAGAAAATTGCTTTTTTCGTTCCTCGGATCGCATGTTTGTCAACACTTCTACGGAACACAGCAATCTTCACAACACCTAGTTTAATTCACTGAGAATGATGTACTCAAATGAGTTTATACGTACATGTATTTAGAGGTAGAAACCATTACATTTTTGTCACTTTAAGCAGTTTCATTATTAAACGTAAACATGGTCCGTAGTGGGCTGTAATGTGATTTTTACCTAATCGCGCGATTAGCTAATTTCGACTACTACTGCAACATGATTTGCATGTTGGTTTTACAGGTACATGACAATGACAAGTCGAAATTAGCCAATCACACTGTTAAATGAAAATCACATTACAGCCTACTACGGATCATGTTCACGTTTATTAAAAATTTGGAGGCTGTGGATCCCCACAAATTTTAGTTTCTTTAGTGTTGCCTGTCCTCTTTAAAACCGTCTCTTAGCAGTGTTACTACAGGTATGTAAACTTTCATGAACCCCTAACCCTTACCCAATCACAAACCCTAATTTCCTCTCCTACTATCGTCAATCGTAACTATCGCATCCCATTGTTGATCAAAAAGTTACCAGGTTGAAATTCATATTAGTATGGCGCACAGGGTGGTGATTCTGGAAAACCAGGAATTCTCGGGGAAGTAGATTTTAACTGTAAAAGTCAGTAAAATCTCAGGGAATTTCGGGATTTTCATAAAATCTTAGGGAATTTCTATATGGCGCGGGCCTTCTTTTGATAAGAAAGCGATTGGATGTCAGTTCTTGAACAAGTTTTCTGTCACCCAGTTGTTGAACCTTCAGATAATCTGTAACAAATGGATCAAGGACGTGAACCAGTATCAACGTGACTTTGATGGAGTTGCGATTATTTTTTCTCGAGAGGTGTTAGCTTTGTTTTCGTCATTACAATGAGAAACACGGGACTTTCATAGATGTTATACTCTCTGGCGTTTACTACGCAGACCTATGTATAAAAAGGGGAAAAATGAAGGAGTTGAGAAAGATTAATACACCTAATAGAAATTATCGAGGGTCTTGTGTGCAATAGATGTGTGGCGTGAAACGATCTGTATAAGATGAACGGGAGAGGGGTATCAAATCAGTCGACAGAAAAATGAGTTGAGAAAAAAACGACGAAGTCATATCAAGAATTGCGACGTATGAGGCCCGCTGAGAATTTCTCAGACGTCATATCCTCCGTCTAACTTGAGACAGCGTTCGCTCTGCTTTCGATATTTGTCAACGTCAATCATGTGAGGTCAAGCTACTCTGACGTCATGGACTTCTTCGATTTCATTTTGCGGCGCTGCCAGAGTCCTTTCTGCAGTGATCGGGCCGATGGAGCTGTTGTAATTGGCTGCTGTGCTCCGGACAGGCTTTGTCAATGTCCAGGATTCGTTGTGAGGCATTTTCCCGTTATAGAGACTAGCTCTGTATAACCTCCGTTTGTTAGTCAGCACAAGGGCATATATTCTGGCACTATCGAGATTCTGTTATTGTAATCACACTTTAGACATAAGAATACGAAAGATCACGTTTGTTATTACTTCATATTAACGTAGGAAAAATAATTATTTAATGATTACTGAATTGTACAGATATTATTTTAAAGTTCATTGCAAAAATGTTTGTCTCAGTTATAGCTTCAAGTATCTGCAATAAGTCACATAATGAAATACATGTTTATTTCCATTACGATCTTTGAGTTATTACCGGCTCATACTTATAATTATGATTTAAAGCATTTGCGAGAAATCTCGATCTAAAACACACGTACTTCTTAGGCACAGTGCATATGATGGCTCTTAATTTTCCCAAACCTCGTCAGTTGTGTAACACATAATCGAAATGTTGATCTTTCATTGGTTTTGCGCCTGTTCTGGGTGACGAATCTTACGTCTATCATATGTCGGTACTTGCATGTATCATTTAACCACACTCGTGTAATCTGATACCGAGTGAGTGTAGGCTGTTGTATAGAAGGTCTTCGTGTAATTGCTGAGGTCCCGATTGAAATTACAGACCGAATACCCACTATTATGTATAACATGCTTCCCCGAAATATCTTAACCAAATGTTGGGATCGGTTCGCGGAAAAATGTGCACCAAAACATTTCTCGTCTGTTAGCATTTACAGCCAACGTATGTTTTATGGCGCAAGACCCGTAGTCTACGTACATACTGAAACGCATCGTCGTGTAAACGTCTAGATTTTTGATGACTGTGACTTTATTTCAAAGACTGATGTGATGTGCTGAAAGAGTATCTAATCTTCTTGCATTTAGCTGCTAGTTTCTTACGGTGCCATCTATCTGCAAACAATGACCTCAGAGAGCGAACTATGGTTACTACGTGGCCGTTTATATAATACCGTAAAAGTAACGGTCCTATCATATATCCTTGAGGCACAACCGTAGATGCTTTAGTTTCTAACGGTGCCTCGTCAGTAAGAAAGTATTGTGGAAAGAGAGAATGAAATAGTTTTTGAACAAACATTTAATAAACTTCTCAGGGACCGGATTAAATGGTGTGTAGCCAGTTTGTCATTAAACCTAGAAAACACTGTTATCCATAATGTGAACGAAGTATTCGTTAATAGAAGCTATTGCCATCGTTAAATGCATGGTATTATAACTGATAATTCAATTCTGAGGAGACTGTCGCGGAACCGTCGAAGGTGCTAAACAAATCTTTGTCTGCAATTCAAATGTTATCACACGTAAGAGACAGGTTTTAAACTAACAATAATAATAATAATAAATAAATAAATAAAACAGCTAACTTGGCTTTCTTTCACTTTATAATGTCATATGGTCCAAATTACCGAATCCAGAAGCGTGTATTCGAATTCTTTTCGATATGAGAATTACTGCTGCTTCCAAGTACATTTATTCCTTAAAGAAATTTGTCGTAAAATAACATTTTCCTTTGTGTAAGAAATAGCTCACTTCACTGCATCAGTAGCAGGAACAAGAAAAGTTGTAAGTGAATATTTAAAAGCGCTTACTTCGGTTCAAAAATTTGTTCATTACCAACACTTTCAGTAGCTTTTCAACAATTATAAAATGTTCTGCTAATACTAAACTTGCAGTAATCTGATGAAATTTGCTTACAGTGGCCCTCCTATTGTTTAATACGCTTTAATTCATACCTATAATATGTTTAGGACAATAATTGTATTAATATTTAAAATTTACTAAGATCTTTTGACTCGTTTATATCTTTAGGGCCCACACTTGGTATCATTGGACTGGTCATAAAATCCAGTCACATTCGCTTTCCTGTGAAAACATGGGCCGGCCGGTGCGGCCGAGCGGTTCTAGGCGCTTCAGTCTAGAACTGCGCTGCTGCTACGGTCGCAGGTTCGAATCCTGCCTCGGGCATGGATGTGTGTGATGTCCTTAGGTTAGTTAGGTTTACGTAGTTCTAAGTCTAGGGGACTGATGACCAAAGATGTTAAACCCCATAGTGCTCTGAGCCATTTTTTTTATGTTGCTTGCTCCGCCCCTCCACCGACACAGGTGCACATATGTAAGCAGTCGGCACGTGTTATTTACCGCTGTGCGTATTGGTATCGCGAGCGTGAATCGCAACACGTAAGGCAACTACAGCCTGCGTGGTTGAGTCATTAAGCCGATCGTCGGCAGTCGTCGAGTTAACTCTACAGACGTTTTCGCAACTCTGTTAAACGTTAGGATGGAAGGTAGTTTTACTATCGCCGAACTATTTGATATTCATTTAATTTAAGGTGAGGCGAAAGGCATTGCGTGGGTATCTGTGCGAATTTATCGAGATCGCTTCCCACAACGAAGACTTCCTGCACGATCGACTTTTCTTGCTGTTCAACAAAGGTTTGCATCATCATAATTCTCTACTTTTACTCAATAATTTTGTAGTTCATTCATAACTAAGTGCAATATTACCTTTACCTTTTTACGTTTAATTCTGTATGCGAAACGTAAATCTTCATCTACATCTTCGTGATTACTCCACTATTCACAATAAAGTGCCTGGCTGAGGGTTCAATGAACCACCTTCAAGCTGTCTCTCTACCGTTCCACTCTCGAACGGCACGCGGGAAAAACGAGCACTTAAATTTTTCTGTGCGAGCCCCGATTTCTCTTATTTTATCGTTATGATCATTTCTCCCTATGTAAGTGGGTGCCAACAGAATGTTTTCGCAATCTGTTGAGAAAACTGGTGATTGAAATTTCATGAGAAGATCCCGTTGCAACGAAAAACGCGTTTGTTCCAATGATTGCCACTCCGATTCACGTATCATGTCTGTGACACTATCTCCCCTATTTCGCGATAATACAAAACGAGCTGCCCTTCTTTGTACTTTTTCGATGTCATCCGTCAGTCCCACCTGATGCGGATCCCACACCGCACAGCAATACTTCAGAATAGGGCGGACAAGCGCGACGTAAGCAGTCTCTTTAGTAGACCTGTCGCACCTTCTAAGTTATCTGCCGATGAATCGCAGTCTTTGGGTTGCTCTACCCACAACATTATCTATGTCATCGTTCCAATTTAGGTTATTTGTAATTGTAATCCATAAGTATTTAGTTGAATTTACAGCCTTCAGATTTGTGTGACTTATCGCGTAATCGAAATTTAGCTGATTTCTTTTAGTACTCATGTAAATAACTTCGCACTTTTCCTTATTCAGGGTCAATTGCCACTTTTCGCACCATACAGATACCTTATCTAAATCATTTTGCAAGTCGTTTTGCTCATCTGATGACTTTACGAGACGGTAAGTGACAGCATCATTTTCGCTTCTAATACGCTTTCATTTTGTTATTAAATTAATCATGACAGGATACAATTTTCGAGCACGTACTTAACTTGCATAGCTTGAGAGCTACTGGCACTTCACTGCCATGCGCAGAAAGCACAGGCCCACAACGCGAAGAACGTACATTGGAAGCTGAGGAACAAGTTCTGGACCGCATTTACGAAGACCCTATTCGTCACAGGTGAAGCGTATTTCACTCGCGAACGACTGATTTCCATAACATGCATACGTGAAGTGTGCACAAAAATGGTTCAAGTGGCTCTGAGCACTTGGGACTTAACAGCTGTGGTCATCAGTCCCCTAGAACTTAGAACTACTTAAACCTAACTAACCTAAGGCCATCACACACATCCATGCCCGAGGCAGGATTCGAAGCTGCGACCGTAGCAGTCGCGCGGTTCCGGACTGCGCGCCTAGAGCGGCGAGACCACCGCGGCCGGCAAGTGTGCACAATCCGCGCCATAGTAGCAAGACATTTTCAGCGCCGCTTTTCCATAAAAGTATGGGCGGGTACAATCGATGATTAATTTTTCGGTCTTACGTTTTACCTGCACGATTGTCTGGTAACAATTACCGATCCTTTCTAGAAAAACATTGCTACCAACTTTATTAGAAGATATTTCGTTAGTCGTATCCCATAACATGTGGTTCCTCCACAATGGTACTCCATCCCACATTGGTCACAGAGTACGAATATTCTGGAATAGATAGTTTCCAGGACGATTGATAGGACGTTTGGGTCCACGTCGACGGCTAGCACGCAGTCCTGATTTAAATCCACTGGATTCTTACTTTTGGGGCCATATGAAGGAACTTATTTGTGCTCAGCAAGTAAATAACGTGGACGAACTTAAGGAGAGGATTTTCGATGCTACAAACACCATAAAGGTATAAATGCGCATGTCTGTGAACGAGTGCGACGAAACTGGGTTCGCCGTAATGAAGTACCGGTATCTATGGAAACAAGCGGTGGGTATTTTGATGACTTATTACAGTATCGGTGCAAGATGAAACAAAGTAACTAGGGTTCCGTTTTCGTTACGGTACTGTTGTACAAAAGGAAAATAATCTTAAGTTAATTTTCGTTATCGTAGTGTTGTAAAAAGAGGAAACAACTGATTGTAATTAATGCACAACGAATTTTTTTTACGTGTGATTTGTTGAATTTGTAATAAGGGAAACACATTTTATTTGATATTAGCTTTTATTTACTACCACGACCTTCGTTATGGTAATGTCCTAAAAGAGAAAACGTATTGCTTGTTTTGGTAGCTCATGACAGCCGCGCAGCGTCGTTGGACACGTCCAATGCGCATATTCTTCTGGTTCGTCCGTTGCATTTTTCTGACCGCCGCATCGGTGTCTGTAATACACAAGCAAGGTTGTGTACCGTCAGTTGACGATGTAAACACAAATGCATCTACTATCAGTTCCACAAATATCTGTCTTTTGGGAATACAAAAATAAAGAACATGAAACAGCGGCCGGCCGCAGTGGCCGAGCGGTTCTAGGCGCTTCAGTCTGGAACCGCGTGACCGCTACGGTCGCACGTTCGAATCCTGCCTCGGGCATGGATGTTTGTGATGTCCTTAGGTTAGTTAGGTTTAAGTAGTTCTAAGTTCTAGGGGACTGATGACCTCAGCTGTTAAGTCTCATAGTGCTCAGAGCCATTTAAACCATTTTTGAAACAACGATATTTCATTAGACCCTTTTTACCAATCGAAATGTACCATCTTAATAACTTTGGCAGCTTATTCCGCTTACACTCCGTATAGTTTAAGTAAAGAATCGGTAGACTAAGAAGTTGACACGTTTATGTTTTCTTGGTATTAGTTGTTTACAACGAAATGGGCTTACAATCCGAAACCGAGGTCGCGTAGTAACAATCAATTTTATAAAACAAGGCTACAAACGTGTTTCGTTTAGTTAACAACGACGCATTTCTTGTTTCCCTGCAGGATACTGTGGCCATCGGCCAACTTATCATGGTATGAGTCTGAGAAAATAATACGATTTGATCCAGATGTCTGGGGGTTTGGAAGTCTTTGTCCGAGCCCAGCAATTTAAATGATTGCAAGCGTACACTGTATTAGCGTAACTTAGCATCATCTTCATTTCGTCAGCTACCTTGCACACGGGTTAACGAAGTTTTGGAATTCGCTTGTGCGCCATTATGAAGAAAGTGAAAATTATGGAAGGTAATGTGGTGGTGAGGTACGATTGGTGCGAGCGGTAGTGCGCATGCGCGCTGCGGCGGCGGGCAGAGTCGGCGTCGCGGGCAGAGCCCGCCTCAGTAGCGACGCGACGCGCCCGCGGACCACGTGGTCAGCAGCTGTCAGTGTCGGAGTGCCGCGCTCGTAGTGCCGTGCCATGTCGTGCGTGTAGCGTGCCAGCGGGCGCTCAGCCGGCGGGATGCCGACGCCGATGCCGTGATGGTCGACCCGCTCAAGGTCTTCTGGGTGTTGACCAACAGCACCTACCTGGGTAACACTCGCTCTCTGTGGCCGCTCTCTAGCCCTCTGCCTGACGCGGCTTCAGCAGCCTGTGCTGAAGATACAAGTGTAGTATGCGAATTTGAGATTTAATCATCGCACAGAGTCGTTTATCTCTTCGACACGCCTGGGGATATATGCACTCAAAAATAATACGTGAGCCCGAACTCAAATGACACAGCAAACAGCATTAACGAGACACAATGATCGGCTTCTACGTCTTTTATTATATGTTTCAGCCGCAGATCAAACAAATGGTACCATCACCCGTATCAAGTTAATTATCAAATCGTCATCAGAGGATCTGTTTAAGAAGAAAGGAAAAAAATAAGGTTATCTACAGTAATTTTTTTTTACCAGTTTTCCCTTTGGGAAGACTTTCTCTTGCAGTCAATTGTGTAGTACGAAAACTCTTAATCTTAAATTCGCAATTCTGGATTAGATATGCAGTCTGTTGGGTTAAAAAGTATGGGGCTAAAATCCTACGTGAAGATCGTAAGTTTTCTTTAATGATTGTCGGTTTCGGGTGATTACTGGGTTATCTTCAGATCAATCTAAACTGTTGCTGGCTGTGTGACATTCATTACACGTCGCCCCTCCCCCCTAGCTAAGTCGACCTAGTTAAATAAAAAATCCTAAAGTGAAAATCTTAGTTAGTTATGTAATTGACTATGTTAACTACTAACTAAATATTTTTACAGTGCCCATTTTGCCACAGACATGTACAAACGATCGACAGCAATCGTAATTCCACCGCCCATGACTGGTGTATACAGTATATCATTTCTGACATTCATATCAGTGACAAGGAAATGTCTGTCTGACAGTTGTCAGCCAACTTTTCACTTTAAGATTTTTTTTTAAAACCAGGGCGACATAGCTCTAAAAAAATACGACGATGTGTTATAAGTATAACACACTGAAGCACGTTTTAGATTGATCTGAAGATGGTCAGATAAAGAGCCGAAACCGGTAACCAGTAAAAATAAAATTGCGGTCTTGACGTAAGATTTTTATCCACACAGGTTTTAAATCAGGTTTATTATGCTTAGTTAAATGTAGCATTCGGCTCCTACAATCACAGTGCAGATGTATTTACAGTGTCTCCGCCTGCCGAGCCTGTTCTTATGACGAGTTACTATGCAATTGTATTTAGGTACGTGTAGTTGTGTATAGAAATTAGATTGACTTGTAATATAGTTTCCTAGTATTATACCATCGCCATTTTGTTCTTTTTTAAGTAGATCATCTGATAATGACTTGGTAATAAGTTGAAAACGGTAATGCTACCGTTTATGCCACTTGAGGCTGATATATGTAAAAAAGAAAATAAAAGAAAAGGGCGAAAATCCTCCAGAAGTTGGCCACCAGAGGTGTTTTAATGTAAGGAACCCCGTGCGCCATTGCACAGTAATTCACTCGGTTTCTTATCCCAGTCATGGCCATTGTATTGCGCTGGAAGCATCAGCAACGTGGGAAAATATGTATGACACTGAATAAGAGTCGTGTTTATGAAGAAAACTTTTCTATAATCTCACGGTTGTCACTTTTGACAATACAGTTAAATACACTCTTCCCACTTCGTCCCAAAGGTTCAACCATGTCTCAGATTTTTGTTCCCTGCAGTGCTATTTTATATAAATATTGATAGTGTGTAAAGGTTTATGTATACCCTGGTACTTACTGGTCAGCGTGTAAAACAGGCCATGTAACTGAGATCACATTTCTCCGATCTATGAATAATTGTGACATTTAAAGTTGTTTGCCGGGTCGGGACTCAAACCTGAGTCCTCAACTTTCACGAGCAGTCTGCAAGAAACTGCGTTGTCCGAGCAATTGTCACCAGTGCCCTTAATGTTTCAAATTGTCTCTTGTTTCCCTACATATCTTACACTTTAACCCTGAGACTAGCCTTGGGATGCACGTACGTCGAACTTCCTGCTGTATACTTCCTCTCATAGGTGTTAATCCCAGCAGAATAACACGCACCCTCTAGGTAGGCTGGAAGGTGTGGATGAGAAACTTCGAATCGACCGGTGAAGTGCGCGCGGACAACAGGATTGGTATCTCACTGCCCACGAACGCCAGGGATCCGTATTCGATTACTGGTCCGGCACATAATATTTACTTGTGGCAAATGTTTAGTCTAAGGCGTGCAATCTCTGTTGATAATGCCAGTCGAAATTTTAAACAGCTTCTTTGTTACTGTGAGATGTGCTTTAGGGGAAATGGACTGTTACTTTATTGTTTGTTACGTAAATATACATAGTTTTCCCTGTAGGAAAGTACTGTTATCCGATGTCAGACTTAATTTAGGAAAAAGGTGGAAACTGGACATTTAACTGTGTTATCGAAACCGAACGCCGGGATTCGATGCTAATTTTTTCATTACAAACGCAAGTGTGCAAATATTATTGGTGCAGCTCGGTTACAAAGGTAACTGGAGTAACAAACCGAACGAATTACTCAGCAACAAGCCCCTGGTTGTCAACAGATCCTTATATAGCAAATATTCTGCAAGGAATTTCCTGTAATAAAACCCCCGTAAAAACCGATTACGGATTAGTCATTATCTGGAGTACTTTGCATCGTATCAATATGTACGAGTAATGTTAAATAGCGATGTGAAATGGGACGAACAAGTAAAGTCAAATATAGGGAAAGTAAATGGAAGACTTGAGGACAATGTGTGATGCAATTGCTACGGAAACCGCAAAAAAGCCGCATCTGCGACCGATTCAAAGAGTACAGCTCCAGGCATCGAATCCCCATCTAGTTCTTAGACTTTAGTATTCCATTTTTACCTCAGTTACAAAAAGCCGGCATTTATTCACGTTCCTTATATTAATCTTAAGGAAGGTTGTGATAATCGAAGGGCACCAGACTTTTGGAAATATATTGGTAATTTTGTCGCATTGAAAACGTTTGAGTAACGAAAACATAGGTAACTGTAAACAGTCACATTTATTGTGGTAAGGTCAATAAATGTGGCTGGTTAACATTCTTCGTATTTGTAATCGCTATCTATATCAGTCACGTATCCATTCTGACACTCCTACAGGAATTGATCTTGAGTATTGAAAGATCTAACTCGTAATAGTCAGTCGGTGAGAAACATCAACAACATGAAGGTCTTCAAGGAAGAATACTTATGTTTAATGCGTCTGGACAAGCCGTTTGGAGAGATCCCATGATTATGTTCTATTTAAACCTCTCCCAGTAACCGACCTGAAGCAGTCCCTCTGTTTCGGAAAACGTATGGAAAGTTGCTGTGTAATTTCCGCGAACGTGACAGCAACGCAACTGAAGTGTTTGCGTTAGCAGAAACAGGAAGCGTTGTTAATCTGAGTGAGAGGTTGTGTAATATTGCTGCTACTTAGAATCAATTCGATTCAGACATAACAGAGCGAGATTGGTCTTCATTGTTTTCTCCATTCACATTAACTGATTCTCAGAATGATAAATGATGGGCTCTTCCTCGTGCCAAAACAGGACATTGTGAAATAATTACCTTACTGTGAGACGGGAATTGAACTATACCAAGAACAATGATACTGTCGAAAGGTGTGTTTTGGTTTTAAAACTGCTTATGCCAGAACGTCCAGAGGCTCTGTAATGTAAGGGCACCAGTACCGCTCGAAATTTAACACTATTCTCTGTCCGGTCGGGACACAAGTAGAATCGTAGATCATAATTCTGAGTGTTCAATGCACTTTCTCCTAATTTGATTCGAAGTCTTCCACAGTGGAATGAAATAGTCACGCTTCGACTGCATCCTCCAATTTTGATAAAATTTCCGAGTGTTCAGCGATCGCCTCAATCGACGTACTAAACAACTGTGTAGCCTCCACAAGGATCAACATGTTGCTGGCCAGCTTACTTCATAATGACTTCACGAAGATAACGGGAATTTGTGTGTAACTTATTCTGAAGACAGCAATCATCAATGTAAATTATTTCCTCCACCTGATACTAATGTACTATAATCCTTGACAATCGCTTATTGAACTCGAAGATACGGACGTAATCTAAAGAACATCTTTTGTCTTGAGTAGTCTTGAGTCACGTGAATTTAACATGTACGGTTCAAGTGCTAAAATTCTTGTATGTTTACTTATTCTTTGTCAGCAAGAATTCTCTAGAATTTGAGCGTCCCTTCTCCCTTATTTACTTGGTGCCTAGCCATCAAGACCGCTTCTGATTTTGACGAGATTTTTATAACTTTACATAGCTGGAGTTCCTGAACTTTTGTCTCTCCCTCCCCCCTCCCTCCCTCCCTCCCTCCCTCCCCTACCCATTTCACCCAACAGAAGGTCTAAAAGATGTACTACATTACATTTAATTGAAATTATGTTGGAAAAGTTTAACGATTCAAACGCGAAGTACAAACTGTATTACAGACGTCTTACATCTCCTTCGTTTCGACGACGTGAACAGAATATACACTAGAATGAAATTGTAAAACGGTACTGAAGTTAGGTATGCACCTTCGCAACTAGTAGTGTGATACCATAAAGTTTTACTCTTAATTTGCAGTAGTAATTTTATTGTTGCACCATACATAAAAAGGCGCAAATGTTACATTGTCAGGAATTCAGGTTTGCGCCGTACAAGAGCTTCGCAATTTATAGTGTAGTACCATTACTCTTTATTTCGAGTAGTAATTTCATTAGTCCACTACCTACAAAGAAACCCATGTATTGCATTAGCAAAATTTCAAGTTTTCTTCAAATAAGAGCGATTTTAAACTTTTTTTTATGAAAAGAATAATTTACAGTTGTACGAACATCTCGCCTCCCCTCTAGAACTGGAGGGAAAACCCTGTAGGGGTTACTCCTCTCCTGATGACTGGGTGTTGTGTGATGTCCTTAGGTTAGTTAATTTTAAGTAGTTCTAAGTTCTAGGGGACTAATGACCATAGATGTTAAGTCCCATAGTGCTCAGAGCCATTTGAACCATTTTTGGTTACTCCTCTCCGATTGAGAATCTCTTCTTCAAGGTATCTTTTACATTTATTTAACACTTCCCTTTTGTCAATGAGTCGTCGCATAATAGATATGCCTCTTATACTTTGTCCTATAAAATTCATTTAAGTTTCCCAAAATTTGTAGATTTATTATTTTTCTCAGTTCATTTTGTTCTTACCCTTGGTTTGAGTCGGTTCCTACCCTACGAACTGATGTCCTTAGCTTTAGCTCCCATAATCCAATTCCCCCTTTTCTTTGTCTGAAAGCGCTCTATATCTCTGCGTTTGTGAGTTAAATGCGCAATAAATTTTCCTTCTTCAGAAATATTCCTTTTGCTGAAGATGTTATTCTTTCGACTTTTTGTGGGTTCTCTTGTTTGTAGGCCGTGCAGGGCTCTCATTCCTTTTACAGTCACAAACGAAATAAATACTCTTGTCTCTTTCAGCAAATGCTGTGTGCGAGTAATCTTTGGCTGGCTGGAAGGCTGGTATACACGGTAGCGCACGCAAATGAAGAGGCCTGATACTTCATAAACTGTTTGCTAGTTAAAAATAATGTTTTCGACCGGTTGCAGGACGTGAAAGGCGGTTTATTTCGAAGAGGTAACAATGTTCATAACTTTTTTTACCCTTGCAGCTTTTTTAATTATGGAGTTTATTTCTTAAAAATCATTCTACAGCTATCGCAAAGGGAAACTCTGTTGCGTAACATTTATTGTTCGCAGTCGAACATTTCGCAAAATTATGCGGGAAGTGTGTTACACGTAAGACTGAAGTGTGCCACCTCAGTGAATACTAGTTGGATTATTGTGGCCTAATGCTGAAAGTAGCAGAGGAGCGGATGCAAATTCACATCAGGCCATAAAGTCATAGTGTGGGTGTGTCCTTTGGCGTAGTGTTACTTTCAGTTGGATCCCCTAACCGGAACATTTAATGAGTGCTAAAACAGACTTGGAGTCTGTTTAGCTCTGCTAACACGTTTTTGACTTTATGGTGTTTTGCGGTTTGTATGGTTTTCCGACATTTATCCAGAGCAGAGTCTGCGCTACTCAGTGGTCATTTATAACTTGTTCAGTTGGTGTCAGGAAACTGAAATACAGTATACTGTAAAACAGCAATGCTTGATACAGTAGACTGCTGTATTTTCCCGTACTTTTGATGTCAACGAAACGTCCTCTCGTGTTATGTTGACAATATTTGTCGAAATGATGATTTAATATTGAAACTCGTCGAAAATTGTTAGTATTGACAGCCTTTGGCACTACCTAAAGTCTCTTTCTGAATCATGTGAGAGACCCAGTTTACAGGATTTGTGCACATGATCGTTGTTAAATGAACACATTATTTTTTACTTATAATGATATGGTGCCTGATATAAGTATATTGTTCTGGCAATACCGGCCATGACCTCCTCCTTCTGTGCGGATGCACACACATTACCCGAGCTCTTACGGGACTTGGTAAGAATTTTTTCCACGAGTAATGACTGTGTTGGGGTGGGACACTACGAATGTAGTGTGTGGACATACAACGTGGAAATGTGGGTTTTACGGGAGGCGTGCGCGAGATAGTTCCTGCAGTCACACTATCCTCTGTGCCTTCGGTGGCTCAGATGGATAGAGCGTCCACCATGTAAGCAGTTGATCCCGGGTTCGATATCCGGTCGGGGCACACATTTTCATCTGTCCCCGTTGATATATATCAACGCCCGTCAACAGCTGAAGGTATTAATATAATTCTAATTTCATTATTTTTTAGTCCTATTTATGCAACTGAACTTAAAAACTAGCTTTTTTACAGGTTGCCTGTTTCTAAATAGAAATTCGTCATGGAATAGGAGGAGTTGTCCAGCAGAAATGATTTTAGCCTAGATTTAAAACTTGCTTTGCTACCTGTCGGACATTTTATGTTGCTGGGAAAATAATAAAAAATTTTCGTTGCTGCATATTGATCTTCTTTCTGAGCCACTAACAGCTTTAATAATGAGTAATACAGGTCATTTTTTCCTGTAGTGTTGTATCTGTGGACATCACTAGTCTTCTCAAACTGTGATCGATTATTTATGACAGAATTTCATTTTGTATAATCGTTCGCATCACCCTCTCGTAGTTGCCTGGACCTGAATCTTATTAAGTTGAATCTGATGGTTTCCCGGCCCCAAAGGATATTCTTCAACAACTGATCACTCCGTTCCTCCCCTTATAGAGTTGCCTTTGTTTTCTGCCAGTCGGCTGTTACAATAAGCTATGTGGAGGGAGGGGGGGGGGGTAAAGATTGTTATACTAGCCGAGAATTTTAACCGGAAGGAAGAAGATGTAAAACTGAATGGTATCCGGCTTCTGGTGCGCCAGTGTTCCACCGTAGGGCAGCAGCACTATCGGATGATAGCAACCGATATCGCCTGCTGTACTCTAGTTCTGAAAACGTGTGACGCCACGTCTCCAAGCCGAAGCATTCGGAAACGAACTTTACGACAGCCAGTATCAAAGGAGGAAGTAACTTGCCCGCGAAAGGCAAAGGTCCCGAGTGCGAGTCTCGGTCTGGCACACAGTTTTAATTTGCCAGGAAGTTTGACATCAGCGCATACTCCGCTGCACAGTGAAAATCTCATTCTGGAAACATCCCCCCAGGTTGTGGCTAACCCATGTCTCCGCAATATCCTTCCTTCCAGGAGTGCTAGTTCTGCAAGGTTCGCAGGAGAGCTTCTGTAAAGTTTGGAAGGTAGGAGACGAGGTACTGGCAGAAGTAAAGCTGTGAGGACGGGACGTGAGTCGTGCTCTGTTGCACTTGCCCGCGAAAGGCAAAGGTGCCGGATTCGAGTCTCGGTCCGGCACACAGTTTTAATCTGCCAGGATGTTTCACATCAGCGCACACTCCGCTGTAGAGCGAAAATCTCATTCAAGGAAGTAACAACTCCCTCTCCCTTGAAGATATCCTCCGCAGATGGAGGCGGAACATCAAGAAATACATTAAACCACGGCATAATAGTCAAGAATATTTTAACAAATGTCACATTTCCAGCAGTGTAAGTTTACATTTTACAGAAAGGATTTTGGATATACAGGGTGTTACAAAAAGCTACGGCCAAACGTTCAGGAAACATTCCTCACACACAAAGACATAAAATATGTTATGTGGACATGTGTCCGGAAACGCTTACTTTCTATGTTAGAGCTCATTTTATTACTTCTCTTCAAATCACACTAATCATGGAATGGAAACACACAGCAACAGAACGCACCAGCGTGACTTCAAACACTTTGATACAGAAAATGTTCAAAATGTCCTCCGTTAGCGAGGATGCATGCATCCACCCTCCGTCGCATGGAATCCCTGACGCGCTGATGCAGCCGTGGAGAATGGCGTATTGTATCACAGCCGTCCACAATACGAGCACGAAGAGTCTCTACATTTGGTACCAGGGTTGCGTAGACAAGAGCTTTCAAATGACCCCATAAATGAAAGTCAAGAGGGTTGAGGTCAGGAGAGCGTGGAGGCCATGGAATTGATCCGCCTCTACCAATCCATCGGTCACCGAATCTGTTGTTGAGAAGCGTAAGAACACATCAACTGAAATGAGCAGGAGCTCCATCGTGCATGAACCACATGTTGTGTCGTACTTGTAAAGGCACATGCTCTAGCAACACAGATATGGTGCCCCGTATGAAATCATGATAACGTGCTCCATTGAGCGCAGGTGGAAGAACATGGGGCCCAATCAAGACATCAGCAACAACGCCTGCCAAAACGTTCACTGAAAATCTGTGTTGATGACGTGATTGCAAAATTGCGTGCGGATTCTCGTCAGCCCACACATGTTGATTGTGAAAATTTTCAATTTGATCACGTTGGAATGAAGTCTCATCCGTAAAGAGAAAATTTGCACTAAAATAAGGGTTGACACATTGTTGGATGAACCATTCGCAGAAGTGTACCCGTGGGGGCCAATCAGCTGCTGATAGTGCCTGCACGCGCTGTACATGGTACGGAAACAACTGGTTCTCCCGTAGCACTCTCCGTACAGTGACGTGGTCAAGGTTACCTTGTACAGCAGCAACTTCTCTGACGCTGACATTAGGGTTATCGTCAACTGCACGAAGAATTGCCTCGTCCATTGCAAGTGTCCTCGTCGTTCTAGGTCTTCCCCAGTCGCGAGTCATAGGCTGGAATGTTCCGTGCTCCCTAAGACGCCGATCAATTGCTTCGAACGTCTTCCTGTCGGGACACCTTCGTTCTGGAAATCTGTCTCGGTACAAACGTACCGCGCCACGGCTATTGCCCCGTGCTAATCCATACATCAAATGGGCATCTGCCAACTCCGCATTTGTAATCATTGCACTGACTGCAAAACCACGTTCGTGATGAACACTAACCTGTTGATGCTACGTACTGATGCGCTTGATGCTAGTACTGTAGAACAATGAGTCGCATGTCAACACAGGCACCAAAGTCAACATTACGTTCCTTCAGTTGGGCCAACTGGCGGTGAATCGAGGAAGTACAGTACGTACTGACGAAACTAAAATGAGCTCTAACATGGAAATTAAGCGTTTCCGGACACATGTCCACATAACATATTTTCTTTCTTTGTGTGTGAGGAATGTTTCCTGAAAGTTTGGCCGTACCTTTTTGTAACACCCTGTATAAACGTTTCTGAGTCACATTTGGCTTTCGGCCCTGGCACTTGCATTTCAGTTACTAATCAAGCAAGGATGCACTGGAGCTATGGCAGGGCTTTCACTTACTTACCCTTAATGCGTACGGGCTCGTAATCTGGAACAGTTTATCAGGCAGTGCCTGGGTCGGCGTAATCCCTAAGAGATTAGCTACTCCTCTTTACGATAGGCAGCGTCCGACAGTTAATTCGCAGAGGCGGCATCTGCATCTCTGCGCTCTTTTGAACCGTTGCCAGCTGTATCGCCCCGGCCAGGGAGTCCTGCTGAGGCAAAAGTACGGCACGAGGGGGGTGCTCCCCCTCCCCCCTCTCCGCCATTTTAAAGCTCTTGCAGAACTGCTTGTCATATCCAGGAGTTGGTGAAAAATCTGCGCTCTTCACGTCGAGACGATATTGCGGGCTCACCGGCGAAGTTGGCTTTCCACCCCGGGACGCACAGTGGCGTCCTGGCGAGGTCGAAACGACGCTGCCCATTTCCGGGCCAATAAATTGCCTCCCCGCGCGCTGTTGCCGTGCATTTGGCAATTATTGCAAGCCTCCCACGGACCTCCGCTGGATGCACCCGCCAAATTTATCGGCTCGCATTTCAGGTCCGCGGAGCCAAAAACGTCGTATTTCGTTCCGCGGCGCGCTCATACACTGTCGGGGACCGCTTTCCTTCGTAACTTGTCCTAATGTCTGGCTGATTGTCAGACTCCCTGTGTGGCGTCCTGTCCTCGTATATCTGCGGCAAACGCCAGAAATATTGCAATATGCGCCTCGCATGTCGCTGTTAAGTGGTGCGCGTATTTCGTCGTTCCAATCCGACAGTTTGAGTGCCCATTCATTGTCCTTTTTGGCGACGATATTCCCATTTAATGCCGTAGCTCTTTGTGCACATTTTGTTGCTGTCATCCGTGTCATCGATGTATGACCACTTTTCTGACGCCTTGTCGCTAGAGAAAGAAACTGTTGTCGCTCTCTGTGAGAGACATAGCCTTCTGTATGGTGTAACCAAATGTTACGGACAAACGTCTAGATGTTGCAGGCAGTGTCTCGAGGAACAAGTTGAGAATAGGAACTCATGCCCGGAAACGTCAGCCAGTACCACTCCCGAGCATAGAAACTGCAAGTAGACTACTGGCCATTAAAATTGCTACACCAAGAAGAAATGCAGATGATAAACGGATATTCATTGGATAAATATATTATACAAGAACTGACATGTGATTGCATTTTCACGCAATTGGGGTGCATATATCCTGAGAAATCTGTACCCAGAACAACCCCCTCCGGCCGTAATAACGGCCTTGATACTCCTGGGCATTGAGTCAGAGCTTGGATGGCGTGAACAGGTACAGCTGCCCATGCAATTTCAACACGATACCACAGTTCATCAAGAGTAGTGACTGGCGTATTGTGACGAGCCAGTTGCTTGGCCACCATTTACCAGACGTTTTCAATTGGTGAGAGATCTGGAGAATGTGCTGGCCAGGGCAGCAGTTGAACATTTTTTTGTATCCAGAAAGGCCCGTAAAGGACCTGCAACATGCGGTCGTGCATTATCCTGCTGAAATGTAGGGTTTCGCAGGGATCGAGTGAAGGGTAGAGCCACGGGTCGTAACACATCTGAAATGTAACGTCCACTGTTCAAAGTGCCGTCAATGCGAACAAGAGGTGACCGAGACGTGTAACCAATGGCACCCCATACCTTCACGCCGGGTGGTACGCCAGTATGGCGATGACGAATACATGTTTCCAATGTGCGTTCACCGCGATGTCGCCAAACACGGATGCAACCATCATGATGCTGTAAACAGAACCTGGATTCATCCGTAAAAATGACGTTTTACCATTCGTGCACCCAGGTTCGACGTTGAGTACACCATCGCAGGCGCTCCTACCTGTGGTGCAGCGTCAAGGGTAACCGCAGCCATGGTCTCCGAGCTGATAGTCCATGCTGCTGCAAACGTCGTCGAACTGTTCGTGCAGTTGGTTGTTGTCTTGCAAACGTCCCCATCTGTTGAGTAATGGATCGAGCCGTGGCTGTACGATCCGTTACAGCCATGGGGAAAAGATGCCTGTCATCTCGACTGCTAGTGATACGAATACGAGGTCGTTGGGATCCAGCACGGCGTTCCGTATTACCCTCCTGAACCCACCGATTCCATATTCTGCTAACAGTCATTCGATCTCGACCAACGCGAGCAGCAATGTCGCGATACGATAAACCGCTATCGCGATAGGCTACAATCCGACCTTTATCAAAGTCGGAAACGTGATGGTACACATTTCTCCTCCTTACACGAGGCATCACAACAACGTTTCACCAGGCAACGGCGGTCAAGTGCTGTTTCTGTATGAGAAATCGGTTTGAAACTTTCCTCATGTCACAACGTTGTAGGTGTCGCCACCGGCACCAAGCTTGTGTGAATGCTCTGAAAAGCTAATCATTTGCATATCACAGCATATTCTTCCTGTGTCGGTTAAATTTCGCTGCTGTAGCACGTTATCTTCGTGGTGTAGCAATTTTAATGGCCTGTAGTGTATTAACATTCACCACTGAGCTATCCCTTCGGAAGCAAACGTGAACTTATACGAATGCATTCAGGACATTAGATAGCTTATAAATATGAGTGGTGTCTGTTCTGTCGGACATGAGCGCGACGGCTGTTTGATGAAAAAGTTTCAATGCGGATGCAGAACCAACGTCGGAAATCCTACGGGAATCCAAAATCTGCGAGTAGGTTGTTGCGGCGATTGGTAAACTGGGAATCTGGATCTGACGGGAAGCGTGTCCGGATGGCCGAGGCAGTTGAGGCAACTAGAAAGTAGAGAAGCGGAGCATCCGGATTGGAGTTACAGTCCGGCAAAATTTTCATCTCTCGCTGTTGCATTGCCGCAACTCTCTGTGCGGCTGTAAGTCTCTTTCCTATCTCTTTCCCATCCCGTTTCCTTGCCATTCCTTTCACGCCAGATATTCACGTGAAATGGCGTCCATCTAGTCCACGTTTTTCACAACACTACTCCATCAGCCTACAGATTAATCTTACCTGTCAAAGGTAATGTCTATGGTCGATAATTTTCGACTCCCTATACCGTTATTGAATGCCGTTTCCGGACGTAGATTCCTGTCTTCAATTTGTTCTTCAAGATGCCGTCTACCACTGTTCTAAGGTGGTCGACATTGTTTTCCTACATCGTGTATAGTATATCAGTTAACTGTGTATCATCAACTGTAACCAACCGACAGGTATCACAATGTAAATAAAAATCTAAGTCGCACTTTTTTTCTACTGTTGGTTTACCTGTGTCGTTGAATTTGTCTTCATCAGACCAGTTCTTATCTTTATTACTAAACTGGTATACCGGTACTCGCTACCAGTTGCAGGTAGCCTAATGTAACGACCTCCAGGAGCAACAAAAATTTGATTTTGCATCTTTCGCGTGATTATTGACCACATGTAAAAAATGTAAAACGCTGTCAGATTCTGCTCATTTAGAATTATAATCTTACGTGAAGGATTTAACACAATAAGGCAAATATTACAGTTAGAAATCGTGTTTATATTGAAAGGCACGGAAATACCCGGACTATATTCATCTATTATTTGAGAATCAGAGCACTTAGCGACTTCCAACATATTTCATACAAAATTTCAAAGATTTGCGAAACTTGTTCTCGCTGAAAGTCCCACAAAATGATAAAAGGAAAAAAGAAGTTCATCGATTACTGCATTTTAGGTGGTCATGCAGTCCAACTTCAACACATGGCATGACTTTTTGTTTCTTCTTTCCTACTAACTCTATTCTTCTTTCCTACTAACTCTATTCGCCTTTCCTACTAACTCTATACGCAACTCACTTTCCAGACGCTACTCACGTATACCACTGAATGCCCTTCCAAAATTATATCTTTCTACAACACATATTTCAGGAGATATGACACAATACTTAGGCGCGTGAAAAACTGGTCTGTTTAAAATGGCGCGCAGTAAAAGTTCAGTATCACGCAAGACGTTTTCATTTATTATTTCTTTAATTCTAAATCTATTCGCAAGACACTTTGTAGACAGTATCTATATATAAAACTGATTTTACCTGCGGAATTATGTAATTGGACGACATATAGTTCAGGAGATATGACATCATGAACATTGATATGCGTGAAGAACTAGCTTTTGCTTGAAATGGAGCGCAAATTACCGGGACTACATTCGTCCAGTATTGCATAATGTGAGCAGTTAGTCCGAAAGAACAGACAGCACGCAGAATCCTCAGCTGTTATACATTATTGAAAATTGAAGGTGGAGAGCGGAAGAAAGGAAAGGAAAGGGATAGCAGGACATCCCGGGTTTGAATCCCGATTCGGTAAACATTTTTATTCATCGCCGCTGATTCCGCGTAATGTCCCGATGCAACTGACACCAGTGATCCCTTTCCTTTCCTTTCTTCCCGTCTCCACCTTCAATTCACATATAATGTGCCTAAACTTTTTCTCTCTTACTTGCATCAAGTTATATGTTTAATACATTTACTCGTTTGTAAAGTAATCAGACGTTTGAAACTGTTTTATAAATGAGAACTTTATTCTTTAAAGATTCCGTAGTGGAGGGGATTACTGGTATATCCTAAACGTCCGTAACGGAAATATCAGTATCAAAGGTATGAGAACATTACAAAAATCTCAAAGAATTACATGGGTAAAATGAACGACTCTTGTCGCCAGCATATCGGTACCAAAGAGCGGAATAGTAATCCTAATGGATACACATAATTGCAAGTTTGATATGCAACTGAACATACTAGCGAAATGTTGGGCATTAAATAGCAGCTAATCCTGCCCACTACCAAGTCTGGGATTCTTTTGTGTTACGCCCGAAAAATGCAAAGACCCAAAAATCCTCAGAGAACAAGCCAACCTGCTGGTAAGCTACAAAAGTGAAAAATAACAACGCCAATATTTAGATGAGGAATTTATAGAGCGCCGCTACCAGCCACTAAATTGTTGTAATATTACAATAATTTTATTGACCATTACCATTACCGGTTTCCAACGGAGATGGTCACCTTCACTTGTGTGTTAACAAAATACAAAGACATCTACTCTCATAAGAGTCGCTTCTGTGCCCTGTAGTGATAAAGCGGGGAAATGGAAATGCGCTCAATCTTTCTCACAAGATAAAAACACCAGAGTAGACGTATGACTTGACATCATCAGGCATTTGATATACAGTGCGGAATAAAGGCATTCTACAGACTTAATCATGCTCTGCAGTCTTCAGCTGTACGCCCTTATCTTGCTTATACTCAGTTTGTCATGGGCCCATATTGCAATAGCGTGATTTTTTTTCCCTTTGGAACCCAGCAAAGTACTTCTTTGCTCCATCTACCATCCATTCTCCTGGTTATATATTCAGCCCTCCTCTTTGCTCATGGCAGTCATAGTTATTTCTTCTCCAGCCTCTTCCCTGGCCCATGTGCTTGCTTTCCTGTCTCTTCCAGTATTTTCCAACACTTATCTCTCCATTGCACACTGAGTAACTGTCAGTTTTTGTATATTTTTCAGTAACTCAGATTTGGTAATACACTCTGACTGTAAAGTTTCCTTTTCTGATGCATTGCAATCATCGTTTTCAAAACTGTTGTTTGCCAAAAGCAGTCCATGTTATTTTCGCTTTTATGATCATTTTTTTGTGCTTGTTCTCGTTCTCTTCAGCTGCCCTTTATACAAAAACAAATTTATTTGTTCTATGCTTTAACTGTTAATTTGCACTATTTCTTTTCGATGTGCTGATTATATATTATTTTACTCCTACTGTAACTGCTTTCCACACCTACTTTCAAACTTGCCCTGTTAAATTTTTTTCACATCTGTGGAAGTTTATCTGCTATATAGGTAAGCAGATAATTGCATCGAAATTGTCTCAGATTTCGCTAAGTTCTATATAAATATAAAATACCGTAACGCGCAAAATATTAACTGTAAAGACTCGTCACTGTACCTTACGCTTAAAGTGCCTTCGTACTCCAACCAGAAGGCTTTACCTCTTTACAACTTCTAATCCACGTATACAGGACTGTAACAGGTTAGACATAATTGCCTTGCATGTCCTTGATCTGGTTTTATCAGTTTTTTTGCAACCTCATAAATTTACTGGCAATACAACAGGTTTTCATCCTTGTTGAGCACACTGTGATTTATTCTGCTAATTCAGAAGGTTTCACTCTTCAGTCTCAGCAGTAGACATAGCACTTAGCACTCTCATAAGCTACATACAGCGATACATGCACCACTCATATCTTCAAACTCGTACTCAACGTTTGTATTCCATCCAATGTAGACCTGTCATCAAGAGGCAGGAAAATATGCTTTATGAATGGTATTTAAATCCAGACGACTACTTTCACGTCTTGCACGGTTGAGAGCTATAACGATCTAAATTCCATTACATTTGTTTATATGTTTCATTTTGAAGTTACGCTGTCTGAAAGAACGTCGTCTTTATTGCATTATTGGAACTGCCCAAAATAGCAGCTTGGAAATTCAGTTCAGACATCCGTACAAGTGATCGATAATCCGAGAGCGCCTGAACGCGGTGCAATCCATCAGTGAGTCGACGTGGGTTGAATCTGTCAAAACTGCGTACGTCCTCTCCCAATAACGAGGACAGACTCAGCGACAAATGTGTGTTTGTGGTCATACGGGACGTGGCCTGAAGTATTGCGTTAATCTTTTGCATTGAAAATGCAATTATTTTAAAAAGTGTGAAACAGTGAACGCGTGATTATGCCGAGCGGTCTGAGCAAAAGATCAGTCATTTTGATAACGAAGACTGTTGACAAATGTGATATGTTAGCAAACCACCGAAGTCGCGGTGTCTTGTGATCAGATTCGTCAGTAATATAGTGCCAGTACAAACAAGAGGTGTCTGTCTCCACGTTAAGTTGTTACACAGCACACGGAGTGCATTCGAAGCACCTGCTTTTTAGTTTACTGATTTTTTTCGTTCCACCATACAATCGAGGGGTGTATAGTAGCAACAGTTGTTAAAACATAACTTAGTTTTTTTTCAATTGAAACAAAGTGATGAGTTTAAAAAGACAAAAATAAATAGAGCATTAGATTTTGGGCATGCAGCCGCGCAAATAAAATTTCCTCCACTGATATTTCGGCCGCGTATCGTCCGGACATCCTCAGAGTGAGTCACAAGACTGACGACAAGATGCCAAGCGCGGCCTTATATGCTCCACCGCGGCGGTACTGCGCATGCGGGTCACAGATGCTGGTCGGCGGCAGAGAAATACGCTTACACATGCGCCGCCTGTGGCGAAGGCGTACAGACATTCGATTCGCTTATCGATGTATGCTCGGCGGCGGTGACAGCATGACGACTTCTCTGCAGTTTAATTACCCCAAGAGCCGGATTCCATGCTTTGTCCAAATTAAAACCATTATCTCTATTTATTAAATTATTAGCTAATCTAATCTCTATAGCTTCCTTGAAGACAGATTCCCAAAAGGAAGAGGTGGATGTTAAAATCTTCACATCACTGTAATTCATGGAATGCCCTGTCTCAATACAATGTTCGGCCACAGCTGACTTATCTGGCTGTAGCAAGCATGTGTGTCTTCGATGCTCCACACATTACTCATTAACGGTGCGTTTTGTTTGACATATGTACGACTTCTCACAATTTCCGCAAGGAATCTGATACACACCCGCTTTTCGAAGCTGTAAATCGTCCTTCACAAAGCCGAGTAAAGCTGCAATCTTCGTGGGGGGCCGGAAGATCACCTTAACACAGTGTTTCTCAAGAATAAGGCCTATCTTCGAGAAAAGAGCACCTACATAGGCAGCCGCGGCCGAAATATCAGTGGAGGAAATTTTATTTGCACGGCTGCATGCCTGAAATTTAATGGACTATTCATTACGCCGCGAGAAGTTGAAGATGCACCGCAAAAATAAATGATTAATATGCATGAGATGTCTGAGTAAAACAGTGACTGGGAGATATGGCTAACAGGTGACGTTGCTATTTGTGATTTGTATGGGATCGATGCAACATAGTTAGCTCTTGGCGATGACGATCAGAGCGGGATAGAGAGAGAGAGAGAGAGAGAGTGAGTGAGTTGGAGAGGTGAGGAACGGTACTTACAGGTTTGGGTAGAAGACGGAAAGAATCATTTGGGAGCTATGAGAACCGTGTGAGTAGAAGCAGGAGGCTGATGCTGGCATGGAAAGGTGTCAGCGTTCCGTTAGAGTGACAAGAGGATGGAGGTTAAAAGCTAAGGGATTCTTGGGGTGATAGGCAATGTTTGGGCCGGTGGTATGCGCTTTGACAAGGGATTGTGTGGGTTGGGTTATTGTGTAGGTGGGGTAGATGTGGAAGACATTGGAGATATAGTTTATGAATAGGATGAGGAGCTTGAATTGTAACTGGATGGATGGTTCGTGATAGGCAGGAGACGACACTATTCCAGTAAAAACGCAGGCTGTTTTTCATTTATTTGTTATTTACATTCTCCCAAAGAAGAGGGCGAGCAGGAAGCGAAATGTCATTCGCTCTTCAGCATAGAATGAAATTATTAAAAAAATATAACATTCGTTGTCGAGATGATAATGTGTGTTGTTGCGAAAATTATAAAGCCGAAAATGCTGCGGGCTGCTCGAAACATTTCCTGGTGCAGATGAGGTTGGAGGGGAAGTGATGTGGGAAAGAATGAGAGGTGAGTATTGAGAAGGACCAAGAGACCGTATGCAGGCGGTTGGAGATGGGCAAGGTGGAGGGGAAGGATGGTATTGCAGCCTTTATTTGAAAGTGGGGTAAGTTAAAGATGATAGGATAGGTAGATCTCAGGAACGATTTCTTGATTGGAGAGGGGAAGGTGGTTGAAATTATCCTGGGAATGAGCATGGGATATATGGAGAAACAAGGTTAAGCATGGTGATAGATGCTTGATAGTAGATAAAGGTTCTTAAGGATGGGGAATTAAGTGGATTCGATTTTTGCAGACGTAAAACTGACGAAGATATACCAGATGTTCGAAAAGATTTTGGAGTCATATCAGCTGTTACTGGATGCGGGAGGAAGGAAAGCAAAAGAATACCGAAAACGAAGCAGAATATGTGTTAATCAAGGGTTCAGAGGGCATGACAAAACATGGGAACGGCGGAGGTCCATGTTACACTAATGGCCATTAAAATTGCTACACCAAGAAGAAATACAGATGATAAACGGATATTCGTTGAACAAATATATTATATTAGAACTGACATGTGATTACATTTTCACGCAATTTTGGGTGCATAGATCCTGAGAAATCAGTACCCAGAACAACCATCTCTGGCCGTAATAACGGCGTTGATACGCCTGGGCATTGAGTCAAACAGAGCTTGGATGCCGTGTACAGGTACAGCTGCCCATGCAGCTTCAACACGATTGCACAGTTCATCAAGAGTAGTGACTGGCGTATTGTGACGAGCCAGATGCTCGGCCACCATTGACCAGACGTTTTCAATTGGTGAGAGATCTGGAGAATGTGCTGGCCAGGACAGCAGTCAAACATTTTCCGTATTCAGAAAGACCCGTACAGGACCTGCAACATGCGGTCGTGCATTATCCTGCTGAAATGTAGGGTTTCGCATGGATCGAATGAAGGGTAGAGCCACGGGTCGTAACACATCTGAAATGTAGCGTCCACTGTTCAAAGTGCCGTCAACGCGAACAAGAGGTGACCGACACGTGTAACCAATGGCACCCCATACCATCACGCCGGGTGATACGCCAGTATGGCGATGACGAATACACGCTTCCAATGTGCGTTCACCGCGATGTCGCCAAACACAGATGCGACCATCATGATGCTGCAAACAGAACCTGAATTCATCCGAAAAAATGACGTTTTGCCATTCGTGCACCCAGGTTCGTCGTTGAGTACACAGTCGCAGGCGCTCCTGTCTGTGATGCAGCATCAAGGGTAACCGCAGCCATGGTCTCCGAGCTGATAGTCCATGCTGCTGCAAACGTTGTCGAACTGTTCGTGCAGTTGGTTGTTGTCTTGCAAACGTCCCACTCAGGCTTCGATACGTGGATGCACGATGAGTTACAACCATGCGGATAAGATGCCTGTTATCTCGACTGCTAGTGATACGAGGCCGTTGGGATCCAGCGTGGCGTTCCGTATTACCCTCCTGAACCCACTGATTCCATATTCTGCTAACAGTCATTGGATCTCGACCAACGCAAGCATCAATGTCGCGATACGATAAACCATAATCGCGACAGGCTACAATCCGACCTTTATCAAAGGCGGAAACGTGATGGTACGCATTTCTCCTCCTTACACGAGGCATTACAACAACATTTCACCAGGCAACTCCGGTCAACTGCTGTTTGTGCATGAGAAATCGGTGGGAAACTTTCCTGATGTCAGCGCGTTGTAGGTGTCGCCACCGGCGCCAACCTTGTGTGAATGCTCTGAAAAGCTAATCATTTGCATATCACAGCATCTTCTTCTTGTCGGTTAAATTTCGCGTCTGTAGCACATCATCTTCGTGGTGTAGCAATATTAATGGCCAGTAGTGTACATTTACAGCGGTGAGAGTGGGCTGGATGAAACCTGCTTCTGAGTGCGTGCTAAACTGCAGGTTTTCTTATCTACAGATAAGTACTTCACTGGTCGGAGGAATGTACCTCTGTGCCGTACGTTTCACTGGGGCCTTGAAACCATGTTGAGCGCAAACTTACGATAGTGGCTTTATGCAGTGCCTTAACTATTGTGCTACCTTGCTCGATGATTTTTGTGGAGTGAGAATCTCTATAAATTCTCCCTCAGGCGCTAAGCGGCAAGGTCCTTTACATCAACTTACCTGACTGTATTCAGGAAGAAATATATTCCTTGCATTTCTTCCGTTAATTGAACAACCAAATCTTATGTTGCAGCCACAGTAAGAAGTTAGTCTTCCCGGCGTTGTCTGACTTGTTTTTCTCAAATCTCCAACCCCGTATTTTGTTCTCTCGTTACAACTTCATTTATCGTCTTAATCAGCGGAGGGGGAACAATGAGAGCATGAAATGAGTTGCGCTGCTGGAGTAAGATGATTACAAGAGCTCCAATCTGAAAGGGAGTCGGGGAAGTCCAGGAAGAGAGTTAATAACGGCGAGGGAGAGGGGTGAGGCGATAATTATTCCCTGGCGGAGCCCAAGCCACGGTAACAGGTGCTTCAGACGCCAATCCTAAGAGCACGTTTTTCTGTCGGAAGCGCGCCACACTGGTTTTCAGGTTTCGGACTTTCATTTGCTCGCACGTGCGAGGCCTTACTTTTCTTCACTGCAAGAAGCTGAGCCAGTGGAAAAGGGTGTGAAGCAAAACATTTTATTTACTTTTTGTGTCCTTCTGTTAGCTGTAGACATCTAGTATGTAACACATGCAATTTAATCCTTATAGCATTTTCGAAAATGAATGCAAAAGCACCTTCTCTACATCTCAAACATATTTCTGTGCCTATATTATGGCAAACCTAAGTCTAGTGTAACTGGTGAAAATATTATAGTATCGTCTAATACAGGATGACTCAAAAAGAATACCACAATTTTTAAAAATGTGTATTTAATGAAAGAAACATAATATAACCTTCTGTTATACATCATTACAAAGAGTATTTAAAAAGGTTTATTTTCACTCAAAAACAAGTTCAGAGATGTTCAATATGGCCCCCTCCAGACACTCGAGCAATATCAACCCGATACTCCAACTCGTTCCACACTCTCTGTAGCATATCAGGCGTAACAGTTTGGATAGCTGCTGTTATTTCTCGTTTCAAATCATCAATGGTGGCCGGGAGAGGTGGCCGAAACACCATATCCTTAACATACCCCCATAAGAAAAAATCGCAGGGGGTAAGATCAGGGCTTCTTGGAGGCCAGTGATGAAGTGCTCTGTCACGGGCTGCCTGGCGGCCGATCCATCGCCTCGGGTAGTTGACGTTCAGGTAGTTACGGACAGATAAGTGCCAATGTGGTGGCGCTCCATACTGCTGAAATATGAATTGTTGTGCTTCTTGTTCGAGCTGAGGGAACAGCCAATTCTCTAACATCTCCAGATACTGTAGTCCAGTTACAGTAGCACCTTCGAAGAAAAAGGGACCAAAAACTTTATTGGCTGAAATTCTCTGTAAACTGTTTATACCAACGTTTAATACACCACTTATCAGGAGGTTTAACACCATACTTCGTTCGAAATGCACGCTGAACAACTGTCGTCGATTCACTTCTGCCGTACTCAATAACACAAAAAGCTTTCTGTTGAGCGGTCGCCATCTTAGCATCAACTGACGCTGACGCCTAGTCAACAGCGCCTCAAGCGAACAAATGTACAACTAAATGAAACTTTACAGCTCCCTTAATTTGCCGACAGATAGTGCCTTTTGTCGTTGCAGATTTTTAAATTCCTGAAGTTGTGGTATTATTTTTGAATCACCCTGTATAATACACTCTAAGACATAAAAAAGAGAAAAAAAAAGACGCACCAAGATGAAATTATCCAAATGGGACGGAAATCGGCAGATGTGATGTACGTATACAGACAAACAAATTATTACAGTGCCAGGGAAGTTGGCTTATTTATTCAATAAAAATTCGTGAATGCCACGTTGTCCACTGAGCCCATGAGGCTCTCAACTTCTTATTCTTTTAACACGATCCATTTCCATGGAGTGTTGCCATAAATTCCCGTTAGCGACAACAAGGTCAGAGACTGCCGACCTCGCCTCCTCTCACGTGTCACTGTTTCACAGCGGAGCCATCTTTTGAGCTCTTTGTTACCGTGACCCCCTGCCCTTTCCCAATTTCCCTCCCTTCTCCACGTCCAGCGACGATTAAAACGTTTCACCTGGTTTCCGTTTAATTATAACATAACTTTTCGCTTTAATCGGATGACAGGCGAACAGGCATATGCGCTAAGAGCCATTTTCCACTTATTCCTTCACAAAACTCACTCACACACACACACACACACACACACACACACACACGCGCGCGCGCGCGTAGGTTTATTTAATTTGTTTCTGTGGCAGTGGACATTTTCCTAGAAGTAAATTAAAATAGTGTGAACTCGCCAATTTTTCCTTGGTTATCAGGCGAATGTCGGTGCGGAACCTCTCCCCCTCCCCTCCCCCAATTACTCACAGCTAGGAATTATACAGCCCCATTCCCAGTCTCCTGGGATGTTTGGCTAAAAACAACGAAGTTCTACAACGGCTTGCCTCACTCTAATGTGTCGCGAATGAGCAAAAATTGCCTTTATTAATGTGTGGCGAATCAACAAAATATGGCACTGAAACTTCCTGGCAGATTAAAACTGTGTGCCGGAGCGCGACTCGAACTCGGGATCTTTGCCTTTCGCGGGCAAGTGCTCTACCAAATAAGCTACCCAAGCACGACTCACCAACCGTCCTCGCAGCTTCAATTCCGCCAGTACCTCGTCTCCTATCTTCCAAACTTCGCAGAAGCTCTCCTGCATACCTTGCAGAACCAGCACTCCCGAAAGAAAGGATGTTGCGGAGACATGCCTTAGTTTGGAAGTTTGGAAGGTAGGAGATGGACGAGGTGCTGGCGGAATAAAAGCTGTGAGGACCGGTCGTGAGTCGAGCTTGGGTAGCTCAGTTGGTAGAGCACTTGCCCGCGAAAGGCAAAGGTCCCGAGTTCGAGTCCCGGTCCGGCACACAGTTTTAATCTGCCAGGGAGTTTAATATCAGCGCACACTCCGCTGCAGAGTGAAAATTTCATTGTCAAAATATGGCATTGTTAAGTTGCTTGTTTCACGCCTTCCTCGCACTTAGCCTGGTATATGCGTTGTTGTGAATAACGTATAACATTGTAAGATACACAAATAATAAAATTAACGCCAATATCGGATTCAGGCTGTGTTTCTGTTAGATTGAATCTTTGAGGCAGACCGTAAAAAAGTGTTGATATGACCAAGTGGATAGAGCGTTGGCGGAGAAAAGGCAAGGGGAAGGGATTCAGACCTTGAACTGGCAACACTTTTAATTCGTCACAAAAGTCCACTAACACACCAACTCCGTCACAGAGTTTAATTCAGTATCAGCTGATTACAACGAGACGTCCCACGCTTTCGCGCGCACTGTGGTTAGAACCCCGTATCACCCTTGTATACATAAACCATATTTACAACGCCCAGACAACAGACGAAGGAAAATGTAGTTGCTGAGCATTCAAAACGTTACCCTCTTTCATACATTTACTGTCCTCAGTCAGTCGACTATACGGTCGGACTGTTTAACAATTGTTAATACTGTGAACATAAATAATGACAATAGTTGGATGCAATAATAATATTACAATACAAGAATACAAAATATTGTAGAAACATGGTGTCACCATTAGCAGTGCAAGTCACTGTTTTGCAACATTGTCTCTGAATGTTAATCACGTTAGGCAACTTACTATGAATGTATACATGGCCCTTGGGCAGCATCCGAGCCACTGTTGTATGCTGCGCTGCCTTCTATATCTTGAAGAAGCGGCCTGCATTTTATAATGCAACACGATACGACTCAGAGATGGCAATTCCTCGACTTCTCTGGCACAAAGACGACCAAAGAAATTCCTTTCCCGATCGGGGACTTTATTCTGTCCCTGTCTGCGCCTCTCCGTGCTTCAGGCTGTGTAAGACTTTCTTTGTGCCAGGTTCGAGCTGGATAAGAAACAAACGTCTCTGTCCAGAAATATGAAAAGCCTCTCTCAGCCGCTGCGGGTGTTTATAACTCTCATTGTACTGAAGTCAAATTGTCGTTCCAGCTCTTCCAAGAGTACACCGCAGCTTTCATAAATGCTCCGTTTGCTTTTAAATCTGTTGATTATTATTACTATTATTATTGCGAGACCATGTAAAATAAGGAAATAGAATTATACCACTTCCTAGGTAGTAACATAAATGAAGATGGAAGAAGCAGAGAACTTACAAAGCAAATAACTGGCGAAGCAAAATTAATAAATAAAAGGAATATGTTCTGCTTAAAACAAACAAAAAAACTGAAGTGAGCAAAAAAATTAGTAAAATGTTGCATCTTGGGTACAGCACTTTGTGTGTGTGAAACATAGGCCATAATCAATTTCTTGAAACGCTTGAGTTATGCTATTGGGGGCGCCTTTTAAAATATACGGAACCACAGTCTAGGAAGCCTTTGAAAGAAGGAATTGAAAGAACTGATAAGTAAAGAACATTAAGGGAAAACATCGAATGAAGATGACATGGGTGGATTTGTCACTGAATACACCACAACCAGAATGAAACAATCCCCAGAATGAAACAATCCCCTAGGCTCTGGCTAAGACGTTTCTGGGCAACATCTTTTCTTCCAAGAATGCTAGTCCGGCAAGGTATGTAACCGAAAGTTCCACGTATTTGGGAAGTAGCAGGGAGGTTTTGGTGCAAGTAAAGCCGTGAGGTTGGGTCACGAACAGTGTCTGGATAGGTCAGGCAGTAACAACATTGCCCGCAAAAGGCGAGGTTCCGGGTCTGTTGTGTACGTCATTGTGGATAAACACCGTAGAACACATCAAACCATATAGAATGAATAAACCGTAAACGAATTTAATTACAATATATTCGATATAAAGCATACATAACTTTGTATCATTGAGTCTCTCTGCGGTCTCTCTCTCCGTGCTACTAATATTGGATTTACAACATTCACTATCAGTGGTAGTAGCACTAACGTCATGCTAGGTTCGTAAAGTTCTCACTGCACTGTCGTCCGTACGCTCAGTGTAATCTGATGATAAGTTGAAAATCGTCAGAGGGCAATCTGAGGGGCAGCTACTTTTTTTTTCCTGGTTTTAAAGCGGGCCCATCGCCCTTGAGACATGGCACGCGTTGTTGGAACGAGGTAAGTAGGTTTATATTTTTCTTTATTCATTCATTAACACATTCGCTGGAGGGGACAGGCTGTGTGGGCCTCGAGAGCCGGTACCCCACCTTCATGGTTGGCGCGTCAACTCAGCCTAAAAAGAGCGTACCATCTACGTCAGAGAGGAGACTTTGAACTGGTCCCGGATTTGGGTTCGCTGTCCCTAACTCTCTGAACTGCCGCAAAGTGTGTAATTGGTCTGTTTTCCTAAAGGGAATGACCACTTTCTTCTGGATGACTTTCTTGATCATGTCCATTTGCGTAGCGTTGTGCATGTCGTAAATTCGTTCCAGGGGGATGGGGGTTAGGGGGGGGGGGAGGCAGGGGGCAGAGGATCCAACGAAGAACACTGTTCTGCAGGATTTGTAGGTTGCTTTGTTGTGTGTCTCATGCAGTCCTCCAGGCAGTGTTGCCTTAGAGAACTGCAGGGAGGAACAGTTGCCTGGTACAGTCGTATCGTAGTGTGTTGACGTAGATCGTGGCTAGGCAGGAAGGGAGAGAGGGCATGCACCATTTTTAGACGATATCGCCGTTTGGTGAAGTATAATTTGGATCTCAAAGTGACCCCCACGTATTTAACGCTGGAGAGCCAAGGTATCGCGTGGCCCTGGGTAGGCCTTTGAGTGCGGCGGCTTAGAGACGTGCTGACCAATCACAATCGCAGACAGTGAGGTGATGCGAATCCGGCGTCGTCTGGTGGCTTGTGTAGCGACACATGGCGAGCCCTCTATAGCAGCGGCTCTTGGCGGCTGAATAAATGTTTCTCCTATGGAGATGAGAGCGGCGCGAGACACGCAGAGTGCTGTCGGCGAAGACACCGTCAATACCGCAGTTTCGAGTAGGCCTACCGTTTCCAGCGCGCAGTTTTTGTCTGCCAAGAAGTGTAACGCCTCACCCAGTGATGCAAGCTTGAGGGACAACTGACCCCGATTGGCATTTTTAAAACAAGGCATATACTATCCGTAAGTCAATACGTATGCTCAACTGAACGACTTACATTGTAACAGAAGCAAGTGGAGAGCTGCCGACCAATTGACAGGTTTATTAAGGAAAAAAAGATGTAAGCGTCTTGATGTTCACAGATATAATACGCTTTAGGTAAAACTCATGGGTATGAAAAACATTCGCGACTAATCTGGCCTCATCAGGGGGGATTCCCTTTTCAACGTAGCAGAAATATTTCAAGCACTCAGTTTGTCAGAAAAAATCAATCTAGCTTCAGCGAATAATGTTTTTGACGCTATTTTTGAACTAGTAACGAAAGTCGTACACCTGACTGCGGCGCGAAATTATTGCTACGAAGCGTGTTTTTTAAGTAAGTACCGTTTTGAAATTTAAAAAAGACGTGCTAAGATATCTCAATAATTTTATTTTTGCATGAAAGCCTGTACCTTAATCTACGCACTGAAGCCATTACAGTATGATTCTTCCTTGTTTACTTTGTGTACTGAGTGTTTGAGATGCCTCCGATAATCGTGAGTCCCGCCAACTGTGAAGTACGAGATTTCTTAGTGCTAAAGGCCTAAAAGCGATAGATATTTATCTGTGCAGTTTACGGAGAAAACATTATGAGTGATGAAATGGTAAGGAAGTGGATGAGAGCATTTAAAGATGGCCGCACAAATTTGCACGATGAACAACGGAGTGGGCGTCCTTCGGACGTTAATGAAAGTTTGGTGCAGGAAGTGGGCAATAAGGTGAGAGAAAACAGACGCTTTATGATTTCCTCCTTGCGGGATGACTTTCCTAATCTTTTTCGTAGTGTTTTGTATGGCATTGTGACCGAGTACTTGAATTACCGAAAATTGTGTGCACGTTGGGTACCGAAAATATTGACGGATATGCACAAAACCAAACGTTTGGACAGTGCATTGAGTTTCCTTGAGCGGTACCACAACGACGGTGATGATTTCTTAAGCCAAATTGTTACGGGCGATGAAACATGGGTGGCCTACGTCACACCAGAACCAAAGCAATAGTCCATGGAAGTTGAGTTAGGGCATCGTTTTGCTGCAAGACAGTGCCAGTCCGCATCTGGCGAATCAGACGAAACATCTCATCATATTTTTTCGATGGGAAACTCTAAATCATCGTCCGTACAGCCCCGATCTTACGCCCAGTGACTCCCATCTGTTCCTGCACTTGATGAAACACCTGGGCGGTCAACGTCTTAAAAGACGACGACAAGTCAAAACAGTGGTGATGCAGTTGTTAACAAGCCAGGCGGCAGACTTCTTTGAAGAGGGTAATCAAAAACTGGTACAACGTTATGACAAGTTGGGGGGCGGCGGGTGGTATAATTGTTAATGTTCCTATTATTTATTTAATGCTGTTGTTCGCCGTTCTCAACACTGGCTCTCTAACTACAATATTGGCAACCAGAAAGTGATTAGCAAAACATGAAGCCTGTAATTAGAATTCCTAGTGCCCACTTCATCTGAGAAATACATTTATAGCTACAGCTTTTAGGAATTAGGAGATTGTCTGGGATTCATAATCAAAAACCATTCTCTCTAAAAAGCTCACTATATTCTGAAAGTCACAGACCAAAAAGAATCCACACAATCCAACTACCAGAGCAGTTCAGAGTCTAATGCGCTGATGCAACTATAACTGTTCAAATTAAATGTTTAAGTGAATGCTCGCCATAATTTGATGATAGTGTTCATCAAACGCCACGCTAATAATGGAAGATTGTCTGTCCTGCGGCGGCACGTGAAAATACGACATACACAAACTAAAGATAGATCATTAACGTCATCCCAAAATTAACACTTCACTCGAAAACGATTTCATGGTTACGCGTATCCCGAGTAACTTATTACTGCATCCGAGGCTGTTTGTATCAATGATACCGACGCGACGGGGCGGGACTCCCGGCACAGGTGGTGCGCTAATCAGCGTCCGGAGAGAACTGGGGCCTTCTTCCTTCTCGCGCTGCGTTCTTACATATAAAGCCGCGGTGCGGACGGCTAAGGGAACGCCTGATCAAATCTGCTCTCCCGACTAGCTGCTGGGCTAGTAATGCACCACTTCAAGTTATCGAATAAACCATTGCTTCCTTTGCTGATGGCCGATGAAGCTCTCAATTTAAATGTGCAATCAGCACACAGGTAAGTAATCATAATAAAAGTCTGACGTGGCTAAGTCAAATATTTTGGGCGAGAGAATTAATTTAATTACACTACATGCAGTAGACGAACTCTGAACTTGCCCTTTGGAGATACATTATCGCTATAATTTTATATTTATTCAGTTGAAACTTCTCACATCTTTATAATTATAGCGGATCTCCCTTCTATTTAAATTTAAACATCCTAGCTTTATTTATTCGCCTACTTAATCTATCTTGCTTCCTTAATTTTTAAGATAAAAACCAGAAAATCATGAATTTCAACTAAAATTTTAATTTGTGAGATCCAGAATACTGTTTCTACTAAATTATTATGCAAAAGGAATCTAAATATAAATTTTTAAGTTTCTAGCTCTTTTCTGTTGCGCCAATGATTTTTACAGAAAAACGTCCAAATTTCGAAAATTGTTAAAGTTATTGAACTGATATTCAACACATATTGATTTAGTATTACTCCTGACATGCTAGAAACGTTTCAGGTTATTTACTTGATTTTTAAAGTATTGTGCAATATTTATGACGTCAGAGCTAGTTACAGCGGACTAGGCTGGCACACAATGGAAAGACTGATGTGAATTTTATAAGGCGTGAGTATGCTGCTTCCCTACAAAGTATCTCAATATTGACGGAAATTATGTAGAAAAGTAGGTTAAGGTACAGGCATTCATGTAAAAAAAAAAAAGTATTCAGATATCTTAGCACGTCTTTTTTTAATTTCAAAACGGCACTTACTTAAAAAATACGCCTCGTAGAATCCTCTAGCTCTTTTTTTAAATGAGATGGCGCCATTTGAATGTCACGGAGCCTTCATTCGTACGTTTCCTACGAACTTTTGTGTGTGTAACACTAACGGTAAAGTTATCCATGCCGAAGCGGAAAGCACTTACACAACCCGGACATTTCGCAGTTTTACCACGCGCACAGCCGCTGGTAACCTGCAAGGTGTCCTCCACACAAGGGTGCCTCGCTCCGGGGCATACGCTGCTCGTGCACCGGCGTGACTACGGGGCTGAAGGCGCTGGCAACGATCCGCCATTTGTCGAGGCGGGTGGGGCGGATTTCCCGAGCGCAAATTTCAATCCCGGAAGACACCTGCGCTTCCGCTGCCGACACCCTTTCTCCCTCACCCCCACCCAGCATACCTTTCCCTCGCGGCATCGCGTTGTACGCCTCCTTTCAGGCGGCTCTTTGATGGTGGGAAACACGTATTGTGTACAGTGCCAGAAGAGAAGCAAAAACAAATACTGGAACAACAGCACTTAAACAAATGCACCTGCTGCTCAGAGACACTGCTCTAGTACGAACGCAGTCTTCCGCGGACGGCCCTCTTCTGACATCTCACCACCTTTTGTATAATCCCTATTTCTGCGTAGCCCGTTCAGTCGTTTAGTGTGGCAAACATGGCTTTAGTATGAAATGAATGGTATCCACAACTCATTTTTTTGTGTTTGACATACTTCAAGACACAAAACAACAAGCAGTCCAGAGTCGCATTGTTTGCAATAAAAACGCAAACTCTTTGCATTATTTCAGTTCTGATCAGTGGCGAACACTAACAAACAAAATTACAAATACAGACGTACTTATTACGCTTATGTTGGCCCTTCTGGCATGACGAGCAATCGAGCACAAGACACAAGCTTCTTCGAACGAGAAGTAGGTAGGCTCAACACCCACCATTCCAAATTTCCGAAAGATTTCAATTCATACATCTCCGCCCCCTTCCTTTTTCTTCCTCTGCATCTTCCCTCTTCTAAATGCTCTGCCTATACCCTTTCGTAATGTTGTTCTCCCTTCTTACCCCCACGGAATCGGGGCCGTCGGCACGCGCCATGTTGCCATACCGTATTTATCCTATTGGATTTGACCTCATCATGATACTGACAAGGGAACCTCCCCATCGCACCCCCCTCAGATTTAGTTATAAGTTGGCACAGTGGATAGGCCTTGAAAAACTGAACACAGATCAATCGAGAAAACAGGAAGAAGTTGTGTGGAACTATGAAAAAAATAAACAAAATATACAACCTGAGTAGTCCATGCGCAAGATAGGCAACATCAAGGATAGTGTGAGCTCAGGATCGCCGTGGTCCCGTGGTTAGCGTGAGCAACTGCGGAACGAGAGGTCCTTGGTTCAAGTATTCTCTCAGTGTAAAGTTTAATTTTTTTATTTTCAGACAATTATTATATGTCCATCCGTCCGTCCGATGTAACTGCGCCGTAGTATGGGGACGCTACACCTAAACAAACATCGAAACACACGTCAGTCGACTACAGCGCACGGAAGAGAGAGTATTCCTGCTAACGAGGCTCCCTGGCTGGCAGTTGACTGTTCGCTACTTTGGACGAGAGTGCATTAAATACGTGAGATGTATTCCGTGGGCAATATGAATCCAGCAAATATAGCTCGCGACTTCAATAACAGGGTCAATTAATATTTTCCGAACTGTAAGGAATTGGAAAGTTCCTTAAGGGATCGAACGTATAGAATATATGACTTTTTTTCCTGTGGGCGAATCGGTTGACCTATGACCTTGCGATCAAATGTTTTCGGTTCCCGTTGGAAAGGCACGTCCTTTCGTCTACTAATCGCACGGTTTTGCGGTGCGGTCGCAAAACACAGACACTAAACTTATTACAGTGAACAGAGACGTCAATGAACGAACGGACAGATCATAACTTTGCGAAATAAAGAAAGTAAACTTTTCACTCGAGGAAAGCCTTGAACCAAAGACCTCTCGTTCCGCAGGTGCTCACGCTAACCTCGGGACCACGGCGCACCTGAGGTCAGACTACCCTTGATGTTGCCTATCTTGCGCATGGTCTATTCAGTTTGTATATTTTGCTTATATTTTTCATAGTTCCGCACAACTTCTTCCTGTTTTCTCGATTGATCTGTGTTCAGTTTTTCAAGGCCTATCCACTGTGCCAAATTATAACTAAATCTGGGGTGGGGGGGGGGGATGCGATGGGGAGGTTCCCTTGTGAGCAACGTTTCGGCCAGTATTGCCTTTTATGACAACCTGTTTGCACGTTAGCTTATGTGGATTTCTCCTTACGTTACCTCTTTCTTATGGATCTGGTGATGGCTAAGGCCGATACATGCCATAATAAGAATTAATATGTATATGCGATGTAAAAAATTCTGTGCATAAATGATCTGAGAAGAATTGATTAGTTCGGTAAGGCCATGTACATATTGTTCTCTCGTAATCATCCAGTTAGAATTCTTTCAATATTTGTTTGCATGCGTTTTCTATATTTTAAAGATGTAGCGCTATGTTGCTGGTGGGTAGTAATTTTCTGACATTCCGGCTGTCTGCTACGACGATTTTGGTGACTTCATCAGCAACGACAGTGAAAAGGCAATGTATTTGTTACAAGTCCAAATTTCTACATATACAAATAGGATACAACTAGTATTTTACAGACTGGTATTACAGAGAATTAATGAGATTACGACAGCGCCTGAAGTAATATATGAGCACTTGGTGTCTCTGTGGTAATTGGCGCGGAAGGAATATCTGTGCCGAGAGATTAACTGCGTCGAGTTTAGTAATACTTGTTAAAATCTATTACAACCTGGAAATTACTACGTAGTTAATTTGATCAGGTTGATGAGTTTATTGCGAGCAACCAGTTGCATTCAGATATAAATCCGGAAACCCAGAGAGTTAATTTCGTCCGATAGCCATTTCTATCAGTAATCAGCCACATGGAAAAGTTCTTCTTTAACTCACATTGAGCAAACTGAATTAATGCTGTCGTTACAGTGTCCACCGTTCGTGTTCTGTTGTCACACTGTATGTTGACAGAGACAGCAAACATGGCATCGACAGGAGATATTAAAATGGTTCAAATGGCTCTGAGCACTATGGGACTTAACATCTCTGGTCATCAGTCCCCTAGAACTTAGAACTACTTAAACCTAACTAACCTAAGGACATCACACACATCCATGCCCGAGGCAGGATTCGAACCTGCGACCGTAGCACTCGCGCGGTTCCGGACTGAGCGCCTAGAACCGCGAGACCACCGCGGCCGGCAGGAGATATTAGTTTCGCAGCAGAAAGAGCGGTTTGGAGCCGGTTTTCGGAATCGGCTTATAATTATACGCTGTATATGAGGATTCTGACCCTGCGTATCTTTAGTCGGAGGTGTTCGCGCGGCATGCGCTTGAAAGCTTCCTGTGGCGTCCTGTGTTCAGGACTCGCGCGAAATGTCGTCGTATTACAAGCCTAATGGAGAACAATTTGTCGCACAGCTTGATGGTCTGAGCTGACAGTTGCATCCAAGTTGCCAGTTATGTAGCCAATCCCCATTGTTTTCTTGAACCACGAACACAGGGTATGTTAAGAGTTTTAACAGGTATTTTGCGCGAAATCCCTACTCTACCGCTGCAGTACAGCTGATACACTGGTTTGCAAAACTTAAAAGGTAAGACAGATAAAGTAAAGTGACACATTAACTACCAGGTGGAAACGAATGAAAATGCGAGGACATGTTACTTGAGGTCTCAAGAGTCAGGCAAATAAAGTGGTGAAGTCAGCATGAATATAGCCCCAAATGGGGCTGGGCCCTCAATGCCAGGCAGTTAAAGGAACGGGGAAAGGTAGTGTGTCTTCATCAGCGGGCAGTTACGTTGCACTGTGATGGTATTTTTCATACCAACATGGCCCAGAGGTGACATCTGGTGGATGACTTCACACGCCGACGAATCATGGGGAAACTGGAAGAAGGACAAAGTGTGACGAGTGTACTCCAGGAGTTTAGTATTTCTCACGGCATTGTTTCACGTGCACGTGGAGTATTCCGAACCACAGGAGAAGTGGTGCTCTACCGCAGTCAAGTACAGCAGCAGATGGCCGCTACATTGTGCACCGGACAAGACAGGATTCATGTCAAACAGCAAGTGTACTCGGGTCCGAGCCGCCGGAGATGGTGGTCATGCTTGGGAAAGAGGCTGAGAAGATTATTCTTCCACAGAGTGTAATAGTTTTGTGTTGAAAATATAGTTACAGTCCAGGTAAAGAAAGTCGTTCTTAAAGAAGGTTTCTCAGGAGGAATAGTGAAGCTGGAACTTCTGTTTCTAATTTCAGCTTCTTCTTGATGCATAATCTCCACTGACACTTGAAATAACCGCATGAAATCTGTTTTTCGTATGGAGTTATAGCAGAATCCATGTGCCGTTGATGATATACCACGTGTAGTAACTCAATGACAGAATCGCAGATCTCGACTAAAACGTCTGATTTTAATTACAAGAAATTAAATGCAAGTGAGTCCTAGGAATAGTCTTTCACAAGGAACATACAGAAGAGGCAAACGATCCATATTTTGTTCCAAATGACAGAAACTGCAAGTATTGACAATTGGAGGTACAGTGTCACAAGACCTGTCTCCATAATTATCGTTTTGTAACTCGCTCAAACGGTGGTAAATATACTGATACGGTGTGTGGCTTCTTCGTCGAGCAAAATAGATCAGTATGCACGTTTTCCCTTCCACCATATTTACAATACTTTCCGCATTTCTGGTCAAAGCTAAAGAGGGCACGTACATTGACGTTATGAAGCATTCATCGGACCGTTCGCCCCGTTGTGAATTCAAACAGTGGCAACTGGAAGCTTAAATGATAAATATTGCTTATCATGATCAGCATCATCTCTTGCTTTCAAGAAGAAGAGCTTACTTAGTGGGTTGCTGTGAATATCGTTGCTTTGTATGGCAGAGCGTCGGATATTTTGGCAGAAATTGCGGTCGTAAACTCAGAAAAATCAGAAATACAGCTTAAAAAATAATAACCGTATTGGAGTTTCTTGAACTGGTGGTGAGTACTGGGAATCTACTAGTTTTAGATTTGTTTTTATTGAAGGCTGCACTACACAGTAATGAAAATGTTGTACTCTGGACGGACTGCTTCATGAAGAAGCTTACGTTTCCGATGTCTGATTCTCGTAGTGTTCAGCACAGTTTCATCTATGATGTCGTGGTCTGCGGTGTTATGTATTCCGCTGCTCCTTCTGGTTGCGCCATAGAACTTTTCATTGCTGATTGCCGCATTACGATTAGCATATTTCCAAAATGAAATTTTGTGGAAATTGTCATCCCCTTCCTCGCCCTCCTCCTCCTCCTCCTCCTCCTCCTCATCATCATCATCATCATCATCATCATCATCATCAGCAGCAGCAGCAGCATTATCATCATCATCTCCACCATCAGTCATTTTTATCCAGTGGTAGTCAGTGGTCCATCTCCAGACTGCTCCACACTTTACGATCTCTAGCTTTACTTGTCCTGCTATGTTCTGATGCCGTTTACCTATCTCCCATTATCATGAGAAATCCAACAAAGAGTCTCTCAGCTCCTCTGGCTCCATGCCTAGCAAGTCGTCATTCCAGTTTCGTAATACTGACTATGATGTTCTTCGCTTCCCCCTTTTCTATGCATTTATCCATCATCTTGTCCCTTCTCGTTACTCCCGACGTGTTTCTTTTGGTGCGTTTTTATGAGGGGTTTAAAGACAATTCCGAATGTGGTGTCACCGCCAGACACCACACTTGCTAGGTGGTAGCCTTTAAATCGGCCACGGTCCGTTAGTATACATCGGACCCGCGTGTCGCCACTATCAGTGATTGCAGAACGAGCGCCGCCACACGGCAGGTCTAGAGAGACTTCCTAGCACTCGCCCAGTTGTACAGCCGACTTTGCTAGCGATGGTTCACTGACAAATTACGCTCTCATTTGCCGAGACGATAGTTAGCATAGCCTTCAGCTACGTCATTTGCTACGACCTAGCAAGGCGCCATTATCAGTTACTATTGATGCTGTAAAACATGTACCGTCAAGACCGATGTTCACCATTTATGGATTAAAGTTAAGTATTCCACAGCTACGTCCTGTTTTTGCTAGTCTCATTTCCTTGACCTGTTCCAGACCTCACGCCAGCCTGCGTGAGCTAAAACGCGTGCCTTTCGGCTTCCTCTCATAGTGGGTTGGCTCTCTTGCCAATCCACAACACCGAAAAGCTCACTTTACGCAGTTATCGTCCTCGGCACCCCTATGAACTGATAGCAGAGTAAGCTACAGATCTCCTATGCTGTATCCCGGAAATGTTGCGAAACGTCAAAATCGCAACTCTTAGACCGAACGAAAGAGCAGGGGAGTTTAGACATGACTGCCAGCGCTAGATTTGTTTGCAGTTCTTCCGTGACTGTCAATTCTTCAGGCACTCACCCTTCGTTCAGTCTCACGCGAATTGCCTCACAGAGCGCATTCATTCAGCTGCCCTCACTGTTCCTGCGAGGGGAAATGGTTTGCTTGAGAGTGCGTTACCCTCGGCAGGAGAGTTTTCTCCAGCTCTTGTCTTCGTCGCAGAGGAATCAGGCAGAGTAAACGGGCCAGTCTCTAGAGCTTCTCCGTCCTGTATTTATCTCCCGACACAGCGTCACGTCAGCGCGCAAGGTAGCCTCCTTGATTGTTCGCATACAATCATCTTCGCGACTCGGCTTGTGTCCTCCCATCCGAAATGACGCGGTGATCAATATGCGCCAAGAAGGCCTACTGCTACCCGAGTTTAACTTAAGATGAATTCACATTAGTTACTCCTGAAAGGAACTCCTATTGTCGGAGCAGGTGCGTTATCTATAGAGAAGACTGCGTCTCCAGTCTGTCACTCGTTGGCTTGTCCCAGCCTGTTGTACTGTGCTCAGTTATTATTACCTGCTATTCAGAAGCGCTCGTGAGCCGTATAACACAGTCACATTAATCAGCTAGCTTAGGTAGAAATAACGCTGTTCTTCACTAGAGTACAGCCAGTCCATAGAGGAAAAATACTAGAGTAAATCAAAAAGAAATTACGATTGCCTTCCACCGATAAGGATTTAATTTTCTCTTCGTGGTCCCTACTCGCCCCAGCCGAATCTCTCCCTCGCCCTTTTTCTATGCTAGGTTTTTCACAATTCCCGTTGTAGACCTCTAAGCGTTGTACTGGGGAGTTAATACGTAAATACTGGATAAGGACCCCGTGTCCGGAAATGTAGCCTTTGGAAGTAAAATAAGTTTGAAGGTCGGAACACTTTCAAATCTCCCGCTTCGCGGTACGCACGGTGCGGCGACAATGAGTTCTCCGTGTGTGCTCAACAAACATGTGGCGATCCTGTTGTTCGTGGAACAAGCTGTATCTGCGACGCCATACTCTCATATGCGCGGTCCTTAAGCCCTGATGCGCGGCCGTGGCGCAACCAGTCAACCCTCGTTGTTGCGAACGTACCAGTTTCTTGCAGCCGTAGTAGTAGTATGACGAAAATACACTACTCGCCATTAAAATTGCTACACCACGAACATAACGAGCTACAGACGCGAAATTTAACCGACAGGAAGAAGATGCTGCGATAAGCAAATGAGTAGCTTTTCAGAACATTCACACAAGGTTGGCGCCGGTTACGACACCTACAACGTGCTGACAGGAGATAAGTTTCCAACCGATTTCTCATACACAAACAGCAGTTGACCGGCGCTGCCTGGTGAAACGATGTTGTGATGCCTCGTGTAAGGAGTAGAAATGCGTACCATCACGTTTCCGACTTTGATAAAGGTCGGATAGTAGCCTATCGCGATTGCGGTTTATCGTATCGCGACATTGCTACTCGCGTTGGTCGAGATCCAACGACTGTTAGCAGAACATGGAATCGGTGGGTTCAAGAGGGTAATACGAAACGCCGAGCTGGATCCCAACGGCCTCGTATCACTAGCAGTCGAGATGACAGGCATCTTATCCCCATGGCTGCAACGGATCGTGCACCCACGTCTCGATCCCTGAGTCAACAGATGGGGACGTTTGCAAGACAACGACCATCTGCACGAACAGTTCGGCGACGTTTGCAGCATCATAGACTGTGAGCTCGGAGACCATGGCTGCGATTACTCTTGACATTGCATCACAGACGGGAGCGCCTGCGATGGTGTACTCAACGACGAACCTGGGTGGACGAATGGCAAAACGTCATTTTTTCGGATGAATCCAGGTTCTGTTTACAGCATCATGATGGTCGCATCCGTGTTTCCTTCGAAAGGAAACTTTTTAACCGTCCCTCGTACATTGAAACGGTACATTTCTGGACACGAGATGGAAATTGGAAATTTGAGGTAAGTTCCTATGGGACCAAACTGCTGAGGCTATCGGTCCCTAGGCTTACACACTACTGAATCTAACTTAAACAAACGCTAAGGACAACACACACACCCATGAGGACTCGAGCCTCCGAGGGGGGCAGCCACACGAACCGTGGCAACGCGCCTAGGACCACGCAGCTACCCCACGCGGCGACATGAGTTCCTTAGCAAAAGTTTTTCTGCTAAGTCCCATCTACAACCCCTAGAAGCCTGTGATGGAAAACATGAAACACCCGGTAGCTACATTTTTATTGGCATCGATTTATGTAGTCATACACCCATCTACAGTACACGAGCGATCTCGTTTACCCCGAAGTCACAATATTACATATTCAAGTCACACACGCATCGTTTCATTCGGAGATCCGAACGCAAAATTTGCCACGACGTACTTGAAGAACACGGGTTAGGTTTATGCCATCTCGTGCAAACATAGCACATACAAATTATATAAACATACAGTACCATAAACAAAAAGAGTTAATTAAGAAAGTAAAGTTGTTTTAAAATCTTGTCTCTCTGCGGAAGTGTAGCGCACTGTGAAACTTACACTTTCACCGCCGCAAGGGAATTTGTCAGTAACTTGAAAATCTTGACGTCCGCAGTTGCCAGCAGCGTTTTCGCGCTGAATCGTCCGCTACGCTCCATGTTCCTGAACAGCAAGACTAGGGCTTCCTCTCATGTTTCCGTCGTCGACCCAGCAAGTAACACAGACTTACGATCTTCTTCTTCTCCACTTTCGCAGTATAGCAAGACTGTCTCTGAAGAGACGGTGCAGATTTTTTTTTTTTTTTTTTTTTTTTTTTTTTTTTTTTTTTTTTTTTTTTAAGCGCCCGTGGTTAAAGTTCAGGTGTGTCACGGTCACATAAAAGTTTCGTAGGATGTTTTCTTTGGAGTACCGCTGTGTGGCTGCGACGCAGTTCCTCAATCTCATCGAGGCAGATGTCTTGTGTCAGTTGGTCTAGGTTACAACAGCACTTTCAGAAGATTACAACAATTATGAAAAAGAAAATGTGACAAAACGCTTTAGTTAACAAGTGGAAGAGAGTGTATTTGCAGCATAGGCCATTCTCTGTCACTGTTGCTAGGGAGATTTCTTCTGAAAGTTTCCGAGCGCTTGCATAATTCGTGAGGTATTAATGTTGATTGATTCCTGACTCTAGGTACAAAACCCACTCGTGTTTTTGGTAAAACGGACTCAGATCCCAAGATACTATTCGGATTTCTGTTTAAGTTTTTCAGATTTTTGCCAAATTAACGTCAGACATGCTGTGATAATTACCTTTACAATTAATTGTCAGCCTGGAGCCGCGCGACCGTTACGGTCGCAGGTTCGAATCCTGCCTCGGGCATGGATGTGTGTGAAGTCCTTAGGTTAGTTAGGTTTAAGTAGTTCTAAGTTCTACGGGACTGATGACCTCAGGTGTTAAGTCCCATAGTTCTCAGAGCCATTTAAACATTTGAACAATTAATTGTTCGCCCCATTTGCACTCCTCCATCCTGAGACAGTGTCCCGTGTTGATGATTTTGCTTTCGTAAGTCCATAGAACCGATAAAAAAAAAAACAAGCTAGGGGAAAAGCAAAAAAGAAAGTTCTCTGATCCTCGAGGTGCAGCAGGTACTACATTACTCGATTCTGCGTTGTGTTCATTAACACAGTTTGGAAACTCTAGTTGGGTGAAATACAATTTATTAACATTTTTACGAACTTTGACGTAGATAGGGCCCATTGGATTAGGATTTGAAGCCGAAACACGGCCGTGTAGCATGAAATACGAGAGCGTGATGGCCTGGCGCTGGGAAGGACAGAATGTCTGCATTTGGATCCCGGTGGTCTGCGATTGAATTACGATATGGCGCAGCGGAACGGACTTGCGTTGCGAGCAGTTGTTCCGCTGCTAATTAAACGTCAACAGTGCCGGCTGTCGTGCGTTGCTGTTTGCCGACCAACCAGCACCCACTGAAGTCTACCGGGTGTGTGAGTCGCCGGCCGAACAGCTATAGGACAGGTCTTGTCGTCCGCAAGCAACTGCTCGTGTCCAGCGTTAATACGGCACTCTGACTGAAGCTGCCCTAGAGTGCCGTAACGCTTTAATGTATTCCACGTAAACAGGCGGAATTACCCAGTATTGTGTTACACCCATTAGATATCTGGCAGTATGAGTACGGAGGGTTTTAGGAGGAACGACCACACAATAGTAACCATAAGATAGTCAGATGCCAGACTGACACCTATTGGAAGACTCCCAAGAATGTGCAACCAGGACCAAGGTAGTTTACAAAACTCCCGTTCGACCAGTACTTGAATATTGCTCGTTACCCTGGGACGTGTACCAGAAAGGACTGAAAATGGAAGCAGAGAAGATCCAAAGAAGAGCCGCACGTTTCGCAACAGGTTTAAGCGCGAGGGCATCACGCAGATGCTCACCCAACCTCAGTGGCAGACGTTACAAAACAGGCATTGTGTATCGTGGTCTGGTTTACTGTTAATATTTCGTCTGTTTGCTTTCCGAAGAGTCAACTAATGTATTTCACCCTCCTACGTATAGCCGGCCGCTGTGGGCGAACGGTTATAGGCGCTTCAGTCCGGAACCGCGCTTTTGCAACGGTCGCAGGTTCGAATCCTGCCTCGGGCATCGATGTGTGTGATGTCCTTAAGTTGGTTAGGTTTAGGTAGTTCTAAGTCTAGTGGACTAATGACCTCATATGTCCCATAGTGTTTAGAGCCATTTGAGCCTTCTACGTATACCTCACGAATGACCATCAGAGAGATTCGAGCTCGCACGAAGGCCTACAAGTAATCATTCTTTCCGCTCACCAGCCACGGTTGGAACAGGAAAGAAAATGATAGTGGCATCCAGAGTATAAGTGTAGATGTACAGATGCCAGCATGACGGCGGTCTCACATACCAGTTTCCTGTTACAACTGGCGTCAACCCGGTTTTTAACCGTTTACTTCGATATTGTGATGACTGATGTGACGTGCACACAAGAACTGCAATTAAGAAACTGTCTTTAATGTTTAGTCTGAAGAAGAAGTATTTGACATATCACACCTAGCCGAATGCAAAACCCTTCGTCGAATTATTGTTGAGATCCTTTTTCTCGCAATATCTGCCCAGCGGCTGACGTAGTGCGGCCAGATGGCTGTATTAATACGAGGGCCAGTTAGTTAACAATGCAACACATTTTTTCTCGGCCAATTTCAGGTGAAAAAATGCAAAACTTGTTGAGGGACATTGTGAAATACTCCCACTTCAGCCCCTATAATTTCATGAAGGTGCGATAAGTGGCGGCGCCACACGTAACTTTCAAACTGACGTCTGTTACAGAGCTGCGTTGCAAGCAAAGAGCTGTCAGTCATGGTCTTCCTTTTGGCGGAAAACCAGAGCGTCGCAGATATTCATAGGCTCTTGCACAATGTCTACGGAGACCTGACAGTGAACAAAAGCACGATGAGTCGTTAAGTGAGGCGTCTGTCATCTTCTTAACAACCTGGGACCACTGCTCCATTGACCATGTACTGTGTTTTTGACACCAGGCTTTACGGGCTCTCCTGTGACCAGGAGTCAGTGGAATGCCCCTTGCAGGTCTGTGGGCGAATAAAGCATGTCTGTTCAGTAGTCTGTAGACTGTGAGTCCGGAGACAACTTTTCCAGTGGCTGATGTAAGGTCTCGAGCAAGGCTACCTGCAATACTCTGTGGCCGTCTGCGGGCACTGATGGTGTGATATAGGCCTTCTTGTGGTGTTGTACACTGTGGACGTCCCGTACTGTAGCGCCTAGACACGTTTCCTATCTGCTGGAATCGTTGCCATAATCCTGAGATCACACTTTGCGGTACACAGAGGACTCGTGCTATGACCTGCTGTGTTTGACCAGCCTCCAGTCGCCCTAGTATACTACCCCTCATAACGTCATCAATATGTGTTCTTTGAGCCATTTTCAACACACAGTCACCATTAGCACGTCTGAAAACGTCTGCACACTTACTCGCTGCACCGTACTCTGACATGCACCAATAGACCTCTGCGTATGTGGACTGCTGCCGGCGCCACCGTGCGACAACCGCAGGTCAGATGCACCGCATGGTCATACCCCGAGGTGATTTAAACCCTCAAACCGCACACCAGAGCGTTGTTTCGCCATGTATCAGCAACATCCTTAATGTATGAGCATGAGTGTAGATCGCACGGTATCCTATCGGCGACTGGCGCGCAGCCTGTACCTCTTACTTACAGTCTTCATTTTACATAGCTGTCGTACATTTTCGTTAGTTCAAACATTATTCATTGATTTATTAAGGTGATAGATTTCCGGCGTTGTAGTAATCTACTTCTACATCTACATTTATACTCCGCAAGTCACCCAACGGTGTGTGGCGGAGGGCACTTTACGTGCCACTGTCATTATCTCCTTTTCCTGTTCCAGTCGCGAATGGTTCGCGGGGAGAACGACTGCCGGAAAGCCTCCGTGCGCGCTCGAATCTCTCTAATTTTACATTCGTGATCTCCTGGGGAGGTATAAGTAAGGGGAGCAATATATTCGATACCTCATCCAGAAATGCACCCTCTCGAAACCTGGACAGGAAGCTACACCGCGATGCAGAGCGACTCTCTTGAAGAGTCTGCCACTTGAGTTTGCTAAACGTCTCCGTAACGCTATTACGCCTCAAATAACCCTGTGACGAAACGCGCCGGTCTTCTTTGGATTTTCTCTATCTCCTCTGTCATCCCGAGCTGGTACGGATCACACTCTGATGAGCAATACTCAAGTACAGGTCGAACGAGTGTTTTGTAAGCCACCTCCTTTCTTGATGGACTACATTTTCTAAGGACTCTCCCAATGAATCTCAACCTGGCACCCGCCATATCAACAATTAATTTTATATGATCGTTCCACTTCAGATCGTTCCGTACGCATACTCCCAGATATTTTACAGAAGTAACTGCTGCCAGTGTTTGTTTCGCTATCATATAATCATACAATAAAGAATCCTTCTTTTTATGTATTCGCAATACATTACATTTGTCTTTGTTAATGGTCAGTCGCCACTCCCTGCACCAAGTGCCTATCCGCAGCATTTCGCTGCAATTTTCTAATGTTGCAACTTCTCTGTATACTACACCGTCATCATCATTGTTGTAAGAAAGTACTTACGACCTGTGGGCTTCTCCTAATGTCTTACTGGAAAAAAGCGACTTTTATCAGGAAATGTTAATAAGCAAGGTTACTTGCTTCGCGCCATAATAACTGTGCTTCCCCTACGTACCTCGCTACTGATGTAACGGGCATTCTGATGTCAGCCACAGAGCTTCACAACAACATCCACTGGCAACACCATACGGTTCACAGGCTCCTGCGCAGCGTGGGAACTGAAATCTTACTCCCGACTGTGTGGGTTCTGCGGCCCGCGTTACTCACTGAGTGCTACATGATATCCACAGACGCGATACAGAATTGTAGAACTGGAAAATGAGCAAATACACTACTGGCCATTAAAATTGCTACACCACGAAGATGACGTGCTACAGACGCGAAATTTTGCCGACAGGAAGAAGATGCTGCGATATGCAAATGATTAGCTTTACACGGCATTCACGCAAGGTTGGCGCCGGTGGCGACACCTACAACGTGCTCACATGAGGAAAGTTTCCAACCGATTTCTCATACACAAACAGCAGTTGACCGGCATTGCCTGGTGAAACGTCGTTGTGATGCCTCATGTAAGGAGGAGAAATGCGTACCATCACGTTTCCGACATTGATAAAGGTCGGATTGTAGCCTATTGCGATTGCGGTTTATCGTATCGCGACATTGCTGCTCGCGTTGGTCGAGATCCAATGACTGTTAGCAGAATATGGAATCGGTGGGTTCAGGAAGATAATACGGAACGCCGTGCTGGATCCCAACGGCCTCGTATCACTAGCAGTCGATATGACAGGCATCTTATCCGCATGGCTGTAACGGATCGTGCAGCCACGTCTCGATCCCTGAGTCAAGAGATGGGGACGTTTGCAAGACGACAACCATTTGCACGAACAGTTCGACGACGTTTGCAGCAGCATGGACTATCAGCTCGGAGACCATGGCTGCGGTTACCCTTGACGCTACATCACAGACAAGAGCGCCTGCGATGGTTTACTCAACGACGAACCTGTGTGCACGAATGGCAAAACGTTATTTTTTTCGGATGAATCCAGGTTCTGTTTACAGCATCATGATGGTCGCATCCGTGTTTCGCGACATCGCGGTGAACGCACATTGGAAGCGTGTATTCGTCATCGCCATACCCTCGTATCACACTGCATGATGGTATGGGGTGCCATTGGTTACACGTCTCGGTCACCTCTTGTTCGCATTGACGGCACTTTGAACAGTGGACGTTACATTTCAGATGTGTTACGACCCGTGGTTCTACCCTTCATTCGATCCCTTCTAAGCCCTACATTTGAGCAGGATAATGCACGACCTCATGTTGCAGGTCCAGTACGGGCCTTTCTGGATACAGAAAATGTTCGACTGCTGCCCTGGCCAGGACATTCTCCAGATCTCTCTCCAGTTGAAACCGCCTGGTCAATGGTGGCCGAGCAGCTGGCTCGTCACAATACGCCATTCACTACTCTTGATGAACTGTGGTGTCGTGTTGAAGCTGTATGGGCAGCTGCACTTGTACACGCCATCCAAGCTCTGTTTGACTCAATGCCCAGGCCAGAAGTGGTTCTTTTGGGTACTGATTTCTCAGGATCTATCCCAAATTGCGTGAAAATGTAATCACATGTAAGTTCTAGTATATTTGTCCAATGAATACCCGTTTATCATCAGCATTTGTTCTTGGTGTAGCAATTGTAATGGCCTGTAGTTTAAAATGTGGCTCGAACAGACTGGGTACCTTACGCACTACGTCTCTCCCGGTATTGGTATAGAATCGAGCGTCGCAGTGTTATGTTAACAGCGGAGAAGCGAGGAACGCCACTAGTAGCTTCAGCGACGCTATACACGCCGTATAGCGTGGAGCAGGTGGGTGCTGTCGCGGCAGAGGCCGGGTCCTGTTTGGAGTAATCGCCGTGTGCAGTTATCGGCGCTGTGCCAACTCCCGTTCTTCAGCCAGCCATCTGCGCGGTGATGAATTGCAGCTGCCGCGCGCGCCGTTATTATGTGACGCGGCACGTGCGCGAGCAGACTGGCGAGAAGCCGACCAGTTGCTGGCTGTCAGTCGGGCGCGGCCGAAATAATTAGGGCTCGCCGTGTCAGGCCGGCGCCACCCGTCACCGGCACGCCGCTTCAGATTTCACTCTCCCCGGCCGCTGCAGAGTGATTTGTTCGTGTGCAGGTGCACGTCGGGGGTGGACACTTCCAGCGGCGCCGTGTACCAGCGCTACAGACGCATTTAGCGCCATGCGCACTTCGCTTCGGAGCGTTTATATGTAAGCTGCTGCTATGTGGTAGGACAGTTGAAATTTTAAAAAAATATCGTTAATCTAATGTATTGATATTTAATAAATTATCGACCACCGATGCATCGTTAAATATGCCAACATATCGACGGAAAAAATGTTGATGCACAGGCCAAAAAAAATACAGGCTGCACATTGTAAATATACTGCCAGCTTTAGAGCTGTTTATTTAAGTATTGATTTACTAGGTCTACAGCTTTGCTTCCGCCGTTTTTTTTTCTCGAAGTTCGGGGCTTTATTGTGAAAAACTTACAAAAAAATTATGATTCATAGTATTGCCCATCGCTGGCCACTACCTTCTCCCATCTTTCGGATAGCATACGAATCCCGTGGCGGAAGAACTGGGCGTCTTTTGTGGGGATCCACGAATCCATTCAATTTTGCACTTGTTCATATGATCGGAAGTGCTGGTCAGCCAGACTGTATGCCACTGATCGGAAAAGGTGGTAGAGAGAGCAACGTATGGAGACGGACAGGACTTCCCATTTCAACGTTTCCATGTATAAAAAATGGCTCTGAGCACTATGGGACTTGTATATTTTTACGGGTTTTGCGACATGGGGTCGAGCACTGACCTGCTGCAAAATTACCTTCGCGTGTCTATCGCTGTATCGTGGCAGTTTGTGTTGCAGTGCTGGGCTCGAACGCATCAGTTGCTTTCGATAATGATGTCAGATGATTGTCTTCGTCTGTTTCACTGTTTCAGTAACTACGAAAACGTTCTGTCTTCCACCGCCATTCCGGTCTTCGACATCAAAATCACCGTTCATAAGGCGTTGAAAATAATCTCTGTACGTTCTTCCACTAATAGTTCCCTCACCATAGGTGATGATGATGATGTTTGGTTTGGGCGGGGGGGGGGGGGGGGGGAGGGGGCGCTCAACTGCGTGGTTATCAGCGCCCGTACAAATTCCCAACCTTTGCTCAGTCCAATCTCGACACTTTCATGAATGATGAGGACAACACAAACACCCAGTCATCTCGAGGCAGGTGAAAATCCCTGAGCCCGCCGGGAATCGAACCCGGGACCCCCTGCTCGGGAAGCAAGAACCCGACCGCGAGACCATAAGCTGTGGACCCTTCACCGTAGGTCTTACTCAGCATTTTAAGAGCCACAGCCCCAGATTTCTTCATGTTAAAGCAGGAATGCGGTTAAGCTACTACAAACAGTGAACGCATTATTGTGGCCAAGATAGACACGAAGCCCACGCCTACTACAGTAGTACAAGTTTATATGCCAACTAGCTCTTCAGATGACGAAGAAATTGAAGAAATGTATGATGAAATAAAAGAAATTATTCAGATAGTGAAGGGAGACGAAATTTAATAGTCATGGGTGACTGGAATTCGGTAGTAGGAAAAGGGAGAGAAGGAAACGTAGTAGGTGAATATGGATTGGGGCTAAGAAATGAAAGAGGAAGCCGCCTGGTAGAATTTTGCACAGAGCACAACTTAATCATAGCTAACACTTGGTTCAAGAATCATAAAAGAAGGCTGTGTACATGGAAGAAGCCTGGAGATACTAAAAGGTATTCGATAGATTATATAATGGTAAGACAGAGATTTAGGAACCAGGTTTTAAATTGTAAGACATTTCCAGGGGCAGATATGGTCTCTGACCACAATCTATTGGTTATGAACTGTAGATCAAAACTGAAGAAACTGCAAAAAGGTGGGAATTTAAGGAGATGGGACCTGGATAAACTGACTAAACCAGAGATTGTACAGAGTTTCAGGGAGAGCGTAAGGGAACAAATGGCAGGAATGGGGGAAAGATAAACAGTAGAAGAAGAATGGGTAGCTTTGAGGGATGAAGTAGTGAAGGCAGCAGAGGATCAAGTAGGTAAAAAGACGAGGGCTAGTAGAAATCCTTGGGTAACAGAAGAAATGTTGAATTTAATTGATGAAAGGAGAAAATATAAAAATGCAGTAAATGAAGCAGGCAAAAAGGAATACAAACGTCTCAAAAATGAGATCGACAGGAAGTGCAAAATGGCCAAGCAGGGATGGCTAGAGGATAAATGTAAGGATGTAGAGGCTTATCTCACTAGAGGTAAGATAGATACAGCCTACAGGAAAATTAAAGAGACCTTTGGAGAAAAGAGAACCACTTGTATGAATATCAAGAGCTTTGACGGAAACCCAGTTCTAAGCAAAGAAGGGAAAGCAGAAAGGTTGAAGGAGTATATAGAGGGTCTATACAAGGGCATGTACTTGAGGACAATATTATGGAAGTGGACGAGGATGTAGATGAAGATGAAATGGGAGATACGATACTGCGTGAAGTGTTTGACAGAGCACTCACAGACCTGAGTCGAAACAAGGCCCCGGGAGTAGACAACATTCCATTAGAACTACTGACGGCCTTGGGAGAGCCAGTCCTGACAAAACTCTACCATCTGGTGAGCAAGATGTATGAGACAGGCGAAATACCCTCAGACTTCAAGAATAATATAATAATTCTAATCCCAAAGAAAGCAGGTGTTGACAAATGTGAAAATTACCGAACTATCAGTTTAATAAGTCACGGCTGCAAAATACTAATGCGAATTCTTTACCGACGAATGGAAGAACTAGTAGAAGCTGACCTTGGGGAAGATCAGTTTGGATTCCGTAGAAATATTGGAACACGTGAGGCAATACTGACACTACGACTTATCTTAGAAGCTAGATGAAGGAAAGGCAAACCTACGTTTCCAGCATTTGTAGACTTAGAGAAAGCTTTTGACAGTGTTGACTGGAATACTCTCTTTCAAATTCTGAAGGCGGCAGGGGTAAAATATAAGGAGCGAAAGGCTATTTACAATTTGTATAGAAACCAAATGGCAGTTATAAGAGTTGAGGGGCATGAATGGGAAGCAGTGGTTGGGAAGGGAGTGAGACAGGGTTGTAGCCTCTCCCCGATGTTATTCAATCTGTATATTGAGCAAGCAGTAAAGGAAACAAAAGGAAAATTCGGAGTAGGTATTAACATCCATGGAGAACAAATAAAAACTTCGAGGTTCGCCGATGACATTGTTAATTCTGTCAGAGACAGCAAAGGACTTGGAAGAGCAGTTGAATGGAATGGATAGTGTCTTGAAGGGAGGATATAAGATGAACATGAACAAAAGCAAAACGAGGATAATGGAATGTAGTCGATTTAAACCGGGTGATGTTGAGGGTATTAGATTAGGAAATGAGACACTTAAAGTAGTAAAGGAGTTTAGCTATTTGGGGAGCAAAATAACTGATGATGGTCGAAGTAGAGAGGATATAAAATGTAGACTGGCAATGGCAAGGAAAGCGTTTCTGAAGAAGAGAAATTTGTTAACATCAAGTATAGATTTAAGCGTCAGGAAGTCGTTTCTGAAAGTATTTGTATGGAGTGCAGCCATGTATGGAAGTGAAACATGGACGATAAATAGTTTGGACAAGAAGAGAATAGAAGCTTTCGAAATGTGGTGCTACAGAAGAATGCTGAAGATTAGATGGGTAGATCACATGACTAATGAGGAGGTGTTGAATAGGATTGGGGAGAAGAGAAGTTTGTGGCACAACTTGACTAGAAGAAGGGATCGGTTGGTAGGACATGTTCTGAGGCATCAAGGAATCACCAATTTAGTATTGGAGGGCAGCGTGGAGGGTAAAAATCGTAGAGGGAGACCAAGAGATGAATACACTAGGCAAATTCAGAAGGATGTAGGTTGCAGTAAGTACTGGGAGGTGAAGAAGCTTGCGCAGGATAGAGTAGCATGGAGAGCTGCATCAAACCAGTCTCAGGACTGAAGACCACAACAACAACAACAACAACAACAACAACAAAGCAGAAATTTGAAACTTCTCGCAAATGGCGAGAAATGGGTACGTAAGTTGATGTACTTAATAAAGAACAACCTTATGATGCAATCACAAATCGATTAATATTTTTTCGCATTATGTTTACAGATGCCTAAGCTTATTGTATTACACCTATGGCCAAACACCTGAACCCCACTTGCTGCCACTGCCGTCTATTGAAAAACGGCGGAAGCAAAGTTGTAGACCTAATATTATTAGAGTTTAAGTACATCAACAAGCTAGCAGCCTGCTTATCGCTTTTAGAGCGAGAATTGAAAGGAAAATGATTCATGTTCACCCTTGGCGATAACCACATTGCTGGTGTAAGCTATCGCCAGCACATCGGTCGGCGAAGAGGTTGCAAGAAGATCGATAATAGGCGCTGAATCAAGCGCACCTGTCAGGAGGGACATGTCTGAAAGAACAAATACCATCTTCATGTATATTTATTTACACTCTTGCTCATAAATTAAGGATAATTTCAGAATGTGTTGCCTCACACCGTGGCACTACACGCTAATAGCATAGGCACATAGGGAACACACATGACACAGATCTGTAAGTCCACGGTATTGGTGATAAGTTGAGAAAACCGTCCCGAAACACATGTGCTACAAAACGCCACTGTTTCCTGCGCATGTACCCCGACATCAATATGGGATATAATCACCACGCACAAGTACACAGGCCGCACAACAGGCTGGCATACTCTGGATCAGTTGGTCGAGCAGCTGCTGGGGTATAGCCTCCCATTCTTGCACCAGTACCTGTCGAAGCTCCTGAAGTGTCATAGGGGTTTGAAGACGTGCAGACGTATGTCAACCGAGAGCATCCCAGACGTGCTCGATGCGGTTTAGGTCTGCAGAACAGGCAGGCAACTCCATTCGCCTGATATCGTATGTTTCAAGATACTCCACGGTGGCAGCTCGGTGGGGCTGTGCGTTATCACCCATCAGGAGGAAGGTGGGACCCCCTGCACCTCTTAAAAGGCGGACATACTGGTACAAAATGACGTCCCGATACACCTGACCTGTTACAGTTCCTCTGTCAAGGACATGCAGGGGTGTACATGCACCAATCATAATCCCACCCCACACCATCAAACCACGACCTACATACAGGTCCCTTTCACGGACATTAAGGGGTTGGTATCTGGTTTCTGGTTCACGCCAGATGAAAACCTGGCGAGAATCACTGTTCAGACTATACCTGGACTCGTCCTTGAACATAACCTGCGACCACTGTTCCAATGACCATGTACTATGTTCTTGACACAAGGCTTTACGGGCTCTCCTGCGACCAGAGGTCAGTGGAATGCACCTTGTAGGTCTTTGGGCGAATAAACGATGTCTGTTCAGTCGTCTGTAGACTGTGTGCCTGGAGACAACTGTTCCAGTTGCTGCGGTAAGGTCCCGACCGAGGCTACCCGCAGTACTCTGTGACTGTCTGCGGGCACTGATGGTGCGATATCGGTCTTCTTTTGGTGTTGTACACTGTGGACGTCCAGTACTGTAGCGCCTGGACACGTGTCCTGTCTGCTGGAATCTTTGCCATAATCTTGAGATCACACTTTGTGGCACACGGAGGGCCCGTGCTACGACGTGCTATGTTTGACCAGCCTCCAGTCGCCCTAGTATACTACCCCTCATAACGTCATCAATATGTGTTCTTTGAGCCATTTTCAACACACAGTCACCATTAGTACGTCTGAAAACGTCTGCACACTTACTCACTGCTTCGTACTCTGACATCCACTAACACACCTCTGCGTATGTGGACTGCTGCCAGCGCCACCGTGCGACCACCACAGGTTAAATGCACCGCGTGGTCATACCCCGAGGTGATTTAAACCCGGAAACCGCTCAGCACAGCGTTGTTTCGCCATGTATCAACGTTATCCTTAATTTGTGAGCATGAGTGTAGTTAAGGCTCACCGACCATTTGACCACCTTCTGCTGTGCTGATGCACAAGCGGTGCCCGAACTCTTGCGGCAAAAAGCCGCGAGTAATGAGTATAGTGGGCAGGGCACTATGAATATAGTGCGGGAGAATAAGTTGCGAATGTGGATCTCACGGGAGGCGTGCCAGAGATAAGTCCCTGCAGTCGCACTATCCTCTGTGTCCTAGGTGACTCAGATGGATTTGCCGGCACGATAGCTCAGCGTGTTCGGTCAGAGGGTTAGCTGCCCTCTGTAATATAAAAACTGAGTGACTGGATCAATAATGAACTTCAACGGGCGTCAGGGGACGTCCGCCACGAACAATTACAACGAACTATAACGAACAAAATGAGATTACAAAAAAAATTTTTTTTTAATGAATAGAGCGTCTGCCATGTAAGCAGGAGATCCCGGATTCGAGTCCCGATCGGGACACACATTTCCAAGTGTCCCCGTTGACTTATATCAGCGCCTGTATGCAGCTAGAGGGTATTCATTTCATTGTAATTTCATGAAGGTTTCTATTTACGATTATGAAATTGGTTATCCACAACACGTAAACCTTCGAAGGAAGTAATATTTGAGCTGCACCAGCAGCTGGTGATGGAATTATCCTGTAATCACTTCCACTTTCGATCATCACCAGGCAACATAAAATTTATAGCATCTGCCTGTCTGGTAAGTTTTTACTCTGGCGTCAAAAAATAAAAACCATCTTGTGTCACTGAAACCGACGTCCACCGTAAAACGCATGAATATTGGGAAGAATCTTAATACACTGCTTAGCGTTCCGTAAACAGGAACGTGGAACCTGTATACGGATAGTGAATTTAAATTTTTTAACTGTATTGGCGGCAATTTCGATGACACAGGACGATTTTTTATTTTGCGTTTTCAGGCCACAGTAAGAACGGTGCGATACAGCTTGATGAAATAATTTTAGGTTACCTGATGACCTTTTTATCGAAACTGGAGTGAATATAGATCTATTTCATTGCCCACTCTTGGTGGTTCTCAAATGTATCTCTTTCAAATATTTTTTTCTGTGCGGCACATCGTGACTGTGCAACCATATTAACATGACACTGGAACATCGCCCTTGGTCTTTCGAAGCACGGGAACAGGTATCCTGGAATGATGAGTCTTGGTACTTGTTAATATACACTGATGGGAATTGTAGAGTACATGTGTAAGCTCATAAGGCGACGCTTGCCGCATGACAACAGGGCACCCTTCAGGCATATGGTGGAGGTATCCTTATATTGCGGATGTTCAAATGGCATGAAATGAGCTCTTTGGTAAGTGTGCCGTCGTATCTCTTCTCTTCGATGATTCCTCTACAGCACTCCGCTGGTGACCTGCACTTTTCAGTAAAACGATGGACCCTCACATCACTCATGAGAGGATGTTCACATGTGATTCAGTGGTGTCTTTGTACGTCTACCATCGTCTCTCTGCTCACCAATGATGTGCATTCGTTTGTTGCCCGACAAAACTAATCTGCAGTTTTCAGTAGGACAATACACTGCCACCACGCTACGTCGCTACAGGTATCCTCATATAGGGGACGTTTGCAAGGTACGAACGCAGTCTCTGAAACGTCTCTATTCGTCTCTCTATGCACTGATCGTGTGCAGCCTTTCTTTCCCCTTTAGCATTTCTTTGCAAATCCTACACATCTCAGTAAGACAATGCGCCACCATGTCGCTGCCGATTTGTCTCAGATTGTAAATGTGGTATCTGGTGTCTGTATACAATTAAGGTAAAGACGGCCAATGATATCTCCAGTGTGGATGGACAGCAAGCTCAAACTCTTACGGGAATCAGCGAAAAGCCGCGAGTAAAGAGGACAATGGGCAAGGGGCACTACATTAACTGTGTGTGGATAAGTTGAGAATTTGGGTCTGATGGGAGGCGTGCAGGGGTAGTCCGCACATTCGTGACGACCATTGTGTGTAGATGCCTTAGTGGTCTCAGCATCTGCGTAATAAGCAGGAGACCCACGTTTGAATCCTAGTCCGGCACAAATTTTCAAATTTCCCTATTGATTTAAATCAACTCCCACTCACAGCGAACGTCTGGAATTCCCTTGTGTCTTGTGGCTGATTGGCTGTAGAATCACTGTATGAACGCCAGATGTTTGTGTGGCTCGTCATGTTACCTGGCTTCAGACATATTATGCATGTGGTATGACAATGAGCGAGCCATGAACGATCTCGGTGAACTGTGAAGGCGGTCGTGGGCAACACTGGCTCCCAAATGCTTTGTGTGTCTCGTGGACTCCATGGTTCGATGGACGCTACGCGCTACTAGATAGATGTCTCTTATTCAGGTGCCTGTGAACGTTCTTACGCCGAGTGCCACCATAATTTCTCGAGCGCATGTTCCTTCGTCCATCGTTGTCCATATGAAGTCACGCTTTGGTGATTCTGTAACATTTCTACGTTCCCTTTTTTCAGGTTTTCTTACGTCGCTGGTTGCGCTTGTGTGTATACCGAATCTGATATCGCTTAAATCTGAGTGAACGTCGCGATAGTAAAAGACTGCCTCATTGACACTTCGCAGCCATTATTCTTACATCCTGTAGAAAGCGCGCGCAATTTTCCCAGGTATGTCGTATGATACTGTGCGGGGAGTGGAGGAAGCTACTCTGGTCCCACACATTGTATGTGGAGAGGAGTGATCCACAGGGAATAAGCTCTCTCAAGCATTGTAGCTACTAGATATGTCCTTTGTTCTTCGTTCCCACTGTCCACGTTCTTAGACTACGCTGTGCATTCGTTTCCTTTCTCGATAATGAGCCGCCACGATTGACTAGAAACCGTTTCAGCACTCAGTTCTCCGCTGAGAAAATGATTTTCAGTAGCGGTTACTACAGTCCAAATGCTCACAGTAGGCCTGTTGTTTAATCGTCAAAATACGAGATTCTCAAAGTCCGCCGCCTTGTACCAACCCAGGACTAGCTCAACGAGACGTGTCGAATCTGCCGAAGATATTATTCTTACTTCCCGACAGTGAATTGCTGCTGTTAGCTGTGTTCTCCAAGACAAGAGTCATTGTTTTCAATGTGTGTCCTGTGAACGAGGCGAATTTAATCTGTACGTCGTTTGCCTGTTTGCTTTCCCTGTCTAAGGCTGTGCTTGAAAATGAAAAAACTTGTGTGGTGTTATACCTCGCAGAATAGCAGGGCGACATTAATATCGTCTTGAGGGGCCTGAAGTTTAACGGCATCAGAAACTATCGAGTTTGTCATTGGCTCTACCTGCTACAGTAAATTTTTAATTAGTTTGCTTATGTTATTAGCAAGGGAGATATTTCGTGCACTAGTCGAATTTATTTCCAGTCTGTCGCTGATGCGTTTACTAATTGGCTCGCTCGCCGATGGAGTAGTTCTGCAGTTACCACAGTCGGACGGTACGTGAAATTTTTAACATTACGCAAGTAAATTGCAGTTCGTAAATATTGGGAGTACGTATAGTCCCCGTACATTTTAATTAAACTGAATCGACGTACAGAGATGCAGCTACACTGATTGCATTCCGTCCTAGGTATCGCTGACAATGGAAACATGACACTGAAATTTGACATTTCGAATCAGGCTGTTCGAGCTAAAAGCTACTGTATGGAATGACGTGTCACTGTGGCCTCCTCCTTTTTTGTCACACACACACACACACACACACACACACACACACACACACACACAATGGTTCTTCTCCGCTTTTGCGTGAAGCATCAAATAGTTTCCCTTTTCCCTTATAAAATGTCAGCCTGTTTAGAGTTTCAAGACTAAGCATTTTTAAACTATAGTCGCTTTTTTTTTTTTTTTTTTACGGGGTGCTTATAGTTTAAATCACGTATGTGCATCTTTTTCTTAAGACGGAAAGACGGAAAACGATTCGAAATTTACCAGTGTTGATGTACAAGGTTCGCAGGAATTTTTCGGGTTTAGCATTCTGTCGACAACTAGGCCATTAGAGACAGAACCCAGTCTCCCATTGAACAAGTTTGGGGGAGCAAACAGTGTGTGTCCATTTGCTATAACTGGCTCAGGGGAAAAAAGACCAGAAAAGTGTTAATTCCTGGCTGTTGGAAGAAGATCTGGACGCCTTTTCTCCCGAATATGGGACCGTCACAGTAACTACTGCTCCACGTCGCTCCGTATGGGTGTGGAAAATCGCCTAAAAACGCTAATGCGCCTTGCTGACGTGCCTGATCGTGCTGCTTTATTCGAATGGGGAGAAGAGGGGGTCTGTAAATGGCCATTATTCTCCGTTCATTAAGAGGATTAAGTGTACAGCGTAATATGGCATCCTCTCATTTACCGAACAGATTCTTGCCAGTGCGTTCCGTGGTTACCCATGTATTTAGCAGTGCCAAAGCGGATGTTGTATTTAGTATCTTGCGCAGATCCTCTAACACAGTTCGACACTCGTTTATGAAGCCGTGCTTGTGCTTATGGAAATCTTGCCAGCTAAGTGACTGCGCTGATAATTGACAAAACGAGCAGTGTGACTCTCGCTAAAAAGTTGTGAACGACACAGCCAGAAATAGACCTCGGCTACGTGTGGTTCTGCCAAAGCTTGCATGTCTGGCATAGTATACTAAAAATGGTTCTATCACAATTACTTTCGGTTGATCCTAAGGATGATGAATACGGTTTATGTCATATGGACGGGTGTTTTTCACATGCAGCTACAGAGAGTGAACATTTATCTTAACGGGGGGTAGGACGTCAAACGGGCCGGCTTGGAGCAGGAGTGGCATCACAGGATATTTTAATTTCCAAGTCTATACTTTTACAAATAAATTCATAAAACTTTGTCAGCATCACCAGGAAGGATTCAGAATTCACACTCATTGCAGTGGAAGTTCGAAAACATAACGAAGTAATTTTTTTTACGTGTGAAATTTCATCATTTTTTTTCAGTTACTAATGGCTGCATTTGTTGCTATAGGTACACTTTTCTTCATAAGTTAGAGGGATTCTTCGATGAATTTTGCACAGCATACATACCATACTTACAGGTGTATGAAACTCTAGAATTTATTTAATTTATGAAAAAACGAATGAGCTGCTATATTTTAAACTTCATGTTTACAAAAAACACAAATTTTGTAGTTAATTACCTCAATTTTTACCACAGTTTTTAGTAGATTTTGAAAATTCTATAGTTTCATGCACCTTTAAGTATGGTTTGTATATTGTGCAAAATTCATCGAAGAATCTCCCTTACTTGTAAAGAAAAGTGTACCTATAGCAACAAATGCAGCCATTAGTAAGTGAAAAAAATGATGAAATTTCACATGTAAAAAAAAATTACTTCGTTATGTTTTCGAACATCCACTGCTATGAGTGTGACTTCTGAATCCTTCCTGGTCATGCTAACAAAGTTTTATGAATTTATTTGTAAAAGTATAGACAGTGGAAATTAAAATGTCCTGTGGTGCCTCTTCTGCTCCAAGTCGGCCCGTTTGACATCCTACCCCCCTTAACGCTTCACAAAGCAAATAAGAGTCCATTTGTTTGCTAGAGTAATTCTCATTTACGTTTTTCTCCTTGACAGTCTGCGCAGAATTCGTTCTTTCTTGAGGAGGGGGAGACGGGGGTGATGCGTCCTGCCATGACTTCTTCCTCTGTGCCATACTTTTTATCCAAGAGTAGCAGTCACACCAAATGACCTCAGTTTTTTTTTTTTTTTTTTTATATATGTCCCAGTCTGTATTCACCTACTTTGCTTTCCTCGACGTTCTGCGGGAAACCACATTTCGTTCTTTATGAGTCCAATTATTTTCAGGATCCTTCTGTGAAACCACATCTCAAACGCTTCGATTATCTTCCCTTACGATTTTCCCTAGTATCCATGACTCACTTCCACATACTACTGTGCCTCAGGGGAACTTACTTCCTCCAGTGAATATTTGTGTTCGATATTTACGGAGTTCTTGTAGCGTGGAACATCGTCTTTGCCTGTGTTATTCGGTATCCTATACCCTCCTGGCATCGCCCGTGATGCATTATTTTACCTCCAAGGTAGCAAAATTCCATTACTTCGACTACTTCGTCGTCTCCAGTTACGATGTTGAGTTTATCGCTAATCCCTCTACTGCTACTCTAAATTCGTATTCTGTGCTCATTAGACTGTTCATTCCATCCAAAAGGTCCTATAATTCTTCCTCAGTTTCACAGAAGACAGCAATGCCATCAGCGAATTTCACCATTGATGTCCTCTCACCCAGAACTTTAATCCAGAATTTTAATTTCCGTCAATGCTTCTTCGATATAGAGGTTAAGCAGGAGAGTGGAAATATTGGATCTGTTTCGTGCTTTTTTTAAACTGAGCACTTCTCTTTTAGACTTACTCTTCCATCTTGGGTCATGTAATTATTGCACGTGTCCTCGGAGTATTTCGCGACGGCATACATGAATAAAACGTTCTCGGTTTTCCAGCCGCGTCAAGTCGAATAAAATCCTCGAGCTTTCGATGGACATCTCCGCCATCGTCGTCAGGAGTTCACTGACTGCTGACGGTTTCTCGCTTATATAGGCATTATGACATCATCAGCAGCCTATCAGATCGATCCAATGTGACGCGCGCGCGTTAAGTCGACCCGGGCAGCTAGCGGAGCTATTGCCCGTGACGTCAGGTGGCGCCAGGGGCGGGCGCCACGTTTGAAACTGCCGCTCCCGCGTCGCGCATCTGTCTCTGCTTTCTTTCGATGTCCAACGCCCGTCCCCATGCCCTGCTGAGTATGTATCCCCAGTCTCTGTTGAAATTGTTGTTGTTTCAACAAATCTCGGCCGCTTCCTTTACAACGGAGTCCCAACACTTTTGTATTTTCGAACTGTATCTATGTCCGTTTTCTAGGGAATGCTCCGCTATGGCCGACTTGTCAAGCTCCCTTTGTTTTACATGTCGCTTGTGCTCAGTACAACGCTCCGCAACCGTGCGAATTGTTTGTCCGATATACATGCTGCCACATTCGCAGGGTATACCATACACACCGGACACTCGAAGAGCAATGTAGTCTTTAACAGGGCGCAACATATCTCGTATCTTGGGGGCGGGCCGGAACACTGGTCTTAGCCACGTTTCTGCAGCAGTATGGTAGGAATACAGTCCGCTTGGCGTCTTCTACTGATTCACCAGGTGTCTTTCGTCGGCGGCCCTTGAAAGCGTTTGCGATTTTTCTTTTGCTGTATCCATTTTCCCTGAAAACACGTTTTAAGTTCTGCAATTCAGACTGTAGGTGGTCGTCGTCAGAGATAATCTTGGCTCTATGAACCAACGTGTTCAGGACAGCATTCTTGTGTATAGGGCGGTGGAAACTATTGGCGTTCAAGTACCGATCAGTGTGTGTTGGTTTCCGGTACATGACGATGGGGGAGATGGCCATCGAAAGCTCGAGGATTTTGTTCGAATTGCCGCTGCTGGAAAACCGAGAACGTTTCATTCAATTATTGCCGTATTACACGTCAGCCAACAGCTTTACTTCGTTTGGATCCTAGACGACCGGAAAACCGTGGCCTTGTCATATGAATCCAGATTTCAGTTGGTGAGAGGTGAATGAAGAGCTCGAGTATGGCGCAGACCCTGTGAAGCCATGGTCCCAAGCTGTCAACAAAGCACTGTGCAAGCTAGTGGTGGCTCAATAATTGCGTGGGCTGTGTTTACATGGAATAGACTGGGTCCTCTGGTCCAACTGAGCTGATCATTGAATGGAATAGGTTATATTCGGCTACCCGAAGACCATTTGCATTCGTTTATGGACTTCATGTTCCCAAACAACGATATTATGTCACGATTGTTGGACAACATGGTTGTGGAGATGAAGCAGCGATTAGTATGATTAATCAATTATTCAAAACAGTCTTAATCGCATTTATTATTATTATTATTACATCACCAGCTGGTTTCAACCCGACGTAGGGGTCATCTTCCGGGCGTTTACACCATTGGTCGGATGCTGGTGGTGTCACTCCTGTCTACATAACGGCAGGAAACTAAACCGGTTGGCGGTATAATAATAATAACTGCGATTAAGACTATTTTTGAATAATTGTTCACGATTGGTTTGATGAAGTGAGACTGTACTTTATGTACTGTTACAGGTATGCACTGGATGCTAATTTAATTCTTTTCGTTAATTCACAAGCTCATTCTTCGACCCGCTATAACTGACTATAGCGTTCCTACATCTGACGTCTTTTATCCTGGCAGTAATATACTCCATCTCATTCCACTGTGGCCTGCTACCACTGTGTTGACAGCGAGGCCGTCGAATTACAAGCTCGCCCTTTCGCGCGGCGAGCGAATAGAATTATCTTTCCTGTCGCTCACATTCCTTTCTTTACTAGTTGATGTTTTCCCACCATTCAAAGAGCGAGGTAAATATTAACTAGATCAAACAATACACAATAAAACGCCAAACAGGCCGCTGTTATGCCGTGAACAAACACAGTCGCTGTTATACTGTACTGTTAAAGTTGTGAAACGCAGCCCTTTATCGTGTTACTGACTTTCATGTTTATTGCGTGAACTGGCTTTACTCTTCGCGTGCTGAAACATAAATTAAAGCCTATTTATAAGTAGAAGGTTGTTTTAGGTCATCAAATTTACATATTTCTTCATAACCTTGAACGTTTTAGCTGAAAGACTATTGGGGCGGTGTGCCATTCGTTTTGTCTGATTTTTGAACTGCCTTGCACAGCAGCTGTTGGAGTGATCCGTAGTTCAACATAGACGTTGAACCACAGAGCAGCTTGGTATTTACCACATACTCAAATCATTTCCATGGGTGAAAGAAGTAATAAATGACAGAAAAATCGCAGGGCGTACAGAGGTCTGGATCTTGGACCTTCGGATTTGCAGTCTTACACTCGATAAGCTGGGGTGGCCACAAAATAACTTAGCCCATACTTGCACAGGTGGGGGTAGACGACAGTGGTAGCGTATGGGGTCCGTCGAGCAGTAAGGGAGCTGCATTCGGCACTTCGAGTCGTCGCACGAACTAGGACTGTCGATAAAAAAACGATTCATTTCCCAAAAATAGGTATATATCAGCGATATTTTTCACTGATATATCGATATCGAAATAGCAATATCGGGTGCCGTTATTTTTAATTTATGTTATATTTTTTCGCAATTTTCGATCAATACTTGAACTGTTCTTTTGAAATTGTAGTAGAACATAATTTTACTTTCACTGTGTAAGGGAGTCTTACTACTTTTTGAGCTTTCAGCACATCCAGTCTTACTTTTGACTGTGTGAAGCAAGTATATGTCCACAAAAGAAGTCCAGAGTGGCGGTGTGAATGGAATAACAAGATTTCCGATGTGAAGATATTGCTCACCAGCGGCGTTAAAAAACAATTTTTAATGCATTTAGTGTGCTACTTCTTTATATCGACATTCTTCAAAATTATTTGCTGAAAATAATGAATGAAAATCTAAATGCCAAGATGGGTCTTTGCGGTGGGCGGAGACGTTTGAGGGGAAATACCGACGTTATCGGCGCTCGGCGCTGCCAATACAGACTTCAACATTTAACTTCATCACGCAATTTTGACGTTACTATTGCTAGGTCGCTGGCGTTTATAGAAATGAAAGAACAGGGAAGTTGACATGAAGTGTTCCGGACAAATCCGATACGTGAACGACGTACCCATCGGACACTTTCAGTTCAGATGTGTAACACAACCACGTCTGCTGAGGGAAAGAGAAAAGTGTCAGAGTTGCTTGTCCTGGTATGCAATAGGGTAGACAGGATGATGTGTACTACGTCAGACAGTCATCTGAGGTCAACGTTTGCTTTGCTACGAGACCTCTTCAATACATGTGCGTCTCCAATACAGTAAGCATGGTTCGGTACACGTTTTCAGAATAGACAGACATGCTCCTTGTGTACAGTGAAGCTCGAAATAACTGAAGACCTGCTAACCGACCGTATCACTAACGTTTTGATGAAAATAACTTTTTGCCCTAGTTTACACAGTGGCCCCAAGAACTGGTACCTTCAACGTGCGGAGGCAGGACTGTGGTGTTCCATGGCAACATCGCACGTCCGAATTTGAAGAAGATGTACAGCATCGCGTTGAGAAGAAGACCTCACCCATTTCTAGAACAATTGCGGGGCCAATGAGTGTTAGTCACAGTATCGTCTGGGACCCTCTGTGTGAGCGACAGTTACATCTCCAGAATGAGATTTTCACTCTGCAGCGGAGTGTGCGCTGATATGAAACTTCCTGGCAGATTAAAACTGTGTGCCCGACCGAGACTCGAACTCGGGACCTTTGCTAGTTCTGCAAGGTTCGCAGGAGAGCTTCTGTAAAGTTTGGAAGGTAGGAGACGAGGTACTGGCAGAAGTAAAGCTGTGAGTACCGGGCGTGAGTCGTGCTTCGGTAGCTCAGTTGGTAGAGCACTTGCCCGCGAAAGGCAAAGGTCCCGAGTTCGAGTCTCGGTCGGGCACACAGTTTTAATCTGCCAGGAAGTTTCATATCAGCGCACACTCCGCTGCAGAGTGAAAATCTCATTCTGGAAACATCCCCCAGGCTGTGGCTAAGCCATGTCTCCGCAATATCCTTTCTTTCAGGAGTGCTAGTTCTGCAAGGTTCGCAGGAGAGCTTCTGTAAAGTTTGGAAGGTAGGAGACGAGGTACTGGCAGAAGTAAAGCTGTGAGTACCGGGCGTGAGTCGTGCTTCGGTAGCTCAGTTGGTAGAGCACTTGCCCGCGAAAGGCAAAGGTCCCGAGTTCGAGTCTCGGTCGGGCACACAGTTTTAATCTGCCAGGAAGTTTGACAGTTACATCTGTACCACTTACGAAAGTTACATGCTATGAGTCCATCTGAATTTCCACAACGCATTGCCTACTGCACATGGTTCTTGCACCGCTGCATCGACACACCCCTGTTTCCACGTCCAGCTCTGTTCACTAGGGACACTGTTCTGAATTCGCGATACAGTCATGTCTGGGCAGACGAAAACCCTCTTGCCACGCATGTTCAGAGGTTTCTGTGGTGGTGTAAGCTGCCGCCAGCACACCGGTAGGCAAAAATGTAGCAAGAAGATCGATAGTAGGCGCAGTAGCAGGTGCGCCATCATGAAGGAAGCCAAAGACAGACTCACAAGCAACAGGCCGCCAATGGCCTCTCGACCGCAAGTATACATATTGCCGCGGCGGAGCGGAGGGCTGTCTCAGGCACTTGTGCAGTCGCTCAGCCACTAGCTGAGTTGATGACGCACCAACTCGCACTCCAGTTTGTGGTGTGTCATTCATCGCGTAATGGGACTTGTACGTCACCAGTAGTGACGCTAATGTGCACTATTATGGAAGAGCTTGTACCACAACACATGGACTCTGTTAAAGATAAGTAGCTTCCTTTTCTTGTAAATAAAGAACACTGATAATACACGTGTACACTTGTGTTGTAGAAAGAGGATGCCAGCCACCAAACGACATCCTATAAAACGTTTTGGACTCTTTCTTGGAAGCTGTACCACTGAAAGTCCGTCAGTAAATATGGTTTCAGCCTGATGGTGCACCACCTCACTTCTCACGTGCGGTTCGGAGACGTCTCAACAGACAGTGTGGTGACAGGTGGATAAGCCGAGGCGCCTTCAACGGCGTGGCTGCTGCAATCGCCGGATTAAAACCCTATACACTTCGATTTACGGGACTCCTGTAAAGACAGAGGAAAATCTGTTGGCACGAGTTGTGGCCGCTGCACTAGAAATTGAAGAGACACTAGATGGGATGGAGAGCGTGTACCTGAACACGCTTCGTAGGTACAATGTCTGTAACAACTTTGGTGGTTGCTACGTCGAGCCGCTGTTGTAATACATCGGTAGTGTTCTGCACGCACAGTTCGCTGGGTCCTTTTTTGTTTTGGAATAATGTAAACGCGTAATGTTCAATTGTTGATACAAACAAATGTGCTTAAGTGATGAGTGGAGGTTTCCATTCAAATTGTTACCTAATGATCGTACTGCGTCACGCCTAATTCAGTTCTTGAAGTAGAAGTGGATGAGTTAAACATCTGAATTGAAACCGACGTAGAAACGGTACATTTCCGGACATGGGTTCCTGTTCAAGATATTACGTACTCACTCCCCTATATGTCCTAGAAGTCTGTAACGGGGATTTCCGAACGCTCTGTATTATTAGGGCCTCTTAGTACAACTAATAATTGGACAAATACAGACGTTCGAAATCATTTTTCTGAGTAGTATATAAGGGAAAAAGATAAAAAAACAGGCGCATAAGCGAAAGATTAACCAGTTCTAAACAGATCTGTCCATGTACTACCAGAAGAAAGTCTTATGAAACAAAAAAGGGAAAAAATGCAGTGCAGTGGACAATTTCACTTATTATGATACTGACAATGTAACATAAAGTACACGTGTAATGTGGACACCGTGTTAAGTCCCCTGACAACCTATTTGGCAATGTTACCTCAAATATAATCTTCTTCTTTCCCTTCTTCTTCTTTCTAAAGTGGGGAAGGCTTAGCAAGTACTTGTAACTATATTCATTCCGCGAATGGACTAGCTAGCGGTTCCTACAACCCCCTCAAGCATAGTATTAATGAGATTTTTGCTTTCTCGTTTGTTATGACTAAAAGTTTAATAGTACAGCATATAATTTCACATGCCTGATTATGAAGAAATTTCCCTGCATCTATGCAGCCGTGTTACGTAGAGATAACAATGAGAACTTTCGAAGTGTGCATATCGGCAGGCGAAAGTCAGATGAGGACAATAGGTTTCCGCGCAAGTGGTACGCTGTTTTGCGAGGTCTCTACCAGTCTATACAATAAATAAATCGCGGAGTGGCTGATGCGTTTTTCCAAACTGAACTAATGGGACTAGTGACAGGTTACTGGAAAATCCCTGCTCGCCGATATAATATATGGGAGGGAGAGGCATAGCACTTGACGCTTTTATCGCAAGGAACCCGCCGTATGCGTCACTGGCCTGAATAATTCATACGGGCCTCTCACGCTGTCGATGGCACCGGCGCGAGGGGTGACAGTTGGCGAGAGGGAGCGACGCTCTGTCCCGCTTATACTAGAGGCGGCGGAGGCAGCAGCAGCGCGCATGCGTAGTTGCGGAGCACAGTGGCGTTCCCCCCCCCCCCCCCCTTCCCCAAGGTGGCGCCCTTGTAATTTGTCGGACAAAAGACGCGCGGACTGCGGGCCGCGGCTAAATAATGGCCGCCCTCGCGCACGCCGTGTCCGGCATCTGCAGACGCGGCTGCCTTTGTGCGGCGCCGGCAGCCGAGCCGCAGGTAGCAAAGTGAGTACGCGGGGCCGGCTGAGCTGCGTGTCTGGTTGAGCCCGGGCAGTGCGCGCGGACACGGGCGGGTCCTAATCACGTGCACTGCGGTAATGCCGCACGCCACCCTCCGTAACCTTCCCCACTACCACCACCGTCACCTCACTCTTCTGCCTCCTCCTCTCATCCAGTTCTAGCTTGCGCTGTATAAACAGTCGGATTATGTCGATTTTTCGGTTATCAAAATGTTCCTTAGGCCGGTATTACACTATCAAATTTCTTTGTCAAAGATTTGATCAAAGATGTGATCCAATATTCCGTCCAATATATTTGACAAAGATCTTTGACGTAGGCCGGTATTACACTATCAGATTTCTTTGTCCAATATCTTTGTCAAAGATATTTGATAGTGTAATAGGGACTTTGTCAAATGTCGTCCAATATTTGATCAAATCTAGGGCCTCGCTGTATATTCACTTAAGAACTGCTACATCTTCAGAAGACAGGCTCACTATAACACTCCGATTCCTTGCTGCAGGAGAGGGTTAGGTTAGGTTAGGTTAGGTTAGGTTAGGTTAGGTCAGGTTAGGTCTCCAATCTTCTTAATCTATTTTTGTATTCAGGGTGCCTCACGTTGTAAAGCGCCTCATCAGCTTCAGACATCTCTATTAATTTTGTAGTTGTCGGCACACACCAATTGTATTTACCGGCAATGGTTATAAAAACACTACAGACGACAGAACGCTGCAGCAATGCTAGCGCTCCATGTGGTAACATGTCACACTGCAGTGAACAGAAGATAAGCGGTTTCTTTGATCAAATATACAGCGACGCCCTAGATTTGATCAAATATTGGACGACATTTGACAAAGTCCCTATTACACTATCAAATATCTTTGACAAAGATATTGGACAAAGAAATTTGATAGTGTAATACCGGCCTAATAGCTGACAGAGAAAACACACTGAGGGGCGATTGTATAAAGCATTTGATCTTAACCCCTTATTTGGCAGTGTTGCTCTCAAGCAACATCAAATTTACGTTGGCCTTATGGGACAACAAACACTTCCCAGTGCCTTTTACTGGCATTGTTGCCTCCAGGCCACATTCCTTTACACACTGCGAATGCCAGTTGTAATAGTTCAAGGTTTTCCACACGAGATGGCAGTTTGTGCAGTCTTGTTACAGAGATCTCCTCGTGTGAGCAACAGGGGTGTCTTATTTTGGTTCTGAAAGAGTGGATTTCAGTAAATTGGCAGTAATCTTAGCAGATTTTCTTCAAGAAATACCCAGAGGTGAGTTTACAGCAGGAATATTTCAATCCAATCTTGTTTTGAATTACGTAAACAATATAAAACTTTTATGTTGCCTGTGAGCAACATTGCCATTAGTATATTACATATGCTTACGGCGGATATTCAAAACAATAAAACCGAGACACTTGCAAGCTCATTTTGTGGTATCCAACCACTCTCAACAGTAAAATGATGGGACAGCAATGAAAAAAAGAGAATTGATGTGCCCTGTCTCAGTATTGTACGTCAGTACAACAAGCATACCGTATGGGAGGAGTTGATCTTGCTGGTATGCTGATAGAGCTCTACAGAGTACCAATGAAAACTAGGCGTTGGTATGTGAGATTGTTGGGATTTATGCTAGATCTGAGTTTTGTAAATGCCTGGCTGGTATTTCGAAGAGAATCTCTGGGCAAGAAGACCTCACTGAAGTCATTCAGGGCAGATATTGCCAATGGTTTGATGTTTTCAGGGAAAAGGAAAGTAGGAAGGCCCTCAACAGACATAACACCACCACAAAAGAAGAGGAGGAAGCCAAGAGCTCCGACTGTTACACAAGATGTCCGATTTGATAATATGGAGCATTGGCCTGTATACGATCCCGAAGGTCGTTATTGTCCATCTGGATTTTCTACAGTCATGTGTTCAAAATGCAATCTAGTATTGTGCTTCGTTCCAAAGAGGAACTGTTTCCAAAAATTCCATTGCAAGAAGAACTAGTAGGGAAAATGAAACAATTCTGTTACACAGCAGCAATGCATAAATGTGTTTATAAATTAAATTATTCATGTAAAGGAAACCTTTTGCTTGAGGTTATTGGCAAACACTTTTTTTCTATAATGTGTGTAAATGTGGTCTACTGCTGGCAATGTTGCTTGTAAGCAACATTTCATAATTTTCATAATTTTTGTCAAAAATTTCTGAAACTGACTGAATTGTATTTCTTTAAGCATAATAAATAAATATAAGCACTGAAATTTTTTTGTTTTTATTTTCACCATTTGACAAATAAAGGGTTAAATTAACACAGGAAATGACTTCAGAGCAAGCTTAAATTGGATATCTGCAATGTAAAAACGATAATCACGGATTATATCGACTGGAGGTAGGACCAACTTTGAGTAGCGAAAATTCGCGGATCAAACTAAAGTTCACATATAATCGTCAGTTTACAATGTAGTGACACTACAAAACAACGCTTTTGTTAATGTAGGTTAATTCTTGCAAAGAAGAAGACGGCAACCAGCCACTATTAACACTGCTATTTATTTACGTAAATAGCGCCGTTACCGGTTTCGAACTGGCTAGTTCATCATCAGACAGCTGTTCACATGATTTTCAAAATACACTTTACATTATCGTCCGTTTTTTATTTTTTATTCTTCCACTGTGGCGAAGTATTTTTGGTGTGTTGTTGCCCTACAGTAGAAAACATTGTTAGAAGCGCCCTGTGTGAAAATAACTAACCTCCAAATGATGAAATACAGAGTAAATAAATATGTGAGGTTGAGTGGTTATGGTACTTACTTTTGTTCTGTACAAATACAAATTGAAATGATAGAAAAGTTGTTATTAACACGTAAGCACGTCACTCCAATTCTGCCGAAGCTCGAAATATATTTTTCCAGCACTAAGCTTAGGTTAAGGAAATTATCAGCTGTGTACGTAATGAGTGCAGATAATAATTGACCTCCTATAAATTCTTGGAGACATCTCGTAATTTACGTGATTAGTTTCGAAGCATTTTATAGACACTCAGCGGCGCAGTAAGAAAGAAAAATTCTAAATTTTTTCTGTGAACTGTTTTGTTGATTTTGACAGCAGCCAATAATGATTGAACTTTCTTTCGCTTACTCCATAGTCCCGCAGCGATCGCATTGTCGGCGTGATTACAACGGATTTGGCATTGTTAGTGTTAGGGATGGCCGGATCCCCTTCCTGCCGCCACCCTGTACCCCCCCAGGGCGGAAATCGGTGTACCCTAACTGTCTGCATCTAGTGTAATCGTGAAAAAGTGCGGACGTGTTGCAAATGTCTGCGACGCGTGTAACTGAGGCGGACCGTAGGGTCCAGCCCGGTATTCACCTAGCGGGATGTGGAAAACCGCCGAAAAACCGCATCCGGCTGGCCGGCACGCCGGCCCTCGTCGTTAATCCGCTGGGCGGATTCGATCCGTGGCCGGTGCGCCTACCCGAGTCCAGGAAGCAGCGCGTTAGCGCTCTCGGCTATCCTGGCAGGTTCAACAATGACTGAACATCTCTTATAAAAGTGTTCTCGCTCTCTCATGTTAGGTAGTAAAACTATACAATGGGTATTTTTTTTTAACCATGGAACACGTCAGTAAACTGCTATGAGAACTGCACGCACGTTGATGAATGTAACGTAAGCAAGTATAAGTGAAGCAACATGTTTCAGGAGGTGAATATTCTTTTATTGTCTCAGTAGCAGAGAGATTATAGTGTGGCGTACCGTGCAGAGGGTCTCAGATTCGAACTTCGGTCTGTACTTTCCGTTTTCCGAGCGTTCCGGACCATGTGCTGGGCAACATTCTGTTCGCTTGCACGATGTGAATTATATTGTTACCTTTGACTTATGCAAAGGTAAAACCTGTCGTTTATTTTACAGATATCTGAGTATTCCGATGTGTCTGCTGACGACGACGAAGAGCAGAACTATTTTCTGAATTTAATGATAAATTATTTCAGCTGAGGTTTCACATGGACAAAAATACCGTGCAGCAGATAGAACTCAGGTTGAGAACGCAGAATGAAAGAGTACCTGCTCAAACCAAGCGAAAGAATCCAGCCACTGGCTCCAATGTGCATATTACCTTTAACATTAAAATTTTATTCCACAGGAAGCTTTCAGGTGGTGTTCGATGATTTCTTTAGGATAGACGTAGCAAAAGCTTGCGGTGCTGTCCACAAGATGTCCGTCTGTTTTGCGTCACTGAGGTAAGAATTCGTCAAAATGCCTTCTGAAGAAAATGTGAGACAACTCAGTGTGATTGCACTATAACTCTATAGTGATTTTTGTCAAATAACGGTAACGAGTTTGCCTGGTGATTTAGGCGCTATTGACTGCACCCCAATGAAAACTCCTGGTTGCCAAAGTGCAGAGATATTTGGGACTAGACACGGATAGTTTTCGTTAAACGTACAAGCAACCCTAATTAGAGTGCACTGAATTGTGTAAAAGGCACAAAATATAAATTCAAGGTGAAAATCTGTCTACGAAGAAACTTTAGTACCAACAGCAAATGAAGCTAACAGGAGTCACAATGCAATGAGTGTGGAATTGTATTTACATAAAAAGAGTTGCGACTTTTTTGTTTGCAGTAGTAACTTAAGTTTTTCTCATTCTGTTGTGCATTTATATTGACCAGTAGCTACAATTTACAGCAACAAATCTTCGTAGTATTGGGAGAAGTTTGAAGATTTCTCCTTTTTATGTTCACTTTCTTCCTATAGTAAATACTGTTTATGTACGAAGTACGATTAATGTCTCCGATCAGAGCGCGATAATCGTGTCGATAGTCGATTTTAGCGGTGTTGCCCCTCATGTTTCACGCAAATGTAGATCGACAGTGAACCTCCTTCGATGTATACAAGGTCTAGTGTTGTTCAATAGAGCGAAGACCTGAACAGAGTTCAGTTTACGAACTAACGTCAAAATTGACCTCTGGTCAGCGATATTTACTAAATCAGCCGTATGTATGAGAACTAAATACTTCATCATTCTCTATCCCGCTGCTTAGAGCGGACTGGTCGAGGTAGGATCATTGTAGAGGCCATTTCTCAAGGCGCTCTGGTAGTGGGGAGGACGGATCTCAATAGGGAATATTTGGGAGAGGGTATCTAGTTAGAATATTTGGCTTACAACACAGGAAACCCTCCCGAAAACCTTCCTTGGAGCAGGGTGGGGGTGGCAGTGGAGCTGATTTTACTTCCGAGAAGTTATGCTCCAGCCAGCAATAAGTCGTGTTAGCGTGTTTCGTCTAACTTTTCTACTGTGTAATAGAGTAACTTCCACGATTTTCCAGACGTGTGCAGTGTGTTTGTACATGTACGGTCACCGGACAACATATTAGTCACTCTCCTTATAAGTGCAAGTTGGTCGCTTTCGAGCGATATAAATGGTGTAGAACTGCTACATGGCAGTCGTGTGATCCTTCACCCTTCGTCGTTTGCTTATTAGGGTTATGACTGTTTTCTGGGAATCGTCTTAAGTGGTTAATTACGGCATTTTATGCTCATAAGATGCTTTATTTCCTCATGAATCTGGGTATTAAAAAAATTCAAATGCCTTGAAAGCCCTCTAACACACTCCATTTGGCCCGCATCTCGTGGTCGTGCGGTAGCGTTCTCGCTTCCCACGCCCGGGTTCCCGGGTTCGATTCCCGGCGGGGTCAGGGATTTTCTCTGCCTCGTGATGGCTGGGTGTTGTGTGCTGTCCTTAGGTTAGTTAGGTTTAAGTAGTTCTAAGTTCTAGGGTACTGATGACCATAGATGTTAAGTCCCATAGTGCTCACAGCCATTTGAACCAGCCACACTCCATTTGCGTCATGTGATGCCTGTGAAGTAATTTGCTAGCACGTTGCTCTTACTGCCATAAAGCTCATTCACAGTGATATCCCGTTTTGGAACATGTTTTGGAAAACGGGTTACAAACGGTGTTCAGCAGCATATTGTACAAGTACCTCTATGAACAAATTCCTGCAAAATTGCTTTCGAGTAATACAAAGAATGTGCAAAATGTGGTTGCAACTCGTTCGTAGAGATCCAAATGAGATAGTGGTCACTACGTCTGTTCATTTCTGGATAATGTACATAAACACTCCATACAGAAACGTTGTCGCTCTTACCGTAATAGTTACCGCACTGGAATTCTAGTGCAATGTTCAAAAGATTGATCCTTATTCACATAATACTACTGTCTTCGTAAGTTTACTTTATTCGTAATACAGTTATGTAAGAGCTTTAAATTCTGTATCATATTACATTTTAATCTCTGTTTTCATTTGTAAGCTTCATTTTACACCTGATCACTTTGAGATGAATTGCAAGTGTGGTGTTAAGAAGCTGCGTTTCAAACCTGAAGTAGCTCCTGTTCTGGAGAATTTGAGGAACCATTTAAAAATTTACAACTACATTTTTCTTCCCAAACAAGTAGTTGAAGACAATAATTTGGAACTTCCAGCTGTCTTCAATTAACATTGCTTGGAACGTTCAAGAAAATGTAGTAACAAAATGGTTCAAATGGCTCTGAGCACTATGGGAGTTAACATCAGAGGTCATCAGTCCCCTAGAACTTAGAACTACTTAAACCTGACTAACCTAAGGACATCACACACATCCATGCCCAAGGCAGGAATCGAACCTGCGACCGTAGCAGCAGCGCGGTTCCGGACGGAAGCACCTAGAACCGCTCGGCCACAGCGGCCGGCGAAATGTAGTAACACAAGGGTATTACGATAAAATGAAAGTTTGTCCTTCTTAATAACTTGTACGTCATGGTGTTTCTGCAGCATTTAAGCATGCTGTAGAAAAACAGATACTGGAAGATTCTACTGCGTGAGCCGTATGTTTCATAGCCATAATTTTCCCGTGGTTTAAATTAACGAACTGGAGAACCAGGAAAACTGTAATGTGTAAAGTTGTTGAAGGCAAACACGATGAAGCCCTGCAGTTCCCCACGAGTGTTATTACGATTCCTGAAAATTCGCAAATTGAGAAAAGAGATTCCTGGAAAACAGGAACACTGCAATTAACAGTCGGAATTATCTTCTGAATGAGAAAGTTTCCATTCTGTTTCTACAGGTTTTCACAAGTTACCCTGGAAAACGTTTTCAGCATGGTCTGGGCAAATAATCCAGTTCTAGATGCACTCCGTTTGAAGACAATTCCGCGAATTATTGCTGTTTCACAGTACTTGCGTCCCAGCCGCCATGCAATGCAGTTTTCACATTTCTTACTTCCGGAACATAAAAATATAGTTTGTTATTGAAGAACGAAGATGCCAGAAAACGCGTCAACTTTCAAAAGATTTCCACAGTGAGTCTTGAAAAAATTCGTTACCATTGTCACTTAAAAGTTGTAAATGCGTTTTCCATCAGTAAATAACCAAAGTGTTTTAAAAAAAAGTACATAAAACACTAGTAACAGTAGCCAATTTATGGTAATTATTAATTATTCTTCACCGAAACTTTACAAACAGATTGTTTCATTTAGAATAGCTCGCTCAAATCAAATGTTGCTATAATCAGTCTCACGTAACAAAAAGTTCAAGTTCGCGGGTAAACAACACGTCACGCGGAATTTTGTTATTTAAAATGTCACCACGTGTTCTGAATTTCACATCGTGTATTACATCGATCTCTTTTCCACACTTTACGGCACTTCTCAAACATTTTGGTACCGAAATATCACAAAATCAATCTTTTTCATTGGAACACCAATTGTAAGTAGGCTGTTTAGGTTTTTATGTTGGTAACGCCATGTAGCGCTCTGTATGACTGACTGTGCTGTGTGCAGTGTGTGGCTGGTTTGCGTTGTTGGAATATTTGCTATTGTAGTGTTGGGCAGTTGGATGTGAACAGCGCGAAGCGTTGAGCAGTTGGAGGTAAGCCGCCAGCAGTGGTGGATTTGTGGAGAGAGATGGCAGAGTTTTGAGAGCGGACGATCTGGACGTGTGTCCGTCAGAAAAAGGAAATTTGTAAGATTGGATGTCATGAACTGATATATATATATAATGACTTTTGATCACTATTAGGGTAAATATGTTGTTTTTTCTCCATCAAAATCTTTCATTTGCTAAATGCCTATCAGTAGTTCGAGCCTTCAGTAGTCAGAATCTGTTATTTAGCTGGCAGTAATGGCGCTCGCTGTATTGTAGTAGTTCGAGTAACGAAGATTTTTTTGAGGTAAGTGATTCATGAAAGGTATAGGTTATTGTTAGGCAGGGCCATTCTTTTGTAGGGATTATTGAAAGTAAGATCTCGTTGCGCTAAAAATATTGTGTGTCAGTTTTGTGTTAATCAGAATAAGTAAAGAGACAAATGTCTGAGTACGTTCAGTTTTGCTCAGCTGTTTGAAAATCAAATAACGTAGAGGTTTTCCAGCACTGTCATTTATAACTTTTTTTCTAATGGGATGTTTCACAATCAATAGGTCTGATCACTATGAGATCCTAGCCCCGACTCTACTAATCTGCCTATACAAAAGAAATTTCTAGTTCCCAAAGTACGCGCGAATATGCTAATTTCTGATTGGTAGAGAAACATCGCAGCCAATCGGAAAGCAGCGTCAAACTCGTTCAGTCCTGCGCGTATATACGGAACCAATCAAAATTTGCCACTGAATCAAAACAGTAAATTAACATAAATAAATTTTAAAAACCCACAAAAATAAAATTAAGTCCCTCGTAACAAAACTACTTTAGCAAAATCATAATCTCATTTCCCCAGTATCATAAACTGACGAAGTAATTTGTAACAAATTCCCACGTACGGATTACTAACACGCACGTCAGTCTCGAACATTTCTCACGAGACCGGATGCTTCAGTGTACAGCATACAAATTTTACATAAAACATTATTTCACATCCACACTTTCATTCACCCTCATAACCAAGCACAAGTATAATAGTAATTGATAAACAGAAAATGAAGCAAACTGAGCCCCACCTAAAGTGACAGTATTTTGACTGCAGCTGAAACAGTCTCCGTCAGCTTAGTGGCCTCTACCACATCGAATAGAAACTACATTCTCTCGGGCATCTTACGCCACCTGTGCTGTGCGTGGCCCATACTGTACATCTGTTCACTGCTGTTACAACTTAATAGGCACGATGTAAGGCGCTACGCCTTAGCGCGTAAACAAGAGTGTTTAAAAAACGAAGCGAAGAACTGCTGAATAAATTTTATTCTTCAATGAAAGAAAATCTAGGGAGGCTACGATTTTCTCTATTCCAGATCCGATGAAAACAAACCTTGTTCTGAAGATGTATTGTGGCCTCGACGTAACGGGGTTAAACGGTCACAGCAAGCAGTTTTGCAGAGCAGCAACGAAGAATAATGTAGTTTTTTAGTAATCGATGTTTACTGACATGTCCCCTTGATATTGTAGTATAAACGTTCACTGCTTATTTCTACGCAAGTACAAAGTTGCATTTGCAAAACTGCAATTGCCTGAGTGTCTCGGTAAACAAACAAAGACACTGGCACTAGCCTACAGCAAAATATTTGCACTTGGAAGACCATGTTTTGATATCTCGGAGTGGCTTATAAGACCTTTGATGTTACGTGTATATCTTGAGTACGGCATAACGTAACTTCGTGTGTGTCTGCTCTCACTAGCGGACACCAATCACGTTCCTGGTTAGAACTGGAAACAGAACCACATACTTTTATATTGGATTGGATTGCCCGTTGAAATATTTCATCTCAGGACTGTCATTAGGACATACTGAAAGCGTATGTTTTAGAAAGTTGAGATTCACTAATACAAAATAAATGAAATATGGGCGACAAACAACAAGCAGGACGAAATTTTCACCCGTGTGACCCTTGCGAATACCTCCAGAATTCAAGATGTAACGCGATGTGAAACTTATGTTAGAATTCGACGTAACGCTTTGTTCGTAAGACCCGCCGATAAAAGTAGGTGCCTATTAGTCGGTGATTCTACGAAAGCTGTGTACATCATTGGTGACCTTTTAGTGAAATCCTTGTTCTTGCTGTGTTTGCGTTCTCTGATGAAAAAACAGATGGGAAAAATTTCTTGCTATAGCACGCTTTGTTAACACTGTAGTGTGTACTCGGAGCTCGAAATCACCTGCACGAAAATAAAACACTTGCGAGGAGGGCAACATTTTTAACGATGAATTCTAAAATGAAATATCGCCGGTGACATGAAATTTACAAATTAACCCCATCCTTGCTGGCTGTCCTGTATTTCGAAATGGCCGTCAATATTGTATAACTGTCCATGTTGGGTTGCGTACACGTTTCCAAATGGTCAGCTGCAGCAAACAATTAATTTCTACAAGCAACGGTAATTTAATGCTTTTCTGTCGTACTACGTGGTACAAGACATTCTGTCACGCGGCATATCGGCTTATGACACTGCCTGATTGCAGAAAAGTGCTGTTGCGTTCAAATATTCACTGAATCTATTTTAAATATTTATGTACGCGTATTTCTAATTGTGAACCGAACTCTACCGTCGGAAGCACCACTCTTAGAGATCACGTGGCCGCCCCGTGACTTTTTGCGAAAAATAAAGGTGTGCAAAACCTAAGGACGAAAGTAAGTTTGCCATATTAATGTGTCACTACCGAGTAACTTCGACCGAACAGAGAAACAACTGCTACAATATAGGAAAGCAAGTAGCTGAAAGAAATACGGAATTTGACGAACAGAAAAGAAACTTTTATTGAACGACAATAATTACACTGAACAGCCATAGGAAACCATTGTTGGACCATTATAGCTGTGTTTAGTACCAAAGCAAAACAAACGCGCTATAGGATGGGTCGTGGAGGAATTCTGGAGACTCAGTGGCCGTAGAGATGCAAGCAAACGGCTGGACAAGCTTCCACCCGGCTTTCTGCGGAAAGTAAACTTCGCGAGAAGGCAAATTAGGAGGTTCACTAAAGGGACAAAGCGTGAATGAGATCCACCATCATGACGGAAGCAGACATAGCTGCGAGGCACGGACTGGACCGCTTTGAGTGAAGCCTGCAAAAGCGAGCTACTTGAGTGCTGGACCGTTTGGGCGTGTTGCAGTAACCAAAGCGAGGCAAACAGCAAAACGGTGTTTTTCTGCAGCGGATGTATCAGTTCCACCGGAGCCAAAGCTTTCGGGAGGGTTGGGACGATGCAGCAGTGAGGCCGTGGGGTATCAGAAAATTCGGAAAATGTCACTTTACCTCCTTCAGCTGCTGTTTACACAACCAGTTTCTGTCGACTGACCATCATCAGCTACATAAAAGTATTCACAGCATAATGTTATGCGAAATACAGCAAGATTAATGTCAGCAGAAAGAACCATGAATTAGACACTGCTATGATATCGTAATACACTGAGATAACAAAAGTCATGCGATAGCGACGTGCATACGAAGGGCGTTTGAAAAGTCCGTGGAAAAATAAAAACTACTTACGTGTTTGGGGTAAACATTTTTTAATTTTTCGACATAGTCTCCTTTTAGACTTATACACTTCGTCCAGCGCTGTTCTAATTTGATCCCTTCCAAATAATAGAAATTGTCCAAGTCTGCAAAATAGCTATTAGTTACTGCAATCCTATTTCCAACAATTTTGCGACCACAACTGCTGAGGTATGTGCTGGTACATTGCCGTGATGGAAAAGGACTTTTTTACGGTCCAATCGCCGATGTTTTCTTGCAGCTCGTCGGCCGCGGTGGTCTAGCGGTTCTAGGCGCTCAGTCCGGAACCGCGCGACTGCTACGGTCGCAGGTTCGAATCCTGCCTCGGGCATGGATGTGTGTGATGTCCTTAGGTTAGTTAGGTTTAAGTAGTTCTAAGTTCTAGGGGACTGATGACCACAGATGTTAAGTCCCATAGTGCTCAGAGCCATTTTGTCTTGAAGCTCGATTTTGTAACTGTCTAATAAAGATGAATAATATTCATCTGTAATAGTTTTAACCTTTTCCAGATAGTTGATGAGGATTATCCCTTGCGAATCCCAAAAGACAGTCGCCATAACCTTCCGGCCAAAGGAATGGTCTTCGCCTGTTTTGGTGCAGATTCTCCCATGGTAACGCATTGTTTAGGTTGTTGTTTGGTCTCAGGAGTAAAGCAATGTATCCATGTTTCATCCACAGTGACAAAACGACGCCCAAAGTCCTGCGGATTCTTCCCGAACAGCTGCAAACCATCCTTGCAATTTTTCACACGATTCCGTTTTTGGTCAAGTGTGAGCAATCGGGGAACCGATCTTGCGGATAGCTTTCTCATGTCCAAATGTTGATGCAAAATATTATGTACCCGTTCATTCGAGATACCCACAGCACTAGCAATCTCACGCACCTTAACTCTTCTGTCATCCATCACCATATCATGGATTTTATCAATGATTCCTGGAGTCGTAACCTCCACAGGGCGTCAGAACGTTCAACATCACTTGTGCCCATATGGCCACTCCGAAAATCTTGGAACCACTTATAAACTGTTCTAATCGAAGGTGCAGAGTCACCGTAATGTTTATCAAGCTTCTCTTTAGTCTCCTGAGGCGTTTTGTCTTTCATAAAGTTCAATCACCACAAGAAATTTTTTTTCGTCCATTTTTTGACAATCACTCGACTTCCTTGATTCACACGAATGCCAGACACAAAGAAATAGACCAATATGGCTGAAACCTGGTGCGCATTCTTCCCAAAGATGCTACTAACTAAGCATGACCTCGATACGCGCCGGTGGTGCCATCCCTCGGACTTTGCACGGACTTTCCAAACGCCCCTCGTATATACGGATGGTGCTAGTATCGCATGCATAAGGTATAAAAGGACAGTACATTGGCGGAGCTGTCGTTTGTACCCGGTGATTCATGTGAAAGGGTATCCGACGTGATGATGACTGCACGGCAGTAATTAGCCGACTTTGAACGCGGAAAAGTACGAGTAGTTAGAGCTAGACGCATGGGACTTTCGATTTCGGAATTTGTTAGGGAATTCAGTATTACAAGTTCAGAAGTGTCAAGAGTGTGCCGAAAATACCAAATTTGGACGACGAAGTGGTCGACGGGCTTCACTTAACGACTGAGAGCAGCGGCGTTTGTGTTGTCAGTGCTAACATACAAGCAGTACTGAGTGAAAACACAGCAGAAATCAATGTGCGACGTACGAACGTATGTATTAGGATAGTGCGGTGAAATTTGGCGTTAATGGTGAATGGCAGCAGGTGACCGACTCGAGTGCCTTTACCAACAGCACATCACATGCGGCGGTTCTCCAGGCCTCGTGACCACATGCGTTGGACCTTTGATCTCTGGAGACTAGTGGTCTGGTCATATAAGTCACGATTTCAGCTGGTAAAAACTGGTGGTAGCGTTAGAGCGTGGCGCTGACCCCACGAAGCCATGGACCCAAGTTGTCTGCAAGCACTGAGCATCGTGGCTCTACAATGCAGTCGGCCCAGTTTACAGGAAAGGGGAATGGACTGGGTGCTCTGGTCCAACTGAACCGATCACTGACGATTTGCAGTCATTCGTGGACTTCATGTTCCCAATCAACGATGGAATTTTTATTGATGACAATGCTCCATGTCACCGAGCCACGGTTGTTCTCGATTGGTTTGAAGAGCGCTTTGGACAGTTCGAGCGAATGATTTGGTGACCCAGACAGCCCGACATGGATCCCGTCGAACATTCGTGGGACATAACTGAGAGGTCAGTTCGTGAAGAAAATCTTGTACCAGCAACACTTTCACAATTGAGGATGGCTATGGAGGCAGAATGGCTCAGTGCTTATGTAGGGGACTTCCAGTGACTTATTGACGTCATGCCACGTCGAATTACTACACTGCGCCGGGCAAAACGAGGTCAGACACGATATTAGTAGATATCCAATGACTTTTGTCATCTGAGTGTATAAATTCCGTCGTCAGTTTATTAAAACTGTGCTCGGTAGTACCCTCATTCACGTTATAGCTGCAGTCGGCGTTAACGCTGTAAACAGATTCATACCACACAGAGGCGACTGCACAGCGGATGACTGCGATAAATTAGTACATTACCTAATATACTTTTTGTAGAGTGACGATGTAATTTATATTACGTTGTGATAATAATGTCTAATTCAAGGTTTTATCGTCTGACGTTAAAGTTTTTACATTTACCTTAACATGATGCTGAGAATGCTTTTATGGACCTGATGATGGCAGTCGACCGAAACTGGTAGTGTAAATTAAAGACAGCAGCTTGAGGCGTAACGCGACATTTTTCAAATATTTACGAGCTGTGAGGCACCAATTCCTGAAAATGTTTCAGAGAGTATTGAGTATTTAATCATCCAACAGCACAGTAGAACGCACAGAACAGCCGCACTTATCGGCAGAGATAAATCGCCGTTAAGGCTCTAGTGCTGTGTGTAAACAGCATGAAGACTGTGCAGTGAATTGTCTGTGTCTGGAACATCTGCGCGACAGGTTAAAGAAGTCTACTGCTGCAGAACAAACAGGCCACGCCATCAAATAGCTCTATGAGCCATGTATAGGAGAGCTTCTGAGGAGTTGGTTCCCATTAGGGAGGTGGGTTGCATGACGAAACGCAACGCTTCAACTTTCGTTGATTTCCCTCAGTCCCATTCTGCAATGTCTAACACGTTCTGAAGAGTTTGAACAGCAGAGAGGGTATTGGTTTACTCTCGGCAGACTATACATTGCGTTCATTTCATTTGGAAGGGCCTGAGAGGAGAGAACAATTTGCAAACGTTTCTGAACTAGTCTACAAGTCTTTTATCACAAGTATTCGAATTAGTTAGTGTTTGCGTATGTTGCACTCCAGACCTTCATACTGCTGCACTGTGTACACAGGGCCAAGTAGAGAACAATGAAACAAGCAACTAATCCTACGAAACATAGATCCGGGACCAAACTGTTACCCCGACTCGAGTGCATGAACACTTTGTAATAGAGTCTGCGAGGATGCGAACTCCAGATATGCACTTCACGTCTAACACATAACATCTAGTGTTCCACATTGTCGCCATTTATGTGAAGGCATGCTTCGACACGTTTCCTCATTAATGCCGGTACACGCTCAAAAATGCCAGGCGTGTTGCTGAGGAATTTGCAGCCACCCATTATGCGTTCCCTTGAGTTCATCGGCACTATCAACAGAGCTGGAATACACCAAAGCTTCTAAACATCCCCACAGAAAAAAATCCAACTACTTCAAGTGGGGAGACCTGTCAGATCACGGTATGGGTGGCCCACACCGATACATCTGTTGTCGAGACGCTGTTTACTGTTGCTAAGGTATCCAGGAAGGTGATAAAATCAAACTATTGCAGTTTATCACGTTGCAATTTACGCCTCAGTTGCGGCGTTTCAAAGAACGTTGCATGAAGTCCCATTTACACCGAAGCGAATACTAGCGAATGCGCATTCGCGAACAATGCGCAGGGAATTTGCTACTGCACATCATCATTGACTTGTACCAGCGAAAAAACAACATTAACACTGAGGCAAAAAGAAGAAAATGCGAGGTAACGAACATCGAAGCATACGCTGTGTATTGTTTTTTGGCACCAACGCTGCCGCGGTAAAGTTGCTTAATTTATATTTCGTACAGCGCATTGTAGTCGCTAAGGCGTGCGAAAGGAAGAATTTAGGTGTTTCAGTTTGTATGTAAACGTGGAATGTGTGGAAGTAATGCACTTAACAGTGATGTGCAGCCCGAGATCCCTTTAGCATTAGTCCAAAACTTTGCACGTATGTCGGTTGGCGCTTTTCGCTGATTTCTCACTTCAGTTGAGGAGGGAATTTAAAAGCAGGATACTAATTACCGAATACCAACATAAACAAGGAAAGGCTAGCATTTACACTCTGGTTATCAGAAACTAGAGACACTTACGTTAGTGATTGTTTCGCGTTTCCGTAGCTGTTTTATATCGGACAATTTCTGATGTCCGCAGTGACATAATCGTAGCACTTAAAACCTGTATTTAATTAGTTAATAATTAATAAAAATACGTATAAAAAATAATATCCATAAAATATGATTAATGAAATGTGAAGTGTACATACGGCTGGTTGCATAGAGGCCAGACAGCGCGAGCCCGGTTTAAGTATTTTTATTCACAATCAAAAATCTCTAACGTAACAGTCTTGTCTCAGCCATGTAATTACAGATGCCACGAACGTAAGCAACGAGAAAGATCAGGTGCAGGTCTTTCGCATATTTCTCTTTCTAATCAACAAAGTTGATACATATTCACAATAGTTTACTTTCAAGCTAATTTATTGTGCTTTTTGTTTTTAATAAAAATAATTACGAGGTTTTCGGTTATTCTCTCCGTTCTGATGCAAGCATCTGTGAATTTATCGCCTTCCTCACGTCTACAGTAGTACATTTGAGTGCTTCGACAATTTTCTACTAATTGTATTTCTTTTCCTTTGGTATCTGTGCCGTGGTTCTTACATACATCATTTAACTGATCATATTTCATTGTCCCGTGGTCTCTCCCGCTGGAAAACATTTTCGATGGCAAGATGGTAGCGAAGAAAACGAGTGGACGATCTAGAGTATCCTATATAAAAAATACGATATGACGTTCTTCATACATGGAGATGAAAAGGACCGCCGAAGAAGGGAAACTGTGGTTGCAGAGACGCGGTTTAGCCTTTTGAAACAAGAAGAAAGCGTGTGTGCTGTGGATCTCTTGGATTCCAGAAGCACTATGGCATCTATATTCTTGTATCAGCAACATTACATTACATTCTCGTCGGAGTAGACGGAAGTTGGCGAAAGAATTCTGTACTGCTAACTCCGAAACGGAGAGGACGCGAAGTTCCTTTGATGATTCGCTGAAAAATCGCCTAGCAACGGAACACGAGCGAACAGCACGACCGAATGCCGTTTTCACACGCGCGGCTAGCGTTTGTCCCAGAGAGATCATTGTCATTCGCTGTTGCACTTTCACTGGTGTTCGCTCCGGAGTAAAGAAGGTTTTAGCTGTGGTCAATAGTTTTAAATTTTTTTAAGAATGACGTCATGCCACAAAATCTAGTGTTTTAGCGAAGTTTGTGAGTAAGGAACTGCCACCTAGCTGAACGTGTTATAATGTTTTTAACTGTAATATGTTGTGACTCATAATGGTCCCTTTAAACCGAAACTAGTCCCAAAGATAGATAATACTAACGAACCCAGCAATGCTTTGCAATTGCTAAATATGTATGGAAATTTGATATACGTCCGAATCTCTTTTTTTCCCCTCTCTCTGTCCATCTCCTCCTTCCCGTTCTCATGTCTGTTTCTCTCCCTCCCCCCTCCCCACCCACCTGTCTATTCACTTCCTCTTCCTCCCCTCTTTGACACTGAGCCTTGATTATCGTTACTGCCAGTTTGACTGTTATAGGGAACTCGGCTCACTTAAAGCGAATGGGATCATTGGTGTACGTGGTATAAGACACCTCTACTAATGCTGGATATGTGTAGATAGTAGCTTCACTGACAGTATTTCACATAATTTTAACCTGTAAATGGGTAGCACTGCAAAGTTCCGGACGATTCAGGTTGTATAGTGGTAGTCTAAACATAAGCCGAAAAGCCATAAATAGAGCTTTCCGGGTTTTCTGTTAAAAACGAGTGCGAGGGAAAACGAAACAGCTCATAGTTGTGTATACAATTTTCATTTAAAATTGTGTGTGTGTGTGTGTGTGTGTGTGTGTGTGTGTGTGTGTGTGTGTGTGTAAGGAGAAGAATATATGAAAGAGTTTGTGAAACGGTTTAAATGCCCTGCTATGGCAGTTAAAACTGTACATTGTCGAATATACAGGGTGGTCCATCTCAAGTTTCGGATGAGATTATCTCTAAAACTACACATCGCGTAAAAATAGTGGGAAAGACAAGTTCGTAAGCTCAAAGTGGGACATCAAATGATACTACACGTGACCTACACCCCCCTCCCCCCCCCCCCGGCCCCCTTGGGTGGGGCGGGGGGCATCTTTTAAATATTAAATGGAAACACCCATTTTTTATTGCAGATTCGGATTCTTCATAAAAAAAGTAATCAAGTTTTGTCTGAAACATTGTTTTAAACCATTGACAGATGGCGCTGAAATCGAGAAAAAAGTAAAATTGGGGAAGAATGCTGATTTATATAGAATTATCAGAGAAAGACGCATCGAATCGATAAAAAATGTGCACCAATTCTTTCGCTACGCCAAATTAAGCTGAGTTGAGTTGCGACTCAGCTCCCGCGGCCCACCTGTCTGGCCCGTTTGTGTGGCCTATCGGCAAAACGTTAGTAGAAGCGATGTACTATAGTACTAACATTTTATGAGTTTGATAAGGCCAATATCTGGCGTGTTTTAATTTTAATTTTATGTTGTGACATTTCTGAAGAAGGCTACATTATTATAGCCGAAACCTAGGTAAAGTTTCACTGCTTATGCAACTGTAGGCTGAAATTTAATATAATTACATTTTACAGTTGGTGACTCTGCTGCACCATGCTAAAAATATTCACACTTTTTTTCTTGTGTTTGGTGTAAGGAACAGGTCCCTAAAGTTTCTCGCTGTTTTTGGGACACTCTGTCGATACTCTGTCAGTTTAATAGTTGATAGCTGCATCACAAAAACTCATAACAGGAGTTTTATGCTTCTTTTTTTTTCAAGCGCGTGGTATTTAGAGCATGACAGTACACGTTTTCACTTTTTAATATTTTTGTGGGATCTAAAATTTAAAAAAAAAACCTCTCTCACACCGGTCTGATTTAGCTTCACTGATCAGGATAGTAAAAAGCATGCGTATATTAAGGGAATTTTCATTAAGGAAGCAGGCTTATCACATTCACACAGTTCAATACTGTTCTATCCTGATTAAATTGAGCTTAACTTAAATTCCATAAGGCAGTGAAGCAATTTCGAAGTCTCGGTGCGACGAAAATTGTCAGTCGATCACCTGAAAACATTTGTAATAATTATTAACTTTCGGTGATCACATGGGGAATACCAGAGATCTGCTGGTAAGACCGTGTTAGCCTATTTATTGGAAGTAATAAACTGGATATCTTGAGCATACAAAACGGCAGGTTCGTCCAGTGTAAATCAGACGTTCCCCACTGATCCCGTGCAACACAGCCTAGTAAGCAGACACTGTCAATAAAAATCAGTTAAATAATACGCGAACACACTTACTTTAGTTTAGTTCATGTATTAAATTCCTTCTCATACAGAATCTCATCAAGATGGCGACTAGCTCAACAATACTTACATAGATAGCAGAGAAGCTATTCCATGGGGTAAATGCACGCTCCAAAGAATAATAGGGCTTGAAACTACTTTGCATTGATAATCATCGTATATTAAAGTTTAGGAATCGGTAAGATAAGAAGAGATATTTCGAGATATGTACTGAGCTATATAATTTATAAAATTTCTGAAAATATCGCGGAGAGACTGCTGCAAGAGACATTACAACTTGTAGGCGAAACATATCCCAGTGGACAGCACCATGTTTACTCACGATTATAACGAGAGAAGAAATACAATCATTGGAAAAGCATATTAGAAAGCACAATCATTTCTCTTGGCCGTCTAATATCCCCAGACGTATTTCTACTAAAATTGGACCGATACAAAAAATGAATGTTGGGCAACAAAACTTGTATGTGTTATTGGTTTCAGATGGCCCATACGTTTGGCGCGTTTTTTATTTATTTTTTTTTTTTTTTATTTTTTTTTTTTTTTTTTTTTTTTTTGTAGAAACGTCCCCTTTTTCATTAAAGGCAACGGTCCACAGAACGGTTGTCATTCAGAGGCAGGCAGGGAGATTGCAGACGTGACCCGCGGGACGCGTACGTGGGCGCTGATTCGATGCGCTGGAGGTAGCGGTGAGCCGAAAGTCGATTCTGGACAGCTTCCGCTTCCCCCACCACAGCGCTCAGCAAATTCGTTCGGCGACGCTGATATGAAGGGAAGGCCGTGGGTGGGGGAGAGGCGATACACCTGCGTGCTCCCAAGAATAACACGCCTCTAACCGATACGGGGAATCACTGCACACGATCTGTTTTGCATCACTTGATTAACCGATACCTTCTCTTTCCACCTTTAGTGCTGCTTCCAGATATTGTGCCACTTGGGTTAGTATAAGAACACGGGAAATGGGGGCATTCTACTGACGATTTTGCAATGTGGAACGAGGAATCATTGACCCAGTTTCAGATGCTATTAGGATTTGCAATTTTCTTTCCCCTTGAGGTTTTTCGTCGTATTACTACGTTTCTGTCAACATTTAAAGTACTAAGTTCTATTAACATGAGAGCTGCACAGCTGTACAGTAGTGCAAAAATGACAAAAAGACACAGCCTAAAGGCCATATGCATACGGGAGCACACATTTCTTATTGCTACAGTAAAACAACGACCATTCGCTTTATGCTTTTTAGACACTTCCATTTTCTCATTAGCTAAAGTCCAAGCGAGTCCATGTTCGTCATGCAATTGTGGGTGTTCATACCTCGTGAAGCTAGTCGCTGGGCTCATGATGCCGGAAAATACTTAGTTTTAAATTAGAATTATATTAATACCTCCAGCTGCTGACGAGCGTTGATCTGTATCAACGGGGACAGCTGAAAATGTGTGCCTCGACCGGGACTCGAACCCGGGATTTTCTGCTTACATGGCAGACGCTCTATCCATCTTTTTTTAAAAAAATTTTATATTTTTTTAGTCTCATTTTGTTCGTTTTCGTTCGTAGTATCTGCTCGGTGCGGACGTCGCAAGACACCCGTTTCAGTTCTTCGTTGATCCATTAACTCAGTTTTTTTTTTATTACAGAGGGCAGCTAACCCTCTGACCGAACACGCTGAGTTACCGTGCCGGCGTGAGCCACCGAGGTCACAGAGGATAGCGCGACTGCAGGGACTATCTCACGCACGCCGCCTGCGAGACCCACATTCTCACCTTGTATGTCCACACACTACAATCGTAGTGTCCCACCCCAACACACTCATTACTCGTGGAAGACATTCTTACCAAGTCCCGTAAGAGTTCGGGGAATGTGTGTGGCCGGCCCCTGGTGGCCGAGCGGTTATAGGCGCTTCAGTCTGGAACCGCGCTGCTGCTACGGTCGCAGGTTCGAATCCTGCTTCGGGCATGGATGTGTGTGATGTCTTTAGGTTAGTTACGTTTAAGTAGTTCTAAGTTCTAGGCGACTGATGACCTCAGAAGTTAAGTCCCATAGGGCTCAGAGCCATTTGAACCATTTTTGAATGTGTGTGCAACCACACTGAAGAAGGAGATCATGGCCGGTATTGCCAGAACTATATACTTATATGGATACGGTGTCTTTGCTACAGGCAAAGGTCGTGTGTGTGTTTCACAGATACAGTTCAATTAAGCACTACAGTTATGTTATGGATAAAGAGGTAAAAAGCGCAAGATTGTGCAAAACTTGAGGACGAAAGTACCTTTCGCATGTGTGACCACCGGTAACATACCTTTATGAAACTTAGGCAAAACACAAGGAAGTGCTGTAGTATTCGACAGAACGTAACACAAAGAAATACGCAGAAAAAAAAATCCGCTATTAAACCCAGTTGCAGGTTCAAAGCCTGCAATGAATAAAATAAATAAAAGTTCTGACATTCTATACCCTTTTTTGTGTCTTGGTGAATAAAAAAAGTCCGCAGTTGTTAGAAAATTCTTGCTACTTATTCCAACTCTAATGAGCAAATGAAGAAAAAGTTTCTGATACTTTTTTTCACTTTTAGTGCTTAATACATAGTAGCTAGTTTGGCCAAATATACGAATTTTATCTTACGTCTCATAGACAGTCACTTGTAATTGACTCACAACGATCTGTGTCAACGTGTTGCAAAATATCCTGAAGGTATACATATGCTGCAGGATGAGATGTCCCATGTTCCGTACTCGATGGCCGCGTAATAATGAATATGGGTCTTGGGATCCATTGTTATTGTCATGTATGATATCAGTTAACAGTAATGATCGATGTAATGTTTACGCTCCTAACCGCATTAGGATCATTACCGCAAATTGCTAGGAATACTTAATAAGATGGAGCAATGTTCCACGGGCTTTATTATGTAATGAAGCGTGCATTTGCTCGGAGCTAATCATCTGAGTGAGGTAACGACAGGTCGCTACCGGTCGCTCATCACACGCAGAGCCGAAGCGTCATGTCAGGGGTTATTGAGCTTTTGTAATGCAACACAGTATTTCGCAGTCGCTTAGTGCCGCTGACACAAGATAATGCTCAAGTCCAGCGATGTACTATTCCAGGAGGAAACTGATATTCGTCAACAGATGACAAACGGTCGACCATTATGAAGGGGAAGTGTCAGATAGGAGCATAGTCTATATTCAGTGGCTTACGAGACGCAGAGGTTTTGAAACTGTCAAGAAGAATTAATGTGTGAATATGGTAAAATAAAAGCAACCCATCTGTTCATTGAAATTATTCTTTTACGTGCAAACAAAAATTTATAACGCAAAGACGTGTTTCCTCTCTTTTTCCCGTTGGCGGTAACGTTTTTGAGCGTGCATTGTTAGGGGTAGCTGACAAAAAGAACCTTTATCGTCGTATAATCTTATCTTGTAAAACATGTTTATACAGATTTCCCTCAAAAACATCAGTACCACAATCTCTTGACGAATGTCGGGTACTCTAGAAACAACTTTTCTTTTGTAGGATAGAGTCGTTTGCTATCTGCGATGCTCAGATTGGCTAGTTCATATGTTCCCTATGAGTACCGTCTCAAAGATACTATGCCATGCGTTCATTTCAGACCTCAGTAATGCCACCATCAACTCTGAATATGAGGCTTACGAGGACAATAATATTATATAGAGAACAGAGATTAATTACTCCGTAGTTATCATACAGGCACGCTGTCGCAATACAGTTTTATGACGGACTTCCGCAAGCTCACTTTGATTATTGATATAACATACATCAACGATTTCGGAATATACATTCTGTCTTCAGACGCATATGGGAAATCAATGACATCTACACCTAACTTGCGCAGAGAAGGGCGGTGAAACTGATCTGTTCGCGAACTTCATGTCGGCCGCTGGTCAGGTGTCTCGAAATGCTAACTCTCCCACCCCTGTACGTATATTCTGTCTTGGGATTTGTTGTTCACAGTATTGATACATCTGTAAGGAACTGCAACATTAATTCAGTGGTTGCGAGACGGGAAAACGATGTACACTTGAATAACACTGCCTTAACCCAATGGCATCATGTCTAGATACCCTACTGGTTGCTGTGAAATGAGATTTAATACATATAAGCTAGTATGATTGTTCTACGTATCTGCAAAAAATGGAAACTCCGTCCTGACGCCCTGGTGGGGCGGGGGGGGGGGGGGGCATCCGTACCGACCAACCGCCGTGTCATCCCGTGCCGGTGACGTCATGAGATGCGGTGTGGCGGAGCCGGGGGGGGGGGGGGGGGGGGGGGGAAATCTGCATTCTCCCGACTTTTGCCAGAAGTAAAACATATACAATCAAAAAGCACCATGACCATGTGCAGAAGGTGCGTTTTGAATGTAAATGTTTTGTTTCTAACAAACCTTTGTATAATGCTCTACAGTTAATCTACTAAGATGACGATTTGTCACGAGGTTCAAACTCACAGTGAACACGATTTGTAACAAAAATTTTGAAGACCTGAAAATGACAGCAAAGTCTGTCGAAACCGGCTGTTGAAAGTAAGGAAATATTTATACGATCTTGGCTTTAGTTTTTACCACACTTTTCACACTGTCTACATCTACATGGATACTCCGAAAATTATATTTTAGTGCCTGGCAGAGGGTCCATCGAACCACCTTCACAATTATCTATTATTCCAATCTCGTATAGCGCGCGGAAAGAATGAACACCTATATGTTTCTGTACGAGCTCTGATTTCCCTTATGTTATCATGGTGATAGTTTCTCGGTATGTAAGTCGGCGTCAACAAAATATTTTTGCATTCGGAGGAGAAAGTTGGTGATTGTAATTCCGTGAGAAGATTCCTTCGCAACGAAAAACGCCTTTGTTTTAATGATGTCCATCACAAATCCTGTATCACTTCAGTAACACTCTCTCCCCTATTTCGCGATAATACAAAACGAGCTGCCCTTATTTGAACTTTTTCGATGTACTCCGTCAATCCTCTCTGGTAAGGATCCCACACCGCGCAGCATTATTCTAAAAGATGACGGACAAGCGTAGTGTCGACAGTCTCATTAGTATTTCATGCAGTTTCACTTCTTTTTCCTCTGCGACTACAGCTCGGAATTTGATGCGATTTGATTAAACACTGTAAAGAAAGGCGTGCAGTGGAACTGAAAAGAATTATATGATGAACTCGAAATATTCATATCAAAGTTGAAAGGTTTCATTGTAGCATAGCATACTCTTCCTATTCTGTACAGGAGTTACTCGCACTAGTTGAGTATTTTTCTCTGTAATGTGTTAGGTATTCCTGTAGTCTCTCACAGTTTTCTGCGTTTTATTAATTCTTTAGTGTATACATTATGTAATCAGCATTCCTTAAATTATGTTCAGGTCGTTCCCTGGTCCATAATCATTGGCTCGCATCGTTACACTGAAAATAAATAAATAAATAAACGAAATACGTCCACGCATAAATAGGCGATGACCTCCGGTATCGTACTATAGCACTTTACCATGTAGGGAAAATCTCGTAAATTTATGCGAAAACTTTCTCTTTTTTTCATTTTACAACTTGTATGGTACCCAGTCTGACCGTGGAAACCAGTTGGAGAATTATAGCGCTGTATGTTTTCCTGTCAATGGCAACGGCCTTGCCGCAATGGATACACCGGTTCCCGTGAGATCACCGAAGTTAAGCGCTGTCGGGCGTGGCCGGCACTTGGATGGGTGACCATCCAGCCGCCATGCGCTGTTGCCATTTTTCGGGGTGCACTCAGCCTCGTGACGCCAACTGAGGAGCTACTCGACCGAATAGTAGCGGCTCCGGTCAAAGAAAACCATCATAACGACCGGGAGAGCGGTGTGCTGACAACGCGCCCCTCCTATCCGCATCCTCACTTGAGGATGACACGGCGGTCGGACGGTCTCGATGGGTCACTTGTGGCCTGAAGACGGAGTGCTTACGTTTCCTGTCAAGTGGTCTGATCTTGGAATCAACTGGTCTGGTCTTGGAATTTCTCTGCGTGCAATCAGATACTTGCAGGGCGGTGACCAGTTGTCAGATTTGTGAGTTTTTCTTAACCTTTTTGCACTTTATGTCACTTACCCAAAATAAAACGTGCGCCACACACCATAAAGTGGCGTACAAAGCTCGTATGTACAAGCAAACGCGCTACTTTTCGTATTGCCCTCACTCCTTTGTCACTGTGGCCTCCGGTTTGTTGTTTCCGTGACAAAATTTCCCGGCCGCTGTACGGTACGCGACGTTTCAGGTCCGGCGGTGTGGAGTGAGCCCTCGGTGGGTCCTCAGGAAGCCACAGGAGAAGGTCCGAGGCCGCCGGCGAGTGCTTGTTAATGGAGTGCCGGCCGCGCCCCGGGGCGGTGGACACACCGAGTGTGTCGCCCCGGGGCGGCCTCGTTCCATCAGCTTAGTACACCGCAGCGGCGGGCGCGGGCGCGGGCGCCGGGGCCGGGCTGATGCATTGCCGTCCCGGAGTGGCCCAACAGCAAACACGGCGCACATCCGCAATCGCCTCGCCAATTGCCGGCTGGGGGCTCTCTCGGCGCGGGACGAGCACCCTCCGCTGGAGGTTCTCCTTGTCTGCCGCCCGCGCGATTAGCAGCCGCAGTCGCTACACTGGAGGCGCTTCCTGTCGTATAACACACCAATGCTGTCTTGTGCAAGAAAGGAAGAAATCTCATTGCTTGTGCCGGACAATGATACAACGACTTGGCTCATGAAGGTTGGTTGTAGAAAAATATCCGCTACCAGTCACAATAAAAGATTATTTATTTGTCACACGACCGGTTTCGGCCGTACGTCCATCCACAGGTGTTTATACACTCATTTACATGTTTATACCGTTGGAGATCACTGCATAAATACTAAAAATTATTTGCTGGTGACTACACACATACAAGTGGGACAATTGTAAGTGATAAGGCAGCATTTGACGAAAATACACTACTGGCCATTAAAATTGCTACACCACGAAGATGACGTGCTACAGACGCGAAATTTAACCGACAGGAAGAAGATGCTGTCATGTGCAAATGATTAGCTTTTCAGAGCATTCACACAAGGTTGGGTCCGGTGGCGACACCTACAACGTGCTGACATGAGGAAAGTTTCCAACCGATTTCTCATACACAAACGGCAGTTGACCGGCATTGCCTGGTGAAACGTTGTTGTGATGCCTCGTGTAAGGAGGAGAAATGGGTACCATCACGTTTCCGACTTCGATAAAGGTCTGATTGTAGCCTATCGCGATTGCGGTTTATTGTATCGCGACATTGCTGCTCGCGTTAGTCGAGATCCAATGACTGTTAGCAGAATATGGAATCGGTGGGTTCAGGAGGGTAATACGGAACGCCATGCTGGATCCCAACGGCCTTCGTATCCCTAGCAGTCGAGATGACAGGCATCTTATCCGCATGGCTGTAACGATTCGTGCAGCCACATCTCGATCCCTGAGTCAAGAGATAGGGACGTTTGCAAGACAACAACCAACTGCACGAACAGTTCGACGACGTTTGCAGCAGCATGGACTATCAGCTCGGAGACCATGGCTGCGGTTACCCTTGACGCTGCATCACAGGCAGGAGCGCCTGCGACGGTGTACTCAGCGACGAACCTAAGTGCACGAATGGCAAAAAGTCATTTTTTCGGATGCATCCAGGTTATGTTTACAGCACCATGATGGCCGCATCCGTATTTGGCGACATCGCGGTGAACGCACATTGGAAGCGTGTATTCGTCATCGCCATACTGGCGTATCATCCGGCGTGATGGTATGGGGTGCCATTGGTTACACGTCTCGGTCACCTCTCGTGGCTCTACCCCTCATTCGATCCAAGCGAAACCCTGCATTTCAGCAGGATAATACACGACCGCATGTTACAGGTCCTGTACGGGCCGTTCTGGATACGGAAAATGTTCTACTGCTACCCTGGCCAGGACATTCTCCATATCTCTCACCAATTGAAAACGTCTGGTCAGTGGTGGCCGAGCAAGTGGCTCGTCACAATACGCCAGTCACTACTCTTGATGAACTGTGGTGTCGTGTTGAAGTTGCATGGGCAGCTGTACCTGTACACGCCATCCAAGCTCTGTTTGATTCAATCCCCAGGCGTATCAAGGCTGTTATTACGGCCCGAGGTGGTGGTTCTGGGTACTGATTTCTCAGGATCTATGCACCCGAATTGCGTGAAAATGTAATCACATGTCAGTTCTAGTATATTATATTTGTCCAATGAATACCCGTTTATCATCTGCATTTCTTCTTGGTGTAGCAATTTTAATGGCCAGTAGTGTATATCTGTACTTACATAAAGATGAAGCACCATTATTACAGTCATTCTGTAGTGACAGTTTTGCCACTTAGTTACACACTTATTGTCATTTTCACGTGCGTATTTCAGTTTTACCAAGTATAGCTTCATATTTCACTATTACATTGTGCATCGTGAAATAAACTATATTTACGTACAAACATGTGGGTTGTGGTCAAAGAACTTAAATGTAGCAGATGTAAGACATGGTTCTTCATCTTTATGTAAGTACTGATATATTTTCGTCAGTTGCTGCCTTACCACTTACAATTGTTCTTCTTGTATCTGTGTAGTCACCAGCAAATAATTTTTTTGTATTTATTCAGTGATCTCCAACAGTGTAAACATGAAAATGAATGTATAAACACGTGAGGATGGGCGCACGCCCGAAACCGGTCGTGTGACAAATAAATAACCTTTTATTGTGACTGGTGGCGAATATTTTTCTACATCCGATAAAGGAACAGCATCCCCTATGGATAAAATACATTTCATGAAAATTGGTTGAAGGAACGAATGAAAACTTTGGTTTAACTTCCCTGCTCACACAACTCCTCACACCAATGCCATCCAGTTTTATTAGAGATGTGACTGTAAAAAATAAAAGTCACGGATTATGTTCACATTGTATATACTCAAAATGGTGTCTACACCCCTTTTTTGGAATTACATTTAGTACTGCTCTACAGTTTTCTTGGATGTCCTCAGTTGCATCATAATATCGTAATTGTGTTCTTTCATTGCTAGCTTCAATGTGGGGAGCAGCTAGAAGTCGGCTGGTGCCAAATGGCGAATGCGGTGGGTGATCCAGAGCTATGGTCCGTTTGCTGGCCGGAAACTCGCACACAGGCTTCACTTTCTGGGCTGGGTCGTTTGTCATGGAGGAGCGACCAGGAACCGGCCTCTCGGTATTCGGGTCGAATTCGATGAATTCTCGCCGATAAACGATGGACAGCTCAAAAAACCTGATGTTGCTGTGGTGTCACCGCCAGTCACTACACTTGCTAGGTGGTAGCTTTAAATCAGCCGCGGTCCATTAGTACATGTCGGACCCGCGTGTCGCCACTGTTAGTGATCGCAGACCGAGCGCCACCACACGGCAGGTCTCGAGAGACGGACTAGCACTCGCCCCAGTTGTACGGACGACTTTGCTAGCGACTACACTGACGAAGCCTCGCTCCTTTGCCGAGCAGATAGTTAGAATAGCCTTCAGCTAAGTCCATGGCTACGACCTAGCAAGGTGCCATTAGCCTTACATAGCAATTGATACTTATCGTATAAAGCATGTCTCATCAAGAACGATGTATACAGCAAGGATGGATTAAAGTTAAGTATTCCAAAAGCTACGTACTTTTCTTTATAGCATTCATTACGTATCCTGTTTCAGACCTCACGCCATCCTTCGTGTGTTTATAGCGTGCATTGCGGTCCCCTCACATCACACTGTGTCGGCACTTCTGTCGACACATCAGTTTCCTCGCTGCTCCACCGCCGTTTGCCGGCAAGTGTCAGACACGTATTGTTACATCCGTGGTCAGGACGCCAGCTGCAGTGATGACCTTCTGCACAACATTTGTTGAAACTTCAAGAATCTTTAACGTCACAGCTAGCTAGGAGATAGCATAGCAGTTTGGAATTTCACGCAAGCAGTCCTAACAGAACTGGGACACACTCTGTATACATGGTGAACCACGGGAAATAGAACATTTCCAGTTGAGCACCCTTTTATGGCGTAGACTTGCTCGCGCCATCTACCGCATCAACTCGGATCCACACAATATGGCATTCAGTTCTGTATGGAACATTGGCCAGATTAGGTGCGTTTTGAGGGGTCAGTGTGTGCAAATTCCGAACGGTATGCGACTGTGATTAATTATTTATTCGCCCCACAGCTGCAGGGGCGGTGCCGCCAAAATGCGAAATTGTTACGTAGAGATGCGGCTACAGCCCGTATGACCCGTTATTCTGTGACTACACTGACGAGGGATAGTCGCCATTGCACCTCCCTCAAAGCCCAGTGGATAATCCGTCAAAAATTGAACGCAGACCAAGCACGAAAACAGAAAGAAGGCGTACTGAACTGTGAAAAGAAATCAAAGTGGAAACAGTGAACGGTTCTAGCGAAAAAGTGCAATGTAGCGGAGGGCAGCGTAGCAACGTCGTCGTGGGTAAGTGCTTACGTTGTTGGACTGCCAAACTTACGAGCCAAGTTCAAAACTCTCACTTCTCAATTTTTTTTCGCTTTATTCAGTTTTGTGTTTGTGTCGTAGTGTAACGTCCGTTTGCAACAGCGAGGTGTAAGTTAGAGACCTATAGTGAAAGATGATTCCGCACAGCGCGACCGCTACGGTCGCAGGTTCGAATCCTGCCTCGGGCATGGATGTGTGTGATGTCCTTAGGTTAGTGAGGTTTAAGTAGTTCTAAGTTCTAGGGGACTGATGACCTCAGAAGTTAAGTCCCATAGTGCTCAGAGCCATTTGAACTATTTGGTTCTGCAAGGCTGCTCAGTTAGCAGCCGAAAGGAACTGGCTTTCGCAAGGAAACTGCAAACATTTGATGACAAGGCGATAATTCAACCGAATCTTCCACTGGAAAACACATCTGGTGTGTCATACACGGAATTAGTGACAATATGTGTGTCCTATGGTAGGGAATCTCTTACCGACGCACCTAATTTGTATGCCTGGTGAGAGAGTGAGATATGCCTCCGTGCCCGATATAAATGTTCGTATGAGTGTCAATGTGATCACTCCCGAGGAAATTATGTAAACATATTAGTTTGTCACATAAGCAGCAACAAATGACGCGACAGTTTGACAATCACACGGTTTGTCTGTGTTCTGTCAAAACATACGTTTTTAACGTTGTGTTACGTTTTGATTCTTTAATTCCTTTGTTGTGACACAGTCGACGCCAGTTCATTTGTTGTTTCTCGCTTGCCCTCGCTATTTATCGCATTTACTTGCAACGGCATTGCATTCGTACCACATTACTCATGTTCTATACCCAATTTATAATATGACAAGTGCCAAGACTACAGAAAGAGAACAAACATTTCAATGACCGGACGGACAGTTCATAATGTTGTGAAAAAAATTAAAGGTGCGAGGTAGTTTTGAACCGGGCTCATCCGCCTTGCTGTCTAACACCGTGACCACTTACCCCCAATACCGCGGCCGTTCCATTATGTCAACTTTGCCCTTCTTCAGTTAAGACCGATCACTGTTTCTATTTTGCTTTCTTTCACATATCAGTAAATCTTTTTCCTGTGTTCATACTTGATCACTGTTCAGCTTTTGATGGGCTATCCTCTGGGCCATCTTACCACTAAATCTGAGGAGGGAGTTTCCCTTGTGAGTTACCACTTTCCACATCGACTACTCTCACGTTTCGTTGATATTCGATGGCCAGCGGTATCACCTGATCTTTCATCCCCTTATGTTTTTATGTGGGCTCATCTCAAGAGCAAAGTTTATTAACGGCAACTTCACAATACTGATAAGTTGAAAGTCGCATTGCGGCAAGAGATAGATGCCATTCCCCCAAGAAATGATTCAGAGAGTATGAGGAGCTTCTACGGACGTCTTCAGTTACCTATCTTCAGTGACAGAAGCCATCTGTGTCATGCACTTTTTAAGAAATAAAATAGTTTTTGACTTTTAAGTAATGATAATGTGTGAAGAATATTTACTTATGTGTTCAATTGGCGTAAATACGCGCTAAACTTTATAACAACCAAGTGAAAATACACTGCCCATGGGCCACACTGAAATAGGCCTATAAATCGTATGCTGTAAGTATACTAAGTTTTGACCATGATCGTGCTACTAATGGATTGTGTTGGCAAAGAGACTATGCTGTGTATTCCTCTCGGAAACGCAGGGTAAAAAATACCCGTTGTAAATCGTGTTTGTTAGGTCAGACATGCTGTAGTTATGAGTTACTGAACGGTAATATTACGGTCGCTACTGGAAATCGGTCATGCATTTCAATCGGCAAGGAAACATAATTAAACGCAGAATTTCAGTAAGGAAGTCTCTTCAGTAATTATTTCACGATAGAGCAACTGAACCAACTTTTCAGCGTAGTGTTGATTGTGCTTTTTGCTGTAAAACACAAAGTAACCAGAAAAACACCCCCACGGATTAATGGCTTTGAAAATAACCTGGGCACCTTTGAGTAGAGCAGCATATGAAGCATTCCGTCTTCAGGCCACAAGTGGCCCATTGGGACCATCCGACCGCCGTGTCATCCCCAGCTGAGGATGCGAATAGGAGGGGCGTGTCGTCAGCACACCGCTCTCCCGGTAGCATATGAAGGATCCATGGAAACTGATCTGCAGCCGTACTTTCTTTACATAGATGTCCCATACTCACAGCCGGCCGCTGTGGCCGAGCGGTTCTAGGCGCTTCAGTTCGGAACCGCGCTGCTGCTACTGTCGCTGGTTGGAATCCTGCCTCGGTCATGGATGTGTGTGATGTCCTTAGGTTAGTTAGGTTTAAGTAGTTCTAAGACTAGGGCACTGATGACCGCAGATGTTAAGTCCCATAGAGCCATTTGAACCATTTGAACCCATACTCACAAATACACGCAAATGAACACACACTTGGCACAATGTTGTAAACAATCAAATGCAAAACACTATTTAATCATTTATCATGAATGTTTGTTGGATATTACTGAGGACATTGAGACATTTTTAGATTAGTGGTTACCTCTTCATGAAATTCAGATTCTGTCACAACACTGCGCAACAGCCAAATTTGGAACCTTTTTCAACTGACTGTCGGTAAAGATGAGACAAGTCTTTTCAAGAAAATATGACGGTTTGTCATTATAATTATGATATTTTTAGGATTCGGACCGTGAACCTATCATATGTAACTTGACTTGGGTCAATGACATCCTCTATGCATATGTAAATCGAACTTCCTACTGTATTGACAAAATACTATAGAAAACACTACATTCTTTGGAAGTGGCGATGCGAATCGCTGCATCAATTTGGGCGAGTGTTACGTAAAAATAGCCTCAGCATTTGCGTAGCCCACTCGTGGCTCTTCGAATTTCCAATGACAAGGAGGTCTAAATGATCATTTCACATCTGTATAATCGGACCCAGCATCCATCTGAGGCTCTGACCCCGTGTTACTACCTAGATTTTAGCTTCGTATCCAGGGCAGGATGTGCACAACGCAATAGCTGACGAGTGAGAGTTATTTTGTTTTCAGTTCGTGCACACTCTCTTCGCAGCCACTATATTTTTCCATAGGCGCGGTTTTGCCTCCTTTACTGAATGGGATCTACCCTCCTGCTTTTCCTAGCCCGTCGTTGCAATTGCAACTATCGTCCCAACACATGTGCCAGTAAACTATACAATAATTTCCATGTTGTATACACTAAACATGTGTAAAACAAATTTTGTAAACAGTTTAATATTACGAATTACATGTAGTGTTGGTGTTACACCGTCGACGACCAGATTATTGGAGATGAAGCAAAAGATGCAATTAAGGAAGAATGAGAAAGTAAATCGCCGTACCCTTTCAAAGGAACCGTTCCAACATCCGACTTAACGTGATTTCGGAAACTCTCAGAAAACATAAACCTGGATGGCTGGACGAAGATTTTTAAGCGCCATCCTCCAGAATACGAGTCCAGTGTCTTACCACTGCGCCACTCAGCAGGGTATATATTTATCGAGGACGTTTCAGATCTTTAGCGCCGAGGTTGGGAGCCTGGGTATCACGATTGGCCTTACACTCCACGTACAGCTGATGCGCTGCTAATTATGCTATGGTTTTAGTGGCATGATGGCTGTGACGGAAGCGTAGTTTAGACGGCGGTCTGATCCTTTTCAGGATGACCCTGTCACTCAACATCATCAGTTATTTAACCTCTGTTCTCAGCGTCCGACGTGACTTTTTTAATGATCCTATATCTGATTTAAGAACTTTCAGCATTGCAGCGCGTCAGCAATCGTAAGTATCGAAATAATTATGAAAAATCCGCCTCGATTGCACGAACTACCTGGTGTTTACCTAGGTTTCAGCGAGGGTAACCACGCCTTCTTCAGAACAAATATAAAACAGCTTGCCTAAATGGGCATGTTGTTGTTGTTGTTGTCTTCAGTCCTGAGACTGGTTTGATGCAGCTCTCCATGCTACTCTAACCTGTGCAAGCTTCTTCATCTCCCAGTACTTACTGCATCCTACATCCTTCTGAATCTGCTTAGTGTATTCATCTCTTGGTCTCCCTCTACGATTTTTACCCTTCACACTGCCCTCCAATACTAAATTTGTGATCCCTTGATGCCTCAGAACATGTCCTATCAACCGGTCCCGTCTTCTAGTCAAGTTGTGCCACAAACTCCTCTTCTTCCCAATTCTATTCAATACCTCCTCATTAGTTATGTGATCTACCCATCTAATCTTCAGCATTCTTCTGTAGCACCACATTTCGAAAGCTTCTATTCTCTACTTGTCCAAATTATTTATCATCCACGTTTCACTTCCATACATGGCTACACTCCATACAAATACTTTCAGAAACGAATTCCTGACACTTAAATCTATACTCGATGTTAACAAATTTCTCTTCTTCAGAAACGCTTTCCTTGCCATTGCCAGTCTACATTTTATATCCTCTCTACTTCGACCATCATCAGTTATTTTGCTCCCCAAATAGCAAAACTCCTTTACTAGTTTAAGTGTCTCATTTCCTAATCTAATTCCCTTAGCATCACCCGACTTAATTTGACTACATTCCATTATCCTCGTTTTACTTTTGTTGATGTTCATCTTATATCCTCCTTTCAAGACACTGTCCATTCCGGCATGGTCAAAGGCTAAAATCAATACCTACAGCGGCAAGACCCCATAAAGTTCGGTGGAGAACCAGTGACCATCGTACGTTGGCTGGGGCGAGGCAGCACACACAGCGTTGAGATAAGTAATTTTATTGACTTGGTGCATATGTACCGTGTATTTATAAAAAAAGTTTATGGGGTCTTGCCGCTGTAGGTGTTGATTTTAGCCTTTGACTAAGACCATTTAGGCAAGCTGTTTTATACTTGTTCTGAAGAAAGCGTGGTTACCCACGCTGAAACCTAGGTAAACACCAAGTAGTTTGTGCAATCGAGGCGGATTTTTCATAATTATTTCTATATCTGATTCCACTGTAGGGGAGGATTCCATTTAGATATACGGTGGTGAACGAGGTGGCACAATAGTAAGATACTGGACTCAAATCCTCGTTCCACCATCTATAGCTATATCACATCAGGCAAATGCCGATAGGGCCAGTTTGATAAAACTGCTGCTCTGTGACATCCTACTAAGCTTCCTCAAGAGCACTAAACGGCTAACCCGGTTCATGGTTGGTGATGCCTGTTGCAGTTGCCTATGTAATGGCTTGATTTTCAGTATTCTGCGTCATTATTTACCGAATCTAAAAATCTAAAATGCTGTCATAATCTACTCGTTAAGAGATGTAGTGTGTAGTCTTTCGTTAAAGATTTAACGCAATAAGTTAGGTATTACAGTTAGAAAATTGTGTACGTGTCTTGAGGCACTGTAACTGACGGGCGCGGAAATACGCGGACTGTATTCATATTTATCTTGTGTTTGAGAATGAAAGCACTTAGCGACTACCAAAAAGGTTTACACCTAATTTTATACCTTACGAAATATTTCTCGCTGACACGCGTCACAAAATGGAGAAAGGAAAAAAAATATTACTTACTTGTTGTCAGTGATCATGCAGTAGAACTGCTGCATCGAGCATGACGTTTTAATTTATCACTTCCTCACTACTTGCGCTATTCACAATGCATTTCCCAGACAGTATCCACAAGTATTCTATCATTGTACGACGCATAGTTCAGGAGATACGACATTATAAGCATTGACATGCGTGAAAAACTAGCTTTTGTGCTTTTATTTGAAACACAGCGGAAATTACGCATACTGTACTAACCCAGTGTTCGATAATGAGAGTACTTAGCGACGGCCAGCTAACTTGAAACATAATTTCAAACTTTTTCTCAACTTTCTTCCTCGCTTACACGCTTAAAGGGAAATATTTAAACGTAAACTAATTAAAGTAACCAGACATTTGAATTTTTTCGTTCGTGCTAGTTCGATTCCTTAAAGAATCGGGGGTGGAAGTTCACAGGTCTTATCTAATATCGTGCACAGACTTAATTAAATGCGCTATTCGGAGCCGTGTTAATTCACTGAGCGAGATATTAATCTGTTTTAGGGATTTTTGTTTGCTACTCACTTTGCCCTAGGATTTCATCTGCAACGGTAGGTGACTGTCGCGTCCTGAAATGCCTTGCACGCATGCGAAGTACGAGCATTGTGGTTCAAAATTAGCGAAGCCACCTCCCACCCCCCTCCCCGCATGTGAATTGCCGGTGTATTCTTTTTTAATCTCTTGGTGGTGGATTTAGTTGGGCCCCAAGTTTATCTGTTAATTAATGCACATCACAGTTATTAAAAACAAAATAACTCACTAGAATGCACCATTAGCAATTAATAATAAATGATGGGTTTATTTATTAATTAACTCCTTCCCAACTTAATACATCACTACACATTCGTAATTGGCGCCCAGAGTGAGGCTTCAGACAAATTCCATTACTGAATCTATCTGGCTGATAAAGTGCTGTTTACTATTCGACTGGCTGTGAATCATTCTTTTGTGGATTCCCTAAAAATGCAGGCTGTGGTGTAGTATTGCAGACTAATGGAACGATACAAGGTGTAATACACTACTGGCCATTAAAATTGCTCCACCAAGAAGAAATTCATTGGACAAATATATTATACTAGAACTGACATGTGTTTACATTTTCACGCAATTTGGGTGCATAGATCCTGAGAAATCAGTACCCAGAACAACCACCTCTGGCCGTAATAACAGCCTTGATACGCCTGGGCATTTAGTCAAACAGAGCTTGGATGGCGTGTACAGGTACAGCTGCCCATGCAGCTTCAACTCGATACCACAGTTCATCAAGAGTAGTGACTGGCGTATGGTGACGAGCCAGTTGTTCGGCCACCATTAACCAGACGTTTTCAGTTGTTGAGAGACCTGGAGAATGTGCTGGCCAGGGCAGCAGTCGAACATTTTCTGTATCCAGAAAGGCCCGTAAAGGACCTGCAACATGCGGTTGTGCATTATGCTGCTGAAATGTAGGCTTTTGCAGGGATCGAATGAAGGGTAGAGCAACGGGTCGTAAAACATCTGAAATGTAACTTTCACTGTTCAAAATGCCGTCAATGCGAACAAGAGGTGACCGAGACGTGTAACCAATGGCACCCCATACCATCACGCCGGGTGATACGCCAGTATGGCGATGACGAATACACGCTTCAAATGTGCGTTCACCGCGATGTCGCCAAACACGGATGCGACCATAATGAAATGACGTTTTGCCATTCGTTCAAAATGTTCAAATGTGTGTGAAATCTTATGGGACTTAACTGCTCACGTCATGAGTCCCTAAGCTTACACACTACTTAACCTAAATCATCCTAAGGACAAACACACACACCCATTCCCGAGGGAGGACTCGAACCTCCGCCGGAACCAGCCGCACAGTCCACGACTGCACCTCCTAAGACCGCTCGGCTAATCCCGCGCGGCTTTGCCATTCGTGCACCCAGGTTCGCCGTTGAGTACACCATCGCAGGCGCTCCTATCTGTGATGCAGCGTCAATGGTAACCACAGCCATGGTCTCCGAGCTGATAGTCCACGCTGCTGCAAACGTCGTCGAACTGTTGGTGCGTATGGTTGTTGTCTTGCAAACGTCCCCATCTGTTGACTCAGGGATCGAGACGTGGCTGCACGATCCGTTACAGCCATGTGGATAAGATGCCTGTCATCTTGACTGCTAATGATACGAGGCCGTTGGGATCCAGCACGGCGTTCCGTATTACCCTCCTGAACCCACCGATTCCATATTCTGCTAACAGTCATTGGATCTCGACCAACGCAAGCAGCAATGTCGCGATACGATAAACCGCAATCGCGGTAGGCTACAATCTGACCATTACCAAAGTCGGAAACGTGATGGTACGCATTTCTCCTTCTTACACGAGGCATCACAACAACGTTTCACCAGGCAACGCCGGTCAACTGCTGTTAGTGTATGAGAAATCGGTTGGAAACTTTCCTCTTGTCAGCACGATGTAGGTGTCACCACCGGCGCCAACCTTATGTGAATGCTCTGAAAAGCTTATTATTTGCATATCAGAGCATCTTCTTCCTGTCGGTTAAATTTCGCGTCGGTAGCACGTCATCTTCGTGGTGTAGCAATTTTAATGGCCAGTAGTGTAGGTATAAGTTCAGATGTATTTATATATGCTACCTTAATATATAAACACGTGTGTGTTGGTTGTTTTTTGCTGTTTTGAACAGTCTTCTTGCAAACATGTCACTTAATTTACTACATGATGTTCTATGCATGGTCGTAACTGCACCACTAAGTGGACTACACCTGTCGGTATAGACTAGCCGTTTTGCTTCCATACTTCAACAGCTGGCCTGCAGCTCAGGAAAAGTAAGCATTAATGGCTCGGTCTAATACTTTGAGGTACTAACCAACCTAAAAACATAAGTCTTGTAATAGCTGTAATTATTAATCTGCAAATAACGTAAATACTTATATCATCCTGTTACACCCTGTATATAAAGTGTTGTACAATTCAGGTTTTCTACACCTGTGTTTTTGATAACACACATATAGGTGCAACACAGGAAGAACCCTTATAATTACAATATTGAGCTACGTTATTACGTATCGAAAGCTCATAACGAGTAAGAAAATATCATAAATGAGGGGAGGTATCGCTCCAGCAGAGTCATTGCAATTACGGGTGGGGAATGCTAGGACAGAAAGGAGGGAAAAAAATACAGCAGTCGCGTTTAGATATCGCTTTGCATCCGTTCTTCAGCGTGGCGCAATCGTTTTCCGATAAGCAGAATGCGATACAGCTTTCGGCAGATGCTTGTTCACTGCATCGCAGCAATTTCCCTGGGGCAGCAACGTATTCTTTTTGCATCTTCTTAGATAACGGAAATTACGGTAGTATAAACAAGCGGAAGGTTGCATAGCGGGATGGCTGGTAATACGCAATGTGTATCTATTCAACCAGGCCCCGTTAAAAAAAAAAATGTTTTGTTTAAGATTCGTACGTCGAGTGAAACTGGTAGTACATTGACATTTTAAGCGGCTGGCTTTCCAAATAGTTCTGGTCTGAGAGCTATGTATCTTTATTCACAAATGTGAGCGACGTAATTCACATTTTAGGAAAAGGTTGATGATCAGCGTAAAATGTAATTTTACTCAATAGGGGAAGACAGAAACATTATGCTTCGTCAGTTTTCCAGCAAGGTACAATGCGTGTTTAAAAAGTCGGATGAACTGATAATTTCTAATTAGCAACGTGCATGAGCATGAAGAAAGGCCATGACGCGTCGGATACTCTAATCCGAAGATTTGTTCGCTGCGACCAGTCGATCTTATTTAGAGTAAAATATCTTGTCAACTGCGATGGAGAAACGCGAGGACACAAAGTTCAGTTACAAAGTGCAAGAAATGGCGAGCAGAAAATGCGTTTACTAATGGTTGAACGCTGTTTTGCGACGTAAATGATTCTGGAATTAATGTAGCATGGTTTGGCTCGACCGCCAATAAGCAAGACGATGCACAGCATAGAGCGACAGATGCTGGTTCAAAGTTGGTAACGCTCTCTAAGATTGGCACCAAACGAATTGAGGAAAAGCACCAAAAATGTTACTGCCGTTATTCAATAAAATGTTTTAATATTTGGAATATCTGTTCTGGATTTGTACGGTACGAGTTGACAAACGATCTTATAACACGTGTATAACCGTTGGATACGTCATAGACACATGTGTCCATTTTTTTATGTAAACCATCACAAGAGGCTTACAAATCACTGGTTGAGTATTGCTCGACACTTTGGGATCTGTACCAGATGGGGTTGAAGAGAAAACAGAAAAGGTACAAAGAAGAGCAGCACATTTCGTTAGAGATTGATTCAACAAACGCGAAAGCGTCACTTACATGCTTAGTCAACTCTGGTGGCAGGCATTGCAAGAGAGGCGGTCTGCAATCTGTTGCCATTACAGCTCTTCTTTCACTTCCCATTTTAGCAGGAGCTTTCTATCGCTTGCGCCTTGTCCCGCGGGTACGCAGGGTCGGTCATGGTTAAACGGATTTGGCATGTTAATTGTAAGGGGTGGCCGGATGCCCTTCCTGCCGCCACCCCGTACCCCCCAGGACAGAATTAGTGTACCCCAGCTGTCTGTGTGTAGTGGAGATCGTGAAATAGTGCGAACGTGTTTCAAATGTCTGCGACACGTGGGGACCAGCCCGGTATTCACCTAGCGGGATGTGGAAAACCGCCTAAAAACCACATCCGTTTGAGCAGGAGCTATAACCATATTATTACTGTTAAGTCTCATGAATGTTGTCCTGTTTCTCCATCTCTGTCCTCATAAATACAATTCGAAAAGAGGTAATAAACAACACCAGAATATACACGATTCGTAGAACACTCATCTCATTGTATTACGCTGGCGATGTGATGAGTAAAATATCATTAGATGAAAAATTTAACACGAAAAAAGGACCGACGGCAACCATGTGAGATTGAGTCTGCTATGAAATTATTATTTTCCAAAAAAGGGCTTGTTTTTACACGAAGCCATACCTTTGAAATTAATTGAAACTGCAACATGATTGATGTTTCGTCAGTTTACGAAGCTTTGGCCTGACATGTCTGATACCGCGCCAGTTGTCGGCGCTGAGCGAAAAAGATGGCTTTGTTAGCTATTTCCGCTGGCGACCTCGCTCGAATGTTTCGTTCATATATTAAAAAAACACATTTATTTCATATGCGACTGTAGGTACAGAAAATTTAAATTTGTTAAACTTGAGTTCTTTATTGAATTAACAGACGAAGGAAAACTGCGTCCTTGTGAAGACACTCACTAGACGTAGACATTAGAAAAATTTAAGTGGTTGTTTTCATTTGAAGTTTAAAAAATCCGGAAACAGTTTTAACTGTACTTGGTACTCATGTGGATAAAAATACAATTGCAGTAAAACACACTTATCATGATTAGAGGTAGCGTGAAAAGTCTGGAACGACTGGAAAAATTTCAGCCAAACCTGATATTTATACGAGTTGTTATCTGAAAAAAGGATCTTAGAGTGTGAGTTAGGCTTGAGGATCAGTAGGGGTGACAGGTGAAAATAACGCAACTGGATCACCTGAAAAAATCGCATTGTACGCAATTGATGTACTATCTGGAAAAATAATGTAGTGATAAGGCACTCATAGTAACCTATGGAGGGTGACGGGGGTCCCTTTTAAAATTAATCAAAGGCCACCAACAGTTACATGAGTGGCTTGCAAAATCACTGACAGTGTAGGCATTTCAGCCAAAGTGTAATGGAACAGAACGATTAGAACTGTGTACAAGTACATTAATTAAACGTACACGTATTCATTTCCCTATAACTTCATGTTTTTGTAAAATGGGGTAAGAATGACAGGGCAATAGTGGGTACTCAATTCATTTTCAATATAATATAAATTGAAATTAACGTGTGCATAATTAAACTCTGGTTTATTTTATATTTTATATATATTTTTACAATTATCTTCTACAGAATTAAAGCTTTCGAAAAAATAGAATATTAGAAAATACGTTTTCTCCACTCACCTGCCACTGACTTGCAACATTCACTGAAGGGTGTGTTGTGGCGTTTAATAGAATCATGATCTCTACGTGTAAATTACGTAGTCGTTTGTAAATAGTACAAACACTTCTCATCTTTTTTTCATTCTTCAGATAAATACAACATTCCTCATCTTGTCTCTTAATGCATTTACGAATTGATGTATTGTGACGTTAACTAGAGTCCTTGATTAGTACTTATAGGTAGCATACTCACCTGGAAATAATAAAAATAACTATCTCCACATTTTTCATTTGACAAAAAGAATAAAGAAGTCCTTATTTGGCCATTTCTCTGAATTAGTAGATGAGCTCATTGCAAATTATATTTTCTTCTTTTCTTTATACGTCTATGCAAGAATATACAGTATAATAAGTGAAGCACTCTACTGGTCTATACAAGCGAGCTGGCACAATGGTTAAAATACTGGACAGATCTTTGGCCATTGTTTTCCCCTACCTGCTTATAAAGGGCGTTGGGGATATAAATGCAAATATTTTTATTGGTGATGAGGAAGTGTACTGAACAACATTACATCTGTAAATACTTCATTTGCAGACTAATAATTATAGGTATTAGGAGTAGTATGTTTTTAAGTTGGTTAGTACCCCCCAAGTACATGTCGCAAGAGCTAGCCATGAATGCTTATTTTCCACGGGGCAGCAGGTCAGATGATGAAGTGTGGCGGCAAAACGGTTAGTATATACTCATAGGCGTGGACGTCTTAGTTGTGCAGTTACGGCTGTGGTGAAAACATCAGGTCCACACTTTGTGATGTGTTTGTGAGAAGACTGATCGATGCAGAGAGAAAAAAAAAAGGCAATACACTGAGGTGAGTACGTATTAAGGTACCCATATACAAGTGTCTTCACTTATACCGTGTGTTTGCAAATGATTATCCTTTCACTGCACGTGCAGAATATAGGTAAAAGTAATGCCATTTATGTTCTGCAGGTAAGGAAAGATCATGTGAATGGTTTCTTATTCAAAAAGCGCACTTGAATGTTGGTATTTTATGAGATCGTTGTATTGTGCGTCTTGTAGGAAGCAAAACTTCTACCAGTACGTTTCGTAAATACACTCCTGGAAATGGAAAAAAGAACACATTGACACCGGTGTGTCAGACCCACCATACTTGCTCCGGACACTGCGAGAGGGCTGTACAAGCAATGATCACACGCACGGCACAGCGGACACACCAGGAACCGCGGTGTTGGCCGTCGAATGGCGCTAGCTGCGCAGCATTTGTGCACCGCCGCCGTCAGTGTCAGCCAGTTTGCCGTGGCATACGGAGCTCCATCGCAGTCTTTAACACTGGTAGCATGCCGCGACAGCGTGGACGTGAACCGTATGTGCAGTTGACGGACTTTGAGCGAGGGCGTATAGTGGGCATGCGGGAGGCCGGGTGGACGTACCACCGAATTGCTCAACACGTGGGGCGTGAGGTCTCCACAGTACATCGATGTTGTCGCCAGTGGTCGGCGGAAGGTGCACGTGCCCGTCGACCTGGGACCGGACCGCAGCGACGCACGGATACACGCCAAGACCGTAGGATCCTACGCAGTGCCGTAGGGGACCGCACCGCCACTTCCCAGCAAATTAGGGACACTGTTGCTCCTGGGGTATCGGCGAGGACCATTCGCAACCGTCTCCATGAAGCTGGGCTACGGTCCCGCACACCGTTAGGCCGTCTTCCGCTCACGTCCCAACATCGTGCAGCCCGCCTCCAGTGGTGTCGCGACAGGCGTGAATGGAGGGACGAATGGAGACGTGTCGTCTTCAGCGATGAGAGTCGCTTCTGCCTTGGTGCCAATGATGGTCGTATGCGTGTTTGGCGCCGTGCAGGTGAGCGCCACAATCAGGACTGCATACGACCGAGGCACACAGGGCCAACACCCGGCATCATGGTGTGGGGAGCGATCTCCTACACTGGCCGTACACCACTGGTGATCGTCGAGGGGACACTGAATAGTGCACGGTACATCCAAACCGTCATCGAACCCATCGTTCTACCATTCCTAGACCGGCAAGGGAACTTGCTGTTCCAACAGGACAATGCACGTCCGCATGTATCCCGTGCCACCCAACGTGCTCTAGAAGGTGTAAGTCAACTACCCTGGCCAGCAAGATCTCCGGATCTGTCCCCCATTGAGCATGTTTGGGACTGGATGATGCGTCGTCTCACGCGGTCTGCACGTCCAGCACGAACGCTGGTCCAACTGAGGCGCCAGGTGGAAATGGCATGGCAAGCCGTTCCACAGGACTACATCCAGCATCTCTACGATCGTCTCCATGGGAGAATAGCAGCCTGCATTGCTGCGAAAGGTGGATATACACTGTACTAGTGCCGACATTGTGCATGCTCTGTTGCCTGTGTCTATGTGCCTGTGGTTCTGTCAGTGTGATCATGTGATGTATCTGACCTCAGGAATGTGTCAATAAAGTTTCCCCTTCCTGGGACAATGAATTCACGGTGTTCTTATTTCAATTTCCAGGAGTGTATGACAGCGGCAGGATCGTCGCCTATAGAGAGTGTGGTTTATCGTTCTGTGATATTACTGTTCGCGTTTATCTGGTTCACACGACTGTCAAGCTAATACAGGATCATTGGCTTAAGAAAGTTCATATTCAACGCCACGCAGGATCCCAGCGACACCACGTGACTAGTGCCAGAGATGACAGACACATTGTTCGGTCGACGGTGTGGGATCGTACAGTCAGTTCACCTTAGGGATGGCGGTAATCGCTGAAACAACCGATTTTCAATTATATCGGCTTTTTCCACGCGAGTTTAACCTAATATTAACACCATTAAAAAACCTGTTTCTGAAATAACCGATTTTCGGCTTTTTATTCCTATTATCTCCTGTAATAAACAGAAATCGAATAAATTGAAAAATTCTCTGTCTTTGATTTTCAAGATAAATTGAAACAAATATTAAATTAAATAGACATATAAAAGAAAACTTAGTCCATCCACCGTTGACTGCTTTTCACGAAAACTGATAAGTGGTTGAATACTACAAAAGATCACCAGCATTCTCGTATTGATTCTAATTTTTTGAAATTCTGCTGAAAAACCATTTTGTTATAGGGGATGTTACCACTCTTTGGACAAATCTTTAATCTTCTAAAGCAAAAGAAGCATTGAACTTCATTGCTACGTCACTTCATAAAAATATTTCTATACTATAGCTGGTGTATTCTGCATTACAAAGGAGATCAGGCGATGACAGCGGGAAACTATAGCATAGACGATGTGGGGGCAAGTCTTGCTGACTACACCCACGTGTGTACGACACACAACAGGAACGTCATTGTCTCAGGAGTGCTCCAGTTCTGATGCCGTATGTTTGTTCTCTTTTGTTGGCATTGTTATTAAAACAGAACTGATTTTCTCATTTTCTGTAATATTTCAGAGCAATGAAAATTTTACGATTAGAGATTACTTTTCTTTTAAAAAAGCTTTATTTAAAAACGTAAAACCTTACCACTGCTGCTATGGCTAATTGATATTTCGGTTTTTTATTTAGTTATTAGTAAAAAATAAAATACGTTTATTATAACGGGGGCCAAACAAATATCGAAATATACCGGTTATTCAGAACTAAAATACCGATATCCCCAGTTCATGTAGCTTGAGTCAGGAAAGGGCCAGTGAAGTGTGTTGAAAGACGGACGCCTGCTTGTTGGGGTACGCATGGGAAAAATGTTGTCGTGGTCTTCAATCGAGAGACTGGTTTGAAGCAGTTCTCCATGCTACTCCATCGTGAGCAAGCTTCTTCATCACCCAGTACCTACTACCTACAGCAACCTACATCCTTCTGAATCTGTTTAGTGTATCTCTTGGTCTCCCTCTACGATTTTTACGCTCCATGCTGCCCTCCAGTACTAAATTGGTGATCCCTTGATGCCTCAGAATATGTCCTACCAACCGATCCCTTCTTCTAGTCAAGTTGTCCCACAAATTTCTCTTCTCCCCAATTCTATTCAATACCTCCTCATTAGTTATGTGATCTACCCATCTAATCTTCAGCATTCTTCTGTAGCACCACATTTCGAAAGCTTCTATTCTCTTCTTGTCCAAACTATTTATCGTCCACGTTTCACTTCCATACATGGCTACACTCCATACAAATACTTTCAGAAACGACTTCCTGACACTTAAATCTATACTCGATGTTAACAAATTTCTCTTCTTCAGAAACGCTTTCCTTGCCATTGCCAGTCTACATTTGATATCCTCTCTACTTCGACCATCATCAGTTACTTTGCTCCCCAAATAGCAAAACTCCTTTACTAGTTTAAGTGTCTCATTTCCTAATCTAATTCCCTCAGCATCACCCGACTTAATTTGACTACATTCCATTATCCTGGTTTTCCTTTTGTTGATGTTCATCTTATATCCTCCTTTCAAGACACTGTCCATTCTGTTCAGCTGCTCTTCCAGGTCCTTTGCTGTCTGTGACAGAATTACAATTTCATCGGCAAACCTCAAAGTTTTTATTTCTTCTCCATGGATTTTAATTCCTACTCCGAATTTTTCTTTTGTTTCCTTTACTGCTTGCTCAATATACAGATTGAATAGCATGGGGGAGAGGCTACAACCCTGTCTCACTCCCTTCCCAACCACTGCTCCCTTTCATGTCCCTCGACTCTTACAACAGCCAGCTGCTTTCTGTAGAAATTGTAAATAGCCTTTCGCTCCCTGTATTTTACCCCTGCCACATTCAGAATTTGAAACAGAGAATTCGAGTCAACATTGTCAAAAGCTTTCTCTAAGTCTACAGATGCTAGAAACATAGGTTTGCCTTTCCTTAATCTAAGATAAGCTGTAGGGTCGGTATTGCCTCACGGGTTCCAACATTTCTACGGAATCCAAACTGATCTTCCCCGAGGTCGGCTTCTACCAGTTTTTCATTCGTCTGTAAAGAATTCGTGTTAGTATTTTGCAGCCGTGGCTTATTAAACTGATAGTTCGGTAATTTTCACGTCTGTCAACACCTGCTTTCTTTGGCATAAGGAGCAAAAATAAATTGACCACTGATGATAGTTTTACGTAAAGCGAAATGCGTTTGGTCTGTAGCCCACAAAACCCCAGCTGCGGAAGAGGAGCCTCAAGAACGAAAAGACGATAAATAAAAATTTAGTTATTTCCTTTCTGGTGTGGCTAGCGGCGTATTACGACAGCGCTCCTCCGAACCTACAGGTTGTTCTTGGACGGGGAGGTAACACCCAAGGAGCTCCTGTAATGAACACAGGGATTCCTCTGAGTCTGTAGTGCAACTTTCGTACTGCGCCACGAAGTGACACGTTCTGTGTGTGTATGCAGGCCACTTCTGCGCGCTGTGCCGCCTGCTGGCTGCAGTGGTCCCCTGGAGTAATCTGCGGATGTGCCCTGGGAGGTAAGCCGGCGGGTTTCTTGCAAGTGTTATCCGGCGCAGAGTCAGGGCGAGCTTTTTGCTGCCTTATCTCCGGCGCTGGCGCCTGGGGTGGTATTACTGTGGCCCTCGCGGGCGCGCGCGCGTGCCTTCCCCTGCTTAAGCGCCTCCCGCAGTCCTAATGGCGACACTGCACTGTGCGTTTGCTGCCCAAGAGGGCCGGAGCCTCGGACATACTACGAGGATCACTCCAAAAGAAATGTTGTTGTTGTGGTCTTCAGTCCTGAGACTGGTTTGATGCAGCTCTCTATGCTACTCTATCCTGTGCAAGCTTCTTCATCTCCCAGTACCTACTGCAACCTACATCCTTCTGAAATTGCTTAGTGTATTAATCTCTTGGTCTCCCTCTACGATTTTTACCCTCTACGCTGCCCTCCAATACTAAATTGGTGATCCCTTGATGCCTCAGAACATGTCCCACCAACCGATCCCTTCTTCTGGTCAAGTTGTGCCACAAACTTCTCTTCTCCCCAATCCTATTCAATACTTCCTCATTCCTTATGTGATCTACCCATCTAATATTCAGCATTCTTTTGTAGCACCACATTTCGAAAGCTTCTATTCTCTTCTTGTCCAAACTATTTATCGTCCATGTTTCACTTCCATACATGGCTACACTCCATACAAATACTTTTCAGAAATGACTTCCTGACACTTAAATCTATACTCGATGTTAACAAATTTCTCTTCTTCAGAAACGCTTTCCTTGCCATTGCCAGTCTACATTTGATATCCTCTCTACTTCGACCATCATCAGTTATTTTGCTCCCCAAATAGCAAAACTCCTTTACTACTTTAAGTGTCTCATTTCCTAATCTAATTCCCTCACCATCACCCGACTTAATCCAACTACATTCCATTATCCTCGTTTTCCTTTTGTTGATGTTCATCTTATATCCTCCTTTCAAGACACTGTCCATTCCATTCAACTGCTCTTCCAAGTCCTTTGCTGTCTCTGTCAGAATTACAATGTCATCGGCGAACCTCAAAGTTTTTATTTCTTCTCCATGGATTTTAATACCTATTCCGAACTTTTGTTTCCTTTACTGCTTCCTCAATATACAGATTGAATAGCATGGGGGAAAGGCTACAACCCTGTCTCACTCCCTTCCCAATCACAGCTTCCATGTTCCTCGACTCTTATAACTGCCATCTGGTTTCTGTAGAAATTGTAAATAGCCTTTCGCTCCCTGTATTTTACCCCTGCCACCTTTAGAATTTGAAAGAGAGTATTCCAGTCAACATTGTCAAAAGCTTTCTCTAAGTCTACAAATGCTAGAAACGTAGGTTTGCATTTCCTTAATCTAGCTTCTAAGATAAGTCGTAGGGTCAGTATTGCCTCACGTGTTCCAACATTTCTACGGAATCCAAACTGATCTTCCCCGAGGTCGGCTTCTACCAGTTTTTTCATTCGTCTGTAAAGAATTCGTGTTAGTATTTTGCAGCTGTGGCTTATTAAACTGATTGTTCGGTAATTTTCACATCTGTCAACACCTGCTTTCTTTGGGATTGGAATTATTATATTCTTCTTGAAGTCTGAGGGTATTTCGCCTGTTTCATACGTCTTGCTCACCAGATGGTAGAGTTTTGTCAGGACTGGCTCTCCCAAGGCCGTCAGTAGTTCCAATGGAATGTTGTCTACTCCCGGGGCCTTGTTTCGACTCAGGTCTTTGAGTGCTCTGTCAAACTCTTCACGCAGTATCGTATCTCCCATTTCATCTTAATCTACATCCTCTTCCATTTCCATAATATTGTCCTCAAGTAAATCGCCCTTGTATAGACCCTCTATATACTCCTTCCACCTTTCTGCTTTCCCTTCTTTGCTTAGAACTGGGTTTCCACCTGAGCTCTTGATGTTCATGCAAGTGGTTCTCTTATCTCCAAAGGTCTCTTTAAAGAAGAAATACACACTATTTTTTTAAAATCCATCTTTTATTCTACATGTTTGAAGGTTTTACAGTGTATAGATACATCCTTTAGGAACAATATTTTGATTTCTCCACATAATTTCCATCCCTCTCAACTGCCTTACGCCATCTTGGAACCAGCGCCTGTATATGCGCAACGGTAAAATTCTGGACCAACCTGTTGGAGCCACTGTTTGGCAGCGTGCACAAGGGAGTCATCATCTTCAAACCTTGTTCCACGAAGAGAGTCTTTCAGTTTCCCAAAGAGATGATAGTCACATGGAGCCAGGTCAGGACTGTAAGGCAGGTGTTTCAGTGTTGTCCATCCGAGTTTTGTGATTGCTTCCATGGTTTTTTGACTGACATGTGGCCGTGCATTGCCATGCAACAGCAAAACATCCTGCTTTTGCCGATGTGGTCGAACACGACTCAATCGAGCTCGAAGTTTCTTCAGTGTCGTCGCATAAGCATCAGAATTTATGGTGGTTCCACTTGGCGTGATGTCCACAAGCAAGAGTCCTTCGGAATCGAAAAACACCGTAGCCATAACTTTCCCAGCAGAGGGTGTGGTTTTGATTTTTTTTTTTTTTTCCTTGAGTGAATTTGCATGATGCCACTCCATTGATTGCCTCTTCGTCTCTGATGAAAAATGATGGAGCCCTGTTTCATCACCTGTCACAATTCTTCCAAGGAATTCATCTCCACCATTCTCGTACTGTTCCAAACGTTCGCTGCATACCGTTTTTCTTGTTTCTTTGTGACCCACTGTTAACATCTTGGGAACCCACCTGGCACAAACCTTTTTTAACGCCAACACTTTCAGTATTCTGCAAACACTTTCTTCCCATATCCCAACGTAGCGTGACAATTCGTTCTCTGTGATGCGCCTGTCAGCAGTCACCAATTCGTTAACTCTCTGCACATTGTCAGGAGTGCGTTCAGTACGAGGCCTGCCACTGCGAGGACAAATGGGTTCAAATGGCTCTAAGCACAATGGGACTTAACTTCTGAGGTCATCAGTCCCCTAGAACTTAGAACTACTTAAACCTAACTAACCTAAGGACATCACACACATCCATGCCCGAGGCGGGATTCGAACCTGCGACCGTAGCGGTCACGCGGTTCCAGACTGAAGCACCTAGAACCGCACGGCCACACCGGCCGGCTCTGCGAGGACAGTCCTCAATATTGCCGTGCCCGCTTTCATTACGTAACCTGCTTGCCCACCGACTAACTGTACTGCGATCGACAGCAGCATCTCCATACAGCTTTTTCAACTTCTCGTTGATGTTTCCCTCTGTCTCGTTTTCACAGCACAGGAATTCTATGACAGCACGTTGCTTCTGACGAACGTCAAGTGTAGCAGCTATCTTGAAGACATGCTGTGACGGCGCCACTCACGGGAACAGGTTGATCTAAGTTTGAAAAGAAGCGGGAAGGATGTATCTACACACTGTAAAACTTTCGCAAATGCAGAATGAAAACTGTATTTTTACAAAAATAGTGTGCATTTCTGTTGGACCCTCGTACTTTCTAAGACTATATTTTTTGCAGGCAAACAACAAGCTCGGCCAAGACGAGATAGAGGAACGAAGTCGTCCGTGTCATTTTTCATGCATCTCCGTAGTCAGATTAACTGATTTCGGCAAACCACGAAAAACCTGGTTCCGGAAGGCCAACTGAGTACTTGAAACGCTTCTCTACCCGCTCATTATGTACGATCTCTGAGATAGGCAGACACGACCTGGCCGCTGTGCGTCTCTTACCCATCCCGCGCTCCACTGTCGCCCCGACAGCCAGCACAGGGCTTAATGATACTACAGTACGTGACGTGCAGAGCGATCTGATCTCTCTCCGACTCAGCAGATGCCTGTAACTCAATTGCTCATGAGTGTATGTCGTCTGAAGAAGAGTAAAGCACTCCGTGATCAGGCCACGAGTGGCCTACCGGAACCATCCGACCGCCGTGTCATCCTCGGTGGAGGATGCTGATAGAAGGGGCGTTGGGTCAGCACACCGCTCTCCTCGTCGTAAGATGGTATTCTTGACCGAAGCCGCTACTATTCTATCGAGTAGCTCCTCAATTTGCATCACGAGGCTGAGTCCACCCCGAAAAATGGAATCATCACATGGCGGCCTGGATGGTCACCCATCCAAGTGCCGACCACGCCCGAGAGCACTTACCTTCGGTGATGGCACGGGAACCGGTGTATCCACTGCGGCAAGGCCGTTGCATCAAAAGAATAAAGCAGCTTTAAATGTTTGAACAAGTCTCTATTGACCACACAGACCGCTTCAAATCTAGCAAAGAGTGACAGGATTAATTTGTTGAACAAATTCGAAGCTCGGGTGAGAAAGCATTGAACATTTCTGCCAGCCAACCGGCGGCCGAGCCGGAATGAATTTTTTTAACAGATTACTGATCCGCCTGCCACAGGCCTGCGCCCCGGGAAGCTGATTCGTGGCGGGGGTTAAGAGAATGGCCGGGACGTGCGCCGCAGCCCGAGCGGAGCGAGCTTAACAGAGTTATTCGTCACGAGGCTGATGAAGCGGCCGGGGTGAGCTTTAACATTCCGGCCGCGCGGTCGTGGGGCCAGCGTCCACGCCCCCCCCCCCCCCCCTCCCTCCTACGGCGTGGCCAGAGCCGTCCAGGGACCGCAGAGCTCAGGCGGTGACTTACGACTGCTGTAAAAGTAATGACACGATATAGGAGGCACGCATCAATGCGTTAAAAACTTCCCAGAATTTCATCTCGGCGCTCTTCCCGAAGAGAAACGCTGGACTCCTTAATATCAGTAAAAACATTATGGTCATACGCTGACCAGCCAGGACATTATGACGTTGCCGCGCGGGGTAGCCGCTCGGTCTCAGGCGTCTTGTACCGGTCCGCGCGGGTCCCCCCCCCCCCCATCGGAGGTTCAAGTCCTCCCTCTGGCATGGGTGTGTGCGTGTTGTTCATAGCGTAAAGCCGTCGGCATACGGACCGTGCTGTTGAACGTTAACGTTGGGCGTGCCAAGTTCAGCGTGCTGCTGAACGCTCAGAAATGATGCGACTTATACAGTACGTGGGCCCCAGCGTGGAATACACGATCACAACGGACTGCAGCGGCAGTTGCGGGAAATTTCTAGTTCTTAAATCACACTGTTTACTAAACGGGCGCGCGTAAAATTCCCACTTTAGCTCTATTAAATCGCATATTTCCTCCATAGTCCATGAAAAGGAAAGTACCATGTCCAGTCAATAAGGATACAGGTTTATAAAAGTTCCATTACAGATAGTGCGATACAAAATATACAATACTTCCCACGTAAGATAAACATTATTTCATCATTGCCACATTTTAGTAAAACCCTCAAGGTCAGTCTTACTTGATCACTGTTCCTACCCAGTGGCAGAATCTTTGCAACATGTGAATTACGAAGCGTAAAAGAAAAGGGAGCAAAATATCTTTACACAAGTAGCGCAAGCTGACCTGTAGATTAAGCCAATCGAAGAAATTCACCCCTCGAAAAAAGGTGAACTTATATTTACATAACATCAAATATTACAGTATATACTTATATTAAACTAATAAGAAAGTATCAGAACCTAATAAAAACGCAAGTGTGAGGGAAAAAAATTCGGAAGTGTGAGGACGCGAACCACTTGCAATTTTAGTTTAAATCCGTGACACTACTCACTACACTAAACCAACAACACGATGCTAATAACAAATCATAGCATGTTACCACTTGCTGAAAACTTTAATCATAGATATGTTACCGATTGAAATTTAATTATAACAAGTTGTACCAAGAACAATTGGCTTTGGGTGGATCTTCAGTGTGTCGCTGCCCTCAAATAGAATACTCTCATAATAAGCAAGTTACTATAATTCTTTTGCCATGAATATGATGTTTCTCATTATCTTATTGGAAACGAATCACACAGCTAAGAACGGGTTTTCCAGTGATTCTCAATTTTCTGGTGCTCAGAAACGGCATATATACGTATAGGCTTGAAATAAATGCCAATATGGCGCCTCACAACTCTGTGCTGAAGGGAGATGGCGTGCATGTGACGTAGGTGGCGTTGTGCCATCTGATTGGTCAACGGTCAGACGCACGCTCAGAATATCTGACATGCCAGATATTGCTCTGCACGTTGGGAAAGACTTCCGAACGTGCTATTCCATGCTTTGACGTCAGAAATTCGCCACGCTCAACGCTCAGCGTTCTGGTGCACGGACCGTGTGACGGCGGCTTAAGTTAGTTTAAGTTAGATTAAGTGATGCCAGAAATTTACAACTTTCACATTATGACCACCGACTTACTATCGATATAAGCCCGTCCAGGGCGATAGCAGCGTCACCTGGAGGGGGATGGCTGCTAGTTATAGACACGCACGGTGCACGTAGTATCACCGAGCGTGCTGCCCGTGTGCAAAATGGGGAAGGCGCGCGATCTATCTGAGTCCGAGCGAGAGCTGATAATGTTGCGGGTACACTTAGTGGTGTATGTGAATGATACATTCAGAGGTATCTAAACATTCTGCGTGGTGTCTGTTTGTATTCTTATCGTGTCTCCCTACCACTTTCGCGCAACGACGCTCTGAGCGTGTTTTTTAGGGAATTGACTAGTTTGAACCTGGGACCTGTTGCTGGTAAGGAGACGCCAGACCACACATGACATCTACAATTCAGAAGAGTTCAGTGAGACTAGCGATGATATAACCAAATACTTAATGATTTCAGCGTCGGCTCCACTGCACTCCCTGTAAAGGAATCTTAATACTAACTAAATTTAGTGGAAGGGGTTCAAGGCTTTCCTATTTTTAGTTAGCTGGTAAAATAACGTCGAAAAAGCAGTTAAGTTTACCATTGGAAATTTTATTCTACTCACAAAACATTGTTTATAAATTGCACTATTGATAAAAGGAAATGTTTTAATACAGGATGGTAAAAACCAACTGCGTTCAACAAAAATGTGAACGAATATTCCCTGAATGGGTTTCCAATTTCTACAATAGATGGAAGGATGACCTATGCCAAATCACATCTATAATCTAGGTTTAAATTAAGTTTCACAAAAGAGAAAACTATCAAAATGGTCTACAGTGACCCTCAATTATCTTTAATTACTTATCTAACTTGTCGTAAATTACAGTGGCTGATGTGGCTTCTCAATAATTATATAACAGAAAAATCATCGCGTTTCAGATTTTAACTTACGTAGCAAATGTGAATACCATGAGCTTTAATTGACGATCAAAACGGGGATGTAACAGATGAGACTTCTGCAGTTCTGAGTGAAGCCTTATGCGCTCAAAAATGCGGCATCGCGTGCGTTCATTACCTTGTCGGTGTTCGTCAGGGGGCGGCGACCGGCGCAGCTCCGCTCACCTCGCCGTCTCGGAAGCAACTCTCTCCTAACTTCCCCTTACTACAATTTACCGAAGTTTGTTTAAAAAAAACTATCTGGCTGTGTTTTCATCTGACCAATCAGGGTCTCAATGCTAACCTTAAGCTCCGCCTACAGAAATTCTGTCTATCCAATGAGAAACGTTATACTTTTCGTGGTGGGGCAATGTTTTTTAAAGTTTGCATCGTAACAGAGACGCGAAAAAGTCTCACGCTAAAACTTGCAGCTGGTGTGGTCCTTTTAGCGTTATCGTAAGATCTATACTGTTCTTCTGGAGGGCTCTATCTTTTAACATGGGCTGGAGGGTGGTCCTAACGTAACAGAGACGCGAAAAAGTCTCACGCTAAAACTTGCGGGTGGTGTAGCCCTTTTTGTGTTATCGTAAGATCTATAATGTTCATCTGGAGGGCTCTATCTTTTAACATGGGCTGGAGGGTGGTCCTAACGTAACAGAGACGCGAAAAAGTCTCACGCTAAAACTTGCGGGTGGTGTAGCCCTTTTTATGTTATCGTAAGATCTATAATGTTCTTCTGGAGGGCTCTAGCTTTTAACATTGGCTGGGGGGTGGTCTTGACGTAACAGAGACGCGAGAAAGTCTCACGCTAAAACTTGCGGGTGGTGTGGTCCTAGCAGTTAGCTGGCGACGTGGGTGTCCGTCCGTCCGTCCGTCCCTTATCGTAGGGCCTTCCAGCTTAACACGGTTCTGCTCTCGGCTTCTGTTCTCGTTTCTCCCCTCAGAACTGCGTCTGTTTCACGGTGGGAAGGTATGACATGCATTTAGGCATTCTTGTGTTAGTCTGTGGTATTCCATTTGCTCACTCGTTACTCGTATTACTTTGGTTAATTTAATGTCACGATTTATTCGGAGCTATGTGACATACTATTGGATTTGCTTATTATGTCAGGGTTTTCATGGAAGGTGTTGGATTTGCCTGACACCTTACAGGTATAAGTGGATGCTGTCTGCAAACAGTGCTGTTATAGATTCTGGTAGTATGGAAGTAATAAATTGTCATGTCTGCTGCTGAAGTTTTACTGCATGAATAGCTAAAATCTAGTAAGCGATAACATTTTTCATTCCTTTGTGTGGGAGGGAGGGTGGGAGGAGGAGCCAGTGTCGGAGAGAAAAAGTCTCGCAAAGGTTTTAAATTATGTGTAAAGTTCGTTGGAAGCCGCTAAATGCTTTCGTTCTCAAACACAGGATAAAGATACTCTGGATAATTTGCATGAATTGAGGTATGCTATCTCAACATATATACACGCTTTCTAACTGTAGCTCTTGACATACTGTGTCAAACTTTTAACGTAAGAGTAAACGTTTGATCTATTATTGTGGAAGCATGCCATTTTTAATAGTTGTTACAAAGATACATATCTAAATTCGAATGAAACTGTACTGAAAAGTGTGAAAAAATGAGTAAAGCATTTCATGGCCAACTCTAAGGTTGCATGATGTTCATATTAGTCATTTTTATTAATGACTGTAGCGATAACTATACATTCTATGGTTGTATAATGGTTCGTCGTAGAACTGTTACGACAACGAAGCATTATCAAACCATAGAATGTATCATTAACGCTATACTGTTCAGTACGCATAGGAGTATACCTTTTAATGAGTAGATTATGTCAGCATTCTACACTTTTTAACTGGGTAGTAATTACGCGAAATATTGAAAATAAAATTTTTGTTGCTCCACGAAGCCATTAGACAACCAATCAGCAACTGGTATCGTATTCCACGATAGTCAGTTTGCAATATAGATTACAGTAGTGATCCAGCGTTTGTGTTGGACCTTCACAGAAACTAAGAACCCCTTGAAGTTGATCTCCATAGATGCGGACGAAAACGTTGCGTTACTACAGGAAATTCATTAGTCGACGACATATTAATCCGAAATTTTTCAGTACGAGTAAGTGTGACTTTTCCGGGCGTGAAAGTTTATATTTCACAAAGCAGTTTTCGCGATGGAAGCTTTTCGGGCATTTAGAGGGTTCGTTTATATTTTAAGTTACCTCATTGTGATATTCAGCTCGGAGTAGTCTGCTAACCAGCGACTTGTTAAACATTCTTCTTATCTGTTGAATAACGTAAGTTTTACTAAAAACCGGGACTTGGCAACTCCGATTTTTAAGTCTTTTATTGCGCCTTTAATTGCAACATGTGTCTGACCGCATAGCTGAGTGGTCAGCGTGACGGATTGCCGTCCTACGAGCCTGGGTTCGATTCCCGGCTGGGTCGGAGATTTTCTCCGCTCAGTGACTGGGTGTTGTGTTGTATTTATCATCATTTCATCCCCATCCGGCGCGCAGGTCGCCCAATGTGTCGTCGAATGTAATAAGACCTGCAGCAAGCCGGCCGGACCTCCCCCGCAAGGGGCCTCCCGGCCAATGACGCCAAACGCTCATTTCATTTCCAATGCAACATATATTAGATAAGTACCTTGTTACATGAGATCTTTTGGGTACCGAATAACAAGTTTTTTTCAGTATATACATATATACATTATTGATATAAACATCTGGGCATTGGTATTCCTTGACAACGTGGCTGGCGCAGAAGAGTTTTTGGTGCATTTGACTACTTTTCCCGTCAAGACCCCAAGCATGTCTTCAACTCTCTCCAACTCTCTCGGAGCGGCACGGAGAGCAGGCGGAATATCTCATGCAAATAATAAAATACACTAAACTGGACTTGACCCCTAATAAATCTTCTTACATAATAATTAAAACTTCATATTCTGAACGATTATCGTGGATAGCAAAAATGCATAGAATTTTGCTAATAAAATTTGCTAATTTATATTCAAAATTTGTACGAGATTTCACTTCCACTGAACGAAATTATTTGTATCCGAACATTGACTACAAAATATCTGGAAAATCTCGTACCTTCACATCATGCGCGCGTCACGGCGAGACGTTTTGACATCGAAAAACGAAAAAGTAAGCTCTTACAAATAGATCGTAAATTTTAAAACGGTGTTTCGTCGTAACCTGCTCAGTAAGAAACATTCGTCCTCTGAGTTGACCACGGCAGGAATACGCCGACCGCAGGGTGTCACCGCCTCGTTGCTCGCTGTACGTGTCGACTGTTTGCTCCCTCGCGGGAACACGGGCTGGACCTACCTCCCTCCCTCATCGATCTTCCGAAGGCCGCGGACTGCTGCAGCGGATGCACGTAATAGATTGCTTTCCCTCTTCTCTCCCCCGCGCCGGCCGCGCGTACCGACAGAAAGAATGGAAGTTCGTCCGGGCCCGATTTTACGCACCTCCGGCGGCCGCGCAGGAAGTCCGTCGTACGAAGGCGGGTAGGCAGGGAGGCGGAGCGGTCACTTCCTACCTTGTGGAACATCGACCGCTGCCCACCTGTCGGAAACAGCGCGCGCTGGTCCGCCTTTTACTCAGCCCTTGCCTGCACCCATTTGCTAATTGGTGGCGAAGCTTCAGTAGCTCTGTTCGCCGGCGCGTTAAGTGCCTGCGGCGAACAGAAAGTGGCGCCGAATTACTCAGCATAATACCTACCTACCGAACGTGTTTTCTTAATACTCCCTCCTGTGTTCCTTAGCGCCGCAAAATTATCCTAACCATTTTTTAAAATGAGTAATTTTTTTTTTCTTCAGAGGAGAAATGCTAATGGTTCCGTTTTACTTTAGTTTCGTTACCGCTTTCCACTTAATGGTTGAAAGCGTTTTTTATTCTGGCCGTTAAACTCTTCGGAGCTTTGCACAGAACTCAACAGTTTTATACTATCCATTTTAACAAACGGGACAAATTACAATCTTCTGCTCTGATAACACAACTTATAGGTTCCGCATCAGTAGTTTCGTTGTTGACGTTGCTGGAGACATGCACGCTTCGTTTGGTGTAATTACTTTAAGAAGTACTAAAAACGCATTGCGTTACGGAATCGAACGTGACCAAAGGAGGATTCGTCTACATCTACATCTACATCTACACTGAAGCGCCAAAGGAACTGGTATAGGCATGCGTATTGAAATACGGAGATATGCAAACAAGCAGAATACGGCGCTGCGGTCGGCAATGCCTATATAAGACAACAAGTGTCTGGCGCAGTTGTTAGATCGGTTACTGCTGATACAATAGGAGGTTACCAAGATTTAAGAGAGTTTGAACGTGGTGTTAAAGTCGGCGCACGAGCGATAGGAGACAGCATCTCCGAGGTAATGATGAAGTGAGGATTTTCTCGTGCGACCGTATCACGAATGTACCGTGAACATCAGGAATCAGGAATCTGGTAAAATATCAAATCTGCGACATCGCTGCGCCCGGAAAAAGATCCTGCAACGACGGGACCAACGATGAACGAAGAAAATGTTCAAATGTGTGTGTATTGCTAAGGGACCAAACTACTGAGGTCATCGGTCCCTACACTTACACACTACTTAAACTAACTTACGCTAATAACAACACACACACCCATGCCCGAGGGAGGACTCGAAACTCCGGCGGAGGGGCCGCGCAGTCCGTTACATGGCGCCTCAAACCGCACGGCCACTCCGCGCGGCACGATTGAAGAGAATCGTTGAGCGTAACAGAAGTGCAACGCTTCCGCACATTGCTGCAGATTTCAATGATGGGGCATCAAATAGTCAGAGTGCGAACCATTCAACGAAACATCATCTATATGGGCTTTCGGAGCCGAAAGCCCACTTGTGTACCCATGATGACTGAACGACACAAAATTTTACGCTTCCCTTCGGCCCGTCAACACTGACATTGCACTGTTGAATACTGCAAACATGTTGCCTGGTCGGATGAGTCTCGTTTCAAATTGCATTGAGCTGATGGACGTTCAAAAAAAGTGGTTCAAATGGCTCTGAGCACTATGGGACTTAACAGCTGTGGTCATCAGTCCCCTAGAACTTAGAACTACTTAAACCTAACTAACCTAAGGACATCACACACATCCATGCCCGAGGCAGGATTCGAACCTGCGACGTAGCAGTCGCGCGGTTCCTGACTGAGCGCCTAGAACCGCTAGACCACCGCGGCCGGCCTGATGGACGTGTACGGGTATGGAGACAACCTCATGAATCCATAGATCCTGCATGTCATCAGTGGACTGTTCAAGCCGGTGCAGGCTCTGTAATGGTGAGGCTTGTGTGCAGTTGGAGTGATATGGAACCCCTGATATGTCTAGATACGACTCTGACAGGTGACACGTATGTAAGCATCCTGTCTGATCACCTGCATCCGTTCATGTCCGTTGTGAATTCCGACGCTTGGACAATTCCAGCAGGACAATGCGACACCCCACACGTCCAGAATGGCTTCAGAGGGGCTCCAGCAACTCTCTAAGAGTTTAAACACTTCCGCTGGCCACCGAAATCCCCAGACGTGAACATCTTTGAGAATATCTGGGATGCCTTGCAACGTCCTGTTCAGAACAGATCTCCACCCTCTCGTATTCTTACAGACTTACGGACAGCCCTGAAGGACTTATGGTGTCAGTTCTCTCCAGCACTACTTTAGACAGTGATACAGCCTATGCAACGTCGTGTTGCTGCATGTCTGCCTTTTCGCGGGGGCCCTACACGGTATTAGGCAGGTATACAAGTTTCTTTTTCTCTTCAGTGTACATCTACATCGATACTCTACAAACTGCTGTGAAGTGGGTGCTGGACAGTACCTCGTATTGTTCTCGTTTTAGTATTTCTTGTCGTAGAATTCACGTATGGAGGGCGGGAAAAAATACTTCTTAAATTCCTCCGTCCGCTCCATAATTACTCTAACATCCTCCTCGTTGTCTCTACTGGAACGTTACCTCCTGGATGTACGTAGACTCTCCGATGTGTGGTCTTCGTGTTGGCCTTTTTAGAATTTCGCATCTCAATCGGTAAAAACGGAACCCTTCTACGATCACTTTGTTGTCTGTCTGTCCGTCCTACCGTTATGAACACTTTTTCTCATGAATAGTAAGTGGTATCAATTTGTAAATCATGCCACATACTAAGGTGTACGCTCCCTTGGCGGTGTAAAAGATTTAGGCTTCTGAGATACTGCAGTATAGAACAACTACATATACTGCATACATGGCGGGCCCGATAGTCTATCGATCTCCCTGTCTCTGGCCCAACAGCCGCCAGTGGTATCTACCGTACCCTACTTCGCCGCCGTCGTCGTCGAACTGACATATCCTACCGTGCACTGGAATGTAGTATGGCGCACTGTCACCGCATTAACGGTGGATTCAGTCGTAAGTTCGACCTGGTATATGATGCTGAACAAAAAACAGATTACTCAAGAGAGACTCCATAGTATCCATCTTGCCGATTCGACTTTATGTATGAACTGCAACGTTCAGGATACACACAACATCGGCTACATTGTGGGCCGGAGGAAGAAATATGGTAATTCTGGCGTCAAATTTTGGCTTTCTTTTTGCGGATGTCACCCGTTTACGTCGATTCACGCGCTCTCCTCTTCTCGGAAGCTGTTTATTATCCAACACACAACTGTCACGTGGGTCTTAGGTGACAAGATTCATTATATGTTTGGAGGCAGTGTCATAGGACTCAATGGTTTATTGGAAGTACATACATCAAAAAAAAGTTTTGGATCACCTCGGTTCCGAGAGTTCCGGAACCTGTACACAAAATTGGAATAGAGGCCAACATAAACATCATTTCCGTCCATTTTATTGCTCATGAAAACCACACACTGCATGTTGTACCACCATACAGCGAGACCTTCAGAGGTGGTGGTCCAGATTGCTGTACACACCGGTACCTCTAATACCCAATAGCACGTCCTCTGGCATTGATGTATGCCTGTATTCGTCATGGCATACTATCCACAAGTTCATCAAGGCACTGTTGGTCCAAATTGTCCCAGTCCTCAACGGCGATTCGGCGTGGATCCCTCAGAGTGGTTGGTGGGTCAGGTCGTCCATAAACAGCCCTTTTCAATCTATCCCAGGCACGTTAAATAGGGTTCATGTCTGGAGAACATGCTGGCTATTGTAGTCGAGCGATGTTATCCTGAAGGAAGCTATTCACAAGATGTAAACGATGGGGGCGCGAATTGTCGTCCATGAAAACGAATGCCTCGCAAATATACTGCCGATATGGTTGCACTATCGGTCGGGGGACGGCATTCACGTATCGTACTGCCGTTACGGCGCCTTCCATGACCACCATCGACGTACGTCGGCCCCACATAATGGCACCCCAAAACAGCAGGGAACCTCCACCTGGCTGCACCCACTGGACAGTGTGTCTAAGGCGTTCAGCCTGACCTGGTTGCCTAGTCTGGTTCTAGGCATATGCGACACTCATCGCTGAAGAGAACGTGATGCTAATCCTGAGCGGTCCATTCGGCATGTTATTGGGCCCATCTGTACCGCGCGGCATGATGTCATGGTTGCAAAGATGGACCTCACCATGGACAGCACGAGTGAATCTGCGCATCATTCAGCCTATTGGGCACAGTTGGAGTCGTAACACGACGTCCTCTGGCTGCACGAAAAGCATTATTCAACATGGTGGCGTTGCAGCCAGGGTTCCTCCGAGCCGTAATCCACTGGTAGCGGTCATCTACTGCAGTAGTAGCCCTTGGGCGGCCTGAGCGAGGCATGTCATCGACAGTTCCTGTCTCTCTGTATCTCGTCCATGTCCGATCAACATCGCTTTGGTTCACTCCGAGATACCTGGACACTTCCCTTTTTGAGAGCCTTTCTGCCACAAAGTTACAACGCTGGGGCGACCGAACCGCGGTATTGAGCGTGTAGGCATGGTCGAACTACAGACAACACGAGCCGTGCAGCTCCTTCCTGGTGGAATGACTGGAACTGATCGGCTGTCGGGCCCCCTCCGTCTAATAGGCGCTACTCTTGCATGGTTGTTTACAACTTTGGGCGGGTTTAGTGACATTTCTGAACAGTCAAAGGGACTGTGTCTGTGATGCAATACCCATAATCAATGTCTGTCTTCAGGAGTTATGGGAACCGGGGTGATACAAAACTTTTTTTGGTGTGTGTATTTAAACTGTCGTCTCTATGCTATTGTCTGTTGTGAAGAACCGTAATTGAAGCCAATACTTTGCGAGCTTCTCACGAAGCATCTTCCGCGATTCGCCCCTTAGCTGGATCATTCATCGCAGGATAAATTTACACGTAGGAGACTTACCAGGTAACGGTACCTATACGTCATTACGAAAAGATATGCCATGAAGATGGGTGTTGGCGTCCGTAGAGTATCGATGCCGCATGTGAGTGTTCCAGAAGTGTTACTTTGTGTTTCGTTTTCTTTTTACTTTTTCAGGCAAGTAGTACGTATCCTTTCCTCTTCTAAATTTTTTTCCACAGAGACAAGTCCTAGAAATGGCGTATTTAATTTTTGTCAATAAATAAATGAATATTCTACTGTGGGCATTTATCCCGCGGCAAGGCCTCGGAAAATAATCCCTGCCCACTTTTCCCCGGGGACATTCCCCTCCCCCTCCTTTATATAAAAAAGGCGTTAAAGCGCGTATTACGCAATCGAGAGGTCGTGGGATCGAATCCCGTTCAGACCAGGGATTTTTAGATCTTCGTTTTAACCTAGCCTTCACCTCTCGACGATGTGATGGGTGACCAGAAACGAGATGTGTTTCGGATTTTACGTTAAACTGTAGGTCCACTCTAGTTTCCCCAAAATCAATAAAATGGTAACCATCTTGGACAAAATTCTGAAAGAAAATGTAGCAAGAAGTAGTGTGGCATGTAGCCTTTGCAAACGCTAGTACAACAATAGTACTTTAGCTAGCGAAATTAACGAAACCCCTTCGTCAGAATCTGCTCGCTAAATGTTATCAGATTTGTATAGAAATCGGCAGAGAAAACGACAGCAAAAGAAAGGTTTTTTTTTTTACTGTTTATATACTAAATTGCGTTGAATGTATCGTTATTATGTAGCATTGTTGACTGCTGTTGGATTGGTACGTAAGTTCGTACAGCCGAACAGCACAATAACCCTGGGTTCGGTGTGAGGCGGCGGTGGGGTGAGTGGACTGCTGTAGCCTGTTGTGGGGTTGTGAACCACTGAGGGCTACGGCGGGTACGAAGCCTCTCCGTCGTTTCTAGGTCCCCGGTTCCATACAGTGCAATACAATGCGACCCAGCAAGAAGAACCACCTTCACAGTTAGCAATGGAATGTTTCTTTTAATTTTGTTTTAATATATATATATATATATATATATATATATATATATATAAGGGTGCTGGAGGAGGCCCCACTTTGACTTTGTTTTTATTTCCCGCTGCATGGTAGGACGACAGCGAGGTTCCTTCCCGGACAGTTATGTTGTTATAAAGATGTACTATGGTTTTGTGAGTAATAGAGGTTTCTATTTCTCCAATAAAATAAAATAAATAAATAAAATTCAAAATAAGAATCGTAAGGCGACCGACCGCTCGTGATAAGCGGGAAATTAGGGTTCGAGTCCCGGTCCAACAGAAATTTTCACTGTCGACATTCCATTCTATAGATGATGCTAGTTCTTACTCGCAATTGCGAATTCATTTCATGTGCATGTTGGAAATGTTCCAGTTTCTCCACTTGGCACTCTATTTTCTAGCGTCCAAGCTCCACTCGACATCTCCAAACGTGAAAACGACAACACACAGACTCAAACGGTAACAGCAGTGAACTATAAATGAAAAGTGACAATCGGCAAATAAATCCGTAACAACCGGAATACCAAAAAGGAAAATAAAAACGCTACGAACTTACGCGCCAGACGAATATCATCAGATTCGTATAGAAATTGGTAGAGGGCAACACAAAAAAGCCGGCCGGAGTGGCCGAGCGGTTCTAGGCGCTACAGTCTGGAGCCGCGCAACCGCTACGGTCGCAGGTTCGAATCCTTCCTCGGGCATGGATGTGTGTGATGTCCTTAGGTTAGTTAGGTTTACGTAGTTCTAAGTTCTAGGGGACTGATGACCTCAGAAGTTAAGTCCCATGGTGCTCAGAGCCATTTGAACCATTTTTGAACACAACAAAAGAAACGTGTAATAAACTGCAGTAAATGTATCGCTATAGCGTAGCCCCGTTGACAATTAGGTATCAAAACTGCATGTGTACACTGCAGTGGTCACTTGAATTTTTCTGCGATCGAGAAATTAAAAAAATGAAATGAAATGATCGTATGGCATTGTTGGCCGGGACGCCCCATGCGGGGAAGTTCGGCCGCCGTATTGCAAGTCCTTTTTAGTTGACGCCACTTCGGCGACTTGCGAGTGAATGATGATGAAATGATTATGAAGAACACACAACACGCAGTCATCACGAGGCAGAGAATATCCCTGACCCCGCCGGGAATCGAACCTGGGACCCCGTGCACTGGAAGCGAGAACGCTACCGCAAGACCACGAGCTGCGGACCGAGTAATTGAAGGAAGTGTGTGTCAGAGTGTCTGATATTGATTTAAGGTGGTACAGGACACAGAGAATGGAGAACCAAAGCATTCGTGAGGTGAGTCACAACCTAAATTGCGAAATTTCCAGACCGCGGACCATTTTCCGAGTACGTGTAATGAAATTCTCTTGGGTGGACAGAACTTTTGCTCGAGAGCAAATTTCCGGTTCGAAATGGTAACGGCCCATTTGGAACTGGACGGGACGGGACGGGACGGGGCGCAACGCAGCGTTTCCTTTTCCCGGAATGAAATCCGTTCCGGCGAGTGCGTGCCGCAGTTTATGAGGCAGGGAAGGTGCTGGCGAGCACAGAGGCGCGGGCTGCTGGCTGGGCCAGCCGCAGGCCGGACGGTATAACCGCGCCGTGATGCGGCGGCAGCTCGCGGCGCTGCAATTACTGCGACGCGGCCAGTGCGGCAGAGTCAGTCGCGCCGGCACTCTCGTCACCGCGCCGCCGACGTCACAGTGTGCAGCCTGCGACGCGAGGACGAATTCTGTCCTACCCCCGTCGCACGCTGGCGACGTCGCCTCTAAGCGAGGCGCACGCTACACCACACCCGTTGACCTAGCTGCGATTTTTCTCGTTTGCAAAAGCACGATTAGTGCCACAGTATTGCGTGACATAGTGTCCACACCAGTCATGGAAAAATGAATTAGAATAAATCCGCATGCCGCTGTTATTTGATGATTTATCAACAAAATGGTTTCGCCCACAGCGTCATCACATCGTTCTACATAAAAAGGAAAGCATCCTCGAAATCTGTTCATTTAAAAAAAAATTAAGGACATCCAATAAGAGTAAACCTAAATAAAAGCACCTGTGGTGTTTTTTCTGTAGCCACCGTCCGCCCTCGGTAGCTGAGTGGTCAGCGCCACAGACTGTCAATCCAAAGGGCCCGGGTTCGATTCCCGGCTGGGTCGGAGATTTTCCCCGCTCAGGGACTGGGTGTTGTGTTGTCCTAATCATCATTATTTCATCCCCATCGACGCGCAAGTCGCCGAAGTGGCGTCAAATCGAAAGACTTGCACCAGGCGAACGGTCTACCCGACGGGAGGCCCTCGTCACACGACATTTCATTTCATTTCTATAGCCACCATGAATCAAGACACAAAGGAATTAAAGACGTTAGCCGCCGCCGGCCTTTGATTTACACTGAAGAGCCGAAGAAACTGGTACACCTGCCTAATATCGTGTAGGTTCCCGCGAGCACGCAGACGTGCTGCAACACGACTTGGCATGGACTCGACTAATGTCTTAAGTACTGCCGAAGGGTATTGACACCATGAATGCTGCAGGGCTGTCCGTAAGAGTACGAGGGGGTGGAGATGACTTCTGAACAGCACGTTGCAAAGCATCCCAGATATGCTCAATAATGTTCATGTCTGGGGTGTCTAGTGGCCAGCGGAAGTGTTTAAACTCAGAAGAGTGTTCCTAGAGCCACTCTGCAGCAATTCTGGACGTGTGGGGTGTCGCATTGTCCTGCTGGAATTGCCCAAGTCTGTCAGCATGCACAATCGACATAAATAGATGCAAGTGATCAGACGAGATGCTTACGTACCGGGTGATCAAAAAGTCAGTATAAATTTGAAAACTAAATAAACCACGGAATAATGTAGATAGAGAGGTAAAAATTGACACACATGCTTGGAATGGCATGGGGTTTTATTAGAACCAAAAAGAAACCACATTGCTAAACGCATGAAAGATCTTTTGCGCGCGTCGTTTAGTGATGATCGTGTGCTCAGCCGCCACTTTCGTCATGCTTGGCCTCCCAGTTTCGCAGACCTCAGTCCGTGCGATTATTGGCTTTGGGGTTACCTGAAGTCGCAAGTGTATCGTGATCGACCGACATCTCTAGGGATGCTGAAAGACAATGTCCGACGCCAATGCCTCACCGTAACTCCGGACATGCTTTACAGTGCTGTTCACAACATTATTCCTCGACTACAGCTATTGTTGAGGAATGTTAGTGGACATATTGAGCATTTCCCGTAAAGAACATCATCTTTGCTTTTCTCACTTTGTTATGCTAATTATTGCTACTCTGATCAGATGTAGCGCCATCTGTCGGACATATTTTGAACGTTTGTATTTTTTTGGTTTTAATTAAACCCCGTGTCATTCCAAGCATGTGTGTCAATTTGTACCTCTCTATCTACATTATTCCGTGATTTATTCAGTTTCCAAATTTATACTGACTTTCTGATCACCCGGTACTTGCCACCTATCAGATTCGTATCTAGAAGTATCAGGGGTTTCGTATCACTCCAAGTGTAGACGCCCCACAACATTACAGAGCCTCCACCAGCTTGAACAGTTCCCTGCTGACACGAAGGTTCCGTGGATTCGTGAGCTTGTCTCCATACCCGTACACGTCCGTCCGCACGGTACAATTTGAAACGAGACTCGTCCGACCGCGCGACGTCTTTCCAATCATCGACTGTCCAATGTCGGTGTTGATGGGCACAGGTGAAGGGCAAAGCTTTGTGCCGTGCAGTCATCAAGGGTACGTTAGTGGGCCTTCGGCTCCAAAAGCCCATATAGATGATCGTCGAATGGTTCGCACGCTGACACTTGTTGATGTCCCAGCATTGAAATCTGCAGCAGTGTGCGGGAGGATTGCACTTCTGTCATTTTGAACGATTCCCTTCAGCTGTCGTTGGTCCCGTTGTTGCAAGATCTTTTTCCGGGCCGAGTGCTGTCGTAGTTTTGATGTTTTACTGCATTCCCGATAGCCACGGTATACTCGTGCGGGAAAATCCCCACTTCATCGCTACTTCAGAGATGGTGTGTCCCATCGCTTGTATGCGGACTATAACACCACGTTCAGACTCACTTAAATCTTGATAACCTGCCATTTTAGCAGAGCAGTAACCGATCTAACAACTGCGCCAGACACTTGTCTTATATGGGCGTTGCCGACCGCAGCGCCGTATTCTGCCTTTTTACATATCTACGTATTTGAATACGTATGCCTATAGCAGTTTGTTTGGCACTTCAGTGTATATCAATGGAACAAGTTGAAAATTTTTTACCGGTTGGGATTCGAGGAGGAGGAGGAGATTATTGTTTAACGTCCAGTCGACAACAAGTTCATTAGAGACAGAAGACAAACTCGTATTAGGGAAGGGTTGGGAAGGAACGCGCCCGCGCCCTTTCAAAGGAACCACCCCGACATTTGCCTGAAGCGATTTCAAGGAAATCACGGAAAACCTACATTAGAAGGGCCGGGTGTGCGTTAGAACGGCCATCTTCCCGAATGCGGGTTCAATGGGCTAACCACTGCGCCACCTCGCTCGGTGACTTGGATTCGAACTCGAGTCCCCCGCTTACTAGGCAGATGGGCTGAACACTACGCCGTACAGACACAATGCTCACCACAACCACTCGGACTATCATGGCACGCCTCCCTTCAGGTCCAAATTGTCAGCTTATACCACGGAGCTCCTATTTAGCAGTATCCACTAGCTTTCAAATTTGTTTTTTTTTACTTCCATATAAAATTTGAAAGCTAAGTCTGGGCCGGCCGGAGTGGCCGAGCGGTTCTAGGCGCTACAGTCTGGAGCCGCGCGACCGCTACGGTCGCAGGTTCGAACCCTGCCTCGGGCATGGATGTGTGTGATGCCCTTAGGTTAGTTAGGTTTAAGTAGTTCTAAGTTCTAGGGGACTGATGACCTCAGCACTTCAGTCCCATAGTGCTCAGAGCCATTTGAACCATTTTCAGCTAAGTCTGGTTACATTTTATTTCATTAATTCAACCACTAGCTTGCCTTTATGAATCATAAAACTGAAATAAATTTTGGTTCCACTACCTACATAGCAGGCTTTGGTTTTTTTAAGGGGTGGGTGGGCACAGTGTTACTGTCTCCGCTTCCTCCCACCCCCCCCACCCCCCCATCGCCCCGAAATATACCTTTTTGTCCGTCTTTTTAATGTCAAACAAATGCCTACGATTTTAATAATAATAGCTATAAAATATATGAAATGTTTTCATATGGCAATAATAATTTTGTACGTCAGTACTTACAAGGGAAACTCGCCGTCACACACCCCTCAGATTTAGTGGTAAGGTGGCTCATTGAACACAGATGAAGCATGAAAACTGGAAGAAGGTGTACTGAACTGTGAGAAAAAAACAAAACAGAAACAGCGAACAGTCCAAGAACAAGAAGTGCACATAAATAGCAGCTTTGAACGGCAACGGTGTCTAGGGTAAGTAGTCATGATGTTGGACGGCCAAGCGAGCGAGCCGTGAAATAGCTCTTATTGTTACCAACAGTTACAGCTGTTCTTTAATAGCAATAAACCCTACCATAGATTCTTTAAAGAATGGCACTCCGTTTTAAGAAAAGCTAGTTTTTCACGCGTCCCAATGTCTATGACGTCATATACCCTGATGTACGTGTCGTAGAATGATATAATTTTGCAGATAGGTTCATTTGGATATGTAGATACTGTGTGCAATATGTGTGTGAAATTTCTTTTCCCCTAATTCTGATTTAGTAACGCATTGGTTATCTGATCTACCGATGAAATCTTCAGCAATCTCCTGTAGCACCACTGCAACACATTTCAAAAGCTTCTATTATCTTCTCGCCTTAACTCATCTTCCAGGTTCCATTTGCGTACAAGGCTACACTCAAGACAAATACCTTCACAAAAAACTTCCTTAAGTTTAAATATACATTTTATGTTAAAAAATTTCTCTTTTTCAGAAACACTTTTCCTGCTGTTCCTAATCCTGGATTTTATAGCCTCTGTGCTTCGACCATAATTATTTATTTTGCTGCCCAGATTGCAAAATCCATCTCCTGCCTTTACTGTCTCATTTCTTAATCCCATTCCCTCAGCATCACCTGATTTAATTCGACTGCATTCCGTTACCCATGTCTTTCATTGATTGACGTTCAACTTGTAATGTCTTTTGAAGGCGGTATCCATTCCGTTCAACAGATCCTCAGGTCCTTTCACAGAATTGCGGCGTCTTCTGGAAACCGGAGTACGTTTGGAATTAGTGCATTTTTTGGCCTAAAAGACGTTCGTATACTGCCTGGATGAGAAATTTTCACCGTACTATTGAAAATAATATTACGAATCTCAACGAATTTAGTTTTTGCGGTGTTTACTGTGAATGCGTTTTTGCCTGTGGTACGGAAGCTGAGTCAGAACACTCGCCCTTTTCAATAATTAAAAGCATAGCATAGGACTTCCAACTTCCGTGGCGAACTCAGTACGAAAAGAGCACACCCAGATATTAGTACCGTTCCATTCCTTAATTAAGAAAGCAGTACATCAACCGTGTTAACGGCTGAACGGGTTTGTGACGCTGAGTGTTTTCAATACCAGAGCGTACGAGTTCCAGGACTCTCACTCTTTTCCGAAGTTGCGCACTTTAGAAAGACGGCGACTGCTGTGCCACCAGCAGTTCTCATTCGCGTCTGCTGCAAAGTTGTGATTTACAGATACGTTGTGTGTTTCGTTTGGGAGGGCAGAAGTAAAATCAATGGAAAACAATTCGAATCGTCGACAGTGTGCATTTTCTGTTTTCTGACAGCACAATGCGAACGGCAAGGCAGACTTAATTCTGAAGTTCAGATCGCATTTCGCGCGACAGAATATTGGGACCAAGATATGGCACTGAACCTGCAGGTTCTGTTTAGACCAGACGGCAGCTGGCAGCTGTTCGGCGTTTTTCGCTACATTCTTCTAGAAAATTATTCTACTGCAAGCTATAGTTTTCATTCACCATTTCTTTTACAACATTTAACAGCAAACTGCCTTCTTTCGCGTCTGTAAGTATAAGGACAATGAAGAGACAGTACTTTGAAAAGCCTTAGGTCGAAAATTGTGCGGAGAATGTCCACCATTGCGAGTAAAATCACTGAGGAGTTTTCATAAAGGCACTGTTATATTTTAATGGCTGACATTTACGGAAAATAGGTGGCCTATAAAATTTAGATTCAGTATAGCTAGTAGTTTGGCTATTAAGAAAAAATAAAACCTTATAAAAGTTAAGAATTGAAACTGTTCCCTCATGTGACAATATTTTATATTTCTGTCAGATGAACTCATATGTTTGTTTGTTGATGATTGTGCAATTTCTGTTTCATCACTCTACACTTGGAACAGTTGTAATGTGGTTCTGTGGTACACACATCACAAATACTATGGAGTTATGATTTCCTCTATGGCCGGAGTAGAAGCCATCTGTAAAGCATTGACTAATGAATCTACTGGTACAGAGCGAAAATTCCATTTACCTTGAAAGCAGTTTAAGTGTAGAAATACCAGCGAGGGAACAATTATCCGTTGTATCGCATCCGGCCCTTTGTGTTTGTTTGATAGTGTCAGTAATGTACTTCTTCTTCTCCACAAAATTTCTCTTTAACAGTGTAATGGTGTTATACAACAACACAGTTTTTGATCAGAAATAACTTTGTGAATAAAGAAAAATGTAAAATGTCACAGCTGAGCAGCTGTAGTTCAGGTTTCTGGGGAGTCCTATATTACAGAGGGCATGCATAGTGTCATCTGTTTGATGACAATACTTCCAATCCTTCACTCAGACGGTGACTTAATCATCATTGTCAAACTATTTCATACGCTGCGCTACGGTGCGCCCTATAAAAGTTTTTCTAAATGATAATTGTATTTGCATGCCTGATGATATTACCCAAACGAGAAACTGGTTGATCTGTGACATTTTGTTGGTTTCGAGTAAAACAGTACTGACGAAGTTATTGGGCGGTGTCGGTTGTATAAAGATGGACGATACATTCATCCAATTTCCATTGTGCAGAAGTAAACACAAACATCGGGTGTTTCTCCCGAGCCGGCTGGTGTGGCGAAGCGGTTCGAGGCGCTTCAGTCTGGAACCGCGCGACCGCTACGGTCGCAGGTTCGAATCCTGCCTCGGGCATGGATGTGTGTGATGTCGTTAGGTTAGCTAGGTTTAAGTAGTTCTAAGTTCTAGGGGACTGATGACCTCAGATGTTAAGTCCCATAGTGCTCAGAGCCATTTGAACCATTTTTTTGTTTCTCCTGAGAATCGTCTGGCGCCTTTTACACGACAGCTTCTAACGACAATAGTATTAAACGGGACAGTATGTGTTTCTGCACTTAAAACTAAGCTATCTCGTAATTTGATTAATTTCACGTATTTTCAGTAGGGTCATCTTTCTGTTTTTCGGAACAGTACGAAAAACTTTACAGTCTGCATCGTGTATGTGGTTTCCTTTCATATAAAAGATGACACTTTCCTCTGTAAACGTTTTACATCTCATCTTTTTTTGTGTCTCCTGTACCTGGATGAGTAACAGTTGACGTAAGTCGCACGTTATTGAATCTGTGACTGTGACATTCAGTTGTCGCCTCACGATGGGCTAAGAAGCCGAAATTCGGTTCGTGACCAAGTAACCAATACATTGCAAAACATCAGATAGTGCTTTCTATTTAATGTTGTGCCGTCTTTTGTTAATCATCGACGGGAAATTCATGATAATGTTTTTAAAAGTATTTTCAATTATTTTTCATGTCTAGGCGGCGTCACGAGATTTTCCATGATATCAAGCGCCAATGCAATCGCCAAATGCTTCATATCTCGCGTAAAATGTCATTTGAGATGCAATTTTATCCATTAAAATGATAGATCGTTTGAGGAAACAGTGGAAGACCGAACATAATCAATGTTTCCAGCAATGACTGAGTAAGATGTCTATAACGACGTCTCTTCGATTGGACTTTTTAAACACTTCACCCCGAGTAAGATGCATGCCGCATGTGCTGTCTTCACATTACGGACAAAAAGGGTTTGATATCAGTCACTTCTGAAAGTACCGATTATTGTCCGTGATTTTCTGTCACAATTAAGAGGTACTTCTGAATGAATACCTCACAAATCTATTAAGACCGCTTTACTGATGGGGCACACGAAATTACACTTTAAGCAACAATTTATCAGTGAGAGCGGAAACAATTGTGTACGTTGTCTCTGGCTGGCTGTCTGTCTGTCAGTCTGAGTTTGAGCCTGTCCCACCTTTCCATCACAATAAGAAAAAACATCAGAAAGACCTTCATAAACACAATTGCAGAAGTACCTGACGAATCTGAAGCAGAGACGCTTCATCTCTCTCCAAATTTTGCGAAGTTAATTATTCGATACTTCTCGTACCACCAGTACAATAATCATATGTTACAGAACTGTGTTCAACATGTCCATAAAGTGCTACAGTTATCATGCGACTATCATCAGTTTTTCTCTGAGGTATTCGTTTTAGGGCTCCGAGTACACAGGAGATGGAAGAAAAGCTCTTCTTCACAAACATGGGGGTATGTAGTCAACATTGAAGGAAACAGCGCAGCAGTTCGCAGCTGGAAACAATAAAAATCTGAAGCGGTGTTGCATGCCATAACTTATACCCGAATTGCTCAAATACGGTTCTCAACATTTTACTGCTGCCCTAACTCGTTTAATTTTTGTAAACTGAAACCAGGAGTTGATATACATTTAACGACGGTATCCATATTCTTTTGTACTAAAAGCAATGTAGAAATCCTAATGTATCACGCTAGTTACACATGTTTATTGAAAGATTTTTTTAATGAACGTTTGAATTGTTAATTTTTTAGAGTGGGTCGTTAATTCTCTGTTTACGTCGCCATAACCGCCTTTATTTCCACCCCGATAGGGAAGTACAATTGGCTCGCGATCGACGAGAGCGGAGGTCGACACAAAGGGCGGTAATCTCTTAATGGCAGCGGCCGTAGAAAAGCTCTGGGTACGCCCGCCTCTATAGCTCTCACTACGGCCTGCTTTTGTGTCGCGGGTGGCATAATAGCAGGCGCTGCCTTCTGGTCCCAGGAACGCTTCGACCACAAGCACGCCAATGCCGCGGGGGACGGCCGTTGCGGACCTGGAGTCTCTCGTTGCTGCTGGCACTCCGATCTCCACGTTCTTCCATTATAAAAAATATCCCGATCACATCATCGAAACTGCGGAAGGAGATTTTCTTCTGTTTGATTGTGTGTGGTATGCCTCTATAACAGTGAGGGTCACAACCAGTAATTTTCGTAGTAATTTAGTTAACAACCAGTAAAACCTCGAATCTAATTGCTATGTATAGAACAGCTTCAAACGTTTCATTACTTTACTATTGAGTTAACGTGTTAAATATGTAAGTAGGCTGTTTAGGTTTTTTTATTGGTAACGCCACGTAGCGCTCTGTATGAAAATCACTGGCTGTGCTGTGTGCAGTCTGTGGCTGGTTTGCATTGTTGTTTGCTATTGTAGTGTTGGGCAGCTGGATGTTAACAGCGCGTAGCGTTGCGCAGTTGGAGGTGAGCCGCCAGCAGGGGCGGATGTTGGGAGAGAGATGGCGGAGTTTTGAGAGCGGATGATCTGGACGTGTGTCCATCAGAGACAGTAAATTTGTAAGACTGGATGTCATGAACTGATATATATATTATGACTTCTGAACACTGTTAAGGTAAATACATTGTTTGTTCTTTATCAAAATCTCTCATTTGCTAATTATGCCTATCAGTAGTTAGTGCCTTCAGTAGTTAGAATCTTTTATTTAGCTGACAGTATTGGCGCTCGCTGTATTGCAGTGGTTCGAGTAATGAAGATTTTTGTGAGGTAAATGACTCGTGAAAGGTATAGGTTATTGTTAGTCAGGGCCATTCTTTTTTATAGATTATTAAAAGTCAGATTGCGTTGCGCTAAAAATATTGTGTGTCAGTTTAAGCACAGTCAGTTATAATTTTTCTAAGGGGACGTTTCAAATATTTGCCTTTAAGCATGTAAGCGAGAACAAGCTTGGAAAAGGTTTGAAATTGAGTTGGAAGTTTATTGGGAGTGGCTAAGTGCTCCCAGTATCAAACACTGGACGAATATAAACTAAGTAATTTGCGCTCCATCTGAAGCAAAAGCTAGTTTCTCATGCATATAAATTTTATGACGTCATATCTTCTGAACTGTGTGTCTTACCGTGGTACAACATTGCAGGTACATTCAGTGATATATGTAAATACTGTCTACAAAGTATGTTACAAGTTGAGTAAGCAGTAAAGAAGGAATGAATCAAAACGTCATGCCCCATACTGAAGTATGACAGCATGCACAGCGAAAGTGTAGTAACATTAAGCGTGTTTTTCCTTGCATCATTTTGTGGGGGTGTCAGCGAGAAAAGTTTCTTAAAGGTTCGAAATTGTATGTACAGTTCATTGGAAGTCGCTAAGTGCTCTCGCACTACAATACTGGATGAATAAATTCCGGGTATTTGCGCGACGTCAGTTACACTGCGTCAAGACAAAGTCAGCGTTTCTAACTGTAATACTTGTCTCATTGCATTAAACTTTTAACATAAGATCATACTTATTAACGGGAAGATTATGACAGAATTTTGGATTTTTAAATTCGCTCAACAAGTACGCGCAGTACTGAAAGTAATTTATGTTGCCTTTACACTGCAACTGGTACGGTGTTCCGTGATAGTGCTTAAAATAGATTTTGCTAATGGGAATACTGAACACGATAAATTCAAATGCAAGACTGCAATAAGACTACGGAATATCAAATGTTGTAAGCACGCTAACTTTCGCTGTTCAGAAGGAAATTCAGAGCCGGCCGCTGTGGCCAAGCGGTTGTAGGCGCTTCAGTCCGGAACCGCGCTGCTTCTACGATCGCAGGTTCGAATCCTGCCTAAGGCATGGATGTGTCTGCTGTCCTTAGGCTAGTTAGGTTTAAGTAGTTCTAAGTCTAGGGGACTGATGACCTCACATGTTAAGTCCCATAGTGCTTAGAGCCATTTTGAGGAAGTTCAGACAAACGTAAGCTGCAGGTCTTTTTCCGAGTGTGATCGGGAAAATTTTCCTCCTACCGGTAGAAATTTATTACGAAAGTGCGTATAATTAGAATTCTTCGCTACTTGATTTGGCCACTTTGAGGCTAAGCGTTTTTTTTTTTTTTTTTTTTTTTTTTTGTACCTCTTTCTAAATCACTGGCCAATATTACAACGTGGGTTTTACGTGTTTTCCATAAATCTCTTCGGGTTAAATGCCTTGATGGTACGTTTTAAAAGTATGCAGCCAATTTCAAATGTCACCCTTGTCCGTTCTGATGTCCTTTTTCATCTCTAATCATCTCAGTATCAACTGGATATAAACAAGCAATCTTCCCTTCTGATGGCCAAACAGTTATTTTAAACCTTATCAATAAAGAACGCTGCCGAGCATGTGTTCATACGTGTATACCACGCAAGCCAGATTAAGATGGTTAAAAAAATGGCTCTGAGCGCTATGGGACTCAACTGCTGAGGTCATAAGTCCCCTAGAACTTAGAACTACTTAAACCTAACTAACCTAAGGACATCACACACATCCATGCCCGAGGCAGGATTCGAACCTGCGACCGTAGCGGTCCCGCGGTTCCAGACTGAAGCGCCTATAACCGCACGGCCACTCCGGCCGGCCCAGATTAAGATGTTCGATGAAGATTATTTCGTGTTCCACTAACATTCCGCGTCTTCCCTCTTCCATTCGTAGATGGTGGATGGGAAGAACGACTGTTGGTAAGGTCCGTAATAGATGGAATGTACCTTATATTTTACTGTCAGTGGCATTTCACGATATACGTCTAATATTTAGTATAAAGTGCGACCCGACCAAAACGTTCCCGTGACAACTTATATGTAACGTAGCGCGAGTGCGAAGCACCGACATGAAGTTAGTAGATTAGATTGGCATTCATGTCTTTCCGACATGTATGCGGTAAATGCGAAAACACGGACAATGGCAATTTTATAACCGATCCAAACAAGACCAACGTGATGTTATTCTTTTCTTGGCTACCGAAGGACGAACATCGGTAGACATCATCGGATAACGGAGAATGTGCATGGGGCAGCATGTCTGTCGAAAACGACAGTTGAGGAATGGTGCTTCATGCTAATGCACGACCCCATGCCAACTCAGATGGGAGGCGCTCAAAACACCGACACTATAGCACTGATCTCTCCCCATGGCATTATCATGCCTTCGGTTCCTTAGTAAAGGCCTTGGAGGGTCGACGATTCCTGTCGGGCGAGGATCTGCAGCAAGCAGCTACGGACCTCTTGACGCATCAGGACACTGTGCTCTACCAAACCGATATCTTCAGCGTGATACATCGGTGGGATTATTGCCTAAGTGCTTAGGGCGATTTTGCCCGAGTGGCATACCGATTCTGGACTATAGGACCTTCGTACGGGAAGTTTTTGATTGCATCTTATAATACCTGACGGCTATAATTAAACTTTCCCTATTTAACACGTTATAACTTAGAAGCTAATTACCGTACGAGTACCAAACTTGGTAGCATTAATGTCCAGAGCATAGAGTGCATGACTTCCATGCGTCACAGCGCTACCGTCCAGTTCCAGCTGCCGTGATCAGTCATTGTGATTCATAGTATCACAAACCTGACCAGTCGCAGTGCACTTGTTGACGTGTCAACATGAACTTGGACACAAGGAGCAGAGCATTATTGGTTAAACTGTATTACCAATAATGCTGCAGCTGCACTTCCAGAATATCACCGGCTGAATGGATTACGGAAGGCTCCTCTCTCTCCCCTGCTAGGCGGAAGATGATGAAGAAATTCGAATCAACTGGAGAACCGGGCGTCGCTCCGGGAAGGGGCCGACGACCAATTGCACCACAGGTGGTTGACGAAATCACTGTTGCTGTGGCAGACAACGCTGCACGAAATTCCCGATCGTCAGGCAGTGCCCATGCTGTGTCACGACAGTTGAACATCCTGTGGTCCACTGTACGGAAGGTGCTTCCAACAATTCTCCGTAAAAGATCCACCATAACGTACAGCAGCTTGCACCACAGGACACACGACGATGTGTTGACTTCGCTCTCCACTTTCTCGCAAGGATTGAAGTTGACGAGGGCTGGTCCTAGACCATCCTATGGACAGAAGGAGCTCATTTTTCTATGACGGGTAAGGTGAAAACACAGAATTGCCGAGTATGGGGATCTTCACCCCCAGCCACTGTGCATGAAGTTCCTCTGTATGGTGCTTCACTGCTACGTTCACCATTGGCCCATTCTTTTTTGAACGGGTTGTCGCTGAAGGACCAAAGACGTGCATGTGACTATTTCGTTTTGTAGCCCATACTACCCAACACTTTTCTTAACATCTCGACTTGTAAGTTAAAAAATATTTTCTTTCTGTGAGTCGTTTTCTGGTTAGCAAGCGTTTTTCACCATTTACACAAAAAATGTTCAGATAATGGTTTTATGCAGTTATACGAGGCGTGTTTTTTAAGTAAGTACCCTTTTTGAAATTAAAAAAAGACCTTCTAAGATATCTCAATAATTTTATTTTTACATGAAAACCTATACCTTAATCTACTTTTCTACATAATTTCCGGCAGTATTGAGGCATTTGTCATAACATTGTACCAGTTTTTGAATACCCTCCTCATAGAAGTTTGCCGTCTGACTTGTTAACCACTGCATCACCACTGTTTTGACTTCGTCATCGTCTTGACGACGCTGACCGTCCAGGTGTTTCTTCAAGTGCAGGAACAGATGGTAGTCACTGGGGGCAAGGTCGGGGCTGTACGAAGGATGACCTAGAGTTTCCCATCGAAAAGATGTGATGAGATCTTTAGTCTGATTCGCCACATGCGGACGGGCATTGTCTTGCAGCGAAACGATGCCCTTGCTCAACTTCCATGGACTGTTGCTTTGATTCTGGTGTGACGTAGGCCACCCATGTTTCATCGCCCGTAACAATTTGGCTTAAGAAATCACCACCGTCGTTGTGGTACTGCTCAAGGAAACTCAATGCACTGTCGAAACGTCTGGTTTTGTGCACATCCGTCAACATTTTCTGTACCCAACGTGCGCACAATTTTCGGTAATTCAAGTGCTCGGTGACAGTGCCATACAAAACACTACGGGAACCATTAGGAAAGTCATCCTGCAAGGAAATCGCAAAGCGTCTGTTTTCTCTTACCTTATTGTCCACTTCCTGCACCAAACTTTCATTAACGACCGAACGACGCTCACTCCGTTGTTCATCATGCACATTTGTGCGGCCATCTTTAAGTGCTCTCATCCACTTTCTCACCATTACATCACTCATAATATTTTCTCCGTAAACTGCACAGATCTCACGATGAATATCGATCGCTTTTAGGCCTTTAGCATTAAGAAATATCATAACAGCCCGTACTTCACAGTCGGCGGGACTCACGATTATCGGAGACATTTTAAACACTCGGTACACAACGTAAACAAGGAAGAATCAGACTGCAATGGCGTCAGTGCGTAGATTAAGGTACAGACTTTCATGTAAAAATAAAATTATTGAGTTATCTTAGCACGACTTTTTTTTATATTTCAAAACGGTAATTACTTAAACACGCCTTCTACCTCATTTGAAAACAACAAAAGTTTTATACCAGTGTTGGCTTATCTGGCCCATACCAGCCACCGCTTCTTCACCATCTCTGTACCTGTGTTGTACTGCTCCTCCGATTTACGTCAAGAGCAGTATTTAATTTGCGAAAAGGTGATATTCGTTAAACGTTTGTACGGTGTTGTAATGTGTAATCACTTTTGGTTTCTGATAACGGCGTGCGTGTGTTACAGGCTGTCCTGTCCGCACCATTTCGGTAATGCCGTACAGTTCGACCCACATTCCAGTCAGAAAGTTAAATGCGCGTTCCATTAACGGTCAGGCAGTTTTCATGAGCCCACGTTAATTGCGTTAGCGCAATATGGCGTGTCCGGCGTTGCGAGGTCGCTCCATAAATTTGACTCTCCGCCTTTGAGGGAAGGCTGTCTGTCGCCCTGTCCTATAAACAACGCCCCAACCCGCGGGAGTCGGCTTTTTCCGCTTCACGTTGAATTAGGTGTCGTTTACTACAAGCAACGGTAGTTTTAGTGCCGCTGTGCAAGCGCTCTTGCAGTGCACAGTGGCACTAAAACTACCGTTGCTCTCATATTTGCAAAATGAGGAAATCACCAGCATGAAAGTAATTGTAATTTGTCAATGTGATATCTCTTGCTTCCGAGGTAAAAAATATTGAAATGGGTCGATTTATGAAACAAAAAATTTTTGATTAAAAAATTTATTCGTATAGTGGACTAACAGGACTATAACATTATGTACCTACATACATCATCGTGAGCGAGCCACGTTGCAAATCATAATCTTTCAAGATGATGGTAGTAATGAAAGCGAATGGCAAGTTGCATTAGTCAAAACCGCATCAAGAGCTCGTAATTTGCAATTGTACGGCAGGTATTACAGTGAGAAAAAGAATTGTTTCAAGAACTGCAGTTGTTCCATAGGCTGGCTTCCACAGAAGTGACCTATCTTGGCGTATGAAATAGTCATCTTTATAAAATTTGTGCAAGTCGATGAGTAAAAGTGAACCGCCAAAAGCCCAACCACCCAAAATGTGGCTAAACAGGAACCTTCTGATGAGAAATTTGTGGTGGATAATGGCGCGTCATTTGAATGGCTTGGTTCAAACGGCTCTGAGCCCTATGGGAATTAACTGCTGTGGTCATCAGTCCTCTAGAACTTAGAACTACTTAAACCTAACCAACCTAAGGACACCACACACATCCATGCCCGAGGCAGGATTCGAACCTGCGACCGTAGCGGTCACGCGGTTCCAGACTGTAGCACCTAGAACCGCACGGCCACTCGGGCCGGCTCGTCATTTGAAGAAATGAAAAACTGAGTGTTCTAATGTCCTGATACATCACTCTTTGTAGTTTTGAATCCTGATGGGTGCTTTATGTGGGCGGTGCTGATAAGTCGCATATATGTACAGTACTTAATAATCACTTTCTGAATATAGCAGGTGAACTAAATAGAAACCTAGTCCCAACAGGGAATCATATAGCGCTCGTAGAAAAAAGTGTTCCGAGACTGTTACCTGAAATGCTCCTCCATGATACTGACAAGAGGGAGATTGAGTTAATAATTAAATCACTAAAGACCAAGAACTCTCATGGATATGACGGGGTATCTAGCAGAATACTGAAGTATTGTTCCACGTATATTAGCTCAGTACTTAGCCATATCTGTAACTTTTCCTTTAGCAGTGGTCGGTTTCCTGACCGATTAAAGTACTCGGTAGTGAAGCCACTTTATAAAAAGGGAGACAGGGATAATGTTGACAATTATAGACCTATTTCTATACCATCGGTGTTTGCTAAAGTTATCGAGAGGCTTGTATATACAAGGTTACTGCAGCATTTAAATTCACATAATTTGCTGTCAAATGTACAGTTTGGTTTTAGAAATGGCTTAACAACTGAAAATGCTATATTCTCTTTTCTCTGTGAGGTTTTGGACGGATTAAATAAAAGGTTGAGAACGTTAGGTGTTTTCTTTGATTTAACGAAGGCTTTTGACTGTGTTGACCACAAAATATTACTGCAGAAGTTGGAACATTATGGAGTAAGGGGAGAACCTTACAATTGGTTCGCCTCCTACTTTAAGAATAGAAAGCAGAAGGTAATCCTCCGCAATATTGAGAGTGGTAATGATGTTCAGTCCCAATGGGGCACTGTTAAATGGGGCGTTCCCCAAGGGTCGGTGCTGGGGCCACTGCTGTTCCTTATTTATGTAAATGATATGCCTTCTAGTATTACAGGTGATTCAAAAATATTTCTGTTTGCTGATGACACCACCTTGGTAGTGAAGGATCTTGTGTGTAATATTGAAACATTATCAAATAATGTAGTTCATGAAGTAAGTTCGTGGCTTGTGGAAAATAATTTGATGCTAAATCACAGTAAGACTCAGTTTTTACAGTTTCTAACCCACAATTCAACAAGAACTGACATTTTAATCAGACAGAATGGGCATGTTATAAGCGAGACGGAACAGTTCAAGTTCCTAGGCGTACGGATAGATAGTAAGCTGTTGTGGAAAGCCCATGTTCAGGATCTTGTTCAGAAACTAAATGCCGCTTTATTTACCATTAGGACAGTATCTGAAATAAGTGACATTTCAACACGAAAAGTAGTATACTTCGCATATTTTCATACGCTTATGTCATATGGTATTATTTTTTGGGGTAATTCTTCTGATTCAAAAAGGGTATTTTTGGCTCAAAAACGGGCTGTTCGAGCTATGTATGGTGTAAGTTCGAAAACCTCTTGTCGACCCCTATTCAATAGTCTGGGAATTTTGACATTGCCCTCACAGTATGTATTTTCTTTAATGTCGTTTGTTGTTAGCAATATTAGCTTATTCCCAAGAGTTAGCAGCTTTCACTCAGTTAATACTAGGCAGAAATCAAATCTGCATGTGGAATGCACTTCCTTGACTCTTGTGCAGAAAGGAGTGCAGTATTCTGCTGCATCCATTTTCAATAAGCTACCACAAGAACTCAAAAATCTTAGCAGTAGCCCAAACACTTTTAAGTCTAAACTGAAGAGTTTCCTCATGGCTCACTCCTTCTATTCTGTCGAGGAGCTCCTGGAAGAGATAAAAAATTAAGCAAATTCCAGTGTTACATTCTTGATTTTCTTTATTTAAACTAACGACTTGTTTAATTTTATCTGTTTCTACAATCGTGTTATAATTTCATGTATTGACTCGTTCCATGACCATGGAGACTTCTCCTAAATGTGGTCCCACGGAACAATAAATAAATAAATAAATAAAAAAAAAAATTGCTCCTCCTGAGCGATATACCCGAAGTCCCAACTTGCTTCCAGTTTCTCGCCGTACCTTCCAAACTCCTCCCTGCCTTTCCCTCGGCGTTGAGACCAACGCCTCGTTGAGAAACGTTTCGGTCTGACGTTTGGCTTTAACTTGTTGCATATAGTATCCTCTTATTTAACATTTGCGAGCAGCTGATGATTTGCAGTGCTTAATGGCTGCTATTTCATACCGTCTTCAGTCTTTTTTACCGCGATCAACTTGCTATAAAATTAGAACAGGAGTCCTAAACAACACTACTCGCGGTGGTCTAGAGGTTCTAGGCGCTCAGTCCGGAACCGCGCGACTGCTACGGTCGCAGGTTCGAATCCTGCCTCGGGCATGGATGTGTGTAATGTCCTTAGGTTAACTAGGTTTAAGTAGTTCTAAGTTCTAGGGGGCTGATGACCACAGATGTTAAGTCCCATAGTGCTCAGAGCCATTTGAACCAACACTACTCCATATCGACACCGAGAAATCGAATGTAAGAGAGGTCTGAGAAATTTTGGGAGTTCCTCATAATTGTCAGTAAATTATGTGTGCGCATTCTTTTTTAATCTACACTAGAGTGATGGAAAGGAATGTTATCATAACATCGTGAGTGATGCTGAAACATAGGTTGCGTACGTCATTGAGTCAAAACAGCTAAATGTTTATGCTAAGAAAGTGGTGACATGTTTTCGTGCTAAGAAAATTATTTCATCTTTGAGCCTGAACTGAAATTGGTTGTGGTTAGAGTTGTAAAACTACCGGAGGCTACCGTAGTCTACCTTAGGTGAGCACAGACTACGGTAGTTTTCTTAGTAGCTTTCGTCAGTTAAGGTTGTATCCCCATTACCTGTGCGTTAGCTGTGTTGCATACCTATCCAGTGTTACCTTATATCGATCGCTTTGATTACATATGCGATCAGTTTCTTCCTAGTTTCCCCCAGAAACGGGAAGCTGTGAAACGTCTTGAAACTTAGTGAGGAATGTAAAAGTCTGTGTAACCAATGGAACATTTTTTTTGTGCACAGATAAACTCATGTCTGTTATTTAAAAGTAAACAGAGTGGAAACTGTCAATGTTTAACTCAGGTTTTATTCTGAAATTGTTGATTCATAAGTTACTAAGAGCAGCGTAATAATCACCTTGTGGTGCAGTTCTTCTTGTTGTCTCCGTGCTTGCTAAGAAAATGGGATGAGAAGTTCCGTGTTATGCAAGACACCTTTTTTGTTTTGCTTCACCCACACATGTTTCAGCACTTTTGTGCTATTCACAGTGGGTTCAATTTTTTTATTTTTGACTGTAAAATTGTTGTTACATATTAACTTATGTGTTGTTTATAACATTATGTAGAAGCTGCATTCATAATTTAATTGGCGAAAAGAGGGTGTAACCATTAGTGAACATATCTTACATGATGTTATTGTCCATTTATTTTGGTAGCTATTCTGGTACACAATATACGATTTGTCATCTGCAAACACCAAAACGTAATTTATTTTTCTGTTTGTTATGCATTTACGAGCGGAAATAAGACTGTATCGCGTTTTCTGTCTGTAACTTACAGTTCTGAAGTTGTGGTGCGTTCTCCTGTGTTGTTGGCGAAGTAAATAGGCTTACTTCTTAGGCTATGGTCGCGTGGAAATGCACACACAAACCACACACCCCTGACGCCAAATACAATTCAAACTGCGCGCCTCACCCAGCAAACAATGCTGCGAAACAAATGAACACCTCACAGCCACAACAACACGTAATGGCAAAAAGCGAAAACTCCGCGTATGTTTTGAGTAATCGGAAAAAGTGCATTGCCATGCCACCATAGCCTAAGAAGTAAGCCTATTTACTTCGCCAACAACACAGGAGGACGCACCGCAACTTCAGAACTGTAAGTTACAGACAGAAAAGGCGATACAGTCTTATTTCCGCTCGTAAATGCATAACAAACAGAAAAATAAATTACGTTTTGGTGTTTGCAGATGGCAAATCGTATATTGTGTACCAGAATAGCTACCAAAATAAATGGACAATAACATCATGTAAGGTATTTTAACTAATGGTTACACCCACTTTTCGCCAATTAAATTATAAATGCAACTTCTACATAATGTTGTAAACAACACAAATGTTAATATTAAGAACAATTTTACAGTCAAAAATAAAAAATTGAACCCACTGAGGATAGCCCAAAAATACTGAAACATATATCGGTGAAATAAAACAAAAAAGGTGTCTTGCATAAGGCGGAACTTCTCATCCCATAAGAGCAGCGTGTTTGCTGGCTTGAATGCTCGTAAACTGTTTAAACCAGACCCCGGAACGTAACTCCATCACAGACGCTTCCCTTTCGTGGGTAGGGCTTTTCCGATAGAGTCCTGTGAAAGTCGTGTAGACACCAACTGGAAGTTTTAGCCTGTTACTCCCTGCCTCCCAGCCTACGCACGGCCACAGGATTAGCATTACTGGGAGGAAGCGAGTGGCTTAGTGGTCGCCATCTCAACAGAGTCAGCGTCTGACTAAATCAATTTCTGTTACTAAAGACATAGTATTTATTTAGCGTTGACCCAAGACAGACTTTCAGTTAAATTAAATCACCGGTTGTCACCATTCATCTCGAATCTCTGCTTGAGTTTCTGATCCTGCTTCTCATGACGGTAACAAGTCAGCCAAGTACACTCCTAAACAGCACATATTCAAAAGATGCCCCCAGATGTGTGAGGAGACTGTATCAAATGTAAGGCAGCCAGCGACCTACGTAAGACACCGAACACGCTTTCATGGGAGGAGCGGAGCTAGGAACCCTGTCTGGTCATCTTGGTTTAGTTTTTCCGTGGTCGCTCTAGAGGAGATACAGGTGAGGTCCGGAATGTTTCCTTTGAAATGGGCTACCGTTGTGCGATCTGACAACTTGCTCTGTTTGTAACGATCTAGTTATCTACGGTAAGGCTTACATATACATACATTCTCCAGAAGCAACTGCACACTAAGTTGCGGAATAGTAGCGAATTTATGTCGTATTTCATTCACCTACTCAGCCAAGGAAACATTACTATTTATATGCTATTGGCGCCTGCTGTGTTCTGTTGCTTGTCATATCACCCTTGTGGGAACACATGTGTCGCACGGCTAACTGTAGCGTCGCGTGATCTTCATTGCAATGTCGTATCACCTCTATGACGTGCTTAAGATATTCACCACAAATCTCGTATCCTCTCTCTTTGTTGTAAGCATTATCTTGAACTTAAAGAAGGCTGCCATTCATTCAACAGCTACATCCACATCTACATGACTACTCTTCAGCTCACACATAAAGTGACTGGCAGAAGGTTCATCGAACCACCTTCACAATAATTCCGCTATTCCACTCTCGGCAGCGCACAGAAAAAACGAACAGCTACATATTTCCGTGCGGGCTCTGATTCTCCTTATTTTATTGCGGTGATCGTTTCTTCCAATGTAGGTCGGCGTCAACAACGTATTTTTATTACAGTAAATGGAAATTTTGTCCAAGTCTTTCTGCATTTTGTTACGATCGGCCAACAACGATACGTTCATGCAGACTGCAGCATTGTCAGCAAACCATCTGATATCACTATTGATCGTATGTAATAAATCGTATACGTATGATGAGAATATTGGGGGTCACATGACGTATCCTTGGATCACACCCTATGTTGTACGTTGTATGTCAACCGGGGACCTAGAAACGACAGAGACGCTCCGTCCCAGCCGCAGCCGCAGCCACAACCCCACGACGACTACCGCAGTCCACTTCACCCCTCCGCCGCCCCACACCGAACCCAGAGTTATTGTGCGGTTCGGCCCCTGGTAGACCCCCCCCCCTTCCCCCTTCCTCTCCCCTTCCCCCCCCCCCCTCCCAGGGAACGTCTCACACCACACGAGTGTAACCCCTATGTTTGCATGGTAGAGTACTGGTTGTGTACGCGTACGTGGAGAACTTGGTTGCGCAGCAGTCGCCGACATAGTGTAGCTGAGGCGGAATTAGGGGAACCAGCCCGCATTCGCCGAGGCAGATGGAAACCCGCCTAAAAATCATCCACAGACTGGCCGGCTCACCGGACCTCGACACAAATCCGCCGGGCGGATTCGTGCCGGGGACCAGGCGCTCCTTTCCGCTCCGGAAAGCCGTGCGTTATATAGCTCGTCCAATCGGGAGGACTCACCCTGTGTTAGTTCCATTTCTGCGGAACATTCGCCGACGTGTATAGCATACTGGGTTCTGTTTGTCAAATATTCCACGACCCAACCAAATAAATGCGAAGATACTCCATATGATGGTATCTTGGGTAGCAGCTGACGAAGTAGTACAATGTCGAATGTTTTTTGGGCATTTAAGACGTACTTGTTTACACGCATCCACTGTTTACAAGATAATGTGTTTGAATACAGTAAACAGTATGTAAAACCATAAATTTATCACTTTTCTTATAGTCCTTACTATTACAGTAACCCAGTGTTGACAACATAAAGAACAAAACAAAACTAACTACAAAAAGCACAATAATTTAACCCGAAAAATATAATAAATTCTTTAAAAGACGGCTGAAGTGAAGGAAAGCGGAAAACGTTTTAATTTATTCAAAAATACCACAGCAATGATAATTCGTCAAATTAACGGAATTCCAGACGCATTACTCTTACGTTCCATAAGCGGACAGCCCGCAAATATCCCAGCATTTCACACCGTCAGGCGAGTAAAATCTAAAACCACTAAAAATTGCTGATTGTAAAAGCTATGTCAATTTTCTGCTGGCGCGTGGGAATAGCAGCTAACATGAAAAAATTTCTCGTGACTTTTGGACGCTAAATGAACGAAAACAAGGAAAAAACTGCTAACAAATATTTTCAGTTAGTCATAAATGCTGGGTTTGCGGAATATTCTTCCGGGAAAGTAATAAAAGGACTCCCCATGTTCTAGATAAGTTTTTGTGTTGATTTCTCTAGGTAGTAATGATTCACGCAACAACTAAATACTTTCCAGTCTCTTTCGCAGTGCACAAAATAGCAGCGTCTGCGCTGTGATTAGCACAGCTGCTTCGTTGTCATGGTGAATGGAGTGTACAAAGTGGCTGTAAGCATGTAGGTAAAGAAATTCAGGAAATGAGAGTTGAAACAGACGCGGGAGTCCCACATTTCTCTGATGCCTTGTTCCCATTTGATACGAAGTGTCAACTGTATATGTGTATTGTATCGATGACAGTGACTAATGCTTGAAGAATGTGCTATGGAGGAAAATACGGAGAGGGTGAAACCCAGTCTCAACACGTACCCTGCTTCTTTAGAAGAGCACCAAAGGGCCCACGGAACATAACGTCCCCATCCAGTGGACGGATCAGTTTGAACAGTACCACATCTCATATTCAGTGAGATTTCAGAGCCATTTAGCGCTGTACCTTCCCACAGACTCATAAATAACAGGGACCTTAATCTTATAACAACTCCTCCCTTGGCCAGCCATAGACTGGCGTTAAAAATGTCTTCTACCACCGGATTGAAAGCGGCTATCTCCGAGTTGAGCATCTCCAAGTGACGAACGCAGAATTGGTTGTTAGTATAAAATCATCATCAGCAACAACACCATCATCTCCAATGGTGTGACCTATTTTCCTGATCCGCCTCAGAACCAGTCACGCCATCTTTTTAAAGAGTGGCCAGTATTTCGTTTTCCTTGTTCTACAGCAAAGCAGTTTTAGTGTTGTCTTCCGATGTTGAACGTGATCCCTCCACTTTACTCTGTATTTTTTGTTATAACATCTGTAACTCACTTTACATTTAATTTCTATCTCGCATCAGTAATCTTCTTATGACTCAAGAATGAATATCCCGCTATACAGCGGAGAAACGTCGTTTCGGAAGATTCCAATTGTGTTAATTGGTCAGAATTGTTACTTGTAGCTCTCGTTTTCCTTCAACAGTAAGGGGAGCGCTATAATTTGTACAGTTGTTGTAATCAGGTTATTGAAACTCCCCTCCCTATATGACCTGCGAAAAATGCTGGGAAGCCGACCGCTGTGGCCGAGTGGTTGTAGGCGCTTCAGACAGGAACCACGCGGCTGCTACGGTCGCAGGTTCGAATCCTGCCTCGGGCATGGATGTTTGTGATGTCCCTAGGTTAGTTAGGTTTACGTAGTCCTAAGTCTATGGGACTGATGACCTCACATGTTAAGTCCCATAATGCTTAGAGGCATTTGAATGCTGGGAAGGAAGGAAGGAAAGAAGGAAAATTAACAGGCAAACTGCACTTCGTACGAGTATGTACTGATTTTTTAAGGTATCTGATTCGATGATGACAGCCGAAACGCTCTGTCAGAATCAGAAACAATCTCATTAGAGACGGGGTACAAGTTCGGATTGGCGACGAATAGAGGAATGAGTAACCACCCTGGCGTACACCCTAAGCGATTTAGGGAATTCTCGGAAAAACTAAATCTGGATCGCCGAACGGGTATTTGAACCACCATTCTCCTGATTGCTGGGATGTTTCCTTCGAGTACGTGATGATAGCAAGCCTTCCGCGTCACCTTTGTCCACAATCACGTCCTGCTTTCCTACTGCTCTGCCACTAACGACCTCGGCATCTAGGGGACAGTAAATTCTATTCCTCCTTTTTCTGCCCTTCCATACGAATGTGCATATCACAGTGGATTTTGCCACTGTGATCTTTCTGAATGCGTGTATTAATAAATGCGTTCTCAATTACAACTGCTTTGTCTTAAAGAACTCTTGTTGCCGGACAGTAGCGCTTCTGAAAGAATGGGCTACAGAATTTCTAAGTTATCGATATAGCTGTGCTTGCGCAAGGTCAGCTGAATATACACTGAAGTACCAAAATAACTGGGACACCTGCCTAATATCGTGTAGGGTCCCCGCGAGCACGTAGAAGTGCCGCAACACGACGTGGCATGGACTCGGCTAATGTCTGAAATAGTGCTGCAGGGAATTGACACAATGAATCCTGCAGGGTTGTCCCTATATCCTTAATAGTACGAGGGAGTGGAGATCTGTTCTTAACAGCTCGTTGCAACGCATCCCAGATTGGCTCAATAACGTTCATGTTCGGGAATTTGGTGGCCAGCGGAAGTGTTTAAACTAAGAATAGTGTTCCTGGAGCCACTCTGTAGCAATTCCGAACGTGTGGGGTATCGCGTTGCTCTGCTGGAATTGCCCAAGTCAGTCGGACTGTGTTATTTGTCGTGTTATACGTTCTAGACGTGATTGAAACAGAAAACAATGTTGATCGTAATCATTCCTGAGAGCTACAGTAGTTGCAGCGTCGAACGTATGATGCATGTCACAATTGTGTTTTTGAGCAAGCGGACAAGAATGAGCGCCCCGGGGTCCAGCTTTCGGCCGCTGCCACCCGAACGAGTCGAGGCCACCAGCCTGTCGCTCGGGAAGAGGCGGGGGCGTTAATTTGCCGGTCGAGGAGGCGGCCGTTAGGCGGTGCATTGTTTCGCTAAATTACTCCGCGAGAATGCCTGGCTGCCCCCTCAATTAAAACGAGTGCCTTTTATCGCACGTCCCGCTATGTAGCGGCCGTCTTTGCTCCTAGCTGCTCCTTGCGCTACGGAAGTCTAGTTTCTCCTACGCGCGTCCTGCGTTTCATAATTTATTTACACACATCAGACGTTTTAACACCCATTTACGGAAAAGAGGTTCCTCCAGTCTTGCTATGCATTACGACCTTCAGCGAGATACATTTATGGTGCTCTTGGGTATTTCCTAATGTCACCTTACCACCTTAATCACCGGAAGCCGGAAAGATATAATAATATATTACACACATCAGGTATTTCTATCGTAACAAAACGTATCACGGCACTTCCAAAGAATCACGGTATTTGCTTAACAGATGTGTGTGGAGATAACCTCATTATTGCCTTAGAAGACAGCCTCTCAAAGAGTGCTAAAAAATGCCTTACGACTAAGCTGAAACCTTTCCGGGGCAAGCGCTAGGTAAATTCGGTAACGAGGAGATGTGCTGCCAATCAGTCAAATGGCTCTGAGCACTATGCGACTTAACTTCTGAGGTCATTAGTCGCCTAGAACTTAGAACTACTTAAACCTAACTAACCTAAGGACATCACACACATCCATGCCCGAGGCAGGATTCGAACCTGCGACCGTAGTGGTCACGCGGTTCCAGACTGAAGCGCCTTTAACCGCACGGCCACAACGGCCGGCGCCAATCAGTCCGTTGAGTGTATGTGCACTGCTAGTTGTGTTCACCCGCAGATAATTTTCGTACAGTTTGTAGTGGTGGTTAGTGTTTAACGTCCCGTCGACAACGAGGTCATTAGAGACGGAGCGCAAGCTCGGGTTAGGGAAGGATTGGGAAGGAAATGGGCCGTGCCCTTTCAAAGGAACCATCTCGGCATTCGACTGAAACGATTTAGGGAAATCACGGAAAACCTAAATCAGGATGGCCGGAGACGGGATTGAACCGTCGTCCTCCCGTACAGTTTGTGCTAGGAGTAGTGGTTAGTATTCAGGGATATCACAGGAACAAAAATGTCCAATAAACATGGGCTCTAAAATGCATACCTTAAAAGCTGTGAGCACTTGTTCAGTAGATGAGATCTGTTTCATAGTACCGAAGATCAGCAATTGTTCATAGCTCCTAACGAATGCACTTTAGAGCCTAGTTTACTAGACTTTTTTGGTTCGATTGATCCTCCCCATCGCATCCCTGAATATTGTCCTCCTGGGACAAGCTGTATGTGAGAGGCTGGGTCGTATACTTCGTATTAATCAGGTGTCCAAACTATTTCACTCATTTTACAGTAGTTACAAAGAATACTGATTCAAATAATAGAACATTGTACCAGATACGTTCTTTCACGCATAGCATGATCAGTTTCAGGAATTTAATCCCATTTTCAAATGCTGTGGACGTATTGTATGTTGTGTATGCGTCTGTATGGTTCTGCTTCTTGCTTTTCAACCACCTTTTTGTGGTCGTTCTGCAAACGGAAAATATGAATCATGTTTTTAGATGCTAATGCAAGAAGTTAGTGTATTTTTGTGTATCAACGTACAGGTATTGTGCATCCGTAACATCAAGTATTATGAATGAAATGAAGTCATTTTTTTATACCTTTGATATGGTGAATAATTATATGTGATTAGTATTTTAGTCTCATCCCTAAGAATGAACGAAAATGAAAAAGATTGCAGGAGAAAATAAAAACGTAAGACTTTCGTCCCTAAGAATATTTCACAGTGTGATAAATCGGTAATTTGTTACGTGTATTAGCTCCGAATTTGAAGTTTTTCGGAACACTTTGATTGTGGCGTCATAGGGTGCCAACGCTGCCGCAGCGTATTTTGTTAAAATAGTGACTCGGAAATCCGATAAAATGTAGTAGAAACCTAGAAAGTGAGTGGTTATCTTTTTTTGTCCAATATAAAAAATAATAAAATAGCTATATATGAGGTGTGCAGTGAGATTGACGGCAGTGCGAGCGATATGGCAACGCTGTGTTGTTCAACTTGTTTAGGCCGGTGTGTTTATCCCTTTCAGGTACTCAGTCCGAGTTTCAGGACCCTACAGCTATCACGTGAGATTTTAGAACTCCGTCAGTGAAATTGTCTTTTTGTTGCTTGTTACGAAAATGGAATATCGGAGTTTATAACAACGTAACGCTATCAATTTTTGTGTTAAGCTTGCGGAATCCGCGAGTGTGACCTTCGGAAACGCCTGGCACAAATCATTTTGCGAAGGCCGAGAACACGCTGAAGATGAACCTCGTTCAGGGATACCAACTTCAAAAACCGATGAAAACGTCGAACGTGTGCGTGCTGTTGTGATATTGTTCTTCCAGGACAAACTGTCAACCAAGTCTTTTACAAAGACGTCCTTGAAGGGGTCAGGGAAAGGGTGAATCGAGTGAGACCGGATGTTGCAGACAAGTGGACATTGAATGATGACAACGCCCCATGTCACACGGCCACTTCCATCATGGGATTTTTGCCCTCAAAAGGCATTCCTGTTGTTCTACAGTCCTTCTATTCACATGATCTGAGTCCTTGTGCTATTTCTTTAGCTGAAATTGAAGAATGTCGTAAAAGGACGTCGTTTTAGGACTCTGGAGAGCATTCAGTAGTGCTCGACATGTTAAAGGTCGTACTAGTTGAAGCCTTTCAGTACTTCTACCAAGATTGGGAACAACGACACTACCGGCGTATCGCTGCCGAAGGGAACTGCTTTGAAGGGGATAATTGTGTTGCTTGAAAAAAAAAAAATCGGTAGATTAAAAATAAGTCTCGTTAGCTTCGTCCTGCATCTTGTATGAACCGCGACACTTGATGCAAACAAGTGAAATGCCCCTGCGTTTATCTCTTCAAAGTTCTAACCAATGTTCATTCCAGATATCTAATGGAAATTGTTAAGATGTATGTGAACTACTTGTACAGAATCCATGATGCTCTCGAACGGTATCTGTAAGTACTAGCGATGTAATGATATTCAAAATCTGCGGGGCACATACGGGCGAAATGTATGTGGTACCATTGTCACTTTGACGGCTTGTGTGCTGGGACAAAAATTGTGTTCTGCGTATCTGAAAGCTCACTCCATAGGTATTTCTACTCCGCGGTCTGTTTCTGTGATGCTGTTCCCACCGCAGAACAGCAGGCACCAACGTCACCAGAGGCAGCTGGCATCGCCCAGTCCGCTACCCCTACCCCTCTGCCACCCCTACTCCTGCCCCCCACCACACCTCCACGCAACGCCGGCCATCGCAGGCGTCCTTCTATCGGCTCATAGGGCCTCTCATCCGTTATGTACGCTCCGCTCGCCAGTAATCCCCAGCGCCTACTAATGCCGAGGGATCGCTGCCGATACGGTTCTGCCATCCGCCGCGTTGGGCGCCGAGACGATTCGGCGACGCCTGCCGTCGGGTTTGGCCGACAGCGGCAGCACAAGTGACGGACGCTCATTTACCTAAAAGCACCGCCGCCGGAACTGCTAATACTACCAGCTCTGTTGGTCAGCTCCAGAATTCATGCCGCGCTGAAGCATCTGCCACGCTTCCATTTCCACCCCCTCCCCATGTTCTGATGTCGTCTCGTAGCGACTTTGACTAGAGTCAACATTTCGCTTACGTTCCGCTTCACGCTCCTCTGGCTCTGATACGGAACTTGGTGTTTGGTCCGGTGCCTCAGAAAGCGTCTTTTTTTTTTAGGCGTAGACTCTCGTACAGCTCGTGAGTCGTGCGACTAGAGAAAAGTCTTATTCAAACTCCGAGGTTATCTCCCCCCCCCCCTCTCTCTCTCTCTCTCTCTCTCTCTCTCTCTCTCTCTCTCTCCACACACACACACACACACACACACACTCCGTCCCTCCCTCCCGCCTCTCTCTCTCTCTCTCTCTCTCTCTCTCTCTCTCTGTGGTATCCACTTTCGATACCACACTTAGGGGTTGCAGTTATCGACTGTGGGCCGTATTAGTATCGTTGGACCCGCGAGTCGCGACCAGCGCCGCTCCGTGGCTTGTATCAAGTTTCTAGCGGGCTCACGTCCACTCTTTCTCCGGACGTCAAGTAGTAAAGTAGCATAGCCTACAGCTGATAGGAAGCAATCTCTAACAAGGCGCTTAGTAACGTATGGCCTAAGTGAGGCCTCAATAGCTGTTGTTTGTTGTTGTGGTCTTCAGTCCTGAGACTGGTTTGATGCAGCTCTCCATGCTACTCTATCCTGCGCAAGCTTCTACATCTCCCAGTACCTACTGCAGCCTACATCCCTCTGAATCTGCTTAGTGTATTCTTCTCTTAGTCTCCCTCTATGATTTTTACCCTCCACGCTACCCTCCAGTACCAAATTGGTGATCCCTTGATGCCTCAGAACATGTCCTATCAACCGGTCCCTTCTTCCAGTCAAGTTGTGCCACAAACTCCTCTTCTTCCCAATTCTATTCAATACCTCATTAGTTATGTGATCTACCCATCTAATCTTCAGCATTCTTCTGTAGCACCACATTTCGAAAGCTTCTATTCTCTTCTTGTCTAAACTGTTTATCGTCCATGTTTCACTTCCATACATGGCTACACTCCATACAAATACTTTCAGAAACGACTTCCTGGCACTTAAATCTATACTCGATGTTAACAAATTTCTCTCCTTCAGAAACGCTTTCCTTGCCATTGCCAGTCTACATTTGATATCCTCTCTACTTCGACCATCATCAGTTATTTTGCTCCCCAAATAGCAAAACTCCTTTACTACTTTAAGTGTCTCATTTCCTAATCTAATTCCCTCAGTATCACCCGACTTAATTTGACTACATTCCATTATCCTCGTTTTGCTTTTGTTGATGTTCATCTTATACCCTCCTTTCAAGACACTGTCCATTCCTTTCAACTGCTCTTGCAAGTCCTTTGCTGTCTCTGACAGAATTACAATGTCATCGGCGAACCTCAAACTTTTTATTTCTTCTACATGGATTTTAATACCTACTCCGAACTTTTCTTTTGTTTCCTTTACCGCTTGCTCAATATACAGATTGAATAGCATCGGGGAGAGGCTACAACCCTGTCTCACTCCCTTCCCAACCACTGCTTCCCTTTCGTGCCCCTCGACTCTTATAACTGCCATCTGCTTTCTGTACAAATTGTAAATAGCCTTTCGCTCCCTGTATTTTACCCCTGCCACATTCAGAATTTGAAACAGAGAATTCGAGTCAACATTGTCAAAAGCTTTCTCTAAGTCTACATATTGTAGAAACGTATGTTTGCCTTTCCTTAATCTATTTTCTAACATAAGTCGTAGGGTCAGTATTGCCTCACGTGTTCCAACATTTCTACGGAATCCAAACTGATCTTCCCCGAGGTCAGCTTCTACCAGTTTTTCCATTCGTCCGTAAGGAATTCGCGTTAGTATTTTGCAGCTGTGACTTATTAAACTGATAGTTCGGTAATTTTCACATCTGTCAACACCTGCTTTCAAAAAAATGGTTCAAATGGCTCTGAGCACTATGGGACTTAACTTCTAAGGTCATCAGTCCCCTAGAACTTAGAACTACTTAAACCTAACTAACCTAAGGACATCACATACATCCATGCCCGAGGCAGGATTCGAACCTGCGACCGTAGCGGTCGCGCGGTTTCAGACTGTAGCGCCTAGAACCGCTCGGCCACCCCTGCCGGCAACACCTGCTTTCTTTGGGATTGGGATTACTATATTCTTCTTGAAGTCTGAGGGAATTTCGCCTGTCTCATACATCCTGCTCACCAGATGGTAGTTTTGTTGGGCCTGGCTCTCCCAAGGCTGTCAGTAGTCCTCAATGGCTATAATTATATTTATGCTGCCAAGAAGAATCCTGTACAACCAGTTAAGTGCAATATATATTATTTTTTACCAACGACTTCTAATTATTTTAGTCGTTACAGATACAAACCATGTAGCCAGCACCGTATCGACCTACTAAGAAACCTGCTGTGATTTATATGTTTCTATTTAGCACTGGCCACCAGTCAACATTGGCGACAACTCGTTCGTCGTTATCATAACACTCTCTCTCACGTACAAACATTTATGGATTAGACTAGAAGGCAAAGTCGTTAATAAAGTGGTAACGCTATAGTTCTGTCAGGAAGACACTTTGAAATGTACCTCTGATAATGAAAATTAGGGCCCTTCATTCGTAGTTATCCATAAATCCTTGCCACTTCATGGGTCCTTTTGCTACTGGCGATTTCTCGACTACACAGTACTCACACCCGAACCTCCAGGTGTCAGACACTCAGATCGGTACCAAACGTTGTGTGTCGACAGAGTATCAACCAAAATACCGATTTAGTTTGTGCTGTGTGCTGTCGTCTTGTAGAACATGCGTAAACACGCAGTACAGGCAAATCATATCTGTGAGCTGTAAGTCTTATGATCACTCGTAGGTGAGTTGTTAGAGCTTCAGATCATCGTGCTAAAGGTCCCGAGTTCGGAACCCACTGATGGTGAATTTTTTTAACAGATTACACAATGAAATTGTTATACGGGAGAACATTTTTCTGCCATGTAGAACGACATTTCACAGTTTGAAGCAGTGTTCTTTTGGCAGTCTGCATTCGCTTCGTTAGTTGAAAGTGGCAAACTGTTCCGTACATTTGTGCAGATAACACCACAGCTACCTATACAAAAGTAGTCTGTAGGTTTGCTACTTTCAACTGACGAAGCGAAAGCAGACTGCCCAAACAACATTGCTACAAACTCTGAAACGTCCTTTTACATGGCAGAAAAATGTTCTCTCGTATAATAAATTCACGCGTAATCTATTTAAAAAAATCGTCATCGGTGGATTTCGAACTCGTGATCTTTAGTACTACGGTCTGACGCTGTACCAACTTTTTTTTCCCTTCTGATCTCATTTTGTTCGTTGCACTTGTTCGGGGCGCATCCCATGACACCTGTTCAAGTTCATTGTTGTTCCGTTCACTTAGTTTTTTTATTACGGAGGGCAGCTAACCCTATGACCGAACACGATGAGCTACAATGCCGGCAACCAACTCAGCTGCATACCAGACATTTTCACATTTAAAGCTCACAGCTACGTTTTTCGTATAATCCGTTGTTATGGTGTTACTTTTAATTACCGTTTACTCATCTTCTGATGGATGACAGCACACAGCACGAACTAAATCGGTGTTTTGGTTGATACTCTATCGACATACAACGTTTGGTACCGACTGAGTGTCTGGCATCTGGAGGTTTGGGTGGCAGCGTCTTTAATTGAGCTCCATACAACTGTTTGCGGACGAAGCTGTTGTGTTCAGAGAAAATACATTGCCAGAATATTCTAGAGAAGGAAATGATACACAGAGGATCGATGCTTGATGGAATGAAGATCAAAGAAGAGCAGCGCGTTTCGTCGCAGTTCGTTTACTCAGCGTGAGAGCCTCGCGCATATGCTCAAGGAACTACAGCGGCAGACGCAGCAGGGGGAGATTTGTGCGAAATCAAACATAAGAGATGTTGGTTGTTTAATACATCACGCGATGGAGATTTATTTAGACAATAAGAAATAAGTTGATGTGATAGAAGAACAATTAATACTTAAATTATGGAAGGAGAAAGTGTTTATTTTTATGAACTAGTAACTGATACCAGTGACAAATTTTAGGAGAATGAACGGAGAGCTACAATGGGAAGAATGATGCACTGGCAAAATTTTACACTGATTTCCTGGATTTCATTGTTTGTACGGATGTAATAGTAATTAGGTGTCTCGTATCTCGTTGAATGTGGGATTTGATATTAAAGTCTCTTTGATGTTTTTATCATTCTGCGAAAATGGAAATCTGAGATAATAAAGAGAAAGCTTTCCTAACCCTTTTATTCGCCTTTCTAGCATTATAAACTGTCAGTTGCCAACATGGACTCATATACGCTACTTTTATGTACCAAATACGTTTGAAGCCGGAGTAATAATTAATCATATTGTTCTTCTACAGAATGGTGGCTGAACTTATTACGAAAAGCATCAGTCTGCCACGAATAATTACTCAGAACTAAATTCTGACAATGTCCGCACCTTCGCTGAAAGGAAGACAATTGCTCGATCAGAGAGTAACAAATATGTACATCGTTGCCTTGCTAAGAATCGCAGAGGGCAGCGTATTAAAATATTTCGCGTTAAAATTACTTTTCCAACGTTGGAGTCTCGAAATTAAATATGAGATGTTATTAGCTATCAGAACATACAGGCCAATCCTCATTCTGCTGGAAATCCAGTAAGGGGTTATTATGAACAGAGGTCATTTTGTGTACTGGGAAAAAAATCACTACAGTAATGATAACTTAATGATACGTAAATAATCATATCAAAATAATACAATAATAATAATAATAAGTTGTAACAAGTGTTTCACATCTGAATGCTGTCATAGGGAACCAATATAAGCTGCTGAATGGACAGTAGTTTGTTTGCTACGAGTTTCGACCAACATGATCGCCGTCCTATGACATATAGAGTACTTCAATCTCTTTGTGATAAATGTCTAGGGATGATAGATTGCGTCATGGAAGACAACTGTAGGTAGAGACGAATTACTCATTGACGCTTTCCGGCGATTCTAGACGTCGTTCAGTGCCACTCAGAGGCGTCGAAAGGTAGAACCCAACGGTGTTCGTATGCAATGTGTGTTGTCTGTCAGCCAGTCATCTGTTCTACATTACAGGCAGTATGCTGAGCAAAGTTCTGAGTGGCTTCTCTGCTTAGAGACACTCATTTTTGTGGTTTTAATGGTTTCCTTGTCGAAAAGTTCTCTCTCAAATTACTGGGCTTGATAGTATGCTGCACATCTGGTTGGCAGATCCTGCTAATTCGGTGACCGACCAATACTAAATGACACCTAGCGTTGCTGGGAAATGTCGTCGAATATTTTGTCCCTAGGAAATGTTGTTCCCATGGCATCTGTGTACCCTAGACGTTTGTCGCAAAGACTTTGAAACACCCTGTATGATGACGCCATAACATACACTAAGGTGACGTAAGTCACGAGATAGCGATACGAACATTTAAAAATGGCAGTAGTAATCCGTACGAAGTTATAAAAGAGGAGTACATTGCCGGAGCTGTCAGTTGTACTCAGGTGATTCATGTGAAGCGGTTCCCGACGTGATTATGGCCGCACGACGGGAAAAAACAGACTTTGAACGCGGAATGGTAAATGGAGCTGGACGCATGGGACACACCATTTCGGAAATCGTTAAGGAATTCAGTATTCCGAGGTCCACAGTGTGAATAGCGTGCCGAGAATAACAAATTTCAGGCATTACTCCTCACCAAGGACAACGCAGTGGCCGATGGCCTACACTGAACAAGCAAGAGCACAGCGTTTGCTTAGAGTCGTCAGTGCTGACAGACAAGCAACAGTGCTTGAAATAATCTCAGAAATCATAGTGGTACGTACGACGAGGGTATTCGTTCGGACAGTGCCTCGAAATGTGGCGTTAATGGGATATGGTAGCAGGCGACCGACACGAGCGCCTTTGCCAACACAACGACATCGCCTCTCCCGGGCACCTGACCATATCGGTTAGACTCTCGACGACTGGAAAATCGTAGCCTGGTCAGATGAGCCCCAATTTCACTTGGTAAGAGCTGATGTTAGGGTTAGAACGTGGCGCAGACCCCACTAAGCCTTGGACCTAACTTGTCAACGAGGCACTGTGCAAGCTGGTAAGTGACTTCGTAATGGTGTGAGCTGTTATCACATAGAATGGACTGGGTCCTCTGGTCCAACTGAACCAATTGAGACAATTTGAGGCCATTCATGGACTTCATGTTCCAAACCAACGACTGGGTTTTTATGGACGATTATGTGCCTTGTCACCAGGCCACAGTTTCTCGCGATTGGTTTGAAGATTATTCTGGACAGTTCGAGCGAATGATTTGCCCACCGTGATCGCCCAACATTGATTCTATCGAGCGTTCAGGGGACATAATCGAGAAGTTAGTTCGTGCATAAAATCCTGCACCGGCAACACTTCCACTGTTATGGGCGGCTATAAAAAAGGCAGGTTGGGTTAATATCTTTGCAGGCGACTCCCAACGACTTGATGAGTCCATGCTACGCCGAGTCGCTGCACAACGCCGGCAAAACGGGGTCCGACACGATATCAGGAGGTATGCCATGACTTTTGTCACCTCACTTATACGACACAGTTAATACTGCGGTGTCAGGTGTGAAACTTAAAACCATACTTTATTTGCTACTAATTTGAGCCAAAATAGTCAGCATTTGGCGCACGTGCGCAAACGTTATAATTCCATGGAGTTTATGGTCGCAAGTATTCTCATTTGAATAGAAAACGAAACAAAGTCCACTTGTCGCCGTTACAGATATACTTTGAGTAAAATAGTGCCGAGCCAGTCGCTTAAATATTTCTCGATCGCCAAGTGCTTGATTTGTTACCTGGCCTGTAGCTATATGCGTGACTAGCTGCAAGCCGGCAACGTTGTCCTCCAGCGCTGCAGTCTGTTAACCAGAAAATTATTTAATTCTGGCTATACGAGGTGCAATCCAAAATTTTCGGGACTGGTGCTGCCATCTGTTTAAAACCTTACCTTTGGACTGACAGTCACCATCACCCTCGAAGTAGTTCCCATCTGCACGTCCACACTAGTCCCAGCGCTTCTGCCACTGGTGAAACGTTTTCTAGAAGTCCTGTTCTTTGAGGGTGTTTATCTCCGCCAGCGATGCTTCTTGAATCCTCTCTAGAGTGTCGAACCGACGGCCTTTCAACTTGAGTTTGTTTTGGGAATAGCGCGAAGTGCCAAATCTGGCAAGTACGGTGGGTGGGGTACAACCGCCATGTTGTTTTTTGCCAAAAAGGTCCTGGTGAGCAAAGACGTGTGACAGGGCGCGTTGTCGTGATGAAGCAGCCAGTTACCTTGACGCCAAAGTTCGGGCCGTCGTCGCCGCACGTTTTCACGGAGCCGTCGCAAAACGTCACAGTAGTACACGGAAATCACTGTTTGGTTGGGTGGGGCGAATTCTTTGTGCACAATTCCCTTGGTATCAAAGAAAACTATGATCACGTTCTTCACTTTGCTCTTCACCTGTCCCGCTTTTTTGGTTCTTGGAGAGCCCGGGCTCTTCCACAGGGACGATTGTTGCTTTGTCTCTGGGTCATAACCGTAAATCCAGGTGTCGTCGCCGGTGATAACCCGTGACAAGAAGATTGGATCACCAGATGCGGTCTGACGAAGGTCAGTGCACACTTCAACACATCGTAAAATCGCCACACACCAAAGACAGAGTATTACGGAAATCACTGTGGACATGCAACATGTCCTCCCAGCTGAATGCCACTCCGCACACTGACTCATCAGATATGCAGCTCTCGCCACCTAGCGGTGCAAAGATCTACTACTCCTGCTTTCCAGATGGCAGTCCCGAAAATTTTGGATTCCATCTCCTATCAGTCCTCACTCTTTCCTTAGTGCACTTCTTGTGTCCGACTGTAGGAGGACACGAACCATACTTAACAGTAAATGGGCTGTTGAAGAAAAGGATACCTTAGCATGCGAATGTTGGTCGTCTTCGGTTGAAGGCACAAAGGAGTACTACGGTGCGTTACGAAAAGTGATGTCTTACTTCGCCTGTGTTACGCAAGAGTGCTGCTTGACTCGAGACTGACACTGGCATCATTGAGGCCTCGTTTTTGGCCGTGATTTGCCCGCTGGCTAATCGGTGAGGAACAGATAGACGCAGACCTTGGATTATTAGCGACGCGACGGTCTCGCGGCTGTCGCCGATTGGTCGTTTAATTAACAGGGGAGGGGGTGGGGGTGGGAGTAGGGGGAGGCACCGCACCGGGACGCTAGCAGCACTTAACCGTAATTGGCGGTGGGGGGAGCAACAGAGGGCCTGCGTTGGTAGCAAGTGTGGTGCTGGCCACGTTACGCCGGACGCCGCGCACATAGCGCGGGCTCTCAACTGCCCGCCTGGGAACTAGTGCCGATTAGCATTCGCTCTAATGGGCGTCAGCTATCGCGTGCACTGGCCGAGCTACATCCGGAACTAGGCCCGTTGCAAATCGTCAGTATTCGCTGCCGGGTGACATTGCTCGAAGCTCCTGTTATCGCCGAATTTCCTTACTGGAATATTTTTTCAAATATATTCGAAAATGGAATGTTGTGATGCAGCTCTCCATGCTACTCTATCCTGTGCAGGGCTCTTCATCTCCCAGTACCTACTGCATCCTTCTGAATCTGCTTAGTGTATTCATCTCTTGGTCTCCCTCTACGATTGGAATTATTATAATCTTCTTAAAGTCTGAGGGAATTTCGCCTGTCTCATCAATCTTGCTCACCAGATGGTAGAGTTTTGTCAGGACTGGCTCTCCCAAGGTTGTCAGTAGTTCTAATGGAATGATGTCTACTCCCGGGGCCTTGTTTCGACTCAGATCTAAATGTATGGAATGTATGCAGCATTAATCTCAGAGTGAAATAGAAACAGTTTACTTAGCATATCATAGTCTGGATTCCAGAAGGGTTGCTCCACTGACCCAGTCATCCATTAGATCATTGCCGGTAAGGATTGTAAACGCATGGATAAATGATCAGCCGCAACAATGTGTAAGTATGGAAGAACGTGAAATACGGAGAAATACTTATTCTAATACTATAGAATTTAACATCGATTCTCAAACTCAGTGGTGGCTGCTGTGTAAGAGCACAAGAGCACCCTAACTTCTGACATTTACCGATTAACTCGTTATTTTTCTTTGAATCCTGTTAAACGTAACATAGACGCAGTAATCTGAAATATAAGGCACTTAAACCTACCGTGCTGTGCTGCATTGCCACTCCTCTAGACTCCGTGAAACTTGGCATCAGGGTCGCGAACACACCTTCAGTTATGCACGTTTTAAGGAACTTTTGCGCGTGCGCAACTGGCATGACGTAATTGCCTTATGGGTCGAATACATGAGAATTTTACTAACAGTGTGCACGGTTCATGGCGAGCACAGCTAACTCTTACCGCTCAAAGTTCACGTCAATGCCACCCGGTGGTAGCACACTGCAGCAGACGTTTATCCCCGTTCGCTTGGCAAAAATGCCGCTACATGATATCACATTCCTCAGATGTGACAATTCACTCACTGTATCGTAAAATTAGATCGGACGCCAGTATATGTTATAGTTGGAAAAACCAAACCTATTTTCTGGGTTACTGAATGTGTCATAGTATATTAAGATTTCTATTTATTCATAATTGTTTCTCAGTAATGATAAGGGTAAACACCTATCTTTGAAGTACAATGACGGTGAAAAGGCTTTCGGAATTGGCAATGCTTGTAGTTGAGGAAAAAGCTTGTCAATGATACTAAATACTTCAGTCATAGCGTGATCGAGACATTTTTGCGATTTAAAAATAGATGCGTGGCTTTTCTTTATAATATGCAGTGTTAGTCAAGCGACAGTATACTTTTCTCTATTTAATGTGTACCTGCAGTGCAGTGTAACGTGTATTAACATTAACTGTTGTGTGGACTACATGGAAGAGCAAGAAATTTCATACGAGGAAATTTTGCTTTTCTTCTGCTTCAGAAATTGAGCTCTGTGAGAGGTAGTACTTCAGTAATACCGTGTTAATATTTAGCTGACGAAACTGAGAGTAGAGAAAGCTTCACATTATGTCGTTTTTCCCCAAAATTGTACTTAATTATGTACAAATTAACAAAATTCCACAAAACCAATTTTTTTTCGTCAGACAAGTTATGCACATTATTATCATCATCTTCATCTTGTTATTATTATTGGCAGCGGGCGCAGCTATATAAAATTGTTCACATCATACCTGTGATACGGCGTATGATATTTCACACTTCCAAGTTTATTTTAATATAAAAGTTTGTGAACACCCAAAATGTATACTAACGAGCCGCCATTGCTCCAACTGAAGAAATTTTTCAGAAATTTAACTGTTTCTGATACCTCATTTAAAACGTTATTGTTGCACTAAAAAAGGTTTTCTTCTTCAGACGGAGTCTTGATCAGGGGTTGACGAATCTCTTATCACATTCCCTCAGTTACTTGTTTCGTGTGGTCTTACTCTGCGCAACACCTCTTGCAGCACAGCAACAGCAAATAAGCTTTGAATTTTGCACAGAGTGACCACGGGGCTTATTAAAAACGTTTCTTTAACAATTTTATTCTTAATAGTGCCGTGACAAGTTTTATTATTGGAACTACCTTGTTGTCGCGTCTTTAAGAACAGGGTCCCGCTATAAACGATGTACGAAAACCAAGACTTAAGCGTTTCCTGGAAAACCATGTTAACAGCAAAATCTAAATGCCCGGGTAGAAGTTTGAGCTGGCATTCTCCCAAATACGAGTTCAATGCTTTAACGAGACGATTTGGTGCCTTGAGAAACAGATCCCTGTTGGACATACCTCCTTCATGTCGAGAAAACTATGTCCGCTGATTATTTTCGCAACAAGAAAAGTAACCTGATGTTGGCACTCGAATGCGGGAAATAACAATTACGAAAACAACCACTTCGACAATCCCCCCCCCCCCGCCCCTGCCACAGGGGATTTTTTTTTTGGGGGGGGGGGGGGATCTTCGTTAGTAAGCCGTAGTAGGTCTATGATGGCCGACATGAGGCTTCTCTGAAAAATTACCTGGTAAACAATAATGGAAAATGTGTCTAGAGTCGGCAAAAGACTGCTCCCCGCTATTTCTCTTTGTGGAATTGTTTTCTTTCTGCACTAAACAATAATAGAAATTATCAGCCAGTTTTATTCTAACTTTAACATAGCTCAAGGGTCACATTTTACCCAATACACCGTAAGTCTTGTTGTTTAGTTTGCGTTAAAAATTATCATTTAAGGATGTACTTTTCATTGACAGGAGTCTGTATTCATTTTCGCTACATTGGTTTACTTGGTCAAAAGTATTACATATAGAATACAAGAGATGTGTTATCGCATATGAAAATTCTTATAATAAATGGTTTCGTTAGAACGTTCAAAACACTCGTGGAATTCTCTGGTAACTGCGTTTAGAGGATGACCAAGTTATTTACAGCATACGCTCCTACTACGCACACACTACATGTGATCTCCTTGTTTCTTTGCATCATAATCATCATCATCATCATCACCACCACCATCTTACTTATTCCAAAGTAAAACCTTTCAGTGGGGGCATGAAGGGGATTCGCAAAACTGCTCCCTTGTCTATATGAATGTAATTGACGACTTTATCTAGTTACAAGCAGCCAGCAAGAAATATCGACTTATTTCGAAAAAAAATTAATTCACTCTACAAAATCATCGACTATTCTCTGTGAGAACTAAGTCTAGGACGTGCTGCAGCGCTGCGTGTTTCAAGCGTTAGATTTAATACGTATGTTTCAAGGAGCAGAAAATGCCGTGTCTCAGAAAACCAACAGAACAATTCAAAAGGTTAATTATAGCCTCTTTCTGTGTAACATGTGTTGCCCACGTGACGTATCGTTGATACTGAAAATGTGCATTTTTCTTAGCTCGATACCATGAGTTGCGAAGCTTCATACTTATTCCAAAGTAAAACACCTTTCAGTGAAAGTAAGAAGGGGATTCACAGAACTACTAGTATTTAGAAAATAGATATTCTAATGGCGATTTGGATCTCACTTTAAGACGCAAAACTTGTTAATATACTTGTTCAGCAAAGCAGCGTGTTGTTCGAATTCTTCAGCTATTTGGTTCAATGATAATTATCTTGTACTGACATTCTACAGATAACATACTAACACCATTCCACGATGGTCTGATACATGTAATCTCTGTAAGCAAGCCTATGCGCCTTATTCTCATACGTAAACGTATTCGTGAATGAAAAACAGCTCCCGATAGAATTTAACGGAACAACTATATGTCGATCATTGTGGTCAGATTCTGAAACAGACGGTTACAAATAAATTAGTCGCTGAATGTCGTGAAATAACGAAACTTCAGCGAAGTATGCATTAAAAATAGCCTGTTCGTAGCTGCTTGAACAAATAAATCGCGTGCATGAGGTTCCTTAGTAGATTGAAACCAACACTAATTTGCTGTATTCTGTAGAATGCACCGAAAGGAAATACTGTTACACTTTCGAAAGCAAAGTGAAAAAAGACAGGATTACAGACTTCCGCGTGGTATCAAACGTATTCTGCTTTGGAAAAAAATTTCTGAATGAAATTCCGATGAAATGTCCGTTCCAGCGGACGCTAGGAGGTATGTCATAGCTCTGACGATGCAGTTTCAATCTCTAACGGATGTTCAAATGTATTCAAATCAATATGAACATAAAATACGCATGGCCACAACCACATAGAAGTGATGGGGCGGGGGGGTTGCGGGAAAGGCATCAGCTGGAGCTAATTGAAAACGAATCTCCTCTCTTTTTAAATCTCGCCGTAAGTGATATTTGTTGTAAACCAAAAAGCCATTGCATTATAGTATAATTAAATGAAGTACTGGTGTTTCCAGCAAACACGAACGCAATTGGTTTTAAAGCAAAGTTGTAATGTTTAAATAAAAGAGATGAGAACTGTTCACCGACGTTGTGGGAAGTAGAGTTACATGTAAATTTAAAAGATCTACACATTTAACTTTGGATACGAAAGACTCTTATTAACGTTTGTCACGAAATATAACTGTAGGTGCCTATATACAAGGGTTATTCCAAAAGTAAGGTCCGATCGGTCGCGAAATGGAAACGACTATGAAAATCCGATAAAGCTTTGCACAGATGTGTTGGGTAGTGTCTCTAGTATAACCCCGGTTAGCATCACGTCGCTCTTCTCATTTCTGAGCTCGCAGTGAGTGCGTAAAGATGTCTAGAAAATAGTGTCTGCCGCCAAGTACGAGGGCCTGGTGAGAAATTTCGCCTGAAGCTATGCAGCCAACATTACATAACTGTCGTGCTGTTTCGTCTTCACGACAATTCTCAGCCGCATTCTGCAGGGGCAATGAAGATGCTCCTGCATCGTTTTCAAATGGAAATGTTAGATTACCCACAATACAGTCCGCAATTGTCTCCCCCTGAGTTTCATCTCTGGTCACATAAACCGCTGTCTTTGACGACAACATTTTGACACAGACAACGAGGTGTAGGCCAGCGTGGAGAATTGGCGGAAAGCACTGGCGGCTGCCTTCTATGATGAGGCTATTGAAAAGTTGGTACAATACTATGACAAAAGTCTAAGTCAGAACGGCGACTACGTAGAGAAGTAGCTGAAAGGTGTAGCTAATTGTTACAAGTAAAACATTTCTGATGTTCACTGTGGTTTCAATTTGGCAATCAATCGGACCTTACTTTTAGAATAACCCTCGTATTATCTGCTTCAGTTACAAGGATCAGGCTCAGTATATGCTTCTGTCACCAACAATCTGTACACTCAACTTTGGTAGACGTACGGTTCACCATGCTATGGATGCTACATTTCCTTCATGTCTGCAAAGTGTTGGATGGCATTACATGTGCGTGAACGGGACATGTTTAATTCGAATCGACAGCAAGCTAGTTACGTTAGAACATGGCCACTAGGCGTCCGCTTATCAAAGTTTTTGATGACACTGTAAGAGAAAAATAAACATGATCCATGTAGGTGTTCAACACCACTATACGTCCTTCAAATACGCGGAACTGATTAAACAACCATCTTGGCGAAGCATTAACGTCTAGGTACTGCGTCAGATAGCCCACCGCAAGGATAGTAAAACTTTATTTTAAGTGCATGCATTTTTATTCTACAATTTGTTGTCAAAGCTACTAAATACCAGTATAATCGAATTGGTCCCAATGTCAACTTCCCCTCATTATTTAAGAGTTCATTACTAGCAGATTCGAATCTCCAAAAAACTAATTTTACGGACATGTATGTAGTATCCCACAACAATGAGAGAGTATAAGACATATTTGGAAGATTTATCATGTGATACGTTTGCTAAAACCAAACGAAACCTTCAGTTTGCTTTTTGTGAAAAGTGTTAGATATCGTGGTATAATTATCATTTCCAGTCTAACTCTTGATATTAAATTTCAATTTTATTATCCGTTACAGGATTCGTTCTTTTTTGTATTTTGTCTGAATACAGCGATGATTTGAGTTCTGATGTAACTTGCACATCACAAAATATTGTACCAGTTACTTAATTGCCTAATAAATGCATTACGTATTGTTATTATTGGAAATATCAGCATGTTGTACCTCGCAGGATTGAATGAGGCAAGGATTTTTCGAACCCCACCCTAATCGCTAAAATTAAGCATGGGGGTTTGCGGACGAGTATTTTAAGTCTTCTTCTTCCGGATCCAAGTCCAGTATCTTAATCACTGTGGCACCTTTTTCCATAGCGAAATTACAAATTGAGTGCACCGACGAGGAACAAAATTAGGAGGTACTAGAAAGATCAGGCGAAGAATAAAGTAAATTTAAAGTAACCGTAGAAGGAAAGATCAAATTAATTGAGGCTCTGAGAACCATAAGGGCGCAAAGTATACCGTCACAAATTTTGAGATTGTAGGATGTACACATGCTCCTGACATCTGTTGATCTTATGGGGAACCAACTTTATCTTTGCTGCATATATATGAATGTTTGTGAAAAGCTGTCTTTCTGCTTCCTCTGACACTCAGTTCCATATTGGCCCAGAGCACAAATTTTCATTACTGCATGAACGCTCACTGGCTGCACTGACGTCCATTTCTTCATAAATACTGGAAGCTCTTGAAGGAATTCCCGAACCCCACCACCACCATCCCACGTTCCGTGGTTTCAGCGTTCTAGTCTGTAACATTTAAGTGTTACTGACCTAGTCTGTAACATTTAAGTGTTACTGACCTCACTACCAAAAGTTGATACTTATGGTAACAAAGTAAGTTTCAGAAATTTTACAATGATGAAATTTTCAACAGGTTGCCATGAACTTCATTGGAGTCGTCGGAGGCAACCATTTTCTTCAAGTCACATCGAGGGAGACCAAAATTTACTTCCCCGCAGTTTGTAAATATCTTGCAAAATCTAGCACCCATATACGTAGGTGGAAGACAAACACCATCCTTGAAACACAAAGACTTAACAGAACTATTAGATCAAATTTGAAGCACACACAGTTAATAAAATTACTAGATTTCATGCCTGATGTGAACAAAGTTTTATATGAACCTCAAGCCAGAGAATTTGCTGACAGGTGTGAGGAAGTCGAGTGAATGCTTTGCAGACGCCGACATTGTCAAAAGACACGCCCGGAGGGGTCTGAAGTAGCGGCTGGGCTAGAGGTTCCGTTACTTCGCAGAATCTTAGCGAAAACACTTTCTGGCGGGCTACCAGCGAGGCGTGAGAATGACTTGTGTACCCAGGCAGTTGTGGCGGGAAAATTCCCGCGCTTTCTGCAAAATAGTAACTGTGATTGGCTTGCTCAGGGCATAGCTCCGTGACGTAGCAAAATCAGCGCAGAAATTGGCGCCAAGAATCTCCATTGGTGGAATGGTAGTGCTCCGGCAATAGAGTGGAATTTTCCGCCGGTTTTCGAGTTGCTGATTGGAACGTTTAACCAAGGCCACTGTCGTGGGGGCGGGAATGTTGTGTGTTCGGCCTGTACGGGTGCTCTAGGTAGTCGGCTCTCGCCTTTCGGTCGAGGACGTCGAAGCAACCAGCGATCGCCTCCGGTACGCCAGATCGTATGCTGGCAGTTAAGAAGACAGTTTGGTAATGTATGTCCGCAGCACCGGCAGATAGGGATTTTCCTAGGTGATAATCAGAGCTCAGCAGAGCGCGCCTGTTCGTCTTTTTCTAACTTTGTTCTGTCTTGAGTAGCAGCAATTAATGTTGTGTTAGCTGTGTGTCTCTCTGAAGATTTGAGTGGCAAGGAATTGGCTCCACATACCACTTCGTCATAAACCTCACAGCGTTTGTTTGAGTATCCAATTTGAGCCAATTTGATGTATTATAAATGTTTCATGTGTTTTTGTTTATTATTTTGTGTTTAGTCTTAATAAATCATATTGTTATTTTGGACAGAACTTTCATTCTGTTAATCGGTAGAGCAACCCATCATTTCTCACTACGTTAATGAAACCTTCCTTTATTTAACTTATTTATCAATTTAAATTATTGCAGGTGCCAAACTCTTTTCTACTCCACTTGCAGGGTTGATTACAGTCAGTTCGCGTATATTTTTTAATCCTTGTGCAACAGCAAAAGTCGGAGTTTGAATAGGGGGGGGGGGGGGGGCTTAGAGCATCATTTACATATGTAGATTCTAGAATTTAGTGTTAAATACACTGCTAGCCGCGGCACCTCGCATAGTTACAGAAGAGTAAACATAGTTTCACGCAGATACAGGCACATATTGGTCGTTGGTGCTTACTTCGTTCTTAATTCAGAGGTAAACATCGAAAACAAGAAATCACACTCGATTCGGATAGGCAGATTGTGTACCGGTTGTGGTTCTGTGTTAGGTGCGCTGTGGGCGGCCACATAGAGGTCGGCTTGTGTGCGTGTTCGCCTATTGTGATTTCCTTCTCTCGCCCACGCTGGGTCAGTCGGCTTTGTCTAGACATCTCATCTCTGATAGGGCGCAGCTGGCATGTTGGCCGCTTTATGAGAACCGCGTCACAGGAGTATCGCCCGAAATCCTTTGATGCAGTTTTCCGCCTCCGGCGCGCAGTCGCGTTATTAGAAGGACGGCCGACGTACAGTAGAAGTCTTTGCAGTTTCGTTACGGTGGCCGAAGAAGCCTCTCTCGACCCGCTGCGTTTTCCAGATATTATCTCCTGAAGGCTTCCCCTACTGGCGATAGTGTATACTGCTTGTTTTCTACCCAGTTTCATATTCTTCCTGCACATATGCTCCGCGTTTCTTCCGTGGAATGTACAGTCTCTTACGCGCCTGCACTCATAAAATAATTGTTTAGAGGAGTCTCTTACATCGCCGGATAAATTTTGAAAACCGTAAAAACGAACAAGGTGACGCTGTTAAAAGCAGCCCGCTTCCCCTTTGAATGAGAGTGCAATATTTCGACTTCTGAAATAAGGTGCAAAGCTATAACAATGGACAGTTTTCTACAATAATCGATTTTTAGCATTCTTCTGTTAGCATTTCAGTTTTATTACGTCAGTGAAGTTAGATTTTTCATTCTCTATAGAAGAAAGAATTGAAATTGTGGAAGTGTATGTGGAAACAGGTTCGATTAAGGAAACACGCGAAATTTTCGTGGTCAACTATCCATATAGAGGACTACCAGCAAAGAGAGAAATACAGAGTCTGTATAAAAAATTGGCGCAACTGCGGATCTGTGCAATATGTAAAACGACAAAGAATTACTTCAGTTCGCGCAACAGAAGTTATTGCAGACATTCGCCGAACAATTATTTATTCAGACCTCAAAGAGGACTACACTTAAATTATACTTATATGGATATGGTGTCTGTTCTTTCGCCGGCCGGTGTGGCCGTGCGGTTCTAGGCGCTTCAGTCTGGAACCGCGTGACCGCTACGGTCGCAGGTTCGAATCCTGCCTCGGGGATGGATGTGTGTGATGTCCTTAGGTTAGTTAGGTTTAATTAGTTCTAAGTTCTAGGCGACTGATGACCTCAGAAGTTAAGTCGCATAGTGCTCAGAGCCATTTTTTTCTGTTCTTTCGGACATGTCCGGAAGAACAGACATCATATCCATATATGTATATAGTTGTGTCAATACCGGCCATGACCTGTGCGGATCCACACATATTCCCCGAACTCTCACAGGACTTGGTAAGAATGCCTTCCACGAGTAATGAGTGTGTTGGGGTGGGACACTACGAATGTAGTGTGTGGACATACAAGGTGATAATGTGGATCTCGCTGGAGGCACGTGCGAGATAGTCCCTGCAGTCGCATTATCGTCTTTGCTCTCGGTGGCTCAGATGGATGGAGCGTCTGCCATGTAACAGGAGATCCCGGGTTCGAGTCCCGGTCGGGGCATACATTTTCACTTGTCCCCGTTGATATATATCAACGCCCGTTAGCTGCTGATGCTATTAATATAATTCTAATTTCATACACGTAAATTGGCCTAACAGTCGCATGTACGTAAAAGAGGTTGCCAGCTGGTATTGAAAAAGTCTTAATCTGAAGCCGTATCGTGTAACGGTTGTGCAGTAATTACGGGAGGGTGAGAGTCGGAAACATGTAGATTACTGCGCGTGGCTTATGAGTAACATCAACGATGGTTTGTGAGACCCGTTCAGTTACAGCATGGCTGATGAAGCACGGTTTCGTCTTTCCGATCATGCTAATTCACAGTACACAAGGTACTGGGTAACGGATAACCCCAAGATTGTCTGTCAGCAATCACTCCATGATGAAAAAATCAGCATTTCGTGCGGCGTAACAGCAACGCGCATTATTAGACGGATATTTTTTGACACTACACTCAACGCGGTTGCATACATGGAATTTTTTTATACATATTGTGCTGAACTCACTGAATATGAAAGACAATACTATTCCTTCCAGCAAGATGGGCCAACATGGTACACGTGTAAGGTGTCCCAGGAACGGGTCCGTGATGTCTTCACTGAGGAACGAACTGTTAGCAAACATTTATGGCCACCACGTCCGCCGGGTGTGATAACACGTCATTTTTTTGCTGTGGGGACTCTCGAAGAGCAAGATCTTTGAAGCAGATCCACACACAATACAGAAACTGAAAGATGCCATCAGCCGTGAAGTTGCCGCTATCGATATCCGAACTTTACGCCGGGTTTGTCTGAATATGCGTAGACGTGCACATCTGTGTATTGATGTTGGTTAGGGTCACTTTCAGCATCTACTACACACGTATTTTTACTGTATTTTTTTGTAGTAAATAAGTGGTAAGTCCATTTCAGCTATTCTTTTCTGTAATTTCACAGAGTTCCTTCATACTTACACGGGCTTCTTTTATCTGCGTCACCTTAGAATATGGCAGACTTCCATTTAAGGGTGGATTAGGGGGTAAAGCATGTTTTTTTTGCGAAAGAGATTGCCTACGAAGCACTTTTACCGCTCATAGAACAACACTCTCCTGTAATCCGATCCATACCCGGTCAGACTAAAAAGAAATGATGAACTTGTAGCAAGAAGCACAGTACGAAAGCTCATCGCCTTTCTTACCTAAGGCGGCAGACATTAAAAAAAAGCTGAATTTCTTGGAAAAATCTGATTAAATAATTACAGTTATCGATTTTCAGGATAGAGATTACAAACATTGCTCGATTATGTTTGGGCCTTTCTTTCCCTCGACCTTCGGCATCGCTCGTGGAGAAACCGTGAAGATAAAACTAGAACACCAATAAGAGTACACACGTAACACATATGCCGTCATTCGTCTCATCCTCCATCGTAAATCGAACGGGAAGAAACGCAAATATATCGTGCGATAAGAAGTACCTTCTGCCATCCACTTTATAGTGATTGGCAGAGTGTAGTTGTAGCTGTATGTTGACCAACTTTAATGTTCACAATTTACAGTCGCACAGACCGAAAATTATATCGGTACGGAGCACAGATCGCAAATTGTACTCAACGTTATATAGCATTGGTTTCAAGTAAACGCAGAGCGTACGCGATAAAGCACGTGTGTGACATGCCCACTGGCCTCAAGGGACACGTGTCTGTTTCAGTTCTGGTCCAGCAGTTTTTGCACAGATATTCAGATATATGCTTCGGAGCACACAGCGACTGTTTGATCTGCAAATAGTCAACGGACTCATGTATTTTCCTCAATAAGCGACACAACGGTACTGGATATACAGCTTTTTGGTAGTTCGAGGAACATACGTGGTTACGTAGATCCATAGGTTGTAGGATTCATTAGTACTTACCGTCTATCTTGTGAAAAAACTAAGCTCTCACGGGTCATCAAATATACTTTGTTACTGGATCGGAGTGCTCTTATCAGACAGAATATAGAATGCCATTCTTAATGGAGAGGAATTGTCAACGTGAAAGTAGTTTCTCGTGTACCCCAAGCCAGTGTTATAAGACTATCACTGTGCAGCAATCTAGTTTATAGTGTCGGCAGCTCCACAAGGCTATCCGTGATCCGTGCTGTTGTTTCTTGAGAAATAACAACGTTAGAAAATTGTAGCGAAATGCAGGAAAACCTACAGAGGACCAACGCTCGTCGCAGGGATTAGCAGTTGACCGTCAGCATAAACAGAAGTAACAGGTTGTAAATAAATAGGCTGACATAGTGGTTATGGTTCGATATCTCAGTTATCGAATAATCACTGGAAACGGTCACATGCAAGGGGCAAAGATCTGGGAGTGTGCGTATGGAGCAATGTAAAGTTGAATTACCGTATAAAACTTATCGTAGGAAAGGCAATTTCGTATTGAGATTCTTTAGAAGAATTCTGAGGAAGAGCAAAACATCAACGAAGGAGATACCTTATGAAACCCTCCTTCGACTAACATTTGTGTGTTGCTTCTCAGGCTTGGACTGACCAGGTATGATTGACAGAAAAAGCAGAGCATATTCAGAGAAGAGAGACGCGTTTCGCCACAGGTTGGTTCAGTATTAGCGGAAGCCAATTCCAATGGCAGACGATACAAAAGAAACATCGTGGTGTGTTTTACTGTTGCCGGCCGGTGTGGCCGTGCGGTTCTAGGCGCTTCAGTCTGGAACCGCGAGACCGCTATGGTCGCAGGTTCGGATCCTGCCCCGGGTATGGATGTGTGTGATGTCCTTAGGTTAGTTAGGTTTAAGTAGTTCTAAGTTCTAGGGGACTGATGACCACAGATGTTTAGTCCCATAGTGCTCAGAGCCATTTGAACCATTTTTTTTTTTTTTTTACTATTAGAACTCCGAAAACTTACATTTGTAGAAGAGTCAAACAGCGTATTGCTTCCTCCTATATACATCCCGCAAAAACACTCGCATCAGTCGCCGCTGTAAAAAGGGGGAAATAGCAATACACAAATTGTCCTCCGCCACACAACGTGAAATGTTTGCAAAGAATAGATGTAAATGTAACGTCCCTATCCAATAAACGAAGCCATGTGTCCAAAAATGTTTTTCCATTCTCGTGGATAACCTCAGTGTGGAACCTGGAATATACTTAGTATTCTGCGGCAAATGCTGTAAATGTCAGTTTCACATGGCAGTGAAGTTGACGGTAAAAAAAAAAAAAAAAGGTTCAAATGGCTCTGAGCACTATGGGACTTCACATCTGTGGTCATCAGTCCCCTAGAACTTAGAACTACTTAAACCTGAGGACATCACACACATCCATGCCCGAGGCAGGATTCGAACCTGCGACCGTAGCGGTCACGCGGTTCCAGACTGAAGCGCCTAGAACCGCATGGCCACACCGGCCGGCTAGTTGACGGTCAGTTCGCACGTCCTTCTCTTTGTTGTTTTCCACTCTCTGAGTCCAAATTTCATCCCAAGTTACTGTATAAATTGTGCAGCAAATTCAGTACGGAATATAATACGCTATTCAGTTCACCCAATTTGTTCAGCTGTAGCGACTTCATCCGTTTCCCTTTTCAAAACAGCTACTGCTTCTTACACATACATCACACACTTTCAGCGATTCGACAATTATGTGGCGGCAGTATTCTATTAATTGCTCTATTGTAAAGATCATCTGAGAACTAAGTTTAACATTACATCATTTTTAATGTTGTCATTAACAGTTCAGTGCGATCTACGAATGTGAGGTCATAATTAGTTTGTTCTCCTTGGCTCCTTACCGCCACCACAACCATCGTCATGTGGACGGTGATGGTAAGGATGCTAGTGGTAGAAAGTACCTTTGAACCACAGAACAATTATTTCTTAGGATTTTGTTTGAAATCTGCGAATCGTACTGCAGTATGATATTGCCAAATCCTTCACACATCGTGCGCTTGATAGCATAGCGTTATTCTGGTAATATGTACAGTACGTATCTGCAGCTCAAAATGTTCAAATGTGTGTGAAATCTTATGGGACTTAACTGCTAAGGTCATCAGTCCCTAAGCTTACACACTACTTACCTAAATTATCCTAAGGACAAACACACACACACCCATGCCCGAGGGAGGACTCGAACCTCCTCCGGGAACAGCCGCACAGTCCATGACTGCAGCGCCTGAGACCGCTCGGCTAATCCCGTGCGGCTATCTGCAACTCTACGATGTATTTTAAATATGTTGTGCATCATTAGCTGATTCTTTTTAGGTTCGGAGATGTTGTACATATGCCACTTACGTTCACTTCAGTCTTTCCCAGTTCCACTAGGGACATGAGGTTTTTTTTTAAATTGGATTATCGACACTCCAGAATTTGAACTATAATTTCCCTACATCCACTTTAGTTGCACAAAATGTTTGTAAGTCCTCTTTACGTATTTAAGAGAATGATGTTTTATCAGGTGCAGACCTTTTCACGAGACTTGTAATTGACATTTAATTTCAGATATCAACGTTTAATTAACTCGCATCGCTAATTCAACGTAATTCCATAATTACAATATACGAACGGCGTTTGTGAATTCCCTCTCGTCTCTAGAGTGTGGACGCTAATGTGTAAGCACAGTTCCACGTTAATTTATACTGCTTGCAAGTGGCGTAGTAAAGTCCGTGAACACCGGAGTCGGCGGAAGCACTGAAGTCAAAAATATGGCTCTGAGCACTATGGGACTTAACATCTATGGTCATCAGTCCCCTAGAACTTAGAACTACTTAAACCTAACTAACCTAAGGACATCACACACATCCATGCCCGAGGCAGGATTCGAACCTGCGACCGTAGCAGTCGCGCCGTTCCGGACTGAGCGCCTAGAACCGCTAGACCACCGTGGCCGGCGCACTGAAGTCACATAAACCATGAGGAACCTCAAGTGTGTGATCCGTGCAGAACTTGTCATAAATCCGTTTACTGAATCGTCGCCATACCAAGCTATGGTTTGCAATAAGCAAACTGTTGACTGTGACATTCCGGAGTGTGTGTGCACGAATGTCGACTGCATTCTGCCCACGGAAGTACTTCTAAGATTTCGCTCCACAATAGTTACTGCTCTTATGGTTACTGTTACACCGCCTAACTAAAAAAGTATGTTGGTAGCTTGGATCAGTTTTTTCTTCAGTATCTATGAAGCTCCTTCCTAATCATATGACGACAGAAAAACATGGGTAAAATAAATAGCAAATAACTTTTTTGCTGTGACGAAACCTAGAAGGATTTCTCATTATATAAGGACCAGTCACATGAAAACGAGTCAGATGGAAAAATGTAAGTACATTGTTTAATATTTTAAAAGTAATTGCTGAAATGCCTGGGCTCGCAGGACAGAGCGGATTAGGTTGTGGAAAGGGGCCAAAATGAGTTCCTGTCAATTGCACTCGACATACAAACTTTACTTATTAACACACAATATTACAAAAACTTTAATCGACCTCCTTCGATTAACTTTAGATCGGCTGAAGGCCACATTCAAAATCCAAGACGCAAGGCCTAAGCTCAATTGAAATCCAAGATTCTTCTGGAGGTTTCACCCAAGAATATTTTCTAAATCTTCAATCTAATCGGCTGAAGGCCTTAGCAATTTAATTTTAATGGAACTAGGCTGGAGGCTGCGTATTAAGTAATAAGAGGAGTTTCAATCAAAAGGCAGAAGGTCTTATCTTAAAACATTTCATATAAAATATAGAATAACAATCTCATGCCTTAAGGGCAAGAAAAGGACATTAATTTAAGAGATATTAATACTCGGTTTAAGGCCACACATCAACACAATAATTTAACGGATTAAGGCCTTAAAAGATTTGATGTAAAATTCGGCTGAAAGTCCAATATAAAAATATAACAATCTTATGTCTAAAGGGCAAGACAGGAACATTAATTCAGGATATATAAAAACTCGGCTGAAGGCCACACGTCAACCAAATAACTAAAACTCAAACAAGTTCCTTGTCCTCAGATTCCATTGATTCAACCATTTTCTGACGACGTCGATTGAAAAAAACTTCAGGCTGCCGCCCTGATTTCTCCTCACAGCTGCTTCCGCAAGAGGAACGATTGCTGCAGCCGTTTTCGGTAGCTACCTGGCCACCAGCTGTTCCATCTGCGCTACTGTTTTCTTTGAAGTACAAACAGACAATAATTAAAGCCATGAATAACCCGAAGAATTTACATTAAGACGAGGTGGTTTTAATTTACGCTCAATGCTGCTCTCCATAGGAGGTCGTAAATTTTGTGCTATATTTGCTCCGTTCGGATCCGGCCGTTACGTAAACAATGTATAATTAAATTTGAGAGCCTGAGAATAAATCAGTCATTCCGATAGTTAGTAATAAGGAGTGCTGATCATGACGCAGAGATAACGCTCCGCCGTGTTGGCTTGGCGTTTGTGGAGCTGTATTAGGAGATGCAAAGCAGTTAAAACTTGTTATATATATTTAAGACAATATTTCACTCCTTTCTGTGCCACACTGAGTAACGAGCAGTTTAACTTATATCTCCTTTTAATGAATTTTACGATTTTTTCCCAACTGCGAGTGATTTTTGGCATGAAGGAAGAAATACATTGTGATGCCGGAAAACAGAAGTATCGTGAAACGCCTTATCTGTTCTCTAATTCCTCAGGCACTCTTGATGGGTACCTGATCTACTCGTCATCGTGTACACCTTCGAACGACTGATACAATCACTTCCTCGCGCCAGTTATCGCCACACGCTTGGTGTCATAGCGTTTGTCGCGTGACTAGTCTAGTTCCAGGAGCTGCAGCTCTCCTCGTTTTGCTCATCTACATCTATACTCCGCAAGCTACCTGACGGTGTATGGCGGAGGGTACCTTGAGTACCTCTATCGGTTCCCCCTTCTATTCCAGTCTCGTATTGTTCGTGGAAAGAAGGATTGTCGGTATGCCTCTGTGTGGACTCCAATCTCTCCGATTTTATCCTCATGCTGTCTTCGCGAGATATACGTAGGAGGGAGCAATATACTGCTTGACTCCTCGGTGAAGGTGTGTTCTCGAAGCTTCAACAAAAGCCCGTACCGAGCTACAGAGCGTCTCTCCTGCAGAGTCTTCCACGGGAGTTTATCCATCATCTCCGTAACGCTCTCGTGATTACTAAATGATCCTGTAACGAAGCGCACTGCTCTCCGTTGGATCTTCTCTATCTCTTCTATCAACCCTATCTGGTACGGATCCCACACTGCTGAGCAGTATTCAAGCAGCGGGCGAACAAGCGTACTGTAACCTGCTTCCTTTGTTTTCGTATTGCATTTCCTTAGGATTCTTCCAATGAATCTCACTCTGGCATCTGCTTTACCGACGATCAACGTTATATGATCATTCCATTTTAAATCACTCCTAATGCGTACGCCCAGATAATTTATGGAATTAACTGCTTCCAGTTGCTGACCTGCTATATCGTAGTTAAATGATAAGGGATCTTTCTTTCTATGTATTCGCAGCACATTACACTTGACTACATTGAGATTCAATTGCCATTCCCTGCACCATGCGTCAATTCGCTGCAGATCCTCCTGCATTTCAGTACAATTTTCCCTTGTTACAACCTCTCGATGTGCCACAGCATCATCCGCAAAAAGCCTCAGTGAACTTCCAATGTTATCCAAAAGGTCATTTATGTATATTGTGAATAACAACGGTCCTACGACACGGCCCTGCGACACACCTGAAGTCACTCTTACTTCGGAAGACTTCTCTCCATTGAGAATGGCATGCTGCGTTCTGTTATCTAGTAACTCTTCAATCCAATCACACAATTGGTCTAATATAAACGACTGTGGGGAACTGTATCGAACGCCTTGCGGAAGTCAAGAAACACGGCATCTACCTGGGAACCCGTGTCTATGGCCCACTGAGTCTCGTGGACGAATAGCGCGAGCTGGGTTTCACACGATGGTCTTTTTCGAAACCCATGCTGATTCCTACAGAGTAGATTTCTAGTCTCCAGAAAAGTCATTATACTCGAACATAATACGTGTTCCAAAATTCTACAACTGATCGACGTTAGAGATATAGGTCTATAGTTCTGCACATCCGTTCGACGTCCCTTCTTGAAACACCCGCTGCCAGTATCACACAACTTCCAACCAAATACAACATCCTAGGCAACACAACAAGTCATGCAAGTCCGATTACCTCCGGCATTCGAAGGGTGAATCACCGTAACTTAGCTTGCCAATGTTCGTTTAAAGTATCTTTATAAATGCTATGCAGAAACTAAACATTGTCACAAACCAACTAGAAAGGCACGGTCGCAGGGTATCCATCTACTGGATTAAATCGCACAATAATGTTCTGGACAACGAGATCGCTGATGCCCTTGCTAAGGAAGTGGTGACCTCAGGTCACAGGAGACCATACGCACATTCCATCGGAGGATCTATTACCGATTTACAGAAAGAGGGTTCGTACTGAATGGGTCAAAGAATGGCAAGCTTCACAGACAACTAAACGAAAATGCTACACGCAAATATCTCCAGCACGGGCAAGCATTGGCTAGCTGTATCGTAACTTTTCTAAAAATTTTAATGGTTTTGGAAATCTGGAAATTCGTGGTAAGAGCTTATGGAACAAAACTGCTGAAGTCATCGGTCCCTAATCCTCAACACTACTTAATCTAATTTAAGGGGGTAGGACGTCAAACGGGCCTACTTGGAGCAGAGAGGCACCACAGGACATTTTAATCTCCACTGTCTATACTTTTACAAATAAATTTATAAAACTTTGTCAGCATGACCAGGAAGGATTCAGAAATTCACACTCTTAGCAGTGGAAGTTGTAAAACACAATGAAATAATTTTTTTTACATGTGAAATTTCATCATTTTTTTCACTTACTAATGGCAGCATTTGTTGCTATAGGAACACTTTTCTTCATAAATAAGAGAGATTCTTCGATGAATTTTGCACAGCATACAAACCATACTTAAAGGTGCATGAAACTGTAGAATTTTCCAAATCTATTAAAAACTGTGTTAAAAATTGAGGTAATTAACTACAAAATTTGTGTTTTTTCTAAACATGACGTTTAAAATACAACAGCCCATTCCTTTTTTCATAAATTAAATAAATTCTAGAGTTTTATGCACCTGTAAGTATGGTATGTATGATGTGCAAAATTCATCGAAGAATCTCTCTAAATTATGAAGAAAAGTGTACCTATAGCAACAAATGCAGCCATTAGTAAGTGAAAAAATTATGAATTTTCAGACACAAAAAAATTAATTTTGTTATGTTTTCGAACTTCCACCGCAATGAGTGTGAATTCTGAATCCTTACTGGTGATGTTGACAAAATTTTATGAATTTATTTGTAAAAGTATAGACACTGGAAATTAAAATGTCCTGTGATGCCTCTCCTGCTCCAAGTCGACCCGTTTGACGTCCTACCCCCCTTAAACTAACTTACGGTAAGGACAAGACACACACCCATGCCCGAGGGAGAACTCGAACCTCCGACGGGAGGAGCCACGCGAACAGTGACAGGTCGTCCCAGACCGCGCGGCTAAATGGTTGTATGGTATTATTTTGGAAACAACTCTGCTAACGACTTCATCCTACTCATGTTGGGGGAGGAAGCTACAGTCGACATGTGAAGCTCTGTCCATTCATCCTGGTTTACCCTTTTCGTGGGCTTCCAAATCACTTCACTTGAATCTCAGCACAGTTTCTTCAACAAGCCTACATCCAATATGTTTCCCACTCTTCCAATCTTTCGTGACGTTTATTAAGAACAAATATTAGTGATACTTTTTGTAGCAAAAACGAAGCAGTAAAAGTAAATTGTAGAATCCACACAGAGAAAGACGTGTTGGAAGCGGAATGGTAGATTAGTGCTGTGAGGAATGGGTGGAGTTGGGGTAATTTAAGTTTTGAATTGGTAAGTGGGGAGTGAGAAGAGGCGGCAGACATGGAATTTGGGATGGAAGTTATGCCATGGCACGTGGTGAAGGAAGAAAGACTGGGATTGGAAGGAGGAAGAAACTCTGATAAGATGGTTCAAATGGCTCTGAGCATCATGGGACAACATCTGAGGTCATCAATCCCCTAGACTTAGAACTACTTAAACCTAACTAACCCAAGGACAGCATACACATCCATACCCGAGGCAGGATTCCAACCTGCGAGCGTAGCAGCAACTCGGTTCCGGTTGATAAGAGAAGGATTAGGAAGGGATAAGCTCGATCTGATAGAAGCAAATAAATTTCATGGCGTATTTCGCTGTTCAGAAGGGGAAGGGCTATGGGTGCTGTGTTGGGTGAGAGTATGGAGAGAGAGAGTAGGTGTATAGTTGGTGATGTGTGTTAGAATAGGTTCGTCACATACCGGTCGCGGGAGGGGGGGGGGGGGAGCGGGTGGGGGGGGGGGGGGGAAGGGAAGGGAGAGAATAATAGAGTTATTGGGAAAGGAATATTAGAGTTTAACGTCCTGTCAACGACGATATTATGAGAGACGTTTCAAAAGCTCTGACTGGGGCAGGAAATACGACCGTATCCTTCTCAAATGTACCATCCTGATATTTGCCTTCAACTTTTTAGGGAAGAAACCCAAAAACTCAATCGCCGTACTCCGGAATACGAGTCCAGTGTATTACCACTTCGCCATCTCGCTCGACGAGATTATTGCACTCAATTTTGCGGGTTATGTAGAATTTACGAGCATGTGTCAGCGGAAAGTCGTTGATCCGGAATGATAAAATAGTACAACGGATGAAGATGATAAAGAGAGATCGTTCTAGCATCGTGTGCCACGAACTGAACTGCTGTGCGAGAGGCTTTACTCAATCAGCATAGGTACGTGCAGCAATAAATCAGCTCCCTGCGTTTGGCAGGTTCGAGGACGTCCTCCGGCCGACGTTGACGAATGTTTGGACGGCTCAGCTCGCCGAAGCATGTGGCGCATGCAGGCCTGCAACAAATCACACGCATTCTTCCGGATCAGTCGGCCAGGTGCAGGCCTAACTTCTCGTACATTTTACTGTTCTCCAGAAAAGCTTGAAATGCGAGTATAACAGCTCACTGTTAGATTCGAACAACGCTGCAGTGGTTGGAGTTATACGAATATAGACGCCGTTTTTGTAAAACGATTTTGGAGCCATATGCAAATATTATTTTATAATTGTCCGCGGCTCGTGGTCTTGCGGTAGCGTTCTCGCTTCCCGCGCACGGGGCCCCGGGTTCGATTCCCGGCGGGGTCAGGGATTTTCTCTGCCTCGAGATGACAGGGTGTTGTGTGTCTTTCATCATCATTTCAACCTCATTCACTCGCAAGTCGCCGTAGTGGAGTTAAAGAAATTATGGAGCGGCGGCCGAACCGCCCCGCGAGTTGTCCCCCGGCCACCAATGCCATACGCTCATTATTATTATTTTATAATTTTGTTCCTGTCTCGCTGACTATAAAAATTTGTCGGTACTTTCCATCACCACATAATGTGACCGTTACATTATTTAATGCTTAGCTGCTTTTATGTTCAACAGTTAATTACGTTCCACATGCAAACTGTGCTCCGTTTACTGTCGTTGTGATATCATTGTACTAGGTCAGACAATACTCCATTACGCCATATTAATTGGTCATAATTGGTCATCTGAACCATCCTATGATGCATTGCTCCTATGTTACTCGACAATTACATATTTCTTGTGCTGCAATGTTGGTTCTTAATTAACGTAATGAATAGCCGTTAGAAAGCAGTAAAGTTTTTATACCCTGAAAAGTCTGCGGTTGTCAATAATGTTGGAACAGATATTGATAGCTGGTGTATCTTGCTCACAGAATTCCTTAGCAACTTTAATGTTAGGCCCCACCGGTTGAAGCATCCCAAGAATATGCGATTTGTCTTCCACCTCGCCGGAGACACAACGTGGAACTGGTACTTTGCGTATCCGGTGTACATGCTATAGAAACCGACAGTGGTTGAACTTCAGCCGCGCTATGGTAACTGCAGTTTTCAGTTAACACACAAGTTCATGGTGCCACGGCGTGGCTGGTAGTACTGGAGTTATTTGCGTGTAGCATTTTCCTTTAGTTGTCTGGGAAGCTTGCCATTCTTTGTCCCATTCAATACGAACCCTCTTTCTGTAAATTATCCGATGGAATGTGTGTATGGTCTCCTGTGACCTCAGATAAGAGCGTCCTTAGCAAGGGCATCAGCGACCTCGTTGCCAGAACATTTGTTCTGCGCTTTAATCCAATTCATGGATACCCTGTGACCGTGCCTTTCTAGTTGGATGGTGACAATGTTTAGTTGTTGCATAACATTTATAAAGATACGTTAAGCGGACATCTTTGCATTGTTCCTTAATTTTCTTTTGTCTCAGAAGTAATGTCCAAAAAGCAAATAGGTTTCTCCGCAACTAAAGTTCAAACCACTGCACTTAGTGCGTGTTGATTTGGGTAACACCCGTCTTGCTGTTTAGCCATTTGTCGTCTTAGATGTAAAAAAAAAAATCAGCTCTATTGCGTTGAACTCCCTGATTATACTAATAATGTTTCATGATTAAATAGATTGCCAACAGTCAGTTTTATTCAATCGTTACTTAGTTCGGTTCAACTATGGGCCATTTCAGATGGCTACATATACGTCTGTACTTCGCAAGATCCCCTTAGGCTGTGTGGCGGAGGGTACTTCGTGCAAGACTATCACCTCCTTCCTCTCCCGTTTAACCTTTTCTGTTCACAAAGTAATAATCTCATGTAACGAAACAACATGGTCTTTCCGCCAGCCGCGCGTGATTAGCCGACCGGTCTAGGGCGTTGCAGTCATGGACTGTGCGGCTGGTCCCGGCGGAGGTTCGAGTCCTCCCTCGGGCATGGGTGTGCGTGTGTGTTTTTGTCCTTAGGATAATTTAAGTTAAGTAGTGTGTAAGCTTAGGGACCGATGACCTTAGTAGTTAAGTCCCATAAGATTTCACACACATGTGAACATTTTTTTATTTCCTGCTACAGACGGGAAATAAGTTCCTCTTGATAATATTGAGAACCAACTGACAGTCCCTGCAAGAAACATCAATTAGCAATAATTCTTCCCTTACTTCCGCTATTACTTCCTGGACAGAGGATTTTACACCTGCGAAAACCCTTAGAAAGCTATAAACGATATCCACATTGTCACTGATAAATTTCGCGGATAATAACGAACGGCCTTATAGCACTTTGGAAAAGCATGATGTACTTGTTAACATGATTACCGCATTATGCTTTTCCGTATTTGTACATGCACAGTAATGGTCCATTTTGTTTTTAAATCTCTCAGCTACGAATGTCGAGTTGAGAATAATGCTACGACAAGCTAATGCTCTACAGACATAGTATATCTAATCCATTTTACAGGTTAGAAGACGTCGTATTTCAGATCTGCTAAGAACAGCTGATGAAATAAATCTTATATGATGACCAGCTTCTACCAACCAGTCATCATCATCTGGCATAATTTTAACATCTGCCTGCATGGTAGCATTCTTACTGTGGCGTCAAAGAAATGATAATAATAAACCACTCTGCGCCTCTGAAACTGGCATTAAGAGTAAAGTGCGTATTTATTGACGCAGGGTTTTCATTTTACACTGTCTGACAGAAAATGTGACGCATCAGAAGACATGATCGGATGTCAGTGTAACTTTGTGCACTAAACACCATCGGCGGTGTGGAAGTGATGAGTTGCAGTTCTCAATGGTAACGAGAAGTAGTGTTGTTCGTGCTTAGCGTTGCTGCCAGGCCTGTAGGGTATATACCCGCGTGAACAGCGTCAGTTGTTGAGTGATCACTGTGAGGAATAAGGGGACCAACTCGTGTGAGACTGCGGTATCAGAACTTTACATAGATTAATAAGGCCCTCATTATGCGTTTTCATGGCCCGCTGATCGATTCGTGCAATATCTCGGTTTGTGGAGCATTGGAATGTGACGGTGGGTCCATGTTGGATTGCATGGAAACGTGAGGTTGGGCATGCGGATTGTCGAGGTTCCGGTCGATCACGTCTGATTAAACATTTTAACCACTTCACGTCTGCATCTGTCATACGAGAACGAGTAATGGACTCCCTGCAACAGTCTGTCACATCCCGCACCGTTGGTTGGAGACAAGTAGCAGCCGGGCTGGGGGAATTAACGTCCCATGCGTAGCCTGAGGTTAACACCACATCAAAGATGGCTGCGTTTGGAATGGTACCGTGACCTGCGGACGTGGATTACAAAGGAATGGCATCACAATGCGTTCAGCGATGTATCGCACCTATGCTCTCCCCTGCTGACCACCGCCGGCGAGTGCAGCAGCGATCTGGGGAAAGATCCCAGTCTTCCAATATTTTGGTTAGCCACAGCGACGTTGTTGGTGGCGTCAAGGTGTGTGCAGGAGTTGGATGTGCTTCAGTCGTGGCTAGTAGTTACTGAGGGAACTCTGACGGCACATGTCATTTTTCAGCAGGACAATGCTCAGCCACCCATGACGCGTGTCTCTTTGAACTGTCCGCGGGATGTTGCGGTACTCCCGTAGCCAGCAAGATCTCCAGATAGAACATGTCTGCGACCAGCTCTAGCTTAAACTCCGTCTCGGTTTAGGCCATCAGTGACCATTTATACAACAGTTGTGGGCTAACTTGCCTCAGAAGAGCATATAACGGATTTATGGCACCATTCCCTAAATAATGGGGCCCCTCCACGCCCGCACCGACGTGGTGACCAAACCAAAAGTTCTACTGTCGCCTCCATACAACATGTTAGTTTCCAAATCAGGAGGCACAGGATGCGGGCTGTGATGTTATCCATCTCTGCGACAGTAGCGCGGGTAGAAAGGGCAGTAGCGGATTGCTAGCTGTGACAGTGTATGTAAGGTGTGGTTATGTTAGTGCGAGGTATCGTGCATCGTTACCTTTCTCGTTGCGGGTGCTCGTTGTAGGGCCAGCTGCAGCTGCTGCGTCCCTGTAACAGAACGAGGTCGTCATACATTACTGGGCGATCGGCCATAGATCAGCTCACAGTGTAGGGGGGGGGGGGGGGGTGCGGCTGTTTTGCGTATTGTGTACAGTACGGTTTCCCTGCGACTGCCTGTTCTTCGGCGGGTCGAGCATCTGGAGTTGCCAGTAATAGCTGTGTTGTAGGGGCTCGCCAGTACTGTCGTGTTAGCGTGGTATGGAACATAGATGTTTAGTTTCTTGCAAATAGTGTCTTTGGTCTATTATGCTTCCTTATATGGTTGTGGTCGTAGTTCCCCCAGAGAACGATAAACGGGTTACGCGAGTGTCTCGTGTTTCTGTACAGTAGTGTGGAGAGTTTTTGGAATACCTGCAAGATGGTATCTAGCCGATATTCCCGGTGAAGATCCGCGGTGCGTGTGTAACGTGGTGCATCGCTTATGATTCTGAGTACTTTGTTCTGTATGAGGTGCAGACGGCGCAGGCGTGTGGGCGCAGCGTATCCCCAGACGGGAGCAGCGTACGTCACCAGAGGTCTGATAAGTGTGGTGTACATGGACCTGGACACCCTCCTATTCAGTGTGCTACGCCTGTTAAGCATAGGGTAGAGTTGTTTGAGCCTCGCGTTTGCATTGTTGGTCACGTGTTGAATGTGTTCCCCCCAGAGTGGTTTCCGGTCCAGCCAGACACCGAGGTATTCGACCTTCTCACGGAAACGCATTGGGCGTGCATGTACATCTACATCTACATTTATACTCCGCAAGCCACCCAACGGTGTGTGGCGGAGGGCACTTTACGTGCCACTGTCATTACCTCCCTTTCCTGTTCCAGTCGCGTATGGTTCGCGGGAAGAACGACTGTCTGAAAGCCTCCGTGCGCGCTCTAATCTCTCTAATTTTACATTCGTGATCTCCTCGGGAGGTATAAGTAGGGGGAAGCAATATATTCGATACCTCATCCAGAAACGCACCCTCTCGAAACCTGGCGAGTAATCTACACCGCGATGCAGAGCGCCTCTCTTGCAGAGTCTGCCACTTGAGTTTATTAAACATCTCCGTAACGCTATCACGGTTACCAAATAACCCTGTGACGAAACGCGCCGCTCTTCTTTGGATCTTCTCTATCTCCTCCGTCAAACCGATCTGGTACGGATCCCACAATGATGATGAGCAATACTCAAGTATAGGTCGAACGAGTGTTTTGTAAGCCACCTCCTTTGTTGATGGACGACATTTTCTAAGGACTCAACCTGGCACCCGTCTTACCAACAATTAATTTTATATGATCATTCCACCTCAAATCGTTCCGCACGCATACTCCCAGATATTTTACAGAAGTAACTGCTACCAGTGTTTGTTCCGCTATCATATAATCATACAATAAAGGATCCTTCTTTCTATGTATTCGCAATACATTACATTTGTCTATGTTAAGGGACAGTTGCCACTCCCTGCACCAAGTGCCTATCCGCTGCAGATCTTCCTGCATTTCGCTGCAATTTTCTAATGCTGCAACTTCTCTGTATACTACAGCATCATCCGCGAAAAGCCGCATGGAACTTCCGACACTATCTACTAGGTCATTTATATATATTGTGAAAAGCAATGGTCCCATAACACTCCCCTGTGGCACGCCAGAGGTTACTTTAACGTCTGTAGACGTCTCTTCATTGATAACAACATGCTGTGTTCTGTTTGCTAAAAACTCTTCAATCCAGCCACACAGCTGGTCTGATATTCCGTCGACTCTTACTTTGTTTATCAGGCGACAGTGCGGAACTGTATCGAACGCCTTCCGGAAGTCAAGAAAAATAGCATCTACCTGGGAGCCTGTATCTAATATTTTCTGGGTCTCATGAACAAATAAAGCGAGTTGGGTCTCACACGATCGCTGTTTCCGGAATCCATGTTGATTCCTACATAGTAGATTCTGGGTTTCCAAAAACGACATGATACTCGAGCAAAAAACATGTTCTAAAATTCTACAACAGATCGACGTCAGAGAAGTTATGTAGTGTTATTGGGTTGCAGTGTGGATGTTTGCGCAGTAGTTTCAGTCTTCTAGTGAACAGAACGGCTTCGCACTTGTCGGCGTTTACTCTAACATGCCATTTCACCAGCCAAGGCTCTACCGCTCTGAGTGCAGTCTGTGGTCGTGAGTTAATGTTAGACGGCTTCCAGCCTTGCACGAGGATGGCAGTGTTATCCGCGTAGATTGCCACCGTCGTGTTGTGTGTAGCTGGGAGGTCGTTAATGTAGAGGTTAAACAGTAAGGGCCCTAGGATGCTTCCTTGGTGTACTCCAGCCGGTCCGTGAGATATGAGTGTATGAGACGTACGAGCCCGTCGGGGAACCCTGCGTCGTTGAGTCTGTGTGTGAGGCCGTTGTGCCACAGACGATCGAAGGCCTTTTCGATGTCCAGGAACACTGCCCCAGTTTGCTTTGTTTGTGTTTTATCCGTGTGTTATGTATTCAACGACGCGGAGGAGTAGTTGTGTTGTCGAGCGGTGATTCCTGAAGCCGAATTGCTCCGGCCCCAGGGTGTCGTTTGTAATGCAGTGCCTGGTGAGTCGTTTTAGTATTACCTTCTCAACGATCTTGCTGAGCGCTCTCAGCAGATTGATGGGTCGGTAATTTTATGGGAGGGAGTGGTCTTTTTCCCCGGCTTCCTGAACATCAGGACCTTGACCGTCTTCCAAAAGGCGGGGAAGTGTTGGTGCTTAATTCCCATCTGAATCAGTGCATGTATACAGGCGATAGCGAGTGTAACGTCATGTAAGTCAATGGACTCATATTGCCAAGTTTTTTGAATCTGACTCGATTTTATAATTAGTGTAATATCATCACATACCCTCTCAACCCGTGAAGTTTCGTCTCGTTTCCTCATCTCCTTCTGGATGCTTCACTTTCTTTTCTCAAGGAGTGTACTTGGGATTGCCATAGTAGGAATGTTGTAATGCAGGCTGATGTAATATTTTATATTACCTGGTGGTGATCGGTTGATGCTAAATGGTGGTAAATAAAGGCTTATTTCACCAGCAGTTGTTGGTGATACTTAAATAAGACTTTTCCCAAACATATACGAACTATGGGACACCACTGGCTGAAAATACGAAACTTGTTGGTCGTCCAGAAATGAATTTCTTTCAATATGTAGGTATGCTAAAAATATGCCTTGCATGTTGTCAGAGACTGGCTTGAGGTTTGGTCATAGCGCTAGTAATCTTCTCTTTCTCTACCATTGTACAATTCAGTTGTGACAGAAAAATCGTAAGAGCAATAATTTGATAATTAGGAGTAATAATTTGATAATTATTATCAATAACACAGTTGTGTTCACGAGTATTTGAGAGTAGTCTTCTCGGAGGTGCTTTTCATATAGAAGTAATAACTAATTCGCTTTTCATTATCGGATCTCACTATACTTTTAGAGTTTCATTTGTCATGTTATTTCCAAAAACTACACTGTTTGAGATGGCGCTGCTACTATACAATGACAAGCGGGTACACTCACCCTTAAAATTACAGGTCGCACGATATTGGATAACAAACATTGGCGTAGATGTACGGATTAGCTTCCTAAATTACTCAAACACATGGAGAAAATTGAGGGTTGTTATTGGCTTTATAATGAATTAACGTTCCATTTACCGGTACAATGTACAGTTTGAATGTGGTACTAGAGATTGAATGCGCAATCGAATCGCGACTAATTCAATAATGTGTGTGTGTCTGTGTGTGTTGCAGTGACGAAGTTCATCCGCATTGGCATCGCGGACAAGAATGACAACCCGCCGTACTTCGACAAGGCGCTGTACGAGGCAGAGGTGGACGAGAACGAGGACATCCAGCATACGGTGCTCACAGTCACCGCCAAGGACCACGACGAGTGTGAGTACCGCTCAAAAGTATAACTGGACACATAAAAAACCTACTAAGGAAGCGGTTGCAGGAGAAAACACGTAACAAAGTTGTGGAAATGTGCAAGCTTCCGGAACTACTGGCTTCTTCTTCTTCTTCTTCTGCCAAAAGGGTTGAAGAGGAGAGAAAAAGGACAAAGGAAAAAGACTAGCGAGGTTTAGGAAATAGGGAGAGTTACGGAAAAATCGCATAGTTCCCGGGGTCAGGGAAGACTTACCGGACTCGTTGAGAAATAACGGCTGATTGTTGGGGCTGCACCGGACGATACTTGAAAACCTGAGAGCTTGAAGTAGGAAGCCAAGGTAATAAGCAAAAAAGAGATTACTGACAAGACATAGTACAAGGGTTAATAAGAGCGGATAGCTAAGTGCATTATATGTGGTAGACATAGGACCAGGAGGGGGGGGGGGCACTGGTGGGTATTGACAGGTCAGGAAGTAAAAGATTTAGAAAACTGGAAAGGAGGGAAGAAAGGGATAGTTACTGAAAGGAAATCTTGATTCGGAAGAAATTAACGTAAATTAAGGCCAGGTGGATGGCGAGAACGAAAGACATATTGTAACGCAGGGACCCACATGGGTGGTTCTTAGAAACGGCTGTCAGGGCAGAGAATCCAGATGGCAAATATCGTGAAACAAGTACCGAAGTCAATACTGTCATGTTGTAGAGCATGCTTTGCAACAGAATAGAGCCTATCTCTATGGCCATTCATCCCAACTGATAACTACGCAAGTGGGTCCTGGCGTTACATGTCCTCTATTCTCGCCACCCACCTGGCTTTAATTTAAATAAATTTCTTCGGCCTCAACCTTTCTTTTCAGTAACTAAGTAACTATTCCTTTCTTCGCTCACTTCCAGCTTGCTGTATCTTTCATTTTTGACCTACTTTTTTCTCTACCTTCCCCATTCCCCTCCCCCTCCCCTCCGCGTACATGTCTACCACATACATTTTCACACTTACTAACTCGTGCACAGTGTTTGGTCAGTAATCTCTATCTTTATTATTACCTTATCTTCCACCTCTAAACTCTCAGGTTTTCAAATGTTGTCCAGTGCAGCCCCAGCAGTCAGTCGTTGTTACTCATCACGCCCCCGGATTTTGGGCGACTTTTCTGTGACTCCCTTCGTTTCGTAAACCTCACCAGTCTTTTTGCTTCATCCCTGTTCCTTCCCCTCCAACCCTTCTCCCAGAAGAAGGAGCCACTGGCTCCGAAAGCGTGCATATTTTGTTAACATTTCTCTGTGTTTTCTCGTGCTGCCACCGGTTGAGTATATTTTTTAATCCGTCCAATTATATTTTCCATTTTTTAAATTTTCGTTGATATACAAAAACAGTTTGCACGACGCTGCGCTAGCCAAGAGATGCTGCCATGCCTTCAACTTCGTGGCTCAAGGGGTGCGGTTGGAGATGTTCCACACACAACATAGATAAATCTCAACCAGTGGGACTGTAGCTGACAAGCAAAGGCTTGGAGCGTGGTCTGACACACGTAGATGACCACCGAAGCAGCATTTCTGCAAAATTGAAAGAGTTTTCCCATCAGTGCTATGTTGACAGAATGCATTTCATTCTCTACATTTAGACCTGATCGTGTAACTTAATGCGCAACACACTGCATTGTGAGACAGAAGTGTTAGCCAAAGCAGGATCGAACAATAATTAATTCTGAACAAGGGGTGGAAATCAGAAAAGTCTACCTTTTTGAAATGGACACATGTAATTGTGGAAGAAGACTCTAAAACAGTACACCTGAATCATTTTATTGTGCGAATTTTAGAAGCCAACTGACGCTGACAAAAGCTGGAAGCATTTGAAATTATGTACAACAGAGGAACGTAAAAATTTAGTGGACACACAAAGTATCAAATAGTCATGATAGGAACCATACGAGAAAATTGGAAATTTGTGGTAAGTTCCTATGGGATCAAACTGCGGAGTTCATCGGTCCGTAGGCTTACACACTACTTAATCTAACTTAAACTAACTTAACGCTAAGGACAACACACACACACACACACACACACACACACACACACACACACATGCCAGAGGGAAGTCTCGAACCTACGACGGGGGAAGCCGCGCGAACCGTAGCAAGGCGCCTAAGACCGCGCTGCTATCCCGCGCGGCACCGTACGAGAGGAAAGAATATTGCGAACAACTGTTTCCATAGCAATGGATATGGATTAGTGCGATATCTGGTAAGTCATCCAGTATTATTCAGCTTGCGAATGTAAGATGAAGTCGCCCACGTCGGTTTTGGCGCAGAGAAACTAAGGCCTAGATAAAAAAATAAAATGTATATTTATTGAAAATAACACAAAATTCCGCCCTCTTTTCTCGAAGCGCATTTACGCAGCACAAATAGCAGTTCATAGTTAAGTCCCAAACTTTGAAGTGAAAAAAGTCCGGTGGACTAAGCCAAGGAAAATTAAATAGCAATTTCTCGTGTCGGCGCAATTGCCTAGAGAGCATTATACCTCAACACGGCATTCAGGCGCCGCGTGACCACTCGGCGTATGAGGCGGTTATGTGGAGGTAATTATTATTAAATAAGAGTAACTTGTGTTACGGATGATGTTTAATTACATAAATGTTTGTGATATGAATGCCTAGGGACACAATGTTTTGTATGGTAAATGCGTGTTTTTTTCTTTCTTATAGACAGGGTGTTGTTAAGTTGCTTTATTGTGACGAACCTGAATCGTTTGTTAAATTCGTATATGACAGTCTACGAAATGCATCGTGGAATACGTTTGAAGAACTATAGTTTTACAGGCTCTCATGCCTACTTTCTTTCCTTCAAATGAAAAAGTATTTCAGTTGTTCACCTAGTTATAATCAAGCGCGGTGTGAAAAAGGAGAGCAAAAGCTTGCAGATGGATTCATGCAGGTAGAGGATCTAAAAAGAGCGTTCATCTGTGATTGGTTTTCTCAAGAACTCTGGAATAAAGATAAGTTATTGGTTTTGTGAAGAACTCTGGAATAAAGATGAGTTCAGATTAGAAAATAGCGCGCAGCTTTAGACAGAAACCGCAATCTATCTCGGAATATAGAAAGACGAAATCTGTTGAAGGCATATTGTATATCATGTGAGCTATCTTCTTTAATACCCTCTGTACGTGTCGTCTTGTGTGCGTTTCTTTTTCCTGCTCCCTATTATGCTCTCTTCAGTTAACATCCGAACCTGATAGTCGACGAAAAATAAGCGAAAGCGTGGAGTAATCATCTAGTATTGAATGATCATGGTGAGCATTTGGAAGACGTTCGTCTTAAGATGGAATCGATATCCCATTATAGTGCAGCGCGTCGAGTGTTATTGCCTCTGAAATGCATTTTCCAATTTCCTGGAGGTTTTTTTTTCAGAATCCTAAATAGACTGTTAACAACCGTCGACCGGAGTGGTATGTAAATTAAATAAATAAATTCAGACCAAGTGTTCTGTTACTATCCACAAGACACGTTATATTTTGTTTAAACGCGTAAGGTGACGTTAACCCACCACAAATCTTTTCTTGTGTGAAATCACAAGTTGCATCTTGATTCGGAAATCATGTAAAGCTGTGAGGAGCTGTTCATAGTAGCGCGGTTCATAGCTCAGACTAATAAAGTAGCGTATTTCCTGTGGCGAGACCGCCAAGCGAGTTGACGCGATTTTAAGGGAGTGAACTCATAGTACAGTGTTGCATGTCGCAACTTTAAACCCAGGCCTTCCGACAAGTTTATTCGTGTTTATGGAATGAGGATAGGTATAAGAGTGAATCTCATGATAAACATCATTGATATAGAACAAGGAAAGCCCGTGGACCAAGGCATTATGTCATTACGCAGTATTGTTCACATCTTTATGAGCTAGAATCAGATTTAATGTTGAGTAACAGTAGCATTTATCTTCTAGTTCTGTAATATGGACACGGTTTTCCTTCTAAATTTAAATGGATTATTTACAAAATTGTTAATGATAGATCATATATGCAATGGTGCTTTATTTAAAAATTTTCACTCCATGTCTCTCCACATATATCATTTCAGCACACTTTTATGCAATGAAACGTTTCTTGGTAATGAAGCAACCCGTAATATAATGGTAACAGGCGTCACTAAACACAAAACAACATGTGCTAACTTGTTTCTCTCCGTAGCTTTCAGAGATAGTGCAGAAATGGCTCAGTTGAATGGTTTAAGTAGCTATAGTATGTGTTTAACGAATTAATTAAATAAATTAATGAAATTACTGCCGTATGTCATATGAATAAAATTTCTGACTGGGTCAAATATTTCTCGGCAGGGGAGATACAACATGTTAACCTAGATTGATAGTCGTGGAAGGATTTGGATGTAACTTGAGGTTTGCCCTAGGGAACTTTGGTGAGCTCCTTTCGGGTGCACAGACGTGTGTGAGGCCTAGCGCTGCCAAATAGAACGAGAGCTTCGTTTGCGTTTTTGTGGCGACGAATGAGTGTGTCCGCACGTTCCAACATTGCAGGAGTCACAGCTGTGTGCGGCCGGCGGCACGCAGGAGATCAGACTGGTCTGCGCGGCATTACTGCGTTGATGACAGACGCCTCGCCCTACGACTCACCGTGCTTTTGTTCACTACCAAATCTCCATATACTTTCTGCAGCGCCTATGAATATCTGCGATGCCAAAGAAACTGAATGACATCTCACTGCTTGGAAATCCCATTTTGAAGGACACGAATAGCGCCGCCAAATATCGGAACTTCATGAAACTTCATTACTGGCCATTAAAATTGCTACACCACAAAGATGACGTGCTACAGACGCGAAATTTAACCGACAGGAAGAAGATGCCGTGATATGCAAATGATTAACTTTTCAGAGCATTCACACAAGGTTGGCGCCGGTGGCGACACCTACAACGTGCTGACATGAGGAAAGTTTCCAATCGATTTCTCATACACAAACAGCAGTTGACCGGCGTTGCCTGGTGAAACGTTGTTGTGATGCCTCGTGTAAAGAGGAGAAATGCGTACCATCACAATCAGGAGCGCCTGCGATGGTGTACTCAACGACGAACCTGGGTGCACGAATGGCAAAACGTCATTGTTTCGGATGAATCCAGGTTCTGTTTACAGCATCATGATGGTCGCATCCGTCTATAGCGAGCGTGTATTCGTCATCGCCATACTGGCGTATCACCCGGCATGATGGTATGGGGAGCCATTGGTTAAACGTCTCGGTCAGCTCTTGTTCGCGTTAACGGCACTTCCGACAGTGGACGTTACATTTCGGATTTGTTACGACCCGTGGCTCCACCCTTCATTCGATCCCTGCGAAACCCTACATTTCAGCAGGATAATGCACGACCGCATGTTGCAGGTCCTGTACGGGCCTTTCTGGATACAGATAGGCCTGCCCTGGCCAGCACATTCTCCAGATCTCTCACTAACTACACCGAGCGAGGTGGCGCAGTGGTTAGACACTGGACTCGTATTCGGGAGGACGACGGTTCAATCCCGCGTCCGGCCATCCTGATTTAGGTTTTCCGTGATTTCCGTAAATCTCTCCAGGCAAATGCCGAGATGGTTCCTTTGAAAAGGGCACGGCCGACTTCCTTCCCCAATCCGATGAGACTGATGACCTCGCTGTCTGGTCTCCTTCCCCAAAACAACCCAACTCTCACCAACTGAAAACGTCTGGTCAATGGTGGGCGAGCAACTGGCTCGTCAAATTACGCCAGTCGCTAGTCTTCATGAACTGTGGTATCGTGTGGACGCTGCATGGGCAGTTGTACCTGTACACGCCATGCAAGCTCTGTTTGACTCAATGCCCAGGCGTATCAAGGCCTTTATTACGGCCAGAGGTGATTGTTCTGGGTATTGATTTCTCAGGATCTATGCACCCAAATTGCGTGAAAATGTACTCACATGTCAGTTCTAGTATATCTGTCCAATGAATACCCGTTTATCATCTGCATTTCTTCTTGGTGTAGCAATTTTAATGGCCAGTAGTGTGCAAGGGCTGAAGCGGGAATATTCCACAATGTCCCACAACAAATTACGCATTTTTTGCAGCGGAAATTGGCCGAGGAAAAGATATTATAATGTTTATAAATGGTGGTGTTCCCTCTGTTGCTGAGGATTAAAATATGATTTCACATTTTGCCCCACTCTCTACGGTACAGGTGTAGTGGAAAATGTTGGTACTGTAGGTAAGAAGTACCCTACGCCACGCACTGTATTGCCAGCGAATTACACATGAAGACGTGCTTCGCATGCAGCCGCTCCCCTGAACTGCCCAATTTCTGCACCCGCAGTGGAGCACGCGATTTTTCCCAGCGGTCGTTCCTGCGTGAGCCGCCCCCAGGGGGCCTGAAGTGGGACTGGCGACGCTGTTGTGCCCGAGGCAGCCGCGCTTAACCGGTCTCAAATAACTTCTTCACGGCTCGAGGGCGTCGCGAGCGCCGCACTGCGGCGGTTTTAGCGTCGTCACCAGGCGTCGCCGCGGTGCAATATGTCACCACTCTCACCTCGCCAGGTCTACCCTACCCTACTGTACTCCAGTCTCGTTTTCCTCGCCGTGCACCGCTGCGCACCAGGTACGGATGCCGCTCCCGTCAATACTTAATGGACAGTTGCATTAACTCGGAATTATTAACGCGCGCCCGGCAGTCGCGTTTTGCGAGGCAGCAAATTAGCGTCGATGCGGCATTATATTGCGTCCCCACGCCGGTGGTCATTATCGAGTCGGCTCCAAATGTTTCGCAGTAATACGCCCCCGTAAGCGAAAATTATACGACCTTCACTTTCCAGTGCGGCGTCGGCTTTTCTCGTTGGTCTGTGCGAACACTCTTTCTGTAATAGGTGCCTGCTTTTCGTTGTATGCGTTTGCGGGCGTCACGGGACAGGGATGCGAACGGAGTGAAGATTGCCTCGGAAACAGAACTTACTGTGTCCTTTCAGATAGGTAAACAGCCTCATAAACGGAAGTACCGTTAGTTGAACCTTGCGGTGTGGCCATACTGCATCTAAACATCCCAGCGATTAACGCATGTTGCACTCTGACGCCCTACACAGACATCGTAATTGTCTGCGGGGATGTCACACCGTTACGAAGTTGTTTTACGATGGTTCAATAAAAAGTAATCCCTCCACCTTCCTTAATTGGCTTAGAATGGGAATACACTACTGACCATTAAAATTGCTACACCAAGAAGAAATGCAGATGATAGACGGGTATTCATTGGACAAATGTTATACTAGAACTGACATGTGATGACATTTTCACGCAATTTGGGTGCATAGATCCTGAGAAATCAGTACCCAGGTCAACCACCTCTGGCCGTAATAACGGCCTTGATACGCCTGGGCATTGAGTCAAAACAGAGCTTGGATGGCGTGTACAGGTACAGCTGCCCATGCAGCTTCAACATGATACCACAGTTCATCAACAGTAGTGACTGGCGTATTGTGACGAGCCAGCTGCTCGGCCACCATTGACCAGACGTTTTCAATTGGTGAGAGATCTGGAGAATGTGCTGGCCAGGGCAGCAGTCGAACATTTTCTGTATCCAGAAAGGCCCGTATAGGACCTGTAACATGCGGTCGTGCATTATCCTGCTGAAATTAGGGTTTCGCAGGGATCGAATGAAGGGTAGAGCCACGGGTCGTAACACATATGAAATGTAACGTCCACTGTTCACAGCGCCATCAATGCGAACAAGAGGTGACCGAGACGTGTAACCAATGGCACCCCATACCATCATGCCGGGTGATACGCCAGCACGGCGATGACGAATACACGCTTCCAATGTGCGTTCACCGCGATGACGCCAAACACGGATGCGACCATCATGATGCTGTAAACAGAACCTGGATTCATCCGAACAAATGACGTTTTGCCATTCGTGCACCCAGGTTCGTCGTTGAGTACACCATCGCAGGCGCTCCTGTCTGTGATGCAGCGTCAAGGGTAACCGCAGCCATGGTCTCCGAGCTGATAGTCCATGCTGCTGCAAACGTCGTCGAACTGTTCGTGCAGATTGTTGTTGTCTTGCAAACGTTCCCATCTGTTGACTCAGGGATCGAGACGTGACTGCACGATCCGTTACAGCCATGCGGATAAGATGCCTGTCAAAAAATGTCCCAAATGGCTCTGAGCACTATGGGACCTAACATCTGAGGTCATTAGTCCCCTAGAGCTTAGAACTACTTAAACCTAACTAACGTAAGGACATCACACACATCCATGCCCGAGGCAGGATTGGAACCTGCGACCGTAGCGGTCACGCGGTTCCAGACTGAAGCGCCTAGAACCGCTCGGCCAGACTGGCCGGCAGATGCCTGTTATCTCGACTGCTAGTGATACGAGGCCGTTGCGGCTCCACCACGGCGTTCCGTATTACCCTCCTCATTCCATCAATTCCATATTCTGCTGACAGTCATTGGATCTCGACCATCGCGAGCAGCAATGTCGCTATACGATAAACCGTTATCGCGATAGGCTACAATCCGACCTTTATCACAGTCAGAAACGTGATGGTACGCATTTCTCCTCCTTACGCGAGGCATCACAACAGCGTTTCGGCAGTTAATGCCGGTCAACTGCTGTTTGTACATGAAAAATCGGTTGGAAATTTTCCTCATGTCAGCACGTTGTAGGTGATGCCAACATTGTGTGAATGCTGTGAAAAGCTAATGATTTGCATATCACAGGTTCTTCCTCCCGTCGCTTAAATTTCGCGTCTGTAGCACGTCATCTTTGTGTTGTAGCAATTTTAATGGCCAGTAGTGTATTTTATTAAATCAGACGCAGAAATATTCCTTAGAATATGATCTTTAATTACCAATATTAACTTTTCCACATAATCACCAGCCAATTGCATACATTTCTGATAACGATAAACAAATTTTCTGAAGCCGTTACGGAAGAAGTCGACACTCTGTTTCCGCAAAAACACACAGTCTCACAGTTCACTCAACGTCTCCATCAGAAGCATAATGATGTCCCATGATTGAATGGAGAAAAGCGTCACCTTCATTCTCGTAACGCAAGAGGAGTTCCTGGTAAATTTCAAGTTTGTGCGCTTTCGTATCAGGAGTCAGCATCAGGGGTACCCATCGTGCACAGATCTTCCGATAGCCAAGCAAAGAAATAATGTGACCCACACGTTCTTGTGAAATGCCGATTGTGCTTGCAATTTCTCTCTGAGTGATACGACGATCATCCTGAATCAATCTGTCGACGTTTTGCTTGTGAAACTCGGTGGTTGCTGTCACAGGACGTCAAACTCATCGTCATGCAAGTCAGATGTTACCGGCCCAACATATTTAAACTCACTCCCCCAAAGACGCACAGTACTCACATCAACACAGCCACCATATACTGCTTTCATTCTCTGATGAACCTCCTTCGAGGTGACACCTTCGGCTGTCAAGAATTCAATGACTGCACGTTGATTAAGTAGCATTGACCGACCGTCTCCGCACGGTTCCATACTTTACACTGCAACAACAACAACCGTTCTATGCTAAGGCTTCCCGCCAACTGGAGCTGTAGAGAAGAGGCTACGGACCAAGCCAGTACCTGCCGCATACCAATGCTGCCAACTGTTGAGTTACGAAGGTGGAGGCATTACTTTTCAATCAACCCTCGTAAATGCAGGAAGACTGGAAAATGATCTGACCTACACATGATGTCTACTTTCGACTGCTCATTAATTTCGGTCGTCTCTCGGATGTTTATAGTACATCCCGAGATGTAACAAATGCTGCTCTAGTTGATGCACTTCCCATGAGTCTTCGAGATATCGAGTTTCGAAGTTTTATAATGCTGGTGGAATAAAGTGCACTTACAGAGTCCGCGGTTCCATCGTTGCGTTTTGCTGTTGGCAGTTCGTTACCGTTGGTCGCAGCCAATCGGATGGTAGTGTGCGGTAGTCAACAAAAATCGCTGTCATATAGTTTAGGTTGTCACAAATATTTGGCTGTTCTCCCTGAATGTGTCACGATTTTTGAGTTTGTGCCTAGGTTGGGACCTAACAATGTAGCTGAAAATGCTGCACGAGAAACAAAATAACAGCTAACTTCATTTACAAAATTACGAACGACCAGTGTGATCGGCAAAACACGTCTGACTCATGATTCGTCGTGATCGCGTATCATTATTCATTACGCGAACTGTTACCAACAGCACCAACCAACAGAAAAGCCGCAGACCTGTAAGTAAAGTTGTACCACCCAGATGAATACCATACAAAAGCGAGAGTTCTGTAGCAGCGGTGATAGCACAACCGGCTAAGGCGGCAGACTAGAATACTGCCAGTACTGCGATCGAGCATATTTATTTTCATTTCTTTCCTCTCTGGCGTCCCACCAAACATTTGTGTCGTTGTAAGGAATAATGTTTCTTCGAAAAGGCACATCATCATCATCCTCACACATTCGTGGTGAGGTATGAAAAGGAGTCGCCCTGAAATAAACACTCATCAGCTAGTGTCCCACACCAACTTCGCGCAGTTACTTATGGCCGAGCTACTTGCCTTGCACTAATCCATACAACTATATAAGGACAAGGCGTTGCCGGCCGCTGTGGCATTTGAACCATTTCTGCTTGTATGTAATTTAAACAATATTAGCATACACAACAATATACTCTTTCGTTTTATTCCTCACAGTCGGTTTAAAAGATAACATGTAAGATGCTGTACGGCTTATCTACTTGTGATTACAATACTACCACGGATTCTGACTCATCCCAGACATTTAAATCCGACCCGTTAACAGATTAAAACCATGCGAAATACTGTTGTTGAAACTACTATTTTTACAGATTCAGCAGCTGGACAGGTCTTTCTCACATCCCATATGCCAATCATCCAACCGATTTACCCATTCATTTTAAGCTACTTCAGTTCCCAGTCAAGGATTCGTTTGGTTCGTTTGCAATAAAAACAAACAAGCCTCATGGTGAGAGAAAGGGGGCAAAATGAGGTGGACAGAGAGAGGAAAGAAATGAACGTAGAGATGGGGAAGGAGGAGATGGAGAACGAGATGGGGGGAGGAGGAGAACAACAGAGAGAGAGAGGAAGAAGTGATGGAGAGAGGAAGAGGGGAGGAAGAAGTGATAGAGAGGGGGGAAGAAGAGGTGATGGACAGAGAAAGGGGGGAGGAGGAGGGGGTGGATAAAGATGGTGGCGAGGAGATGGACATGGAGAGAGAAGAAGGCTGAGATTAGGACGCACATCCAATTCCCATGCATATTTAGCAGTTGCGAAACATTTCTGGGCTCACCAGTAAATCACGTAAACAGACCTTTCTCGTAAATCAGTCTAGATATGTATCTTTTCTGGTAATAATGATTTCGTGTGGCTCAATGGCCTGATGCAAGTCTTTCAATTGGACGCCACTTCGGCGACTTGCGTGTCGCTAAACTGCCTCACTTAACCAACCGGTCGGACGAGCGGTTCTAGGCGCTTCAGTCTGGAACCGCGTGACCGCTACGGTCGCTGGTTCGACTCTTGCCTCGGGTATGGATGTTTGTGATATCCATCGGTTACTTACGTTTAAGTAGTTCTAAGTTCTAGAGGACCGATGACCTCAGATGTTAAGTTTCCATAGTGCTCAGAGCCATTTGAACTATTTTGAACCCTGTCCTTATTTAACTGGCGCACAGAGAGACATCTCGTGGCAACGGTGGGATCTACGAGCTGGCCAGTTACAGAGGAGGCGGTATCTGGCGGCAAAAGTAATAAAGTAAGCAGCCGCCGCAACTCATGGAAGTTGGAGAATGTCCTCATGGTTGAGAGGTAAATCCTAGGGTTAAAAGCCAGACAGAAAAACCGTGGTCCGACCGCGAGTCGATCCTGTTTCCAGGTACGAACTTTACCGCTTTTTTTCGTTCTGTTTATCTGTATCTTCGTCATCACTTCTTCACTCTTTTCTTTTATTACAGAGGGTGGCGAGCCCCTAACCGAACACGTTGTGTTACATGCTTGTGCTAGACCATCAGCCCCGTCATAGACTCTTTTCAAGATTTGCTGCTCCCAGGAGTTGTGGCGACTGTTTACTTCTCCCGCCTGATACCGCCCACTCTGTAGCTGACCAGCTCGTAGATCCCACCATTGCCACGAGATGTCTCTCTGTACGCCAGTTAAATATGGAACAGATAATGATACATGTATTACACACTCATCATTACGTAGTAGTTATAAATTATAAACCTTCCTCGTGAATCATTCTATCTATTACTGAAAATCGCATCAATATCCCTATTGTAGTTCCCGAACCAGCCATAATATACAGAGAGAAAAATGCGGCGGTGGACTTTTAATTTATAATATGCGCAAATACAATGACACACGTATCGCAAATTCAATCTCCATTATTCAGAACAGATGCAGTCTGATATGACTTCACTGCGGTACTCACATGACTGTATGGACAAGTAAATGATAATCTCATCACCATCTCTTGTTATATCTTAATTTTACCTTTTCACGAATATAGCACACGATTATTATTACTATTGTCATTACCGTTACTGTCCGAAGAAACATGATTCACTGTAGCGTACAAGTGTCTAGAAAAAAAAGAAAGAAAGGCAAGTCACTATATAGTGCACGGCAGAAGGTACGTAGGTCGCAGAACAACTTTTTACCTCCTACCTATTCGATTCGCGGATGGTCCAACAATCAGGAATTTCTCCCTGCTCACCCTCGAGGCTATAATACGAGATGTATGTTAAAGGAGTAGAATTTGAGTTGACTCTTCCACGAATATTACAAATAAAGGTCAACATAACGCAGAACGTCACTCTTATAGCGTGTGCCACAGGAGTTGGATCAGCAACCACTCACCACTCACGCGCATCCTAGACGAAAAATGGATATGTATGATGTCCTTAGGTTAGTTAGGATTAAGTAGTTCTAAGTCCTAGGGGACTGATGACCTCAGATGTTAAGTCCCATAGTGCTCAGAGCCAATTGAACTATTTTTGCTCATCTCCTCCCTGCAGACTGCTGGATATTTATGACAGAAAACTGTAGAAAATAGCAACGACGAATTAGACAATATATTTAGCGAGCATTCGTCCTAATATTCGCAGATGGGCAGTTTTCGTAGCTTCTTAAGCTGAAATACTTTCGCAGGAATGAGGAGAACACAACTGAAAAAGGTACTGGTAGTTGACTGTCCAAAACAATGAAAACCTACACGGAATACTACTACAGACAATACTCAGTAGTCGTCGATTTATTACAGATGATGGAGCATCAACGAAGCGTTTGCTTCTCCGTTGGAATTAGTTATCTAATTAATTTTTAGCGAGCTAAAATGTAGCGTTCAAACTACGATGTAACTTGGTGCTTATCAAATACACGAATTTTTGCCAAAAGCGAAATTCACATATAATGACAAAAAAATTTCGAAGTATACTAGGGAAAGACATGTCTCTGTATTACTACCCTAATGTAGGACGAACTGTGTAATCAAGCTTCCTATTTTCGGAATACAGCCTTGCAGAACGTCATCTCCTGCAGTCTGCAGTTCGAACGTCAATGTAAAATCCTTGAGTAATCCGTTCCCTAATTGGGAACAGCACAATTAGTACCCTCCTGTCATTTTACGCAGTTCCCTTTATTCTTTAATGAGTTCACTAATTAGAACATCCTTTCCTCTTCCCTCTCAGCGACCTAAAGACTCGTCTGCGTGGCTACAGTTCTTTTCTCGGCTTTTTGTCGAACTTAATAGAACTCCTTATTTATATGTGTTGCCGACCCGGAACACAGGATGTGGAACTTCTTTATTGAGCCCTTGTCTTTTCTTGAATTTGAGTTTTCTGTCTTCTCTTCTCCGCAACCAAAATACAACTACTGTCTTAGGTATATGTGGCAATGATATATATTTTTTAGATTGAGCCTTCTGTCCTGATTTTTCGATTGCCAGATCGTGTTTCTATTGTAGCTTATTCCTTCCGAAGTTGTTACCGACAGAAATGGCGTAGTAGTGAAGACGCAGGACACATTTGTGTCAAAAAAACTTTTCAAACTCTTGTAATTGAGATTTCCCGAGGCTGGCCTAAATAACTTTACAATTCCGGAATTGTTCCTTTCAAAAAGTCAGTAGCCGGGTGCCTCTCGTACCTTTGTCATACCGAGCCGGGTCTGCGTCTCTGATGAATGGTTCAAATGGCTCTGAGCACTATGGGACTTACATCTGAGGTCATCAGTCCCCTAGAACTTAGAACTACTTAAACCTAACTAACCTAAGGACATCACACACACCCATGCCCGAGGCAGGATTCGAACCTGCGACCGTAGCGATCGCGCAGTTCCAGACTGTAGTGCCTAGAACCGCTCGGCCACCCCGCCCGGCGTCTCTGATGACCTCGATGTTGACGAGATGTTAGTTTTATTATTTCGTGGGCTATTAGTACCATAAATCGTGATGATGTGAAACGAGGCAGTTCAAATCTGTCTGGTTACCAATTACAACTGAGCTTAGGCAGTGAAAAATATTTAATTCAATAATGGGAGGATGTCAGCAATTCTTTTGCTGTACGTTTGTTACAAGTTTCAAAATATAAATTCTCCTGTTGCAGAGAACGAGCTGACCATTGAAAATTTTCTGAACTTTGTTTCATGTGTATCACTAAATAAGCGACAGGGATTTTATCCCATTTCACACGTCACCTTAGTTGCTGGTAGAAACATTGTTCACCTCTTTCTGAGCGAAAATCAGTTCAAATGTGGAGTAAAGGTGACTGTCTTCTAACACTGGAATAATGAACATTGTTGTTTAGTCTGAACAACGGATATTTACAACAAAGTTCATGGCAGGTAGTGTATTTCTGTGTTTTAAATATTTCACTGCACGTCTTAACTGAGATTACCGTAAACGAGCTACACATGTATCATTAAAGCACGCGTTTATGCAGTGAAAACTTCCTTTCTTCATGATCAGGTACCAAACAACCTCTGTCTCTCTTTGATGTTAAGCACTGAGGTTGGTTTGTAGTAGCACGCCATTCCCCTCTTCTGTCTGCCTTCCTCTTCGTCTCCTCGTATCTAGTACCTCGCACGTCATTCATAACTTGGCTCGTCCCCGGCGATTCTTTCCCCCAGTAGCTCTTGCTGCTATTGTTCCAATAATATCCTTGTACCTTAAAATGTGTCTTACGAATTTGCCCCTTCTTGTTTGAACGTGCCTCAACAGAGATCTGGCTCCTGCACTATTCTCAGCACCTCTTCATTGGCAACTATGTCCCTCCATCTGATTTTCATCATCCTCTTGTAGCAAAAAATCTCCAGGGCTTCTAGTCGTCTTCTCTCTTACTTTCCTACTGTCCAAGTTACATGCTCCAAACAAATGCTTTCATGATCAGTTTCCATCTTTCGAGAGTGAAGATATTGCCGATGAGTAAGTTCTTTCTCAAATGTACAACCAAAAAGCATCAAAAAAATGTTCAAATGTGTGTGAAATCTTATGGGACTTAACTGCTAAAGTCAACAGTCCCTAAGCTTACACACTACTTAACCTAAATTATCCTAAGGACAAACACACACACCCACGCCCGAGGGAGGACTCTAACCTCCGCCGGGACCAGCCGCACAGTCCATGACAAAGCATCATTGAATAGAAAGTGAGCAAGAGCCCTACTAACTTGTTTCTTTCCACTGGATGCAGTGACACTGAGTGCGGCGTTTGGTATTAATTCTACTGATGTACCCTTTAATGTGTATAGTTAAAATATATGTTTAAAGAAACTGAATAGAGGCCATTCGCAGCAAACCAGTCAGTTTTCCTTTCTGAAGATATTATTTACGGTATCGTCTGATGCTTTAAGTCCATTGGGGCTGATTATAGACACTGTGTGATGTACGAAGAGAGATTACTCTGCTCACTGCGTATTAAAGTAGACTTTTAACTTCTTTCTAATCAGCTGTCGCTCATAAGTAACTGCTGTTCTATACCAGATTGTCTCTGGTGCACAAATATTTTTTATGCCTCATTGTAGAACAACGAAAATTCCATCAATTGCTACTCTGAAATAATTAAATACCTTCAGATTTTCTCTAGTCCTGTCCTATCTCTGTCTCCGGTTTACACGATGTACAAGTAGAACCTAAAGCAATGGCGTAGCATTGCGTTTCTGAATTCAGTAAGTTTCGTGCTACTTACAGAGAGGCTATATCTACAGCTAAACTCCGCAAATCTCTGTGAAGTGCATGGCAATGGGTAGTATGGAGCACTGGAGGAATAATAGCTTGGACACTTCTATGCAAGCTGTGGCTAGTCTAATTTGGTCTTCACCGGACCTACGTGACTGATGCGCGTTGGACTGTAGTGTATTGCTATATTTATCAATTAAACCTGCTACTTGAAATACTGCAGCCGGCCGCTGTGGCCGAGCCGTTCTAGGGGCTTCAGAACCGCGCTGCTGCTACGGTGGCAGGTTCGAATCCTACGTCGGGCATGGATGTGCGTGATGCCCTTCGGTTAGTTGGGTTTAAGTAGTTCTAAGTCTAAGGGACTGATGACCTCAGATGTTAACTCCCATAGTGCTTAGAGCCATCTGAACCATTTTGAAATAATGCAAGTAGGCTATCACGGGATAGTTTGCGTCTATCTTCGGGCGTGTGCCAGACCGGTTTTATGATAACGCCAGAGACCCCATCGATAGGTAAAACAAACCTGTCACCATTCGTGCTTCTTTGTATACATTCTATACGCTCTGTTTGTCCTATTTTTGCGGGTCCACACTTCGAAAATATTCTAGAATAGGTCGCACGAGTGTTCAAGAAATTTCGTTTGTAGATTGGTTGCCCTTTCGTAGTATCCTACCAATGAAGCGAAGTTTTCCACTATCTGTAACTACAACTTTGGTGTCTAGAAAAACTGCGTACTCGGTTCGCTAGACAAACAATTCAAACAAATCGTATTAATGAGTTTTATTACAAAAAAGTAAATGACAATACTTAATTTTGACGATTCAGAAGTGTCGCAAGTAAAGTACATCACACAAAATAAGCAGTCTCCTTCAGTATAGAGAATTCCCAAGTCTGTGCTACGTAGACAGTATGAAACGTCCCCTTAGAAAAATTTATGAATTGCTGTGCTGGTAAACCTCTGACGTTATTTGATTTTCAAACAGCTGAGCAAAACTGAACGTACTCAGACATTTCTCTCTTTCCTTATTCTGATCATCACTAAACTGACACACAATATTTTTAGCGCAACGCAATCTGACTTGCAATAATCGCTACAAAAGAATGGCCCTGACTAACAATAACCTATACCTTTCATGAATCACTTACCTCACAAAAATCTTCGTTACTCGAACTATCGCAGTACAGCGAGCGCCAATACTGCCAGTTAAATAAAGGATTCTACTACTGAAGGCACTAACTACTGTTAGGCATAATTAGCAAATGAGAGATTTTGATAGAGAACAAACAATGTATTTACCTTAATAGTGTTCAAAAGTCATATATATATATATATATATATATATATATATATATATATATATATATACTCTCAATTCATGACATCCAGTCTTACAAATTTACTCTCGCTGATGGACACACGTCCAGATCATCCGCTCTCAAAACTCCGCCATCTCTCTTCCCACATCCACCACTGCTGGCGGCTCACCTCCAACTGCGCAACGCTACGCGCTGTTAACAGCCAACTGCCCAACACTACAATAGCAAATTCCAACAATGCAAACCAGCCACAGACTGCACAAAGCACAGTCAGTGATTTTCATACAGAGCGCTACGTGACGTTACCAACATAAAAACCTAAACAGCCTACTTACAAGTACAAGCGAAGTAACCAGCGTTAACGCTGCTATACAAGTGCCTAATCTTGAAGCTACTATTCAACTGGGCCGCCACCAGCCAGTCACGGCGCTTATGTCTTCATCGCATAGGGGCCGCTGCTGTCGTGTTGTCGTCCTGGAAAGGGGTCCGTCAGCGTGCGATTGGCTGACGTCTTCTCACAGCCATCTCTTCTCATCGTTCCCGACTAGCGTGCCGGCTCTTGACTTTACGCCGTAACAACAACTGACCCTATGTTATCGCCCCTTTTCTTATTCCTACAAATTATTACACCCAGGTGTTTGTGAGAGTTGCGTGACGCCAGTTGTGATAAAATCGTTCAAATGGCTCTGAGCCCTTTGGGACTTAACTTCTGAGGCCATCAGTCCCCTAGAGCTTAGAACCACTTAAACCTAACCTAAGGACATCACACACACCCATGCCCGAGGCAGAATTCGAACATGCGACTATAGCGGTCACGCGGTTCCAGACTGAAGCGCCTAGAACCGCACGGCCACACCGGCCGGCACGAAAGTCTCAAGTAACTATCAATATTGTCTACAACGTCGTACACACAACACGAACAGCAAGCGTTTCAACAGACCTTGCTGGGGCACACCTGAAGTGTTTAACGCACAGCTTTCCGGGCGGGAAGGAGCGCCGGTCCCCGGCACGAATCCGAGGTCCGGTGAGCCAGCCAGTCTGTGGATGGTTTTTAGGCGGTTTTCCATCTGCCTCGGCAAATGCGGGCTGGTTCCCCTTATTCCGCCTCAGCTACATTATGTCGGCGATTGCTGCGCAAACAAGTTCTCCACGTACGCGTACACCACCATTATTCTACCACGCAAACATAAGGGTTACACTCGTCTGGTGTGAAACGTTCCCTGGGGGGTCCACCGGGGGCCGAACCGCACTATAACCCTGGGTTCGGTGTGGGGCGGCGGAGGAGTGAAGTCTCCGTCGTTTCTAGGTCCCCGGTTAACATAACATAACATAACATACTTCTACATCTGCCTGACTCCCCACCGCACGTAACATACTGCATTTTCCCTACCAAGGAATTCTCAACCAACTCCCAGATTTCGCTTAATACCAAATACAATCGTACTTTCTACAATAAACCTGTCGACCGGTGTGGCCGAACAGTTCTATGCGCTTCAGTCTGGAACCGCGCGACCGCTACGGTCGCAGGTTCGAATTCTGCCTCGGGCGTGGATGTGTGTGATGTCATTAGGTTAGTTAGGTACAATAACGACTCTGAGCACTATGCGACTTAACTTCTGAGGTCATCAGTCGCCTAGAACTTAGAACTAATTGAACCTAACTAACCTAAGGACATCACAAACATCCATGCCCGAGGCAGGATTCGAACTTGCGACCGTAGCGGTCGCTCGGTTCCGGAATGTAGCACCTAGAACCGCACGGCCACTCCGGCCGGCGGTTAGTTAGGTTTAAGTAGTTCTATGTTCTAGGGCACTGATGAACTCAGATGTTAAGTCCCATAGTGCTCAGAGCCATTTGAACCATATACAATAAACGTAGGTTTGGTTCTGTATTAAACGCGTTTTGGAAGTCAAGAAATATTGTCTCTACCTGACAGACTTCATCTGAGAAAAGCGCGAGTTATGCTAGAAGTTTCCTGAACCCTTGCTGATTGGTATGGCGGAGGTCGTTGTGTTCCAAATGCCTCATGACGACGGAGCTTCAGAACGTGTAGTAACACTCTAAACAGACGATGACTTGAACTGGACAGTACCTGTAATAATCTTTAGACACAATGAATAGCAAGTGACATTAAAATTGTTTTCAATATGGTTTCCCTCCGCAGTCTTTACGTGAAGCAACTATCGTCTCAGCGAGATGGATTTGCGTTCGTGATCGCAGAGACAGTGAGCACGGGAGAGAAACTTGGAAAAAATATCTTCGCTAATGAGATTCGACGATTTCTGGAAATTTTCGTTTTCCTTTCGGTAGCCGCCCTTTTGGACGGTGCGCACTCATGAATTATGCAGCATCGGCGCATCGAGGAATAATTCCCTTTTGAGGGGCGCGGCGTCGATACGGGCTGGTCCCGGACGGTTCTAGTTGCGCTGGCCGGTCGCACTCGGCCGCGCGGATTTGCCACGAATGATGCGTGCTGATGCGTTCCCCAGGGCACTGTCTGTCCGCCCCAGAGCCGCTGGAACCGCCTCCCGGCCTCATTAATCCTCAGCCTTCGGCAAAGCTCTTTAATTGCGTTTCCCTCCTGAGAGTAATCGATTATGGTCAGTGCAGCTAATGAACCGCGCCGACGACCAAGAAAACCAGGATTACCCTTTCTTTTTCTGCTCTATGTTTTCGCACCTTTTTTGTTTTCTTACGAGAGGCGAAAAAATAACCCTCGCTTCAGTAAATAGGAACAAGGCATGTTTTCGGAAAGTGGGTCGTAATATCTAAATAACAATCTAATGTATAAACAACATGATCATAACTATATATCTTTCTCACATGTTTTCATCTAAGCCTACTGTCGGCCCCCGGTAGCTGAATGGTCAGCGTGACGGATTGTCAATACTCTGGGCCCGGGTTCGATTCCCGGCTGGGCCGGAAAATTTTCTCCGCCCTGGGACTGGATGTTGTGCTGTCATCATCATCATCATCATCATCATCCTATCATCCTATCATCCTCATCGACTGCAGGTCGCCGAAGTGGCGTCAAATTGAAAGACCTTCACCCGGCGGGGGGCCCTAGCCATACGATTAAATAGATAAATCTAAGCCTACTGGGCGATTTGCACAGAAGTTAAGACACTGGACTCTCATTTGGATTTGCAGTAGTTCAGATTTAGCTCTTCCAAGTTTACTCTTGTCTTACAAGGGGATCACACAGCAATCGATTTTTTTTTTAATTTATATTTGTGCTAATTGAAAGTCAGAACTGCAAAGCAATTCGATGTAGTTCTCAAAAAACTAGAGAAAATCGGCTTTGAAGATTTACAAACATGTTTAATATGTTAAAGTAGGATTCATATTTTTGGACAAGCACTGTGGCTCTGTCTGGTAGGGTCTCGATTCTAGGTGGAACCAAATTTTTAAACAAAAGTGCATGTTCTACGAGCATTTCCGTGAAACGCAGAATACATAAAGCGTACGAAACTGGTGAACAAGTCTCGTTTCCGTGATTAATTTTTCGGTTTTTCCGTTCAGTTGGAATACCTACGTCATTTAAATATAAACTTCATCAAATAAAAACAAAAACAAAAAATGTTGCGTGACTAGGGCCTCCCGTCGGGTAGACCGTTCGACGGGGGCTTGCGCGTCGATGGGGATGAAATAATGATGATGATGATGATGATGATTAGGACAACGCAACATCCAGTCCCTGATCGCAGAAAAATCTCCAACCCAGCCATGAATCCCGTGAATCGAACCCAGGCCCTTAGGATTCACAGTCTGTCGCGCTAACCACTCAGCTACCGCGCGCGGACAACTTCATCATATGTGTGCAGAATCGTCATTTTTATGAAGTATGTAGTGAAAACAGATCAAGCTGTAATCAGTTTCGGAAATTTTAACCCCCCCCCCCCCCCCACTTTACCCACCCGAAAAAAGGCCGTTGTCTTAATCAGTAAGCACCATGAATCTATTCAAAAGTTGGGTTTATGATAGCTTTATTTTGTTTTTAGTCTGCTCCAGGTTACTAACAGTTACAAAAGAACCATTTGTCAATGTACTCATACTTGAGATTGCCATTTGATCCATTTAATCGTCGCAAATGAACAAACGTGAGTCACTTCATTTCTACAAGGAATTTTTTAAAGAAAACGCTTGTCGGCCTCCGCAGATGTGGAAAATAACGTCACAGTTTTTGGGATGGAGTTGACCGAATATGTGCGACGGAGAACTGCTATGACAGCTGTAATTATCGGTTTGTGTAAACACGAGCGTCTTTGCCTCTGTCTAGATAATTACGCCATACAAAATATTGAACGTTTGAGGCAGTAGAAACTGCTGTTAAATTGTGTTTTCCTTTAGTCAAGGATAGTAGGAAAACGCCCTGGTGTGTTGGCATTGTTTTTTAATTTATTATCGCTTGCCTAGCGCGAAGGCTGCAGCTCTACGTTTGCCTAGCGAAATAAGGAAAGCGCCAATAAAAAAGGTCATCGCAATATCGGTATTTTAATTACTAGATACGCAGTGCTTTCATGACACTATCCAGCTAGGAATGAGGTCACGTATCTAGCGGGTTCTTACAGATGAACGAATAAAGCATATTTTAATCACTGTCTGTGGTTCCCGTAAAAATTGCTCGATGAACACAGTTCTAGAAAGGACGGGCCCTCAATGATTTTAAATAGCCATACTAATTTCTGTGCGTATAATTTCTATTTAATACTGGAATATCGTTCCGAAATGAAGCAGTTAAGTGAATTTCGAGAACGAGGCTGGCATCGTTGAGTACTTTCGCGTCATCCGTTATTAAAGACCACTCGTCAGATACTTAATTACACACTGGCAGCCATCTCTATGCTGGACGTTCGAGGGAAATGGAGTTCAGAGAAAGTTTAGTTCTCGGAACCGTGACGGTACAGCAGCTGCTTGCTAGTGTAATTGAGTCAAATTACATGCAATCTAAAACCCGTTATACTACCTCTTGTACTTTAAAACTTTTCATTTTTCTTTCTATTTTATTGAAATTTTTATGTTAGGTTTTAAACTTTAATTCGTGGTACTCTGACAGAAACCAGAATAAGTGTTTTCAGAGTGGCATGATCCACACTTTCTCATGCATAGAAAAGAGATTGATCATTAGTCACCTATCAGAAGTACTGTAATCCTTTAGCCTTTTAATGAAATTTTAAAAAAATAATGTAAATAGTTTTTTAAATTTTTTTTGTTATTAGTTATTTGCTCTTTCTTTCAGTCAGTACGAACTTTGTTGCAGAACCCCTTATTTACGTGTGGTAATAAAAATTCATTTAGACAGAATTAAGTACATTTAAAATTACGTGAACTTAGTCAACCCTCTCATGCCGATAAATTCATATTAACTGATTAAGAATATTTAGTTGAGAATTATATCTTTTACATAATTCGGCCTTGGCATACATTTTCTAAATGCAGTGGGTTTTTTTTTTTTTTTTTTTTTTTTTTTTTTTTTTTTTTTTTTTTTACTGAATTCCTTCCCGGCGTTTGCTATGGAACACAAGACTGTCTCTATTAGCAGAAAATGGTTAAATATTGCCAAGCCGACGTTTAGTCATCATTGATAAAACACACTTCACTATACATTTAAGTTATTTGAAAGAACCAACAAATTGTTAAATTTCAACGTTAACTATCCGCCTATGAATGCACAAATGTGAAACTAGTAATAAATTCCGTCAGTCTCTGGATCGCTGTAAAAGAAAAACATTTTCTTAATTCACTGCTAATTTTTATCTGCTCCCGATTTACGGGTTTGGTTAATTTTTCTTAGGGGAACAATTTTTTAAATGTGCCGCCGCTGCAAATCGTTCGGTCGCGGCACAGCCCAGCAACACCGCTAAAAATGAAGAAATTCTTTAAAGAAATATTATAGATGACATGGGCAAGCTAATTTACATTATTAATATACACTTTTGATAAATTATAATGTATTTAGACCACAACAATAATTCAACTTACATTAGTTTGTAATTTCTCCTCTAATGGCGGCTAAATCTAGATACAGACAAATGAAGTCTACCCATTCATAAAATGCTACGTCACAGGTTCCTCTCTCTCTCTCTCAGCTCTCGAGGAAGACGACAAAGACTGCACACTATGTATTCCTATTTATATCGGTATCAACCGTTAATGTCTCTTTGCAATCTGCGGCTGTATTTTACATTTTTGTTATCGCAGATATTGACACATTTCGTAATTACATTATGAGTATAGAAATATTACAATCATAAATACATCGAGAATATTACTACAGAAAATATTACAATAATAACGAATGTCCTTTACACAAAATTAAATAATATTTTTTGTTAAATAATTCCAGTATATACAAATTGCTTCATAGCGGCGTATATAGTACAATTAAATTTTAGTTTATTAATAGTGTGTGTGTTGCCAGGGAACGTTACAGCCTGCAACCAGAACTATTCTCAGGTGCGCATAATTTACTTATTCAGAGACAGTGAAGTACTACTCTACTGTAAATATAAACTCAACGTCTCCTCTGTCGATTAATCATGTTTAGCCTTGCGTGATAATGGGAAACAATTCTAATTGTAAATAGGGACGCGCCATATCTTGTAATAACGGTATAGAATGGAGCTGTCCACTTTTTCAAAAAATTATGGCCACGAATGAAGGTGTGCTTGCGTCCATAGGTGCAATAGTCGTAATACGGGCGAAGCCGTAGGGCTTTCCTAGCTTAAATTCCCATTCGTGAGTATTTGGGCTTGTTAGAATACCAAGAATAGCGTGCTCCTAGTAGGTGAGGCCTTTCCTTGTCATTTATCTTTATATTTTATTGAATCACTCTGTCAGCCATTTTTACAGCACGTACTACACAAGGAGTCAAATACAGGGCATGCCTTCTAAACCGTCTCTTTTTCTCGAAATCGGCTGAAATTCATTTCAGGCGAACCTTGAAGGACGAATTTAACTCTCGACTCTCACGTCATCATATGCTCTCATTCTGTGGAACACTGCACAAAGATTTGAGTTTAAACCTAGATGCTGGTGCGTAGTGTAGTGGTGACGAACAGAACACCGCTATCTCACTTCCTCTAAATTGCTTTGTTGAGAGGTTGCAGATCTACCTTGATAACCTTCAGGTTCGCCCAGTGTGTCGTCCATAGCACATATCTGGGACGTGGTTGGTCGGTATCTTGTTTCTTATGTTCTTACAACAATCGCTGTTACTGTTCTGTTCACTCGAATATAATCAGTCTGGAGTGTATTTCGCAAGAACAAGAACCATCTTCGGGTTCATACAACGAAATGTAGAAGTGAATGCCATACGTGTCAGAGATCGTAATATACAGATGTTTAATCCTAACCACTTCTAATTATAATTAATTTCATGTTATGTACCAAATTTGTGGTCCCAGATTCTTTTCAAAAATTGGTTCTTCTCATTGTTCTAATTTTCACAAACATTAGGATAACAGGTACAAATTCTTGTGTATTAAGAATACGTAACTTTTAATTTCGTCAGAGAGTTGAACTTTTCTTAGGCTCGACTCGCCACCCGGATATAATGATTTAGCTTTTCCAATGTTGTACTTCATCCCTAATAACCTCTACGTTGATGGGGACATATTTTTGGCCTTTCTTCCTTTAACGTGGTGTCCTTGGCAAATGTGTTGACGTCATGCGCTTGATCTTCCGCTGGGTTTCACGTGTGGCTGTTACAGTATAGAATCGGAAACAAAGCGTCTGCATCCTTTCAACAAATGAACTGGAAACATCGTGCATGGCCTCGTGATTTATATCGACAGATTTATGACGTATTTGGCGTAATTCATTGTGGTTAAAGCTTGTTAACATCACGTGTTTGCATGCAATTTGAATTATGGATTGTAAACAGCCTGCGGGCTATATTTCATTTCACCTGTGACATTCTGTCGGTATCCGCATCACTAAACTGCGCAGAGACCATGGTTTTACATTTTATTGGAACTTCGTTACTCGGTCTTATATTTGTACAGTACGCTTTGCTTTCTGACGATCTCCTGCACATCGACAATAAACCACCTTCGGAAACGCGTTTTCCCTTAAGTTTCACCGAGGTCCAACTATATTATCACTTTCTAACGGCTGTTACCTCGAGACAGTGTACAATAAACTTTTCGTATCTTTTGAAAACATTCGGAACCCCTTACTAATTACTAGAAGCCAGATGCTTTCGATCGTATTGCATCATCCATGGCAACTACGCGAAAAAGTAACAAGTTTTATAAGACGTGTGTCCGTAAATAGATACATGCAGATCAAATAGTCCAGTGAAATTAAACAGAGAAAGGGAGTGGTGGAAAAGAGAGACGCTGTCACAAATTAGTGCGTTTTTCAATGTTCTTGGAGATCTGTGTATATTCATTTGCTGGAAACTGCTGTTGGTTGTATAACTTTGGCTACAGTCATGGAATTTACCGTAGAATAATCTATAGAAAATTTAAGACTTCTTTTCTACTAATTAGTGTGCCGGCCGCGGTGGCCGAGCGGGTCTAGGCGTTTCAGTCCGGAACCGCAGGTTCGAATCCTGCCTCGGGCATGGATGTGTGTGATGTCCTTAGGTTGGTTAGGTTTAAGTAGTTCTAAGTTCTAGGGGACTGATGACCTAAGATGTTAAGTCCCATAGTGCTCAGAGCCATTTGAACCATACTAATCAGTGCACATTTTTAGTTAACCTCCAGTGGTTTTCATTCGGGAGGAAATATCGATGTATCGTTACTAACAATGCGAATTATGTTTTCTGTATCGTTTTACTTCTTGCGAGACTGAAAATAACAAAGAATTATACAAGTTTTTCATTTTTAACGAATTTTTAAATTGGATTCCTGGTCTCCTTAAAAAGGCATTGGATGCAGTTCTAGCTGAATGTAAAATTACCTTTGTTATACTTTGCCAATCATTAAAAATACGCTTTCAGACAATTCTGGGTACTGATAATACATAAAGCGAGAATAATATTGTCTATATGATGATGAAAGTTTAGCAGTAGCACCTCAGTCCTGTTCACAATCATGTTGGGAACTCGCATCGTGTTAATGTCAAATTTAAATTCGAAAAACAGTGTCAGTTTCGCATTTTCAGATCTTACGTAATTTACAAAATAGACGATTAGTTTGATCAGCAACAAGTAAATGACACTGTGTTTCAGTCAACAGTTCGTAGCATTATTGGAAAAAGAAACTAGGCTTTATGAGGTTTTTGTATGACAGAAATAAATGGCTTGCCTAATTTTTCCTTCTGTTATGGCTCGGTTGCAGGGGTATCAAGTAAAGTATAAAGTTCAAAGTGGAGTGAATTCGAGTTCATTATAAAATTGCAAACTCGGAATATCAGCGCTTTTTTCCCTAAGCTGTTGTAAATATTTTACGTTTCGTTGGGCCTGCGTCATAGTATACGTCATTATAAGACACAATGAAAATGATAATTCCAAAACTAGCTGCAGTAAGAGCATATATTTAATATTTTACACACAGACCTGTTTCGGAATAATTGCCGTTATCAAGTGACCTGCGAAAATAACATTGGTAAGACTGTCTATACGTAAATCGTGACTGTTTTGTGTTTTCGTTTCCTTTGGTACTTACGTCTGGTTTGAAGTGACAACCATATTGTATCTATAGTTAATTCTTTGTTAGGTCTTGGTATGCACAATATTTTCTGTAGTTACAAAATGCAAAAATATGTTTTTGACAGATATTTTCAGAGTTCAGTATTTTGAAATTTTTTTTTTCCTACGATTCTGTATTCTTCATATATAAAAACAACATCTGTAATATTATCTCTGGTAAGCTGTCCATACGTTGTAAAATATAGCATCGTATAAAGAACTGTAAGAATATTGAACAGTCAAAATATCGATCAAAAACGTATTTTTACATTTTGTAACTACACGATTTGAGAGAAAAAATTGACTATAGGTGCAGTATGGTCGCTACTTCCAAGTACACGTGAGTACCAACGCATACGAAAACGCAGAACAGCCACTGGATGGAAGCCTTAGCACAGCTTAGCGATTTTACACAGGTTATTTTCGCAGGTCACGTAATAATTGCAGTTAAGCCACAACAGGCCTGTCGGGAAAAATAGCGAACATTATGTTATTGCAACTAGCTTTGGAGCTTTCATTTTTATTATTTCTTTGACCTGTTGTGGTCTTCAGTCTGGATTTGACGCAGCTGTGTACCCTGCTTTACCTGCTGCAAGTCTCTTCATCTTGCATAACTATTGCGCCCTACGTTCATTAGAACGTACGTACTTTACTCAAGCCTTCATCTCTGTACCACCAACACTCTCTTCCGTTGCTGAATTAATTAATTCTTTGGTGCCTCAACCTGAGTTCTATCAACCGATCAGTTTTTTTAGTCAGTCGTGATCAAACCACTCAAAAGAGGTGCATGCCATCGGGAAATATAATGAGTGTATTTCCCACTTGCTTTCAGCCGTTCACAGTACCAATAGCACGGCCATGTCGAATAATGATACACAGCTAAGTCGGTCGATCATCCAGGCTGTTGCCCCAGGAACTACTGAAAAGGCTGGTGCCCCTGTTCACGAATAATAGTGTGGCCTCTATATGATTGTACCAAAAGCACAGGAATGTATTGTTGAGACATGCAAGCCACAGCACCGTAGTACTGTTCATAGTTCGTTCGGGGATTTCTCAGAGAATTTTTTAAAAAACTTTTATCCTTAGATGTGGGTGGTTCAGACGGGACTAAAGGTTGATACCTCTATATTGATTGCTTTTGTTTAAATACTTCTTCCATGGATACTCTGTTTTAGATTGAACAAATGGGCAGTCGGAAAATGCTGAGGAAGCAAAGGCTGTTGCACTATCTCTTTATAAAAAAGACAGGCAATGGTTAGCAGATATTTGTGCGTCTGTGAAAAGATTTACGCGCGAAGCATACGACGAGTACCACCATCATACCTTAGCAAAAGATCTGGTCGGGAACCCAAGAAAATTCTCGACCTGTGTAAAATCGCTAAGGTGTGCTAAGGCTTCCACATAGGAATGCCTTGACCAGTCTGGTGTGGGAGTAGAAGATAGCAAAACGAAAACCTAAGTTTTAAATCTTGCGTTCAAGAAATCTTTCACCCAGGAGAATTGTACAGACGTACCGTCGTCTGACCATCCCGTAAGGACGACGGAGTAATAAGCAACCTTGGCGTAGAGAAACAAGTGGAAGAGTTGAAAGCAAATCATTTGTCAGGTTCGCAAGGAACCCCAGTTCGATTTTACAAAGAGTACTCCACGACATTAATCCCTTACATTAACCCTCGCATTTATCGCGAATCTCTAGCCCAGCGCAAAGACCCAAGCGACTGAAAAAAAAACGCAGGTGATTCCTGTATATAACAGGGGTACAAGAATGGACCCGAAAAATTACAGACCTATACCCTTAACATCGGTTTGCTGCAGTATTCTTGCATCGATATTGAGTTCGAATATACGAGAAGGTGATGAAGTTGAGTGACTGTAGGGAGATACAAAAAAATGGTTCAAATGGCCCTGAGCACTATGGAGGAAGATACAAGAGGACGTGACAAAATTTCTGGCTGGTCTGATGAATGGCTACTAGCTCTAAATGTACGAAAACAGTAAGTTAATGCGAATAAGTCGGAAAAACACTGAGGCGCGTTGCCACGTTTCGCGCTGCTCCCCCCGTCCAAGGTTCGAGTCCTCCGTCGGGTAAGGGTGTGTGTGTTGTCCTTAGTTTAAGTTAGCTTAAAGTTACAAGGTGTACAACTTTGCTTCCGCCGTATTTTCCCCAACATTTGAGGCTTCAATGAAACAAATTGGTTACACATGTATCATTCAAAGTATTTTCCATCGCTGGCCACTACTTTCTCCCATCTTCCGGACAGTGTACGAATCCCGCGTCGAAAACATTGTTCATCTTTTGAAGCGATCCATGAATCGATCCAATTTGTCATTTCTTCGTGAGATTGGAAGTGTTGGTCATCCAGGCCTTGCGCCATTGATCTAAACAGGTGATAGAGGGACCACTGTCTGGAGAATACGGCGGGTGGGGTAGGACTTCCCACTTTAACGTTTCCAAGTACGTTTTGACCTCTTTTGCAACGTGGGCTCGAGTGTTATCGTGCTGAAAAATCACTTTATCGTGCCTCTCGCTGTATTGCGGCCGTTTGTATTTTAATGCTCTGCTCAAACGCATTAACTGCGTTCGATAAGGAGCACCTGTGATTGTTTCACTTGTTTTTAACACATCATAGTACACGGCGCCGAGCTGGTCCCTCCAAATGCAGAGCATGATCTTGGAGCCGTGAATATTCGGTTTGGCCGTCGACGTGGAAGCATGGCCTGGATATCCCCATGACTTTTTTGCATTTAGCGTTATCGTAATGAACCCATTTTTCGTCCCCGGCCACAATGCGACGCAGAAATCCCTTCCGTTTTTGCCTCTGAAGCAACTGTTCATAAACACACAAACGCCGTTCAACGTCTCTTGGATTCAACTCACACGGGGCCCAATTTCCTTCTTTCTGAATCGTAGCCTTGAGACGTTTTGAAATAGATTGCCGCGTCACTGCAACTAATCGTGCCAATTCTTCTTGAGCTTGACGCGAGTCTTCACCCAGCAATGACTCCAGTTCTGCGTCTTCGAAAACATTCTCTCTTCCACCACTATGCCGGTCTGTGACGTTAAAATCACCGTTCTTGAAGCGTTGAAACCACTGACGACACGTTCTTTCACTTACAGCGTCCTTACCAAACATACTTGAGAGCATTCGATGAGACTCAGCCGCTGTTTTCTTCATATTGAAACAAAACAGTAACACCTCCCGCAAATGACGAGAGTTAGGCTCGTAAAATGGCATTTTCAATCAAGAACAAGTTTATGATGCAGGCACATATGGACTAATGTTTGAATGAGATTATGTTAACCGAGGTCCAAGTTAACTGCCTGACGTCTGCGATCTGTTTCTTTCGACCGCTACTTACCGTTGTCGGCACGTATCGGCAAACGGCGGAAGCAAAGTTGTACATCTTATAGATTAATTCGTGTGTAAGCCTAGGGACCAATGACCTCAACAGTTTGCTCTCATAGAACCTTACCACAAATTTCCAAAAAATTTCGGAAAAACAAAACCATAATGTTCGGATAAAGCATTAGTAGCTTGCTACTTAACACAGTCACCTCGTTTAAATATCGTGGTGTAACGTTGCAATGCGATATGAAATGGAACTAGCATGTGAAGATTGTGGTAGGGAAAGCGAATGTTTAGGAAAGCGTGATTGATCTGTAAAGGAGTCCGCACGTAGGACAGTAGTGCGACCTGTTATTGAGTAATGTTCGAGTATTTGGGATCCGCACCAGGTCAGATTACAGGAAGATATCGAAGCAGTTCAGGGGTGGGCTGCTAGATTTGTTACTGGTAGGTTCGAACAAACGCAAGTGTTACGAAGATGCTTCGGGAGCTCAAATGGGAATCCCTAGAAGGAAGAGGACGTTCTTTTCGAGGAACCGGCATTTGGAGCTGACTGGAGAACGCTTCTACTGCCGCCAACATACATTTCGCGTAAGGGCCATGAAGAAAAGAAAAGAGAAATTAGGGCTTATGGATGCATTGACAGTTGTTTTTCCCTCGCTCTCTTTTCGTGTGGAACAGAAAGGAAAGTGATTAATAGAGCTACAGGACATAATTGCACCACGCACCGTGCCGGCCGGTGTGGCCGAGCGGTTCTAGGCGCTACAGTCTGGTTCAAATGGCTCTGAGCACCATGGGACTTAACTTCTGAGGTCATCGGTCCCCTAGAACTTAGCACTACTTAAACCTAACTAACCTAAGGACATCACACACATCCATGCCCGAGGCAGGATCTACAGTCTGGAACCGCGCGACCGCTACGGTCGCAGGTTCGAATCCTGCCTCGGGTATGGATGTGTGTGCTGTCCTTAGGTTAGTTAGGTTTAAGTGGTTCTAAGTTCTAGGGGACTGATGACCTTAGAAGATGAGTCCCATAGTGCTCAGAGCCATTTGAACCACGCACCGTATGGTCTCATGCGCAGTATGTATTTAGATGTAGACTTTTCGGCTTTTTTTTTTGCTGTTCTTATAACTGTTGTGAAGTATGAGCAGAGGATAAGTTGTAACATCTTCGTTACTCGCACATAATTCTCACTTTGCCAGAAGCGTTCACAGCCAAAGTAAAGCGAAGGCAGTGGCTCAGACTGTGTGTTTTGCGCAATACACGTGTCTCGCCTCTTCGTCTAGAGCGAGAAAGTCGAAAAGACTACGAAATCAGCGTACTAGGTGGGTCAGCGTGAACATGACAAGTGAAAGAAGTAGGGCCCCGGTAACGCGCGCAGCCGTGCGCTGGTCGCGAGTTAATTTTTGATGCGTCCGCGCCGTGCCGGACTGAGCTGGCTGCCGTGGTGACGTCAGACCCCGCGTAACGCTGCGTCGTTGGTCTTTGTGGGCTGTTGCGCTGTGGGCAGGCGGGCAGCCAGCCAGCGAGCTACCCTGCCTGTGTCACACCGGTGTCCGTCGAACTTCCCAAAACTTGCTGCTCCGAACTCCTGTGTGGGCGCACACGTCCTCATTCATCACCAATACAGTTGCGCCAAAGACTCTTGAGAACCTTCGATTACGGTGGGGTCGTTCCTGTTGAACTGATACACAGCGAAAGGCCATTTTAGATAGCTCGTGCAAATGTCGTGATGAATCTTCTTCTGAGTGAGGAAAAATTCTGTTACCACTGCTGTTCCAAACAAACACCGACTGGCAGCCGTGTCATATTCAGCCGAGCCCCACCAGAAAGACAGGTCGCAGCGCGTGACCCTTCAGGTCTTACGAATGCCAGCAGCTGTCTCTGGCGGGGAGCGAATAACTACTTCAGATGAAATTACAATGAAATGAATACCCCTAGCTGCATACAGGCGTTGATATAAGTCAACGGGGAAAGTTGAAAATGTGTGCCCCGACCGGGACTCGAACCCGGGATCTCCTGCTTACATGGCAGACGGTCTGTCCATCTGAGCCACCGAGGACACAGTGGATAGTGCGACTGCAGGTACTTACTTCTGGCACGCCTCCCGTGAGACTCACATTCCCAACTTATTGTCCCACACTACATTCATAGTGCCCCTGCCCATTATACTCTTTTTGCCAACAATTCTTTCCTCGATAGCACATGAAACATTAAGACCTTTACTGTGTACCTTTTCAATTAAATATTGATTTCCCGTGTTCTCTACATGGAGCCGAGAGTTCACGAAGTATGGCGGACAAGCTGAATAGTGTGACGTCACAAATTCGTTGCAGGCACCGTATATTTCCTTGGCCCCATCCTCAACCTATAGGCGTCACCAGATGCGGATGCGGAGGGGCATGTGGTCAGCACACCGCCCTCTCGGCCGTTGTCAGTTTTCGTGACCGGTGCCGATACTTCTCACTGAACTAGCTCCTCAGTTGGCCTCACAAGGGCTGAGTACATCCAGCTTGACTACAGCACTCGGCAAACCCGGACGGTGACCCAAGTGAAACTTCCTGGCAGATTAAAACTGTGTGCCCGACCGAGACTCGAAATCGGGGCCTTTGCCTTTCGCGGGCAAGTGCTCTACCATCTGAGCTACCGAAGCACGACCACGCCCGGTCCTCACAGCTTTACTTCTGCCAGTATCTCGTCTCCTACCTTCCAAACTTCACAGAAGCTCTCCTGCGAAACTTGCAGAACTAGCACTCCTGAAAGAAAGGATATTGTGGTGACATGGCTTAGCCACAGCCTGGGGGATGTTTCCAGAATGAGATTTTCACTCTGCAGCGGAGTGTGCGCTGATATGAAACTTCCTGGTAGATTAAAACTGTGTGCCCGACCGAGACTCGAACTCGGGACCTTTGCCTTTCGCGGGCAAGTGCTCTACCATCTGAGATACTGGCAGAAGTAAAGCTGTGAGGACCGGCAGAAGTAAAGCTGTGAGGACCGGGCGTGAGTCGTGCTTCGGTAGCTCAGATTGTAGAGCACTTGCCCGCGAAAGGCAAAGGTCCCGAGTTCGAGTCTCGGTCGGGCACACAGTTTTAATCTGCCAGGAAGTTTCATATCAGCGCACACTCCGCTGCAGAGTGAAAATCTCATTCTGATGACCCAAGTGCTAGCCAAGCCCGGCAGCGCTTAACTCCGGTGACCTGACGGGAACCGGTGTTACCTCTGCGGAAAGTCCATACAGTTAATATTCCAGCTTCAGAACGCTGTAAACAACGAACCACTGCTTATAATCACGTCCAATTTGAACGGAATATTATCGAAGAAGATGGAAATAATATGTAAACAAAAAAATATCACGTAAATTTTGCTTCAAGATGGCCCTATGAGCGGCAGACTATGCAAAATGAAGGACGTGAGATGCACAGCTGTTTCTTAGTTTGTGTCTAAGACGCTCGGCGAGACTGTCTCAATGCAGGATTACACGCCGCTGGTAAAGCACTTCTGCAAGATTAGTGTCTGTGCATCAGTAGCTCTGCGGAAGTTCCAAACATTCAAGATTATGAAAAAAGGCGTTGGTCTCATGTCGCCAAGGGGCTGAAGGAAATAATTACGAAATTCGAAAAGATTGGTTCTTTTGACGTGCAGTGTTGCAGTGGGAGGAAAGCAACTGCTCCGTCGTATGTAGATCTTGTGGCCACAGCGTTGCACATGTCAGTGAGCACGGTGCATAAAATTCTACGAAATATTTTGCATAGCTGTCCATAAAAAATTACCCAGGTTTAGGAGATGCTTCTGGCTGATCTGCCAGTAAGACAAACATCTGCTGTAGAATTCCTCGCTCGCATGGAAGTATCTGATCACGGTCATGGAACAAAAAATGGTTCAAATGACTCTGAGCACTATGGGACTTAACTTCTGAGGTCATCAGTCCCCTAGAACTTAGAACTACTTAAACCTAACTAACCTAAGGACATCACACACATCAATGCCCGAGGCAGGATTCGAACCTGCGATCGTAGCAGCAGCACGGTTCCAGACTGCAGCGCCTAGAACCGCTCGGCCACCCCGGCCGGCCTGGTCATGGAACATTCTGTGGACATACGAAGCCCATTTCCATCTCCCGGAACACGTCAATACACAGAATTGCAACAACTGGGAAAGGGAAAATCCGCTCACACGTCAACCGCTAACGCTTCATTCTGCAATGGTAACTGCGTAGTGCAGGCTGACGGCATTGTTGCCGGCCGATGTGGCAGAGCGGTTCTAGGTGCTTCAGTCCGGAACCGTGCGACTGCTACGGTCTCTGGTTCGAATCCTGCCTCTGGCATGGATGTATGTGATGTCCTTAGGTTAGTTAGGTTTAAGTAGTTCTAGCCGACTGATGACCTCAGATGTTAAGTCCCATAGTGCTGAGAGCCATTTGAACCATTTGAACGGCATTGCTTATCGCAAGGACATATTTTTTCGAGGAGGTGCGTTCTGCGGGTCCTCTATCGTTAATGGTAAACACTATGAGAGAGTATCGCGCACGGTCATTGCAACCCTACAACAGCGTAAAAGCGTGGGCAGGATCGTTTGTATGCAACATGGCCCTCCGCACACACACAGCCAGTGAAGCAGTCTGGTGCAGAGGAATTTTGGAAATGCTAGAATTATCATCCGTCAATCCTCTACAGCCAGGCCGTCCGATCACCTGATCTTAATCTGAGTGACTTTTAAAATGTTCAAATGTGTGTGAAATCTTATGGGACTTAGCTGCTAAGGTCATCAGTCCCTAAGCTTACACACTACTTAACCTAAATTATCCTAAGGGCAAACACACACACACACACACACACACACACACACACACACACATATCCGAGGGAGGACTCGAACCTCCGCCGGGACCAGCTGCACGGTCCATGACTCTAGCGCCGTAGACCGCTCGGCTAATCCCGCGCGGCTGAGTGACATGGCCGTGGAAATATCTGAAAATACTGTGTTAAGTGTTCCGATTACAAGCTTGGCTGAACTGCAGGCACGCATTGCACAAGGAATTCTGAACGTGTCCCCTGAGACACTACGCCGGCCGGAGTGGCCGTGCGGTTCTAGGCGCTGCAGTCTGGAACCGCGTGACCGCTACGGTCGCAGGTTCGAATCCTGCCTCGGGCATGGATGTGTGTGATGTCCTTAGGTTAGTTAGGTTTAAGTAGTTCTAAGTTCTAGGGGACTGATGACCACAGCAGTTAAGTCCCATAGTGCTCAGAGCCATTTGAACCTGAGACACTCCGATCTGTTGCGGAACACACTGTTCCTCTATTTCAGCTACTGGCAGAAAACGGTGGGCAGCGTATGGAATATGTCTTGCGACCGTCTCACGACAGTTAAAAACCGATTTCATTGTTTCTTTTTACGCGACTTTTGGTCTTATGACAATTAAAAATCGATTTGACCCTTCCGATGTGCTACGACCTTCCCGTGGTGGACAGGCTAACCTAACAGCGCTACAACTGTTGAATGTCAAACTAGTGCAGTCATCAACATTACACGGTATGGTTGGTTTAATGTGGAATTCACACCATACCATCGCAGTGCGGGTCATCTGTCATTTGTAGCAGAACACTTTCACGTTACGACGCGTACAGAGCCATCTAATAGAGAAATTTTCGTTAATTTTTTTCTTACCATAACGTTTCCCCCTTCTTCAATAATATTCCGTTCAAATTGAATGTCATTTGCTCTGTATAGTTTTCCCAACTGTTGCTATGTGCTTTTCATTCGTGCTTTGTTTGTGATATGGTATCTGTATGTACTAGTCGACCACAATATTATTCCACCTGGGAGTGAAAGTGATTCGGTCCGCTTATCGTGTGTCAGCGTGTAATTGGATTGTAGTATACACACAACTGTCCTGAAAACATTGATAGTGCGATGCGTTTTCGTTAGTCACCTCTGTACTTGTTTGCTGTAACGTCATCACGTGTGTCCAGTAAAGGCTAGGTGCAATAATATCGCGGATGAGTAGTAGTACGGTATTCGTCTGTTATATGTGTGCGTTTCTTACTGTTTTCTGTCTAACATCATCTGTGAGTTGTTATGTATATTGATTTGGTCATGCAACACTTTCTTGTTCGTTGCGAAGGCTCTTTGTGCGTGGAAGTTTTCCTGTAACACTTGATAGGGCTTGCGCATAAACCACCTAATGTGTAACAGGGTATGAAAATTTTTAGAGTGAACAATTACAGCTGCAAACTCCATTACAGGAAAACTTCCACTTACAAAGCGCCCTCTCAGTAAACAAGAAAGTAATAAATCACCAAATAAATATGTAACAACTCATGATATTAGACACTAAAACAACAAGAATCAGAGATACAGAACATAACCAGACTAAATATTAACTTCATGTCTCTCTCTCTCGCACACACATATGAACTACACATGGACACCACAACACAAACAAAAGATTAATTAAAAACAGCTAACGACAATTGGGAACATTATATACAGCAAACACTTGCAACCAACAAACAGTGAGAGTGAAATGCTCAATTAAAAACGGACACCGTTGTGTACGCAGATTAACTAAGTGCAACTCTAATTACTATATAACTTCATTATTGTGTACATAAGACATGTACTACAGAGCTCTGAAGAATGCGTGTGGCACAAAACTTCAGCATTACATCTAGTTGCAAAGACGGAGCACACCTCTAAGTACATAGAAGCAACTAAGGAACGACGGAAAACAAAAAAAATTACAAAGAGAATATTATTGTATGATGTAAGATATGTTTAAAATATCCGCTTTTTGATTTCGTTTATTCCTGTTAATTTAATTGCATACAGGCAGTTTTATGATTCAGAGAATAAGTGAAACAACATTGCAGTACTCGTTTATTTATCAAGACTTAAGTTCTTAGAACATCCAGAATTAAATAATGGCGAACCATTTTATTTTATTGTCATGTTGTTGTTGTTGTTGTTGTCTTCAGTCCTGAGACTGGTTTGATGCAGCTCTCCATGCTACTCTATCCTGTGCAAGCTTCTTCATCTCCCAGTACCTACTGCAACCTACATCCTTCTGAATCTGCTTAGTGTATTCATCTCTTGGTCTCCCTCTACGATTTTTACCCTCCACGCTGCCCTCCAATACTAAATTGGTGATCCCTTGATGCCTCAGAACATGTCCTACCAACCGATCCCTTCATCGAGTCAAGTTGTGCCACAAACTCCTCTTCTCCCCAATTCTATTCAATACCTCCTCATTAGTTATGTGATCTTCCCATCTAATCTTCAGCATTCTTCTGTAGCACCACATTTCGAAAGCTTCTATTCTCTTCTTGTCTAAACTATTTATCGTCCATGTTTCACTTCCATACATGGCAACTCTCCATACAAATACTTTCAGGAACGACTTCCTGACACTTAAATAAATACTCGATGTTAACAAATTTCTCTTCTTCGGAAACGCTTTCCTTGCCATTGCCAGTCTACATTTTATATCCTCTCTACTTCGACCATCATCAGTTATTTTGCTCCCCAAATAGAAAAACTCCTTTACTACTCTAAGTGTCTCATTTTACTGTCGTACCATATTGAAATTTTGATGATACGAATATATCTGTTATCCTGGACGACGTCCAGCAAACTTTGGTTCGGAGTAATAATATTTACGCCAGAGCACGTTTTAAAAAGCAAGCGCATTCCTCGCTACAATGACTGGGATAACATCATCTCGGCACAGACCTTCCATTTTGAGTATTAAAGGGATTTGTCAAATACGTTTTAGACCTCTGGAAGAATTGTAATTCTGGATTAACCCTCCCCCTACTCCTCCGTCCAGGGAGACCTTCGCACCTCCCTCTCTCCTCCTGCACTCACCCCCACGCCCTCGGACTTAAAGAGTTCTGCTTCCACATTTCTCTCAGTCAAGCCCCTTTATTTCCCCTCATTCACTTCGTATTTTGATCTTATCCATGAACAGTCAGTACCGTTATGAATTTTGTGAGTCGTGAAAACACGACACGCAAAGGTCCGTTTATTCTAACTTGTCACAAAGGTATTTTAGAAAAAAAAATCGCACTGTAGCATCATCAAGGATGTGAAAGAATGTCAGACTTCGACTGGTACGGTCTGAAGCTATTTTGCATAACTCCCAGAACTGACACCACTTACTGATAAGTATTTTCTGGGGCAATCACATTCATGACTGTATCAACATCTGTTCCACACATTTCGTACTGGGCTGTTATTGTTCATTAATTATCTGCCGAAAATGAAGAAGAATCCAGGCAAACTGGCTCTTTTTTTGTTAGCAGTTCCTGAGTGTTTTCTTCTTCGTTAATGACGTTTAACATTCCTTGAATTAATGATGTTATTTTCTCATTACAGTACTGCTCGAGAGATGTACTTTGGAGACTGAATGAAATGTAAACGATCTGTTATCAGTTTTTCTAGATATCACACGGAGCGGTGCGTCGGCAGTAGAATCTCGGTGTTGGTGTAGCGTGGGAACAGAGTTCGCAAGCTCAGCTAACGTAGAACTCAATTAACGGGACTTCGGCGCTAGAGGCTCTCGAAAGTTCTTTAGTGCTGAAGTCGAATGCAAACTAATCGCTGCCACACGAGCTCCTAGCAAGCGACCAAGTTACAAGGTAAAAGAGGGCTGGAACCCCTAAGACTGTTATGTAAATTCTTTTTAACTTTTCGATGTCGCGTCTAGAACGTTGTTACGCTCATAAACATTGTTTGTTGTTCACAAAATTGGAGAAGTTTGTTTGTTTGAGAGAACTTTTTGCCTTACAACTGTGGCTGGTGATGTTCGCCGTTTTTATTCGGGCCTGAGACCGCCGTTATGAGCTAATGCTTAACTTCAGGTGTTATTGCATACAGCGTATAAACCAATTGTTTTGTTAATAGTAGGGAGTCGCAACACGTCTGCCGACGAGCAGGAAGAAAAGTAGATTAAACAAAAATGTCATCGTGTTATATCATCCACGTTTTCTGATAGATCCCTTAGGTTTTATATGTCTGAAATATTTCTCTCAGCTGTGTGGAAAATACTAAAATCGCCTACCTATACAGTTAGCTTGCACATGGAATCTATGTGTACACTATTTGAATTACTCGATGGAGTAATGGTCGCTTGGCTTCTACAGCGATATAAACTTCTGAGAACAAACTTACATGCCTCCGAAATTGATAACATAATGTAAACATGAACATCATGAAAAGTTAGTTCAGCAGAATATTCTAAACTTACGGTATAGGCCACCCTCCTTCATTTGACGTTCGTCCGAGATTTCGCTGTATAATCCGAGATTTTTCTGTATTCCAAGCCAACAAAGAAGGGAATAGATCTTTTCATTTTCTTCATCGCTTCCTGTCGATCGGTATATTTCTCAACAGCAGCGGAAAGATGAACTGTCGGTTCATCGTAACTGCCGTTACAGCGTGTAGCAGATGATATTGTTTAGTGCAAAAAAAGTCTGCTTGAATCCAAACTGAAATGATATACCTCTCCATCTATCTTGCATGTGTAACTTGTATCTAGCACTCTATTTGGGAGTGTTATTGACTCACTAAAAATCAAATGGTGCATTAATATCTCACTGAAATGAACCTCATCCTCTATAAGTAACATTCGTAGCATATAGCCTCAGTCCAAGTTGAAAGATTTTCCGCGCGGAAAATGCCCACAGCGAGTGCGAAATACCAGGGTAGAGTAATTCTTTCGATTGAAATTGGCATAATTTGAAAGAATAATTAAAATAAAATAATAGTAGCTGATATCGTGGTACAAAATAAAATCAGTCTAATTTAAAAATAACTGGATGCGCAAAAATTCAGAAAACTGTATTCGCTGACGGAAGACTCACTTACATGGGCCGGCCGAAGTGGCCGTGCGGTTAAAGGCGCTACAGTCTGGAACCGCAAGACCGCTACGGTCGCAGGTTCGAATCCTGCCTCGGGCATGGATGTTTGTGATGTCCTTAGGTTAGTTAGGTTTAACTAGTTCTAAGTTCTAGGGGACTAATGACCTCAGCAGTTGAGTCCCATGGTGCTCAGAGCCATTTGAACCATTTTGAACTTACATGGAAAAGATGTATGAAAGTCTACGGTCATTAGCACGAATGGACGACTCTCTCTTGACCAAGAAAAACTTCCACATCATCCGACAATCCAAAATTCAGTGGCTGGCAGGCACCCAAAGTGTCCTCAGAGAAATCAGTTTTGACCCACTGGCAACTATGAACTACATACAGGCGGAAAATCAATACAGATAACTTTAAGGCCAAGATCCCCACAGGAGGGAGTCTGAAACTTAAAAACGCATGCGTGGACTCAGGAAAGAAGACCGGCCCAAAATGAAACGATGACGAAGTTTTGGGAAGATGAGAATAACAAGAAATCCAGTGCTAGCAAGGGGAACTCTCCGTTGCACCCTTTCAGATTCAGTGGTAAACTGGCCCATTGGACAACCCGTCATAAACTGTAAACATATCGAGCATGAAAACAGGAAGAAGGTGTACTGAACTGTGAACCAGTAAGCAATATAGAAACAGTGAACGGTCCAAGCTCAAGAGGTGCAACATAGAGCGAATCGCAAGAACCACCGTGTCGTGTTGTGTGGTCATGGTGATGGACTTCAAAGCGGGAGATACGTGTTCAAATATCGCTCCTGTCCCATTTTTTCCACAAAATTATGAACTTTCCCTCCGGTTATTGACGTGTCTGGTCTCCTTCTGTAGTCTTGGCAACTGTCATACTATACGAGGTTTGTCCGGAAAATTCGTATAAATGTTGAATAATGTCTTTGTTACAAGTTGCAGTCACCGCCAGGTGGGACTGCTGCTGTAATCAATCCCATGAACGCTCAGTTCGAGTCAGAGCACTCTGCATGAAGGTGGGAGTGTGCGGCAGCTTGTTGACACTCACCCTTTTTCACCTGCCGTCGGCACGGAGCTCTCTCTGACTGAGGAACAGCGCGTCAACATAAAGTTTCTTGCAAAGGTAGGCAAGAATGGCCGTGAGATTTTTGAGTGTTTGAAACAGGTTTACGGAGACCTGAAGGAACCAACCGTGAACAAGTGGTTAAAAATTTCCGGGATGGCCGAGAAGAAGTGAACGATGACCCTCGCCCAGGACGCCCGTCGACATCGAGTTCCGATGCAAATGTTGAACGAATTCGGGCTTGTGTTCTTAAAGACCGTAGATTGACAGTCAGAATGATTGCTGATGAGCTGTCAATCCCCAAAACAATCGTTCACGAAATCCTGACACAAAAACGAAGCTCTTGATGCTAGAACAGGAAGCAAAGAGGGTTGAGTGCTGCGAGGATTGGTTGGAAGCAGAGGAATGAGGGGACTTTCTCAACCGAGTCATCACTGGAGACGAGTCCTGGTTTTACGAATTCGATGTGGAGCTCAAATCTCAAAGCAAGGAATGGAAACTAGCAGGAGAACCGAGAACAAAAAAGTCGCGAAAATCAAGGTCCAATGTGAAGACAATGTTGGTTGTTTTCTTTGATTCTAGGGGCATTGTTCACAAGGAATTTGTCTCTCCCGGCCAGAGAGTGAACGGAAATATTTACGTTGAAGTTCTGACACGTATCAGAGCTCGTGTGGCCCGAGTTCGACCAGAGTTGGCAAAAGGGGGCAGGTGGATCCTTCATCATGACAATGCGCCCGCTCACACGTCGCTCGTTGTGCGCGGATTTTTGGCCCGAAGCTCCATCACCGTGACATGACAGACCACATGCCTTTTTCACCCGATTTAGCCCCGTGTGACTTCTTCATGTTCCCGAAATGCGAAATGGTGCTTCGGGGGTGACACTTGGGAGATGTGGAAGCCATCAAGGCGGAAACGACATGGCAACTGAACAACACCACAACTGAAGACTTTCAACAATGTTATCAACAGTGGAAACGGCGTTGGCAGAAGTGTATCGCGCCTCAGGGCGAGTACTTTGAAGGAGACCATATTGTAATACCTAAATAATTGTAAAATAAAGTTATTATTCAACTTTTATACGTATTTTCCAGACAAACCTCGTACATTGGTTACAGAGATGAGTCATGTGGTAAGAATTTATTGCCGTCGCAAGTAAATGCGATGAATAGTGAGAGCGGGTTAAATGCCGCATAGACCTCTCACAGAACTGAAGACAACAAATGATCAGGAGTGAATTATGTTACAACAAAGGAATTCAAGAGGTAAAACTTCCAAAACGTAACGCAAAAGTCACAACATGTGGTAATTGTGTAGAACAAATAGGAGATACGTATGTCTGGAGGTCCCTTCCTTATACCTCGCTGTTGCAAACGGGCGTTATACCACGACACAGACACAAATTTGAATGCGGGGAACAGACACGTTAATGACTGGACGGCCAATTCGTAATTTTGCGAGGAAAAAACTATGAGGGAGGTTTGAAGACGGGTCTCGCACTTCGCAGTCCAACACCGTGACCACGTGCACGGCCTTAGCACGTGGAGCTCTGGATTCGAGTCTTGCGTCTTCAGGCAGTATTTTTCCCCATTGCGTTAGGCAATTATGTGCTTACATTGATGTATGGTTTATTATTTATTGTTTACCGGTCTCCCTGTCTCTGCTGATTTATGGCAAAGTCCAGTACAACGAAAAACCTACCATACTGCGTCACATGTAGATGAGTATAAGCTTCCGAATTCCGCTGTTACCAGTAAATTATCTCCGTTTTCTTTACTAAAAAATGTCTATAACAAAACAAAGACGGAACGAAAAGAACGAAAACAAAATAAGAACAGCTATTACTAGGTTACTGTGATGACAATAATTTTGTAACTTTTACGTTTACAACAGATCACATTTACAAAACGTGTTCGGAATTGGCACAGTTTGCTGGAACGTAAGTTTTGCATCGCTCAGTCACCCCCCCCAAGCTCAAGCCTAAACATTGCACGCGCTGCTAGGTAAGTCACCTGGTGACATGTTCAACATTTATCACCCATTTTTGGGATATTTCCCGACTACGACTGCTGATATTTTTCAAAAATATCGGGTATCCGATGTATCGATACCTAAAAATACACCGTTTTTTATTATAGATATATCGATAGGGAGAATAGATATATCGACGGAAAAAATATCGACGAACCTGCCTGTAAAAATATTGGTTGCACATTGCAAATATAGCTGTACTGCCGGTTTTAGAGCTGTATATTTAACTATTGATTTATTTTTCGATATTGTGTACATCAACAAGCTATGTCTGCCTATCTCCTTTAGATCAATATTCGAAAGGAAAACGATGCATGCTCACGCTTGGCAATAACCACTTTGCTAGGAATGGTAACTTCATGTAAATGGCACGATAAACTTATCCGATAGGTCCATCATTCGATTTCGTCACTTATGGGATTTGATGGGAATACTTCATGTTCGACATCCCCGTTTTTCTTTTCATCCCTGAAAACGCCAGCGATCTTGTAGCTGTAGTGTCAAAATTGCCTGGTCAAGTTAAACGTTGCAGTTTATCAGTTTCTGTTGGTAGCAACGAGCACCGACTACCTCAGCATTTCCCCTCACACGTCCCCGCTAACCGCAAAGACCAGTCTGGTCATTTAGGCTGTTTTTGAAAAATGCCGATGTGAATAGCACACTAGCTGCGTTAAAAATTGTTTTTTTTTTACGCAACTGGTGTGGTATTTCTTCAGACCGGATATCTGGCTATTCTATTCCCCCCCCTCCCCCCCACCAGTGTCATCGGACTACTTCTTTTGTGCCACATATACTTGCTTCACACAGCCAAAGAATAACATTGGACGTGATGAAAGGCAAAAAGTAGTAAGACTCCTTCACACAGTGAAAGTAAAATAGGGGTCCACTACAGTTTCAAAAGAACAACTTCAAATATTTACCGAAAATTATGAAAAAAATATAATATGAAATAAAAATATCGCACTCGATATTGCCATTTTGATATCGATTTATCGAGCAAAATTATACGGGGTGATCAAAAAGTCAGTATAAATTTGAAAACTGAATAAATCACGGAATAATGTAGATAGAGAGGTACAAATTGACACATATGCTTGGAATGACATGGAGTCTTATTAGAACCAAAAAAATACAAACCTTCAAAAAATGTCCGACAGATGGCACTTCATCTGATCAGAATAACAATAATTAGCATAACAAAGTAAGACAAAGCAAATATGATGTTCTTTACAGGAAATGCTCAATATGTCCACCATCATTCCTCAACAATAGCTGTAGTCGAGGAATAATGTTGTGAACAGCACTGTAAAGCATGTCCGGAGTTACGATGAGGCATTGGCGTCGGATGTTGTCTTTCAGCATCCCCAGAGATGTCGGTCGATCACATTACACTTGCGACTTTAGGTAACCCCAAAGCCAATAATCGCACGGACTGAAGTCTGGGGACCTGGGAGGCCAAGCATGACGAAAGTGTCGGCTGAGCACACGATCATCACCAAACGACGCGCGCAAGAGATCTTTCACGCGTCTAGCAATTGGGGTGTTTTTTTTTCTAATAAAACCCCTTGTCATTCCAAGTATGTGTGTCAATTTTTACCTCTCTGTACATTATTCCGTGGTTTATTAAGTTTTCAAATTTATACTGACTTTTTGATCACCCGGTATATTTTGAAAAAGCTTTCGATATTTCACCAGCAGCCCTATTCCCGACATCTCCGACCCCATGTGTATAAATTACTTGTTTCAACCTCATCTACGTCGCTCCAGGAGTTTTTAAACGTCAATAGGGATTGCCTTGCAGCTGCGCGGAGCAACCAGCACTCTGCGCCGGGAGATACGTACGACGTAGAAACAGCTGTCATCCCACTGTGAACCAGTTAAGTCGCTTGAACTTCGTGTCTACGCTCACGGCCAATGTGGGCTGCTGCTGCGTCGTATCGCGAGTTGCATCGCGTATCGTATACCAAATCGTATTGCCTCGGCGAGAACAGCGCCTAAGGCTGTCAGGCGATAAATTCAGTTTGCTGTCGCGTGCTCGCGGAGGCCTGGGCTCACTTGTGCAGAGCGGCCACACCCGGTTGCGAACCCCTCACCCCGCAGGTTCCGCCGCCGCCCCACTCCTGGTACGGCCCCCGCTACGGGCGAGACCTATTTATTTATCGCTGCCGTCGGCACAATGGCCCCGCGCCTTTCGCCCAATTGAGCAGCGCGCGCGGATCCGGTGCGCGTGACTTCCGCTTATAGAAAATAATTGCCGCTCTCCATCACTGGGGTCGGGCGCGTTCGCTCACGTCCGATGTGCCGAAGGCAGCCCGCCGAATGCAGTGGCTGATAGGGTGGCGGAGATGGACCGAGCTTCCACAAGGCTCCGATTTGATGAATGTGACTGACTGCTGATGCAGGAATAACACCGGCATTGAATACAGATAAAAAAAAACGGTGCAGAGTGAAATGTGTAATCTTATAGGACAAATATCGTATGAGTTCCACCTAATAATATCCCAACAGCAGACTCTGTGCACAATTTATTAAATTGCCAATACTAAACTCTTAAATAACAAATTCATCTAACTTACAAAACTTAAATGGTTAAGGAGTTAGCTTTAAATACAATAACAGCGGCTGGCCACCACAAAACCACGAACCTTTTACAATAGTGCTTTTAGAGTCTATCCAAAAGACAAAATCCAATAATACGTTAACTTGGCATTACAATTTAAAATGATTTATATAAAAAACATTGAGAAATATAATGACGCTTGGCACCATAAAATGAAAGAAACGCAACACACAACCAATAAATATAATGTGATTCTTGAGTTTCTCCCGGGGTATTTGATAATCAAAATATCCACGGGTGTACCGGCGATCATACATGTCGCCATTATCAGGTGAACTGACGGACTGAGCTCCTGTGAAACTGCCGGTACGGAGATCCGTACGCTATGGCTGCTCAGAGGGAACTGGGTTCGGTCGCGGCGGCGGCCGATTTAAATACCCTCCGCCCGCGGCGCGCTACCGCCGCTGTTGTGACGATCACGGCGGACGCTGTCGCAGTCTGTTCCACCGCGCGACCGTGGCGCGGGGCGCGGACAGCGGAGAGAGCGCGCCGCGGGCGGAGGGTATTTAAATCGGCCGCCGCCGCGACCGAACCCAGTTCCCTCTGAGCAGCCATAGCGTACGGATCTCCGTACCGGCGCGTTTCACAGGAGCTCAGTCCGTTAGTTCACCTGATGACGGCGACATGTATGATCGCCGAAATATTGTGCCCGTTGGACACTGTAGACCGGCAGTACACCCGTGGATATTTTGATTAATAAATATAATAACAAAATAATTTGATACAACCAAAGGGCGAGGACAACTCCAAACGAAATCAAAGACGAGCGAGTTCTCAACACTTCGGAGCCTTCCCACTAGAAACGGTCCCCGAAATAAACCGCTGAGAGCTCCTCGACATGCCTCCCACAACTGCCCGTCACTTACGCACCTTGATTATGTTCTGTAACACACGACAGATAATATCAACACAAGATAAAATTCAAAAATACAGTATAACATCCAGACAGCATATGATAACCACGGCGCCGTTAACTCTGGCGCTCTTAAGTGCCGGAAGCCAACTCACATAAATGTCAAACTATTATCGCTTCCTAAAAGGAAACTATAAAAGTCAAGCGCGCATGAATAGTCAGACCACAGTCTTAGTAGTGCCTTAACGACACCAGACGCGATTATTCCACCAAGTTAACAATAACACAGTAAAAAAAATACAGAACATACCACTAAATGCTGTTACACAACCAAATTGACTAGATCGTGTTGTTCAGGTCCTAGAAGACCCCATATACCAAGCAGCAGTAATTCACTATGTATACACTGTATAAAACCGCCCTTCTTAGGCAAATTAGTACCAACAAATATCGTAACGAGCCACACGCGCGCACACACACACACACACACACACACACACACACACACACACACACACACACACACCAAAAAGTTCCAACAACACCGTCCCACATCAGAAAAGTCTAGAAACCGCTACTGGAGCCTCTAGGGCAAAATCTGAAGAGCCAACCGAGCCCACACCCTAACCTGGCAGACGACTCCAAAATTCAGCAGCTAGTTGTCTCCGGGCCAGAGTATCACAGGACCCCACCGGACCTCCACATCAGACAGGGCAGGCAGAAGAAGTACGCCGACTCCAATTAATCACCACCGCATGGCCAGCACAGCGGCGAGTCGCCTCCGCTCCAGACCACTCTGCTCATATTGCGAGGCACAACCACCTTAGCGCTAGTCACTAGCCGGTCAGGCAGAGCGAACCTCACGCTCCGTGCAGTACCCGGAAAACCAACTACCCTCTCGCTTTCCGCCGGCCACCGCAAACACAGCCAGCGACGTCATAGCAAATCGCCACCGGAGCGCCACCCGCACCAGGACAGCGAACTATAATCGATTACAGTGCGCGCTCTGAACAAGATCACAGGTTAGCGGCGCGCGCCATATCACAAAGTTTCCTCAATACAGAAGGATGCAACTCGAATGTAACAAGCCGATCTAAACTCCAACTGCAAAATTTTGGAAGTTATTCAGAAATGCACTGCCGGAAATAAATTAGTACACCTGGAAAGACGATGTCGATTTTGATCTGATGACAGTAGATGTTTTCAGCGTCGTCCGCGGATGGCGTAGTGGCATAGCTACCAGAGCACCATGTATGTGTGTCCTTTAATAGGGAATGCTCACAGTGTGAGCACAGGTTCAGTGTGACGCAAACGTGTGAAGCAAACACGCAACTATGCCACGGAGACGCACTCGTACTTCCTACAGCCAACTGAACGACTATGAAAGGGATCAAATTGTGGCTTTCCGAGTCAGTCGTTTGTGGAATCATATTTTCATTCATGGATCGCGTGGTCCCCGGTGATGTTATTGTGATTTTCTCGGTTACTTAGCTCGGTAACCTCTGTTTCTAACAAAATACAGGGTGGCGCACGAAATGTGTTACCAATTGTTCCTTTCACAATTTACGACGCACATTAGATATCCCGCTGCGATCTCTACAGCAATACCAGCAGAGCTTGGAAAAACAAATGAGTCACGATATAACGTGTAATTCACGATACTGCCGCTAGGAGATTAGTAAGCAGCAATGGCTGACAATGGAAGACTGACGACACGGCAACGATCGGCAATTGTGTTACTTTTTCATGAAACGATAAGACTTGTTGTGATTCAGAGGCGTTTTCGACAACAGTTTAACACACGATGGGTCCCTTGCAAGAAGACCATCCACAGGCTGTGCGATAAATTTGTACAGGAAGGAACAGTATTGGAAGCGAAGCGACTTCGGCCTAAGCCTGTTTGTTCGCCGGAGAATATTGAAGCGGTACGAGTTGCTGTACAGAGAAGTCCCGGGAAATCGTGTAGAAAGGCAGAAGTGCAACTGGGAATATCCACCCGCTCCGTTCAACGAATTCTTAAAAGTGACCTCCATATGTACCCATACAAGGTAACCTGTGCACAGAAGATCACTGAAAAACACAAGCAGCACAGACTACTGTTTGCTCAGTGGGCGGAGGATAGGGAAGAAACTCTCAACAACGTTTGGTTTTCAGACGAGGCGTATTCACATTTAGACGGTCTGGTTAACAAACAAAACGTATGCTTTTGGCCACTGAAAACCCACAAGTGCTTCATGAACAAGCCGCGTGGGCATCAATTTTCAGTCACGGACTTATTGGACCCTTTTTCTTTGAAGAAACTGTGAACAGCGAGCGTTATTTGAGCATGCTTCGCAATACCTTCATTCCACAGCTTCTTGCTACTGCCTTGCCCTTCAACACGCAGTGGTTCATGCAAGATGGAGCAAGGCCACATACTGCAAACACTGTGTTGGAGTTTTTACACGAGCATTTCGACATGCGGATCATTTCACTCAGGTTTCCAGGTCGCTTCAATGACGGACAAAATCCCCCCCCCCCCCCCCCAATAGTCCAGACCTCAATCCATGTGACTTTTTTGCTTTGGGGTTACCCAAAGGAAAAATTTTTCCGAAATGTTCACGTGATTTAGTGGAGCTCAGAAGAGTTATTCTTCAAGCTTGCAGTGAAATTACGGAAGACATGTGCCGTAGGGTGATCACTAACTTCAGTGTTCGTTTGAAGGAAGTTGGGAAGCGAAATGGTGGACATATTGAGCATGTGCTGAGTTAAAACAAATCTCCATGGACAGTTCTTCATTGTAGTATATGTTCCTTTCAGATTGTATGGACAATAAAGTTTATATTCAAAAACAAAGTGGTAACACATTTCGTGCGCCACTCTGTACATTGACTGAAAAACCCTGTTAATATGTAATCACCTACAAACGTAAAATGTAGAATGCTTAGCAAGTTGCTTGGCTTGTGTTCAGAGCTCGTGCAGCAAGCCGACAATTCGCGTCCACGATTCCCTTAAGTCGGGTGCGAAACATTTCCTTTTAGATCGGGTGGGCTGGCATACTCCACACGGCCACTATCTTCCATTGTAACATGCAACGACCCTATTTCTCGCACGCGGCGTTGTAGAGATGCAGAAGTACTGTGACGCGGACGCCGTCGCTGCGAGAGCAACTCAGCGGAGCTTATTCGTGCCGCTCCTCCATTGCATTTAGCGAGCCCACACGCGAGGTGCATACTCGCAAACCCCCCCAACAGTGGGTCTGTCCACACTGTCATGTATCACTGTTAGTGTGCAACCAGCACTGCCGGAGAAATCAACTCGAGACCGAGCAGAACAGTACTCAACCCAGGCTTGAGGATGAGGAGTAAAATGGGCGTTGCAGTTGTCAAACAGTTTCCAAACAACGAACACAGCACATACGAGGTCTTCTCAAAAAATACGGGTACTTTGTCCACAAAAACGCTTACGTTTTACGAGGGTAAACCCAAAAGTAAGGTCTCCTGTTTTTTATAAGTACATAGACCTGTTTATTTCTACAATGGTTTACATCAGTTTACAGCTTGAACATTTAGCTATTTTTCGACATAATCACCATTTCTGTCGATGCATTTTTGTAGACGGTGTGGCAGTTTTTGTATGCCTGTGTCATACCAGCTCGCCGCTATGCTGTTCAGAAATTTATGAACATCTTCCTTCACCTCGTCGTCGGAGCTGAATCGCTGGGACCACAATTAACGCTGACAGGTACTGTGAGACTCTGAAAAAACTCGAACTGTCAATTCAGAACCGGAGAAGAGGAATGTTGAGCAAGGGCTTACACATTCTCCATGACAACGCTCGCCCACACATCGGTCGGCAAACCGTTGCTCTCCTGCAACAGTTTCAGTGGAACATAATCACCGACCCACCCCATAGTCCAGTGACTATCACCTGTTCCCTAGGTTAAAAGAACATTTGGCCGGAAAGCGATTCAGCTCCAGCGACGAGGTGAAAGAAGAGGTTCATAACTTTCTGAACAACATGGCCGCGAGCTGGTATGACATGGTCATACAAAAACTGCCTTAGCGTCTACAAAAATGCATCTACAGAAATGGTGATTATGTCGAAAAATAGCGAAATGTTCAAGCTGTAAGCTGATGTATACCATTGTAGAAATAAACAGGTCTATGTACTTATAAAAGAATAGGAGGCCTTACTTTTGGGATTACCTTCGTACTTATTGTGCTTTGTGTCCTGTGAAATACTCTCTTCCACAATTTGCTGGATCGCGCGAAGCGCCGTCTGCGAATTCTCTTTTATCTCGTTTATGGTTACAAATCTTCGTTCTTTCAAGGGGGTTTTCGACTTTGGAAGTAAGTACAAGTCCGCAGGGGCCAGGACTGGAGAGTTCAGAGGGTGAGGCAGCACAGTGATTTTCGGTTTTTGTGCAACAGTCGTGGACCATCAGGGATGAATGTGCGGGTGAGTTATTGCGCTACAAGAGACATGACTTGTCTCGCCACATTTCAGGTCATTTCCTCCTCACATTTTCACACAGGCGTCGCAACACGTCCCGATAGTACCATCCATTAACACTTCGTCTTTGTGACACGAATTCTTATGAACTGATCCTTCAAAGTCAAAGAAAACTATCAGCATGACTTTGATATTTTACCTGACCCGACCAGCTTTTTCTGACCTTGAAGAAACTTTCCCGACCCATTGTGAAGACTGAACTTTCGTCTTCACTTCACAATCGTTGTCCCACGTCTCATCACCAGTTATGATTCTCTTAAGGAACATTTCGTTCATATTTGCGCGATCCAAAAGCTCTTGTCAGACTGCGAGGCGAAAGTCTTTCTGTTCTTGACTCATGAGCCGTGAGGCGAACTTGTCGGCAACACGAAGCACTCCAAGATGCTGTGTCTGGATTCCATAGCATGATCCAACTGGAAGGTTACATTCTGCTGCAATCTCTCGGACAATCAGTCTTCGATTGGCACGCACAATTTCGTTGACGTCCCTGACATGAGCGTCGTCGGTAGATGTCGAAGGGCGTCCTGAACGAGCGTCATCATTTGCTTACGTCCAGCCATTTTTAAACCTTGTGAATCATTCGTAGCACCGATTACGGCTTGAGCACTCAACACCGTAAGCTTCCTGCATCATTTGGTGTGTGTCTGTAAAAGTTTTCTTGAGTTTCAGGTAACATTTAATGCAGAAGCGTTGCTCTTCTAACTCTGCCATCTCGAAATTCGCCAACTGCGCGATACAACGTTCTACCCAATACAGCACTGTACAACAACTGACTTACAACAGTGAAACTTCCGGCAGTTACACATTAAACACAGGTGTGCGCAGGGATGCCAACCGCATTTCGCTTGAACGCACCATTGGCGCGAAATTACGAATGTTCCGGAATTTTTTGAACAGACCTCGTGTCGTCGACGTTTGCGCTGTTGTGCAGGTATTTTCAGTGAGATACAGATACAAAGACAAATGGCGGTAAAAAATTAAACGGAATGCGATTACGCTGTAAAAATTCACGGGTTCGAAATACAGAAAAACTACTGTGAACAACCGCCAAACTTTTTCTCTGTTATTCCGCTTTATTAATGCATTTTACGTTAGCTTTATTAGCATAATTTGCTGTTGACGGAAGTTCCGGTGACGGAGTATGATTGTTTTGACGCCGTGATCAGAAAACTGCCACGTAGGCATATGTAAATAATCCTTTGGTGTCTTATGATGATGGACTAACCGAACCTGGTAGCTAATGAAAGTTTATTACGTCAGTAGCCTCCGATGGTCCGGAAACTGAAATACATGTCACAAAAAAACAAGGGGTGTTGGGAACAGTACGAGGCGCCGCATACATCGAACTACACACACACACACACACACACACACACACACACTCACATATATATATACACACCAAGTATTGGAAAGTGTTTGTGAATAAGCCACACATTTGATTTCCTCTCAAAATATTATTTTTTAGGTAATTATTCTACCGGGCAAGCAGTAAATGGAGAAAAATATCCCGGGGTGTCAGCTGCGTGTACCAATGAGGCAAACACAATTTTAATTTTCAGATTGTTGTTCCTGGCCGTATTTCGTGGAGTACTGTGTGTTCCGTCGAAAAAAATTAATTGGAAAAAGGGGGAAACCTGGTTAGAAGACATTATCCTCTTGTACAAGCCCTGTAAACAACGCACTTTTCGTAATTAACGGTGACCGGTGTCCGCGAGGTAATAGTAAGTGGTTGAATAAGATGTCTCCGCTATGAAATAACTGTGCTACATACCACGCAGTACGCCGTTTTGATTGTACTGTTGGCTTGTATAGAAGCAACGGCACATTCCAATTTAATTTTCCTCCTAGTCAGTTATGCCATCTTCGATGTGATAATATAATGGACTGCAGTTTCAAACATCTCAGTTCAGATAAAGAGCAGTGGAGACAGAATAATTCCGTGTGACATCCGATAATTTCGTAGTTGACTAAATGCTACAATTACCTCATTGCAGAGGATGCCAAACCGAAAGAAATGAAAAACTGGTAGCTGTTGGCAACATTCCTCTCAATATTAGCGACGATGCTATATTATTCTTCCTCTTCTCTCCAGCTCCGTTTCTCGGCAATTAAATGCCAGTCGACCAATCATAATTAATTAATTGACATGATTTATTAACTTAGTACATTGGTAGTTTACGAGATAATTAAGAAGCGAATTTTGGTACGGTCAATAAAAGCAAATGGAGGCGAACGCTAGTGAATACTTCTATACAGGGTCTAACAGAAAGATGTTTTAAAAATGTGGGAGACTGTAGATGATGACATTTTAAACTTTTGGGATAAGGAACCTATAGCCGGAAACGTGAAATAAAGTTTTTCCAGAACTATGAACTTTCTAGGCATTCGGTAGGCTCAATGAAACAGCAGAATACTGTAGTTTGAAAAATGTTTATTGACAGTAGAGAACAGTCAAATAAAATGCTGTAAACCGCCTCAATGGCTGCACTACTGTATAGTATTTGTTCAGTATGAAGACCATCAACTCCATTACATAAGACGTTTGATGGTGTTGATCACAGAATATTGCTCCAGAAGTTGGACCATTACGGAACACGAGGAGTAGCTCACAACTAGTTCACCTCTTACTTTAGCAACAGACAGCAAAAGGCCATTAATCACAGTGTTGAGGATGGCTGTGATGTGGGGTATGAGTGGGGTACGGTCAAGTGGGGGGTGCCGCAGGGATCAGTGTTGGGGCCACTCCTGTTCCTTATTTATATAAATGGTATGCCCTCTAGTATTACGGGTAGCTCTAAAATATTTCCGTTTGCTGATGACAGTTGTCTGGTAGTAAAGGACGTTGTTTGCGACATTGGCTCGGTTTCAAATAGTGCAGTTCATGACCTAAGATCATAGCTTGTAGAAAATAAACTAACGCAAAATCACAGTAAGAACCAGTTTTTACAGTCTCTAAAACACAATTTAACAAAACCTGACGTTTATTTTCACAGAATGGGCATATGATTACTGAAACTGACCATTTCAAATTTCTAGGTATTCGGTAGATAAAACTGTCGGGGAAAGCCCACGTTCAGGATCTTGTTCAAAGACTTAACGCTGCCATTTTTATTATTCGAACGGTGTCTGAAGTGAGTGATGGTTCGACACGAAAATTGGTCTACTTTGCTTATTTTCATTCGCTTATGTCGTATGGTATTATGTTTTGGGGTAACACTTCCCATTCGAAAAGGATATTTTTAGCTCTGAAACGGGCGGTTCGGGCAAGAAGTGGTGTAAGTTCACGAACCTCTTGTCACCCCTGTTTTCGAGTCTGCGTATTTTGACATTGGCTTCTCAATATGTATATTCCTTATTGTCGTTTCTTGTTAACAATATTGGCTTATTCCCAATAATAAGCAGCTTTCACTCAGTTAATACTCGACAGAAATCAAGCCTGCATTTGGATTGGACTTCCTCAACCCTTGCGCAGTAAGGTGTGCAGTATACTGCTGCATCAATTTTCAATAAGCTACCACGAGAATGAAAAAATCTTAGCAGTAATCCACCCACTTTCAAACAGAAACTGAAGAGTTTCCTCATGGATCACTCCTATTCCGTCGAGGTGTTCCATCAAAAATTAAACTGATTCTTGTTGTTATTGTTGATTGCGTTTACTTAAACTTAATGCTTGACCATTTTCAGGTTCATAAACATTTTATTTTTATCTGTTGTTACTTTTATGTTGTAATTTCATATACTGACACGCTCCTTGACCTTGGAGATTTTCTTCTCAGTTTGGTCCTTGACGTGTAAATAATTGCTGCTGAATGCAAAAACTGTGGTGATTCCTAAAAAAAATCCGCATGATGCCTCATAGAAACTTTCTTTTGCTACTGCCTTAATCTCCCATTGTGCACAGGGTCGGCAGGGTGAAGTACGGAGTTGGCATGGTTAATTTTAAGGGTGACCGGATGCCCTTCCTGCCGCCACCCCATACCCCCCCCCTTCCCCCCCAGGACGGAATTAGTGTACCCCAGCTGTCTGTGTGTAGAGTAAATCGTGAAATAGTGTGAACATGTTTCAAATGTCTGCGAGTCGTGTAACTGAGGCGGGACGTGGGGACCAGCGCGGTATTCACCTAGTAGGATGTGGAAAACCGCCTAAAAACCACATCCAGGCTGGCCGGCACACCGGCCGTCGAGCTGGGTGCTGGGAACAGCCGAGCGGATTCGACCCGTGGCCGGTGCGCCTACCCGAGTCCAGGAAGCAGCGCGTTAGCGCTTTCGGCTGTCCCGGCGGGAGCCGTCATAACTAAAAGAATATCCCGTGGTTGTCCACAGGGATCGGTGTGTGGTCCGATTTTCTGGGATATCAACATGGAAACACTGTTGAACGTCCTGCAGGGAGATACTGCAGTTCTGGGTGTCGTTGCATATGCGGATGATCTCGTAAATCTAGTAGAAGGTGACACTCGCAATGTGATTGAAGATCGCTCGCGACTGGCTATTGGTCTGTTAACAGGCTGGTGTCAGAAGACTAAAATGTCTATTGCGCCACAGAAATCGCTATATATGCTCTTAAAAGGCAGGTTAATAGGGACCCAATAGTCAGAATTAATGGCCAGATAGTGACGCGACAGAGATATGCCCGTTACTTAGGGGTATATCTAGATGAGAATTGGAGTTTCATTCCGCATATCGAGCAAATAACGACAAAGTCCTTAGCTCTGTTCAACAATATAATAACAATTGGACAAAGAAGTTTTCATTTGACGTCAAAAGCAATAAATATCTATCATAACAGTATACTGGCGCCAGTAGTAGGGCACGCATCCAGTGTGTGGGCCCACAAGTTAGCTCTGGTGCGGCCTGCCGCTGCTGTCAGGCGAATACAGAGGAACGTTTTGTTGAGATGGATTGGAGCATTCAACACAAGTCCCACAGATGCACTATTGGTAATCATGGGTCTACGTCCACTGGGCCTGATAATAAGGCAGGATACAGCCTTCTACTGGCTGCACAAACAGAACATCGACAAGGTGCAAAATACACTCCTGGAAATTGAAATAAGAACACCGTGAATTCATTGTCCCAGGAAGGGGAAACTTTATTGACACATTCCTGGGGTCAGATACATCACATGATCACACTGACAGAACCACAGGCACATAGACACAGGCAACAGAGCATGCACAATTTCGGCACTAGTACAGTGTATATCCACCTTTCGCAGCAATGCAGGCTGCTATTCTCCCATGGAGACGATCGTAGAGATGCTGGATGTAGTCCTGTGGAACGGCTTGCCATGCCATTTCCACGTGGCGCCTCAGTAGGACCAGCGTTCGTGCTGGACGTGCAGACCGCGTGAGACAACGCTTCATCCAGTACCAAACATGCTCAATGGGGGACAGATCCGGAGATCTTGCTGGCCAGGGTAGTTGACGTACACTTTCTAGAGCACGTTGGGTGGCACGGGATACATGCGGACGTGCATTGTCCTGTTGGAACAGCAAGTTCCCTTGCCGGTCTAGGAATGGTAGAAAGATGGGTTCGGTAACGGTTTGGATGTACCGTGCACTACTCAGTGTCCCCTCGACGATCACCAGTGGTGTACGGCCAGTGTAGGAGATCGCTCCCCACACCATGATGCCGGGTGTTGGCCCTGTGTGCCTCGGTCGTATGCAGTCCTGATTGTGGCGCTCACCTGCACGGCGCCAAACACGCATACGACCGTCATTGGCACCAAGGCAGAAGCAACTCTCATCGCTGAAGACGACACGTCTCCATTCGTCCCTCCATTCACGCCTGTCGCGACACCACTGGAGGCGGGCTGCACGATGTTGGGGCGTGAGCGGAAGACGGCCTAACGGTGTGCGGGACCGTAGCCCAGCTTCATGGAGACGGTTGCGAATGGTCCTCGCCGATACCCCAGGAGCAACAGTGTCCCTAATTTGCTGGGAAGTGGCGGTGTGGTCCCCTACGGCACTGCGTAGGATCCTACGGTCTTGGCGTGCATCCGTGCGTCGCTGCGGTCCGGTCCCAGGTCGATGGGCACGTGCAACTTCCGCCGACCACTGGCGACAACATCGATGTACTGTGGAGACCTCACGCCCTACGTGTTGAGCAATTCGGCGGTACGTCCACCCGGCCTCCCGCATGCCCACTATACGCCCTCGCTCAAAGTCCGTCAACTGCACATACGGTTCACGTCCACGCTGTCGCGGCATGCTACCAGTGTTAAAGACTGCGATGGAGCTCCGTATGCCACGGCAAACTGGCTGACACTGACGGCGGCGGTGCACAAATGCTGCGCAGCTAGCGCCATTCGACGGCCAACACCGCGGTTCCTGGTGTGTCCGCTGTGCCGTGCGTGTGGTCATTGCTTGTACAGCCCTCTCGCAGTGTCCGGAGCAAGTATGGTGGGTCTGACACACCGGTGTCAATGTGTTCTTTTTTCCATTTCCAGGAGTGTATAATGGGCAGTGCTCTGATAAGCGTTAAAGCTATTAGAGAAAAATGCTTGCCATCTGGCAGGACGATTGAGATGGGTTCAGTACAGGGAAAGATTAAAGAACAAGATAATGAAGCCCTCACAGGGCCTAGTTCACTTCCTTACAGATCACAGTCCCTATCCCACCTACCTGCATAGAATAGGAAAAAGGCCAACACCGGAGTGTGACTGTGGTACCCACGAATGATCGCCAGAACACACAGTGTTTGAGTGTCCAACATACGAACAGGCTGTCTCAGTTGAGAGACAACTTCTGCAAACAAGGAATGTCAATGAAATATTGACGGATGGCGAATTGTTCAGCAATTTCGCAAAATTGGTAAATAAAATCTCAAGGGAGGCCCAGCGAGCCTACCTTGGGAGAGGGTAAAAGCGCTTCAGATCTAATGCGCAATTGTAAATATGCAAATACAATGTTTGTGTAAGTCTCTGACTTGTAGTAGCCAGTAGTTGTAGTTAGCTCAGTGTGGTGGTGGAGGGAATAAAAGAGTAGTATAAATGGAGTGGTTTCTTCTAGTGGTAGCGGCACGCCTCCACGTGGCTAGGGACGGGCAACTCTCTGGGAGGATTCCAGAGAGGCTAAGAGGCCGATCATCCACATATAGCACAATGTTGTTTATTTGTTAGATAGTGTGCATGCATTAATAAACCATTTCTGTAGAACTAATAGCAGAGTTAGTCTTAATACACCCACTCAAAAGTGTCAGACAGTGGGTTATGTATGTTTCATAAAACTCTGGAAAAAAAACTCTGTCTCGGCGGGTGATGCCTCATAGCGACTCTTCGTACCAAATTAATTTGACACAGGCATGCCTCTAACTTCCTGAAAATTCTACTAGCGTCACATTTCTTGATCTCACTGCGATAAATAGGAAAGAAACGAAAAGAAAGCCGAACCAAGCAGTCCTTCGTGGTGCGTGTCGGGTGACCGACGTACGAAACCGCGCCCCAGAGCACCACCAAATGAACCGTCCGTCCTTGGCGCCTTCCTTTTTTGCGTCTGTTTTGTTTCTCCCCCCTCCCACGCTGTGGATTTTGCCCTTCTTTATTTTTATTTTTTTTCCGCGACGCATATTTTCCGGCGATCTGGCGCTCGCAATAAATCTCGGCCGCGCTAAAACCGGCAAGCAGACAGTAGCGTAGGCTGCCGCGGACTGCAATCAGCGGCCGCGTCGGCTGTGCCTCCATCAGGCTCCCTGTGTTCGTCAGCGGCCACGGCCGAACTGAACCGAACCGAACCGAACCGACCCGAACATAGGCGATGCGCGAAGCCGGTGCGATTAGTCAGGCCGCCGGCTTGCCCGCTTTTTCCCGTCCAGCCGTTGATGCCACCTGTCACCTCCCTGATGCCGAGTCTCACTGCACCTCCAATCAATTCCCTGCCTCTCAACTCCACACGTGCACAACCCGATTTCCGAGCGCAGCGCGTAATGGGCGCCAGTCGCCTGCGGGCAGCTAACGTAAGGTATAGGGCAGCGCTTCCCAACCTTTCCAGCTGGTGGACCCCTTCTTCAGTCGAAAATCCATGGTGGACTCCTATAGTTCAATTCTATCTTGGCGGTTCGCGCATGCCCGCCCAGACGCAGGAGATTGCTGCGTTGTCAGTTGTACGCGCCAAGAGAAGCAGCGCCATAGTATAATTCACAAACTTACGTTTAGGGGGCAGCGCAGTTTATGAAGTAAAGCCACCACGGCCGCATTAACCCTTTCGCTGCTACAGAGACGTTCTCCCCGCATTCCGCGATGTGCGCGATTTTGTCGTCATTGCACTGCTCGCCTGTGCAGACACATGGTGTTTCGACTGCTTTGACACACTTTATCATTCGATTTTACAAAAACTATTTGGACCAAAAATTTGATTTTTACACATCTTCTTGACTGATACCTTCACCCCCATAAATGACTTAATTTTGTTTCGAAGTTCAACGCAGTTATTGTGCAGCATTAGATGTAGTAAACCACTGCAGGAAATTTTGAAGAGTTGGCAGAGGTAAAAGTCCATAGCATGTCCTTTCCGTATGGTCGATTTTAGTGTCCACTAGAAATTTTAAAAAATTACATTCAAACGAATAAAATTCATGAAGTAAGACACTTCGATATTGTTTTTAAATAAAAAAATATTAAGCACCGAACAAGGCTTGAACTCAGAACCTTTCGCTTAGCAGCCATACACTTTAACCATTACACTAACGCAAGTCGTCATTTAAGATATGTCCCGGAGGACTTTAAAATCTGACGCAAAATACCGACAAACACTGTTGGTATGTCTATGAATTACTCATGTTCCGTCGAAGTAGAATATGAAATAAACAATTACCGCTGTTCTTTATTGCGAAAAAGCGGTTAGTGAGAATGAGACAAACACCTTTCCTTGCTGTCGCCTGAATTAGGAGGCTTATTGCTTGTTTGGCTTAATTAATTAATACAATATGAAGCAATTGGTATAAAGAATGCTTTTTCCAAACTTTCTATAAAAGAAAGTCTGCTATCAACACACTGCTTTTGTTCAATTACTTTATTTATGACTGAACGTTTCTAAAACTGAAGGCACCCGTCTGTGCTCTACACTGCAGTCGAGCTCTGGCTGACTGTGTTTTGTGACGTCAGATGCGCAGAACGAACCTAAACTCGGCCGCCGTCATAAATGACGCGCACTTTAGTCAGTCAAGAGCACAGTAACTTTAAATTACAGAGCGAAACCCATGTTCCCAATAATCCCCCCCCCCCCCCCCGAAGTATCAATAGTCTTTGGTTTAGAGATGAATGAAAACAACTTGAAGGTCAAAAATCGACTTATGAAATAGGTAGTGCACTGACAAAGCAAGTTTAACATTTAATGATGCCTGGGACCGCATACGTGCCAGCGAGCACTGTGATTGGTTGACAAAGCTCGCTCCGCACATGCGTCAAAGGTTTCAGCGCATCTACCGCCGTGAGCCGGCGCACAAACGCCCCCCATATTGTTGCGAAACAGTCGATCAGAGAAGCCTTATTCTTCGGCACTAAACTGTGTATGCGTTCTCACTTAAGAACCGCAAAGGCTGCTTGGGTATACGACCTGAAGTACGAAAAAAAAAAAAATGATGAATTTGATTTTCACATTTTCATTCAATAATTTTACTCATTATTTTACACGATTTGGTGAAGGGCGACCGCAGACCCCCCAGAAAGAGCCGGCGGACCCCTAAGGGGTCCGCGGACCACACATTGGGAAGCCCTGGTATAGGGTGTCCCACATAAAACCGTAGTCGAATTGCTTATGAAGTGACAACACAGTCTGGAAAGGTAGCTGCACTGAATTTCATCGAAAAGTTGAGTACAGCTGTGTGTTCGTGCATCAGTTGTTGCGACAAACTCAAATTGTTGAGTTGTTACAGAAATGGTGCAGTTTGCATTAAAAGGGCGAATTGATATCGTGGAGTGTTACATAACGACGCGCTCCAGATAGCAGCAATCTGTATTTTATTACATAATGTCTCTAAGCGGTAACTACACTGCAGAGCCAAAGAAATTGGTACACCTGCCTAATATCGTGTGGGGCGAGCAGTAAGAGTGCGAGAGGGTTGAGATTTCTTCTGAACAGCACGTTGCAAGGCATCTCAGATATGCTCAACAATGTTCATGTCTGGGAAGTTTGGTGGACAGCGTAGGTGTTTAAACTCAGAACAGCCCGCATCTCGTGGTCTTGCGGTGGCGTTCTCGCTTCCCACGCCCGGGTTCCCGGGTTCGATTCCCGGCGGGGTCAGGGATTTTCTCTGCCTCGTGGTGGCTGGGTGTTGTGTGCTGTCCTTAGTTCGGTTTAAGTAGTTCTAAGTTCTAGGGGACTTATGACCACAGCAGTTGAGTCCCATAGTGCTCAGAGCCATTTGAACCATTTGAACCAAACTCAGAACAGTGTTCCTGGGACCGGCCGTTGTGGCCGAGCGGTTCTAGGCGCTTCAGTCCGGGACCGCGCTACTGCCACGGTCGCAGGTTCGAATACTGCCTCGGGCATGGATGTGTGTGCTGCCCCTAAGTCAAGGGGACTGATGACCTCAGATGTTAAGTCCCATAGTGCTCAGAGCCATTAGAATTTGAGTGCTGCGGGAGCCACTCTGTAGCAACTCTGGTCGTGTTGGGTATCGCATTGTCCTGCTGAAATTGCCCAAGTCCGTCGGAATGCACAATGGACATGGTTGGATGCAGGCGATCCGTCCTCGGGTGACATGCAGGGTCCATGGAAAATTTGTAAGTTTATGATAAGTTCTATGGGACCAAACTACTGGCGTCATCGGTCCCTGGGTTTACACACTACTTACTCTAACTTAAATTAACTTACTCTTATGCCCGTGGCAGGACTTGAACCTCCGACGGGGGGAGCCGTGCGAACCGTGGCAAGACGCCCTTGACCGCGCGGCTACACCGCGCAGCCAGACTCGATGGATTCATGAAATTGTCTGCACACCCGTACACGTCCATCCGCTCGATACAATTTGAAATGACACTCGTCCGACCACACAACGTGTTTCCAGCCATCAACAGTCCAATGTCGGTGTTACCGGGCCAGACGAGACATAAATCTTTGTGTCGCGCAGTCATCAACGATACACGGGTGCCCCTTCGGCTCCGAAAGTCCATATCGATGATGTCTCGTTGAATGGTGCGCATGCTGAAACTTATTTATGGCCCAGCATTGAAATCCGCAGCAGTTTGCGAAAGGCTTGAACTTCCAGTCGGGTTGATCGATTCTCTCCTGTCGTCGTTGGTCCCGTTTTTGCGGGATCTTTCTTCAGCCATAGCGATGTCGGAGATTTTGATGTTTCACCGGATTCCTGATATTCACGGTACACTCGTGAGATGGTCGTACGGGAAAATCCCCACTTCATCGCTGCCTCGGAGATGGTGTGTCCCATCGCTCGTGCGCCGGCTATACCACCAGGCTCTGACTAACGTAAGTCTTGATATCCTGCCATTGTATCAGCAGTAACCGATGTAACAACTGCGCCAGACACTTGTTGTCTTACGTAGGCGTTGCTGACTGCAGCTCCCTATTCTGCCTGTTTACATATCTCAGATTTTGAATGCGCATGCGTATACCAGTTTCTTTGGCGCTTCACTGTAGTGTGTTGAATATGAAAATATCTGACATGTAACCCATACAGACCATTGGAGAGAATCTGAAGAGTAATGTCATAATAAGTGAAACTTAAAATCACTTGCTACCAACTGAATATGTTTATACACACATCAAAAAAAGTTTTGCATCACCTCGGTTCCGAGAGTTCCGGAACCTGTACAAAAAATTCGAATAGAGATCAACACAAACGTCATTTCCGCCCTTTTTATTGCTCATGAAAACCACACATTGCATGTTGTACCACCATACAGCGAGACCTTCAGAGCTGCTGGTCCAGATTGCTGTACACGCCGGTATCTGTTATACCCAGTAGCACGTCCTCTTGCATTGCCCGCCATTGTGTCCGAGCGGTTCTACGCACTTCAGTCTGGAACCGCGTTGCTGCTACGGTCGCAGGTTCGAATACTGCCTCTGGCATGGACGTGTGTGCCGTCCTTAGGTTAGTTAGGTTTAAGTAGTTCTAAATATAGGGGACTGATGACCTCAGATGTTATGTCCCATAGTACTCAGAGCCAATTGAACCTCTTTAATTGATGCATGCCTGTATTCGTCGTGGCATACTATGCGCAATTTATCAAGGCACTGTTGGTCCAGATTGTCCCACTCCTCAACGGCGATTCGGCGTAAATCCCTCAGAGTGGTTGGTGGGTCATGTCGTTGATAAAAAGCCCTTTTCAGTCTATCTCTCTATGATCGATAGGGTTCATGTCTGGAGACATGCTGGCCACTCAAGTCGAGTGATGTCGTCATCCTGAAGGAAGTCATTCACAAGATGTGCACGATGGGGGCGCGAATTGTCCATGAAGACGAATGCCTCGCCAATATGCTGCCAAAGTGGTTGCATTCACGGTCGGAGGATGGCATTCACGTATCGTACATCAGTTACGGCACCTTCCATGACCACCAGCGGCGTACATCGCCCCACATAATGCCACCCCAAAACAGCAGGGAACCTCCATCTTGCTGCGCTCACTGGACAGTGTGTCTAAGGCGTTCAGCCTGACCGGTTTGCCCCCAAACACGTCTCCGACGATTGTCTGGTTGGAGGCATATGCGACACTCATCGGTGAAGTGAATGTGACGTCAATCCTGAGCGGTCCATTCGGCATGTTGTTGGGCCCATCTGTATCGCGCTACATGGTGTCGTCGTTGCAAAGATAGACGTCGCCATGGACGTCGGGAGTGAAGGTGCGCATCATGCAGCCTATAGCGCACAGTTTGAGTCGTAACACGACATCCTGTGGCTACACTTAACGCATTATTCAACATGGTTGCTGTCAGGCTTTCTCCGAGCCATAATCCTTAAGTAGCGGTCATCCACTGCAGTAGTAGCCCTTGGGCGACCTGACCGAGGCATGTCATCGACAGTTCCTGTCTCTCTGTATCTCCTCCATGTCCGAACAACATCGCTTTGGTTCACTCCGAGACGCCTGGACGCTTCCCTTGTTGAGAGCCCTTCCTGGCACAAAGTAACAATGCGGACGCGATGGAACTGCGGTATTGGCCGTCTAGGCATGGTTGAACTATAGACAACACGAGCCGTGTAGCTCCTTTCTGGCGGAATGACTGGAACTGATAGGCTGTCATACCACTTCCGTCTAATAGGCGCTGCTCATGCATGGTTGTTTACATCTTTGGGGGGATTTAGTGACACCTCTGAACAGTCAAGGGAACTGTGTCTGTGACGTCTATCTTCAGAGGTTCTGGGAACTGGGGTGATACAAAACTTTTTTTGATGTGTGTATATTAGCCATATCAACATATATCCTGGATAGAAGAACATACTCTCAAGATACTTTAACACGTTCAATGGGAATCAAAAACATGAATGATTTGTTTGCAGGCGCTCAAACGGCTGGCAGTGAGGATGTGCGGCACATTATTGCCTGTGAAGATGTCAACATTAGCAGACGATGTGTCCCGCATATTAACACTTCTTACTCCGCGGCCATCTGTCCATACAACTAAAATCAGCCAGGATCTAAGAGTCGCTGTGTACCACCACATCACATATTGCCGTACTGAATGTTTACAAGATGGTGAATTATGTTTTACAAGTACTGTTTGTCCGTCTAATTCCGATCGCGAACACAGCGCGAGAGAAACGGATTTTCTCTGTCGGCGCACAAGTAACGTAATGTATTTCCTTCTACCTTACCGCGGCGAACTTTCCACGAAAGATGCATGGGGTATTTACCGAACCCGCGCCGAAGCGTGGTTCTCGAAACTTTGCGAAGCTCCTCCCGCAAGATGAACAGCTTTCTTTTCTTCAAAGGTCGTCGGCTCCTTGGGAGTAGACAGCTCTCCCGTGGGGCTCGTGTGCAGACTAAACAAAAACTTCATGTAGGAACGTAGAACATTTTATCAGCCACGCGAACTTTTCGTTCAGTAAGACTTGGGAAGAATACTTAGCCTCCGAGTTGAGCTAGTACATGTGGTGGTTTTCACTCCTCTCCGTGGATCTTCAGCAAATACAGAGTGAACTCTCCAAATATTAATTCGTGGAGCCATACAATGGGATTCATGTTTCTTATAATCACACTAATGTGCCCCTTCTCTTTGCTGTTAAAACCAAACTGACCGCTGTCCTTTAAAAAATACCTTTTAGTCGATATTACGTATATATACTCCCTGATTCATATTAATGTATCTAACTTCCGTGCGTACATAGTAATTTGGGTGGTCCTTATTTTTCCTCTTTTCGTGTTTCTTCACGCAATCCCCCTAGTTCTTTTCCTTTTCTTGTAAGAGTAATTTTAAGACCTATTTTGGTGAAGCTGGAAACGATGAACGCATGCTGCAGTGGTCGAGAAGTTGCGTCATGTCATTAAGTGTTGTTTATTACTGCTCATGTGTATACTAGGCTCTACCTTCAGGGTGACCCTTATAAGAGATTACAAAAAATAACATGTGATTTGAGCACCCCACCTCCAATATTTTTTTACTTCTGGCATGTTTTGACAATGTGCCAAATTTCATTACAATCAGTTAATATTAACCAATGCAGCAACGGACTTCACCGTTTAAATAAGTCTTGTACACTGAAATAAAAGTATTTTCCTGTGGAATAAACAACTTAAATCAATCGATATACGTATGTCTTGCAAATGTGCTTAAATTTATATAAATGGGAGACTTTTAAGTACTAATTTGTACTCGGAGATACAAATCTGTGAGTGCAGCATAAATCAGTAAGCATAAATTTACTGTATAGGTTTGCTACATTCAAGTAGGATATAAAATGTAGACTGGCAATGGCAAGGAAAGCGTTTCTGAAGAAGAGAAATTTGTTAACATCGAGTATAGATTTAAGTGTAAGGAAGTCGTTTCTGAAAGTATTTATATGGAGTGTAGCCACGTATGGAAGTGAAAAATGGACGATAAATAGTTTAGACAAGAAGAGAACAGAAGTTTTCGAAATGTGGTGCTACAGAAGAATACTGAAGATTAGATGGGTACATCACATAACTAATGAGAAGGTATTCAATAGAATTGGAGAGAAGAGAAATTTGTGGCACAACTTGACTAGAAGAAGGGATCGGTTGGTAGGGCATATTCTGAGGCATCAAGGGATCACCAATTTAATATTGGAGGGCAGCGTGGAGGACAAAAATTGCGGAGGGAGACCAAGAGATGAATACACTAAACAGATTCAGAAGGATGTAGGTTCTAGTAGGTACTGGGAGATGAAGAACCTTGCACAGGATAGAGTAGCATGGAGAGCTGCATCAAACCAGTCTCTGGACTGAAGACCACAATAGCAACAATTGTCAACAAACGAAGCGAAAGCAGACTTGCAAAAGAACAGTGCTACAGTCTCCGAAACATCCTTTTAGATGTCAGAAAAATGTTCTCCCATATAACAATTTCACGCGTAAACCATTAAGAAAATTTGTCATCAGTGGATTACGAACTCGGGACGTTCAGTACGACGATCTGATGATGTACCAGTTCACCTACAGGAGCTCTATCTCATTCCGATCTCACAGATTCCCTGTTCCGATAATATGCAGTTCTGTTGTTACTTTTAATTACCATTTAAACATGTTCTACTGGACAACAGCACACAACACGAACTAAATCGGTGTTTTAGTTGATACTCTATCGACACGCAGAATTTGGTTTCGCTCTGTGTCTGACATCTGGAGATTTGGGTGTGAGCTATCCAAGCACGACTCACGACCCCTCCTCATAGCTTTACATCCGCCAGTACCTCCTCTCCTATATTCCAAACTTCAGAAGGTTCTTCTGCATAGCTTGCGGAACTAGCACTCCTGGAAGAAAGGCTATTGCAGGGACATGGCTTAGCCACAGCCTGGGGGATTGTTTTCAGACTGAATTTTCACTCCGCAACGGATTGTGCGCTGATCCGGATTTCTGGACTGAGGTACTAACCTCGCAAGATATGCAGAAAATCTTTTCAAGTTTGGACGGTAGGAGATGAGATACTGGCGGATGTAAAGTTGTTAGTATCAATTAAATTCTCCAACAGCTGTGTGCCTAGATGTTATTTTGTTTCGGCATTCCACTATGCCATCTTCAGGCCCCATATGTATCTCTCAAAATAAACGATAATACCATACAGTTCCGTATATCCCTGGATTTCGTGAATTCAAACTGTTTCACGAGTGACATGCGAAAGGGTTTGAATTCACGAAAGCCAGGGATATATGGCACTGTATGGCATCATCTTTTATTTTGAGGGATGCATATGGGGCCTGAAAATGGCATCATGGAATGCCGAAACCGGTTATCGTAAAAAAAAAGTGTCGTCAAAATAAAATAACATCTTAGGCACACGGCTAGCTGAGTGGTCAGCGTGACAGACTGTCAATCCTAAGGGCCCGAGTTCGATTCCCGGCTGGGTCGGAGATTTTCTCCGCTCAGGGACTGGGTGTTGTGTTGTCCTAGTCATCATCATTTCATCCCCATTGACGTGCAGGTCGCCGAAGTGGCGTCAAATCGAAAGACCTGCACCAGGCGAACGGTCTACCCGACGGGAGGCCCTAACCACACGATATTGGAGAATTTCATTGATACTGACAGCTAATTACTTAACCAGCTGATGCCCCCTGTCCGTGATAGACCAACAGAGATTAAAGTTCTTAGGGCAGAACGTGAGTCCTGCTTGTATAGCTGAGACGGTAGAGCACTTTTCCGGAAAAGGCAGAGGTCCCAGATTCGAGTCCCTATCCGGCATACAGTTTCTATCTGCAGGAAGTTTAATATATATATATATATATTCTTCAAGGGGTGGGCAGCTTGCCTTCACTTCGTCCTTGCCAGGTAAGCTCTGGTCATACGAGGATGTGGCATAGTGTGGAACAGGCGACCGCTACGGTCGTAGGTTCGAATCCTGTCTCGGGCATGGATGTGTGTGATGTCCTTAAGTTAGTTAGGTTTAAGTAGTTCCAATTCAAGGGGATTGATGACGTCAGATGTTAAGTCCCATACTGCTCCGAGCCATTTGAACCATTTTGATGTGGCATAAATATCACGGTTAAGATAGTTCTTTGATTCTACGTTTTCTTTGCGATTGTACTTGTTTTGTTGGCCTGTCTTTTCTTCAGACAGTGGCCCGCACAGCGAGCGTTGTGACACTCGGTCCTCTTCGGGAGACTCGCCTAATTTAGGGTTTCCGCTGATCACCTGAATAATAGGTTGCTTCCCCTTTCGCCATCCTTGTGCAATTGACGGAATTTACCTTTCCGATGTCGATGAGATATCAAGTCCTCATTACCCTTCACTCCTTATAAAGCACTTTAAATTCCTGATGAATATATGATGCCTGTTCGTCCACGACAGTTTACTTTTCTGCTCTGATACTGAAACCGCTCTGAAATTAGGGAAGATATGCCCCTAAATTCTCTCTCGTCGAAATCCGTTCCTTGCTTTCATCATGCTTCGAGCTTACTTGTAACACAACCCCGAAAGCAAGCGGCCGAATACGGAAGCGTCCGAAACTTGTGTGAAGGAGGACTCCGTGTTGTCTTGTAGCCGAGCTGGGTCCTCACTAATTACCGCATCCAGCTCGCGCGGCCGGAGTTCGTTTGCAGAAGGGACGGTTGTTTCTTGTCCTCGCGGTCCTTTTTTTCCCGCCTGTGATAAATGAGCCTCCCGCACCCGGCGGCCACGCGTTTCACTACGCCCGGCGTCGTGCTCTCTGTCCGCTGACGTCACACAGCGATGTGCACAAGTGTAGAGACACTGCTTGCTGCTTGCGGTTTTGCATTACCGGGAAAGGAAACGTCGTACCTCGCCCAGAAACGCTTAAAAATGGGCTGCAGGCTGTAGGCGCGCCGCTGTATAAACAATGTTGGTCTTAATCATACAATGTAGGCTTTCACGGCCGGTGTTGTCTTCGGTTGAAACTTCTGTGCTGAGAGGCCGTGGTCAATGTGGGAAGCCCTCTCAGCCCAGCTGCTGCCAATTTATTTATGGAGATCTTCGAACAGCGAGCGCTGCAGACTGCCAGTAAAAAGCCTGCTAAATGGTACCGCTATGTTGATGACACATTTGTCGTGTGGACTCATGGTAAAGAAGAGTTGGATATCTTCTTGGAGCACCTGAACAGCATTAACCCGAAGATACAGTTTACGATGGAGAAAGAGAGCAACGGTCAACTCAATTTCCTGGATGTGTCGGTAATTAAACGGGTGGATGGGACGCTAGGCCTCAAGGTATATGGAAAGAACACCCACAAGGATCGATACCTCCACAAGGAATCTAACCATCATCCTAGGCAAGAAAGAGGTGTCATGAAAACCTTTGTGGACAGAGCCAGCAAAATCTGCGAGCCGGCGTACAAGATGAACTGAATCACCTACGGTCAGCCTTCATCAAAAACGGATATACCAGCAAGGAAATTGATCGAGCCCTCCATCAAAGAAGGAAAGAAGCCAGAAGTCCAGAGCAACAACGGTCACCTACTGGAAAAGTTTTCCTACCGTTCATTGATAAGGTCACGGACCGTATCGGGAAAGTTCTGGCCAAGTATGGGATCGAAACAATCTTCAGACCCACCAAGAAGATTAAAGAATATTTAAGAACTGCAAAAGACGCCCGACATCCCCTAGCAACACCTGGGATATACAAAATTCCATGCAGTTGTGGACAAGTATATATTGGAACAACGAAAATAAGTGTAAACACCCGCTTAGCCGAACATAAAAGGAACTGTCGCTTAGAACTGATCGAAAAATCGGCCATAGCTGAGCATGTTTTTCGAGATTGGAATCAAGAAATTAAATTTAATGAGACAAGCGATCTAGCACGAACATCCCATTATCATGCGCTCATGTATAGAGAAGCAATAGAAATTCACAAACACCATAACAATTTTAATAGAAAAGAGGAAGTTTTAAAGTTGGACAAAATATGGATGTCGACGTTGCGCCAGCAGAATGACAATCGATTATTCTTAATCGAGAATGATGACGCCTTCCAAAGATAGGCATACCGTCGGCATCACGTGACGAATGGTGGTGCCCTCTATGCGCTCTATAAATGCGAGAGTACCTGGAGCCTCAGTGGCAGTAGCCGGACGACCTCAGAAGATGTCTCCCGCAGATGGAGACGAAACGTCAGGTGGAAATTTTATACATCGGCCACGGCCTCTCAGCCCGGAAGTTTCAACTGAAGAATGTTGGTCTTAATAGCTGCACAGGACTCAGATGGTTTCAAGTAGGGCTCTCAGCGTACTGGCTTCTGACGATAAGATACAGCCTACAAGTTTTCCTAAGGCACAAGTGTTCGGCCAGGAAGCCTTGGTTGATGCTTCTTCGACGTATACTTCGTCCGTGGGCGTCCTTGCGGTAAATTACCTTACTTCGTTCAAGTGAACGGATAAATTTACAGGAAGCCGGTGCACACAGCTAATATGGCTTCGATACTGATCATGTTCTGTAGTAGTGTGCATGTTTTCCACTTTTCACCCCTTCAGTATCCGCCGCCTTTATTTATAATTAGTATAACTTTGTTTTTCATAATTATAAGCTGGCATGCCAAACTTAAGGACGAAAGTAACTTTCACAAGACGTCTCACTACCAAGTAAATAGATCGATAAAACTTGGACCATAGATAAAAAAACTGCAGCAAAATAAGTATTGTTGCACGATAAGACGAACAGAAATAACACAATCATTGAAAGATACCAATTACACCGACACATCGCGATTCATGATGGCTTCCTGAATAGTACAAAAGGTGTGTATGATCAACATGGACGACAATGCATGCTCCGCAATGTGCCCCCATGCTGGCCACGAGATTGGAAAGGAGTTGTTGTGGTAGGGCCTTCCAGTCGTCCATTGTAGAATTTATGAAGGAAAAAGGGGTGCATTGCAGACCTTGCACTTTAAGTGGACTGTACTGCACAGTACGATATTGCAGGGTGAGAAACAACCTGTTTCTGATCTAGTAGGGATGCAAGTCTGACAAGTAACACCGTCCATTATCCTAAGCCCACTGGTATTAAAGAAAACGCAAGGTTTGAAGAATTCATTGTGGCCTTGAGCGAATTACGAGGCTAGTTTCAAACATTACGTGCTGAGGAAAGTGCCAGTATTACATCTGTTGTAGAATTATTTTCGAGACCATTTTCTGTTCCAGTTGCAAGTGCCCCTGTGCGTGTGAAGATGTAACTGATTGATCTGCAAAGTAGTTCCCATTCTAGTGACAATGATAATGACGAAGTCTGTTACTTTAAAACTGTCTAGATGTCTACATAGCTTTGATCAGGTTTCACAGTATATCGATTGGACCTTTTTTCGAGTGTGAAACTAAATAATTCACGATTACGTGGGAAGTTGAGCGCAAAAATTGTGAAACTTTCTGCATCTCTTCATATGTCAAAATTATGTCTTCAGCGCACCTAAAGTAATTAAATAACACTGAAAATTTGATTCATCATCTATGTCGCTGCAAAATGTGGAACATACAGTAAAGAGCGAAAGAAACTGGTACACTTGTCTAATCTCGCATAGGGTCCACGTGACCCCGCAGAAGTGCCGCAACACGACGTGGCATGGACCCGACTAATGTCTGAAGTAGTGCTGGAGGGAACTGATACCATGAATCCTGCATTGCTGTCCATAAGCCAGTAAGTGCACGAGGGGTTGGAGATCTCTTTGTGAACAGCAGGGTTGCATGGCATTCCAGATATGCTCAGTAATGTTCATGTCTGGGGAGTTTGGCGGCCAGCGGAAGTGTTTAAATTCAGAAGAGTGCTCCTGGAGCCACTCTGTGGCAGTTCTGTACTTGTGGGGTGTCGAGTTGTCCTGCTGGAATTCCCTAAGTCCGTCGGAATGCGCAGTGGGCATGAATGGATGCAGGTGTTCAGATGGGATGCGTACGTACGTGTCACCTGTCAGAGTCGTGTCTAGACGTATCAGAGGTCCAAATGTTCAAATGTGTGTGAATTCCTATGAGATCAAACTACTGAGATCATCGGTCCCCAGACTTACACACTACGTAAACTAACTTATGCTAAGAACAACACGTACGCCCATGCCCGAGGGACGACTCGAACCTCCGGCGGGAGGGGCCGCGCAATCCGTGCAAGGCGCCTCAAACCAAGCTGTCACTCCGCGCGCATCAGAGGTCCCATATCGTTCCAACTGCACACGCCCCACACCATTACAGAGCCTTCACCAGCTTGAATAGTCTCCTGATGACATGCAAGTTCCATGGATACATGAGGTTGTCGCCATATCCGTACACGTGCATGAGCTCGATATTATTTGATACGAGACTCTTCCGACGACGCAATGTGTTTCTAGTAACCAACAGTCCATTGTCGGTGTTGACGGACCCAGACGAGACGTAAAACGTCGTGTCGTGCAGTGATCAAGGGTACACGAGTGGGCCTTCGGCTTCGAAAGTCCATATCGATGATGTTTCGTTGAATGGTTCGCAAGCTGGCACTTGCTGATAGACCACCATTGAAATCCGCAGCAATTTGCAGAAGGGTTGAACTTCTGTCACATTGAACAATTATTCAGTCGTCGTTGGTCCCGTTTTTGCAGGATCTTTTTCCAGCCGCAGCTGTATCGCATATTTAATGTTTTACCGGATTCCTGATATTCACGGTACACACTTGAAATGGTCGTACTGGAAAATCCCCACTTCATCGCTCGTGCGTCGACTATAACACAACCTTCAGACTCACTTAAATCTTGATAACCTGCCATTGTAGCAGCAGTAGCTGATCTAACAACTGCTCCAGACACCTGTTGTCTTATATAGACGTTGCCTACCGCAACACCGTATTTTGCCTGTTTACATATATCTGTATTTGAATACGCATGCCTATACCAGTGTCTTTGGCGCTTCAGTATAAAATCAAGTCGTATGCGTTGCAACTGCATTGCCATGTAAACGCATTTGTAATTTCCTCCACTCTTCGTTGTCCTCGTTCTCAGACAGTGTAGTGTGACAGTGGAGGAAACGTGCAGCGAGACTGAACGCAATGGCACTGGTACCACGTTACGACCGGCGAGCCGATATCTTGGCCACCCTTGCTCTAGGGGATGTTGCCGTGAGTGAGTGACCGAAGATGGTTATGTCATTCCTGAATGACCTCTGTTCCTCATCAAAACTACGACAGCGACAGCTTACTTGTGGTGGCGCTCTGCTGTGCCATTCTTCAGCCCAGGGTGTAGGTAATTGGGCGTTGTGGGCGCATTCATGCCGTAATCGGGTGGGGGAGAGGGGGTTGAGATTCCGGTGGGTGGCGCGCTGCACCTTCGCTTATCGCGGAGCAACGTCAGGTGGGTCATTAGATTTGCATCGGCGCGTCCCTGTCCCGGCTGGACGTGATCAGGCGCGCGTTATCGCTAGTGCGCCGGCCTGATTGTGGGCCGGAGGCAGTGCAGAGGTGCAGCGGAGTCCTCTAGTTCGCTGGCTGGAATTCCTCTCGGCTGCTACTCGCCCGCTTTCCTCGCAGCCAGCCACGCGGATGCCTGCATATACTGGCGCGAAACAGGACGTGTTTCAGAGTACCCTGTTACGGTTGCTGCCGGAGGGCTTCCGACCGTAGTCGCAGCTGCGTCTCCACTCTGCCCGTCTCTGCCTCTAATTGAAATACCAGAGGTTTAAAGTGGAAAATCGCTGTTCGGAAGCTATGCTAATTAACTCCGACTTACGAGAGTGGGTCTGCAAGTAAGGTAACAAGAACTCCCACGGGTGTCTAAATATCTTTTACAGTTTACGCTGTCCAGTCACATTAATGTGACTACTGCTTTTGTTCGACGTGTACGAGCTATAACCACTGACAGACGGCAGCACTAGCAGGGATTGTATATATACTGAGGAAACAAGTCACTGAACATCGATCGGTATGCACATATTCAGATGGAGGTAGTATCTCCTGCACAAAGTACGAGGGCTATTTCGAAAGTAAGGAACGATAGAGCACGAAATGGAAACGACAGTGAAAATCAAAACTGATTTATTTGCAACAGTTAGCTACAACTTCAAGCTACTTATCTCCATAGTCGCCGATCGGACGGAGACGTTTGTCGTAGCGTTGTATCGTCTTTCTAATACCCTCGTTATAGAAGGCAGCCGCCAGTGCTTTCCGCCAATTCTCTAGGCTGGCCTACAACTCGTTGTCTGTGGCAAAATGTTGTCTTCATAGCCAGCGGTTCATGTGAGCAGAGATGCAACTCAGAGAGAGACAATTACGGACTGTATGGTGGGTAATCAAATATTTCCAACTGAAAACGACGCAGGAGCATCTTCATTGCCCCTGCAGAATGCGGTTCAAAAATGGTTCAAATGGCTCTGATCACTATGGGACTTAACATCTGAGGTCATCAGTCCCCTCGAACTTAGAACTACTTAAATCTAACTAACCTAAGGACATCGCACACATCCACGCCCGAGGCAGGATTCGAACCTGCGACCGCAGCAGTCGCGCAGTTCCGAACCGAGCGCCTAGAACCGGCTCGGCCACGCAGAATGCGGCTGAGCTTTATCTTGAAGAAGGAAATGCACGACAGTTATGTAATGTTGGCTGCACAGCTTCAGGCGAACTTTCTCACCAGGCCCTCGTACTTGGCGGGAGACACTATTGTTCTAGGTATCCTTATGTGCTCCCTGTGTGCTCAGAATTAAAAAGAACGACGTAACGCAATCGATGGGCACACTAGAGACACTGCCCAACCTACCTGTGCAAAACTTCATCGGATTTTCACTGTGGTTTCCATTTTGCGACCTATAGTTCCTTACTTTACGAATAACCCTCGTATAAAAGGGCAGTGCGTTCGCAGAGCTGTCATTTGTACTCAGGTGATTCGTGTGAAAAGGTTTCCGACGTGACTGTGGCTGCACGACGGGAATTAACAGACTTTGAACGCGGAATGGTAGTCGGAGAAAGACTCAAGGGACATTCCATTTCGGAAATCGTTAGGGAATTCAATATTCCGAGATCCACAGTGTCAAGAGCGTGCCGAGAATATCAAATTTCAAGCATTACCTCTCACCACGGAAAACACAATGGCCGACGGCCTTTACTTAACGACTGAGAGCAGCGGCGTGCGTTAGAATTGTCAGTGCTATCGGACAAGCAACACTGCGTGAAATGACCGCAGAAATAAATACGCGACGTGCGACGAACGTATTCGTTTGGACAGTGCGGCGAAATTTAGCTTTAATGGGGTATGGCAGCAGACGACCGATGCGAATGGCTTTGCTAAGAGCACGATATCGCCAGCAGCACCTCTCCTGGGCTCACAAACAATCGGTTGCACCTTAGACCGTGGCATGGTCAGATCAGTCCCCGATTTCAGTTGGTAAGAACTGATGGTAGGGTTCGAGTGTGGCGCAGACCACACTAAACCATGGACCCAATTTCTCAACAAGGCGCAGAGCAAGCTGGTGTTGGCTCCATAATAGTGTGGGCTGTCTCTACACGGAATGGAGCGGGGTCTCTGGTCGAACTGAACCGATCATTGACAGGAAATGGTCATGTTTGCCTGCCTGGACACCATCTGCAGCTATTCATAGACTTAATGTTCCCAAAAAACGATGGAATTTTTATACATAATAATGCGCCATGTCACCGGGCCGTAATGCTTCGCGATATGTTTGAAGAACATTCTGGATATTTCGAGTGAATGATTTGGCCAACCGGATCGGCCGACGTGAATACCATCGAACATTTGTGGGGCACAATCGAAAGGTCTGTTCGGCCACAATTCAGCAACACTTTCGCAATAATGGACGGGTACAGAGGCAGCATAGCTCGATATTTCTGCAGTCGACTTCCAATGACTTGTTGAGTCCATACTACGCCTGGCAAAAAGAGATCCGATGCGATATTAGGAGATATCCTATGACCTTTGTCACCTCAACTTAAATAAAGTGATGACAGAAGTAAAATCCACCACTTGTTCAACTTATAAGTACACAAGAAGCTGCAATAGCGATGAACCTCACAAAAACCTAAACGAAAATCTCTGTATGGAAGAGACGATCACAGCCTCGAAACGCCGCCATTTGATGGAGCTATCTGTGTTCAGGTGCTCCTAAATCAATCTGAAGAATGAAACGTCGACGAGTATGTGGCCGGCGAAGTGCAATACTGTTTATATGTTTATAGAAAAACCTCTCCACTTCCAACTGATCTCGGTGGTTTTCGTGCCAAAAATTTCATAAATGGAGAATAGTTGTGCGACACAAGCAAAGGCGGTGACGACCAAGCACGCACACTCCTGATGTCTGCGTCAGAAGTTTCTCGGCGGCCGAAGTGGCCGTGCCGTTAAAGGCGCTGCAGTCTGGAACCGCAAGACCGCTACGGTCGCAGGTTCGAATCCTGCCTCGGGCATGGATGTTTGTGATGTCCTTAGGTTAGTTAGGTTTAACTAGTTCTAAGTTCTAGGGGACTAATGACCTCATCAGTTGAGTCCCATAGTGCTCAGAGCCATTTGAACCATTTTTTTCAGAAGTTTCTCATTCTGTTCAGAACGAGTATTGACGGCATAGACCAAGAAAATTCTTTTCTGAATTCCAAGAGATGAAGAAAGACTGAGATAATGACCTAATGGAATATAGGAACACAGCGATAGGGGACATGCAGGAGCAGCATAGATGTGTAGATCTTAAGGTCTTTGTTCTGCAGTGGTTCTCACATGGATGATAATGATGGTGGTGGTGATGATGATGAGGATGGTGATGATGAGGATGGTGATGATGAGGATGGTGATGATGAGGATGGTGATGATGATGAAGCTGATGATGGTGATGATGGTGACAGTGATGGTGGTGATGATGGTGACGGTGATGGTGGTGATGATGGTGATGGTGATGATGTTGATGATGATGATTGTTTTAAAAACTTTGCGTCCTATTTTTGCTTTAAAACTCCCAAGTTGGCAGTTGATGGTTGGAGTGCTGACACATTATATGCGTATCCAGTAATGCTGACAACAGATGCCGGCCGGTGTGTCTGTGCGGTTCTAGGCGCTACAGTCTGGAGCCGAGCGACCGCTACGGTCGCAGGTTCGAATCCTGCCTCGGGCATGGATGTGTGTGATGTCCTTGGGTTAGTTAGGCTTAATTAGTTCTGAGTTCTAGGCGACTGATGACCTCAGACGTTAAGTCGCATAGTGCTCAGAGCCACTGGAACCATTTGACAACAGATGTGGTCTGCATGGGGATCATATCAACATGTATCGCATCAAAAACAGCACGAAGATGACGCACTGAAGCGTTGAAACTAGTAGCGACAAAATAAAATAAAATCATAAGGACGGCTGCAGGTGTTTTTATTTACTTGTCACGGTCCAATGTCGGTGTTAACGGGCCCAGGCGAGGCGTAAAGCTTTGTGTAATGCAGTCATCAAGGGTACAAGAGTGGGCCTTCGGTTCCGAAAGCCCATATTGGTAATGTTTCGTTGACTGGTTCGCAAGCTGACACTGTTTACGGTCCCCAGCAATGAAATCTCCAGCAATTGTGGAATGGTTGCTCTTCTGTCAGATCGAACGATTCTCCTCAGTCTCGTTGGTCCCATTCTTGCAGGATTTTCCGCCGCAGCTATGTCGGCGATTTGATCTTTTACACGATTCTTGATATTCACGGTACACTCGTGAAATGGTCGTACATGAATATCTCTACTTCATCGATACCTCGGAGATGCTGTGTCCCACCACTCGTGCGCCGACTATAACACCACGTTCAAAGTCATGTCCGAGGCGCATTCAAGTTCTAAGGCCTCCGATTTTTTTTCTCCGGACTGGAAAGAGATAGAAACATGCACATTGTTTTAAAATGAGGCCGCGTTCATTGTCAATACGTCCCAGAGATGGCAACACTATACGGCAGATGGAATTTTACCGCCAGCGGCGAGAATTAGAACTGTTTTAAATACTTAAAATGGCGACGTTTTCCTTACTTGAACAGCGTACAATCATTCGTTTTCTGAATTTGCATGGTGTGAAACCAACTGAAATTCATCGACAGTTGAAGGAGACATGTGGTGATGGAGTTATGGATGTGTCGAAAGTGCGTTCGTGGGTGCAACAGTTTAATGAAGGCAGAACATCGTGTGACAGCAAACCGAAACAACTTCGGGCTCGCACAAGCCGGTCTGACGACATGATCGATAAAATGGAGAGAATTGTTTTGGGGGATCGCCGAATGACTGTTGAACAGATCGCCTCCAGAGTTGGCATTTCTGTGGGTTCTGTGCACACAATCCTGCATGAGGACCTGAAAATGCGAAAAGTGTCATCCAGGTGGGTGCCACGAATGCTGACGGACGACCACATGGCTGCCCGTGTGGCATGTTGCCAAGTAATGTTGACGCGCAACGACAGCATGAATGGGACTTTCTTTTCGTCGGTTGTGACGATGGATGAGACGTGGATGCCATTTTTCAATCCAGAAACAAAGCGCCAGTCAGCTCAATGGAAGCACACAGATTCACCGCCACCAAAAAAATTTCGGGTAACCGCCAGTGCTGAAAAAATGATGGTGTTCATGTTCTGGGTCAGCGAGGGCGTAATCCTTACCCATTGCGTTCCAAAGGGCACTACGGTAACAGGTGCATCCTACGAAAATGTTTTGAAGAACAAATTCTTTCCTGCACTGCAACAAAAACGTCCGGGAAGGGCTGCGGGTGTGCTGTTTCACCAAGACAACGCACCCGCACATCGAGCTAACGTTACGCAACAGTTTCTTCGTGATAACAACTTTGAAGTGATTCCTCATGCTCCCTACTCACCTGACCTGGCTCCTAGTGACTTTTGGCTTTTTCCAACAATGAAAGATACTCTCCGTGGCCGCACATTCACCAGCCATGCTGCTATTGCCTCAGCGATTTTCCAGTGGTCAAAACAACTCCTAAAGAAGCCTTCGCCGCTGCCATGGAATCATGGCGTCAGCGTTGTGAAAAATGTGTACGTCTGCAGGGCGGTTACGTCGAGAAGTAACGCCAGTTTCATCGATTTCGGGTGAGTAGTTAATTAGAAAAAAAATCGGAGGCCTTAGAACTTGAATGCACCTCGTAAATCTTCGTAACCTGCCATTATAGCGGCAGTAACCGATCTAACAACTGCGCCCGGCACTTGTTATCTTATATATGTGTTGCCGAACGCAGCGCCGTATTCTGCCTGTTTACGTGTCTGTGTATTTGAATACGTATGCTATACTAGTTTCTTTGGCGCTTCAGCGTACTTTGTCTCTAGTGATCTAAACGTCTCGAGGTTGATAAACTCGAATCATCCTTCGTTCCTTGGAGAGGAGGTGAACTGTGTACTTGACCATGTGCGACCTCTTATGCCCTGGGGGCAATAGCCTCTGCTACTCTTCGCACGCGTGGGTCCTCCGGAGCTCGCAGCTGTGTACTGTAGAGAGGCAGGGGGGATTCGCCTCCTTGCTGCCAAATCTGCTCTCTTTATCTGTGTTTTGATCTCCCTAGGGGAAAGGCCTTCGGAAGCAGATACTGCCGATATTGCATGAGGCGCTTCCTTCACTCGCCCGCTATCCCGAGACGCGTTTCCGAGTCTTCAGAGGAAACCTTCCTAACTCCCTCCAGGCGACTGCCCCCTTCAGATTGCAAGCAATTGCTTCTCTCACTACCCAACACGAAGTGTTTCGTGGACAAAGCTGTGAAGTATGCTTGCCGCTGTGTGCGATGCCCTTGTCTTCGATTGTCCTCGCAACCAAATGTTCAGCCCTTTGCTCTTCATCGATTTCAGTTACTAGTTCCGAAATAGCGATACGTATACGGTGCTTGCAATTTGTCAATCATTTTTACGATTCATTGTAGTTTTCGACGGGACTACACTAACAATATTAACTATCTCGCGGATCCTATAGGGAAAGACATGGAAAATGTAGATCTATGAAGAAAAAAGAGTTACTGATTCTTCGTTATGATGGCCTTGGTTTTGGGCGCATAACAGCGAATGCGTCAGCACCCTTACTCGGTATAGTGTTACGAATAGTCTAAAACGTACCACACGCCTCTGCTCGTACTGTTGTCATACAGTTAAAGTATCGATAAAACTGTTTACTGCGTAAATACGGTTGGATGATCGCGTAATAAATAGGGTGAACCAGCCGTGCAGGAACACACTAAAATCTCTGTCTAATCAAGTTGAGCAAGAGCTCTGACGCCACACAAAATTTCAGCAGTTTTGTAGCTCTCGTCTCATTATCGCTTAAAACTGAGGGTAAGTCTGTTATTAACCAAAGGCTTCCGTCTTGTCAGCATATAAAACTAAAGATGTTGAACTATGATGTGCTGTGGGTGTTTGCACAGACACTGCATGCCAGTGGATCTTTTTGTCGAAAGAGATAAGTGTGTGTCAGCAGGTAGTGTCCTATAGGAAGGCGACTATACGTCGTCCCTCCTTTGAGACTAGAAAGAAGTGCGCCATGGTCATATCGTCTGTTTGACAGAAGGCAGCATCTACTTCTTCATACGTACATACTCCACAAGTCACCTAAAGCGCATGGCGGAGGGTACCTTGTACCATTGCTAGACATTCCCTTTCCTGTTCCTCTCGCAAATGGAGAGAGGCAGAAAACTATCCTCTATATGCTCCAGCACGAGCCCTAATTTCTTTTAACTTTCCTTAGAGGTACTTAAGAGAAATGTAAATTACCGGCGATAGAATCGCTTTGCAGTCAGCTTCAGATGCTGGGTCTCTAAATTTTCTCAATAGTTTTACGCAGAAAGAACGTTTTCTTCAGTCCAGTGATTTCCATTTTAGTCTGCTGAGGATTTCCGTAACACTCGCATGTTGATCGAACCTACCGGTAACAACTCCACCAACATGCGTCTTGAATTACTTGGGTGTTCTAAATAGCCTCATTTGGTCTTCACTTATATCTAGATCATTCTTCGCAGCGTTTGTGCGTATTATCATACGTGAATTATTCTTAAGATACATGATCAAACCTAACATAATTGTATACGGACATAGTATCTCTAGTAATCACAGCAACAGTAACAATGCTGATGGGGCAACAGCATCAGTATTATAGCAATTAAATCGACAGTACATTATACTGATGATAATGATTTCGACAGCAATGATAAATTATGTGTAATTATAGACAAAAACGTGTTAAAAGACAAACGTCGTTAAAGCGAGCTTAGAAGTTATCTTGATCCAGATCCAGTGTGGAAAAAATCTGAATAGTTAACTTTCTGTGAGTGAGGAATGCGGATTTTGGTAACAGGGGATATGAGGGAAGAGAGACAATATGGAAAAGCAAAAATCTTTAGCGAACAGAAAGGGTGTTTGGAGGAACAGGAAGAGAAAGAGGAGGAGATAGATGGGATCACCAACTGAGTAGGAGAATCTTTGATGGGATAAGAAAAAGAAAATTAGTTATGTACATATACATAGTTAGGCTGAAAACCTAGAAGAGAAGGCTGCTGTGCCCTTACGTAAAGTAATATCGAGTCACTGTAGCAAAAAATTTTTAATAGTGTCAGTGAATGTAACATGGTGCTGGGTCTTAACGAAACAGCCAGAAGTTTTCAGCAATAGGGCCAATTTGGCTGTAGAAAAAGACTGAAAGAGAGCCAAAACGAGTTGTAGCGAAACAGCTCTGCCCGATGATTCGAAGATTGTTACAAGTAGCGTCTTTTAAGAAATTACGAGAATATTAAAAACAAAATGGCTCTGAGCACTATGCGACTTAAATTCTGAGGTCATCAGTCGCCTAGAACTTAGAACTAATTAAACCTAACTAACCTAAGGACATCACACACATCCATGCCCGAGGCAGGATTCGAACCTGCGACGGTAGAGGTCGCTCGGCTCCAGACTGTAGCTCCTAGAACCGCACGGCCACTCCGGCCGGCGAGTGAGAATATTACAGCGTACAATAGTTTTAGCAGAAAAGACTCTAGATCGCCCAAAATTGTGTGTTACAACGTATCCAGTAATTAAAGAAAAAACTCTAGCAAGACAATGGAAGCCGGCCGCTGTGACCGAGCGGTTCTAGGCACTTCAGTCCGGAACCGCGCTGCTGCTACGGTCGCAGCTTCGAATCCTGCTTGTGTGTGATGTCCTTAGGTTAGTTAGGTTTAAGTAGTTCTAAGTCTAGGGGACTGATGACCTCAGATGTTAAGTCCCATAATGCTTAAAGCCATTTGAATTTTGAAGACAATGGAAGACGAAAAATTACAGCAGTGAAAGAATTTCTTTTTAATTAAAAGAATAAGTTTTGTTTTTGAGGCAGCCGCTTTTTTGGTCAATAAACTTTATTCAACGTTCCTCCAGTGACGTCACAGATAGTTTCAGTTTTGGCTTTAGTACCAGCAATCAGTTGCAGTTTTCGCCTTACCTCCCTCCTTCCAAATAATCCAGTCTTTTACGGTATGTCCTTATGCATTTGGCCCTCCATGTTTCTGAAGCCCGCGGCTGTTCTGCATAGCGAAACGACGGCGCATGAAAAATTAACGGGAGGCGCAGGCGGAGCCGAGCTTCGCCTGCCCCAGGCGATGACTTAATTAGAGTCCGTTAGCCGTGTCTGCGGTCCCCAGCACGGGCCATTACAGAATTCATGCGTCGCCTAACACACTGCAAGCAGAAAACCAATTATTTCACGTTCGCCAGCTTCAACAAGGGAGCGGTATTCAAGTGCCGCGCGAGAATTTAACTTCTCCCCCGTCATTCTGACAGACCCTTCCCGGCGTCCCGTTAGTGAAGACTGTATAGGTCGTCGTAAAGTACTCTCTTTCGATTTAATTATCGCTACTCGTGCAGTAGAGCCAACTACGCCAATAGGAACTACATACACCAGGAGAAAACTTGAAACAACAGGATGAAATTGGACATGTTACTGTTACCTACGTGTGTTTGCTGCAAAATTACAATCTTTAGTATCCCAAAGCTGACTCTGTAACTTACACAAGTGTATTCTGTCTCCTGGAATAATTCCGAGACTGAACTTACACTGTTACGATGGACGTTTTAAAGACACTTGACCGAACACAGAAATGGCACGAATGTGGAAAAGTAATAAGAGCACTGGAAAATACCCCTCTTTATACAACTGACAGAGAAGTTCCAGAGACGTGATTTGGTCACGTATTAGTGGTGATTTTGCTAAAAATCATGTGTTGCGTTATCGTGTAAAATAGATAAAACTGAATTATGAATTAGCTGCTGATGAGTGTTACAGGCTGTATGGGCGTGGTCGAAAGAACTTTTCGGTTTCTGACGTTTCGTCCAGAATTACGCTGGACATCTTCGGAGGTGCTCCTGGCGACGCCGAGTCTCGCCCATTGACGAGTCGGACGTCTCAGAGCGACATAAATACTGTGTAAAGTGGGAGTGCTCGAGTTTACATGTGACCAGCAGAGATAATCTTTGTCAGAGATACAACTTAACTGTCGAGGTTAAAAGCTAGCCGATGCTGCAGAGCAACTGTCCATATTGTAGTTGTTGTGGTCTTCAGTCCTGAGACTGGTTTGATGCAGCTCTCCATGCTACTATATCCTGTGCAAGCTTCTTCATCTCCCAGTACCTACTGCAACCTACATCCTTCTGAATCTGCTTAGTGTATTCATCTCTTGGTCTCCCTCTACGATTTTTGCCCTCCACGCTGCCCTCCAATGCTAAATTGGTGATCCCTTGATGCCTCAAAACATGTCCTACCAACCGATCCCTTCTTCTAGTCAAGTTGTGCCACAAACTTCTCTTCTCCCCAATCCTATTCAATACCTCCTCATTAGTTACGTGATCTACCCACCTTATCTTCAGCATTCTTCTGTAGCACCACATTTCGAAAGCTTCTATTCTCTTCTTGTCCAAACTGGTTATCGTCCATGTTTCACTTCCATACATGGCTACACTCCATACAAATACTTCCAGAAACGACTTCCTGACACTTAAATCTATATTCGATGTTAACAAATTTCTCTTCTTCAGAAACGATTTCCTTGCCATTGCCAGTCTACATTTTATATCCTCTCTACTTCGACCATCATCAGTTATTTTACTCCCTAAATAGCAAAACTCCTTCACTACTTTAAGTGTCTCATTTCCTAATCTAATCCCCTCAGCATCACCCGATTTAATTTGACTACATTCCATTATCCTCGTTTTGCTTTTGTTGATGTTCATCTTATATCCTCCTTTCAAGGCACTGTCCATTCCGTTCAACTGCTCTTCCAAGTCCTTTGCTGTCTCTGACAGAATTACAATGTCATCGGCGAAGCTCAAAGTTTTTATTTCTTCTCCATGGATTTTAATACCTACTCCGAATGTTTCTTTTGTTTCCTTTACTGCTTGCTCAATATACAGATTGAATAACATCGGGGAGAGGCTACAACCCTGTCTCACTCCTTTCCCAACCACTGCTTCCCTTTCATGCCCCTCGACTCTTATAACTGCCATCTGGTTTCTGTACAAATTGTAAATAGCCTTTCGATCCCTGTATTTTACACCTGCCACCTTTAGAATTTGAAAGAGAGTATTCCAGTTAACGTTGTCAAAAGCTTTCTCTAAGTCTACAAATGCTAGAAACGTAGGTTTGCCTTTTCTTAATCTTTCTTCTAAGATAAGTCGTAAGGTTAGTATTGCCTCACGTGTTCCAACATTTCTACGGAATCCAAACTGATCTTCCCCGAGGTCCGCTTCTACCAGTTTTTCCATTCGTCTGTAAAGAATTCGCGTTAGTATTTTGCAGCTGTGACTTATTAAACTGATAGTTCGGTAATTTTCACATCTGTCAACACCTGCTTTCTTTGGGATTGGAATTATTATATTCTTCTTGAAGTCTGTGGGTATTTCGCCTGTCTCATACATCTTGCTCACCAGATGGTAGAGTTTTGTCATGACTGACTCTCCCAAGCCCACCAGTAGTTCTAGTGGAATGTTGTCTACCCCGGGGCCTTGTTTCGACTCAGGTCTTTCAGTGCTCTGTCAAACTCTTCACGCAGTATCTTATCTCCCATTTCATCTTCATCTACATCCTCTTCCATTTCCATAATATTGTCCTCAAGTACATCGCCCTTGTATAAACCCTCTATATACTCCTTCCACCTTTCTGCCTTCGCTTCTTTGCTTAGAACTGGGTTGCCATCTGAGCTCTTGATATTCATACAAGTGGTTCTCTTCTCTCCAAAGGTCTCTTTAATTTTCCTGTAGGCAGTATCTATCTTACCCCTAGTGAGACAAGCCTCTACATCCTTAGATTTGTCCTCTAGCCATCCCTGCTTAGCCATTTTGCACTTCCTGTCGATCTCATTTTTGAGACGTTTGTATTCCTTTTTGCCTGTTTCATTTACTGCATTTTTATATTTTCTCCTTTCATCAATTAAATTCAATATTTCTTCTGTCCATATATCATGATATATCCTTTGACCACGGCCATACATCCTGGAAGATCATCAGCAAACATTCATTGCATGATGAATTACGAAGTGTGGTAAAGTACTTCGATTAAGAAAGTTCAGCCACCGCGAATGTAAAACAAGAGTTAGATTTAATATTAAATTACGATTTTCTTGCGTTTCCGATAGTTGTTTAGTGGGCTGTAGAATTTAAATGTGGACGTGCATCCAGAGAAGATGGTAAGCGCTTTAGACGTCCAAACACCTATGGCCGATCAAATTGTTACAAAAATTCGCAAAGCAACACTAAATTATCGCTGTTCGAAGGTACGCGAGTTTGCTGATGTTGCGAACGTCTGGACAAGCGGTCTCCGCCGCATTCTCCACCCAGTTCTGGATGTTTTAAAAGCCTTCACCATCTGCAGGCTATCTACAAAAAACACTTTCGTATGAATATTACTCCAAAGTAGAGCTATTTAAACGCAATTCGAAAGGGTTGCGCCGACGTTTTAAAAGAGTAGGTAAAAAATAGACTCATCAGTAAGGGCCAGAGACGAAGGAGTACTCGTAACGATGGGTATCAAAATATGGTAGAGCTAAATGGTTTCATCTGCAGGTAACGTCATGGCTGTCATTTTGTGGAAGTGTCATTATGCTGCGCTCGTCCACTACCACCTCAAAAACAAAGTGACGAGACAATCCCATAGAGAACTAACACGTGGGATCCACGGTAGCGAGGCAGTACCTCTCGTTACCTTTCATTCGTCCTGTGGAAATAATTGCTACAGGGGAGTTGCTTTCATTGATCCTTGGGAACAGAAAGTTACCCCCATGCATTTCCTTGACTTCTTTGTTACGTCGACTTACGGACTGCCATCAGAAAGCGACGCAAGTCCTTCTCGGTAAAGAGTTGTTGCAGACCATAATGGAGGTGTAAAGCCAGCTGTGTCTCTAAGGCCCGTCCACAACCCTTGCTGGTAGGTTCCACTTTAATAAGCGTAGACCCATTAGAGTAGCATGTTGCACTACCCTTTGACGTTTGACGTGACAATCAGCGAACGGTTAATCCAAATGGGGAGGGCAGGCTATAACTTAACACATAATCTGACTATCTATACCGATTGATGTACTTTGTCTCTTTCATCTCTTTGCGATGCATGGAGGAGGCTACTTCGTGCACAATTAATCATTATTCTCTGTTCGTGTCCCATTAGCGAATTTTTCCCGGGAAGAAAGGCTTTTAGTAAGTCCCTAAACCAGTGGTTTCCAGCATTTCTTAGAACCATTACCCCTGAGTGCAACCGGACATTAGCTTGTTCCCCGTCCCCCTACCCCCCGCCATCCGTTGCCCCCCCCCCCCTCCCCCACATTATCACCAACTTTAGCACCTAACTAAAACTACAGAATGAAAGACTTGTTTTGGAAACCTTCTTTTTTAAAATGATGAAACAATATCATTTTATCCCTCAGGGGGTAATTACCCCAGGCTGGGAAACACTGCTCTAAACGAACGCGAATTTCGTTGATTTTACCGTGATTTTCATTTCGCAAGATGTTCGCGTGAGATAATAATACGAGTACATTGCTTGATACTTTTCGGAACGTATGCTCCCATAATTTTAGCTCCAAATGTCTGTGTGATGCAGAACACCTCTCTTATAGCATCTGTCAGTTGAGATGATACGAATCTCCTATCACGGTTACCAAACGAACCCGTGCGGAAATGCACCGCTAATATTTGGATTTTGTTTCTACCTCCTCTATAAACCCCATCGGGTTACGATAGCGGGATAGATTCGGTCGAAAGACGGTTCTGTAAGCTACCTCCTTCGTGGGTGGGTGATTTTGTATTTTCTTGGAATTGAATCTACATCTACATCTACATCTACATGGTTACTCTCCAATTCACATTTAAGTGCCTGGCAGAGGGTTTATCGAACCATTTTCATACCACTTCTCTACCAGTCCACTCTCGAATGGTGCGTGGGAAAAAGGAACATCTAAATCTTTCCGTTCGAACTCTGAATTCTCTTATTTTATTATGATGATCATTTCTCCCTACGTAGGTGGCCCGCAGCTCGTGGTCGTGCGGTAGCGTTCTCGCTTCCCACGCCCGGGTTCCCGGGTTCGATTCCCGGCGGGGTCAGGGATTTTCTCTGCCTCGTGATGGCTGGGTGTTGTGTGATGTCCTTAGGTTAGTTAGGTTTAAGTAGTTCTAAGTTCTAGGGGACTGATGACCATAGATGTTAAGTCCCATAGTGCTCAGAGCCCTACGTAGGTGGGTGTCAACAAAATATTTTCGCATTCGGAAGGAAAGTTGGTGATTGAAATTTCGTAAATAGCTCTCGCCGCAAAGAAAACCGCCTTTGTTTCAGTGACTGCCAGCCCAACTCGCGTATCATATCAGTGACGCTCTCACCCCTATTGCGCGATAACACGAAACGGGCTGCCCTTCTTTGCACTTTTTTGATGTCCACCGTGAATCCTACCTGGTAAGGATACCACACAGCGCAGCAGTATTCCAGCAGAGGACGGACAATTGTAATGTAGGCTGTCTCTTTAGTGGGTTTGTCGCATCTTCTAGTGTTCTGTCAACAAAGCGAATCTGTCTGGCTTGTGCCTTTCCTAGGTACAACTAGCTTCGTGCGGCACTTGCACTAGAACTCATTCCAGACGCCTGCTGCTAGATACTGTACGGCTGTCGTTGATTGCAATGACTGATCACAAATCGTATAGTCAGCGTATTGATGTGACCGCCACGATCTGAAGCGAATGCCCGCAATCGGATATTCCGCCTTAAAACTCCCGGACTGTAATCCGCAGAGCTCGTTTTAACACAACTGATATACGGATGCCTTCTTTCTCTTACTTTATTAATTAATTATTCCCTCTGGATGGCTAATCCTGCCGTTTTTCGTGGGCTTTTAGCGAAACAGGATTTAACTGCTGCAGTGTCATGAAATATCCCGCGAAGAAGTCAGTTGTGAGTTACCGAGAACTCTTTGCTGCTCCAAGTTTCTCGTGAAGCTGGACGCTGTCCAAATAGCCTCAGAATATTTTCTTCTGTTTCCTTAGGCTTCCGTGCTACCGCTGGTATTTGATCCGAGGCGCATAAAATACTCGGGCGGAAGACTGATGTTGACAAGTAGTAATCTCTTGATTACTAGTAACAGGACAGTGTGGAGTAGGAATGAGTATCAGTAAACGCGAAATAGCTGTCCAATTTGATGCTCAAGTTATGTAACCGACTGCTGAAATAGTCATTGAAAAATGGCTCTGAGCACTATGGGACTTAACTTCTGAGGTCATCAGTCCCCTCGAACTTAAAACTACTTAAACCTAACTAACCTAAGGACATCACACACATCCATGCCAGAGGTAGGATTCGAACCTGCGACCGTGGCGGTTGCGAGGTTAGACTGAAGCGCCTAGAACCGCTCGGCCACTCCGGCTGGCAAATAGTCATTGACCACGAAATGTTAAGCTGCGACATATTAATTTCATGGTTTGTATCAGGCTCGTAGGTGACGCAGTTTTGCTACAAACTTGTGAGTCAGTCTTTGAAGCATATTATTATTATTATATGTCCCAAGTTGTTATAGTGGTCTAGGTCCTTTACAAGTTTGGGTTGGGCAAACGATACTCGCGTTCAAACGGGTTCGAGATTTTCCAATACGCTGCTGCGTTCGACACAATATTGAGCTTGTTCGAACAGTCACGTAACATTTGAATCGCGCGGCACACGTGCAAGGGTTACGCAAGAAACGACGAAATAGCCACAACAATAAGCTGTGGCTCTGCATAAATTTGACAGTTCTGTGAAACAGCGTAGGAAATAGCATTAAATGCTACCTAAGCACAAACTCCTGTTGTCGCTGAACAGATTTACGAGTACTCATGCAATAACAGTATGCATGACTGTATAAACTTTTATGCTGATTTTAAAGTAAAGGTAACAGGCATAGACGAAAATGTCGTCCTCCAAAAAACATTGCTTGACTGAACCCAGTGTAATATTTCATTCGTTTGTGCGAGGCGGTAATAATTTACCAAGAAGATTTTAAATGAGCAATTCAACCTTGGAATAATATATAAAACCTTCGCCAGATTTTAATCAGTTTGAAAACAAGGCAACAACATTCAGATGAAACAATCAAGACAATTAATCAAGTATTATATGCCGAACCAGCGAAATGTATCGAAGTGGCTGTAATTTGTATCGCGAGAATAAATTACAGAGGAATTACCCGTCTTGGAGATGGTACGATCAGACATCATTAGATCATGGGACGAGCGAAACCTTGAGAATTGGGCAGGATCACGATTGCGATATTTTATTTATGTATTAGTTGGCGTTGTTACGCGTAACCTGCATCCCGGAAGATATTTCACTCCGTGTTTCATTTATTTTTATTGTTAAAATCTATAGTGTATTAATAACGGCAAGACAGGTGGTTGTGATAGTACGCACAAAGCCCACTAGATCACCGGCCGACGTAAACTGTTCCAACAGTTCGAGTCGTGTTCAAACACAGCCCTAGTACAAGTCACTTCATCTGCCACCTGCGTATATTTGAACCCGTTTACTTTAATCAGGCCTGGTCTCCTATAACTTTCACCCCCTCAGTTTCCCCTCCACCAAATTAACTATTCCTTGATGTCCCAAGCGTGTCCTATCAACCTGTCACTTATTTTCGCAACGTTGTGCCATGAAGCTTTGCAGTACGTATTGATCAGTTAACCGATCTACCCATCTAACTTTTAGAATTCTTCTGCAACACCACATTTCAAAAGTTTCTATTCTCTTCTTGTAATGTTTTTCACAACTACGCACATGCATACCTGTCGATGATTCCCGTCACGCAACAGTCCAAACATTTTCAACTGGCGTGTTACACGATTACTGGGGCATCAACACATATATGTGCAATCGTGATCTCAATTTGAAAAATACTAAACTCTCTTTGTACCGATCTTTGAACAGCTACTCTCGCGTAAACACGATGGCGGCTTGATGTAAACAGATGAAGGCAAGAGTATAAATGAGAAATTGAGCGCAATAGGATATTTTCATTTAAGATGGCTTAACATGGATTGACGACCTTTTTTCTGTTTCGAAAGCCTTTACCAGTACCGTAAAAACAAAATCCCCGATGATGTAGTGCGGATTCTGTCCATGACGTAAACGCAGTTTGCAGTAAAAGTAGCTGAGCGTTCGAGGGATTTAAAGAGACTGATGGTAAGAGATGAACATTATGAATACTGTTGAGTTTGAACGGACAGAACTTCGGTTGGATTCAGATCTGTCCTAATGAATATCGAGTATCGATTGTCGATGCGGACACCGCAATTATTAAGAGAAATTAACTTCTCAAATAATTGCTTGTGGATATAGAAAGAATTTCCAAATTCCGGGAACAGTCAATTAGACTACAATAGCGCAGAAATAATTAGCGAACTCTGCCTTTCGGGACCTCGGTAAGATATCCGTTGGCTGGCTCTGAGCACTATGGGACTCAACTGCTGAGGTCATTAGTCCCCTGGAACTTAGAACTACTTAAACCTAACTAACCTAAGGACACCACAAACATCCATGCCCGAGGCAGGATTCGAACCTGCGACCGTAGCGGTCTTGCGGTTCCAGACTGCAGCGCCTTTAACCGCACGGCCACTTCGGCCGGCAAGATATCCGTAGCAGACCTTCTACGGTTAACGACCACAGCTTATCGTTATTTTTGTTTCCTGTACTTTATTATGTCTAAATGTTTATTTTTCTTACTTAAACTCGTGACAGTATTAGTCGTATATTCGCATCTTTCCAGGCTTTCTAATCCTTCATTGCCTGGTTCTAAAACATTTGCCTTTGTTGTAATAACTATTTTAGTCTTTAGAACGTTAGATCCTGCAGGACTTTTCATTATTATATAGCATGTCATTTGGAATGAAAACACTTATTGTGGGGTTGGTTGGCGAGTTAACAAATCTTTATCTATGAAGCAATTTTGTTCATTGCGTGAAAATATTTTACAGTTTAGGGTGTGCGATAACTTGCAGTTGCTTTCGTGGTACTTGTCCTCATCTGCATGCCCATCTGTTGTAGAGGTACGCACAGAAAACCGGTAAATGTTTTTGATGAACCACACTTGCATGTTACAGCCTCTAGCTTCACAAAACACAATGTTTATGCTGCTCCTCTGTGTTTTGTCCCTGTTGATGTTCGTCTGTTTTCATGCTTGTTCTAACGCCCAATTTGAACTTTGTTTACTCTCTCTCCCTCTCCCTCCCTCCCACCAATCCTACCCCAATTCCCCTCTCTTTCTGTTACGCTGTCCCTCCCCGAGTGTTTTTTTTTTAAATGTACGGTATGTCCGTTTTCTTGTATCTTTTGTTGGAACCTTTAATCAATCCAACAGTGTGTCGTTGCATAGTGCTGTGTAGTCATCTTCTTTCTTTCTGCTATTGTCTTTTATATGCGTATGTTTTCTTCCGTAGTAAGCCTTTCATGTAGACTGTACTTAGGTTTTAGTATTTTTAAATCTGTGTCTATGTTAGCTGGATTTGTATCATCGTTTGACAACAACCAACGCCCAGCTAAAATCGACATAGATGTAAAAATATTAAAATCCAGCCACAGTCCACATTTGCAGCCGGCCGGTGTGGCCGAGCGGTTCTAGGTGCTACAGTCTGGAACCGCGCGATCGCTAAGTCGCAGGTTCGAATCCTGCCTTGGGCATGGATGTGTGTGCTGTCCTTAGGTTAGTTAGGTTTAAGTAGTTCTAAGTTCTAGAGGACTGATGACCTCAGAAGTTAAGTCCCATAGCGCTCAGAGCTATTTGAACCTCATTTGCAAAACGTTTGAGATTGCTATTAATGTAGCCCGCCAGCTCTTCAATATATAACACGCGCAGCAAGTGTCCCAATACGCTTTTCTGGAATGCGACTAAAGTTATTTCTGCATCGATATATCTTCTTCCTTCCTGCCCAGAAATCCTCATTCCGACCTCAAATTTCAATTGATATCCCGTACGATCGTACTTTCGTCAGTAAATGCTGGCGTAGTACTGTGCCTTGAGAAGTCTGGAGATGCTGTATTTATTCTTCCGATTGCTATGATCCACTGTCTTCAGGACGCCACATGAGAAAAGCTGTGGACAGTGGGAAAACACGAACAGAAGAGAATAGAAACATTGGAGATACAGTGTTACAGAAGAATGTTGAAAATTGGGTGGACTGATAAGGTAAGGAATAAGGAGGTTCTCCGAAGAATCGGCGACAAAAGGCGTGTATGGAAAACACTGACAAGTGGAAGAGACAGGGCATATAACATATGATAAGACATCAGGGAGTACTTTCCGTGGTACTACATGAAGCTGTAGAGGGTAAAAACTGAAGAGAAAGACAGAGACAGGAATGCAACCAAATTTTACTTGTTTCGAAAAAAAAAAAAGAACTGTGATCTTATCCAAAATAGAACATGATACTGACATACTGAAAGACACCATAGACAATTGCACCATATTTGAATTTCAGAATTTTTGACGTATTTTCGTAAGAGATCGAGACTTCAAAGCGATTTTTTACGGTGCGAAGAGGAGAGCGCTTAAGTGGCTGTTTGCAGACGGTACCTTACTTGTCGGAGAAATGTTGCAGTTTTAGTAAATTTATAATTGGGGGGGGGGGGGAGGAAGATAGAAAACGAAAGGGAATGAACTGACGACATCAGCTGCATCGGGCCTTTATGCGGAATCAGCGGCGATGAGTGAAAACGTGTGCCGGACCAGGACTCGAACTCAGGATCTCCTGATTACTAGGCACTTGGGTTAACCACTTCGGCACCCGGATACAGTGTTAATAGCAAAAGCGCAGACTATGTCGGCATGCTGCTTGGCCAACCCACATTCCCAGGTCCTCCTTGCTCACATATTTTAGATTTTGGATGGAGGTCTACCGAAAATGTGTGTCTGCACTGTTGGTTCTGTGTTCATACTCCATCGAGGTGTATCAGCTATATGGATGCGTGGTGTCTGTTTTTTCGGACATGTCCAAAAGAACAGACACAGTGCGCAATCCGCTGCTGTAATACAAATTATGTTAATTGAAGGTGGAAGGAAGAAGAAAGGGAAGGAACTGATGATATCATCTGCGTCGCGACTTAAGGTTAGTTAGAACGGGAATAATATTTTTCACATTTTCGGATTTTTATTTTTTATCTCATTATAAAATTTGCATATATATATATCACTTATAAACTCGAATGGGAAGTATTTTATTTTATTTTTTTAAATATATTCTACACCAGTTGAAAATGTTAAAATTTTTACGTGCGTTACTTCAAGATCTAATAAAATCGGTGATTTTTTTCACATAGAAGGCTATGGAATGCTGTGTTATAAACGTCATGTCCAAGAGGATGGGCACCAGGTTGAGGAAGTTGAAACAAAGTTTCACAGACAAGTAACTTTGTGATGGTAAAACCATAAGAGGCAGTCTGACAGACAAAATTATTGATGAACTACAGCAGTATTATGGGACAGCCATTAGTAATAATACTGAGGATTTGTTGAAAACGAAGCAGGCAGTATAGGCTACCTTCTTCCACAGACTGTCAACTGATGAAAAACCAGTGCACCACCTTTGTCCTCCTGGACCTGATTCACGGTGCAATTACCGCAATGCCCAGTACTCAAACAGTTCATACAGCTATAAACGTTCCATCCCAGCAGCAGTCATGGATATCATAAAGCCGCGCGGGATTAGCCGAGCGGTCTAGGCGCTGCTGTCATGGACTGTGCGGCTGGTCCCAGCGGAGGTTCGAGTCCTCCCTCGGTCATGGGTGTGTGTTTTTGTCCTTAGAATAATTTAGGTTAAGTAGTTTTTAAGCTTAGGGACTGATGACCTTAGCAGTTAAGTCCCATAACATTTCACACACATTTGAACATTTGATGTCATAAAACTTATTTACAGAGACCTGGCAAATCCTGAATTACTGAAGAAGTGTCTGCATGGTCAGACTCAAAATCCCAATGAGTCGTTCAGTAAACTTATATGGACTCGCTTACCAAAAAATGTTTCTGCTGGAATGAAGACACTAAAGTGGGAGGTCAGTGCTGCTGTTATTGCTTTTAATGATGGCAGCATTGGTAGGGTGAAAGTGCTACAGCATATAGGTATTAATCCTCTCGAACTGATGAAGCAGAGTAGATCCATGCAGCACAGTTGACCACTAAGGAGTCCAGGAAGTAGAAAAGAACAGGATGATATATAGTATGGTACAGGGTGCTGAGTGACTAAAACTAAAAAATCAAGCATATATTGAGTTACAGTATTTTGTAACTATATAAGCCGTTCCTGAAAATTTACATTTTCTGATGCATTTTTCCCAAAATCTCAGAAACCACTTGGAGTACGGTATTCAAATTTTCAGGGAGTAATAACATACATATCCTGAGTCTATTGAACGAAAAGAAGAACATAATGTTATGTATAATTAAAATTATTTACGATAACGTACAAAAAAGTACGCAAAATTTTAACCGTGTAGGCAAAAAAATTGTATTTGCGAAAGTAGTGGCTGAAATGCATTTATTGTAGTTCAGTAGACTCAGAACATACAGTTTAATGTCCTGTAAAAGTTTCACGTCAATGGCTACAGTGGTTCCTGCAGTACAGGGAAGCCAAGTTACTAAATTTAACATGGCCGGGATGTGGCGTTTCAACTCCCCTTAAGGGGGGTAGGACGTCAAACGGGCTGACTTGGAGCAGGAGAGGCACCACAGGGCATTATATTTTCTACAATCTATACTTTTACAAATAAATTCATAAAACTTTGTCAGCATGACCAGGAAGGATTCAGGATTCACACTCATAGCAGTGGAAGTGCAGAAACATAACAAATTAATTTTTTTTTTAGATGTGAAATTTCATCACTTTTTCACTTACTGTTGGCTGCATTTGTTGCTATAGGTACACTTTTCTTCGCAAGTAAGAGAGATTCTTTGATGAATTTTGCACAGCATGCAAACGATACTTACAGGTGTATGAAACTCTATAATTTTCCAAATCTATTAAAAACTGTGGTAAAAATTGAGATAATTAACTACAAAATATGATTTTTTTTTCTAAACACAAAGTTTAAAACGTAACAGCTCATTCATTTTTTTCATAAATTAAATAGATTCTAGAGTTTCAGACACCTGTAAGTATGGTTTGTATGCTGTGCAAAATTCATAGAACAGTCTCTCTTACTTATGAAGAAAAGTGTACCTATAGCAACAAATGTAGCCAATAGTAAGTGAAAAAATGATGAAATTTCACATGTAAAAAAAAAATTTGTTATGTTTTTGAACTTCCGCTGCTACGAGTGTGAATCCTGAATCCTTCCCGGTCATGCTGACAAAGTTTTGTGAATTTACTTGTAAAAGTATAGACAGTGGAAATTAAAATGTCCTGTGGCGCCTCTCCTGCTCCAAGTCAGCCCGTTTGACGTCCTACCCCCCTTAATGCGAGTATTACGGCTGCGGATTCCGCAGGGTGTCTATTCTTCCTCATTCATATAAAAAATGATGCAGCTTTGGACCACGTCAGACGCCAACTAATTTAAATCGGACGATAGTGTGCGATGTCTATCACTGTTGCAGCCGTCCACCCCCTTTCCAGAATTCATTACCCGCTCCACACCATACAGACATACCACCACTACCACCACCGCCAACCAACACTCTCTTTTCTCTCTCTCTCTCTCTCTCTCTCTCTCTATCTCTCTCTCTCCCTCTTTCCAAGCGACGCAGGCGCTAGCGCTCACGGGGAGGCCCAGCCGCGTCTATGCCACAGAACAAATCGGAGTAAACAATTTAGCATATAATTTACGAGCCCGGCGTCGGGCGGGCGTCCCGCTAATATATTTTTTTGCCCCTCGCGGCGCAGTTAATTCCGGCGGAGCGCTCCGCCATAAATCGGCCGCGGGCCTTTGTGCCCGCTGGGACGCGGCGTCACTCATTTTTATGAGCGCGGGCCAGCCTGCGATTTGTTTCGGAAGCGGCCGATACGGCGCCACGGCTCATAGACCGGCCTAATAACTCGTCCCAGGGGCCGAACGGCCAACGCGAAAAAAGGAGGAGGCGGGGGCGGGTGGCTCTGCAAAATATAACTGTGTCCGCCGCGCCGTCGCTGAAAGCGAACACGTCCCTTCTGGGAGGCGGCGCAGCGGCGGCCGATGCTGGTATATAGAGGTCCCCACAGGGGCGGCTGGACCCCACCTTTCAGTCCGGCAGTTTCTCTCAGGATCTCGGCGGCAGTATTCACAGACTCCCGTGCGAACCAGAGATATGCCGCCGGAGGGGAAGGAGCAGTCAGGTCGATAGCTCTGCAGGCGGGGCGTTTTATCCTCCCAGTCTACTTGGGTGCACAGGCACCGCCAACGCAAGCAGGTAGCAAGCGACGTACAAGTCGATTCTGCAGCCAATTCGGTCTCCGGTGGTGTTACTGTGGACTCGATCCTCTTACAGTCACTATCTCTCTCTCTATCTCTCTCTCTCTCTTTACTTCTTACTTCTTCAGGTGTCACACCGGCCGTTCCTGATATTCTGTACTAGCCTGTGTGGCAGAGCTATTCGCCTGCTGAATAGCATTTTTCTTAAACGTTTATTTTCTCCTTTTCCGGATTCTAACAACCCTACCACAACAAAAGTCAAAATTTAATAATGATTATGTTGTTGCTCACGCTGCTAAACACTGCACTTTCGGGCAACAACAAAGTTATTAAGTGGCAGGTGTCATTAGAGCACAGTTAATAAAGTCATTTCATGTAATAATGAATAAACTAGGCACTCATCTTTTCGTGTTTCCCACGATGGTCTCATTGTATATCATGCCTCAATCGTCGAAAATCTAGGTGGTTATGATTCCAAGCTCGGATACAAAGAGGCCTAGGTTTTATTATGCGATATTCAAAAGTTTTATAGATGTGTTTCACAAACCATTCTTGAAGATTACACTTTTGCAGGACAATGGTGATGTAAAAAAGTAATCAGCACTCCGAATTTAAGTTACACTTCTTTTTTTATTACTTTTGTTGCAATGGCACGTAACACACAAAACATCACTTCACAATACAAAACATACTTGAAAACATCTTCCTCACTGTTAAAGTTTACATTTTATAAACTGACTACAATATGCGTCTTTCCAACATGACGTCCAAGACTTGACCTTACAGTCTCTAACTCTCTAATTCTAATAACCACTTACGCGCCCAAAAATCAAGAGTTACAAGTACGTCAAAGATCATAGTGACAAAAGAAAGAATACACATAAGAATAATATCATTGCAATATAAACATATCGATGTATCAAAGTACCTTTACATTAATGAAGCTTTCGAAATGTGGTGCTACAGAAGAATGCTGAAGATTAGATGGGAAGATCACATAACTAATGAGGAGGTATTGAATAGAATTGGGGAGAAGAGGAGTTTGTGGCACAACTTGACAAGAAGAAGGGATCGGTTGGTAGGACATGTTCTGAGGCATCAAGGGATCACCAATTTAGTATTGTAGGGCAGCGGGGAGGGTAAAAATCGTAGAGGGAGACCAAGAGATGAATACACTAAGCAGATGCAGAAGGATGTAGGCTGCAGTACGTACTGGGAGATGAAGAAGCTTGCACAGGATAGAGTAGCATGGAGAGCTGCATCAAACCAGTCTCAGGACTGAAGACAACAACAACAATGTCGTCAAGGTGATGTCCATCATTTCGAATGCACGACTCAAGTCTCTCCTCAAAATCCTCCATCACACGGACTGAGATCTCTGCAGGAATGGCAGCAATTACTTGAATGATTGCATTCTTCAACTCGTCCAAATTTCGTTGTTTGTGGTTATAGACACAGGTTCTTAAGGTACCCCCATAGAAAAAAAGTCACATACTGACAAGTCGGGAGACCTGGGAGGCCAAGGAACATTGCCAAAACGTGAGATAATCCGGCCAGGAAACCTGTGTCTAAGAACTGTCATTGAAGCGTTTGCAGTGTGCAATGTTGCCCCATCCTGTTGGAACCAAACGCGTTTTAAAGCTATTCGTCGTCTTCTTAGTTCTGGTTTCAAGAATGTTTCAAGCATACGAGTGTAACGAGCCGAATTAACAGTAACTGTGGCCCCGACCCCTTCAAAAAAATAAAGTCCAAAATGCCAACAGAGCCAAGAGCACACCAGACTGTTACTTTTTCTGAGTGTAGAGGACGCTGGTGGATAAAGTGTGGATGCTCTGGAGCCCAGTAACGAAGGTTTTGCTTTTTAAATGAAAATGAGCTTCATCGCTCATCAATAAAATTTCATTTTTATTCCATCCCAAAATCACTTGCATTCTGTAAGCGAAGTCTTCTCGTACAGCAAAATCAGTTTCCTTAAGTTGTTGGACAATGAGCATTTTGTTTGGATGGAATTTTAATTCTTTTTGCTAAATTCGTCTAACCGATTCACGATTGATTCGTAACTCACTAGCATGACGTCTAGCTGACCGTCCTGGGCTTCTGACTGCCGCTTGCCTTACCCTTTCAACATTTTCTGGTGTCGTTACTCTGCGTCTCGGGCCAGGATGATTCTTATCCAGTATGTTTCCAGTTGATCTGAAGTTTTCCACCCATCTGAGGATTGTGTTACGGCTCGGAACAGCTCCATGTCGACCGACATTAAACCGCGCACGAAACAATCGCTGCGTAGCAATAACAGACTCACCACTTTTCACGGAACTGTCATAGACAAACGCTCGACGTTGCAAGTCCCACTGCTCCGTAGTGACTGAGTAAATGCACTGGCCTCTTGTGTGGATCAGAACTATCCCCACCACGACCACCTCCCACCACCGCGCCCTCAGTGCTACGCAGTTCAAAACCGTCCGTCCCCCGTGTGTCACCGTGTATAAGCTGCCAATGGGCATTGATTTAAATCGACGGGAAAGTTGAAAATTTGTGCCACACTGGGGTTCGAACCGGGGTCTGCTGCTTACTAGGCCATGCACTGACCGCTGCGCCATCCAGGCAAATGGCCAGCTCATCTACATAGAAGCAGGAGACCCATGTTCGAATCTCAGTTGGCACAAATTTCAACTTTCCCCATTGATTTAAGTCAATGCCTATTGGAAGTTAATACCTTCAATTCCTTTGTGTCTTGATCCATAGTGGCTGCAGGATCGAAATGGTGTCTATTCTTTCGGGCATGTGAGAAAGAACAAATACCACATATATAATTGAGGCGAGGACCACAGTCATCACTTCAGTGCGGATGCACATCACGTTCAAACTCTAAGGTAATTGGCAAAATGCCGCGAGTAATGAGGATAATGGACAAGGGGCACTGCCTCAGCACTATGTGGAAAAGTTGAGAAATTGGGTGTGACGGGAGGCGTACTATGATACTCCTTGCAGTTGCATTGACCACTGTGTCTGTATGGCGCAGTGGTCAGCGCTTGTACCCAGTAAGCAGGAGATGCGGGTTAGAATCCTGGACGGCACAAACGCGATCTACGGGCATACTGGAGACACTGCCCAATATACCTGTGTAGAACTTCATCGGATTTTCACTGTGGTTTCCATGTCGCGACCGATCGTTCCTTACTTTCCGAATAACCCTCGTACATAACGTGTAATTTACTTTCGTCGTTAAGTTTCGCACACCAGTGCGTTGTTTAGGTCTTTGCAAACACATTTTTGAAACACTCCCGTTCACATGTTTAATACGTCACACAAACCCCAAACCGTCAGGAGTTCTGAATAATACAATCTTACTGTTTCAGAATACTTGTCATATCACACCACACATTAACACACTGATGAAATGTGTAAGATCGTTGTTAGAGATTGCAGTTATCTTAAGAGTGTTATACAGTGTTTAAGATAGACAGTTTCCGCTGGGTTTTGTCTATTGTATATTTCGAAAAAAGTTAGGTAGGTGAGTAGCAAACCAATTGACATATTGGAAACGAACCGAATTCGGACGGGGGAAGGAAATCGGCTGTACCCTTTTCAAGGCAACTGTGCGGGAATTTGCTTTAAATGATTGAAGCAAACTACGGAAAACTAAAGCTAGCCGACCGGATGGCCACTTAATCCGCAGTTTTCCCGAATACGAGTGTAGTCTGTGATAAGTGCGCTTCATCGCTGTGTCGCAGTTTTGCTTACGTTAGTAGTCATGAGAGCGAAATAGGAGAGATTATTACACGTTCTAGACCGAGCGATTTGACTCTGGGCCAGCACTGGAGAGGACGCAGGGTGATCCTTCGGAAAAGGATACGGCCAACTTTTCCGCCACCCTTCCCCACATCGCATTTGTGCTCTAGCTCTAATAATTAGACATTAATATTCGCTCTTATGTCGCTTACTGAGGTGTACAAATGCTCATTCCCCACTCGCTTCTTACGCGACTGGATCAGAACACGATGAGTTGATTTTAGTATAAAAGACCCTCCACCACGCACTGTAATCCGCTTGTGATGTGTGTATTCAGAAGTTTCGGGTCAGTTTTATTGTCGGAGTCATCTCTGGGGCTTGGAGGTGGGGAGCTCTTGGATCTGCAGCCTCGCACGCTATCCAGCGGCCTCTGATAGTAGTCACTGACGTCCGCTACCGTAATCGTAAAACGGAACGGCGTTGGCTCCCACGTGCACGGCTGATAGTATCTTCCTGTGTAGGGACGAACGTTAACGGATTTTAGCACGCCCATGCCAAATGAAGTGCCGGACGTATTTGGAGACGCTAATGGAAAAGGCGTGTTGCAAATTACTGACAGCGGCAATTTCTCACTGTTTGCAATGACGTCGCTGCCGGAAAGCTGTTTCAGATTCCCCCACAAATTTCCATAAAGCACTAAATGAATGTAAACATCCATGCTTTACGTTCCAGAAAAAGTGATGATACTGCCGAGAATTAATTCAAAGCGTTGCTTTAATCTGAGAAGTACGAAGAAAGAAATAAGTTTCCTAATTCGTAAATAGTAATTTCCCATAAAATTTTGGGAACGTCAAATGACAAACGAATAAGTAAGATAGACTGCTTTTGTGGCTCCATCGATCAAGTGACGTGTCTTAAAAATATGCTTTAAAAGAAAGCATTCATTTTTTCCGTGTTCAGTTTTAGACTACCTGTGCTTTTCTATCTACATCATACAATAGCCATCTTTTTACACGACATCCTCTTCAACACAATGCCATCCATTTGTAAAGGGTGCTCAGAAACAGTCTGAAAAGTTTGTAAGGGTGTTGCTGGGTAGGTTGCGCTGGGAAATAATTGTTAAGAAATAAATTCGGTACGTTGCACCGTCTGTTTCAATTAGCATTGAAGCTGGCGAATTAGGTCGTTGCGCGCGCAAATTCAAGCAGCCTGCCAGAGACAACGTTGCCAGACCTTTTCTTCGATTGGTTGCCTCAAACCGAACAGACGTAACTTTGCCTCACCTAGCTTAAATTTGTCACCTCCGAAAAAGGCACTTTTTAACTGGTAATGAGCATCTGAACAGGTGGAGCCACAACCGTCTATGCATTACTGCAGTCTAGCTCGTGCAAGTACTTAAATTTGCGCGCGCAACGACCTGTTTGGCTAACGTCAATGCTAATTGAATCGGAAACGGCGCAACGTATCACGTTTTTTTCTTGACAATTATGTCTCAGCACGACCTACCCTGCAACAGGCTTACAAGTTTTTCAGATTGTTTCTAGTCATGAAAATGTTCAAATGTATATGAAATCTTATGGGACTTAACTGCTAAGGTCATCAGTCCCTAAGCTTACACACTACGTAACCTAAATTATCCAAAGGACAAACACACACACACCCATGCCCGAGGGAGAACTCGAACCTCCGCCGGGACCAGCCGCACAATCCATGACTGCAGCGCCCAAGACCGCTCGGCTAATCCCGCGCGGCTCTAGTCATCCTGTGCCACGTTTAGCGTACAGGCTGTTGGGTAAGGATCAGAACAAACTGTGACTGAGACGAAATTTAAATACACTTTTCCTTTATTTCCACAGTGACGCTTATTTTTACGAGTAATTTTTTGACAAATTATTAAAAAAACAATTGCACCAAAGTTCTCGAATTTTAACTTATATGTTATGTCCAATATTTACACCTCATAAAACTCTCGAGGCGTGAATGGATGTTGTTAAATTTTCGGCATTTTTTTGCCAGTTTTCTCTGATAATAATATTTGCTTCTGAGTTTTAATTAATTTATTGCTCCGTTCTTCTAGTGAAGGATAAAAGCGAATTCGCTGCGTGAAAGCGCGCCGTTGCCCAATTGTGGTTAAAAGAATGTTCAACCTTCCAGGAACGAATCAATTTAAGTCCAGCGGCGTTTGCCATTATTTACAGCGTGCTTTGCTTTTATCTTTTGATTGAGATTTACAGAAATTAATCCTATGTTTCCAATACTGAACTTTTCAGCATGAGTGGCAAACGTTCAACACGTAACTGAGGAGACTGAAATATTTTTTTGGGTTTTATATTAAAACTGTGCACGCGAAAAAAACAGTACTGTATTTCTATTTCGTAAAATGTGGTTTATGGAACAGTTATTGGATTTCTTGTAAAAATGTACTCTTTTAGGTACATATGGAACATTGAAATCTATATACAGTGTATATCTGGTTTCTGGGCAATAATGGATTATTTTCTTGCACTGTACCTTTCAGTATCAAATGTTTAATAAATTGTTAGATATCACCCAGCATCTTGTTCATTTCGGCCCCATTCGAATGCTTTAGGTTCAAAATGGTTCAAATGACTCTGAGCACTATGGGACTTAACATCTGAGGTCATTAGTCCCCTAGAACTTAGAACTACTTAAACCTAACTAACCTAAGGACATCACACACATCCATGCCCGAGGCAGGATTCGAACCTGCGGCCGTAGCTATAATATTGAATGTATAGTCAAATTCGTCGTCATTGACGTTGTCTGTGTCGATGCAATTTTTGAGCTCTGAACGATATTGAAATTTTCTTCGTCTGTCATATTCGGCGCTGTACACGCATAGACTACAACAAAATCATCCGATGGTACTGTCTAGTAATGTAGAAACTTCTCCAGAAATTTTATTAACTGTATTATTCTTGAGGAACCTGAGCATCTGGTACTTTTAAAGAATTCCTCATAGCAAAAACAATTTTCAGTCGTCTTTGGCGTCCCCAAATATTCTGCAGAATGCAACATACGTAATGCACATGATAACTTGGTGAAGGGGGATCTTTTGCTTCGGTTGCCAGTAAACATGTTCGAATCGGTTGTATTCTATATTGAAATTTTAAGTTTTGTATAACGCCTCGAACAGACAGCTGCAAAATTCTTACCGTCATCGGAGGGGAAGAAATGAGCTTTATAGCTTTTAGTACAGGAAGGAGCAGTGCCGGATGGTTTTCAATAATAATTAAGACTTTAGTCTTTTCTCGTAAAAATTACTTATCCGATTTGAGATCTAATCGCCGAACATATTGGCTACCATCCACATTTTTATATTCTTGGTATATTCGATTGTTATCGTGCGTACATTTTAGAACCTCTAGCGCAACAGGTCTACTAAAGAGACTGCTTACACCACGCTTGTCCGCCCTGTTCTGGAGGTGCGGTGTGGGATCCGCATCAGGTGGGACTGATGAATGACATCGAAAAAGTACAAAGAAGGGCAGCTCGTTTCGTCTTATAGCGAAGTAGGGGTGATAGTGCCACAGACATGATACGTGAATTGGAGTGGCAATCATTGAAACAAAGGCGTTTTTCGTTGCGACGGGACCTTCTCATGAAATTTCAATCACCAGTTTTCTCCTTCGATTGCGAAAACATTCTGTTGCCACCCACCTACATGGGGAGAAATGATCATCACGACAAAATAAGAGAAATCAAGGCTCGCACAGAAAAATTTAAGTGCTCGTTTTTCCCGCGCGCCTTTCGGAAGTGGAACGGTAGAGAGAAGCTTGAAGGTGGTGCATTGAACCCTCTACCAGGCACTTTATTGTGAATAGCAGAGTAATCACGTAGATGTCGACGTAGATGTAGAAATGTATTACTTTGTCATGAGTGACAATTTCTGTAGTTATTTCAGACCTACTATTTATTATTCTTGCGTACAGCTCAAACAACGCATGACATAATCTACAATTATGGGGTAGAACCTTTTTGATACTTACAAAAGCTTAGCTGCACTTACTTATCAGGCGATGGCGTGGCATTGGCTCAAACTTCATACGGCCATCGAGCGATGTGGCTTAATTTTTGAAGGAATTGGAGGAGTGGAATTCAAATCGGCCTATGCCCATTTGATTTCTTTTCTCGGTGCTTTCTTTAAATAATTTCTGACGACCGCAGGGATGGTTCGTTGAACATCCCCCGTGCCTGTCTAGTGGATCTTTCGCCGCCGTTCGCATCGAAGTCTGCGGGACGTCCACCTCTGTCCTGCCTTCTCACATGTCAAAGGATAGCAAGTCTGTCTTCATAGTCAGGGTTCTCCATTTTCGTTAAGAGCAAGATCCTCACGTTTCTGCTTGCGAAACATCAGGCTGTGTAGTCGACTGCAGAGCCCCTTCCGCTTTCGATTTCTTATGGTTAATGTGGAGACAGTTAACAGTATGAAAGTACTGGAATAGGAGTTTGGATGACCGAGCGAGACGAAAACCCCTCTATTGGTTGCTGTTCTCTGTAGTGTGCAGTCTAAAAATTATGTCCAAGCCGCATTGTGGGAAGACAAAGGATGCAGGAGGGGAACAACGGAAGGGGGGGGGGTGGAGGAGGACAGCCTAATTACGTCATTATACGAGATTACCAGGAGTTTTTTTAAACCACGCTTGGCCTGCCGCCGTTATTTCCTAGTTGTAAAGCACTGCATACAATGCTTTGTTTTTTAACGCTTGGTCAAGTTATTAAAATTTCTAAAATTAGTTTTTAACAATAATTATCTGTTGATTACAGCAGACGGTGAAGCTCATCACGTGAAACTATTATGTGATACATTAACGCAGCTCTCTGTAAGTACATTTTCCTACCGCCCTCTCGCTACAGCACGCGTGGATGTCAGGCTGCATTAGATAATGTAGTCACCTTCTGCGTAGGGACTAGTTCGCGAACATCGCGCAGTTAAACTTCCTTCTTCGATATTGGTGGAAGGTACAGTGATGTATAGTCGAAAGGCATTTTTCCCTCCTGTATGCAGTAGTATTTATTGCATTAAGTTTTACTCGCTACCGATTTCGAAGATAGATGGCTTCATATTCAGGCACTTTGACAGGACGGTTGAATCATTCGAACTCCAAAAAACTTGTCCTATCTCATAAAAACCCTGAATATACACTTCCTGTCTGCATGTAACAACTTTACTTGAAGAAGGAAAAAAAAAGTCTTTCGCATCATTTCGGCATAATTTGTTTGAAAATTGGCCGACAGTTTAATAGTTATGTTCTTCTTCAAGTGAAAGAGTGTCGTAGGTGTAGTTGAATGTTCCTTCTCTTCCTGAATGTTCTCCATAGCTGTGAAATGACGCTTTTGGATGTTTTAAAATCCCTATGACTCGAATACTGTGTGCCAAACACACGGTCAGAAACATTGTAGCCAAGATTTCTGCCCACACGCACTGTCGCCATCTCGTATTGGCGTCCCATGACAGCCATTTCTTGTTTCATTGTCCCGCCACAATTTAGTTCACACAGTGTCACCATGATGCAACCCTTAATTTGTTAAATGAATAATTGAACGAAGTAACCGAAGTCCTCTCAACTTTGATGTAAACTTTAGTAGTGCTTGTTGCTTTACTGGCACTGTAACAGGTCATATGCTTTCTATATCGTGCTTCATCTAGTATACGTTTTCGTTGCAATATATTTTTTTCTGACATACAGAGTTTTAGGGTTATAAGTGCAGACATTGCAGTAACTGGTACCTTAATATGTACCCATTTCCGCCCGCATCTCGTGGTCGTGCGGTAGCGTTCTCGCTTCCCACGCCCGGGTCCCCGGGTTCGATTCCCGGCGGGGTCAGGGATTTTCTCTGCCTCGTGATAACTGGGTGTTGTGTGCTGTCCTTAGGTTAGTTAGGTTTAAGTAGTTCTAAGTTCTAGGGGACTAATGACCATAGATGTTAAGTCCCATAGTGCTCAGAGCCATTTGAACCATTTGTACCCATTTCAGTGTGTTATTTGTTCTTTCTCTGCGTCTAGCAGCATTCCCACAAACAACAATTTACTACCTTATGTTTTCTGCACAGTTGTAATTTCACCACTAAGTGAACTGCCCTTGTCAGTATACACTAACACTTTTGTGTCCAAGCGTCCACACTTCAACACCAGACCTTCGGTCCAGGGGAAAAAAAAAACATTAATGGCTTGCTCTTGTCATATTTACTTGGAGGTACTACCCAACCTAAAAACATATTACTACGAGGTGTGATGCGAAAGTTTTAAGAATGGATCCGCTACTGCTTACTGGTTTGGTGGGCAGGTACAGGGAGGGTGGAGAGTGAGTCGTTGCGTTGTCCTTGAACGCCCTCTGACAGGAAACAGCGTTTATTCTGTTAGGGCTTGTTGCCAGATACTGTCTGCGTAAAAATGGGCGTGAAAACGGAGCACCGAGTTCGTGTGAAATTTTGTTTTAAAACCGGGAAATCAGCTTCTGAGACTTACGAACTATTAAAATCAGCTTTTGGAGATAATGGTATGAGCCAGTCAAATGTTTTTGTGTGGTTCAACAGTTTTAAAAATAGCCGCGAATCCTTTTCACATGAACCACGGTCCAGCCGTCCTTGCACCTCAAGAACGAGTGAAAATGTTGTGAAAGTTCGCGACTTAGTGCGCTCTGATTATAGACTTACAATTATGGAGGTGGCTGATGAACTTAATTTATGTTTCTATGCAGTTCAAAAAAATGGTTCAAATGGCTCTGAGCACTATGGGACTTAACGTCTTAGGTCATCAGTCCCCTAGAACTTAGAACTACTTAAAGCTAACTAACCTAAGGACATAACACACACCCATGCCCGAGGCAGGTGTTACACCATGACAATGCTCGGGCCCATCTTACCTTCTCCATCGTTGAATTTTTGACCAAATTCAAAATTCCTGTGCTCCCACGACCACCATATTCCCCTGATTTGGCCCCTGCGGACTTCTACCTGTTTCCTGAACTGAAAAATGGTTCAAATGGCTCTGAGCACTATGGGACTTAACATCTGAGGTACCGAGCGAGGTGGTGCAGTGGCTAGCACACTGGACTCGCATTCGGGAGGACGACGGTTCAATCCCGCGTCTGGCCATCCTGATTTAGGTTTTCCGTGATTTCCCTAAATCGCTCCAGGCAAATGCCGGGATGGTTCCTCTGAAAGGGCACGGCCGACTTCCTTCCCTAATCCGATGAGACCGATGGCCTCGCTGTCTGGTCTCCTTCCCCAAAAACAACCCAACCCAACAACATCTGAGGTCATCAGTCCCCTACACTTAGAACTACTTAAACCTGACTAACCTAAGGACATCACATACATCCATGCCCGAGGCAGGATTCGAACCTGCGACCGCTGCAGCAGCGCAGTTCCAGACTGAAGCGCCTAGAACCGCTCGGCCACAGCGGCCGGCTTCCTGAACTGAAATTTTCATTGAAAGGGAAGCGGTTTGACACGATTGAAGACGTCCAGGCAAATACGGAGAGCGTCCTTTATACACTTCCGGGAAAAAAATCCAAGAATGTTTCCAAAAGTGGACACACTGTTATAGTTAGTGTGTTCAGTCAAAAGGGCTATTTTGAAGGAGATGCATCACAGTAGCAAATGGCTCAAATGGCCCTGAGTACTATGCGACTTAACTTCTGAGGTCATCAGTCGCCTAGAACTTAGAACTAATTAAACCTAACTAACCTAAGGACAGCACACACATCCATGCCCGAGGCAGGATTCGAACCTGCGACCGTAGCAGTCCTGCGGTTCCGGACTGACCGCCTAGAACCGCTAGACCACCGCGGCCGGCATCACAGTAGCATGTAAGAAACTTTTCAATCACACCTCGTATTATTAGCTACAATTATTAGTCTGCAAATGAAGTAAATACTGATGTAAATGTTGTTCAGTACCTTGTCCTCAGCCACCAGTAAAAAATCAGTGCTTGTACCCGTAATACCCTGTATTTTCTGCACTCGTATATTTACCTTTTGTCTGATACTAGTTTATTGAGAACCTTGTTTGTAACTACTGAATTGTTGGTATAAAAGCGTCTTAGAGTCCCAATCATGTCAATCTGTGGGGAAAAAAGTCTATCTTAGATACAATAATCTTTTGCGGCAAATATTCCACGAGCACATACATTTGTGCACTTAAATACAGGACTTAGAAATAAAGCCTGCGGGTTTAATATTGAAAACTTCTTTAGATTTTTGTGCAGATGGTGCTGCGCCGCTTGCGATTATTTGAAAAAGGAAGACATGGCTGCAGGGACACTGTAACATGGCTTCTCTCTATCCAGCGACTAGTTGGCACAGCGTTGTCATCGTCAGGTAGCGCAATTGTGTCATCTGGCTAACTATGGCGATTCGCTGTCATGTGCCATGAATAATTTAAACATTATAAGCAATGTCAATTGCACTGGCCCAAGTACAGCTGCGTACAGTGCTTCATTATGCATGGCACACGATGACAGCGGTTCGCCAGTTTGGCGACATGACTCTGTTACGGTGACCTTGATAGGACAATGCTATCAAAACTAGTCATTCAATGAAGTAAAGTCATATTACAGCTTCCCAACAGTCTTATCTTATCTTTTTTCAGATCTTTAAATTAGGCGATAAGTAGAATTATTTCATATAGTGGAAAATTTCTGAAAAATTTTAGATTTCCAAAATGTCTCATCACAGTGAAATTTTTATGCAGGAATGAGAAATCGTACAAAGTTGTTTAGCATAAGATGCTGAACCAACGGGCGGCCATATAAATCTCATTATTACAGAAACTACATCTACATCTGCACGGATACTCTGCAAATCACATTTAAGTGCCTGGCAGAGGGTTCGTCGAACCATCTTCACAATTCTCTATTATTGCAATCTCATATAGCACGCGGAAAGAATGAACACCTATATCTTTCCGTACGAGCTCTGATTTCCCTTATTTTATCTTGGTCATCATTCCTCCCTATGTAAGTCGGTGTCAACAAAATATTTTCGCATTCGGAGGAGAAAGTTGGTGATTGGAATTACGTGACAAGATTCCGTCGCAACGAAAAACGCCTTTCTTTTAATGATGTCCATCCCAAATCTGTGACACTCTCTCCCATATTTCGCGATAATACAAAACGTGCTGCCCTTCTTTGAACTTTTTCGATGTACTCTGTCATTCTTATCTGGTAAGGATCCCACACCGCGCAGTAGTATTCTAAAAGAGGACGGACAATCGTAGTGTAGGCAGTCTCCTTAGTAGGTCTGTTACATTTTCTAAGTGTCATGCCAATAAAACGCAGTCTTTGATTAGCCTTCCCCACAACATTTTCTATGTGTACCTTCCAATTTAAGTTGTTCGTAATTGTAATACCTAGGAATTTAGTTGAATTTACGGCTTTTAGATTTGACTGATTTATCGTGTAACCGAAGTTTAGCGAGTTCCCTTCAGCACTCATGTGGATGACCTCACACTTTTCGTTATTTAAGGTCAATCTGTGGCCATTTAAATGCAGTTGGATGAGTGATTTTCTGAGTCATATTTAAAGTAGATTTTGACAGCCTACGTATGTTACATAAAATGATTATATCGCTCAGAAATGGTTTAACAGTGTCTTCATGATTAATCGAGAATCGTCACTCTGTTCCCGACACTCGTCCAGACGACCAAGCGACTGCCGAAGGATAGCTGTTTACAGACAACACCCAGTGTTTCGCCTTAATTATATTTTAATGTTCACTACTCTACCACTTTATGCGTCCACTCCAGTTTGTAACAGAACTGCGTTGGTGCGCACCCATAGTACATATCGTCGCGGTTTCAGAAGAAAAGTTCTGTCCAGAGGCTTATGATCCATTGATTGCCGATTTCACTTCACAGACATTCATCTGTGGAGGAATAAGATTTTTAGAGCATCACGATGATACCCACACTGTAATTGCTAAAAACAGAAATCTCATGTCATGCATTACAGGCGTAGGCAGTTCAACAAGAAATCTTCAACCGGTATATGACACTGAAAATGTATTAAACTTGTCTGAAATGAATTTAATAATTTTGAGGTTTTAGATTAATATCTCGGGAGAAGAGGTATTTCCGTACATATGTTTTGAATTTACCTACATTTTATTAACACTAAGAAGAGCTGGCGGAATCAAAAAATTGTCAGCTGTCGTCACATATCAACCAAAACTATGCGTTCTGCTTTGGTACATGGTCCAGGTACTGCCTTCATTAGCTGAACGTGATTTGGTGTGGATTACTGTACCGTAATGGCTCCGCCACCGACAGGTATTGTATTAAGCGGTGTTTCCACCGACTTTCTGTGTTATTGCCTTGTGCTCCGTGGTTCCGAGAGAAATATGGTAATGTCCACATTTGCTGCGGACAACGCGACCCGCTGCTGCTGTTCGTTCGCACGAGACACGCATCGCCCGCTGCAAATACTGAATTGCATTTGTGTAACATGTTTATAAATGTGATTGTAAAACGGCCAGTATAGTTCATGCAATTTATGCTAATGAAGTTTTATGGCCACAGAACTTATTTAGCCATTCTACGTATCCGATAGGCCCGAAAATGAAATCACTGCAGCGAGTGGCATTTCGTATGTTTAAGACTGTGTAATGCAGTGTGCGGGTCAGGTCGGTTTTGCTGCAGGAATTAATTTGGGAAATGAGGGTCCCACAGCTTTCTCGAATAAATACCTTTAATAATTCCAAGATTTTCTTCTTTTTTCCCTAAAACTTAGAACTACTTAAACCTAACTTAACCTAAGGACATCACACACATCCATGCCCGAGGCAGGATTCGAACCTGCGACCGCAGCGGTCGCGCGGTTCCAGACTGAAGCGTCTAGAACCGCTCGGCCACACCGGCCGGTTTCACTTATGACTTGAACTATAGGAACTACAGTGGAAAATATAAAATCCAAATTACAAACACGAAATTTAAAAGTCGTGTCTCGTCTACTCGACATATCGTGCACTATCTGATCGAAAGTATCTGGACAGCTATTAGTGGACATTAATACGTGATGGCGGTAGCGTTCTCGCTTCCCGCGCCCGAGTTCCCGGGTTCGATTCCTGGGCGGGGTCAGGGATTTTCTCTGCCTCGAGATGACTGGGTGTTGTGTGATGTCCTTAGGTTAGTTAGGTTTAAGTAGTTCTAAGTTCTAGGGGACTGATGACCATAGCTGTTAAGTCCCACTTGCGACTTGCACCAGGGAAGAACAGCGTTCTGTTATTCGGTTTTTGATTAGTGAAGGTGTGAAACCTGTTGAAATTTATCGGCGAATGAAGGTTCAGTACGGTGATGCATGTTTGTCACAGCAGCAAGTCTACGAATGGAGCAGGAAGCTCGCAAATGGCGTGACTTCAGTGGAAGATGCTCCTCGTCCAGGTCAGGCACAAGGAGTTGTGACTCCACAGAACATTGCAGCAGTTGAAGCCATAGTGAAGGAAAACCACCGAGTCACACTGAATGACACTGCAGCATGTTTACAGATTAGTCATGGGTCAGCACACCACACTGTCCACGATGTGCTCCAGTTTCACAAAGTGTCTGCAAGATGGGTGCCACGGCAGCTGACTCCTGAAATGAGAGATCGACGTGTTGATGCTTGTGAAAAACGTCTTTGGCGCTTTGAACGAGAAGGTGATGGCTTCGTTGCAAGAATCGTTACTGGGGACGAAATCTGGGTTCACTTCCACCGACTGGAAATGAAGAGAGCGAGCATGGAATGGCGTCATTCGTTATCATCCAAACCAAAGAAGTTTCGAACAGAACCATCAGCAGGGAAGGTTATGTTGACACTCTTTTGGGAAAAAAAGGCGTCATTACATGCCTAGACGGACCACTGTCACCAATGCATCATACACAGATCTCCTAAAAAATCATATGCGGCCTGCAATCAAATCAAAGCGACGTGGATTTCTGTCAGCAGGTGTCCTTTTGTAACATGACAATGCAAGGCCTCACACTGCCCGTACAACAGTTGCAACAATCACAGACCTGCATTTTGAGTGTCTTCCCACATCCAACATACTCGCCAGACCTTGCCCCAAGTGATTTCCATATGTTTGGACCACTCAAAGACGCAATGGGAGGAAAGAAGTTCCGTTCTGAAGAAGAGGTACGTCACGCAGTGCATGAGTGGTTCTACGGACTACCAAAAGAATTTTTTTCTAAAGGAATTTATGCACTTTGTAAGCGCTGGAGGACTTGCATTGAGCGTGGGGGAGATTGTGTTGAAAAGTGATACAGCTTTGTACCACTTCTGCACAATAAATAATATTTTTAAAAAATATTTAAAGTTTTCATTTGACTCATTGTGGGGCGGCGGGTGGAATAATTGTTAATGTTCCTATTATTTATTTAATGCTGTTGTTTGCCGTTCTCAACACTGGCTCTCTAACTACAATATTGGCAACCAGAAAGTGAATAGCAAAACGTGAAGCCTGTAATTAGAATTCCTAGTGCCCACTTCATCTGAGAAATACATTTATAGCTACAGCTTATAGCTCTGAGGAATTAGGAGATTTTCTGGGATTCATAATCAAAAACCATTCTCTCTAAAATGTTCACTATATTCTGAAAGTCACAGACCAAAAGAATCCACACAATCCAACTACCAGAGCAGTTCACAGTCTAATGCGCTGATGCAACTATAACTGTTCAAATTAAATGGTTAAATGAATTCTCGCCATAATTTGATGATAATGTTCATCAAACGCCATGCTAATAATGGTAGAATGTCTGCCCTGCAGCGGCACGTGAAAATACGACATACGCAAACTAAAGATAGATCATTAACGTCATCCCAAAATTAACACTTCACTCGAAAACGATTTCATGGTTACGCGTATCCCGAGTAACTTATTACTGCATCCGAGGCTGTTTATATCAACGATACCGACGCGACGCGACTCCCTGCACAGGTGGTGCGCTAATCAGCGTCTGGAGAGAACTGTGGCCTACTTACTTTCGCGCAGCGTTCTTACATATAAAGCCTCGGTGCCGACGGCTAAGGGAACGCCTGATCAAAACTGCTCTCCCGACTAGCCGCTGGGCTATTTTTTTTTTTTTTTTTTAGTAATGCACCACTTTAAGTTATCGAATAAATCATTGCTTCCTTTGCTGATGGCCGATGAAGCTCTCAATTTAAATGTGCAATCAGCACACAGGTAAGTAATCATAATAAAAGTCTGACGTGGCTAAGTCAAATATTTTGGGCGAGAGAATTAATTTAGTTACACTACACGCAGTAGACGAGCTCTGAACTTGCCCTTTGGAGATACGCTATCGCTATAGTTTTATAGTTATTTAGTTGAAACTTCTCACATCTTTATGATTATAGCGGATCTCCCTTCTACTTAAATTTAAACATTCTAGCTTTATTTATTCGCCTACTTACTCTATCTTGCTTCGTTAATTTTTAAGACAAAAACCAGAAAACCATGAATTTCAACTAAAATTTTAATTTGTGAGATACAGAATTCTCTTTCTACTAAATTATTATGCAAAAGGAATCTAAATATAAATTTTTAAGTTTCTATCTCTTTTCTGTTGCGCCAATGATTTTTACAAAAAAACGTCCAAATTTCGAAAATGGTTAAAGTTATTGAACTGATTACAACACATATTGATTTAGTATTACTCCTGTCATGCTAGAAACGTTTTCGGTTATTTACTTGATTTTTAAAGTATTGCGCAAGATTTATGACGTCAGAGCCAGTTACAGCGGACTGGCTGGCACACAATGGAAAGACTGATGTGAATTTTATAAGGCGTGAGTAGGCTGCTTCCCTACATCACCCTCGTAGCGTGTTTACCCACTACTACCGCCATCTGCATATGTGCATATCGCTACCCTATGGCTTTGTCAGCTTATTGTAATAGTTCTTTTCGTAGACACACGTTAAGATGCTGTCATTATAGACTGTTCGGCATCCATTCCAAACGTTGCAGTGTTAATTATCTATCGAGACTCGCCACGGGATTTAGTTTGATCATCATCATCGGTAGGTGGATGAAGCAGTTAGTGTCACTTTAATCCAGTCCGTTTCGTACGCGAGACAGCGTTGGCAGCGGTTGCAGCTACGGCCGCTTCTGTAATAAGCGGCTGCCTGTTATTAGCGCCGGCAGTTCGCTCTCTCCATTTGAGCGCGATTCGCAAAAATCACGGAGGGCAAGCAGCGGTGCACTGCATTCTAATGGCGCCTGCAACGAGGCTGCCGTGACCGCCGGCGTTTCTTGCGCTGCGTATTTAAATGAAGGCGGCGTGCCGGCAAGGCGCAGTGTCTTTGGCAATTAAGGCTCGGGGCCGAGTTGGAGGTTCTTGCGAACCGGAGTTGGCGCCAGCCGTCGACCCACTGGCCCCCTGAGAACTCCTCCACTCTGCTCGTCCCCAGGGGCCCTCAAGTAGTCTCGCGGGGGAACCTCCCGACTCGCTTCAGGGAGCAACTTGACGCGAACCGTCACATTCCAGTCTGCAAACTTTGGCAGAAGTATCAAACTAAAGGAAAGGGAACTAGGCTAACACTTGATGGAACACGGGACCGTATCGTTGGAGCGTTAAGAGTATATGGCAGAGGCAGCTCCCGACCGAATAATTTTGTACAGGGCGATAACAAGATATTACTGCACTGGCTGTGCATACGTAGACTCCGCCTCGGAAGATAGGGTACGATATAACCTCTGGCTTTCTGGCGCCTCCTTTAGAATCGTTGTATAATGTAAGAGAGATTCTCATTCTTAGCCGGCACGGAGTGGTACGTTGCGATGTCATCTGGTGTTACTGTTGCATGTTTGTTGACGCCGAAGCTTTTACTATAGAAACGGAATAATCACTCATGTACGTAAGGAAACTGACTGTGCAGGCTTGAAGGAATTATTCGGCTTTCGCCTGAAGTGAACTAGGAAGACCCACTAAAAACTGAAATACCATCTGCAATTCTTACAAACCTAATCCGGCCGGGGTGGCCGAGTGGTTCTAGGCGCTACAGTCTGGAACGCGCTACCGCTACGGTCGCAGGTTCGAATCCTGCCTCGGGCATGGATGTGTGTGATGCCCTTAGGTTAGTTAGGTTTAAGTAGTTCTAAGTTCTAGGGGCCTGATGACCTCAGAAGTTCAAATGGTTCAAATGGCTCTGAGCACTATGGGACTTAACATCTGAGGTCATCAGTCCCCTAGAACTTAGAACTACGCAAACCTAACTAACCTAAGGACATCACACACATCCACGCCCGAGGCAGGATTCGAACCTGCGACCGTAGCAGCAGCGCGGTTCCGGACTGAAGCGCCTAGAACCGCTCGGCCACATCGGCCGGCTGACCTCAGAAGTTAAGTCCCATAGTGCTCAGAGCCATTCGAACCATTCTCATTCTTAGATTTATTTTAAGTACATATTAAGAAAATAGTCCGCAGCTCGTGGTCGTGCGGTAGCGTTCTCGCTTCCCGCGCCCGGGTTCCCGGGTTCGATTCCCGGCGGGGTCAGGGATTTTTTCTGCCGCGTGATGACTGGGTGTTGTGTGCTGTCCTTAGGTTAGTTAGGTTTAAGTAGTTCTAAGTTTTAGGGGACTGATGACCATAGATGTTAAGTCCCATAGTGGTCAGAGCGATTTGAACCATTAATAATGTAGCTTTCAGTCTTAATAATTTGTGTAAAGCATCATATTTGCCCAAGAATAAACATACAGGCAGCGCTCCTGTTTCGTTGCATTTTTTGTGATACACGAGGTGCGACAATAAAGTAATGAGGCTGATTTTCTTTGCAAGATGTGGCAACCGTGCAGGCTTGTGCAGGCACAATATCTTTGACCTTGGTCTATAAGCTGCTTCTAGTCCAAGCGGCGCATCGATGCAGCTTCAGGCTTTCCCGGCGGATATATAGTAAACAGTCTTCACGGGTGTGCCGCCGGATGACGTTGTACAAATCCCACAATATTTCCTCGGAGCAACTGTCCGACATCATCAGGTGGTTGAACCTCGCTGATTCTACCCAGCCACCAGCGAGGTTCAACCACCTGATGATGTCGGACAGTTGCTCCGAGGAAATATTGTGGGATTTGTACAACGTCATCCGGCGGCAGACCCGTGAGGACTATTTACAAGTTAACATGTGTTTGTGCCTCTCGTCATGGAAATGAAATCGCATAATATAGCGCAACGGTATGCCATTTCTTTTTGCGTTAAATTGGGTGAAAACGCGACAACCACTTACGGTAAGCTTCAGAAAGCTTTTGGAGAGGACGTTACGTCAAGAGCTCAAGTTTTTCCTTGGCAGAAATTGTTTAGTAAATGCAGAACGAATGTTGAAGATGGATACCGCAGTGGACGACCATCAACGTCACGGACAGATGTCAACTTGGCCAGGCTGCGTGAACTCGTACGATCTGATCGAAGATTATCCGTGAAAATGATTGCAGAAGAACTGAACATCAATCGAGAAACGGTTCGTCTAATAATAACTGAAGATCTTGGTATGAGAAAGATTTGTGCAAAAATGGTCCCCAAAAATCTCGCACCATAACAGCGAGAAACACAGAAAAATGTGGCAGCCGATCAGTTAGAGCAAACGGAAATCAATCCAGAATTGTTGATCCGTGTTATCACTGGTGGTGAAAGTTGTTTTTTTAAGTACAATCTAGAGACAAAACGCCAAACTTCGCAGCGGTTCCCAAAGGGATCACCAGACCAAAAAAAGCTCGCTTGTCAAAGTCAGAAGTGAAATGCATGCTTGTGTGCTTCTTTGATTCCAAGGGAATTGTTCATAAAGAGTGGGTGCCTCCCGGACAAACAGGTAACCAATATTACTACAAATAAATTTTAGAAAGACTTCGTAAAAGAGTTCTTCGCGTCTGTGCCAACATTGCTGATAATTGGATTCTGCATCACGATAATGCGCCATTCCATACTGCTCTGTCAGTACAGCAATTTATAACGTCAAAACAAATTTCAGTACTACCACAGCCACCTTATTCACCAGATATCGCTCCGTTCGCCTTTTTTCTATTTCCAAGAGTCAAAACGGCGGTCAAGGGACACCATTTTCAAACAACACAAGATGTCCAAAAAGCTGTGACGAGGGTATTGGAGGATATTACAGAAGATGAGTTCCAGAAATGTTAACATCAATGGTAGAAGCGCTGAAAAAAGTGTGCGCAATCAGAAAGGAACTGCTTTGAAGGAGACAACACTAAACTTTACTAAAACGGTAAGCAACATTTTTTTCTCACATCAGTCTCATTACTTTATTGTCGGACCTCGTATACTAATACACGACAATGAGTCGTTCAGTATCTATTATTTTGCCTTGTCTGATCTTAAGTTGGTCTGTGCGATTACTGTCTTTGTTCTAATGAATGTAAGTGAAACTTCTAATTTAAATAGTAATTACTGTAAGGATTCAACAGTCTTTCTTTACGTCAGTTCCTATGAATCCTTTACTATCCTGCAGAAACTAAAGTTAAATGTGGCCACTGTAATTGCACTAGCCGAAACTAGCGTGGGTTTGTAGACTGATACTAAATTACTTCCAGTCTTAATAGTCATTACTTGTACCTTCCGTTTAATAGAACCCGAAGAGATCTTATTTATGTTACGTCCGATATTTTATTAGATTACGCGTTGTAGATAATTCAGTCACTAAAGATATTTTAAATGCAAAAACACAAACGGAGGCTACTCAGTACTTTGGCTTCATCAGAATTCAGTGTGTTACCTCGAGAGACGTGCTGTCTTTGCCCATAGTTCAAGAAAGCGCAAAGATATTGTTTAATGCTGAATCACATTTCTCTGTGTTGCAACGGATATGTAGCTGACTCATGGAATATTAATCCTGCCAAGAAAACAAAGATTCCGTGATCTTCTCGTTTTGAAATAAGTTATAATATTAGAGGTCAGTTATAGTTTAAAAATCACGAGGAGGGGTCGTCCCGTTTGAAGATGAACCGTGAATTACACCCGAATGTTGCTCCTAGATGTGATGTATGTCGCTACCGTATACAGGATTCCGAAAAATCTGTTACAGACAGTATGTAATTATCCCTAATCCTTCCTAACTGATTAATTAATTAGCACGCGATATGGATTCTTCTGCCGTGACACTTTATTGCCTCGGACACGTTAGTGGTAGGAGTTGTTTCTCGCCGATTGTGGCGTATGGAGTGTTACATTGATCAGCTCGTAAAGATAAGAACAAGCGCACCTGCAAGTTCCCTGGTATGCCGTTAAGAAGTTTCCTTACTCCCCGTCTTGTAAAGTTGTATCGATGGTCCCGTGCACATGTTGCCAGGGTTGTTTCTAGTACGCTGCAGAAGTTCCGCTATGAAACTCAAACATAGGTTCCATACGGTCCCGATCTCTCCCATGTTTTTGGAGCCGTGAAGAAAGACGTTTATGAACGCGTGTTTACAATCATGGTTCCATAGGCAAGCGCCAACATCTTTCCCTGGAGGCACTTACCCTCTTGTCTCGCACTTGATAGTCACAGTTATGGCGACTACTTTTGAAATAATAACGTTTAATTGCGTTTTCCCACCTGTCTCGTTTTCATTTGACTGCCCATTATATCTTTATTTCTATGTCTCTTTTACTCTCATAATCCCTGTGTATGATTAACAATGCTGGCAGGATAGTCATATAGTCCTCGAATGCAGGTTCTTTAAATTTACTTAACAATGCCTGGTGAGGTCTAGGTCGTCTTTCATACTGTCATAATACGAACGCAGTAGCAGGTCGCTAAATTCGTTCGATGTCTACTGTCATGTCTACTAGATAAGGGCTCCACTCATTGTAACAATGCTTTAGGATTAGTCGTACTACCGTACTGTAAGCAATTTCCGTTACAGAATCATGGCACTTTCCCAGAAACCTTCCAGTGAATTTTAATCCTCTACTCGCTTTGCCTAATGCTGATGTAAGTGGTCGTCCCAATTCATATTGCTTCTTTGTATTACTCACTAAATACTTATACGATCTCTTATGCTAAAGATGTTCACCACTAATTGACGAAGCCCTTGATGCTGTGAGCCTAGTCGATGTGTTTACTGTAGATCCATCTACAACTGGGTTTTGCGCGGTTTCTCTAAATCGTTTAAGAGAAATGATGCAGTGGTTCCGCTACTAGGAGACAGCCTTCTTCGTTCATTCTTTTCCTGTTGAGGTTAGTTTTCCGTCTGTAATGGCATCACAGTCAACGAGACTTAAGTCATATAACCTTCGCTAACAGGAAAAGCGAAAATACTTGTATCGCTTAAACGTCTGCAGTGAGCCTCCTCTCTAGCGGAGGTCGCCAACGCACTATCCAGAGGTAGCGAGTTCGAATCCTTGCAGTGTGAGAAATTTTAATCAGCATTTGGCCGGCAAAGGGAGGAGAGTTAGTAGCTTTCCTTCTCGATTGCCAGGCTAGTGCCACTGTCTTTGGTAGCTGTGCAGCACCATCCAGAGTAAAGTTTTACTGTAGGGTACCACTCATTTCTCCGAAATACTTGACCAAGTCAGACTGAGATGTACCTTCACCACGTGGTCCTTGCGAAGGCGCCAGAATTGCATCAGTTTCCAGTGAACGGGTGACAGCTAGCACGGGAACCGTCGCCTTGTATAACTACTTTAGTTGTTGCCTTGCAGCGGCGCTTGGCCTCAGGCGGCCGTAATTAACGCCTCGGCCGGGCTTCGCTTTGAAGCTGTCAGACACCGTGAAGCCGCACTCCCACCCCTCCTCCTCCTCCCCTCCCCTCCCACCACTCCTTTAAACTCTCCTCCCACACCCTTCCCTGTTTACTTACCGCAAAGCTGGCTCCTTAAAGCGGTTACGGGCTAATGCCTTCTTCCCTTGACACCACACCGGCAGACAATAATCACCGACGTCTTGCAGATGACCCAGTTATCTATATTGAAGGACCGTATGAAAATGAAAATGACTGCCCAAATATCGAGTTACATATTGACGAAATTCCAAAGTCGAGCAAATATTGTCAAATTACTTACACATAAAAAGTAGCGTATATGAACCATTCTTCGCAATTCATTATGGGTAACTTACGCACCGTAAAAAGAATTAAAGTTATTCTCATGACACCAAATTCGTTGATTTCGCCAACTCATAATAGAACAGTGACCTTTCGTCATGACTTACACTTCGAGCTAAGATACCACCGTAGCTACTCTGAAGAGTCAAAGAAACTGCTATACGTGCCTGATGTCGTGTAGGTTCCTGCGAGCAGGCAGAAGTGCCGCAACACGACGTGACATGGATACGACTAATGTCTGAAGTAATGCTGGAGGGAATTGAGACCATGAATCGTGCAGGGCTGTCCATAAATCCGTAAGAGCACGAGTGGGTGGACGTCTCTTCTGAACACCACGTTGCAAGATATCCCAGATATCCTCAATGATGCTCATGTCTGGGGAGTTCAGTGGCCAGCTGAAGTGTTTAAACTCAGAAGAGTGTTCCTGGAGCTACTCTGTAGCAATTCGGGACTTGTGGGGTGTCGCATTGTCGTGCTGGAATTGTCCAAGTCCGTCGGAATTCACAATGGACAGGAATGGATGCAGGTGATCAGACAGGATATTTATGTACGTGTCACCTCTCAGAGTCGTATCTAGACCTATCAGGGGGTCCTGTATCAGTCCAACTGCACACCCCCCACACCATTACAGAGCCTCGACCAGCTTGAACAGACCCTGCTGACATGGGGTTGTCTGATTCACGAGGTTGTCTCCGTACCCGTACATCTACATCTACATCTACATCTATACTCCGCGAGCCACCTTACGGTGTGTGGCGGAGGGTACTTATTGTACCACTACCTGATCCCCCCTTCCCTGTTCCATTCACGAATTGTGCGTGGGAAGAACGACTGCTTGTAAGTCTCCGTATTTGCTCTAATTTCTCGGATCTTTTCGTTGTGATCATTACGCGAGATATATGTGGGCGGTAGTAATATGTTGCCCATCTCTTCCCGGAATGTGCTCTCTCGTAATTTCGATAATAAACCTCTCCGTATTGCGTAACGCCTTTCTTGAAGTGTCCGCCACTGGAGCTTGTTCAGCATCTCCGTAACGCTCTCGCGCTGACTAAATGTCCCCATGACGAATCGCGCTGCTTTTCGCTGGATCATGTCTATCTCTTCTATTAATCCAACCTGGTAAGGGTCCCATACTGATGAGCAATACTCAAGAATCGGACGAACAAGCGTTTTGTAAGCTACTTCTTTCGTCGATGAGTCACATTTTCTTAGAATTCTTCCTATGAATCTCAACCTGGCGCCTGCTTTTTCCACTATTTGTTTTATGTGATCATTCCACTTCAGATCGCTCCGGATAGTAACTCCTAAGTATTTTACGGTCGTTACCGCTTCCAATGATTTACCACCTATGGCATAATCGTACTGGAATGGATTTCTGCCCCTATGTATGCGCATTATATTACATTTATCTACGTTTAGGGAAAGCTGCCAGCTGTCGCACCATGCATTAATCCTTTGCAGGTCTTCCTGGAGTACGTACGAGTCTTCTGATGTTGCTACTTTCTTGTAGTCAACCGTGTCATCTGCAAATAGCCTCACGGAGCTACCGATGTTGTCAACTAAGTCATTTATGTATATTGTAAACAATAAAGGTCCTATCACGCTTCCTTGCGGTACTCCCGAAATTACCTCTACATCTGCAGATTTTGAACCGTTAAGAATGACATGTTGTGTTCTTTCTTCTAGGAAATCCTGAATCCAATCACAAACCTGGTCCGATATTCCGTAAGCTCGTATTTTTTTCACTAAACGTAAGTGCGGAACCGTATCAAATGCCTTCCTGAAGTCCAGGAATACGGCATCAATCTGCTCGCCAGTGTCTACGGCACTGTGAATTTCTTGGGCAAATAGGGCGAGCTGAGTTTCACATGATCTCTGTACACGTCCATCTGCTCCATACAATTTGAAACGAGACTCGTCCGACCAGACATCATGTTTCCAGTCATCAACAGTCCAAAGTCGGTGTTGACGGACCCAGGTGAGGCGTATGACTTTGTGTCGTGCAGTCATCAAGGGTACACGAGTGGGCCTTCGGCTCCGAAAGCCCATATCGATGATATTTCGTTGAATGGTTGGCACGCTGACACTTGTAGATGGTGTAATCATAGGGCTACATTAACACCCATTGAGAGTTACCTTTGAGGATATCAAAGCATGTACGTACTCTCTCGTGGCACCGTAGCTTCGGATGGATACAGGGAAGCCTTCGATCGTCTCTTTGATGATACGCCAAAGGCTTAGATGGTGTGCCGTTCTCCATTGTGACAACACCTGACAACACACAGCACGTCTATTCAGCAAGCATTTCCCGTAACGGAACTGGCAACAAGATGAGTTGGGCTCTCTTCCTCTCTTGTATCGAATACTTTTGGAATAACTGAAATTTTATAATGTTCGCGAACGAATCATATACTCAGCTGAGTCGTTAAGTAAGAATTAATCCCACTGTCTTGACAGTGGGGTAAGCAGAGCAGTTTACAAATTTCAGGAATGGCTTAGCCCCGTACTGGATGAAAAATGGCGATGATAATTTCTGAAACACAGGAGCGACTTCAATCTGTGTCATAGATTACTACTTGTTGTGAAATAAAATTGTGTGCATGTGGTTACGAATAAAAATGGTGTGCATATCATTAAATGACAACCATCGGGCGAACAACACCGCAATACACTCATGGCGCTCATCATTTGCTTAGCTTCGATGAAGCACTTGTCAGTTATAATTGGGCACTTCTCTCTGTTTACGAAATGTTTAATAAAGCAAAATACTGTGGGAAGGGGTAATTCGCCACAGCGCTTGCCCAACTGAAGCGGAAGGGTTTGACTTTTTTTGTATCGGACAGATGGTAGAAAAGTTAAAAGCTAATATAACATGCACCTGGTACCCGGATATATAAACCACTAGTTCTCTTTTTAATGACAAACATTCGAAAATATGAGCGAAATGAAAATTTCTTTTTTCGGTTGTATCTACATTATTCATTTAACCAGCCCTGTGCAATATATCGATTCAGTCATGAAACGTTCAACATAGAACTGCCCTTACTGTACCTCAGTATATTCTCTCTAAGGGCTGCTACACACTGTGCCATTTTCTCTATTAATTTAATCAACTGGTGAGTCATTTAGTAACTAAATTTCTTCTATGACATAATTATGTAGTGGACTTGATCCAGTGAAGTGGATAATAGGCGGCAGAGTCTATATTTTGTCAGTCATCACTGTTTATCGTGAATAGGCGATATGGATCGTTGGAGTGACGACCCATTAGTCTAATTTTTGTTGCTCATGTGGGGTAACAGTGCTAGTGTACTGTGGACGTCCCTGTACAGTTGCCTTCTCAAGTCCAAACGGATGTAGTAGTGTCATTAAACAGTATTCTTTTCTAACACTGCTTGGTCTTGCAGGTAGCCTTCCAGTTAATGAGTATCGGCAAGCAGCATTCAAATCTGCACTTTTCTATACGGAAATTTTCCGACAGAGTTGTACAGGAGTAGTGTGCCCGGGTGGATTCTAGCAAAAATCGCTGATGTCAACGCTTGTTGGTTTCAGCATTTCCGGTACAGAGGCAACTGTGCGTGTTCAACATCACTGACCTACCTTCCCCGTTTTGCTCCCGGCCAGTTGCGAAACGTCGACATCATCATGCTGTCAACCAATCGCCGTGGCGCCCTACTGCTTTCCATTCTAGGTCTGTCTTCTGAAAGGACCATAACTAATTTAGCTAGACGTGTGGTGTGAGATACGGAAATTGGTGAAACTGGCAGTAAAAGTAGGTAGGAAACTGCCTAATTGGTAGGGCGCAAAATTCGGAATTGGTTAACTTCGCTGCAAAATTGGCAAGTTGGTAGGATATCAAATCCAGAAATTGGTAACATGGACAAATTAGTGGGACACCATATCTGGAAATTGGTAAAATTGGCTGCACAGTTGGCAAAATGGCAGGATAGGTCGTAAAATTGGCCATAAAAGTGGAAAACTGGCAGGACAGGCTGTGAGCTTAGGAAATTTGTAGGATAGGCCAAAATGCAGATGTATCACCCAAAAAAATTTTAACACTTTATGTAGGTATGTATCTGTCTACTGCATTGAGATTTAAATGCATAGGTCTTAATGTTTCAATACGTACAATATCGTACAGCAAATTAATTCCAACTCCTGTTGAGCAGCTGATGAAACTAATCATCTGTACTCTGTAGTGGAGGATCAGATAATCTGTAAGAAATAACAATGTTATAACAAAACAACTGATGGTTTTATTAGCAATATATATTTCTTATGAGCAATAATTTTCGATAGTCATATGTTTGTACTTTAGAAGATGAGTTATAAACATATATATACATCAGCGAACTAGCACCTTTTTTGAAAGACAATAATTTGTATTTTAATGAAGAATATATGTATTTTTTTGTAAACTAATATTATCGGATATGGAGATTCAATTTATTTACACTAAAATTAATTAATCTATACACAACGTTTCCCAATGAATTTTTATAAAATAAAATTCAACTTTCTCCATCTCTCTCTCTCTCTCTCTTTCTCTTTCTCTCTCTCTACAGTGCATGGGAAACGGGTTAACCAACAGCAAAAGGTGAAGAGAAACTACTCACACATACCTGTATAGACGCAACCATAGTGTGCAATCGTGTACATAGTACAAACCTACTCCGCATACACTCATGCACACGTCCATTATTTACAAATAACGACACATCTACACAGTCATTCAAGCAAATAGTGTGAGAACCAGAGGGTCCCTGTTTCATCCGCAGAGATGAGCCGTTTATCGGTTATGACGCAACACACGCACTTTCGGCTGCAGTGCAGTACGTACCACGTGACCTCACGATTGCAGGCTACTTAGCAACCTATCTGAGGAGTACTGACAACGCCCTCGAGAAATCACTTGCTGCAATCTCTGATTATGAGAGCGTTTGAGGCCATACGGTGCACATCTTTACCCCTCCTTTGGATACCACCTGCAATTGTACAGACTGCATACATTTTAGATTTGAGCCGCCACAAACTCCACAATCTGCGACACACTCGACACGTCTGGATATGCGGCCGATGATCCTAACAGCATAACACTTCAAAACAAGAAGGTCATTGACCTGATGAAATAAAATATTGTTGGGATCCTATTAATTCGTCCTTTTTAAAAGAAAAGCTAAAGAAGGAAGCTGGTAAAAAAATCGCTGTAAAACGTAAAAAATTTAAGCGGAATGCTGTATAATGCAAGATAAAAGCTATACAGACGGAGAATGAAAGAAAAAAAAGTCGCGCCATGAGCCCTCCTCCACAGAAACAATAAGCTTTTGCACTGAAGAGCAAGAGGAACTGCTACACCTGCCTAAAATCGTGTAAGGCCCCCGCGAACACGCAGAAGTGCCGCAACACGACATGCCATGGACTCGACTAATGACTGAAGTAGTGCTGGAAGGAACTGACACCATGAATCCTGCAGGGCTGTCCATAAACTCTTAAGAGTAGTACGAGGTCGTGGAGATCTCTTCTGAACAGCACGTTGCAAGGCATCCCAGATATACTCGGTAATGTTCATGTCTGAGGAGTCTGGTGGCCAGCGGAAGTGCTTAAACAGGAGAGTGTTCCTGGAGCCACTCTGTAGCAATTCTGGACGTCTGGGGTGTCGCATTGTCCTGCTGGAATTGCCCAAGTCCATCGGAATGCACAATGGACATGAATGGATGCAGGTGATCAGACAAGGTGCTTGCGTACGTCACACCTGTCAAAGTAGTATCTAGAAGTATCAGGGTCCAATATCACTCCAGCTGCACACGCCCCACTCCGTTAAAGAGCCTCTACCAGTTTGAACAGGGTCCAAGGATTCATGAGGTTGTCTCCATACCCGTACATGTCCATCCGCTCGGTTCAATTTGAAACGAGACTCGTCCGACCGGGCAACATGTTTCCTGTCATCGGCAGTCCAATGTCGGTGTTGACGGGCCTAGGCAAGGCATAAAGCTTTGTGTTGTGCAGTCATCAAGGGTCCATAAGTGGGCCTTCGGCTCCGAAAGCCCATATTGATAATATTTCGTTGAATGGTTCGAACGCTGGCACTTGTTGATGGCCCAGCATTGAAATCTGCAGCAATTTGCGGAAGGGTTACACTTTCTTTCACGCTGAAAGATTCTCTTCAGTCGTCGTTGGTAACGTTCTTGCAGGATCTCTTTCCGGCCGCAGCGATGTTTTACCGGAGTCCTGATATTCACGGTACACTCGTGAAATGGTCGTACGGCAAAATCCCCCCTTCATCGCTACCTCGTAGATGCCGTGTCCCATCGCTCTCGCAAGGACTAGTTTTCTCATCACGTTCAAACTCACTGCATTACAGACGAAGGGCGGTGAGGAGTGAACAGGCGAGGTTGGGCGTCCCTTCGTTTTGAAGCAAAATTTCAAGTTAAACCATAATGAAAACTTCAGCGTCGATGTACAACAGCGTCAACAGGAGGACGCTGCCAGTTCAGAGGTGTTGGGTCTGAGAGGAAGCCAAGTGGGAGACGAGAGTAGATACATCTTTTCGTTTCGGTAGCCAGCAGAGAAGAGAGCGTCGCCTTCGTGTCTACGTCTCCTTGCCGATCGCACCACGGCAGTACGTTATACTCGTACATACCTTGCACACTATTGGCTACCTCTGAGCGGACCGCGGAAGCAGGGGCGCCATGCGCTCAGCATTTTTACCCATAGCTAGCTGAGTGTTATTCTCGCGAACAGCTCGTGGTGTGAGCTGGGAGTTAGCCAGGCCAAGCCAGCTCAGAGCAGGGCTTCTACGTTAATGGAAGTTGAAAGGAAGATAAATTTTTTTAAAAAAATTGTTTGTTCCCTACCAGAGTCCCTTCTGAACTAGCGGCCCTGCACAGCATCTTATTACTTAATACTGTGATTAATGAGTACAGATGGTACGAGTAAGAGGAAGCAGAGATTGACAGAGTTCGAGAGACGACCATCCCGCGACTTGCAAATCAGTTCCAACTGCAACTAACGAGCTGAAAAAAAAAATCAATCTCTTTTCATCCCGTCGTGAAGGCTGTTTTTCTTTTGAAACGTCACAGGCTCAGGTGTCGGAGACGCCCTAACGTGGAGTGGACGCCACCTGGCACTCTGCGGTATCGCCGCCAAGTCGGACGCTTCCTTTGAGTGAACTGTTGCGCGCGTGCTCAGATCGGCGCTTAGCCTGGAAAGGGCGAAGAGGGCAGTCGCTGAATAAAACGGGTCGGCACTTTCTTTGTTCTGTTCATATCAAACGCTTTCCCTCCCCCTTTTTTCCCCCCCATGAGCCGCCTTTCCGAGCCTTTGAATATGGAAACGCAATTAAAATTTAAACCGGTGCAACGTACGCCGGCAGTTTATACATTCACTTGGCAAAAGTCTGTAGAGGAACACGGCAAAATTTCAACTCTCATTTCCTACCCCCTGCACGTCTCTGTGTATGCTCTCTCTCTCGTACACACACACACACACACACACACACACACACACACACACACACACACACACACACACACAAGCGCGCCCGTGCGCTTTCAACGGCAGCCTCGGAATCAAAATAATCGAACCACATTAGCATATTGCATTTCCTGGTCAAAGTGATCACATAACTGCCATGGTCGCGGCAGTATTATGCGTGAGCCCATCAGCTGGAAAGGTTGCAGCTGCGAGCACTACGCATCAGTTCATTCAGTGCCGCTGGCAAGACCTCAGAACAGAGTCCTCCACCCGTTTCACCGTTAACTGCACGAATCCTCAAATTAGGACAGGCGGAAGAGGTGGTATAAAATGACAACATTACGATTTCAGCGGAATCGCTGAAAATACGAATGCATACGAAAGTTGCTCATAAAGCCGTTCTACGAACTCCACTTCCTGATCCCCCAGATTTTACCACTCACGGCAGAACGGGCAATTACTGATATAGAAATAAGAGGAATTAGTCGGAAAATAGGAGAAATTGTTTGATTCCGTATTTAAATATAGTGACATTGGGTGCTTATTTTGTTATGGACTGTGGAAAAGGCTAAATTTGTTTAGGTACACTCAGAGATTTTTAAGTTGGTGAAAAACTGAACGGAGAATTTGCATTCATTTCAGCTGTAAGACTAGAATAAAATGAAGTACCGCATTGGGAATGCTGAGTATTGCTTTTGGTACTTATGAATGATACAAATGTTTGCAAATGATAGAAACTTTTCGAAGACGTTGGCGAAGACTTTCAAAATGACGAATACTTTGAATACTCAATCAGTCAGCAACCGATGAGAATGTAGAAAAAAAGGTGAGGATAATGGTTATTGATAATCGTGGAATCATATCAGAGAGGTTGCTTGAGGATGTTGGATAATCATTAATGACATACCAAACTTGAAACGCGTAGCAGCAAACTTCGTTTGTAAGTTTTTGAGTTTCGACTGATAGAAGGGCATAATGAACAGTACTCATGGCTTTCTGGTTGAAATTTAAAATAGGATAACTGTTCAGATAGCTCGTAACCGATGTCGAAACATTGGTGTTTGCGGATGATGCCAAAACAAAGGTCCAGTCATACCAATGAAAGCTTCTTGAAGAACCAAGACCTATTGAAGCTCGTAAAGTTCAGTTGAATGTTATGCTAATTTCTTAGAGTTCAACGGTGTCACATTGTGAATAAGAAGTACATGCTTGACAAAATAAGATTGTTGAATATATTTATGAGCGAGAACGGCTATAGGTATTTTCAATGTGAGCACCATTTGTCACACGGCACACATCAAGTCTACAGCCGAGTTCTTCCCTAACGTTGATAAGTGCGTCTTCAGGGAGTGTAGCAACAGCTGCTTCAATCCGGTTTCTTAATTCAGGGAGGTCTGCTGGTAGCGGAGGCACGTACACACGATTCTTGACGAAGCTCCAAAGGAAAAAATCGCATGGCCTTAGATCGGGTGAACGTGGATGCCATGCAAAGCAAGCCCTGTCATTGGGCACCTTGCAGCCTATCCTGCGCTTGGGTACAGTGAAGTTCAACCAATCGCGTACTTCGCTATGCCAGAGAACATTTATAAGGTTCTTGGTAAAACTGTATTAGTTGCTCTTTCATTTGACATATCATTTATAACTGTAAGTTTAATGTAATAAATATTATAAAGCGTTAAAACCCCGATATTCATTTATAAATGTATATGTTAAACAGTGTCAGTCTGAAAAGGAAACGCTATGGGACTCAGGCGCTTAATGGACACAAGTAGCAATAGTCTTCGATTTATACACCACGTGTTTCAAAGTCTTTGCATCCAAGAATTAGTATTTGTAGGCCCTGGGACCAAACTAGCAGGCTCTACTTAAGCAGGTACACTTCGTACCACCTACCCTAGTGACTAGGCAGAGTGATTTTCAACAATATATATGTCCGAAAGAACAGACACCATCTTCATATATATAGTTAAGTATTGGTTAAAAACAGTCTTCGTTGCAATTTTTTTTTTCAACGACGCGTTTCTCCTTATTTAGGCATATTCAGGTTATCTACATAGAAAACAGAGCATCTATTTGAGAATCGCGATCGCGTTGTGCAGACTTGGATAACCTGTAAGCATGTATAAACAGATCAGCTATTGAAAGAGCATATACCTTAATTTGGTATTTCTTAGAAGAATCCTTTAGTCAGTGTAGCCAAAGGGCGTCGTCGAATATATCAGGCCAACATCGCCTTCGATAATATAGTTAAGGCTCACCGGCCATTTGACCATCTTCTGTGCGGATGCACACACATTGCCCGAACTCTTACGGGAATCGGTAAAACCGCGAGGAACGAGTGTAATGCGCAGGGGCACTACGAATATAGTGCGGGACAATAAGTTGGGAATGTGGGTCTCATGGCAGGCGTGCCAGAGATCAGTCCTTGCAGTCGCACTATCCTCTGTGTCCTCGGTGGCTCAGATGGATGTACTCGCTTCGGCAGATACATATACTAAAATTAGAACGATACAGTGAAGATTAGCACGGATCCTGCACAAGGATGACACAAAAAAAGAAGAAAAAAGTTGGACAGAGCGTTTGTCATGTAAGCAGGAGATCTCAGGTTCGAGTCCCGGTCGGGGCACACATTATCAACTGTCCCTGTTGACGTATATCAACGGCTGAATGCAGCTAAGGGTATTCATTTCACTGTATTGGTTTTAATTGTAGATTTGCAACAAGAAAACCTTAAGAATGAGAGTCTCCAAATGGAGAAATATTTTTTAGAAGCGGATCAGTAACTTCAATTTTGCTCGGCGTTTTCCCTTTCCACGTGGAGCAGATGACTGAATTACAGGCAACACACTTTGCATATGCAAGCCACAGAATGAGTTTGCCGTGCCACCCCTTAGGGGCATAACTAATACAAAAGGATGCCCGAAAGCATCAGAAAATACACTACTGGCCGTTAAAATTGCTACACCACGAAGATGACGTGCTACAGACGCGAAATTTAACCGACAGGAAGAAGATGCTGTGATATGCAAATGATTAGCTTTTCAGAGCATTCACACAAGGTTGGCGCCGGTGGCGACACCTACAACGTGCTGACATGAGGAAAGTTTCCAACCGATATCTCATACACAAACAGCAGTTGATCGGTGTTGCCTGGTGAAACGTTGTTGTGATGCCTCGTGTAAGGAGGAGAAATGCGAACCATCACGTTTCCGACTTTGATAAAGGTCAGATTGTAGCCTATGGCGATTGCAATTTATCGTATTGCTGCTCGTGTTGGTCGAGATCCAATGACTGTTAGCAGAATATGGAATCGGTGGGTTCAGGAGGATAATACGGAACGCCGTGTTGGATCCCGACGGTCTCGTATCTCCAGCAGTCGAGATGACAGGCATCTTATCCGCATGGCTGTAACGGATCGTGCAGTCACGTCTATCCCTGAGTCAACAGATAGGGACGTTTGCAAGACAACAACCATCTGCACGAACAGTTCGGCGACATTTACAGCAGCATGGACTATCAGCTCGGAGACTATGGCTGCGGTTACCTTTGACGCTGCATCACAGACAGGAGCTCCTGCGATGGTGTACTCAACGACGAACCTGGGTGCACGAATGGCAAAACGTCATTTTTTCGGATGAATACAGGTTCTGTTTACAGCATCGTGACGGTCGCATCTGTGTTTGGCGACATCGCGGTGAACGCACATTGGAAGCGTGTATTCGTCATCGCCATACTGTCGTATCACCCGGCGTGACGGTATGGGGGTGCCATTGGTTACACGTCTCGGTCACCTCTTGTTCGCATTGACGGCACTTTGAACAGTGGACGTTACATTTCAGATGTGTTACGACCCGTGGCTCTACCCTTCATTCGTTCCCTGTGAAACCCTACATTTCAGCAGGATAATGCACCACCGCATGTTGCAAGTCCTGTACGGGCCTTTCTGGATACAGAAAATGTCGAGATCCAATGACTGTTAGCAGAATATGGAATCGGTGGGTTCAGGAGGATAATACGGAACGCCGTGTTGGATCCCGACGGCCTCGTATCTCCAGCAGTCGAGATGACAGGCATCTTATCCGCATGGCTGTAACGAATCGTGCAGTCACGTCTATCCCTGGCCAGCAGATTCTCCAGATCTCTCACCAATTGAAAAGGTCTGGTCAATGGTGGCCGAGCAACTGGCTCGTCACAATACGCCAGTCACTACTCTTGATGAACTGTGGTATCGTGTTGAAGCTGCATGGGCAGCTGTACCTGTACACGCCATCCAAGCTCTGTTTGACTCAATGCCCAGGCGTATCAAGGCCGTTATTACGGCCAGAGGTGGTGGTTCTGGGTACTGATTTCTCAGCATCTATGCACCAAAATTGCGTGAAAATGTAATCACATGTCAGTTCTAGTATAATATATTTGTCCAATGAATACCCGTTTATCATCTGCATTTCTTCTTGGTGTAGCAGTTTTAATGGCCAGTAGCGTATTTTGTCTTTAACGAAAGGCGTTCCCCATGATGTGATCTATCGCCCCTAAATGTTTGACGCAAAGACTTCGAAATATCCTGTGTAATGCTCAGCCGGTTATTATTTTGTGCACTACTGCGGACTTTCTTTTGGGTAATTAAGTCTACATAGATTTTTAGTTCAAGGTATTTTAGTGTTTTAGTTGAATGGATTGACTGTCGTGCACTGGTTTTATTCTGTTGTGTTTGTGTGTTGCAGCGTCCCGTATTCGATATGAGATTACGAGCGGGAACATAGGCGGCTCGTTCGCGGTGAAGAACATGACGGGTGCCATCTACGTGGCGGGCCCGCTGGACTACGAGACCAGGAAGCGGGTGAGTGCGGCGAAGTGCATGCGCGCGCGCCTGCAGTCTGCCTCCGTGGCTCCCAGCGGAGCGGGATGGGCCCGGGCCGGCAGCGGAGGACGTGTCGCGTAATTGGCCGTCCGTCGGCCTGCGACAGGCGAACGGGAAGGGGCGGGGCACACCGCGGCTGCCAGAAAGCCCGCCACTCCACCGGACATCACTTGCTGACGCCTGCACTCACTTCTAAGGGATGCGTGCGCGGTGGATAGACATGAAGTTTTAATTATCACATCGGAAACTACGAAATTACATCACCAATTGTTTCTTTGTTTGTTTACATGTACTCTACAGTCCCCACACGACCGTACCGCGTCGCTAGAGGGCCGAAACAAAATGTAGCCCATTGATAAAATGGCGTATCGTGAAGTAATTTATTTTCGGCAGCAGCGGAACCACCGCATCTGTGTCGGGCCTATCGACATGACTTCTTTATCCGTCTGAGTTGCCCTGACACAGAAGCAATAGTTCCGCTGCAGCCGAAAATAAATTACTTAATGACACGCCACTTCATCAGTGGGTTCTTCCATTTTGCTTTCGACCCTTTAGCGAAGCGCTACGGGGGTTTCAATGTGTACCAGGGCTGCAGACTGTACCTGCAAACACACACACAAAAGCCGGCCGGTGTGGCCGTGCGGTTAAAGGCGCTTCAGTCTGGAACCGCGTGACCGCTACGGTCGCAGGTTCGAATCCTGCCTCGGGCATGGATGTGTGTGATGTCCTTAGGTTAGTTAGGTTTAATTAGTTCTAAGTTCTAGGCGACTGATGACCTCAGAAGTTAAGTCGCATAGTGCTCAGAGCCACACACACACAAAAAAAAAATCAGTCGTCTTTTCTATGCGACTAACCCTCAATTGCGTATCTACAGAGAATGAAACAGGATGTGTACGACCCGGGACAACCGGGAGATCCGGAAAAAACCCAGGAATTTTTTCATCCGGGAGAAAACCGGGATAAACCCGGGAAATTTTCGGAACTCCGGAATTTTTCATTTTTTTTAGTTTTCAGTTAATTTTTTGTGATTTTGATGGGTAAGAACCAATCCTCTAACAAAGGATATTACTGTATCCCGCTTCTGCAGAATAATACTGCAGCAAAAAAAAAGAAAAAAGCCGGCCGGTGTGGCTGTGCGGTTCTAAGCGCTTCAGTTTGGAACCGCGTGACCGCTACGGTCGCAGGTTCGAATCCTGCCTCGGGCATGGATGTGTGTGATGTCATTACTTTAGATAGGTTTAAGTAGTTCTGAGTTCTAGGGGACTGATGACCTCAGATGTTGAGTCCCATAGTGCTCAGAGCCATTTTTGAAAGAAAAAAAAAAACGAAAATAAAACTTAAGTAGCAAAAGAAATACGCCGTATACAACAATAAAACACAGTGGTCATACAAGCGTTTGGCAACTGCAAAGTGTGTCAAAGGCTTTGGGAAGAGTGTTCCTTGCTTCCTAACAACAAATTGTCTCCGATGAGCGTGACGCCACAACTGTTTACTTTAGATTCGTTTAAGCAGTTGCGGGCGGGCTCTTGTGCACGTGCAGTTGGGTCGCGTATGATAAGTACCTTCTCCCGCTTCTGGCTACAGACGTGTGGTTGGGCGCCACTATCTAATATTGCCCCTGTTCGGAAATATCGGAGATCCGGGGCTGATCCACAGAGCAGTCTGAGTTGTGGTGGGGGAGTCTCCACGTGACTCGTGTTCACGTTTAGTGATTTTGCTGTTTCCTCTTCATTTATTGCTCACACATTAAACGAAAACAAAACTGACATCTATGGTCGTGAGCTATCAAATGAATTAAAATACGCTCGCATTATTACGGAAGGCTAAAATATGTTATTAGTTTCATGTTTTATCTCCACCTTTCTGACAGTCAAGCATTAGTCGTCTTGCTGCAGAACAATGAAGTTATTTTGTCGGTTTGCTAAAGAAATTTAGCTTTTATTAATATTTTCCACTGGGCAGTCAATTTATTCGAAACGACGTGTTCAATTCCATACTATGGGCTAGTTTCAACTGTTCGCTGCATTTCCAAAGTGCATGTTTTTATCTTCTAGCACGTATGGCATTATGCCACAGTAAAGAACCAAACATGAGATAATACAGTACCGGTACTCGAGAAAATTTACATACGAATGTGCACTTTAATCCGAATTACGCATTGTGGTATGGATCACGAAATTCCGATGATCTTGGAGTATCCTCTGATGTCTTGTTTCTTTTATGACATAGTGTAAGATCTTTTAATGTTTTGCACCTACGAACATACGGGCTTCCTGCATCACCGTAGCTGCGCAAGCGCGGTGACGCCTGTTTCTGGCGCTCTCTGGCAACTACTGAAACGAACCTGTTTCTAACAGGTCACGGGAAAATATCGCGAATGATTGTTTGAAAAGCGTTATTTTCAAAGTAAATTTCCTTTTATGCAAGATGAATTATGTGCAAGAATGTAAGATGAATTTCTTAAATCACAGAGCGTTTGACTCTCATTTAAAAATCAAGTCTTTGAGGACGGACATTTAGAAAAACTTCGAGCTCAGAAGATCAGACATTTATGTCTTTATTAAAAATTTTGCTGACACATTTGTGTGATGTACCTTAAAGTGTAACACGCGCAAAAAAGTTCAACATTATATGTGAGAGCTTAGCTTCGCTTGCAGCTTATTAATCTTCGAGGCCAATATTGTATGTGAATGCTTTGTTTTTCTTGTAGTAACGCTGTGTATGTTAATTTAAACCATTAACTTTTCCTATTTGTGTGTACGCGCTACTTAACAGTGATATTGCTATTGGCTGCCTACATACCGTATCCTACGCTAGAAGATCCGCTGTCATCAGCTGGCGAGATTACGTGACGAGTTATGAATGGTACAAAAGCGCATTGCAATCTTGATTTCAATGCTTGGGAAAGTAACATGAGGCGTTTGGTGGAATTTAAATTTACACTTTCGTAATACGAAAGTATGCAGCGTACATGTTGCTGCACATCAAAGATCTTTCCAAAACGTGTCTTTATTTTTTTTTACTGAGTTTGGTTTTCTAAAGGTCCAGGGAAGTACTTCGCTGGTGTATAAAACCACAAGCATTCAAAGGATTGATAAGTTTTACAGTTCAGAGGAAAAGTATACTGTCACTTAATACGGAAAAAGTGTATTTTCACTCGGGAAAAAGTGTAATTTTAACTCTGCTAGCCAATTCCAGAGGAAGTACAGTGTTTCCGAAGCTACGACCCACATTGGCTTGGTTCACCACTAAAATGTTTCGTTGGTTCAAATGGTTCAAATGGCTCTGAGCACTATGGGACTCAACTGCTGTGGTCATAAGTCCCCTAGAACTTAGAACTACTTAAACCTAACTAACCTAAGGACAGCACACAACACCCAGCCATCACGAGGCAGAGAAAATCCCTGACCCCGCCGGGAATCGAACCCGGGAACCCGGGCGAAAATGTTTCGTGCACTTTGTGACAGATGTGCGATGTTTACAAGAAACAGCTTCATGAGATCTTTAAAATGTGGTCATTTTATGTGCTAATTAATTAGTTTTACTTTCTGTCGACTTGTCATTTTAGAGCTACAGTAAAATGAAGGCTCTACAAATAATGCTTTGTGTGAAATATGACACTTCACTTTTCCATTCGTTTGAGTATTATCTGTAGGTCATTTGAGTTTCCGTACACATCGAAGTGTCACCCAGCCGAATTTGAGATTAATAAAGCGTAGTAATTTCAACCAAATTGTACTGCTGGCAGTCAACAAAACAACATGCAGTGACTGCACAGCCATTTCTTTAAGTTGGTTGAAGAGGAATGCTTCATATTTCAAGAGGTAGTGCAATCAACAGTTCGTATTAGGTAGTTTATTTAAACACGTATACACCTATCTGTAAGTGTAATATTACACGTGTTACATTTTTATACAAAATGGTTCAAATGGCACTGAGCACTATGGGACTTAACATCTGAGGTCAATGGTTCAAATGGCTCTGAGCACTATGGGACTCAACTGCTGAGGTCATTAGTCCCCTAGAACTTAGAACTAGTTAAACCTAACTAACCTAAGGACCTCACAAACATCCATGCCCGAGGCAGGATTCGAACCTGCGACCGTAGCGGTCTCGCGGTTCCAGACTGCAGCGCCTTTAACCGCACGGCCACTTCGGCCGGCATCTGAGGTCATCAGTCCCCTAGAACTTAGAACTACTTAAACCTAACTAACCTAAGGACATCACACACATCCATGCCCGAGGCAGGATTCGAACCTGCGACCGTAGCAGTCGCGCTTTTTATACAAAAAGGAAGCATCGAAAAATCAGCAAGAGTCCAAAAATAAAATAGTGATGCAATATGTTGTTTCAAAAATACTGAAACAAATTACAGCAGTCAAGATTAAAAATTCAAAAAACCCTTCCCTCGCCCTCTGTAAACATTGCACCCCTCGTCGCAAAACTGCTTGCAGTTCAACGGTGATCGTCACTTTTTGTATTTCTATGAGGGCAGCGTTGTTCGTAACGCCATGAACTAAGAAGACGTACTCTGTGTTTCCTTTTACTTTGCAGACATCGCGTTTGTTCCATTAAGTTTCGGGTGTGCAGCCGCAAGAAATCTCCTTTTTCTTCTAATATTTCGGCTGTATAACGTTCAGCCATCTTCAGAGTGAGCCGCAAGACTGCCGCTCCAGTGCTCGCTTTGTCCCTTTATACTGTCGTACCGCGCGACTGCGCATGCGGCCACAGATGCAAATGCGCCAGAGACGTTGGTCGGCGGCAGAGACGTGCATAATGCGCGAGATGTATCTATGACTCCGCAGTTGATCTGTGTTGGCATATCGATATATCATTGTGAGCTGCACTGTGTCGACGTCTTTGCGAGTTTATTACAGCAAGTGCCGGATTCCACGATTTATCAAGATTGAAACCACTATCTCTGTTAATTAAATTCGTCGTCAAGCGAATTTCAATAGCCTCCTTCACTATCGAGTCCCAAAAGGATTATGTAGTTGCCAAATTTTCGACGTTGTCATGCAACATACTGTGACCATTATCAATACAGTACTCTGCCACTGCCGACTTGTTAGATTGTAAAAGTCGTGTGTACCTCCAGTGTTCTGTACATCTTTCTTGGACAGTGCGAGTTGTTTGTCCGATGTAAGAAAGGCCACATTCACATGGAATTTTGTAGACTCCAGATTTTCGGAGCAGCAAATCATCTTTGACGGAGCCCACGAGTGCAGCTGTCTTGGGTGGAGGACGAAAAATCACTTTTACTTTGTGTCTGCAGAGAATGCGTCCTATTTTTGATGAGAGGCCACCCACATTTGGCAGGAAGGCCACCGATTTAAAGGTTTCTTCATTTTCTTCTGCTTTCTTTGTGGCCTCTTTCGGTTTCATTTTCAGTGCCCTCTGTATTTGTTGTAGAGAGTACCCATTGTCTTCAAACACTCTTTGTAAGTGGGAAAGTTCGTCTTGCAGACTGCTTTCGTCAGAAATAACATGCGCTCTGTGAGTCAAAGTTCGGAGAACACTCATTGTCTGGCCAGGATGATGGCAGCTATTTGCACGTAAATACAGATCGGTGTGCGTGGGCTTCCTATACAATTCATGTCCCAAAGTGCTATCCTCTCTGCGCCGAACCAAAACATCCAAGAATGGAGGGCATCCCTCCTTTTCAATTTACATTGTGAGCTTTATTTGATCGTGAGGGAGTTCAGATGTCTTAAGAAGTCTTGCAAGTTGTCTTCACTATGGGGCCAAACTACAAAGGTGTCATCAATATACCTCCAGAATACCGTGGGTTTAAAGTCAGCAGATTCAAGCGCCTTCTCCTCGAAGTCCTCCATAAATAAATTGGCCACCAGAGGGGATAAGGGACTACCCATGGCGACTCCGTCCGTCTGTTCAAAAAATTCGTTGTTAAATAAGAAATATGTGGAGGTCAGAACATGTTTAAATAAAGCTGAAATCTCTTTGTCAAAACTTCTTTCAATAAGCTGTAGAGATTCTGGAAGGGGAACCTTCGTAAATAAAGCCACCACGTCAAAACTAACCAATATACCAGACGGGTTCATTTTCCATGATTTCAGTTTACTAATGAAGTCAGCCGTGTTTCTTATGTGATTTGATTCGCCATCACAGACCACGGTGACCAAGGAATGTGTCCTGTGTGGACGATTTTACCTTTTACTTCGAGTATGCTGGAGCATCGTTATGACGAGACAATGGGCCTAGTCGTACAGTTAACAACAGTGACATCTCATTATGCACAAAGTTCCCATGTGTGAGACTTTAAACACGATTCTCTAAGACTAAAAGATCCTTTTAGGCTACTACTTGATCCTACCGCGACACACATTTACAGAGAAACTGTGTTCTTTAAGTGAATACACAAAGGTGTATGGATTTTTGTGTGAGCTATTTCTATTGCTTACGGGGTTTCTCTTTAAAATAGCTTCATCAGTGCACAGCATGGATTGCAGTAATCTGCGCTTAAGGGTTACCCATACATAAAACGCCATCCACCGGACTTCGTCGACTACGTGGAGATGTTGCGCGCGCTGCTACGTCTCTCATGACCACGTCATCGACGGACGTTAAACCTTCCTTTGTTTCCAAAGAAAACGGGGCAGGCAAACACAGTACGTTCTTTCTGTCTCATCAAAGTCCAGCTGTGAACCTTAACGACACTTACTGGCTGTATCTGTTTGCAAACATCCGAGAACAGCAGATCTTCCCTGCCCCGCTTTTTTTTTCTGTTACGGGTAGCAGAACGCGTGTACTGCCGGAACCGATTCGTTCCTCTAAATTAATTTTGATGCCGCTTGTTTCCTCAGTGTTTTATTAACTTCGTATCCTATGTCAGTAGCGATTCCATTAAATCAGTACTGATGCGACATGCTCGTCTCTTGTAACTGTTTTCCCAGCACCCGTGACATATGGTAATCCTGAACCCAATTGCGAATGCAAAACGCCAACCATTCGCAGCACATGTGGCTGCAAAAATAATTAAATGAAATAAAAGTGAGGCATACATAATACATTGTTATTTCGTTATTGCATTTCGTTAATGCACTGCGCACTTTTTGCAGTACGGTTATACCCGCGAAAACAGGTAGCTGTTCCCTCTCGTAGTAGATGACAGACCAACGCGAACTAGGAATTGCCTTCCCCCACCCCCTCCCCACCCACCGTCCCTACACCTCTCCCCTGCTCTCTAAGAGGACCCATACCTCAACGGGCGTATCTTTCATCATCCAAGTCAGACGAGATCTCTGCTGGAGACCTTAATATCCAAAGCCAGGACTATACCTGCACCGAGATTAATCATCAGAAGCATCAAGTGTTCTATCCGTGATACTAGGTCAGCGTTGTCGAGGAAACCAAGACTCGACGCCGTTCAACCAAGCCAGAAGGAACAACATTGCGCGTATTCCATTCTGCGGTGCAACAACTAGTAAGATAGGCCGAGTCCTAACCAGGCAGGGAATCAGACCAGTCTTCTGGTCACCCAGACAAATTTAAGAAATTGTTGCGACCTGAATCTTGGCGTGAGAGTATCAGGGATTTATATAATATTCCTTGCGATTGCGGCAGCAGTTACGTTAAGTTGTCTGTTCGAACTATGAGCGATCGCTGTATTGAACGTAACCATCACCTCAAGTATAGGAATCTTGAGAAATGATCGGTGGCCGATCACAGCCTGTTAAATAAACACCAGAATATGATTGAAAATATAAGAATTGTGGCCCTCGCACGGAACTATTGGGGCTCTGTGATTAGGGAGGCAATGGAAATTGGACTGTGTTATATCGACTGCACCACCAACGTAATTTTTGGACGTAGGGGACGCCACCACAACAAAAGCCTTCACCGTGACGTAATCTAGCCAATCAGGCGCCGTGCTCTGGGCATGGAAGTAAGTACCTCGCCAATTTGACAACGGTCAGACTGAGCCCCTGAAGACGACGAGGGAAAACATTCTCGGCAGCTTGTAATTTTATCGGTATTCGAGCGGCAAGTTAAGTAAGAGTCTTTTATCCATCAGTTTCGTTCTGTTAGAGATGTGCCCTCCAAAAGACGACGTCGGATCAGATGCTACTCTTAAAATGAAGGTTATTTGAGAACGTATCTGCAGGAGACAACTGGTGTTTGCGCAATCTGCAGCTCTCTTACGTCCACCTTTAAATTCATTCATCCAGTGGCGAACAGTGGCAGGAGTGTGTTCAAATGAACTTCCCAGACAGTCTCTCTCCATTCTCTCCACTGTTCTGGAATGAAAATGTTTATATATAAACCCGTACTGTTCAAGCCAATGGTGGCGGAGTGTACTTCGGCTATATATACTACCACTGAAATTTCTCTCATTCCTGTTCTATAGCGCATGGGAAAAAAAAAACTGTTTGTAAACCTCTTTTAGAGCTCGAATTTGTCATTTTATCGTCTTTATCATTTCACGAAACCTCCTCTATCTCGTCTTTTAATTTACCTGCTAAAATTCCATGACTCACGAGCAGTAGTCAAGAATTAGTCGGGTGATGGTTTTGTGTGCTACCTCTACGCTGTACAGGATTCTTCCAGTGAATCTTACTAAATATACACACCTACTTTTGCTACATGTAGTTTTATCTTGTAGTTCCACTTTCAAGCCGGCCGCTGTGGCCGAGCGCTTCTTGGCGCTTCAGTCCGGAACCTCGCGACCGCTACGGTCGCAGGTTCGAATCCTGCCTGGGGCATGGATGTGTGTGATGTCCTTAGGTTAGTTAGGTTTAAGTAGTTGTAAGTTCTAGGGGACTGATGACCTCAGATGTTAAGTCCCATAGTGCTCAGAGCCATTTGAACCATCCATTTTAAAGCACCCAGAACGCATGCACTAACTTGCGCAGAGAGAGGGAATGGTCTCCACAGCACGAGAGCAGTGAAGTACCTGTCCGATGTTGCAACGTAGTAACATGCACGCAGTCTAGCGAAGAAAGCACTGAATATGTTAGGAATAAATAAATGTCTATCGAATACCGAAATGATGTCCTACAGTTAAACGTCGTTCTAAAATTAGGAACAGATTAAGCGGTAGTTTTCAGCAGAGAAGGGAGTAAGCTTAGTGTTTAATGGCTCGTTGACGACGAAGTCATTAGAAACGGGACGCAAGTTAGGCTTTTTCGATAGTGGGAACGGTAATCGGCCGTGTCGTTTTGAGAGGAACGATCCCAGAATTCGCCTAAAGTAATTTATGGAAAGTACTGAAAGCTCAAAACCCCTCCCAAATTCGAGTCGAGTGTCTTGCCACTGTTCCATCTCTCTTGTTCCTGAGCTGGTCGTCGACGGAGCGGTAAGTCTCAATCCTCGTTTCTTGCATAGTGGCGGCAATAATTCGTTACTGTCATTTTAATGTGTGGTGTCACCGCCAGACACCACACTTGCTAGGTGGTAGCCTTTAAATCGGCCGCGGTCCATTAGTATACGCCGGACCCGCGTGTCGCCACTGTCAGTAATTGCAGACCGAGCGCCACCACACGGCAGGTCTAGAGAGACGTCCTGGCACTCGCCCCAGTTGCACAACCGACGTTCATAGCAATGGTTCACTGACAAATACGCTCTCATTTGCCGAGACGATAGTTAGCACAGCCTTCAGCTACATTTGCTACGACCTAGCAAGGCGCCGTATTCAATTGATAATTAATATTATGAAGCATGTACCGTAACGAGGGATGTCCTACAATTGTGAATTAAAGTTAAGTGTTATATCAACTACGTACTTTATTTGCAATTCTCAAGATATTGTCCTGTTCCAGACCTCACGCCACTCAGCGTGTAATTAAACGCGTGCATTTCGGCCTCCTCTAGAAACACAGTGTTGGCTCTTCTGCCAACACTACATAATGTTGCATCACATTCTTCGTAAAAACAGCAGACTATGCGGATATTTTTGACAGCCAGTTACTTCTTCGTCGCATTCGGAAAGCAGCTCCCACGATCCACCCTTATTTACACCACACTGTCAGAAATACTTTATTCAGCTAGGCGCTGATAACACGGTCAGGTGGCAGTTTACTCGCTTGGCAAAACATCGCGGAAGTGGGCCGCACATAAAGTTGGCCTGTATTCGGGGGCTCCCAATTTATTATGCACGCGGGGACACTGAATTGACGTGCGGAATTTTCGAAACATGGGCGGAGCGTAATATGCTACGGCTTTATCGGCTTTGATCCCGCAGGAAGCGCGCCGTTCCCAGCCGGTGTAGGGCACGTACTTCCTCAAGCTTTGTACCGTGCAATCCGGTTCTGTCCCTTCCGTGATTTATCCGCAGCGAACGATTTCAGCGGCGATTTTTTTCCACCGCTTGTCGCAGAGAATGGGGCCGATGTGCAGAACGGAAGTGTGTGTGTGTGTGTGTGTGTGTGTGTGTAAAGCACTTTGTTTGCCGCTTGGAGTGGATTATATTGCTACCCCCCTGTCATTACTGGTCCGTAACTTAATTGTTTATTCATTGGAGCCTTTTTAATGCTCGCCAGGATGGAGTGGGGGAGCCTTGTCCATTGAGTACAGAGCCAGCGATTTCGAACCGGTTACGGTTGTTTATCGGCGGTAATGAATAGCCAGTGCTGGCGATAGCGGCGACAGTGCGGTAGTAGCAGCCGTAGCCCGGTCGGGCGCCACAGTACAGCACCCGCCTACATCACCCCCCCCCCCCCCCTCCCAACCTCTTCCATTCCCCACCGTGTTCCAAACAACCTGCACACACGCCAATGCGGTTCCCGCGCGCGCTGATGGACGGAAAACGTCACTATCCCTCTCTCATCGCCAGCGTTAATTACAGCCTTGTAGGCCGTGATGGATTGATGCGTCACTCGTTCACACTGTGTAATAATGTTTTTAGCACCCCCGGCCAACCTTTTCTTTCACTGTGCGGGCTCTTGATTAAGACCCCGTACTCGTGTTCTGAAAGAGCTAAAAATCGGTACTTTGCCGATCCCATCCAGTTATTATGCGGTTCCTCAGAAATCTTAATAGACTAGTACGCCGTCCTAACGACGTAGTTGTTGTTGTTGTTGTGGTCTTCAGTCCTGAGCCTGGTCTGATGCAGCTCTCCATGCTACTCTATCCTGTGCAAGCTTCTTCATCTCCCAGTACCTACTGCAACCTACATCCTTCTGAATCTGCTTAGTGTATTCATCTCTTGTTGGTCTCCCTCTACGATTTTACCCTCCATGCTGCCCTCCAATACAAAGTTAGTGATCCCTTGATGCCTCAGAACATGTCCTACCAACCGATTCCTTCTTCTAGTTAAGTTGTGCCACAAACTCCTCTTCTCCCCAATTCTGTTCAATACCTCCTCATTAGGTTTGTGATCTACCCATCTAATCTTCAGAAATCTTCTGTAGCACCACATTTCGAAAGCTCCTATTCTCATCTTGTCCAAACTATTTATCGTCCATGTTTCACTTCCATACATGGCTACACTCCATCCAAATACTTTCAGAAAAGACTTCCTGACACTTAAATCTATACTCGATGTTAACAAATTTCTCTTCTTCAGAAACGATTTCCTTGCTATTGCCAGTCTACTTTTGATATCCTCTCTATTTCGACCATCATCAGTTATTTTGCTCCCCAAATAGCAAAACTCATTTACTACTTTAAGTGTCACATTTCCTAATCTAATTCCCTCAGCATCACCCGAGTTAACTCGACTACATTCCATTATTCTCGTTTTGCTTTTGTTGATGTTCATATTATATCCTCCTTTCAAGACACTGTCCATTACATTCAACTGCTCTTCCAAGTCCTTTGCTGCCTTTCACAGAATTACAATGTCATCGGCGAACCTCGAAGTTTTTATTTCTTCTCCATGGATTTTAATACCTACTCCTAATTTTTCTTTTGTTTCGTTTTGTGGTGTCACCTCCAGACACCACACTTGCTAGGTGGTAGCCTTTAAATCGCCCGCGGTCCGTTAGTATACGTCGGACCCGCGTGTCGCCACTCTCAGTGATTGCAGACCGAGCGCCGCCACACGGCAGGTCTAGAGAGACTTCCTAGCACTCGCCCCAGTTGTACAGCCGACTTTGCTAGCGATGGTTCACTGACAAAATACGCTCTCATTTGCCGAGACGATAGTTAGCATAGCCTTCAGCCACGTCATTTGCTACGACCTAGCAAGGCGCCATTACCAGTTACTATTGATACTGTGAATAATGTACCGTCAACAGCGACGTTCACCAGTAGTGGATTAAAGTTAAGTATTCCACCAACTACGTCCGTTTTTTCTAAATTCTAATTTCCTTGTCCTGTTCCAGACCTTACGCCAGCCTGCGTGAGCTAAAACGCGTGCCTTTCGGCTTCCTCTAGTAACACGGTGTTGGCTCTCCTGCCAACCACAACACGTTTACTGCTTGCTCAATATACAGATTGAACAACATCGGGGAGAGGCTACAACCCTGTCTCAGACCGGGGAGAGGCTACAACCCTGTCTCACACCCTTCCCAACCATTGCTTCCCAGCCTGCAGCTCGTGGTCGTGCGGTAGCGTTCTCGCTTCCCACGCCTGGGTTCCCGGGTTCGATTCCCGGCGGGGTCAGGGATTTTCTCTGCCTCGTGAAGGCTGGGTGTTGTGTGATGTCCTTGGGTTAGGTAGGTTTAAGTAGTTCTAAGTTCTAGGGGACTGATGACCATCGATGTTAAGTCCCATAGTGCTCAGAGCCATTTGAACCACTGCTTCCCTTTCATGACCCTCGACCCTTATAACTACCATCTGGTTTTTGTACAAATTGTTAATAGCCCTTTGCACCCTGTATTTTACCCCTGCCACCCTCAGAATTTGAAAGAGAGTATTCCAGTCATCATTGTCAAAAGCTTTCTCCAAGTCTACAAATCCTAGAAATGTAGTCGGCTAGAATATATCAGTTACCTTTCTTTGTATCAACTAACTGAAAATAATTATTTTCGTTTCGTATTTTCAGAACGAAAGGTGGTCGAACATGAATATAATAGCTTTTGTGGCACCTCTGCAACTGCATCATACTCTGCAAGCAACCTAATGGTGCGTGGCGGAGGGTACTTTCGGTACCACTATCCCCTCCAGCCCTGTTCCACTTGCGAATAGTGCGTGGTAAGACTGGTTGTCGGTAAGCCTCTGTGTTGGCTCTAATTTCTCCAATTTTCTCCTCGTGGTCAATACGAGAGATGTATGTGTGTGTGTGGGAGGGGGGGGAGAAGTAATATGTTGCCGACTCCTCCTGAAAAATACTGTCCCGAAATTTTAATGGTAACTCTTTCCGTGATGCACAACGCCCCTCGTGTAACGACTGCCAGTGAAGTTTGTATAGCATCTCCGTAACTCTCTCTCGCCAGCTAAACGATCAAATTCAAATTCAAATGTCTCCAAGCACTACGGGACTTAAAATCTGAGGTCATCAGTCCCCTAGACTTACAACTACTTAAACCTAACTAACCTAAGGACATCACACACATCCATGCCCGAAGCAGGATTCGAACCTGCCACTGTTGCAGCAGCGCGATTCCGGACTGAAACGCCTGAAACCGCTCGGCCACAGCGGCCGGCAGCTAAACGATCCCGTAACGTTGGTTCTTCTCTATCTCTTCTATCAGTTTTTGGACCCGATGGTCTGATTCTAGACCGAAATCGATCGTCTCTTAATTGAGCGCGCCGTTACAGCTGTGTATTCCATAGTGCAGTTCTTAATAGGCGTCCTTTCAGTTTGACTTCTCTGGCAGAAGGTCTCTATTGAAAGGTATCCGAATTATAGTGGAGCTTCATGGGAGTCCTTAGCGTAATTTGATGATGCATTCCCCTGGTAAGAAATTCAGCTACTAAAGTGGTGGGTGTGTTGCGTGTGCTTGAAAGTCGGCAGCCTGTCACGCTCCAGTAAACTCTCAACGAGGCAACTGGAAGTTACTGGAGAGCGCAACCCGACGTCATGAACTTCCAGTTCGTGTAACTTCAGTGAACTAATTCAGCGTTTTGTCGCTAACAGACTCACGGAATATGCCTCACTCTTCAGGCAGATCCTCGGTTTCCTTCCTGAAACGGTACCATACTAGTCAGAAAATGTTACTGAAGTTATGTACAGAAAGCATAACTCAGTTTTTCTCAGGTTTTTCATACAGATATTTGACGTACGTGTGTACTAGCTCTGCCTCTCGAGTCCTGTCATAACGGTGTCCTATTGTTACTCATTTGAAGTGAAACGTCGTCTGCCTCTTCACTTAAACTCCGCAGAAATGTAAAAATCTCTTAGTGCCAAATCCGATACCACTCGAGCAAATAGTGGAGTAGTAATTCACGTCACTGTAGTGCACAGAACGTCCCATAAGAGCAACATTCATCTTTATTTCTATTTAAATGCATCTGTGTATGTTTCACAATGTCTCAATATGCGCAGCAGCATTGATTGTAGGCTCTGGTTGACATGAATGAAACAACACATGTCCCCAAAGACCACAACCAGAAACTTTTTTCTCTTCAATGTTTCTACATCCACATACACGGATTGGGCAAATGTATGGAAACACTGCGAGAAATGCGCGCTTGAATGTACGAGGGTCACTCCAAAAGAAATCACACTATTTTTTTTAAATCCATCCTTTATTCTACATGTTACAAAGTTTTACAGTGTGTAGATACATCCTTTAGGAACAATATTTTCATTTCTCCACATAGTTTCCATCCCTCTCAACTGCCTTACGCCATCTTGGAACCAGCGCCTGTATCCCCGTAATGTAAAATTCTGGACCAATCTGTTGGAGCTAGATTTTGGCAGCGTGCACAAGGGAGTCATCACCTTCAAACCTTGTTCCACTAAGAGAGTCTTTCAGTTTCCCAAAGAGATGATAGTCATATGGAGCCAGGTCAGGACTGTAAGGCGGATGTTTCAGTGTTGTCCATCAGAGGTTTGTGGTCGCTTCCATGGTTTTTTGACTGACATGTGACCGTGCATTGTCGTGCAACAGCAAAACATCCTGCTTTTGCCGATGTGGTCGAACACGACTCAATCGAGCTTGAAGTTTCTTCAGTGTCGTCACATATGCATCAGAATTTATGGTGGTTCCACTTGACATGAAGTCCACAAGCAAGAGTCCTTCGGAATCGCAAAACACTGTAGCCATAACTTTTTCTTGGGTGAATTTGCATGATGCCACTCCATTGCTTGCCTCTTCGTCTCTGGTGAAAAATGGTGGAGCCATGTTTTATCACCTGTCACAATTCTTCCAAGAAATTCATCTCCACCGTTCCCGTACTGTTCCAAAAGTTCGCTGCATACCGTTTTTCTTGTTTCTTTGTGAGCCACTGTCAACATCCTGGGAACCCACCGGGCACAAACCTTTTTTAACGCCAACACTTTCAGTATTCTGCAAACACTTCCTTCCCCTATCGCAACGTAGCGTGACAATTCGTTCACTGTGATGCGTCTGTCAGCAGTCACCAATTCGTTAACTCTCTGCACATTGTCTGGAGTGTGTGCAGTACGAGGCCTGCCGCTGCGAGGACGGTCCTCAATATTGCCGTGCCCGCTTTCATCACGTAACCTGCTTGCCCACTAACTAACTGTACTACGATCGACAGCAGCATCTCTATACACCTTTTTCAACCTCTTGTGGATGTTTCCCACTGTCTCGTTTTCACAGCACAGGAATTCTGTGACAGCACGTTGCTTCTGACGAACGTCAAGTGTAGCAGCCATCTTGAAGACATGCTGTGACGGCGCCACTCACGGGAACAGGTTGAACTAAGTTTGAAAACAAGCGGGAAGGATATATCTACAAACTGTAAAACTTTCACACATGCAGAATGAAAACTGTGTTTTTTACAAAAATAGGGTGCATTTCTTTTGGAGTGACCCTCGTAAATATTGATGCTAGCCAAGACTGCTGGTTGTGGTACTGTATTTGCCCATCAACGGCATTTGTGCAATGTCCTCAATAAGTTGCAAGGTTCAGTCGTTGTCAGAATAGTGTTCTGTCAGTCGTGGGCACATTATGTGGGAGCTAAGTGAATTCGCCCTTGGGCTAATCGTGATGGGTGCTTCCGTAACCAAGGTATCAGAAGTGTTTGTGTTTCAAGAGGCACAGTATCGAAGATCTGTACCGCGTACAGGTCAAGATGGAAAATATCATCCGCTAAGTCGCAACACGGACGAAAGTGTGTGTTGAGTGATCGTGACAGGCGGTCATTGAAGGGGATTGTGGTGAAAAATAAGAGGACGACATATCACTGATGAAAATGCCCTCGACAGGAAAGCGGGGCGCCAAAGCTACAAAACCTGGACCACGGAGCAATGGAATTTGGTCGGACGAGGCTTGTTGCACTTCGTTTTAACATCTGTCCCAATTTACTTCCCAAGAATGAAACACAGTGGGGGTTCGGTGACGATTTGGGCAAACGTATCGTGGTGTTCTATGGGCCCCATGCATGCATTCTGCAAGGTCGCATTGCTGCTAAGAATTATGTGACCATTTTGGCTGATCAGGTCCTTCCTATGGTACAGTGCTTGTTCCCCGATGGTGATGCTGTGTTCTAAGACGACATGGCTCCTGATCACACAGCTCGCATCTTCCAGGACTGGTTTAGTGAGCGCGACGATGAGCTGTCGCTTCTCTCCTGGCCACGACGGTCGCCAGATCTCACTGTTATTGAGCTTTTGTGGTCTACTTTGCAGAAAAGGGTGCGTAATAACTATCCACTTTCATCGCCGGCCGCTGTGGCCGAGCGGTTCTACGCGCATCAGTTTGTAACCGCGCGACTACTATGGTCGCAGGTTCGAATCCTGTCTCGGGCATGGATGTGTGTGATGTCCTTAGGTTAGTTAGGTTTAAGTAGTTCTAAGTTCTAGGGGACTGATGACCTCAGATGTTAAATCCCATAGTGCTCAGAGCCATTTATCCACTTTCATCATCGTTACGTGGACCAGCCGCTATTTTGTGGGAAGAATTGTATAAGATTCCCTTCAAAATCGTGCAGGATTTGTTTTTACCCATTCCGATACGACAACAAACTGTTTTGAATTCCATCCTTTTCCTACATTGTATGAGGCGTGGTAATGTGCTGTGTTTTTGGTATTTCTGTATTTTTCTCAGCACGTACACCACCTGTTTACACTCAGCAAACCCGTCCCTTGATTTTCTTCCCAGGAGTTTTCATTAAGAAATCGTTGTGCTTAATCAGACGCACAGGTAGTTTTTTGTATGGTTTTTATCCATTTATTCTGACAGTGCTCATTATTTTCTTTTTCTATCCCGGATGTGTCTATTATTTTCATCCTTACCCGCCTCTCTGCTACTGCTGTTCCTTTCTTGCTTCCCAAGAATCCACGATCCACGGGCATTCCTCAAAACACGCAAAATAAATTATTCGACATCTTTTCCCTTGTTGTTGTACTGAGATGGTTGTTTGTGAGTGGACTACTTTCTGAAGGTTTGATTGGTCACTGAGATTCCAAAAAAAAGGAAAAGATACTTGAAAAATTCAGCAACTAACCACTTTTCTGTAACTTTATTTCTACTAAGGCACATTTTGGGTTTTTACGCATCGCCAGTTTAGGCAGTACAGGAGTCCTGTATTCATGATTTTTGTGCTTTTGTCGATTACATTTGGAATTCTGCAGTTGCCTTTTAATTTGTTTCCTGTAGCCTTGTTTCAGTATTAGGTACATAGCTCACCCTTTCTTTATGTACACTGGTATTCTGTTACTGTACGTAATGCGGTAACAATGAGCTACAGAATACAGAATGAAAACCAGCTGCTTCGTTAAAAGTGCAGTCTATACAAACAAAACGGTGATGAATATGCAGGGCGACTTTTCCCTGTGAACGGAAACTCACACGCATCACAGTTAATACTAAAAGGAACCGAAAAGTTATACATATACTTCTTTCTTTTTAACAGAAGCCAACATATGCAGTGCTTCACTAATTTCTGAACATTAAAAGTGAGAAGTTGGATGAACATAAAACTACATAATTCACACGTAAAATGATCATATTATAAAGATTTCATGGAGCTTCTGGTCACAAAATGCCCAAAACATTTCAGTAGTAATCGAGCGTGAAGGGTTCGTAGCTTTGGAAAAAATGTTCTTCAGCCGGCCATGGCTGGCAAACCAACTTGTGAATGTCGTCAAGAGACTGTGACTTAGTTTCTGTTGAATGTGTCCATGGGATATATAAATTGGTTGACAGCTGTAGTTTTTCAACTAGTTTAATCTTCATCTACATCGACATTCCGCAAGTCACCTCATGCTGCATGGCGACTGGCACTTTAAACCACTACTAGTCATTTCCTTTCCTGTTCCACTCTCAAACAGAGCAATGGAAAACGACTGTCTGTATGCCTCCGAGCCCTAATTTCTCACGCGAAATGTATGTTGGTGGCAGTACAATTGTTCTGCAGTCAGCTTCAAATGCCGACTCTCTAAATTTTCTCAAAATCGTTTCGTGAAAAGACCGTCGTCTTCCCCCTAGGGATTCCCATTTGAGTTTACGAAGCATCTCCGTAATACTCACGTGCTGATCGAACCTTCCGGTGGCAGATTTAGTTGCTCGCCTTTGCTCTGCCTCGACGTCTTCCTTTAATGCGACATGGTGAGCATCCCAGGCACTCGAGCAGTACTGAAGAATGGGTTTCACTAGTGTTCTATACGTGGTGTCCGTTATGGTGATCTACACTTTGCTGAGTGTCTTCCAACAAACCGAAGTTGTCCATTCGCTTACGTGCTCTTTCCATTTCAAATCGCTTTCCAACGTTACTCCCAGATATTTAATCGACTAGACTGTGTCAGGCAGCACACTACTAATGCTGTACACGAATATTATGGGTTTGTTTTCCCTACTCATCTGCATTAACTTACATTTTTCTACATTTAAGGTGAGGTTTACTATCTATGGGCCGAGAAAAGCATGTTCTTTGAGAATTTTTTTCTCGGGATGCATTATAGATATAAATGTAAAATTCCCTCTATATGTTTATTGATATCTCCTCTACAACCTGGAATTTTTTCGACCGGAAATGTCGAAAAGCAAAGGCGGAAGTGCCGTTGGAACGAAACAAAATTTCGATGTAGACCTCCACGCGCGGTATGTCACAGGTCGGCCGGCTCCTCTGAAATCAAAATTGAGTTGACGTTAGCGAAGTATATAAGATTCTTTAGGAGTTGTCCCTCGCTTACGTTGTTTGGACCATAGAAAACAAAATGGCGGCCATTTGAAAAAAATAGGTTTTTTTTTCGTCGACTTTTCGACTTCGTCGCCAAGTAAAAATCTTTATAGTTGATGGATCGGAATAAAAGTGGTACAACTCATAGTCAAATTAGTTAGCTTCGTCGGAAACAAAGAATCATGCCAATCGTTTCAGTAGATTTGAAGTTACCATACCGCGCGATAAAAGAAAGTCATTTCGAGAAAAACGCGTTTGAAGTTTTAACTACGTATAAATGCAATATTATGCAATTTACGTTCAATCTGCTATTCCGGGTCCATAAACTAGCCCTTCCTCCTCCTCAAAGAGAGCGTTCTGCTCGATCTGGGCCATCCTGCGCTGCTCCAGAGCCGCTCGTACGGCCGGTGACAAGCGGTTTTCGGCTGCTTGAATCCGGTGGTCGTGCGAATGCTTGGCGAACTGCGTCGAATAGAGTTCCAGGGTGACGTCCATCGTTGTCATGGTCTTCAGAATTGCTGAATACCCTTCGTTGAAGCTGCTCACTGCCAGGAAAGTCGCAATCTCCACAGTCTTCGCATCAGAATGCAAATGCTTGGGGGTTAACATCCAAACACACGCGTTCAAACTTTCATTTGAATTTTGTGTGTTTCCTCCTAAGCACCGGTATAATAACTCGTCCTCCGAAAGAAAACAACTGGTGCGTGAAAGAGGCCGATTTCAGGCAGGTGCATTTTTTTGTTCAGCCGCGAATAACAAACATTTCCGTTCCGTATTCTGAAAAACCGTTTCGGGGATGGATTCTAAACACTTTTATAGATCCTAAAATGCAATTAAAAAATTCGATTTTTTGAACCAAAAGATAGTAAATCTCCCCTTAAGTCTACTATAACGCTGTTAAATTCTGATTCTAGTGCTGGATGCCTAATCTCTTCCCGATACATTCCTGTTCCTTCTTTTGTCACATCATCGAGACAAGTCCTGCCCTTCGCAAAGGCCTTCAAAGAACTAACCGGTCTCTCCTTTGCACTTGACAGTGGTATACCCAATGCACTCTGAATGTTACTGCCCTTACATTTAATTTCACCGAATGGTTGTTTTGTATACAACGAATAATGGAAGACATGATAGTCCGACTGGAAAGGAGAGGCGGGTCGCACCAACGCAGCAACAAGACTGTTGACTAGTAGTAAATAAAAGGTCTGAGCAGAAGCGGTAGGCCTACGCGACAAGCTTTCAAGGACGGCACAGCGTTGTACCCATAGACTTACTAAATAAAAACTAGACCGCGCATTGGCGCTAGTGTCACGTCCCCGCATTGAATGTGATAGATGCCGCCATTTGCAGGGAAACTGCGTAAACATGGTTCGTTCGTGTGCTGCTTTAATTGTAATAGTATAATGGAAGCAAAGACGAAGACAGAAACAATGTTACAATTCACCGGTCAGTCATTTCTGGTTGTTTGTTACTTAATATTACTTGTATATAGTATTTTCATGGATAAATAATACATCATGAGCGTTTGTTTTTGTTTAGGTTTCCCCTTACAAATGATTTTCTAAATCGGAAATGGATAGTTGCTACTCGGAGAGAGAAATTCCAACTGACAGCAAATCATTTGCTGTGCTCTCTTCATTTTGGAGAGAATTGTTACATGGAAAATTATTGGATTGGATTTGGATTTCCAACTCATTTGATAAAGGTATAGTGTCTTGGAAATCGTGCAATATAGGCCTAGGTTAAATAGTGTGGAAATACTGTCAGTGTGTATAATTTTGAACGTTCCTTTTCCAGGTTGCCAAGGCAATCAAATATATATTAAGTATGAATCAGAGGTTGTTGTTGTCTTCAGTCCTGAGACTGGTTTGATGCAGCTCTCCATGCTACTCTATCCTGTGCAAGCTTCTTCATCTCCCAGCACTTACTGCAACCTACATCCTTCTGAATCTGCTTAGTGTATTCGTCTCTTGGTCTCCCTCTACGATTTTTACCCTCCACGCTACCCTCCAATGCTAAATTTGTGAACCCTTGATGCCTCAGAACATGTCCTACCAACCGGTCCCTTCTTCTTGTCAAGTTGTGTCACAGACTCCTCTTCTCCCCAATTCTATTGAATACCTCTTCATTAGTTATGCGATCTACCCATCTAATCTTCAGCATTCTTCTGTAGCACCACATTTTGAAAGCATCTATTCTCTTCTTGTCTAAACTATTTATCGTCCATGTTTCACTTCCATACATGGCTACACTCCATACAAATACTTTCAGAAACGACTTCCTGACACTTAAATCTATACTCGATGTTAACAAATTTCTCTTCTTCAGAAACGCTTTCCTTGCCATTGCCAGTCTACATTTTATATCCTCTCTACTTCGACCATCATCAGTTATTTTGCTCCCCAAATAGCAAAACTCCTTTACTACTTTAAGTGTCTCATTTCCTAATCTAATTCCCGAAGCATCACCCGACTTAATTCGACTATATTCCATTGTCCTCGTTTTGCTTTTGTTGATGTTCATCTTATTTCCTCCTTTCAAGACACTGCTCTTCCAAGTCCTTTGCTGTCTCTGACAGAATTACAATGTCATCAGCGAACCTCAACGTTTTTATTTTTTCTCCATGCACTTTAATACCTACTCCGTATTTTTCTTTTGTTTCCTTTTCTACCTGCTCAATATACAGATTGAATAACATCGGGGACAGGCTACAACCCTGTCTCACTCCCTTCCCAACCACTGCTTCCCTTTCATGCCCCTCGACTCTTATAACTGCCATCTGGCTTCTGTACAAATTGTAAATAGCCTTTCGTTCCCTGTATTTTACCCCTGCCACCTTTAGAATTTGAAAGAGAGTATTCCAGTCGACATTGTCAAAAGCTTTGTCTAAGTCTACAAATGCTAGAAATGTAGGTTTGCCTTTCCTTAATCTATTGTCTAAGGTAAGTCGTAAGGTCAGTATTGCCTCACGTGTTCCAACATTTCTGCGGAATCCAAACTGATCTTCGCCGAGGTCGGCTTCTACCAGTTTTTCCATTCGTCTGTAAAGAATCCGCGTTAGTATTTTGCAGCTGTGACTTATTAAACTGACAGTTCGGTAATTTTCACATCTGTCAACACCTGCTTTCTTTGGGATTGGAATTATTATATTCTGCTTGAAGTCAGAGGGTATTTCAGAGGTAGGTCGAATAATTGCGTTTAGATGCTTAACATGTGTTGTCTACTGGTGATTATACTTCGTAAATAGTCAAATATTTGATCAAATGTTGCAAACTCGACCACTTTCAGAGGTGCTATCAGTGTTAAAAACTAATGTGCGAATGAAATTCCTACGGTATTTAAAGTGATATGGGTTATTACAATTAATCATACCAAAATTCGAGTGTAGACAATACTGTGCTAAACGAAAGTAAGCGTGCAAAATGTACACAGTAGTCGGCAAAAAGCAGTCAGGACCTGACAGGAAAATTACGTGAATTAAATAATAATCGTGCTGCCTGCTACTTTAATAGTTTCATGTAATTATCTAATGCAAATTACTCGATGTAAACTCGCTGCACCTTGTCAGGAAAGAGCCTTACATTCTTAAATTTCGCGTCTCTGTGGAGACGTATCTCGGAAATTAGGAAACTTCATGCATTTAAGTATACTTTTAAAACAGACTCGAATAGTCAGTACTTTTTTAAACGAACATGTGTTTAATTTGTGCTTCAATTTGCTCTTGTTGCGTCTCATATTCTGAAATTTCGCGTCTGTATGCAGACGTATGCCGGAAATTAGGAAACTTCATTCATTTAAGTATACTTTTAAAATAGACTCGAATACTCAGTACTTTTTTAAACGAACATGTGTTTAATTTGTGCTTCAATTTGCTCTTGTTGCGTCTCATATTCTTAAATTTCGCGCCTCTATGCAGACGTACGTCGGAAATTAGGAAACTTCATTCATTTAAGTATACTTTTAAAATAGATTCGAATACTCAGTACTTTCATAAACGAACATGTGTTTAATTTGTGCTTCAATTTGCTCTTGTTGCGTCTCATATTCTTAAATTTCGCGTCTCTATGCAGACGTACATCGGAAATTAGGAAACTTCATTCATTTAAGTATACTTTTAAAATAGACTCGAAGTCTCAGTACTTTTATAAACGAACATGTGTTTAATTTGTGCTTCAATTTGCTCTTGTTGCGTCTCATATTCTTAAATTTCGCGTCTCTATGCAGACGTACGTCGGAAATTAGGAAACTTCATTCATTTAAGTATACTTTTAAAATAGACTCGAAGTCTCAGTACTTTTATAAACGAACATGTGTTTAATTTGTGCTTCAATTTGCTCTTGTTGCGTCTCATATTCTTAAATTTCGCGTCTCTATGCAGACGTACGTCGGAAATTAGGAAACTTCATTCATTTAAGTATACTTTTAAAATAGACTCGAATACTCAGTACTTTTTTAAACGAACATGTGTTTAATTTGTGCTTTAGTTTGCTCCTGTTGCGTCTCGTATTCTTAAATTTCGCGTCTCTATGCAGACGTATTTCGGAAATTAGGAGACTTCATTCATTTAAGTATACTTTTAAAATAGACTCGAATACTCAGTACTTTTTTAAACGAACATGTGTTTAATTTGTGCTTCAATTTGCTCTTGTTGCGTCTCATAAACTTAAATTTCGCATCTCTATGCAGACGTATGCCGGAAATTAGGAAACTTCATTCATTTAAGTATACTTTTAAAATAGACTCGAATACTCAGTACTTTTTTAAACGAACATGTGTTTAATTTGTGCTTCAATTTGCTCTTTTTGCGTCTCATATACTTCAAATCACAACCCCAGTACTAGGATTCATCCCTGCAAATGGCGGCGATCAGCTGCTTCAATTGGCGGACGGTCGCCTCGCTTCTCCGCTACGGCGTGATAGGGGCTTGGTTGTAGCGCGGCGCCCGTCCGCCACGCGTGGCTGGAGAGGCGGTGCCAGGTGATGAATGTCGGCGCGTACGCCTGAGCCGCCTAGCACTGAGTAACTGTGGCGCGGCGCCGGGCGGAAGCTTCCGCAGCGCAGCGCAGATCCGGCGCGCGGGAAACTTGCCCCGCAGCGAGCCGTGAGGCGGCCGTGCGGCACGAACAACCGCCCGCTAAATTTAAGAAGTTGCACGCGTGGCCCAAGTTTGAGCGGAGCAGCAGCGCTTTACGTGGACGCGCCACGCGAACCGTTCCCAGGGCCGCCGCCGCCGACGACGCCGCGTGGGTGGCTGGGAAGAGGACGCGGAGGCGGGAGACAAATAGCTGCTAACTTCGTATTGGCCGTCCCGCCGGCACCTCCTGGAGCGGACACAAAACGACAGCTACAACCGCGCGTCCGTCGGAAGCGACGTGCGCAGTTTTACGAACGAACCGAACGAAACAGGACGTTGAAAGCTTCCGTATAGCTCCGGGCGGACATCTTTTTACATCCCATCTCCCGAGCTGGGTCGCGAAATTCAATTCGCACGACGGTGTCTCTCAAGAATCCCTCCTTCCTTCTCAGAGTCGTAATTTTCATCCGCAATAAATGGTTCAAATGGCTCTGAGCACCGACTTAACTTCTGAGGTCATCAATCACCTAGAACTTACAACTAATTAAACCTAACTAACCTAAGGACATCACACACATCCATGCCCGAGGCATGATTCGAAACCTGCGACCGTAGCGGTCGCTCGGCTCCAGCCTGCAGCGCCTAGAACCTCACGGCCACTCCGGCCGGCTTCATACGTAATAGATCTCTATAAAGCATAGTTTTCAGCCAAGTTTCTTATCATTAATCTACCCGCGATAAAGGTGGTTGAGCTCAGTAGTTGTGGACTAAATTCATTGAAATACTACAGCAATCGACCACGCCGGTTGGGTTCATTACTTTGCGAGTCTCTGCAGTGAGTCTTGTAGATCCTGTACACTAAATTGAATAATTTTTCGTTTGAAACTTCCTTCGAATGATTTTAGAATCCGGAGAAATGTTTTCTATCTTTTTTTTTCTTCTTCTTCAAATTGCTACCCATTTCTTTCAGTGTCTTTCTATCTGCTCTTTACCCTCTTCACTAAGAAAAACAATGTCTAGAGAGCTTCAGTAACCTGTACGTTGTTAATGACAACGTATCTGCAGTCCCAGTTTTACATGTCTTTTAAGAGATGACAGGTTTTAGGCTGTGCGATCATCTTTGCTCAAGCTTGTTCGCACTAGTTGTTTAATCATACATATCTGACAAGAGCCGGCCGCCGTGGCCGAGCGGTTCTAGGCGCTTCAAAAAAAATCAAATGGCTCTGAGCACTATGGGACTTAACTTCTGAGGTCATCAGTCCCCTAGAACTTAGAACTACTTAAACCTAACTAACATAAGGACATCACACACATCCATGCCCGAGGCAGGATTCGAACCTGCGACGGTAGCGGTCGCGCGGTTCCAGAGTGTAGCGCCTAGAACCGCTCGGCCACCCCGGCCGGCTTCTAGGCGCTTCAATCCGGAACCGCGCTGCTACTACGGTCGCAAGTTCGAATCCTGCCTCGGGCGTGGATGTGTATGATGTCCTTAGGTTAGTTAGGTTTAAGTAGTTCTAAGTCTAGGAGACTAATGACCTCAGATGTTAAGTCCCATAGGGCACAGAGCCATTTTTATGTGACAAGCTTGTAGTGAAGTAATCTGGAAATAATGCGTAGTTACCGTGTGACTGACATATGCACAAACTATTTCCTTTTCCTAGATCCAAGGTCATTCCAAGCAACTAGTTATGAGATTAAATATTAGCGTTGGGTTTCACCTCGGCCAGATCAGGAACTCTCTAATAATAGGATAGTTGTACAGGAATTCTGACAAACCAAACTGATCTCACGGGTCAGAGGCTCTTACTGATAAAGTTTCATGGCTACAGGAGACCATAATGTGGTTCAGAGCCACCCGATAAAATGTGTTACTGAAAGGCTACCACTATCTTTTGTCGTATATAGTATCTAGTTTGTTAAACTAATAGTCCTTACATGCTAAAACTGAGTGTAGAACAACTTCAGCAAAATTTTTAATTAAGGTCACGCAGTAAGATTGTTGGCAAATTGGAAAAAAACATGGACGTTTCATTTGGCCTATTAAAGGGGTTATCAGGGCGGAAGATCGTTTGCTGTTAGAAATTTGCGAAGCTCCCAACGTAGCCCCTCTTGGAAATACTGAGAGAAATGTTTTAGAGCCGGTGGACTAATCACTGGTAGAAAATCTGCCCAATTATCAATCGAAAACCAAACATGAACCCGCATTACTATTGTTGTCTCGAAAATTTAAATAAATATCTCTGACACTCGTTCATAAACCAAAGCATCTGCATTTCACGTTTTCAAAATCGTAGCAAATGCATGCAAGGAAGTGTTATAGGCCCTCTGTTGTACCTGATCTATATTAACGACATAGGAGACCATCTCAGTAGCCGTCTTAGATTGTTTGCAGATGATGCTGTCATTTACCGTGTCGTAAGGTCATCAGATGATGAAAACGACTTACAAAATGATTTAGATAAGGTATCTGTATGGTGCGAAAAGTGGCAGTTGACCCTGTATAAGGAAAATTTGAAGTTATTCACATGAGTACTAAAAGAAATCAGCTAAATTTCGATTACGCGATAAGTCACACAATTCTGAAGGCTGTAAATTCAACTAAATACTTAGCGATTACAATTACAAATAACCTAAATTGGAACGATCACATAGATAATATTGTGAGTAGAGCAAACCAAAGACTGCGATTCATTGGCAGAACACTTAGAAGGTGCAACAGGTCTACTAAAGAGACTGCTTACACCACGCTTGTCCGCCCTATTCTCAGTATTGCTGTGCGGTGTGGGATCCTCATCAGGTGGGACTGACGGATGACATCGAAAAAGTACAAGGAAGGGCACCTCGTTTTGTATTATCGCGAAATAGGGGAGACAGTGTCACAGACATGATACGTGAACTGGAGTGGCAATCATTAAAACAAGTTTTCTCCTCCGATTGCGAAAACATTCTGTTGGCACCCACCTACACAGGGAGAAATGAACATCACGATAAAATGAGGAAAAAATTAAGTGCTCGTTTTTCCCGCGTGCCGTTCGAGAGTGGAACGGTAGAGAGACAGATTGAAGGTGGTTCACTGAATCACCTGCCAGGCACTTTATTGTGAATAGCAGAGTAATCACCTAGATGTACATGTAGACATCCTGTCGTAGTTTACAGGCGTCCCTGCACAACTCTTTTTTTTTTTTTTTTTTTTTTTTTTTTTTTTTTTTTTTAAAGACTTTGGGAACGAAAAGGGATACAGTTACAATATGTACATTATACTCCAATTTAACGTGCCCCTAAGAAGCTCTACTGTAATCTGAAAGCAGTTAAGAGGAAACGAAAAATAAAATAGTTGTCAGCGAGTGCGCTCTCTGGCCGCTATTAAAACAAACAAGTCTAAAGCATTTCCTTTTAGTCTGTGCGAAAGCACGCAGTAACTCGGTTTTCCGTGCATAATAGGCCCTGCTGACGACGTTAAATCATTTGAATGGAGAGAGATGAGGATAAAAAGAACCGCAGCTGTAAACCACGAAACTACAAGAACATGAAAGAGAGAAGAGCATGAAGATGAATCCAAATGAGAGCGCTTGGACGACATAAGAATGAGCGCCATTATAGTCGGTTTGAAAAACGGGGATAAGCGAGGAAATGTAGAAAAAAGAGTATGCGGACTAAAGTCTTCTGTACCGTCGGCCGGCTTTTCCCTGTGTTGCACTTTGTGCAGCATATGACGGCTATGGAACTTGAAACGAGGCTTACGTAGTTCAAACCTCTAGCGGCAAGCTGGAGTACCGCCCGTTAATTCAGAGAAGGAATGCGATCTCTTGGGAAGGAAGATTAAAGTTGAAATTCCCGTCGCTGTCGCGATTATTTAAGACGGAGTGCTCCGACTATATAGTGATGGGAAAGGGCATTTTTCAATAAAATTCTCCAGCTCTCGCATTAAATGTTCTGAGGAAACTGCAGATCAAAATCTGCATGGTCCAATGGAAATTGATCACAACCCGTCACGTATACCGGTCCACAATCTTAAAATGTGCGGCGTTTCTCTCTCGGTTTAATGCGATACGTAAATGCCCCACTGAGAAGTGAGGCTCCATCATTGATATCAGTCCATTCTTGTAGCTTTACACAAGAATGTACGCTCTAGCAATTGTAGCAATTAGAATGCCACTTCATTCCGCTGCAAACATCAAACTTTCGTCTCGAACTATGTGCGATACCGAATGTGCAGGTGGGTACAACTTAGCGAGCAGTAGCACAAAACCGAAGTCTGTACCATAAATAGCACAAATGTAACTCCTCATGAAAAGGAGTAAGGTCGCCTGTAGTAGCTAGACGAGGACGCGCACCCGGTATTAGTTATTTATTTACTTTTTTGCCCTACGTTGTAGCCTAAAACCTAACATACTACAGTAGGCATATTTCTGTCTACAATTATATTCCTCCGTTCACTTGAAATATAGTAACAACGACTCTAACAGTTAAAATCATAGCTAAATTTATTATTGCTGTTATTTTCAGTTCAAAAAAATGGCTCTGAGCACTATGGGACTTAACTTCTGAGGTCATCAGTCCCCTAGAACTTAGAACTACTTAAACCTAACTAACCTAAGGACATCACACTCATCCATGCCCGAGGCAGGACTCGAACCTGCGACCGTAGCGGTCGCGCGGTTCCAGACTAGCGCCTAGAACCGCTCGGCTACCCTGTCCGGCTACTGTCAGTATTCCTACTTCTAAACTACCACCATTATTACTACATCTCACTCCACGACTATTATCTCTACCACTACTTTGATATGTAACTACTTGGGCGCTGATGACCACGCTGTTTAGCGCCCGAAAACCTCAAACCACACATATGTAACTACAGAAAACTATCTACCTACTCGTATTTAACTGCTTTTGCATCGTAGCATCTTCACAGTTACTCGTTCGCACCCGTTTCTGTAGTTTCATTGCTGGCCCGTACGAACTTCAGAAGTGTGTCTGTGAAGGGATCTGAAACTTTTATCCATTCGAGCCTAGAAGGCAGTCTTTGCTCAGATTTCTCCAGGCTGCAAGAAAAAATTCCTTGATCTTTGGGCGCACTGCCATGTTCAGTGTCAATTTTTACTACATGTTACTACATGACGACTAGCGTCACCCCAATTTCTACAGTTTCTTGTGCGCAAAGATCTGTACTTCAGCTGAGCTGCTGTTGCAGTAGTACAGGTGGAGAGGTCTTGGTCCAGTTCAGATGACGATGTGCCTCACACGCATTTTTGGATACAGCGTCAACAAAGTCATATAGGATCTACTAGTTTGCAATATGGTACAGGATCTCCTTTAGTAACTGGTACTCCGTCCCGAGCCGGCCGGGGTGGCCGAGCGGTTCTAGGCGCTGCAGTCGGGAACCGCGCAACCGCTACGGTCGCAGGTTCGAATCCTGCTTCGGGCATGGATGTGTGTGATGTCCTTAGGTTAGTTAGGTTTAAGTAGTTCTAAGTTCTAGGGGACTGATGACTTCAGAAGTTAAGTCCCATAGTGCTCAGACCCATTTGAACCAACTCCGTGCCGAGTCGATTGTTGCCGCCCATCAGCAGCCATATTCGCATAAAGATTTAATTCCCAGATCGAGGCTGGCCGCTGTGGTTGAACGGTTCTAGGCGCTTCAGTCCGGAACGGCGCTGTTGCTACGGTCGCAGGTTCGATCCTGCCTCGGGCATGGGTGTCCGTGATGTCCTTAAGTTAGTTCGGTTTAAGTAGTTCTAAGTTCTATGGGACTGATGACTTCAGAAGTTAAGTCACGTTGTGGTCAGAGCCATTTGAACCCAGTGAAAAAGACCAATAAAAAGGTGTTAGCATGTGGACGTAATGTGCTGTTCCAGTTTCTTCTGTACCTAAGGTCCATCACCGTTCCCTTTGGATCCCTACGTAATTCGGTGCTCTCCGATACACACGATCGAACAGCGGAGGAGTGGTACTCAAGTGTCAACTTTAGGTTACAATATCTCCGGATGTAATTAACATTTTACAATGCAACAAACGGCACTGATTACGTATTTGTTTATATGTTCAGATGTGCTAACAAAACTAACGTGGTTCCATTTTAAAAAACGTAGGTTTGTGTTAAAAAACATACTTCCGTGCATTTTTTTATGGTTTGTATTAACCAATTACACTAGCCCCTCTCCTCATATTCAGTCTGTGGAATCGATTCGTCAGTATTTGATGTGGTTTACGAAATATATCCAGCGGTAATGTGAGGTGACTCACCCTGTATATGGCGATTAACACTGCTCCAGACAATATGTTTACACTTTTCATTCCCTGACCAAACAGTCAGGGCTGTTAGAGATCCGACGACCCGTTTTACAGTTCCTGTTGTTTCCGTCAAATCTTAGCCATCCGAGAGTGGCGCACATGTGTTACCAATTGCGAACACTTGGCAGAAGATTCCCAGTTCACTTTTTTTCTGGCCGGCAGGGCACATCCCAGACTGCTGGCAAAGCTGTTTCCTGATATTCTCCATTACCTTTGACAAATAATTTCGCAAGTCCGTAGCGTATTTGTTTTGGAAACAGACATTCTGGAGCTACACAATGTTTTTATTTTTTTTATTTCCTACATACATATTTTCTACATACGTATTTCGTTCTTTGCGACTAGTTGTGGAGTCACACCCCTACTCTACAACAGGGGTTCCCAAACTTTTCCTCTGTTGGACACATTGAGAGTCCAGGTACTCTAATGGAACACTTCGTTTATTTGTAAGGTTAATAATTTTTTTTTAAAATCAGCAAAACTTGTTTTATTCAGTTTGTACTTCTCTTTTAAATCCTGACTAATAACACAGAAATCATAATAAAAATTTTAAAAAAAAGTAGTACCAGCAAAGTGTCGAAAAAACGCCATATTATTAGTAGTTTTCCGCGGAGCGCTTAGTCACGTCCCGCTGGACAGCAGTGCTCTAGGGAGCACAGTTTGGCAGTTTCGGAAACCCTGCTGTAGAGCAACCATCCCCACTATCAGTCAAGCCGTTGTGGGGAGTCCGACATCGCTTCTGGTCGCAGCTACTTTGGCTGGTTAAATGCGTCGATGCGGCGAATTGAGAGTTGCGAGCCTGGGTCACAAACGTAGCATAATAATCGTACGCGGCTGTATTAATCACTACAAGATTTACTTTCTAGTAGGACAATTCGTTGAAGTGGCTACAGTCGCTGAGTAGTACACAGAAAAGTGACACGTATCACGGGACAGAGCATCTCTTCAAATTTCGATCGTAATATGCGTCATGACATGGTTCCACTAAGTTACAGCCATGTCAGAATACACTGAGGTGACAAAAGTCATCGGGTACTTCCCAATATCGTGTCGGACCTCGGACCTCCTTTTTCCGTCGAAGTGCAGCAGTTCGACGTGCACGGACTCAACAAGTCGTTGAAGTCCCCTGTAGAAATACTGAGCTACGCTACCTGTACAGCCATCCACAATTGCGGAAGTTTTACGGGTGCAGGATTTTGTGCACGAACTAACCTCTCGATTATGTCTCATAAATGATCGATGGGATTCATGTCGTGCCACCTCGGTGGCCAAATCATCCAAATCGTCCAGAATGTTCTTCAAACCAGTCCCGAACCGGTGCCATGGCGCATTGTCATCCATAAAAATGTCATCGGTTTTTTTGGGACGAGAAGTCCACGAACGACCATTTCCAGTTAATGATCGGTTCAGTTGGACTAGAGGACCCAGTCATTCCATGTAAACACAGCCCACATCATTATGGAGCCACCACCAGTTTGCACAGTGCCTTGTCGCCAATCGAGGTCCATGACTTTGTTGGGTCTGTGCCACACTTAAACCTTACCGTCAGCTCTTACCAAATGAAATCGGGACTCATCTGACCAGGCCACGGTTTTCTAGTCATTTAGGGTCCAACCGATATCGTGACGAGTACGGGAGAGGCGCTGCTGGTGAGCTCAAGATGATGTCGTGCTGTTAGCAACGGCACTCGCACTGGTCCTCTGCTGCTGTAGCCGATTAACGCCAGATTTCGCCGCGCTGCCCTAACCGATACGTTCGTCGTTAGTTCCACATTGATTCCTGCGGTTATTTCACGTAGTGTTGTTAACTACTGTACGCCAACACCATTGCTTTCGGTCGTTAGGTGAAGGTCACTGAGTTGTCCGTGGTGAGATGTAATGCCCGAAATTGGGTATTCTCGGCACAATCCTGACACCGTGGATCTCGGAATATTGAATTCCCTAACGTTTTCCGAAATGGAATGGCTCTGAGCACTATGGGACTCAACTGCTGAGGTCATTAGTCCCCTAGAACTTAGAACTAGTTAAACCTAACTAGCCTAAGGACATCACACACATCCATGCCCGAGGCAGGATTCGAACCTGCGACCGTAGCGGTCTCGCGGTTCCAGACTGCAGCGCCAGAACCGCGCGGCCACTTCAGCCGGCGAAATGGAATGTTCCATGCTTCTAGCTCCAACAACCGTTTCGCGTTCAGAGTCTGCTAATTTCTGTCATGCGGTCATAATCACGTCGCAAACCTTTTCACATTAATCGCCTGAACATAACTGACAGCTGCGCCAGTGCGCTGCCGCTTTACCGAGCGAGGTGGCGCAGTGGTTAGCACACTGGACTCGCATCCGGGGGACAACGGTTCAATCCCGCGTCCAGCCATCCTGATTTAGGTTTTCCGTGATTTCCCTAAATCGCTCCAGGCAAATGCCGGCATGGTTCCTTTGAAAGGTCACGGCCGACTTCCTTCCCCATCCTTACCTAATCCGATGAGACCGATGACCTCGCAGTTTGGTCTCCTCCAACAAATCAGCCAACCACTGCCGCTTTATAGCCCGTGTGCGCGGTACTAGCACCATTTGTATAGGTGCATATTGCTATCCCATGAGCTTTGTCGCCTCGGTGCATGTAGACAAATCATCCACTGCGGACTTTCGAATCGAATTAGTTCGCAACTGTAGGTGTACAACCCAGTGAACAGATTCCCAGTAGGGGCTGTTGTCATCGCTCCTTCTCGAGCAGCAGCAACAGCAGTGACTTCAGTGAATTGCACGCATGTATTGTCGTTTCTCCATCACAAACCGTACCCGTATAGAGCACCTGTAATGTGAGTTAAAAACGTGGAGTGATGCGCTATCCACTGATATGTGTCTACTTTCCGTATGTCTTGTAGTTTCCCGGCCGCGGTGGCCGTGCGGTTCTAGACACTTCAGTCCGGAACCGCGTGACTGCTACGGTCGCAGGTTCGAATCCTGCCTCGGGCATGGATATGTGTGATGTCCTTAGGTTAGTTAGGTTTAAGTAGTTCTAAGTTCTAGGGGACTGATGACCTTAGATGTTGAGTCCCATAGTGCTCAGAGCCATTTGAACCATTTGTCTTGTAGTTTTTGAGCCAACAGCGTTGCCACAGTGGTAACACCATTCGCCGTCGCATCACCGAAGTTAAGTGCTGTCTGGCTTGGCTAGCACTTGGATGGGTTACAGGCCGGGTCTGCCGAAGGCTGCTGGCAAACGATGTGCACTCAGCCCTTGTGAAGCCAGTTGAGGAGCTGCTTGATTGAGAAGTAGCGGCTCTGGTTACGAAAACTGACAACGGCGGGGAGAGAGGTGTGCTGACCACATGCCCATCGATGTCCGCATCCAGAGACACCTATTGGCAGAGGATGACACGGCGGTGGGTCGGTAACGTTGAGCCTTCCGAAACCTGTTTGGACAGAGTTAGTTGTGATATTTGCACACTCATCTCTTGAAACCCCGGAGGTACATGTGAATAGCCCTGTACGTAGTAGCATGTTTACTTAGAGTTAACCGTACGGTGGACAGAGTATGGAGATACGTATATGTTACAGCGGCCTCAATAATCACAATTAATGTTTATGAAATAACTGTACTAAATGAATTTCGGTGCAGGACTGTGTGAGCCCGTTGCATGTAGGCTCAAAAATTAAATATTATAATTTTTCGTTTCAACCCTTTTCGAGGCCCTTTTCGTCCACACTTCATCTCTGTCAGACGACCATTAACAATCAGCATAGCAACCATCAAGGAAATCGTATGTTTTTGCAGGGCATAACATGGAAACTATCCTTTAAAGTGGAAGGGAAGAGGCGGTCCCCGCCGCCTCTGCTTCCGCCGTGGTCTTTTTTTATTATTATTTTTAGACTAGAACGGCCAACCCCGCAGCTCCGCGAGCGGTTGGCCGCGGCCGTGAAATAATTCACGGATTACGAGGGCTCCGTGCGCCCTCGGCGCGGCCCCATTGTGCTCCACGGCTGTGCCGGGGCAGCCTCCAGCAGTGCTTACAGCACGCCATGCCACGCCACGAGCCAGCACATGCTGCCGAGGTGCTGCACAATGAGCACGCGACGACACGGCTGGCTCCTCATTTGCTGCACTGACGGAAAAAATCGCAACGTCAAAAAATAATCAATAAGAGTAAAGAAATTTCTGGAATACATTTGTCTAGGTAACATACACTACTGGCCATTAAAATTGCTACACCACTAAGAAATGCAGATGATAGACGGGTATTCATTGGACCAATATACTAGAACTGACATGTGATTACATGTTCACGCAGTTTGGGTGCATAGATCCTGAGAAATCAGTACCCAGGACAACCACCTCTGGCCGTAATAACGACCTTGATACGCCTGGGCATTGAGTCAAACAGAGCTTGGATGGCGTGTACAGGTACAGCTGCCCATCCAGCTTCAACTCGATATCACAGTTCATCAACAGTAGTGACTGGCGTATTGTGACGGGCCAGTTGCTCGGCCACCATTGACCAGACGTTTTCAATTGGTGAGAGATCTGGAGAATGTGCTGGCCAGGGCAGCAGTCGAACATTTTCTGTATCCAGAAAGGCCCGTACAGGACCTGCAACATGCGGTCGTGCATTATTCTGCTGAAATGTAGGGTTTCGCAGGGATGGAATGAAGGGCAGAGCCATAACGTAACACATCTGAAATGTAACGTCCACTGTTCAAAATGCCGACAATAACAAGAGCTGACCGAGACGTGTACCCAATGGCACCCCATACCATTACTCCGGGTGATACGCCAGTATGGCGATGACGAATATACGCTTTCAAAGTGCGTTCACCGCGATGTCGCCAAACACGGATGCGACCATCATGATGCTGTAAACAGAACCTGTATTCATCCGAAAAAATGACGTTTCGCCATTCGTGCACCCAGGTTCGTCGTTGAGCACACAATCGCAGGCGCTCCTGTCTGTGATGCAGCGTCAAGGGTAATCGCAGCCACGGTCTCCGAGCTGATAGTCCATGCTGCTGCAAACGTCGTCTTCGTGGTGTAGCAATTTTAATGGCCAGTAGTGTAGATACGAATTCCACGGATGATATCTTTCAGCGAGATGGAGCACATACAAATTGGGGTATGAGGGTTCGAACAGTTTTAAATCAGTGGCTTCCAAATCGTGCCACAAATATGCGGGTAATCTTCTCATATTTATTTTATCAGTCTACCTAATTTTCAGCGTCCTTCTACAACAAGACATCTCAGACGCTTAGATTCTCTTCTTTTCCGTTTTCCCCACAACCCATGATCCACTTCCAATAAATGCTGAGCTCCAGAAGTATATTCTCAGAAATTTTCCCCTCAAATTAAATTCGATAATACGAGGGTTGGAACTTAAATAGTGGCAACTATTTATTCACAACCGATACAAAACCGTAACATGTTTGCAGCTGTTGCTGTCCTTCAGAGTAGCCACCAGCGTTGTGTATAGCCCGTTGCCAGCGATGTGGGAGGCGTAGTATACCGTTAGCAGAGCCTGTTCTCTTGATGGTGCGAATGGAGCGGTCTACTGCCTGTCGAATCTCTGGAACAGTTCCGAAGCGAATGCCACCAAGTGGTTTCTTCATCTTCGGAATCAAAACAAAATCACAAGGACTTACGTCCAGGGAGTATGGTGGATGGTACAGTACTTCCCAGTCCCATCGACCGAACAGAGCAGCCACAGCTTGCGCTGTATGCGCCCGCGCATTGTCGTGCAAAATGATGGGTGGGTTGCGCTGAAAGTGTCGCCGCTTCTTTCGCAAAGCTGGTCGCAGGTGATGCTCCAAAAACGAACAGTAATACTGTACATTGATGGTCTGCGTGGAGGAACGTAATGCGTTAGGATAACATCATCACACTCGTACACGAGAATCACCATAACTTTCGACCGCTCCATTCGCACCAACAGAACAGGCTCTGCTAACGGTATACTACGCCTTCCACATCGCTGGCAACGGGTTCTACACAACGCTGGTGATTGCTTTGAAGGACAGGAACAGGTGCAAACATGTAACTCTTTTGTATCGGTTGTGAATAAATAGTTGCCACTATTTAAGTTCCAATCCTCGTAGTAAACTTCATTTGTCAATGAATGGTCTCTTTGCCGTATTAGTCACTGGAGTACACTCTTTGACATTCTGGAGACAACGAGGGTGAAATATAGAGGGAAAAAGTTATGTGCAGCTTGTACGGAAACCAGACTGCAGTTATAAGATTCGAATACTATGAACGGGAACAGTTGTTGAGTAGGGCGTAGGACGGGATTGTAACCTGTCGCCAAGTTAATTGATCTGTACACTGAACAAGCTATGAAGTAAACAAAGGATATATTTGGAAACATAATTAATGTTTATGGAGAAGAAATAAAACGCTGTAAAAATGGCCGATTATGTTGCTCTTCTCTCAGGTACAGCAAAGGACTTGGAAGAGCAGTTAAGTGGAATGGATAGTGTTTTGAAACGAGGTTATCTGATGAACATCAACAAAAGTAAAACATAGGCAATAAACTGTAGTCGAATTAAATCAGATGATACTGACGGCATTATATGAGGAAATGAGAAGCAAAATAACTGACGATGGCAGATGTAAAGACTTACAATAATAAGAGAGAGGATAGTGAAAGAGATAAATATGTTAATTTCAAATCCGCCTGAAACCCAGGCATTGGAGCTTTAATCAAATGGTGTTGTTCCAGTGCAGTTGGAGTTTAGGGGGAATACCAAATGGTCTGAGGTGTGAATGGCATTGTAGACTGAGGAGGGAGGGGTACTAGAGTAGTCGGTGCAGTTGTGGAAAGCCACAAATACACTCCTGGAAATGGAAAAAAGAACACATTGACACCGGTGTGTCAGACCCACCATACTTGCTCCGGACACTGCGAGAGGGCTGTACAAGCAATGATCACACGCACGGCACAGCGGACACACCAGGAACCGCGGTGTTGGCCGTCGAATGGCGCTAGCTGCGCAGCATTTGTGCACCGCCGCCGTCAGTGTCAGCCAGTTTGCCGTGGCATACGGAGCTCCATCGCAGTCTTTAACACTGGTAGCATGCCGCGACAGCGTGGACGTGAACCGTATGTGTAGTTGACGGACTTTGAGCGAGGGCGTATAGTGGGCATGCGGGAGGCCGGGTGGACGTACCGCCGAATTGCTCAACACGTGGGGCGTGAGGTCTCCACAGTACATCGATGTTGTCGCCAGTGGTCGGCGGAAGGTGCACGTGCCCGTCGACCTGGGACCGGACCGCAGCGAAGCACGGATGCACGCCAAGACCGTAGGATCCTACGCAGTGCCGTAGGGGACCGCACCGCCACTTCCCAGCAAATTAGGGACACTGTTGCTCCTGGGGTATCGGCGACGACCATTCGCAACCGTCTCCATGAAGCTGGGCCCCGGTCCCGCACATCGTTAGGCCGTCTTCCGCTCACGCCCCAATATCGTGCAGCCCGCCTCCAGTGGTGTCGCGAAAGGCGTGAATGGAGGGACGAATGGAGACGTGTCGTCTTCAGCGATGAGAGTCGCTTCTGCCTTGGTGCCAATGATGGTCGTATGCGTGTTTGGCGCCGTGCAGGTGAGCGCCACAATCAGGACTGCATAGACCGAGGCACACAGGGCCAACACCCGGCATCATGGTGTGGGGAGCGATTCCTACACTGGCCGTACACCACTGGTGATCGTCGAGGGGACACTGAATAGTGCACGGTACATCCAAACCGTCATCGAACCCATCGTTCTACCATTCCTAGACCGGCAAGGGAACTTGCTGTTCCAACAGGACAATGCACGTCCGCATGTATCCCGTGCCACCCAACGTGCTCTAGAAGGTGTACGTCAACTATCCTGGCCAGCAAGATCTCCGGATCTGTCCCCCATTGAGCATGTTTGGGACTGGATGAAGCGTCGTCTCACGCGGTCTGCACGTCCAGCACGAACGCTGGTCCAACTGAGGCGCCAGGTGGAAATGGCATGGCAAGCCGTTCCACAGGACTACATCCAGCATCTCTACGATCGTCTCCATGGGAGAATAGCAGCCTGCATTGCTGCGAAAGGTGGATATACACTGTACTAGTGCCGACATTGTGCATGCTCTGTTGCCTGTGTCTATGTGCCTGTGGTTCTGTCAGTGTGATCATGTGATGTATCTGACCCCAGGAATGTGTCAATAAAGTTTCCCCTTCCTGGGACAATGAATTCACGGTGTTCTTATTTCAATTTCCAGGAGTGTATTTAAATTTCTGGCCAGGGGATCGAAATTTTCAAACATACGGTTTCGTGAGGTAGGCAAAGGCTTCGACAATGTCAGATTCAAATGAAATGATATAAAATAATCGGACAGCGCTGAAAGACACCTTGAAAACTGCCGTAAAGAGGGAAAGTAGATCTGCAGCTTGTAGGAGGATAGATACGTAATTAGGGAAAAATGCTGCGAGCCTGGACAGAAAAGCCGTATCCAATAACATTTAAATACGTGCTGGAAGATGCATAACGTTATCTCTAATGGCCTAGTACGACAAAAAAAAAACTGTCGGTGCTTGACTGACCAGCCGCTGCGTCATCTTTTGCAAGATGACCTCGTTTGGATACATCGGATCAGTACACCACTCTTCCGGCCGTTGTTTTCTTCCCAGGCGTTGAAGCCGTTTCTGCTCATTCAAGTAGATGGTCACTCGTTTTTCAGGGGGGTCCTGTCAAGTAGTAAAGGTTTAATTGTGAACACCTTGTACTACAATACGCCGTTACTTATTTGCCCTAGAATTCCAAAACATTAACTGTTTAGAGAATAATCATTAGCCATATATACTTTTCCTCATTCAAGTAAATCGTCAACTTCCCTCACGAAGGGGAGGGCACCCTGTTCCAGTCCTCCAACCGAGCAAAAATCTCCAGTCGACGATATCTCTCGGCACCAAGCTAGACATACTGAATGAAGTGACTCATATGTTGAAAAATGCATTCCTAATTGCCATTGCCTATATTGTTTCTTTTGTACTTTTACGCAAGAAAACAGTGTAAATGATAATTAGAACGTGAGTTTCTACGTAAGTGGTCACTCAAAATTCCAAGTTCTATATGTTTTATACTTCGTGGCACTGAAATAACGAGGAACGCTACTATCGAAAATTTACGCTTGTTTTCGTCAAAGGGAAGTTACCGAAGCACAGAAACCGTTCAGAACAAACGTCGTATTTAAAATATCACATGGTAAAAAAAAAAAAAACCGCACTTATGAATTGGGATTGTAAATAAAGAAGTCATGACCTACAGTAAGAAATTTCTTTAATGCAGTAAAATAATAATAGTTATGAGTAATTACTCCTAAATTTAGATGGAACAAAATGTAAAGCAAATAGTTTGAAAGGAAAAGTAAATAAGTCTGCCTGAGCTTTACTAAGACAAACACCTGTTGTTAAAGTGAAGACGTAGGAGTTTAACATTCAGAGTTTTACGTTTTCTGCCTTAAATACGAACATAATGTTCAAAAAAGTAATGGAATACCTATCTGCAAGAAAAACAAAAAATGTCTGTATTTTGTTCCCTGTAAACTGAAAAAATTATATGAAAATAAAGAAATAATTACATTTCCTGTAATTATAGATTAGCGCATACAAGACAATAAATGTTCGTCTTTGGCAACCTGAATAGTAACAAAATCATTAAGTCGCCTCTCGGAAGCAAATATTGTGAGAAAAAGCGGAAATTCCAGTTAAATTTTCAGTGCATGGCAAAGTATGGACGTTTAGCTATAGAAGAATTTGTAGCAAAAACAACGGGGGTAAATTTAATTCAAATAGTGTGTAAATTCTGTATGATGAGAAAAATCTGAGTAACACCTGCCGTGAAATTTCACAATCCCTGAGTGCTTCACAGAGTTACATTACTTTGTTTTACTTGAAGTAAACTGAACACTGCCACCTTTCTCTATGAACAGCGCAATTTTGTAGCCGCAGCGGATAAAGCCTCTCGTTATCTCGATGTTGTATTTGTGGTAGGCAACCACTACTTCGTGTTAGAATGTTCCCGGATAACGAGGTTATCGCGATCACAGAAGTGAAACTTATTCACGATGAAGACATTGTTTAGGTATATCGCGGACATAATATCTGCGTGCAATGATGAGCGTTTTTCAATTTGATCACAGTTTCATTTTCATGTACACCCGACTGCCTCTGTAGCCTTATTGTTAGAGTCGCTGACTGCAAATGTGGAGATGCCGGTTTCGATACTAGGGAAAATATCGGGTATTTCTAAGGTAGTGAGGTTTGGACCGGCTAAACTTCAGAGAAAAGAGAAGCTGTTTAAACACAAACAAGCAAAGCAATTAACACTCAAGCCTCCGAAGTGGCGTCATATTGGAAAGCTTGCACTCTTTAGCTTCTCAGATCAAGCTTGTTAATTTCTTTTCCCAGAGGTACTAGAAGATCTGTTTGCCGATCTCGTTTCCTTCATCCTGTGAAAAATGTTTCCTCACTGTTTGTCATTCGCTCCCTCTCTCTCCCCCCTCCCTTGCCCCCCCCCCTCAGTCTTCCCCCCCCCCCCCGTCTCTCTCTCTCTCTCTCTCTCTCTCTCTCTCCCTCCCTCTCTCTCTCTCTCTCTCTCTCTCTCTCTCTCTCTCTCTCTCTCCCTCCCTCTCTCCCTCCCTCCCTCTCTCTCTCTCTCTCTCCCCCCTGAAAGCCGTCAGACGCATTTTCTCTGGTGTCTCGGCAGATATTTGCAAGCTCTTTTATGCAGTGTTTAGATGGAGTCGACCCAAACAACTAATGCTCATCACATGTTTCATGCTTCGCGCATTTACAAAGGAAAACGTCAGTTTATTCCCTGTTACGTTCAAAATTATTTTTAAAGTGGAATTTCACGTGCCCATTCGCTACGGCGGTACCAAATTAGTCTAGTGCGTTATTCGTTTTATCAATACGTATTAACACGGACAGTAAAACGAAGAACTCAGCAGCGCTACTAAGCCGCTCCTGGAGTATTGATTACTCTTCCCGTTTTATTGTTCCTGCTAATAAATATCGATAACACGAATATCGCTCCAAACTCTCGTTTTTAATCATTTTGACTGTAAACGGGAAACAAACCAACACTTTACACTGACACAGGACTCGCTTGAAAGATTTGATGAGCAGTATTTGTTTGGGCTGACTCCAGCTAAACGAAATTGCAAATATATGCCGAAACACAAGATGAAATGCACCTGACGGCTTTCAGGAGACACACCCGGGACCTAAAATTTTTCTTGTGGTTTTTCTTTCTAAGTTCTCTGCCTTTGTCGCGTGGCATTTATTTTTTTTGGTGATATTTACTTTTTTTACATTTACTTTTTTTGACATTTACTTTTTTCATTAATTTTCGTAATTTTTACAGACTGATTGTCGTAAGAAGACATACGAGTGATTTTTTTCCCTCCTGTATAATTCTCAAAACCTAATTTAAATTTTATTTATCTGTATATTACTTACAGTTCTGTCGTCTTCGCCGACTCCATGGGGACGATATTTTCGTTCCTACTAATTGTGCTCATTAAAGATAATATCGATGCGATCTCGTGAGCCTATTATTCTTCCTTTACTAATATTTTACCGCTACATATGAGATTTGCTGTTAAGGTCATAGTCCTTAATCTTGTGGTTGGTCTGTACTTGTTGCTGGCACTTTAATTTTGTGCTAGCGGTGCGGTCGTTAAATCACGTTTTCTATGATATTTAGAATAGTTACAGTGGGAGAGTAGTACAAAAGAATGAGTAATATTACCTTAATGACTGCAGAAGTGACACCATTGCTGTGTGGTAAGTACAGCAACAACAGTAGTTTAGCAACGACGTGAACACGCCTCCGCTGCCGCAGCCTATTTGGTCACTGAATTAGTTCACATGTGTGTGTCTTGTGTATAGAATGCTGTTGCAATGTTTGGCACGCAGCGCTAGCCAGCGCAACTTGGCAGCGGGGGAACCCCCGCCGGCGGCCCGCGCTCACACTTGCTTTGCCGACAGTATGAGCTGCGCCTGGCGGCCTCGGACAACCTCAAGGAGAATTACACGACGGTGGTGATCCACGTGAAGGACGTCAACGACAATCCGCCGGCCTTCGAGAGGCCGACCTACCGCACGCAGATCACCGAGGAGGACGACCGCAACCTGCCAAAGCGCGTGCTGCAGGTCCTGCCCATCGCACCACCCGACCACCGCCATTACTCAGCAAGCGTCACTGCATGCCATGCGCCGCCTGAGCTGTTTTTAAACTACTCTTTTTTTTCAGTAGTAGCCACAAGCAGACTTTCTTCTGCACTAGGATTGTTTCACCTACCACTTACCTCACAGAAACGTACTTTCTTTTTATGGTTACCTAATTCATCACCCAGAGTTGCCCATCCCAAGCTTCTAGTAGGAAAGAACAGGAATTTTATGTATTTGAGGTGACCTATTTAACTTATTCAGAAGAATACCTTGAGAAATATGAGGGCTATTCGAAAAGTAGGGTCCGAATGCGTGCTAAATGGAAACCACAGTGAAAATCCGATGAAGCTTTGCACAGATGTGTGTCTAGTACGCCCGTCGATCGGATCACGCCGCTCTTTTCAGTTCTGAGCGCACAGTGAGCACGAAAAGAAGACTAGAAAATAGTGTCTCCCGCCAAGTATGCCCTGCCTGCCGAGAGATTTCACCTGATTTCTTGCAACCTCACATAACGTAATTATCATGCATTTCCTTCTTCATGACAATTGTCGGCCGCACTCTGAACGGAAATGAAGATATAACAAGGCGAAAATCCCCATTAATGTATGAGTACAAAATAAATGATCAGTCTTTCGAAGTGGTAACATCAGTCAAGTATCTGGGTGTGACTATTTGAAATGATCTCAAATGGAATGATCAGATTACACAAGTAACGGGTAAGCCGAACTCTAGATTGCGGTTTATTGGTAGAATCCTGAACCGATGCAGTCCTTCAACAAAGGAAATGGCTTACAATACGTTAGTTCGTCCAGTCTTAGAGTATTGTTCGTCTGCATGGAACCCTTACCAGTTGGGTCTGATTCAAGAGATTGAGAAGGTCCAAAGAAGAGCGGCAAGATTCGTGACTGGTACATTTAGCCATCGCGAGAGCGTTACAAATCTCATAGAAAGTTTTAAGTGGGACACTCCTGCAGATAGACGACGCGCTAAACAGAAGGGACTGCTGACTAAATTCCGAAATCCAATCTTGGCCGAGGATGTAGAGCATATATTATTACCACCAACTTTCAAATCGCGTAACGATCATCATTCAAAGATAAGGGAAATAAGAGCTCATACTGAGGCATTCAGCCAGTCGTTTTTCCCTCGTGCAATCCGCGAGTGGAACAGAGGGAGGGGGGGGGGATATGACTTTGGGGTGAATTGTGCCCTCCGCCACACACCGCTTGGTGGCTAGGGGAGTATAGATGTAGATGTAGATGTAGATGTAGAGGATACTCCTGCAGCGTTTTCGATGGGAAGTGTTTGATCACCGACAACACAGCACGTAATTGGTTTCCCCTGAGTTTCATCTATGCCCATGTGAACCGCTTTCTATGAAGATAACATTTTGGCACAGACAACGAACTGTAGACCAGCGTACAGAATTGGGGGAAAAGCACAGGCCGCTGCTTTCTATGACGAGGGTGTTGGATAGTTGGAACAACGGTACGAGAAATGGCTGTCTCTTAGCGGCGACTATGTAGAGAATTAGCTGGAAGGTGTAGCTAACTATTGCAAATAAAACATTTTTAATTTTTACAGTGGTATCCATTTAGTGACAGACCGGGCCTTGCTTTCCGAAAAGCTCTCGCATAAACACATTCACAGGAAACATCACGCCAGTATCGAGTAATACCGACTCTAGCTGTGATGGCCCCAATTTGCCAAGGAAGAGAGTCACAAGTTCAGGTAGTCCATATCCAGTTGAGGGCACTCATTCATGATTAGGTCCTGCAGGGCTACATGATTGTAAGGATGTTGACTGATAGGTTTCACCCGCTGTCGCAGATAGATCCAGACATTTTCTATGCGACTGAGATGGTGTGACTTAGAGGGCCAAACGAGGTACGATACGGTATCAGAGTTTTCATCGGACCAGAAATGTTTGCTTACAGCCTTGTGAACACGGCTGTTGTCATCTTACAATGCGGAGGTGTCCACACCATACTCATCATAAAGATGAAGGAAAAAAGTTCGAACAGGGCTCGCACTCTGACGATTCTGGACGAACTTAATTGCGTGTATACTGGGTTGCTGGATAAGTTTAATAAACACAGCAGATACACGTAACAGAGACTCTTGTCATCAATAATGTATTCTCCTGGACACTATTTACAGCGGTCTGTTAATTCTGGAGTAACTTTTCAATACCGCGACTGTAGAAATCACTTGGTTTTGAGGCAAAGTATTCCTCGAGCTATGTTTTGGCATCGTATTTCCATCCGGAGAGGAAGTTCCTTAAAGGCGCTAATGATCCTAACTGCCTTCGCTGCTGTCACCCCTCTGCTGAACTCCAACAGGAGAATATGTTGGTACTGTTCCAATTTCTCCACTTGGTACTCCATTTTCTACCTCCATAGCTCTGCTCAGTGTGTCAAAATGACATTTTAATATCTGTTCTAGGAGAAAGAAAAAGTTATTCTTGAGTGAACCCACTCTAGAGTAAGCAACGCAAAGTTACGTGTGAGAGAAACAATCGTTTTCAAATCCGTTACTAACGTCCTCATAAACTACTGTTTTCAAAAAATTACACACAGTTTGTTCGTTCTATTCGACGAAAATAGTAGTGACACATGGAAACAATGGATTCAATATCAGTAGCGGTCATTTTAGATTATACCGGGTGATCAAAAAGTCAGTATAAATTTGAAAACTGAATAAATCACAGAATGATGTAGATAGAGAGGTACAAATTGACACACATGCTTGGAATGACATGGGGTTTTATTATAACCAAAAAAATACAAAATTCAAAAAAAGTATTATTCTTCGACTACAGCTATTGTTGAGGAATGATCGTGCACATATTGAGCATTTCCTGTAAAGAATATCATCTTTGCTTTGTCTTATTTTGTTATGCTAATTATTGCTATTCTGATCAGTGAAGTACCATCTGTCGACATTTTTTGAAATTTTGTATTTTTTGGTTCTAATAAAACCCCATGTCATTCCAAGCATGTGTGTCAATTTGTACCTCTCTATCTACATTATTCCGTGGTTTATTCAGTTTTCAAATTTATACTGACTTTTGGATCACCCGGTATTTGCACGTCACTGCCTTCCTATTCCTACCGCTTCACCTAGGGTAGCTAAGCTGTTTCATCTCTGCAGCGTCATTTGCGAATCAGATAATGTTGGGACAGACACACGCGTCCATTAACATACATGAACTTTTCTCTGAAGACAGTGTAACAAAATGATATCGATAACTATACGGAGGACGCGAAGCCGTCTAACGTAATGAGTACTGTACTGTCAAGCCCATTGCGAGCAGTTACGCCTGAGGGTCCGTCAGCACGTAAGCTCACGCTTGCTGCTGCCTGGGTGGCGTTAATTTAGGCGACTTAACCCGCTATAGCCCTTAGTGTATTCCTCAAGACTCGTTCTGCAGTCCATCGACGTTTGTGTGTATCGTTTGTTAGAATCTATGTATAGGTCGTATCATAACTGTCATAAATGCATGCAGTTGAAAGTACACAATACTAGAAGCAAAAGGCACAGTAAACATGGGCTCTGAAACGCATATCTAAGGAGCCATGAAAACTTCTTCTTCATCTTCGATACTGTGAAACAAATATCTTCTACTGCAATCTGTCTGCTTTTCATATTTTGAGAGTTGGTAGACTGGACCAAAACAAGACATTGGCTCTGAAATCCATACCTTCAGAGCCATGAGCACTTCATTATCTTCGCTACTGAGAAACACATCTCTTCTACTGAACAAATGCTCACAGCTCTTAAGGTATGCACTTTAGAACCCATGTTTACTGGACATTTGTTCTTGTTTTGGTTCGTACTACGTCTTCCCAAAATATGGAAAGTAAAGAGCTTGCAGTAAAAGAGATTTGTTCCACAGTATCGAAGATGAGGAAGTGCTCATAGCTCTTCAAGTACGCATTTTGCAGCCCATGTTTACTGAGAATGGCAGCTAACTCTAAATACAGGTAAATGTAAATTAATGCAGATGAATAGGAAAAGGAATCCCGTAATGTTTGAATACTTCATTAGCAGCGTAGCGCTTGACAGTCACGTCCATTAAATATTTGGGGGTAACATTGCAGAGCGATATGAAGCGGGAGAAGCATGTAATGGCGGTTGTGGGGAAGGCCGATAGTCGTCTTCGGTTCATTGGTAGAATTTTGGGAAGATGTGATTCATCTGTAAAGGAGACCGCTTATAAAACATTAATACGACCTATTCTTGAGTACTGCTCGAGCGTTTGGGATCCCTATGAGGTCGGATTGAGGGAGGACATAGAAGGAATTCAGAGGCAGGCTGCTAGATTTGTTACTGGTAGGTTTGATCATCACGCGAGTGTTACAGAAGTGCTTCAGGAACTCGGGTGGGAGTCTCTAGAGGAAAGGAGGCATTCTTTTCGTGAATCGCTATTGAGGAAATTTAGAGAACCAGCACTTAAGGCTGACTGCAGTACAATTTTACTGCCGCCAACTTATATTTCGCGGAAAGACCACAATGATAAGAGAGATTAGCGCTCGTACAGAGGCATATAGGCAGTCATTTTTCCCTCGTTCTGTTTGGGAGTGGAACAGGGAGAGAAGATGCTAGTTGTGGTACGAGGTATCCTCCGCCACGCACTGTATGGTGGATTGCGGAGTATGTACGTAGATGTAGATGCTTCTGGAATCATGTACTTCCAGTTGTCGACATTTACGCAATTAATTATGGTGTACTATAGATATTCTCAGAGAAATATGCCTCCCCTATTGAATAGCGCGATATGAAACTCTTCCACTGGGAATTGCGTCTGCATCAAAATGAAGTTTAATGTTTTTGTTTAAAGGTAAGTACTGAGCGAATATCAGATGTTACGTGCGTATAGTAACGATATAAAATTAATAACAGAGATATAAATGGCAATCGGTGACCCTTGCTGAGTAATGCACCTTACTTTCGCCCTTATGCCTGCGTTTGTTATTTTTTTTCCTTTGTTTTCATGTCAGAAACGCTAAGCAGCATGTATCCTGCCTGTCCCAGCATGACAGAGATACCATACGGCATATTTGAATGCTGCATGTATGACTTTTGTTTATTGGCATGGCTTCATTTGATTTGTTTGTAGTACGAACTGACTCTGGTGGCGTCTGACAGCCTAAATGAGCAATCGACTAAGGTGGTAATCCACGTGAACGACGTCAACGACCTCCCGCCGGTGTTCAATGCGACACTGTACCAGGCATCCCTGCAGGAGGAGTTCTCGGGCCCGCACCCCTACAGACTGCTGCAGGTCAGGCATCTAGCGCCGCCGCCTTCTCGTTAGCTGGTGGTGGAGTAATCTGCGGGCGCGGCCGCTGGGTGTTGGATACTGTAGTACAGTAGCTACACGTCGAGGGAATAGCTGGTGCTTCAGCCAGCACCGTTCTACGCATTTCTTCATACATTCCAACTATACCGTGGTCGAGTCTCCCCCTTGCATAAGTAGACACGCAACTCCACAACTCCTGTTGATGTACTTACCTTCGTTGATTTCGTTATGCCCAGAATTACAGGTTGAAGCCTTCATTTGCTGCCAAAAGTCAAACTGTTTGACAACAAAGACGAAACTTGTTTATTCCGTTAACTTCCAGCTCAAATACAGGGTTATTACAAATGATTGAAGCGATTTCACAGCTCTACAATAACTTTATTATTTGAGATATTTCACAATGCTTTGCACACACATACAAAAACTCAAAAAGTTTTTTTAGGCATTCACAAATGTTCGATATGTGCCCCTTTAGTGATTCGGCAGACATCAAGCCGATAATCAAGTTCCTCCCACACTCGGCGCGGCATGTCCCCATCAATGAGTTCGAAAGCATCGTTGATGCGAGCTCGCAGTTCTGTCACGTTTCTTGGTAGAGGAGGTTTAAACACTTCACCATTAAGAAAAAATGTTGCTTCATCACTGAAAACAAGTTTCCATGAGCTGTTGCAACCGCGCCGAAAATTCAGAGCGTTTGACTTTGTCATCGGGTGTCAGGGCTTGTAGCAATTGTAAACGGTAAGGCTTCTGCTTTAGCCTTTTCCGTAAGACTTTACAAACCATCGGCTGTGGTACGTTTAGCTCCCTGCTTGCTTTATTCGTTGACTTCCGCGGGCTACGCGTGAAACTTGCCCGCACGCGTTCAACCGTTTCTTCGCTCACTGCAGGCCGACCCGTTGATTTCCCCTTACAGAGGCATCCAGAAGCTTTAAACTGCGCATACCATCGCCGAATGGAGTTAACAGTTGGTGGATCTTTGTTGAACTTCGTCCTGAATTGTCGTTGCACTGTTATGACTGACTGATGTGAGTGCATTTCAAGCACGACATACGCTTTCTCGGCTCCTGTCGCCATTTTGTCTCACTGCACTCTCGAGCGCTCTGGCAGCAGAAACCTGAAGTGCGGCTTCAGCCGGACAAAACTTTATGAGTTGTTCTACGTATCTGTAGTGTGTCGTGACCATATGTCAATGAATGGAGCTACAGTGAATTTATGAAATCGCTTCAATCATTTGTAATAACCCTGTATATACAGTGTGACTCAGCTGCTCCTACCACTGGGTTTTATGCAGCCCGCAGCACCTTTGAATGCCACTCGCAAGATTTTCATATTATCTCGCTCTCAATGCGCGAACCGATATTCTTATGTTGTTGTTGTGGTCCTCAGTCCTGAGACTGGTTTGATGCAGCTCTCCATGATATACAGTAAAGCTGTATGCCCTCGGGAAAAATTGCGGCTGTAGTTTCCCCTTGCTTTCAGCCGTTTGCAGTACCAGCACAGCAAGGCCGTTTTGGTTAGTGTTACAAGGCCAGATCAGTCAATCATCCAGCCTGTTGCCCCTGCAACTACTGAAAAGGCTGCTGCCCCTCTTCAGGAACCACGCGTTTGTCTGGCCTCTCAACAGATACCCCTCCGTTGTGGCTGCACCTACGGTACGGCTATCTGTATCGCTGAGGGACACAAGCCTCCCCACCAACTGCAAGGTCCATGGTTCTTATAGAAAAAATAAATAAGACCTTATTGTACGAAATTTAATGGTATATTTTGTACTGGGATTCGTTTCCGCTGAAGGCCATAGTTTTTCGGGTTACTCAACAAAAACACATTTGATGGTCACTTTTGTTCATTTTTCCTGAATAATTCGAAAACTACAGCCTCTAGCGAAAAAAATCTAAGTAAAAAGTTTAACTACATTGATGATGATGAGGTCCCATAATCCGAGGAGCGTAGGGGACGACTCGGGAGACCCGCACCGCCGACTAGGCAAGGTCTTAGTCATTGCTACGACATACAATGCCATTGCCTTAAACCGACCGGTGTGCCCGAGCGGTTCTAGGCGCTTCAGTCTGGAACCGCGAGGCTGCTAGGTCGCAGGTTTGAATCCTGCCTCGGGCATGAACGTGTGTGATGTTCTTAGGTTAGTTAGGTTTAAGTAGTTCTAAGTTCTAGGGGCTGATGACCTCAGATGTTAAGTCCCATAGTGCTCAGAGCCATTTGAATTTTTGCCATTGCCTTACTGCGACCCGTAATGGGGATGAATGATGATGATGAAGAGGACACAACAACACTCAGTCATCTCGAGGCAGTGAAAATCCCTGACCCCGCCGGGAATCGAACCCGGGACCCCGTGCGCGGGAAGCGAGAACCCTACCGCAAGACCACGAGCTTAAATACATTAAATTTCCTAAAAAAAAAGTCCTGTTCATTTTTTTCTGTAGGACTAACAGTTTGTGTGCAGCGAACATGAGAACATGAAAATCTTGAATGTGGTATTTGAAGCTAATGCAGGTAGTTTAATAACCGTATCAGTCCACCAAATTTTGAACATTCTTCCGTAGCACCACATCTCAAATGCTTCAACTCTCTTCCATTCCAGTTTTCCCACAGTCCATGTTTCACTAGCATACACCCGAAACGTACATTTTCAGAAATTTTTTCCTCAAATTGAGGCCTATGTTTGACGCTAGTAGATTTCTCTTGGTCGGGAATGCCCAGTTTTTCCTTAACTAGGCTGCTTTTTACACCCTCCTTGCTCCGTCCCTCATGGGTTGTTTTGCTGCCTAGGTAGCAGATTTCGTTAACTACTTCCTGATCAGCAATTTTCATGTTAAGTTTCTCACTGTTCACATCTGCTTCTCATTACTTTCGTCTTTTTTCGATTTACTCTCAATTTATACGCCATATCCTTTACTAGTAGTATTCCCGCCTTCGCAGTGGAAGTTATAGAAGGGCGTTAGGTGTAGTACAGCTGTAATTATCACTGTTATCATCATGTGATGTAACAGAAAATTCATTACAATTTTTTGAAACCTAACTGGCCGTTTGTCATGCACAACTCCAGCCATTTTCTGAATGCGAAACTTTTCAAAGGAAAGGGATAACCAGGCAGTTTGCCACTTAAAGTTACCTCACCACGAGAGTCAGCTCTTCTTATTCCGTTTCCACCGGCTGTTTACGTTTGTTGTTACGTAAATCATTTTCCTCTAATGAGACACAGTGTAGCTCGCACTGTTATTTCTCTGTCACGAGAGCTGTGGAATGGAATTTTTGGTTTGCATTCCATACCCATCTTACCACCTTATCGGTTGAATTTTGAAAAATTCTTTTGCTGTGGGTCCTGTATTCGCTCCAAACTTCATGTTTATAGGACCGGTGGTTTGGGCTTGGCATCGGGTTGCCAAATCCAAGACACGTCCCCCCCCCCCCCCCCTCCCCAACCTCTCCACTCCTCCCGGCACACACAAATATTGAATTCACCTCAATAGGAACTGAATTTTTCAAAATACTTTCTTAGTCGAAACCAATGGCATTTGTGTAGCATAAATATTTATTTGTTCACTGAAGTATTCAAATATTTCATCTTTGACAAAAAGTCCATAAAAATCTTCGCGGCGACGTTTACGTGGGACAAATAACGCACTCGGTAAATCACTGACTTCTCTCGAGATTTTTGCTATTATGGGCAACAAAGCTTTTAAAGGATAATCTCTGTGAAACTAGCCCCTTATTACACAATAGTTACTTTCGCATACTTGCCGTGCCTTGGATTTTGTCTTCTTACCCTACCACGCCCGTTTATATTCCGACTTAAGAACCATCAAGCAATGTACATCCATTTTGTTTACTTAGCGCAGCTCGGCGGCAGCAGCCGAACGAAATTTTTCCGTGCTAACGCCTGTGTGGTGGGGCATACACTGCGCGACAGTCGGATGCGTTGCAGGTCAACAGGCATGCCCCTTTAACCCAACACACGTCACGTGATCGCCTGCACCCAGGATTGCCACCTCAATGGAAAGCCAAACAAAATCGACTCAGCGCCCCACGAGTTGATACCCGTTCTTGCCCTTTAGGGGTACAATTTTACAGCGTTTTATCATTGGGCGGATAAGTTAAAGAACAAATATTCCATCTAAATTTCGTATCTCTAGGACCACTGCTTTAGGTTGTGCATAAATCCCGCAAAAATCTTTGAACTCGTGTTTCATCTCTTAAGAGTTCGAATTTTCCATAAATCCTTTCATAGCGATCACCTACTTCACACAGAGAATATTCCCTCTTAAGTTCATGTTTCCACGTCCAGTGGTCTAGGCTCAAGTTGTTAAGCCAATCAATCAGTTTCCCCTGTTATACATTTATATATTTTTTATTTAAATTCCTAGAACCTCGTTTGTCAGTACCTCCAGGTAGAATTTGCATTATACAGGGTGATTCAAAAAGAGTACCACAACTTTAGGAATTTAAAACTCTGCAACGACAAAAGGCAGAGCTAAGCACTATCTGTCGGCGAATTAAGAGAGCTATAAAGTTTCATTTAGTAGTACATTTGTTCGCTTGAGGCGCTGTTGACTAGGCGTCAGCGTCAGTTGATGCTAAGATGGCGACCGCTCAACAGAAAGCTTTTTGTGTTATTGAGTACGGCAGAAGTGAATCGACGACAGTTGTTCAGCGTGCATTTCGAACGAAGTATGGTGTTAAACCTCCTGATAGGTGGTGTATTAAACGTTGGTATAAACAGTTTACAGAGAATGGGTGTTTGTGCAAAGGGAAAAGTTCTGGACGGCCGAGAACGAGTGATGAAAATGTAGCACGCATCCATCAAGCATTTGTTCGCAGCCCAGGAAAATCGACTCGCAGAGCTAGCAGAGAGCTGCAAATTCCACAATCAACTGTATGGAGAGTCCTACGAAAAAGGTTAGTTATGAAACCTGAACATCAACTACCCGAGGCGATGGATCGGCCGCCAGGCAGCCCGTGACAGAGCACTTCATCACTGGCCTCCAAGAAGCCCTGATCTTACCCCCTGCGATTTTTTCTTATGGGGGTATGTTAAGGATATGGTGTTTCGGCCACTTCTCCCAGCCACCATTGATGATTTGAAACGAGAAATAACAGCAGCTATCCAAACTGTTACGCCTGATATGCTACAGAGAGTGTGGAACGAGTTGGAGTATCGGGTTGATATTGCTCGAGTGTCTGGAGGGGGCCATATTGAACATCTCTGAACTTGTTTTTGAGTGAAAAAAAAACCTTTTTAAATACTCTTTGTAATGATGTATAACAGAAGGTTATATTATGTTTCTTTCATTAAATACAAATTTTTAAAGTTGTGGTATTCTTTTTGAATCACCCCTATATTAGACATAACTAACTCTCAAATACCTCATGTGATATATTAAAACGATGTACCACTCTGATCCAAATCCATATGCCTACCTGACGGTGGGCGCATTTCTTATCTTTCGAGCTCCTCCCCTCTGCGCGCGCGTTATTAATTAGGAGCAGCTTCCTTTCCCCTCCACCGCCCCCTCACCATCCCGAACCCCTTTAAAAGGTCTATAAGAGTACTGGGATTGAAGAGTGGTGGACTGTGTAGGTAAGACAAAATAATTGGACATTGATAGCAAGGAATGAAGAGGACAAGATATTTGGAACGGCCAAACATCTGATTCCAGTAATTTTAGAAGAAATGTTTCTTACGCAAGAGAGTGGATGATGGAATGTGTGTCACTGTATTATAAGTCATTCCATGACTTGCATGTGGAGAGTAATTACTTTTTAGGTTATTAGAGAAGACCAAAGAAAATTTTCTTAGAAATACAAAACGAATATAATTACGACATTACAGGCATTATCCGTATCACTGAATACAGAAAAAACAGGAAAATATGTATGTTCAAGTAACTACAACACCTCTCGTAGAGATGTCGTAGTTGATAGAGATGACAAGGATGGAATACAATTTCGCAAGAAAACTAGAAGCAGAAAAAGTAGATAGCCAGGAAATAAGGAAATGACAAATGAATAGGCTTTGAAGCTCTACAAGTAAAATGATAAATGAAAACCGAGGCCTAACTTCTTACGTTACTGAACAAAGCTACACTAACGGGCGTAGGCGTTTTAATTCAGTATGTAATATGTAAAACGTAGGCGTAATAAAAAGAAATGGCTTATTTAAACTCCTGACTAATCGGAACAAGTTTCTCTAGAGAACAGCTAAGGCTGCTATAGGCTGCACAGAAAGCACACTTATTCTAAAAGAAATTCCAAGAAAGAAAATAAAACCAAACGAGGCACTTGACGATACCAGTGCACTGGGAAATTTCAAGTAAAACTAATGCACACGTCGCTAGAGACACGCCCCTGGTAAAAAAATTCATGGTATTTAAAAAACCCATGAAAGGACACAGAATGCAAACTTATATGATTCATATAATCAGTTCTTAATTTGTGTGTTCAGAACCTCGGGATACGCGGACAATGGACTAACAAAATATTCTTATTGCCTTAACTGACACAAGTGTTTTCAGAATTTAATATTCACAAGTGATAACACTGTAATTGCCAATACAGGTGATTTACAGACGAACTTCGTGAAGCAGAGCAATGTGAAATGCGCAGATCTGGGCAGAAAGGAAAGATTCTGCTTCCTGGTAAATACTTCGTTTCATGTGGAGTAACTATGCGGACGACATCATGCAATAAATAAAGAGTGTTTACTGTTGAGTATTTTCACCAGTATCAATGTGATGTAATAAGGAAAACAAAATGACTGTATTAAAACAGGATTACATTATGTTGGATACGACTTATTTACCTTGATAAATACAGAAAAAAAGGAAATTAAAGAAAGAACAGCAAGCAAGTTAAATGAAATTCCTTTCAAGCGCAGGAAGAGTATGGGCTTAAGAAGGAAGTTAATTAAAAAGGCTCCCCAAGTAAAAAGTCAGGGAGAAAAGAAACGTAGAACTGATACCGCTCATAGACAACATATATTTTTCTCGTTTACGACGAAAACAGAATGAGGTACATTGAGTACACCAGATCAAACGTAATTGATTGCACTATGAATGTTAGTGATTATTATGTGACGACCCAAAATTAAAAGAACTTCAGGTCCAGTCTGCGGCTCAGATTAACACTTCCTGGTAAGTTACGCAATCGTTCACATCAGTCCTTATTATACTAATCCTACACGGTAAGAAATCTGTACGACGAATGCGTCAGTCCCTCAAAGGAGTGATATCTTGGACTTACCTTTGCTGCAGGTTACATGTTTTCTGCACAACTTAAAGATCTTATGAGAACGTGGAGAAAAAGCGATGATACTTTCATTGTGGGTCATTAAATTAATGACCGTGCTGACAGAATCGTGGAGGGCGTATTCACGCATCAGAGAAAGAGCAAAGTCAGTTCGATAAGGGAGTAATTACAGTAGTTTCATGTCGAGATCTTATCAAAGGTGAGATGTCCTCTGGAACACATGAAACGTATTGTGATACCGTCACGGAATATAAAAGAACAAATGGTATTATTACAAAGGTGTAATGTTTCCACAAAAGAAAACTAAAACTCACTTCCGATTTTCCTCCCATACATTTACATACTAGGTAAGTGCCAGGCTGCAAAAACTAAAGGTTTGCAGTTCGAGCCTCAGTCGGTCCTGAGATGTTTTCTGTAAGCTATCGCATCTTTTGCTTCTGGTAATGATGTGTTAATACGAAAATTGCGGAGCTGCAGTGTGGTTCAGAGTCCATTTCAAACTGTAGTTCCCCTACAACGGGGCGGGTAAGTTAGTCTGTAGATTGGAGGAAGGACAAAGACTAGGAAAACACTGTAGTTACCAAACTTCGGATTGATGATAGCTTTACTTTGCTACCTTTATAGTACTGACAGAAGTTCAAAATAATTTTGGTAAAATCCAATTCAGTGTTGATGAAAAAGCCAGACAGCGTCTACCAGTAAGTCCTCACCTGCGATTCGTTAAAGAACAGAACTCCAGTGTATAAAACAGCTTCAAACGTCTAGTTACAAATGAGTTAATGTGTTCAAATATTTGAAGTTATCCACTTAATACCTTTTGCGCCTTAGACGCAAAACCATAATTTTATATCATCAACAACGAACGTTTAGTTAGCTATAAATTCCTTTCCTTTCATTACCTTAAGCGGGTGTTAGCGAGGAAACACGTAAAAAAGTTTGAAATGCTGTTTAAAGTTTGTTGGAAGTCACCAAGTCCTCTTATTGCCAAATACGGGATGAGTGGGTTTTCGGTAAAATGCGCTCCGTTTTAAGTAAAAGCTAGTCTTTCATGCGTGCGTCAGTGAACCGCGAAAGTCAACAGAGTACTATCAGTAACATCAAATATATCAACCGATATTGCGAACATAACAAAAAAAAAATTCAGAGGCAGTACTTCTCACCACGTCCTCGTACATTTTCGCTGTTCAGGAAGTCAAACTGTTGCATGAGGCATAATATTTTAGTTTATTACTTCTTCGCTACTAACTGTATTTGCAGCACTTTTTGCAGACAGTATCCACGTATACCACTGGACATACGTGCAAAATTACATTATATGACCCACAGCTCAGGACATGCATGAAAAACCAGCTTTTGCTTAAAATGGAGCACAAATTACCTAGACTATACTCAATCAGTGTTTGATAATGAGAGCAGTTAGCATCTTCTTTGTCACTTGCATGCTTAAGGACAGATTTTTAGGATGGTATAGCATTTGTAAAATATTCAGAGGTTTGAAGCTGTTTTATACATGTATGCTCTATTCTTTACAGAATCAGGAGTTTACTCATTTGAAACTATTCCGCAAACCTTCTTTTGAAAAGTAGGATGCATTTGAACATGAAAAATAATAACTTACTTCATGTGTTCTTTTCACTTTCTGTTTGAGTATCGTTGTTTTATTTGAGAATGTAGGACACAGTGGCAGTGCCAGTTCTAAAATATACGGATGTAAACATAGGTTGTTGCAAAGATACAAAAATACAAGCTGCTGAAATACCGTTTTGAGAGCCATGAAGGGATATACAAGAAGAAGTGGCATTAGGAATGAAGAAATTTGCAAGACATTTAATGTTGGATCATTGTTAAGACACAACAAAGCAGTACAGCAGAAATGGTACCCATATTTTCAGCAAATGAATGACGTAAGAATCCCAAAATCTTTGATGCAATGCTGACCAAGAGACAATAGAGATGGACCAAGAAAGTGACAGTGACTGGGTCAGGCAGTTTTGTGTAGCCTGTGCCTGGAAATTAATGGTAGTTTCATGTTATAAAGTATTCATGATGAAATGAAAATTCCTTCACATATTTCAACACTACATAAGCCATTATAAATTTCACTTGTTGTCAACAAGGTGCTCATATTCTGATTTTCTGCAGTAACCTCTGAAGCAAATACTGGTATGCTGCAAATAAAAATGCAAGATTTTTAATAATAAAATTTGTAAATAACTTTTGAATATGACCACTTATTACCAAAAACCAACCAATATTTGTATCCTCTGTATAGTTATTGGAAAAACACTACATGACTGAAAAGTTCAGAGAGGGAATAGTTCCAGTCTTATTTTTTACAATGTCGTGTGTGTGTGTGGTGGTCTTCAATCTGAAGACTGATTTGATTCATTTCTCTATGCAAGCCTCATCTGTGCACAATCACCACAACTTACATCCTCTTCAATCTGTTTAATGTAGTCAAGCCATGATCTCTCTCTACAATTTTGACCTCCTGAACTTCCTTCCATTGCTAAATTAACTATGATATACCTTGAAGCCTCAGAAGAGATCCTATCACCATATCCCGTCTTTTAGTCAAGTTGTGCCATGAAGATCTTTGCCCGTCAGCTTGATTCAGCATCTCTACGTGAGGTATCTGATCTACTCCTCCAGTCTTCATCATTATTCTGTACCACTGCATTACAACAGCTTCTGTTCATCTTTTGTCTGTGTGATTTCCCTACCATCTTTCTTTCTTTTTCCTATTTTCATTTTAAATTATATCTGTGGAGGAGTAAATGAAAAATAATAATTCTGATACTAAATGATAAATCTGAGAAAGAACACACAAGATGAGAAGAGGGGAAAATAGAATGTGTAATATAAGATACAAGACTTCCTATTTAATATTTAGCTGCAGACTTCTTCTCAGAAACAGTAATTGATAAATACATTAACTTTTCGGACTAGAGGCCTTTAATTTTCCAAGGAAAGAAAATATATGACAACGAGACCATAAATTCTTTACACCAGAAAGTCGCGAATCACTTGAAAAGTGTTTTTACTCTCCTGCAGTCCCTCCTTTGATCCACCATCCAGGGTGGCACTTTGTGTAATCCATGAATATTATTATTTCTTCCAACCCTTTATTATCTTTTTTTGAAATGAAAGAACCGCTAGTTGTAGATTCCCCCAAGTCTTGTTTTTCCATGCATTCTGAGTGATGTTCCAACTTAATGTTCATATATTCCTAACTACCCCACCTTTGTCCTGTTTTTCACTACACGAGGAAGGCCCTGGTTTCTATCAACTAGGTACTGTTGTCTGTGAGGGTCAATTTTTGTCACACAACAATTAGAAGTTTTTCTACCTTTCTTTTGTTATTGTTAATTTCAGAGCTTATCCGCAGATTTTAATACAGATTGGGAATACTATAAGTCATACTCATCATTAAATAGAAAGAATCTGCATATGATTAATCAGTAATTATTTCACTTAAAATTGGCTTTCCTGTTCAGAGCTTCATTGGTTTGACTATACAATACACTTGGAATGGAATGTGCCTAATATAATTCATACATTCATCACTTTTCAGAATTCATGCTAAAAAATGAGGTGTATGCATATTTGCATGTTCTTGATAGCATAAATATTGTATCATTGGGGGAATGTTTTTGTAGAATATTGCTCTTCATATCTGTAAATTAAAATTGAATGATTTCTGTAGTGGTTATACATATATTCTTGTTAGGATATTTAGCATGAATCAGCCAGATTTTGAAATTTTTGTCATCCATAAAACCTGCAAAAATAAGTTCTTTTGTATCATTAAGTTGGCAGAGCATGTGCAGCATGATATAATTTAAATTCATTTGCTGCATGCTTCCTGTGTTTCATCAACACAGAAACAACACCAGTAAAATTTCTTTATTTTGTTTAAAAGCATGGTCCAGCTAACAATGTGTGTTGTTAACATTTTAAACTAGTATAATTAATGTAGCTAAGATTTTCTCATTTTATCTGGGTAAATTTTTAACAATAATTCTTTCTGTATTAATTCATTTTTTTATTTTTCTGCTGTTGTAAATGTAATTTTGAGGGAAATATTTTGAGCATAATATAAAATCTAAAACCTGTTCCGAAAAACAATTTAGATTGGACTGCCATGGAGTCAGCTTAATGACTTCAAAGCAAGGAATTAAGAACAAAACTTTAGGTGTGTTTTTAATCCAGTGTGTTTGTTGTGTTGTTTCATCACTGAGGCAGAGATAAATAAGATGGGAAATAAGACAAATGATGATTTTTATAGTTGCTCAATGAAATGTAGGAATAATTCAATGTTCATGCGTTTTCAATTCATCAGAAGTGTCCACTGTGATCATAGTTATAGAACAAAAACAAATAATGCTGTAAAATGGAAGTTTTTAAACTGAATATAAAACCAATAGTTTACAGGTAACAGGAAAATAACATACATCAAAGATAAATACTGGTACATGATAAAGTACCAACAGCACCATTTATTGGCTAGAAGTAACAATATAATAGCTGATTATATAACTTCTGAAGAGACTCTCAGTTTAACATTTCTGAAAAAAAAAAATGTGTTTTTGATGCAATAACTGTTTCTTCTGTAATCTTTATTGGTCACATTCATTTACCAGTCTGGTATTTCAACAGGTCACAGCAACTGATGGTGATAAAGATCGACCACAGAATATTGTCTACTTCTTGACAGGTCAAGGAATTGATCCTGATAATCCAGCCAACAGCAAATTTGATATAAATAGGACAACAGGAGAAATCTTTGTTCTTAAGGTACTGATAGTTTTATAAATGTACATTCTGACACACGTCTGTGCACTCGTATGCAAGTCCACACTAATCTATCCTGTACATGTAACTACTGCAAACTGTATCCATTTGAATCTGCTTACTGTATACACCCCTTGGTCCTCCTCTGCATTTTTTACCTGCCACTGTTCCCTCCAATAACAAACTGACAATTCCTTGATGCCTCAGAATGTGTCCTATCAACCAACCCAATCAAGCAGCACCATATTTTTTTTTTCTCTCCTATTGTATTTAGGACCTCCTCATTAGTTACATGATATAACTGCCAAATCTTTAACATTCTTCAGTAGTTCCACCAAGCAATGTGGTGCAGTGGTTAGCACACTAGACTTGCACTCAGGAAGATGACAGTTCAAATTGACACCTGGCCATCCAGATTTAGGTTTTCTGTGATTTTCCTAAATCACTCCAGGCAAACACTGGGATGGTTCCTTTGAAATGGCATGGCCGATATCCCTCCCCATTCTTGACGCAATCCGAGCTTGTGCTTTGTCTCTAGAGACCTCGATGTCAATGGGATGTTAAAACCAATCTACCTTACTTCCTTCTTCTGTAGTACCACATTTCAAAAGCTTCTATTCTCATCTTGTCTGAGCTGCTAATTGCCCCCATTTCACTATTCTACAAAGCTACAGTCCAGACAAATACATTCAGAAAACACTTCCTGAAACTCAAATTTCTACTAGAGGTTAACAAATTACTCATTTTCAGAAACGCTTTCCTTGTGATAGCTAGTCTGCGTTTTATATCCTCAGTTACTTTCCTGTCCAAATAGCAAACCTCATCTGCGATATTTAGTGTCTGATTTCCTAATATAAATCTGTCAGTACTACCTAAGTTAATTCAGTTACATTCCATTACCCATCACAGCTAAACTACAATAGAGACTGAAACTTATTAATAATGCAAACATACAGCAAACTTTCAAACTTTTGGACAAAAGGAAGTTCAAGAAATAAGTCATATGTATTCATCTCTGTGTTTGTGATAGAATATGTAACTTTTAACTGATGCTTATATACTTTCCACCATATATTGTAAACAATTGTTATCATAATTTCATAAAAGCAATATGGAAATGACAGTTGCACTGTTTCTGAGAGAGATGCCCAAGCATTCACCTTGCATGTTATTACATGCAAATCTGTGTAGTTGAACTAACTTTTAGTAATAAATACTTAGTAAAATTATTGCATTACTATATCTTATTTTGCATATAGCTGATTTAATATTAGTTCTGTTGTTGAACTGATCAGTGTAAATATTTCCTGAATCATTGCCTTTGATTTAAATAAAACTTTCATCAGCTGACAGTTTTTCACATAAAGACAAATGAAAAAGAAAGAAATATTGCACAGACCTGTTATGAATGAGCACTTTCTAGAAAAGTCCATTTTGAAGAAAATGTAGATGCACTGAGATCTCACATAAGGTTATTAGTTTACATATACTGTGATGCATGGATATAAATTTGCCTTATGAACAGTGTTAACTTAACAGATAATTTCCGGTATCTGTCATTTTTAATTTTCATTTTTTTAATTCCTAGCCATTGGACAGGGACCAGCCAAATGGCCGTCCTCAGTGGAGGTTTACAGTTTTTGCTCAAGATGAAGGTGGAGAAGGTCTTGTTGGTTATGCTGATGTACAAGTAAATCTAAAAGATATCAATGATAATGCACCAGTTTTCCCCCAAGGGATATATTTTGGAAATGTCACAGAGAATGGGACTGCTGGTGAGTACTTGTGATTACCAGATATAAGAGGATAAAATTGTGTAAAGATGTTTACCTATTATAGTTGTATTTTCCTGCAGGAATGGTTGTTATGACTATGACAGCAGTAGACTATGATGATCCGAGTGAAGGCACAAATGCAAGACTTATCTATTCTATTGAAAAGAATGTCATAGAAGAAGAGACTGGCTCACCAATATTTGAAATTGAATCAGAAACAGGTGTAATTAAGACAGCTGTGTGTTGTCTTGACCGTGAACGCACACCAGATTATTCAATACAGGTTGTTGCCATGGATGGTGGAGGGCTTAAAGGTGAGTTGTGTGATCAAAACATTCAGGCAAGTAAAAATTAAAACTCTTTCTGTATTAGTCGCACTGCTTAATAAATAGCTTGTGATGTCTAAAATTTTGGATCAGTGCTTTCTTATTGTTTGTGTATTGCAATCATGAGTAGCATATCTGGATTGAACAGTGGAAAGATTAAATAAAAATGGAAACTGAGATTTGTATTTCATGTTTCAGCACCACATGTTAACCTTTCTGATATAAGAACATAATGTAAAACCAAAAGCTTTAAAAGTACCTCCAGTTTTCTCGTGAAACCCATGAACAATTATTCAAAATTTCCTTTTCGATCTGCAAATATAGTGGCATACATTGTAATGTATGGAAAGGAGCTGTAGAGTTTGCTAATAGTTATTCATTTTTTAAGAAATTATTTTTGAAGTTTAAAAGGTTCATAGAAAGAGCAAAATAGAGAAAAAGTTCCTGTGTTCCTAGTTAAAAAAAAAGTCTAGGTGTTACATATATGCAACGCATCATGTAATCATACACTTGCCAGTCAAGAAAGCATACAATACAATATGGAAAAACATCAGTTATTTTATTTTTGTTTCCAAGATATTTATTAAAATAACTTCCACTGATATTCTATCATTGTTATGTCATATTTATGAATATATAACTAACACAATCTGCTACAGTAACATCATATCTGAATTTTGATTAATCTTGTAGTAATGATAAGGGCACTAAGAGTAATTTTCCAGCTATTGGTGGAAATTGGTGTAACAATTCTTAAGACAGAAAACAAAGGTACATCTCACATTTTGCACAAGTAACAAATGTATACCCACCACATCCAATATCTCTGCATTGATTTCTTCTGGCATTCCAATTAGGCCAGGGGTCAGAACATTCACTTGGTACATATTGTTGTGGGATGACAGCCCTGAGACACTTTTTCTTTCTTGTCTCAAGTTGCTGCAGAATGCCATTGCTGGGTCTACCTCTTTTCTGTCCAGATCTTCCTATGTTAAAAAGACACTGCACCACCTCAGTCCCAAACTATTCTGATTCAGGGGTTGCTCAGAAAGTTTCTTCTTTAATAGCACTTACTCACAAAGGATCCAAGCATTTATGACTGAAAGCTCATGCTTATGGTAAAACAGTCTGCAATACCACCTCTTGCACATTAGTGTTATATAGTAATGACCTAGATTATTGTCCATCAAATCTACTCTTCCCAAGTGGTTGTTATACACTGTTAAAATTTTATGACGGTCAATTTCTTCATATGATTTTGAACTTTTAATAGCACCTCAGTTTCTTTTCAGCAGTTTACCTGCGAATGTTGACAGGAAAGTTGTCCTTCCTTATCACAGAAGATACACCAACACTATCCACACTGGACATGAATTCATCTGATGTACCTGCCGATGACTTACTTGGTTCTTTTTCTGCACATAATTTGCAATCAGGAATTCTGTTTGTATGTAATTTTTCTAAAGACAGCGTGCCCTGTAGACACAAATACACCACAAGTGGAGCTCATGTGCAGAAGCTGCCAAAATAAAGTTTACGACTGATATGTTTCAGGATGTGTCTAGTAATTCTGATGACAACATTCCAGTTAGCACTCAAATCTGGCTCTGAAGGAAACTGAAAAACATGATCATTCTCTTGCCCTGTATAGATCTCAAATCTGCAGGCAAATTCTGATTTAGAACAAAGAACAAATAACTTGTAACCTCACAGTTCGTTCTGAATGCAATTCCACAGATGATGTCTGATTTTCATTGCTCACATTTGCTCATCAAGTCACAAACTCTCATCCATTGGAAGTGATGAAAAGCTTTTCAGTAGAGAATCAACAGTTGGTATGATTTTATACAATTTATCATGATCTTTCTCACCTATAGGTATTTGTTGAAAGTTGTCATTAAAATGTAGACTTGCCCGAATTTTTACAAATATATTCAAGGCATATGTTAGTACTATAAGTGGCAAACATCAGTAAACAGATTTTAATCACTTCTCCCCACAAGACTTTGTTATTTGGAGAACTTTAGCTAGATCTGTACAGGAAATAAACAACATTCTTTCATCTGTTATTTTTTGGAGCAGTTCACATTTGAAGAAATATTTGCAAAAGTAGTATGGTGTCTTCAGCTGTGTTATTTCATCAGAATAATCTAAGTTTCTTTTAAAGTTCTGCAGGAATGGTTCTTTCTTTCCAACATAGACTGGATGCTTTTTAAGTTGCTTTGACACTTTTAGGTTCACCTTTCTTGTTCATCGTCTTGTGAGCACAACCAATGGTTTTGCTGTTATGATGCTGAGTTAGTGGTATAACTTAATGAGAAACATTTTCAGTTTCAGCCATTTGAGACACATGTACATTTTCAACACTTTGTGGGGTACTTGGAGGAAAATGGGATAAATCAAAAGTTTCTGTTTTGTCTTCAGCTGAGAAATCATTTTCAGAACTTATGTCACCATTTAATTCATTTGGATTTACTGTGAGATCATCATCAACATCACTGTCGAAGTCACTGAGTTCATCATCACTCACAGAAGGTATATCCAGCTGACCCTGGCAGCAGTGTCTTTCAACAAAAAACCACAGACTGAATAATTGATCCATAACCTAAAAGTCAATGTTAAAAATTAACATAACAATAACTATACCTCCCTAGAAAATAACATCCAAACACAAAAAGCAGACCATTGAATGAGAATATTTACAAAAATTATGATAAGGCAAAGTAGCTTCACCTATACTGTATGTCAGTATCCACACAGTGTTTCATATGTGCAATATACACAAACAATAATATACAATTTGAAACTGAATAATTTGCACAGCTTGTCTTCTCAATTATTGTTGTACATATCTGCTTTAGTTTGTGTGATTTTTCCTTCTTTCTAAACTGGTTCTTACCGAGGCAAACTCAATGTGATATTAAGCAAAATTCACACTCAACAACTTTATCTGCAGTCATACAATGAAGTTACCAGGAGTCTGCAATGCAGCCAATTACTTCACACATAGTATCAGAGATACTAACTATGAACTTTGTTGCATCTGTGAAACTTGGTTTAGTTCATTAAATTCCCACTAGGCATGCGAGAAACAATTTTTCAATCTATGTTGCAGATATGCAACACTGTACAATTAAGGGATAAAAAAGATGAGAAAGGTAAGAAGAACATGTTCCATAATGCAGAAGATTACCTAAAAGTCATTTCAAGTTTAATTATTTCTGAGAAATATTCATTGTCATATATAATTGCTGTGTCATAATTAAAAAGTCTTTATAAAACATGCACCTACATGTGCTCACTGAATTAGACCCAAGGCATAATTTATGGGACACCATAAGAATAATTTCTAGAGGCACCACAGTAATGAATTTTTGGAGTATCATATCAATGTATGTTATTTGTGCATTCTAAATAACATAAAAGTTCACATTTAAATAGTATCACATCTGGGACCTCAGCAGTTTGGTCCCATGGGAACTTACCACCACAAGTACCATGTTTCATCTGAAAAATGTTGTATATATGATATGCTTTACAATAATTTTCTGATGATGGAAGATCATACCACAGAATTCTCCATGTGGGAATGAGCACCAAGACCTATGGGTTAGTGGTTACAACAAACCAAATACATTGGTGACCATAAAGTGTCATTACAAAATATCTACTGCAAGTGGGGACATCAACAGGAAACGAGAATCACATGAGTCAGCTCCTCTGTTGTCAGAATAATTTTTTAAAGATCTTTCACAAACCAAGATGAGTTCATGGGGGCACATAAGATAGAGTCATTTTTCTCATTTATCTCTCTTTTTGTCATCTGTGCTTTGTACATTTATGGTGTTTCTTCTGTACATTGTTCCATTACCATGTCGAATCATCTCTTACCTGGATGTTCCACAACACTGTGTCCATCAAACAAGTCACCAACATATATGCTTCTCCTCAATACACCTATGACACACTTCTCTCATTCACTTTGGCTTTGGTCTTCATCCACTGTATTCTTTCGCGTTTTAAAAATATTTTGAAGGATGTTTATTTAGCCATACAGTTTTCCATTTTTTGTCACTTTTATTTACCTTGCATTAAGTGACAGCATTCGTTTTTGCTCAGTTTTTGAACACTTTAAGTAGCTGATATTTGATCTCACTCAGCAGATTTCTTTGTTGCATTCCACATTGCAGGACGAGCAAAAGGGGGGATGGGCAACATTAGAGGAAGGTAAGAAGGAGAAAGAGAAAATACAAAGTGTTAAGAGGCAAGTGAATGGGTTGTAGGATGATCAGGTATGATTGGAAGCTGAAGCAACAGGCAGAAGGAGAAGGAAATAGAAAGAAAGAAAGAAAGAAAGGAAACAAATAGATTTTAACACAAAATTCAACTAATACAATTAGAGAAACAACTTCCTTCTCAAGGCAAAGGTCTTGTGTGATACCAAGAAGATAGAAGTTCCTGCTGTTGCATTAACAGTGCATGAGAGACTGTCTGTAGAATATACCAAAACTGTTATTTGCTTCTTCTTCCTGCTTCTCTTTCTATCTGTTGTCCTTTCTTCTTATGTATTGTCTACTCCTTCTGCCCTTCTCTTACATGTTGTCTTACATGTAATCATATCTCTCTCTCTCTCTCTCTCTCTCTCTCTCACACACACACTTTCTCTCTCTCTCTGCTCTTGTAGTATATGTTAGTATATGATGCTGTTTAGTACTTGACTTTATGTTCTTTTTATTGGTTAAAAATCATTTAACTCATATGGTTATAGTAAATAAACTGTTGTTGCTACACTCTCTCTTTGTTATTGCCCCAGTTTTTCATCAGCTACAAAATCAGTTTGTAATTTTCTTCCTTTTATTTTTCATTGTCAGTAAAAAGCCATAAGAGTTGAAAGCTGTAATGTATATATTTTTCTGTATGATAACTATTTAATATAGAGATGAAAGTACTATGTTGAATTTGTAGTATATTAGATGTTTGAGTAGTTTATCAGAACTGACAACTGATTCCATCACATTTATTCGTTTGTAGGAACTGGAACAGCTTCTATAAGAGTAAAAGATATTAATGATATGCCACCTCAGTTTACAAAGGATGAATGGTTTACTGAAGTTGATGAAACAGATGGAACTAACTTGCCTGATACTCCCATATTAACTGTAACTGTTCATGATGAAGATGAGACAAATAAATTCCAGTATAAAGTGAGTCTATTCTAAATAGCAGCCATGCTTATTTACGTATCTGTTATCTTAATGAAAAATAAGGGACGTTTGAGCAGAAATACTAATACAAGACTATTTTAGGTTATCGAAAACAGTGGTTATGGTGCTGATAAGTTCACTATGGTAAGAAACAATGATGGAACAGGATCGCTAAAGATAGTCCAACCATTGGATTATGAAGATCAGCTTCAGAGTAATGGATTCCGTTTCCGGATACAAGTCAATGATAAGGTATGTTACATTCATCTTTTAACAATTCTCTTGAAAAACAGTCAGTCATCTGAAAAACACACTTAACACGCCATGAGGCCGTGGCAAAATATATGATAAAATCTTTCACGCATCAGAAATAAATTTTGTAGATTTTCAGATTAACAAATATTATGTTTACAGGTTATGCCCTAAATTTAGTAACTGATTAGTTTCAAAATGAGAAAAATTTATCTTTAATCTTTCTTGAAAAATTACCTTATTTTTCTTAAAAAATCACTAGTTGCAGGTTTTGTTACCACATTAATTTCGTTTGACATTTAATATCCTAGTAATATGAAATATTATCATCTGTATTACAATTGATCTTGTAATATCCTACTCGTACAAATTTTAAAAATGAATTTTACAAGACAGTTGCAAACTGAAACATAAGCTTTATATGTGTCTTTGTTTTTCAAGTGTTGCATGTATTCCCTTTAGAATTTATAAGACAGACATTTCTGCAAGACTTGAATATTGTTCATCTCCATTTGCTATGTTTTAATGAGTGGCAATAGTGCCTCAGTATGCAGTATATAGCAAATGCCCATATTTGAACCTCAGTGTGAAAGGGCTCAGGCATATATAATACAGAAAACAATCTCTTGTTGCACATGTGTGTTTGTGTATACATTTGTGCCTAATATTTATAAGTAAATGATGCTTTACAATCTGGCAAGGTATTTCAATGACTGGGCCCAAAAAATCCATATGGTAATGTCAACAAACATTTGTGGTATTCTTACAGCCTCACTAGATGACCATGTCATCATAAGATACTGTATGTAACATGAACAAGCAATCTGCTTAATCCACAATTTCATAGAATTTCCAATTTCAGAAACAGAAAGCTTATCACAGTAAAATAACTCTTACTAAAAATGATATTGCTTCCATAAAATGGAACAAGTTTTCATATCTGCGAGAAGAGCCTGAGAGAAGTGCAAAAAGTTTTAGATATTATCCAGCACTTAAAGTTAAGGTTCTGGTAGTATTGAGATGATCTTGGGCTTAAATAGTGTGATTTTAGACACTGAAAGTGAACTGAATGCCACTCATGGATTAGGCTTTAAGCCTGTTCTAATAGGCCAACTGTTGCTTACAAGGTAGTTTGAGGAGTTACCTATGAACATAGGACATGTGATAAGCATGTTGCCAATCCCTCCAGCCATTATTGTGAGTAGGTGAGTCCTGATGATGCCTCTGTTTCTTTATTCAAACAGCTTCTCATTTGGCCTCATGGTCCTCATTCCAGACCTGTCTGTGTTCCACATGGAAGGCAGAGCTGCTAACAATTTGGCTACTGAGAAGTGATTGACTGTAGTAGTGACAGTTACTCCTCTATGATCTACATTATATCATACTGTTAATGTGACTGTGCTACCAGAAGATTCTGTCATTCATTGCAATGAGCATGTTTTAAGCTTTTCGTTGGACTGTACAATGGTAACTTTCACGAAAAGTTGGATTTTGTGTCTCTCTGGTTCTGCAGACAACATTAATAAGTTTGAATTATGCTTCTGATTTCTTTAGATGTAGAATACTGCTTCTAACTTGTCCTAAATTTCTCTGACGTACATTTCTTTTCAGGGAGAAGACAATGATAATGATAAGTACCATGTGGCATACTCCTGGGTCGTTGTAAAACTGAGGGACATCAATGACAATAAGCCACAATTTGAGCGTCCAAACATTGAAGTGTCTGTATTTGAAAGTGCTGAATTGGGGAAAACCCTTGAAACCTTTAAGGCCAGTGATCCAGATCAAGGAGGCAAAAGTAAAGTAAAATATGCCATTGATCGGACATCAGACAGAAAGCGACAGTTTTCTATTAATCAAGAGGGCACTGTATCTATTCAGAGGAAGCTTGACAGAGAAGAGACACCGAGGCATCAGGTAACACAGATAAAAGTTCTTGATAGATCTTAACTTAGAGTATAGTATAATTTAAACTTACTTCTAGCAAGCTCATAAAATCTCATGGTTGTGTAATTATTTTCCCTTAAGAATGCCTTCTATTAATTTAATCCCATAATAGCCTTTCTTAGATACAGTGTAATCAAAGAAACTTGTAAACTGTATTTATATTCAAAACAATTCTCATGTATACTTTAGTCTTGAAAACAGTGCATGTGGGATTGAAGAATAAATGAGAATTGTTTTAAGATACACATTTTGTTAGACTTTGCTGTGAGAAATAGTCGTACACAAATTCTTCATTAATGGGAAATATTTTTTGGAAAGTAACTAATATTAAGAGTTAATTATAAAAGTCCACCCATATTTTTATTTAAAAAGATGTTATTTCCTTAGCCATTTCTCACCTTAATAATTGTACATGTATGTTTCTTCCAACTGAGGCTTTGGTTCTTGCCAGTAAAAAAATAAGTGCAGTAAGAAAGTGGTTGTACTGGATGATACTAATCTATAGTACATGCTGTGATTTGAGTTATCAGAAGAATATAATAGATGGAAATGAATTGTGGTAAGGCAAGAACAGACTTGAAACAAAGAAATGCAAAAGATGGAATCTGAAGCAGAAGAAGTATTTGAAACTTGGTATAAGCATTTCTTCGTATGTCACATTTCATGTAAACTGCTGGAGTAATGTCGCATCCACTTCCCTTTGTGGTGATAACAGATAAGAGGGCATCACAAAATGTAACTGAATTATCTGAAACAGCACATCCCGGAACATCAACACTGTTAGAGGTGACAGTGTTCAATTACTGAACTGACAATATTCTGATCCAGGTCCTATAAATTTACTGTGCCCACAAATTTTAAGTTAACTGGAACCAAGAATACTCTGCATTACCTCAGTTTTGCTGAGCATTATGTTCATACATGCAAATAATTACCCAAAAACTATAACATTATGAATGATCACTCATTATCCCAAATCAAACAGATAACCACTGATAAAATATTCTCCTAAAAAAACTGAACAAGCTGTGATGTGTGGTTAATGCATAGCACGTAAGATAAATCAGCAGAGCACAATAATTCAAACAAGATCAAATGCAGAACAAAAAAACATGGAAATGCAGATAAAACACTTACATAATACATAAACAAAGAATCACTGGCAATTAAAAGCAAATAAAAGGGACTAAAACTGTTTAACTATTGAAACTTCCTAGCAGATTAAAACTGTGTGTCGGACCGAGACTCGAACTCGGGACCTTTGCCTTTCGTGGGCAAGTGCTCTACTATCTGAGCTACCCAAGCACGACTCACACCCCGTCCTCACAGCTTTACTTCTGCCAGTACCTCGTCTCCTACTTTCCAAACTTTACAGAAGCTCTTCTGCGAACCTTGCAGAACTAGCACTCCTGAAAGAAAGGATATTGCGGAGACATGGCTTAGCCACAGCCTAGGGGATGTTTCCAGAATAAGATTTTCTCTCAGCAGCGGAGTGTGCGCTGATATGAAACTTCCTAGCAGGCAAAGGTCCTGAGTTCGAGTCTCAGTCCGGCACACAGTTTTAATCTGCTAGGAAGTTTCATATCAGCGCATGCTCCGCTGCAGAGTGAAAATCTCATTTTGTTTAACTATTACCTAAACTAGAATGAGATTTTCACTCTGCAGTGGAGTGTGCACTGATATGAAACTTCCTGGCAGATTAAAACTGTGTGCCGGACTGAGACTCGAACTCGGGACCACTTGGTAGAGCACTTGCCCATGAAAGGCAGAGGTCTCGAGTTCGAGTCTCAGTCCGGCACACACTTTTAATCTGCCAGGAAGTTTTATTACCTAAACTGTTTAACTTTTACCTTGTTAGTATTTATAGCAATACTTGCAATAATGCAGACTGTGCCATAAGTCAGTGAGTTTGCAAAATTGTTATGATTATAGAAAGAAATAAGTTAATGGACAAAATCAGGTTTTAAATACTATTCTGAATGTTACTATTAAAAAGAAACCAACATTTACAGTTATATAAAATTGATCACCATGGAAAGCTACTCTTGCTTATGCATATTGAGCTTTTACATCACTGATTAGAACAATACAGTTCACGGTGTCTCTTAGTCAGTGTTTCTTCAAAACAGTTTCCATTTATCTGATGCTTTTGGTGAGTTGTCGACGTCCACCTCATTAGTCCATAATCCTTCAGCACGTAATCCAGTAATTGGCATTGTCTTGCTGAGCTGCTTGATCTGGGGTACCTGTTACAAGTCTAACAGGAATGCTCAATGTTTGCAGAATTAATTCCATTTTGCATATGTGTCTGCAACGACAAACATAAGGCAAATTCCAAATTAACTAGTGATTGGCAAAATTCTGTTTCCTACACTGATAGACATTTGAGGACATGAAAGTTATTTAAAAGGTAGTTTACAGCTGTTTGTAAAAATGACTGTAAAGCAAATAACTTTACATATTGACATGGTATACAAATGATTTTAAGGTTTAAAAGTAACCAATCAACAAATAGATAGTATGCCACGTCATTGAAAGGCAAGCCCAGTTGAGCTGCTGTGCTGTCACAGTAGAGTCAGCCAGGACAATGTGTCCATGCAGATATATGTGAATATATGTGTTTATCATACGTGTATGTGACTATAATGAAAGCTAGCAACATTCTGATTCTTGTTTATGTGCCTGTTGATGACTCAGAACCCCAACTATTTCGTGAGTTGTGTCTTCACTGCTTAAATTGTTCAAATTTACACATACAACTATCATTTTTAAATTCCAGGTAAGTGTATTTATTTGTTGATTTGCTAAGTTCTGTATTATATTAATTAATGTCTGTTTCTTTAAATCTATTATTTTCTTCATGTATGATAGATCTAAGCTTCCTCTGTTAAGGCACATTATTAAATAAGTTTCATCAAATGAAGTTCACTTTTCTTTTTCTTCTTCTACAGCTTATTTTTATGAATTATTATTATTGCAAGCATGCTTATTGTAAACACACATTTTGAAATTGTACTGATTTTTCCTATGTCTTTAGGTAAAAGTCTTAGCTATTGATGACGGAGTGCCACCGAAAACAGCAACAGCTACACTCACTGTTATAGTTCAAGACATAAATGACAATGCTCCCACATTCTTGAAGGATTATAGACCTGTATTACCTGAGCATGTACCGCCTCGGAAGGTAGTAGAAATACTTGCAACAGATGATGATGACAGATCAAAAAGCAATGGACCACCATTCACATTCAGGATGGACCCCAATGCAGATGATGTTATTCGTGCATCATTCAAAGTTGAACATGATCAAAGTAAGTAAATATATCATGGTTTTTGCAAAATAAAATTTAGAATTTTACACAGTAGTAAAATCAGAGAACAAGGAACAGCTTGAAGAGCAAATGAATGTTAGACAAGAAAGAGAGGAATATTTAGAAATCTGGTACAAGTAGCACAGATAGGAATTACTAGATGCTGTGCTATGGCTTTGTTTTAATTTAATTTTTTTTTGACAGAATGGTGCATCTGTGTAATTATATATTGTTTTGTTCACACTTTATGTAATATCTGTTTATTGTGTCAGCTGTTGAGTGAGTGACATCTGTTAAAATGTGTAGTGGTCATGTGGCTATCAAAATTTGCATTCTGATAAATTTAATAAATTATGAGACAGATCTGCTGACTAGTATTTTCCTCCAGGAGAAAAAATATTTAGTGCTGCTGATAGACACATATAAAAGTAAAAGAGGTACATTACATAGCTTTTGGAATTGTTAGTTCCTTCCTTATGGAGGAAACAGGGATAGTCTGGGGAAGCTTAAAAAGGAAGGACAGATTGCTTAGACCTCAGGGTGAGAGAGACCCACCTGCAGTGAGGATGAGGTACACAAAGATGTAGGCTGAGGTGTCAAAGACAAAAATTGTGCTCTCGATTTTCACTTAACGTCATATCACAGGTGGTGTTGGAAGTATGACTGTACCCATGTGTTTATGATTTTATATAGCTTATTAGGTGTTTCTCTTTTATTCCTTGGAGAAATGCCAAAGACTCCTCATTTTTAATACATCCAAAAAACATTTGTATTTATACTGTTTTAATTACAGTTTAAGCTTTAACAAATGTGAACTTGTAGTGCACTGTGGAAAGACATAATCTAATCACAGATGTGACCACAATGTTATGGATAAGACACAGAAAAATGAATGAGAAAATATGATCTATCAAAAGTTTAGGACTATTTCAGGATAGAAAATGAAATGTATAAGCAGTGAGCAACATTATTATAACTTATCACTGAATTTTTGCACGTCTTCACATTATTAGTGGACAAATCACATCTGTGAACATGAAAATTTTGGAATTTGAACATTTGGAATAATCATAATACAGTCAAACCTGGATAAGTGACAGTTCAAGGAACCACTTATTGAAATTTCTCACTAATTGAAGTTCAGATATAGACTCTCTCATATTTAGAAGTTTTTCTTAGTCATGGTTTAGCAGTTACATGTCTGACCTGGAGAAGTTTAAGAAAAGGGTGTAAGTTATACTGTATTAAGTTATAATGCAATTTTTAATGTCATTTACTGTGTACCTGGCTACATTTACTGAAAGATATCTGTCAGCTTTCTTTGTATTTCCAGTTTGTTATTCCGAATATGGTTTTCAACCTCTCATATCTTTTCAAAAACTGACTCACCTGTCGAAAAATCAAAAACATATGCGGACGTCTTCTAATCTATTTGAAGCATATTGCTTTTTGGGAATAGCATTTATTCCTCTTCAAAACAGACATTTGTGTGATAGAGTCTATTATTGTTACTTTTTCTGTCTTTGGATATGTTGACATAATCAGTAACAACATTGTCATCCGTATATTGTCCGACACCTGTCATTGTTATTTGTTGTTGCTGGGCCTAATTTCAGTATTTTTTCCTCTGGCTCGAAATATTGGCTGCCTTACAGATCTAAATCCAGGTTCCTTGAAACAGTTCTTGATAATACCGTCATTAGCTGGCGACTGGGCTTTCGCAGCAAATTTCATACCAAGAACTATATTTATCTCGGGATCAGTGTCGTTGTCCAGACTAGTCAGAATGTTTCTGATGATGTCTTTGTGATAATGATACCACAAGTGTTGAACCAACTGATGGCATTGGGAGGTAAAGAAATGAATTTCACATTTATGAGTGTTGATACTTCTGTGTGGGTAGAACAGTTGTCAACAAAAAGAATGATTTTTCTTCTGTTGTTCTTACTTTCTCCTTCACCTTTATTCAGCAATACCTTAAATATTTCCCTTATCCGCCAAGCCTTCATGTTTCAGGTAGTAAGTTTAAAGCTGCGAATACTTAAATTACCATACCATAAATTTAACCCCTCTCTTCATGCACTATCATCAAAAGCAGCTGGAAATTAAAATTACTAGAGAGGAATTATTAAGCGTCCCATTCAGTACAAGACTAGTGATGGCTATAATTGCTCTCCTTCAGTTTGGGCTGCCGCCGACATTCACAATAGTTGACTCTTATATCTGTTTGTATGTGTGTGTGACCCACTCTACACAGAAGTTGAACTGCAATTGTTCCACAGGTACAACGATTATAATCTCAGCACAAACAGTGTTGTGTGTGACCTGAGCATTGCCTGTTCTTAAAATAAAAGCATCAGAAAAAAGATTAACATAAAACTTTCAAACTGAGAGATTAACTGATTAGCTAGTACTTACCTGCCAATAGACACACATAAAAATACAAGAAACTATCTTAGCTTTTGGAACTATTAGTACCTTCTTCTGGGAGGAAAAATGGGTAGGTTAAGGAAAGCAATAAAGGAGGGGCAGGTCCCTCTGACTCCAGGGTGGGGATCCACCAGTCATGAGGATAAGAGGAGACGAAGTTCTAAAAACTTCCTTGTACTTTTATATGACTTTATTGACAATAATAAATATTTTGCTCCCTGAAATACAGCAACAGCAAGGTCCTACAAGTATGCTGTTTTTGATACAGCTACAAACTTCAATTCAATATACACACCAGGCATAGAAAAGAATAGTGAGGTGCTGTGCACTTTGTTTACATTTTCTCCTCAAATGTGAATGTTTTAGCTGGGAGCTGCTTGGCAACTTGTAAAAGGATTATCAGATTTCAATTCTGTTGAGTACACACATCTTGATCTGCTGGTTTGCATTCCCCAGCTGCTTTCTTAAAAACTGAATAATTACATCTTTTAAAAGCCTTTAACCAACAATTACCAGCTGTAAAAGTTTTGTGGTAAACTTTTCTGTCCAACAGTAGTCCAAACACAGGAATATTTTTATGGAGGGTTTGTTTGACGCATATCGTAAGCCATTTTCCTATTGTAGAAAATTCACTACTTAAGTTTATCTCTGTATTTCCATATGCCTCAGAATGCAGAGACATTATGGGATCTTTCTCATTCACAATCTTATGAAGGGTGGATTGAGGCAAGACATTTCACTCTAAAACACACTCACAATTCTATGTTTATTATTTGATGGAGGTGTTGTAATATATGCCTGAACATACTGAGAATATCATGCATCTTCCTCAGCAACTAATGCCTGCTTAGTTTTTCTTTGTTTCCTAAAACACTGGTGCTGTGTAACGAGGGGAAAAAAGGCAATGTGTGTATGTCTGATGTATGGAAATGTGATTTATGCACACACTTGCAATTCATCCAAATTCAGAAAAATATAGCAATAGACATATTTGAATGTATGGATAACGTGACTGTAGGCAAAGCGAGCATTTCCTGGATATCAGTCTCTCTTATGAAGATGAAGATGTCTGGTGGTTTCACTTATTGAGTTATCTCACTTATTCAAGTCCGAATATGTTCATAATAATAATAATAGTATCAAGTGGTTTAACAAAAAAACTTGTGTAGAAACATTTGCTTTTTTTCTTGTAGAGGGTGCTAATGGAGATGGAATGGCAGTTGTTTCGTCACTCCGATCATTTGACCGAGAACAGCAGAAGGAGTACTTGATTCCCATTGTTATAAAGGATGCTGGTAATCCTGCAATGTCTGGCACTAGCACACTTACTGTAGTCATTGGTGATGTCAATGACAACAAAATGCAACCTGGTTCAAAGGAAATATTTGTCTACAATTACATGGTATGAGAATTATTAAACATGTTCAGTTTCCTAAAATATTTTCACATTACTTTTACACTTGTACATTTTTAATTATATATAAAATAATGGTTACCAATGTTCTCTGTGGGTCATGTATTTACAAAAGAAAATATTCAAAAGCTATGATTTTTTTTTTTTTTTGTGTAAGATGGAATTCATTGACAAATTTTTGAAGCAAGATATTCTGAATTAGCGGGCTAAAAATAAATGTAACTGTTTGTTGTTTGTTAAAATTACTTCATGTTTCTGTATTAATTGTTTACATATTTCATTCTTATCTTTTAAATTAGGGGCAGGCTCCGGACACAGAAATTGGACGTGTTTATGTTTATGATCTGGATGATTGGGATTTGCCAGACAAGAAGTTTTACTGGGAAGGAATAGATCATCCCAGATTTAAACTGAATGAAGATTCAGGCATGATAATTATGAGACATGGCACACAGGATGGCAGGTAATTCTAAAAGTTTCAAAATGTCAATAATGAAATTCATTTTAAGAGATGGGTTATGAAGACCACAGAATTTTTGGAATTTTTCAAGGATGGCATTTTGTGGAATAGAGGTAATTCTTTAAAGAAGGGTTAGAGGTCAATGTCCTGTAAACCTGAAGGTTGTCAGAAACAGACTTTAAGAAAATAATTTGATCATTCAGCTGAAGATATTTCTGAAAAATCACAGAAAACCTAAATCTGTCAAACTGAAATGTGTCTATTGTTGTAGTGCATGAAGCACTAGTAACCTCTCTTCATCTCCTCCTCAAACACACTCTTCAAATTAGAATCAAATACTTCTGATTCGTTCACAAATTTGAAACAGTTGCAGTAGATATTGTCATTTTTCTGGTTGATACTTTGCCCATCTAGTACAAATTTGTGCCCTGTAATATGATGTGACTAGAAAAGGTAGAAAGGCTATTGACAATGTTTTGATACTGCATCTACATCTAAGTTTATACACTGCAAACCACATAAAGTGAATTGCAGAGGGTACATCCCATTGTACCATTTCTAAGGTTATTTTTGTGTTTCGTTCTCATATGGAGTGCAAGAAGAATGGTTGGCTGGATGCCTCTGTGCTCACCATAATTAGTCTAATATTGTCTTCATGATCCCTGTGGAGCTTTTAGCACATTCCTAGGTTTGTCACATAAAGTTGGTTCCAGAAACTTTCTTAGTAGGCTTTCAGAAGATAATTTGCATCCTTCTTCAAGCATGTGCCAGTTCATTTCTTTCCGAATCACTATGACACTCTCCCATGGGTCAGACAAACCTATTACCAGTCATGCTGCCCTTTTTTGTATACATTTAATATCCTCTATTAGTCCTGTTTGGTATGGTTCTTACATACTTGAGGAATATTCAAATATTCAAGGACGGGTTGTATGAGTGTTTTGTATGCTATTTGGTTTATAGGCTGAATCCCTTTTATTATACCAATGGAATGCAGTCTGCCACCTGCTTTACTTATGACTGAGCTTATGTGATCATTCTATTTAATATCCCCATAAATTGTTACACCCAGATTTTTTTATGAGTTGACTGATTCAAACTGTGACTCATTGATATTGCAGTCATAAGATGATGCTGTATTTTCATTTTGTGAAGGGCAAAATTTTATATTTCTGAACATTTAAGGCATATTGCCAATCTTTGCACCACTTTGAAATATCATCAAGACTTGACTGAGTATTTATGCACCTTTACACAAACAGTGCTTTGTTATAGGTAACTGCAGCATCTACAAAAAATTTGTCTGCTAGGTCATTAATATGCCCAACTGAACTTAACAACCTCATTTTCATCTTACAGATATTCTGGGATTTTCACTGAAGTGACTACACCTCGATGTATTTGCAATTGCATTTTTCATCAATTATTGATTAAATCAAATCCAGTTATCCCACAAACATTCATTCTTGTAGCACTTCATTCTGTATTATGATGAAAGTTCTTGTCACTTGTTTGATAGAGTGTGATTTGAAGACACTAGTATTATATCTTGTAGGGCTGGTCAAGGTATAAGCTCCCTTTAAATAAGTAAAGGAGCAGTGAAGCAAAGGTACTGGTAATGAATTAAAGAAACTCTGGAAAACCACTTTAAGGATAACTGCATCTGAATCTGACTTGGGCTTCTCATGAAACTTACAATAGAGAGAGACGTGATAGAGAACAATAACAAAGTGACAAGGAGATGTGCAAGAATTAGGACAAAAGAAGGAAACAGAGATGGAGAGCACAGGCTGTCCAAGAATCTGACAGAATCCACTTGCTGTTTTGGCCTATAACTAAGAGGCTTCTTCTCACATAATATCCAACTCAGCTTTTTCACTGAGGTGACAAACAGTCCTGGGGTAGCAATATGCTCATATAAAGGTGGTGATAGCATCCTGTACACAAGGTATAAAAGGGCAGTGCATTGGCAGATCTGTTTTTTCTACTCAGATATTTCATGTGAAAAGATTTCTCACATGTTTACGGCCACCCAATGGAATGAACAGACTTTGAATGAGGAGCGGTGGTTAGAACTAGATGCCTGGAACATTCCATTTCAGAAATCATTAGGAAATTCAGTATTCCAAGATCGACAGCGTCAAGAGTGTGCCGAAAATACCAAATTTCAGGCATTGCCTCTCACCATGGACAAAACAGTGGCCAACTGCCTTCACTTAGTGACAGAGAGCACCAGTGTTTGCGTAGAGTTGTCAGTGCTAACAGAATAGTGACAATGCATGAAATAACCATTGAAGTCATTGTGGGATGTATGACAAACTTATCTATGAGGACAGTGCAATGAAATTTGGCGGTAATGGGCTACAGCAGCAGATGACCAATGCATGTGCCTTTGCTAACAGCATGACCTCATCTACAGCAACTTTCCTGGTCTCATGACCATTATGGTTGAGTCCTAGGTGAGTGGAAAACCATGGCCTGGTCAGATAAAAACCAGATTCCAGTTGACAAGAGTTGATGATAGGGTTCAATTGTGATGTAGATGTTACGAAGCCATGGAACCAAGTTGTCAACAAGGCAAGCTGGTGGTGGCTCCATAATGGTGTGCGGTGCGTTTACATGGAATGGTCTAACTGAACTGATCATTAAATGAAAAAGATTACTTTCGGATTCGTGGAGACTATTTAATCCATTGATGGACTTTTTTTTATGGATGATAGTGCATCTTGTCACCAGGCCATAATTTTTAATGTCTGGTTTGAAGAATATTGGAGACAGTTTGAGTAAGTGATCTGGCCACCTAGAGAATCTGACATGAATCCCTTCAAACATTTATGGGAGATAACCAAGAGGTCAGTTAATGCAGAAACACCTGAACCAGCAACACTTTCACAATTATGGATGGCTGTAGAGGTAGCATGGCTCAGTATCTGGGCAGGGGACTTCCAATGACTTATTGAGTCCATGTCATGTCAAGTTTTTGTTCTATGCTGAGCAAAAGGAAGTCCATCATGATATTAGGAGGTATCCCATGACTTTTATAACTCAGTGTATTGCTTAATCTCACATATAAACTATTCATTAAATATGGTATTATTATATCTTTCTAGGTATAATTTGAGGTTCAAGGTGTATGACCGTAAACACACTCAGACTGATGTACAAGCAAACGTAACAGTCATTGTCAGAGAGATTCCTCATGATGCTGTTATTAACTCTGGCTCTATAAGAATAGCTGGTATTACAGATGAAGATTTCATTAGAGTGTGGAACTACAGGGTATGTAGACTGGCTGTGATTTATTTTTTTATTTGACATATAGTTTTATACCAACTTCAACACACTGTCTTTGTTCTTGTAGACACAAAGTCTTCAGAGGAGCAAAGCTGATCGATTCAGAGACAAACTAGCCGAATTGCTCGATACAGAAAGGGAGAATGTTGATGTTTTTAGTGTACAGTTACGAAAAAAGCATCCACCTGTCACAGATATTAGATTTGCAGCCCATGGCTCCCCATACTACAAACCTGTGAGACTGAATGGACTTGTGCTTATGCACAGAGAGGAGGTAGGCTATACATAACTTTTTTTTGAGAGTTCTTATGGTGAAAAATGCATTTTTGTTTGGTTTCTTGATTTATGGCTTATTTTTTCTGTTGCAGATTGAAAAAGATGTTGGTATAAATATAACTATGGTAGGAATTGATGAGTGCCTTTATGAAAATGTGATGTGTGAAGGAAGTTGTACAAATATACTAGATATTAGTAATTTACCATACATGGTTAATGCCAACAAGACCGCACTGGTAGGAGTGCGTGTTGATGTCATAGCAGAATGTACTTGTGGTGCACGTAATTTCAGTAAAGGAGAGAGCTGTAGATTGAGTCCATGTTATAATGGAGGACGTTGTATGGAGGGCAGATTTGGACTGAGGTATGTGTACTGAGTTAATGTGTTCCTTTAAATTGTATTTCCTGAGTCTGAAGATCTTCTAACATTGTTCGTTTCCCATTATTGTGTTATTTCCCACCGTAATTTCAGATGTTTCTTCTTTTTTAAGGTTTTTCATATCAAACAACTCTAATTCTGGTTTTAATGAAACACTATGTTAGTTGGCACGAAAAAAGAGAGTGTTGTTAGCTATTACCTCTTTTCCTGTCTCTAAACACCTTAGTAACCATTAGTTTTTAAAAAAAGAAACCTTATTTTTTACATTTTAATTGGTCAATCACGTTCTTCCAGGTGGCTAAGCGGAGGACAATACAGCAAATGTCCTTCAAATTAAAGATATAGCTCAAATTAAATATTAAGTATATATCTATGTAAATCTTAAATAACTATTGAGACAGGAAAAAAACTAATTAATTCATTCTGAATCTTTTACAGTTGCTCATGTCCAACTGGTTATAGTGGTCCAAGGTGTCAGCAGACAGGTCGTAGTTTCAGAGGAAATGGGTGGGCATGGTATCCTCCTCTGGAAATGTGTGATAGTTCTCATCTCAGCCTTGAGTTTATAACTAAAAAGAAAGATGGAATGCTGCTTTACAATGGACCTATTGTGCCTCCAGAGTCTAATGAAATTATTGTGTCAGGTATGTGCAGCATGAAACAGAAAGCTGTAAGTTTTGGTAGGCAAAGTAGTGTAATGGACAGAAAGCTATTTAGATAGAAATTGTGTCATTATTATTATTATTATTATTATTATTATTATTAATAGATTATAAATTCCACTACACACTTTCATTTAGAACAATACATTGGTGTAAATCAATTAGTACTGAATTGGTTATTGTTTGTACGTTTCAGATTTTATTTCCTTAGAGCTTGAAAGTGGAATGCCTAAGCTTTTAATTGATTTTGGGTCAGGCACTCTGGAACTACGTGTGAAAACAAAAAAGAGTTTAGATGATGGAGAATGGCACAGAGTTGATATATTTTGGGATACTGAGGTAAAATCTGATGTGTCTGTAGTTATTTTATTAAGTTAATCATATTTAATAATCTGTAAAATAAGGAGGAGGAAACTACTCGCCTATAACAGACTAATGTGTCCTGCATACACATATGTAAAATAAGACAGCATTCACAGCAGCTTTTGAGCTTACTAGCAAAAGTACCCAGATTCGCACCCAAACATACACACCCATGGCCACAGGATTGATTAGTCTTGCCTTACCCACGTGTGTATGTGTGTGTCTGTTTGGGTTTCTGTGTTATTGTGTGTGTGAATGTGTGTACTTTTGCTGGGAAAATAGTAAAAGCTCTGGAGCTACTATGAATACTGTTTTCTGTTGCATGTATTTGTACACCACACATCAGTCCACTAATCTTTGTTCCATGTTACAGTATTTTGATAAATTATATATAAAAACAAAGATGAGGTGACTTACCGAACGAAAGCACTGGCAGGTCGATAGACACACAAACAAACACAAACATACACACAGAATTCAAGCTTTCGCAACAAACTGTTGCCTCATCAGGAAAGAGGGAAGGAGAGGGGAAGACGAAAGGAAGTGGGTTTTAAGAGAGAGGGTAAGGAGTCATTCCAATCCCGGGAGCGGAAAGACTTACCTTAGGGGGAAAAAAGGACAGGTATACACTCGCACTCACGCACATATCCATCCACACATACAGACAGTCTGCTTGTGTCTGTATGTGTGGATGGATATGTGCGTGAGTGCGAGTGTATACCTGTCCTTTTTTCCCCCTAAGGTAAGTCTTTCCGCTCCCAGGATTGGAATGACTCCTTACCCTCTCCCTTAAAACCCACTTCCTTTCGTCTTCCCCTCTCCTTCCCTCTTTCCTGATGAGGCAACAGTTTGTTGCGAAAGCTTGAATTTTGTGTGTCTATCGACCTGCCAGCGCTTTCGTTCGGTAAGTCACCTCATCTTTGTTTTTATATATAATTTTTCCCACGTGGAATGTTTCCCTCTATTATATTAGTATTTTGATAAATGTAGACTCCAGTTTAATTTGTAACCCAAGAAATGTATTTGCTGGAAATATAATGAAACATTTTTTCTTTAATGCAGAGTGTTCGCATGGTAATAGATTACTGCAAATCTGCTGATGTAGTTGAACTGGAAGATGGAACTCCACCAGATTTTGATGATTCAAGCTGTCAGGCACATGGTACCATTCCACCATTTAACGAATACCTGAATGTGAATGCGCCATTGCAACTTGGGGGTTGGTTTGTGGAAGCTATTAACCCAGAATTGTACCACTGGCATGCAGCACCATCCGGAAAAGGTTTTGATGGTTGTATTAAAAATGTCCTCCACAACAGCAAGGTAAGGGGTTATGTCAAATTTTAAAGTTCTTTGGTGTCGTTTTAATTAATATGGTGAAATTCATTAGAAATTAATAACCAATACATAATGTACAGCTCCTAAATTTCTTTTCTGTCACTTCTCATACCAAATGATACATCTGTACTTGCAGCTTATGGCCTAATAGTAACTAACAAAACGAATTTTGATAAATATACTTAAATGAGGATGAGAACTGTATTTGCTGTTGTTATTTTGCTTTCAATGTGTGTATGTATTTGTGCCTTCTATGTATCACATCTACTGAAAACTTAAGTACAGTCACATCTCTAATTAAAAATTTGGATTTTTTTAATTTGCATATATGTGTATGTATATAAAGCTTTCAAAATATAGTCTATTCTGGTTTCTCTCTGTTAATTCTACTTGATGTTAACTAGTGCAGCACTGCAATTTGACACACCAGCTCCACAAAACCCATCATCTTTAAGTTTTTATGATCATCATTTTCTTGCAAATTAAGAAAAGACTATTTGTTTCATCATCACCCTATTTACTGATATGCAGGGCTTCTTTATATGATCTGTGGAAAGAGCTGCACTGTTTCTATAATTCTCATTATCTTGTTTGATGATATTTTGTGTGTGAGCAAGATAGAATCAGCAGTAAATCTTGTCCATTATTTTGACAAGTATTTTTCTCCACATTATAAGTGTATATTGAGATATCTTAGCAGATCAGAGTTTTTCTTGTTTTTGCTTGCTTTTTTAATCCCTTTATCCTGCTCTTTCTTTGCAGCTTTATGACCTTGCTCATCCTGGCCATCATCGCAACAGTGTAGCTGGTTGCCCTCAGACAGAGGAAATATGCAACACACAGGACTCTACCATTCGCTGTTGGGAACATGGTACTTGTGTAGGTAGTTTCTCAGAGGGGCGTTGCGAGTGCAAACCTGGATGGACAGGTCCCAGCTGTACTCTGCCTACTGTGCCCACTATGTTCAAGACACAGAGCTATGTCAAGTATGCTTTGTCCTTTGAGCCCGATCGCTTCTCTACTCAGATGCAGCTTAGGTTTCGCACAAGAGAGCAACATGGTGAACTATTCCGTGTCAGTGACCAGCACAACCGGGAATATGGAATTCTTGAGGTAAGTTCTTTCCACTGTTCTGTCCGTTGTTACAGGAACGCAATGGCTGCCATACCTTAACATTTGTTGCTTTAGTTTTCTCCATTCTAATACGACACTCAGTTTTGTTCTGCATTCCCATGTCTCTACTTCCAAAATACATCATTTCCTTCAGTCGTGATCTCATATCATATCTTTCCATTGTCTTTATTTGCATCTGAATATGTATTTCCCAATATGTACTACAGTTTTATTTCTGAATTCTCTGCCCTTCACTTCTACAGTATTATGATATCAAATCTATCTATCAATTGAATTTCATTCATTCACTTCTGAAACTACTTTATTAATTGTGACATGTTCTGAGATCTCAGTATTCAGAAATAAGTGCTTGTAGTATAGTACAAGCTGACATTTAATATCAGTCTGGCCACTTCCAGCCAAAATTGTGAATTGTGAGGCATAAAATTGTAGTTACAAATGTCTACATCTACATGACTACTCTTGAATTGACACTAAGTGCTTGGCAGAATGTTCATGGAACCACTTTTACACTATTTCACAGTGGTTTCGCACAAGAACAGCACATGAGAAAAATGAACACTTAAATCCTTCCATGCAATCTCTGATTTCTGTTATTTTCTTATGATGGTCATTTCTCTCTACATAGGTGGGAGTCAAAGTAACATTTTCACAATTGGAAGAGAAAGTTGGTGGTTGAAATTTCATGAAAGAATTTTGCCACAAAGAGAAATGCCCTTGTTTTAATGACTGTCACACCAACTTGTGTATCATGTACTTGACACTCTCTTCTCTATTTCACGATAATGCAAAATGAACTTCCCTTCATTGAGCTATTTGGATGTACTCCATGAGTCCTGTGGGATAAGGATCCTGTGTGGTGTAGCAATGCTGCAGGAGAGGATGCACATCATAAGGAGATTCATAAGTAGATTTGCTGCATCTTCCAAATGTTCCACCAGTAAAATGCAATCTTGGGTTCACATTCCCAGCAAAAAAATTTTTGTGCGGTAGTTTCAATGTAAATTGTTTGTAATTGTAATCCTTAGGTATTTGGTTGAATTGACAACCTTTAAATTTGTTTATTGTGTAACCAAAACAGTTTTTTTTAGTATTTGTATGTAGGACATTACACTTTTTATTGTTCAGGGTCAATTGTCACTTTTCATACAATACGGATTTCGTGTCTAACTCTTTTTGCAGTTCATTTTGTTACAGTAAGTAGCAATATGTCTTTTCTTACATTGTTGATATTCCTACCTGGAGTTTCCAATTGTTTGATAAACAAATTATTACTATCTCAAAAAAATTGGATGATGTGTTCAGGAGAAAGAGCTTCATGAATTGAGCTAGTCAGTAATGCATTGGTCCATATCTGGCCCTTATGCAAGCATTTATTCAGCTTGGCATTGACTGGAAGTTGTTGGATGTCCTCCTGAGGGATATTGTGCCAAATTCTGTCCAATTGGCACATTATATCATCAAAATCCTGAGCTAGTTGGAGGGTTCTGCCCATAATGCTCCAAGAATTCTCAATTGGGGAGAGATCTGGCGAGCTTGCTGGCCAAGGTTGGGTTTGGCAAGCAGTAGAAACTCTCACTGTGTGCAGGAAGGCATTATCTTGCTGAAATGTAAGTCCATGATCTCTTGGCTTGAAGGGCATAGAATATCATCAATGTACTGCTGTGCTGTAAGGGTTCTATGGATGACAACCAAAGGGTCCTGCTATGAAAAAATGGCACTCCAGGCCTTGACTCCTGGTTGTCAGGCTGTATGGTGGGTGAAAGTTAGGTTGATGTGCCACCACTATCAGGAGCATCTCCAGGCATGTCTTGAACTTGGAACCTTACTGACTGGAGTAGAATTGTCTTTAGTGATGAGTCTCGTATCGAAATGAGCTCTATGACCAGTGCAGATGTGTTTGTACATGCTCTGGGCAGTGATGGGATATCAGCCTAAGTGCCGCCCACCATATGGCCTGACAGCAAGGAGTGATAGTCTGGTGTGCCATTTCCACAGCACCATTATAGCACAGCGAGACATAAGTGATGTTCTACGCCTTGTTTTGTTGCCCTTCATGGCACACCATCCTGGCCTTAAATTTAAGCAAGATAATGCCCGCCTGCACACAGTGAGCATTTCTACTGGTTGTCTTCATGCTTGCCAAACCCCTGTCTTTCCCAACAAGGTCGCTGGATCTCTCCTCAGTTAGAATTATTGGGGCATTATGGGCAGGATCCCCCAACTAGCTTGCTAGTTTGACAATCTAACATACCATTTGGAGATAATTTGGCCCGATATCCTTCAACAACAACAACTCTATGAATCAGTGCCAAGCCAAATAACTGGTTGCATAAGGGCCAGAGGTGGACCAATGTGTTGTTGAAATACTCAGTTTGTGAAGCTTTTCCTCTTGAATAACTCATCCAGTTTTTCTGAAATTGTAATCATTTGTTGTCTGTACAAATACATCTCATCTACTGATTTCCACCCCATTTTGATGATTTTTTTGATGGTGTTCTTTTTTTTTATTGGGAAAAGCAGAGGATCTGTAACACTTCCTTAGGAAATGTCAAATGTCGCTCAGTGTCTTCGTGTCAACTACTATAAACTGTCATATTTCTGACAGGAAATCACAAATCCACTCACAAAGTTCAGGCAATACGTATAGCCATGCAATTTGGTTAGAAACCACCTGTGAGGAATTATGTCAAAAGGCTTCTGGATATCTACAAATATGGAATCAACTTGAGATCCCCTTTCAGTGGCAGTCATTACTTCATGTGAATAAAGAGCTAGTTTTGTTTCATAGGAATAACTTTTTCTGAATCTATGCTGGCTATCTGTTGGGGGATCATAAGTTTCATGTAATTACTGTTTCTCCTACTGGAAAAACTGGCACAGTGTTGGCAGCTTGATAAATGAGTCTTAAGCCATCACATTCAGATTCACTTCATTGGAAAGATGAAAATGAGAAAACTTGACAGAGAGAATGAAGAACTTCTGAACATAACTGATCAGAAGAAAGGAAAGTAACTATAGACTTCTATAATTACAGTTCCATCATTACTCTGTTATAGTGATTCTTGGTACATATCTAGTAAGCCTCAGATGAGCTACAATCATTAATGACTTATGCTAGCTTTCTCTGTTCACGTCTCTGCCCTGTATTGTATTTTTCCTTTATCTTCATGTCTATTACAGTTAATAACATAATTTTGAAATGAAAGTGCAACATTTGAAACTAAATGCAAAAGTAAATAATTCAGCCCTGCAGTGGGTTAGATATTCAATACTCAAGTAGAAACAAACCAGTGCTGGCAGTCACACAGATAGAACAAATTTAAGATATGTACATTACAAATTGAACAACAAACCTTTCTTGCTCATTCCATTTGACCTACTCAACATAATTAAGTTACTGATCTAATACTTGTGTTTAGTGTTATATGATATGTATCATTAATTGTTCATGGGTTTTCAAGATCTAATAACTATTTGAAACATATATACTTTCAGATTAAAGATAGCAGATTACATTTCCGCTATAATCTTAATAGTCTTCGTACTGAGGAGAAAGATCTCTGGTTAAGTGCAGTTGCAGTGGATGATGGACAATGGCATACAGCTAAGGTATTTCTGAGCATTGTTTGTTCAACTTTTATTTGTGGATATAATGGTAAAAATTGTGTACGGTTGCCAAACAGCTACTAATGTGCTTTTGTCATGTCAGGTTTCACGACATGGTTCAGCTGCAACTTTGGAACTCGATGGTGGCGAAGGCCGTAGATATAACGAAACCTTCACCTTTGAGGGACACCAACTTTTACTGGTAGATAAGCAGGAAGGTGTTTACGCTGGAGGAAAAGCAGAATATACAGGAGTTCGAACATTTGAAGTTTATGCTGATTACCAGAAAGGTAACTTCCACTTTATCTTCTATTCTCAAACAACTGTTATTTATAAAAATTATATGTTATCGAAAGAAACTCTGAAAGCTTTGTGTTTCTGTTTTCTGTAATGTAATGTTGTTGTCCTTATAGTTTATTCAGTTTTATGAATATAATTTTGTAATGATGGTTTTTACCTTTGATCTGTCAGTTACTTATGTTTCTGAAACCATGTACAGTTCAGTGCTTCATGTGTATAAATAACAACATTTACTTCAATTTCCTGCCTGTAGGAACTATAAACAATAGGAATATATGTGTAGATCTTGTACATCTTCATCCATACTTGCAAAGCACTATGAAGTGCATGACAGGGAGTACTTCTCATTTGACTATATATTAGGGTTTCTTCCCATTTCATTCCCATATATAGCTTGGGGGAAGTTCCCACTTGTGTTTGCCATCTGAGTTATTGGCTGTTTTAGCAAACGACCCATGGACTGTTGACCGCAATATACTTTTTATCCGTTGTAGCAATATGGTGAAGGGCATTTAAATTTTAGTTCTGGACCTCCGTTTCTCTATGGTGCATTTTACAGACCTTCCTTCACATCCCTGTTTTTAGCTGTTTTCTCTTACATTGATTGGGATTGACATGTGGTCATTTTTTAACTCCTCTCTGTCTTCGTGTCCTACAGTTTTGACATGGGTGCATATGACCTTAGTTGTTTTTGCACCCTAAAACAAAACAAACAAACTGTTGAATGCCTCTGTACGTGTGGCAGTTGGTGCAATCTTGTCTTTGCAGGTCCTATGGTGAAAACACACAGGTGACTGTAGTATATTCCTAGAGACTTCACTTAATAGTTCTTGAAACTTTGTAAGCAGACTTCCACAGCATAGTTGGCATCAGATGTATAACCACATATTGCATTCTTTCTCAGATAATGCCCAAATGAATGACATGGTGGACAGAGAGTTTGTTTCATTCCTGGAGAAACTGTTGAGTGTAAACAGTCCTTCCACAATGGGCAACATGTATAACAACAAGAGTTAATACAAGAAAATTTTCGAATTTTGATGAGAAATATTATTCACATTGCTGAAAACAGAGAGTAAATTTTTGCAGTGTCTGCTTCTCTACAAGCAAAGATTCTGCATATAGTTAATGTTGCAGAAGTATTTGTTACTAAATAATATAATCTGAAACTCGGCAAATACATATTTTAGTATATCAAGACCTGTTGGAAAAATTGGTAAAGTCACACTTGAAATTGTGCAAAGATAGAAATTTTAAGAGCTGCATATTTTTTAGGCTGCCTGGATGACATCAGACTGGAAGGGAAGCATCTGCCTCTGCCTCCTGCAATGAACGGAACTCAATGGGGACAGGCAACAATGGCTAGAAACTTAGAGCGTAACTGCCCTTCTAATAAACCATGTGCTAATGTCATCTGTCCTGATCCATTTGAGTGTGTTGATCTGTGGAATGAATATGAATGCACGTAAGTATTTAATTCAGTTTCTTCTTCAATTTTTATTTAAATTTACTCAATTTATCATAGGACAATGAAACTTTAAACTTGACCCAAACTTTGCATGTTTCTACATTTTACTAGGTGTGATTGGAAAGTTTTAATAATGGGCTTGTAATTGGACAATGGTGGTACTTACATGCTACTGTGACCCATCTCCTTCAAAATAGTCCCCTTCTGACTGAACACACTGACTCCAACAGTGTTTCCACTTTTGGAAACATTCCTGGAAATTTTTTTCCTGAAGTATGTTAAGGACGCTTTCTGTATTTGCCTGGATTACTTCAATCAAGCCAAATTGCTTTCCTTTTAGTGAAAATTTCAGTTTAGGAAACAGGTAGAAGTCCACAGGGGCCAAAGTAGTGGAGTATTGAATTTTGAACTTGGTCAAAAATTCAACAATGGAGAAGTCATGATGAGCCGGAGCATTGTCATGGTGTAACGCCCAACTCCTGTCTTGCCACAATACAGGCCTTTTCTTCCGTACCTTTTCACGCAAACGCTCAAGGACACATTTGTAGTAGTCCTGATTAATTGTCTGTCCTCCAGGTGTAAATTCAAGGTGAACATTACTGGTAGAAGAAAAAAAAAATCACCATCATTGTCTACACCTTCGACCAACTTTGCCATGCTTTCTTTGGTCGTGGTGAACCTGGAGTCTTCCACTGCAAAGACTGCAGTTTGGTTTTAGGATCATATCCATTAACCCATGATTTATCACCTGTAATTACCCTATTTATTAAATATGGGTCTTTTTAGTCTGATTAATCACTTCTTGCCACACTTCAAATTGGTACTGTCTCTGGTCACTTGATAACACTTTTGGAATGAATTTTGCAGACCCTCAATGCATGTTCAGATCTTCAGTTAAAATTGACTGAACTGCATAGAAACTTAAATTAAGTTCATCAGCCATCTCTGTAATTACAAGTCTATGCTCAGAGCGCACTAAGTTGCAAACTTTCACAAAATTTCCATTCATTTTTGAGGTGGAAGGACGGCTGGAACGTGCTCATCTTCAAATGATTCGCGGCCATTTTTAAATCTGTTGAACCAGACAAAAACATTTGACTGGCTCATACAATTATCTCCAAAAGCTGTTTTTAATAGTTTGTAAGTCTTGGAAGCTGATTTCTCAGTTTTAAAACAAAATTTCTCACAAACTTGTTGCTCCATTTTTACATCCATTTTCACGCAGACAGAATCTGGCAGTAAGCCTTAACAGACCCAAACTCAACCAGCTGCCACAACGAACTGAATAAAGGAAATGCAGTTTCCTGTCAGAGGGCATTCAAGTACAAGGCAATGACTCACTCCCCACCTTCCATGTACCTTCACACCAAACCAGTAAGCAGTAGTGGATCCATTCTTAAAACTTTCCAATCACACTTCGTATGACTTTGTAGATCAAAAAATTAAACTTCATTTCTCCTTTACATCCTCCTACTGTCCACTACCTTGATAAATGGTAAACAGGTCCTCAACTTGAAAATTGATTTAAATACTGCAGTACATTACTAGGCGTTGTCCTATCAGAGGTAGTGTTTCTTTGTCTTCCTCCAATCTGTAAACTGACTTATTCAACAAATTGTAGGGATACCTATAGTTTAATGTAGACTTCAAACCTCTATGCAGTATGTGGTTTTTAACATAAACAAAGAAATGTCAGTTGTGGAAGGGAGGAAGAAAATCCTAGGATTTTGTAAGGTTTAAACATTTGAACCCTTGTATTTACAATCTGACACTTATCCACAAAGTCACTTTCTGTCCTTAAGATACTCATATGAGGGGAAAAAAGTCTTTCAGCTGAAGCTTAATCTACTGTTAAGATGTAGTGCTCCAGTTTATATGCAGAGGCATGACGAATAATCATAGAACACAGATACAGTATAGAACACTTTTATTAATGCAAGGAGCATACACATCAGAAGCATCCAAACTCAATGAAGTCAAAGTGGACTAACAGTCAGAGAGTTCTGTGCATTTGTCAACAGAGTGTTCCCGTTCTCACAGAGCTGGGGGAGGAATAATACCGCATATCGATCCACATAGTGCACCCAAGTGACCAAGCAGATTGGCAAATTTCATACCACCTCTAATGATGTCACTCAAAGCAAAAACACTGTCTGCAGTGGTGAAGTACAACATTGGTTGATGTGGTTGAATAGGAGGCAGCTTGAGATTTGTGATGTGGCCATCAGGTTGTCAAGGCAATGTTCAGGGTGGAAGAGCAGCCAAATAGGCATTATCCATAAGAGGCATGATATGATGCATTGTAGGCAATGTGGAAGACAATGCAGCCAGCTGCACGAGGTCCGGAAATATCAGATTCATGCGTGGCATGGTCGCGCACGAATCCAACTGGTTGAATTGCTGTGGCTCATGAGTAGCCTGCCTTGCAAGCAAAACTGGATCACATGCAAGACCTCATAGTGCATTGTCTGTTACACTGAATTATCTAGCAGTGTTGTGCACTGTCATAGCATTGTCCAGAAGATTGTCACTGTCATTTTTTATCACACAAGATGCAAGCAGAGTGTTATCCATAGCATCTGACATTGTGACACAAGAATTGTTGTCCAATGGTGTAAACTGCATGACACAATGAGGGCAGGACAGCAGCACTGTAGTTGCAAAATAGTTGCAAATGTTCAAGTTATATGCAAACACAGTCATCGGAATAATCAGTGTAGTGCTACAGTGTATGGACAGTGGTGATGATGATGAATACTCACGCAACGCAGATACAGTGTAGCATATTAATACAATGATCATACATGTCAGACACAATTGAACTCAACTAAGTCAGTCAGAGAGTTTTGTATGAGGTCAACAATGATGTTTGCCATACAGTGTTCCCACAAAGGCTTCAACAATCGGTACTTCAGTTTCTGAGATTAGCAGAACAACTAATTTCATGATTAGGTGAGGAAGAGTGCTTATAAGTAAATCACTTCATGAGCAAAATCAGTTAACTGCAGACTCATAGAAGTATGTCCCTGTATAATTGATTTCTTAAAGAATATCCAATTTAATGATATAAATAAAATAGAAAGAAACATTCCAGATGGGAAAAATATATTAAAAACAAAGATTCCATGACTTACCAAATGGGAAAGCGCTGGTAGATAGGCACAATAAAAAAAACACACAAACACACACACAAAATTTCAAGCTTTCGCAACCCACAGTTGCTTCGTCAGGAAAGAGGGAAAGAGAACGAAAGATGAAAGGATGTGGGTTTTAAGGGAGAGGGTAAGGAGTCATTCCAATCCCAGGAGCGGAAAGACTTACCTTAGGGGGAAAAAAGGACAGGTATACACTCGCACACACATGCATATCCATGCACACATATACAGACACAAGCAGACATATTTAGAGGCAGCCTCTAAATATGTCTGCTTGTGTCTGTATATGTGTGGATGGATATGTGTGTGTGTGTGTGTGTGTGTGTGCGAGTGTAGCCGGCCGGAGTGGCCGAGCGGTTCTAGGCGCTACAGTCTGGAACCGCGCGACCGCTACGGTCGCAGGTTCGAATCCTGTCTCAGGCATGGATGTGTGTGATGTCCTTAGGTTAGTTAGGTTTAAGTAGTTCTAAGTTCTAGGGGATTGATGACCTCAGCAGTTAAGTCCCATAGTGCTCAGAGCCATTTGCACCATTTTTTGTGTGCGAGTGTATACCTGTCCTTTTTTTCCCCCTAAGGTAAGTCTTTCCACTCCTGGGATTGGAATGACTCCTTACCCTCTCCCTTGAAACCCACATCCTTTCATCTTTCCCTCTCCTTCCCTCTTTCCTGACGAAGCAACCGTGGGTTGCGAAAGCTTGAAATTTTGTGTGTGTGTTTGTGTGTTTTTTTATTGTGCCTGTCTACCAGCGCTTTCCCATTTGGTAAGTCATGGAATCTTTGTTTTAGAATATCCAATTTGTAACACCTAAGAAATATATGTATATGAACTTTTTCTAACTTTGATATTTGCTGAATATGAATGTGCCAGAAATGTCACTTGCAAGCACTCATCTGACATTAGTGAATAGCAATCAATTATTTTAACTACTGCGTTGTAAGCACTGTGGTCATAGTTTTAGATAATCTAATTTTCCTTTTACTTCTGGAACCACACTCTTATTTCTCACAAAGAAAGAAGCATGTGGTGACCAGAGAAGGAGGAGTAAAGATGGAATCTTCATGCACCATTGTCTGTTATACGCAATAATGGAAACAGAATAGAAAAAAAGCAGTGACACAATCTCTCAATTCAGTATCAATGTCATCTTCCACTTTATTATTTATTAACCATTATCCTTGAATTGTATTAATCTTTAAAATTTATTTTTCTAATCCACATTATTCTTTCTTATTCCTTGGAGGAGAAATTGCTACTTATGAAAAATCAAGTCTATCAACTTCTCACATTTGTATTCCATGCTTAGACAATATGTCATACTCAATGCCAGTATATTTACTCCACTGAGAATTTGCAAGAAATTAAAACTTGTACCAGCTAAGGACTCAAATCAAGACACTATGATTTAGTACATAGTACTTTTATATCTATGTGATGCAAGCATGTGCCTTAGTCTGTGGACTAGCCCTTTAATACAGGAACTTGTGATTTCCTCTCAACCCATCATTGGCAGAATGAAGCTTTGAATCAGTCAGTGGGGCATGGTTAGGTGTCTCAGTTGGAAGGAAGATATTCTGGTTTGAGTTCTGATGCAACATAAAGTTTATTTGTCATAAATGTTTGTGCATTAATAATAAAGATATTTGGCAATGCAGATGTAATATACACTCCTGGAAATTGAAATAAGAACACCGTGAATTCATTGTCCCAGGAAGGGGAAACTATATTGACACATTCCTGGGGTCAGATACATCACATGATCACACTGACAGACTCACAGGCACATAGACACAGGCAACAGAGCATGCACAATGTCGGCACTCGTACAGTGTATATCCACCTTTCGCAGCAATGCAGGCTGCTATTCTCCCATGGAGACGATCGTAGAGATGCTGGATGTAGTCCTGTGGAACGGCTTGCCATGCCATTTCCACCTGGCGCCTCAGTTGGACCAGCGTTTGTGCTGGACGTGCAGACCGCGTGAGACGACGCTTCATCCAGTCCCAAACATGCCCAATGGGGGACAGATCCGGAGATCTTGCTGGCCAGGGTAGTTGACTTACACCTTCTAGAGCACGTTGGGTGGCACGGGATACATGCGGACGTGCATTGTCCTGTTGGAACAGCAAGTTCCCTTGCCGGTCTAGGAATGGTAGAACGATGGGTTCGATGATGGTTTGGATGTACCGTGCGCTATTCAGTGTCCCCTCGACGATCACCAGTGGTGTACGGCCAGTGTAGGAGATCGCTCCCCACACCATGATGCCGGGTGTTGGCCCTGTGTGCCTCGGACATATGCAGTCCTGATTGTGGCGCTCACCTGCACGGCGCCAAACACGCATACGACCATCATTGGCACCAAGGCAGAAGCGACTCTCATCGCTGAAGACGACACGTCTCCATTCGTCCCTCCATTCACACCTGTCGCGACACCACTGGAGGCGGGCTGCACGATGTTGGGGCGTGAGCGGAAGACGGCCTAACGTTGTGCGGGACCGTAGCCCAGCTTCATGGAGACGGTTGCGAATGGTCCTCGCCGATACCCCAGGAGCAACAGTGTCCCTAATTTGCTGGGAAGTGGCGGTGCGGTCCCCTACGGCACTGCGTAGGATCCTACGGTCTTGGCGTGCATCTGTGCGTCGCTGCGGTCCGGTCCCAGGTCGACGGGCACGTGCATCTTCCGCCGACCACTGGCGACAACATCAATGTACTGTGGAGACCTCACGCCCTACGTGTTGAGCAATTCGGCGGTACGTCCACCCGGCCTCCCGCATGCCCACTATACGCCCTCGCTCAAAGTCCGTCAACTGCACATACGGTTCACGTCCACGCTGTCGCGGCATGCTACCAGTGTTAAAGTCTGCGATGGAGCTCCGTATGCCACGGCAAACTGGCTGACACTGACGGCGGCGGTGCACAAATGCTGCGCAGCTAGCGCCATTCGACGGCCAACACCGCGGTTCCTGGTGTGTCCGCTGTGCCGTGCGTGTGATCATTGCTTGTACAGCCCTCTCGCAGTGTCCGGAGCAAGTATGGTGGGTCTGACACACCGGTGTCAATGTGTTCTTTTTTCCATTTCCAGGAGTGTATTTACATTGCTACTAACAGTGCAAATTTTGTTTCTAGAAATAACCAATTAATTATCATTTTTGTGTAAATGTTTCATTTTGGAAATGTTGTGTTTTTATTCCCTTTCTAGTTATTAATATACTATCCCCTTAAGGAGCTGTAGAGACAAGCTGTTTGTTGATAGCTAGTGAAACAGGAGAAATTATTGTGGGAAAAAAATCATTGTTTATATGTTATACACGAAGACATAAATCAGCATGTACAAAAATACTGTAAAAATCTTTGACAACTGATGATAAATGCAAGTAGCATTAACAATGATCAAACAAAATTATTGTGAAAGGGAAGCTACTTTTAGAGAGTGTCAACCATTAATTTTACATGTACATAGTGTGGTCCATACATTCCTGGACTTACGTAATAACAAATTCAAAATAAGATGTATATATGTTTCTTAGCTATCTCTTTGCTCTAAACAGAATCAATTTCACATAATACATTTCTCAGTATGAATTTTTAATGTCTTTGTTGCCCCATAAAAATATTCTTTGGCTGTTGTCTTTGCGATTCACTGCTGCTGATTAGCTGAAGCATAGTTGTCCATCATAAAGAATCACCAAAATTGAAAAGAACTGAAAAAGCTCTTATGATTCAAGTTAGAAAGCATTAAAACAATTCTTAATAGAATTTCTTATGCACTGTTGTAGTTGGAGCTCTCATTCTTTGCAAACAGTGCCACTGTTTCTGCAAAGTACAATCAACATTTTCTTCACCTCCTATTTTTGAAAGAACAGTTTTATCAGTGTTGGTGATGTTTCATTGAACCATGCAGAACTCGCAACTTATATTTCAGCATCTTTATGTGTTGGTGTCAGATAAGCCTTCCACTGACGTCAAATTGGTGCCCACTGTTCTTCCTATACCTCCATCTCCCAACTCTGACATATGCATAATGGGATATCATTTCAGACATGAAAGAGAGAGAGAGAGAGAGAGAGAGAGAGAGAGAGAGAGATCTGTCTGGGAACTCCTGGACTGCACTGTGTGTCCCAAAAGCATTAAAAGGCACAAAAAAAACTAAAAATGGAATGCTGCAGCCATAGTCAGTAGTCGACATTTCTTGTACATTTTCTGAGATAAGTGTACGTAAAAGCTACTGCAGATTGCTCAGTTAAATATATTTCAAATTGATACTGACTCAGGAAATTAATTGTAACAAGAATTCAAAAGTAATTTCTAGTGTCAATCTCTGTTAATGGTGATAAATATTCTTCTGAACAAATTCTGACTTTTAAGTAAACAATTTCTTTCAAGTATTCAAATACAGTATACTCCCAATTATTTAATTAGTGTGTAAGTGTCAGTGAAGCAAGTTAAAAGAAATCTGTAAAAGAAATGAAAGAAACATGTTGACATTAAAATAAAAATTAGAATTAATTAAAACATTTAATAAGGGGAAACCTGCTGCAAAACTAAGTGCTGATTATGATATTGGAATGCACGCTGTTTGGTACATTAAAAGGAATAAGCAGAAAAAAAGGATGTCAGGAAATGTGATTCTAGTTCTGGACCACCTGTACAAAAAGCATGAGGTGATCTACTTTGATGAATTAGATGCTGCTCTTTTGCAATGATTTAGCTGAAACTGAGCAGAAGGTGTCGTTGTCTCAGGTGCTATGTCTTCCAAAAAAACTAAATTTTTTTGTGAGTCTTTAGACTTAGATGGAGAATTTAATCTGGATGGCTAACCAGATTCAAGCAACATCATTCATAAACTTACTGCGCTTTTGAAGATGTTTATGAAGAAACATCAGATGCGTGGCTGAAGGTAGACACATGAACGCAGCTGTCACCTTATGAGTTACACTGAAACTGTGACTGCAGCTTCACAATAAGCCAAAGAAGAGAATAGTGAATGTGAAATTGGGATGAAGATAGTGTCCTTGTCAGTCCTTGTACCACATTGCAATGTGTTGATACTCTTATAGATTCTATGGGCCAGAGGGGGTTTCAGTACAGTGACATTATTGCTGCAGGAAAAATTCAAATTGCTGTGAAAAAAAAAGTCAACTCCTTTCAGATTCAGACCAACATCATAGACTGTTTTAAGAAACGAAAAGCCCTACAGTACCTTTGCACAGAAATTGGATAAACTTTTGTAGAAATAACAAATGTTTGAAAATATCTCTATTTTTCATGTTTTTCAATTACAGTGCACTTCCTTCCCCACATTACCCCAAATAATCAGGAGTATACTGTACTCAGTAATAGGAGTAGCAAACTGTGCATGTGTTAAATAAAATGCTGATAAAAATTTTAAAATCAAGCAAATACTGTCAATGGAAGAAACACACTCAAGTTGTCTAGTAACATGTAGTTTTATATGCTGTTTTATGGTAAACTACTCTTTCATAGCAATAATGATATCTTGCAACATTTCTCAGCTGTGGTGAAGGCAAGGTAGTGTCTGCTGACCAAAAGGGGTGTGAGGATAAAAACGAATGCCTGGACAGACCATGTCAAAATGGTGGCACATGCATCAATGAAGAGCCAAAACTTCGTTATCAGTGCTTGTGTCCCGAGGGATACTGGGGGGAAAATTGCGAATTGGTGCAGGAAGGGCGAACTTTGAAACTTAGTATGGGGGCACTTGCAGCCATCTTGGTCTGTCTGCTCATCATCCTTAGTAAGTCACAAAATATTTGGTGATGAGAAATGTAGGAAAGTCCTTTTTCTTTTGCTCATGCGCATGGAAAGTACGTACTCATGTAACAGCCAGCAAATAATTTTGCTTGAATATTGGGAACTGTTTGAATGTCAGATTTGCTCAGCAACTTTAATGGAATTAAATGCCTTTATGTCTTGCACTGACTTTTTTGTATGTTTATGTAGAGGTCATTGCTTATTTCTGTACAGCTTCTTACATTTGTTTCACTATTTTTTATTTTTCTTAAATGGTGTTTAGATCTTGCATTTCAGTACTTTTGACTGCAAAGGTCAGTAAGGTTCTTTGTGCATGTAGTTATATTTTTTAATGTTTGTATGTGCTTGCTAGCTGTCCCACTGGATTCCGAATTCAGGGCAGAGATTGTGTAAACGAAGATGAATGTGAATGGAGGCCCTGCCTCAATGGAGGCCGTTGTGTTGACTTTGCTGATGAACGTCATTACGCCTGTCTTTGTCCTCCTGGTTTCAAGGGAATACATTGTGAACTGGAACAGCTTGAATCAGGAATAATTAAACCATCCACAAATTTCATCATAGCCATCATATCTTGTGTGATTCTCTTAATAAGTAAGTTTTAAACAATTTATTTTTATGTATCTTTGTAGATCATTCATGCATGAAAAATATCAGTTAATCTCTTGTCCCACATTTTGTTTTTATTTGTGCAGTGCATTGGTATTTTTCTATTCTATATTATTCTTAGGCAGTTGTTCATATTTGGATTCTGTGTTGATGTAATGAATATCTAGAGTGAGCCATTATATAGTAATAATTATAGTAATAATTAATGCATGATTACTGTTATCCATTGCTGAATCCAATTGACATTCATAAATTTTGTGCATATTTGCTTAGAAAACGTTCAGTAATATCTTTTGTAGTTACTAGCTGTAAAGGTGTTGCTAATTGCATTCAGTTTTTCTATATATTTATATTTGTCCATTTGTTTGTTCAAAACTGCAACAGATTTCTTTCTTTTTGGGTTATTTATCTTTTAAAAAGATAAAAGACAGAATTGTAAATGAAAAATTTTCTGTCACTACTTTTCTGTTTTCACAATTAATTTCGGAGTGTGATTCACTGATAATGAATTGTTTAAAGTTAAGTTATGTGACAACTGCAACTTCTAGGACGAGTGAAATTTGTATGTCTAAGCATAAGAGTAAGCTGTGATGTGGACTGCTGGTGTTACAATAATACTTCAGTAAGGAGACTGATCTTTCTTACTTAATAGGTGGGAGATAATAAGCATAAAATCCAATAACAATACAAAATGACATTAATCTACCATTTGAATGTGTTCCTCATTCCACAATACATTTATATTGCAAGTTTCTGTCATTAATTGTATGTATTTGCTCCCCAAAAGTGTATTTTGTGACCTAAAGCTCTGGACACATCATCATCAGTTTGAAGGACTGAATTATCTCTGATTGGTTCACTGCTGATTTATTTTGCTCTGGGATCTCCCCCCCCCCCCCCCCCCCCTCCCCCCTATGGAAAGCAATATTTTTCCCAGGTGACTATCTGAGGCATGATAATTTATTCCACTATCAGTTTCAACCTAAGTAGCCATTTTAAGCAGGTCTGTGACACGTTGATAAATTAATTAGTAAAGTTAAAAAAGTCAAAAATGAATTTCAAGAACATGTAATCCACACACTAAGAATGATATTAAACTTACGTGCAGTAAGGCGTCCTATGAAAGTTTAACACGATTCTTATTGTGAGAATTGTACACTTGATTAAATTCATTTTTTTAAAATTGGTGTATTAATTTGTCATGGGATTGTAGAACCAGTTGAAAATAGCCCTTTAGGCTGAAGTCATCAGTGAAAGAGATTATCATACTTCAGGCAGATGGTTAGCTAAATTTTTATCTGTCCATAATATATGATGACCAAAGTGAAAATATTTGCTTTGGTTGATCAATTTTCTTCTCCTTATTTTGGGATCTTGTTCAGCAGTGAGTATGGTGTTCTGCTTTCTTCATTTTGATTAAATATGTTTAATTCCTTCCCAATATTTTCATTTCTCTTCCTATCTAGTAATGTGTAGCCAGCTGCTGTTCTCAGAAATCTCATCTCTGTATGTTCTGTGCTTTTGATCTGTAATTTAATAATCCATATACCAACATTGGTACTCTATCACTTTATTGTTTAAGCAGTATATTTTTATGCTATTTTTAAAATTCTATATTTCAATAGTTTAAGCAAAGTATTTTTCTGCTACTTTTAAAATGCCATTTATTTGTGTTACGTACGAACTGGAATTACTTTAGTTATCACTTGATACACAAGTGAGACAATGTTTAAGTTCAGGCTTGTCCTCTGATCTACTCATGCGAGTGAGCTGGCTCGCACTCATGCCTTGGCGGTGAACAACCTGCTGGCTCATGGTGAGAAATAGGGGGGGGGGGGGGGGGGGCTGGAGTCGGAACAAAGCAGCTCAACACCTGAAACTACAATTACCAATTACTAATGTTACTTCTATGGAGATGTATTGCTTCACTGTGGCTAATTAATGCTGTTAGTGGCAGATTGATTTCCCAGGACTGATGCATTGATGAGAAATGACAATAGAATGAAACCATTTCTTTTAATTGATGAGGTGAAGAACATGTGACAGCTAAATATGAGACATGTATTTCTTGAGATTGTTGCAGCCTTATGATGAATGTCATTTTTGGACAAAGTAAATTGACATTATCTTTATTCACATGTTAAAAATAAAAACACTAGGTGTCAATGAATTCTACTTCTTTAGCTTTTCTCTAAAGCATCAATGCCTGGCACCACTTTCTGAGCACATCTAATTTGAAGATAGGTGAGCTTCTGTCGGTGAATTTTGTTCTCCTCACTGCAAAAAGAAGTTGCTCGCACAAGTATGTAGGGCCAAACATTGATATAATCATGTAAATTTACAATGAGAAAAAATTTTATATGAACTTACAAGCTTATTTTATTATGAGATGTATCATGCAACTGATTTTCACACTGTTGGTTTATAAGTAATAACTGTAATTAGCCATCCCACAATGACATCAGGTAGATACTGATGTGTCTGACCTTTGCTATGAAGTTTTTAATTAAGCCATAATGCTCCTTTTCACCAATTTCCAAAGAGCTGCCTCCACTTTAAGCACCATGCCATTAAAGATGAGTATAAAGGTTGCATCTGCGGCTATGGTGAATGTAACACATGGGCATTCCTGTGAAGACAGTGGCACAGTTTGCACTTCCCCTGCATTACACAATGACATCTGACTAGCACACGTTACCACATGCGCTCACATCCCAAATTGCAAGCGAGTGTAATAACCCATGGAGAGGGTAAAGCAGCAGAAGGGCGAGAGAGTGAGTCTGGAGGAGAAGATGGAGAGAGGTAGGAGGAGGAAGAGGAGATGGATGGAGAATGGGAAGAGGAGCTGATAACCATATTTAGCAATTATGAATCATTGCCAGCTTTGCTAGTAAATATACAAACTCACTGCCACCATTAATCTGGTCTGCACCCATTAATATAGTCCCTTTTAAATGATATTCATTCCCAAAATCTAGTTCAGTGGTAGACGTGTGGTATGTGGATGAAAATATTTCTTAACTCTAAGACATGCCAGTGTCAAAGAATGAAGTCATAAGTTGCCTCCTTGAGAAAAAGGTTTCACTGTACCGCCTCTGCATTCAACTACCTTGTAATATCACACCGTATGCAGTGTGGAATCAAGGATAGTTGTTATTCACCATATAGTCTAGAAACATGACAGTCTCTGGCTGCCAAAGCCAGATTGCTGAGCTGGGCAGTCTGGTTTTGGCAGCAAGAGACTGTTGTCCTGTTTGTGTGGGCTGCATTTGTGTGAGTGTTATATCTATTCTGATGAAGACCTGTCTGGTCAAAAGCTTTGTTTGACAGTCTTTTTGTTGTTCCTATCTGCAACTCAGCATCTCCGCTATATGGTGAGTAGTAACAATCCTTTTCATAATATTGTGTACAATGTGACATAGTTCGTAGTAGTCATTAACCTTCATTATGCAGTTTGGTGCGTTGCTACTTGGACAAGAAAACTATGATCACAGAGAAGACACTGAAAACGTGTAGTGGTAGGAAAGGAGACAGTTACATTGCGTAGTTGCTTCATTTGTGCTCATGGTACACTACTGGCCGTTAAAATTGCTACACCATGAAGATGACGTGCTACAGATGCGAAATTTAACTGACAGGAAGAAGATGCTGTGATATGCAAATGATTAGCTTTTCAGAGCATTCACACAAGGTTGGCGCCATGGCGACACCTACAACATGAGGAAAGTTTCCAACTGATTTCTCACACACAAACAGCAGTTGACCAGTGTTGCCTGGTGAAATGTTGTTGTGATGCCTCGTGTAAGGAGGAGAAATGCATACCATCACATTTCCAACTTTGATAAAGGTCAGATTGTAGCCTATCATGATTGCAGTTTATCGTATCGCGACATTGGTGCTCGTGTTGGTCGAGATCCAATGACTGTTAGCAGAATATGGAATTGGTGGGTTCAGGAGGGTAATACGGAACACCGTGCTGGATCCCAACGGCCTCCTATCACTAGCAGTCGAGATGACAGGCATCTTATCCGCATGACTGTAACAGATCATGCAGCCACGTCTCGATCCCTGAGTCAACAGATGGGGACGTTTGCAAGACAACAACCATCTGCACGAACAGTTCGACGACGTTTGCAGCAGCATGGACTATCAGCTCAGAGACCATGGCTGCGGTTACCCTTGATGCTGCATCTCAGACAAGAGTGCCTGTGATGGTGTACTCAATGACGAACCTGGGTGCAAGAATGGCAAAACGTCATTTTTTCGGATGAATCCAGGTTCTGTTTACAGCATCATGATGGTCGCATCTGTGTCTGGTGACATTGCGGTGAATGCACATTGGAAGTGTGTATTCGTCATCGCCATACTGGCGTATCACCCGGTGTGATGGTATGGGATGCCATTGGTTACATGTCTCAGTCGCCTCTTGTTCGCATTGACAGGACTTTGAACAGTGGACTTTACATTTCAGATGTGTTACGACCCGTGGCTCCACCCTTCATTCGATCCCTGCGAAACCCTACATTTCAGCAGGATAATGCATGACCACATGTTGCAGGTCCTGTATGGGCCTTTCTGGGTACAGAAAATGTTCAACTGCTGCCATGGCCAGCACATTCTCCAGATCTCTCACCAATTGAAAAGGTCTGGTCAATGGTGGCCGAGCAACTGGCTCGTCACAATACGCCAGTCACTGCTCGTGATGAACTGTGGTATCGTGTAGAAGCTGCATGGGCAGCTGTACCTGTACACGCCACCCAAGCTTTGTTTGACTCACCTACATCTACATCTACATTTATACTCCGCAAGCCAGCCAATGGTGTGTGGCGGAGGGCGCTCAATGCCCAGGCGTATCAAGGCTGTTATTATGGCCAGAGGTGGTTGTTCTGGGTACTGATTTCTCAGGATCTATGCACCCAAATTGCGTGAAAATGTAATAACATGTCAGTTCTAGTATAATATATTTGTCCAATGAATACCCGTTTTTCATCTGCATTTCTTTTTGGTGTAGCAATTTTAATGGCCAGTAGTGTAGAGTACTGATTTGACAGAATAACCTTTTCAATATAATTTTGCTTTTTTAAAACTTTTTGGTACTTGCAGTCTTAGGGAGTAAAAATGAATGATCTGTCTGGTTAGTTGTAGGATGTGGACATTCCAGCTGATTACTGGTTCCCCATGAAAATAGCAAACAGTATATGTTAAAATTACAGTGATTTGAAATTTGGTTCATGTACTTGTTACAGCTATGTCACGGAATCTTCTGATTAAGTTGGAGATCTGGGAATTCTGCAGAGTAACCAGTCTGGTCTTCATAAATTTACTAAGAGATAGAATGTACCTTTAAGAGATGAAATTCTGACATCACAAATAGACACACTTAAAAACAGAAAAATTATTTCTAATTTTCAGAACTATAAGTTCCCTCCAAGGGAGGGGGGCGGGAGACTAAGTGATCTGCTCATCCCTTCCAATCTTCTGACATCCCCCTTTTATTCCCAAGAAAAGGAATTAACGATTCAAAAAACTAGGAATAGTTTTTTAAGCTTTTAAGTTTGCCTATTATTGGTACCAGAATTTTGTCACCTGAAGGCACTCTGGCTTCCATTAATTCTACAGTTTCTCACGTGAATTCTCTTACTGATGCAGTTCTGGCCCCTCCTATTTCAAACAGAAGACCTATTTATATGTGTGATGAAGTAGGTGGTATCAAATGATGTACAACATCATTGTCAAGTGGTACACATGTACTTTTTATTACGTACCGTGTCTCCCCTTCCTCTTTTTCAGAACAGATATTTGTGGTCTGATTTTGTTGGTTATTTATAGAAAGATTATGAGATAAGGTATGAAAAACATTTGTTATTATGTGTTAGAACTGCTCAGCTGTGAATATTACTGCAAATAAGCTTTGGTAACATGAAAGTATGTATGTATTGAAGGGCAGTATCTCATATGCTGCAGGTGTCCGTTCATTTTTTGCATTGTAATTACTCACTTTATTCTTCCATCACAGTGTAAGATTTATCCAAGTCTTTCAATCAAGAATTTGCAATATTTGGATGGTCTGTTATTCTGACTAATAATCATACCACTTATCCCTCCTATTTCAGTATTGGTCCTAGTCTTTGTAGTATACAACAGACGCCGTGAAGCCCACATAAAGTATCCAGGACCAGACGATGATGTCCGTGAAAATATTATTAATTATGATGATGAGGGTGGTGGAGAAGATGACATGACAGCTTTTGACATCACACCCCTGCAGATTCCTATTGGAGGGCCAATACCTGAGATGACTGGAAAGATGCCATGTAAGTAATAGACTGAAACTTTGTCTCTTCTTTCTGTCACACAACAATTAAGGTAATTGCTGCTGCATACACCCCAAAACAATTAATAATGTGTAACAGTAATGTAGATGAATATAAATTTTATGCAATAAATTGATGTCACGATGAAACAGAGAGCAGCTGATGAACTGTGGATATTGTTGCAAATATCTGAAGCAGGAATAGTTCAGAGTACTCTGATATACCACTGATTTTGTTGTATGTTCTAAGAAGATTTGACAATACTCTGCTGCCTTTTCTTTTTTAGCTTTTACATTTTTTTACTGTATTTCACTGCTCAGAGTAATGAAACAAAGAAGTATGTTAGTTAAAGGCTCTATGGGTGGTACTACAGAATGTATTCATTTAACATGATGAAGTAAAATAAAGCATCACAGGTATAACATTCAGGTTAACACTCTTTCTAAGGATATCAAAAGTGGTGACTGAAATATCGTAATATGGATATACTTTATCTATGGCTTTTAATCTAATCATCAAGAGTACTGTATGCTAGAGGCAGTGAACATTGCCAATATTACCATGTAAGTACAACTGGCAAGCCTGAAGTCAGACAGAAGTGAATGTTTCTCAATAAAAAGTCAGCAGTACCATGTGATGATAATTTTTGTTGGAATCAAATTTTCATAGTCGGGCAGTTTGTTAGTTATTCACATGTTCCATGAATCATAATTGCAGTCTCAATATGGTGTGGAACATGACAATTTAAACTATAATACACTTTATCTGTGAAAAATATAGCAACATTCAGAATGTTTGTCCTTTACATTAAATGTAAGCATATAGTCACACACACACACACACACACACACACACACAATGTTTTATACTTAACCATGTTCAATCACACACATGTTGCTGCACATTCAGAGTTCTCCTATGGGGATGAAGGGGTGTGATATAGTTTGTTTGACATTAATTTAACCATCTTTTACATTTTTGTCGTCACACGGCAGGTGATCTGGTATTTTTATGTCTAAATACTACATTTTTTCTACCTGTTATTATGGATAAGTGATGGGCTGTGTAGGTCATTTGTCCTTCTGGTAATATATTTATGAACTTTACAGTTCTTTTTGAGTACTGAGTGTTGACAACAAAGTTATAAGGAAGTAAATGTGTGAGCCTATTGTCGATATGCCCAACTGTTTACAAAGTTGTCTATTAGATGTTCTAGAGTGGACACCACATATGTTTCTAATTAAACACTTTTTGGGCCAGTTTTTTTTCCAAGTATTGATGACATTACAGTCACAAAACTCAGAGATAGTGAACAATGCTGAAAATACAGTCATCATTAACTGGACTGTACTGAACAGCTACCAGTACAGAATAATAAAGATAATGGTTTACAGAATATTTAAATATGAACACCCTTGCACTGAATAATAATAAGACAGTTGTGATGAAATTCTTCTTACAATACAATATGGCATAAATGTTAAATCACTGTCTAAAGTTGAAACATCTGATAACCATAAATTTTTAAGTATTGTCAAGGATGAACATCTTACACAAACAGAGCACATTAGCTAAAACTGTGAAAACGTTAACTGTCATGTTTACATGTTAAAATACCTCACACATGAGTCCTCTGGTCCTAGAACAAATCACCTACAGATTAATCCACTCACATTTGCAATATAGGATGAAATGTATCATGAGGCACCCACAGTTTATATGCACAGGGTATTCAGGCTTTAGAAGAAAACAGCTAGAAAAACTGCTATTATAAGTAAACATCCATCATATAGCAACTATTTTATGAAGCATAATTTACTGACTGGTACTCTTTGTATGTTCATAAGACAATTATGTTAGTACAAGAGACTGTAGAAAAGGGCATACTGAATGGAGATGTTCACCTTTCCAACATGCGAGCCAGAGATCATCATCATAGGATACTGATGAATAAAATAGCAACAGATAACAGCCCACTTGCTGCTAGAAGATAATTCTGTAACAGGTTGCAAAATGGTCAAAAGCAACTCTGTGGGAATCTTTTTAAGAGTAGAGTGAAACAGTTGTTAATTTGAAGAGATTTATACTCTCTCAAATATTTCTGAGCTCCATTATCTGTAGTTCTATTCTTTGTGTATTTTCAGTTGCAGTGACCCTATATCAGAGGTGGTTAATATTTATTTAATAGTATCTACTGTCGTGCTCTTTGTGTATATTTATTATATTTAGGGAATGACATTGTTGTTATAACTGTACAAAAATGATTATGACCAAGACTCTAAAGTTAAAATGGGCATATTAAAATTATATTATGAATCTCAGCATTTTGGTCATGTAACATGTTATTAAAATATATTACCATTTACTTCTTTGTAGCCATCATCAGATCTAAAAATTTAGCAGCAACATATTGGAATGTAGTCATACTTGCTACTGACCTGCGTGTTGCTGCTAATTTTTTAGACCTGATGATAGGTGCAAAATCAAAACTGTTAATCAGTTTTAACAGAATATAATACGACCAAGACACTGACATTTATAGGGTCACAGATCTTCGCAGAAGGTGCAGAAGGTCTCATTTCATGAAAAATTATTACTCCTCAATCCAGAGTTTTCTGATAATGTGACACCATAAGACATTAGTAAAATGTAAATAGTAAAAGTAAGACAATTTTTTGTCATTTTCAACTCCAAAGTCTGCTATTACCTTAACACAAAAGCTGCAGAGCCTAGACATTTAAGAAAAGCTGTAACATGTGATTATCAACTGAGGACAACCCAGGAGAATTGCCCCAGTTTAATCCATGTACCACTGAAAAGATGAGTGAAATAAGTGTAAATGTCAGCAGTATTGAGAAACAGCTTAAATTGTTTAAACTGAACAAAGCTCCAGGACCTGATGGAATCCCTGTTTGATTCTATACTGAATTTGTGGCTTAGTTAGCCCCTCTTCAAACTATAACCTATCATAGATCCTTTGAACAAAAAACTATGCTCTGTCCTTGGAAAAAAAGCTCAAGTCTCACCTGTCTACAAGAAGTGTAATAGAAGTGATCCACAAAACTACCATCCAATATCCTTGACATCAATTTGTTGTAGAATCTTAGAACATATTCTGAACTCAGACATAATGAGATACCTAGAACTGAGTGATCTCCTCAGTGCCAACCAGCATGGATTGTGGTAACATCCATCTTGTGAAACCCTACTTGTAATTTTCTCACATGACATACTGAAAGCTTTGGATCAAAGCAGTCAGGTAGTTGCAGTATTTCTTTATTTCTGAAAAGCATTTGACTCGGTACCACATCTACTCTTACTGTCAAAAGTTTGATCATATGGAGTATCAAGTGAAATTTGTGACTGGTCTGAGGACTTTTTGGTAGGGAGAACATAGCATGTTATCTTGGATGGAGAGTCATCATCAGATGTAGAAGTAACTTTGGATGTACCTCAGGAAAGAGTGTTGGAACCCTTTCTGTTCATGCTTTAAGTTACTGACCTTTTTAATTGTAACATGAGGCTTTTTGCAGATGATGCAGTTATCTATAATGAAGTACTACCTTAAAAAAAGCTGCATAAATATTCAGTCAGAATTTGCTAAGATTTCAAAGTGGTGCAAAGATTGTGACACTTGCTTTAAATGTTCAGATATGTAAAATTGTGCACTTCACAAAATGAAAAGCATAGTAGCCTGTGACTATAATATCAATGCGTCACTGTTGGAATCAGCCAACTCATACAAGTACCTGGATGTAACAGTCTGTAGGGATATGAAATGGAACGATCACATAGGCTCAGTCATGGATAAAGCAGGTGGTAGACTTTGATTAATTGGTAGAATACTGGGGAAGTGCAATCAGTCTCCAAAGGAGATTGCTTACAGACCACTCATGCGACTCAACCTATAATATTGCTCTAGTGTGTGGGATCTGTACCAAATGGGACAACAGGGATATTGTACATATACAGAGAAGGGCAGCCAAAATGGTCACAGGTTTGTTTAATCCAAGGTAGAATGTCAACAGAGACACTGAAGGAACTGAACTGGCATACTCTTGAAGACAGACATAAATTATCCCAAGCAAGCCTATTAACAAAATTTCAAGAGCCGGCTTTAAGTGGTGATTCTAGAAATATACTACAATCGCCTACCTATTGGTCACGTGGAAATTGCGAGGATAAGATAAGATTAATTACTAGCAGACACAGGGGCATTCAGATAATCATACTTCATGTGCGCCTTCGTACATGAATGGAATGGGAAGAAACCTAATAACTGGTACTACAGGATGTATCCTCTGCCATGCACCTCACGATGGTTTGAATAGTGTAGTTTTAGTTGGAGATATAGGTTCTTATTAATATAAGTGACCAGGATTTTAGAACATTCTATTTCATCTACAACATTATGGAAAGGATAAATTGTTACTCACCAAATGGTGAAGATGTTGAGTTGCAGATAGGCACAACAAAAAGACTGCAGATAAAGTACACTTTCGGCTGACACATGGCCATTGTCTCTGGCTGCTGTGGCATACTCAGTGAGCCAGAGACAGTGATCATGTGTGTGTGAGTAGTGTTTGCATGAATGTATGTGTGTATGCTGTCTGATTCATAAGAAGGTCTTTTGGCTGAAAGCTTATTTGTTTAGCAGTCTTTTTATTGTGCCTGTGTGCGACACAGCATCTCCACTATGTAGTGAGTAGCAGTCTATCCTTTTCATAATACTGTCATTATTCCATCCTGGATGTACCATTGTTCTATTTCATCTACAGGTTTTGTGCCAATCCATTATTCTAACAGTATGGTCAGTCCTAGTATATTACAGGACTTCATGAATGTGCTTAATCTAAGTTCCATAACAGCTCATTTGCAGAGAAACAGTTACTAATTTTCAAGATATTTCAAAGTAATGAAGTATCACAGTTAGGCTTGATTATAATACTTGCATGATCACCAAAGAGATCTATATTTGCTTCTTTGATGTACAGTGGTAGATCATTTACCTATAACAAAAATGAGAACAAAAGCAGACCCTGTAGTGTACACCTACAGAGATCATTCCTCATTCTGTAAAAGCTGTTTCTTTGCTTACATACTGAATTTTCTTAGCATCACACCAATGAACCGAAGTCTGGCACCTGCTTTACCTATAACAGAGCTGGGGTGATCGTACCACTTCGTATCTACACAGAATGCTGCACAAAGGAGTTTGTTTGTATCAGATGACTGATTCCTGTTATAACTCGCCGATATTGTAGTCATGAAGTATGACATTTCTGCTTTTTGTGAAGTGTATAATTTTACATTTGTGAACATTTAAAGCTAGTTGCCAATATTTGCACCACCATGAAACCTTATCATAATGGCTGTATATTTGTGCACTTTTTTGAAATAGTATGTCATTATAGATAACTACATCATTTACAGAATTTCTGAAGTCAATGTTAACATTATCTGTCAGGTCATCAATATACATCATGAACAACCAGGGTCCAATTTATTTTCATGGGACACCCCGAAGTTACTTCTACATCTGTTGATGACTCTCCAACCAAGATTACATGCTGCATTGTCCCCACCAAAAAATCCTCAAGCCTGCCACAACTTTTGTTCGATACCCGTAGGATCACACATTCATAAATAAGCTTTGGTGTAGTACTGAGACAAATGCTTCTCGAAGGTCAAGAAATACTGCATCTACCTTGATCCATAACTTTCAGGATGTCATGTGGAGAGAGCACGAGTTTTTGGGATCCTTGCTGGGTGGCATGGATTTGTTCATTCTGTTTGAGATATATTGTTTGTTTAAGCTCAGAATATACTCTAAGATTTTACAACAGATAGATGTTAATGAAATCTGCAAATAGTTTTGTGAACCACTTCTGTAGCCCTTCTCATGGGGTTGGCTTCTGCCTATCTTCCAACCCCCCCACCCCCACCCCCTCCCTCTTGGAACTTGCAGTATACTATCATTAGAAGGGGAGCTAATAAATGAGTCAGAAATTCATGATCATCATGCCCAGGTGCCATGTTCAGTTTAATCAATTTCAGCGCTCAATGCCACTGACCCTAATATTCAATATCCTCATCTTTGCAGTAGTGTGAGAGTAAGCTGGGGCAGTTCTCGTGAATCCTGCTTTGTGTAGGACTACTTGAATGCAGAGTTATGCATTTCTGCTTTTGCATTTTTATTCTCAATTTCAGTTCATGTGTCATTACTGAGTGTCAGGGCACTAACGCTGAAGTCAGTAACAGCGATTACATATGACCAGAATTTCTTTGGGTTTTGAGGTAGGTCTATTCTTGGCAAACGGAAGACATTTAAAGATAAATTGTTATTAAACACTGATAACAACTCATTATTCAAATGTTATATGTAGAGATACATCGCAGATTTTCTATGACTGCTTATATAATAGATTTTTAGTCATTTACTTAGAAGTTATTCAGTTAAAATATTTTGCTTATATTAATGGTGTCTCAAACCAGTTCATGAGCATTTTATTAAATGTTCCTTGCAGATTCACATTTTCCAGTGCCTCCTTTGGGGTCTGAGCCAAATGTCGGTGTCTTTATTGAAGAACACAAGAAGCGTGCTGATGCAGATCCTAATGCTCCTCCATTTGATGACTTGAGGAACTATGCATATGAGGGAGGCGGTAGTACGGCAGGCTCTTTATCATCTTTAGCATCTGGTTTGTATCAGTTTATCCTGTTGTTATTATCCAATATTCTGCTAAATGATGTATATCTTGGCTTATACTAGTTAATGTGAATACTGAGCAATTGTTTTGAATGAAGAAGCCAACAATTTACTTCTAGTTACAGCTGCAAGATTACATTCACAATTTTTTACTGTCACACAGTTTCCGTTGCTGACAGCAACGGAAACTGTATGAGTTCAGATCTTCATGCATCTTCCATGTAGTGTATATGAAGTGTTAACAAGGCAGCTTGTCCCTGTGACTACTAGATGTGTAGCTACAAATTGAAACACTGAAACTCTTGCTACAAGTTTCCTACGAGAAACTGGGAAGAGGGGGCGGTGGGACAATATGCAGTTAAGAACTTTTTGTTGTTGTGGGCAATGGAGAGGCACCAACAGTACCAAAGGACTGTGGAAATGGAAGCAGGTTTAGAGAAACAATTTTATGTGGGACACATTAATATCTTATAGGAAACAACCAGATGGTGACAAATGTGTTGATTGTTCCAAATACATACATCTTCATTTCATTCATACTTATGATATCATGAAAGGAGCCATTTTGAACCCATCAAATGCAGTTATGACTCATGGTAATTCAGTAAGTTTACTACTCCATTTCTCGGATCCCCAGATTCTGTGATTATTTTTAGATGTAAACCAGCTCTTGTAGAGGAGCAAGACAATAAAGTAGACACCATGAGTTTAACAACAATTTGCACACTCAGTGGACCAGTGATGATGTAGTTAGTACGTGAATTTGTAGTCTATTGATATGAGAACAAATGGTGTTTGGGTTCATGGAGAGAGCAGTCAACAATGAAGTTATTCTAAGAAATTACCTACTACACATTCCAAATTTGCTGTGTTTTTTTGCAGTAGCTTGGTAGGATGTCCTTTGTCTGAAAACACGTTATGGTTTATGTTTGACATCTGGATTGTATGTTGCTTGGTGGATTACTGTTGGAGTACAAATTATCAGTTAATCCTAGGATATTTTCTGACACCTATCACTGCTTTCACTACTAGCAGTAATGCGTATACGTGTATAGTCCCATCTGTATCATCGTTTGAAGTCTGTATCAAACTTAGATCCTCCTATAACAGGCTGGGCAAGTCAGTTCAGAATTCAGAGGTGAGAGGGAGGCAAGGACTTTCCACCTCCAATTGAGCCACACCTAGTAAAACACTGTCATATTCAAATGTACATTTGGGTTGGGGGCAGCTTAATCATCTTACTAGCTGACAAACGTGGCATTGCTTGGGTATTCATTTTGCCAATTTGCTATTAGAAATGAAAACTGAACTTTATTTGTAATGTAATATAAAAAAATCATTATTATGTATTCATGAAAACACCTATGAGATCATGCAGTAGGCATGATGTGAGACAATACCAGGCAGTTTCTGTATGCTGGGCACAGCTGCTTTGTGTGTCTACAATGTGATTTTTGTAAACGTCTCTATGCAAATGCCTTTCTATTGCTCTATACATGGTTGCTGTTTTTGCCTACAGTTGTTTGTGCTTCACAGTTGAAAGCTGTCAGAAGTTCTGCCAGGTGTCAGGGATTTCCTTAAGGGATTTCCTTAAGTGAACTCAGCTGTAGGATCATCTTAGTGGTAAAGAATACTTGTATTAAAACTTAATGCACAAGGCAGCAGTTTTCACAATCACAACATTGATGATGTCATATCTCCCAAACTGTAATAAGTAGGAGGTTCTTACCCCAACAGCATTGTTGCCTAATAGTAAGGGATTTGTACACAAGATTTGGTTGGAATCAGTCCAGTGGTTTAGGAGGAGATGTGAAACATATATACATATATACATGTTTATAATATGTATGGGTCTGCATCTTGGTTCTAAGTGGGCAGTTTCACCTAGTTTTGGGATACTACATTCAGAGGTTCAGCCTTATTAATGAACATTCAGAGGTTCAGCCTTATTAATGATCACCACTAAATTGTCTGTGTGCATATAAGGGTGTAGAAGAACTGTCTGCCTTGAAGATGCCCACTATTCATGTGTAACTGAGTACCTGCTATTATGGTTAACATTGAAACTTTAAGTAAGCATTAGCACAAAGCAAACTGCATGGATATAGGTAGTTTTTAAATGACTTGCTGAATTGTCCCTGTATTAATTCATTTGATTAAGTACCTTAGTAATTAAAAACTTGCCATTATAAATAAGTTTAAGAAGGCCTCATTCATCATGTAATTCTTATAGGAATTGGTTAAGTTTTGTAAATTTGGATCCATATATTTGTAAGTGGAAGGAGTACTAAAAATTTAGCAAATAGGCTGAATCATAGGACCAAGCTTATGTAATGTCATCAGTTATGGTCTTCAGATACATGAGCAAGAGACAAAAATATTAAGATATTTTATAATGCTATATATACTTACTTCCATTAAGCATCTGAAGCAGACGTAAATTATTTGTTTCAGGCACTGATGACAATGAGCAGGACTTTGATTATTTGGGTGCATGGGGTCCACGGTTTGACAAACTGGCTGATATGTATGGACAAGAAGGTGAAGAAAGTGAAGAAGAACAGTAAAGGGAAGCTACAGTCCTCCACCAGTCATTTTTAGCAGAGTCTGTTAGATATTTACTGCAGTGCAGGTGGTTTGAACACCTCATTTTGAGGTGAGTCGAAACAGAAGCATTTATCATGTGCTGTAGACAAGAACTGTGTTGGCACTAATCTGATCTCGTTGGTAGGGAGAATCTGAAGCCCTAGTCTATCCCTGGCACTCTATTCCTTTTACATGGACCTGCCCTGTGCCAGATATTTACCTCAACTCAGGATTTGCAGATTAACTCACATTGTTATAGTATCTTATATGAAGCAAAGAATTTGTTCATGTAGAGGTAAGCTTCCTCTTACTGAACAACATGGACTGTCTAATTCCTGTTCCTCATAGGTCACTATCCCAGAAACTGGCCTAAAAATTCATACTTTTGATATAAGAAGAAGAAAAAGATGAAGTCAATTACTTCGGGCATATAGAAGAACTGATTTCAGGGGGAGAAAGTTTCAGTCTCAAAGTTCGTGATGCAGGCCACAGGCCTTTTTCTTGGTAGTATACCTATGATGCTCCTAGGCCTTTTTAAGTGAGATTATGTGAAAGTAATTTTAAGACAAATAAGACTGTAAAGGCCCACAATCAACGTGAGTCTCACTATGCTGTGTTCTTGAGTATAGGATGAGCACGATGCCAGTATTTATAAACAAGTGTACATGTATTGTTCTCTTAATGTGAATCAATTGTAACTGTGAATGTTTTGTACATAGTTGTCATAGAGTAGAGATGAGTTATGTAACTGTGAAAAAGTTTGTCCTGTACTGTAGATTATGAACTGTAAATAGGTTGTCATTGTGTTGTAATGTTTAAAGTACAGTATACCAAGCCAAGGATTAGTAATTTATTTCATGTTTACATTGTAATATTATGGGCTCAACTTGAAAGAAGGCTACTGTGCTCATCTTTCCTCCAAGGCCACAGTTTCTGTGACATTTCTGTATGTGTATGATTTGTATTTGTTCCTGTTCATATGAGCGTGGATGTTTGAGAGTGTGTGTCAGTTAAAAAAAGTCGCAAGTGGCTGTTGAGCGTTGTGCCATTCCTCAAGTAAGAAAGGACTGGATAATTGAGTGTAGTATGAAAGATATATATAGTTTGATTGTCAGCATACTAGCTGGAAATAAATCAAAAAGGTAGCTTGGAGAATGTATTTATTATTCTTTTACCCTTCTTCTTTTGGCATGAAATTATGTCAATTATGAGAATGTGTAGTGTAAACTCACAGAAAAATCACATTAATGTTTTGCACTTGTGTATCAATTTGTAGTGTTAGTCATATTTTAATACATGTACAATGTAAAATACTTTGGTCTTCATTCAAAATGTATAATTCTGTGCATCATCATACTTACGTTGTGAAGGTGTGATTGTTTGAGTAAAGTGTGTAACTTATTTGTGTGTTCAAGACCTTAGTAAGGAGATTTATTTGTACTTTAGTTAATTAATTGTTCTAGTATATTTTAAGCTCTGTAGCCAAAGTAATCATTTCAGTTTTGTATTTCTTTTTGTAAGTCATGCCATCCTGATAATTGTTTGTGTGTTTTTTTTATTTTTTATTACTGTATCAGATTTTGTCATATTGAATAATTAATTGCACCAGTTCATAAAATGGTAATTTTTTTTCTTTTTTCATTTCTGCTATTGAAGTAGTACTCTTATGTAACTGCAAGCAGTAAACTGCCTCATACATTCAGTGTAGCAGCTGAACAAAATGAATGGTAAAATCTGTATGTGATAAATATTGTGACTGTGCTGTTGATGAGTTCATCAACAGAAAGTGGCCACAGGACAGTTCTCCTGTTGGAGATCTGGTACATGTTTTCAATTTCTTATACTAAACAGGACTGACAGTTTTTTAAGAATTAATTTTTCTATCTTTATGGTGATGAATGGGATACTTTGTACATGTTAAAGATAATGCTCAAAAACAAAAGCTCTCCAGTACTCTGTAACTTATGTTGCAAACTCTAATGGGGTAAACTTTTTTTGTTCAGAATAGTGGTGTAATAATAATTTGTTCATGTAGTATCTGAATATTTCTATTGTCTTGCATTGTTGCTTCTACAATCGTTTTTTTTTTATTTTGTCAACTTTTTACTGATATCGCTTTTGTTTATAAGATTGCAAGAAATTAACATATACAGCTTCAGTAAGCACAAAATTGGGAAAATTATATTAAAAAAGCATTTGGGATTATTGACCATATGTTAATTAAATATAATTTCATAATAAATAAAAATCCAGTAACTGAAACAGGCAATCAGTTGTCTGAGGCAATTAGTAATAAGAGAATACATAACTGAAAACCCTGATATCTAGATATTGTGTCAGGCTGTGACAATTGGCTCAAATTTCTAGAGAAGTTACATCAGTATTAGTGCTCATGAAAGCCTTCTGCATGGCATGGTGTGTAAAATAATGTGTGAGAAAGCAAGTAACTGTGGTTCATTTTCATGGCGATATAATGTAAAACTGCAGTTAAAGGCATGTAATCTAAAAGCTCAAATTGTCACTGCCATTACAGAATTTAATGAACATTTCTACCACTTTGATTCAAAACACAGTGTAAAGAGCGAAATGAAAAAGAAGTACATCTATGTAAATTTTTGGGCATAGTTCAGCATGAGATATTCAGATATTTTTTAATCACTGAGAGAAGTAAGGAGGCAGTACTCTGCCTACATAGTGACAGGAAAAGGAGATTTTGTACAATTTTGAACTAATAGGGAAGCCACATTACACTCCTCATTATCACCATTATCACATCAGACATTATGATTGTTTCTTACATGAACCATGATACACTGACTGTGGGTTAATTAAAAACCACTAAATTCAGTCTTTAATGACTTTTGAGACATATTTGTTGTTTTATTTTTATTATATTTATATAACTGTAAAATGTGTTTCAGTAGTGCATATTGAAAAAAATTATAGATTTGTGACTAATGTGAACTCAGAGGTTGTGGTAGCTTGCTGATAGTTTTCTGAAAATATTTTATTTATGGACATACATTTTTACATATTGTTTAAATATTAATATTGAAAATCAGCAGTTGGACCAAAAATGACACTCATCCTCTAAAACTAGCACTGGAGAGTTGGAAAAAGTTTTTTTGTATCTGAAGTCATTGAAACTTTAATTGTATTCCAAAGTGTAAATTGCAATGTGTGAAACTGAAAATTAACCCAGAGAAGTGGTTCAGTGTGCGGTTACAGTATTTGTACCTTCATCTACATTGTTATGTATTGGATGTGCATGATATTTTTTGAATTTCATTTCTAGAACTGTATGCTGTAATTTCATTATGTGAGCAAGGTGCAAGCCAACATGACAGAACCTTAATCCCTGAGCTTGCTATGTTAATTGTGTAATTTTTCATTGCCAACTGAAATCTTGGAATAATAAAGTGTAATTTATAATTTTGATTGTTTCATTTAACCTTAGATTTCTCTCGATTTTTGAGAGTGCAGTACTTCATATTATAACAGAATTATTTGTGTTCATGAGTGAGTAATTATCAGCATCTCCTTTGATGTCTTTTTCATCCATTTGAGTTAGCAGTACTTGATGTTAAGTAACTTAATCCATGCTCCCTTGTTTTTAAGTTTTCTGTATAGTTTTATGGTACAAGCAGTACCATCAGTGTCAATTCAGTGCAGAGAAACGATTAGTAAATCTGGTTTTTATCTGATTATTGGTAGACTTGGTCAGTACAACTTGAATGACAGTAAAAGTATGATGTGGAAGGCAACAGGATGACACCACATTACTTTCGAAGTATTAAAACGTGGAGAATACTGAGAATAATGTTGACATTACTGACCATGGGACTCAAACCGTGAGATTCGTCAGGTGTGTGAGTGAGTTGCCCCAGGTTGATACCTGGGAAAAGCCTCTCATTATGAAGAAAATTATTGTCAGCAATAATGACAAAATGACTCTAAGAAATCTAATTGTAAGGGCAATAAAATGAATCAGAAAGTATTTGCCCCCTCCTGGTTTTTTAATGCGAACTAAACATATTCATTCCCACCGGCAGACCTTTCTTAGACTGGGCTAGTCTAAGCTGTGAGGTCCACTACATGGAGTTGCTGTCAGCTGTTGAAGATGGTGGTTGTGCTTCACACTTCCATGATGTACGAGCAACAAAGTGTGATGAATTTTCTGCAGAGTAAGGGACAAGCATCCATAAAAATCCACAGGGAAATGCAGCCAACATAGGGGGGAAATGTGTTGCATTGAGAAGTGTGAGGTGGTTGTGCTGTGAGTCTGCAAAAAGCCATGAAGGCTTACAAGATGTTGAATGTTTAGGAAGGCTGCGTTTGTCATTGACTGACGACAACATTCCCCACCTGCATGCTATGGTGAAAGTGGGTTGCATATGGGAGTGTTAACATTGTCATTCACGCATCCTTAAGATATTGGAAGGTTTCATGTCCTTTGGTGGGTGCCTAAGCAGTTGGATGACATGATGAAAAGCAAGCAAATGATTCCTTCACAGTGGTGTATTGAGGAGGGCAACAGTTTTATGAACCGTATCGTGACTGGCAATGAAATGTGGAAACTGCATTTCATGCCAGAATTGAAGTAGCAAAGCATGATGTGGAAATACCCAGGTTTGCACGTGGCAAAAAATTCTGTTTTTTTTTAATTTTATTTTTTTAAATGTCAATTTCCATAGGACCAAATTGAGGAGCAAATCTTCAAGGTCACGGAACATGTCAGTACACGAAATTAATTTATGAATGTGAAAAAAGTCAAGCCATAAGTATAAGTAAACGCAGTCAACAATACGTCAATAAACAGCTTACTTTTTCAAGGAACTCCTCAGCAGAATAGAAGGAGTGACCCATGAAAAAACTCATCAGTTTTGATTTGAAAGTGCGTGAATTATTGCTAAGATTTTTAAATTTTAGTGGTAGCTTATTAAAAATGGTTTTAGCAGTATAATGCACACGTTTCTGCACAAGAGTTAAGTAAGTCCGATCCAAATGCAGGTTTGATTTCTGCCAAGTATTAACTGAGTGAAAGCTAATTATTCTTGGGAATGAGCTAATATTGTTAACAATAAATGACGGTAAGGAATATATATATTGTGAGGCCAATGTCAAAATACCTAGACTCGTGAACAGGGGTCGACAAGAGGTTCATGGACTTACGCCACTTATTGCCCAAACCACCCATTCCTGAGTCAAAAATATCCTTTTAGAATGAAAGGAGTTACCCCAAAATATAGACCTGTATGACATAAGTGAATGAAAATAAACAAAGTAGACTAATTTTCATGTCAAATGATCACTCACTTCAGATACCATTCGAATAGTAAAAATGGCAGCATTAAGTCTTTGAACAAGATCCTGAATGTGGGCTTTCCATGACATTTTACTATCTATCTGAACACCTAAAAATCTGAACTGTTCAGTTTCACTTAACATATGCCCATTCCGTGAAATTAAAATGTCAGGTTTTGTTTAATTGTGTGTTATAAACTGTAAAAACTGAGTCTTACTGTGATTTAGCATTAGTTTATTTTCTACAAGCCATGAACTTAAGTCATGAACTGTGCTATTTGAAACCGAGCCAATGTTGCACACAACATCCTTTACTACCAAGCTAGTGTCTTCAGCAAAGAGAAATATAGAGTTACCTGTCGTACTAAAGGCCATATCATTTATATAAATAAGGAACATGAGTGACCCCAACACTGATCCCTGGGGTACCCCCCACTTGACAATGACCCACCCAGACCCCGCATCACAGCCATTCTCAACACTGTGAATAATGATCTTTTGCTGTCTGTTGCTTAAGTAAGAGGTGACCCAATTGTGAGCTACTCCCAGTATTCCATAATGGTCCAACTTCTGGCTCAATATTTTGTGAACAACACAATCAAACGCCTTAGTTAAATCAAAAAAATATGCCTAGCATTTGAAACCTTTTGCTTAACCAATCCAGTACCTCACAAAGAAAAGAGAATATAGCATTTGCAGTTGTTAAATGACCTCTAAAGCTGAACTGTACATTTGATAGCAAATTGTGTGGTATAAAATGATCAATTATCCTTACATACACAGCCTTTTCAATAACTTTAGCAAACACTGATGGCATAGAAACAGGTCTTAAATTGTCTACATTATCCATTTCTCCCTTTTTATGAAGTGGCTTTACTGCTGAGTACTTTCATTGTTCAGGAAACTGACCATTCCTAAAGGAAAACTTAAAAATACAGCTAAATACAGGGCTGACATGTGCAGCACAGTACTTTAATATTCTGCTAGGCACTCCATCATATCCATGAGAGTCCTTAGTCTTCAGTGATTTAATTATTGACTCAATCTCCCCCTTGTCTGTATCACAGACTCGGAAAGGCATTTGAAAGAGAGTTATATGGTTCCCTGTAGAAACTAAATTTTTATTCAATCCACCAGCAATGCTCAGAAAATGATTGTTAAATACTGTACATATATCTGATTTATCAGTAACAGAAATATTTTCACTACGAACTGACTTTACATTGTCGCCCTTGTTCTGCTGACCAGACACTTCCTTCTGTGCAATTAGTTGGAAAATGGATAATAGTGGTCTTCTGGGATTCCTATGGACTTTCCCTGCTGTATTTCAGGCCACTAGGTGCAACCACCAATGCTGACAATTATTGTTACTCACTGTCATGTCTGTAACAAGCACCAAGGAATTCTCGATGTGGACAACATGGTTACCCTCCACGACAATGCAAAGTCCTCATATGGCAATCAGAGCTACCAACAAGCCCAATCATTTCACTGGGAGAGACTGGACCACTTACCATATGTTTGAACCTTGCCCCTAGTCATTTCCACATTTTGGTCTTCTCAAGATGTTCCTGGCAGAACAGTGATTCACATGCAAAGATGAAGCTAAGACAGCAGTCCAACTGTTGTTTCACAGTCAGCCAGACAAATTCCACCACAGGGGCATCTCAACTTTAGTACAGTGATGGAACATATGTCTGCACCTGTGTGAGGACTATGTGGAAAAGTAGTATAAGGTATGTAGAAAGAATAAAATGTACATGTGTAATTATACGTATAATTTGTGATAGTCTTTTTGTTGTGCCTATCTATGACTCAGAATTTCCACTATTTGGTGAATGGCAATTTTCCTTTTCATAATATTGTAATTATCTGTGTGTTCCTTATTTTGGCTCATCAAAAAGTAGACACAAAGACTTTCTGATTCACCCTCACAATAGATTATTAATGATAAGAATTCCAGATGAACCTGCCAATTTAGTAACTTGAAGATGACTATTTGTGAGCTCAGAACATGCAACAGCCTAATCCTTGAAACGAAGGTGGTGGTGATTGATAATGATGATGACAGTATTATGGATAGGAAAGACGAAGTAAATGGACATGAGATGGCGGATGTGATTCTGTGAGAAGAATTTGATGGAGCATTGAGATACGTAAGGTGAAACAATGCCCCTGGAGTAGTTGACATTCCTTCAAAATTATTGAGATCCGGAACTATTCCACATGGTATGCAAGATGTGCAAGACAGGTGAAATACCATTTGATTTGAAGAAGAATGTAATAATTCCATTTCCAAAGAAAGCAGGTGCTGACAGGTGTGAATATTATCAAACTAGTGGTTTACTATATAATTGGACTGATAAAAAAAATCTACTCAGGAAATGACACAAGAAAACACACATAAAGTTTAAAGAAATGGATAAGCTTTCAGAGCTGCAATAGTCCTTTTGGCAGAAGGACTGAAGGGAAAGAAAGGGACATGAAGGAAAAGGACTGGTGAGGTTTAGGAAATGAGGAGAGTTCAGAACAGTTGCCTAGAACATCAGATTAGGAGAAGTTTACTGGACACGATGAGAAAAAAAGACAGACTGTTGGAGACTGCACTGGAAGATATTTGAGGCCCCCAACAATCAGTCTTTCTTTCTCATGCTGTGCAGTAAGTCTCCCCTGACCCTGGGTTATGGGTGACTTTTCAAAACTCTCCCCATTTATTAAACTTTGCCAGATGTTTTCCTTCATCATATTTCCTTCTCCTTCAACTCTTTTGCCAGAAGCAGGAGCTTCACATTTCTTTAACCTTTATATGTGTTTTCTTGTGCTACTACTTGGTGAACAGATAAGTTTTTTTTATCTATCCAATTACATTATATTTTCAAAAACTGACAAACCTTTGACAAAATATTGCCACAACAGAAGATGGAAATTCTGTAAGAAGTCGACCTTAGGAAAGCTCAATTTTAGAACTGTTCATTCATTAACTGTGTTCTATAGATCCCATGAAGATGGAGAATGTTCAGCGAGTGGAACAAGTCAAGATATAGGATAATCAAAGACAAGAATATTATACGATCTTTATCTCTTTATGGTAACAACAGAAAACTCTCTATACTGCTTAATACTGTTCACACTACCAACAGATAAATTTAATTTAATAAGTTAGATGGCAAGCCACTACACTGAAAAAAAGCTGCTGCCTTCTCAGTTATACCACGTACCTGCTATATATCTGCTGTTGGTAGCTTAGAATTACTTGAGTGCAATAGTATTAATCAAGGAAAATGAGTCCTATTTACAGCAGAATACCACCTGTCACAGCCGTACAATAAACACTTACTTGCATGTAGCTGACAGAAGCCTTAAAGCTCTGCATATCGATATCCAGATAATTTGTAGAAAGAATGGTTAATAAATCATGTTTTTAATTTTCTTTTGAATTGGGATTCACAGTTTCCTGTTTTATGTCAGATGGTCATATTTCCCATCAAAGTATTCAACTCAACTCTGAATTATAGACAAGGAGGTGAAGTCAACACGTAAATTATTTTTGTGTATTGTATTGTGACTTTTTAAGTCATAGTTCAGCTTATACTGATTTTTATTCCCAGCAATAAAAATATTCAAGGAGTAACCATATGGAAAGTGGATATAAGAATTTCAAGATGATTAAAAAGGATTTGGCAAGATGTGAGCAGAATATTGTGTAAAGCAGTTGAATGAATATTTTTTTTCCCTGCCACAGAACATAATTCTTAAGACAACAGGGGGTGAAAATATGGAAAATAGGTTGACAGACTTGTCTTTAGATCAAAATAATGAGAGATGCTTCAAAGAGCTTAACATCCTGAATTGAGCTTCTAGATTATGTATGTATTGATTCGAGTTTAACGTTTTATCCAACTGGAGCCCCAGGAATTTTACACAGTGTGTTTCATTCAGTGTATGACCATTAGCCGTGAAACACTTGTAAGTCAGTTCATCTATCATCTGAGCTGATCTGCTAAGGTTGAGTTTGAATCCTGGGTTAACATGTTTGTGTCATCATTTTCGATTTTTGAATTACACTTTAAAGTCACCAGAAGGTTATTTGTGTAGTTTTAGAGCATGAGGGGGTACAGTACTTATTCTTGTGCTACCCTACACAATACCCTATACACATAAATAATCAGCGCATGTATTTCCCAAATTTAAGGATGAGAAACTGGGGTGCAGAGATTAATTGTAATAAGGTTGCTACTACTATGCCTCAAACAATAGATCTCTTGTACTGTAGTGTTGTTGTGCCCTCAATCTATGATAGATCAGTAGCACACAAGAAGTGAAGTATTATATCACATGTTAACTTGTGAATTGTGACTACAAATTCTGTTTATCGCTTGTACAGAGCTAAAGAAAAACTTAAATTATTGAAGAAGTGGAGAGTGTTGGAAATCATGCAGTTTGAAGAAAGCACAATATGAGGATAGTTGTATTCATGGCTTGGGAAAAAACAAATCACAGCTTCAAGAAACAAACGGTAACTGCCGCGCATTTTGGAGCCCAGAAACTAGTATATGGACTCCTGTGCTCTGTGCTTATGTAGAAGAGTATGGTAGTGCACTGACTAGTGAAATGTGCCAACTCAAAGCATTGGCTTCATCCAAAAAACTAGGTGTCACCAGTCTCAAAACTAGCTGGGACTGGCTATTGAGATTTTTCAATTGAAATGTATTAGGCTTCTGGAGGAAAACTACCATCACTCAATGGCTTCCAGGCAATTACAAGAGAAAAGTAGTACATTTTCATTGCTACATGATAAATTTGTGCAGCAAACATCCCTATATATTTTCACAAGTTGGTAATGCAGATCAAATACCAGTCTATTTTGAGATGGCACTCAACAACACTGTGAACAGGAAAGGGGAATCCATCATCATGATATAAACTGGTGGCAATGCGAAGCAAAGGTGCCCAGTGACGCTATGTGTAACCGGCAATCGAGAAAAGCCAGCACTTTACACTATATATAAAAGGAAAACTATTCTGAAAACATGAGTGAAAGGCATATTGGTGAGAGCAAATCCAAAAGGTTGGATACACAATAACCTTTTGATTGATTGCATGTTTGGCAATGTTGCCCTGGTGCATTACTGAATTTATGTAGCATATTGGTCATGAACAGCATCCACAGACATACACCAGAGGAAATGCGAGACATGTTACAAAAAGGAAAAAACTGACTTGGTCATTATAGCAGGAAGCCAAACATCCATCCTGCAGCTGCTAGACTTATGTATAAATTGGCCATTCAAAGCTGCTCTTAAACAGCGACATACACAATTGATGGCTGACAGAAACCACAAGTTCACACCGAATGTAAAGATCAAGTGGCCAGATTTGTTCCATATCTGTGAGTGGGTGAAATGTGCATGGGCCTCCATTCCACCACCACTGGCAGAAATGTCCTTCAAAAAAGTGCGGCATCACTAATTCACTGGATGGAACTGAGGACAACTCTCTGTGCGAAGATGACCATGACAACAATGATTCTTCTGCTAGTGATGGCGCCAAAATTGATGATGAATAGAATCATTAAGTCAGATTTTTTAAATAAATAAAACACAAAGCAAAGCGTTTTTTTTTTTTTTACTTCCTTAAAATTAGGGTGTGCGAATTACTCGGTGATGTGCATTATTTGCTTACATACAGTATGTTCCCCCATTCTGAGGTTAGTTTCATGCCTGTGATCCAGTCTGTCAATGAGGCCCTCTGCTTTCTCCGTCTATGTAAGAAGAGTGTGATAAATTGCGTAACACATTTTTGCCAAGTGGAATTTTGTAATCTACACAATCAAATGCTTTGACAAAGTCACAAAATATAAAAGCATGATAGTTTCTCTAGTTTAGCGTTTCTAGCACTTGTGATGTCTTATATTTCTTTCTCTGTGGAGAATCCCTTAGAAAAACCGAACTGAGAGGCAGTTAACAGGTTGTTCTTAGTTCAATGAGACTGTATTCTGCTATAGACCACTCTTGCAAACACTTTTCAAAAGACTACATGGTGTGAACAGGTTTGCAATTACAGGTGGTTTCCTTATCTCCGGTTTTATAGGTGAGTGTTACCACACCATATTTAAGCCTGTTGGGAAATAATCTGAGTCATCGATTGATTACAAATGGTAATCCTATGAAGTCAGCACAAGATTTGAATGTTATGCTAGAATGATCATTATGTTGTTGATGTTGTTGTTGTTGTGGTCTTCAGTCCTGAGACTGGTTTGATGCAGCTCTCCATGCTACTCTATCCTGTGCAAGCTTCTTCATCTCCCAGTACCTACTGCAACCTACACCCTTCTGAATTTGCCTAGTGTATTCATCTCTTGGTCTCCCTCTACGATTTTTACCCTCCACACTGCCCTCCAATACTAAATTGGTGATCCCTTGATGCCTCAACACATGTCCTACCAACCGATCCCTTCTTTTAGTCAAGTTGTGCCACAAACTTCTCTTCTCCCCAATCCTATTCAATACTTCCTCATTAGTTATGTGATCTACCCATCTAATCTTCAGCATTCTTCTGTAGCACCACATTTCAAAAGCTTCTATTCTCTTCTTGTCCAAACTATTTATCGTCCATGTTTCACTTCCATACATGGCTACACTCCATACAAATACTTTCAGAAACGACTTCCTGACACTTAAATCTATACTCGATGTTAACAAATTTCTCTTCTTCAGAAACGCTTTCCTTGACATTAACAGTCTACATTTTATATCCTCTCTACTTCGGCCATCATCAGTTATTTTGCTCCCCAAATAGCAAAACTCCTTTACTACTTTAAGTGTCTCATTTCCTAATCTAATTCCCTCAGCATCATCCAACTTAATTCGACTACATTCCATTATCCTAGTTTTGCTTTTGTTGATGTTCATCCTGTACCCTCCTTTCAAGACACTATCCATTCCATTCAACTGCTCTTCCAAGTCCTTTGGTGTCTCTGACAGAATTACAATGTCATCGGCGAACCTCAAAGTTTTTATTTCTTCTCCATGGATTATAAGACCAACTGCGAATTTTTCTTTTGTTTCCTTCACTGCTTGCTCAATATACAGATTGAATAACATTGGGGAGAGACTACAACCCTGTCTCACTCCCTTCCCAACCACTGCTTCCCTTTAATGTCCCTCGACTCTTATAACTGCCATCTGGTTTCTGTACAAATTGTAAATAGCCTTTCGTTCCCTGTATTTTACCTTTGCCATCTTCAGAATTTGAAAGAGCGTATTCCAGTCAACATTGTCAAAAGCTTTATCCAAGTCTACAAATGCTAGAAACGTAGGTTTGCCTTTTCTTAATCTAGCTTCTAAGGTAAGTCGTAGGGTCAGTATTGCCTCACGTGTTCCAACATTTCTACGGAATCCAAACTGATCTTCCCCGAGGTCGCCTTCTACCAGTTTTTCCATTTGTCTGTAAGGAATTTGTGTTAGAATTTTGCAGCCGTGACTTATTAAACTGATAGTTCAGTAATTTTCACATTTGTCAACACCTGCTTTCTTTGGGATTGGAATTATTATATTCTTCTTGAAGTCTGAGGGTATTTCGCCTGTTTCATACATCTTGCTCACCAGATGGTAGAGTTTCGTCATGACTGGCTCTCCCAAGGCCGTCAGTAGTTCTAATGGAATGTTGTCTACTCCCGGGGCCTTGTTTCGACTCAGGTCTTTCAGTGCTCTGTCAAACTCTTCATGCAGTATTATATCTCCCATTTCATCTTCATCTACATCCTCTTCCATTTCCATAATATTGTCCTCAAGTACATCGCCCTTGTATAGACCCTCTATATACTCCTTCCACCTTTCCGCTTTCCCTTCTTTGCTGAGAACTGGGTTTCCATCTGAGCTTTTGATATTCATACAAGTGGTTCTCTTTTCTCCAAAGGTCTCTTTAATTTTCCTGTAGGCTGTATCTATCTTACCCCTAGTGAGATAAGCCTCTACATCCTTACATTTGTCCTCTAGCCATCCCTGCTTAGCCATTTTGCACTTCCTGTCGCTCTCATTTTTGAGACGTTTGTATTCCTTTTTGCCTGCTTCATTTACTGCATTTTTATATTTTCTCCTTTCATCAATTAAATTCAGTATTTCTTCTATCACCCAAGGATTTCTACTAGCTTTGTCTTTTTACCTACTTGATACACTGCTGCCTTCACTACTTCATCCCTCAAAGCTACCCATTATTCTTCTACTGTATTTCTTTCCCCCATTCCAGTCAATTGTTCCCTTATGCTCTCCCTGAAACTCTGTACAACCTCTGGTTTAGTCAGTTTATCCAGGTCCCATCTCCTTAAATTCCCAACTTTTTGCAGTTTCTTCAATTTTAATCTACAGTTCATAACCAATAGATTGTGGTCAGAATCCACATCAGCCCCTGGAAATGTCTTACAATTTAAAACCTGGTTCCTAAATCTCTGTCTTACCATTATATAATCTATCTGAAACCTGTCATCATCATTATAGCTAACAGAAATTGCTAATTTTTCTGATCTTATAGAGATTAATGTCAGTAAGATAGGGAGGTAGTCTTTCACCCCTGCTATTCAATCTACACATCGAAGAAGCAAGGATGGAAATAAAAAAAAGGTTCAGAAGTGGAATTAAAATTCAAAGTGGAAGGATATCAATGTTGGTGAAAGTGAAAAAAAAATTACACAGACTACTGAATGGTATGAACAGCCTAAGGAGTACAGAATATGAATTGAGAGTAAATCGAAGAAAGACAAAAGTAATAAGAAGTAGAAGAAATGACAGCAGTGAGAAACTTAACATCAGGACTGATGATCATGAAGTTAAGGTATTCTACTACCCATGCGGAAAAATAGCCAATGATGGATGGAGTAAGGATGACATCAAAAGCAGACTTGCACTGTCAAAAAGGGTATTCCTGGCTAAGAGAAGTGTACTAGTATCAAACATGGGCCTTAATTTGAGGAAGAGCTTTCTGAGAATGTATATTTGGAGCACAGAATTGTATGGTAGTGAAACATGGACTGTGGGAAAACTGGAACAGGTGAGTATTGAAGCATTTGAGATGTGGTGCTACAGACAAATGTTGAAAATTGGACTGATAAGGTAAGGAATGAGGTGGTTCTCCAGAGAATTGTTGAGGAAAGGAACATATGCAAAATACTGACAAGAAGAAGGGTCAGAGTGATAGGACATCTGTTAAGGCATCAGGGAATAACTACCATGGTCCTAGAGGGAGCTGTAGAGGAAGACACAGACTAGAATACATCTAGCAAATAATAAGAGAACATAGGTTGCAAGTGCTACTCTGAGATTAAGAGGTTGACACAGAAGAGGAATTCGTGGTGGGCTGGATCAAGCTGTTGATACACACACAATTATTCATTATAGCAACCCTATGAATTTTGTAATCTTGTTAGGCACATTTTTTAATCTAATTCCCATTGATAATGCATGCAGTGTCTTCACAAGTAACTCTAATGCACATATATTCAGTTGTTTATTAGTAGCTGCATATTTACTGCTGCTATGAGAAAGTAAATTGTGAACTTACCGGTAATGGCCAATGATTTGGAAGTGCAATTTCTACCAAGGCTGATTTTGGCAGCTAGATATAATTGGATCACTGTGTTTTTTTTTTTTTTTTTTTTTTAATAATGTTACAACTGGTTTTTGCCTTATTCTTGGAGTGTTATAGTTATTTTTGGAGTGTTACATTTATTACTGGAGTGTTATATTTATTGAATAAGGTATGTGAGTTTTACTTTTTTAATGACATATTGAAGGATTTTACAAAACTGGTAGGTGGTAATGGCATTTTGACTCTTGGCTACAACATATCTTCTGAGTTAGGTAGAGCTCTGTCTTCCTAGCACAAGATTGTTCAACATCATGAGTGACCCATCCCTTAGCATTGCTTCTGTTCAGTTTTGCCCTTATTTGTTTTAGGGGAAAACAAGAACCAAAGTGCTGTAAGAATATGGTTCAAATATTGTTAAATTTTCCACCAGCACTGTTTGATTTGTGTATTTCTTCCCAGTATTCTTCACATAATTTGTTCCTAAGCACTGTAATTGAGTTACTGTTTATTATTATTCAACGCATTACTTTTGTTTTATAATCTGTATTTAACTGAAATGTTAACACTGAGCCGGCCAGAATGGCCGTGCGGTTCTAGGCGCTACAGTCTGGAACCACGAGACTGCTATGGTCGCAGGTTCGAATCCTGCTTCGGGCATGGATGTGTGTGATGTCCTTAGGTTAGTTAGGTTTAAGTAGTCCCATAGTGCTCAGAGCCATTTGAAACATTTGTTAACACTGACCACAGTGGTCAGATAAGCCATAGACCATTGGTTTTGCAGATGGTCACTGCAGGCTATTGGGTCTAAATACAAATTTTCAATAGCTGTTACACTTGATCTTTCAATCCTTGTTGGGAATCACACTGTGTAAAATAATATAAAGACAGATAACAATTATTCCGTGTCTCCTCCGTCAATATTATAAAACTGTCAATGGTACAAGCTTGTGTATTTCCTGATCCATTACAGTGGCAAAGCTGCAAAAAGCTGTTCATGATATTCATTAACCTTAAGGGTCTGGAACTTAACTTGAATTTTTGCTTAGGTAGCCACTCTCCCTTCCTTTTTACTAGTTGGATGATTGATTAACATTAGCTTGTATCCATCAAGACAAATCACCTCTATTTCAATTATTTCTTTATGTGCTATGACATGCACAGTTTGTATGCTGAATTTCTATCAGTTCTTTCATTTTCCTGTGCATATATGAGATTATTAATTGTCAGTTAACACAGAATGAGTGCACAAAAACACTGGCAAAAATAATGTTATCAGAATATTATGCTCATAGTGTTCTGCCATTATTTTGTAACAGCCAGTGTCTTGTGCTGATGTGCTATTCTTACATGAACTCAATTGTTAGGTATGGGTTTCTTCTCTGTGGACAAACAGGCACAAAACATGGACACAGTTTTTAAACTGCATAAAAGGGCTGAAAGAATAATAACTAAAAGTAGCACTCAGGCTCACTGTAAAGAGCTGTTTTAAAAACTGGATTTCCTTACTGCATCAATCAAGTACATCTACGAATCTGTTGTGCATATCAAGGAAAACATTAGTATTTCACTAATAGTTCTACATATAATCGTGGAACAAGAGCTACCATCAGGGAATGAAATTGTATAACAAATTGCCAAAGGAGATAAAAAAGATTACTAAATCATATAAATATAATAGAGGGAAACATTCCACATGGGAAAAATATACCTAAAAACAAAGAAGATGTGACTTACCAAACGAAAGCACTGGCAGGTTGATAGCCACACAAACAAACACAAACATACACACAAAATTCTAGCTTTCGCAACTAACAGCTGCTTCATCAGGAAAGAGGTAAAGAGAGGGAAAGACAAAAGGATGTGGGTTTTAAGGGAGAGGGTAAGGAGTCATTCCAACCCCGGGAGCAGAAAGACTTACCTTAGGGGGAAAAAAGGACAGGTATTACACTCGCATACACACACATATCCATCCGCACATACACAGACACAAGCAGACATTTGTAAAGGCAAGGATCTTGTGGCTCATAGAGGAGTAAATGCATTTTCTTTAATGTTTTTGGGCTTCTACAAGCTACAATAGTCTGTTTTCCAACAGCAATTACATTTATTTTGCAGCTCTGTGTTTTGGACAAATTTACATAAAAAAATATGTACAGAACATAAAATTAAGGTAGGATGAATACTGTTTCTGGCAATTAGCCATGCAAGTAGCCCCATGCCATAAACATTCATATGCAAACCATGTTGTGTATGATGTATGATGTGATTGAGTGGGGGGGGGGGGGGGGGGGGGCTATGAACTTGTCATTCTCATATGTGAATGTACTTCTGTCCTGAGTTATTTTGCAAGCTCTGCATTAACATGTTCTGAGAATGCCTCATCAGGTCTTATCAAACTGTTCAAGGAATGGCAGAACCTTCACAATAGTGTGGGGAGCATTCTCAGCAATGTGCTGATGTCATCCTCAATTGTGGTATCAAGGTTACAGTCAATGTGCAGGAAAAATGATCTGCATTACCCTTTAATGAATCTAATTGTGACACAGAAAAGGGTGAAATATGCAGCTACAAAACTCTGACAACCTACCCACAGAAATAAAATGTCTGGTAGAAAGCAGAAGTGTTTTCAAATGTAAGTTAAAGAGGTCTTTCCTTAACAACTCCTTGTATACAACAAGAAAATTCTTGAGTAGAGATAATCAGACATAAAAAATTAATAAAAAAGCACCTGTAAATGACCAGCAGGCAGCCATATATATTTTATTTTTTATTTCTTCTATTTAGTTGTATATACATATAGTCCAGTCACATTAATGTGACCAGCACCTACGTTTGAAGTCAATGTGCAATAACCAATGACAGACGGCAGATAACAGCACTAGCATGTCAGGGGAATGTGGAAAACAGTACAGTCAGTATTGTAATATGGAAATGCAGTGATTTATCTGTTGTCCAAAAGGACATGTTCATTGGCTTTCGGGCCAAGGGTGGAAGCATTTTGGAAATGGCTAAGTTTGTAAACTGTTTGTGTGCTGCTGCAGTTAAAGTATACCGTGCATATCAAAACATAGCTGTCAAAAACTGATGCTGATGTGGTGGAAACAGGCCATGAATGACAAGGGTGAGTGACAGCTAAGGAGATATGTACAATCAAACAGACATGCAACTGTTGAACAGCCCACATGAACCGAGAGGCTATCAACTCTTTAATGACTGGTCAGTGAACATTGCTGCTTATGGGCCTCTACGGGAGTTGACTGGTTCATTCACCCATGCTGACTGTTGTTCATCGGCAGCAAAGGCTAAAATCTTCACACCAATACCACAACTAGATACCTTTTCAGATAAAAATTTGTACAGAGGCCAGACTGCACTTAAAAGAGTTAAAGGACAGAAAAGGGAGGCAGTATTTGAGAAGTGTGTGGGATACTGTGCCAACAGCCTTGCCGCAGTGGTAACACCAGTTACCATCAGATCACCGAAGTTAAGTTCTGTTGGCTGGGCTAGCACTTCGATTGGTGACATCTGGTCTGCTGAGTGCTGTTGGCAAGCGGGGTGCGCTCAGTCCTTGTGAGGCAAACTGAGGAGCTACTGGATTGAGAAGCTGTGGCTTCAGTCTCATAAACTGATATAAAGCTGGAGAGCAATGTGCTGACCACATGCCCCTCCATATCCGCATCCAGTGACGCCAGTGGGCTGAGGATGACACGGCGGCTGGTCGGTACTGTTGGGCCTTCCAAGACCTGTTCGGATGGAATTTAGAGTTTAATTAGATATTGTTGTAGCCTGTCTTATATGCTATTCAGTTGGTACATTAAAGAACCAGGGAAGAAAACAAAAGGAAACTGGGAAAGCAAGAAAGTTCAGAGTGAAGAAGTGAATACTTTGAGAATTGCTGATGACATTCATTGTAATCCTCCCTTTAGGGCAAACAACATTTACTGAAAACAAACTGGTCTAGTCCAGAAAACTTGAGGCTGCAGTGGATGGACATCACTGTTGTGGGCTGGCCGTGATAATCCAACACACGTTCAGCATGACCCATGAGCTCACCAATCGGTCCTCACCAATGGCCAGCCCATTTACTGCTTGCACTGAGATTGACCCATCACCTGTGGTCAAGTGGGAGGTCGTCTCAGGGCATGACATGCTACATAAGGCATCCCCAATTAGCCTGACACATGGGTTCCAGGTGCTGTCTGTGGCTGATAGTGTCCCTCAGCGAGATACAGCCGCTTGTCTTGTTTCAGAGGAAACTCTAAGTCTACAATATCAAGGCAGTCATAGAGAGTGGGATTATTGGTAGCTGAGAGATCCAATGTTAGGCATGTTGTGGGTCTCCTTAGGAACATGGCTGCCAAGGAGGGTAAGAAAGCCACATTCTGTGTGCACAACAGGTGGAGTCATTCCAGATGTGGAATAGATCATTGCGGATGCCATGACGAGCACAGGTTGCAGCCAACTGCAGGCGGTGGCTCACGTGGGTACCAATGGCCTGTGTTACTTTGGATAGGAAGAGATACTCTCTGGTTTCGAGTAGTTATCAGAAGTGGTAAAGGCTGCCAGTCTCACCCACAAGATGAAAGCAGGGCTCACTATTTGCAGCATAGTCGACAAGACCGACTCTGAATCTCTGGTACTCGTGAATCAAGAGGCTCACACAGTTTCCCACGACCATGTAGACTGCAGATTCCTCAACTTGCACCATAGGGTGGTGGGGTTTCGGGTTTTGCTAAATAGGTCAGGAATCCATTAAATGGGTAGTGGGGGCTGTGTGACGTGGACTGGGCAGTTCTTTAGATTAGAGGCTCTCAGGGAAGCACAAAAAGGGCTTAGTCTCAAAAGGAGCAGATCAGACACAGGAAGAATGTAGATCTAGGAACCATTGGTATAACAGTTGTAAATTGTCGGAGCTGTGCTGGGAAAGTACTAGAGCTCCAAGTGTTAATAGAAAGTACTGATGCTCAAATCGTTATAGACACTGAAAGCTGGCTACAGCCTGAGATAAGTTCAGCTGAAATTTTGGTGAAGGGCATAACGATGTTCAGAAAAGACAGGCTAAATATGTTGATGGTGGCGTTTTTTGCTGTTGGAAGTACCTACTTTATTTCACTGCGAAATTGGAATAGATAGTTCCCCCTGAGTCAGAAGCAGGTAGAGATCATTCTTGGCAACCAGAATAATATAATAATTGGACCCTTTTACCAACCACCAAACTCAGATCATATAATTGCTAGAATGTTCAAAGAAAACTTCACTGCAATGTCCCTACTTAATGTAATATGATTGTAATATTCCCGCTGCGAGTACCAGTGGTGATGCACTACCGGAATTTGATATGACACTGCCTGATTTAATTTGACTATATGCTTTTTACCTACTTGATCCTCTGCTGCCTTCACTACCCATTCTTCTACTGTATTTCTTTCCCCCATTTGTGACAATTGTTCCCTTTCAGGGAGAGCATAAGGGAACAATTGTCATGAATGGGGGAAAGAAATACAGTAGAAGAAGAATGGGTAGCTCTGAGGGATGAAGTATTGAAGGCAGCAGAGGATCAAGTAGGTAAAAAGCATATAGTCAAATTAAATCAGGCAGTGTTGAGGAAATTAAATGAGGAAATGAGACACTAAAAGTAGTGAAGGAGTTCTGATACTTTGGGAGCAAAGTAAAGATTGATGGTCAAAGTAGAAGAGATATAAAATGTAGACAGGCAAAGGCAAGAAAAGCTTTCCTCATAAAGAAAAATGCATTATCAATGAATTTAAATCTTAGTGTTAAGAAGTATTTTTTTATATTCATATGGAGGGCAGTGGTACGTGGAAGTACAATGTGGCCGGCTGGGTTGACTGAGTGGTTCTAAGCACTTTAGACTGGAACTGTGCGACCTCTACGGTCGCAGATTCGAATCATGCCTCGGGCATGGATGTGTGTGATGTCCTTAGGTTAGTTAGGTTTTAGTAGTTCTAAGTTCTAGGGGACTGATGACCTGAGATATTAAGTCCCATAGTGCTCAGAGCCATTTGAACCATTTTTGGAAGTAAAATGTGGATGATAACATGTGAACAAGAGGAGAATAGAAGCATTTTAAATGCTGTGCTACAGAAAAAATGGTGGAGATGGGTGGATTGAATAACTAATGAAGGGATACTGAGTCAAACTGTGAAGAAAAATTTTATGGCATAACTTGATCTAAAGAAAAGATCAGTTGATAGGATACATCCTGAGATGTGCTAGGGAAGGGAAGTGTGGGAATTAAATATTGTACAAGTAGATCAGGTATGCAGGTTCAAGTGATTGTACCTTACAGTAGTTGTGCAAATATGAAGAGTCATGCACAGGGTACACCATTATGGAGGGCTGCATCAAACTAGTCTTCTGGTTCAAGTCATCTCTCAGGCAGGTGTGTGTGTGTTCTTCCTTAGGATAATTTAAGTTCGGTAGTGTGTAAGCTTAGGGACTGATGACCTTAGCAGTTAAGTCCCATAAGATTTCACACACACAGACTAGTCTTCTGACAGAAGACTACAACAGGAAAAATGGAACAAGGGATGAAGTACACAGAAAGATTAAGAACTTACAGTTTGAGACAAGCACATAATCATCTTCCATAGAACATAAAATGTGAAACATATTACTGGAAGCCAATGAAGTAGTCAACAGATCAGAGTAATGTTTTGAATTACTTTGTGAAGGAAAATACATCATCATGGCAGAAGATACGTCAAAGAAAGAGAATCAGTGCAAGAAGAAGATGAAGCTGGTCCTCAAATCATGAAAATTTAATTTGAAACTGCATTGTAAGAACTGAGACCAAATAAAACTCTTGAAATATACTCTCTTAGACTCTAAAACTATACATATGAAATCATATAATAAACAAAACCTTAAGTGTGAGGACAGAGATTAATGGAGAGCAATGTAAAGCTAAAGTTAGAAAAAGTGGTAAGACAAGGCTACTCATTGTCATCATGTTAGTGCAACTTTCTCTCTGAGTGATCTATAAAGATTTCTGGTGCAAAACTACCTGTAGTTAACGTTTACTGAACAAAATTTGAAGATTAAATTCACTTAATAGCTGATTCAGAAGAACAACACTGTGAAAGTAAGCAAATCAAAAATGACAAGGAAACCTTGCATAAAAACCGAAAGAAATAAAATAGAAAAAATTTTTTTCTAGGCATCTTAATTACAAAAGACAACAGAAGCAGAAAAGAAATCAAGAAAACGATGGTAACAGGAAACACGCTTAAAGTGAAAGAAACAACTATTAATGAAATATTTATCTAGTACTGGGGAAAACAAAGAAAAAAACCTTGTTAAGATGTTCACATACAGTGGGCCTCTACAGCTGTGAAGCTGGGCACTTTTGAAGAAAACGCTTAGAAGCGATGAAAATATTTTTTTGGATAACGCTGATGAGGAGCAAGATGACTATGATTTTTTTTTAAAGAGATCGATTACAAAAGAAACTTCATAGACTCTGCAATAACTAAAAAGAATACTTTTAGACATTTCTTTAGAGACAGCAAGCATCTAAAAACACGTTGGAAGGAAGCGTTTTTGGAAAGCAAACCAAGAGGAGGCGAAGAAAAATTTAAAAATTCTTTGAGCAATTAGAAAAGAAGCCTACATGCAATGTAGAAGGGGAGCAAACAGAGAGCAGAATGATGGATTCAGGAATTAGTGGCCACAAGGTAGTAAGATGAATACCATAACATTCAAATGCACCAAAAATAAACACAAAAAACACATACACTTAAAGAGACTTTTAAAATAATTTGTCACAAGCAACTTCTAATCAAATTATGTGCCAATGAATTATCATCTCAGCTGTGCAACTCGTCTCACTATTTCGAGAAATGTCCCAGTACATTGTCAACGAACTCATCAAGTGAAATCAGCTATATCTGATGTTCCTCAAGGAAGTGTTACAGGTCCATTGCCGCTATTAATCCATATTTAGGAAATATCTGAGCAGCTCTCTTATTCTGTTTGCAGATGATATCATTAAGCATCCAGTAAAATCATCAGAAGATCAAAACAAATTACAAAGTGATAACTGCATGGTGCAAAAGTGGCAGTTGACTGAACAATACAAAGTGTGAGGACTTCCACATAAGCAATAAAAACAAGTTCCATTAAATTTCTGTTACATAATAAATCACACAAATTTAAAGACTATCAATTCATCTAAGGAGTACAATTACGAACAACTTACAATGGACTCTTAAAAGAGAATGTTGTGGGAAAATGAACCAAATACTGAGTATATCAGCATGTAGAACACTTAGAAAGTGTTACAAATATACTTGTCTGTCTTCTTCCAGAGTATCCTTACCAGATAGGACTGATGGAGGAATTTGAAAAACTAGTCTAATCTCAGGAAATAGGATTGCTACAATACAAGCTCCTGAAAATAAATGGAAGTATATCAGTTACGTGTGGCAGGGCATCAGCACATTTCAATCACATTATTCACAATGCACTGGATGATACCTTTGATTACAGGTTGATAGGGGAGGGAGGAAAAGTGTCATAGTCTGCTGATTTTCCTGACCTTACTCATTTCTAGTATTGTGGTACAGCCATGGTGTATGTACCAGTCTTTCCCAATGCAGAGATGATTCATCATAGTGTCGTGAAATCCATGAAAACTACACTCCTGGAAATGGAAAAAAGAACACATTGACACTGGTGTGTCAGACCCACCATACTTGCTCCGGACACTGCGAGAGGGCTGTACAAGCAATGATCACACGCACGGCTCAGCGGACACACCAGGAACCGCGGTGTTGGCCGTCGAATGGCGCTAGCTGCGCAGCATTTGTGCACCGCCGCCGTCAGTGTCAGCCAGTTTGCCGTGGCATACGGAGCTCCATCGCAGTCTTTAACACTGGTATCATGCCGCGACAGCGTGGACGTGAACCGTATGTGCAGTTGACGGACTTTGAGCGAGGGCGTATAGTGGGCATGCGGGAGGCCGGGTGGACGTACCGCCGAATTGCTCAACACGTGGGGTGTGAGGTCTCCACAGTACATCGATGTTGTCGCCAGTGGTCAGCGGAAGGTGCATGTGCCCGTCGACCTGGGACTGGACCGCAGCGATGCACGGATGCACGCCAAGACCGTAGGATCCTACACAGTGCCGTAGGAGACCGCACCGCCACTTCCCAGCAAATTAGGGACACTGTTGCTCCTGGGGTATCGGTGAGGACCATTCGCAACCATCTCCATGAAGCTGGGCTATGGTCCCGCACACCGTTAGGCCGTCTTCCACTCACGCCCCAACATCATGCAGCCCGCCTCCAGTGGTGTCGCGACAGGCGTGAATGGAGGGACGAATGGAGACGTGTCGTCTTCAGCGATGAGAGTCACTTCTGCCTTGGTGCCAATGATGGTCGTATGCGTGTTTGGCGCCGTGCAGGTGAGCGCCACAATCAGGACTGCATACGACCGAGGCACACAGGGCCAACACCCGGCATCATGGTGTGGGGAGCGATCTCCTACACTGGCCATACACCACTGGCGATCGTCGAGGGGACACTGAATAGTGCACGGTACATCCAAACCGTCATCGAACCCATCGTTCTACCATTCCTAGACCGGCAAGGGAACTTGCTGTTCCAACAGGACAATGCACGTCCGCATGTATCCCGTGCCACCCAATGTGCTCTAGAAGGTGTAAGTCAACTACCCTGGCCAGCAAGATCTCCAGATCTGTCCCCCACTGAGCATGTTTGGGACTGGATGAAGCGTCGTCTCACGCGGTCTGCACGTCCAGCACGAACGCTGGTCCAACTGAGGCGCCAGGTGGAAATGGCATGGCAAGCCGTTCCACAGGACTACATCCAGCATCTCTACGATCGTCTCCATGGGAGAGTAGCAGCCTGCATTGCTGTGAAAGGTGGATATACACTGTACTAGTGCCAACATTGTGCATGCTCTGTTGCCTGTGTCTATGTGCCTGTGGTTCTGTCAGTGTGATCATGTGATGTATCTGACCTCAGGAATGTGTCAATAAAGTTTCCCCTTCCTGGGACAATGAATTCACGGTGTTCTTATTTCAATTTCCAGGAGTGTATCTGATAGCATTCAGGTCTGTTTGACAAATACACACGTGTTGAGTCAAGCACAGAAAATTTTTAGCATGTGTTTTCAGTTTATGATTTGAAATTTTGGCTAAATTCTTTCTTCAGTAACTAAAAATGTAGGATTTTCGAATAAATTGACTTTATTTTATTTTTACTGGTCCTAGGAATCCAGGTTTGTGCTGTTACATGCAAATGTGTAACACATCACAAATATAATTTGTATAAATATTATAATTAACTCATAATAAGATGAACAGTAGTTTCATCAGTCAAATGAAGGAAGTGGGCTAAAATGTTATGATATTTAAGAAAACATTTAACTTTGTTGTTTTAGACTCATAATAAGAAAATATTTAAATTGGTTACTTTTAGTCTCATAATGAGAAAATTAACAGTCGGATCTGTGAAATGCACTACATCAGCTATGAACTTATGGAACAGAAGAAAGTTTTTAACTTAGACTGGCATTCACTAATTATTTTGCTGTATGGAAGCAGCTCTTCCGAGGGAAAATATTTATTTTTATTCTGAATGCTTCTGTATTTGGTATTGAGCTCTTGGGTAGCTTGTTGCATAGAAGAACTTTCATGAGCCTTGTATTGCTGTGCCCTTTACATAGCCAGTGACTAACTATAGACACATAATTGGAAAAGCAGATTGGAAGATGGTGAATTTCTTTAGAGTAAGTAAAAATATGTAAATTTACATGAACAAATCACACTTTTTTCATGTAAATATGTGCATTGGCAGGGTACTGAGTTCCAGAAATAGTTTAGTGGTGGGGGAGAGAAGCACTTATCTCAGTATTTTAACTAGGCTCATGTGCAAAATGTATGCCTCTGTGTGTGAGACACCCACAAATGGAATGCAGTGTGTGAGTACCGAGTGTACAAATACAAAGTATTTTAATAGTCAGTGTCTCAGACACTAAATGCATTGCTGAAACTGCTCAGTCTATCTACTATTTTTTAAATGTATGTCTCACTGTAGAATGTCAGCTATCCACAGAGCAAGGAATTTAAAAGTTACGTCATGATTTATATTCACATTATCAAATCTGGCATCATATATCCTCGATGAAACTTTGGGTGATGACAGAAAATTTATATCACACATTTTTGTCTTTATCCAGTTTGTCAGTGTTTAACCAATTTACCAGCTTGATACTTGTATCGCAGGTTATGTTATGGAAGTCATTAAGATAGTGATTTGATTACAATGTACTGGTGTCATGGGCGAACATTACTGGTAGATCCTTCTGAATGTTTTGGAGCGGATCATTTACAAATAAAGTAAACAGAAGGGGATCAAGTGTGCAGCCTTGAGGAATGCCTTGTCTTATGACTGTATGATTGTAACATTTTTTGATGTGATTACAACTGTATGTACTCTTTCTGAGACATATGATCTAAATCAGCCATTACATTTTCTCCTAATTCCATACTGCAGCAGTTTCTCCATAAGTAATTCATGGTTGAAGAGATCAAGGAAATCTTTTATTGTACGCTTTCTGTTTATGTGGAATGTTTGCTCTCTTGGTGTGAGAAATCCTTCCCCTTTCTCCAATGTTCTTATAAGTATTCCTGTCACACTGTATAATAATTAGTTTATTTACAAAAATTCAAGTCTGACCATATTAATGGATGTTTTGATTATTTCACTGTCTTCTGTTTTTAACACTGACGAATTTAAATTGAATATATATGTGTTGTAAGCTACAGGTTGATGATGTAATGCTGTTACCAACATTGTGAATTCATCTTAATTAATATCGTAAACCTCCTAAACCACACTCACGTTTGCAGGTAAAATCGATCTTTAACAGACCAAAATTACGCCAAGACAGCTCTCTCATCCCCAGTATGACTCATTGTTGTACACCCATACCAATGGGTTGCAGTACATGTGTGTCTGTTTCGTCATTTCCTGTCACTGACGAGGTAATTAGAAATGTCTCAGACTGAATGAAGAATGGAGAAGAAAATTGGCCCTGTCCTATTCAACGGAGCTATCCTGGCAGTTGCCTTAACTGAGGTAAGGAAATCACGAAAAATTTATTCAGAATGGCCAGCTGGGGATTTGAATCGCTGTCTTTGTTTTCAAGTATTTTCTAGCTCAGATCTTTTAGTATCTTCCATGTGTCAAACAAACTTGTGACCATTTATGTTACTCTTCTGTGTATACCACCAATATCCCGTATTACTCCTATATGGTAAAGGTACCGCATATTTGAGCAACATTACAGGACTGGGCCAAGGAGTATTCCATAAATAATCTCCTTTATAGGCTGATAGCATTTCCCTGCTGTCCTACCAATGAAGCGTAGTCTGCCAACTGCATTACCTATGATTGAGCCTATGTGATTGTTCCATTTAATATCCCTACTAATTATTAAACTCAGGTATTTGTATGAGTTGACCAATTTAAACTTCATCCATTGATGTTGTAGTCATAGGATACTAGGGTTTTTAATTTTGTGAAGTGTATAATTTCACACTTCTGCACATTTAAAGCAATTTGCCAGTCTTTGCACCACTTTCAAATCTTATCCAGATCTGGCTGAATATTTGTGCAGCTTTTCTCAGACAGTACTTCGTTATAGATAACTGCATCATCTGTGAAATGTCTGAGGCTAGAATTAATTATGCCAGCAGTATCATTATTATACAACAAGAATAGGAAGCACCCCAAGACACTTCCCTGGGGCACACCTCTAGTTACTTCCACATCTGTCAGTAACTCTCCATCCCATTAATATGCTTCATTCTCTCTATCAAGAAATCATCAGTCCAGTCACAAATTTCGCTTGATATCTCATATGAACATACTTTCTGTAAAACGCATTTGTGTGGTACTGACAAGGAGCGCAAAGACACAAGTTCAATCTTTAGTAGGGCTCACTTGAAAGTGTTATGTCAAGAAAAATATTAGCTGTTAGTGACTCACCATCTGCATCAGAAGGATTACAGAAAATGAGTGTCCAGCTGGTGCAGAGATCAGTCTTCTATGGGATGTATATTTTACACTTCACAAACTGGATGTCTTTGACATTCAAGAAATGTTCAAAACAAACCATTAACTTGCACCACGAATATCAAATGAAAAACGGCACCCCACAGTGAACGCAAGGGTTCGCACCATCAACATCGAAAGCGAATTACTTGGAAGTTACAAGTCGTGTGGGATGTTCAACCAGGTATCCACTCATAAAGAATACGTATAAAATCATATTGGTGTAACGGGGTGATGAGAACTGATTGAATGTTATGCCATGTAACCGAAAGCAAAACAGTGTGTCACGGAGCTTATCGTGAAACTGGCTACCCTTTAAGACTTAGCTGCAGATAGTGCGATAATATGTTTTATAGGCACGGAAAAAAACAAACATCCAGAGGCTGAATTCGTCCAGTTGTCCCAGGTCGTATGAGCTGCAATGTCTCACACTTTTCAAGTCGGATAGATAGCTCTAAAGGAGAACGATTTTTACTCGCAGAACAGGAATCAAGCAAAAACAAGTTATTTTGACCAGAAGCAGTACTCATACCATCATTGTACCACTCTTACGCCTATTTTCCCACTCTTCATTGGTGCGATGTAAATATTCTGTACTGCCCTTTCGAGTTCACGCGCACGAGAAAGAAACGTAGGCGGTAGAGCACCCCAAGTTCCGCAGTGTACTGTGCATCATCGAGTTGTCGCTGTATCTGATATTTCGCTATCTTCCGTCTTTCAAACCTATAGCACTGTTTGAAGTTGTTCAACCATCCACTGCTGCTCTCTAAATCACAGTAACCTATTTCGTGCGCAGTTTGATGCGCATAACATAGTAGGTCACTATTATGCGTATCCTGTAAATTGTATCGAGCATCCTTGAAACGCGCAAACACTAGTTTTTGTCCTCCCTTGAATATCTGTACTTTTTCTTATGCACTAAACGATCTTATTATTGCGGACTTATTCGAAATCTGTTCACAGATGATCTTCCATGTACACAATTCCGTTTTCCTTGGACAATGATTGCCCTTTACTATGTTTAACTGGAGACAGGATTTGTGGCTCTCTATCCGAGAAGGATGATGAGCTATATGGCTCGACACATGTTTTAATACCACTGTCACCTGTTAAGCACGTGTCGACATCACTGTACTCCTTATTGCACGCAATTTGTGCGTGTATACGACACCACACTTTCCACTGACTCATCTTGCAGAAACGCTAATATCTCATCTGCCAATTGTTTCTCATTCTGCGAAATTGCTTGGGTTCCTTTCTGCCGAAATGTTTGCTTGATTATCATTGCCATCGTAATGCTTTGTATAAGCACCCGCACCACTGAAGTATTGTTGTGAGTTACTCGTCGACTAAGCAGTTCAACTGCACTCCACAGCCACATGCCGTGCTCGTCATTCGATACCTCAAGTGCCGCCCCCTGTTACCATTAGCAGCCAATATAGCGGTTGCATGGTATACGTGGGGCATTGAATGCCATAAACATCATTGGCCTTTCGCGATCTCGCATTAAAGGGGTTCCTTGTGAATCAAACGCTTTTTGGAAGTCAAGAAAAACTTCGTTTACCCGACTGCCTTGATCGGTGGCTTTTGGAGTGACATTTGTGAGAAGCCCCAGTTGGGTTTCGCGTGATCGACATGTTCGGGTTCGATGCTGGTTCTATTCGAGATACCTAGATAGGCTCAGTGATTCTAGTTTTGAGGAGATAGAGCAAAACAAACGTCCGGCAAATTGCTCGGCGGTCCGAGGTGAATTTTAGGGTGGACCCCGGTAATTATGCAGCCGCGGAGGCGGCTGTTTTTAATTGGAGCACGCAGGTGTCCCTGGTATTACTGCGTATTCATAGGTTCGCTGCCATAAATATGTCCAGCTCGGCCGCCATAATAGAGTCATTACTGCAGGGCCGGCCGGCCAGCAACGTCGAATTACGCTCTTACGATAAATCATCGGTTGCGTTAACGCGTGCCTCTCCTACTCGGCCGCCCAGACGTAAATTACATAAACGCGTAGGGAGGAATCTCGCCGCGGATGCAGATTTACGACGGCAAGAGGCCGCAGCTCAGCTCACGACGCCGCTTTGGGGGCCGGCTCCACGAGCAAACGACGCTTGGGCGCATCTGCTGCATCGTGTCGAATGCACGATAGTCGAACAACACGCTGTCGGTAGCCTTTAAATCAAGCGGCACGAACAGACTTCGCGAGGGCAACGCAATGTACAAATTGTCGTTAACTGGCGTCAAAAAATGTCATAATGAGAGCGTAGCGAGACTGCTCCCCCGCCCCCCCCCCCCCTCCAAACATCACGGCTTAAAGAGGAGAGGGGAGGGGAGGAGAGGGCGCTCAAAAACTCACGAGAAAAGCAAGATAGAAAGACAGATCAGGAAATAACCGAGATAGGTACGTTTTTTTTTGTCTTCTGCCTACGAGAAGAAACCTTTCCGTCGGTCCGCGACTGTAAATGTGCCGTGTAATTTCATTATAGAAATAGCACTGTGATAACAGCGTGCGGCTACTATAGTCCGATTAAAATTACTTGCCATTTGACGTCTGTCACTTGCCGCTACAGTGCTGCCATATTCAAGGTTGCTACATAGAAGGTTGGGCCAATGTGTTCGGCGCTTCCGTGTGACGTCACTGTCGAGAAGCGTCAGCAGCGCGAAACGTTCGCGTACGGCACTATTGCGCTTAAACTAACATTAATTTACGAAAAGTGAAGGCCAATATAATGAATTATGGATTCGATCGAAGCTTACCAATACAGTGACCGAATCGAGGTGAGTAATCCCTTTTGGAAAGGAAGTAAAGTTTTATGATTTCCCACTCTCATTTTTTCACAGACGGAGTAGAATCTGCGAAGAACTTCCTCCTGCGTCTCCTTACACAATCCAAAAGCACTTGAAATTGGTCGTTTGCCGACAGGTACCCTCGAATTCATAACATCAAAAGTGTCGTTCACCAATTTGAAGAATTCAGCCGTGTCTTTTTCTTCAGGCATTACAAAAGAAATTGCTTCTGATACAGTGTTGGAAAAGAGTTGGCAAGCAAAATGAACGCGCTGTCGATCTCTTCCACAAACAGTCAGATCATGAGCAGTAAGCTTATGGCACCGTTTCAGTTCTCCCTTATCTTTCGACAATAGCTGCTCGATTACGCGCTTTGTTATCGTTCTTCCGTCACTTAATGAAAAACCATCATCTAAAAGGTGGTTTCTGAGAAGTTTCACCATATGTGGTACACCAGCAAATACCCAAACACGTTTCGTTTCATCATCTGGGTTGGTGAAGCACGTGTTTGTGTAGTCGATGTGGAATTCCTTCCACACTTTCCCATTTTTACCCCCCAAATCAGACACTATACCAACTACGACAAATCCCACTTTCTGCGTCTCTCTGACGATACTGATCAGTAAATCCCGGTTCGTCGTAGTATCAAAGTTATAATATAGTGCTGCTTCCAGGTTCCACACAAACCATGTGCCGTAACAACCTGTACCTGGTTATGTGGTCCGTATATGGTGTCAGTTTCTTGGTCGTAGCATATGCGACTGTCCACATTCATTTCGTCAAAGCTTAACACACACAGCTTCTCTGCTTAAGTGTGTTGCTTGCTTATTCAATATGTACAATACATCAGTCAAAATTCCGGGAACACAACGAAAAGAATTGGATATCCATCGTTTTAACGTAGAAAATCCAGGTAATGGTATTCCCATTATATTTCTTAAATAAATATAAGTTTTTTTGGACAGAGAGCGCAGAAGCAAGGCTTTGCTTATATCTTCCTGGATCCAATGGGTGCTCTTCTTTGATTTCAGAAGACATTCGATTTGTGCGTTAGTAAACACTTTTTTTAAAACTTGGTGTACTTTGGTTGTCACTTTAGTACTTCGTTGATACTGAAGGCTTTGGCATAGCTTTCTCTGTCTGCTTAATGCATGAGCCAGTAATTTGTTTCTCGTTCTCAGCGTGTTGTTTTCAGCTATCAAACGCTTATTTTTTTCTGTCTGTAGCGATAATTCCTTATGAAGCCTCTTCATTTCATCCTCGATGCGGCCTTTTTCAGTTTCTGTGCTTTGATCCACTTTTTTTTCTTCGGTGACAGTGAAGCTAGTTTGTTAAGTGCACGTTTATGTGTTTCACAATCTTTCATTCTGTCATTTCTTTCTTGAACAGAAGATGAAGCAGCAGCAGCAGCTGCAGATGTGGCTTTAATGAGGTGCAATGAAGGAACTGCAGCCGGCTTTAAGATCGTCTTTGGCAGAAGTTTCATTAATTCAGCTTGGTGATCCCGTAAATAATCGTCTTCTTTAAAATGTACGCTACAGATAGTAGCATTTTTAATGTTAATATTATCACTTCTTCTACCGAGCTGAACCCACCGAGCACATGTTTCAGGATCTTTCGGAAACTTATGATAGGAAATACCACTCCCTTTAGCCGTCTGATTATAGTTTTCACACACAGCCACGACACAATTCGGTATTGTTAAAGTGTCGCAGAAAGAATAAACTCGATTCAACACGATAACAAACAGCAACAACACAAAACTCACTTGCTCCAACACATACGAAAGCGCGCGCGAACTGAGCGGAGTTTCTCGACGCTGACGTCATGCGCAGTACGGCGAAAAATCTGTGTTCTGCGCACGCATTATGGCCCTCCCCCTCCCCCTGCCACTGATAGTAACACGCCCTTGGTTCGCTGCCACGCCACTTGGAGCGCTGCAAGTTTATCAGTCCATCATCTCGCTTTCTTATTGGCTGATTTAGAGTCTTCCACATTTGTTTTCGTTTCATTGTTAACAGTAGGACTTTGTTTGAACGCGACTCGAACTGTTCGAACAGTTTACGGCACAGTTCGGGAAATCTCGGGTGCTGTTCGATCTTTTGATTGGCTCTTGATCTAGTGACTTTTGTTGGTATCATTGCATCGACCTGTCCAGCGTTTTAAATGCACTATGGATTTTAATAATATAAATAATTGTGAAACAGAGTCTGAAACATCTTCTAGAGTGCAGGTTATGCGTAAAAACGGCAATAAATAAATAAATAAATGAAAGATGGCGATCATGATTATTTCCAATTCGTCCAGCCATCTTGTGGTGTCAGATGGTACTACCTCCGAGATGGGTCTGTCCACTGTAGCCGGCCGCGGTGGCCGTGCGGTTCTAGGCGCTCCAGTCCGGAGCCGCGCTGCTGCTACGGTCGCAGGTTCAAATCCTGCCTCGGGCATGGGTGTGCGTGATGTCCTTAGGTTAGCTAGGTTTAAGTAGTTCTAAGTTCTAGGGGACTGATGACCACAGCAGTTGAGTCCCATAGTGCTCAGAGCCATTTTTTGTCCACTGTAATTCATTCTCGTGATAAAAGTTAGTCCCTTCACTACGATCTTTTTTTGATTGTTCTTTAGTTACTCTACATTGTTTCATTTGAATGTTGCCATTCTGTTTTTCAGCTGCTCAACATCTGGTAACGTTTTTATCTACTATTTTACTGTATGAACAATGTCTGGTCAGTTGAAACATACTTCGTAAATCATTACCCTCTCTCATAAACAAATAAAACATTATACTGTGTTCAGTATAGTATTAGTTTTTGGAAGACATTTTCCTCTTTTGTCTGTTACCTTTGTTTAAAAACCAGCATGAACGTTCGTATCTCCAAACATATTGGCACTGTATGACAACTCGTATTGAAAATTTGTTCAAACATAACAGGAGTTTGTGCAGTGGGTAGGATTTGATGCTATTTCCTCCAGTGTTTCTCGAAATTGTCAAATTTTAAGCGGAGCCATAACTTATTGTTGGTGCTAGGCAGGCTCGGTTATGGCGCTGAGCACTATGGGACTTAGGTGCTAGGCCGTAGCTTCTTGCGTAGCCCTTGTCCTCCCTCCGCCCGAATAAAATGTCATGCTATTGTTCGAACAAACTTGATACTGTTTGTGTTAAACGCTGCAGTCTTGGGAAATGTCCAGCCCGTTCGAACGCGAGTATCGTTTGCTCAGCTCTAGTTAACAGAAGTTGGTAGCATCGCAGTGTGCTTTCTGATTATTTGGTATTCAACTTATTATATCTTGCCACGGAATGAGTACGTAATTCTGCTTTGAGTGGCGTTGCTTCTTGCCACTGAGTACCTTGCATTTCATAGTGGCTTGCAGAGTATGGATGTAGATGTTCATGAACAGGCCATGTGCTTTGTAGTCTTTGTCACTACAGCATTCTTTCTTGCAAATGCTAAAAATGCAGCAGTAGTTAGCAAATGGTTTCACACGTTATTAACACGTACGGTACTACAAACAGTATATTTCAGCAGAAATCAATTAAAATTTCGGTAGTCTCCATTAAATCAGTGACATGGCACCTGGTGGTCCAGCGGTAAAGCGCATGTCTGGAAACCAAGAGGTCGCACAATCGAATGTCGATCAGACCACAGATTTTTCAGGCTTCATTTTCACCTAGGTTCCGAAGAATAAAAATGAAATGGTTTAATGCACAGTCTGGTAATTCGTGGACTCCATTCGATTCCCGCAGTTATTAACTTCTTTCTTCATTTCATTCCTCGCTATGTTGAACTATTAATTACAAAATTTGAATAAACTGAAACAGTTCAATTTATAACGTAAAATTAATCTATTCAATTCAGTTAGTACTTCTAGCTTTGTAAGTGAAAAAGCTGTAGGCAACTACATAGTAGCACACTGATAAAATACTGCATGAGCCGTCGCAGATAGAAAACAACTTTTATTACGTAGCGTTTATGTTATGACGAACACAGTACATCTGAAGAGTCGATTTGGAATAGATCGATTGCTCGCAATGTTTCTCGGACTTATGAAAAGCGCGGTGGTAGAATATACACTACTGGCCATTAAAATTGCTACACCACGAAGATGACGTGCTACAAACGCGACATTCAACCGACAGGAAGAAGATGCTGTGATATGCAAATGATTAACTTTTCAGAGCATTCACACAAGGTTGGCACCGGTGGCGACACCTACAACGTGCTGACATGAGGAAAGTTTCCAACCGATTTCTCATACACAAACAGCAGTTGACCGGCGTTGCCTGGTGAAACGTTGTTGTGATGCCTCGTGTAAGGAGGAGAAATGCGTACCGTCACGTTTCCGACTTTGATAAAGGTCGGATTGTAGCCTATGGCGATTGCGGTTTATCGTATCGCGACATTGCTGCTCGCGTTGGTCGAGATCCAATGACTGTTAGCAGAATATGGAATCGGTGGTGGGTTCAGGAGGGTAATACGGAACGCCGTGCTGGATCCCAACGGCCTCCTATCACTAGCAGTCGAGATGTAAGGCATCTTATCTGCATGGCTGTAACGGATCGTCTCGACCCCTGAGTCAATAGATGGGACATTTGCAAGATAACAACCATCTGCACCAACAGTTCGACGACGTTTGCAGCAGCATGGACTATCGGCTCGGAAACCATGGCTGCTGTTACCCTTGACGCTGCATCACAGACAGGAGCGCCTGCGATGGTGTACTCAACGACGAAGCTGGGTGCACGAATGGCAAAACGTCATTTTTTCGGATGAATCCAGGTTCTGTTTACAGCATCATGATGGTCGCATCCGTGTCTAGCGACATTGTGGTGAACACACATTGGAAGCGTGTATTCGTCATCGCCATACTGGCGTATCACCTGGCGTGATGGTATGGGGTGCCATTGGTTACACGTCTCGGTCCCTCTTGTTCGCACTGACGGCACCTTGAACAGTGGACATTACATTTCAGATGTGTTGCGACCTGTGGCTCTATCGTTCATTCGTTCCCTGTGAAACCCTACATTTCAGCAGGATAATGCACGACCGCATGTTGCAGGTCCTGTACGGGCCTTTCTGGATACAGAAAATGTTCGGCTGCTGCCATGGCCAGCACTTGCTCCACATCTCTCACCAACTGAAAACGTCTGGTCAAGGGTGGCCGAGCAACTGGCTCGTCACAATACGCCAGTCACTACTCTTGATGAACTGTGGTATTGTGTTGAAGCTGCATGGGCAGCTGTACCTGTACGCGCCATCGAAGCTCTGTTTGACTCAATGCCCAGGCGTATCAAGGCCGTTATTATGGCCAGAAGTGGTTGTTCTGGCTACTGATTTCTCAGGATCTATGCACCCAAATCGAGTTAAAATATAATCTCATGTCAGTTCTAGTATACTGTATTTGTCCAATGAATACACGTTTATCATCTGCATTTCTTCTTGGTGTTGCAATTTTAATGGCCAGTAGTGTAATTATATCACAACGTTAAATTCTAATCTTGCTTCCTTTTTAAAATTACCCGTCACAGTATTCTCTTATTAGCTCCATCCTCATAAGATGGAGAAATCACTATTTACTAATAGCAACTGAAATAAAATTTTAGGACTATTTAGGTCTTGGCACTGACCAAGTGATAAGGATGCTTACTTGTTTCCACAAAGTGAGAAGAATGCGGTAACCAATGTTGCAGATTTTTACCATCGTTAGAATTACCAGTAATAAGAGCTGATCCGATGCAGGAGCTGATTAGCGCAGATCGTCTAGAAAGCGATGACGAATTATCACAGCTCACGTTAAAAAGCAAAACGCGCTGTTTCAGACGTGTATGAACTTTAGACGTCTGGATAGAACACTGTTTCGCAACGCACTTCATAGTTACGTGCCACGCACTGAAACGTCGCTACGCACTAGCTGGGAAGGACTCGTCTACGTCGCGCTCAGTGTTGGAAGCAGGAAGCCTAACACTGTCATATTTGGCGTTAGGGAATGAGCACACCGGCGTTCTCAATGCGTTAAATACTAATGCGTGCATGAAAATTTTACAGCAATGCGTTAAAGCGTGGTAGACAAACATAACGTGAAAGCACACTGTGGCTGAACTAAAAAATTAATGAAAGGAACATTAAATGGATTCACAGAACACTACGTGAACTGCACCGCTTGACAATTGTTAAGGAACAAGTGATACTTGCTAAGGAACATCTACCAGTTACTACGGAATAACTAACAACTGCTACGGAACACTCGACCAACGGTAGCAAAAGGAAATGTAGAGGGCGGGACTTGTTAACTGCAGCGAAGCCTTTGCACGAACGCTCTGTACGCATTCGACAGTTGTTGCAGTACGGTGTGTGATGAAGGTTGTTACGGAACTGATCAGTGCGACTTCCCGTTTGGTACGGCGACATGTCTGAAAGATATCATCTGAGTGCTTACAAACGTGGACGAGCAGCTGGACAACTCGAAACCGGTCAAAGTGCCACTATTGCGCCCACACTAATGGATGTGTCCCACTGATTCATGTCGCTATTGAAAAAGGCCACTGAAGATGGGAATGCTACGCGGAAGCGTGCCGCTGGTCGTAGATGGAGCAGCACACTGTAAGAGGATCGATACATGACCCAAGTGGCGAAAAGGAACAGATATCTCATTCCTAGGCAGATCGCTACAGACCTTGCAACCACTACCAATATTTGTGTATCTGCCTGAACCACTTCGCGGCGGTTAAATCAGCCTGATTTGCATGTTCAGAAGTCTCTTAAACGCAACCAATTTCCAGAGTTCGACGGTGTAAGGGGTGTTTCGGCTGAGGTGAGCAACAGTGGTCCAAAGTGAAATTCGTTGACACATCCCGCTTCACTGTTGAAGTGATTGCGGCCATCAGTTAGTAAGAATGGGAAGGGGAACACGTTACACACCACAAAAAGTTCATGAAATTCGTTGGGAGGTCTAGGCGTTATGTTTTGGGCAGGCATTATGCACAGTGACCGAATAGTGCTGCATACACTATCTGATCGAAAGTATCCGGACACCCCCAAAAACAGTGCACCTAATGGTGCATTGTGCTGCCACCTACTGCCAGGTACCCCTATTACTGACCTCAGCAGTCATTAGACATCATGAGACAGCAGAATGTGGCCCTCTGCGGAACTCACGGAATTCGAACGTGGTCAGGTGATTCGGTGTCACTTGGGTCATACGTCTGTACGCGAGATTTCCACATCACTAAACATACCTAGGTCCATTGTTAACGATGTGAAAGTAAAGTGGAAACGTGAAGGGACACGAACAGCACAAAAACGCACAGGCCGGCCTCGTCTGTTGACTGACAAGAGACTGGCGAAAGTTGAAGAGGGTCGTAATGTGTAATAGGCAGACATCTATCCAGACCATCACACAGGAATTCCAAACTGCATCAGGATCCACCGCAAGTACTATGACAGTTAGTCGGGAGGTGAGAAAACTTGGATTTCATGATCGAGCGGCTGCTCATAAGCCACATATCACGCCGGTAAATGCCAAACGACGCCTCGCTTGGTGTAAGGAGCGTAAACATTGGACGATTGAACAGTGGAAAAACGTTGTGTGGAATGACGAATCACAGAACATAATGTGGCGATCCGATGGCAGTACGTGGATATGGCGAATGGCCGGTGAATGTCATCTGCCAGCGTGTGTAGTGCCAACAGTAAAATTGGGAAGCGTTGGTGTTATCGCGTGGTGGTGTTTTTCATGGAGGAGGTTTGCACCCCTTGTTGTTTTGCGTGGCACTGTCACAGCACAGGCCTAATTGATGTTTTAAGCAAGTTCTTGCTTCCCACTGTTAAAGAGCAATTCTTCAACGTCTTCTGGTTAGCTTTGCTGACCCTCGATCTGGGGGTCCCAAGTTTGATTCATGGCCCGGTGTTGGATTTTCTCTACTTGGGACTGTATGTGCATGTTGTCCTGATCATCATTTCGCAGTACATGCTGTCCTCATCACCATTTCGTCATAATCGACGCGCAAGTTACCGAAGTTGCGTTAAATAAACAGGCTCGCAACGGGCGGCCGAACTCCACTGAACGGGCTCCTGGCCACAAATACTATGCGCTCATTTAATTTTTTCATTTTTTGCGCCATTTTGTTATATCTAAAATGTAACTCAATAAAACATAAATTAGATCGAATGCATTCTTCGTATATTTGAAAACGTACCTAAAAAGTGTATTATTTCCAGTGCTTTAACCTAGGATTTTCTGTCCTTTATTGACAATTTTAAAGTATACATTGTCCCCTATAGTAAGCTTATATTTAGTTACAATAGATTTGTTGGTCTTTTCTTTAGTTTTTTGTTCTATATGTTGTAACCACTCTGAAACACAGTGTCTTACAGTAATTTCTTTCACTACTACTTATGCTAAGGAGGTGCTTGTGGTACTTGTGGTACTTGAAGAAATATTTACAAGTAAGTCACTTTCTTTGCCTTTGTTTCTAGATGTTACGACCACTATGTGTCAGAATGTCCCACAGTAACTGCATATAATAAGGGAGAGTTTATGCCACTTCGGGTGTATTTACAAATAGGGATTATTTTCTAATTTCTAAAATTTCGAGTACAATGTTGTGATGGCGATGGTTATTTTTGCAGTTCTATCTTTTGGGAAGTTGCAATGCTTGGTTTGTGGTAAACAGTATTGAAAAATTGTGGAGTTGTAAAGATCCACTACAGTTTTCTTAAGACGTCACCAGCGCCACAGACAGGTATATTTGTAGTGTCACATCGATTCTGGGAAGTTAATTCTGGGCGTTAAATAGGAGGGTATGGTTCGTCCATCTCGTCACTGATGTTCTTTTATGTATCCGTGATGTTGAGTGCTATAACATGGGGAGGGTACATGTATTTATGTTTGGGTCTGGCTGTGTGTCTGGGCTTTTGTGCGAGCTTGTGTTGCATGTCTGGTCTGTTTTGAGGATTTGTCGACCGTATCTGGCACGAAGTTCAGTCAGTCTGGTTTTTAAAGGGAAGATATTTTGCTGCTCTGGGGGTAGTTCACTGAAACAGAAGTATACTGCGTAGGAGTCGTCTTTCAGTGGAGCAGAGTCTTTCACTGGAGAGTCGAATCATACCTAAGAGCGGAGCTGATGCGTATTCAGTTACTGGTCTGATGAACGTCTCGTAGGTGATTGATTGCTGTGATAGCGCTGCATCTAAGAAGTCGTCCATGGACAAGTCTGATTTGATTCCGTCTTTTTCGTACTTTGTCTACTGTATGTTTTATGTGTGTCTTCCACTTCAGGTGTTTGTCTATGTGTACTCCTATGTATTTTGAAGTGTATTGAGAGGTTGAGTCTATAGAGTTCCATAAGTAATGGTTGAGTTGTTGGGGGCTTTGTCTGGGTTTGCTGTGGAGATTTCTGAATTTGAATTGGATTCGGCTTGATTCTCCATCCTTTCATCCAGTTTTGAAGTCGTTCTAGGTATTCTATGATATGTCTTCGAATAATAGTTGTCGATGCGACATGCACCAATAGGCAGTGTCGTCAGCGTACGTTCCCAGATTTTCGGTGTTTCTGATGGTTGATGAAACTTTTCTGCCAAAAAATAGACGGTGCGGTGAAGGGTTCCTACGATAGCAGGGTCCACAGCATGTAACATGCGAGTTGCACTTATAAACCGGCTCTGTGCTGAAATCCAATATTGTTGATTGAAGTTCACGTGTCTCGCAAGCACTACACATTTCTTGACGCAAAAACAGACGGAATATTGGACAACTGCAGTTTATATCGGTGTTACGTATTTATGTACGTATGGTAAAATATGTACGTATTTTTAGTAATTGCAACGAAGGTTTAAATACCTTTAAAATAATTGTTTAGCGACTACGGACACTATTACTAGGAGACGTCGGTTGTCAGAAGGGTGAATGGCATGGAGCCCTGCACGTATCCGCAACAAGAGTAGCGAAATCCTAGCGGCGAACGTTAGTCGCGCCATTCTTAAGCCTCCTTCACAAGGTGCCACTGTGAAGCGCTTTTCTCAGTGGCGCTGGTTTAAATGGGCGCTTTCTAGGGTTGCCGTGTCTAGCTGGGACGTCCCCGAGACATTTTGAGATGGAGTGTAGAAATGAAGTAAAACATTTATTTAACAGAATTACTTTTTGTGTAGAACTCAGTTACATGCAGCTTTCCATAATTTCGGAAGATGTCACCTTTTTCTGCAGCGGCGTGTGCGCTGATATGAAACTTCCTGGCAGATTAAAACTGTGTGCCTGTCCGAGACTCGAACTCGGGACCTGTGCCTTTCGCGGGCAAGTGCTCTACCACGGAACTTGCTGCGGCAGAAGTGATTGGTACATCACATTTTTCGGAAGATTTCACCTTTTTCAGCAGTCTTTTTCCCCTTTTTGCGTATTTTTAAGACTGCATTCATGTCAGCTTGTAGTTAAACTGGCACTGTATGACTGATTCCTGGCAGCTGTCGATTTCTTTCATCTGTCCACAGGGCCGACATCAACAAGAAAACTTTTTCCACGGGGGCGTTGTGTGCGGAAATAGAAAACAAATACTCGCATAATTTTAGCAGTTGGCATTTGCGTTCAGGATTTTTCGATTTGCTTAAGAAAGTAAATTCACCTTTCTTACACGGAGTGCTTAGACTTCCATCCTTCCGAGTGACGCCATCAACAACATCGGGAAAATGTTTTTGTTGTGGTGAAGCCACCCACAGTCATATGCCTTGATGACTCGTGTATGTCTACCACTTGTAGCCACCATGCAGTTGGGTATATTGGCTACCTGTTTAGTAAACCTTAACCCAGGTAGTCCTGAACTATTTTTTTTTCAAAATTGATTTATATCTTATCTACATTCATTCACAAGGTTGTAAGGAAGAAAGTGAAAACAATTTTGACTATTTATTTTTATTTAGTATTTCCGGAAATGGGCGTCCTTCCAGAAGGACGTCAGGACAATAAGGGAACATGTTTTTAAAGTATATGACGTTCCACAATTAACTTGTTTCGGTTTTTATACTTTCAAATAAACATAAATAAATTTGAATTATGGGCTAAAACAGCTAATAAATACAAAAAACAAAGAAATAACCTATACACATATTTTATGCACTATTATGATAAGACAAAAAGCAACAAACATGAAGTGGTTCGTCACATTTTATGCACATAGTAGAAGTTTTTTTGCGGCAACTTCGACATTTCAGCTGCTTCTTCTTTTTTATTACCTCATCCGTTGGTAATTCAGCAACATAATGTTCTCTTCCATCAAATCTAGAATCTAGTTTTGCCCTCTTACTAGGACGTCGTCTGTTGGTAGTGACTCTTTTGTGACTTTCAAGAATTGCAGTGACAATTCGACGACGAAATGTCAGATGATCTATGGGTTCTTCGTTGTGCTTGTAAAGATCCCAGGCATTTTGCTCTGCAATGTCTATAAAATGTGCGATGATCGGGAAATACCACTTTTTTCCTCTTATAGGGCATCTATATAGGGTACATTTTGGTCAGCTCGATCTATGCCTCCCATATGAGTATTGTAGGAGTGTAATAGGTTAGGTTGAGGCACGCTAATTCTTTTCTTTTGTTCCCTGGAAAATCTTGCTACAGATCGTAGTGGTTGCACTCTGTTAAAGTTGGTGGCTACAGTAACAACATTGTTATCATTCCAACGTACAATGGAAATATCGGATGCTGAGTCAGAACAAACTTCATATGATCCTCTATTTTCTTTTATAATTTTTTCTACAGGTGATAGAGTACAATTCTTAACTCTGTTTCCTCTTATTGTTCCTGTTGCTTCCACGCCCCTCTCTTTTAGGTCATGTAGTAGTTTAACGCTGGTGAAGAGGTTCTCAAAGTATATTCGATATGGAACATGTGGAAGTAACTGATCAACATAAGTCATTACCACACCGTACCCCATACCTTTCGTTTCATAATCCTTACTACACTTGCCAGCTCCTTGGTAGGGTTCGACCCAAATAATATATCCACCACTTGTGACTCCAAACCAAAATTTGAATCCGTATCGGATTGGTTTCCCTTTTATGAATTGTTTGCACCCGTGACTTCCGGGGTATGGGACCATCGATTCATCGACAGAATGATGCCGCACGTGAGGCGAAAATTGTTTGAATCTATCATTCAGCATACACAGTAATGGGCGGATTTTCGCAAAACGGTCTGATTTATCTAAATTGTCATTGTTGCATACATGCAAATTGGAAAAGATGAAGTCAAATCGATCTCTGGACATGGCATTTGTTACGAGGTCATTGTGACTGTCTTTATCTGATTGTCAGTACATCTTTCTGCGAGACACTGTTACATATCCACTTAGCAGAAGTATTGCAATAAACACCAACATCTCACCTTCTGAACAATCACCTAGTCTATTTCTCTTGGCTGCGTACTGATTTGTGTAAGTGACCATCATTTGAAGCACTTCGTTACCAAAAAACTGTTGGAAATATTCAAGCGGTGTTCGCCCTTTCTTCATTCCAACTGTGAACATTAGAGGCCATACAGGTGTTGGATTAACTGTTTCACCACTTTTCCAGTTATATTTATTGAGGTTTAGAACGTTATTCTTCGATAGCCTGGCTGGTTTGTTTGTGGTTGTTGTTGTTATTGTTGCTATTTTTGTACTGTTGGGGGGTCCTGGAACAACATCAGAGGTGAAGGATTGTTTCCTTGTTGCTTTCACAGCATTACCATTGGTAAAAATGGCCAAATCGCAAAGCGCAGTAGCATTGAGCTGACTTGCTGGTAATTTATCTACACTTAGATTTTCTTCAGCATCCGAATCTTCATCTGTTAGATCATCAGTTGAATTTAGAGGAGGGTGTAACGTTACATTCACACCAGTATTAGGTATTTCCTCATCTTTTGATACTAACATGCCCAAAAGTTCCATCAGTGTACATCGTTTTCTGTGAATACAAAATGAGAACATATTATCCTGACGTCCTTCTGGAGGGACGGTTGAAAACATTATTGAATTACTACTATTTTCAAGGCACAGTTGCTCACTCACTATGAACGACACAGCCAAACTGACTGTCGCAGCGCGCAACTGACTCTGCCTACTTCATATAACAATGCGTCACAGTCCGTTGCAACAATGCGTTATTCGCAAAAATAAATAATTTCAACAGTGAGTGACGTCAGGGTTATCTGGGTTAAGTACTCTCCCTTCGGCAAATAGTGGCGCCCAGGATTTACTTTCGAATTATCTCTTTTGATTTTCTTATTCAGGAAGAGTAGTAAAAGAGGGACTAATATATAGGGCAATTCAGAATGAACTGTTAAGTCCTCCATGAGGGAACGGAAACCCTGCGGCTTGGCAGCAGCGGCGGATCAAAGCGGCGCAGTGTGACGACAAAGGAGCCGCTTCCCTTTCAAGTAGCGCCGTGCAGCGCCGTGTGTTGGCTACACGCTCTGCAGAGTTGGGCTTCTAAGTGGTTAGTGTGAAGCCGCCCTTGTAGTGTAGTTAGAGGAGGTTCACTGTGACAAGCGCTTAACGCGCGTTTTAATAACCCGCGTTTAGAGCTACATATATTTTATTCAGGCCGTACACATGCTAACGGGCCTTTTAATAAAGCGCGCGTTGAACGCTGCGCTAGCGCTCCACTGTTGTCAGCGCACGTAAACGCGCGCTTTGGGATCATTGGTTTTCTATGTTACTGTTCAGATGAGCGCGCGCTTTTGACGGGGATAGACGTATTTTAGGGTTCGCTCAGTTCATCCAGAAATCCTCCGAAATGGAAGCTTTTAATACCGAATTAAATATGGATGGAATAGAGAAACGTCCTGCGATATGGAACATGACAAGTAGCATTTACTCAGATAAGAACTTAAGGGGAAGGGCTTGGGAAGAACTCGTTCTCATATTCTGTGAAGGAGATGACAATGAAGAAAAGAAGAAATTATGTGAGTACATATATTTATACACTCCTGGAAATTGAAATAAGAACACCGTGAATTCATTGTCCCAGGAAGTGGAAACTTTATTGACACATTCCTGGGGTCAGATACATCACATGATCACACTGACAGAACCACAGGCACATAGACACAGGCAACAGAGCATGCACAATGTCGGCACTAGTACAGTGTATATCCACCTTTCGCAGCAATGCAGGCTGCTATTCTCCCATGGAGACGATCGTAGAGATGCTGGATGTAGTCCTGTGGAACGGCTTGCCATGCCATTTCCACCTGGCGCCTCAGTTGGACCAGCGTTCGTGCTGGACGTGCAGACCGCGTGAGACGACGCTTCATCCAGTCGCAAACATGCTCAATGGGGGACAGATCCGGAGATCTTGCTGGCCAGGGTAGTTGACTTACACCTTCTAGAGCACGTTGGGTGGCACGGGATACATGCGGACGTGCATTGTCCTGTTGGAACAGCAAGTTCCCTTGCCGTTCTAGGAATGGTAGAACGATGGGTTCGATGACGGTTTGGATGTACCGTGCACTATTCAGTGTCCCCTCGACGATCACCAGTGGTGTACGGGCAGTGTAGGAGATCGCTCCCCACACCATGATGCCGGGTGTTGGCCCTGTGTGCCTCGGTCGTATGCAGTCCTGATTGTGGCGCTCACCTGCACGGCGCCAAACACGCATACGACCATCATTGGCACCAAGGCAGAAGCGACTCTCATCGCTGAAGACGACACGTCTCCATTCGTCCCTCCATTCACGCCTGTCGCGACACCACTGGAGGCGGGCTGCACGATGTTGGGGCGTGAGCGGAAGACGGCCTAACGGTGTGGGGGACCGTAGCCCAGCTTCATGGAGACGGTTGCGAATGGTCCTCGCCGATACCCCAGGAGCAACAGTGTCCCTAATTTGCTGGGAAGTGGCGGTGCGGTCCCCTACGGCACTGCGTAGGATCCTACGGTCTTGGCGTGCATCCGTGCGTCGCTGCGGTCCGGTCCCAGGTCGACGGGCACGTGCACCTTCCGCCGACCACTGGCGACAACATCGATGTACTGTGGAGACCTCACGCCCCACGTGTTGAGCAATTCGGCGGTACGTCCACCCGGCCTCCCGCATGCCCACTATACGCCCTCGCTCGAAGTCCGTCAACTGCACATACGTTTCACGTCCACGCTGTCGCGGCATGCTACCAGTGTTAAAGACTGCGATGGAGCTCCGTATGCCACGGCAAACTGGCTGGCACTGACGGCGGCGGTGCACAAATGCTGCGCAGCTAGCGCCATTCGACGGCCAACACCGCGGTTCCTGGTGTGTCCGCTGTGCCGTGCGTGTGATCATTGCTTGTACAGCCCTCTCGCAGTGTCCGGAGCAAGTATGGTGGGTCTGACACACCGGTGTCAATGTGTTCTTTTTTCCATTTCCAGGAGTGTATTTTCAATAAGTCTGTGTGACAAATTAAATATTGCGATCTAGTCAATCAACTTTTCCTTCGTTGATGAAATAATTTGTTAAATGTAGTCGAACATTGTCTGCCTGTCGCACAGCACGCCCGTATAATGTGAGACTAGATTTTCCAGTGGTGGAATATGAAGAGTATCTTCATAATTGTAGCCATCCCACATTCAGACATAATTGTGTAGTGTACATATCGATTTTACGATATTTTCTGCGAAACCGGTGTTAATATCTAATGACCTGTATAAAATACACCATTTATTGCACATTATATTCGCCATACCGGCGTGATAATGTCAAAGGGTAATTAAATATTTTTTTAGCATACGTTAGTGATCCTCCCCCGTAAGGCCGCATTAAATTCTCCATCATGCTAAATCTTCATCAGCCACTGTCACATGTGGCATCACTCTTGGTCTGTTTTGTATTAACAATGCCTTTGGCTTATGTAGGTCTCATTGACCTTTCTCTCAGATTCTTGTACAATGGAGAATTCTTGAATATACCTGAGTCACTGTTTTTACCGTAAGCACCATTGTCAACCCCTCTCACCAAGGGGAGTGGCGGGTTCAGCGGCGTTCGCGGCGCACGCGGCGGAGGGTCAATGTGGAGGCTGGCCGTGTGGCATCGCCCGCTCTGCCTGTGAGTGGACATGTGGCCGCTCCTTCAGCAAGGTCCGAGCAGGCACACGGGGGGAGGGGTTTATTAGTTATTTGGAGCTCCAACGTTAGGCGGGTGATGGAGCTCCTTAGGGAAATAGCGGAAAGGTCGGGGAAGAAGGCCGGTGTTCACTCTGACTGCTTACCGGGGGGTCTCATCCGAGATGTGGAGGAGGCCTTGCCGGCGGCGATAGAGAGCACTGGGTGCACCCGACTGCAAATTGTTGCTCATGTCGGCACCAATGACTCCTGCCGTCTGGGTTCAGAGGTCATCCTCAGTTCGTACTGGTGAGGGCGGAAAGCTTCGCTCGCGGGGTGGAATTTGTAGCATCGGTCCCAGAACCGATCGCGGTCCTCTGGTTTGGAGCCGAGTGGAAGGCTTAAACCAGAGGCTCAGACGATTCTGCGGAGATCTGGGGTGCAAATTTCTCGACCTCCGCTATCGGGTGGAGAAATGTAGGGTCCTCCTGAATAGGTCAGGCGCGCACTACATGCAGGAAGCGGCTACGAGGGTAGCGGAGTACGTGTGGAGTGCACATGTGGGTATTTTAGGTTAGACAATTCCCTCTCTAGGCCCGACAAGACGCCTCCTGAGACGCGGCAAGGTAGGAGTAGGCAAAATGCAACAGGGAATAACAATATTAATGTGCTAATAGTAAATTGCAGGAGTGTCTATAGAAAGGTCCCAGAACAGCTCTCATTAATAAACGGTCACAATGCCCACATGGTACTAGGGACAGAAAGTTGGCTGAAACCAGATGTAAACAGTAATGAAATTTTAAACTCAGATTGGAATGTATACCGCAGACACAGGCTGGACAGTGAAGGGGCAGGTCTGTTTATAGCGATAAGAAGTGCAATAGTATCGAAGGAAATTGACGGAGATCCGAAATGTGAAATAATTTGGATGAAGGTCACGGTTAAAGGAGGCTCAGACATGGTAATTGGATGTCTCTATAGGCCCCTGGCTCAGCAGCTGTTGTGGCTGAGCACCTGAAGGATAATTTGGAAAATATTTCGAGTAGATTTCCCCACCATGTTATAGTTCTGGGTGGAGATTTTAATTTGCCGGATACAGACTGGGAGACTCAAACGTTCATAACGGGTGGCAGGGACAAAGAATCCAGTGAAATTTTTTTAAGTGCTTTATCTGAAAACTACCTTGAGCAATTAAACAGAGAACCGACTCGTGGCGATAACATATTAAACCTTCTGGTGACAAACAGACCCGAACTATTTCAAAAATGGTTCAAATGGCTCTGGGCACTATGGGACTTAACATCTATGGTCATCAGTCCCCTAGAACTTAGAACTACTTAAACCTAACTAACCTAAGGACAGCACAAAACACCCAGTCATCACGAGGCAGAGAAAATCCCTGACCCCGCCGGGAATCGAACCCGGGACCCCGTGCTCGGGAAGCGAGAACGCCACCGCGAGACCACGAGCTGCGGACCCCGAACTATTTGAAACAGTTAACGCAGAACAGGGAATCAGCGATCATAAAGCGGTTACTGCATCGATGATTTCAGCCGTAAATAGAAATATTAAAAAAGGTAGGAAGATTTTTCTCTTTAGCAAAAGTGACAACAAGCAGATTTCAGAGTACCTGATGGGTCAACACAAAAGTTTTGTCTCAAGTACAGATAGTGTTGAGGATCAGTGGACAAAGTTCAAAACCATCGTACAATATGTGTTAGATGAGTATGTGCCAAGCAAGGTCGTAAGAGATGGAAAAGAGCCACCGTGGTACAACAACCGAGTTAGAAAACTGCTGCGGAAGCAAAGGGAACTTCACAGCAAACATAAACATAGCCAAAGCCTTGCAGACAAACAAAAATTGCGCGAAGCGAAATGTAGTGTCAGGAGGGCTATGCGAGAGGCGTTCAATGAATTCGAAAATAAAGTTCTATGTACTGAATTGGCTGAAAATCCTAAGAAATTTTGGTCTTATGTCAAAGCGGTAGGTGGATCAAAACAAAATGTCCAGGCACTCTGTGACCAAAATGGTACTGGAACAGAGGATGACAGACTAAAGGCGAAATACTAAATGTCTTTTTCCAAAGCTGTTTCACAGAGGAAGACTGCACTGCAGTTCCTTCTCTAGATTGTCGCACAGATGACAGAATGGTAGATATCGAAATAGACGATAGAGGGATAGAGAAACAATTAAAACCGCTCAAAAGAGGAAAGGCCGTTGGACCTGATGGGATACCAGTTCGATTTTACACAGAGTACGCGAAGGAACTTGCCCCCCTTCTTGCAGCGGTGTACCGTAGGTCTCTAGAAGAACGTAGCGATTGAATCTCAATGTAGACAAGTGTAATGTGCTGCGAATACATAGAAAGGTAGATCCCTTATCATTTAGCTACAATATAGCAGGTCAGCAACTGGAAGCAGTTAATTCCATAAATTATCTGGGAGTACGCATTAGGAGTGATTTAAAATGGAATGATCATATAAAGTTGATCGTCGGTAAAGCAGATGCCAGGCTGAGATTCATTGGGAGATTACTAAGGAAATGCAATCCGAAAACAAAGGAAGTGGGTTACAGTACGCTTGTTCGCCCACTGCTTGAATACTGCTCAGCAGTGTGGGATCCGTACCAGATAGGGTTGATAGAAGAGATAGAGAAGATCCAACGGAGAGCAGCGAGCTTCGTTACAGGATCATTTAGTAATCGCGAAAGCGTTACGGAGATGATAACTCCAGTGGAAGACTGCAGGAGAGACGCTCAGTAGCTCGGTACGGGCTTTTGTTGAAGTTTCGAGAACATACCTTCAGCGAGGAGTCAAGCAGTATATTTGCTGCCTCCTACGTATATCTCGCAAAGAGACCATGAGGATAAAATCAGAGAGATTACAGCCTACACAGGGGCATACCGACAATCCTTCTTTCCACGAACAATACGAGACTGGAGTAGAAGGGAGAACCGATAGAGGTACTCAAGGTACCCTCCGCCACACACCGTCAGGTGGCTTGCGGAGTATGTATGTAGATGTAGATGTAGAACCCATACAAAACAATAGTTTGCATCCGCTAGCGCCAATAAAACTAGCGAAAACTAATTTTTGTAGTTATGAAACATTGTCCCCTTGTGTTCAGGCTGGGTTAACCGTATATTTTTACCGTCCAAGGCTCCCAAACAATTGGGAAACTTTGAGTTCTTTTCAGATATCGTGGATATTTCATACCACTTTTCTTTCGTTGGTTCACTTATGACAATATGTCTCAATTTTCTCCAAATAGTTTCACGTACATGTGGTATTATAGTCGCCGCAGTAGATTGGCCAATTTTATAATCGTAGCTGAATGTCCCAAGTGAACATCCTGTGGCCAAATATCTCAACAAAAAAAACCATAAAACCTTGATATAAATATTTGAAAGGAGTCAGGTTGCCTTTCATTCGGAAAGTGGGTGCACAGCGACTGTTATGTGACATAAATTATAGAGTGCAACAATCAGTCGACCTTTTTTAGATTTTATTACGCAAATCCAGATTTCGGCTAGTAGATAGCCATATCCAATGCACTATTTTCTATTCGCAATGCATGTAAGTCCCTTTTGTTCGGGTGTCAGTCACAGTTCTTTGAATATTCAAAGAACTGTGACTGACGCCCGAACAACAGGGACTTACATGCATTGAGAGTAGAAAATAGTGCATTGAGAATGGCTAGCTATTAGCCGAAATCTGGATTTGCGTAATAAGATCTAAAAAAGGACGACTGATTGCTGCATTCTACAATTTATAAATTTGAAAAGAGGCTAAGAGGTTGGTCTACTACTACTAAATTCTGTTTTTTTTTCGGCGTTATCCCTACAAAAGATATGGTACAGTTTACGAGATAATTATACGAGAGAGGTAAAGAAAATGAAGACTGTTAAATCTGGATCAGGAGCTTCGAAAAATTCGTCATACATTCCGTATAATAGACTATGATTTCAACAGGCATCTACAGCCAACAAAGATACAGAATGTAGTTTCGATGCAGATAATGCATCAGCTTCGTCAGAAGTTGCTGACGTAGAAGTAGGTTCTGCCTTTAAGAGTCCTAAATCTACTCCAAGAAAAAACAAAAAATAAGTTCTGCCGATGAAAGATTTGCAAGTATATTAGAGAAAAGTTTAGCACAAAAAACGTTCCGGAACCAAAAGAAGATGACGATGAAGACAAGCTGTTTTGTTTGTCAATCGTTAAAGAGATTTAAAAAATCCGGAAATATAGACGACTTCATACTAAAATTGGCATTTATAATTTAATCTTGCAAAACTAAATTTTCCTCCAAGGACTGCAACATCAGTCACCTGAAAATCAAGGCTATCATAGCCCGTTACCACAATGAAAAAATTATTTGTCGCAAGAGCAGCGTAGTCAAGCTTTTACCGAAGGCTTTCAATATCATGATTATAGATCACAGCAGTCTAGTGTGCCAAATAATTTAGCACATTATGGTTATACTACAGCAATCGGACCTCTATCGCCAGTAACACACACTCCATCGCCAGCACCAACCAATGCCAGCAATGAATCGCAGTTACAGATATTGTCCGAGTAACGAAACGTTCTTCTTTCTTTGAATTTTCTTCCCTAAACAAGTGTTGTTTTATAAATAAGTGTGTTGATTAATAAAAAACTTACCTCAATGTAATCGCGAGTTTTTCTTCTGGTGAAATACAATATCGCACAGCGTTTTTATCTGCTACGAGTTCATCGTTTATGAGAGCCAGTAAATCATCAAATGATTTGATGCACGTTCTGAACTAGTTTAAAAAATTTGGGTCCGTATTGCCTTAGCTTAGAATACAAAGTTATGTACTGGCTTTCAGTCAGCCTTCTAACATTCTGCGTGGTGTCTTTTTGTTCTATATCGTGTCTCCCTACCACTTTCACGCAACGACGCTCTGAGCGTGGTTTTTAGGGAATTGACTAGTTTGAACCTGGGACCTGTTGCTGGTAAGGAGACGCCAGACCACACATGACATGTAGAATTCAGAAGAGTTCAGTGAGACTAACGATGATATAACCAAATACTTAATGATTTCAGCGTCAGCTCCACTGCACTCCCTGTAAAAGAATCTTAGTACTAACTAAATTTAGTGGAAGGGGTTCAAGGCTTTCCTATTTTTAGTTAGCTGGTAAAATAACGTCGAAAAAGCAGTTAAGTTTACCACTGGAAATTTTATTCTACTCACAAAACGTTGTTTATAAATTGCACTATTGATAAAAGGAAATGTTTTAATACAGGATGGTAAAAACCAACTGCGTTCAACAAAAATGTGAACGAATATTCCCTGAGTGGGTTTCCAAGTTCTACAATGGATCGAAGGATGACCTATGCCATATCACATCTATAATCTAGGTTTAAATTAAGTGTCACAAAAGAGAAAACTATCAAAATGGTCTACAGTGACCCTCAATTATCTTTAATTACTTATCTAACTTGTAAATTACAGTGGCTGATGTGGCTTCTCAATACTATATAACAGAAAAATCATCACGTTTCAGATTTTTACTTCAAGTGGCAAATGTGAACACGATGAGCTTTAATTGACGATCGACACTAGTATTACGCAAAAAGGGGGTGTAACAGATGAGACTTCTGCAGTTCTGAGTGAAGCTTTATGCGCTGTTATGCGGCATCGCGTGCGTTCATTACCTTGTCGGTGTTCGTCAGGGGGCGGCGGGCAGCACAGCTCCGCTCACCTCGCCGTCTCAGAAGCAACTCTCTCTAACTTCTCCTTACTACAATTTTACCGAAGTTGGTTTAAAAAAACTATCTGGCTGTGTTTTCATCTGACCAATCAGGGTCTCAATGTTAACCTTAAGCTCCGCCTACAAAAATTCTGTCTATCCAATGAGAAACGTTATACTTTTCGTGGTGGGGCAATGTTTTTAAAGTTTGCAACGTAACAGAGACGCGAAAAAGTCTCACGCTAAAACTTGCAGCTGGTGTGGTCCTTTTAGCGTTATCGTAAGATCTATACTGTTCTTCTGGAGGGCTCTGTTTTTTAACATGGGCTGGGGGGTGGTACTGACGTAACAGAGATGCGAAAAAGTCTCACACTAAAACTTGCAGCTGGGGTGGTCCTAGCGGTTAGCTGGCGACGTGGGTGTCCGTCCCTTATCGTAGGGCCTTCCAGCTTAACACGATTCTGCTCTCGGCTTCTGTTCTCGTTTCTCCCCTCGGAACTGCGTCTGTCTCACAGTGGGAAGGTATGACATGCATTTAGGCATTCTTGTGTTAGTCTGTGGTATTCCATTTGCTCACTCATTACTCATATTACTTTGCTTAATTTAATGTCACGATTTATTCGGAGCTATGTGATATACTACTGGATTTGCTTATCATGTCAGGGTTTTCATGGAAGGTGTTGGATTTGCCTGACACCTTACATATCACCACCCTTCGAACTTAATTTTTGCACTGAATTTAGGCAATGATTGAATCGTTGTCGAAGCCAGTCAAAAATTATTCCGTTATCTAAATTTTGTTGCCTTCTGTTCAGCCACGTTATTCTGTTCTATGCTAGTTTGTATTACTAATTTATATTTTTATATTCTTCCACATTATTCTCAAAAATGACAAGAGAAGAATATTTTTATGCTATTATTAATTTTTAATTATTTTCTTTCTTTATTTAATTGTGAAGTTTGTTTCTTAAGAAGTTTGTTATCGAAAGTGAGAAGTCTTTCACATCGATTTTCTTAGAAATACTGTTTTTATAAATGCAGTAATTAAGTAAAATCTATTCGTAACACATTTTCTAAATATCATGTACAAGTAAAATATTTTTGTTTCTAGACACTCATTTCAACGTTGTTACACTAACAAATAAGAATTACTTCCAAGAATTGCTTTGACAAAGAAATATACATACACAAGTATTGAGATATTATCCTAAAAAATGGTACAAATGTTAAAAAACGGGAAAACATTCAACAAGATAATTTTTTAGTCTTTGTTTTTATAAGGAGAAAATAAGTAAAATCAAGTTATTCTTTTATTTTTATGAGGAGAAAGTAAGTGGCATATAGTTTTAGTGTTTATTATGCCTTGTTTTTGTTCTTTATATACTGTCCATTTCAGAACTAATGACTTATTTTTATCGATAGTCTATTTTTTTACTTAAGTCCATAGTCAATGACTGTTATTTTGTAGTTTATTAGCTGTCTGGTGTGCTTAACTTCTTTAGTTTTTCACACGTTTCTTTTGCACAATTCCTACATCACATAATTTGATTTCACACAGTCACACAATCCTATGAATGTTTAAGCACGAGGTTGGCGAATGTTTTTTGCACGAAGGTGATGGACTTGAGCGAGATGGATGTGAGCTTGTCACAATACGCCAGTCACTACTCTTGATGAACTGTGGTATCGTGTTGAAGCTGCATGGGTAGCTGTACCTGTACACGCCATCCCAGCTCTGTTTGACATAATGCCCAGGCGTATCAAGGCCGTTATTACGGCCAGAGGTGGTTGTTCTGAGTACTGATTTCTCAGCATCTATGCACCCAAATTGCGTGAAAATATAATAACACGTCAGTTCTAGTATAATATATTTGTCCAATGAATACCCGTTTATCATCTGCATTTCTTCTTGGTGTAGCAATTTTAATGGCCAGGTGTGTTCATCCGTACTCTACAAACTACCGTGAAGTACATGGCAGAAGATGCGTTGCATGCTACTAATGCTTCTTCCCCACCCATTCACGTGTGGAGCACGGGAAGAACGGCTGCTTTAACGCCTCTGGCAACTCTGTAACATACGTAGACTAAACTTGCCTTCGCGATTCCTGCGGGAACGATAATTAGGAGGCTATAGTATGTAGGTGGTTCTTGAAACTTTGTAAGTATACTTCAAAACGGATATTTTGCACTTATATCTTCAAGTGTCTGCCAATTCAGTTCTCCGACTGTCTTCGTGACACTCTTACACTGGTCAAACAAACCTACAACGATTCGTGCTGCCTTTTTTTGTAACCGTTCAGCATCCTCCACAAGTCGTATTTGCTATGGGTCCGACACACTTGAGCAATATTCTAGGACGAAGAATTTTGAGGAGGACCACGGCTTTCGTAAAATTTTTTCGGTGAATTAATTCCACTTTAGGCTGTAAAAATATTATTTATTGCGATTGCGATTTCGGCATATGTTCATTTTCAAGCACTCGGCAGTCAGTCACCAAATGAAAACACACGAAAGATCCGTACTAAAAGACTGGAAAGTTGCACAGGCCACATCAGTATTCAAGAAAGGCAATAGAAGTAATTTGCTAAATTACAGGATCATATCATTAACGTCGGTATGCAGCAGAACTTCGGAACATACATTGTGTTAGAACATTATGAATTACCTTGAGGAGAACTGTCTATTGACACGTAGTCAACACGGGTGTAGAAAACATCGTTCTTGTGAAACACGACTAGTTCTTTACTCACACTAAGTGTTAAGTGCTATCGACAAGGGATTTCAAATTGATTTCGTGTTTCCAGATTTCCAGAAGGCTTTTGACACAGTATCTCAGAAGCTGCTTGTAAGCAAATTGCATGTTTATGGTTTATCGTCTTATTTATGCGACTGGATTCGTGATTTCCTGTCAGAGAGGTCACAGTTCGTAGTAACTGACAGAAAGTCATAGAGTAAAACAGAAGTAATTTCTGGCGTTCCCCAATGTTGTGTTATAGGCCCTCTGCTGATCCTTATCCATATAAATGATTTATGAGACAATCTCATTTGCCGTCTTAGCGTGTTTGCACATGATGACGCCATTTATCGTCTAGTCAGTCATCAGAAGATCAAAATCATTTGCAGGACGATTTAGATATCTACATGGAACCAAAATTAGTAGTTGACCCAAAATAATGAGAAATGTGAGGTCATCCATGTGAATGCTAAAAGGAATACGTTAAACTTCGGTTACACATTAAATCAATAAAATTTAAAGGCCATAAAGACATCTAAATAGCTAGGAATTACAATTACGAACAACGTAAATTGGAAAGAACACACAGAAAATGTTGTGGGAAGGCGAACCAAAGACTGCGTTTTATTGGCAGAACACATACGAGATGTAACCGATCTACTAAACAGTGTGCCTACGCTACATTCGCCCGTCCTCTTTTGGAGTACTACTTCGTGGTGTGGGATCTTTATCAGACAGGATTAACGGAGCACATCGAGAAGCTTCAAAGAAGGGCAGTACGTTTTGGTATTATCGAGAAATAGGGGAGAGAGTGTCACGGACATAATACGGGGGATGTAAATCGTTAAAACAAAGATTTTTTTCATAGCGGCAGCATCTTCTCATGAAGTTTCAGTCGCCAACTTTCTCCTCCGAACGTGAAAATTTTGTATTGACGCCGATTTACATAGGGAGAAACTATTATCATAATAAAATAAGGGAAAGCAGAGCGCGCACGGAAAGATATATGTGTTCTTTTTTTCCGTGCGCTGTTCGAGAATAGAATAATGGAGAATTTGTGTGAAGGTGGTTCGATGAACCCTCAGCCAAGCATTTAAGTGTAATTTACAGAGTAGCCATGTAGATGTAGATAGTTACAGAAGTGACCAGAGTTAAAAATGAAAATCTTAAAGTTACCTACATGGGGTGCAGTAAACCTCTCAATAAGATATAGCTGTGACATGCTGGAACATAGTTCCCAGTAGTATGAAAGGAAAGGCATATGGGGGTGTAAATTTTGCAGTTCCATACACCATGCGAGCACATGCCTCATAAATCTGTTGAAACGACACTTATGTCAAAATAACTCGAGGCCCCAACACACTTACCTGGGACAAACCCAAAATTCCTTCTATTTCTGCCGATGACCCTACATCCAAGACACATCTCTCTACCAAAAATACCTCAATCCAGTCACAAATTTCGCATGATACCCCATACGATCGTACTTTTGATAACAAGCGTAGATCTGGTACTGAGTCAAAAACTTTTCGAAAATCGAGAAATACTGAATTCACTTGTCTGCATTGATCCATGTTTTTCGGGGTGTCATGTGAGAAAAGCGCGAGATGGGTTTTACATGTTCGATATTTTCGAAATCCATGCTGGTTGACAACCATCAGCTGTATAAGGGAGTGACGACGATGAAAATTTGTACCGGACCGGGATTCAAACCCGGATTTCCCGCTTAACACAAGCGATCGCATTAATCACTTTGACTATCCGTGCACGACTCACTGCCAGACCTAAACTTCCATTTATCGTCGTTCCTGCGTCACAACCTGTACCCGCACGTCATTCCCATACAGCGTAGGACATTTTAATTTAAAGACGCGCCTGGTATCGGCGGATATATACGATATTGCAGTTCGTGTGTTGCATGTCCGAAGGAACATGGCATCGTTCTTCTTAACATCATAAACACTGCAGTATCGAATATACCTCATTACGTTAGAGCTCAGAATACTTTCTAAAATTCTGCAACAAATGGATGTCAAGGATATTGGACGGTGCTTTTACGAATCACTTCTGCTACCATTCTTGCAGACGGGTGTGACTTGGACTTGGGTTTTGTTTCAACGGCATGGCATAGTTTTTTCGAGATATCTGTGGTAGATTGTAATTGAAAGCAAGGCTAACTCACCTGCAAATTCAGTATAGAATCCGACAGTGATTCCACTGGGCCTTGGAGCTTTATTCAGTTCCACACCACCACTGGCATTAATATCTATTCCAGTCATGTTTTCAGCGGTACGAGGATTGAATTGGGGCAGTATTCCTGGGTCTTCCTTTGTAAAGAAACAGTTAAAAACGGAGTTAAGCATTTCGGCTTTTATGTGAATGAATGGTGACTTGTGCTGTACATGTCTGAAGCAACACACGCCACACGAAATAGCAGCCGTGATAAATATTATGGAAGGAAAGGAAAAGGAACGAACTAATGATATCAGTGGCATCGGGCTTTATACCGAATCTGCGACAAAGAATGAAAATGTGTGACGGACCTTGACTCCAACCCGGGATCTCCTGCTTATTAGACAGTTATGTTAACCGCTGCGCTACCCAGACATGACTTCTGATTCGCTATCCAATATTTGAATTCCTTTCTTATCCACGAGTGACTGGACCCTAATTTTGGTGCAAACAATGATGCGTTCCAAACGAGGGAGTATGGCTTGGAGACCACTGCAAAAGAAGGCGCTGTCCACATATGGCTGATCAGTTATTTTAGATTCGTCAGTAAATATTGTAGTCACATTTCAGCAATGAATCTGCCCATTTGTATTAGATATGTTCTTAACCTCTGCTATTTTCTGGGTAGAGATGGTTGTGCGAGCTGAGTAGACGAGAAAAATGACGTTGGAAGTGCTGCCTAGTAGCGGTGAAACGGGTAATAAGGAAGCGTTCCGCGTAAGTGGCTCCTACTGTTCTGCAGACCGCTTTTGATTTCAAGAAAGAAACGGTAATTGGACTGGAAGAGCTCCTACTCCTCTGTTACTTTTTGGTAATAGGGGTCCCAGCATTTGGAGTCTTCGCAATATAAAATTGTCCTCTTGGATTTAGTGTTATATATAAACAGTCATCTTGTAAGGTGGCAGAATAAATGAAGGTCAGATTCGCACCTTACATGAGAGCTTTATACATCGCAACGAGAAGGTGAGTATGACATCTAACATAATTCGGCAGTTAGGAGCAAATTTGCAAATCAGTATATAATGCAAAAAGCGATGACAGCCAATGGACGATAATTAACACACCGTTCCTATATAATGCATGTCTTTGGGCAGAATGTGGAACAAGCAGCACGAGTCATTTTAGTTTGAAAGCCAAAGGGACACGGACATTAGTGAAGGCGCGCCACAGGGGTTACCACGGAAACCACTTAAAGGGGTGGCAGGTGGAAAGTCAACGACCCAACCAAGTGATTCAGGTGGGAGAAACGCGTGTAGCAGCACATCTGCAAAGGGACAGAGAAAAAGCGTTAGAAAGCTGCGTTCCGGAATTCCGAAGGGATATGAACAAAAACCAATGACGCATTTAAATCACGTGTCCAGAGAGTGCAAGACACGTGAAGGTCAATGTACTTTAGAAAATCTAGAACGGACACAAAACGTCCGATTGGCGGAAATGCACTAGGAAGGAGAAAATGCTATAGTTTTGACGCAGTTTAATAGAAGGGACATTGCGATTCGCAGAGAGAGTTTCCACAAAATAAGAGGAACGCTCCTATTGGTCGAAAAACGCCGTGACGTGAAGAACGAATGAACGCAGGTGGGGGAGGCAGTTCGGCCATGTGTAAGACAAGAGAGAAGTTTTCTTCTCTGAAATGGCGTCAAGTGCAGAACGGAGCGCTTAACGCTCTGTACGACGCAGTTAAGAAATTTGTGTGAACACTGCGTTCACAGTGGCTGAAATCCAGCTATAAATTAGCTGTAGCAACGTTTAGCTCCAACTGTGGTGAAACGAACCAGCCAATTAGTTAATCGTTCTTGTGAGAACTAAGAGGGCACTGTAATATTCACGCTGCTCCAACAATGCGCGTGTATATCGCCACCTACAAAGACTAGGGCTGAGTACATGCTTTCTCGCATAACGACAAACATAGTGAAAGTTTCTACGTGGAAGTTCAGCAAAGGTTTGATTAGTTTTATACGAATTTCAGTGGAAGAGAGTGGCCTAGCAGACGGCAGCTCGTCGCAGCTTAAGGTAAATACCGAGTGCATAGCCGTAAATTTTATTGGTTCACCAGCTTCCGTCCACTGTAAACTCGAGCGGCCTTGGTTAATCTTTCGCTCAATTTCGCACATAACTAACCATGCACCGTAGACTTGATTCTCATCCTAAATACTACCGAACTTTGAACCGGACTCGGACGATTTTCGTAGTATTGACCAACATCATAACGTATGTGTAGGAACAATTTTGTAAAGAAACTTCTAATTAAACTCTAATATTGTTGTGTGTAGGATTAATGTTCTTTTCGAGAGTTAATATTTAATATTGTAGTGTATAGGATTATTTAACTTTTTGATGTTGGCAAGATGCGTTATCCTGACAGCTGTTATTATGTTGTCAAATTGAAAACTGTATGAAAGCGTGTATATGTGTGCTAAAAATTTCGACATTGAACCTGTCGCTTCAACTTACACAGTTGTTTTCAATCCTAGAATAAGTAACCACGTTTACAATCTCTGATGCTTCCAAGAGCAGATTACTGACTAGCCGGTGCTGAAGGCAACTCTCTGATATTGGTTCTATGGCAGAGGTATTGAAGTTTGTGTAGTTTGGCGAGAGGTAACTTGATCACACCGTAATACAATTGATGTTGTCCATCACTAATTGTAGCCTTGGAAGCAGATGTGTGATGGCATACTGTATCAGTCGTGAGTTTACTTTCTGGAATCGTGAAATCAAAAGTGACTACCATTGTGTGGCCGCCCATTTCATTTACGGAGCAACACACTGCACACCTTTGTGAGCAAATGCAACTACTTGTGATTTTTCGTGGTAATATTGGCAGTCACTTTCATGTTAGCTTACTGTCAAGTAATATTGCAGCATGACCTAGACTATGACGAACTGAAGAGATGTGGCCGTTGAATATAGGCATATATCGTCTCCATGCCCTGAAATTTTAACGACTCTGGTTTAACTGTCGATGGTAGAGAAATTTCAGTATATGGGAGCTGGTGGCGCATAGAGCCATTGAGGGACTCTAACGACGGATAGAAACTGTCCGCGGATATGATAAATGAAATTGTTGTCGATTTGGCTGAATAAGGGATCCAGTATTAGCGTCAGAGTTTGACAGACCTTTGGAATATTTGAGATCAATCAAGGCAAAAGGGATAGACAACAAACCTTCGCGATTTCTGGCGGGACTGGCAACTAAAATATGATTCAAGTTTGAGATATACCATCTGACTTTCGAAAGAATATCACCCACATAATCCCGAATATAGCTAGGACAGATAAGTGCGAAAACTATTGCATAATTAGTTTGACAGCTCAAGCATCCAAGACATTGTCCACAGTAATGTAGAGACGTATAGAAAGGAAAACTGAGTATCTATTAGACGACGACCACTTTCGCTTTAGAAAAAGTCAAAGCACCAGACAGGCAGTCCTGACGTCAGCTTATAATGAAAGAAAAAAAAAGAAGAAAAGCACAGTGAAGAAAGCAGAAATATTTGTAGACCTAGAAAAGCCATTCTACAATTGAAGTTAGTGAAGGGTTTTAGAACCCTTAGAAAAATAAGTAAACACTATACGGAAAGATAGCTAATATACAAGGCAGTTCAAAATGAATGTGGTGAAAAGTGAGACCTCCAAATTTTTTTATGTGAAAACTCTTAAGGATTTTTAAATAATACAAGCGTTTTTACATTCTACATCCTTATTCTTCATGTCTATAAATTTGTAGACCTCTGCCGCGAAATGTAACGTAACTATCTCGGTTCGTGGGAAACAGCGTGTTGTAAACTAGCATCTAATTCTAAGAGTTCTTCCTTACACGGAGCACCCTCTCCTTAAGCATGACAATACCAGACCACATCTACATCTACATGGTTACTCTGCAATTCACACTTAAGTGCCTAGCAGAGGGTTCATCGAACCATTTTCATACTGCTTCTCTTCTATTCCACTCTCGAATGGGGCATCGAAAAAGGATCACCTAAATCTTTCCGTTCGAGCTCTTATTTCTCTTATTTTATTATGATGATCATTTCTCCCTACGTAGGGGGATGTAAAAAAAAAAATATTTTCGCATTCGGAAGAGAAAGTTGGTGATTGAAATTTCCCAAACAGATCTCGCCGCAAAGAAGACCGCCTTTGTTTCAGTGACTGCCACCGCAACTCACGTATCATATCAGTGACACTCTCACCCCTATTGCGCGATAACACGAAACAAGCTGCCTTTCTTTGCACTTTTTCGATGTCCTCCGTCAATCCTACCTGGTAAGGATCACACACCGAGCAGCAACATTCCAGCAGATGGTGGACAAGTGTAATGTAGGCTGTCTCTTTAGTGGGTTTGTCGCATCTTCTAAGTGTTCTGCCAACAAAGCGCAGTATTTGTTTCGCCTTCCCCACAATAATATCTATGTGGTCTTTCCAATTTAAGTTGCTCGTAATTGTAATTCCTAGATATTTAGTCGAATTGACAGTCCTTAGATTTGTGAGATTTATCGTATACCCAAAATTTATCGGATTTCTTTTAGTATCCGTGTGGATGACATCGCAATTTTCTTTGTTTAGTGCCAATTGCCACTTTTCGCAGCATACAGAAATTCTCTCCAGATCATTTTGTAATTGGAATTGATCGTCTGATGATTTTACTAGACGTTAAATTACAGCGTCATCTGTAAACAATCTAAGGGGGCTGAACAGATTATCACCTAGATCATTTATGTAAATCAGGAACAGCAGAGGGCCTATGACACTACCTTGCGGAACGCCAGATGTCACTTCTGTTCTACTCGATGATTTACTGTCTATCACTAGGAACTGTGATCTCTCTGAGAGGAAATCACGAATCCAGTCACACAACTGAGACGATACTCCATATGCACGCAATTTGATTAATAGTGGCTTGTGAGGAAAACACACGAATGCGGCGACATCTGAACAATCCGGCGCCTTGGGTTCACTGTCATCGATCAACCTCCATACAGTCCCGACTTGGGCCCATCCGATTTTCTTAAGTTTCCATAACTTAAAGAACACCTTCGAGGACTTCATTTTGACAATGATGAAACGGCGCAAGCGGAGTTCAGATTGTGACTCCGTCAACAAAGTCAGACGTTCTACACGCTACAGTGTTGCTATGAAGAAACTGGTCTCTCGTTGAGAGAAACGTATCCGTCACCAGGGTGACTATGTTGAAAAATAAATGTGTTGACATGAAAAATAATTATGTAAAATGTTAATAACGTTTGTTTTATTTAAAAAGCCGTAAGAGTTTTCAGATAAAAAATTTGGAAGCGTTACTTTTCAGCATGCTCTCGTATGTATTGCACAGCGATACACTGATAAGAATTACAGAGAATGTAAAACGAAGCTCAAATTTTTTACATACTTTTGAAGTTTTCTATTTTACTGCCCTTGCTCACAAGCGCAACAAATAAAATTGTAAGTGATTATGTGTGTGTGTGTGGAATCTTATGGGACTTAACTGCTAAGGTCATCAGTCCCTAAGCTTACACACTACTTAACCTAAATTATCCTAAGGACAAACACACACACCCATGCCCGAGGGAGGACTCGAACCTCCGCCGGGACCAGCCGCACAGTCTATGAGTGCCGCGCCTCAGACCTCTCGGCTAACCCCACGCGGCTAAGTGATTATGCATTTGACACCATACATTCTGAAGTATATGTGGATCACCGACGTGAGCGCATTAGAATTGCGAAATTTGATCTTATGAATTGCTTTCGGCGTCTTCCTCCGTTGTGATCTTAAGTAGTGTGTCTTCCGCTGCCCCCTTATTTAGTTGTTCGTCCTCTTAGACTGACCGCGCGGAGTGGCCGCCCTGTTAGAGGCGCCATGTAACGGATTGCGCGCCCCCTCCCACCGGAGGTTCGAGTCCTCCCTCAGGCGTGTGTGTGTGTGTGTGTGTGTGTGTGTGTGTGTGTGTGTGTGTGTTGTTCTTAGCATAAGTGAATTGTAGTTTAAGTAGTGTGTAAGTCTAGGGACTGGAAGGGAGTGCATTCAGCATCGTGTTGTCAACTAAGGAGCTACTTGAGTGAGAAGTAGGAGGTCTAAGGGCTGGGCCGGGAGAGCGGTGCGCTGACCCCATGCCTCACCATGCCGCATCTATATGACGCCTATGGCATATGATGACTCGAGGGCACTGTACAGGGTGGCAGCCAGTCAAGGAGTATTTAGGGAATAGCATTAAAACATTTATTTCCAAGGCCCCATCATATCTTTGTAAGTTTTCGCCCACAGCAACTTCGGCTCTGCCTACGTGACGCAAGTAGCCTGCCTTTCAGAAAGCTGCTGACAGGAGAGCCATGAGCCCTCTGCTGAAACTGGTAGAGAATTCACGCCATCGGTTTTAGCCAATAGCGTGCGTGTGATACAGGTCACGTGTGTGGACACTGTAGGATTCTGCAGCGCAAAACTCAGTTGCTTTTGTCTGTTGTGATCCAGACCACGACTAGCACAGATGTCTGTTTTGGGAGGCAGAGCCTATGGCCACCAACATAGCTTAACATGAACCGCCTCGTCTTCCGTTGCCCCCTTATTTAGTTGTTCGTCCTCTTAGACTGACCGCGCGGAGTGGCCGCCCTGTTAGAGGCGCCATGTAACGGATTGCGCGCCCGCTCCCACCGGAGGTTCGAGTCCTCCCTCAGGCATGTGTGTGTGTGTGTGTGTGTGTGTGTGTGTGTGTGTGTGTGTGTTGTTCTTAGCGTAAGTGAATTGTAGTTTAAGTAGTGTGTAAGTCTAGGGACTGATGTACTCAGCAGTTTGGTCCCTTAGGAATCCACACACATTTGACATTTCCTAGACTGGCCTAAACCTGATAACTCCCTCCCTCCCTTGTACACACTGAAGAGCCAAGGAAACGGGTACACGTGTCTAATATCGTGTAGGGCCCCAGCTAGCACGCAGAAGTGCCGCAACACGACGTGGCATGGACTCGACTAATGTTTGAGGTAGTGCTGGAGGGAACTGACACCATCAATACTGCAGGTCTATCCATAAATCCGTAAGAGTAGGGGGGGAGGAGGGGGAGGGGTGGAGATGTCTTCTGAACAGCATGTTGCAAGGCCTCCCAGATATACTCAATCATGCTCATGTCTGAGGTGTTTGGCGGCCAGCGGAAACTCAGAAGAGTGTTCCGGGAGACACTCTGTAGCAATTCTGGATGTGAAGGGTGTCGCATTGTCCTGCTGGAATTGCCCAACTCCGTCGGAATGTACAATGGACATGAATGGATGCAGGTGATCGCCTGCCTACGTACATGTCACCTGTCAGTCATATCTAGACGTATCAGGAGTCCAACCTCATTCCAACTGCACAGTCCCCACACCATTACAGGGCCTTCACCAGCTTGAACAGTCCCCTGATGACATGCAGGGTCGATGGATTCATGAGTCTTACTCCATACCCGTGCACGTCCATCCGCTCGATACAGTTTGAAACGAGACTCGTCCGACCAGGCAACATGTATCCTATGTCTGTGTCGACTGGCCCAGTCGAAGCGTAAAGCTTTAAGTCGCGCAGTCATCAAGGGCACACGAGTGGGCCTTCGGCTCCGAAAGCCCATATCGATGATGTTTCGTTGAATGGTCCGCACGGTGACACTTCTTGATGGCCCAGCATTGAAATCTGCAGCAATTTGCACTTGTCACGTTGAACGATTCTCTTCAGTCGTTGTTGCTACCGTTCTTGCAGGATCTTTTTTCCGGCCGCACCGATGTCGGACATTTGATGTTTCACCGGATTCCTGATATTCATGGTACACTCGTGAAGTGTTCGTACGGGAAAATCCCCAATTCATTGCTGCCTCAGAGGTGCTGTGTCCCATCGCCCGTGCGCCGACTCTAACACCACGTTCAAACTCACTTAAATCTTGACAACTTGGTAATGTAGCTGCTGTAACCGATCTAACAAATACGCCACACACTTGTCTTATACAGGCATTGCCGACCGCAGCGCCGTATTCTGACTGTTTACAAATCTCTGTATTTGAGCATGCAAGCCTATACCAGTTTCTTTGGCGCTTCAGTGTAATAATATCACGACCGTGCTTTTAAGAATTAAATGCAGGACAGGAACTTCCCTTGGCCCTGAACTGAACCGCCGGTTCCCGGAGAGGGACGTAGATCAACATAAAACATTTGGAGCTTTCCGGGAAGTGGTGATCGATCTCGAGATAAACTGCTTTCGTTCCGCCTTCGGGACATGCCGCTTAATTTGGCCTAATAAATTTCCTCGCTTGCCACGCTTGGTTAAGTGCAAACGCTGATTAATGGAACGCACGACTGGCGCCGCGCTGAGAAATATTAAAGTCGTGAACCAGCGTACCAACGAGCGACTCAGCGCTTATAAATATGGACGAAGGCGGACTTCCGCCTCGCTTTGTTTGCATTAAAGCCCCGAGGCTAAGGTGTGCTATTTTTAGTAGCTGTGCCTTTCTGCGGTACGGTAATACGTATTTAAAATACAGCTTCAATATACATACTGTAAAAGGTTATCAGAAGAACAAAACGCAAAGAGAGCGCTATTTAAACGCAGTAACTAACTTTTAAAGCGTAACTTAGAACGTGCACTACTGGCCATTAAATTGCTACATCAAGAAGAAATGCAGATGATAAACGGGTATTCATTGGACAAATATATTATGCTAGAACTGACATGTGATTACATTTTCACACAATTTGGGTGCATAGATACTGAGAAATCAGTACCCAGAACAACCACCTCTGGCCGTAATAACGGCCTTGATACTCCTGGGCATTGAGTCAAAACAGAGCTTGGATGGCGCGTACAGGTACAGCTGCCCATGCAGCTTCAACACGATACCATAGTTCATCAAGAGTAGTGACTGGCGTATTGTGACGAGCCAGTTGCTCGGCCACCATTGACCAGACGTTTTCAATTGGTGAGAGATCTGGAGAATGTGCTGGCCAGGGCAGCAGTCGGACGTTTTCTGTATCCAGGAAGGCCCGTACAGGACATGCAACATGCGGTACTGTAGTCCAAAAAAATTAAACAACTTAATCTGCAAAACCAGTATGCAGTGTCTATAATTAAATCAATCCCTCTGAAATTTACTCAGTCTCCTGAGCACCGATTTCTATGGTCCTGTGCAATAAACTGATAAAATTCCCAATGCAAATAAATAAACTGTGAAACAAATTTTCCTTAGTTCTTGAGTCGCAACGGATATAATCTTGGTATTCTGTTCTCTCCACGGTAGGCATAGAAAATATTCAATCTTGGCACAGCGAAGTGCAATGCCGGACGTAAAATAGCTTCATACAATTAATGCCAGTTGTTTGGTTGTTAAATGAATAGCGTTGCAAATGTTCAGTGTAAATATTGGATATTGACTCATGCTGTGCAGTGCTGCTCGCATTAAAGCTGTTGCAAACATTAATACTTTTCTGCTTCTGGCTCATTAATATTTTTCTGACTGACTGAAAAATCATTTCTTTTAAAAAAATATTCATTGGATTTAAATAAATACGATTTGGAAGAGGATGAGGTACTGATAAGGGGATATCCTAACACCAAATTCTTCAGTTTGAAAATTGTATTCAAAATAAACTTTCTTCCTCACAAAATCTTATATGAAACATTTACATTAACTTCAAAACCAGTCTTAACTTATTGTTGCAATAAAAAGAAAAAAAAAACACTTGGAATGTTACCTTAGAAAAAGTCTGACATCGTTTGACAAAACAGATTTCAGGATTTAACTTCTCTGCATCAGGATTACACAACACACAAAATATTACAAATTGGGTAGAACCTAGTCAATCTATACATTAAATCTGTTTGAAAACATTTGGTTCCTACATTCAAGGGTGAGTACTGTTGTAAGACGTGTATATTTCTATTGTATATTGTCTACTGTCAAACCAAAATTTATGAAAGATGTTTATATTTTATTAATAGGATTAAGTAAGAATAATTAATATTTGTCATTTTGGAAATAATTGTGGTAGCAGGGAATGTCTGCACCAAAATATTGTCGGCAAGAGAGACCGCAAATTGGTATAATTTTAAAAAGGGCGGGAGAGACCGCGCATGGATACATTTTAAGAAAAGAGCGGGAAAGACCGCGCATTGATACACTTTGTACTGGTAGCAGGGGTTGTCTGCACCAGAAAGCATTGTTGGCGGGAGAGACCGCACTTCAGCGTTCGTGGGAAGTCAGTAGTAAGCGAGATGTGAAGCGAGTCGGTAGCAGGTCTGAAGCGAGAGGCTGAGAGGAGCGGTGTGCCTGCCAGCCACCATCTATGATTTACAAGAGATTATAAACGGATGTACAGAGACATCAGCTAACTATTATCACAAGAGGAACTAATATTATTGAATTATTATTCTTTTGAGAAACTCAAGACTACTGAAGGTATCTTTGCGCAATGCTGGTTGTAAGATTATTGTAAAAAGGAAGTCCCATTTGAACGTCTGTAAAATCATTTCATTACCAACAGCAAATATTTGAAGAATCGTTTTCAGAATATAATTAATTTTTGCCAGCAATATTACATTACTGATTATAATCCATCCCAAAAACCATCAACGTAAACCTTTGTAAAATTTTATAGTTGTCAAGAAAAAGTTTAACTATGAATTACGTAACTTCAGTCAAATTAAGTAAAGAATAACGTCAGCTTTGCTATTAAAGAACAACGTCAGCTTTGGTAATAAATACAGCCACTTATTATGACAGCCCACCAGCAGCTTATAGAGTATAGTAAAACAGAGTAAGGATATTCATGTCGCAGTTCGATGTAGCAGTCAGATGGCGATCCAGTAACAGTAAAAAAACGTAAGGAACAGTTTTGAGTTATTGCAGGTAACGACTGAGGGCCACGACGACGACACATTCTATGTTTCGTCGAAATAATCAGCAAATCACTTTTAATAAGCAGCATTTAAATTTGTATGTGATGTTTGCACTTATTATTATTGAGAAAGAGAATTAATTTCAAAGGGAAGATTTCATTTGTTATTATTAAACAAGAGATATAAATCGTAAGGGAAGGTGCCCTAGGTTACTGTAGAAGGGAAGGTTGCGTAACAAAAGAGATATAGAGGAGATGGGTAGGTTTCACTGTAGAAATTAGCGAAATCCATATTGTGTTGCAGCATATTTAAAACTAAATACACAAAATTGCATTACCTCACAAACATGTTCCAGTTGATTTACCTTTGATTTACAGTATCTTTCATCACTTCATTTTATAAAAACTGTATTATGCTGCGTCCAAGGACCAACAACTAAATTCTTACAGCTAGCCACTAGCTTTAATCCTTACATTCTACCTACAACAGAGTGCAATGGCAACTGCTACTGCCCTCCGCGCGCCCCTAACAATCGATTCTGCCACTCAGGCAACATCTTTGTTTCAGTGGTGCCAAAAATACAATCAGTTCTACATATGACAATCGTTACATGTCATTTTTCATGAAATATATTACAAAATCGGGCTCCACGTACAAGAGGACTCCTCACAACAGCACCTTCATCGTTACACCATGATGGAGGATATCAAACAGAGTAACCCCTTCAGAGTCCCGGAAGACCATAGCCGTGACATTACTGGCTGAGAATGCGGCTTTGACCATTTTCTGTACAGAGGAGAGGTGGTGTGGCGCTACTCCATCGATTGCCGTTTGTTTCCGGTTCGAAGAGAAGAACCAATATTTCATTGCCTGTGACGATGTTCGACAAAGTTGTCGCGGTCAGCCTTGTAATGCGTAAATAATTTCGCACGGACGGTCCATCGTTGTTTTTTTTTTTTGGCCGTCTGTTAGGTGACTATGAATCCTGCGGGCACGCACATTTTAGTTCTACAACTGAGGCGGCACTATCACCAGAGATGCTCAGTTCGACAACGAGGTCTTTGATTCTGATCCATCGATCACCTCGAATGAGGGTGTCCACACGTTTCAACACTGCTGGAGTCACACCCGGGTGCGAGCGGCCGGCACGCGGAAGATCGGACAGATTTGCACGAGCTTGTTACGATGATGTCAGACGCGTCTCATAAATACTCTCCGTGCTTTTGTTAACAGCCTGGCATCCGTAGGCATTCTGCAGGCGCCTATGAATATCTGCAGTGGTTTGGCTTTCCGCAAAAAGGAACTCAATGACTGTTCTCTTCGGAACACACCTCCCTTACAGACACCATTGTGTAGGTTACGTTTAACGCCACCATCTGTCGGAACTTCGTGTAACTATAGGAACAAAAGCGGGAATATGCCACAATGTCCCACAATAAATTCTGCGTTTTTTAAAACGAAATTGGACGAGAAAGAAAATGGTGCATTACATATTGAACATCCTTCTTTGACGTCAGAGAAGATGATGGCACAAGCGGCACTGTAGATTTGTAGATTGCCATACAGCAAACTGTAATGACTCTCCAGGGGTCGTTTCGATACACGTGACTAAGTACAATATAAATAATGGATTTTCTAACAATAGTCAGCGTTTCAGCCGAGTTAAAGATGTTCGTAGTTCCTATGTGTTTCCTGACAGACACTCAAAATCTCTATGTATGTTGTATCCAAGGTCATCAATAATCTTGCTACATATTTTAATTAACTGCACAAGCCTTTGGACAGAACCTTTGGATAGATGATTAGCTTAAGGATTTTTTTTACTTTCGCAATGGCATATTAAATTGTTACTGAGTACACATACCAATACTAAATACATAACCACTGCTTGATTTGACGACGGGATAGGAATAATTGCTGACAGTGAGAAATCTTCACAAATAAACGATCGTGAATTCCATTTGACGGCTACCGAGAGCTGACTCAGTATTCTGATCAGTGAAGCTAAAGCCATGTCTGCTAGAGAACCGAATTTAGTAAACGTAAAATACGAGTAACAAGTAGAAAAGGTGCATATGTTCAATGTCCTGGCAAACGCATACTATTTCCAATACGACGTGGACATTGGAAAATAAGATTTAAGTACCTTTAACGACACACTTTCCACACATAAAACATGAATAAACGAGGAACAAGGACTGTCAAGGAATTTTACAAAACTATGACTAATCCTAATCTGGTACATAAAACTGAAGTTTTGATCACAACTAAAACAGAAGGAAAGAGAGAGAAGAAGTGAATACGCGTGATCGGATAGTGTTTCCTGGATAGGCTTACAGTGCTTAACAAAAAACAATAACCCTTAACTGCTCTCGTGGGGTCCTGGAGAACCCCAGGCGATATGAATACAATACACAGTATGTGAACGGAACAACACATGGCGCCTCTGTTCTTGGTAGTCCTGAGTGAAGTGATGCCGTTTAACGTGCGGTTTTTCCGGTAATATTTTGCGAGATAAAGAGGAGGAGGTCACAGAATACTCCACCAGAGTATAAACGTAAGTTGTTTCTCATTATCTCAATTAGTGTTTTACGCGACTGAAGTCTTGGAGTACTTCGAAAAGAGCAAAGTTTCTATGATAACGTCAATTTTTAAGGTTATGTGAGTATGTAAGCATTATTTTTCAGAATGGCATCATCGAAGTCTTTAACAGATGACGAGTTGGAAAGAATAGTGAATGATCCTGCGTTTTTGTAATCTGATGAGGGGAGCACAGCAGATGAGGAAATTTTTTACTAAGTGATCATGATTCCACCTATATTAGGCCTTTCGCTGATAAATATTTCTTTGGAAAAAAGCAGTGCTACAAGTGGTCAAAAGAAGCTCCTCCTACAATTCGTACCCGTGCTCACAATATAGTTAATCGCCTTCCAGGCGCTAGACGTGAAGCAAAAACGCTTGATTCAACTGACATATTATCTGCTTGGGAATTCTTCATTACTGAAGATTTATTACAACTAATACTCGCCAATACAAACGTCAAGATACATGACATGTCAAACAAATGCAAAGCTTCTCAACCAGCATTCATAAAGCCGCTAGATATAATACAACTGAGAGCATTTCTAGGTCTGCTTTATTTATCTGAACTGATGAAATCTAATCACGAAAATGTTGTTGGACTTTTTGCTAATGATGGAACTGGTCGTGATGTGTTTCAAATGGTAAATGGTTCAAATGTCTCTGAGCACTATGGGACTTAACATCTGAGGTAACCAGTCCCCTAGAACTTAGAACTACTTAAACCTAACTGACCTAAGGACATCACACACAACCATGCCCGAAGCAGGATTCGAACCTGCGACCGTAGCGGTCGCACGCTTCCAGACTGAAGCGCTTAGAACCGCTCGGCTACAGCGGCCGGCGTGATGTGTTTCGAGCCACTATGAGCGTTCATAGATTTTTATTCATTTTGTCTTTTTTGCGTTTCGATTGTGCTACTACAAGAGATGTTAGGAAGGCTGATGACAGACTTGCAGCTATTAGAGATGTCTGGGAACTCTTTATAGACAAATGTCAGAAGTATTATACTCCAGGAGCGAACGTGACAATCGATGAAATGTTAGAGCCCTTTCGTGGTAGGTGCAAATTTCGGAAGTATATGCCTAAGCAGCCAGCCAAATACGGCCTCAAAGTTATGTGCCTTTGTGATTCACGAGCATTCCATTTATGCAATGGTTTTTCTATACAGGCGAAGGGACAAATGAAAGTATATTATCGATTCCAACACAGGACGTTTTGAAATTAATAACACCAATTGAGGGAAGCAATAGAAATGTGACAATAGACAATTGGTTCATCTCACTTGAACTCTATGATCAACTGGAAGCCCAAAAGTTGACTGTCTTAGGCACTCTAAAGCTAAATAAACAGCAGATCCCAGAAGAATTTGGGCATAACGAAGGAAAGACAATTTGTTCTTATGTTCCTCGGAAAGGTCGAGCGGTTGTGTTGCTTTCATATATGCACCACGACCAGAAAATTAGTATTCAAAAGAGAAATGATCATAGATTACAATGCCACAAAAGGAGGAGTGGACGCACTGGACGAAATGTGCGCCAACTATTCGGTATTACGGCGAAGGCGCAGACGGCTAGTGCCTGTATTTTATGCCATTTTAAACATATTAGGAGTCAATGCTGTTGTTTTACTTCAGTGCACAAAACATCTTGACCAAACTGATGATTTAAAAAGAAGAGAATTGCTACAGAGGCTTGGAATGGATTTAGTAAAACACCGTATACAACGTCGAGATGTCCTATCCCTTTCTCGTGAATTGAGAGACGTCGTTGTTAAACTTGGTGATACGGTTGCCTCAACATCTTCAGATCCAGAACCAATGAGGAAAGCAACTTGCTACATGTGTGCAAGAAATGCGGACAAGAAAATCAAAAAGGTGTGTGAAAAATGCTCAAAACATGTTTGTCCCGACCACAGATTTTCAGTGTGCCAAAATTGTTTGTAATCATATCTCAAATGCGTAAAAATGTTTATAATATTCAGTGATAAAAGTGCAATTCAAAATAAAATTTCTTTAAATTACAGTTTCGTTAAACTTAATGGGGTACTCCGAGGTCCCACTAGAATAATAGCGTATGAGCATTTCACTAGAGCAGTTAAGGGTTAAGCAGCCGGAGTGGAGCGAAACTTCACTGTTAACAGAGTTATTGATGTTATTTCAGTGATTACAGAATCGAGTCAGACTGACAAAGAACTTGGCAGTATGAGCACATTGATCAGCATGACGTCGCAGCCCCTCTCGCCTTGATGCGGGCACTGATTCGGTTAGGAAGGCAGTCAAAGCGCGTATTTTCTCTCCGGCCGCGAGCTAGCCCACAACTTTTGTAACTACACTACTGGCCATTAAAATTGCTACACAACGAAGATGACGTGCTACAGACGCGAAATTTACGTTTCCGACTTTTATAAAGGTCGGATTGTAGCCTATCGCGATTGCGATTTATCATATCGCGACATTGCTGCTCGCGTTGGTCGAGATCCAATAACTGCTAGCACAATATGGAATCGGTGGGTTCAGGATGGTAATACGGAACGCCGTGCTAGATATCAAAGGCCTCGTATCTCTAGCAGTCGAGATGACAGGCATCTTATCCGCATGGCTGTAACGGATCGTGCAGCCACGTCTCGATCTCTGAGTCAACAGATGGGGACATTTGCAAGACAACAACCATCTGCACGAACAGTTCGACGACGTTTGCAGCAGCATGGACTACCAGCTCGGAGACCATGGCTGCGGTTACCCTTGACGCTGCATCACAGACAGGAGCGCCTGCGATGGTGCACGCAACGACGAATCTGGGTGCACGAATGGTAAAACGTCATTTTTTCGGATGAATCCAGGTTCTGTTTACAGTATCATGATGGTCGCAGCCGTGTTAGGCGACATCACGGTGAACGCACATTGGAAGCGTGTATTCGTCAACGGCATACTGGCGTATCACCCGGCCTGATGTATGGGGTGTCATTGGTTACACGTCTCGGTCGCCTCATGTTCGCATTGACGGCACTTTCAAAAGTGGACGTTACATTTCAGATGCGTTACGACCTGTGGCTCTACCCTTCATTTGATCCCTGCAAAACTCTACATTTCAGCAGGATAATCATGTTGCAGGTCCTGTACGGGCCTTTCTGGATACAGAAAATGTCCGACTGCTGCCCTGGCCAGCACATTCTCCAGATCTCTCACCAATTGAAAACGTCTGGTCAATCGTGGCCGAGCAACTGGCTCTCCACAATACGCCAGTCACTGCTCTTGATGAACTGTGGTATCGTGTTGAAGATGCATGGGCATCTGCACCTGTAGACGCCATCCAAGCTCTGTTTGACTCAATGCCCAGGCGTATCAAGGTCGTTATTACGGCCAGATGTGGTTGTTGTGGGTATTGATTTCTCAGGATCTATGCACCCAAATTGCGCGAAAATGTAATCACATGTCAGTTCTAGTATAATATAGTCGTCCAATGAATACCCGTTTATCATCTGCATTTCTTCTTGGTGTAGCCATTTTAATGGCCAGTAGTGTAATCTCATGTACGAGGTTGGTTCAAAAGATTCCGAAACTTTGTGCACAAAATTTTTCTACACGTACCTTATACTTACTGTGCACGGTCTCCCTGAAAATACTCCCCTCTCCAACCGCTCCCAAAGCAGTTGCCGCATCCAGGAACTGTCTTGGTACGCGTCTTGCTGGACCGTCTGCTAATTTTCTTTTATCTCGTTTATTGTTGCGAATCTTCGTGTTTTCATTCGAGGTTTTCACTTTGGAAACAAAAAAAGTCGGCAGGGGCCAGGTCTGGAGAGTACGGAGGATGACGCAGCACAGAGACTTCGTGTTTTGTGAAATAGTCACACAGCAACAGGGATGAATGGGCGGGTGTGTTATCGTGAATTGTCTCGTCACATTTCACACCGTTTCGTTCTCTAATTTTCTCGCAGGCGTCGCAACACATCCCGATAGTACCATCGATTAACAGTTTGTCCCTGCGTCACGAATTCATGACGAACTACTCTTTCAAAGTCAAGAAAACTATGAGCTTGGCTTTGACATTTGACCTGACGTGACGAGCTTTTCTGGCCTTGGAGAACCTTTTCCGACCCACTGTGAAGATTAATCCTTGTTCTCAGCATCATAACCGTAGAACCACGTCTCATCATCAGTCATGATTCTCGTTTGCGTGATCCAAAAGCTCTTCACAGATTGCGATGCGAAGGTCTTTCTGGTCTTGACTCATGATCCGCGGGATGAGCCTGGCAGCAACACCACGCATTCCAAGATGCTGTGTGAGGATTTCATGACAAGATCCAACTGAAATGTTATATTCTTCTGCAATCTCTCGGACAGCTAATCTTCGATTGGCACGCAAAATTTCGTTGACGTTTCTGACATGAGCATCGTCGGTAGACGTCGAAGGGTGTCCTGAACCAGGGTCATCTTTTACTTCAGCCCTGCCATTTTTAATGTGCGTTAACCATTCGTAACACTCAGTACGCCTTAAGCACCCATCAGCGTAGGTTTCCTGTTTTCTTGAGTTTCACGCGTAATTTGATGCAGACGTTTCGCTCCTCTAGCTGCGCCGTCTCGAAATTCGCAGACTGTGCGACACAACGTTCTACTCAATACGGCTAAAAAAAACTCCCACCGAAAAGGCGACGGAGGCCCAACGGTACCGACCGGCCGCCGTGTCAGCCTTATTCCACAGGCGTCACTGGATGCCGATATGGAGGGTCATGTGGTCAGCACATCGCTCTCCCGGCCGTGTGTCAGTTTACGAGACCGGAGCCGCTACTTCTCTATCAACTAGCTCCTCAGTTTGCCTGACAAGGGCTGAGTGCACCCCGCTTGCCAACAGCGCTCGGCAGACCGAATGGTCACCCATCCCAGTGCTAGCCCAGCCCGGCAGCGCTTAACTTCGGCGATCTGACAGGAACCGGTGTTACCACTGCTGCAAGGCCGCTGGCTACTCAACATCAGACATGTTGTTGTTGTCTTCAGTCCAGAGACTGGTTTGATGCAGCTCTCCATGCAACTCTATCCAGTGCAAGTCTCATCTCCGAATAACTACTACAACCTACATCCTACTGAATATGCTTAGTATATTCATCTCTTGGTCTGCCTCTACAATTTTTACTCTTCACGCTTCCTTCCCTCAAATACTAAACTGGTGATATATCTCAGAACATGTCCTACCAACCGATGTAGTCAAGTTGCACCACAAAATCCTCTTCTCCACAATTCTATTCAGTATCTCCTCATTAGTTACGTGATCTACCAATCTAATCTTCAGCATTCTTCTGTAGCACCACATTTCGGAAGCTTGTACTCTCTTCTTGTCCACACTGTTTACCGTCCATGTTTCACTGCCATACATAGCTACAGTCGATACAAATACTTTCAGAAAACACTTCCTGACACTTGAATTTATACTCGATGTTAACAAATTTCTCTTCTTTAGAAAGGCTTTCTTTACCATCGCCAGTCTACTTTTTATATCCTCTCTACTTCGTTCATCATCAGTTATTTTGCTCCACATCTGCCCCTGGAAATGTCTTACAATTTAAAACCTGGTTCCTGAATAGCAAAACTCATTTACCACTTTAAGAGTCAAATTCCCTCAGCATCATCTGATTTAATTCGACTACATTCCATTATCCTCGTTTCTAACAGACATACAACAATGAATCTTCCAGCAGTTAGACATTAAGCATAGTTATGTGCAGTGATGCCAACGTGTTTCCTCCAACATACCATTGGCGCGAAATTATGGATGTTCCGGAATTTTTTGAACAGACCTCGCACAGTGGCACTAGGACGCAGGTGACGTACGAACTAGAGCGACAAACGTTCTATCGGGATCAGATCTGGGGTCCCGCTGGCCACACAACACCACACTGGCAGTTCATAGAGATGCGTGTTACGTGTGAGCGTTGATTGTCTGTTGGAAAAATGGAACCATGATACTGCTGGATGAGAGCTAAGACACGAGGAAGCAGTATGTCGGTGACGTACCGTTGTGCCGGCCGTCAGAGTTCCCTCAGTGACCACCAGGCATGAGCCGAAGTCGTACCGGTTGACTCTCCACACGACACCAGGACTCACTCTGCTGTGCCTCTCCAACATTTTGGAAGAACGAGGGTGCGCCGTCATAGTTGCCGGCGACGATCATACGGGGTAGTGCAGAATCGCGATCTAGCGCTAAATACGAGGGTAATCCCAAAAGTAAGGTCTCCTATTTTTTACAAGTACATAGACCTGTTTATTTCTACACTGGTTTACATCAGTTTACAGCTTGAACATTTAGCTATTTTTCGACATAATCACCATTTCTGTCGATGCATTGTTGTAGACGCTGTGGCAGTTTTTGTAATGCCCATGTCATACCAGCACGCCGGCATGCTGTTCAGAAAGTTATGAACCTCTTCGTTCACCTCGTCGTCAGAGCTGAATCGCTTTCCGGCCAAATGTTCTTTTAATCTAGGGAACAGGTGATAGTCACTGGGCGCCAAGTCAGGGCTGTAGGGTGGGTGGGTGATTATGTTCCACTGAAACTGTTGCAGGAGAGCAACGGTTTGCGAGCGATGTGTTGGCGAGCGTTGTCATGGAGAATGTGTATGCCCTTGCTCAACATTCCTTTTCTCCGGTTCTGAATTGCCTGTTTGAGTTTTTTCGGAGTCTCACAGTACCTTTCAGGGTTAACTGTGGTCCCAGTGGGCATAAAGTCGACCAACAATACCTCTTTCCGATCCCAAAAAACGGTTGTCATGGCTTTACCGACAGACTGTGTTTGTTCGAATTTCTGCGACTTTGGCAAAGAAGGATGCCGTCACTGGCGTGATTGTTGCTTGGTCTCAGGTTTAAAGTGCTATGCCCAGGTTTCGTCACCCGTGACAATTGAGTGCAGAAAGTTGTCCTGTTCGGCTGCAAGGCAGTGAAGAAATGCGCCGGAAGCATCAACTCCTTGCCGCATGTGGTCCTCAGTCAGCATGCGTGGCAACCATCTTGCGCACACCTTCCGGCAGTTCAATGTTTCTGTTAAAATTCTAGCCGGCCGGTGTGGCCGTGCGGTTCTAGGCGCTTCAGTCTGGAACCGCCTGACCGCTACGGTCGCAGGTTCGAATCCTGCCTCGGGCATGGATCTGTGTGATGTCCTTAGGTTAGTTAGGTTTAAGTAGTTCTAAGTTCTAGGGGACTGATGACCACAGATGTTAAGTCCCATAGTGCTCTGAGCCATTTGAACCATTTTTTTGTTAAAATTCTGTGAGCGGTGCTTCTGGAAACCTCAGGAACCAACGTGCTGAGATCATCCAGTGTGATCTGCCGATCTTCACGCATGCTTTGCTCTACCTTCAACACTGTCTCCTCGGAGATTGACGGTCTCCCACTCCTTCGTTCGTCGTGAATTTCGGTCCGACCAGCTGCAAACTCTCTACACCACTTACGAACATTTTTGGCATCCATGCACGACTCACCATACACTTTCGTAAATTGGCGATGGATTTCAATCGGCGCAGTGCCCTTTGCGTTCAAAAACCGAATAACTGCGCGCAGTTCGCGCTTGGCGGTAACATCCAACGCGAGTTCCGTTCTCAGTGGCTACCAAGCCAAGACAGCGCCTCGACCAACTGCTACACAAACAGAGTTCTTTACTTATAAAAAAATAGGAGACCTTACTTTTGGGATTACCCTCGTACAACGCGGTGCACTCATCAGCAGTTCTTGTTTCCGGTCACGCAACCACTCCAAATGCAGCCGTTTGTGTTGAGAGTTTACCGTCTTACCTCCTTGCTTAGGGACGCCAGATGAAAGTTGATGTCGTCAAGCCCTGAATCAAAATTGCACAACGGATAACTGGGGAAGGGAGCTTGAGAGCGCTATCTAGGGAGCGTGTCCTTTCTGTACGATACTAGGCAAGGGGCTGGAGGGCTCACACGCTGATGTGTGGGTCCCTGCATTCTATAGCTTTTATTTTAAATAAATTCCTTTAACTTGACTTCTTTGTGATTTTTAAGGTATGTTAAAGATTGATGACAGTTGATTTCCTATTTATTTTAAACATTATCACTCGAGAATGAGATTTTCACTCTGCAGCGGAGTGTGCGCTGATATGAAACTTCCTGGCAGATTAAAACTGTGTGCCCGACCGAGACTAGAAACTCGGGACCTTTGCCTTTCGCGGGCAAGTGCTCTAACATCTGAGCTACCGAAGCACGACTCACGCCCGGTACTCACAGCTTTACTTCTGCCAGTATCTCGTCTCCTACCTTCCAAATTTTACAGAAGCTCTCCTGCGAAAGGCAAAGGTCCCGAGTTCGAGTCTCGGTCGGGCACACAGTTTTAATCTGCCAGGAAGTTTCATTATCACTCGACTTTACAGCGATAGCAGCAATTGTTTCAGTTTACAGGTACTACAATTTTACCACTTATAGCTCGGGTATATTAGATACTAATCTGCACGCACATTTCTACGGGTAAGACGAAATTGCGTTGGCCAAATGTATACCACCAAAGTCTCCCAATATTTTACATAGGACATTCACTATGTGAGGAGGATAATGGGCAAACTGGGGACCAGATGCTTTAACACAGGGGGTTAAATTTCCGGAATTAAACGAGAACATTCATTACCTTACACAGTCCGAAGCTGGAAATAAAAGAATTACCTCTCTTCCTTACGTGAACATTGAGACAGACGCACTGAGGGCACGCCTGCTCACTTACCCGGCTTCTGTAACACTTCCAAGAATATGGCGGGCACCCAGAGGTCTTCCTGGGCCCCGGTGGAGGGTGTGGTCGAACCACTTGGCCGTGACCAACCTCTCCACCCCAAATCTTGTGACACTGGAAAGTCTTTGACTTTTACCTGCCTGTGCTGTCTCTCTGATCATCTAGCCAGGAGTAAGGTTGGCACTACTATACTACAGAACTACTTCCCAACAAAGATTTGGCCACGCTTTATGGAAAGGTGTGAGGACGATAAGGAAAGTTCATGTGCAGATTCACATTCACGTACAAGAAATGCATAATACACTGTAAGTAGGCTGTTTATGTTTTCTTATTGGCAACGTTACGTAGCGCTCTGTATGAAAATCACTGGCTGTGCTGTGTGCAGTCTGTGGCTAGTTTGCATTGTTGTCTGCCATTGTAGTGTGGGGCAGCGGCAGCTGGATGTTAACAGCGCGTAGCGTTGCGCAGTTGGATGTGAGCCACCAGCAGTGGTGGACGTGGGGAGAAAGATGACGGAGTTTTGAAATTTGTAAGACTGGATGTCATGAACTGCTATATATATTATGACTATTAAGGTAAATACATTGTTTGTTCTCTATTAAAATCTTTCATTTGCTAACTATGCCTATCAGTAGTTAGTGCCTTCCGTAGTTTGAATCTTTTATTTAGCTGGCAGTAGTGGCGCTTGCTGTATTGCAGTAGTTCGAGTAACGAAGATTTTTTCGAAAACAGTGTGTTAGCGCCACCATGTAATGAATTAACTAATGTTCAAAGTAGTAATTTGGTAACTGTGCATAGGGAAATGGAGCGGGCGTCAAATAATGGTGTAGACAGTGAAACAGGTAGTGAACAGGGAAGCATTGTCGATCGATCGGTCGGCAACAGCTCGCCTCAGGAATCGGGAATGACAGAACAAAATATTGCAAATACTGTAGACTCAGGTTTTGGGTTCTCACCGTTTTCTCAAATGAGTCAAGACACATTTTCCGCTTGTCAAAATGTGAATGTTGCCGGTGCAAATTCACTGCCGAAAAGCATAGAGGAATCGGGAATGACAGAACACAACATTGCAAATACTGTAGACTCAGGTTTTGGGTTCTCACCGTTTTCTCAAATGAGTCAAGACACATTTTCCGCTTGTCAAAATGTGAATGTTGCCGGTGCAAATTCACTGCCGAAAAGCATAGAGGAACAGATTCCAGACACAAATACATTATTATTGGAATTAATGCAACAAATGAAACCAAATCAGAGACAATCACAGCAACAGTTAGACACAATGGAACAAAATCTTCAAAAGTTAGACACGATGGAAGAAAATCTTCGAAAGTTAGATACCACACTTGAACAAACACGTGAAGATTTAACTGCTGAGTTACTTAAAATCGAATCGAAATGTCAAAAAGTCTGTAATGACCTAAAAACACAAATTTGTGAGCATTTCCAACCTATTTTTTCGCGTCATGAAAATGCATTACAGAATCACGACGCAGCCATAAAAGAACTGCAAACTATTGTTCATGAAAATCACGACACCTTGCAAGCTAAAATTGACTCACTTGCATCTACCGATTCGGTTACGCAACTTGCAAAAACTCAGGAAAACTTAAAGGACACAGTAGATACGATTTCAACACAAATGAACACTCTGAAACTTGGTTCAGAAAAACACACAGAGGAAATAATTTCACTATCGGATAAAGTAGCCGAACTTTCAGATCAGTTCACTAACTTATCTACAAAGGTAGATGATGATCTGAATGACACAAAACCGGTAGTCTTCAATGACACAGAAGAGTGCGAACAAATTAGGAAGTTCAAACAAAATCAGAATCAAATTAATACGCAACACCAAAGAGAAATCTGGGAAGTACAAGATCAGCTGACACAGGTAATACAAGAATTACGTATTTCAGAGGCCACTCGCGCTCCAATACGGGAAGATGGACATAGAAATACGGAACAGCCACAAAATAATAACTCAGGGCACTTCAGAAATTATGAAAGAAATTGGCAAGGTACACCGAATTTTGAGATGGAACCGCCGAAACGACGTAACAATGACCGACATGCGACTCGCCGACATGATGATTTTGACTATAAGCTGTTTATTACTACACGTAAATTTAAAACATTTAAGAATTCTGGCAACGACATTCATCCACAAGCGTGGCTCCATCAATTCTCTCTTTGTTTTCCTCCCAACTGGTCATTAGAGCACAGATTAGAATTTATGTATGGCTACTTGGAGAATGAACCAGCTGTAAGAATGCGATCGGTCATTCACGATTGTCACAGTGAAGGAAAATTTTATCATGCCTTCCTCTCAGCGTATTGGTCTCAAGCTACACAAGACCGAGTAAAACATGGCATCATAATGATGAAACGTTTCGACCAATCTGAATTTTCCAGTCTTGTCAAATATTTTGAAGACATGTTGCACAAGAATCAATACCTGTCAAACCCATACAGCCCTTCAGAACTCATCCGCATTTGCTTAATGAAATTGCCTGAACATTTAAGAAATATTATTTTGGCAGGACGTTGCAAAGACGACATTGAAGCTTTTCAGGGACTCTTACAAGAATTACAAATTGATACAGACAGTCGCGGGATGCGAAAACAGGAAAACAATCACTACAGATCACATCTGTCACAATTCCGTGACGACAGAAACAATAACTGGACACAAGTCTATTCTTACAACGCAAATCGTGACCAAAACAGACACCACCCATATGACAACCACTGGCCGAGTAATAATAGTTACAGAGAAAGATCGCATTTCCGTAGTAATGAATATGACAGAGATTACCATAGAAACAGACAATATGGGAACAAAAACAATTACTATCAAGGGAGACAGAATAATTTCAGACGCAACAGTTCAACGCGCAGTTATGATTCCGGGAGAAATTCTCCACCACATGACCGACAAACAAGAAACTATGTAAACTACCGACAAAACGACAGACCTGAATTCCATCAGAACTGGCGGGATTCAAACAGAGCAGGGCAGTCTCGACAACGTGAATTTGTAGAAGTTAGGTCTCCTAATCCCAATAACGACGCACGCCAACAAAGAGACAATGACTCGCACTGCAGGCAGCCACGTGCGCCGGCTGGCTCAGAGAAAAATAACATAGACGCTAACCTTGAGAAAAATTTTAGCATTCCTCACCGACGTATACCGCATGATAATTCCGTTCAAGTTGAAACTCTGCGTACTAGGAAGAGTAAAGGATTGCACCACATTTTACATGTAAAACCGTTTATTGAAAGATAATCTGTTTTTTAACTTTGTCTTTGCCATAAAACTTTTCACTTCACATTTCCAGTATGGACTGTCAGACTTAGAATCTGTTAACATGCAACAATGTTTGAAGTTTAATATCCAGTCAAGAACCAAGAGAACTTATTCAAACAGAAATTACGAATGCATTGTTATTGTGAACAGATGACACAGTGTTATTGTGTGTGTACATTCTTGCTTGTTTGTTGCACGATTACGTAACGACTATAAGGCTCACATACTTAGAACATTTACCAATACTGCTAATGAGATTTTAATGCAACATTTTGGTTTACTTGAAAATACATTCTGGATTTTATCACGACGCTACTAATGAGTGACAATTTACAATGTTGCTTTTGCGGTGTATCTGTTTTATATCTGCACAATTTTTCTGAATTCTTCTGGAAAGTAAAACATGTTTTAGTAGTAGCTTTTGTGGTATAGCAACAATGAGACAGCCTTTTTTTTTTTTGTAGCACAACAATACGTTACAGTGTAGTACTTTCTTGATCGCGGTACTGTACGTAATAACTATGATATCTATATGCAAAGCATTTCACTTTTGTTTATCATAAGGTAAGTACATTGACTTCTGCAGAACTTAGCTTTCGGAGGACAATAACTACGACACTTCCACAAAGATTATGTTGCAACAAGACGCACAGTTTAGTGCTACAGTACACGTATTTGAGTGATTAATTTTATACTTAAAACATTTATTTTTAAAGATTTTTGAATTACAAAGAAAGTTTTCCGTGATACATTTCATTCCATTGCTGTAATCTGTAACACCTGAGGGTATAATTACATTAATCCTCAGGGGGGTACACGCTTACTTTGTGTACCATGTGTTTGGCAAGCACAAGGAGCCCTAGCTAATATGGTATTTGCTTATACAACTTTACACATCGGTACCATATTTCTCCAACACAGAATTACACAGCTATCTGATTATTTAACAGAGAAACAATCATTTTTTTTACTACATCAGTGACACATGTTTATGCAATTACACAGTTGGGTAACTTCACACGTACGAAATTGTATTTTGTCTGTACTTTGTGAACTGTTCATATTTTTTCGGACCCATTGTGATATTATGAGAGCTTTGAATGATATATTTGGTATGGGATCACGATTTTTAAAGTACGTTTGAGGCAGCTGACACTTTTGACATGAGCAGAGAATTTTTTTTAGGTTTTGAAGTTATTGGAGGAAGCTACGACGATTTTGAGATTTGACTGAGGTGTTATTATATTATTATTACGATGACTATGTGTATTATGCTGTTGCGGTATGTTTATGATCAATAAGCTGATGCTATATGAGTTATTTGAGCATGCTACGTATCTGTTATGATGAAATATTGAAGTGTCGACGAATAAGGTAAGGAATAATGAGTAGTGGTTAGGGACTCTGGTTTGTGAAAAAGGGTGTTGGAAACCAAGAATTGTACTTTAAGAGTTATGAAATGTATGTAAATGCGTGAATGTTTAACAATGCTGACGAAAATTTTTTGGACTCTGTTATATCAATAGGATTTTGTTTCTACAGATTTGTAACACAAATTCTTGACCTGTGAAATATTTTTATATGAGACTGTCACTGTAGCGGAAACTGCTGTCGTAAATATTTCGGTAAGAAAGTTAAGTGACCACCTTCACATAATGCGTCATGGGCACCCAGCTGCACGACAATTGCCTGGAAAAAAGCCAATAGTGTGTGCCTTTTAGAGGCACAGGTGGAAAAAAAAGGAGGCCATTATCCTCACTATTGACATTTATTTGTTGAAAGCATCGCAAATACGACACACTCAAACTTGAAAACGTGTGATTACACTGTGGAGCTCTTAATTTATGATATTTACTAAAATGCCTAATGAAATGATGAGAAACATTTTACATCTATTGTCTTTCTAGTTGAGAGATTGCTCATTTTGTTTAATATCTAGTTTCTAGCTGCACTGCAGCATTGGTTAAAATAAAATTTAATAGATGTACTAATATAGATATTTTATGCCTACAGATCCAGTAAATAATCACTTTATGATGTACTTAAAAAAAACGAAGGAGCACAAAAACATTTAACAGGAATTGCATACAGAATTTTCTTTTCAAGTACGTGGTAGTTTCTTTTGTAAATTACATAGACATTAAGATGTGAATATACATTTCCCTTGTCTGCATTGTTGTCTTTAGTGTACTATTTTTTCTGCTTGAGCTTTGTCATGTTTAGGTATAAGTTACTGCATTTGCTGCTGCTGTGTGCCAGGCATAGTGCTACTAAATTTAACTTTGTATTACTCTGTTAAGCCGGTTTAACTACTGATTTATTTTTCTTGTTGCTGCACATTGGCTCATATTAGTTGTAATGTTGCATTTTATCTCTTGATTTAGATTTACTGCTGCTTGCTTTGCAAATTGGCATTTTTTGTCATTGCTGTTTGTGTTAATTGTTTTGTGCTGCTGCATTGCCTCGTCCTTTAGTTTAGCATCTGAGCTCAGTAGATTTAAGTTAGCTTAAGAGGGGTAGACTATATAAGAGAACGAGTTGTGATGAATTAGAAGAAATGCACCGAGAAGCTATAAGAAAATGGTTTGGCCAAAAAAGGATTTTGAAAGAGGATATGAACAAAAAAGTAGGGGTTAGGGACAACAGGTTTAGGTAGGATTTTCTTGGAAATAAATGATGAGGTAAATAATAGAAAATAAATAATAATGTAAGAAAAATGTTAACTTAACAGAAAGCATGTATGGATAGGAATTTTTTGGTGGAAACAAATGTTGAAATAAGAGGAAAGATAAATGGAATGAAGTTTTGGGTTGGACTGCAGTACCAAATGTCACACTGAAAACAAACCCTGTCCTGTCCTTTTGTATCATTCCTCTGTGTTTATGTACCCTTGTGTATTTGTCTTTTTCCTGTCTTTATGTGTTTAGCTAATAAGATTTATGTTGTAGAATTTTTCTAATACTCAGCTACATTCACTATGATGAGGAATACTGTTATCCTCAAATATAATTTGCATTAATAGTATGTTATTTACTTCGTAAAGATGCTTAGACATTATTTATTCTGTTTTATTTTAATGTTCATGTGTGAAGTTGATGTTTCAAAAGTTATTCTGATCTTTTATGTATTTACTTATGTCGTCATTCCTGTAACACTGATGTACACTCCTGGAAATTGAAATAAGAACACCGTGAATTCATTGTCCCAGGAAGGGGAAACTTTATTGACACATTCCTGGGGTCAGATACATCACATGATCACACTGACAGAACCACAGGCACATAGACACAGGCAACAGAGCATGCACAATGTCGGCACTAGTACAGTGTATATCCACCTTTCGCAGCAATGCAGGCTGCTATTCTTCCATGGAGACGATCGTAGAGATGCTGGACGTAGTCCTGTGTAACGGCTTGCCATGCCATTTCCACCTGGCGCCTCAGTTGGACCAGCGTTCGTGCTGGACGTGCAGACCGCGTGAGACGACGCTTCATCCAGTCCCAAACATGCTCAATGGGGGACAGATCCGGAGATCTTGCTGGCCAGGGTAGTTGACTTACACCTTCTAGAGCACGTTGGGTGGCACGGGATACATGCGGACGTGCATTGTCCTGTTGGAACAGCAAGTTCCCTTGCCGGTCTAGGAATGGTAGAACGATGGGTTCGATGACGGTTTGGATGTACCGTGCACTATTCAGTGTCCTCTCGACGATCACCAGTGGTGTACGGCCAGTGTAGGAGATCGCTCCCCACACCATGATGCCGGGTGTTGGCCCTGTGTGCCTCGGTCGTATGCAGTCCTGATTGTGGCGCTCACCTGCACGGCGCCAAACACGCATACGACCACCATTGGCACCAAGGCAGAAGCGACTCTCATCGCTGAAGACGACACGTCTCCATTCGTCCCTCCATTCACGCCTGTCGCGACACCACTGGAGGCGGGCTGCACGATGCTGGGGCGTGAGCGGAAGACGGCCTAACGGTGTGCGGGACCGTAGCCCAGCTTCATGGAGATGGTTGCGAATGGTCCTCGCCGATACCCCAGGAGCAACAGTGTCCCTAATTTGCTGGGAAGTGGCGGTGCGGTCCCCTACGGCACTGCGTAGGATCCTACGGTCTTGGCGTGCATCCGTGCGTCGCTGCGGTCCGGTCCCAGGTCGACGGGCACGTGCACCTTCCGCCGACCACAGGCGACAACATCGATGTACTGTGGAGACCTCACGCCCCACGTGTTGAGCAATTCGGCGGTACGTCCACCCGGCCTCCCGCATGCCCACTATACGCCCTCGCTCAAAGTCCGTCAACTGCACATACGGTTCACGTCCACGCTGTCGCGGCGTGCTACCAGTGTTAAAGACTGCGATGGAGCTCCGTATGCCACGGCAAACTGGCTGACACTAACGGCGGCGGTGCACAAATGCTGCGCAGCTAGCGCCATTCGACGGCCAACACCGCGGTTCCTGGTGTGTCCGCTGTGCCGTGCGGGTGATCATTGCTTGTACAGCCCTCTCGCAGTGTCCGGAGCAAGTATGGTGGGTCTGACACACCGGTGTCAATGTGTTCTTTTTTCCATTTCCAGGAGTGTATATGTTCGATTCTTTTGTAAAGCCTGTATTACTACAAATGTTATCTGTATTATTATGTTTTTAATGATGTATTTTGTACCTTTGTTATTGTATTCTTATGTTATAAAATTGTAATTGACACCAGTTCATCAAATTAAGTTACTTGTAAGTTACATTTCACTGCACACATTTCTGTTGGTCATAGTATATGGACAATATGTGAGAAGTAGGGACTGATAGTGTTTGGACTTGTGTTAATAATTCAGCAAGGGACTGATTAACAGCATTGCTGGTTCTAAGGACAATTCCAAAAACTTTGTGCGTGCACAAGTGGTGGTTTATGGACTTGCTATATTCTCCGCAAGACTCTTCGATGGTGATTGTGCACCTGCACAGTCGCAACAGATGACTGCTGGCCGTCTCTACAAGGACTACAGTGGGTCTGCACCTTCGATGGCCCACCAATAACATTATTTCTACAAGGACTGCACTGGGTCTGCATCTCTGGTGGCCCACCAATACCGTAATCTCTACCAGGACTACAGTGGGTCTACTCTGTGATGACCTACCTACCAATATTCTTCAGAACTTCGACTGACTCTGCGGTGCGTTTGCTCTGTTGTGGCCCATTACCTGTCTGCATGTCAAGAGTCAGCACTGTCTTTACGTTGGAAGGACAACACTACTTCTTCAAGACTGCATGGAAATCCACTACTTCCGTGATACGTATTATGAAGCCTGACACATTTCTTTCCACCCGTCCACATGGGTTCTGTTGCACCCGCGGCCGGCCGCGTCGTGTAATAAAATTGGCTGCGGAGTCGCCTCTGTTTCTATTTCCCGGTGCGAGCGAGCAGCGAAACCTGCTGCTTATAGAGCGGAAACTACAGTACCGTTCCAGTGTTGTGGTATTAACAGCAGCGTACTGACGAGCGGTACTTTCCTAGTCCGAGAATCAGCTTGGTTTTAGAAGGCATCGCTCGTGCGAAACTCAGCTTACTCCTTTCTCACATGTTATACTGCGAACTTTGGATGAAGGACAATAGGGAGATTCCATATTTCTAGATTTCCATAAAGCGTTTGACAAGGTGCCACATTGTAGGCTGTTAACGAAGGTACGAGCATATGGAATAAGTTCACAGATACGTGAGTGGCTCGAAGACTTCTTGATTAGCAGAACCGAGCATGTTGTCTTCGACAGCGAATATTCATCAGAGGCAAGGGTATCGTCAAGAGCGCCCCCACGGAAACGCCATGGGACTGTTGTTGTTCTCTATACACATAAATGATTTGGTAGACAAGGTGGGAAGCAGTCTGCTGTTGTTTACTGATGATACCGTAGTGTATGATAAGGTGTTGAAGTTGAGTGACTGTTGGAGCATACAAGACGATTTAGACAAAATTTTCAGTTGGTGTGATAAGCGGCAGCTAGCCCTAAATGTGGAAAAGTGTAAGTTAATGGGGATTATTAGGAAGAACAAACCTGTATGTTCGGATACAGTCAAGTCTTTTAAGTATCTGGGGGCAACGTTTGTAAGGGGTTCACCACCCTGCTGGAGCAAATGTAATCTCGATGTATTCCTCACTTGCTAACGACAATTCGCAGGCGCTGCCTGAGACAAAATATCTTTGCCCCTTTCAAAAGAGAGCTACAACAGAGACGTAGGTCAGAGCAGTCTCTGCCGCAGTTGCAGTCGCTCGCTGCTGCAGTGTAGTTGTAGTCTGTCGCTGGTACAGTGCACTTTATAGTTAGTAGTTGTTAAAGTCACAGTGCAGAATAAATTGTAAAATTTTACTATATGGAACTGAATAATAATTGTGATCCGCCGCAGAGCTAAATGATACCATGGACTGAGATGACGATGAACAAATGAGTAATTGTTAATATAATGGAAAATCAACAGTGTAATTAAGTCAACCATCTAGTAAATATCTTTAATTACAGACCACTGATGATGCTTTACTTCAGTTAAGGGAACTACGCGTGTAGTGAGAAAAATACGCATTTTCTTGTAGTTATAAACACGGAAGTAAAATACCCTCAGGAACTGTAAAGCAACTAAAATGTAACACTTATTAAAATTATACTAAAAATCACACTTAGCTTTGGTACAATTTGATGTTTCGCACTTGATGTCCCATACCTAATACAATGACACAAGGCAGCTCTCTCTTGGCAGTTTTTGATCTTGTTGCTATAACTGAATGTAGTATCGCAGAGTCGGAAGTTACTCCTCAGAGTATTGTATTGTGCAGACTTCAGGCACTGGAGTGAAATATTTGGTTACTGGTTCGTAACTGTGTGAGTGTCCACGTCATGTCGTACTTTTGTGCCTCTTTGCAGAAGAATTTACGTGTCCGCTAGTACAAAGCGGTAGCGAAGCAGTCCTCGATTGGCAGCATTCACATTAGCGGCGGACGTACTCGGCGCGCTGAAGGAAGGGGCTCAGAAGCAGGAAGAGGTCCACGTCTGTGAGCGCCATCTGGAGGCTGCTGCATGGAACTAAGACATGCCGGGCGAGTGGTTGTGGCTGCGTGGTTGGCGGCCTCTCACAATATTTTGTTGTGTACCACTTGCTTGGTACAGAACGCTTAAAATATTACAATTGAAAGGAAAACGTCCCTCGGTCACTAGTTTGTGTCATAGTGACCGAGGGCTGTTTTTCTTTCAATTGTAACTATTCACGGTCTCTGAACGTGCAGCCATATAAAAAATTTTGCTTAAAATATTTAATAATTTTTGCAAAGACAGATCACGAGAGGTTGTCACACACAGGATACCTATCAGTATACAACTGCACCACTGTTGCTGTAATTACGTGATTTTGGCCGTAACAGAAAACCATATCTGCGCTTTCGACTGTTGTATACGTTTTGAAAGCCTCAATATTTTCTCGACCAAACTGTTTTTCGCTAATACAACAGAGTAAAGACTGATAATCCTCAATCACACACCAAAAAACACAAACCATTCCAGAGTTAAATGTTTGCTTTCATTTGGTACAGGGGCTGTTCCTGGGACCTGTTCTCCTGCTGCTGGGAAAGTTATTACAATGCTTTTACCATGTTACTATTTGATCAGATTGCACACATGTTATGAAATTATCTTCGAAGGCTCTTACAAAGGCCACAGGAAAATTATACAGTTCTATTTAAAAATAACAAAGTTTATGTCATAATTCGGAAGCCATAAACGATAAAATCTGCTTGAAATGTTTATTTGACACAACAAACGGTCGTCAAACCAGTCACCAAAACAATGAAATTTCTAAAAAGGTTACATAACTACACTACTGACCATTAAAACTGCTACACCAAAAAGAAATGCAGATGATAAACAGGTATTCATTGGACAAATATAGCCACGCGGGATTAGCCAAGCGGTACAAGGCGCTGCAGTCACGGATTGTGCGGCTGATCCCGGCGGAGGTTCGAGTCTTCCCTTGGGCATGGGTGTGTGTGTGTTTGTCCTTAGGATAATTTACGTTAAATAGTGTGTAAGCTTAGGGACTGATGACTTTAGCAGTCAAGTCCCATAAGATTTCACACACATTTGAACATTTTGGACAAATATATTATATTAGAACTGACATGTGATTACATTTTCACGCAATTTGGGTGCATAGATCCTGAGAAATCAGTACCCAGAACAACAACTTCTGGCCGTAATAACGGCCTTGATACGCCTGGGGTTTCAGTCAAACAGAGCTTCGATGGCGTGTACGGGTACAGCTGCCAATGCGGCTTCAACACGATACCACAGTTCATCAAGAGTAGTGACTGGCGTATTGTGACGAGCCAATTGCTCGGCCACCATTGACCAGACGTTTTCAATCGGTGAGAGATCTGGAGAATGTACTGGCCTGAGCAGCAGTCGAACATTTTCTGTACCCAGAAAGGCCCGAACAGGACCTGCAATATGCGGTCGTGCATTATCCTGCTGAAATGTAGAGTTTCGCAGGGATCGAATGAAGGGTAGAGCCACGGGTCGTAACACATCTGAAATGTAACGTCCACTGTTCAAAGTGCCGTCAGTGCGAACAAGAGGTTACCGAGACGTGTAACCAATGGCAACCCATACCATCACGCTGGGTGATACGCCAGTATAGCGATGACGAATACACGCTTCCAATGTGCGTTCACCGCGATGTCGCCAAACATGGATGTTACCATCATGATGCTGTAAACAGAACCTGGATTCATCCGAAAAAATGACGTTTTGCCATTCGTGCATCCAGGTTCGTCATTGAGTACACCATCGCAGGAGCTCCTGTCTGTGATGCATCGTCAAGGGTAACCGCAGCTATGGTCTTCGAGCTGATAGTCCATGCTGCTGTAAACGTCGTCGAACTGTTCGTGCAGATGGTTGTTGTCTTGAAAACGTCCCCATCTGATGGCCCAGGGATCGAGACGTGGCTGCAGGATCCGTTACAGCCAAGCGGATAAGATGCCTGTCATCTCGACTGTTACTGATACGAGGCCGTTGGGATCCAGCACGGCGTTTAGTATTATCCTCCTGAACCCACCGATTCCATATTCTGCTAACAGCCATTGGATCTCGACCAACGCGAGCAGCAGTGTCGCGATACGATAAACTGCAATAGCGGTAGACTACAATCCGACCTTTATCAAAGCACGAAAAGTGATGCTACGCATTTCTCTTCATTACATGAGGCATCACAACAACGTTTCACCAGGCAACTGCTGTTTGTGCATGAGAAATCGGTTGGTTCAAATGGTTCTGAGCACTATGCGACTTAACTTCTAAGGTCATCAGTCGCCTAGAACTTATAACTAATTAAACCTAACTTACCTAAGGACATCACTCACATCCATGTCCGAGGCAGGATTCGAACCTGCGACCGTAGCGGTCGCTCTGCTCCAGACTGTAGCGCCCAGAACCGCACGGCCACACCGGCCGGCTGAAATCGGTTGGAAACTTTCCTCATGTCAGCACATTGTAGGTATCGCCACCGGCGCCAACCTTGTGTGAATGCTCTGAAAAGCTAATCATTTGCATATCGGAGCATCTTCTTCCTGTCGGTTAAATTTCGCGTCTGTAGCACGTCATCTTCGTGGTGTAGCAATTTTAGTGGCCAGTAGTGTAGTTTCAGCGCACTGAGTCACCATTTTGAAATGTAACCACAAACCTGGAAAACTGCATTAACAATTGCAACCACACTGCATTCAAATATTACGACGAATACACTAAAACCCGCTAAACTGAAGCAAAGACAGCAGAAACGGGTCACAAGACGTCATGACAGTTTTTGGTTGATCAATCACTTCACACACCTCCAGCGGGCTTTCAATGGAGTATGACAAAACATTAATTTTGGTCACAGCAACATCTTTTGGGGACGCCATTTTAAAAGAATCCGTTGAAATACGCATCGCGGAAAATCTAATGAACGTTGAAAGCAGTTACCAGCTGGATAATGCGTGGAAACCCGTGGTCTCCGAGATTTGTCCAGACGAAGACGACAGAATACGCCGATTACTGCGGAGGGCGGCAACGCCGAAGACAGCTGATTTCTTGTAGTTCCGCTAGAGAGGGCGCTGCCTCTAGACGGTGTGGTGCTTCTGTCCATTGGGACTCTGACGCATGCGCGCCAATATTCTCAGTGCGCTGTAAGAGGCGGAGCAGAGACGTCCTCGTCACTCTTCGATGGTTCACCTGAAGATGACTGGCAGGTGTCCAGTCGAAATATCGTGGAGTGATGTTTAGCACGACCGTCTGCAATTCAGAAATCTTTTCGAACATTCAATTCGCCACAGAAATTTTATGTTTCGCAATACTATCGAGACTTCAGAATTCCCTAACTCGCTATCTGCCACGACTTGGAGTCATGCCTAGTTGTTCTTCACAGCATGAGGCCAGGAGTAACACAGTCATAGCTCTCCAAAACATTGGAAGAATGGCACTTCTCTCCAGGTCGCCACCACATTCGTCGACGATGGTTTTCTGAAGAGGTGCAGCACTACGGTTAATCTCTGAATGCATTGCAACGCGATTCATCAGCAGTCCATGGTTTCCAGTCAGGGCATCGCTAGGACTGCAGCTGTTTGTGTTGTGGTGTTAACAGCAGCCTGCATTGGGACGATGGGTCCCTGGTCAAGCCGCTGCTAATCTCTGACCAGTGGTGTGGGATTACAGAGAATGTTGCGCGGTTCTCCCCCAACCCCCCTCCCCCCCCCCCCCCCCCGCCCAATCAGAGGTTCGAGTCCTTCCTCGGGCATGGGTTTGTGTGTTGTCCTTAGTGTAAGTTAGTTTAAGTTAGATTAAGTAGTGTGTCAGCTTAGGGACCGATATGACCTCAGCAGTTTGGTCCCATAAGATCTTGAGAGTTTGCAGCGTGGTCTCACTTCTGATTTGGTGTAGGGATTACGATCTACACGATATGACTTCATACATTGTAATGAAATGGTGGGCAGTAGTTTATGGTCTTGTTTGCGTGCTCTAGGGAAAGAAATACAGTAAGCTTTACCTGCATTCAAAAGAACAGGGTGCCAAATTAGACGACTGCAGTAAAAGCACAGTGTTGGCGGGCCGACAAAGCGCGTTTTTTCTGGGGAATGACGAGGAGACATTTCCAGACGGGCACGTGCATTGTGCAAAACACATTAGCTTGGCGCCAGAGAGGGGGCAGATGTCCAGGTATACGGCCTAGAGCCGAAAAGTCGCGGACAGCGTATTGTAGGCCATGTGAGCGAGTAAGCCGTCAAAGGAAATGTAAACGTTCTGCAAATGTCTGTGGGACAGGGAAACTGGCGCCCAGACGTCCAGACTCTGTTTCAAAACATATTTTGTCAATGCGAGTTTATGGCTGTTCTTTGCAAACTTTGAAATGGACGCAACAGGGGAGATAACAAGCTGTTTATGGAGGGCTGTGGTTCCACCCTGTATTGTGTTAGCAAAAGACACAGCAAACGTGTGGGAAAGAGGCTGCAAAGCTGAATTTTTTTCCGTTTTCTGCCAATTAACTTTAAAGTCTCTGATTGGTCAAATCAGTTTGCAGTGCAGTGCAAAGACCATTCTCCGAGCTGAGAATGCTGGGCGCCAGATCGTGATTGGCTTACGTGAAAGTGGGGGAAGTCAAAAAGAGAAATGTGCTTTTGGAACCGAGCTGAGGAGGAAAAGGAGAGGAGGGAAGATTAGCGCTCTTGTACAAGTCTTTTGTACTGGCGCTTTGCTAGTAAATAACTGCAGGTCTCTACCTAAATGGTGAAACTTGTTCCTTTGCTAGTGAGCGACTTAGAGCCTGTGTCAGTCACCTTCTGAACCATCTGAGGTACTGCTTCTATCATCACAGTCACAACGAGTGATGTGTGTGTGTACTCTTTTGTCTTGAGTTGGCCGTCCAAACATTTGACGTATTCCGACATGCACAGGTGTGGTACGGAGTCGAATTGGTTTAGCAGACTAGCAAACGGGTCCACTTACACACTGGAATCCATTGGTGTTTCAGAGGCTCATAGGGAAGTACCTGCATTCTGAATTAATCGAACGCGAGACGGAGAACTTGCATTTTACGGGAACGCGCATTTAATAACAGATTGCCGCCGTCCATGACTTCAGTCACCGAACGCATTGTGGTGGGCCACCTTGACCAGCAGGAGGGTCAAGTATTCGCTGCTGCATCGTAGCACTGTAATATATATTTCTCAGCACCCTGTTCTTTCGAACCATATTTTTTTTTGTACGGTAGAATATAGATGTGTGGTGGTGGCGTAGTTTGATGCCATAACCTGGATTCTCGTGTATGAAGTCAGATAGAGCGAGTAGTGTTCTGATTAGTGCCATGTGTCGATCCCCAGCAGATCACTTTGTCCACCATAGATCCCATTTTAGTAAGGATTTGTTAAATAAATATTTTTTGTATGATGTTTCTTTAATAATTTTGTTGTTTTGTCATGTTTAAGATCAATAAATCGATTGTGAATTAGACTACAACTTCTCCCTGAGTTCTGATTAACAGTTCCTTCACGTTTTTATGGCAGTCTAAATCAGAAACAAAAGGATTATCTTTTTCACTTTTTGTCCACTGTGTGGATCTTTTACATCATTAACAATAATCGTCTTTCAACCTTGCCACAAATTTCCAAATTTCCCACTTGTACGTGGCATTTCTATGTCCCTCAAAATGAGCACTCAACAGTTGACGCTGTTCCTGCCCCTTATGTACCTCGACAACTACATTAAACATGAACAGTACTAGCAAACTGTAGTGGCCGTTCTATCTGTCAGAGAATTGCAGTTCCACTCATTCACATACCCACCAATGACGTGAACTTGTAGGAAGTTACATTGCCATATAATCAAATCTCTGGGAGTTTTTTGTCAGGTAGTATATTTACTCGTTCTGGATATGTAGGGTGCTTACACACTTTTAGAGGTTGTAGAGCAGACTTAGTAACTAAAGTTTTACGTAGGAGCCGAAGTCCAGCAACGTCCTCCCCTACGCTACAGAGCGTCAAAGGTGTGGACACCGACGCCTGTAAATGTATGTAGTGTGATTCCGTGATGATGTTACAAATTTTCTAGGATGATGTACTCCGTCTTCAGGCCACGAGTGGCCTACCGGGACCATCCAACCGCCGTGCCATCCTCACGGGAGGATGCGGATAGGAGGGGCGTGGGGTCAGTACACCGCTCTCCCGGTCGTTATGATGGTATTCTTGACCGAAGCCGCTACTATTCGGTCGAGTAGCTCCTCAATTGGCATCACGAGGCTGAGTGCACCCCCAAAAATGGCAACAGCGCATGGCGGCCTGGATGGTCACCCATCCAAGTTCCGACCATCTAGGATGATGTAGAAGGAAAAATGTATCAATTTCAGGTAAGGGTCGCAGTACCGGAAACGAAAGAGTCGGAAGTTATAAGCGCAAACCGTTTTGATACCTCTGACAGTGGGATACGTGTACTGGCACTGTTGTTTCTATGATTGTAGGATAGGCTACTTTCAGACTGGTGGTATGGACCAAAACAAGAAAAAATGTCCAGTAAACATGGGATTTAAAACGGATAACTTAGTATCTGTGAGGACTTGTACAGTAGACGATATGCATTTCACAGTAGCGAAGACGAACACGTGCATGTTTGTTAGACAGTTTTTCTTGTTTTGGTTCATACTGTCACATGTGAAAGTTGCCTACCCTACAATCATAGCAGCAACAGTGTCGGTAAGTGTATTCCACTGTCAGAGGTATCAAAATGGTTTTTGCTTATAGTTTCCGACTCGTTCGTTTCCGGTACTGGGACCCTTACCTCAGATTGATACATTTATTCTTTTCCATCATCCTAGACAGTTTGTCACATCAACACCGAAGGACACTACATACATTTAAAGGCGCCAGTGACTGATAAGTCGCCGAGCGGGATTAGCTGAGCGGTCTCGGCGCTGCTGTCACGGACTGTGCGGGTGAGCGGCGGAGGTTCGAGCCCTCCCTCGGGCATGGGTGTGTGTGTTTGTCCTTACGATAATTTAGGTTAAGTAGTGTGTAAGCTTAGGGACTGATGACCTTAGCAGTTAAGTCCCATAAGATTTCACACATTTGAACATTTTGACTGTAAAGTCGACGCTCTGTAGCGTTGTTTGACGACGTTTTCCTACGTAAAACGTGATCTACTAAGTTCCCTCTATGACCTCTAGAAGAGTGTAACATGAACTGTGAAACACCCTGTATTTAGGCTGCCCTCAGCCATACGACAATTGCTATCCCCAGTTTGCTAATGATTAGGGAGACAGTTTGAACAACATAATGTTACTGAAAACCCTACAAGATATTTTTAATGGAGTACTTCATTTTTTGTTTATAATTGTCTGTACTCTTAAGGATAACAATTTCGCTGAAGAATTCATCACCTGCCTATCGTGCACAGCTGAACACTGGCTGCGCTCATTTTAATTCATCCTGTGCCCGTGACCAGAGTGGGAATCGAGCTCGCTCCCACCTGTATATTTTGAGGGCTGCTTGTGTTGTTTGGGACGTAAACAACGATTACAGGTCGCACCTGCGCTCCCTTCACGAAAAATTATCCGTCGCTGGACTCCTGTCGCCTCAGCCAACACCGCAGCTTACAATTATGCGAGTTCGTGGACCGTCTGATTGATAGGCGGCTAACTTCTCGGTCCCGAAACGCTCCACTCCCCCCCCCAACTCTCCCCAAGACCTATCTGTCGTTAGTTGGAAAGGGGAAAAAACATTAATTTCAGTAAAGTGTTTCTCCTCTGGTACATTATTATTGGTTAAAATACAACTGCTCTCTCCTACGACGGATCTCAAGACAGGGAGCTTTGAAGAAATTTGTATTATTACGTGCGGCCAGTAATTACGGTGCGTATCACGGATTACCATAAAAGCGCTCCTATAACGACAGCGTAACAACCGCGCGAGGCTATAATAAGGCGAAATAGCCGCAATTAAAAATATAATTACGCTGAGCGCCGATACTCGGCCACTTATTGCGGGAAAGTAAATACTACTGGCGTGAGGTCAGTCGCTTGACGGCGCGTCTCGGCGCGGGCCCGCCCGTTGCCGGCGCGCCGTAAGGCACGGAGGCTCGCACTGGGGCGTATCGCTTTCCAGTCGGGCGTGCCGCGGCAGTCCTCACTCGGGGAAGTGAAGCGTCTCTTACAGCCTCTCCTTCCCAAGTGGCTCTTTCCGCCTTCCCGTGGTGCCAGACGTCAAGCTCGGCATTTTGCCTTGCGTCAAAAGGGAGAGCTGCGACCCAACCCGATGCGAAAGCGAAGGGTGCGTGGCACAGGGGGAGCTGTGTCGAGGGACCGAACATCAGTCCCTTTCTGTTCGCAGGGCACAGACCATCACGTGCTCTGCATGCCGGCGGTCTCGTTTGTCGGCGTGGGATCGCGGCGCGAGTCGGCAAGGGCGCTTCGCCGCGCCCCTGGGTAACCGGGGCGTGTTCTGCCAAACCCAGGAGGTGGTGACATCACCTGGGCCAGGTTAGATGGGTCCAGACCGCCGAACGTCTGGGGGACCGGCCCGCCACCTGAGTAGGAGTGGGTCCTTGGCCAGATGGTGGAAACTCGGGCTAGTAGGCGGCGAAGGGCGAGAGGTGCATCCGCCTCTCCGGAGTGCGGGGTGCAGTTGCCGAGGAGCGTCGCGTGAAATCATCGATGACGGGGACACCGACGAGGACCAGTGCACTGGCGACGGTGCGCTGAACCTGGCAGCTCGGAAGTGCCCTTGACCTAGGGGCGAGGTCGGTGGGCGAGCTGCAGAAGTCCCCCCCCATGCCAGAGGAGCCGGTCCGGGGCAAGAGACGGGCTCCCACTTCTTTTTATCACTCGTCAATCATGGCTGACAACGAAACGAGTGATACGTGTGCGCCTCAACGAGCTTCCATTGCGCCTGATCCCTCTCCACAGGACGAGCAGGGACAGGCAAAGAATGAAACTGTTATGGAGAGATACACTAGGATAGCGTCGCTCATGGAGCAACAAATCAAAAACGGCAAGATAAGCCAAGCTGGTCTTGCCATTATTAAAAATGAGTTGGCAGCATGGGCTATTGCCCACGCCAAACTAGAAGGTAGGGCAGAAGAACTCGAAAAAGAGAATGAAAGACTAAGAAAGCAACCAGCCAAGACGTGGGCAGCTGTGGCCGCGCAAGCGCCCACAAAGCGCCCACAAAACTCGACGAAAGACACAATTGACAGAATCACAAAGAGAACTGACACGGCTGTCTTCCTCAGGACACTTCCTGGGCAAGACACCAGTGTCAAAAAGATTCAAGAACTGTTCACAAAAAACATAGATCCTGTTAAAGACAAGATACGAATCAAAAGAATAAAACCAAGTAGAAACTCTGTCATAGTTGAAGTTGCTTCTGAGAATGACAAAGAAAAACTGTTGACCAATCAGAAACTGAACTCGGTGGTTAAATGCGAACCACCGAGGAAACGAAATCCTTTAGTCATATTATATGACGTACCATCAATAATGACCAATGAGGAATTAATAGATACAATCAGGCTGCAAAATTTTGAGGAGATAAATGAAGAGGAATTCAAAAACTGTTTTAAATTAAAATTTAAGACTGGGCCACGGGGTCGTGATGTCGTTCATCACGTCGCCGAGGTGTCAGCACAAATGTGGCGGAACATCACAACAATGGGCAAAATATATATCGGCTTTCACGCCGTTAATGCTAGAGACTATGTCGTGGTACCTCGTTGCCACAACTGTGGTGACCTGGATCACGTCTTGAGGCTGTGCACCAGGGAGCCGGCATGCACTAAATGTGGGGAACATGGTCATAGCCGCAAAGACTGTAAGGCGGCGGCGGTCTGCATACCGTGTAAGAATAGAGGCAAGAAGTCTTGCGGAGCCACAGGCAGGAATTGCCCTACATATAGGATGCTGGAGCAAAGACTCATCTCCAGAACAGACTATGGCTGAGCCAGGAACACCAAATAGGATGCCAAAACGGAAGTCCCCGAGCAAAAGGAGGAGGGATGCCGTGAGGGCAAACAGATTTAAGGAGTTTCTGAGGTCGCTCTGCGGCGCCTCTAGAACTGAAACACGAGATAAAGAAACCCAGACTGACTTTCCAACAATGGACATTGGTATACAAACCAATCTCCCCCTCACGACTGAAACTCTCTCCTCTGGAAGCCGGGGAAAAAAGCCGATAATACACCTACAACGGCAAGGGCATCCTGTAACTGTGGCAACGTCGAAAGACAATCACATTGTAACATCAAAAGAAAATCAAATCAATCATATAAATCAACTACCGGTTCAAGAAAATACAGTGACAAGCTCAAGCACGAGCCCCACTGTACAGAGCTCATCAGTTGTCAGAGTCCCACCGGTTGATCCGGTGAGGGTATACCCAAATTTGGAGTATACTATGCAATTATCTAGATTGGAGCAGCCGGCAACCCTGACCACTGCCTTACGACATGTGGTCCGGGTAGGACATGAAGACGGTAGAAAGGTAACCTTCTCGGTTATGGAGGCTGTTGACAGAATCCAGCTAAAATCAGTGAATCTCCCCACCGACTTCGGAGCCTTGCGTGATCTGCTCAAGAAAGTTTTCGACAGACGAGGTGAGAAATTTGACCTTAACGAAATTTACCAGCAATCAGTAATAGCACACGGACGGATTGCTTTCGACTGGAGCAAGAATTGGCCGCATGACCGAATACATACATATTACCCTTAATGACTAAAATTACTATTGGACAACTTAACAGTCATAATAGCAGACTCGTCATGCAGGAGCTCCGGAGGGAGGTGGAAGAGAGGAGACTAGATGTACTCTGTCTACAGGAGCCATACTCCCTGGCTGGAAAGATAGCTTTTGCCGCTGCAGGCTGGCAAATAGTCAGCACGGGAGATAACCCGAAGGCAGTGATTATAATCACAAATAAGCTCCTCAGAGTTACCACATTATCACAATTCGCAACTAGCCACTGCAACGTCGTGGAGCTTCAAACCCCCATGGGAACAATAATCCTCATAAACATGTATTTTCAATATGGGGATAATATAGAACTTTATATTGACCACCTGGCTAGAGTCACCACGGCGTTGCAGGGAAGAAAAATAGTAGTAACAGCAGACATTAATGCAAAATCCCCCCTGTGGTACAGTGGCACAAGGGATGCTAACGGTGAAAAAGTTGAGGAACTTATAATGGCATCACAACTTGTGGTGGCTAACAGGCCTGGAAATCCTCCTACATATGCTGCAGGGGGAGGACAGGGCACAAATATTGATGTGACCCTCATAACACCAAATTTGGTTAACTCTATTCAAAATTGGAGAGTACTAGAGAATGCCACCACAAGCGATCACAACTTGATATCCTTTACCTTGGGCGAAAGAGAGTGCCGCTGGGCCACGGGGTGGGAGGTGCAACTAAATTATAGAAGAGCTGACTGGGAGCGCCTAGCAAGGGAGTGTGACATTCCTCCATTACCTGAAGGTGACATGTATCTAGACATAGACATTGATCAAAGAACAGAGGAGCTGGTGAATGCAGTGACAAGAGCGGTGAAGGCAGCCGTACCTACAAGGAGGAGGGCCATGGCGGCCTCTCCGTCACCATGGACTGCAGAACTAGGTGAACTGCGTCGATCTGTCAGAAGGTTAAGAAGGCACTACCAGCGCAGTGTCGTCTGGCAAGAACGCCAAAGGTGGCAGATATTATACAGGGAGGAAAAGCAGAAGTTCCAAAAGGAACTACGCGAAGTTAGGATGCGAAGTTGGGAGAATTTCGTGCTTAACCAGCTGGTCACGGACCCATGGGGGCTCCCATACAAGCTGGTAAGGGAAAAAATCCGCTCTCCTCTGGAGTTATCAACAGTCAGGTACGGAGACAGGATGACGGAGTCCTGGCAGGAAACTGCGGGGGTCCTCCTCCAGTCTCTGCTGCCTGACGACAATGCGGAAGGGGAAACAGAAGGGCAGAAACAACTTAGAAACGAAGACCAGGAGGAATACGGAAATGAGACGGCTGTCTACCCTTTTTCAGAGGAGGAGGTGGCAGCTCATATAAGATCACTGAAAATAGGTAAAGCTCCTGGGCCGGACGGCATTGTGGCGGAGGTGGTGCAGTTTCTGGCGCCACAATTAACTGCGCCATTAACGCATCTTTACAACGAGTGTCTCCGACAGAGGAAATTTCCGAAGAGATGGAAAACAGCAAATGTAATCATCATAAAGAAAGGAATAGACAAGGACCCAGCAAATGTGAAATCTTACAGGCCGATTTGCCTGTTGGACATATTCGGTAAAATATTAGAGAAACTGCTGGCTGACAGATTGACGGCACACCGAGTGTTGTGCGGGGTGAGTGACAGGCAGTTCGGTTTTAGGCCGGGGCGATCAGCATCTGATGCTATTGCTCTGGCGGCTGAGGTCTGTAGCTCGACCCCGCGTAAATACGTGGTTGGCATCATGGTGGATATCAGTGGCGCCTTTGACAACCTTTGGTGGCCTTCGCTCTTCTCCTGCTTGCGGGAGAAAGAGTGTCCAGGGCCGCTATATGGTTGCCTGAGGAGCTATTGTAAGGATCGGGAGGTCTGGTTATCATCGTCTAGCGAAAGAGTTGGAAAGGTAATCACTAAAGGATGTCCCCAAGGCTCTGTCTTAGGACCCCTTTTCTGGGATATCCATATGGAGCCATTACTAGATAAATTGCAACAAAGTAATGAGGTGCTAGAGGTGATAGCCTACGCGGATGACCTCCTCCTGTTGGTTGGCGGCCGTAGCCGCGAAGACATAGAACCAAAAATAGAGACAGCACTAGACAAACTTCAGAAGTGGTGCCAATCGACAAAAATGACGATATCACCTAGTAAATCGACTTACTTACTACTGAAAGGGAACCTTATTAGAAACCCGACTGTTAGAATAGATGGTTCACCAGTTCTCCGACGACGAGAGACACGTTACCTGGGAGTTATCATTGATGAGAGGTGGAATTTTGGGAAGCATATTGAAACAGTCACCCAGAGAGCCCTTCAGATATTAAATAACTTAATCTCCATAGGCCACAAAAGATTTCATCTTCCTCCACACCTAATTAGACTTTACCATAATAGTATTCTAACCTCAGTAGTGGGCTACGGCTCGGGAGTCTGGGCGCACAGGCTCACGAGGGTGGTGCCCGCCATGGCAGTGAGAAGGGTTCAGAGAAGCATGATATTAAGATCAGTAGGGGCCTATAGAACATCTCCAGGGGGAGCCCTATTAATAATAATGGGGCTCTGTCCCCTGGATATAAAGATTAGAGAACAGGCGGCTTGGTATTGGGCCAAGAGGGGAAATAATGAGAAAATTGCTGAGATCATGGGTATCAGATTAAGGGACAAAAGAGAGATAAGGTCAAAAGGGGAAGAGCTCTGGCAGGAGTTTTGGGAAGCAGAAGAGACTGGACGAAGAACTTTCCAGTTCCTACCCGAGGTGAGGGAGCGACTTGGCCTGAAGTACTTTGAGCCCACGCGAGGGTTGATCCACTTTCTCACTGGCCATGGACCCTACCCGACATATTTATGTCGGTTTGGGAGAAGGGCGACACCAGCGTGTGACTGTGGCGATCCGGAGGGCACGCCTGAGCACGTGGTCTATGAGTGTCCCCTCTTCAATGATATCGCCAACGGACTACGAGACAGACTACCCAACCGAGACACATACCAATTACTTAGACGAGAAGAAACGTTTCAGACCTTGAACACCCTGGCTAACGAGATATCACGCAAAGTATTAATCGACTACTTAGGAGAAATACATTAAAAAAAAATGAGCGACAATAACCACCAACTGAGTCCAAGAGCCCTGCTCCCATACCGCCTGTGCGTGGACTGGCCGACTACCCCTAAGTTGGGAACCGCCACGTGCAGGACTAGGGGGAGTAGGGAACAACAACCGATTGCGACACACACTTACCGGACATGACGTAGGATAGAGTAGTTTGTAGGAATTAGACATAGGAAATTAAGATAGGGACTGCAGCGAATAAACATCGAGGCCCGCCCAGTGCCAGGGGCATGCTCTTCGGGGTTAGCTCGAAGAGCAGGGCAGTAAAAGTAGGTTTATATCTTCACTGGCACGCATGTAACGCTGCAGTAAATATGTATAAATTAGATTAATAATAGGAATTAGTATAAGCAACACAAGTAGATTAGATGCCCATTGTTTATTAATGTTAACTGTAGCTCCCACTAATAAGTACACTAAGCTGCAAAAATGTAATAAAAATGTATCACTAATAGGACCCACTAATGTAGTAAGGTAGTGGGTCAAACTTGTATCATTATAATGATTTAGATAATAAAGAATTTTTTTTTTTTTTTTTTTTTTTAAAAAAAAAAAAAAAAAAAAAAAAAAAAAAAAAAAAAATACTACTACCGCAGCCATGAATGAACAGAAATTCACAAAGTAAATAAAGGTAACATGTTAAATGGTATTCCTTGGAAAATGGTAGTATCTCTCATCATGGGATGCTGCCTTTGGGATTTAGTGCTGCTGTGTTCCGCATTTAGGACAGCTACCACTAGACATTCTCTCTGCGAAACCGAGCGAGGTGGCGCAGTGCTTAGCACACTGGAGGACGACGGTTCAGCCTCGCGTCCGACCATCCTGATTTAGGTTTTCCGTTATTTCCCTAAATCGCTCCAGGCAAATGCCGGGATGGTTCCTTCGAAAGGGCACGGCCGACTTCCTTTCCTTATCTGATGAGACCGATGACCTCGATGTTTAGTCTCCTCCCCCAAACAACCTTGCCGGCCGAAGTGGCCAAGCGGTTCTAGGCGCTACAGTCTGGAACTGCGCGACCGCTACGGTCGCAGGTTCGAATCCTGCCTCGGGCATGGATGTGTGTGATGTTCTTAGGTCAGTTAGGTTTAAATAGTTCTAAGTTCTAGGGGACTGACGATCTTAGCAGTTAAGTCCCATAGTGCTCAGAGCCATTTTTGAACCAAACAACCTTACCCAACCCCTCCCTCCCTCTCTGTGCGCAGCTAGGGCGATGCGGAGGGGGAGGGGGGCTCCGTGAGGTAGGGTGAGAAAACTTGCAGGAGTTGTAAAAAATTTTTTTTATCGTCCTATCATTCCTTTCGTACGCTGATGGTAGCGGGCGAGCAACTTGAGAACTTATGGACTGGGACTCACCCTTCTACGAATTTTACCGCTAAAATAGCGTGTAAACAAAATTTGTTCTCACTCACTACTCGAGACAGTGATGTTGGTACTCTTAGAGACGTTGACTTTCCACCAGGTACTGAGAAGGCCAATGTCAGACTTCATTGGTAGGTCGTATCACGAGTGTACCGTGAATATCAGGAATCCGGTAAGACATCAAATCTCCGACATCGCTGCGACCGGAAAAAGAACCTGCAAGAACGGTACCAACGACGACTGAAGAGAATCGTTCAGCGTGACAGAAGTGCAACCCTTCCGCAAATTGCTGCAGATTTCAAAGCTAGGCCATCAACAAGTGTCAGCGTGCGAACCATTCAATGAAACGTCATCGATATGGGCTTTCGGAGCCGAAGGTCCACTCGTGTACCCTTGACGACTGCACGACACAATGCCTTACGCCTCACCTGGGCCCTTCAACACCGACATTGGACTGCTGATGACTGGAACCATGTTGCCTGGTCGGATAAGTCTCGTTTCAAATTGTATCGAGCGGATGAACGTGTTCGGGCATGGAGACAACCTCATGAATTCATGAACCCGGCATGTCAGCAGGGGACTGTTCACGCTTTTGGAGGCTGTGACTAATAGTGTGGGGCGTGTGCAGTTGGAGTGACATGGGACCCCTGATACGTATAGATACGACTCTGACAGGTGACACGTACGTAACCATCCTGTCTGATCATCTGCATCCATTCAAGTCCATTGTACATTCCAACGGACTTGGGAAATTCCAGCCGGACAATGCGACACCCCACACGTTCAGAATTGCTACAGTGGCTCCAGGAGAGTTTAAACGCTTCCGCTGGCACCAAAATCCCCAGACATATAATTTGTTTGTTGAGCATTGCTTTGTAACGTGCTGTTCAGAAGAGATCTCCACCTCCTCGTACTCTTACGGATTTGTGGACAGCCCTGCAGGATTCATGATATCAGTTCCCTCCATCACTACTCCAGACATTAGTCGAGTCAATGCCACGTCGTGTTGCGGCACGTCTGATGCTTGCGGGGACCCTACATGACATTAGGCATGTGTACCACTTTCTTTCGCTCTTCAGTGTATATCACACGAAATAAATGTTTCTTTTGTCATTTGTTGTCCGACTTCAAACTTTAGACAATCTCGAAGGTTTGGAATTCCCACGACTGATATCTTGCTGGTATCAGTGTCGACAACAGACGAAAACTGTCGAGATTCCCGATTACATAAGTTTTTACAGAGACCTCAGTGTGCGAGTCCTACGAACTCGTCGCCAATTTTTTGAAACGCTTTGCAGGTTAAACGCAGCCGTTCGTCTCGAATTAAGGAATTACAGCCAGCACACTCGAGAAGAAGGCTGAAAGCACATAATCGAACTCTTCGCCCCTTTGTGAGCCATGTAAAGATAGATATTTACTCGGTGGAACTACTCGCATTCGGGAGGACGACGGTTCAATCCCGCGTCCGGCCATCCTGATTTAGGTTTTCCGTGATTTCCCTAAATCGCTCCAGGCAAATGCCGGGATGGTTCCTTTCAAAGGGCACGGCCGACTTCCTTCCCCGTCCTTCCCTAATCTGATGAGACCGATGACCTCGCTGTCTGGTCTCCTTCCCCTAAACTACCTCGGTGGAACTCAACCCATAACGAAATTCAATATAAAAGTTCTAGCTGCTATTCAGTTACTATAAAGTTTTGCTTAAGTAGTGTGTCTTAAATCTCAATTATTATTTGTACTTTCGTTTAAATTGCAGTATACTTAAGACGGAAAAACCAGAATTAGTAATTGACATGTAACAGCTACTCCGGAAGCTGGCCAGCCAAACAAGCATACTGTGCGTTTTACCTTTACTGATGTTCATCATATAGCCTCTTTTCAGGACACTGCCTTCCACACAACTGATCACCCAAGTCTTTTGCCGTCTCTGCAGGATTACAATGTTACTAGTAAACCACAAAGTTTTAATTTCTTCTCCGTGAATAGTAAGTTCCTGTCCAGATTTCTCTTCAGTTAGCTTTACTGGTTCCCCAGTGTAGTGACTCGATAACGTGGGGGATAGGCTACCACCTTATTTCACTCTCTCTTCGATTGTTGCTTCCCCTTCATGTCTTTCGATCCTTATGATTGCAGTCTGCTCCTGTCAAGTTGTGGATAAATTTTCGCTCTCTGCTGTCCTCAGAATATAAACATTGTCAAAAGCTTTCTCTAAATCTACAAATACTGTAAATGTTGAGTTGCCGAACTTCATTCTATCTAGATCATTATGTTTCTATTCCTGTAACGTCAGTGCGTTGTACTCTACATCTACATCTACATCTACATACATACTCCGCAATCTACCATACGGTGCGTGGCGGAGGGTACTTCATAGCACAACTAGCATCTTCTCTTCCTGTTCCACTCCCAAACAGAACGAGGGAAAAATGACTGCCTATATGCCTCCGTACGAGCCCTAATCTCTCTTATCTTATCTTTGTGGTCTTTCCGCGAAATGTAAGTTGGCGGCAGTAAAATTGTACTGCACTCAGCCTCAAATGCTGGTTCTCTAAATTTCCTCAGTAGCGACTCACGAAAAGAACGCCTCCTTTCCTCTACAGACTCCCACCCGAGTTCCTGAAGCATTTCCGTAACACTCGCGTGATGATCAAACCTACCAGTAACAAATCTAGCAGCCCGCCTCTGAATTACTTCTATGTCCTCCCTCAATCCGACCTGATAGGGATCCCAAACGCTCGAGCAGTACTCAAGAATAGGTCGTATTAGTGTTTTATAAGCGGTCTCCTTTACAGATGAACCACATCTTCCCAAAATTCTACCAATGAACCGAAGACGACTATCCGCCTTCCCCACAGCTGCCATTACACGCTTGTCCCACTTCATATCGCTCTGCAATGTTACGCTCAAATATTTAATCGACGTGACTGTGTCAAGCGCTACACTGCTAATGGAGTATTCAAACATTACGGGATTCTTTTTCCTATTCATCTGCATTAATTTACATTTATGTATATTTAGAGTTAGCTGTCATTCTTTACACCAATCACAAATCCTGTCCAAGTCATCTTGTATCCTCCTACAGTCACTCAACGACGACACCTTCCCGTACACCACAGCATCATCAGCAAACAGCCGCACATTGCTATCCGCCCTACCCAAAAGATCATTTATGTAGATAGAAAACAATAGCGGACCTACCAAACTTCCCAGGGGCACTCCAGAAGATATCCTCACCTCCGATGAACACTCTTCCAGCAGTGCAATGCCATGCAAACAATTCTGACTATACTGCGTGAATTTTCTGAAAGGACGGCGAACTATACGTGCCAGCATCCTCAACAGACCTCTTCCCAATAGACACAAATTGTGAAAAGTTTAGGTCGAGTGATAGTCTTATCCAAGGTATCGGAGGAGTTATGGATTCTTGGGATTGGTGAATGAGTAGATGCTGTTTCCGTTCCTATTAACGACGTCAAATATGAAAGGAGCTATTGAGAGAGACGAGTTGATCTTAGTCAAATTCTGCATTTCTGCGTTACCTTTTCTTCTGGTACCCATATTTTATGTCGTACTAACAGTAAGCCGGAGAAAACTTTCTTTCGGTTATAATCTCGGTACTTTTCTCTCTGAAGGTTCGAGGTCATCGATTGTAAACGAGAGAGAGTAATTGGTGTGTAAAATACGTGTCAGTGATCGGATTACAAGGTTTCTGACCGGTATCTGACAAAACCAGGCCCAGTTCAACTGTGCAAGAGCAGAGACCAATCACCCTTGTGTCCCCAGGTCAAATCGAGACTCGCGACTCGTATGAAATGAGGTATTCACTTTATTTGAACATTTGCTGATGCAACTAGTCTGGATATGATGCACTTCTTGTGGGTGAGAATCGTTAGGAACAGAGCTCCAGTGTGTGCGGCAGAACATCACTGACAACATAAATTCACGCAGTGCTGGCTGCTGTGACGATGAATACCTACGCGGTTCAGTACTTGAAAGACAGAGTGCAATGCCATGCAAACAATTCTGACTATACTGCGTGAATTTTCTGAAAGGACGGCGAACTATACGTGCCAGCATCCTCAGCAGACCTCTTCCCAATAGACACAAATTGTGAAAAGTTTAGGTCGAGTGATAGTCTTATCCAAGGTATCGGAGGAGTTATGGATTCTTGGGATTGGTGAATGAGTAGATGCTGTTTCCGTTCCTATTAACGACGTCAAATGTGAAAGGAGCTATTGAGAGAGACGAGTTGATCTTAGTCAAATTCTGCATTTCTGCGTTACCTTTTCTTCTGGTACCCATATTTTATGTCGTACTAACAGTAAGCCGGAGAAAACTTTCTTTCGGTTATAATCTCGGTACTTTTCTCTCTGAAGGTTCGAGGTCATCGATTGTAAACGAGAGAGAGTAATTGGTGTGTAAAATACGTGTCAGTGATCGGATTACAAGGTTTCTGACCGGTATCTGACAAAACCAGGCCCAGTTCAACTGTGCAAGAGCAGAGACCAATCACCCTTGTGTCCCCAGGTCAAATCGAGACTCGCGACTCGTATGAAATGAGGTATTCACTTTATTTGAACATTTGCTGATGCAACTAGTCTGGATATGATGCACTTCTTGTGGGTGAGAATCGTTAGGAACAGAGCTCCAGTGTGTGCGGCAGAACATCACTGACAACATAAATTCACGCAGTGCTGGCTGCTGTGACGATGAATACCTACGCGGTTCAGTACTTGAAAGACAGAGTTCTTTCGTCTTCAGACGGTGTTCCACCAGACAATATGCTTGATGTTGGGCTGGAAACGATACTCACTTCTCTCCACGGGGCGAATTAGAAGCTTACATACAGTTAAGGATTGATGATAAGTTTCCTTATGGACCATATTACTTTGACTATCGGTACTCGCATATTCATCATGACGTCACAAGTCTCAATGATTAGGGAGACTATAGGGTGTAGCGACTCAAGTTCAGGGGAGATGTAGGTCGGTGTGTGTCCGAGAAGACGTGGGAACTTTATGAGCTGTTACAGGATACAAATGGAAGAAAATATTCGAATATGCAAAGCTAGGTAGATGGGGGTCATTACAGGATTGGAAGAAGCAGAAGTCCACGCTACGTTGTGTGCCAATGTTATTTTGGTTTACCCATAGAGTAAATGTTATTAAATAAGTTTTAGAGTATTGCGCGGTGCAAAGATGCAATATCAACATGTCAGTGCCAAAAAGAGATGTGTACGAAATGTTTCCTTAAACCGATATAAAATTTTTCACTCTTCTACAATATATCTCTTCCCATCCGTGATTCTGGGTAGACGTATTGCGCGTCTATCACACAACAATATAGATTTGTGGAAAAGATTTTTACAAAATGTCTTCTGGAAAGGGAGGCAGTTCCTTTCGTTTCTAAATTGCTTCATCCTGAAAATGATACCTGATCACACCGTAGCCTACCAGCTTCAGAACACACGGGACATTATGTATGAGGGTTGGAACTGAAATGGTGGCAATTATTTATTCATATAGAAAATAGTTACATGTTTGCACCTGTTACTGTCCTTCAAAGTAGTCACCAGCGTAGTATATCTTTAGTAGAGCCTGCTCTGTTGATGGTGCGAATGGAGCGGTCTAAAGTTATGGTGATTCTCGTGTACGACTGTGATGTTCTTATCCTAACGCATTACGTTCCTCCACGGCAAACCGTCAATTCACAGTATTACTGTTCGTTTTTGAAGAATCACCTGCGACCAGCTTTGCGAAAGAAGCGGCGACACTTTCTGCGCAACCCACCCATCATTTTGCACGACAATAAGCGGGCGCATACAGCTCAAGCAGTGGCTGCTCTGTTCGGTCCTTGGGACTGGGAAGTACTGTACCATCCGCCATACTCCCCGGACTTAAGTCCTTGTGACTTTGATGTGATTCCGAAGATGAAGGAACCACTTCGTGGCAGAGATTCGACAAGCAGTAGACCGCTCCATTCGCACCATCAACAGAACATGCTCTGCTAACGGTATACTCCGCCTTCCACATCGCTGGCAACGGGTTCTACACAACGCTGGTGACTACTTTAAAGACAGTAACAGGTGCAAACATGTAACTGTTTTGTATCGGTTGCGAATAAATAGTTGCCACTATTTAAGTTCCAACCCTCATATTATACTGCATTCTTTATCACGGAGCTGGACGCTGGATCTTCTTCTTCTTCAAGAAGAAAGAGATAAATATCACTCTGTTCAACGGAGAATTAATATATAAGTCAATTTAGACTGTTACATTGGTAATCGTAACGAGAGACTATGGAGAGGTGAACTTAGACGCGTGAATTGCTGCTGGTGAAAGTATCCGCCATCCACACACCTCGAAATAATCCGTATTATTTGCACCTCCTTGCGGCGCCAGTACTTAAATACTAGTATAAACGGCAGAGATAAGAATGGGATGCGATAAGGGTTTTCATATGTAAGAATGATGTTCGTAGGATTTATCTGCATATCTAGGTAGGTTAGTTCTAATAGTAGTTTTAGTCAGTTCTGGGTTTCCTTTTTGGATTTTTGGTAGATGCGGTTGCAGGTTTGTTTTTGATCCAGTATTAGGATAAGGTATTTTAGGTAACATCATTACCATTTTTTTTCCTGTGTGTTTGAAACACCATCAGCTCCCGGTGACCTACACTTCAGTTGTTTCATAACAGGACTTAAAGATCAGATTATTACACTCTGGGGAAGGGTCTTCAAGGTCCAGAGGGGTACGTAAGTATACCCCTGAATCTTTTGCAATAGAGCGTAATTCCGTGTGGAAAAGACTCTTGGGAACTTCAAATAGATGTCAACGAAATGGTTCTGTTGTTCCTGTGGCGCGATTGTATCCATAGGCTGATTCTTGACTGAAAGAATGCATCATTATTAAGCGAGAACGAGACTAAGTACACAATAAAATAGCGCAAATCATACACATTGTTACCGTTGTTGTCATAAACAACATCAAACTGTTCCACATTTTTATTGTTTGATGGCAGCTGAGATTGTTAGTGGGAAGACCATAAATAGTCTGAACAGGCAGCGGTGACTATGATGTCTTTCATAACGTTTTATACGGCCACGAACTCAAAATGGTTCAAATGGCTCTGAGCACTATGGGACTTAACATCTGAGGTCATCAGTCCCCTAGAACTTAGAACTACTTAAACCTAACTAACCTAAGGACACCACACACATCCATGCTCGAAGCAGGATTCGAACCTGCGACCGTAGCAATCGCGCGGTTCCGGACTGAAGCGCCCAGAACCGCTCGGCCACCGCGGCCGGCGGCTACGAATTCCAGCCAAGAAAAACTGACCTGCATAATATTCAACTTTTCTTGCAGTATGTGTAATTATTAATACAGTGTTAGATTCTTATATTCATTCAGAGCAGCATTCAGTACTTGACAAATAAGATGATTAGCTTCGTGAGTCCTGAACCACCGAACGAGCTTAGAGCCACTGAATTAGGCTAAACAAAGAAACTTAGTGAAAATAAACTTAATATTTCATACTACAGGCATATATGTCTTTCGTAATCAGGGAGAGTCACGTACTCCAAAAACATTGCGAACGATTAGCGTCTGACAAATTTCAAGCTACAGAGAGGCTAGAAAGCGAGCTAACCTCACGAGACGCGTGAGTCAGCACCACCACGACGACGGCTTTCGCGTTCGGCGCCTCTTATCTATATCGCAGAGTTGACAACATAATTTTAGACGTGAGAGAGCGAGTTGTACGAGAAAGTAACAGTCAGTCTCTGATCATAATTTATTACTAAGACGGTGAGTGCGCTGTTTTCTCTAGCACTGGACATGTTGTGAGTCACTAGCAAAAGAGACTGCTGGATTGATGGTCGTCAGTTAAGACGTTCTTGCGTTCAGAACGACACAGTATATATACTACAGTGACCCACTCAATGTCTCTTACGATACTTCCAACGATCCATACCTCGGTGAGCTACCCTACTCTACTGTCTACTTTGCAGTGCAGGGGTTCCCAAACACTGTGGCGCCCCATGATGGGGACTGTCGTACAACTCAGAACTACACTTCTTACTTACGCTCTTGTAAAATGTATTTAAAAATATCTAAATGCTGAAAACATGACGTTTACTCAGGCTAAATCTTCTGCCATGCCAAGCTAATGAACAGATGATGGTTTTTATTATGTATTCTGAACCAAAAGTATGCACTACGATGAGGTGAACAGTAACTAGAGAAGTGTTAATTATTGTTTCTAAATTCTTGCATATTTTAAGAGCTTTAATATAATGTGAGCGGGCTTTGTACCATTGAGAGGCATCTGTCTCATCCAACTTTCACGAGATTATTATTTGTAATAATTAACATGGCTTCACCACGTTCAGGAAATTGCTTCTCTGCTTTTTGCTTATCGTATAGTCACGTCTAGGAAATCAACTTTATTGATTTTATTTCCTTCTGTTCTACATATCACGTTCAGAAGAAAAAGAACACGTTGAACGCCTGGAGGCAGAACTGTCACGTTCACAGGACATGTATATTAGCATGTTCTCACAAATGATTAGCATTTCAGTCACCTCGTTCGCCTGCCCTCGTGGCCGAGAGGTTCTAGGCGCTTCAGTCTGGAACCGTGCGACCGCTACGGTCGCAGGTTCGAATCCGGCCTCGGGCATGGATGTGTGTGATGTCCTTAGGTTGGTTAGGTTTAAGTAGTTCTAAGTTCTAGGGGACTGATGATCTCATATGTTAAGTCCCACAGTGCTCAGAGCCATTTGAACCATTTACCTCGTTCAGCATGTGTCCCGTTGCCTAGTAGGCACAGGGTCCGCCATGGGACCTGATAGCTTGTTCCATGCGTGATGGCATCGACGCGTGTAAGGCGCCAATGGCGCCCTGTGGTGTAGCCATCCACGCTGTATTCACCTCGTTCCAACGTTCATCTATGGTGACCGGCATTGGGTCATAGCGCTGCACCGACGTTTCACCATATCCCACACATTTTCGATTGGCGACAAGTCTGGTGATCTGACGAGCCGGCGCACAAGGCTGACATCCTGTGACACCAGAAAAGCACGTGTTCATGCAGCAAAATGTGATCGTGCATTGTCTTGCTGAAAAATGGCGTCTGGGACGTGTGCAGAAAGGGAATGGCTATGGATCGCTGGATGTCATTCATGCAGGTCACAGTGCTCTGGAAACGCACCAGCTGTGATTTGTGGTTGTACCCAATGGCACCTCACACCGTAAGGCCTTAGTGCTGTATGTCTTGTGCGAGTGCACTATGATGCTGTTCTGCCTGTTTGCAGCTATCGAAAGTGGTGCATCATTTTCAAACAATCTGGAACCGTCCGCAAACAAGATCTGATGCCATGCTTGTCCCCAGTGACGTTGATCCATACACCACTGCCGTCTCGCATGTTTCTGCAGATTCGTCAAACGTTGGCGGAGAAGTGGACGACGCGCACGTAAGCCATGCCGTAACATAAGGTGACGGCCTGTCTCTCCTGTTACACTGTTGCGCCAGAGCCGAGGGGGAAGCAGATCTGTCCTGCAATGCCATTTGGATGAGGTGTCGATCTTCTCAGGGGGGATGCAACTTGACCCAGCTATTGTTCTAATGCCTTCTGTGAACCATTATGTACACCTGTGCACTGACGAGCACTTTGTCCCACACGACCAGCAATTTCCCAGATGGATACATCAAATTCTCTGATGCCAGTACTGCGTCCTCTTTCAAACTCAAGGAATTCAACGGTACCGTTTGCGCAAATGTCTGTGGTCTGTGAGACATCCTGCATGTCACCTCAAGTCTCACTGATCAATTACCTTCGGTTTCTAACGACAAAAAGCCACAGGCACATTTTGGCTTCAGGTGGTGTTGCGCCACAGTATTGATGTTGACCCTGAACCCGCGGGCCGGTATGGTTCAAAGGCTAGTGTTTTCTGCAGGATATACTATTGCCCTGTAAATTTGAGTGTCCTATTGAAACCAGAATGGTTCAAATGGCTCTAAGCACTACGAGACTTAACATCTGATGTCATCAATCCCCTAGAACTTAGAACTACTTAAACCTAACTAACCTAAGGACATTACACACATCTATGCCCAAGGCATGATTCGAACCTGCGACCCTAGCAGCAGCGCGGTTCCAGACTGAACCGCCCAGAACCGCTCGGTCACAGCGGCCGGCATCTGAACTCATTCAAGGTGTTGCGTTTTTTCTGAACATTAGCGTATATCAGCATTCTATGTTACCCATACTCACCGTTATCTCTGTGATGTACGAGGTGCCTTCAGTACGTAATGTAACGCATTTTTTTTCTGAATGCTGGTTGATTTTATTCAGGACTCCAATACACCATATTATTCCCTACTCTTTTGACTAAAAATCCGTATTTTTCAGCATAATCATCTTTCAATGCGACAATCTTACGTCACCATACTGGGAGGGACTGGCAGGACGCACGGTACCACGCTACTGATCGTCGGAGCCAACGTTTTGCTGCATCAATAACCTCCGCATCATCCACCTACTGCTTCCCTCGGAATGCGTCCTTCATTGGACCAAATAGATGGAAGGTGCGAGACCCGGGCTGTTGGGTGGATGAAGAAGAAATTGGTCGCTAGGCTTACGTACTACTTAATCTAACTTATGCTAAGGACTACACACACACCGATACCCGAAGGAGAACTCGAACTTCCTACAGGAGGAGCCGCGCGAACCGTGACAAGACGCCTAAACCGCACAGCTACCCCGCCCAGCTGGATGAAGAAGAACAGTCCAATATACAGAGGGGTCCAAAAAATGTATCCACTGTTTAAAAGTCCATAACTAGCAAACGAATTGACGGAGTTGTCTTGAAACGTCCCCTTAGAAAAATTAGTGAATTACTGTGCTGGTAAATCCCTTACGTTATTCGATTTTAAAACAGCTGAGCAGAACTGAACGCACGCAGACATTTCGCTCTTTACCTATTCTGATCAACACTAAACTGACATACAATATTTTTAGCGCAACGCAATCTGACTTTCAAAAATCCCTACAAAAGAATGGCCCTGACTAACATTAACCTATACCTTTCACAAATCACTTACAAAATCTTCGTTACTCGAACTACTGCAATACAGTGAGAGCCACTACTGCCAGCTAAATAAAAGATTCAAACTCCTGAAGGCACTAACTACTGATAGGCATAGTTAGCAAATGAAAGATTTTGATAGAGAACAAACAATGTATTTACCTTAATAGTGTTCAAAAGTCATAATATATATAGCAGTTCATGACATCCAGTCTTACAAATTTCAGAACTCCGCCATTTCTCTCCCCACATCCACCACTGCTGGCGGCTCACCTCCAACTGCGCAATGCTACGCGCTGTTAACATCCAGCTGCCCAACACTACAGTGGCAGACAACTACGCAAACTAGCCACAGACTGCACACAGCACAACTAGTGATTTTCATACAGAGCGCTACGTGGAGTTACCAATAAGAAAACCTAAACTGCCTACTTACAGTCTCATCTTACGTAGTGTAATAGTTTATAGTTTTGGCAATCGCCACACAAGCGTTGTATTGCGTTGTTTTGTTTTGTCAGATGACAGTCGGCAGATAGTCAGTGTTACTCGAGTAAACATGGCTGGCGCAAGGCTTACATTCTATGAAAGGAAGTCAGTTTTGAAGTGGTATTTTAAGTATGAAAACATTAATTAGGTTCAACGGCAATGTCGAAATGAGTATCAAACAGAGCTACCGACACGTTTAACGATTCGTCGCATTCGAGACAAATTTGAAGACGAAAGCTGTGTTAAAGATGTACACAAACAACGATCTGGACGACCTGTAACAGTAACAAGTTCAGCTGACTCCCGTCGTGTGTTATAACAATTCACTCGCTCACCACAGAAGTCTGTGAGACAGTGTGCGCGTGAAACTGGAGTGAGTCGCTCAAGTGTTTGGCGAATTTTGAAGACAGCAAAGTGGAAGTGCTACATCCCACGATTGCTACACGCAATGAATGAGGACGATCCAGATCGCAGAATGGAGTACTGCGAGTGGTTTACTAACATGGTGCGCAAAGATGAAGAGTTTGCAGAGATGATTGTGTGGTCTGATGAGGCACAGTTCAAACTCAATAGTACAGTAAATAGCCACAATTGCATCTACTGGGCAGCCGAAAATCCGAACGTCCATGTAGACAAAGCCGTGAATTTGCCACGAGTAAATGTGTGGTGTGGGTTGTCTTACCGGGGCTTGATTGGGCCATTCTTCTTTGACGGCACAGTTACTGGTGAGGTGTACCTTCAGAAGCTTCAGACATCAATTTTACCTGCCATCCGAGACTTGTATGGAGACGGAAGAGTTTACTTTCGACGAGATGGTGCCCCAGCCCACTACCAAAATCGTGTTAGGGCGTATCTCGACGAAAATCTACCAGGAAGACCCCAGACCTAACTCCTCTGGACTTTTACCTGCGGGGAACACTAAAGGACGTCGTTTATCGACAAAAGCCACGCACATTGGATGAACTTCTAGAATCCATCGTACATTCATGTGCAAATATCCAACTGAACACTTGCAGTCAGTAGTTCGTGCTGCAGTTCGGCGGCATCGTTTGTGCGTGGATGTTAATGGTGACCATTTCAAACACCTACTGTGATATCTTTAAGTTGGACTTTAAGCTACACTTTCACCAAAAATGAGACAAGTCCGTCAATTAGTTTGCAAGTTATGGACTTTTAAACAGAGGATGCATTTTTTGGGACCCCTTTGTAGTTCTGCGAGCTTCTCTTGGGTGCGTAGACTTGCGTAACGCACTGCGTTGTTATGGGGAAGTTCGTTTGCATTTTTGTGGTGACGAACACGCTGCAGCCATTTCCTCAATTTCCTGAGCGTAGCTCAACACACTTCGGAGTTGATCGTTGCATCATAAGGGAGAACATCAAATAGAATAACGATATTGAAGCGATCGTGGCTTTTCAATTAGTTTAAAAAGAGAGTGATCGCCCCACGACACACCATGTGTCCACTGCAAAACAGAATAACCCCTTCGGAGTCCCAGAGACCGTCGTCATGATTTTACCAGCTGAGGGTGAGGCTTTGAGCGTTTTCTTCGGAGGAGAGGTGGTGTGGCGCCACTCTATGGATTAACGTTTTGCTTAGAGTTCGAAATGCTGAACCCAGGTTTGCGATGATGAAAGATGCCTCGCCCAACGACTCTCCGTGCTTTTGTCCACTGCCAGGTCTCCGTAGACACTCTGCAAGCGCTCTGCTTGGGACGCACCTCCGTTATAGACGCCACTTTGAAGGCTACGTGTAGCACCATACCTATCCGACTTCATGAAACTAGGGACTGCAGCGGGGATATACACGATGTCCCACAACAAATTCCTCATTTTTTCAACCGAAAATTACCGAGGAAAAACGTGTTATATTACTTATTGAACGCGCGTTTTATGAATGTGTGGTTAACTGGGAGTGCATATGCAACTGTACAGAGTGTCGCATATAAAACCTGCCGAACAGGAATGCGAACGCGTGTGAGTAGCATTACTAGCTTGTCAGTTTCTTTGCCACCTTCCAACAGCAGTAGCGTGTGAGTAGTTTATTCGGAAAGTAGTCGTTATGAACCGTGTACTTCATTGTCATGCCCCACTCCATTGAAGAACGTGTGTTCATTGTTGAAGAATATATGTGGTCTGAATCCTTTAAAGTAGCTCGTGACACTTTTCATGAACAGTTTCCAGAAAGTAATATTACTGCAAAATCAACGATTCAGGGTCTAGTGAGAAAGTAGCGTTCGACAGGCAGTGTGGTTATTTCAAAGAGAAATAAGCCATCGACTGTATGTACACCTGAAGTTGTGGCAAACTTGACGGCACATACTGAAAGAAGTCCCTACAAGTCAATACGACGATTATCACAGTAGTCTGGAATATCTCGCAGGTCATGTCAACTCATCCTTCATGACTTAAAAGTGAAACCTTACCTTATGAGTGTTGTTCAGCAAATAAAAGAAGCGGACACGGGTAAGCGTACATATTACGGTATCTGGTTGCTGGAAGATGTCGCTGGGGTCATCTTGACCCGTTCCTTCTTTTTTTCGACGGATGAAGCTTGGTCTCACCTGTCGGGTTACGTTAATTCACAAAACACAAGACACTGGGCTACAGAGAATCCCCATGGCATACTGCAAGAGCCGTTACACGATTTAAAAATTGGTGTATAGTGTGCTGTATCTGGTAACAGAATTATCGGGCCATTGTTCTTCAACGAAACTGTCAACACATGTTTACTTGCAACTCTACAACGAATTTTCGGCTCTGTTAACTCCGAACAAAAAATGTAGTGCTTATTTCCAGCAAGGTGGGGCAACTTCTCATACGTCGGATTTGTCCTTAGCTCGTATACATACTGATTTTACAGAAGAGAGGACCATTAGTAAGGGCTTGTGACCACCCCACTCTCCCGATTTGTCACCATGTCACTTTTACTTCTGGGGATTTCTGAAGGCTAGAGTCTACCGCAAAAATCCCAGAACACTTGACGCATTAAAAAACAAGATATGTGAAGAAATTTCGAACATTCCGCAAAGAGTACTGAAAACATCCTTCGACGATTACAGCTATGCCTTGATGTTGGCGGAGAAGATTTTGAACACAGACTTTAAATTCTTTTCTAAAATATGCTTATTAAACTAATAAATATGTTACTTAAACCGTTAATTACATAGTTAATAATGAAACTGTACAATAAAAATGTAAGAGATTTTCTTCATTCATATTGCATTCAGCGCAGGGGCCGGTTTTATGTGCGCCGGACTGTAGAACAAGTATAGCTTTCTTGGTTTTCGTTGTACAAGCGTGGGAGCATTCGTTGAAATTTTAGTTTTCAAGTCAGGCTTATGGCGTGCCTGGCCAGAGACAACAGTTTGTCTCGCTCATTTTCTAGCACTGTGTCTTGCTATAGGCCAGGCAGACCAACGTGCGAGTGGTGGACAGTTTCATGGAATTTTTGTTAAAATTTTGTTCAAGGGACTGGTTGGAGACTTCACCAACAGTCACTGTCATTTTTGTCCTCCCAGTAGGACAGAGCGCCCGGATCCGCGATATCTTGGCCTCAGCGCCCTCAGCTTAGGTGCGAGGCGTCAGGTCACAGCGTCTGGTTTCGGAGTTAGTTAGTGGTGGGCTGACGTTGTGGTGAGTTACACGTGCTGCTTTTGAGTGTACTTAAGATAAAACTTTTTGGTTGGCATTCCTATTTAAAGTTTCGTTTAATCTTTCTTTCTTTCTTTCACTGGTGCCATATCCCGCGTTGACGCAGGGTCGGCATTGTTAGGAACGGATTTGGCAAGGTTAGTGGAAAGGGGTTGCCGGATGCCCTTCCTGCCACCACTCTCCCCCCCCCCCCCCCCCTGGGACGGAATTAGTGTACCCCTGTTGTCTGCGACTAGCGTAATTCATGGAATAGTGCCAACGTGTTCAGATGTCTGCGAGTCGTGTAACTGAGGCGGAACGTGGGGACCAGCCCGGTATTCACCTAGCGGGATGTGGAAAACCGCCTAAAAACCACATCCAGGCTGGCTGGCACACAGACGACGTCGGTAATCCGCCGGGCGGATTCGATCCGGGGCTGGTGCGCCTACCCGAGTCCAGGAAGCAGCGCGTTAGCGCTCTGGGCTAACCTGGAGGGTTTAAAGTTTCGTTTAATAATGTAGGTGATTCGTGCTCTGATTAACTTCAGCTATCAAGCGAATTATGTGGCTGAATTTTACATGTGTAAACCTTATCATGTTTGAAATTAGTTTTCGAAAGGACAGTTTGTCTTCACTTATCTGTCCATGTTAGAATGGCTTCATTGTGTTCTACCGGTTTTCTTGAGCAAAATGAATGGTCACAAGTCTGGTCTGATGATAACCACTCACGATTCGTAGGAATTATTGGGATTTGGTTTGATTGGTGAATTTATCTCCCAGTGACTTCCTGTCTCCAGTAGTAAAGAGTGCTGGGGTTCTAATGTGTTTACCGCAGCAACTGTGTCCCACCCTGTCCAATGACACTCTTTTTTTCTGACGGGATAATGCGTGGAATCTGTGTTAAAAAATAACCATCCCCTGCAAGAAACCATAATATTAAGTTGATTTTGACTTGTGAAATGATTGCCAAGATTTGAGGACAGGTTACCTCGTTTTTAATTAATGTTTTCTTTAATGGAGAATACTTCGTTAGTCTTTTCACTCAGTTGCATTCTGCCACTCCTGTCCAACTCCTGTGCTTATTTACAATAGCTGTCCTGCTTGAGAAATGTCTTTTAAATGATTAACGAAATTCTTTTCCTGATCCATCGTGCTTGGCAACGGCCTTGGTGGATACACCGGTTCCCGTGAGATCACCGAAGTTAAGCGCTGTCGGGCGTGGTCGGCACTTGGATGGGTGACCATCCAGGCCGCCATGCGCTGTTGCCATTTTTCGGGGTGCGCTCAACCTCGTGATGCCAATTGAGGAGCTACTCGCCGAATAGTAGCGGCTTCCGTCAAGAATACCACCTCCGACCGGGAGAGCGATGTACTGACCCCACGCCCCTCCCATCCGCATCCTCCACCGAGGATGACACGGCGGTCAGATGTTCCCGGTAGGCCACTCGTGGCCTGAAGACGGAGTGATCCATCGTGCTTAAGTCACAATAGCCATATTCCATTGGGCATTACAGGTTAGTTGTTGGACCACATTATCTTAATGACTTCAGACGACATTGCACTCAGTGGAACTTACAAATAAGAAGCACAGTAACTTCACCAAATCGGTGACATATGGCAAAAACGAGGACCGGATTTTAATAAAATCCAGTTTCAGGAAGAATCAGTACTCAGACGATCGGTAGCGGTACATAAAAGTAAATATTAAAACCGAAAAAATAACGGGCACCTTTTAGTGCAGTACTTTAGTCGTTGTCCCGGATAGCAGCCAGTGGCAGCAGACATTACGACTACTGCCCACCGCGTCGTTGGATGCCGCCTGGTGCCATTGTGGAGGTGTGACGCGTTAACAACAGTATATAAGCGGGGCAGACACAGACGGGGGATCACCCTAGAGAAGATGGGGATATCCGTTGAGATAAGCGACTTTGATAAAGAACGGGTTATTATTACGTAGAGCCTGTGTACGAGTATCTCGAAAACGGAGAAGCTGGTCAAATGTTCACGTGCTAGTGTCGTGAGCATCTACGGAAAGATGTAGGACAGGCACTAAATGATTCGACGCAACACGACTCTTCACAGACGACGGGGTTTGGAGGTTTGTCCGCTCTGTACAGTAGGATAGACTGTTATCAGTAGTGTCTCTGCCGAAAGAGCACAGGTGTTTCGGAGTATTACCGTACATTGTTGAACATGGAGCTCCGCAGCAGACCACCCCTGCGTGTTCACATGTTGACTGAACGAAATCGTCAATTACGATTGCAGTGGGCACGGGACCATCGGGTTTCGAGCGTCGATCAATGGAAACGTGTCGGTTCCTCGGGTGACTAACGTTTTTCCTACACTAGGTCGGTTGTCGTCTCCACAATCGCCGTCATTGAAGTGAACAGTGGCTGGAAGCATGCAGGGTCGTGGGTTGGTGGGAGCGGTATTATGCTGTGAGAGACATTCTCCTACGCTTGCATGGGATCTTTGGTAGTAACCGAAGATGCACTGACAATTGCCAACCACCTACATCTTTTCATACTAGATGTCTTCCCCGAAGGCAATGTCATCTTTCTGGAGTGTAATTGTCCTTGTCTAGGAGCCAGAACCCTTGTTTCAGTGGTTTGAGGAGCGTTATAGGGAACTCACGTTGATGTCTTGGCTACCAAATTCACCTGATGTTAATCCTATGAAACCCATCTGGGTAGCTACCGGGTGCCATCACCGCGTACGCTAATCAGCGGTCCGCTATTTACGCGAATTACACGACCTATGATTAAAACATCTAATGCCACATACCTCCACAATTCTTCCAACAGACTGACAGATCCCTGGTACACAGAGTCAGCGATGTATTTCGTTCCAAAGAAGGACAAACAAGCTATTAAGCAGGTGGTCATAATGTTTTAGCTGATCAGTGTAGTTAGCATGGACAACCTACTTTAGTCGTTTTTATTAGATTGTAGATACCTTTTGACTGCTTGTGTTAATGGTATACTTCTTGGAAGCTTCCATCTCCTTCTCCGACATATATCTAAGGCAATTATCGGTCGCAAACATAACTGAAGGTAATCGGAATCAGTTTTATTTATTATCACACACGGGGTAAATGGGGCAAATTTAAGGGCTCTGACTACGTGCTTAGTACCCATCCCATATTCGTCTTTCAATTCAAATATAGTCTGATTATTACGCATTTCAATTCAAATGTATAATAATATGTGTATGTGTGTTCAGTAATTCACAAAGAGCAAGAAACATAAATATAGTGGCTGTTCATTTGACATGCATTTCAGACCTATCCGGTACGCACGTGCATAATACCATTTTCACAGTTATAGTGTCGTTCTGTATTGTTTCCCAAGAAAATCACGAAAATGTTGAAACATTGTATATGATAATTATCATTTCTCATTTTTCACACGTGGCAATTAAGCTGAGCCTGTTTAGGCAATCTTTTGCAGCACACTATTTATTTAATAATTACTTATCACAATTTATTCATCTGTATAATTAATTAACGTTCTTCCTATGATTATATTTCCCTACTTTGCTCATCACCTACATTGATTATACATTTCAAATTCGTTTCTACTCCACGTGAAGTTACTCGTCTAAAAGCCAACAGCCTCCAAAGGCTCACGGACCACACGAAAACGCGAGAACCCCGAATTAAAAATCATGTATTGTCAATACCACAATGACCATCTTCTGTCTGCAGGGTATCAAAGAACTTGAACTCAGTAGATATGGTAGGTCTACAAGCTGAACGCAGGTAGAGGTGGATAGCGACTGCACCTGCTGTACATGGACGCTGGAGGAATCGGCCACTTTCCGGAAACAGTTGCAAGCGGCGTTGGCCACGGTTAACAGGTAGCTGCACGGGGTAGCCGTGCGGTCTCGGGTACATTGATTGGCACAGTCCGCGCGGCTCCCCCCGTCGGAGGTTCGAGTCCTCCCTCGGGCATGAGTGTGTGTGTTGTCCTTAGCGTAAGTTAGTTTAAGTTAGCATAAGTAGTGTGTAAGCCTCGGGACCGATGACCAAAGCAGTTTGGTCCCATAGGAATTTACCACAAATTTCCAAATTTTCCAAAACAGTTAACAGGCGTCAGACTGCCGCCCTGGGCTGTGGTGACGTTGAGGCTCCTGCTGCGAAAGCTAGTGTTAGTTTCGCGGTGAGTGAGGAAATATTTTTGAAATTTTGTGCCGAATGGTTCTAATCACACTTGGTACCAGTTAATATGCGTAGTGTGTTCTGACTTTTTTCAAACTAATACTGAATTGATGTGTCTGTCTGTCTGATGGGACAGTATGCGAATTTGGTTGGGGGAAGATTTTTTTTCTAGCGATGGAGGTCCTATCGCTGGTGACACCCTTAAATAGTTAAATACATCTGTACAAAGGGAGTCGGCCGTTGTGGCCAAGCGGTTCTAGGCGCTTCAGTCTGGAACCGCGCGACCGCGTCGGTCGCAGGTTCGAATCCTGCCTCGGGCATGGATGTGTGTGATGTCCTTAGGTTGGTTAGGTTTAAGTAGTTCTAAGTTCTAGAGGACTGATGACCTCAGATGTTAAGCCCCATAGTACTCAGAGCCATTTTGTACAAAGGGAAATGCCCCAACTGTCATGAACCAGAGGAACCTTGAACGTTTCACGTGGTAAAAGAGCTTATTTTGATAAATTAATGTCCTTTTTGCAAAGATCGTCCATAAATCTGTCCATCTATCGATGTTCCTTCCATATTCATGTATGTGGACTGTTACAAATGAACTCTCTTTATCGTCGAATCCTGACAACATATTTTTAAAAAATGAAAAGAACGAATAAAAATTCCTTTACAGTTCGTTAATGCAGGTTCCGAAGATGGTTGTAGCTTTATTGTTATAGTGTCCAAACTATCGACACAGTCTGCCAGGTCCCACGGTGTGCAGAAGCTGTTAGATATTACTTCCCGTTTAGTTGAGGCTCGTTGCTTTCTCTGAATGCTGTACTTCACATTGTGCAACACGATATAGAAATCTTATGAAACCAGATACTGTTTTGTGAAGAACGCAATTTAATACTCACAAATGTTTTTATTGAAGTTGTCTTAATCGCAAAAATTAGTAAGAAGATTGGGTAGTTTTGTAATTCAAGGTTTCTTGAAATTGCAGCAACAAGTCGCCATTTCTTTTATTCTTCAATTTTTATTAACACACTGCCGTTTTCGAACCGCCTAGCGATTAATCATCAGATGGTATTGATTGCTTGCAGCAGTGTGGAAATCGTGCAGCTGTGGCTAGAAGTATAAACGAAACATTTAAGCACAGAGTATTCACATTATGAGGTAGACTTTGTTACATTACTTAGGTTATTAGTACGCGTTGGTTGGTTGTTAGTGCACACGGTGATCTGGAAAACGGGATGAATGTTTTCCAGTGACTTTAATTTTAGTGCACTTCATACACTTTGCCACAGGTAACACGTTTCACATGTTTTACAAAACGTAAACAAAACAAGGAGTATAGCTAAAATTATGTCAAAGAGTTTGTGTTACGGCAGAGAGTCTTCGTGTTCAGCTCTTGTAAAACACACTGGTGATAATAAGTATGTATCTATTTCTCTATTGCAAAAATAGGACGTAATTATAAGGAAAAATTGATACGTGCTCTTTATAAATCTATTAAACAACGAGAATGGAAGATATTACATTGACAGTTTTAGCTCTGAAATTTAGTTTGATATTTTCTGTATGTTCTGTTTAACTAACATTGCTCAATACTTATGAAATAAACAATAAAACATCAAGTGATTCTTCAGTTTCTCCCGGCGTATATGTTGCTCGAACAGTCCTCAGCAAATTTTTAATAGTGAAACGTTAAGCAGGGTGGCATATGGGAGGCGTTTTTTATGTGTGTGTGTGTGTGTGTGTGTGTGTGTGTGTGTGTGTGTGTGTGTGTGCGCGCGCGCGCACTAGAGAAGGAGAGAGAGTGTGTTGAGTCGGTGTGCCATTGTGGAAGAGAGAGAAAGAGACAGAGAGGGGGTAGGAGAGGATCTTTTTTTTAGTTATTTAGTTTAATGATTCTTTGAAATTTTCGAAAAATAGGTTATTCGCTAAGTGCATTTGTTCAGTTAAGATAGTGTGGGGTGATTTATTGTTATGGGCGAAAATCTCTAATTCCAGGAGGTTCATTTGTATGCCTGTCTGCAGTGTGTATGATACGGAGATTTGTTTTGCTGTTTGTAACTGAATGACTGTTTTGTGCTAGGTGGGCTGCAAAACCAGGTTTTCTAAAATTTTTTAAACGTGGTACATCTGCGTTTTCTTTGTATCGAATTTCAAAGTTTCGTCCTGTTTGCCCTGCATAATAGCAGGTGGCTTAGCCGTTCTAGATTTTGAATTATTTTGTTTTGTGTTTTGTTGTTTGTGTGGTAACTTACTTTGACTGTGTTTGGCTTAAACAGTTTTGAAAATTGGTATGAGATGTTACCGAGGAATGGCGTGGAGATATATTTAGTTCCTGCTGGTATTGAGGGATGTGTTGTTGATGCTGTTTGGTCGGCTTTTATCTTTTCATCTGATTTGTCAGCATGGGGAGGGGGGGGGGGTCATGCCTGCATGTCCAAAGGAACACAGCACCGTACTTCTCAGCAACACGGGCACTGCAATATCGTATGATCTGGATAGCTTCACACGTGGAGGGATCATCTGGAAGCTGGAAGAAGGACGAAGTGTGACGAATGTAGTCCAGGAGTTTGGCAACGCTCACAATATTGTTTCACGATCGTGGGAAGCTTTCTGAACAAGACACACTGCTGCCCGAAGGGGAAGAGGTGGTCGACAAATGTCAACTGCAGCAGCAGATACCCGCTGCATTGTGCGACAGGAGAGAGGGGGCCATGTCAAATAGCGGGTGCTACACTACTGGTCATTAATAATCTTCAATAATAATCTTATTTGTCAAGTACTGAATACTGCGCTGATGAATATAAGAATCTAACACTGTATTAATACACTACTGGCCATTAAAATTGCTACACCAAAAAGAAATGCAGATGATGAACGGGTATTCATTGGACAAATATATTATACTAGAACTGACATGTGATTACATTTTCACGCAATTTGGGTGCATAGATCCTGAGAAATCAGTACCCGGAACAACCACCTCTGGCCGTAATAACGGCCTTGATACGCCTGGGCATTGAGTCAAACAGAGCTTGGATGGCGTGTACAGGTACAGCTACCCATGCAGCTTCAACACGATACCACAGTTCATCAAGAGCAGTGACTGGCGTATTGTGACGAACCAGTTGCTTAGCCACCATTGACCAGACGTTTTCAATTGGTGAGAGATCTGGAGAATGTGCTCGCCAGGGCAGCAGTCGAACATTTTCTGTATCCAGAAAGGCCCGTACAGGACCTGCAACATGCGGTCGTGCGTTATCCTGCTGAAATCTAGTGTTTCGCTGGGATCGAATGAAGGGTAGAGCAGCCGCGCGGGATTATCCGAGCGGTCTAAGGCGCTGCAGTCATGGACTGTGTGGCTGGTCCCGGCGGTGGTTGAAGTCCTCCCTCGGGCATGGGTGTGTGTGTTTGTCCTTAGGATAATTTAGGTTAAGTAGTGTGTAAGCTTATGGCTGATGACCATAGCAGTTAAGTCCCATAAGATTTCACACACATTTGAACAATTTTTTTTGAAGGGTAGAGCCACGGTCGTAACATATCTGAAATGTAACGACCACTATTCAAAGTACCGTCAATGCGAACAAGAGGTGACCGAGACGTGTAACCAATGGTACCCCATACCATCACGTCAGGTCGTACACCAGTATGGCGATGACGAATACACGCTTCCAATGTGCGTTCACCGCGATGTCGCCAAACGCGGATGCGACCATCATGATGCTGTAAACAGAACCTGGATTCATTCAAAAAAGTGACGTTTTGCCATTCGTGCACCCAGGTTCGTCGTTGAGTACACCATCGCAGGCGCTCCTGTCTGTGATGCAGCGTCTAGGGTAACCGCAGCCATGGCCTCCGAGCTGATAGTCCATGCTGCTGCGAGCGTTGCGGAACTGTTGGTGCAGATGGTTGTTGTCTTGCAGACGTCCCCATCTGTTGACTCAGGGATCGAGACGTGGCTGCACGATCGGTTACAGCCATGCGGATAAGATGCCTGCCATCTCGACTGCTAGTGATACGAGGCCGTTGGGATCCAGCACGGCGTTCCGTATTACCCTGCTGAACTCACCGATTCTATATTCTGCTAACAGGCATTGGATCTCGACCAACGCGAGGAGCAATGTCGCGATACGATAAACCGCAATCGCAATAGGCTAAAATCCGACCTTTATCAAAGTCAGAAACGTGATGGTACGCATTTCTCCTCGTTACACGAGGCATCTCAACAACGTTTCACCAGGCAACGCCGGTCAACTGCTGTTTGTGTATGAGAAATCGGCTGGAAACTTTCCTCATGTCAACACGTTGTAGGTGTTGCCACCGGCGCCAACCTTGTGTGAATGCTCTGAAAAGCTAATAATTTGCGTATCACAGCATCTTCTTCCTGTCGGTTAAATTTCGCGTCTGTAGCACGTCGTCTTCGTGGTGCAACAATTTTAATGGCCAATGGTGTATTACCACCACAATTATCGGGACTGAAAGGGCACTGAGTTTCATGCACCACACGTCGACTGCTTTGCAAGGCGACCAGTAAGTTGTGTTCCGTTGACACCAGCACACTGGCGCCACCGTTAGAGCTGTGCCAAGAGGAGTGGCCAACGATGTATGGGGTCGCGTGCTCTTCTCGGATGAGAGTAGATTCAATTTGAGTGGTGATTCTGGACATACCTTCATATGGCGACATGTGGGAACATGTAATGCACCCAGAAGGATTGTCAAGTGTGATCGTTTTGGTCCTCTGGGTGTTATGTTCTGCACATGTGTAATTTTGCATGGGCGTACTGATTTCCAAATCTTTGAACACGGCACACACACCACACCATTCAACGTTATTGTGACACTATTCTTCTTCGCCACATCCGTGCTTTCATGGGTGCATTTGTTCCTAACTTCATTTTTATGGGTGACAATGTGCGACCGCATCGAATAGCGCAGTTGGATCATCGGCGAAGGGGCTGGGCTGCCCGTTCCCCCAACTTGAATCCCATCCATCACATGTGGTATGGGGTGGGCAAACGTACAGTAGCAAGTCCATATGCACCAACGACTATCCAGCATTTGTCAGTCTCGCTTGTGGAGGATGGAATACCTTACCACTAGAACTACTTACCAGTCACTGACATGTTGCAAAGCTAACATTGCCATCGGTGGTGATTACCCATCCTATAAGTAGAATGTCCGACAGTCTGTAATGTCCAGGAGACCATTATGAATCGCGCTGTCTTCGGTGTAAATATTATCTCTTAATAAAAGTGTCATTTCTGTTTGTCTCACTGTGTAGGTTTTTGAATTACCTTCTGTAGTACACTATATCAGTTATTTCTATGTACAGTGTAGCGTTCGCTGTGTTATTCAGTGGTTTAGTATTTAAGTAATTTGTAAATGAAAATGATAATGTTATTTCATTACAGTGAGTAATCACAAAATAATTTTTTCTCCCGGCTAGAGAAATGCAAGTTAACGCTGTGTTTAAGTGTTGTCTGTAAGTTGTGTAAGTGTCACTAAATCACAGTACCTACAACAGATTCTATACAACTATTGATTATGATGGAAACAGTTATCTTCATCAAAATGATCATTAAAACCCCCGAATATCAGCCACGCACAACTCTGACGTATGTTACCTGAAACAATATTCTTCGCAACTCGTGAGTAATTAATTTCGGCTCCATACATCAGCAAGATAAAGTTTGTTATATGGATCGTGCTATGAGCATTGTTTTTAAAGAGCCAATCTGATTCAAATTATTTTCATTGAAATGAGTTCGAGACCACCGGTGCACATTTATTTTTACACATTTTTATTACCTTCGGCATTTATGTCTGCAGAGTTGCGTGATTTGAATTTGCCGTTACGATAGTTGTTAAATTGACAGAGACTTTATATTGTTAGAGCAAATTTCATTTTAACAGGATAAGTATTTGAATTAATTCCGATCAAAGTTTACTTTTATATTATGCACTATTTAGACTAATTTTCATCAAGCAAACCTTTGATACTTTCGTAAGAAACACATATAAAAATGCGATACAAATCGCTATCATCAATGGCTGCGCTCCTTGCAGCGGAAAGAAATAATTAACACAGATAATCTTTATTGAGAGAGGAATTAAAGTTACAAATAATTATTCACTCATATTTATAATAATAATGAACCCTATTCTCAAGTAATAATTAACAAATAATTACAATTTCTTAACAGACCTCAATTTGATAGGCGTCTTGCGTCCTCAACCTACAAAAGCCAACCAAAAAAAGGTAAAAACAAAGGAAGACGAACGCAGATCATAAAAGGAATTTACAGTTATCATTGTCTTTGTATGATACACATCGATATGTCCAATTACATCATAAAAATGGTTCAAAAATAGCTCTGAGCACTATGGGACTTAACTTCTGAGGACATCAGTCACCTAGAACTTAGAACTACTTAAACCTAACTAACCTAAGGACATCACACACATCCATGCCCGAGGCAGGATTCGAACTTGCGACCGTAGCGGTCCCGCGGTTCCAGACTGAAGCGCCTAGTACCGCTCGTCCACTCTGGCCGCCCAATTACATAATAAAATATTATATAAATAATATTTATCATCGTTTTGTTTTATTTCACTGTTTTTCTATATGTCGGATAGATAATGTTTATAACTGTTAGAGGCATATTTCCTCACTGTAGCTAAAATTTATCTCGTGGATGTTACAACAGTCTGAGCTTCATCGAGCTGTGTGGTTTGGCAGTGGCACATCATGGCAAATTTACTCTCTTACTTACGTTTCGCATACAAGGGTATACAAGATCATCTATCTATGAAGTGCATGCTGTTTATGTGTTTACAAAGCTGAATATTCATTCTGCCAAAGCACTCCGTTTAAAGTTGTTGGGGCATCCCGTATGTCAGCTATTTCACAGTTTTGACAGCTTGACAAAGAGGAAACGGCTGAAGGATCGACAGAAAAGCAACACCTGCAACTCTTAACTTCTCCCCTTCGCGAGTCTCTCGTAACAGAGTGAATAATACAGATCGTTTAAAAAAATTAATTCACCGTAGGAAAGCACGCTTAAACAGGCGAGCCAGAGGCGCTGTAAAAAATTCAAAGTGATTTTAAATTTCAGCGGCCAGTGCGTAGTTACTCGCGGGGCAAGGTGCGCGCCGCTAAACAAATGGGTTTCTCGCGTGGCTTCCGCGGAAATGACGCACCCCGGGGTCTGTTTAGGGGGCGCGCAACGTGGCACCGACAAATCGCCGGGAATTAGAAACGTATCGACACGTCGTTCCAAATTAATAAGTCCGCCGTCGTGAGAAGAGCGCAGCGCCTCGTCATTAGAGCGGCAATTTGTGGGCGGTGAGATTGCCGCTGCCGGATGCGCAGGAGCGCGGGCAAAAGACCACCCTGCGACCTCGCGCGACACTGACAAATCGGAACAATTCCGTAGATTAGGCGTGCCGCTGCGCTCGGCCGAATATTGAAAGCGGCCAACTCACCCGCTCGGAACCCCACGGCCGGGGCGGTGCCAGCAAATTGTAGATGCCGCAGGCAGGCGGGACGTAATTTCCGGGATAATCACCGGTGCTCGCCGGCCGCCTCCGCTCTTCACTTGTTTTCAATTTCCTCCGCCATTTGTCCGATCTGTCGTTGCGCCGCGATACGAGTCTTCACTACGGTACCGCGGGAAGGTGCGTCCTCTCCACTTTTGAGGCGCGTGGCTATATGCTATCTGATCGAAAGTACCCGGAAACCTATTAGTAGACATTAGTAAGGGGGATGTCCACCTTTCGCCTTTATGACGTCTTGAACTTTCCTGCGGAAACTTTCGATGAGGTGCCTGGCAGCCCATTCCTCCTCAAGAGCCGGAACCCGTGAAGGTTAGACACAGGAGTCTGCAGCGAAATCGATCTTCTAACTCATCCCAAAGGTATTCCATTGGGTTCAGGTCGGGACTCTGGACAGGTGAGCAATGTGAGGTACATATGATTAAAGTTTCCTCGAGACATTTGAGTCTACGATAATAATGTAAGCTGAAGAAATAAATTAAAATTTGTACCAAGGCCAGAGCTCCTTGTTTACTACGCAGGTATGCTAACCACTACACCACCAAATCATTGTAGCTGACATAACAGCACGGACTACTGTCGTCCAGCGCCCTGCCTAACACAACCTTCAATTCAGTAAGTAAGGAAACCTGGGTTCGAGTCCTGACCATGGTAGAGATTCAATTCATTTCTTCAGCTTCCGTCATTATCGTACATTTGAGAAATGTTATTGTCTAGAAACCACTGCCTGCCATATGCTGTTCTGTAACAGGATGCATTGCCCTGATGATGTAATCATCATCTCCGAGCTATTCCGCTCCAGTACGTAGTATACAGTGCCGTAAAATGTATTCATACCGTTTCGCATTTAGCATGTTTTTAACCGCAATAAGTGGACCACACCCTAACCACGGGAGACATACCCATAAGTACCATCACTTCCAATGAGCCGCCCGCTGTGGCCGATCGGTTCTAGGCTCTTCAGTCCGGAATCGCACTGCTACTACGGTCGCAGGTTCGAATCCTGCCTCGGGCACGGATGTGTGTGATATCCTTAGGTTAGTTATGTTTAAGTAGTTCTAAGTCCAGGGACTGCTGACCTCACATGTTAAGTCCCATAGTGCTTACAGCCATTTGAACTTCACCGTTGGCCCTGCACATGATGGCAGGTACCGTTCTAGAGGCATTCGCCAAACCCAAACTCTAACCGTTGGATCGCATTGCCACAGAGTATAAACCAGCTTTGCTGGCTACGTTTCAGTTACTTAACTTGCTGATAATGGACGATTTGATTGAGTTGTGTAACACTTGTTTGTTGCAATTCCATCTATCTAAAATAACATATGGATCCAATTTTACGAACAGCAGGTAATTTATGTCTTGTTAACAAAAGGCCGGCCGAAGTGGCCGTGCGGTTAAAGGCGCTGCAGTCTGGAACCGCAAGACCGCTACGGTCGCAGGTTCGAATCCTGCCTCGGGCATGGATGTTTGTGATGTCATTAGGTTAGTTAGGTTTAACTAGTTCTAAGTTCTAGGGGACTAATGACCTCAGCAGTTGAGTCCCATAGTGCTCAGAGCCATTAGCCATTTGTTAACAAAAAATAACGTAGCCTAAAGGTAATAAATAGTTTGAAAATACTAATACTGCATCACAACACAGGTAAAATCGATATCGGTTTACTACCCAAATTGTAACATAAGACATAATATGGCTACCACAGTTACATAATGGATTGTTGAAACTGAAATTAACTGACTTTACGCTTAACACTGCTTTGATTTCACAAAACTGGTTATGGAACTTGACATTGCAATGTTTCTGGAACAGTTAGCAAATCAAAATATTGCGGTTTTCTCATATGAGTTCCGTGGAATGTACATCAGCAACAATGTCTTAATTATTTGTGTTAACTACTGTACAAATACATTGTTCCTTTTGTTCCTAACATAAATCCTGTGTCTGTCCATAAGGCTGTATGGTAATGATTATCACTTTTCTGCTTATAAATTCCAGAAATGATAAACTGGGCATTGTTTACATTATATTTTTAGTTTGTTCTGCAAGATCAGTATAAATTAATTAGAATTCGTCTTAATTGGTGACAGGTCATCTTAAGTCAACTTATTCTCATCAGTAAAATAATCCAACACCGTTACAATTCAAGCTCTTGGGCCTATGTAAATTCTTGTAAACATCACGTGGTAGTACCACGTTCTCTGGTATGTCAGAAATCATATTTATCGTTAAATATTGCCCTCTTCTGCTACAATACACACTATCCAGTTCCCTTGCTCCTTACACCCCGTCAAGCATTGCTCAGCACTTACTACAGAAATGTTTGTGTTATGAGGAAGTGCTCGACCATTGTAGCCCATTGTTTTCAACTTCCTACACATAGCCATTGGCCTAGGGACACTGTTGGTAGCACTTCGGAACTCACAAGTCATTCCGTCCTATGATTTGATGTGATTTACTTACACACAATGTTCGAAGGTCCCTGTCCTCCAGTACATCAGGTTTGCCTAGTCTTGGTTTAGCTATTTGTTCCTTCTCGTTTCACTCCATAATTAAATCACTAACAGTCGACTTGGACTGCTTTAGAAGCGTCGAAATGTTCCTGATAGATTTGTCACTCAGAGTGACATCCAGTCACTAGTCTCCGTTCGAACTGAGCTATCCTGACCAACCCATTCTACTGTTACTGTTACTCTGTGTGGTGTCACCGCCAGACACCACACTTGCTGCTAGGTGGTAGCCTTTAAATCGGCCGCGGTCCGTTAGTATACGTCGGACCCGCGTGTCGCCACTATCAGTGATTGCAGACCGAGCGCCGGCACACGGCAGGTCTAGTCTAGAGAGAGACCCCCTAGCACTCGCCCCAGTTGCACAGCCGACTTTGCTAGCGATGGTTCACTGTCTGCAGACGCTCTCAATTGCAGCGATGACAGTTTAGCATAGCCTTCAGCTACATCATTTGCTACGACCTAGCAAGGCGCCATATTCAGTTACTATAAGAATGTATTCTGAACAGATAATATTGTGAATCATGTACCGTCAAGAGCGACGTTCATCATTAATGGATTAAAGTTAAGTATCAAACTAATTACGTCCGCTTTCTGAATTCTAATTCCTTGTCATGTTCCAGACCTCACGTCAGTATAGTTCTTCCTTCCTCACGCCAACCTGGATGAGCTAAAACGCGTGCATTTCGGCCTCCACCAGTAACACGGTGTTGGCTCTTCTGCCAACACAACACTCTGCTGTCGGCACAGTACTCCATGTCTCCTTTTATACTGGAGGGTCCGCCACTAGTGACGTCTAGTAGTCAATTCTGTGTTCGGATACTTTTGATCAAATTGTGTATGCCCAGGAATCCAGGCTCAAATGTTAGTCGAACACACTGGGCTCTTTGGAGCACTGTAGGTTGTGTGAAAGTGGTAGCAGGTAGTCATGTGACTCCACACTCGACGTAATTCTTGGCAATGAAGTGCGCCAGATGGACGTGCGAGAGAGGACTACCAGAACGGGTCGACGTGGCTCTGTGACAGAATCACAGGAAGCAGCTATCGTCTTTGGCTCACATTGTGAATGAAGTTGTCCCACTTTGTGATGTATCAGTGCGGACCGTCCACTGTGTCTACACGAACAAGTGTCTCACTTGCAGCAACTTCCTACTAATTAACATCCCCTCAGTTCGGCAGCTCTACATGATCTAGTAATCGATGGGTGGCTTCAGTGGGATAGGGCGTTGCTGAAAAACTTGTCATCTTTCTCGCTGAACTGAGATCGCTGTGAAAGCCTGAGGCGTTCATATACTGAAGCACCTCAATGAGTCCTCAGATGTGATCTACTTTTTGTCCGTTGTGCATAGAATATTTCTCATGATAAGGAGACTTGAGATATCGGCTTTGCTTAAATTGTGGGCTATAATTGCGACGAATGAACATAACAGAGAGACAACATCCCTTCGTTATTTGCGGACTTAATTACTGCCTAACCACGAAACCTTTCTTGACGGATTTGTTGTATGAAATGTTCTGGCTACACTTGTCGCATTAATTCTCTATAAAAATCCGAGCTTTCGACAATATGCAGCATGTTGTTTGTTACTATCGAAAAAGTGACGGAATCAGGTCAGTGCAAATAATGTGGGTGAGACTGGGGCGTCTACATCCAGATCTACATCTACATGTATACTCTGCAAATCACATTTTAATGCCTGGCAGAGGTTTCATCGAACCACCTTCACAACTCTCTATTATTCCAATCTCGTATAGCGCGGGGAAAGAATGAACACCTATATCTTTCCGTACGAGCTCTGATTTCCCTTATTTTATCGTGGTGATCGTTCTTCCCTATGTAGGTCGGTGTCAAAACAATATTTTCGCAGTCCGAGGAGAAAGTTGGTGATTGGCATTTCGTGAGAAGATTCCGTCGCAACGAAAAACGCCTTTCTTCTAATGATTTCCAGCCCAAATCCCGTATCATTTCTGTGACACTCTCTCCCATATTTCACGATAATACAAAACGTGCTGCCTTTCTCTGAACTTTTTGAAGTACTCCGTCAGTCCTATCTGGTAAGGATCCCACACCGCGCAGCAGTATTCTAAAAGAGGACGGACAAGCGTAGTGTAGGTAGTCTCCTTAGTAGGTCTGTTACATTTTCTAAGTGTCCTGCCAATAAAACGCAGTCTTTGGTTAGCCTTCCCCACAACATTTTCTATGTCTTCCTTCCAATTTAAGTTGTGTAATTGTAGTACCTAGGTATTTAGCTGAATTTTCGCCTTTTAGATTAGACTGATTTATCGTGTAACCGAAGTTTAACAAGTTCCTTTTAGCACTCATGTCGATGACCTCACTCTTTTCGTTATTTAGTGTCAACTGCCACATTTCGCACCATTCAGATTTTTTTTATAAATCGTTTTGCAGCTTGGTTTGATCTTCTGATGACTTTATTAGTCGATAAACGACAGTATCATCTGCAAACAACCGAAGCCGGCTGCTCAGATTGTCTCCAAAATCGTTTATATCGATAAGGAACAGCAAATGGTCTATAGCAGTACCTTGTTGAACGCCAGAAATCACTTCTGTTGTACTCGATGACTTTCCGTCAATTACTACGATCTGTGACCTCTCTGACAGGAAATCACAAATCCAGTCACATAACTGAGACGATATTCCATAAGCACGCAGTTTCACTACCAGTCGCTTGTGTGGTACAGTACGTTTGACCACTTTTATCTTGATTTTTTCTAGTTTGTATTTTCAAATTTTCCATTTATCTCTTTATGTGGAAACATTGGTACGTTGATTCAGTACCTTTGCAACTAGATAATTGAGTCATCTCACTACTTGTCTGCTCATGAAAAAGCTGTTTAGTACTGTTATAGCGCCTGGGCCAACCTAACTCACCAATTTGGCCGAACAGTTAAGGCAAATTGGGCAAAATGCCTATCATTTAATTTAGTTACGACGTTGGTTAACTAACTGAAAATATGATGACAAAAAATACGATCATAAATTGTGTTTTCATTTTTACAATAACAGTTTGATAGGAAAGTATGGTTCAAATGGCTCTGAGCACTATGGGACTTAACATCTATGGTCATCAGTCCCCTAGAACTTAGAACTACTTAAACCTAACTAACCCAAGCACAGCACACAACACCCAGCCATCACGAGGCAGAGAAAATCCCTGACCCCGCCGGGAATCGAACCCGGGAACCCGGGCGTGGGAAGCGAGAACGCTACCGCACGACCACGAGATGCGGGCTAGGAAAATATGTCCAGAATTTTTATCATTCGTCGTCTGAATGCCCGATAGGATCTTCACAGTTTGAACATTCTGAAAAAAGTTGCTTGCCGTCATGTTTAACGGAAAACAGATGTGCCCACCGCTTACTGCTTGTGCACTGAATCCATTCATCATCTGTAGTGCTGTGAGAAATGGTTTGACTCCTCAGACGCAAGGGATCGTCTTCATCTCGAAGAACCTCCTTAGGACGCCTGATTCCTTTCTGCGTTTTATTTGAGGAGTTAATTACCTTGACCATTGCCACTTTTTTTCTTTAAAGCTTTTTCTTTTCGCTGTGGAGACTCGTTGTTCGCACTGTAACGCATCTTTCACCTGAAACGCATCTTTCACTGGAGTGCTTGTCAGTATTTCTGATGTTCCTTTTGGTTTGTTTGCTGCCTTTTTTTCTTGGTTGCGGTTTCTCAAATGGCCTGACTTCTTCAGGCGTTGGGTAGCACGGCTAGTTAGGCGATGTGACGTTTAACTTGATAGGTGTTGCTACTTACAGCATAAAAAGTATGTGTCGTCGAACAGAACTTAGTCACTACCTATGCAGTCCGATACTGGTGTTCAAATCCACGGCTGGTCGTCTTCATTTAGGATTATGTGTTCTTGAGCAGTCGAAGCACATAAACTACAACCACAGCATTAGGCTACGGTGTATCCGTTATGTTCGAAGGCATCGCTGAAAATATTTTAGAAAAGATCAAACGTCGCATAGATGTTAACAGGTTTAAAATCAGTGCAGGACACAATGTACTTACGTAAAAATTGCACTGAGTGTCATCTACACTTTGACTACATTGGGCCTGTTAAAAAACTTACTTACAAAAAGACGGGCAGGTTGGCCATATGGGCCGACCTGTCCCTATTGAAGTGGGCTATTGTGCCCCATCGTGATACTGGAGTTATTTTAGTTCGTTTATGAAACCGTTTTAAACTTTATCATAACATACAACATCAAAATAATCCCTAATCTATGGACTTGTTTAGTGCGACTGTTCTCCTCGAGTACACAACAAAATATCTTGAGCAAAAATGGTTCAAATGGCTCTGAGCACTATGGGACTTAACTTCTGAGGTCATCAGTCTCCTAGAACTTAGAACTACTTAAACCTAACTAACCTAAGGACATCACACACATCCATGCTCGAGGCAGGATTCATACCTGCGACCGTAGCGGTCACGCAGTTCCAGACTGTAGCGCCTAGAACCGCTCCGCCACTCCGGCCGGCTATCTTGAGCAAGCAAACTTTACTTACACTAAGAAGGCAAGATGAAATGCGTGCCATTCCTCGCTCTAAAGTCTGACAGCACTGATGTGTTGTGGAAAGCAGTTTTTCCAACCCTCCAAAATTAGATAAGCTAAATGTGTCCAGAATAACAAGTAGCACGAATTTATATTTGTTTTCTTAGTTTGCAATCTACTGGACGTTATAACAATACAAACAATTGACTGTGAATGTATAATATTATTTGAATTACATGTCCTTGATAATACAGAAACAATAGGCCTGCACTCTTCAAATATTAAAACGGATGATATCACTATAAATATTAATTTAAACATTAATTTCTGTCCATGAAATCCATATTTAGTATAGCTCCATCCAAAATATCTGGTTCGCTGTTCCTCCTCTCAGTACAGTCGCTACCTCTTCATTTATCACAGTTGAGATGCGTACGACTTCAGATTCATCCCGCATAAACCGAGGGCACGCGGCTTTACTATATGGCTAAATGATGTTGGCGTCCTCTTGGGTAAAATATTCCGGAGGTAAAATATTCCCCCATTCGGATCTCCGGGCGGGGACTACTCTGAAGGATGTAGTTATCAAGAGAAAGAAAAGTGGCGTTCTATGGATCGGAGTGTGGAATCTCAGATCACTTAATCGTACAGGTAGGTTAGAAAGTTTAGAAAGGGAAATGGATAGGCTGAAATTAGAAATAGTGGAAATAAGTGAAGTTCGGTGGCAGGAGGAACAAGACTTCTAGTCAGGTGAATTCAGGGTTATAAATACAAAATCAAATAAGGGTAATGCAGGTGTAGGTTTAATAATGAATAGAAATAGGAATGCGGGTAAGCTACTACGAACAGCATAGTGAACGCATTATTGTATCCAAGATAGACACGAAGCCCACGCCTACCACAGTAGTACAAGTTTATATGTCAACTAGCTCCGCAGATGACGAAGAGATTGAAGAAATGTATGGTGCGATAAAAGAAATTAGTCAGGTAGTTAAGGGAGACGAAAATTTAGTATTCATGGGGGACTTGAATTCTATAGTAGGAAAAGGAAGAGAAGGAATAGTAGTTGGTGAATAAGGACTGCGGGTAAGGAATGAAAGAGGAAGCCGGCTGCTAGAATTTTGCACAGAGCATAGCTTAATCATTGGTTTAAGAATCATGAAGTAAGGTTGTGTACGTGGAAGAGGCATGGAGACACTGGAAGATTTCAGATGTATTACATAATGGTAAGACAGAGATTCAGGAACCAGGCTTTAAATTGTAAGACATTTCCAGGGGCAGATGTGGACTCTGACCACAATTTATTGTTTATGAACTGTAGATTAAAACTGAAGAAACCGTAAAAAAGTAGGAGTTTAAGGAGATGGGACCTAGATAAAGTGAAAGAACCAGAAGTTGTAGAGACTTTCAGACAGAGCATGAGGAAACGATTGACAAGAACATGGGAATGAAATATAGTAGAAGAAGAATGAGTAGCTTGGAGGGATGAAATAGTGAAGGCAGCAGAGGATCAAGTAGGTAAAAAGACGAGAGCTAGTAGAAATCCTTGGGAACAGAAGAGATATTCGATTTAATTGATGAAAGGAGAAAATATAAAAATGCAGTAAATGAAGCAGGTGAAAAGGACTACAAACATCTCAAAAATGAGATCGACAGGAAGTGTAAAATGGCTAAGCAGGTTTAGCTAGAGGACAAATGTAAGGATGTAGAGGTATATATCACTAGGGGTAGGATAGATACTATCTTCAGGAGAATTAAAGAGACCTTTGCAGAAAAGAGAACCGTCGGTATGAATATCAAGAACTCAGATGGAAAGCCAGTCCTAAACAAAGAAGGGAAAGCAGCAGAAAAGTGTAAGGAATATGTAGAGGGTGTATACAAGGGCGATGTACTTGAGAGAAATATTATGGAAATAGAAGATGACGTAGATGAAGATGAAATTGGAGATACGATACTGTGTGAAGAATGTGACAGAGCACTGAAAGACCTAAGTCGAAACAATGCCCCTGGAGTAGACAGCATTCCATTAGATCTACTAATAGCGTGGGAAGAGCCAGCTATGACAAAACTCTACCATCTGGTGAGCATGATGTATGAGATAGGCGAAATACCTTGAGACTTCAAGAACAGTATAATACTTCCAATCCCAGAGAAAGCAGTCCGCCCCGGTAGCTGAGTGGTCAGCGTGACAGACTGTCAATCCTAAGGGCCCGGGTTCGATTCGCGGCTGGGTCGGAGATTTTATCCGCTCAGGGACTGGGTGTTGTGTTGTCCTAATCATCATCATTTCATCCCCATCGACGCGCAGGTCGCCGAAGTGGCGTCAAATCGAAAGACCTGCACCAGGCGAACGGTCTACCCGACGGGAGGCCCTAGCCACACGACATTTCCATTTATAGAAAGCAGGAGTTGACAGCTGTGAAAATTACCGAACTATCAGTTTAATAGGTCACGGCTGCAAAATACTAACACGAACTCTTTACAAACGAATAGAAAATCTGCTAGATGCCGACCTTGGGGGAAGTTCAGTTTGGATTCTGTAGAAATGTTGGAACACGCGAGGTAATGCTGACCCTACGACTTATCTTAGAAGATACAAGCGGATTAACGAAAGGCAAATCTTCGTTTCTAGCATTTGTAGACTTAGCGAGAAGCTTTTGACAATGTTAGTTGGAACACTGTTTTTCAAATTCTGAAGGTGGCAGGGGTAAAATACAGGGAGCGAAAGGCTATTTACAATTTGTACAGAAACCAGATGGTAGTTATAAGAGTCGAGGGGCATGAAAGGGAAGCAGTGGTTGGGAAGGGAGTAAGACAGGGTTGTAGCCTGTCCCCGATGTTATTCAATCTGTATATTGAGCAAGCAGTAAAGGAAACAAAAGGAAAATTTGCAGTAGGAATTAAAATCCATGGAGAAGAAATAAAAACTCTGAGGTTTGCAGATACCATTGTAATTCTGTCAGAGACAACAAAGGACCTGGAAGAGCAGTTGAACGAAAATGACAGTGTCTTGAAAGGAGGATATAAGATGAACATCAACAAAAGGAAAACGAGGATAATGGAATGTAGTCGAATTATATCAGGTGATGCTGAGGGAATTAGTTTAGGACATGAGACACTCAAAGTAGTAGATGAGTTCGATATTTGGGGAGCAAAATAACTGATGGTGGTCAAAGTAGAGAGGATATAAAATGTAGGCTGTCTGTGGCAAGGAAAGTGTTTCTGAAGAAGAGAAATTTGCTAAGATCGATTATGGATTTAAGTGTTAGGAAGCCTTTTCTGATAGTATTTGCATGGAGTGTAGCCATGTATGGAAGTGAAACATGGACGATAAATAGTTCAGACAAGAAGAGAATAGAAGCTTTCAAAATATGGTGCTACAGAAGAATGCTTGAGAGCAGATGGGTACATCACGTAACTAATGAGGAGGTACTGAACAGAATTGGGGAAAAGAGATATTTGTGGCACAGCTTGACTAGATGAAGGGATAGATTGGTAGGGCATATTCTGAGGCATCAAGGGATCACCAATTTAGTATTGGAGGGAAGCGTGGAGGGTAAAAAAGTCGTAGAGGGAGAGCAAGAGATGAATACACTAAGCAGATTCAGATGGATGTAGGTTGCAGTAAGTACAGGGAGATGAAGAAGCTTGCACAGGTTAGAGTAGCATAGTTTCCTTCATTATTGGGAAGTTTTGACATTGCTGATGTCAGCTATGTTGCAACAGCGTTTACTGTAACACTCTTAACCATTTACATTTCTTAGTTACGTCTTGTTCTCGTAACTGCCTTTTCTGACGAGCACGGAACGCAACCGACACAGCTTTAGTTTCCTGTATGTGCTTATTGATTTTAAAATAAATTTTGATGGACTATTGAAATGTGTTTTGCATTCTCATTTCAATGTAAATAATATTCCGTTAATCATGTATTTTGGTCCTTTCCCTTAGTCAAGCAAATGAAAGCCAGAAAAATGCGAAATGATCGTGAAAAAAACCGTACTTGCGGACCCCAGTTAAATCACTCATTTACCAGCTAAATAGTATTAAAAAGAAGCCAGAGTTATTTCTAAAACAAGCTGATTTGGCAACGCTGGTGGAAAGGTGACGGTATTGTTGCTACGAACCTCCTTGATAAGTGGCGTATTCTAGCGGCAGTTTCACGAAAGAATACCAATTGGTGACCGTGCTCTTATGACCAATGTGCCCCGGTATCCCATACTAGTGCTCACTATGAAATATACACTATTGTTTGTTAAAATTGTAATACTCGGAAGTAATAGTCTGAATTTCTCCGAAATCGGAAGCTTTGTAGAACAGTAGAGCCATAAGAAGTGCAAAGACTGCAAAGAAACGTTACACACGAAGACCCAGTAACGCCCTCTTCTGTCTGAGCGGACGTATCAGTGTTACGTCATACTTAGTGCACAGCCGTCAAACGAAGTGAAAACGTGCAAGCACGTACCGGTACGCATTGTCAACGAAAAAGGGCACAGTGTCATTGTGAGTGTATATGAGTGAGTTTTAACAGGGCAGAATGATTGGTCTCACACTACAACACCGCACCTTGTACAGGATACATTCGGGGAGGACGACGGTTCAATCCCACGTCCGGCCATCCTGATTTAGGTTTTCCATGATTTCCCTAACTCGCTCAAGGCAAATGCCGGGATGGTTCCTTTGAAAGGGCACGGCCGACTTCCTTCCGCGTCCTTCCCTAAAACCGATGGGACCGATGACTTCGCAGTTTGGTCTCTTCCCCCAAAACAACCCAACCCAGGACACATTACTTCGATAGTGATGCGTTCGTGGAACCAGTGGGTAGACGAGGGTTTTACACAGAGACAAGCGGGCACTGGACCAAGAAATGTGATCTCACCTTGGGATGATAGCCGTCCTGCCCTCATGGCTATAACCTACAAAAAAAAAACTTCTTCGCACTGGTGGCTCGATGTTGGAGCAGAGCAACGGGTATGGACATGTCTGCTGGCATGGTGGCATGCATACCACTGCGTCGGCTTCCATTGACTAAAATACGCCTTCGCCTCAGACTGAAATGGGCACGTGAATGCCATCACTGACGTGTTGAGTGGCAAAAGGTAGTGTTCTCGGAGGTATCCCGCTTGAGTTGTCCTCGGTGATCACCGCGTAAGTGTTCGAGACTGCAGTGATGACCGCGATTGGGCAGACCACATTGTTGCGCAGACAAACACCAAGTTTGATGGTTTACGGCGCCACTGGCTATAAAATGCTACCTCGTCTTCTACATATGGAAGGCAACCTGAACGGCAATCGTTATGTTTGAGAAGTTTTAGATTTCGAGGCACTGCCTCTCCCTCAAGCGATTCAACGCGCCATATTTCAACAGGACAATCCCCGGATTCATGTGGTGCGGATTGAGGTAGCCCTTTGCGAAGAAATGTCTGTGATGTGGTCGGTCGGCAACTTGTTCCTTCTGTTCCTCATGAAACCACTGTCAGTGATTTGTGGACGCAACGACAAACTGTGTAGCAGTGTGCCCCTCATCACCATAACCAGACTCTTTCGGATTCCATGCCACGGCGTCTAGAGGATTTGTCCCTGACAGCAGCGCCTGGTGCCTTCACACTGTACGCAGTTCTCACAATCACAGTGCACGTACAGTTCTGTAATTCTGATACTTTGTATAAGGCCGTGTCTCTAATTTGTGAAACAGATTTCATTGTAATCGCATGTTTCTTTCTGGGTGCTGCAATTTTCAGAAACAGTAGCGTATTAGGAATATCTATGGAATGAGTATTCAGGTGTGCAAAATAGTATTTTTGCGTCAATATACACTACCTGTCAGCACCTGATTTTGTTGCACTTACCTATGAAAGGAGCCGTTCCACCTCTCACGTATTTCGATTTGCATCCGCAGCACCAACAATTACTACTGTTGTTACTAATAAATAACTGTTTAAAACCACGACGAATAAGTATAACAGAAAAGCTTCAAATATAAAGCGTCAAATGTAAACAAACAGTATTATAGAGGAGATACATGACAGTTTCAGTTTGATGTTGATGACGAGGGTGGTACGCTAGGCTCGTCACTGATTCCATAGATACTCCTACTCTATGACTGCGACCAAAGAGCCGGCCGCGGTGGTCTAGCGGTTCTAGGCGCGCAGTCCGGAACCGCGCGACTGCTACGGTCGCAGGTTCGAATCCTGCCCCGGGCATGGATGTGTGTGATGTCCTTAGGATAGTTAGGTTTAAGTAGTTCTAAATTCTAGGGGACTGATGACCACAGATGTTAAGTCCCATAGTGCTCAGAGCCATTTGAACCATTTTTTTGCGACCAAAGATGACATTTGTGCCAACGATCAAACTTCATCCTCAGGGTCTTCATGCGTCATACATCACTCATACCGATACATCGATAAAAATTATAGAGAATACATAAAAACGTACAGTTTTTTTTACATACTATATGATTCTCTTTAGTCATACGAACAACATCAAAGCCAAGTCTGCCCCGGTAGCTGAGTGGTCAGCGTGACAGACTGTCAATCCTAAGTGCCCAGGTTCGATTCCCGGCTGGGTCGGACATTTTCTCCGCTCAGGGACTGGGTGTTGTGTTGTCCTAATCATCATCGTTTCATCCCCATCGACGCGCAGGTCGCCGAAGTGGCGTCAAATCGAAAGACCTGCGCCAGGCGAACGGTCTACCCGACGGGAGGCCCTAGCCACACGACATTTCCATTTCCATCAAAGCCAAAAACATTTCATACCATACATTCTGAAGCACGTGTGGAGTCAATAGCGCGTGAGCATTATAAATGAGTGTTTGGAGTTCTTTAATTATTTTCGGCACAGGAGCCATTTACATAAAGTCTTTCACATAATCTCCTAAAAATAAATCCATCAGTTTCAAGTCCGGAGATCTAGGTGGCCATGAGTAGAATAACACAGCGTCGTCATGTGTAGTATGACTGATCCAACTATTTGGAACGTGCTGATTTAAAAATATTACACTCCGGTGTGGGAGGTGTTACGTCTTAAAGAGAAACGTAATCCGTCCAATCCACATCAGTCTGTGGATTCGGCCTTTACTTAAAGATGGCGAATTAAATGTCTGTTGAAACACTTAGCTCAATGAAGGGAAATGGATCGTAAAATTTTTGTACTGATATATCTTAGAACACGTTATCTTTCTGTGAGATACGCTGATGTTATATTACGCAAGAAAGCTATTCTGTATCCAATATTCAAATGTTGCCCCCTGTAATCTTGCCGCTTACGTGCGAGTTTACTTCAGCGCTAAATATAACTCGAGCTGCAAATACTCTCTTGACGACTCCACGTGTAGCTTTTCTGTGGTCGTCTCGGCAGATTTTTTTCAGATTTCCTCTTTCAATCATACACACAGCCAGAACTCTGAATAGGTAAGGTCTGGGGACCTTGGTGGCTCAGGAATGTCACCATTGCTGCCGATCCCATTAATACTGTTCCCTTACGAAATTCCTTTCACTCGTAACGATATCAAAGCGCTCGTAACTCACATGGGTGGTCCGATGAAAACCTACATGTCGTTGTGGAGGCCCATTTTCAAGAATGGGCCTCTTTAAATGTGTGATGTGGTGTGATAGATGTCCGCAGCTCGTGGTCGTGCGGTAGCGATCTCGCTTCCCACGCCCGGGTTCCCGGGTTCGATTCCCGGCGGGGTCAGGGATTTTCTCTGCCTCGTGATGACTGGATGTTGTGTGATGTCCTTAGGTTTAAGTAGTTCTAAGTTCTAGGGGACTGATGACCATAGATGTTAAGTCCCATAGTGCTCAGAGCCATTTTTTTGTGATAGACAGTTAGTTGTTTAGGCCTGTTGTGTTTAGTGAATCGTCTCACAAGGCCCTGTTATCGAGACTTTCTTGAAAACGAGCTTCCAGCATTTTTGGAAGAGGTTCCTTTGAGTGGAAAGATGTGTGTGTTCTTCCAGCATTATAGGGTGCCGGCAGATTCTAAGCGTCTGGTATCACATCATTTAAACATAACTTTCCATGGAAGACGGATTGGCAATAATGGTAACGCATCTTGTCCTCGAACGTTCCAATACATTACCGCTTTAGATTTTTACCTTCTGGGATAGCTGAGCGGCTAGGTTTACAAAGCAAAAGTGCATCCAAGAGACGCCTTATGGACGGTAAAATGAGCACCTAGTCTAGGCTGTGAAGCCCCAAGGGTTGTCTGCCGGCCGCCGTGTCGTCCTCTGCCTTGCGGCGTTATGCGGATGCGGTATGGAGGGGTATGTGGTCAACACACAGCTCTCCCAGCCGTTGTTGCAGACTGTACTGACCGTAGAGCCGCTGCTGTTGGGTCGAGTAGCTCCTAAATTGGCATCCTGAGGCTGAGTGCTCCCCGTGCCAGTTCTCTGGCCAAGAAACACATCCTTGGCAGTCACAGGAATCGAACCCGGATCCTACGCTTAGTAGCCATCTATTCTGAACACTCTGCTATGGAGGCAGACTTATTGTGAGTAGAGCCGCCCTCAGAAGCAAACGCAAATAGGACCGCAGAAGAGCTCTGCGTGGTGTTGTCAAGAGAATTCGAAAGTACATTTAAGTCGAACATGGAATGTATGAAAATCAACTACGAGCTTAATGATATACCTTTGCTAAAACTTCTGTGAGAAGCTGTTTGGGTTACAATCTAACAGCTGTAACTTTGAAACAAATAAAAATTGGACACATATTATACGGTACGTTTCGTTTGAATTAGTCTGTAAAACCTCTCTCTCTCTCTGTCTGTCTCACCCCGTCCGGATAGGTCTCGCAGGGCTCAAAGGTACCGACCGACCGCCGTGTCATCCACAGACGACAGGCGTTACCGGATGCGCGTGTGGTCAGCACTGAGCTCTCCCAGTGGTCGTCAGCTTACGCGACCGGAGCCGCTATCTTCTCAGCCAAGTAGCACCTCAATTGGCCTCACAGGGACTGAGTGAAACCAGCTTTCCAACAGCACTCAGCTGACCTGGATGGACACCCGTCCAACTGCTAGCCAAACCCGACAGCGCTTAACTTCGATGATTTGATAAGAACTGGTGTTACCACTGCGTGAGGGCTGTGGTCTGTACAAGCACCTCCCAAAATATTCACATTCCTCCTGAAACACCCTGAATAAAAGGCAGTACTTAATGTTTACTTTGCCGCAGTGAGCAGTGCATCAAAGTACCATACTTATAGAAAACACCTACTTTCTTTCTAAACTGTTAATGCTTTAGGCAATCTTGATAATTAACTTAAAAATAGCAAAAGTCAGTTAAATCGCTGAGTTTAATTTTTATGATAAAATTCGACCCATAAACTTTTGATATTAAATGTGTAAAAACGTCAACCTCGCAGTCCCATCACTACTAAATTGAAAATTCTTTTACTTCCTAAACTAACAAATTGAGACAAGCAATTATTTCTTTTAAAATCAGATAACATCTGATCTCTACCCAAGCACACGTGGCGTGTGTATCGTTGGCGGGCAATCATTCATAAGCAGATGTTGAGGTAACGTACACTACTGGCCATTAAAATTGCTACACCAAGAAGAAATGCAGTTGATAAACGGGAATTCATTGGACAAATATATTAAACTAGAACTGACATGTGATTACATTTTCACGCAATTTGGATGCATAGATCCTGAGGAATCAGTACCCACAACAACCACCTCTGGCCGTAATAACGGCCTTGATACGCCTGGGGATTGAGTCAAACAGAGCTTGGATGGCTTGTAAGGGACAGCTGCCCATGCAGATACCACAGTTCATCAAGAGTAATGACTGGCGCATTGTGACGAGCCACTTCCTCGGCCACCATTGACCAGACGTTTTCAATTGGTGAGAGATCTGGAGAATGTGCTGGCCAGGGTAGCAGTCGAACATTTTCTGTATCCAGAAAGGTCCATACAGGACCTGCAACATGCGGTTGTGCATTATCCTGCTGACATGTTGGGTTTCGCAGGGATCGAATGAAGGGTAGAGCCTCGGGTCGTAACACATCTTAAATGTAACGTCCACTATTCGAAGTGCCGTCAATGCGAACAAGAGGTAACCGAGACGTGTAATCAATGGCACCCCATACCATCACCCCGGGTGATAAGCCAGTATGGCGATGACGAATACACGCTTCCAATGTGCGTTCACCGCGATGTCGCCAAACACGGATGCGACCATCATGATGCTGTAAACAGAACCTGGATTCATCCGAAAAAATGATGTTTTGCCATTCGTTCACCCAGGTTCGTCGTTGAGTACACCATCGCAGGCGCTCCTGTCTGTGATGCTGCGTCAAGGATATCCGCACCCATGGTCTACGAACTGATAGTCCATGCTGCTGCAAACGTCGTCGAACTGTTCTTGCCGATGGTTGTTGCCTTGCAAACGTCCCCATCTGTTGACCCAGGGATCGAGACATGGCTGCACGATTCGTTACAGCCATGCGAATAAGATGCCTGTCATCTCGACTGCTAGTGATACGAGGCCGTTGGGATCCAGCACGGCTTTCCGTATTACCCTCCCCGAACCCACCGATTCCATATTCTGCTAACGGTCATTGGATCTAAACCAACGCGAGCAGCAATGTCGCGATACGATGAACCGCAATCGCGATAGGCTACAATCCGACCTTTATCAAAGTCGGAAACATGATGGTACGCATTTCTCCTCGTTACACGAGGCATCACAACAACGTTTCACCAGGCAACGCCGGTCAACTGCTGTTTGTGTATGAGACATCGGTTGGAAACTGTCCTCATATCAGCACGTTGTAGGTGTCGCCACCGGCGCCAGACTTGTGTGAATGCTCTGAAAAACTAATCATTTTCATATCACAGCATCTTCTTCCTGTCGGTTAAATTTCGCGTCTATAGCACGTCATCTTGGTGGTGTAGCAATTTTAATGGCCAGTAGTGTGTAATATTGCTAGTGTTACTGCTACTTACTATAAACATTTTGCTGGACTTGCTGTTTATCGTGGTGTTAAGTTCTATTTTGCATTTACAAACATTGATCTTCACGGCAGTCAGAACTGGGTTACATTGGTTATAGTGCGTATTGACGAGAATAATGTTGCTTAGATTGTTGCACTTGATAATATTTCGCCACGTATGTTGCATACAAGGCTCTGTGCTGCTGAATACAGCTGTGTGGAGTTCTTGAGGCAAAGCTGCTGTTATAGCAGCAACCATTATGTGTTACCTCAAGACTTTCGAATAAATTGAGTCCAGATGCTACGCTGCTTATTTGGATTAAAGGATGTGGTGATGTTACTAAATTCTCGGTAATGGGTGGTAGTACTGTATATACTAGTTTTTGATGTGTTACGTGTTTCAGATGAATGCAGCTACACACTGATCTTGTTAAAAACCGAGAAGCGATTTTTTCCTTTCTTTTGTAGCTCCTCTGAGTCCTCAACACAATATCCCGTCTCTGGATTTGTGGTGAGTGATGATATGTACGAATGTGTGGTTTGGTTAGGGTGTGGTATGGGTGGGTATTTCAAACAGGACACTCCATTGAACATTCGGCCATACATTACACTATTTCCCTTTCCAAACAATGGGCACATTTCAAATACGTATTGTCTCAATATTTTCTGTCATCCGACCAGACGTCACACAAAAATACATACATTCTTACAGATACGTCTTTTACCATTGGCATACTTCTCATTTTCTTCATGATTACAAGCCATGTTCAAAATGGTTCAAATGGCTCTGAGCACTATGGGACTTAACATCTGAGGTCATCAGTCCCCTAGAACGTAGAGCTACTTAAACCTATCTCGCCTAAGGAGATCACACTCATCCATGCCCGAGGCAAGATTCGAACCTGCGATCGTAGCGGTCGCGCGGTTGCAGACTGAAGCACCTAGAACCGCTCGGCTGGCTATAAGTCATGTGGTTTGGCTAATTGTCAACAGTGTATACATAGATTTACGTCAAGTTACATCACTGCTTTTTGGCACCTCAAACTGTTCCGTCGGTGAGAAGTGTCGCCTTTCTCAGTCATTACAAATACACTGTCTGTCAATAAATTAGTACACCCAGAAGGAGAGGAGGGATCTCAATGAAACATCACAGGTTGAGAGGGCATGTGATGTTACTACACACATTCCAAAACCGAGGCGAATTTATCAAGAACTTGTTAGTTTGAGACCATATATCAGTATTACGTTGTACCCGTATGGCCATGTCCATGCGCTGATTAGGTTGGGAAGGTTGTCATAAAGCTGTTATATTCCTTCCTGGGGCAAGCTGGCCCTCAACTGTTGTAAATGGTCATCGATATCCCGGATAATGGCCCTGGGATGGAGTTGTAACCGCAGCTGGTCCCAAACGTTTTCTATCTGGGACAGATTTGGGGATGTTGCTGGCCACTGGAATATCTCAGCACCACACAGACAGTTTATAGTGACACGTGCTGTGTGTGGACGTGCACTGTCCTGCTGAAAAATGGAGCTACGATAATGTCGCACGAGAGGTAACAGGAGGACGCAGAATGTCCGTGACCTATCATTGTACCACCAGAGTTGCCCCAGTCACTACCAGTGACTTGAAGTCATACTCGATGGTTCTCCACACCATGATGCCAGAAGAAACACCACTGCAGCTTACCGAATATTGGAAGAATGGAACCTCCAGCCATGTGGTAGCCATATTCGTCGAGGATGGTATCAATCGGGGTAGTGCAGAACCGTGATTCACCAGGGACACCAGTCCCATTACTCACGACGTTACGATGCGCGGCCAGAGTAGGCGATTCTCGAGCTTTAATGCGTTACGCCCAGAAGTTAGGTTTCGTAGTAGGCAACAGTTCTTGGAGTAGTCGTTTTTTACATTTTATTTCCGGCCACAGGGAGTTAGCTGGACGCAATACTTCAGAACTTGTAGCAACTGCTGAAGAGACGGAGTTAATTTCTTATCCCTACCGTGACAACCACCTTTTTGCAACTTACTGAAGAAGCTGTTTGTAACATCTGCCAAGACTGTCCTCAATTCGTAACAAAAAGTAGCATTTTTCGGTAAGATACTACACTGGTGTGCAAAAATAAGGAAGAAAGTAGCGTTCGCGTGATGTGCCACTGCTAAATAACGTAGCTCGATGAAACTTGGACCATACAACTGCCACAACATAGTACAATTGGTAACTGAAACAAATACGCATTGAGATGTACAGAAATGACACTTTTATTCAGAGATAGTAATAATACTGACGTCATCACTATACGATGGTTCCTGAACATTACGAAAGGCTGGACATGGTTCTTAATGGGATGTGTGATCATTACGGACGCAAATGGACGCACTGCAACGTGCTCCCATGCTGGTCACAAGGTTGGTAAAGAGTTCTGGTCTAGCTCTTTACATTCCTCCACCAGCACGGATGAAAACTGCTGGAAGGTAGTTGACCATGTGGATGTGCTGCAATACGACTCCCTCACCTATCCTACACGTGCTTGACGGGATATAAGTCAGTGGAACGGGCAGGCCAGTCAATTCGCCAAATAACTTTTCGATCCAAGACATCCTCTACCTGTAGTGTTCGTTGTGATAGCACATTGTCAGTCATAAAAATGAAGTCAGGGTCGAATGCTCCCCTGAAGAGTACAGTTTCACGATCACGTTGACCGATGAGCGTACCGTGATCAAAGATTTGGAGGTCAGTATGTCCATGCTCATTGTGCCTCCTCACACCACAACACCTGGACCACCGAAACGGTCATGTTCGACGAAGTTCCTGGTTGCATTACTTCATTACGTGCTCCCACCTTTCACCATATGAGGATGCGTCCAGCAGTGTGGCGAAGATTTTCATGTGTTCTAAGTGCAACTTCAGCAAGGTTTTCAAGCTAGATCAGGGGTCTCCAAACTTTTTAGTCCGCGGACCACATTGACTCCTCCACGAAGTCATAAGGGCCAATATCTACCTAGTGGGATTAAAGCACCCTAGCACTCCATGACCACCGTAATGTAAGGCTAAAGGAAAGATGAAATCGCAAAAATCTAAGGTTGTGGGTATAGCTAGCACTGAAACGAACTACGATTTTGATTTAATTAGGTTTAGGTGTTCGTTTTTCCCGCGCGCTGTTCGGGAGTGGAATGGTAGAGAGATAGTATGATTGTGGTTCGATGAACCCTCTGCCAAGCACTTAAATGTGAATTGCAGAGTAGTCATGTTGATGTAGATGTAGACATAATTTTGATTGGTGGACGTACCTGACCGAATTTCTGGCGATTTTATTCTGGTTAATTTCACCGACAAAAAAGTATGTCACTGCACATTCTTCACGAAAGCGTCCTGCAAAGTTAACGAAATCTCAAAATCATTGTTAGCAACACTATTACTGCAAGACGTAACAGAGGTAGAGTATGTCAAGGTGTATTGGTCGCGATAGGCCTCGATACTCAATTGTTGGCAGCATTTGGCGGGCCAGATACCGGGGATGCCCGGCCAGCTAACGCGGGCCGGTTTTCCGGCCGTCGCGGGCCGGTTTCGGCCCGTGGGTCGTAGTTTGGAGACCATTGAGCTAGATCTTGGGGAAAGAGGTGGAGAGTTTGCTAGGAAGATGCTGGAACGAATCGATACTTCCTTAACAAAGTTTGCTTTTATGATAACGAGGCTTTTCACAGTGCCCATAAGGTAAACAGGCATAATGTCCAAATCTAGGGTTCGAGAGTCCACATAGAATGAGGTGACAGAAGTCGTGGGGTACCTCCTAACATCGTGTCGGACCTCCTTTTGCACGGCGTAGTCCAGCAACACCACGTGGCGTGGACTCAACAAGTCATTGGAAGTTCCCACAGAAATATTGTGGCATTCTGCCTTTATAGCCCATCGAAACTGCAAAGGTATTGCCAGTGCAGGATATTGTCCCTAAACTGACCCCTCGATTATATCCCAAAAACGTTCGACGGGATTCACGTCGGGTGATTTGGGTGGCTACATCATTCGCTCGAATTGTCCAGAATGCTCTTCAAACTATTCGCAAACAGTTGTGGCCCTGTGACATGGTGCTTTGTCTTCCATAAAAATTGCGTTGTTGTTTGGGAACATGAAGTCCATGAATGGCTGAAAATAGGCTCCAAGTAGCTGAACACAACCATTTCTAGTCGATATCGGTTCAGTTGTACCAGATGGCCCAGTCCATTCCATGTAAATACAACCCACACTATTGTGGAGCCCCCACAAGCTTGCACAGTGCCTTGTTGACAACTTGGGTCCATAACTTCGTGGGGTCTACGCCACACTCGAACTATATCATCAGTTCTTACCAACTGAAATAGGGACTGATCTGAGCTGGCCTCGTGCCGCGTGGGGTAGCCGTGCAGTCTAGGGTGCCTTGTCATAGTTCCCACGTCTTCCCCCCGTCGGAGGTTCGAGTCCTCCCTCGGGCATGGGTGTGTGTGTGTTGTCCTTAGCCTAAGTTATTTCAAGTTTAGTTAAGTAGTGTGTAAGCTTAGAGACCGATGACATCAGCAGTTTGGTCCCGTAGGACTTACCACAAATTTCCAACTGAGCAGGCCGCGGTTTCCAGTCGTCTAGGGTCCAACCGATATTCTCACGAGCTCAGGAGAGGCACTATAGGCCATGTCATGCTCTTGGCTAAGGCACTCGCGTCGGTCGTCTGCTCCCATACCCCACTAACTCCATATTTCTCCGCGCTGTCCTAACTGATACGTTCTTCGTACGTCCCACATTAATTTCTGCGTTACTTTAACACAGTGTTGCTTGTGTGTTTGCACTAACAACACTAAACATACGCCGCTGCTCTAGAATGTTAAATGAAGGCCGTCGGCCAGTGCGTTGTCCGTGGTGAGAGGTAACGCCTGAAATTTGGTATTCTCGGCACACTCTTTACACTGTGGATCTGGGAACATCGAATTCGTAACGATTTTCGAAACGAAGTTCCCCATGCATCTAGCCCCAATTACCATTTCGCGTTCAAAGTCTGTTCATTCCCGTCAGCAGCCATAATCAAGTCGGAAACCTTTCCATATGAATCACCTGAGTACAAATGACAATTCCGCCCATGCAGTGCTCATTTATACCTTGTGCACGCGATACTACCGCCATCTGTATACGTACGAATCGCTATATCATGACTTTTGTCATCTCAGTATATCTCGGTATACCCAATAAAGGATTGCTGATAGTGAATGTGATGTGGCTTCATCCACAACACTATTATTGGATCGTTCTTTTCGTCTGAGTCTACATATACAGGGTTATTACAAATGATTGAAGCGATTTCATAAATTCACTGTAGCTCCATTCATTGGCATATGGTCACCACACACTACAGATACGTAGAAAAACTCATAAAGTTTTGTTCGGCCGAAGCCGCACTTCAGGTTTCTGCCGCCAGAGCGCTCGAGAGCGCAGTGAGACAAAATGGCGACAGGAGCCGAGGAAGCGTATGTCGTGCTTGAAATGCACTCACATCAGTCAGTCATAACAGTGCAACGACACTTCAGGACGAAATTCAACAAAGATCCACCAACTGCTAACTCCATTCGGCGATGGTATGCGCAGTTTAAAGCTTCTGGATGCCTCTGTAAGGGGAAATCAACAGGTCGGCCTGCAGTGAGCGAAGAAACGGTTGAACGCGTGCGGGCAAGTTTCACGCGTAGCCCACGGAAGTCGACGAATAAAGCAAGCAGGGAGCTAAACGTACCACAGCCGACGATTTGGAAAATCTTTCGGAAAAGGCTAAAGCAGAAGCCTTACCGTTTACAATTGCGACAAGCCCTGACACCCGATGACAAAGTCAAACGCTTTGAATTTTCGGCGCGGTGGAGATCATTATCAGCAATTCATGCCATGGCCTCCACGCTCTCCCGACTTAACCCCATGCGATTTCTTTCTGTGGGGTTATGTGAAAGATTCAGTGTTTAAACCTCCTCTACCAAGAAACGTGCCAGAACTGCGAGCTCGCATCAACGATGCTTTCGAACTCATTGATGGGGACATGCTGCGCCGAGTGTGGGAGGAACTTGGTTATCGGCTTGATGTCTGCCGAATCACTAAAGGGGCACATATCGAACATTTGTGAATGCCTAAAAATACTTTTTGAGTTTTTGTATGTGTGTGCAAAGCATTGTGAAAATATCTCAAATAATAAAGTTATTGTAGAGCTGTGAAATCGCTTCAATCGTTTGTAATAAACCTGTATATCTATTTACAAACAGATGACTACTATGCAATTCACACTTAAGTGCTCGGCAGAGGGTTCTTCTCATCACCTTGAGACCATTTCTCTCCCGTCACACACTCTAACAGCGCGTGAGGAAAATGAACACCTGAATTTTTCTGTAGGAGCTCTCACTTCTCTTATTTTATTATGATGATCATGTCTCCCTACGCAAGCTGGCAACAGTAACATATTTTCTGTTTCAGTGGAGAAAGATGGTTATTGAAATTTCGTGAAAATATTCCGCGGCAACGAAAAACGCCTTTGTTTTAATTATTGCCATCCGAACTCGCTTCTCATATCCGTGACATCTCTCCCATATTTCGCGATAATACGAAAGGATGTTCTCCGTCAATTGCATCTGATAAGGTCCGATACAGCACAGCAGTACTCTAGCAGGGGACGTATAAGCTTAGTGTAGGCATCTCTTCAGTAGACCTGTTGCATTTTCTATGTATTCTGCCAATACAACGTAGTCTTTGCTCTAGCAGAGGATGTATAAGTTTAGTGTAGGCGTCTCTTCAGTAGACCTGTTGCATTTTCTATGTATTCTGCCAATACAACGTAGTCTTTGCTCTAGCAGAGGACGTATAAGCTTAGTGTAGGCATCTCATCAGTAGACCTGTTGCATTTTCTATGTATTCTACCAATACAACGTAGTCTTTGCTCTAGCAGAGGACGTATAAGCTTAGTGTAGGCATCTCTTCAGTAGACCTGTTCCATTTTCTATGTATTCTGCCAATACAACGTAGTCTTTGCTCTAGCAGAGCACGTATAAGCTTAGTGTAGGCATCTCTTCAGTAGACCTGTTGCATTTTCTATGTATTCTACCAATACAACGTAGTCTTTGCTCTAGCAGAGGATGTATAAGCTTAGTGTAGACATCTCTTCAGTAGACCTGTTGCATTTTCTATGTATTCTGCCAATACAACGTAGTCTTTGCTCTAGCAGAGGACGTATAAGCTTAGTGTAGGCATCTCTTCAGTAGACCTGTTGCATTTTCTATGTATTCTACCAATACAACGTAGTCTTTGCTCTACCAGAGGACGTATAAGCTTAGTGTAGGCATCTCTTCAGTAGACCTGTTGCATTTTCTATGTATTCTACCAATACAACGTAGTCTTTGCTCTAGCAGAGGATGTATAAGCTTAGTGTAGGCATCTCTTCAGTAGACCTGTTGCATTTTCTATGTATTCTGCCAATACAACGTAGTCTTTGCTCTAGCAGAGGACGTATAAGCTTAGTGTAGGCATCTCTTCAGTAGACCTGTTGCATTTTCTATGTATTCTACCAATACAACGTAGTCTTTGCTCTACCAGAGGACGTATAAGCTTAGTGTAGGCATCTCTTCAGTAGACCTGTTGCATTTTCTATGTATTCTACCAATACAACGTAGTCTTTGCTCTAGCAGAGCACGTATAAGCTTAGTGTAGGCATCTCTTCAGTAGACCTGTTGCATTTTCTATGTATTCTACCAATACAACGTAGTCTTTGCTCTAGCAGAGGATGTATAAGCTTAGTGTAGGCATCTCTTCAGTAGACCTGTTGCATTTTCTATGTATTCTACCAATACAACGTAGTCTTTGCTCTAGCAGAGGACGTATAAGCTTAGTGTAGGCATCTCTTCAGTAGACCTGTTGCATTTTCTATGTATTCTACCAATACAACGTAGTCTTTTCTCTAGCAGAGGACGTATAAGCTTAGTGTAGGCATCTCTTTAGTAGACCTGTTGCATTTTCTATGTATTCTACCAATACAACGTAGTCTTTGCTCTAGCAGAGGACGTATAAGCTTAGTGTAGGCATCTCTTCAGTAGACCTGTTGCATTTTCTATGTATTCTACCAATACAACGTAGTCTTTGCTCTAGCAGAGGACGTATAAGCTTAGTGTAGGCATCTCTACAGTAGATCTGTTGCATTTTCTATGTATTCTACCAATACAACGTAGTCTTTGCTCTAGCAGAGGACGTATAAGCTTAGTGTTGGCATCTCTTCAGTAGACCTGTTGCATTTTCTATGTATTCTACCAATACAACGTAGTCTTTGCTCTAGCAGAGCACGTATAAGCTTAGTGTAATCATCTCTTCAGTAGACCTGTTGCATTTTCTATGTATTCTACCAATACAACGTAGTCTTTGCTCTAGCAGAGGACGTATAAGCTTAGTGTAGGCATCTTTTCAGTAGACTTGTTGCATTTTCTATGTATTCTACCAATACAACGTAGTCTTTGCTCTAGCAGAGGACGTATAAGCTTAGTGTAGGCATCTCTTCAGAAGACCTGTTGCATTTTCTATGTATTCTTCCAATACAACGTAGTCTTTGCTCTAGCAGAGGACGTATAAGCTTAGTGTAGGCATCTCTTCAGTAGACCTGTTGCATTTTCTATGTATTCTACCAATACAACGTAGTCTTTGCTCTAGCAGAGGACGTATAAGCTTAGTGTAGGCATCTCTTCAGTAGACCTGTTGCGTTTTCTACGTATTCTACCAATACAACGTAGTCTTTGCTCTAGCAGAGGACGTATAAGCTTAGTGTAGGCATCTCGTCAGTAGACCTGTTGCATTTTCTATGTATTCTACCAATACAACGTAGTGTTTGCTCTAGCAGAGGACGTATAAGCTTAGTGTAGGCATCTCTTCAGTAGACCTGTTGCATTTTCTATGTATTCTACCAATACAACGTAGTCTTTGCTCTAGCAGAGGACGTATAAGCTTAGTGTAGGCATCTCTTCAGTAGACCTGTTGCATTTTCTATGTATTCTACCAATACAACGTAGTCTTTGCTCTAGCAGAGGACGTATAAGCTTAGTGTAGGCATCTCATCAGTAGACCTGTTGCATTTTCTATGTATTCTACCAATACAACGTAGTCTTTGCTCTAGCAGAGGACGTATAAGCTTAGTGTAGGCATCTCTTCAGTAGACCTGTTCCATTTTCTATGTATTCTGCCAATACAACGTAGTCTTTGCTCTAGCAGAGCATGTATAAGCTTAGTGTAGGCATCTCTTCAGTAGACCTGTTGCATTTTCTATGTATTCTACCAATACAATGTAGTCTTTGGTCTAGCAGAGGATGTATAAGCTTAGTGTAGGCATCTCTGCAGTAGACCTGTTGCATTTTCTATGTATTCTGCCAATACAACGTAGTCTTTGCTCTAGCAGAGGACGTATAAGCTTAGTGTAGGCATCTCTTCAGTAGACCTGTTGCATTTTCTATGTATTCTACCAATACAACGTAGTCTTTGCTCTAGCAGAGGACGTATAAGCTTAGTGTAGGCATCTCTTCAGTAGACCTGTTGCATTTTGTATGTATTCTACCAATACAACGTAGTCTTTGCTCTAGCAGAGGACGTATAAGCTTAGTGTAGGCATCTCTTCAGTAGACCTGTTGCATTTTCTACGTATTCTACCAATACAACGTAGTCTTTGCTCTAGCAGAGGACGTATAAGCTTAGTGTAGGCATCTCTTCAGTAGACCTGTTGCATTTTCTACGTATTCTACCAATACAACGTAGTCTTTGCTCTAGCAGAGGACGTATAAGCTTAGTGTAGGCATCTCTTCAGTAGACCTGTTGCATTTTCTATGTATTCTACCAATACAACGTAGTCTTTGCTCTAGCAGAGGATGTATAAGCTTAATGTTGGCATCTCTTCAGTAGACCTGTTGCATTTTCTATGTATTCTACCAATACAACGTAGTCTTTGCTCTAGCAGAGGACGTATAAGCTTAGTGTAGGCATCTCTTCAGTAGACCTGTTGCATTTTCTACGTATTCTACCAATACAACGTAGTCTTTGATTTGCCTTCCCCCACACTGTCTATGTTATCGTTGCAATTTAAACTGTTCGCAATTGTAATTCCTAGGTATTTTGTTGAACTGACAGCCTTTAGATTTGTGTGATTTATCGTGTTACCGAAATTTAACGGATTCCTTTTTTGTGTTCATGTGGATGACTCACACTTTCACTTATAGAGAGAGAACTGCCACTTTTGGCGCTATACAAATATCGTAGCTACGTCATTTTGCAAGTGGTTTTGATCTTCTGATGACTTTATTAGACGGTAAATGAGAGCGTCATCTGCAAACTTTCTAAGAGGACTGTTCAGATTATCTCCAATATCGTCTAGGTACATTGGGAGCAATGGAGGTCCAAATACACTTCTTTTGGGAAAGCCGTATGTCACTTCTCTTACACCGCGTACTGTCGATTACTACGTACTGTGACCTTGCTGAGAGGAAATCTCGGATCTAGTCGCTCAGCTGAAGCGATACTCCATAGGCATGCAATTCGATTGTAAGTCTCTTGTGAGGAACGGTGTCAAAAGCCTTGTGGAAATCTAGAAATACGGATTCAGTTTAAGATCCGCTGTGGATAGCGCTCACTACTTCGTGCGAATCAAGACCTAGTTGTGTCTCAGATGAACGATGTTTTTTGAATCCATGTTGACTGCGTGTCAATAGGCCCTTACCTTCAAGGTAATTCATAATGTTCGAAAACAGTATATATTCCTACACCATCACAGTGTACCTCCACATGTTGTGTCTTTACAGGAATTTCAACCCCAGGGTAATGTTTCAATTGCGAGTGTATGGTGCACCACCCTACTGAGGGTTATTTGTTCGCCAGCTCTTGGATGAAACCTTTTCGGACAGATGGATCGGTACAGACGCTTCAATATCATTTACATCACGTTTATAATGCGTTCAGTTTGCCAGTTCCTGATGTGCGAACTCTTACGCCACGAATACGAGATAATGTAGAGGCGGTAACAGAAGAGATGTGGAGAGAACTTGAGTATTGCCTAGATGTTCTGCGGGCAACGAACGAAGCGTGGGTGAAGGTGTATCCACAAAAATATCCTTGAGTTACACTACCATATGCAAGAAACTGCGTAGTAGAATTCTCTAGTAGAATTCCTCATAAATAATTTTTGTAATCAGGGAAAATCTTTTGCTAACCCTGTATTTGTTATGTTTTCCTTTACGTCGTCCATAATGAACACTATGAAACCAAAAATAACACAACAATCAACGCAAAATGTCCGATGTTCCCGTAGAAAACGCTTCAGTCACATGCGGCAGAATAACGGTATTGACTGAAGCCACTCCTTGCTACTGCGCAATTCTTCACCACTCACATTCTTATGTACACATCACGGTAGTACGCCAAATATAAGTAGACAGTAATTAATAAAACGTACTATACAATATTTAGATTTACGTGAAAATTATGTTACATTCATACAGTTTTTGGTCTGATGTCTTCCTAGACCCGTTCATAGTTGCTTAGCACCGAAAGAGCTCCTTAAATACGGCGAACGTGAGGCGATTTAGATGACAGTTCAATTAACGCTCTAACAAGTGGTGCAATAAATATCGGGTAAAGGATCGAGTGTGCAGAAAGAGATTGGAGGGCGTGGTCCGAGACACGATCGTGCTTCCGCGACTTAGCGTATCAAGAAGAGGAGAAAATTGTTACAAGCTGCTGTATTTGCATACGCAACTGTTGGCAGCTTTCGCCTGATACCTTTTCCTTCCCATTTCATATCATAATTAATAGCAAAAGTTGCCACGAGTGAAAGTACACAGGTGTGCGAAACTTAAGGACGCATGTCGCTTTCGCATGACGTGTCACTGCCAAGAAGCATAGCTCGATGAAACTTTGAACATACGAGGCCTGTCTAAAAAGTATCCGACCTTTGGCCAAAAAAAATATTTCAAATATCTGACGCGGTTAGGACCCTAATCCCCTTCAAAGTAGGCCCCTTGTGCTTGCACACAGTTAGCCCACCAATCCTTCCACTGCTGGAAACACTTCTTCAAGCCTTCTTTTGGAATGGTGTTCAGCTCCGTCGTCGTGTTCCGCCTTATCTCTTCTCTCCTCGCAAAATGGGATACTTTCAGTGGCGTCTTCAATTTTGGAAACAACCAGAAGTCGCAAGGAATCATGTCTGGAGAACAGGGAGGTTGGCGAACGGCTGTAATTTCGTGTTTGGCCAAGAAATTTTGGAACAAGTGGGATGAATGTGCGGGGGCATTGTTGTGATGCAGTTGCCAGTTTTTCGCCGTCCACATGTCTGGTCTTTTGCGCCGAACTGGGTCACGGAGTCACCGGAGAACATGTTGATAGTACTCCTTTGCCACTGTTTGTCGTTCTGGTGCGTATTTGTGATGCACAATTCCACAGGCATCAGAGAAGACAGACAGCATCATCTTGATTGTGCTTCGCACCTGCCGCACTTTCTTCGGTCTTGGACACTCGGGATGCTTCCATTGCGATGACTGTCTTTTTGTTTCTGGGTCGTACCCGTACACCCATGACACATCTTCAGTTATCACGGTGTTCAGAAAACCAGGATCAGTGTTGGTGGTCATAGAATGTAGGCTTTCACGGCCGGTGTTGTCTTCAGTTAACACTTCCGGGCTGAGAGGCCGTGGTCGATGTTTAAAATTTCCACCTAACGTTTCGTCTCCATCTGCGGGAGACATCTTCTGAGGTCGTCCGGCTACTGCCATTGATGCTCCAGGTACTCTCGCATTTATAGAGCGCATAGAGGGAACCACCATTCGTCACGTGATGCCGACGGTATGTCTATCTTAGGAAGGCGTCATCGTACTCGATTAAAAGTAATCGATTGTCATTCTGCTGGCGCAACGTCGACATCCGTATTTTGTCCAACTTTAAAACTTCCTCTTTTCTATTAAAATTATTATGGTTGAAAGGTGGCTACACTGAGCCACTGCGCCAGAGATTGCGCCAAAGAGTATTATTAAGCCGCCTACACAGTGCCTGTTAAGAGCTCATAGTAGTCAGTGCCTGTCGAGGTCTCGTGGTAGTCAGTGCTTGTTAAGAACTCGTAGCAGAGAGTGTTTGTTGAGATGTGCTAGTAGGCAGTGCTTGCTGAGATGTGATATTGTAGAGTTCTTGTTGAGATGTGGTAGTAGAGAGTTGGTGTGGAGATATATTGTAAGGATTAGAGTGATTTTCATCAATATAAATGAGGTAACAAACTCCGTTTCTTTTTTTTCTCATTATTTCAATGTCCTGAATAATGCGTCATTACAGGTTCAGTCAACAAAGCATCTGGCTTGTGTTCTTGTATTAGAGTGTAATTCTGCTTTCCTTACGCAATTATAGTATTTCTTGACACTCTCTGCTACGAGTTCTTAACAAGCACTGACTACCACGAGACCTCGACAGGCACTGACTACTACGAGCTCTTAACAGGCACTGTGTAGGCGGCTTAATAATACTCTTTGGCGCAATCTCTGGCGCAGTGGCTCAGTGTAGCCACCTTTCATATGCCCCTCCTCCACAGGCCAGATGGTATTTTTGCCAGCATTGGTGGTGAAAATACCACCAAATTCGTCCACAAAAATACAGACAAAAATAAAAGATAATATTAATACCTAAATATCACATAATTAGTTAAAATTTTGGCTTTGCACTGACCTTTCAATAACCTAATATATAAAATACAGTAGGCAATACAAATTCTTTCATACATGTGGCTTTACATAATAGTTTACACAATACACAAAAAATCAGTTTATACAAATGTTCACATAAAATACTTTCAATGATTAGTTCCAGTAGTAGCACCCAGCGATGGTCAACAGGTGCAAACACCAACAAGTGACATTATTTTAGTAAAAGCAGTTTCATCAGTGGCACCCAGTAAAGTTGAGCAGGTACACACAGCAACAAGTGACATTATTTCAGTAGAAGCAGTTCATCAGTGGCACCCAGTAAAGTTGAGCAGGTACACACAGCAACAAGTCACATTTCTCAGTAGAAGCAGTTCCATTAGTGGCACCCAGCAATGTTGAGGAGGTGCAGACACCAACAAGTGACATCATTTCAGTAGAAGCAGTCCATCAGTGGCACCCAGCAATGTTGAGCAGGTGCAGACACCACAAGTGACATTATCTCAGTAGAAACAGTTCCATCTGTTGCACCTAGTAGTGTTGAGCAGGTACACACAGCAACAAGTCACATTATTTCAGTAGAAGCAATCCATCAGTGGCACCCAGCAATGTTGAGTAGGTGCAGACAGCAAGAAGTAACATCATTTCAGTAGAAACAGTTCTAACAGTGGCACCCAGAAATGTTGAGTAGGTGCAGACACCGACAAGTGACATCATTTCCATAGAAGTAGCTCCATCTGTGCACCCAGTAATGTCGAGCAGGTGCAGACACCAACAGTGACATTATTTCAGTAGAAACAGTTCATCAGTGGCACCCAGCAATGTTGAGTAGGTGCAGACGCCGACAAGTGACATTATCTCAGTAGAAACAGTTCCATCTGTTGCACCTAGTAGTGTTGAGCAGGTACACACAGCAACAAGTCACATTATTTCAGTAGAAGCAGTTCATCAGTGGCACCCAGTAAAGTTGGGCAGGTGCAGACACCGACAAGTGACATCATTTCCATAGAAGTAGCTCCATCTGTGCACCCAGTAATGTTGAGCAGGTGCAGACACCAACAAGTGGCATCATTTCAGCAGAAGCAGTTCATCAGTGGCACCCAGCAATGCTGAGCAGGTGCAGACACCAACAAGTGACATTATTTCAGTGGAAGCAGTTCCATCTTTGGCACCCAACAAGTTGAGTAGGTCCAGAGAGCAGTCCATAATATTCACTATCACTGATCACACTGTTCATCAGAGTTTATAAGCACAAATTAAACATGTCCTAGTGGCACCAATCATGTAGAAAAAGTACAAGTAACAGTCCATAATATTCACTATCACTGATCACACAGTTCATCAGCAGAAATTAAACGTTTCTAAGTGGCACCCATTATGTTGAAGAGGTGCAGGTAACAGTTCATAATATTCACCATCACTAATCAGACAGTTCAGGCATGAACAATAGTTTGAATACACATACAAATGCTTTTACACACTAGACATATAAATTCTAATAAACACACAAATGATATCAGATAATTGTCATATTAACTATTACAAATACTCAAATATCAGTAAACCTATAATATTTATGGGTGTCAGTGCAAGCCACAACAAACAAATAAAATAATATTTAGGGGATAGGTGGGTAGGATTAGGAAAGGAAAACACACAAAACAGACTCACTCATCTTTCATCCACATTAAGTACTACTGTGTAATTGAATAGTGTTAACTGTGTAAATGCAATTCTGTCAAAATTTGATGTTCATCATGTGTATCAAGTAGTAGTGGCAGCAATGTATAACAGTTAGTCAACGTCATAGTCATCATGTCAAGACCAATGTTTGCCAAGCCAGATCAAATATGCTGTTGTTGAACAACTGTCAGTGAGCCAAGATATGCAAATACTTCCTCTCTTCAAAAAAAAAGTATATACTGCTTAGTGATTTAACTAAGTGTGTGTATAGACTATCTTCCTTCCACTTTAGTGTTCTAGTCTGCTCTCTTCATCTTCCTTGTTCCATATAGACCAACAAAAAAAATATGCTCCTCACTTACTTTACCTCTTATACACCAAAACTCCAATAATCATCAGCATCACATAATCTCAATACTTCAATAATACCTCTTACGTCGATACATATAATCCTTATCATTAATAGCATTTACCTTACCTCTTGTCCACAAAAACTCCAATAATCATCAACTTCACATAATCTCAATAATACCTCTTCAATGCGTCGATACATATAAACCTTATTATCAATATCGTTTCACTTCCATGACAACTCTTTCCTCTAGTCAGTCTCCTCGAACAAGTACAGATAAATACTTATGCAAACTTCATCATCCTATACAATCCGAAGACACACTGTCAACACACAACCTCTGTGTAATCCGTCTGACTCAAATCTTCTACTCATTGTGAATTATAAACGAAAGAAATGCATACATGACCTCTAACAGACTTAGTTCGAATAACTCTCAGTAATTAAGTACGATTACGGAGTGTGAATGATCATAATATTTCACAGTGTGTACACCACTTCAAGAATTATGGCAGAAGCAAAGATGTGGAGTATTTTTTTGTGTCAAGTGTCACTTCCTATTTCAATTGCTCACGAAAAATGCAGTGTAATAACTGTCAATGGTCTAAACCTAGTTTTGGTTGTCATGTCGTTAGCTTCCTTCCTATTAGCATAAATTTCTACAGCTTCCATAAAACCTCCAGCTCATGTGACTTCAACGAAGTTCTTTGTACCAATGTCGTTCGTCGAATTATAGCAGTTCATTTTCTTATTTTAAAAATATAAGGCACTGAGCGTAAGCAAAACAAGCAATAGCGAGTATATATACCAGTAGAGAACAGAATGTCAGCAAGTGGATGCAGCACAATTCTTACAACGAGGCTCTGCCAAGCGAACAATCTATAATTAATACAATAGTGTGACCTAAACTCTATGTTTATACACAGTATATCAGCATTTCTATATACTAAATTAAAGAGTAGTTGTGACGACAAACAGAAATGTATAAATATGCAATCCATACGCATAGCAGTAAACATCTCTTACGTAATAAACAGGTCATTAGCATCATATCAGCATAAGCAAATAAATGTTCATATGTCATATTAATAAGTAAACATGAAGGCGCAAGCAGATAAATCACAAAGTATAACTTACATACATAATCACAGTCAGCACAATTAATCAGGTTACAATTATAATTTAAATAAATAAGCACAGCAGGCACATAATAGAAAAATATGACATCAGTGAAAAAGCAGTGCAGCCAAGCGATGCATAATATACACAAGTTACAACCCAGTTCATTAATAATCATTGTCAAAATCAGTTAACGTACGCAAGCACGTCGCTTCACAAGTAATTTCATAGAACATGAAATTTAGCACAAAGTATGAATCACGTAATCGCGAGCAGCAAATTACGTCTAAAGTACGTACCTAAGTGGAAATATGTTACCTGAAAAATGAACTCAATTAATAGTTACCTTTTTTAGTTTATTAGTTTCTTCTTCGAAATTACATTCTTCCTGAAAATTTCTCGATAGCAAGTCGTCTTAACGTCGGACACGCACAGAATTTACCTGAAGTTCTTAAATATTTTATACAACCGTATCCTGAAAAATACTGAACGTTAATAACATAATTCATCAACTCACTATAGCTTTATACTGAATTTAATCGGAGAAATTAAACTGTGTATTTGTTTACGGCTGTCAGTGCATTCGCACTGAGCGCTCGATCAGCTGTAGGCTCGTGACGTAGGAAGCAATTGTTTGCGGTCAACGACTGCCTTGTGCGGCGCGCAGACTTGACTGTTGCTTTGAGTATATGCCGCCGCCAAAACACAGCGCGGTATCCTTGTATTCTCTGCATGTTTACATGTAGCTGTTCTCTAAAGTATGTCATTCCACAAAAATTTTAACGTTAGATATATGATGTATTCCCTTAGAGCGTCTTGATTTAAGAGTTTCTACTTCAACAGTGTTATCATGAATAATTTTGCGAACTCTATATGGACCGTTATAAAGCAGAAAAAATTTGCGACACAAGCCTTTTCCTTTGTGCGACAAACGATGAGACTTAATTAACACCTTCTGACCAACTGACAAGATTTTTAAACGACCAGGATGTTTAGCTGATTTCTCTCTTCTCGCAGCCGCAGATGCAATATTTTGTAGAGCCAGGTTGACAACTTCAGAATGCCGCAGTTTCCGTGTAGGCGGAAAAGGAACGATTTCAGAAATGCGATTTGTCGGTGCTTTGTTTTTTAATATCAATATAGACGGTAAAGAAGTTGAATCATTAGGAAGTTCATTCAGAATGTTTTGAAAAATATGAAGATACTGATCCCACGTTCTGTGATTCTGATGACAATAAAGACGACACAATTTATTGATTTCCTTCATCCATCTTTCTGAAGCGTTAGATTGAGGGTGAAAAAGTGAAATGAAAATTGGTTTAATTTTAGGACGCCGTAGAGTACGAAGCCAAAATTTAGAACGAAACTGTGATCCATTATCTGATATAACCTTATCAACATGACCAACTTCTTTAAGAAAATGTTTGATGAAAGCGTTAGATACTGAACGAGCTGTTGCTTTGCGTAAAGGTGTAAAACACACATATTTTGACGTCAACTCCACTGCTACGTAAATGTACGCAAAACCATTAGTAGATCGAACCACTGGACCGAACAAATCGACTGCAGCCATCTCCTTTAATTTCGCTGGAGTGATAGGAAACAACGGTGCTCTGTGAGAAACTGTTGGCGGCTTAGCCTTTTGACATAATTTGCATTTGGCCAGAACAGATCGAATACGTTTTTCCATATTACTGAAGTAACAATTTTCTCGTAATTTATGAAAGCATTTTCTGGGACTAAAGTGTGCATAACCGAAATGCGTATACCAAATCAGCTTATTAACCCACTCATCAGGAATACAAACTAACCAAACAGAGTTGTCGACCGATTTTCGTTTAAAAAGAATGTCATTGCGGACTAAATAATGCTGTCTAATCGCTACGCTTTCCTTTCTCCTCCACTTCTCCTTAATGTCCTTCCAGACTGGATTCTTATTTTGCTCCTTAGCGATGTCCTGGAGCGAAGACGAAATAAAGTTCTCAAACGCAACACCTTGAATATACATCAAACAATAATTGTTTTCCTTGCAGTCCTCTTCAGCACTTTGTTTCAAACCCATAGGTGCACGTGATAAAGCATCGGCAACAATATTTGAAGAAACCTGTATGTAAACAATACTAAAGTCAAATTCCTGTAGGTACAACGCCCATCGTGACAATCTGCCATGAGTTAATTTTGTTGACATAAGAAATTCCAGAGCTCGATGATCGGTGTAAACCTTAGTATGTCTGCCAAACAAAAATGTGCGAAATTTTGTGAAAGCCCAAACAACAGGCAAAGCTTCAAGTTCCGTAATCGAATAATTCTTTTCTGATTTAGAAAGAACACGACTTCCAAATGCAATAGTCTTCTGTACTACAACGCCGTTTTCTTCTATCTCTTGAAATAAATGTGCACCTAGGCCTTTGTATGATGAGTCCGTCGCCAAACAAAAATCTTTAGATAAATCCGGATGTGAAAGAAGTGGAGCAGCAACTAAAGCATCACGGAGTTGTTCAAATTCTGATTGAGCTTCCTCTTCCCAACACCAATTAAATTTCTTTCCAGATAGTTCACATAAACGAGGTGTGGCCAAATCGTCCAATCTAACAAAGCGTCGAAGAAAATTACAGACACCAAGGAAACTACGAACATCACGTTTTGTGGTAGGAACAGCATAATTACGAATAGCGTCTAATTTTTCTGGATCAGGAAGAATACCTTCTGTAGAAATAATGTGACCGAGAAATTTCACCTGAGAACGACCAAATTCAGATTTTTCTAAGTTCACTGTAATGCCAACTCTTGCAAAGATACGTAATAATAATCCAAAATTTTGTTGTGTTCACTCCAAGAATGTTTAGCAATAAGAATGTCGTCAACATATGAAGTAATATTATCACGAAGATAAACAGGTAAAATTTCATTTAAGCTACGAATGAATGCTGCTGAAGATACAGTAAGTCCAAACGGTAATTTCCGAAACTGGTAACAGTTACCAAAGGCTAAAAAGGCAGTATATTTTCTACAATCAGGGTGGAGTTCTATTTGCCAAAAACTTGCGCGCATATCAATCGTGGATAAAACTTTAATTCCATGGAAATGTTGAAGAAGTTCATCTAAATTTTGTGGGCGGTCAGTTTCAGGAATGATGATATTATTTATCTGTCTGGAATCCAGAACCAAACGAATTGACCCATCCTTTTTAAGAACAACGTGTAATGGGCTGGTATAAGGACTGACTGCATGCTCAATAATGCCCTGATCTAACATGTACTGAAGTTCATTCTTAACCTTGTCTCTGTAAGCCAAAGGAATAGCGTACGTTTTCCAGCGAAATGGTGTGTGTTCTTTTACTTTAAATAAATATTGTAAGCCTTGTATAGTTCCTGTGTGATGACTAAATACTGTAGCATGTGAAGTCAAAATGTGGTGCAGCTCTTCTCTTGCAACGTCATCTGCCACTTCAGCTTTCTTAACCTTTTCATTAATTAATTCTTCGCTATAAAATATATCATCCATCGCGTCCCTGTATCTATTGTCATTGTCATGAATGAACACATTGTCGTCATAATGCTCAACGAAAACATCAGAAGTAAGAAACCTTAAACATTTTGTGTCTGACTCAGATCTTGTTAAACACTCGAAAAATTTCAAACATTTCGGCATTCCGGCAACAGTCAAATTCACACTTCCCTCTTTAAAGTTCAAAATTGCCTTATGTGCGTTAAGAAACTCCATACCTAATATAATTTGTGTACTGAGTAATGGAACAATAATAAAATTAGCAGAAAATTCGTATCCTTGACAAATGAAATTTAAGTTGGTCTGTTGTTTAACTTCCACACTTTTTCCAGAAATCGCTCCTCGAATTGTAGTTTTTGAAATAGGTAACACAGGACAGGCAATAGTTCTTTCACATATACGAAAAACTGATTCACTAATGACGTTCAATGGGCTCCCAGAATCTAAAACTGCAGTGAACTTATTCTTACCCACACATACTTCAATAACAGGGTGTAAAAATGCGTCTACATTATTTTCCTTTTCGTCTAGCAAAATGTCTCTCATGTCTTCCAGGCGTACGTTGTGTAAAGTCGTAGTGTCATTACTTTCTGAACCGTCTATATTGCTGCCAGAAGCCGAAGCTGCAAGTCATTGTCGATTGTTTGCGTCACGTCTTTGAGTATTCGCGTCATTTCGCGGATCAGTTTCTACGATTTGCACTTGTCTCTCTGAAGTTCTGTCACGTGGAGGATGCCAATTAAGTCCTTCCTGTCTGTTAGATGCAAATTCTTGGCTGTGTCTGTTATTAAAATTTCTGTTTTCCTGTCTGTCTGCATAACTACTTCTTGTGTAATTTCGACTGTCGCTTCTGAAATTATTGTTGTATCTACTACCCTGGTTATTTCTGTAGTAAGAATTTCTATTACTGTATGAATAATTTCTGTCCTGATGATACCGATTACTGTTTCCGTATGATTGATCATTCCGGTACGAATTACCGTTATTATAACTGTCTGTGTAATTTCTGTTAGAACGTCTGTTATTGTCATAAGGTTGGTATCTATTGTACTGTCTGTTACGTCTGTCATTCTCAAGATTACCCATATAACGCCCGTTCCGATCACTATTCATTTTCTCTGAAAATCTATTGTAATTACTGTTACTGAAAAAGTTACAAGAAGTCCCGTCGTCGTTGTCATACTCAAGTTCTTGCAACAAAGTCTTAAAAGTCTCAATGTCGTCTTTACATCTTCCGGCTAAAGCAATTTGTCTTATGGATTGTGGCAGCTTAGTTAAACAAATGCGGATTAATTCAGTCGGGCTGTAAGGGTTGGAAAGGAACTGATTCTTTCGAAACATGTCTTCAAAATATTCTGCTGGCGTGCGGAACTCAGACTGTTTGAAATTACGCTGCATAATAAGACTGTGTTTGACTCTGTCTTGCGTGTTTTCGGACCAATATGCCGATAGAAATGCACGATAAAAATCATTCAGATTATTACAATCTCTAATGAGTACGCGCATCCGCGTCGTCGGTTCGTTTTCTAAATATCCACACATAAATTCCAGTTTGTGACTTAGTGGCCAATTTGGTGGAAGTGCGTACATAAATTGATCTAACCATGCACATGGATGTATGTCATTCTTAGAATTGCGGAAGATCTTAAATTTCCGAACAGTTAAGAAGTATTTATAGTCAAAGTTTCTCGCCTCGTGGCGACAAAGACCTACCGCGTCTGTCCCAGTCACAATGACGATTATTGTTAAATTCACGCGCCTGGCGCTCTCTTGTTGCATCCCGTAAATGAAACAAATTATTTTCTTCAAACCCCTCTGGTATCTGTGATTCTAAATTTCTTTTGCCGTGTTTTCCTACGATTTCGCCTTCAATTTGTCTGACTTGCTTTTTTAATGCCTCAAATTCTCTTTTCACGCGTTCATTAAATTTTCCCTGATTTTCAACATGTTTATTTATGTTCTGATACTCTTCGGTTTCTGCAAATGGTAATGGAGCTGTATCATCCGAATCTCTGTCCCCATGTAAACTAAGATTTGTCAATTTATCTGAAATCTCCTCAACTCTTTCCGATAAGTCACCTATTTGTTCTTTCTGTTTATTTACGTCTTCCGTAAGTGTCGTGACTCGGGTTTCAGTATTGACACATTTAGTAGTTAACTGTTCATACTGTTGTGTTAGGTTATTTAATCTGTCATTTGGTACGGATTCCTCGATTCTCTCAAATATTTCTTTCTTATCGTGTGCACGTTGTAAATTTAACTCTGAAAATTTTTGTACTATCACGCGATCTCTTTCTTCCTGTTCTCTATCCTGTTCCCTTTGTCTAATCTCTACTGCAATTAATCTATTATTGTGAGAATTCAAAATCGGTTGTACTTCTTCTCTGATTTCTTTCTTTAACTCATCTTTCATATTTTTGAAACACGTCCCTACTCGTGAGTCTAACCGTGTTTCCAAAGTTCCCATCTCTGTTTCAATTGATCCAATCTCTGTTTTAATTGTTCCTATCTCCGTTTTAAATTCAGATCGCAAAGTTCCCATCTGTGATTTCATTGTTCCCATTTGTGAGTCTAACCGAGATCCCAAATTTAATATTGCTCCCATCAACTGCTCCATATTAAATGGTTCAGAATTCTTTTCGCCCCTAACATTTCCCGCAAAACTAACTTCCTTCGTCATAGCTGTAAGGCTATCAGTGTTCGATACTATTTCAGAATCTTCTGTCGTTAATCTCGTATTCTGTGAATTTTCTGATTGAGAAAAATTTTGAAATGGTTCCAGACTATTTTCCCGACTTATTACATTGTTTTCCACTTCATTATTCATGATACTGATTTCCTCTGTTGGCGAGTTCGCCATGTTAACAATTTCGTCTTTCTCACTATCCATCATTTTTGCCTTTTTCATCGATCGCGTAATCATTTACAAAATATACAGAACTCGTCACTGTACGAAAATTATACACAATGACTCCTTATCTTCAACAATACCATTCACACGAAATATTTCCCTCAAACACGATTAACGAACAATTGAAATAATTGCACTAAATTATCAAACCCGTAGACAAGACAAAAAAAATTTGAAAAATACCATTAGAAGAATGCCAATTACCAAATCTACACATGCAATATGGACTACAATTACTAAACTACAAATTACTACAACAATACTACTGTCTACTATTTTTACAATCAGAAGAATTCCAAGGGACGATCCTGGCAGGGTCGCCACGTGCATGGGGGCTTAATTATAAATAATGCAAATATTTTTAGTTAGCTGTATGTCCGATTACGCTGTGTCTCGTAAATGGTTAGCCCTGATTAGTATTATTACGCTATCTGACTGCATAGAATAACAACAAACAATGAAAGAAAATTTTCGTGAACACAGTTAATTAATTAAGTCCCCAGCAACTATAAAACCTACGAAACCAAAGCACAAGTGTAATTGTTCTGTGTGTGGGAGTGTGACTCAACGTACACATCTGGCACGGTTCTTCTTCAACAAGACAAGAAATTTTAAATACCATTTATACTGACGTGATAAAAAAATTAGAAATACTATAATTGCGTAAGGAAAGCAAAATTACACTCTAATACAAGAACACAAGCCAGATGCTTTGTTGACTGAACCTGTAATGACGCATTATTCAGGACATTGAAATAATGAGAAAAAAAAGAAACGGAGTTTGTTACCTCATTTATATTGATGAAAATCACTCTAATCCTTACAATATATCTCCACACCAACTCTCTACTGCCACATCTCAACAAGAACTCTCCAATATCACATCTCAGCAAGCACTGCCTACTAGCACATCTCAACAAACACTCTCTGCTACGAGTTCTTAACAAGCACTGACTACCACGAGACCTCGACAGGCACTGACTACTACGAGCTCTTAACAGGCACTGTGTAGGCGGCTTAATAATACTCTTTGGCACAATCTCTGGCGCAGTGGCTCAGTGTAGCCACCTTTCATGGTGTTTGTGAATCTCTATTGCTTCTCTATACATGCGCGCATGATAATTGGATGTTCGTACTAGAACGATTGTCTCATTACATTTAATTTCGTGGTTCCTATCTTGAAAAACATGGGGGATGGGACGCTGGGCCACAAGGTATATAGAAAGAACACTCACACGTATCGATACCTCCACAAGGAATCGAACCATCATCGTAGACAAAAAAGGGGTGTCATGAAAACCTTGGAGGACAGAGCCAACAAAATCTGCGAGCCGGCTTACTTGCAAGGTGAATTAAATCACTTACGGTCAGCCTTCATGAAAAACGGATACACCAGAAAGGAAATTGATCGAGCCCTCCATCAAAGAAGAAAAGAAGCCAGAAGTCAAGAGCAACAATGGTCATCTACAGTATAAGTTTTTCTACCGTTCATTAAAGTCACGGACAGTATCAGGATAGTTCTGGCCATGTATGGGATCGAAATAATCTTCAGACCCACCAAGAAGATTAAGGAATATTTAAGAACTCCAAAAGACGTTCGACACCCCCTAGCAACACCTGGGGTATACAAAATTCCATGCAGTTGTGGACGCGTATATATTGGAACATCGAAAAGAAGTGTAAACACCCGCTTAGCCGAACATAGAAGAAATTGTCGGTTAGGACACATCGAAAAATCGGCTGTAGCTGAGCATGTTTTTCGAGATGGGAACCACGAAATGAAATTTAATGAGACAAGCGTTCGAGCACGAACATCCCATTATCATGCGCACATGTATAGAGAAGCAATAGAGATTCACAAACACCATAATAATTTTAATAGAAAAGAGGAAGTTTTAAAGTTGGACAAAATATGAATGTCGACATTGCGCCAGTAGAATGACAATCGATTACTCTTAATCGAGTACGATGACGCCTTCCTAAGATAGGCATACCGTCGGCATCACGTGACGAATGGTGGTGCCCTCTATGCGCTCTATAAAAGCGAGAGTACATGGAGCCTCATTGGCAGTAGCCGGACGACCTCAGAAGATGTCTCCTGCAGATGGAGACGAAACGTTAGGTGGAAATTTTATACATCGACCAGCAGTTTTAACTGAAGAGTGTTGGTGGTGTCGAGAAGGACCTGTGAAACGACAAAACGGAGGTCTTTTTGTTCCGGCGACAACAACTTGGGCACGAATTTCGCAGCCACTCGGTGCATGTTCAAATCATCACGCAAAATTGCATGTGCAGAATCTTTACTCACTCGAACCTCTTAGGCAATCTCCTGCATGGTCAAGCGACGATCAGAAATCACCAAATTTTGCACCCTCTCAACAACAACTGCACTCCGAGCAATTTGGGGCCTGCCAGATCGCTGGTCACTCTCCGCTGATGTGCGGCCATTTTTGAATCGGTTGAACAACTCCGTAATTTGTATTACACCCGTCTCATCTTCTCCAAACACCTGCTGAACCTTACGAATTCTTTCGCTTTGAGAATCGCCAAGCTTTTGACAAAATTTGATGCAGTATCTTTGATCAACACGTTCAGCACCTTGAGAGAATCGGTAATCCGACGAACACGTTGTGTAGCGCCTCACTCAGCGACCGACAGGCAGCGACTGACGCGCTGGAAGGCCGGGACATAATTCACGCATGCGCATGAAGGTCTCTTCCTATACTGTGTACAGTAGCGCCACGCTGTCGTCTCTATTTTGCGCTGGAAAATCAAAGGTCGGATACTTTTTAGACAGAGCTCGTATATAGACAGAACTGCGACAGTATAGTTCATAAGATAACTGTAAGAAATACGCAGTGAGAGGAACGGAAAGGTCACTTGTACGAGGGTATTTTGGAAAGTAAAGATACACCGTAAGCCAGAGGAACAGAAGAGTTTTGGCGAGCAAGTTGGCAACACTGGTGTTAACCTTGAACCGTTAGCTTTCTCCTCGCGGTCGTTTGGCAGTTGAACGTTGCTTCTAGTTGGAGTAGGTCGTGTTTAAAATAGCTGCGCCGATTCAGAATCTCGCCAAATGCGAAGTGCGCTCCGTCATACGTTTTCTTCATGCAAAAGGTCAGCGACCAGCGGATATTCACAAGGAAATTGTTTCTGTTTGTGGAAAAATTTTGAATCGACAAAATGTAACGAAATGGTGTCGTCATTTCTCTGAAGGTAGGGCCGATGTTAATGACGAACAAAGAACAGGTCGGCCATCTGTGATCTGTGATGGCCTTCTTTGGAGAACGGAGGAAGCAATTCGTGCGAATAGACGTCTCGCATTGAAAGAATTGCATCAGACTATACCGAACGTGTCAATGGCAACTCTTTATGACGTTGTGACTGTCAAGTTAGGGTACAGGAAACTGTGTGCACGCTGGGTTCCAAAACTGTTAACGGAAGAACACAAAAGGAAAAGGATGGGCTTTCCACTCGACTTCCTCACACGCTATGCTGAAGCAGGTGATGAGTTCCTTGATCACATTGTGACAGGTGACGAGACGCGGGTTTATCACCATACACCTGAATCCAAGCAACAATCAATGCAATGGCGCCATTCGAATTCACCAAAAGCCAAGAAATCCAAAACGTCGATTTCACCGAAGAAAATCATGGCTTCTGTTTTTTGGGACAGTCATGGCATTCTTCTGTTGGAATTTATACCTGCTGGAACGATAATTAATGCTGCTGCATATTGCCAGACTTTGAAACGTCTGCGAAGGGCAATTCAAAAGAAACGCAGGGGAATGCTGACAAGTGGAGTCCGCTTGCTTCATGACAACGCTCGGCCTCACACAGCGCTCGTAACCAAAGCAGTACTCAAACAATTCAAATGGGACGTATTGGACCATCCGCCATACAGCCCGGACCTTGCGCCCGCCGACTTCCATGTCTTCCGTTACCTGAAGTCACATCTTGGTGGAAAACCATTCCACGACGATGAAGAGATCAAAGATGAAGTTGAAATGTGGTTCCGACAACAGGCGGCAATCTTCTATGACTGTGGGATACAAAAGCTTGTGCACCTACTTAACAAATGTTTAGATAACGGGGGTAATTATGTCGGAAAATAAATAATCCAGTTAATAAGATGTAACTGACGTTTTCTAAATAAATGTTCTATTTAAGGACTGCGAGCCATTGTATCTTTACTTTTCGAAATGCCCTCGTATTTGAAGGCAATCTGTACACTAAAGTCAGCGTGATTTACGGTTGTCCGCTGCGCGGAGTGTCCGAGCGGTCTTAGGCGTCATGTCACGGACTGCGCGGCCCCTCCCGCCGGAGGTTCGAGTCCCCCCTCGGGCAGGGATGTGTGTGTTGTTCTTAGCATAAGTTATAAACTTAAGACTAGGGACCGATGACCTCAGCAGTTTGGTTACTTAGAAATTCACACACATTTGAACATTTATGGTTGTCCCCTGGACGTAACAAAGACTGGAAATGGTTCGTTATAGGGTGTATGACAACCATGAACAACATTGAATCGGAGTGCGCACGTGTAGGAGCTTTGGAACGAGAGGATATTCGGCTAATGAACTGGCCCGCCCCTTCCCCCGACGTAAATGCCATCGAGCACGTGTGTGATGCGTTGGCTCACGCACTGCGGCACGTTCACATGCGCGAACGTCCATCCAACAATTGTCAACCGCGCTGGTGGAGAAACGGAACGCCTTACCACAAGAACTCATTAACAATCTTATGGCCAGCATGGAAGTAGGTTGCCAACCATGCATTGCTGTTCATGGTGATCACAAACCTTATTATGAACCATGTCCAGCCATTTGTAACGTCTAGGGGACCATCATATATCGCGGTGACTTCCCTGTAATAATCGTCTTTGAATAAAAGTGTCAGTTCTGTTCGTCTCATAGCGCATTTCTTTCAGTTACCTTCTGTACTATCTGGTCTATACTGTAGCGGTACTTTCTATGTGTTGGTTAAGTTTCATCGAGCTACGTTATTTGGCAGTGATACATCATGAGGAAGTTAGTTTCATCTTTAAGTTTAGTACACCAAGGTGTAGTATATATAGTAAACGTGGGTCCTCATTCAAGCCGTTTGTGAGATATTTGGGAATGTGTGGCTACGAGCTGCCACTGATTCACTATCAAATATTGTCCTAATTAACTGAAATGCATTTGAAGTGTAAACTGCTCGATTAATTCCCCCATCAAATTGGTCTCAAATTTAACGCGTGACCTACCCTAACAAGAAACACAGTATTTTTTGAGTAGGCTGTATGTAACGATTTACTATAGGCTCTCGTGTTCCACGGTCGTCCTACCATTTGGATGCAACACTACACTCGCCTCTGCACTGAATTACGAATTCTTTCAAATACCCCGAATCACACTGTAAATCGTGACATGACTATACAATGGGGATGAAATGATGATGAAGACAACACAACACCCAGCCCCTGAGTGGAGAAACTCCTCGACCCAGCCGGGAAACGAACCCGGGCCCGTAGGACGGCAATCCGTCACACAGACCACTCAGCTATCGGCGCGAATACTACCGCATTGACTAGAGTGATTTACCCGTATGAGGCAGGGACGGGAGGATAGAGGTTAAAGCGTTATGGCGGTTGCGCCCATAATCGCAACAACTGGGCGCGGCAATGGATCTGAGCACTATGGGACTTAACTTCTAAGGTCATCAGTCCCCTAGAACTTAGAACTACTTAAACCTAACTAACCTAAGGACATCGCACACATCCATGCCCGAGGCAGGATTCGAACCTGCGACCGTAGCGGTCGCGCGGTTCCATACTGAAGCGCCTAGAACAGCTCGGCCACTCTGGCCAGCGCGCGGCAATGCTCTTTTGGAATGCTGCTATGTTAAAGCCATATTTCGCTGATAAAAGGATCTTATCACGCATTACAATAATGGCAGCGTGCTGGTATGACAACTACGCTCCAACACAGCCTCGCATACATAACAACTACTAACACAATTACTTTACAAACCATTAACCGACAAATAAGGAGAGTATTCATTAGTAATGGCGACGCAACCAACGAAAGTTCAAACCTTACACCTGTGCTTTTTCTGTCGCAATAGCTACAAGGCTAAGCTAAATCGCAGCGGCTTACATTTGTCGTTATAACGATGAAACGACTTATCAGTATATACAGGGTGTATCAAAAAGAATGATACGATTTAAAAAAATCATAACTATTATGTTGTTAGAGATATATGCGTGAACAACGTTGTAAAGAGCAAACTCTAGAGTTTTACATGGTTCCCGGTAGGTAGCAGCAGAGTGCGCCCACTTCAGTTCTAGTAAAAACGGTGTCGGCACAACAGAACGCCTGCCGCGGTGGTCTAGCGGTTCTAGGCGCTCAGTCCGGAACCGCGCGACTGCTACGGTCGCAGGTTCGAATCCTGCCTCGGGCATGGATGTGTGTGGTGTCCTTAGGTTAGTTAGGTTTAAGTAGTTCTAAGTTCTAGGGGACTGATGACTACAGATGTTAAGTCCCATAGTGCTCAGAGCCATTTGAACCATTTGAACAACAGAACGCGTTTTGTGTTCTACGTTTTGCGCAATGCTGGCCAGCTGTTCAGCTTGAATTTCGCACTAGGTATGGTGTGGATCCTCCTACAGCACAGAGCATTAGACAATGGCATAAACAATTCCGAGAAACAAGTTGTTTGTGTAAAGGCAAATTGCCGGGCAGTCCCCAACTGTCTGACACAGAGGTCGAACGCATCCTCCATAGCTTCACAAGGAGTCCATAGAAATCCGTTCGCCGAGCAGCTCGACAGCTCAGCATCCTCCCTGATGTACGTTCAGCGTGTATTGCGTCGACGTTGACACACGAAACCATACAGAATTCAGCTACTGCAAGCTCTTCGTGAAGGTGACAGACAACAACGTGTGGAGTTCTGTAATTTCGTTCTCGGCAAGATGGAGGATGACAGTTTTCTTCCACGCTTAGTGTTTTGTGACGAGGGAATATTCCGTTTAAATGGAAAGGTGAACCGTCACACTGTGAGAATATGGGGTACGGAACAATCACATGAAGTTGTACAACATGAGAGGGACTCTCCAAAATTTAATGTGTTCCGTGCAGTTTCGCGGGAAAAGGTGTATGGTCCATTTTTCTTTGCCGAGAACACTGTTACAGGAAGCACGTATCTCGATATGCTTGAGAACTTTCTTTTTCACACTGTTGGAGACTGATTCGAACGACTTCATTTACCGATAGGATGAGGCACCGCCACGCTAGCATCTGGAAGTGAGGGAATTTTTAAATCAAAGGATTAGTGAACGATGGATCGGTCGCACTGGACCAAAAGATTCAGCCTTCCGTTACTAGCCTCCTAGGTCACCGGACTCGACTGTGTGTGATTATTTCTTGCGGGGGTTCGTGAAAGACTCTGTTTATGTGCCGAACAACACTGATAGAACCTAGACATCGCATAACAGCAAATGTGGAAGCTGTAACTCAAGACATGGTCGCTGGAGTGTGACGACAATTTGAATACCGCATTGACATATACCGTGAATCTCGAGGGGCCATATTCAAGACCTATGAAGAGATATGCAAAGAAACCTTTTTGAATTTCCCGTTCATCAAAAAACACAATTGATTGTGTATCTTTATTAGTTTCAGAAATATAGCCGTGTCAAATCGGATGATTCTTTTTGATACACCCTGTCTATTATAAAAGTAAGTGTACAATGTGAATGCCGCTAAAACTCAGAAACGAGTCCCGGCGCGATCAGAGGAGTTATATGGCGTGGTAGCCCTCTATCCCCCCGTCCGTGAAGAAGGTTCCTGTTTTTACCGGAAGGGCGTGCTTTTGAAGATTTTTGAAGAGGGCTGGGAAGTTTAGCCCTCCAGAAATTTCTGGAACATTGCACAACATTCGAGAGCATTCGAGAACATTAGAGAGTATTCGAGGGCATTCCACAACGTTCCAGAATGTTGCGGAATGTTCCACAATGATCAGGGATGTTCTGGAATGTTAGGGAATAGTCTGAAACAGCAAGTTTATCGCTTACGACTTTTCCGTTTTTCAAAACTGGTTCAAATGGCTCTGAGCACTATTGGACTTAACATCTATGGTCATCAGTCCCCTAGAACTTAGAACTACTTAAACCTAACTAACCTAAGGACATCACACAACACCCAGTCATCACGAGGCAGAGAAAATCCCTGACCCCGCCGGGAATCGAACCCGGGAACCCGGGCGTGGGAAGCGAGAACGCTACCGCCCGACCACGAGCTGCGGACATTTTCCGTTTTTCATGCAGTACAAGTACCGCTTGAGACATGACGTTAGAATTTATTATTTCTTTACTAAAAACATCATCTGCGACACATTTTGCAGACAGTATGTACATAAAGCACTGAATGTAAACGCAAAATTATAGGATTGTACGACTCATAGTTCAGTAAAGATGACGTCATAAACAATGAGACGCATGAAAAGATGCCGCATCGTGCATGGCATTTAAATGTATTACTTTTGTGCTACTAACTCTATTCGCAACAAATTTCGGAGTCAGTATCCATATATGTCACGGAATGCATCTACGATGCGTAGCTCATGAAGACTGAGTAATAAACATTAAGCGCAAGACTGGATTCACTGTAGTACGGGCGTGCACGCACAGCTATAAATAAACACCTGGACAGCGTCGGGTATCTCTGATAGTCAGGAAATAACGAAAATCTGTTACAAATACAAAAAGGTGGCATCTTTAAACGATGCTAGGGAAAATTTTCCCCTTATTATGGTCTGGTTTGGGTGGCCCCTCCCGCCGGAGGTTCGAGTCCTCCTTCGGGTATGGGTGTGTGTGTTGTTCCTAGCATAAGTTAGTTTAAGTCAGTTTAAGTAGTGTGTAAGTCTAGGGACCGATGACCTCAGCAGTTCGGCCCCTTGGGAATTCACACACATTTGAACATTATGGTTTGGTTTCTATGATTCCTCGGAATGGACACTCTCCGCAAAATGCTCGAAAAAACACCCTTCCTCTTGAGTATTACTACGTATGTCACCCGCTTTACAACTAAAATGTAATATTCATCTTCCATATAAAAGTAAACATTTCCACAATTCTGGCTAGGCACAATACGTCGATGTTCGTCATGCGGTGTAACCAGAATATAGTGTCAAAGTAAGAGGACAATAATTGTGAAATGGATAGCAGAGAAGGTTTACCCTTACCGGACAGGAGGGCGAGGGCGGAATCTAGAGAGTTGTGGCGACTGACGGGCTTTATAAAGATCACCTGCTGAGTTGTTTCCTTTCCATGTTTTCCTGCAGCATAAGCAGTAAATGAATTATTTTGTTCACATTGACATTTAGAAGGAAGTTTTATCTTGCTTTTCCTTCATCTATATCTTTCAAAATTAGCATCTGCTTTTTGTTATTGATTAGGGTAAATGAGAAAGGCGAATGGACTTTACACAGCCCCTAAAGACAACAACTGGCCTGTAATCGGAATGAGATCCAATTCGCTCTCATTCCGTGACCTGACACAACCACATCGATGGGCGTCATGTACCCTGGGTGTGAACCTTGGTCTTGCGGATTTATTGCCTTGCCTGAAGCTATAGGATAGTCGTTTTCTTGCACGAGATAAAATGAAAGAAAATAAATGTACACTCACTAACCCTGAAAGGGCAATAAATACCTGTGAAGCGTTATCCAATAACTTTTCGTTCGTGAACTGTACTTTGACCATCATTGGATTGTATATCGAGTGACAGACAGAGCGATATCTCGCTATGGCTAAAAAGCTAAATATTGCTTTCTTTCACTTTTTATTCTCCACTACAAGGAGTGGTTTAGATGCAGCGCATTATAGAGTCGCGGTTTTATTCAGCCAGTTACCAGGAAAACTAGTAGTGGCAAGCAGAGAAAAAAAACCATTGAATGACATTATATCAGACATACATCCTTCGAGATAGCTGACGCTCAAAAAAAAAAAAAAAAAAAAAAAAAAAACATATCTGCGTGTTTTCAACGGAGAACAAGTGACTGATTAATTACCTTTCACTATTTTTTGCTACAGAAATCACAAAAAAGTTTTTACACTGCAGTTACCGCCATCGACAGCTAGTGGAGATCATCAGGCTGTCCAAATCCAAAGAAAAAGAGTACTGCACTTTTTGTGTGAAGCATATATGAATGCTCTGTGCAGCATGCACGCTGTATTTGTTGAATGCTGATCGAAAGCAAATTCGAAAACCAATGTCTCCGCAATATTTGGACGGTTAACACACGGTATTTCCCTATTTTCATTCACTCATGGTTCAAATGGCTCTGAGCACTATGGGACTTAACAGCTGTGGTCATCAGTCCCCTAGAACTTACAACTACTTAAACCTAGCTAACCTAAGGACAGCACACACATCCATGCCCGAGGCAGGATTCGAACCTGCGACCGTAGCAGTCGCGCGGTTCCGGACTGCGCGCCTAGAACCGCGAGACCACCGCGGCCGGCTCATTCACTCATGTCTAACCCGGTAACTCCTGAGGCAACTCCTCACATAGGCAGAAAGTATGCACAAATAAAGGAACTAAATTTCGTGTTCGAGTCCGCGATGGTTCTGAATGTTTTGTGAATAAAACCGCGTTTGTGTGTGTGTGAGTTCTTAAGGGACCAAACAATAAAACCGCCTAGATCGCTTAACGTACCTATATTTCTTTATTTATTAGGCTGTTTCGGTTACAGAAATCATCAGATCAAAACTGAGAAATTGTAAAACGAAGTTCAGTGTTAGCATCAATAAAACCTGTAACTAACCGGGACTTACCAATTAGGCATAGGTTTCACTGTTGCTCACCTTATTTCACAAACTATAAATTTTGATCTGATGATCGCAGTAAGCGAAACAGCTTAATAAATAAAGAATTATATTAAGAAATCTCGGCGTTTTTTTCATAAAAGGAAATCGTTGCACAAAAGAAAGTAATTGGAATTATATGTGGAGTTCACACACATGCATATTGCAGGCCTGTCTTTAAGCAGCTGGGGATATTAACCAAAGACTTAAGGTTCATTTTCTGAATTGTGAAATTTATCAACAACCAATCTGCGTTTGAGAATAACAGAGATATTCCACATCCACAGCTCTAGAAGGAAAGATGATGCATTACCCTTCAATGAACCTAACTTTGACACAGAAAGAGGACAAATATGGTGCTATAAATCTCCTAGACAATATATCCATGGCAATTAAATGTCTGACAGATAACAGATGTTTTTTCCAAATGTAAAGATGCTTCTCTTTGATAACTCCTTCTTTACTACAGAAGAATCCTTGAAAAGAAATAATTAGTTATCTTTACAGAAAAAGACTGTAGTGTTATGTCATTTACGTGTCTAATCCATTCTCTTACAGGCGACTGATGGTTAAATTTTCCTTTCGACCATCCTTTGTAGCAATTTTCAATATTACACTCAGCAGGTAGGATTTTCGGTTTCTGGGGCAAGCATGGAGCTTCCGGCATCCGTTAGTTTGGCGCCTTAAGCACAAATGATCTTAGAGGAGTTATAAATTCGATTGACCTTCTCACTACTATTAAAGTTTGCAGTTTTGATAAATATTTATGATTTTTATTAGTAAATTGGGCCTCACCCATTGTTTGAAATAGCCATGTGATCGTAACTCGACTAACATAGAACTCGTGTGCAGCTATTTAGAAAACACGTGTGATGTGTGTGAAGTATTTAAGAAATATAGTCATGCGAAGTAATTTGCTGTTTAATGGACCTTTCGACAGTTGGTCATTATCTCCAGTCTATCCTCATGGGCAGCTCCAGCGGGGGAATTGACCGCCAGCATCACAATTTTAGTAAAAATAGGTAAATCGTATGAAATATTGTTTATAATATAGCCCAAGAAGGAACATCGAGGGTGACTGAAGCGTGGAACATGTGGATCGTTCTTGAGGAATTTCATTTGAGTAATTTGCAAGTGAAGATTTAGCTATAGGCCAAGAGCATGTCATTAAAACGGTGAGTAATGTTGATAAGAATGTCTGCCATCTACCAAACTGGCGATGGTCACATAAAACTGCAAGATGTTACACGCTCCTGTTGAATTAATGTTCACGCGAGTGAAGCAATCAATAGAAAGTTTTACAGTATAATGTGTCTGTGTAACTGTTAACGTTAATTTCTGCTTGCCCCTTTCCCCTTCTAAATTACTTTGCATTTACACGAACAGAATTTTGATATCCCGCCCAAATAAGTTTCATTCTCAATAGCGTTGCACAGCTAGTCTCGTAGGTTAACGGGGGACTAGATATTCGTTCTTGAATTGCACATCGAAATCGATTTTCGATAGAGATTTAACTGTATCCTAGTATAGCAACGTAGATACAACCAGTATCCACGAGCAGATTGTATCTAAGAAACCAGTGAGTTAGCGCAACGATATTGTTAATGTATACATTTCTTTAGTTTCATGTGCACGAAAGCTTTAATAAATAATTTTGCCAAAGAGAATAACCTTCTGCATTCCGTGTCATGATTGGGATCACAATCCCTACCATTTTAACTATCCTTCCATTGAATGTAAATATTATAATGAACAAAACACAGGTAGTTTAAAAAGGTAATGAGATACAAAATATGGTTCGTAGTAGAGCGTATGGTTTAGATGGCTAACTTCCTCGATTATCGGAGCCCTCTTTTGCGTTATCCATCGTGCTAGTGTAAATCTTATTCCTTAAATAATTAATTATTTCGGACTCTCCCCAATCTTTGTTCATCCCGGTACTGAATCGAAAAAAGGTGGCGGGAGAAGAGAAAGGATTATACCACGGTCTGGCTATGGACTGCAAGAACGTGCTTGATTTAATAAGAAGGCAACTAAAAGCGGGTAGGAGGCTTTCAATACATATAAAATAAAGTAAAATAAAATAGGGAGGAAGTTGAAAAAAAGCAAATGTTTGGCAAAGAATCTATTAGAGCAAGCTGAAAAAATGAAACAGAAATCCAAGCAGTGGCTGGAAACCTGTGTTCCTGCACCAAAAAGGTGAAGCTGCTTCCGTATGCCAGAAAAACTGCGCCCTTATGTTCTAGTCTATACATAACAAATCATTGTACGAGTCCGCAATCAATATCGCTAGTCAGTATAATTGTTAGTCACAGACTATTTACGTTTTTATTTTATGAAAACTGTAAACCTCAACTCAGTTACTAGTCTATGGTTCAAGTGCACAGTGAACTGTCAAGATGCAGTGTATCGAGATTTTAAACGTGATTTCTGACGATGGCTGTTCCTGAAGCGCGTTAAGGTGAATTGTTTGAAAAAGAAAAATATAAATAGCGATCAAGACGGAGAATTATATTGACGTGTGTTTTAAAACTCAAAACATACAGCCACACACACAACTACAGAATATGGATAATAACTAGATTGAAAAGGACTCCTCTTAATCATTTCTTTCAGAGGACAAATACAAACCAAGTCTTCTTCACCAACTGGATGGAAAAGAAACGTGAGAAATATGTAAAAAGTATGTCATTACCTTGAACGCAAAGCTGCTTTAGCAGTGTGAGTAGTGAATGATTGAAGAGACCCTTTTCATCATTTTGACATCGACTGACCACCTCGTGCTGACACATTTAAAGAATTACGCCAGGAAGGTGTATTAAGTCAAGTGAAGAAGTCACGGCAGTCGACAAACATGGATATGCTGTTAACCTTAAACAATTGTCCTGCTTGGATGGAATCAATTACTCACGTTGCGTAACGTGCATTGATGTAAAAGGAGACTACTCCGAAAAAAAGTGCATTTTTACTTCAAAGACTCAAGAGTGTCACTGCCACTGTATCACAGTTCCCTCCTCAACGTTTTAGGTACACTGTTTTGCACATATTGTTCTCTGAAGTTGAATCTACAACATGGAAATACGGTAAAATAGCAGAAACTTCATAAATGTGTTCGAGCTTAAAATAAATCATAGGAGCCGATTTCGTAACGACGATACTTCAAGAAGTTCAGATGGGAGACTTTTTATATAATATGGCTCATACATAATGGCATCATTTTATGCCAGGTTTGGAGGCATCCTCCTATATGTAGGTCAGTACAAGAAAGAACCTGAGAAATCTATAAGCCAGGCCAAAAACTGAACAAGGTACAAATTAAAGTAGGGCAAAGTAAGGTAATTTGGCACTATTTTCAACATGCATTGTTTTACTAGAGAAAATAAGAAAGATTGTTCTAGTTGATTTTACTAAGTAACTACATATGTGAGCAACGTTTTACAAACGTATTTCGCTGTTATTGTTATTGGCACTGTCCATAATTGTACACAAACTTAAAGCATACGCAGGATGGTAATTTTGCAATTGGTCAATATTTATTTATTTAGAGTGTGGTCAGCATCGCGTGACAGAAGGAAACATTTTTTCTTTAACAATACCTATATGGATATTCAAGATTATAAGTTGATTAAATCAACAGTATTTACAAAGCACACAAGGTCACCGGCCTGCGTCAAACTGCCGAACAGACACAATTGATGCCATAGTTGCTAACACGAATTCTTCCAGACCGCCAAGAAAGGATCGTTTTGGGAATGTACGTTTGAACTGCTGAACAGTTTGTCGTTCTTTATCACAGTCGTAGCTGGGTGATGTTAATCCTCGTCTGTACTCTGAGTCAGCACATCTTCCACTATTTGTCCTTATTCTAATGAGTGGTCTGATCGAGATGCAGGGCATTTTCACCTGTTATGGAGAAGTAATTGCTCTACCATATTTCAGTCCATCGGTCTGCTGTTGTTGCTCCGTTGTCCATCAGAAATTTTTCACCTTGTAGAGGTGGTTGACAGGAGCAGAGTCTGTTTTTCCTGAGTGCGGGGTTCAAATGGTTCAAATGACTCTGAGCACTATGGGACTTTAACACCTGAGGTCATCAGTCCCCTAGAACTTAGAACTACTTAAACCTAACTAACCTAAGGACATCACACACATCCATGCCCGAGGCAGGATTCGAAACTGCGACCGTAGCGGTCGCGCGGTTCCAGACTGTAGCGCCTAGAACCGCTCGGCCACACCGGCCGGCCTGAGTGCAGGGAAGTCCTCGCGTATAGGGAGGTAAGGATCGCCAGCTATTTTTGTAAACTCCCACTTGAGAGCAGCTCCATGACGTAAAAATGGGGAGAGCTGTGTGGCTGAGAATAGACAACCAGAAAATTAGAGCGATTCTGATTGTTCCTGCGATGATGCATATACTCTGGTTGAGCTGCGTGTCGACGAATCAGGCGATGGGCTGTTGATTCAGACTACTGAGCACAGTTCTGCCGCAGGATACACCAGTCCAAGAGTAGATGTCTTTAGTGTTGGAGCTGATGATCCCGTTGTTGTGCCACAAAGTTTCTGCAAGATGTTGTTTCTTGACTTCATCTTAGTGGCAGTTTTCAGCAAGTGCTCTTTGAAGGTGAGCGTCCTGTCAAGACTGACCCTCAGAAAACGTTAGCATTTATTATTGCACAGCTGTTTTTCTTCAAAACATACCCTTATTTCCTTGTTTGCAAGCTTGTTGTTAAGATTTGGCAGCACTTGGCTGTAACCTCCAGTTACGGAAGTATCTGTCAACAATTTCTAGGCCTTCAGTCAAGACAGATTCAGCAACGCTCACGTTTTTGTGGGTCACAGCAAGAGCCCAATGTCAGCGTATAAAAATTTCGTTGGCGTGTGTGCTGTGTACAGGGAAAACAGGTCGTTATGGAAGGGCTCATTTTATTATCTACCAGAATTTGGAAGCTTTTATTGCTTAACATAGGTCAGGTAATTCTGCAGTAGTGGTAACTTCGCAAGACAGTTTCATCCACCCTACTACATCGTTCCTGATCTTTAGAAGTGGAATGGTCTCAACAATTGTCAGACACGTTGATAGCTTCCTTTTTAGGTTGTTTTGGTAGCTGTCTTCACAGCCAAAAACAGCATTGCGTCCATGATACACCTGTTTTTTTTACTTTACAGCAAATCATCAGACGAGTTAGTCTTCAAGCAGCCATCACAAATCCAGTCGTCACGTTTCCTGTTGTCTGGAGGTTGTTCTTTGGGTGAACTGGCTGCAAATGTTGGGGCAATGTTTACAGTTGTGTAACTTTTGGTTGCTTTCAACTACATTGAAACGTTTAGCCCATGATTTCTTTTTCCACCTGTCCTGCTGCGGTGTTGACTCCATTGGTGAAACAGTCTCTGATCACACACTCGTTGACCAATGATGCACAGTACGCTGACAGATTCTCTGGAATCCTTAAACTCAGACCATAAAGTTGTCTAACTTTTGGCCATCACCATTTACTAGCTACCTGTTTTGCAGGATTAAACATATACCTTCCTGTGTTGCAGCTAAATCGTACGCAGATTTTCTGACTTTTTAGTTTAAAGCCCAACTCCTGCATCTCAAGAATGTAGTTAACAATACGGTGCTCTATTTCAGCTGGTAATTCAGATGGCTTGCCCAGTGTTTGCATTTGTGTATGTTCAGTGTCTTAAATGCCCAACAAAACCTTTTTGACAGTGCTGTAGGGGATACCATGTAGTTTTGATGCTTTATTTATAGTCATATCTTCATACTTCATTCGTCTAGGTGCCGCCAAAAGGTCAGAAGTTTCATCATTTTTGTACATCTTTTTCACTTTTCACTTCATTCATTTCTTCAGGTTTTAATTTCACATGCACGCTTCGAATATCAGTAGCTTTCTTCTTAGGGGACATGTTGGAACAAATCCTGAAACTTTAAACGTAAAATAGTTATCAAAAAACCTTAAAATACCCGATAAATTGCTGTGATTTAAAAATAATCTTTCTTTTCAAGGGAAGGTAATTTAGAAACAGTGGTTAGGTAATTTGGTGATATCTTAAAATTCAAATTTGTTTGTAGCCATGTGTTAATATTTGCATTACAGGTCTTGAGTAAATGTATACAACTGATGTAAAAGCAAAGTAAACAGCCGTAAAAATGATTGACCCTTGATGTAATTCGAGGTTCCCTTTTTTCACAGATTTTAAAAAATAAATCAAGTAAATTGTGCACGTAACACTATAGGTTCCATAATACCTATTGTGTATAAATAAAATGCATATTACTTGCATCTTGGAGGTCTAAAATGAATTTAGAGTCACTAAGGAAGAACAACCCTTCTTCCACCATAGGATGCGTCACACAACAGCAACTTTTTTTGTCACTGCAGTCCACTGACAGCGGGAAAGTGCAGCTTAGTGCAATTCGAGAAGGTATTGTCGTGCTATCTCTTGCCAATTATAGGCCGCTACATTGGATAGGTTAATCGCAATAAGCTCATAAGAAAATACTGCAAAATTACCTGCATTTCGAAATTACCTTACACTGTACACAAAGGGAGAGCCAAAGAAAAGCAAATAATATGCAATAAGAAAGGGCAAACATTTTACTTTTTCATAAGGAATAGTGTAATGTTATAACGCGTACATAAAGTTGTCAAAGTCAACAGAACCATACAGTATGCTCGCTTTTAAGGCTTGTATTTCTCGAAGTCATGGAACGAGGAAATAGGCTGCATATTGCAGAGCTTCGACGTGGGGACAAGTGAAGGCGGCTGCACACTTTCCATCGTTTTATTCGTCTGATTGACGGAGTCTATGTATTAATCTCTCGAAATGAAACGTGGATCGTATCGTTATCGACACGCAGCGAGAGCAACAAAAGTTTTCCCCATTCTTGATGAACAGATATAATGGCGGCGCGACCCTGACTTTATAATACGACCGCCAGTCGGTAATTGCTGCGTTTGACGGAGCTGATTGGAGAGATATTCTGTTACGCAAATCGATTTTTAAATGAGTCACGCCGGGCCCAGGCATTTACGGATCGGCGAGCGTGTCTGGCTTTCCTTCTTTCAGATGTTTCCTTCCTTCCTTTTTCCCGTGAAGTTTCCGATGATGTCAATTCCTGTTGTGCCTTCACGCACCCTCCCCCACGTCTCCGACACAACGTCTATCATAATTGCCTGTAGACAGCAGTTGATCGCAAGATTGGAAATGCAGCGACGTTTCAAGACTGTGCGCTTTTGTTATTCGTTCTGTCGTGATCGCAGCTGATATATTTTTTTTCCATCGCTCTCGTAGTCGTTTATCTTTTCAGGTAATCATGGAAGGGCACAGCGAACAAGGCAATAATGAATATGCGACTAGAAATGTGTGAGGACAGATGAAAACCAACGAGGGAAATGGCTTCATGTTCATGAGAATAAATATTACATGAGAACAATTTCAAAAAATGAAACAAAATAATAACTGCATCAATATTCTGTTCCTGAAATCTACAGTTATTTTGATGGTACATAGTTTGGGAATAATTGTAAAGCGTGTAGTAGTTCCACGGCGCTTTTTATAATGAAAATAAAACACTACCTGTAATCACGTCCAACGTGGCTATGAATTAAATCTGTAGTTTTTAAATAAATAAAGGTATCAACAATCAGTAAGTACAACCAATAATTACGTGGATCAGACGTGATATTAACGATAACTAACCTGTGGAATACTTTCTTTTCTCTTCCTTTTTCGGAAAATAAAGCCTATGCTCAAAGACAGTTAGTTCTAGTACGCCTTTCAAACAGATAAGACCCATTGTAATTGTCAGAGACAGCAAAGGACTTGGAAGAGCAGTTGAACGGAATGGACAGTGTCTTGCAAGGAGGATATAAGATGAACATCAACAAAAGCAAAACGAGGATAATGGAATGTAGCCGAATTAAGTCGGGTGATGCTGAGGGAATTAGATTAGGAAATGAGACACTTAAAGTAGTAAAGGAGTTTTGCTATTTGGGGAGCAAAATAACTGATGATGGTCGAAGTAGAGAAGATATAAAATGTAGACTGGCAATGGCAAGGAAAGCGTTTCTGAAGAAGAGAAATTTGTTAACATCGAGTATAGATTTAAGTGTCAGGAAGTCGTTTCTGAAAGTATTTGTATGGAGTGTAGCCATGTATGGAAGTGAAACATGGACGATAAATAGTTTGGACAAGAAGAGAATAGAAGCTTTCGAAACGTGGTGCTACAGAAGAACGCTGAAGATTATATGGGTAGATCACATAACTAATGAGGAGGTATTGAACAGAATTGGGGAGAAGAGGGGTTTGTGGCACAACTTGACAAGAAGAAGGGACCGGTTTGTAGGACATGTTCTGAGGCATCGAGGGATCACAAATTTACCATTGGAGGGCAGCGTGGAGGGTAAAATTCGTAGAGGGTGACCAAGAGATGAATACACTAAGCAGATTCAGAAAGATGTAGGTTGCAGTAAGTACTGGGAGATGAAGAAGCTTGCACAGGATAGAGTAGTATGGAGAGCTGCATCAAACAAGTATCAGGACTGAAGACCACAAAAACAACAACAATAACAAGACCCATTCGCGTACTCGACCGCCATTACGTGCAAGCTTATGAATACGACGGCATTTGGAGGCCGACATAAATATTTTAACATATACATGTTTACTAGTTTTATCAATCCCTTAGTGATGCAAAGGAAGTAGACATAAATACAGTTCGTACAAACTACTTTTCAACTAGAAATGTAATCTCGTGAAAAGCAACTACACGTATTTCCACTACCAGAATCGTAAATAGTTTGTCTGCATGTGGACATAAGTATTCGAACAGAGAAAATAATCTACCTCTACGTGTACATCTATATAAGTACTCCGCAAGCCAGCACACGTTGGGTTGTCGGTGCGTGGTGGAGGGCATTCTGTACTACTACTACTAGTCATTTCCTTTCCTCTTCCACTCGTAATTAGAGCGAGGCCTCGGTATGAGCCCTAATGTCTCGTATTTTATCTTCGTTGTTCTTACGCAAAGCTTATCTTGGCGGCAGCAGAATCATACCGCAGACAGCTTCAAATACCAATTCCCTCAATTTTCTCAATAGTGTTCCTCGAGAAGAACTTCGCCATCCCTCCATGGATTCCCATTTGAGTTCCCGAAGCATCTCCGTAACACTTGCGTGTTGTTCGAGCCTACCGGTAGCAAATCTAGCAGCCCGCCTCTGAATTCCTTTGGTGTCTCCCTTTAATCCGACCTGGAACGAATTCCTAACATTCGAGCAATACTCAAGAATTAAGCTCACTAGCGTCGTATATGTGGTCTCCTTTACAGATGAACCACAGTTTCCCAAAATTCTACCAATAAACCGAAGCCGAACATTCGCCTTCCCTACCACAACCTTCACATGCTCGTTCCATTTGCTATCGCTTTGCAACTTTACGCCCAGGTATTTAAACGACATGATTGTGTCAGGCGAGACACTACTAATGCTGTATCCGAACATTACGTGTTTGTTTTTCCTACTTATTCGTATTAACTTACATTTTTCTACACTTAGAGCCGGCCGGTGTGGCCGAGCGGTTCTAGGCGTTTCAATCTGGAACCGCGAAACCGCTACGGTCGCAGGTTCGAATCCTGCCTCGGGCATGGATGTGTGTGATGTCCTTAGGTTAGTTAGGTTTAAGTAGTTCTAAGTTCTAGGGGACTGATGACCACAGATGTTAAGTCCCATAGTGCTCAGAGCCATTTGAACCATCTACATTTAGAGGCAGCTGCCTTTCATGACACCAACCAGAAATTTTGTCTAAGTGATAATGTATCTTCCTACTGTCACTCAACTTGGGCACATTCCCCTGCACTGCGGCATCATCAACAAAGAACTGCAGATTGCTGCCCACACTGTCCGTCAGATCATTTATGTATATAATAAATAATAACGGTCCTATCATACTTTCCTGGAGCACTCCTGACAATACCCTTATCTGTACATTGTGTCTGCATTTAGTAATCATCCCTTTTCTATGAATTATTGCCGTTAATCTTTTGGACATTGACTATACATATATTTTGGTGACTCCGGAGTCCATATTTGTCCACTATATTTGAAGAAGTTCTTTCAGATGGTCCTTACTTCTGATGTGATGTTTACTAACATGATTTTCGAATTCATTCCAGATGTTTTCTATAGGATTTACGAGGGTCGGTCAAAAAGTAATGCCTCCCATTTTTTTTCTACTTAAAGAAATTAAGTTAAGTGAAAAATTTGAATTTGGCGCCATTCCTCAAACCTTCTTCTGCAATCCACTGCAGTAGTAACTTTCTGTGTCAACAGGTGGCAGCACAGCAGAAGTTTGTAAGATGGCCGACATCGATGTTCGTTTGAGACAGCGTTGTGTGATTGAATTCTTGAACGCAGAAGGTGAAACGCCCATACGCATTCATGAAAGACTGAAGAAGGTGTATGGTGTTGTGACAGTGGATGTCAGCACTGTTAGACGATGGGTTCGTCGTTGTAAGGAAGCTGAAGGGCAAACACCGTTGACTGACGAAAAGCGGAGCGGCAGGCCGGTGAGTGCAGTGACTCCACACAACATTCAGCAAGTTGATGACATCATTCGTGGTGACCGTCGGGTGACTGCAGATGAAGTGTGTCGCATTATTTCTCTTAGTAAAGGCAGTGTGATCACGATTATTAAACAATTGGGGTACTCAAAAGTTTGTGCACGGTGGGTTCCAAGAATGTTAACCGATCAGAATAAAGAGGCAAGGAAAACAATAGCCTCCCAACACTTGCAGCGCTTCCGTTTGGAGGGAGATGAGTTTCTGAAAAAAATTGTGACCGGGGACGAAACATGGGTGCATTTTTTTGAACCCGAATCAAAGAGGCAGTCAATGGAGTGGCGTCACACAAGCTCGCAGAGGAAGAAAAAATTCAAAACTGTGCGATCGGCAGGGAAAGTTATGGCAACAGTTTTCTGGGATACAGAGGGTGTGATTCTGGTTGATTTTTTGGAGCAGGGATGCACAATAAATTCTGTTCAATACGTCACAACCCTCAACAAACTTAAAGCACGTCTTTAGCGAGTTCGCCCAACAAAATCAATGGCAGATGTTCTTCTTTTGCATGACAATGCAAGACCACACACCAGTCGTCACACCTCTGACGAGATTGTCAAAATTGGATGGGAAGTTTTGCCTCATCCCCCATACAGCCCTGACCTGGCACCATCAGACTTCCATCTGTTCGGGCCACTAAAAGAAGCTCATCGTGGGATTCATTTTCAAGATGAGGAGGCCGTCAAAACATCCGTGCGTCAATGGCTTAGGAAGCAGAGCTGTGATTTTTACCGTGCTGGGATACATGCCCTTGTTCAAAGATGGACCAAAACTGTAGAGATGGGCGGAGATTACATTGAAAAATGACAAAATGATCCTCAATGTTGTGGTTTTCAACCTATGTATTTGCATTTAAATTTCCTGACAATTAAACGTAGAAAAAAAATAGGAGGCATTACTTTTTGACTGACCCTCGTAAATCTGACGATTGAGGCGGTACCTTCAAATTGTGGGGAGTGTTATACACGATCCAAAGCCTTGCAACTTCAGCTGTAAGCTTTGGATCATTGTCCTGCTGGAAGTAACAATTATTTCCTAATTCCAGTCTTTCTGCACTCTTCTTAAGATTGTTTTCAAAAATCCTACTGTGTTCAAACTTGTCCACGATTCCATCTATGGAAACCAGTACCCCAACGCCTGATGAATACGTACAGCCTCATACCAACACAATGCTGCTTCCATGCTTCACTGTAGCTGCCATGTTCTTAGGTTCCCATTCTGTATTTGGTAGCCTGCACACTGAGACACGTTCATCACTCTTGTAGAAGCAGAATTTTTTCTCGTCCGACCATAGAATGTGATCCAGAATATTGGTGTTTTCACTTTTTCTGGTTCACACGGTTGACATATGGTTTCCTCCTAGGAAGACAGGTATTGTAACCGACATTTTTTTAAAACACGTTCAACTCTTCTTGTGTGAACCACAGTACCAGAAAATTGTACAATACTTCCTCTAATCTCAGATGCCGTCAACCTTGGATTCTGCTTCACCATTTTTATTATTTGCCTCTTGTCTCTAGTAGCAAGTGTAGAAGGAGTGCCACGTCCCGGATTATTCACAACACTTTCAGTCTGTTTGAAGAGCTGAACGATGGTGAACACCGTAGTTTTGCTTTCGTTGACTGCACTGACAATGTCGGAGAGGGATTTGTGTTGGATGTACAAATAATTTACAGTTCTCATTGCATGGTTATCTTCTTGCCTTTGCGCCCCATTTCACTTGTGAGCGCTTCTGAGTAAACCATAAATGCGAGAGACTGCCGCGAAGCACAGTATGAATACAACGGCTGTATGGTGAGGGCATAAGGTGTGTATACAGTCGTGTCTCTCTCTTCTCGTTTGGGTTCGATCGAAAACTTATGTCGTCCTATAAGTGGGACCGCAGGATAAATACAGTACATGCTGTGCTATAAATACATACATTATGATATTTTAGCTGTAATTCCTGTGAAATATAATTTCTGAGATACACAACGGTAACGTTTGTATATTTACGAATTAACACTACTAAATAAGTGAAGTGTTATATTATTCGAATACTTCTGTTGGGCTCAATAATATTTACGTTTAGGCGAAAATATTAATATCCAGTCGCACATATACGAAAAAAACATACAATAAACCGAAGGTAACAATTAAAATCTATTCAGTGTCTTTTGTATATTATTAATGCACGCTGAAATTTTTGTTCCTAGACATATATCTCCGACGACGTAAGTTTGCTAATTATATTCTTCGTTCGAAACCAGAGAAAGAAAGGCTACAGAGTCATAAAAAAATAAAAATGTTTCAAGGGACAGAATTAAAAGAACCATATAATATTAAGCAAAGAGAGGAGGAGTATTAGAAAAGAGAACTAGTGTTCGTGCGCAGGGACAAAACAAATGATACAGAACAATGTGTACAAAAATAATTTTTATTCTGTTATTTTAAATATTTATAAAGAATGAAAAGAATTCATTTTCTTGACATTCTTAACATTATTTAATATATTGAAAGAAACGGTAGTGGCAGCTGCAAAATATTGCAGTCATACATCTTCAGCATATGATTCATATCATGGTATGCACTTTGATCATACAGAAATTCTCCTTCTTGGAATGATTCACCCACATATCCTTGAGTTCTTCTTGATCGTTTTGCCGTCATTGATGAAATTATCTGTATTCCTTTGGATGACTCACAATGCATTTAAAAATAAATAGTCACACAGTGAAACTGAGCACATACTTTACTTTAAGATTAGAACAGAAGTGGAGGAAAATCCAGCTAATGTTTAAATAGGTGTAGGTTGGCAACTCAAAATAAAATAAAAATCTAGTATTAGTATGATGCTGTACGACATTTATGAATCTTTCACTTCTTTTTCCTCCAGTAGGCACTGAACTTGCCTCTTTTTTGTAATTTAATTGTGTATTAAAACAGTCAGTATTTCTATCAGTTAGCTCTTTTATCCCTAAAGCATTTGTGTACTGTACTATACAGTATACTCAAGCTACACGAATGGAGCATAAAATGACTTCTCCATAAATGTGGACTCTCCTTGTGTTCTTTAGACAGCCCAATGTTTGTAGACAAGACGGAGTAATCATATGGACAAACAACTTTAGTATTATAAGAATAATAAGTTCGAGCGTTACAATGATTTGATGCAAGTCTTTCAATTGGACACCACTTCGGCTACGTGCCAGTCCCTAACCTCTAGTTATATAACCGGGGAAAGGGGACCTACAATTTAACGCGGAATCCGGAGAGTCACCACATCACTGAGAGGTAAACGCTAGGTTGAAAGGTAGACTGAAAAATCAGTGGCCCCACAAGGATTCGATCCTGGTTCCACGCGCGCGCTTTACCGCTAGATCAGCACTTTAGTAGCAGTTAATGGCACAGTTGTATAAGTGGAAAGAGAACTGGAGCGAGACCGCTTGCCAGGAGCGCCGTAGCGTTTCCCGCATGTGTGTAATGGGAGTGACTCACTGGTTTTACTAGTTCTTTCGTTTCCAAATCTACGAATATCGAGCTCACGGTGCTACTCCAATTTTCAGGTGAAGATCTGTCAAAATATCTTCCTGCATTTGAGTTGCGTGCAGGAAAAGGATTTTTAAACTTTCCACTACTCTTCACTTTGAAATGCTTATTGTCACTGCTTCTTACTTTATAGATTCGTCTTTGAAATCAGTCTTCTATTTCCAAGAGCAAGAAACGAGATTCCTCGCTTTGTCAGGGAACTTTGGGTCGTGGTGTGTTAGTCGGCGATTGTTTTTCCACCTCGTATTGTGTCCTTACGCTGTGACGAGTTTAATCAAAATCGATCTGTTCAGTGGCAGTTGACGACCATTTTACTACTAACGTGTTCTTGCAATCCGTTGGAAGGCAAAATGGAGGAACATCTCTGCAGCCATAGACGGTATTACACGATCGTACTTCTTTGATATAGAAATATAATCAAATATTCGTCAAATTACTTTGACAAAGATCTTTGACGTGGCGCTAAAAAGGGATATTACACTGTCGTCATATTTTTCGCCAAATTTCAAGCTGGCAGACACTACTACTTATTATCATGCGTTGCATTGTGTGTGCATTTGGAAGAAAAGCGGAGGAAAAAAAGGAAACATACTTGGATGAAGCCACGGGTATTACGTCGAGATAATAAAAGCATTCAGCAAAATTTGTTACGAGCGCTGCAAGTGGAGGACATCAAGTCTGATATAAATTAATTACGAATGGATGAGAGTGCGTTTTAATATTTTTTTAGTAAGGTGACTTTTCATATTGCAGAACAGAATACTCGCTTGAGAAATGCTGTATGTGCAGAAGATAGGCTCACCGTGATACTACTATTTCTCGATACAGGAGAATGCTACTCTAGTAGCCTTCGAATACCACATTGCACATCAACCAAAATAATTCCAGAAACATTTAAAACCGTTTATAAAGCACTGAAGCGGGTATGTATAAATAAATGTTTAGTACACTATATGAGCAATAAAAGCCATTTTTATTTTTGAATAATTTAATTCATTGAATTTGTGTTGCAAGAAATACAAAATTTATAAAAAGTACGAAGCAGATGGAGCGCTTATTAAATTGTGGCATTCAGAGTTCAAAAACAGAGAAAGTAAAATGGAGAGTTAAGAATTTTTTTTATTTTAGAGTGTGACCACCACCTCTATTCCAGCTTGCTGAAAAACTGCCTGCATGTTTCCAGATATACAGGGTGGTCCACTGATAATGACCGGGCCAAATACCTCACGAAATAAGCATCAAACGAAAAACCTACAAAGAACGAAACTCGTCTAGCTTGAAGGGGAAAACCAGATGGCGCTATGATTGCCCCGCAAGATGGTGCTGCCATAGGTCAAACGGATATCAGCTGCGTTTTTTTTTTTAATAGGAACTCCCATTTTTATTACATATCCGTGTAGTACGTAAAGAAACATGAAGATTTTATTTGGACCACTTTTTTCGCTTTATGATAGATTGCGCTGTAATAGTCACAAACATATAAGTACGTGGCATCACGTAACATTCCGCCAGTGCGGACGGTATTTGGTTCGTGATACATTGCCCGTGTTAAAGTGGACCGTTTACCAATTGCGGAAAAGGTCGATACCGTGTTGATGTATGGCTATTGTGATCAAAATGCCCAATGGGCGTGTGCTATTATGCTGCTCGGCATCCTGGACATTATCCAAGTGTCCGGGCCGTTTGGCGGATAGTTGCGTTATTTAAGGAAACATGAAGTGCTCAGCCACATGTGAAACATCAACCACGACCTGCAGCAAATGATACTGTCCAAGAACGTGTTTTAGCTGTTGTCGCGGCTAATACGCACATCAGTAGCAGACAAAATGCGCGAGAATCGGGAATCTCAAAAACGTCGGTGTCGATTGCACCCGTACCATATTGCTATGCACCAGGAATTGCATGGAGACGACTTTGAATGTCGTGTACAGTTCTGCCACTGGGCACAAGAGAAATCTCGGGACGATGACAGATTTTTTGCACGCGTTCTGTTCAGCGATGAAGCGTCATTCACCAACAGCGGTAACGTAAATCGGCATAATATGCACTATTGGGCAACGGGAAGTCCACGATGGCTTCGACAAGTGGAACATCAGCGACCTTGGCGGGTTAATGTATGGTGCGGCATTATGGGAGGAAGGATAATTGGCCCTCATTTTATCGATGGCAATCTAAATGGTGCAATGTATGCTGATTTCCTACGTAATGTTCTACCGATGTTACTACAAGATGTTCCACTGCATGACAGAATGGCGATGTACTTCCAACATGATGGATGTCCGGCACATAGCTCGCGTGCGGTTGAAGCGGTATTGTATAGCATATTTCATGACAGGTGAATTGGTCGTCGAAGCACCATACCATGGCCCGCACGTTCACCGGATCTGGCGTCCCAGGATTTCTTTTTGTGGGGAAAGTTGAAGGATATTTGCTATCGTGATCCACCGACAAAGCCTGACAACATGCGGAAACGCATTGTCAATGCATGTGCGAACATTACGGAAGGCGAACTACTCGCTGCTGAGAGGAATGTCGTTACACGCATTGCCAAATGCATTGAGGTTGACGGACATCATTTTGGGCATTTATTGCATTAATGTGGTAATTCAGGTAATCACGTTGTAACAGCATGCGTTCTCAGAAATGATAAGTTCACAAAGGTACATGTATCACATTGGAACAACCAAAATAAAATGTTCAAACGTACCTACATTCTGTATTTTAATTTAAAAAACGTACCTGTTACCAACTGTTCGTCTAAAATTGTGAGCCATATCTTTGTGACTATTACAGCGCCATCTATCACAAAGCGAAAAAAGTGGTCTAACTAAAACATTCATATTTCTTTACGTACTATATGAATATATAAAAAAAATAAAAACGCAGTTGATATCCGTTTGACGTATGGCAGCGCCATCTAGTGGGCCAACCATAGCGCCATCTGGTGTCTCCCTTCAAGCTAGACAAGTATCGTTCTTTGTAGTTTTATCGTTTGACGCTTATTTCGTGAGATATTTGGCCCGGTCACGATCAGTGGTCCGCCCTGTAGAGGTGGTTGGCTGTGGCTGTGGTGTAAGATGTCAGGCAAATACAACACCTTCCATGAAAACCCTGACATGATAAGCAAATCCAGTAGTATGTCACATAGCTCCGAATAAATCGTGACATTAAATTAACCAAAGTAATGCGAGTAACGAGTGAGCAAATGGAATACCACAGACTAACACAAGGATGTCTAAATGCATGTCATACCTTCCCACCGTGAGACAGACGTAGTTCCGAGGGGAGAAACGAGAACAGAAGCCGAGAGCAGAACAGTGTTAAGCTCGAAGGCCCTACGATAAGGGACGGACACGCACGTCGCCAGCTAACCGCTAGGACCACACTCCAGCCACAAGTTTTAGCGTGAGACTTTTTCGCGTCTCTGTTACGTCAGGATCACCCCCAGCCCATGTTAAAAGCTAGAGCCCTCCAGAAGAACAGTATAGATCTTACGATAACACAAAAAGGGCCACCGCAACTGCAAGTTTTAGCGTGAGACTTTTTCGCGTCTCTGTTACGTCAGGACCACCCCCCAGCCCATGTTAAAATATAGAGCCCTCCAGAAGTACAGTATAGATCTTACGATAACGCTAAAAGGACCACACCAGCTGCAAGTTTTAGTGTGAGACTTTTTCGAGTCTCTGTTACGTTGCAAACTTTAAAGACATTGCCCCACCACGAAAACTATAATGTTTCTCATTGGATAGACAGAATTTTTGTAGGCGGAACGCCGGCCGAAGTGGCCGTGCGGTTAAAGGCGCTGCAGTCTGGAACCGCAAGACCGCTACGGTCGCAGGTTCGAATCCTGCCTCGGGCATGGATGTTTGTGATGTCCTTAGGTTAGTTAGGTTTAACTAGTTCTAAGTTCTAGGGGACTAATGACCTCAGAAGTTGAGTCCCATAGTGCTCAGAGCCATTTGAACCATTTGCAGGCGGAACTTAAGGTTAACATTGAGACCCTGATTGGTCAGATGAAAACACAGCCAGATAGTTTTTTTAAACCAACTTCGGTAAATTGTAGTAAGGAGAAGTTAGGAGAGAGTTGCTTCCAAGACGGCGAGGTGAGCGGAGCTGTGCTGCCCGCCGCCTCCTGACGAACACCGACAAGGTAATGAACGCACGCGATGCCGCATAACAGCGCATAAAGCTTCACTCAGAACTGCAGAAGTCTCATCTGTTACACCCCCTTTTTGCGTAATACTAGTGTCGATCGTCAATTAAAGCTCATGGTGTTCACATTTGCCACTTGAAGTAAAAATCTGAAACGCGATGATTTTTCTGTTATATAGTTATTGAGAAGCCACATCAGCCACTGTAATTTACGACAAGTTAGATAAGTAATTAAAGATAATTGAGGGTCACTGTAGACCATTTTGATAGTTTTCTCTCTTATGAAACTTAATTTAAACCTAGATTATAGATGTGATATGGCATAGGTCATCCTTCGATCCATTGTAGAACTTGGAAACCCATTCAGGGAATATTCGTTCACATTTTTGTTGAACGCAGTTGGTTTTTACCATCCTGTATTAAAACATTTCCTTTTATCAATAGTGCAATTTATAAACAATGTTTTGTGAGTAGAATAAAATTTCCAATGGTAAACTTAACTGCTTTTTCGACGTTATTTTACCAGCTAACTAAAAATAGGAAAGCCTTGAACGCCTTCCACTAAATTTAGTTAGTATTAAGACTCTTTTACAGGGAGTGCAGTGGAGCTGACGCTGAAATCATTAAGTATTTGGTTATATCATCGCTAGTCTCACTGAACTCTTCTGAACTCTACATGTCATGTGTGGTCTGGCGTCTCCTTACCAGCAACAGGTCCCAGGTTCAAACTAGTCAATTCCCTAAAAAACACGCTCAGAGCGTCGTTGCGCGAAAGTGGTAGGGAGACACGATATAGAACAAACAAAAACCATGCAGAATGTTAGAGTGGATGTGGATGTGAAGTCGCCCATGGGGTATTCCACCTGCCTGTCAGCACACGATTAATGTGTCCTTTCTCAACACCCTCCCTCCCCCTCCCCCCAACACTGCAGTAGAAGCACGGTTATTGAAAAGAATCCCAACCATCACTGTTCCCAACTTTGAAGCAATGTTTACAAAGACTCTACACAGACGTCAAATAGCTGTAGCGATGCCACCGCTCCAAGCGGCTATATTTCACATTGCAGTGAAGAGAAGACGAACGACTTTTGTGATAAAATCTACGGTGAGGCTCTAGAATTCATCAAAATTCTTTGACGAAAGGCGAGATTTGACGAGGTTCCAAATTACACTGTCAAATTTCTTTGACATAAATATTTGACATACCCACTTTGATAAAAAAATATGATAGCGAAATACCGGCCTTACGTGTAAGGATATGAAAAATGTTCTAAGTAGCGAAAGGAGCAATAGGTATGTGCAGGCTCTAATGGGTCCTACTTTGTACTTTGAAAAGGATGGCCACTAACTGGATTGTTGTTGTTGTTGTGGTCTTCAGTCCTGAGACTGGTTTGATGCAGCTCTCCATGCTACTCTATCCTGTGTAAGCTTCTTCATCTCCCAGTACCTACTGCTGCCTATATCCTTCTGAATCTGCTTAGTGTATTCATCTCTTGGCCTCCCTCTACGATTTTTACCCTCCACGCTGCCCTCCAGTACTGAATTGGTGATCCCTTGATGCCTCAGAACATGTCCATTAACCGATCCCTTCTTCTAGTCAAGTTGTGCCACAAACTCCTCTTCTCCTCAATTCTATTCAGTACCTCCTCATTAGTTATGTGATCTACCCATCTAATCTTCAGCGCTCTTCTGTAGCACCACATTTCAAAAGCTTCTATTCTCTTCTTGTCCATACTATTTATCATCCATGTTTCACTTCCATACATGGCTACACTCCATACAAATATTTTCCGAAACGACGTCCTGACACTTAAATCAATACTCGATGTTAACAAATTTCTCTTCTTCAGGAACGCTTTCCTTGCCATTGCCAGTCTACATTTTAATCCTCTCTACTTCGACCATCATCAGTTATTTTGCTCCCCAAATAGCAAAACTCCTTTACTACCTTATGTGTCTCATTTCCTAGTCTAATTCCCTCGGCTCACCCGACTTAATTCGACTACATTCCATTATCCTCGTTTTGCTTTTGTTGATGTTCATCTTATACCCTCTTACCATCTTATACCCTCCTTTCAAGACACTGTTCATTCCATTCAACTGCTCTTCCAAGTCCTTTGCCGTCTCTGACAGAATTACAATGTCATCGGCGAACCTCAAAGTTTTTATTTCTTCTCCATGGATTTTAATACCTACTCCGAACTTTTCTTTTGTTTCCTTTACTACTTGCTCAATATACAGATTGATTAGCATGAGGGAGAGGCTACAACCCTGTCGCACACCCTTCCCAACCACTGTCCCTTTCATGTCCCTCGACTCTTATAACTGCCATCTGCTTTCTGTACAAATTGTAAATAGACTTTCGCTCCCTGTATTTTACCCCTGCCACCTTCAGAATATTATATATTTGATATATTTGATAAATACACAGTATGTATGGTAAACACATACTATGTATCCGGACAAATATTAGTGGACACTAATATGTGGATGTATCCACTCTTTGTTTACACTCATGCTCATAAATTAAGGATAATGCTGATACGTGGTGAAACAACGCTCTGGTGGGCGCTTTGCGCATTTAAATCACCTCGGGATACACCATGCAGTGGATTTGACCGGCGGTCGTCGCACGGTGGCACTGGCAGCAGTCCACATATGCAGAGGTCTGTTGGTGCATGTCAGAGTACGGTTTCAGACATTTTCAGACGTGCTAATGGTGACTGTGTGTTGAAAATGGCTCACAGAACACATATTGATGACGTTGTGAGGGATAGAATACTAAGGCGACTGGAGGGTAGTCAAACATAGCAGGACGTAGCACGGGCCCCCGTGTGCCACAATGTGTTATCTCAGGATTATTGCAACGATTCCAGCAGACAGGAAACGTGTCCAGGCGCTACAGTACGAGACGTCGACCATGTGCAACACCACAAGAAGACCGATATCTCATCATCAGTGCCCGCAGACGGCCACGGAGTATTGCAGGTAGCCTTGCTCCGGAACTTACCGCAGCCACTGGAGTAGTTGTCTCCAGACACACAGTCTACAGACGAATAAACAAACATGGTTTATTCGCCCAGAGACCTGGAAGGTGGATTCCACTGACCCCTGGTCACAGGAGAACCCGTAAAGCCTGGTATCAAGAACACAGTACATGGTAATTGGAACAGTGGTCCCAGGTTACGTTCACGGACGAGTCCAGGTACAGTCTGAACAGCGATTCTCGCCGGGTTTTCATCTAGCGTGAACCAGGAACCAGATTCCAAACCCTTAATCTCCTTAAAAGGGACTTGTATGTAGGTCGTGGTTTGATGGTGTGGGGTGAGATTATGATTGGTGCACGTACACCCCAGCATGTCTTTGAGAGAGAAACTGTAACAGGTCAGGTGTATCGGGACGTCATTTTGCACCAGTATGTCCGCCTTTTCAGGGGTGCAGTGGGTCCCACCTTCCTCCTGGTGGATGATAACGCACGGCCCCACCGAGCTGCCATCGTGGAGGAGCACCTTGAAACAGAAGATATCAGGTGAATGGAGTGGCCTGCCTGTTCTCCAGACCTAAACCCCATCGAGCACGTCTGGGATGCTCTCGGTCGACGTATCGCTGCACGTCTTCATACCCCTACGACACTTCAGGAACTCCGGAACGCACTGGTGCAAGAATGGGAGGCTATACCCCAGCAGCTGCGCGACCACTTTATCCAGAGTATGCCAACCCGTAGTGCGACCTGTGTACGTGTTCATGGCCATCACATTCCATATTGATGTCGGGGTACATGCGCAGGAAACAGTGGCGTTTTGTAGCACATGTGTTGACTCAAGTTATCACCAATACCGTGGACTTATAGATCTGTGTCGTGTGTGTTCCCTATGTGCCTATACTGTTAGCACCAGTTTTGTGTAGAGCCACGTTGTGTGGCATCACATACTGCAATTATCCTTAATTTATGAGCATGAGTGTATATGACGTCTTGAACTCCGCTGGGGACACTTTCAATAAGATTTCTGAACGCGTATGGACGAATGGCAGCCCATTATCTCTCAACAGCCGAAACCATAGTATGCAATGATGTTGGATGCTGTGGTTGCTGCGAAATATTCGTCCTAACTCATCCCAAACGTGTTCCATTGGGTTTAGGTCGGAGCTCCGAGCAAGCCAGTCTACTGCAGGGATGTTATTGTCCACAAATCACTACCTCTCAGATGCAGCTTTGTGGCAGGGAATATTGTATTGTTGATACAATCACCGTCTTCGAAATGTTTCTCTACTATATGCAGTACACAGTGCTGTAAAATGCATTCAAATCATTCCACATTTTACATTTTCTTATCAGCATTAAGGGAATCCCCCCCCTCCCCCAACCGCGTAAAGATCCCCCTACCGTAACAGAACCTTCTCTGTTACTCATTGTTGGCGCTACACGTCAGGGAAGGGGACGTTATCGAGGCATCCGCCAATCCCAAACCCTAGAATCGGGTTGTCGCAAGGTATAGCGTGATTCATCACTCCAAATCACTGGTTTCCGGTCGTCCACTGACCAGTGGCGTTGTTCTTTACATCACCTCAAGCCAAGGATCGCTTAGCACAGACTAAAGAGATGTGTGGCTAATGAAAAGCTGCTCGGCCATTGTACGCCAAGTCTTTTTTTGTGTTAGCTGGACTACAGGTAGCACTTTGGACCTCACGAGTGTTTCTTTCCACACATTTCATTAAAAATGTAAGTGTAGGCTAGATGTGACTTGAATTCAAAGAGATAGTGTCGGCAGCAGTTGAGAGATTTACCCCAAATAAATGAACTAATGACGGAGCTGATCCTCCTTGATACACAATACGGGACAGAACACTGTTGCAGAAACAACGAAAAAAAATGACAAATTTAAAATCTCCAAGACAGGTGATCTTTTACCCAGAACGAAACTTTGTCTCGAAACCTGGCAGAAATTCTGGTCGTATTTGAAGTACGCTAGCGGCCTTTCCAGGAGGGAAGGCGTGCCGGTCCTCAGTACGAATCCGCCCGGTGTGCCGGTGAGTCTGTGGATGGTTTTTAAGGCGGTTTTCCATCTGCCTCGGCGAATGCGGACTGGTTACCCTTATTCCGCCTCAGTTACACTATGTCGGCGATTGCTGCGCAAACACTTTCTCCACGTACGCGTACAGCATCATTACTCTACCACGCAATTATTGGGGTTACACTCGTCTCCTGTGACACGTTCCCGGGGGTGGGGGTCCACTGGGGGCCGAACGACACAGTAACCCTGGGTTCGGTGTGGGGCGGTGGCGGGGTGGGTGGACTGCTGTAGCCTGTTGTGGGGTTGTGAACCACTGTGGGCTACGGCGAGGACGATGCCTCTCCGTTGTTTCTTGGTCCCCAGTTCTATACATTACAATACAATACGCTAGCGGCAAGACACAATCAGTGCCTTCTATGCGCGATGGAAATACTATCGACGACAGTCCTGCCAAAGCAGTGTTACTAAACACAACCTTCCGAAATTCCTTCAGCGAAGAAGACAAGAAGACGAAGTAAATATTCCAGATTTCGAATCAAGAACAGCTGCCAACATCAGTAACATACTTACAGAAGTAGATATCCTTGGAGCAGTGAACCAACTCACATTACTTAACAAAAGCAATTCTTTCGCTTCAGATATAAACCAGTTCGGTTCTTTACAGAGTATGCTGGAACAATAGCTCCATACTTTATAATCATATACAGCAGTTCGCTCGACGAATGACCAGTATCCAAAGACTGGAAACTTGTACAGCTCACACGAATTTTCAGGAAAGGTAGTAGGAGTAATCCACTAAATTGCAGGTCCATATCGTTAACGTCGATATGCAGCAGGATTTTGGAACATATATGGTGTTCGAACATTATGAATTACCTCGAAGAAAACGGTCTATTGACACACAGTCAACATGGGTTTAGAAAACATCGTTCCTGTAAAACACAACTAGCTGTTTATTCACATGAAGTGTTGAGTGCTATTGACAAGGGATTTCAGATCGATTCCTTATTTCTGGATTCCCGGAAGGCTTTTGACACTGTACCACACAAGTGGCTCGTACTGAAATTGCGTGCTTATGGAATATTGTCTCAGTTATGTGACTGGATTTATGATTTCCTGTCAGAGAGGTCACTGTTCGTAGTAATTGACGGAAAGTCATCGAGTACAACAGAAGTGGTTTCAGGCGTTCCCCAAGGTAGTGTTACAAACCCTTTGCTGTTCCTTATCTATATAAACGATTTGGGAGAAAATCTGAGCAGCCGTCTTCGGTTGTTTGCAGATGATTCTGTCGTTTATCGACTAATAAAGTCATCAGAAGATCAAAACAAACTGCAAAACGATTTTGAAAATGTATCTGAACGGTGCGAAAAGTGGCAGTTGCCCCTAAATAACGAAAAGTGTGAGGTCATCCACATAAGTGCTAAAAGGAATTCGTTAAGCTTCTGTTACACGATAAATCAGTCTAACCTAAAAGCCGTAACTTCAACTAAATACCTAGGTATTACATTTACGAACAACTTTAATTGGAAGAAACACATAGAAAATGTTGTGGGGAAGGCTAACCAAAGACTGCGTTTTATTGGCAGAACACTTAGAAAAACAGACCTACTAAGGAGACTGCCTACACTACGCTTGTCCGTCCTCTTTTAGGGTACTATTGCGCGGTATGGGATCCTTACCAGATAGGACTGACGGAGTACATCGAAAAAGTTCAAAGAAAGGCAGCACGTTTTGTATTATCGCGAAATATGGGAGATAGTGTCACAGAAATGATACAGGATTTCGGCTGGAAATCATTAAAAGAAAGGCGTTTTTCGTTGCGACGGAATCTTCTCACGAAATTCGAATCACCTACTTTCTCCCGCGAATGCGAAAATATTTTTTTGACACCCACCTACATAGGGAGGACCGATCACCACGATAAAATAAGGGAAATCAGAGCTCGTACGGAAAGATATAGGTGTTCATTCTTTCCGCGCACTATACGAGATAGGAATAATAGAGAATTGTGAAGGTGGTTCGATGAACCCTCTGACACACACTTAAATGTGATTTTCTGAGTATCCATGTATATGTAGAAGTAGATGTAGACTTTTTACGATCTTCCGCTGCAATGGTCGACAGACTCTGTCCGTCACTAGATGAGATCTGCCTTGCCTTTTTCTTCTGTGGTTGTTCATTTGCGTTTCCACTTCACACTTACATTACCAACAGTCGACTTGGGAAGCTTTAGAAGGGCTGAAATGTCCCTGATGGATTTGTTACTCAGGTTAACATCCAGTGAATAGTACATGTTCAAAGTCACCTAGCTCTCCTACCGACTCATTCATCTGACACACTTCTCTACTGGGAACACAACTTTCCCCACCTCCTTTTTTATTGGCAGGTCCACCCTCTCGTAACACCGAGTGGTCACTCCTGCATTATATAGGGGTGTACGGATAGTTTTTATCAGATAGTCTATATAATATTGCTGTATCGATCTGTTTCCTTTCATCTTAGAAGTTTTTGGGTAAACAGCAAAAGTCTGTCTGGAGAGCGTAAACGATATCGGAAGAATACAACGCTAATAATGATACTCATAACTTGTAGGAGAGCATCCTGGTCTAAGCCTTTCGACGTGTCTGTACAGAATGCATAATGGGTTGTGGGCAGGAAGGAGTAGATAGTTGTGTCGGGGGCGACTGAGAGACGTAAATACAATGAAACAATTTTTGATGTTGCTGAGTAACAGTCATACAGTATTTTTTAAAGGAAAACGCCGCCATTTGACTGTTTTATTGTTTATTTAAATAAATCTTAGGATTTGGCCTTTTATGCCATTTTCAAGTATTTGATTATATGTCTTGAGCATATGTTGCAGGACACTTGCTTGACATGTTAAGTGTCCTGCAATATGTGTTACAGACTAAAATCAAATACTTGAAAATGGCATATGTCTTGAACACATGTTGCAGGACACTTACTTGACAACATGTTAAGTGTCCTGCAATATATTTTACAGACTAAAATCAAATACTTGTAAATGGGATAAAAGGCCGAAACCTGAGTTGTACTTGAATAAACAATAAAACAGTCAAATGGCGATTTGTTCCTTTAAAAAACAATGAAACAAGTATGTTGTTATAGCAATGATACGATTTAAAGCGGCATCCTCCAGCAAAAGACGGATACAGACCGAATACTAGTCTCACGGGCCATATGAATTGAAATTTTTGTGTTTATTCGCTTATTAGCCAACTCCCATGGATTCATTTTGTTCCATGTCGATTATCCACGACCGACTTTTGCTCTTATCTTTGACACACTGATCAGCTTTCGTTACGGCGGTGTCTGCTATGGTAGTGTATTTGCTGAGGTTCTTCGGCACGTATGTAGCCTAGCCAATGAGGTGCTTAGGCACGCAGCCATTGGCCGTACTTTTGCAAATTTGGAAAGGCAACAATAACGGTGGCTTCTGCCTAGTCCGTTCGTGACTGTGATAGTAATAAAATGTTCTTTCTTATCATGTGACATGGTGTGCTACTGAAGAGGCTGAATTTACACAAGCTGAGGAAAAGAGAGAGAGAGAGAGAGAGAGAGAGAGAGAGAGAGAGAGAGGGAGAGAGCACTATGCAAGTGTGTACAGGGTGGTCAGAAACAGTCTGAAAAGGTTATAAGTGTTGCAGAGAAGGTTATGCTGAGAAATAGTTGTTCAGTAAAAAATTCGATACGTTATGCCATTTTCGATTTAACTGGCATTGAAGTTAGTCAATCAGGCCGTTGTGTGCGCAGAATCAAGTGGCTTGCCAGATACAATTAGCGTCAGTTGTTCTCATACCATAGATGATGGCACACGGGACGGCTGGCCTTTGGGTCAGTTTCAGTCCTTACTACCGTCCCATGTCCGATTTTTCTATTACTCTCTTGTTTGGGTTTAGGAAACCAAATGAAGAGAACGTTTGCGACTATTTCTCTGGTGGGTGACTTACATTACCGTGGCAACGACTGGAGTGGCTAACTTCAATGCTAAGTAACTCGGAAACAGCGCACAGTATCCAGTTTTTTTCTTAACAATTACGTCTCAGCACAACCTATCTTGCAACATACTTACAAACTAATCACACTGTTTCTCACCATCTTGTATATGTGAAAGCAGCAATAGTTTGTATGTGCAAGAGATTTCATTAAAACGGAGCTACTCTCATACGACAACTCTGGACATAAAGTAACAGTTTTGCGTTACTAAAATGAAGGGGAGCCAAATTGGGTTGTCGAAACCTGTCTGACAGAAATATTGAATGTTGTGGCAGAGTCGCTCTCACGAATGTAATTCAGTGTTGTTGTTGCCTCCGAACTTCAGATCGTGGGAGCTATTTGTAATTCTTGCACTTCCAAGCTCACCCCGACAATGATGGTCTATTAAAACATCAGTTCAGTCAGAAACATCGTGATTTATCATACTTGCATTTCAGACCAATAGGAAAGCGAACCTGAAATGTGATTTGAGTGAATTCAAAAACTGAAATTTAACAAACACCAAAAATTAACCTTAATACCATGTTTTACCCATACAACAACTTTCAGCAAGATGTGTCTAATAATGTATACAGCCTGCTTTTCGATAAGAAGACATGCGCGGAAAAGCGGGCAAACCCTCAAATGTAAAAGCTGAGACATGAGTGTTGCCATCTATTTCTGGGTACAGGAACTATCAAAATTGAATTGGTTTCACCCCTAAATATCACATTACGATATTTAGGGGTGAGACCAAAGTCAATGTTTACAGATCCCATACACAGAAACAGATGGCAACAATTATCTCTAAGCTTTTACATTTGAGGATTAGCCCGTTTTTCCGCGCATGTCTTAACATGTATGCAAGGCTTCATCAGGCATACTATGTGAGTAAAGAGAATCTGCTCAGTCCAAAGGAATTTAAGAAACAAGCTCCAACCTGCATTATAGATTGCTCACAACGGAAAGAAATCGTGAGAAGTGGGCTGATTGATATTAATATGTAATTGGAAGTCTCTCAAAAATTCACAGCAAACACAGCTGCATTTAATTAATATTACATGGTTGTATCATGAGGTCACTTACCAGAAATATGCAGAGTCGTGTTTGATTTAATAGCGTAGTATCACATCTAAACCATCTCACTGTGGCCCCTAAATCTGTGAACATCATAACCTATGAAACTTCCTGGCAGATTAAAACTGTGTGCCCGACCGAGACTCGAACTCGGGACCTTTGCCTTTCGCGGGCAAGTGCTCTACCAACTGAGCTACCGAAGCACGACTCACGCCCGATCTCACAGCTTTACTTCTGCCAGTACCTCGTCTCCTACCTTCCAAACTTTACAGAAGCTCTCCTGCGAACCTTGCAGAACTAGCACTCCTGAAAGAAAGGATATTCTGGAATCATAACCTATGTCTACATCTTCCTGGATGAGTACGGACAGTTTGTGTTTAAAAATATCGTCTTCATCACCATCATGAGTGAGGGCCGAGTTTACACATCACTCTCTACAAACGTCACTTTGAGGAAACTTTCAGAGCCGTGAGGTGCATCAAAACGCGTAAAAGTGCTCTATTGTTAAGTCGAAATGTTCATGGATTCAACTGGGTCGATCGTAAGCTGACGTTCAGAAATATAGTGACATCACTACATAGACTTGATCATATTGACTCGATTGTTTACTTGAAAGATAGTGACAAATCATTATGGTACATAATATTTACAAGAACGCAACTGTTAGAAATCTAGAAAGATATGGGTGTCCTTTACTGCACACTGAAGAAAAATAAGAGAAATAATTGTTTTGTGTGTGTATTACACAACGCAAAACTGCTATTAAAACCAGTTACAAATAACTGTGTAAGTAGGCTTGTTTAGGTTTTTATGTTGGTAACGCCACATAGCGCTCTGTATGAAAATCACTGACTGTGCTGTGTGCAGTCTGTGGCTGGTTTGCATTGTTGGAATATTTGCTATTGTAGTGTTGGGTAGTTGGATGTGAACAGCGCGTAGCGTTGTGCAGTTGGAGGTGAGCCACCAGCAGAGATGGATGTGGGAAGAGAGATGGCAGAGTTTTGAGAGCGGGCGATCTGGACGTGTGTCCATCAGAGACAGTAAATTTGTAATGACTTTTGAACACTATTAAGGTAAATAGGTTGTTTGTTCTCTATCAAAATCTTCCTTTTGCTAAGTATGCATATCAGTAGTTAGTGCCTTCAGTAGTTAGAATCTTTTATTTAGCTGGCAGTAGTGGCGCTCGCTGTGTTGCAGTAGTTCGAGTAACGAAGATTTTTGTGAGGTAAGTGATTCATGAAAGGTATAGGTTATTGTTAGTCAGGGCCATTCTTTTGTAGGGATTATTCGAAGTCAGATTGTGTGTCAGTTTAGTGATGATCAAAATAAGTAAAGAGAGAAATGTCTGAGTATGTTCCGTTTTGCTCAGCTGTTTGAAAATCAAATAATGTAAGAGGTTTACCAGCACAGTAATTCATAAATTTTTCCAGGGGGATGTTTCAACTGATCTTAAAAATGCTCTCATGTCTTCTTATTTCCCAAATGACAATCGTGCTCGCATCATCACCACCCACAGAATCATGTGCCTACTCCCAGTGGAGACAGCAATGCTGCTGGCTACATCGTAACCCATCATCACTTCCTTGGCTTCAGCTATATAAGACAGGCAAGCAGGCCATATTTCACTTCAGTCTGTTGACAGCATTCATGCATGTCGCTAGCGTCCTCATCATCATGATGAAGAGATTTGCCAGCAGCAGTGGCAGTGTCAGCAAGCTCACTGGTTTCAGTGAGATGAAGGTTGATGATAGCATGCTATATAACTCTTTGGTGAGGTGGTGTTTGCAGTTTCAATGGAATGTGTTGCAAACAATTATCTGGCATGTAAGTTGGAATTGTTTTCTGTGTGCGTGTGTTTTCATTCACGTTTTACTTGTTCAGACTTGTTTTTTTGTTTTAGGAACAATGAATGAATGATATTGACCTGAAACCAACCTTTGTAGACTTGAGTACACCATCTCAGGACATTCATGATGTGGTTGATTTAACCAAACCATTCTATGAATCTGTTGATGATAATGATATATGTAACACATCTCTGTATGTGTGTTTTTTCTTTGCCAGTGCTGTTGTTGTTATTTAGTGTCGATTAATGTTGATATATTGCCACTGAATCTTTTCTCAGCCTCATTGGCATTGGAGGACTAGTGCCCTAACATTAACTGATGCATTGAGATTTTGCCATAACATCCCAGGGCTCTAATGATGATGATGGTAAGTAATGCACATATATCTCTGTTTCCATATGTATGTGGATATATAATTCCAGAGTGCCATTGTTTTCCTGTATATTTGACAATGTCATTGTTTCGTTTGATTTAGTGAGACAGATGTAGTATGTGGTATGTAATGGGTCAATAGATAATTTGCAAACTAATAATTGTAGAAATTACAAGTCATATATTTTTAGGTTGGTTAGTACCTCCAAGTAAGTGTTCCCCTGGGCAGCAGGTGAGGTGTTGAAGTGTGATTGTGTGAAGACTTAACAGTTAGCCTATACTGGTAGGCATAGTCCATTTAGTAGTACAGTTATGACCAGGCCGAAAACACCAGGTTGTAAAGTTTGTGATGCGTTTGTGGGAAGACTGTTTGACACAGAGAAAAACCAACTAACACACTGACCTGTGTACATATTAATGTACTACATTTAAAAATATCTGCATTTATACAAGTTTGCACCCTGTATACGCATACTTACATAAAATGCTGCCTTGCACCCATCAGTCAAGGGTGGACATCCCTCCTCTTCTCCTCTAGCTGCTTCATGAGCTCATCACAGGTGGCCAGATCATGGGTATCATCATCATCATCATCATCATCATCATATTCTGTGAGTTGGCGCACCATGATGTAGAAATGAAGATTAGAGCTTAATGTCCCTTCAACATTGAGGTCATTAGAGATGGAGCACAAGCTCAGATTGTTCCAAGAAGGGAGAAGGAAATCAGCTGGGCCCTTTTGAAGGAACCATACCAGCATTTACCGAGAGCAATTTAGGGAAATCACAGAAAACCTAATTCTGGATGGCTGGACATGGGTTTGAACCATCATCCTCCCGTATGTGAGATGAGTGTGCTAACCACTGCACCATATCTCTCAGTATACCAATACTGATACAATGTTTTTCAGCACACTGTTCCCAGTCTCCAATAGAAATATCTGCACTTATACCCATTTCAACCTGAATGTCTGTCTCTCTCTGCCTGAGTATGTATGTATAAAATTTTTCACATGATACCCACAGACAATTGCGCTCTTTTTCCAGAAATGCTCGAGATACTGAAGTGCCACCACCTTCACCAGCACTTGCACCTGAGCATTTATGATCTACAGCACTGGGGTCCACACCATTGATGGCATGGGCTGCACGAGCACCACTGGTGACAATGATCAGACTAATGTGACCAACACTGATGGAAGTGCTAGCAGCCAGATCCTTGTTAGCATGTGCACTGCCACATGTTCTGTCAGTGTCTGCATCACCATCACCAGCACCCAGACTGTTATGAATAACAGTGCCATTGTATTGCCCTTGGCCTTCTGGATGGGGTCCTCAGAGTTTTATTGAAAATCCTCTATCAGCCAGCAGCAGTCTTTCTGCCCATTCAGATAATGATAGTGAAGATGAGAAGATGAAGATGTTTGGATATACCTTGCAGAGTTTATGTGGTTGGTGATAAGAGGTGCACTTGAGGACACGATATTAGTTACTTGCATCTGTAATGTGGTCAGGTAAAAAGATCTGGTAATTTTCCTGAATGTGTGCCTACATGATTAGGAAAGGGACCTTTTCAAGATTTTGTAATTCTGGATGGCTGGACATGGGTTTGAACTGTTGCCCTCTTGATTGCAGGACCAGTGTCCTAACCACCACAACACATCTCTCAGTACACCAATACTGATACAATGTTTTAAACTTAAGGCAAGTTAGCTCTTGGGTTTAAAACTAAGGCAACTAGGGCGGGAGAATTTGTTCAAGCTGTGCATTAAGTGTACTGCTACAATTTGCTGCAAGTTCATTCTCCCATCAATGGAGGGTGTTATACATATTAGAGGGGCTCTGTGAATTGCAAGCAACTGATTCTGGGAAAGTTCTTAGTAGATATATTCATCTTTCACAGGACATAGTTAGAGATCAGGGCATTATTAATATTCAAAATAACGAGAAATACTGCTTTTATGATTACTTCTGGCTTGTGAGAGAAAAATTAAACAAAGTCCTGAGTGTAAAAATGAACACTCTGTAGATACTCTTGGGTATTATAAACATGTAGGTATTGAATTCCCTATGAGCATTCAGGAAATTGATAAATTTAAGAGGTAGAATCCTCATATCTCTATATATTCATGTATACAGCCTGAAGGAATGCAAGTCAGATGATGGTGTTGTTACATCCAAAATCATTAGATGTCTTTATTTTTCCAGACTCACTGGTCGGCATCAGAAACATCTAGATTTGTAGTTCATCGCACAGGAGCACCACCTGATGGTGATAAAACAGTTATTCGATAAAATATTGTAGGAATTCGACAACTGTATCTGGCTGGACACCCAAGAACCCTTCAAACAGCACATAGGTTGGGAAAGCTTTATATCACATATTCACAAAACCTGATTATGTAGGTATGTGTGTAATAGATATATCTAAAGTCCACATTTACCAGTTCTGTTATCATTTTGCAGAAAGTAATTTTGCAGATCAAAAGGTACTTTATACAGATGTAGACAGTTTCATCTATTGTGTAATGAGTTATGATTTGTATGAAGCAATAAGATGCCACTCTGTTGCATTCCTTATTGCACAAAGCTGGCTAACAATAAGATTATCTTATTGATGAAAGATGAGGCAAATAGTTCACCAGTTGTGGACTTTGCAGGTCTCCACTCAAAATGTATGCATACCATACTGACACAGGTGCCACCCTTTGACAGGCTAAGGGTTGAAGGCTGCTTGACTGCCATGTTGGTTGTGCTCCATCCTACTCCCACCTACACATATGGTATGAGAAGTCAGTATTCAATCACCAAGATGATATGCATACTGTATTGCAACTGAGTATCAGTCTGTTGTGATGTGATGAAAAGCAGGTCATTTGTGTTGATGGGATCAGAAACCTCCCATATACATGCTACTAACTTGAGTGATAGAGTGTACCCATGTACGTGTTGCATTATGGTGAATATATGTGTGTATGTGTATGAACACATATATGCGTTGTATTATGGTGAATATGTGTGTATACGTGTATGTGAAGTGTATACACCTGTGAGCAAGGACATCTGCAGAAATTTTTGGAGCAGGAGGCAAGACTCTAAAAATCGTCATTTTTATGCAAGTGAGTCTGTCAGTTCTGAAGCGTGTAATGCAATAAGAATTCAGTTCTATAAGTGACACAAAAACTTTTTGTATTCCAGAAAATTGATGGTTATCCACTCAGCATATGAATAAAAACCCTGTACTGCAGACTCCAGCCCCTCTTTGCAAATGCCTATGTCTGTGACTGTATCTAAGAGTGCATTAGCTAGTGTGTGAGAGATTGCTTACCGTGTCTGTTTTTGCATACTGTGTGTAAGTTATATTGTTTAGCATTCCACGTGTGTTAGTACATAGTGTGTATGCTGGATATAGTGTGTGCTATGTGCATTGTGTATCTTGTCTGCAAATTAGGCTAAGTTTCATTGCTACTGGGCATATTAAAAAAAGATTTATTTAGTTTCATGTTATGTCTCACAGAACAGTTTTAACTATTCCATGTCAACTGTGATTAAAGTGCATCAACTGTAAACTATACTCCAAAAATATACAGGTCCATCAACTGTTCGACACTTTGTAAATTGTTCTGCAGCTATTCCAAACTGTTGCAAAAAACATATAAATGCATGAAATGTAAAGGGTATTATGAAAACAAGTGTAAGTGAAACATAGTTTGTATATATTTCTTTGTGCATACTGTTAAAGTATTTTGTAAATATTGTATAAACAGTTTTTTACCTTGTTTTTCTATGTCTGGACTAGTCCAGCTTGTGTTGAAGGCAATATTATCTGAAATGTGTAGCATATGAAAAGTCCGACACATGGAACATGTATTTGTGTAAAAAGAATGTTATATGATGCGTTACATTTACTTAGAAGAGTAGAGAAAAGATGGAACAAACAAATCTAGTCATTCGTTTCTTTTCACTCTGCCCTCTCATATATATATAACTGATTACACTGTGCACTTACATCTGCATTGCATGCATCAAAAGTGTTCAGTTTTACAGTAAACAGACACATATCTGCATTGCATGCCTTGAAGAGATGCACTTCCACTTCATTAAAAGTGTTGAAACGTGATTACACTTAACATCAGACAGACCAGTGGACTGCTGCCAGCAGCATGGTGTGATGAGGTGGCATGGGCCATTCAAATGATGAAGTAGTGGCATGGCCCTGCATGGCTGCTGTTGAAGTCCAGTGTGGCATGGCTGTGGTAGCATGGTGCTAATGAACTTCATGATGTATGTGGAATCTCTCTGACACACAGAGGGTGGCGTAGAAGTGGCAGGGGTCCTCACAGTAAAGTATTTGTTTAAATAATGATATAAACGTTCCTACTCCATTCTAACTACACAGCACATTTTTGAAGTTAAGGTAAGTCAGCCCTTGGGTTTAAAATTCAAGGTAACTAGGGTGGGGGAATTTGTTTAAACTGAGTCAGAAGTGTGGAACGAATTTTGGGAACATGCAAACTGGACTCTTTTTAAACTTAAGCAAGTGAAGTGTGACTTGACATGAAAACAAAGGTTTTTCAATTTCCCATCGTTTTACACTTAGCACAAGCAACCTGGAAACAAAGCAGGCTGCACCTATATTCCTACATCCACAATACTGGCTTCCAACGTAACAGAGCTGGGGAAATCTGACGACCATGCAGGCTGCGTCGCATCCACAGGTCCCCATCCTGAAATTTTTGATTTTCACACCAACAGGTTAATGACCCCTTTTGGACCGTTTGAACTGCCTACCATTTAACACGTAATACAACTGGGCTCTGAACTGAGACACCATAGGAGTGGTGAGAAGACGTAGTAACACAATTTTGGTATTTTGAATTTCCTACCAATTTTTGAATTTCTCGTCTTTTTATACATGGTGCAATTGGCCTATGTGAGAGGGGTGAGGACAGAGAAGAAATCTGGCAACAGCTAATGATATCATAGGGGGGGGGAGGAGGGGAAATCTGGCGATAGTGCTGGCTGCATCAGAACTTCCACAGACCTTCCACTGGAATCATTGACGATTAGATCCCATAAAGCTACGAAATTTTTGTGTATTACTATGCTTCATCCTCTGTTCCAAATATATATTTTCAGTCGGATAAAGATAAAGTAATTTAGCAGGGAACTCGATCTGTGATAGGGTGAGTGAATGTCAAACCAGAGATGTATGTGTGCAGCCTTTTGTACACCGTTGTTATAATCTATGAAGACAGGGCAGCACTTAGTCGTCAAGAATGTGGAATCAACACAAGGATGATCTTCACAGTAATCTAAATGTGTGGGCTATGTTAATGGTTCGAAAAGCATGCCCATAATAGCACAGAACCACCTCCAGCCAGAACTACACCCTTCACAGACTGCAGGGGGAAACGCCTAGTTGAGTTGTCTGCCCACTCGACACGTGCATCAAATAAAAAGAAGAAAAATCGCTACTCGTTGGACCACACTACATGCCTCCAATCAAGTACTGTCCATTTTCGGTGTTGTTTGGGCTTTTGAGAGCCTGCAGCTTTATGTTATGGTGTAATACAAGGTACCTGACTCCAGTTGTCCATTGCATGCAGTTTACAGTGTTTGTTCGGAAGGAGGTTGAAACATAATTGTGTTACTGAGAGCGCCGGCCGGAGTGGCCGAGCGGTTCTAGGCGCTACAGTCTGAAACCGCGCGACCGCTACGGTCGCAGGTTCGAATCCTGCCTCGGGCATGGATGTGTGTGATGTCCTTAGGTTAGTTAGGTTAAGTAGTTCTAAGTTTTAGGGGACTGCTGACCACAGCAGTTAAATCCCATAGTGCTCAGAGCCATTTGAATTTGTTACTGAGAGCGGTAATGCCAGTCTTACTTGAAACTAGCAGTCACTGAGAAGGTATGGCACTTGTCTACAGTCCAAATGGGCTAGGATTTTGTTACAAACACTGTTTATGTAGTGTCACATGGCTGCAAGTGGTGCACTATTCCTTGCAGACAAGTTGGACAGTTCATGTTGACGAATCTGCAACTTCATTCATGTTGTGTCATGGGCATATCCAAACACAATAGTTCTTTCCTGCCATTCTGTCACTTCTTCACTTCTAAGTACCTTTCTGCGCTGATTCCATACAACCTGCTCCCACGTTCACACCATTTCCCGGCTCTGAGTTTCGTCCGCGGTGGAACGTCATATAAACGTCTGGTACTACCTGTACACTTATGAAGTTATACATTAACTACAGCGCTGAGTGACAAGTGCGCTTCTTTAACAAAATACTTTGTTCGATGAGCTTATGAGTACATCACTGGACGTCGACAGTATCGACAAGATGTAAACCGTCATTAAAATTCAAAGGTTGCTGATACATCCTAAGACAAAAAAGAAGTCGCAAGACGAAGGGCTAATGCAAATTGGTTACCAACTAATATTCATACATGTATCCGTGGAAAATGCAAAATTGTAAGATTTGCTGGCCGATGGATGAATGTATGCCACCGCAGCGCAATTTCACCGGATAGCTGAAAAGGGTAGTAAACAGGGAACATGTCGATACCAAGACATAACGTGTTTGCGAATTTCGTACCGTGTGCTCAGTTGGACAGTAACTATGTCTCGTAGACAGACGCGTGAGCAATATACGCAGGTTGTGGAGTCGGGCTCAAAGGAGCCGGCTGGAGTAATCGGCGAATCACTCGACATTTGAATAGGAGCGGTGCCACCACGCCAGGCTGTTGGCAGGAGCAATAGCCAAACACGCCGAAGGAAGTGGTCGACTTAGAGCGACGGCAGAACGTGAGGAGCGAAAAATCGTCAGAGAGAGGCACTCAGAGCTCCGGATCCGTCATTATCATCAATCCGACGTCCAACTGGTTCTTCAGCGACCATAAGCACCATTCATAGATGGTAGACCTCGCGGTCCCTCTTGCGCCTACTGCCACTGACATCCGCACTCCAACAAGCCCGTTTGCAGTGGTGTCGGAGATATTTGGAATGGAATTTCATTGACTAGAGTACAATAGTCTTCAGTGACGAGTCTCGCTTCGAACTGAGCCCCGATGACCAGCGAAGAAGTGTCTGCAGGGGCCCCAGGCAACGGTAGGGAACCAAGCTGTCACCTGCCATACGTCCCGACGACCAGGAGCAATGGTCAGGGGAACCATTTCTTTTCGTAGCAGGACCCTTTTGGTTGTCATCCAAACCGCTTACACCAAAGCGGTACGACGACGACATTCTACGCCTCGTTTTGTGGAAAGCCATCCTGTACTCACATTTCAGCACCATAATGCTCACCCCGCACTCGGCGAGGGTTTCTACTGCTTGTTTTCATGCTTGACAAATCCTACCGTGGCTAGCAAGGTCGCCTGATCTCACCCCATTTGAGAAAGTTTGGGGAATTATGTGCAGGGCCCTACAACCAACTCGGGATTTCGACGATCAAAAGCGCCAATTGGACACAATTTGGCACGTTATCCCTCAGAAGGATATCTAACACCTCTATCAATACACGCCAAGCCTAATAACTATTTAGGCAACGGCATTGCCGCAGTGGATACACCGGTTCCCGTCAGATCACAGACGTTAAGCGCTGTCGGGCGTGGCCGGCACTTGGATGGGTGACCGTCCAGGCTGCCATGCGCTGTTGCCATTTTTCGGGGTGCACTCAGCCTCGTGATGCCACCGGAGGACCTACTCGACCGAATAGTTGCGGCTCCGGTCAAAGAAAACCATTATAAAGACAGGGAGAGCAGTGTGCTGACCACGCGCCCTTGCTATCCGCATCCTTCGCTGAGGATGACACGGCGGTCGGATGGTCCCGATGGGCCACTTGTGGCCTGAAGACGGAGTGTTAATAACTGTCTGCATAAGAAGCAGAGGCGGACCAGTCCGTTATTGGCTTGCTCAATTTGTGAAGCTCTTTCTCTTGAATAAATCATCCAATCTTTCTGAGATTGTAATCATTTGTTTGTCTGTACATGTACGTCACATCTACCGATTTCCGTTCCATTCAGAAATATCCTTCGTGGTATGTCGTTTTTTTGTTTTATCTTAGAGTGTACATCTGGTGCAAATGTATTCCCTAAATACTACTTTTACTTACGTTTCACACGGTGAAACCTTTGTGTTTATCTCGAACTCTGATGCTCTTCCAACCTTCCATATTTCCCAAAAAAAAGCTTTTGAAAATCATCTGAATTTCGAGAGTCGGTGCTCGACAAAACATCCCATATTCATCTGAAATATCTTGTCGGTGATAACGACAAACAGAGCAGCTTAAAGCACCAGAAAAATATATGCAAAACGTTTTGTTTTAAATTATTGCATGCAGCAGCCAAATAATCGTAGTGATTCTGTTGATTAACTACAGTGAGAAAGAAAGCACATAAACAACGGCAGATATGTGGATCTGACATTATTTTATGGAGGATAGTATAGCAGTTTTTTATTAAAACTTTTGGAATATTGCGAAAGCAATATTCCAATAAATTTTGCAAGTGTACATAAATGTCGACACCTGTAGACAGAGATGCAAGGTTATCTGGCTGTGCATCTCAGGCAAACTACCCAGGTAAGACTATTATGACCTTCTAAGAAAAATTCTGGATAAAATTTTGTGCATCTCTTGTCAGCAAGAAGCAAGCAGCTTCTAGATTAGCTGCAGTCACTGTTCAATATCATCTGCGTCATGTGAACGTTGTGTTCAAAGTCCTTGAAGAGTTTCCACATTAAAAGCAAATCCTTTATAATTCTAGTTACGTAGCCGTAATTCGATTAGGTGAATTCCGACGACGACGACAACAATGCTGATGACGATTATAATGATGATGCATTTGTTTGGGAGCACAAAAGCCTTGCGAGGAAACTGGAATAATTAAAATTAATTAAAAATATAATAATGCTATAAAAGCGAATGAGTCGTGGCGATGTATAACTTTCTCTCACAACTGACAGAGTGCGAGCACACAATTACGGCGATGATTTATCGAAAAACCTTGGACAGAAAATGTGAAGAAAAAGACTCTCTAAAAGACTCTCTATTTGAAATACATTCTTTCCCACTGTATACGGCGTTTGCTTGTTCTGTAAGGAGAACAGCTCTGTATGTCGTTGTACTGGTTTGCGCCGTTTTATCTTAGATTAGCTTATATCGCCTCTTTGGCCTTTATCAAGCGACATCGGACGTAAATTACGTTATATGCGTACAGCGTGTGTTGTTCCACACTGTACAGTGAAAAGAACAACACATTTGTAAGGAACATGACACACTGAACCATATAACACAATTTTTTGTGATGACGCTTCATAATGAGGATGGGGAGGAACTAACCAATCGCAAAAGAAATGAAATGAAGGGTTTATTTCATATACAGGGTCCTTCAAAAAATGTATACACACTTTGAACTGTCATAGACAATTTATTTCCCGTTCTACAAGGTTAAATATCTGTGAGAAAGTAATGTTATGTTTCTTCAACAGGTGGCAGCAGTGGCAAGGAAGTAACTGCAACATGGCGGACGTGCGTTTGAGCTTTGAAGCGCGGAAGCAGATAATTAAGTGGTACTGGAAGTTTGAGAATGTAGCTGCGGTTCGAAGACAGTGGAGAAGTGAGTGTGGTACAGAATCACCTTCAAGGTTAACAATTACTCGTCTACGAGACAAATTCGAAATTCATGGAACAGTGTGTGATGTGCATAAAGGTCGATCAGGGCGACCTCTTACAGCTACAAGTGATGATTCCACAACTGCGGTCTTGGAATTGTTTCAGCGTTCGCCTCAAAAATCTTCAAGGCAAGCGGCACATGAGAGTAATGTAAGTGCTAGTAGTGTGCTACGCATTCTGAAGAAAGGCAAGTTTCGTGTGTGCATTCCAAAGCTGGTGCAACAGCTAAGTGACGACGATCCAGATCGAAGGTTGGAATTTTGTGAATGGGTTCAGGAGATGGTGAGACGTGAACCGGGATTGATGGGTAGCATAATTTGGTCAGATGAAGTCCAATTCAAACTCAATGGAACTGTCAACTGGTACAATTGTGTGTACTGGGCTGAAGATAATCCTCACATTACAGTTGAAAGGCTGTGAATTTGACTGGTGTAAATGTGTGGTGTGGTTTGTCTGCAAGGGGACTCATTGGGCCTTTCTGCTTTGAAGGTACTGTTACTGGAGATACTTACCTGACAATGCTTGCTGACTCCGTATTCCCTGCCATTCGTGCATTATACGGTAATGATGAGTTTTATTTCCAACAAGATGGCGCCCCGTTGCACTATCATAGGGACGTACGAGCATACCTGGATCACAATGTGCCAGGCCAGTGGATAGGACGCAGGGGACCAATCGAGTTTCCTGCAGGTTCTCCAGACCTCACGCCGCTGGATTTCTTCTTATGGGGCACAGTAAAAGATGAGGTGTACAAACGTAAAACACGTAACCTGGACACACTTTGGAATGGGATTCAGGCGGTGTGCGCAGAAATCTCACTGGACACTTTGGTACGATGTATGGAATCAGTGGTGACTTGTACTCAGAAATGTATTGATACTGAAGGCCACCAGTTTGAACATTAATCACATTTGCAAATACATTTATTTTTCCAGTTGGACTCTAAGCTTTCCATTGCCAGAAATTTAACATTGTAGAACGGGAAATAAATTTTCTATGACGCTTCAAAGTGTGTATACATTTTTTTGACGCACCCTGTATAAACAGCCCCACGGACGAAATGACTTCTTTCAAGAAATTCTTCGTTTGTGTGGCCATGTTGTCTGTAGTTGCTTTACAATTCTTGAGGGTATTTTTGTTCTGTTGTTGCAACTACAAGAATGCATTTTTTTCACCAGACGCGTTTCACTTTATTGAGGTAAAGCATCATTAGTGGTCTGTAATTAAGTTATTAACATTTTGATTTGCTTTAAGATCGAAAAACAATTCGTTAACAATATGCTGGTTTTTACTTTCTTTCAAGAAATTTATAGCTGCTGTGGACCCAAGAACAAGAAAGACAATTGAACCGGTAAGTCTATCAGAAAAGTGTATCAAATAAATATTACTGCAGCACTCAAAATAGTGAAATGATGGAAAGTACCGATTCTTTAAATATTTACCGTGAGAAAATTCACAGCGCAAGCAGGCAACGAAGAAAGAAATAAGTTACGGTAGTGAAAAGTTATACTCCTTAATTTATAGAGATACAGTTTTTCGATTAACGTGGACGAAAAGACAATTCTTAGCCCGAAACATAAGATCAAGAACTGGTGAGTTTTCTTAATTCTCTAGCTCTTGTTTACCTGAAAGCCGAAGCAAGGCATGCTGCTTTCTTTTTCAGGGCTACGATTCACTGTAAATTTTAAGATAACTTACACAGTTCATGAAAAAAAGACATGGAGGTACAAATAATAAAGAGTTTGAGTTAGCTCGTCGAAATGATCTGGTGACTTTTTTCTCTTGATTTTGATTTCATTCCCCTGTCCTGAAGGGCGATAGTGTGCTAGCAGTGGTGAATTTTAAGCTCTTCAGCCAAAAGCATTTTAAAATAAGAAGTTTCTGAAAGATTTAAATGGTAAAGTACTGAATCGATTTTCTAAGTTGGTAAACATGGACGGTTTACATTGGTGATGTCGGAAGTTGTTGGTTGTCCTTAAAGAAATATTTGTCAATATCTTTATAATGTGGCTGAAATACTTTGTTGTACTACACTAAAAGCATTAAGATGTGCACTAGTAGGAGATGAGATAAACTGGAAGCAGCGGGGTTTTGTGATGCTGCAAGGAATAAGCTGAAAAGGGGCTTGATTGGTTTGCATGTGGGGATGTGTAGTGTGAGAGACTGGATGGTGGGAGACATAGCATATGGGATAGAAAAGTTTAGTATGGAGGGCACATCACAATTATTGAGAAGAAGAAAAGCAGGAAACGGGAAAGGAGGAGAAATCCATTATGTGTGGAGGGATGATGGGAAGTGGGTATGTGAAGGTACATGACGCTCACAGCGAGGGTTTCCACGCTGGTTGGTGCCACAGTGACATTGTACGTATTTATGGAATGACGTAATTTTCACCAGACGACTGTAAAGGGCTTCTTCTACTTCACTGGATGAATTTGGCCTTTAGATCTGGTCCGTTTTCACAATTTCCTTACATCTCTTCTTAGGTCTTCTAACGTTCTTCCTCCCACATGAGTTGCAATCAAAAGCTGGTTTAGGAAATATTTTATTCTCCCGCCTTTTCATGGTTTCAAATCAGTTGCATTTTTTATTTTCTCTTTGAGTGCTTCCGCTTCCAGTTCTCGCCATTTTGAGTCTTTTTGAAAGGTGCCCATGTCGGCGTGCTTGGCACCCTTTCTGTTTTCGTAAAGCGTGTTACCTGCCACCGCCTGACTACGGAATCAGTTAACTCAGTAGCACGAAGAGGTGTTTTCCATAGGATCTCCAGCACCAGATACTCAACGTGTATCATTGCACTGATGTGCAAAGAGTCTTTGGCCAGCATGTACAGCAACCTAGAAACGCACCTGGGCCGAAACTGTCGTGTCAGCGTTAGACACCACGCTAAAGGTTGCGATAATCCAAAGCGGTCCAGCACTTGCAACCTCTCTGGACTCTCTGGCGCTTGCAGCGCCGCTGTATGGCACGGACAGAGACTGGCCGAGTCAGCTATAGGTCGTGAGCGGAGTCAGATTAGAACAGCCTTCAGCTCGCTAGGTGCGCAACCTCTAGTTTGCACATGGATTACGCAAGTGATACCAGAATTGTGTATAATCCAGTTAATGTTTGTTAATGAGTAATTTGTATTCAAGAAAGATAGTTGTTATCAATTATGTTCCTGGAGTGCTGTAACAGGACAAAGTTAAGTAAAAATTATTTACGAAAGTATTCCAGCACTAATTATTAAGGAATGTTCCAGATTCGTACAACCACCCCACTCGTGCTAGCTTCTATCATCCCACTGCAAATCCCAGGGGTACCGATCGAAAAGCATCCTGCATTTGTGTGAGGTCATAACATGTTGCATCGACCTTCACATCAGAGACAACCTTTAGTGAGGCCCCGAATGGTTTTAGGGATTACCCGTGAGAAAGTGCTTGCAAACATTTTCACAACTCTTTTTATTCACGGAGCCATGCTTCATGCTTCAATAATTAATGCAGAGTAAAGAAATTCCACGAATACATTTCTCTTGGTAACATATTCAGGTGATTAACACTGCAATATCCAGGTTAATGTAATAGCAAGATAAGCCATTGCAAATGTAAAATGCTGGTGCTTTAATAACGGGTGCGACAGCGAGATTGTTGAATGCAAGCAAGCAACCGTGCATGCATTGTGCTGTACAGATGCCGCATGTCAATTTTTGGGATGGTTTCCATACCTGTTAAACTTGTTCGTCAGTACAGGGACGTTTAATGCTGGTTGTCGATGAAGCTGTAGCTGTCTTCCGATAATGTCCCACATGTGTTGGATTGAAGACAGATCTGGCAATCGAGCAGGCCGAGGCAACATGCCAACACTCTGTAGTGAATGTTGGGTTACAGCAGCAGTACATGGGCGAGCGTTATCCTGTTGGAAAACACCCCCTGTTAGACTGTTCATGAAGGCAGAACAACAGGTTTAATCACCAGACTGACGTACAAATTTGCAGTTAGGGTGGGTGGGATAGCCACGAGAGTGCTCTTGCTGTCAAACTAAATTGAATCCCAGGTGTAGGTCCAGTGTGTGTAGCACGCAGAAAGGTTGATTGCAGGCTCTCAACTGGCCTTCTTCTAAGCAACACACAGTCACCACTGACATCGAGGCGGAACCAGATTTCATCAGAAAACACAACAGACCTCCACCCTGCTCTATAATGAGCTCTCGCTTGACATCAGTAAAGTCGCAAATGGTGGTGGTTGGGGTCAGTGGGATACACACTACGGGACGTCTGGCTCGGAGCTGCCCTCGAAACAACCAATTTATATCAGTTCGTTGTTAACCTAACGTAAGTCACTGTGGTGCCAGAAGCTGCTCATACTGCTGCTGTCTCGTGGCCGTCCGGATCCCAGCCTTCTTGCTACCGCTTCCAGCAACCATGTACAGTGGCTACAATCCTGCCAAGTCTTTTCGCAATATCGTAGAAGGAACATTCAGAATCTCGTAGCCCTATTGCTCGTCTTCGTTCACGTTCAGTGATAATGGCATCTTTGTCCGCTTAAAGGCGTTCTTGACTAACATCAGCTCACTACTAACGCTCACGACCATTACAACGTGTATTTAAACCTAACATAATTTGCATCCTCATAGCAGCGCTACTAGCGCCACTCTTACGCTCCGGGCGCGAGATTTGAACAGACGTAATCTTTCAGATGTAGAAACATGCCTACCTACTTTCGTTTATGTCTCACAACTCCTTCTTGGTACTGCGATTTTTTTTCACCAGTGTATGAATTGTTAGGCTGTGGCTATAAAAAGAAGTAATTTTCTGTTTGATTGAATAACTATTCTACTTCAATGTAGCGGGTGGTCAGCAACAGTCTGAAAAGCTTATAAGGGTGTTGCTGTGTTAAGAAAGAAATATGATACCTTGTCGCGTTTCCGAGTCAATTAGCGTTGATGTTAGCCAATCAGGAAGCTGGGCGCGCATATTCGAGCGGCCTGCCAGAGACGGTATCGAGAGGCGTGTTCTTTGTTTGGTTTCCCAAATCCGGACAAGAGAGCGATACAAAGACTGGACATGGAATACTAGTAAGGTTCGAATCCGAGCCAAAGGCTGAGCAGTCTCGTACACAATGATATAAACCGACACTAACTGCATCTGGCGGGCCGCTTGAATTTGCGCGCGCAACTGCCTGGTTGGATAACTTCAATACTAATTCACTTGGTGTAAGTAGGCTGTTTAGGTTTTTATGTTGGTAACGCCACGTAGCGCAGTATATGAATATCACTGGCTGTGCTGTGTGAAGTCTGTGCCTGGTTTGCATTGTTGGAATATTTGCTATTGTAGTGTTGGGCAGTTGGCTGTTAACAGCACGTAGCGTTGCGCAGTTGGAGGTGAGCCGCCAGCAGTGGTGGATGTGGGGGGAGAGATGGCGGAATTTTAAGATCGGTCGGTCTGGAAGTGTGTCCGCCAGAAAGAGTAAATCTGTAAGACTGGATATCATGAACTGATATATATATATATATATATATATATATATATATATATATATATATATATATATAATGACTTTTGAACACTATTAAGGTAAATACATTGTTTATTCTCTATCAATATCTTTCATTTGCTAACTATGCCTATCAGTAGTTAGTGCCTTCAGTAGTTAGAATCTTTTATTCAGCTGGCAGTATTGGCGCTCGCTGTATTGCAGTAGTTTGAGTAACGATGATTTTTGTGAGGTGAGTGATTCATGAAAAGTATAGGTTATTGTTAGTCAGGGCCACTGTTTTGTAGGGATTATTGAAAAAGTCAGATTGCGTTGCGCTATAATTATTGTGTGTCACCTTAAGCACAGACATATATAATTTTTCTAAGGGGACGTTTCATTGGAAATGGCGCGCAACACATCCATTTTTTTCTTAACGGTTATTTCTCGGAACAACCTACCATACAACACATCTACAAACGTTTCACACTGTTTCTGACCATCCTGTATATTGGTGGGCGTTTAAACACTTGGTCTCACAGGTAATGGTTCAAATGGCTCTGAGCACTATGGGACTTAACATCTGAGGTCATCAGTCCCCTAGAACTTAGAACTACTTAAACCTAACTAACCTAAGGACATCACACACATCCATGCCCGAGGCAGGATTCGAACCTGCGACCGTAGCGGTCGCGCTCGCCGGTAATGCTTTACTCAAATACTTACGTAGAAGTAATACACACACTAATGCTCGAGTCCCTGGATGACAGAAATGGCATCAGCGCTATCATAGATCCTTCCACTCCCGACTCCAGCTTTCATTTCCGTCATTGCTTCTTCGGTGTAGAGATCCAGCAGTACGGGTGAAGGTAGATACCTGTTTTAGAATTAAAAATTCATTTGCGAGCTCGTTTCCGCAGCAGCTGACGAAATACATGTACTACATATTTTAAAAGGATTTTTTATGGTTTAAAGTAGACGTATGTTTCTTTAGTAACTACAAGAGAAATTGTCCTGTTTTTCTCTATGTAACTGGGGATTGCTGGAAAAGTATGTGATGTTTGCGAAGACTGAGGTGTGCCGAATGGCTGGCCATGAGCTGCAAACGTGTCGAAGGAGAGGCGCACATATTGTCTTGCAACATTCCTTTCGTATTGCAAATGGAGATGTTTTGATCTAATGACGAAGTTGTATCACTTTTTGTTGGCTGTGAGGTCGTAGAACATCAATATTAGTAAACACTGTATGTTGATCGCAAGTTGCCGATTCTGTGCAGTTAGAGAATATTTCAGACTAGTGAAAGTATTTATTAATATTAGAAACGACTTTTCGACGACTAATTTATTTCATTTTTTCAGTCTGCAAGAAGGTGCCTCTGTGGAACATTTTACATAGAAAGTGATGCTTAGTTTTTAAAGAATGTGAATATACACTGGACTGCAGTATAGCACAGAAGGTAACTGAAAGAAATACGCAATGAACCAACAGAAAGGACACTTTTATGCAAAGACAATCATTAGACTGTGGTCCGAGCACGAGGCTCACAACCCAAACCACACGCCAATGTTAAGCACTAATGAAGGACCGGGTCCCTTACTTCGATTGCACATAATTCATTAAGGTCAATCCAACAAATTTATTTCAAATAACATAAATGAAGTTACATTTGAATCTAACATTAAACAAGCATTAAAAAAGCCAATTTCAATATCAGCTGATTTAGTGCGTGAAGCCGGCCGCGGTGGCCGTGCGGTTCTGGCGCTGCAGTCCGGAACCGCGGGACTGCTACGGTCGCAGGTTCGAGTCCTGCCTCGGGCATGGGTGTGTGTGATGTCCTTAGGTTAGTTAGGTTTAAGTAGTTCTAAGTTCTAGGGGACTTATGACCTAAGATGTTGAGTCCCATAGTGCTCAGAGCCATTTGAACCATTAGTGCGTGAAGCGTGAGTTAAGCCAACAACCAGATAAACTAAATAATTCTCCGTAATTCAAAAGAAGGAGAAAAAATTGAACCAATACACCCCACTGACAAATATGCAAAAAACCTTACAATACTACTCAAAAGAATACACTGAAGTGGGGAGCAGTCATTCACCCGACAGAACACTTCAAAATGAGTTCAATAACACAGCTACGTGCCCCAGAAAACTGCAAGACATTAAATACACTTCATTTGACGAATAACAAATACTCATTAACATTACACCACTCCTGTTTGAGCTGCAGTGTCCCAAAGAATCAGGCCCTTATTCTGAAAGAACAATTTTTTTATATGTTTAAATTACAGCATTAAGGAATTCCAAATGATGTCCAATCGAACCCACCCGTCCCCCCTTTCACTTGAGGCACAAATGTTTCCCCTTTCTAGGCGGAGGCTGAGCCAGAAACACAGATTGCCACAAAAACACAGTTTTGCTGTGATATCTTACAGGACACCCGGAAGCAGTAACAGACAAGGGGTCGGCATCCACAAACAACACCGGCTAAGAGTCAGGCTGGGAGCAAATCCTACGAGAACTTGTTCACACTATGCTCACCACAAACTCTAGACATTCCGGCCGAACATCTGCTTGCGGTGGCTGCCAGAAGGACGAAGCAACCAACAGGCCCACGCCGTGTTTCTCACAGAGGCACCTCAATTTGTACAAACATCTAGGCCAACACCAACTCCGGACTCCCCTCTCACTGCAAGGCTTGGCACCGTTTATATGAAATGTCTTCCAGGCAACCAGTAACCGCCGCAAGAGTTTCACGATCAGCAAACAGCCCCAGTGTAACAGACATCACACATGTGCTTACGCCCGAGCCACAACTCCGCCAGTCTCACAGGCCGCCCCAAACCGACCGCCTCTCGCCGTCCCGCGCGCCCCAGCCGAAAACGCAAAGATGCTCATGCCCGGGGACGCGCCAGAGATAAGAAGCCGATCGCTGATGATCGACCAGCGATCTGACTCAGACTGAAGTCACCGAGATCCATAATGGTCTCCTGTTCGTTTCATGCGATTGTCATGGACGGCACTGCATGCTCTGAATCACGCTCCGACGCTGGACAAAAGGTGGCTAAGGAGTTCCATTCCTCCAGCAGCGCGATTGATTACAGTTGGATATTCGTTGGTGCACATGGAGGTGTTACAATACGTCTGTATCCCACAAGTGCTCGATGTGATGTAAATCGGCGAACGGGCGGGTCAATCCATTCATCGAGTACTCTCTCGTTCCATGAGCTTCACCACCAGCGCTTCTGGACCGGGTCGCCCATTGTCATCCATAAAAATGGAGTCAGGGATGAATGCACCCCTAAAAGACGCACATGGGCATGGAGTACAGTGTCACAATAACACTGACCGTTTAGTGTATCGTATTCAAAGACTTTGAGGTCAGTTTACCCACTGAATTATGCCACTCCACACCATAACATCTGGACCACTAGAATTATGACCTCCAACGAAGTTCCTGGGCGTTTCCACCTCTTTCCACATGAGCGTAGGTTCAGAATCCAGTCGAACATGTTCGTTTTAGTGGTCCAGGTGTTACGATGTTGGGAGGCATAATGTTACATCGGAGAAGTGCCTTTCGAATCTTTGAACACGGCAAGGTCACCAGTCAATATTATTGTGAAACTGTATTCTTTCCCCAAGTACGTCTTTTCAGGGGTGCACTCATCTCTGACTTCATCTTTACGGATAATAATGAATCGAACATCTCAGGTGGTAGAGTTTTGGGAAAGACAGAATATTCGGCGAATGGACTCCCCTGCCCATTCTCCTGAGCTATATCCCATCGACCATATATTTAAGTCAAGTGACGGCAGTTAATGTAGAAAAAGTTTATTATAGTCCTCATTCCTACGTTTTTCCCACCATCTATTCTGTCTCGTGCCGATGAATAGACCTGCGACAACATCTTAAAATTAATTTCTATATCTTTGAAGCAAACTTGGATAGAAGCAGAGAGAATATATGTAGCGAAATTATCCAGCTTAATTCATGGACAGAGTGGTTGTTTTATATGGACTACAAAACATGGTCAATTAATAATTAAATCAGACCTAACACCAGATTTGTTTCGATTCGCCTCCACTACATTTTCAGCTGATCGTTTTATTTGTTTTCACGTGTACCTGTGAAATCAGCAATTTATTGGCGTCGACATGCTTCGGCGGCGTCACACTAACCAGGGCTGGAGGTGCGTGCACTTCAGAACAACATTCTCAGTTGGGTTGTGTTTCTGCAGAGAAGCAGCGGACTTGGCATTTCGAAAATACAGGGGTTTGAAAAACGACTTTACAACTTCGAAAATTCATATAAATTAAATCATAGTACCTACAGAGGTGATTGTAGTGTCAATTTGTAGGGAAATACATCAAGTTTTGTCTCGCGTAGTTCGTTAGTGCCGAATCGCACCGTAAGGAGCGCTAACGGCAGTTGTATTAAAGATGGCTGCCTTCACTGGACTCGACCCTGCTAGCTGTGTCTTTTCGTTTGAAGAATCGAAGTCGGCGAGAACAGTTCAGCGTAATTTTCGTATCAAGTACGCTAAAGATCCTCCTAGCAGGCCTACAGTTTATGAGAGGCATAAATGTTCTCATCAGGTCGTCCAAGCACATCTGATGACGTCATTGAGCGAGTGAGACAACGTTCTGGCTGCCAGCCGTGGTGGACGAGCGGTTCTAGGCGCTTCAGTCCGGAACCGCGCTGCTGCTACGGTCCCAGGTTCGAATCTTGCCTCGGGCATGGATGTGTGTGATGTCCTTAGGTTAGTTAGGTTTAAGTAGTTCTAAGTCTAGAGGACTGATGACTTCGGATGTTAAATCACATAGTGCTCAGAGCCATTTGAACCATTTGAACAACGTTCTATCAACAGACCTACGAAATCGACCCGGCGTGCATCTCGCGAACTGCAACACCCACATACGACTGTTTGGCGTGTGTTGAGAAACCGTTTTCATTCGAAACCGTACAGATTGACGATCTTACAAGCAATAAAATACACTGATAAAATCGCTCGCAAGAACTTCTGTGCAAATATGTTAAACCGATTACATGAGGATGAACATTTCTTGGACAAAATCATCTTTTCTGACGAGTTGACTTTTCACCTAACTGGCAGTGTTAAAACACATGACTGTAGGATTTGGGGCAGTAAATATCCACTTCATACATCGCAAAATGTTCATTATAACCCTAAACTGAACAATTTGTGTCCATTGAGGAAGAACAAAGTGTACAGCCCCCTTTTTTTCCATGAGAGAACCATCAATAGGATAGTGTAGCTGGATATGTTACAACAATTTTTGATACCACAGATCGATGAGGATGACCGAGAAAGAAATGTTTACTTCATGCAAGATGGCTGATGTCCGGGATTTTCTGTGACTGCTTTCCAGATCAGTGGATTGGTTGTGATGCACCAACTACGTGGCCCCCACGTTCACCAGACCTGAGCCCACTCGTTTTTTTTATGGGGTTCATCAAGAATATCGTGATTGTACCTCCTGCGCCGGGTCCTCTACCTGAACTTACAGCAATAATTTACGCCGCGACTGAGCAAGTTACACCTGCAATGCTACAGCGAGTTTGGGAAGAAATTGACTTCCGGTGGGATGTGTGCAGGATAACCAACATCTTTAGGTTAAAGTAAAAAAAAATTGATGTGTTTCCCTACAAAATAACACTAACCCCAGCTCTGTATCTTCTTTCAATAAATTTATACGAATTTTTAAAGTTGTAAAGTCTTTTTTGAAACACCCTGTATTATGTTCTAGGGTAACCTCTCGTTCTTCCGAAAATTTCACTCACTTTTCAGTATTCTGGTATAAAGGCGATCGAAATGTTTCCATTCGAAGGCCACACAGTCCAGAATCGGTATGCCAATTAGACAAAACTGCTGTGAGCATTGAGACAATTGCCGGCCGGTGTGGCCGAGCGGTTCTAGGCGCTACAGTCTGGAACCTCGCGTTCGCTACGGTCGCAGGTTCGAATCCTGCCTCGGGCGTGGATGTGTGTGATGTCCTTAGGTTAGTTAGGTTTAAGTAGTTCTAAGTTCTAGGGGACTGATGACCACAGCAGTTAAGTCCCATAGTGCTCACAGCCATTTGAACCATTGAGACAATTACCCCACCAACGGACGAGGTTGAAGAAATCTTTTTGGTAAAACATAGCGTCCTGTTGCGTGAAGAGGTCCGTAACCTCCCTGCTGCACATCCTCGTCCAACACGAATCGTCGACCCTTCAAAGCCTTTTTTAAGCGACCGAAGGCGTGACTATCGCATGGGGAGAGACCAGGACTTCGGGGTGGATGCTCGAGCGTCTCCAACTTGGATTGGCATAACTTCTACGATATGACATTTGGTGGCGTGCGTTATCACGAAGCAGCAGCCCTTTCCCCAGCCCCCTTGGCGCACCATTCCGCAGTGGTGTTTTTCACCTGACGTATTGCCCCACACTCATTCTTCTCCGATGGATGTCTACCTGTTTGTCCTTCGGCAACCAAGAAAAGAATAACAGCACGTTGATCCTTTTTGGAAGCATCTGTTATAACGTCGCCAAAGTTCGTTTCCGCATTTACCGCACGCATGTTGGAAAGACACAAATGCCACAGTAATCCATTGCGTACATGTCGCTGCTTAGCTGCCCGTACATTGCATACAGGGAGGTCCATTGATCACGAAATAAGCGTCAAACGAAAAAACTACAAAGAACGAAACTTGTCTAGCTTGAAGGAGAAAACCAGATGGCGCTATGGTTGGCCCGCTAGATGGCGCTGCCATAGGTCAAACGGATATCAACTGCGTTTTTTAAAATAGGAGCCCCCATTTTTTTATTACATATTGGTGTAGTACGTAAAGAAATATGAATGATTTAGTTGGACCACTTTTTTCGCTCTATGGTAGATGGCGCTGTAATAGTCACAAACATATGGCTCACAATTTTAGACGAACAGTTGGTAACAGGTAAGTTTTTTAAATTAAAATACAGAACGTAGGTACGTTTGAACATTTTATTTCGGTTGTTCCAATGTGATACACGTACCTTTTTGAACTTATCATTACCTGTAAATACCACATTAATGCAATAAATGCTCTTGTCAGGCGTTGTCGATAGACCACGATAGCAAATATACTTCAACTTTCCCCACAGAAAGAAATCCGGGGACGTCACATCCGGTGACCATGGTATGGTGATTCGACGACCAATCCTCCTGTCATGAAATATGCTATTCAATACCGCTTCAACCGCACGCGAGCTATGTGCCGTACATCCATCATGTTGGAAGAACATCGCAATTCTGTCATACAGTGAAATATATTGTAGTAACATCGGTAGAACACTACGTAGGAAATCAGCATACATTGCACCAAATGCCACACCATACATTAACCAGCCAAGGTCGCTGATGTTCCACTTGTCGCAGCCATCGTGGATTTTCAGTTGCCCAATAGTGCACATTATGCCGGTTTACGTTACCGCTAAATAGAACGCGTGCAAAAAATCTGTCATCGTCCCGTAAGCTCTCTTGAGACCAGTGGCAGAACTGTACACGACGTTCAAAGCCGTCGCCGTGCAATTCCTGGTGCATAGAAATAGGGTACGGGTGCAATCGACGTTGATGTAGCATTCTCAACACCGACGGTTTTGAAATTCCTGTATACACTGCAGCAACGCCCTCAAACAACCTTTTTGATCTTCCCTTATATCTTGCCAGTTTTGTTCTAAAAACTTTAAGAGTAATGTCAACTCTGGTGTCACCGCCAGACACCACACTTGCTAGGTGGTAGCCTTTAAATCGGCCGCGGTCCATTAGTATACGCCGGACCCGCGTGTCGCCACTGTTAGTGATTGCAGACCGAGCGCCGCCACACGGCAGGTCTAGAGAGACTTCCTAGCGCTCGCCCAGTTGTACAGCCGACTTTGCTAGGAAAGGTTCACTAACAAATACGCTCGCATTTGCCGAGACGATAGTTAGCATAGCCTTCAGCTACGTCACTTGCTACGACCTAGCAAGGCGCCATTTGCAATAGATATTTAACTTGTGATGCCTGTACCGTCAGACCGATGTACACCACTTATGGAGTAAAGTTAAGTATTCTACCAGTACCTCCTGTTTTGCTAGTCTTATTTCTCTGACCTGTTACAGACCTCACGCCAGTCTGCGTGAGCTTAAAGCGTACATTTCGGCCTCCTCTAGCAACACGGTGTTGGCTCTTCTGCCAACACTTCATCAACTCTGGCTAGCTTTCTTTCGAGATCAATATTATTATCTTGTCCAATTTGCCAATCTAAATACGATACTTGTTCTAACATTATGTCATCTGAAACAATTTTACTTCCCACTGGATCTTTCCTACTGGACGTCCGGTTTATTCCATGATTAATTTCGGCTAAGGAGCTTCGAAACCGCTTGAGAATGCCTTTCTCGCCGAAATCGAGCACATAAACAGTAGAACATTATATCCATTACAGGCGTCTGGCGAAAATGCTGTCATTTCGCAAACGCAAAGTGTTATTTCTGTGCACTCCGCTCATAAATATTCAGAAAATAATTTTTGGCAAACTTCGCTACATTTTCGTCTCGCTGTGCAGAGTAGATCAATGCAATTACCTCCTTGACGTTAGTTCTCGGTGATCTTTTAACCGAAGTACCTCATTAGCCTTCCGATTTCTTGGCTGCAATAACTTGCAGACATTCGAGTTCCGTTGCTCGCCGATAGGTGGCACGAGCATGCAAATGCGAGCGTCTTTGCTGAGTTCACAGTCGGTTCGCTTACTATTTCTTGCAAAGCGGAAATTCTGAGGCTTATTAGTAGTCAAGATTGTGAGGTTCGAAGAAGAAAGGCGTGTCGGCGGACCATTACGTGCCTTTCCCGAGTCTGTTAGACGAATTAGTTCGGCTACGGGTTAGCCGATCTGCAGGGAGCAGAAGCTAATTGAAGTTCTCTCGCGGCACGCAAAGGCTGTTGGCCGGTAATTAGCAAGTAATCCTGTGCGGAAGAAATTAAACATTCATTTAGTAATTGAAGGTTTACTTGAGTTCCAAGCAACCTTCAATTAGGCTCATAAAGCTTATGGGCTATACTTACGGTTGTTTGTCGGCGTAACTAATGTTTAAAAGCCCGTAACCTCCTGTACGCTAAATCATTCTTCCATTACGCGACTGCTGAAAAATGTAAAAGCGTGCTTGAGAGCTTCGTCAGGTGGAGATGAGGAAGGATATAGTCAACGTGTACTGCGGTTTTTGTTTAGTTGCGCAGTGCTCTTTTCATGTAGGAGACATACAGAGAAAAATTTCGTGCCTTCCTCGACGTCTCAGTCAGGTATACGCAAAATTAATGTGTGGAAAGGATGCTTTCGTAACTTATTCTGTCGCTGAGGAGCTGTAGTGACAGGTCGCACCATACAAAAATTGATTTACTGCTCGACAAGCATTTTAAACAGTGAACTTTCACGCTGAGAACATAAAAGGGCTGCGTAGGTCTGTTTGAAAAGAGCAGCTGAAAGTGCTGAGTTTTCCTTGTAAACCAACGACTAGAAATTAGAGTTAGAATTTATCGTTTCGTGTTTTTCTTCTGCTGTCGTTAGAGCGACTTTTGGTAGACTTACTCGTATAGTGTCAGATGGTTCAAATGGCTCTGAGCGCTATGGGACTTAACTTCTAAGGTCATCAGTTCCCTATAACTTAGAACTACTTAAACCTAACTAACCCAAGGACATCACACACATCCATGCCCGAGGCAGGATTTGAACCTGCGACCGTAGCGGTCGCGCGCTTCCAGACTGTAGCGCCTAGAACCGCTCGGTCACCTCGGCCGGCTAGTGTCAGATAACGAGTATAAAGAGAGCGTTCAATACTGGTCAGTGCTAAGATTTTTATCAGTTATTTATCACTTGTTTCACCTCTGGCAATGTTTGTTAATGTGGAAAATGCCGAGCTGCACTGTGGTTTGGAATCCAAGCTAAATTGTAGATCCCCCAGTAACTGGTTTAAGTCATTTCGAAGATCGGCGGAAGGCAACCACCAATAGAACAATGTCTACTAAAACACTGTGACGTCCGATTTATTTTTCGGGTTGATGACTCGGTTAGCAAGAAGCGTATTCTTCATATCGTGTGTAGATTCTTCTAATAGAGGGGACATGCGTCCTTACCTTCAGCGACATCGTCTTTCTGCAACCATTTACCTCCTTGGATATCTGTTCTTCCGTTACCGCTATAACAATATGTGGGAACTGTTTGTCACAATGACTTGTGATCGATGTAAATATTTCCCTAAAGTGACTCACTCGTAAAATAATGTTTTACTTTAAGTTGCTATTGCAAGTGAAATAACAGAATGTTTCTAATAATCCCAGTCACCGTTTATTTCTTCACAAAACGATTTGAAATGTTACTGTAGCGAAGTACTTGCATGGCATGTAATAGAAATTAACGCGACTGTTGCTGGATTAGTTACAGCTACCAGACTACTACAAAAAATACAAATCGTCTCTTGATCAGTATTAGTACCTTTTGCCCTAGGCTTCCAATTTACTAGGCCTCGTATGTAACGGATATTAGTGTTGTATCTGCTATGGTATCGTACGGTATCAGACAACGTCTTACGTAATTTAAGGAAAACAGAAATCGTGTTCGGCGAATAGCGATTTGAACCCAGTTTCCTGTCTTCCCAGAACGCCATTTCGACCAAGAGGCACTCTTTTCCTTGCTTTCGATTTCTTATTACAGTTAAACATTAACTCACAAACGTGAAAATATGAGGTTAGTAGATGCCGCACTTGGAAAAATATCAGTGTAATGAAAACTACGTCTCTGCTACTGAGAAAGATCAGCAATATACTTCTAACTTTTTTAGAAATTTTTGTCATAATTCCTTCGACTTATCCACCAAGTATTTCTGTCCTCTGTCACCTCTGCTTAACAACTGCAACCGACATTTCCTGTTACCAGAAATTTTTATCAGGCGATTTTCAAGCTCTTTGGGTTGTACTTCCGTTATGATATTTTAGATTTAATATGGCAGATATTACTGATTGTTCAGTGTGTTATAAATACGTACTAAACTTATGGGGCCCTTTTTTCTGGTTTGTGCTGTGCTTTCCAACTCTCTTATGTGAAGTTCTCGCGAAATTGCAAGTACTTCAGCGGCATGATTAGCCGAGATGGAAACCGATCGTTCAGATAAGATATATTTTCAGACAGCCTGAACTTCCTGTTATGTCTTCGTCTGCGCCTGCAGATTTTTCCCTTTGTGCTTCTCCAGCGCCAAGTTAATTGTTCCTGAATTTCCTTACATATGTCACGTTTACATATCCCTTCCTATGGTAAGGATTTTTATGGACTTCTTTCGTCCCTATTGATATGTAGCATTCTTCCATAGTACCACGCTTGAAATACTGTCTTAACGTGTGATGTAACAACCTTTAACGCATTTCACTCGAGAAGGAGATTAATTGTTCAAATGGTTCAAATGGCTCTGAGCATTATGGGACTTTACATGAGGTCATCAGTCCCCTAGTACTTAAAACTACTTAAACGTTACTAACCTAAGGACATCACACACATCCATGCCCGAGGCAGGATTCTAACCTGCGACCGTAGCGGTAGCGCTGTTCAGGACTGAAGCGCCTAGAACCGCTCGGTCACAGAGGCCGGCAGATTAATGGTATCGGAAATGTTCTGAGTTTCGTTGCATTACTTAATAGTTGTGTGTAAAGTTTACACCGCACGTTAATTTGTGCAACGTGAAACAGTGGAAGCTAGAAATGTGTAAGATCTAAAAATCCAGACTGACTTCAAGAAACATGTGACGAAAGAAATTCTGACGCTTAAAGGAATATTTTTAACAGTCGATGAAATGTCCTTAAAAAGATCCAGTAAATGCAGCATAAAAGGTTCCAGGATCAAAAGGAGAACAATAGAGTGATGGATAGCGCACGAGATGCTAGAATTAATAAAAATCGATGGAAATGTTGAATGTAGACAACAACAATGTAAATTATTCAGAAACACAGTTAACTGGAAATGTAAAAAACCTAAAGAAGAATTAATGTAGGACAAATGTCATGAAACATACACAAAATTGGAGCAGGGTAATGTAGACAGTCCACACAAGCTCCGAACGAGCAGCACAGTGATAAGAGATGAAAAAAAAAAATTGGATAATGGATGCAGAAGAATAAAGCGAGAAGTTGGAATCTACATTTGGAGAAATTACGTACTGTCCTACAAGAAAATAGCCAAATTGAAAATGACGACAAAGTACAAGAAGATGACAGGAAAATTTCAGTCCTTATTTACGATTTTCCTTGCACTAACTCGAAAAGAAGAAACGACTGGACATCCACAAATTGCCAACGAAACTCTTACGGCCACCCGGACACAGTGTGGAACAAGAACTGCACGAAGTCGTGAATGAAATTTACGTAACTTGGGAATCCCAGCAGTTTTTGAAAGTACTGTATTTACTACGCTTTCGCAGAAGGCAGAGTACAATGATACTATTAGCAGATGCGCGAAAAATATTCACAAGAGAACTATGTCGGAAAATAAAGGGGAAAATTGAAAGCTGATCAGGAGAGGGCAGTTTGGTTTTGGGAGAAACAGGGAACTCGAGAAGCATTTCCAGCAATGAGGTTAGTAATGGAGGACACTCAGGAAAACAGAAAATATAGAGTGCTTTCGCACATTTCAGGACAGCTTTTGATACTGCGGAATCGAATAAAATGTTCTCTTAGGCAGTGCGGGAACAACTGCAGAGTTAGAAGGGTAATCCAGTCTCTTCATGTCAAGCAGTAAGGAGTGATTAACACTAGCGGAATGATACAAGAGGCAAAAATCCGGGACGATGTGAGGCAAAGTTGTTCATTGTCACCAGTGAAATTTAGTTTGTGCCGGATGGTTATAATTAACGTCCAGTGTGAGCCGTAATCGTCGTGTGTAGCTTGGTAGGTGTGCTACTTTGCTAATGCGGAATCAGTTTACGCTGGGACAAAAATTACTTCTAATCTCGGCCCTCAGTTTAAAATGATTGTACGGCGTTGTTGGCCGGAAGACCCCATGCGGGGTGTTCGGCCGCAGGAATTGCCAGTCCTCTTTAGCTGACGCGAACCCGGGACCCCGTGCGCGGGAAGCGAGAACGCTGCCGCAAGACCACGAGCTGCGTACAGACAAGCCATCACATGAGTGAACAATATGGCTATCGAGAAGAGAAACCCTACGCTCTTAGTGAAACTGTTGTATGCGAACGGCAATAATTTTAATGCTGCATTGAGATGGTATCGCCGCTTGAAAGGTCTGCGGAGAGGCCCGATGTCATTAAATGGTTTAAAGAAGATGATAACGAAACTCGAAAACACTGTTGAGCTTGCTGTGGCACCTGGAAATGGAAGGCGTCCTATCCCGGTACAAATTATTGACAAGGTTGCTACTGCTGTAACTGACCATACAGTATATGCCCCGGGTAGTGATAGCGCTCGCCCAATGTCACGAGAATTGGTGAATAGTACGGAAAGTTTTGCGGCCTCTTTTGGGCTGGTACCAGTACAAGATTCAGATGGTGCAGTAACTCAAACCTCATGATCCGCAGCAACATTCTGAACAGCTTCTTCGGTTTCAGGCACGCACTGAAGTTAATGGCATGTTGCCGGACAATATTCTATGAATTGAAGAGGCACATTTTGAAATACAGGCTGCAGTGAATACAAAGAACTGCCGAATTTGGCATGTTGTGCACAAAGAGCCATTGAACACCCAGTATGCGACTGTGTGGTGTGGATTCACAAGCACCATTATTCTCGGCCCGTTCTTCTTTGGAGAGAATACACACAGAGAGGGGCTGTCAGGTGTATCGTGGTGTCTGCGCGTTATCGAGACTTCCTTGTACAGCATACGAGTCCTATTTTGAAAGGGAGCAACTGTGAGAAAACACTGTTTCCATGCATGATGGGGCAACACCCCACGTCGCTCGTCCAGTGAAAAAATCTGTTTAATGCAACCTTCGACGAACGTGTCATCTCCAGAGGTTCTCCAGATGTATGGCCTGCAAGATCGCTTGATACGAATCCATGTGACCTTTGGCTCTGGGGAACGCGTTTACCAGGGACGTATTCGGTCTCTACCTGATCTGAAGACCAGGACACAGGAACACGTTGCTCAGATTCCACCAAAACAACTGCGAGCAACTGTTGACCAAGTCGTTTTACGGGTGCAGCGTCTTGTCGGCGTCTACGGTACTCATACTGAACAAATTGTGTGAGTGGCGGTTAATAATAAAATTAATATTATGCCTTTCAAAGCGCCACATCTACACCTGGTGGCCAAAATTGGAACTAATTTTTTCCAGTGTAAATCGGTTCCACATTAACGCACTAGAATATCTAGCAAGTAGCGCTACCGTTCGATAGTTACAGCCACACTCTCCGAACAGTGAACAGTTGCTCAGTAGAGGAGATGTGTTTCACATTAGCGAAGATGAACGAATGATCATAGTTCCTCAGGTACGCACTTTAGAGCCCATGTTTATTGGACATTCTTTCTCGTTTTTGTCCACACTACCTCCACTGAAAGTTACCAGCCCTTCACTCTTCGCAACACAAGAACCCGTACATGTATTCAACTGTCAGAGGTATCAGAACGGTTTTCGTTTATAACTTTCGACTCGTTCGTTTCCGGTACAGGGATCCTTACTACAAATTAATACATTTATCGTTCTCCATCTACATCTACATCTATACTCCGCGAGCCACCTTACGGTGTGTGGCGGAGGGTACTTATTGTACCACTATCTGATCCCCCCTTCCCTGTTCCATTCACGAATTGTGCGTGGGAAGAACGACTGCTTGTAAGTCTCCGTATTTGCTCTAATTTCTCGGATCTTTTCGTTGTGATCATTACGCGAGATATATGTGGGCGGTAGTAATATGTGCTCTCTCGTAATTTCGATAATAAACCTCTCCGTATTGCGTAACGCCTTTCTTGAAGTGTCCGCCACTGGAGCTTGTTCAGCATCTCCGTAACGCTCTCGCGCTGACTAAATGTCCCCATGACGAATCGCGCTGCTTTTCGCTGGATCATGTCTATCTCTTCTATTAATCCAACCTGGTAAGGGTCCCATACCGATGAGCAATACTCAAGAATCGGACGAACAAGCGTTTTGTAAGCTACTTCTTTCGTCGATGAGTCACATTTTCTTAGAATTCTTCCTATGAATCTCAACCTGGCGCCTGCTTTTCCCACTATTTGTTTTATGTGATCATTCCACTTCAGATCGCTCCGGATAGTAACTCCTAAGTATTTTACGGTCGTTACCGCTTCCAATGATTTACCACCTATGGCATAATCGTACTGGAATGGATTTCTGCCCCTATGTATGCGCATTATATTACATTTATCTACGTTTAGGGAAAGCTGCGGAGCTACCGATGTTGTCAACTAAGTCATTTATGTATATTGTAAACAATAAAGGTCCTATCACGCTTCCCTGCGGTACTCCTGAAATTACCTCTACATCTGCAGATTTTGAACCGTTAAGAATGACATGTTGTGTTCTTTCTTCTAGGAAATCCTGAATCCAATCACAAACCTGGTCCGATATTCCGTAAGCTCGTATTTTTTTCACTAAACGTAAGTGCGGAGCCGTATCAAATGCCTTCCTGAAGTCCAGGAATACGGCATCAATCTGCTCGCCAGTGTCTACGGCACTGTGAATTTCTTGGGCAAATAGGGCGAGCTGAGTTTCACATGATCTCTGTTTGCGGAATCCATGTTGGTTATGATGAAGGAGATTTGTATTATCTAAGAACGTCATAATACGAGAACACAAAACATGTTCCATTATTCTACAACAGATTGATGTAAGCGAAATAGGCCTATAATTATTCGCATCTGATTTATGACCCTTCTTGAAAATGGGAACGACCTGCGCTTTCTTCCAGTCGCTAGGTACTGTACGTTCTTCCAGCGATCTACGATAAATTGCTGATAGAAAGGGGGCAAGTTCTTTAGCATAATCACTGTAGAATTTTAAGGGTATCTCGTCTGGTCCGGATGCTTTTCCGCTACTAAGTGATAGCAGTTGTTTTTCAATTCCGATATCGTTTATTTCAATATTTTCCATTTTGGCGTCCGTGCGACGGCTGAAGTCAGGGACCGTGTTACGATTTTCCGCAGTGAAACAGTTTCGGAACACTGAATTCAGTATTTCTGCCTTTCTTCGGTCGTCCTCTGTTTCGGTGCCATCGTGGTCAACGAGTGACTGAATAGGGGATTTAGATCCGCTTACCGATTTTACATATGACCAAAACTTTTTAGGGTTCTTGTTTAGATTGTTTGCCAATGTTTTACGTTCGAATTCGTTGAATGCTTCTCTCATTGCTCTCTTTACGCTCTTTTTCGCTTCGTTCAGCTTTTCCTTATCAGCTATGATTCGACTACTCTTAAACCTATGATGAAGCTTTCTTTGTTTCCGTAGTATCTTTCGTACATGATTGTTATACCACGGTTGATCTTTCCCCTCGCTTTGGACCTTAGTCGGTACGAACTTATCTAAGGCGTACTGGACGATGTTTCTGAATTTTTTCCATTTTTGTTCCACATCCTCTTCCTCAGAAATGAACGTTTGATGGTGGTCACTCAGATATTCTGCGCTTTGTGCCCTATCACTCTTGTTAAGCAAATATATTTTCCTTCCTTTCTTGGCATTTCTTATTACACTTGTAGTCATTGATGCAACCACTGACTTATGATCACTGATACCCTCTTCTACATTCACGGAGTCGAAAAGTTCCGGTCTATTTGTTGCTATGAAGTCTAAAACGTTAGCTTCACGAGTTGGTTCTCTAACTATCTGCTCGAAGTAATTCTCGGACAAGGCAGTCAGGATAATGTCACAAGAGTCTCTGTCCCTGGCTCCAGTTCTGATTGTGTGACTATCCCATTCTATACCTGGTAGATTGAAGTCTCCCCCTATTACAATAGTATGATCACGAAACTTCTTCACGACGTTCTGCAGGTTCTCTCTGAGGCGCTCAACTACTACGGTTGCTGATGCAGGTGGTCTATAGAAGCATCCGACTATCATATCTGACCCACCTTTGATACTTAACTTAACCCAGATTATTTCACATTCGCATTCGCTAATAACTTCACTGGATATTATTGAATTCTTTACTGCTATAAATACTCCTCCACCATTGGCGTTTATCCTATCCTTGCGGTATATATTCCATTCTGTGTCTAGGATTTCGTTACTGTTCACTTCCGGTTTTAACCAACTTTCCGTTCCTAATACTATATGCGCACTATTTCCTTCAATAAGAGATACTAATTCAGGAACCTTGCCCTGGATACTCCTGCAGTTTACCAATATTACGTTAACTTTTCCTATTTTTGGTCTCTGAGGACGGACGTTCTTTATCAACGATGATAATGTCCTCTCTGGTAAGCCGTCAGGTATTTTATCGTTTCGCCCAAGGGGTGGCCCCTCTAACCTAAAAAACCCCCGTGTGCACGCCACACGTGCTCTGCTACCCTAGTAGCTGCTTCCGGTGTGTAGTGCACGCCTGACCTGTCTAGGGGGGCCCTACAGTTCTCCACCCAATAACGGAGGTCGATGAATTTGCAACCATTATAGTCGCAGAGTCGTCTGAGCCTCTGGTTTAGACCCTCCACACGGCTCCAAACCAGAGGACCGCGATCGACTCTGGGCACTATGCTGCAGATATTAAGCTCAGCTTGCACTCCGCGTGCGATGCTGGTTGTCTTCACCAAATCAGCCAGCCGCCGGAAGGAACCAAGGATGGCCTCAGAACCCAAGCGGCAGGCGTCATTCGTTCCGACATGTGCTACTATCTGCAGCCGGTCACACCCAGTGCGTTCAATAGCTGCCGGAAGGGCCTCCTCCACATTACGGACGAGACCCCCCGGCAAGCACACCGAGTGCACACTGGCATTCTTCCCCGACCTACCCGCTATTTTCCTAAGGGGCTCCATAACCCGCCTAACGTTGGAGCTCCCTATAACTAATAGGCCCGCCCTCTGTGACTGTCGGGACCTTGCCGGAGAATCGGCCACTGGCCCAACAGGCGAGGCATCCTGTGGTGGCTCGGAAACGATGTCATCACCACTAGGAAGCACCCCGTACCTGTTGGAAAGGGGTAAGGCAGCTGCCACGCGGCCAGATCCCACCTTCACCTTTCGGCCAGGCACGCGCGAGCCCACCACTGTCCGCCATTCACCCTGGAGTGATGGCTGACCGGTAAGATGCTCACTGCCGGAAGACGCAGCGACATCAGGGGTTCCATGTGATTCCAAGGCCACCGAAGTAGGCATAGGTCTCACCACAGTTGCCCCAACGCCACTACGAGCCGACGCCTGCGCCTCGAGCTCGATGAGCCTAACAGACAAAGCCTCCACCTGCCCCCGAAGAGTGGCCAATTCTCCTTGCGTCCGCTCACAACAACCACAGTCCCTACACATGACTATGTTTACCCTACTCTATACGGTGACAAATTCCCAAGATAATCTTCTGATGAGCTACTCTGATAATCAAGAAACACTCACTGAAATACGGGACGCGAAAACTACGCTAGGTTTTCCCAGAAAAACTATTTAAAAGCTAAGCGCAGCAAATAAGTACAAAAACGCTTTATACAAACAGTACTCGCTGCTGCTGGTGCTCTCGCTCTGGCTGTCACAAGACATCCTAGAAAGTGTGTAACATCATCACGGAATCACCCCGTGTATACGTACATTTACAGACGCCCGCACCTGTAACTTTGACGCTCTGTATTCTCGTTGGATGATGTTTCCGGACACGGATTTCTGTTCAAAATACGATGTACTCACTCCCCTCTACAAGTCATAGAAGTATGTAACGGGAATTTCCGACCACCCTGTACAGCACTGCCCGTCACAATTCCACAAAAATTGAGTAGGGTACTTAATGAAACGAAATATATGGTAGCTGATTACTATAAAACGTACAGAAATAAAAAGAAATCCAAGCTATTGCTGTATGCAGCCGTTGGACCTGCTGTGTAGCTAAATCTTAAACTTGAACGAGAAACTCTTGAAGAGGTGAAATAGTTCTGCTATCTGAGTTGTAGAATAGATAAACAAGGAAAAAGTAAAAATTTCGTAGTAGCAGTGACTGCGTGTGGCAAAAGGGCTTTCTGCGAAAGAAACTGGTGCCAATATCCAAAAATATAAGTTGTGAGACTAGAACACAATTACTGAAGAGCTACGTTTAGATTAAAGCTCCGCCTGGCTGCAACAGATGGAAACCATGGGAAACACAAACGATTTGATTAGGCACCTTGCAACCGCGCGGAGTGGCCGCCCGGTTAGAGGCGTCATGTCACTGACTGCGCGGCCCCTCCCGCCGGAGGTTCGAGTCCTCCCTCGGGCATGGGTGTGTGTGTTGTTCTTAGTATAAGTTAGTTTAAGTAGTGTGTAAGTCTAGGGACCGATGACCTCTGCAGTTTGGTCCCTTAAGAACTCACACACATTTGAACATTAGGCACCTTGCAAACATGGTGATACAGGAGATTGTTTAAGGTTAGAGGAACTGATCGGGTAAGGAATAAAGACACCATTCAATAAGAAAAAAAAGTCTAATTACGAGTATAATGAATCGAAGGAATAGATGAAGGGCGTAAAGCGACATACTTTTTTTCTGAAAACAGGTTGGTTTTATTTAGATTCCAGTACGCCAATTTATTTCCCACCCTTGTGGCTACAAAACCATAATTTTCAACGTCTCCGGCCTCACGAGACCTTACTGGGAAGGCCTGCGTGTTCATATGATACCACTCTATTGGTCATATCGGAGCCAACGTCTTGCTGCATCAATAACCTCTCCGCCATCCACACATTGCTTCCCACAGAATGCATCCTTCATTGGGCCAAATAGATGAAAGTCGGACGGTTCGAGATTCAGGGTGTAGTGTGGATGAGGAAGAGAAGTCCAAAGAAGTTTTGCGAGCTCCTCTCGTATGTCCAGACCTGCGTGAGTCGTTGCGTTGTCCTGGAGAAGGAGATGGTCGTTTCCATTTTCGAGGCGACGAACACGCCAATCACCTCGAATGAGAGTGTCCGCACGCTCCAACATTGCAGGACTCATTACTGTGTGTGGCCGGCCGGCACGCGGGTGGTCGAACAGATTTGCGCGACCATGTTGCAATGATGATGACAGACGCCTCGTCCAACGACTCACCGTGCTTTTGTTCACTGCCAGCTCTCCGTAGACATTCTGCAGGCACCTATGAATACCAGCGATGCTCTGCTTTTCCGCCAAAGGAAACTCAATGACAGCTCTCTGCTTGGACTGCACCTCAGTTACAGACTCCTGTTCGAAGGCTACGTACAACGCCGTCATCTATCGGAACTTCATGAAATTACAAGGACTAAAGCGGAAATTTTCAAATAACTTCCGGGAATTCAGCCAGGCAACACTTTCAGCGACCAACGATATTTCGGCGGGAGAACACCTCGCCATTTCGAAGGCAAACTGCAACGGACAGGCGACGTACATGCAAATTTAAAACCTCGGTTCTCGGACTGATGCAGGAAAGGTAACACACACACTAGACACTAGTGCCACTAAAGATGACCAAAGTCATATACACTTCTGGCCATTAAAATTGCTACACCAAGAAGAAATGCAGATGATAAACGGGTATTCATTGGACAAATATATTATACCAGAACTGACATGTGGTTACCTGTTCACGCAATATGGGTGCATACATCCTGAGAAATCAGTACCCAGAACAACCACCTCTGGACGTAATAACGGCCTTGATACGCCTGGCAATTGAGTCAAAAAGAGCTTGGATCGCGTGTACAAGTACAGCTGCCCATGCAGCTTCAACGCGATACCACAGTTCAAGAAGAGTAGTGACTGGCGTATTGTGACGAGCCAGTTGCTCGGCCACCATTGACCAGACGTTTTCAATTCGTGAGAGATCTGGAGAATGTGCTGGCCAGGGCAGCAGTCGAACATTTTCTGTATCCAGAAAGGCCCATAGAAGACCTGCAATGTGCGGTCGTGCATTATCCTGCTGAAATGTAGGGTTTCGCAGGGATCGAATGAAGGGTAAAGCCACGGATCGTAACACATCTGAAATGTAACGTCCACTGTTCAGAGTCCCGTCAATGCGAACAACAGGTGACCGAGACGTATAACCAATGGCACCCCATACCATCACGCCGGGTGAGACGCCAGTATGGCGAAGACGAATACACGCTTCCAATGTACGTTCACCGCGATGCCGCGGATGCGACCATCACGATGATGTAAACAGAACCTGGATTCATCCGAAAAAATGAAGTTTTGCCATTCGTGCACCCAGGTCCGTCGTTCAGTACACCATCGCAGGCGCTCCTGTCTGTGAAGCAGCGTCAAGGGTAAGCGCAGCCATGGTCTCCGAGCTGATAGCCCATGCTGCTGCAAACGTCGTCGAACTGTTGGTGCAGATGGTTGTTGTTTTGCAAACGTCCCCATCTGTTGACTCAGGGATCGAGACGTGGCTGCACGATCTGTTACAGCCATGCGGATAAGGTGCCTGTCATCTCGACTGCTAGTGATACGAGGCCGTTGGGATCCAGCACGGCGTTCCGTATTAACCTCCTGAACCCACCGATTCCATATTCTGCTAACAGTCATTGGATCTCGACCAACGCGCGCAGCAATGTCGCGATACGATAAACCGCAATGGCGAAAGGCTACAATCCGATCTTTATCAAAGTCGGAAACGTGACGGTACCCATTTCTTCTCCTTACACGAGGCATTACAACAACGTTTCACTAGGCAACGCCGGTCAACTGCTGTTTGTGTATGAGAAATTGGTTGGAAACTTTCCTCATGTCAGCACGTTGTAGGTGTCGCCAAAGGCGCCAACATTGTGTGAAAGCTCTGAAAAGCTAATCATTTGCATATCGCAGCATCTTCTACCTGTCGGTTAAATTTCGCGTCTGTAGCACGTCATTTTAATGGCCAGTAGCGTAGATAGTGAGACTGTGAACACGCAGGTGAAGTAGCATTGACTCTGTCCCTCTGTTTTTTGACAAGGGAGAGAGCCGGATTCCAAGCAGAGTTTAAACAAAAACCTCCATCCCTGTTAACGAGGTTGCTCGCTAATTTAATCTCAACTGGCTCCCTAATAACACTGTCCCAATAGCTGGACGTGCATGCAAATATCTCGGTGTTATTATATAACATGGGGTGACCAGTATCCAAGCAATATTCGGCAATAGCAGATCTACTTGGCTGCTGTAGTCGTGTGAGCCGTTTATGCTCAGTACACCGGCCCTCCACGGTTCTGATAGTTTGACCAATATATGCCATGCCGTAGCTACAAGGAATGCGATGTACACCCGCCTTACGCAGACCAAGATCGTCCGTAACAGAGCTCAAAAGCACTTTAATTTTAGATGGAGGTCGGAAAACACATTTCACATCGTATTTCCGTAAAATACGACCTACGTAAGGTTCAAATGGCTCTGAGCACTATGGGACTTAACTTCTGAGGTCATCAGTCCCTAGAACTTACAACTACTTAAACCTAACTAACCTAAGGACATCACACACATCCATGCCCCAGGCAGGGTTCGAACCTGCGACCGTAGCGTTCTCACGGCTCCAGACCGTAGCGCCTAGAACCGCTCTTCCATCTCTGCCGGCGACCTACGTAAGGCAAAAAGGCAGTAGACTTAGGTGTCGACTCAGAATTATCATCAATCACCCGATGTACAGCTGGTCGATAGCGCAACGCACGTTCAATCTGTCTATCACTATAACCAATTTGACGAAATGTAACTTAAAGATGGGACAGCTCATCTGGCAAAGTCTCAGCATCGGAAACGACATGTGCCCTGTGTACCAAGGTACGAAGTACCCCTTCACGCTGAGCCGGATTGTGACAACTATTAGCCTGTAAGTACAAATCGGTGTGAGTACGTTTCCTGTAGGCTGCTTATCTACAGGATGATCTTGGTCTGCGTAAGGCGGGTGTATATCGCATTCCTTGTAGCTGCGGCATGGCATATATTGGTCAAACTATCAGGACCGTGGAGGACCGATGCACTGCGCATAAACGGCACACACGACTACAGTAGCCAAGTAGATCTGCTATTGCCGAACATTGCCTGGATACTGGTCACCCCATGTTAAATAACACCGATGTATTGGCATGCACGTCCAGCTATTGGGACAGTGTTATTAGGGAGGCAGTTGAGATTAAATTAGCGAGCAACCTCGTTAACAGGGATGGAGATTTTTGTTTAAACTCTGTTTGGAATCCGGCTCTCTCCTTTATCAAAAAACAGGACAGAGTCAATGATACCTCACCTGCGAGTTCGTAGTCTCACTCTCGATATCTCTGACTTTGGTCATCTTTGGTGGCACTAATGTCTAATATGTTGAAAGGTGGCTACACTGAGCCACTGCGCCAGAGATTGCGCCAAAGAGTATTATTCAGCCGCCTCCACAGTGCTTGGGGAGAGCTCGTGGTAGTCTGTGCTGAGATGTAGTAGTGAGGAGTGCCTATCGAGGACTCGTAGTAGTCAGTGCTTGTTAAGAACTCGTAGTTGTCTGTGCTGAGATGTCGTAGTAGAGAGTGTTTGTTGAGATGTGCTAGTAGGCAGTGCTTGCTGAGATGTGATATTGGAGAGTTCTGGTTGAGATGTGGTAGTAGCGAGTCGGTGTGGAGATATTGTAATGATTAGAGTGCTTTTCATCAATGTAAATTAAGGTAACAAACTTAAAAAAAACAACAAAAAAAAGTAGTTTGTTACCTTAATTTATATTGATGAAAAGCACTCTAGACATTACAATCTCTCCACACCGACTCGCTACTACCACATCTCACGCAACAGCAAATTACTACGGTTTTGGGCCGAAGATCGAAACGCCAACAATATTACTTCGTGAGCATTCCTTAAAGCATTGCCAGCGTGTATGTCTCAGTGCCTCTACAAGATTAATAGGCTGAAAGGTGACCTTGGACGAAGCCTCACACAGTCGAACAGATCAAGCGGGTTGTCGAAGAGGAACTCGCATTGAGACCCTAATCGGAGTAAAGTAAACTACTGGCCACTATATATTATGCTAGAACTGGCATGTGATTACATTTTCACGCAATTTGGGTGCATAGATCCTGAGAAATCAGTACCCAGAACAACCACCTCTGGCCGGAATAACGGTCTTGATACGCCTGGGCATTGAGTCAAACAGAGCTTGGATGGCGTGTACAGGTACAGCTGCCCATGCAACTTCAACACGATACCACAGCTCATCAAGAGTAGTGACTGGCGTATTGTGGCGACCCAGTTGCTCGGCCACCATTGACCAGACGTTTTCACTTGGTGAGAAATCTGGAGAATGTGAGGAAAAGGGCAGCAGTCGAACATTTTCTGTATCCAGAAAGGCACGTAAAGGACCTGCAACATGCTGTCGTGCATTATCTTGCTGAAATGTAGGGTTTCTGAGGGATTGAATGAAGGGTAGAGCCACGGGTCGTAACACATCTGAAATGTAACTTCCACTGTTGAAAGTGCCGTCAATGCGAACAAGAGGTGACCGAGACGTGTAACCAATGGCACCCCATACCATCACGCCGGGTGATACGCCAGTATGGCGATGACGAATAAACGCTTCCAATGTGCGTTCACCGCGATGTCGACAAACACGGAAGCCACCATCATGATGCTGTAAACAGAACCTGGATTCATCCGAAAAAATGACATTTTGCTATTCGTGCACCCAGGTTCGTCGAGTACACTATCGCAGGCGCTCCTGTCTGTGTTGCAGGGTCAAGGGTAGCCGCAGCCATGGTCTCCGAGCTGATAGTCTATGCTGCTGCAAACGTCGTCGAATTGTTCGTGCAGATGGTTGTTGTCTTGCAAACGTCCCCATCTGTTGACTCAGGGATCCGTTACAGCCATGCGGATAAGATGCCTGTCATCTCGACTGCTAGTGATACGAAGCCGTTGGGATCCAGCACGGCGTTCCGTATTACCCTCCTGAACCCACCGATTTCATATTCTGCTAACAGTCATTGGATCTCGACCAACGCGAGCAGCAATGTCGCGATACGATAAACCGCAATCGCGATAGGCTACAATCCGACCTTTATCAAAGTCGGAAACATGATGGTGCGCATTTCTCCTCCTTACACGAGACATCACAACAACGTTTCACCAGGTAACGCCGGTCAACTGCTGTTTGTGTATGGGAAATCGGTTGTAAACGTTCCTCAAGTCAGCGCGTTGTAGGTTTCGCCACCGGCGCCAACCTTGTGTGAATGCTTTGAGAAGCTAATCATTCGCATATCACTGCATCTTCTTCCTGTCTGTTATATTTCGCGTCTGTAGCACATCATCTTCGTGGAGTAGCAATTTTAATGGCCAGTAGTGTAATTAGTATGGTTTGTTGGTTGTTTCGGGGGAGGGGATCAAATTGCGGGGTCATCGGTCCCATCGGATTAGGGAAGGATGGGGAAGGAACTCGGCCGTCCCCCTTCAAAGGAACCATCCTGCCTGGAGTGATTTAGGGAAATCACGGAAAACGTAAATCAGGATTGCCGGTCGCCGGTTTGAACCGTCGTCCTCCTGAATGAGTAGTTAACATGCAAAAGAGACCGAACATGGGTTCTCTACTACGACAACCTTCCAGTCCATAACGTTCTACGAGAGAAGCAGTTTTTAGCAGAGGTACGCGTTCCTTTACTGGACCGTCGTTATTCAAAATTTCTCGTTTCGGCTACTTTCATATTGCCCAAAGTAAAGTGGAACACGTTTCCTGTCAGTGGGTGAGGTGAAAGCAAAGAGCTAACATCTATTGCTGAATAAAATCTTGTGGCTTACCGATTAGTCGAAGTGTTTTCTAATTGCCACCACTTGGCCTGCATGCAAGTCATGGGTCTTCAGAATAACTGTGTCGTGTAGGCGACTGTAATGTGTGGGTATATGCTCGCGTTGTGTGTGTGTGTGTGAGTGTGTGTGTGTGTGTGTGTGTGTGTGCAGTGTGTCATAAGGGAAGGCATCACTATCAACAGTGTGACAAGACCTTCACTAAACGAGATATATCGGAGAGCTGTGGAATTTATTGCAAGATACTGGCGTGAATTTTGCCGATCAGGTACTTAATGCCACCACGTGTCCTACCCTTGGCTTCCAAAGGCCGGAGGAGGAAATCAATCCACTGCTGGGATTCAGACCGGCTACCTATTATTGACTGATTCATTTATTTGACCTGATCTGTTCAGGGCCAACAGGCCATCTCTTACATCTGATCAGTGCTTCACACATCCACTACCTTTTTTACATCGTAGTTACCTAAGAAATAATAATTTTAATGTAGCAACTACTATTAAAATGATTTGAGTATCTGAAATGGTACTGCAGGTAAAATATATTGACTATGAATTGGTAAAGTTAATACTGGCAGTACTTGTACTACTGGAGCAGCTGTCACTAATAGTGATAATAATAATAATAGTAAAATAATGGCAATAATAAGAATAATGATAGTGGCAGATATAAGAACTATTTATAGGTGTACAAAATAGATGCATTTTGATATAGCGAGTTCTGGGGTAAAGGGTATTTAAGGAGACTGCATCGGCTGAGAATAATGGGAAGTGAGGAAGATTAGAGTGGCAAGAGGGAGTACAAGAATAACAAGTGCGTTCAGGGACAATGCTGATCCTTATTGTTGTTTTAGTAGACATGTCATTAACTGTCATGAAGCTGGAGATGGTATTCACTTATGTAATATAACTCGGGAGCTTATTCCAGAATCGGGTTCCTGTTACTAGGAAGGACTTCGAGAAAGTGGCTGAATGATGCAGAGGGACAGAAAGGATTTTCCTCCGATGAGAGGAAGTATTTCTGCCATGTTGCTCAGATAAGATCGTTAAGGTACAGGAGAGATACGAGGCACAGTGTTCATTGAAAAGACAGTAGAGAAAACAGAGTGTATGGAATCTCTGCGCTTGTCTGCATGCAGCCACTACAGCTGAGCATATCATGGTGAAATGTGATCAAGGAGTCGAACAAAACAAATATAAAGAACACAGGGATTCATAATTAGTTCCAGGCGCCGTGCGCTTTCCTGAGAAAGGCCTTGCAGGATAACATAGCTGTAATCAATAATTGGAAGTACAAGTGTATGTACTAGTTTATTTTTCAAGCCAAGACGGAAGAGCTCTTTCCACTTTCGTCGGGCGTACAGAGACGCTGATACCTTCTTGCATATTGCAGTTACGTTCTCAGTCAAATTCAGATTTTCGTCAATTATTATTCACAGAAACCTTTATGAAGGAGAGAAGTTGGCATTCGTCCCCTTTAGTGTTAAAAATGGTAGGGATTGCCGATATTTCGGGCTAATGAGTCTAGAACGACCGATCAGTACCGTCTGGGTTTGGATGACTTGACCTTTAAGCTTATATCCTGCGCCAATTTTGATAGTGCACAAAGGTCAGTACTGAGATTCTTGATAGCTGGCTTCAGGCTTATAGGTTTTGATTGTTGGATGTGAGGTCCGCCAGTTATGCAAAACACCGTTTTTTCTCAGTACCCAAATATGTTTCGGCATCACTGTGCCATCATCAGTGGGTTTTCGTTTGTATTTATTCTGCAATGTGAACGTTTTTGTTAAATGATTATAAAATTACGTGGATGCTTAGTTCAAACAATATATATTTCTTTTTGTAAATAGCTTTACATTTGGTGTGCATGAATTTTCCGGATCACTTGTGTGTTAATTACATCAGGTAGCTTGTCATCTGCAACCAAACGATGTTGATGAGAAAATTTTTTGCTGGGAGTTAACCTATCTTCTAGGATGTAATATAGTTTGTTGCGATGTTTTCGCGGCTATATTCGTTTATACTTACGTTTTCGAGTGGCAAGCACTTCCATTCTCCGCATCATACTGAGGTGTTGTGATGCACACGTAACTATAACAAGTATTTTCCACAAATAACATAGTAAATCACTTTTCTCTTCACCAAAACACAGTGTGATTGTGGTTTGTTGTGTGTCCCAGCCCATTCAGTGTTCATTTGTTCACCAGAGAGTTCGGCTCCAAATTTGAATTTTGTTTGCATTTTATCTTTGTGTGTGTGTGTGTGTGTGTGTGTGTGTGTGTGTGTGTGTGTGGTGCGCTTCTTACCTGTGTGCGTTGTCCAGAAAATTTATGTACACCAACTGTATTTACAAAAAGAAACGATATGTTGTTTGAACTAAAGATGCACATAATTTTATAATCATTTAACAAAAATGTTCACATTGCAGAATAAATGAATACAAAAACCCACTGATGATGGCACAGTGGTGCCGAAACATGTTTGAGTACTGAGAAAAAAGGGTGTTTTGCATAAGTGGCAGACCTCACATCCAGAAATTTTAACTGCAAACACGGCCAACACAAGGAGCTGCAAATTAAAATGATGATTATAGGTTTTGCAGTTATATACAACTGCAGGTCATCAGCGTACATGCGGCATTTGCAGCAGGACATAACTGATGACACATCATGTACGTACAATGAAAAGAGTGTAGGACTTAGTACCGTACACTGGCGGACGTCTTGTACTTCCTGACTTCATTGTGACTTCATGGTGCCAGACATGACGCATTGTTGCCGAAGCGTCAGGTGTGAGCGAAACCACTGCAGTCCACTTGTCGAGAAATTTAGGCTGTTAAACTTGGCAAGTAAAATGTCATAGTCAACACTGTCAAAAGCTTTGCTCTAGTCTAAGAAGCAAGTAATAGTCGCCTCCTGTGCATCCATGACAAGTTTCAGGTCATCTGTTACCCTTCAAATGTTCAAATGCACCAAATCCACTGTTTTGGAGATACGACAATGAAATTTTGTGTCACACTGTACATGAAAGTAACACGTTTACATATAAAATCCTTTGATTATATATATTCAACTTTTTTATGAAATTTGAAATTTTATTTTCAAAAAATAATGTATGTTCCTTTTTCTCAGGAAGTATTCTACAGAGTTCTACAAAAATTTCTCTGTTTCATCTCTTTATATGTTGTAAGCGTCAGTCTTGAGGTTTTTGGAATAGGTCAAATATGAGAATTTTCATAATTTTTTAAATTATAATTCCACAAGTACAATTTTAAATTCATGCAAAATTCCAAGCACTTAGCCCCACATATCAGCTTGCAATCAGAATTTCAAAATTTGCTTTTGAGACAACGTTTATTAGGTTTACAGAAACACGTGTACAAAATGTCATAATTATAGCAATCATAGAATCTGAGGAAAGGGTACATAAACTTTAAAAAACAAACTTTTCAGGAAATGCAATTTAAAGTTCAACCTAACTTTTTTCCTTACGTCACTTCTTCAGAAGGACCACATTTGTACTATGGGTCATCTTTCCCTTCACCGTTTATCGTCTGGTTTCTTGTTGTCAATCTTCTTTCCTTTATCAGATCTTCAACTGACTTTTCAGCTGCAGAGACGTGCTGTAAATCTATTTTTCTCAGGATGACTTGAGTAAAATTTCCTATCTCATACTTTCATCCTCCCGACGTTCCCATCGTTAAGTACTATAACTACATCACAAGTTACAGTTCTGACAACTGTAGCAGATGCCAATGTGTTTTTAGGGCATCGTTTCCATACGAGTGAATTTAGAGACTCATTTGGATTTTGGGTTTTGCCATGAACACACTTTTTGAGAAGAGCAGGATCGGCCAGAAACCTGTAGGTGGGCTTGACAAGATCCAGGATACAATTTGGAAGCCTCTCCTTGTGAATGTAGTTGTTATCCCTCTGAGCTTGTACATATTTACACCAGCTAATGTGGCACGGATTATGAATAGGGTGTTCATCTATTGACAACAAGTGGAAATATGTAGCCCATACACTCTTTGTGATCGTGGCATAACTGAATGAAGAAAAAATCGAACACTTATATAAATCCCAGTCAGTATCACAAGGCATAAACGATGCAACTAGTTTGTTATTGTTTATAAGATACGGAACAGAGTCAAAGATGATATGGAAAACCAAAGAGTATGTATCACGGCCTTCTAGATGTATCCCGCACACGTTTGGTTGAAAGTAATACACAGAATCGTTGGTCACTGAGCTGGTACTGAAGTGCTGCTTCAAAACGTGGGCGTGGCAGGGAGGCCGTCTCAAATTTTTAATTAATTTTCAGGCACTTCGGGAGCGATTTCAACATTGAAACTTTGGCAACTTATTGTGCATGAGTTGTACTAACAAATAAAAGATAAGTCGAAAATTCACTTTTTTGGCCAATTTCATCAACGTCCCCCCTTAAACTAACTTATGCTAAGAATAACACACACACACCCACGCCAGAGGAAGGACTCGAACCTCCGGCGGGAGGGGCCGTGCAATCCGTGACACGGTGCCTTAAACCTCGCGGCCACTACGAGCGGCTGTTATCCCTATTAACGCAGAAATTGAGCAGTGATGTTTACGGAAGCGTTTTCGGTATTCGTCTAGGAGGTTATTTATAGTCTGATAGTTTGTTAGCTTGTTGTGGACTACTTATTTCAAGGCTTTGGACAGGGCAGGAAGAATGCAAAAACGTCGGTATCAGAGGGTGCTGTGAGAACGCCCTTTTCGGTAATGGCTTAACTACTCCCTGTTTCCAGGCATCAGAGAAAACACTTGTGATTGAGGAGTGGCTGAAGGTATCTGTTACAGTGTGTGTTAGCTTCCTCGACTACGGAGTCGGGCACACCTGCTGTTTGCGACCTTCAACACTGCTTTATTGCTTTATTTAACAGCGTTCAGATAGCGAAGCGGACTGAAACTTGTAGCATGTTTCTAATGAAACACATTTCTCACAATAGTCTCCATATTTAATTGTCACTCATTGTAAGGCAGGAAAGAACCAACGTTCCGTCGATGGAAAGGTCATAAGAACGGACAAGGGCGAGATAGGGAATCGACCATGGTCTTTTTAAAAAGAAACAGCCTTACACTCGGCATTAAGTGATTTTGTGAAAGTACGGAAAACCTAAATCTTCACGAGAGGACTGTGAATTGAAATATCGTACGCCTATCTCGATCACATGTCGTATTTAAGGAGTATTGTAAGTGTCAAAGAGGCCGCTTCTCCTTTCAAACTGGCGGTAATTTCAAGCGGCACTCCGAGATTCATTAGCGCACGGCCTATTTACCGTTTACTACTGAGAGGGAAATTGCATGTGTGCTGTTTATTTACGTCTGAGGCTCTTGCAGTTAGCCACTCTGCTCAAACACGAGGGTTTTCCATTATTTACGCCAAGTACCTTATTAAGCACACTTGGTTGTCTCATTTGTTGCTGCATCCTTGGAAAACGACTTGTGGTTTTGTTACTTTATTTGATGTCTGTAACTTCAAGAATGAAACACGAACTTTTACCTTGCAGTTTCCTCTAATGGCGAACATAAACGTTTCCTTACAACTGCGCTGTATTTTGCTATATAGTAGACCCATTTTGTCATCATTATTACCCCAATTACTGTACTAATTAACTGATGCTGTAGAGATATTGAATTTAAGTGTCTGTGTAGGATGCTTAAGTAGATAAGTGGGTATTCGCAGGAGCACGTGGAACTACGAAGTGCCTAGTAACCGCGAAGCTGTACGTAATGTGGTTAGCTGTAACGGTCACATTTTTAGTGTGCTCGATAGCGATAATGAGTCTGAGTGGGAAACCTGCACTTCTCTCTGTGCTAAGTGGACGGAATGAATATGTCAAGGCAATCATATTTCTTTTCGCTAATCTAATTAAATTAAAATGTGTCTTCTGGAATGCAGCTTAATAGTCACCGACGAAGCTTACCCAACCATTTGTGCAGACTTAAAATCTCTGCTTTCAGACCCGTTTTTAGCCAGGAAAACAAAGGAACTACGTTGCAATTTGTGAACAGTTACGATAAGCAGCTTCGTTTTCGAGACTACGTGGAATGTGAGACACTTTCAATCTAATAAAACTTTATTCTACCTTGGAAAATCACAGCGTAACAGATAAAAACACAGCGGCATAACATTCCCTTCGAATGATGCCATGGACTGCTTTGTCGATCATTACACAATACAATAGTAAAACCAGGCCCAATCGAAGCCAACTATACTGCACAGAAAACAACGCTTTAAAGAACCGGAATGTTGCCTTGGAAGTCACCATGGAAGAATCACTTAGACCTGCATCACATTTTTCATTTGACACACAATTAATTTCCGTTTTTTCTGCTATCTGGTGGTCAGTCTTTCTGGCTGCTGATCGAACAGCGCTGGGATCAATTCCCTGTGACCGCATCACACTTTACTGAATTATTTATTTATTTATTTATCGTATGATGACACAGAGCTTGGATCAAATACATAATTTTAAGAGTATACAGTGTAAGAAATGACGAGCAAAATACAGGTACGGAATCAAATGTCCAGAGTATTATACTAAATTATGTGCACATTACACAAGTTCTTAGATTTCTAAGTCCAATCTGTTGATCCAGTTAAGCGCTTCAGGTGATGCATGGTGGATGTCATTTATTGATGCCCCGAAGGCTGGTGTCGGGCATTCACCAACAATGCGATTTATTGTTTGCAGGGCAGCTCCACAGTCACAATCTGGAGATGTTGCCCAGCCCCATGTGTGCTTTACATATCCGCAGTTCCCTTGTCCAGTTCGGATGCGGTTGATGGGTCTCCACTGGCGTCTGAATTGCAGAGATCTGAATCGCGGACGCCAAGCGAGAGGATGCTTCATGAAATAGGTCATGGATCTGACACGCAAGCCGTTGATATAAAAATAACCTCAGAAACTTGAAAAAGAGAACAACATGGCAGTAAAGTTCTCCTACACTACGAAAATATTACCATTTATAAGTGTTTTAAATTACAGTCGAGCTGTTTCAATTATGTATTTGAAAGGGTAATTTCTAGGAAATTTAGTTTGTACAACTCAAACTGATCTTCCCCAGGATCGGCCACCAGTCTTTCCATTCTTTTGTAAATAACGTTAGTATTTTGCAACTATGACTTATTAAACAAGTGGTTTGGTAATATTCACATCTGTCAGCAACCTGCTTTCTTTGGAACTACGATTTTACTTTCTTCTTGGAGTACGAGGGTATTTCCCTTGTCTCATATTTCCGCGTTCCAGTTGGAATAGTTTTGTCATGGCTTGTTCTTCGAAAGGTTTTTCTTTTTAAATTTCTTTATCAGCCTTTAGATCACCACTGACACAGCCATTTCCAAACAATTCTTTATCCCTTTTACTTATCATCAATGCTAGAATCCACAAAATCTAAACATTAAAGCCTAACTCAGTGTCAGAACATGTCCCATCTTCAGGTGCATCTGCAAAATTATAAAACAATGATAACACCTGTCCACATTGTTAAGATAAGGAAAGGTAAACAGAAATTCTTAAAATGAGCTCTGGTATGTACATTAAAATGTGAGTCCATTAAGGATGTGTAACTGAGCTAAAAATAGGTTATGGGTCAGGTGGGTATGTATGCACCACTGGTGAATCGCAGTCTTTACTCAGGGGGTTACATTGAGTTTTCACACATGCCTGCAGATGCACAGTCTATAACCCCATTTTTTGGAGTTTCATCATTCTAAAGACCAGCCATGTACCTTCACGCAGATCCATGTGTGGTATACCCTTTAAGCGCCGACCTTTTAAGATTTGAAATGGGGATTTGGGACGTCTGTGGTTAATACTTCATATTTGATTCCATATAACAGCGGTTCTGCTCTTTTGATTAGAAACCTTTTTCCTTTTATGTAGGTTTTCCTCATTGAGAGGCTTTCTGGCAAACCTAGGATTGAGGAGGATATTCTGTTTCATGTTACGTACCACGGATGCATTATTTTAATATATTTCATCGTATTTTAATCTCAGTTAAACATCCTTTATGGAATCACATTTTAATATACGAACATGGTTTTTTTCTAAGAATTTCTGTTGGTTCTGTTTAGCTTTTCTTATGTTAATAATTTAGATAGGTGTTATAAATGATTTATAATTTTGCAGATGCACCTAAATACAGGAAAAAGGTCTTGAAATCGGATTAAGCTTTCCCTTTTGTAAATGAATGATCTTTACAACTGTAGCGGATTTTATCGTTGATTATGAATAGAAACAATTGTGGATGTCCCATCAAGGGAAACGTGCCTTTTCACTTAATTCCTACAACATTTGAGGAGATTTATTGATTCGGTTCATTAGGTCGGATACACCGTGTTTCGTTGAAAAATGTGGAGAGATAAACGAGTTACAACGGAAATTCCGAATTAGATGCACTGTTGCAAATATAAAACAGGAAAGCAAGTTATAAATTAATTAGACAGATAATTAACAAATGTCCACTCTCAGAAAGGAAACAATGCACCCTGAGGCTGATCAGAATGGAACGGAAATCGCTACATGTGATGGACATGCATCGATAAAAAAAATTATTACAGGTTCAGAAAAACTGGGTGATTTATTCAAGAGATTGAACTTCACAAATTGTGCAAGTCAAGAATGTATTGGTCCACCTCTGGTCCTACTGAAGCAGTTATTCGGCTTGGCACTGTTCGATAGAGTTCTTGGATGTTCTCCTGAGGGATATCGTGCCAAATTTTGTCCAATTGGCGCGTCAGGTCATCAGAATCCCTTGCTGGTTGGAGGGACCTGCACTTAATGCTTCTCTCTCATTTGGGGAGGGATCCTGCGATCTTTCTGGCAAGGTAGGGTTTGACAAGCACAAAGACAAGCATTAAAAACTCTCGCTGTGTGTGGGCGGTCATTAGATGCTGAAATGTAATCCCAGGATGGCTTGCCATCAAGGGAAAGCAAACGTGCCGTAGAATATAGTCATCCTACATCTGATGTGCAAGAGTTTCGGTGTTGACAGCCAAAAGGATCCTTTGATGAAGAGACATGGCGCCCCAGACCATCACTCTTGGTTCCTGGGCCGTGTGGAAGAGGACAGACAGTTTGGCATCCAACTGCTCTCCGATGCGTCCCCAGACACGTCTTTTCTTGTGATTGGGGCTCAGTTCGAACCGGAACTAATCAATGAAGACTCCAGACAACGCGATTCCATGCCGAAGATGTGTCTGGAGAAGCCCAGACAGCAGTGGGATACCAACCTAACAGTCGCTCACCTTACGCTCCAACTACCAGGGCTTGTGATCTGGGGTGCCATTTCATTTCGTAGCAGGTTCAAAAATGGTTCAAATGGCTCTGAGCACTATGGGACTTAACAGCAGAGGTCATCAGTCCCCTAGAACTTAGAACTACTTAAACCTAACTAACCTAAGGACATCACACACATCCATGCCCGTGGCAGGATTCGAACCTGCGACCGTAGCGGTCACGCGGTTCCCGACTGAAGAGCCTAGAACCGCACGGCCACACCGGCCGGCTCGTAGCAGGTGATAAATTACTTACAACATACATACTGGGTAGATTATACACAATTTAGGTGTAATTATCGTGTTACATCTGCTAAACCGACACCAAAATTCAACTTTGTAAGTTATTTCTCTCTTTTTATCAAGATCATTCAGTCGTAAGTCATGTCTTGAAGACATTAGAGCAGACTGTAACAAAGAACTTGTTGTATGTCTTCTAAGCTCTTATCACCAGGAACGTAGACACAGATATCGAAAGAGGAGTTTTAGAGGTACTAGATGCCTCTTCAATACTCAGGACTTGAGTCAATAATTGCAACTGAAGAATACGTGGGTCACGTCTTCCGTGATTCCACGTTCACATCGTGGTGGCTGGACATTAATACAGTGTGGGTGCTATACGAGGTACGCATGATTGAAATTTAACTGTGCGATAGCGGATTCAAACTTTCTGTTATAACAGCTCTTAACGTATCGAGATCTGATTTTGATACTGGTGATAGACTGGCATAGCCAACGACCTTGCCGCAGTAGTAACACCAGTTCCAGTCAGATCACGGAAGTTAAGTGCTGTCGGGCTTGGCTAGCACTTGGATGGGTCACCATCCGGGTCTGCCGAGTGCTGTCGGCAGGTGGGGTGCACTTGCGAGGCCAATTGAGGATCTACTTGATTGAAAAGTAGCAGCACCGGCCACGAAAACTGACAACGGCCGTGAGAGTGGTGTGCTGACCACATGCTCCTCCGTATCTGCATCCAGTGACGCCTAAGGGCTAAGGGTGACACGGCGGCCGGTCGGTGTCACTAGGTCTTCAAGGCCTGTTCAGACGGTGTTCGTTTGGTTGATATAGTGGCATAATGTCGGCCTTTTGTTTTGGAGATTCTACTCATTCTTTTTTTAATGCAGTGCTCGTCAGTCTTCTAAAACCTTGTAGAAAATCATTCGCAAGTTTTTTCTTGTCGTCGCATATCGTGTGCTTTATACCTCAGTGATCTTTGATCACTTTCTACTTTCATATGGCGCCTATTTTCTTTCTGTCAATATGTGCTACATTGAGATTCATTTTTCCGACCATTCCTTTCTGTCCAACTTCTATGTTCCCACCCCTCTCTCTCACTCAGAGTGGTCAAATCGTGTGACTTCCGTGCAGCAGGCCTGGGCTCGATTCCCAGCCAGGTCGGTGACTTTCTCAACTCGGGGAATGGGTGTTGCGTTGTCCTCATCAACGATGAGGCACCAAGTCGGCAGTCGAAATTCCCCAGGTGGGAATTCCTGACCGTCAGTGCCATACGACCATTTCGTTTCATTCTCCTTTTTCTGTCTGTATGTGTGTGCGCGTGTGTGTGTGTTTGAGTGTTTGAGTGAGTGTGTGTGTTGTGCATGCATGTGTTTATGTGTGCGCTTTTTAAATACAGGGCTTTTTAATTACAGGGTGTCTGAAAAAGAAACTCCCTAGTTTTTATGTGTCCTAGAATCAGTACAAAGTGAAATAGACTATTCTAGTTTGTGGTGTTTGATTCATCAGCTCTCCAAGTTTGGCATGGGGGAAGAAAAGGACAAACAGCTACCCTTTCTAGATGCGCTGGTAACGACGGATGGTGAAAACCTGGAACATAGCGTGTATCATTAGCCGACGCAAACGGACCGATACCTGCATAGACTGTCAAATCACCACCTGAACCACAAAAGATGCATGATTAATACGCTCGTAACACAAGCAAGACGAGTATGTGAGTCGCAGCACCTTACTTTGCGGAATAATAGGTACCCCACTAGTTACGTAAGAAGTGTTACAAACACTCGGCGAAGTGACAAATCAGAAAAGAAATGTCGGGTACGGCCTTTCTACAATACATTCTCAGAGTGATGGACAGAATAAGCCATATATTACGCAAACATGGCGTGAAGACTATCTATAAACCATCAAAGAAGATCAAAGAGTATCTAACATCGGCAAATGTCGGGGATATATCGCATACCATATACATGTGGAAAAGCCTATGCTGGAGTGACTGGACGATCAGTCAACACCAGGATCGCCGAACGTAAGTGATATTGCAGGTTGGGGCAGGTGGGGAAATAAGCCGAGGTGCAGAGCACGCTGTGTATGAGACCAATCACATAGTAAAATTTGCCGGCAGGGAAGTTCTTGCTATAAAGAGGAGCTATCACACCTGCTTGTTCAGAGACGCCATAGAGGTACACAAACATGACAACAGCTTTACCAAGAAAGAAGAAAACCTCAAAGTGAACGCATCGTGGATTCGCGTGGTGCAGCGCACAACTATTGCAGGTAGCAAGGGGAGAACGTCACCGGAAATGGGCACCGAAAAGTACTTGGACACTGGCGCTCCATGTACAAAATTTAATCTGGGGCCGCGCGCTCGACTGCAGTCCACCACCAGCAACGGAGAATACCAGAAACTCGTGCTGGTGAAACGTCATCAAACAAACGTCGGCCGAAGAAACCGAGATAGAAGCCAACAGGTAGTTTGTCAACAAGTGGTCACGAAAAGCTTGATAATTTTGTGCCTAGAGGTTTTTATATCAACTAGTAAGTTTATACGGAACGCATATGAAATCAACCATCGAATCGTCCTAGCAAAGCCCCTACTTGGAGCAGGACTAAACGGAATTATTCATGGAACTGCCACGACAGATATTTCAATCGTTCTATGATAAGGTAGTGGATATGATTTCGATTGCAACGGTAAAAGTACGACAGACAAATCCTGGACTATCAGATTAGTGGTAGAAGTTTTCTAAAAGCAGAATTTTTCGTTTGTTCATATCTATAACATGTTTCAAAACTTCAAACGCGATTTTCTCGGAATATGGCTTTACAAAACGGCACGCAGCATAGCTCCACCAATTTTCAGTCTTTTTATTTAAAAATCTAACTACATGTTAGAAATTACATTTCAAAGTTACCCACGTTGGTGATTTTTGACTAGGTACTTTAAACAATATTGCTTAATAAATGAAAACTGAACGACTGAAATAGTGGCAACAATTACAAAAAATATTTTTTTCTGAAATCCCCTACGTGGTGGGCTAGCTACACTCATGTAGATTACATAGATTTTTTTGTTTTTTCCAGACTCAAACTGACCCCTGTTACAGTGCATGCCGTAGAAGATCGCCTCACATTCAACGTGCCTCGGGAGAGTTGCTGCAGTGTCGCCATTTTGTGATATTTTCCGAGAAATTTTTTTTGTTATTTGCTTAAATACGGGAGTTGGAACTGAAATAGTGGCAACTATTTATTCACAACCGATACAAAAGGGTTACATGTTTGCACCTATTACTGTTGTTCAAAGCAGTCACCAGCGTTGTGTAGAACCCGTTGCCAGCGATGTGGAAGGCGTAATATACCGCTAGCAAAACCTGTTTTGTTGATGGTGCGAATGGAGCGATCTAAAGTTATGGTGATTCTCGTGTACGACTATTTTGGTGTTATGCTAACGCATTATGTTCCTCCACGGCAGACCGTCATGTACAGTATTACTGTTCGTTTTTGGAGCATCACCTGCGACCAGTTTTGCGAAAGAAGCGGCGACACTTTCTGCGCAACCCACCCATCATTTTGCTCTACAATGCGCGGGCGCATACAGCGCAAGCTTTGTCTGCTCCGTTTGGTCGATGGGACTGGGAAGTACTGTACCATACGCCATACTCCGCTGACTTAAGTCCTTGTGACTTTGCCGGCCGGAGTGGCCGAGCGGTTCTAGGCGCTTCAGTCTGGAGCCGCGCGACCGCAACGGTCGTAGGTTCGAATCCTGCCTCGGGCATGGATATGTTGATGTCCTTAGGTTAGTTAGGGACTGATGACCTGAGATGTTAAGTCCCATAGTACTCAGAGCGATTTTGAACCTTGTGACTTTGATTTGATTCCGAAGATGAAGGAACCACTTCGTGGCATTCGCTTCAGAACTGTTCCAGAGATTCGACAGGCAGTAGACCGCTCCATTCGCACCATCAACAGAACAGACTCTGCTAACGGTATACTCCGCCTTCCACATCGCTGGCAACGGGTTCTACGCAAAGCTGGTGACTACTTTGAAGGACAGTAACAGATGCAAATATGTAACTCTTTTGTATCGGTTGTGAGTAAATAGTTGCCACTAATTAAGTTCCAACCCTCGTATATGCTCAATGACTACGCCATGTACTATTTCTCTATCACCTTTCCTTCCTCCCAAAAAAAATTGCCAAGGAAGCGCGTTTTTTAGGCTGTTACAGTGATGTTCCCTCGCCCCTACTATTCAATCTATACATCGAAGAAGCAATGACGGAATAAAAGAAAGGTTTAAGAGCGGGATTAAAATTCAAAATGAAAGGTTATCAATGATAAGATTCACAGTGAAAGTGACGAAGAATTACAGGATCTGCTAAATGTAATGGACAGTCTAATGAGTACACAATATGGACTGAGAGTAAATCGAAGAAAGACGAAAATAGCGAAAGTTGCAGAAGCGAAAACAGGGAGAAACTTGAGGTCAGGATTGGTGATCACGAAGTAGATGAAATTAAGGGATTCTGCTACCTAGACAGCAGAATAACCCACGACGGACAGAGAGATGATGATGAGGAGGTAGGGGACGATGTGAGAGATCTACACCGCTGTACTGGGCAAGGTCCTAGCGTAGGTGGTTTGCCATTGCCTTCCTCCGACCGTAATGAGGATGGATGATGATGATGACGACACAACACCACCCAATCATCTCGAGGAAGGGAAAATTCCTGACCCCGCTGGGAATCGAACCCGGGACCCCGTGCACGGGAAGCGAGAACGCTACCGCAAGACCCTGACCCCGCTGGGAATCGAACCCGGGACCCCGTGCACGGGAAGCGAGAACGCTACCGCAAGACCACCAGCTGCGGACCGGACGAGGAGAGGAGGACATCAAAAGCAGACTAGCACTGTCAAAGAGGGCTTTCCTGACCAAGAGAAGTCCATTAACATCAAATATATGCCTTAAACTGAGAAAGAAATTTCAGAGAATGTACGTTTGGAACACAGCATATATGGTGTGGAAACACAGACTGTGGGAAAACCGGAAAAGAAGAGAATCGAAGCGTTTGAGATGTGGTGCTGCAGAAGAAAATTGAAAATTAGGTGGACTGATAAGGTAAGAAATGAGGACGTTCTCCGGAAAATCGGTGAGGGAAGGAATGCATGGAAGACACTGACAAGAAGAAGGGACAGAATGGTAGGAAATTTGGGAATAACTACTTCTGTGTTAATTGAGGGAGCTGTAGAGGGAAAAAACTGTAGAGGAAGCAACTAACCGAGGTTGCAGGTTGCAAGTGCTGCTCTGAGATGAAGAGGTTGGCACAGGAGAGGAATTCTTGGCGGGCCACATGAAACTAGTCAGAAGATTGATGACTAGTAGAATGTTGAGCATATTGTACAGAGATTGTGTTGTCTTATTCTTTTGGTTTCTGCCCCAGAAACCCACGCATGGTCCGGACAGGAGACGTCCTAATTCTGGCGACGAGGCTTCATCTTTTACATGGTCATTCCAGTTTATGTTGCTCGCCATGTTTACTCCTAGATATTTTACGGTAGTTACTGTGTCCTATGGTTTGTGACTAATAGAGTAATCGTACAGCAGAGGATTTCTTCGTCTATTTATGCGCCATCCGGCAGTTCATTACAGTCCTCTGGCATTGCTACTTCCTTATAGATAACCACGTTTCCTACGAAGAGTCTCATGGAAATTCTGGCATCATCATAAAGATCATTTATATATACTGAGGTGAGAAAACTCATGGAATACCTCCTGATATCGTGTTGGACATCCTTTTGCCCCGTGAAGTGCAGCCATTCGACGTGGCATGCACTCAAAATGTCGTTGGAAGTGACCTGCAGAAATATTGAGCCATGCTGCCTCTACAAATGTCCATAATTGCGAAAGTGCCGTCGGTGTAGGATCTTATATACGAACTGACTCCTCGATTGTATCCCATAAATGTTCGACGGGTTTTATGTGGGACGATCTCGGTGGCCAAATCGTTCGCTCGAACTGTCCAGAATGTTCTTCAAACCAGTCACGAACAACTGTGGCCCGCTGATGTGACGCATTGCCATCCACAAAAATTCCATCGTTGTTTGGGAACATCATGAATGGCTGCAGATGGTCTCCACGTAGACAAAGATAGCTATTTCCAGTTAATTATAGGAGCATCCAATCCATTCCATGTAAACACATTATGGAGCCACCACGACCTGCCACAGTGCCTTGTTGACAACCTGAGTCCCTGGCTTTATGGGATATACGCCAACTTGAAGCCTACCATCAAGTCTTACCAACGGAAATCGGGACTGATTGTATCAGGCCACGGTTTTCCAGTCGTCTATGGTCCAATAGTTGTGGTCACGAGCCCAGGAGAGGCACTACGGACGATGTGGTGCTGTTAACAAAGGCAGCCGCGTCGGGCGTCTCTGCCATAGCCCATTAACGCCAAATTTCGCCACACCGTCCTAACGGGTACGTTCGTCGCACGTCGTACATTGATTTCTGCGGTTACTTCACGCAGTGTTGCTTGTCTGTTAGCACTGACAACTCTACGCAAACGCTGCTGCTCCTGGTCGCTAAGTGAAGGCCATCGGCCACTGCGTTTTGTGTGTGTGTGTGTGTGTGTGTGTGTGTGTGTGTGTGTGAATTGCTAAGGAACCGAACTGCTGAGGTCATCGGTCCCTACACTTACACACTACTTAAACTAACTTATCCAAGCCCAAGGGAAGACTCGAACATCCAGTGGGAGGGGACGCGCAATTCGTCACATGGCGCCTCAAACCTCGCGGCCACTTCGTTGGCCTTGGTGAGAGGCAATGCCTGAAATGTGGTATCCTCGGCACATTATTGACGCTGTGGATCTCGGAATATTGAATTTCCTAATAATTTTCCAATTGGAATGACCCATGCGTGTAGCTACAACTACCATACCTCGTTAAAGTCTGTTAGTTCCCGTCGTGCGGTCATGATCACTTCGGGTACCTTTTTGCATGAGTCTCCTGAGTACAAGTGACGGCACTTTGTGTACGCGATAATATCGCCATCTGAATATGTGCATGTAACTATGCCATGACTTTCGTTAAGAGCGACGTGTGGGAATGTATCTGCAGGGAATCCCTAAATTCAGTCACAAATCTTGTCCGATACTCGATAAGCTATTGATCTTCTGCCACCGAACGAGAGTGTGGAACTGTATTAAATGCCTTCCTGAAGTCAAGGAACACGGCATCGCCGGCCGGGGTGACCGAGTGGTTCTAGGCGCTACAGTCTGGAACGCGCGACCGCTACGGTCGCAGGTTCGAATCCTGCGTCGGGCATGGATGTGTGTAATGTCCTTAGGTTAGTTAGGTTTAAGTACTTCTAAGTTCTAGGGGACTGATGATCTTAGAAGTTAAGTCCCATAGTGCTCAGAGCCATTTAAACCAACACGGCATCAACCAGAGCTCCGGTGTCTACAGTGCTCTGGATCTCATGGACGAACAGAGCCAACTGAGTTTCGTAAGGTCCCTGTTTGCGGATGGTATGGTTGTAGCTGTAATTCTCAAGCAATTCGAAACACGTTGAGATTCCACGTACCCAAAGGTTAGGCCGCTTGGCGAGTGCTGGTGAACGGTTTCTCTTCCGTTCCAAAACATAATCTTCAAGTGCAACCATTTGAGCCGTGTGTGGATGGCCGGTATCTGGCCTACCAGGCGGAAATGCAGAGTATTTTATACAGCAGTCAGGTTTCCCACAGGAACTGTGATTTCCTCAAAAGCACACAGTACTATTGCATGCACACGAAACATTAACAAATACAGAAAATCCACTTTGGTGTCGATACAAGTTACAATTTTGTAGAAATCCCTGGTGTAAAATGCGATGTCTAAGGCGCTGGAGTCATGGACTGTGCGGTTGGTCCCGGAGGAGGTTCGAGTCCTCCCTCGGGCATGGGTGTGCGTGTTTGTCCTTAGGATAATTTAGGTTAAGTAGTGTGTAAGCTTAGGGACTGACGACCTTAGCAGTCAAGTCCCATAAGATTTCACGCACTTTTGAACATTTGTAAAATGCGGTACGTTCGTTGTAACTTTTGTCTCTCGTAGTCGTCTCTAAATTTCTGCAAATGTGGAATCATACGGAGTCTTTTGTTGGAAAACGTTTACACTTAACAATCATGCAGTACTTCTGCCATTGCCGTCAATTTTGCCGTATGGAAACACGATGTGCATACAAATCATGTTGAAATTTGTCTGCTGCTGCATGTCTTTATCTATCAAGGTTACTGCACTTGTACACAGCACAACTACTGTACTTAACTTGGGCTGCTACAAACGTCTACAGGAAAGGAAAGATTCATGTGGTATTGTTGCCTGGGAGACCCCGTAGGACAAGTTCAACCGACTAATCCAAAGGGGCTTTCTTTATTCCTCCACAAACAATTTCCCACGTGGTGTATGTACGACTATGAGAGTAGTGTCAAGATGTAACCTGGCAACCGTACATAGCCTACTCCACTCGAACAGTACCAAAACCACCACCAAGCTTAATGCCCTCATCTAACTGATAGATCATCAACAACAATATCACGCACTGTCACCACATGAGTCACTTCAGAGAAGTCTGGAATTTAATCCATGAAAATAGCGCAACACAAGTGATCAGGAACTTTACGACACAATCTCTTCTCCTCATACCGGCCAAATACGAAATTTGAACTGGCTGTGTCTGAGTCGAGTTATCTCTATACTACCTAGACGTAGAACTCTGATCTCAGAACACGGAGCTTTGGCGTGCCTGCTGATTCTTGTCATCCGCGTAGGCAGTCTAATCATTCTGTACTTGATAAAGATGTCTCTTAATTATTTCTCTCTTTGAACTTTATATCAAAATGCGATGTAATAGCCTGAATCCAAGACTATTTTCATTTTACTTTCTCATGACATGTCGTGGTAGCCATATCGTAATTAGGAAAGAAACGAAGTACGAACACAACGCTTGAGCTCGGCTTCCAGATAGTATAGAGAGCATTGTCTGAGTCAAATGGCAACCATTGCGCATGCATTAGAGACGTTGGATGCGGAGGCAGATACGACTATGGGAAAATTCAGTGCATGAGAAGAAATATCTCCTCCACACTCAACTGTAGTTTGCTAGCATTTACAAAGCATCTGATTTTCCACAGAAAAGAATTCGTTTTGGAGTGCTCACAACCATACTTCCCCCAAGCTCAAACTCAATAACTACACAGTTTCTCTTTCCCATGCAAGTTGTTTGGCGAGTTGCCATCTTAATGATGTTCCTTCTTGTGCTGCACAATGGTGCCACCTAGCGAACATCCAGGACACTGAGAGGGATACACGTACCGACTTACAGGTTATTGGCGCCATTTTTGCTTTTCTTATCACACAACGGTTTCGAATTGACTCGCGCCGGCCGCGGTGGTCTCGCGGTTCTAGGCGCGCAGTCCGGAACCGTGTGACTGCTACGGTCGCAGGTTCGAATCCTGCCTCGGGCATGGATGTGTGTGATGTCCTTAGGTTAGTTAGGTTTAAGTAGTTCTAAGTTCTAGGGGACTGATGACCAGTGCTCAGAGCCATTTTTCGAATTGACTCATCATCAAACTGTTCATCTGTTATAATATAAAATTACTGTGAAATGTAAAACTTTAAGTCTAAAACCCATTCTCCTTTAGTTAGCCAAGTTTTTGTTAGCCAGTAATAAATTCTTTGTTAATACGAGTATATTATTTTCTTAACAAAGGTACTTTGCAAATCGAGGAAACTACAAATAATCTCAGGAAAAAAAGCTGTTTTACAGGGTTCTTATCGTATATCGTTTCACAGTGAAACAACTGGTAAACCAGACATTGCTCACGTTTCGTGGTAGTCTGTAAAAGGGTTCTTAACATTACTTATGCAGAGTGGAACACCACATGTTTCCCGCATGCATTTGGTACGGTGCGGGCGTCTCACTGTGCTGTTCAATGCACACCTTCTAGTTGTTCCATTTACATGTAAATGTGTTGCTTCATTTATTAATTTTACTTGAGGCACGTCTCGTTTGTAACAACTACGGTTACTGTTTGATTTGCTCTACGATATACGATAATATCCCCCCACCCCCACCCTAACTGTACCTTTTCTGCATTAATTTAGCTGAAGATTAAGCAGGTATTGATACAGCCAAATAAAGGGAATATCACATAATGTGGTGCCACCATTTCAAAAATGGTTCAAATGGCTCTAGACACTATGGGACTTAACATCAGAGGTCATCAGTCCCCTAGACTTAGAACTACTTAAACCTAAGGACATCACACACATCCATGCCCGAGGCAGGATTCGAACCTTGCGACCGCAGCAGCCGCGAGGTTCCAGACTGAAGCGCCTAGAACCGCTCGGCTACCACGGCCGGCCCACCATTTCACTTTCATAGTCACTGTCGGAGCTTACCGACTTATTGTATCTTAGCAATTCATCCAGTGGCTATCGAAACATGTCACTGGTCACCTCAGTACAGATTCCGAAGCTGAGAAAAGACGACTCGATCCGTTATTGAGAGTAGTTACAGACTGTAACAGGTCATGATTATCGCGTTTATTACTAAAGGAGTCTCGCAGTAACCACTTGTGGCACGCGAAACACAATTTTAAAGACAGATCAACGCTTAACGTCAGCAACACCTATAGTTTTCTGAACTGTATAATCACAAATAGACCGAGCGAGGTGGCGCAGTGGTTAGACACTGGACTCGCATTCGGGAGGACAACGGTTCAATCCCGCGTCCGGCCATCCTGATTTAGGTTTTCCGTGATTTCCCTAAATCGCTCCAGGCAAATGCCGGGATGGTTCCTTTCAAAGGGCACGGCCGACTTCCTTCCCTAATCCGATGAGACCGATGACCTCGCTGTCTGGTCTCCTTCCCCGAAACAACCAACCAAGTAACTAACTAATCACAAATAAAACGAACTACAGCAGAGCACAGAGGAGCACACAAAACGCACCAGCTACGGTGCCAATCGGAAAGGAAGAAAAGGCTGGATATTGGTGTTCTTTCAACACCTAGCACTGGAGATGGCCGCTGGGGGTCAGTAGTTACCAGTACACGCCACATTCCGCTATCACACCACCAGTAAGCTAGGTAGTCGGCCTAAAATGTTTGGTACAATAACGAGCTATAGAAAAAGGGGTATTTATAAAATCCTCCTTCCTTTATTTACCTACACGACTGGCCATTAAACCTGCTACACCACGAAGACGACGTGCTACAGACGCGAAATTTAACCGACAGGTAGAAGATGCTGTGATATGTAAATGATTAGCTTTTAAGAGCATTCACACTACGTTGGCGTAGTTCACATGTGCCGTCGCCGTCCTCCGTGTTCTGTGCGCCGTGTCAACAAGTTAGTGTTTTTATCGTCCAGCGTGAACGGCTTCATGTTTATTGTTTTTTGTCTCTACTTTTTTTGCCAGCCATTTTCATTGTATTGTCTATGTCGCCTCTTTGTCATATGATTGTACCACTTAAGCCTGAAGAGCGGCGTACTATGCTGCTGACGGCCCGCCTGTATGAGGTGCTAAAATTACAATAAAGAAAAAAAAAAAAAGGTTGGCGCCGGTGGGGACACCTACAACGTGCTGACATGAGGAAAGTTTCCAACCGATTTCTCATACACAAACAGCAGTTGACCGGCGTTGTCTGGTGAAACGCTGTTGTGATGCCTCGTGTAAGGAGGAGAAACGCGTACCATCATGTTTCCGACTTTGATAAAGGTTGGATTGTAGCCTATCGCGATTGCGGTTTACCGTAGCGCGACATTGCTGCTCGCGTTAGTCGAGATCCAATGACTGTTAGCAGAATATGGAATCGGTGGGCTCAGGAGGGTAATACGGAACGCCGTGCTGGACCCCAACAGCCTCGTATCACTAGCAGTCGAGATGACAGCATCTTATCCGCATGACTGAACGGATCGTGCAGCCACGTCTCGATCCCTGAGTCAACAGATGGGGACGTTTTCAAGACAATCACCATCTGCACGAACAGTTCGACGACGTTTGCAGCAGCATGGACTATCAGCTCGGAGACCATGGCTGCGGTTACCCTTGACGCTGCATCACAGACAGGGGCGCCTGCGATGGTGTACTCAACGACGAACCTGGGTGCACGAATGGCAAAACGTCATTTTTTCTTATGAATCCAATTTCTGTTTACAGCATCATGATGGTCGCATCCGTGTTTGGCGACATCGCGGTGAACGCACTTTGGAAGCGTGTGTTCGTCATCGCCATACTGGCGTATCACCCGGCGTGATGGTATGGGGTGCCATTAGTGACTCGTCTCCGTCACCTCTTGTTCGCATTGACTGCACTTTGAACAGTGGACGTTACATTTCAGATGTGTTACGACCCGTGGCTCTACCCTTCATTCGATCCCTACGAAACCCTACATTTCAGCAGGATAATGCACGACCGCATGTTGCAGGTCCTGTATGAGCTTTCTGGATACAGAAAATGTTCGACTGTTGCCCTGGCCAGCATATTCTCCAGATCTGTCACCAATTGAAAACATCTGATCAATGGTGGCCGAGCAACTGGCTCGTAACAATACGCCGGTCACTACTCTTGATGAACAGTGGTATCGTGTTGAAGCTGCATGGGCAGCTGTACCTATACACGCCATCCAAGCTCTGTTTGACTCAATGCCCAGGCGTATCAAGGCCGTTATTACGGCCAGAGGTGGTTGTTCTGGGTACCGATTTCTCAGGATCTATGCACCCAAATTGCGTGAAAATGTAATCACATGTCAATTGTAGTATAGTATATTTGTCCAATGAATACCCGTTTATCATCTGCATTTTTTCTTGGTGTAGCGATTGTAATGGCCAGTAGTGTATTAAGGCAGATAACATTTCGACATTGTGGAATTTAGCTTTGTCAAACGTAAGACATTAAAAGATCTCGGTTGCTCCTGTGAGCTAGGCTACCCTCATTTTACATCCGCTAGATCAACGTGGTATGCTATACGAGTGTGTATGATAGTATGTGCCTACTGATGACTCGAAAGGCACAAGGCTGGCGAGTAGAGTTCTGCGATGCGGATTCCGCATCCTCGTGGCCTGCAGTCGCGGTAACAGTACCCATGTCCTGCGGACACTTAATGCAACTCTGCGGGAGATTCACACGCCGATAACCGTAATAATTCAGAGGGGTTGAAATTCCTCGGCGTCAGCGCGGCGCTGGTTGCGTGTTCACTTTAACACAGAGCCGGCAGCCAGCGTGCTGTTTTTACCCCGTCCCTGCATCGGACGGGGCAGCAGGTGATGAATAATGGAATCTTCCGCATGGCATGATGGACGGCTATGTCGCATTCGCAACGTCGGTAGAAATTCCCCGAGATCGTTAAAAAACAGTTTTCGCTGTCGGACTGCTGTGTGGATGTACGAGTATGAACACGTAGCGATGCGTGCCTTGCGTTCCTGTATTTTCACGCGACGCCGGAGATCAAACAGTAGTCGACTACCGTTTTTCTTCGTGGAAAGACGAAGTGAACATTATTTTTTACTCTCGATAGAATCACGGGAGTATCCTTACTGTGGTCTAAATTTTATTATACTCCTGCGGGCGGTGTGACGTATCCTATCACTTAATCATCTCATTTTTGCTATTTTCCTCATCAGCTTTTTCTTTTATTGTTAATATACAGGGTGCTGGGAGTATATGTGCAGGTATTGTGATATTTGGTATCTTAATAAATACCAACTTCAGTACGTTAGTTGTTTCTTTCTCTGCATCTAACAGTCCTCACGCAGACATATCACATAATTTGATACCTGATGTTTTCTGCACGGTCGTAACAACGCTACTAAGTGAATTATGTCTGTCAGTATAGACTTACCGTTTCGTTTCAAAGCATTTACACTTCAGCACCCGACCTTCTGCCCAGGAGAAAATAAGCATTAATCACTTGCTCTTGCCACATGTGCTATACCCTCCACATGTACTGTACCCTGTTCTTCATAAGAATAAACCTGATGTTAAACATAAATGCGATGATTGGTCAGAAGCCGTAGCATGTATAAACTGGTGTTCTTACGCTGTTGGAAGCAGTTCCTTCTAATGTACGAGGCGTGTTTTTTAAGTAAGGTGTTGTTGTTGTTGTTGTCTTCAGTCCTGAGACTGGTTTGATGCAGCTCTCCATGCTACTCTATCCTGTGCAAGCTTCGTCATCTCCCACTACCTACTGCAGCCTACATCCTTCCGAATATGCATAGTGTATTCATCTCTTGGTCTCCCTCTACGATTTTTACCCTCTACGCTGCCCTGCAACGCTGAATTTGTGATCCCTTGATGCCTCAGAACACGTCCTACCAACTGGTCCCTTCTTCTTGTCACGTTGTGCCACAATCTTCTCTTCTCCCGTTTCGAAGTTAGAAAAAAAAGTGTTAAGATATCTCAATAATTTATTTTTACGTGAAAGCCTGTACCTTAATCTACGCACTGACGCCATTACAGTCTGATTCTTCCTTGTTTACGTTGTGTACTAAGTGTTTAAGATGCCTCCGATAATCTTGAGTCCCGCCAACTGTGAAGTACGGGCTATTTAACATTTCTTAGTGCTAAAGGCCTAAAAGCGATCGATATTCATCGTGAGATCTGTGCAGTTTAAGGAGAAAACATTGTGAGCGATGGAATGGTAAGAAAGTGGGTGAGAGCACTTAAAGAACGCCGCTCAAATGTGCATGATGAACAGCGCAGTGGGCGTCCTTCGGTCGTTAATGAAAGTTTGGTGCAGGAAGTGGACAATAAGGTGAGAGAAAACAGACGCTTTACGATTTCCTCCTTGCGGGATGACTTTCCTAATCTTTTTCGTTGTGTTTTGTATGGCATTGTGACCGAGCACTTGAATTACCGACCATTGTGCGCACGTTGGGTACCGAAAATGTTGACGGATGTGCACAAAACCAAACGTTTAGACAGTGCATTGACTTTCCTTGAGCGCTACCACAACGACGGTGGCGATTTCTTAAGCCAAATTGTTACGGGCGATGAAACATGGGTGACCTACGTCACACCAGAATCAAAGCAACAGTCCATGGAAGTTGAGCAAAGGCATCGTTTTGCTGCAAGACAATGCCCGTACGCATGTGGCGAATCAGACCAAAGATCTCATCATATCTTTTCGTGGGAAACTCTAGATCATCCTCCGTACAGCCCCGATCTTGCGCCCAATTACTACCATCTGTTCCTGCACTTGAAGGAACCACCTGGGCGGTCAGTGTCTTCAAGACGATGACGAAGTCAAAACAGTGGTGATGCAGTTGTTAACAAGTCAGGCGGCAGACTTCTGTGAGGAGGGTATTCAAAAACTGGTACAACGTTATGACAAGTGCCTCAATATTGACGGAAATTATTTAGAAAAGTAGATTAAGTTACAGGCTTTCTTGTAAAAATAAAATTATTGAGATATCTTAGCACGTCTTTTTTTAATTTGAAAACGGTACTTACTAAAAAAACACGCTTCGTATCAGATATCTTATTAAGTTACGTTGCCCGCCCGGCTAGCCCCGCAGTCTAACGCGCTGCTTCGCGAGCGCGAAGGCGTGCCGGTCCAATGCACGGATCGGCCCAGCGAATTAGTGTCGAGGTCCGGTGTGCTGGTTGTCGAGGTCCGGTGTGCTGGGCAGCCTGTGGATGGTTTTTAAGGCGGTTTTCCATCTACCTCGGCGAGTGTGGGCTGGTGCCCCTTATTCTACCTGTTACACTATGCCGGCAATTGCTGTGCAAACACTGTCTTTACAAACGCATACACCATAATTACTCTACCATGCAAACATCTGGATTACACTCTTCTGGTATGAGACGTTCTCGGAGGAAGGGTCCACTGGGGGCCGAATCGCACAATAACCCTGGGTTCGGGGTGGAGCAGGCGGTGGGGTGGGTGGCCTGCTGTGGCATGTTGTGGGGTTGTAAACCACTGAGGGCTATGGTGGGACGAAGCCTCTCCGTCGTTTCTAGGTCGCAAGTTTAATACACGCAAAATACACACACACTAAGTTACGTTAAATGAATCTTTAAGATTTTCTAACCCCTCAATGTTTTTCTTAATCACGCTTTAGCTATGTAGTTTTTATTTCAAAATTCGTGTAAACTCACAGTCTCTGTATTATTGTACTCTGATTGTAGCAGTGTTAATACGCAATATGAAAATGGCTCAGGCTGCTTCCTGCTCCGTAGTGAAACATGCGGTTGGAATACTACTAAAAGGTGCTGCGAAATTTGTTATTTTTAATGTTTTTCATAAATTTACAGTAAAAAATCGTCTTTAAAGTTTTTCGAGGAACTGAATGTGATACATTTGGCATGCACAAGCACAATGGATGTATAGTGGACTCGGTACCGTAGTAGAGTGTTAATGTGGCCCAGTTTATGGATCGCTGGTTCAAGTGTAGCCTTGGGCATGCAATTTTTACCCTTCAATTTAAAATAGCCAAATCTCGTAATTGTAAAAATCATCATCATTTTTTATGAGTAATAAACATCTTCTTGTTTCTAATTACATATTACATCCTAAATTCCTGTTTTCATTTCAAATATAAATTCTCAAGTATTGATATTTTGTGAAATATTGTCAATAAAGGCCGCTTAAATTAAGAAAACATAATAATTTTGTTTTATAAGACAAGAATGAAAAACCAAATATTCTTTATTTGGACTATGTCCACTGTTTTATACCACAGACGTAGTCTCACACGAACTAGAGTGATAAGTGTCGCAGAAATATGAAAACAATCATTTTCACAGCATCAAGCACACCAGACAAATGATGCATTTTTACATTTGCTACTGTACCATTAGCATATGGGTTGGGTTGGGTTGTTTGGGGGAAGAGACCAAACAACGAGGTCATCGGTCTCATCAGATTGAGGGAAGGACGGGGAAAGAAGTCGGCCTTGCTCTTTCAAAGGAACCATCCTGGCATTCGCCCAGAGTGATTTAGGGAAATCTCAGAAAACCTAAATCAGGATGGCCGGACGCGGGATTGAACCGTCGGCCTTCCGAATGCATTACCATATGAATCCAACAGAACATACATACATTCATTAACCCTTGTTCCATAGATCATGAATGCGACATTTCGTAATGATGTGTAATATGTCACTTTAACATTCGTTTTCTTTACACAAAATAATTAATTATTTTTTTTACAGTTACTACTTTATATCTAAGAATTCATCTATTGAGTAGAAGGAGTTGTCATTCAGAAATTCTTTTAACTTGCTTTTAAATGTTGGTTGGCTGTCTGTCAGACTTTTAATACTACTTAGCAAATGACCAAAGATTTTTGTGGATGCATAATTCACCTCTTTCTGTGCCAAAGTGAGATTTAATCCAGAATAGTGAATATCATCCTTTCTTCTAGAGTTGTAACTATGCACTTCGCTGTTATTTTTTAATTGGGATGGGTTATTAATGACAAATTTCATAAGCGAATATATCTATTGCGAATGTACTGTGAATATCCCAAGTTCCTTAAATAAATGTCTGGAACGTGATCTCGGGTGGGCTCCAGCTATTTTTTGATTACACGCTTTTGTGCAATGAATACTTTCTCTCTTTATGACGAACTGCCCCAAAATATGACGTCATATGAAAGCAGTGAATGAAAATAGGCATAGTAGGCTAATTTACTGGTATGTTTACCACCAAAATTTGCAATAATCCTAATAGCATAAGTAGCTGAACTATTTCAGCAACTCATCGATGTGTTTCTTCCAATTCAATTTCTCATCAACACACACATCCAGAAATATTGAGTATTCTGCCTTAGTAACAGACTTCCATTCATAGTCCATATTTATCAATGGTTTTATGCCATTTACTGTACAGAATTGTATAAACTGTGTTTTCTCAGAATTTAGTGAGAGTCCATTTGCAGATAACCACTTTATAATTTTCTGAAAGACATTGCTTGCAATTTCCTAAGCTGATTCTTGCTTCTTGGGTGTGATTACTATACTTGTATCATCAGCAAAAAGAACTCGCTTTGTATCTTCATGAATATAGAGTGGCAAGTCGTTAATATATATTAAGAACAACAAGAGACCCAAGACTGAACCCTGTGGGACACCATTGTTGATACCTTCCCAGATAGAGGACGCTGCTGGTTTTAGCAGACTATCTGTACAGTTAATTTCAACCTTCTCCATTGTTTCAATTAAGTATGAATGAAACCGTTTGTGCACTGGCCCCATCATACCACAATAATTAAGCTTATCTAGAAGAGTTTCATGATTCACACAACGAAAAGCCTTTGAGAGATCACAAAATATCCCAGTGGGCGATGTTTGGTTATTCAATGCATTTAATATTCGATCAGTCGAATCATATATAGCATTTTCTGTTGAAAAGCCTTTCTGAAAACCAAATTGACATTGTGTTGGTACTTCATTTTTACAAATATGTGATGCTACTCTTGAATACATTACTTTTTTAAGAATTTTGGATAAAGCTGTCAGAAGTGAGACTGGGCAGTAGTTATTAGCATCAGATCTATCCCCTTTTTTAAGAATTTTGGATAAAGCTGTCAGAAGTGAGACTGGGCAGTAGTTATTAGCATCTGATCTATCCCCTTTTTTATGCAATGGTTTAACAATAGAGTATTTCAGTCTATCTGGAAAATGCCCTGTTTCAGTGAGCTACTGCATACGTGGCTGAGAATCCTACTTATTTGTAGGGAACAAGCTTTTAGTACTCTGTTGGAAATGCCATCAATTTGATGTGAGCTTTTACTTTTGATTGAATTTATTATTTTCCTAATTTCAGTAGGAGAGGTGGGTTGAATTTCAATTTTATGAAATTGTACAGGTACTGTCTCTTCCATATACTGCCTTGCATTTTCTAATGAATAGCTGGATCCTATTTTCTCTACAACACTTAAAAAACGATTATTAAAAATGTTTTCTACTTCTCACTTCCTGTGTTTGATCGAAATACAGTCTTCCTGTGCTCTCGGTTGCCCTGTTTCCCTTTTCACAATATTCCAAATTGTTTTAATTTTATTATCTGATGTGTTAATCTCAGACATAAAGCACACACTTCTAGACTGTTTAATAACTTTTCTTAATACAGTGAAGTAGTTTTTATGATGTTTCACTGTTCTGGGATCTTTACTCCTCCTAGCTATAAGATACATTTCCCTTTGCTGTTTAAAAGATATTTTTATCCCTTTAGTAAGACAAGGCTTCTTATATGGTTTCTTACAATTATATTTCATTGTTTTCTTAGAGAAACTGTTTTCAAATATATTCACAAAGGTATAAAGAAATACGTTAAACTGCAAATTAGCATCATGTTCCCTGTACACCTCGTCCCAGTCTAACTGTTACAAGCTTTTCCTAAAAGTTGGAATTGTTAAATCGTTAACTGAATGCACTATTTTAGAGGACTGTTTTGCATTTCTGTAAGGAGCTATATCATATACTGTAACTAGCTGTGCAACACGATCAGACAGACCAATCTTAACAAGAGAAGTTTTTATTTGATTAAATTTATCTTGGTCTATGAAAACTGTCATTGTGCTGCTTTCCTGTACCACCTAAGTAGGAAAATTAATAACTGATGTCATATTGAAAGAACCAAGTAATACTTCAAGGTCAAGCTTTATATCGGCCTCTTTCAGAAAATCGAGATTGAAATCCCCACAAACAATAATTTGCATTCCTCTGTCTGACAGATAGCACTACAAAGAATCCAAGTTTTTGAAAAATAGTTGAAAATTTCCCAATTGGGAACTATACATGACTACAATTATAAAAGTGCCCTTATTTAGTTAAGCTCACATGCACATGCTTCTATAGGTTGCTCTACGCAAAATTTTTTAGCTTCCGAATTTTTCGCACTATGGCTGCTTTTAACATATGGCAACTCCTCCTCTCTCCATTGTGTCTCTACTGACATGTGCTGAAAGCTTGTATCCACTTACAATTACCATTTCCATACCTGTAACTATATGATGTTCAGACAGGCATAGTACATCTGTTCCACCCTTAGTTTCTACATCTTCTAAACAAATAAGCTCATCTACTTTGTTTCTTAATCCCCAGATATTCTGATGCAATACATTAACACTATATTTCACTGGGCTTTTATGTGAATCTTGTGACATACTAACATTATTTTTCACTGTATTATTACGCGAATCTTGCGATTTTTCACATCTCTAGTATCTGCCTGTCTGAACTCCTCATTAGGCTTAATTTAAATGAATGTAGGGTGATGGGACACTGATATTAGCCTAAAAAAGTACTCCCATGAGTTTTAGTGCTCTCCCCCCCCCCCCCCCCCCCTTAAAGATTTTGCTATCATCCCAGCCAGTTTTTACCCTTCCCTTTCCTATTGAGATGCAGGCCATGTCTTGTGAAGTCCCACCTACCGACACCATCAACAGGAACAAAACCTGTACCTGACAAAGTAGCTGCCTAAAGCAGCTGATCCAGCTCCATATTGACCCTCCTGACAGAGCTGTTCAATTGGGGCCAATCATACCGCATGAAAGCAGGAACGAAGCCAACATTTGTATGGTTCGTTGCAGATGCTATTTTTACCAGGTCACACTCAATATTGTAGCCCTGACCCCTATCAATACTGTTTCCCGCTCCACGCGGCGCCAGGTTGCCATCTTGGATTCTGTTGTTGATCGGCTCGTTATTAGCGTAGCAGTTGACGGTTCCAGAACTGAAATGTATTTCTAGTATTCGGATAATGAAAGAGATTACCTGACGACTCACTGTATGTAACCCCTTCAGTGGCTTTTGTATTCGACAATACGGTGAAATCCCCGCATATGCTTTTGTATCACACATAGCTCTCTCAGAAAATTACTCTGTGTTTAAGTTAGGAATTTTCATCGCTCTTGTTTGTAATTAGAATACTATTGTTAGGTGAGAACGAGAGTATTTTATGCTTACCGTCTGGTCACGTAAGAAGCGTGCGGTAGTGCTGTAGTTTTGCCGAATATTACTTCATTTTTTTTAAATGACATTCAAAGCTACATTGTTCCTCTGCTCGTCTCTTTTTACGTCTGAATTACAACTGTTCACATCATTGCAGGGTAGCTGGATCACCTGGCTGTCCAAGTTAAATGCGCCGGTAAAGCTGCTGTCCCGCATTATCGCACAGTCTATGTGCGTATAACACAGCATGAAACATATCCTTATGACCATACTTGACTGAATCGAACACAGCTTGGCTTAGCTCCACGTGAAACGAAATCCTACGACGTTCAAACAAACGCGGAAGATTTCATGGTGTGTCGTTTATTCTTTGATGAACGCAGTACAGAAGGAAATAACCAACCGAAGAAATACTACTCATAATAGCTATAATTGTTAGTTTGCAAGTGAAGTACATACTGACGTAATAATTCGGTATACTTTGTTCAGTCGTCAGTAAAAATATGTGCACTTATATTCCTAACACTCTGCATATTATGATCCAGCAAACCCTTCGAAATCGGACATTATATGGGGAACATAGTGCCAAGATGAAATCCCATGCTTGGACCTCTCTACAAAGAGTCAGGTGAAGGATAAAAAAAAGGGCAGAGTGTTGTTCATGGGTGTATTTAGTATGTGTACTGTGAATATCAAGAATCCAGTAAAACATCAAATCTCCGCCATCGCTGAGACCGGAAAAAGACCCTGCAAGAACGGAACCAACGACAACTGAAGAGAATCGTTCAACGTGACAGAAGTGCAACCCTTCCGCAAATTGCTTTATATTTCAAAGCTGGGCCATCAACAAGTGTCGGTGTTCGAGCCATTCAACGAAACATCATCGATATTGGCTTTCGGAGCTGAGGGCTCACTCGTGTACCCTATATGAATGCACGACACAAAGGTTTACGCATGGGCCCGTCAACATCAACATTGGACTGTTCATGACTGGAAACATGTTGCCTGGTCGGACGAGTCTCTTTTCAAACTGTATCTAGCGACGTATACGGGTATGGAGACAATCTCATGAATCCATGGACACTGTGTATCAGTAGGGGTCTATTCAATCTGGTGAAGGACCTGTAATGGTGCGTGCAGTTAGAGCGATATGGACCCCTGATACGTCTAGATACGACTCTGACAGGTGACAAGTACGTAAGCATCCTGTCTGATCACCTGCAACCACTCATGTTCATTGTGCATTCCGACGGACTTGGGAAATTCCAGAACGACAATGGGACACCCCACACGTCCAGAACTGCTACCGAGTGGCTCCAGCTACACTCTTCTGAGTTTAAACAATTCCGCTTGCCACAAAAGTCCCCAGACCTTAACATTACTGAACATATCTGGGATGTTTCGCAACTTGTGTTCAGAAGAGATGGATAGTTCTGCAGGATTCGTGGTGCCAGTTCCCTCGAGCACACTTCAGACACTAGTCGAGTGCATGCCACGTCGTGTTACGGCACTTCTGCGTGCTCGCGGGGGCCCTACACGATATTAGGCAGGTGTACCAGTTTCTTTGGCTTTTTAGAGTATAATGAATTAATTAGCCATTAACGACAAAGAAGGGAGTCTTATTTATAAAATATGAAACCACAGTGCTTTAAAATCTATAGGAAAGATATAAATTATAGTGTCTTTGTTATATTATCTCTATTTTTGTCTGTCTTTCCTTTTCTTTCTTTCGTTGCGTTTCGTAGTCCTGGCCTTGCTCTGTTAAGATGTACGCATCATTGTAAACTCATACAAGTGCAAATAATTATTTATTTCGTTCACTTAGTAACTCTGTTATTATTTCTTAACATTAATCTCTTTAACGTGTTACAGATAGGATCCCAAATATAAACGTGGGTGAGTCTTGTTGCATTAGAGCGTGAATAACCGGCATGTGCAATATTTGTTGAACCGACATTGCGGCCTTCTCACCGAGATAACTGCGAATTCTAGTAATTCCTTAGAAAATGCATATCATTTGATTTAAGAAGTCCGACTGCCAGGTGCAAACCAAATTAGCGCACTTGAGATATTCCAAATTTCAGTCACGATAATACGAATCTAAGACAGTCACTGCGAGAGAAAAATATTTTGTGTTTTATAAATTTTAAATCCCGGACCTTTCGTCAATTTAACTTGCTCGGTTTTAATTAGAATGAGTTAAACTGGTGATTGTGCCAGGACCATCAAAACACCTCATTAATATGCTGCATATGTAATTTTATTTCCAAATATGTGTATTTTATGACTGTTTCTTTGCCATGTAACCCAACGAGACGTTCATATTAATGTTTGGAAGCTCATAAAAATTAAAAGGAAACGAATGTGAACGGAAATTAGTAACGAAATTAAAGGAAAGAGTATAAAATAAGGAAATAGAAAAATTAATAAATTCTTGAAGACATCATTGATAGCGACTACAACACGGAGTAAGATAATACGCCTAGTTCTGCTTTCTATTATTTTAAACTTGGTTTATTTGAAGGTGTAAAGGTAGAAAATTTAGTTAATGGTAAAATTTGTAATTATTATGTAATTATTGCACACTTTGTAAAAGGAGACCACTAGATAATGGAAATTCATAGTTAAGCACGCACAGCTTGCAGCAGCAATTAGCATTTGTCTTCCAAAGAGGTATTTTACAGTGCTGAGCTGCGTGCAAATACCGTGTGTAAGCTGTTTACTAGTATGTGTTACCTGAATTACAGTATGTAATAAATTCAAAAAAACTGTATCGTACGGTACGGTCAGATCGGGATAATGGCTTCATCACATCCAGAAACTGAGTCTAAAAAGATACCATAAGGCGAATTCGCCCCTAAAATTTTAAATAACAAGACAGCAGCGACAAGTGAAATCACGTCGGCGGCTATAGACGAGTCTATTGCTGAACCTGTTAGTGCGGAACCAGATCATATCTGTTACAAAAAAGTAGGTGCTGCTGCTAGTAATATAACCAGTCTGAATCAGAGACAGGAATGTATTAAACTGCAACAAGACGATTTGACTATTGAGGTCGCACAAATTAATGAACAGGTCAAATATCACACTGAGCAGTTGAAAACGAGGTTGCTAGCAACATGACCAATGAGTTGCAAGCTGATCTAGGAAGCGTAAGTAACGAGGTCTCAAACGTGAAAGCCACTATTAGAGGTAATTATGAATCTGTAGAAAAACTGAATGAACATCTGAGTAATTAGCAAAAAGCGCAGGAAACTCTGAAATCCACCCGCCAATCGCTATAAACCCAAGTAGAGGATCTCTCCACTGATCATGAAAGAAAATCAGATGTATTTTTAAAGTAAAAGGGCCAAAAAATTACAAAAAGATTAGAATCATAATTACAGAAAGCTGTGCAGTGTGGTGTTTCAAAAGTCTAATCAGGAAACATCGCGTTTCTTTACCGCTTTAGCGACGCCAGGTAAGAAATGCTTATATATATATATATATATATATATATATGTATGTATGTTAAGTGGAGACTTGTTATTTAAAAAGATTTTGTTTCGTTTCTTTCACGACGAGCGTGCCAGCAAGATGATCCAGTAGGGACTCCAGACGCGGCGGACGACGAGAGCTAACAAGTATTGCATCGTAGTCGACGGCCGGCGGCAGGAAGAACCGTTGAAACATCATGCTGACCATTATTAAAATATGCTTTTTTTTATATAAAATGAAAAGGAGTTCAATGTTGAAGGTGGAATGATAAAGTTTGTAATTGGATGTAAATTGGTTGTCAACTGTTAAATAAACTTCTAGTTGGAAGTTAAAACAGTCAGTTGACTCTGTTGTTACGACATACATACATCGTAAATATTATTTATGTGTGAAATTTGCAAATTTTATTAAAATTCAGACTTCTTGAAGAGATTCTCGCAGAATTTTATCAGGAGTGTGGACGATCTTCAATAATTAACTAGTTTAAAGTTTTATTAATGAGAAGTCGACACGTATTGACATTTTGAAAATAATCGATACTGTGAATTGTATTAAAATTCTGTTTTAAAACTTTATAGGCGATTGTGGTCAAGAAGATCGGTTTTAAAGTGGAATATTTCGTTAAATGAGAACAAGATTGATTCTTTAGTGACATTAATTAATTATTTAAGGAAAAATTAGAAGAATTTCAATTTATTCTGACAAAGATATCAAGGAGTGTCAGACCGCACAACGAACATATAGAAACTCTGTGACTTTGTTGAACTATCAAAAAAAATTTTACGATAAAACTTTTCTAGAACAGGGACTGGTGAATTTTGCTGCGTCTATCCTTATCTTCTAGGTTGAATCTGCTACAGCTTAATGTTTTCTTTATAGATTTTTCAAGTAACTGGGAAAAGAACTTATAACTTGATCTGCGATGGACCGTCGATACTGGGTACACGGTTAGGCTGTTGTGAAGCCTGTTAGTTTGCAGATTGCCTTTCTTTCCCCTGCTGCAGACATCGTTGCTGAGTTGCTGCGACAGGATCGGCGATTCAGCGCAGCAGCAAACTATAACCGAAATGTATTCCGAGCAAAGCACTTCTGCACATTAATAAAATATTCTCGTGTTTCAAGCCGCTTCAAGTGGTTAACTGCCCACGAGCTTTCAGAAGAGATATCTTCATCCATTATCAAGTGGTTGACTGGAGTCTGAATGACGCTGCCGAGCTTATACAGCCGCGCCGCCGCCAGTGACGTCACTGGTGCCTACTCCCGCATCATATATGTGGCAATGTTTTGGTGGCGCGACAGCCGCGCCCTCTTCAACTCCCCAGTCACAGGATCCCAGGCCGTACTTTATTGAGGATGTTGGCCGATATTTTGATCTCTATTGCTTCAAAAATTATACTACCCCAGAAGCCGTTGGCCCGTTTAATAATAGAAGTATCGCAAGTATCGTCGAATGCAATTCGGTGTCCGTTTTCCTGTGCTTGCTCTGCTACAGCTGATTTTCCGAGATAGCGTAGGCGGAAACACCTTTCGTCTTCTATGCGAGCTTATTCAATAGTGCGGGCAGTCTGAACGACATTGAACTGCCCACACCCACACGTTATTTTGTATATTCCAGGCATTATGAGGCCTACATCGTCTCTCACTGGATTCATTAAGGGCTGTATCGATTTTATGTTTCTTCAGCAGTCGGCTAATTTTCACTGTTATTGAGTCACAAAACGGTAAAAACACAGTCTTGTTTGCATCTTCTTCGCGGCTTAGAAGAATCTGGATGCGAAATTTGTCTAATGTAACTGTTTTCCTTGAAAACTTTGCCTAAGTGGCTCTGTCCCTCGGCAGGTTTTCGGCGTCTGAGACGGTTGCGGCTCGATGTACCAAGGTCCTCAGGACAGACCGTTTCTGTGAAGGGTGGTGGTAGCTGGTGGCGTGTAGAGACCGTTGTTTACATAGTTCGTGACTATGGTGTCATGTATCTGTGTCACCTTGAAGTGTAGTGCAGCAGCATTCAACAAAAGTTACTTGGCTTGAATAATAATGCCTAACTACTTTTTGCAGTCCCCTCTATCGAGAATGATTCCTGTCTTAACCTATTAACGAACTTCTGCTGTCTGAGCCAAGGAGGTTATTTTAAGTTCCTTGGTGTGATCGTATTGGCCGAAGATCTTCGAACCTTGCGCAGGTGTTACATGGCGGACACGAAATATCGTTAGAAACGAAAAGAAAACACATTACTGTTTTACGACATGAGCCTGTTACATCCTACGTTTCAGATTTGACGAGGAAAAAAATGAAGTTTTTCACGACCACTCCAAAACAATGGTGACATCATTTCAAGAATCTACTGTGATCGGATGTTGACAGCCTGCTCAGGAAATTGATTCTGCTTTATTTCACATACGCGTAATTGAAACATCCCTTTGTCGTGACATGAGATGAAGTAGAAATCGACAAATTCATAGTGTATCAGCCAAACCTGCAAGTACACGTAATTCACAAAATCAGACGGTGCTTCAACAAAGTTGACACTGTTTACTCAGATACGCCATTACTAACAACAAAAATTACAAACGAACTAAGCAAGTACTCATTAAGTATAAACTGATGTAAAATGTACACGAGCACTTCTCAGCATAAAGAGACATAGATTATTTAAATAATGCTACCTGAAGTGATGCATTGGCTACCAGCATTTTCATCGAGGTGATAAAAGTTATGGGGTACCGCTATGCAACAAATACGAGGTGCGACAATAAAGTAATGTGACTGATGTGAAAAAAAATGTTGCTTACCGTCTGAGACAAGTTTAGTGTTGTCTCCTTCAAAATACACAACTTGCCATTAACATTGCTACACCAAGAAGCAATGCAGATGATAAACAGGTATTCACTGGACAAATGTATTATAGTAGAACTGACATCTGGCCGCAATAACGGCCTTGATACGCCTGGGCATTGAATCAAACAGAGCTTGGATGGCGTGTACAGGTACAGCTGCCCATGCAGCTTCAACACGATACCACAGTTCATCAAGAGTAGTTACTGGCGTATTGTGACGAGCCAGTTGCTCGGCCACCATTGACCAGACGTTTTCAATTGGTGAGAGATCTGGAGAATGTGCTGGCCAGGGCAGCAGTCGAACATTTTCTGTATCTAGAAAGGCCATCGTGCATTATCCTGCTGAAATGTATGGTTTCACAGGGATCGAATGAAAGGTAGAGCCACGGGTCGTAACACATCTGAAATGTAATGTCCACTGTTCAAAGTGCCGTCAATGCAAACAAGAGGTGACCGAGACGTGTAACTAGTGGCACCCCATACCATCACGCCGGGTGATACGCCAGTATGGCGATGACGAATACACGCTTCCAATGTGCGTTCACCGCGATGTCACCAAACACGGATGTGACCATCATGATGCTTTAAACAGAACCTGGATTCATCCGAAAAAATGACGTTTTGCCATTCGTGCACACAGGTTTGTCGTTGAGTACACCATCGCCGGCGCTCTTGCTGTAATGCAGAGTCAAGGGTAACCGCAGCCACAGTCTCTCTCGACTGCTAGTGATACGAGGCTGTTGGGATCCAGCACGGCGTTCCGTATTACCCTCCTGAACCCACCGATTCCATATTCTGCTATCACTGGATCTCGACCAACGCGGGCAGCAATGTCACGATACGATAAATCGCAATCGCGATAGGCTACAATCCGACCTTTATCAAAGTCGGAAACGTGATGGTACGCATTTCTCCTCCTTACACGAGGCATCACAACAACGTTTCACCAGGCAACGACGGTCAACTGCTGTTTGTGTATGAGAGCTCGGTTTGATAATTTCGTCATGTCAGCACGTTGTAGGTGTCGCTATCGGCGCCAACCTTGTGTGAATGCTCTGAAAAGCTAATCATTTGCATATCACAGCATCTTGTTTCTTTCGGCTAAATTTCGCGTCTGTAGCACGTCATCTTCGTGGTGTAGCAATGTTAATGGCAAGTAGTGTAGTTCCCTTCTGATTGCACACAATTTTTCCAGCGTTTCTACCATTGATGATAACATTTCTGGAACTCATCTTCTGTAATATCCTGCAAGACCCTCGTCACAGCTTTTTGGACATCTTGTGTTGTTTGAAAATGGTGTCACTTGACCGCCGTTTTAACTCTTGGAAATAGATGAAAGTCGCACGGAGTGATATCTGATGAATAACGTGGCTGTGGTTGTAATGGAATTTGTTTTGAGGTTAAAAACTGCTGTACTGACAGAGCAGTATGGGATGGCGCAATATCGTGATGCAGAATCCAATTTTGCAGAAATATTTCTCATACCAAGATCTTCAGTTATTATTAGACGAACTGTTTCTCGATTGGTATTCAGTTCTTCTGCAATCATTTTCACGGATAATCTTCGATCAGGTCGTACGAGTTTACGCACCCTGGCCAAGTTGACATCCGTGCGTGAGGTTGATGGTCGTCCACTGCGGTCTTCATCTTCAACATTCGTTCTGCCTTCACTAAACATTTTATGCCAACGAAAAACTTGAGGTCTTGACCTAACCTCCTCTCTAAAAGCCTTCTGAAGCTTACCATACGTTGACGTCGCGTTTTCACCCAATTTAACGCAAAAAGAAATGGCATACCGTTGCGCAATATTATGCGGTTCCATTTCTGTGACGAGAGACACAAACACGTGTTAACGTAATACAGCACAACTCACGACTGAGCAGTTTGATCGATGTGCCGCTTGGACTAGAAGCAGCTTACAGGCCAAGATCAAAGATATTGTGCCTACGCAAGCCTGCAGGGTTGCCACACCTTGCAAAGCAAATTAATCTCATTACTTTATTGTCGCACCTCGTACATGATGGTAGTATCGCGTACACAAGATGTAAAAGGGAAGTGCTTTGGCAGAGCTGTCATATGTACTCAGGTGATTCATGGTTTTCAAAGTGATTGTGGCTGCACGACGGGAATGTAGCAGGAGTTAGTAGCACGGAACATCCCATTTCGTAAATTGTTAGGGAATTCAATATTCCGAGACTCACACTATCAAGAGTACGCCGAAAATACCAAATATCAGGCATTATCTCTCATCACGGACAACGCAGTGGCCGACGACCTTTACTTAACGACCGAGGGCAGCGGCGTTCCCGTAGAGTAGTCAGAGTCGTCAGTGCTAACAGACAAGCACCATAGCGAGAAATAACAGTGGGACGTATGACTAACTTATCCGTTACGGCAGTGCGACGAAATTTGGCGTTAATGGGCCATGGCAGCAGACGACCGACGCGAGTGCCTTTGCTAACAGCACGATATCGCTCGCACTGCCTCTCCTGGGCTCGTCACTATATTGATTGGACGCTAGACGAAAACCGTGACTTGATCAGATGAGTCCCGATTTCAGTTGGCAAGAGCTGATGGCGAGGCTTGAATATGGCGCAGACCCCACGAAGCTATGGACCCAGGTCGTCAAAAAGGCATTGCACAACCTCGTGGTGGCTGCATAATGGTGTGGGCTGTGTTTACATGCAATGGACTGGGTCCTCTGGTCAAACTGAACCGATCATTGACTGGAAATGCTTGTGTTCAGCTACTTGGACACCATTCGCAGCCATTCATGGACTTCATGTTTCCAAACAACAATTGAATTTTTATGAACGACAATGCTCCATGTCACTGGGTCACAGCCGCCCGCTGTGGTCGAGCAGTTCTAGGCGCTTCAGTCCGGAACCACGCGACTGCTACGGTCGCAGGGTCGAATTCTGCCTCGGGCATGGATGTGTGTGATGTCCTTAGGTTAGTTAGGTTTAAGCAGTTCTAAGTTCTAGGGGACTGATGACCTCAGATGTTAAGTCCCATAGTGCTCAGAGTCAACCACTGGGTCACAATTCCTCGTGTTTGAAGAATATTTTGGACAGTTTGAGCGAATGATTTGACCACCCAGATCGCCTTACTTGAATCCCATGGAACATTTATGGGACTTAATCGAGAGGTTAGTTCGTGCACAAAATCCAGCACCGGCAACACTTTCGCGTTATAGGCAGCTATAGAGGCAGAATGGATTAAAATTTCTGGTGTGGGCTTCGAACGACTTGTTGAATCCGTGCCACGTCGACAGGCTGCACTACGTCGGGCAAAAGGAGGTCCGACACAATATTACGAAGTATCCCATGATGGTTGTCACCTCAGCATCTGTTCTCATTCATTGGCGCAGAGACCCATAATGCAAATGCGAGCCGGCCGAAGTGGCCGTGCGGTTAAAGGCGCTGCAGTATGGAACCGCAAGACCGCTACGGTCGCAGGTTCGAATCCTGCCACGGGCATGGATGTTTGTGATGTCCTTAGGTTAGTTAGGTTTAACTAGTTCTAAGTTCTAGGGGACTAATGACCTCGGCAGTTGAGTCCCATAGTGCTCAGAGCCATTTGAACCATTTTTTTGCAAATGCGACATGTGTTTATTTAAATAAAACATTAAATATCGAGTTCTCAGGAAGATTGTTGTGCCGGCTGGTGTGGCCGAGCGGTTCTAGGCGCTTCAGTCTGGAACCGCGATACCGCTACGGTCGCAGGTTCGAATCCTGCCTCGGGCATGGATGTATGTGATGTCCATAGGTTAGTTAGGTTTAAGTAGTTCTAAGTTCTAGGGAACTGATGACCTCAGATGTTAAGTCCCATAGTGCTCAGAGCCATTTGAGCCATTTTTGAATATTGTTGGGACCTCTGAATACTACATGTAGGCTCTTCTTACAACACAGAATGTGGCGGTTCCTTTGTTATATGAACGACTGAGTTTAAATGTAAGAACTTCGTCCTTCGGTTTTCGAGTGTATCGCAAACGTCAAAAGTTTATCTCGGGTGAACCAGCACTAACAAAAAAATGCCGTGAAAATATTAATGCCGTAGCACGAACATCATGAGTGGGGCCCTAAAATTCGCGTCTGACTGTGTAGAGGAATGTTCAGCTCAATGCGACAGTCAACTGTCCCTCGAAGCGTGACTCAGTTCCAAAGAATAGTCCACGATATAACTGAGAATTAATAGATCTCACGACTTCTCGCAGCAAATACTTAGTAAAATAACTTGTACAGTTGGCAATTAGACTGGAATATGCAATCACACTATCAAACATATTCTCTCAGTACATAAAGAAAATACCAATTACTAAGAACAAATAAAATTCGCACATCTACTGCAAAGAATGATACATTGACTGTGCGAAGTAGTAACCGCTTGCTCAACTGACATTTAAAGAAAGTCTATTGGTATTACCTTCAGAAGACCTGGCTTGGCTCAAAAAGACAGAGTTTATCAAAAAGAATCATACGATTTAAAACAAAAATCATAACTGTTATGTTATTTGAGAGATGTGCATGAACAACGTACTGTTGGAAAGAGCAAACTCCCGAGTTTTACATGGTTTCTGCTAGGTAGCAGGTGTGTCGGCACACTTCATTCTAGTAAAAATGGTATCCGGACAACGGCAAGCCTTTTGTGTTGTACGTTTTGCGCAGCGCGTGTCAGTAATAACAGTTCAGCGTGCCTTGGCGTACTAGGTATGGTATGGATCCTCCTACAGCACACAGCATTGGACGATGGCATGAAGAATTCCGAGAAACAGGTTGTTTGTGTAAAGGCAAATCGCCGGGCCCTCCCCGAGTGTCTGACACAGACGTCGAACGCATCCGCCATAGTTTCACAAGGAGTCCGCAGAAATGCGTTCGGCGTGCAACTCGACAGCTCAACATGATCCCGATGCCTGTCTGGCGTGTGTTGCGTCGATGTTTACACATGAAACCACACAAAATTCAGCTACTGCAAGCTCTTCGTGAAGGTGACAAACAACAACGTGTGGAGTTCTGTAATTTCGTTCTTGCCAAGATGGATGATGACAGTTTTCTTCCACGCTAAGTGTTTCGTGACGAGACAACATTCCATTTAAATGGAAAGGTGAACCGACATAATGTGAGAATATGGGTCACAGAACAACCACTTGAAATTGTACAATATTAGAGCGACTCTCCAAAATTTAGTATGTTTTGTGCTGTTTCACGGGAAAAGGTGTGTGGTCAATTTTTCTTTGCCGAGAACACTGTTACAGGAAGCACATATCTCGATACACTTAAGAACTTTATTTTCCCACAGTTGGAGACTGATTCGAACGTCCCCATATACCAACAGGATGTGTGCACCACCACACTGGCATCTGGAAATGCGGCAATTTTTAAATCAAAGGATTACTTAAAGTTGGTTCGGTCGCATTGGACCATATGATTCAGCCCTACATTACTGGCCTCCAAGGTCACCGGACCTGACTGTATGTGATTATTTCTTGTGGGGGTTTATAAAAGACTGTTGATGTGCCTCCATTACCAACAACAATGAATGAATTGAGACATCGCATAACACATGCTCGCTACAGTGTGGGAACGGTTTGAATATCGCATTGACATAGGCCGTGCGTCTCAAGGGGGAATATTGAACACCTATGAAAAGGTATGAACAAAATTTTTTTGAGCTTCTCGTCCACCAAAAAGAACAAAATTTGTTGTATATTTTTATTAGTTTCAGAAATATAGATGTGCCTCATCGGATGATTCTTTTTGATACATCTTGTATAAAGACGCCAGTCAGGTATGAATACAAAGAAAAGACTGACTGATACATTTTATACCACTCTTCTTGCTTGTGGACGCCGCAACAATGAGTTGCGGTATTCTCTTCATGCTGTTGAGCCGGTTGTTTCGCGCTGCACTTCATGTTCATTCGCCTTCCGGGTGCTGCACTTCCTGGAACTCGAAACTGGGTACCGGCTCGGAAATTTCTACATGACGACATGAAACAGATATTTTCCGCAAAGATTAACAAATTGATTTTCTTCCAATTTGTCCCTCCTCTCGCATCATTTAGCAAACATATGAAAAATACCCAAAAATATGATTATTTGAAACATATTGTCCTAGTTTTGCAATTTGAATTACTAATTTCGAGGGGGAGTAGTGGTAGTGGTGGTGGTGATTGGTGGTGGTGGTGGTGGGGGGGGGGGGGAGATGGGCAAGAAACTGTATGTAGCTGAACCGTTGCAAGATACGTACACAAGATAGCGATGGACAAACTCGTTCGTCCACAGGAACTCGTTCACTGGTGATCGCTCTTTTTTTGGAACCGTTCATTTTTACTCGTTCACCGTTAGTTTGTGCTCGGTATATGGTTCTTATGAAAAATTGAAAATTAATAGCATAGGTGACAGAAGGGGCCAAGAGGGGGACTTGCCTCCCCCGTGCAGTACAGAGTTTTTATTCATTGCAGAGTTCTCACCCACTTGTACAAGTAATTTCCGTGATTCTGCATAATCTCTCGTTTAGCCAACTGTAGCGTTATGTGGCTGATAGCAGTGAAATAATATAACGTGGCGCACGAAAAACCGGCCCCGAGTACAGACTGCTCACCAATTTCGCACTATTTGTTGACCACTACGAGTAGAACATATAAGCATGTAATAATTAGGCAGTTAAGAAATAACAAATAAACTGATGCAAACAAAAACTTCGAAACAATAGATGACGATTGGTGTGCGACAGTGAACAGCCTAGTACTCGGGCCGATTTTTCGGGCTCCACCCTGTACCACTGAAATAATATTGTAGAAGTTATCATATTCTCTTTACAAAATATGACACTAGACAATCGATTATGGAGGGCGGGATTCATTCGGTTGTTAAGTCGCTCTGCCTTTCATAACAATGAACTTGCTTCCAGAATGAGATTTTCACTCTGCAGATTAAAACTGTGTGCCGGACCGAGACTCGAACTCTGCCAGGAAGCTTCATATCAGCGCACACTCCGCTGCAGAGTGAAAATCTCATTCTGGAAACTTCCCCCAGGCTGTGGCTAAGCCATGTCTTCGCAATATTCTTTCTTTCAGGAGTGCTAGTTCTGCATGGTTCGCAGGAGAGCTTCTGTGAAGTTTGGAAGGTAGGTGACGAGGTACTGGCAGAAGTAAAGCTGTGAGGCCGGGGCGTAAGTCGTGCTTGGGTAGCTCAGTTGGTAGAGCACTTGCCCGCGACAGGCAAAGGTCCCGAGATCGAGTCTCAGTCCGGCACACAATTTTAATCTGCAGGAAGTTTCAATGAACATACTGTTTTACCTTGGATTAAAAAAAGGACAGAAAATGGGCCACTCGTGTGTGCCGTGCCGACTTCCTTTGCATGTGTAATAACAAAAAATTGCCTTTTTATGTCTTCTGCTGCTTATCGAATTAATGAAGTAAACTGATATGCCCTTTTGTTACCTGAAAAGATGTATGTATTACATAAACGTAATCTTTATGTGATTTACGTAAATATAAAATACATTTTAATTACCAGTCGTGGATGCTGAATAGAACACGAAAAGAACCAGAAGTTCAGAGTTCAAGAAAGGTTTGAAACAGATCTAGAACGGGCGCGCGCAGTGAACGAAACAAACAATTAGGATTCCGAACTAACTAGGAGCAGTCGGGAGTGGAACTGCGACGAGTGGCCACGCGAAGAAGGACGATTCCGGCCGAGGGAGACCGAGACAGAGACGGGAACGGGATCCAGGCTGGAACGAGACCGGCCGGCGTGCTGTTGCGGGAACGAGACCGGCCGATTCCCGTTCCCAGGAACTGTAAGTAGAAAGCCGAGACCGAAGTGAACAATGAAAGAGCGTTCCTTAGAATTCGTTTCTCGCTCCTTCCGTTCATCTTGGTGAACCGTTCCTTTGGACCCGTCAGCTCCCGAACAACCCATCTCTAATGCAAGGTGTTAGACAATGGGTTCTGGCAATATTGTTGCAAATTCTTGTCAGTTTCCTGCTGGAGGTACACAGGATATATGCAAACCACACGAAATAATTTCTGGAATATTTATGTCAAGGAAAATTATTCCTGTTATGTGGTTACGTGGGCGTAAAGTGTTGCAATATTGTGCTGATTAGATAGTTCTCTTCTTCAGACACCTGTACAGTAAATGACGTCAGGTTTCTGAACAGAAATAAGTTCCTGCTGTTCCTGCCTCGGAGCTTCCATGACATCGCATGAAGCCACACCACTGGCGCAGCTTGGCTCGCTACACAAAGCACACGTCATTCTGCTCCGCGGATTTAGACATATACACTACTGGCCATTAAAATTGCTACACCACGAATATGACGTGCTACAGACGCGAAATTTAACCGACAGGAAGAAGATGCGGAGATATGCAAATGATTAGCTTTTCAGAGCATTCACACAAGGTTGGCGCCGGTGGCGACACCTACAACGTGCTGACATGAGGAAAGTTTCCAACCGATTTCTCATACACAAACAGCAGTTGACCGGCGTTGCCTGGTGACACGTTGTTGTGATGCCTCGTGTAAGGAGGAGAAATGCGTACCATCACGTTTCCGACTTTCATAAAGGTCCGATTGTAACCTATCGCGATTACGGTTTATCGTATCGTGACATTGCTGCTCGCGTTGGTAGAAATCCAATGACTGTTAGCAGAATATGGAATCGGTGGGTTCAGGAGGGTAATACGGAAAGCCGTGCTGGATCCCAATGGCCTCGTATCACTAGCAGTCGAGATGACAGGCATCTTATCCGCATGGCTGTAACGGATCGTGCAGCCACGTCTCGATCCATGAGTCAACAGAAGGGGACGTTTGGAAGACAACAACCATCTGCACGAACAGTTCGACGACGTTTGCAGCAGTATGAACTATCAGCTCGGAGACAATGGCTGTGGTTACCCTTGACGCTGGATCAGAGACAGGAGCGCGTGCGATGGTGTACTCAACGACGAAACTGGGTGCACGAATGGCAAAACATCATTTTTTCGGATGAATCCAGGTTCTGAAACTTCCTGGCAGATTAAAACTGTGTGCTTTATTTCTGCCAGTACCTCGTCTCCTACCTTCCAAAGCTGTGAGGACGGGATGTGAGTCGTGCTTGGGTAGCTCAGTTGTAGAGCACTTGCCCGCAAAAGGCAAAGGTCCCGAGTTCGAGTCTCAGCCCGGCACACAGTTTTAATGTGCCAGTAAGTTTCATACCAGCGCACACTCCGTGGCAGAGTGAAACTCTCATTCTGGCATCCAGGTTCTGTTTACATCATGATGGTCGCATCCGTGTTTGGCGACATCGCGGTGAACGCACATTGGAAGCGTGTATTCGTCATCGCCATGCTGTCGTATCACCCGACGTGATGGTATGGGGTACCACTGGTTGCACGTCTCGGTCACCTCTTGTTCGCATTGACGGCACTTTGAACAGTGGACGTTACATTTCAGATATGTTACGACCCGTGGCTCTACCCTTCATTCGATCCCTGCGAAACCGTACATTTCAGCAGGATAATGCACTACCGCATGTTGCAGGTCCTGTACGGACCTTTCTGGACACAGAAAATTTTCGACTGCTGCCCTGGCCAGCACATTCTCCAGATCTCTCACCGATTGAGAACGTATGGTCAATGGTGGCCGAGCAACTGGCTCCTCACAGTACGCCAGTCACTACTCTTGATGAACTGTGGTATCGTGTTGAAGCTGCATGGGCAGCTGTACCTGTACACGCCATCCAAGCTCTGTTTGATTCAATGCCCAGGCGTATCAAGGCCGTTATTACGGCCAAAGGTGGTTGTTCTGGGTACTGATTTCTCAGGATCCATGCACCCAAATTGCGTGAAAATGTAATCACATGTCAGTTCTAGTATAATATATTTGTCCAATGAATACCCGTTTATCATCTGCATTTCTTCTTGGTGTAGTAATTTTAATGGCCAGTAGTGTACATTTGTTGTCAGGCCCAGGTTAATTCTCTGCTCTATTACACTAGCAAAACAATCTAAAAGAGTCGCCAGCGCCGGTTTCACCAGCGAGACAGGTTTAAACTTCACAACTCAAAGCTCAATGAATTAAAGGCTCTGTAACTACCTAAGCACTTTCAGAGGAGATTCCGGTGTCCAATCACTGGACTGGTATACGTTATACACGCCACTTTCAACTGGCTAATAGGAACTGGCTTTGACAATAACCAAAACGACAAAACCGTAACACAATTCGAAGTGAACATTGAAAAGCTCACTCAAAAACACCACTCTCAAATTTGCACGGAAACAAATGAAATTTATCGCTATTAATTGACTCTATCCAAGTCCATCATTCTTATCTAACGTCACCTTCAGCTAACTGATGACTCCAGGCTCTGCTCTGAGGCCATGTTTGACTGGACAAGTTCACGCTCACTAATCTACAAGATATGAGTGCGTGATGTCTGTTCTTTCGTACATGTCCGAAAGTCATATAATTGATTCTCCTCGATGGGTGATGAATCCGCCTCCTTCAATGCGGATGCACAATAACGTTCGGCCTTCTGCGAGAATCTCAAAGTAGCGGGCATGGAGGACAAGAAAGGAGATGGAGACAGGTGGCGCTATTGAGAACGTCGGTCGGGCGAGGCGCGTGCGGAGATAATCCTCGCAGTTGCGTTAAACACTGTCCAGATGGGTTCTAATCCTGGTCCGGCACACATTTTCACTCGCCCCGCTGATTCCGCGTGAAGTTCTGACATCGATAGTTGCTTTCCTTTCCTAATGCATCTCACACCTCCACCTTAAATTTACATAATAATCTACAAGACTCGCTGAGAGAAACAGAAGTTTTTTGTCATCAGTCTTCTGACTGCTTTGATGCGGCACGCCACCAACTCCTCTCCTCTGCGAATCTCTTCATCTCGGAGCAGCACTTGCAACCTATATCCTCAATTATTTGTCGTAATTATTCGAATATCTGTCTTCACCTACAGTTTTTACCCTCTACAGTTCCCTCTAGTACCATGGAAGTTGCCCCCTCGATATCTTAACAGATGTCCTGTCATGCTGTCCCTTCTTCTTATCAGTGTTTTCCATATATTTCTTTCCTCGTAGATTCTGCGGAGAACCTCCTCATTCCTTACCTTAACAATCCACCTAGTTTTCGACAGTATTCTGCAGCACAACATCTCAAATGTTACAATTCTCTCCTGTTCTGGTTTTCCCACAGTACATTTTTCACTACCATAAAATGCTATACTCCAAATGTATACTCTCAGACGTTTATTCCTCAAATTAAGACCTATCGTTGATGCTATTAGGTTTCTTTTGGCCAGGGATGCTCATTTTGCCAGAGTTAATATCCTTTTCACGTCCTTCTTGCTTTGTCGATCATGGGCCATTTTCCTCCAAGGTAGCAGAATTGCTTCACTTCGTCGGCTTCGTGATCACCAATTTTGTTCTTTAGTTTCTCGCTATTATCAACTCGGCTCCTTCTCATTACTTTCATCTTTCTTTGGCTTACTCTCAATCCGCATTCTGTATTCATTACACTATTCATTACATTCAACAAATCTTGTGATTCTTCTTCACCTTCACTGAAACGAGTAAGATCACTAGCGAATCTTTTCATTGATGTCAAAAAACGGTTCAAATGGCTCTGAGCACTATGGGACTTAACATCTGTGGTCCTCAGTCCCCTAGAACTTAGAACTACTTGAACCTAACTAACCTAAGGACATCACGCACATCCATGGCCGAGGCAGGATTTGAACCTGCGACTGTAGCGGTCGCGCGGCTCCAGACTGAAGCGCCTAGAACCGCTCGGCCACACTGCCCGGCAGTTTCATTGGCGCCTTGTACACATTGTAGATTAACCTGCTTTTCCTACAACATACCCATATTTTTCTCAGAATTTCAAACGTCTTATGTCGTTTTACATTCTCGAACTTTTTTTCCAGGTCGCCGAATCCTATGAGTGTGTATCGATTTTTCTTCAGTGTTGCTTCCATTACAAAGTGCAACATCTGGACTGCCTCGCTGATGCTCTTACCTTTCCAAATGTAACAGATCCTCAGTTTTCTTTTCCTTTTCTCTATATATGATTGTTATCAGCTTGGATGCAAGAGCTATTAGGCTGATTGTGTGATAGTTCTCGCGCTTACCATCTTTTGCTCTCTTCAGAATTGTATGGATCACATTTTTTCAAAAGTCTCACGGTATTTCGCCAGTCTCATAGATTCTATACACCAAGCTGAACAGTCGTTTCTTTGCAACTTCTCCCAGTGATTTTAGAAATTCCGATGGAATGTTACCTTCCCGTTTTGCCTTATTTGATCTCAGATCTTCCAAAGATATTTGCAACTGAAACATCCCCTTTGAACAATTTATATAGGACTGTGCTTAACCTGACACACAATACTTTGTTAGCGCAACGCAATCTGACTTTCAAAATTCCCTACAAAAGAATGGCCCTGACTAACATTAAACTATACCTTTCACAAATCACTTACCTCACAAAAATCTTCGCTGCTCAAGCTACTGCAATACAGCAAGCGCCACTACTGCCAGCTAAATAAAAGATTCAAACTACTAAAGGCACTAACTACTGATAGGGATAGTTAGCAAATGAAAGATATTAATAGAGAACAAACAATGTATTTACCTTAATATCATCACAAGTCATAATATATATATCAGTTCATGACAAATTGCAAACCTCCGCCATCTCTCTCCCCACATCCACCACTGCTGGCGGCTCACCTCCAACTGCGCAACGCTACGCGCTGTTCACAGCCAGCTGCCTAACACTACAATGGCGAGTATTACAACAATGCAAAGCAGACACAGACTGCACACAGCACAGCCAGTGATTGTCATACAGAGGTGGCGTTACCAATAAAAAACCTAAACAGCCTACTTACATAGAGAAAACATAAACAGCCTACTTACATAGCCCCCATGCTCCCCACAAAAATTTTTACAAATGGTGTTGGGCACTGGCCAATACAGATTTGACAAAAATTTTTCACAATTACAGTAACAAAGATATAAAATGCACACACTTATTAATATTATGTTGGTCAAAAGATCAAAATTTCTCACAGTCCATAAAGACAGTCCACATTGTTCATCACAGTAAAAATGCAGAGTTTTTCTCAAAGTCCAAGCAGTAAAAGAAAATGCACATAGAAGTAGTGGATTTCCATGCAGTCTTGAAGAAGTAGTGTTGACCTTCCAACGGAAAGACAGTGCTGACTCTCGACATGCAGACAGGTAATGGGTCACAACAGAGCAAACCCACAGCAGAGTCATTCGAAGTTTGGAAGAATATTGGTAGGTAGGTCATCACAGAGGAGACCCACTGGAGTCCTGGTAGAGATTGTGGTATTGGTGGGCCACCAGAGGTGCAGACCCACTGCAGTCCTTGTAGAAATAATGGCGTTGGTAGGTCATCATAGATGCAGACCCACTGTAGTCCTTGTAGAGATAATGGTATTGGTGGGCCACCAGAGGTGCAGACCCACTGTAGTCCTGGTAGAGACGGCCAGCAGCCATCCGTTGCGACTGTGCAGGTGCACAATCACCATCGAAGATTCTTGCAGAGAATATAGCAAGTCCATAAACCACCACTTGTACACTCAGAAAGTTTTTCTTTTAATTGTCCTTAGAACCAGCAATGCTGTTATCCAGTCCCTTGCTGAATTACCAACACACGTGCAAACACTATCAGTCCCTACTTCTCACATATTGTCCATATACTATGACCAACAGAAACGTGTGCAGTGAAATGGAACTTACAAGTTAATAATATCATGAACTGGTGACAATTACAATTTTATAACAGAAGAATACAATAACAAAGGTACAAAATACATCATTAAAGAACATAACAATACAGATAACATTTGTAGTAAAACAGGCGTTACAAAAGAATAGAAATAGACATATATGTCAGTGTTACAGGAATTATGACATGAGTACATACATAAAAGATCACAATAACTTTTGAAACATCAACTTCACACATTAGCATTAACACAAAACAGAGTAAATAATGTCTAAACATCTTTACAAAGTAAATAACATATTATTAATGCCAATTATATTCGAGGATAACAGTATTCCTCATCATAGTGAATGTAGCTTAATATTAAAAGAAGAAAAAATTCTATGAAACTACACAGAGACAGGAAGAAAACAAATACTCAAGGGTACACAAACACATAGTGGGATAACACAAAAGGAAAGGACAGGGTTCGTTTTCAGTGTAACATTTGGTACTGCAGTCCATCCCAAAACTTCATTCTATAGATCTTTCGTCTTATTTCAACCTTTGCTTCCACCAAAAAAATCTTATCCAAGCATGCTTTCTGTATTCTGTTCATATTTCTTTCAAAATAATTATTTCTGATTGTACAATACTCATTTGGGCCCAAATCCTTTTTATATAACTTCGCAATGCATTCTTTACCTATTCTCCATAGTCAGTTTCTCATATAGTCTACCCCCTCTTAAGCTAACTTAAATCTACTGAGCTCAGATGCTAAACTAAGGGACGAGGCAATGCAGCAGCACAAAACAATTAACACAAACATCAATGACAAAAATACAAATGCCAAAGCAATTGCAATATTACAACTCATATAGGGCACTGTGCAGCAAAAAAAAAATAAATCTGGCTTAGCAGAGTAACACAAATTAAAGTTCAGTAGCACTATGCCTGGCAAACAGCAGCTTATATCGAAACATGACATAGCTCAAGTAGAAAAAATAGTACACTAAAGATAACAATGCAGATAAGGCAAATGTATAATCACATCTTAATGTCTAAGTAATTAAAGTGGTGCACCACAAGAAGTTATTCTACCAAAAAGTTACCAATTACTTGAAAAGAAAATTATGAATGCAGTTACTAGTTCCTTCTTATTGTTCTTTCCTTTCCAAGTGCTCCTTTTTTAAAGAATGTGGATCATAAAATAATTATTTAATAGATCTGTTGACAGAAAGTGTTCACATTAGCAAATGCATTTTATTTTATAAAAGCAATGCTGCAACACAGCTGGAAAACAGATGTCAAATGAAATAAGCAACTATGAAAAGCAAAGCATAAAAATATCATTCAGTAGTCATGTGACATTTCGTAAGTTAGTAGAAATTCTCTCAACTCTCATAGAAAGACGCTTGTCATAATCAGGTGTGCAGATGTAAAAATATTTCTTGTCATTTTATTAGGCATTTCAGTAAATATCGTAAATTAAGAGCTAGTGTAATCATATGTTTTCAAGTTCGACCGTGTCGTTTTTGCGATGCTTTCTCTAAAGGAATGACAATGGCCAGGATAATGGCCTTCCCTTTCTTTTTTTTTTTCTTCCTGTGCTCTGAAAGGCACGCGCTAATGACTTTTTCTCCAGGCGTCTGACACAGCTGGGTGCCCGCGACGCATTACGTGCAGGTGGTCACTTAACTTTCGTACGGAAATATTTACGACAGCAATTTTCGCTGAAGTGAGGTCAAGAATTAGCGTTGCAAATCTGTAGAAACAAAATCCTATGAATATAACAGTGTCCAAAAAATGTTCAGTGGCATTGTGATACATTCACACATGATTCACACATGTCATAACTCTTAAAGTACGATTCTTGGTTTCCAACATCCTTTTTCACAAGTCAAGAGTCCCTACCCACTATTCATTACTCCTTACCTCATTATACATATACATGTTCGTCGACACTTCTTCAATATTTCATCGTGAGAAATACGTAGCATAATAAACATTCCTCAACAACATAATACACATCGTCGTCGTAATAATAACATCATAACACTTCAGTCAAATCTCAAAATCGTCGTAACTTCCTCCAATAATTTCTAAGCCTAAAATAATTCTCTGCTCATGTCAAAAGTGTCAGCTGCCTCAAACGTACTTTAAAAATCATGATCTCATACCAAATACATCATTCAAAGCTCTCATAGTATCACAATGATTCCGAAAAAATATGAACAGTTTACAAAGTACAGACAAAATACAGTTTCATAAGTGTGAAGTTATCCAACGGTGTAATTGCGTAAACATCTGTCACTGATGTAGTAAAAAACATGTTTATCTCTCAGTTAAATGATCAGATAGCTGTGTAATTTGTGTGTTAGAGAAATATGGTACCGATGTGTAAAGTTGTATAAGCAAATACCATATTAGCTAGGGCTCCTTGTGCTTGCCAAACACATGGTACACAAAGTAAGCGTGTACCCCCCTGAGGATTAATGTAATTATACCCTCAGGTGTTACAGATTACAGCAATGAAATGAAATGTATCACTGAAAACTTTCTTTGTAATTCAAAAATCTTTAAAAATAAATGTTTTAAGTACAAAATTAATCACTGAAATGCGTGTCCTGTAGCGCTAAATGTGCATATTGTTGTAAGATAATCTCTGTGAAAGTGTCGTAGTTATTTTCCTCCAAAAGCTAAGTTCTGCAGAAACCAATGTACTTACCTCATGATAAACAAAAGTGAAATGCTTTGCGTAGAGATATCTTAGTTATTACGCTTATAGTTGTGATGATGAAAGTACTGTGCTGTAACGTATTGTTGTGCTATGGAAAAGGCTGTCTCCTTGTAGCTATACCACAAAAGTTACTAATAAAACATGTTTTGATTTCCAGAAGAATTCAGAAAACTGTGCAGATATAAAACAGATACACCGCAAAAGCAACATTGTAAATTGTCACTCATTAGTAGCGTCGTGATAAAAATCGTGTAGCTGTCACATAAACTAACCTCTGTGTCATCTGGTATCTCTCAGAAAGCACTTTAAATTCAGAATGTATTTTCAAATAAACCAAAATGTTGCATTAAAATCTCATTAGCAGTACTGGTAAATGTTCTAAGTATGTGAGCCTTATAGTCGTTACGTAATCGTGCAACAAACAAGCAAGAATGTACACACACAATAACACTGTGACGTCTGTTTACTATAACAATGCATTCGTCATTTCTGTTTAAATAAGTTCTCTTGGTTCTTGATTGGATATTTAACTTCAAACATTGTTGCATGGTAACAGTTTCTAAAGCATACTAGTAACGTGAAGTGAAACGTTTTATGGCAAAGACAAAGTTAAAAGGCAGATTATCTGTCAATAAATGGTTTTACATGAGAAATGTGGTGTAAACCTTTACTCTTCCTAGTACGCAGAGTTTCAACTTCAACGCAATTATCATGTGGTATACGTCGGATTCTGTAAGGTCCATTGTAAACTAGAAAGAATTTGTGACTCAAGTGTTTCTTCTTATGTGACAATGAATGAGCTTTAATGAGAACTTTCTGACCAATATACAATTTCTTTGCATTTGCTTTACCGTGTAGTTTTCTCCTTTTGTCTGCTGCAGATTTTATATTTTTAAGAGCCAAATCAATTATGTCTTTGTGTCGAAGTTTACGTGTATTCGGGAAAGGTACAAGCTCTCTGATTCTGTTCGGTGGTTCTTCATTCTTCAGTACAAGAGTAGGTGGTAAAGCAGTGGAGTCGTGAGGCATTTCATTCAGCACGTTTTGAAATAAGTGTAAATATCTGTCCCAATGCTGATGCTTTCTGTGACAATAAAGTCTGCAAAGCTTATTGATTTCTTTCATAATCCGTTCAGACGGGTTGCAATGTGGTGAGTACAATGAAATAAAAACAGGTTTGATTTTATGGTTGCGAAGCATGCGTGACCAAACAGCAGATCTGAATTGCGGTCCGTTATCTGAAATGACTTTACTAACGTGTCCAACTTCACGTAAGAAATTTTTAACAAAGGCGTTGGATACAGACCGTCCAGTGGCTTTACGTAACGGAGTGAAAGAAACAAATTTTGAAGTAAGTTCAACAGCGACTAGAACGTACGAAAATCCATTGGATGTTCTGACAAGCGGTCCCAAGAGATCAACAGCAGCAAATTCTTTTAATTTAGCAGGAATAATAGGAAACAACGGAGCACGATGTGAGACAGTAGATGGTTTCGCCTTTTGACAAAGTTTACAAATAGACAAGACTCTTCGAATTCGCTTTTCCATATTGTTAAAATAACAAGTCGTTCGAAGAATATGATAACATTTTCGTGGGCCAAAATGTGCGTAGCTGAAATGAATGTACCAAATGAGCTTATTAACAAAATCGTCTGGAATGCAAAGTACCCATAGCTTGTCATCAACAGTGCAGCGTTTGAAGAGTGTGTTGTTTCTAACCAGGTAATAATGCCGAATCTGTGTGTGTGTCTTTTCATGCCATTTGCTCTTGATGTCTTTCCTAATCGGATCTTTATCTTGTTCATGAGCAATGTCCTTTAAAGATGTGGTGATGAAGTTTTCAAAGGCGACTTTCTGAATGTAAAGAATACTGAAATTTTTCTCGAGGTTGCCTTCTGTGGTACTTTTCTCAAGCCCAGCCGGTGCGCGTGACAGTGCGTCCGCAACAATGTTTTCCTTGCCGGGAATGTAGACTATTGTGAAGCGGAATTCTTGCAGAAACAATGCCCAACGTTTTAACCTGTCATGATTTAATTTTGAAGACATAAGAAATTGTAATGCACGATGATCACTGTATACTTTTACGTGCTTACCAGAAAGAAAGAAACGGAATTCGTTAAATGCCCAAACGATAGCTAAAGCTTCTAATTCAGTAACGGAATAATTTTTTTCAGATTTTGTTAGCACTCGGCTAGCAAAAGCAATGGTTTTCTGAACGGTAGTGTCATTTTCTATGGCTTCTTGAAATAAATGGGCACCAAGACCGACTTTAGAAGAATCCGTACTAAGGCAGAAATCTTGTGACAGATCAGGATGAGCTAGTATTGGCGCGTGAAGTAACGCTTCTTTCAAAGAATTGAATTCCAACTGTGCTTGTTCGTCCCAGTTCCAAATAGTATTTTTTCCAGTGAGAGAACAAAGTTTTGGTGTAACTAGAATTTGCATATTCAGAAAACGACGGTAAAAATTTACGAGACCTAGAAAACTGCGGACTTGTCTTTTTGTGGATGGAACTGGAATGGCTCTGATTGCTTCTAACTTTTCAGGATCCGGCTGAATGCCTTCAGAAGAAATAATATGTCCCAAAAACCTCACCTTTGACCTACCGAATTCAGACTTTTCCAAGTTAACTGTAATTCCAGATTCTGCAAAAATACGTAACAGACTGTTGAGGATGCGATTATGTTGTTCCCATGAAGCTTCCGCTATTAGAATATCGTCCACATATAAGGTGATGTGACGTTTTAAGAACTCAGGTAATATGGAATTTAGCCCGCGAATAAATGCTGCTGAAGAAATGTTCAAACCAAAGGGAAGTTTCCGAAACTGATAACAAACGCCGAAACAAAGGAAAGCTGTGTATTTTCTGCATTCTGGATGAAGTTCGATCTGATAAAAGCTGGATCTGAGATCAATGGAAGACAACACTTTTACACCATTAAAATTTTGAAGAAGTTCTTCCATCGTCTGCGGCCTGTCTGTTTCAGGAATAATGATAGTATTGATTTGTCTCGAATCTAAGACAAGTCTGATCGATCCATTTTTCTTTTCAACAACATGTAATGGATTGTTGTATGAGCTTACTGCAGGCTCAATAATGCCCTCGTCAAGCATAGATTGTATTTCTGTTCTAACACGGTCCCTATAATGTGCTGGAATTACATATGGTCTAACACAAAATTTAGTATGCTCACGAATACGAAATTGGTATTGAAATCCCTTGATTGTTCCTGTTTTATGAGTAAAAACTGTGGAATGTGCTTGTAAAATCTCAAAAAGGTCCTGCCTATCAGTGTCATTACAATTCTCAATTGTTTGAATTTTATTCTGAATTAACTTATTAATGTCAAATGCGCCGTCGATATCATCCCTGTCAGTACTTGCAGAGTGATTGTTAGTGTCTAGTTCCGTAGAAAAGTCCGAACTGTTGTCTAACAGAAGGTAAAGCCGATTAATTTCCTCGTCATGGTTTGAGAGCCAGTCTTCAAATTTCAAAGCTATTGACTTACCTTCTTTCTCTAAACTTATTTCAGCATCGTGAAAGCTTAAGATTGCTTTGTAGTCATTCAAAAAGTCTACTCCCAATATAATTTCCGTCGACAATAATGGAACAATAAGAAAGTTTATAGAGAAGCTGTGGCTTTGACAAAAGAATTCTAAATTGGTTTGCTGGCGTACATCTACACTTTTTCCAAAGATTGCACCTTGTAATTTAATCTTACGTAACGGAAGTGTAGGGCAATCGTTCGATTTGTTACATTTGCTAAAGGCTGTTTCACTAATTACTGAGATGGGACTGCCAGAGTCAAGTACTGCCGTAAATTTTACGTCATTTACTGTAATGTGAATCACAGGATATGCAATATTGTTATGTTTTATGTCGTGTTCCTGGAGTAAGATGTCCCTAATGTCTTCCATTTTTACGTAATTACTAGCTACGGCAGCTGCGTCGTTAGTGTCATAAGAACGTTTTGTGGCTGCCATCGGTGTGAGTCATTGCCTATTGTCTCTTTGTTGGCGCGCGTCGTTATTGGGATTTGGAGACCTAACTTCTACAAATTCATCGTGACGAGAGGGCCCTGCTCTGTTTGAATCCCGCCAGTTCTGATGCAGTTCAGGTCTATCGTTACGATCATATCGTCTGTCGTCATGTCGGTAGATGCCATAGTTTCTTTCTTGTCGGTCACGTGGTGGAGAATTTCTCCCTGAATCGAAACTGCGCGCTGGACCGTTGCGTCTAAAGTTATTCTGTCTCCCCTGATAATATTTATTTTGGTTCCCATATTGTCTATTTCTCTGATTGTCTCTGTGATAGTCATTACCACGGAGAGGTGATCTTTCCCTGTAGTTATTACTACTCTGCCAACGGTTGTCACACGGGTGTTGTCTATTTTGGTCACGATTTGTGTTGTGAGAATAGCCTTGTCGTGTCCAGTTATTACTTCTTTCATCGCGGATTTGCGACGGATGTGACCTGTAATTGTTGTGTTCCTGGTTTCGCGTTCCGCGATTGTCAGTGTCAATTTCTAATTCTTGTAACAGTCCCTGAAAAGCTTCAATGTCGTCTTTGCAACGTCCTGCTAAAATAATATGTCGTAAATGTTTAGGCAGTTTGATTAAGCAAATGCGGATGAGTTCTGAGGGGCTGTATGGGTTTGACAGGTATTGATTCTTGTGCAACATGTCTTCAAAATATTTCACAAGACTGGAAAATTCAGATTGTTCGAAGTGTTTCATCATTATGATGTTATGTTTTACACGGTCTTGTGTAGCTTGAGACCAATATGCTGAGAGGAAGGCATGGTAAAATTCACCCTCACTGTGGCAATCGTGAATGACCGATCGCATTCTTACAGCTGGTTCATTCTCTAAGTAGCCACACATAAATTCTAATCTGTGTTCTAACGACCAGTTGGGAGGAAAACAATGAGAGAATTGATGGAGCCATGCTTGTGGATGAATGTCGTTGCCAGAATTCTTAAATGTTTTGAATTTACGTGTAGTAATGAACAGCTTATAGTCAAAATCATCATGTCGGCGAGTCGCATATCGGTCATTGTTAGGTCGTGTCGGCCGTTCCATCTCAAAATTCGGTGCACATTGCCAATTTCTTTCATAACTTCCGAAATGCCCTGTGTTATTATTTTGTGTCTGTTCCGTATTTGTATGTCCCTCTTCCCGTATTGGGGCGCGAGTGTCCTCAGAAATACGTAATTCTTGTACTACTTGTGCCAACTGATCTTGCACTTCCCGGATTTCTCTTTTGTACTGTGTATTGATTTGATTTTGATTTTGTTTGAATTTTCTAATTTGTTCATACTCTTCAGTGTCCATGAAAGCTACAGGTGTTGTGTCATTCAGATCATCATCTACCTTTGTAGATAAGTTAGTGAACTGATCTGAAAGTTCGGCTACTTTATCCGATAGTGAAATCATTTCCTCTCTATGTTTTTCTGAACCAAGTTTCAGAGTGTCCATTTGTGTTGCAATCGTGTCTACTGTGACCTTTAAGTTTTCCTGAGTTTTTGCAAGTTGCATAACCGTATCGGTAGATGCAACTGAGTCAAATTTTGCTTGCAAGGTCTCATGATTTTCATGAACAATAGTTTGCAGTTCTTTTATAGCTGCTTCGTGATTCTGTAGTGCATTTTCATGACGCGAAAAAATAGGTTGGAAATGCTCACAAATTTGTGTTTTTACGTCATTACAGACTTTTTGACATTTCGATTCAATGTGATGTAACTCAGCAGTTAAATCCTCACGTGTTCGTTCAAGAGTTTGCTCCAATGAGTCTAACTTTTTAAGATTTTGTTCCTTTGTGTCTAACTTTTTAAGATTTTGTCCCATTTGTCTCTGATTTTGTTCCATTTGTTGCATTAATTGCAATAATAATGTATTAGTGTCTGGAATCTGTTTCTCTACGCTTTTCGGCAGTGCATTTGCACCGGCAACATTCACATTTTGACAAGCAGAAAATGCGTCTTGACTTATTTGAGAAAACGGTGATAACCCAAAACCTGAATCTACAGTATTTGCGAAATTGTGTCCTGTCATTTCGGATTCCTGAGACGAGCTGTTGCCGACCGATCGATCGATAATGCTTCCCTCTTCACTAATTGTTTCACTGTCCGTGCCATTGTTTGCCGCCCGCTCCATTTCCCTATGCACGATTACCAAATTACTACTTTGAACATCAGTTAATTCATTACTCTGTGGCGCTAACACACTGCCTTCGTCTTCACTGTCATTTCTCAGTTTACTTTGGAGCCTAGTATTACGTTTTTCACACGCCATTATTGTCACAGTATTTCACACGACAACACAGAAAAACACAATTTGAAGAGCAAAATAAAATAACGTAGCAATGGAAATAATGTCTAGTTAATTGCAGCTGCGAAATACTTGGTGCAAATCTACATGCATGCCACAACTGTTTTACTCTACAACAATGAAAAACTACAACTACAAAGGAGATTCTCTCTACAATTACGCGCTAGCAATAAACAAAAGCTACACTAAATACACAAACTACAAGAAAAAATCAGAAGATTCCAGTGAGGTATCCTCGGCTAAGGGTCGACATATGAAACATCCCCTTTGAACAATTTATATAGGACTGTGCTTAACCTGACACACAATACTTTGTTAGCGCAACGCAATCTGACTTTCAAAATTCCCTACAAAAGAATGGCCCTGACTAACATTAAACTATACCTTTCACAAATCACTTACCTCACAAAAATCTTCGCTGCTCAAGCTACTGCAATACAGCAAGCGCCACTACTGCCAGCTAAATAAAAGATTCAAACTACTAAAGGCACTAACTACTGATAGGGATAGTTAGCAAATGAAAGATATTAATAGAGAACAAACAATGTATTTACCTTAATATCATCACAAGTCATAATATATATATCAGTTCATGACAAATTGCAAACCTCCGCCATCTCTCTCCCCACATCCACCACTGCTGGCGGCTCACCTCCAACTGCGCAACGCTACGCGCTGTTCACAGCCAGCTGCCTAACACTACAATGGCGAGTATTACAACAATGCAAAGCAGACACAGACTGCACACAGCACAGCCAGTGATTGTCATACAGAGGTGGCGTTACCAATAAAAAACCTAAACAGCCTACTTACATAGAGAAAACATAAACAGCCTACTTACACAACTTTTTTCTTCTGTCAAGTCATGAGGCAATTCCTCCCCATCAAAGGGGTCTTGAGCGTATTGCAGTGGCAACTTCTGCCACCGAATGTAACAGCAACACCAAATGTAGTGGGAAGACGTAGAAGGCACCGTATTAAGACTCATCCGAGCTTTCCAAGTGAGTTATTGTTTCCAACTACAGTGACCCAATTCCTCTCTATCTGTGTCACTGGGTCCTCCAGTACTGAGGACACCACTTCGCTGTCTGCGAAACGGCTCGGCGCGGAATGGCTGCCTCAGCGAGCCGTGCACACACTGCAGTGAGTCAGCCTTGGACGGCAGCGGAGTTGCGGCGTCGTCAGGATGCCAGCAGTTGACTCAGCTGTCTGTGTCCCTGCCGACTCAGCGCCGCTTCATGTGAGCTGCAGGTGGCCAGCTGTGTGCTTCTCACCGACGTGGCTAAGATCGCGGCAACAACAAGCGCCCACAATCCGGAATCCTAATCTGCGGCCCTCGCCTCAGGATTCCTCCGGCATGTGTTGGAAGCCAGGGCGACTGCCCGTAGTAGAGAGCCGTGGAGTGGTCCGCTGTTGGCTGGCTACGGGCCCCGCATCAGCCTCAGAGCGTCGAACCAGCGACCCGCTGTGGTCTGGAACGCTGGCGCCCCATTTTCTGCTGCGTGCAGCTGGTGGTGCGACACGCCCCACCATCCAAGAGAGCTGTCACACTTGAATGAAGCTCGTTAGAAACCCGCACCTATTTATACGCGGCTGTGCGCCTCTGTTTTGCCATACGTGCCGCTCCGCATCACGTACTCATAACACGCTAGGTTAGCCAGTGGGCCACTTCTGCATGTGATTTGCGACACGCAAAACTGCTACGTATACTCTTTCAGCAATTTGACTGCCCTGTGGCCTTTATTCTACTTCGCAACTGTTGGTATGCATAACTCTCTGCAATCTGGCCCGCACCTGGCTGTAACTTGTGCTCAGAGTATTGCACAAAACTATCTTTCCCTATCCTAAACGGTGATGCCGCTACAGTACTCTTTCTACCTACTTACTTTCTCCTCTGCTTTTAACAGCGGAATTCCCATTTCCCTCTCAATGTTGCCTCCCTTGATTTGAATTTCACTGAAGGTTGTATTGACTTTCCCGTACGCTGACTCAGTTTTTCCGACAATCATTGCTTCTTCGATTTCTTCACATTTTACCTCCCAAGAGTTTCTAATACTTTGTAAGCTTTCCGCATCGGAAAAGTATTGTCGTTGATCATGGAAGATCGCAGACTCTAGAAGAGCGAAATGTTGGCCACTTTAAAAACAGAAACTCCGCCCCAGAGACGCACGATTTGCCGCTTCAACCTCACTAGGGCTGCTGACTGATTCCTATAGTTTCCAAGCTCCAAACCGCTAAACGAATTTATTTAACACAAAGTTCGTTCAGCCAATGAGAATCAGGAACGGAGAATAGGCATTCCCATTCCACTTTTGCTGTTTGTGCATAAGGCGTTTCTGTTAAGCCTGTCTCACACAGAGTATGATTCACCGTTTTTAAGTTTGCTAGACGGCGCACTTGACGTCCGACTTGCAGGGAGGGGTAACAGCCACCTAATACGCTGAATCACTGACGAGGAGTACTGTACGGTGCGGAGTAGGCTCACTTCGCTTGACTTGATCGACTCGGCGCGCAAGCCTATCGATCTGCAATTTTTCTCACGTGACTGTAAAGAAATTATTAATGATGCAATGTCTATTATTTCGACCATGGGCATAGTTATTGTGATACGTCGAGATTAACTACTGCAACAATTTTGGAAAGTTTATTGAGAGATAGGTTGCATTTGGTTCTTGTTCAGTCCTATGTTGCAACCTTATACTGCTGCGTATGAAATGTAGCTAACATACTGACTTATTCTTTGTACTTTGAAGAACATCGCTATCAATCGGCAATATCGAGAAAATGTATTGTATGTAAAGCGCTTCGTCCTGAACTCCTGCGCCAGCGAAGAAGCAAGAATTAAATATTCGCTAAGTTTCCGATAGCTCACTAACAATTTCAGAAGACGAAACAAGATTTTCGCAAATGGCAGTACGCACAGAGGAGAGCGTCTCGCCATATACGTAATATGCGGAACCTTCATACGCAATGAGGTATTCGTGGGGTTACAGATTTTTTCAGTGAAGTAATGTAATTTTTGGAGGCCATGAGTAGAGGGTGAAACGAGAATTGCTGTTGTTTTAGAACAATATATCTGAAGAAATTACGGTTTCCGAGTTGCTGGTTTAATTACATTGTTTCAGGATTTTGTCACCATTTCAACTGCATCAGAATGTTATTTATATGAGCATTTGTAAACTGTGTTGTATTTTGGCCAACCGATTTGGTTCATATTTGGCAGGTAACTTGTGTACAGCCTAAAATGAAACACTCTAATATATTATGGCTCAACACCTCCTCCCCCCTCTCCATTTTTGAGAAAATTCCCAGAAATTCCATCACGCGCATTCAACTCAAATTGACAGATAACTGAAAATTGCGCGTTTTTCATCAGGCATGGCGCACATAAACTCATCTTTTCCTACGGGTCGAGGAAAGAAACTTTTACGACTTCTTTTTATGTGCCCATAACTAAACATTGTTCAACGAAAGCGCTGCTGGGGCACCTTACAAGGTGTCAGGTTTCGGTGCAGGGAACATGTGGTCGATTCCCAGATGTATTCTGCAGTCTTTCCTTTCATTTTATTTTTTCCGCCCCCCTTCTCCTAACTCCAGGGATGAAACGTCGTTGTGGCTGTCACCAACAAGTCCAGTGCCTCCGAAAACTATCGATTTAATACTAACAGCTATCATTATCCAATATCTTTACATGCCACATCTTCTTATCTTAACCCCATCCCTAGGAGCAGTTGGGTTATGGCTGCACGAGGGAATTAACAGACTTTGAACGCGAAACGGTAGCTGCACCTCGACGCATGGGACATTCCATTTCGAAATCGTTGAGAATACAATATTCCGAGATCCACAGTGTCGAAAGTACCACGTTTCAGGCATTACCTCTCACAATGGACAACGCAGTGGCCAACCGCCTTCACCCAACGATCGAGAGCAGCGGCGTTTGCGTAGAGTTGTCGGTGGTAACGGACAAGCAATACTGCATTAAATAACCGCAGAAATCAATGGAGGACGTACGACGGATGTATCAGCTAGGACAGTGCGGCGGAATTTGGCTTTTATGGACTATGGCAGCAGCCGACCGACGCGAGTGTCTTTGCCAACAGCACGACATCGCCTGCAGCTCGTCTCTTGGGGTCGTGACCATATCGAGTGGACCTTAGACGACTGGAATACCGTGACCTGGTCAGATGTGTCCCGATTTCAGTTGGTAAGAGCTGGTGATAGTGCTTGAGTGTGGTGTAGACCTCACAAAGCCGTCGACCCGAGTTGTCAACAAGGTACTGTGCAAGCTGGTTGTGGCTCTGTTTACACAGAATCGATTGTGGTACAATTGAAGCGATCATTGACTGGAAATGGTTAAGTTCGGCCTACGTGGACACCATTTTTAGCCATTCGTGGACTTCATGTTCCGAAAGAGTGAAGGGATTTTTATAGTTGACAATGTGCCCTGTCACCAGCCCAGCATTGCTCGCTATAGGTTTGAAGAACATTCTGGACAATTCGAGCGAATGATCTGGACAACAAGATCTCCCAACATGAATTCAAAGAACATTTGTGGGACATAGTCGAGAGGTCAGTTCGCGCACAAAACCCTGCACCAGCAACACTTCCGCAGTTACAGACGGCTGTATATTCAGCATAACTCAGTGCACCTGCAAGGGGCTTCCAAAGTATTCTTGAGTCCATGCCATGTTGGGCTGCTGAACTGCATCGGGCAAAAGGCGATCCGAAATTATATTAGGAAGTATCCCATGACTTTCGTGTCACCACACTGTAGTACACTCCTGGAAATGGAAAAAAGAACACATTGACACCGGTGTGTCAGACCCACCATACTTGCTCCGGACACTGCGAGAGGGCTGTACAAGCAATGATCACACGCACGGCACAGCGGACACACCAGGAACCGCGGTGTTGGCCGTCGAATGGCGCTAGCTGCGCAGCATTTGTGCACCGCCGCCGTCAGTGTCAGCCAGTTTGCCGTGGCATACGGAGCTCCATCGCAGTCTTTAACACTGATAGCATGCCGCGACAGCGTGGACGTGAACCGTATGTGCAGTTGACGGGCTTTGAGTGAGGGCGTATAGTGGGCATGTGGGAGGCCGGGTGGACGTACCGCCGAATTGCTCAACACGTGGGGCGTGAGGTCTCCACAGTACATCGATGTTGTCGCCAGTGGTCGGCGGAAGGTGCACGTGCCCGTCGACCTGGGACCGGACAGCAGCGACGCACGGATGCACGCCAAGACCGTAGGATCCTACGCAGTGCCGTAGGGGACCACACCGCCACTTCCCAGCAAATTAGGGACACTGTTGCTCCTGGGGTATCGGCGAGGACCATTCGCAACCGTCTCCATGAAGCTGGGCTACGGTCCCGCACACCGTTAGGCTGTCTTCCGCTCACGCCCCAACATCGTGCAGCCTGCCTCCAGTGGTGTCGCGACAGGCGTGAATGGAGGGACGAATGGAGACGTGTCGTCTTCAGCGATGAGAGTCGCTTCTGCCTTGGTGCCAATGATGGTCGTATGCGTGTTTGGCGCCGTGCAGGTGAGCGCCACAATCAGGACTGCATACGACCGAGGCACACAGGGCCAACACCCGGCATCATGGTGTGGGGAGCGATCTCCTACACTGGCCGTACACCACTGGTGATCGTCGAGGGGACACTGAATAGTGCACGGTACATCCAAACCGTCATCGAACCCATCGTTCTACCATTCCTAGACCGGCAAGGGAACTTGCTGTTCCAACAGGACAATGCACGTCCGCATGTATCCCGTGCCACCCAACGTGCTCTAGAAGGTGTAAGTCAACTACCCTGGCCAGCAAGATCTCCGGATCTGTCCCCCATTGAGCATGTTTGGGACTGGATGAAGCGTCGTCTCACGCGGTCTGCACGTCCAGCACGAACGCTGGTCCAACTGAGGCGCCAGGTGGAAATGGCATGGCAAGCCGTTCCACAGGACTACATCCAGCATCTCTACGATCGTCTCCATGGGAGAATAGCAGCCTGCATTGCTGCGAAAGGTGGATATACACTGTACTAGTGCCGACATTGTGCATGCTCTGTAGCCTGTGTCTATGTGCCTGTGGTTCTGTCAGTGTGATCATGTGATGTATCTGACCCCAGGAATGTGTCAATAAAGTTTCCCCTTCCTGGGACAATGAATTCACGGTGTTCTTATTTCAATTTCCAGGAGTGTATATTCTTGTAATTAACTTTATTGAACCTGGAACAATTATTAATTCGGCAGTCCATTTGAAATATTTTCTAAACCATCGCGTATCTTTCAAAACTTGGAGGACAAGGAGCGCTGAGATCAGCAATTGTTCTGCTTCACTATGACGCACAGTCTGATGACGCATTGCTTTCCACTCCTTCAGGACGACCTCCAATGTGCCGTGCTGGTGGCATACAGATTACATTACGCCATATTCCAACTGATTGTGTTTTAGATTCAGACAAGGGGATCGATGATAGTTTACCAACTTATCTGTCCTCCATTTTAGCAGAAAAAAAAGCCGAATGTGGCACGACTTATAAGATTTTGTAAGCTACCTGTCCTGCTTCCAACCTATTATGGAGAAGTTTTCAATTTGTTACGAAGGCGACTGGCTCACCTTGGATTTTTGTAAGTGGCCAGCCAGCCACAAACTTATTAGTTTCTTGAAACACTTTTATTCTGTATCTAGGACTTTAATAACGCGTTTTGTCGAGGTAAAATGTCCAACTACCATTCCGCGTCCAAAGTCTGTTACTTCCCGTCGGGTGGCCATAACCCAACTGCCCCTAGCGATGGGGTTAGGCTGAGAAGACGTGGCTTGTAAAAATATTCGATATTAGTATTAAATCGATAGTTTTTAGAGGCACTAGACTTGTCGGCGACAGCCACGACGACGTTACATCCCTAAAAAAATTTAAATGTCGTGTGACTATGGCCTCCCGTCGGGTAGACCGTTCGTCGGGAGCAAGTCTTTCGATTTGACGCCACTTCGGCGACTTGCGCATCGATGGGGATGAAATGATGATGATTAGAACAACACAACACCCAGTCCCTGTGCGGAGAAAATCTCCGACCATGCCGGGAATTCTGCCAGATGTGGTTCACGTATCGCTTGATTTTGAAAAATAAATAATGTGATAATAAGACACGCTTTGTTCAGCACCCCTATGGCTGAGGTTTAGGGTGAAAATGCTTGACACAAAAGCCTGATGAGTTTCAATCAAAACTGATGTAAATGAAATGAAAGGAGCGTATGGCGTCGTTGGCAGGGAGACCCCATCAAGGGACGTACAGCCGCCAAGTGCAAGTCTTATTTCAGTCGACGCCACATTGGGCGAGTTGGGCACCGCTGATGAGGATGAAATGATGAAAAGGACAACACAATACCCAGTCCCTGAGCGGAGGAAATCTCCAACCCGGCAGGGAACCGAACGCGGGTTCGCTTGCATGGGAGACGAGCACGTTACCACCCAGCTAAGCAGGCGGACACCAAAATTGATATATAAATGGCACATTATTTCCAGAAAAATGCTGTGGGACTAAGATACCATTACTACCGTTAGGGGTTGGGGTGACGACGTGGGGGGGTGTTAATCAGAAAAACTCGGAAACGATATGTCGGTATCTCTTTCCTATAATTGGTTGACTTGGAATACTTTAAAAATATGAAGCGCAAACTGCCTCTGATTTGTGTCGTTCAATTCAGTAATGACCTTCTGTTTCGGAGACAAAGATCGTATTACACGGCTAAATACCACAGATACATTTAACTCATAGAGTCGGATGGTGTAAAATAGGGTAGACTCAGGTCGCTAGCGACAGCACTATTTCTCGAAATGGCAATCAATTATTGGGAGAATTACAACTTTCTTCGCAATTTAGACAAAGTTTCATGGCAAAATTCGCTAGAGATACGGATTAAATATGTCTAAAAATATATGGGAAATACGTTAAACGGATGTGAAATATATGTATGTGTGAAATATATGACAGATGCGTACGCAGGCAAAGCCTTGGACAAAAAGCAAGCGTGTGCATTATATCTGGAAACATGGTTTTTCACTTGGTCTATTATACATTGCATGCTTAAGAGTAGGATGACCGAAAAATGTATTCGTTTTTACAGAAAATGGAAAGACCAAAAATACTATGTGTTCCAAAGTAGTTGAATACACTTTTTCATATTTAATTTAATGAAAAAAAATCACTGCCTTGCACGTACTTTGTACATATAAATGTGGGTGCTTTGTATATGTGTACCTACTTAGAAATGGAAACAGGCGATGCAACGCCTTGCGGCCACTGCTAGTTGAAGATAAAACTTCTATGTTATTAGACCACTTCATGTTCCTATTCATTTTCTTCTTACACACTCAACATTCCGTCCCATCTGCCGGAATCGTCTCCAGCATTTTCTGGTGCTCCTGATTAGCTGAACACTGTCAAAGACGGATATTCTTCATCGTCACGTAGGTGGATGTGAGTGACAATAGCAGAGAGATTGGTTGTTATTTTAAGTGGCATTACATTTTAGACATTTTTAGCTCCTACGCTTGTAATCACATACGTCTTGAACTGTTTTAGCAAGGGTACTAATAAACTCGCTGTTGAGCGCCCCAAATCCACAAACAGACACATATAAATGGTTTCAACGCTGTTTCTATAGACCACTGTGTCTCTAGCTGGTTCACAACGTATTATTGTGGGGCACGTTAGAGACCTTATGGAAATTCACAAACAGTAAGTTGATTGCTCATTTCTACAAGTGTTATTATAGCAGATTTCGTATTTGTACACGAACACCCACATCTAAATCCATTTTGGTCTTTCTAATTCTGCATTTTCATCTCTACCTTTCTTTGACGATCTGACTACACAGTAGTGCAAAAGAGAGCATTGCATTTATCCTCGATAAGGAAAACACGCAACAAAAATGGTTCAAATGGCTCTGAGCACTATGGGACTTAACTACTGCGGTCATCAGTCCCCTAGAACTTAGAACTACTTAAACCTAACTAACCTAAGGACATCACACACATCCATGCCCGAGGTAGGATTCGAACCTGCGACCGTATCGGTCACGCAGTTCCAAACTGACGCGCTTAGAACCGCTCGGCCACATCGGCCGGCAACACGCAACAAAAAGTCCTACTCCGCGATCAGGTTGTGTGGGCATCTACCCTGACCAGCTGTTTCGCACAGGCGATTCTGGAGTCTGCTGCACCTGCCATGCAGTTCTGTCAGAATAATTTCTTGTACAAACGTTACCTGACATGACGCACAAGACCCGTTCTTACCACCGTTGCTTGAAATCTTAAAATGAAAGAAACGAAGCCAACGAGGCGGATGATGGACAAAATCTCTTTTCAGTTGTTACTGGGCTTGCGTTTATTTATCCCCAGAATGCATTTCGTGTTGCTTTTTACGATTCAGGCGAGTCTCACTGTGATTGATGTAATTCGTTCTGTAAGTAGATCGACAGTGGGCTGTCTAAAGAGAGAAAAACGTACGGAATTAAGTGTTTTGCTTATCGTACCTAGTTTATCACTTACTAGCCTCTCCACCCCCCTTCCCACACACACCATCCCATTAATCTGTCACCTCATGTTACGTACACAACTGATACCTTTCTTATCCTTGATACCTTTGCACTTGGATTTCTGGAGATGGAAATAATTCCGATACGCGCCATGTCTATCTTGGGATAAACAAAGTCGTTCTTTACCTGCTGTATGACTTTTTATTCGATCTAGCCGGATTAACTGAAGATCTACGCATATTTTCTGAAGCACAGATTTTGTGTTCATAACGGAAGTCTCGCGTACGCTAGAAATGAATTTCTATGATTCCACTAGCCCTCAGAATTAGAAAATTCTAACATAACGTGGACGAACACATGGCATTGGCAATCGCTGCATTACTTACATTTGTATATTTGTTACACCGTTCACTGGAAAATTTGTAGTTTCCTTCGGCTCAACTGAGATTTTGCTCTGACGTGAACTCAAGACTAATACGTCAATTCCCGTACCCGCTATTGTTGGGTAGGGTAAGGTGCACTGTTTTGCTTAAAAACCGACTGAAAGCACTTCGAAAATAGACAACACATAATTGATTCTGGTTAGAAATACTCATCCAAAAAAAAAACGGCGGTAGATATGATATACGTGTACAGAGAAACAAATGATTGCAATCTCAAAAAAACTGGATTATTTATTTAAGATTGACAGGTGATTCAAATGGCTCTGAGCACTATGGGACTTTCCCGCGCCCGGGTTCCCGAGTTCGATTCCCGGCGGGGTCAGGGATTTTCTCTGCCTCGTGATGACTGGGTGCTGCGTGATGTCCTTAGGTTAGTTAGGTTTAAGTAGTTCTAAGTTCTAGGGGACTGATGGCCATAGATGTTAAGTCCCATAGTGCTCAGAGCCATTTGAACCATTTTGAACCACTATGGGACATAGCTGCTAAGGTCATCAGTCCCCTAGAACTTAGAACTACTTAAACCTAACTAACCTATGGACATCACACACATCCATGTCCGAGGCAGGATTCGAACCTGCGACCGTAGCGGCTGCACGGATCCAGACTGTAGTGCCTAGAACCGCTCGGCCACTCCAGGCGGCGTAAGATTGACAGACTTGTTGGATATATTCCTGAGGGATATCGTGCTAAAATCAATTGAGGCGTTAGATCATCAAAATCTCGAGGTGCTTGGAGGTGTAAATAGGCTGTTTAGGTTTTCTTATAGGTAACGCCACGTAGCGCTCTGTATGAAAATCACTGGCTGTGCTGTGTGCAGTCTGTGGCTAGTTTCCATTGTTGTCTGCCATTGTAGTGTTGGGCAGCGGCAGCTGGATGTGAACAGCGCGTAGCGTTGCGCAGTTGGAGGTGAGCCGACAGCAGTGGTGGATGTGGAGAGAGAATTGGCGGAGTTTTGATATTTGTAAAAATGGATGTTATGAACTCCTATACGTATTATGACTTTTGATGATATTAAGGTAAATACATTGTTTGTTCTCTATTAATATCTTTCATTTGCTAACTATCCCTATCAGTAGTTAGTGCCTTCCATAGTTTGAATCTTTTATTTAGCTGGCAGTAGTGGCGCCTGCTGTATTGCAGTAGTTCAAATGGTTCAAATGGCTCTGAGCACTATGGGACTTAACATCTATGGTCATCAGTCCCCTAGAACTTAGAACTACTTAAACCTAACTAACCTAAGGACATCACACACATCCATGCCCGAGGCAGGATTCGAACCTGCGACCGTAGCAGCAGCGCGATTCCGAACTAAAGCGCCTAGAAACGCTCGTCCACAGGGGCCGGCCAATAGGTTGTATTTCATAATTTATGTCAAGGAAACGCGAGAATTTTGGAGAGTGTATTGAAACGGTGCGCATTTTCGGATAGTGTGGTCCCTAATTTCGGATACAGTTCACTCATAAATTCAAGTCTGTGTGTTTATAGGAATATTATTTTATTATAAAGAGTATTGTTGATATTCACTACTGGCCATTAAAATTCCTACGCCAAGAAGAAATGCAGATGGTAAACGGGTATTCATTGGACAAATATATTAAACTAGAACTGACATGTGATTACATTTTCACGCAATTTGAGTGCATAGATCCTGAGTAATCAGTACCCAGAACAACCACCTCTGGTCGTAATAACGGCCTTGATACGCCTGGGCAAGAGACAAACAGAGCTTGGATGGCGTGCACAGGTACAGCTGCCCATGTAGCTTCAACACGATACCACAGTTCATAGAGTAGTGACTGGCGTATTGTGACGAGCCAGTTGCTCGGCCACCATTGACCAGACGTTTTCAGTTGGTGAGAGATCTGGAGAATGTGTTGGCCAGGGCAGCAGTTGAACAATTTCTGTATCCAGAAAGGCCTGTACAGGACCTGCAACATGCAGTCGTGCATTAACCTGCTAAAATGTAGAGTTTCGCAGGGATCGAATGTAGGGTAGAACCACGGGTCGTAACACATCTGAAATGTAACGTGCACTGTTCAAAGTGCCGTCAATACAAACAAGAGGTGACCGAGACGTGTTACCAATGGCACCCCATACCATCACGCCGGGAGATACTCCAGTATGGCGATGACGAATACACGTTTCCAATGTGCGTTCACTGCGACGTGGCCAAACGCGGATGAGACCATCATGATGCTGTAAATAGAATCTGGATTCATCCGAAAAAATCACGTTTTGCCATTCGTTCACCCAGGTTCGTCGTTGAGTACACCATCGCAGGCGCTCCTGTCTGTGATGCAGCGTCAATGGTAGCCGCAGCCATGGTCTCGGAGCTGATAGTCCATGCTGCTGCAAACGTTGTCGAACTGTTCGTGCAGATGGTTGTTGTCTTGCAAACGTCCCCTTCTGTTGACTCAAGGATCGAGACGTGGCTGCACGATCCGTTACAGCCATTCGGATAAGATGCCTGTCATCTCGACTGCTAGTGATACGAGGCCGTTGGGATCCAGCACGAACTGTTCGTGCAGATGGTTGTTGTCTTGCAAACGTCCCCTTCTGTTGACTCAAGGATCGAGACGTGGCTGCACGATCCGTTACAGCCATTCGGATAAGATGCCTGTCATCTCGACTGCTAGTGATACGAGGCCGTTGGGATCCAGCACGGCGTTCCGTATTACCCTCCTGAACCCACCGATTCCATATTCTGCTAACAGTCATTGGATATCGCCAAACGCGAGCAGCAGTGTCGCGATACGATAAACCGCAATCGCGATAGGCTACAATCGGTCCGTTATCAAAGTCGGAAACGTGATGGTACGCATTTCTCCTCCTCACACGAGGCATCACAACAACGCTTTTACCAGGCAACGCCGGTCAACTGCTGTTTGTGTATGAGAAATCGGTTGGAAACTTTCCTCATGTCAGGACGTTGTAGGTGTCGCCACCGGCGCCACCCTTGCGTGAATGCTCTGAAAAGCTAATTATTTGCATATCACAGCATCTTCTTCCTGTCGGTTAAATTTCGCGTCTGTGGCACGTCGTCTTCGTGGTGTGGCTATTATAATGGGCAGTAGTATAATCCCATTTTGATTATAATAATGATATACATGCAACGATACTGAGGCTATCATTTGTAGCTTTTGCGTTTCTATGACTTCCATCCACGTTTCTCATTCCCGACATACTGTTCACATTTACAACGCAAACATCTCAAACATCTTATCCAATGTTCTCCAGGTTTATCTTCCCGGTATCGGACAGACAATAGATACATTTCTCATCCGTAATGTCCTCGTCGTCTAGCGAGATATGAGAAATACAGCTGTCGGAATCCTCATCAGAGGACGACTTACATCTGAATTTTCTTCGTCGCCTATTCATTTTAGCCACCTTTGTGGCTGTCCTTTCGGGAGTTTTTGTTTTCCCGTCTTTGAAGATACTCGTAGTTCTTCTAAAGTTGTCCTCTTCCATTTCAGTATGTCTTGAGCCCAAGGCCGAAGAGTTTTCGCAGCCAGTTTTCTCTGATATTGTGAGGATGTCAACACTGCTGGTTATCATCTTCGTCTTCCACTTGTAGAATACTGAATTAAGACAGGCGGTAGGTGCATTTGAAATGGTGAAACAGTGTCTATGAAATAATCTTTTACATCTTCGCATCATTCGCCATGTATTTCTTCTTCTGCATTGCACTCCTGCGGGAGGAAGTCTACATGATCCAAAACATTTGGGCTGACTGGAATTAGTCCACATTTTTTGAAACCATTTGTAACTGTTTGCACATTTGCAGCTCGCACATACGCTTTTCCAAAGATTTCCCCAACTTAAACTGTAGTCACAGCTTGGAATGGATGATTGTCAAGCCAGAAAGCAATTTCTTGTGAGTACATCCTTCTGAATGGTCCCGTGAAGCTGATCTTTAGAGGTTGTAGCTTATGGGTACTACGGGATGATAGCCATACCGGTATTATTCCGTGATGTCTTCCCAACTGAATAACAACCAGATTTTTTGTATGTGAGTAGTGACCGTCTAAAATGAGCACAATTGAATCCTGAAAGGATGGCTTCACCGCTCTAATAAAATGCTGCAATCACTGTGTGAAGAAGTGAGTCCAATTGGATGGCAGGCCATTACTGTCTCTGGTGATGTGCCTTTCAGAAGTTCTGGCTTCATCCTCAGTGGCGGAACTACGATAAGTGGTGGAACCAATGTCCCTACAGTATTCATACAGGTAAAAACCGTAGTAAAGGAGACTCTCTCTGCTGAACATCCTGCATTATACCTTTCACTCTCAGTTCCTTAGACCAGGTTTGTAGAAGTATGCATGTGACGGTTTCATCAACTTCGTAAACCTTTGAAGGGTCAAAGTTCACTTTTCGTAGATCTGGCTGCAAAATAACGAAAAATTTGACGCTTGGAGACTGTAAAATTTTATACAGCAGATTGTTATCCTCTGAGATATGGTATCGCAGATTAATTATCCCTCATACACGGAAAGAAGAAGTAGTAGGACAACCTACGTGTCAACCCACATTCCATTATTTCCAAATTTATTCAAGATGGCGGCGATGACGTCATCCAAGATGGCGGCGTGTAGAATTGGCAACAGCGCATGACATAATTCAAGATGGCGGATTTTGGCGGGAAAATAGGCCAATTGGGCTACGTCCACTGACCTAACCCTCCAGAAAAATGGCGGGAAATTCGACTTTTCGCGAGGAAATAGGTCGATTGGGCTATGCCCACTAACCTAACCCTCCAGAAAAAATTGGCGCCAAATTCAAATTCCAACAGGATAATGCCTGCAAAACCATACTTGTCTTTATTATTATTCATTATCATTTATTATTATTTATATCATGCACGTGTGTATGCAGTCCAACTGGCTTAGTTCATATCTCAGCCACCAAGATGACGGATTTTGGCGCGAAGAAAGCCAATTTGGCCACATCCACTCAAGTACCATTATGACCTTAGATGCTCCTGCACATGAACTCTTTCCTGAGCTGTCGTTGTCAAACCATCTCCATGTGTTCGATCATTGAGATGAATGCCAGGGATAGAGCATGGGGAAAATAGGTTAATTGTGCTAAGTCCACTAACCTAAACCTCAAGAAGAAATAGACCCCAAATTCAAATTTCAACAGCATTATTCCTGCAAAACTGTATCTGTCTTTATTATTCATTATCATTTATTATCATTCATTACCATTTATTATCGTTTATTATTATTTATTATTTTTGGCCAAATCGCCCCGTCCCCAAAATCCAAATTCCAACACGATAATGTCTCAAAAACTGTATTTCTATTTATTATTATCATTTATTATTTATTCAAGATGTCCAACTTCGGCGGGAAGAAAGCCATTTGCATTACATGCATAACAAAAATCTGTCACAAAGTTCAAATTCCAACACCATAATCCATCACACCTACGAAATAGTCCACATCCTACGAATTTTGACTGTCACTTATGTTTTCCAACTGCTAACCTATCAAAATCGTGTCAAATGATAAACTGTACTTGTACTAACGTAATTCACATCCTCTGATTCTGCAGGGGAAAGGACTGAAGTCTTTATTTCCTAGCAGTACCGCCATCACTAGTTCTCCAACAGACTTAGTACACATCTTCGAGATGGCCACACCCAGTGCGCTCGCCACTAGGTCCAGAGTCGAACTGACTTAGTTCAAATCGTGGCCAGCAGAGGAGGCTGCCCCTGGCCGGCTGGGGTCGACCTGTTTGTGTGCCGGCCGGCGCGCACTCCCTTGCTCCACATCACAGCTCCTCGGCCCGCAGGCGCCCGCCCGCGCTAGCCGCTGGACCCTGTAAACATGTTTTTGTTGGACACGCTGGAACCAGCCGATGCCTACGTCACAACAGACGGTCCAGCACGTGTGTTCGCCACGAAGTCACTCTCTAACTTAACAGATCACACAAGTCTCATTATTCAATCGACATAGTGCTATTACCTAATCCAAATTCATCCCAAAAACACACGTGCGTATGCGTGAGCCATCGCTAGCCCCAACCTACATACCTATGCAATTTAACCTAACACGAATTTCCAATCACTACTTAATTAAATTGATCAATTAATTAACCTCACTGATGTGGAAAGCGCCACGTCCACCAGGACTTGGAATGTGTTTTCGCGAGTGCCATACCCACCTGGACTTCGAATCAAATAGTTAAAGTCTCTACCACGATCCTCAACCGACCGCCACATCCTCTTTCCAACCCAGGTTCATGCACTGAGCTGTATTAACGTTTACTAACGTTCACGAACTTATATGACTTTTCTATATAGAAATAAGTGAACTTTGAATTTTGGCGGCCACTTTGTGTTTCGCTACCAACGTAAGAAAATTGTGGCAAACAAAGCTCACCTCCACTATCCTGTCACCTGACCGCCACCTCCTCCTAGGGACTGGTGGTAAAAGGACTCTGCCTGCACTAGATTGATCAAGAGAAGAAGGATTTTATTTTATTTGCCAGCACTTTATTTACCGATTAATTATATTTATCACAGAATACACGCTCTGATATGTCCCACAGCATGCAGTCTGCAAACTACTCCTACATAACTCATGTATAAAGCTCTACCCACATGCCTGCTAATTGTAAACCGTCAAAAAAGTCACTGCACAGCCTACAGACATGTGAAGCACACCTAAATAATTCAAAACATTTTCGCCCATAGAACCCAACAACTCTTAATTTGTCTAAATAATAATTCATCTAAAATACCCTACTCACTAATCGTCAACTTTTCAAAATCATACACCAGTCTTTATTTAAACAACTAGAGATAGACAGCACCACCACCCTCTGTATACGCCACTCAGTTCACGGTCCAACTGACGTAGTACACAGAACCAGCGACACTGGACACCCCCCTGACATCAGATCATTACCAAAGTACAGTTATCCATGATGTCGGCAAACAGCGTGTTCTCCACTAGGTCTAGCACTCAGTTCTATGGGCGAAAATGGTTTGAATTATTTAGGTGTGCTTCACATGTCTGTAGGCTGTGCAGTGACTTTTTGACGGTTTACAATTAGCAAGCGTGTGGATAGAGCCTTATACATGAGTTATGTAGGAGTAGTTTGCTGGTCTGCATGCTGTAGGACATGTCAGAGCGTGTATTCTGTGATAAATATAATTAATCGGTAAATAAAGTGCTGGCAAATAAAATAAAGTCCTCCTTCTCTTGATCAGTCTAGCGCAGGCTGAGTCCTTTTACCACCAGTCCCTAGGTGGAGGTGGCGGTCGGGTGACAGGATAGTGGAGGTGAACTTTGTTTGCCACAATTTTCTTATGTTGGTAGCGAAATACAAAGTGACCGCCAAAATTCAAAGTTCACTTATTTCTATAGAGAAAATGTCATATAATTTCATGTACATTAGTAAACGTTAATAGAGCGCAGTGCATGAACATGGGTTGGTAAGGGGATGTGGTGGTCGGTTGAGGATCGTGGTAGAGACTTTAACTATTTGATTTGAAGTCCAGGTGGGTGTGGCACTCGCGAAAATTCATTCAAAGTCCAGGTGGACGTGGCGCTTTCCACAGCAGTGAGGTCTTTCCGCAGCAGTGAGGTTATTTAATTGATCAATTTAATTAAGTACTGATGTGAACTTTGTGCTAGGTTAAGTTGCGGAGGTATGTAGGTTGGGGTGAACAATGATTCAAGCATACGCGCGTGTGTTTTTGGGACGAATTTGGATTAGGTAATAGCAGTATGTCGATTGAATAATGAGACTCGCGTGATCTGTTAACTTAGAGACGAACTTCGTGGCGAACACACGTGCCGGACCGCCTGTAGTGACGTAGGCATCGGCTGGTTTCAGCGTGTCCAGCGAAAACATGTTTACAGGGTCCAGCAGCTATCGTAGGCCGGCGCCTACGGGCTGGGGAGCTGCGACGTGGAGCAGGGGAGTGTGGGCTGGCCGGCACACAAACAAGTCGACCCCAGCCGGCTAGCGGCAGCCTCCTCTGCTGGTCACGATTTGAACTAAGTCAGTTCGACTCTGGACCTAGTGGCGAGCGCACTGGGTGTGGCCATCTCAAAGATGTGTACTAAGTCTGTTGGAGAACTAGTGATGGCGGTACTGCTTGAAATAAAGACTTCAGTCCTCTTTCCCTGCAAAATCAGACGATATGAATTACGTTAGTACAAGTGCAGTTTATTATTTGACGTGATTTTGATAGGTTAGCAGTGAAAAAACATAAGTGACAGTCAAAGTATATAGGATGTGGACTGTTTCGTAGGTGTGATGGATTATGGTGTTGGAATTTGAACTTTGTGACAGATTTTTGTTATGCATGTAATGCAAATGGCTTTCTTCCTGCCGAAATAGGACATCTTGAATAAATAACAAATGATAATCATAAATAGAAGCACAGTTTTCGAGGCATTATCGTGTAGGAATTTGAATTTGGGAGGGGGGGGGGGCAATTTTCTAGTGGATGTAGGCCAATAATAATAATAATAATAAATGATGATAAATGATAATGAATGATAATAAATGATAATGAATAATAATAAAGACAGGTAGGGTTTTGCAGGCATTATGCTGTTGGAATTTGAATTTGGGTTGATTTTTTTCTGGAGGGTTACGTTAGTGGACAAAGCACAATTGACCTATTTTCCCGCCAAAATTCAAATTTCCTGCCAATTTTCTGGAGGGTCAGGTTAGTGGACGTAGCCCAATTGGCGTATTTTCCCCATGATCTATCCCCAACATTCGTCTCACTGATCGAACACATGATGATGGTTTGACGACAGATGAGCAAAGAGTGAATGTGCAGGAGCATCTAAGGTCATAACGGTACTTGAGTGGATGTTGCCCAATTGGCTTTCTTCCCACCAAAATCCACCATCTTGGTGGCTGAGATATGAACTAAGCCAGTTGGACTGCGTACACATGTGCATGATATAAATAATAATAAATCATAATAAATCATAATGAATAATAAGAAACGCAAGTACGGTTTTGCAGGCATTATGCTGTTGGAATTTGAATTTGGCGCCAATTTCTTCTTGAGGATTAGGTTAGTGGACGTAGCCCAATTGACCTATTTTCCCCATGCTCTATACCCAACATTCATCTCAACGACCGAACACATGGAGATGGTTTGACAACGATAGCTCAGAAAAGAGTGAATGTGGAGGAGCATCTAAGGTCATAACGGTACTTGAGTGGATGTGGCCCAATTGGCTTTAATTATAATAAATGATAATGAATGATAATAAATGATAATGAATAATAATAAAGACAGGTACGGTTTTGCAGGCGTTATGCTGTTGGAATTTGAATTTGGGTTGAATTTTTTCTGGATGGTTACGTTAGTGGGCAAAGCACAATTGACCTATTTTTCCGCCAAAATTCAAATTTCCTGCCATTTTTCTGGAGAGTCAGGTTAGTGGACGTAGCCCAATTGACCTATTTTCCCCATGCTCTATACCCAACGTTCATCTCAATGACCAAACACATGGAGATGGTTTGACAACGACAGCTCAGAAAAGAGTGAATGTGGAGGAGCATCTAAGGTCATAACGGTACTAGAGTGGATGTGGCCCAATTGGCTTTCTTCCCACCAAATACACACGTGCATGATATAAATAATAATAAATGATAATGAATAATAATAAACACAAGTACGGTTTTGCAGGCATTATCCTGTTGGAATTTGAAATTTCTTCTGGAGGGTTAGGTTAGTGGACGTAGCCCAATTGGCCTATTTTCCCGCCAAAATCCATCTTGGATGACGCCATGCTCTGTTGCCAAGTTTTCACGCCGCCGTCTTGGATGACGTCATCGCCGCCATCTTGAATAAATTTGGCATCAATGGAATGTGGGGTGACATGTAGGTTGTCCTACTACTAGCGGAAGAACATCATCAGCTATGTCACAACGAGAAAGAAAGTATGTGTTGATTGATTGTGAAGAACTGTCATTGAGAAGGATTGTCACGAAAAATAAGACGAAGAAGCTACAAAAGTCACGTTGCACTCATGAACTCTGTCAGCACCGATACGACACAAAGGGAGCTCCACAAGCAGGGAATTGGTTTTGTGAGCACGAGGATGAATTGTCACGTCTCTCTTGGCCACTAGAGTCACCAGATCTCAGGTTATTCAAACTTTGTGGTCTACCTTGGAGAGAATGATGCGTGTTTGCTATCCACCATCATTGGTACCTGGACTTGCCGCTATTTTGCAGGAAGAATTGTATAATATTTCCTTGAAAACCATGTAGGACCATTATTTATCCGTTCCTAGACGACTGCAAGCTTTATTTAGTGCCAGTGAGTTTGCTGCGCCATATTAGGCATAGTAGTGTGTTGTTTCTTGGTGCTTCCATACTTTTATCCAACCTCTCCAAGAGAGTGTGCAGCTTGTACGATTCGTAACAATTGTGAGCATTATTTAAGCACACAGATCTCTGAATACAAAACGGATTTTTGCATGAGCATTTGGCGACAGCCGATCTGTAACGAACGCTGGCTGTGCTGTTGCATTACCAGCAATCTCCTGTATGATTAGTGACCTGAAAATACTAAAAATCTCATAATGTGTAACAGTATTCGTAATGTCGTGGAATATGCAAGATACGAGGGCTCTCCAGAAAGTAAGTCCCGATCGGTCGCTAAATGGACACCACAGTGAAAACCCGATGAATATTTGCACAGATGTGTTGGGTAGTGTCTCTAGTATGACTGTCGATCGCATCAAGACGCTCTTTTTAGTTGTGAGTGCACTGTGAGAGAGTAAAGGTGCCTAGAACAACGATGTCTCCCGCCAAGTAGCAGGGTTCGCTGAGAGGCTTCGCCTTAATGAGTGCAGCCCGCCTAACACAACTACTACGCGCTTCCTTCTTCATGGCAATTCTCTGTAGGGGCAGTGAAAACGCCGCTGCAGCCTTTTAGATGGTTAGTGTTCGATCACCCACAACACATCCCTAATTGGCTCGTCCTGAGTATCATCTCTGTTCACATGAAACGCTGGATATGAAGACAACACTTTGTCGCAACCTACGTGCTATAGGCCAACGTAGAGAATTATCGGAAAGCACAGGCGGCTGCCTTCTATGACGATGGTGTTGGAAATTTGGTTTAACGATAGGACAAATGTCTAAGTCGGAGCGGCGACTATGTAGAGAATTATCTGGAAAGTGTAGCTAAGTCTTGCAAATAAAATGTTTCCGATTTTCACTGTGGTTTCCATTCAGCGACCGATCGGAACTTACCTTCTGGACAACCCTTGTATTTTTTGGAAGTGGTACAGCTAAGCAAGGCGCGGGATCACATTATGACCTGCTGCAGACATGATCTTACAGGGTGACACTTATTGAATTATAAGAAATAAAATCGTCAAAACTTCTGGACGGTTTGCGTTAGAACGTTCAATCTGCACGGTTGGCCGTGGGGCATGATGGGAATTAATATGTGAATACGGTTTGGTTTAGCGACGAAATCCACTTTCATTCGGATGGGTTCGTCAATAAGTAAAACTGGCGCATTTGGGGAACTGAGAATACGCATTTCGGTCTCGACAAGTGTCTACAACATCAACGGGTGACTGTGTGGTGCGCAATGTCCAGTCACGGAATAATAGGTGCAATATTCCTTGATGGTACGGTGACTATCGAACGGTACGTGAAGGTTTTACATGATTTCATCCTCATTATCCAAAGTGACCCTGATTTCGACAAGATGTGGTTCATGGAAGACGGAGCTCGACCCCAGCGAAGCAGGAGAGTGATGTCCTGGAGGAGCACTTTGGGGCACCCAGAGGCCACTGGTATCGGCCTCGATTGGCCGCCATATTCTCCGGATCTGAACCCATGCGACTTGTTTTTGTGGGGCTGTTTTAAAGACAAGGTGTACAGCAGTAACTCCAAAACCATTGGTGAGCCGAAAACAGCATTCACGAGATCATCGACAGCATCGATTTTGCTACACTTCAGCGGGCCATGCAGAATTTCGTTGTTCGTCTGCGCCACATCATCGCCAACGGCAGGCACATTGAACATGTCATAACCTAAATCCGAATATCTGCAATGACGATTACTTGTTGAATAAAGTATGTGCGCGCCGTAGTTTGTCACTAATTTACGTTTTTTTCATGTAGTTCAGTAATTGTCACCCTGTACGCAATCCCAAAGTTGAGATAAAAACAAAGGAACTTTCGGAAAAACTGGACACCAGTTTTGCTAATAACTTGCTCTGTTATAAAAAACTGCTACTTTTCCAACGCAAGCGGATATACACTGAAAGGTATGTGATCAACACGGAAATTCAAGCTATGTACAAAAAACAGGCCACTTCACGAAATACATAAAATGAAGATGTCGAGCAGTCGGACTGACTTGCAACGGAAAGAGTGGAGGTTTTGTATCTATGGTGGGACGGATGCCGACAGAATCCATGGATATCCCGGTCCATGTGGGCGCACGACTCAAACCGATTCACAGAAATTATCTAGGATGCCGACGAAAAGTGAGAGATTTACTTTACTTAACAGCGACACTGGGAAAATAAGTTTATCGTAAATAAATGCAGCCGATTATATTTTTAATGCATTGCTTAAGTGAAAAGTATGAAGCGATCTCTCTCATAATTGCATCAGCGTAAATTGAAAGCTGCGCATTGATTGGCAATACGACGATCACAAGCCAGCCAGAACCGAGACAGAAGTGAAGTGTCTCTACATGAGCCTCTTCATCGTTTTGCTTAATATTTACCTTAATGTACCCACCTCTTGCACCTCAATTCTGGGAGCAAACCGTAAACTACATAAAGAAAGGACTGAGCAGCTGAGTGTGTGTATAGTGGCCAAAATGTATATTATCTTTATTTCACTTCACATTTTACTAAGATTTGTGGTAGTTATTGGGGCCCCACACGGTTATTCAATACATCTATGTGCAATATGTCAGTATATCCATCGTTTCCTCGTCTCACCTGATGAATGAAAAGCGTGAGTGAGAGTGTACAAGATAAATTTTAGTATCTAGATCTGTGGAAGCAAAAGAAGTCTGCTACTGTGGCAGAATAGCCAGTTCTTTAAAGCACGTACCAGGTAGAAAAGAGGTTTCTGTTCGGCTTGGAAGAAGTTCTTGTACAGGCTGGCGCCACACAATTTATTCTCTGGGCACTTCCGGAGGAACGGGACGCGTGGGTTCCAAAAGAGTTCGCTCAATAGTGTTCCGAGAGACGCAAGACGGGCGCCCCGACTAAATGAAAGTGTGCCTATTCGTAGTCAGCTTATTACCGTATTTTTTTAGATTTCAGCTCCAGTCAAAACTAACATCTTGCTCTCATCGCTCCTTGCTCGTTTAGGTATACCCAATTTTTCTTGTTAATTTCGGAACATTATAACCAGTTGCACTAAGCCACGCATGCAAACCATTGTTCTGCTCTACCTCTGTTGAGACATGTGGACTCTTGATGTACCTTCTCAGTTCAGTCTTATCTAGTTCGTTGGTGATCTCACGAGTATAGTATAATTGAACAAATTTCTGAAACTACGTTAATTTCAGTTCGCAATCTACACTCATTCTCATAAATTAAGGATTATGCTGATACATGGTGAAACAACGCACTTGTGTGCGGTTTGCGAGTTTAAATCACCTCGGGGTTTGCCCATGCGGTGCAGTCCACATACGCTGAGGTGTGTTGGTGCATGTCAGAGTACTGTGCAGCGAGTAAGTGTGCAGACGTGATTGTGTGATGAAAATGGCTCAAACAACACATATTGATGACGTTATGAGAGGTAGAATTCTAGGGCGGCTAGAAGCTGGTCAAGCACAGCAGGTCGTTGCACGGGCCCCCCGTGTGCCACAAAGTGTGATCTCAAGATTATGGCAACGATACCAGCACACAGGAAACGTGTCCAGGCGCTACAGTACGGGACGTCCACAGTGTACAGCACCACAAGAAGACCGATATCTCACCATCAGTGTCCGCAGACGGCCACGGAGTACCGCAGGTAGCCTTGCTCGGGACCTTACCGCAACCACTGAAACAGTTGTCTCCAGACACACAGTCTACAGACGACTCAACAGAGATGGTTTATTCGCCCGGAGACCTGCAAGGGGCATTCCATTGACCCCTGGTCACAGGAGAGCTTGTAAAGCCTGGTGTCAAGAACACAGTACATGGTCACTGGAACAGTGGTCCCAGGTTATGCTCACGGACGAGTCCAGGTATAGTCTGAACAGTGATTCCCGCCGGGTGTCCAAGTGGCGTGAACCAGGAACCAGATACCACGTGGGTTTTGAAGACCAGTTACAACAGTGCGGGTTGCATCGAACGATATCGTTAGGGGCAGCTGAATCTTGATGAATGGGTATATCGTACGCGCGTGCCTCCCTGGAACTGACAGAGTTTTGTCTCCTTGATGTTTTAATGAAAAGTGGCAAAGGCAGACCTGTTTCAGTGGGTAGCATCGCTTTTTTACCACCCCTCTTACAGTGATGTCCGTGACGTAAAATTTAAAAGCAAGTTTTGTGGGTGCACGATGGCTTCCCTCTTCCGTGTCTGCTATATATGGACTAGGGAGGGGCAGCGTAGCCGGTGCAGGAGAGCGGCACTCGCCCCGGTGCCCTCACACTACACCTGCGGCCAAGGCGCGGCCGCCCATTAGACCGACGGCGCACGACGGCCGAGCTGTCTGCTGGGGCAGCCGCACTTGACGGGCTGTCAGTCAGCCGCCAGGCAGCGGCCAGCAGCTGCGGGCGCCGCCACTTGCTGGCAGCGGCCAAGGACTCGCCCGGCACGCGTTCATTAGGCCGGCACATTCTCCGCCCATGCCTTTCACGTTACCGCTAAGATCGTCATCTGGTCTTCCCTGTACTCAAGCGCACATCCGGCGGCAAGATCTGATGCGCTTATCGTTGAGAATGACTGGTTTCACTTTACTTCGTATTCGCATTGTAAATGAAGTTTCATAGCGCGGAACATGTTTCTATTACGTGTTGTCTTGTTGGTTCAAATGGCTCTGAGCACTATGGGACTTAACTTCTGAGGTCATCAGTCCCCTAGAACTTAGAACTACTGAAACATAACTAACCTAAGGACATCACAAACATCCATGCCCGAGGCAGGATTCGAACCTTCGACCGTAGCGGTCGCGCAGTTCCAGACTGTAGCGTCTAGAACCACTCGGCCACTCCGGCCGGCGTCTTATTGGTCCAAATACGTTCATGCAATGCTGCTGAAGTCTACATCTACATCTACACCTACATGGATACTCGGCAAATCATATTTAGGCGTCAGGAAGACGGTTCATCGAACCACCTTCACAATTCTCCATTATTCCAGTCTCGTATAGCGTACGAAGAGAACGAACACCTATATCTTTCCGTATGACCTCTGATTTCCCTTATTTTATCGTGGTGATCGTTTCTCCCTATGTAGGTCGGTGTCAAAACAATATTTTCGCATTTGGAGGAGAGAGTTGGTGATTGGAATTTCGTGAGAAGATTCCGTCGCAACGAAAAACGCCTTTCTTTTATTGACGTCCAGCCCAAATCCTGTATCATTTCTGTGACACTCTCTTCCATATTTGGTGATAATACAAAGACTGCTGTCCTTCTTTGAACTGTTTTGAAGTAATCCGTCAGCCCTATCTGGTAAGAATCCCACACCGCGCAGCAGTATTCTAAAAGAGGATGGACAAGCCTAGTGTAGGCAGTCTCCTTAGTAGGTCTGTTACATTTTCTAAGTGTCCTGTCAATAAAACGCAATCTCTGGTTAGCCTTCCCCACAGCATTTTCTGTGTGTTCCTTCCAATTTAAGTTGTTCGTAATTGTAATACCTAGGTATTTAGATGAATTTACGGCTTTTAGATTACCTGATTTATCGTGTAACCGAAGTTTAACGAATTCCTTTTAGTAATCATGTGGATGACCTCACGCTTGTCGTTATTTAAGGTCAACTGCCACTTTCGCGCCATTCAGATATCTTTTCTAAATGGTTTTGCAATTTGTTTTGATCTTCTGATGACTTTATCAGACGATAAACGACAGCGTCATCTGCAAACAACCGAAGACGGCTCCTCAGATTGTCTCCCAAATCGTTTATATAGGTAAGAAACAGGAAAGGGCCTATAACACTACCTTGGGCAACGCCAGAAATCACTTCTGTTTTACTCCATTACCTCTCTGACAGGGAATCACAAATCCAATCACATAGCTGAGACGATATTTCATAAGCACGCAATTTCAGTACGAGCCGCTTGTGTGTTACATTGTCAAAAGCCTTCCGGAAATCCAGAAATATGGAATCGATCCGAAATCCCTTGTCAATAGCACTTAACACGTCATGTGAATAGAGAGCTAGTTGTGTTTCATACGAACGATGTTTTGTAAACACATGTTGACTGTGTGTCAATAGACAGTTTTCTTCGAGGTAATTCATAACGTCTGAACACAATATATGTTCCAGAATCCTGCTGCATATCGACATTAACGATATGGGCCTGTAATTTAGTGGATTACTCCTACTACCTCTCTTGAATATTAGTCTGACCTGTGCAACTTTCCAGTCTTTGGGTACGGATCTTTCGTCGAGCGAACGGTTGTATATGATTGTTAAGTATGGAGCTAATGCATCAGCATACTTCGAAAAGAACCTAATTGGTTTTCAGTCTGGACCAGAAGACTTGCTTTGTTGCAAGTTGCTTCACTACTCCGAGGATATTTACTTCTACGTTACTCATGTTGGCAGCTGTTCTCGATTCGGATTGAGGAATATTACTTAGTCTTCTTTTGTGAAGGCATTTCGGAAGGCTGTGTTTAGTAACTCTGCGTTAGCAGCACCGTCTTCGGTAGAATCTCCATTGCTATCGCTTTTTCGTCAATGTGCAATGGCTTCTACTGTTGAGCGGTCATTGTCGCTATTTACCACTACTGTCTGCGACAGCGTTTATAGCCTCTGGCCCAGTGACGCGCAGTAGACAGTTGCGCAGCCAGCCAGTCTGCGCTCGGTCGGTTTCAGCGCGCCGTTGAGTAAACTTCCCTCATATTTGAGTGTTCTATCGTGTTTTATGTTATATCCTGGCCAGTAATGCCACCCGAGCCCGCTGCCAAAAGGTTGGCAGCATCAAAGTCCGGACGCCATCCTCATAAGAAGCGCCAGCGGGACAGGAAATCGCCGCAAGTCTGCGCGCGCCGCCGCTGGCTTCTGGTTTCTTAAGCGCTAGAGTCGCGAGCGCTAGGACGGTTCTGTATTCGCCGCTCAGTTGTATACTCGCCACCGAATTGTGTACTTGCTAGTCAGTTGTGTGTTCATCGCAGCAGAGTTGTTGTTTGTCGTCAGCCTACGCTGACCTAGCCGCTCCGACTCGAACTAGACAGATCTCTGTAGACACGGATTCACTACTGTGTTTCTGTATCTTCGTTAATAAAGATAAGTACCGACTTTTATTTAATCAGAGTGTTTGGGTTTTCATCTTTGTGTTCACTGTTCCAGCGGACCGGTCGGCCCGCTATTAAAAGTGTGGCGGTGACTTCGTAAGCCGTTTCTACAGCGAATTGTTTGTCGCTACGAACGCCGCCACAAAACTGGCGACGAGGGCTTCCGAACTCGTGTGCAGGGCTGGTTCAACTTGTTTCTGGTTATACTAATTATAGCGATAAAATTTTGGGGGCTGGTTTAATTTGTGTTCACTATGTCTGCCGAATTAGAACAGTTGATCTTGTTACAGAGTCAGCAAATACAAAGTCTGGTGGAAGCAATCGCCAAACAAGCGGCTAATCCTCCAACACAAAAGGAACAAGCACAGGCAGCACCACCTTTCCGTGCTTTTGATGCATCAAGAGAAGAATGGCGAGAATATTTCGCGCAGTTGCAGGCGCAGATGACAGTCTACAAAATCACAGGTACTGAGCGGCAGCTTTATTTAATTTCCACTGCAGGCGTGGACGTCTATCGACTACTTTGTAAGTTGTTCCCGGAATCCCAGCCAGAAGCTTTAGACTATGACGTTGTTGTTAACAAGCTTGCTGAGTATTTCGAGTCGCGAGTTCATGTGGCAGCAGCCAGATTCAAGTTCTTCAGATTAAAGAAACTGCCACATCAATCTAATAAATAGTGGTTAACAGATTTACGGGGCCTCACCCGTCAGTGCCGATTTAATTGTGTGTGTGGAGCTTCCTACAGTGATGTCATGTTACGAGACGCTATTACTCAAAACATTGCAGATTCTCGTATTCGTGCTGCTATCTTAAAGTTGCCTGACCCGTCATTAGAGACTGTGATGAACATCATTGAAGCCCAAGATACTTTTGACTATGCTGAGTGTGAGTTAGATCAGCGATGTATTTCTCAAATTGCCTGTGCTAAGTAAGTTCTGTCACGCCCGCGGCCCCACCGGCAGAGTCAGGCTGTAAACACTAGCCAGCCGCGTCATGTTAAACACATTCGTCAGCCGCGTGTGCAAAATGATAGAGTTAAGTCTTGCCCTAAGTGTGTTCTTGCTCATCCTCGTGAACGTTGCCCGTTAAGAAACGCGGTTTGTCACTTTTGTCAAAGGAAAGGACACATCCAGACTGTTTGTTTGCGTAAACGCAAGAACAATTCTAGTGCTGCCCAGCCCATGGATATTCATGTTCTTCAAAGCCAGCCCGCCCAGAAGGTCGCGTTTAAAGACTCTTCCACGGTTCGTGTGGGTAATAAACTTGTTCGCAATAAGCCACCCACCCAGCCCTCTGCTATGCGACCCAAGCGTAATTCAAACGCTGTAAAAAGTAATGTACAGACTGCAAGTGAAGCGGGAGTTGTTGTTCCACCTGCCCAACCCACGAGTTGTCGTAAGCAGCGAACACGCGCTAAACGCGCTGATTTTGTGTCTTCCGCCTCCACTGCACCGATCCAGAGACAGTGTAATAAACTATTTGTGAAGCTACGCATCCAGGATAAGACCTTCAATTTTCAATTAGACACTGGTGCGTCTGTGACTCTCATAAATAGTGCTACGTATGCGGCTATCGGCTGCCCTAAACTTTCAGCGGCAAAACATTCTTTGGCTACTTATAGTGGAGAACAAATTCCTGTGTTAGGTGTATGTAGCGTGCCAGCCACATTCCGTGGCAATACAAAAACAGTTTCATTCACAGTGCTCCGCGCTACAGACAGTGTAAACATTTTCGGATTAGACTGTTTTGACTTGTTTGGCCTGTCTATCCAAGACAATGTGTTGCAAATTAATTCTGTTGTTGTTCCTCAAGACAGCATAACCGATTTGTGTAAACAATACAGTGACATATTTAAAGACGAACTAGGTTGTGCTGCGAACTTTGCCGCTCATATTACGTTAAAAGATAATGCTCAGCCTCGATTTTTTCGTGCTCGTCCAGTGCCTCACGCCCTCCGGGCACCTGTAGCAGATGCACTTCGTCGTTGGCAAAACAACGGTGTTATTCAACCCGTTTCAGCGAGCCAGTGGGCTTCTCCCTTAGTTATTATAAAGAAACCGTCTGGCAAGTTACGTTTGTGTGCTGATTTTAAGTCGACAGTTAATCCTCAGACTGTCATTGATTCTTTTCCTTTGCCTAGACCGGACGAGCTGATGGATAAGTTAGGGGAAGCTCGTTTCTTTTCCAAAATTGATCTCCGTGAAGCATATTTGCAATTGCCCCTCGACGAACAATCACATCAGTATTTTGTCATAAACACGTCGTTGGGGTTGTTCCGTTTTTTGCGTTTGCCTTTTGGTTGTGCGTCAGCTCCAGCTGTTTTTCAGCGTTTTTTGTCACAACTTCTGGCTAATGTGCCATCGTGTTGCAACTATTTAGACGATATTGTTGTGTCCGGTCGGACGCCTGCTGAACATTTCCGTAATTTGGAGTGTTTGTTTAAAGTGTTGTCTCAGGCAGGCCTACGTTGCAACATCGATAAATGTTCATTTTTCCTTACGGAGATGGAGTATCTGGGACATGTTATTAATGCTCAAGGCATTCATCCCTCCCAGTCACATTTGGCAGCTATTCGTGATTTGCCCGCCCCTCGCAATCTGCATGAATTGCAAGCAGTTCTTGGCAAATTGACGTATTATATTAGGTTTATACCTAATGCATCACAGATTGCTGCACCGTTGCATCGTCTCCGCCGTAAGAATGTTCCGTTTGTGTGGTCAGCTGATTGCCAATCAGCCTTTCAGCAGCTTAAAGAGGCTTTATTGAATGATCGTTGTCTGGTCCATTACGACCCTAACAAGCCTCTGGTGTTAGCTTGTGATGCCTCTTCTTTCGGCCTCGGTGCTGTGTTGTCTCACCGAGTCGGTAACATCGAACGTCCTATTGCGTTCGCATCTAAATTGCTAAACAAAGCTCAGTGTAATTATAGCCAATTGGACAAGGAAGCGTTGGCTATTGTGTTCGGTGTCACAAAATTCCATCACTACCTCTATGGTAGACCATTCTATTTAGTAACAGATCACAAGCCCCTGACGTCACTGTTTCATCCGTCTAAACCAGTTCCTCAGCGGACAGCTCAGAGACTACAACGTTGGGCGCTTTTGTTATCACAATACCAGTATGAGATACTGTATCGCCCTACAGCTCAGCATGCAAACGCTGACGCGCTTTCTAGATTGCCGATTGCTGCGGATGATGTCTTCGATTCCTCTGACGACTCTTGCCATCAGATTGACGCCGATGAGCATCAATCCCTCCGGGATTTTCCGATTGATTATCGTCAGGTGGCACGTGAGACAGCTACGGATCCTCATCTGAGTTTACTATTACGTTTTGTTCAACGTGGTTGGCCGTCCAAGGCAAAGGACATATCGGATCCTGTGGTTCGTCGCTATTATCCGCAACGTCATCTGTTGTCTGTTTCGCACGGAGTTTTGCTGTTACGCACCGAGAATGACCAGCTTCGTGTAGTGGTTCCCCAAGTGCTCCAATCCAAGGTCCTCGACTTGTTGCATCAAGGTCATTGGGGAGTGGTCCGCACCAAGCAGCTTGCCCGCCGTCATTGTACATGGATCGGCATTGATAAGCAGATTACGCAGATGTCTACAGATTGTTCGACGTGTGCCGAACACCAAGCTGCTCCGCCTCAACGCTATTTTGAGTGGGCACGCCCTGCCGGTCCCTGGCAGCGAGTACATATTGATTTCACTGGTCCATATTGGAATTCTCGTTGGCTCATCGTGATAGATGCATTTAGTAATTTTCCGTTTGTTGTGCCCATGCAGTCTACAACGTCTGCACAAACTATACAGGCGTTGACTTCAATTTTTTGTATTGAGGGTCTCCCAGAAGTTTTAGTGTCTGACAATGGTCCACAATTTACCTCTGCTGAATTTGAAAGTTTTTGTTCTGCCAATGGCATTCGCCATGTTCTTACTCCGCCGTTCCACCCTCAATCGAATGGTGCAGCGTAACGTTTTGTACGCACATTCAAGGATCATATGGCCCGCCTTCGTGCTACGCACTCTCGTCAGCAGGCCCTCATCACGTTCCTGTCGTCGTACCGGACCACGCCACGCGACGGCCCTTCGCCTGCGGAGCTTCTCCACGGCCGTCGTCATCGCACCCTACTACGGTTGTTGCACCCCCCGGATCGACCCGCCGCTTCTGAGCATCGCACGCGTTTTCAGCGCAACGACGCCGTTTTTTTTCAGAGTTTATCACGGTCGCAGTCGTTGGGAACGTGGTACCGTGATAAGTGTCCAGGGTCGCGGTTTTTATACTGTTCAAGGTGCTACTGGGGTGCACAGGAGGCATCAGAACCAGTTGCGCCGCGCTGGCCGCCCGGATTCTGCCGCTCGTTCTTTGTCCACAGATTTGGTCTGCGGCGGGTTCCAGCCGCGCCTTCCGACTTCGCTGCCGCCCCCAGGGCAGCAGCAGCAGCCGTCGCCGCTACCACGCCGACAGCCCGTCCCGTTGATGCCTCCCGTGCAGCTTCATTCGGGAGCGCCCCAGGTGGTCGCTCCGGCGCCTGCGGTCCCTCTTCAGTCGCCACCGCCTTCGGAGCTGGTGGACGTCGACCCCTCAGCCGGGCCGCCTTCCCAAGCGGTGGCTGTGCAGCCTGTCCTGCAGCCGCTTTCCTTGGGCACCCCCAAGGAGTCTGACACCGCAGCGCCTTGTCCGGCGCCCACTCAGCAGCCGTCGACGCAGCGTCAGGAGACGCTGCCTCTCTTCGTGGGTCCCGACGCCCCGTCGCGTCCAGTACCAGAAGCTGCGCCCGTGGTCACAGGCGTGCACCCTGACCTCGGTTTTCAGTCGGTGTTTCCCGAGGCCCCGCGCAGTCAATGCTGGGGTGCGGACCGGGGACTGCCATCGACAACAGTCTCCGCCCCGGTCTCTTCTGCTACGCCTGCGGCCAGACCCCTCCCCCGCCGTCGACGCTCGCCACGTCATTATTCAACGACGGTGCGGTGATTTGGGGGGGGGGGGGAGGAGTGTTATATCCTAGCCAGTAATGCCACCCGAGCCCGCTGCCAAAAGGCTGGCAGCATCAAAGTCCGGACGCCATCCGCATAAGCAGCGCCAGCGAGACAGGAAATCGCCGCAAGTCTGCGCGCGCCACCGCTGGCTTCTGGTTTCTTAAGCGCTGGAGTCGCGAGCGCTAGGACAGTTCTGTATTCGCCGCTCAGTTGTATACTCGCCACCGAATTGTGTACTTGCTAGTCAGTTGTGTGTTCATCGCAGCAGAGTTGTTGTTTGTCGTCAGCCTACGCTGACCTAGCCGCTCCGACTCGAACTAGACAGATCTCTGTAGACACGGATTCACTACTGTGTTTCTGTATCTTCGTTAATAAAGATAAGTACCGACTTTTATTTAATCAGAGTGTTTGGGTTTTCATCTTTGTGTTCACTGTTCCAGCGGACCGGTCGGCCCGCTATTAAAAGTGTGGCGGTGACTTCGTAAGCCGTTTCTACAGCGAATTGTTTGTCGCTACGAACGCCGCCACAAAATTTTACGTGCGCTAAATTGTGACTCAGTGGTTCATGTGGTATTCTGCGTGTTCTGTGAGTTTTATCGTACAGGATGAAACACTTGGAAGGCGCCAAGTTTGAGCCGTGGGTTTTTCTGGCGTCACTAAGTTGTTGGCTTGCCTGCCCGTGAGTGGCAGCAGCAGCGCTAATCGATAAGAGCACTGTCGTACTGTCTTTGGAGCGACCGTTAGTATTTCCAGATCGTCTTGTGTCGGGAGTTCAGTCGGGACGGAGCAGCAGAGAGGTCCAGACAGCCGTTACTCGCCCGACCGCTGCCGACACACGTGAGTCGGGATGGCCTTGGTTGGTCGTTCGGTCGGTCGTCTCATCGGACGACGTGTATTTGGTCGCTGACCGCTTCTGTGTTTTCCATGTGTGTGTCGACAGGTGATTCGTCCTTGTTGTGCCACAGTCACTGGTTTAAGTATTATTCGAGTTGTTTTGTGTTTTCCTGGAGCCATGGGCGTGGGGCCAGGCCGGGACGCTGGTGGCGCGCACGCGCTGTCGGATCTTGAGGCGCTAACTGCGAGAGTGACAAAGTTTGTTGCCCACCGAACGTGGACGCTGAGATTGAGTGATAACTTCAACTATTGTGACATCTCTTCGTTAATTTGCGGGTTGTTGCTCCCTGGGCTGTTGGGGCTAGCAGCAACGCATAATATGCTGGAGTCGGCGGAATCTTTCAGCTGTCTTCCTATATTGTGATTAACCTAAATTGACTGTTACTTGCCAGTGAAGTGCACCAGCGGTAGTTTCTGCCCTGTGGCTGTTAACGCCTCAGTTACCTGCCCTGGTCATTAGCGTAGTTTTTCCGGCAGTGTGTCTTTCCTCGTCGTGTTGATGCTGTCCGGCACGGCGTGTAGTTCGACAGCCTTTTAAGTTGTTTGGTGCATATTTGCTTAGAGTGGTTATTGTTCCCTTGGCTGTTTTTAAACGCCTATTTCTAAAGACGTAGTGCTGCTCGTATCCTCGTCCTCGGTTGATATTTTCCATAGTTGTGCCGTTGGTCGGACGGAAGTGCATCGGTTAAATTATTGGTAAGTCCTTGGACAGTCCCTAGTTTGGGTTGCCATCCGATTATTTAACTTCAACTGCTTGCTGCCTGTCTCACCTCACGTCAGGCCGACCCTTGGAACACTTCTGAGCACCACTTGTTCTGTTTGTTTTAGATTCTGATTTTCATTTTAGTTTGAAGTATTGTGCGAGGCCTTCGGCAGTATATTAATTCAGTTCTTTTAAAATTTTACATAAAGGCCTTCAGCCGTGTTAAATTAAAATTTTGAAGATTTATTTTATTTTTAAAAAAATTTATTCCCTTAAAATTTGTTCTATCTGAAATTGTTTGTAATCCAGGCCCTAAGCCATTAGTTGTTCTATGTGTTAAGTGTGGCCTTCAGCCGAGGATTTACGTGAACCCCTTTTAAGAATGCCTTCAGGCGTGTGTATTCTTTAAAGGAAATTTTTTTTAAGAAGGAAGGGGTTTATTTTAAATTGTTTGTCTGACTTCTTGTTTAGGCCTTCAGCCGTTGTTTAAAAATTTGTTTGTGGCCTTCAGCCGTGCAGTAAGTTAATATTTCTTTAATTAGGCTTTCAGCCGTTCTTTTACACCCAGCACAATACATTTTTTAAGAAAATGAAGAATCATTCGGTGTATGCACTACCCTCTCTAATTCTGCAATGAGAACTGATGACTGAGCTGCTAGAGTATTCTAGTTCTTCTCATTCAGTTTCATTTTTTTATTTCGTCGATAATATCCTCCCATTCTTTATGTGGGTTTCATAAGGGGAAAGGGAAGACGAGATGCCACTGGACTTTTAAGAACCATCGGCCAAAGATACATAGAAAAGGGCAAATAAGTGTATGCTGTCTTTATAGTCCTCGAAAAGGCCTTTGATAGAGTGCAGTGAGATAAGCTGTTAGATATCTTGAAAAATAAGGCAGTAAAGCGGAAAGAGAGACGATTGATCGCAAATCTGTACCTGAATCAGAAAGCTCGGGTACGAATAGGTAATGGGATCTCTGAAGACAGCAAGACTGGGAGAGGTGTTAGACAGGGCTGTTGTCTCTCACCGATCCCATTTAACATCTGTCCGGAGAAAGTACTGGAAAACTGTTTGGATGGGACAAGAGGCGTCAGAATAGGTGGGTGGAAAATAATTGGTTGTAATATCGCCATCTTTGTATGCATACCCTTCATGTGATAAAACTTCTAAGTGTGTGAGTTGTGCGTTACATTATGTGCATATATATACAAAAAAGTGTGTTATACAGTTTTCGATGTTGCAAGATTATAAACGACCTGCACTGGAACGTAATGGCGCGGATTTTTCATTGTAAGTAATCGAAACATTTTCCATTCAATAATAATAATTTGTTTAAATCACTGAAAATCACCGTGAGGCACAATTACAATTAAAAAGACGTTGTCTCACATCTTGTTTTGGTTGTATGACATCACCACCCCAAGGAAGTTTCGTCAGGTGGGGAAACAAACCACGAAATGTAATGTAAAACGTGAAATAGCAGTCTGAAGATCAACCCATCGGTTCGAAACCGGTAACGGCGCTGTTTAAATAAATAAATAGCATTGTAAAATGTGGCTGGTTGCTGTAATCTTCTGTGTAAGAGTCAACCTATATTTTGTACACAGCCACGGGCTCAATATGTCAGTCTTTGACAAAATAGCATGAATTTATAAGAATTGCAGATGACATGGCGATCCTCGCCGGAAATCAAGAGACGCTGACTCAAATGCTAAATGACCTGAATGAAGCCTGTGCAACATTGGTATGAAAATTGATAAAAAGAAAACCAAAAGCATGGTCATAGGCCTAAAGAAAAGAAAAATGAAAATTAAGTTGGGGTCTCAAATCGTGAAACGGGTAAGAGCATTCAAGTATTTGGGAAGTTGTATTAAAGAAGACATGGATTGCCAACAAGATATCAAAGTGAGAATGGCTCTGGCGAAAGAGGCATTTCAAAAGCAGAGAAGACTCCTAAGTAGTAGTTTAAACAAGGAATTAAGGAAGCGACTGGTTAAGCGCTTAATATGGCCTTGTATGGAGCAGAAACGTGGGCTTTGAGAAAGCAGGATGAAAGAGAATTGAAGCTTGTGAAATGTGGATATGGTGCAGAATGGAGAAGATCAGCTGGACTGATAAAATCAGGAATGAAGAAGTACTGAGGAGAGTTGGAGAAGAACGGAGGATGATGTTGACGGTGAGGAACAGGAAACTGAACTGTATAGGCCACAATCTAAGAAGACATTGCCTTCTAGTAGGGACAATTGAAGATTTCGTTCCGGGAAAGAGAGGGAAGGGCAGAAAAAGGTTCAAGATGGTGGATGGTGTCAGCAGACCACAAGGAGGTTACCAAAGAATGAAGAGGAACGCAGAAGACAGAGAAGCATGGAGGTCTACGCAGTCAAAACCAGCTGCAAGGCAGACAACCCAATGATGGTGATTCTTTGTGTAAATTTTAATTCCTCAAATCACGAAGTACTATGCAACTGCATTGCCGAGAATACGTTGTATTCCCCATGCGATTTCGTTTCGTCCATTGCAAGTTTTTGTACAAAAGTCACGAAGTTTTTCCGAAATCGTTACTCATAGCTATGTGCCCCATAATTGATGCAATCTTTATCGATACTTTGAAGTTTCAAATGGTTCAAATGGCTCTGAGAACTATGGGACTTAACATCTGAGGTCATCAGTCCCCTAGAACTTAGAACTACTTAAACCTAATTAACCTAAGGACATCACACACATCCATGCCCGAAGCAGGATTCGAACCTGCGACCGTAGCGGTCGCGCAGTTCCAGACTTGAGCGCCTAGAACCACTTGGCCACACCGGCCGGCTTTGAAGTTTCACCAAACCGAAACGTGATCACCTCACAGAGTAGAACTAAAATAACCGTGTATTACTGATTATATATCACGAAAATAAATAGAATTTCTTATTACTCAGTTTTCGGTGCAGAGACATCTTGAGTGTTTTTCCGTTTCAAATATGACAGTTCAAATATGACCGTCCCAGAGTGGCAGAGAATCATTTTCTGGTAGTTGTCAAACTAGATAGTTAAGAGTCAGCCAAGGACACAACAACTAGATTCCTATGCCTCTTATGTTGAGACTGTAACATAAAATGTGAAAACATTCTAAAACAGACGACAGCAGAATATGCTATTAAACTTTACGACGATAAGGTCAAACTGACAACCTTCTTTACAGGTCGCCGCCGTAGGTTGTTTACTGACATCTGGATGCGACCACTGGCCACATATGCCATCTGCAAGAAGAAATCGGGGATATTAAAGTTGATGGTTTGCCGATGATTACAGTTGTAGCACTTACCATTTCTCTAAAAAGATTATCGAGGTGTGTGTGTGTTAGAAAAGTCTCTGTAGACAGAGCACTGAGACAATTCATGTTTGTTGTCCATCTTTAACGAACTCGACGTGAAATCCTAACCTTCCTTTTTACTGTGTTTCTGAATTCCTAAGAGACCAAACTGCTGAGGTCATCGGTCCCTAGACTTACACACTACTTTAAACTAACTTACGCTAAGGACAACACGCTCACCCATGCCCGAGGGAGGAGTCGAACCTCCGGCGGGAGGGGCCGCCCAATTCGTGACATGGCACCTCTAACCGAGCAGCCACTCCGCGCGGCCCTTTTTACTGCGGAGCTGTTCTGGTAGTAAAGAAAACACTCAATTACACTTCAGGCTAAATTGTTGTGTAAATGCCTTAGCCAAACTTTGGAAGTGCGCGATGTTTTCTCGCAGGGTACAAAATAAACATGTTGTGCCTCTCCAGGCGGAAAGTAGATCTGTAGTTCGCTGGCATTCAAATTAACTTCGTTACGCTCTAGCGCACAGTTAGCCCACACAGCAGTGTAATGCGGAGCAGGCCACGCAAGATATCTTATTTCAGCGGAGTGAATTACCGTCATCGTGGACTTCGGATGGCGCAATTTGGGATTAGCAGACATTACTCATAATGGATTGTCATCGTTTTCCTTGATTTCTGAGAGGCTTTCTATACAGTCCCTCGGTGTTACATAGTTGACAAAAAACGTGATTACGGAATTTTCGACCAGACTTGTAACTGTATATAAGAATCCTTACCAGATACAATTTTGGGAGGTTGTTCAGAGCTATTTTCTGAATACTTCAGTATAAAGAATCGGTGGCCTATGATGGCCTGTTACACAGTTATAATGGAAGCATGATTTTTTTGTGGTTGTTACAATAATCACCTTTGAGTTTGTGAAAATACCCTCACAACAGTGGAAAAGCCTGTAATATGCATCCATTCTAACACGAAAGGATCCGGTTTCTAGTAGGTGCCAACGTACAGGTGTAAAGATTCTGTAACATGGTTGCTGTTGCTGCAGGAACAATTTAGCAAAGTGTCGTGCCGCTCTTGCATTGCACTCAGTGAGACAACACGCGAGGTCCATACGACCAACCCTTCATCAGTGAACCTCTCCATAGTACTGCTGTGTACCACTCTTAGTGTACAACTAAAACTCCGGAAAGGCGACAGAATCGAGAAGTACCGAATACAGTTTGAGGGCAGAGAGTAAAGAGGGCATTACTGCTGAAACTTCCTGGCAGATTGAAACTATGTGCTGGACCAGGACTTGAAATTAGACCCTCTGCCTTTCACAGAGAAGTGTTCTAACGGCTGAACTATAAAAGCACGACTGACAAGCCGCCCTCGGAGCTTTACTTGCGCCAGTACTTCGTTCTTGAAACAATCTATTAGGCTATCACTAAGCAATGTCCCACAACATCTTTTCTACTAGGAGTGTTGTAAGTGTGTGGGTGTTATGTTGACGAAAGTTGTGCAACAGATTGATCTGACAAGTACCCTTTGGTTCCTGCAGGAAGCAATTTCCACCCCCCACTCCTACGGAAGTCAGACAGATGCTCCTAACGCACCAAGAAGAAATGCCTCAAAAACTTTCAGCAATAAGTATCTTCTGGAGTCGTCCACTATAAGGAAAAGACACAAAAATATTCTATTTTATTACGTAACGCCAATTGGCATGGTACACCCATCAGATAACCAGTCCACCATGATGCCACTCAATGTTTGCTCGCAGGTGCTTACTAATACTCTGTCTATGTTCACACCACACATTAAACGTTTAATCGCGAGTGACTCAATATACAGTATTATTCCGATTTACTAGCGACAGAGGTGCTGTCTCAGTGCAGTACTGAGTAGAGACTTTGTTCCTTGCTCTCTGCATACATGCGTGAGCGCACTCGCTCCCGCTACGTATTTCCGCTTCAAGAGTGCCACCAGAACAACCCCTCTCCACGCAAAAAGCGAAAGGGTATATCACCTGCTGTCTTTCCCTCACTCCTCTGGCTCATTGCATCAGAAATAGTCCGCCAATGAGCGTTACTCTTACAAAGAGGAGAATGGCGCTCCGTTTAAGCCGACCAGTCCGGAAAAATATATAATCTGCATTAGGCGTTAACTGTCCACCTGTGAGAACTCTGAAACTGCGCACTAGGTCCATCAAAAAATGCGTATGCTGGGTCTCTCCCAAACAATACAATGGGTTTTGCTTTTAAGGTGAACACGCGGGCCATTATCCCATTTCTCTGGCAACTGGATTGTTGGCTGGCCAGCGCAGCTGCATGCTAACTCACCCTCCTACAGACTTACCAGCAGGCTGGTTGCCTCTGCCGAACAAAAACTCCTGTGGCTGTCGTGTCTTGAATGTTTGTGTACGCCAGCCTCGACTTTTTAATCTCAGTGCGCACTTGCGATTTATGAATTAGATTTGCATTTTGATTAAATGGAAATATGTAAAATTGACTCTACCCTATCGAGTTTGGGCTCGAATGAATCGTCTTGATGTGGAGAATGCAATGGCAAGGTCAGAGTATGTAAGAAATGAAGGTCAGGAGACTACACCACCTTACAGTGTTATTCTTGCAAGACATACTGGACAATATCTGTTAAGTTTCAAAGGTATAAGATGAGATACTGCTGGGTTGTGAGTCGTGTGTGGATAGCTCAAACGGTAGAGCACTTGCCTGTGAAAGGCTAAGATCCCAGGTTCCAGTTCCCATTGGACACACTCTTCTAACGTGCCAGGAAGTTTCACACCAGCGCACACTCCGCTGGGAAGTGAAAATTCGTTCCATGCATTACTGTTGTCAACAGGAAATGCCCTGAGGAAATGAAATAACTTTGATTCCAAGCAAGGCATACACGAATTATTGTTGATATTTACACCATTGTGCGGATATTTTCAGGTCAATACAGACACAAAGATAAATAACGATAAGAAATCGCTGGCCGGTGTGGCCGAGCAGTTCTAGGCACTTCAGTCTGGAACTGCGCGACCGCTATGGACGCAGATTCAAATCCTGCTTCGGGCATGGATGTGAGTGATGTCCTTAGGTTAGTTGGTTTAAGTAGTTCTAAGTTCTAGGGGACTGATGACCTCACGTGTTAAGTCCCATAGTGCTCAGAGCCATTTGAACCATATTTGATAAGAAATCAAATGAAATGCAGTTACTCTCCAACAAGCCAACGGAGGCCATGACTGTCTTATGACAACATAGAAAACATCCTAGAAAAGCCTCCGAAATTTTGTCAGTGGATTCCAGTGTCATTTTATAAACCTTAAAATCAAATTCTGAAACTAGCAATTGAGTATGTATTGCACACAAATAGTCGAAAACGTATTTTCTTATTTTCATGAGCAATGACTAGACACAATCACTACCAATAAGCGTTTTGCAATGAGTGTTTAGAGCGGTAGTAAGAAGTGGCGGGTACTGACAAGGCAGTCTCACCAATTAATGATTACGGATTTGTATTTTTTCCACAGAGTGTACGGCACTGAAAAAAAAGTGTCTTAATGTTCCGTAGTCTAAAATAAAATCGACGTACAAGTCCTTTATGTGCAAAATTACAATAAAAGTAATTATTTAGCGAGTATGTCCTGCGGCCCGTGGTGAATACGTCGAGGTTCTGCTTCATGGATCCATCTTTAAGTCTACCAAGAGATTCTGACGAATTTTTTAATGTAAATATTCTTCGTAGTGGTTCGTAGCCAATAGTCTTACAACACTCATTTCTGTCCGTTTCTCCTTGGTGGTTTTCTGATAATTTCTGATACGCTGAAGCTAGAATTCGTTTCCTTCTCTCTGAAACTTTGTAATAGGTAATGCTGAGCTTTTGCAAGTATTCATTCGGCACACAACGAGAGATTTTGTTTCAATTGAGAAACGTCGAACGGGTATCTGATAGGGGCTTGGAATTGGCTACTTATGGTAACCTTCCTAGTTTACTTCGATTCACGTTACTAAATATCTTGATGACGGAGAAAATGTTCATCTTACACTTTCATATTTTGTGATTAACGAGCGATTATCTCAGATCCCTCACTTTTGTTAGCTTAGTAAACGACATCGTCCAAAACAATGCCTTTAAGCGGCGGACAAATTATTAATAACTTGACTGTTGTTTGGTGGTTGCCTAACACCTGGAATCTTACACTGGCTCTAATCACATCCAGGTTAGTTAGTTGAATTATTTTAAGGGTTGTCTGCGTGAAAATTGGGGACATTCATTCTTCTGATCTAAGGCTTCTTAGAAGCAGTCTGACAATGAAAACCTAGACCCCTTAGCTCTTGTCGGAAGTTCCGTCACGGCGTCTGCACCTGAGTTACAAGGCAACTCCTCTGCAAGAAGTGACACGTAGGTCTGATATTTGATGCATGCAATATGCTACTATACCAGCAACCTAAAGCGGAATAATAGCTATGGGAGAAATATGAAGAAATCTAAAATGTAATAGCTGTCGGGAAGACAGATTTCACATCTAGAAAAGTTAACGTAGTTACCGGAAAATTTAAAAGCAAATAGGAGTTCCATGTTGAAACTGGCGTCGATGTGAACGATAGACCGAATGCAGTAATTAGAGACTGAATTTGACAGAACTGTGAAATACTTGCTATCAGGAAGGCAGAAGGGACAGATAATGGAATTTATGAAATCAGTGGTGGAAGTGGATATCTAAATATTATTCAAGTTTTTTTGTAGAATCTGTAAGACTGGAGGCATACTATTGGATTTGCAGAAGACTTTCACTCAAACACTAGACATTAGCAAGGGTGGATAAGTGCGAGAAATATCGCTCAACCACCTTGAAAACGTTAAGTGATTAGAGATGTTTGAAATCATGAGAATAATGAGTATAAACTCTAGAGAAATACGGGTAATAAGCAATAAGTACAACGAAAAAGGGGAAACATTAAGAAGGGAAAATCAAAAGAGACGTACTGCAATCAAAAATTCCTTAAAGCAGGGATACATTTTCCTTACAACACTACTGCCCTCATGAAACTGAGAAAGAATTATAGGACCTGTTGAATGGAGGGAACTGTACATATCCTAAGAGTACATATAGAGATCGGAGAATTAAAGGTCAGCAGAAATGACGTTATACGAAAAAGAAGCCTTTCGTGATGGAATTGCTATAGGCGAGGCAGAGCGCATGGCATTCAAGGATCTGAAGGGATTTGTAAAAGGTAGGGGGGGGCGGAGATCCAGGCCAGATGGGCGTAACAAAGGATAGGGCAGATGAGGGATTTATAGGTGTGGAGTATGGTGGAGGGGTCCAGACCCCATGTACGGCCAGATAGGAGGTTGAGGAGACGGAGTCGGGAGTGTGCCTTGGCTTGGAGTGTCCGGAGATGGGGGGTCCAGGAGAGGCGACGGTCGAGGGTGACGCCAAGGTACTTAAGGGTGGGGGCGAGGGAGATAGGACAGCCATAGATGGTTGGATAGAAATCGAGGAGGCGGAAGGAAGGGGTGGTTTTGCCTACAATGTTTGCCTGGGTTTTGGAGGGATTGACATTGAGCAACCACTGGTTGCACCAAGCGGTGAACCGGTCAAGATGGGATTGGAGAAGGTGCTGGGAGCGCTGCAGGGTGGGGGCAAGGGCAAGGAAGCTGGAGAAGGTGACGGCGGCGGCATGTCCGCCGTATACAAAAGGTACAGAAGGGGGGAGAGGACGGAGCCTTGGGGCACCGGCGAAGGGAAAAAAGGTGTAGGAATCCGTGTTATGGATGGTGATGTAGGAAGGACGGTGGGATAGAAAGGAGCCGATCAGACGGACGTAGTTAATGGGAAGGGCGAATGTCTGGAGCTTGAAGAGGAGACCGGAATGCCATACGCGGTCATAAGCACGTTCGAGGTCCAGGGAGAGGAAGATTGTGGAGCGACGGGAATTAAGCTGTTCGGAAAGAAGATGAGTGAGGTGAAGGAGAAGGTCATCGGAAGAGAAGGACGGCCGAAAGCCACACTGAGTAACGGGAAGGAGGCGGTGCTGGCGGAGATGCTGGTGGATGCGTCGGGTGAGGATAGATTCCAGGACCTTGCTGAAGACCGAGGTAAGGCTGATGGGACGGTAGAAGGAGACAGCGGACGGCGGTTTGCGAGGTTTAAGGAACATCAGGATACGGGAGGTTTTCCACATGTCGAGGTAGTAACCGGTGGACAAGACTACATTGTAGAGCCTGGCCAGAGTGGAGAGGAAAGAGACAGGAGCTTCACGAAGGTGACGGTAGGTGACACGATCGTGGCCAGGAGCGGTGTTGCATGTTGTGCGGAGTGTAGCAATGAGATCCTGTGTAGTGATAGGGGCATTGAGTTCCGTGTGTACAATGTTGTCCAAGTACTGGAAACCAGGTGCGAGGGGAGGGACAGAGGTGTCAGTTCGATCGTGGACATCCGGGAAGAGGGAGTAATCGAACTGGGGAGAGGTAGGAGGCAAAGTGATTGGCCTTACGAAGGGTGTCAGGGAAGGGGTGATCAGCATGGAGAAGAGGATAGTAGGGGGAGGGTTTAGTTCCCGTAAGGCGACGGAAGGCTGACCAGAACTTGGACGAGTTTATAGGTAGGGTAGCATTTAAACGGGTGCATGTCTGTCGCCAGTCCCGGCGTTTCTTAGCCGCTTTCTAAACTGTTGCTATGGTGGCCTTATATAGCCCATAGACGGCTTCCGATTGGTCCGTAATCACGTAATGGTGTCGTAGATGGTGTCAACGTCTGCGCTGGTGGCGCCACCGCCACGGTAGTAGCGTAAACTTTGCAACGAATATCTCTGCCTCTTCTTTGCAGGGAGAACTCGCTTCCATGCAACCTTTAAGATTATATCCGCCGCCAAGGTTGATGATCTTCGTGCACATTCTTACTTCTACAGCGTTTCTGATTATTGAATCCCAATATGCAGGAGCCTAGGACAAAACGTTTGTTTCTACAAACAGTATTTGTGTTTATTCGTGAGGCTGTGCTTGGCAGCTGCAGATCTCTCCAATGCTAGATTGCTAATATGCCCTTGATATTCAGCACAGCTGCCGGAAACTGTACGGATGGCCTGACCGATGTAATTGCTTCCGCACTCACAAGGGATGTTGTAAACCCCTGTGATCCCGAGGCCGAAACTCCGTCTCCTCACGAATTTTATTTTTTGATTGTATGTGTCACCGCACTGCACTGAATGGGCCACTGTTTCACAAAAGTAAAGTTGCAGAGATATTCGTCGCAACGTATACGTTACTACAGGACAGATTGCGCCCCCAACGCAGACGTTGGCACTATCTGTGAGAGCACTTGCGTAATTACCGATCAATCAGAAGACATTTATGAGCTATATAAGGCCACAACAGCACCAGTTTAGATAATTGTTCCTGACGAAGATGATGGAAGCAGTAGTCGGACGTTTGAGGCTTTACCCTGAACTGAGGTAGCAATAAATTTGAAAATCTTTTATGCAAAAATTAGAGTATTGACAAACAAAAGGGTGCTGAAAATTAAGTGGACTGTTAAGATAACAAATGAGGAAGTACTTTGCAGATCTGAAGAGGAAACGAACATGTGGGAAATAGTAGATACATCAATGAACAGGATGATAGGATACTTTCAAGGCTTAAGTTAATAAAATTCGTGATACTGGAGGGAGCAGTAGAGGACAACAACTGTAGAGTAAGACAGAGGCTGAACTGAAGGGCGTCTCAGGATGAATAGCAAATATTTTAGGAGGTGCTAATATAAAATAATTGGGATAAAATATTGCACGTAAGATATGTCCAAGTATTATTGGTTACAGAGAAACAGATATTAGAATGTAACTCAAATAAGCACTTACAGAAAGTAAAAAAGAAAGAAATAAAAAAACTCACTTTCGACTTAATACTTTCGAATCCCTGTGGCCGAGCGGTTCTAGGCGCTTCAGTCTGGAACCGCGCTGCTGCTACGGTCGCAGGTTCCAATCTTGCCTCGGGCATGGTTGTGTGTGACGTCTTTAGGTTAGTTACGTTGAAGTAGTTCTAAGTCTAGGGGACTGATGACCTCAGATGTTAAGTCCCATAGTGTTTAGAGCCATTTGAACCATTTTTGAACTTTCGAATGACTATACCAAATGTAGATGCTCCGAGATCATCTTGGCGTTCTTCAACCGTCCCCACGGGCAAAAATCTAGAGAGGACCTTAGTGGGCAAGAAATATGACCATTTATACAGATCCATCTTCCGGGGAATATTAGGTTTACACTACGTGTCACCTGACGACTACAATGTGTCGTACCCACCATTGTAGTCAAATGAACCTGTTCCAACTAAACTGAAAGTTCATTTTTAAGAAAGCGGGGCCCTGTTACGATACAGTAATATAACAGGCCCAGTCAACATTCTCTGTCATGCGACACCACACATTTACAGAGAAGCGTTCTCGAAAATGTGCCTCCACAAAGGAATGTCGATTTTCGTCGGTCCACCGATGTGAGTTACAAGTGTTGTTGATACTGTCGGGAGTGAAAGTGGCTCCACCGCTAAACAGTATTAATTGAATTGTCTACGGGTTGCTGTTAGTAAGTGACAAAATTCCACTCATCTACCATCATATCATCCTCGAAGGTGTTGAATCAGCTCTAAATGATAAGGAAGAGGCCAGGCATATTTAATGTGCTCCATGTTCTTCCTTATGGAACACAGGTATGAGTAGAAATTCTGCGTGTACTTGTTGAAGAACTAGGTTCTACCAATTGAATAACATCTTCATCCCCAGTTCGTTCATGCCCGTTCAGATGAAATTTGACTGCTGGTAATTGCATCAGTCTCTCACAGATCAGTGAAAACACGAGTAAATACGCTGGAATCTGGTGCTCTGCGAGTAGAAAATCGTTTACCGTACTCTCTGCAAGCAGCGTTTCTATTTTTAAAAAAAGTACACAAATAGCATATCAGCATTTGTGAATACGAGGGCGTTCAATAAGCAGTGCAAAACATTTTTTTCTGAAAGCAGGTCCGTTTTATTCAGGAGTGCAATAAACCATTTACTTTCCACTCTTTTGGCTACAAAACCCTATTTTCCAACATAATATCCATTCAGTTCGACGGCCTTACGGCCACCATACTGGGATGAAATGTATGTCAACATGATACTAATCTTCTGGTCGACTTGCTGCATCAATAACCTCTCATCATCCAATTACTGCTTCCCGCGGAGTGCATCATACCTTGGCCCAGACAGATGGAAATCGTAAGATGGGAAATCCGAGCTTTAGGGTGGATGAAGAGGTTAGGTTGTTTGAGGGAGGAGACCAGACATAGGTCATCGGTCTTCATCGGATTAGTGAAGGACGGGGAAGGAAGTCGGCCGTGCCCTTTCAAAGGAACCATTTGCCTGGAACGATTTAGGGAAATCACGGAAAACCTAAATCAGGATGGCCGGACGGGCGATTGAACCGTCGTCCTCCCGAATGCGAGTCCAGTGTGCTAGCCACTGTGCCACCTCGCTCGGTGTGGATGAGGAAGAACTGTCCGGTCATACTGATTTAGGTTTTCCGTGATTTCCGTGATTTCCCTAAATCGCTTCAGGCAAATGCCAGGATAGTTCGTTTGAAAGGGCACGGCCGAGTTCCTTCCCCATCTTTCCCTAATCCGATGGGAGTGATGAGGCTGTTTGATCCCCTCCCCCAAATCAACCAACAAAACAACAATCTTTAGTCGTTTATTCAACTTCTTGAGGGTAGCACAATACACTTCACAGTTGATCGTTGCACCGTGAGGGAGGACATCAAGCAGAGTAGCTCCTTCAGAGTCCCAGAAGACTATTATCATAACTTTACTGGCTGAGGATGCAGCTTTGAGTGTTTTCTTCGGAGGAGAGGTCGTGTGGCGTCACTCCATGGATTTTCGTTTTGTTTCCGGTTCGTAGTGATGAATCCATGTTTCATCGCCTCTGATAATGTTCGACAAAAAATTGTCACGATCAGCCACGGAACGCGCAAGCAATTGCGCACGGATGGCCCTTCGTTGCTCTTTATGGTCTTCTGTTAGGCAGCGAGGAACCCAGTGACCACACACCTTTGAGTACCCCGAACTGGTGGACGAGTGTGTAAGCGCTAGCTGATCAGCGAGGTGTGTGATTGTGATCCGTCGATAACTTCGACTGACAGAGTCTGCACGCTGCAACACTTGCAGAAATCACAGCTGCATACGGCATCCGGCATGGGGGAGATCGGACTGCTTTGCGCGACCTTTTTGCGATAGTGACGGTGGCCTCGTACAACGACTCAACGTGCTTTTGTCCGCTTCCAGGTCTCCGTCGACATTTGAGCCTATGAATATGTGCAATACTTTGGTTTCCCGCCAAACGAAACTCAATGACAGCTTTCTGCTTGGTACGCACATCCATTACATATGCCATTTTGAAGGCTACATATAGCGCCGCCACCTATTGGAACTTCATGAAACTAGGGACTCACGCTGGAATATTCCACGATGTCCCACAACAGATAACGCAATTTTTCAACCAATTGTCACGATCATCCACGGAACGCGCAAGCTAAATATGTATTGGATTACTGCTTGAACGCCCATCATATGTGTGGCATGCTTAAACGATACAGTATAACCGGCCAACAAATGACAAACACAGCTGAAAAATTGAATTATATAAGCAGAAGCGCAACTTCACAACTACAAAAATGACAGTTGATAAATAAACACATCCCCCCCCCCCTCAAATTCTGTAAGTCCCTCCAGATCCTTGAGCCCCATGCACTCCGCCTCGCCTTCCGTATATGCCTTCCGTCTCTCACGCGGATCCTCTATGACCTCATTCCTTTCCCCCATCTCTTCCTTTTCCTCACCACCCTTCCTCTGTCGTTTCCCTGGGCTCCCTTTGCCCCCCTTCCATCCTGTTTTTCCCCGCCTACCCTATCTCTGCCTCCCTTCTCTCCCCCGAGTCCTTTTTGCTATTCCCCTCCACTGCCTTTCCCACTCCTTCTCTCATCCGCTCAGACCCCCCACCTTTTCCCCCTCATAGGTGTGGGTCCTCCCCCCTCCCCCCCCATATGCAGCCGTGTCACCTGTATAGTGCTGTTATAAGTGAATGTTCAGTGTTGTGCTGTTGTGCGGCCCCTGTCAGTGTTGCTAACAGCCACCATACTGTCGCTAGTTGTGTTTTTTATCTCGTGCGAACAGAAACATTAAGCTTCAGATGTATGAGAAATGAAATCTTATATCTGCTGCAGTGTCGTCGCGTACCGAGAGCGGTGCAGAAATTATCGACCACCACAGAGATGCTGCAAAGCAAAGCGGTATCAAGAGGCGCCAATGAGATGCTAAGAACAAGTTTCGAGGCGCCACCGCCGCACTTCTGTCCTGTAACAGCGTCGTCAGGGGCCAGGAGGGCAGTTCTATTCGGGGTCAGATCCTGTCCACTTCCAGGAAGTTCGTGTCGGAGCAATGTCTTTCTGCAATCTACTCGCCGTCACACAGCCCGTGTCAACCGTCGGGGAATGAAGAGACTTCCGTCTACTGTGACCTCTGCCTTTGCGCCAACGTTATCAGAGCTTGTAACACCAAAACACAGTGGATTATCGATTTTTCTGGTTAATGTATTGTTCGCATTGTGTATATTTTTTCGGTAATGTTTATGCTGTAAATATTTTTATTATTGTTGTTGTTGTTGTGGTCTTCAGTCCTGAGACTGGTTTGATGCAGCTCTCCATGCTACTCTATCCTGTGCAAGCTTCTTCATCTCCCAGTACCTACTGCAACCTACATCCTTCTGAATCTGCTTAGTGTATTCATCTCTTGGTCTCCCCCTATGATTTTTACCCTCCATGCTGCCCTCCAATACTAAATTGGTGATCCCTTGATGCCTCAGAACATGTCCTACCAACCGATCCCTTCTTCTGGTCAAGTTGTGCCACAAACTTCTCTTCTCCCCAATCCTATTCAATACTTCCTCATTAGTTATGTGATCTACCCATCTAATCTTCAGCATTCTTCTGTAGCACCACATTTCAAAAGCTTCTATTCTCTTCTTGTCCAAACTATTTACCGTCCATGTTTCACTTCCATACATGGCTACACTCCATACAAATACTTTCAGAAACGACTTCCTGACACTTAAATCTATACTCGATGTTAACAAATTTCTCTTCTTCAGAAACGCTTTCCTTGCCATTGCCAGTCTACATTTTATATCCTCTCTACTTCGTCCATCATCAGTTATTTTGCTCTCCAAATAGCAAAACTCCTTTACTACTTTAAGTGTCTCATTTCCTAATCTAATACCCTCAGCATCACCCGACTTAACTCGACTACATTCCATTATCCTCGTTTTGCTTTTGTTGATGTTCATCTTATATCCTCCCTTCAAGACACCATCCATTCCGTTCAACTGCTCTTCCAAGTCCTTTGCTGTCTCTGACAGAATTACAATGTCATCGGCGAACCTCAAAGTTTTTATTTCTTCTCCATGGATTTTAATACCTACTCCAAATTATTAATGTCATTTAATTCAGTGAGCTATATGTCAACACATTAATATGTTTAAAATACTGCATGTACACACGCTGGAATAATCAAGGATGTAACATTATCTGCGAGAGTATCGGTCGGTAGGCTTAATTAGTGTCTTTGAACGCGCCTGCGTGCGAAATGGTTGTTGGAGGGACTGCCATTGCATTGTAGAGTTGGGCAACAGGATTTTTTTCCCGATTCTATTCCTACGATTCAACCTCACATTGCGAATCGATTCCTACAACTCGTTCACAACTCTTTCACGATTAATTCTAGTCCGCAATGGCACGATTCTTACAGAATGCTAAATGTTCTACATCTTACTCACAGATGGCAGGACATGTCTAAAATTGTCAATGGGGTTAGAATCGAACTGTGTCATGATAAGATATGCCAGAAACAGTTTATTTATGAGTAACATGCATATGACGTTACAAGTGTTATCCTCTATTTATACGTGTAATGCCTTAATTGTTGAAAGATCACGATTGATTTGATTGCATCTATTGTTTTATTTCAGTATGCCAGGAAGGAGGAGTCGATTTGTGTGGAAGGTGATGCAAAATTACGCGGTATGCCAGTTTGGTTGTGTGGCTTGAACGTATCTAACTGCAGACGTCTGTTTTATTGTAACAAAATCTAGCAGTGAGGCAGACGTGGTTTGGCTCATATCATCCTAAGTTTTTCTGTGCTAAGATGTCTTTCCAAGTCCACATCACCCTTGTAATTCATACCGCAGCCGACAGACCTCCCACACAGCAAATTTAATTTAACTTTCATCTCTTCTAAATACAAAGCATAGGTATTTTGCTTTTTTGTTTGAGAACTTGCCGCTGTCACTACTATTTACGTGAGAAGACGACATGCTTCTAAACAATAGGATTCAATCTTATACTGCGACATTACTTCACTAAAATTTAATATGAATCTGAACACGATAACATTCGAAAACTCGAACTTGAAATTATTAATTAACAAGCTTTTGTTTAATGGCGGTATTACACGACGATCCGCCAAGACAGGTAATGGTTAGAGAGCCTACGTTCTCTCTATATAGGCTCTGTAATATTGGTCTAGAGCGACAGCCATTTAGTGGCGGCACTGGTGGAACTAGCAGAATTAGCAAATTAGCAGTGAAGTAAAGTCGCTGTATGCGATTGTATCCTACACTTTAGAAGTATGTCGTATTCTCATATAAATAGTAGTGGCAAAAGCAAGTTCTCAGACAAATTAAAAGCAAAATACCTATGCTTTGTATTTCGACGAAACAAAAGTTAAACTAAATTTGCAGTGTGTGAGGGCTGACAGTTGCTTTACTGTGAAATATAAGGTGCTGTGGAATTGGAAAGAGCACAGAAAAATGTAGGATGATACGAATTCGTGCATGTGCACTATGTAGGGATAGTAAATGGGAAATGCCTTTACGCTCGTTCCCGTCAGCCACCGCCAAATGTCAGCTTGGTTTTCACGAGTAATATTACAGCCCACAAACTTCGTTTGTTCTTTCCAGGCTTCCTTTGTTCACACGCATCCTCCACTTGCCTGCCATCTGGTGGTCGTAATCATTCGGCACGACTCGGCATGATTCGGAAGTTGCCTTCGAAGCATAGCGTACTAAAGTGCGCGTCATTTACGACAGCGGCCGAGTTTAGGTTCGTTCTGCGCATCTGACGTCACAAAACACAGTCAGCCAATGAACAGAGAACGACGTTGCCAGAGTTCGACTGCAGTGCAGAGCACGGACGAGTGTCTTCAGTTTTAGAGACATTCAGTCATAAATAAAGTAATTGAACAAAAGCAATCTCTTGATGGCAGACTTTCTTTTATAGAAAGTTTAGAAAAAGCATTCTTTATAACAATTGCTTCATATTCTATTAATTAATTAAACCAAACAAGCAATAAGCCTCCTAATTCAGGCGATAGCAAGGAAAGGTGTTTGTATCATTCTCACAAACCGCTTTTTCGCAGTAAAGAACAGTGGTAATTGTTTATTTCATATTGTACTTCGATGAAACGTGCGTAATTGATAGTCATACCAACAGTGTTTGTCGGTATTTTGCGTGATGTTTTAGAGTTCTCTAGAATTTGACATGAAAGACGAGCTGCGTTAGCCTAATGGTTAAGATGTTTGACTGCTATGCGGAAAGTTTTGAGTTCAAACCTTGTTCAGTCGGCATTCAGCCGTGTTACCGTGCGGACGGGCTCGGCGCGCCGGGCAGTGCTCCGCAGGTGTTGTTGTTTACCCGCTAGCGCGCGGTCGCGTCGTTGTCTTGCCGTATAGTACCTGTACCGACCCGACATGGCGTTCTCATATCGAAAAGCTACAATCAAACTAACGTTCAACGCATCGTACACGAGACCGAAGGCCCATGAAATTGAACGGTTTCTACGAGACATCATGCACATCGAACCACAAGAACTGATAGGAATTCATCTGTCTATTGTAACCAGCACAGTGTACCTCAAACTGATTGACGAAGCGGCCTGCGACAGATTACTCCAACGATCTGCAAACGGCTTTCGCTTCTGCCACGCAGACGGTAACGTGAGCGTGGTAGGAGTTGACCATGCTGGTCTGGGGGTGCGTACCGTGCGCATCTTTGAACTACCGTTCGAAGTTCCTGCCAACCTAGTCGTTGATGCGCTGCGGCCATACGGCACAGTTCTGAGCCACACAGAGGAGAAATGGAACACATTCGAAACGTACCCTGTCCTTAATGGGGTACGACAAGTGCGCATAGAACTTAAGAAGCACGTTCCATCGTATGTTTTCGTTGGTGGCTGCCGCGCCATTGTTATATATGATGGACAACCGAGGACCTGCTCGGGCTGCGGCCAGGAGGGCCATGTTAGAACTGAGTGTCTGCAGCGCCGCCTCGTTCAGGTGCCCCGCAATGAACTTCCCCAACGATCCACTATGACCTCTCTCCCGCTAACATATGTGGAGGCGGCACGACATGATGTGATGGATGATCAAAACCTGCTACCTCCTCAAGCCGCTGCCAGCTCCGTTGGAGAGTCAGCGCCGTCGACGACGCCGCAGCCCAACGGTGCAGAGGTTCCTACAGCCTGCGCCCACCGCAGCGTCGTGGGCACCCAGCCACCGTCACTGTCGGGATCAGACACAGGGGTTCCTAGCGACCGAGACTGTGTCGAGCCCCGCCCTCCAGTGGATGTCGAATCTCGGACCCGAAAACAAAAATCACCCAAGCGACACAAGAAGAGACGATTGTCAGCTGACGAACAGGACAGGAATGTGAAGCCGGCGGAAGACATCGACTTCGTTGACTCGCCCACAATTGCAACGGACTCCAGTGGCATCATTCACCGGAAGGTGCCTGAAGACAAGGAACCCTCTCCTAAATCTGGTGGCCCAGAAAACGAGGCGCACTGCGTCGACTCCCAAAATGTGGGCTCCTGTGAAAGCGTACAGCCCCCAATGACATCACAATCGTCTCTTGGTGATTGGGCAGACGATATGGAGGCAGATGATGCATAGCAAACATCAATATCTCCACCAGAGCCCGTGGCTGACATTGAGCCCGGAGGGCTCTGCCAGTCAGGGACTCCTACGGCACAGTAATGCACAGCATGCAGATGGATGGCTGTGTGGTGTGTGAGATCACTGTGGGCTTGCACCGGCACACTGCCTCCGCCACTTGATATGTCTCAGTCATACCGTGTGGGAACAGTCAACGTAAATGGTGTCCACTCCACTGTCAAGACCCGCATGTTACACGACATGATCAGAGCGGCAGACTTGGACATTGCCCTTCTCCAGGAGGTCCGTCCCGAGCTGTGTTTAGACCTATATGGCTACACCACGTACAGCCTACCCGTAGGTGATGGCGCAGGAGGAACGGCCATCCTTCTCCGAGATGGCATAGACGCGACGGACGCAACGTACTTGCCGAACGGGCGAGGCATCGCACTCACACTTGGCGCAGTCCGCCTCATTAACGTCTACGCTCCCTCCGGTAATTCGCACCGTGGTGACAGGCATGTCTTCTATTCGGAGGAGTTGGCCCCACTTTTGCAAGGAAATATGGACCATTACATAGTGGGCGGCGATTTTAACAGTGTTCTGCGGCCCGAGGACCAGATACCGCATTACGTCCCATGCCCGGCTCTACAAGCATTGATACGTGACCTCGCGCTCCACGACACATGGCTCTTACATCATGGGACCCAGAGTGGATATACGCACTTTACCAGCCATTCTGCCAGTCGTCTGGACCGGATATACGTCTCGCGTGCCCTCCGCACAGCAACCCGTGATGCAGAACTCTGGCCGACGGCCTTCACAGACCATCTCGCGTACATCTGCACTGTCACCTTGCCCCGACAACTCACAAGACGCAGCAGGGGCCCGTGGACGCTGAACGTCTCCCTCCTTCGCGAGGAAGCGTGTCGGCGAGCAGTCACTGACACGTGGCGTCGATGTATCAGGCGCCTGCCTATGTATGCTTCCACGTTACTGTGGTGGCTGGGATGTGTCAAACCTGCCCTCCGAAAGACCTTGATGGCCTACGGGCGTGACAGATCGCACTGGCAAAGGGCGACATCGGAATTTTATTATACAGCGTTACGTGAGCTGGCGACGCAACCGCCGTCTCCCGAACGTCAGATGTCCGTACAGCGCATCAAAGCTCGTCTACTTCGCATCAGGACAGAGCAGCTAGACGGTGTTCGCATCCGTGCGCGAGTACAAGACTGTATCCCCAACGAAACAGCGTCAGTGTATCACATTGTGCGCGAGAGGCGCCACCGCAAACGTCATCTCATTACGGCGGTAAACACGGAGGACGGCGGGCGCGCAGTGACACAAACGGACATTGCGCACACGTTCGCCAGACACTATGGGACCTTGTACATGGAAGATCCGCGAAATGTACGTGATTATGACGAGCTGTTGCACGATTTTCCCGCCCCTCGAGAAGTGGCACCCGATGATAGTCTGCTGTTGCCCATTACACCCGACGAGCTGACGTCGGCCTTGGCACGTGGAGCACCGAACAAGTCGCCTGGACCGGACGGTTTACCCCTGGAATTCTACCGCACTTTTTACCACCTTATGGGTGACAAGTGGCTCCAAATGTTTCAAGACCTGATCCGCCCTGATTTCACTGTCCCCACAGAATTCACAGAAGGCATCTTGATCCCAGTTCCGAAACCGAATGGTGGTTGTAGGTGGCAGGATTTTCGCCCACTCACACTCCTCAACAACGACTACAAGATCTTCGCCCGTATCCTCCGCGCGCGTCTCCACACCGCTATCGGGAAAGCCATCCACACCGATCAGACATGTTTAGGTGGTGTCAGCAACATTCATACGGCGTTAGGAGCATACCGCGACGTAATTGCTTTGACGGCGGCCTGCAAAATACGAGGCGCCCTTGTCGCCGTAGATTTTGACCACGCATTCGACCGCGTCGATCACGGCTTCTTACGCGCAGTTTTGCAACACATGGGCCTCTCTCCGGAGTCTGCACAGGTGGTCCTTCGACTGGTCCACGGAGCGCGCTCCCGCATGATGGTCAACGGTTATCAGTCTGGTCACATTGTTGTTGGACGGTCAGTGCGACAAGGGTGCCCCCTGTCGGGCATATTATTTGCTGCAGCGCTTGAACCAGCTTTACATGGTCTACGGCAGCGATTAACTGGTATCTCCTTGCGGGACGTGACCTTTTGTTGTGGTGCATTCGCCGATGACGTGGTGTTCCTGGCCAGATCAGAGGATGAAATGCATATGGCGCTACAGTGGCTACGCCAGTACGGGGCGGTCGCTGGGAGCGTCATCAACGTGAAGAAGACAAAATACATGGATGTCGGAGGGGGGATTTCCCACACAACGGCGGTGCCCTTTGACAAGGTGCCCGTACTCAAGTGTTTAGGAGTGCAATTCTATAGCAATGTCCGCCGCACGGCAGCGGCTACGTACCGCCGGCTCCTACACCAAACACGTGCACTGCTGCAGGACAACAAACTGCGTCGCTTGGATATGCTCCTCAGAACACGTTATGTCAACACCTATCTTGTCTCAAAACTGAACTATTTTGCGCATATCCTTCCCTTGACAGCTACGATGGCCGATAGATTTCAAGCAGCATATGGACATTTCGTAAGCACCGGTCTGGTTTTTAAAGTCCGATACGCCACCCTGACACTGCCGCAGCAGGCGGGCGGTATCGGTTTAATTCACGTATATAACCGTGCGCGATCGCTTTATCTCAACACTATGCGTCGCACGTGGACCTCTGCCCACGCCACTCTGACGGGCACCCTGATAGCGGAAGTGGCACCACACTCTCTGCATCCCCCGGTTTCTGTAGGACACATTTCACCGGCACTCACCCACATCAGAGACTTCTTTATTGACTTCAGCTACTTACGGTCAGAACTTCCGACGACACGGAAGCCCAGCACAAAAGACTATTATCGCCTCTATCAGCAGCGGCAACCTGTAAATACGGTCACCCACAGACATCCTGAAGTTGCCTGGAACACGGTGTGGCGAGCGGTACACACGCCTTTTCTACCTACGACGGTGCGTTCATTGTGGTACGTGGTTGTGAATGGGAAGTTCGCTACTCGTCAGAGGTTACATTCTATACATCTGACGGACGACCCCTTGTGTCCGATATGCTCAGTCGCTGACTCGGATTCACACCGGCTGACGTGTGCCGCGACCAGCGAGTGCTGGCTACTGACGCAGCGCATGCTGGCATTACTCTTGCGGCGATTGCCGGAGTCTGTCTCCCCTGATGACGTATTGCGCCCCGACGTCGTATACTTTCCATCAACCAGAACGAACGCCGTTAACTGGCTAAAAGGCATGGTCGTTTACTACATATTTTGCGATGCTCCCAAAGGCACACTCGACTTTTGGTCCCTATTGATGACGACACATGCAGCTTTCAGCCGCCACCCGAAGTACAGAACTCGTTTCGCAAATTATTTAGGTTCATTATTTGTGGATCCTCCTGCTCACTGGGGCGTTCCGAGTATGAGACGCTGAAAATGAAGAAGAATCCTGGAGCATATTGATCCTCTACGGACGGAATAGGGGGGAACCCCTCCCAACAGACGAGAAGACGACTCGGAAGCTCGGCTACGGCAGTTGTAGGATCTTTCTTTGTAATGAAACACAAATAAATCTATAATAAAAAAAAATATTATAAAAAATTAAAGAAATAAATAAATAAAAAGAACACCATCGACAAACCCACTCCATCCTCTTCCTGATCCTTCGATCCTCGAACTCGAACACGTTGCTTGGGCGTGGCGGCGGGATGGCCAGGCTTCGGGTGTCGACCCCTGCCCTACCCGTCGTCCTGCTCCTGCAGCGGTTCATTAGCAAAAAAAAAAAAAAAAAAAAAAAAAAAAAAAAAAAAAAAAAAAAAAAAAAAAAAAAAAGATGGATAGAGCGTCTGCCATGTAAGCAGGAGATCCCGGGTTCGAGTCCCGGTCGGGGCACACATTTTCAACGTGTCCCCGATGAAGTACATCAACGCCTGTTTGCAGCTAGGGTGTCCATTTAATAAAAAAAAAAAAAAAAAAAAAAAATGGTTAAGATGTTTGACTGCTATGCGGAAAGTTTTGAGTTCAAACCTTGTTTGGTTCTTAATATTTTGTTTATTTAAAAACAATGTCTGAGTGTATTACTTCATGAATTTCATTCGTTTGAATGTAATTTTTTGAAATTTCTAGTTCTTTGTCTTTTCATTATAATCATAATAGGTTTTCGGTTTTTCTAATTTTGTCCTCCAATATTTCTTTTCACAGCAATTAAAAACAATGAAAAGACACACATACAATATTCACGTTATCTGTTTTGTTTGTATATCTTCTCTTCCGCAGTCGCTGTTTAACTATTCATATTGAAATATATTCTTTGCGACAGTATTGAAAGTATTATTTAGAGCAGAATTTCGGCTCGTACGTTGCTGAGCTACTTGATTCTCTGACGCAATTCTTTGCATCGCTGCTTTGGCAACATCATCATATTCAATGTTTTCCTCAACTGATCTATGTTTTGGCAAATATTTGCTGTCCGTTGTGACAAACACAAATTTTTTATATTTCAGTTTCTATGTTTTATTACGTCCACAATTCAGTTTTGTGTACTTCGCCAATTTTAATCACAACTTTTTACAAAAAAGAGAAATGACTCTGGCATAAATAAAATTTTTATTACAGTCGCGAAAGACGGAATATTTCTCAATATTACATACGACACCTATCTGGTACTTAAATTAAATGAGATATTGTTATACAATAAAATTGATATGAAATTTAGGTATATTGTCCACATTTCATTCTCAACATTGTGGCAACTAAAATCGACCATACGAAAAGTATACGCTATGGACTCTTACCACTGCAAACTCTTCAAAATTTCGTGCAATGGTTTACTACATTTAATGCTGCACAATAACTGCATTGAACATCGAAACAAAGTTAAGTCATTTACGGGGGGAAGGTATCAGTCGAGAAGATGTATAAAAATTAAATTTTTTGGCCAAATAGTTTTTGTGAAATCGAATGATAAGTGTGTCAAAGCAGTCGAAACACCAAGTGTCAGCACACAGGCGAGCAGTGCAGTGATGACAAAATCGCGCACAGCGTGGAAGGCGGGGGGCACGTCCCAGTAGCAGCGAAAGGGTTAATGCGGCCGTTCCGGCTTTCTTTCATAAACTGCGCGCTCCCCCCTAAACGTTAAGTCTGCGAACTATACTATACTATGGGAAAAACGCAAATATTGCGAAAAACGCAAATATTGCAAAAAACGCAAATATTGCGAAAAACTCAAATATGGGAATAACGCAAATATTGGAAAAACGCAAATATGGGAATAACGCAAATATGGAAGAAGAGAAACTTGTGGCACAACTTGAAAAGAGGAAAGAATCGGTTGGTAGGACATAGTCTGAAGCCTCAAGGGTTCACGAAGTATGGGACAAAACACAAAAATGGGGAAAACGCAAAAATGGGGAAAACGCAAAAATGGGGAAAACGCAAAAATGGGGAAAACGCAAAAATGGGGAAAACGCAAAAATGGGGAAAACGCAAAAATGGGGAAAACGCAAAAATGGGGAAAACGCAAAAATGGGGAAAACGCAAAAATGGGGAAAACGCAAAAATGGGGAAAACGCAAAAATGGGGAAAACGCAAAAATGGGGAAAACGCAAAAATGGGGAAAACGCAAAAATGGGGAAAACGCAATTAAGGGGAAAACGCAATTAAGGGGAAAACGCAATTAAGGGGAAAACGCAATTAAGGGGAAAACGCAATTAAGGGGAAAACGCAAATAAGGGGAAAACGCAAATATGGGGAAACCGCAAATATGGGAAAAACGCAAATATGGGGAAAACGCAAATATGGGAGAAGAGAAACTTGTGGCACAACTTGAAAAGAGGAAAGGTTCGTTTGGTAGGACATATCTACATCTACATCTACATCCATACACCGCAAGCCACCTGACGGTGTGTGGCGGAGAGTACCTTGAGTACCTCTATCGGTTCCCCCTTCTATTCCAGTCTCGTATTGTTCGTGGGAAGAAGGATTGTCGGTATGCTTCTGTGTGGGCTCTAATCTCTCTGATTTTATGCTCATGCTCTCTTCATGAGATATACGTAGTAGGGAGCAATATACTGCTTGACTCTTCAGTGAAGGTATGTTCTCGAAACTTTAACAAAAGACTGTACCGAGCTACTGAGCGTCTCTCCTGCAGAGTCTTCCACTGGAGTTTATCTATCATCTCCGTAACGCTTTCGCGATTACTAAATGATCCTGTAACGAAGCACGCTGCTCTCCGTTGGATCTTCTCTATCTTCTCTATCAACCCTATCTGGTACGGATCCCACACTGCTGAGCAGTATTCAAGCACTTCCTTAGGATTCTTCCAATGAATCCCAGTCTGGCATCTGCTTTACCGACTATCAACTTTATATGATCATTCCATTTTAAATCACTCCTAATGCGTACTCCCAGATAATTTATGGAATTAACTGCTTCCAGTTGCTGACCTGCTATTTTGTAGCTAAATGATAAGGGATCTATCTTTCTATGTATTCGTAGCACATTACACTTGTCTACATTGAGATTCAATTGCCATTCCCTGCACCATGCGTAATTTGTTGCAGATCCTCCTGCATTTCAGTACAATATGGGAAAAACGCAAATATGGGAAAAACGCAAATATGGGAAAAACGCAAACATGGGAAAAACGCAAACATGGGAAAAACGCAAACATGGGAAAAACGCAAACATGGGAAAAACGCAAACATGGGGAAAACGCAAACATGGGGAAAACGCAAACATGGGGAAAACGCAAACATGGGAAAAACGTAAACATGGGAAAAACGCAAACATGGGAAAAACGCAAACATGGGAAAAACGCAAACATGGGAAAAACGCAAATGTAGTGAAAGAGAAATTTGTGGCACAACTTGACAAGAGGAAAGAATCAGTTGGTAGGACATAGCCTGAAGCCTCAAGGGTTAACGAAATATAGGTCAAAAGCAAATATGGGAAAAACGCAAATATGGGAAAAACGCAAATATGGGAAAAACCCAAGTATGGGACAAACCCAAGTATGGGACAAACCCAAGTATGGGACAAACCCAAGTATGGGAAAAACCCAAGTATGGGAAAAACCCAAGTATGGGAAAAACGCAAGAATGGGAAAAACGCAAGAATGGGAAAAACGCAAGTATGGGAAGAGCGCAAGTATGGGAAGAGTGCAAAAGGCAAATACGGGAAAAGGGCAAATACGGGAAAAGGGCAAATATGGGAAAAAGGCAAATATGGGAAAAAGGCAAATATGGGAAAAAGGCAAAAATGGGAAAAACGCAAATATGGGAAAAAGGCAAATATGGGAAAAAGGCAAATATGGGAAAAAGGCAAATATGGGAAAAAGGCAAATATTGGAAAAAGGCAAATATGGGAAAAAGGCAAATATGGGAAAAAGGCAAATAAGAGAAAAACGCAATTATGGAAAAAATGCAATTATGGGAAAAATGCAATTATGGGAAAAATTCAATTATGGGAAAAACGCAATTATGGGAAAAATGCAAATGTAAGAAAAAAGAAATTCGAGGCACAACTTGACAATAGGAAAGAATCAGTTGGTTGGACATAGTCTGAAGCATGATGGGTTCAGGAGATATGGGAAAAACGCATGTATGGGAAAAGCGCAAGTATGGGAAAAGCGTAAATTTGGGAAAAACGCAAATGTAGTGAAAGAGAAATTTGTGGCACAACTTTACAAGAGGAAAGAATCAGTTGCTAGGACATAGTCTGAAGCCTCAAGGGTTAACGAAATATAGGTCAAACGCAAATATGGGAAAAACGCAAATGTGGGAAAAACGCAAATGTGGGAAAAACGCAAATGTGGGAAAAACGCAAATGTGGCAGAAACGCAAATGTGGCAGAAACGCAAATGTGGCAGAAACGCAAATGTGGCAGAAACGCAAATGTGGCAGAAACGCAAATGTGGCAGAAACGCAAATGTGGCAGAAACGCAAATGTGGCAGAAACGCAAATGTGGCAGAAACGCAAATGTGGCAGAAACGCAAATGTGGCAGAAACGCAAATGTGGCAGAAACGCAAATGTGGCAGAAACGCAAATGTGGCAGAAACGCAAATGTGGCAGAAACGCAAATGTGGCAGAAACGCAAATGTGGCAGAAACGCAAATGTGGCAGAAACGCAAATGTGGCAGAAACGCAAATGTGGCAGAAACGCAAATGTGGCAGAAACGCAAATATGGGAGAAACGCAAATATGGGAGAAACGCAAATATGGGAGAAACGCAAATATGGGAGAAACGCAAATATGGGAGAAACGCAAATATGGGAGAAAAGCAAATATGGGAGAAACGCAAATATGGGAGAAACGCAAATATGGGAGAAACGCAAATATGGGAAAAACGCAAATATGGGAAAAACGCAAATATGGGAAAAACGCAAATATGGGAAAAACGCAAATACGGGAAAAACGCAAATACGGGAAAAACGCAAATACGGGAAAAACGCAAATACGGGAAAAACGCAAATACGGGAAAAACGCAAATACGGGAAAAACGCAAATACGGGAAAAACGCAAATACGGGAAAAACGCAAATACGGGAAAAACGCAAATACGGGAAAAACGCAAATACGGGAAAAACGCAAATATGGGAAAAACGCAAACATGGGAAAAACGCAAACATGGGAAAAACGCAAACATGGGAAAAACGCAAATACGGGAAAAACGCAAATACGGGAAAAACGCAAATACGGGAAAAACGCAAATACGGGAAAAACGCAAATACGGGAAAAACGCAAATACGGGAAAAACGCAAATACGGGAAAAACGCAAATACGGGAAAAACGCAAATACGGGAAAAACGCAAATACGGGAAAAACGCAAATACGGGAAAAACGCAAATACGGGAAAAACGCAAATACGGGAAAAACGCAAATACGGGAAAAACGCAAATACGGGAAAAACGCAAATATGGGAAAAACGCAAACATGGGAAAAACGCAAACATGGGAAAAACGCAAACATGGGAAAAACGCAAACATGGGAAAAACGCAAACATGGGAAAAACGCAAACATGGGAAAAACGCAAACATGGGAAAAACGCAAACATGGGAAAAACGCAAACATGGGAAAAACGGAAGTATGGGAAAAACGCAAATATGGGAAAAACGCAAATATGGGAAAAACGCAAATATGGGAAAAACGCAAATAAGGGAAAAACGCAAATAAGGGAAAAACGCAAATATGGGAAAAACGCAAATATGCGAAAAACGCAAATATGCGAAAAACGCAAATATGCGAAAAACGCAAATATGCGAAAAACCCAAGTATGGGAAAAACCCAAGTATGGGAAAAACCCAAATATGGGAAAAACCCAAATATGGGAAAAACCCAAGTATGGGAAAAACCCAAGTATGGGAAAAACCCAAGTATGGGAAAAATCCAAGTATGGGAAAAACGCAAAAATTCGAAAAACGCAAATATGGGAAAAACGCAAATATGGGAAAAACGCAAATATGGGAAAAACGGAAAAATGGGAAAAACGCAAATATGGGAAAAACGCAAATATGGGAAAAACGCAAATATGGGAAAAACGCAAATATGGGAAAAACGCAAATATGGGAAAAACGCAAAAATGGGAAAAACGCAAATATGGGAAAAAGGCAAATATGGGAAAAAGGCAAATATGGGAAAAAGGCAAATATGGGAAAAAGGCAAATATGGGAAAAAGGCAAATATGGGAAAAAGGCAAATATGGGAAAAAGGCAAATATGGGAAAAAGGCAAATATGGGAAAAAGGCAAATATGGGAAAAAGGCAAATATGGGAAAAAGGCAAATATGGGAAAAAGGCAAATATGGGAAAAAGGCAAATATGGGAAAAAGGCAAATATGGGAAAAAGGCAAATATGGGAAAAAGGCAAATATGGGAAAAAGGCAAATATGGGAAAAACGCAAATATGGGAAAAACGCAAATATGGGAAAAACGCAAATAAGGGAAATGTATGATGAAATAAAAGAAATTATTCAGATTGTGAAGGGAGACGAAAATTTAATAGTCATGGGTGACTGGAATTCGAGTGTAGGAAAAGGGAGAGAAGGAAACATAGTAGGTGAATATGGACTGGGGGACAGAAATGAAAGAGGAAGCCGCCTGGTCGAATTTTGCACAGAGCACAACATAATCATAACTAACACTTGGTTTAAGAATCATGAAAGAAGGTTGTATACATGGAAGAACCCTGGAGATACTAAAAGGTATCAGATAGATTATATAATGGTAAGACAGAGATTTAGGAACCAGGTTTTAAATTGTAAGACATTTCCAGGGGCAGATGTGGACTCTGACCACAATCTATTGGTTATGACCTGTAGATTAAAACTGAAGAAACTGCAAAAAGGTGGGAATTTAAGGAGATGGGACCTGGATAAACTAAAAGAACCAGAGGTTGTACAGAGATTCAGGGAGAGCATAAGGGAGCAATTGACAGGAATGGGGGAAATAAATACAGTAGAAGAAGAATGGGTAGCTTTGAGGGATGAAGTAGTGAAGGCAGCAGAGGATCAAGTAGGTAAAAAGACGAGGGCTAGTAGAAATCCTTGGGTAACAGAAGAAATATTGAATTTAATTGATGAAAGGAGAAAATATAAAAATGCAGTAAGTGAAACAGGCAAAAAGGAATACAAACGTCTCAAAAATGAGATCGACAGGAAGTGCAAAATGGCTAAGCAGGGATGGCTAGAGGACAAATGTAAGGATGTAGAGGCCTGTCTCACTAGGGGTAAGATAGATACCGCCTACAGGAAAATTAAAGAGACCTTTGGAGATAAGAGAACGACTTGTATGAATATCAAGAGCTCAGATGGAAACCCAGTTCTAAGCAAAGAAGGGAAAGCAGAAAGGTGGGAGGAGTATATAGAGGGTCTATACAAGGGCGATGTACTTGAGGACAATATTATGGAAATGGAAGAGGATGTAGATGAAGATGAAATGGGAGATATGATACTGCGTGAAGAGTTTGACAGAGCACTGAAAGACCTGAGTCGAAACAAGGCCCCCGGAGTAGACAATATTCCATTGGAACTACTGACGGCCGTGGGAGAGCCAGTCCTGACAAAACTCTACCATCTGGTGAGCAAGATGTATGAAACAGGCGAAATACCCTCAGACTTCAAGAAGAATATAATAATTCCAATCCCAAAGAAAGCAGGTGTTGACAGATGTGAAAATTACCGAACTATCAGCTTAATAAGTCACAGCTGCAAAATACTAACACGAATTCTTTACAGACGAATGGAAAAACTAGTAGAAGCCAACCTCGGGGAAGATCAGTTTGGATTCCGTAGAAACACTGGAACACGTGAGGCAATACTGACCTTACGACTTATCTTAGAAGAAAGATTAAGGAAAGGCAAACCTACGTTTCTAGCATTTGTAGACTTAGAGAAAGCTTTTGACAATGTTGACTGGAATACTCTCTTTCAAATTCTAAAGGTGGCAGGGGTAAAATACAGGGAGCGAAAGACTATTTACAATTTGTACAGAAACCAGATGGCAGTTATAAGAGTCGAGGGACATGAAAGGGAAGCAGTGGTTGGGAAGGGAGTAAGACAGGGTTGTAGCCTCTCCCCAATGTTGTTCAATCTGTATATTGAGCAAGCAGTAAAGGAAACAAAAGAAAAATTCGGAGTAGGTATTAAAATTCATGGAGAAGAAATAAAAACTTTGAGGTTCGCCGATGACATTGTAATTCTGTCAGAGACAGCAAAGGACTTGGAAGAGCAATTGAATGGAATGGACAGTGTCTTGAAAGGAGGATATAAGATGAACATCAACAAAAGCAAAACAAGGATAATGGAATGTAGTCTAATTAAGTCGGGTGATGCTGAGGGAATTAGATTAGGAAATGAGGCACTTAAAGTAGTAAAGGAGTTTTGCTATTTGGGGAGCAAAATAACTGATGATGGTCGAAGTAGAGAGGATATAAAATGTAGGCTGGCAATGGCAAGGAAAGCGTTTCTGAAGAAGAGAAATTTGTTAACATCCAGTATAGATTTAAGTGTCAGGAAGTCATTTCTGAAAGTATTCGTATGCAGTGTAGCCATGTATGGAAGTGAAACATGGACGATAAATAGTTTGGACAAGAAGAGAATAGAAGCTTTCGAAATGTGGTGCTACAGAAGAATGCTGAAGATTAGATGGGTAGATCACATAACTAATGGGGAAGTATTGAATAGGATTGGGGAGAAGAGAAGTTTGTGGCACAACTTGACCAGAAGAAGGGATCGGTTGGTAGGACATGTTCTGAGGCATCAAGGGATCACCAATTTAGTATTGGAGGGCAGCGTGGAGGGTAAAAATCGTAGAGGGAGACCAAGAGATGAATACACTAAGCAGATTCAGAGGGATGTAGGTTGCAGTAGGTACTGGGAGATGAAAAAGCTTGCACAGGATAGAGTAGCATGGAGAGCTGCATCAAACCAGTCTCAGGACTGAAGACCACAACAACAACAAGGGAAAAACGCAAATAAGGGAAAAACGAAAATAAGGGAAAAACGCAAATAAGGGAAAAACGAAAATAAGGGAAAAACGCAAATAAGGGAAAAACGCAAATAAGGGAAAAACGCAAATAATTGAAAAACGCAAATAAGGGAAAAACGCAAATAAGGGAAAAACGCAAATAAGGGAAAAACGCAAATAAGGGAAAAACGCAAATAAGGGAAAAACGCAAATAAGGGAAAAACGCAAATGTAGGGAAATTGAAATTTGTGGCACAACTTGACAATAGGAAAGAATCAGTTGGTTGGACATACTCTGAAGCCTCAAGGGTTCACCACATATAGGTCAAACGCAAATATGGGAAAAACGCAAATATGGGAAAAACGCAAATATGGGAAAAACGCAAATATGGGAAAAACGCAAATACGGGAAAAACGCAAATACGGGAAAAACGCAAATACGGGAAAAACGCAAATACGGGAAAAACGCAAATACGGGAAAAACGCAAATACGGGAAAAACGCAAATACGGGAAAAACGCAAGTACGGGAAAAACGCAAGTACGGGAAAAACCCAAGTACGGGAAAAACCCAAGTACGGGAAAAACCCAAGTACGGGAAAAACCCAAGTACGGGAAAAACCCAAGTACGGGAAAAACCCAAGTACGGGAAAAACCCAAGTACGGGAAAAACCCAACTACGGGAAAAACCCAACTACGGTAAAAACCCAACTACGGTAAAAACCCAACTACGGGAAAAACCCAAGTACGGGAAAAACCCAAGTACGGGAAAAACCCAAGTACGGGAAAAACCCAAGTACGGGAAAAACCCAAGTACGGGAAAAACCCAAGTACGGGAAAAACCCAAGTACGGGAAAAACCCAAGTACGGGAAAAACCCAAGTACGGGAAAAACCCAAGTACGGGAAAAACCCAAGTACGGGAAAAACCCAAGTACGGGAAAAACCCAAGTACGGGAAAAACCCAAGTACGGGAAAAACCCAAGTGTGGGAAAAACCCAAGTACGGGAAAAACCCAAGTGTGGGAAAAACCCAAGTGTGGGAAAAACCCAAGTGTGGGAAAAACCCAAGTGTGGGAAAAACCCAAGTGTGGGAAAAACCCAAGTGTGGGAAAAACCCAAGTGTGGGAAAAACCCAAGTGTGGGAAAAACCCAAGTGTGGGAAAAACCCAAGTGTGGGAAAAACCCAAGTGTGGGAAAAACCCAAGTGCGGGAAAAACCCAAGTGCGGGAAAAACCCAAGTGCGGGAAAAACCCAAGTGCGGGAAAAACCCAAGTGCGGGAAAAACCCAAGTGCGGGAAAAACCCAAGTGTGGGAAAAACCCAAGTGTGGGAAAAACCCAAGTGTGGGAAAAACCCAAGTGTGGGAAAAACGCAATATGGGAAAAACGCAAATATGGGAAAAAAGCAAATATGGGAAAAACGCAAATATGGGAAAAACGCAAATATGGGAAAAACGCAAATATGGGAAAAAGGCAAATATGGGAAAAAGGCAAATATGGGAAAAAGGCAAATATGGGAAAAAGGCAAATATGGGAAAAAGGCAAATATGGGAAAAAGGCAAATATGGGAAAAAGGCAAATATGGGAAAAAGGCAAATATGGGAAAAAGGCAAATATGGGAAAAAGGCAAATATGGGAAAAACGCAAATATGGGAAAAACGCAAATATGGGAAAAACGCAAATATGGGAAAAACGCAAATAAGGGAAAAACGCAAATATGGGAAAAACACAAATAAGGGAAAAACGCAAATAAGGGAAAAACGCAAATAAGGGAAAAACGCAAATAAGGGAAAAACGAAAATAAGGGAAAAACGAAAATAAGGGAAAAACGCAAATAAGGGAAAAACGCAAATGTAGGGAAATTGAAATTTGTGGCACAACTAGACAATAGGAAAGAATCAGTTGGTTGGACATACTCTGAAGCCTCAAGGGTTCACCACATATAGGTCAAACGCAAATATGGGAAAAACGCAAATATGGGAAAAACGCAAATATGGGAAAAACGCAAATATGGGAAAAACGCAAATATGGGAAAAACGCAAATATGGGAAAAACGCAAATACGGGAAAAACGCAAATATGGGAAAAACGCAAATACGGGAAAAACCCAAGTATGGGAAAAACCCAAGTACGGGAAAAACCCAAGTACGGGAAAAACCCAAGTACGGGAAAAACCCAAGTACGGGAAAAACCCAAGTACGGGAAAAACCCAAGTACGGGAAAAACCCAAGTACGGGAAAAACCCAAGTGTGGGAAAAACCCAAGTGTGGGAAAAACCCAAGTGTGGGAAAAACCCAAGTGTGGGAAAAACCCAAGTGTGGGAAAAACCCAAGTGTGGGAAAAACCCAAGTGTGGGAAAAACCCAAGTGTGGGAAAAACCCAAGTGTGGGAAAAACCCAAGTGTGGGAAAAACCCAAGTGTGGGAAAAACCCAAGTGTGGGAAAAACGCAATATGGGAAAAACGCAAATATGGGAAAAACGCAAATATGGGAAAAACGCAAATATGGGAAAAACGCAAATATGGGAAAAACGCAAATATGGGAAAAACGCAAATATGGGAAAAACGCAAATATGGGAAAAACGCAAATATGGGAAAAACGCAAATATGGGAAAAACGCAAATATGGGAAAAACGCAAATAAGGGAAAAATGCAAATGTAGGGAAATTGAAATTTGTGGCACAACTTGACAATAGGAAAGAATCTGTTGGTAGGACATACTCTGAAGCCTCAAGGGTTCACCACATATAGGTCAAACGCAAATATGGGAAAAACGCAAATATGGGAAAAACGCAAATATGGGAAAAACGCAAATATGGGAAAAACGCAAATATGGGAAAAACGCAAATATGGGAAAAACGCAAATATGGGAAAAACGCAAATATGGGAAAAACGCAAATATGGGAAAAACGCAAATATGGGAAAAACGCAAATATGGGAAAAACGCAAATATGGGAAAAACGCAAATATGGGAAAAACGCAAATATGGGAAAAACGCAAATATGGGAAAAACGCAAATATGGGAAAAACGCAAATATGGGAAAAACGCAAATAAGGGAAAAATGCAAATATGGGAAAAATGCAAATATGGGAAAAACGCAAATAAGGGAAAAACGCAAATAAGGGAAAAACGCAAATGTAGGGAAATTGAAATTTGTGGCACAACTTGACAGCAGGAAAGAATCAGTTGCTAGGACACAGTCTGAAGCCTCAAGGGTTAACGAAATATAGGTCAAACGCAAATGTGGGAAAAACGCAAATGTGGGAAAAACGCAAATGTGGGAAAAACGCAAATGTGGGAAAAACGCAAATGTGGGAAAAACGCAAATGTGGGAAAAACGCAAATGTGGGAAAAACGCAAATGTGGGAAAAACGCAAATGTGGGAAAAACGCAAATGTGGGAAAAACGCAAATGTGGGAAAAACGCAAATGTGGGAAAAACGCAAATGTGGGAAAAACGCAAATGTGGGAAAAACGCAAATGTGGGAAAAACGCAAATGTGGGAAAAACGCAAATGTGGGAAAAACGCAAATGTGGGAAAAACGCAAATGTGGGAAAAACGCAAATGTGGGAAAAACGCAAATGTGGGAAAAACGCAAATGTGGGAAAAACGCAAATGTGGGAAAAACGCAAATGTGGCAAAAACGCAAATGTGGCAAAAACGCAAATGTGGCAAAAACGCAAATGTGGCAAAAACGCAAATGTGGCAAAAACGCAAATATGGCAAAAACGCAAATATGGGAAAAACGCAAATATGGGAAAAACGCAAATATGGGAAAAACGCAAATATGGGAAAAACGCAAATATGGGAAAAACGCAAATATGGGAAAAACGCAAATATGGGAAAAACGCAAATATGGGAAAAACGCAAATATGGGAAAAACGCATATATGGGAAAAACGCATATATGGGAAAAACGCATATATGGGAAAAACGCATATATGGGAAAAACGCATATATGGGAAAAACGCATATATGGGAAAAACGCATATATGGGAAAAACGCATATATGGGAAAAACGCATATATGGGAAAAACGCATATATGGGAAAAACGCATATATGGGAAAAACGCAAACATGGGAAAAACGCAAACATGGGAAAAACGCAAACATGGGAAAAACGCAAACATGGGAAAAACGCAAACATGGGAAAAACGCAAACATGGGAAAAACGCAAACATGGGAAAAACGCAAACATGGGAAAAACGCAAACATGGGAAAAACGCAAACATGGGAAAAACGCAAACATGGGAAAAACGCAAACATGGGAAAAACGCAAACATGGGAAAAACGCAAACATGGGAAAAACGCAAACATGGGAAAAACGCAAACATGGGAAAAACGCAAACATGGGAAAAACGCAAACATGGGAAAAACGCAAACATGGGAAAAACGCAAAGATGGGAAAAACGCAAAGATGGGAAAAACGCAAAGATGGAAAAAACGCAAATATGGGAAAAACGCAAATATGGGAAAAACGCAAATAAGGGAAAAACGCAAATATGGGAAAAACGCAAATATGGGAAAAACGCAAATATGGGAAAAACGCAAATATGCGAAAAACGCAAGTATGCGAAAAACGCAAGTATGCGAAAAACGCAAGTATGCGAAAAACCCAAGTATGGGAAAAACCCAATATGGGAAAAACCCAATATGGGAAAAACCCAATATGGGAAAAACCCAATATGGGAAAAACCCAAGTATGGGAAAAACCCAAGTATGGGAAAAACCCAAGTATGGGAAAACCCAAATATGGGAAAAACCCAAATATGGGAAAAACCCAAGTATGGGAAAAACCCAAGTATGGGAAAAACCCAAGTATGGGAAAAACCCAAGTATGGGAAAAACCCAAGTATGGGAAAAACCCAAGTATGGGAAAAACGCAAAAATTGGAAAAACGCAAATATGGAAAAAACGCAAATATGGGAAAAACGCAAATATGGGAAAAACGCAAATATGGGAAAAACGCAAATATGGGAAAAACGCAAATATGGGAAAAACGCAAATATGGGAAAAACGCAAATATGGGAAAAACGCAAATATGGGAAAAACGCAAATATGTGAAAAACGCAAATATGGGAAAAACGCAAATATGGGAAAAACGCAAATATGGGAAAAACGCAAATATGGGAAGAACGCAAATATGGGAAGAACGCAAAAATGGGAAAAACGGAAATATGGGAAAAACGAAAATATGGGAAAAACGAAAATATGGGAAAAAGGAAAATATGGGAAAAACGAAAATATGGGAAAACGGAAAATATGGGAAAAAAGAAAATATGGGAAAAAGGAAAATATGGGAAAAAGGAAAATATGGGAAAAAGGAAAATATGGGAAAAAGGAAAATATGGGAAAAACGCAATTATGGGAAAAACGCAAATATGGGAAAAACGCAAATATGGGAAAAACGCAAATATGGGAAAAACGCAAATATGGGAAAAACGCAAATATGGGAAAAACGCAAATATGGGAAAAACGCAAATATGGGAAAAACGCAAATATGGGAAAAACGCAAATATGGGAAAAACGCAAATATGGGAAAAACGCAAATATGGGAAAAACGCAAATATGGGAAAAACGCAAATATGGGAAAAACGCAAATATGGGAAAAACGCAAATATGGGAAAAACGCAAATATGGGAAAAACGCAAATATGGGAAAAACGCAAATATGGGAAAAACGCAAATATGGGACAAACGCAAATATGGGACAAACGCAAATATGGGACAAACGCAAATATGGGACAAACGCAAATATGGGACAAACGCAAATATGGGACAAACGCAAATATGGGACAAACGCAAATATGGGAAAAACGCAAATATGGGAAAAACGCAAATATGGGAAAAACGCAAATATGGGAAAAACGCAAATATGGGAAAAAGGCAAATATGGGAAAAAGGCAAATATGGGAAAAAGGCAAATATGGGAAAAAGGCAAATATGGGTAAAAGGCAAATATGGGAAAAAGGCAAATATGGGAAAAAGGCAAATATGGGAAAAAGGCAAATATGGGAAAAAGGCAAATATATGAAAAAGGCAAACATGGGAAAAAGGCAAATATGGGAAAAAGGCAAATATGGGAAAAAGGCAAATATGGGAAAAAGGCAAATATGGGAAAAAGGCAAATATGGGAAAAAGGCAAATATGGGAAAAAGGCAAATATGGGAAAAAGGCAAATATGGGAAAAACGCAAATATGGAAAAACGCAAATATGGGAAAAACGCAAATATGGGAAAAACGCAAATAAGGGAAAAACGCAAATAAGGGAAAAACGCAAATATGGGAAAAACGCAAATAAGGGAAAAACGCAAATAAGGGAAAAACGCAAATAAGGGAAAAACGAAAATAAGGGAAAAACGAAAATAAGGGAAAAACGCAAATAAGGGAAAAACGCAAATAAGGGAAAAACGCAAATAAGGGAAAAACGCAAATAAGGGAAAAACGCAAATAAGGGAAAAACGCAAATAAGGGAAAAACGCAAATAAGGGAAAAACGCAAATGTAGGGAAAAACGCAAATGTAGGGAAATTGAAATTTGTGGCACAACTTGACAATAGGAAAGAATCAGTTGGTTGGACATACTCTGAAGCCTCAAGGGTTCACCACATATAGGTCAAACGCAAATATGGGAAAAACGCAAATATGGGAAAAACGCAAATATGGGAAAAACGCAAATATGGGAAAAACGCAAAAATGGGAAAACCGCAAATATGGGAAAAACGCAAATACGGGAAAAACGCAAATACGGGAAAAACGCAAATACGGGAAAAACGCAAATACGGGAAAAACGCAAATACGGGAAAAACGCAAATACGGGAAAAACGCAAATACGGGAAAAACGCAAATACGGGAAAAACGCAAATACGGGAAAAACGCAAATACGGGAAAAACGCAAATACGGGAAAAACGCAAATACGGGAAAAACCCAAGTACGGGAAAAACCCAAGTACGGGAAAAACCCAAGTACGGGAAAAACCCAAGTACGGGAAAAACCCAAGTACGGGAAAAACCCAAGTACGGGAAAAACCCAAGTACGGGAAAAACCCAAGTACGGGAAAAACCCAAGTACGGGAAAAACCCAACTACGGGAAAAACCCAACTACGGGAAAAACCCAACTACGGGAAAAACCCAACTACGGGAAAAACCCAAGTACGGGAAAAACCCAAGTTCGGGAAAAACCCAAGTGTGGGAAAAACCCAAGTGTGGGAAAAACCCAAGTGTGGGAAAAACCCAAGTGTGGGAAAAACCCAAGTGTGGGAAAAACCCAAGTGTGGGAAAAACCCAAGTGTGGGAAAAACGCAAATATGGGAAAAACGCAAATATGGGAAAAACGCAAATATGGGAAAAACGCAAATATGGGAAAAACGCAAATATGGAAAAAACGCAAATATGGAAAAAACGCAAATATGGGAAAAACGCAAATATGGGAAAAACGCAAATATGGGAAAAACGCAAATATGGGAAAAACGCAAATATGGGAAAAACGCAAATAAGGGAAAAACGCAAATGTAGGGAAATTGAAATTTGTGGCACAACTTGACAATAGGAAAGAATCTGTTGGTAGGACATACTCTGAAGCCTCAAGGGTTCACCACATATAGGTCAAACGCAAATATGGGAAAAACGCAAATATGGGAAAAACGCAAATATGGGAAAAACGCAAATATGGGAAAAACGCAAATATGGGAAAAACGCAAATATGGGAAAAACGCAAATATGGGAAAAACGCAAATATGGGAAAAACGCAAATATGGGAAAAACGCAAATATGGGAAAAACGCAAATATGGGAAAAACGCAAATATGGGAAAAACGCAAATATGGGAAAAACGCAAATATGGGAAAAACGCAAATATGGGAAAAACGCAAATATGGGAAAAACTCAAATAAGGGAAAAACTCAAACATGGGAAAAACGCAAACATGGGAAAAACGCAAACATGGGAAAAACGCAAACATGGGAAAAACGCAAACATGGGAAAAACGCAAACATGGGAAAAACGCAAACATGGGAAAAACGCAAACATGGGAAAAACGCAAACATGGGAAAAACGCAAACATGGGAAAAACGCAAACATGGGAAAAACGCAAACATGGGAAAAACGCAAACATGGGAAAAACGCAAACATGGGAAAAACGCAAACATGGGATAAACGCAAACATGGGATAAACGCAAATATGGGAAAAACGCAAATATGGGAAAAACGCAAATAAGGGAAAAACGCAAATAAGGGAAAAACGCAAATATGGGAAAAACGCAAATATGGGAAAAACGCAAATATGGGAAAAACGCAAATATGGGAAAAACGCAAATATGGGAAAAACGCAAATATGGGAAAAACGCAAATATGGGAAAAACGCAAATATGGGAAAAACGCAAATATAGGAAAAACGCAAATATGGGAAAAACGCAAATATGGGAAAAACGCAAATATGGGAAAAACGCAAATATGGGAAAAAGGCAAAAATGGGAAAAACGCAAATATGGGAAAAACGCAAATATGGGAAAAACGGAAATATGGGAAAAACGAAAATAAGGGAAAAACGCAAATAAGGGAAAAACGCAAATAAGGGAAAAACGCAAATAAGGGAAAAACGCAAATGTAGGGAAATTGAAATTTGTGGCACAACTTGACAATAGGAAAGAATCAGTTGGTTGGACATACTCTGAAGCCTCAAGGGTTCACCACATATAGGTCAAACGCAAATATGGGAAAAACGCAAATATGGGAAAAACGCAAATATGGGAAAAACGCAAATATGGGAAAAACGCAAATATGGGAAAAACGCAAATATGGGAAAAACGCAAATACGGGAAAAACGCAAATACGGGAAAAACGCAAATACGGGAACAACGCAAATACGGGAAAAACGCAAATACGGGAAAAACGCAAATACGGGAAAAACGCAAATACGGGAAAAACGCAAATACGGGAAAAACGCAAATACGGGAAAAACCCAAGTACGGGAAAAACCCAAGTACGGGAAAAACCCAAGTACGGGAAAAACCCAAGTACGGGAAAAACCCAAGTACGGGAAAAACCCAAGTACGGGAAAAACCCAACTACGGGAAAAACCCAACTACGGGAAAAACCCAACTACGGGAAAAACCCAACTACGGGAAAAACCCAAGTACGGGAAAAACCCAAGTGTGGGAAAAACCCAAGTGTGGGAAAAACCCAAGTGTGGGAAAAACCCAAGTGTGGGAAAAACCCAAGTGTGGGAAAAACCCAAGTGTGGGAAAAACCCAAGTGTGGGAAAAACCCAAGTGTGGGAAAAACCCAAGTGTGGGAAAAACGCAAATATGGGAAAAGCGCAAATATGGGAAAAGCGCAAATATGGGAAAAACGCAAATATGGGAAAAACGCAAATATGGAAAAAACGCAAATATGGGAAAAACGCAAATATGGGAAAAACGCAAATATGGGAAAAACGCAAATAAGGGAAAAACGCAAATGTAGGGAAATTGAAATTTGTGGCACAACTTGACAATAGGAAAGAATCTGTTGGTAGGACATACTCTGAAGCCTCAAGGGTTCACCACATATAGGTCAAACGCAAATATGGGAAAAACGCAAATATGGGAAAAACGCAAATATGGGAAAAACGCAAATATGGGAAAAACGCAAATATGGGAAAAACGCAAATATGGGAAAAACGCAAATATGGGAAAAACGCAAATATGGGAAAAACGCAAATATGGGAAAAACGCAAATATGGGAAAAACGAAAATAAGGGAAAAACGCAAATAAGGGAAAAACGCAAATAAGGGAAAAACGCAAATAAGGGAAAAACGCAAATAAGGGAAAAACGCAAATAAGGGAAAAACGCAAATAAGGGAAAAACGCAAATGTAGGGAAATTGAAATTTGTGGCACAACTTGACAATAGGAAAGAATCAGTTGGTTGGACACACTCTGAAGCCTCAAGGGTTCACCACATATAGGTCAAACGCAAATATGGGAAAAACGCAAATATGGGAAAAACGCAAATATGGGAAAAACGCAAATATGGGAAAAACGCAAAATATGGGAAAAACGCAAATATGGGATAAACGCAAATATGGGAAAAACGCAAATATGGGAAAAACGCAAATATGGGAAAAACGCAAATATGGGAAAAACGCAAATATGGGAAAAACGCAAATATGGGAAAAACGCAAATAAGGGAAAAACGCAAATGTAGGGAAATTGAAATTTGTGGCACAACTTGAAAATAGGAAAGAATCTGTTGGTAGGACATACTCTGAAGCCTCAAGGGTTCACCACATATAGGTCAAACGCAAATATGGGAAAAACGCAAATATGGGAAAAACGCAAATATGGGAAAAACGCAAATATGGGAAAAACGCAAATATGGGAAAAACGCAAATATGGGAAAAACGCAAATATGGGAAAAACGCAAATATGGGAAAAACGCAAATATGGGAAAAACGCAAATATGGGAAAAACGCAAATATGGGAAAAACGCAAATATGGGAAAAACGCAAATATGGGAAAAACGCAAATATGGGAAAAACGCAAATATGGGAAAAACGCAAATATGGGAAAAACGCAAATATGGGAAAAACGCAAATATGGGAAAAACGCAAATATGGGAAAAACGCAAATATGGGAAAAACGCAAATATGGGAAAAACGCAAATATGGGAAAAACGAAAATATGGGAAAAACGAAAATATGGGAAAAACGAAAATATGGGAAAAACGCAAATATGGGAAAAACGCAAATATGGGAAAAACGAAAATATGGGAAAAACGCAAATATGGGAAAAACGCAAATATGGGAAAAACGCAAATATGGGAAAAACGCAAATATGGGAAAAACGCAAATAAGGGAAAAACGCAAATGTAGGGAAATTGAAATTTGTGGCACAACTTGACAATAGGAAAGAATCAGTTGGTTGGACACAGTCTGAAGCGTCAAGGGTTAACGAAATATAGGTCAAACGCAAATGTGGGAAAAACGCAAATGTGGGAAAAACGCAAATGTGGGAAAAACGCAAATGTGGGAAAAACGCAAATGTGGGAAAAACGCAAATGTGGGAAAAACGCAAATGTGGGAAAAACGCAAATGTGGGAAAAACGCAAATGTGGGAAAAACGCAAATGTGGGAAAAACGCAAATGTGGGAAAAACGCAAATGTGGGAAAAACGCAAATGTGGGAAAAACGCAAATGTGGGAAAAACGCAAATGTGGGAAAAACGCAAATGTGGGAAAAACGCAAATGTGGGAAAAACGCAAATGTGGGAAAAACGCAAATGTGGGAAAAACGCAAATGTGGGAAAAACGCAAATGTGGGAAAAACGCAAATGTGGGAAAAACGCAAATGTGGGAAAAACGCAAATGTGGGAAAAACGCAAATGTGGGAAAAACGCAAATGTGGGAAAAACGCAAATGTGGGAAAAACGCAAATGTGGGAAAAACGCAAATGTGGGAAAAACGCAAATGTGGGAAAAACGCAAATGTGGGAAAAACGCAAATGTGGGAAAAACGCAAATGTGGGAAAAACGCAAATGTGGGAAAAACGCAAATGTGGGAAAAACGCAAATGTGGGAAAAACGCAAATGTGGGAAAAACGCAAATGTGGGAAAAACGCAAATGTGGGAAAAACGCAAATGTGGGAAAAACGCAAATGTGGGAAAAAGGCAAATATGGGAAAAAGGCAAATATGGGAAAAAGGCAAATATGGGAAAAAGGCAAATATGGGAAAAAGGCAAATATGGGAAAAAGGCAAATATGGGAAAAAGGCAAATATGGGAAAAAGGCAAATATGGGAAAAAGGCAAATATGGGAAAAAGGCAAATATGGGAAAAACGCAAATATGGGAAAAACGCAAATAAGGGAAAAACGCAAATAAGGGAAAAACGCAAATATGGGAAAAACGCAAATAAGGGAAAAACGCAAATAAGGGAAAAACGCAAATAAGGGAAAAACGAAAATCAGGGAAAAACGCAAATAAGGGAAAAACGCAAATAAGGGAAAAACGCAAATAAGGGAAAAACGCAAATAAGGGAAAAACGCAAATAAGGGAAAAACGCAAATAAGGGAAAAACGCAAATAAGGGAAAAACGCAAATGTAGGGAAAAACGCAAATGTAGGGAAATTGAAATTTGTGGCACAACTTGACAATAGGAAAGAATCAGTTGGTTGGACATACTCTGAAGCCTCAAGGGTTCACCACATATAGGTCAAACGCAAATATGGGAAAAACGCAAATATGGGAAAAACGCAAATATGGGAAAAACGCAAATATGGGAAAAACGCAAATATGGGAAAAACGCAAATATGGGAAAAACGCAAATATGGGAAAAACGCAAATATGGGAAAAACGCAAATATGGGAAAAACGCAAATATGGGAAAAACGCAAATATGGGAAAAACGCAAATACGGGAAAAACGCAAATACGGGAAAAACGCAAATACGGGAAAAACGCAAATACGGGAAAAACGCAAATACGGGAAAAACGCAAATACGGGAAAAACGCAAATACGGGAAAAACCCAAGTACGGGAAAAACCCAAGTACGGGAAAAACCCAAGTACGGGAAAAACCCAAGTACGGGAAAAACCCAAGTACGGGAAAAACCCAAGTACGGGAAAAACCCAAGTACGGGAAAAACCCAAGTACGGGAAAAACCCAAGTACGGGAAAAACCCAAGTACGGGAAAAACCCAACTACGGGAAAAACCCAACTACGGGAAAAACCCAAGTACGGGAAAAACCCAAGTACGGGAAAAACCCAAGTATGGGAAAAACCCAAATGTGGGAAAAACCCAAGTGTGGGAAAAACCCAAGCGTGGGAAAAACCCAAGCGTGGGAAAAACCCAAGCGTGGGAAAAACCCAAGTGTGGGAAAAACCCAAGTGTGGGAAAAACCCAAGTGTGGGAAAAACCCAAGTGTGGGAAAAACGCAATATGGGAAAAACGCAAATATGGGAAAAACGCAAATATGGGAAAAACGAAAATATGGGAAAAACGAAAATATGGGAAAAACGCAAATATGGGAAAAACGCAAATATGGAAAAAACGCAAATATGGGAAAAACGCAAATAAGGGAAAAACGCAAATAAGGGAAAAACGCAAATAAGGGAAAAACGCAAATGTAGGGAAATTGAAATTTGTGGCACAACTTGACAATAGGAAAGAATCTGTTGGTAGGACATACTCTGAAGCCTCAAGGGTTCACCACATATAGGTCAAACGCAAATATGGGAAAAACGCAAATATGGGAAAAACGCAAATATGGGAAAAACGCAAATATGGGAAAAACGCAAATATGGGAAAAACGCAAATATGGGAAAAACGCAAATATGGGAAAAACGCAAATATGGGAAAAACGCAAATATGGGAAAAACGCAAATATGGGAAAAACGCAAATATGGGAAAAACGCAAATATGGGAAAAACGCAAATATGGGAAAAACGCAAATATGGGAAAAACGCAAATATGGGAAAAACGCAAATATGGGAAAAACGCAAATATGGGAAAAACGCAAATATGGGAAAAACGCAAATATGGGAAAAACGCAAATATGGGAAAAACGCAAATATGGGAAAAACGCAAATATGGGAAAAACGCAAATATGGGAAAAACGCAAATATGTGAAAAACTCAAATAAGGGAAAAACTCAAATAAGGGAAAAACGTAAATAAGGGAAAAACGCAAATATGGGAAAAACGCAAACATGGGAAAAACGCAAACATGGGAAAAACGCAAACATGGGAAAAACGCAAACATGGGAAAAACGCAAACATGGGAAAAACGCAAACATGGGAAAAACGCAAACATGGGAAAAACGCAAACATGGGAAAAACGCAAACATGGGAAAAACGCAAACATGGGAAAAACGCAAACATGGGAAAAACGCAAACATGGGAAAAACGCAAACATGGGAAAAACGCAAATATGGGAAAAATGCAAATAAGGGAAAAACGCAAATAAGGGAAAAACGCAAATATGGGAAAAACGCAAATATGGGAAAAACGCAAATATGAAAAAAACGCAAATATGGGAAAAACGCAAATATGGGAAAAACGCAAATATGCGAAAAACGCAAATATGCGAAAAACGCAACTATGGGAAAAACCCAAGTATGGGAAAAACCCAAATAAGGGAAAAACCCAAGTATGGGAAAAACCCAAGTATGGGAAAAACCCTAGTATGGGAAAAACCCTAGTATGGGAAAAACCCAAGTATGGGAATAACCCAAGTATGGGAATAACCCAAGTATGGGAATAACCCAAGTATGGGAATAACCCAAGTAAGGGAAAAACGCAAAAATTGGAAAAACGCAAATATGGGAAAAACGCAAATATGGGAAAAACGCAAATATGGGAAAAACGCAAATATGGGAAAAACGCAAATATGGGAAAAACGCAAATATGGGAAAAACGCAAATATGAGAAAAACGCAAATATGGGAAAAACGCAAATATGGGAAAAACGCAAATATGGGAAAAACGCAAATATGGGAAAAACGCAAATATGGGAAAAACGCAAATATGGGAAAAACGCAAATATGGGAAAAAGGCAAAAATGGGAAAAAGGCAAAAATGGGAAAAACGCAAAAATGGGAAAAACGCAAAAATGGGAAAAACGCAAAAATGGGAAAAACGCAAATATGGGAAAAACGGAAATATGGGAAAAACGAAAATAAGGGAAAAACGCAAATAAGGGAAAAACGCAAATAAGGGAAAAACGCAAATAAGGGAAAAACGCAAATAAGGGAAAAACGCAAATGTAGGGAAATTGAAATTTGTGGCACAACTTGAAAACGCAAGTACGGGAAAAACGCAAGTACGGGAAAAACGCAAGTACGGGAAAAGCGCAAGTACAGGAAAAGCGCAAGTACGGGAAAAGCGCAAGTACGGGAAAAGCGCAAGTACGAGAAAAACGCAAGTACGAGAAAAACGCAAGTACGAGAAAAACGCAAGTACGAGAAAAACGCAAGTACGGGAAAAACGCAAGTACGGGAAAAACGCAAGTACGGGAAAAACGCAAGTACGGGAAAAACGCAAGTACGGGAAAAACGCAAGTACGGGAAAAACGCAAGTACGGGAAAAACGCAAGTACGGGAAAAACGCAAGTAAGGGATAATCGCAAGTACGGGATAATCGCAAGTACGGGATAATCGCAAGTACGGGATAATCGCAAGTACGGGATAATCGCAAGTACGGGATAATCGCAAGTACGGGATAATCGCAAGTACGGGATAATCGCAAGTACGGGATAATCGCAAGTACGGGAAGAACGCAAGTACGGGAAGAACGCAAGTACGGGAAGAACGCAAGTACGGGAAGAACGCAAGTACGGGAAGAACGCAAGTACGGGAAGAACGCAAGTACGGGAAGAACGCAAGTACGGGAAGAACGCAAGTACGGGAAGAACGCAAGTACGGGAAAAACGCAAATATGGGAAAAACGCAAATATGGGAAAAAGGCAAATATGGGAAAAAGGCAAATATGGGAAAAAGGCAAATATGGGAAAAAGGCAAATATGGGAAAAAGGCAAATATGGGAAAAAGGCAAATATGGGAAAAAGGCAAATATGGGAAAAAGGCAAATATGGGAAAAAGGCAAATATGGGAAAAAGGCAAATATGGGAAAAAGGCAAATATGGGAAAAAGGCAAATATGGGAAAAAGGCAAATATGGGAAAAAGGCAAATGTGGGAAAAAGGCAAATATGGGAAAAACGCAAATATGGGAAAAACGCAAATATGGGAAAAACGCAAATATGGGAAAAACGCAAATAAGGGAAAAACGCAAATAAGGGAAAAACGCAAATAAGGGAAAAACGCAAATAAGGGAAAAACGCAAATAAGGGAAAAACGAAAATCAGGGAAAAACGCAAATAAGGGAAAAACGCAAATAAGGGAAAAACGCAAATATGGGAAAAACGCAAATATGGGAAAAACGCAAATATGGGAAAAACGCAAATATGAAAAAAACGCAAATATGGGAAAAACGCAAATATGGGAAAAACGCAACTATGCGAAAAACCCAAGTATGGGAAAAACCCAAGTATGGGAAAAACCCAAATAAGGGAAAAACCCAAGTATGGGAAAAACCCAAGTATGGGAAAAACCCTAGTATGGGAAAAACCCTAGTATGGGAAAAACCCAAGTATGGGAATAACCCAAGTATGGGAATAACCCAAGTATGGGAATAACCCAAGTATGGGAATAACCCAAGTATGGGAATAACCCAAGTATGGGAAAAACGCAAAAATTGGAAAAACGCAAATATGGGAAAAACGCAAATATGGGAAAAACGCAAATATGGGAAAAACGCAAATATGGGAAAAACGCAAATATGGGAAAAACGCAAATATGGGAAAAACGCAAATATGGGAAAAACGCAAATATGGGAAAAACGCAAATATGGGAAAAACGCAAATATGGGAAAAACGCAAATATGGGAAAAACGCAAATATGGGAAAAACGCAAATATGGGAAAAAGGCAAAAATGGGAAAAACGCAAAAATGGGAAAAACGCAAATATGGGAAAAACGGAAATATGGGAAAAACGGAAATATGGGAAAAACGAAAATAAGGGAAAAACGCAAATAAGGGAAAAACGCAAATAAGGGAAAAACGCAAATAAGGGAAAAACGCAAATAAGGGAAAAACGCAAATGTAGGGAAATTGAAATTTGTGGCACAACTTGACAATAGGAAAGAATCAGTTGGTTGGACATACTCTGAAGCCTCAAGGGTTCACCACATATAGGTCAAACGCAAATATGGGAAAAACGCAAATATGGGAAAAACGCAAATATGGGAAAAACGCAAATATGGGAAAAACGCAAATATGGGAAAAACGCAAATACGGGAAAAACGCAAATACGGGAAAAACGCAAATACGGGAAAAACGCAAATACGGGAAAAACGCAAATACGGGAAAAACGCAAATACGGGAAAAACCCAAGTACGGGAAAAACCCAAGTACGGGAAAAACCCAAGTACGGGAAAAACCCAAGTACGGGAAAAACCCAAGTACGGGAAAAACCCAAGAACGGGAAAAACCCAAGTACGGGAAAAACCCAAGTACGGGAAAAACCCAACTACGGGAAAAACCCAACTACGGGAAAAACCCAAGTACGGGAAAAACCCAAGTGTGGGAAAAACCCAAGTGTGGGAAAAACCCAAGTGTGGGAAAAACCCAAGTGTGGGAAAAACCCAAGTGTGGGAAAAACGCAATATGGGAAAAACGCAAATATGGGAAAAACGCAAATATGGGAAAAACGCAAATATGGGAAAAACGCAAATATGGGAAAAACGCAAATATGGGAAAAACGCAAATATGGGAAAAACGCAAATATGGGAAAAACGCAAATATGGGAAAAACGCAAATAAGGGAAAAACGCAAATGTAGGGAAATTGAAATTTGTGGCACAACTTGAAAATAGGAAAGAATCTGTTGGTAGGACATACTCTGAAGCCTCAAGGGTTCACCACATATAGGTCAAACGCAAATATGGGAAAAACGCAAATATGGGAAAAACCCATGTACGGGAAAAACCCAAGTACGGGAAAAACCCAACTACGGGAAAAACCCAACTACGGGAAAAACCCAAGTACGGGAAAAACCCAAGTACGGGAAAAACCCAAGTACGGGAAAAACCCAAATGTGGGAAAAACCCAAGTGTGGGAAAAACCCAAGCGTGGGAAAAACCCAAGCGTGGGAAAAACGCAATATGGGAAAAACGCAATATGGGAAAAACGCAAATATGGGAAAAACGCAAATATGGGAAAAACGAAAATATGGGAAAAACGCAAATATGGGAAAAACGCAAATATGGAAAAAACGCAAATATGGAAAAAACGCAAATATTGGAAAAACGCAAATAAGGGAAAAACGCAAATAAGGGAAAAACGCAAATAAGGGAAAAACGCAAATGTAGGGAAATTGAAATTTGTGGCACAACTTGACAATAGGAAAGAATCTGTTGGTAGGACATACTCTGAAGCCTCAAGGGTTCACCACATATAGGTCAAACGCAAATATGGGAAAAACGCAAATATGGGAAAAACGCAAATATGGGAAAAACGCAAATATGGGAAAAACGCAAATATGGGAAAAACGCAAATATGGGAAAAACGCAAATATGGGAAAAACGCAAATATGGGAAAAACGCAAATATGGGAAAAACGCAAATATGGGAAAAACGCAAATATGGGAAAAACGCAAATATGGGAAAAACGCAAATATGGGAAAAACGCAAATATGGGAAAAACGCAAATATGGGAAAAACGCAAATATGGGAAAAACGCAAATATGGGAAAAACGCAAATATGGGAAAAACGCAAATATGGGAAAAACGCAAATATGGGAAAAACGCAAATATGGGAAAAACGCAAATATGGGAAAAACGCAAATATGGGAAAAACGCAAATATGGGAAAAACGCAAATATGTGAAAAACGCAAATATGTGAAAAACTCAAATAAGGGAAAAACTCAAATAAGGGAAAAACTCAAATAAGGGAAAAACTCAAATAAGGGAAAAACGCAAACATGGGAAAAACGCAAACATGGGAAAAACGCAAACATGGGAAAAACGCAAACATGGGAAAAACGCAAACATGGGAAAAACGCAAACATGGGAAAAACGCAAACATGGGAAAAACGCAAACATGGGAAAAACGCAAACATGGGAAAAACGCAAACATGGGAAAAACGCAAACATGGGAAAAACGCAAACATGGGAAAAACGCAAACATGGGAAAAACGCAAACATGGGAAAAACGCAAACATGGGAAAAACGCAAACATGGGAAAAACGCAAATATGGGAAAAACGCAAATATGGGAAAAACGCAAATAAGGGAAAAACGCAAATAAGGGAAAAACGCAAATATGGGAAAAACGCAAATATGGGAAAAACGCAAATATGAAAAAAACGCAAATATGGGAAAAACGCAAATATGGGAAAAACGCAAATATGGGAAAAACGCAAATATGCGAAAAACGCAAATATGCGAAAAACGCAAATATGCGAAAAACGCAACTATGGGAAAAACCCAAGTATGGGAAAAACCCAAATAAGGGAAAAACCCAAGTATGGGAAAAACCCAAGTATGGGAAAAACCCAAGTATGGGAAAAACCCTAGTATGGGAAAAACCCAAGTATGGGAATAACCCAAGTATGGGAATAACCCAAGTATGGGAATAACCCAAGTATGGGAAAAACGCAAAAATTGGAAAAACGCAAATATGGGAAAAACGCAAATATGGGAAAAACGCAAATATGGGAAAAACGCAAATATGGGAAAAACGCAAATATGGGAAAAACGCAAATATGGGAAAAACGCAAATATGGGAAAAACGCAAATATGGGAAAAACGCAAATATGGGAAAAACGCAAATATGGGAAAAACGCAAATATGGGAAAAACGCAAATATGGGAAAAACGCAAATATGGGAAAAACGCAAATATGGGAAAAACGCAAATATGGGAAAAACGCAAATATGGGAAAAAGGCAAAAATGGGAAAAAGGCAAAAATGGGAAAAACGCAAAAATGGGAAAAACGCAAAAATGGGAAAAACGCAAATATGGGAAAAACGGAAATATGGGAAAAACGAAAATAAGGGAAAAACGCAAATAAGGGAAAAACGCAAATAAGGGAAAAACGCAAATAAGGGAAAAACGCAAATGTAGGGAAAAACGCAAATGTAGGGAAATTGAAATTTGTGGCACAACTTGAAAACGCAAGTACGGGAAAAACGCAAGTACGGGAAAAGCGCAAGTACGGGAAAAGCGCAAGTACGGGAAAAGCGCAAGTACGGGAAAAGCGCAAGTACGGGAAAAGCGCAAGTACGGGAAAAGCGCAAGTACGGGAAAAACGCAAGTACGAGAAAAACGCAAGTACGAGAAAAACGCAAGTACGAGAAAAAAGCAAGTACGAGAAAAACGCAAGTACGGGAAAAACGCAAGTACGGGAAAAACGCAAGTACGGGAAAAACGCAAGTACGGGAAAAACGCAAGTACGGGAAAAACGCAAGTACGGGAAAAACGCAAGTACGGGAAAAACGCAAGTACGGGAAAAACGCAAGTACGGGAAAAACGCAAGTACGGGAAAAACGCAAGTAAGGGAAAAACGCAAGTAAGGGATAATCGCAAGTACGGGATAATCGCAAGTACGGGATAATCGCAAGTACGGGATAATCGCAAGTACGGGATAATCGCAAGTACGGGATAATCGCAAGTACGGGATAATCGCAAGTACGGGAAGAACGCAAGTACGGGAAGAACGCAAGTACGGGAAGAACGCAAGTACGGGAAGAACGCAAGTACGGGAAGAACGCAAGTACGGGAAGAACGCAAGTACGGGAAGAATGCAAGTACGGGAAAAACGCAAATATGGGAAAAACGCAAATATGGGAAAAAGGCAAATATGGGAAAAAGGCAAATATGGGAAAAAGGCAAATATGGGAAAAAGGCAAATATGGGAAAAAGGCAAATATGGGAAAAAGGCAAATATGGGAAAAAGGCAAATATGGGAAAAAGGCAAATGTGGGAAAAAGGCAAATGTGGGAAAAAGGCAAATGTGGGAAAAAGGCAAATATGGGAAAAACGCAAATATGGGAAAAACGCAAATATGGGAAAAACGCAAATATGGGAAAAACGCAAATATGGGAAAAACGCAAATAAGGGAAAAACGCAAATAAGGGAAAAACGCAAATAAGGGAAAAACGCAAATAAGGGAAAAACGCAAATAAGGGAAAAACGAAAATCAGGGAAAAACGCAAATAAGGGAAAAACGCAAATAAGGGAAAAACGCAAATATGGGAAAAACGCAAATATGGGAAAAACGCAAATATGGGAAAAACGCAAATATGAAAAAAACGCAAATATGGGAAAAACGCAAATATGGGAAAAACGCAAATATGCGAAAAACGCAACTATGCGAAAAACCCAAGTATGGGAAAAACCCAAATAAGGGAAAAACCCAAGTATGGGAAAAACCCTAGTATGGGAAAAACCCTAGTATGGGAAAAACCCTAGTATGGGAAAAACCCAAGTATGGGAATAACCCAAGTATGGGAATAACCCAAGTATGGGAATAACCCAAGTATGGGAAAAACGCAAAAATTGGAAAAACGCAAATATGGGAAAAACGCAAATATGGGAAAAACGCAAATGTGGGAAAAACGCAAATATGGGAAAAACGCAAATATGGGAAAAACGCAAATATGGGAAAAACGCAAATATGGGAAAAACGCAAATATGGGAAAAACGCAAATATGGGAAAAAGGCAAAAATGGGAAAAACGCAAAAATGGGAAAAACGCAAATATGGGAAAAACGGAAATATGGGAAAAACGAAAATAAGGGAAAAACGCAAATAAGGGAAAAACGCAAATAAGGGAAAAACGCAAATAAGGGAAAAACGCAAATAAGGGAAAAACGCAAATAAGGGAAAAACGCAAATGTAGGGAAATTGAAATTTGTGGCACAACTTGACAATAGGAAAGAATCAGTTGGTTGGACATACTCTGAAGCCTCAAGGGTTCACCACATATAGGTCAAACGCAAATATGGGAAAAACGCAAATATGGGAAAAACGCAAATATGGGAAAAACGCAAATACGGGAAAAACGCAAATACGGGAAAAACGCAAATACGGGAAAAACGCAAATACGGGAAAAACGCAAATACGGGAAAAACGCAAATACGGGAAAAACCCAAGTACGGGAAAAACCCAAGTACGGGAAAAACCCAAGTACGGGAAAAACCCAAGTACGGGAAAAACCCAAGTACGGGAAAAACCCAAGTACGGGAAAAACCCAAGTACGGGAAAAACCCAAGTACGGGAAAAACCCAAGTACGGGAAAAACCCAAGTACGGGAAAAACCCAAGTACGGGAAAAACCCAACTACGGGAAAAACCCAACTACGGGAAAAACCCAACTACGGGAAAAACCCAAGTGTGGGAAAAACCCAAGTGTGGGAAAAACCCAAGTGTGGGAAAAACCCAAGTGTGGGAAAAACCCAAGTGTGGGAAAAACCCAAGTGTGGGAAAAACGCAATTATGGGAAAAACGCAAATATGGGAAAAACGCAAATATGGGAAAAACGCAAATATGGGAAAAACGCAAATATGGGAAAAACGCAAATATGGGAAAAACGCAAATATGGGAAAAACGCAAATATGGGAAAAACGCAAATATGGGAAAAACGCAAATATGGGAAAAACGCAAATATGGGAAAAACGCAAATATGGGAAAAACGCAAATATGGGAAAAACGCAAATAAGGGAAAAACGCAAATGTAGGGAAATTGAAATTTGTGGCACAACTTGAAAATAGGAAAGAATCTGTTGGTAGGACATACTCTGAAGCCTCAAGGGTTCACCACATATAGGTCAAACGCAAATATGGGAAAAACGCAAATATGGGAAAAACGCAAATATGGGAAAAACGCAAATATGGGAAAAACGCAAATATGGGAAAAACGCAAATATGGGAAAAACGCAAATATGGGAAAAACGCAAATATGGGAAAAACGCAAATATGGGAAAAACGCAAATATGGGAAAAACGCAAATATGGGAAAAACGCAAATATGGGAAAAACGCAAATATGGGAAAAACGCAAATATGGGAAAAACGCAAATATGGGAAAAACGCAAATATGGGAAAAACGCAAATATGGGAAAAACGCAAATATGGGAAAAACGCAAATATGGGAAAAACGCAAATATGGGAAAAACGCAAATATGGGAAAAACGCAAATATGGGAAAAACGCAAATATGGGATAAACGCAAATATGGGATAAACGCAAATATGGGAAAAACGCAAATATGGGAAAAACGCAAATATGGGATAAACGCAAATATGGGAAAAACGCAAATATGGGAAAAACGCAAATATGGGAAAAACGCAAATATGGGAAAAACGCAAATATGGGAAAAACGCAAATATGGGAAAAACGCAAATATGGGAAAAACGCAAATATGGGAAAAACGCAAATATGGGAAAAACGCAAATATGGGAAAAACGCAAATATGGGAAAAACGCAAATATGGGAAAAACGCAAATATGGGAAAAACGCAAATATGGGAAAAACTCAAATATGGGAAAAACTCAAATATGGGAAAAACTCAAATAAGGGAAAAACGCAAATGTGGGAAAAACGCAAATGTGGGAAAAACGCAAATGTGGGAAAAACGCAAATGTGGGAAAAACGCAAATGTGGGAAAAACGCAAATGTGGGAAAAACGCAAATGTGGGAAAAACGCAAATGTGGGAAAAACGCAAATGTGGGAAAAACGCAAATGTGGGAAAAACGCAAATGTGGGAAAAACGCAAATGTGGGAAAAACGCAAATGTGGGAAAAACGCAAATGTGGGAAAAACGCAAATGTGGGAAAAACGCAAATGTGGGAAAAACGCAAATGTGGGAAAAACGCAAATGTGGGAAAAACGCAAGTACGGGAAAAACGCAAGTACGGGAAAAACGCAAGTACGGGAAAAACGCAAGTACGGGAAAAACGCAAGTACGGGAAAAACGCAAGTACGGGAAGAACGCAAGTACGGGAAAAACGCAAGTACGGGAAAAACGCAAGTACGGGAAAAACGCAAGTACGGGAAAAACGCAAGTACGGGAAAAACGCAAGTACGGGAAAAGCGCAAGTACGGGAAAAGCGCAAGTACGGGAAAAACGCAAGTACGAGAAAAACGCAAGTACGAGAAAAAAGCAAGTACGAGAAAAACGCAAGTACGGGAAAAACGCAAGTACGGGAAAAACGCAAGTACGGGAAAAACGCAAGTACGGGAAAAACGCAAGTACGGGAAAAACGCAAGTACGGGAAAAACGCAAGTACGGGAAAAACGCAAGTACGGGAAAAACGCAAGTACGGGAAAAACGCAAGTAAGGGATAATCGCAAGTACGGGATAATCGCAAGTACGGGATAATCGCAAGTACGGGATAATCGCAAGTACGGGATAATCGCAAGTACGGGATAATCGCAAGTACGGGATAATCGCAAGTACGGGATAATCGCAAGTACGGGAAGAACGCAAGTACGGGAAGAACGCAAGTACGGGAAGAACGCAAGTACGGGAAGAACGCAAGTACGGGAAGAACGCAAGTACGGGAAGAACGCAAGTACGGGAAGAACGCAAGTACGGGAAGAACGCAAGTACGGGAAGAACGCAAGTACGGGAAGAACGCAAGTACGGGAAGAACGCAAATATGGGAAAAAGGCAAATATGGGAAAAAGGCAAATATGGGAAAAAGGCAAATATGGGAAAAAGGCAAATATGGGAAAAAGGCAAATATGGGAAAAAGGCAAATATGGGAAAAAGGCAAATATGGGAAAAAGGCAAATATGGGAAAAAGGCAAATATGGGAAAAAGGCAAATATGGGAAAAAGGCAAATATGGGAAAAAGGCAAATGTGGGAAAAAGGCAAATGTGGGAAAAAGGCAAATGTGGGAAAAAGGCAAATGTGGGAAAAAGGCAAATGTGGGAAAAAGGCAAATGTGGGAAAAAGGCAAATATGGGAAAAACGCAAATATGGGAAAAACGCAAATATGGGAAAAACGCAAATAAGGGAAAAACGCAAATAAGGGAAAAACGCAAATAAGGGAAAAACGCAAATAAGGGAAAAACGCAAATAAGGGAAAAACGAAAATCAGGGAAAAACGAAAATAAGGGAAAAACGCAAATAATTGAAAAACGCAAATAAGGGAAAAACGCAAATAAGGGAAAAACGCAAATAAGGGAAAAACGCAAATAAGGGAAAAACGCAAATAAGGGAAAAACGCAAATGTAGGAAAATTGAAATTTGTGGCACAACTTGACAATAGGAAAGAATCAGTTGGTTGGACATACTCTGAAGCCTCAAGGGTTCACCACATATAGGTCAAACGCAAATATGGGAAAAACGCAAATATGGGAAAAACGCAAATATGGGAAAAACGCAAATATGGGAAAAACGCAAATATGGGAAAAACGCAAATATGGGAAAAACGCAAATATGGGAAAAACGCAAATATGGGAAAAACGCAAATATGGGAAAAACGCAAATATGGGAAAAACGCAAATATGGGAAAAACGCAAATATGGGAAAAACGCAAATATGGGAAAAACGCAAATATGGGAAAAACGCAAATATGGGAAAAACGCAAATATGGGAAAAACGCAAATATGGGAAAAACGCAAATATGGGAAAAACGCAAATATGGGAAAAACGCAAATATGGGAAAAACGCAAATATGGGAAAAACGCAAATACGGGAAAAACGCAAATACGGGAAAAACGCAAATACGGGAAAAACCCAAGTACGGGAAAAACCCAAGTACGGGAAAAACCCAAGTACGGGAAAAACCCAAGTACGGGAAAAACCCAAGTACGGGAAAAACCCAAGTACGGGAAAAACCCAACTACGGGAAAAACCCAACTACGGGAAAAACCCAAGTACGGGAAAAACCCAAGTGTGGGAAAAACCCAAGTGTGGGAAAAACCCAAGTGTGGGAAAAACCCAAGTTTGGGAAAAACCCAAGTGTGGGAAAAACGCAATATGGGAAAAACGCAAATATGGGAAAAACGCAAATATGGGAAAAACGCAAATATGGGAAAAACGCAAATATGGAAAAAACGCAAATATGGGAAAAACGCAAATATGGGAAAAACGCAAATACGGGAAAAACGCAAATATGGGAAAAACGCAAATAAGGGAAAAACGCAAATGTAGGGAAATTGAAATTTGTGGCACAACTTGACAATAGGAAAGAATCTGTTGGTAGGACATACTCTGAAGCCTCAAGGGTTCACCACATATAGGTCAAACGCAAATATGGGAAAAACGCAAATATGGGAAAAACGCAAATATGGGAAAAACGCAAATATGGGAAAAACGCAAATATGGGAAAAACGCAAATATGGGAAAAACGCAAATATGGGAAAAACGCAAATATGGGAAAAACGCAAATATGGGAAAAACGCAAATATGGGAAAAACGCAAATATGGGAAAAACGCAAATATGGGAAAAACGCAAATATGGGAAAAACGCAAATATGGGAAAAACGCAAATATGGGAAAAACGCAAATATGGGAAAAACGCAAATATGGGAAAAACGCAAATATGGGAAAAACGCAAATATGGGAAAAACGCAAATATGGGAAAAACGCAAATATGGGAAAAACGCAAATATGGGAAAAACGCAAATATGGGAAAAACCCAAATATGGGAAAAACGCAAATATGGGAAAAACTCAAATAAGGGAAAAACTCAAATAAGGGAAAAACTCAAATAAGGGAAAAACGCAAACATGGGAAAAACGCAAACATGGGAAAAACGCAAACATGGGAAAAACGCAAACATGGGAAAAACGCAAACATGGGAAAAACGCAAACATGGGAAAAACGCAAACATGGGAAAAACGCAAACATGGGAAAAACGCAAACATGGGAAAAACGCAAACATGGGAAAAACGCAAACATGGGAAAAACGCAAACATGGGAAAAACGCAAACATGGGAAAAACGCAAACAGGGGAAAAACGCAAACATGGGAAAAACGCAAATATGGGAAAAACGCAAATAAGGGAAAAACGCAAATAAGGGAAAAACGCAAATAAGGGAAAAACGCAAATATGGGGAAAACGCAAATATGGGGAAAACGCAAATATGGGGAAAACGCAAATATGGGAAAAACGCAAATATGCGAAAAACGCAAATATGCGAAAAACGCAAATATGCGAAAAACGCAAATATGCGAAAAACGCAACTATGCGAAAAACCCAAGTATGGGAAAAACCCAAGTATGGGAAAAACCCAAGTATGGGAAAAACCCAAGTATGGGAAAAACCCTAGTATGGGAAAAACCCTAGTATGGGAAAAACCCTAGTATGGGAAAAACCCAAGTATGGGAAAAACCCAAGTATGGGAAAAACGCAAAAATTGGAAAAACGCAAATATGGGAAAAACGCAAATATGGGAAAAACGCAAATATGGGAAAAACGCAAATATGGGAAAAACGCAAATATGGGAAAAACGCAAATATGGGAAAAACGCAAATATGGGAAAAACGCAAATATGGGAAAAACGCAAATATGGGAAAAACGCAAATATGGGGAAAACGCAAATATGGGGAAAACGCAAATATGGGAAAAACGCAAATATGGGAAAAACGCAAATATGGGAAAAACGCAAATATGGGAAAAACGCAAATATGGGAAAAACGCAAATATGGGAAAAACGCAAATATGGGAAAAACGCAAATATGGGAAAAACGCAAATATGGGAAAAACGCAAATATGGGAAAAACGCAAATACGGGAAAAACGCATATACGGGAAAAACGCAAATACGGGAAAAACGCAAATACGGGAAAAACGCAAATACGGGAAAAACGCAAATACGGGAAAAACGCAAATACGGGAAAAACGCAAATACGGGAAAAACGCAAGTACGGGAAAAACCCAAGTACGGGAAAAACCCAAGTACGGGAAAAACCCAAGTACTGGAAAAACCCAAGTACGGGAAAAACCCAAGTACGGGAAAAACCCAAGTACGGGAAAAACCCAAGTACGGGAAAAACCCAACTACGGGAAAAACCCAAGTACGGGAAAAACCCAAGTGTGGGAAAAACCCAAGTGTGGGAAAAACCCAAGTGTGGGAAAAACCCAAGTGTGGGAAAAACCCAAGTGTGGGAAAAACCCAAGTGTGGGAAAAACCCAAGTGTGGGAAAAACGCAATTATGGGAAAAACGCAAATATGGGAAAAACGCAAATATGGGAAAAACGCAAATATGGGAAAAACGCAAATATGGGAAAAACGCAAATATGGGAAAAACGCAAATATGGAAAAAACGCAAATATGGGAAAAACGCAAATATGGGAAAAACGCAAATAAGGGAAAAACGCAAATAAGGGAAAAACGCAAATGTAGGGAAATTGAAATTTGTGGCACAACTTGAAAATAGGAAAGAATCTGTTGGTAGGACATACTCTGAAGCCTCAAGGGTTCACCACATATAGGTCAAACGCAAATATGGGAAAAACGCAAATATGGGAAAAACGCAAATATGGGAAAAACGCAAATATGGGAAAAACGCAAATATGGGAAAAACGCAAATATGGGAAAAACGCAAATATGGGAAAAACGCAAATATGGGAAAAACGCAAATATGGGAAAAACGCAAATATGGGAAAAACGCAAATATGGAAAAAACGCAAATATGGGAAAAACGCAAATATGGGAAAAACGCAAATATGGGAAAAACGCAAATATGGGAAAAACGCAAATATGGGAAAAACGCAAATATGGGAAAAACGCAAATATGGGAAAAACGCAAATATGGGAAAAACGCAAATATGGGAAAAACGCAAATATGGGAAAAACGCAAATATGGGAAAAACGCAAATATGGGAAAAACGCAAATATGGGAAAAACGCATATATGGGAAAAACGCATATATGGGAAAAACGCATATATGGGAAAAACGCAAATATGGGAAAAACGCATATATGGGAAAAACGCATATATGGGAAAAACGCATATATGGGAAAAACGCATATATGGGAAAAACGCATATATGGGAAAAACGCAAATATGGGAAAAACGCAAATATGGGAAAAACGCAAATATGGGAAAAACGCAAATATGGGAAAAACTCAAATATGGGAAAAACTCAAATAAGGGAAAAACTCAAATATGGGAAAAACTCAAATAAGGGAAAAACTCAAAAATGGGAAAAACGCAAATATGGGAAAAACGCAAATATGGGAAAAACGCAAATATGGGAAAAACGCAAATATGGGAAAAACGCAAATATGGGAAAAACGCAAATATGTGAAAAACGCAAATATGGGAAAAACGCAAATAAGGGAAAAACGCAAATGTAGGGAAATTGAAATTTGTGGCACAACTTGACAAGAGGAAAGAATCAGTTGCTAGGACACAGTCTGAAGCCTCAAGGGTTAACGAAATATAGGTCAAACGCAAATGTGGGAAAAACGCAAATGTGGGAAAAACGCAAATGTGGGAAAAACGCAAATGTGGGAAAAACGCAAATGTGGGAAAAACGCAAATGTGGGAAAAACGCAAATGTGGGAAAAACGCAAATGTGGGAAAAACGCAAATGTGGGAAAAACGCAAATGTGGGAAAAACGCAAATGTGGGAAAAACGCAAATGTGGGAAAAACGCAAATGTGGGAAAAACGCAAATGTGGGAAAAACGCAAATGTGGGAAAAACGCAAATGTGGGAAAAACGCAAATGTGGGAAAAACGCAAATGTGGGAAAAACGCAAATGTGGGAAAAACGCAAATGTGGGAAAAACGCAAATGTGGGAAAAACGCAAATGTGGGAAAAACGCAAATGTGGGAAAAACGCAAATGTGGGAAAAACGCAAATGTGGGAAAAACGCAAATGTGGGAAAAACGCAAATGTGGGAAAAACGCAAATGTGGGAAAAACGCAAATGTGGGAAAAACGCAAATGTGGGAAAAACGCAAGTACGGGAAAAACGCAAGTACGGGAAAAACGCAAGTACGGGAAAAACGCAAGTACGGGAAAAACGCAAGTACGGGAAAAGGCGCAAGTACGGGAAAAGGCGCAAGTACGGGAAAAAGCGCAAGTACGGGAAAAAGCGCAAGTACGGGAAAAAGCGCAAGTACGGGAAAAAGCGCAAGTACGGGAAAAAGCGCAAGTACGGGAAAAAGCGCAAGTACGGGAAAAACGCAAGTACGGGAAAAACGCAAGTACGAGAAAAACGCAAGTACGAGAAAAACGCAAGTACGAGAAAAACGCAAGTACGGGAAAAACGCAGGTACGGGAAAAACGCAAGTACGGGAAAAACGCAAGTACGGGAAAAACGCAAGTACGGGAAAAACGCAAGTACGGGAAAAACGCAAGTACGGGAAAAACGCAAGTACGGGAAAAACGCAAGTACGGGAAAAACGCAAGTAAGGGATAATCGCAAGTACGGGATAATCGCAAGTACGGGATAATCGCAAGTACGGGATAATCGCAAGTACGGGATAATCGCAAGTACGGGATAATCGCAAGTACGGGATAATCGCAAGTACGGGATAATCGCAAGTACGGGATAATCGCAAGTACGGGATGAACGCAAGTACGGGAAGAACGCAAGTACGGGAAGAACGCAAGTACGGGAAGAACGCAAGTACGGGATGAACGCAAGTACGGGAAGAACGCAAGTACGGGAAGAACGCAAGTACGGGAAGAACGCAAGTACGGGAAGAACGCAAGTACGGGAAGAACGCAAGTACGGGAAGAACGCAAGTACGGGAAAAACGCAAGTACGGGAAAAACGCAAGTACGGGAAAAACGCAAATACGGGAAAAACGCAAATACGGGAAAAACGCAAATACGGGAAAAACGCAAATACGGGAAAAACGCAAATACGGGAAAAACGCAAATACGGGAAAAACGCAAATATGGGAAAAACGCAAATATGGGAAAAACGCAAATATGGGAAAAACGCAAATATGGGAAAAACGCAAATATGGGAAAAACGCAAATATTGGAAAAACGCAAATAAGGGAAAAACGCAAATAAGGGAAAAACTCAAATAAGGGAAAAACTCAAATAAGGGAAAAACTCAAATAAGGGAAAAACTCAAATAAGGGAAAAACTCAAATAAGGGAAAAACTCAAATAAGGGAAAAACTCAAAAATGGGAAAAACTCAAAAATGGGAAAAACGCAAATATGGTAAAAACGAAAATATGGGAAAAACGAAAATATGGGAAAAATGAAAAGATGGGAAAAACGAAAATATGGGAAAAACGAAAATATGGGAAAAACGCAAATATGGGGAAAACGCAAATATGGGGAAAACGCAAATATGGGGAAAACGCAAATATGGGAAAAACGCAAATATGGGAAAAACGCAAATATGGGAAAAACGCAAGTATGGGAAAAACGCAAGTATGGGAAAAACGCAAATATGGGAAAAACGCAAATATGGGAAAAACGCAAGTATGGGAAAAACGCAAATATGAGAAACACGCAAATATGAGAAAAACGCAAATATGGGAAAAACGCAAATATGGGAAAAACGCAAATATGGGAAAAACGCAATTATGGGAAAATACAATTATGGGAAAAACGCAATTATGGGAAAAATGCAAATGTAAGAAACAAGAAATTCGTGGCACAACTTGACAATAGGAAAGAATCAGATGGTTCGACATAGTCTGAAGCATGAAGGGTTCAGGAAATATGGGAAAAACGCAAGTATGGGAAAAGCGCAAGTATGGGAAAAGCGTAAATATGGGAAAAGCGTAAATATGGGAAAAGCGTAAATATGGGAAAAGCGTAAATATGGGAAAAACGCGAATGTAGTGAAAGAGAAATATGTGGCACAACTTGACAAGAGGAGAGAATCAGTTGCTAGGACATAGTCTGAAGCCTCAAGGGTTAACGAAATATAGGTCAAACGCAAATGTGGGAAAAACGCAAATGTGGGAAAAACGCAAATGTGGGAAAAACGCAAATGTGGGAAAAACGCAAATGTGGGAAAAACGCAAATGTGGGAAAAACGCAAATGTGGGAAAAACGCAAATGTGGGAAAAACGCAAATGTGGGAAAAACGCAAATGTGGGAAAAACGCAAATGTGGGAAAAACGCAAATGTGGGAAAAACGCAAATGTGGGAAAAACGCAAATGTGGGAAAAACGCAAATGTGGGAAAAACGCAAATGTGGGAAAAACGCAAATGTGGGAAAAACGCAAATGTGGGAAAAACGCAAATGTGGGAAAAACGCAAATGTGGGAAAAACGCAAATGTGGGAAAAACGCAAATGTGGGAAAAACGCAAATGTGGGAAAAACGCAAATGTGGGAAAAACGCAAATGTGGGAAAAACGCAAATGTGGGAAAAACGCAAATGTGGGAAAAACGCAAATGTGGGAAAAACGCAAATGTGGGAAAAACGCAAATGTGGGAAAAACGCAAATGTGGGAAAAACGCAAATGTGGGAAAAACGCAAATGTGGGAAAAACGCAAATGTGGGAAAAACGCAAATGTGGGAAAAACGCAAATGTGGGAAAAACGCAAATGTGGGAAAAACGCAAATGTGGGAAAAACGCAAATGTGGGAAAAACGCAAATGTGGGAAAAACGCAAATGTGGGAAAAACGCAAATGTGGGAAAAACGCAAATGTGGGAAAAACGCAAATGTGGGAAAAACGCAAATGTGGGAAAAACGCAAATGTGGGAAAAACGCAAATGTGGGAAAAACGCAAATGTGGGAAAAACGCAAGTACGGGAAAAACGCAAGTACGGGAAAAACGCAAGTACGGGAAAACCGCAAGTACGGGAAAAACGCAAGTACGGGAAAAACGCAAATACGGGAAAAACGCAAATACGGGAAAAACGCAAGTACGGGAAAAACGCAAGTACGGCAAAAACGCAAATACGGGAAAAACGCAAATACGGGAAAAACGCAAATACGGGAAAAACGCAAGTACGGGAAAAACGCAATTACGGGAAAAACGCAAGTACGGGAAAAACGCAAGTACGAGAAAAACGCAAGTACGAGAAAAACGCAAGTACGGGAAAAACGCAAGTACGGGAAAAACGCAAGTACGGGAAAAACGCAAGTACGGGAAAAACGCAAGTACGGGATAATCGCAAGTACGGGATAATCGCAAGTACGGGATAATCGCAAGTACGGGATAATCGCAAGTACGGGATAATCGCAAGTACGGGATAATCGCAAGTACGGGAAGAACGCAAGTACGGGAAGAACGCAAGTACGGGAAGAACGCAAGTACGGGAAGAACGCAAGGATGGGAAAAACGCAAATATGGGAAAAACGCAAATATGGGAAAAACGCAAATATGGGAAAAACGCAAATATGGGAAAAACGCAAATATGGGAAAAACGCAAATATGGGGAAAACGCAAATATGGGAAAAACGCAAATATGGGAAAAACGCAAATATGGGGAAAACGCAAATATGGGGAAAACGCAAATATGGGGAAAACGAAAATATGGGGAAAACGCTAATATGGGAAAAACGCAAATATGGGAAAAACGCAAATATGGGAAAAACGCAAATATGGGAAAAACGCAAATATGGGAAAAACGCAAATATGGGAAAAACGCAAATATGGGAAAAACGCAAATATGGGAAAAACGCAAATATGGCAAAAACGCAAATATGGGAAAAACGCAAATATGGGAAAAACGCAAATATGGCAAAAACGCAAATATGGGAAAAACGCAAATATGGGAAAAACGCAAATATGGGAAAAACGCAAATATGGGAAAAACGCAAATATGGGAAAAACGCAATTATGGGAAAAACGCAATTATGGGAAAAACGCAATTATGGGAAAAACGCAATTATGGGAAAAACGCAATTATGGGAAAAATGCAAATGTAAGAAAAAAGAAATTCGTGGCACAACTTGACAATAGGAAAGAATCAGTTGGTTGGACATAGTCTGAAGCATGAAGGGTTCAGGTAATATGGGAAAAACGCAAGTATGGAAAAAGCGCAAGTATGGGAAAAACGCAAATATGGGAAAAACGCAAATATGGGAAAAACGCAAATATGGGAAAAACGCAAATATGGGAAAAACGCAAATATGGGAAAAACGCAAATATGGAAAAAACGCAAATATGGGAAAAACGCAAATATGGGAAAAACGCAAATATGGGAAAAACGCAAATATGGGAAAAACGCAAATATGGGAAAAACGCAAATATGGGAAAAACGCAAATATGGGAAAAACGCAAATATGGGAAAAACGCAAATATGGGAAAAACGCAAATATGGGAAAAACGCAAATAAGGGAAAAACGCAAATGTAGGGAAATTGAAATTTGTGGCACAACTTGAAAATAGGAAAGAATCTGTTGGTAGGACATACTCTGAAGCCTCAAGGGTTCACCACATATAGGTCAAACGCAAATATGGGAAAAACGCAAATATGGGAAAAACGCAAATATGGGAAAAACGCAAATATGGGAAAAACGCAAATATGGGAAAAACGCAAATATGGGAAAAACGCAAATATGGGAAAAACGCAAATATGGGAAAAACGCAAATATGGGAAAAACGCAAATATGGGAAAAACGCAAATATGGGAAAAACGCAAATATGGGAAAAACGCAAATATGGGAAAAACGCAAATATGGGAAAAACGCAAATATGGGAAAAACGCAAATATGGGAAAAACGCAAATATGGGAAAAACGCAAATATGGGAAAAACGCAAATATGGGAAAAACGCAAATATGGGAAAAACGCAAATATGGGAAAAACGCAAATATGGGAAAAACGCAAATATGGGAAAAACGCAAATATGGGAAAAACGCAAATATGGGAAAAACGCAAATATGGGAAAAACGCAAATATGGGAAAAACGCAAATATGGGAAAAACGCAAATATGGGAAAAACGCAAATATGGGAAAAACGCAAATATGGGAAAAACGCAAATATGGGAAAAACGCAATTATGGGAAAAACGCAATTATGGGAAAAACGCAATTATGGGAAAAACGCAAATATGGGAAAAACGCAAATATGGGAAAAACGCAATTATGGGAAAAACGCAATTATGGGAAAAACGCAAATATGGGAAAAACGCAAATATGGGAAAAACGCAAATATGGGAAAAACGCAAATATGGGAAAAACGCAAATATGGGAAAAACGCAAATATGGGAAAAACGCAAATATGGGAAAAACGCAAATATGGGAAAAACGCAAACATGGGAAAAACGCAAACATGGGAAAAACGCAAACATGGGAAAAACGCAAACATGGGAAAAACGCAAACATGGGAAAAACGCAAACATGGGAAAAACGCAAACATGGGAAAAACGCAAACATGGGAAAAACGCAAACATGGGAAAAACGCAAACATGGGAAAAACGCAAACATGGGAAAAACGCAAACATGGGAAAAACGCAAACATGGGAAAAACGCAAACATGGGAAAAACGCAAATATGGGAAAAACGCAAATATGGGAAAAACGCAAATAAGGGAAAAACGCAAATAAGGGAAAAACGCAAATATGGGAAAAACGCAAATATGGGAAAAACGCAAATATGCGAAAAACGCAAATATGCGAAAAACGCAAATATGCGAAAAACGCAAATATGCGAAAAACCCAAGTATGGGAAAAACCCAAGTATGGGAAAAACCCAAATATGGGAAAAACCCAAGTATGGGAAAAACCCTAGTATGGGAAAAACCCTAGTATGGGAAAAACCCAAGTATGGGAAAAACCCAAGTATGGGAAAAACGCAAATATGGGAAAAACGCAAATATGGGAAAAACGCAAATATGGGAAAAACGCAAATATGGGAAAAACGCAAATATGGGAAAAACGCAAATATGGGAAAAACGCAAATATGGGAAAAACGCAAATATGGGAAAAACGCAAATATGGGAAAAACGCAAATATGGGAAAAACGCAAATATGGGAAAAACGCAAATATGGGAAAAACGCAAATATGGGAAAAAGGCAAAAATGGGAAAAAGGCAAAAATGGGAAAAACGCAAATATGGGAAAAACGGAAATATGGGAAAAACGAAAATAAGGGAAAAACGCAAATAAGGGAAAAACGCAAATAAGGGAAAAACGCAAATAAGGGAAAAACGCAATGACGATGGAAAAAACGCAATTATGGAAAAAACGCAATTATGGGAAAAACGCAATTATGGGAAGAACGCAATTATGGGAAGAACGCAATTATGGGAAGAACGCAATTATGGGAAGAACGCAATTATGGGAAGAACGCAATTATGGGAAGAACGCAATTATGGGAAGAACGCAATTATGGGAAGAACGCAATTATGGGAAGAACGCAATTATGGGAAGAGCGCAATTATGGGAAGAGCGCAATTATGGGAAGAGCGCAATTATGGGAAGAGCGCAATTATGGGAAGTGCGCAATTATGGGAAAAACGCAATTATGGGAAAAACGCAATTATGGGAAAAACGCAATTATGGGAAAAACGCAATTATGGGAAAAATGCAAATGTAGGAAAAAAGGAATTCGTGGCACAACTTGACAATAGGAAAGAATCAGTTGGTTGGACATAGTCTGAAGCATGAAGCGTTAAGGAAATTTCGGAAAAACTCAAGTATGAGAGAAGCGCAAGTATGGGAAGAACGCAAGTATGGGAAGAACGCAAGTATGGGAAGAACGCAAGTATGGGAAGAACGCAAGTATGGGAAGAACGCAAGTATGGGAAGAACGCAAGTATGGGAAGAACGCAAGTATGGGAAGAACGCAAGTATGGGAAGAACGCAAATATGGGAAGAACGCAAATATGGGAAGAACGCAAATATGGGAAGAACGCAAATATGGGACGAACGCAAATATGGGACGAACGCAAATATGGGAAGAACGCAAATATGGGAAGAACGCAAATATGGGAAGAACGCAAATATGGGAAGAACGCAAATATGGGAAGAACGCAAATATGGGAAGAACGCAAATATGGGACGAACGCAAATATGGGACGAACGCAAATATGGGACGAACGCAAATATGGGACGAACGCAAATATGGGACGAACGCAAATATGTGACGAACGCAATTATGGGAAAAACGCATTTGTGGGAAAAACGCATTTGTGGGAAAAACGCATTTGTTTGAAAAACGCATTTGTGGGAAAAACGCATTTGTGGGAAAAACGCATTTGTGGGAAAAACGCATTTGTGGGAAAAACGCATTTGTGGGAAAAACGCATTTGTGGGAAAAACGCATTTGTGGGAAAAACGCATTTGTGGGAAAAACGCAATTATGGGAAAAACGCAATTATGGGAAAAACGCAATTATGGGAAAAACGCAATTATGGGAAAAACGCAATTATGGGAAAAACGCAATTATGGGAAAAACGCAATTATGGGAAAAACGCAATTATGGGAAAAACGCAATTATAGGAAAAACGCAATTATGGGAAAAACGCAATTATGGGAAAAACGCAATTATGGGAAAAACGCAATTATGGGAAAAACGCAATTATGGGAAAAACGCAATTATGGGAAAAACGCAATTATGGGAAAAACGCAATTATGGGAAAAACGCAATTATGGGAAAAACGCAATTATGGGAAAAACGCAATTATGGGAAAAACGCAATTATGGGAAAAACGCAATTATGGGAAAAACGCAATTATGGGAAAAACGCAATTATGGGAAAAACGCAATTATGGGAAAAACGCAATTATGGGAAAAACGCAATTATGGGAAAAACGCAATTATGGGAAAAACGCAATTATGGGAAAAACGCAATTATGGGAAAAACGCAATTATGGGAAAAACGCAATTATGGGAAAAACGCAATTATGGGAAAAACGCATTTATGGGAAAAACGCAAATATGGGAAAAACGCAAATATGGGAAAAACGCAAATATGGGAAAAACGCAAATATGGGAAAAACGCAAATATGGGAAAAACGCAAATATGGGAAAAACGCAAATAAGTATCAGTTGCTAGGACATAGTCTGAAGCATCTAGGGTTCACAAAATAAGGGTCAAATGCAAATAATTGAAAAACGCAAATAAGGAAAAAACGCAAATAAGGGAAAAACGCAAATAAGGGAAAAACGCAAATATGGGAAAAACGCAAATATGGGAAAAACGCAAATATGGGAAAAACGCAAATATGGGAAAAACGCAAATATGGGAAAAACGCAAAAATGGGAAAAACGCAAATATGGGAAAAACGCAAATATGGGAAAAACGCAAATATGGGAAAAACGCAAATATGGGAAAAACGCAAATATGGGAAAAACGCAAATATGGGAAAAACGCAAATAAGGGAAAAACGCAAATATGGGAAAAACGCAAATATGGGAAAAACGCAAATATGGGAAAAACGCAAATATGGGAAAATCGCAAATGTAGGGAGAGAGAAATTTCTTGCACACATTTGCAAGAGGAAAGATTCAGTAGGTAGGATATAGTCTGAAGCATCAAGCGTTCAGGAAATTTGTGTCAAATGCAAATATGGGTCAAACGCAAATATGGGAAAAACGCAAATTTGAGAAAAATGCAAATGTAGGGAAAGTGAAATTTGTGGCACAACCTGCCAAGAGGAAAGAATCAGTTGATAGGACATAGTCTGAAGCATCATTGGGTCACGAAATCAGGGTAATTGCAAATATGTGAAAGACACAAATTGGGGGAGGGACGCAAATTGGGGGGGGAGAGACGCAAATTGGGGGGGAGAGACGCAAATTGGGGGGGAGAGACGCAAATTGGGGGGGAGAGACGCAAATTGGGGGGGAAAACGCAAATTGGGGGGAAAAACGCAAATTTTGGTAAAACGCAAATATGGCAAAAACGCAAATATGGCAAAAACGCAAATATGGCAAAAACGCAAATATGGCAAAAACGCAAATATGGCAAAAGCGCAAATATGGCAAAAACGCAAATATGGCAAAAGCGCAAATATGGCAAAAACGCAAATATGGCAAAAACGCAAATATGGTAAAAACGCAAATATGGTAAAAACGCAAATATGGTAAAAACGCAAATATGGGAAAAACGCAAATATGGGAAAAACGCAAATATGGCAAAAACGCAAATATGGGAAAAACGCAAATATGGGAAAAACGCAAATATGGGAAAAACGCAAATATGGGAAAAACGCAAATATGGGAAAAACGCAAATATGGGAAAAACGCAAATATGGGAAAAACGCAAATATGGGAAAAACGCAAATTGACAAGACGAAATGATCAGTTGGTAGGACAAATTCTGAAGCATCAAGGGTTCACAAAATATAGGTCAAATGCATATATGGGCAAAGGCGCAAATACGGGCCAAGGCGCAAATACGGGCCAGGGCGCAAATACGGGCCAGGGCGCAAATACGGGCCAGGGCGCAAATACGGGCCAGGGCGCAAATACGGGCCAGGGCGCAAATACGGGCCAGGGCGCAAATACGGGCCAGGGCGCAAATACGGGCAAGGGCGCAAAGACGGGCAAGGGCGCAAAGACGGGCAAGGGCGCAAAGACGGGCAAGGGCGCAAAGACGGGCAAGGGCGCAAAGACGGGCAAGGGCGCAAAGACGGGCAAGGGCGCAAAGACGGGCAAGGGCGCAAAGACGGGCAAAGGCGCAAAGACGGGCAAAGGCGCAAAGACGGGCAAAGGCGCAAAGACGGGCAAAGGCGCAAAGACGGGCAAAGGCGCAAAGACGGGCAAAGGCGCAAAGACGGGCAAAGGCGCAAAGACGGGCAAAGGCGCAAAGACGGGCAAAGGCGCAAAGACGGGCAAAGGCGCAAAGACGGGCAAAGGCGCAAAGACGGGCAAAGGCGCAAAGACGGGCAAAGGCGCAAAGACGGGCAAAGGCGCAAAGACGGGCAAAGGCGCAAAGACGGGCAAAGGCGCAAAGACGGGCAAAGGCGCAAAGACGGGCAAAGGCGCAAAGACGGGCAAAGGCGCAAAGACGGGCAAAGGCGCAAAGACGGGCAAAGGCGCAAAGACGGGCAAAGGCGCAAAGACGGGCAAGGCGCAAAGACGGGCCAAGGCGCAAAGACGGGCCAAGGCGCAAAGACGGGCCAAGGCGCAAAGACGGGCCAAGGCGCAAAGACGGGCCAAGGCGCAAAGACGGGCCAAGGCGCAAAGACGGGCCAAGGCGCAAAGACGGGCCAAGGCGCAAAGACGGGCCAAGGCGCAAAGACGGGCAAAGGCGCAAAGACGGGCAAAGGCGCAAAGACGGGCAAAGGCGCAAAGACGGGCAAAGGCGCAAAGACGGGCAAAGGCGCAAAGACGGGCAAAGGCGCAAAGACGGGCAAAGGCGCAAAGACGGGCAAAGGCGCAAAGACGGGCAAAGGCGCAAAGACGGGCAAAGGCGCAAAGACGGGCAAAGGCGCAAAGACGGGCAAAGGCGCAAAGACGGGCAAAGGCGCAAAGACGGGCAAAGGCGCAAAGACGGGCAAAGGCGCAAAGACGGGCAAAGGCGCAAAGACGGGCAAAGGCGCAAAGACGGGCAAAGGCGCAAAGACGGGCAAAGGCGCAAAGACGGGCAAAGGCGCAAAGACGGGCAAAGGCGCAAAGACGGGCAAAGGCGCAAAGACGGGCAAAGGCGCAAAGACGGGCAAAGGCGCAAAGACGGGCAAAGGCGCAAATACGGGCAAAGGCGCAAAGACGGGCAAAGGCGCAAATACGGGCAAAGGCGCAAAGACGGGCAAAGGCGCAAATACGGGCAAAGGCGCAAATACGGGCAAAGGCGCAAATATGGGCAAAGGCGCAAATATGGGCAAAGGCGCAAATATGGGCAAAGGCGCAAATATGGGCAAAGGCGCAAATATGGGCAAAGGCGCAAATATGGGCAAAGGCGCAAATATGGGCAAAGGCGCAAATATGGGCAAAGGCGCAAATATGGGCAAAGGCGCAAATATGGGCAAAGGCGCAAATATGGGCAAAGGCGCAAATATGGGCAAAGGCGCAAATATGGGCAAAGGCGCAAATATGGGCAAAGGCGCAAATATGGGCAAAGGCGCAAATATGGGCAAAGGCGCAAATATGGGCAAAGGCGCAAATATGGGCAAAGGCGCAAATATGGGCAAAGGCGCAAATATGGGCAAAGGCGCAAATATGGGCAAAGGCGCAAATATGGGCAAAGGCGCAAATATGGGAAAAACGCAAATATGGGAAAAACGCAAATATGGGAAAAACGCAAATATGGGAAAAACGCAAATATGGGAAAAACGCAAATATGGGAAAAACGCAAATATGGGAAAAACGCAAATATGGGAAAAACGCAAATATGGGAAAAACGCAAATGTAGGGAAAGAGAAATTTGTGGCACAACATAATAAGAGGAAAGAATAAGTTGGTAGGACATTGTCTGAAGCATCAAGGATTCATGAAATGTGGGTCAAACGCAGAGATGGGAAAAAAAAGGACAGACACGGGGGAAAAAGCGCAGACGTCGGGGGGAAATGGCGCAGACGTGGGGGGGAAATGGCGCAGACGTGGGGGGGAAATGGCGCAGCCGTGGGGGGGAAATGGCGCAGCCGTGGGGGGGAAATGGCGCAGCCGTGGGGGGGAAATGGCGCAGCCGTGGGGGGGAAATGGCGCAGCCGTGGGGGGGAAATGGCGCAGCCGTGGGGGGGAAATGGCGCAGCCGTGGGGCGGGAAAGGCAGACGTGGGGGGGGGGAAAAGGCAGACGTGGGGGGGGGAAAAGGCATACGTGGGGGGGGAAAAGGCATACGTGGGGGGGGAAAAGGCATACGTGAGGGGGGAAAAGGCATACGTGAGGGGGGAAAAGGCATACGTGAGGGGGGAAAAGGCATACGTGAGGGGGGAAAAGGCATACGTGAGGGGGGAAAAGGCATACGTGAGGGGGGAAAAGGCATACGTGAGGGGGGAAAAGGCATACGTGAGGGGGGAAAAGGCATACGTGAGGGGGGAAAAGGCAAACGTGGGGGGGAAAAGGCAAATGTGGGGGGGAAAAGGCAAATGTGGGGGGGAAAAGGCAAACGTGGGGGGGACAAACGCAAACGTGGGGGGGACAAACGCAAACGTGGGGGGGGACAAACGCAAACGTGGGGGGGACAAACGCAAACGTGGGGGGGACAAACGCAAACGTGGGGGGGACAAACGCAAACGTGGGGGGGACAAACGCAAACGTGGGGGGAAAAACGCAAACGTGGTGGGAAACACGCAAACGTGGGAAACACGCAAACGTGGGAAACACGCAAACGTGGGAAACACGCAAACGTGGGAAACACGCAAACGTGGGAAACACGCAAACGTGGGAAACACGCAAACGTGGGAAACACGCAAACGTGGGAAACACGCAAACGTGGCAAAAACGCAAACGTGGCAAAAACGCAAACGTGGCAAAAACGCAAACGTGGCAAAAACGCAAACGTGGCAAAAACGCAAACGTGGCAAAAACGCAAACGTGGCAAAAACGCAAACGTGGCAAAAACGCAAACGTGGCAAAAACGCAAACGTGGCAAAAACGCAAACGTGGCAAAAACGCAAACGTGGCAAAAACGCAAACGTGGCAAAAACGCAAACGTGGCAAAAACGCAAACGTGGCAAAAACGCAAACGTGGCAAAAACGCAAACGTGGGAATGACGCAAACGTGGGAAAGACGCAAACGTGGGAAAAACGCAAACGTGGGAAAAACGGAAACGTTGGAAAAACGCAAACATGGGAGAAACGTAGATACGGGAAAAACGAAGATACGGGAAAAACGAAGATACGGGAAAAACGAAGATACGGGAAAAACGAAGATACGGGAAAAACGAAGATACGGGAAAAACGAAGATACGGGAAAAACGAAGATACGGGAAAAACGAAGATACGGGAAAAACGAAGATACGGGAAAAACGAAGATACGGGAAAAACGAAGATACGGGAAAAACGCAAATTCGGGAAAAACGCAAATTCGGGAAAAATGCAAATTCGGGAAAAACGCAAATTCGGGAGAAACGGAAATTCGGGAGAAACGGAAATTCGGGAAAAACCGAAATTCGGGAAAAACCGAAATTCGGGAAAAACCGAAATTCGGGAAAAACCGAAATTCGGGAAAAACCGAAATTCGGGAAAAACCGAAATTCGGGAAAAATGGAAATTCGGGAAAAATGGAAATTCGGGAAAAATGGAAATTCGGGAAAAATGGAAATTCGGGAAAAATGGAAATTGGGGGAAACCGGAAATTCGGGAAAAACGGAAATTCGGGAAAAACGGAAATTCGGGAAAAACGGAAATTCGGGAAAAACGGAAATTCGGGAAAAACGGAAATTCGGGAAAAACGGAAATTCGGGAAAAACGCAAATTTGGGAAAAACGCAAATTTGGGAAAAACGAAAATACGGGAAAAACGGAAATACGGTGAAACGCAATCTGACTTTGAAAAATCCCTACAAAAGAATGGCCCTGACTAACATGAACCTATACCTTTCACAAATCACTTACCTCACAAAAATCTTGGTTACTCGAACTACTGCAATACAGCGAGCGCCACAACTGCCAGCTAAATAAAAGATTCAAACTACGGAAGGCACTAACTACTGATAGGCATAGTTAGCAAATGAAAGATATTAATAGAGAACAAACAATTTATTTACCTTAATAGTCATAATATATATAGCAGTTCATGACATCCAGTCTTACAAATGTCAAAACTCCGCTATCTCTCTCCGTACATCTACCACTGCTGGTGGCGCACCTCCAGCTGCGCAACGCTATGCGCTGTTAACATCCAGCTGCCCAACACTACAATGGCAGACAAAAATGCAAACTAGCCACAGACTGCACACAGCACAGCCAGTGATTTTCATACAGAGCGCTACGTGGTGTTACCAATAAGAAAACAGTAACAGCCTACTTACAACGGGAAAAAACGCAATTGCGGGTCAAACACAATTGCGGGTCAAACGCAAATGCGGGTCAAACGCAAATGCGGGTCAAACGCAAATGCGGGTCAAACGCAAATGCGGGTCAAACGCAAATGCGGGTCAAACGCAAATGCGGGTGCCACGCAAATACGGGTGCCACGCAAATACGGGTGCCACGCAAATACGGGCCATACGCAAATACGGGCCATACGCATATACGGGCCATACGCATATACGGGCCATACGCATATACGGGCCATACGCATATACGGGCCATACGCATATACGGGCCATACGCATATACGGGCCATACGCATATACGGGCCATACGCATATACGGGCCATACGCATATACGGGCCATACGCATATACGGGCCATACGCATATACGGGCCATACGCATATACGGGCCATACGCATATACGGGCCATACGCATATACGGGCCATACGCATATACGGGCCATACGCATATACGGGCCATACGCATATACGGGCCATACGCATATACGGGCCATACGCATATACGGGCCATACGCATATACGGGCCATACGCATATACGGGCCATACGCATATACGGGCCATACGCATATACGGGCCATACGCATATACGGGCCATACGCATATACGGGCCATACGCATATACGGGCCATACGCATATACGGGCCATACGCATATACGGGCCATACGCATATACGGGCCATACGCAAATACGGGTCATACGCAAATATGGGAAAAACGCAAATATGCGCTGCTTCTCTTGGCGCGTACGTCGTTTGCAACTGGCAACGCAGCAATCTCCCGCGTCTGGGCGGGCATGCGCAAGCCGCCAAGATAAAAGAATTCAACTATAAAAAGAATCGTTGGAACTTGGAATCGTCACGACTCGGAAACACGCAATCGTTCTTACGATTCTTTTGAACGACGATTCGTCCGTATCACGATTCGATTCTTACAATTCTTTATTTAGTGTCGTTCAAATGAACGACTCATTCACGAATCGGTACAACTCTGTTGCATTGTATTATTACACTGCTTCTGGCTCAGACGTAAAATGCATTACAGTCAAAGTGTGCTGAGAATTGTGTGTTTTTGTGATGGTGCTGAAATATTCGTCGTTATGTTGCAATGAGAAGATTTTGTATGGACGGGCGGTATTTGGAATTATGTGCGCGCAGTACAAAATTTCAGTAGCGTAACTGGCAACCAAACGTACTGTGGACCCAATGCTAAAATCACTACACCAGACAATATATTCAATTATTGCTCCATTTCCGAAGCTAATATCTAAGAGCAAATGCAAACATATTTCCATACAGGTATACTGAAGGCAGTCAGCATTAATCATTAAGATGAGTAATGTCAATGTTCTGCTGAACGCGACCCTTTTGCTAATGAGAATTTAATGTGCAGTGCCAGTGCCTTGGGAAGCTATTTTGTTTAACAGCCGGAAAAGAAACCTTCCTTTCCTAGTGTCATTCCTATTTCGTAGCTGTCAATGTATTGTGAGAAGTTGAGTAGCACTGTATGCCAATAAAAAAAATGGTTCAAATGGCTCTGAGCACTATGGGACTTAACATCTATGGTCATCAGTCCCCTTGAACTTAGAACTAGTAAAACCTAACTAATCTAAGGACAGCACGCAACACCTAGTCATCACGAGGCAGAGAAATTCCCTGACCCGCCGGGAATCGAAACCGGGCGTGGGAAGCGAGAACGCTACCGCACGACCACGAGCTGCGGACCATGCCAATAACAAAACGAGGTGAGTTACGCTGCTATTGTTATTTCAATATGTCAGTATACTACAGTTGCTCGTTCAGTTAACTGTGCATATTAATGAACAGGAAATCAGAACAACTAACCACTAAAATTTTAAATCGACCACGGAATAATATTTCAGGTAACTAGGACTTTGTTTATCGTGATTAGTAGAAAAGAGGGTTAATGACGAATCGGTTATAACACTGCTACTTTACTGCAGGACGGTATTACTTCGGATTAGTTGTCTGATTCCCTATTGTAGGGATCCTTAGGGACACATGTCATTACAAACAAAGGGGAGCACAGGAGTGGGGGTGTCATACGTGGCTCGTGGTGACAGGTCACTGTAATTTGATTACTGCTGTTCCGAACTTAATAAAATTCTAATTTGAAATTTTCAGTACTAAGCAAGAGTAGTGAAAGTCGAATTCTATAAAGCACGAGGAACAGAAAACACAAAATCACGTTCTGAATACGGAGATGTTTGATGATCAACTAGACATCAAAAGTTAAACAATATTGGAGAAATGGGAGATAAAAACAACGTAGTAAAAAGTTTCTGAGGATAGTTTGGAAAATGTAGATGCAAATTACACGAGATATGACAGTCGTTTGGACGAAACTGCAACAGAAATGAAACCAGTAGTGGGGCAGGAAATGAAACTGGGTTAGATCGTATGGATACGGTAACAGTAATGTTTAAATCAGTCACCTCTGGTTTAACTGCCATGAACAGTAAAACTGATGCAGCATATCAGTCTTTGAGTATTGACTTGAAGAATTCAAATTAATCTTTAAGCACTGACTTAAACAATTTGAGAACTGAATTTAGAATTTCTTATCAGTTTTTTAATAGTAAAATTGACACATCTGTTCAGTCTTAGAAAAATGAAACGGACAAGACATTTGGAAATGAAATGGAAATCCTTAAAAAAAATGTTTATCAATGAAATAAAGAATATGACGTTATGTATACAATAGGAATTGAGTGGCCTTGCCGAAGAGTGTAACAAGTATATGGTGTCTCAGGTAAATCAAAATGTAGATATAAAGATAAAGAAAGTTAGTGACGATAACCAAACAGAGATTAATCTAAAGATTGGAATAGTCAGACCAGAGGTAAAGCGATCTGTAAATTCTTAGTGTGAAAAAATAGATGGGGTTCAAAAAGAATCGGAATCGCAATACAAAGAGCAGTAACCGCGATAAACACGGAAGCAAGCAAAATTCAGGAACGTATTAAAAGCCTACCTCACTGTAAGCCAAGTGATAGAAGGAACATGTCAGAATCAGATAGGTAATGATACCGATAAGTTTGATCCAAAAGGCGGAAGCTATCTGGTCATGTTCATAGATAAATGTAGATCATTTACACGGAAAGAAATTCCAGAGGAAGAAGCCGCGTGAGAATTACTAGAACAAGGTTGAGTGGAGATGCAGATAGTTGGCCAGTACGCGCCTTGGGAGGCTGCGAAACTCTCGAAGAATTTTTGAAACGGTTCGAAAAAGAATACTGGTCAGCAAATAAACAAGAGAAAATGATAACAGAGTTTACTTACACTATTCTGTACTGGGCTGGTACATATTCGAGTATGAAAACTGTTGTGGACTGGCAAGACAGCCAATACACTATGACAGGTAGCCGAAAGGCACGCGTTTAAGCTCACGCAGGATGGCGTGAGGTCTGGAACAGGACAAGGTCTTTATAGTAGCAAAAATAGTACGTAGCTTCTGGAATACTTAACTTTAATCCATAATTGGTGAACATCGGTCTGACGGTACATTATTCATAATATCAATAGTAACTGGTAATGGCGCCTTGCTAGGTCGTAGCAAATGACGTAGCTGAAGGCTATGCTCACTATCGTCTCGGCAAATGAGAGCGTATTTTGTCAGTGAACCATCGCTAGCAAAGTCGGTTGTACAACTGGGGCGAGTGCTAGGAAGTCTCTCTAGACCTGCCGTGTGGCGGCGCTCAGTCTGCAATCACTGATAGTGGCGACACGCGGGTCCGACGTATACTAACGGACCGCGGCCGATTTAAAGGCTACCACCTAGCAAACATGGTGTCTGGCGGTGACACCACAAAAACCTATTGCGCGGACCTGTGTAAAAATACATAAAAAGTCAGATGATGAAAAACGAATTCAGGACATATTGCGGGGCAAACTATCACGAAATGTCCGAGGGTACGTTATTGGGGACTGTGATAAAATCTCTTTTTTAAAGAAAGTAGGAGACTTAGATGTGTTGTACCGTGATGATGAAAATCGGTACCATAATAATGTTAACAGCCACCCAACCTGAAACCATTACAACAGTAACCAGAATAGAATACACGTTGTCGATAATGGCAAACGTTATTGTCAAAACGGTGATAGTAACGACTACAATGTGAGATCAGCACAGGTAGATAGATGGAGAAGAAGCGGAAGACGTTTTGGTCCAGGAAGGGGAGGTCATAATGATGACCTCGTGAAAATAGCTATGGGGAAAGCGACGATTCACATCAGTAAAGGGGCGCACTGCTACGGATAGAATTGCGAGGCCCCGACGCTAACGGTAAAGAAATCAGTTTTGCTGCAACTATAAATATGACAATATAACTGAAACTGAACAAGAAAGTGTGTTTAGGCGTAGTCAAGGTCGCGTAGAGGCTAGCGGGCCTGAATAACAAAACTATAATGGTTTGTTTCAGATACAAAGTGAGTCAAAGGTAAAAGCTCATGCAGTTACGAGTGTTGTCGGAGTGAATGCTCATGCATGCACGAGTAGTGTTGCTGCACTGGTTTCAGCTCTGTATCCGGTTGCAAATATGCAAAATGTCTTGGTGAATGAAGTTGAAACTATAGTTGATAATAAGAAATGGTTAATGTACGTGAACAAGATGTACGAGGGTTTAGAAGAAAGGAAAAAGGGAAGTAAAATAGGTTTTATAGGGAATAATGATGAAGGTAAGAGCAAGAAAAGTGAAAGTGTATTTAATAAGAAGATGAATAATGAATATATAATGAATAAAGAATGAAATTCGTAGTTACGATGAGAAATATGAAGAGTGTAAGATTACATAATAATAATTTTGTTGATGCCATTCCTGAACGTAGAGAAGTCAGCAGATTAGAAAGGGCAGCTGGAAACTGTGATATTAGGTAAGAACATGGAACTTTAGATGACTGTGTAAGATTAATAAGTGAAACCGAAAATTTTAATGTATATGAAGTTACATCCAATGTAATGCATTCAGATGAAAGTGGCGGAGAGAATGACCTTGGTGATATCACAGATACTACAGAAACGATTTGAATAAACAAGACCACTGCGATTCTAAGAATTCTTTACTAGAGAACACAACCAGTTTCGGTAACTAAGTTTTCATCTTCAGGTGCTTCACTGTATGCAAATGTATAAAAGTACTTACCACAAATTTATCCATGCCAAGAAATGGGCAGATAAAAGCGGTAAGGTCTGTGTCTACTTACAGTCGAAAGATTAACGTTTCTATTTAATCCGGATAAAGCCATTCCCAACATTTATATCCAGGTAATTAAACCGTCTGACTGAATGTGCGAACGTCTATGATAAAACGTACAGAGGGCTAAGGCCATCCCCAACCTAAGAAAGAACGCAGTAAAACGTCACAGTAAGAACGTAGTAGCTAGTGAATATGTAATTTAGAATAGAAGTAATTAAAATACTTAGCGGAAACGCCACGTTTGTAACATTAAAAGAGAAACAGCAGTCAATAGTGTCACACTTTACCTTCACTGTAGACAGTCTGCGGAGGTTAGCATAGTATTGCCCTGTGGGGAGGTAATCAACAAACAGAATCTCCCTTCGCATCCAAGAGCACTAATGCCATGACCTCTCCCGCCGAAGGAATTGTCTTTGCTTTCTTTGGCGACGGAGAATCACCATGTTTCCACTGCTTTGACTGTTGTTTTTTTCTGGGGTACAGTAGTGCACCCAAGTTTCATCTGTGGCCACAAACCGGCGCAAAAAATCTTTTTCCTTTCTCCTAAAACCGTGCCAAACGTTGTTCCGATACTTTCATTCTCATGCGTTTTTGATCCAGCATCAAGAGTCGCAGCATCCATCCTGCAGATAATTTTTTTCATTTCTGATTCTTCAGTTAAAATGTGATATACCCTTTCAGATGATATATGGCAAGCGCGAGAAAGTTCATGCACTTTAATCGGCGATCCTCCATGACAATCTTGCGCACTTTCGCAATAATTTCTGGAGTAGCGGCACATCTTGGCTGACCACTGCGCGGATCATCATCTAAGCTCTCTCGACCAAATTTAAATTCATTTGTCCACTTGACAACAGTTGAATATGAAGGAGCATAGTCCCCCAGTGTATTCTGGAAATCGGCATGAATATCCATTGCTTTCATACCTTTCTTTCAAAGTTTTTTCCATCTTCGCAAATCACTACACGGGAACAACAACAGAGCCACGTCACCGCCACAGCTCTCTTCCAAGAGCACTGACGTGGCACGTTGAAAGGTGGCTACACTGAGCCACTGCGCCAGAGATTGCGCCAAAGAGTATTATTCAGCCGCCTCCACAGTGCTTGGGGAGAGCTCGTAGTAGTCAGTGCCTGTCGAGGACTCGTAGTAGTCAGTGCTTGTTAAGAACTCGTAGCAGAGAGTGCTTGTTGAGATGTGCTAGTGAAGAGTGCTTGTTAAGAACTCGTAGCAGTGAGTGCTTGCTGAGATGTGGTACTGAAAAGTTCTTGTTGAGATGTGGTAGTAGCGAGTCGGTGTGGAGATATTGTAATGATTAGAGTGCCTTTCATCAATATAAATTAAGGTAACAAAATACTTTTCTTTTCTCTCTCATTATTTCAGTGTCTTAAATAATGTGTCATTACAGGTTCAGTCAACAAAGCATCTGGCGTGTGTTCTTGTATTAGAGTGTAATTCTAGATTTTTTGCGCACTTATAGTATTCCTAATTTTTTTTATCACGTCAGTATAAATGATATTTGAAATTTCTTGTCTTGTTGAAGAAGAACCGTGCCAGATGTATACGTTGAGTCACACTCCCACACACAGAACAGCTACACTTGTGCTTTGTTGGCTTCGTAGATTTTATAGTTGCTGGGGACTTAATTAATTATTTGTGTTAACGAAAATTTTCTTTCATTCTTTGTTGTTGTTCTATGCAGTCAGATTGCGTAATAATACTAGTCAGGGCCAACCGTTTACGAAACAGCGTAATCGGACATACAGCTACTAAAAAATATTTGCATTATATTTAATTAAGCCCCCATGCACGTGGCGACCGCTGCTTCGGATCGTCCCTTGGAATTCTTCTGATTGTAAAAATAGTAGACAGTAGTACTGTTGTAGTAATTTGTGGTTAGTAATTGTAGTCTATTTTGCATGTGTAGATTTGGTAATTGGCATTCTTCTAATGGTATTTTTCAAAATTTAATTTTTATTGCCTTGTATACGCGTTTGACAATTTAGTGCAATTATTTCAATTGTTCGATTGATCGTGTTTGAGGGAGACATTTCATGTAAATGGTATTGTTGGAGATAAGGAGGCATTGTGTGTAATTTTCACACAGTGACGAGTTTTGTAAATGATTACACGATCGATGAAAAAGGCAAAAATTATGGATAGTGAGAATGACGAAATTGTTAACATGGCGAACTCGCCAACAGAGGAAAACGGTATGATGGATAATGAAGTGGAAAACAATGTAATAAGTCGGGAAAATAGTCCGGAACCATTTCAAAATTTTTCTCAATTTAAAAAATCACAGAATACGAGATTAACGATAGAAGATTCTGAAATAGTATCGAACACAGATAGCTTTACAGCTATGACGAAAGAAGTTGGTTTTGTGGGAAATGTTAGAGGCGAAAAGAATTTCGAACAAGTTAGTACGGAGCAGTTGATGAGTGCAATATTAAATTTGGAATCACAGTTACGATCTGAATTAAAAACACGGTTAGACTCACAAATAGGAACAATTAAAACAGAGATGGGAACTTTGGCAACACGGTTAGACTCACAAATGGGAACAATGGAAACTCGGTTAGGATCTGAATTTAAAACAGAGATTGGAACAATTAAAACAGAGATGGGAACTTTGGGATCTGAATTAAAAACAGTGGCAACACGTTTAGAATCAGAGATGGAAACAATGGAAACACGGTTAGACTCACGAATAGGGACATGCTTCAAAAACATGAAAGAGGAATTAAAGAAAGAAATCAGAGAAGAAGTACAACCGATTTTGAATTCTCACAATAATAGATTAATTGCAGTAGAGATTAGACAAAGGGAACAGGATAGAGAACAGGAAGAAAGAGATCGCGTGATAGTACAGAAATTTTCAGAGTTAAATTTACAACGTGCAAAAGATAAGGAAGAAATATTTGAGAGAATCGAAGAATCCATACCAAATGACAGATTAAATAACCTAACACAACAGTATGAACAGTTAACTACTAAATGTGTTAATACTGAAACCCGAGTCGCGACACTTACAGAAGACGTAAATAAACAGAAAGAAAAAATATGTGATTTAGCGGAAAGAGTTGAGGAGATATCAGATAAATTGACAAATCTTAGTTTACATGGGGACAGAGATTCGGATAATACAGCTCCATTACCATTTGCAGAAACCGAAGAGTACCAGAACATAAATGAACATGTTGAAAATCAGGGAAAATTTAATGAACGCGTTAAAAGGGAAGTTGAGGCATTACGAAAGCAAGTCAAACAGATCGAAGGCGAAATTGTAGGAAAAGACAGCAAAAGAAATTTGGAATCACAGATAGCAGAGGGGTTTGAAGAAAATAATTTGTTTCATTTACGGGATGCGACAAGAGAGCGCCAGGCGCGTGAACTTGACAATAATCGACATTCGGACTGGAACAGTCGCGGTAGGTCTTTGTCGCCACGAGGAGAAAACTTTGACTATAAACACTTCTTAACTGTTCGGAAGTTTAAGATATTTCGCAATTCTAAGAATGACATACATCCATGTTCATGGTTAGATCAATTTATGTACGCACTTCCGCCAAATTGGCCACTAAGACACAAACTGGAAATTATGTGCGGCTATTAATGTCCTCAGGGGATTCACTACTCTAAGTGAATATGTGCCGTAGTGAGCATAGGGCCCCGAGCTGTAGTGGTGCTATTTCTCTTTTAGTTTTCTGCACCGCTGCCTACTCTTTTACTATTCTTTGCATCTCTCAAAACAACTCTTCGACTATCACTCTATCTAGACAGTAGATAAACAGTAACCGGATATGTGTCCTCAGGGGATTCACTACACTAAGTGAATATGTGCCGTAGCGAGCATAGGGCCCCGAGCTGTAGTGGTGCTATTTCCCTTTTAGTTTTCTGCACCGCTGCCTACTCTTTTACTATTCTTTGCATCTGTCAAACCAACTCTTCGACTATCAATCTATCTAGTGAGTAAGTAAACAATAACCTGATTTGACTAATTTACCCAAAAGTGATATCGGAAATTACCATGTGGAGTTACTGTACCTTCAGCAGCATTCATTCGTAGTTTAAACGAAATTTTACCTGTTTATCTTCGTGACAATATTACTTCATATGTTGACGATATTCTTATTGCTAAACGTTCTTGGAGTGAGCACAACAAAATTTTGGTTTCATTATTACGTATTTTTGCAAGAGTTGGCATTACAGTGAACTTAGAAAAATCTGAATTTGGTCGTTCTCAGGTGAAATTTCTCGGTCACATTATTTCTACAGATGGTATTCTTCCTGATCCAGAAAAATTAGACGCTATTCGTAATTATGCTGTACCTGCCACAAAACGTGAAGTTCGTAGTTTCCTTGGTGTCAGTAATTTTCTTAGACGCTTTGTTAGATTGGACGATTTGGCCACACCTCGTTTATGTGAACTATCCGGAAAGAAATCTAATTGGTGTTGGGATGTCAGAATTTGAACAACTCTGTCATGCTTTAGTTGCTGCTCCACTTCTTTCACATCCGGATCTATCTAAAGATTTTTGTTTGGCGACGGACTCACCATACAAGGGCCTAGGTGCACATTTATTTCAAGAGATAGAAGAAAACGGCGTTGTAGTACAGAAAACTATTGCATTTGGAAGTCGTGTTCTCTCTAAATCAGAAAAGAATTATTCGATTACGGAACTTGAAGCTTTGGCTGTTGTATGGGCTTTCACAAAATTTCGCACATTTTTGTTTGGCAGACATACTAAGGCTTACACCGATCATCGAGCTCTGGAATTTCTTATGTCGACAAAATTAACTCATGGCAGATTGTCACGATGGGCGTTGTACCTACAGGAATTTGATTTTAGTATTGTTTACGTACAGGGTTCTTCAAATATTGTTGCTGATGCTTTATCACGTGCACCTATGGGTTTGAAACAAGTGCTGAAGAGGACTGCAAAGAAAACAATTATTGTTTGATGTATATTCAAGGTGTTGCGTTTGAGAACTTTATTTCGTCTTCGCTCCAGGACATCGCTAAGGAGGAAAATAAGGATCCAATCTGTAAGGACATTAAGGAGAAGTGGAGGAGAAAGGAAAGCGTAGCGATTAGACAGCATTATTTAGTTCGCAATGCAATTCTTTTTAAACGAAAATCGGTCGACAACTCTGTTTGGTTAGTTTGTGTTCCTGATGAGTGGGTTAATAAGCTGATTTGGTATACGCATTTCAGTTATGCACACTTTGGTCCCAGAAAATGCTTTCATAAATTACGGGAAAATTGCTACTTCAGTAATATGGAAAAACGTATTCGATCTGTTCTGGCCAAATGCAAATTATGTCAAGAGGCTAAGCCGCCAACAATTTCTCACAGAGCACCGTTGTTTCCTATCATTCCAGCGAAATTAAAGGAGATGGCTGCAGTCGATTTGTTCGGTCCAGTGGTTCGTTCTACTAATGGTTTTGCGTACATTTTCCTAGCAGTGGAACTGACGTCAAAATATGTGTGTCTTACACCTTTACGCAAAGCAACAGCTCGTTCAGTATCTAATGCTTTCATCAAACATTTTCTTAAAGAAGTTGGTCATGTTGATAAGGTTATATCAGATAATGGATCACAGTTTCGTTCTAAAATTTGGCTTCGTACTCTACAGCGTCGTAAAATTAAACCAATTTTCATTTCACTTTTTCACGCTCAATCTAACGCTTCAGAGAGATGGATGAAGGAAATCAATAAATTGTGTCATCTTTATTGTCATCAGAATCACAGAATGTGGGATCAGTATCTTCATATTTTTCAAAACATTCTGAATGAACTTCCTAATTACTCAACTTCTTTACCGCCAATACTGATATTAAAAAACAAAGCATGGACAAATCGCATTTCTGAAATCGTTCCTTTTCCGCCTTCACGGAAACTGCGGCATTCTGAAGTTGTCAACCTGGCTCTACGAAATATTGCATCTGCGGCTGCTAGAAGAGAGAAATCAGCTAAGCGTCCTGGTCGTTCAAAAATCTTGTCAGTTGGTCAAAAGGTGTTAATTAAGTCTCATCGTTTGTCTCACAAAGGTAAAGGCTTGTGTCGCAAATTTTTTCTGCTTTATAATGGTCCATATAGAATTCGCAAAATTATTCATGATAACACTGTTGAAGTAGAAACTCTTAAATCACGACGCTCTAAGGGAATACATCATATATCTAACGTTAAAATTTTTGTGGAATGATATACTTTTGAAAAATTTTTGTGGAATGACATACTTTTGAGAAACTAACGGCTAGATGTAAACATGCGGAGAGTACAAGGATACCGCGCTGTGTTTTGGCGGCGGCACACACTCAAAGCAACAGTCAAGTCTGCGCGCCGCACAAGGCAGTCGTTGACCGGAAACAATTGCTTCCTACGTCACGCGCCTACAGCTGATCGAGCGCTCAGTGCGAATGCACTGACAGCCGTAAACAAATACACAGTCTAATTTCTCCGATTACATTCACTATAAAGCTATAGTGACTTGATGAATTATGTTATTAACATTCAGTATTTTTCAGGATACGGTTCTATAAAATATTTAAGAACTTCAGGTAAATTCTGTGTGTCTCCGACGTTAAGACGTCTTGCTATCGAGAAATTTTCAGGAAGAATGTAATTTCGAAGAAGAAACTAATAAACTAAAAAAAAGGTAACTGTTAATTGAGTTCATTTTTCAGGTAACGTATTTCCACTTAGGTACGTACTTTAGACGTAATTTGCTGCTCGCAATTACGTGATTCATACTTTGTGCTAATTTCATGTTCTATGAATTTACTTGTGAAGCGACGTGCTTGCGTACGTTAACTGATTTTGACAATGATTATTAATGAACTGGGTTGTAACTTGTGTATATTATGCATCGCTTGGCTGCACTGTTTTTTCACTGATGTCATATTTTTCTATTATGTGCCTGCTGTGCTTATTTATTTAAATTATAATTGTAACCTGATTAATTGTGCTGACTGTGATTATGTATGTAAGTTATACTTTGTGATTTATCTGCTTGCGCCTTCATGTTTACTTATTAAGATGACATATGAACATTTACTTGCTTACGCTGATATGATGCTAATGACCTGTTTATTACGTAAGATATATGTTTACTGCTATACGTATGGATTGCATATTTATACATTTCTGTTTGTCGTCACAACTACTCTTTAATTTGGTATATAGAAATGCTGATGTACTGTGTACGAGCAGAGAGTTTAGGTCACACTATTGTATTAATTATAGATTGTTCGCTTGGCAGAGCCTCGTTGTAAGAATTGTGCTGCATCCACTTGTTGACATTCTGTTCTCTACTGGTATATTTACTCGCTATTGCATGTTTTGCTTACGCTCAGTGCCTCATATTTTTAAGATAAGAAAATGAACTGCTATAATTCGGCGAACGACATTAGTACAAGAAACTTCATAGAAGTCACATGAGCTGGAGGTTTTATGAAAGCTGTATAAATTTATGCTAATAGGAAGGAAGCTAACGACATGACATACCAAAACTAGGTTTAGACCATTGACAGTCATTACATTGCATTTTTCGTGAGCAATTGAAATAGTAAGTGACACTTGACACAAGAAATACTCCACATGTTTGCTTCTGTTTGCCATAATTCTTGAAGTGGTGTACACACTGTGAAATATTATGATCATTCACACTCCGTAATCGTACTTAATTACTGAGAGTTATTCGAACTAAGTCTGTTAGAGGTCATGTATGCATTTCTTTTGTTTATAATTCATAATGAGTAGAAGATTTGGGTCAGATGGATTACACAGAGGTTGTGTGTTGACAATGTGTCTTCGGATTGTATGGGATGATGAACTGAAGTTTGCACTAGGATTTTATCTGTACTTGTTCGAGGAGACTGACTAGAGGAAAGAGTTGTTATGGAAGTGAAATGATATTGGCGATAAGGTTTATATGTGTCGACGTATTGAAGAGGTATTATTGAGGTATTGAGATTATGTGAAGTTGATGATTATTGGAGTTTTTGTGGACAAGAGGTAAGGTACATGCTATTAATGATAAGGTTTATATGTATCGACGTAAGAGGTATTATTGAAGTACTGAGATTATGTGATGCTGATGATTATTGGAGTTTTGGTGTATAAGAGGTAAAGTAAGAGAGGAGCATATTTTTTTTGTTGGTCTATATGGAACAAGGAAGATGAAGTTGGCAGACTACAACACTCAAGTAGAAGGAAGATTGTCTACACACACTTGTTAAATCACTAAGCAGTATACACTTTTTTTTGGAGAGAGGAAATAATTGCATATCTTGGCTCACTGACAGTTGTTCAGCAACAGTACATTTGATCTGGCTTGGCAAACATTGGTCTTGACATGATGACTATGACGTTGACTAACTATTATTGACTGTTATACATTGCTGCCACTACTACTTGATACACAAGATGAACATCAAATTTTGACAGAATTGCATTTACACAGTTAACACTATTCAATTACACAGTAGTACTTAATGTGGATGAGAGATGAGTGAGTGTGTTTTGTGTGTTTTCCTTTCCTAATCCTACCCACCTATCTCCTAAATATTATTTTATTTGTTTGTAGTGGCTTGCACTGACACCCATAAATATTATAGGTTTACTGATATTTGAGTATTTGTAATAGTTAATCTGACAATTATCTGACATCATTTGTGTGTTTGTTATGATTTGTATGTTTAGTGTAAAAACATTTGTATGTGGATTCAAACTATTGTTCATGCCTGAACTGTGTGATCAGTGATAGTAAATATTATGGACTGTTACTTGTACTTTTTCTACATGATTGGTGCCACTAGGACATCTTTAATTTCTGCTAATAAACTCTGATGAACAGTGTGATCAGTGATAGTGAATATCCTGGACTGCCCTCTGGACCTGCTCATCATTGCTAGGTGCAACTGACGGACTGCTTCTACTGACATAATGTCACTTGTTGGTGTCTGCACCTATTCAACATTGCTGGGTGCCACTAATGGACTGATTCTACTGGGATAACGTCACTTGTTGGTGTCTGCACCTGTTCAACATTACTGGGTGCCACTGATGGACTGCTTTTTACTGAAATAATGTGACTTGTTGCTGTGTGTACCTGCTCAACTTTACTGGGTGCCACTGATGAAACTGCTTTTACTAAAATGATGTCACTTGTTGGTGTTTGCACCTGTTGACCATCGCTGGGTGCTATTACTGGAACTAATCATTGAAAGCATTTTATGTGAACATTTGTATAAACTGATTTTTTGTGTATTGTGTGAACTCTTATGTAAAGTCACATGTATGAAAAGAAGTTGTATTGCTTACGGTATTTCTTATATTAGGTTATTGAAAGGTCAGTGCAAAGTCAAAATTTTATCTAATTGTGTGATATTTAGGTATTAATATTATCTTTATTTTTGTCTGTATTTTTGTGGACGAATTTGGTGGTATTTTCACCACCAATGCTGGCAAAAATACCATCAAATTCTGGCCTGTGGAGGAGGGGCATATGAAAGGTGGCTACACTGAGCCACTGCGCCAGAGATTGCGCCAAAGAGTATTATTCAGCCGCCTCCACAGTGCTTGGGGAGAGCTCGTAGTAGTCAGTGCCTGTCGAGGACTCGTAGTAGTCAGTGCTTGTTAAGAACTCGTAGCAGAGAGTGCTTGTTGAGATGTGCTAGTGAAGAGTGCTTGTTAAGAACTCGTAGCAGTGAGTGCTTGCTGAGATGTGGTACTGAAAAGTTCTTGCTGAGATGTGGTAGTAGCGAGTCGGTGTGGAGATATTGTAATGATTAGAGTGCCTTTCATCAATATAAATTAAGGTAACAAAATACTTTTCTTTTCTCTCTCATTATTTCAGTGTCTTAAATAATGTGTCATTACAGGTTCAGTCAACAAAGCATCTGGCGTGTGTTCTTGTATTAGAGTGTAATTCTGGATTTTTTGCGCAATTATAGAATTCCTAATTTTTTTTTATCACGTCAGTATAAATGATATTTGAAATTTCTTGTCTTGTTGAAGAAGAACCGTGCCAGATGTATACGTTGAGTCACACTCCCACACGCAGAACAGCTACACTTGTGCTTTGTTGGCTTCGTAGATTTTATAGTTGCTGGGGACTTAATTAATTATTTGTGTTAACGAAAATTTTCTTTCATTCTTTGTTGTTGTTCTATGCAGTCAGATTGCGTAATAATACTAGTCAGGGCCAACCGTTTACGAAACAGCGTAATCGGACATACAGCTACTAAAAATATTTGCATTATATTTAATTAAGTCCCCATGCACGTGGCGACCGCTGCTTCGGATCGTCCCTTGGAATTCTTCTGATTGTAAAAATAGTAGACAGTAGTATTGTTGTAGTAATTTGTAGTTAGTAATTGTAGCCTATTTTGCATGTGTAGATTTGGTAATTGGCATTCTTCTAATGGTATTTTTCAAAATTTAATTTTTATTGCCTTGTATACGCGTTTGACAATTTAGTGCAATTATTTCAATTGTTCGATTGATCGTGTTTGAGACAGACATTTCATGTAAATGCAACGTGTTTACAGGCAACAGTCCAATGAATATCACGTGAACAACTCGTTGCACTAGCGCTGACCTCTTGTGGTGATTCCGAGAACTTTTCAAACCACCCTTGTATAAATGGGCACAGTCAAAATTATGCTATGGGTAATACCTACTAAATTTGTGAACAAAATGATGCATTTTTGAATAATTAGTAAGAATGACAAAGACACTTGGCATTTGAATAACCATAATTTCAACGTATTTAAATGTATATAAATTTGTATGTATGTAAATAAAGTATTTAAATATTGAGAATATTGTTAGCTTAGTTCGAGATTTGAAAAATTTTCATAAAACTGATAAGCATTGTTTTATTGAAATTTCGAGGTATCATAACCACCGTGCTACAGGTTTGACGTTTCTTTGAATCTACATCTAGTAATGTAGATCAGTGAAATGTGGGGCACTTGTAACACGATAACACCATGAATTATGGATTTTTCTCTTAAATATATGGTTAGGATTGTGTATATTTTTTCTGTAATATTTATGCTATGGACATTTTTGTTCATGTTATTTAATTTAGTGAGCTATATGTCAATGTATTAATAATAAATGTTTAAAGTGTTGTATGTAGACACACTGGAATAGTCAAATGTTTAACATTATCTGTAAGAGTATCGATCGGTAAGCTTAATTAATGTCTTTGGATGTGCCTACGCATGAAATAGTTTTTGGAGAGACAGCCACTGCATTGTGTTACTAGACTGCTTCTGGTTCAGACTTAAAATGAATTAGTCAGTGTGCTGAGATTTGTGTGTGTCTATGATGGTGCTGAAATGTTTGTAGTTATGCTGCAATGAGAAGATTTTGTATGGACAGGCAGTATTTGGAATTATGTGGGCACAGTTCAAAACTTCAGGAGCATAACTGGCAACAATACGTATTGTGGACTCATTGTTATGTACTGTAAATCGATGCCATGAAGAGCAGCCACGCGGGTTGCCGCGCGGTCTCAGGCGCCTTGCCAAGTTTCGTGCGGCTTCCCCCCCTCCCCCCCTCCCCCGTCCGAGGTCAGAGGTTCGAGTCCTCCGCCGGGCATGGGTGTGTGTGTTGTCCTTAGCGTCAGTTAGTTTAAGGTAGATTAAGTAGTGTGTAAGCCTAGAGACCCATGACCTCAACAGTTTGGTCCCACAGGAAATTACAACAAATTTCCAAATTTCCATGACGAACCTGTAACATTTATTGCTACATAATGTTATCTGCCGAAGTATCTAAGAAGATTCAGCACAAAGTACACAAAGTAAGGTCTCATCAGTTTATTGTACGAGTTTACACAGACAGTCCAGCGTTTAGAATTGATAGTTTCAAATTATAGTTTTTCATTAAGTTATTAATGGTTATGTTTCAACTCGAGCTTTTCCATGATAGGATGCTTCCTCTTTGTATTAAGAGACAGAAACCTCTTTAAATGAGTGAACAGCAATGTAATAACATTTTTGTGTGATCAGTTTAGAACATGTGAAACTTTGACCATGCTTTATGTTAACTGCTCACAACTGGACAGCAGTTCAGTGATAATGACAGTGTGGTCTATGTTTTCTGAAACCAAAAGGTAATGACATTAATATCTTGGGAAGACTATTCAAAAAGTATTTCACAAGCGTAACTTGTCATGTTCAGATTAAATGATTTTAACAATCGTCAGTACTGTCACGTTTCCAGTGATAGCTTTCAGGCTTGTTTTATTAAGGACATCACGTTTAAACTGTCAAAACATGAATGTCAATTTTCGATTTTAAATTGTTTATTACTGACTAACTTAACGGTTGTTAAGCATTGCAGTGAGCATTACGCAACAATTATTGCTAAAATCACTTCACCAGAAAATATATTCAATTATTGCTCCATTTTCGAAGCCAATATGTAAGACGAAATTCAAACATGAAACTCCCTGGCAGATTAAAACTGTGTGCCCGACCGAGACTCGAACTCGGGACCTTTGCCTTTCGCGGGCAAGTACTCTACCATCTGAGCTACCGAAGCACGACTCACGCCCGGTACTCACAGCTTTACTTCTGCCAGTACCTCGTCTCCTACCTTCCAAACTTTACAGAAGCTCTCCTGCTGGGGCAAAGGTCCCGAGTTCGAGTATGGTAGAGTACTTGCCTGCGAAAGGCAAAGGTCCCGAGTTCGAGTCTTGGTAGAGTACTTGCCCGCGAACGGCAAAGGTCCCGAGTTCGAGTCTCGGTCGGGCACACAGTTTTAATCTGCCAGGAAGTTTCATATCAGTGCACACTCCGCTGCAGAGTGAAAATCTTATTCTGGAAAATTCAAACATATTCCCATACACGTATACTGAAGGTAGCCAACATTAAGCATTAAAGTAACGCCGTAATATTCTGCTGTACGTGACCCTTCTGCTAATGAGACTTTAATGTGCAGTAGCAGTGCCTTGAGCAGGTATTTTGTTTAACAGCCAGAAAAGAAACCTTGCTTTCGCTGTATCATTCCCATTTCACTGCTGTGTCAATGTATTGTGAGAAGTTGTGTAGTGTCGTATGCTAATAACAAAACGAGCTGAGTTACGCTGCTAATGTCATTATTTCAATATGTCAGTATACTAGCGTTGCTCGTGCCGAGAGCTGGCGACCGTAAGTCTGTTTCAGTTAACTGTGGATGTTAATGAACAGGAAATCAGAACTAACTACTAAAATTTCAAATCGACCATTGAATAATATTTCAGTTTACCGAGACTTTGTTTCTCGTCATTAGTAGAAAAGGAGGTTAATGACGAATCGGTTATAACACATGCTACGTTACTGCACGAAAATTTTACTTCGGATTAGATGCCTTAATCCATATTGTAGGGATCCTTAGGAACACGTGTCATTACAAACGAAGTATAGCACGGGAATTGGAGTGTTACAAAGTGTTTACGAATTGGTGTTTTCTAGGACTGTAGCGCAGCCACGGCACCCAGCAATCGCGGCTCATTTAGTGTGTTTTGAACCACAAGTCAACGTGTGCAGTTTCGTAGCTACAACCGAGCCTGGCAAGCAGAGATGAGTTTTTTGTAGTTAATAAGGTATTAACTACTCCGAGTGATTTAATTAACTGTGTTATTACTAGCCACCTCATTGTCCAAGAAGTCAGACACAACATGTACAACCAGCTGTAACCAATAAAAACTGGCATATGTTCGTTGATGGTTTGTACACGAATTAGTCTACGCTACAACCTCCTAAAATATTTACTATTCGTTCTTAACCACCCAACACAAACAACAAATAATTAAAGATGTTGGCTGTATGTGCTTTTCTAAGTTGAAATTGGCGCACGAAAGAAAACGGACCACATCTCCAATACTTAGTTACATAGATGGACCACATATTCAGCAAGATATTAACTATAAAAATAGACACAAAGCTGACTGTAGTCTCACCGGAGGGACGGCTGAGTGCAATGCTTTTCTGACCTTCCCATTCCATAAAACCACAAGTAATAGTGGAGGTACCGGGTGGTTATAATTAAAGTGTAGCTACTCAAAGAGGTGGGCAACGGCCTTGCTGCAGTGGATACACCGGTTCCCGTCAGATCACAGAAGTTAAGCGCTGTCGGGCGTGGCTGGCACTTGGATGGGTGACCATCCGGGCCGCCATGCACTGATGCAATTTTTCGGGGTGCACTCAGCCTCGTGATGCCAATTGAGGAGCTACTCGACCGAATAGTAGCGGCACCGGTCACAGAAAACCATCACAACGACCGGGAGAGCGGTGTGTTGATCACACGCCCCTCCTATCTGCATTCTTATCTGAGGCTGACACGGCGGTCACTTGTGGACGGAAGACGGAGTGGTCTCACAGAGGTCCATTGTGGGCTGTAATTATCGTATGCCAGCGAAACTTGGCAGATATCCTAACGCATTAATGCGGAAACGATTTAGACTTGAAAAACTTAAAAACGGTTCAAATGGCTCTGAGCACTATGGGACTTAACATCTGTGGTCATCAGTCCCCTAGAACTTAGAACTACTTAAACCTAACTAACCTAAGGACATCACACACATCCATGCCCGAGGCAGGATTCGAACCTGCGACCGTAGCAGTCGCGCGGTTCCGGACTGAGCGCCTTAACCGCGAGACCACCGCGGCCGGCTGAAAAACTTTGGTTCAGTTTTGGCCAACAGGTGCAACATTAGACTTGTGAAAGGGAGAAAGGCGTATGGAAATATTTCTATATGTAACGGATTAGGAGCGGAACGTGGGCAGATAAAGTTAAACAAGCGAGGAAAGCACAATGTTCATTTTATCATTAACCCCCACTTACCCAGTCCGTTCAAGGTGAGAACCGGAGACGCCTTGTCCTCTCTTGAATATCCCTAGTTTTTCTTATGCACTACACGGTCATACTGCTGTAGACTTATTCGAAACCTATTCATAATCAAAAAAAGTTTTGCATCACCTCAATTCCGAGAGTTCCAGAACCCGTACAGAAAACTGGAATAAAGATCAACATAAAACATCATTTCCGCCATTTTTATTGCTCATGAAAATCACACATTGCATGTTGTACCACCATACAGCGAGACCTTCACAGGTGGTGGTTCACATTGCTATACACACCGGTACCTCTAATACCCAGTAGCACGTCCTCTTGCATTGATGAATGCCTGTATTCGTCGTGGCATGATATCCACAAGTTCATCAAGACACTGTTGCTCCAGATTGTCCCACTCCACAACGGTGATTCGGCGTATATCCCTCAGGGTGGTTGGTGGGTCACTTTGTCGATAGATTTTCAATGTATCCCAGGCATGTTCGATAGGGTTCATGATTGGAGAACATGCTGGCCACTCTAGCCGAGCGATGTCGTTATCTTGAAGGAAGTCACTCACAAGATGAGCACGAAGGGGCGCGAATTGTCGTCCATGAAGACGAATGCCTCTCCAATATGCTGCCAGTATGGTTGCACTATCGGTCGGAGGTTGGCATTCATGTCTCGTACAGCCGTTGCGGGGCCTTCCATCATCACCAGCGGCGTATGTCGACCCCACATAATGCCACCCCAAAACAGTAGGGACCCTCCACCTTGCTGCACTAGCTGGACATCGTGTCTAAGGCGTTCAGCCTGGCCGGGTTGCCTCCAAACACGTCTCCGACGATTGTCTGGTTGAAAGCATATGCGGCACTCATCGGTGAAGAGAACGTGATGCCAATCCTGAGCGGTCCATTCGGCATGTTGCTGGGCCCATCTGTATCGCGCTGCATGGTGTCGTGGTTGCAAAGATGGACCTCGCCATGGACGTCGGGAGTGAAGTTGCGCACAGTTTGAGTCGTGGCACGAAGCCCTATGGCTGCGCGAAAAGCATTATTCAACATGGTGGCGTTGCTCTCAGGATCCCTCCGAGCAATAATCCGTAGGTAACAGTCATCCACTGCAGTAGTAGCTCTTAGGCGGCCTGAGCGAGGCATGTCATCGACAGTTCCTGTCTCTCTGTTTCTCCTCCATGTGCGAACTACATCGATTTGGTTCACTCCGAGACGCCTGGACACTTCCCTTGTTGAGAGCCCTTCCTGGCACAAAGCAACAATGCGGACGCGATCGAACCGCGGTATTCAGCGTCTAGACATGGTTGAACTACAGACAACACGAGCTGTGTACCTCCTTCCTGATGAAATGACTGGAATTGATCGGCTGTCGGACCCCCTTCGTTTAATAGTCGCTGCTCATGCATGGTTGTTTCATCTTTGGGCGGGTTTAGTGTCATTTCTAAACAGTCAAAGGGACTGTGTCTGTGATACAATATCCACAAAGTCTATCTTCAGGAGTTCTGGGAAATGGGGTGATGCAAAACTTTTTTTTTATGTGTGTATTTTGCGGATGATCTTCCAACAAGTAATTGTTTTGTACCTGCTCCTTTGACGACGATTGTGCGCTGTTATGATTCATTGGAGACGGGATTTGTGGCTTTCTGTCCTAACAAGGATGAACTACAAGGCTTGACACTAGTTTCAGAATCACTTTCACTTGTTAAGCACGTATCGTCATCGTTATACTCCTCATGCACATTGACTGCACGGTCTAGCGTATACGACACCATACATTACACTGACTCGTCTTGCAGAAACGCTAATATTCCATCTGCGATTTCTTTCTCGCTCTGCGAAATTCCTTGGGTTCCTCTGTGACAAATGTCAAAGTTGGAACTGTTGTTGTAGATATAATGCAATGTTTGCTTTGAAAGCGTAGACTTTCTCCTCAATGTCAATAAAATTCTTGTGGACTGTTGACCGCGTTGTCAATATACAAAATTGTCCCACGTTTCGGCCACTGTTACTTTCAGTCAGCTCGGCACAAAGCCCTGAGGAAGACCATTTGCAACAGCGACCGAAACGTAGGACAATTTTATATACTGACAATGCGGTCAACAGCCAAGAAGAATTTTATTGACAATGTTTGCTTTATTTATCGTTGGAATTGCTCTGCCTTGCACCAACACCACTAGCCCTGTAGCACAATTGTGAGTTACTTGTCGGCTAAGCAGTTCAAATGGCTCTGAGCACTATGGGACTCAACATCTGAGGTCATCAGTCCCCCAGAACTTAGAACTACTTAAACCTAACTAACCTAGGGACATCACACACATCCATGCCCGAGGCAGGATTCGAACCTGCGACCGTAGCGGTCGCGCGGTTCCAGACTGTAGCGCCTAGAACCGCTCGGCCACTCGGCCACCCCGGCCGGCGCTAAGCAGTTCAACTACACTCCATAGCCGCATGCTGTGCTGACCACTATGGACCTCCAGTTCCTCCCCCTGTTGCCATTAGCAGCCAATATTGTGGTTGCATGGTGGACAATATGTGGGGCGTCGAATGCCGTAAATGTCAGTGGCCTTTAGCGACCTCGCATTCAAGGGGTTCCTTGTTAGATTCCTACGTTGGCCCTTTCAGATATGATACCAATTAATTACTTATGATACGAGCGCGTCGTATCTACAGCTCTATGTTCTCGCGTGTGTAGCCTAACTTCGCACAAACTGTGTTCGGACTGCTATCTGTAGACTTTTGGTCAAAAGCGTATCTTCAGGCTAGAGCGTCTGAGCTCTACTCAAGTGACTAGAGACTTTAAACACTGGTGACTCAGTGCAAGGTGCTTGCTACTTGAATACTGTCCGTTCTGCAGTTGTTACTTCACACTTTAAAATTTTTGACACATAATCGATCGTCTCACGTGTAACAGCATCATAAAAAACCCAAAAACTGATCGCAGATTTTGGAAGCGAGAGCTTGATGTTTTACGGGATAGTAAATTACCTCAGATTACGGTAAGTAGAGCTCGTATCAGAACATGCTGGTGAAGCGTGTAAGACTGGTCAAGTTTTTGTTACGGTGTCTCGTCTGAAAACAGCAGGTGGCTACATGACGTGCAATGGATTGCTGCGTCTTGATTCGATACTTACACACTCAGCCGAGAGGAATTCGCTGTCGAACGACTTTCAACGTGTTTTTATGTGGCAGTACATGCACAATGCATTACGCGTTGTCAATGAAGCAACGTCGCAAAATTATCGAGGTGCAAGATTAAAAATTCATAGCTTTTCAATTCGATCTGCGGTTTCCTTAACGAATTTAATGCATTTAACGTGTTTTTCTTCTCTTCCATTACTTTTTGTCTTAAGAGAACGAAACTGCGCTTTGGATCGGGCTGCGTGTTTTAACAAGGCGTGTGAGCTCTTTCATGTGTATGAAACATTTCTTATTATTTCTTGTTTCTCTAGTTTCTCCTCATTTTGCCGATGATGTGATAATATGTAATAAGATAAAATAATTTCATTTATAAGCAAACGAAACTATCTCGTAAAAAACAATGTTCGCTAAGATCCAAAAAATATATTTGATTCCTCGACACTTCCAGAAACTGTATACGTAGTGAATGTAAAGCCACTGAAAAAGGTGAAGGTATTGTAGTCTTTTCTCATCTTCTAGTTAACTTGTCTCTTGTTCCTGGGACATAAAACTGAGCAGATGTAAATTTTGTAATCCTTAAATCTTTGTTGGGTATATGTTATTTATATCGCTATATTTGACGAGTCCACCATTAAAACAAGCCATCACCTTGTCTTCTTACCATTTATTCAATTTAAATTGTGATTTATACGTATTTCAAGCATAAAACAGGCTTTTTTTGGCGGCGGATTGTTCGAAAACGAACGATCGGACACTATTGGTGTCGTTTCGCTAAGCGTTTATCAGTCAAGAACCGGAACCCCTGAGATATTTTATTCGGTCACTTTCGTGCTGCACGCAGTATTTTATAGCGAGACTTACACGGTCTGATGGATTATTGTTTCCGAACAACGACGCCTGCTGGCGTACTCATTGGTCTGACATAAGCAAATGATTGTAAAAAAAGTCCGAGAATGGTCTGCAGTAAGGTAATCTGTTAATAACCATATAGACCTCGATGTTCTGCACTGCAACGTGGTATTTATGCACAGATTGTCCAGCCTCAAAGTGGGTTGCCTCCGTATCGCGATTGTCATAATATACGGAATTGTATAACTTGCAGATCGCTAAAATAATGTCGCGCCTTTGGGAGACCTTTACAGTAATCGTCTAATTGTGAGCCAGGAGATTTTAAAAACGCCACATATCGGACACAGACATTGGCTTGGGAGCATCAATAGTACTACGCCCAGTAAAAGTGCGTGGTTTTCAAATCAGTTTTTGTATTAACTGCTGCTTTACCTATTCCTGATGTATTACAACTTGATTAATGTTTTCTTCACAAAGAAATCCTTCGAGGCGTAAGTTACGAAATCGGGGGAAAGAAGTCTTTCCTAGGGAAAGGATTCTGGAAGTATATCTCTTTCGTCACAGAAAAAAATTAGTCTAGTTGTAACCAGTGTTTCTTTCATTTCTATGGGATTCATTCTTATGAAACTGTGATACTGTTGTGTGTCTTCAATAACGGGTTTACTACTTGGGACAACGCATGTTGGAAAATCATCCCTTCTGGTACTCCAATTTCTACTCAGAGATGAATGTGTCCGTTTAAATACTTTGTTGGCAACCCAAATAATGAAGACCTGCAGTTCAACGTTCTTCCATCAGAGCACTTCACTTCGAGTTTAGGAGAGCACCTGCAAAATCTCTCTAAGATGCTCAGTTCTCCCAAATATTTCAGTGTAAAAGTTTCTGCAATCAGCTCTCAGATATTTCTCGAACTTTATCCTGAGCTACTACCAGACAAGAACTGTCAACAAAAACTTGCCATTCACATAACTACACTCAAGCCCATGAATTAAGGATAATTGCAGAATGTGGTGCCACGCATCATGGCACTACACAAAACTGACGCTAATAGCATAGGCACATAGGGAACACACACGACACAGATCTGTAAGTCCACGGTATTGGTGATAAGCTGAGAAAACCGTCCCAAAACACATGTGCTACAGAACGCCACTGTTTCCTGCGCATGTACCCCGACATCAATATGAGATATGACCACCATGCACACGTACACAGGCTGCACAACGGGTTGGCATACTCTGGACCAGGTGGTCGAGCAGCTGCTGGGATATAGCCTCCCATTCTTACGCCAGTGCCTGTCGGAGCTCCTGAAGTGTCCTAGAGGTTTGAAGACGTGCAGCGATACATCGACCGAGAGCATCCCAGACGTGCTCGATGGGGTTTAGGTCTGGAGGACAGGCAGGCCACTCCATTCGCCTGATATTTTCTGTTTCAAGGTACTCCTCCACGATGGCAGCTCGGTGGGGCCGTGCATTACCATCTATCAGGAAGAAGGTGGGACCCACTGCACCCCTGAAAAGGCGGACATACTTGTGCAAAATTATGTCTCGATACACCTGACCTGTCACAGTTTCTCTGTCAAAGACAAGCAGGTGTATATGTGCACTGTAAAAACTGAAGAAATTTAATCAGCAGCAGTGCAAGTAAACTAAAATGTTTTTCAAGCATGTTTTAACACCATGGTTTGTGTGTGTTAAATAGATCTGTTTCCTGCACTTACAAAATTGAAAGTAAGTCTATTGGATTTAAAGTGAATCGAATTTTCATTGTTGATTGTGAATGGGAATGAATGAAATAGAAGAAGATAGCGCTGCAGTAGAAAGCACTGTAAGATAAGTGTATCGAAATTTATCTTAAAGGAAACTGTATATAAGATATATTATGTGTGTTAAATGTTTAACAGCATTTATCTTCCCCAATACTGCACATGTGTATTGTATTAAGATTGATGTTGATAAATGTATATCTATACATAAACTTCATTCAGTCCTGTAGATGTACTCAGTAAAGAAGAGGATGCGTGTTTCTCGACTTCGTCTTCCTTGGTGAACCTGGATAGTGCTTCTTTCTGACCCATCATTCCTCCCAGTAGACTAGAATCCATAAAATTTTTAGAAAATTTGTTTTCCAGTTACTTTTAATTTTTATTTGTGTACGTTAGTAATGATATTGTTGGCCACAACAAAATCTCTATAAGCTGGACTGCAGTTTCCTTGTGTAGAAAGGAACACTGAAAACTCATTCACATATTTCTAGCATATGTAAGTCGTTGCTCTGTGTGTGAAAAAGAATGTGTGTGCAATCTTATTGAAGCATTGTAATGTGTCCAATGTTAACATAGCACTAACAGTGTAATTTTGTCAAAGAAATGCTTTACGTGTTCAGAGGTATGCAGGGTGTTACAAAAAGGTACGGCCAAACTTTCAGGAAACGTTCCTCACACACAAAGAAAGAAAATATGTTATGTGGACATGTGTCCGGAAACGCTTACTTTCCCTGTTAGAGCTCATTTTATTACTTCTCTTCAAATCACATTAATCATGGAATGGAAACACACAGCAACAGAACGTACCAGCGTGATTTCAAACACTTTGTTACGGGAAATGTTCAAAATGTCCTCCGTTAGCGAGGATACATGCATCCACCCTCCGTCGCATGGAATCCCTGATGCGCTGATGCAGCCCTGGAGAATGGCGTATTGTATCACAGCCGTCCACAATACGAGCACGTAGAGTCTCTACATTTGGTACCGGGGTTGCGTAGACAAGAGCTTTCAAATGACCCCATAAATGAAAGTCAAGAGGGTTGAGGTCAGGAGAGCGTGGAGGCCATGGAATTGGTCCGCCTCTACCAATCCATCGGTCACCGAATCTGTTGTTGAGAAGCGTACGAACACTTCGACTGAAATGTGCAGGAGCTCCATCGTGCATGAACCACATGTTGTGTCGTACTTGTAAAGGCATATGTTCTAGCAGCACAGGTAGAGTATCCCGTATGAAATCATGGTGGTGAATCAAATGGTTCAAATGGCTCTGAGCACTATGGGACTTAACATCTGAGGTCATCAGTCCCCTAGAACTTAGAACTACTTAAACCTAACTAACCTAAGGACATCACACACATCCATGCCCGAGGCAGGATTCGAACCTGCGACCGTAGCAGTCGTGCGGTTCCGGACTGCGCGCCTAGAACCGATAGACCAGGCGGTGAACCGAGGAAGTACAGTACATACTGACGAAACTAAAATGAGCTCTAACATGGAAATTAAGCGTTTCCGGACACAAGTCCACATAACATCTTTTCTTTATTTGTGTGTGAGGAATGTTTGCTGAAAGTTTGGCCGTACCTTTTTGTAACACCCTGTATACTGGCTGTAAGTTTAAGACTCATTTGTAACAGGGCACATTTGCCTGCAGTGTTAGTTACCCATCACGTGTGTGTGTGTGTGTGTGTGTGTGTGTGTGTGTGTATGTGTGTGTGTGTACATAATTGCACGTAAGTCTTCATGTGCATGACAGGCAGATATTAACCTCCATACAGATCCCTTTCAAGGACATTAAGGGGTTGGTATCTGGTTCCTCGTTCACGGCAAATGAAAACCCGACGAGAATCACTGTTCAGATTATACCTGGACTCGTCCGTGAACATAACCTGGGACCACTGTTGCAATGAATGTACTGCGTTCTTGACACCAGGCTTTACGGGCGCTCCTGTGACCAGGGGTCAGTGGAATGCACCTTGCAGGCCTCCGGGCGAATAAACCATGCATGTTCAGTCGTCTGTAGGCTGTGTGTCTGGAGACAACTGTTCCAATGGCTGTGGTAAGGTCCCGAGCAAGGCTACCTGCAGTACTCTGTGGCCGTCTGGGGACACTGATGGTGAGATATCGGTCTTCTTGTGGTGTTATACACTGTGGACGTCCCGTACCGTATCGCCTGGACACGTTTCCTGTCTGCTGGAATCGTTGCCATAAACTTGAGATCACACTTTGTGGCACACAGAGGACCCGTGTTACGACCTGCTGTGTTTGACCAGCCTCCAGTCGCCCTAGTATTCTATCCCTCATAACGTCCTCAATATGTGTTCTTTGAGCCATTTTGAACACAGTTACCATTAGCACGTCTGAAAACGTCGGCAAATTTACTGGCTGCACCGTACTCTGACATGCACCAACACACCTGTGCGTATGTGGACTGCTGCCAGCACCACCGTGCGACGACCGCAGGTCAAATGCACCGCATGGTCATACCCCGAGGTGATTTAAACCATCAAACCGCCCATCAGAGCGTTGTTTCACCATGAATCAGCATTATCCTTAATTTATGAGTAAGAGTGTAGTTTGCGACTCAGTGGTGAAAGCATGAAATACACTGAAAGTAGAAAACGTTCATGTGTACACCTAGTTTAGTAGTTTCATGGAAAACGTAAGTAACAAAGTAGATAGCGATTTTAATTTGGGATCGGATTGCGAATCCAGTCGTTTTAACTTCTGCACCACCCCGCTCGGTTGCGTAAGTTAAAATTGTGGAGGGTAATACTGCTTTAGTGCTTGCAGTTTATTGATGTATGTCGACGCTTTTCAGTTTCGAAGGCTGCATTTACTTATCCGTCTTGCAACCGTTTATATAATATCGATGTTTTGATTATGTCAGGACACAAGTGCTCGGCCTACACTGAGGTGGCAAAAGTCATGGGATAAGATATGCACATATACAGATGGTGGTAATATCACGTACACAAGATACAGAAGAGCAGTTCATTGGCGGAGCTCTCATTTCTACTCAGAGTGATCCACGGGAAATTGTTTCCGACATAATTATGGCCGCAGCTGGCCGGTGTGGCCGAGCCGTTCTAAGCGCTTCAGTCTGGAACCGCGCGACCGCTACGGTCGCAGGTTCGAATCTTGCCTCGGGCATGGATGTGTGTGATGTCCCTAGGTTAGTTAGGTTTAAGTAGTTCTAAGTTCTAGGGGACTGATTACCTCAGATGTCAAGTCCCATAGTGCTTAGAACCATTTGAACCATTTGGACCAATTATGGCCGCACGACCAGAATTAACAGAGCTGGAACAGGGAATGGCAGTTGGAGCTAGATGGGTGGGACATTCCGTTTCAGAAATCGTTAGGGAATTCAATATTCGGAGATCTGCAGTGTCAAGAATCTGCCGAGAATACCACATTTCCGGCATTACCTCTCATAATGGACAACGCAGTAGCCGACAGCTTCACTTAACGACCAAGAGCAGCGGCGTTTGCGTAGGGTAGTTAGTGCTAACAGACAAGCAACTCTACGTGATATAATTTGTGGGACGTACGACGAACGTATCCGTAAGGATAGAGTGGCGAAATTTTCGCGTTAATGGGTTATGGTAGGACAAGACGGACACGAATGCCTTTGCTAACAGCACGATATCGTTTGCAGCGTCTCTCCTGAGTTCGTGCCCGCATCGTTTGGAGCCTAGACTACTGGGAAACCATGGTCTGGTCAGATGAGCACCAATTTCAGTTGGTAAGAGCTGATAGTAGGATTCGAGTGTGGCGCAGACCTCACGAAGCCATGGACCCAAGTTGTTTACAAGGCTCTGTGCAAAATGGTGGCAGCTCCATAAAGGTGCAAGCCGTGTTTACATGGAATGTGCCACTGACTGGAAATAGTTATGTTCGACTACTTGGAGACCACTTGCAGCCATTAATGTTCATGTTCCCAAACAACGATGGATTCATACAATGAAGGCTTTCACGACCGGGTGTTGCAGCTGCTGAGAATTTTTCCGGGTTGTATGGCCGTGGTCCATAGAACTCTTCAATACCTGACGTTTCGTCCAAGGCTACGCTGGACATCTTCGGCAAGACGCAGCACAACCAGGAACACCTCCGAAGATGTCCAACGTAGCCTTGGACGAAACGTCAAGGATTGAAGAGTTCCATGGACCTTGGCCATACAACCCGGAAAAATTCTCAGCAGCTGAACGATAGAATTGTCAGCAGGCCACGATTTGTTTCAAGAACATTCTGGACAATTCGAGCGAATGGTTTCGTCACCTAGATCTCCCGACATGAATCTCATTGAATATTTAGGGGATATAATTGAGACGTCTGTTCGTCCACAAAATCCTTCACCGCCAACACTTTCGCAATTATGGACTGCTGTAGAGGCAGCGTGGGTCAATATTCTTGGACTACGCCGGGCGAAAGGATATCCGACTTCATATGAAGAGGTACCCCATGACTTTTGCCAGTGTATATTTACAACTACCTCCATCCCACAATGAAAGATGCAGAAAAACTGCAAGTGCACTGAAAGGGCACTTTTTCTTCATAATATTCAGAACGGGAATGTGCAGCAGAGGGAGGAAGCTAGAGTAAACACCAAGCGTGTCGTGAGAAATGAGGTCGAGGAGAGCGTGACAGCGACTGAGCTGGTTGCAGAGCGTGAAATACGAGACCCAGCAGACAGAGGGTCAACGACAGCACCCCTGCCGGTCTAATGTGAGCTGCTTCACATTCAGATGCACGTTCGTACTATATTGACCTACTGTAGATAGAAAACAGATTTTGAATGGGCGTTTTACCTTCTGTGTACATTCAACTCGCGTACAGCTATTTGATAGTAATAACTTACCACCAGTTTTGATGTTTCTATCCATGCCTTACATAGATATCGTGTGACCATTGTAGTTTATTATAAAAACATATGATCTAAATAATAGTTCACTGAAATCTGATTCCCTTAATGAGTATCCATTTATTGGGTCTCTTTCTGGAATGACATTCCTCTTCCCACACCTTTCAAAGCATTTACATCAGTTGAGAGTAAACAGCAGTGGCAAATGCTCTGAGATGCTGCCGTTTTTGTCATCGTAGCTCGCTTGGCCATTTGATCAGTCAGCTAATATTTTTTGAAATGCTCATGTGGCTTGGTACGCAAGTGAAATTGATAGAGATGCTGTCGTGAAGGCTACCTAAGTACTCTTGGATAATGAACGCCTGTTCCTTACGTATGTAGCATTTGTCTGTGTTTTGTAGACGGCTCATTGAACTGAATCACAATAGCAAGTTCTTACTGTTCTGAAGTTTGATGTAATGCAGTGGCTGGACGATAACTCTAAATTCAGAGGTAAATACGTTACATGCATACGGGAAGGTATGTTATTGACAGCCAGTAGTGTAAGCGAACTCAGCGCGAATTCGGTCATTAATTCTGGAGCCGTCAAAGTAGTTTCAGAGTTTGGGCAATCGTTGAGAAGTGAGTCAAATATAAGGCAGAGTCAAATTAAAACGAAACAGGTGCAAAGAAGGTGAGTAAAATGTTTAATATTCCAAAGTAACCATAACTGTTAATACGGTACATTTATACCACGATGAGACAAAACGGTTTGCGGTTGCCTGCAGAACCACGATTGTACCCAGCGTGCATATCTGCGCCCAAAGCAATTCTACTGCCACGAATATCATTCTTCAGGGCGCCAAAAATATGGAAATCCCATGGGGAAACGTCGGGACTGGATGGATGTGCAAGGGCTTCCCAGTGAAACTTCTGCAGTGTAGTCGAAACAACCTTGGCGAAATGTGGACAGGCAGTTTGTTGGCAGGTTATAACTATTACTACGCAGGTGTTTCGCTGGGAAGTGCTTACACATCCTCCATACAGGTCCGATCCCCCCCTTATGTGGTTTCCATATTTTTTGAGCCCTGAAGAGAGACATTTGTAGCCGTCGATTTGCTTCGAACGATGGGTTGCACGCCTGACTTGAATCACGCTTCCGTATGCAACCGCAAACATTTTCCCATGAAGGCGTCAACCATCTTGTCTCACAGTAGGATAAAATAATTATCAGATATGGCGATTACTTTTGAAAAAAAGGGTTTACTTACTTTTTTTCCTTCTGTCTCGTTTTCATTCGACTGCCCCTTATAGTTATCGGCAGGTCGTCGGAGCAGCGTTCCTCGATGACTGTGGGACAAATGGTTCAAATGGATCTGAGCACTATGGGACTTAACTGCTGTGGTCATCAGTCCCCTAGAACTTAGAACTACTTAAACCTAACTAACCTAAGGACATCACAAACATCCATGCCCGAGGCAGGATTCGAATTTGCGACCGTAGCGGTCGCGCGGTTCCAGACTGTAGCGCCTAGAACCGCTCGGCCACTCCAGCCGGAGACTGTGGGACAAGAATGGACACATCACAGAGTGAGTTGTCCAACATGGAGACGACTGAGGAAGAGGTTTGTTTCACAAAGGGAGGCTTATAGGTAGAGAGCAAGAACAGAGAGTTCAACGTCCTCTCGACAACGATGTAATTAGTGGCTGAACAGAAACGTGGACTGAGGAAATACCTTTCCATAAGTGCCGTGTAGTTACTTACCTCCAGCGATTTAGTGGAATCACAGAAAACTTACACGGATCGCTGGAAGGGGATATGAACCGCCTTCCCCCAGAATACGATTGCCTTACCATTCCACCGCCTTTCTCGATTTACATGACTCATCTGCGAAAACAGTGCATCAGGAACATGTACTGAACACTTATTTTTGTTATTATCTCGGAACTCTGTTCCCACAGATGGTACAAGTATTTCAGATTCTGGCTGTTTAGAGGAACCCACACCCAGGAACTGATAGCCTCACCAACATGAAGAACACCGGTGCAAGTCTGTTGAAATCTAGGCTACTATTTTATAAATGTAACTTTATTTTATAGAATGAAGTAGGTTCAACAAGGAGGCAGATGGAGCGAGTAAGGAAGCCAATCCATGCCCGAGCCAGTAAATTTGCAACAATTCAACTCAGTGACTCTACTCGCGAAGTATTCATCAAGAAAGCGAAATACCTTTTCAGTGCAATGCGTTCTTGCCCATCTTGCATAAACCAATAGGTGCCTGCTTGATCCACCAAGACTAGCTGTGTGACGACAAATTGTTCCAAAATTGCAATGTAACGTACACAAATGATAGTTTCTCTCACGAAAAAAGGCCATTAATGCCTCTACTGCATACTGCACCGTAAACAGTAATCTTGGGAGAATACAGTGGTTTCGCTCAACACAAATGGGGATTTTCGGAAGCCCAAAGTCTTCAGTTTCGTTTATTCATGACTCCATTTAGGTGGGAGAGTGCTTTGTCTGTGAACCAGATGCATCCAGTATCAAATCCTTCATTATCAAGCTCTCGAAGGTATGGACTGGTGGCTTTAGATTTTGAATGGAAATCTTGTAGGCTCTTTCCCAGTATTTTCTGTATGCTGAAATTCTTCACACCAGTCTCCGCTGCAATTATTCTGTAGGATTTCCTTGGATTTGGCGAAGAGCTTGTGAATTGTTTTCGCGTCGGGTCCTTTTGGAACACTGAATCGTTTTTGAAAACTGCATCTTGTTGCCGTAGGACTGTGTTGTAATTTGAGGTATTTCAGTACCATAAAAACATGACGTTCAATGGAATACATGATTGCAACTTCTTTCGTAGGTACATCTACATCTACATTTATACTCCGCAAGCCACCCAACGGTGTGTGGCAGAGGGCACTTTACGTGCCACTGTCACTACTTGCTTGCCGACTGCCAGAAAGCCTCCGTGCGCGCTCGAATCTCTCTAATTTTACATTCGTGATCACCTCGGGAGGTATAAGTAGGGGGAAGCAATATATTCGATACCTCCTCCAGAAACGCACCCTCTCGAAACCTGGACAGCAAGCTTCACCGCGATGCAGAGCGCCTCTCTTGCAGAGTCTGCCACTTGAGTTTGCTAAACATCTCCGTAACGCTATGACGCTTACCAAATAACCCTGTGACGAAACGCGCCGCTCTTCTTTGGATCTTCTCTATCTCCTCCGTCAACCCGACCCGGTACGGATCCCATACTGATGAGCAATACTCAAGTATAGGTCGAACGAGTGTTTTGTAAGCCACCTCTTTTGTAGATGGACTACATTTTCTAAGGACTCTACCAATGAATCTCAACCTGGCACCTGCCTTATCAACAATTAATTTTATATGATCATTACACTTCAAATCGTTCCGTACGCATACTCCCAGATATTTTACAGAAGTAATAGCTACCAGTGTTTGTTCCGCTATCATACAATCATACAATAAAGGATCCTTCTTTCTATGTATTCGCAATACATTACATTTGTCTATGTTAAGGGACAGTTGCCACTCCCTGCACCAAGTGCCTATCCGCTGCAGATCTTCCTGCATTTCGCTACAATTTTCTAATACTGCAACATCTATGTATACTACAGCATCATCCGCGAAAAGCCGAATGGAACTTCCGACACTATCTACTAGGTCATTTATATATATTGTGAAAAGCAATGGTCCCATAACACTCCCCTGTGGCACGCCAGAGGTTATTTTAACGTTTGTAGACGTCTCTCCATTGAGAACAACATGCTGTGTTCTGTTTGCTAAAAACTCTTCAATCCAGCCACACAGCTGGTCTGATATTCCGTAGGCTCTTACTTTGTTTACCAGGCTACAGTGCGGAACTGTATCGAACGTCTTCCGGGAGTCAAGTAAAATGGCATCTACCTGGGAGCCTGTATCTAATATTTTCTGGGTCTCATGAACAAATAAAGCGAGTCCGGTCTCACACGATCGCTGTTTCCGGAATCCATGTTGAGCTTCCTTTCTCGCGGAACTTAACGGACAACACCCGTCCCTCCGACGTATGTTGCAGTTCTGAAACTCATCGCTCTGAGCTGCGCCGCACTATTTATAGCACTACGTATTGCTATTATAGCGCCTTCTGTTAGCAGCTTTTCGAACTATTTCGAAACTTCTGCCTAACTTTTTGTTACAGCTTTTGCAATAAACATACCGCTTTTTGCACTCTCGTATCGATCTTAGGTTTCGAGATATATCACTTTGAAGTAAGGGACTCCTCCACTGGATATCTGGTATCAGTTAATAGCACTGAAAGCTGTTATAAGTTACTCAGAGAAATAAACCTACGAGACGAAACAATTCATACGTTCTTCATGAACATAAATTCTTGCTGAGTCGAGGCGCAGTTTTACAGTAAAGCTTTGCAGTGACAAGAGTAAGAGCAGAACCCCAAGACCAGAGGAATAGTTAGGTACTTACTACCGACATTCCTAGGGAGACGCGGGAGTTTTTATGAGTCAGTTGTATTCGTGTTCGGATTGTAAGTGCCGTGTCTAGCAACATGCTCGCGCAACATCCTGGAAAAGTGCCAGTACCAGATAGCTGGGTCGTGTTTACTGCACTGTCAGAATGAGGCAGCTATTTCAATGCGGCAGGTGAGCAACAATTTCGCAACAGCATTTCACTCCCTTAGGTGGTGCACTAACTCACTTTGAACAAACTAGCTCGTGCAGGTGCACAACAGATGTACATACGCGTGAACGTATTTATAATTTTTCACTTGAATCACGGAAATTTTTTGATGGGCAACGGAATAACAATAAGAGACCAATGGGCAGGAATACAGCAGAACAGTGCTACACCAGAGCAGCTGAATACGCCCTGCTCCTCATCTAGGCTACCAGGCTTCGAAGAGCACCGAAAAATCTAGTCTGCGGTCGACAGAATAGGGACAAATAGTAGAAGGTATGGTGGTTCAATGTACTCGTACAATTGGGAATTAACACGTCGTCCAGCTGTGATAGTGGTGCAGAACCACAAACTGTTCAGCATATCATAAGCGCTTGCCCAAACTGTCACTTCCTCGTGATCCGGAGAAGTTCATGATGACAACAAAGACATCAATTGAATATATCAGCAGCCGGATATATGTGTGTGAGATTCTGTATTTTGCAAATGACTTAAACGTAATTGAATTATAATTATGAATTTTCTTTGTATTAAATATACGTGTATGTATTGTCAAAGAAAACCTTTTCTTGTGTGATGTGTTGCTAGCCATATGGTAAATAATAATAACAAATAATCGAGTTTACTCTTAGTTATCAAGTGAAAATAACACGTGACGGACAAAGGACATAAGAACCAGACTATCACAGGCAAATAGCATACTTGAGGAAGACGTATCTGAGAATGTTCACTTGGAACACGGCAAGTGAATCACGGACTAAGAGAAAACTGGAAAAGAAGGGAACCGGAGCAATTGAAATGTGATGCTATACAGGACTGTTAAAAATTTGAAGGACTCACAACATAAGAAGTGACGAGGTCGTCCATAGAATCAGCGAGGAAGGAATATGTCTGGAAAACAATGACAAGAGGGGACAGGATGATAGGATACCAGTGGATATTTCTAGAAGGAGCTGTCGAGGGTAAAAACTGGGGGAGAAGACATGGATCTGAATACTTACAACAAATAACTGGGTAAGTTTGATGTAAGTGCTACTCTGAGCCGAAGAGGATGCTGTGGGTGGCACCAAACCAGTCAGAAGACTGGCGGATAATAATAAACAAAAGGAGTCGCGAGAACACTGTAATCGAATACCCCTCCCAAATATTCCCATCAGGGAACCCCTCTGCCTGCTGTGGTATTTGGCTGAAAGGAACGAAGTTCTACAACAGCACGCCTTGTTCTCGTAAGTAGAGATTGAAACACGCAGAAACACTTACACACCTATTTTCTTAAATTTTTTTATCAGCGACAGTGGACAACGACACGCGACTGGGTACTGATTTCTCAGGATCTATGCACCCAAATTGAGTGAAAATGTAATCACATGTCAGTTCTAGTATAATATATTTGTCCAATGAATACACGTTTATCATCTGCATTTCTTCTTGGTGCAGCAATTTTAATGGCCAGTAGTGTACATTGTAACAGTTCTGACACTAAATGTAACACTTCTGTCACTAAATGTAACTGGGTTTTCTCTTTTGATGCTAGTCAATGGATAGATAGATTAAGAATGGTTCCAATTTCATGGATCCGACTAAGGTATTCGAGAGATCTCTCTTCGTTGCAAGGCAACTGCCGAAACTGGTAACACCCTCTCAGTCCTATTGGGAACTCGTCTGCCATACCACAAGTTCGACAGATGTCTGACTTAAAAGAACCAAGACTCTTAATGGACTGGCTCTGCAAAAGCCCGCTCTACATCTTTGAACAGAGAACGAAAAGAAAAAAGCAACACTACACATCTGTGGCGCAGGTAAACTGCGGAACAATTTGAGCAACTAATGGAATTCTTCTATTGCATACAATAACAGATACACGTACCCACAAAAGACCTTCGCACTTTTGCCAGGTACATTTTGTCCCAGATATTAAAAGTAGCTACCATTTCACAGTTCCGAACAGGGTTTTGACGTTTCCCTAGTTTCCCCGAAATATGCCAGAACCAGAAGTTTCCCGCCAAATATTTCCAATTGCGAACCACCCGTCTACTTCATTCTCAGCTCACAGAAATTTGAGTTAAAATAAACCAATTCTACTATGTCACGGGCCTGATCTAAAACTGCGCACACTACCTTATGTAGAGTAGGAAATCAAAGGTGAGAAAAAAAGGACAGAACCTGCCAAATATTCCCACTCGGTAATACTTTGCTCCAAACCAGCCCCAGATGAGGCTGAAATGATCCCCAGAGTTCCTGTCTACCTATTTGAGTAAGGGATGAACAGTACCAAAAAAATGAATTTAATGAAATAGAATATCTTCCACATACAGAGTTAATACTAGATATTTTCAGAAAATTGCTCACATATCTACTGTTCCACTGAATTGAAATTAATTCTTGCTATAAAAATTGCAGTTATATGGACACCGTCAGATTATATACTGTGGAAATTTTATGTGGGGTATTCTTTTAGCAGGGGTTCACATGGCGGCTCACAATGTCGCCTAGAATAGATCCTTGAAGTGTTCACAATTTGCGCAGTGGTCCCCACATACCCTATTTTCTTGAAAGTTTTTTTGCTAGATTTTGACATATTGAACGTCTGACTGAAAGGCAAATACTGATGTGTCAGACAACTATGTCCTCACGTGACCAGTACGCTATTATCCTTACATTATATGTTTCTTCCTGGCTAATATGCAATGGTACTGAAATGTCTGATTGAAACACTGCGGTTTACAATTGTGCATTTCCTGTAGAAATAGTCTCTCCTCTTTCATATTTGACTTTTGCAGTGTTAGGTGTTATCCATAAGAGGTCCGCCATTTATATATCTTGGAACCGTGGTCCATTCTTCTGATGTGTTTTGATTATGATTGCGGCCTTTCGCCATTAGCTCTCGGTTTTTTCGTTGCAGTAATTCGGCGACAGTACTGGTTCAGTTGACTACTGTTTTCATGTCTATCTTGTACTCCGTGGCTTGGCTAAGCTGGAGAACGCCTCTGTGATTCAGAACAGGACAAAAGCTGCGTAGCACTTGCAAATTTCTGAATCACAATGACGTTTTTCGAAATAGTTATTATGTTGGAAGGAATATACTCTTCGAAATTTTGAAGTTGCCAGGAATGAAACAGAAGGAGCGAAGAGTTACCTGCAAATTGTACAGACATCAGGCTGGACTTATAAGAGTCTATAAAAATAAATGGAACTAGTAATTGAGAAGGGAGAGAGACAGGATTGGCGCCTATGAGCCACAGTATGTACTTTGAGCCATCGGTACAGGAAACCAGGAAGAATTTACGAAAGGGAATTAAAGTTGAGAAATTAAGAAAAAATATATTAAAAGCATTCCCGGTAGCGTTGCAATGCTGTCAGAGACTGAAAAGGACGTCGAAGGTTGGTTGAGCGAAATGGCCGGCACATTGAAAAGGAGTTATAAGATGAACACCGACAAAAGTAAAACGAGAATAATGGAATGTTGTCGATTCATATCAGGCAATACTGAAGTAATTAGATTAGGAAATGTAGAGTAAAATTAGCAAGATTGGTATTTGGGCAACGAAATAGGTGATGCTGGTTGAAGCAGAGGGGATATAAAATGCAGACAGGCAATAGAAGTAAAACTGTTCTTGAAAAAAGAGAAACCTGTTGATGTCGAATAAAACTTAAGTGTTATGAAGTTCTTAATGTATTTGTCTTGATTATGGCCTTCTACGGAAGCGGAATGTGACCGATAAACAGTACAGACAGTAAAAGAATGGATACTTTGTATGTGCAGTAAAGTTCCGCGTTCTGGTACTACTCGGGCCAATGTTGCTCGACCGGCGGACGAGTCATTCTCTGCCAATAGCGTTATCGGATGCGGTATGGAGGGGCGTATGAATCAGCACACCGCTCTCCCTACGGTTGTCGCGTTTCTTGACCTTGGAACCGCCCGCTAAGTGGTCGCGCAGCTCCTCAGTTGGATCATGTGGCTGGGGCCACCTTGTACCAGTCCTCTCACCACGGGAAAAAACCCTGGAGGTACTGGGAATCGAACCGGGTCTCCCACTTCACAATCAGCTGCTCTCACCACTTAGCTACGAAACAGGACTTGGATACGTGGTCTTTCAGAAAAACGTTGTATATTAGATGCGTAGACAGAGTGACTAATCAAGAAGTAGTGAATCAAAATGGAGAGAAGTGAGCTTTATGCCACGATTGAAAGAAGTGACAGGCTGATGGGACACATTCTGACACATCAAGAAATAGTTAATTTAGATGCGCAGACAAGTTTGGGGGATAGAAATTGTAAAGGGAGACAAACGCTTGTCTATAATAAGTAGATGTAGGTTGGATGTAGGTTACAATAGTTAGGCAGGGATGAAGAGACTTGCACAGGATACACTAGCTTGGAGACGTGAACCAAATCAGCTATTGAAGTAAATACCTCAACAACATCACACTGATCAGCCAGAACATTATGCCCACGTACCTAATAGCCTGTATGTCCACCCTTAACATGGACAACAGCGGCGACGTGTCGTGGAGTGGAAGCAATGAGGCCTTGGTAGGACGCTGGAGCGAGCTGTCATCAATTCTGCACACTCGTATTTCATTCCCTAAGGGGGGCGATGAGCTTTGACGCCGCGTTCAATCACATCCCAGACGTGTTCGATCAGGTTCAAATCTGGCGAATTGGGGGCCAGCACATCAACTGGAACCCGCCATCGTGTTCCTAGAATTATTCCATCACACTCCTGGCCTTGTGGCATGGCGCATTATCATGCTGAAAAATGCCACTGCTCTCGAGAAAAATGATCGTCATGAAGGGGTGTACGTGGTCTGCAACCAGTGTACAGTACTCCTTGGCCGTCATGGTGCCTTGCACGAGCTCCGCTGGACCCAAAAATGTCCACATGAATTTTCCCCAGAGCATAATGGAGCCGCCGCCAGTTTCTCTCCGTCCTGCAGTACATGTGTCAAGGACATGTTCCCCTGAAAGACGACAGATTCGCGCCCTCCCATAGGCATAATAAAGACGGGATTCATCAGACTATGCAGATCTGCCACTGCACCAACGCCCAATGACGATGATCACCTGCCCATTTTCGTCGCAGTTGTCGATGTCGTGGTGTTAACATTAACACATGCGTGGGTCGTCGGATGTCGAGGCCCATCGTTAGGTGTGTTCAGTGCACTGTGTGTTCAGACACGCTTGTACTATGCCCAGCATTAAAGTCTAATGTTAGTTCCGCCACAGTTCGCAGCCTGTCTTGTTTTACCAGTCCGCCCAGTCTACGGCGTCCGACATCTGTAATGACAGGTGACCACCCAACCTCACGACGTCTGGACGCGATTTGATCTTGGTTACACCATGTGTTGAACAAATTCGCCACAGCGCTTCTCGAACACGCGACAAGTCGTGTAGTTTCCGAAATGCTCGTGCCAGGCCTCCGGGCCATCACAATCTGCTCTCGGTCAGACTCTGACAAATCGTAGATCGCGCGCCTTCCCTTTCTACATACCGACAGCACGCTCACTGATACTACACTACTGGCCACTAAAATTGCTACACCACGAAGATGACGCGCGACAGACGCGAAATTTAACCGACAGGAAGAAGATGCTGTGATATGCAAATGATTAGCCTTTCAGAGCATTCACACAAAACTGGCGCCGGTAGCGACACCTACAACGTTCTGACCTGAGGAAAGTTTCCAACCGATTTTTCATACACAAACAGCAGTTGACCGGCGTTGCCTGGTGAAACGTTGTTGTGATGCCTCGTGTAAGGAGGAGAAATGCGTTCCATCACGTTTCCGACTTTGATATAGGTCGGATTGTAGCCTACCGCGATTCCGGTTTATCGTATCGCGACATTAGTGCTCTTGTTGGTCGAGATCCAATGACTGTTAGCAGAATATGGAATCGGTGGGTCCAGGAGGGTAATACGGAACGCCGTGCTGGATCCCAACGGCCTCGTATCACTAGCAGTCGAGATGACAGGCATCTTATTCGCATGGCTGTAACATATCGTGCAGCCACGTCTCGGTCCATGAGTCAACAGATGGGGACGTTTGCAAGACAACAACCATCTGCACGCACAGTTCGACGACGTTTGCAGAAGCATGGACTATCAGCTCGGAGACCACGGTTGCGGTTACCCTTGACGCTGCGTCACAGACAGAGGTGCCTGCGATGGTGTCCTCAACAACGAACCTGGGTGCACGAATGGAAAAACGTCATTTTTTCGGATGAATCCAGGTTCTGTTTACAGCATAATCATGGTTGCATCCGTGTTTGGCGACATCGCGGTGAACGCACATTGGAAGCGTGTATTCGTCATCGCCATACTGGCGTATCACCCGGCGTGATGGTGTGGGGTGCCATTGGTTACACGTCTCGGTCACCTCTTGTTCGCATTGACGGCACTTTGTGTGGTGCCACCGCCAGACAACACACTTGCTGCTAGGTGGTAGCCTTTAAATCGGCCGCGGTCCGTTAGTATACCTCGGACCCACGTGTCGCCACTATTATGATTGCAGACCGAGCGCCTCCACACGGCAGGTCTAGTCTAGAGAGACTCCCTAGCACTCGCCCCAGTTGTACAGCCGACTTTACTAGCGATGGTTCACTCTCTACAGGCGCTCTCAATTGCAGAGAGGACAGTTTAGCATAGCCTTCAGCTACGTCATTTGCTACGACCAAGCAAGGCGCCATATTCAGTTACTATGTATCCTGAACAGATAATATTGTGAATCATGTACCGTCATGAGCGATGTTCATCATTAATGGATTAAAGTTAAGTATCAAACTAATTACGTCCGCTTTCTGAATTCTAATTCCTTGTCATGTTCCAGACCTCACGTCAGTATAGTTCTTCCCTCCTCACGCCAGCCTGCGTGAGCTAAAACGCGTGCATTTCGGCCTCCTCCAGTAACACGGTGTTGGCTCTTCTGCCAACACAACACTTTGAACAGTGGACGTTACATTTCAGATGTGTTACAACCCGTGGCTCTACCCTTCATTCGATCCCTGTGAAACCCTACATTTCAGCAGGATAATGCACGACCGCATGTTGCAGGTCCTGTACGGGCCTTTCTGGATACACAAAATGTTCGACTGCTGCCCTGGCCAGCACATTCTCCAGATCTCTCACCAATTGAAAACGTCTGGTCAATGGTGGCCGAGCAACTGGCTCGTCACAATACGCCAGTTACTACTCTTGATGGCCGGCCGGTGTGGTCGTGTGGTTCTAGGCGCTTCAGTCTGGAACCACGTGACCGCTACGTTCGCAGGTTCGAATCCTGCCTCGGGCATGGATGTGTGTGATGTCCTTAGGTTAGTTAGGTTTAAGTAGTTCTAAGTTCTAGGGGGCTGATGACCACAGATGTTAAGTCCCATAGTGCTCGGAGCCATTTGAACCATTTTGAACTACTCTTGATGAACTGTGGTATCGTGTTGAAGCTGCATGGGCAGCTGTACCTGTACACACCAACCAAGCTCTGTTTGACATAATGCCCAGGTGTATGAAGGCCGTTATTACGGCCAGAGATGGTTGTTCTGGGTACTGATTTCTCAGGATCTATGCACCCAAATTGAGTGAAAATGTAATCACATGTCAGTTCTAGTACAATATATTTGTCCAATGAATACACGTTTATCATCTGCATTTCTTGGTGCAGCAATTTTAATGGGCAGTAGTGTACATTGTAACAGTTCTGACACTAAATGTAACACTTCTGTCACTAAATGTAACTGGGTTTTCTCTTTTGATGCTAGTCAATTGTCATGATGAGCATTACTGAAAAGGGCATTTGATTCTAAAGCATTATGTCAGGGTGAAAATACTAAATAAATTAATTTTTCTCTCTTAACAACATGTGGGCAGGGTGGGTTCTTCCTTGGGTCGGGTGTGAGGTAGAATGAAACAGCATTTTTACATAAGATAAATTTTATTGAAAGTTTTGTAGAACTGTTTCTTACTGGATGTTCTGGCTTGGAGAGGGGCAGCTGTGTCGTTTGCGAAGCCTTCTGCTGCGGCAGCGGCGGCGTCTGATTACGCGTGGCAGTGTGTATCTCGTGTCGTCGTCTCGCCCAGCTGACTGGAGACGCGCATCGCGCTGTGGCCCGTTTAATTATTGAGAGCGAAGTCGTGCATCGGATGGTGATACCTTGGATGTGGCGTCCCAGTGTTTCTCTTCTCTAAGCGGCCGCGTGCGTTGTGCGTCGGCCAGCGGAGCGGCGCGGCAGGGGAAGGCCAGTGTCCCGGACTCGAACAACGAACTCCAGCTTGCCAGTCTTCGGCTGTCAGATCTTCATCCCAGCTTACAGGTGACTGCTGATGTGAGGCCGTCTCCTTCCCATTCTCACGAGTCACCCGGGTACGTAAAAATCAGACTTCACTTTGATTTCACTAATTTATTTACTTAAGTACCACTCAACAACATGAACCGTGCGTGTGTCTGATTAGCAGTCATTTCTCGCTAAGTGACGCTGGTTTCACCTCGGCTATTTTATATCGATAGTAGGTAGGTGGCCATGGTGTTACGGCTGATCAGTGTGTAAGTATTCACCTATTGGTAAGAGGTTTTCCCATATCTCCTTTCTCCTGACAGACTCGAATGACAGACTCGCAAGAAAGGAACGAATCCTAAACAGAATCAATCAATAAAACAAAGATACGACAATTGCTGTCTGTTACTACAACGAGTTACACAGAGATCACAGCAGACTTAGGTATTGCCAAGGAGCGGCAGCTAGTGTTGGTATTACTGACTGTGTGCCCCGCCAATGTGGAGAGGTACCGGCATAATTCGATCGCTGGCTGGGATCACGGCGGCGGGTCAGCATGAGACGGGCGGCGCAGCATCCCGCTCCATTAACCTCTCCGGCCCGGCTTATCACGCATCTATTGAACCTTCACCGTCTTAATTAGTTTTCCAATTTACTGCGGCACGCACAACAATGTAATTACGAGGCGCGCGGTCGGCGGGGATCCCCCGGGGCAGACACAGCCACTGCCGGCACTGCCTCTGCAGGTGGGGCTGCCAACTATCCAGGTCGTAATACAACAAAGGGAAAATGTAGTCCGGTTGTTTCATCGTACGTTAACGGTTTCTATACAGCTATGTCATTCCGGCACGCACTCTCTTTGCTTCCGATGCCTTTCTTCAAATGGTTCAAATGGCTCTGAGCACTATGGGACTTAACATCTGTGGTCATCAGTCCCCTAGAACTTAGAACTACTTAAACCTAACTAACCTAAGGACATCACACACATCCATGCCCGAGGCAGGATTCGAACCTGCGACCGTAGCAGTCGCGCGGTTCCGGACTGAGCGCCTAGAACCGCTAGACCACCGCGGCCGGCGATGCCTTTCTACCACGGATTAGGGCAACTCATGTTCCTATAACCATTAACTGACCTGCTGTTATATCTTTAACGTTCAGCTCTACGTCTTTGGAAGCAGAGTGGTGAGCCATCCCAGGACTGAACCTGCGCTGTGGATTAACGGTCGTTGATCTGGGAGACTAGCCGGCACGAGTGCCGCGCTAGGCGGTTTTCTTCGCTCGTATAGGCAAATGCTGACCTGTTCCGCAATCTCTGCCTCAGGAAATGCGACGCACTAACAACTTAAACCAGCGACCTGCTCCAGCTTCGAACGGATAGTACTAACAAGAGAAACTCCCCATCGCCACACACCCTAGATTTAATGGTAAAATGGCTTGGTGAGTCGACCGTGAAAAAGCGAACACAGACCAAGTATGAAAACAGGAGGAAAATGTGCTGAACTGTGAAAAAAGAAGCAAAATAGAAACAGTCAACCCTCCAAGCTCAAGATAATGCAACATCGAGCTAGTTGGAAGGGGCGCGGCGTCGTGGTTGTGTGGTCATGGTGTTGGACTGCAAAGTAGGAGATCCGTGTTCAAATCTCATTTCCGCCCATTTTTTTCACAAAATTATGAACTGTACATCCGTCTATTGACGTATCTGTTCTCTTTCCGTAGTCTTGGTAATTTTCATACTATACATTGATTGTAGAATACGAGTCATGTGCCGGCCGAAGTGGCCGTGCGGTTAAAGGCGCTGGAGTCTGGAACCGCAAGACCGCTACGGTCGCAGGTTCGAATCCTGCCTCGGGCATGGGTGTTTGTGATGTCCTTAGGTTAGGTTTAAGTAGTTCTAAGTTCTAGGGGACTAATGACCTAAGCAGTTGAGTGCCATAGTGCTCAGAGCCATTTTACGAGTCATGTGATAAGCAAATATTACCTCAAACGTAAATGTAATGAATAGTGACAGCAGGCGAAGTGCCACAAGACCTTTCACAGAAATGAAAACAACACAATCGGATGTGAACTACGGTGCAAGAAAGGAATTGAAGAGTCAAAACTTCCAAAACGGAACTCAAGAGTCATAAAATGTAGACTAGTGTGGAGCAAAAAGGATGTGCGTACATCTGGAGGCTCAATGCCTTGTAATCAAGGGTTGCCACTGTCGGGTAGCGCTGCAAACACACAAGATCTCGGAATCAACTTTCGTCATAGATCCTTTCCATACACCTCGCTATTCTAAACGGATCATACACAACGATACAGACGGAAATTTGAATACAGCGAACAGGCACGCCAATGACCGACCGGATGGGCAGTTCAACATTTTGTGAAAAAAAAAAGAGTGGTACGAGGGAGATACGAACACAGACCCACATTATATTTACAAGAAACGTGAGCGAAGGCTTCCTTTTAGAATGGACTTCTCCAACGCGCTCTGCATTTCAACAGTAGCGCCTGCCCTCAACCGCCACCATTATCGCTCTCCCAACGCATGCCTCACCCATTCTGCATCTACCGGCCACGTTATTCTGCGTGCGCTCTATCTACGGTTGGACGACTTGTCCGGTGTAGTGTAATACGACATTCGTTCAATTGAAAAAAAGCAAAATTTGCTGTGGGACTGCGTGGAATATTTCCGTTTCAGTCCCAACAGTTTCATGAAGTTCTGACAGGCCATGGCTCTATGCAAAGCCTTCAAAATGACGTCCACGCAGGAGCATTCTAACCAGAGAGCTCTCAATGGGCTTCTGACACGCAAGTTGCCGAAGTGGCGCCAACTCGAAAGACTTGCAGCAGGCGAACGGTCTACCTGACGGGGGGCCCTAGCCACATGGCATTTCCAATGGGTTTCTTTAAATGGAAAACCACAGCATCGCAGATATTCATAGGTGCTTACAAAGACCTCCCAGAGAACAAAAGTACGGTGAGTCGTTGGGCGACGCGTCTGCCATCATCACAACAAGGTTATGCAGACCTCTCCGGCGTGCCGGCCAGCCGCACACCTCTTTGACTCCTGCAATGTTGGAGCGTGTGGACACTCTCATTCGAGGTGATCGATGGATCACAGTCGAATATGCACAACAGGACGTCTCTGTTGGTAGTGCTGACACACTCGTCTAACAGTTGGAGAATAAAAAGTTGTGTGCCCGCTGCGTTCCTTGCTGGCTAACAAGAGAACATAAACAGCAACGAAGGACCATCTGTGCAGACGTGCTTGCACGTTATGAGTCTGATCGTGACAATTCCTTGTCTAACATCGTCACCGGCGATGAAACATGCGTTCATCAGTTTGAACCAGAAACAAAACGGCAATCCATGGAGTGGTGTCACACCTCGTCTCCTCCGAAGAATAAGTACAAAGCCATACCCTCAGCTGGTAAAGTCATGGCAATGGTCTTCTTGAATTCTGAAGGGTTTATTCTGATTGGTATCCTTCCTCAAGATGCAACGATCAGCACTGAAGCCTATTGTATTACCCCCAAAAAACTTAAGAAAAAACAACTTCAGCGTGTTTGTTGCCACAAAAATGCAAACGAACTTCTTCTTGAAACTTTCTGGAAGAGTAAAACTGTGTGCCGGACCGAGACTCGAACTCGGGACCTTTGCGTTTCGCGGGCAAATGCTCTACCATCTGAGCTACCCAAGCACGACTGACGACCCGTTCTCACAGTTTCAATTCTGCCACTACCTCATCTCCTGCTTTCCAAACTTCACAGAAGCTCTCCTGCGGCACACAGTTTTAATCTGCCAGAAAGTTTCATATCGGCGCGTACTACTCCGCTGCAGAGTGAAAATCCCATTCTGGAACTGCTTCTTCACCACAACAACGCAAGGCTTATCACAAGCCTGTGGACGCGATAGGAGATCCCAGACTTCGTTGAAGTGTCCTTCCTCATCCAGCCTACAGTTCAGTTCTCGCCCTCTTCTACTTCCATCTGTTTGGTCCAATGAAGGATGCACTCCACAGAAAATAGTATGTGGATGAGACGGGGGGTTACTGATGCACCAAGAAGTTGGTTCCGACATCGATCTACAGAGTAGTACCACGAGCGCCTACAGGTCCTCCCAGAAAGGTGGCGTAAGGCCGTCATATTGAACGGAGATTACGTTGAAAAATAGGGTTTTGTAGATAAAACAGTGGGACTATTGTTTATTGGAATCCTGAATAAAACTTGCTTCCAGAAAAACATGTGATGCGTTACTTACTGAATGCATCTCGTAAACTACACTCAAGATCATAAATTAAGGATAATTGCAGAATGTGGTGCCACACAACGTAGCACTACACAAAACTGGCGCTAATAGCATAGGCACATAGGGAACACACACGACACAGATCTAAGTCCACAGTATTGGTAATAAGCTGAGAAAATCGTCCCGAAACACATGTGCTACAGAACGCCACTGTTTCCTGCGCAGGGGTATAGCCTCCCATTCTTGCAACAGTGCCTGTCGGAGCTCCTTACGTGTCGTAGGGGTTTGAAGACGTGCAGCGATACGTCGACCGAGAGAATCCCAGACGTGCTCGATTGGGTTTAGGTCTGGTGAACAGGCAGCCCACTGATATCTTCTGTTTCAAGGTACTCCTCCACGATGCTACCTCGGTGCGGCCGTGCGTTATCATCCATCAGGAGGAAGGTGGGACCCACTGCACCCCTGAAAAGGCGGATATACTGGTGCAAAATGACGTCCTGATGCACCTGACCTGTTATAGTTTCTCTGTCAAAGACATGCAGGGGTGTAAGTGCACCAATCATGATCCCACCCCACACCATCAAACCACGACCTCCATACAGATCCCTTTCAAGGACATTAGGGGGTTGGTATCTGGTTCCTTGGTTTGGTAGACATGAAACATTCTAGCCGGATTGCCTGAAAGACAATTAAGAAGCTAAATAATGACCCTAAGCAGCAAACGGAAGCACTAAGAGTAACAGCTAACCAAATAGCGCACCAACTCGTTCTTAATGGGAAAACGAAGACTCCAGCAAAAACAATCCCAATAAGAAGTGGTGAAAGTGACACGAACTACTACAGCCGTCCATTTACCATCGAAGAGCTAGAGTCCGCACTTAAATCTCTGAAACCTGGCAAAGCAGCAGGGCTACACGACCTTAGGAATGAACAGATCCTTAAATTTGGCGAGTACACGAAAAACTGGCTGCTCCTACTTTTCAATACCTGTATCCGGCTAAACAACATCCCGAAAATCTGGAGAAAGGGCAAGGTCACAGCCATTCCAAAACCCGGCAAACCATTGGACGAGCCAAAAAATTTCAGACCGGTAACATTACTTTGCTGCTTGTACAAGGTGTTCGAGCGCATGCTGTTGAATCGACTTGTGCCTAATATTGATCATCAGATAATTCCGGAACAGGCGGGGTTTCGCCCTGGGAAAACTTGCACTGGACATGTCTTGAATCTTACCCAGTTCATAGAGAATGGGTACGAAAACCGTCTAATTACTGGAGCCGTACTTGTCGACCTCTCATCCGCATTCGACACTGTAAATCACAAACTGCTGCTCACTAAAATATACGCTATGACTAATGATTTCGGGCTGATACAAATTGTATCAACTCTTCTCAGCAACAGACGGTTCATCGTAAACCTAGGAGGGAAGCGAAGCCGATGGCGTACCCAGAAAAATGGACTACCCCAAGGCAGTGTCCTCGCACCCACTCTTTTCAACATATATGTGAATGATCAACCAGTTGCACCAGGGACTAGGAGCTTTGCTTACGCGGACGATCTTGCAATAGCCGTGCAGGGTCAGAACTTTAACGACATAGAAATTAGCCTTACGAATGCCCTCAACGGTCTAACGCCATACTACGAAGCCAACTGCCTACGCCCGAACGCAGCAAAAACATTATCCTGCCTATTCCATCTTCGAAACCGAGACGCCAAACATATCCTAAACATCACGTGGAACAACTAACGGGTCGCGTTCAGCAGCACTCCTTGTTATTTAGGCGTCACCCTTGATCGCACACTTACTTACAGACATCATGTAGACAAGGTCAGGGGTAAACTATTAACAAGAAACAACCTCCTGAGTAAGCTCACCTCCACAAAATGGGGTGCCGACCCACATACTTTACGTACGTAGGCACTCGCACTCTGCTACTCGGTTGCTGAATACGCTGCCCCAGTTTGGGAAAGATCAGCGCATGCGAAACGAGTGGATCCTCTGGTGAACGATGCCTGTCGCGTAATCACGGGATGCCTAAGACCCACCCCGGTTAGCCAACTTTACTTGCTTAGTGGCATAGCTCCACCCAACATCAGACGAGCTATAGCAAGCGAAGCAGAGCGCCTCAAGAAGCTGCGCGACCAGCGCCATCCTCTCTTCGGACAAAACCCTCCACACACACGTCTAAAATCAAGACGGAGTTCCCTCACCTCAGTTCAATCGCTCGAAACCTCAAAACAAAAGGCCAGATTGTCAAAATGGCAAGCAACATTACCTACGGGAGACCAGGCACCTCTAATCTCACCCAACGAACAATTGGCCTCTGGAAATGAACTAAAATGGACATTATGGAGAACCCTCAACCGCCTACGAAATGGGGTGGGCAGATGCAACGTAAACATGTGTAAATGGGGATACCGAGACGGGACGGATACGTGCCAGTGCGGACAGACCCAAACAATGGACCACCTCCTGGAATGCAGCAGCGTGGGGGAAAGAAGATCTGGCAAACGCTACGGCAGTGGCAGTTAAATGCGCTGAATTTTGGCGGGACGTGATATGATATACAGTATATACTATGTTTGTTTTTATATTGTAATGTGACTCCCCATTTTGGGTTTGTTTTATTTATACAAATGTGTATTGTATTTGTATTTGTGTGTATATTTAATATGTGGGTTGTCTATGGCTTGGACACGATTAAATAAATAAATCTGGTTCCTGGTTCACGCCAGATGTAAACCCGGCGAGAATCATTGTTCAGACTATACCTGGACTCGTCTGTGAACATAACCTTGGACCACTATTCCAATGACCATGTACTGTGTTCTTGACACCAGGCTTTACAGGCTCTCCTGTGACCAGGGGTCAGTGGAATGCATCTTGCAGGTCTCTGGGCGAATAAACCATGTCTGTTGAGTTGTCTGGAGACAACTGTTCCAGTGACTGTGGTAAGGTCCCGAGTAAGGTTACCTGCAGTACTCCGTGGCCGTCTTCGGGCACTGGTGGTGAAATATCGGTCTTCTTGTGGTCTTGTACACTGTGGACGTTCCGTACTGTAGCGCCTGGACAAGTTTTCTATCTGCTAGAATCGTTGCCATAATCCTGAGACCACTCTTTGTGGTACACGGAGGGCCTGTGCTACGACCTTTTGTGTTTGACCAGGCTCCAGTCGCCCTAGTATTCTACTCCTCATAACATCATCAATATGTGTTCTTTGAGCCATTTTCAACACACAGTCACCATTAGCACATCTGAAAACGTCTGCGCACTTATTCGCTGCATCATACTCTGACATGCACCAACACGCCTCTGCGTATGTGGACTGCTGCCAGCGCCACCGTGCGACGACCGCAGGTCAAATGCACCGCATGGTCATACCCCGAGGTGATTTAAACCCGCAAACCGCCTACCAGAGCGTTGTCTCACTGTGTATCAGAATTATCCTTAAATTATGAGCATGAGTGTATATACACAAACCTTCCTCGTGAATCAGTCTACCTACTGATGAAAACTGTGTCAGAACCGCTACAGTGGTTCCTGAGACTATCCGTAACCTAGACAGAGAAAAACGCAGCGGAGGACTTTTTAACATATTATAAATTAACTTACCCCACCGCCATTTACTGTCTGGATGCTATGTCTGATCTCAGGAACTACCGCGAGGATTTTTATATAGCTTTCACTAATACACATTGTTCAAAAGAATTAGGGGAACACGTGTGTCAACGACGAGTATACTAAAGCAGTTTTGATACAGACGGTCCTGCGCTCTAATTGCATGGATCGAGATCTTTGCTTTCAATGTATGAATTCGTTCGCTTTCTGTTGGCTGTGTTATGCATTACATTGTGAGTGGTTCCCTCAACAGGAAGTGAGTAGCGGTGTCCCAGTATTTTCTAGTGAGGTACACAGATGACAGATGTCAATAGTGGACGTTGTATTCAACCAAGCACGTGCAATGAGACTCTTAATGTAGAGCAGGTTGCAAGGGCGGTCTTTTTATAACCAAAAAGGATGGACTTTCCGTCATGTTACTGGAGATGTCAATATCTCTCATTGGTCAGCCATAGGTTGTAGATATGCCACAGGGAGACAGATCAGTACGCAAGGCGATCTGGACAAGATCGCGTTACATCTACAGGTGAAGACGATATCCGGCCGTCTCTGCATTGCAGCGTCGCACGGATACCGCCACAGCACTGAAAGACGATCTCAGAATGGGCACCGCAGCCGCTGTGTCCCATCAGACTGTAATGAACAGATTACGAGAAAGCACCGTACGACCCAGACGTGCTGTTCGAGTACCCCGCTTGACACGACATCATCTTGCAGCTCGCGTTCAGTTTTTAAGTATGCTGTTTAGGTTTTTATATTGGTAACGTCACGTAGCGCTCTGTATTAAAATCGCCGACTGCGCTGTGTGCATTCTGTGGCTGGTTGGACTCGATGTTGGAAGTTTTTCGTCAGTGTAGTGTTGGGCAGTTGGATGTGAAGAGCCCGCAGCGTTGGGCAGTTGGAGGTGAGCCGCCAGCATTGGCGGATGTGGAGAGAGAGATGCCAGAGTTCTGAGATGTGAATATGAGCGGACAACCTGGACATGTGTCCGTCAGAAAAAGAAAATCTGTTAAACTGGATGTCAAGAATATATATACACTCCTGGAAATGGAAAAAAGAACACATTGACACCGGTGTGTCAGACCCACCATACTTGCTCCGGACACTGCGAGAGGGCTGTACAAGCAATGATCACACGCACGGCACAGCGGACACACCAGGAACCGCGGTGTTGGCCGTCGAATGGCGCTAGCTGCGCAGAATTTGTGCACCGCCGCCGTCAGTGTCAGCCAGTTTGCCGTGGCATACGGAGCTCCATCGCAGTCTTTAACACTGGTAGCATGCCGCGACAGCGTGGACGTGAACCGTATGTGCAGTTGACGGACTTTGAGCGAGGGCGTATAGTGGGCATGCGGGAGGCCGGGTGGACGTACCGCCGAATTGCTCAACACGTGGGGCGTGAGCTCTCCACAGTACATCGATGTTGTCGCCAGTGGTCGGCGGAAGGTGCACGTGCCCGTCGACCTGGGACCGGACCGCAGCGACGCACGGATGCACGCCATGACCGTAGGATCCTACGCAGTGCCGTAGGGGACCGCACCGCCACTTCCCAGCAAATTAGGGACACTGTTGCTCCTGGGGTATCGGCGAGGACCATTCGCAACCGTCTCCATGAAGCTGGGCTACGGTCCCGCACACCGTTAGGCCGTCTTCCGCTCACGCCCCAACATCGTGCAGCCCGCCTCCAGTGGTGTCGCGACAGGCGTGAATGGAGGGACGAATGGAGACGTGTCGTCTTCAGCGATGAGAGTCGCTTCTGCCTTGGTGCCAATGATGGTCGTATGCGTGTTTGGCGCCGTGCAGGTGAGCGCCACAATCAGGACTGCATACGACCGAGGCACACAGGGCCAACACCCGGCATCATGGTGTGGGGAGCGATCTCCTACACTGGCCGTACACCACTGGTGATCGTTGAGGGGACACTGAATAGTGCACAGTACATCCAAACCGTCATCGAACCCATCGTTCTACCATTCCTAGACCGGCAAGGGAACTTGCTGTTCCAACAGGACAGTGCACGTCCGCATGTATCCCGTGCCACCCAACGTGCTCTAGAAGGTGTAAGTCAACTACCCTGGCCAGCAAGATCTCCGGATCTGTCCCCCATTGAGCATGTTTGGGACTGGATGAAGCGTCGTCTCACGCGGTCTGCACGTCCAGCACGAACGCTGGTCCAACTGAGGCGCCAGGTGGAAATGGCATGGCAAGCCGTTCGACAGGACTACATCCAGCATCTCTACGATCGTCTCCATGGGAGAATAGCAGCCTGCATTGCTGCGAAAGGTGGATATACACTGTACTAGTGCCGACATTGTGCATGCTCTGTTGCCTGTGTCTATGTGCCTGTGGTTCTGTCAGTGTGATCATGTGATGTATCTGACCCCAGGAATGTGTCAATAAAGTTTCCCCTTCCTGGGACAATGAATTCACGGTGTTCTTATTTCAATTTCCAGGAGTGTATATATATATATATATATATATATATATATATATATATATATATATATATATATAATGACTTTTGAACACTACTATGGTAAATACATTGTTTGTTCTCTACCAAAATCTTTCATTTGCTAACCATATGCCTATCAGTAGTTAGTGCCTTCAGTAGTTAGAATCTTTTATTTAGCTCGCAGTATTGGCGCTCGCTGTATTGAAATAGTTCGAGCAACGAAGATTTTGGTGAGATAAGTGATTCATGAAGGGTATATGTTATTGTTAGTCAGGGCTATTCTTTTGCAGGGATTAGTAAAAATCAGATTGCGTTGCGCTAAAATATTGTGTGTGAGTTTAGAAATGATCAGAATAAGTAAAGAGAGAACAGTCTCAGTACGTTCAGTTTCACTTTGGAGTTTCAAAATCAAGCAACGTAGAAGTTTTACCAGCACAGTCATTCTTTACATTCAAGAGGGGAAGTTTCAAGTTCTGCCGTTCCCACGTCCACTGGAAACTTCATCACTGACGAAACGTGTTCTTCATAGACGAGTCCAGATATCCTCTGACGCAAGGTATTGGCCGTGTTGGTGTACGGAGATCCGTGGAGAGCGGTAACTGCCAAATGTTGTCCAGGAAATCGACAGATTACCAAGGTTCTGTGATATTGTGGGAATACTTCAAAGTGGCCTCCCTTACAGATCTTGTCGTTGTCCATTGTCGCCTTACCGCCGGATAGTACGTCGAACAGACCCTGTTGGACCATGTGGTAACTGCAGCGTACGATGGTAGCTCTGAATTCCTGATGGGCGTCAGCAGGAATGTCTTGCGATGCCTGGACATTGAAGTAATCGAACGGCCTTCGGTACTCCCGACCTGAACTACATCGTGCATATGTGGGACATGCTTGAGAGACACGTTCGTGGTTGTCATCCTGTTCCAACACAGACTCTCTGAGCGCTCTCATTGACGAATGGGACCGGATACCTCAGGGTGACCCCAATTGACGTATGCGGAAGATGCCACGTAGGCATCAGGTGGTAATAAACGCTCACGGAGGGCATAAACGTTATTCAAGCCCTTAGAGACTAATTAAAAGCACGCAGTATGATGATTGTTTCCACTTTGTTGTCGACACCTGTAGGGCAGTTCTGTTTTTTTTTATGTAAACGATTGAAGACATACTGGTGATTTGTTGTGTGCTTAATATGTAAAAGATAAAAATACAATTTGGTTCAGTGTCAGTTACTGCTCAGTGGAGTGAGTGCAGCAGACGCCCAAGGCCATGTTTCCCTAATTCTTTTGAGTGGTGTATATATTGATACACGAGGAAAATTTGTTGTATTAGGAGGAGGAGATTACTGTTTAACGTCCCGTCGACAACGAGGTCATTAGAGACGGAGCACAAGCTCGGATTAGGGAAGGATGGGGAAGGAAATCGGCCGTGCCCTTTCTAAGGAACCATTCCAGCAATTGCCTGAAGCGATTTAGGGAAATCACAGAAAACCTATATCAGGATGGCCGGACGCGGGATTGAACCGTCGTCCTCCCGAATGCGAGTCCAGTGTGCTAACCACTGTTCCACCTCGCTCGGTTTGTTGTATTACTACATATTATAAACAAGTCGCCCCTCTGTAGAGAGTAAATGCCACCCACGCGAAGCCTCGATGGGTCAGCTACTTACTTTATAATACACTATGTACAGATTACTGTGTATGATTCTGGTCAAGCTTCGCCATTCTCTGGAGTTGCGACGGCTGCTTACTTCTTTTCCCACTAGATACCGCCTCCTGTGTGGCTGATCAGGTTGTAGCTCTCATCATCGCCGCAAGATGTCATTCCAAACGCATATTACTACGGAATGGATAATAATGCATTTATTGCACTCATAATTTTATAACTATAAAAATACACACGATCTTTCCTCGTGAATCAGTCTATCTACCAGTGAAAACCGTATCAGAATCCCTAATCGGGTTTCGGAGATTATCCTTCAGGTACACACAGATAAAACCCGAAGGTAGACTTTAATATGTATAGATACAATAACAAACAGAAATTATTTCACGCTATTTACAAACAGATGGCGCATTCGATTTCCATTCTTTAGGTCAACTGAAGACTGTGGAGACGGAAAGGCCTAATTTGAAATAAAATAAATTTGCTAAATCTTGCAAAACAGTGTACCCTCTGTAACGGGTCGTGTGACTAGGGCCTCCCGTCGGGTAGACCGTTCGCCAGATGCAAGTCTTTCGATTTGACGCCACTTCAGTGACCTGCGCGTCCATGGGGATGAAATGATGATGACTAGGACAACACAACACCCAGTTGTGTTCCCTAGCCGGGAATCGAACCTAGGCCCTTAGGATTAACATTCTGTCGTGCTGACCACTTTTATTTTGTTTTGTTCGTCCGTTCAATCTGCTCGGAGCAGACGTCGTAAGACAATCGTTTAAGTTCGTTGTCGATCGAACAACTCAGTTTTTTTATTACAGAGGACAGCTAACGCTCTGACCGAACACGCTGAGCTACCGTGCCGGCACTCAGCTACTGGGGCAGACCATAACGGGTTAAAAGCAAGGAAGAAGAAGAAAGAGACTGGTGTATCCAATGTCAGGAAAATTAATTCAGCGAGCATACTTGTTTTTGAACGTGGAAGCTTGTTTCAAGTTACAAGGCTCGTCTGAAAACCAAGGGTCGAATGGCTACAGTGCATTAAAATGGTAGGCTGCATGACAAATCATATTCTTATCCTGGCCGAAAGCCGCAATATCAGCGTCCCAAATTGCGCCGAAATTAAATATAAGAGTGATTTCTTGTGGTAAACCATCATGAAAGCAATGACCAATCACATTCCCTCTGAAACATCCACCAGACCTTCCTACCCAGCCTCAGTGCGGGTACCTTTCTCGGAGAATACCGTCGTTTGGGCCTAGGATTCTTCCGTACTTTTGACTGTCACAAGCCACCAACAGCTCCAGCAGTTACTCAAAATCTGAATGACGTCGGTACTTACACCTGAACTGCAGTAAAATAAACGAAACACTTACACCGTTCTAAAGAATAAGGGAAAAGTTAGTTTGGGCGCCTGCTATACTCCATTGATTAGTAACTCAGAACTGCATATGTTAAGAAATTATGTTCAAATGGCTCTCAGCACTATGGGACTTAAATCTGAGGTCATCAGTCCCCTAGACTTAGAACTACTTAAACCTAACTAACCTAAGGACATCACACACATCCATGCCCGAGGCAGGATTCGAACCTGCGACCGTAGCAGCAGCGTGGTTTCGGATTCAAGCGCCTAGAACTGCTCGGCCACAACGGACGGCTACGAAATTATACCCTTTTCTTTCACAAACTGAGTACACAACAGAATATCAATAAATCCTTGATTCCTTACATAAAAAAACTGAAATGTCAGACAGCTATCGAAAAAACAAATTGGGAGCAATCATTAATCCTGTCTTCCTGAGTGCTCTTCAATGGACTTTGAGACTTCAGTGGTCTCTGTGAATGTTTATCATTTCCTGACACCAACTTGTCATGCCCCTTATAAGCCCATGGAGGTTACCCTCTGTTACGTGTTCCCTTTGTTCAATGAGAGCCCATGAGATTTCTTTGAGTGTGTTATGGAACAGGACGACCATGGACACGTCTGTCAAGCATGTCCCACATGTGCACGTTGGGGTCTAGGTCGGGACTCACCGACGGCCATTCCGTTACTTCAATGTCCAGGCTTCGCCAGACACCCCCGCTAAGGTCCACCACATGGACCCTGGCATTAGAAGGAATTCGTGGCCACCACCGTGTGCTGCATGCACTACATGGCTCAACACGATCCGTTCAATTTACTGCGTGGTGGTGAGGCGACCATGGACAACGACAAGATCCTTATTACTGTCAACACTGATGCCTCCCCACCACATAGCAGAACCTTGGAAATCTGTCGATTTCCCGGACAGCGTCTGGAAGGTACCGCTTACCACAGGTTTTCACTCATCAACATGGCCTTTACCTTGCATCAGAGGATATCAAGACTCGTCTGTGAATGACACGTTTCGTCGTCGATAATGTGGTAGTTAACACGGGAGAGACAGAATTGAAGGCGAGCTGCAAGTGTTGTCAAGTAGAGTACTCGGACATGACGTCTGGACCGTACGGTGCTTTCTCGTCACCTGTTCATTACAGTCTGATGGTACACAGCGGCTCCAGTGGGCCTTCTGAGATCATCTTGCAGTGTTCTGGCGGTATACGTGCGACGCCGCAACGCAGAGATGGCTGGATATCGGTCTTCACGTGCGGCTTTAATGCACCGGCGCCTTGTGTACCTCCTTGTCTCCCTGTGGCGTGTCCACAACCTATGGATGACAAATGGAGAGACTTTGGCATCTGCAGCAACAGGAGAGAAAGTCAGTCCCTTTTGGATCAAACAGACCGCTCTTGCAAGTTGCAATGTATTGAGATGTCGCAATGCATATACTTGGTTGAATACAACGTCCACAAATGATTGTCATATGTGTACTTTACTAGAAAACACTGGGACACCTCAATTCTTTCTGCGGGGTCACCTCGCATTGTAGTGCATGATACAGCCAACAGATAGTGAATGATTTTAACTGTTGCATACATTGAAAGGGAAGATCTCAAGCCATCCAACAGGATCACAGATGCCGCATGTACCAAAACTGGACGCTGATTCACATGCTCCTCTAATTCTTCTGAACAGCATACAAACGTTAAAAAGTGTATAGGTTCGCGACGCGCTGTCTGTCTGTCTGCTGCAAAACATAGCTACCCTATACAGTGGCTATTCTCGAGTTTCACATTACTTCTTAAAACATGTCAGTATCCGAAGAGCGAATTACGTTAATGTGATACCTCTGTATAGAATGGACATACACAATTTCTCTTTAAAAAGATTTTTGTAATAAGGAAGAATTCGATGATTTCCGTCGTGGCGCGAGAATATGTCACGAGTAATATTTAATTCGGATGATATACAGATTGCAGATATTCACTGAAACACAAGGAGAAATTGCACCTCACAATTACTAATAAAAACACTCGATATGTTGTTGTTGTGGCCTTCAGTCTGAAGACTGGTTGATGCAGTTCTCCACGCTAGTCTATCCTACGCAAGCCTACATCCGCTTGAACCTGCTTACTTAACTCAAGCCTTTGCCTCACTCCTTAAGTCCTTCCAATCCCCCGCCCCCAACTTGCAATAAATTACTTTTTCCCTCAGTTCGATTTGGTAACTGCTTATTAATAATTTCTTCAGCTTTCCCCTGTAGCACCACAATCAGAAGCTTCCATTCTCTTCTCGACTGATCTGCTTATACTGCACAGACTTCCTAAATTAAAACTTATATTCGATGTCAACTAATTTAATTTTTTCAGGAATGCATTTCTTTCTCCTCACCCGTACAGAGAAGTCCTCGTTCGATATAAAGTGCAACAGGCATGGGACTCCGGTTATTAATGTATCAGCATTTCACATTTGCAATAGTTTTTCTGGCGCTCACGTTAACCTGTAATGCTGCAACGTTAATTGCATAAATATATTACGAAGGTAATCCCAAAAGTAAGGTCTCCTATTTTTTTATAAGTACATGAACCTGTTTATTTCTACAAGGGTTTGCAACAGCTTACAGATTGAACATTTAGCTATTTTTCGACATACTCAAGATTTCTGTCGATGCATTTTTGTAGACGCTGTGGCAGTTTTTGTATGTGCATGTCATACCAGCTCGCCGCCTTGCTGCTCAGAAAGTTATGAACCTCTTCTTTCACCTCGTCGTCGGAGCTGAATCGCTTTCCGGCCAAATGTTCTTTTAACCTAGGGAACAGGTCTTAGTCACCGGGCACCAAGTCAGAACTATAGGGTAGGTGAGTGATTATGTTCCACTGAAACTGTTGCAGGAGGGCAACGGTTTGCCGAGCAATGTGTGGGCGAGCGTTGTCATGGAGAATGTGACACCCCTGCTCAATATTCCTCTTCTCCGGTTCTGAATTGGCCGTTTGAGTTTTTTCAGAGTCTCACAGTACCTGTCAGCGTTAACTGTGGTCCTAGCGATTCAGCTCCGACGGCGAGGTGGAAGAAGAGGTTCATAACTTTCTGAAGAGCATTGCGGCGAGCTGGTGTGACATGGGCGTACAAAAACTGCCACGGCGTCTACAAAAATTCATCGACAGAAATGGTGATTATGTCGAAAAATTGCTAAATGTTCAAGCTGTCAACTGATGTAAACCATTGTAGAAATAAACAGGTCTAAGTACTTATAAAAAAACAGGAGACCTTACTTTTGGGATTATCCTCGTATCTACACAAATGTGTTCCCGAAATTTCATTACTCTGCATTAATTATTTCTTGGTGTTGGGATTCGTGTCAGTCGGTGTTCGTAAAGGATACTTACAACCGGAATTTATTTAGGAACAAAATTCAGGAAATGATAATGGATGAACAAGAGAGAAATAAAAAATACCCTCATAGCATCCAGTAGTTCGGCAATCCGAGGTCAGAGTATATGACATGAATGTGCCCGAAGAGGAAGAAGAAGACAAACAAGAAGAACTGATATACTGATTTAACGGGCTTTGTAAAAGGTCTGTCCGAATTATACCGTTGCGTCTGACAGAAAGAAATATATGTTTGCTACGCATTTTCTCTCTCTAAGTCTTATTTCGGTCAGATGCAACGGTAAGGTGGCACGCCCTTGAGCCCGTGCAACGCACGCATGTAAAGGAACGGTGCTCACCGTAAACTGTAGACCAGATTCCTATCTCCTTAGCACGGCCAGCAGGCGCTCTGTAATTTCACAGCTCGTTGAGGGGACTCGAGTACTCTTGCAGCGCTTCTCAAATCAAGATTTAGTTTTTTGCTTTCAATTGAATAGCAGCGAAAGCAACACACCATGTGTTCAGGGTCGGCGGTAATCTCCGTATCTCAGCTAGACTCAGTTTGACCCTCCTAGCGTTGTAAATCATAGACGGTCCCGAAACAGGCCCACGGTTAAGCTTTTCTGTTCCCAGCAAAAAGAACACCTTGTACGATGAAGCTCCAAATGCGTTTTTTCAGATAACATTAGCCTCTTCACTGATCAGAGTGAAAGTATTTAAGCAAATTTCACCTCCTGTGTTATGGACATAAAGCGACGACTCTTATTAATTTTTGATATTTCCCTCAATTTGACAGATTTGTAAGGTAAGGAATGAAAGAATTTAGTGTTACAGCTTCACGACTCCTCACTCGTCTCGTTGGATCGCAGTTCTCTATGGCTGTGAAATGAAGAAGAAGCAATGAAAAAATTAGAAGCTTCTGAAAAATAGCGTTACAGGAGTTTTCAACATCATATCGCTGGCTGTTCGCAACAGGAATGAAGACGTTCTGCGACAAGCGAAGAAGGAAAGAACTAGCTAATAAAGATCGTAATCAATCTGCATTCGCTTTGGCGGTACGTATACTAAAATTGAAAGGATACAGAGAAGATTAGCATGGCCCTGTGCAAGGATAATACCCAAAATATAATGTATCGAAGACAGCGAATGATTGATCGCTTCAATGGTTATTAAATAAGATAGATAGGATTTAATTAATTTCTACTTCTTGAAATGTAAATTGCATATGAATAATCTGTGTAGATACGAAAACAGTAACTCTTAAAGCTTAAGACACAACTCAATTGTTCGGTGTGTCCTCCACGCGATGCACGGCAAACATCTGTGTGGTAGCCGAATGCGTCCCATTCGAGAAGAATCATCTATCGTATTGCTGAGTTCAAAGCAGGTCTCATGCGGTTTCGCAGTTCGTCATACTTGTTGGTAGATGTTGAGTGCAAACTGTCTCGTTTCCAAAGCCCCACAAGACAAAGTCATGCGGCGTGAGATCAGGAAATCTCAGTGGGAAAGAGTGAGAGTCATATCATTGAGCTGGTGATCGAAACTTTAGATCCTCTGCTTTCCAACTGTTTGCACTCACATCCAATGTACCTTTCATGAAATAAAAGTAATTAAATTGGGTCCATATTTCTAAATAACCCTTCAAAGAGTACCACTTTGTAAAAGCATTAATGCACGCGCAAATAACATTTGAGTTAGTTTCACACGGAATGTTATCAATTTTCAAATGTGCAACGCTGAATAATGCAAATATGAATCGTACAACCTTTATAAAGACTTGATAGAACCTTCTTAAACGCAAAGGGTTTGTTTACTGCGCCGGCCGCGGTGGTCTAGCGGTTCTAGGCGCTCAGTCCGGAACCGCGCGACTGCTACGGTCGCAGGTTCGAATCCTGCCTCGGGCATGGCTGTGTGTGATGTCCTTAGGTTAGTTAGGTTTAAGTAGTTCTAAGTTCTAGGGGACTGATGACCACAGATGTTAAGTCCCATAGTGCTCAGAGCCATTTGTTTACTGCAAACTATTTCCAAGTAACACTGATTGAATATTACGCATAACTGGTGCCTAAACAAAGGCCAAATCTGTACTGAGTATTAAGTTAATAGGCTTGATTCGTGACGAGAAATGTGCTTGTCGTTTGTTACAGATATCATTTAAAAATTCAAAGCACCGTCTCAGCAACTGCCTCAAGGCATCTTTACCCGATTTCTGAAAAGTCTTGTGAAAAATAAGCTGGTGCACTGGCTAACGTGTAGGAGCTCTAATTCTTAAACAAACTGGGTATGAAAATAGGGTTAGGTGCCATGATGCCATCTCGTATCATCATGAATGCATAATTCTACAAGGGAGGACAAAAAAAATCTCTCTACTTCAATGAATGCGAGAACGAAAAATCTCAGAAAATTTTTTATAATGTTGGGGTATAAATAATACAAAATTTGTAGCGCCTTAGGACAGTATAGTTTACTAATACATATGTCGCTTAATTAACCAACTATACCTGTAATGAAAGCTAAAAAATATTTCCAACGGGAACTGAACATAGACACATGTAAACGTTGATTCTAGTACCTCACAAAGGAATTACAGAGCCCTGTAATACATCATCAGACAAACGGGTTGCAAAATTACACTACTGGCCATTAAAATTGCTAAACCACAAAGATGACGTGCTACAGACGCGAAATTTAATCAACAGGAAGAAGATGCTGTGATATGCAAATTAGTAGCTTTTCAGAGCATTCACACAAGGTTGGCGCCGGTGGCGACACCTACAACGTGCTGACATGAGGAAAGTTTCCAACCGATTTCTCATACACAAACAGCAGTTGACCGGCGTTGCCTGGTGAAACGTTGTTGTGATGCCTCGGGTAAGGAGGAGAAATGCGTACCATCACGTTTCCGACTTTGATAAAGGTTGGATTGTAGCCTATCGCGATTGCGGTTTATCGTATCGCGGCATTGCTGCTCGGGTTGGTCGAGATCCAATGACTGTTAGCAGAATATGGAATCGGTGGGTTCAGGAGGGTAATACGGAACGCCGTGCTGGATCCCAACGGCCTCGTATCACTAGCAGTCGAGATGACGGGCATCTTATCCGCATGGCTGTAACAGCTCGTGCAGCCACGTCTCGATCCCTGAGTCAACAGACGGGGCCGTTTGCAAGACAACAACTATCTGCACGAACAGTTCGACGACGTTTGCATCAGCATGGACTATCAGCTCGGAGACCATGACTGCGGTTACCCCTGATGCTGCATCACAGACAGGAGCGCCTGCGATGGTGTACTCAACGACGAACCTGGGTGCACGAATGGCAAAACGTCATTTTTTTTGGATGCATCCAGGTTCTGTTTACAGCATCATGCTGGTCGCACCCGTGTTTGCGGAGCATCGCGGTGATCGCACATGGGAAGCGTGTATTCGTCATCGTCATACTGGCGTATCAACCGGTGTGATGGTATAGGGTGCCATTGGTTACACGTCTCGGTCACCTCTTGTTCGCAATGACGGCACTTTGAACACCGGACGTTACATTTCAGATGTGTTACGACCCGTGGCTCTACCCTTCAAAATGCATCTGAGCACTATGGGACTTAACTTCTGAGATCAACAGTCCCCTAGAACTTAGAACTACTTAAACCTAACTAACCTAAGGACATCACACTCATCCATACCCGAGGCAGGATTCGAACCTGCGACCGTAGCGGTCTCGCGGTTCCAGACTGTAGCGCCTAGAACCGCTCGGCCACTGTAATGTCCCCACAGAAAATACCCTCTACCACGCACCAATTAATCATTGTCAATCAAACCATCCACATTCATTCACTTTGGAAAAGTATCTGATTTGATTTTCTCGTAATATATGTGGCGACAGCTCGTCGACGCCTAAGTATTTTCTAGTACGTTTATTCTTTGAAATAACAGAGATGCATATATGCATTCTCCATGGTTGTCAGAGTGGTAACGAGGACAGCTTCTGTAGTATCGGTTGAGATATTCACGTGTTTCTGAGTGATACATATTTTGCTTTTATTCTCGCTAAATGCCGGCCGAAGTGGCCGTGCGGTTAAAGGCGCTGCAGCCTGGAACCGCAAGACCGCTACGGTCGCAGGTTCGGATCCTGCCTCGGGCATGGATGTCTGTGATGTCCTTAGGTTAGTTAGGTTTAACTAGTTCTAAGTTCTAGGGGACTAATGACCTCAGCAGTTGAGTCCCATAGTGCTCAGAGCCATTTGAACCATTTTTTTCCTCGCTAAAGCGAGCCAATTAACATTTTTGTGCTAGCGGTTTGTTTGAAGAGAAAGAGACTGTAAACGGAAAATAATTAAGACGTGGAATCACCGGAGATCTGGACATGTAATGGAGATGGATTGAATACACAATTTCCTTCGTAAATAAGGTTTGTGACTTTTTTGTTCTGGAGTGAATGAACGAATGAGTTTTTTCTGAATCATTTGATGATCACGTTGGCCCTGTAATTAGTGGGGAAGTTTCAGCTGTGTCAAAGAGAGCCTGCAATCACTGAGTCTGTGTTAAATCGTCCAAAAAGGCTTCGTACACATCTGGAATTCGCAATCTTTCGTAAAAGGAACAAATTGTCCACACGATTGATTCTCCCGACTGAATGCAGTGTTTAACATTAATAATAAAATGTTAAACCATCTCAGCCGGCGCTCTACCCTTCATTCGATCCCTGCGAAACCCTACATTTCACCAGGATAATGCACGACCGCATGTTGCAGTTCCTGTACGGGCATTTCTGGATACAGAGAATGTTCGACTGCTGCCCTGGCCAGCACATTCTCCAGATCTCTCACCAAGTGAAAATGTCTGGTCAATGGTGGCCGAGCAACTGATTCTTCACAATACGCCAGTCACTACTCTTGGTGAGCCGTGGTATCGTGTTGAAGCTGCATGGGCAGCTCTACCTGTACACGCTATCCAAGCTCTGTTTGACTCAATGCCCAGGCGTACCTAGGCCATTATTACGGCCAGATGTGGTTGTTCTGGGTGCTGATTTCTCAGGATATATGCACCCAAATTGCGTGAAAATGAAATCATGTGTCAGTTCTAGTATAATATATTTGTCCAATGAATACACGTTTATCATCTGCATTTCTTCTTGGTGTAGCAATTTTAATGGCCAGTAGTGTACTTTAGATGAACTATGTACTTGAAACATGAGAACCATGAACGAAATGAATGAAATACACAATTAGCGTTTGCAGTAAAGAGCGTGCTGAAACACCGAAACCTTCCCATTAACTACCCAGAACGCGTTCCCACTTCGTTGTTCAGAGCATCTCGGAAAAAAAGGGGTTTCGGCGGTCGGACTTCCCATTGGCTAGTACTGGCGCAAGTATTAGAGATCACAAAGATATGACATACGAACTGGTGCTATCATATTTGCAACTTGTCTATCGACCCTTGAGGAACGTTAAGCTCATAAACAAGTGAATATCGAAGCAGGTCGCAGCGCATGGCACCGACATGTTTCGCCCTGTATTGCACCAGACTTGGCGGAAAATTGTAGTTGAAGGGATAACGGACGGGAAGAATCATCGAGATAAGCCTAGACATGACAATGTAAGACAGATGGTTATGACGTGCGACATGACAACTATCCCGAAATGAAGAGATTTAGTTGACGAGCGATAGAACTGAAAAAGTACATGAAACTAACATTAGGTCGATGACCTAAATAACTCTGTTATTTGCAGGACTAAAATGAATGGTTATGTCTCAATCTTCAATCCCTTGGACACCATTCTATACCTAAAGGACAATACTTGTAGTACCATGATTATTTCTCGCCCCCTGTCCTTCCTATTTTGTTTCAATCACGGATAGTCTACAGGAAGAGAGAGCGTCAATATGCTTGTAATACGTTGTAAATCCCATGATCTTTCGGAGGTATGTACGTTGGCTGAAGTAGTTCGTTTCACCACTGGTACTGGAACACAGGTTTTTCGGGACTGCCGAGAACAGAGATCTTGCGATGCACAATAGCGCTCTTGCAGCACCCCATCCTGAGTCACAAGCCTGTTGCAAAAATATTTCGAATCAGATTATCGACTGCTTAATATATTACAGCCTTTGACTAGTCGAGTGTAGGCATGTCTGCTAGCCTATACTTTTGGAGGTAGTGGGTACGGTCCAACCATAGGCCTGTGCTGGCTGTCTCGTGCCTTTGCGAGTCCAGTTGAACGGTGATCAAAGTATTCTGTTTCTGACCCTGTTATTGGCTTTTGGCTGTCTCGCTGCTCCCGCATTTTGATATGGTCGGCTGGTGTGACAGCCTGTTGTGAATGCACTGAAGTTGCATTCTGATGGTCATTCTCACGCAATGAGGTACTGTAATTGCGGTGAAATGGTAGCTTGTACTTGGGATATACACACACCAAAAAAAGTTTTGCATCACCTCGGTTCCGAGAGTTCCGGAACCTGTACAGGAAATTGGAATAGAGATTAACATAAACATCATATCCACCCTTTTTATTGCTCATTAAAAATATACATTGCATGTTATACCACCATACAGCGAGATCTTCACAGGTAGTGGTCCAGACTGCTGTACACACTGGTACCTCTAATACCCAGTGGCACGTCCTCTAGCATTCGACTGTTCCACTCCTCAAGGGCGATTCAACTTAGATGCCTCAGAATGATTGGTGGGTCACTTCGTCCATAAACGGCTGTTTTCAGTTTGCCCCAGGCATGTTCGATAAGGTTCATATCTGGAGAACATGCTGGCCACTGTAGTCGAGCGATGTCGTTATCCTGAAGAAAGTCATTCACAAGATGTGCACGATGGGGGTGCGAATTGTCATCCACGAAGACCTGCGGAGGTGGTGGTCCAGACTGCTGTACACACCAGTACCTCTAATACCCAGTAGCACGTCCTCTTGCACTGATGTATGCCTGTATTCGTCGTGGCATACTATCCACAAGTTCATCAAGGCACAGTTGGTCCACACTGTTCCACACCTCAAGGGCAATTCAGCATAGATCCCTCAGAGTGGTTAGTGGGTCACTTCGTCCATAAACAGCTGTTTTCAATCTATCCCAGGCATGTTCCATAGGGTTCATGTCTGGAGAACATGCTGGCCACTCTAGTCGAGCGATGTCGTTATCCTGAAGGACGTCGTTCACAAGATGTGCATGATGGGGGCGCGAATTCTCGTCCATGAAGACGAATGCCTCGCCAATATGCTGCCGATATGGTTGCACTATCTGTCGGAGGATGGCATTCACGTATCGTACAGCCATTACGGCGCCTTCCATGACCACCAGCGGCGTACGTCAGCCCCACGTAATGCCACCCCAAAACTGCAGGGAACCTCCACCTTGCTGCAATCGCAGGACGGTGTCTCTAAGGCGTTCGGCCTGACCGGGTTGCCTCCAAACACGTCTCCGACGATTGTCGGGTTGAGGCATATGCGGCACTAATCGGTGAAGAGAACGTGATGCCAATCCTGAGCGGTCCATTAGGCAAGTTGTTGAGCCATCTGTGTCGCGCTGCATGGTATCGTGGTTGCAAAGGTGGACCTCGCCATGGATGTCGGGGGAGAAGCTGCGCATCATGCAACCTATTGTGCACAGTTTGAGTCGTAACACGACGTCCTGTGGCTCCACGAGAAGCATTATTGCCGTCAGGGTTCCTCCGAGCCATAATCCATAGGTAGCGGACATCCACTGCAGTAGTAGCCCTTGGGCTGTCTGAGCGATGCATGTCATCGACAGTTCCTGTCTCTCTGTATCTCCTCCATGTCCGAACAACATCGTTTTGGTTCACTCCGAGACGCCTGGACACTTCCCTTTCGAGAGCCCTTCCTGGCACAAAGTAGCAATGCGGACGCGATCGAACCGCGGTATTGACCGTCTAGGCGTGATTGAACTACAGACAACTTGTAACTCTCCTGGTGGAATGACTGGAACTAATCGGCTGTCGGACTCCGTCTAATACACGCTTCTCATGCATGGTTGTCTACATCTTTGGGCGGGTTTAGTGACATCTCTGAACAGTCCGAGGGACTGTGTCTCTGATACAATATCCACAGTCAAAGTCTATCTTCAAGCGTTCTGGGAGCCGGGGTGATGCAAAACTTTTTTTGATGTGTGTATATCGCAGCGATCCGTCGCTTGCGATATCGCTGCAATCAGTCACTCGCCTCGGACCCGCCGCAGATGAGCGAAATTTCCAAGCAATTTAAACATGTATAACGAACGCCACTCGGCCACTACGTAGAGTAGTTACGCTAGGTAAAAAGAGCTGCTATGTTTAGCAACAATCGCAGTTGATCTCTGTATCCCCACTAGTACCGTACTTGGAAAAAATAAACAAAAAACGCGAACTAAAAGGCTTTTCTTGGGACTATACGTTGCCCTATCTGTAACATTTCATTTATTACTGACTCTAAATGGGTTGTGTGCATCTTTCTAGTCACTTAATATAACTCGTTTTTAGTTTATTATTCCTCAATTCCTTTTTCATTCATTGTCCTTTCTGTTTAACTTAAGTAGTTACAGCACACAATTTGATTCGCAATCTTTAGAAACATTATCAATAGCGCCACTGTCGATTATCATAACTCTTGTTAGAAATTTTAGGCGTGACAGACTGATTATATGAAATGATAAGGGATTTGAGCCTAGCTGTGTGATAGATTTGCCCTGAACATTTAAATTGCGGTGCCTGTACGTCATTCTGTTGAGAAGTTAAAAACTTTAGTATTACGTGTAACTGTTTCGTACATAACTCAAAATCATCAGATGAAGCGCAGTGTACCGTTATATTACTAGAAACACGCTTCTAAATGCTAATCACTGCAAAACCGGAAGGTGTATAACTTCTAACAAATGGCAATTTCTCAGAGTAGCTCGTGGTCCCTGAATAAAAGTTAATTGGAACGTGTACTTAGTGTGGGCAAAGCGAAACGAAACGCAAATACAGAACTACGCTTAATAAGGAGAGAAACTGCTCGCAGCCATATCGCCACACACCGCTGCTGACCATTCGGCAGCCATATTGTGCACACGAGTCGTATGCGATACATCAGATTGCCTCAGATTTCCGTACAATCAGCGATACGCTATTTGGCGACAGACGTGCGATTAACAGAGCAACCAGCTGCGCATCCGACAGATCGCTGAGATGTGTCACTCGTGTGTGGGGCCCTTAAGAGTAAACACAAATCACGACCCGCCACTGTTCTCAACAATAGGAGAGTCCCCGTAGAGATCCGCAACGTTGCTCAACATCAGTCTGACAAGAAATGACCGGCGACCAACACGAATTCTTCCTTCCCCACTCAGCAAAAACTGAAGAAACCCATACACTGCAGTAACAGCACTGGGCAACGGTAGTAGGCAGGAGGTAAGCAGTCATTGAGCATCTAAGAGTTCTGTCAACATCTGAGTACTGTGCCACCTAGAACACAGACACCAAATCGACTGCACCTTTCTCCCGAGTGTATAACTTTGGTGTGTCGAAGCATACTTTATCCATGCGTCTACCATAACACATAATTCGTTTTTATAAGAATTTGTAACAAGTTGAAGATTGATTTCATTACATTTAGCTGTTTTTTGTGCCAGAAAACTAATTTTTCATTGAAGTAATAAGAGTCTCCAAACTATGGATATCAACCCTAGCAATAACAAGGTATTTTCAATTACCGAAGGGGGACAAGCGGGGGAAAGAGGACGGAGGGTGCTGGGAGGGGGGGAGGGGAAGGGGGCGGAAATACTTTATGCCCACTCCCAAAAAAATAAATTAGTTAATTGTTGTACTATGTTAACGGCACATTTTTTAAAGACGTGTCAATAGAGTGCAGACCCTGAAAATAACTGTTAGCACCATCTTAGGAGTCTCACCACATTTTCAGTAATGTGTACTACCGACTTTATGACCATCACAAAAAAATGTAAAAACTAATTTCGTTCATTGCTCTTGAATTGTACTCTCAACATACTTTTTAAAGAGATACTGATGTGTAGGTAAAGTCATGAACCTGGAATACTGAATACGACATTCATTGAGAAAAGTGACAAATTTTTGTATTAAAGTTACCTGAAAAATTAAAAACGTGTATGGAATCTGGTGGAAGAATTCATTAAAAACAATAAATATTTTCTTCAAAATTTTAAAACGAAAGTAAGTGACTATATTACAATATTATACAAAGGTGGGCATTAAGTCCGCCCCCCCACCCCACCCCCTCCTTTTGTATTATGAGGGGTAACGGAACGAAATGCGATTTGAAATGATTGTTTCTCCTGATGTATAATTAAATAAGGCGTCTCACTTTTTTCGCCTTTGTGCCTCTACATTCGTATTCTCAATGCTACTTGGCTCCTCCTCTCCCCGGTACTGAATCGGTAGAGGTCTATGGAATTCGAACTGCTAATATTTTGATTCGTCTCGCTGCCAACTTCGGTGATCAGTCGGTAATGTGTGCAGTAGAACTAACAATATGGTCGTGAATACGTGATCCTGTAATTCATTTCAATGATAAATAATCTATAGCAGTAAGTATTACCTGTACATGACTTCTTACGACCTTGTGTTCCTGATCTGACACATCTAGCAGTTCTGCAATCGTTCACTCTCATCGATGTCTCCACATACGATGTCTCCACATACGAATTGAAACCTTTATTTTGAACTCTACTGAGTCGGAAATTTCTGTTATGGAAACTTTACTATTTCTAGCAGCTCTGTTTTGGAACCATTTCTTGGGAACTCTAATCTATCCACTAAGAAAGTGTTTAGACTTAATTATCGACTATATAGCTAAAAGAATTGTTGAAAATATCTGCAATTTTGGGACTATCTTTGATCAGTTTAGTATTTACCTACAAAGAATTTCCACCATTATACTGATTCCCTTTTTATGCCAATTTGGCTTTAGGAACGCTAAAAGCACCAGAGTGACAATCCTAACTTGGCTCTTGCTAATGGAAGCAATACGAGGAAACAGACATGTTCAAAAATGTGTGTGAATTCTTATGGGAATTAACTGCTAAGGTTATCAGCACCTAAGCTTACACACTGTTGTTGTTGTGGTCTTCAGTCCTGAGACTGGTTTGATGCAGCTCTCCATGCTACCCTATCCTGTGCAAGTTTCTTCATCTCCCAGTACCTACTGCAACCTACATCCTTCTGAATCTGATTAGTGTTTCATCTCTTGGTCTCCCTCTACGATTTTTACCCTCCACGCTGCCCTCCAATGCTAAATTTGTGATCCCTTGATGCCTCAGAACATGTCCTACCAACCGGTCTCTTCTTCTCGTCAAGTTGTGCCACAAACTCCTCTTTTCCCCAATTCTATTCAATACCTCCTCATTAGTTACGTGATCTACCCACCTTATCTTCAGCATTCTTCTGTAGCACCACATTTCGAAAGCTTCTATTCTCTTCCTGTCCAAACTATTTATCGTCCATGTCTCACTTCCATACATGGCTACACTCCATACAAATACTTTCAGAAACGACTTCCTGACACTTAAATCTATACTCGATGTTAACAAATTTCTCTTCTTCAGAAACACTTTCCTTGCCATTGCCAATCTACATTTTATATCTTCTCTACTTCGAACATCATCAGTTATTTTGATCCCCAAATAGCAAAACTCCTTTACTACTTTAAGTGCCTCCTTTCCTAATCTAATTCCCTCAGCATAACCCGACTTAATTCGACTACATTCCATCATCCTCGTTTTGCTTTTGTTGATGTTCATCTTATATCCTTCTTTCAAGACACTTTCCATTCCGTTCAACTGCTGTTCCAAATCCTTTGCTGTCTCTGACAGAATTACAATGTCATCGCCGAACCTCAAAGTTTTAATTTCTTCTCCATGGATTTTAATACCTACTCCGAATTTTTCTTTTGTTTCCTTTACTGCTTGCTCAATATACAGATTGAATAACATTGGGGGGAGGCTACAACCCTGTCTTACTCCCGTCTCAACCACTGCTTCCCTTTCATGCCCCTCGACTATTATAACCGCCATCTGCTTTCTGTACAAGTTGTAAATGGCCCTTCGCTCCCTGTATTTTACCCCTGCCACCTTTAGAATTTGAAAGAGAGTGTTCCAGTCAACATTGTCAAAAGCTTTCTCTAAGTCTTCAAATGCTAGAAACGTAGCTTTGCCTTTCCTTAATCTTTCTTCTAAGATAAGTCGTAGGGTCAGTATTGCCTCACATGTTCCTATATTTCTACGGAATCCAAACTGATCTTCCCCGACGTCGGCTTCTATCAGTTTTTCCATTCGTCTGTAAAGAATTCGTGTTAGTATTTTGCAGCTGTGACTTATTAAACTGATAGTTCGGTTATTTTCACATCTGTCAACACCTGCTTTCTTTGGGATTGGAATTATTATAATCTTCTTGAAGACTCCCCTGTCTCATACATCTTGCTCACCAGATGGTAGAGTTTTGTCAGGACTGGCTCTCCCAAGGCCGTCAGTAGTTCTAATGGAATGTTGTCTACTCCCGGGGCCTTGTTTCGGCTCAGGTCTTTCAGTGCTCTGTCAAACTCTTCACGCAGTATCGTATCTCCCATTTCCTCTTCATCTACATTCTCTTCCATTTCTATAATATTGTCCTCAAGTACATCGCCCTTGTATAGACCCTCTATATACTCCTTCCACCTTTCTGCTTTCCCTTCTTTGCTTAGAACTGGGTTTCCATCTGAGCTCTTGACATTCATACAAGTGGCTCTCTTTTCTCCAAAGGTCTCTTTAATTTTCCTGTAGGCAGTATCTATCTTACCCCTAGTGAGATAAGCCTCTACATCCTTACATTTGTCCTCTAGCCGTCCCTGCTTAGCCATTTTGCACTTCCTGTCGATCTCATTTTTGAGACTAAAACGTCCCCTTTCAACAATTATACATGACTGTGCTTAAACTGACACACAATATTTTGTTAGCGCAACGCAATCTGACTTTCAAGATTGCCTACAAAAGAATGGCCCTGACTAACATTAAACTATACCTTTCACAAATCACTTACCTCACAAAAATCCTCGCTGCTCAAGCTACTGCAATACAGCGAGCGCCACTACTGCCAGCTAAATAAAAGATTCAAACTATGGAAGGCACTAACTACTGATAGGGATAGTTAGCAAATGAAAGATATTAATAGAGAACAAACAATGTATTTACCTTGATATCATCATATATAAATATAGCAGTTCATGACAAATTACAAAACTCCGCCATCTCTCTCCCGACATCCACCACTGCTGGCGGCTCACCTCCAACTGCGCAACGCTACGCGCTGTTCACATCCAGCTGCCGCTGCCCAACACTACAATGGCAGACAACAATGCAAACTAGCCACAGACTGCACACAGCACAGCCAGTGATTTTTATACAAAGGTGGCGTTACCAATAAGAAAACCTAAACAGCCTATTTACATAGAAAAAACATAAACAGCCTTCTTACAAGACGTTTGTATTCCTTTTTGCCTGCTTCATTTACTGCATTTTTATCTTTCCTCCTTTCATCAATTAAATTCAATATTTCTTCTGTTACCCAAGGATTTCTACTAGCCCTCGTCTTTTTACCTACTTGATCCTCTGCTGCCTTCACTACTTCATCCCTCAGAGCTACCCATTCTTCTTCTAGTGTACTTCTTTCCCCCACTGCTGTCAATTGTTCCCTTATGCTCTCCCTGAAACTCTGTACAACCTCTGGTTCTTTCAGTTTATCCAGGTCCCATCTCCTTAAATTCCCACCTTTTTGCAGTTTCTTCAATTTTAATCTACAGTTCATAACCAATAGATTGTGGTCAGAGTCCACATCTGCCCCTGGAAATGTCTTACAATTTAAAACCTGGTTCCTAAATCTCTGTCTTACCATTATATAACCTATCTGATACCTTTTAGTATCTCCGGGATTCTTCCACGTATACAAACTTCTTTTATGATTCTTGAACCACGTGTTAGCTCTGATTAAGTTATGCTCTGTGCAAAACTCTACCACATGGCTTCCTCTTTCATTTCTTACCCCCAATCCATATTCACCTACTATGTTTCCTTCTGTCAATTTTCCTACACTCGAATTCCAGTCACCCATGACTATTAAATTTTCGTCTCCCTTCACTATCTGAATAATTTCTTTTATCTCATCATACATTTCATCAATTTCTTCATCATCTGCAGAGCTAGTAGGCATATAAACTTGTACTACTGTAGTAGGCGTGGGCTTCGTGTCTAACTTGGCCACAATAATGCGTTCACTATGCTGTTTGTAGTAGCTTACCCACACGCCTGTTTTTTTATTCATTATTAAACCTACTCCTGCATTACCTCTATTTGATTTTGTATTTATAACCCTGTATTCACCTGACCAAAAGTCTTGTTCCTCCTGCCACCGAACTTCACTAATTCCCACTATATCTAACTTTAACCTATCCATTTCCCATTTTAAATTTTCTAACCTACCCGCTCGATTAAGGGATCTGACATTCCACGCTCCGATCCGTAGAACGTCAGTTTTCTTTCTCCTGATAACAACGTCCTCTTGAGTAGTCCCCGCCCGGAGTTCCGAATGGGGGACTATTTTACCTTTGGAATATTTTACCCAAGAGGACACCATAACCATTTAACCATACAGTAAAGCTGCATGCCCTCGGGAAAAATTACGGCTGTAGTTTCCCCTTGCTTTCAGCCGTTCGCAGTACCAGCACAGCAAGGCCGTTTTGGTTATTGTTACAAGGCCAGATCAGTCAATCATCCAGACTGTTGCCCCTGCAACTGTTGAAAAGGCTGCTGTCCCTCTTCAGGAACCACACGTTTGTCTGGCCTCTCAACAGATACCCCTCCGTTGTGGTTGCACCTACGGTACGGCCATCTGTATCACTGAGGCACGCAAGCCTCCCCCCCAACGGCAAGGTCCATGCACACTCACACATGCCCGAGGAAGGATTCGAACCTCCGCCGGGACCAGCCGCACAGTCCAAAACAGACATGTTAAGTATTTGTCAAATGGTTCAAATGCCTCTGAGCACTATGGGACTTAACATCTGAGGTCTTCAGTCACCTAGAGCTTAGAACTATTTAAACCTAAGTAACCTAAGAACATCACACACATCCATATCCAAGGCAGGATTCGAACCTGCGACCGTAGCGGTCACGCGGTTCCAAACTGTAGCGCCTAGAACCGCTCGGCCACTCCGGCCGGCTAGAGTATTTGTCGCCCTCGAGAAAAGCGTCTAAGATGTAAAATGGTGCAAGGTGTTCGAAATACTCAGAAATAGGAGTAAGCTGTAGGGAAGGACGGGAACAGAATGTACAAGAAACAACAGGGAACAATTAGATTGGAAGACCAACAACGAAACACTTGGTTAAAAAGGGTGTAAGACAGGGATGTAGTCTTTCGCTACTACTGTTTAATCTGTACACTGTGTAACCTCCCCGCAATAAATGTTAAAGAGATTTTTTTCTAGTATTAATGGACATAAAGCCAAATGTTACCTCCCGGAGAATTTTGAAAAGGCATTAGTGTAATTTCACTGGAGAATTTTGCAATGACAATACTTAAATGTGAATACTCATCGTGCTAAGTGTAACCTCACAGCAAAAATGTAAGTCAGTGACAATAAATGTGAAATCTCAGTGACAATGACGAAATGTCGATCTTAGGCCCTAATTAAACTCAAATTCTTACCTCAGTAAAACTGCATCTGCTCTTATTTTTCGCCATAGCTTGAAGGAAATGCATCGCAAAAATTCTTTGAATTTAAGTAAATTTTTTTTAAGGAAATGCATGGGAAATTTTCTTTCAATAAAATGTTTGTTTTGTTAAAATGCTTGGTTTGAAAACAAAATTATTATTGGGGCGATTCTTGAACAAATTAATTACACTTAAGATGCATTACATTATCAGATGAGCGCAATGCTGCTTCATTACCTTATTTAAAAAATATACCTCGTCCTGAATCTTTGTCGACGCCCGCCGACTCCTCACACACAACTCCGACTGTCTCTCGCGCGCTACTACATGCTCTCGCGACTCGCTACGTACAACTGAACTCTCTCGCAACTCGACCGCAACTGCAACTGCCGACTCCCTACATGCAACTGAACTCTCGCGCGGTCAAGCGCAGACTAGCAACGATAAATAACTCTCTGGTCAGAGATTCTGTCATGCCTCGCCATCGCTGTACTAAATACATACGCGTTTCATAACCCTCCACTGGGGGGGGGCAAAAATTTGGCAGCGATGGTGAGTCATTTGGACTTGCCATGAGCAACAAATTTTTTCTCAATTAATTAACTTTTACAATTTACAGAATATTCAGATGTAGTACATGAATTAAATGTGGTGCACATGCACCGAATACAAAACAAAATATATACAATGAGTACAGAACGTATCAGCAAATCAGAAAAATGTATATACAGATCATATTGATAACTAACAAAAGTGCACACTTACTGACGTTCAGCACAAAATATATTAACACATGACATAAGTGCACATGCACTGAAAAATTCTTCAACGTTTTCACAACAATTAAATGTAATGGCAAAAAATCATCAAATCACAAAATATATATACAATTTAAATGACAAGAGTGCACATATACTGTACTTCAGAATATATCAACAAATCGAAAAAAAATGTCTTTAGCATTTTCACAACAAAAAAACATAATGGCAAAAAATCATATTGACAAGTAACATAAGTGCACATGCACTGCAGTTGAGAATATATCAGCAAATCACAAAATGTATATAGATAGAAATTATGTTAGCAAAAGAAATAATTTTCACTATGTTACAAGAATTAGGATAGGGAAGGGAAGGATTGCATCATGGTTGTAGCACTTTAGGTTGCACGCAGCTGCACTGAAAGTCCATATCTTTCCACAGAAGTACAACACCAAGTGAGACAATTTGAAGTTCTGTTCCCAGAAGTATTTATCAGCGTAGCCAAGACACTGAAATGTCGTAGTAATATTCCGCGTTATCATTTTGGCAGTACATCAGGTACACCAAACAGTGGGACCATAATAACGTCTCCATCGCTCACGGTGGTGGACAGCATGTCATGTCAACACCACGCTCTTACAAGGCACACCAACGTAGAATTAGTGCAAAAACCAAATATAGTGCTCCATGAGCATGAGGATACACAGGACAAACGGATATTGCAGTAATTTCTGGTAATTAGGTCAGGAGGTGAAGGACATTAAGTCACATACTAGTCTTCATTGAGAATTACGTTAGTCTAACAACTGATTTAAGTAATTGGTGGCACTCATCGCCCAGTTACTGAACATTTCTGTACCATGTATGAAGTATTACAGAATAATGTTCATAAATCATCTGATTACACTCAACATTGGCACTCATTGGCCAGTTATAAACCATCAGAAGTCATCATTGAAAACAGGAGCTCATGAATGGCATAGTATTAACATAATTCATTTAGTTATACTAATTATTGGCACTCATTGGCCAGTTACAAACATCAGAAGTCATCACTGAAAACAGGAGCTAATGAATGGCATAGTATTAACATAATTCCTGTAGTTATACTAATTATTGGCTCTCATTGGCCAGTTACAAAACATCAGAAGTCATCATTGAAAAAAGGAGCTCATGAATGGCATAATAGTAACATAATTCATTTAGTTATACTTATTATTGGCACTCATTGGCCAGTTACAAAACATCAGAAGTCATAATTGAAAAAAGGAGCTCATGAATGGCATAGTATTAACATAATTCATTTAGTTATACTAATTATTGGCACTCATTGGCCAGTTACAAAACATCAGAAGTCATCATTGAAAACAGGAGCTAATGAATGGCATAGTATTAACATAATTCCTGTAGTTATACTAATTATTGGCTCTCATTGGCCAGTTACAAGACATCAGAAGTCATCATTGAAACCAGGAGCTAATGAATGGCATAGTATTAACATAATTCATTTAGTTATACTAATTATTGGCACTCGTTGGCCAGTTACAAAACATCAGAAGTCATAATTGAAAAAAGGAGCTCATGAATGGCATAGTATTAACATAATTCATTTAGTTATACTAATTATTGGCACTCATTGGCCAGTTACAAAACATCAGAAGTCATCATTGAAAACAGGAGCTAATGAATGGCATAGTATTAACATAATTCCTGTAGTTATACTAATTATTGGCTCTCATTGGCCAGTTACAAGACATCAGAAGTTATCATTGAAAACAGGAGCTAATGAATGGCATAGTATTAACATAATTCATCTAGTTATACTAATTATTGGCACTCATTGGCCAGTTACAAAACATCAGAAGTCATCATTGAAATCAGGAGCTAATGAATGGCATAGGACATATTCAAAATGTAACACGCTGTAACTATTACTCAACGTCTGTGACTAAAACATCATTCAGTATTACTCAGAACTCTCTTAAATGAGTAGCATTATTTGGAACTGGTAATACGTTTTTTGTTAGCAATGCATTGCTTGGGGTAATTATAGGGGAAAGCAAGAAGAGAAAAAGAAGAAATTTGCTTTTGGGTTGTTCCTGTAAATGAAAATGTGTAACGTCATTCGTCATGAGTCACCTGTACCAAGGTTATGAAACAAGTAGAGTATATGTAATGACATAGATTTAATGAACAACTGCTTATAGCACATTAATTTCAGAAATAATTTCTCCTGCGGAAATATACAAAATGGATTATTAAGCTGAAAGAAGAAATGCATTTTGTGCTGAAAAGTAGTGAACTTCGAATTAACAGGTAGTGAAATGTGTATAAAAATGTGTTTCATAGCTGTCCTTTCCAAAACCCTCAGTCATTATACTATGCAATATAACAACTGCTGTCAAAGCGAACTGCAACAAATACTTAAATAACTACATAGCATAAATACATAACTTCAACATTATCCTCATCTGTAAAGAAAAAACTTCATTATCCATCACTTCATTATCCATATTATCATAACTCCATTATTATCATCACCTGTAAAGAGAAACTTCATTATTCATAGTAGCATATTCTTCATCATTATTCATCAGCATTCATTATCATCTGCAAAAAAAAATCACTTCATTACTCATTACATAACTATTCCTTATCTGTAGCATATTTCATCACTAAAACTAAGATGTGTAGTTCTGTCTGACAGCCTGCATTAATCGTATTCTGAAAGAAAAAATTAGTTAAGACTGCTATTCTACGATGTGTATAGTATATTCTTGTTAATGCTTGTTAATTCTGATCCATTTACTCTTCCTCATAAGGTTTTTGTATCTTCTTTCGTCTATTCCATAGGTGAAATTCCCATTTCTGTTTAATTTATTTCCTTTACACGTTATTTCTTTCTGAAAATGATGAACAAAGATTAATGTCGTGCATTTACATCATATACTCACGAGATAATGACTGGTTTATGGTAACATAATTAAGCATACAGCATAACATGACAGAAAACGTATTATGTCAAAAGCATAGGCACTGTTCAAAGGCAAAAATGTACACAGAATATCACAACGCAGCAGCAAAAAAAAAAAAAAAAAAAAAAAAAAAAAAAAAAAAAAAAAAAAAAAAATGTAAAACAGTCACGATCTTGAGATGTAATAGGGCAAAAAAAGTCAAAGTCAACTGGTATGTGTTATATCTTAACTATTTCACAGTGCATACAAACAAAACATGAAAACAATCGTACAAACATAAAAAATGGAAAATGTGCACGGTCTGATGTGTAACGAACAGAAAAGCGACCTGCTAACCTTACCTTGCCGGGCACTTGCCAAAAAAATACGATAATCATCAGTAATTAGTCATGTGAATATAATTGCATAAGTGGTCATAAAATGTGTAAATGGCCTCATAGCATGTTACATCATAAAGTGGTTTCATTCAATAAAGGGTTTAATGTTTGACACATGATGGTTCCCCTTACTTTTCCTGGTTCTCAAAAAGTTTCGACGTGTACAACATTGGGGTGAGGAATGCTGCGAATCCGATACGGACCTTCGTATAGAAGTTCAAATTTACTGCACCTACCTTTTATTCTGCTGGATAAATAGTGTGTACGTACTAAAATCTTCTGTCCCACGTGAAAGTCTCGGCGCGTACAAACCTGTTTTTGCTGTCTTCTCCGGCGCTCTGCGGCATGTTTGATGTTGTTCAGCGCAATGTCAATTATTTCGTGGTGTCGTAATCGACGAGATGTAGGAAATGTTACTAATTCTTTAATTTTGTTTGGTGGTTCAACGTTTTTCAGTATAACAGACGGAGAGAGCATAGTGGATTCGTTTGGTATGGAATTAATTACCTCTTGGAAGGAGAATATGTATGTATCCCAATCAATATGTCTTTTGTGGCAGTATATTCTACACAGTTTACCAATTTCTTTCATTAATCGTTCACAAGGGTTCGAAGAAGCATGGTACCTAGATATATAGATCGGAGAAATGTTTCTAGCTTGTAACATGCGTGTCCATATAGCAGAACGAAATTGTGATCCATTATCAGAAATTACTTTCAACACATGCCCTACATGAAATAGAAAATGTTTTACAAATGCTCTTGAAACAGTTTTAGCAGTAGCTTTGCGTAACGGAGTGAAAGTAACAAATTTTGAAGTGAGTTCAACAGCGACAAAGATGTAGCAAAAACCTCTGTTAGGTCTCGGAATTGGACCAAAAATGTCTACTGCGGCCATATGTCTTAATTTAACAGGTATAATGGGATATAATGGAGGAATATGTGAAGTGGTGTCTGACTTAGCTTTCTGGCAAATTTTACATGACGCTAAAACTCGTCGTATACGTTTTTCCATGTTGGTAAAATAACAGTTCTGTCTCAGTATAAGAAAACATTTTCTGGCTCCGTAATGTGCATAACTTAAATGAGTATACCATATTAATTTGTTAACCAGTTCGTCAGGAATGCATAATAACCAATTGTTGCTGTCAGGATGAGAGCGGCGAAATATAATGTCATTGCGTACAGTGTAGTGGTTTCTAATCGTAACATTATTCTTATCTTGCCAAAGGTGTTTAATTTCTTTCCACACATTGTCTTTACTTTGTTCTTTTGCTATGTCCTCTAATAACGAGGAAATAAAATTTTCAAATGCAACTTGCTGAATGTACATAACGCTGAAATTTGCTTTGCAGAAGTTGGTTGCGATGTCTTGCTGATTGTTGCTGAGAGAGCGAGAAAGTGCGTCTGCTATAACATTTTGTGTGCCGGGAATGTGAACTATTGTAAAATTAAATTCCCGTAAATATAGCTTCCATCTGCTTAATCTGTCGTGAGTGAATTTAGCCGAAAGTAAAAATTGTATCGCTCTGTGATCTGTGTAAACGGTGGTATGTCTGCCATAAAGAAAGTGCCGAAATCTCGTAAAAGCCCATACAACACATAATGTTTCCAGTTCTGTAACGGAATAATTTCGTTCAGCAGGCGACAAGGTGCGGCTTGCAAATGCGATGTTTTTGATTACTGTAGAGCCATCTTCTTCAATTTCCTGGAAAATATGTACGCCTAAAGCGGTGTTGGAACTGTCGGTGGCAATGGAAAAATTTCTGGTAAGATCCGGGTGCGATAAAAGTGGAGCATTCAACAAAGCATGTTTCAGGTTCACGAATTCAGAATGTGCTTGCTTATCCCAGGACCAAGTAGCATTTTTATCTGTTAATTGGCATACTATAGGTGATGAACAAATTTCCGAAAAAAGTTAATTACGCCCAAAAAACTGCGTAGTTGTTTCTTCGTTGTAGGAACAGTAGTGTCACGTAGAGCTTGAAGTTTTTCCGGATCAGGCGCAATGCCTTCTGCTGAAATTACGTGTCCAAGAAATTTTATAGAAGTTTTGCCAAAGTGCGATTTACTGAGATTAACTGTGAGTCCTTGTGCATGAAAAGTTTGTAACAGTCGTTCAAGAATCATATTGTGTTCAGACCAGTTAGCTTCTGCGATAAGAATGTCGTCTACGTACGTCGTAATTCTGTCCTTAAGTTCTGTCGGAAGTATTGTGTTCAAACCGCGAATAAAAGCTGCAGAGGAAATAGTTAAGCCGAACGGTAATTTACAAAATTGATACCAGTCACCAAAACAGAGAAAAGCCGTGTACTTTCTGCAATTCAGATGAAGTTGAATTTGCCAAAATCCCGATTTCAAATCTAATGTGGAATAAATAGCTGTACCGTGAAATTTCTGTAGTAGTTCTTCTAATGTCTGTGGTCGATCTGTTTCATTAATAATTATGTCATTGATGTGACGTGAATCAAGTACGAGGTGAAGTGAGCCATCTTTTTTCTTAACAATATGTAGCGGGTTTATGTACGGACTAACTGCTGGTTCTATAATTCCTTGGTCAAGCATATCCTGCAATTCTTTCTTAACTTTTTCTCTATGGATATACGGAATGGGATAATGTTTAGCTTTAAATGTATCGTGCTGTTTGACTTGAAATTCATACATAAAACCGGACATAGTACCAGGAATGTTGTCAAAAACTGGGGCTTGCTGTAAAAGAATTTTGTGTAGTTGCGTGCGTTCGTCGTCTGTATTTGCACTGCTTTGTTTAACTTTATCAGAAATCATCTGCATTACGTTTGTAGTCAGCTTCGTCTGGAGTGTTATAGTTATGTACGTACGTATCTGTGAACAATGTGGAATTACAGTCTATGTTACGTGACGCAGAAATGACCTCTGTACGATTAATTGTTTGTTCTTCCGCAGATAAAGTGTGTTGAAATTCTAAAGCCAATTGGACATTTTCATCCTTCAACATTAAATAGGAATTTTGAAAATCAATAACTGCGTCGTGTTGTACAAGAAAATTAGTACCTAAAATAACGTCTGTTGTCAATAAAGGAACAATCCAAAAATTTGAGTGAAATGTATGACCTGCAATACAAAATGATAAATGCGTCTGTAATTTAACGTCTACTCCTTTACTCGATACTGCTCCTTTCACTTTCGTTTTGCCTAATGGTAATGTAGGATACGCATTCTCTTTGTTACATTCGTTGAAAGTCTCCTCATTTATAACTGACATAGGTGATCCAGAATCGATTACTGTTGAAAATTTCGATGAACCAATTTTAATTTCGATGACAGGATGTGAAATAGTTTTCTGAACAACTGGTCTTTCCTGCAAAAGAGTGTCTCTGATATCGTCAAAAGTAATTACATTTTCGTGAACAACATTCTGCGTGTCAAAAGTAGTGCTTATGTCACTGGAAGATGCGACCTGTACTGTATCTAGTCAAATTCTATCTGACGTGTTATTATTGTCAGGAGGATGCTGTGGCATTTCTACTATTTGAACAGTTCTATTACTTCTTCCAGACGTATTACGCTCTGGATGATACCTACTGTCGGGTTCATTCATGAGAATATGTTCTTGCTGATCATTTTGTTGCTGGTAAGACCGACTGTTATTATACGTACGCTGATAATTGTGTTCATTATTTTTACGTCTGCCGTAATAGTCATTCCTATCGGTGCATTGCGATAGGAATTGAAATACTGTGTTTTCTGTACGTAGTTGTTCCTTTGCTGCCGTGCGTTACTATTTGTTGGATCTGGGACTATACGTGCACGCGGCGAAACATTAAAGCCTTGTTGACCTTGTGCATTACGTTGTTGGTTAGGTATGCTAACCGACTGGTTTGATGCTGTTGTTGTGAAAAACCTCTATTGTTACTAAAATGTGGCTCCTGTTTCTGAAAATTTTGACGATATTGATGATTAGAATTTTGTCTGTTATTAAAGTTCTGTTGGTTGTCGTTCCTAAAGCGTCTATTATCTTTACTATTGAAATCACGTGACTGATCGTAATTACTGTAAGTTTGTTGGCCATGGTTATTATATGAAAAATTTTTGTTTACAAAAGAAAAATCGGATTGTTGTACTTCCAAGAGCTGTAACAGATCTCTGAATGCTGAAATATTTTCCTTTTGTTGACCCGTTAGAAGTGAAACTCTTAATGACCGTGGTAATTTAGAGATACATAATTGAATGAGTGCAGATTCACTGTACGGTTCACTTAGGTACTGGTTTTGTTGCACCATGTGCTCAAAAAATTGCGTCACACTGAGAAAATTTGTGTTCTCATAATTTGGTAAGCTAATTAACTGATCTTTAATTCCGCGCTGTGTCGTCTTCGACCAATACGCTGACAGAAAAGCATTCTGAAATTCTTCTACTGAATAACATTGTCTCGCGATCGGTCCCATACGAGTTGCTGGTTCGCCTTCCAAAAAACTGCAAATAAATTCAAGTTAGTGTGTTACGGGCCAAGTCGGTTGAAAAGCAAAGCTAAATTGTTGTATCCAATCTAGCGGATGAATCTGTGTTCTGTCATTTCTAAACACTTTAAATTTTCTCACTGACAGAAAATGTTTGTAATCAAAATTATCGTCTCTGTATGATGGAACAGGTTCAGTATTGTAAGAGAATCTACGTGTGTGTGTCTGTTCGGAATCTATGTCCCGTACTCTCTGTAGATTACCCAAATTATACGCGCTGCGTGAGTCTGACAAATGATCGCAAAGTGGCGTCTGCTGTGATGTGTTATTAACTGAAATATTTTTCATCTCTGTCACTTCTTGCTGTAAACTTGACAATTTTCTACGCAACGTGTTATTAGACGAATCGATCTCATTAACTGTCTGCTGTAGATTTTGAAATTCAGGTATTTGATTAAATGAAACCGGTGAAGTATCGTCTGATTTGCTGTCATTATTACTTTCAATAACATCAATACGACTGGCCAAGTCATCATATTTTTCAGTCAGTATTTTTGCTTGATCATCGTTTTTACTGGCAGAAGCATTAATCTGTTTTTGTAATTTACGTGTAGTTTCGTTCAGTTTTTTAACGTCAGCTTTGATGTCATCGGAATCCTGTGCTATTTCTAATTGTTCAAATCTGTCTGTCACTGTCTGAATATCTGCTGTATGTGTATCTGTTTTTGATTTAAGATCAGAAATTTCATCACGTAATTCCGCGTTCAACTGTTCGATGATATTAATTTTGTCGGACACTGTAGCAATATTCTTGTCTACATATGTTTTTGCTTTCACAAACATTTTACTTTGTCTTCTTGTCTCTGTGTAGTGATTTTTTCCATTACTTAACGTTTTACTTTATTTTGATCCTGAATAAATTTGCGAAAAAGCGTATCACTGTTTTGTATGTGGTGATTAAAGTGCTCGTCAATTTGAGTGTTCTGTTGTTCGAATTTCGCGTCTATCTTTGCGTCCATTGTGCGCGAAAATTCTGCCATCATTAATTTAAATTCGTCGCGCAATTGTGTAGCCTTTTCAGAGCATTGTTTAGCGACTCCGCTAATTTTCTCTCTAAGTGTTTCTGTTGCAGCTGTTTGCATATCCCTTAATTCTTGCGCACCAGATCTAATTTCTTCGCTACTTTTCTTTGAACAAGCCTCAATTTCCTCGCGTAACTGTTCCTTAGTGTCATGGCACTGCGCGGCAACGGCTCTAATTTGTTCACTAAGCTGCCTGGAATTGTTGTCTAATTTTTCATTTAGCTTGTCTTGTTTTTCGTTCTGTTGTTTGACCTGTTAACTAAGTTGTTTGAGATTTTCATCATTGTTGTCTAATTTTTTACTCTGTTTGTCTTGTTTTTCATTAAAATTGTCTAATTTTTCATTAAACTGTTTGTTATTTTCATTAAGGTTGTCTAATTTTATACTCTGTTGTTTGAAATCTTCCCTAAATTGTAGCAACATTGCCATAATTGGATCCGAGCCAAAATTAGCATTTCTATTATCTGTGCTGTTTGATGGTGTATCTGCAATTGTCACGTTTTGTGTATCCATTTGGATATTCTGTGACTCACAAAAAGGTCTGCTTATCGAATGTTCACTATGCGTCGCTATTTCGGAATTAAATGTATACCTCGTATTTTCAGTACACTGTCCATTTTCATTAGAAAAATTTGTCTGTACGTTCCTTGAATTTTTTAAACCGGGTGTGTTAAGCTGGGCAGCGCTCATTACAATAGGGCGCCCCGTGTCATCAATTGTCATCAAATTAACAGAAGACACAATCGAGTTCGTTTGTTCATCATTAAGGTCTACATCATTATTAATGGTTGGAACGCACTGATTGTCAGTGAACGCAGGATTGTCATCATTATACTGCATGTCACAAGTACTATCGGTGAAGTTGTTTAAGTCAGTTATTTCATTCATAATACCTCGCGATACACTATTCACAGTCTTTCACGGCATTTTTGCAATAGTCACAGTTATTCACAAAACAAATAAGCACAATGCTAAAGCAACACACAAATACAACAGAGCAACGAATTGCCGATGATCTGAGGAAAGAAAGTCATAAAATTAGTAAAAGCGTTGCGCCAATAGCTAATTATATTTAAGCAAATAAGAGCAGATATCTGATTGTTTCTTAGAAGATTCCCAAAGAAATACGATCCTGGACTGGATGTCGCCAAGTGTAACCTCCCCGCAATAAATGTTAAAGAGATTTTTTTCTAATATTAATGGACATAAAGCCAAATGTTACCTCCCGGAGAATTTTGAAAAGGCATTAGTGTAATTTCACTGGAGAATTTTGCAATGACAATACTTAAATGTGAATACTCATCGTGCTAAGTGTAACCTCACAGCAAAACTGTAAGTCAATGACAATAAATGTGAAATCTCAGTGACAATGACGAAATGTCGATCTTAGGCCCTAATTAAACTCAAATTCTTACCTCAGTAAAACTGCATCTGCTCTTATTTTTCGCCATAGCTTGAAGGAAATGCATCGCAAAAATTCTTTGAATTTAAGTAAATTTTTTTAAAGGAAATGCATGGGAAATTTTCTTTCAATAAAATGTTTGTTTTGTTAAAATGCTTGGTTTGAAAACAAAATTATTATTGGGGCGATTCTTGAACAAATTAATTACACTTAAGATGCATTACATTATCAGATGAGCGCAATGCTGCTTCATTACCTTATTTAAAAAATATACCTCGTCCTGAATCTTTGTCGACGCCCGCCGACTCCTCACACACAACTCCGACTGTCTCTCGCGCGCTACTACATGCTCTCGCGACTCGCTACGTACAACTGAACTCTCTCGCAACTCGACCGCAACTGCAACTGCCGACTCCCTACATGCAACTGAACTCTCGTGCGGTCAAGCGCAGACTAGCAACGATAAATAACTCTCTGGTCAGAGATTCTGTCATGCCTCGCCATCGCTGTACTAAATACATACGCGTTTCAACTGAAGAGTCAGTGAGGGATGTAAAAAAAATGGTTCAAATGGCTCTGAGCACTATGCGACTTAACTTCTGAGATCATCAGTCGCCTAGAACTTAGAACTAATTAAACCTAACTAACCTAAGGACATCACACACATCCATGCCCGAGGCAGGATTCTAACCTGCGACCGCAGCGATTGCTCGGTTCCAGACTGTAGCGCCTAGAACGGCACGGCCACACCGGCCGGCTGATGTAAAAGATAACAATTTGTCCATTATATTTGGACTGGTGAGCTCCGTGGCCGTGGATAATGATATTTCATTGTAAAAATACAGCAACCAGCCACTTTTTAATGCGTTTTATTTATGCCAATATGCATTTCGGGTTTGCACCCATCTTCAGCTGGCAAATTACATGGATCTTCAATTACTACAGTAGTACAATCTCGACAGCAGTTTGGATGCTGCAGTAGGCCTGTGCAAAAGCAACTATTCCAATCATTTACTTCAATTTCGCGAGTTTAAAGTTACGCACTATCAGTTGTTCATTTTACTTACATTCTCCTCTCCTTGTTTTTTCTTGGCTTTTCTTCTTTCTTGCAACAACACAAACACTTTTTACCACGTATTTTACACAGGCGCACTGCGTTATCCGCCATGTTATCGACTGACAGTTTTTGTTTACATACAAACGGTTTATCTATGGACAGAGTTATATTTTTCGAAAGTGTTGAGGTTATAAGATAAGCTACTGTTTTCTAAACATTGACTTGGGTGACAGAAGTATTCTAAGTACAATGTACACAATTTTTTTTGTAGTATTGAAGATAATAAACTAACATAACACATGTATACAACGCAGTAATTTATACATTTACAATATAACAAAGATAGAATTAAGATTTTTATGTTTTATACTATTACATGCATTTGGTTAGGTTTATATTAGATTATGTTATTTCTTGATTGTGCTTAGTGAGTGGTTTGATAAGTAGAGTGTGGAAGTTTTTAAGAAATATTCGGTTTGGTAGCTCTGTTTGGTCGTTAAGTATGTCAGAAGGGGATGCATGTTTATGTGAATAAATTTCGATTTCTTCTAGGAGGTTCATTCTTTTTCCTTTGTTGGCTAGGTGGAGAACTTGTAGGTTATGGGATATGTCTGTTACTTTATGTTCTTCTTCTGCTACATGTTGGGCGAATGTGGATTTATTTAAGTTTTTTAAACGAAGAGCATCCATGTGTTCTCGAAACCGTATGCTGAAGTTTCTCCCTGTTTGGCCTATGTATGTTTTTGGACATGAGTTGCAGTTAAGTTTGTATATTCCTGATTGATTGTACGGTTTGGTATTATTTTTAATGTTATGGATAGCTTTGTCCTTTATTTTGTTATTTGTATAGTAGCTGATTTTGATATCTGTTCCTCGGAACAGCTTTGCTATTTTATATGACAGCTTTCCTACAAATGGTAAGCTTACATATTTTTCTTTTGGCTGTGTTGTGGCATTCTTTACTGTTGTTTTGTTATTGTATTTGTTTATGTGGGGATTTATCTTAGAGTTTAGTTCATCTATTAATTTTGGATTGTAACCATTATTGTAAGCAATTGCTTTGATGGTGTTTAGTTCTTCTATTTGATCAGCTGGTTCTAGTGGTATTTTGTGCATTCTGTTTAGCATTGCTCTGTATGAAGCCGTCTTATGTTTATCCGGGTGGCAGGATGATTTATTAATTGTGTTATCTGTGCATGTTGGTTTCCTGTATACTTGAAATTTGTGTTTGTTGTTGGAGCTACTTACGCAGAGATCCAGAAAATATGACAGCTATGAAAGAACAGCAAAAAGTCAGATGTAGGCATAACAATAAGTTGAAAAAGCTTATGTCACAAATTCCAAAGGTGAATGACAATGTACCTTCCACTAAGCATAAATTCTCCAAACGTCTAGTAAATTCAACAAACACCATCTTCAGTGATAAAGAAGTAAGTTTGCTGAATAAAGGGCTTCAACATAATATCACCCCACCTCTGACTGAAAATAATATTAAAGAATTAATAGTAGGCACCAAAATAGCCTGTGATACTGCAAAACTAACTCAGAATGATCAGATTGCCATAGGCCACAAAGTTAACAATTTTATCACCAAACAAATAGAGAAAGCAAATAATAATAATAGTATAAAGCACCATGACACTACAATACTTAAAAGTGTTAATAAGAAACTAAGCGACAATAAAGCTTTAGTAGTAAAAGCAGATAAAAGCAATGCTATTGTTGTAATGTATGAAAGTGAATATGTAAGAAAAACAATTGAATTTTTCAGTAACAATAATATAGTAGAAATTCACTCTGATCCCACTCTTAAGTTACAGAACAAACTTAAAAATATGATGAAAAAAAGTGATTTCCTCTTAAATGCAAAAGATATACATGAATGCACTGTTATGAACCCTTATGCACCACGTCTACGAGCACAACCCAAGACCCATAAAGTTAACTGTCCCATACGTCCAATTGTTAATTCTCGGAGCAGCCCAACTTATAAAATCAGCAAGAAACTGAATGAGATCCTTAGCAAAACATTCAAATTTGAAGAGACATACTCAGTAAAGAACAGTTATGAACTTATTAATTGTCTAAAGGAAATTCAGAATCCTGATACTGCTAGGTTTGCATCACTTGACATCACAAACCTCTACACAAACATACCGGTCAAAGAAACAATAGAAATAATTAAGAACAATTTACTTAAACATAAAAATTTGGCATTACCAGAAATATATGAATTCATTGATCTATTAACACTAGTACTATCACACAACTATTTTTCTTTTAATAACAAAATGTACCAGCAGAAAGAAGGCCTGACTATAGGTAGCTGCCTTGCCAGTTTGCTTGCAGATATCTTCATCAATAACTTAGAATGTAAATTTTTTATAGAAAACCCCCAGATAGCAAACAAGATAATTTATTACAAAAGGTATGTTGATGATATAATAATCCTATTTGATGGCACAGCAGAAGAAATTGATAACCTTGCAAAAGAAATGAATAAAATGCATCATAACATCATCTTCACTGTAGAACACCAGACAGAAGCAGGTTTAAATTTTCTGGATCTCTGCATAAGTAGCTCCAACAACAAACACAAATTTCAAGTATACAGGAAACCAAAATGCACAGATAACACAATTAATAAATCATCCTGCCACCCGGATAAACATAAGACGGCTTCATACAGAGCAATGCTAAACAGAATGCACAAAATACCACTAGAACCAGCTGATCAAATAGAAGAACTAAACACCATCAAAGCAATTGCTTACAATAATGGTTACAATCCAAAATTAATAGATGAACTAAACTCTAAGATAAATCCCCACATAAACAAATACAATAACAAAACAACAGTAAAGAATGCCACAACACAGCCAAAAGAAAAATATGTAAGCTTACCATTTGTAGGAAAGCTGTCATATAAAATAGCAAAGCTGTTCCGAGGAACAGATATCAAAATCAGCTACTATACAAATAGCAAAATAAAGGACAAAGCTATCCATAACATTAAAAATAATACCAAACCGTACAATCAATCAGGAATATACAAACTTAACTGCAACTCATGTCCAAAAACATACATAGGCCAAACAGGGAGAAACTTCAGCATACGGTTTCGAGAACACATGGATGCTCTTCGTTTAAAAAACTTAAATAAATCCACATTCGCCCAACATGTAGCAGAAGAAGAACATAAAGTAACAGACACATCCCATAACCTACAAGTTCTCCACCTAGCCAACAAAGGAAAAAGAATGAACCTCCTAGAAGAAATCGAAATTTATTCACATAAACATGCATCCCCTTCTGACATACTTAACGACCAATCAGAGCTACCAAACCGAATATTTCTTAAAAACTTCCACACTCTACTTATCAAACCACTCACTAAGCACAATCAAGAAATAACATAATCTAATATAAACCTAACCAAATGCATGTAATAGTATAAAACATAAAAATCTTAATTCTATTTTGTTATATTGTAAATGTATGAATTACTGCGTTGTATAAATGTGTTATGTTAGTTTATTATCTTCAATACTACAAAAATAAAAAAAATTGTATACATTGTACTTAGAATACTTCTGTCACCCAAGTCAATGTTTAGAAAACAGTAGCTTATCTTATAACCTCAACACTTTCGAAAAATATAACTCTGTCCATAGATAAACCGTTTGTATGTAAACAAAAACTGTCAGTCGACAACATGGCGGATAACGCAGTGCGCCTGTGTAAAATACGTGGTAAAAAGTGTTTGTGTTGTTGCAAGAAAGAAGAAAAGCCAAGAAAAAACAAGGAGAGGAGAATGTAAGTAAAATGAACAACTGATAGTGCGCAACTTTAAACTCGCGAAATTGAAGTAAATGATTGGAATCGTTGCTTTTGCACAGGCCTGCTGCAGCATCCAAACTGCTGTCGAGATTGTACTACTGTAGTAACTGAAGATCCATGTAATTTGCCAGCTGAAGATGGGTGTAAACCCGAAATGCATATTGGCATAAATAAAACGCATTAAAAAGTGGCTGGTTGCTGTATTTTTACAATGAAATATGATGTAAAAGAAGTGTGGTTAAAGTTTAGGAGGAAAGGATATCGTTAATACGATGCGATGTGACATTGTTATCTTCAGTGAAGATGAAGAAGGGTCTGTTGAATAGCAAGAACAATCTAATGAATACAGAATGGGGACTGAGAGTAAGCTAAAGGAAGACGAAAGTAATGAGAAACAGCAGAAATGGGAATAGCGAGAAACTCCGCGCTGCTGCTACGGTCGCAGGTTCGAATCATGCTTCGGGCATGGATGTGTGTGATGTCCTTAGGTTAGTTAGGTTCAAGTAGTTCTAAGTCTAGGGGACTAATGACCTCAGATGTTATGTCCCATAGTGCTTAGAGCCATTTGAACCATTTGAACGGACGAAGCAAGGAGTAAATAGAAAGCCGATTAGCATATGGAAATACGGCATTCCTGGTCGAGAGGCGCCTACTAGTATCAAACATAAGCCTCAAAGTGAGGAATAAATTACTGAGGATGGACGCTTTCAGCACAACATTATATGGCTGTGAATCATAGACTGTGCGGGAATCGAAGGGAATCGTTGCTTTTGAGAGGGGGTGCTATAGCAGAATTTTGAAAAATAGGGGAGTTGATGATGAAGAAGTTCCCCGCAGAGTGGGCGAAGAAAGAAATGTGTGCTAACGCTGATCTGGAAAAGGGACAGGATAATATGTTACGTGTTAAAGCTTCGGGGAATAACGTCCTTGATACCATAGGGAGCTGAAAATGGTAAAATCTGTAGACGAAGGCAGAACTGGAATACATCCAACAAACAATTGAGGACACAGATTGCAAGTGCTACTCTGAGATGAGGAGGTTGGCATATAAGCGGAATCCGAGGTGGGCCACGTTAAATCAGTCAGAAGACTGATGTTAAAAAAAAATTAAACAAGGTTCCAAATAGTTCTTATTTTGTTGAAGGATAAATGGAGTGCTTATTTGTTATTTGTTTGAAAACTGATGCGATGGCGACACCCTGGACTCCTATTCCGGTAGCTCGTGGTTCAAATCACTGTCCAGCCAGCCAGACGTAGGATGGCCGTAATTTCCGTGAATGGCTTAAGGCGATTCATTTCCATTCTAACAGTTCAATTTTTTTCTCTTTTTCTCTTTTGGGGGACAGAGGACCTCTTACCGTTGGAGGTCTGGAGCTTTACCCTGGTTAACTTAACCTAATTCCGCCTCTGTGCAAGATACTAACTCGTCTACGAGCAGTAAGCTTAATCTTTACCTTACCGCTACAGTACAAACATTTTTCTTCTCTTTATACAACGATTTTCTGATGATAATATTGAACATAGAGAAGAAATGTTTTGTGTATGAAGATAGTAGCTGTTCTCGAAAGAACGGATACCATTGAGGACCATGAAGCTTCTCTAAAATAAATGATAATTAATTGGAACCCTTAGCTTCTGACAGGTGTTGTTGATATACCTCGATGTGGACAGCTGAAAATGTGTGCCCCACCGTGACTCGAAACCGGTATCTCCTGCTTACATGGCAGACACACTATCCATCTGAGCCACCGAGGACACAGATGAATAGCGCGACTGTGGGTCTCACGGGAAGCGTGCACGGATAAGTCCCTGCAGTGGTGCTATTCATCTGTGTCCTCGGTGGCTCAGATGGATAGAGCGTCTGCCATGTAAGCAGGAGATCCCGGGTTCGAGTTCCGGTCGGGGCACGCTTTTTCAGCCGTCCCCATCGAAGTATATAAACAACACCTGTCGGCAGCTGATGGTTTCAATTAACTATCAGATTTTTTGTGTTATCGTAGTTGCTTGGCACTGAAATTTGTATCTCGATAACTGCAGCAAAAATACGCAGATTCCTAATCTACTGGCTGTAACTCTAAAATGAGGAGTTGCACCAATACGGTACCTACTAATTACGTGCTGATAACTCAGCTTTGTGCTCGCAGTGCAAAATGTGGTGTTCCGTGAAGTAAGAAAGGATTACATGAGCGGTAACATAAAGCGTCTCACGTCATCGTCACATGTGATTCGTAAACACGTCACACTGCTCGATCAATCTACAGTAAACTGAGCTCCATGGAAGCATTTTCATACCGCTTGAGAATAACCGCGTAACCTGTCTTTAACTCCATAATGAGTACATTAAAAGAAAAGCACTGGAAATGACGCACGCAATTTAACTTTTAAAAAAATGACGTGTGGAACCTATAGCATAAAGTACATGAAATAGTGTTTAAGAAATCCATTACATAATTATAATTCAAGGTAATCATAATGTAGGAAAGTAAGATTTGAAAAAGAATTGATTTATTATAACGGATGATATTAATTTCGAATATTACAGGTATTTCCAGTTATACGATGTAAGCTTTCACGGCTGGTACTGACATCACTTAAGACTTCCAGGCTATTAAGCCATGGTCGATGCATAAAACTTTCTCCTAACGTTTCCTCTCCGACTGCGGGAGACATCTTCGGAGTAACTTTCTCCTAACGTTTCGTCACCGACTGCAGGAGATCTCTTCAGAGGTAGTTTTTCTGTAGTGACAGCTGTAAGAAAATCAATATTTGGGTTTAACAGTTACCGACTGTAAACTTCTCCCCGTATCCTTTCACTGGATAAATTTCTGATCCTCCTCCTAATGTAGGGGCTTCATCGGGAGCAAGATCACAAACTTTGACTGATGGCAGGTCCCTGTTCTGCCACGTTCACGAAAGGTCACAGGCTAACAGAAAAGTCGTCAAACATGAAACAAAGACTACGTTTATTTTAACGGTTATGTCTCATTTGCACAGAACATAATTTTTCACAGCTGTCAGTGTCTTCAAAGACCTTGTGCTACTGACATACTCACGTCCCTGTGTGCAATGGTAATTACACTTCAGTATTTTGCGCAAAAAACGTGTGAGACCAGCGTGTCATTCCACCAAGCACAAATGACGTCTCAGACACGTGTACAAACAGGGAGACCCTATCACGCGTACTCCAACACAACATTCGTTGCATGTTGGTGTGCGCCAAACAGGGCCTGTTGTTAGTTCAGAAGTAAATAATCATGTAATCTGATCGAAGTTTTACAGATAAACATATACCAAACAATATATATATATAATATATAATATATAATATATATATATATATATATTTCTGGTGTTCCCCAAGGTAGTGTTATAGACCCCTTGCTGTTCCTTATCTATATAAACGATTTGGAGGACAATCTGAGCAGCCGTCTTCGGTTGTTTGCAGATGACGCTGTCGTTTATCAACTAATAAAGTCATCAGAAGATCAAAACAAATTGCGAAACGATTTAGAGAAAATATCTGAAGGGTGCGAAAAGTGGCAGTTGACCCTAAATAACGAAAAGTGTGAGGTCATCCAAATAAGTGCTAAAAGGAACTCGTTCAACTTCGGTTACACGAAAAATCAGTCTAATCTAAAAGCTGTCAATTCAACTAAATAACTAGGTATTACAGTTACGAACAACTTAAATTGGAAGGAACACACAGTAAATGTTGTGGGGAAGGCTAACCAAAGACTGCCTTTTATTGGCAGGACACTTAGAAAATGTAACAGACCTACTAAGGAGACTGCTTACACTACGCTTGTCTGTCCTCTTTTAGAGTACTGCTGCTCGGTGTGGGATCCTTACCAGATAGGACTGACGGAGTACATCGAAAAAGTTCAAAGAAAGGCAGCACGTTTTGTATTATCGCGAAATATGGGACAGAGTGACACAGAAATGATACAGGATTTGGGCTAGCGTTTTTCGTTGCGACGGAATCTTCTCTCAGAATTCCAGTCACCAACTTTCTCCCCAGAATGCGAAAATATTTTGTTGACACCGGCTTACATAGGGAGGAACGATCACCACGATAAAATAAGGGGAAATCAGAGCTCGTACGGAAAGATAGAGGTGTTCATTCATTCTGTGCGCTATACAGATGGGAATACTAGAGAATTGTGAAGGTGGTTCGATGAACCCTCTCCCAGGGACTTAAATGTGAGTTGCAGAGTATCCATGTAGATGTGGATGTAGAAATGAGGCATGTGAGAACACATACTCTGCCTGATAAAAAAGTGAAGGAGACAGACGGGGAGAAGGAAACAAATGGAAGTTCACAGACTAAGCAGCTATGTGTTGTTTTTACAGTGGTTACAAAATCGAGTCAAATATAGAAAGAACTTGGCAGTATGAGCTCACTTATCAGTATCATGTTGCCTGCTTCTGGCTTGGATGGACGCACTTATTCAATTGGGAACTGTGTCATAAAGACGTTGAATCTGCTCCTTTACACAGAGGTGACTAAAGTCATGAGATACCGCCTAATATCGTGTTCGGACCTCTTTTTGTCTGGCAGGCGTAGCACGGCAACTCAACGTGACTGAAAAAATCATTGGAAATCCCTCCAGAAGTATTGAACCATGCTGTCTTTACAGCCGTTAATAATTGCGGAAGTGTTGCTGATGCTCGATTTTGTGCACCTACTGACCTCTCGATAATGTCCCATAAATGTTCGATGGGGTCCATGTCAGGCGATCTGTGTGGCCGGACTATTATATGGATTCGCTTTTAGCAAAAGCACTCGCGTCGGTCGTCTGCTGCCATAGCCCATTAACGCCAAATTCGTTGTACTGTCCTAACGCATACGTTCGTCGTACGTACCACATTGATTTCTGCACGCAGTGTTGCTTGTCTGTTATCACTGACAACGCTACGCAAACGGCGCTGCTCTCGGTCGTTACCTGAAGGCCGTCGACCAGTGCGTTGCTCCTGGTGAGAGGCAATGCCTGAAATTTGGTATTCTCGGCACACTCCCGACACAGTGGATGTCCTAATACAGAGATCCCTAAAGATTTCCGAAACTTATGATGATGTTTGGTTTTTGGGGCGCTTAACTGCTCGTTCATCAGCACCCATAGAAAGTCCCAGTTTTTACACAGTCCAGTTTTTTCAGAATCCAATCTAGCCACTGTCACGAATGATGATGATGATGATGATGATAAAATGATGACGACAACACAAAAACACAGACCCCGGGCAGAGAAATCCTCAACCCAGCTGGCAATCGAACCCAGGACCCCAAAATCCAGAGGCAGCAACACTAGCCATTTTTGTTTTTTTCCTTTCATTTTGTTCGGTATTGTTCGTTGCGTTTGGTCTGGGCGGACGTCACAAGACTTCCGTTCAAGTTGATCCTTGATTCCTTTACTCAATTTTTTTTATTACAGAGAGCGAGCAGCCCTCTGACAACACGCTGAGCTATCGTGCCGGCATTTGGAGCTGAGCCAGAGATTTCTTTCCAGATTTTCTACGCGCCCCATGCAGAAGCGCGGAGGCTGCCGGCTCCTGTGGTCAGTGCCTCCTGACACTAGACCACGGGCTGCGGACATTTCCGAAACTGAATGTTCCACGCGTCTAGCGCCAACTGCCAGTTGAGCCGTGGTGCGCTTTTTCTGGCACACCAGCTCTTTGGCACGACTCTATCGATTACCCGGCTGTACTAGGATCTTGGCCCCTGTTGTGATCTCGCAGGTATTTCGCGCTCCCGGCAGTTGGTATTGAACTAGCTACGGGGCGCAAGGACGTGCCTGAGTGGACGAAAGAGGAAAACAGCTGTTCGTCGCATTGCCTTGGTGCCTGTTTTGTCAGAGAGACCGATCCCTGGAGACCATCTCGAAAAACGCTCTCCATCGAAGGTGTAAGTGATTTTGATGCCTTCGTTTCGTTGAACCATTTGCGTTGCAGCGAGTGTACTTGTTGCTTGGTTCCCCTAATGTCCCGTTGTGGAAGTAAGAGCGGCCGGCAAAGTGTGTAACCGCACGGAGACCAGCAGTTGCTACTTCCTTTTAAAACAGCTGGTTGGATTACTATGAGGAAGCTGATTTGCACGAAGGTGTGTGTGTTATATTTTTGGTTTTTGGGACAGTTGTTGTTGTGGTCTTCAGTCCTGAGACTGGTTTGATGCAGCTCTCCATGCTACTCTATCCTGTGCAAGCTTCTCTGCAACCTACATCCTTCTGAATCTGCTTAGTGTATTGATCTCTTGGTCTCCCTCTACGATTTTTACCCTCCACGCTGCCCTCCAATGCTAAATTTGTGATCCCTTGATGCCTCAAAACATGTCCTACCAACCGATCCCTTCTTCTAGTCAAGTTGTGCCACAAACTTCTCTTCTCCCCAATCCTATTCAATACCTCCTCATTAGTTACGTGATCCACCCACCTTATCTTCAGCATTCTTCTGTAGCACCACATTTCGAAAGCTTCTATTCTCTTCTTGTCCAAACTGGTTATCGTCCACGTTTCACTTCCATACATGGCTACACTCCATACAAATACTTTCAGAAACGACTTCCTGACACTTAAATCTATACTCGATGTTAACAAATTTCTCTTCTTCAGAAACGCTTTCCTTGCCATTGCCAGTCTACATTTTATATCCTCTCTACTTCGACCATCATCAGTTATTTTACTCCCTAAATAGCAAAACTCCTTTACTACTTTATGTGTCTCATTTCCTAATCTAATCCCCTCAGCATCACCCGATTTAATTTGACAGTATCCAGAAGTTTATGTATTGTCTGTATGAGATTTTCAGTGTATTTTGATTGCCATAAAGTCGACGTCCGTTGTCTGTTGCTGTAAAATTTGGGTTACTTACATACGTGCATTTATTTGAAAGCACTAACTCAGTTGGTAGTAAAGACTCGTATTCTGTAAAGCTAGTCATTCATACGTAGTTCCTTTATATACGTGCATTTATTTGAGTGCGCTCATTCAGTATTGGCGCAATTACTTCTTCATTTACATTGTTATTTATTGATCTCTTAACTTATATTAATTGATGTTTGGTTGGTGTTTGCCGTGTCTTCTGCGGTCTGTTTGTGTTCCAGTCTCTGCGAGTTGGGGTGTGTGGGAGCGGCGCCACGTTCCGTTTCGGTGCACAGAAGCTGTGACGTGACGTCTAATGGGAAGTGACTCCAGGTTGGGCCCTGCCGTTTAGGTGTTGTTTTGGACGGCTGGTCTGCTGCTTCAGACATTTTAAGTTAAGTCACCTTTTGCCCAAGGCAGCCTGGCGTCACTACCCGTTTGGTAAACATTTAACATGTTTCATGTATATTAAAACAAAAGGGTTGAATTGTATTAATTGGTAACTTCGAAACCTCCCCTTAGAAAAATTTATGAATGATTGTGCTGAAAAAACCCTTACGTTATCTGCTTTTCAAACAGCTGAGCAAACTGAATATACTCAGACATTACTCTCTTTACTTATTCTGATCAACACTAAACTGACACACAATATTTTTAGCGCAAGGCAGTCTGACTTTCAATAATCCCTACAAAAGAATGGCCCTGACTAACAATAACTTATACCTTTCATGAATCACTTACCTCACAAAAATCTTCGTTACTCGAACTACTGCAATGCAGCGAGCGCCAATACTGCCAGCTAAATAAAAGATTCTAACTACTGAAGGCACTAACTACTGATAGGCATAGTTAGCAAATGAAAGATTTGGATAGAAAACAAACAATGTATTTACCTCAATAATGTTCCAAAGTCATCCTATATATATGTTCATGATATCCAATATTACAAATTTACTCTTTCTGATGGACACACGTCCAGATCGTCCGCTCTCAAAATTCTGCCATTTCTCTCCCCGCAACCACCGCTGCTCGCGGCTCACTTCCAACTGCGCAACGCTACGCGCTGTTAACAGCCAACTGCCCAAAACTACAATAGCGAATATATCAACAATACCCTAGCCATAGACTGCACACAGCACAGTCAGTGATTTTCATACAGAGCGCTACGTGGCGTTACCAACATAAAAACCTAAACAGCCTACTTACATCTAATCAGCCTACTTACAACTTGTTCTGCTGCTTGTGCTATTTGCGTTCTTAATGAACTGGTGTGCGTTTCATAAATCACTTTCATACTGCAAACTGTTGCTCTTAAGAAAAAATAATTATCTGTGTCACTTTTCTTTAAATCACCTCCAGATTGTAATTTATTGTTCCTTTAACTACTTAAATGTTCGTGGCTTATCTCTTTAAGTCAGTTTTGGTAATTATAATTTGCTGCCTTGCTTAAGAAGCAAGCTATCTGTCATATTTTTGTATTGTCTTAAAGATGACCACGTGTTGATTGTCTCTTAGCTGTTTTATAAATATTGTCTTGAAGCCGGCCGGTGTGGCCGTGCGGTCTAGGCGCTTCAGTCTGGAACCGCGTGACCACTCCGGTCGCGGGTTCGAATCCTGCCTCGGGCATGGATGTGTGTGATGTCCTTAGGTTAGTTAGGTTTAAGTAGTTCTAAGTTCTAGGGGACTAGTGACCACAGATGTTAAGTCCCATAGTGCTCAGAGCCATTTGAACCTTTTTTATTGTCTTGAATAAATTGTTACTTTATTGATTTGGTAGTTGTTGTGTTTAAGGAGTGACACTATAGGGGCCTTGACCTTCCATGCTAAAAGTACCCCTCATCCCGACTTCCTCAGTCACACCAGTCTGCGTTCAAGGTCTATTAATTGCCGTCGTGTGGCCGTAATTACGTCGAAAACATTTTCACATGGATCACTGTGTGTACAAACGAGAGCTCCGCCAATGTACTTGCCCTTTTATACAGTGTGTAAGTGATACTACCGTCACTGATGTAAGCGCACATCGCTGCTCCAAAAAATGTGTGTGAAATATTATGGGACTGCTAAGGTCATCAGTCCCTAAGCTTACACACTACTTAACCTAAATTATCCCAGGGACAAACACACCCACCCATGCCCGAGGGAGGACTCGAACCTCCGCCGGGACCAGCCGCACAGTCCATGACTGCAGCGCCTAAGACCGCTCAGCTAATCCCGCGCGACATCGCTGTTTCATTGGCTTTTGTCACCGCAGTATACAGGGTGATTCAAAAAGAATACCACAACTTTAGGAATTTAAAACTCTGCAACGACAAAAGGCAGAGCTAAGCACTATCTGTTGGCGAATTAAGGGAGCTATAAAGTTTCATTTAGTTGTACATTTGTTCGCTTGAGGCGCTGTTGACTAGGCGTCAGCGTCAGTTGATGCTAAGATGGCGACCGCTCAACAGAAAGCTTTTTGTGTTATTGAGTACGGCAGAAGTGAATCGACGACAGTTGTTCAGCGTGCATTTCGAACGAAGTATGGTGTTAAACCTCCTGATAGGTGGTGTATTAAACGTTGGTATAAACAGTTTACAGAGAATGGGTGTTTGTGCAAAGGGAAAAGTTCTGGACGGCCGAGAACGAGTGATGAAAATGTAGCACGCATCCAGCAAGCATTTGTTCGCAGCCCAGGAAAATCGACTCGCAGAGCTGGCAGAGAGCTGTAAATTCCACAATCAACTGTATGGAGAGTCCTACGAAAAAGGTTAGTTATGAAACCTTATCGTCTGAAATTGGTTCAAGCACGTCAACTACCCGAGGCGATGGATCGGCCGCCAGGCAGCCCGTGACAGAGCACTTCATCACTGGCCTCCAAGAAGCCCTGATCTTACCCCCTGCGAGTTTTTCTTCTGGGGGTATGTTAAGGATATAGTGTTTCGGCCACCTCTCCCAGCCACCATTAATGATTTGAAACGAGGAATAACAGCAGCTATCCAAACTGTTACGCCTGATATGCTACAGAGAGTGTGGAACGAGTTGGAGTATTAGGTTGATATTGCTCGAGTGTCTGGAGGGGGCCATATTGAACATCTCTGAACTTGTTTTTGAGTGAAAAAAAACCTTTTTAAATACTCTTTGTAATGATGTATAACAGAAGGTTATATTATGTTTCTTTCATTAAATACACGTTTTTAAAGTTGTGGTATTCTTTTTGAATCACCCTGTATATCATGGATAGTGGCACCGAGGCAAAATTTACGCCTAATCTAGCTATTCCCCCACATATTGTGTTGGTGACAGATCCGAGGATCTTGCTGGTCACGGGAGTTTATAGGGACGTACGCACTGTGGGGGAGAACATTTTCCTGTTCAAAAATGGTACCACGACAATGTCGCATGAGAGGTAATACATGTGGGCGCAGGATGTCGATGATGTACCGATGCGCCAGGAGTTTCCTGAGTCACTACGAGCCGCGACCTAACTCATGCTCGATAGCTACCCACACCATAACTCCAGAAGTAACACCGCTGTGACTCTCCAAAAATTAATGTCGAATGGGATCTTTACCTTAGGTCGCTGCCATACTAGCCGCCGATGATCATCCGGCGTAGTGCAGAACAGTGATTCATCGCTGAATACAGTGCGACGCCATTCACCTACAGCCCTTGCTTCCTGATCACTGCACCATTCCAAACTAGGGCTGCTGGTAAAATATCGATATTTTTACAAGACATATCGACATATACGAGGGTAATCTCAAAAGTAAGGTCTCCTATTTTCTTATAAGTACATAGACCTGTTTAGTTCTACAATGGTTTACACCAGTTTACAGTTTGAACGTTTAGCTATTTTTCGACATAATCACCATTTCTGCCGATGAATTTTTGTAGACGCTGTGGCAGTTTTTGTCTACCCATGCCATACCAACTCTCCACCATGCTGTTCAGAAAGTTGTGAACCTGTTCTTTCACCTCGTCGTCGGAGCTGAATCGCTGGGACCACAATTAACGCTGACACGTACTGTGAGACTCTGAAAAAACTCAAACGGGCAATTCAGAAGCGGAGAAGAGGAATGTTGAGCAAGGGCGTACACATTCTACATGACAACGCTCGTCCACACATCGCTCGGCAAACCGTTGCTCTCCTGAAACAGTTTCAGTGGAACATAATCACCTGTTCCCTAGGTTAAAAGAACATTTGGTCGGAAAGCGATTCAGCTCCGACGACGAGGTGAAAGAAGAGGTTCATAACTTTCTGAACAGCATGAACTGCCTCAGTAATACAAGGCATTAGGTGGCTAGTTGTTCTCTTCTCCAAGAGTTGATGTCAGCCCCAATGAGGCTGTCGAGAGCAAGAGGAGGATGTCTTGAACGAAGCATCTTGATACTCGGATCAGGAATATCGATGTGTTCCTGTAGTTCAAGGTTTGCTTCGATCTTGTATTCCCTGACCAAGGCTGCTTCTCGTCGTGTTTTTGAGGGTGGTATGTGACTCTGGACAGGTAGCCATATGTTAGGTGTAGACCTAACAGTTCCTGAAATAATGCGCATGGTATTGTTAAGTTCAACATTGATTTTGTTCACATGGCTACTGGTGCACAGTACTCCGCCGCAGGGTATACCAGGCTCAGCGCAGACGTCCTCAGAGTTGTTGCCGTTGATGCCCAGGTGGTTCCGCAGAGTTTATGGATGATGCTGCTTCTTGTTCTCACGTTGGCAGCTGCTTTTGTAAGGTGTGATTTAAATGACAAGGTTCTGTCTAACGTGAACCCTAGGTACCTTGGCTCCTTGTTGCGATTGAGCCGTGTGTCATCAAAGTATACTTCCAGAGCTATGTCGGCTTCTCTGTTACTGAGATGGAAGCAAGTTACATCTGTCTTCGTGGCATTTGGCCTAAGCCTCCATTTACGGAAGTATGCTGACGGGACAGACAGATCGGATATCAGGGTTTCTTCCATTGTATCAAAATCGGTGTTGCAATGGCCTAGTCATCAGGGTAGCCGAATTTCCTACAAGCTGTTTCTGACATGTCAGCAATGTGTAGGCTGAAAAGCATTGGGGCTAATACCGAGCTTTGAGGTAAGACATTTTGAAGAAATTTCTGGCTACTGACTTTGTTTCCCATGACGACCTGAAATCCTCTGCTACCAATCATGTTACCAATAAGCTTTGTCACTTTTTGACAGGGAATTATTTTCATCAGTTTATAGAGTAGGCCTTGTCTCCAGACGGTATCATAGGCTGCTGACAAGTCAATGAAGGCCACAAACGTTTTTAATTTCTTTTCGAATCCCGCTTCAATATGTGTTGTAAGGACCAGACTTGGTATGCACAGCTTCGCTTGGGACAAAAGCCAGCTTGTTCTACTGGGATGGCCGTGAGTATTGTCTGACCGATCCTGTTAATTAGTACTCGTTCTAGAAGTTTGAACACCATGCTAAGCAGTGCTATGGGCCGGTAGTTTTGCGGAAGATTTCCCACTTGACCTGGCATTAGGAGGGCGAAAATCTTGGCACGTTGAAGTTCTTGTGGTATGTTTCCTGTCTGCAGTAGTAATGTGAAGAACTTTGCTAACCATATTTTCGTATATTTGCCAGACTTGGTAAGAAACTCTGGGAAGATGTTATCTGAGCCGGGGGCTTTACCTCGTTTTGTGTTCTTTATTGCTGCCGAGATCTCTTCGGGGGTGATGTCGCATGAATATTTAGTGTCAACACTGGCTGTTGCTTTTAGCTTTCTAAGTTCACATTCAATGCGTATTGTTATCTCTCGGTGGTTTACCCCTTTACATGTTTTAACAATGTGCAAAGCAATTTTGTTAGGTATTGTGGGGTTTTCTTCTCTAGCGACACGGCTGGCTCCTCCTAGTTTTCGAAGCAGGGACCATGCTTTTCTGCTGGATACTTCAAAGTCCATAGCCTGAGTAGTTTCCATCCACTTCTGTCGTCCTGCAGTATCAAGGCTGTGTATGAGTTCACCTGCTATTTCCCTGTCACCGCTGCTTTGGTAGTCATTATACAGTTCCTCGCATTTCTCATCCCAGCCTGGAATGTATTCTTTGCGGTATTCTCTAGGAATGTGTTTTCGTGCTGTACTGATAGCTGCTCCCACAAATCTTTTATAGCTATCAGCAGATGGACGGATCCATCCCAGGCACTTATCGAGGTCTTCGGAGTAAGCTTTCCAATCCACTTTTTGTAGGTTCCATCTGGGTCGAGGAGTTGAGGTTATCAATGGAATACTTGTGCCGATTTCTACTAGGATTGAACGGTGTTGACTGAGAGGGAAATCTGGCAGAACAATTCGGCTTGTGTTGACCAGCCGGTGATTTTCATCAGCTGTGACAAAGCATTGGTCTGGGTCATACTCTCGTTTCCAGGCTGCTGATCTAATGGAACCGCGACCTTTAACATCGAAAATGAGGTGTATGTTGTTTTCTTCTGCCCAGGTTGCCAAGGCTTCACCATTTGTATCAGTTGTTCTGTATCGCCATGGCGTGTGGTGGCTGTTAAAGTATCCTATAAAGACCGCGGGATGTCGGTGTGATTGGAGAACATCTGCTGGCCAGGCGGATCCTGGTGGTTTGTAAATGTGACTTATGACCAGTTCACCTATTCTGATTAACACATAGTGGTTATTGTCTCTTATGGAAGTGGATATCAAGTGAGCGTTCTCTATTTTGTTTTTAACGTATGTGACTACTCCATAGGCATGTTGCGCCAATGATATCGTATCCTGGTATTTTTCCTCTGGAGTGTAGTTGATCTTCGTTTTCTGTGTGAGTTTCCTGTAGGGCAACCACGTCAATGTTGTGCTCAGTCAATAAGTTTTGAAGAATTAGGCATTTGGTGTCACTAATGCCCTCAATGTTCAATTGGCCTAGTTTAATACTAGTTCCAAGTTTCCTAGATGCTTGGCCCTGAGAAGGGCTTTTGATGTAATTATGAGTCATATCCTCTCGGTCAGGTGCTTCTTGAATAGCCAGGAAATCCAGAAAGATTGTCTAGCTGTCATTTTTGTTACCTTTTTGGCACCACCCAGGGCTCACGTGTGGGGCGATGTTCAGGTTTACACCCGCGGACGTGAAGCAACATCGACCCAATATTCTTATGATGAACGGACTATACACCGAGGCCCTAGATATGATCATACACTACTGGCCATTAAAATTGCTACACCAAGAAGAAATGCAGATGATAAACGGGTATTCATTGGACAAATATATTATACTAGAACTGACATGTGATTACATTTTCATGCAATTTGGGTGCATAGATCCTGAGAAATCAGTACCCAGAACAACCATCTCTGGCCGTAATAACGGCCTTGATACGCCTACGCATTCAGTCAAACAGAGCCTGGATGGCGTGTACAGGTACAGCTGCCCATGCCGCTTCAACACGACACCACAGTTCATCAAGAGTAGTGGCTGGCGTATTGTGACGAGTCAGTTGCTCGGCCACCATTGACCTGACATTTTCAATTGGTAAGAGATCTGGATAATGTGCTGGCCGGGACAGCAGTCGAACATTTTCTGTATCCAGAAAGGCCTGTACAGGAACTGCAACATGCAGTCGTGCATTATCTTGCTGAAATGTAGGGTTTCGCAGAGATCGAATGAAGGCTAGAACCACTGGTCGTAACACATCGGAAATGTAACGTCCAGTGTTCAAAGTGCCGTCAATGCGAACAAGATGTGACAGAGACGTGTAACCAATGGCACCCCATACCATCACGCCGAGTGATACGCCAGTATGACGATGACGAATACACGCTTCCAATGTGCGTTCACCGCGATGTCGCCAAACACGGATGCGACCATCATGATGCTGTAAACAGAACCTGAATTCATCCGAAAAAATGACGTTTTGCCATTCGTGCACCCAGGTTCGTCGTTGAGTACACCATGCAGGCGCTCCTGTCTGTGATGCAGCGTCAAGGGTAACCGCAGCCATGGTCTCCGAGCTGATAGTCCAAGCTGCTGCAAACGTCGTCGAACTGTTCGTGCATATGGTTGTTGTCTTGCAAACGTCCCCATCTGTTGACTCAGGGATCAAGACATGGCTGCACGATCCGTTACAGCCATGCGGTTAAGATGCCTGTCATCTCGACTGCTAGTGATACGAGGCTGTTGGGATCCAGCACGGCGTTCCGCGTTACCCTGCTGAACCCACCGATTCCATATTCTGCTAACAGTGATTGGATCTCGACCAACGCGAGCTGCAATGTCGCGATACGATACACCGCAATCGCGATAGGCTACAATCCGACCTTTATCAAAGTCGGAAGCGTGATGGTATGCATTTCTCCTCCTCACACGAGGTATCACAACAACGTTTCACCATGCAACGCCGGTCAACTGCTGTTTGTGTATGAGAAATCGGTTGGAAACTTTCCTCATGTCAGCACGTTGTAGGTGTCGCCACCGGTGCCAACCTTGTGTGAATGCTCTGAAAAGCTAATCATTTGCATGTCACAGCATCTTCTTCCTGTCGGTTATATTTCGCGTCTGTAGCACGTCACCTTCGTGGTGTAGCAATTTTAATGGCCAGTAGTTTATTTATTTGACGACAGGTGAGATTTGACCAAGTTCCCTATTACACCATCAGATTTCTTTGACATAAATATTTGACGTATCAACTTTGACAAAGAAATATGATAGTGTGATGCCGGCCTTATGTACGCTTCCGGTCTGGTAACAACACTGAACATGAGCAACGCCAATGCACTCTGGTGGCCGTTCTACGGGTCACAGAGAATTGCAACGTTTACACACCTGCGCTATTCGAAGTTACATTGACATCTGACTACGTCTTCTGGATGCTACAGCTTTTTTGTCATTTGTGTATACCTTACACTATTGACTCGGCATACATCGTCAAGTAATATACTTGTTGCGATGGTTGGGAACGTTTCAGTCTTCAATAAAAAGCGTGACTTCACTGTCAGATCCTTACTACCCGTCTCCATTCCCAGGCTCTCTTCTTACTTAACTAAAGGCTGGATCAAATTGATTCGAAAAGGTCCTTTTTAACCAAAACAGAGATCAGTTGTGAGCTCCACTTCTCTTTTTTTTTTCACTTTACCTATTCCAACACCCCTTAACCTGTCATCTTCCGTAGTTTCACATTTAAATCATTGGTAAGCGAAAGTTAAATAATGATCGGACGTTAAAGACGTCCTTCGTCAAAGAAATAATAAAAACAGTATCACATCACAAGAAAATATGTAATACATGCGATGAATAGGAACCAATTAACTGTCATTTCGGCGGTGGCGGTGGCGTGTTTGTTGCTGTCAGAAGTAGTTTATCTTGTCGCGAAATTGAAGTAGATACTCCCTGTGAGTTAGTATGAGCAGAGGTCATTGTTGGCAACCGGAATAAAATAATAATTGGATCCTTTTACAGACCTCCCAATTCAGATGATACAGTTGCAGAAAGGTTCAAAGAAAACTCGAGTTTGATTTCAAACACGTACCCGACTCATATGATAATAGTTGATGGTGACTTTAATTTACCCTCGATATGTTGGCGAAAATACAGGGCTATTAGAAATGATTGAAGCGATTTCATAAATTCACTGTAGCTCCATTCATTGACATATGGTCACGACACACTACAGATACGTAGAAAAACTCATAAAGTTTTGTTCGGCTGAAGCCGCACTTCAGGTTTCTGCCGCCAGGGCGCTCGAGAGCGCAGTGAGACAAAATGGCGACAGGAGCCGAAAAAGCGTATGTCGTGCTTGAAATGCACACACATCAGTCAGTCATAACAGTGCAACGACACTTCAGGACGAAGATCAACAAAGATCCACCAACTGCTAACTCCATTCGGCGATGGTATGCGCAGTTTAAAGCTTCTGGATGCCTCTGTAAGGGGAAATCAACGGGTCGGCCTGCAGTGAGCGAAGAAACGGTTGAACGCGTGCGGGCAAGTTTCACGCGTAGCCTGCGGAAGTCGACGAATAAAGCAAAGAGGGAGCTAAACGTACCACAGTCGACGGTTTGGAAAATCTTACGGAAAAGGCTAAAGCAGAAGCCTTACCGTTTACAATTGCTACAAGCCCTGACACCCGATGACAAAGTCAAACGCTTTGAATTTTCGGCGCGTTTGCAACAGCTCATGGAAGAGGATGCGTTCAGTGCGTAACTTGTTTTCAGTGATGAAGCAACATTTTTTCTTAATGGTGAAGTGAACAGACACAATGTGCGAATCTGGGCGGTAGAGAATCCTCACGCATTCGTGCAGCAAATTCGCAATTCACCAAAAGTTAACGTGTTTTGTGCAATATCACGGTTTAAAGTTTACGGCCCTTTTTCTTCTGCGAAAAAAACGTTACAGGACACGTGTATCTGGACATGCTGGAGAAATGGCTCATGGCACAACTGGAGACCGACAGCGCCGACTTCATCTTTCAACAGGATGGTGCTCCACCGCACTTCCATCATGATGTTCGGCATTTCTTAAACAGGAGATTGGAAAACCGATGGATCGGTCGTGGTGGAGATCATGATCAGCAATTCATGTCATGGCCTCCACGCTCTCCCGACTTAACCCCATGCGATTTCTTTCTGTGGGGTTATGTGAAAGATTCAGTGTTTAAACCTCCTCTACCAAGAAACGTGCCAGAACTGCGAGCTCGCATCAACGATGCTTTCGAACTCACTGATGGGGACATGCTGCGCCGAGTGTGGGAGGAACTTGATTATCAGCTTTATGTCTGCCGAATCACTAAAGGGGCACATATCGAACATTTGTGAATGCCTAAAAAAACTTTTTGAGTTTTTGTATGTGTGTGCAAAGCATTGTGAAAATATCTCAAATAATAAAGTTATTGTAGAGCTGTGAAATCGCTTCAATCATTTGTAATAACCCTGTACATGTTTGATTCCGGAGGTACGCATATAATATCATCCGAAATTGTGCAAAACGCATTCTCTGAAAATTATTTTGAGCAGTTAGTTCATGAGCCCACATGAATAGTAAAAGTTTGTGAAAAACACACTTGACGGCTTAGCAACAAATAACCCTGAGTTAACAACGAGCATCAAAACCGATTCAGGGAATAGTGAACAGAGTTGTCGTAGCGAAGTTGAATATTGTAATACTCAAATCCTCGAAAAATAAGCGAAAAAATATACCTATTCAAAAAAGCACTTGACGCCTTCCTAAGAGACAGTCTCCACTCACTCCAAATTAATAAGTGTAGACCAGCTGTGGCTAAAATTCAAAGAAATAGTATTGGCAGCAATTGAGAGATTTTTACCAAATAAATTAACAAACGACGAAGCTGATCCTCTTTGGTAAACAAAACAGGTTAGAACACTGTTGCAGAAACAACGAAACAAACATGCCAAATTTAAACAGACGCAAAATCCCCAAGATTGGCGATATTTTGCAGAAGCTCGATATTTAGCGCGGCCTTCAATGCGAAATTACTATAACAGTTTCCACAACGAAACTTTGTCTCGAAATCTGGCAGAAAATCCAAAGAGATTCTGGTCGTATGTGAAGTATGTTAGCGGCAAGAAACAATCAATGCCTTCTCTGCGCAATAGCAATGGAGATACTATCGAAGACAGTGCTGCCAAAGCGGAGTTACTAAACACAGCATTCCGAAATGCCTTCACAAAAGAAGACGAAGTAAATATTCAAGAATTCGAATCGAGAACAGCTGCCAACATGAGTAACGTAGAAGTAAATATCCTCGGAGTAGTGGAGCAACTTAAATCACTCAATAAAAGCAAGTCTTCTGGTCCAGACTGTATACCAATTAGGTTCCATTCGGAGTAAGCTGATGCATTAGCTCCATACTTAACAATCATATACAACCGTTCGCTCGACGAGAGATCCGTACCCAAAGACTGAAAAGTAGCACAGATCACACCAATATTCAAGAAACGTAGTACGAGTAATCCACTAAATTACGTCGATATGCAGCAGGATTTTAGAACGTATATTGTGTTCGAACATTATGAATTACCTCGAAGAAAACGGTCTATTGACACGTAGGCAACATGGGTTTAGAAAACATCTTTCCTGTGAAACACAACTAGCTCTTTATTCACATGAAGTGTTGAGTGCTATTCACAAGGGATTTCAGATCGGTTCGGTATTTCTGGATTTCCGGAGGGCTTTTGACACTGTACCACACAAGAGACTCGTAGTGAAATTGCGTGTTTATGGAATATCGTCTCAGTTATGTGACCGGATTTGTGATTTCCTGTCAGAGAGGTCACAGTTCGTAGTAATTGACGGAAAGTCATCGAGTACAACAGAAGTGATTTCTGGCGTTCCCCAAGGTAGTTTCCCTTATCTATATAAACGATTTTGGAGACAATCTAAGCAGCCGTCTTCGGTTGTCTGCAGATGAAGCTGTCGTTTGTCGACTAATAAAGTCATCAGAACATCAAAAGAAACTGCAAAACGATTTAGAAAAAATGTCTGAATGGTGCAAAAAGTGGCAGTTGACCCTAAATAACGAAAAGTGGAGGTCATCCGCATGAGTGCTAAAAGTAACTCTTTAAACTTCGGTTACACGATAAATCAGTCCAATCTAAAAGCTATAAATTCAACTAAATACCTAGGTGTAACAATTACGAACAACTTAAATTGGAAGGAACGCATAGAAAATGTTGTGGGGAAGGCTAACCAAAGACTGCGTTTTATTGGCAGGACACTAAGAAAATGTAACAGACCTACTAAGGAGACTACCTACACTACGCTTGTCCGTCCTCTTTTAGAATACTGCTGTGCGGTATGGGATCCTTACCAGATACGACTGACGGGTCATCTAAAAAGTTCAAAGAAAGGCACCACGTTTTGTATTATCGCGAAATATGGGAAAGAGTGTCACAAAAATGATGCAGGATTTGGGTTGGAAATCATTAAAAGAAAGGCTTTTTTCGTTGCGACGGAATCTTCTCACGAAATTCCAGTCACCAACTTCCTCCTCCGAATGCGAAAATATTTTGTTGACACCGACCTACATAGGTAGGAACGACCACCACGATAAAGTAAGGGAAATCAGAGCTCGTACGGAAGGATACAGGTGTTCATTCCATCCGCGCGCTACACGAGATTGGAATAATAGACAATTGTGAACGTGGTTCGACTTTATGAAACAGGCCGCTAAATTAATATTGACTCACAAGATACTTCAACACGATACTACCGAATCATCAAACTTGAAGGCGGAAAATGTGCTACCAAACCATAGCGCTGAAACTTTCATTTGTTACATGTAAGGGTGTCGTCATAAAACTGGCTGCGAGAATATTGTGATATATAACAATACTGTGATCGTGATCAGTTTTTCACTGGAAGAAATACTCTGCTATACATGCCAAGCAAATCACCGACTTATTCTGTCACACGCACTCATTAAGACATATACCTAGAGATACAAGAGGCGTTAATATTTTTGTCCCAGAAATAGATATAAATAGCCGTAATTCTTCCGTTCCACTCAAGTTTCAAATAGGTTTTCCAGAGCTGAAATAACCTTCTAAATATTTCCAACTGAGAAGCCTCTACTCAATCTCGGTTCACTGGAGCCAAGCAAGAAAAATACTCTCAAACAGCTGTATCTTTTGACAGATGTATCGCAAATCCGCAAAAAACAAAACAAAAAAGAAATGTTTGGTGGTCTTCCTTACGACAGATTTCGCATTTCTTTGAATTCAGCAAGCATGAGACGAGTCTGTTCGACGCTGCGTTCTCTCTTGAAGATGTAAATGAAGTTCTAACGCGTTTTGTTCTTTATTTGTAGGAAGTGAGCGTGCCCTAATCACTTGCGAATTTAAAAACTATTTTCTGAAAGTCCGGGCCTGTGCGATGTACTGCACAGTGCCAGTTTCAGCCTTTTTATCAAGTATTCCACTCTCCCATTGAACAAATGACAAATCTGTGTCTGTAGGTTCACTAATATCTTTTATCTTATGGCTATGGCTCTGAGCACTATGGGACTTAACATCTATGGTCATCAGTCCCCTAGAACTTAGAACTACTTAAACCTAACTAACCTAAGGACAGCACACAACACCCAACCATCACGAGGCAGAGAAAATCCCTGACCCCGCCGGGAATCGAACCCGGGAACCCGGGCGTGGGAAGCGAGAACGCTACCGCACGACCACGAGATGCGGGCCCTTTTATCTTACTCTCATACTTCGTACGAAACATAGTTCCAGAATTGTCCCACAGTCTTACTCCATTTTTTTCCTGTCGTCATTGTTCTTCCGATTGGCTTAATGAGGCCCGCCAAAAATACCTCTGCCGTCTTCATATCAAAGTAGCAGTTGCACCCAGTATTCTCAGTTACACGTTGCCTTCACCTGTAGTTTCTACTCTCTACTGCTCCAACTCTATAATATGGACAGCCACAGCCGTTGAAATTCATGGCAAATTTAAGTTGAATAAAACGGTTTATTCAAGTTCAGTTTACCACTCTTCAGCTCCCTCAAGTAAAATGGAAGTTATTCTCTGATGTCCGATGAACGTGTCCATTCTCCTCGCCTATCCTGTGCAGAATCTCCTCATTTCTTATCGTATCACTCCTCTGAATTTTCGATAGCAGTATTTTGTAGCACTACATCCCAAACTCTTAAGTTCTCTTATTTACTTCCATACAACCCTGTGCTTCAAATGAACATTCTCAGAAATAACCCTTCCCCAAATTAAGATCGGTGTTAGACACTCGTAGACTTCTTTTGGACACTAAAACCCTCCTGATTTGTGATAGTCTGCTCTTTTGTTTCCAGAGCAACAGTATTGCTTCATTCTTCTACTTTGTGGTCAGCATCGTTATGTTAAGTTTGTCGCTCATCTCATTTCCACTACTTTCGTCTTTCGTTGGTTTACTCTCACTACGCTGAGTGTGGTCATGAGGGCGTTCATTTATTTCAACAGATCCTGTAATTTTTACTCACTTTATTAGAATGCCGTCAAAGGGCGTGCCGCGGTGGATACACAGGTTCCAATAAGGTCACGGGAGTTTGACCGCGTAGTAGCGGTTGCAGGTCACAAAAACTGACAGCGGTCGGGAAAGTGATGTGCTGACCCTAAGCCCCTCCATGTCGGCATCCGATGACGCCTATTTGCTTAGGCTAACTTGGCGGTCGGCCGGTATCGTTGAGCCCTCGAGGCCTGTTCAGACGGAGTTTATTCGAATACTGATTCTCCAGACTCAGGCAACAGGGTTTCGCGAGAACACTGTCGCAGTTCTTCCGAAGATTCTGAGCATTTCCGTTACACTGTCGTATCGTGTATACCGAGCTGTTACGATTCTGAATTCACTGGATATCCGTTTGAAGACTATTCGATAAGGACCCCAAACGCTGGTGCAGTTCTCCTCGGATTGGTCGCGCTAGCAGTTTGTAAGCGTTGTTTTCTACAGATACGCTGCTAGTTGCCATGGCCCTTACAACAAATCTAATGCTTCCACTCGCCTCCCTTTCCACTGATTTTACGTGTGCTCCAGATGTTGATTGTTAATCTTGTAAATAAATACTATTACTTCCTTTTCTTTCAGGTAGGCATTATCTTACCTTTATCCAAAACTGAAGCGAACTGTAATTCATCGAACCAAGTTTAAATTTTGACTTACTACACTGACAGAAAAAAGCGTAACATCAAAGAGCAATTAACGCAGAGAAATGAAATTTCGGTAATATACGAGGGCTAGTCAGAAAGTAGGGAACGCTTTGGCATTACAAAAAACTAAGTACAAGAAATACATGTTACTATATACATCTGAAAGAGCGACTGACTTACTACTTTTCCACGTAGTCCAAACACATCGAGGCACTTATCATAGCAGTGGACAAGCTTTGAGAGACCGTCGTAAAATTCTGCCGCTTGAGACTTCAGCCAGTGAGTCACGTCCGCCTGGAGTTCCGCGTCATCATCAAAGCGCCGCGTTGAAAGCCAGTTCTTCATATTGGGAAAGAAATGGAAATCGCTTGGTGCAAGATAAGGGCTGAAGGGCAGATGAGGGAATATTTTCCATTTGAATGAATTAAGGAGTTCTTTAGTGCGGTTTGCCGTGTGAGGTCGGGCATTGTTGTGCAAAAAAAACAAATTTTTGGACGTCAGCTTTCCTCGGCGTTTGTTTTGAACTGCTCTTCTAAGGCTGTGCAAAATTTGACAGTATCGGGCAGAATTTATGGTTGTTCCACGTTCGAGAAAATCAGTAAGAAGCACACGTTGCCTATCCCAAAACACTGTCGCCATCAACTTCCTTGCTGCCAAGATTTGCAAACATTTTCTTGGTTTTTGGGGGGATCCTTATGCGCCCCCACTCCATGGACTGTAATTTTGTCTCGCAATTAACGTATTTCACCCAAATCTCGTCATCGGTTACGATTGGATCCAATAATGAAAGACCATGTTTGTCGTAGGCCTCCACAAATGTCAATGTTGCCGCCATTCTCTGTTCTTTACGGTGCTCCGTAAGCATTTTGGCCACCCATCGTGCACTAAATTTGTGATAGTCTAGCTTTTGAGTGACAATTTCAAACAGCAAAGTCCGTGAAAATGTGGATAAGAAAGCGAAAGCTCCGTTATTGTGAAGCGACGGTTTTTACGAATCGTTTCATCAACTTTAGCGACAAGATCGTCAGTCATAATGCTTGAGCGTCCACTCTTCACTTCATCATGAAAGTTGGTTCGGCCATTTTTAAACCGAATGACCATTTCCGGACAGAACATTCACTCATTACGTTGTTTCCGTACACTTCGCACAGTTCACGATAAATTTCTATAGGTTTTAGTTTTTTTGCCAACAAAAACCTATCACACACCACACATCACAACTGGCGGGATTTTCGACGGCAGCGCACATTTCAAAATTCTAATTTCGAAAAACCATGACGCGCAGAGACGTTCCCGCTGTCACGGATGGATGCCGACTGAGCTGCCGAGCACGCACATACCAAAATATACGCGATCGGCGCGCGCCTAGCGGCGTCAGACGGAAACGTTCCCTACTTTCTGAATAGCCCTCGTATTTGCCTAGGTAACATATGTTAAGTGATTAACGCTGCAAGAAAACAGGTGAATGTAAGAGCGAGATAAGCCATTGCAAATGTGAAATGTTGCCGGCCGGTGTGGCCTTGCGGTTCTAGCGCTTCAGTTTGGAACCGCGTGACTGCTACGGTCGCAGGTTCGAATCCTGCCTCGGGCATGGATGTGTGTGATGTCCTTAGGTTAGTTAGGTTTAATTAGTTCTAAGTTCTAGGCGACTGATGACCTCAGCAGTTAAGTCGCATAGTGCTCAGAGCCATTTGAACCATTTTGTGAAATGTTGGTACATTAATGACCAGTGTAACCGCCAGTAAGCTGAATTCAGGCATGAAAACGTGCATGAATCGTGTTGTACAGGCGCCGGATGTCAGTTTGTAGGATGTAGTTCCATGCTTGTTGCACTTGGTCGGTCAATACAGGGACGGTTAATGCTCTTTGTGGATGATGCTGGAGCTGTCATCCGGTGATCTCCGATGTATGCTCAATAGGAGACAGATCTGGTTATCCAGCAGGCCAAGGCAACCTGTCGACACTTTGTACAGCTCGTTGGGCTACAATAGCGGTATGTGCGTGGCCATTATCCTGTTGGAAAACACATCACGGAATGCTGTTAATGAATGTCAGCATATTGCCGGCCCCTGTGGCCGAGCGGTTCTAGCCGCTTCAGTCCGGAACCGCGCGACTGCTACGGTCGCAGGTTCGCAGGATGTGTGTGATGTCCTTAGGTTAGTTAGGTTTCAGTAGTTCTAAGTCCAGGGGACTGATGACCTCAGATAGTAAGTCCCATAGTGCTCAGAGCCATTTGAACCATTTGAATGGCATCATAACAGATCAAATCACAAGACTGATGCAGAAATTTGTATTCAGGGTGCGTGAGATATCCATGAGAGTGGCTCTGTTGTCATACGAAATCTCACCCCATACCATAACTCTAGGTGTACGTCGACTGTGTGTATCAGGCAGACAGGCAGACCCAACTTTCATCTGAAACACACCAGACATCCACCCTGCCCTCCAATGAGTTCTCACGTGACACCACTGAAGTTGCAGATGGCAGTGGTTAGGGGTCAGTGAAGTACACACCACACAGCGTCTTCTCGGAGCCGTCCTTTAAGCTGTTTGTAACAGTTCGTTGTGTCACTGTGGTGACAACTGCTGCTCATATTGCTGCTACAGCTGCAGTATGATGCACCAGAGCCGTACGCCGAGCACGATCGTCTCCCTCCCGGTAGTGCCACGTGGCCGTCCGGAGCTTGGTCGTCTCGTGACCGTACATTCTCGTGATCATCGCTGCCAGCAATCATGTACAACTGCTACATTCCTGCCAAGTCTTCTTGCTATATCGGAGAAGCAACATCCTGCTTCTCGTAGCCCTAATACACGATCTAATTCAAGCTCAATGGGATGATGAAAAATGGCGTCTTTGTCGCTTTAAGGGCATTTTTGAGTGACATCAGCACAAAACGTCTAACTTCAAAGGTAAGTAACGCTCTCGACCGTTTCAGCGTGTATTTAAAGCAAACCTGATTTTCGTATTGGCGCTGCCGCGAAATTTGAACAGACGTCATCTTCCACATGTAGAAACAAGCTTGCCAACTTTCATTTATGTCGCACAACTCATTTTTGGTGCTGCTATTTTTTTCCGTCTGTTTATTCCCGTAATGTCTTACGCCCGTCCAAAAAAGAAACTTCCCTGTAGGCAACAGCATTGGTGGGTTTGTTACCCTTACTTGAGGCACACAATTTCGTTCTGCGGAACATTTGGTGTCCAGTGTAATGTGCTGTGTCCTGTTTACCAAATATCCATCGAGTCAACCACACACCGAAAATACTCCGTACGATCGCGTCTTGTTTAGTACTGGATGATGCTACACAGTGTCGAACAGCCTTCGGAAATCTAGATAGACGCAGTTGAATCTATTGCCTTGTATCTGCCGTTTTGATGAATTCGCTTATGAATAAAGCATGTGCGCCCAACTAGACACTTTTTTTCCAGAATTGGTGATGATTCTTTGAATGAAATTCTTGTTCTCTAGGAATGTCATAACGTCTGAATGTGCCTTAGAATCCTGCGAGAGACGGTCACCAGCGATATTGATCTGTAAAACTGCCCATGTCTTACCCATTTCTGTCGACACAAGCGACATGCATTCTTTCCCGACCACGCACGACTATTCACTGTGCAAGCGATTTTCGATGATGTGGGCTAGGAAAGGGGCTACAACTACATCGCATTCATTATAAAATCTAACCGCAATTCCTTTCTTGCTTTACACAGTGTTCTTCGTCAAATGCACTTGGCAGGCCAACCACTTATTATGAAGCTGGATGAGCCAGTGAGTAACACAATTTAAAGGGTTTGGCTTTTCAGAGATTCACGCAGGAATTTTGTCCCCAAGTATTAATTAAAAATGTTCCCACTCTCATCTCATGCCCACCTAAAACAGACGATAGGTCACCTGTGAAGCCAAAGGCCATACCCTGATCAACGAATTAAATATTGAGCTATGGCATACTAAAACGCAAAAGACCACAGAAACAGGAAACTTCTCAGGTCGAATTCATGTGTTGCTGCAGGGGTTGGACAAAAATATGGGAACATCGCGAGAAATGCGTCCTTGAGCGTCTATGCAGATGCTTGCCACGTCTGCAGGCTGCGCTTTTGTATTTGGCCACGTTGCAAGTGTCAGTCGTGGTCAGAATAGTGTTCTGTGAGGTTGTGCCTGCATAATGTTGGAGCTAAGCGAATTCGGAAGTGGGTGAATTGTTTGTGCTCATATGGTGGGTGCTTCCGTAACCAAGATAGCCGAAGTGTCTGGAGTTTGAAGACGCACCGTATCTAAGATTTGTACCGTATACAGAGAAAGCGGAAAACCATCATCCTCCAAGCCATAACACGGACGAAGGTGTGTGTTGAGTGATCGTGACAAATGGTCACTGAAGGGGACTGTGCCGAAAAATAAGAGAAATACAGCTGCAAAAGTCAGGACCGAAACAACACGAAGGAAGCTCCATAACCAGGGAATTACTGTGTCAGCTGGAATTCCAAACCCACCTACCAGGGATGCAAATGCCCAAAATAGGAAAACGAGGAGCCGATGCCATAAAACCGGGACTTTGGAGCAACAGCAGAAAGTAATTTTGTCGCTTGAGTCTTGTGTCACACTATTTCCAACTTCCGGCCCAGTTACGTCCAAAGAATGAAAGATGGCGGCGGTTCTGGGCGTACAGGGTGTACAGCAATACACCCTGAGGATGGCGCCTTGCAACAGTCGCCGAAACGTCGGAATTCTACAGATGACAATGCGGCCTCAAACCCAGAAGAATTTTATTGACTGTGACAACGGCCGCGGAAGCCTACGTTTGTTCTTCATACTTGTAAATCTGATCAGCTGGGGAGGTTCACATGCGTGCGCTGATTGGCGAGCGCGGTTGGTCAAGCTGTTCATCTTTTTCCTTTTTTTCCTCATTTTCGTTTTACGATGAAGGTGATTTTAGCCCGTTGAACACCTCGTTTTATCCCTATATCTTTATTACCACGACGTCTTTAGATTACGTCCCCTCAGCTCCCCCCCCCCCCCCCAGGCTAACTATTGGCTTTAGGAATAGTTTTTAAGAGTTCCTCCTGTTGTCATAGGTAGCTTCATATATGTTTCTTTCCTAGCATAAGCAACCGTGTGCGGTTATTTTTAGGTTTCATCTCCTATTTAGCTCGTCACTTATTGTATCCATTCCATTTTTTGATATACGTTGATCCACGGTTGGGAATATATGGGCTATTTAGCCCCGACCCGTGTATAAACGTTCTCGTATTCGTATGCGCATGCGCATTCAAGTAACTTCCCTTGTCTTGCGCATGTGCATAGGTAGCGGGTCGGGGTTGTAAGTCAGCGACCATTTGTAGCTGCAGTTTATGGCGGGTCATGGCCCATCGAACATCGGCCGGTGTGAGGTGGAGCGTATACCATTAAGTTAAGTAGTGGCTTTGACTTTGTACATATGTACTGTTTGCGTTTTCCTTTTTTTCGTTTATAAATGTATAGCTATGGTGTTCTTTTAATCACTGACAAAGGTCTTCTTAGGCACTTGTGGGTTTTATTGTTCTGAAGAAGGTGTAGTTATCTACGCCGAAACCTGGGTTAATACTAGGTGCTTATTACGCAATCGAGGCGGGTTTCTTGTTTTTTAATATACTACGTTTACATATCTGATCAAAAGTACCCAGACACTTATTAATGGGTTTTAATATGGGCCGGGTCCAACCTTCGACTTTACGACGGCTTGAACTCCGCTTTGGGATACTTTCAGTTAGGTGGAGGAATGGCAGCCCATTCTGTCTCAAGATCCGATGTTGGACGCTGGGGTCTCGAGTGAAGTTGACACGCTAACTCGTCCCATAGGTGTTCCATCGCTTACAGGTCGGAAATCAGGGCAGGTAGTCCATTTCAGGAATGTTGGTGTCCACAAACCGTTTCCTCACAGATGTTGCTTTACGACAGGGTGCACTGTCATCGTCTCAGGACTACTCCTCCACTGAACGCGGTACGCGACACTGCAAACTGTGTTCATACCCATTAATATTCAGCTTTTTCTTATGTGCTATAAAGGGCTCACACCCCTAACGACGAAAAACAACCACCATTCCCTCTCATCCGTACTTCACTGTTGGCTCTGCACATGATCAGCAGACAGAGCTCTCCAGGCATTCGCCAAACCCAAACGCTTCCATCAAATTACCATGGGGTATAGAGCGATTCATCACTCCAAATTAGTCGTTCCCAGTTATCTTCTATCCGTTGTCGTCATTCTATACCCCAACAGAAGCATTTACTACAGAAATGTGTGGCTTACGAGGAACTGCTCGATCAGTGTATCCTATTCTTCTTAATTTCCTATGCAAAGTGTGCTAGCGGGTCTTCTGGTAGCAGTGATGTCTTCCTCTGATTCTGTGCAGGTTTTTACAACCACCTTCCACAATGTTCTACCGTCCTCGTCCATCAGTACATGAGCTCTGCCTGGTCTTGGTGTAGGTATGGCCGTTCCATTGCGTTTCCGCTTCACAATAACATCAGAAATAGTTGACTTGGGCAGCTTTAGAAGGGATGAAGTACTTCTGATGGATTTTGTTGCTCAGGTGACATCCAATCACTGGTCTACGTTGGAAGTCGCTGAGCTCTCCTGATAAACCCAATTTGCTGCTACTGCTACTCTGCTGAAAACACTTAATTCTCCGCCACCTTTTATTTCGGCGTGTCTGCCTCTTGTGCTACCTATAGGTCAGTTCTGCATTATGCAGGATACCGGATACTTTTGATAAGATAACGTATACCAGTATTTACTCTTTTACTTCTTTACGTCTGTTTTATATTTTTCGTTTACTTAGTGTTTGTGATAGATTGCTGATTGGAAGGGAAATGGTGAGGGGGAAGTATTTATATTCAATAAAATTTCAGTACTTGTCATAACTGCACTGAACATAGAAGTAACAATGACTTTTTTTTTTTTTTTTGAGTCAACAGTTTTGTGACTGTTTCGAAGAGCCCCACCATGAACTCCTCTCCAGTGCCAGCCTCTTTACCTGAGTAGCACTAGCAACTTACGTCCTCAGTCATTTGCTGGACGTATCCCAATACCTATCTTCCCTTACAGTTTTTATCATCTACAGCTCCCTCTAATATCATGGGAATTATTTCCTGAGGTCATAACAGATGTGCCATCATCATGTCCCTTTATCTTGTCAACGTTTTCAATATATAGCCGGCCACTGTGGCCAAGCGGTTCTAGGCGTTTCAGTCTGGAACCGCGTTGCTGCTACGGTCGCAGGTTCGAATCCTGCCTCGGGCGTGGATGTGTGTGATGTCCTTAGGTTGGTTAGGTTTAGGTAGTTCTAAGTCTAGGGGACTGATAAACTCGATGTTAAGTCACTTAGTGCTTAGAGCCGTTTGAACCATTTCAATATACCGAGTGATCAAAAAGTCAGCATAAATTTGAAAACTTAATAAACCACGGAATAATGTAGATAGAGAGGTAAAAATTGTCACACATGCTTGGAATGACATGGGGTTTTATTAGAACAAAAAGGAAGTTCACAAAATGTCCCACAGATGGCGCTGGACAGCAAAACGTCAGTGACTGCACATGACAATCGTGTATAAAAGGAGCTGTAATGAGAGAGAGAGAATCAGACGCGCCAGAAGTCGCAGCATGTTGACGTTACCTGAAAAGGCGCTTTTAGTGAAGCTGTGTTATCAGAATGGGGAATGTGCTAGTTCAGCGATATGATCCTATCGCCATAGGAAGGGGATTCGAACGGGTGAAGGTCCGTTGACAAATGCAGCTGTGGCGAGAATGATTTCGAAGTTCGAAGACACGGGTTGTTTAGACGATAGACCCCATAGTGGCCGACCGAGTACAAGGCATAATGCTGCCTGACAGTTCAGGAAGAAATGGAGGCTGTAGCGGGTTCGTCTATGCACGGGGAAGTCAGCGCTCTTGCAGTCGCACGTCGCACCGGCATTCCATGCATTACTGTTTGGTTGGCAGTTAGGCGTACCCTGCGATGCTATCCGTACAAAATCCATCGACATCATGATATAGTGAAGCGGAGAGTATTTGCGGTGTGGGCGTTCCAAAAGATGGCGGAAGATGACGATTGATTGAGTAACGAGTTGTGGACCGACGAAGCTCATTTCACGCTCCGAAGGTCTGTCAACGCCCACAACTGCAGAATTTGGGCTACCGAAAATCCTAGAACTGTCGTGGAAACTCCATTGCACTGCGAGGAAGTCAGGGTATGGTTTGGATTTACCACATCTACAGTCATCGGGCCTTTTTTCTTCGAGGAAATGCGTGATTCTGGTTTTGTAACTCCTACCGTGACGGGTGAGAGGTACACCGATGTGTTACAGAATGGCATCATCCCGAGCCTGGCTGATTAACACCTGCTGGAACGTACAATGTTTATGCAGGATGGCGCTCCACCCCATATTGCTAGACGCGTGAAAGATCTCTTGCGCGCGTCGTTTGATGATGATCGTGTGCTCAGCAAGTGTATCGTGATAGGGATGCGAAAGACAACATCTGACGCCAATGCCTCACCATAACTCCGGACATACTTTACAGTACTGTTCACAACAATTATTCCTCGACTACATCTACTGTTGAGGAATGATGGTGGACATATTGAGCATTTCCTGTAAAGAACATCATCTTTGCTTTGTCTTACTTTGTTATGCTAATTATTGCTATTCTGATCAGATGAAGTGCCATCTGTCGGACATTTGTATTTTTTTGGTTCTAATAAAACCCCATGTCATTCCAAGCACGTGTGTCATTTTGTACTTCTCTATCTACATTATTCCGTGATTTATTCAGTTTTCAAATTTATACTGACGTTTTGATCACCCGGTATACAGGGTGAGTCACCTAACGTTACCGCTGGATATATTTCGTAAACCACATCAAATACTGACGAACCGATTCCACAGACCGAACGTGAGGAGAGGGGCTAGTGTAATTGTTTAATACATACCATATAAAAATGCACGGAAGTATGTTTTTTTAACACCAACCTAAGTTTTTTTAAATGGAACCCCGTTAGTTTTGTTAGCACATCTGAACATATGAACAAATACGTAATCAGTGCCGTTTGTTGCATTGTAAAATGTTAATTACATCCGGAGATATTGTAACATAAAGTTGACACTTGAGTACCACTCCTCCGCTGTTCGATCGTGTGTATCGGAGAGCACCGAATTACGTAGGGATCCAAAGGGAACGGTGATGGACCTTAGGTACAGAAGAGACTGGAACAGCACATTACGTCCACATGCTAACACCTTTTTATTGGTCTTTTTCACTGACGCACATGTACATTACCATGAGGGGTGAGGTACACGTACACACATGGTTTCCGTTTTAAATTACGGAGTGGAATAGAGTGTGTCCCGACATGTCAGGCCAATAGATGTTCAATGTGGTGGCCATCATTTGCTGCACACAATTGCAATCTCTGGCGTAATGAATGTCGTACACGCCGCAGTACATCTGGTGTAATGTCGCCGCAGGTTGCCACAATAGTTATTACATATCCTCTGGGGTTGTAGGCACATCACGGTACGCATTCTCCTTTAACGTACCCCACAGAAAGAAGTCCAGAGGTGTAAGATCAGGAGAACGGGCTGGACAATTTATGCGTCCTCCACGTCCTATGAAACGCCCGTCGAACGTCCTGTCAAGGGTCAGCCTAGTATTAATTGCGGAATGTGCAGGTGCACCATCATGCTGATACCACACACGTCGACGCGTTTCCAGTGGGACATTTTCGAGCAACGTTGGCAGATCATTCTGTAGAAACGCGATGTATGTTGCAGTGCTCTCCGATACACACGATCGAACAGCGGAGGAGTGGTACTCAAGCGTCAACTTTAGGTTACAATATCTCCGGATGTAATTAACATTTTACAATGCAACAAACGGCACTGATTACGTATTTGTTTATATGTTCAGATGTGCTAACAAAACTAACGGGGTTCCATTTAAAAAAACGTAGGTTTGTGTTAAAGAACATACTTCCGTGCATTTTTGTATGGTTTGTATTAAACAATTACACTAGCCCCTCTCCTCACGTTCGGTCTGTGGAATCGATTCGTCAGTATTTGATGTGGTTTACGAAATATATCCAGCGGTAACGTTAGGTGACTGACCCTGTGTATATTTCCTCGCCATTTCTGCGGAGAAGCTCCTCATTCCTTATCAATCCACCTAATTTTCAACATCCTCCTGTAGTAACACACCTCGAATGCTTCTATTCTCTTCCGTTCCGGTTTTCCCACAGTCCATGCCTCCCTGCCATACAATGCTGTGCTCCAAACTCCATTCTCAGAAATTCCTTCCACAGCATAAGGCCAATGTTTGATACTAGCAGACTCTTCTTGGCCAGTAATGCCATTTCTGCCAGTGCTAGTCCGTTTTTTATGTCCTCCTTGGTCTGTCCGTCATGATTTATGTCGCTGCATAGGTAGCAGAATTCCTTATCTTCATCTAATGAGCCGTCATCAATTGTAATGTTAAGTTTATCGCTGTTCTCATTTCTGCTACCTCTCGTTACGTCCATCTTTCTTCGATTTACTCTCGATTCTTCACTTTCACTGAGGACATCAGCGAATTTTATCACTGATGTCCTTTTATCTCACTCTTGGACCTTTCTTTTACGAGGACAATCCCAAAAGTAAGGTCTCCAATTTTTTTATAAGTACATAGACATGTTTATTTCTACAATGGTTTACATCAGTTTAGAGCTTGAACATTTACCTATTTTTCGACATAATCGCGATTTCTATCGATGCATTTTTGTAGACGCTGTGGCAGTTTTTGTATGCCCATGTCATACCAGCTCGCCGCCATGTTGTTCAGAAAGTTATGAACCTCTTCTTTCACCTTGTCGTCGGAGCTGAATCGCTTTCCGGCCAAATATTCTTTTAACCTAGGGAATAGGTGATAGTCACTTGGCGTCAAGTCAGGACTGTAGGGTGGGTGGGTAATTATGTTCCACTGAAACTGTTGCAGAAGAGCAACGGTTTGCCGAGCGATGTAAGGGCGAGCGTTGTCATGAGAATGTGTAGGCCCTTATTCAACATTCCTCTTCTCCGGTTCTGAATTGCCCGTTTGAGTTTTTTCAGAGTCTCACAGTACCTGTCAGCGTTAATTGTGGTCCCAGCGATTCAGCTCCGACGACGAGGTGAAAGAAGAGGTTCATAACTTTCTGAACAGCATGGTGGCGAGCTGATATGACATGGGCATACAAAAAGTGCCACAGCGTCTACAAAAATGTATCGACAGAAATGGTGATTATGTCAAAAAATAGCAAAATGTTCAAGCTGTAAACTGATATAAACCATTGTAGAAAGAAACAGGCCTATGTACTTATAAAAAATAGATCTTACTTTTGGGATTACCCTCGTATTTCCGTCATTTCTTCTTCGATGTATAGGTTGAACAGTGGGGGCGAAAACCTGCATCCTCGCCTTGCACCCTTTTTAGGCCCAACCGTTTCTGCTCTTCCACCCTTATTCTTCCCTCTTGGTTCTCATACATATTGTGTATCACATGTCTTCGTCTATAGCTTACTTCTATTTGTCTCGGAATTTAGAACATCTTGCACTATTTCACACTGTCAAAGGCTTTTTCCAGGACGACAAATCCTTTGAACGTGTCTTGATATTTCTTCAGTCTTGATTCCATTACCAATCGCAAAGTCAGAACTGCGTCAATGTTACCTTCACTTTCATAATGCCAAACTGATCGTCATCTAGCAGATCATCAATTTTCTCTCCAATTCTTCTGTTTATTATTCTTGTCACCAACTTGGGTGCTAAGCTGACTGTGCGACAATTCTCGCACTTGTCGCCTCTTGAAACCTTGGGAATTGTGTGGGTGCTGTTTTTCCAAAATTCTGATGGCATATCACGAGTCTCATACATTCTTCATATCAGCGTTAGTAATCGTTTTGTTGCCACTTCTTCCAATGATATTAGAAACTCCGATGGAAAGTTGTCTGTCCCTTCTGCCTTATATGATTTTAAGTCTTCCAAAACTCTTCTAAATGCTGATTCTAATACTCGATCTTCTATCTCTTCCCTATAGACTCTTGCTTATTCTATCATGTTATCAGGTACGTCCTTCTCCCTCACAGAAGCCCTCATTGTTCTCTTTCCACAAATCTCTTATCTCCTCTGCATTTAGCAGCGGAATCCCCGTTTCAAACTTAATGTTACCGTCATTATTTTTAATTTCACTGAAAGTTGTTTTGACATTTCTATATGCTGAGTCAGTCCGTCCGACAGCATTTCTTTTTCGATTTCTTCACATTCTTCATGTAGCCACTTCGCCTTAGGTTCTTCGTATCTTCTATTTATTTCATTCATAAGTGACTTGTATTTCTTTATTTGCGAATTTCCCTGAATATTTTCGCACTTCCTTTTTTCGTCGATCAGCTGAAGTATTTCTTCTGTTACCTATGGTTTTTTCGCAGCTACGTTCCTTGTACGTACGTTTTTCTCTCCAACTGATATTATTAGAAGACTTAATTTTGAAATGGTGTTGCAGATGATTCGACAATTATTTCTTTCGTTTTCTTTCACATGGCTGTTTGATAACAGAATGTAATCAGAATATGACTATCTGAGAGTTCAGTCCTGTTATCAGTGTGTAAAAACCAATTCATTTTAGCTGCATAATATTCATGTGTTCAGTCGTTTCTGAGGTATGGAAATGCTTTCTGGGGAACATTAGTGCAAAACCGAAGATGGGTTTGAACGACAGAAAGTGGCAGTAAGAATAGTAACAAAAAAGTAATCGGACGCATTGTATGTCTATTCAAAACACTGATGTTTTTAACTACATCATCTGAGTACATTTATCAATGAAATGTGTACATCAGCAATAATAATCTTGATAATTACTGCACTAACAGCTCCGTCCATCACCTCGGAACAAACTCTAGATTATATTTTCTAAGAATAAAGAAGAATGAAACTCATTACAGCATTTCTATCGAGGACTAATATTGGTCCATCAATTACCTAAGTAAGTTACACAGTCTGTCAGAATTATTTAAGAAAGCATTTAAAAACATATTTAGCAATACATCCTACACAGGGTGGTCCATTGATCGTGACCTGGCCAAATATCTCACGAAATAAGCGTCAAACGAAAAAACTACAAAGATTGAAACTTGTCTAGCTTGAAGGGGGAAACCAGATGGCGCTATGGTTGGCCCGCTAGATGGCGCTGCCATAGGTCAAACGGATATCAACTGCGTTTTTGTAAATAGCAACTCCCATTTTTTATTACATATTCGTGTAGTACGTAAAGAAATATGAATGTTTTAGTTGGACCAATTTTTTTGCTTTGTGATGGATGGCGCTGCAATAGTCACAAACATACGGCTCACAATTTTAGAGGAACAGTTGGTAGAAGGTAGGTTTTTTAAATTAAAGTACAGAACGTAGGTTCGTTTGAACATTTTATTTCGGTTGTTCCAATGTGATACGTGTACCTTTGTGAACTTATCATTCCTGAGAACGCATGCTGTTAGAGCGTGGTTACCTGTAAATATCACATTAATGCAATAAACGCTCAAAATGATGTCCGTCAACCTTAATGCATTTGGCAATACGTGTAACGACATTCCTCTCAACAGCGAGTAGTTCGCCTTCCGTAATGTTCGCACATACATTGACAATGCGCTGAGGCATGTTGTCAGGCGTTGTCGGTGGATCACGATAGCAAATATCCTTCAACTTTCCGCACAGAAAGAAATCCGGGAACGTCAGATCCGGTGAACCTGCGCGCCATTCGACGACCAATCCACCTGTCATGAAATATGCAATTCAGTACCGCTTCAACCGCATGCGAGCTATGTGCCGGACATCCATCACGTTGAAAGTACATCGCCATTCTGTCATGTAGTGAAACATCTTCTAGTAACATCGGTAGAACATCACGCATGAAATCAGCATACTTTTCACCATTTAGATTGCCATCGATAAAATGGGGGCAAATTATCCTTCCTCCCATAATGCCGCACCATACATTAACCCGCCAAGGTCGCTGATGTTCCACTTGTCGCAGCCATCGTCAATTTTCCGTTGCCCAATAGTGCATATTATGCCGGTTTACGTTACCACTGTTGGTGAATGACGCTTCGTCGCTAAATAGAACGTGTGCAAAAAATCTGTCATCGTCCCGTAATTTCTCTTCTGCCCAGTGGCAGAACTGCACACGACGTTCAAAGTCGTCGCCATGCAATTCCTGGTGCATAGAAATATGCTACGGGTGAAATCGATGTTGAAGTAGCATTCTCAGCACCGACGTATTTGAGATTCCCGTTCCTTTCGCAATTTGTCTGCTACTGATGTGCGGATTAGCCGCGACAGCAGCTAAAACACCTACTTGGGCATCATAATTTGTTGCAGGTCGTGGTTGACGTTTCGCATGTGGCTGAACACTTCCTGTTTCCTTAAATAACGTAACTATCCGGCGAAAGGTCCGGACCCTTGGATGATGTCGTCCAGGATACCGAGCAGCATACATAGCACACGCCCGTTGGGCATTTTGATCACAATAGCCATACATCATCATGATATCGACCTATTACGCAATTGGTAAACGGTCCATTTTAACACGGGTAATGTATCACGAAGCAAATATCGTCCGCACTGGCGGAATATTACGTGATACCACACTATTACAGCGCCATCTATCACAAAGCGAAAAAAGTGGTCCAACTAAAACATTCATATTTCTTTACGTACTACACGAATATGTAATAAAAAAAATGGAGATCCCTATTTCAAAAAACGTAGTTGATACCCGTTTGACCTATGGCAGCGCCATCTAGCGGTCCAACCATAGCGCCATCTGGTTTCCCCCTTCAAGCTAGACGAGTTTCGTTCTTTGTAGTTTTTTCGTTTGATGCTTATTTCGTGAGATATTTGACCCGGTCACTATTAATGGACCACCCTGTATAATGAAGCACTGCTTAGATAAGCCATAGCACGGGTTAGATAAAGAGCGTAAAACAAGTAAATCGTAATAAAACATCTTTGTAATGGCATTACACATTTTCGCACTATGTCTACTTTTCTTCTGAATAGACTTATATCATTGTTCTTCAACTGACAATACAAATATCATATTCTCTTTCTAAGCTCAACATCTCATTTTGTAGGTAAGCTGACACAATTTTTCAGATAAACTAATAGTAAATAAACAAAAACGAAACCCTACATGAATGTCATGACTCTGATACCAGCTGACAGTGTGGGAATAGTGCGTGCACTGGTTGGTGTCCAGAACTGAGTGAAAAGTGTAGCAACAGCTTTTCGCATTATGAAATAACTTCCTTGCAAGGATATACAAACAAGACAGTTCTGTACGCTAGGGATGAACTGAATGAGTTTGCCCTGTTTTGAATAGAACACCTTTCTACTCAGGAGAATGGAGGTTCTAAAACCTCATCCCGGCAGCCTCATTTAAGTTTCCCGTGTTTTTACTAAATTACGTTAGGCAAATGCCGGGATGGTTCCTACTATAAGGCCACTGCCGTCTATCTGTCCCATCCACGTCAAAATAGACCTGTAAGTATGTTCATGTCTATGTAAATGAATTAGGATTTTATTCTTAAACTGTAAGTCGAGGACATGTACAATACTCTTGTAAAAGCGATCTACGATCGACTAAAACAGCTACTACTAGTTATAAATTTAGTATTCCGTCTTTTGTGTCTTATGATGGCCCGCGCAAAAGTTCACTGACATATTTCCAAAAGTAGAGATCAGATATGTTAACGATACTCTAATGATCGCGAATGAGGTTGTTACAGAACCTGTTTCATCAGAATACACGCACGAAATAGGTTCTAACGAGACGTAATATTCACAGTTTATTTCATCCGATTTTACGTAAATTGATAATTTCTGCCTCTTATGACATTATACTATCTCCAGCGATGTCGTTAATGTAAATGAATACACACGTGGAGGGGGGGGGGGTGGGGTGGGCTTTTGCAGCTCCTACGGTAGTGTTACGACCCGTGCAGTAAACTGTTTCAGAAGGCAACTGAATTATCTCGTTAGCGATCGCACCTCCAATATGTAATTCTAATTTCTGCTTACGAAGCTTTTATAGGCTGTAATGTGCTCTTAGGTGTCTTTACAACCAGGACATCAATCCTGTAGTAGTAATCTAAGAATTTCGGCGTCGATGCCTTCATCAGATACCAAAATGTTTTTTGCTTTATGTCCTAATGCTTTTACTGAAATATAGCGTATCCTGTCACTGTTTTTTCACGGAAGGTGTTAATAAACACCCCGCTTTCTTTACGAGTGTCCGAAGTAAATGCAAAAGTATTAACGAAGGTGATGGTAACACCCGATAAGAGGGCTGGAGGACAGCCCTCTAATGAACCGACAACACTCCGAAAAAAACGATACCAATTTATGAGCTGACTGCGAATGCTATGGCAGCAAAGAATATGGAATGACTTTTATTTCATGAGATATGGCGAAGTATACGTACATAAGCGAAAATTAGCTATATTCCGAGTCGCTTTTGTACATGTATTACACAAAGTGATAGACACGAGGGTCATTTCAAAAGTTCAGTACGCTGTAAGGCAGAACTGAAGAAAATAATTTATTTGGCAAAATATCTTTACTGGCCTTCAAAACAATCTCTGTTCTTGCTTATGACATCTTCCCAACGTTTTGACAACTCCTGTTATCCGATTAGGGCACCTTCACTACTGAGCTGTTTGACTGCTCGGGTCACCTCACAGAAAGCTTCATCAATTTCTCAATTAAGACAGTGACGGCCTTGCCAAGTTGGTAACACCGTTTGCCGCCTGAGCGCCGCAGCTAAGCAACCTTGTACCCGGCGAGTATTTGGATGGGTGACCGTTCAGGAAAAACCGGGTACCGTTGATTTTAAAGACCCACTAGTCACCGAAGTGGTGTCCAATTGAAAGACTTACAGCAGGCCGTTGTGCCTCGCGACATTTTTTTTCTCCATTGTGACGACTGATGTTTCGGTTCTTGCTCAAAATCTCTTATCCAGGCTACATCAAGTGCAACAATCCTTTTCAGCAACTGTCCTTCTTTTCGATAACATTGAAAGTTCTTTTGCGACTTGATTTCTGCTCGTCACTCAGACCATGCGGAACTCATCTGGCAACCATTTTTCTAATCTTGAACTTTACAAGCTGGCCGCGGTGGCCAAGCGGTTCTAGGCGCTTGAACCGCGCGACTGCTACGGTCGCAGGTTCTAATCCTGCCTCGGGCATGGATGTGTGTGATGTCCTTACGTTAGTTAAGTTTAAGGAGTTCTAAGTTCTAGGGAACTGATGACCTCAGATATTAAGTCCCATAGTGCCCAGAGACATTTGAACCGTTTTCTTAACTTTACAGTTATGATTCTGTAAACTGAAGTTACAGATATTCTGGCCTCATGTGCAGTTTCCTCATATGTTTTTCGTCAATCTGCTCTCAAAATATCATTAACAATAACCTGAGAGGGGCAGTGTAACAACCTTCCATTTCTTGCTTTGTCCTTTGTGCTTACCTAACCTTCACGGAAACGAGCAGACAACATGATACTGTCCTATGATCCACTACACTATTCTCACACGTGTCTCTCAAAGCATTATAAATTTCCGTTGGATTCTTTCCACGTAGGGATTCGATTTCGAGGTAGCAAAGCTGGTCACTACGTGTAATCCGACGTCGAGTCGGTTTCGGCTTCCATTTCAAGGCTGAAGTACCGGTACTAATGAATCAGCAAACACGTATATGACCGTCACGCCTAAAGTCTTGCTCGCAACTGGGATGGATTGGAAGATTATCACACCACCGTAATGGTAGCGCATGTGCAGGACTTTTGACATGATCCTCAGACACCATTTCATGAGACTGATTGATGACTGTATCTAACTTATTATCTTTTGTGTAAATGTAAACGTAGGCTACCGCGGCCGATGTTATAATCAAAAAAATTCTTCTGGGTTTGAGGCCGCATTGTCAACCATAAAATTTCGACGTTTCGGCGACTATTGGAAGACGCCTTCGTCAGCGTGTATTGCTAACTGCTGAATGAGCACTAGGTTGGTTACTTATTTACTATGGAGGAGTGCTGTCATTGGATATTGTCTTTTGTTTCCACCCTGTATTACATCGTCTTTCGAAATGTTCACCCTGCCGGTATTTCTGCGATTGTTGTTATATTGTTGTCCAACTACTGGTGTGTCACATTTTACACTTACAGACTTCCACTGTTTATTTGGCGCATCTGCTGCAATCGTCGAAGCCAGAGGTATCTAGAGATATTCCAACTGACGTGACGACGTACAAGAGCAACGATGACCCAGCCGTTACCGTGTTCATTCGGATCCTTGTTAGCCAGAGTGAAGTTCAGAACTGCACTTCAAAACACCGATGGCCCGTGCAAGATGACTTGGGCGCCTACGTAATTATTGGTCGTGATAGAAATATTGTCTATTGCTTTAAAAACTGTAAGACACAAACGCCTACTCCTCCTAAAATAATTACATAGGAGCCCAAGTCATCTTGCATGGGCCATCGGTGTTTTGCGGTGCAGTTTTGAACTTCACTGTCGCTAACAAGGATACGAATGAACACGGTAACGGCTGGGTCACCGTTGTTCTCGTACGTGGACCAAAAGTCGATAAAGTGAAAGGGCTAGATAATTTCAACGCACGTGATGTCATCGCTTATCGGACATTTCAGATTTGTGAAGTTTACAACAGAGATAAGGGTTCATCGAATTACATGTCGACTATGCCTTTGTTTCTCAGGACCAGGAATCATCTTAAAATAAATGAATCGGAATCTGTCTCAGTGTGTGTGAAAGGTGTTGACAACTGTAAAAAGATCGCACGCGTTGATGATCTGACTCATTTGTTATAGAAATTAAATAAAGTTCCCTTCCTTACCCTTAACCCTTATATATTAAAAAAACTACACATTGATCTTGCCAAAAGCCTCAAATATACAATATTCACTGGAGACTTTAACGATCGATATTTATATCCTGAAGGACATCAGTTTTGTGGGAATTAGTCCGTATTCTAAGACATGTTTCTGTGCCTGGCTTAATTCTCAATTAGTCGAGATTACCAAGGATGTAAATGGGAAAAAATGCCTGCTTGTCACAACAGAGGAAGGCAAATTAACTGCGATTATAAAAGCGGAAAGGATTATATTAAACAGGATTGCCATCTTTAATAAAAAGACCATTGGGGCGGTTGAGTAAAAAGAAATATAAAGAGGCCATGCACATAACTCAACTTTCAAGAAAAACGCAATGATGTTAAAAAAAAGCATACACGAAAGCGTCATTTGAGGATGTCACCAATATTAGAAAATTACAGTGGTTGTTTTAGCCGAAAAAGGTTCTTTCTCTTATTGCAAAGTAGCGGAGATTTCTAGGAAAATTGGACCACGTGCACTCGACGACGTGTGTCATTTGAATACAGGCAAAACCGTGATTCGGCAGACCACATTACACACCGCCAGGCTCCTACTGTTCACGTTCGATGAGTTGTAGCCCACTGAAGACTTGCAGCTTTACGTGCCTTACGAGGTGACTAACTCCATATGCTCATTGCATGCAGTTATCATCGCAATGTTCTCTCACTATCAGGTTTTATTGGTCCTTCATTCACTGCCTGCAACAATTATTATCAGATCTGGAAGCGATTTTGATTCACAAGCCGTGAAACGCGTCTCCAGTTCCTCTCGGTCAGGATCTTTTTCCGACAACAATTCTGCCGTGGTGTTTCGTGTTCTGCAATGCTTGTAGATACACTGAACAGTTTGTTGCTGAAAGACCAACAAATTCAGCAACGCCTTTCGTACCAGGGACGAACTCATCAACCGAGATTGCGGCTACAACCTCAGCAGGGCATGGGAACCAGCACTGAGTATAATTAAAAAGACGCACAGCAAAGGAAACGAACGGGCGACCAGGGCGGACGAGGCAAGTACACCGACACCACCACATACGCCGACGCCAGCGTCTCAGGGACCGCTGACGCGCGGACGCGGACGCGGACCGCGGAGAGAACGCCTCGCGAGGGGAGGGGATTTAAGACGGCCGCCCGCCCTCAGGCACGATGGGGCGCAGGAAGCCAAGAAGACGCCGACATCCGCCAACATCCCAATCCCAGACCTATCCACACCTCAGACATCCCAAAACTATCTTCAAACGAGTTAATCCCTCCGTCCATAACCCCAAAGGTCCAATAAGAGGAGAGGAACAAAAGGGTTCCGAGCCTCTAACACAAGAGGACGTCTGTTCTATCCGAAAACTGTTCCGTTCAGGAGCTCAGTTCGTCAGCGTACCTGACGATGGCGACATGTCTGATGGCCGAAATATTGTGCTCGTTGGACACTATGGACCGGCAGTACACCAGTGGACTGTTGGAGCAGTACCATAGTTTCTTCCTCATCTTTCATCCACAGTTTGTGTGACCAGGGCGTGCTGTTGTACAACTTCGATTTTTTCAGTCAAATATCCCAGGCTGATAGCGAGGCACGGGAATCCGAATTAGGAATGTGGAGCATGGAATTTCCAGTTCCAACATACGCTTGATGACCAAGGGAACCTCCACATATTTTGGTCGTTCTGGTGTATTACAACTATTTTAATTTATGTCTAGAACAATGTTGTCCACAGTCTTTTAACAAAATTAAAATTGTACGTGTGCGTGCGTGTTTGTTTGTTTGTTTGCGTGCGTGTGTGTGTGTGTGTGTGTGTGTGTGTGTGTGTGTTGCATGGGGGCTTAATTATATAGAATGCAAATAATTTTAATTTTAGTAGCTGAATGTCCGGCTACGAAGTCTCGTAACCGGTTGGCCCTGACTAGTATTAGTACGCAATCTGACTGCATAAAATAACAACCAAGAATGAAAGGAAATTTCCGTTAACACAATTAATTAATTAAGTCCCCAGCAACTATAAAGCTACGAAACAAAAACTACGAACAACAAAGCACAAATGTAACTGTTCCGTGTGTGGAAGTGTGATTCAACGTACACATCTGGCACGGTTCTTCCTCAAAAAGACAAGATATTTTAAATACCATTTACACTGAATTAATTAAATAAAACTGAAATACTATACTTGCACATAGAAACCAGAATTACACTCTAATACATGAACACAAGCCAGATGCTTTGTTGACTGAACCTGTGACCAAGAGGCATTATTGTTTAAGACATTTGAAATAAAAATTTATTACCTTCATACATATTGACTAAACATACACTCTGATCATTACAACATCCGCAATCGAACAGCTTCGGCTGTCTCGCCCATCAGAACAACTGCATACAACATGCTCACAACTAGTCACGGCTACATCGGAATTCCTACTGCCCACTTCTCAATATGCACTCTCCACGACGACTTCTCGACAAGCCCTCTCCACTACCACATCTCAACAAGCACTGCCAGTGGAGGCGGCTGAATAATACTCTTTGGCGCAATCTCTAGCGCTGTGACTCAGTGTAGCCACCTTTCAGTGTGTGTGTGTGTGTGTGTGTGTGTGTGTGTGTGTGTGTATGTGTGTTTAAACTGGTGTTCGTTTTGATACGATAATTATTATATACTACCTCTCAATTCAAGATCTCTTTTTCTCAATACATATTAATCTTATACGGACGAATAAGGTATCGTTAGAAATGATTTTTATCAGGTTCCTGGCACTGCATACTGATTTTGCGCTAGAGCTTACTACTTGTGGTAAATTTTAAGATAACAGACATTTTTAACTATCATATGGTTATCCAGCTTGGCACCTACTTTTTACGAAGCTAATTTATAATCACGAATAACTGACTCTTTTTTCGTATTTCCTTATTGCAAATACCCTTTTATTTCTTTTAATATAGTTATTAACTGGATAATTTATACACACCACTGTCAAAAATAATATCGGTGACCACAGCGGTAATCCAATGTCTCTGCCCGTCGTACAGGTTGACTCATCTAAACGAATATACATTCCAAAGCGACGAACATATTAACTGTCACTGTCGCCGTGAATTATGATTTACCTGTTGCTACTACGCCTATCGTGCTTAATGTAACTGAAAATGCTTGTCGACTTAAAATTATAAGTTACGTGGCGCTATTGACAATTCCAGATCTCTGCCCGTCGTACAAGCCGGGTCCAACATTTCGAATGGAGAAGACATTTTTGGACACATGTAAATGTATATACAAGGGTGTATCAGAAACTCATGATTATTATTACATGTTGTTTGGTCCATTTTTAAAAATGTTTTCTTTTCATTCTCACAACTACCCTTATACCAGCGACTACACTTATTTCAACCACTGTCATTATTTAAAACTATAAAAGTGCGAAAGTCTCGCACGGGTCTCCAGGTTATTACAAACGATAAACACGCGCATCTGCGAGGGAAAATAATCGAGGCGTTTCAATGTTCCCCTACTATGAGCAGTCTCATTCTGTTTTTTAAATCCATTATTATACAGTGGTTCCGATTTGACTAATTAAACTGTAAACGTTTTGAAAATGTATCATAGCTAAAAGATATAACTGTTTATGATCAGTACGATGAAGGAGAAACAACATCAAGGTCACTGGATGTCACAACGGGTAACTGATATCTGCAGCACTGCTATCTCCCCGGTGACATCAGAAGGTGCTGGTCAATGGCAGCGTATTAACTGGAAATGGCCTGTCTGTTAAATTTCTACCTACGTCGTCAACTCTTGACCACGCCTCTTTTGAAAGGTGACTGAATAAACGAACTTCCATTTGTAATGGAATGATACTGGTTGATTATCCAGTCCAAGTCTGCCCCTAGTATCTGAGTGGTCGCGCGACGGAATGTCATACCTAAAGGTCCGGGTTCGATTCCCGGGTGGGTCGGAGATTTTCTCCGCTCAGGAACTGGGTGTTTTGTTGTCCTTATCGTCATCATTTCATGCCCATCGACGCGCAAGTCGCCGAAGTGGCGTCAACTCGAAAGACTTGCACCCGGCTAACGATTTACCCGACTGGAGGCCCTAGCCACATGGCTAGACGTGTAGGTGATTTTCCTGCGTGTGTACACATTCCGTTAGTAAGATAAGGCGCAGGGCTTGACTTCATTTTGTGTGTCAGCCAGCACTCTCTCCACATTCCCTCCATTTCAAAAATGGTTCAAATGGCTCTGATCGCTATGGGACTTAACTTCTTAGGTCATCAGTCCCATAGAACTTAGAACTACTTAAACCTAACTAACCTAAGGACATCACACACATCCATGCCCGAGGCAGGATTCGAACCTGCGACCGTAGCGGTCGCGCGGTTCCAGACTGTAGCGCCTAGAACCGCTCGGCCACCCCGGCCGGCCCCTCGATTTCCTCAGATAAACTCCGCAAAGTATGAATATGTGGAAGAGTACGAATTTTTTACTGAGGGAAACAGACACACTCTTGGGGTGCACCGAGAGAGGTGGCGCAGTGGTTAGCACACTGGACTCGCATTGGGAAGGACGACGGTTCAATCCCGCGTCCGGCCATCCAGATTTAGGTTTTCCGTGATTTCTCTAAATAACTTCAGGCAAATGCCGGGATGTTTCCTTTGAAAGGGCACAGCCGATTTCCTTCCCTACGCTTTCCTAATCCGAGATTGTACTCCGTCTCTAATGACCTCGCTGTCGACGAAACGTTAAACGCTAATCTTCTCCTCCTTTTGGGTTGTGTATCGTAATACCAACCTTGCTAACCTCCTCCATAGAGGTCTAACAAAGTGCTTGTTTTTGAGTCAAGGCATCATGCTGGTTTTCTCTACACAACGTTGGTTGCGAGAACCATTCACACACTGGTTGTCGCAGTAGTCTGTCGTTGTCTGGCTCTTTTTGAGCGGTTGACAAGTTTGATTCTGTGCGAATCAAAGTGTTTACCATCTCTTCTTGCTAAACGCTAGATGTCCCTCCCCCACAAACTAAAAAAAAAGAAACGGGCGGCCGAAGCAACCTCCTGACTTTTTGGAAGCGACTCTCTGTGTCCTGCCGCCTAAGTGGTAAGACTTAATTAATGTTCCTTCGAATACATCTTACGAGGAGAACACGACAAGTGCCATAATCAGATTTATCAGAAACTTCGCTCAGTGGAAGACGACTCAAAATAAGCGAACACGTATTTCGATTTATCCGTAGATACTCGACCGTTTCTGAGACGACAGCGGTCAATGTTTTCGACGCAATTTACATGCCTTTTAGCATGCCACAAAATCAGCCGAAATGGTGGCACAGTGGCTACCGTCGCAGCCTTCCACTTTTGTGCCCCGTGTTCGAAACCCAGTTATTGTTTTTATTTTATATTATTTTATGTTTTTCATTTACCTACCCAAATCCGTAGAAGGCTACTACATTAATGTTTCTTATCAAGTTAGGGGATACAAGGGCGTAATATTATCTGTAAAATTACAACTGGCTTCCACAACAAATGTCATTAATTTATTTGACGTATGTGTGTATGGTATTTTCAGTGGTTACAATCTTCTTGCGTCCTCATATTCTTATATTTTATACTTACATCAATTCTTAGGTTAGTTCCTTATATGTTGGCTCTGAGCACTATGGGACTTAACATTTGAGGTCATCAGTCCCCTAGAACTTAGAACTACTTAAACCTAACTAACCTAAGGACATCACACACATCCATGCCCGAGGCAGGATTCGAACCTGCGACCGTAGCAGTCGCGCGGTTCCGGACTGAGCGCCTAGAACCGCTAGACCACCGCGGCCGGCCCTTATATGTTATTCTTGTGTTTATTCTTCAGAAAGATTTCGTGCATTCCCTTGGATGACACCGATCTTAGAAACGTTCGAAACATAGAAATTCCGAAAACCGCGAGCATCGGACGAAGGTAGATTTGCAACGGCCTCATTTCTTCGTATGGATCTCACTCGGGAACCAAACGTCGTTAACATTGCTGAAGGCTTCATTTGTTGGCAGTAACTACGCAGCAAAAACGCATAACGGATTACTGCACCGAAGAATGTCACTCGCAGTTGATTAGGAAACAATATACACTGTAGGAACTGAAAACAACTTGAGATAATTTTCCCACTTATTTATTGTTTTTCTTCTAATTAATTCACCAGACGTACAGTTAGTAGACGAATAAGGGCAGCGTTATTTCAGAAAGCATTGGAAAACATTCGAGCAGATGAATGAAAACATGTAAATAATAATCAGGTTCCGAACAGAGGACGAAGTGTAAAGCCATGACACTAGCCACTGTACCACCGATTCGGCGGAACTGTTTACTCGCTAAAAGACACACAAAGTTAATCGAAAACTTTGACCGTCGTCTTCTCGGAAACGTTCAAATGTCTACGGATACCCCCAGACAGGTGTTCGCTTCTTTTGGATCATCTTCCACTGTGCGAAATTTCTGGAAAATCGATTTATGGCACTTTCTGTGTCCTCCTCGTTAGCATATTGTTCTGGTTAAGGCAGATATGTTTTTGTTGTCATTTATGATGGGCTCATTTTATTTCTTTTACAGAATATTCTGGAGTGTTTTTCATTTCGTTTCGTTGAGTTTTTCAGTCAATTTTCATGAGTAATGTTGAACTGTGACTCTATTGGCTCACAGCGGAAGCGACCATGTGCAATCAGTCTTGTTCTCGATTTAATTGGATATCTACCGTGTTTGCTTAGTAATAATATCTTACGAATCCTCTAGAACAATAATACTGATTTAAATCACTTTTGTAATCTAAGCAGCTAAACATTTCCATGTGATAAAACATGTGTGCAGTATTTAGCTTCTACCTGTTTATTCGAGTTATTGCCTACAGCACACACTCATATTCTTTCAAGAATGAATTTTCACTCTGCAGCGGAGCGTACGCTGATATGAAACTTCCTGCCAGATTAGAACTGTGTATCGGACCAGGACTCAAATCTGGGACTTTGCTTTTTGCGCACAAGTGCTCAGCCTGATGAGCTATCCAAGCACGACGCAAAACCCTTCCTCAGAGCCGCACGTCATCTCCTACCTTCCGTAACTTCACAGAAGCTTGGAAACTCCCCAGCATTCAAGTTTCTCAGTTCAGTCGCTATTTCCTAGAAAGTACTGTAGATCACGTGCAGTATACTGGTCGAGCCTTTCCACCGGAGACTAATTGAGATGATCCTAATTAAGGTGATCCTTTCTCGGATTACCGTAGTGAATCGTCGCTTTGGGTTTCCTCCTACTTGTACTATGTGGAGCTCTCGTAGGTGATGTTCCCACAAGCAGATCCGGTAGTGCACTGGATTCTTTAGAAGATGCCAGCAAGCGACCAGTGATGTTACTGAATCTTCTAGTTTACCGCACAGCAGTATTACCGTAAGAAGCCCTGTTGACCCATAGGCTCTTCCTAGTACCAGTTATATTAAAAGATGACTTTAGTCATTAATATTTAACAAAATGGGTGCTTCGCATCAGAAGCTGTATTGGTTCCCTAATGTCGAGTGAGATACGTTATCAAGGCTCGCGTTTCCCTTCCCACTCTCATGATTCACCATCATGCCATAGCGCCCGGTTGCCACCTGTGCCCCAGAGGAAACTGGCTTCCTGCTCACTTCTGGCTCAATCTGCCTGCATAATCTGGAGAATTGACGTCGGCTATCTGCCGAGTTTCACTAAAGGTAAAATTTGGGAAAATAAATACTCCTCTAAACAAGGGACACCTCACAATCTATACTGCATAATTTGCAGGACTGTGACTTTCGGAAGAAAGTGTATAGCGGGGACATGGATTAATCACAGGTGGGCGGACGGATGTGTATGAGAAGTCCTGGTCCAGCACACAATTTTATTCTGTTAGAAATTTCACTCACGTTCTTGCCGAATCAGGTCACGGAATCTGGGATTTGTTTTTCCATGTTGAGGTGTGACTATCTGTGCAACTTCACTGTGATGTGTCAATGAAGTAACAGTATTGTAAATTTAGGCGATTCCATTGCGTAGATTACTTAATTCTAGACAGATTGATCCTCAGTTTGAATAATATTTCTCGAGCAGAATAACGGTAATGTAATTTATCACTTCTAGTGGAAAGGCCTTCCCTTCGACCTTGGGACCTCTTTGGCTCCCATGTGTGGTTTCAATGGTGGTGGAATAAACTATTTCCTTCACTTGTTAAGGTATGCGTATTTACATTTACATATCGATGCAGGATTATCCTCCTCTTGTGTAGTTTCCAGATTTTTCTTGTCCCTGCCTTTGACTTAATTACTCTAGTTTCCCTTGCAATCTTCGCTCCAAACATGATTGTTGTATACGTAAGATACTGTAACTTCACTGGTGAGTCTATGTTAGTTCACATATTTGATGTGGAATGGAAACCACAATAACAACTTGCTAGTATCCGCGATAATTGCCTTGTAAACATTCCGCCTCATCTAATACTACCCTTCCCTGTAATTTTTCCCCTCAATAGCTACAGAGAAGGCACATTAGATTTAGTGTAATGATTAGTAAAATTTATAGCGTACGTGTCATCCACCATGTTTCTGCGTAGTCGAACCGCATCACAGAGAGCATACCGGTGCGCTAATTAAAATCAGAATTAGTTACAAACTCGTCCCCATCGGTGGCGCTGCACATATGGTGGTCGGTGGTGCGACACATCTTATGTAAACTGCTTGTTTTCTCTCTTCAGTGAGGAAGGGAAAGTAATAAAGCCCATGCTATATGGCAACTTGATTGTTTACTCCACATAGAATTCGTTTATTGATTTCTAAGAGCAACCTTTCTATCAAAAAGGAAACGACAGGTAAATTGCACTTGACAATACCCTACCACGATTTTGACTGAAATTCGAGAGAGTAACGAGCTTGCACAATGAGCACGTGCATCTGAATGGGCGAAGTAGGAGGGGCGTTTGAAAAGTCCGTGCAAAAATAAAAACTACTAACGTATTTGGGGTAAGACTTTTTTATTTTTCGACGTAGTCTCCTTTTAGACTTATACACTTCGTCCAACGCTGTTCTAATTTGTTGATCCCTTCCGAATAATAGAAATTGTCCAAGTCTGCAAAACAGCTGTTACTTGCTGCTCCTCGTTTGAATAAAATCTTTGTCCCGGCAGCCATTTCTTCAAATTGGGGAACAAATAGTAATCTGAGGGAGTCAAGTCTGGAGACTAGGGGGGATGTGAAACGAGTTGGACTCCCATCTCCATTAATTTTGCGACCACAACTGCTAAGGTGTGTGCTGGTGCATTATCGTGATGGAAAGGACTTTTTTGCGGTCCAATCGCCGGAGTTTTTCTTGCAGCTCGGTTTTCAAACGGTCCAATAACGATGAATAATATGCACCTGTAATAGTTTTACCCCTTTCCAGACAAGCGATGAGGATTATTCCTTGCGAATCCCAAAGGACAGTCGCCATAACCTTTCCGGCCGAAGGAATGGTCTTCGCCTTTTTTGGTGCGAATTCTCCCTTGGTAACTCATTATTCAGATTGTTGTCTGGTCTCACGAGTATAGTAATGTATCCATGTTTCATCCACAGTGACGAAACGACGCTTAAACTCTTGTGGATACCTTTATAGTCGTCGATAATTGCGAAAGTGTTGCCGGTACAGGATTTTGTGCACGAACGGACCTCTCAATTATATCCCGCAAATGTTCGATGGACTCATTCCGGGCGATCTGGGTGGCCAAATCATTCGCTCGAATTCTCCAGAATGTTCTTCAAACTAATCACGAACAACTGTGGCTCGGTGACATGGCGCATAGTCATCCATAAAAATTCCATCGTTGTTTGGGAACATGAAGCCCATGAATGGCTGCAAGTGGTCTCCCATTAGCTGAACATAAGTATTTCCAGTCAGTGGAACATTCTATGTTAGCAAAGCCCACAACTTTAGGGAGCTACCACCATTTTGGACAGGGCCTTGCAAACAACTTGGGCGCATAGCTTCGTGGGGTATGTGCAACCCTCGAACGTTACCACCAGCTCTTACCATCTCAAAACCATGAAGTAATCAGTGCTGTCGACAAGGGATCTCAAATCGATTCCAATCAAATTGTGTGCATATGGAGTATCGTCTCAGTTGTGTGACTCGATCCGTGATTTCCTCTCAGAGAGGTCACAGTTCGTAGTGATAGACGGTAAATCATCGAGTAGAACAGAAGTGATGTCTGGCGTTCCGGAAGGTAGTGTCATAGGCCCTCTGCTATTCCTGATTTACATTAGTGATCTAGGTGATAACCTGAACAACCCCCTTAGATTGTTTGCAGATGATGCTGTAATTTACCGTCTAGTAAAATCATCAGACGATCAATTCCAATTACAAAATGATCTAGAGAGAACTTCTGTCTGGTGCGAAAACTGGCAATTGGCACTAAACAAAGAAAATTGCGAGGTCATTCTCATGGGTACTAAAAGAAATCCGATAAATTTTGGGTATACGACAAATCGCACAAATCTAAGGGCTGTCAATTCGACTAAATACCTAGGAATTACAATTATGAGCAACTTAAATTGGAAAGACCACATAGATAATATTGTGGGGGAGGCGAAACAAAGACTGCGCTTTGTTGGCAGAACAGTTAGAAAATGCGACAAACCTACTAAAGAGACTGCCTACATTACACTTGTCCGTCCTCTGCTGGAATATTGCTACACGATATGGGATCCTTACCAGGTAGGATTGACGGAGGACATCGAGAAAAGTGTAAAGAACGGCAGCCCGTTTCGTGTTATCGCGCAATAGGGATGAGAATGTCACTGATATGATACGCGAGTTGGGGTGGCAATCACTGAGACAAAGGCGGTTTTCTTTGCAGCGAGACCTATTTACGAAATTGCAATCACCAACTTTCTCTTCCGAATGCGAAAATATCGTGTACGTAGGGAGAAATGATCATCATAATAAAATAAGAGAAATCAGAGCTCGAACGGAAAGATTTAGGTGTTCCTTTTTCCCACGCGCCATTCGAGAGTGGAATGGTGGAGTAGTAGTATGAAAATGGTTCGATGAGCCCTCTGCCAGGCACTTAAGTGTGAATTGCAGACTAACCATGTAGATGTAGATGTAGAAATCGGGACTTGTCTGAACAGGCCACGCTTTTTCTGTCGGCTGGGGTCCAGTCGATATGGTCATGAGCCCAGAAGAGGCGCTGGAGGTAATGCACTGTTATCAAAGGCATCTGCGTCTGTCGTGAGCTACTGCATACGGTTAACGCCACATTTCGCCGCACTGCCCTAAGAGATACGTTCGTCGTACTTCTCACATTGATTTCTGCGGTTATTTCACGCAGTTTTGTTGTCTGTTAGCCCTGACAGCGCTACGCAAACGCCGCTGCCTCGGTGGCTAAGTGAAGACGTCGGCCACTGCGTTGTACGTGGTGACAGCTAATGCCTGAAACTTCGTATTCTCGGCACGCTGTGGTTATCGGGATATTGAATTCCGTAACGACTTCCGAAATGGAATGTCCCAAGCGTGTAGCTCCAACTAACACCCCGAGTTTTAAAGTCTGTTAATTCACCTCGTGTGGCCGTAATGACGTCGAAAACCTTTTCACATGAATTGCCTGAGGAGGGCCTACAAATAACACCTCCGCCCATGTGCTGCCCTTTTATACCTTGTGTACGCGATACGACTGCCATCTATATATGTGCATATCGCTATCTGATAACGTTTGTCACTTCATTGTTTAGAAAACCAAACGTGTATTACAGACCACTTAACGCTATGCCGTCCAGCGACACCGCAGTGGTGTCGTGCGCGAAGTAGCGGTCAACGGCCGGCGACACCACAGTGGTGTCGTGAGCATAATATAGCGCAGTGGCCGGCGACACCACAGTCGTGTCGTGAGCATAGTATCACGCAGTGGCCGGCGACAGCACTTTCGTGTCTTTTGCATTCTGTTCCTGTTTTGTTTAGGTAACAATAAGTTACACACGACAATATGTTTTTTGTTTTTATAAGTACTTGTGCCCTTTCATCATGTCGCACGAAAGAGACCATAGGATTATTTACGATGAATGCGTAGACGTCTTGTCTGACGTTCCGGACGACTTGGCCAATTGGGAAGAAGACATTGGATATCAACAAAATGAAAGTGGAGCAAAATCGTAGGAAGATAATGAAATACGTCCAAGAAGAATTAGATGAACGCTACGGCTGCCAACGGATTCGGCTGAATCAGACGAAGAAGACGGTGCAGTGGTCAGACTTTGATTTACCGAGGACCAATAATAAATTTGAAGGATCCCCGGGTCCAAACATATTTCCCAAAGATACATAGAGCGTCGAGGATATCGTAGAATTATATACTGGGAACGACGTAATTGAATATATTAGCAACGAAACCAACAAGTACTAAAGTCAAAATTGCTATAGAAGGAAACTGGATCAAGAAAATTGCCAAATCTGTCGACGGTACAGGACCCGAACTTAGAAAATGGTTTGGGCTTGCTATCCTTATGGGAATTGTAAAAAAAGCATGGATCGATGATTTTGGTCAACAAATACGTTGACAGACTCACCGATATTTCGCAAAACGATGTCCTGCAACCGATTCAGACAAATATTATCATTTTTACATTTTTCCGACAGCAATAATAAACCGGATAATGCCGACCGGCTTGTCAAATAGCAACTCGTAACCAATTATTTTTCCAGATAGTTTAAAGAAGCGTTTAATCTAAGTGAAAACATCTCAAATTGAATAATGATACCGTGGAGAGGACGGTTGAATTTTAAAGTTTACTATCCGGCTCATTCGGATACTGTGTGATTCGAGTACGGGATAAATTTCCTCATTCAAGATATATTCCGGCGCTGGACAGCCTTTAGTAAAAACAGTGATGGAACTATTGACACCTTGTGATTAAAAGTGGCATCAATTCCGCATGGATGATTATTATAACTGTGTAGAACTTGCAGAGAAGTTACTTGAAAAGAAAATTCGAGTTTGTGGAACGATACGGCAAAACAGAGGGTTTCAGGAAAATTAAAGTGGGCAAAAGTCAATGTGTTTGAGGCTTGTCATCAACGGAAAGGTGACAAGCGGCCGGCGACAAGCCAAGTAATCCGAACTAGTGCTACCGGCGCCGAGCGAATAAATTTATATGATACGTGCGGACGGCAAAGTGTTAAGATACCTCACAGATGAAAGAAGTGAAACATGTATGGCAAAAAACAAACAACCTTCCCTTTGGTTGCAAAGACATAGCATACCTCCATGAATAAAAAATTTATCGTCAAATCGTTTCTTGGTGTAATAACTTCGTAAAATTCGTATCTCATAAGTCGATCTATAGTAAAAAATGTATTGCATGTACTTCATGTTTCTGCTTTCTTTCCATCTAGGAAAAAAATCACACATAGGGGTGTTGCGAAAGTTCGAAACGTACTTTGGTGTGCCCTAAAGGAAAAAAAAGCTCGAGAAACGCGATGTTACGTGGCGTAGCATGACGTATCCGAGAGAGTATCGCCGCCTTTTAAGCCCCTCGCGGAGAAGGTCAAAAGCATCGAGGGCGCGCGGCGTCCTTTCGGCTGCAAAGGAAAGGCCCGTTGTCCACCTGTCGGAGGTAATCCCGGTTTATAGCCAGGCACGTTTGTGTGGTGTGTGTGTGTGTGTGTGTGTGTGTGTGTGTGTGTGTATGTGTGCGCGCCCGCGGGCAACGACCTCTTTCAGCTTCAACTGCTTGCTGTGCACTACGCACAACTTGCGCAAAAGTAGGTGAGATACATTATAGAGTAGCTGTCTGCGACATGCACCCTTAACCAACTGCTGAAAACTCTCTTGGCAATCTTTTTAAGCCGCGTGGTATCGACCTACGTTAAGTTTTTGGCATGTAATTCAAGCTTCCATCCAGTAGCTTCTCAAAGCCACAACTCCCGTGGCTACATGTACCTTGAGGCCGTTATTTTGTCCGTAGTTACAGGTCAGCAGCTTCGTTTGATGTCTGAGATGTTATTGCCGACATGATAACAATCAAAAAAATTTTGTGGTGTTAATTGTCATTCAGCACAAAATGAAGGACTTGTCTGTTCCACTTTAATGTGGCCGTTATCAGTGTTGCCACCATACAGTTATTCGGAGATGAATATAAGCGGTCCCAGCTGAGGCTGTGAAACCAAACCACCACCTGTTGCTACCGTCATACTCCTAGCAACTGCCGAAGGTAACTGACAAACTAGACAAACTAGCCACCTACATCTACATCTAAATCCACGTGATTACTCTGAAGCTGTCCGCCCCGATAGCTGAGTGATGCCGGCACGGTAGCTCAGCGTGTTCGGTCAGAGGGTTAGTTGCTCTCTGTAATACAAAAACTGAGTTAATCGATCAACGACGAACTTGAACGGGTGTCTTACGACGACGTCCGCCCCGAGCAGATGCAACGAACAACCTGAGATTAAAAAAAAAAGTGGTCAGCGTGGCGGATTATCGTCCTACGGGCCCGGGTTCGATTCACGGCTGGTTCGAAGATTTTCTCCTCTCAGGGACTAGGTGTTGTGTTGTCTTCATCAACATTTCATCCCCATCCAGCGCGCAGGTCGCCCAATGTGGCGTCGAATGTAACAAGACCTGCACCAAGGCGGCCGGACCTGCCCCGCAAGGGGCCTCCCGGCCAATGACGCCAAACGCTCATCCATTTCCATTCTGCAGTTAACACTTAAAGTCTTTGCCAGAGGGTTCATAGGACTACTTTCAGACTGTTTGTCGGGTCATTTCTCCCTATGTAGGTGGGAGTCAAAGAAATATTTTGGAATTTGGAGGAGTAAATAGGTGATTGAAAATGTGACAAAATCTTACCAACGAAAACACCCTTTGTTTTAAAGATTGCTACCCGAACTTGCTTACCATATCTGTGACATTGTCTCCTCTATTTCTCTGAGGCACCTTCGTTTATTATGGTGGCTTCTGACGTCGTTGTTACGGTGTTAACCAAGCTCTACGTCAGAAGTACAGAGCACCAATGACATTAAATTTTTATTTGTAAATTTCACTGACACTGGAGGCCAATTTTTAACACGATTCGGTGGATCAAAAAAATGTTCGAGGATCCTTATTGACTGCCGGCTCTGCGTGCACGCGGATGATGTTTATAATGAGGAATTTGGTGGTCTAGTACTAAAGCGCATGCCCTGAAAACGAGCGGCCACGGGATCGCATCTCGATCGGACCTCGGAAATCTTCAGTTTGCCTTTAATCTAGCCTTCACATCTCACCGATGTGGCGGGTCAGCATGAACGACACGTACTTCGGATTCTACATTAAACAGTAGGTTCAAAAAAAATGGCTCTGAGCACTATGGGACTTAACATCTTAGGTCATCAGTCCCCTAGAACATAGAACTAGTTAAACCTAACTAACCTAAGGACATCACACACATCCATGCCCGAGGCAGGATTCGAACCTGCGACCGTAGCAGTCACGCGGTTCCGGACTGCGCGCCTAGAACCACGAGACCACCGTGGCCGGCACAGTAGGTTCCCCTTTCCTGGATGGATAACTGTGGTAGATTAGGGAGACCAATTCGAAGCCTTATACCCGGCAATTGAGCCACACAATATGTTTATAATATGTTCGTTGAACCGGGCTGGCAGGAGGATAGAAGGGCTAAAAACATACAAAAAAATTAAAAAAAATGCTAAAATAAAAACCAAACAGACTGTGGTTGATATGCAATGCAAATGATTACATTTGATTTGTCGATTATAATTTTGGAAGGCAAATTATTTTCTAAGTTATCAATACATTTTATCGACGTTTTCGGTAATTAAAACAATGCTTTTTAGATTAAAGAAGTTTTATGTATCGTGGAATTTTGACGACGTATGGCGACTTTGATACCTGATTTGCTTCGGAACAGTTTTTAAAGAATATGTCGAAAAGTAAGTTTCGCAATCCCCTCGTATCAGGTTTGGTGGAAAATGGTCCTCCGAAAACCTATACCTCACCGCAAATAAGAGGTGGAACTGACTTCCAATTGGTGTTGGTGATTGATTATGAACAGAAAACCAAATGTGAGAACTTGAATCACGTAATGAAAGTCGATAAATTAAATATACATCAAAGTACTGATGTTTAAAGAAACAAATGATTTGAAGCTATTTTATGTTCTAGCCGGAAGTGTCGGTTATGTTACCTCAGAAACGGCTTCTATTACGTGCAAACTTGGCTTGTTAGTATCAAAGGGCCTCCTGTCTGGAGTAACAGATTAGATGTATATTCTGTTCTTTCAGACTGCCGTAGGTAGACAAAAAGAATGAAGAATTCAAAAGAATTATTCCACATGTGAACCTTAAAGAATAATTGGGGGGTACTCGAAACGTATGCAGTGTGTATTTACCGGTAAAAAATCCTTCTGTTCCGCGCAGCCGATCTGTGCCACCGCCAATGAATTAATTTTGTAGCACCTATCGATTCTTGATTGGCATTATACCTATACAATAACCGTTGCTGTTTAGTTTCAGTCTTTCGTTTTCTGAGTAACGCACGTAGTGTTACGTAACAAACTGTAATCATTAATGTACAAGAAGTGTTGGGTAAAAATACTACTAAATGTCAGATGACTTATGTGACTTTTGAAATAAAGATCATCACTTAAGATCTTTCATCATCTGCTGACTAGAAATTGCCTCCGTATACAGGGTGTCCCAGAAGGAGAGGTCAGTGCTCTGGGATATGACAGGAATGATTATTTGAAATAAAAAACTTCGTATGGACACGTACCCCATTTCGAATGATTTCCGAAACAGCCTTTAACTCACGAAGCGACTTTTGCGTAACATACACTTCGAGGTGTGGTCTCTGGGACCACTATGTGTAAACTGAGTTTTAAGGCGTAATTCATTTAAAAAATTTAATGCACGATGAATAACATTTATGCTTAGAATTATTTAAGTATTGTTTCAGTACGCCTAGTTGATTTAATTGCACTAAATAAAACCTGTATTTTACTTTTTATCACCAAAAAACTCTTACTTTTGTGTTGCGTTTTCAATAGTACACATAAACGAACTCTTAAAGAACTGAATTTTACTTTCTGAAATTTTATAGTGCAGGATGTACATTAAGTCCGAGAACACTTTCAATTATTTATTGGGCAAGAACTAAATATTGTACAGATCTGAAAGTTCTTCTTACAAACATTCGATATGCGAACCATGAGTGACCTGGCAGATGTCCATACGGTAATAGAATTCTTGCCATACCCGTCCCAGCACGGCATCGTCGACTGTGGCAGTCGCTTCCCGTATTCTCTCCCGGAGCTCTGCTACATCACGTGGTAGAGGCGGTACATACACCAGATCTTTAATCTGCCCCCACAGAAAAAAGTCACACGGAGTGAGATCTGATGATCGGGGAAGCCATATCATGAAACAGCTGTCCCATTCTGTAGCACTGCCGATCCATCGATGCGGCAGCTCCGTGTTCAGGTACCCAAGAACTTCTTCCAATTTGAATGGTTTCATGGACAGCTTCTGCCGCAGGACTTTCCACCCTGTCATTGGAGTCATTACGCGTTCAGGGGGTGCACGTCGCACCGATTTCTTTGGACTCCTTAATGAGTGTCTTTCGTACGCGCTCCACATTCACTTCACTACCACTCGGACGTCCGCTTCTCTTTGCCGGGCACAAGCAACCCGTCGTAACGAATTTGTTGCGCCAGTGATAAATGGCCTTCCTTGTTGGTGGCTTCTTACCGTACTTGGTTCTAAATATCCGCTGAACAACTGAAGCACACTTGCTTTTATAGAACTCAAACACACAGAAAGCTCGCTCCGCAACTGAACTCTCCATGTTTGCGACTACCGCTGACTATCGGCAAATTACCAAACTACGCTGTGGCGGTATACACACAAAAAAAAAAAAAAAACTTTCAGGGTTTCTCTTCAACATGACATATGTATGATATCTATACAATGTTTGGTTCTTGTGCAATAAATAACTGAAAGTGTTCCCGAACTTTATGTACACCCTGTATTTCTGTAGCAAGTAAATATTGACATAACACTAAATTCCTGGGTTTAAACTTGCGCATAACACTGAACTCTCTATTCACAAAAATGAAGTCTGCAAAATTTATATTAAATGCTGAGATCTACATGCTCCTTTACCACGCCTCATAACGCATTTGATTTTAATTAACACTTGAAGTATCTTATTCGAGAAACAGTAAGGTCCTCATCACCACTGCCCTGACGTTCTTCCTCTGAACAGTCCTCTTGTTCTCTAGCAGAATTGTGATCACTGGCTATTGAAAAATCGTTGTCTTTTTCGTCTATTTCTTGTTATATATCACTGACATCATCCTTATCCACCGACTAAGAATTTCGTCAAGCTTAGAATGTGTAAAAGTGACACGTTCCTGTGAACACTTTTTATTCTTTGTTGATGACGTAATTCACGAGAAGGCCGGTCGATGTGGCAGAGCTGCTCTACGCGCTACAGTCTGGAATCGCTCGACCGCTACGGTCGCAGGTTCGAATCCTGCCTCGGGCATGGATGTGTGTGATGTCCTTAGGTTAGTTAGGTTTAAGTACTTATAAGTTATAAAGGACTGATGACCTCAGCAGTTAAGTCCCATAGTCCTCAGAGCCCAATTCACGAGAAGCGGTCTAGGAGGTCCCAACACATTTCAACAACAAACAAATAAGGCTATAATGCAACTGACAATAAAACATTGTATAGGTGGCGATTTGAAGAGGGTGGGAGGGATGTAGAAACATTCCGATAGAACTGGCTTCGGAAATTTAGTTCGAAAATTCTCGCGCGATCTGATAGACCACAACTCGTGAGTGAGCGATAGAACAAATTCAATGTACGTTGTTATTTACGTTCATTGTTACTGAATACGTTGTCAGCATTACATCTACATACACGTACAACAGGTGTCAAAAATTACAACATGCATTTTACGAAACACCAATTGAAAAATTACGTATTTGTAACACGTTCACCTCCAAGCAACATTGTACACGCCATATTGCAGCTGCTTTACAGTTCACAAAAAATGACTGAATGTCCTCCTGTCTAATTCAAACCAATTGTGCACTCTTGAGAGAACACGTTTTGTTGCTTGTCTGAGTGCCTATGCACGTTCCGTAATAGGGGGGAAGGGGGGGGGGGAGGGAAGGGACAGCAGCAGCTATGATGCGACTGAAGCAGTTCGTCTCTCGTATTCAGCTTTCGTTTGTTCCTACGCCACAGATTGCATCCAACCCCATGTTAAAAAATCTAATGACGCAAAGGCTGGCCAGTTAACTGTACTACCACAATCAAGCAGCATTTAGGGTAAGGGCGGTTGGGATAATTCTTCACACGTCTGGTAAAATACGAAGGGGCTCCGTCGTACTGGGCGTACACTGCATTACGCGTGGCCAAAGGAACAACCATAAGGAGTTCAACAAATGAATTTTCCATAAAACTAGTTATGTCCCGTCATTTGCTTTTCTAAAAGATTGGTCAAATCAACATGTTACCGATAATGTCGCACCAAACATTGGTGAAAACTGAACTTGGTAATTGGTTTCCACACTAACGGGCTGATTTTCCTGCGACCATCTATGATTATTATGTGAGCTGTCAACTCCATTCCGTGTCAACACGTATTTATCTTTGAACAGTATTAATGGAAGCAAATAACGATTGTCATCTAATGGGTAGCATAATTCAAGTGATGAGGCAATGTTGACAAACAGTAGATTGTGGGCATGCTGTATGTGAAATGTGTATAAGTTTTGCACATGTAATGTTCGCCATAGACGTGTTCATGGGATACGCGCAGAAAGTCGCTGTGTGCTGGTATGAGGTCTACGCTGCACAATTTCATAAATGTTTTGTTGTTCCTGCACAGGTTGCACTACACATTCCGAAGAAAAATTGGAACTTGGAAGAATAGCTGTTTCAATCTGTGTGTTGAAAACTCTGGAAAACACCCTATGGTCAGGAATTCGACGTGTAGGAAATCGTCGATGGTATTCTTCGACAGCAGCAGGAAGACTATCGTCACAGAAGCCGTAAACATACGCCATATTTGCAATTTCTTCATTAGTGTTGATGTGTGGCATTTTAGCCAGCGCATGTACTAACACAGTTAACCGATGCTTCCGTCTGATACACTCTCAGTCCTTCGCACTTCCTCACTCACAACGCACTATGCGCGTTTAACGTGCTAGTTTAATAGCAGAAAGACATCCCAACCAAAGAGGTATAAAGCAACGAGGTAGGTTGTGCTAAAGCGAAACGTCAAAGAGGTTGAGTCGATAAGACACATACGTACGCGCTACTAGACCAAAAACTAATGTACATTAAATGCGTCCTACCTCGGAAACCATTCGGAATAAGGCATCTGCCCATATGAAGTTTTTTTTGCTTCAAATGAGCGTTTCTGTCATATCCCTGAATATTGACCATTTCTTCTAGGATACTCTGGATACTGATCTCAAAAACCAGGCACTTGGTAAATTTGTTCAAGAAGTCAGTTAGCAAAAGATGAAGGGGAAGACTCGGGAGTACATAACTAAATGAAATTAAAACAGTAAGCAACAGGGTGGGCGTGAATAATTAGCAAGGAGTAGCACAAGACAGAAGAATGTGGAGGTAAGATAACAGATCGGGACGAGACCTTCGAGTCCCTTAGAAGGCAAGAAGAAGACGAAGAAGTAGAAATAAACGTTTTTCATCAAACAAAAAAACTGACGTTTTAAAAGATGATTTTATTGTTGCAAGTTTCTAGTTGATTAATTAAGCATTCATTGTCATTTGGTTAGCGATAAATTAGCATTTTCAGCGGCGTCATCTTGCTAACTTTCGTGTGCGCAGAACATTGCGTCGTAAATCATATTGACGATTTTCCATTAGCTGCTCAGAGAAGGATGATTCTATCTTTTGTCGACTCCAGCTCTTATTTAGTTAAGACAGCATAACTGTCACAAATGTGCCTGACTGATCCACATACAATTTTTCACAGCGCCCGCAGATTCAAAACACTTTGCTTCAAAAATTTAATGGTAATTTTACTCTTGAGTAAAATCCCAGTAGTGTTAATTTTATTACAAAATCCAGATCTGCATTTTCGGGATTTTAGTATTTTTGCGAGAATCTCTTTAACCTTGCCAGTATGTGGACTGGTGAACCAGTTTTCGTTGCAACTGATCGATTAGTGTACAGCATGTGAAAGGAATTTTACACTACATAATATTTTGCCGAATGCCAAGGAAGTTATTATCATGTGTGCCAAGCAAGGACGGAGAATTCAATTATGTAGTGAGTAATTTTAATAATTAATGCTATTTCGAGTGCTTGAACGCCAAAGTAAATTACGTAAAATCTGTTGACAACTTCCCAGCAATTTACATCTGTTAAATTAAGGTGTATAGTAAATGAATTATTTCCCAAGTGTATACACTCCACGCTGTTACGATGAGGAAAATTATTTGTTTGTTATTATATAAAAAGTAGACACTTATTTTTTCGTGGCTTTGACGTCTGAAAGTCAAAAGCAAATAATTTAATGTCTTGCGATAAGTCTGACGTCTTGTAATGGGGATATAGAAATCTGCAATCTAAATATGTTCATAATAATTAACTACCTTCATAAACTGTACTTATGTGACACGAAGTTAGTGGACTAAAGCACATGTTTTTGCTGTGTTACGTATCATGAATTTCATAATCTCTGACACGTTTGGATGTTGACATATCAGAACATGTTGAGCGCTGTTGTGATATAGCGACTATTTTTATAAACTTAATCACTCTGATGGACGTTTTGTCTTTACTCATGAATATTTACATACTAAACACTTGCATATTTGAACAACAACCCGCTACTTCGTTTCAGATGCTTTCTAAATAAAATACATCAATCAAAAATAACATTTCCTGTGCTTCACATTAACTGAAACGTTCTGTTTTATTCGGGGCGCATTTGAAATGAGATAACGGATAGGTATTCAAATTCGTAAGCTTTTGGAAAGTGTTTGGTACGTAAATGATCAAGAAATGAACGACCTGTAGTAACCAGACTTGGGTGCGAAACACTGTACATATTCGTTTATTAATTACACCAAAGATCTTGACACTTGAAAGTGGCCAATTAGCTTAAATTCCTGACTAGGCGCTCACAGGTAAAATTTGAGCTGGTCTGAAATCGATTAAGAGACATAGGTGTACATTAGATTCGTGTCTGCGATACTGGAAAGTAGATTGGAAGAATATCTGCTCCAACAAATAGTAAAACTAGTACGACGAAAATGAAATTTTAAGAAAAGTATGTAAAACACGAGATAACAGTTGGTAAGTAGTGATGCTGGTTGACTACATAAAGTGGCGGAAAAGTGAAAGAATTACGTCTGGTAAACGTCATCTTATCGTAGCCTGCAGGAAAACTAGCGGAGACGCAATGAAATATAAACGAAAAGAACAAAATGTGCAAATAAATGTAAGCTTTGCTCTTACGGCCCAGTCAAATCATCACCTCGGAAATCGCTAGAGATTCCGTAAACAACGTACGCCACATCACATACTATCACTGCAAGTCGAAGGAACTGAATTTTTTTACGAAATTCTGTCCGAATAAATCCTATTTAGTTCATATTCTCACCACAAAAGGCGCTATAATGCGACGCTTCGAAACTAGTTCGTAGATTGTCCGGAAGAGGCGCTACCACAGTGTTTGTTAATCGTTGCCAGCTTTCCTACCGTCTGGTCTAATAGCAGATTCCAAGACAATGTCTTAATCTTCGTTGATCCATTATGGACCGTGGGACAACGGCTGGCATGTATTTCTTGATGCAATAATTTACCAACAGCCATATGTATTGTAGATAATTATTTTATGAACTTCTTAGGTGCTACCAGTTTCGGCATTGCATTGATGCCACCTTCGTGCCCCACATGTCGTAGTCGTAAAATCCATAGAGTCTGTGTCGCCTGGCCACCAAGAGCTGTCGCATAACTATTTGATTCACGGATCCAGTTATATGGCTCCTTCTGTGTATAGCGATTTTACGAGTATGACGTGTGGGGCCTGAAGATGCCATCAATGTAATGCCGAAACTGGTAGCACCTAAGAAGTTCATAAAATAAATCTCTTCAATACATTCGGCTGTTATTGCCTCAAGAAATCCAAGACAATGAGTGCGAAAATCCACAGTATTTGTGCAAATTCGCTACTACTGCGCTACCAAGCGGCTAGCTTGCACAAACGCACTTAGAAATGGTTGTGTGTTGTATATTTGGAATGGAAAAACTCGGCCCAGTGGAATTTATTTTGCCGCTATAAATTGTAGCAGCAAATAGAAATATAATCCGGTAATACCACTGTTTCGCTTTCAAAAGGATGCAGAGACTAAGTGAAAGAAGATAGATTATCAAATGCTTGTTTTAGTATAGTCAGACGTTTTAGGTATACGAGACAGTTTTTAACATTTCCATTCACACAAAGTGTCTACAGAACGTCTGCAGTCAGTAAGGCTGACAAAAAATGTGATTAAGTATTTGTGATGATATTGCTGTATAGATGCCTGAACGTTTCCGAATTCAAATGAGCAAGTAATCTACAAATTTTTCAATGATGAAGACTGACATTATTCCCTCAGGATGTATTTCAAACTACATCATTCTGTACTATTACTTTCGGGCTCAATCCATTCTCAAACACTTCAAAAGCAAAGGATGTGGATACATTGTCCTAATCTCGTAAAAATATCGCGTGCCATCTGCAACTGTACATAGCAAGGTCGCCAACGTTCATCATTTAAAATACAAGGTGGTTACGATAACTATGGCATTACCACAAGATTAGAACGCCACATTTAACAAGAAGCACCAAGAAGCTGGTGGAATTATCTCCTCCTTCAAAAATATCGTGGCTATGGTGCCCACCCAGAAGAAAATGAACTATTTCAGTACTTGGTTTAAATTTAATTTTTGTGTTTACCTGCTAGATTGAATAAGGAAATACGTAGCTTATTTTGCAAGTGAATCAATATGGCCGTGCATAAAATGTCAAGAAGTTGTTGAAGTAATCAGGTATAAGAATCATGGAAGCAAGGAAACCTCTCGGATTGGTTTACACTGACGGCAAATAAGCGAAGAGATAGTTATTAATGATGTACGCGAATTGGAAAAATGTCGCAGGTTCGAATCCTGCCTCGGGCATGGATGTGTGTGATGTTAGGTTTAAGTAGTTCAAAGTTCTAGGGGACTGATGATCACAGATGTTAAGTCCCATAGTGCTCAGAGCCATTTGAACCACTTTTTGGAAAAATGTTTTCTGTTACGTTATGCACGTGTTGTATTTTTCTCATACAGTTATGTTTAATTTTCACTCATCAAAGTGTAAGAAATGGGTTATTAATACGAGAATGGACAATCTTATGAAGGAAGGAACGCAGTATCTGTACAAGAATTTTAAAAGTTGTCTCCATTCTGAGGCACGCCAGTTTACGAATGCACATGAGAAAGACAGCAGTGTGGAAAGTAGTGCGACCACTATCTGACATTCCCAACAAAGCCCTCAACTGTTTCGCTCAAACGAAAACTGCCCAGCAGATGCACTGTACCAGTACTGAAGAAGTAAATATACGAAAAGAAGTAGCACTTAAAGTCGAAGAACGGAAAAATCGTATCTAAGATATTGCTGTGCCTTTGTTATTCAGAATTACGACACAATGTTCCTTCCGACATGCATGCATGTGAAAATCGTAACTAGTTAGGAGTTGGAGTGTGTTAAAACTTATGTGAAATCCAGAAAGATACCGGCAAAATGAGCTAAAATAGGCGTAAAGCGTGAGAAAGTACTTGCCAGGCATACAGATATATTTGTGATTTTGAATTTTCCAAACATATCAGTTTGCAGTTCATTTCTCATTGTGAACGTTATTCAATTATACAAGTACTATTCGGTTTCTGTCAGACCGTGTACGTACATCACGTTCAGATTTTATTATACACTACTGGCCATTAAAATTGCTACACCAAGAAGAAATGCAGATGATAAACGGGTATTCATTGGACAAATATATTATACTAGAACTGACATGTGATTACATTTTCACGCAATTTGGGTGCATCGATCCTGAGAAATCAGTACCCAGGACAACCACCTCTGGCCGTAGTAACGGCCTTGATACGCCTGCGCATTGAGTCAAACAGCTTGGATGTCGTGTACAGGTACAGCTGCCCATGGAGCTTCAACACGATACCACAGTTCATCAAGAGCAGTTACTGGCGTATAGCGACGAGCCAGTTGCTCGGCCACCATTGACCAGACGTTTTCAGTTGGTGAGAGATGTGGAGAATGTGCTGTCCAGGGCAGCAGTCGAACATTTTACGTATCCAGAAAGGCCCGCACAGGACCTGCAACATGCGGTCGTGCATTATCCTGCTGAAATGTAGGGTGTCACAGGGATCGAATGAAGGGTAGAGCCACGGGTCGTAACACATCTGAAATGTAACGTCCATTGTTCAAAGTGCCGTCAATGCGAACAAGAGCTGACCGAGACGTGTAACCAGTGGCACCCCATAACATCACGCCGGGTGATACGCCAGAATGGCGATGACGAATACACGCTTCCAATGTGCGTTCACCACGATGTCGCCAAACACGGATGCGACCATCATGATGCTGTAAACAGAACCTGGATTCATCCGAAAAAATGACGTTTTGCCATTCGTGCACCCAGGTTCGTCGTTGAGCACACCATCGCAGGCGCTCCTGTCTGTGATGCAGTCTCAGGGGTAACCGCAGCCATGATCTCCGAGCAGATAGACCATGCTGCTGCAAACATCGTCGAACTGTTCATGCAGATGGTTGTTGTCTTGCAAACGTCCCCATCCGTTGACTCAGGGATCGAGACGTGGCTGCACGATCCGTTACAGCCATGCGGATAAGATGCCTGTCATCTCGACTGCTAGTGATACGAGGCCGTTGGGATCCAGCACGGCGTTCCGTATTACCCTCCTGAACCCACCGATTCCATGTTCTGCTAACAGTCATTGGATCTCGACCAACGCGAGCAGCAATTTCGCGATACGATAAACCGCAATCGCGATAGGCTACAATCCGACCCTTATCAAAGTCGGAAACGTGATGGTTCGCATTTCTCCTCCTTACACGAGGCATCACAACAACGTTTCACCAGTCAACTCCTGTCAACAGCTGTTTGTATATGAGAAATCGATTGGAAACTTTCCTCTTGTCAGCACGTTGTAGGTGTTGCCACCGGCGCCAACCTTGAGTGAATGATCTGAAAAGCTAATCATTTGCATATCACAGCACCTTCTTCCTGTCGGTTTAATTTCGCGTTTGTAGCTCGTCATCTTCGTGGTGTAGCAATTTTAATGGCCAGTAGTGTACGTTGACGTTTGCAGTACGGTGAGATATTAATTTAATTACATTTGCATAATCGTATTGGAGAAACCACCGCCCCTTATAATGACAGGGAAATAATGATGTAAATAGAAATGTATCCGCTTATAACGGGAGATTCTTTGCTTACTACAGGCAAACCACTTGGAGCGCTGGCATCGCTGCAGCTGTCGAAAGGTTGCGTTTCTTTGCCATGTAGATCTCGACACTGCTTTGTCGTACACTAAGCTAATACTGAATAACTCTGATACAGCTTTTTTCACGGATTTCCCAAGTCAAATAACAAGACAGTTCCTTCATTTCTGACCATCACGACCACTATAGAAAAAAAATGTCCGATTCATGAACGATGGCGGTTCCCGCAGCCGCGGTTCCCGCAGCCGATGCATGGACGGGCATCGCATTATTGTGCCGGCTACAAGAGACAGCTGCGGTATATACATGCACGAGCTTTGCTCTTCAAGAAAACGTGTATCCCGCAAATTATGTCTCTCGCTTGCTTATGTAGACTTCGCTGTTTACCACCACCATCAGCGATGACAACTTACATTGGATATGAAGTTCGTAGTAGCTCGCTAAGAACATTACTGAACACTCATTGGCTGTCGAACATTGCTTGACGTGGGAGCGCAGAGCAAGTACAAACTCGGCTGCCATCGTTTGTGACTCCAACTGCTATAACGACGGAGCCATGCATCTCATAGTGGTTTGCAGAGTATATATGTGTATCACGGATTCCTAACCTTTCTTACACCATTACCGCTGAGTGCAATTAGGCATTAGCTGGTGTCCCCGTCCTCCCCACTCCGTTCAATCTGTTGCCCCCTCCCCTCCCCCACATTATCATCAACTTAAGCACCTGATTAAACTGTAGAGTGAAAGACTTTTCATAGGACACTTTTATTTTTAAAATGATGAAAGTTATTTTGTTTGTGTGTGTCTGAATGAATGACGAAGGAATTCGAGGTACACTGCAAGTGCTCCCACAACTACTTCTCAGATAAGTGAGCTGACACAGTGAAGGCAGACACTTGTTACAAAACATGCTTCTCTTACTTTATTCCTCTCCATTGCGGCGCCTATTTGACCTGCAAACAGCAACCCCATTTAAACTCAGCCAATTTAACAAGTGTGCACTTTACTTCCTGTTCATAAATTATTTGATTGCTGCACTCCTTCTGAAATGGCATAAATTGGAAGACTTCAGGCTGTTAATGATTTGTGTCTGACCAGAGCCACTAATAGTAATAGTAATAATAATAATAATAATAATAATAATAATAATACTGTGTACAACACTATAGTAGCCCTTATGTAATTACTGCTATGTCGTACTGTCAATAAAATCATTTATCTGTTTCGACGCGAGTAATGATGCCATTTCTGGTCTATTTGCAGGTACTATTAGTACATGGAGAAGACATTTTATTGAGATATTTAATATTTGTTACTCATGTGTTGTTGTGGTCTTCAGTCCAGAGACTGGTTTAATGCAGCTCTCCATGCTACTCTATCCTGTGCAAGCTTCTTCATCTCCCAGTACCTACTGCAACCTACATCCTTCTGAATCTGCTTAATGTATCCATCTCTTGGTCTCCCTCTACCATTTTTATCCTCCATGCTGCTATACAATACTAAACTGGTGATCCCTTGACGCCTCAGAAGATGTCCTACCAGCCGATCCCGTCTTCTGGTCAAGTTGTGCCACAAATTTCTCTTCTCCCCAATTCTATTCAATACCTCCTCAATAGTTATGTGATCTACCCATATATCTCAATTTTGTCATCAGCGATGTACGGGGCAAAACGCAACATATGCGTGTACGAAAATAATTTAGCTTCGTGACTGAAACAGAATAGAATCGTTTAGCTTTCACTCCTCAGAAATTTTTTTTTATTTCTCATGGGGTAATTACCCCCTCAGGTTGGGAACCACTGGTGTAGATGTAGGTTCTCTTGAACCAGCACCGCAAGCGAATGCGACCCTTCTTCACACCGGCCAGCAATATATATTATGCTTTCGTTCCGAACTTCATGAGTCCTCATCGGCAGCATACTGCCTGATAGTAAGTCAACTGTAAGTAGGCTGTTTAGGTTTTTATGTTGGTAACGTCATGTAGCGCTGTATATGAAAATCACTGGCTGTGCTGTGTACAGTCTGTGGCTGGTTTGCATTGTTGGAATTTGCTATTGTAGTGTTGGGCAGTTGGCTGTTAACAGCGCGTAGCGTTGCGCAGTTGGAGGTGAGCCGCCAGCAGTGGTGGATATCGGGAGAGAGATGGCGGAGTTTTGAGAGCGGATGATCTGGACGTGTGTCCATCAGAGACAGTAAATTTGTAAGACTGGATGTCATGAACTGATATATATATATATTATGACTTTTGAACACTATTAACGTAAATACATTGTTTGTTCTTTATCAAAATCTTTCATTTGCTAACTATGCCTATCAGTAGTTAGTGACTTCAGTAGTTAGAATCTTTTATTTAGCTTGCAGTATTGGCGCTCGCTGTATTCCAGTAGTTCGAATAATGAAGATTTTTGTAAGGTAAGTGATTCATGAAAGGTATAGGTTATTGTTAGTCAGGGCCATTCTTTTGTAGGGATTATTAAAAGTCAGATTGCGTTGCGCTAAAGGTATTGTGCGTCCGTTTAGTGTTGATCAGAATAAGTAAAGAGAGAAATGTCTGACTACGTTCAGTTTTGCTCAGCTGTTTGAAAATCAAATAACGTAAGGGGTTTACCAGTACAGTAATTCACTAATTTTTCTAAGGGGACGTTTCATATGTCGACCCTTAGCCGAGGATACCTCACTGGAATCTTCTGATTTTTTCTTGTAGTTTGTGTAATTGGTGTAGCTATTGCTAGCACCTAATTATAGAGAGAATTTCCTTTGTAGTTGTAGTTTTTCATTGTTGTACAGTAAAACAGTGGTGGCATGCATGTAGATTTGCACCAAGTATTTCGCAGCTGCACTAACAATTAACGAGATATTATTTTCAGTGGTATGTTAGTGTGTTTTTTTTTATTTTGCTCTTCAAATTGTGCTTTTCTGTGTTATCGTGTGAAATTCTGTGACGATAATGCCATGTGAAAAACGTAATACCAGGCTCCGAAGTAAACTGAGAAATGACAGTGAAGACGAAAGCAGTGTATTAGCGCCACCGAGTAATGAATTAACTAATGTTGAAAGTAGTAATTTGGTAATTGTGCATAGGGAAATGGAGCGGGCTGCAAATAATGGTGTAGATAGTGAAACAATTAGTGAACAGGGAAGCATTATCGATCGATCGGTCGGCAACAGCTCGCCTCAGGAATCCGAAATGACAGGACACAATCTTGCAAATACTGTAGATTCAGGATTTGCGTCCTCACCGTTTTCTCCAATAAGTGAAGACAAATTTTCTGCTTTTCAAAATGTGAATATTGCCGGTTCAAATGCACTGCCGAGTAGCACTGAGGAACATGTTTCAGACACCAGTGCATTGTTATTACAGTTAATGCAACAAATGGGACAAAGGCTACAGAAGTTAGACACAACGCTTGAACAAAATCAGAAACAAATGGGACAAAATCTTTAAAAGTTAGACGCAATGGAACAAAATCAAAAACAGTCACAGCAACAGATTCAGAAGTTAGACACCACGCTTGAACAAACACGTGAAGGTTTAACTGCTAAGTTACTTAAAATCGAATAGAAATGTCAAAAAGTCTGTAATGACGTAAAAACACAAATTTGTGAGCATTTCCAGCCTATTTTTTCGCGTCATGAAAATGCATTACAAAATCACGAAGCAGCCATAAAGGAACTGCAAATTATTGTTCATGAAAATCACGACACCTTGCAAGCTAAAATTGACTCAGTTGCATCAACCGATTCGGTTACGCAACTTGCAAAAACTCAGGAAAACTTAAAGGACACAGTAGATACGATTTCAACACAAATGGACACTCTGAAAATTGGTTCAGAAAAACACACTGAGGAAATAAGTTCACTATCGGAGAAAGTAGCCGAACTTTCGGATCAGTTCACTAACTTATCTACAAAGGTGGATGACGATCTGAATGACACAAGACCTGTAGCCTTCACTGGCACAGAAGAGTATGAACAAATTAAGAAATTCAAACAAAATAATAATCAAATTAATACGCAACACGAAAGAGAAATCCGAGAAGTACAGGATCAGTTGGCACAAGTAATACAAGAATAACATATTTCAGAGGACATTCGCGCGCCAACACGGGAAGTGGGACTTAGAAAAACGGAAAATCCACAAAATAATAACACAGGATATTTCGGAAATTATGAAAGAAATTGGCAAGGTGCACCGAATTTTGAGAAGGAACCGCTGACACGACGTAACAATGACCCCGACACGACGTAACAATGACCGATATGCGACTCACCGACACGATGATTTTGACAATAAGCTGTTCAGTACTACACGTAAATTCAAAACATTTAAGAATTCTGGCAACGACATTCATCCACAAGCGTGGCTTCATCAATTCTCTCATTGTTTTCCTCCCAAGTGGTCATTAGAGCACAGATTAGAATTTATGTGTGGCTACTTAGAGAATGAACCAGCTGTAAGAATGAGATTGGTCATTCACGATTGCCACAGTGAAGTAGAATTTTATCATGCCTTACTCTCAGCATATTGGTCTCAAGCTACACAAGACCGAGTAAAACATAACATCATAGTGATGAAACATTTCGAACAATCTGAATTTTCCAGTCTTGTGAAATATTTTGAAGACATGTTGCACAAGAATCAGTACCTGTCAGACCCATACAGCCCCTCAGAACTCATCCGCATTTTCTTAATCAAATTGCCTGAAAATTTACGACTCAATATTTTGGCAGGACGTTACAAAGACGGCATTGAAGCTTTTCAGGGACTCTTACAAGAATTAGAAATTGACACTGACAATCGCGGGACGCGAAAACAGGAACACAACAATTACAGGTCACATCCGTCACAATTCCGCGATGACAGAAATAATAAATGAACACGACAAGGCTATTCTTACAACGTAAATCGTGAACAAAACAGACACCAACCATATGACAATCGTTGGCAGAGTAGTAATAATTACAGGGAAAGATCATCTCTCCGCAGTAATGACTATCACAGAGACAATCAGAGAAACAGACAATATGGGAACCAAAATAATTATTTTCAAGGGAGACAGAATAACTTCAGACGCAACGGTCCACCGCGCAGTTGCGATTCCGGGAGAAATTCTCCACCACATGACCGACAAGAAACAAACTATGTAAACTACCGACAAAACAACAGAACTGAATTTCATCAGAACTGGTGGGATTCAAACAGGGCAGGGCCCTCTCGACAAGGTGAATTTGTAGAAGTTAGATCTCCAAATCCCAATAACGACGCGCGCCAACAAAGAGACAATAGGCATATCCTGTGATTCACATTACAATAAATGATGTAAAATTTATGGCAGTACTTGACTCGGGCAGTCCCATTTCAGTAATTAGTGAAACAGCTTTTAGCAAATGCAACAAATCGAACAATTGCCCCACACTTCCTTTACGTAAGATTAAATTATAAGGTGCAATTTTTGGAAAAAGTGTAGATGTATGCGAACAAACCAACTTATTCCTTTGTCAGAGCCACAGCTTCTCTATGAACTTTCTTATTGTCCCGTTACTGTCGACGGAAATTATATTGGGAGTAGACTTTTTGAATGAATACAAAGCAATCTTAAACTTTCACGACGCTGAAATAAGTTTAGAGAAAGAAGGTAAGTCAATAGCTTTGAAATTTGAAGATTGGCTCTCAAACCATGACGAGGAAATTAATCGGCTTTACCTCCTGTTAGACAACAGTTGGGAATTTTCGATGGAACTTGACACTAACAGTCACTCTGCAAGTATTGAGAGGGATGATATCGACGGCGTATTTGATACTAATGTGTTAATTCAGAATAAAATTCAAACAATTGAGAATTGTAATGACACTGATAGGCAGAACCTTTTTGTGATTTTACATGTACATTCCACAGTTTTTACTCACAAAACGGGAACAATGAAGGGATTTCAATACCAATTTCGTGTTCGTGAGCATACTAAATTTTGTGTCACACCATATGTAATTCCGGCACATTATAGGGACCGTGTTAGAACAGAAATACAATCTATGCTTGAGGAGGGCATTATTGAGCCTGCAGTAAGCTCATACAACAATCCATTACATGTTGAGAAGAAAAATAGATCGATCAGGCTTGTCTTAGATTCGAGACAAATCAATACTATCATCATTCCTGAAACAGACAGGCCGCAAACATTGGAAGAACTTCTTCAAAATTTTAATGGTGTAAAAGTGTTGTCTTCTATTGATCTCAGATCCAGCTTTTAACAGATTGAACTTCATCCAGAATGTAGAAAATACACAGCTTTCCTTTGTTTCGGTATTTGTTATCAATTTCGGAAACTTCCTTTTGATTTGAACATTTATTCGGCAGCATTCATTCATGGGCTAAATTCCATATTACCTGAGTTCTTAAAACATCACATCACCTTATATGTGGACAATATTCTGATAGCAGAAGCCTCATGGGAACAACATAATCGCATCCTCAACAGCGTGTTAAATATATTTGCAGACTCTGGAATTACAGTTAATTTGGAAAAGTCTGAATTCGGTAGGACAAAGGTGAAGTTTTTGGGACATATTATTTATTCTGAAGGCATTCAACCGGATTCTGAAAAGTTAGAAGCAATCAGAGCCATTCCACTTCCATCCACAAAAAAAAGCAAGTCCGCAGTTTTCTAGGTCTCATAAATTTTTACTGTCTTTTTCTGAATATGCAAATTCTAGTTACACCAAAACTTTGTTCTCTCACAGGAAAAATACTATTTGGAACAGGGACGAACAAGCACAGTTGGAATTCAATTCTTTGAAAGAATCGCTACTTAACGCGCCAATATAGTTCATCTAGATCTGTCACAAGATTTCTGCCTTAGCACGGATTCTTCTAAAGTCGATCTTGGTGCCCATTTATTTCAAGAAGCCATAGAAAATGACACTACTGTTCAGAAAGCCATTGCTTTTGCTAGCCGAGTGCTAACAAAATCTGAAAAAAATTATTCCGTTACTCAATTAGAAGCTTTAGCAATCGTTTGGGCATTTAACAAATTCCGTTTCTTTCTTTCTGGTAAGCACGTAAAAGTATACAGTGGTCATCGTGCATTACAACTTCTTATGTCTTCAAAACTAAATCATGACAGGTTAAAACGTTGGGCATTGTTTCTGCAAGAATTCCACTTCACAATAGTCTACATTCCCGGCAAGGAGAACATTGTTGCGGACGCACTGTCACGCGCACCGGTTGGGCTTGAGAAAAGTAACACAGAAGGCAACCTCGAGAAAAATTTCAGTATTCTTTACATTCAGAAAGTCGCCTTTGAAAACTTCATCACCACATCTTTAAGGGACATTGTTCATGAACAGGATAAAGATCCGATTTGGAAAGACATCAAATGTAAATGGCATGAAAAGACACACACACAGATTCGGCATTATTATCTGGTTAGAAACATCATACTCTTCAAACACTGCACTGTTGATTACAAGCTATGGGTATTTTGCATTCCTGACGATTTTGTTAATAAGCTCATTTGGTACATTCATTTTAGCTACGCACATTTTGGTCCAAGAAAATGGTATCATATTCTTCGGACGACTTGTTATTTTAACAATATGGAAAAGAGAATTCGAAGAGTCTTGTCTATTTGTAAACTTTTTCAAAAGGCTAAACCATCTACTATCTCATATCGTGCTTCGTTGTTTCCTATCTTCCCTTCTAAATTAAAAGAATTTGCTGCTGTTGATCTCTTGGGACCCCTTGTCAGAACATCAAATGGATTTTCGTACGTTCTAGTCGCTGTTGAACTTACTTCAAAATATGTTTCTTTCACTCCGTTACGTAAAGCCACTGGACAGTCTGTATCCAACGCCTTCGTTAAAAATTTCTTACGTGAAGTTGGACACGTTAGTAAAGTCATTTCAGATAACAGACCGCAATTCAGATCTGCTGTTTGGTCACGCATGCTTCGGAATCATAAAATCAAACCTGTTTTTATTTCATTTTACTCACCACATTTTAACCCGTCTAAACGGATTATGAAAGAAATCAATAAGCTTTGCAGACTTTATTGTCACAGAAAGCATCAGCATTGGGACAGATATTTACACTTATTTCAAAACGTGCTGAATGAAATGCCTCATGACTCCACTGCTTTACCACCTATTCTTGTACTGAAGAATGAAGAACCACCAAACAGAATCAGAGAGCATGTACCTTTTCCGAATACACGTAAACTTCGACACAAAGTCATAATTAATTTGGCCATTAAAAATATAAATTCTGCTGCAGACAAAAGGAGAAAACTACAAGGTAAAGCAAATCCAAAGAAACTATATATTGGTCAGAAAGTTCTCATTAAAACTCATTCATTGTCACATAAGAAGAAACACTTGAGTCACAAATTCTTTCTGGTTTACAATGGACCTTACAGAATCCGACGTATACCACATGATAATTGCGTAGAAGTTGAAACTCTGCGTGCTAGGAAGAGTAAAGGTTTACACCACATTTCACATCTAAAACCGTTTATTGAGAGATAATCTGCTTTTTAACTTAGTCTTTGCTATAAAATATTTCACTTTACGTTACTAGTATGCTTTGTCAGAGTTAGAATCTGTTAACATGCAACAATGTTTGAAGTTAAATATTCAGTCAAGCACCAAGAGAACTTATTTAAACAGAAATTACGAATGCATTGTTATAGTGAACAGACGACACAGTGTTGTTATTTGTACATTCTTGCTTGTTAGTTGCACGATTACGTAACGAATATATGGCTCACATACTTAGAACATATACTGGTAATGAGATTTTAATGCAACATTTTGATTTACTTGAAAAGATATTCTTTATTTGAAGTACATTCTGTGAGATTAAAGATGACTTAGCATTTGGTTTCTTTGATAGCTACACGATTATATCACAACGCTACTAATACGTGACACAATTTACATTGTTGCTTTTGTGGTGTATCTGTTTTATATCTGCACAGTTTTTCTGTATTATTCTGGAGAGTAAAACATGTGTTAGTAGTAACTTTGTGGTATAGCTACAATGAGACAGCCTTTCCCGTAGCACAACAATATGTTACAGTACAGTACTTACTTCATCACGGTAATAAGCGTAATAACTACGGTATCTATAGGCAAAGCATTTCACTTTTGTTTATTACGAGGTAAGTACATTGACTTCTACATAACTTTGCTTATGGACGACGATAATTACGACACTTGGCACATTTTTTACCCTCAGGTAATGACAGAGATTATCTTACAACAAGATGCCCAATTTAGCGGTACAGTACACGTATTTGAGTGATTAATTATGTACTTAAAGCATTTATTTTTAAAGATTTTTGAATTACAAAGATATTAAGGTTTTCTGTGATACATTTCATTTCATTTCTGTAATCTGTAACACCTGAGGATATAATTACATTAATCCTCAAGGGGTACATGCCTGCTTTGTGTACCATGTGTTTGGCAAGCACAAGGAGCCCTAGCTAATATGGCATTTGCTTATACAACTTTACACATCGGTACCATATTTCTCTAGCATATAATTACACAGCTATCTGATCATTTAACTGAGAGAGACAAACATTTTTTTACTACATCAGTGACAGATGTTTGCGTAATTACACAGTTGGATAACTTCACACTTACGAAATTGTATTTTGTCTGTACTTTGTGAACTGTTCATATTTTTTCGGAACCACTGGGATACTATGAGAGCTTTGAATGATGTGTTCGGTATGGGATCATGATTTTTAAAGTACGTTTAAGGTAGATGACACTATTTAAATGAGCAGAGAATTTTTTTTAGGTTTTGAAATTATTGCAGAAAGCTATGACGTTTTTGAGATTTGACTAAGGTGTTATGATGTTATTATTATGACGACAATGTGTATTATGATGTTGAGGTATGTTTATGATCAATAAGCTGATGCTATATGAGGAATTTGATTATGCTACTATAAAGACTCCTTTCTTACTAGGCTAATTACTGTTTAGCTCTACAGGGCCTTTATACTGAAATGTTTCCACACACCACCTAGTATTGTCTTTCTATGCGTGTGAGTAACTGTATGTTCACTGTTGTGGGTAAATACATACAGCGTACACAGGGCGGTGTGTGAAACTGATAGCGATTACACGCTTCCGCTGTTGTAGAAATCTGCTCCAGATTCTGCAGATACCGTGTTGAGCTGAAAGTGGTAACCAAAGTATGGAGGAATATTCTTCGGGGCTCTGTTGCATAGCAATCAGATTGCTTTCAGTTCTGAGAAATGTCCAGTTACTATTGTGGATTGGAATGATCCATGAAGTGACGTCTTTTCCGAAGAAAACATCGAACTATTTCACTAGAACTGAACGCTCCCGTCGGAACTGTTCTCAGCTGGTGTTTATTAGTAAATCACAATAGCAGTATATCGCTGGGTGTATAATAAGACGTACCTTCTTGAAATGAACAATATTTTATTGTTCTATTAACTGATTTCCTTCCATATGCACTTATATTTTACAATTTGAATCAAAACTCGCAATGGCGTCGATTTTTTACATCACAAGAATGGCTCTCTCTCCCCTAAAATTACTCTTAACAAGAACAAAAGAAACTCTATATCCTAAGGATAATTATGTGAGCGCTGACCGCCACAGAGTAATAAACAATATCTTTGTCTGTCTCTCGCACTGTCACAGCAAGTTACGCTGCATGATACATCATACTACGTATTTATTATGATGAAATATTGAAGAAGTGTCGACGAATATGTATATGTGTAATAAGGTAAGGAATAATGAGTAGTGGTTAGGAACTCTGACTTGTGAAAAAGGATGTTGGAAACCAAGAATCGTACTTTAAGAGTTATGAAATGTATGTAAATGCGTGAATGTATCACAATGCCAGCGAAAATTTTTTGGACACTGTTATATTTATAGTATTTTGTTTCTACGCATTTGTAAAGCAATTTATCGACCTGTGAAATTTTTTATATGAGACTGTCACTGCTGTCGTAGATATTTCGGTAAGAAAGTTAAGTGACCTTCACGTAATGAGTCGTGGGCGCCCAGCTGTGCCACCTGCCTGGAGAAAAAGCCATTAGGTGGAGAATAAAAGAAAAAAAGGAGACCATTAACCTTGATATTGACATTCCCTTGTAGAAAGCATCGCAAATACGACACTTTCTGATATTTACTGAAATGACTAATGAAACTATAGAAACATTTCACGGCTATTGTCTTGCTAATTGAGAGATTTTTTACTGCCTTATGAAATTCCGTACGGCTAGTGAATGACGTTTCACCCCTTGCTTTATGTATTTATTTGCTCATTTTGTTTAATATGCAGTTTCTAGTTGCACTGCAGCATTGGTTAAAATAAAATTTAATAGATGTACTAATATCACTATTTTCTGTCTACAGACCCAGTAAAGAATAATTTTATGATGTGCTTTCTTAGGAAAGAGAGCACAAATAGACATTTCCCTTCACAGGAATTGCATATATAATTTTTGTCAATGACTGGGTAACTTGTTTCGTAGAGTAAGTCAAGATGATGCATCACTCTAGTGTGAAGATCTGACATAGTTATTAGACATTTCCTATCTTTACTGTAATATTTTTTCTGCTTGAGCTTTGTCATGTTTAGGTATAAGTTATAGCATTTGCTGCTGTTGTTTGCCAGGCATAGTTCTACTGGATTTTACATTGTATGAAGCCAGTTTTACTACTGATTTATTTTTGTTTTAGCTGCACATTGACTCATATTAGTGGTAATGTTGCATTTGCTTTTGCTAATTTAGATGTACTGCTGCTTGCTTTGCCAGTTCGCATTTTTTTTGTCATCGCTGTTTGTGTTAATTTGTTGTGTGTTGCTGCACTGCCTCGTTCCTTAGTATATATATCTGAGCTGAGTAGATTTAAGTTAGCTTAAGATGGGGTAGGCTATATAAGAGAACGAGTTGTGATGAATTGGAAGAAATGCATTGAGAAGCTATAAGAAAATGGTTTGGCCAAAAAAGTATTTTGAAGGAGGATATGAAGAAAAAAGTAGGGTTTAGCCAGCAGCCATCTGTTGCGACTGTGCAGGTGCACAATCACCATCGAAGAGTCTTGTGGACAATATAGCAAATCCATAAACCACCACTTGTGCACTCACAACCTCACAACTGGCGCATTTTCGATTGCAGAGACGCGCAGAGACGTTCCCGCTGTCACGGATGGATGCCAACTGAGCTGCCGAGCACGCACACACCAAAATATACGCGATCGGCGCGCGCCCAGCGGCGTCAGACGGAAACGTTCCCTACTTTCTGAATAGCCCTCGTAGATATTTCAAAATGGTTCAAATGGCGTTGAGCACTATGGGACTTAACATCTACGGTCATCAGTCCCCTAGAACTTAGAACTACTTAAACCTAACTAACCTAAGGACATCACACAACACCCAGTCATCACGAGGCAGAGAAAATCCCTGACCCCGCCGGGACGTAGATATTTCACTTTTCTATGATAAGAAGAAGGGCAAATAAAGAACATTGGGCGCACAGGGTTGCCGCGCGGTCTATTGCGCCTTGCCACGGTTTGCGCGGCTCGTCCCGTTGGGCTGTCCTTAGTGTAAGTTAGGTTAAGTTAGAATAAGTAGTGTGTAAGCCTAGGGACCGATGACCTCAGCAGTTTGGTACCCATAGGAATATACCATAGATTTCTAAAATGTCCAAAAGAAACACTGAAAATAGTAATGGGCAAGCAAGTGGTGCAAACCCCTTACCGTATTAACTGTAACAATTTCATAGTTCCAGATGAGTTGTTTTTCGCGACACTTTGGCGCCATCTACAGTGTCATTGTAACGTATTTAATTAGAACAAAGATTCGATAGTACGAACAAGTGCAACATAAAACGGGAAAAAAATGTTGTTGACAGTCACTCCTTATCCTGTTACCGGAAAAGGTAAATAAAGTGGAATCTGAGCTATGTCACTGTGGCGAAAATCCACGATACCGTTGCTCTTCACATCTTTAAGCCAATTTCAGGGCCTGGTGTCACGTTGTTAAGATGACAGTTACTCAAAATACTCTAAGTACTATACAGGGTAAAACGCGCCGTTCCAAAATCACCTGACTTGAGCTGCAGCAGATGTTTCGGACACAATTCTCCTTCCGCACCTCAAAATTGTCATTCCACAGATATTTATAGTCGGATTTTCAATCAGTTGCGGCTGAGTGACTTCTTGTCGCGGCACGGAATGTCAGCCTGACAGATGCTTAACTTTCTCTTCCATTCTTCTGTATATTTTTCAGATACGAATACGTTATGGTTCTATGTAAATTCGCTAAGTGGGTCTAAGGCTTCATCCAGACACTTGTTGACCAGTCTAGTGTGGCAGTTGACGACACCAAAACGGAAAACGTAGTTTTAAATTTCACGTTCAAGAAATTGTAAGTGGGCTGCTTCTGTGTTGGCAGCGGTGTGTAGCGCTTTGCATTGGATCTCTGACTGCGCTTTCGTTTTGGAGACTCTGTGGTTGACTGGACTCTGTGTTGGAAGTTAATCGCCGGTAGTATTGGGCAGTTGGAAGTTAGACGACAGCAGTGATGAATGTACTGTTGGGCAGTTGGAGGTGAACAGCCAGCAGTGATGGATGTTAGATGTGAGAAGTTAGCATTGATGGAGGGTAGAGGTCTGAAGTGTTAGCGTAGGCTAACGATCTGTACATGTTCGACTTGGATATTGAATATTATACATGACTATATACCTTTGTATTAGATGTCAATGACGATTTATATTCGTGTCTGAACTGGATGTCACATTATTAAGGTAAAAAAAATACATTATTTGGTTTGCAACAAAATCTTTCCTTTGCTAACCACATGCCTTTTAGTAGTTAGTGGTTTTAGTAGTTATAATCTTTTATTTTGCTGGCAGTACTGACAGTTGCTGTATTGCAGTACTTCGCGTAATGAAGATTTTTGTGAGGTAAGGGCTTCATGAAATGTATAGGTTATTGTTAGGATTTCTTTTTGAATTGATTATGTGAAGTCAGGTTCTCTTTTTTTGAGCAGTCAGATTGCGTTGCGCTAGGATATTGTGGGTTTCAGTCATTCAGCAATTTAAATACAGACCCACACATTTAAATGAAGGAGTTTCAAAATCGTTCACGTAGGAGAACCTTACAAACAGACGACCGTTTATATACATGTCCGAAAGAACAGACACCATCTTAGTATATATATATTTTAGGCTCACCGGCCACTTGACCCAACTTCTTCTTCTGTGTGAATGCACAAACAGTGCCCGAACTCTTACGGGAATCGGCAATAATGGGCGGGGGCACTAAGAATGTAATGCGGGACAATACGTTGAGAATGTGGGCTTCGCGAGAGGCGTGCCAGAGATAAATCCCTGCAGTCGCGCTATTCTCTGTGTATTTTCATCTGTCCCCGTTGACGTATGTCAACGCCTGTAAACAGCTAAGGGTGTTCATTTCATTGCAAATACGACCGTTTAACTGTCGAATAGATTGCCGTATGGAGGACATAGTAATAATCATCCTTGGCGTAGAGAAACAACTGAATGAATTGAAAACAAATAAGTCACCAGGTCCCAATGGAATACGAATTCGGTTTTTCAAACTGTACTCTACGACATTGGCCCCTTATTTAGCTTGCATTTACCACGAAACTCTCTCCCGGCGCTAAGTCCCAAGCGATTGGAAAAAAAGCGTAGAGAAGAGCAAAAGAATGGACCCGCAAAATTATAGATCAATATTCCTATCATCAGTTTGCTACAGAATGCTTCAACATATTGTCAGCTCGAATATATTGAATTTTCTTGACACCGAAAAGTCTATGTCCACGCATCAGCACGGTTTTAGAGAGCATCGCTCGTCCGAAACTCAGTTGCCCCTTTTTCACATGATATCTTGTAACCTCCCCGCAAAAATATAAATTACTATAATTACCTCCCCGCAAATAATTTAAATGACTATATTTGAATGTTAATCGAAACAGAGCCAAATGTTGTTGAGCTCCCACAAAACATCGTTAAATTGAAATTAAAGCGACTGTACCTTCGCTACAAAAATATTGAAAAATAATGGCCCAATGTAAACTCGACACAAAAATTAAGAAATGAAGATTAATCCTTAAACCCACAATAATAGGGCAGCATCGCTTACCTTAGGCCCTGTGCAATAATTAATTTGATAAATTGATTCTGGGAGGAAAAGCATAGGAAATATTGTTTCAATTGGAATGATTCTTTTCTTAAAAACGATTGCTTTGAAAACAAAATTATTATTGGGGCAATTCTTGAACAAATTAATTACAATTAACATACATTACATTATCAGATGTGCGCAATGCTGCTTCATTACCTTATTTAACAATATACGTCGTACCGAACCTTGACCAGAGACCCATGTCGTCGCCCGCCGACTCCACACACACCACTTCCGACTGAGTACAACTCGCAACTGAGTCCAACTCACAACTGAACTCTCGGGCAGTCAAGCGCAGACTAGCAACGATAAACAACTCTCTGGTCAGAGATTCTGTCATGCCTCGCCATCGCTGGTACTGAATACATACGCGTTTCAATCTGTGGATGAAGGGTAACAGGCAGATGTCATATTTCTAGATTTCCGGAAAGCATTTGACACTGTGGCCTATTGGAAGATGTTAAATAGGTTACGAGCATGTGGACTAGGTTTACTCATATGTGAATGGCTCGAAGACGTCTTAAGTAATAGAACCCAGTTTGCTGTCCCCGAAAGCGAGTGTTCATCTGAGACAAGGGTATCGTCAGGGTTTCGCCAGGAAAGCATGATAGAACAGCTATTATTCTCTATGTACAGAAATGATTTGGCGGACAGTGTGGGCAACAATCTGCCGTTGTTTTCTGATGATGCTGTAATGTACGGCAAGGTATCGAAATTGCGTTACTGTAGGAGGATAAAGGTGTAGATAAAATTTCTAGTTGGTGTGATGAGAGGCAGCTAGCTCTAAATGTAGAAAAAATTAAGTTAATGCGGACGAGTAGGAGAAACAAACAAGTAATGTTTGGATACAGCATTAGTAGTGTCCCGCTTGACACAGTCACGTCGTAAAGCGATATGAAATGGAATGAGCATGTGAGGATTGTGCTAGGAAAGGCGAATGGTCCAGTTCGGTTTATTGGGAGAATTCTAGGAAAGAGTGGTTAATCTGTAAAGGAGACTGCATGTGGGACACTAGTGCGACCTGTTCTTGAGTACTGCTGGAGTGTTTGGGATGCTATCAGGTGGGATTAAAGGAAGACATGTAGGCACTTCAGAGACAGGCTGATAGATTTGTTATAGGTAGGTTCCAGCAACATACGGAGATGCTTCGGGAATTCATATTGTAAGCCCTGGAGAGAAGACGACATTCTTCTCGAGGGACGCTATTGAGAAAATTTAGAGAACAGGCATTTGAATCCTTCCGCAGAACGATTCTGTTGCCTTCGACATACACTACGCGTAAGGACCACGAAGATAAAATACAAGAAATTAGGGCTCACACGGAGGTGTACAGACAGTCGTTTTTCTCTGTTCTGTTTGCAAGTGGGACAGGAAGGGAATGACTAGTAATGGTACGGGGTTCCGCCGCGTGCCATAAGGTGGATTGCGGAGTATCGATGTAGATGTAGATGTACAAAATATTCAGCAAAATTATCGTCAACGACATAGGTACACACGCAAAGGAACTAGCTGGTTCCAGTAGAGGATTAACGCAATAAGCCGTGACAAAATCATAGTATGGAACAATAAGTCTGAATAATCACTTTGTTTGGGATTCATAGACTGGTAAACGAAATAGGATTTTTAAAGCTAAACTGCCGATGTAAGGGAAATTTTGCGGTGTGTATTACCAGTTATTGGCTATGGTAGCGAGACGTGGACATTCAGTGCGAAAACAATTCGGAAACTGAGCGTGTGATATGTAAAGGTGAATTTGGAAATTACTAGAAGGAAAAGAAAAGTAAGCAGATAAAGTGGAACAGATTTGGTCCTAAGACGTAGTTAAGACTGTAATGGGAATACAGTGGTGGTGGGCTGGTGATGCAGGCAGGCGAACGGATGGTAGATGGACCAAGGAAGATCTTTCCTGAATTCCAAGAGATAAAAAAAGTCTGAGACGCAACATAATGAAAGGTGGGTAGAGGAGATTAGAGACTATGCAAGAGCAACACGCATGCGCATTGCTCAAGATGCAAATGACTGGAAAAGTCCAGGGGAGGCTTTATCGGGCACCTTACTCATATAGCTGGTGACGATGACACTGTCAATAACATGACGTATTTTAAAGTGCAAGCAGTCAAGAGACAGAAATCAATGACAATGAACGGGTCGTTATTATAAAACTCCGTCCCAGCCTCGGTACGCCCAACGGTACCGACCGACCGCCGTGTCAACCCCAGCCAATGGATTTCACTGGATGCGGATAAGGAGGGACATGTGGTCAGGACAGTGCTGTCCCGGCCGTTGAAAGCTTTCGTGACCATAGGCGCTACTTGTCAATCAAGTAGCTGATCAGTTGCCATTATTATAGTAACCAAAATGTTTGAGGTTGCCTCCGGAACCATGATCTCTTCATCCGAATCAAACCGTCGGCCGTGAATGCCTTTCTTCAGGGCTCCATAAATCAGAAAGTCCCATGGGGAGGGACCGGGTCTGTATGAAGGATGTTTATGAAGACTGTGATGATTGTACCCAGGCGTACACCTCTTCGTTCGAAGCAAATTGACGGCCACAAATGTCTTGCTTCAGGGCACCCAAAGTATGGTAATCGCATGGGGAGCGGTCGGGACTGAATGGAGGATGGGTAAAAGCTTTTCAGCGAAACTATTGCAGCGTCGTCGAAACAACATTAAAAACATGTGGGCGGGCTCATATAAGTAAGAAAATCAAGTATATGTTGGTAAAAAAGGAAAATGTTCCAAGAAAACAATGTTTCAGTTTTATAAAGTTCGTATTAAAAATTGCCAAACATAAAGAAGAGCTTCGTCAACCCCGCCTGCCGACCTTGTCTGACTGATCTGTGATTTGGCTGGAAAGACTCGAGTTCGGCAGCTAAGAAGCTAAGAAACTGGCAGTGCTGTCATTCGCTCATTAACGACGACCAAAAAATATTGCAGAGAGAAGAAGCGAATTATCTCGAGTGACCAGTTCGTAAATGCGGCCTCTGCCAATTGGTGTACACCATCGAGCAACTTTGGGGTGAAAAAAATGGTCTATTGCCTGCGAAATCAGCACGTAGAGTAAATGGCTTATATATTCGTTATTTATGCTTCTGGAAGCACAAGAGAAATTCTACTTTCGTGTATGATTCATACTGTCAGCGGAAAGGCTTGCCGGAAACTAAACGCTATAATAACAGCAACAGGAATCCCACAAAGCAGTTAGCTATACTGAAACTTCCTGGCAGATTAATCGAACTCGGAACCTTTGCCTTTCGGTGAAGCACTCTCCCGCGACAGGCAAAGGCCCCGAGCTCGAGTCTCGGTCCGGTAAACAGTTTTAATCTGCCAGGAAGTTTCAGCGCACACTCCGCTGCAGAGTGAAAATTTCATTCGGGAAATCCCCAAGGCTGTGGCTAAGCCATGTCTCCACAGCATCCTTTCTTCCAGGAGTGTAAATTCTGCAAGGTTCGCAGGAGAACTGTGAAGTTTGGAAGGTAGGAGACGAAGTACTGCCAGAAGTAAAGCTGTGAGGACGGGGCGTGAGTCGTGATTGGGTAGCTCAGCCGGTGGAGTACTTGCCGGCGAAAGGCAACAAGTCTCGGTCCGGCACACAGTTTTAATCTGCCAAGAAGCTTCATATCAGCGCACACTCCGCTGCAGAATGAAAATTTCATTCCAGTTAGCTATACTGCTGGCGACTTTGCCAAGGATGGTAACGTGTGTCTAGAATTGTTTCCTCACATAGTGCATGTACTTTGCGATGAACTGACATCATGGACACAGAAGAATTATGGGCGAAGTTTAAAAGGATTGTAAATCATACTCTGGAGAAGTATGTGCCGAGTACGTCGATTAATGACGGAAGAGACTCACCGTGATATTTGAGTAGGTACATGGTGAAAAGCCCCGCGGATATGGTAAGGTTAAAATTTATTAAAAACAAAAAATGAAACAGCGATCGACCATAAACGTCGGCAAAGGCTTTAATTATGAATGCGCGGTAAAGCGCGGACAAATGAAAAAAAAATCATTCATTTTTCTTTGTACATGATTTTGTTTTTCACTCTCTAGAGGTTCTGATAAGATGTGCTGCTCGGAGTATGACGGGCTACGAGTGTTTTGTATCATATATGTTTCGATATAAGAGAAGACTTGATATCAGTATTAAGTATTTTTATTGAAGTGGAACCAAGTAAAGAGGATTTTCTTCATTTATTTGACACTCACTGGTGTCCTTGAAGTCGACTGCCTGCATCTACATTTGAAATGTAAGAGAGGAAGTTCGATTAGCCCAAATTCGTACATGCAGAAAGTTTATAATAATAAAGTTGAAATATAATTTTAAATCACGACGGGGAGCAAGCAAAGCAAAAAGACAAAAACTGAGGAGAAAATTTTGGAAAGGTATAAGAACAGAACAAAGGATACGTAAAATTTTCCATAGTAAGCTGTTCGGCGCTGCAAAGGTAGGACGGCTACGCAAGTTGCTTGCATGGTTACACTTGGTAGCGCCTTTTTTGATGTAGATAGAAACCTTTTACTCATTATTCCCTTCCTTGAATTTTATGGTGGAAAATTTACAGGAATTTTTTAGTGGTATACGTGTGATCAGTAAAACATAAAGACCTGCGACACAATAGTTTCCGTATCACAATAGACGTGAAACAGGCTTTGACATCACGTAAATTACAATTATCAAGTGTAATAATTAGCACATGAAATTTTAACATTTTTGTGAAATTTTTATTTTTGCATATTCATGCAACATGGCAGAAAAATATGTCCATTGCTGATAGCAATAGCGAAAACGCAATCAGCCAAAGTGGCATAGAATTGCGTGATCGAACAATTGAAGAGAAACAATTAAAATCGCTCAAAAGAGGACAGGACGCTGGACCTGATGGGATACCAGTTCGATTTGACATAGAGTACGCGAAGGAACTTGCCCCTCTTCTTGCAGCGGTGTACCGTAGGTCTCTAGAAGAGCGTAACGTTCCAAAGAATTGGAAAAGGGCACAGGTCATCCCAGTTTTCAAGAAGGGACGTCGAACAGATGAGCAGAACTATAGACCTATATCTCTAACGTCGATCAGTTGTAGAATTTTGGAACACGTATTATGTTCGAGTATAATGACTTTTCTGGAGACTAGAAATCTACTCTGTAGGAATCAGCATGGGTTTCGAAAAAGACGGTCATGTGAAACCCAGCTCGTGCTATTCGTCCACGAGACTCAAGAGGGCCATAGACACGGGTTCACAGGTAGATGCCGTGTTTCTTGACTCCCGCAAGGCGTTCGATACAGTTCCCCACAGTCGTTTAATGAACAAAGTAAGAGCATATGGACTATCAGACCAATTGTGTGATTGGATTGAAGAGTTCCTAGATAACAGAACGCAGCATGTCATTCTCAATGGAGAGAAGTCTTCCGAAGTTAGAGTGATTTCAGGTGTGCCACAGGGGAGTGTCATAGGACCGTTGCTACTCACAATATACATAAATGACCTTGTGGATGACATCGGATGTTCACTGAGGCTTTTTGCGGATGATGCTGTGGTGTATCGAGACGTTGTAACAATGGAAAATTGTACTGAAATGCAGGAGGATCTGCAGCGAATTGACGCATGGTGCAGGGAATGGCAATTGAATCTCAATGTAGACAAGTGTAATGTGCTGCGAATACATAGAAAGATAGTTCCCTTGTCATTTAGCTACAAAATAGCAGGTCAGCAACTGGAAGCATTTAATTCCATAAATTATCTGGGAGTACGCATTAGGAGTGATTTAAAATGGAATGATCATATAAAGTTGATCGTCGGTAAAGCAGATGCCAGACTGAGATTCATTGGAAGAATCCTAAGGAAATGCAATCCGAAAACAAAAGAAGTAGGTTATAGTACGCTTGTTCACCCACTGCTTGAATACTGCTCAGCAGTGTGGGATCTGCACCAGATAGGGTTGATAGAAGAGATAGAGAAGATCCAACGGAGAGCTGCGCGCTTCGTTACAGGATCATTTAGTAATCGGGAAATCGTTACGGAGATGATAGATAAACTCCAGTGGAAGACTCTGCAGGAGAGACTCTCAGTAGCTCGGTACGGGCTTTTGTTAAAGTTTCGAGAACATACCTTCACCGAAGAGTCAGGCAGTATATTGCTCCCTCCTACGTATATCTCGCGAAGGGACCATGAGGATAAAATCAGAGAGATTAGAGCCCACAGAGAAGCATACCGACAATCCTTCTTTCCACGAACAATACGAGACTGGAATAGAAGGGAGAACCGATAGAGGTACTCAGGGTAGCCTCCGCCACACACCGTCAGGTGGCTTGCGGAGTATGGGTGTAGATGTAGAAGTTCAGGCGCCATTCATGCCTACCACAGAAAGTTTAAGTATGTCAGAGATGAGTGTCTCAGGTGTGACAAATGATAGCGACGCTCCACAGCAGAATAACATTGACGACACAATGTTTACAACTGACGAGACAATGTCACGCATCTCATAGTATCATAGACCGCTCACGAATGAAACATTGGAGAGCGATCCAAATATGAATCTTGACAACATGTGACAAACACCACTTGTCCATAACACAAACATTAACTTGGAAATTACAGCTGACAGCAACCACAGTAGCACAACTGAAGCACTTCTATGGCAGTTATTATCTAACATAAACATGAAGTTTCATAATATGAACACAAGCCTCAGTGATATAAAACACAATATGAATACCAATCTCAGTGATATGATACGTAATATGAACACCAATCTCACTGGCATGAAACACAATATGAACACCAATTCAAGTGATATAAAACAGGATATGAATACCAAAATTCATAATTTTACACACAATCTGAACACCGTCAGACAGGATCTAAATATAATGAAACAAGAACAAAAACAAGTATTCAAGGATTTGCAAGACATGGTCTCACAGAAATTCAATGACTTAGCCAAAAATTTTCGCACTGAAATCGACACAAAATTGAATGATATGAAAAAACAAGTAAAGCATGAAGTACTTTCTGAAGTTAACAGTAACATTACGGATTTAAAACAGAAGGTAGATTCTTTTAACGAGCATCATGATCTAGTACAGCAACAGATAAAGTGAATCACAGATACTAAATGATATGCAACGACAAGAAATTTCTGACTTGTTATTTAAGTGTGCAAACGTTTTCAGTAAGGAGTCAGGAGTAATCAAAGACTATGAATGTAAATTTGAAGTCCATCCACATGAAACATTTTGTGTAATGTCATATTCCATGGGTAAAATGAGAGGCAGTAAGGGAAGAGATCAGTCATATGATTAAGTGGGGAATTATACAACCTTCATTTTCACCCTATTGTAGCCCTATATTACCAGTAAGTAAGACAGATGGTTCTGTAAAATTAGTTCTCGATGCTAGAGGTATCAGTAAGATTATAGTGCCAGTACGCATAAGACCAGACAACTTGGACGAACAGCTTCTAATGTTTTACAGTACAAAATATTTCAGTATACTCGATCTCAAGATGTCCTACTGGCAAATAAAGCTCCACGAAGGAAGTCGAAAATATACAGCATTTGTTTGTGGTGGCAGAAGTTACAAATTCCGTGTTCTATCTTTTGGACTGAACTTTAGCGTAGGCGTGTTTATATCTAGATCGGACAAGGTTTTAGAACCATAATTGCTTAGCAAAGTCACTGTCTATGTAGATGACATGCTGCTAGCCACACCCACTTGGTTAGAACATATCAGGCACTTCAACGGTTTGCAGATTACGGAGTGACAGCCAATTTAAAAAAAAATCTAGTTTCGATAGGGAGCAAGTCAGATTTTTAGGACATGTTGTGTCAGAACAAGGTATATTGCCTGATCCGAAAAAACTTGATGCCATACGAAACTGTTCAGTTCCAAGGAATAAAAAAACAACTAAAACCTTTTTAGGACTAGCATCTTTTTTTCGTAAATTCGTACCACAGCAACTGATGAACTGTGATGCATTGCACAACTGGTTACTATAAAATCGTCCTTGATTATGGGATGATAAGTGTGAGGAGGACTTTAATAACGTTAAGCAGGCATTAGTCAATGCAAACACTCTTAGCTACCCTGACATGTCCAAGTATTTTTGTCTATGCACAGATGCCTCATCTCAGGGGCTGGGGGCATACTTGTTCCAGATGCGAAAAGAAAGAGGTAGAGAAGTACTCAAGGTCATCAGTTTTGCTAGTCCACGTTATAGGAAGCAGAAAAATCTTATTCTGTGTCAGAATTGGAAAGTTCAGCTGTAATATATCATTTAAAAAGTTTGAATACTTTTTTGTGGAGTAAGAATACCAAAGTTTTCTGTGACCATCAGTCACAGTCATTTCTTTAACATGCACCGTAGATTAGCTAGGTGGTGTCTGTATTTACAAGAATTCAATTTCGAGATCATTTATATTAAAAGAAGTCAGAATGTTATTGCAGATGCCTTGTCTAGGTTACTACGAGGTTTAGAGGAATTTAGTGAATTAACAGAGCAAGCTGCAGAAATCAAAACGTTATTAATGCAAGGTACAACACAACAGTCTGATTACCATAAGTTTTGTAAGCAAATGAAAATTATACAATAGCAAGATCGCAGATGGAGTAAAGTCATGCAAAACCTTAAGCAAGATGAAGGTGGGAAGGTAAGTAGAGTACAAGGGCGTTTTGCTTCGTAGGAAACATGAAAACTCTGATCAATGGTGTGTGTGTGTATTCCTGAAGATTATATAGACGAATTTATAAGGCACACAAATGAAGTATGGGGACATTATGGAGTAGGAAAACGTACTAAAAAATTGCAACACTTTGTTATTTTCCGAATTTGAGAAGGCGAGTCCTACAGGTATTAACGAAATATGCAATAAGTGAAAAATCAAAACATTCCAATGTCTCAAAATATACTGAGCTACATCAAATAATCACAAAAAACCTTCTAGATACAGTATCCCTGGACATAGCTAGTCCATATCCAAGAAGTAAATGAGGAGTAAGATACGTAGTAGCATTATACGATATTTTCTCTAAACATATCAAATGTATGCCATTAAAAATGCGACAGCCACAAATATCAGAAAAAGAATTGAGGGAGACTATTTGAGAAGCGTAGGTAAACAAAAGGTACTAGTAACTGTTAATGCTTCATATTTCGTTGGGCAAAAGTGAAAACAATTTATGACCTCATAGGGCATAAAGCTCATATTAGAAGGTTTTTCCACTCAGAAGCAAGCCTAATAGAGCGAGCCTTTAAAGAATTTAAGCAGTTTATTAGGACATACACCCCTCACAAACACACCCGATGGGTAGAATACGTAACTCCTTTCATGCAAGTTATCAATAACCTTCCACACTTTTCAACAGGTTTAACGCCTAACGAATTGATGTTCCGGGCAAAACAAACGAATTAGTGGCACTCGCCCACACCAAAGGTATCCACTACAGAAATGACACTACAAGACAAAATCAAACAAGCCGTGGTTACATTAGAAAACAGGGCCGAGTATAGAAAGATTTATAATAAGAAACTGAAACGTGTTACACAATTTTTCGAAGGGCAACGAGTCCTCTTACGGACGCTTCCTAAATCGACAAAATTTGGCTAATTGAACAAAAAGTGGCAGTTACTATTCAGGACCATATGTAATTTCCAAATTACCATGCCTGGGACGTACAGGTTAGTCTATGAGAAAACAGGGGGGGAGGCAATGGTCTTCACTTTCACAAGGGTATTAAAGCTTTTATAGAATGATGAAGCTAGGTAGCGTTTTTTTTCTTTCTATCACAAGATAATTGTACGTAGTGTACATAACTCTAAGTGTAATTTTTCTTATGGAGTGTATTTTAAGATAAAGTAATGTGTGTAGGCAGCAATGAGAAGTAATACACTGCTTCATGCGAAGAGAAGGTATAAACAAAATTAGCTTATGGGTAAGCCGTCCGCGGTCAACAACACGCGCTGACGTCAGTAGTAGGAGAGGAGGCATTGACCTGTGCGCATGCGCGACAGACTGGCAGGAGGCGCAATCAAATAGGAATGCGATATGTACAAGTACTTAACTTAAATACAAAGTAGACGGAAATATTAAGCAATTGCATCTACCGCCTAAGAATTAAGGAACCTATTGATATATGTACACAAAGATTTAATTAAATACCAAGCTATATACAACATATTTACAAGCAAAAGGAAGCGTTATGAAAAAATATACGAGACGTGCAAGCTAAGAATGAACGATAAAATATCATAAGACATGTCAAATAATTTTTTTTGCAGAGTAAATGATCATAAAGGGTAATATAATAAACGAATGTCTATGAATTTAAACAACGCTGCAGAGTGAAAATCTCATTCTGGAAACATCCCCCAGGCTGTGGCTAGGCCATGTCTCCGCAATGTCCTTTCTTTCAGGAGTGATAGTTCTGCAAGGTTCGCAGGAGAGCTTCTGTAAAGTTTGGGAGGTAGGAGGCGAGGTACTGGCGGAAGTAAAGCTGTGAGGACGGGGCGTGAGTCGTGCTTGGGTAGCTCAGTTGGCGCCGGCACGGTAAATGGCTCTGAGCACTATGCGACTTAGCTTCTGAGGTCATCAGTCGCCTAGAACTTAGAACTAATTAAACCTAACTAACCTAAGGACATCACACACATCCATGCCCGAGGCAGGATTCGAACCTGCGACCGTAGCGGTCGCTCGGTTCCAGACTGTAGCGCCTAGAACCGCACGGCCACTCCGGCCGGCCGGCACGGTAACTCAGCGTGTTCGGTGAGAGGGTTAGCTGCCCTCTGTAATAAAAAAACCGAGTTGATGGATCAACGACGAACTGAAACGGGTGTCTTGCGACGTCCGCCCCGAGCAGATTCAACGAACAAAATGAGATTACAAAAAAGTTGGTAGAGCACTTGCCCGCGAGAGGCAAAGGTCCCGAGTTCGAGTTACGGTCCGGCATACAGTTTTAATCTGCCAGGAAATTTCATATCAGCGCACACTCCACTGCAGAGTGAAAATCTCATTCTGGAATTTAAACAAAGTATGGAAATGACCAAATGTATCAGTGGCCACCGAGCTATGTAATGCAATTAGTTTTAAGTTTTTTTCTTTCAGCGACCAGTGCATCGTCACGGCGCAGAAGAAGAGAAGTATGTTGAGAGTAGCAGGTACCAAATGAAGAAAGGGTCGCACTTCGACTAAACAATTTAGTTATAAGGAAATTTATACAAAGGTCACAGGGCAAATGAAGAATGAAAATATGCGTCGTCGCAGCATATCTCCGTGACATTTACCAGTACCTATTCGCTCTCAGAGTACACATAAACATTTAAGCATGTGTTTTTACAAAAACCAATTAATTTTTATAGTGTCACATGAAAGCTCGGATAATGACATTTCCAGGTATTCAAGAAAATAAAGTCTACGATGGTTAAAACTTCTTTATATTCCACACTAAGCTACACGTGAATTGAAGTAAACAGCATTAGCGCAAGAAGCAACGACATGACACTATGTGAATGATTAGTCAGTACACATTATTTCCATGAAATAAAAGTTCCTTAGCGATTAGTTCATGATTGTACGAGTAACATTTCCTCATAAATCCTTCAACCAGTAGATGAGTATTTCCTTTCTTCCTCCCAAACAAAGGAGGCGGCGCCAAGCGTAGTTAGGCCAGCAGTGCGTAATGTTTTAGTCCTATTTCGAATGTTTTTCTCCCTCGCCTACCTAAGGAAGAAATGAGCTCCCATAAGTGATAAAAGCCTATCTACAAAATGAAGTAGAAATGTATCATATACTTGTACTGTACCCTAACAATGTGTTTTGTAATTAACTTGTATATGTGATGTGAACGAAGATAAGCTGAAACTAACAGACAAACTTTAGTAACAGAACCCAGTTAATGAAACATTTATGAGGTTTTAAAATTTAAGAAATTTAAGTTCGTAGTATAAGCGATGGATGGAATGTCAGCCATAGGTATAAGCTATCATCTTATGTATACTGTCGTAACTCAATGCTTGTATGAATTTTCAGTGAAAACCAACCTCCATGTGAAGGAATGAACTTCAAAGGCAAGCAATTTATACGATGTTTTGGACGGCTATATGTGCCTTTCAACAAGAAGACGGTTAAGTGTGGTGACATTAACATACGTGTGCAAAGAAACAAATTCTGAGTATCGTGGCTCACAACGCTTGATACATTAATAAGTGAATTATAGTTGTTCGAGCCAGTACTTACCTCGTCGACGGATGCTGTTGGTCTGGGTTCTCTCCGCTGAAAATGCGAGCACCACGGGTAATAATGACGCCTGGGCCGTGAAAATGGAGATCTTCTGCCACAGCGTCGGATTCTGAACAATAAGCACACATTCACTGCACCCAGAATGAAGACAAACGCCATGGCAATTCTTCAATTTGTGATACTCAGGTAAAAGTGTGACAATCAATGTGAGATCAACTCTAAGGAAATGAATGCACGCACGTGCGACGGTAGCAACTAACATATCGACAGTTAGCGACCATGTCTCAGCCGCCAAATCTGCTTGTGCGCAAGTGCGAAACCCAGCAGCAAGAGCGCAGCAAACTGAACGTTGTTGCCAGGGCGCTAAATTCAAATATGTAATGGACTATCATTTTATGTACATAATTTTTTAATTTCTTGTAGAACTCTAACATAAATGGTATGAGCTGACATATCCGTTCCATTAAATAAAAGAGAAGCCGACAAAGAAATGGCATAGACCCCTATCGGCGAATATAAATAAAAGTTATGCACAAATAAAAACACGGTACGTCTCCATGCCATGTCAACGTACAGTGTGGGGGCAATTGTGTAAGTACATGGTGAAAAAACCCCCGGAGATGGTAAGGTTAAAATTTATTAAAAACAAAAAATGAAACAGCGATCGACCATAAGCTTCATCAAAGACGTTACTTATGAATACGCGGTAAAGCACGGACAAATGAAAAAAAATTATCACTCATTTTTCTTTGTACTTGTTTCTCACTCTCTCGTCTGTAGAAGTTCTGTTAAGATGTGCTACTCGGAGTATGACGGGTAAATTTGTAAATTTGTGGTAAGTTCCTATGGGACCAAACTGCTGAGGTCATCGGTCCTTAGGATTATACGCTACTTAATCTAAATTAAACTAACTTACGATAAGGATAACACGCACACACTCATGCCCGAGGAAGGACTCGAACCTCCGACGGGCGGTGCCGTGCGGACCGTGACAAGGCGCCCTAGACCGTGCGGCAGGTATGACGGGCTACGAGTGTTTTGTATCACATATGTTTCGGAATAAGAGAAGAGTTGATATCATTATTAAGCATTTTTATTGAACAGAAGTGGAACCAAGTAAAGAGGATTTCCTTCATTTATTTGACACGCACTGGTATCGTTTAAGTCGGCTGCCTGCGTCTACAATTGAAATGTAAGATAGACATAATTTCAGCATCTACAATTGAAATGTAAGATAGACAAAATTTCTAGTTGCTTTGATGAATGGCGTCTAGCTCGGTCGAATTAAAGGAAGACAGCGAAGCAAGTCAGAGGTAGCCTTCTAGATTTGTTACCGGTAGTTTCGAGCAACACGCAAGTATTACGGTGATGCTTCGGTCACTCAGATGGGAATCGCTGGAGGGCAGAGACGTTCTGTTCGAGGAGCACTATTGACAAAATTTAGACAACCGGCATGTGAGGCCGACTAGAGATCGATTCAATGGCCGCCAACGTACATTTCGCGTAAGGACCGTGAAAATGAGATTAGGGAGATTAGGGCTCGTCGGGAGGCATACAGACGATCGTTTTTCGCTCGTTCTGTTTTCGAGTGGAACAGAGAAGGAAATGACCTGTAGTGGTACAAGGTACACTCCGCCATGCACCATACAGTCGCTAGCGGAGTACATATACTGAAGCCCCAAAGAAGCTGGTATAGCCATGCGTATTCAAATACAGATATATGTAAATAGCCACAATACGGCGCTGCGGTCGGCAACGCCTATATAAGGTGTAAGTAGGCTGTTTAGGTTTTTATGTTGGTAACGCCACGTAGCGCTCTGTATGAAAATCCCTGACTGTGCTGTGTGCAGTCTGTGGCTGGTTTGCATTGTTGGAATATTTGCTATTGTAGTGTTGGGAGGCTGGATGTGAACAGCGCGTAGCGTTGCGCAGTTGGAGGTGAGCCGCCAGCAGTGGTGGATGTGGGGAGAGAGATGACAGAATTTTGAGAGCGGACGATCAGGACGTCTGTCCGCCAGATAAAGGAAATTTGTAAGACTGTAGGTCATGAACTGACTTTTGAACACTATTAAGGTAAATACATTGTTTGTTCTCTATCAAAATCTTTCATTTGCTGACTACGCCCATCAGTAGGCAGAATCTTTTATTTAGCTGGCAGTATTGGCGCTCGCTGCATTGCAGTAGTTCGAGTAACGATGATTTTTGTGAGGTAAGTGATTCACGAAAGGTATATGTTATTGTTTGTAAGGGCGATTCTTTTGTAGGGATTATTGAAAGTCAGATTGTGTTGGGCTAAAAATGTTGTGTGTCAGTTTAGTGATGATCAGAATAAATAAAGAGAGAAATGTCTGAGTACGTTCAGTTTTGCTCAGCTATTTGAAAATCAAATTACGTAGAGGTTTTCCAGCACTGTCATTTATAAAGATTTTTCTAAGGGGACGTTACAAAGACAAGTATCTGGCGCAGTTGTTATATCGGTTACTGCTGCTGCAATGGTAGGTTATCAAGATTTAAGTGAGTTTGAACGTAGTGGTATAGTCGGCGCACGACCGATGAGACACAGCATCTCCGAGGTACCGATGAAAAGGGGATTTTGCCTTACGACCATTTCGCGAGTGTACCGTGAATATCAGGAATCCGGTAAAACATCAGATATCCGATATCGCTGCAGCCGGAAAAGGTCCTGCAAGAACGGGACCAACGACGACTACAGAGAATCCTTCAACGTGACAGAAGTGCAGCCCTTCCCCAAATTGCTGCAGATTTTAGTGCTGGGCCATGAACAAGTGTCAGCGAGCGAACCATTCAACGAAACATGATCGATGTGGGCTTTCGGAGCCGAAGGCCCACTCGTGTACCCTTGATGACTGCACGATGGAAAGTTTTACGCCTCGCCTGTGCCGGTCAACACCGACATTGCACTTTTGATGACTGGAAACATGTTACCTGGTCGGAAGAGTCTCGTTCCAAATTGTATCGAGCGGATGGGCATGTACAGGTATGGAGACAACCTCATGAATCCGTGGACCCTGCATGTCAGCAGGGCAGTGTTCAAGCTGGTGGAGGCTCCGTAATGGTGTGGGGCGTGCGTAGTTGGAGTGATATGAGATCCCTGATACGTCTAGATACGACTCTGACAGGTGAGACGTACGTAAGCATCCTGTCTGATCACCTGCATTCTTTGCCGGCCGGTGTGGCCGTGCGGTTCTAGGCGCTTCAGTCTGGAGCCGCGTGACCGCTACGGTCGCAGGTTCGAATCCTGCCTCGGGCATGGATGTGTGTAATGTCCTTAGGTTAGTTAGGTTTAAGTAGTTCTAAGTTCTAGGGGACTGATGATGACAGCTGTTAAGTCCCATAGTGCTCAGAGCCATTTGAACCAACCTGCATTCTTTCATGCCCATTGTGCATTCCGATGGACTTGGGTAATTCTAGAAGGACAATACGACACTCCACAAGTCCAGAATTGCTACAGAGTGGCTCCAGGAACACCCTTCTGAGTTTAAACACTCCCACCGGCCACCAAACTCCCAGACATGAGCATTATTGAGGATATCTGGGATGTTTTTCAACGTGATGTTCTGATCTGTACCCTCTCGTACTCTTACGGATTTATGGACAACCCTGCAGGATTAATGGTGTCAGTTACGTTCAGCACTACTTCAGACATTAGCCGAGTCCATGCCACGTCGTGTTGCGGCACTTCGGCGTGCTCGCGCGGGCTCAACACGATATTAGACAGGTGTACCAGTTTCTTTGACACTTCAGTGTATGTAGATGTAGATGATGTACCTTCCGAGAAGTATAGACCGATAATTTGTGACGGAAGCATGAGCGTAGAGTAAAATCGTCGATTTCCATTATTCAGGGAAATTCGTAAGGTGTATGTAATCTGGGATGCTAACGAGAGCTGTCTGTTCGACAGCCGTAACAAGCGCATAGACACTGGTACCTACATACGCTTGAAAACAGCGCACCTGCCAGCAAACTAGAGGTTGTCGCTACCCACATCTCTCTGTCAGATACAGCTGATTATTGCCACTGCCCCGCGCTCTCGTTACGAAGTAAATATCGCGAACTGGAACAAATGGAGCCGGCCGGTGCGTCTCTCAGCGGCGCCAGGAGCTACGCAGGGCGCTCCGGGCAGGCGGTCTGCCAATTACTGTCCGGCTACTGGGCTGCATACTGCCAGTTACTGGTACAGCCTTAGTATTAAACAGAGCGAGTAGTTAACCAGCAGTGGAGCGAGTAAATACAGGTTTTCAGACCGTTCGACCGCTCAGCGCGGGACACTGCTACTGAACGACAACGCCGAGAAGTGACTAGAGTCAAGTCAGGGCGAGAAAGAGTTTCATCGTGGTTCTTTGAGGCAGCAAACAGTGGGTAAACAGCTGTGTAAAAGAAAAGCACTCCGTCTTTAGGTCACGAGTGGCCTACCGGGACCATCCGAAAGCCGTGTCATCCCCAGTGGAGGATGCGGCTAGGAGGGGCGTGTGATCAGCACACCGCGCTCCCGGTCGTTATGATGGTATTCTTGACCGAAGCCGCTACTGTTCGGTCTAGTAGCTCCTCAATTGGCATCACGAGGCTGAGTGCACCCCGGAACGCGGCAACAACGCATGGCGGCCTGGATGGTCACCTATCCAAATGCCGACCACGTCCGACAGTGCTTAACTTCGGTGATCTCACGGGAACCGGTGTATCCACTGCGGCAAGGCCGTTGCCAAACAGCTGGGTAAGGAGGATCAAAAATGTTCAAATGACTCTAAGCACTTTGGGACTTAGCATCTGAGGTCATCCGTCCCCTAGACTTAGAACACTGGACTCGCATTCGGGAGGACGACGGTTCAATCCCACGTCCGGCCATCCTGATTTAGGTTTTCCGTGATTTCCCTACATCACTTCAGGCAAATGCCGGGATGGTGCCTTTGAAAGGGCACGGCCGATTGCCTTCCCCATCCTTCCCTAATCCGAGCTCGTGTTCCGTCTCTAATGACCTCGTTATCGACGGGACGTTAAACACTAATTTCCTCCTCCTCCTCCTCCTCCTAGACTTAGAACTACTTTAAACCTAACCAACCTAAGGACATTACACACATTCATGCCCGAGGTAGGATTCGAACCTGCGACCTTTGCAGCAGCACGGTTCCAGACTGAAGCGCCTAGAACCGCTCGGCTACAACGACCGGCCGTGCAAGGAGGGCTAACGAGAACAAGCTTATAACCAAAGCGAGTGGTAACGTTGTTAAACTCCTCTTTCAGACACCTGTGGGTGGGTTTGAAGTCAAAAAGTTGATATGCATTCCATCCCACCTATTTGGCTGAGGTCGAGATCATTGAACACCACTGACAGTGTTGTTTCGACAACACCACTGACAATTCCATAACACCCTCCCTCCCTCTGTGTGCAAATGCCTGAAAACTCTATTCCGATTTCCTCATGCGCTTACCCTCCTCGACACGAAACCTCAACCAACCCGAATTAAACTGTGAAATTACTCTAACTCTCCTCTTATTCTCATTTGCCGCACTCAGCCACCATCTCCCAGTCCCTGGAACACTTACGAATATTTTAAATGAAAAAGCAATTGTCTTGTGGTGTTACTGTTCTTCTTATTTCCGCGCTTGCTAAGAAAATTGGATGAGAAATTCCGCTTTATGCAAGACACTTTTCGAGTTTTGTTTTACCCTGACATGTTTCAGCTCTTTTTGTGCTGCTTTCGGTGGGTTACTTTGGTTCCTTTCTTAGACGAAGCTATTGAATGTTCATGTTGGTAGCTAAAAAATGGCTCTGAGCACAATGGGAATCTGAGGTCATCAGTCCCCTAGACTTTGAACTACTTAAACCTAACTAACCTAAGGACATCACACACATCCATGCTCGAGGCAGGATTCGAACCTACGACCCTAGCAGCAGCGCGGTTCCAGACTGAAGCGCCTAGTTCCGCTCGGCCACAGCTGTCGGCAGTTGGTAGCTGTGAGCCTGCTACAGAATCTACAACTTGTCATGGTTTTGATATTGTGGTGTTCGTCTACTTTGTTTGTGGCATGGTAACACGCTGATTTTACTACTTTTGTCGTTTCACAGACATTTTCTGCGATTTTTCGAGGTTGCACAGTGGTTTCGCCGCCATTACGTGTTGCTGTAACACCACAACATCAAAGCCATGACAAGTTGTAGACTGTGTAGCAGGCTCACAGTTACCATTATAAACATTCAGTAGCTTCGCGTAAGAAAGGAAACAAAGTAGCCCTCTGAAGATAGCACAAAAAGAGCTGGAACATGTCTGGATAAAACAAAATTCGAAAAGTGTCTTCCATAGGGCGGAGTATATATAGGATTGTACGAGGAATTCCGCCTTATGGAAGACAGCTTAAGCATGCTTAAGTGAGAAAAGCTGCGGAAAGTTTTGAAATTATGCTTAACGTTTGTTGGAAGTTGATAAGTGCTCTTATGATGAAACCCTGGATGAATGTAGTCTGGGTAATTTTCGCTCCATTTTAAGCAAAAAGCTAATTTTGCACCTATCTGAATGTTTATGAGGTCACATCTCCTGCACTATTGAGTCGTACGATGAAGTTCAATGACATATGTAGGTACTGTCTGGAAAGTGTGTTTCGAATAGTGTTAATAGTAAAGAAGTAATAAATTCAAAAGCCGTGCGTGAAGTTTTAACACGCGCCGTTATAAGCGGAAACTAGTTTTTCGGGCATATAATTGTCTATGACGTCATATCTCCTGAACTATGAGTCGTGCAATTATATCATTTCGCACGTGCATTTAGTTGTTTACATGGATAGTGTCTGCAAATCGTGTTGCGAGCAGAGTCGGTAGTAAAGAAGTAATAATTTAAAACGTCAAGGCTGGTGCCGGAGTTTGACAGCACGAACAGCGAGAATTTAGTAAGCGATAAACTTATTTCTCTTCATCATTTTGTGTGGGTATCAGGGTTTGAAATTATGTGCATAGCTTCTTGGAATTGGCTAAGTGTTCTGATTCTCAAATACGGATTGAATAAATTCCGGATATTTGCACGTCGTCGGTTATCGTTGTCTCAAGACAAACACGCAATTCCCGAGGTAATACTTATTGGTTTAAATTTTTTGCACAGGATTGTGCCTCTTCATGAGTAGATTATGAAACAATTTTAAATTTTTAAATTCGTTCAATAATTACCCGAAATATTGAAAATCAAACTTTTGTTGACCCTGGAAATCGTTAGATAGAACACCTGAAATCGGTAATGGCTTCTGGGACAGCGTTAAGTAATGTATAGGCTGATCAGAAACAGTCTGAAAAACTTTTAAGGGTTGTGCAGGGTAGGTTGTATAGAGAAATGACTGTTAAGGGCAACATTCGTTACGACGCGCCGTTTCCGAGTTAATTAGCATTGAATTAAGCCAATCAGGACGTTGCACGGATGACCAAGTTTTGTATCACTCTGTTGTTCAGTTTTAGGAAGAGAAACGAAGATCACGTTAGGGGACACCGTCTCTGGCAGGCCACCTGAATTTGCGCACGCAACGGTCTGACTGGCTAACTACAATGCTAATTAACTCGGAAACGGTGCAACGTATCGAATGTTTTTTCTAACAACTATTTCTCAGCACAGCCTACTCTACAACATCCTTACAAGCTTTTCAGACTGTTTCTGACCACCCTGTATACTGAAGTAGAATATTCTTCAACCAAACAGAAAATTGTAAATAAAAAACGGGTTTTGAACATGACTGCTAGCACTTTCTCAAGGATGATCACCTAAAACTCTTCTGGGATATGTCTAAAGAGCGTATCGACCGCATGCATTTCTGGATTGTTGTACATACTGCCCAAAGACATATAGCACTTCAGTGCAAAGATACAAGCTTGAGTATCTCTCGCCAGCAATCACATGGAAAACTTCTATTCGTGCTACTGAGTCAACTGATTTTGTAGTTAGCCGATAGCAGGCGACACACTACACAAAAACAGAACGAATGCCAGACACGCCAACATGGACTCCTTACTGATCACCCTGTAGAACCTAGCTTCTGCTACGAGGGGTCGTCAGTCATAAAGTTTTATTTATTACTTAGACAAACTAAACTGACGCAATTAATTTCCTGTTGTTGGCACGAAAATTACTGCTTTCCTAGTACACACTGTACCGAAGCACACCAATAGTGGAACCAAAACAAAATGTCGCCGCCCACTGATAGAAGCTGAGTGTCGCGCGGGAATTCCTTTTGTGCATTTGTAGGGGAACAGTGCTGCAACAATCTACGATGAGTTGGTGGAAGAGTACGGTAGCAATGCATCATTTTGTGACACAGCTCTATATGTCCCAGAGATTTGCAATGTGATGAAATAACCATGAATAATGAAGATGAAGCATACGAGGTCGAAAGGGCAGTGAGGTCCCTGGTTCTTGAAGATCATATTATCACAATCAAGATGATAGTGGAAGAAGTGAAGTTTAGCCTTGGATCAATTTTCAGCATCTCGCACGAAACTATGAACATGAAAAAGGTCGCTGGGTCTTTGACTTCTCTCACCCGTCCAAACAGCCCAACGAATGTGGGAATCAGTGAAAAATGTGTCCAGATGATTTGTTTAGCTACCTAATCACCGTGGACGAATGCCGGGTGTTTCAGTATTTCTCCGAGACAGAGGAGCAAATCAAAGAGTGGAAACATGTGGATTCACCACCGCCGAAAAAGGCAGAGAGCCATTCATCACTGGGGAATGTGATGCTGAATGTCTTTTGGGACCGTCATGGTGTGGTATTTTTGCTCCACAGCAACGGCCCATGTTACTCTGCACAGGATACAGCCACGCATACCTCTCATTTGCTTTCAAATGTTTGCTAACCCTTTTTTATTCTGTCATAGTACCCAATTACATCTTATTCCGGTTTCATACCGCAATTACAGGGCGTTTCAGGAACTTTCAACGTTAAAATGGTTCAAATGGCTCTAAGCACTATGGACTTAACATCTGGAGGTCATCAGTCCCCTAGACTTAGAATTACTTAAACCTAACAAACCTAAGGAGATCACACACATCCATGCCCGAGGTATGATTCGAACCTGCGACCGTAGCGGTCGCGCGGTTCCAGACTGACGCGCCTAGAACCGCTCGGCCACTCCGGCCGGCTGATGACATGTTGCCAGGCAGTATTCTGTGGACTGATACGGCACATTTTACATTACAGCGTGCAGTGAATCCACAGAACTGCCGAAATGTGTTTCCTGCCTTGGAAGATCACAACTGTGAGGAAACCACTGCTTTCATGCAAGGTGGGGTAACACCTCATGTCGCTTGCCTAGTGAAACATCTGCGTAATGCAACCTTCCACGAACGTGTCATCTGCAGAGACTTTCCTAATGCATTGCCTGCAGGAGCACCTAATATGAATCAATGTGACTTTTGGGTGTGAGGGTATCTTAAGGAACCCGTTTTCTCAAGGGCAGTATAAAAAACACGTTGCTCATAGTCCACCGGTACTGCTGCGATTAGTTGTTGATCACGTCGTTTTACAGACACAGCATCACGTGGACGTCTTCGGTACTAATAATGAACAAACTGTGTAAACGGCGGTTAATAATAAAAATAAAATTCTTTCTCACTTGTCTGACTTTTTCTGTCCACGTCCTGCTCCTGATCCATTACGTATCGAAACATTTATATACGTATTTCTTCATTTGCACCTGTTGGCCAAATTGGCACTACGTTTTTGCCCAGCATATATCGGTTCTGCATTACCGCATTAGAATATCTACCAAGTTTCACTGTGATATGATAATTACAACCCAACACTAGACCTCTGCGACTAGTTGCATTTTATTTATAGCCACCTAGCACATGTTGTTGTAAAGAGTCACACTTAATGAGACCACGTTTTCCACACCGTAAATCGGTTCCGCATTAACGCATTAGCATATCTACCAAATTTGTTTGCCATACGATAATTAGACACAACACTAGACCTCCGTGAGGAGCTGTGCTTCAATTATGAGCAACTAACACCACCACCTTATGGCAGATAGCACTACAGATTTCACGCAAATCACTCTGAAACAAACCGAAATCACAGCAAAGATTGTAAAGGCGAGACAAAATAACAGATACTTGGATTATTTCTGTCCAGATGGATGGGGCACTAAAGGTTTCCAAGTTTAGGAGCAAAAAAAATGGCTCTGAGCACTATGGGACTCAACTGCTGAGGTCATTAGTCCCCTAGAACTTAGAACTAGTTAAACCTAACTAACCTAAGGACATCAAAAACATCCATGCCCGAGGCAGGATTCGAACCTGCGATCGTAGCAGTCTTGCGGTTCCAGACTGCAGCGCCTTTAACCGCACGGCCACTTCGGCCGGCTTTAGGAGCAACATTAGAGTTTAGTGAGTTTCAAGTTCAGTCCAAGAATATTCGCTACTGGCCATTAAAATTGCTACATCAAGAAGAAATGTAGATGTTAAACGAGTATTCAATGGAAGAATATATTATACTAGAGCTGACATGTGATTACATTTTCACGTAATTTGGGTGCACAGATCCTGAGAAATCAGTACCCAGAACAACCACCTCTAGCCGTAATAACGGCCTTGATACGCCTGAGCATTGAGTCAAACAGAGCTTGGATAGCGTGTACAGGTACAGCTGCCCATACAGCTTCAAAACGATACCATAGTTCATGACGAGTAGTGACTGGCGTATTGTGACGAGCCAGTTGCTCGGCCATCATTGACCAGACGTTTTCAATTGGTGAGAGATATGGACAATGTGCTGTAAACAAAACCTGGATTCATCCGCAGAAATGACGTTTTGCCATTCGTGCACCCAGGTTTGTCGTTGAGTACACCATCCCAGGCGTTCCTGTCTGTGATGCAGCGTCAAGGGTAACAGCAGCCGTGGTCTCCGAGCTGCTAGTCCATGCTGCTGCAGACGTCGTCGAACTGTTCGTACAGATGGTTGTTGTCTTGCAAACGTCCCCATCTGTTGAATCAGGAATCAAGACGTGGCTGCACGATCCGTTACAGCCATGTGGGTAAGATGCCTGTCATCTCGACTGCTAGTGATACGAGGCCGTTGGGATCCAGCACGGCATTTCGTATTACCCTCCTGAACCCACCGATTCCATATTCTGCTAAAAGTCATTGGATCTCGACCAACTCGAGCAGCAATGTCGCTATACGATAAACCGCAATCACGGTAGGCTACAATCCGACCTTAATCAAAGTCGGAAATGTGATGGTACACATTTCTCCTCCTTACACGAGGCATCACAACAACGTTTCACCAGGCAACGCCGGTCAACTGCTGTTTGTGTATGAGAAATCGGTTGTAAACTTTCCTCATGTCAGCACGTTGTAGATGTCGCCAGCGACGCCAACCTTGTGTGAATGCTCTGAAATGCTTATCATTTGCATATCACAGCATCTTCTTCCTTTCGGTTAAATTTCGCATCTGTAGCACGTCATCTTCGTGGTGTAGCAATTTTAATGGCCAGTAGTGTACAATCCACGAATAGAATGTTGGTCATCATTGAAGCGAAACTTGTGGCAGCGAACTGCAAAATATTTGAAAATATCATGTAATGTGCGACGCCGCGACAATGTTTTCTGTTCTTGGGTGATGAACACACGTCTCGTGTGTCGCTTACCACATGTAATGGCTAGCTGTAACTGCCTCCCGTCGAATACGTCGCCATGATGGTTTTCTCGGCTGTATCTACAAGGCCAAAAATCGTAACAAGGCAAATCGAAAACAAGTGAATGTTTAATGATTTCTTCATTGTTTATATGGCTACAACATCTTATTAATGCTACAAACTTCTACATTTAGCTATCTCTTGTAGCGGCGTTATAGTTCACCGTCGTCATAGTATTCGTAGTGTCCCCATTCACGCGTTACTTTGTGTGTCGGCAATAATCACAACAGTCTTTTCACCAGTTGAGGCCGTGTCAGTGCCGCTATGCCTCTCTCTCTTCTCTGTCTGAAGCTGCCTCTATTGTGGTGTCACCGCCAGACACCACACTTGCTAGGTGGTAGTTTTAAATCGGCCGCGGTCCATTAGTACATGTCGGACCCGCGTGTCGCCACTGTGTGATCGCAGACTGAGCGCCACCACAAGGCAGGTCTTGAGATACGGACTAGCACTCGCCCCAGTTGTACGGACGACGTAGCTAGCGACTACACTGACGAAGCCTCGCTCCTTTGCCGAGCAGATAGTTAGAATAGCCTTCAGCTAAGTCAATGGCTACGACCTAGCAAGGTGCCATTAGTAACATTGTATGTATCTAAAGAGTCTCACTTGTATCGCCACAATCTCCAGATGTACCAAAAGGATGGATTAAAGTTAAGTATTCCAGAAGCTACGTACTTTTCATTATGGCATTCATTACGTATCCTGTTTCAGACCTCACGCCATCCTGCTTTAACTTAGCGCGTGCCTTTCGGCTTCCTCTCATTGTGTCTAGGCTGTCTTGTCTAGACACAACATTTTTGGCGACGAGTCCAAAAAGGGTCTTGTTCTTTCTAATTGCTTACATTTACTTGTCATGGCTTCGCCAGATGTACTGTCCGAATTTTATCGCTTGCAGAATCAGCAGACGCAGGCGTTATTGGATGCCCTTGGACAGCTCGTACAGGGTCAACGTGCACTGCAAAACGATGCGGCAGCCGCCGCTCCACCGCTACCGCAGCCACAACTCGCAGTTGTACCGCCTTTAGGCCGTTTGACCCAGCTAAGGAAACATGGACGGAGTGGTCACGCCAGTTTGGATTTTATCTCGCCGCCTACAGAATTCAAGGTAACGAGCGGCAGCCTTATTTATTGGGGTGTGTAGGGGTGCAAACGTACCGTGTGATAGTGCAATTATTTCCCCGACGTGACGTAGCAACTCTGTCCTACGAAGAAATTTTGTCGGCATTGGGCGCCTATTTCAAAGAAACAGTCAATGTCGTTGCAAAAAGGTATACGTTCTTTCGTACAAAACGTACGGCCGGTCAGACTAATAGGGAGTGGGTTCCAACACTGCAAGGCCTTACAAGGGATTGCGCTTTTGAGTGTGAATGTGGACTCCCTTATTCAGATACTATGGTACATGATGCAATAGCACAGAACGTTTCTGATGTTCGTATACAGGAACAGATTTTGAAACTAGTTAATCCCTCCCTTCAACAAGTGATAGACATATTGGATAGACAAGACACGCTTGACTTTGCTCAGGAATCATTTGCAACTTCGCCAGCCGTGTGTAACATTAACCGGCCCGCCGGGCGCGCTGCACGGTCCGGTAAACTGCCCTCGCGCACGTCCACGCAGCTGCCGCCACGCTCTAAACCAGGTGTGCCGCGCCAGCATACAAATGCAGTGAAATCATGCCCGCGGTGTGCTACTAGACATTCGCGTGAAAATTGCCCGTCACGCCAAGCTATTTGCTTTTTCTGTAATAAGAAAGGACATGTTCAAAGTGTTTGCCAGAAAAAGCTCAGATCAGACACTCACAACCATTCCAGGCCCTTTGCTTCACGCCGGAATCGAACCAAGGACACTCAGGCTCGTGGACCTTCGCCCATGGACATTCATGTAGTTAATTCCACCCCGTCCAGTGCCACTATCTCAAACAGTGACAGTGTTCGTCCCACCCAAAGCGTGCGTCGACGTCGCAGGAAATCGTGTCAAGTCGCAAGTGCTTCTGTACCAGTGTCAGTTCAACTTGCACGAGACAGTCGCTCTTGTCGTCGGCAGGACAATAAACTTTTTGTAGATTTGGACTTTAATGGCAATGTCATACCATTCCAGCTCGATACCTGAGCTGCAGTTTCATTGCTCAATCACGACACTTACAAACAACTGGGCAAACCTCCGTTGCATGCCGCAAATGTTCAGTTAAATAGTTATTCAGGTCAGAATATCCCTGTGTTAGGACAGTGCAGTCTTCTTGCAACATATAAGGGACAAACAAAACTTGTGTCATTTTACGTTCTTCGTTCTTCTACTGCAGTGAACTTGTTTGGTTTAGATTTATTTCAGTTGTTTAACATGTCTATAGTAAATCAGGTCCTATCAGTGAATCAGACTGTGCCTTCCGCCAGTGTTTCTCGGCTATGTGAAGAATTTGCAGACATTTTTGCACCGGGCCTTGGTTGCGCTAAGAACTATGAAGCACATTTGGAACTGAAAGTAAACGCGCAACCGAAATTTTTCAGAGCGCGCAATGTTCCCCACGCATTGCGTGATGAGGTCGCAAGAACATTAAACGATTTAGAATCACAAGGTGTAATTGAACGTGTGCAAGCTTCTCTCTGGGCCTCACCCTTAGTAATTTTGCCGAAACCTTCCGGAAAACTGAGACTTTGTGCGGACTTCAAGGCAACAGTGAATCCACAACTAGTGATTGCAACTTTTCCCTTACCCCGCCCGGAAGATCTTTTTGATAAACTGTGCCCGGGTCAATACTTTTCGAAGTTGGACCTAGCAGATGCGTACTTGCAAATCCCAGTGGACCCCGAATCCCAGCGCGTCTTGGTGGTTAACACGCATCTTGGTTTGTACCGATTCAAAAGACTGCCATTCGGGTGTGCATCCGCCCCTGAATTGTTTCAGCAATATGTACAAACTGTTTGTGCATCGGTCCCTACTGCTGCGAACTATCTGGACGATATTGTGATCTCCGGAAAGACAGCAGACGAGCATTTAGCACACCTACGAACATTATTTCAGGTATTGCGACAAAATGGTCTTCGCTTGCGGAAGGACAAATGTGTGTTTTTTGCTCGTGACTTACCATACCTGGGACATGTAATCAATGCCCAAGGCATACATCCGAGTCCAGAGCACCTCCGTGCCATACAAGACTTGCCTTCGCCGCAAAATTTGAAGCAGCTACAGAGTGTGTTGGGTAAAATTAACTATTATCATCGCTTTCTGCGCAATGCCTCATCCATTTCAGCTCCGCTTCATCGCTTACGCCGTAAGGGTGTTCCGTTCGTCTGGACGACGGAATGCGAACGCGCCTTTCGCCAGTTGAAATCGGCGTTGCTTTCTAATACTTGCCTTACGCCATTCTATCCCCAGAAACCCCTTTTGTTGATGGTAGATGCATCGGATTTTGGGATCGGCGCTGTGCTTGCGCACAAAGATGGATCGCATGATCGCCCTATTGCTTTTGCGTCCAAATTGCTCTCGTCTGCGCAAAGAAATTACTCGCAGATAGAGAAAGAAGCTTTGGCTCTCGTCTTTGGTGTTACTAAGTTCCATGATTTCTTGTCTGGTCGTCACTTTACCATCATCACAGACCACAAACCTTTGACGTCACTTTTTCGTCCGAACAAGATTGTACCTCCACGTACAGCGCAGAAATTCATTCGCTGGTCTATTTTCCTCTCGCAGTACCGCTACGATATCTTGTATCGGTCCACTGCTAAGCACGGAAACGCCGATGCGTTGTCTCGTTTGCCTGTTGCTGAGGATAGAGCATTCGATTCTTCCGAACTTGCTTGCATGTTCATTGATGCGGAAACTGATGACGTGGTCGACTCGTTTCCGATTGATTTTCGTCGTGTAGCTACAGCCACAGCTGCTGACCCGGTCCTTGCTACCGTTTTGCGTTTTGCTGCTACGCAATGGCCTTTGTCAAAGTCTCGGATCGAGGATCCGTTGGTTCGCCGATTTTTTGCTCACAAGGAGAGACTTTTTGTTCGACGTGGTGTTTTGTTGTTGCGTTCTGATAATGATCAGTCCAGAGTCGTGGTCCCACGTTCGTTACAGTCCTCTGTTTTACGGCTTGTTCACCACGGACATTGGGGTATAGTGCGCACGAAACAACTTGCTCGTGAGCACTGTACTTGGTTCGGAATCGATGCTGCGATTACGAATATGTGTTCTTCTTGCATGGCGTGTGCTGAACAACAATCCGCACCGCCGCGGAAAGTCTTTGCATGACCAAAAGCCAGTTCCCCTTGGCAACGCTTGCACATCGATTTTGCTGGTCCATTCTGGAATGCTCGATGGTTGGTTGTGGTAGATGCCTTCAGTAATTTTCCTTTTGTTGTCCGGAAGTCTTCCACGACGTCATCTGCCACCATCCAACCGTTGTCTGCTATCTTTTGCATTGAAGGTCTTTCGCAGACTATTGTTTCCGACAATGGCCCACAATTCATGTCCGCAGAATTTGAGTCGTTCTGCCAGGCCAATGATATTCAACATCTGACATCCGCGCCGTTTTCGCCTCAGTCCAACGGTGCCGCTGAACGATTGGTCCGGACTTTCAAGTCACAGATGTTGAAGTTGAAAGAGTCGCATTCTCGGGAGGACGCGTTGTTGCTCTTTTTGTCCTCGTATCGCTCTCAGCCCCGAGATGGTCGCTCGCCGGCTGAGTTGCTCCACAGTCGTCCTCATCGCACCTTGATGTCTTTGCTGCACCCGCCGCATCAGGTTACTGTGCAGCGGCAGACTCCTGTTTTTGCTCCAGGCGACGTTGTATCCTATCGCAACTATCGAGGTTCACGGCGTTGGCTCGCAGGGCGCATTCTTCGCTGCGTCGGCCGCGCGATGTATTTGGTTTTGGGGGCCTCTGGTGACGTGCGTCGGCATCTCAATCAGCTGCGCCTCTGTCGTCGCACGGGTTCTGCCGCTCCCCGTCTGCTTTCAGCGACGGTGCCGTCCGGTCAGCGCCCTGGGGACCCATCTACTGGCTCGCCTCATCCCCAGGTGTTACCGACGATGCCTTCCATTTTGCCCCATGGCGACGCGCCGCTGCCGCCTCCGCCGCCGCCGCCTGTCCTCCAGCCGGCGCCGCCCGCAGTGGACGCTTCGCTGCAGCCGCCAAGCGCCTCCCTGGGTCACGCGCCGCCGATCGCTTCCCGTGACCAGCTGTCCTCCGCCGTGGAACTCTTGCCCGCTCCGGACCACGTGACGTCATCGCGCGTCGGATACCCCGACGCAATGGAGGTCGACCCTTCGGCCCCTCCTGTCTCTTTACGGGCGCATACACCGTATGTTGACGTGCACCCTGGACTAGGTTTTCAGGCATTTCCTAGATCCGCTCGGACCGAATGGCCGAGTGCGGGTGGCACAGCCTCGCCTGTAGTTAGGCTCCCCACCTCATCGCATACGTCAACATGGCGTCCTCCCCACGGCGGGCGGAAGCCTTATAACACGACCGTTCGCCGATTTGCGGGGGAGGAATGTGGTGTCACCGCCAGACACCACACTTGCTAGGTGGTAGTTTTAAATCGGCCGCGGTCCATCAGTACATGTCGGACCCGCGTGTCGCCACTGTGTGATCGCAGACTGAGCGCCACCACAAGGCAGGTCTCGAGATACGGACTAGCACTCGCCCCAGTTGTACGGACGACGTAGCTAGCGACTACACTGACGAAGCCTCGCTCCTTTGCCGAGCAGATAGTTAGAATAGCCTTCAGCTAAGTCAATGGCTACGACCTAGCAAGGCGCCATTAGTAACATTGTATGTATCTAAAGAGTCTCACTTGTATCGCCACAATCTCCAGATGTACCAAAAGGATGGATTAAAGTTAAGTATTCCAGAAGCTACGTAGTTTTCTTTATAGCATTCATTACGTATCCTGTTTCAGACCTCACGCCATCCTGCTTTAACTTAGCGCGTGCCTTTCGGCTTCCTCTCATTGTGTATAGGCTGTCTTGTCTAGACACAACATCTATATCTCTATCTATCTATCTATCTATCTATCTATCTATCTATCTCATGCAGCGTTCTTCGTTCTTCCACAACCACCCACGAGGCTGGCAAGAAAGTTTGGAAAAGAAGCCTTCAGAAAATTACAAAACATAAAAGGATTTACAGTTTGTTGGTGCCCATCTCTTGCCGTTATACGGGGTGTTGAAAAACTCTCGCCGCAGTGCCATATGATTGTTAGCCGTGCGTGCCGTATGCCGCAGTGAATACACTGAAATGAAACTCAGTTAAATACAAGTTGACAATTTATCGAATATTCATTTTTACTTACAAATTTTCACATTAAATGTTGAAAGTGTACCTCCTGTTGTTGAATACACAATTCAATTCGTCTAATCATGTTTCCAAACACAAGCTGTAACATTTCTTCTGTAAAGAAGCAGTGAAAGTGGATATTGCAGTTTTCAATTCATCGATGGATTTTGGACGGTTTTTATAGACAGTTGCTTTCGCAGCACCCCAGAAGAAAATGTCAGGTGGTGTTAGGTCAGGCGATCGTGGAGGCCAAATCCCTGTGAAATTATGCGATCACCAAAAACATCAGCAAGCAGTGCCATTGAAACGCGAGCTGTATGCGCGGTTGCACCATCTTGTTGAAAATAACCGTTCAGTATTTCACTTAACACAAGTTCTCCTATGAATGGGTACAGAATATCACTGTAGTATCGTTGTGCGTTTATTGTTTCGTTGAAAGATAAGGGACCCACAATACGACGTCTAGAAATTGCAATCCAAACTCCTGCTTTCACAGAATGTAGTGGTTCCTCGGAATACACAATGGATTTGCAGTACTTTATATACGACAATTTTCCGAGTTCATGTACCCGGATAAATGAAACCACGCCTCATCAGTGAAAAACGTTTCATTAAGAATACCCCTTCCATTTTGTTGAACGAAATTATTGAACCACTGGCAATAATGCAGTCTCTTGCCATGCTCAGTATTTTTCAGGTCTTGCACGACTGTCACATTGTATGGGAAAAGCTCTAATTTTTTCCTTAGAGCTCTGTGGGCCGTTGCGACACTAACATCGATTTCCTGGGCGAGTTTTGTTACTGTCTTGTTCGGACTCATGGACATTTTATCGGAAATATGGAGTAGTTTATACTCAGAGAAAACGCTAGAACGACCACTTCTCGGTGCATCTGTCACTGAACCCGTACTTCGAAATTTGTTAATCAAATCTCGCACAGTATCGCGATGTAGGAGTGTTGTCTCCGGGAAAACTGAATTAAATATTTGACGAACTGAAACTATGTACCTACCGGCAGCTTTGAACATACGTTCGACTAAAAACACACGTTCTTCAATGGTTAGCATTTTAACAGCGACAAAAACGAAACAAAAGAACAAAGGAAGTAAACTTAAACGTTCACATCAACACGTAACGACGCACACCAAAGATACTACTGACGCTGGCTGAGATAAACGAAACAGTGGAATGTTGGGAGAGTCCACTTGAAGGGAAGTAACACAGGCAGGCGGACAATCATACGGCACGCGCTGCTAACAATCATACGGCACTGCGTAGAGACTTTTTGAACACCCCGTACATGGTACACTTTATGGAAAAAATAGAAAATGAACTTTGGAAGTACCAAACGGAACTAAAAATTAAATACGAGGGGCGTTTAATAAGTAATGCAACACATTGTTTATTAAAGCAAGTTGGCTTTATTTCAGATGTCAATACTCCATCTTATTACCCACTGTTTTGGCTACAGAAACTTAATTTTCAACACTGTCTCCGTTCAGTGCGACAGCCTTTCGCCACCTTACTGGGAGGCCCTGCATCTCCGCATGATGGACCGCATCAAACAGGATCGCTTCAGAGTCCCAGAAGACCGTCGGCATGATTTTACCGACTGAGTGTGAAGCTTTGAACTTTTTCTTCGGAGGAGAAACTGTCTGGCGCCACTCCATGGGTTGCCGTTTTGTTTCCGATTCGAAGTGATGAACGCATATCTCAACACTTGTGACGATGTTAGACAAAAAATTATCACTATCAGTCTCGTAACGCTCAAACAATTCCGCACAGATGGTCCTTCGTTGCTCTTTATGGTCTTCTGTTAGGCGGCGAGGATCAAAATGGTTCAAATGGCTCTGAGCACTATAGGACTTAACATCTGAGGTCATCAGTCCGCTAGACTTAGAACTACTTAAACCTAACTATCCTAAGGACGTTACACACATCCATGACCAAGGCAGGATTCGAACCTGCGACCGTAACAGCAGCGCGGTTCCAGACTGAAACGCCTAGAACCGCTCGGCCACAGCGGCCGGCCGGCGAGGATCGCAGTGGCACACACTTTTGAGCACCACACTTGGTGGACGAGTGTGTCAGCTGTACCAACAGAGACGTCCAGTTGTACAACGAAATATTTTTTTGTGATCCGCCTGTCACCTCGAATGAGAGTGTCCGCACGTTCCAACATTGCAGGAATGATAGCTGTGTGCGGCAGGCCAGCACTCAGGTGATAGGACAGATTTGTGCGACCACGTTGCGATGATGGATGATGACAGACCCCTCGCCCAACGACTCACCGTTCTTTTGTTCACTATTTGGCCGCTGTAGACATTCTGCAAGCGCCGTGAGCATCTGCGATTAAGCAAAAAAAACGGTGTCAGATGTCTACTTGGAATGCACCTCTGTTACAGCTGTCATTTTCAAGGCTACATATATCGCCACATCCTATCGGAATTTCATGAAACTGTACGAGCTGAAGCAGTAATATTCCACGATTTCACGCAGCAAATTGGTCGTTCTTTCAACGTAAACTAGCAGAGAAAAAAATGTGTTGCATTACTAATTGATTGTCCCTCGTAACTGTTACCTTACACAACGAGGAAGAGTTTGTACAGTTTGGACCAATTCTAAATCTCTTTAGAATCTCGACTAATCATAGACTCGTAATACGCACAGGAAACAAAATTAGGCTGCATATAAGTGTGATGTCAACGTTCGATATCACACTTGTTAGGGGTTGCAGTTATCGACCGCGGCCTGTATTAGTATCGTTGGACCCGCGAGTCGCGACCAGCGCCGCTCCGCGGCTTGTATCAAGTTTGTAGCGAGCTCTCATCCACTCTTGCTCGGGATGTCGAGTAGTAAAGTAGCATAGCCTACAGCAGATAGGAAGCAACCTCTAACAAGGCGCTTAGTATCGTATGGCACAAGTGAAGCCTCAATGGCTATCTGTTTATAAACTACTGGGCATTAAAATTGCTACATTAAGAAGAAATGCAGATGATAAACGGGTATTCACTGGACAAATATATTATACTAGAACTGACATGTGATTACATTTTCACGCCATTTGGGTGCATAGATCCTCAGAAATCAGTACCGAGAACAACCACCTCTGGCCGTAATAACGGCCTTGATACGCCTGGACATAGAGTCAAACAAAGCTTGGATGGCGTGTACAGGTACAGCTGCCCATGCAGCTTCAACACGATACCACAGTTCATCAAGAGTAGTGACTGGCGTATAGTGACGAGACAGTTGCTCGGGCACCATTGACCAGGCGTTTTCAGTTGGTGAGAGATCTGGAGAATGTCCTGGCCAGGGCAGCAGTCGAACATTTTCTGTATCCAGAAAGGCCCGTACAGGACCTGCAACATACGGTCGTGCATTATCCTGCTGAAATGTAGGCTTTCGCAGGGATCGAATGAAGGGTAGAGCCACGGGTCGTAACACATCTGAAATGTAACGTCCACTGTTCAAAGTGCCGTCAATGCGAACAAGAGGTGACCAAGACGTGTAACCAATGGCCGGGTGATACGCCAGTATGGCGAGGACGGATACACGCTTCCAATGTCGCCAAACACGGATGCGACCATCATAATGTTGTAAACACAACCTAGATTCATCCCAAAAAATGTCGTTTTGCCATTCGTGCACCCAGGTTCGTCGTTGAGTACACCATCGCATGCGCTCCTGTCTGTGATGCAGCGTCAAGGGTAATCACAGCCATGGTCTCCGAGCTGATAGTCCATGCTGCTGCAAACGTCGTCAAACTGTTCGTGCTGACGGTTGTTGTCTTGCAAACGTCCCCATCTGTTGACTCAGGGATCGAGACATGGCTGCACGATCCGTTAGTCATGCGGATAAGATGCCTGCCATCTCGATTGCTAGTGATCCGAGGCCGTTGGGATCCAGCACGGCGCTCCGTATTACCCCCATGAACCACCGATTCAACAGTCGTTGGATCTCGACCAACGCGAGCAGCATTGTCGCGATACGACAAAGTGCAATCGCGATATGCTACAATCCGACCTTTCCCAAAGCCAGAAACGTGATGGTACGCATTTCTCCTCCTTACACGAGGCATCACAACAACGTTTCACCAGGCAACGCCGGTCAACTGCTGTTTGTGTATGAGAAATCGGCTGGAAACTTTCTTCATGTCAGCATGTTGTAGGTGTAGCCACCGGCGCCAACCTTGTGTGAATGCTCTGAAAAGCTGATCATTTGCATATCACAGCATCTTCTTCCTGTAGGTTAAGTTTCGCGTCCGTAGCACGTTATCTTCGTGGTGTAGCAATTGTAATGGCTAGTAGAGTATAAGAGTTTTCACATAAGAACTTCGAAGGCGTTACGTTTCAGGACGCCCTCGTCTAATAGGTGGAACGTCATCGAAACTGTGTATTCGTGCCTTGTGTAACAAAATTTCAGACTAAAACGAAATACAATGGGATAGGTGCCGAACTATCTAGCGCCGAGATTTCACAGTTCAGTGTATAACCATTGCCGGAAAACTTGTTACTACCGTAAACTTTGGCGGTAAGGAATCCCTCGTTTGTGACACAATAATTATTGCGCTTACTGCCAGCACAGTAGTTACTAACATTACTCATCATAGAGGGCCATAGAGACCATTTACTGAAGTGAGCGGTACTCGCGAGAGTTAAGAGACCGAGGCAAATCATGGTGTAGCAATTTTAATGGCCAGTAGTGTAATTATATGAATGTAGCCAAGAAGAATCCTGTACAATCAGTTAAGTACAATATACATTGTTTTTTGCCAACGACTTCTAATTATTTTAGTCGTTGCAGGTCCAGACCAGGCAGCCAGCACCTTATCGACGTTACTGACAAAGCTGCTGTGATTTATATGTTTCTATTTAGCGTTGGCCACCGGTCAACATTGCCGACGACTCGTCCGTCGTCATCAAAACAATAAGAAACATTGATAGCGAGAATTTATTTAAGATTATGGAGGTTTTGTGGTATTCTCTCCCAAAACTGGTTTGATGTAGCTTTCCTTGCTAGTCTATGTTGTGCAAACCTTTTCATCTCTGCGTAAGCAGTCCAACGGGCCGCGAGCGGTCGCGGGGCAGAAGCTACACGGGACACGGACGTATCTGCACAAACAGCTGTAGAGCAACTGTCAGTCCACTTCCGCGCACACCAGGAGGAAAACTTGCCGACCAGAAGCCGAACGCTGATTGGCGGACAGCTACCAATCGATGACGACATGGACATCCACGAATAACTTATTTTCTTGCATCTTCCCTTACGTCATGACTAGCCAATTATATTAGAGGGCCAATTAAAAGTTTTACAACAGTGATGCCAGACATCGATAGTCTGTAATGAACAGAAGCAAGTATCCCCATGCAAAACCAGTCGTGCCCTGAGGAAGGCCATTGCAATTCGGCCGAAACGTCGGTTTTAGTTTATTATTGTTGTTAGTTCAAAAATGGTTCAAATGGCTCTGAGCACTATGGGACTTAACTGCTGTGGTCATCAGTCCCCTAGAACTTAGAACTACTTAAACCTAACTAACCTAAGGACATCACACACATCCATGCCCGAGGCAGGAGTCGAACCTGCGACCGTAGCGGTCACGCGGTTCCAGACTGTAGCGCCCAGAACCGCACGGCCACTCTGGCCGGCCTATTGTTGTTAGTTTTTAGCTATGACGCGGCATAATATCCAGAAGAATTTTAATCGCTGTGACACCGGTTGCGGAAGTCTACGTTCCTATACGTAACTATTGTTTACAAGCAGCTCGTCTCGCTGTACTTGCTTGAGCTTCAAAATAGAAACTACTTCTTCATTGCCTCTAAAATGTCTCCAGCATTACGAGACGAAGCGTTATGTATAGGAACATGCCTTGAACCACGGCCTAAGGCCAGCGTAACAAAAATATCTAAGGAGCTGAACGCTTATAATAAAAAGACAGCTTGTGAATAGGCAGTTAGCACATTTCCGTGTAGTTCCGTTTTTTTATTGTGTGCAGCACTATTCTTTAATCATGACGCGGTGATCTGTTTACTGGAGAAAACATGCTCGCAATAGGCACTGCGCTTAATCGCATAGCGCGCAGCCCCGGTGAAAGCCCGGTCAGAACTCGGACTGCGCGGCGCGCTGACCGTCAGCAGCTGGGCAACGCTCGCAGTAAAACTGCGCGAAATGCGGGGGGCAGGGCAGTGGCGCCTGGGACACGCCCACTCACCGCCGGCAATTTGCAGACTGCGTTCCCCCGTAATTACGGCCCTCGCCGCGGCTACACGTTCCCCTCAGATAGCCGACTGCTTTTTGTGACTCACGTGGCTACCCACTATCTCCGTACCGTCTCTCGCAGCCAGCTGACCGCTTCCTCGAATTTCCTGCGCCTTCTAGGCCTCGGCGAAGACAAGAGTTGATTACATATTACTTAATATTCCCTCGAGGCAAGGTTAATATACTTCGGTGCAACGTCACGGCAATTTTCACGTCCGCTCCGTGTCAATAGTCGCTTGTAATTGAGCAGTCACTTCGCACTGGGGGTTTCCACGTGCTTACAGTTGTACGTCACTCGGCAGGAAAATTAAAGGCTTCGCCATCATTTCAGGGAATAACAACGGGCTACAGTGAAGTGACACTGACTGGGGAACTGCAGAAAGAGGAAGATAAGAGACGCTTTTGGAAACGGTCCTGTCTTGCGTTACCTGCTTATCCTATCAGAAAATGGAAGAGGATATGGAAACAACATGCGTGTTGTATTTTATTTTATTTTGTATGGCATACTCGAGTCATCCTCTTGCCAAGTGTGCCAAGTAGTTCTGTTTCTTCACACTGCCTAGAATACTGAACAAGATCTACTCAGTGTTGTTTTGCATCGTCACAGTGAGACAGTGTAAGTACTCATTAGATGTTGCAATTAACGATCGAAGTAGCAGATTATTTATGTTACTAGCCTCGTGTTTGGGTCGAACACTGTGAAAAACTCTATCAAACCATCCTGAGTTTCTCTGACAGAAAGGGATAGTGTTATGAGATAGTAGGGAGCATTGCACTGGTAGTGGTAAGGTATTGAACCAAAATAAAATAAAAACCTTGTGCAATGTTTATACGAGGCTCACTCCAAAAGAAATGCACACTATTTTTGTAAAAATATAGTTTTCATTCTGCGTGTGTGAAAGTTTTAGAGTGTGTAGACACATCCTTCCCGCTTGTTTTCAAACTTAGTTCAACTTGTTCCCGTGAGTGGCGCCGTCACAGCATGTCTTCAAGATGGCTGCTACACTTGACGTTCGTCAGAAGCAACGTGCTGTCATAGAATTCCTGTGCTGTGAAAACGAGACAGTGGAAAGCATCCACAAGAGGCTGAAAAAGGTTTGTGGAGATGCTGCTGTCGTTCGCAGTACAGTTAGTCGGTGGGCAAGCAGGTTACGTGATGAAAGCGGGCACGGCAATATTGAGGATTGTCCTCGCAGCGCACACTCCAGACAATGTGCAGAGAGTTAACGAATTGGTGACTGCTGACAGACGCATCAGAGTGAACTAATTGTCACGCTACGTTGGGATAGGGGAAGGAAGTGTTTGCAGAATACTGAAAGTGTTGGCGTTAAAAAAGGTTTGTGCCATGTGGATTCCCAGGATGTTGACAATGGCTAACAAAGAAACAAGAAAAACGGTATGCAGCGAACTTTTGGAACAGTACGAGAATGGTGGAGATGGATTTCTTGGAAGAATTGTGACAGGTGATGGAACATGGCTCCATCATTTTTCACCAGAGACGAAGAGGCAATCAGTGGAGTGGCGTCATGCAAATTCACCCAAGAAAAAAAATTCAAAACCACACCTTCTGCCGGAAAAGTTATGGCTACGGTGTTTTTCGATTCCGAAGGACTCTTGCTTGTGGACATCATGCCAATTGGAACCACCATAAATTCTGATGCATATGTGACGACACTGAAGAAACTTCAAACTCGACTAAGTCGTGTTCGACCACATCGGCAAAAGCAGGATGTTTTGCTGTTGCACGACAATGCACGGCCACATGTCAGTCAAAAAACCATGGAAGCGATCACAAAACTCCGATGGACAACACTGACCTGGCTCCATGTGACTATCATTTCACTGGGAAACTGAAAGACTCTTTTCGTGGAACAAGGTTTGAAGATGATGACTCCCTTGTGCACGCTGCCAAACAGTGGCTCCAACAGGTTGGACCAGAATTTTACCGTACGGGTATACAAGCACTGGTTCCAAGATGAGATAAGGCAGTTGAGAGGGATGGAAATTATGTGGAGAAACGAAAATATTGTTCCTAAAGGATGTATCTACTCACTGTAAAACTTTGAAACATGTAGAATAAATAATGAATTAAAAAAAATAGTGTGCATTTCTTTTGGAGTGACCCTGGTATATCTCATCGACGTACAATCAACAACAAAACGGACAGGCCAAAAGTGGCGCTAGAAAGCACATTATAAAATAATTAATATTTCCGTCCATGAAAATGATACAACATTTACCAAATACTTTAAAACTTGTTTACTTTATTTTCAGGTACGATAGACAGTAAGGGGATCAGTGTTAACAAGTTCACAAGCTTCAAAACAATAAAACTCAAAAGAGCTGAAAAAAATGCATGTGCTAACCGATGGTGCGTTAACATAAAGCTATGAGGCTGACGTAGCTCAGACATCGTTCGCTCCCTTTAAGGGGAGTTGGAACGCCCTATTCCGATAATGTTAAATTTAGTGACTTGGTTTCCCTGTATTTCTGGAACCACTGTAGTCATTGGCATGAAACTTTTACAGCACATACAACTGTATGGTCTGAGTCTACTGAAGTACAATAATTGTATTTCAGCCACTGCTTTAGAAAATACAAATTTTCAATTATATGGTTAAAATTTTGTGTCCTTTTTTGGTACGTTATTCTAAATAATTTCAACTATGCATAACATTATGTTCGTCTTTTATTTCAGTGGACTCAGAATATCTATGTTATTACTCCCTGAAAATTTCAGTACTCTACTCGAAGTGGTTTCTGAGATTTAAGGAAAAATGCAAGAGGAAATGTCAATTTTCAGGAACGACTTCTAAAGTTTCAAACGACTGTAACTCAATATTTGCTTCATTTTTTATTTTTAGTTACTCAGAAGCACCTGCACCATACTATATATCATCCCCTTAATTTTTTTCGAAATTTTTTCTTCTTTTCTTCTTTCTGGACTCCTTAGTGGCCAACTGTGCTGCATACTCTGCTTTATCAATGCGAACCTTGTTCACCCGTTCAAGTTCTCTGATGCAGTTTGCTCCAGGATTAATTACCATTTGCTGCAGCACTTTCACCCTACCAATTTTGCCATCATTAAAAGCAGTAATAGGATCACTGACCGCCCACTTTACTGTCGTCATTCCAACAAAAACATTTTTAGGTAAGCGAATCCAGATAAGATTACTGAACGACTCATTGGGATTTTGAGTCTGACCATGCAGACACTTCTTCAGTAATTCAGGATTTGCCAGGTCTCCGTAAATGATATCCATGACTGCCGCTGGGATGGAATGTTTATAGCTGTATGAACTGTTTGAGTTCTGAGCATTGCGGTAATTGCACCATGAATTAGGTCCAGGAGGGCAAAGGTGGTGTACAGGTTTTTCATCAGTTGACAGTTTGTGGAAGAAGGTAACCCATACTGCCTGCTTCATTTTCAACAAATCCTCAGTATTATTTGTAATGGCCATGTCTTAATACTGTTGTAGTTCATCAATCATTTTGTCTGTCAGCCTGTCTCTTATGGTTTCAACATCAGAAAGTTTCTTGTCCCTCAAACTTTATTTAAAGTTCCTCAACCTGGTGCCCATCCTCTTCTCGACATGACCTTTATAATCCAGTAATCCACAGCATTCTACATAAAAAATTACGGATTTTATTAGATCTTGAAGTAACGCACGTAAAAATTTTTAACATTTTTAACCGGTGTAGATTATATTTAAGAAAATAAAATACTTCCCATGTGAGTATATATATCATTTTATTCGGAAAATTGGAAATTTTATAATGAGATAAAAATCCGAAAATGTGAAAAAAAATTTTTTTCCTTTCTAACTCGCCTTAAATCTAGAACACCAGAGAGTAAACATTAAAATCAAGTAAACGCAAATCGCACGCCAGAAAATCAAACAAGGCCCTTGCAAACTTTAACAAAAATACCGAGTGATTAAAAAGTCAGTATAAATTTGAAATCTGAATAAATCACGGAATAATGTAGATAGAGAGGTACAAATTGACACACATGCTTGGAATGACATGGGGTTTTATTAGGACCAAAAAAATACAAAAGTTCAAAAAATGTCCAACAGATGGCGCTTCATCTGATCAGAATAGCAATAATTAGCATAACAAAGTAAGACAAAGCAAAGATGATGCTCTTTACAGGAAATGCTCAATATGTCCACCATCATTCCTCAACAGTAGCTCTAGTGGAGGAATAATGTTGTGAACAGCACTGTAAAGCATGTCCGGAGTTATGGTGAGGCATTGGCGTCGGATGTTGTCTTTCAGCATCCATAGAGATGTCGGTCGATCACGATACACTTGCGACTCAGATAACCCCAAAGACAATAATCGCACGGACTGAGGTCTGGGGACGTGGGAGGCCAAGCATGACGAAAGTGGCGGCTGAGCCCACGATCATCACCAAACGACACGCGCAAGAGATTTTTAACGCGTCTAGCAATATGGAGTGGAGCGCCATCCTTCATAAACATTGTACGTTCCAGCAGGTGTTTATCAGCCAGGCTGGGGATGATGCGATTCTGTAATATATCGGCGTACCTCTCACCCGTCACGGTAGCAGTTACAAAACCAGAATCACGCATTTCCTCGAAGAAAAAAGGCCCGATAACGGTAGATGTGGTAAATCCAACCCATACCGTGACTTTCTCGTCGTGCAATGGAGTTCCCACGACAGTTCTAGGATTTTCGGTAGTCAAAATTCTGAAATTGTGGGCGTTGACAAACCCTCGGAACGTGAAATGGTCCACAATACGTTACTCAACCAATCGTCATCTTCCGCCATCTTTTGAAACGCCCACACCGCAAATGCCCTCCGCTTCACTAAATCGCCAGGTGGATTTTGTACGGATAGCATCGGAGGGTACGCCTAAGTGCCAACCAAACCGTAGTGTATGGAATGCCGGTGCGACGTGCGACTACATGAGCGCTGACTTCCCCGTGCGTAGACGAACCCGCTACAGTCTCCATTTCTTCCTGAACTGTCTCAGCAGCATTACGCCTTGTGCTCGGTTGGCCACTACGGGGTCTATCGTATAAACAACACGTGGCTTCTAACTTCGAAATCATTCACGCCACAGATGCATTTGTTAACGGACCATTACCCGTTCGAATCTCCTTCCTATGGCGATAGGATCGTAACGCTGAACTAGCACATTCCCCAGTCTGATAATACAGTTTCACTAAAAGCGCCTTTTCATGTAGCATCAACATGCTGCGACTGCTGGCGCATCTGATTCTCTCTCTTTTTTTTTTTCTTTATTGTTATTTGTATACCTGTACAAATCAGGCAGGCTGGCAGCGGCACACTACGCCGCTCTTCAGCCATAGTGTTCACAAAAGCATAAGAACGAAGAATGATAATGAACAAGTGACGGACAAAACAGAGAGGGCACAGAGACACAAAAAACACGGAGTCGTTCACACGTGACGATAACAACACTGAAAACACGTTGACACGACGCACAGAGCACTGATGAATCCGATGGCACAAGTGAACGAAGTAGCGGGACGGCGGACACCAAAAACACTAAACGTCGTCACACACACGAGACACAGAAGGCGATGATCTCCGGTGCGCGAAAGTTCACTATGCGTGTGCGAGTCCGGGGACCTGCCAAGAGAGGAGGAGGAGGAAGGGGAGTGGGAGAGCGAGAGGGGAGAGCAGGGATGCCACAGGCAGGGGAGAGAGGGGGGATGGAGGAAGGGGTAGGGGAAGCCCGGGGGAAGAGGGGTGGAGGGAGGGGATGGGGGAAAAGGAAAGAGAAGGGAAGAGAAGAGAAGGGAGGGAGGGTGCCTAAAGGAAAGGACACCGGAAGTGGGGGGTGGGGCAGGATCAAAGTTGATAGGAGGGGTAGATGGAGGGGACGAGGACATCATCAGGGAGGGGGAGCTGGCGGAAGCCACCTTGGGAGAGGGTAAGGAGGGTGGAGAGATGGAGACCGGGTGGGACATGGGAATACAGGCGCGGCAGCGGGCGGGGTTGAGAGAGGATCAGGGAGATGAGCGGGTGAGGAGGATCGAGTTTACGGGAGGTGTACAGGATCCATATCCTTTCCAGGAAAAGGAGAAGGTGGGGGAAGGGGAGGAGATCGTACAGGATCCGCGTAGGGGAGGGGAGACGGATGCGATAGGCGAGGCGGAGAGCATGGCGTTCAAGGATTTGGAGGGATTTATAAAAGGTAGGGGGGGCGGAGATCCAAGCCGGATGGGCATAACAAAGGATAGGGCGGATGAGGGATTTATAGGTGTGGAGGACGGTGGAGGGGTCCAGACCCCACGTACGGCCGGAGAGGAGCTTGAGGAGACTGAGTCGGGAGCGTGCCTTGGCTTGGATTGTCCGGAGGTGGGGATTCCAGGAGAGGTGACGGTCGAGGGTGACGCCAAGGTACTTAAGGGTGGGAGTGAGGGCTATAGGACGGCCATAGATGGTGATGTAGAAATCAAGAAGGCGGAAAGAAGGGGTAGTTTTGCCTACGATGATCGCCTGGGTTTTGGAGGGATTGACCTTGAGCAACCACTGGTTGCACCAAGCGGTGAACCAGTCAAGATGGGATTGGAGAAGGTGTTAGGAGCGCTGCAGGGTGGGGGCAAGGGCAAGGAAGGCGGTGTCATCGGCAAACTGGAGAAGGTGGACGGGAGGTGACGGTGGCGGCATGTCCGCTGTGTACAAAAGGTACAGAAGGGGGGAGAGACGGAGCCTTGGGGCACACCGGCGGAGGGAAAAAGGTGTAGGAATCTGTGTTATGGATGGTGACATAGGAAGGACGGCGGGAGAGAAAGGAGCCGATCAGATGGACGTAATTTATGGGATGGGCGAAGGTTTGGAGCTTGAAGAGGAGACCGGAATGCCATACGCGGACATAGGCACGTTCAAGGTCCAGGGAGAGGAAGATTGCGGAGCGACGGGAATTAAGCTGTTCGGAAAGGAGATGAGTGAGGTGAAGGAGAAGGTCGTCGGAAGAGAAGGACGGCCGAAAGCCACACTGGGTAACGGGAAGGAGATGGTGCTGACGGAGATGCTGGTGGATGCGTCGGGTGAGGATAGATTCCAGGACCTTGCTGAAGACCGAGGTAAGGCTGATGGGATGGTAGGAGGAGACGGCGGACGGCGGTTTGCCAGGTTTAAGGAACATGAGGATACGGGAGGTTTTCCACAGGTCGGGGTAGTAACCGGTGGACAGGACTACATTGTAGAGCCTGGCCAGGGTGGAGAGAAAAGAGACAGGAGCTTCACGAAGGTGACGGTAGGTGATACGATCGTGACCAGGAGCGGTGTTGCGTTTTGTGCGGAGTGTAGCAATGAGATCCTGTGTAGTGATAGGGGTATTGAGTTCCATGTGTGCAATGTTGTCCAAGTACTGGAAACCAGGAGCGAGGGGAGGGACAGAGGTGTCAGTTCGATCGCGGATATCCGGGAAGAGGGAGTAATCGAACTGGGGATCATCGGGGATGGAAAATACATCGGAGAGGTAGGAGGCAAAGTGATTGGCCTTACTAAGGGAGTCAGGGAAAGGGTGATCATCATGGAGAAGAGGATAATAGGGCGAGGGTTTAGTTCCGGTAAGGCGACGGAAGGCCGACCAAAACTTGGACGAGTTGATTGGTAGGGTAGCATTTAAACGGGTGCATGTTTGTCGCCAGTCCCGGCGTTTCTTAGCCGCGAGCAAATTACGAATGTGTCGCTGGAGTTGCCGGTGGCGTTGTAGTGTGTCCGGGTCACGCGTGCGGAGGAAAGCACGGTAGAGACGACGGGATTCACGGAGGAGGAGGACGGCCTGTGGGGGTAAGGTAGGACGGTGGGGGTGGATGGCGACAGTAGGGACGTGGGCCTCCACGGCCTCAGACAAGGTCTGCTGGAGAAAGGAGGCAGCATGGGCGACATCGTCAGGGTGGTGGTAGGTGAAGGGGTGGCTATCGACCTGGGTGGAAAGGGTATCCCGGTAGGCATTCCAGTCAGCATGGGAATAGTCATGGACATACTTAGGGGGAGGGTCATTACGAGGGTCGGGGCGGGGGCGACGACCGTCTGAAAGGCTGAGGAGGACAGGGAGATGGTTGCTACCAATAGGCTTCAGGATATCCACCGTGATGCGGCCAAGGAGGTTGGGGGAGGAGAGGATAACATCAGGAGTGGAGTTGGATTCGGGACGGGTATGCTGGGGGATGGGGACGAGGTCGCCTTGAAGGGTGGAGAGGAACCGATGCCACCGCCGTAACTGGGCAGCGGAACGACTATGGATGTTGAGGTTGGTGGCGATCACGTAGGAGGAGAAGGTACGATCGACGTGGGAGAGGAAGTCGAAGGGAATAGGAGCGTTGGGGCGTACATAGATGGTGGCGCAGGTAACGGTAAGGCCGGAGAAGAAGAGACTAAGGATCAGGTGTTCGGTGGGGTCGGGAAGGACAGGTTTGAGCCGAATGGGGATCTGGCGGTGGTGACCAATGGCAACTTCGCCATGCGCAATTGGGAGGGGATTATCGGAGCGGTGGAGGAGATAGGGCGATGTGTGGATGGTGTGGTGGGGTTGGAGGAATGTTTCATTAAGGAGAAAGGCATCCACGTGGTGGGTGGCAAGGGTGTGCAGGAAGAGGTTCCTGTTGGCGGGTAGGGAGCGGATGTTGTTGAAAAGGATACGCTGCTGTCGCGCCATGATAGGGATTTAGACGAGGGTGTCAAGGCGGGAGAAGGTGAAATGGGCCTGGTTGTTGGAGTAGGTGGCGTACATCTTGAGTTGGAATATGGAACGGGCGGCAAGGGAGATCTGCTGGAGGGTGTGGGGGCACTGAAAGGGATGAACATTCTGGAGGACGATGGTAAGGAACCTGATGATGTCCTCAGTGGTGGGGGGGGGGGGACGAAGGGAATTGCCAGGAGGGGTGCGGGCGTCCAGGGGACAGACAGGGACGGTGAGTTCAGGAGTGGTTGGAGGGGGTCGGGCTTTACACTTTTGGGAGTAGGTGGGATGGGGGAGATTGCAGGTATTGCAGGAAGGAGGGGATTGGAGGTTAGGGCACTGCATGAGGAAGTGCGCTTGCCAACAATGCGGGCAGGTGGGGGCCTCACGGCACTCAGCTATGGGGTGCGCGTTATAGCGCAGACACCTCTGGCAGCGCAGGGATTGAGGAGGGGAACGGGAGGGGTCAACCTTATAACGCTGGTTAAAAAGGAGGGCACCCTCCTTCAGGAGATGGTTGATGGAGGAAGCGTGCTCAGAAAAAACCCGCATAAGGCGGGTGGGGCCGGCAGCGTTATGGATGCGGCGAACCGCACGCACCTCCAAATGGGGATGGGCCTGAAGCTCTGCCAACACCTCCTCCTTCGTGATCACTGGACTAAGCCGAGTGATCACGGCGGTGAGAGTCGGCGGGTGACGCGGAGGTTGGGGTTGGCGGGAGGGAGGTGGCGAGGAGCAGGGGTGAGAGAGGCATGAGGGCCAAAGCGGGTGACAGGGATGCGGGAAAGGAGGTATGTGTGGAGGGTTGGGCTGGGGGAGGAGATGAGGACCGAATCACGGCGAGGAGTGAGGAGGGAGATGGGGGCACCAGGACAATGCTGGCGAAGGAAGAGGGTGAGGTTCCGGGCTTCAAGGAGAAAGGGATCAGGACGGGAGAGGAGGTAGCGGTAGGAGGAGGGGGTAGAGGAGGAGGATGAGGGGGCAGGGACGGGCGGGGAGACATCCATGGCATCATGGGTGGGGGAAGGAGGACGAGGCGGAGGCTTTTTGGAAGCAGAGGAGGCAGGGGTGCCACTGGGGCGCTTGACGGCGGTGGAGGAGGTGTGGGGGATGGGAACAACTGGAATGTGGCGGGAAGGGGCAGGTCCCGGGGCCGGAGTCGGCGCCGGAGATGGTGACGGTGACGGTGAAGGCGAAGGCCACGGTGACGACGGCGGTGGCGGTGGCGGCGGCGGTGGCGGTGGCGGCGGCGATTGCGAAGGCGACGGGGAGAGCTGGGCATGGACAGTGGCCCAACGGGCCACCACCCGAGCCGGAGCTGCAGTGACAGGCTGGGGGAGTGGGGGGAAAGGATCAGAACGAGAGGAAGAAGCTGGAGAGGGGGCGACAAAGAGTGAGGGCGAAGGGAGAGTGAGAAGAGGAGGGATGGAAGGAGGGGGGTGGGACTGGGCACACCAGGTGATAGTGGTGGAGGCGGCGGAAGGGGAAGTATAAACCATGGCGGTGGTGGTAGCGGTGGCAGTGGTGGTGGGGGCGGACATGACGGTAGGGAGAAACAATAACGAACAGAACGAAGAGGAAAGGACAGAAACTGGGGACAGACAAAGACGAAGACGGATGAAGACGAAGACGAATGAAGACGAAGACGGCCGTAGACCAGGGTCAGGACGGCGGCGACGGCGGCGACCAGGCGGCAACGGCGGCGGCGGCGGCGGGCACCGGCTGGCGGCGGCGGCGGCGAACAGACGGAACAGACGGACGGCCACCGGCTGGCGGCTGCGACGAACAGACGGACGGCGGCGAACAGACGGGCGGACGGACAGCAGGCGGCGGCGGCGGCGGCGGCGGCGGCGGGCACCGGCTGGCGGCGGCGGCGAACAGACGGACGGACGGACAGCAGGCGGCGGCGGCGGCGAACAGGCAGACGGCGGCGAACAGACAGACGGACGGACGGACAGCAGGCAGCAGGCAGCAGCGGCGGCGGCGGACAGCGAGCAGGCAGGCGGACAGACGGACGGACGGACGGACGGACGAACAGCTACAGCAGGAAGCGGCGGGCAGACAGACAGACAGACAGACACAACCGTCGAAGACGGAGATTACAACCTGGGAGTAGCCCAGGCGTTGCAACCTGACGTCGTCGACTGAGGGGATCCAACCCTCTGATGGATTCTATCTCTCATTACAGCTCCTTTTATACACGATTGTCATACGCAGTCACTGACGTTTTGCTGTCCAGCGCTATCTGTCGGACATTTTGTGAACTTTGTTTTTTTTTTTTGGTTCTAATAAAACCTCATCTCATTCCAAGCATGTGTGTCAATTTTTACCTCTCTATCTACATTATTCCGTGGTTTATTAAGTTTTCAAATTTACACAGACTTTTTGATCAGCCGGTATAGAAGCTTTCATATTTCGGCACAGTAATGTCGAATTTAAAAAAATAAAATTGTGTCAATTTAAAAAGAATTTACAATCAAGGCGATTCGTTAAACGAAGGCAGGCAATTTAAAAAAAAATAATTTCTTATAAATGAATAAATACATTGCTGGCCATCCAAACTGCATCTCCAAGAAGGACAGGCTATATCACCGCCAAACCTATGTGGGTGATAACACGTTGTACAGAGATCATATGATTGAAAATCCCGTGAAGTCAGGAAGAAGATGAAATCGGTACCGAGTACTGCCACCATTGCCGGCTATGGCCACTGCTACGCGGCTTGGCATTGAATCAAAGAGGCTCTGGATTTGTTATTGTGGTAGAGCAATCCATGCTGCTTCCACATATTGCCGAACCTGATCTGATGTAGCAGGGGATGGGCATACCGGGCCAGTCCTTCTGCAATCATCGACCACACGTTTTCGACAAGCGAGAGATCGGGAGAACGGGGAAGCCAAGGCAGCAATGCAATCCGATGGACGACGAAGAAGTCTTAAGCACTGCGTGTCACGCGAGGTTGCTTATTATCATGTTGCAGTGTGGCCATTGGCCATTTCCGAAGGTTTGAGAGGACAACAGGCTCCAACACTGCGCTGGCTGGTTAGTGTACCGGTAATGCGTACTGGGGAAGGGAGGGAGGGGGTGGGGAAGGTGCGTGACTGGAGTCCAGTACCACCTCAAACCATAACACCAGGTACAGGACCAGTATGGGGATACATAAGGCGACATATCAACAGTCTCTCACCACAGTGTCTCCAGACTCTAACTCGACCATCGTGGTGGTGCAGACACAATCGGGATTCGTCGGTAAAAACAACGTCGTTCCATGCGGTTGTCCATGTCTATCGTTCGTCGCACCATTGTCGGTACAAACGCCTGTGGCATTGAGTCGGTGGTAAACGCAGCAATAGACGCCTTGCGGACAGCCCATTCTGCTGCAAACGACTTCTAATGGTACGCGCAGATACTGCTTGTTGCGCAGCAGACCGAATTTGTTTGATACGGTTCGTGATGTGGCAGAGCGATCAGTCAATACCATGCGCACAATATGATTCTCATCACGTGTTGTGGCGCAACGAGGTGGATGCAGTCACTCCCGTCGAAAGATGCTCGCTGTCTTCTACGAGGCATACTGAAACTGCTTACGCAAAACAGCGCCACGAAAGAATAATTCAATTACGGCCATCAGGCTGCCTGTCCCTCTGTATATAGAGCTTGCAGGTAGCGTTACTGGCGACTGTGATGTGCGCTTGCGCTGAAATACTAATCATGTGCAGCAAACGTAAGCTGTAAATTTCGCCTGATTTGGTTGCTTATTCAGGGTGTTGCATTTTGGGTGGTCAGCAGTGTACAAACATGAGACTTCCACAAAGCAGCCAATATTAAAATATAAAATTATTTTTGTCTTCTACAAGTAGGCTTACGTAACCTGGTCTCTGAGTATTAATATGAAATGTTGATCCATATAAAGGTCTAAAACAAATATAACTGTCAGTGGTCAAAGCCAAGCAGCATTAAATGCGACAACCCAAACTGAATGGGCTCAACGAACAAAGGATTTTGCGAATCGCAGCAGCCACCTTGGCGCTTTAGTTTTACGTAGGAAACTTACTCACCGTTTTCCTGGTCCACCTGAGTTTCTAAATAAATCCCGACTGCACAGCATTTGCAACCAAGACAGGCGAAATGATAATTGTGCCTACTCCGCAAACGCAAACTCGCGGCCCTTAAGGCAGAGGAAAGCAATATTTCTTCAATTGTTGTATGTATACGGTTTCGCGGTATGTATAGCGGTTGTAGGCGCTACAGTCTGGAACCGCGCGACCGCTCCGGTCGCAGGTTCGAATCCTGCCTCGGACATGGATATGTGTGATGTCCTTAGTTTAGTTAGGATTAAGTAATTCTAAGTTCTAGGGCACTGATGACCTCAGAATTTAAATCCCATAGTGCTCAGAGCCATTTGAACCATATACGGTTTCCTTCGCGCGACAATCCTTGGCGGCAAGTAAATACTGGAACCATGACATCCACAACCAAGGCAGCCAAACAGAGACAGTACTGCACAACTGCTGAATTCGTCATTAAATAAGAAGCCAACACTGATAAATCAATGACTTTATTTGACGCATTTCGGATAGAAACCATGATCGGATTGTGTGCAAATCAGAAAGACAGCAAATAGCAGAAAATATAACTATACAATGAATATACAAGAGTATGAAACTACATTATCGTTGAAATTAAACAGCTGAAAAACACACCATGAACATCTTGGTGATCAGATGTATAAAGTAGGTATGAAACAAACAAAGTTGTCATGACAGGCTAACTGACTAACTACAACACAATAAGCAGGAGGACAATTTAAGCCACGTAGTAACAAATACAGAAAAAAAATTCTGCTTTTAGCGCTACGTGGTGCTACTTTTGTATTCATCAATGCCCTCTCATGGCTTAAATTGTCTATTTCGTCTTTTTCTGCTTTTGTCGTAACTTGGCGCAACTTTTGTTTGCATCACCGCCCCCTGGAGGCTTAAACTATCTTCCTGCTTACTTCGTTGTAGGCAATCATTATGTCTGCTATGACATACTGTCTTTGTACATCTGATCACTAAGATGTTCATGATGTGTATTTCAGCTATTTGATTTTCCCGATACTTGTGGTTTCATACTCTTGTATGTTCTTTGATCAGTAATATTTTCTGCTATTTACTACGTATTTGTGGTTTGCAGACAGTCTGATGATGGGTTCTACCGGAAACGCGTCAAATAAAGTCATTTGTTTATCAGCTGGTGGCTTCTTATTTAGTGGCCAATACAGTAAATGTGCAGCACTTCTTTTGATTGTTACTGCGTTTCTTTATGTCACAATTACAAAAACAACGCGAAACGTGCAACTCCGAAGACGCAAACCCGTTACCACGAAGGCAGAGAGAAGTACAGATTCTTCAGTTGTCGACCGCACACCATTTCCACAGCCACCGATAACTCGACGATTCGGATCGGACCTCCACCCTCAGCGTGCGGCCCCAGTATCTAAACAGGACGCCAGACAAACTTTGAGGTCCAGAAGGATCGTGCGAGAGGTAAATGAACTCTAAGCGCGATTCCACGCTCTTTCGCTAGACACCGACCACCCATTGCTTGGAAAGGACTAGCAAAGATGAAATCGATTCTAATCGCACACGGTTCAGATAACACCATCAAACAGCAATCCAATATTTATCAAACTTTGAGGAGACGTTCTTCTCGTAACAGATGTTGAGTCATTAAATTTTCCATTCGGAACTAACATCCCTCATCAACACCAATGTCGGGTGTGGCCTCCCACAGGTACGAAAACTCTCTTGTATTTCGTGTGGCATGGAAGCAGACAGCCTCCGAATGTCATCTTGAGGAATTTCGTGTCATGCCTGAAAAACATGGTTTACAGTTCATAAAGATTGCTTGCATGAAAGTTTACCTCTTAAAATTAAAATTCCTTACTTGTTAAGTCTTAGATTGTTTGGACCTTCAACCTCATTTAAAATATTTTTTTGGATAAAGCTTTGGGCCTTCTGGAGTACAGGCTCTGGTTCAGTAACGTCAGAATCTTGTTGAGATGGTTCAAATGGCTCTGAGCATGGGACTTAACTTCTAAGGTCATCAGTCCCCTAGGACTTAGAACTACTTAAACCTAACTAACCTAAGGACATCACACACATCCATGCCCGAGGCAGGATTCGAACCTGCGACCGTAGCGGTCGCGCGGTTCCAGACTGTAGCGCCTAGAACCGCTCGGCACCTCGGCCGGCAATCTTGCTGAGACCTGTTAAGCTGTTTTTATAATAGTGTGCAATTCTGTCATACTGGCCCAGACTGGAGATACTGGCTCAGTCCTTCTACAAGCTACTATTCACCCTGACGAGTACAGCCACTGCATTCTGTAATTTTGGATGCATCCTTGTTTACACAAACACTGTGAGACTCTCCACCACCACGCACTGAGGCCAACACCATGCCGTCGCCATGAGAGTCCATGTCCCCACCCTCCATGTAGTTTTGTAACATACAAGGGGCCATGGCAGCCACCCTTCCCAGGCCACCACCAGCAGCACCACCACCACCACTACCAGGCAGCAACCCTGACTTATTCCCCAGAGTTAAAGACCGAGCTGTACGGTGTGTAGTAGGAACACTTGCGTCTTTATTTAAACTAATACCTTACAAGGATGGATGGATATGATGTTATGGGCGCTCAACAGTGTAGTCTGTAGCGCCCGTTACAAGGGAGAGATCCCTGTTCCGTGAGTGATGAAAGGCCTGGTTAAATCTGCACTACAGAAAAGGTAGCTGGAACTGTGAAAAGGGGCCAAAAATGAGCTGGTGTCAGTTACACTCGAACACATATAACTTTATTTTGTTGCCCAAACATTACAGCGCAAATTTCCGAGCTTAACTGTCGATTGAACGTGTCATACAAACTTATGGCTTAAGGGCACAACTTCTTTAATTTTTAAAACGGCTGAAGGCCCATGATTTAAAAGGTTTAATCCTTAAAATAATATTTCGAATGAGGCTGAAGGCCCAAAGCTTTATCCTTAAATAATTTTTTTAAAAAAGGAGTCTGAAGGCCCAAACAATCTAAGATTTAACAATAAGGAATTTTACTTTTAAAACGGCTGAAGGTCCGTGATTCAAAACACAACTACAATAAATTTTTACAAGGGAGAAAGCCTAAGGTTTTATCCTTAAATAATTTTTTTTTAAATGAGGCTGAAGGCCCAAACAATCTAAGACTTAGGACGTAAGGAAATTTAATTTTAAGACAGCTGAAGGCCCATGATCGAAAAACACAACTACAATAAATTTTCAAAAGGCACAAGGTCCATAGCTTTATCCAAGCTGCTGCCTGGTAGTGTTGGTGGTGATGGTTGTGGTGGCGGTGGCGGCTGCGGCGGCCTGGGCACGGTGGCTGCCATGCTCCCTTGCATGTTACAAAACTACATGGACAGTTGGGGAGTGGGTATACGGACTCTCATGGCGGTGACAAGGGGTTGGCGTCAGTGCGTGGTGGTGGAGAGCCTTGCAGTGTTTGTGTAAACAAAGTGGTATCCAAACTGAAACTTACAGAATGCAGTGGCTGTACTCGTCAGGGTGAGTAGTAGCTTGTAGTACGACTGAGCCAGTGTCTCCAGTCTGGGCCAGTATGCCAGAATTGCACACTATTATAAAAATAGCTTAACGGGTCTCAGAAAGATTCTGACGTAACTGAGCCAGAGCCTCTACTCCAGCTATGGGCCAGTATGCCAGAATTTCACACTGTTATAAATAGCCTGAGACGTCTGGTCCACTTGGCGGGCAGTAAGTGTGGTATCGGCATAGTGTAGCTAGGATATGAATCACTTGGTTGTGGTGTCTAGGTGGATGGATACTATGCAGTCAGGCCTAAATCCTTCACGCAACATGTGAGTCAATAAGCAGTTCTGGGCAGCAGCACTCGGCTGCGACCTGGGCAACACGGTTCCAGGTCCCAATAGGCGTCCGATGAGTGTTATCATAGGGCGGCAGTGTGGTGATGCATGGGGGCGGAGTGACTTACTCTTCCCTCCCCAGTGTTTGTTTGAATAAAGGTGCAAACGGAGGGATCCAAACTTAGAGTCAGGAGCAGCATTGACCGTACACTTCTGAGGGAATAATCCACTACTGGCCATTAAAATTGCTGCACCACGAAGATGACAACAGACGCGAAATTTAGCCGACAGGAAGAAGATGCTGTGATATGCAAATGATTAGCTTTTCAGAGCATTCACACAAGGTTGGCGCCGGTGGCGACTCCTATAACGTGCTGACATGAGGCATGTTTCCAACCGATTTCTCATACACAAACAGCAATTGACCGGCGTTGCCTGGTGAAACGTTGTTGTGATACCTCGTGTAAGTAGGAGAAATGCGTACCACCACGTTTCCGACTTTGATGAAGGTCGGATTGTAGCCAATCGCGATTGGGGTTTATCGTATAGCGACATTTCTGCTGGCATTGGTCGAGATCCAATAACTGTTAACAGAATGTGGAATAGGTGGGTTCCGGAGGGTAATACGGAACGCCGTGCTGGATCCCAACGGCCTCGTATCACTAGCAGTCGAGATGACAGGCATCTTATCCGCATGGCTGTAACGGATCGTGCAGCCACGTCACCATCCCTGAGTCAACAGATGGGTACGTTTGCAAGACAACAACAATCAGCACGAACAGTTCGACGACGTTTGCAGCAGCATGGCCTATCAGCTCGGAGACCATGGCTGCGGTTACTCTTGACAATGCATCACAGACAGGAGCGCCTGCGATGGTGTACTCAACGACGAACCTGGGTGCACGAATGGCAAATCGTCATTTTTTCGGATGAATCCAGGTTCTGTTTACAGCATCATGATAGTCGCATCCGCGTTTGGCGACATCGCGGTGAACGCACATTGGAAGCGTGTATTCGTCATCGCCATACTGGCGTATCACCCGGCGTGATGGTATGGGATGCCATTGGTTACACGTCTCGGTCACCTCTTGTTTTCATTGACAGCACTTTGAACAGTGAACGTTGCATTTCAGATGTGTTACGACCCGTGGCTCTACCCTTCATTCGATCCCTGCGAAACTCTACATTTCGGCAGGATAATGCACGACCGCGTGTTGCAGGTCGTGTACGGGCCTTTCTGGATACAGAAAATGTTCGACTGCTGCCCTGTCCAGCACATTCTCCAGATCTCTCACCAATTGAAAAGGTCTGGTCAATGGTGGCCGAGCAACTGGCTCGTCACAATACGCCTGTCACTACTCTTGATGAACTGTGGTATCGTGTTGAAGCTGTACCTGTACACACTATCCAAGCTCTGTATGACTCAATGTCCAGGCGTATCAAGGCCGTCATTACGGTCAGAGGTGGTTATTCTGGATACTGATTTCTCATGATCTATGCACCCAAATTGCGTGAAAACGTAATCACATGTCAGTTCTAGTATAATATATTTGTCCAATGAATTTATTCTTGGTGTAGCAATTTTAATGACCTGTAGTGTAACTGAGGAAAACACGTTGAGTTGGTCAGCCGACAGGCCTGAACCAGCATGAACATCTTTTGTCTTAGATGTTGTAATGCCAATATTGCAGAACTTGGTTTCTGATCTATCCCAGTATCACAAGCCTGGGCCAGAATTCTACACCGTTATAAATAGCACAAAAAGTCTGAGCTGGATTATGATGTCCTAGAGCTCTGCCGGTATGCCTCCAGTCGGCATGTTCGACCGCCATATTGCATTACAGGTCAGACATCTTGGATTATGACATCATATTTAGGCTGGTGCTCGTATTCGAAGTCTCAGATTGTGACTTCAAAGAGCCAGGGAAGGTATTCCAAATCAGCCAGCATGACAATGCACAACTTCAATTTCCCACTAGCTTCACTAAGGACAACAAGCCACAGGAAACATACTAGCACAATTGGATTAATTTTAGAAATTCGGCCAAAAGTTTGAACTTAACCGCAGAATTTGATTTCCCGCCATCGCGTGGAGCAGCCACGCGGTCTGAGGTGTCTTGCCACAGTTCGTGCGGCTCCAGCAGTCGGAGGTTCGAGTCCTCCCTCGGGCATGGGTGTGTGTGTGTGTGTTGTCGTTAGCATAAGTTAGTTTAAGTTAGATTAACTAGCACGTAAGCCTAGCGACTGATGACCTCATCAGTTTGGTCTCGTGTGAACTTAACACAAAGTTTCAAATTTGATTTCCCATCATTTTGTACACAGGGAGGTTCTGGTGAGTTCCAGTGGTGAGTTCCAGCTGCAAACTGCTGAGGTCATCGGCCCTAGACTTACACACTACTTATACTAACTTAAACTAACCTACGCTAAGGACAACACACACACCCATGCCCGAGGGAGGACTCAAACCTCCGACGGGGGGATCCGCGCGAAGCCAGTGCATATGCAGGGAAGTTGACCTTCGTCAGAGGGGGAGGGATGGGGAAACCCCGTGACACATTGCTGACATAATCCGTGGCATTATCGATGACGTCATGGGGGAGTCGGAGTCTTTTCTTGTGCTGTTTCTCTCCTTACAAACCTACTGATAATAGTGCAAAGTGTGGACATTGCTCTAATGCAATACCGAACAACATGTGTGCTTTTATCAATAAACATATTAATTAATTTCCTGTTTAAGAAATACACTACAGCAATGAAAGCATAAATTATTTAATTCCTGAACTTAACATCAAACCTCTTGTGCAAAAAAAGAAAAAAAAAGGAATCAATCTTTCCAAAAATAGTAAAATATGTATTTTGTAGAAAGTATTTCCACGAAAATTATGATTATCGACTTTGACGTCCTCAAATCGATATCTGTAGTACTTGTGTAGAACTAACCGGAATGATAAGAAGGCAGTAGCTGAAAAGAAAAAAAGAACCAAGTTGATGTTGCCGAGAAGATGATCCAACTTCTATTAAAAAGAAACGAAGTATGTAAAATATTTATTGTCCTTGTGTGAGAACTGTTCTAATCAGGCAGAGACTGTCTTCATAGCAACAGTTTTGAAAGCAGTTGTCTGTGGCGGTCGGTTCGCGTGGTAGTGGCGTGTGCTCTGGGTGCAGCATTATGTGATGATAGATGAAATACACATGGACGAATAATTACAACGTGGCTGTATACGGGGATACTTCGAGAAGAGATGTACCACTAACGTATCATGACAGTAAAAGAAACAAGGGAGGTTAACGAAGGTATTTATCTACCGATGAAACTTGACGTCACAGCAACAATCGAGCTAAGTGATTGTTACTTGTAAAGTGCAGTTTGTCACTAACCGATTGCGTTCACATTCAGAAAATCACGAATTAAAGAAGTGTTAACAACTGATTTCTTTTATTAACTATTTTCAAAACCCTCGAATTCAAAAAATTTTTGGGCACTCAAATATAAAATTTCAGTTTTATTACGAGCGTACTGTCTCCGCCATTGCAGTCAATTATTCAGTTTAGTAACTGCACTGCGGTATCTGTTTAAATAGTTGTATTGAGTCGTCCATGAATAGTGTTTTTATTTGTATGTATGACTGAGTGAATGAGTATTATATTTATTACTTTACTAAATTATTCTGTGATTCAGTCATGCAAGAAAACTCGTTATCTGCTCCCTGTCGATCTTCCGATCTTCTGTTTGTCGCAGAATTTCTTTTTTCATTTTAATTTTGCCAGCACTTGAACAAAAATGTCGAATATTATGCCCATGCATAGTGAAATTTTGTTATAACACGAAATTGGTGGTCTGATGTCTTCACGATTAAAGTATCATCTTTTGTAGAAAATCCCGACTGCAGCGTTATACATTCAGCTGCTACATTAAGAACTTCTACATCTACACCTACATCAATATCCGTACTCCACGAGCCACCTGACGGTGTGTGGCGGAGGGTACCTTGAGTATCTCTATCGGTTCTCCTTTCTATTCCAGTCTCGTATTGTTCGTGGAAAGAAAGATTGTCGGTATGCCTCTGTGTGGGCTCTGATTTCTCTGATTTTATCCTCATGGTCTCTTCGCGAGACATACGTAGGAGGGAGCAATATACAACTTGACTCCTCGGTGAAGGTATGTTCTCAAAACTTCAGCAAAAGCTTGTTTAAAAATTTCTCGCTTAGCCCTTTTCTTGAACAGGGGAAGGTTCTTACAGTCTAATATTTCACTCTTTGGCATTCTGGTTGTGGTAGTAGATGGACGCTTTGTGCGCGTCAGATATCAAAAAAATGTTCAAATGTCTGTGACAGCTTATGGGACTTAACTGCTAAGGTCATCAGTGCCTAACCTTACACACTACTTAACCTAAATTATCCTAAGGAAAACACACACACCCATGCCCAAGGGAGGACTCGAACCTCCGCCGGGACCAGCCGCGCATCAGATATCATTCTTGTGAAGAAGCACTAATCATCCTTCAAATAAACAAGGTCACTGTATCAGTGTTTTATTTATTAATCACAAATATAATTGATCACGGCCTAGATGAAATTCCAGTAGTTTTAGAAACATAAAAGGGCGGAGCCTGTATCGATGTTTCTCACTAAAAAGAAAACAATGACATTGAGACAAGAGGTAACACCTCAACGTCGACCGAAGGTCTGACTATCTACATGCTTTCATGCAGAACAGGAATCCAGAGCGTTCAAAAATGAGGAACGGATGGACCTCCCCTGTCCAATTGCTGTACCACTGTCTGATCAATCCGTGCATGAGCTCCTGTTGGGAGTTTGTTAATGGACTCCCATTATGTCCTCCAGGTTGATGACTTTTCCTACCGTATCGTCTTTGTCATTGGCGAGCTCAGTTTTCAATCTCGCCCAGTGAACGATTGGCACTACAGAACCACGTAACCCAGTCTTCCTGCTGGATTCGAAAATTACCGATCTCGCAGCGTGTGGCGTGTAACCTGTAAACTCGCGTGTTGTTTTCATGTGTTCCTCATTGTGGAATGGCGCTTCCCTGCGGAGATGGTGGGGGGGGGGCGGGGAGGGGGGAGAGGATTGACCCTTCCGTGGTGTGATACATCCACGGTGGCGTTGGGCAGAATTGTGATGAAATTTAATGCCAATCAGACATCATTAATACACTTCTGAGATCTGATCTTTTGTCGCGTGCAGCGACCCCATGCTGTTTGAAGCGCAGCAAGGCCCGAGTATAATATCGCAGGGGTCATGCTTACGCACCATTAAAGGGGAAGGTTGTAGGCACTTTCGGCAAAATTTCACATTTCTGCGTCGCAGTGGAGGAAAATGGAAGGTGCATTTTTCTAAAACGAGTCACTCTCTTTTCGCTATTCAAACCACATTAAAATAATGTTTTCGCTTAATCGTAACGACACAGTGCCTGTATGTTGCGACCGTCCATCTGCACGACATACACGCCGAGTCTGATTCAGACTGCCGCCGCGTTGACAATGACAAAACCAAAAACGCGGCGACGATGTCCAGTTGCACTCAACAGTGTACACGTGAAACTTGGAAAAGGTAAGTCTATGTCAGATCGACAGTATGCTTACTAACATACCTAAAAAAAAAAGAGCAATTCGTTTTGGTTGGAATACACTGAACAAACGTGAAAAAAGTCTACGCTGAGGATGAAATACGTGTAATAAAAGTTCGTGGACACGTCCTCGAATCAAATTTTTCCATATTAATAATGAAATTTATTTGCTTAAACTAACATTATATAAATTTTGTGGCAACTTTGATCCAATTGCGAGAAAGTAAACGATACTGCAGGTAGCGCGAAACGAATGCAAGTGCAATTTAATGAATATAATCAGAAATCAGGTCTTATTCAGCTGGGCACTACTCCACTTCTCAAATAGCAAGCCACTTTAGAACGGATCGAAATCACTAATTCTCGGAAACAATAAAATGTGACTAGGGCCTGCCGCCGGGTAGACCGTTCGCCGGATGCAAGTCTTTAGATTTGACGCCACTTCGGCGACTTGCGCATCGATGGTGATGAAATGATGATTATTAGAACAACACAACACCCAGTCGCTGAGGGGAGAAAATCTCCGACCCAACCGGGAATCGAACCCAGGCCCTTAGGATTGACATTCTGTCGCGTTGAGCACTCACCTACCGAGGGGAAGGATCTCAGAAACAATGAGGTTGCGGGACTGGCACGTATAAATAAAATTTGTTTTCGAGTGTTGTAACAATCTCACCTGATCCGAAAGTGATCCTTTGTCTTGACTATTTATTTCAATGTTTTTCTGAAACGGGAACGTCGTGACTTAAAGCCTTTGTCAGAAATTACTGTCATGACAACTGGCTTGTTTGACAAAATTCATCAAATCAATGGCATGGAGGAGTTGTACACTCTTATACATTTCGGTCACGACGTCATTAGAAAATTGTGCACCTTCATTTGTTCATTCGGGATTTAGCGTCCGACCAAAATATAGATAATCTATGTCAAAGTAACATTCTACAGGATGACTCAAAAGATCGGGAAATTATAGAATTGAGATTACTGGATGAGCACAATTACTTTACTCATATTTATTTGTATCAGTGTATATTACAGAGTATGCCGCTATTGAACGTCACAAGCATTTTTATTCCTTGTCCGGTAGCTCAGCGTGTTCGGTCAGAAAGCAGGTTGGCCTCTGTAATAATTAAAAAAAAAAAAACTGAGTTGAAGGATCAACAAACGAATTTGAACCGATGTCATGTGACGTCTGCGACGACCAAACACAAAAAAAGTGGTCAGCGCGACAGAATGTCAATCCTAAGGGTCCGGGTTCGATTCCCGGCTGGGTCGGAGATTTTCTCCGCTCAGGGACTGGGTGTTGTGTTGTCCTAAAAAATGGTTCAAATAGTTCTGAGCACTATGGGACTTTACATCTACGGTCATCAGTCCCCAAGAACTTACAGCTACTTAAACCTAACTAACCTAAGGACATCACGCAACACCCAGTCATCACGAGGCAGACAAAATCCCTGACCCCGCCGGGAATCGAACCCGGGTGTGGGAAGCGAGAACGCAACCGCACGACCACGAGCTGCGGACTGTGTTGTCCTAATCATCATCATTTTATCACCATCGACACGTAAGACTTGCAACCGGCGAACGATCTACCTGACTGGAGGCCCTAGCCTAGTCATACGACATTTATTTATTTTATTATTATTTCTTGTATATCACGTCTGATAGATGAGCTCCCACCCACATTGTTGCCACCCGATAGGAATATCATGCAAGGCTCGACCTAACATTTCAATAGGAATCGTGGAGATTTCTTTTCCTATTCTTGTTTTACGTTCTTCGGTGGCAGTAGGTCGAGTACGATGAGTCACTCTCGTAAGTTGACGCCTCAAGAAAAAACCACGCGCTGTCGTCAGGCGATTCTGGGGGTCATGCAATGTCACCGTGCCTTGAATGACACGTTAACTAACAATCGTGGCACAGCTTGCATCGATATTCGTGCCGTATATACCTTGCTCCGTCATGTTGAACTTAATTGTTGGCAGGAAAATAAGGCTGTTCATGCGCAACAAAACTTACCGTCATCACAACATACCAAACAGACGTTACAGTGGTTGCGCACCAATCATTTTCAAAAATGTAAAAATGTAGGGGCGTATAACGCCACCCGATGACACGGCGCACCATACAGTAGTCTTCCTGCTGTGCAATGGACGCTCATGTAGCTGAGGTGAATTTTGTTGAAACCAGTATCGAAAATTCTGGCTACTGACAAAGCCACTGAAGTGGAAATGAACTTCGTACGACATCACAGGTTCTTAATGAAATTGTCGTTGTTGTGCACTTTTGCTAACACGAATTCAACATATTGTCTACGCATTTGCGGATCGTTAGAGTGAAGTTGCTGAACGATCTGCAGTTTGTAGAGCTGGAACTTTAAATCGACTTTCAGTATTCGCTGAACTCTCGAGCGACGCAACTGTAGAAACTCTGCGTAACGTCGAACATAGCACTGTGGGCTTCTTACGAAAGCAGTTCGCACAGCCTCTATACTGTCTCCCATAAGAGTGGTTCGGGGTCTCCCTGCACACTGCTTCTTTAATCCAGAACCGGTTGCTTCAAAATTGCGGACCCAGGTGTTGACTTCACGCGCTGAGCGAACGCGACCGTGCCGTCCGATGTTGCAACGACGCCAAAATTTTCGACGCGCAGCCTCCACACTTCTATTCTTGTAATAGGGTTTTACCGCTAAGGCACACTCCAAACCGTTCCATGGTTCCATATTTACTGCTGACTAAATGGCAAGACAGAGCGAGCAGCATTCTATATGTTATTCAGCGCCATCTACCTCACAGCGTTGCCACAACACGTTCCAAAGTTTCCCATTTTTTTTAGTCACCCTATGAATGTTACCTCAACAATGTTCCTGGGTACATTGCGTGTTCCCACATGTCTCCTTGTGAGGATACGTCCAACATTGTCGAACATGATCGTTTTGGCGGCACATGTGTTATTATTTGGGAAAGTATAATGTTGCAAGGGCGTACTGACCTCCAAATCTATGAACGTGGTACACCCACCGGTCAGATTTATTGTGACACTGTAATCCTTTCCTGTGTGCGTCTTTTCTGGAATGCTTTCGGCCCTGACCCCATTTTTATGGAATACATTGAGCGACCGCAACAAACAGCGCAGTTGGAGGAGTTCTTGGAATGAGAGGATATGTGGCGAATGGACTGGTCTGTCTTTTCCCCCGACTTAAATCCCATAGAGCACGTGCGGGAGGCTTACTGCAACAAGTCTACATGCACCAACGACCATTCAACACTGGTGGAGGAATGGAACGAACTGCCACATGAACTCCTTACCAACCACATCGCTGAGCATGCATTGCCATTCGTGCTGATCACACACCTTATTAAGAGCCGCGTCCTGCCGTTTGTAATGCCCAAGGGACCACCATGAATCGCGGTGACCTCAGTGTAATTATTTTCTTTGAATAAAAGCTTCAAAAATGGCTCTAACCACCATGGGACTTAACATCTGAGGTCATCAGTCCCCTAGACTCAGAACTACTTAAACCTAACTAACCTAACGACATCACACACATCCATGCCAGGCAGTATTCGAACCTGAGACCGTAGCAGCTGCACGATTCCAGGCTGAAGCGCCTAGAGCCGCTCGGCCACAGCGACCGGCAATAAAAGATTCATTTCTGTTCGTTTCACCATGTATTTCCTTCAGTTAGCTTGGGTACTATACTGTAGCAGTTTCATCGAACTATGTTACTTGGCAGTGACACATCATGCAGAAGTTATTTTCATCCTTAACCTTTGCACACCAGTGTAAAACAGTTACTGGAATCATTCAAATACGTTAAACATCGAAGTGTGTGCTCACGGAGCGATTTAAAGTCGCGCAAGGAAGGCAGATGCTACACTGAGATGCGTTGTAAGAGTCCGCACGATATGTAGTCCAGCCACAAAGGAAGTGGCTTCTTGTCAGCATGGGGTTCATGACAGGTAGGATTGATAGAGGAAATACAGAAGATCCAAACAAGAGCAGCGCTTTTCGTCATGGCTTTATTTAGTATGCGCGAAAGTGTCACGGAAATGCTCACGTGATACGTTATGCACCACAACAGGTTTTGGTGTTAATATTCCGAGAGCATACGTTCCTAGAAGAGACAAACAGCTTACACTCTAAGACACAAAAAAGTGGAAGAAGAAGAAGAAGAAGGGAGCACCACAATAGAAGTATCCTAAAGGGAACAGAAATCGGTAGATGTGATCTACATATACAGACAAACAAGTGATTACAGTTTCAGAAAAAACTGGATCATGTATTGAAGAGGATGAGCTTCACAAATTGAGCAAATCAGTATCGCGTTGATCCGCCTCTGTCCCTTATCCAAGCAGTTACTCGGCTTGGCATTGATTGATAGAGTTGTCGGAGCTACTCATGCAAAATTCTGTCCAATTGGTGCGTTAGACAGTAAAAACCCAGAGCTAGTTGGAGAGCCCAGCCCATAATGCTCCAAACTCTCTCAACTGAGGAGAGATCCAGTGACCTTGCTGGCCAAGATAGGACTTGGTAAGCAGTAGAAACTCTCGCAGTGTGCGGGCGGGCATTATCTTGCTGTCATCAGGGCACAACTGTATGCAGGACTGATCACAGAAGATAATTCTATTCCACTCAATGAGATTACAGGCCGTAGACGTGTCTGGAGAAGCCCTGAACAGCAGTGGAATATCAAACTGACTGTCTCCTGTCATTCGGCCCGACAACTACAAGTGCCATTTCTCTTAATAGCAGGCCCTTTTATTTGTCACCTGCAGCACCATTATCGCACAGCAGGACGTCGATGATATTCTACGCCCCTTCTCGTTGCCCTTTGTGGCAAGCCGTCCTGTGCTTACATTTCAGCACCGCATACGGTGAGAGTTTCTAGTGCTTGTCTTGGCGCTTGCCAAACCCTACATTGGCCATCATGGTCGCCGGATCTCTCCCCAGATGAGAACGTTTGGAGTATTACGGGCAGGGCCTTCCAACTAGCTCGGGGTTCCGACGATCCAACGCACCAATTGGACAGAATTTAGCTCTGATATTCCTCAGCGAGACATGCAACAACTCTTTCAATCAATGCCAAGCCGAGTATTTAGTTTCATAAGGGCCAGAGGTGGACCAACGAGTTACTGACTTGCTCATTTTGGGAAGTTCTTTCTGTTGAACAAATCATCCAGTTTTTCTGAAACTGAAATCATTTGTTTGTTTGTACACGTACATGACGTCCACCGATTTCCTTCACATTCTAATTCATTCATGTTGCTTCTTTTTTCTTATCTGACAATGTATTAGTTCCGTATACGTATATCTCACGAGAAGACCGTGGAGGTAAAATTAGATTCAAACTCGCTCGGAGGCTTACAAACTATCGTTCTTCTAGCAGACCGTTCGTGACTGAACAGGAAAGGTAAGAAGTGATGGTGGTGTACAAAGAACCACTGTAAGCTGGGTTGTAGAATGTAAATTTGGGTGCAGATGCAAATAAAACAATGTTTGCAAATAGAGCTTCTCTTTGATAGCCTAGGAAGCTGTAGGTTTACCGCTGGCCGCTGTGGCCTAGCGGTTCTAGGCGCTTCAGTCTGGAACCGCGTGACCGCTACGGTCGCAGGTTCGAATCCTGCCTCGGGCATACATGTGTGTAATGATCTTAGGTTAGTTAGCTTTAAGTAGTTCTAAGTTCTAGGGGACTGATGACTTCAGATGTTATGTCCCATAGTGCTCAGAGCCATTTGAACCATTTATACATTTATTGTAGATTAAGAACCCCTTCATATTACAAATGTGTATATTTTCTAACTAATGTTACTGATCAATTGCCTAAATCTGCCCCTCTTTATGACTATGCGATCTAATATAAATAACGCGAGATGACTGACATCATCTACGTACCAAACACTAGAAGACACTACTTTCAAATATGATCTACAGTGGTGTGCAACATCAGTGAAAATAAAACTTACGAGATCAAAGCTGTTTAGTCTCGTAGCCCTAATAAGCTGAAGCAATTAGCAATATCACCGTATGTAGTACTGCGTCCGGTGCGTCGGAGTGATGGTTCTCATACACGTCTGTGATGATGGAAGAACTCCAGCGACAAAATGAACTCTTTCAAACACTAGGACGGCAGAAGGCGATCCTCTGACTAGTATAATCCCATAGTGCTCAGAGCCATTGTTTTGTACGTTTACCTAGTGAGGCTTCTTCCTAATGTTCTTTACTCTCCTAGTTTTTGGTTGTACTCCATTTTTGAGTTTATCTATTTGCTTCTTGGTAACTGACTGCAAAATCCTGTTGCTTTTAACAACTGGCGGACGCTCTTTGCGTAGTGTGGGAGAACTGCCGTTGGTGACCAGGGTCTGTTCTGTGAGGATGAACAACTGTACCCGCACAGTTCCATAGCATTATTGCGGTTAGATTTGTTAGAGGGGGGGACTTAAGGTAATACTCGTAAATTTCTGGAAGTGTCTTGGCTCCTTTGAGGTGCAGGGTTAAACGTAAGGTCGTGAATTTATCCGTCGGGAGGGCGGTGCATTCACTCGCTGCCCAGTACACGGGAAAGCCATTTAATTTAAAAGTCCATCGAACGTCTCGGAGCATTCCTCCACGGAGCGGAGCGCATGACGGCCGACCGGAGGAATGCGAATGTAATTAGGGTCCCCGAGGCGCAGATGTTTTCTGGAGGGAAACCGAGTGCGGGGAGGGGGCGGAATTGTTTTTATACTCGCAGGGCGTTATCGGGGACGCAGCACCCGTAATGATTCGGGCGACTGCGTTATTTGGAAGCGCGCGTAATAAAGTGTGAAAAGTTACGGCGACCTCCGGTGACCCTATACGGCGTCATGAGCGGGGAGACGATGATTCCGTCGGCGCAGGAGGAAAGGGTGGGTGGGAGAGTAGAGGAGGAGGGGTGGGGGGGGGGGGGGAGAGAATAAAGAAAAAGAGGAAAACAACGAGACGGACATTTGCTCGTAAAACGGCGGCCGTTTTGGCGGGCAGGACCGGACGGTCGTAAAGGCGCTGTAATGAGCGGGCGCGCTCGTGTTTAAATTAAAAGATTCATAGCGCGGCCGCACTAAAAGTTCCCCGCAGCGCCGGATGTGCAGAGATCTCACCCACGACCGATCGCCCGTAAAGCCTCAGATTTACCGCCGAATGCGACGCGCGTGTGAACCCTTCGATTGCTGAAATCGGGACGATTTTTTGGGCCGCGGGTGATCGGTAACTCTCTCTCTCTGCTCTTCATCCAACAGCGGGAAGTCACTGCGCTAGCCACGAGAGGCTATGGGAAGTCGTATGGGGGCAGAGAACAGGACGGGAAAGGTAGGTGGTACTCGGGATGGGAAAAGCTGCGGGGGCGGAGGGGGAAGTCTGACGCGAGGCAGATTCCGGTTCCAGTTTTTATTACCAATCCTGGACGATCGGTGTATTATGAAGCGGAAGCTCAGCAAGACTGCCTCAGACGGCTCGCCGTCTGTAAATTATCTCAAGCAGCGCGCCGGCAGCTTATACAGTCTCCTGGCGATGGCTTCATTTTCGTGACGATTTATGATATCAGTGCGTAGCCGCGCGCACCTGCTGCTACACCGACGGGAGCTCTTCTAGGCAGCTGCAGGAGCTCACCTGCTGTCGCGTAATGTCCTTATCCCTATAAAAGGCATTCACTCAGCGACTACATAGCTCCGCCTTCTCGAATTACTCCTTGTAATTATCCTTCTAGATTCGCAGGTTTGTGAGGCACAATATCAGCACACACGACACACACACACAAACGCACAGCTCGCATGTGATCCTTCAGATAAGTGAGAACTTTACGATCACCATATCACAGCGTCTCACAGACACTCAGCGAGTTAAGACCAGTTGCTACAATAGTGTGAAAAAAGACAAGAGGACGTGGTGATGGCCACTGATTTCAACACCACTGTGCATCACAAGGAAGAGCAATATTGCAGACAGTGTGCTGTTGCAATCCTGTAAAGTGTGAAGTTACTTATCTATTACCAATATTATGTAGAAGGCCTATGAAACATTTTGCTTTCTATTCTACTAGCTAGATTCCAGTTTACACACATATCCGAGTTTTATAAACTGAAGAGCCAAAGAAACTGGTAAACCTGCCCAATATCATGAAGGGCCCGGGCGAAGAAGCAGAAGTGCCGCAACACGACGTGGCATGGACTCGACTTATGTATAAAGTACATCTACATCTACATGGTTATTCTGTAAGTCACACTTAAGTGCCTGGCAGAGAGTTCATCGAACCGTTTTCATACTACTTCTCTACCATTCCACACTCGAATGACGCGTGGGAAAATAGGAACACCTAAATCTTCCGCTCGAGCTCTGCTTTCTCTTATTTTATTATGATGATCATTTCTCCCTACGTAGGTGGCTGTCAACAAAATATTTTCGCATTCGGAAGAGGAAGTTGGTGACTGAAATTTCGTAAATAGATCTCGCCGCAAAGAAGACCGCCTTTGTTTCAGTGACTGCCACCCCCTCGCGTATCATATCAGTGACACTCTCACTCCTATTGCGCTATAACACGAAACGAGCTGCCCTTCTTTGCACTCTTTCGATGTCCTCCGTCAATCCTACCTGGTAAGGATCCCACACCGCGCAGCACTATTCCAGGAGAGGACGGACAAATGTAATGTAGGTTGTCTCTTTAGTGGGTTTGTCGCATTTTCTAAGTGTTCTGCAAGCAAAGCACAGTCTATGTTTCGCCTTCCCCACAATATTATCTATGTGGTCTTTCCAATTTAAGTTGCTCATAATTGTAATTCCTACGTATTTAGTCGAATTGACAGCGATTTGTGCGATTTATCATATACCTAACATTTATTGTGTTTCTTTTAATACGCATGTGGATGACCTCCTACTTTTCTTTGTTTAGTGCCAATTGCCACTTTTCGAATCATACAGAAATTCTCTCTAGATCATTTTGTAATTGGAATTGATCGTCTGATGATTTTACTAGACGGTAAATTACAGCGTCATCTGCAAACAATCTAAGGGGGCTGCTCAGATTATCACCTAGATCATTTATGTAAATCAGGAACAGCAAAGGAGCTTGCGGAACGCCAGATATCACTTCTGTTCTACTCGATGATTTCCCGTCTATCACTACGAACTGTGACCTCTCTGAGAGGAAATCACGAATCCAGTTACACAACTGAGACGATACTCCATACGCACGCGATGTGATTAATAGTCGCTTGTGTGGAACGGTATCGAAAGCCTTCTGGAAATCTAAGAATATGGAATCGATCTGAGATCCCCTGTCGACGGCACTCATTACTTCATGGGAATAAAGAGCTGGCTGCGTTGCAAAAGAACGATATTTTCTGAATCAGTGTTGGTTATGTTTCAATAAGTCATTTTCTTCAAGGTGAATCATAATGTTCGAGTACAGTATATGCATCATACTGCAATTTGGGGTCAGCGATTTGGGTCTGTAATTCAATGGGTTACTTCTATTTCCTTTCTTTAATATTGGTGTGACCTGTGCTACTTTTCAGTCTTTAGGAACAGACCCTTCGTCAAATGAGCGGTTGTATATGATTGCTAAGAAAGGCGCTATTGTGTCTGCATACTCTGAAAGGAACCTGTTTGGTATACCATCTGGACCGGAAGACTTGCCTTTCTTCGCAACACCTAAGATATCTACTTTTATGTCACTCGTGCTAACGGCTGTTCTGGGATATTTACTTCGTCTTCTTTCGTGAAGCAATTAAGGAAAACTGTATTTAGTAACCCCGCTTTAGTTGCACCATCATCGGTAACAATTCCATCGCTACCGCGTAGTGACGGTATTGACTGTTTATTGCTAATGGTATGCTGGAGCGAACTGACACCATGAATCCCGGAGGGCTGTCTATAAATCCGTAAGAGTACGAGGGGATGGAGATCTCTTCTGAACAACACGTTGCATGGCATCCCAGATATGCTCAATAATGTTCATGTCTGGGGAGCGTCGTGGCCAGCGGAAATGTTTAAACTCAGAAAAGTGTTCCTCGAGCCATTCTGTAGCAATTCTGGAAGTGTGCGGTGTCACATTGTCCTGCTAGAATTCCCAAGTCAGTCGGAATGCACAATGGACATGAATGGATGCAGGTGATCATACAAGATGCTTGCGTAAGTGTTACCTGACAGAGTCGTATCTAGACGTTTCAGGGATCCCACATCACTCCACCTGCAAACGCCCCACACCATTACAGAGCCTCCACCAGCTTGAACAGTCCCCTGCTGACATGCAGGGTCCATGGATTCATGACGTTGTCTCCATATTCGTACAAGTCCATCCGCTCGATACGCTTTGAAACGAGACTCGTCCGATCAGGAAGCATGTTTCCACTCATCAACAGTCCAGTGTCGCTGTTGACGGGCTCAGGCGAGGCGTAAAGCTTTGTCGAAGGCAGTTATCAAGGGTACACGAGTGGTCCTTCGGCTCCGAAAACCCATATCGATGATGTTTCGTTGAATGGTTCGCACGCTGACACCAGCATTGAAATCCGCAGCAGTTTGCGGAAGAATTGCACTTCTGTCACATTGAACAGTTCACTTCAGTCATCGTTGGTCCTGATGTTGCAAGGCCTTTTTTCCGGCCGCAGCGATGTAGGAGATTTGATGCTTTACCGGATTCCCGATACCACGGTATATTCGTGAAATGGTCGTACGGGAAAAGCCCTACTTCATCGCTACTTCGGATGCTGTGTCCCATCGCTCGTGAGTCGACTGTAACAACACGTTCAAACTCACTTAAACCTTGATGACCGGCCGTAACCTAAGCCAGGCACTTGTTGTCTTATATAGGCGTTGCTGTCCTCAACGCGATATTCTGCCTGTTGACGTATCTCTGTATATGAATAGGCACGCCTATACCAGTTCTTTGGCGCTTCAGTGTATTAGGAAAGGGAATGAAATCTGTCAGCAGCACAGAATTGTACTGCTCCAGCGTTGAGACCAGACACCCGTAGAAATAATACAGTATGATCAGACGCTAGCAAAGCTGCTCCACGTAGGAGGGAAGGCAACGCCGAACAGTTTAGGCTCCATCTTAGAATACGTCACTTAACTGTGCAGACAAGACAGAGCCTAATACCAACGACGTAATCTGTGTACGAGGGTTGGAACTTAAATAGTGGCAACTATTTATTCACAACCGATACAAAAGAGTTACGTCTTTGTACCTCTTACTGTCCTTCAAAGTAGTCACCAGCGTTGTGTAGAACCCGTTGCCGGCGATGTGGAAGGCGGAGTATACTGTTAGCAGAGCCTGTTCTGTTGATGGTGCGACTGGAGCGAGTCTACTGCCTGTCGAATCTCTGGAACAGTTCTGAAGCGAATGCCACGAAGTGGTTCCTTCATCATCGGAATCAAATCAAAGTCACAAGGATTTAAGTCCGGGGAGTATGGTGGACGATACAGTACTTCCCAGTCCCATCGACCAAACAGAGCAGCCACAGCTTGCGCTGTATGCGCCCGAGCATTGTCGTACAAAAGTCCGCAGCTCGTGGTCGTGCGGTAGCGTTCTCGCTTTCCACGCCCGGGTTCCCGGGTTCGATTCCCGGCGGGATCAGGGATTTTCTCTGCCTCGTGATGACTGAGTGTTGCGTGATGTCCTTAGGTTAGTTAGGTTTAAGTAGTTCTGAGTTCTAGGGGACTGATGACTATAGATGTTAAGTCCCATAGTGCTCAGAGCCATGTGAACCATTTTCTTTGTCGTACAAAATGATGGGTGGGTTGCGCAGAAAGTGTCGCCGCTTCTTTCGCAAAGATGGTCGCAGGTGATGCTCCAAAAACTAACAGTAATACGACTTAAGTCCTTGTGACTTCGATTTTATTCAGAAAATGAAGGAACCACTTCGTGGCATTCGCTTCAGAACTGTTCCAGAGATTCGACAGGCAGTAGACCGCTCCATTCGCACCATCAACAGAACAAGGTTCTGCTAACGGTATACTACGCCTTCCACATCGCTAGCAACGGATTGTACACAACGCTGGTGACTACTTTGAATTACAGTAACAGGTGCAAACATGTAACTCTTTTGTATCGGTCGTGAAAAAATAATAATTGCCACTATTTAAGTTCCAACCCTCGTATTTAGAAACGATCGTCTATTCAGACTCAACGATGTCTCGTAATCTTGGATGTTAATATATCCCTCAGTACAGAAGACACTACCTATCACTACAACGAAGTTATGTACTGAAAGATTGCCACAGTTACTATTTTCGTGGTGAAATGAAATGCCATGTGGCTGTTGCCTCCCGTCGGGTAGACCGGTCGCCTCGTGAAAGTCTTTTTAGGGGACACCTCTTCGGCGACTTGCGTGTCGATGGGAATGAGATAATAATGAGGAAAACACAACACCCAGTCCCTGAGCTGAGAAAATCTCCCACCCAGCGGGGAATCGAACACGGGTTCCTTGGTATGACAGTCCGTTGCGCTGATCGCTTTTTTAAAAAATCTCATTTTGTTCGTTTTCGTTGGTTGTATCTGCGCGGGACGGACGTCGCAAGACACCCGTTTCAGTTCGTCGTTGCTCCATTAACTCAGTTTTTTTTTTATCACAGATGGCAGCTAACCCTCTGACCGACCACGCTGAGTTACCGTGCCGACGTCACTCAGCTATGGGGGCGGATATTTTCGTGTTATAATGGGGCTAGTTGTGGTTACTAATCTTCATAACAATACTGATCTTAATAACAATTCTGACTCATATGAGATCACTAGGTTCGTAGTGTTAACTGCCACCAAAGCTAATCTCCGTCGCAATGAAAAATACCTTGCCCAAGAGTATATGTTGGATAGAAATCAGATATTCCACTTGCAGCAACAGACTAAAATCTTCAGTGTATGGATTGAAAATACGACGACGCTCTTCTGTAAGCAATGGCGTAACTAAAATATGCCACCAACGTATAAAATTAATAAATGCGGGCTGTCTGATACGCTGGTTCCACTTAAATGCTTTTCCTACCAAAGTTTCAAAGTATTAGGTAAACTCATCCAATCAGTGTGGACTTTAAGTACTTTTACGTAAAATTAAGTATACGTTCAACTTCCAAAGACGTAATTTAATCTTTACTTATCAGTCGTTGCTAGTCAATGATAACGCCTGTATGTAGTTTCTCCTTACAACAAGATTATTGGTTAAATCGAATTATAACGTCTTAACTCTTTCTCAAAATCTCAAGCTATCTGAAATAAATAAAATTTATTATTTTAAAACGCCCTTATCTTTCATAAAGCGTAAACTATCTTTCCATTTGCTTAAATCATTAACATCTTCCCTTTCGTTGCAAATTTATATATAAAAATTCTTATTTCAGGTTCTTTGAGCGTTAACATGTTTGAACTTTACTTCGACAAAATGCCAACCTTTTGCTTTACATATCTGTGTCTTCTCTTTAATACTTTGCTGTATAGGCAAATTAATCGTCTGCTTTAATACCGAACATTACTTTCAAATATCTTTCCAATAATAATTCGGGTATAAATGACACTCGGGGATTCGTTTTTATAGTTTAAAACAGAAATGCCCTGTCTTAGTTGCCCCTTACTATTTCTTGCACTGGTACAGATCAGCATATTTCGTTACGAGTGCTGCTTAAGTAGACAAAACCTCACTAAGGGGAAACGTAATAACCATAAAAGAATCAAACAAAAATCCTCAGTGTCACCGCCACTTTTAAACTATGGGTTCACAAGTGTTAACCACTTCAGGCGATGACTTTGTGCGAGCCCACTAATATTTAAATACATAATTAATTACACAGCTGTTGTTTTATAGAAAGCAAGCACTTAGGAATAGCATAATTGTGATTTTGTGTTAGGGTGTATTTCGTGGCTTCAGCGTGAGCGTCGTTTATTGTAATAAATTTTGGAAATATCTCTAGAGAGATATACCCAGTAAGCGTAATTGTTGTCGTGATAAGAGACAGCTTGTACTAAAAAAATGGTTCTTGCTTTGTCGTTTAAGGACCTTGGGAAAACTACTAAATCTTGTAAATCTAGCAGCTTCCCATTGGTTGTAATTATAACATTTCTAACAACGAAGTTGTCATCACTACATTTTTAACAACCTAGGACGTCCGCTCTCCTCGCGAAGGCACTACCCCTAACAGCTTGCTTTCTATTCCACAACCACAATACACCAGCGCAACCCCACCATTCCCTGAGCGTGTGCTATAATCCACCTTCCAAAATCACATAATGACTTCACGTGATAAAGTCTCTCCTCTTCCACAACCCAACGAAATCAGTTACTGTTCGCCTATAAACGTTTGGCTATCAAACGCCCCAACGTTCAGCCACTGTGCCTGCACAAGATTAACAAACAGGAGAAACCTGTCTCGGACTTCAGTTAATGTAGCCTCAACTGCTAGTACCCATAAAATTCTACGTTTCGTCACAAATCTATCTTGTGCTTTTCTCTCCACACGGTGAGCTTAAACTCACCAAAGTCGACGAAACAATTAATTTCTCCATCAAAACGATAATATTTTCAGAGTATCTACCTAGACAACTTAAGAGATGCATTGAATTCTCCGGAGTTTAAACCCCATAACAGACTAACTTATTGGGACTCTTGGGACACTTGAAACCATCTCTTGTAATTCACTCTTGAGAGACAAAATAAAATTCTTAAGGGACAAACCAAGAACCATTTACGGCGAACGAACATATGACGCTAATTCTCTCTTTAACAACAGGTGTTTCTTCTTAGCAGCCGCCGGCGTGATCTTGTAGAGGCCAGCTACTCCTAGTTTTTATCTTTGCTGCATGCCGCGACTCTGTAGTCTGCTGTGCGCAGTGACCTCACTGACTTGACTGGAATCTGCTTTTCACGTTCATCAGGCGACAAAGTCAACAACAGTTCAACACTGACACACACACACACACACACACACACACACACACACACACACACACATATATATATATATATAAGAAATCTTTACAAACTCATAAACAAACATAAGAAGCATAACGATAAAATCACGAACTGAACAGCATAACTCAGCAGATATAAGTAATGACCTCTGTTCACCATAGGTATGTTCTATACGACCAGTAAATATCAAGAGGCGAACTACTGACACGTCCCGGGAGATTAAACGCGAGTGTCAAACCAGGACTTGAAAGCGGGTAACTGCCTTTGGCGGGTAAGTTCTCTATCGACTGAGGCATCAAAGCAACAAACCGCCACCTGTCTCACTGTTTTACTTCCGTCAGTAGCCCATCTCCTGTCTCCCAAACTTCACACCAGTTCTCCCGCTTACCTTGCGTGGCTAGCAATCTGGAGGAAAGGACACTGCGAGCGTATCGCTTAGCCAAAGCCTGGTGAATTGCTTCCAGAATAGTTACCTCCCAATAGACCGAGCGAGGTGAGGCAGTCGTATAACACTGCACTGGTACTCGGGAGAACAGTGGTTCGAATCCCAATCCTGCCATCCAGATTAGGTTTTTTGTGATTTCCCAAGAGGCGAATGCTGAGATGATCCTTTCAAAGAGTGCACCCAATTCCTTCGCCATCCTTCTCCGGTGCGACATTGTGCTCTGTCTCTAATGACTCCGTCGTCGACAAAACGTTAAATACTAAAATCACTTCCTTTTGCTACTTCTTTATAGTCCATTTACTATCAAAGCATACGCCGTGCCATACACCCGTGCACACTCCGAACTTAAACGAAACGCTCCTTTACTCTACATCTGCCCTCATATATCCCAGTGGGCCACCTCGACTATGACAGTGGTATGGCATCCGAAATGAGCATTGTTCAAATCCCTGTCTCCTCACTATTGATTCGGTTTCCTGTGGTGTAGGCTGTGTAAGGCGACTGGCAGAACGACTTCTTACCGATGCCAGGGCTGTTTCGTCCCAAATGCTTCTCTAAACGAGTTACCAATACATCCTCAATGTTCAGGTGTGTGTGAATTCCTAAGGGACCAAACTGCAGAGGTCATCGGTATCTAGACTTACACACTACTTAAACTAACTTATGCTAAGAACAACACACACACCCATAGCCGAGGAAGGACTCGAACCTCCGGCGGGAGGGGCCGCACAATCCTTGACATAGTGCCTCAAACCGCGCGGCCACTCCGCGCGGCCATCCTCAATGACCTTGAAGTCTACGGTACCTTTTTGGAAAAGGTTTTTGCAGGTACCGGTAAAAGTTACAAATGTTGTTGCCTTACTTAAAATTATTTAAAAAAGCAAGATATTTCAGAGCACAAAGGTCATAGCAATGCAAAAACATTTAAGAAAAGTACGCGTAGATATTACAACTGTTTTTCATACTCTTGGAAAATGGTGTCGCCACCCTGCGGAGAAATATAATCTTATATTAGGGATTATTCATTTCGTTAGTTAGTTTGTTGTCCACATAACATTTCTCGTTTTTAATCATTCCCTTGTTCATGTGAAATGGTCGTCTTGTATCTTCTGTTACCTTCGTTGCTATGGCTTCTTGTATCTTGTTAATAACTGTTTATAAATTAGCAAATTACACTTAAAACACATGTCGTTATGAACATAAAATTGTCACAGTCTCTCTTGTTGTTGTTGTTGTTGTGGTCTTCAGTCCTGAGACTGGTTTGATGCAGCTCTCCATGCTAATCATACAGTAAAGCTGCATGTCCTCGGGAAAAATTACGGCCGTAGTTTCCCCTTGCTTTCAGCCGTTCGCAGTACCACAACAGCAAGGCCGTTTTGGTTATTGTTACAGGGCCAGATTAGTCCATCATCCAGACTGTTGCCCCTGCAACTACTGAAAAGGCTGCTGCCCCTCTTATTATGATATATTTCGTCGGCTAACTACAGAAATACGTCAGCAAGGTGAGCAGAAGACAACGCAAGTAACAGATAACAAGGGTGTCGACACAACGATGGTTAAAAAAGGTGCAGATGTCCATATTTTTCCGTTCGCGGAATCGCGGAACACTTGTTAACACCAGGCCATAATCCGAAAAGAGTGGGAAAAATTTAGATTTTGCACAAAGAAAGGAAGGGGGTTGAGGTTGGATATATTGGAGGAGTAGAGCTTTTTGCCACACGATAAATTTATTACTTGTAACGTCATTTTCCAAGCCTACATCTTTTTTTCTACATTTTTCACTAACGAAACATGGTACTTCTGTCTTCATGTTGATATTGATTTTTAACTGTCTTTCTAATGTGTGAATATGTGGAAGTTAGTGCAACTTGAGATAATGTATTACTTTTTATTCCTTTTAATTTTATTTGTTGTTTAGTCCATTGCTGTTGCATTATTTCATATTGGTAACAACTTAGATTACTGTTTTGTGTGTTATGAAGATATGTCGATGCAAGAAAAGTTAAATACAGATATTATACAACTGAAAGTCTAATACCGCATCAGCCCGCAACATGTGGTGCGCTCTATGCGAATCTACGTAAGTGTTGCTGCTAATTACTAAGTGCTTAACGTGACGTTCGTCAGTTCAACAGCCATATCTGTTTTGCTCTTACAGTGTTAACGGACACTTTATTCACGTTGTCTGTATGTGATTTGAGCAACTTGATTTACGTAATGCAATCCAAGTAGGTAACAGTTTCAAGTCCGCCCCCTGTAGCTGAGTGGTGCTGGCACGCTAGTGCAGCGTGTGCGGTCAAAGCGCTGGTTGGCCTCTGTAATAAAAATACTGAGTGGAAGGATCAAGAAACGAACTATAACGGATGTCATGTGACGTCTGCAACGACCAAACACAACGATCAACAATGAAAAAAAAAGAAAGAAAAAAAAGTGGTCAGCGCGACTGAATGTCAATCCCAAGAGCCCGGGTCCGATTCCCGCTCAGGGACTGGGTGTTGTGTTGTCCTAATCATCATCATTTCATCCCCATCGACACGTCAGTCACCGGAGTGGCGTCAAATCGAGAGACTTGCACCCGGCGAGCGATCTCCCCGACGGGAGACCCTAGTCACACGATGTTTATTTATTCATTTCCCTATTAGGAACTGTAGTCACTACATATTCATAACTGGGAGCCAGATATCACTTGTTGTTGTCAAAAAAAAATTTTTTAGGTATCCCTTGTTCTTCTGCAGAAGATATCCTTAGTGGTATCAAAACCTGGGTCAATAATAAATAAATTTCGACAACTGGCCGGCTATATACTTTATTAACAGGAAATCGAAAGATATTTCCTTTTCAGCGCCATCTTGCCTCCACTGCACAGTAGGGTTGATTGTGATGACCTTTTAACTGTCCTTTGCAAGTTTATAGACAATGCTTAACAAGATTCACGGAGCCATAGCAACGGAGGTAACAGAACACATCAAGTGAATATAGCCATTTCACATGAACAAAGTGGGTTATTATTTAAAAATGTTTTTTACTAGGGTGGCTTGATTAGTCTGGTAAGTTTCCATGAAAGAATGGAACATGTTTGTTGCGCCTGCATCACAGGTAAGCTTGATAATTCCAAGGATCGTATAAAGAATTTCAACAACATACAATGTACAATTCATTGTTGACAGCCGTCTAAAGTCCTCAGTGCATCGACTGTGATTGAAAATGAAGAAAACCAAGTTTCATGCTGTTATCAAATATTTTTCAAGTGTTGGACTGCCGCACAAATCAAAACAAAATTGAATTAAGTTCACGCGGAGTCTGCACCATAAACGAAGACCGTTTACTTTTGGATCAGGGAATTTAAACATGGTCGAACAAGCTATGAAGACGAAGTGCGCTCCGGCCGTACAATTGAGGCCACCAGAAGGAAGACTATCACTAAAATCCTTGAAATGGTATTGCAAGACCGCTGGATAGGAATTCATGAGATTGCTGAGACTATAGGTATCTCAACTGAGTGAGCACACGGAGAATTGGCCATGGAGAAGCTATGTACGAGGTGAGTTTCGCGATTATTCACAGTCGACCAAAAGCGTATCCGTCGCATCATTTCAACATAATGTCTGGCTGTGTTTAATCGCAATCCGCAAGACCTTTTATGCCGATTTGTGACTGATGGAAGCTGGATCCATCATTACACACCAGAGTTGGGACGGTACTCAGAACAATGGACAAGGCTGGTGAAAGAATACCGAGGAAGGCAAAGACCATTTCATCTGCTGGTAAGGTAATGGCCACTGTTTTTTTGGAATTTCCAAGGAATAATTCATATAGATTACTGGAAACTAATATGCTTCACTGTTGGATCGTTTGAAGCCTGCGTTGGCTGAAAAAAGACCAAGGTCAGCACGAAAAAAAAGCTCTTTTACCAGAATAATACACCTACCCAAGTATCAGCCACAACAAGGGCAAAGTCCATCAATTTGGGTTATGAACTGGTTCTTCAGCCACTCATTTCACCAGACTTCTTCATGTTCTCTAACTTGGATCAAATGGCTCTAAGCACTATGGACTTAACATCTGAGGTTATCAGTCACCTAGACTTAGAACTACTTAAACCTAACTAACCTAAGGACATCACACACATCCATGCCCAAGGCAGGATTCGAACCTGCGACCGTAGCAGCAGCGCGGTTTCGGACTGAAGCGCCTAGAACCGCTCGGCCACAAACGCCGGGTCCTCTAACTTGAAACTTTGGCTTCTTGGGAAGAAATTTTTATCATATAGGAAGTTATAGTTGTAGTCAACGAGTATTTTGTAGAGTTCGACAGAACCTATTTTTCCAACAGGATCAAAACAGGTTGCGTATCGTTGGACAAGTTACATATCTCTCAGAGGAGACCATGTCGAGAAATAAGGTGGGTTGTTTACGAAACAATTTTTTCCTTCTTTTGTACTAGACTTAACAAACTCCCTGCGCATGTGAACAGCAACCAACAGATGAAATAATTAATCCCGCATACTAGGTTATCTTTCTCTTCTCCCGCGGTGTGGCCACCGTACATGCGAAGAATGTAAAGGACAGTTTCTAGGTGTATTTTTGTAAAATGTTTTTTGTATTACAATTACAGCCAGAAGATGAGGTTCGAGCCTCAAAACATGTTGCCATATTAAATAATATAACGATGTCAACAAAATTTGTGATTTGTAGCGTTTTCTGGAAAACCTTCGCGTGTTTATGAAACAGTCACGGTCTATTAACAGTCAATATGGCTTTAAGTTTTTCTTCTTTTTTTTCTCCTATCTCACCCCGGCGCCGAGTCATGAGTTATCAGAACTCTGCAGTCGACTGTATGGCAATTATAAACGTGCCCCTAAAGATGTCCCCGAGATGTGGGTTCAGTCGCCTAATCCACGTACAATTGTTCCTCTCACCGCGATATGTGAGAGTGGATTCTTAAGTGTATCTGTGGGGTGTGGGAGACCGCAGTGAATGTGTGCATACTTTGATATCCTGTTTGTGTTGTATGATGATTACAGAAAAGAGAGGTTGAAACTCGATACCAGCACGTAGGTTACTCCTAAGGAGTAACATCCAAGAGAGGTGATGGACGGATCACCATCAACAATATCACGCGCCGTCGCTCCATGAGACACTGTAGAGAGGCATGGAATTTAATGCAGGATATTGGTGCAACGTGTGGTGATAGAAACGTATCCTTCCTCTTGCTGGCCAAATGCTGGTGAAAATTTCTTACACGTCCGAGCCGTGTGCTTAGCGAGCACGGCTACAGAGGCAAATTCGCAAAAGATCTTGAATGAAGGAGCTGTGACGTACGTACATCTATGCAAGATGTCTTCATAACTAACGTGCGGAGTTCGTGAGAAAGGTGCTAATAAGCTGTGTAATGTACGCTACACACGCCCATGGAAATGAGGCAATTGAGTAATGATTGTCTCGGACTCTCAACTCACGCAAGTACCAGTAAATGGTTTCTATGGCTCTGTATGATGAGTAATATTAGTAACTATTGTGCTGGAAGTAAGCCTAATAATTATTGTGTTACAAACGAGGGACAACTTACCGCCAATGTTTAAGGTAGCAACATGTTTTTCGGCAATGGATTTATACTGAACTGAGAAATCTCGGCATTAAATAGTTCTATTGGTTTTCGGTTTAGTCTGAAATTTTGCTACACAAGGCACGAGTACACAGATTTGGTGACGTTCCGCTTATTAGATGAGGGCGTCCTGAAACGTAACGCCTTCGAATTTCTTATGTGAAAACTCTTATACACTACTGGCCATTAAAATTGCTACACCACGAACATGACGTGCTACAGCCGCGAAATTTAACCGACAGGAACAAGATGCTTTGATATGCAAATGATTAGCTTTTCAGAGCTGACACGAGGAAAGTTTCCAACTGATTTCTCATACACAAATAGCAATTGATTGGCGTTGCCTGGAGAAACGTTGTTGTGATGCCTCGTGTAAGGAGGAGAAATGCGTACCATCACGTTTCCGGCTTTGATAAAGGTCGGATTGTAGCCTATCGCGATTGCGGTTTATCTTATCGCGACATTGCTGCTCGCGTTGGTCGAGATCCAATGACTGTTAGCAGAATATGGAATCGGTACGTTCAGGAGGGTAATACGGAACGCCTTGCTGGATCCCAACGGCATCGTATCACTAGCAGTCGAGATGACAGGCATCTTATCCGCATGGCTGTAACAGATCGTGCAACCACGTCTCGATCCCTGAGTCAACAGATAGGGACGTTTGCAAGACAACAACCATCTGCAAGAACAGTTCGACGACGTTTACAGCAGCATGGACTATCAGCTCGGAGACCATGGCTGCGGTTACCCTTGACGCTGCATTACAGACAGGAGCGCCTGCGATGCTATACTTAACGACGAACCCGGGTGCACGAATGGCAAAACGTCATTTTTTCGGATGAATCGAGGTTCTGTTTACAGCATCATGATGGTCGCATCCATGTTTGGCGACATGGCGGTGAACGCACATTGGAAGCGTGTATTCGTCATTGCCATACTGGCGTATCACCCGGCGTGATGGTATGGGGTGCCATTGGTTACACGTCTCGCTCACCTCTTGTTGGCGTTCACGGCACTTTGAACAGTGGACGTTACATTTCAGATGTGCTACGACCCGTGGCTGTACCTTTCATTCGATCCCTGCGAGCCCCTACATTTCGCAGGATAATGCACTACCGCATGTTGCAGGTCATGTAAGCGCCTTTCTGGATTCAGAAAATGTTCGACTGCTGCCTTGGCCAGCACATTCTCCAGATCTCTCACCAATTGAAAGCGTCTGGTCAATGGTGGCCGATCAACTGGCTCGTCACAATACGCCAGTCACTACTCTTGATGAACTGTGGTATCGTGTTGAAGCTGCATGGGAAGCTGTACCTGTACACTCCATCCAAGCTCTGTTTGACTCAATGCCCAGGCGTATGAAGGCCGTTATTGCGGCCAGAGGTGGTTGTTCTGGATACTGATTTCTAGGATCTATGCACCCAAATTGCGTGGAAATGTAATCTCATGTCAGTTCTAGTATAATATATTTGTCCAATAAATACCCGTTTATCATCTGCATTTCTTATTGGTGTAGCAATTTTAATGGCCAGTAGTGTAGATGAGGGCGTCCTGAAACGTAATGCCTTCGAATTTCTTATGTGAAAACTCTTATACATTTTTAAATAAAACAAACTTCATTGACATTTTATATCTTAATTTTTCATGTCTACATACTTATTTCTCAACGTAGTCGCCCTGGTGACAAACATAATTCACCCAATGAGAGACCAGTTTGTTAACACCGTCACTGTACAGTGTTAGACTTTGTTGACAAAGCGTCAACCTCACCTCTGCTTTCACTACTTTATCACGGTCAAAGTGAAGTTCTCGAAGGGGTTCTTTAAGATTTGGAAACAGGTGAAAAGAGCAGAGTCGGGACTGTATGGAGGATGACCGATGACAGAGAACCCAAGGCGTTTGGTTGTTGCAGATGTCGTAGCGCTCGTGTGTGGTCTGGGATTGCCATGCTGAAGGAGAGGATGATCGAGGTGTGGACGAACTCTTCGAATTCGTGCTTTCAGTTTTCTGGGAGTCTCGTATTACATTGCAGAGATTATGGTGGTGGCTTTAGGCATGAATACCGAATGCACCGCACCTTGAACGTCCCAGAAAACTGTGAGAGTGATTTTGCCCGCTGAAGTTATGGTCCTGAACTTTTCTGGCGTCTGTGATCCTTTGTGATGCAACTCCACTGACGCTCTCTTGTTTTTGAGTCAAACTGGTGAACCCAGTTTTAATCATCTGTCACATGATTGATGTCGGTACAATCATCACCGTACACGGCTTTCATTCTTCTTCGAGGCACGTTTTTTGAGATTAGAAAATCGTCTACAGCACGTTGGAGAACGCCTTGCTACAAGCTACAATTCGGACCCCTCTGCCAGCACAGTTGCGTCAGGAAAGTGCGGTTGTTGAACGAAGTAATATGCATGACTTGTAACACCTCAACCGATACTGAGAACAGAATAAAACGTTCCGAGGCGTTACTTCCCAGCACGCCCTCGTACACGTAAAAAACGGCCCAGTAACTTTTTCTGGCACTCTTCAGTCAACCGCTACAGACTGAGCTTCAGCTCAGAAATGGCATACCTTTTACGTCACATAATTTGTATTCATGTCTTAGGTAAACAGATGACTGTAATCTAACTGGGAATGTGAATGTCGCAATGCTCATATCAACATTTAGTAGCTTATTCATTAATGTTACTGCTCGTAACAATCGTCTTAAATGTGAGCTCTACATATAAGGAATGTAATACGTTCCTCGGAATGAACTTGTCCCAGTTTTTAACGTCCGTGCATTCATTTGCATATTTAAATTGATCGTTTCATGTAAACTATAGCATGACACGTTTATTTTTGACAGCCAGAAATTATCCGGCGAAGACAAAGCAAACCGCTGAGCGGCGGTCATTCCTAAGAAACTGCCTCGCAGGTAGTGTCCTAGATTCTTCTAGAACGGCGAAACGAAGGATGCCGCCTTAACGGCAAATGGCAGCCGTGCAGCCGTGGTTCCTTTGTCGGTGCGTTGACCTGATTATAAGCGTCATTCCTCATCAGCGGATTTATAGCAGAAATCGTTACGGTATTAATTTTCAATTTTTTTTCCTTAGACCGCGTTAACTCAGCACATTGTCAGAAGATGTTACCACTCTTGCGGCAGTTACTACCCATCAAGGAACTCGAGGTTAATTAAGTTGCATCCAGTGGCTATGAAGAACGAAGGCAAGCCGGCTATCAGATCTTCTGTCGAGATGAGCGGGAAATGAACTGCTTTGGCTGTTTATAGGTTCACAGTATCTGACGTGTGACGGCAAATTCTGTCTGCTCCTTTTCTAATCAGATCCAATGATATCAAGCCGTCACGAAAGGAGAGTTGTCTCGAATTCCTTTTTCTTTACTTCTTTTGTTCACTGGTTTATTCCAGCTAGGTCACAGTTTGAATCTCAGGATTTAAGGACCCCGTCGACGACGACATTATCGGGTTCGAATCTAACAAGGATGACGAAGACATTCCGCCGTTTCCTTTCTAAAGGAAACATCCCAGTACTTGCCATAAGGTGTTTAGGAAGACCACGAAATACCCAATGGTGTATGACCAGGCTAGGTCCTCCCGAACAAGAATCCAGTTACTCACCACTGAGTCACCTCGGTCGGTAGAATGCACTATCATTTCGGGTTTCATACATTCGTCTCTGTGTATACTGTACAAGACACTGCACAAGCATGTCGGAGGGTAATTCTTGCTAATGTCATCTACACCCCGCAAGTTTGTAGATGAAGGGTAGAAAAAAACGGTTCAAATGACTCTAAGCACTATGGGACTTCACATCTGAAGTCATCAGTCCCCTAGACATAGAACTATTTAAACCGGACTAACCTAAGGACATCACACACATCCATGCCCGAGGCAGAATTCGAACCTGCGACCGTAGCAGCAGTGCGGTTCCAGACTGAAGCGCCTAGAACCGCTCGGTCACAGCGGCCGGCTCAAACACTATGTATATGTCTGGATGGGTGCCGCAATTTCTCTTATAGTATTATCATGATCCTCACATGGGATACACTATACACACATTAAAAATATTGCACACAACTCTTCTTATCTCACGATCGTATAAGGTGTACCAACTTGTTACGATCTTCTTTGACGTCTGTCATCAGGCTCAGTAAGGATCTCAAGCAGGCAGTAAGTGGTAAGGAAGGTGAATGGAATCCTTGGATTTGGTCAGTGCGTTACCAGTCGGTACTGTACATAAGTAAAGGAAACAGCATTCAAGACGTTAATGTGAGCTATTCTAGACTTCTACGTCGACTCAGGAACTGAGAGGTCGCTGGTAGGAGCGCAACAAGTCACTACAGCCTGCACTAACGTATAACAGAGATATTTAGGGAACTGAAGTGGGAATCGTTAGAAGTAAGACGACCATGTAGTTCCTCAAATCTGATGGGCAAGTTTAGGGGAAAGACTTTAAGGATGATTTTGTACTAATTAGTCAGTTTTTATCGTATATCCTATTCTACACAGGATGCATACGTAGTTATATGGTCACCTTTCACTAGCTTCATGTGGAAATGGAATATGACAGACAGTGGTTAATTTTGTTTCAAAGTGGTTTGCATAGAATAATCATGTCGATGTAAAAACTTTCCAGACTGGATTAATAAAAGAAACAGACAAACGTTAAGATGTTGGTTTTAATGCTTTAGGTTCTCTACATCCACTCCCCCTTCCCCCCCCCCCCTCCCCCCCTAAACCGCCCTCCCACCATCACCACTTGAGTACAACACATAGAACTATGTGAATCACAGAACTCCTTCTTTGGGATATCGTCAAATTCGCATGTCAAATCACACCTTCTAGGGTACTGTCGAAACGTGAGAGACCCATTCTGTATTTTGTCGTTTTGTGGTAGGTCCGTATTGACAACACCAAGTGTCGTCACACATGAAGATTTTTCTCCCAGAAAAGAATTGCCCGCGTTTTTTATTTCAGTCAAATCAAAGCAGGCGTCCATGTGTCGTTACTCTTGCTCAGGAGTCAAAGCGTGTGTGACAGACTTTGCACAGACTTTCATCTTCTTCAAAACAAAAACTGGTTCAAATGGCTCTAAGCACTATGGGACTTAACATCTGAGGTCATCAGTCCCCTAGACTTAGAACAAAATAAAGCTAACTAACCTAAGAACATCACACACATCCACGCCCGAGGCATGATCTTCAAAACATTCTGAATAATTTGTTGGATAATTGATTTAGATATGTTCAGTTCTGTGCTCCACTACGATTTGTGACACGACTATATTGACACCCTTCGGCCATACTTCCAAGAGTCCACAGGAAGCCGAACCGCACAATAACCCTGGGTTTGGTGTGGGGCGGCAGTGGGGTGGGTAGACTGCTGCGGCCCGCTGCGGGTTTGTGAACCACTGAGGGCTACGGCGGGACGAAACTTCTCCCTAATTTCTAGGTCCCCGGTTTAATACACAATGCACACACAATACACAAATTTCAGCGCCAGGGCGCCACTGCAGAGTAATACGCAGGTGAAAATACCAGAGCTCAGCGATCCAAAACAAGGTGAATTACCACGGTGAGGCAAGAAGCGCTGACAGGACCATTAAACGAGAGCAAATGCGTTCATACACCCAGAAATAGCGCCTCATAAGTGTGGACTCAGTTCCTTAAATAATGAGGCTTTCGGAAATCAAAGACACATTCATTGATGCTGCCATTATGTCCGTGTCACTAGAGCCAGAGAGAATGATGCTCTATTGAGCTTCAGTGAAACCACGACAAAGCTGATCGAAAGTGATCTGCCTGATATCTACTTGCTGGTTCCAACTTCGAGATGCAGCCAACCTGACGCATACCACTGCTGTGTTCTGCCTTTGGTGCCTACAGGGAGAGATGAGGAGAGGACCGGAGAGTGGGCAGCCCTTCTCCACTAAGATACAGTAATACTTAACGCGATACAAGGGACCGAACGATAACCATGTCAGTCGAAGTCACGTAATTTGGAGTCTAATTCTGCGTGTAAATACATATAAATTATATTAGATTGGGACCAGAGAATAAAGAAAACAACATTATTTAGAAGAAAAAGTCTGATAAAATGTTCCACACTACAACAAATTATATTACAGTACAGTACTATGCATTGCAACAACGTAAAGCGAAGTTAGTGTGACATAAAAGATTTCATAACATCTAACAATATCGTCTGACGAGTCAATTTTTTCTTCTTTTCATGCAAAATTTGCTCATAAAATGCTAATAAATTTTTTATTCTCCATTTTGGAGCAGAAATGTGCACTTCGTTGCAGTTTGTTTCATTTAAAATCTGTGACCCTTTTTTTTCAATTGAACTGAGGCCTTCTGTCAAGTTTGCAACCGTCATTTGATCATCTGACTGAGCTGGGGCTAAAGATCGACCATTTCTTCAATGATATTATCAATTTGGTCAGTATCTCGTGCTGATTCCGCTACGTTTCAGTGATGGAAAAAAACTGACACAGTTTTTTCCCCAATACCCTTTAAAGTTACTTGCGAAATTTCATTTCAAGATGGTCCTCACGGCATCCAAAACATTTAATTGCTTCCAAAACTCTTTAACAGAGAGCTCGTTGTTTTGTCTCATAGCTTCATGTGAATGCACAAACGATCGTCTCGTGTGGTAAGCTTCAAATGCTTCATTTACTCCCTGGTCCATCGGCTGAAGTAAGATGGTTGTATTTCGGTGGCAAAATTACAACGCACACACGCAGGTCAAAAGTAATTAGAGTAAAAGAAGGGTGACATGGCGCGTTGTCGATTACTAGTACCACTTTAAATGGGATCTTTTTTAATTGACAATAACTTTCGGCTTCAGGCATGAAGTGAGGACCTCAAAACGAAAAGGTGTCGAACAAGCTTTAGCATTCCACTTACAAATCACGGTCAACCCAGCTTCAGACACATTTTTCCCGCGCCAGCCATCACTGTCAATCGGCCTTTAGCGGCTTTAAAACCAGTAAAGGTTTTTCCTTCACGTCCGATAAAACTAACTGCAGGCAACTTCTGTAAGTAGGCTGTTTATGTTTTCTTATTGGCAACGTTACGTAGCGCTCTGTATGAAAATCACTGGCTGTGCTGTGTGCAGTCTGTGGCTAGTTTGCATTGTTGTCTGCCATTGTAGTGTTGGGCAGCGGCAGCTGGATGTGAACAGCGCGTAGCGTTGCGCAGTTGGAGGTGAGCCGCCAGCAGTGGTGGATGTGGGGAGAGAAATGGCGGAGTTTTGAAATTTGTAAGACTGGATGTCATGCACTGCTATATATATTATGACTATTAAGGTACATACATTGTTTGTTCTCTATTAAAATCTCTCATTTGCTAACGATTCCTATCAGTAGTTAGTGCCTTCCATAGTTTGAATCTTTTATTTAGCTGGCAGTAGTGGCGCTCGCTGTATTGCAGTAGTTCGAGTAACGAAGATTTTTGGTGAGGTAATTGATTTGTGAAAGGTATAGGTTAATGTTAGTCAGGGCCATTCTTTTGTAGGGATTATTGAAAGTCAGATTCCATTGCGCTAAAAAATATTGTGTGTCAGTTTAAGCACAGTCACGTATAATTGTTCTAAGGGGACATTTCATATGGCGACACTGCCAGGATATCTCACTGGAATCTTCTGATTTTGTCTTGTAGTTTGTGTAATTAGTGTAGCTTCTGTTTATTGCTAGCGTGTAATTGTGGAGAAATCTACTTTGTAGTTGCAGTCTTTCATTGTTGTACAGTAAAGCAGTTGTGGCATGCATGTAGATTTGCACCAAGTATTTCGCAGCTGCAATTAACTAGATATTATTTTCAGTGCTATGTTAATGTGTTCTCTTATTTTTGCTCTTCAAATTGTGCTTTCCTGTGTTATCGTGTGAAATATTGTGACAATAATGACGTGTGAAAAACGTAATACTAGGCTCCAAAGTAAACTGAGAAATGACAGTGAAGACGAAAGCAGTGTGTTAGCGCCACCGTGTAATGAATTAACTAATGTTCAAAGTAGTAATTTGGTAATTCTACATAGGGAAATGGAGCGGGCTGCAAATAATGGTGTAGGCAGTGAAACAATTAGTGAACAGGGAAGCATTATCGATCGATTGGTCGGCAACAGCTTGCCTCAGGAATCCGAAATGACAGGACACAATCTTGCAAATACTGTAGATTCAGGTTTTGCGTCCTCGCCGTTTTCTCAAATAAGTCAAGACACGTTTTCTGCTTTTCAAAATACGAATATTGGCGGTTCAAATGCATTGCTGAATAGCACTGAGGAACATGTTTCAGACACCAGTGCATTGTTATTACAATTAATGCAACAAATGGGACAAAAGCTTCAAAAGTTAGACACAATGGAACAACACCAGAGGCAAACACAGCAACAGTTAGACACAATGGAACAAAATCAGAGACAAACACAGCAAAACCTTCAAAAGGTAGACTCAGTGGAAGGAACTCTCGAATGAACATGTGAAGATTTAACTACTGAGTTACACAACATTGAATCGAAATGTCAAAAAGTCTGTAATGACGTAAAAACACAAATTTGTGTGCATTTTCAACCTATTTTTTCGCGGCATGAAAATGCATTACAGAATCACGAAGCAGCCATAAAAGAACTGCAAACTATTGTTCATGAAAATCATGAGACCTTACAAGCTAAAATTGAGTCAGTTGCATCTACCGATTCGGTTATGCAACTTGCAAAAACTCAGGAAAACTTAAAGGACACAGTAGATACTCTGAAAATTGGTTCAGAAACACACATGGAGGAAATTAGTTCATTATCAGAGAAAGTAGTTGAACTTTCGGATCAGCTAAATAATTTATCTATGAAGGTAGTTGATAATCTGAATGACACAAAACCGGTAGTCTTTAATGTCACAGGAGAGTGCGAACAAATTAGGAAATTCAAACAAAATCAGAATCAAATTAATACGCAACACCAAAGAGAAATCCAGGAAGTACAAGATCAGCTGACACAGGTAATACAAGAATTACGTATTTCAGAGGACACTCGCGCTCCAATACGGGAAGAGGGACATAGAAATACTGAACAGCCACAAAATAATAACACAGAGCACTTCGGAAATTATGAAAGAAATTGGTAAGGTACACCGAATTTTGAGATGGAACCACCGAAACGACGTAACAATAACCGACATGCGACTTGCCGACATGATGATTTTGACTATAAGCAGTTCATTACTACATGTAAATTCAAAACATTTAAGAATTCTGGCAACGACATTCATCCACAAGCATGGCTCCGTCAATTCTCTCATTGTTTTCCTCCCAACTGGTCGTTAGAACACAGATTAGAATTTATGTGTGGATGCTTAGAGAATGAACCAGCTGTAAGAATGCGATCGGCCATTCACGATTATCACAGTGAAGGAGAATTTTATCATGCCTTCCTCTCAGCATATTGGTCTCAAGCTACACAAGACCGAGTAAAACATAGCATCATAATGATGAAACATTTCGAACAATCTGAATTTTCCAGTCTTGTGAAATATTTTGAAGACATGTTGCACAAGAATCAGTACCTATCAAACCCGTACAGCCCCCTCAGAACTCATCCGCATTTGCTTAATCAAATTACCTGAACATTTACGACATATTATTTTGGCAGGACGTTGCAAAGACGACATTGAAGCTTTTCAGGGACTCTTACAAGAATTAGAAATTGACACTGACAATCGCGGAACGTGAAAACAGGAACACAACAATTACAGGTCACATCCGTCGCAATTCCGTGATGAAAGAAATAATAACTGGACACAAAGAGGCTATTCTCACAACAAAAATCGTGACCAAAACAGACACCACCCGTATGACAACCACTGGCAGAGTAATAGTTACAGAGAAAGTTCGCATTTCTGTAGTAATGAATATGACAGAGACAATCATAGAAACAGATAATATGGTAACCAGAACTATTATTATCAAGGGAGACAGAATAATTTCAGACACAACAGTTCAGCGCGCAATTACGATTCAGGGAGAAATTATCCACCACGTGGCCGACAATAAAGAAACTGTGGAATCTACCGACATGAAGACAGACGATATGGTCGTAACAACAGACCTGAATTGCATCAGAACTGGTGGGATTCAAACAGAGCAGGGCACTCTCGACAAGGTGAATTTGTAGAAGTTAGGTCTCCTAATCCTAACGATGTGCGCCAACAAAGAGACAGACAATGACCCGCACCGCAAGCAGCCACGTGCGCCGGCTGGCTCAGTGAAAAATAACATAGACGCTAACCTTGAGAAAAATTTTAGTATTCCTTACCAACATATACTACATGATTCAAGTTGAAACTCTGCGTACTAGGAAGGGTAAAGGATTGCACCACTTTTCACATGTAAAACTGTTTATTGAGAGATAATCTGTTTCTTTAACTTAATTTTTGCTACAAAATTTTTCACTTCACATTTCTAGTATGCATTGTCAGACTTAGAAACTGTTACCATGCAACAATGTTTGAAGTTAAATATCCAATCAAGAACCAAAAGAACTTATTTAAACAGAAATTACGAATGCATTGTTACAGTGAACAGATGTCACAGTGTTATTGTGTGTGTACATTCTTGCTTGTTAGTTGCACAATTACGTAATGACTATAAGGCTTACATACTTAGAACATATACTGGTACTGCTAATGAGATTTTAATGAAACATTTTGGTTTACTTGAAAATACATTCTGGATTTAAAGTACTTTCAGTGAGATACCAGATGACACAGTGGTTAGTTTATGTGACAGCTACACGATTTTATTATGACGCTACTAATGAGTGACAATATACAATGTTGCCTTTGCAGTGTTTCTTTTTTTATATCTGCGCAGTTTTTCTGTATTATTCTGGAAAGTAAAACATGTTTTAGTAGTAACTTTTGTGGTATAGCTACTATGAGACTGCGTTTTGGCATAGTACAACAATACGTTACAGCACAGTACTTTCATCATCACGGCAATAAGCGTAATAACTAAGATATCTATACGCAAAGCATTTCGCTTTTGTTTATCATGAGGTAAGTACATTGGCTTCTGCAGAACTTAGCTTTCGGAGGACGATAACTACGACACTTCCACAGAGATTATCTTACAACTAGACGCACAGTTTAGCGCTACAGTACACGTATTTGAGTGATTAATTTTGTACTTCAATCATTTACTTTTAAAGTTATTTGAAGTACAACGATACAAAGGTTTTCCGTGATACATTTCATTCCATTGCAATAATCTGTAACACCTGAGGGTATAATTACATTCATCCTCATGGGGGTACACGCTTACTTTGTGTACCATGTGTTTGGCAAGCACAAGGAGCCCTAGCTAACATGGTATTTGCTTATACAACTTTACACATCGGTACCATATTTCTCTAACACACAAATTACACAGCTATCTGATCATTTAATTGAGAGATAAACATTTTTTTTACTACATCAGTGACACATGTTTACGCAATTACACAGTTGGGTAACTTCACACTTACGAAATGGTATTTTGTCTGTACTGTGTGAACTGTTCATATTTTTTCGGAACCATTGTGATATTATGAGAGCTTTGAATGATATATTTGGTATGGGATCACGATTTTTAAAGTACGATTGAGGTAGATGACACTATTGAAATGAGCAGAGAATTTTTTTAGGTTTTGACATTATAGCTGAAAGCTACGACGTTTTTGAGATTTGGCTGAGTTTTTATGATGTTATTATTACGATGACGATGTGTATTATGCTGTTGAGGTATGTTTATGATCAATAGGATGATGCTACCGTAAATGAGGAATTTGATAATGCTATGTATTTATTTTGATGAAATATTGAAGAAGTGTCAACAAATACGTATATTAATAATGTGTAGTGGTTATGGACTCTGATTTGTGGAAAAGGATGTTGGAAACCAAGAATCGTACTTTAAGAGTTATGAAATGTGTATAAATGCGTGAATGTATGACAATGCTGACGAAAACTTTTTGAACACTGTTATATTCATAGGATTTTGTTTCTACACATTTACAACGCAAATTCTCGACCGGTGAAATTTTTTTATATGAGACTGTCACTGTAATGCAAACTGGTGTCGTAAATATTTCAGTAAGAAAGTTAAGTGATCACCTTCATGTAATGAGTTGTGGGCACCCTGCTGCGTGACAGTCGCCTGGAAAAAAGCCATTAGTGTGTGCCTTTCAGAGGCACAGGTGAAAAAAAAGGGGCCATTATCTTCACTATTGACATTCCTTTGTAGAAAGCATCGCAAATATGACACACTCAAACTTGAAAACATATGATAACACTTTGGAGCTCTTAATTTATGATATTTACTGAAATGCCTAATGAAATGACGAGAAATATTTTTATGTCCATACACCTGATTATGACTACTGTCTTTCTAGTTGAGAGATTTTTCTACTAACTTATGAAATGCCTCATTACTACTGAATGATGTTCTTATGCTTTACTTTGTACATAGTTGCTTATTTCATTTGATATCTCGTTTCCAGCTGTCTTGCAGCATTGGTTTCATAAAATAAAATTAAATGCATTTGCTAATGTGAACACTTTCTGTCAACAGATCTATTAAATAATTATTTTATGATCCACATTCTTCGAAAAATGAGCTCTTGGAATGGAAAGAACAATAAGAAGGGACTAATAACAGTAACTGCATATATAATTTTCTTTTCAAGTACTTGGTAATTTTTTGTAGAATTAGTTTTTGTGGTGCACCACTTTAATTACATAGACATTACGATGTGAATATACATTTCCCTTGTCTGCATTGTTGTCTTTAGTGTAATATTTTTTTCTACTTGAGCTATGTCATGTTTAGATATAAGTTATTTCATTTGCTGCTGCTGTTTGCCAGGCATAGTGTTACTGAATTTGACTTTGTGTTACTCTGCTAAGCCAGTTTACTACTGATTTATTTTTCTTGTTTGTGCTCATTGCCTTATATTAGTTGTAATATTGTTGCTTACTTTGCCAATTTGTATTTTTTTTGTCCTTGCTGTTTGTGTTAATTTGTTATGTGCTGCTGCATTTCCTTGTCCCTTGGTATATATATCTGAGCTCAGTAGATTTAAGTTAGCTTAAGAGGTGGTAGGCTAGATAAGAAACTAACTATGATGAATTGGAAGAAATGCATTGAGAAGCTATAAGACAATGGTTTGGCCAAAAAAGTAGTGCACAGTGGAGAAAAACTATTTTTGAAAGAGGATGTGAACAGAATACAGAAAGCATGCTTGGATAGGATTTATTTATTTATTTTATTTTTTTTTTTTTTTTTTTTTTTTTTTTTTTTGCTGGAGCAAATGTTGAAATAAGAGGGACGATATATGGAATGAAGTTTTGGGTTGGACTGCAGTACCAAATGTTTCACTGAATGTCCTTTCCATTGTGTTATCCCCCTATGTGTTTGTGTACTGTTGTATATTTGTGTTTTTCCTGTCTTTATGTGTTTAGCTGATAAGAGTTATGTTGTAGAATTTTTCTGATAATATGTTATTTTCTTTGTAAAGATGTTTAGACATTGTGTATTCTGTTCTGTTTTAATGCTCATGTGTGAAGTTGATGTTTCGAAAGTTATTCTGATCTTTTATGTATGTACTCATGTCATAATTCCTGTAACACTGATGTATATGTTATTACGATTCTTTTGTATAGCCTGTACTACAAATGTTATCTGTATTATTATGTTCTTTAATGATGTATATTGTACCTTTGTAATTGTATTCTTATGTTATAAAATTGTAATTGACACCAGTTCATCATATTATTAACTTGTAAGTTCCATTTCACTGCACACGTTTCTGTTGGTCATAGTATGTGGACAATATGTGAGAAGTAGGGACTGTTAGTGTTTACATGTGTGTTAATAATTCAGCAAGGGACTGGATAACAGCATTGCTGGTTCTAAGGACAATTCCAAAAACTTTGTGAGTGCACAAGTGGTGGTTATGGACTTGCTATATTGCCCACAAGACTCTTCTATGGTGATTGTGCACCCCCACATTCGCAGCAGATGGCTGCTGGCCATCTCTACAAGGACTACAGTGGGTCTACACCTTTGATGATTCATCAATACCATTATTTCTACAAGGACTACAGTGGGTCTGCACCTCTGGTAGCCCACCAATACCATAATCTCTACCAGGACTACAGTGGGTCTGCTCTGTGATGACGTACCTACCAATACTCTTCAAAATTACGACTGACTCTGCTGTGAGTTTGCTCTGTTGTGGACCAATACCTGTCTGCATGTCAAGAGCCAGCACTGTCTTTCCATTGGAAGGACAACACTACTTCTTCAAGATTGCATGGAAATCCACTACTTCTGTGTGCATTTTCTTTTACTGCTCAGACTTTGAGAAAAAAAAAACACTGCAATTTTACTGTGATGAATGATCAGGACTGTCTTTATGGACTGTGAGAAAATTTTAGCTTTTGACCAACATTGTATCAATAAGTGTGTGTATTTGATATCTTTGTTATTGTAATTATGAAAAATTTTATCAAATCATTAGTGGCCACTGCCCAAAACAATTTGTAAAATTTTTTGTGGGGAGCATGGGGGCTATGTAAGTAGGCTGTTTATGTTTTCTTATTGGCAACGTTACGTAGCGCTCTGTATGAAAATCACTGGCTGTGCTGTGTGCAGTCTGTGGCTAGTTTGCATTGTTGTCTGCCATTGTAGTGTTGGGCAGCGGCAGCTGGATGTGAACAGCGCGTAGCGTTGCGCAGTTGGAGGTGAGTCGCCAGCAGTGGTGGATGTGGGGAGAGAAATGGCGGAGTTTTAAAATTTGTAAGACTGGATGTCATGAACTGCTATATATATTATGACTATTAAGGTAAATACATTGTCTGTTCTCTATTAAAATCTTTCATTTGCTAACTATTCCTATCAGTAGTTAGTGCCGTCCGTAGTTTGAATCTTTTATTTAGCTGGCAGTAGTGGCGCTCGCTGTATTGCAGTAGTTCGAGTACCGAAGATTTTTGGTGAGGTAAGTGATTTGTGAAAGGTATAGGTTACTGTTAGTCAGGGCCATTCTTTTGTAGGGATTTTTGAAAGTCAGATTGCGTTGCGCTAAAAAAGATTGTGTGTCAGTTTAAGCACAGTCACGTATAATTGTTCTAAGGAGACGTTTCACTTCTTCCAGAACACACCAGTATCGAGCGAGGTGGGGCCCTGGTTAGCACACTATACTCGCATTCAGGAGGACGACGGTTCAAACAAACGTTCGGCCATCTTGATTTAGATTTTCCGTGATTTCCCTAAATTGCTTCAGGCAAATGCTGGAATGGTTCCTTTGAGAGGACGCAGACGATTTCTTTCTCTCATCCGATGGGACCGTTGACCCCTCCCCCAAATCAGCCAACCAACACACCAGTTTCATATACGTTTAAAATGATTTGGCTGGCATAGCCAACTTGTTCTATCATTACCATGAGTTTCTCTGGATAGAGCGACGCAGTTTCCTTACCGACACTTGCTGCCTCTCCACTTTCTGCTATTCTATGCCAATTACAGCGGCGTTTGACTCGGCTAACCACCCGTTATTAGCTTTAAACTTTTCAACTTTGGTCACCTCATAGCTTCTTCTTTCAATCTCTTAAAAACAGATTACTTAAGAGCACGCCGTGTTCTGACCATCAGGGTGATTTTTCACTTTTATTTTATTATCACACCATCATCTTAACATTGTTTCCATCTGAGCGATAATACCATGGAGTTTAGGAGCGATACTTTAATTCAAAGATTGGGCATCTTTCACAGATTTGAGAATATTTTCTTTGCCTTTTATAACTGATCTGACTGTTACATTCGGTACATCAAACTTTTTTTTGCATCGAAGTCTTTGGTAATATTAAGCTTACATTTCAAAGATAATTATTTACTTTTATTGTTTAACGCAAATGAATCTGTTTCGCTTGGATGACAGAGTTAGAATCTACTAATATATCCAGATCCGTGGATGAAACGATTCCGCACGAAATATGTCCGAATCTGTCGTAAGCCGAATACTGGGTGGGCAGAGTTGGGTAATAGAGGTGCATGGCACTCAAATAAATGAATACCTTAACACCGGATTTGTGTAAAACGAGGTAGCGTAAGTCGGTGTGTCAGGGTACATTGAAAATCTACTCTCTGTCATCTCCATACCGACCAGGTGCGGCGCGTTTGCAAAGCTCCCTGGCTGACTTACGAATATCTGCTGCAGTCTGGACCGACTCATGGTGGATAACCAGGGAGTCTTTCCGACAACCGATATCCTGGACCACACTCGTCTGTCCTCACTTGAGCGCGCGATGGGTTGTGTATGAGAGTGCTGAGGTGGGAGACGCGCCGTATCGCAGAACGGCTGGATGGGTGACGCCTTCTCGTCCCCACGCTGCCACCAGCACAGAACACAGGCGTGGCTCACTAACCTGTAGTGACGTCACGTCACTAACCTGTGGTGACGTCACGTCACTAACCTGTGGTGACATCACGTCACTAACCTGTGGTGACGTCACGTCTCGCTGACGAGACGTCAGCACTTATGCCCGGTCGCCGACTGCCGCCCTGAAGATGTTTTGTAACTTTGTAAACTCAATACGAGAAATAAATGTTTTTGCAGGTACCACGGTGTCATTGACGTCTCCGAGCATAAACTGGACCACTCATCCACGCTCTGTGCTCGACTCCTGCTCACAACGCGGCCCCAGCTCTGTGGGTCGCATCAATACTATTGTTTTGGCCGCATCAGAGTTGTATGCTGCTCTTCCCCAGAATTTTCGAAACAAATCTAAGTAATTCATTTGCATGCCTCCTTACCGACTTTGCACGATCTTTCATTTTATAAGAACACTTGACAAAAAATAGGTCACCTCCTAGGAAATATTACGCTAAAACCGGCTAACACCGGCTCTAGCTTTAATTATGGCCTCAATTTGGCCAGAGTGAGAGTCGCTAAGGCTATTCAAGTGTGCCATACCCAGCTGGAGACACTCATCGATGGTTAAATCCTGCAGAATTAACGAACTGTCTGGATGCTGACTGCTCCATTTCACTTGCTGTTATATACAGTCCCATATATTTCTACGGTGATGTAGCGCCCCATATGGCGTAGCGACACGTAGTTCAGCCATGCCTGTGCAGATGCTGTGTGAAGTGGTGACCGGGTGGCTACTTCCCACACTACACAATGTGCTATCACTCGTGCTGCGGTGCGAGACGATGTAGCGAGATGCTAAATCAAATACGTCTGTGAGTCTGCTTTTATCCGTTATTATATAATTATTATTATTCCTATTGACGTTTGAAAACCCCCGAACCAACGTAGATGACGCCGAGACAAGTAATTTAATATAAGGCTCAGGGGGTCGGTATATACCTCAAAGACGGATGGGAAACTTTGAACGTGTGACGTCACTAGATGGAATACCTCGCCGCACGTGCAGAAGCTGGCCTTGGACATGAAGGGATGACTGAGTACTTCATTGCAGTACTTCATTCGAGCAAACAGTGCACATTTCGAACACCTTTTGTAAATGTGATCTCTTGTTAACGTAGAAGTTACAAAATCACTGTCCTCACTGCAACAAAGTAAAAGCTGTTCTTACGTTGTTTTTCTTCCCTTTCGTCCCTTCTTTTGGTTTACAGATATTGCTTAGTAAAGAAAACGTAGGCCATTTCCTAAATTCGGAAGCTTATGCTCATGTACATGTGACGCAATACGGTAGGTTTCTGTTGTACTGTACCTTGCAATAAACCAGCGGAGACCGCCAGACCGGTAAATAAAATAATAAATCTTGCCTAAGTATAAACATATAATTGTCTAAGGCAATGAGAAAAAAACTGCCTGCGAGACGCAAGACTCGAACTCTGAGCCCCAAGCCGTAAGGTCACACATGTGGGCCCAGAGCCACAACGACGTTGATACTTCACTTGTGTTGGGATGATTAGGCGGCCGCTGTGGCCGGGCGTTTCTAGGCGCTTCAGTCCGGAACCGCCCTGCAGCTACAGTCGCAGGTTAGAATCCTGCCTCGGGCCTGGATGTGCGTGACGTTCTTAGGTTAGTTAGGTTTAAGTAGTTCTAAGTCTAGGGGACTGATGACCTCAGATGTTAAGTCCCATAGTGCTTACAGCCATTTGAACCATTTTTTTGGGATGATCACGTGCGATAGACCGATAGACCGATAGAGTGAATCGCTGCACGTGCAGCAAGGTACGTCATCCACATTCGGGATATGTCCAGACAATGGCGACCCCCTGTGTCTTTTATTAAATTACTTGTCTCAGCTTCGGAGGCTTTCAAAGGTTAATAAGAATCACTCTGAGTACCACAAAAATATGAGTTCGACATAAAAATTTGAAGTCAATATCGTTCATAGCTTAGGAGATATAAAAATTTTCAGTAATTATGAACAAATTGACTTCCGCAAGGCGTTCGATACAGTTTCCCAAAGTCGTTTTATGAACAAAGTGAGAGCATATGGACTATCAGACCAATTGTGTGATTGGATTCAAGAGTTCCTAGATAGCAGAACGCAGCTTGTCATTCTCAATGGAGAGAAGTCTTCTGAAGTAAGAGTGATTTCAGTTGTGCCCCAGGGGAGTGTCGTAGGACCGTTGCTATTCACAACATACATAAATGACCTTGTGGATAACATCGGAAGTTCACTGAGGCTTTTTGCGGATGACGCTGTGGTATATCGAGAGGTTGCAACAATGGAAAATTGTACTGAAATGCAGGAGGATCTGCAACGAATTGACGCATGGTGCAGGATATGTCAATTGAATCTCAATGTAGACAAGTGTAATGTGCTGCGAATACATAGAAAGAAAGATCCTTTATCATTTAGCTACAATATAGGTCAGCCACTGGAAACAGTTAATTCCATAAATTATCTAGAAGTAAGCGTTAGGAGTGATTTAAAATGGAATGATCATTTAAAGATGATCGTCGGTAAAGCAGATGCCAGACTGAGATTCATTGGAAGAATCCTAAGGAAATGCAATCCGAAAACAGAGGAAATAGGTTACAGTACACTTGTTCGCCCACTGCTTGAATACTGCTCACCGGTGTGGGATCGGTAGCAGATAGAGTTGATAGTAGAGATAGAGAAGATCCAACGGAGAGCAGCGCGCTTCGTTACAGGATCATTTAGCAATCGCGAAAGCGTTACGGAGATGATAGACAAACTCCAGTGGAAGACTCTGCAGTAGAGACGCTCGGTAGCTCGGTACGGGCTTTTGTCGAAGTTTAGAAAACATACCTTCACCGAGTAGTCAAGCAGTATATTGCTCCCTCCTACGTATATCTCGCGAAGAGACCATGAGGATAAAATCAGAGAGATTAGAGCCCACACAGAGGGATACCGACAATCTTTCTTTCCACGAACAATACGAGACTGGAATAGAAGGGAGAACCGATAGAGCTACTCAAAGTACCCTCCACCACACACTGTCAGGTGGCTTGCGCAAAATGGCTGTAGATGCAGATGTAGAATTACAGTTTGCATATGATGTGGAGAAATGGGGCTGTATGTGAGGAGGGAGTTTCGAATTTGTGAGCAATTAAAATGTCTGTGTGTGAAAGAATGTTGCACAGTAGCAGAATGTGTCACCGGTACACTGAGTGAAACGAAAAATGTGAAAAAAGTCGGTAATTATATCGTAAAAGCACTGTACAGTGTTCGGACGAAAGTGTGCAAAAACCGCGAGAAATGTGTGTTTGAACATAAATGAAGCTAGACAAGGCTGCAGGCTGAGCTGCTGTACTCGACGACGAACGGCACCTGTGCAGTGTCCTCAATACATTGCGAGTGTCAGTCGTGATCAGAACAGCGTTCTGTTTAATTTGCATTATGTCGAAGCTAAGTGAATTCCAACGTGTATTAGTCATTGGATGTCACAGGAGTAACCGATCCATTAGCGACATTTCAATACCTTTAAAGCCGCTCATGTTGACTATTTTCGGCGTTTTTGTCAAGAGGAATCGCGAAGGAACAGCCAAAACTAAACGAAGACCAGGCGTGCCTCATGCATCGACTGTCAGGGACCGTCGACTACTGCAGACGGTGGTTGTAACGAAACAGATGAATCAGCTTAAGATATCACTCGAGAGTATCATAGAGCTACCAGCAGTCCAGCTATCACAATGACTGTGCGTAGGCACGTAAAAAATGGAGTACTGTGATACGGCAGCTCCTACCAAGCCACATATTTCTGTAGTCAACGCTACGCGGCGTTTGAGGTGATGTAAAATGCGGCGTCACTGGACAATGCATGACTGAAAATGAGTGATATGGAGTGATGAGTCACGCTATACCCTGTGGGAGACCGATGAAAATGACTGGGTTTGGCGAATGCCTGGAAAACACGACCCACCATCAGGTTGTAGAATGAAGGCTTTCACGACCGGGTGACATGGCTGTTGATATACTTTCCGGGATGTGAGGTCGTGGTCCAAGAACTTTTCTGCTCCTTACGTTTCGTCCAGAACTGCGCTGGACTTCCTCAGAGGCGCTGCTCCGCTGAGTCTTGCCGACTGACTGGTCGGGTGTCTGAGAGCGACTTATACACTCCTGGAAATTGAAATAAGAACACCGTGAATTCATTGTCCCAGGAAGGGGAAACTTTATTGACACATTCCTGGGGTCAGATACATCACATGATCACACTGACAGAACCACAGGCACATAGACACAGGCAACAGAGCATGCACAATGTCGGCACTAGTACAGTATATATCCACCTTTCGCAGCAATGCAGGCTGCTATTCTCCCATGGAGACGATCGTAGAGATGCTGGATGTAGTCCTGTGGAACGGCTTGCCATGCCATTTCCACCTGGCGCCTCAGTTGGACCAGCGTTCGTGCTGGACGTGCAAACCGCGTGAGACGACGCTCCATCCCGTCCCAAACATGCTCAATGGGGGACAGATCCGGAGATCTTGCTGGTCAGGGTAGTTGACTTACACCTTCTAGAGCACGTTGGGTGGCACGGGATACATGCAGACGTGCATTGTCCTGTTGGAACAGCAAGTTCCCTTGCCGGTCTAGGAATGGTAGAACGATGGGTTCGATGAGGGTTTGGATGTACCGTGCACTATTCAGTGTCCCCTCGACGATCACCAGTGGTGTACGGCCAGTGTAGGAGATCGCTCCCCACACCATGATGCCGGGTGTTGGCCCTGTGTGCCTCGGTCGTATGCAGTCCTGATTGTGGCGCTCACCTGCACGGCGCCAAACACGCATACGACCATCATTGGCACCAAGGCAGAAGCGACTCTCATCGCTGAAGACGACACGTCTCCATTCGTCCCTCCATTCACGCCTGTCGCGACACCACTGGAGGCGGGCTGCACGATGTTGGGGCGTGAGCGGAAGACGGCCTAACGGTGTGCGGGACCGTAGCCCAGCTTCATGGAGACGGTTGCGAATGGTCCTCGCCGATACCCCAGGAGCAACAGTGTCCCTAATTTGCTGGGAAGTGGCGGTGCGGTCCCCTTCGGCACTGCGTAGGATCCTACGGTCTTGGCGTGCATCCGTGCGTCGCTGCGGTCCGGTCCCAGGTCGACGGGCATGTGCACCTTCCGCCGACCACTGGCGACAACATCGATGTACTGTGGAGACCTCACGCCCCCCGTGTTGAGCAATTCGGCGGTACGTCCACCCGGCCTCCCGCATGCCCACTATACGCCCTCGCTCAAAGTCCGTCAACTGCACATACGGTTCACGTCCACGCTGTCGCGGCATGCTACCAGTGTTAAAGACTGCGATGGAGCTCCGTATGCCACGGCAAACTGGCTGACACTGACGGCGGCGGTGCACAAATGCTGCGCAGCTAGCGCCATTCGACGGCCAACACCGCGGTTCCTGGTGTGTCCGCTGTGCCGTGCGTGTGATCATTGCTTGTACAGCCCTCTCGCAGTGTCCGGAGCAAGTATGGTGGGTCTGACACACCGGTGTCAGTGTGTTCTTTTTTCCATTTCCAGGAGTGTATATTGTGAGAAAGGGGGCGTGGTTCAGGTGACACGTGATGAACAGTGACAATCCATAGCAAAGATAAGGTTGACTATCTATTACCACCTTGTCCAAGATAAAAATTGTTAGCAATTTTGTAGAGCCACTGTCCATATATCGCTAAGTTTCATAGCCTCCTCTTTCCTATTAAAATTATCGTGATGTTTATAAATTTCGATAGCTTCTCTATATAGCCGTGGATAGTAATTTAACGTTGTAGATAAAACTTCGGTATCCGAAAACTTCACTTGGTGGTTGCCTGGTTGAAGAGCATGTTCCGCTACAGCTGACTTTTCTATTTTTCCATGTCGACAAAGACTTTTATGCTCTTTCAGTCGCGTGTTTACGCTTCTTTTGGTAGTACCAATGTAAACTTTACCACAGGTACATGGAATTTTATACACACCACATGTCGACAGCGGAGGGCGTTTATCCTTCACAGATCGTAGTACTTGACTTATTTTATTTGTTGGTTTAAAGATCGGTTTTATGTCATGTTTTCGTAAAATCTTACCGATCCGATCTGTTACTTTTTTAATGAAAGGGAGAACTACTGTATTTTTCTGTCGTTGTGGTTCATTCTTATCTTTTGGGTTTCTGTTCCTTGGACGCAAAATTCTATTTATCTCTTTCCTTGAGTAGCCGTTTTTTTTTTTTTTTCAAAAGCCTGCTTCAGATGTTTCACTTCAGCATCCAAATGTTCAGGTGTACATATCCGTTCCGCTCGATCGACAAGACTTTTTATGACACCTCTTTTTTGTTGAGGATGATGATTAGAATTTTTATGGAAATATTTGTCCGTATGTGTTGCCTTCCGAAAAACTTTATATTCCAAGCTTCTATCGGACCGTCTCCTAACTAAGACATCCAAGAAAGATATTCTGTTATCCTTTTCTATTTCCATGATAAACTGTATTTTTGGTTGAATTTTATTTAGATAATCAAAGAAATCGTCCAAGGCCTTTCTGCCATGGGACCAAACCACAAATGTGTCATCTACATATCGATACCAACGAGATGGTTTGTTATTAGCTTTGTCTAGGGCTGATTGTTCAAACTTCTCCATATAAAGATTGGCAATCGCAGGGCCTAATGGATTACCCATTGCTACTCCATCAAGTTGTTCATAAAATTCATTATCCCACTGGAACTGACTTGATGTAAGGCAATGTCTGAAAAGAACAGTCAAATCTTCTGGAAAAATATCCGCTATGAAAATCATAACTTCGTTAACAGGAATCATTGTGAATAAGGACACAATGTCAAAACTTACAAGAATATCTTCAGGGGCCAGAGTTAGTCCCTCTAGTTTTTCAATAAAATGACGCGAGTCTTTTATATATGAGTCAGTTTTTCCAATGAATGGCTGTAAACAAGTTGTTAAATATCTTGCTATTTCATAAGTGGGAGAATTGATGGCACTGACTATGGGTCTTAAAGGAAAATCTATTTTATGAATTTTAGATACACCATACAATCGAGGACACATAGCTTCACTTTTCAATAAAGTTCTTTTATCTTCTTTTCGGATAGAGGTAGATGACTTAATCAAATTATTTGTTTTCCTAAGTACACTGGCTGTAGGATCCCTCGCAAGTTTTTTATACTGTCCTGACGTTAAAAGGTTCAAAATTTTTCTTCGGTAATCTTCTGTATTCATAACAACAGTAGCGTTCCCTTTATCTGCGGGAAGAACCACTATTTCTTCATCTGCATTCAAATCCTTAAGAGCCTTCCTCTCACCTTTTGTTAAATTACTTTCTAGAGGTCTGCTGTGGCTTAAAACTCTAGTGGTTTCAATTCTAATTGCATTCGCGGTTGCCTTAGGGATATTTCGTATACCTGCTTCTATATTCGCGATAATATCTTCAAGTGGTACTTTTACAGGTGTTATAGCGTAATTTCCTTCTTTTGCAAGGACGGAAATCTCGTCTTGAGCTAACACTTTCTTTGACTTGTTTATAACAGTATCAGTCATCATCGTATTACTTGTAGTTGTTACATTAGCTTGTAACTTTCCGAACTTTTTCTTATGTCTACTAGTAGTCATTTCTATCGTAGCTTCCATAGTTGTAAACGTAAGATAATCAATTTTATTCCACAGGTCTATCTGTATCTTACAAGCTAAGAATAAATGAAGCTTCAGTAACTCACAGTCAACAGAATCCGTTTCTCGTCTTGTGTAATGTATCCTTTCTCGAAGTAATGCTCTTTCTGTATAATCATAAATCCGGTGTACACGAGTTGTCCGGAACATCCTCTGCAGCTTTAAAAAGTTCGGTATAGAAGACGAGTCTCTACAACGTAACAAAAAAGTTAAAGTACAAATTAAATGTGCTCTCTTCTTACGTAAAAATTCCAGGCGTTTAACTGATTTTGAGAAATCCTCCCCGTAGAGTCTTCTGATTGTAGAATGAAGGCTTTCACGACCGGGTGACATGGCTGTTGATATACTTTCCGGGATGTGAGGTCTGGACGAAACGTAAGGAGCAGAAAAGTTCTTGGACCACGACCTCACATCCCGGAAAGTATATCAACAGCCACCATCAGGTGCCAAGAATGAAATACGGAGAAGGTGGCGTTACGGAATGAGAATGTTTTTCATGGTTGGAGTGTGATCCCCTTATTACGCCAAAGGAAATGCACAAGTATATGAACAGATTTTATAATGTCGTATACTAGATACGGTAGAGGAACTGTTTGGAGAAGATGAGTGAATCAACCTGACAATGCACCCTGTCATAAAGCAGCATCTGTGAGGCAATGATTTGTGTACAGCAGCGTACCTGAAATGGACTGACCTGCCCTGAGTCCAGGCCTGACCAAAATGGAACACCTTTGGGAGGAGTTAGAACGTCGACTTTGCTCCAGAACCCAGCGTCCAACGCCACTATCTTCTCTGGTTTTGGCTCCTGAGAAAGAATGGAGTGCTATTCTTTCATAGTCAGGCACTTCGTTGAAAATGTTCACAGCAGAGCGTAAGCCATCATAATGGCAAGTACCCCATGTTTATGTCCACCAATAAGGGTCTTGATACTTCTATCACATAGTGTAAATCGCGATTTAGTAACAGAAGTTTGTAAGATCTATATGATTACTAACTTTTATTGTGAATAGCGTGTGTGAAATGTTATCTGAACTGTAAACAGTTGTTCTTGGACAGTGCAGCAGGGTCTTGTGCTGGAAATTAAAGTGTAGACTTTGAGCAATTTTTAAAGCACGTATTTCAAATGGTAGAGAACGTAACCGCACCACGTACTCTTATAATGAACTGTCAAGAATTTCAATGTACACTCTAAGACGAAATAGGATGCAACACGAAATAATTAATCGAAAGAGGCAGAAATCGGTAGATGGAATGTACATGTACTGCCAAACAAATGATAGCATTTAAGGAAAAATAGATGTTTTGTTCAGCAGAAATAGCTTCACAAACCGAGCAGGTCGATACCACATTTGTCCACCTCTGGCCCTTATAAAACCGTTATTCGGTTTGGCAGTAATTGATAGAGTTGTTGGATATTCTTCAGAGGGATATCTGCCAAATTCTGTTCGATTGACTTGTTGGCTGGCATTGCACTGCTGTCCCGAGCGTCTCCAGACATGACTTCACTGTTCATGGCTCATTTCAGAGCAGGACTCATCACTGAAGACAATTCTCCTCCAGTCAATGAGATTTCAGGCCGAAGACATGTCTGCAGATGCCCTAGACAGTTGTGGGATACCAACCTGACCATCGCCAACAATACGGCCCAACAGCCAGGAGTGATGGTCTTGAGTGGCATTCCTTTTCATAGCAGAGCCTCTCTGGGCATCATCCATGGCACCCTTACACCACATGGTATGTCAATGACATTTTACGCCCAATTTTTTTGCCTTCCATTGCAAGCCATCCTGGGCTTACATTCCAACAAGGTAATGTGCCCCCCCCCCCCCCCCCCCCACACACACACATGGTGAAAGTTTCAACTACTTGTCTTCGTGCTTGCCAATCCTAATATGGCAATCTCTCCCCAATTGGGAATTGGGAATATTTGGAGCATTGTCGGAGGTTTAGACGGAATGCGGCACGATATTTCTTAGGATGTCAGGAGGACACCCAAAAACTCTGACAATCGCTGCCAGCCATATAATTGCTTGCATAAGGATCCTAGGCGTGTAAGGTGGCAGAATAAATGAAGGTCAGATTCGCACCTTACATGAGAGCTTTATACATCGAAATGGGAAGGTGAATATGGCACCCAACTTAATTCGGCAGTAATGAGCAAATCTGCCTAGCAGTATCTAATGCAAAAAGTGATGACATTCAATTGACGGTAATTAACAACACCGTTCCTATACCGCATGTTTGAGCGGAAGTTGAAACAAGCAGCGAGAGGCGTTTTAGTTTGAAATTTCTGAGGGTCGAGCAGAGGCAAGGCCGCGCTACTGAGGGTAGCACGCAAAACACCTTAAAGGGGGGTCCCAGGCAGAAAGTCAACGACTGACCAGGTGACTCAGCTGGGGAGAGCGAGTATAATGGCCCATCTGAGGGAGGACAGGAAAGAAAGCTTTTAGAAAACTGCGTTTCGGAATTCCAAATGGATACTAAACAAGGCCAGTGACGCATTTTCGATCACGTGTCAAGCAAGTGCTACACATGTGAGAGACTCAGTGAACGAATTTAGGTGTCTGGAACGGGCACAAAACGTCCTATTGGCGGAAACGTGATAGGAAGAAGAAAAGAGCCAAAGTTTCGACGCAGTTTAATGGTAGGGACCTTGCGATTGGCAGAGAGAGTTTCCACAAAATAAGAGGAACGCTCCTATTGGGCGAAGAAAGCCGTGATGTGAAGAACAAAAGAGCCCAGGTGCGGAGACAGTTCGGCTATGAGTAAGACCAGATGGAAATTTTGGGGACTCTTCTCTGACCTGTCGTCAAGTGCAGAATGGAGCCCATAATGCTCCGTAGGACGCAGAGGAGTAATTTGTGTGAACACTGCGTTCACAGCGACTGATATCCAGCTAGAAATTAACTCTAGCATCGTTTAGCTCCGACTGTGGAGAAACGAACCAGCCAATTAGTTAATTGTTCTTGCGAGAACTGAGAGGGCATTATAATATACACACTGCTCCAACCATGCGCGTGTATATCACCACAATTTAAGACTAGGGATGAGTACATGCTCTCTCACATAACGAGAAACAAAGGGAAAGTTTCTGCTGGAAAATTCAGCAAAGGTGTAATTAGTTTTATAGGAATTTCAGCGGAAGAGAGCGGCCTAGCAATCGACAGCTCATCGCAGCTTAAGGTAAATACCGTGTGCAGAGGCGTAAACTTGTTGGTTCACCAGCTTGCGTCCACTGTAAACTCGAGCGACCTATAGTAATCTTTTGCTCAATTTGTCACATAACTAACCATCCACCATAGACTTGATTGTCATCCTAAAAATAGTGCCGAACTTGGAACCGGAATCGGACGATTTTCGTAGTACTGACCAGCATCATAACGTAAGTGTAGGAAAAAATTTGTAAAGAAACTTCTAGTTAAACTTTAATATTGTTGTGTTTAGGAAAATTTAACCACCTGAGAGTTAATATTTAATATTGACGTGTTTAGGATTATTTCACTTTTAGATGTTGACGAGGTGCGTTATCCTGACAACTGCTCTTTGCTTTCACATTGAAAACTGTGTAAAAGCGTATATTTTTGTGCTAATATTGCGACATTAAGCATGTCATTTCAAATTACACAGTTGTCTTCAATCCTAGAATAAGCAAAACCACAAATATTGCACCTTACAGCCGGACGTACGCGTTATTGACTTGTTCAGTTTGTGAAGCTGATTCTCTTGAATAAATCGTCCAGTTTTTCTGAAGTTGTAATGATTTATTTGTCTGTACATACCCACGACATTTAACGATGTCGTCCCATTCGTGGTGGGTCTTTTTTTGTCTTACAGTGTATACATGATGCAGTCTAGGGACACAATCACAGTTTTTTACAGGTTTTATGGCTTTGGAATTTTGTATAGACTACATGTGTGGAGCCTGCTGAGGTGAGTGAAACTGTTACATGACCCATGGATTGTCACCCATGCAGAATGAAGTGAGATGATAGGATAACAGTCGATTTGTTCAATTAACTTCTTTATTCTAGCCCTCGGCCGTAACATACAAGAAACAGTTTGGTAGAGGCAACCAGTACCCTCTCACGTGACACAATAGATGGTCGGCATAGCTGACAGTGCAGAAAGCAGGGCTGAAAGTGGCGTTACTCGGATGCGATGTCTCTGGCTGTGATAGTGATGACTGTGTGGCAGGGCAACTGACAATGTTCATGTTCTCCCTCCACCGAGCGGGCAGCTCCCTTCTTTGGCGGCAGCTATCGCGTGACTCAGGCTGGCCTGTTCCGCTGTAGAACAGTGGACCCCATACTGCACTCCAGGATGTCACTCCAGGTGTCGCAGGTTCGTGATGTAGGTTATGACACTGAGACGAGAATAATTTAGTACATGAATAGCTAAGTACTTATACACTCCAGACTATACAGACTATATTCATTTAGGCTTTAGGCGCGTACTCATGACATTTCCGTGGTAGCTTCCATCTTTCCACTAGAATATTGTAGCGTTCACTATTGCTATACCGCACCCAGATGGCTCTGCTGTGCAGTGCCTGTCGGCCCTGTGTTGCTTCGCAATGCATAACGCTCTTGCCTGCCTGCGGTTGACTCTGTTGCAATTCACTACCGCTCTGGCGTACTTTTTGACAATATACGGCCGGTATGCTACATATCTCTTGGAGCTTTGTGGCAACATTCAACAGCCGCGCCACCGCACCCAGCCGAGGTGCTGTAGGCTTCCTGAGTGTTCGTTAAAGCAGTAACGCGTGCGTGCAGAACTATGAACTCAACTGTTGTCATGTACAAAGACGGAAGTGTCCGCAGCATTGTGGACATGTCAAACAAAGGACAACACTTGGTCACCGAGAATGTTGACAAAAACATCCAATTTTGTGTTCATGGTAAACTGAATGAGTGGGCCCAAGTTTTGGTGTGAAAAACTTCCCTGAACACATCACAGAAACCCCTCTGGCCAGAACTACACCCTCCACTCATTGCCAGTGGAACGCCTTGTCGCGCGGTCAGTGGTCTTTGCATCTTCCACCACATAAAAAGAAGTAAAATCGCGACTCGCTGGACCAAAGTGGGATCCTCCAGTCAGCTACTGCAACGTTTCTATATAGTTTGATACAATAGTGAAGACGTGCAGTTTTATGTTCCACTGCGAACAACGGCCTTTAGCGAATTATCGAAAACAAAATGCCCATCGGATCTAGATCTCTTCCCAATGTTCACTCGAAAACTGTCTGATATAGACCTGCATTCATTGACAGCAACAACTGCTCCTGGCTTTAACATCTAGCGTCACGGATACGTTTTGACATTCATCCGGTCTACGTCGGTTACGATCTTCTTACGGTCACTATTCCATGTGTTGCATGGATGCAAGTAGTATAATTTCTTGTAGACATGTTGGACGGTTAGGGTTGATACACCAACAAATCGGGGAATTTTAACACGGTGTGGTCATGGGCACGTCCAACATGATGGTTCCTTTCTACCATTCTATCACGTCTCTACCTTGACCCATCTTACTGCACTGGTTCTATACAAGACTGTTGTTGTTGTTGTTGTTGTGGTCTTCAGTCCTGAGACTGGTTTGCTGCAGCTCTCCATGCTACTCTATCCTGTGCAAGCTTGTGCATCTCCCAGTACCTACTGCAACCTACATACTTCTGAATGTGCTTAGTGTATTCATCCCTTGGTCTCCCTCTACGATTTTTACCCTCCACGTTGCCCACCAATGCTAAATTTGTGGTCCCCTGATGCCTCAGAACATGTCCTACCAACCGGTCTCTTCTTCTTGTCAAGTTGTGCCACAAACTCCTCTTCTCCCCAAATCTATTCAATACCTCCTCATTAGTTATGTGATCTACCCATCTAATCTTCAGCATTCTTCTGTAGGACCACATTTCGAAAGCTTCTATTCTCTTCTTGTCCAAACTATTTATCGTCCATGTTTCACTTCCATACATGGTTACACTCCATACAAATACTCCCAGAAACGACTTCCTGAAACTTAAGTCTATACCCGATGTTAACAAATTTCTCTTCTTCAGACACTCTTTCCTCGCCATTGCCAGTCTACATTTTATATCCTCTCTACTTCAACCTTCAATTATTTTGCTCGCCAAATAGCAAAACTCCTTTACTACTCTAAGTGTCTCATTTCCTAATCTAATTCCCTCTGCATCACCCGACTTAATTCGACTACATTCCATTATTCTCGTTTTGCTTTTGTTGATGTTCATCTTAAATTTGCTCTTCCAAGTCCTTTGCTGTCTCTGACAGAATTACAATGTCATCGGCGAACCTCAAAGTTTTTATTTCTTCTCCATGGATTTTAATACCTACTCCGAATTTTTCTTTTGTTTCCTCTACTGCTTGCTAAATATACAGATCGAATAACATCGGGGAGAGGCTATAACCCTGTCTCAATCCCTTCCCAACCACTGCTTCCCTTTCGTGCCCCTCGACTCTTATAACTGCCGTCTGGTTTCTATACAAATTGTAAATAGCCTTTCGCTCCCTGTATGTTACCCCTGCCTGCTTTAGAATCTGCAAATGCTAGAAATGTAGGTTTGCTTTCCTTAATCTTTCTTATAAGTTAAGTCGTAAGGTCAGTATTGCCTCACGTGTTCCAAAATTTCTACGGAATCCAAACTGATCTTCCCCGAGGTCAGCTGCTACCAGTTTTTCCTTTCGTCTGTAAAGAATTCATGTTAGTATTTTGCAGATGTGACTTATTAAGCTGATAGTTCGGTAATTTTCAGATCTGTCAACACCTGCTTTCTTTGGGATTGGAATTATTATATTCTTTTTGAAGTCTGAGGGTATTTCGTCTGTCTCATACATCTTGCTCACCAGATGGTAGAGTTTTGTCAGGACTGGCTCTCCCAAGGCCGTCAGTAGTTCTAATGGAATGTTGTCTACTCCCGCGGCCTTGTTTCGACTCAGGTCTTTCAGTGCTCTGTCAAACTCTTCACGCAGTATCATATCTCCCATTTCATCGTCATCTACATCCTCTTCCATTTCCATAATATTGTCCTCAAGTACATCGCCCTTGTATAGACCCTCTATATACTCCTTCCATCTTTCTGCTTTCCCTTCTTTACTTAGAACCGGGTTTCCATCTGAGCTCTTGATATTCATACAAGTGGTTCTTTTTTCTCCAAAGGTCTCTTTGGTTTTCCTATAGGCAGTATCTATCTTGCTCCTAGTGAAATAAGCCTCTACATCCTTACATTTGTCCTCTAGCCATTCCTGCTTAGCCATTTTGCACTTCCTGTTCATCTCATTTTCGAGACGTTTGTATTCCTTTTTGCCTGCTTCAGTTACTGCATTTTTATATTTTCTCCTTTCATCAATTAAATTCATTCTTCTGTTGCCCAAGTATTTCTACTAGCCATCGTTTTGTTACCTACTTGATCCTCTGCTGCCTTCACTACTTCATCCCTCAGAGCTACCCATTCTTCTTCTACTGTATTTCTTTCCGCCATTCCTGTCAATTGTTCCCTTATGCTCTCCCTGAAACTCTGTACAACCTCTGGTTTAGTCAGTTTATCCCGGTCCCATCTCCTTAAATTCCCACCTTTTTGCAGTTTCTTCAGTTTTAATCTACAGTTCATAACCAATAGATTGTGGTCAGAGTCCACATCCGCCCGAGGAAATTTAAAACCTGGTTCCTAAATCTCTGTCTTACCATTATATAATCTATCTGATACCTTCTAGTACTTCCAGGATTCTTCCATGTATACAACCTACACAAAACTAGGATACACATATTACTTCACCGCCATGACTGAACGTCTGCACTGCTCACATAACCGCCTGGTGCTAGTTTTACACTATACACAGCGCTCTAAAGTGTCCAATGTTCTCTTTGAAAGGGGTGTCTAATATTCAGTCCATTAAGCTTGTCACTTCGTACTATCACTCCCACATACATAAATTAATCCTTAATTCGTCACTATCGGATTCTTTCGCTTGTTTAATACTACCATATTGATATTATCCACTTTAGAAGCTCTCTCATTCAAGACACAAAGTGGAAATACGCTCTAATTCATTCATCATTACGTGGAACATCTGCAGACTATAGCGTTGTCAGTCAACAGTCTTAGAATGCTGCTGAAGCTGTCAGATAAATCGTTCTTGAAAGTTGAGAACACCATGCTACGTGCTTTGAAACATTAGTTTCAAACGCTAGTTCGGCCTGTTCTTGACTACTGCTCGAGTGTTTGGGATCTGTACCAGGTAGGGCTTAAGGAAGACATCGAAGCAATTCAGAGGCGGGCTACTAGATTTGTTACCGGTAGGTCCGAACAACACATATTGTAAGTAGGCTGTTTAGGTTTTTATGTTGGTAACGTCACGTAGGGCTCTGTATGAAAATCACTGGCTATGCTGTGTGCAGTCTGTGGCTGTTGGCATTGTTGGAATACTCGCTATTGTAGCGTTGCGCAATTGGAGGTGAGCCGCCAGCAGTGGTGGATGTGGGGAGAGAGATGGCAGAATTTTGAGAGCGGACGATCTCGATGTGTGTCCATCAGAAAGAGTAAATTTGTAATACTGGATATCATATATATATATATATATATATATATCACTTTTGAGCATTATTAAGGTATATACATTGTTTGTTCTCTATCAAAGTCTTTCATTTGCTAACTATGTCTATGAGTAGTTAGTGCCTTCAGTAGTTAGAATCTTTTATTTAGCTGGCGGTATTGGCGCTCGCTGTATTGCAGTAGTTCGGGTAACGAAGATTTTTGTGCAGTAAGTGATTCATGAAAAGTATAGGTTATTGTTAGTTACGCCCATTCTTTTGTAGGGATTATTGAAAGTCAGATTGCGTTGTGCTAAAAATATTGTGTGTCAGTTTAGTGATGATCAGAATAAGTAAAGAGAGAAATGTCTGAGTACGTTCAGTTTTGCTCAGCTGTTTGAAAATCAAATAACGTGGAACAGGAAAGGAAATGACTAGTAGTGGTACAGAGTGCCCTCCTCCAAGCACCGTACGGTGGTTTGCGGAGTATGTATGTTGATGTGAACGTAGATATTTCGGTGCGTGAGCAACAGCGTGCTGTAGTCTTGTGTAGAATTCGACGAGATCGTCCAAGTATGGCGGCCCTCTCCTTTAGCATGATAATACCATTCACACACGACCGCTGTGATGTCTGCAACAGTCAGAAGCCTTGCATTCACTCTCATCAATTACCCGCCAAACAATACTTACTTGGCCCCACCCATTTTCATCTGCTTTGATAACTTGAAGAACTACTTCGAGGACTTCAGTTTGCTAGTGATGAAGCGATGCAAGCAGAGGTAAGGCTGTGCCTCCGTCAACAGTGAAACATTCTACAGTGACGTTATAAACAAACTGTTATCTCGATGAGAGAAATGTGTTTGATTGTTTTAAATGTTCAAGGGTTTTCGCATAAAAAAAATTCGGAGACATTACTTTTCAGCACCTTCTAGCCAGATGAATTTAAGGCAAGTGTAAGAGAATGTAGTCGAATTAAATCAGGTGATACTAAGGAAATAAAATTAGGAAATGAGACATTAAAAGTAGTAGATGACTCCTGCTGTTTGGACAGAAACATAACTGAGTGTGGCTGAGGTACAAAGTATATCTAATATAAATTTAAGTATTGGCAAATCTTTTCTGAGGGTTTTGTGTGGAATACAGGCAGGTACAGAAGTGAAACATGGCCCACAAAAGGTCTAGTCAACAAGGAAATAGAAAATTTTGAAATATGGCGCTACAGAAGAATGCCAAAGATAAGGTGGACAGATCAATGATCAATGAGAATGTAATGAATCGTATTGGTTTGCATGGGGGGCGGTAACGAATTAGTGATACAGTGTAGCTAAAAGAAGGGATAGGTTGATAGGAAGCGTTCTGAACCATCAAGGAATCACTTACTTTTACGGAGAAACCAAGACTTGGCTACGACGAGCATGTTCCAATGCGTGTGCCTTACTGTAGGTATGCAGATGTAGAACCTTGTGCAGGATAGACTTGTGTGCGGAGCTGCGTCAAACCGGTCTTCGGACTGAAGACTGCAACAAAAGATAAGCGAAGAAAAGCCATACTCTGACATCTTAGCTTGAATCATTGTACTGTAGCAATGCAGAAATATTTGAAATGAAGTTTCGGGCACTTAACACATTCTTTAGATTGTATAGACTTGGTAATAGTTCAGCTCAACTTTCTGAATAGTGAGTGATGAATTTTCCGTATTTTGAGCAGCCTAATAGACATCAGAAGGTAAACTGAAAGAGCTACCAAAAACCCACTTATTTAAGGTAAGTCGCATTAGGCCTACCATGATGCAACAAAGTGAAGTAAAAAGAAAGTAACACCAAAATGAGGAATGTCTGCTCCGTTGTATGCAGCAAAGCTAATCTTGCAACACTATGGGAAAAACTACGCAACTTCGTTTGGGAAATACTAAATCTCATGCTGTTTTCCAAAACTCTGCAGACGAAATAATCAACTTCTTAGCAACAGCAGCAGGCTGTCAAGTCGCAATAAATTAACAGCCACAAGATGCCATCTTCTCGACAGATGGTTATTTCTTTAAATCATGTTTCTAGACACAAAGTGCGCAAATCAATAACAGAAATCCCTTTTGAGGCAGTATGTAATAATGGAGTGGACAGAGGTACGATTGAAAATGGTCCGATGTTCGATCATTGTTCTCACAAATGTGTTTAACCTCTTTTCCGTTAGTGGTAAATATCCTACTGAATGGAAGCAAAACGTAACTCGACCGACGCAATAGAATGTTCGCCCAAGATCAACAGACTACTATCGGCCAATCAAGAGTATCTAAATCCTCTGTACCTAAAGTTGATCAGCGGACATTTTCGTGAAAGGGTTCCTCCAATACACTTTGATGGAATCCATTTTCTCCATCAAAAAAACAATAAAAAGCATTGGCATAATACGGAAGAGCTTATAAACAGCTAAAAAACTGTTATAACACGTGTGAAGGTATTCACATGAGTACTAAAATAAAAACAGCTAAATTTCGATTACACGATAAGTCACACAAATCTTAAGGCTGTAAATTCAACTAAATACTTAGGGATTACAATTACAAATAACCTAAATTAGAACTATCACATAGATAATATTGTGGGTAGGGCAAACCAAAGACTGCGATTCATTAGCAGAACACTTAGAAAGCGCAACAGGTCTACTACAGAGACTGCTTACACCACGATTGTCCGCACTATTCCGGAGTATTGCTGTGCGGTGTGGGATCCGAATCAGGTGGGACTGACGGATGACATCGAAAAAGTACAAAGAAGGGCAGCACGTTTTGTATTATCGCGAAATAGGGGAGATAGTGTCACATACATGATACATGAACTGGAGTGGCAATCATTAAAACAAGGGCGTTTTTCGTTGCGACGGGATCTTCTCATGAAATTTCAATCTCCAGTCTTCTCCTCCGATTGCGAAAACATTCTGTTGGCACCCACCTATGTAGGGAGCAATGATCATCACGATAAAATAAGAGAAATCAGGGCCTCACAGAAAAATTTAAGTGCCCGTTTTTCCCGCATGCCGTTCGAGAGTGGAACGGTAGAGAGACAGCTTGAAGGTGGTTCAATGAACCCTCTGCCAGGCACTTCATTGAGAATAGCAGAGTAATCACGTAGATGTAGATGTAGATATAGTCCAAAAATGTAGAAAAAGATTTGCACCTGAAATAAAACAAAAGTTTGTTCGGTCTTTCGTCCTGTACAAATAGTGAAAACTCCAGACTACTCAACTGCTACTCTAGCCATGAATGCTTGCGTAGAATAAGTACACTGAGGTAGCAAAAGTCATGGCAACCTCCTAATATAGTGTCGAGCCTCCTTTTTCGCCGGCCGGTGTGGCCGTGCTGTTCTAAGCGCTTCAGTCTGGAACCGCGCTACCGCTACGGTCGCAGGTTCGAATCCTGCCTCCGGCATGGATGTGTATGATGTCCTTAGGTTAGTTAGGTTTAAGTAGTACTAAGTTCTATGGGACTGATGACCTCAGATGTTAAGTCCCATAGTGCTCAGAGCCATTTGAACCATTCGAAGCTCCTTTTTCCCGGCGAAGTGCAGCGACTCGACGCGGCCAGGACTCCACAAGTCGTTGGAAGTCTCCTGGAGAAACATTGCACCATGCTGCCACTATAGCTGAGTGGTCAGCGTGACGGATTGCCGTCCTACGGGTCCGGGTTCAATTCCCGGCTGGGTCGGGGATTTTCTCCGCTCAGGGACTGGGTGTTGTATTGTCTTCATCATCATTTCATTCCCATCCGGCGCGCAGGTGGCGTCGAATGTAGTAAGTCCTGCACCAAGGCGGCCGGACCTGCCACGTAAGGGGCCTCCCGGCCAATGACGCCAAACGCTCATTTCCATTGCGCCATGCTCCGTGTAAACACAGCCTACTCCATTATGGAGCCACCACCAGTTTGCACAGTGCCTCGTTGATTACCTGAGTCCATGGCTCCGTGGTGTCTGCACCACACTCCAACCCTACCATCAGCTCTTACCGACTGAAATCGGGGTTCATCTGACCCAGACCACGGTTTTACAGTCGTCTAGGGTCCAATCGACATGGTCGCGAGCCCAGGAGAGGCGCTGCAAGCGATGTCGTGCTGTTAGCAAAGGCACTCGCGTCGGTCGTCTGCTGCCATAGCCCATTAACGCCTCATTTCGCCGCACTGTCCTAACGGATACGTTCTTCGTACTCCCCACATTGATTTCTGCTGGTATTTCACCCTGTGTTGCTTGTCTGTTAGCACTTACAACTCTCCTAAAATACGTAAAATGTATTGCCAACTGCGCATACGTACAGCCATCACCTGCATAGTGGAATGACGGTAACGAAAATTTGTGTCTGACCGTGACACAAGCCCGGATTTACTGCATATCGCGAGCGGTCGCCTTACCATTTGGCTATCCGTGCGCGACTCACGGCCAGGCTTAAACACCCATGTGTCGTCAACCATATTTCTACAACCTGAACTCGTGCTTCCATTACGTATATTCCGATACAGGCCAGACATTTTACTTGAAAGTCGCTTGACCAGTGTCGGTGGATAAATACATTGCAGTGCCTGTGTCATTCACAATTATGATACAGTGTTGGCTCTAAGCACTATGGCACATAACAAAAAAAATAGCTCTGAGTACTATGGGACTTAACATCTGTGGTCATCAGTCCCCTAGAACTTAGAACTACTTAAACCTACCTAACCTAAGGACATCACACATATCCATGCCCGAGGCAGGATTCGAACCTGCGACAACCTGCGACAACCTGCGACAACCTGCGACCGTAGCGGTCAAGCGGTTCCAGACTGAAACGCCTAGAACCGCACGGGCACACCGGCCGGCTGGTACATAACATATGAGGTCATCAGTCCCCTAGACTTAGAACTACTTAAACCTAATTAACCTATCACACACATCCATGCCCGAGGCAGGATTCGATCCTGCGACCATAGCAACTGCGTGGTTCCGGACTAGAGCCCCCAGAAACAGTCGGTCACAGCTGCCGGCGTTACAGTGTTCCTTTGGACAAGTATGCATGTCCAAAAGAACATTGCATCGTAATTCGGAGTGACACAGGAATTGCAATATCGTAAACTCTACGAAAACGCCGCTGCTCTCGGTCGTCAAGTGAAGACCGTCGGTCACTGCTTTCTCTGTAGTAAGAGGAAATGTCTGAAATTTGGAGTTTTTGCCACACTCTTGACACTGTGGATCTCGGTATATTCAATTCCGTAATGATTTCCGAAATGGAGTGTCCCATCCGTCTAGCTCCAACTACCATGCCGCGTTCAAAGTCCGTTACTTCCCGCCGTGCGGCTACAATCACTTCGGAGACCTTCTCATGTGAATCACCTGAGTGTAAATGAGAGCTCCGGCAATGCACTGCCCTTTTGTACCTCGTGTACACGATACTACGGCCACCTGCATAAGTGCATACCGCTTTCCCATGACTTTTGTCACTTTAGTGTATGTCGGCTGTTTGATTATGTCATGGTTATGTTAAAAGTCGAGCTTTTTTTTCTCAGTCGATTTATAAATAACTGGGATTCTCAGAACATTGCTCACAAATCAGATACCTATCATCATTCCAAAAGTGTAACATCGGATCGGATAAGTCTATCATCTTTTCTATTCCTTTGAATAACACTAAATCTCTCTACTCCTCCACTTCAACCATACAACTCTGGACAAACTGCTCTCTCTAAAATCAATCGTATTTATACGTATCAAAATCTGTCTTTCATTCCAAGTAAATACACTACTGGCCATTAAAATTGCTACACCAAGAAGAAATGCAGATGATAAACGGGTATTCATTGGAAAAATATATTATACTAGGACTGACATGTGATTACATTTTCACGCAATGTGGGTGCATACATCCTGAGAAATCAGTACCCAGAACAACCACCTCTGGCCGTAATAACGGTCTTGATACGCCTGGGGATTGAGTCAAACAGAGCTTGGATGGCGTGTACAGGTACAGCTGCCCGTGCAACTTCAACACGATACCACAGTTCATCAAGAGTAGTGACTGGCGTATTGTGACGAGCCAGTTGCTCGGCCACCATTGACCAGACGTTTTCAGTTGGTGAGAGATCTGGAGAATGAGGTGGCCAGGGTAGCAGTCCAACATTTTCTGTATCCAGAAAGGCCCGTACAGGACCTGCAACATGCGGTCGTGCATTATCCTGCTGAAATGTAGGGTTTCGCAGGGCGAATGAAGTATAACGTCCACCGTCCACTGTTCAAAGTGCCGTCAATGCGAACAAGAGGTCACCAAGACGTGTAACCAATGGCACCCCATATCATCACACCGGGTGATACGCCAGTATGACGTTGACGAATACACGCTCCGAGATCATAGTCCAAGCTGAGGCAAAAGTCGTCGAACTATTAGTGCAGATGGTTGTTCTCTTGCAAACGTCCCCATCTGTTCACTCAGGGATTGAGACGTGGCTGCACGACCCGTTACAGTCATGCGGATAAGATGCCTGTCATTCGACTGCTAGTGATACGAGGCCGTTGGGATCCAGCACGGCGTTCCGTATTACCCTCCTGTATCCACCGATTCCGTTTTCTGCTAAAAGTCATTGGATCTCGGCCAACGCGAGCAGCAATGTCGCGATACGATAAACCGCAATCGCGATAGGCTACAATCCGACCTTTATCAAAGTCGGAAACGTGATGGTGCGAATTTCTCCTCCTTACACGAGGCATCACAGCAACGTTTCACCAGGCAACGCCGGTCAACTGCTGTTTGTGTATGAGGAATCGGTTGAAAACTTTCCTCATGTCAGCACGTTGTAGGTGTTGCCACCGGCGCCAACCTTGTGTGAATGCTCTGAAAAGCTAATCATTCGCATATCACAGCATCTTCTTCTTGTCGGTTAAATTTCGTATCTGTAGCACGTCGTCTTCGTGGTGTAGCAGTTTTAATGGCCAGTAGTGTAAAAGCAAATGGAACTATAATTGTATTTGCCAGCAGCGTAATTATGAATTTTCACACAAAACTTTTGTGACCATAGAACATTCTTGTATTTTATTGTGAAAAGCCTAAAAACATGTAAATGGGCTACATTCAAAAATACGCTGCTGCCAGCCTAGGCAAGATCACAAAATTCCTAAAAACGCTGAGTACAAGATATTCACGTCTTTCCCATGCTGAGTCTACAAACTTACTATTATATCGAATTTTTACATGGCGTGATCTTAACCGATGGCATTCTTGAACATTTGTATGTCTGAGGGTTGGGTTGTTTGGGGAAGGAGACCAGACAGCGAGGTCATCGGTCTCACCGGATTAGGGAAGTACGGGGAAGGAAGTCGGCCGTGCCCTTTCAAAGGAACCATTCCGGCATCTGCGTGGAGCGATTTAGGGAAATCACGGAAAACCTAAATCAGGATGGCCGGACGCGGAATTGAACCGTTGTCCTCCCAAGTGCTAACCACTGCACCGCTTCGCTCGGTGTGTGTCTGTTAAATCATCAGTTTTCGAGAGATTTTTTTCAGTAACAAGTAACTTTCCAATGTTGTGTGTGATTAGATATGTGCGTGTACCTATTCACCTAACTGTAATATTTTGGCGATATGACTTGTTAGAATCATGTCAGTGAAAAACAATGAAATAACTAAATTACTTTGTTTTAGAGACTGTAAATAATGTTAACAGCTTTCAAAATCTACAAAAAGAATAATGGTAATATTATTTTGCAGCAAACAGTCAAAATAAGTAATTTAGAAAAATGTTCAAAAGTGGCAAAGGTGAATGATACGTGTTTTTACGTAAGAGATATTAAACAAATGTAGACAGAAAAGACAGTAATTATTATTGTAATACTGTTATAATGTTTCTAAGTTTCTCCAAAGAGCTTACATCCATATCTGATATTGGGTATAGAACAATTATTATTGAAATATCAGAGTGAAAAGTTGTATTAATAGAAGTCTGACCCTGGGTGAATAATGTGTGTCTAAATAAATGAAATTAAACAGAATGGGAGATGTATACAAACGGTGTCACTACGCTGAATTTGCAGACATACGACTTCAAAGCTAATGATAAATTTGTGTCATCTACAGCTGTACGTCGAAATAAAGATGACGCAATGCACACATCTATTACAACCTGCTTCTTATACAAAATCACTATGCAATCAAGAGGAAATTAAAGCTGTATCTGTTAAAATTGGCGTAACTTCCCTCGCTGCATATGCCAATTGTTTTCCTTCTATTCAATGCTGAATGAGTATCTTTGTCACATTGTGAACACTATCCACGCTATTCTCATCTCTGCGTATTTCTATTTTCTTCTTTCCATCCCCTCAGCTAATTTTACCGTATTATTTCTCGCTCTGCGTCCCACCAGTCAACTTCACCATATTTCATTCCTGCTGTCAAACATTTTTGTTATATGTCGCTACTCACCTTCGACAAGAAAGTAATTAGGAAATTGTTTAACAAAATGTTAAGGAAATAGATATTTTCTTAACGATGTAGCTAATAAAGCAGTTTTATTGATTTATTTCTTTACCAGTCCCTTTCTGTAAGATTAACAGTTCTACGGCAATGTGTTTGCTACAAATTTTGAAAAGCAGTGATGCTGAGGTTCATATCTACTTTATATAGGACTATCTGTCAAATTGCTGGAGGTATGAATTAAAAAACGCTTTCGGTCACAACTTTTCGTGGTTTATTAAGTACACGATGCATTTCGGACACCATGGGTCCATCATCAGGTGTAATTTGTCTTAACATATGCTTTATTTTTTCTCTTGAATGAGATGAAATGCATATTCCTGTCACGAAAAGGTTTGATGTTAGGTTGAGAATTTCGCAAGTCAAACGCGGAAAATAAGTGTGAATTAGTGGAAAAGATGATCAGTGTAAACTTACCACATAATCAAAGAAAAGCGTTTTTAATGTTTTAGCACCAGCAAACATTCTTTTCTCCATCGTTTTCGTACATGTCACTTCATTCAAGAGGCACATTTGCATACCAATGTTTGTAAACACTTCACAGATGTTTTTGTACATGATGTGGTCAAAGATGAATGTATTCGTAGTGCTAAAGACATAGTTATTAAACATTTGACATATGCAGGAAATAACTTTGGAATAGGTCTTTAAAATAACTGAAATAACTGTGGCTTGCAAATCTGTTTGCCCATTTAATATAGATTCTGGTCTTTTGCTTTTGTGGAGATGTATCTCCAGTTGTTCTAACAGATTTAGTGCCTTACCATTGGCTTCATTATGCAATACAACCAAATTGTTTTCTAGACTGTTGATGACATGCTTCGTTTCCAACATTTGTTGTGACTGAAGCTGCCTTTTAATTCATACCTCCGGTGTGTTGATTACAGTCACATTTGAAACTGCGAAATATGAATAAAATAAAATCTGTCAAAATGTTTTTCTCTGCTGCTTCGCTAACAGTAAATATTTAGTAAAAGTACAACTTAACATACGGTTGTGTTTCATTTCACACTCAGAATGTAAACAGAAGGATTTCCTTCGAACCTGCAGTTAATGTTGTGGCTGACACACGTCCCTACGGATGTGTGACTCAAGTCTGGAAGAAGTCTCGCGGGTTACAGCAGCGTAACTTCATTTAATGAGGGGACTGAAATGACAGGCAGTGTCGTTCGTTCCAATTTTACGAGCAACGAAATCACCGTCGGGAACGACTAACGTTTCCTATGAGACAACAGGTGAGTCAGAGGTATAAACAACGTTCCTTCGAGTTTCTTTACAGCAGCTTTTATTTAGTTTTTTGTACCCTACCTGGATGTCGAACATCCGTTAGATACGTATTCTTCCGCCTCAGAATGCTTTCTACAAGATATACATCAATGTACTTAACGGATAGAAGCGTGTCCTGTGTTTCGTTTTCTCTCCGAGCTGAATGCCATCTCATAAAATGTGACAGTTTAACCACGGTTGCCAATGCACTTATTATGTATCGCACACACTTCTAATATAGTGAACGGCAGCTCAGTGTTAATTCAATGCTTTGTATTCTTTCGACCGCGAAGGAAAGAAATGGACATTGATGCATAAGCACACTAGCTTTATACGTAATTTCTGATGGTTCAAAAGGAACATTTCGCAGCAGCAAACCAATATATTTCGCGACGCTATATCTTTTCCAGACTAAGATTTTTCTTTATTATCTCTCTCAGTAAGCGAAGCCTGGTACCGTTCGGTTGTTTCTTATTACAGATTAGAATCTGTGCTCCGAGAAGCTTTTTCCCCGTAAGAGAAATACTGACAACCTATTACTGAAGATATTCTGTCCTAAACCATTAGTTCTTGTTAGGCTTTTTATTTTTCATTTTGGAGCTGCTTCAAGTTCAGAGCCAGTCATATCTCCTCTTTCGCGGAAGATCCCAAGACGTTTACTCGCTGAAACACAACAGTCTTCCTATTTTCTTGTCTTGAAGCACCGATTTTCGCTGACTGCTGTGCGGGTTTTCAGTTTTAGATTGTGCTCATTAACTTTCCTCTCATAGGCAAAATCGGTTTTGGAACTCGTTGATATGCTTAAAATTCCTCCCAAAGTATTTATTTTAGAAAATACGACCATCGCTCTCGAAAATGGAAAAGAAGGTCTCAAATATTTGAGAAAAGACAGCAAAGCTACCTCAAACATACGAGAATACAATTCGTAAGGAACATTATACGAAAATGTGGAATTTGAGACTGTGAACACCTTAAGACTATGATAATTAGCAGTTAATAGCTACATATATCAGCCGAATTGTGAACAGCAGGATACTAGTTCCACAGCCTGAACGCATGAAAGCTGTCTGGAACCCAGTATCCATACTAATATTACAAATGCAAAAATCTCTTTGTTTCCTTTCGACGACTGAACTGCTGAACCGATTTCTAGGAATTGTGGTGAGGATATAGCTCCAATCCTGAGGAAGAACAAAGGCTGGTAAAGAAAGTGTTAAAAATTATTAAATTAGTTACATAATGTTCACGTTGTACACTGAAGCGCCAAGGAAACTGGTATAGGCATGCGTATTCAAATACAGAAATATGTAAACAGGCAGAATACGGCGCTACGGTCGGCAACGCCTATATAAGACAACACGTGTCAAATGCAGTTGTTAGATCGGTTACTGCTGCTACAATGGCCGGTTATGAAGATTTAAGTGAGTCTGAACGTGGTGTTATAGTCAGCGCACGACCGATGAAACACAGAATCTCCGACGTAGTGATGAAGGGTGGCGGGGACGGGGGGGGGGGGGGGGGGGGGGGGTCCCGAACGACCATTTCACGAGTGTACCGTGAATAGCAGGAATCCGGTAAAACATCAGTTCTCCGACATCACTGCAGCCGGAGAAAGATCGTGCAAGAACGGTACCAAGGACCACTGAAGAGCCTCGTTCAGCGTGACGGAAGTGCAACCCTTCCGCAAATTGATGCAGACTCAGTGCTGAGCTATCAACAAGTGTCAACGTGCCAAACATTCAACGATGTATCATCGGTATGGGCTTTCGGAGCCGAGGGCCCACTAGTTTACCCTTGATGGCTGCAGAACACAAAGGTGTACGACTTGACTGGGACCGTCAACACCGACATTGGACTGTTGATCATTGGAAAAATGTTGCCTGGTCGGACGAGTCTAGTTTCAAATTGTATCGAGCGGATGAACGTGTACGGGTATGGAGACAACCGCACGAATCCGTAGACCCTGCGTGTCAGCAGGGGACTGTTCAAGCCGGTGGAGACTCTGTAATGGTGTGGGGCGTGTGCGGTTGGAGTGAAATGGGAACCCTGATACGTCTAGATTCGACTCTGACAGGTGACACGTACGTAAGCATACTGCCTGTTTATCTGTATCCATTCATGTCCATTGTGCATTGCGATGCACTTGGGCTATTCCAGCAGGACAATGAAACACCCCACACTTCCAGAATTGCTACAGAGTCTCTCCAGGAACACACTTCTGCTGACCACCAAACTCCCCAGCGTACATAACGAGCTCCATTTCCCCGAACAGGTAGACACGTAAGACAGTAGCTGACGTTACTGCATGTACAATAGCTTACTTACTCATCGTCACTCATAACAACAAAATTACTGATACGTGGGCACAGCCACGGATAATAGCTAGTTTTTTATAATAAGTAGGTAGTAGTGCTTTGCGCGGGGAGAAAGTTCTTGGAGCACTGTACCTGTGTTTTATATAGTTCTTTTGTTAAAACTTTCACGCTGAGAGGCCAGCTGCACTGAAGGGCCAAAGGGGCACCAAATCTATAGGAGAATTAAGGACTGGATAGAGGGTACCGTCTTCAGTCACGTGATGCCTAGTGCGTGATTGGTGTTTACAAATTTATATTGCCTCTCTGTCTGCGCATTCATGTATGATAATATGATGTCTTGCATAAAACACAAGTCTCATAATATTGGAGCGACAGTTCCTTTTACCTTGGGCTAAGCGAGAGATAATACTTCTTTTTGTGGTTTCATTACATACTTCACCATTTGCACGAAATTTTGTACACAACATTCACCAATAAGTGACTTACATGTTTTGGATGTCTAAGGAAATCTTGTGTTTATCTGACGGTAAAATATCTCTTCTCTGAAGATGTCTTTTGTAGATGGGAACAAAACATCGATGAATAGTTTCATACTTCGACTACGGCCTCTCAGTCTGCAAGATTTAATAAAAGTAAACACTAGCTGTGGAAGCCTTTGTTGTACTATAGTTTAGGAAGTATCCATTCAACTAAGTTGTTTTGCGAGAGCTGTCGTAGGAAACATTGTGAAGCAAACTCAGCTACACTTATACTAAAGTGCAATATGTTGAAAGTCATTGACATAATAACTAATGGACTACATATTCATTGTACGTCTCTAGGATGGCTAGATTATGCCACATGTTTGAAAAGTAATCAGCATTAATGTAACGACATTTTACCACCCATGTTACTTGAAATGTGATCGTTTGGTTCCATTCCGTATACTGAACGCTGAACTATGACCCCTGTTTCGACTGCAATACCTCAGTAACACTAATTCCAATATGTTCAAATTTATTAAAAACATGGATAATAATTTTCTCTATTTCAAGTGTGAAGGAAATGTCTCATTTAAGTAGCCGCTGGTATCTCGCAACAATAATGCTGAAATTCGTCTTTAGCAACAGTCGCCCAGTGGCCATACAGGCACCGAAACGGAAGATAACAGACAGAAGGCCAAAGTACTGAATTTGGTCTTCCGAAATTGTTTCACCACGTAAGATTGTAACACGGTCCATCCTTTCAGTCATCGCACGAATGTCGAATTGGTAGACGTTGAGATAACCCATCGCGGAATAGAAAAGCAACTACAGTCATCCAGTAGCGTAGAGGCATCAGGAGCAGATGAAATACCTATAAGATTCTATAAAGATTGCGCGAAAGAACTTGCTGCCTTTCTAAAAGGAGTTTATCGTAGATCGCTCGAGCAATGAAGGTTACGTAGCGACTGGAAAAAAGCGCAGTTCATTCCCGTTTTCAAGAAGGGTCGTAGGAAAAATGTATATAATTATAGACCTATATCGTTGAAGTGAATCTGTTGTAGAAATATGGAACATGTTTTGTGCTCACGTATTATAAAGTTTTTGGAGAACGAAGATCTCCTCTATAAAAATCAACATGTATTCCACAAACAAGTATCTTGCTAAATGGCTGTGATTCTCCATGAGGTCCTTAGCGCTGTAGAAGACGGCGCTCAGTTTGGAGACGTGTTTCTTGGCTTCAGGAAGGCATTTCACACCGTCCCGCACTGCCTTTCAGTGAAAGAAAAACGAGCTTACCGACTGCCGGGTCAGATTTGCGACTGAATTCAAGACTTCCAAGCCGACAGAACTCAATGCGTTTCTCTTAAAAGATCAAATTTGACAGATGTAAATGTAATTTCCGGTGTACCCCAAGGAAGTGTGATAGGACGTTTACCGTTTACGGTGTATATAATGAACTAATAGGAAGCGCCGGAAGCTCTTTACGACTTTTCGCAAATGAGGTGGTTGTCTATAAGAAAGTAGGAACGCCAGAAGACAGGATCGATTTGCAGAATGATCTGCAGAGATGAGATGAATGGTGCACGCTCTCGTAGTTGACCCTGAACGTAAATGAATTAACATACTGCGCATGCGCAGAAAAAGAAATGCCCTGCTGTACAAGTACACTATTGATGACAAATTACTTGAAATAGTAACGACGGTAATGTTTCTAGGAATATCTATCCAGAGCAACCGTAAATGTATGACCAAATAAAACAAGTAGTACGAAGAGCAGGTACCAGACTGAGACTCAGTGGAAGTATCTTAAGGAAACGTAACTCACCGACGAAGGAAGTGCCTTACAAGGGGCCTGTTCTACCGATTCTTGAGCATTGTTCTTCAGTCTGGGATCTTTACCAGTTAAGACTTACAGAAGAGATAGAGAAGATGCAACTAAGAGCGACGAAATTGTGCGCCACTGAGAGGTAATTCGTGAGCACTTTCCGGGAAGAGTCGGACAACATATTACTTCCTCCCATATAAATCTCAGGAAATGACCACGAACAGAAAATTCGAGAAATTGGAGCTATTACAGAGGCTTACCGACAGTCATTCTTCCCACGCGCGATTCGCGAGTGGAATAGGGAAGGGGAGATCAGTTACTGGTATCTGAAATACCCTCCGCCACACATCGTTAGGTGGGCTTCTGAGTATGATGTAGATGTAGACGTATTATGGCACAATAGTCAAATAAAGTTCTGAAAATGTCAGTTGGATTCATTTATTAAGATACAGTATAGTAGAAAGTGCAGGCTATCCAGTTAATCAGAAAATTACGAGTTGTTTGTTGTAGCCAGAAATATGAACCATGGACCTTGCCGTTGGTGGGGAGGCTTGCGTGCCTCAGCGATACAGATAGCCGTACCGTAGGTGCAACCACAACGGAGGGATATCTGTTGAGAGGCCAGACAAACATGTAGTTCCTGAAGAGGGGCAGCAGCCTTTTCAGTAGTTGCAAGGGCAACAGTCTGGATGATTGACTGATCTGGCCTTGTAACAATAACCAAAACGGCCTTGCTGTGCTGGTACTGCGAACGGCTGAAAGCAAGGGGAAACTACAGCCGTAATTTTTCCCGAGGGCATGCAGCTTTACTGTATGATTACATGATGATGGCGTCCTCTTGGGTAAAATATTCCGGAGGTAAAATAGTCCCCCATTCGGATCTCCGGGCGGGGACTACTCAAGAGGATGTCGTTATCAGGAGAAAGAAAACTGGCGTTCTACGGATCGGAGCGTGGAATGTCAGATCCCTTAATCGGGCAGGTAGGTTAGAAAATTTAAAAAGGGAAATGGATAGGTTGAAGTTAGATATAGTGGGAATTAGTGAAGTTCGGTGGCAGGAGGAACAAGACTTCTGGTCAGGTGACTACAGGGTTATAAACACAAATTCAAATAGGGGTAATGCAGGAGTAGGTTTAATAATGAATAGGAAAATAGGAATGCGGGTAAGCTACCACAAACAGCATAGTGAACGCATTATTGTGGCCAAGATAGATACGAAGCCCACGCCTACTACAGTAGTACAAGTTTATATGCCAACTAGCTCTGCAGATGACGAAGAAATTGAAGAAATGTATGATGAAATAAAAGAAATTATTCAGATTGTGAAGGGAGACGAAAATTTAATAGTCATGGGTGACTGGAATTCGAGTGTAGGAAAAGGGAGAGAAGGAAACATAGTAGGTGAATATGGATTGGGGGACAGAAATGAAAGAGGAAGCCGCCTGGTCGAATTTTGCACAGAGCACAACATAATCATAACTAACACTTGGTTTAAGAATCATGAAAGAGGGTTGTATACATGGAAGAACCCTGGAGATACTAAAAGGTATCAGATAGATTATATAATGGTAAGACAGAGATTTAGGAACCAGGTTTTAAATTGTAAGACATTTCCAGGGGCAGATGTGGACTCTGACCACAATCTATTGGTTATGACCTGTAGATTAAAACTGAAGAAACTGCAAAAAGGTGGGAATTATGGAAATGGGACCTGGATAAACTAAAAGAACCAGAGGTTGTACAGAGATTCAGGGAGAGCATAAGGGAGCAATTGACAGGAATGGGGGAAATAAATACAGTAGAAGAAGAATGGGTAGCTTTGAGGGATGAAGTAGTGAAGGCAGCAGAGGATCAAGTAGGTAAAAAGACGAGGGCTAGTAGAAATCCTTGGGTAACAGAAGAAATATTGAATTTAATTGATGAAAGGAGAAAATATAAAAATGCAGTAAGTGAAACAGGCAAAAAGGAATACAAACGTCTCAAAAATGAGATCGACAGGAAGTGCAAAATGGCTAAGCAGGGATGGCTAGAGGACAAATGTAAGGATGTAGAGGCCTATCTTACTAGGGGTAAGATAGATACCGCCTACAGGAAAATTAAAGAGACCTTTGGAGATAAGAGAACGACTTGTATGAATATCAAGAGCTCAGATGGAAACCCAGTTCTAAGCAAAGAAGGGAAAGCAGAAAGGTGGAAGGAGTATATAGAGGGTCTATACAAGGGCGATGTACTTGAGGACAATATTATGGAAATGGAAGAGGATGTAGATGAAGATGAAATGGGAGATATGATACTGCGTGAAGAGTTTGACAGAGCACTGAAAGACCTGAGTCGAAACAAGGCTCCCGGAGTAGACAATATTCCATTGGAACTACTGACGGCCGTGGGAGAGCCATTCCTGACAAAACTCTACCATCTGGTGAGCAAGATGTATGAAACAGGCGAAATACCCTCAGACTTCAAGAAGAATATAATAATTCCAATCACAAAAAAAGCAGGTGTTGACAGATGTGAAAATTACCGAACTATCAGCTTAATAAGTCACAGCTGCAAAATACTAACACGAATTCTTTACAGACGAATGGAAAAACTAGTAGAAGCCAACCTCGGGGAAGATCAGTTTGGATTCCGTAGAAACACTGGAACACGTGAGGCAATACTGACCTTACGACTTATCTTAGAAGAAAGATTAAGGAAAGGCAAACCTACGTTTCTAGCATTTGTAGACTTAGAGAAAGCTTTTGACAATGTTGACTGGAATACTCTCTTTCAAATTCTAAAGGTGGCAGGGGTAAAATACAGGGAGCGAAAGGCTATTTACAATTTGTACAGAAACCAGATGGCAGTTATAAGAGTCGAGGGACATGAAAGGGAAGCAGTGGTTGGGAAGGGAGTAAGACAGGGTTGTAGCCTCTCCCCGATGTTGTTCAATCTGTATATTGAGCAAGCAGTAAAGGAAACAAAAGAAAAATTCGGAGTAGGTATTAAAATTCATGGAGAAGAAATAAAAACTTTGAGGTTCGCCGATGACATTGTAATTCTGTCAGAGACAGCAAAGGGCTTGGAAGAGCAGTTGAATGGAATGGACAGTGTCTTGAAAGGAGGATATAAGATGAACATCAACAAAAGCAAAACAAGGATAATGGAATGTAGTCTAATTAATTCGGGTGATGCTGAGGGAATTAGATTAGGAAATGAGGCACTTAAAGTAGTAAAGGAGTTTTGCTATTTGGGGAGCAAAATAACTGATGATGGTCGAAGTAGAGAGGATATAAAATGTAGGCTGGCAATGGCAAGGAAAGCGTTTCTGAAGAAGAGAAATTTGTTAACATCCAGTATAGATTTAAGTGTCAGGAAGTCATTTCTGAAAGTATTCGTATGGAGTGTAGCCATGTATGGAAGTGAAACATGGACGATAAATAGTTTGGACAAGAAGAGAATAGAAGCTTTCGAAATGTGGTGCTACAGAAGAATGCTGAAGATTAGATGGGTAGATCACATAACTAATGAGGAAGTATTGAATAGGATTGGGGAGAAGAGAAGTTTGTGGCACAACTTGACCAGAAGAAGGGATCGGTTGGTAGGACATGTTCTGAGGCATCAAGGGATCACCAATTTAGTATTGGAGGGCAGCGTGGAGGGTAAAAATCGTAGAGGGAGACCAAGAGATGAATACACTAAGCAGATTCAGAAGGATGTAGGTTGCAGTAGGTACTGGGAGATGAAAAAGCTTGCACAGGATAGAGTAGCATGGAGAGCTGCATCAAACCAGTCTCAGGACTGAAGACCACAACAACAACAACGTGATTTTATTTTTTCGTTCGAGAAATGCAGTCACCAGACAATAAGAATATATTAGCTATAATATTCCTGCAACTCTATGCTGAATTACAATATTCCTTACGTATGTTCTTACAACTTTATGCAGTATTACAAATATTCTTGAGCGAACCTATGAGTGAGTCGGGGAGTCTGTGTATATCCTTCGTTTCACCCTCACAGGCATGCAATTCACATACAAGTAAATGGCACATTGATTAGATTTTGCCGCACTCACATTCAGGACTGTCTGATGGGCCCCATTTATTCATCGGTTGGTTACATCTACCAAAAATTGTTCTCACGCGTTTCAAAGTTGTCCACAGTTCCCTTCGGAGATCGAATCCATCGAACTTCTTGTTTGTTTGTGTCTGAGCAGTGCACGGCTCGTGTTCATGCCATTTATTGTTTGTCATCTTCGATTACGGTATTGCCGCCTCGTTTTCTTATTCCATTTACTGGCGTCACTAACTTCCCGCCTTAGTTGCCCGTGAGTGGCAGCAGCAGCAGCGCGTATCGATAGTGCACTGTCGTACTATCGTTGGAGCGACCGATAGTATTTCTGGGTCGTCGTGCGCCGGGAAGTCAGTTGGAGACTGAATAGCAGTGCAGTCGGGCACGGAGCAGCAGTCGGGGACGAAGGAGCGTCGGGCACGGAGCGCCAGTGAGGTGCGGGCAGACTACTTGCCGACCGCCGGCGACACACATGCACTGTCCGACTGAAGAAAACTGGAGTGGCAACCACCGTTGGTTGCACGTTCGGTGGGTCATCTCATCGCCGACGTATATTTGGTCTTCTGACCGTTTCCGGGTGTTGGGGAAGTCGGTCGATGGAGGGAGAGCAGCGAGGAAGTCTCCGGGGCGCGTATTCTGGCCGGAGCCCCATGTGACGTGAACGCGCGGTTGGAGTTGTGAGGCGCTTCTTGCGAGGTTTACGAAGTTCATCCACCACCGATCCTGGACACTAAAGTTGAGTGCTCACTTAACCTACCATCAAGCCTCAACTGCTACCGCATCTCTTCGTTTTATCCTGGTTGTCGCTTTCTGGGAGATTCCCTCGAGCAACGACGTACAGTGTGTTAACTGTAAGACGGCAGAGTTGTGAGGGGAGTGCGGGGAGAAGAGAAAGCAAGCATCGGCTGGCGAGGGGAGAGGAGCCGTTGGGAGGGGGGACAAGGCACACCTACCAGTTGCAGTGCTGGCACTACAAATTGCGCGTCATGCTTACACGAAAGCATATATAAATGAATGTTTGTCTACTATGCGCTCACAAACCATTCATCCGATTGCAATGAAACTTTGGTGAGTTGTTCTCCGAACGCCCAAAAAGAGTGATAGACAATGTTTCAACAGTTAGGTTACTGTTGCATGCGTAGCGCAATTGATTAGGTAAAGGCTTGTCATGCAGCGGACCCGGGTTTGATTCCCAATGCTCGCAATTTTTTATTTAATTCCCCGCAATTTTAAACTTAATTATGGAATTTAAATGTACTTAAACAGGTGATATAGTATAACTTAACTGTCAATCTCTATATATACAAATGAATGTATGTATGTCTGCCCTCTGTGCGTTTTGAATTTGGAAATGTATTGTAACATGAATGTGTTTCCAAATAATACAGTAACCAGTGGTGTTTCCATACGAAGCAATACGGTAGCAAGGAAAAATGAAATATAAGGTAATTCGGACGAAATGGGGGGCTCCTTCAAAGTGATCGCGAACAAAATATCTGAAATGAAAATTCACCTTTTCTTGCTAGGCGTTTGTGGTGATACGCCAGGATGATTCTTGGAAAACTGTTTGAATCTTCCAATGCTACGCATGCTTTGTCCTGTGTATGTAGCAGCTCTCAGTGAAGATTTGTAAATTGGGTGAAGCAATTTTTTCTGCTCCCTTTCTCTTTCGCAGCATTCAGTCACACGCAATATGATTTTGCGAGCATCGCTGCGTAATACCGGTTTCCTTCTAACCGTAGGCCTACCGGTAGCGGTTGTTGGCGAGTCCCGAGATGGGCCAGGAACTGCCTCTTCACTCATTTTGATAATGTTTAGCACAACTGCACAATAAAAACACGCAGAACGGTACAGCGCAAAACAATAACGAAGCAGACGGCAATGGCTACCTTGTACAACACAGTCAGCTAAGTAATGTTGGCAGCAGTCGAAACTGCGTGCCTACCGAAGCCTCCCGACGTTTACCGATTTCTACCGATTCAGGACTAGGGAGAGGTCTGCCATCTAAAAGTTTACACACAGTATGTGCACTGAAGTCGGCTAGAATTGCAGCCGTCTTCCTGTGTGGTGTTTAACTTAATTCATTCCTTTATTAATAAAGTGTACCAGCGGTATCTTCTCCCTTGTGGCCGTTGACCTTCCGGTTACCTGCCCTGGTCGTTGACGTAGTTTTCGGCTGTGTATTTTCCTCATTGTATTGATGCTGTCCAGCACGGCGTGTACTTCGACAGCTGCGGTGTTGTTGGTAGTTTTGGGCATTTATTCTGACTTGGCTGGATTGGGCACCAGTATCCAGAACGTTGTGCTATTGACATCTTGTCGTTTTGCTTGTCTTGTGGGTTGGTTCGTCGGCTGGCTTTCGGTTGGGTTGCCTTCCAATTAAGAGGTTGTCGGTCTGGCTGCCTGTCTCACCTAAACATGCGTTAGTGTTACCTTCCGAAGCCGATCCTTGGAACCTTCTGAGCGCCGCTCCTTGTGTTTTACACAGTGATTTTCTTTTTAGTCTTACGTACTCTGTGTGGCCTTCAGCCGAGTTTTAGCTTATTAAAATTGCAAGGCTTTTCTTCTTAGGCCTTAAGCCGTAAAAAAATAGTTTCTTGTTTGGTATGTGGCCTTCAGCCAAGTATCAGCGTTCCAAAATTAAAAGTGAAGATTCCTTGTGCCAAGGCCTTAAACCGTATATTTGTTTCAAGTTGGTATCTGGCATTCAGCCGAGTTTTCAGCCTTTTAAAATCAAAAGTTGAAAAATTTTATCTAAGCCTTAAGCCGTAAGAAATATTTTCTAGTTTGTATGTAGCCTTCAGCCGAGTTTTTCAGCTTAAATTAAAAATTGGAAATTTCTTTCTCTGGGCTTTAAGCCGTGCGATTGTTTGGCTTTCGTATGTGGCCTTCAGCCGAGTTTTATGTGAATCATTTTAGGATAAAGCGTTTAGCCTATTTTAGTTGAAATTTGGAAGCTCATCCCTTTTACATTTACCTCCGTGCGGCAAATGAGTAAGGGAGAATATTTGAGCTCCAGACTACTATAGATCTCTATTTTTTCAGTGGAGACTCGGGGAAATGGGTGTTGTACAGTAAGGCTCCCAACTGGAAATATTTGGAAGGATACTGCCAGCTGCAGCATTTGCATTATAATCTACATTTACATCTGCATTTATAATCCGCAAGCCACCTTATGGTGTATAGCTGGGGATACTTTGTGTATCAGTCAGTCCCCCTACTTTCCTTTTCCAGTCGCGAATACTCTGCTGGAAGAACAATATATGGTAAGCTTCTGTGCGAACTCCAGTCTTTCTAATTTTACCTTTGTGGTCTTTCCGTAGGGTATACATAGGGCGCGACAAGACAACGTGGGTCAGGAGGAATGAACTTGCACTGATGGGCTGCTGATTGTGAACGGAAAATCGTCATATGAATGCATGTCCTATTCTCAATAGTTTCCGAGGAAACCAATGAAAACAATGGGGAACAGAACATATGCAGGTGACAGTAAATGAAACGTTGTCATCTAATGGTTTGTTTAGTTATATACATTTCCTCACAAACGTGTTCAAAAAGTTCACTGTCAACTGCAATGCATTCTGCGGCTCTTGTAGACAGCTGCTGTGTTGTTGATCTGAGCTCATTCGTACTGTCCTTTTCTTCAGCACACGCATGTAAAATACGAGCGAGAAGTTCCTCTTTGAGTCGAATGTGCGCTTGTAGATTTCGTTCTTAAACCAACCCCACAAACAGTAAGCTAATGGAGTAAGATCAGCTAATGGAGTAAGATCCACGGCGACCAACGGCCAGGATACGTTTCAGTGTGGTACACTGTGGCCGGCCTGAGTGGCCGTGCGGTTCTAGGCGCTACAGTCTGGAGCCGCGGGACCGCTACGGTCGCAGGTTCGAATCCTGCCTCGGCCATGGATGTGTGTGATGTCCTTAGGTTAGTTAGGTTTAAGTAGTTCTAAGTTCTAGGGCACTGATGACCTCAGCAGTTAAGTCCCATAGTGCTCAGAGCCATTTCGTGGTACACTGTGACGCTGGCCGTAAGGAAAGTGCTGGAGCTCCGTTGTGCTGAAAGTATATACGACGTCGCGTTGCCAAACGAATATCCTCCAAGTACTCTGGTAAGACATTTTGGAGGGGATCAAGGTACCGCACTGACGCGCGTGATTTTTCAAACAGTCGTATGCCGGATATGGCTAAGAAAAGGTCATATTTTCATATGGAGTATTTTGCTCTGAATCACCAATACTATCACCCCTCGTAGAAGGTACCTTTCCTCCTTACTCACCCTGTGCGCTGGCTGACACTTCTGGGAACATACGCTCTCGGAATTTTAAGACTACACTGTACCGTGATACGGAACGCCTCTCTTGTAGCGCCTGCAACTGCTGTTGGCTTAACAGCATCTAACGACTTCGTGCTTACTAAACTTACTGTAATGAAACGTGCTGCTCTTCTTTGAATCTCCTCTGTTTCTTCTATCAATCCTGTATGTACGGATCCCAGACTGACGAGTACTATTCAAGTTCTGGTTGAAAGAGGGTGGTGTCAGCCGAATCCTTTGTGACTGCACTGCACTTCCTGCGATGAATCTCAGCTTGCCATCTGCCTTACATGCAATTAGTGTTGTGTGATGGTTCCACTTCAAGTCGCTCTGTACGCGCACTCGCAGATATTTTAATATATGTGACTGCTTTCAGTGACTGGCAACGGCCTTTCCGCAGTGGATACACCGGTTCCCGTGAGATCACCGAAGTTAAGCGCTGTCGGGCGTGTCCGGCGCTTGGATGGGTGACCATCCAGACCGCCATGCGCTGTTGCCAGTTTTCGGGGTGCACTCAGCCTCGTGATGGCAATTGAGGAGCTTCTCGACCGAATAGCAGCGGCTCCGGTCAATGAAAACCATCATAAAGGCCGGGAGAGCGGTGTGCTGACCACACGCCCCTCCTATTCGCATCCTCAACTGAGGATGACACGGCGGTCGGATGGTACCGATGGGCCACTTGTGGCCTGAAGACGGAATGGCAGTGCCTTTCAGTGACTGATTTGCCGTCGTGTAAACATACTATAACGACAGTTTCTGTGTAGTAAGCCACATTTATTTATTTTAAGTGTTCACTACCAATCCCCTGCACCAGCAGGAAAATATACCGAAAACCTTAGTCGGAGCTTGAGGAGTGAACACATCTTCATTATGACTGCGTCTCAGACAAATCTGTTAGTGTGTACCACAGAGTGAAGCCGATGACTTGCTGATCACGTGTCGCTGTATACCTCCTACATCTGGCCCGCTAAGTGTAGAAACGAGCTACAAAACGAAGATAGTGCCTAGAGGGTATCACCAGCAAGATATCGGTGAAATATATTTGTGCAACAACGCGTCTATTTGTTAAGAAATATACTACATATACGAGGAGCGTTCAATAAGTAAGGACACATTTTTTCTCAGTCAGTTTCGGTTGAAAAAAAATGAGGAATGTTTTTGTGGGACATTGTGGAATATTCTCACTTCAGCCCATATTGTTCATGAAATTCCCACAGGTGGTGGCGCTATACGTAGCGTCTGTAACGCAGGTGCGCTCCAAGCAGAGAGCTGTCACAGAGTTTCTTTTAGTTCAAAACCATAGCATCACAAATATTTATAGGCGCTTGCGCAATGTCTATGGAGACCTGGAAGTGAACAAAAGCGCAGTGAGTAGTTGGGCGAGGCATCTTTAATCGATCTAAGGCACTGCAGTCATGGACTGTGCGGCTGGCCCCGGCGGAGGTTCGAGTCCTCCCTCGGGCATGGGTGTGTGTGTTTGTCCTTGGGATGATTTAGGTTAAGTAGTGTGTAAGCTTAGGGACTGATGACCTTAGCAGTTAAGTCCCATAACATTTCACACACCTTTAATCATCAAAACAAGGTCGCGCAACCCAGTCCTATCTCCTATGTGCGGTGGTCGCATGCAGCTGTGACTCTTGCAATGTTGGAACGTACGGACACTCTAACACCGAAAACGCAGGATGCATGGCACCTGCAACCGATATATAAATTTTTTGCTGAATTGTATGTAAATATTTGTAATTGAAATGATTTCTTTTAATAAGTAAGGACATTGCTTCACTGTATATGTAAATTTAGGTAGATGTCTGTTGACATTTCATTGTGTTTATCTGTGTCTTACTGCGAAACTTATAAGCTCTGGAAAAAAGCCAAAGAAATTGTTATTCGCATCGAATAGCAACGATAATAGCAGCGTTAGTGCGTTGTAAAATCATTGGGTAGGGAGTTGTTGCGCGGAGCGCATGGAGAGGTAGAGACGGGTTCCAGTGCCTGTAGTGTGCGTAAGTGTGGTGTTGAACACACTCGCAGTAGAGAGTACCATTCCAGCGGCGTCATGTACGCACTCAGGCCAGATGTCTAGTAGCAGGAGTACGGACAGTGGACGGGCGGAAGAGGCTGTATTAATTACTATTGCCTGTTCCTGTAATTAGCCATGCTCCACCAGATGCTACCATTTTCAACAACAGCAGCAGTTCCAGCAACAGAGATTCGTCGTCGGCCCCGAGTTTCGTTGTATGCACATCACTGAAGTAAGACTGTTCATTGGTAGAAAGTATTAACGGCTAACCCAGCAGCACAACTGAATGTGATTTGATTGATAAAATTTATTTAAATAATAATCAGTTAAACTCAGCACGATTGTGTCCTCATTGTCCTCAGACATTGTTACCAAGCAAGGTCCTTGTTCCTTTTTTTCCCTTATATGCTAACCAAGTGTCATAAGAAACAAACTGAATGGTTACAGCTTGTTTATTAATGAATAATTTCACTTTTAAGAATTTAAGCCTCAGTCTACTTTCAATTAACTGTTGTACAACAGAGGTAAAGGTGCACCAAATTACTTGTATGAAGCACAAAAATTTTCATTCATGGCAAAGCACGTTGTAATAGATTGTTAAATGATAAGCAAGAAAGCACTAACGTGGATTTCTTCAAGAATTTTCCCATAATGCAATGGAGGTTTATTAACATAAACAAAGATACTCCTCAAGCCACTGTCAGGTTCATGGCGGAGGGTACCCCGTACTACTACCAGTTATTTCCTTTCGTGTTCCACTCACAAATAGAGCGAGGGAAAAACGATTGTCCACATGCCTCCGTATGAGCCCTAATTTCTCGTATCTTATCTTCGTGGTTTTTACGTGCAGTGTTTGCTGACGGCAGTAGAACCCTGCGAAGGTCAGCTTCAAATGCCGGTTCTCTAAATTTTCCCAATGGTGTTTCTCGAAAAGAACGTCGCCTTCCGTCCAGGGATTCTCACTTGAGTTACCGAAGCATTTCCGTAACACTTACGTGTTGTTTGAAACTTCCGCTAACAAATCTAGCAGCGCGACTCTGAATTGCTTCGGTGTCTTCCTTCACTCAGACCTGGTACGGATCCCAAACTCTCGAGCAGTACTCGAGAATAAGTCTCACCCACGTCTTATATGCGGTCTCCTTTATAGGTGAACACTCTTTCCTAAAATTCTCCCAATAAACCGAAGTCGACTACGCGCCTCACATACCGCAGTTTTCACATGCTCTTTCCATTTCATATCACCTTGCAACGTTTCACCCAGATATTTAAAAGACTTGACTGTATCAAGCAGGATACTATTAGTACTGTATCCAAACATTACAGGTTTGGTGTTCCTACTCATCCGCATTAACTTACATTTTTCCATGTTTAGAGCTAAGTTGAAAAAAATGGTTCAAATGGCTCCGAGCACTATGGGACTTAACATCTGAGGTCATCAGTCCCCTAGAACTTAGAACTACTTAAACCTAACTAATCTAAGGACATCACACACATCCATGCCCAAGGCAGTATTCGAACCTGCGACCGTAGCGGTCGCCCGAGTCCAGACTGTAGCGCCTAGAACCGCTCGGCCACTGCGGCCGGCCAGAGCTAGAAATTTTGTCTAAGCCGTCTTGTATCCTGCTACAGTCACTCAACTTCGACATCTTACCGTACACGACAGCACCATGAGCAAACATCCGCAGATTGCTACTCACTCTGTAAGCCAAATCATTATGTAAACAGATAACTAGAGCGCTCCTATCACACTTGCCTGGGGTACTCCTTTGTCTCTGATAAACACTCGCCTTCGAGGACAAAACGCTCGAGGACAACATACTGGGCTCTATTACTTAAGAAGACTTCGAACCACTGACATATATGTGAACTTATTCCATATGCCCGTACTTTCGTAGAGCTTACATTAGGGCACCGTCTCAGATAATCATAATATTTAATATATGCCATGACATAAATGTGTCCACCCGAACAAGCCTCTGAAAGCCTAACGGTACCGACCCACCGCCCTATAATCCCCAGCCGATAGATGGCACTGTATGTGGATATGGAAGGGCATGTGGACCACGCACCGCACTGGCGACCTTTGTCAGTTTTAGTGATGGGAGCCACTACTTCTCAGTCAAGTAGCTCCTCAACTGGCCTCTCAGGGGCTGATTGCATCCCGTTTGCCAACAGCGTTCGGCAGATCCAGACGGCCATTCATTATCTTCATATATATATATATATATATATATATATATATATATATATATATATATATATATATATAGCTTTTAACTTTGGTGATCTGGTGGGAACACGTGTTACCACTGTGTTAGCATGAAATTAATATGCTTACATAAAAATGATTGTACACTGCTGGCCACCGTAAATGCAACACCCTGAAGGAAGCATCCGAATCAAGTGAAATTTACACCATGGGTTTGCAGCGATGAGATATGCAACTGATTAGAATTTCAGCGCAGACGCACATCACGCGCGCCTGTGGCGCCACCTCATAGCGCCATTTAAGGCTTGGCGATTTCGACGAGTGTACGTTCGGCACGTGTGTTTACCTTGTGGTTGTTTCACAAGACGATCAGTTATGCCTCGTAGACAACAGCGAACATCGTTTGATCAAGTATCCGAGTTCGACAGAGGAAGGATAGTGGCTTACCGAGATTGTGGATTATCATACAGAGAAATCGCTAGTCGTGTTGGACGAAACCAAACAACTGTAATGTGGATATGTGACCGTTGGATGCAGGAGGATACGACGGACCGACGTGGTCGATCGCATTCACCTCGGTGCACCACTGCACGTGCTGATAGGCAAATGGTGCGCATGGCAGTGACGGATCGCTCAGTGACATCCCGAACCATAGCACAGCACATTGCGTCTGTAACGCATCATCCAGTTTCTGCGCGTACCGTTCGACGCCGTTTACAGCAGAGTGATATGTCCGCAAGACGTCCATTGCTTCGTCTACCATTGACGCAGAACCACAGACGTCTCCGTCGCCAATGGTGTGATGACAGACGGATGTGGACGGCAGAATGGAATGACGTTGTCTTTACTGACGAGGCACGCTTCTGTCTGCAGCACCACGATGGTCGGATTCGAGTGTGGAGACACCGTGGAGAGAGGATCCTGGACAGCTGCATTATGCACCGCCACACTGGTCTTGCACCGGGTATTATGGTATGGGGCGGTATTGGATATTACTCTCGCACGCCTCTAGTACGCATTGCCGGTACTTTAAATAGCCGGCGCTACATATCCGAGGTGCTGGAGCCAGTTGTCCTTCCGTACCTTCAGGGCTCGGTCACAGCCATATTTCAACAGGATAATGCGCGACCACACGTGGCACGCATTGTCCAAAGGTTCTTCGTCAATAACCAGATTGAATTGCTTCCCTGGCCGGCTCGCTCTCCGGATCTTTCGCCGATAGAAAACATGTCGTCCATGGTTGCTCAACGAGTGACCCAGATTACATCCCCAGCTGCCACACCAGATGATCTTTGGCAACGTGTGGAAGCTGCTTGGGCTGCTGTACCCCAGGAGCACATCCAACGTCTCTTTGACTCACTGCCGAGACGTGTGGCAGCGGTGTTCTCCAACAATGGCGGCTACTCTGGCTACTGATTCTGGCAAAAACCACATGTCACAGACGTCTGTAAACGTAATCATTTGATACTTGGTCAACATGTTATCTACAAAATAAATTTTGTTGTGCTACCTCTTGTCTTTCTTGGTGTTGCATTTACGGTGGCCAGCAGTGTATATTCGTTGTGTGCGATATCTTTTTGGCATCAAGTATCGATACTACCCCACAGGTGTCTCAAAGTTGGCAGCAGCAATGCAATTTCCCGTCTGCTGCCGACAGTGGTCGTGCCGTAGCTGGCGGACCCAATGGTGCAGACCAGGTGAGCCACACCCCCAGTGATTCCACACCAAGAGCGGCCTCTGATGTAGGATGGTCGGTTGCAGCCGCTCACCCCATTTGCAACGAGGCACGGCACGGCACAGTCACAAGTGAGTCGCCACCACGATGCAGCCCAGTCGCGGCCCTGTCACTATCGCTCATGCTTCAGTTCCTTGTTGCTATTGTACTGTGTTGGTTAGACTCTGTTTCTTGCTGCATTTTTTGTAACGAGTCTTCGTATTCTAGGAGAAAGCTGCCAGTTAAGTAAAGCTTTGTTTACTGTACTTGCTTGTTCGCTAATCATTTCCGCTCCTGTCCACTTTCCCTACGACAAGAGCTTCTGCACCACTCGGTAACCCATCTCACCTTGCCGTTGTCTAGAAAGCCGTACACAACGATCTTGAGAACTGAAATAAGTTTAATTTGCGGTTAAAAGTCTTTGGACTGTAAACATTTGAATGTGAAATTAAGTGGTGATGTGCTTATTACAGTGCTCTGCGTGTTAGGCAAATACATTTCGAGCAAAAATGTTATTGAAGACATCAATAAAATGCTTTCAAAATGCCTCTCACTTGAAGTATATACTGAGCTAAATGTGTCATTCTCTACATGATTAAATTTTTGTACAGAACCTCTCTGACGCACCCAGACAATAATCATCATCACACTTTAAGGTACTGGATGGTTATAATTAAACTTTCCCTATTTAACACGTTACGTCACTGAAACTAATTACTGTAAGAGTACTAAACTTGGCAGCATTAATGTCCAGACTATAGGGTGCATGATTTCCATGTGTCACAACGCCACCGTCCAGTTGCAACTATGGCCACCAGATGCCGCGATCATTCGTCGTGATTCATAGTCCCACACGCCTGACCACTCGCAGTGCACTTGCTGACGTGTCAACATGACCTTGAACAAATTGAGCAGGGCATTATTTGTGAAGCTCTGTTATCAAAAAATGTTCAAATGTGTGTGAAATCTTATGGGGCTTAACTGCTAAGGTCATCAGTCCCTCAGGTTGCACACTACTTAACCTAAATTATATTAAGGACAAACACACACACCCATGCCCGAGGCAGAACTCGAACCTCCGCCGGGATCAGCCGCACAATCCATTACTGCAGCGCCTAAGACCGCTCGGCTAATCCCGCGCGGCTCTGTTATCAAACCCACAGTAATGCTGCAGCTGTAGTTCGAGAATATCGCTGGTTGAAAGGATTATGGAAGGGTCCTCGTTCTCCACCTACTGTGCGGAGAATGATGAATAAGTTTGAATCAACTGGAGAACTGGGCGTCGCTCCGGGAAGAGAGCGACACCGGTTGCATCACGGGTAGTTGATGAAATCGCTGTTGCTATCGAAGACAACAATGCGCGCAGTTCCCGATTGTCAGGCAGTTGAACATCCTATGGTCCACTGTACGGAAGGTGCTTCGAACCATTCTGAAATGGTATCCGTACAATATAATACAGCAGCTTGCTCCACATAGAAATGCCGAGTTTGAGGGTCTTCACCTCCAGTCACTGTGCATGAACTTCCTCTGCATTGTGAACATGTCACTGTATGGTGAGCTGTACGGCTACGTTCCTCATTGGCCCATCATTTTTTGAAGAGGTTGGCGCTCAAGGACTAAAAGACGTGCAGTGCGACTATCCAGAGTTACTGCAATATGCTTCGGCAGCATTGAACTCAACAGTTTTCATGTAAGATGGGGCCCCACCGCACATCGTTCGTGAAGTCACCTGCTTCTTCCAAACACGTCTGGAAACGATCGAATTATCAGCGGATACTTGGTGAGCACGATTACGTGATCCAAGGGCAGGGCTTACCAGGGGCACATTCACACATTCTGGTTTACATTTACAGACAGAGAGAAACAGAGACTCGTACACAAAAAACCTCAAGCCCCCAACATGAGATGTCTACCAAACGTCCATAAAGAAAATTATCCAGTCTGTCCAATAGTAAATTTCAGAGCAGCTCCTACATATCCACTAGCAAAACAAATGCAGTCACAGCTGACCCCGTATTATAAACTAGAAAATGAAAGAGCAATCAGGAATACCTTTCAACTGGTAAAACATACAATAGACATTAAAATACTGATGCCGGCCGAGCGGTTCTAGGAGCTACAGTCTGGAACCGCGCGACCGCTACGGTCGCAGGTTCGAATCCTGCCTCGGGCATGGATGTGTGTGATGTTCTTAGGTTAGTTAGGTTTAAGTAGTTCTAAGTTCTAGGGGACTGGTGACCTTAGACGTTAAGTCCCATAGTGCTCAGAGCCATTTGAACCATTTTGAAAATACTGATACAGCAACATTGCTCTCCTTCGACGTAGAAAGTATGTACAGTTGCATCCCTGTTAATGAAACCATAAAAATAATTGAAGAGAACCTGAAAACACACAACCAGCTACCACATTAACACACAGGTGAAACCATAAAATCATTACAGTTAATAACACAACAAAATTACTTTGAATTCAATCCAGAATACTACGTACAAGAAGAAGGTTTACCCATGGGTTCACCTATCTCAAGAACGTTAGCCAACATTTTCATGAATCAAAAATTAATATTTGAAGACATAATAACAAAGAAAGCTACAAGTCATCTACTGGTACACATACATGGATGACATACTATGCATAGTAGATGAACCTAAAAAACAGAATGCAGCAACTACACAAAGATGTAAATACTGTACACAAAAACATAAAGTTCACAATAGAAGAAGGACAAAGAAACACACTCAACTTTTTAGATATAACAGTAAGAAAAGACAATAATAAACACACATTTGACATATACAGAAAACCCAGAATAATTGACATTATCTTAAATGCAACTTCAAGACACCTACAGAACCACAAACAAGCAGCAATCAGATACATGTTAAACAGGTTGAACGGGATCCCCCTCAACACTTCTAATTACCAGAAAGAGTTAGCCTTAAAAAACAATTAACATTAAAAATGGACAAAAAGAAACAATGGTAGACAAACTAAACAAAAAAATAAAGAACAAATAATGAAAAAAAACTAACTAAACCACACTAACTCATACAACTTGCACTACAACAAAAAAAGTTATACAATGACCCACCATGACAAATTCACTCATAAAATGGGGAACATATTCACAAAACAAGGAATAAACATTGCTTACAAAAGTAAAAATTCCATACAAAAGCACATCCCAAAACTAAAATCAGAACCAGCAGATACCAACAATGTGGTACCTATCAGCTCAGTAGCAGACATTGTGAGAAGATATACACTGGAATGACTAGAGGGTCATTTGGCCCAAGATATAAAGAACACATCAGAGCATTCAAATACGGTACAAATCATTCAACATTTGCAGATCATCCAAACGAAGAACACTATGGACTAAGCAATATTGAGAACGATATGAATATCATAAAAATCCGTAAATACAGACACCTCCTCCCTTTCCAAGAAAATTTCCACATACAAAAGGCATTAACACAGAATAAACAGTTGTTCAATGACCATATAAATATTGGATACCAGCCTCTATATAGAATAATTGAGGAAATTACATGAAAAAAGTGCCTTTTCCATCCTTCACCCCCTCCCACAACCCCCCCCCCCTTTCTTTCACTTCTCGCTCCTCACCTTCTCCTCTAACTCACACTCCCTCCATCATACTGCTATATACTTCTGTTCACTTATGGATTCCCCATCTCATAAAAAAATTTCTCTCCATCGCTATTCCTTCTCTACTGTTACACAGTACATAAACACACAGCAACAAAATTAAATAGAATCACACATGTATGATAATCTAATGTTTTAAAAAATGTTGTAGATCAAAGGCAAAGTAGTGGAAAGGTTATGTTGGCAACACTACGAGACACAAGCAGCAACACACACTTTAAGTACAAAAACAAACAGAATACAGTGGTGCGCATAAAAGAGTGTTGTGAGAAAAGCATAGTGCTCCAGAACATCTAAAAATTAGACCAAAATTATCAGCGTGTAACACAGAAAAACAACAATGTGCTAGCAGACGGCGAGAAATCATCGGAAAAATCACCGTAAGTGCAAATCAACGCCGGCCGCTGTGGCCGAGTGGTTCTAGGCATCTCAGTCCGGAACCGCGCTGCTGCTACGGTCGTAGGTTCGAATCCTGCCTCGGGCATGGTTGTGTGTGATGTCCTTAGGTTAGTTAGGTTTAAGTAGTTCAAAGTCTAGGGGACTGATGACCTCAGATGTTAGGTCCCATAGTGCTTAGAGCCATTTGAACCATTTGAACAAATCATCCTATTCGTAACGAACAGTTTTTCGATCTAAAAAGCAAATCAAAATATAAGTAACTTAATTACAGGTCACTGATGATGATTTACCTCAATAAAGCGAAACGCGTCTGGTGAAAAAATGACGCATTTTTGTAGTTGCAACGACGGATCAAAAATACCCTCATGAATTATGAAGCAACTACGGACACTATGACCACACTAATGAAGAACTATAATATAGTTATAGAATTTTAGTAACGTAATTAGTATTCAAGTTTTTTGTGTTTCTTGATGTCACCTGTAGCTCCAAACAAAAGATTACCAAGTTGGTAACTCACAAACATTGTGACTAGTTGCGGAATTATTACACACAACCTTCGACGGAATGCCCATTAGCTCCTGTAAAACTACTTGCATCCCTTTTCAGAACAGAATGCTCTAGTGCATAAATACAGACGCACATCTGTCCAGTGCGGCGCTGTTACAGGTGCTGAGAGACGTGATTTTGTCTCCGCAGTATTGAAATGCTTTTCGAGTGTTCTCTCGGCTTCCGTCTGAAATATCGCGGCTCGTTTACATTCCGCTACACGCTTCCCCGGACGCGATCGCGTTCCAGCCGGTAATTATCCATCTCCCAGAGAGAACCAGTTCAAACGGAACGCCGCCACCAATTACGGCGGCCGGCGGAACCTCCCAGCTTCCTCTGTATTAGCGGTGCGGTCGCCGGACGCCGTACGTCAAACCGGTCCGATGCTGCAATCTTCGCAAATAGTAGCGCATACATTCATCTGACGCGCCCTATAAATTTTCTCCCCGTGATTTGTATCTACGAGTTTCCGCAAAATCTCGCCTTAAAAGAGGCGTTTTGGTCCATTCGAACTGCCAGGCAGAGGCAGGGCGATGAGAATCTCGTTGGGCGTGGCTGTTAGGTACCGTAAGCTGGGGTTCGGGAATACATCATCCACACAATTTCCAACATTGCAAGAGTCGACGTGTGCGAGAATTATCGCACAATCAGCTTAACAGCTCATGCGTCCAAGTAGCTGACAAGAATGATATACGAAAGAATACAGAAGAAGATTGAAGATATGTTGGACGATGATCAGGTCGGCTTAAGGAGAGGTAAAGGCACCAGAGAGGCAGTTATGATATTGCGGATGATAATGGAAGCAAGACAGAAGAAAAATCAAGATACGTTTATAGGACCTGTCGAATGGAAAAAGCTTTCGACGTTGTAAAATGGTGCAAAATGTTAGAAATCCTGAGCAGAATAGGGCTATGCAAAAGGAAAAGACGGGTAATATACAATATGTACAAGAACGAGGATGGAACAGTAAGAGTGAAAGACCAAGAACGAAGAGCCCTGTTAAAACCGTGTAAGACAGTTATGTTGTCTTTCGCCCCTGCTGTTCAGTCTATTCGTCGAAGAAGCAATGACGGAAATAAAAGAAAGGTTCAAGAGTGGTACTAAAATTCAAGGTGAAAGGATATCATTGATAAGATTTGCTGATGACATTGGTATCGTTAGAGAAAGTGAAGAAGAATCAGACGATTTGTTGAATGGAGTGAACAGTCTAACGACTATACAATATATATTGAGAGTAAATCGAAAGAAGACGAAAGTAATCAGAAGTAGAATAACTGAGAAAAGCTAGAAATTTAATATCAGAATTGGGGATCACGAAGTAGATGAAGTTAGGGAATTATGCTACCTAGGCAGCGAAAATAACCCATGACGGACGGACGAAGGAGGACATAAAAAGCCGACTAGCAAAGGCAAAAAGGGCATTCTTCGCCAAGAAAAATATACTAATATAAAACATTGATCTTGATTTGAGGAAGAACTTTCTGAGAATGTACGTTTGAAACACAGAACAGTATGGTAGTGAGACATGAAGAGTGGGGAAACTGGAGCAGCAGAGAAAAGAAACATTTGAGATGTGGTGCAACAGAAGATTGTTGAAAATTGGTTGGATTGATGAGATAAGGAATGAGGAAATTCTGCGCAGAATCGGCGAGGAAAGAAATATGTGGAAAAAACTAACAAGAAGAAGGGACAGAATGGTAGGGCATCTTTTAAGACATCAGGGAATAACTTGACAGGGAACCATCAAATTCAAAAGGTTGTCGGTGGAGAGGAATTCGCGAATTCGTAGCAGTATGCAATCGGAGTCTCCAGAGTACGTTGTGGAAGGACATAAGTTCGGTTAAGTAAAATTGCGTATGGAGCAATGGACTCGATATTGACCGTAAATATTTCAACAGGCGTTACATCCCAGAAGCTTCTGCCTGAAGGGTTTACGTCAGTTATGCTAAAACTAAGGTGTGCGTAATTTTGCATTCTAATGGTGTTAGGTAATGAGATGAAATACTGTTGACTGTGTGAAATAGAATACGGATCATATGCTTAACATTTCTGTATAATTGTGCACATTTTTGCGAAATATGCAGTTACTCTAGCCCGGGTCAAAGTAACCAAAAAATGAGGAAAAAAATGGCGTTAAACTCTGATTATGATCCTGAAAGTTTCTCTGATGTGCAGGATGATGTCCAGCTACACAAAATGTTAAAAGATAAATTAGCAGTTGTACAGTGGGCTACAGTTTTATACGACAAAGAAGAGTATCCCGGAGTTACAACTGTGGCGAGACATGACGGGGTTGAAGTATGGGTAACACAAAGTCTAACTACAAATGTCCAGAACGAAGACATAAACTATTTTATTCTTGGGAGGATTTGATAAGGATTATCCGACCAATATTACTAGCAAAGCGTGACTATTTTCAAGTACCAGAGCTACAGCTATTTGTGTAATAATCGTCGTACCCACACTGTACAGTGAGCTTAACATATGTTTTCTCTTCGTAAAAAATTACCGTAGTGTAACACGTGACTTGGCAGTGATTTAATTAATAGCTCAAATACTGGACACACGTGTATTTGCTCTAACAATTTCTGAACGAAGTTCATTTTCCGTTATTGCCTTCAAAATTTAGCGTTTTATTTATTCCTCATGTCCCTGTGTGATTACTCTGGAAAAGATTTTACATTGACCCAACATTGCACTGAGGTGAGTAAAGTCATGTGATAGCTCCTAATATCATGTCGGACGTCCTTTTTCCCGGCATCGTGCAACAGATATGAAAGTGTTGCAAGCCCTGGATTTTGAGCACATGCTAATCTTTCAATTATGTGCCGTAAATGTTCGATGGCATTCATGACGCGCGGTCTGGGTGGCCAAATCATTCGCTAGAATTGTCCAGAAGGTTTTTCAAAACAGTTGCAAACAATTCTGGCCCGGTGACATGACATCATTGTTTGGGAGCATGACGTTCATGAACGGCTGCTAATGGTCTACAAATAGCTGAACATAAACATTTCCAGTCAATGATCGGTTCAGTTGGACCATAGGATACAGTGCATTCCATGTAAACAGAGCCCACACCATTATGCAGCCACCAACAGCTTGCACAGTGCCTTGTTGACAATTTGGGTCCATGGGATCGTGGGATGAGTGTGGCACTCGAACTCTACCATCAGCTCTTAACATCTGAAATCTTGACTCATCTGATCAGGTCACGATTTTCCAGTCATCTAGGATCCAACCCATATGATTACGAGCCCAGGGGATGTGCTGCAGGGTGTGTCGTGCTGTTAGCAAAGGGACACGGTCGGTCGTCTGCCACCGTGGCCCAGTAATGCCACATTTCGCCACAGTGATCTCACGGACGAGTTCGTCGAAAGCCTCACATTGATTCCTGCGGTTATCTAACGCAGTGTTGCTTGTCTGTTAGCACTGACAACTTTACACAAACACCGCTGTCCTCTGTCATAAAGCGAAGGCCGTCGGCCACTGCGTTGATCGTAGTGAGAGGTAATACCTGAAATTTGGTATTCTCGGCACACTCTTGAAACTGTGGACCTCGGAATACTGAATTCCCTAACGATTTCCGCAGCAGTATGTCCCATGCTTATACCTCCAGCTACCGTTCCGCTTCCAGAGACTGGTAATTCCCGTCGCGCGGCTATAATTACGTAGGAAGCCTTTTTACATGCATCACCTGAGAATAAATGACAGCTCCGCCAATACACTATTCTTTTATACCTTCTATACGCGATATTACCTCCATCTGTGTATGTGCATACTGCTACCCCACGACTTTTGTCGCCTCAATGTATATTACGACTTTTTCATGAAGAAATGACCGAATGGGTAGACGTAGTCCCGAGTGCGGGTAGCAGTGTCACCACAGACACATATGTAAAGTATTTTGTTTAATGTATTTTTTTAAATTCATGGCACAAGTCTTTGACAATATTAGGAAAACGTATTTGAAATTTTCTCTTCGTCACTATCCTTTGTTTCCTCGCCAAACATAAAAACACCAAAAATTGGACCATATTGTGGACGTATTTGTTCTAGACACATGATATTGCTATCTGCGCCTTTATTTAAATGCCTCAGATTATATGAAAGACGGCCACAGACAAAGATGTTCCTACGATCCGTCCCGTTCACAGAGACTCCATTATTTGTTGACTGAAGAACTCATTGGGTTGTCCGCTACAGCATTTAAAATTTAACTAGCCACGGATGAGCTAGGCAGACAGAATTATTCGACCCCATCCCCCCCTCCACCATAAGAGCAAAGAGCACATTGATCGCTTTGAAGCGCTGTAGATGGTACAGAACTGGTAATTGGATGGTCACATGACCCTGCATCTATGAGGAAAGTTAAGATAGTGAAATGGTGTGTATGTGATACATACAACCAGCGCAGTATGACTATTGAATATGGAAACGTAACAGATTTGCAGAAAGGTTTGCCGCTCCTATGATTACAAGATTAATGAAGATACCTGATTTGGTAATGTGCTGACTCGGTCTGTCCAACATGTCCACAGGGACAGTGTACCACCCTCAGCAGTATTACGTGGAATAAGAGCAGTGGTCGTAAGAAGATCTCAACTAGCAGAGACAGGAGTCATTTTTTACGCATTGTCAATTATAGTCTGTTACCGATATGACAGGAATTTCTGCTATCAGTGAATGCCGGCCCATCTCTGGGCGAACACTGCAATGGACATCGCAAGACCATCACTCACAGCGACCAATAAACCTGCTTGTAGTCTACGGGCAAGACAATACAATATCTGTTTGGATGCATGTGGTGTGGTCCGACGAATCCCTATTTTGTTGGTTCCAAAAGATGGAAGATGTCAAGTGTACGGACGTCCCAGTGAGGCGTAGGACTCTTTGGAGGTTTTAGTTCAGGATAGAACTGGTTCGTGATTGTTTTTCTTTCGTACCTTAACTTGGGCCCTCTCATTCATGCCACAAAGGACGATCAAAAAGTATCCATTTGAGAGCGTTGCTGCAGAAAATATGCAACATAGCACCACTCCGATGTGCGTATGTATGCACAGACATATAGGCAGTGAAATAGTATGGTATTCATGTCTTTCCACCGTGACTGTGGTAAATGCGGAAACACGAACTACGACGACGTTATTACCAAAATGTGGTCAAACAGGACCAACGTGTCGTTATTCTTTTCTTGGCTGCCAAAGGACAAATACCGATAGACGTCTATCGGAGCGTGAGGAATGCGTGTGCAATTAAAGTGAAACGTCCGGGAAATCTGTGACGAGGCGCTGCTGCTTCATGATAACGTACGTCCCTATATCGAAAATGTCTTAACGCAGAATTTGCACCAACCCATGTGGGAGATGCGCGAGCATTCGTCTTAGTCCTGATCTCTCGCAATGCGATTGTCAAGCCACCGGTACCTTAGAAATATCTTGAGGGATCGACGATTCCTGCCGAAAGAGGATGTGCAGCAGCCAATTACGCACTTCCTCATGGAGCAGGATACGTTGTTCTACCAAACGTGTTTCTTCAATTTGGTGCGTCGGTGGGATAATTGCCTCAGAACCCACGGAAAATTTGCCTGATTGGCATACCGATACTGGACTACGTGGCTTTCGACTGGAAACTTTTTGATCACCTCTTGCATAATGGATAAGAACTACACTGCAGCGCCAGAGAAACTGGTATAGGCATGCGTATTCAAATACAGAGATATGTAAGCAGGCTGAATACGGCGATGCAGTAGGCAACGCCTATTCGAGTATAAGACAACAAATCACTGCTGCTACAATGACAAGTTGTCAAGATTTAAGTGAGTTTGAACGTGGTGTTATAGTTGGTGCACGAGCGATGGGACACAGCATCTCCAAGACACCGATGAAGTGGGGATTTTCCCGTACCACCATTTCACGAGTGCAGCGGGAATAATCTCCGATATCGCTGCGGCCGGGAGAAGATTCTGCAAGAACGGGACAAACGATGACTGAAGAGAATCGTTCAATGTGACAGAAGTGCAATGCTTCCGTAAATTGCTGCAGATTTCAATGCTGGGCAATCAACAAGTGCCAGCGTGCGAACCATTCAACCAAACATCATCGATACGGGCTTTCAGAGCCGAAGGTCTATTCTTGTACCCTTGATGACTGCGCGTCGCCTGAGCCCGTCAACACCGACATTTGACTGTTGATGAATGGAAATATGTTGTCTGGTTGGACGAGTCTCGTTTCAAATGGTACCGGATGGATGGACGTGTAGGGGTATGGAGATAACCTCACTAATCCATGGACCCTGCACATCAGCAGGGGACATTTCAAGCTGGTAGACGCTCTGTAATGATGTGGGGCGCGTGACGTCGAGTGATATGGAAGCCCTGATACTCCTAGATACGACTCTGACAGGTGAAACGTGCGTAAGCATCCTGTCTGATCACCTGCATCCATTCACGTCCATTGTGCATTCTGACAGACTCGTTCAATTCCAGCAGGCCAATGCGACACCCCATACCTCAAGAATTGCTACAGAGTGGCTCCAGGAACACTCTTCTGAGTTGAAACACTTCCGCTAGCCACCAAACTCCCCAGAAATGCACATTATTGAGCATGTCTGGGGTGCCTTGCAACATGCTTTTCTGAAGAGATCTCCACCCTCTCGTACTCATACGGATTTATGGACAGCCCTGCAGGATTCCTGGTGTCTGTTCCCTCCAGCAGTATTTCAGACGTTAGTCAAGTCCATGCCGTGTTGCGGAACTTCTGCGCGTTCGCAGGGCCCTACACGATATTAGGCAGGTGTACCACTTTCTTTGGCTCTTCGGTGTGGGATGTTTGTTTCAATATTCCCGGTAACAAAGTGTTGCCATTTCTTCTAAAACCTCGTGATGAATATGCTGTGTGCACTTGCGTCTTCCAATGCAGCAGGCTGTTAGCAGGGTGCACGCGAATGTTCCCGGTTTTACGAATACTCAGGCAACCTATTGGCACCTCTGTTGCCATCTGTATCACAAGATTTCATTCCTTAGAAAATGTCTAGCGCTATCTGGAACAGTACGTGAAACTTACCAGTCAGAATCCCCACAGTGTGTTACCTATACGGGATCTAATCGTTAATAAGTGGCTTCATCTGAATATGTGGTAAGTGAAGAAATTTGTGGACCCTCTTCCTCGCCGAAGTGAGATCACTATCAACTCTACAGGTGGTGTTATACGGTATTAATGTGATACCTCCTGTAGGTGAATAATTTTTTGTTCTTTTTTCTTGATCCCATCAGCTACATCAGTAATTTTTTTTATGGTACTTGGCACTTACAACTTCAGTTTTGCTGTACTGCATTTTTGCATTTTTGGAATGAGTAAGATCTGGTGCATGCAGATTTTTAGCTTTGTATTATACAAGGGTTGGTCATGAATATGGTAGTACTGCGACAAATTCATTTTTGAACATAAATGAAAATTGTAGCCAAACCTGCAGGTTGCGTTGTTGTATCTGACGACGAACGGCGCCTGTGCAACGACCTCAACACGTTTCAAGTGTCAGTAGTGGTCAGAACAGTGTTCTGTTCAGTTGTGACTGAATTATGTCGGAGCTAAGTGGATTCGATCGTGGGCAACCTGATCGTGCTCTTGTGGTGAGTGCTTCCGTAACAAAGGGAGCCGATGATTTACACTGCATATAAGGAAGCGGAAAAACATCATCCGCTAAGTACTGCGCGTGTGTTGTATGATCGTGACAGATAGCCATTGACGAGGGTTGTGACGAAAAATAAGAGGAGGAGAGCTACGAAAGTCACTGCACACTGTAGCTGGAAAACGTGATGTCAAAGCCATAAAGCGTGGACTATGCAACACTGGAAGAACGTAATTTGGTCAGATTAGTCTTGTTTCACATTGTTTCCAACTTTGGGCAGAGTTTACTTCCTGAGAGTGAAATATGGCGTAGCTTCGGTGGTGATTTGGGCAGTCGTATCATGGTATGCCATGGGCCCCACGGTTACTGTGCAAGGTCCCGTTCCTGCCAAGGATTATGTCGCCATTTTGGCTTATCAGATCCATCCCACTGTACAATCTTTATTGCACAATGGTGATACTGTGTTCAAAGAAGACAGAGCTGCTGCTCACACAGCTCGCACCGTCCAGCACTGTTTATGACCACGAGGATGTCGCACCTCCACTGCCCACCACAGTCACGAGATCTCAATATTACACTACTGGCCATTAAAATTGCTACACCAAGAAGAAACGCAGATGATAAACGGATATTCATTGGACAAAGACAAATACACTCCTGGAAATTGAAATAAGAACACCGTGAATTCATTGTCCCAGGAAGGGGAAACTTTATTGACACATTCCTGGGGTCAGATACATCACATGATCACACTGACAGAACCACAGGCACATAGACACAGGCAACAGAGCATGCACAATGTCGGCACTAGTACAGTGTATATCCACCTTTCGCAGCAATGCAGGCTGCTATTCTCCCATGGAGACGATCGTAGAGATGCTGGATGTAGTCCTGTGGAACGGCTTGCCATGCCATTTCCACCTGGCGCCTCAGTTGGACCAGCGTTCGTGCTGGACGTGCAGACCGCATGAGACGACGCTTCATCCAGTCCCAAACATGCTCAATGGGGGACAGATCCGGAGATCTTGCTGGCCAGGGTAGTTGACTTACACCTTCTAGAGCACGTTGGGTGGCACGGGATACATGCGGACGTGCATTGTCCTGTTGGAACAGCAAGTTCCCTTGCCGGTCTAGGAATGGTAGAACGATGGGTTCGATGACGGTTTGGATGTACCGTGCACTATTCAGTGTCCCCTCGACGATCACCAGTGGTGTACGGCCAGTGTAGGAGATCGCTCCCCACACCATGATGCCGGGTGTTGGCCCTGTGTGCCTCGGTCGTATGCATTCCTGATTGTGGCGCTCACCTGCACGGCGCCAAACACGCACACGACCATCATTGGCACCAAGGCAGAAGCGACTCTCATCGCTGAAGACGGCTCGTCTCCATTCGTCCCTCCATTCACGCCTGTCGCGACACCACTGGAGGGGGGCTGCACGATGATGGGGCGTGACCGGAAGACGGCCTAACGGTGTGCGGGACCGTAGCCCAGCTTCATGGAGACGGTTGCGAATGGTCCTCGCCGATACCCCAGGAGCAACAGTGTCCCTAATTTGCTGGGAAGTGGCGGTGCGGTCCCCAACGGCACTGCGTAGGATCCTACGGTCTTGGCGTGCATCCGTGCGTCGCTGCGGTCCGGTCCCAGGTCGACGGGCACGTGCACCTTCCGCCGACCACTGGCGACAACATCGATGTACTGTGGAGACCTCACGCCCCACGTGTTGAGCAATTCGGCGGTACGTCCACCCGGCCTCCCGCATGCCCACTATACGCCCTCGCTCAAAGTCCGTCAACTGCACATACGGTTCACGTCCACGCTGTCGCGGCATGCTACCAGTGTTAAAGACTGCGATGGAGCTCCGTATGCCACGGCAAACTGGCTGACACTGACGGCGGCGGTGCACAAATGCTGCGCAGCTAGCGCCATTCGACGGCCAACACCGCGGTTCCTGGTGTGTCCGCTGTGCCGTGCGTGTGATCATTGCTTGTACAGCTCTCTCGCAGTGTCCGGAGCAAGTATGGTGGGTCTGACACACCGGTGTCAATGTGTTCTTTTTTCCATTTCCAGGAGTGTATATTCTACTAGAACTGCCATGCGATTACATTTTCACGCAATTTGGATGCATAGATCCTGAGAAATCAGTACCCAGAACAACCTCCCCTGGCCGTAATAACGGTCTTGATACGCCTGGGCATTGAGTCAAACAGAGCTTGGATGGCGTGTACAGGTACGGCTGCCCATGCAGCTTCAACACGATACCACAGTTCATCAAGAGTAGTGACTGGCGTATTGTGACGAGCCAGTTGCTCGGCCACCATTGACCAGACATTTTCAATTGGTGAGAGATCTGGAGAATGTGCTGGCCAGAAAAGCAGTCGAACATTTTCTGTGTCCAGAAAGGCCCGTACACGACGTGCAACATGTGGTCGTGCATTATCCTGCTGAAATGTAGGGTTTCACAGGAATCGAATGAAGGGTAGAGCCACGGGTCGTGACACATCTGAAATACAGCGGCCACTGTTCAAAGTGCCGTCAATGCGTATAACATGTGACCGAGACGTGTAACCAATGGCACCCCATACCATCACGCCGGGTAATACGCCAGTATGGCGATAACGAATATACGCTTCCAATGTGCGTTCACCGCGATGCCGCCAAACACAGATGCGACCATCATGATGCTGTAAACAGAACCTGGATTCATCCGAAAAAATGACGTTTTGCCATTCGTGCATCCAGGTTCGTCGTTGAGTACATCATCGCAGGCGCTCCTGTCTGTGATGCAGCGTCAACGGTAACCGCAGCCATGGTCTCCGAGCTGATAGTCCATTCTGCTGCAAACGTCGTCGAACTATTCGTGCAGATGGTTGTTGTCTTGCAAACGTCCCAATCTCTTAACTCAGGGATCGAGATGTGGTTGCACGATCCGTTACAGCCATGCGGATATGATGCCTGTCATCTAGACTGCTAGAGATACGAGGCTGTTGGGATCCAGCACGGCGTTCGGTATTACACTCCTGAACCCACCGATTCCATATTCTGCTAACAGTCATTGGATTTCGACCAACGCGAGCAGCTATGTCGCGATAAGATAAACCGCAATCGCGATAGGCTACAATCAGACCTTTATCAATGTCGGAAACGTGATGGTACGCATTTCTCTTCCTTACACGAGGCATCACAACAACGTTTCACCAGGCAACGCCGGTCAACTGATATTTGTGTATGAGAAATCGTTTGGAAACTTTCCTCATGTCAGCACGTTGTAGGTGTCGCCACCGGTGCCAGCCTTGTGTGAATGCTCTGAAAAGCTAATCATTTGCATATCACAGCATCTTCTTGCTGTTGGTTATATTTCGCGTCTGTAGCACGTCATCTTCATGATGTAGCAATTTTAATGGCCAGTAGTGTATATAGGCTTCGTGGCCTACTTTGATGAGAAGGATGCGTGAAGGCTATCCATCTCCATCAGCCTTAACTGAACTCACCAATGTTTTGCTGCAAGAATGGTATAAGATGTGTTGTGGGTTGGCAAGAGAGCCAACCCGGTACTACTAGAGGAAGCCGAAAGGCACGCGTTTTAGCTCACGCAGGCTGGCGTGAGGTCTGGAACAGGACAAGGAAATTAGACTTAGAAAAAACTGACGTAGCTGGTGGAATACTTAACTTTAATCCATAAATGGTGAACGTCGCTCTTGATGGTACATGTTTTACACTATCAACAGTAACTGGTAATGGCGCCTTGCTAGGTCGTAGCAAATGACGTAGCTGAAGGCTATGCTAACTATCGTCTCGGCAAATGAGAGCGTAATTTGTCAGTGAACCATCGCTAGCAAAGTCCGCTGTACAACTGGGTCGAGTGCTAGGAAGTGTCTCTAGACCTGCCGTGTGGCGGCGCTCGGTCTGCAATCACTGATAGTGGCGACACGCGGGTCCGACGTATACTAAGGGACCGCGGCCGATTTAAAGGCTACCACCTAGCAAGTGTGGTGTCTGGCGGTGACACCACAAGATGTCCTTGAAGACCAGTCAACACCTGTACTTATCTGTTCCAAGGAGAGTGGAAACAACTTTTTTATGCCAACGGTCTTCCTGTATCATATTAGGCAAGATACTGAATTGTGTTTGTGGCGCTTCCACATTTTCGTCCAAAATGTAAAACTCTTTGATTTAATCATATTGGGGTTGAAGCTCTTTCTTCCGTGTTTGCTTTAACAATACATATGTTTTTGGATAGGGTCCGCCTTTAGCTAAACACAATTATGTTTTTTAACCCAAACATATTTCACTGTGAAACGTCCCCTTAGAAAAATTAATGAATGGCTATGCTGATAAACCTCTTACGTTATTTGTTTTTCAAACAGCTGAGCAAAACTGAACGTACTCAGAAATTACTCTCTTTACTTATTCTGATAAACACTAAACTGACACACAATATTTTTAGCGCAACGAAATCTGACTTTCAATAATCCCTACAAAAGAATGGCCCTGACTAACAATAACCTATACCTTCCGTGAATCACTTACCTCACAGAAACCTTCGTTACTCGAACTACTGCAATACAGCGGGCTCCAATACTGCCAGCTAAATAAAAGATTCTAACTACTGAAGTCACTAACTACTGATTGGCATAGTTAGCAAATGAAAGATTTTGATAGAGAACAAACAATGTATTTACCTTAATAGTGTTTAAAAGTCATAATATATATATCAGTTCATGACATACAGCCTTACAAACTTACTCTTTCTGGCGGACACAAGTCCAGATCATCCGCTCTCAAAACTCCGCCATCTCACTCCCCACATCCACCACTGCTGCCGGCTTACCTCCAACCTCCAACTGCGCAACGCTACGCGCTGTTAACAGCCAACCGCCCAACACTACAATACCAAATTCCAACAATGCAAACCAGTCACAGACTGCACACAGCACAGTCAGTGATTTTCATACTGAGCTCTACGTGACGTTACCAACATAAAAACCTAAACAGCCTACTTACAACTGCAGTTGCAGCATCTTCAGTGGGCTTTTATTTTTCGTCTGTTAAAGAATGTTTCTTACTGTTTGTATACATATTACTACTAGGTTTTAGATCGTAATTACAGATATCTGAAAAAACTCGTAAATTATGAATTCATACCTTTTTACTACATGGTGTGGTTTTTCTAATGTGTTGTGTTTCTACACTGACTGTTTTGTTCCACAGTTTGTCATCTGTGACCACCTTAAAGTAGATAAATTGTTTAAGCCAAAATTACGATTTGAAAAATTGTTATTTGTATGCCTGAAATTATTTAATTCTGTGTGTGTGGGGGGGCAGAGAACAGAGTACCATTACAGAGAGCTGTGTATTCATTTATCACTTGTTTGGCTTCCACTATAACTTTTTGATAATTTTCTTCAATTATTAGTTTTTGTGGGGGCTGTTGCTGAGAATTTTCTAATCCGTATTGATGTTTGTTTGGCTATGTTTCTTGTCCATGAGGTTTGATTTCAACTGTGGTTAGTATTAGTATGCTAAATATATTCTGAGGTGTAATCAGGATTATTTCACGAACGTTCGATTGCTTTTTCCTGCTTCTTTGTAGGATCAGATACTCTACGATCTACGCTGAATGGAGCAGGATCTTAAAACAAGATGAAGAGATTGAATGAATAAAAATCCTAGTCCGTACATTCGGGTTTTGATTTTTTACAAATAAGGCGAAATTCAGAATGCTTCCTTGAATGTAGCACGAAGACTCTGATTTCCCATCCTCATCCACTGAGCTAGTGCTTCGTTCCTCCATCTGTAACGACCACACATTTTGTGGAAAGTACGCAGCTTCGAGGAGTCGCATTTAGTTAAGAAACTGGTAAATGTGCTATTCGTGTCGCAATGCCATGCACAAAGTAATAAAAAGCCGCACATATAATAATACAAAACAACGACATAAAAGATTTTAAGTTTGCAGATGTCGATCGCAATAATCACTTTCGGTAACATGATTTAGCGTAGTTTAGTTAAGTACGGTGCAGAACAACATTGGACGTAATTAGTATAATAGAATTATTCCTCTGTGGGGTTTGTCTTATCTACGTGGTCACAAATCACCAGAGACATGAGATGTTTATCGCACAACAAATTATATGAAATCGCTGCGAGGCGCTACAACTAGGACGCCCACGTCAGTCATAAATAAGCACTGGAACTATCGCGAAGACAGTATATCTCGCCGACGTCTCGAAGGTAACGATTGTGGGAGTGGTTCTCTGCTCTAGAAATGGGGTCATCGTGTTTGCTGTGTATTTAAGATCATCGTGTTTCGAAATGAGAAATTTAATTTACTAGTGCGAGACGTTCGTACTGCTCCGACCAGGCTGTATTTGTTCGTAGGTGATGTCTGTCACACAAAAATACGTTTGTTCATCTGAGCCAGAACCCTTACACTGGTCTTATATTATGGCAGGATTCACTGGCTCCGTAACTGCAATGTGATGATTCCTATGTATTCTTCAGGTCGCGATAGGGGTAAATAGGATCTGCATAATACTAGATGCTCTTGTGTGCAATATTCGGATTTCAAAAACATTTTCTACAGCAATCACGCAGTGGAATTATACATAGCACTTTAAGGAAAAATTAGAACAGAAATATTTGCTGAATATGTTCTCTGAATGAGAAGTACATTTTTATTATAACTCACAGTCAGAGATTTTGCCTGTACCTACTTCCCCTAATGAATTTATTCACATTCCAAATCATTACTGAAAGCCCTTGAATTCAGCTGTTGACCGTCACAGTTAAGGTATACATATCACGCATATGAGACGTATACTAAGAAATAAACGCTACAGGAACTTAACAGCTTTTGCTAATTTACTTCTATCAGTACGTTGTGAAAGATGGTAGGTTTGGAGTCGATCCCGTACGATACGCATCTTAACAGCACCTGATCTTCTGTTCAGCAAAAAGTAAAGCAAGGCCAAATTAATTAGAAAAACCATTTATTGGCTGTTTTAGTTCCCCACAAACCTGCTTCACTTTACCACGTAATCTCAGTTCTCATCTGAGCACCTTTTTGTAACAGTACACTACATTCTTCAACCTCTCTGCAAAGAGCATCACCGCCTGGGAATCGAAACCGTTGACAACGTTAGTCTTCAAATCCTCGTCTTTTCCAAAACAAGGTCTTCCTTAAAGTGTAAGAAGAAATAACAGCCGCTGGTTGTGGGGTCCAGTCTGTCCATTCTGTTGTGTGGTGGTTGAAAAGTTCATGTCGTAAATGCTGACTTGTATCCTTGGTACATGCTGTGGTGTATGGAAGCATGCTATATGGATGATTTGTGATATCTGAAGCTTTTCAGTGATAATCTTGTAAGAACGGAGCTGTCGCTAGAATCAACGAACGCGAATGTAGTTGGCAGTTACCGTTCGTGGAGTCTAGCGACAGCTCCGTTCACAGCCTCCATCTACCGTCATGGTGTCAGGTCTGAAGATGGTCTAAAACAGACCGAGACCGGTAACCTCATAAAATAAGAACTTTCTTGCAGTTTTGACTGTTCATGTTCATTTTTAAGTAATAAAAAACCCACTATGCTCCAAGAGAATTGTTCTCAAGAATTACTAAAACCCAATTCATAAATTAATCAGAAGTTTGAAGTTGTTGTATACATGGGAATTGAATACTTTAAGGACTCGTGGGTGAGGTCACTGGGCTTCGAGACATTACTCCGCATCTTAAAATTGTTATGTCGAAAGCAAGCTAAACTTTGACGTTCCTTCCCTCCTCCAGATCCAATTTCAAGCTCTGACGATACGCAGTTGCAGAATGAGCAGAGGGGTCAATTCTCGTTTTACTTCAAATAGTGATTAATTCTCCATGTTTCGATTCCAATTGGGCCCCTTTCAATCAGCTAGCCGACTCACACAGATTATGAAGGTATCTACAGTTCATCCCAAACGTACCCCACAACACTTTTTCAGAGATGCATACTACATCTACGTGTGCTGTACATCTACATAGATACTTCGCGAGTCAGCGTAAGGTGCGTGGCGAAGGGCACCCTATACCACTACTTGTCATTTGCCCTCCTGTTCCACTCGCAAATAGAGCGAAAGAAAAAGGACTGTCTGTACGCCTCTGTATGAGCCCTAGTTTCTCCTATCTTATCTTCACGGTCCTTTCGCGCGATGTATGTTGGCGGGAACAGAACCGTTCGGCCGTCAGCTTCAAATGCTGGTTCTCTAAATTTTCTCAACAGTCGTTCCGGAAAAGAAGTCCGACTTCCCTCTAGGGATTCCCATTTGAGTTCCTGAAGCTTCTCCGTAACTCTTAAGTTTTGTTCGAACCTACCGACAACACATTTAGCAGTCCTCCTCTGAATTGCTTCGATGTATTCCTTCAATCCGACCTGGTAGGGATCCAAAACACTCGAACAGTACTCAAGAATAGGTAGCACCAGCGACCCTTACAGGTGAAACACTCTTTCCTAAAATTCTCCCAATAAACCGAAGTCAACCACAGTTTTCACATACTCCTTCCAACTCATATTGCTTGTATGTGTGTGTGTGTGTGTGTGTGTGTGTGTGTGTGTGTGTGTGTGTGTGTGTGTGTGCGCGCGCGCGCGAAATCTCGTCGCGATTGAAAGTCAAATCTGCGCAGCCAAAGGCTAATGTACTCAACTTGGAATGTTCAGGCACATATCTTGATACTCCTCTGGCTACAGCAGTGCTGTTATGCTATGAAGTAGTTTTCCTAATACTTCAACTATACGGGAAAGAAAATCAATGGAGGTGCCGTCAGAGGAGGAGAGTGGATGTCATAGCTTTCTTGCGGAAGGAGAAAGTGTGTCATCATCTTAGCATTTTGTTTTTTACTTCTGAAGAGCCCCTCTGGCCATGGATAAAAAGGATATGATTGAAGGTTCACACCAACTAACATCGTGGGCAAATCAGTAACCGACGATTACTCTTCACTCTGTTCCTTTCAACTTGTACTAGGATGTGCATCACAGAATCAGATTTAATCCGTCCTCCATGTCCGTGTTAGAATAAAAAAAGAAGCAGAAAAGATTTAAAGAGAGAAAATTGTATGGAAAATTCTACCAAACTATAACACGTACTGGCCCCACGCATAGTTCCAAGTTGAGGAAACAAAAGACATCAACGAAACTAGAAGGATATATGAATTATTAATGTGAATCCCAACGACTAGTGATATTCTGAGTCGATCTATGGTCGCGTAGCAAGTAAAAGAAAATGCGAACACAGAAACACAGAAGTTTATAGAAATCTTAGTTGGGACACAGCTTGTCATCAAAATATAGGTGCACAGAGTGGAAAATTAGACTGTAGAACATCACTTGCAAATAAGAACAAGCTACCACTATTTGCAAGCGATGCTTACTGAAAAAAACAATCGACATATAATTTCGACAAATTTTTGGTTCACCATACAGAAAATGTGCGCTCATGGTCACAAAACCATTGTAAAATAGTTATTTTCATATTACCTAACATGAAACGAGCAACGGCTTTGCCGCAGTGGATACACCAGTTCCCGTTATATCACCGAAGTTAAGCGCTGTCGGACGTGGCCGGCACACGGATGGCTGACCATCCGAGCCGCCATGCCCTGTTACCATTTTTCGGGGTGCCCTCAGCCTCGTGATGCCAAATGAGGAGCTACTCGATCGAATAGTAGTATCTCTGGTCAAAGAAAACCGTCTTAACGACCGGGAGAGCGGTGTGCTGATCACAGCCCCTCCTGTTCGCATCCTCAGCTGAAGAAGACTCGGCGGTCGGATGGTCCCGATGGGCCACCTTTGGCCTGAAGACGAAGTGCTTTGCTCTAACACACAGCGAGGAGTCGTAAATACCGCACGGATGTAGATGGATACTGGAGATAGCGTATCTCAATCGGCCCCAGTTTAACCACTCTTCATACATGTCTCTGCCTACTGCCGGGTTCCAGAGCCGAGCGCCTGTAACTCACAAGGGAACCTCCCCATCGCACCCCCCTCAGATTTAGTTATAAGTTGGCACAGGGATAGGCCTTGAAAAACTGAACGCAGATCAATCGAGAAAACAGGAAGAAGTTGTGTGGAACTATGAAAAAAATAAGCAAAATAGAGAAACTGAGTAGGCCATGCGCAAGGTTGGCAACATCTAGGAGAGAGTGAGCTTGCGAGGGCCATGGTCCCGTGGTTAGCGTGAGCAACTGCGGAACGAGAGGTCTTTGGTTGAAATCTTCTCTCGAGTGAAAAGTTCAATTTTTTATTTTCAGACAATTATTAAAGTTCAGGCACTTACACATAATCAACTTCGCTCTTCAAAATTCCAGGACATGTTTAGATTTGCTTGGACATATGCCGGATTTGACGGTCTACACACGGAAACATTTGAAAACGTAAAAAACATATATTTTGACAGAGCACAGGGAAAACTGTGCGACTGTGAAACTATTGCATTCATTTGTTGCAGTTTATGTGACAAACTCTTATGTTTTCATCACTTTTTTGGGAGTGATTATCACATCCACAAGAAAACCTAAATCGGGCAAGGTAGAAGAATCTTTTTACCCATTCGCCAAGTGTGCAAGTTAGGTGTGTCGACAACATATTCCTGTCATGTGACGCACATGCCGTCACCAGTGTCGTATAGAATATATCAGACGTGTTTTCCTGTGGAGGAATCGGTTGACCTACGACATTGCGATCAAATGTTTTCGGTTCCTATTGGAGAGGCACGTCCTTTCGTCTACTAATCGCACGGTTTTGCGGTGCGGTCGCAAAACACAGACACTAAACTTATTACAGTGAACAGAGACGTCAACGAATGAACGGACAGATCGTAACTTTGCGAAAATAAAAAAAGTAAAATTTTCACTGGAGGGAGGACTCGAAGCAAGGACCTCTCGTTCCGCAGCTGCTCACTCTAACCACGGGACCACTGCGCTCCTTAGCTCACTTTATCCTTGATGTTGTATATCTTACACATGGACTACTCAGTTTGTATATCTTGCTTATTTTTTCATAGTTTCACACAACTTCTTCCTGTTTTCTCGATTGATCTGTGTTCAGTTTTTCAAGGCCTATCCACTGCGTCAATTTATAACTAAATCTGAGGGGAGTGCGATGGGGAGGTTCCCTTGTCAGGAGTGTGCACTTTCTTTATGTTCACTGGAAATCGTGACCTGACATCACATCATCTCAAGATCCCCTACAAAGTACCCTCGTTGAATTTACTCGCAAGAGGGCCAGCCATATCGATACCTTGGAACGGAGTTGGTATAGACGGCTCTTGTCATCGTTATATTGAAACCAATATCTCGATCAGCTAATAAATGACAGCATCCCCTTGCAGACGAGTTCTCGAATACGGTTTAATCTATATTTATCTGAACTGAAGTATTTACTGTAAAGTTTTCTTTCTTACAATTGTGTATCCCGCGGAGAGTCTGGTTGCACCGACAAATGTGTGGTATCAAGACATGATGTTTCACAGGATAGTTGTTTTAAGAATGCAACAGAGTTTGCCATGGAAGTTTTTAAAAGTTAGCATGCTTATTGGTTGTTAGATATGAAATTCGATAGTTGATGGAGGAAGAAAAAGAGGTCATTAGAGTCGTAGCACAAGTACGGATTGGAGAAGGAAATCGGTCGTGCCTTTTCCAAGGGACATCCCGACTGAGGAATCAAGGGAAACCTAAATGAGGATGGCCGGACAAGGGTTTGAAACGTCGTCATTCCGAATGCGAGTCCAGTGAGCCAATCACTGTGTCACCTCGTTCGGAGGCGAATAACCAGTGAAACGCCTGGTTAAATCCGCAGGACAGAACAGGTAGTTGGAATTATGGAAAGGGGCCAAAAATGATCGGTTGTCAGTTACACTCGAACACATATTACTTTATTTAGTTGCCCAAACATTACAGCCCAAATTTCTGAGCTTAACTATGGACTGAATATGTCACACAACCTTATAGCTTAAGGGCACAACCTCTTTAATTTTTAAAATGGCTGGAGGCCCATGATTTAAAACGCAACCACAACAAATTTTCAAAAGGCAGAAGGCGCAAGATTTTATCCTTAAATAATATTTAAAATGAGGCTGAAGGCCCAAACAATTTAACACTTCACAAGTAAGAAATTTTAATTTTAAAACGGCTGAAGGTCCATGATTTAAAAACATAACTACAATAAATTTTCGAAGGCAGAAGGCCCAATGCTTTATCCTTAAATAATTTTAAAGAGGGAGGCTGAAGGCCCAAACAATCTAAGACTTAACAAGTAAGGAATTTTACCTGTAAAACGGCTGAAGGCCATGCCATCTAAGACTTAACAAGTAAGGAATTTTAATTTTAAGACGGCTGAAAGCCCATGAATGAAAAACAACTACAATGAATTTTCAAAAGGCAGAAGGCCCAAAGCTTTATCCAAAAACAATATATTAAATGAGGCTGAGGCCCCAATCAGTCTAAGATTTAACAAGTAAGGAATTTAAATTTTTAGATGGCTGAAGGCCCATGATTTAAAAACACAACTACAATAAATTTTCAAAGGCAGAAAGCACAAAGCTTTACCCAGAAAAAAAATTTTAAATGAGGCTGAAGGCTCAAACAATGCAATACTTAACAAGTAAGAAATTTTCAATTTTAAAACGACTGAAGGCCCATTATTTAAAAGCCAACTAAAAGCATACAAATAAAAACCATCAGCTATGAGCCATTAAAATACACAATCAAACACCAATAAGAAAAGGCAGTACAGCCAGCGGTGCTCAGAAGTTTCTGGGGATCGGTCTGCCCTTGAAATTTTAACGTTCGGTTAGGGATAAACAGGTAGTCGGCTTAACTATATCCGATCAGCCGGCAACCGAACCAAGAGACAGTCAACAGGCCCACCAACAAGACGACTTGCCTTCCACCCGACCAATACACAAGGAACTCCAGAGCCAGAACGTAGAAGGCGTAGCCGCCCACAACCAGGAATGCATAAGCTGTCAAAACTACACACACGTGTTGGACAGCGACAACACGGTGAGGAAAGGACACTGCCTGAATTTTACGTCAGCGGCCATTGCAGGTACCTGGAATGCTAACGGCCACAAGGTAGAAAATTCTGCTGGTGCACTTGGACTTCAAAAACCAAAATACAGTGAAACTCCACCGGATGGTGGCCAAACTTTCGCCAACTCGAACACTTGCTGTTGCTCATGGGAACACCGCCAACAGCCAACCATGAAAACCAACGGCACAATGTGAACAGACTGGCTTCGGTAATTAAATCCCCACTGAACTTTGATGTCCTGGGTCGGTGGGCCATGAACCTCCTAGCAATCGGAACAGCTACCACACACTTCGACACTGCGTAGAGAGCGCCAGCGGGCCCGTCCCACTGTGCCGCGCAAAGATTTCCTGGCTGATCCACACCAACCGATCGACTGCCGCACAGCGGCTAGCCGGAAACTATAAGCACCGGACCAAAGATAGTACAAGGTGCGAATATCGATACACACCGCTGCTGCCACACGTAGAAAGAGGAAGAACCACGGCATAACTGCAATAAGCGAGGGAAACCGAACACTTAGAAACAGTCAAGGTTTAAATGAACGCATAAGCTGGGGCCAGCACGGCTCAACCAGTATTCTGAGAGAGCAGTATCTTAATATGTAACTCGCGACAAGAGTTTCCGCTTTGACCAACGTTTTCTAATACACACTGACGAAAAAAAAAATGGAGCACCAAGAAAGAATTGTGCGACATAAAAGGAAGTTGGTAGGCCTGTTTTGGCTATTCAAATTTAGCAACAGTCGCATAAGAGTGGTGCTAGTAGTGCCAAAATGAGGATGCAAATCGGGTTTGCTTTAAATACACGCTATAACGGTCGTGAGCGTTAGTTACCGTCGACACTAGACGTAGTGAGTTGATGTCAGACAAGAATGCCTTTAAGGCGACAGGGACGCTATTACCAAGTCCTCACTGAGTTTGAACGAAGTCGTGCAATAGGGCTACGAGAAGATGGCGGTTCCTTCTGTCATACTGCAGAAAGAGCACATTGTACATGGTTGCTGGCACCTGTGGTCCCGTGAATGTACGGTCGCAAGAAGACCGGACTCGAGACGGCTACGTGACACTACCGAGAAAGAACGTGTCGGCGTATGGCTCTGGCGCTTCATATTGTACCTGCTGCAGCAGTTTTACTAGTAGTTGGCGCCCACTGACCCAACGAACTGTCAAAAATCGATTACTTCAAGGGAAGCTGAGAGCCAGACACCCTGCAGCGTGCATTCATTCCACAGACCCCAAACCACCACCACCACCTGCGACTTTATAGTGTCAAGCGAAGGCTCTTGTAGGGCAGGGTGGAGGTCTGTTGCGTTTTCTGAAGAATGCTGGCTCTGCCTCGGTGGCAGTGATGGCCATTTGTCGGTTAGGAGGAGGCCGGTTGATGGCCTCCAACTAACATACCTGAATGCGAGACGCACTGGGGCAACGGCCTTGCCGCAGTGGTAACACCGGTTCCCGTCGGATCACCGAAGTCAAGCGCTGTTGGGCTGGGCTAGCACTTGGGCGGGTGACCATCCGGTCTGCCGAGCGCTGTTGGCAAGCGGGGTGCACTCAGCCCTTGTGAGGCAAACTGAGCTACTTCATTGAGAAGTAGCGGCTCTGGTCTCGGAAACTGACATACGGCCGGGAGAGCGGTGTGCTGAACACATGCCCCTCCATATCCGCATCCAGTGACGCCTGTGGGCTGAGGATGACACGGCGGCCGGTCGGTACCTTTGAGCCTTCATGGTCTGTTCGGGAGGAGACCAATTGGACCTACACTTGGGCTGCAATCTGCTATGATAGCAGGGGCACTCTCATGGTCATCCCACGAACACTCGCAGCAAATTTGTAGGTCAATCTGGTGATTCGACCAGCTTTCCAGCGGGTGTATTACAACAGGATAACTTTCAGCCACATACCGCTTTTGTAATCCAATATGCTCTACGGAGTGTCGACAGGTTGCCTTAGCCTGCTCGTCACCCGATCAGTCTCCAATAGAACAAAATATGGGACCCCTCCAGCATCATCTATAAACAGCATTGACCGTCCTGTATTGAATGGCCAAGAGCAGCAGGCATGAAACTCGATCCCACAAGCTGGCATCCGGCACCTGCGCAACACAATATATGCACGTTTGTTTGCTTGCATTCAACATACTGGTGGTTATACATTTTATTACCTCGGGGTAACATTAACTTATGATTTTATAATGTTAATCACTAAAATATGTTACATAGAGAAATGTATTCCCGAAATTTCATTTCTCTACATTAGTTATTTTCTGGTGTTGCGATTTTTTTTCCGTCAGTGTATTGTGCTTTTTACCTTGATATTGTTACGCTACCTGTACAGTAGTAAGTAAAAGTCATAAAACAGAGACGATTATTAACTATTTCGTGTGAAACTGGGCACTAAAGATAGAAATGGGTGTCATTTCTTATAAAAGCTTAATCAAAAATGTCACACGTGTTGTCGGGGAACAGTCAGAAAACTAAATGCTTCCTGTCAAATTGATATTATTTATTCTACTGCTATGGAGGCGAGCAAACTAAATGATTCACATTGTAAAAAAAAAAAAAAAAATGTTCAAATGTGTGTCAGATCTTATGGTACTTAACTGCTGAGGTCATCAGTCCCTAAGCTTACACACTACGTAACCTAAAGTATCTTAAGGACCAACACACACACCCATGCCCGAGGGAGGACTCTAACCTCCGCTGGGATCAGCCGCTCACATTGCAGCGGGAGCAGGAAGCTTGTAAACAGAAGGACATGCCAATACAATGTCTCAAATTGTTCGTTATCCTTCCACCTGGCCATACGTAAAAAAGCTAACGATCGCACTAATACTGAGCATTTCGGAGGGATTATGGTAGTTATACCACTATAATACTAACATAACAATCTTTCAACGCTTGATTTCAGCTATAAATGAGAAAAACCTTAACTGACGGCTGCAATTCGCGTAGTGCGTTATGACAGGAATTCGGTTTCTAGAAAAATCCCCCAGGCTGTGGCTAAGCCATGTCTCCGCAATATCCTTTCTTCCAGTAGTGCTAGTTCATCAAGGTTCCCAGGAGAGCTTCTGTGAAGTTTGGAAGGTAGGAGACGAGGTACTGGCGGAATTAAAGCTGTGAGGAGGGGCGTGAGTCGTGCTTGGGTAGCTCAGTTGGTAGAGCACTTGCCCGCGAAAGGTAAAGGTCCCGAGTTCCAGTCTCGGTCCCGCACACAGTTTTAATCTATCAGGAAGTTTCATATCAGCGCACACTCCGCTGTAGAGTGAAATTTTCATTCTGGGAGTTCGGTTGTTTGACCTTCGTCACATGACTTAGACGTTGACGTCAAATGTTAACACGGCAGTGGTGGGAGAGTATGGTCTATGATCGATATTGACTTGAGTGACTGTTCTAAGAAATGTCACTAGCCAATCTGGGTGAGTTGTTGTAAGTTAAAGATGTCAATAGGGATAGCATCTGAGAAAGGACAAAAGGAAGCGACTAGTAAGACTACACTGTCGTCCGCTCAAACATGAGTGTTGACTCACAGTAGCGTATTCTCGTAACTGGATGAACGGTGTGGCTTGAAGTCTAAATCGAGCCTTAAGTCTGGAACATGCCTCAAGGATTCCCAAAGCGTATTGCAGAAACTACAACAACCGACGTGTGATAAACAGACTAATAAATAGGTCTTCGAGGCCATAGTAGACGTGCGAACATTGGGCATTAAAGTCCACTTACTCTGGATAAAATGGCTTAAAGGTATTCTCCATAATGAAACTGATGACCGCCTCGCCAAGATGTGCACTATGGGAGGATACTTGCGCCCAACGCCAGTCTTTTCCTCGGATTTCAACTCGATGGTCAAAAAAGATGCTTATCACGATTGGAATTGTGAATGGCACGTATCCCAGCATTACAAGAGCGGACACCTGGTGGCCTTGCAATCCAACGTCTCTTCTAGGCCATGGTTCACTTCGGTGAAGCTTAGTGGAGGTCACGTGGCCTCTCTCATCTGCATGAAGCTGGAATACTGGTATTACCCAGTCCACCCATACCAGTTGAAAAATCATCGCTTCTGGACACTGTGATCAGGAAACAACGACGGTGGAGGATCTGATCCACGTCATAATGGCGTGTACCAGGTACTTAGTCGCATAGGCGGTCTTGTACAGAAAATTGCGTGAAAGGAGATATTGCCCGATCCTATAAGAGTAACTGCTTTACTTCGCCGGTTCGATTCAAATGGTTCAAATGACTCTAAGCACTATTTGAATTAACATCTGAGGTCATCAGTCCCCTAGACAGAATTACTTAAACCTAACTAACCTAAGGGTCATCACACACAACCATGCCCGAGGTAGGATTCGAAGCTGCGACTGTAGCAGCAGCGCGGTTCCAGATTGAAGCGCCTAGAACCGCTCGGCCACAGAGGCCGGCGCACCGGCTCGATACACATATATGAAAGACGCCGGATCTGTAAGTTGTTTGGATCTTTTCTTCCCATGGAACCAGGCCGGTTTGAAAACCGGGACGTCTGTTTGTGTTTCATTAAGAACTGATTTTTGTAAACGACGCCGTTATGCAGCTTTCAGTTATAACTTGCCGTAGTTGTCATTCTCCTCTGGAAACGGCCCGGTTCCAAACCAGGGTCGTAATTTTGTGTCTTTTTTACTTTATATAACGAACTTATTTTTCTACTTCACACTCTTATCATTGTTCTATTGTGAAAATTGCAATAATATGAACTTGGTGCTGTTGCACCTCCTGCTGGCTGCCTGGTGTTCTTCTTTTAGTGTTCTTACACTACTGGCCATCAAAATTGCTACACCACGAAGATGACGTGCTACAGACGCAAAATTTAACCGACAGGAAGAATATGCTATGATATGCAAATGATTAGCTTTTCAGAGCATTCACGCAAGGTTGGCGCCGGTGGCGACACCTACTAAGTGCTGTCACGAGGAAAGTTTCCAAACGATTTCTCATACACAAACAGCAGCTGACCAGCGTTGTCTGGTGAAACGTTGTTGTGATGCCTCGTGTAAGAAGGAGAAAGCGGTACCATCAGATTTCTGACTTTGATAAAGGTCGGATTGTAGCCTATCGCGAATACCGGTTTATCGTATCGCGACACTGCTGCTCCCGTTGGTCGAGATCCAATGACTGTTAGCAGAATATGGAATCGGTGGGTTCAGGAGAGTGGATCCCAACGGCCTCGTATCACTAGCACTCGAGATGATGGGCATCTTATCCGCATGGCTGTAACGGATCGTGCAGCCATGTCTCGGTCCCTGAGTCAACAGATGGGGACGTTTGCAGGACAACAACCATCTGCACAAACAGTTCGACGACGTTTGCAGCGGCATGGACTGTCAGCTCGGAGACAATGGCTGCGGTTAACCCTGACGCATCATCACAGACAGGAGCGCCTGCGATGGTGCACTCAACGACGAACCTGGGTGCACGATTGGCAAAACGCCATTTTTTCGGATGAAACCAGGTTCTGTTTACAGCATCATGGTGGTCGCATCCGTGTTTGGCGACATCGAGGAGGACGCACATTGGAAGCGTGTATTCGTCATCGCCATACTGGCGTATTACCCGGCGTGATGGTATGGCGTGCCATACCACCTCTTGTTCGCATTGACGGCACTTTGAACAGTGGGTGTTACATTTCAGATGTGTTACGACCCGTGATTCTACCCTTCATTCGGTCCCTGCGAAATCGTACATTTCAGCAGGATAATGCACGACCGCATGTTGCAGGTCCTGTACGGGCCTTTCTGGATACAGAAAATGTTCGACTGCTGCCCTGGCCAGCACATTCTCCAGATCTCTCACCAACTGAAAACGTCTGGTCAATGGTGGACGAGCAACTGGATCGTCACAATATGCCAGTCACTTCTCTTGATGAACTGTGGTATCGTGTTGAAGCTGCATGGGCATCTGTACCTGTACACGCCATCCAAAGTCTGTTTAACGCAATGCCCAGGCATATCAAGGCCGTTATTATGGGCAGAGATGGTTGTTCTGGGTACTAATTTCTCAAGATCTGTGCACTCAAATTGCGTGAAAATGTAATCACACCTCAGTTCTAAAAAATGGTTCAAATGGCTCTGAGCACTATGGGACGCAACTGCTGAGGTCATTAGTCCCCTAGAACTTAGAACTAGTTAAACCTAACTAACCTAAGGACATCACAAACATCCATGCCCGAGGCAGGATTCGAACCTGCGACCGTAGCGGTCTTGCGGTTCCAGACTGCTGCGCCTTTAACCTCACGGCCACTTCGGCCGGCTACGTCAGTTCTAGTATAATATATTTGTCCAGTGAATACCCGTTTATCATCTGCAAACCTCTGTTTGTGTAGCAATTTTAATGGCCAGTAGTGTATTTTACGATAAGAAGTTGTGTTTGCACATCGATTTTTTTTACTGTTCTACTTTTGTACTGTTCTACTGTATTCTATTATATGAATATGGCACTTTTGTAAGTACAGCTGGCTGTGTGGTCTTTGTTGCCGCCGGCCGGTGTGGCCATGCTGTTCTTGGCGCTTCAGTATGGAACCGCGCGACTGCGACTGTCGCAGGTTCGAATCCTGCCTTGGGCATGGATGTGTGTGATGTCCTTAGGTTAGTTAGGTTTAAGTAGTTCTAAGTTCTAGGGGACTGATGACCTCAGAAGTTAAGTCCCACAGTGCTCAGCGCCATTTGAACCATTTTTTGTCTTAGCTGCCCAAGCCAAAAGTAAATAAAAAAAACCGGGGATATGTAGCTTGGCGGATGGCCAAAGAGAAACTGTTATTCACAATTCTCTCCTTACCGCGCAAGTTTCGCTAGTTATTAAAGTAAAAATCAGGTCGCATAGAAACGATTTTGTGAGCCTGATGGAGCAATTACGCTTCGTGTATGTGCCTTCGGGGCAGTTCCGTGTTTACTATATCTGAGCTCCGGCGTGCAGCAGGCAGTAAATACAGTTATTGTGACTCCGTCCCGCGGCCTGACAAATTTATGGAGCGCTGGGTACGGCGGAGTTAGGCGGAGATTTATGCGGTGGGCTGAGCGACTGGTTAACCAGGCGGCTAATGTGGGCGCAGAGCGCGGTCCGGCTTGCGTGGCTGGAGGGGGCGTGGCCGGCAGCCCTGGAGACGAGGCGGGCTGATGCGATGCTTATCGCGGCGCTGGGGGTCCACGGGATGTAGGGGCTGCGCGTGCGCAGTGCACAGGGCGTGGTGCCGGCCGATGTGGCACGGCACGCGGGAAAGCAGGCCGCTTCGGTCACGCTCTTCCGCAGTCACCTAACGTGTGTCCGAGCTAGGTGGTCCAGGGTTAGACACCAGTGGGTTCCCTATACGGGGTGTCCCCAGGAGGAATGGCACCACGAGGGAATTATCCGAATGGGACGGAAATCGGTTGAGGTGATGTACAAGGGTCACTCCAAAAGATATGCACACTATTTTTGTAAAAATACAGTTTTCATTCTGCATGCGTGAAAGTTTTACAGTATATAGATACCTCCTTCTCGCTTGTTTTCAAACTTACAAGGGGAGGCCACGACGTTTGGAACGCAGATTTACTGCAAACTTCGCACACTCTTAGTACTCAATGAGGACAACAAAACGTGTAAGCAAGATAATTTCGGTCGTCGAATATATATCTGTGTGTGGTTATTTTAACCATGAAGCGGCTGAGGCCGATTGGTGCCGGATCGGTAGCTCAGCGTGCTCGGTCAGAGGGTTAGCATCCCTCTGTAATTAAAAAAAAAAACTGAGCTAATCGATCAACAACGAACTTAAACGGATGTCTTACGACGTCCACCCCGGGAAGATGCAACGAACAAAAAGCGAACAAAATGAGATTTAAAAAAAAAGCGTGTTCCGTCCGAGCGTTAGTTACCCTTTATAATAAAAAAACTGAGCGAATGTATGAACGAACGAACTGAACGGGTGTCATCGCACGTCCGCCCTGAACAAATTCAGCGAACAATACAGAACATTTTTTTTTGTTTTTAAGTGTTTCGCGTTCAAGCCGCTGGATCGCTGGATCGAGTTCCGTTCATCAGTTTTTTTTATTTTCAACACAGTCTTTTTCTTTGCTATTTATATTACAATTGATATAATGGGAAAAATACGAGTAATCGGATGAACTTTTATTAAATTTACAATGTTATTTGGCAGTCTACTAAATTTTATTATGACAAATAATGTAATATTCATAACCATCGACTAGTAATCGACCAAACGCATAGAGTGATACTGAAAATGTATGCTTGTCCGTGTCCTCAAAACTGTTCGTATTTAATCGAAAGAGAACGAGAAATTGCTTCTTCGAAGACGCTATTAAAATACACTCGATACTGCATAACCAATTATCAGAACCGATTTTTAAGGAAATACTGCGTTATGCATGGTTTGCTTCCAAACTATCGCCTGAAAGAGAGGTTTTTGAAAATGTTAACAAAGTTTGTTTTTCCACGGAAAACATCAAAGGACCTTGCGTATGCGGAAACACAGCATTTATTCAATGCAGCTGGTGCCGTTTAACGTTACGTTTGCCATGTCTTTACGAAAAATACCAACCTGAAACTTGTACTCGTAATGTCGAAAGCGACGATTAATTGTAAGTCTTTCGAAAACCGTCTGTGCCGGTCAAAACTTGGGGATGACAAGTCAGTTCGGGCTCCTTCCAGGTATAAACGATTTCTCAAATCACGGACAAGCATACATTTTCAGTATCACTTTATGCGTTTGGTCGTATACTACTCAATAGTTATGAAGTAAATTTTGATAAATAATCAGAATTGGTGGCCGAAGAATTCCGGCATAAGAAGTTAGCCTCATTTTGCCAACGGCCTTGTCAAAGAGGGCGGAGGAGCGGATAGAGGTTCAGGGCACTCTCTTGTCCTAGGGGTGGGAATTTGCCCCTAAAGGCGGAAGAATCAGCAATGATCAACGACATGAGGATGCAGAAGGCAATGGAAACCACTGCATTAAAGACACGTAACGTGTATCCACGGGACATGTGGCCTGTAATTGAAGAAGTATCATGATGATCTCTTCATTGGCAAAAGATTCCAGAACAGTCCCCCATTCGGATCTCCGGGATGGGACTGCCAAGGGGAAGGTTACCATGAGAAAAAGATTGAATAATCAACGGAAGGATAATGTTCTACGAGTCGGGGCGTGGAATGTCAGAAGCTTGAATGTGGTAGGGAAACTAGAAAATCTGAAAAGGGAAATGCAAAGGCTCAGTCTAGATATAGTAGGGGTCAGTGAAGTGAAGTGGAAGGAAGACAAGGATTTCTCGTCAGATGAGTATCGGGTAATATCAACAGCAGCAGAAAATGGTATTACAGGTGTAGGATTCGTTATGAATAGGAAGGTAGGGCAGAGGGTGTGTTACTGTGAACAGTTCAGTGACCGGGTTGTTCTAATCAGAATCGACAGCAGACCAACACCGGCAACGATAGTTCAGGTATACATGCCGACGTCGCAAGCTGAAGATGAACAGATAGAGAAAGTGTATGAGGATATTGAAAGGGCAATGCAGTATGTAAAGGGGGACGAAAATCTAATAGTCATGGGCGACTGGAATGCAGTTGTAGGGGAAGGAGTAGAAGAAAAGGTTACAGGGGAATATGGGCTTGGGACAAGGAATGAAAGAGGAGAAAGACTAATTGAGTTCTGTAACAAGTTTCAGCTAGTAAAAGGGAATACCCTGTTCAAGAATCACAAGAGGAGTAGGTATACTTGGAATGTCCTTAGGTTAGTTAGGTTTAAGTAGTTCTAAGTTCTAGGGGAATAATGACCTCAGCAGTTGAGTCCCATAGTGCTCAGAGCCAAATTCCACTGTTAAATGCAGAGGAGAGAGCAGATAGGTGGAAAGAATACATTGAAAGCCTCTATGAGGGTGAAGATTTGTCTGATGTGATAGAAGAAGAAACAGCAGTCGATTTAGAAGAGATAGGGGACCCAGTATTAGAGTCGCAATTTAAAAGAGCTTTGGAGGACTTACGGTCAAATAAGGCAGAAGGGATAGGTAACATTCCATTAGAATTTCTGAAATCATTGGGGGAAGTGGCAACAAAATAACTATTCACGTTGGTGTGTAGAATATATGAGTCTGGCGACATACCATCTGACTTTCGGAAAAGCATCATCCACACAATTGCGAAGACGGCAAGAGCTGACAAGTGCGAGAATTATCGCACAATCAGCTTAACAGCTCATGCATCGAAGCTGCTTACAAGAATAATATACAGTAGAATGGAAGAGAAAACTGAGAATGCGCTAGGTGACGATCAGTTTGGCTTAAGGAAAAGTAAAGGGACGAGAGAGGCAATTCTGACGTTACGGCTAGTAATGGAAGCAAGGCTAAAGAAAAATCGAGACACTTTCATAGGATTTGTCGACCTGGAAAAAGCGTTCGACAATATAAAATGGTGCAAGCTGTTCGAGATTCTGAAAAAAGTAGGGGTAAGCTATAGGGAGAGACGGGTCATATACAATATGTACAACAACCAAGAGGGAATAATAAGAGTGGACGATCAAGAACGAAGTGCTCGTATTAAGAAGGGTGAAGACAAGGCTGTAGCCTTTCGCCCCTACTCTTCAATCTGTACATCGCGGAAGCAATGATGGAAATAAAAGAAAGGTTCAGGAGTGGAATTAAAATACAAGGTGTAAGGATATCAATGATACGATTCGCTGATGACATTGCTATCCTGAGTGAAAGTGAAGAAGAATTAAATGATCTGCTGAACAGAGTGAACAGTCTAATGAGTACACAGTATGGTTTGAGAGTAAATCGGAGAAAGACGAAGGTAATGAGAAGTAGTAGAAATGAAAACAGCGAGAAACTTAACATCAGGATTGATGGTCACGAAGTCAATGAAGTTAAGGAATTCTGCTACCTAGGCAGTAAAATAACCAATGACGGACGGAGCAAGGAGGACATCAAAAGCAGACTCGCTATGGCAAAAAAGGCATTTCTGGCCAAGAGAAGTCTACTAATATCAAATACCGGCCTTAATTTGAGGAAGAAATTTCTGAGGATGTACGTCTGGAGTACAGCATTGTATGGTAATGAAACATGGACTGTGGGAAAACCGGAACAGAAGAGAATCGAAGCATTTGAGATGTGGTGCTATAGACGAATGTTGAAAATTAGGTGGACTGATAAGGTAAAGAATGAGGAGGTTCTACGCAGAATCGGAGAGGAAAGGAATATGTGGAAAACACTGATAAGGAGAAGGGACAGGATGATAGGACATTTGCTAAGACATGAGGGAATGACTCCCATGGTACTAGAGGGAGCTGTATAGGGCAAAAACTGTAGAGGAAGACAGAGATTGGAATACGTCAAGCAAATAATTGAGGACGTGGGTTGCAAGTGCTACTGTGAGATGAAGAGGTTAGCACAGGAAAGGAATTCGTGGCGGGCCGCATCAAACCAGTCAGTAGATTGATGACCAAAAAAATTATTTATGATGATAAAAATTAGTAGAGTGCCAAATAACATTGTAAATTTAATAAAAGTTCATCCGATTACACGTATTTTCCCCATTACGTCAATTACAATATAAATAATAAAGAAAATAACTGTGTTGAAAATAAAAAAAACTGACGGACGGAACTCGATCCAGCGATCCAGCGGCTTAACGCCAAACTCTTTTTTTTTTTTTTTTTAATTTTGTTCTGTATTGTTTGCTGAATTTGTTCAGCGCGGACGTCCGATGACACCCCTGCAGTTTGTTCGTTCATCCGTTCGCTCAGTTATTTTATTATGAAGGGTGGCCAACGCTCTGACCAAACACGCTTTTTTCTTTTTTTTTTCAATCTCATTTCGTTCGTTTTCGTTCGTTGCATCTGCTCGGGCCGGACGTCGCAAGACACCCGTTTCAGTTCGTCGTTTACCCATTAACTCAGTTTTTTTAATACAGAGGTCAGCTAACCCTGTTTTTTTTTTTTTTTTACAGTTTGTTCGTTGTTGATCGTTGTGTTTGGTCGTTGCGGACGTCGCAAGACATCCTGCTCAAGATCGGTGGTTGATCCTTCCACTCAGTTTTTTGTTACAGAGGCCAACCGGCTCTCTGACCGGACACGCTGAGCTACCGTGCCGGCAAATTTTTGCTGGCATCAGGATTCAAACCCGGGTCTCCTGGTTACTAGGAGGTTGTGCTAGCCATTACACTAAACCAGCACGACCCTCTGAGTTACCGTGCCGGCACAACTCAGCCGCAGCCGCTTCATGGTTAAATTGCCCACGCACAAATATATATTCGACGACCGAAATTATCTTGCGATTTTCTCAATAACGCTTGAGAGGTACGCGCTACTGCTTACACGTTTTCTTGTCCTCTTCGAGTACTACGAGTGTACGAAGTTTGCAGTAAATCCGAATTCGAAACGGCGTGGCCTCCCCTTGTTAGTTCAACCTGTTCCCGTGAGTGGCGCCGTCACAGCATGTCTTCAAGACAGCCGCCCGCTACTCTTGACGTTCGTCGGAAGCAACGTGCTGTCAAAGAATTCGTGTGCTGTGAAAACGAGACAGTGGGAAACATCCACAAGAGGTCGAAAAAGGTGTATGGAGATGCTGCTGTCGATCGCAGTACAGTTAGTCGGTGGGAAAGCAGGTTACGTGTGAAAGAGGGCACGGCAATATTGAGGATTGCCCTCGCAGCGGCAGGCCTCGTACTGCACACACTCCAGACAATCTCAGAGAGTTAACGAATTGGTGACGGGTGACAGACGCATCACAGTGAACGAATTGTCACGCTACGTTGCGATAGGGGAAGGAACTGTTTGCAGAATACTGAAAGTGTTGGCGTTAAAAAAGGTCTGTGCCAGGTGGGTTCCAAGGATGTTGACAGTGGCTCACAAAGAAACAAGAAAAACGGTATGCAGCGAACTTTTGGAACAGTACGAGAATGGTGTCGATGAATTTCTTAGAAGAATTGTGACAGGTGATGAAACATGGCTCCATCATTTTTCGCCAGAGACGAAGAGGCAAGCAAGGGAGTGGCATCATGCAAATTCACCCAAGGAAAAAAAAATTCTAAACCACACCTTCTGCTTGGAAAGTTATGGCTACGGTGTTTTTCCATTCCGAAGGACTCTTGCTTGTGGACATCATGCCAAGTGGAACCACCATAAATTCTGATGCATATGTGACGACACTGAAGAAACTTCAAGCTCGACTGAGTCGTGTTCGACCACATCGGCAAAAGCAGGATGTTTTGCTGTTGCACGACAATGCACGGCCACATGTCAGTCAAAAAACCGTGGAAACGATCACAAAACTCGGATGGACAACACTGACCTGGCTCCATGTGACTATCATCTCTTTGGGAAACTGAAAGCGTCTCTTCGTGGAACAAGGTTTGAAGATGGTGACTATCTTGTACACGCTGCCAAACAATGGCTCCAACAGATTGGTCCAGATTTTTACCGTGCGGGTATACAGGCGCGGGTTACAAGATGGCGTAAGGCAGTTAAGAGGGATGGAAATTATGTGGAGAAATGAAAATACTGTTTCTAAAGGATGTATCTAAACACTGTAAAACTTTCAGACATGTAGAATAAAAGATGGATTAAAAAAAATAGTGTGCATTTCTTTTGGAGTGACCCTCGTACTTGTATACGAGTGTACTGTTTGGATGTTTAGTGTATTTTCTGGATGTTAAGTGTATTGTTTGGATGTTAAGACGTTCATCAAATTTAAAATCGGCATGAGCACTTTTTCACGGTATACAGAAAAATTTGTGTTGTCATTTATGCACATATTTCATTTTTTACGAACCTTTCTCTTACAATTTTTTATTGATCGTAGAACCAAGTGTGTTCTGAAAAATCTTCGATTTTCAACTAACAGAGAACTCAAATTTGGAGATTTGAGCTAAGTGGAACCAAAGTGCTGAGATCATCGGTCCCTAGGCTTACACACTAAGTAAACTAGCTTAAACTAACATATGCTCACGACAACACACACACCCATGCCTGAGGGAGGACTCGAACCTCCGACGGGGGGAGTCGCGCGAACTGTGACAAGGCGCCCCAGACCACGCGGCTACCACACGCGGCAACAGAGAACTCATTCCACCTCTCCAATGTCTCTGTGTAGATACAGTAATTTGCAGCTTTAGCGTAGCGGCGCGCAAGACAGAGCACTACTGTAACACGTAATCCAGATTTGCGCATTGTAAGTATAAGGAGCAAATATTTTGATTTTTTTTTTGTTTGTTCAATCAGGGCCAAGTAATGTAATTCAGAGATCAGTTTTGCAGAACTAATTATTGTAGGTTTCATGTCAAAGTTCATTAATCAGGCAGTTTATACTGTTCACAATTCTTGCGGTCAGATTGATAACTCTTGCAGTATGAAATTCTTCCCTTTTCGTTACGACAATTAATTATTATTACAAGTGCAGCTTTGCTTTCACATTTCGACACTTCAAGTTGCATTACGACAGTTCATTTACTATTACAGTTCAGAGCTTACAATCAGAAACAGTACGTCAGTCATATTTGTTATTATTTAAAGAGAACTTTCAGTGTAAATATATACTTCTACACCTTACATATTTAAAAAAAATTCAGCTTATGTCCGTTTGAATGCTTATTTGAGTGTTGTTGTTGTGGTCTTCAGTCCAGAGACTGGTTCGACGCAGCGCTCCGTGCTACTCTGTCCTGTGCAAGCTGCTTAATCTCCCAGTACCTACTGCAACCTACATCTTTCTGAATCTGTTTAGTGTACTCATCTCTTGGTCTCCCTCTACGATTTTTACCTTCCACGCTGTCCTCCAATACTAAATTGGTGATTCTTTGATGCCTCAGAATATGTCCTACCAACCGATCCCTTCTTCTACTCAAATTGTGCCACAAATTTCTCTTCTCCCAAATTCTATTCAATACCTCCTCATTAGTTATGTGTTCTACCCATCTAATCTTCAGTGTTCTTGTGTAGCACCACATTTCGAAAGCTTCTATTCTCATCTTGTCTAAACTATTTATAGTCCACGTAACCTGCTTGCCCACTGACTAACTGTACTGCGATCGATAACAGCATCTCCATACACCTTTCTCGACCTCTTGTGGATGTTTCCCACTGTCTCGTTTTCACAGCACACGAATTCTTTGACAGCACGTTGCTTCTGACGAACGTCAAGTGTAGCAGCTATCTTGAAGACATGCTGTGACGGCGCCACTCACGGGAACAGGTTGAACTAAGTTTGAAAACAGGCGGGAAGGATGTATCTACACACTAAAACTTTCACACATGCAGAATGAAAACTGTATATTTACAAAAATAGTGTGAATTTCTTTTTGAGTGACCCTCGTAATTTAATTCCCTCAGCATCACCCGATTTAATTCGACTTCATTCCAGAATATGAGTATCGTGTAAAAATTTAAAGTATATTTTTAAAAAGCTTCTAGATATTTTTGCTAACATGGTTCCTTCTTTATGTATTACAGTCATATTAAAAACAATATGTAGTCTATATCCGTCTGGACATTAATTAGAGAATCGCGAAAAATTTAAACTGATCAGTGAAGAACTTTTCAAGATCTTCGCTAACAACGTTTATCCTTTAAATATTATATATGTGTATTTATCTATTACATACGAGGTGTGTGAGAAAAGTAATGACTCTTAATTTATATCTACCAAAGTTCTTATTTTATCAAACAACAATTTTGTCATGGTCAAAGTTGTTGCCTTCGGCAGCCATACACCGACGGAGTCATCGTTCCCAGTCCTGGTAACAGCGCTGAAAGGCTTTAACTGGTAAGACCTTTAACAATTCAGTCACGTCCTTTTGAATGTTCTCCAGACTCCAAAAATGTTGTCCTTGAGAGGCATTTTTCAATTTCGGGAAAAGAAAAAAGTCAAATGGACTCAGATTAGGTGAATAGGGCGGATGCGGAACAAGAGGAATGCCTTTTGAGTTAAAAAATTCCGCGATAGAAGTGGCAACGTGACATGGTGCGTTGCCATGATGCAGCATCCACTTGTCTTACTCACGTCACCCTTAGTTTAACACGTCACCAATCATTCTTTTTGTTAAAGGGTGGTCTGAACACGCACACTTTCGACGTTTTCGTAGGTTTTTGCAGTTGAAGGTCTCCCTGAGCAATGTTCATCTACAGCGTGTTCTCGGTCTCCGAAAAATGATTTGCGTTAGGGGAAAACTTGGGCTCTTGATAACGAATATTCCCCATAGGCCCGTTTCAACATCGCAGAGGGCACTCTTGCGGATTCCCGAAGTTCAACATAAAACTTGACGGCATAACGTTCCTCTAAATTCCGCTGTTCTATTTCCGTAACACACAACAAAGACACAACTTCACTGATGAGGCAATAACGTCTGTACGGTAAAATATTAAAAAAAATATGAAAAAGGACATAAAATCCATAAAAATCGACGAAAACCTGATTCAATTACGACAAATTGATGGGAATAAGTGAAATTGAGGGAAATACGACGAAATATGTAAAACTGCGAAAACAACTTGCAAAATTACTTAAGCTGGCCGAGCGGTTCTAGGCGTTACAGTTTGGAACCGTGCGACCACTACTGTCGCAGGTTCGAATTCTGCCTCGGGCATGGATGTGTGTGGTGTCCTTAGGCTAGTTAGGTTTAAGTAGTTCTAAGTTCTAGGGGACTGATGACCTCAGAAGTTAAGTCGCATAATGTTCAGAGCCATTTGAACCAAAATTACTTAAACTAACGGAGAATACATAAAATTAGAGAAAAAGCGCCACGAAATGCGGAGAACTGAGGAGGATGGCGGGGGGGCGGGGGGGGGGGGGGGGGTGCCCGGTAACTCAAGACCGAGAAAAGCTTAAAAATTATGCTCTGGCTGCATTCACTTTAAACCTTTCCTCTCCTCCTGTAAACTACGTGTGTTTTCGTAACACACACTCCAATAAAGGTGACATATGTATTACACAGAGGCGTCATATGAAACGAGGCACGAGATATGCATCCCAATCCATAACTGCGTTCTCACACGTGCAGTCGAATATATGTATTTCCGAATTACTGCTGCTTCTCTAAAACAGTGTTATTCCTTAAGTATTAAAGAGAAGAATCATTGCGTTTATCAGACTTAAACCATTCCCTAGAGTGTACTCGAGAGATGTGGTGTTAGGATGAAATTGCTATATTATCCTACACATGATAAGAGCTATCTAACATGAGACCAGAACTTCTTTGTGCAGGAGGAGTGCTACCAGAGCTGCGGTGATGCTACTGTCAACAGCAATAAGTGTTATATCTCCTTTGTCAACTGATCGTGGTACTAACTCCCTCGTAAGAAGTTGCTGCTTCTTCGTGTGCATTTTCCTGCAGCACCGTGTGTGTGGTACCTCAATGTATCAGCTTTCGAAAATATTCAAGTCGGTTTTTCTTCGCTCTGTTTTCTAGTGAGACATAGCCGCATCCGTCAGAACCGATAGTACTACTGTTACAATGATACGCACGACTAACTTGGGAAGTGTGACTGAGGGTACGTACATTTCCGACTTAAACAGACGTATAAAATCCATTAATTTCCTAAGAGACAGAACAACAGTCTTCAGACTTCGTTCTGGTTGGTTTATGAGCAGCTCGAGCTATGGATACACACTGACGCACTGCAGATACCGGAATAGTTTAGAAGGAAGTAGTTATATCATTTTAAAATTTGTCACTGTAGTGAACGAAGTAACATACTTGCGGGGTGGTTGTATGTCTGATGTTGGACAAATATAGCCTCCATTAGAGTATTAAGAGCGTTGCATTCTGCATGTCTAGTACGTCCGATACCATATGGCTTTAACAGTATAACATTTTTAGATGCATAACGGTGTAATCGTCGGAGTGTGCGTTTATGCTCTATGATCATTTCTCCCACGCTAGTACCTTCCTGGTACTGACTCTGGACGGTGGAATAATGCTTCGGAATTGATTGTACTGTTAATTTCCGTGAAATGTTTCAAACTCCATACATCTGGACCTCCATCATGTATAAACCGTCTGTTATAGCAACGTAACGCTTTCATGTCTGCTACTCACCAATGATGGACGCGACACTACTCGACACGCACCCATCTGGGGAGACCTTGTGCTTTGGGATGGCTGCTGTGGGTAAGATTAGTGTTGCAGGAAGGATTGGTCAAGGACAATTTGGGAGGGATCTGTCAATCTCCGGCTTTATCCTACTTATGCGACAACACTCTGTGGCTTCCATCCACACAGGAAAAGATGGCCAGTCGTAATCGTAAATTCTGCGCTATGATCGATGTGCTGGAAATATGTAGATAACCTCTTTGCATCGGTATAGGACGCTGTCTGGTATACTTTGGTATATATAGTTGACTGGATGTACTGCACAGTCATCTAGCTGCATAGGAAATCTAGTATATGGTACTTGCAAAGTAGCCGAGGGGTGATTTAGCGATGATGTAGAAACTGGGAAGCGTTCTACCGTGTCATTGACTGGCGCTGAAATTACGGAACAACAGGTAAAATTGCAAATATAGGACTCGCTCTCAACTGAGGTGTGTATTACAGTACATTGTCGCATATCAATGATGTCTTTCCCATCTCGACCGTCCACTGGGTACGCTGTTGATTTCTGCATAATGATTAACTGACACCATTCGGTTGAGGTGAAGGGAGCCTGGACGGAACGTTGGATATATATTACTTATCGCTGTGGAGCATGGTATTAAATGTAGAGGCCATCACCTTCATGCAGTTGTTTGGAAGCGTTCCTCAGTGCAGCAGACTAATTCTATTTCCATATGCTGCGATGCCCTTCACATGTTTTTATTTTTATTTTTTTTAATTTCTGTTTTCAGCAATAAAATAATAGTACCTCTTTTTATTTGTACTACCACATGCGTGTTCTGAACAGCAACTTCCGGCGATAGTCAACACCGGAACAGTAATCATGTACATGACTGGAAAATGAAGGAACAATGATTTTCGAAGCGGAACACCGAGACATCCGCTACCCTGTCGATGGGGAAGATGAGATTAACTGTATAGGTCATCACCTTCGACGAGCTATTGGAAACTCTCTGTAATACCGCAAACTCTTCCATTTTCCACATGTTGCGATGATTTCCACATTTTTGTCAGTGAGAAACATCGCCTCTGTGTTTTACTTCTACCAGTCTGTGTTGTGGTAGCTATATAGTTTGCGCCATGCGATGTTCAGCTTTCTGTGAGAGCCAAAGGATCGAAATGTGTTAATGTTGACTTAGCTGCTGCTGACATGATAGAAAAACAAAGTGTATGGTGGTGTACCCTGATTGGATGTGCTACAAACGAAAAAAAAGACTTATTAAACTGCTTATGAAGGAACAATACAGGAATCCTCTCGTGCGACTGATAGTCTGTTCGATATGGTCCTCCTACAGTACAGGGGATGAAACTTTAAAACGGTCTGTGAAAGTGACTTTGAATACGAGCCACATGCTCCAATGAACCAATACCTGCATATTTAATAGGATAACCACGTATGGTTAATGCCGGAAAACAGACTGCATTCATTTCCGATATATCAGAAGACAGGGACGTGGTAACATCGAGTTCTTTAACAGATGACATTAGTGGAGTTTTTATAGTTCTTAGGTCTTCTCTGTTGAATGATACAAAATACCGAGGTGGGAGAGAATGTTTGGGTGATAGACGTGAATGTACTGCATCTCCTTCGGGATGCAGTACCTGTTTGCATTCTGGAGATGTGTCGCAAAGCAGTAGCAAAATCCTTTTCCTTCCTCCATGCCCTGTATGATGTGGAGTCTTCCTAATTTTCCCAACACGAAACACCACTGTAACTGCTCGTACTATCTTTTCTAGTACCTCGTGTTGCAGGAGAAAGTTTCATTTGGCGCTGGCCTAACACATTATACACGGTTGGCAGAACTACGACAACATGTTCCTATTTCCACCGAATGGTCAAAACGCACTCCTGTCACATTAACTCTGCTCCTCCTGTTTCTCCACGAGATGCAGAAGGTCTTAGGTACAGCACTCTCCGACTTCCGTTCAGGTTCGACTTAAAATGGGATGATCACATAGAAGATGCTGCAAGGAGGGCAGGTCAGAGCCTAACGAGCAATTACAAAAAAAAAAAAAAAAAAAAAAAAAAAATTGGTTCAAATGGCTCTGAGCACTATGGGACTTAACATCTATGGTCATCAGTCCCTTAGAACTTAGAACTACTTAAACCTAACTAACCTACGGACATCACACAACAGCCAGTCATCACGAGGCAGAGAAAATCCCTGACCCCGCCGGGAATCGAACCCGGGAACCCGGGTGTGGGAAGCGAGAACACTACCGCACGACCACGAGCTGCGGACAGCAGTTACAAGACGCAGAGTTACTGTCTAAAAACAATTCTATACTTTTCACTGTGATCCAACGCAACTGCGTGGTAGAATGGATAGACTTGATTTCAAATTGCAGACAGCATTTCTACCAGAAAGAATAATGGTATCAGTGATTCATGTGTGCCTGAAGACTTAAGATCGCTTTTTGTGCAGGGTGATGGTAACAAAGTCGCTACGATCGCGATTTTAACACCGCGGTTCTTATGCGAAATGCATGGTGTGGGTTGTAGATTCCCTCTGCGGTCAGCTTCAAATGTCGGTTCTCAACAGTGTTTCTTGGAAAGAACCTCGTCTTCCCTCCACGGATTCCCATTTGATCTACCTGGTGGGTGTAATCAGACTAATGAAAAAAAAATTACTCGGCATGCAAACTGACTCCCATGAACAATTTAATTACTTAGCCTATCAAATTGATATCAATGATATGCCACCAGGTGGGTGGGGGAGATAGCTAGGATGCCACGAAATAATTATTGACAGTTGTTTCTTTTCTCTTTTTTTCTGGTTGCGGTGATATCTTTTAACGAAATTTCAGTCTTCCACCTACACATAGCGAGGCAGGCTCTCACGATTTGTTTCGTAAATGCTAGTATGATATAGCATCGCATTGGTAAAATGGGACCTGCCACAGTGTACAACATAGGTACTTCCTCTTGAATTATAGCTTCTTGATGTTCAACGTAAAATGTATGTGTTTTTTTCCGACATGTGTGTCAATGGCGTGGAATATTGTATTCTCTAATGTTATTTCACCCATCCGAAACGTTTGCAATACACACTAGCATGAAAGATTATTTTTTTACAGACGCGGAACGCGAGAGACACACTCTCAGGTCGAGTAATTTGTCTATGAAGCCTATAGAAATTGCTGAATATAGATTTTTTCTTTGGAGTTTAAAATCTCGCTTTTTCCTTACTCCAATGATGGTTTCAAGATAACAAGGACATTCTGCAGTGGTCGGTAATTTTTTTTGCAGCAAAATAGTCGAAGTTTTTCTTTCTTTTTTTCTGATTTTACGCAGGGTGGACATGACTCTGCTGATCATTTGTGATCGGTGGCGGTGCACTTCGCTTTACGTCACAAAATAATGAGGTGCGAGTTGTATCCTGCAGTTGAACATAAAGAACTATACCGATTTTGCTGAAAAAAAAAAAACTGAAACAAAATGGACTGTGCCTATTTTCGCGGATAGAGTACATTTATTATTGTTGCGATTGTGTTTTTCTTTTTTAATAGTTGCTTTATTATAGGAGTCGATGTTAAAAACAAATGTGACAGCCCAGTGCTCGCAACGGTGTGGTGGCCAATTTCTCTAAGATATCACAGCTGTCCCTTTAGACAAACAACCCACGGTCGGGGTAGCCCTAATTTATCACGGTTTTGTTCTGGTGGATGCCAGTATGCTGTATTGTATTTGTAGCTTTTGTCCACGTCGATAACGCTGACTGCCGGCCTGGGTGGCCAAGCGGTTAAAGGCGCTACAGTCTGGAACCGCGCGACCGCTACGGTCGCAGTTTCGAATCCAGCCTCGTGCATGGGTGTGTGTGATGTCCTTAGGTTAGTTAGGTGTAAGTAGTTCTAAGTTCTAGGGGACTGATGACCTTAGAAGTTAAGTCCCATAGTGCTCAGAGCCATTTGAACCATTTGATAACGCTAACTGCCCAACAGCGTGCTCGCTGGAGCACATTGTACTGGAAACACTGCACTATGACGCTGTGGTCGCTTTAGGTGGAAGGCTTCCTGTTTTTCAAGCAGCAGACTTTTGAAAAAGCCATGAGTAGCATTCTCCGGAGGGGCGCGGTTGTGCTGCTAAATTTCCCTTTTCTGTTGACTAAGGCCATCGCCTCAAGGCATGCCCCGTACCACAAGAAAAACAGCAAAGGGCAAAAGGCCTAGCTAGTGCGGACAGCTCGTGCTGTCATGCATTCGGTGGAGCAGCTGGCCATTTGAAAAAGCTTGTGTCCTCCCCGTAGGTGGATGGAGGGAGGAGCGAGGGAGGGAGGGGAGGCATGAGGAAAGAGGGCCTCGATTTTCTGCAATTTGTGGGGATGCCTATAGATGAGAATGCATGTTCAACTACCACCCCCTCTTCAGCCTTTTAGGACAACGATTTTTCCCAGTGTATGTGTTGCTTTATGACCCGTTCATTACGATTGCTGTTTTTTTCACGACAATTTTGAAATGTAATTGGAACTGTGACGCATTTTTTCCATCAATAGTAGTATCGTGTATTGACTTAGGTTACCTGGGCTGCAGCATGGTTTTTGAGTAGGCGTCTGTAGCGAACTCTGATGTCAAACAACAATAGGTACTGTCCGCAGCTGTATGGTTAAAAAATGGTTCAAATGGCTCTGAGCACTATGGGACTTAACTTCTGAGGTCATCAGTCCCCTAGAACTTAGAACTACTTAAAACTAACTAACCTAAGGACATCACATACATACATGTCCGAGGCAGGATTCGAACCTGCGACCGTAGCAGTCTCGCGGTTCCGGACTGAAGCGCCTAGAACCACACGGCCACCGCAGCCAGAAATAGGCTAACAGATTTAAGTCTCGTTACTCTTGTCATATTATAGCATCACCAGCCATAACCTAAATTAATCGGTTCAGCGACGCGAGTCACTGTGACATTTGTGTTGTACATTTTTCCGGTCGATTAGTGTTGCCTTAAATATTTATAACTTTGCCTCCGCCTCAGCTTCGAGGTGAACTGGCCTCCTCAGTTTCAGTATTGTCGTTCGAGATGAACTAGAAGATGTGTGGAAGCTACCTAAACCGTAATGGCTAGATTCTGTCATTGAAAGCAGACACGTTTGTGCGTGCCGTCAGTTATGTTTTTAATATTCCACAAGAACTTTTCTAAGGTTAATAAAATGTGACCTACGTTAAATAATCAGACTGGTATTTATAAGATAATAGTCACCTATTTGGGCGAGATCTAACAAATTCAGTATGCAGGGCAACAATAGCAGGAGTGTGGTATTCGCCATTCTACAGTAGTGACGGGATTTGTGTTATGTTAAAAGCAAAAACAAAATTGCTCGGATAGGACCTAGACATGATAATACGATATTTTGTTTTCGCATTCCAGCAACATATCAGTAGCGTCAAAACTGCAACTAATAGAAACGATAACCATTATTGGAATAATTTACTCCTTTATGAGAATGGTGCTGCAGAGAATCCAAAATTTCAACTATTAAAATAGATGAAGGGAAAAAATTGCAACCCCAAAAATAATTAATATAGAGTAATGAAATGTAAGGAATAAATTTGTCTAGGTAACATATTCAAGTAATTAACACTGCAAGATCACAGGTTAATGTAAGCGAGAGATAAGCCATTGCTAATGCGAAATGCTGGTGGGTTAACAACCTGTGTAACGACAGAATGTTGAATGCAAACGAGCGTGGATTATGCCGTTAAGTTGCCGGACTGACGTTTGTGGGATGGAGTTCCATGCTTGTTGCATCTGGTCGGCCACTACGGGGTAATTAATGCTTGTTGCGGGTGACACTGGAGTTGCTGTGCTCGTTTGGACACAGATCTTGGGATCGAGCAGTCCATGGCAACATGTCGACACTCTGTAGAGGAAGACGCAGTAAATACTCCAGAATTCGAATCGAGAACAGCTGTCAACATGAGTAATGTAGAAGTAAATATCCTCGGAGTAGTGAAGAAACTTAAATCACTTAATAAAAGCAAGTCTTCTGGTCAAGACTGTAAACCAATTACGTTCCTTTCGGAATCTGCTGATGCATTAGCTCCATACTTAACAATCATATACAACACCGTTCGCTCGACGAAAGATCCGTACCCAAAGACTGGAAAGTTGCACAGGTGACACCAATATTCAAGGAAGGTAGTAGGAGTAATCCACTAAACTACAGACCCATATCGTTAACGTTGATATGCAGCAGGATTTTGGAACATATATTCTGTTCGAACATTATTAATTACCTCGAAGAAAACGGTCTATTGACACACAGTCAACATGGGTTTAGAAAACATCGTTCCTGTGAAACTCAACTAGCTCTTTATTCACATGAAGTGTTGAGTGCTATTGACAAGGGATTTAAGATCGATTCAGTATTTCTGGATTTCCGGAAAGCTTTTGACACAGTACCACACAAGCACCTCGTTGTGAAATTGCGTGCTTGTGGAATATCGTCTCAGTTATGTGACTGGATTTGTGATTTCCTGTCAGAGAGGTCACAGTTCGTAGTAATTGACTGAAAGTCATCGCGTAAAACAGAAGCGATTTCAGGCGTTCCCCAAGGTAGTGTTATAGGCCCTTTGCTGTTCCTTATCTATATAAACGATTTTGGAGACAATCTGAGCAGCCGTCTTCGATTGTTTGCAGATGACGCTGTCGTTTATCGACTAATAAAGTCATCAGAAGATCAAAAGAAACTTCAAAACGATTTAGAAAAGATATTTGAATGGTGCGAAAAGTGGCAGTTGACCTAAATAACGAAAAGTGTGAGGTCATCCACCTGAGTGCTAAAAGGAACTCTTTAAGCTTCGGTTACACAATAAATCAGTCTAATTTAAAAGCCGTAAATTCAACTAAATACCTAGCTATACGAACAACTTAAATTGGAAGGAACACATAGAAAATGTTGTCGAGAAGGCTAACCAAAGACTGCGTTTTATTGGCAGGGCACTTAGAAAATGTAACAGACCTACTAAGGAGACTGCCTACACTGCGCTTGTCCGTCCTCTTTTAGAATACTGCTGCGCGGTGTGGGATCCTTACCAGATAGGGTTGACGGAGTACATAGAAAAAGCTCGAAGAAAAGCGGCACGTTTTGTATTATCGCGTAATATGGGAAAGTGCCAGTAATGATACAGGATTTGGGCTGGACATCATTAAAACAAAGGCGTTTCTCGTTGCGACGGAATCTTCTAACGAAATTCCAATCACCAACTTTCTCCTCAGAATGCGAAAATATTTTGTTGACACCGACCTACATATGGAGGAACGATCATCACGATAAAATAAGAGGAATCAGAGCTCGTACGGAGAGACATAGGTTTTCATTCTTTCCGCGTGCTATACGAGATTGGAATAAAAGAGAACTGTGAAGGTGATTCGATGAAACCTCTGCCAGGCACTTAAATGTGATTTGCAGAGTATCCATGCACATGTAGATGTAGATGTAGAGCAAGTTGGGTTACAACAGCGATATGTGGGCGAGGGTTATTCTGTTGGAAACCCTCCTCCTCTGGAATGCTGTTCATGAATGGCAGCGCAACAAGTCGAATCACCAAACTGACGTACAGATTTGCAGTCAGCTTGTAAGGGATAACTACGTGAGTGCTCCTCCTGGCATAAGAAATCGCACTCTGGACCATAACTACAGATGTAGGTACAGTGTGTTTCGCACTCAGGTTGGTTTCAGGCCCTCAACTGGCCCTCTGCTATCCAACACACAGCTATCAGTGGCACCGAGGCAGAATCAACTTTCATCAGAAATCACAACAACTTTGCACTCTGCCCTCCAATGAGCTCTAGCTTGACACAACTGAAGTGCAAATGGTGGTGGTTTGGGGTCAGTAGAATGGACGCTACAGGACGTCTGGCTCGAAGCTGTCCTTGCAGTAACCGATCTGAAGCAGTTCTTTGTGCCACTGTTATGCCAGCAGGTGCCAAAATTGCTGCTGCAGATGCAGTAAGACGTAGCAGAGCGATACGCCGAACACGATGGTCTTCCCTCTCGGTAGTACCACATGGCCACCAAGAGCCCGGTCTTCTTACGACCGTACATTCTTGTGACCACCGCTGCCAGCAGTCGTGTAGAGCGGCTACATTTCTGAAACGTCTTTCAGCAACACCACGGAAGCAATATCCAGCTTTCCGTAGTCCTATGACACTAACACATTGAAACTGGTATGTTGTATGTTAACCGGGGAGCCGGCCGGAGTGCCCGTGCGTTTCTAGGCGCTACAGTCTGGAACCTCGAGACCGCTACGGTCGCAGGTTCGAATCCCGCCTCGGGCATGGATGTGTGTGATGTCCTTAGGTTAGTTAGGTTTAGTTCTAAGTTCTAGGGGACTGATGACCTCAGCAGTTAAGTCCCATATAGCTCAGAGCCATTTGAACCATTTGACTATCGCAGTCCACTTCACCCCTCCGCCGCCCCACACCGAACCCAGGATTAGAGTGCGGTTCGGCCCCCGGTGGACCCCCAGGGAACGTCTCACACCAGACGAGTGTAGCCCCTACGTTTGCGTGGTAGAGTAATGGTGGTGTGCTCCTACGTGGAGAACTTGTTTGTGCAGCAATCGCCGACATAGTATAGCTGAGGCGGAATAAGGGGAACCAGCCCGCATTCGCCGAGGCAGATGGAAAACCGCCTGAAAACCATCCAGGACTGGCCGGCTCACCGGACCTCGACACAAGTCCGCCGGGCGGATTCGTGCCGGGGACCAGGCGCTCCTTCCCGCTCCGGAAAGCCGTGCGTTAGACGGCCCGGGTAACCGGGCAGGCACGTTCAAACTTAGTGAGGTGTTGATAATAGTATCTTTGTCGCTTTAAAGGCATTCTTGCCTAATATCAACTCACCATGTCCAATCTCAGACGTAACTAACGCTCACCTCCGTTACAGTGTGTATTTAAAGCAAACCTGATTTGCATCCTCGTAGTGGCGATAATAGCACCTGTTTTATACGACTGGCGCGCAGTCTATTCGACACCATCTTTCAGATGTAGAAACACGCCCACCAGTTCTTGTTTATGTCGCACAAATTCTTCTTCGTGTTGCTATTTTTTGGTTCGTCAGTGTAGCTTTTTCATCACTCGTTTGTAATAGCGTGTGCTTTGCGAAATTCCGTTTCAGCTTCCTTTCCAGTATCATAATTAACGGCAGTGATTTGTAAACAGCTCATAGAATAATTTATTTATTGCTGTAGTAGTAACAAGTAACGCTCAAAACAATAAAAAGAAATTTAGTTGAAGAAAACTTTATATTAGGTTGAAATGGAAGGAAGTGAATTCGGAATAAATCGTAAGGAACAAGTTTTGCAGAAATGTTTCGTATAGTTTCTAAATATAAACACATATAACTTCCTGCCACGCAACGTAAAAGGCGGTGAGAAACGATCTTGCCGTATCTGACTAGCTGCTTCGAAGGACACTCGGGACAAGTGAATGCTCACGGGAACGCATAATTTTTAATTAGGCCGGCGCCACGCGATACGATAAGTCATGCAAGCTGCGTGTTTACACTTGACAGAGCGCCTGCACTGCTCGTTGGTATCCAATGGCGTGTCAACGCTTGACGGCTAACAACGCTCTTCTGACAGAGGAACGCTCACTGAACCGCAAACAAGGCAGCTGGCCGTCTGTGGTTACCATAACTGGTGACTGAAAGTGAAGGTCCTTTCTGTCCTTATCTCAGACCCACAGTCACCTGCCAAGTGAGTCATCTCACAGGCAAATCGATTAGTTAGGAAGTGTTCTGCCCATTGAAGTCACTTAGGCTTCATTTTGAGCGCTAGGAGAGGCAGAACTTGCTGGATGTTTAATACGCGGGCCGTTCGATAAGTAAGGCAAAATATTTTTTGGTCGGCCAATTTCGGTTGAAACAATTCGGAATTTGCTGCGGGACATCGTGAGATATTCCCGCTTCAACCCCTATAATTTCATGATTAGATTAGAGATCAGATTAGATTAGATTAATCCACTCCTGGAAATTGAAAAAAAGAACACCGTGAATTCATTGTCCCAGGAAGGGGAAACTTTATTGACACATTCCTGGGGTCAGATACATCACATGATCACACTGACAGAACCACAGGCACTTAGACACAGGCAACAGAGAATGCACAATGTCGGCACTAGTACAGTGTTTATCCACCTTTCGCAGCAATGCAGGCTGCTATTCTCCCATGGAGAAGATCGTAGAGATGCTGGATGTAGTCCTGTGGAACGGCTTGCCATGCCATTTCCACCTGGCGCCTCAGTTGGACCAGCGTTCGTGCTGGACGTGCAGACCGCGTGAGACGACGCTTCATCCAGTCCCAAACATGCTCAATGGGGGACAGATCCGGAGATCTTGCTGGCCAGGGTAGTTGACTTACACCTTCTAGAGCACGTTGGGTGGCACGGGTTACATGCGGACGTGCATTGTCCTGTTGGAACAGCAAGTTCCCTTGCCGGTCTAGGAATGGTAGAACGATGGGTTCGATGACGGTTTGGATGTACCGTGCACTATTCAGTGTCCCCTCGACGATCACCAGTGGTGTACGGCCAGTGTAGGAGATCGCTCCCCACACCATGATGCCGGGTGTTGGCCCTGTGTGCCTCGGTCGTATGCAGTCCTGATTGTGGCGCTCACCTGCACGGCGCCAAACACGCATACGACCATCATTGGCACCAAGGCAGAAGCGACTCTCATCGCTGAAGACGACACGTCTCCATTCGTCCCTCCATTCACGCCTGTCGCGACACCACTGGAGGCGGGCTGCACGATGTTGGGGCGTGAGCGGAAGACGGCCTAACGGTGTGCGGGACCGTAGCCCAGCTTCATGGAGACGGTTGCGAATGGTCCTCGCCGATACCCCAGGAGCAACAGTGTCCCTAATTTTCTGGGAAGTGGCGGTGCGGTCCCCTACGGCACTGCGTAGGATCCTACGGTCTTGGCGTGCATCCGTGCGTCGCTGCGGTCCGGTCCCAGGTCGACGGGCACGTGCACCTTCCGACGACCACTGGCGACAACATTGATGTACTGTGGAGACCTCACGCCCCACGTGTTGAGCAATTCGGCGGTACGTCCACCCGGCCTCCCGCATGCCCACTATACGCCCTCGCTCAAAGTCCGTCAACTGCACATACGGTTCACGTCCACGCTGTCGCGGCATGCTACCAGTGTTAAAGACTGCGATGGAGCTCCGTATGCCACGGCAAACTGGCTGACATTGACGGCGGCAGTGCACAAATGCTGCGCAGCTTGCGCCATTCGTCGGCCAATACCGCGGTTCCTGGTGTGTCCGCTGTGCCGTGTGTGTGATCATTGCTTGTACAGCCCTCTCGCAGTGTCTGGAGCAAGTATGGTGGGTCTGACACACCGGTGTCCATGTGTTCTTTTTTCCATTTCCAGGAGTGTACTTGTTCCATAGATCATGAAAACGACACTTCGTAATGACGTGGAACGAGTCAGGTTAATAAAAGATGTCTGTACAAGATATTACATTACATAAAATATTGCATAACACTAATGTTTAAGTTTTTTTCCCCTTAATTTATGTCTAAACGTTCAGCCAATGAGTAGAAGGAGTTGTCATCTAGAAATTCTTTTAATGTATTTTTAAATGTTAGTTGGCTATCTGTCAGGCTGTTGATGCTGTTTGGTAGGTGACCAAAGACTTTTGTGGCAGCATAATTTACCCCTTTCTGTGCCAAAGTCAGATTTAACCCTGCATAGTGAAGATCATCCTTTCTCCTGGTGTTATAGCTATGCATACCGCTATTACTTTTGAACTGGGTTGGATTATTAACAGCAAATTTCATAAGTGAATATATATACTGTGAGGTTACTGTGAGGATCCCTACATCCTTAAATAGATGTGTGCAGGATGACCGTGTGTGGGCTCCAGCAATTATTCTGATTACACGTTTTTGAGCAATGAATACTTTTCTACTCAACGATGAATTACCCCAGAATATGATGCCATACGAAAGCAGTGAATGAAAGTAGGCATAGTAAGCTAATTTACTGAGCTTCTTATCACCAAAATTTACAATAACCCTAATAGCATACGTAGTTGAACTCAGACGTTTCAGCAGACCATCAATGTGTTGCTTCCAGTTTAACCTCTCATCAATGGACACACCTAAAATTTTTGAAAATTCTACCTTAGCTACAGACTTCTGTTCAAAGTCTATATTTATTACTGGAGTTGTGCCATTTACTGTATAGAACTGTATATACTGCGTTTTATCAAAATTTAAAGAGAGTCCGTTTGCTGAGAACCACTTAATAATTTTGTGAAAAACATCATTTACAATTACATCACTTAGTTCTTGGTTTTTGGATGTTATTACTATACTTGTATCATCAGCAAAAAGAGCTAGCCTTGTATCTTCATCAATGTGGAATGGTAAGTCATTAATGTATATCAAGAACAGTAAAGGACCTAAGACCGAACCCTGTGGGACTCCGTACTTGATAGCCCCCCCCCCCCAATTTGAGGAATCAGCTGTTTTTTTAACATTACATGAACCACTTATTTCAACTTTCTGCATTGTTCCAGTTAAGTATGAATTAAACCATTTGTGCACTGCCCCCCTCAAACCATAATGATTTAGCTTATCTAAAAGAATTCCATGATTTACACAATCAAAGGCCTTTGAGAGATCACAAAAAATACCAATGGGTGATGTCCAGTTATTCAGAGCATTTAATATTTGATCAGTGAAAGCGTATATAGCATTTTCTGTTGAAAAGCCTTTCTGAAAACCAAACTGACATTTTGTTAGTACTTTATTTTTACAAATATGGGAGGCTACTCTTGAATACATTACTTTCTCAAATATTTTTGATAGAGCTGTCAGAAGAGAGATTGAGCGGTAGTTGTTGACATCCGACGTATCCACCTTTTTATGCAATGGTTTTACAATGGCATATTTCAGTCTATCGGGGAAAACACCCTGCTCCAAAGAGCTATTACATACGTGGCTGAGAATCCTACTTATCTGTGGGGAACAAGCTTTAAGTACCTTGCTGGAAATGCCATCAGTTCCGTAAGAGCTTTTACTTTTCAGTGAGTTCATTATTTTACTGATTTCAGAGGGAGAGGTTGGTGGAATTACAGTTGTTTCAAACTGCAGAGGTATGGCCTCTTCTATTAGTAGCCTTGCCTCTTGTAGTGAACATCTAGATCCTGTTTTCTCCACAACATTTAAAAAATGATTATTGAAAATATTTTCAATTTCTGATTGTTTGTTAGTACACTTGTCATTCAGTTTTATGGCACTAAAGTCTTCCTGTGCTCTTGGTTGCCCTGTTTCGCTTTCAATAATATTTCAAATTGCTTTAATTTTATTATCAGAGTTACTGATCTCAGACATGATACACATGCTTCTGGACTTTTTAATAACTTTTCTTAGTACCGCACAATAGTTTTTATAATGTTGAACAATTTTGGGGTCAGTACTCCCTCTTGCTGTTAGATACAGTTCTCTTTTACGGTTGCAAGATATTCTTATTCCTTTAGTTAGCCAAGGTTTTTTATATTTTTTCTAGGAATTATGTTTAACTATTTTCTTGGGAAAACAATTTTCAAATACCCTTAAAAATGTATCGTGAAATAAGTTATATTTCAAGTTTGCATCGGGTTCCTTATACACTTCATCCCAGTCTAGCTTCTGTAGGCTTTCCCTAAAGTTTGCAACATTTATATTGTTAATTGAACGCACTGCTTGGAAAGTCTGATTTGATATACTGCATGGAGCTATGTCATGTACTGTAACTAGCTGTGCACCATGATCTGAAAGACCATTCTCAACAGGATAAGCATTTATGTCCTTAAACTTATCTTGGTCTATAAAAAAGTTATCTATCAATGTACTGTTGTTCTTTGTTATCCGAGTAGGAAAATCAATGACGGAGCTCAAATTGAAAGAACTGAGTAATACTACAAGGTCATTCTTCCTATTACACTCTGTCAGGGAATCAACATTGAAATCCCCACAAATGATAATTTGCTTCCCCCTGTCTGACAGATAGCACAACAAAGCATCTAAGTTTTCTAGAAATAGCTGAAATTCCCTGAGGGGGACATATACACTGTTACAATTATGAAAGTTCCATTATTTAGTTTAAGTTCAGTGGCACATGCTTCCATATGTCGCTCTACACAAAATTTTGTAGTTTCTAAATTTTTTACACTGTGGAAGCTTTTGACGTTTATGGCAACTCCTCCTCTTATCATATTATCTCTACTTACATGTGCAGCTAATTTGTACGCATTGATGCTAACCTTTTCCATATCAGTGACAATGTGATGCTCAGACAGGCATAGTACATCTATTACATTCTCAGTTTCTATACCTTCTAAACAAAGCAGAAGCTCATCAATTTTATTCTTCAATCCCCCAATATTTTGATGAAATATACTAACATTATTTTTCACTTTACTTTTGTGAGTATCTTGAACTTTTTTAACATCTTTAGTACTTGGCTGGCTGAGTTTCCCTCTGGACACTGATCTTACACTAAAAAAGAGTTTCCACCATGAGATGTAGTGCCTCCCCCCTTTAAATTTCCTGCTATCAGCCCAGCCAGTTTACCCTCCCCTTTCTTGTTGAGGTGTAGACCATGTCTAGTATAGTCCCACCTACAGAGTGAACCAACAGGAACCACACCAATGTGTGACCCCGCACCAGATCCAAGTAGCCGTTCCAACTCCAAATTAACTCTCCTGACAGAAGAGCTCAAATGAGATCGGTCGTGGCACTCCAGAACCGACACAAACCCGACACTGGTATGACTCGATGTTAATGCAATCTTTGCTAGGTGACACTCTATGCTGTACTCCGGATCTCTGTCAATACTGTTTCTCGGCCCACCCACAATAACCACGGTATCTTCCTTAGTAAAGCCTCTACATAGTGAACCTAAATCCTCTGTAACCTGCCCCAGTCCAGCACTAGGTTTGAAAAAACTTATGACCTGGTATTCTGACCCTAATTCATCCTGCAGAAGTTGGCCCACACCCCTAGCATGCCAACTACCTAGCAACAAGACTTTCTTTCTCTTTGCTGACTTCCCTACATTCCTATTCAATTTTCTGCTGAAAACTTGTTGAGCCCTGTCTACATCTACTTCTGTGAGAGGCTCATCAGTTTCTGACTGAGGCAACAGGTCAAACCTATTTTGTACATCAATAACAAAGCTGTCAGAAGAATTTCTTGGCCTGTTCCTCATGCCTGTTGCCACTTCCCACACCTGTTTACCCTGCTCCCCCCTTAACCTGCCCAGTTCTCGCCTAGCCTCATCTAACTCAGCCTGAAGGACAGCAATTTTCCCCTCCTGTCCCACAATCTTTCTACCTCTACTGCGTAGCCTACAGAACCACTGACGAGTCTCGCTCATTTTCCCACGCCACTACAATCGCCCCAATGAAAAAAGTTACTACATCCATCACACCAGACCCAGGAGCTAACGATTCTACGGCACGTCAGGCACTTTACACTCATGGTACAAATCGATTTTAGTGACAGAAAGACAATTAAGTTACCGTAAAACAATGAAAATATGTGTACGAAAAATTAGGTCTACTCGCTACTATGTAAACAGTGGTTCAGAAGTTTTTTACTGGAAATTACTTCAGAGATGACGATACTCCGCAGATATAAAGGGGGAGCAAACTTATTTAGCACACTGAACTGTCAGTAAATGCGCTTAAAATTGCGGTATGAAGTTTAATCTGAAAGCTCAAAAGTTCGGCCTTGCCGCGATATGTAAACAAACCGAACTTTACGTGATTACTGTGAAAATACGCGAGTAAGACAAAAACCTTTAATGGCACGCTCGAAGAGCACTATAATTAACGTAATAAATTAGTTTAAAGTGTTAAAAACGGTTTATTACTACTTAAATTACTTATCTTGTACGAGAGATGTGACTCAGACGTCCGTATAGCAGGCGCAGGGCTACCAACTTCCGATAGATGGCGGCGCTATAGCATCTGCAACAGAGATGCATTCGGACCAGAGAACTGTCATTGACATTCTTTTGGCGGAAAATCGGAACATCGCAGACATTGGCGGGTGCTCGCAGAACGTCTACGGAGGCTTTTCAGTGAGTCACTGGGCGAGGGATCTGTCGTCACCGCAACGAGGTCGTACAACCTATCCGACCTCCCTACTGCCCGCTGGTCGCACGCAGTTGTGACTCCAGCAACGTTGGAACGTGCGGACACTCTCATTCGAGGTGATCGACGGATCACAGTCAAACACCTCGCTCCACAACTGGACACCTTTGTTGGTAGTGCTTGTAACGAGACATCCTCCTCTAGCTTTACTTTACCTCAACAGTAGTTGTCGATACTAGTATTGTTTTTCGAGTTCTGGACAGGTCAGTATTATCTCAGTTGATTTTCTGAAAATTTTCATACAATTTTATACACAGCACGTTATATTTCAAGCTAAAATTTATGAAAAAGAACTAGTTTATGAAATGTTTTAGTCTCGATGTTATAATCGATAACCCGGTCGGAGTAGCCGAACGGTTCTAGGCGCTACAGTCTGGAACCGCGCGACCGCTACGGTCGCAGGTTGGAATCCTGCCTCGGGCATGGATGTGTGTGATGTTCTTAGGTTAGTTAGGCTTAAGTAGTTCTAAGTTCTAGGGGACTGATGACCTCAGGTGTTAAGTCCCATAGTGCTCAGAGCCATTTATAATCGATAAGTACTAGTTCTGAAAGTACAATTAAAATTATACTTTTAGAAACATTTGAAATTGCGAACTATTGGCGCACTTAAATTTTCTGTTAGTAATTACGCAATACTGTACTGGTTACTATGTTTATTTCCAGTTTCATTTATGAAACAATAATCGAACGCAACAGAATCTAGTAGAAATTCATTTGTAAAGAAGAACTGTAAACCCTCTCTAATATGGTTACTTCCCCACAGTGTGGAAGTCGCAAGCATGCCTCTGATGTGATCGGACGTATTTTTGTATTGTGTGCGAATAATGTAATTTCGCCTTTGTGAATGTGAAAAATCAAGAGACTGTATAATATACTAAAATGTGAGAAAACAGATTTACGCAAAAACAAAAATTGTGCAACAACAATCTTCAAATTTATTTAGATCAATCCAACCGTGAGGACCTAAAATGTGACTTTTCTAGCTTCAAGAACCAGATCCCTAGACAAGAATAACTGGAGCGAACTCTACATGACAAGCTAAGTAAACTAGAAAGTTTATTGTAATCTTCGCTCCTCTCAGATCTTCATAAAAGACTAATGTGGACAATATATGGAATTAGGAAGGAGGGGGAGATTACATCCTGACACACCTGTCCACGCCGGCCAGAGTGGCCATGCGGTTCCCGGCGCTGCAGTCTGGAGCCGGGCGACCACTACGGTCGCAGGTTCGAATACTGCCTCGGGCATGGATGTGTGTGATGTCCTTAGGTTAGTTAGGTTTAATTAGTTCTAAGTTCTAGGGGACTGATAATCTCAGAAGTTAAGTCGCATAGTGCTCGGAGCCATTTGAACCATTTTTGAACACTTGTCCACCAGGTGGGGTACTCAAACATTGGTGCCCGCTGGGTTCCTCGCCGCTTAACAAAAGACCGCAAAGACAAAAGTTCAAATAAGACAATTATCTACGTCAATAACTCCTTTTATTTACCCCACCAGGCGTTTCAAGAGTTTAAACTCTCATCTTCAGGTGGAACAATGGCAAAGTGTTACACGGTTGCCAGCTGCAAGCAGCCAGTGGTTACTTGTGGTTTCAGTTTGAATCAGTTCCAGTGCGCAGAACCCTGCGGTTCGTCAGAAATATATATTTTTTAGCTGGTGAAGAGTTCTCGGGCTTCCAGCCTGGTGGCGGTGTCTTCAAACTGCGACGTTTCGACGAGTGACATACTCATCTTCTGGCGAAGATGAATATGTCACTCGTCGAAAAGTCGCAGTTCGAAAACGCCGCCACCCGGCCTGGAAGCCCGAGAACTCTTCATCAGCTTTATACGCCGGGAAAGCATACATTCACATATATTTTTACCTAGTTTTTCTCAAAGCACGCTAATCAGTAATCGTGTTCTTTGAGAAAAATTAATTGATACCACAAGTAACAACTAGCTGCAGCCAGTTAGAAAATATGTAACAAAATATTATGGTTCTACCTGAAGATGAGAGTGCAAACTATCGAAACGTGTCGTGTGATGAGATGAAAAGAGTGACCGACGCAGATAATTGTTTTATTTGAAGTTTTATTGTCATCAACGGTAGCAGTTCCTTACAACAGTCCAGCATGGCCGACATAAGACTATAAAGAGTAACTAATGGCCGGCCACTGTGGTCGAGCGGTTCTAGGCACTTCAGTCCGGAACCGCGCTGCTGCTACGGTCGCAGGTTCGAATGTAGCCTCGGGCTTGGATGTGTGTGATGTCCTTAGGTTAGCTAGGTTTAAGTAGTTCTAAGTTCTAGGGGACTGATGACCTCAGATGTTAAGCCCCATAGTGCTTAGAGCCATTTGAACCATTTGAAGTAACTAATGATGATTTGTGCGAAACTGATAGCGCGTTATGAGGGTGATCGTGACAATTTTTTTCCGAACACCGTCACAGGCGATGAAACATGGGTTCATTAATTCGAACCGGGAACAAAACGACAATCCAGGGAGAGGCGCTACATTGTTTCTCCTCCGAAGAAAAAGTTCAAAGCCACCTCGCTACGCGGAGTAGCCGCGTGGTCTGGGACACCTTGCCACGGTTCGCACGGATTCCCTCCGTTGGAGGTTCGAGTCCTTCCTCGGGCATCGGTGTGTGTGTCTTGCCCTTAGCGTGAGTTACTTTAAGTTAGATTAAGTAGTGTGTAAGCCTAGGAACCGATGACCTCACCACTTTGGTCACACAGGAACTTGTCAACACCGTCACACCCTCAGCCGATAAAGTCACAACGACGATCTTCGGGGACTCTGTTTGACGTCCTCGTTAATGGCACAACAATCAGCTCGGAAGTCTGTTTTGCTATCCTCAGGAAATAGAAGGAACGACTTCAGTGCATTCCTAGCCACAAAGATAGAAACATATTTTCGTCCTCCATGACAATGCAAGGCCACACGCAAGTCGGCGCACCTGAGAGGAGTTCACAAAACTTCACTGGACTGCTGTTCCTCAGACACCCTACAATCCGCATCTCGCAGCTTGCGGCTTCCTTCTGTTTGGCTCAATGAAGGGGACGCTGTGCAGCAAGCAGTGTGTGGACTATGGAGAGGTTGCTGATGCAGCAAGACGTTGACTCCCAAGTCGACCAGTAGAGTGCTACCATTTGGCCATACAGGTTCTCCCAGGAGCATGACTTAAGGCTGTCGCATTGAAAAATAGGGTTTTGTAGCCAAAGGAGAGAGGAATAACGTGGTGTATTGGAATCGTGAATAAATCCAACACGCTTTCAGAAGCAAAGATGGTGCATTACTTATTGAACGTCCCTAGTTGTTTTTCATTATTGCCTTTTGTGACACTCATTATTTTAGTCACATAGAATGTAACAGGAATAATTATTGAATTACTTTCGTTTTTCTGGAGATAGGGGTTAAGACCATAACCTGTATCATATTGACGTAAGTCAGACTGAGAAATTTGACGATGTTACTGGATAATCACGTGGACGTTTTTATTTGCATTTATTGATAGAAAGGTTTCTTTATACTATAACTATCTACATTAAGTTCTATTCTATAACAGAAATTTAAAAACTATTGCACAAGTCTCATTGATCAAGGAGCAAGATGACAGTACTAATGAAACTTTAATATATTTTTATTTTTTGAAAGTCCCCATGACAAGACCTGCCGTAAGGCAGAACGCGCAGTTTTTTATATAGAAAACACAAGGAGCGTGTAGTTGTCAACAACTTATACAGAACCAGATTGCAATTACAAGAGCCAAGGATTATGAAAGTGAAACAGTTGTTGAGAACGGAGCGAGACAAGAGTGCAGCCTGTCTCTAATGTTTATTCAGTTTAATGTTTAGTCAGTTCTGAAAGCTGTGAAGGAAACCAAGAAGAAATATGGACCTAAACTCTACGGAGAAGGAAGTTTGTCAATGACTGTGTCAGAGACAGTTCAAGACTTGGTAAGGCAGTTGAACAGAATGGATACTGGCTTGAAAAGGGATGAACATCAACGAAACCTGAACAAGGGTAATGGAATTTAGAAGGAAATGATCACTGTAATAAAATAAATGAGAGCTCGCGCAGAAAGATTTATGTGCTCGTTTTTCCCGCGCGCTGTTCAAGAGAGGTATGGTAGAGAAATAGTTCGAAAGTGCCTTTGCCAGGCACTTAATTATCAATTGCGAAGTAGTCACATAGGTGTAGATGTCGATCATCATCATGTTCTGATGAAGATAAAAGAGGCAATCCTGAGAAAATGTTATGTGGGCACAAAGAAAACCTGAAACAGAACTGCATATAACCTTTTTTGTAGAGCACGTGATCCAGTAAGTCCCACGCGTGAATAATAATAATAATAATAATAATAATAATAATAGTAATAGTAGTAATAATAATACTGGCAGAAGAAAATATTAATGCAACAATGAGTAAAGATATAAAACTGAGACACCGACAAAGTTCTAAGAGAAATAAATTTTGCTGCAGACGTTCGGGATATAGGTCAAGTCTAGTGGGAAAAAAAAGGTTAGCTATTTGTGAAGAGATAAAAGAAAAGCATTGTTGTTGTTTTAGAAGACTGGTTACAATATTCATTGCGACAAAATAGAAACTGTCTTCAAACTTACAAAAATATGTAAAACAATACATAAATCTCAAAATACACAAAATTGAGACACTAAAACACAGTCGTCAAACATATTCAAAGTAGAGACGTGATTAATTTCTGTCATAGTGTGAGGGAAATAACGTCAACGACAAGTCCTTGTTAGCGAAAGCATTTTTAGAAAATCGACTGTATGATGGAATGGGACAGAAACGATTTTGCTCTGATGGGATGGAATATTTTTGCTGCAGTGTTCGAATAAGTGTGGTAGCGTCTGAGAGAGAAGGAACGGCCGTATACGTTCGCCAGATGATCTAGCAGTGTATGGAAATATCTGCGCTTGCCTGTACGTATCCAGGGTAGCCAAGTCTGAGATGATGAAATATACCCTGAGTGATGAAAGTAACGTATATCGCACGGGAGGCGGTCATTACCAGCTCCAAGCACTGTCCGTTTTCCTTAGAAAGACCTACTGAATGACATAACTGTAATAAATTATTGAAAGTTTGTGCAAATTGTTTTTCAGATCCAAAAGTAAGAATGAGCTTTTGGTAATTCCCAAGAATGATTGCCTATCGAAGTGGCGGGATCCAAACGATACATATCGAACGTGCGATCGTAAATTATCATGCAGCTCTGGTGGCGGGCGTTATGAGTATGTTTATGGTGGTAGCTACAGCAACGACAAATGAAGAGCGTTACAAAAATACTTTCAATTGCAAAGGTATTGGAATCTTGTGAAAGTCCATTAGGTGGTCTGGATGGATAATTTTCAAGAGTCGAACCATGTATTCTTCCTCATACTCGTTCGTTTTCCGCACTGTCCACAATGAAATTGTAAACGGTATTTCAGCATCGAATCTGTTCTTACGAAGTTTTACACACTTCGCACCGTCACTGTGTACACACTCCCTTCTTTCCTCGTGCAGTAGTACTCCATATTTGCGACAAAAAGTCGAACAATTTTCTACGCTGGATAAACATGGAAGTAAATTTTTCCATGTGAGAGAATCCGCCGAAGAAACGTCACGAATACCAGACATCCCTCTGACTAACCACATAAATCGTCTGGGATTCCCTAGCAACTCACAGATAATTCGCGGAGGTACGTAATTTAGAGCAACTAAGGGAACGACGGGAAACAGATAAAAATGATGGTCACAAACAACTGATCAAAACGCCCGTCACCAGGGTCGCATGATCGATTTACGATCGCACGTTCGATATGTATCGTTTGAACACCGCAACTTCGATAGGCAATCATTCTTGGAAATTTATATGTTTTAGAGCTCTGATGCTAAAGTCTTCTTTCAACTTTTTATGTATTGAAAATTACTCTTACCGTCTTCTTTATTTAGGACCAAAAATGAGAAGTCTTTCTGAGATATCGGGCTAAGGAGACTGGAATGACGTTTGATGGATTTCTTTTTAGCTCTTTGTTACGTTCCCATTGTGATATTTTCACACAAGTCAGCAATTACATTCGCGATACCTACAGAGTTAGATAGTTTTGCACTTAAGTGTAACTGGAAACCTTCTTCATACAAGTGATATTTACAGCGGGACATACGCTTCACATGCGGCAAGTGGCAGCGTTAGCAGTGTCAGGGGGACGCGGAAAACAGCGCAGTCGTTATCGCAATGTGCAAACGGAGCGAACTGTCTGAACTCCAGACTGTCAGGAGCATTGACTTTCGGGCCACGACTGAAAGCATTTATGAAACGCCTAAGTTTTCAAGCTGTTCGCGTACCGCCCTGGTGAAGGCATACCATGCATGACAAAAAGGCGTAACCCAAAATCGACGCTGAGGCAACGGGCCATAGACGACAAGGGTCGACGACGCTGCAGAGATGTGTACAGGCGAATAGACAAGCAGCTGTTGAGCAACTGATCGCCCATACGACCATGGGGTTACCAACAGTGTCTCCTCAACGACTGGTTAGTGAATGTTGCTGCGTATGGCCCTCCGCGGTAGGCGCCTCGCTCATACCGGGTGATGAAAAAGTCAGTATAAATTTGAAAACTTAATAAACCCCGGAATAATGTAGGTTGAGTGGTAAAAATTGATACACATGCATGGAATGACATGGGGTTTTATTAGAACAAAAAAAAACGCTTGAAAGATCTCTTGCGCACGTCGTTTGGTGATGATCGTGTGCTCAGCCGCCGCTTTCGTCATGCTTGGCCTCCCATGTCCCTAGACCTCAGTCCGTGCGATTATTGGCTTTGGGGTTACCTGAAGTCTCAAGTGTATCGTGATCGACCGACATCTCTAGTGATGCTGAAAGACAACATCCGACGCCAATGCCTCACCATAACTCCGGACAAGCTTTACAGTGCTGTTCACAACATTATTCCTCGACTACAGCTATTGTTGAGGAATGATGGTGGACATATTGAGCATTTCCTGTAAAGAACATCATCTTTGCTTTGTCTTACTTTGTTATGCTAATTATTGCTATTCTGATCAGATGAAGCGCCATCTGTCGGACATTTTTTGAACTTTTGTATTTTTTTGGTTCTAATAAAACCCCATGTCATTCCAAGCATGTGTGTCAATTTGTACCTCTCTATGTACATTATTCCGTGATTTATTCAGTTTTCAAATTTATACTGACTTCTTGATCACCCAGTACATCCAAGCTGATAGCTGTTCATAGGGAAAGAAGGCTGGAATTCTCACGACAATAGCGCAACTGGACGTCCACTGAGTGGCAACAGGAGCCCTGTCGAGATGAATAACGTTTTATGCTCCATTGGACAAATGGCTGTTGGCGTGTACGACGTGAAATATCTGAAACCAAACACCATGCCACAACTGTCGGAAGGTCCAGGGCGGAGGAGGGAGCATTATGGTCATTTGACTGCTTTCGTGGCATTCCCTGGGTGATATCGTCATACCGTAAAGCACAGTGGATCAACACGACTATGCAGTTGTCCTTCTGGACCAAGTCCATATTTATTTATTTATTTATTTATTTTGGCGTCTACCAGCAGCCCAATTCAAGATCTCACACAGCTCACGGTGTACGTGCGTGGTTCGAAGAGCACCAGGATAAGCTTACCGTACTCCCTGACCAACGAACTTCCCAGATTTAAGCCCAAAGCAGTGCGGGATTAGCCGAGCGGTCTAGGGCGCTGCAGTCATGGACTGCGGCTGGTCCCGGCGGAGGTTCGAGTCCTCCCTCGGGCATGGGTGGGTGTGTTTGTCCTTAGGATAATTTAGGTTAAGTAGTGTGTAAGCTTAGGGACTGATGACCTTAGCAGTTAAGTCCCATAAGATTTCACACACACTTGAATTTTTTTTAAGCCCAATGGGACATCTGTAGAACCACTTCGATCGGGCTGTACGTGCTACAGATCCTCAGCCTGGAGATCTTGCGGAGCTGGTCACGGCAGTAGAGTCGGCATGGCTCCAAGTCCTTCTCGGTATCTTTTAGAACCTTAATGACTTTGTTGCTGCACGCCTTACAGCAGTCCGCGCTGCAAAAGGTGGTTATTCAGGTTTCTGACAGGTGGCCACGTTAATGTGACTGGACAGTGTATGAGCTGTGAGCGGCTCGTGTTCGTACCGTTTATTGTTTAACACCTTGTCTTTGCGTGCCGTCTCATTTCTTATTCGATTTACTGTCGTCACTAAGTTGCTGGGCTGCCTGACCGTGAGCAGTAGCAGCAGCGCTTATCGATAAGAGCACGGTCGTATAATCTTTGGAGTGACCGCTAGTATTTCCGGGTCGGCGTGTGTCGTGAGTTCAGTCGGGACGGAGCGCCAATGAGGTCCGCACAGCCAGTACTCGCCGACCGCTGGCGACACGCATGCACTATCAGACGGAAGGAGATTTGAGTTGCGACGACCATTGGTTGGTCGTTCGGTTGGTCATCTCATCGGGCGACGTGTATTTGGCCTTTTGACCGTTCCTGGACCTCGTCAGTTGGTCATGTTGCCGGTCCTGGGTCGTTTCTTTCCTTGCGCAGAAATGTCGGCTGGCCAATGGGTAAAAGTTCGCTCTGCATGGTTGGGTCCGTGCCAGTGTCTCTGGGTCGGTGTGGGTCCGAAGGGAGTCGGGACGGAGCAGCAGTGAAGTCCGGACAGCCAGTACTCGCCGCGACCGCTGGTCACACACACTTGCACTGTCCGCGGAAGGAGACTTGAGCGGCGACGACCGTTCGTTGGTCGTTCGGTTGGTCGTCGACCGCTTATGGGTTCTCTGTGTGTGTCAACTTGTGATTCGTCCTTGTTGTTGCACAGTGATTGAGTTTAGGATTGTTCGAGTTCTTGTAGAAGTGTTTTCGTGGAACTGTGTCTAGCTGGTGTGATTTCTGTTGTGTTGGCTGAAGTGCCAACACCATGTTACTAGAGGAGGCCGAAATGCACGCGTTGCGCAGGTTGGCGTGAGGAGGGAAGAACTCTACTGACGTGAGGTCTGGAACATGACAAGGAATTAGAATTCAGAAAGCGGACGTAGCTAGTTTGATACTTAACTTTAATACATTAATGATGAAGTCGCTCTTGACGGTACATGATTCACAATATTATCTGTTCAGAAGACATATGGTAACTGAATATGGCGCCTTGCTAGGTCGTAGCAAATGACGTAGCTGAAGGCTATGCTAAACTGTTGTCTCGGCTGTACAACTGGGGCGCGTGCTAGGGAGTCTCTCTAGAATAGACCTGCCGTGTGGCGGCGCTCGGTCTGCGATCACTGATGGTGGCGACACGCGGGTCCGACGTATACTAACGGACCGCTGCTGATTTAAAGGCTACCACCTAGCAAGTGTGGTGTCTGGCGGTGACACCACACTTTCGACTGAGCAGTTATTTTAATGCTGACTGCGTACTGAAGTAAGCAGTCAGTCGGTTGGGACAGAGCAGTGAGGAAGTCTCCCCGGCGAGGTTATTAGCATAGTGTTCCGCAGTGTGGTTTTCCTCGCCGTGTTGATGCTGTCAGGTACCGCGTGTAGTTCGACACCCTTTTGTGTTGTCCATATTTTTGAGTGTTTAATATGCCTTGGCTGTTTTTAGACGGCAATTTCGAAAACGTAGTGCTGCTGGTGTCTTCGCCCTCGAGTGATACTTTCCGTTGTTGTGCCGTTGGTCGACGGAAGGCAATTTATTAGGTCCTTCAGCTGTCCCTGGGTCGGGTTGCCATCTGATTACTTAATCTTATTCTTGGTTCAAATGGCTCTGAGCACTATGGGACTCAATTGCTGTGGTCATTAGTCCTCTAGAACTTAGAACTACTTAAACCTAACTAACCTAAGGACATCACACACATCCATGCCCGAGGCAGGATTCGAACCTGCGACCGTAGCAGCAGCGCGGCTCCGGACTGGAGCGCCTAGAACCGCACGGTCACCGCGGCCGGCTCTTTTTCTTGGCTACCTGCCTCACCTAAACTAACGTTACAGTTACCTCCTCAGGCCGACCCTTGGAGCGCTTCTGAGCACCATTGTTCTGTTGTTTGAACCGAACTAAATTAAAATTTGAAAACTCACTTGTTTAAAACTTAAAATTTTCTTCTCTATCTGAAATTCTTCTTATCCAGGCCTTAAGCCTTGAGTTGTTCTCTGTTCAGTATGTGGCCCTCAGCCGAGCTTTTATGTCAAATATTTTTAAGATGCCGGCCGGTGTGGCCGTGCGGTTAAAGGCGCTTCAGTCTGGAACCGCGTGACCGCTACGGTCGCAGGTTCGAATCCTGCCTCGGGCATGGATGTGTGTGATGTCCTTAGGTTAGTTAGGTTTAATTAGTTCTAAGTTCTAGGCGACTGATGACCTCAGAAGTTGAGTCGCATAGTGCTAAGAGCCATTTGAACCATATTTTTAAGATGAGGCCTTCAGCCGCCTTGAATTAAAACTTGAAATTCACTTGTTTAAAATTTTTTAAATTTTCTTCTCCATTGGAAATTCTTGTTATCCAGGCCATAAGCGTCAGTTCTTCTATCTCCAGTGTTTGGACTTCGGCCGAGCCGTTACGTAAAATTTTGTAACTAAGGCCTTTAGCCGTGTGGATTCCTTAAGGCAAATTTAATAACTGGTTTTCGGGCCTTCAGCTTGAAACGTCCCCTTAGTACAATTTATATATGAAACATCCCCTTTGAACAATTTATATAGGACTGTGCTTAACCTGACACACAATACTTTGTTAGCGCAACGCAATCTGACTTTCAAAATTCCCTACAAAAGAATGGCCCTGACTAACATTAAACTATACCTTTCACAAATCACTTACCTCACAAAAATCTTCGCTGCTCAAGCTACTGCAATACAGCAAGCGCCACTACTGCCAGCTAAATAAAAGATTCAAACTACTAAAGGCACTAACTACTGATAGGGATAGTTAGCAAATGAAAGATATTAATAGAGAACAAACAATGTATTTGCCTTAATATCATCACAAGTCATAATATATATATCAGTTCATGACAAATTGCAAACCTCCGCCATCTCTCTCCCCACATCCACCACTGCTGGCGGCTCACCTCCAACTGCGCAACGCTACGCGCTGTTCACAGCCAGCTGCCTAACACTACAATGGCGAGTATTACAACAATGCAAAGCAGACACAGACTGCCCACAGCACAGCCAGTGATTGTCATACAGAGGTGGCGTTACCAATAAAAAACCTAAACAGCCTACTTACATAGAGAAAACATAAACAGCCTACTTACATAGAGAAAACATAAACAGCCTACTTACATAGCCCCCATGCTCCCCACAAAAATTTTTACAAATGGTGTTGGGCACTGGCCAATACAGATTTGACAAAAATTTTTCACAATTACAGTAACAAAGATATAAAATGCACACACTTATTAATATTATGTTGGTCAAAAGATCAAAATTTCTCACAGTCCATAAAGACAGTCCACATTGTTCATCACAGTAAAAATGCAGAGTTTTTCTCAAAGTCCAAGCAGTAAAAGAAAATGCACATAGAAGTAGTGGATTTCCATGCAGTCTTGAAGAAGTAGTGTTGACCTTCCAACGGAAAGACAGTGCTGACTCTCGACATGCAGACAGGTAATGGGCCACAACAGAGCAAACCCACAGCAGAGTCAGTCGTAGTTTGGAAGAATATTGGTAGGTAGGTCATCACAGAGCAGACCCACTGTAGTCCTGGTAGAGATTACGGTATTGGTGGGCCACCAGAGGTGCAGACCCCACTGCAGTCCTTGTAGAAATAATGGTATTGATGAATCATCAAAGATGTAGACCTACTGTAGTCCTTGTAGACACGGCCAGCAGCCATCTGTTGCGACTGTGCAGGTGCACAATCACCATCGAAGAGTCTTGCGGAGAATATAGCAAGTCCATAAACCACCCCTTGTCCACTCACAAAAAATTTGTTTGACATGTCCTTAGAACCAGCAATGCTGTTATCCAGTCCCTTGCGGAATTATTAACACATGTGCAAACACTAACAGTCCCAACTTCTCACATATTGTCCATATACTATGACCAACAGAAACGTGTGCAGTGAAATGTAACTTACAAGTTAATAATATCATGAACTGGTGACAATTACAATTTTATAACAGAAGAATACAATAACAAAGGTACAAAATACATCATTAAAGAACATAACAATACAGATAACATTTGTAGTACAGGCTTTACAAAAGAATCGAACTAACATAGACATCAGTGTTACAGGAATTATGACATGAGTACGTACATAAAAGATCAGAATGAGAGAATTGATGGAGCCATGCTTGTGGATGAATGTCGTTGCCAGAATTCTTAAATGTTTTGAATTTACGTGTAGTAATGAACAGCTTATAGTCAAAATCATCATGTCGGCAAGTCGCATGTCGGTCATTGTTACGTCGTTTCGGCGGTTCCATCTCAAAATTCGGCGTACCTTGCCAACTTCTTTCACAATTTCCGAAGTGCCCTGTGTTGTTATTTTGTGTCTGTTCCGTATTTGTATGTCCCTCTTCCCGTATTGGCGCGCGAGTGTCCTCTGAAATACGTAATTCTTGTACTACTTGTGCCAACTGATCTTGCACTTCGCGGATTTCTCTTTTTTACTGTGTATTGATTTGATTTTGATTTTGTTTGAATTTTCTAATTTGTTCATACTCTTCAGTGTCCATGAAAGCTACAGGTGTTGTGTCATTCAGATCATCATCTACCTTTGTAGATAAGTTAGTGAACTGATCTGAAAGTTCGGCTACTTAATCCGATAGTGAAATCATTTCCTCTCTATGTTTTTCTGAACCAAGTTTCAGAGTGTCCATTTGTGTTGCAATCGTGTCTACTGTGACCTTTAAGTTTTCCTGAGTTTTTGCAAGTTGCATAACCGTATCGGTAGATGCAACTGAGTCAAATTTTGCTTGCAAGGTCTCATGATTTTCATGAACAATAGTTTGCAGTTCTTTTATAGCTGCTTCGTGATTCTGTAGTGCATTTTCATGACGCGAAAAAATAGGTTGGAAATGCTCACAAATTTGTGTTTTTACGTCATTACAGACTTTTTGACATTTCGATTCAATGTGATGTAACTCAGCAGTTAAATCCTCACGTGTTCGTTCAAGAGTTTGCTCCAATGAGTCTAACTTTTTAAGATTTTGTCCCATTTGTCTCTGATTTTGTTCCATTTGTTGCATTAATTGCAATAATAATGTATTAGTGTCTGGAATCTGTTCCTCTACTCTTTTCGGCAGTGCATTTGCACCGGCAACATTCACATTTTGACAAGCTGAAAATGTGTCTTGACTTATTTGAGAAAACGGTGAGGACGCAAAACCTGAATCTACAGTATTTGTAAAATTGTGTCCTGTCATTTCGGATTCCTGAGGCGAGCTGTTGCCGACCGATCGATCGATAATGCTTCCCTCTTCACTAATTGTTTCACTGCCTGTGCCATTGTTTGCCGCCCGCTCCATTTCCCTATGCACGATTACCAAATTACTACTTTGAACATCAGTTAATTCATTACTCTGCGGCGCTAACACACTGCCTTCGTCTTCACTGTCATTTCTCAGTTTACTTTGGAGCCTAGTATTACGTTTTTCACACGCCATTATTGTCACAGTATTTCACATGACAACACAGAAAAACACAATTTGAAGAGCAAAATAAAATAACGTAGCAATGGAAATAATGTCTAGTTAATTGCAGCTGCGAAATACTTGGTGCAAATCTACATGCATGCCACAACTGTTTTACTCTACAACAATGAAAAACTACAACTACAAAGGAGATTCTCTCTACAATTACGCGCTAGCAATAAACAAAATCTACACTAATTACACAAACTACAAGAAAAATCAGAAGATTCCAGTGAGGTATCCTAGGCTAAGGGTCGACATATGAAACGTCCCCTTAGTACAATTTATATATGAAACATCCCCTTTGAACAATTTATATAGGACTGTGCTTAACCTGACACACAATACTTTGTTAGCGCAACGCAATCTGACTTTCAAAATTCCCTACAAAAGAATGGCCCTGACTAACATTAAACTATACCTTTCACAAATCACTTACCTCACAAAAATCTTCGCTGCTCAAGCTACTGCAATACAGCAAGCGCCACTACTGCCAGCTAAATAAAAGATTCAAACTACTAAAGGCACTAACTACTGATAGGGATAGTTAGCAAATGAAAGATATTAATAGAGAACAAACAATGTATTTACCTTAATATCATCACAAGTCATAATATATATATCAGTTCATGACAAATTGCAAACCTCCGCCATCTCTCTCCCCACATCCACCACTGCTGGCGGCTCACCTCCAACTGCGCAACGCTACGCGCTGTTCACAGCCAGCTGCCTAACACTACAATGGCGAGTATTACAACAATGCAAAGCAGACACAGACTGCCCACAGCACAGCCAGTGATTGTCATACAGAGGTGGCGTTACCAATAAAAAACCTAAACAGCCTACTTACATAGAGAAAACATAAACAGCCTACTTACATAGAGAAAACATAAACAGCCTACTTACAAGCTGTATTGCTTTTCAATGCTGTTAAAGGCATGTGTGATTGTTTTAGGAAAATAAAGTTTGCATGTTTTGTGCAACTGACAGTAACTGATTTTGGCCCCCTTCCACAACTATAACCTGATTCGCTCTGTCCTGCGAAACCAGATTTCAGTGTATCTGATGACATATCACTGACGCACAATGAGACGAGTATGATACCTAATACCGAATCCTGGGAAACGTATGATGCTGTCTCTATTGCCATATTTGTAGTTATAGGCATGAGACATTGCCGGTGCACCGTAAAATACGACTGAAATTATTACTCTGTTCTTTGAGGTCACTATATCTGTTTAGTTTCAACGACACTTCTCTCAGTGTGCTACTGCCTACAAGGCTAACGATATCAAACACTCGTTTGATGAGCATGAGGACGAAATAGCACGTCTTGCATACATCCTGTACCATCTCATTTCAAGATTTTTCGAGCTGTTTTAACATTTACTGAAATAATAAACTTTCTCTAGCGTCTCTTAACAAAAGAGTTTCAAGTGAGAAATGGTTCGAAATGGTGTGAATCTACTTTCCGTACTGATACGCATCGATATCCAGGAAAATTTCAATTCGTATCTGCTGCCAGAGTTAGGTGGCCATTGTATTAGTTTCGTCCAGCGCCTGTATTTACATCTACATTCACATCTATACTCTGTAATCACCTTACAGTAGGTAATACAGGTTGCTTCTAGTACCACTATTTCTTTGCTCATTGTGGTCATTTCGCGAAACGTACTCGTATGTGAGAGGAAACAATATGTTGCCTTGTTCTACCAGGAACGAACGCACTTGGAATTTCAACGGTGAATCTGTCTGTGACACAAAACTCGATGGGAAATAGTCAAGAATCGGTAGAACAAATGTTTGGTAAGTCACCTCTTTGTGGGTGAATTAATTGTATATTTCCTTAAGATTCCTCCAATGAATCTCAGCCTAACAGCAGCTTTTCCTGCGATTAGGATTGTGTGGTCATTCGACTCTGGGTCGCTCCTAGTCCTTTAACACCACTTACTGTTTCCAGTTATTCGTTGACAATAGTGTAATCAATGATATCACATACTGATACCACCCATGGCATATCAAGGTTGGTACTAGAACTGTAATTTTTCGTTAGACGCTGACAGCGGTCTTGCGGGATCCAGTGGACCCAATGGAGCACACCTGCTGAGCCACACCTCCAGGCTAAGAGCGCCCTCTGCCGCCACAATATAGGACGGCCAGAGGCAGCGACGTGGCCCACTTGCACTTTGAGCCTTCCGCTTGTGCCATTGATAGCCGGACTCTCTGTGTTATTTATAATTATTCTTTATAAGCTTCGAGAAATAGAACTAAACTTTCTGCCTCTTGCATTATCTTGCTCGCTAATTATTTTTGCTCCTGTCCAGCTTTGAAACAATGACAGCTGGCACAGCACTCTGTATTCCACCTCTCCTTACCATTGTGTGCGAAGTCCTACAAAAATGGTTCAAATGGCTCTGAGCACTATGGGACTCCCAAGTCCTACACAACATAATCGAACAGTAATGGATTTACGGTATCTTAATTTTCCGTGTTCCGATTCAGATGAAATAAAGCGTATATTATTTTGTCCCAAGCTACGCTAAGGTTACCTGTGAAAACCCGTGAAAATTCGCTTAGTAGTTTTAAAGATTAGGGTCCTCAAACAGAAATAAAGGAAGGTTCTACAATTTTATTATTAGTATAGAAGAGATGTTGTAAAACGTAACACCTCCGAGAATCCTGTTGTTTTGGTCATCAGTCTACTGACTGGTTTGATGCGGCCCGCCACGAATTCCTTTCCTGTGCTAACCTCTTCATCTCAGAGTAGCACTTTCAACCTACGTCCTCAATTATTTGCTTGACGTATTCCAATCTCTGTCTTCCTCTACAGTTTTTGCCCTCTACAGCTCCCTCTAGTACCATGGAAGTCATTCCCTCATGTCTTAGCAGATGTCCTATCATCCTGTCCCTTCTCCTTATCAGTATTTTCCACATATTCCTTTCCGATTCTGCGTAGAACCTCCTCATTCCTTACCTTATCAGTCCACCTAATTTTCAACATTCGTCTATAGCACCACATCTCAAATGCTTCGATTCTCTTCTGTTCCGGTTTTCCCACAGTCCATGTTTCACTACCATACAATGCAGTACTCCAGACGTACATCCTCAGAAATTTCTTCCTCAAATTAAGGCCGGTATTTGATATTAGTAGACTTCTCATCGCCAGAAATGCCTTTTTTGCCATAGCGAGTCTGCTTTTGATGTCCTCCTTGCTCCGTCCGTCATTGGTTATTTTACTGCCTAGGTAGCAGAATTCCTTAACTTCATTGGCTTCGTGACCATCAATCCTGATGTTAAGTTTCTCGCTGTTCTCATTTCTACTACTTCTCATTACCTTCGTCTTTCTCCGATTTACTCTCAAACCATACTGTGTACTCATTAGACTGCTCATTCCGTTAAGCAGATCATTTAATTCTTCTTCACTTTCACTCAGGATAGCAATGTCATCAGTGAATCGTATCATTGATACCCTTTCACCTTGTATTTTAATTCCATTCCTGAACCTTTCTTTTATTTCCATCATTGCTTCCTCGATGTACAGATTGAAGAGTAGGGGCGAAAGGCTACAGCCTTGTCTTACACCCTTCTTAATACGAGCACTTCGTTCTTGATCGTCCACTCTTATTATTCCCTCTTGGTTGTTGTACAAATTGTATATGACCCGTCTCTCCCTATAGCTTACCCCTACTTTTTTCAGAATCTCGAACAGCTTGCACCATTTTATATTGTCGAACCCTTTTTCCAGGTCGACAAATCCTATAAAAGTGTCTTGATTTTTCTTTAGCCTTGCTTCCATTATTAGCCGTAACGTCAGAATTGCCTCTCTCGTCCCTTTACTTTTCCTAAAGCCAAATTGATCGTCACCTAGCGCATTCTCAATTTTCTTTTCCATTCTTCTGCATATTATTCTTGTAAGCAGCTTCGATGCATGAGCTGTTAAGCTGATTGTGCGATAATTCTCGCACTTGTCAGCTCTTGCCGTCTTCGGAATTGTGTGGATGATGCTTTTCCGAAAGTCAGATGGTATGTCGCCAGACTCATATATTCTACACACCAACGTGAATAGTCGTTTTGTTGCCACTTCTGCCTTATTTGACCGTAAGTCCTCCAAAGATCTTTTAAATTCCGATTCTAATACTGGGTCCCCTATCTCTTCTAAATCGATTCCTGTTTCTTCTTCTATCACATCAGACAAATCTTCACCCTCGTAGAGGCTTTCAATGTATTCTTTCCACCTATCTCCTCTCTCCTCTGCATTTAACAGTGGAATTCCCGTTGCACTCTTAATGTTACCACCGTTGCTTTTAATGTAACCAAAGGTTGTTTTGACTTTCCTGTATGCTGAGTCTATCTTTCCGACAATCATACCTTTTTCGATGTCTTCACATTTTTCCTGCAGCCATTTCGTCTTAGCTTCCCTGCACTTCCTATTTATTTCATTCCTCAGCGACTTGTATTTCTGTATTCCTGATTTTCCCGGAACATGTTTGTACTTCCTCCTTTCATCAATCAACTGAAGTATTTCTTCTGTTACCCATGGTTTCTTCGCAGCTACCTTCTTTGTACCTATGTTTTCCTTCCCAACTTCTGTGATGGCCCTTTTTAGAGATGTCCATTCCTCTTCAACTGTACTGCCTACTGCGCTATTCCTTATTGCTGTATCTACAGCGTTAGAGAACTTCAAACGTATCTCGTCATTCCTTAGTACTTCCGTAGCCCACTTCCTTGCGTATTGATTCTTCCTGACTAATGTCTTGAACTTCAGACTACTCTTCATCACTACTTTATTGTGATCTGAGTCTATATCAGCTCCTGGGTACGCCTTACAATCCAGCATCTGATTTCGGAATCTCTGTCGGACCATGATGTAATCTAATTGAAATCTTCCCGTATCTCCCGGCCTTTTCCAAGTATAACTCTTCCTCTTGTGATTCTTGAACAGGGTATTCGCTATCACTAGCTGAAACTTGTTACAGAACTCAATTAGTCTTTCTCCTCTTTCATTCCTTGTCCCAAGCCCATATTCTCCTGTAACCTTTTCTTCTACTCCTTCCCCTACAACTGCATTCCAGTCGCCCATGACTATTAGATTTTCGTCCCCGTTTACATACTGCATTACCCTTTCAATAACCTCATAACTTTCTCTATCTGTTCATCTTCAGCTTGCGACGTCGGCATGTATACTTGAACTATCGTTGTCGATGTTGGTCTGCTGTCGATTCTGATTAGAACAACCCGGTCACTGAACTTTTCACAGCAACACACCGTCTGCCCTACCTTCCTATTCATAACGAATCTTACACCTGTTATATCATTTTCTGCTGCTGTTGATATTACCCGATACTCATCTGACCAGAAATCCTTGTCTTCCTTCCACTTCACTTTACTGACCCCTACTATATCTAGATTGAGCCTTTGCATTTCCCTTTTCAGATTTTCTAGTTTCCCTACCACGTTCAAGCTTCTGACATTCCACGCCCCGACTCGTAGAACGTTATCCTTTCGTTGATTATTCAATCTTTTTCTCATGGTAACCTCCCCCTTGGCAGTCCCCTCCCGGAGATCCGAATGGGGGACTATTCCGGAATCTTTTGCCAATGGAGAGATCATCATGACACTTCTTCAATTACAGGCCACATGTCCTGTGGATACACGTTACGTGTCTTTAATGCAGTGGTTTCCATTGCCTTCTGCATCCTCATGTCGTTGATCATTGCTGATTCTTCCGCCTTTAGGGGCAATTTCCCACCCCTAGGACAAGAGAGTGCCCTGAACCTCTATCTGCTCCTCCGCCCTCTTTGACAAGGCCGTTGGCAGAATGAGGCTGACTTCTTATGCCGAAAGTCTTCGGCCACCAATGCTGATTATTTATCAAAATTTGGGCAGTGGCGGGGATCGAACCCGGGATCGAAGACGTTTTGATTACGAATAAAAGACGCTACCCCTAGACCACGGGTACTGTTCCCCCGAGAATCCTATGTTACCCGTAAACTCGATGCTACCAATCCCCTAGTTTCCCAGTTGCCCCAGCGAGTTCGAAGAAATGCCGCAACATGACGTGGCATGGACTCGACTCATGTCTGAAGTAGTGCTGGAGGCAACTGACACCATGAATCCTGCAGCGTTGTCCATAAACCCCTAAGAGTACGAGGGAGTGGAGATATCTTCTGAACAGCACATGGCAAGGCATACCAGATATGCTCAATAATGTTCATGTCTAGGGGTTTTGGTGGCCAGCGGAAGTTTTAAACACAGATGAATGTTCCTGGAGACACTCTGTAGCAAGTCTAGACGTTTGGAGTATTGCATTGTTCTGCTGGAATTTCCCAAAAAACGGTTCAAATGGCCCTGAGTACTATGCGACTTAACTTCTGAGGTCATCAGTCGCCTAGAACTAATTAAACCTAACTAACCTAAGGACATCACACACAACCATGCCCGAGGCAGGATTCGAACCTGCGACCGTAACGGTCGCTCGGTTCCAGACTGTAGCGCCTAGAACCGCAAGGCCACTCCGGCCGGCGGAATTTCCCAAGTCCGTCGGAATGCACAATGGAGATGGATGGATGCAGGTGATTAGACGGGATGCTTACGTGTATCTAGACGTATCAGGTGTTCCATATCACACCAACTGCACATGTCCCACACCGTTATAGAGCCTCCACCGGCTTGGACAGTCCCCTGCTCACATTCAGAGTCCATGGGTCATGAGGGTGTCTCCATACCTGTACACGTCCATCCGCTCGATATAATTTGAAACCAGACTCGTCCCACCAGCATCATGTTTCCAAGCATGAAACTGAGCGAGGTGGCGCAATGGTTAGCAAATGACTCTGAGCACTACGGGACTTAACTTCTGAGGTCATCAGTCCCCTGAACTTAGAACTACTTAAACCTAACTAACCTAAGGACATCATACACATCCATGCCTGAGGCAGGAGTCGAACCTGCTACTGTAGCGGTCGCGCGGTTCCAGACTGAAGCGCCTAGAACCGCTCGGCTACATCGGCCGGCCAGGCGAGGCGTAAAGCTTGGTGTCCTGCAGTCATCAAGGGTATACGGTTGGGCCTTCGTCTCCGAAAGCCCATATCGATGATGTTTCGTCGAATGGTTCGCTCGTTGACACTCTTTGATGGCCCAGCACTGAAATCTGCAGCAATTTGCGGAAGGGTTGCACTTCTGTCACGCTGAATGGTTCTCTTCAGTCGTAATTGGTCCTGTTTTGGCAGGATCTTTTTTCGGTCGCAGCGGTGTCGAAAATCTGATGTTTACCGGATTGCTGATATTCGCGGTACACTCGTGCAATGGTCGTAATGGAAAATCTCTACTTCATCGCTACCTCGGAGATCCTGTGTTCCATCGCTCATGCGCCGACCACAACACCACGTTCAAACCCACTTAAATCTTGATAACCTGCCATTGTAGCAGCAGTAACCGGCCTACCAACTGCGTCCGCAGCTCGTGGTCTAGTGACTAGATTTGCTGCCTCTGGATCGCGGGGTCCCGGGTTCGATTCCCGGCGGGGTTTGGGGATTTTCTCTGCCCGAGGACTGGGTGTTTGTGTTGTCCCCATCATTTCATCATCATCATCATTCCTAGAAGTGGGTAGATTGGACTGTGGAAAAAACTGAACTGTGTGAAAATTGGAACTTTGTATGGGCGCCGATGATTGTGCAGTAGAGCGCCTCACAAACCAAACATCAACATCTAACAACTGTGCCAGACATTTGTTGTCTTATATAGGCTTTGCCGACCGCAGCGCCGCATTCCGCCTGTTTACATATCTCTGTATTTGAATACGCATGTCTATACCACTTTTGTTGGCGCTTCAGTGTATATTCATATACGACACTCATTTTCCATTCATCTATGTCTATATTTTAACTAATCACCAAGTCAACCGTTTATATTTTGACTTACGCAGCTGACGATCTGTCTTTCTATTGGACAAAACATTTATTTTTATCACTCAACATGTTCTACTTCTATGTTAGTTTTTTTAATAATTTTAATCTCATGTGGCTGAAGAACGACAGTTTGTATCCACTGGCGGCCCATCCCCTGCACATAGGGGGCGGAGGAGGAACGAAATAAAAATAAATAAAAAGCAAACAGTAATGGCTCTGTAACAGTCTTCTGGGGTGCTGCTGAAATTACCATTTCATTTGTGGAATTTGTCGAGCGTTTGTATCAGAGAAGGCTTTTCCAGAGACACTTGTCGCTGCTTCTCGTAAGTTCATTCCTAGACATCTTTATGCATTCGCGATACTCCCCACTGTCAAATCCGTCCTTCGCTACGTGGAAGGAATGGTTAATGCCACAGAAGATGCAGAAAAGTTTTTAAAAAAAAGCAAGAAATAAGGTCGACATTTTATGCAGGATATCTGTGTAGTTTTTTTGCTTTGCCTCTGGTCTCGATGACTTATATATTGCAGGATACGGCCCGGCCTACAGCTGCACACATAAACAGAGCTCTGAGCGCACGCGATATTCTTGGCAGGCGACGTAAAGCGGCGACTCTCGCACTAGCAGGTGTGCGCTTACAGAGCCAGTCGAGAACGGACGCCGCCGTGTAGAGGGAACGCGCCGTGCATTTCTCCGTCTGCTCGTTAGCGACACAGAGGCGGTGGCGGGGAAAGTCGTCCGCCGAACAATAGCGTGCCTAGCACCGCATGCTGTAACTCATACTTGGGCGCGTGCACCAAACGACACGACACCATACTGCGCGAGTACGTGTGTATGTTTGTATGCGCGCGCGTGGTGATTAAGATCGGCCTGCGAGCCGTGGTACCTCGGGGGTGAAAGCCGATTGTTCTTACACCTCCAGGGGCTGATTTAAGGGGCGCGACCACGTCGTCCATCATTTCCTGTTCCTTATCGCCGCGTTTGCGACCGCCGTCGACTTTCATTGCAGAGATTTATGGCGCACCTCTCGCGGCGAGAGATAGCGTTTTCTGGTGTTGCCCGTGACAGCGAATTAATGTCGAAGCGCCGGTCTCCATTTTGGCGCGGTTCTCCCGTGTCCTGCGTTATCCGAGCAACGCGTTCCCACGCACAACGCCATTAGAGCAATATTTTACGCATTCTTGAACATTAACCTGCAGCATTCGCGCGCAGTATGTCTCTCGACCTTTAACCCACACGGGTGATTTTTTATTGTAGACGGCTTATGGGACAGAGAAATCAGCTCTGCCAAATCTACGTTATCGTAAATTACATGGTCAGTTCTTCTTTTTCCACATCCAGGGACGCGTGAGTAACGCCCGAACATAGAAACTTTTACGGCGCAAATCGTGCGACCGTAGTGGGCTTCGGAATGTAATTTGTAGAAGAGCAGGATGACGGAGTCATTAACCTAAAGGATTCGTATTCAGGGGAAGCGGTATGACGACCAGACTCGACACGAATATTAATAATTTTGATTCCAACTTTCTGTAAATGGTTCAAGTGGCTCTGAGCACTATGGGACTCAACTACTTTGGTCATCAGCCCCTTAGAACTTAGAACTACTTAAACCTAACTAACCTAAGGACATCACACACATCCATGCCCGAGACAGGATTCGAACCTGCGACCGTAGCGGTCGCGCGGTTCCAGACTGTAGCGCCTAGAACCGCTCGGCCACAACGCCCGGCTCTTTCTATAAATCCTCGTCGCCAGTTTTGTGAAGACCTCGTCGCCAGTTTTGTAAGGGCCTCGTCGCTACTGCTGTGGAGGCCGAGCTGCCACTGTTGTTACGGTCGATCGAGTTTGTGAGTTCGTGAAACGGCTTCTGGTGCCACTATTGTACAGCTGTGCCCCGGGGTCAGGTAACAGGATAGGAGAACAAAGGTTCTACAATACTCCAACAAATTAGTAACGAAGTCACACAAATGATTTAAAAAAAAGGTTGACTTACCTCTGTAACTTGACGAATAGCGAAGTCTGAAACACTGCATGTAATATAACACAAAAAAGGCCCTCAACTGCAAATAATCGCAAGTAACTGTTGGATGTGAGGTCCGCCAGTTATTCAGAATACCTTTTTTTCTCAGTACCCAAACATGTTTCGGCACCACTGTGCCATCATCAGTGGCTTTTCATTTTTATTTATTTTGTAATGTGAACATTTTCGTTAAATGATTATAAAATTATGTGCATCTTTAGTTCAAACAGCAGATCGTTTCTTTTTGTAAATACCTCTACATTTGGTGTGCCTGAATTTTCTGGATCACTCGTGTGTTAATTACTACAGGTAGCTTGTCATCTGCAACCAAACGATGTTGGTGAGAAAGTTTTTTGCCCGGGGTTAACCTATCTTCTCGAATGTAATTTAGTTTGTCGCGATGTTTTCGCGCCTATATTCGTTTTTACTTACGTTATCGTGTGCCAAGCACTTCCATTCTCCGCATCATGCTGAGGTGTTGTGATGCACACGTAACTGTAACAAGTATTTTCCACAAATAACGTAAGAAAACACCTTTCACTCCACCAAAACACAGTGTGATTGTGGTTTGTTGTGTGTCCCAGCCCATTCAGTGTTCATTTGTTCATCAAAGAGTTCGGCGCCAAATTTGAATTTTGTTTGCATTTTGTGTGTGTGTGTGTGTGTGTGTGTGTGTGTGTGTGTTTGTGTGCGAGTGTGTGTGTGTTTTCACATTACAGAATAAATAAACACGAAAACCCACTGATGATGGCACAGTGATGCCGAAACATGTTTGGGTACTGAGAAAAACTGGTGTTTTGCATAACTGGCGGACCTCACATCCAACAATTTTAACCGAAAAGACGGCCAACACAAGGAGCTGCAAACCAAAATGATGAATAAATCGTAGGTTAACTTCACAGTACATAACAAATGCAATTTACAGCAACTGTCTGCTCACTTCTAAGAGTTCACTAAACGACATTCCCTGTCTAAGTTAGCCCTGGACGATGATCTATTACCGAGTGGGCGAGAACTGATCTTCTGTCTTCCGAGTTGGTTTTTGTCAGTTATCGTCCGGTCATTGGCGGATTATACTCGGCCTGCAATTGGCCGGGTCGAAGTCGATATCTTCATCCTCAACGCCGCCCGCGGCGATGGAAGTGGCGAATCTCTATGGTACTGGCACAGGCTCACATCTTTGCGCCTGTGTTGCTTTTTCTTTTGCCTTCTTCGGACGACACAGGACAACCAGCGTACATTGCATTTAAGAAGCTTAGCGTCGGTATGCTAGTACGGACATCTCAAGAGGGGGTATCAGCCTGAACGCCAAGTGGTTTAGTATTGACACACACACACACACACACACACACACACACACACACACACACACACACACACAGGTTGGTTACGTAACCGTTTCAAGGTAGGAATACGCTGTTGACTCACGCAGCAAAACTTTTGCATTACTTACACTAGTGGAATATCTTTGACAAGCACTGCTCCACAGTTGTGACAGATTACGTGAACAACATTGTCACGAACACCTTCAACTGTTGAATTAAACGACTTAAGCGAAGGGAAAACCGCCATTTACAATCAGAATAGTGCAGGTACACGACGGAATAGCATGTGGGTATGCCACCTAAGATATTTATCAGTATACCAGATACATAACAATTCAGTAAGCACTGAACGCAGTAGCCGAAAAGTAAGAGGGAATTAGCATCGGGATGAAAATGAATGCGCTTTTGTTTGCAGAACTGATAACTGGAAACCTAGATGACGTGAAAATACTGGCAAGATAAGTATTCTCGTGAGGGTAGAAAGAAATTACGAGACGAAAGGGAGGGAAACACTGCGCATAGTTAACTACGTGTTTAAAGAAGTAGATGAGTTCAAAGAATTGGTGGTGGAAGGAAACAACAGAATTGATGAGAACAAGAAATACACTCCTGGAAATGGAAAAAAGAACACATTGACACCGGTGTGTCAGACCCACCATACTTGCTCCGGACACTGCGAGAGGGCTGTACAAGCAATGATCACACGCACGGCACAGCGGACACACCAGGAACCGCGGTGTTGGCCGTCGAATGGCGCTAGCTGCGCAGCATTTGTGCACCGCCGCCGTCAGTGTCAGCCAGTTTGCCGTGGCATACGGAGCTCCATCGCAGTCTTTAACACTGGTAGCATGCCGCGACAGCGTGGACGTGAACCGTATGTGCAGTTGACGGACTTTGAGCGAGGGCGTATAGTGGGCATGCGGGAGGCCGGGTGGACGTACCGCCGAATCGCTCAACACGTGGGGCGTGAGGTCTCCACAGTACATCGATGTTGTCGCCAGTGGTCGGCGGAAGGTGCACGTGCCCGTCGACCTGGGACCGGACCGCAGCGACGCACGGATGCACGCCAAGACCGTAGGATCCTACGCAGTGCCGTAGGGGACCGCACCGCCACTTCCCAACAAATTAGGGACACTGTTGCTCCTGGGGTATCGGCGAGGACCATTCGCAACCGTCTCCATGAAGCTGGGCTACGGTCCCGCACACCGTTAGGCCGTCTTCCGCTCACGCCCCAACATCGTGCAGCCCGCCTCCAGTGGTGTCGCGACAGGCGTGAATGGAGGGACGAATGGAGACGTGTCGTCTTCAGCGATGAGAGTCGCTTCTGCCTTGGTGCCAATAATGGTCGTATGCGTGTTTGGCGCCGTGCAGGTGAGCGCCACAATCAGGACTGCATACGACCGAGGCACACAGGGCCAACACCCGGCATCATGGTGTGGGGAGCGATCTCCTACACTGGCCGTACACCACTGGTGGTCGTCGAGGGGAAACTGCATAGTGCACGGTACATCCAAACCGTCATCGAACCCATCGTTCTACCATTCCTAGACCGGCAAGGGAACTTGCTGTTCCAACAGGACAATGCACGTCCGCATGTATCCCGTGCCACCAAACGTGCTCTAGAAGGTGTAAGTCAACTACCCTGGCCAGCAAGATCTCCGGATCTGTCCCCCATTGAGCATGTTTGGGACTGGATGAAGCGTCGTCTCACGCGGTCTGCACGTCCAGCACGAACGCTGGTCCAACTGAGGCGCCAGGTGGAAATGGCATGGCAAGCCGTTCCACAGGACTACATCCAGCATCTCTACGATCGTCTCCATGGGAGAATAGCAGCCTGCATTGCTGCGAAAGGTGGATATACACTGTACTAGTGCCGACATTGTGCATGCTCTGTTGCCTGTGTCTATGTGCCTGTGGTTCTGTCAGTGTGATCATGTGATGTATCTGACCCCAGGAATGTGTCAATAAAGTTTCCCCTTCCTGGGACAATGAATTCACGGTGTTCTTATTTCAATTTCCAGGAGTGTAATATAAAAAGTGGGTAAGTGTTCAACAGAGACAAGGGTATCGTCAGAAGCGCCCCAGAAAAGTGAGACAGGGCCGTTCTTATTCTCTATATACATAAGTGGCGTGAAAAATGTAAATGTCGTGTGACTAGGGCTTCCCGCAGGGTAGACCGTTCGCCGTGTGCAAGTCTTTCGATTTGACGCCACTTCGTCGACTTGCGCGTCGATGAGGATGAAATGATAATGATTAGAACAACACAAAACCCAGTCCCTGAGTGGAAAAAATCTCCGACCCAGCCGTGAATCGAACCCGAGCCCTTAGGATTGACATTCCGTCGCGCGGACCACTTTTTTTTTTTTGCATTTTTGTTCGTTGTTGATTGTTGGGTTTGGTCACTGCGGACGTCACATTAGATCCGTTAAAGTTCGTTTGTTTATCCGTCCACTCAGTTTTTTTATTACAGAGGCCAACCAGCTCTCTGACTGAACACACTGGGCTACCGTGATGATTAGGACAACATTTTTTTTAATGCGAACCGCCATACGAAGGGCGAGCATCGCACGTTTAAGGAGACGCGGCCGGCCCCACAGGCGGCCACGACGTTCCTAGGTCTCCGAAGCGGGGCAAACGACGCGCGCTTCAGTATACGTAGCCGACCCTCAGCCAGACGTGGCCCGGGAACGGAATCCATAGACCGCAATGTGCGTTCGAAACGTCGATGTTCATGTGTCCTACAGTTCACATGTCGACGCGCAATTTGTTGCGTTCTTCATCGACCCACGAGCCGAGTGATCCACCGTCCTGGGTGTACCACTCAGCTACCGGCAGATGTGATGGACAGGATGAGTAGCAATCTGCTGCTGTTTGCTGATGGCGGGATGGTGTAATGGAAGGTGTTGTCATTGAGTGGCAGTGGCAGTGGGAGGATACATCATGAGTTAGACCTTGCTCTAAATGTAGAAAAATGTAAGGTAATGCGGGTAAGTAGGGAAACAACCACGTAGCATTCGAATGCAACATTGGTGGTACGCTACTTGAGACAGTCACGTCGATTAAATATCTAGGCGTTGAGTTGCAAACCGATACGAAATGGAACAAGCACGTATGGACGGTAGTAGGGAAGGGAAATGGTCGACTTTGGTTTATTGGGAGAATTTTAGGAATGTGTGAATCATCTATAAAAGACGTCGCGTATAGAACACTAGTGCGCCCACTCTTCAGACCTGCTCGAGTGTTTGGCATCACCACCAGCTCGGATTAAAGGATGGCATCGAAACAATACAGCGATGAGCTGATAGATTTGTTACCTGTAGGTTCGACCAACACGCAAGTATTACTGAGATGCTTCGGGAAAATGGGAATCCCTAGAGGAAAGACGACATTCTTCTCACGAAAACACTACTGAGAAAATTTAGTGAATCAGCATTCAAAACTGACTCCAGAGTTATCCTGCTGCCGCCAATGTACGTACGTTTCGCATAAGGTGCAAAAAGATAATAACAAATAGGGCTCGTATTGAGACATACGGACAGACGTCTTTCCCTCTGTCTGTTCACCAGTAAAACAAGAAATACGTCGACTAGTAGTGGTACAAGGTATCCTCCGCCAGGCATCATATAGTACCTAGCGGTATGTGTATGTATGTGACTATTTAGATGTAGCTCTAGCTACACATAATTCTGAAAATACCTGTGACATAATGCTTTTCTTATCCCTATTTACACTACTGGTGGCCAATGCTAAGTAGAAATTGCTACACCACGAAGATGACGAGCTACAGACACAAAATTTAACCGACAGGAAGAAGATGCTGTGATATGCAAATGATTAGCTTTTCAGGGCATTCACACAAGGTTGGCGCCGGTGGCGACAGCTACAAAGTGCTGTCACGAGGAAAGTTTCCAACCGATTTCTCATACACAAATAGCAGTTGACCAGCGTTGCCTGGTGAAACGTTGTTGTGATGCCTCGTGTAAAGAGGACAAATGCGTACCATGACGTTTCCGACTTTGATAAAGGTCGGATTGTAGCCTACCGCGATTGCGGTTTATCGTATCACGACATTGCCGCTCGCGTTGGTCGATACCCAATGACTGTTAGCAGAATATGGAATCGGTGGATTCAGGAGGGTAATATGGAACGCCGTGCTGGATCCCAACGGCCTCGTATCACTAGCAGTCGAGATGACAGGCATCTTATCCGCATGGCTGTAACGGATCGCGCAGCCACGACTCGATCCCTTAGTCAACAGATGGGGACGTTTGCAAGACAACAACCATCTGCACGAACAGTTCGACGACGTTTGCAGCAGCATAGACTACCAGCTCGGAGACCATGGCTGCGGTTACCCTTGACGCTGCATCACAGACAGGAGCGCCTCCGAAGGTGTACTCAACGACGAAACGGGATGCACGAATGGCAAAACGTCATTGTTTAGTGAATCCAGGTTCTGTTTACAGCATCATGATGGTCGCATCCGTGTTTGGCGACATCTCGGTGAACGCACATTGGAAGCGTGTATTCGTCATCGCCATACTGGCGTACCACCCGGCGTGATGGTACACGTCTCGGTCACTTCCTGTTCGCATTGACGGCACTTTCAACAGTGGACGTTACATCTGAGATGTGTTACGACCCGTCGCTCTACCCTTCATTCGATCCACGCGAAATCCTTCATTTCAGCAGGATAATGCACGACCGCAAGTTGCTGGTCCTGTACGGGCCTTTCTGGATACAGAAAATGTTCGACTGCTGCCCTGGTCAGCACAGTCTCCAGATCTCTCACCAATTGAAAACGTCTGGTTAATGGTGGCCGAGCAATTGGCTCGTCACAATACGCCGCCAGACACTTCTCTTGATGAACTGTGGTATAATGTTGAAGCTGCAAGGGAGCTGTACCTGTACACGGCATCCAAGCTCTGTTTGACTCAATGCCCAGGCGCAAGGCCGTTATTACGGCCAGAGGTGGTTGTTCTGGGTATTGATTTCTCAGGATCTATGCACCCAAATTGCGTGAAAATGTAATTACATGTCAGTTCAGGTATAATGTATTTGTCCAATGAATAACCGTTCATCATGTCCATTTCTTCTTGGTGTAGCAATTTTAATGGGCAGTAGTCTATTTTAAAAGTTGTTACTTCTTGCCTGAAGACGGTACACCCTTGGGCAATGATTTCTTCGCCCTCAGAAAGAGGGAGACGTCGCTGGGTTCACGTGAGGAGGGTGAGGCAAAATTCGATAGACCAGAAAGCAGCTTGTGCGTCTGTGACCTGTGCAGAATGAGCTGGGGCTTTGCTGTGGAGCAACACAACCTTGGACAGTTTCCAGTGATGCTTCATCTTGACACTTTCGTCTAACTGTTATGATGATGACGAACGAGTCGTCGCGAATGTTGACTGGTGGCCAATGCTAAGTGGAAACATGTAAATGACAGCAAGTTTGTCAGTAACGTCGATAACGTGCTGGCTCCATGGTCTGGATCTGCAACGACTTAAATAATTAGAAGTCTTGGTAAAAAACAATATATATTGTACTTAACTGGTGGTACGGGGTGCTTCTTGGCTGGATAGATATAATTATAAACAGATAGCTTTTGAGGCCTCACTCAGGCCATGCGTTACTAAGCGCCTTGTTAGAGGTTGCTTCGTATCAGCTGAAGGCTATGCCACTTTACTACTTGACGTCCAGAGCAAGAGTGGACGAGAGCTCGCTAGAAACTTGATACAAGCCGCGGAGCGGCGCTGGTTGCGACTCGCCGATCCAGAGATACTAATACGGACCGCGGTCGATAACCGCAACCCCTTAACAAGTGTGGTATTGACGTTGTTACCACACTATCTCTTTAGGGGAGTTCCATAGTATGCTCCTGACACTGTTTACACCATATGAGCATAATCTCCTGGCACTAAACAATTGCAGTCCCAAGAAAGACATCACCTCGTTGCACAGTGATGCTTCGGTCTTCGCCTTTTTCGGCCGAGGTAAATCAACATGTTTACACTCCACGCACTGCTCTTTTGTCTAAGAGTTACAGCGGTCGTCTGTTGTTATTAAGCGGCTAAAGAACTCATTCGATTGTGCAACAGTCACATCATTTCAGCTGTTGCCTCGGCTATTTGAATGCGCTGGGGCACTCGCTGTAGCCAGCGGACGGCGACTTCTGTCATACATCCCTGAACACTGAAAACTGATCCATGTCCTTGCTTCCTTTGGCTCGGAACGGACATTCCACTTGTTATATCCTAGCCAGTAATGCCAACCGAGCCCGCTGCCAAAAGGTTGGCAGCATCAAAGTCCGGACGCCGTCCGCATAAGCAGCGCCAGCGATACAGGAAATCGCCGCAAGTCTGCGCGCGCCACCGCTGGCTTCTGGCTTCTTAAGCGCTGGAGTCGCGAGCGCTAGGACAGTTCTGTATTCGCCGCTCAGTTGTATACTCGCCACCGAATTGTGTACTTGCTAGTCAGTTGTGTGTTCATCGCAGCAGAGTTGTTGTTTGTCGTCAGCCGACGCTGACCTAGCCGCTCCGACTCGAACTAGACAGATTTCTGTAGACACGCACTATTGTGTTTCTGTATCTTCGTCAATAAAGATAAGTACCGACTTTTATTTAATCAGAGTGTTTGGGTTTTCATCTTTCTGTTCACTGTTCCAGCGGACCGGTCGGCCCGCTATTAAAAGTGTGGCGGTGACTTCGTAAGCCGATTCTACCGCGAACTGTTTGTCGCTACGAACACCGCCACAAAACCACTAATGAGATGGCTGTAGAGTCATGTCTCAAAAGCCAATTAAAAAAAAATAGTTCAGGCTGACCTTACTGAAAGTCGGTTTGTATGAGAGTTACTAATTTTATAGAAGCAGCACAAATCAGGAGCCAGTAGAATGTAGGCAACTCTCCACTAAGTACATCCACGGAAATTGTGGGTATGGGTATGTTCAAATACGGGCTGAGATAAATGCAGTAAACGAACGAGGCAGATGTCAAGGTAACACCAAAGGTGGTTCGCCAATTTCGAGACATGCAACAAGAGTGTACGTGATGACAAAAAGCAGCGAATTGCGGGCGTACCTCGCCTTGGTCGCGCAGCGTGTAGGCCGTGGCTGCTGCCGGAGCCGCCCAGTGTAGCCTTGTCGGCTCAACGGCTCGGCCGCCGGCGGGCCTCATTACGAGCGCCGCTAACAATGCCAGCACAGAGATTTACGGCGACGCCTCTCGCCGCCCGCACCCGGCCCGCATTAAGACGTCTTACACCTGCGGAGGCGCTCTTAAACCGACAATTAAGTAGCCCGAGAGGGAGCTCTGCCGGCCGCGCTCCGACTGTAAGTCATGTCCCCACCTCGCGAGTGTGGCAGGGAGCGAGACACCTGCCACCGTGCTGATATGATGCTGATAGAAAACCGGCGGGAGACCAGGTCGCCAACTGTTGGTGGCACTTACAAATGGGCGGCACTGGGTAAGTTACTGAATGAGCCTCGCAGATACATTAGTTTAGCGTCTCGTGAAAACAGCAGGCCATTAAGTCAGGAACAGCGCGAAGGTGGCACGAAACAAACATCAAATCACAGTAAGTCTATTAAATGCTCGATATCAACATTTCAGTGGTGCTTGTATACGAGAAAATCGTGTTATACCTTCTGTATGGAGAAGAAACACCTACATGCTTACGCTGAAGCGACGACGAAACTTGTATAGGCACGCGTATTCAAATGCAGAGGTATGTAAACAGGTAGAACACTCCGCTGCGGTCGGCGACGCCTATATACGGCAAGAAGTATCTGGCGCAGTTGTCAGATCTGTTACTGCTGCTACAATGGCAGGTTATCAAGATTTAAGTGAGATTGAACGCGGTGCTATAGTCGGCGCACGAGTGATGGGACACAGCATCTCCGAGGTAGCGATGGAGTGCGTATTTTCCAGTACGACTATTTAACGAGTTTATCTTGAATATCAGGATACTGGTAAAATATCAAATGTCCGACATCGCTGCAGCCGGAGAAACATCCTGCATAACCTAGACCAACGAGAACTGAAGAGAATCTTTCAACGTGACAGACGAGAAACTCTTCCGAAAGTTGCTGCAGATTTCGATGCTGAGCCATCAACAAGTGTCAGCGTGCGAACCATTCAACGAAACATCATCGATATGGGGTTTCGGAGCCGAATGCCCTCTCGTGTACCCTCTGTGACTGCACGACACAAAGCTTTACAGCTCGCCTGGGCCCGTCAACACCGACATCGCACTGTTGATGACCGGAAATATGTTGCCTGGTTGGACGAGACTCGCTTCATATTGTATCGAGTTGATGGAAGTGTGCCGGCCGCTCTGGCCGAACGGTTCTAGCCGCTTCAGTCGGGAACCGCAGTGCTACTACGGTCGCAGGTTCGAATCCTGCGTCGGGCATGGCTGTGTGTGATGTCCTTAGGTTAGCTAGGTTTAAGTAGTTCTAAGTCTAGGGAATTGATGACCTCAAATGTTGTCCCATAGTGCTTAGAGCCATTTGAACCATTTGATGGACGTGTACGGGTATGGAAACAACTTCATGAATCCATAGATCCTGCATGTCAGTAGGAGACTGTTCAAGGTGGTAGAGGCTCTATAATGGTGTGCGGCGTGTGCAGTTGGAGTGATATGGGACCCCTGATATGTATAGATACGACTCTGACAGGTGAGACGTACGTAAGCTTCCTCTCTGATCACCTGCATCCGTTCATGTCCGTAGTGCATTCCGACGGACTAGGGAAACTTCAGCAGGACAATGCGTCACCCCACACGTTCAGAATTGCTACAGAGTGGCTCCAGAAACACTCTTCTGAGTTTAAGCACTTCCGCTGGCCGCCAAACTCCTGAGACATGAACATTGTTGAGCATATCTGGGATGCCTTGCAACGTACTGTTCAGAAGAGATCTTCACGCCCTCGTACTCTTACGGATTTGTGGACAGCCCAGCAGGATCCACGGTGTTAGTTCCGTCCAACACTACTTCAGACATTAGTCGAGTCCAAGCGACGTCGTGTTGCGGCAGTTCTGCATGTTCATGGTGACCCTACACGACATTAGGCAGGTCTATCAGTTTCTTTGTCTCTTCAGTGTATGTTAGTATTTGATAGCTGCAGGACTGTGACGAATGGATACTGTGCTTTACCATTCGGTGATATGGCGCTCGCGTTGGTCGCATGACTATCATGCGAACATGGAATCCAAGGGTTCCGGAGGGCCACGATCAACACTATGCAGACTATCGGTGGCCGTGCGTGACTAGCGCCTGGAAGTACACTGGTATGGGGGCGTTCAATAAGTAATGCAACAAAGCCTCTTTTGGTTTTTTTAAACAGGTTGGTTTCATTCAAGATTCGAATACACCATATAATTCCCATTATTGCCTACTATTTTAGCTAGGGAATACTATTTTTCAAGATAGCCTCCGTTCAAAGAGACGGCCTTGCGCCACCTTACTGGGAGGGCCGCCCTTGTACTGATCGACGTCAGAGCCAACGTCTTGCTGCATCACTAACCTCCCTGTCATCCACGTGCTGCTTCCTGTGTAGTGCATCCTTCATTGGGCCAAATGTAAGGAAGTCGGAAGGTGTGAGATCTACATCTAAATCTACATTTATTCTCCGCAAGCCACCCAACCGTGCGTGGCGGAGGGCACTTTACGTGTCACTGTCATTACCTCCCATCCCTGTTCCAGTCGCGTATGGTTCGCGGCAAGAACGACTGCCGGACAGCCCCCGTGCGCGCTCGAATCTCTCTAATTTTACATTCGTGATCTCCTTGGGATGTATAAGTAGGGGGAAGCAATATATTCGATACCTCATCCAGAAACGCACCCTCTCGAAACCTGGACAGCAAGCTACACCGCGATGCAGAGCGCCTCTCTTGCAGAGTCTGCCATTTGAGTTTGCTAAACATCTCCGTAACGCTATCACGCTTACCAAATAACCCTGTGACGAAACGCGCCGCTCCTGTTTGGATCTTCTCTATCTCCTCCGTCAACCCGACCTGGTACAGATCCCACACTGATGAGCAATACTCAAGTATAGGTCGAACGAGTGTTTTGTAAGCCACCTCCTTTGTTGATGGACTACATTTTCTAAGGACTCTCCCAATGAATCTCAACCTGGCACCAACCTTACCAACAATTAATTTTATATGATCATTCCACCTCAAATCGTTCCGACGCATACTCCCAGATATTTTACAGAAGTAACTCGTACCAGTGTTTGTTCCGCTATCATATAATCACACAATAAAGGATCCTTCTTTCTATGTTTTCGTAATACATTACATTTGTAATGCTGTAGGGTGGGTAAAGAAGAACAATACAATGAATTTTTGCGAACTCTTCTCGGGCGTGCAGAATTATATGATGCCTTGCGTTGTTGAGATTAAGGAGAACATAGTTTTCGTTTTTCTGGCGACAAACACTCTGAAGTCTTTTTCTCAGTTTTCTGAGGGTAGCACAATCCTCTTCACAGTTGATCTTAGCACCATGGATGAGGAGGTCAAACAGAATAATCTCTTCAGAATTCCAAAAGGCCGTCACGCTGACTTTGCCCGCTGAGAGTGCGGCTTTGAACTTTTACTTCAGAAAAGAGTGATGTGGTGCCACTCCATGGACTGCCACTTTTTTTCTGGTCAGATGCTATCAACTCATGTTGCACTACCTGTGACGGTGTTCGACAACAAATCAGCCTCGTAACGCGCAAGCAATTCCGCACAAATGGTCCCTCGTCGCTCTTTATGGCCTTATATTAGGCGGCGAGGAACCCGGTGAGTACATACTTTTGAGTAGCCCAAACGGTGGACAAGTGCGTCAGCAGTGCCAACAGAGGCGTCCAGTTTGATTATGATCCGTCTGTCACCTAGATCAACACCGCGAAGACTGTGTCTGCACGTTCCAACAATGCAGTAGTCACAGCCGTATGCATCACTTCCTTTCTGGTCAGATGCTATCAACTCATGTTGCACTACCTGTGACGGTGTTCGACAACAAATCAGCCTCGTAACGCGCAAGCAATTCCGCACAAATGGTCCCTCGTCGCTCTTTATGGCCTTATATTAGGCGGCGAGGAACCCGGTGAGTACATACTTTTGAGTAGCCCAAACGGTGGACAAGTGCGTCAGCAGTGCCAACAGAGGCGTCCAGTTTGATTATGATCCGTCTGTCACCTAGATCAACACCGCGAAGACTGTGTCTGCACGTTCCAACAATGCAGTAGTCACAGCCGTATGCATCACTTCCTTTCTGGTCAGATGCTATCAACTCATGTTGCACTACCTGTGACGGTGTTCGACAACAAATCAGCCTCGTAACGCGCAAGCAATTCCACACAAATGGTCCCTCGTCGCTCTTTATGGCCTTATATTAGGCGGCGAGGAACCCGGTGAGTACATACTTTTGAGTAGCCCAAACGGTGGACAAGTGCGTCAGCAGTGCCAACAGAGGCGTCCAGTTTGATTATGATCCGTCTGTCACCTAGATCAACACCGCGAAGACTGTGTCTGCACGTTCCAACAATGCAGTAGTCACAGCCGTATGCATCACTTCCTTTCTGGTCAGATGCTATCAACTCATGTTGCACTACCTGTGACGGTGTTCGACAACAAATCAGCCTCGTAACGTGCAAGCAATTCCGCACAAATGGTCCCTCGTCGCTCTTAATGGCCTTATATTAGGCGGCGAGGAACCCGGTGAGTACATACTTTTGAGTAGCCCAAACGGTGGACAAGTGCGTCAGCAGTGCCAACAGAGGCGTCCAGTTTGATTATGATCCGTCTGTCACCTAGATCAACACCGCGAAGACTGTGTCTGCACGTTCCAACAATGCAGTAGTCACAGCCGTATGCACCACTTTTTTTCTGGTCAGATGCTATCAACTCATGTTGCACTACCTGTGACGGTGTTCGACAACAAATCAGCCTCGTAACGCGCAAGCAATTCCGCACAAATGGTCCCTCGTCGCTCTTTATGGCCTTATATTAGGCGGCGAGGAACCCGGTGAGTACATACTTTTGAGTAGCCCAAACGGTGGACAAGTGCGTCAGCAGTGCCAACAGAGGCGTCCAGTTTGATTATGATCCGTCTGTCACCTAGATCAACACCGCGAAGACTGTGTCTGCGCGTTCCAACAATGCAGTAGTCACAGCCGTATGCACCACTTTTTTTCTGGTCAGATGCTACCAACTCATGTTTCACTACCTGTGACGGTGTTCGACAACAAATCAACCTCGTAATGCGCAAGCAATTCCGCACAAATGGTCCCTCGTCGCTCTTTATGGCCTTATATTAGGCGGCGAGGAACCCGGTGAGTACATACTTTTGAGTAGCCCAAACGGTGGACAAGTGCGTCAGCAGTGCCAACAGAGGCGTCCAGTTTGATTATGATCCGTCTGTCACCTAGATCAACACCGCGAAGACTGTGTCTGCACGTTCCAACAATGCAGTAGTCACAGCCGTATGCACCACTTTTTTTATGGTCAGATGCTACCAACTCATGTTGCACTACCTGTGACGGTGTTCGACAACAAATCAGCCTCATAACGCGCAAGCAATTCCGCACAAATGGTCCCTCGTCGCTCTTTATGGCCTTATATTAGGCGGCGAGGAACCCGGTGAGTACATACTTTTGAGTAGCCCAAACGGTGGACAAGTGCGTCAGCAGTGCCAACAGAGGCGTCCACTTTGATTATGATCCGTCTGTCACCTAGATCAACACCGCGAAGACTGTGTCTGCACGTTCCAACAATGCAGTAGTCACAGCCGTATGCACCACTTTTTTTCTGGTCAGATGCTACCAACTCATGTTGCACTACCTGTGAAGGTGTTCGACAACAAATCAGCCTCGTAACGCGCAAGCAATTCCGCACAAATGGTCCCTCGTCGCTCTTTATGGCCTTATATTAGGCGGCGAGGAACCCGGTGAGCACATACTTTTGAGTAGCCCAAACGGTGGACAAGTGCGTCAGCAGTGCAGACAGAGGCGTCCAGTTTGATCATGATCCGTCTGTCACCTAGATCAACACCGCGAAGACTGTGTCTGCACGTTCCAACAATGCAGTAGTCACAGCCGTATGCACCACTTTTTTTCTGGTCAGATGCTACCAACTCATGTTGCACTACCTGTGACGGTGTTCGACAACAAATCAGCCTCGTAACGCGCAAGCAATTCCGCACAAATGGTCCCTCGTCGCTCTTTATGGCCCTATATTAGGCGGCGAGGAACCCGGTGAGTACATACTTTTGAGTAGCCCAAACGGTGGACAAGTGCGTCAGCAGTGCCAACAGAGGCGTCCAGTTTGATTATGATCCGTCTGTCACCTAGATCAACACCGCGAAGACTGTGTCTGCACGTTCCAACAATGCAGTAGTCACAGCCGTATGCACCACTTTTTTTCTGGTCAGATGCTATCAACTCATGTTGCACTACCTGTGACGGTGTTCGACAACAAATCAGCCTCGTAACGCGCAAGCAATTCCACACAAATGGTCCCTCGTCGCTCTTTATGGCCTTATATTAGGCGGCGAGGAACCCGGTGAGTACATACTTTTGAGTAGCCCAAACGGTGGACAAGTGCGTCAGCAGTGCCAACAGAGGCGTCCAGTTTGATTATGATCCGTCTGTCACCTAGATCAACACCGCGAAGACTGTGTCTGCACGTTCCAACAATGCAGTAGTCACAGCCGTATGCATCACTTCCTTTCTGGTCAGATGCTATCAACTCATGTTGCACTACCTGTGACGGTGTTCGACAACAAATCAGCCTCGTAACGTGCAAGCAATTCCGCACAAATGGTCCCTCGTCGCTCTTAATGGCCTTATATTAGGCGGCGAGGAACCCGGTGAGTACATACTTTTGAGTAGCCCAAACGGTGGACAAGTGCGTCAGCAGTGCCAACAGAGGCGTCCAGTTTGATTATGATCCGTCTGTCACCTAGATCAACACCGCGAAGACTGTGTCTGCACGTTCCAACAATGCAGTAGTCACAGCCGTATGCACCACTTTTTTTATGGTCAGATGCTATCAACTCATGTTGCACTACCTGTGACGGTGTTCGACAACAAATCAGCCTCGTAACGCGCAAGCAATTCCGCACAAATGGTCCCTCGTCGCTCTTTATGGCCTTATATTAGGCGGCGAGGAACCCGGTGAGTACATACTTTTGAGTAGCCCAAACGGTGGACAAGTGCGTCAGCAGTGCCAACAGAGGCGTCCAGTTTGATTATGATCCGTCTGTCACCTAGATCAACACCGCGAAGACTGTGTCTGCACGTTCCAACAATGCAGTAGTCACAGCCGTATGCACCACTTCTTTTCTGGTCAGATGCTATCAACTCATGTTGCACTACCTGTGACGGTGTTCGACAACAAATCAGCCTCGTAACGCGCAAGCAATTCCGCACAAATGGTCCCTCGTCGCTCTTTATGGCCTTATATTAGGCGGCGAGGAACCCGGTGAGTACATACTTTTGAGTAGCCCAAACGGTGGACAAGTGCGTCAGCAGTGCTAACAGAGGCGTCCAGTTTGATTGTGATCCGTCTGTCACCTAGATCAACACCGCGAAGACTGTGTCTGCACGTTCCAACAATGCAGTAGTCACAGCCGTATGCAGACGGCCGGCACGCAGGTGAACGGACAAGTTTGCGCGACCTTGTTGCGATGATGACAGAAGCCTAACCCAACAACTCACCGTGCTTTTGTTCACTGACAGGTCTCCGTAGGCACTCTGCAAGGGCCTATGAGTATCTGCGATGCTCTGGGTTTCCGCCAAAAGAAACTCAGCTATAGCTCTGTGCTTGGAACGCATCTCCGTTACAGACGTCATTTTGAAGGATACTTACAGCGTCGCCAATTATGAATCTCATGGTACTAACGGGGCTGAAGTGGGAATATTCCATGATGTGTCACAACAAATTTGCAGCCGACAATGGCCGACAAAGAAAGGTGTTGTATTACTTTTTGAACACCCCTTGTAGTATTCGCTCGGCCCTGCAGGATAATCCACCCGCCGCGCGGTTGGAGGCGTCATGTCACCGATTGCGCGGCCCCTCCCGCCGGAGGTTCGAGTCCATCTCGAGCATGAGTGTGTGTGTTGTTCTTAGCATAAGTTAAAGTAGTGTGTAAGTCTAGGGACCGATGACCCCAGCAGTTTCGTCCCTTAGGAATTCGCTCACATTTGAACATAATCCAGCCAAGTCACACACGTCGAGTTGGAAATAGTCTTGTCTGCAGTAGGACGAGAATTCACACAGAGAGTGCGACGACAATTGGGGCACCACGGGCCTTCAGCACTGTTGTGGCTACCGTTGACGCGGCAGCAGAGAGATGCGCGCCGACGATGATGCGTCCAACGACAAAACTGGTTACGGATGTGTCATCACGTCTTCTTTTCATGCGAGTTGTGGTTCTACACAGAGAATCACGAAGAACCTATCCGTGTGTGGAGACGTCAAGGAGAAGGAAGGTTGCTGGATTGCATCTATCATTGTCATAAGGGCCCAGAAACTGCAGTATTCTGAGGTGGCATTGGATACATAACCTTTGGCTCGAATAGCCAGTAACATGCATTACATTTTTGGCGTGTTAAGGCAGCTAGCTGATTTCTCTCTTCGACGTGTCCGTGAAATCATCTTTCAAGGCGACTAAATGTGCCGAGTCTGTCATGACCCACCTCAGTAAAGAGCGTTGCTTTGGACATTACGTTCTCCAGATCCCTCAACTACTGACAACAACTGATCATGGGTCTTCAAGAGACCGGCACACTATCACTCACCAGCCACTACGACTGATGGACTCTGGCAAACGACTGGAATTGACGTAAACATATGTCACCCAAGCTCAGTTCGGCTTGATGCCCAGCAGGGTTAGAGGCCAGAGATGGCAGCTCGGTGTATTAAACGTCGCACCGTGCATATCCCCATATTACCTGATAATGCTATCATGTATTTTTCTTCTTACTATGGTATTAGCACGTTGTCCTAGAAGGATATCGTCAGGAATGTCACAGGGAAGTGTGTAGTATCGCTCTTATTCACCTTATACATTCAAAGACAAAAAAAAAAAAAAAAAAAAAAAAAAAACGACACGTCACGAAGGAACTGTCAAAATCGGATAGAAATCGATAGATGTGATGTACATGTCCAGACAAAAAAATGATTCCAATTTCAGAAATATTGGATGATTTATTCAAGAGAAAGACCATCACAAAATGAGCAGTTCAGAAATGTGTTGGTCCACCTCTAGACCTTATGGAATCAGTTCTTCGGCTTAACGCTGATTGACAGAGTTGTTGGACGTCCTTCTGAGAGATGTCGTATCAAATTCTGTCCAATTCGACCGCAAAAGGCAAGGTCCCGAGTTCGAGTCTCGGCCCGGCACACAGTCTCGCACCAGAGTTACTTGTCAGGGTGCGTCAGAATCTCGTTCGCCGATACCATGCTTTCATTGACAGTTTCAGCACATTTTGTAAGATACAGTACAAGTTGTACGTTCATTGTGTCAATGATGGTATTTGTAGTTAACTAATAGTAATAAAAAAGTACACAGTAATGTGATTTTATTCCTATTATATCCTTAAGATGGCTTCTCCGAACACAGTTTCCCTACCTCAAATTATTCAGTGTAGCATCCTCTTTATCCTGTTGGAGTTTTGCACGGTCTTACGGAAACATCCGATATTTATTTTTATGGGCACCTATATAGGACAAATTGTAGGAAAAGTTCAAGGATTTTCAAGTACAGATTGAGATTAACAGTTACTTATTTGCTCTAATGATTGCCATAAATCACAATAAAATTAACAGAGAGCAAAATTCGATACAGTTCTAATCAAATGACGATCGCACTACTGCATTTACGACACTTACATTCTCCTAAACAGTTAGCGTGCAGCGATAAACACCAGATGGCAGCCGAAGATGACACTCTCTGTGCGATGGCCTGGTGCAGAATCCCAGTCCTCAGCTCTCTGCCTTCAAAAAGCTCTACATGGAAGCAACGACTCCATGCTGTTGCCAATGTGATGGGTGAGAACTGTTTCTGAATTCATGAAGAAGCAACAGATAGTGCACGTAACTTCGCTATTGGCCTAATATGCACATTTTTAAACACATAATTGGTACTGGTTTGAAGCAGGGTTTCCATGATTGGTCAACTTTACATGCCAAGAACATTCTTCAGAGTGACACAATACTATTGGCTGACAAGTGAGACAAATCTTTTAGAGCGAATGCAGCTGACTCTCCCAAACTGGTCGGGTTGTGTCACAGCGTCCGGCTCTTTGAAGTACACGCAGATTGGCAAAAAATGTCGTGCTCGATTATTCTCGGGGCGGGGGGGGGGGGGGGGGAGGGGGGGGCTATGCTGACGCCGTTTTCTAACCGCGGGGGGGGGGGGGGGGGCGGTTCTTGCCCAACATTCAATAGCTGCAGAGTATATCACTTCCCGACTTCCTCAAAACAGCCCATATGTCCAGTGGAGACCCTTTTGATCTAATGGGACTCACAGACCGCCTTTTGCCGACAAAAAAACGCCATAGAGGCCTTCCCATATTACTCTGGCGCTGCGCGGAGTGACCGCGGGGTTTGAGGCGTCATCATGTCGTGTCGCGGCTTGCGCGGCCCCTCCCGCCGGAGGTTCGAGTCCTCCCTCGGGCATCGGTGTGTGTGTTGCTCTTAGCATACGTTAGTTTAAGAAGTGTGTAAGCCAAGGAACCGATGACCTCAGCAGTTCGGTCCCTTAGGAATTCACGCACATAGACGTAAACTACCCTGGCGTGGCGAGCAAAAAAATGGCTCTGAGCACTATGGGACTTAACATCGGAGGTCATCAGTCCCCTAGAACTTAGAACTACTTAAACCAACTAAACTAAAGACATCAAACACATCCATGCCCGAGGCAGGATTCGAACCTGCGACCGTAGCAGTCGCGCGGTTCCGGACTGAAGCGCCTAGAACCGCTCGGCCGGCGAGCACAAAGTTGCGTTTCCAAGTACACCTCTCCACTATCTTCACTAAAGTAACTGCGACATAGCTGCAGAAAATGAATTAATATTGCATAGCCATGTAAGACAATAACGTCATATCATAACACTAATGTCATAATAGAAAGATGCACTATGCATAACCAAATGAAATTTGCTTGCCTCTTAGGTTTCTAGGTAATTTACCTGCAAGAAAATTTGGGCTGAACACCTCTAGCCCCATATAATATTGTACAATAAGCTTTGTGTATCTCCTATAGTCCTTAGTATGTGCAGTATGAAAGTTTGCAAACTCACCCAGGCAGCAATACTTGGCCTCTTGGATAAATTTCTGCTGACACACGTATCACTATCAATGTGAATGAACTCACGACAAGTGGCTCGTCGGCCTACTTTACAAACTTTTTCTTCTGTTTGCCATGCGATAGTGAATGAGACAGCTTCTTACATCCAATGTGAAATTGGTGGTCAGCCGAGAAAGAGTTAGATAGCGAAGGGAACTGGCATGGCATCCGCTAAATGACTTCCGCCGGTTTAAAAAGGCTTTTCTGCGCGGCTCTTTTACTAATTGGAGATGAAGGATATAGTGGCCAGCGAGACATATTTCCCGTCTTCGGTCTGAGTCGCCGCCCGTATCGGAGATATTCGTTGCGCACATTCTGAAAGCGTTGAGCTGTAGCCCCCAGGTCGTTGCCCCAGTGCATTTATACTTTCGAATTTTGAAAAGTTGTTTATTTCGCGCTACAGATACTTCCAGCAACAAATTCATTAATGCTCTTGTACAAGTTGAGTTTCCTTTTTCGAGTAAGTATTTCCTTACAGTTTTTCCAAGGATGTTCTTACTGGTACCTATTTGTCTGGTACAGTGTGTATCGTATGTTGTAGACAGAAGTGCCCCCGCGTCAGTAGTACCGACATTCAGTCATGAAATAAGGAAGTTTTACTTAAATTAAGAAATGATTTTAAAATTTACGATTACAAGAATTTAAAAATTACGAGATGTATTGAAAACAGTCATCTTGCGCTTCGGTGCATTTTTATGTTCGTAAAAACTTACTGAAACTCACGAAGTACTGTAGCATCGACTGTTTCAATATTCTGGAGTATGTAATTCCTTGATTGGTTGGCCATTTTATGGTTACTTTCATACACATTTCCTTTTAAATGTATCCCAAATATAAGAATCACAAGCAGACAATTTAGGTGAATGAGGCTGGCACAAACGTTCGTTTATTGTTCGCTCTTCATGACTGCTTCATAATACGATACAGCTATCAACAATGGTATGTTGCCCCATCGTGCTGGAAAAAGCAGAACTGCCTCTCATTTGTCTTTCACTAAGAGGTAAAGTGCTCGAAAATCTTAAGACATAAAGCTGTACTGATGTTGGTTTTAAAGATTTGATTTTGATAATTCGATTACGAGAAACCGCGTATCAAACTCTAGCGCTTTCTGTCGTGAAGCGGAATTTAATGCATGATTTGAGAACTTGGACAAGTAGCGGTTAGTCTGAGTATTCACATGACCAGAACTGTAAGATGATGCTTCATCGTTCATAGAACCAAATATCGGGTCAAGTGCGCCATATACAAACTTTTTAAGCAACCGCTCGTAATAATTATCCCTCTTTCCTTTATCGGCTGGCAGGCAATGAATGAATTCAACAAATTGCGCTAAGGTTTCGGATGTCAAAACATATTACAGAAAGACAAAATGTACGTTCAACATGTGTCTGTTGCGAATACAGCCTGATATTTTTGATTTAGCAGTAATTTTCTGAAAAATGTTTGCAACCATTTCTAGAGTTCAAAGTGTAGTCTTAGTTAATATTAGAATCGGAGACATCGCCACTAGACCCTCATTTTGTTATCAACTTCCCAACACTACTTTTTGAAGGGACCGACATCCATATATACTACTGGACATTAGAATTGCTACACCACGAAGATGACGTGCTACAGACGCGAAATTTAACCGACAGGAACAAGATGCTGTGATATGCAAATGATTAGCGTTTTAGAGCATTCACACAAGGTTGGCGCCGGTGGCGACACCTACAACGTGCTGACGTGAGGAAAGTTTCCAGCCAATTTCTCATACACAAACAGCAGTTGACCGGCGTTTCCTGGTGAAACGTTGTTGTGATGCCTCGTGTAAGGAGGAGAAATGAGTGCCATCACGTTTCCGACTTTGATAAAGGTCGGATTGTAGCCTATCGCGATTGCGGTTTATCGTATCGCGACATTGCTGCTCGCGTTGGTCGAGATCCAATGACTGTTAGCAGAATATAGAATCGGTGGATCCCAACAGCCTCATATCACTAGCAGTCGAGATGACAGGCATCTTATCCGCATGGCTCTAATGGATCGTTTAGCCGCGTCTCGATCCCTGAGTCAACAGATGGGGACGTTTGCAAGACAACCACCATCTGCACGGACAGTTCGACGTCGTTTGCAGCAGCATGGACTATCAGCTCGGAGACCATGGCTGCGGCTACCCTTGACGCTGCATCACAGACAGGAGCGCCTGCGATGGTGTACTCAACGACGAACCTGGGTACACGAATGGCAAAACGTCATTTTTTAGGATGAATCCAGGTTCAGTTTACAGCATTATGATGGTCGCATCCGTGTTTGGCGACATCGCGATGAACGCACATTGGAAGCGTGTATTCGTCATCGCCATACTGGCGTATCACCCGCTGTGTAGATATGGGGTGCCATTGGTTTCACGTCTCGGTCACTTCTTGTTCGCATTGAAGGCACTTTGAACAGTGGACGTTACATTTCAGATGTGTTACGATCCGTGGCTCTACCCTTCATTTAATCTCTGCGAAACCCTACATTTCAGCAGGATAATGCACGATCGCATGTTGCAGGTCCTGTACGGGCCTTTCTGGATACAGAAAGTGTTCGACTGCTGCCCTGGCGAGCACAGAACTGGCGAGAACTGTGGTATCGTCTTGAAGCTGCATGGGCAGCTGTACCTGTACACGCCATCCAAGCTCTTTTTGACTCAATGCCCAGGCGTATCAAGACCGTTATTACGGACAGAAGTGGTTGTTCTGGGTACTGATTTCTCAGGATCTATGCACCCAAATTGCGTGAAAATGTAATCACATTTCAGTTCTAGTATAATATATTTGTCCAATGAATACCCGCTTATCAGCTGCATTTCTTCTTGGTGGAGTAATTTTGATGGCCAGTAGTGTATGTACTGCGTAAAGCACTATGAAGTAAATGGCAAAGATTACTTCCTATTGTACTAGAGCCCATGAAAAATTTGACGTTTCTTCCCAAACCAACCAGAACGGATATAAGTTCCAACTTTACGCACCATTTGATTCAAAGAATATGCAGTACTTTACTTAAACAACCCAAAAAGCGATCAAAAGCCCCCCTTCTCACTATCAAGTGGCAACTTGAGCTACGTTAATTAACGACGCCTGTCACGTGATCGGAAGGACGGGCGAGCGTGACACAATAAAAATCACAACGTATTGCCGCTTTTGTCTTGCACATAATATGGTAATTTCATTCCTAATATAATTTTCTAGCTCTAGAATTCAAATTATCTTTTTTTTCACTGCTCCTATGCTCCGCGTTCCAATTTGCAAACAGTACTGTGCCCAAAGGTACACTTTTAGTTTATCTCGCTCAATTAATTTCAATATTTCATTTTTAAATGGTGAATTATTCATAATTACTATGTCATCGGCAAAACAAGTCCACACAGCCGTGTGCGTTAGGACATCGCTTTGGGTCGGAGCGACTGCCCCTCATCCAATCCGCCTGGCAGCATAACGACGAGGGCTGGCCGGTGTGCCGGCCACCTTGGATGAGGTTTTTAGGCGGATTCTCCCATTCGACTAGATGAATACTGGGTTAGTACCTACGTCTCGCCTCAGTTACAGGATTCACATGCATTTCAACAACGTTCTCACACTAGACACACACAGATGGAGTACAGAAACTCTGTCCAGTGGGAGAAGAGGTGGCAGCAGAAAGGGCATCTGGCTACTCTCTGTTATTAATATTGCCAAATTCAGAATAACATGATGATATAGAATAAGGCCAGGAAAAAGAAGATAGATAGACTTTGCCTTCTATAAATTTGACGTTTAGTAGTTCATTGCACAATGAAATGTTTGTAGTCATGAAGTCACAAAATTGTCAGAGGCATTCAATAAGTAATACAACACATAATACATGAAAAGCACCACTTTGCTTTTGTTCTACAGTATTAATTTGTATTATGTTAACCGGTTTTCGATTTACAAGACCATCTTCAGACATTTACTGAGTATTGTCACCAAAGAAGTTACAATGTTTGCAAACAACACTGGAAGAGAAGTAACACGTCTAGAGTGCAGCAGAAACATACAGTAACATCTTTGACAGTGTGGTGGTAGTGCAATGAAACAGTAAAAAATTGAGCAGTAAATAAATAAAAATGAAGTAAACAGGAAAAACTTTAACATAGAATAGGAACAGTGTGCCTACATAACAGTGTTTTTTAATAATCAAAACTAATAAAATAAAATAAAATTGGTACTTGACAAGGCTACATCAGGAGGTATAAAACATGGAGAATGATACACAAACCAATTAAAAGAAGAAACTATTATCATTGTAACTACAGAATACGTAAGGAACTTAAGCAATATCAATAAGATATTTGAGTGCAAATATCAAATACTGGTATAAATATGTAGATGATGTCCTGTGTACGTGGACTGGTACTACAAGACACCTCAACACATTTCTGAAAAACCTAAATAGTCAACATGAAAATATTCAGATCGCAATGGAGATTGGCAACAAATCCGCAAGAAATGGTGTACAGTATCATATCTAGGTAAGGTATCACAGATTGTAGCCAAAGCACTGAAAGCCTGCGAGTATAGGCTTTCCTACAATGTTAAGAACACGACAGCCCAGCGTATTTTAATAGTAAAGGTAAGATCCAGTTATTAGTTAAAATGGGGTATACAAAACCACCTGTTCTGATTGTGACAAAATTTTACATCGGTCAGTCAGGCAGAGACATAGCAACTAGGCTGGCTGAACATGAATGCAGATGGAGGTTGCAGAATGCTGACTCTGCATTTGCTGAACATGTACTGAGTGAGTGTCACAACTACCAGCCAGTGTCCCATGTATTTCACTTAGCAAACAAAGGCCATAAACTCAAGCTGCTGGAGGCCCTGGAAATTAACAACATCTAGCTCACAGTCCAGATCTAATCCTAAATGACCAGACACAGCTCAACACTTCCCCTCTCCTAAACTTCATATAATCATCTCTGTTGCTCATTACTTCCCACACTCTCTCTTCCTACATATTCACATTTTCCTGTATTCATTAAGTTCTTTTGTTTTATTGAAGTTGTCTATGTATTCCACATAGACTGCAGTTTCAATTGTTAAGGCTTTCTTTTAACTGGTACTTGTATTACTGTCCATGTTTAACACCTCTTGTATTTGTCTCATCAAATATTGTTTATATTTTATTTAGTTTATTTATTTAATGCAAACTGTTACATAGCCACAGCTTTGAATATGATGTTAATGTTAAAATTCAGTACCGCCACACTCTCAAAGATTGCATTTACGTTATGTTCCCTCAAACTCCTCCACTTTCCTGTATTTATTTATTTCTGTTTATCTTATTGATATTGCTTAAGTTCCTTATGTATTCTGTAGTTACAATGATAATTTTTTCTTATTTTAATTGGTTTGTGTAGCACTCTCCATGTTTTATACCTCCTGATGTAGCCTTGTCAAATACTAATTTTATTTTATTAGTTTTGTTTATCAATAGAAACAGTTATGTAGGCATGCTGTTACTACTCTATGTTAAATTTTTTCCTGTGTACTCCATTTTTATTTATGTACTGCTCATTTTTTTTCCTTTTTCATTGCATTACCACCACACTGTCAAAGATGTTACTTACTGTATGTTTCTGCTTCAGTCTAGACGTGTTACTTCTCTTCTAATGTTGTTTGCAAACATTGTAACGTCTTTGGCGGCAATTTTCAGTAAATGTCTGAAGATGGCCTTGTAAGCCGAAAACCGGTTAACACAATAAAAATTAATAGTATAGGACAAAAGCAAACTGGTGTTTTTCATTTATTACAATGTTGTTCGACCAAGAACCGACGGAAGGTTCTGTTAACATAATACAACACATTTTCTATCGGCAAATTTCGGTTGAAAAACGCGGAATTTATTATGGGACATCGTGGAATAATCCCCCTCTCACACTATAGTTTAATGAAGTCCCGATAGGGGGCAGCGCTATACGTTGCCTTCAGAATGGCGTCTGTAACGTGTGATCTCGTCAGTCATATGACCACACCGCTGCCTGAGAGATCGATCCGCCGGATGCGATTCTCTCGATAAACGGAACAGAAGAACGGCTGTGTTAGCCAAAGAGTACACAGCCAGTCGCAGTACTTATGCTCGCCGCGAGGCAGCAGGAGATCAGTGCAGTTATGCCAGTCTACAGTTCGTAGCCGCGCTCCGTCAGTCAGCGCCGATGTTAGTCATCGTCTGCAGCTCAGTCATTGCTGCCATCAGGTCTTTGCAGCTCCGTTCCAAGTTAGTCTTCAAATTCACTAGATTCGACATTCAAGATGACGACAGATTAATTCGTCACTGCAAGATTTGTGACTTGTAAATTATGTCATCCTACAGACGCTTAGTCTAGTTCTATAATTGTCAACCAACTGATTATGGACTACAGAAAAGTTAAGTAATAAATACTTTCTTATTTTGTACTCCTGGTAATTAATTGTGTTTTCCTGTTGCAGCTACCAAGCAGTCTTGGCATAGTAGAACCCACGTTTCCACCTCCTTGGCTACTTGATATTTGCCACCTCATGTTGATGGACACGATTACGGTGGAAGATCGAGAGCCATCATAAATGATATGCGTTCGAAGCAGAGAACTGTCATTGAGTTTCATTGGCAAAAAACCAGAGCATCGCAAATATTCGTAGGTGCTTGCGAAATGTCTACGGAGATCTGTAAGTGAACAAAAGCATGGTGGGTCGTTGGGCGAGGCGTCTGTCATCATCGCAAGGTCACGCAAACCTGTCTGATCTCCTACGTGCAGGCCGGTTGCACACAGGTTTGACTCCTGCAGTTTTGGAACGCGATGACACCTTCATTCGAGGTGATCGACGGATCACAATTAAACGCCTCGCTGCAGAACTGGACGTCTCTGTTGGTAGAGCAGCCACACTGGTCAGCCATTTGGGGTCCTCAGAGGCAAGTGCTCGCTAGGTTCCTCGCCACCTAACAGACGATCATAAAGAGCAACGAAGGTCCATCGGAGCGGAAATGCTTCTGCGTTATGCGGCTGATCGTGACAATTTTCTGTCGAACATCGTCACAGGCGATGAAACATGGGTTCAACACTTCGAAGCGGAAACAAAGCAGCAATTTGTGGAGAGGTCCTACACCGCTTGTCCTCCCAAGAAAAAGGTCAAAGTCGCATCCTACGCGATAAAGTTATGACGACGATCTTCTGGCTCTCTGAAGGGGATTTTTCTGTTTGATGTCTTAACTCGTGATGCAACAACCAACTCTGAAACCTGTTTTGCTACCATCATTAAACTGAAGAAACGACTTCAGATTGTTCGTCGCAGCAAAAATGCAAGAGAGATTCTCCTTGTCTGTGCCAACGCTAAGCCTCACAGTGGACTCGAGCTCAGAAAACATTGGAATGTTCTTCACCGTCCACCCTACACCCTGCATTCGCACCTTCTGACTTCGATCTGTTTGGCCCAGTGTAGGATGATGAGAAGGTTACTAATGTAACGAGTACAGTGGTACCATGCCAGCATGCAGACACTCCCAGTGAGGTGGCGTAAGGCCATCGTACTTAACGGAGATTATCGTGAAAACTGGTATTTTGTAGTCAAACGATTGGAGAATAATATGGTGTATTGGAATCCTGAATATAAACAACCAGCATCCAAAAAAAATGTTGCATTACTAATGAAAGCATGTCGTATACTACAGAGCTAATACAAATGGTTAAGATGAAATAATTGCAATAATGAGCGTAATTATATCAGTGCTAATAGCATTGTGACAATACATTTTCGACAACATAACGTCCCATTCAATTGGGAAAAGTAGAAAACAGATGCGAAGACACCAAAGAAAGTATTAGATCTGGAGGTGTAGTTAACTTTTTCGTGGCAAAATGACAGTTAATGAGGGAAAGAAGAAGTGATAATGAGGAAAAAATTAATCAGAAGATACAGAAAAGACTGACGTAAGAACGGGGAACTGAGGCAGTGCAGATACTGTAACAGATTTCTAATTCGCGGTTGGACAGTAAAAGGACAGTTGTGATATATCGCGAGGGAAGCTATGTCTGTGATAACAGGAGAACCTGTTATCTACTCGTTAATACAGTGTGATTTTGGGACAGACACAGTTTTCAGGGCACTCCGTTCCACAGACATATTGCTGAAACCGTGCAAGTGGTTGCGAATGCTCTATAGTTCTGTCAAGATACGGCAGGTTCATGACATATATCGATAGACCTCGTATTGCATTTATAGAACGACGGTAAGTATTTGCTATATGAGCACAGGTATTGAGAAGTCCAGTGGTTAAAAATTTGTGGTAAGTTCCTATGGGATCAAACTGCTGAGATCATCAGTCCCTACGCTTACACACTACTTAATCTAACTTAAATTATCGTACGTTGAGAACAACACACACACCCATGTCCGACGGAGGACTCGAACCTCCGACGGGGTGAATCGCGTGAACCGTGGCATGGCGCCTGAGACCACGCGGCTACCCTCGCGGCCCAGTGTCAAAGAAACAAATGAAGAATCCAGTGTGTGCGTAAATTGCGTCGCCTATCCTAGTGCATCCGTCACGACTTGGCATACGAGGGTCTTATATGATGAGACAACCGAATGGCAGAGACGTACGTTCATCGATGAGCCGAAGCATTATGATCCCAGGCTAATAGCGTGTTGGTCCACCTTTGGAAAACAATGCTGCAATGATTCTGCGTAAAACGCATCCTGTGAGTTAGCACAGGTAACGCATCCGACAAGATATAGGTGGGTTAATACAGGCATGTGGTACCAGAGATCTATACACTGGACACGCATTTCTCCTAAATCACATGTGACTGATTTGTGGGCGCCCGATAGCAGCCCAGATGTGTTCCATCAGTTCCAGATAAGTCGTATTTGGTGGCCAAGTTAAAAAAGTTGAGTTCATTATCTTGCTGCTCAAACCACTGTAGCACCGTTATGGCCTTGTGACACGGACAGTTAATGTGTTTGGATACGCCATTGTCATCGGGGAAGACATCAAGCATGAAGGGATGCAACTGTTATGCAACGACATTCACATAGTTCACACCTGTCATATTTCTGTTACCACCACAGCGCCCTTGGAAGCCCAAATGAATGCCCCCCCCCCCCCCCCCCCCCCCGCCCATAGCATAGTACTACCTCCATCGGTCTGCTTCTGTGGCGAGGTATGTGTTTCCAGCAGCCTTTCACACTGATGATAGCGTATGCACTCACGACCATAGGAATAGAAAAGCAAAAGCAACTGGAATCACTCAACAGAGGAAAGTCCACCGGGCCTGACGGGATACCAATTCGATTCTACACAGAGTACACGAAAGAACTTGCCCCCCTTCTAACAGCCGTGTACCGCAAGTCTCTAGAGGAACGGAAGGTTCCAAATGATTGGAAAAGAGCACTGGTAGTCCCAGTCTTCAAGAAGGGTCGTCGAGCAGATGGGCAAAACTATAGGCCTATATCTCTGACGTCGATCTGTTGTAGAATTTTAGAACATGTTTTTGCTCGCGTATCATGTCGTTTCTGGAAACCCAGAATCTACTCTGTAGGAATCAACATGGATTCCGGAAACAGCGATCGTGTGAGACCGAACTCGCTTTATTTGTTCATGAGACCCAGAAAATATTAGATACAGGCTCCTAGGTAGATGCTATTTTCCTTGACTTCCGGAAGGCGTGCCGGCCGGTGTGGCCGTGCGGTTAAAGGCGCTTCAGTCTGGAACCGCGTGACCGCTACGGTCGCAGGTTCGAATCCTGCCTCGGGCATGGATGTGTGTGATGTCCTTAGGTTAGTTAGGTTTAATTAGTTCTAAGTTCTAGGCGACTGATGACCTCGGAAGTTAAGTCGCATAGTGCTCAGAGCCATTTGAACCATTTGAACCGGAAGGCGTTCGATACAGTTCCGCACTGTCGCCTGATAAACAAAGTAAGAGCCTACAGAATATCAGACCAGCTGTGTGGCTGGATTGAAGAGTTTTTAGCAAACAGAACACAGCATGTTGTTATCAATGGAGAGACGGCTACAGACGTTAAAGTACGAGTAACCTCTGGCGTGCCACAGGGGAGTGTTATGGGACCATTGCTTTTCACAATATGTATAAATAACTTAGTAGATAGTGTCGGAAGTTCCATGAGGCTTTTCGCGGATGATGGTGTAGTATACAGAGAAGCTGTAGCATTAGAAAACTGTAGCGAAATGCAGGAAGATCTGCAGCGGATAGGCACTTGGTGCAGGGAGTGGCAACTGACCCTTAACATATACAAATGTAATGTATTGCTAATATATAGAAATAAGGATCCTTTATTGTATGATTATGTGATAGCGGAACAAACACTGGTAGCAGTTACTTTTGTAAAATATCTGGGAGTATGCGTGCGGAACGATTTGAAGTGGAATGATCATATAAAATTAATTGTTGGTAAGGCGGGTACCAGGTTGAGATTCATTGGGAGAGTCCTTAGAAAATGTAGTCCATCAACAAAGGAGGTGGCTTACAAAACACTCGTTCGACCTATACTTGAGTATTGCTCATCAGTGTGGGATCCGTACCAAGTCGGGTTGACAGAGGAGAGAGAGAAGATCCACAGAAGAGCGGCGCGATTCGTCACAGGGTTATTTGGTAACCGTGATAGCGTTACCGAGATGTTTAGCAAACTCAAGTGGCAGACTCTGCAAGAGAGGCGCTCTGCATCGCGGTGTAGCTTGCTGTCCAGGTTTCGAGAGGGTGCATTTCTGGATGTCTGGATGGGGTATCGAATATATTGCTTCCCCCTACTTATACCTCCCGAGGAGATCGCGAATGTAAAATTAGAAAGATTCGAGGGCGCACGGAGGCTTTCCGACAGTCGTTCTTCCCGCGAACAATACGCGACTGGAACAGAAAAGGGAGGTAATGATAGTGGCACGGAAAGTGCCCTCCGCCACACACCGTTGCGTGGCTTGAGGAGTATGAATGTAGATGTAGATGTAGATCGACGTGGTGTAACAAGCAACGTGAGTCATCCGTGCAGGCGACACTTTCCCGTTGATTCACGCTCCAGTCTCGATGATCCCGTGCTCACTGCACTCTAATTGCCCTTGTCGTGGGGCCAATACGATAACACGTAGGTTTCGTCTGGTGCCGAGCCCCATGTTCAAAAATGCATGCTGCACTTTGAGCTCTGAATTACTTGCGCCTACACCAACACTGTACCCTGCCGTCAGATCTGCCTACCGTGGTTTACAAAGCACGCAAGTCTTCGACCTTTACGATCTCTCATGAGGCATTGACGTCCATCATTTTGACGCCTACTCGTGGTTTCAGCGTCCTTCAGCTACTTTCCATAGACACTCCCGACAGCAGAACGCGAACAGCCGTTTCTCGAGTTCTCGTTCCCAGGCGTGGCGCGATAGCAATCTGCCCTTTGTGAAAGTAGCTTATGTCAGTGGATTTTCCCATCTGCGGCCCGTATCGTACGCAGAGTGATCCTCATTCGTCTCTACTCCACTTATACTCTTCCCTCACGTCGTCACGTTCCCACGCACTGAATCTCGAGGTGGGCTGTGGTCATAATGTTTTGTCCCGTCGGCGCATGTTACACAAGCTCATTTTCGTTTGCACCAACCGATAATTCAAAGCACTTCATAATAGCATGCAGTCATCCACTACTAACAGTTCACATTCACTTAATTACTCTTGATGTATTAAAAAACTCAACGTTGCCTTTCTCACACAACAAAGAATAAGTATCCCTTAGCTGTTTTAGAATGCTGTACACAAAACAATTAATTGGTATAGCACATATTAGTATCCCTTAGCTGTTTTAGAATGCTGAACACAAAACAGTTACTTGCTATAGCACATATTACGAGCGTGAGTCAAATGAAAACCTTAAATATTTTTTTAAATATTATTTATTGTGCAGAAGTGGTACAACGCTGTATCACTTTTCAACATAATCTCCCCACGCTCAATGCAAGTCCTCCAGCGCTTACAAAGTGCATAAATTCCTTTAGAAAAAAATTCTTTTGGTAGTCCGCGCAGCCACTCATGCACCGCATGCTGTACCTCTTCATCAGAACGGAACTTTGTTCCTCCAGTTGCTTCTTTGAGTGGTCCAAACATACGAAAATCACTTGGGGCAGGGTCTGGTGAGAATGGTGGATGAGGAATACATTCACAATGCAGGTCTGTGATTGTTGCAACTGTTGTACGGGCAGTGTGGGGCCTTGCATTGTCATGCTGCAAAAGCACCCCTGCTGACAGCAATCCACGTCGCTTTGATTTGATTGCAGGCCGCAGATGGTTTTTTTAGGAGATCTGTGTATAATGCACTGATGACAGTGGTCCCTCTTGGCACGCAGTACTCCAAAAGAGTGTCAGCATAACCTTCACTGCTGATGGTTCTGCTCGAAACTTCTTTGGTTTTGGATAATGAGGAATGGCGCCATTCCTTGCTCGCTCTCTTCGTTTCCGGTTGGTGGAAGTGAACCCAGACTTCGTCCACAGTAACGATTCTTCCAAGGAAGCCATCACCTTCTCGTTCAAAGCGCCGAAGAAGTTCTTCACAAGAATCAACCCGTCGTTCTCTCATTTCAGGAGTCAGCTGCCGTGGCACCCATCTTGCAGACACTTTGTGAAACTGGAGCACATCATGCACAATGTGGTGTGCTGACCCATGACTAATCTGTAAAAATGCTGCAATGTCATTCAGTGTCACTCGGCAGTTTTTCTTCACTATGGATTCAACTGCTGCAATGTTCCGTGTAGTCACAACTCGTTGTGCCTGACCTGGACGAGGAGCATCTTCCACTGGAGTCACACCATTTGCGAACTTCCTACTCCATTCGTAGAACTGCTGCTGTGACATACATGCATCACCGTACTGAATCTTCATTCGATGATGAATTTCAGTAGGTTTCACACCTTCACTACACAAAAACCGAATAACAGAACGCTGTTCTTCCCTGGTGCAAGTCCCAAGTGGGGCGGCCATCTTTATACTGATACTGCGACAGTATGTTTGCATCTGCACTATGCTGCCACCTACAGGCCATTCTGCACGCTGTTTGTCACGCTTACCCACTTACAGGATAACAGCGCGAAATTTCGATTTGTTATTACAAATTTAAGGTTTTCATTTGACTCACCCTCGTACTAATCGAACAATAAAACTGGAAGAAGAAGTGGGTAAAAATAATAATACTGTGCAATGCAGCATATATCTGTAACAAGTGTACACGGTCCAGACACGTTAACGTGACCACCGACTATGTTCGACATCAACGTGTAGTAACTACCCACATACGGCAGGTAGCAGCACTGGCAGTTGCCGAGAATTCTTCCGGGTTGTATGCCCGTGGTCCATGGAACTCTTCTATCCCTGACGTTTCGTCTAAAGCCACGTTGGCCATCTTCGGGGGTGCTCCTGGTTGTGCTGAATCTTGCCGACTGACGAGTCGGACGTCGAAGAACGGCCTAAATACCGTGGAAAGTGGGCGTGGTCTGGATTTCACGTAATAGCAGAGCTAAACCTTGTCAAGGATAAAATATGACTATGGATCATAGTACGTCAAAGATAAAAACTTCTAATCGATTCTGTAGTGCCACTGCCCATATATCGCTGAGTTTCATAGCTTCTTCTTTTCTGTTAGAATTATCCCCATGTTTATATATTTCGATATCTTCTCTATATAGCCGTGGATAATATTTCGACATAGTACATAAAACTTCAGTTTCCGAAAATTTCACTACGTGATCACCCGACTGAAGGGCATGTTCCGCCACGGCTGACTTGTCTGTTTTCCCTAGTCGGCAAAGACTTTTATGTTCCTCCAACCGTGTATTCACACTTCTCCTTGTAGTTCCAATGTAGACCCCACCACATGTACACGGAATCTTTTATACACCACTTGTAGACAGAGGGGGACATTAATCCATAATGGAACGAAGTGCTTGGCCTATTTTCTTAGTTGGTCCGAAAATCGGTCGAACGTTATGTTTCTTTAAAATCTTGCCGATTTGATCCGTAGCTTTGGACGAAACGTCAGGGATAGAAGAGTTCCATGGACCACGGCCATACAACCCGGAAGAATTCTCGTCAGCTGAAACATCCGGTCGCGAAAGCCTTCATTGTATGTACAGGGTGACAATTATTCAACTGTATGTAAAAAAACGTAAATTAGTTACAAACTACGGCGTGCACACAGTCAGTACAGATATTGGGATTTAGGTTATGAGATGTTCGATGTTCCTGCCATAATTGACGATGATGTGGCGCAGACGAATAGCCAAATTCCGAATGGCCCGCTGAAGTGTCGGAACATCGATGCTGTCAATGACCTCCTGAATAGCTGTTTTCAGCTCAGAAATCGTTTTGGGGGTATTGCTGTATACCGTGTCTTTAATTTAGGAGTCGCATGTGTTCAGATCCTGAGGATATAGCGGCCAATTGAGACCCATTGCAGTGGCCACTGGATACCCCAGAGCCAGAGATCTGTCCCAAAAGTGCTCAACCAGTACATCCAACACTCTACTGTTCCATGGGGTCGAGCTCCGTCTTGCATGAACCACATCTTGTCGAAATCAGTGTCACTTTGGATAATTCAGATGAAATCATCTTCCAAAACCCTCACGTACCTTTCGGTAGTCACCGTGCCATCAAGGTATATCGCACCAATTATTCCTTGACTGGACATTGCACACCACACAGTCACCCATTGACAGTGAAGAGATCTCGATCACGAAATGAGGATTCTCAGTCTCCCAAATTCGCCAATTTTGCTTGTTGGCGAACCGACCCAAATGAATGTGGGCTTTGTCGACAAAGCAAACATACTAATTCCCATCATACTCCACGATCACCTGCCAAGTTTGAAAGTGCTAACGCAAGCCGCTATATGGAGTCATCAAATACATTTTTTCTTCGAAATTGAGGAAAGAAACTGTTATGACTGCCAGTTATGTAGCCATAAGGTAACGGGTTTTCGGCGAAAGCGCCGTTGGCATAAAGCAAGTGCTGGCACGCCAGTCAGGAACGATAGAGGGGAGAGGGCTGTGACAAAAAGTCAGGCAATTGCACACTGACCGACCCCTCCCCAGGACGGCAGTCAAATAGAAGCATCAAGACTAGCGACCTGAATAGAAGTGTCAAAAGCTCCCTACTTGCTTGTATATTATATGTAGCTCAGTCTTGGAATTGTTGTACTGAAGAAGCTTCTTTATTTCGGATGTCGCCCTTTGCTTGTGACACATCTTTGTAATTCTCAAAGTTAAGTATTGTCATTTACGTTTTGCAATAAAACTCATTAATACCCTACTCATTTGGTACCCTAGAGCCACTATGGATAGTGTGGATGAAATCATCTTCCAAAACCTTCACGTACCATTCGGTAGTCACTGTGCTACCAAGTGCAGAGGAATGTTGGATGAGGATGGTAACTGTTAGGATGCGCCGTATTAAAACTCGTCCGAGTTTCCCAAGTGACTTATTATTTTCAGCGACACTGCCCCCGTTCTGCGTCACTGGGTCCCACAATGAAGAGGACACCACTTTGCTGTGTGTGTTGTTCTTAGCATAGGTTAGTTTAAGTTAGTTTAAGTAGTGTGTAAGTCTAGGGACCGATGACTTAAGCAGTTTGGTCCCTTAGGAATTCACACACATTTGAACAGCAGTGAGCCGTGGCATGGCCCGCCGCTGGCTGGCTACAGACCCCGTGTTGGCCTCAGAGGGTCGAACGACCGACCTACCATGGGCTGGAACGCTGGCGCCCCATCTGCTGCTGCGTGTAGATGGTGGTGTGATACGCCCTGCCATCCAGAAGAGCTGTCACACTTGAATGCCTTGTTAGTGAACCGGCACCTATTTATACGTGGCTGTGCGCCTCTGTTTTGCTAACGCGCCACTCCGAGTCATGTACTCATAACACCTGGGTTGGGCCGGTTGGCCGCTTCTGCCTGTAACTTGCGCCATGCAAACCGCTGCATTTACTCTTTTCAGCCGGTCTGCAGCCCTGTGGCCTCCATTCTGCTTCGCAATCGCTGCTAGCGTAACTTCCTGCCAACAGGCCCACACCTGGCTGTAACTCGTGTGCTCAGAAATATTGCACCAAAACTAACCTTTCCCCATCTTAAACAGTGGTGGCGCTACACAAAGAATATCGCACCGACTATTCTGTAACTGGATACGGCACACCACACATCCACCCGTTGAGGCTGAAGAGACTTCTCAATCGCTAAATGCTGATTCTCAGTCCCCCAAATGCGCCAGTTTTGCTCACTGACGAACCCATCCAAATGAAAGTAGGTTCAAATGGTTCAAATGGCTCTGAGCACTATGGGACTCAACTGCTGAGGTCATTAGTCCCCTAGAACTTAGAACTAGTTAAACCTAACTAACCTAAGGACATCACAAACATCCATGCCCGAGGCAGGATTCGAACCTGCGACCGTAGCGGTCTTTGCAGTTCCAGACTGCAGCGCCTTTAACCGTACGGCCACTTCGGCCGGCAAATGAAAGTAGGATTCGTCACGAAACCAAACCATACAGTGTATACTAATTCCCCTCATGCCCCACTGCCAAGCCTGAGTTTGAATGTGCTAACGCAAACCATTCAGAAGTTATGACGATTTTATTTCATATAAGTCAACAATTGTCAGTCTGCATATAAAGCAGGCCGGGGCGACGTGGAAAACAGTGCGGTCATTGTCCTAATAAGGAAACGGAGCAATTTATCTGATATCCAGAAGGGCATGACTATTGGATTTCGGGCCATGGGTGGAAACATTTCAGAAATGGCTAAATTGTTAAGCTGTTCATGTGCTGCTGTGGTTGAAGTACACCGTACATGGCAAAATGGCGCTATCCAAAACCGCCGCCATGGCAGTTGCACTAGACCACAGGCCACAGATGAGAGGAGTGAAAGGTGGCTGCAGAGGTGTGTATGGGCAAATTGACGTGCGATGTTTGAACAACTGACTGCCCAAATGAACCAAGTGTCTACCAGCAGGGTCTCAACAACCGTTTAGCGAACATTGCTGTAGGTGGGCCTCTACAGCAGACGCCTATTTCTTGTATCGATGCTGACTGCTGTTTATCGGCGACGAAGGCTGGAATTTTCACGCCAGTGCCGTAACTGGACGACCACTGGCTGGCGGCAGGGGGCCTTTTACGATGAATCACGTCTTATGCACCATGGGGCATATAGCCTTTGGCGTGTACAGCCCTGCAACAATCGTTGGAAGGGCCCAGCCAGGACGAGGCAGCGTTATGGTCTGATGAATGTTTTCGTTGCATTCCCTGGATGATCTGGTCATTATGGAAAGCACAATGGATCAAACCAAGTATGCACCTATGCTTGGTGCGATGTCCAACCCTAAATGGTTCGTTTTTCGTCGACACGATGGCATCTACCAGTAGGACACAGCAACGCCTCACACAACTCGCAATGTATGTGAGGGGTTCGAAGGGCACCGTACTCCCCCAGACACCAAACTCCCCCAATTTAAAACCAATCGAGAATCTGTGCGACAACCTCCATTGGGCTGTTCGTGCGATGGATCTTCAACTGAGAAATCTGGCGCAACTGACCACGACACTGGAGTCGGCATGGCCAAACACCCCTGTCGGTAGCCGGCCGGGGTGGCAGAGCGGTTCTAGACGCTACAGCTGGAACCGCGTGACCGCTACGGTCGCAGGTTCGAATCCTGCCTCGGACATGGATGTGTGTGATGTCCTTAGGTTAGTTAGGTTTAAGTAGTTCTAAGTTTTCTAGAACTGCTGACCTCAGAATTTAAGTCCCATAGTACTCAGAACCATTTGAACCCCTGTCGGTACCTTCAAGTACCTCACTGTCTCTCCTCCGGTACGTCCCGCAGCAGTCTGCGTTGCAGTGTGTGGTTATTCAGGTTTTTGACAGATGGTCAAATTAATGCCACTGGACAGCGTATATCCAGATGCGGCTTCAGCTAACTTACAGCGGAGAACGAGACGGATTGTATGACTTACGCAAGTACTTTTTTACGTTTATTCCAGAATGAATTATTACTCTGGTAGCGGAATTTGTGCTGATCTGAAATTTCCTGGCAGAGTGGCGGAGTGAGACTTGAACTTGAGACCTTTGGTTTCTGCGAGCAGGTGTACTTCCCAGTGAGCTAGCCAATCACGACTCACTCTCCACCCTCACAGCATTACTTCGGCAAGACCTCATACCTGCCTTCCGAACTTCACAGAAGTTCCCCAGCATACCTCATAGGACTAGCACTCCTGCAAGAAAGTATATTGCCGAGACATGGGTTAGCCGTAGCCTATGCGTTATTTCCAGAATTCTTTCTTGGACGAAATGCTGCTTCACTTTGCAGTTTTCAGGGACACAATTCGGACTAGCGTAACTGATTTTGAAAGTCATTGCAATAAAACTATTGAAGGAATAATATATCAAGGATGAAACGCGATGGTATGTAGTATTCGCAGAACACTCCTTTAGCTGATTTTACTATCTCACATTCATACCACCTCATAGCGACATGTAGATTGCGGTTGTCGTATTTCATTCTTCGCGCTTCCAGTTCCTTAAATTTTTTAATAACGTTTGCTTAGACGAATCGCAATGGCACGTTTTCATCAAGCTATCTTTCAGCCTACATCCGCACCGATGCAAATAGTTAACAACAATCACCTTAAACGAAAATCATATGCACTTTTTCGACTATAGTGCTCATTGAGAAAATCTGAGTAGATTAACGGCCAAATTGTCTTATCGTTCAGAAAAGCACAGATCGTGGTCTTCAAGGACACCGGTAAACACACGAACCGTACGTGGGTTTCGTGTCTCCTTAGGTTTGGCAGGAGAGAAGAGAATTTCTAAGGAGTCTGGGAAGTAGAGGCTAGCTTTTTCGAAGTTGAAAGTTGAGTCGGACTCCGATGAGTACCTGGTTATCTCAGTCGGTAGGAGCTTTGTCCGTGTAAGATGACTGAGTGTGAGACGCGACTTTTCATACAGTTTTAACCTTCTAAGAAATTTCGTAGTTTAGATATTTGCAGCCTCAATCAAGTGTTCCTGATACTGAAGAAAATATCAGTGATTCTAACTTCCTGAATGCTTATGACTTTCTGATGCGAATGATCCGTTGCTGTCGCAGAACGTTGTCCAGGCGTGTAAACGAAGTACCAGATAATGAAAAAATATTGGAAAAACTGCTTAAAAGTGGTAGTATTGAGCTGCACGAGAAGCTAAAACGTGATTGCGGCGAGCGAAGGAAGCATGAGAAGTAATGAAAGCTTAAGAAACTAAGTAAACACAACTATCATTTCAAAGAGAGTAAAGGAAGACGATAACTACCGTAATAGTAAATCTGATTCGAAGAAATTAATCAACAGGACAGCAGTGTGGTACCCACTATGAAAGGAAACATGGCTGCAACAAGCTATGAAGAATTGTTTCATGTAGTGGTATTATATCAAACTGGTTTGCGAAAGTGTTTGCTACGTCTCCCAGAAGAACAATCACAGCTTCCAGCTATGAACAGGAATATTACTTTTCACGGGATACCATTACAAGTTCCTCCCCTGGGCTGCCGAAGCAACTATCGTACTGTTCCCTGACTCTCTATAGCTAGTGCTGCAGAGATTCCCTCCCCCCCCCCCCCCCCCCCTCTCCCCTGAACCTAGTAGTTAGAAAACTGCCGTGCATGAGGAAAGGCAACCAAATCTCTATTTGACATACAATGAAGAATTAAACAAATGGCCGTAACAACTAAGTTATAGTGGTGGCTTCACTAGTGCAATTAAGGTGGTCTCACTGTCTGCCAAATGAAAATCAATGCCCCGGCAATATTGATTTATTTATAAAGACATAAGAAAGACAGGGTCGCCACAAGAAGCAACACACTGAAGATAATAAACTATACTGAACTCTCTAACCCAAGTAATGACCCAGCATCAATAAAAAATAACACGTAACCTACATTTATCTGAAATCTGTGAAGGAAAGACCATGGTAATAATGGTTAAGGAAACAAATGCGGTTATCTTCCTCAAAACTCAACGAGACGTATTCCCTCCACTTTAACGGTTAAAATGTGTGATTACTCAACTCAAAAAAATGAAAGAAAATTGCCAAGAGATCATCAACTACATGGCTAAATTCTGTGGTCCGCAGAAGCACATGTTACTATTAGTGTCACGCCCACATCAGCTAACCTGAAAGCTAACCATCCTACCCCTCGTTGCTGACTCAAAAACTCGCGTTGAATGGTGTTTGCACCACAGCTGATTCAATGATTACAGCTGCAGATGACGTAATGCAGCTGCAAGTAGCGCACTTGTTTCGTTTGTCTGCGTAATGTGGTTTCCAGGAAGATACACGGGCCTCGTACGCATACAGCTGTTACTGTGACGCTGCCAGTACCCAGAACAACATATAGAATTCTATTTTAACCTATTTTATGTCTTTCAGTGATGTGGAAGTACATCTTAAGACGACACGGTTGCAAGAGAAGTAGCCACATTGTTTAATTCTCATTTTTCTTTTTATTTACGTTTTATATTGATCACTTTTAGAGCTTCTTGTACGGTTATTCAGAAGATGAGGGCTTGACCTTTGAAACTCGCATATTGTAGTGTTTTTTTTTTTTTTTTTTACCGTTTGGCTGAGTGGTTGAGCCGAAATTTTAACATTGATTTTTACAACCATGACCTCGAACCCGTTGTCGATAAAAATCAAAGACTAAACTTGTAACTTTAAGTGCCCTCTGCTTTCATGATACCCTGGAAAAGATTTTAACTACCCTGAAACACTCTGCCGCTGCATTCCTAAGGACCATGCTTTTAAGCGTACAAAGTTTTGTAGAGTCTCTTTCGCCGGCTGATCACCACTGAATGCTCAGTTTTATTACCGAGAGGGCCTATCTGCAGTGTTCCCTCGCCACTCAGTAAAGAGAAAGCGCCCGCTCACCAGTCGGCAGACTGCGGGCGGAGCGACATCCTCTGCCAATTCCAGATACACGTGGGCACCGCAGCGCCCCTGCAAGTGGCCCAGCAGATGACGCCTGCCACCTCGGCCCACGCTCTCAGCCCGCCAGGTTCCCAAACAGGAAGCCCGTCGTAAATTCCTGTCTTTCCAACAGCGTGGGACAACGGGAATTTTGGCCGACGCTGCTGTAACACATGCACTGATGTTATACTGATTGCAAGACGAAACTGAAGAAATGAAACTACTGAGGCCTCAAGACCTGTAATTGAAACTTCAGTGATATCATTCGTTTTCCCCTCGTAGACAGAAATCTGATACCAGTAACCACTTCAAGAGCAGCATATGACCCACCACTTTTTTTCCTTTGTAGAATAAAGCAGTAAAGGAAACAAAAGAAAAATTCGGAGTAGGTATTAAAATCCATGGAGAAGAAATAAAAACTTTGAGGTTCGCCGATGACATTGTAATTCTGTCTGAGATAGCAAAGGACTTGGAAGAGCAGTTGAACGGAATGGACAGTGTCTTGAAAGGAGGATATAAGATGAACATCAACAAAAGCTAAACGAGGATAATGGAATGTAGTCGAATTAAGTCGGGTGATGCAGAGGGAATTGGATTAGGAAATGAGACACTTAAAGTAGTAAAGCAGTTTTGCTATTTGGGGAGCAAAATAACTGATGATGGTCGAAGTAGAGAGGATATAAAATGTAGACTGGCAATGGCAAGGAAAGCGTTTCTGAAGAAGAGAAATTTGCTAACATCGAGTATAGATTTAAGTGTCAGGAAGTCGTTTCTGAAAGATTTGTATGGAGTGTAGCCATGTATGGAAGTGAAACATGGACGATAAATAGTTTGGACAAGAAGAGAATAGAAGCTTTCGAAATGTGGTGCTACAGAAGAATGATGACGATTATATGGGTAGATCACATAACTAATGAGGTGGTATTGAATAGAATGGGGAGAAGAGGAGTTTGTGGCACAAGTTGAAAAGAAGAAGGGACTGGTTGGTAGGACATGTTCTGAGGCATCATGGGATAACAAATTTAGCACTGGGGGGCAGCGTGGAGGGTAAAAATCGTAGAGGGAGACCAAGAGGTGAATACACTAAGCAGATTCAGAGGGATGTAAGTTGCAGTAGGTACTGGGAGATGAAGAAGCTTGCACAGGATAGAGTAGCATGGAGAGCTGCATCAAACCAGTCTCAGGACTGAAGACCACAACAACAACAACAGAATAAAATCTGATAGCAGTGACCAAATCGAGAGTAGCTCATGACCCACAACTTGAATCCAAATCTTGCTGGCATTCTTGAAGTGATGGGTCTGAGAAAGTTATGTCAGTGTGAAACCTCCCCTTAGAAAAATTTATGAGTGACTGTGCTGGTAAATCCCTTACGTTATTTGATTTTCAAACAGCTGAGCAAAACTGGACGTACTCAGACATTTACTTATTCTGATCATCACTAAACTGACACAATATTTTTAGCGCAACGCAATCTGCCTTTCAATAATCCCTACAAAAGAATGGCCGGTACTAACAATGACCTATACCTTTCATGAATCACTTACCTCACAAAAATCTACGTTATTCGAACTACTGCAGTACAGCGAGCGCCAATACTGCCAGCTAAATAAAGGATTCTAACTACTGAAGGCCCTAACTACTGACAGGCATAGTTGGCAAATGAAAGATTTTGATAGAGCACGAACAGTGTATTTACCTTAATAGTCTTCTTCATGACATCCAGTCTTACAAATTTCGTTTTTCTGACGGACACACGTCGTGACCGTCCGCTCTCAAAACTCTGCCATCTCTCTCTCCACATCCACCACTGCTGGCGGCTCACCTCCAACTGCGCAACGCTATGCGTTCCTCACATCCAACTGCCCAACACTACAATAGCGAATATTGCAACAATGAAAACCAGCCGCAGACTGCACACAGGACTACAGTGGGTCTGCTCTGTGATTACCTACCTACCAATATTCTTCAAAACTTCGACTGACTCTACTGTGGGTTTGCTCTGTTGTGGCCCATTGCTTGTCTGCATGTCAAGAGTTAGCACTGTCTTTCCGTTGGAAGGACAACACTACTTCTTCAAGACTGCATGGAAATCCACTTCTTCAGTGTGCATTTTCTTTTACTGCTCAGACTTTGAAAAAAAAAAAAACTGCAATTACTATTGTGATGAATGATCAGAACTGTCTTTATAGACTGTGAGAAAATTTTTGCTTTTGACCAACATTGTATCGATAAGTGTGTGTGTGGATATATTTGCTAGCGTTAATATAAAAAAATTAACAAATATGTATTGGCCAATGCAAAAAATTTAAGAAATATGTATTGGCCAATGCCCAAAACAATTTTGTAAAATTTTTTGTTGGGAGCATGGGGGCTATGTAAGTAGGCTGTTTTATTTGAAGTCAGATTGCGTTGCGCTAAAAATATTGTGTGTCAGTTTAGTGATGATCAGAATAAGTAAAGAGAGAAATGTCTGAGTACGTTCAGATTTGCTCAGCTTTTTGAAAATCAAATAACGTAAGGGGTTTATCAGCACAGTAATTCATAATTTTTTCTAAGGGGAGGTTTCAAGTCTTTCGAACTTTTTCCTGTCGATGTTCAGACGTTCAGGGAACACTCTAAATTTCAAACACGAACTCATTCGTTAAAGGCCAAATTCTGAAGAGTTTATCCCTCTATCTATGTCGAATGCTGCTAGGGAATACTTGAACGTAGAGATGAAACTAGAGCTTGACTGAACCATACAGTTTCGTACACACGCCGTATCTAACTCCTCATCTCCACTCCAGTACAGTTTATCGCTTGGGGGGATGTGGTGAGAGGCGTCACCCTTGTATGGATCTCCTCTTCTCATTTTTATTATAATTCAATATTTCTCTAAATTAAAGATGAGAGTATATAAATTTCTTCTTATTTGATATCAGGTTAATTTACAAACAGATAATGAGTGATTACTAGGTTCACACGCAGTGTAACCTGTTCAGACGCAATAGTGTGGCGAAAACCTGCTTATTGGTTAGCAGTTTCGTGTAACAGCTGTGCTATAGCGTCCAGAAATGTAAATCTGCAATATATTGAGTTGTTTTAGAGATATTCTCCCTTTTGCTAATGACATATCTGACATATGCTTTTTCGACAAGGACTTTTATTCCATACCAGCCTGATGTCTTTTGAAGTATAAATAAGATTTTGTACTTGAAATGGCCTATTGACTAAATCTGGATTGTATAGCAATGAAATAAAAATTATTAAAGCCAAATGATGACAGCATCATTAAAAAAAGTACCATGACTGTTGCTCCAGCCAAAATAAAAATCATCGTTTTTTGTGTGTTCGTTTTATATACTGAGATTCCATTCTGTTGGTGCAATTGCAGCAGGGAAAAGTGTTTGAATTTATAAAACGAATATTTATGCACTTAAAACAAAAAATGGCCTCATCAACGAACTTTTTATTTTCGTGTCTAAATCTTATTTTCTTGCTCCGTTTCAGTGGTACAACCCAACAACTATTGCTGGTGCCGAAGATTTGAATAATGCTATGGGAAAGAAAAGGGAACTTCGGAGGATAATGCAGTTTGTCTTCACTTTGTCGAATAATTATTTAACCGTCAGCATAAAGTAAGATATACATATACTGATGGCTTCCTGATAGTATTCCTGCAGGAGCATTCTCTTTTTCCCAAGTCCTTATCAGGCCTTTTGTGTAAATATGTAGTATCTTAATTTTTGTGTATCAAGATGATGTTGGTATAAAAATGTTGAGTCACTTGGATAAGTCTCTTGGATAGCGTCTTTTCACACAATATCCAAAACTTCCACCTGTCAATGCTAATGCTTTTCCGAAATCCCTTATTATTTCTGGTCTCTGCGCAAATGTAAAATGTTAAGTTAACAGTAATCTCATAAAACGGCAGTTATTCTGCTTGTAACGTTCTCGATCCTTGTAACAGGTAGCGTCGTGGAGCATGATTCCATCCGACCCAACACCCAAGAAACTTACAAGCTGTTATCACGCCGAGAAAGTCTAAAGCAGTACATTAGGTATTATTCTCCATCGAGGGATCAGATGTTCAGGTCACAAAGATATCTTTATACAGTATATGAAGACAGTAACTGTTCTCGAAAGAACAGAATACTGTTGATGACCGTGCAGCTTTTCCCTGGAATAAATGATGACTAATTGAAACCCTCAGCTGCCGACAGGTGTTGTTGATATACCTCGATGTGGACAGCTGAAAATGTGTGCCCCGACGGGAACTCGAATCCGGGATCTCCTGCTTACATGGCAGACGCTCTATCCATCTGAGCCACCGAGGACACAGATGAATAGCGCGAGCGACTGCAGGGACTTATCCCTTGCACGCTTACCGTCAGACTCACATTCCCAAGGTATATCAACAACACCTGTCGGCAGCTGAGGGTTTCAGTTAGTCATCAAGATATCTTTAGATTAGAAGCACACACTACCTTTGGTCTGTCAGTATGATGTATGCTTTCCTGAATTTAAAGAGCTGACGTAAGAGAATTTTAGATATGACCGCTCTGTCGTGGCTGGTAATAACTGAAGCAGATAGCCAGGTCTAGAGAATTACCCGCAGCGCGATTTCATGCTTCTCAGACGAGGTAGCGTAGAATCGTAAATGTACATCGACTCTCCGACCTCTTCCTAGAAAGCAGACAGCCTCTCCAGACAAAAGACGCCAGCTGTGCTGAAATTACTGTTATAATCTTTCCACGACCGCGCATCGTGGTCTATGGCCGTGGTATATGTCTACGACACGGAAGGTTCCCACTCCGAAATGTAGCACGTGTTTACGAGGATTTTAAAAGGTCTCTGATTTAGCACGAGGCTAAAATCATAGAGTACTTCCAAGCTCTAACTGTAAATTTACCAAACATTGTAGTCTAACGTTAGTTGCATCACCTTCCTCTCTCTTTTATTTGTAGTAGAGTTACGAGCGATTTAAAATCCACGAGCGGATTGAGGATACAGGAAAAAAGAAACTTAGTAACATATTGCGACTGGAATCCATAGCCGAGATCGTAAATGCAAGGTCAAATCCTGTTGATGGCCCTTAAGAGGCCTTTAAGTGAAACAGATGCCCATTGCAGACAGTTACTCGTCAGCAGATACTGGGTTAAATCCCAAACCTCTCCGGAGTGTTTCATTTTTGAGGACATGTCCCACTGTTGATGATGATCGTCCATCGGATCATCAGATAGGGGACATCAGCGCGGCGACTCTCTTGGTGCTATTCGAGAGGACTAGTCTGTTTTCTGTCAGCGGTTTTCACGCTCCCCTTTCCCGTCGACCATAACAATATAAACACAAAGCTACAACGTACAAGCACCCTCTACAATCTTACAGATGATACATACGCACACTTTAAGACTCGCAAGAGATCGGAGGAAGGGAAATCCACTAACACTTTGCTCAAGACTGCGAGGCCGAATTGCGCCATCTGTTCCCAGCACACATTTCCTGAATATCAGACTGACCAGCAGGTTAGACATCAGTCTCAGAGGGTAAATAACGTACAATATGTATTTCTGTGTTTTGTTTCTATACGTTTCTCTTTTATGTGAGTAAACAGCAGAAATCGGATGAGTTACGTGAAATGTAAGTTAGATTTGTTTTTATTGTCGTTGCTATTTTCACACTTACACAGGTTGTTTTCATTATTAAACAGTTTCGTTGCAACATAAAACAAATTACCAAACCTCACCATGTGTTTTGATTCACAACACATGAAAATATACAGTGTGTTTACGACATACGTGAGTGTCAAAGATGGTACAGTTCAATGATAAATTAGAAAGGTATGGGATTTCGGGAAAAGAAGGGTATATGATATTTGTATTAAATTGAAAAAAATTTATTACTTTAAATTTGGGCCATTACATACATAGAAATAAAAGAAATTGCAGCGTTACAAACTTATTACACAAAATGGAAGAGAAATGAATGCGGAAAAGGAAGTATATGGTTCAAGTCGCTCTGAGGACTCTGGGACTTAACTTCTGAGGTCATCAGTCCCCTAGAACCTAGAACTACTTAAACCTAACTAACCTAAGGACATCACACACATCCATGCCCGAGGCAGGATTCGAACCTGCGACCGTAGCGGTCGCGCGGTTCCAGACTGTAGCGCCTAGAACCGCTCGGCCACATCGGCCGGCGGGAAGTATATGGAAACATGATACATTACGAGGAAATGGAATTTCGGGACATGAAGCATATAGCCTAATAATGTTATATTGCGTATTTTACATGTAGCGAAATACACAATTACAAACGTATTTTCGAAACTGATAGAGAAATGAACGATTATAAGAATATATGTGAAAATTTTATGTGCCTTTTGAACAGTGCTGACAAAATTACATTAAAATTACAAGTATTTAGTTCACCGAAAATTATTCCCTCATGTACGCATTCGGCACGTATATTGCAGATATCTGCCCCGCCTCGTACCTCTGTGTTTGCCTCTTCCACCCTCCGATCTCTCTCTGCACCTTATCACCTCAACTCCGTATGTCCACCTGCTCCTTCCCACTTTGTCTCTCCATCTCCTCGTCCCTTTCTTGATCCATCTTCTCTCCACCTATCACATTTTCCTCCACCTCGCTCAGTCGAAGTCCTACTCCTCTCCCTCTGTCAATATACGCCTGCCCCCCTTCCTTTCCCACCTGCCCACTATTCCATAGTCCATCTACTTGCCTCCTGCATCTTCCCCCTCTCAATGTACATCTTCTCCTCCCTCCTTTTGTCCATCCACACCTCATCCAACTCTCTGTCTATCCCCTCCCTGTCCATTTCCTCCTCCACCTTTCGTCTGTCCACCTCATTCTCCCCCTGTCCATGTCCTCTCTCCATATCTCTTTTCAGCATTGCTCATACGGAGTCACTGAAAAGGAGGTCGATAAAACAGGCTGATACTACTCCCACACAACATTCCTGTTGTGCAGACCGGGTTATATGTCTTGGACTTGAAAACTGGTTCTTGGTCCTGATGTGTGGGCTGCATTGCAAAGCAGAGCAGTAACGCAGGCCAATACTATTCCCACAAAATCCTCCAGTAGTGCAGGACAGATTATATATCAGAGACTGAAAAAAACACGGTTTTGCTTGTATCTCTGCACCTACTGAAGAGGTTATAAAGACAACAGTGCTGATACTTGAGAGGCCTGATGTTACTGTACCAAATTTGGTTCAAATCGATCACACACACACACACACACACACACACACACACACACACATATATATATATAAAAGCACATAATGGTTTCCCTCTTGCACTTTTAGTCCACTTGCTCGTTTCACTAAAACCACCAACATGAATTTTACTATTACGAGTGAATGATTAACTGTCACTTGCGCTATATCTACAGTAAAGTAAAGTTTTAACGTTGAACAGCATTACCTTTTTAGTAACAGATTAACGATAAGCAAAGTTAACTTTGTAACTAACGCTGCGGTACACAGATATGTTTCAGAACCGCATCACCCCTAGCCTATGGGATAAATACCTGCTGGAATGTACGACGTTAATGCAGGATGGCGGCAGACCGTATTATTCGTTTCGGACCTCTTGATAAGTACGGAAGTGTGATTACGCATGTCAATCACATCGCGATTACGGGCAGCATGGGGTTCACGCCTGAGCCTCAGGACGTGCGCTAGCAGCGCATGTCGGGTTGTTTCAAGCGTCAACTTCGCGTCTTAATATCTCGGGATGTAATGGGAATATTGCGATGCAATCAACGCCATTGTGTATGTGCTTTGTCATGCTACGGATTGCTGAAGAAAAAATGTAGGAGGTCCACTTAAAAAAAACATAAGTTTGTGTTAAAAAGCACATATGCTTTCGTTTTAGAATGTTTCCAAATATGTACATTCATGGGCCCCAGCCCTACATTGATACCGGTTAAAGTCGTTTTCCAATAGCTGTTATTGTTCCAGAGATATTTTGGGTGGACAAGATAGCTGGGACACCCTATATATATATATATATATATATATATATATATATATATATATATATATATATATATATAGTGTGAGTCACTAACAATTGCCACCTAGAATAATTTCGAATGTATGATAATAGTTGAAAAGTTTGTGGGAAATATGTTTCATGGGACAACGGGGGCCATAACATGACGTTCGTTCTTTGTTGCTAGGTGGGGTCGTGTCAGAGATATGAAGGTTAACTTTGAGTTTTTAAATGGGATGCTATTGTTTGGTACTTACTTCCTGATAGCAGCTGTCGAGATGAATCCAATGATGTGTGACAGTAAGGCTTTTGAAAGTCAGCGGTTACAAAGCTGGCATGAAGATCAATTTATAGAAGGCGTTTGGAGTGATGACCATTGGTATCAACGCAGTGCTGCAATCTTCTTACCACGGATTGAGTGATATTCCTTATCACTTCGGCACTTATCGAAGCACATGCTCTGACAATTCTCTCTCGTACATTGTGCAAATATGTGAATAACATATTCCTTCGAAGAACAAGACGATATGCTTTTCATTTACGGAGAATGCCAACGAAATTCAATAAGAACTAAAGACTTATATACCCTGAAAGATATCCTCAACGTACTCACCCTACACGTCATACCTTTAAAAATGTGTATGACAAATTGAACAACTGGATTCTTAACGCATCGTAAACACATACAGCAAAGGAAATTTACTCACGAGGGAACGGAAATTGGTACTCTTGTCACTAAGGTTCGAGAACCTTGTGTTAGTTCCCATCATATCGCAAGGGAATCTGGCATGAGCCAGAGTAGTGTTGTTCGTGTTTTGCATCGCCATGAATATCATCCTTACCATATCAGTCTCCACCAGGAATTAGCTGGTACGGATTGTATGCGTCGCATTGAATTCTGTCGATTGGCTCAACTTGAGATTCAGAGGGATGACACATTTATTTTTATTTGCTGACGAGGCTACATTCACGAAGTATGGAAATGTTACTTTGCATAACATGGATTATTGGGAAACCGAAAATTGATGCTGGATGTGGCAAGCTGCACACGAAAAACCGTGGTCGGTGAATGTATGGTGTGGGATTCTGGAGGACAGAATTATAGGCCGCTATTTCAGCGAAGGAAATCTTAATTGTAGGAAGTACACCACATTCCTGCAAGAAACATTAGGTCTGTTATTGGAGGAAATACCTGTAGAAACAAGAAACAGAAAGTGGTATCAACACGATAGGTGTCTGGCACATTTTTCGCTGATGCCTAGAAATGAGTTGCAGAGACAATTCCCAAATCATTGGATTGGACGGGGAAGAGATGTGTCGTGGCCGGCTGGTTCGCCAGACTTGACGCCTCTGGTTTTTATCTTGTGGGGATTCGTAGAAGACAATGTTTATTAAGACGTTCCAACGACACCTGAAGATATGCGAGAGAGAATTGTCAGAGCATGTGGTTCGATAAGTGCCGATGTGATAAGGAATACCACCACTCAATCCATGGTAAGAAGACTGCAGCACTCCATTGACACCAATGGTCATCACTTCGAACACATTCTGTAAATGGACGTTCATTCCACCTTTTTGATCTTCGTTGACCTTCAAAGACCTTACTGTTACACATCATTGGATTCGTCTCGATAGCCGCTATCAGAAAATAAGTACTAAGTACAGCATCCCCTTTAAAAAAAAAAACGAAGTTGACCTTCATATATCTGAAGCGACCCCGCCTGGCACAAAAAACAACCAACGTCGAGTTACATGTTTGCACCTGTTACTGTCCTTCAAAGTAGTCACCAGCGTTGTGTAGAACCCGTTCCCAGCGATGTGGAAGGCGTAGTATACGGTTAGCGGAGCCTGTTCTGTTGATGGTGCGAGGAGCGGTCTACTGCCTGTTGAATCTCTGGAACAGTTGTGAAGCGAATGCCACGAAGTGGTTCCTTCATCTTCTGAATCAAATCAAAGTCACAAGGACTTAAGTCCGGGAGTATGGTTGATGGTACAGTACTTCCCAGTCCCATCGGTCGAACTGAGCAGCCCGAGTGCGCCCGTGCATTGTCGTGCAAAATGATGGGTGGGTTGCGCAGAAAGTGTCGCCGCTTCTTTCGCAAAGCTGGTCGCAGGTGATTCTCCAAAAAAGAACAGTAATACTATGAATTGACGGCCTGCCGTGGAGGAACATAATGCGTTAGGATAACACCATCACAATCGTACACGAGAATCACCGTAACTTTCACCATACTGGGGCTCTGACGCACTTTCGACTTTCTCGGCGACCCATAATGACGCCATTTGTTGGATTGGCGTTTCAGTTTTGGCTCGTACAATGTTGCCCACGTCTCATCCAGTGTTATGATACGGCGTAAGATTCGACAGGCAGTAGACCGCTCCATTCGCTCTGCTAACGGTATACTACGCCTTCCATATCGCTGGCAGAGGGTTCTACACAACGCTGGTGACTACTTTGAAGGAAAGTAACAGGTGCAAACATGTAACTCTTTTGTACCGGTTGTGAATAAATAGTTGCCACTATTTAAGTTCCAAGCCTCGTTACAAAATTTATTATTTGATCTTCAGAGCCGAGCTGTCTAAGGCGCTGCGGTCATGGACTGTGCAGCTGATCCCGGCGGAGGTTCGAGTCCTCCCTAGGGCGTAGGTGTGTGTGTTTGTCCCTAGGATAATTTAGGTTAAGTAGTGTGTAAGCTTAGGGACTGATGACCTTAGCAGTTAAGTCCCATAAGATTTCACACACATTTGAACATCTTTTGATCTTCAGAAAGACAGAGAAACTATACAGGTTTTTAAAAGTATGAGTACATATTTTTTTACTGGTGACTGTGGAAAATGTACTGAAGAACATTACATCAGTATTTGCTTCCTCTGCAGACTAATAATTATAGCTAACAGCAATAGCATGTTCTTAGGTTGGTTAGTACCTCCAAGTACACACGGCATGAGCAAGCAACTAATGCTAATTTTCCCCTGGGCAGCATGTTAGGTGTTGCAGAGTGGAGTCCACTTAGCAATGCAGTTATGGCCATGCAGAAATCATCAGGAGTTAATTATGTGACGTGTTTATTGGAGTACTGGTAGACGCAGAGGAAAAAGCAACTAACACACTAAATTGGGTACACACTGTATGTATTAGAATGTGGGAAGTACTTACTTGAAGCTTTTCAGAAAGGAGTATTAGCTAAGTAACAGATTCATAGTGGTTTCTCTTACCGTTAAGTGTTTTCCTGTCGTTCTTAGAGTTTCTCCATGAACGGTTTTCTTCAGCAATGTGGGCTACAAATGTAGATTTGTTCAAGTTGCCAATTGCTACAGTATTAACGTATTATTTGTATCTAATCGTAAAACTTTTTCCTGTCTGGTCAATGTAGATTTTTCGGCGTGAATCACTTTTGGACTTCTATATTCCCGATTTCCTGGGGCCGGGGGGTTGCTTGGAAGGATTCACATTGTGGATTACTTTTTTTCATAATTTACTGATTTACTGTTAATGTATAATCTAACTTTAATAGTCTTCCTTTTGAAATTAGCTTTCCATTTCGTATGATAGTGTGGCTATGTGTGGGACACCAATATATTTAAGTTTATCTACAGTGGGAGATTGATTTGTTTTGGTGTTAATATTGTGCGAGTTGTTGTTCTGCAGTTGTTTTGGTTTTGTTTATATTTCGTTGTGGAGCTGTCTATTATTACAGGATCATAACCATTATCACAAACAACTGTTTTAATTATGGTGGTATCTTTTTATTGATCCGTGGGTCTCATAGATATTTTTTGCACTGTGTCTAGTATGGCTCTGAAGTTCACCCTTTCGTGTTTGCAAGGGTGACATGATGAGGTTCAAATGGTTCAAATGGCTCTGAGCACTATCAGATGTAACTTCTGAGGTCATCACTCCCCTAGAACTTAGAACTACTTAAGCCTAACTAACCTAAGGACATCACACACATCCATGCCCGAGGCAGGATTCGAACCTGCGACTGTAGCGGTCGCTCGGTTCCAGACTGAAGCGCCTAGAACCGCTCGGCCACACCGGCCGGCGATTGAGCTTACATTTGGCAGGTCATTTATGTACAACCTTAAATGAAAGACTATACGATATTTTTGTGAATTTTTTGAGAAAACGTTTTTGAGAAAACGAACCCTAAAGTTCATGATGAGCAATAGACAACAACTTGACCGGATCGATAGGTAACTGAAAATGGAGCATTTTTCATTATCATACAGGGTGTCCCACTCAAACCTCCCTGATTTCAAAGACCCAGGAAGAAAAAAGCGCAGTAGATACGACAATGAAAAATGCACCACATTGTAGAGCACCTCAAAGAATTTATTTCTTTGTGATCAGTATACCCCTACATGTGAACCATTTGTAGCACGAAGAATGTGAGTCTATATTCAATTTATTGCCAAGTTCTTTCTTACATTTGCTCTGTTATTGTTGCAATCGCATTAGTGATGCGATGTCGTAACGTAGAAATATCGTCCATTTTGGTCGCATACACGAGGTCCTTCACGAATACCCACATAAAGAAATCAGACGGCGTGATGGGTGAACGTGGTGGCCAAGCAATGGGTCCTCCGCGTCCGATCCAACGATTGGGAAATTTCCTATCCAGCAACTTGCGAACAGCCGTTGACCAATGCGGCGGAGCTCTATCTTGTTGAAAAATGCCTGTTAACCCTTCCTGATAGATGAAAGGTTGCCTCATCTGAGAATAAACATCTTTCCAGGAAGCTGGCATCCATATCAATACACTGCAGCGTATCTGCAGCAAATTGTTGTCGGCGTGGTTTGTCGTTCGGCGTCAGATGTTGCAGAATTTGCACTTTGTAAGCACGCATACAGAGACGCTGGTGAACTACAAAATGCAATGTTGATCGAGGTACATCAAGTTGCCTAGATGCTTCACGAATTGACTTACGTGGGCTTCTGAGAAACGTTTGTTTGATGTCCTCCACTGTCTCTTCTGAAACTCCGTAGTGTGCACCGCCAGAATGTTTCAGAACACTTCCTGTTGCCAGAAACATCCTATACCATTCCCTAATTGTTTTCACATCACGTTGATCTCATTCATATACACGACAATAATTTCTTTGAACAGTAATTGTCGATTTTGTTTCTGCAAACCGCACTACCGGTTGCGCGCACTGCTGTGGAGTCGCCATTTTCACCTCATGCGACCATGCTGCACTCTGGCGACGATACTTGGCACTTCTGACACGGGAATATAAATTCTTTGACATGCTCTACAATGTGGTGCATTTTTCATCGTCGTATCTACTGTGGTTTCTCTCTCCTGGGTCCTTGAAATACGGGAGATTTGAGAGGGACATCCTGTATATCGGATCCCCAAAAGCATACTTTTTCAAGAAGCCGAAAATAGAAACTGTTGCGACTGCTGCTTATATAAACATACGGTAAACACCGTTCGACGAAAACGCCACTGGAGTAGTTAGCAAGGTATCTGTCAAGTGAACAGTGAATTTCTATTCGATCCCCAGATGAATTATGTAGCTTATTTCATTTGTATCTTGTTCCATATTGAGATTGGTAGGGCTAGGAGGGCTAGTAAGCCAACGGCCTGGCCTCGGTGATAAACCGGTTCTCATCAAATCACCAAAGTTAAGGCTGTCAGGCTGGGCTAGCACTAGGGTGACCATTCAATCTGCCGAGCGCTGTTGCCAAGTGGGGTGCACTCAGTCCTTGTGAGGCAAACTGAGCAGCTACTTGAATGAGACGTAGCGGCTCCAGTCTCGTAAATTGACATACGGCCGGGAGAGCGGTGTGCTGACCACATACCCCTCCATATCCGCATCCAGTGTAGCCTGTGGGCTGAGGGTGGCACGGCGGCCGGCCGGTATTGTTGGGCCTTCATGGCCTGTTCGGGCGGAGTTTAGTTTATCTTTTGGGAGGACTAGAAAGGTAAATAAATCAAGAAGAAATAATAACAAGATAGGCAAGTAAATTCATTAAACAAGTTGCATTAGTAAAGAACTAAAATTTTTATCTTCGTCGCCTTACGACGGTTCTTTCACTCAGTCTGTTATATCTCCTAACTTTCTTTCGAACAATTACAAAGCTGGTTGGCTCTGAGCACTATGGGACTTAACTTCTGAGGTCATCAGTCCCCTAGAACTTAGAACTACTTAAATCTAACTAAGGACATCACACACATCCATGCCCGAGGCAGGATTCGAACCTGCGACTGTAGCGGTCGCGCGGTTCCAGGTTGTAGCGCCTAGAACCGCTCGGCCACCCTGGTCGGCTACAAAGCTGGTACTTCTTACACAAACAACTGAGGAAAATGTACTCGTGGCAACAAGAACGTCTGTTGAATACAATCTTTGCGCAAGTATTTCTTTCTTTCCGAAGACTCGGAGGAAAACAGTCCTTTGTTTACACTTTAAAATATTTATTTTTTTAGGAATTAATTTTGAGGTTAAAACGCTTACGTTAACACCGTCTGAAAAATCGGTACTGTAAACAAGTGTCACGTTGTTGGTTTTCTGCGGTCCCTAGTAAAGAAATCGCAGCAATCTTACTCGGAATTGTTTTCAAACAACGAGACTTAAAATATTAATCCTTTTTCAATCCAAGTCGTTTGCAAAAATTTATTTGCATGCCTTGTTATTATTCCGTATTGATTTACTTACCTTATTAGCCCTGCCATGCCTACCAATTTCATTAAGGAAAATAACAGAAACAAAAAAAAATCTACAGAATGCAATTTCGGAATCGAACACAGGTTCTCTGTTCCCCAGTTCAGAGCCTTGTTTGTTACGCCAACGACGCTGTCGCTGAAAAATCTTTATCTTATGGCTACCTAATTGTCAGTAGTAACAGTTTCTTTCCTCAATTTCGAGGAAAATACGTATTTGACGACTCCATATGAAGGACGACAACTATTGAACTAAATGAAATAAAACCATCATAACTTCTGAACGGTTTGCGTTAGAACGTTCAAAGTGCACAGATGACCGCAGGGCGCAATGGGAATTAATATGTTTGGCTTAGCGACGAAGCCCACTTTCATTTGGATGGGTTTGTCAGTTAGCAAAATTGGCGCATCTGGGGGACTGAGAACCCGCATTTCGCAATCGAGGAGTCTCTTCACCCTCAACGGGTGACTGTGTATGTGGTGCAACGTCTAGTCACGGAATAATCGGTGCGATATTCCTTGGCAGCGCGATGACTACCTAACGGTACGCGAAAGTTTTGGAAGATGATTTCATCCCTGTTATCTAAAGTGACCCTGATTCCGACTAAATGTGGTTCATGCAAGACGGAGCTCGACCCCATCGAAGCAGGAGAGTGTTTGATGCCCCGGAGGTGCACTCTGGGGACGGCATTTTGGTTCTGGGGTACCCAGAGGCCACTGGTATGGGCCTCGATTGGCCACCACATTCTCCGGCTCTGAACACATGTGACTGCTTTTTGTGGAGCCATATTAAAGACAAGGTGTACAGCAATGATCCCAAAACCATTGCTGAGCTGCAAACAGCCGTTCAGGAGTTTATCGACAGCATCGATGTTCCGACACTTCAGCGGGTCATGCAGAATTTCTCTATTCGTTTGCGCCACATCGTCGCCAATGATGGCAGGCACATGGAACATGTCATAACCTAAACCTGAATGTCTGTAGTGACGTTTACTTTTTGAATAATGAATGTGCACGTCGTAGCTTCTAACTAATTCACGTTTCTTTTTCATATAGTTCAATAATTGTCACCGTGTATGATGACGAAAATGCACAGTTTCCAGTTATCTATCGATCACGTCAGTTTTTATTCAATTGCGTGTCATGAACGTCAGGGGCGGTTTCCTCAAAAAGGGGGAGTTATCGACCCCAAATTTCCAAGAATCTTTCACTTTAGGTGCTACACATAAGATATGCCAAATGTGAGCCTATTCGATTGGCTGAATCTTTGGCCTCTCCGGAAGGACCCCCTGCAGATGAAACATTCCTGGAAGTTCCTGTTGGACCGGTAACAAAATAATTTTCTGTAAGCCATTTTCCATGTATTTTTTTATCAGCATTCATAGGATAACTGAGAAGTATTAAGTTTTAACGAAATGGTCATGTGTTGAAACAAATGTCACGTTTTTCGCCAAAACATCGAGACAAAAACGTGCACCGAAAATAGACTTTTGAAGATTTTGCAAAATGGTTGTGTACGCTAACAGAGAATTAAATTTAGAATGCCGGCATCAAATTCCGATAAAAATCGTATGCGCCGTTCTCAAGTTATGTTTCTCGTCAATTTGAAAAATACGCTTTGGAAAAAAAAAAAAAAAATATGTTAAATTTTTTTGCAGTTCAGTTAAACACGCTTCTAGTCAGCGATCCTTAGACCATACAGCAATCCTTCCAGATACAAAAGGAGGTCCTCTTCCATCTTCTTCGAGGAAATAGTGGTCTTCTTTGGCGGTTTCTGTCATCCTCTGGTCTTCTCGCTCGATATACTTTTCTTCCGCTTTTGTACAGAAGTCGTAACAGGCTGGTCCGATCTCAAGTTCAAGCACGTTCATAGTTTCCACAGTTTGGGCGTCGATGAAATTACTTCTTGACTATTCTGTTCCCGCTGTGAATGTTTTCGAAGACAGACATCCCAGAGAACATTTTAAGCCAAAAACAAAGGAATATGTTTTTTGAAATTTTCAAAGATTATGCTCATTAAGGATAAAAAAGTTCTTGCTCTCGTGTTCCAACTCACACAGACATTCCAGTTGCTTTCCCGCTCTTCAGATGCAGCTGAAACGTTCTCCGCTGAGTGGCAACGAAATACCCGATACTGAAGATAGAAAAAGAAACAAAAAAGACACAAGAAAAAGACGCAGTAAGAGGAGCGTGAAGTGTTTCGGTGTGTTGGGGTAATGAGTGGCTTTCGGCGAGCGATCCTCCGCTTTTAATTTAGAGCCGCGGTAGAAGCTCAGAGGTGGAGTCGTTACGTAAGCCGCCTTCTGGAGGCGGAATGCCGACACGGGTGGCGGTGGCGGAGGCGGCGGCTGTCAGACACCAGACAGTGGCACGCCGCGGCCGCTCCGCCCCCGCGCTCTCAGGGGTCCATCGCATCGTCTCGTCTGTTGTGCTCCCAGATAAAAGTCGGCCCGACTCCCTGGGCCGTATGTCGGCGCTGCACCTTAAAATGCAAATTGGCCGCCTGCTGTGGGGAGTTCTTTGCTCTCCCACCGCGGAGACGGTAACCGAGCAATTACATCAGAGGCCTGTGACTGTGTGTGTGTGTGTGTGTGTGTGTGTGTGTGTGTGTGTGTGTGTGCACGTTCCACGGAGTGTGGGACAGGTGCCCCTGTCCAGCTCTTCATGATGCAGCGACACACTTGACTGGTGCATCGAAGCGGACAGAAGCTATTAAATTCCCTGAGCCGCCGACCCCCCACGCTACTACATGACGAGAAGGCTCTAGTATTTTGTATTGGTGCCGGGAAATTAGGAGCTCACACGCTCCACTGCCCATGTTTTGAGGTCTTCGCTCCCTACTGTTTTCGATGCACTTTTCATGGTCATCGTAAGCGTCTCTATAGCCACAGTGCGTCACCTTTCAAGATGGTGCTTTTGTGCGTCTACGAGGTGCGACAATCAAGTAATGAGACTGATGAGGAAAAAAAATGTTGCTTACCGTTTTAGTCAAGTTTAGTGTTCTCTCCTTCAAAGTACACTACTGGCGATTAAAATTGCTACATCAAGAAGAAATGCAGATAATAAATACTAGAATTGACATGTGATTACATTTTCACGCAATTTGGGTGCATAGATCCTGAGAAATCAGTACCCAGAACAACCACCTCTGGCCACAATAACGGCCTAGATACGCCTGGGCTTTGAGTCAAACAGAGCTTGGATGGCGTGTACAGGTACAGCTGCCCATGCAGCGTCCACACGATACCACAGTTCATCAAGACGTATTGTGACGTATTGTGACGAGCCAGTTGCTCCGCCACCATTGACCAGACATTTTCAATTGGTGAGAGATTTGGAGAATGTGATAGCCAGGGCAGCAGTGGCAGATTTTCTGCATCCAGAAAGGCCCGTACAGGACCTGCAACATGCGGTCGTGCATTATCCTGCTGAAATGTAGGGTTTCGCAGGGATCGAATGAAGGGTAGAGCCACGGCTCGTAACACATCTGAAATGCAACGTCCACTGTTCAAAGTCAATGGGAACAAGAGGTGACCGAGACGTGTAAACAATGGCACCCCATACCATCAAGCCTGGTGATACGCCCGTATGGCGGTGACGAATACACGCTTCCAATGTGCGTTCACCGCGATGTCGCCAAACACGGCTGCGACCATCATGATGCTGTAAACAGAACCTGGATACATCCGAAAAAATGAAATTTTGCCATTCGTGCACCCAGGTTCGTCGTTGAGTACACCATCGCTGGCGCTCCTGTCTATGATGCAGCGTCAAGGGTAACCGCAGCCATGGTCTCCGAGCTGATAGTCCATGCTGCTGCAAACGCCGTCGAACTGTTCGTGCAGATGGTTGTTGTGGTGCAAACGTCCCCATCAGTTGACTTAGGGATCGAGACGTGGCTGCACGATCCGTTACAGCCATGCGGATAAGATGCCTGTCATCTCGAATGCTAGTGATACGAGGCCGTTGGAAACCAGCACGGCGTTCCGTATTACCCTCCTGAACCCACCGATTCCATATTCTGCTAACAGTCATTGGATCTCGACTAACACGAGCAGCAATATCGCGATACGGTAAACCGCAATCGTGATAGGCTACAATCCGACCTTAATCATAGTCGGAAACGTGATGGTACGCATTTCTTCTCCTTACACGAGGCGCCAAAACAACGTTTCACCAGGCTACGCCGGTCAATTGCTGTTTGTGTATGAGAAATCGGTTGGAAACTTTCCTCATGTCAGCACGTTTAAGGTGTCGCCACCTCCGCCAACCTTGTTTGAATATTCTGAAAAGCTAATCACTTGCATAATACAGCATCTTCTTCCTGTCGTTTACATTTCGCGTCCGTAGCACGTCATCTTCGTGGTGTAGCTATTGTAATGGCCAATAGCGTAGTTCCCTTCTGATTGCACACATTTTTTTCAGCGCTTCTGCCATTGATGGTAACATTTCTGGAACTCATCTTCTGTAATATCCTCCAAGACCCTCGTCACAGCGTTTTGGACATCTTGTTTTGTTTGAAAAGGATGTCCCTTGACCGCCGTTTTGACTTTTGGAAATAATCTGGTGAATAAGGTGGCTGTGGTAGTACCGCAATTTGTTTTGAGGTTTAAAAATGCTGTACTGACAGAGCAGTATGTGATGACGCATTATCATGATGCAGAGTCCAATTATCAGCAATGTTGCCACAGACACGAAGAACAATTTTACGAAGTTTTTCTAAAATTTTTTGTAGTAATATTGGTTAACTGTTTGTCCAGGGAGCACCCACTCTTTTTGAACGATTCCCTTGGAATCAAAGAAGCACACAAGCATGCATTTCACTTTTGACTTTGACATGCGAGCTTTTTTGGTCTAAGTGATCCCTTTGAGCACCACTGCGAACTTCGGCGTTTTGTCTCTGGATCGTACTGAAAAAACGAACTTTCATCACCAGTGATAACACGGCTCAACAATTATGGATTGTTTTCCGTTTGCTCTAACAGATAGGCTGCCACATTTTTCCGTGTTTCTCGCTGTTGTGGAGTGAGATTTTTGGGGACCATTTTTGCACAATCTTTCTCATACCAAGATCTTCAGTTATTACTATACGAACCGTTTCTCGATTGATATTCAGTTCTTCTGCAATCATTTTCACGGATAATTTTCTATCAGATCGTACGAGTTCACGCACCCTGGCCAGGTTGACATCCGTCCGTGAGGTTGATGGTCGTCCACTGTGGTCTTAACTAAACATTTTATGACAACGATAAACTTGAGCTCTTGACATAGCCTTCTCTCCAAAAGCTAACCGTAAGTTGTCGTCGCGTTTTCACCCAATGTAACGCAAAAAGAAATGGCATACCGCTGCGCAATATTATACGGTTCCATTTCCGTGACGAGAGACACAAACACGTGTTAACTTATTGCAGCACAACTCACGACTGAGCAGTTGCATTGATGTGCCGCTTGGACTAGAAGCAGCTTATAGACCAAGGTCATAGATATTGTGCCTACGCAAGCCTGCTGGGTTGCTACATCTTGCAAAGCAAATTAGTCTCATTAGTTTATTGTCGCACCTTGTATACTTCAGATCTGCATCCATATTCCGCAGACCACTGCCATGAGTACGTCATAGGGTACTGATCACAGTAACACATGTTTTCTGCAAGAAATCATTGGGTGTATGAAGTAGGGTACTTCGTGTACCGCTATCGTTTCTATCCTTTACTGTTCCATTCGCAAACAGTGCGCGGTAAGAACGACTTTCGGTAATACTCCATCATAGTTGTAACTTGTTAAATTTTACCGTGACATGTGTATGGGATGGAAATATGTTTTCCGTATCGTCCTGGGATGTACGCTCTGTTAATTTCGCAATAAACGTATTTCCTGTGTACTCTGACTCAGTAGTTGGATGAGCATTTCCGTGTCACTCTAGCGATCAATATCGACGACGAAACATCCTGCTCTGCTTTAGATCTTCTCTGTATTCCAAATTTCCATTTCAAGTGTCTCCAGACTCATGCTCCTAGATATGTACAGGGTGATAATTATTGAACTATATTAAAATAGGTAAAGTAGTTACAACTGTGGGGTGCACAACATATGTTTAACATGTAAACGTCACTACAGACATTCGGATTTAGGTTATGATATGTTCGATATGCCTGCCATCATTGCCGATGATGTGGCGCAGAAGAATAGCGAAATTCAGCATGACCCACCGAAGTGTCGGAACCTCGATGCTGTTTGCAGCCGAGCAATGGTTTTGGGGTTATTGCTGTACACCTTGTCTTTAATACAGCTCCACAAAAAGGAGTCGCATATGTTCAGGTCCTAAGAATATGGTGGCCAATCGATGCCCATGCCAGTGGCCACTGGGATCCCAGAACCAGGACGCGGTCTCGAAAGTGGTCCTCCAGGATATCAAACACTCTCCTGCTTCAATGGGATAGTGCTCCGTCTTGCACGAACTACATCTTGTCGAAATCAGTGTCACTTTGGATAATGGGAATGAACCAGCTTCCAAAACCTTCACGTACCATTCGGCAGTCACCGTGCCATCAAGGAATATCGCACCGATTATTCCGTGACTGGACAATGCACGTCACACAGGAACCCGTTGAGGGTGAAGAGACTTCTCGATCGCGAAATGTGGGTTCTCAGTCCCCCAAAGGAGGCAATTTTGCTTATCGACGAACCCATTCAAGTGAAATTTGGCTTCGTCGCTAAACCAAACAATGCAGCGCGTACTAATTACCATCATGTCCCATGGCCAACTGTGCAGTTTGAACGTGCTAACGCAAGCCGTTAAGAAGTTATGACGATTTTATTTCATATAGTTAAATAATTATCACCCTGTATCTCTGGTTATTCTTTCACTCATTCATAGACAAGCAAGTAGTCGAACAGTAATTGGTCTCTCTAGATATTTGTGCATAAAATTGCTTGAAGGTAAACTGCCAGTTCGTGCACCAACGGGCAGCTTGGTAGGTTCTACCTTTTAACAACAATTTTCTGCTGTCGTGACTTTCCTATCTACACTCCTGGAAATTGAAATAAGAACACCGTGAATTCATTGTCCCAGAAAGGGGAAACTTTATTGACACATTCCTGGGGTCAGATACATCACATGATCACACTGACAGAACCACAGGCACATAGACACAAGCAACAGAGCATGCACAATGTCAGCACTAGTACAGTGTATATCCACCTTTCGCAGCAATGCAGGCTGCTATTCTCCCATGGAGACGATCGTAGAGATGCTGGATGTAGTCCTGTGGAACGGCTTGCCATGCCATTTCCACCTGGCGCCTCAGTTGGACCAGCGTTCGTGCTGGACGTGCAGACCGCGTGAGACGACGTTTCATCCAGTCCCAAACATGCTCAATGGGGGACAGATCCGGAGATCTTGCTGGCCAGGGTAGTTGACTTACACCTTCTAGAGGACGTTGGGTGGCACGGGATACATGCGGACGTGCATTGTCCTGTTGGAACAGCAAGTTCCCTTGCCGGTCTAGGAATGGTAGAACGATGGGTTCGATGACGGTTTGGATGTACCGTGCACTATTCAGTGTCCCCTCGACGATCACCAGTGGTGTACGGCCAGTGTAGGAGATCGCTCCCCACACCATGATGCCGGGCGTTGGCCCTGTGTGCCTCGGTCGTATGCAGTCCTGATTGTGGCGCTCACCTGCACGGCGCCAAACACGCATACGACCATCATTGGCACCAAGGCAGAAGCGACTCTCATCGCTGAAGACGACACGTCTCCATTCGTCCCTCCATTCACGCCAGTCGCGACACCACTGGAGGCGGGCTGCACGATGTTGGGGCGTGAGCGGAAGACGGCCTAACGGTGTGCGGGACCGTAGCCCAGCTTCATGGAGACGGTTGCGAATGGTCCTCGCCGATACTCCAGGAGCAACAGTGTCCCTAATTTGCTGGGAAGTGGCGGTGCGGTCCCCTACGGCACTGCGTAGGATCCTACGGTCATGGCGTGCACCCGTGCGTCGCTGTGGTCCGGTCCCAGGTCGACGGGCACATGCACCTTCCGCCGACCACTGGCGACAACATCGATGTACTGTGGAGACCTCACGCCCCACGTGTTGAGCAATTCGGCGGTACGTCCACCCGGCCTCCCGCATGCCCACTATACGCCCTCGCTCAAAGTCCGTCAACTGCACGTACGGTTCACGTCCACGCTGTCGCGGCATGCTACCAGTATTAAAGACAGCGATGGAGCTCCGTATGCCACGGCAAACTGGCTGACACTGACGGCGGCGGTGCACAAATGCTGCGCAGCTAGCGCCATTCGACGGCCAACACCGCGGTTCCTGGTGTTTCCACTGTGCCGTGCATGTGATCATTGCTTGTACAGCCCTCTCGCAGTGTCCGGAGCAAGTATGGTGGGTCTGACACACCGGTGTCAATGTGTTCTGTTTTCCATTTCCAGGAGTGTATATTAGCACCACGTAGGAAGAGCTACTATTTAGCATATCATTTGTACAAGGGCGCTCTGAAAAGTAATGCCTCCTAGTTTTAATGTGAATACTCTTAAATATTTTTAAATAAAAATAAACGTTACTAACATTCGACATCTTTATTGTTCATGTCTACGTATTTTCATACCTCTGTCGCTAGAGGGCCCTGAATTGTAGCTTGTAACGTGGAGACGTGCCGCGTAACTTGTCGGTGCGTGAGAAAAAAGCGTGCTGCAATCGAGTTTCGAATTTGAAGAGTTCGTCCACGCATGGAGCACCGTGTCATGCAGCAGGACAATGCCAGACCACACAAGAGCGCTGCGACATCGGCAACAATTCGACGCCTTGGTTTCATTGTCACTGATCATCTTCCATACAGTCCCGACTTCGTTCCATCCGATTTCCATATTTTTCCGAAACTTAAAGAACACCTTCGAGGATTTCACTTTGATAGAGATGAAGTGGCGCAAGCAGAGGTGAGGTTGTGGCTCCGTTAACGAAATCAGACATTGTACAGTGGCAGTATAAACAAACTGGTCTCTCGTAGGGAGAAATGCAATTATTTAGGGACATTCGTGTACCATTGTCGACTGCACAACACAAAGCTTTACGCCTCACCTGGGCCCGTCAACACCGACATTCCACTGTTGATGACTAGAAACATGTTGGCTGGTCGGGCGAGTCTCGTTGCAAATTGTATCGGGCGCATGGACGTGTACGGGTATGGAGACAACCTCATGAATCCATGGATCATGAATTTCAGTAGGGGACTGTTCAAGTTGGTGGAAGCTCTGTAATTGTGTGGCGCGTGTGCAGTTGGAGTGATATGGCACCCCTGAAGGTCTAGGTACGACTCTGACAGGTGACACGTACGTGGGCATCGTATCTGATCACTTGCATTCATTCATGTTCATTGCACATTCAGTCGGACAATTCGAGCAGGACAATGCGACACCCCCCACACGTCCTGAATTTCTACAGAGTGGCTCAAGGAATACTTTTGTGAGTTTAAAGACTTCCGCTGGCCGCCAAACTCCCGAGATATGAACATTATTGAGCATAATCGGGATGCCTTTCGAAGTGCTGTTCAAAAGAGATCTCTACCTGTCGTACGGATTTATGGACAGCCGTGCAGGATGGTGTCATTCTCTCCAGCACTACTTCAGACATTAGTCGAGTCCATGCCACGTCGTTTTGCGGCACTTCTGCTTGCTCGCGGGGGCGCTACACGGTATTACACAGGTGTACGTACATATGATACCTCACCTATGGGTCACTGTGCGCTTTTTTCTGGGTTTTATGCATATATTTGCAGTTTTGTTTTTTCAATCTGTACCTGGAGTCAGACCAAACAAACACTGCTTATCAAGTAATTCGTGCAACGATCAGTGTCAACAGGAAGCGTCGGTTGTTTCTCGTTACGAGCGAAACTGTTCTTAAAGTGGAATGTTGCATGACCATTCGACTACGCGGTGCCAGATTAGACGAGTATGACATTTGTTTTATCTGTGTTAACAGCGACAGTAAAACACGAAGAAAACCAGTACTGTACCAGCGACAGCATCGTTCACACTCGCCCTGACTGCTACCACCAAGTTGCGGCGCTGCACAGTAGGTGTTTATTTGCCGCAGGAGTACTTGTTTTTCCTCGTGTTTTACTGCCGCTGTTATGGCGTATCTATAAAAAAAATATTGCACTAATTTTGGGCCGCTCAATCGAAGGTGCACTCAAAATTCTACCTTAAAAAGTATTGTACACGTAACGGGAAACAAACCATTTTCTGTCGACAATGAGAGTCACGTGAAAGATTCGATGAGCAGTATTTGGTTGCACAGCTAGACATTGCGAAAACTAAATTGCAAATATGTGCCTAAACGCCACAGAACATGCGCCCGACGACCGTTAGGAGAGACAGCCTCTATATTATTAACACATATATGCCGTGAATAGCAATGCTACTTGAAAAGTGCCGATCGCACCATCTGGTGCAGCGTCAGAGTGTCTCAGAAACAGATTTTATGTGGTGCACAGCTTCTGGAATCAGGAACCAGCAGTCGGAAGAATTGAGGAAGTTTGCGAATGTTGATAGGGAGATCTAGTTTGATATAACGTTGTTCGACAAGATAACGCCCTCAGCAAAGAGAGATACCCGATGCTATCAGATATGAACATTATTGGTAAACAAGTTGAGCACGCCACGCCGAATAATGATTGAGTGGGGACACTAAGCATTGAAATGAAATGACTATGCGATATTTCTGCTACAAACGTTGTACTAGGGTTGCATCGCATTTTCTTCTTCAACAATTCTTTATTGAACATAATGAGAATTCCACACACGAAAGATCGGCGTTTTACCTACACGTCCTATTTCCACGTAATCTCCATCTCGTTCTATGGCCTTCATCCAGAGCGAAACGTGGGCGTGTATGCCCTGTCGGTACCAATCCTTGTCCTGTTGTGTGAATCAGGTTTCATCACCTGCCACAATCCGAGACAAGAAGGCCTCCCCCTCAGCTTTAAAACGTTGCAACAAATCAACACAAACATTTTTTTCTGTGCGATTTGCGATCCAACATTAGGCAGCGCGGGACCCATCTCGCACACAGTTTTCAGTATCCAGGAGGGCGGATAACTGCATCCGCACTTTCTTTGCTGATTGACAGATGCAGCTCCAAGTGCTAAGACGTAATGCGTCTGTCCTCGCGAATGACATCAGCTCCCTGCAACATGTCGGATGTGACAGCCGTGGATGATCTCCCCGACCGCTGCAAATCGTGGAGCTCCGCCGAACCGCCTTCTGATGACCTCATCCTCTGTGCCCAGCGACTAACTGTACCTCTGTCGACAGCAGGTGCTCCATAGACTTTGCACAACTGTTTGTGAATATTCCCCACAGTTTCTTTCTCTGCATGAGAAATTCATTGACGGTACGTTGCTTGTAACGTAAATCACCTACAGACGCCATTTTTAGACTGTCCTCCAGCTCCGGTATCTGTCGGAAGTGACGGAAACTTGGCTCGCTTACTCAGGAGACTTCAAATAATACATTCCGCATTCGCAGCAGAGTTTTAGGCTGAGAAAAAATATGCGGTGCATTACTTTCTGTGCAACTCTCGTATAGGGATCCTAAAAATAAGAGAAGCGAGATTAACGAGCGTAATGAGGCATACAGTATAGGCAATCATTTTTTCCATTGCTCAGTACGTGAATGGTAAACGACAGAAATTGTTTAATAGTCTTGCAAGTACAATTCGCTATGCGTTGTAAGAGAGGCAGTCAAATGAAAACCGAACACCCTCCACAATGGGAACCGGCCTGAGTGGCCGACCGGTTCTAGGCGCTTCAGTCTGGAACCGCGCGACCGGTACGGTCGCAGGTTCGAATCCTGCCTCGGGCATGGATGTGTGTGGTGTCCTTAGGTTAGTTAGGTTTAAGTAGTTCTAAGTTCTAGGGAACTGATGACCTCAGATGTTAAGTGGCATAGTGCTCAGAGCCATTTGAACCACAATGGGACCCTGGAATGTTTCCACCCAAAAATAATCGCCAGATATGTTTAGAAATTTATCCATCTGGGAGACGAAACGATCAATTCCTGATTCGTAGAACGCGGTCGGTCTCTGATGTATCCACAACCGCACCCACTCTTCCTCTTCCTCGTCTGACTGAAATCGACGTCCACGTACGTCTTTGAAGTGCCTTCATAGCGCTGCTCGCTGATTGTGGGTCCAATAAGTCTGGCAGCTTAATGGTCTTGCTATTCGTATTTCTCACGACATATCCCTTAACTTGGCTCCACAACAGTTCTGTTGGGTTCATACTGTAAGCGTACAGTGTCAAACGTAAAAATGCACTACTTGTATTGTGTGCTCGATGCTGTGAAAATGATTGTTTTTCATGTTTCTGCGACATTCATCACTCTGGTTCGTGTGAGACTACATCTGTGGTATAAAACAATGGACATAGTTCAAATAGAGTATTTGGTATTTCATTTTCGTCCAAAAAAATTAAACTGTTACGTTTTCTGAATTTAAGCAGCTTCTGTTAACAATCTTTTATAAAATATTGATAATTAAGAATTTGTATTTGACATGAAAACCGGAATTTCGCGCGCAATATGTAATCAGAAACTAGAAGACGTGCATTCCTGATAAGAAATGACAATGAATTTTACAATTACGAGAACGGTTATTTCAAACTGAACGAAAAAAAATGACCAAGATCAGACTTGAACCTTTCTCTGCCTCGTAATGATTGGGTGTTGTGTGATGTCCTTAGGTTAGTTAGGTTTAAGTAGTTCTAAGTTCTAGGGGACTGATGACCATAGATGTTAAGTCCAATAGTGCTCAGAGCCATTTGAACCATTTTTTTAGACTTGAACCCGCGATCCATGGACTGCACTACAGTTGCGATCTGCTACGCTACCGATTCTGCTATACTTTCAATGCGCAGCTGTATCAAATGCAATCCCTCGCAAGACTTCAAAGCCGACTTTTTCTGTAAATTTATGAAGAAATTTAAGAACAGTCTACTTCTTGGCATTTTTTAACCTTGTCCCACGCACGTGTTTCACTACGGAGCAGGAAGCAGCCTCAGGCATTTTAATACTCCCATATTAACAACGCGACAAACACAACACAACAGTAGAGAGAAAGTGACTGCACAGGATTTTTGAAATGAAAACTGCATAGCTAAAGAGTGATTATGACAACTGTTGATGGCTGTTAATGCATTAGAATATCTTAAAGTCTCATTTAACGTAACTTAGTACTAATATATCTAATACATAATAGGGACTTACTTCCAAGAGCGTAACAACACCAGTGTACGTATGCTAAGGCTTCTGTCCAATCATCACGTTTCTGTTTGTTTACATCAGGTTTATTCTTCCGATGTACACGAACTACGACCTGTAATAGGACGAACGCCTTTTTTAATGCTCAGGTAAACATCGTCGTAGCTAGTGGCGTACAAATGGAATAAAAAGTCCACTGTTAAACTGCTTCCTGAAGGTCAGTAGTATGAAACATTCAATTAATAACATCTTTTTTCTTTGACAAACTCTCTTCAGGGAAAAACGTGGAGTTGGGGGCGTGCCTAGGAAGCAGAAGAGTTGGACGTGACATTAAGTCGGAGCACTACCCAGCTAACAGATGGCCTCGCAGAAAGGCAACGTCACGACCCGATCGGAAGATCTGAGGAACGTTTCGCCAAGTTCTTCAGCGAGAGGAAGTCAAGTTAAAGGTCGCCTCACTTTGTTATGCGTTGACGTAGGAATGAAAGGTCTATTGATCAAACCATTTGATAATTGTCTTTGAGAAGCTGAGTAAACGTGAACAGAATCACAATTACGCTACAGTTACCAGCTCTGAAAGCCACGATTGGAATTCTAATCGAGTCGAGCGAGGGCACTGTTCTTGACCTCCACTACTGCACATTTTACGCGACTGTAAGGCTGACGGGGGAGTGGGTGGAAAGACTAATGAACCTAGAGAACATACTTTTTAATTGCCTGTACATCATCGAGAAAATACCTCTGACTTTTTATTTTATAAATATTTAGTTTTAATATCTAGATTGGTAAGATATTGTCCTTTACCGTCGCCTCTCTACACCCTTACCGCGTCAAACAAATCTTCCCTTTTTAAAATGAAACAGACCAATTTCACACATGTATTTCACATATGTTGTTTGGCAGACCTTGAGAAACGGATGTCGAATCTTCTGTGGATAATTCTTTTTCCATATGTACCTGTGATAATCTTATACCTGCAACATTTTGTAACCATCACAAACATGATGAGAAAATCTTCTTGAGTATAAATGACAGCTCTATGAATATGCCTTCTATAGTACCACGTCAGAACGGAGGCGTTTGTTCAGTGTCAATCTGGGCACAAAACTCAAATCTCCAATGCTGTGAAGCCATGGTTCCTACCACACCGTAAGTTAATGTGTGGACATTGTGTGAACTGGGTGGACTGCCACGGCATACAGACGTCTCCCTCTTTCCTATAACCAATTCAAAAAACGATCGAGTCATTAGCTGTGCCGAATCCGACTACCATGATTAGCTCAGCACGGCAAAAACAAAAAGCTTTTGATGACTAAAGCAAGGAGCAATGATTGGTCACGTAGGATATCACTGTAATGTTAGATCGGAGCAGACAACCCTCGTGAGAATTAATTGAGTTTACGGATGTACACTACTGGCCATTAAAATTGCTACACCACGAAGATGACGTGCTACAGAAGCGAAATTTAACCGACAGGAAGAAGATGCTGTGATATGCAAATAATTAGCTTTTCAGAGCATTCACACAAGGTTGGCACCGGTGGCGACACCTACAACGTGCTGACATGAGGAAAGTTTCCAACCGATTTCTCATACACAAACAGCAGTTGACCAGCGCTACCTGGTGAAACGTTGTTGTGATGCCTCGTGTAAGGAGGAGAAATGCGTACCAACACGTTTCCGACTTTCATAAAGGTCGGATTGCAGCCTATCGCGATTGCGGTTTATCGTATCTCGACATAGCTGCTCGCGTTGGTAGAGATCCAATGACTGTTAGCAGAATATTGAGTCGGGGGGTTCAGGAGGGTAATACGGAACGCCGTGCTGGATCCCAACGGCGTCGTATCACTAGCAGTCGAGATGACAGGCATCTTATCCGCATGGCTGTAACAGATCGTGCAGCCACGTCTCGATCCCTGAGTCAACAGATGGGGACGTTTGCAAGACAACAACGATCTGCACGAACAGTTCGACGATGTTTGGAGCAGTATTGACTATCAGTTCGGAGACTACAGTTCCGGTTACCCTTGATGCTGCATCACAGACAGGAGCGGCTGCGATGGTGTACTCAACGATGAACCTGGGTGCACGAATGGTAACACGTCATTGTTTCGGATGAATCCAGGTTCTGTTTACAGCATCATGATGGTCGCATCCGTGTTTGGCGACATCGCGGTGAACGCACATTGGAAGCGTGTATTCGTCATCGCCATACTGGCATTACGGTATGGGGTGTCACTGGTTACACGTCTCGGTCACTTCTTGTTCGCATTGACGGCAGTTAGGACAGTGGACGTTACATTTCAGATGTGTTACGACCCGTGGCTCTGCCCTTAATTCGATCCCTGCGACACCTTACATTTCAGCAGGATAATGCACGACCGCTTGTTGCAGGTCCTGTACGGGCGTTTCTGGATGCAGAAAATGTTCGACTGCTGCCCTGGCCAGCACATTCTACAGATCTCTCACCAATTGAAAACGTCTGGTCAATGGTGGCCGAGCAACTGCTCGTCACAATACGCCAGTCACTACTCTTAATGAACTGTGGTATCGTGTTGAAGTGCATGGGCAGCTGTAACTGTTAACGTCATCCAAGCTGTGTTTGACTCAATGCTCAGGCGTATCAAGGCCGTTATTACGGCCAGAGGTGGTTGTTGTGGGTACTGATTTCTCAGTATCTATGCACCCAAATTGCGTGAAAATGTAATCACTTGTCAGTTGTAGTATAATATATTTGTCCAATGAATACCCGTTTATCATCTGCATTTCTTCTTGGTGTAGCAATTTTAATGGCCAGTAGTTTAAATGAGGACCAGTAACCTCAGGCCGCGAGTTTCAAAAACTGAGCTCTAATAGGGAAATAAAGCGTTTCTAGACCCCTGTGCACGTAACGCATTTTCTTCCTCTACGTGTGAGCCATATGGCTATATCTTGAAAGTTTGGCCCTACCTTTTTGGTACGCCGCGTATTTTAATGGGTTTCTAAGACAGTATTCTTCATTGCCTCAGAGAAAAATTAAAATTGCGTTCTGTATCTACTGCATGTGCGTGCTGATTATGTGCGTGTAAGCTGCTGTACGGAGTGTTGTGTCGAATATATATTGAGGTGACAAAAGTCATAGGTCAACGATATGCACATATGCAGAAGGCGGTAGTATAGCATACACAAGAGATAAAAGACAGTGCTTTGGCTGTGCTGTCATTTGAATTAAGGTGAATCATATGAAAATGTTTCTTGGCCGCACGACGAGAATGGAAGTGCTTGCCACACGAAAACGTAAGTAAATACGAAAATAGGCGCGAAAACATCGCGAAAAACTACGTTACACTCTAGAAGGCAGGTTAACTCTCAGCAAAAAATAAACTTTCTCATCAACATCGTTTGGTTGCAGATGACAAGATATCTGTAATAATCAACACAAAAGTGGTCCAGAAAATTCATGCTCACCAAATGTAAAGGTATTTACAAAAAGAAACGATCTGTAGTTTGAACTAAAAATGCACACAATTTTAAAATCATGTAACAAAAATATTTACATTGCAGAATAAATAAAAACGAAAACCCACTGATGATGGCACAGTGGTGCCGAAACATGTTTGGGTACTGAGAAAAACGGTGTTTTGCGTAACTGGCGGACCTCACCCCCCCCCCCCCCCCAAAAAAAAAAAAAAAAATAAAAGAAGAATTAACAGAGTTTGGAAGTGGAACGGTAATTGGAGCTGGAAGCAGGGGACATTCCATTTCGTCTGTCGTTAGTGAATCCAACATTTCGAGGCCCACAGTGTCAAGAATGTGCAGAGAATACAAAATTTCCGGTACTATCTCTCACCTCAGACAACGCAGTGGCCGACGGCCATCATTTAACGACCGAGAGCAACATTATATGCGTAGAGTTGTCAGTGCTAGCAGACAAGCAACACTGCGTGAAATAATCGCAGAAATCAACGCGGGACGTACGACGAACGTATCCGTTAGGACAATGCGGTGAAATTGGGCTTTAAGGGGCTCCGGAAAGGCTCAAAACCATGAAAAGTTCAATTTTTACTTTTTTGCGTTTTCTGAATCTGCAGACTATTACCTTTTAATAGATATATAATTTATTCAATTCCGAAGACTACAACAATTTTAAAATTTTTTTTGAAATGTGTTCTACATGGGCGTGACCCACTGTGGCGCTGTTAAACTGCTGTCAAATGGTGTTATTATTAACGTCGGTGTTCATCAGGTACATTTTAGTCTGCCTCACGCAATAATGGAGGTGATAAAACCTATTTTCAGAGACTTAGCAGCACCTGAACTGTTGAAAAAGTGTATTGACGGAAAAACTCAAAACCCCAATGAAAGTGTAAATAGTGTTATATGATCGAGAATCCCCAAGACTGTATTTGTTGGAATAGAAACACTTCACTTTGGTGTGTATGATGCTGTTGCGACTTTCAATGATGGCAACATTGTAAGGTGTAAGGTATTTAGAAATATGGGAATGAAGATAGGTTCTAACATGGTACGAGCGATGCTTGCTTTAGACAAGGAACGCCTTCGGGCTGCAGACAGGGCTGTAAAGAGTCTAGAAATACAAGCAAGAGTAAACAGGAGGAGGAACAAGAGGAAGCTGGAGGAGGAGTTTGCAGAGGTTGAAGATAATCCATCCTATGGACCTGGAATGCACTAAAAAGTTAATCCAATCTTTGTCGCTCGATTCCCAAAACTTTTATTTTCTCATACTAATTACATGTTTTCTAAGGATCTTCCAAACATATTTGTTTCAAACTTTCAGTAAATCTTACACAGTACCTTCTGCATAATTTAACACAGCCTTTTTCCAAAAAACTGTATATTTTTGAATATATAAATAAAAAATTGCAAAAAAATGTTGTGAATTTTCATTACAATTGAAAAAAAATCATCTTTAATAACTGAACTAAAATTTTGTAAAATCCCTGTGTTAAGTTGTAGCCCATATTCCAATAAATAATCCGTAAAAAGTTCAACTTCCTACCTCAAATACTTTGTGAGGAAAGATGTAATTTATAAGCGTTACTTTAACATTGCAAGTATAGGGCGTTCCGGAGCCCCTTAATGGATTGCGATAGCAGACGACCTACGCGTGTGTCTTTATTAGCAACACGACATCTCCTGCAGCGCCTGTTCTGGGCTCAGGACCATATCAATTGGACCCCAGACGAAGTGAAACATGTGGCCTGGTCAGATGAGTCCCGATTTCAGTTGGTACGAGATGATGGTAGGGTTCGAATGCGGCCCAGACCCCACGAATCCATGGACCCAAGTTGTCAACAAGACACTGTGCGAGCTGGTGGTGGCTCCATAATGGTGTGGGAAGAATTTACATGGAATGGACTGTGTCGTGTGTTCCAACTGAATCGACCAGTGACTGGAAATGGTTATGTTCGGCAACTTGGAAACCATTTCCAACCGTTCTTGGACTTCATGTTCCCAAACAACGATGGAAGTTTTACTGATGACGGTTCGCTATGTCACATGGCCACAGTTAGTGTTTGTGATTCGTCTGAAGAACGTTATGACCACTTCGAGCGAATGATTTGGCCACCCAGATCGCTCGAATTCTCCAGAATGTTTTTCATACCAGTCGAGAACAATTGTCGCCCAATGACATGGCGCATTGTTATCCACGAAAATTCCATCATCTTTTGGGAAGATGAAGTGCAAGAATGGCGCCGGCTGTTGTGGCCGAACGGTTCTAGGCGCTTCAGTCCGGAACCACGCGGCTGCTACGGTCGTAGGTTCGAATCCTGTCTCGGGCATGGATGTGTGTGCTGTTCTTAGGTTAGTTAGGTTTAAGTAGTTCTATGTGACTGATGACCTCAGATGTTACGTCCCATAGTGCTTAGAGCCATTTGAACCATTTGAAGCAAGATGGCTGTATATGATCTCCAAGTAGCCCAACATATCCATCACGAATCGAATGAAGGGTTCATTCCATGTAAACACAGCGCACACCATTATGGAGCCACCACAAGGTTGCACAGAGCCTTGCTAACAACTTGGACCAATGGTTTCCAGGGGTCTGCGTCACATTCGAACTCTACCAACAGCTAACACATACCAGCTGAAATCGGGACCCCATCTGATTAGGAAAGGGTTTCCAGTCGTCTAGGTCCAATAGATATGGCCTCGAGCCAAGCACAGGCGCTGCAGGCATTGTCGTGCTGCTGATAAAGACACTCGCATTGGTTGTCTGCTGCCATAGCCTATTAACGCCAAATTCCGCCACACTGTCCTACGTCGCACGCCCCACATTGATTTCTGAGGTCACTTCACGCAATGTTGCCTATGTTAGCACTGACAATTCTGCGCATACGTCAGCGCTCTCTATCGTTATTTGGTGGCCGTCGGCCATTGCGTTGTCTGAAATTTGGTACTCTCAGCACACTCTTGACGCTGTGGAACTCGGAATATCGAATTCCCAAACCATTTCCGAAATGGAATGTCCCGTGCATCTAGCTCCAATAATTACCCCGCGTTCAAAGTCTATTAATTCTCATCGTGAGACCAAGAGACCTTTTCACATGAATCACCTTAGTGCAATTCACAGCTCCGCTAATGCACTGCCCTTTTACACCTTGTGTACCCCATACTAACGCCATCTGTATATGTGCATATGGCTGTCCAATGACTTTTGTCACCTCGTTGTAGGGTGAGCGAAAAGCAATGTGCAACTTTTATAGAAAGCAAGACGCCAGTTATAAGAGTCGAAGGACATGACAGAGAAACACTGATTGAGAAGGGGGACGTAGACTACGTGAGGCAGATAACTGCGCATTCTGTAGCCACTTATTTTTGCTGCTTGGAACTCTCAATGGAAAGACGTACTGCCAGACTGAAACTTGTGTGAAGTGAGTTGAATGCTCGTATGGTGAAGGTATAGTCTATGAAAGGCGATGGTCTGGTTCGAGATCTAGTCCGGTAATCAATTTGAGTGACTGTGCAAGATATGTTACGTTTTCTTTATTTGGCCTCTGACTATCTGCTCTCTGTTTTTCCGTTTCCTGGGGAAGATCCTGTTTTCGCGTTCTCCACTCCTGGATTAATCACGTCTTCAGAAGCTGGTAGTGATTATATCACTGTGATCTATCGATAATTTAACCGGCACACGGTCTTCGACACTACAAGGAAAGGTTTAAGTTTGACAATCCGCAGATGAAGAAGTTGCCGGAGACTGACAATAAGTCTGGAGAACGGCTGGAAATGAAATTTGCCATGTTCATTTCAAAGGAACCATCCCACTGCTCACCTAAATTGATTTAGAGACACTGAGCAGGACGTAAATCGGGGTGTCCCGAGAAGCTTTGAACCCCGTTCCTCACGATTCCAAGCCCTGTGTGCTACCCAGCGCCATCTCATGGGCTCGCTAGGTTTCGAGTTGTAGGCTAACAGTTGAATCTTTGTGGTTACGAGGCGAGGACAGGCAGGTAGCTTGGATATTGCCTAGTGGAGTTTGAAAGACGGACTCACGCATATATTTATTCAGAAAATACATCATTGTATGTGGAATCTAACATTCTCGTGATATTAATAAAAAAGGGCTTCATCTTTACTAAAATAACAAATAATTATTGTTAGTGACATAATTTCTGTGAAAACCTGTATCTCAGACAATACTTGCGGAAAAAAAGATAATGAAAGTCTCCCTCTTTTGTTATCTATGATTCTTCTAGAATAATCCTTCTTCTTGTTCGAACTGTTGTAATGATCTGACGTGATTTATGTCTTGTAGCACTGAGGTCGGAAAAACTTGTATTTTCTTGCTAATTTAAAAATAGAGGTTGTGTCTTTGAAAAGACTCTACTTTGTTGGAGTTTTATTTCATTGTGATTCTCATCATGTATAAATGTTAAGTTTTTCTGGTCAGCTATAAAGGAGCGCAGCCATTAGCTCTATTGATCTACGGCGCGTATTAAATGCTGAATAATAAGTGATGAACACCGAGAAATACTTATAAATGTTAATGCATATAGTAAAGGTAGAGAAAAGATTTAATATATATTATTTGTTGATAGTGAAACAACGCCTGAATCAGATTCGATAAGTGATTGTCTTATGTTAACCGGCATCTTAGTGAAATACTGCAGCGACAGTTTTAAATCAAACTTTTCAACAGGCGTAAATCTTGATGGTCAATTATTACGATAATAATTGTGTATTGGTGGCCCAGGACCCACTCAGAAATAATAAAATCGACTTACGTTCTGAATAATCTTACGTGATAAAATTGTTCTCTGCTAATGTATGGACCCTGATTATCTCGTAAGAACTTTTATGACATATTTTTGACAAGAAAGAACACATTAGTGTTGTACGCGTGTGGTGTTGTGCGTAAAAACAATTCATTTTGCTTAAGGAAAAGTGTTGCCACCTTGAATGACAGTTCGGTAAATTGTATGAGATCACTCCTGTGCATGAACCTAGTGCCATTCACATTGCTTGACAGACATTTCTGTACGCTCCCAGGTGGAGATTTCCTTAACGGAATAACTACCTTTAGCCGGGAGAGGCAGCGATTAAATGAAACCTCATGTTACGATAATAATAAGTAACTGGTTTTGTTGTAGTCCTGCCTACGATTTGTAAAATACCGCAATTTACCGCTCGCCACACCAGAGAAGCTTTGAACCTCGTTCCTCCCGAATCCAAGCCCAATGTGCTGCCTAGCGCCATCTCCTGCGCTCGCTAGGTTTCGAGTTGTGAGCTAACATCTACATCTACGTCGACATTGTTACTCTGCAGTTCACACTTAAGTGCCTGGAAAAGGGTTCATCGAACCATTTTCATTCTACTTCTCTACAATTCCACTCTCGAATGGCGCTTGGGAAAAAGGAACACCTAAATCTTTCCGTTCGAGCTCTGACTTCTCTTATTTTATTATGGTGATCATTTCTCCCTACGTAGGTGGGTGTCAACAAAATATTTACGCATTCGGAAGAGAAAGTTGGTGATGGAAATTTCGTAAATAGATCTCGCCGCAAAGAAAACCGCCTTTGTTTCACTGACTGCCACTCCCACTCGTGTATCATATTAATGACACGCTCACCACTATTGTACGATAACACGAAACGGGCTGCCCTTCTTTGCACTTTTTCGACGTCCTCCGTCAATCCTAACTGGTAAGGATCCCACACCGCGCAGCAGTATTCCAGCAGAGGACGGACAAGTGTAATGTAGGCTCTCTCTTTATTGGGTTTGTCGCATCTTCTAAGTGTTCTGCCAACAAAGCGCAGTCTTTGTTTCGCCTTCCCCACAATATCGTCTATGGCGTCTTTCCAATTTAAGTTGCTCGTAATTGTAATACCTAGGTACTTAGTCGAATTGACAGCCCTTGTATTTGTGCGATTTATTGTAAACCCAAAATTTATCGGATTTCTTTTAGTACCCATGTGGATGACCTCGAACTTTTCTTTGCTTAGTGCCAATTGCCACTTTTCGCAGCATACAGAAATTCTCTACAACATTTTGTAATTGGAATTGATCGTCTGATGATTTTAATGGACGGCAAACTACAGCATCAATATAAGGGAGCTGCTCAGATTATCACCTAGATCATTTATGTAAATCAGGAGCAGCAGAGGGCCTATGACAGTACCTTGCGGAACGCCAGATATCACTTCTGTTCTACTCGATGATTTACCGTCTGTCACTACGAACTGTGACTTCTCTGAGAGGAAATCACGAATCCAGTCACACAAGTGAGACGAAACTCCATATGCACGCAATTTGATTAATAGTCACCTGTGAGGAACGGTATCAAAAGCCTTTTGGAAATCTAGGAATATGGAATCAGTCTGAGATCCCTTGTCGACAGCAATCATTACTTCGTGGGAATAAAGAGCTTGTTGCTTCTTTGTGGTAATGAGGCGGGGACAGGCAGACAGCCTGGATATTGCCAAGTGGAGTGTGAAAGATGGACTGAAAACTAGACCTTGGCTCCGTGGTGTTCCGTCATTAGTCAGACACAAGAATTCGATCCAGCCTGGTCCTTCTCGCTGTCCCGCAGGTTAGAGCACTACGATTTGCGCTAAGTGAGTGATCCGCGATGGCTATAAACTATGAAGAGATAAGCGTACAACAATGAAGACATCTATTTTGTTTCTTTCACTGGTGAGCAGACAGCCATGTGTACTTTTACACTCGATTAATCTTAATGGGACGGGTAACACCTTCGCAAATACGCTCCAAGCGATACTGCAAGCATTTGTGTCACTGAACAGCCGATGTAATTAAATGTCTGGATTTATTTCGAAGCTTTCTTGTACCGCACTTTGAGACACTTTCCCCGTTACTTACGTAGCACTCGTGCTTAATTCCATAGTTAGTTTCATGGGCAAGTACGCTGCATGTCGCTGCTGGAAGTCGTACGTTACATATGCACTTTGAAAGGAATGCGCAAAGGACCGTGTTTACAAGAACTCCGCGCTAATGCTATGCGTTTCGTAACGAGAAACATCCACAGAAAATGGAAAACAGTGCGTTGTAAGTACAGAGAACGACTCAATCTCAGCGCGACGTCTTGAGCAGCTTCAGGTCGTTAGAGATTGGATGCAGATATAAATAATAGGGTGGTAGAAGAATTTCATGTACTGTTCACAGTTACCTTACGCAAACTTTCCAAGTACTCTTCCAGTACGAGCAGGCCAAGAGCAGTGCATTGGCTTTTCTCACCAGGACAGCTTATCTGTGTGCTAATGAGTCTGGATTCGACAGCTGTTTTACCTGGCGGACCGTGTGGTCTTCCTCACAACCTGTTGGTGATTCCTACAGTCCATAGCTTCCACATGTCACCCATCATTTAGACTAGTTTCGCACAACCTTTTATTACTCACGGTGCATCCAGACGAGTCTAGACACAACGATGCACAGCAGAATGTGTAGCCGCTCAAAATCGTGTGAATATTAATATAATTGAGAATGCTTACGTCGTTTTGTAATCTGTTATTGTTATTATTATTATTATTAAGAACGGTAAAACTCATTGATTTATTAACAACTTATAAACTTTAACATCCTGTAGAAAATAGACGTTTCTGAAGATCTTTCGAATCCACGAGTTGATCACGAACCCAATCAAAATCTTCAACACTCAATCCAAAATATATTTTTTGTAACTCTGATGCAAAAGTACCAATCATTTAAGTAATTAATTAATTATGTAAGTCCATCAACTTTATTATCGTCAATAAGGGTCTATACAGTAGGGAACATTTCATACGATTCATTTTCGACTCTATGTATACACGAATTTAATTATTAGTTTGTTCTTGAATATAACCGATACTACTCAGAATATTTTCGTTTCTACCTTCAGAATATTTTCGTTTCTACCTTGCAATTATCTGTTTACTTCATTTAAGTCTATGAAAATATTAGCAATATATATGCTAACTCAGATACCCATTCACCACCTGCAAATAAATCCACACACTCACGCCCGTCAATAATCAAAAATGGAAGTACCTCATCTCACACAAAGTTCAAACGTTCGCGTTAACACTTTACCTCGAGGTAAGCATCGTACTTCTGTATGCAGCAAAAATGTAGTGTGCTTTGATCTCATTTCTTGACACGAAACGTTACAAAGCCGCATAGTTAGGGGCCACAATTTGATGAAGTTCACAGTTTTTACTACTTCGTTCGTCACAATTTTCACAGAAGATTACAATGACTTAGCAACAATGGTTTCGCGATGAATGAGACAACGATCGGTTTCGAAAATAAGAATTTACTTTGCGTACTTTATGCACAAATCCTATCACTCGGCCTGTCATAGAGGCGGCCCCGCCCTGTCTGTACTAACGTTTTCGCAGTCCTCCCACGCCGATTCATTACGCACCAAAAATTCATTAGTCACACGAAATATTTCTTCACGGGTTGCTTGTTCAGGCAGTTCTTCCAAAAAAAGAAAAAAAACACTTGCAGTTACATCCCCAGCAACATACCTTATGTAGGAAAGAAGTTGTGCGTGACCGCCGCCAATATCGGTGTACTCGTCAATCTGAAGTGAGAACTTAAGACTGTTTGTTTTTTATTTTCTCCTTCAAAATGTCTTTGGTGTCATTGGACGTGTTACTAAACTCGGCAGATTCTGAACCAACAACTATTTTATCGTTTCTTTACACGTGGGCATTAACAACGCTTCTGCTAATGTGTGTGGTTTTTACGCCTTTACGGCAAATTCGGCTACCTTATAGCGAGCTTTCTCTACTTTTTGCGAACATAGTATGGATGTGGTCAATAGCTTCTCTTGCTTTTGATTCTGTTCCAACAATCGACGAAAATAATTCACATCTTTGCTTAACAAACAGGAATGTTTTGTTGACAAATGTAGTGTTAATTTACTGGAAACCATAGCAGCATTACAAAGCTTTTCACCACGAACGACACACTCAGAGATTGGACATGTTTTGCCACTACACAAACAAAAATCCGAAAGCTAAATAGTTATCACTATATTTAACTTGAAGCGCTTCTTGTGTTATTTTTCGACCTTGATGGTTTCACTATTTGTACTAGAGGATAGACCACTCCCTACAATGAACTAATCCATATAAAAAAGTTTAATAAGACTTTAAGTTTAATAAGTACTGGTGTAGCAGTCGTAATATTCGCACTACTGCAGAACAGATCTGTGATAAAATTGAAATAGAAGTACACGATAGAATGAGAACAACGTCTTTTAACTAAAATGTTCTATTGTTTTCAGACAATGTGTGGGTCCTTCGAACGAAAGAGCAATAAAGTTTAAGAAGTGAGTACGAACTGGAACAAAAATCAAAATGACACATTAAAATAATAAGACAAGGACATTTCTGCAAATCCCCTGAATTTCAGGGAAAAGCACGTACAGTAAATCGTACACAAAAGATGAAGTGTTTCAAAGTATGCTCACCCTATCGACATAGCCGTTGCAGTAGTACAGAGCAGAATGCAATTACCTGAAAATAAGCAAAGTGTAATAATATTCTGAGTAAATAAATTACATTTAATTTCTATAAAATTATAACAGTTATCAGCGTGTATTAAATAATTAAAGAATAAATAAGCACCTTCTGATTTAAAATCGAAGTAAATAAATTACATTTAATTTCTTCAGTTTAAGGTTGAATCACGAGCACACTGTTTTCGTTCTACTGATTTTTGTTTACTTCGAAAATGTTTCCGACTTATTGCGCCATCTTCAGGAAGCAGCTGACTAGCATCTGAAGGGGACACTAATTCTTAGATAACCAAACATATAAGCAAAGATACAATTTTCTTGCATTACTCTTTACACAATGGACAATATTAAGCACAATAAATAATTAAACTACACGATATTACATTATTAGCATTAGTCTAATATTATTGCAATGCCAAAGTCTGTGAGGTCTTGACATTGGTTGAGAAACTGTTAAACAGAGATCTCTTCACTTGCGTTATGTAACAACACTTTTTTTAACATTGTAAATTAAACTTTAGGCAGTGGACAAATTGCACACAGTAATTAAAATACACAGTCTTAACAGTTTATATGGTTATGATGCCATAATTTGTGAGGTCGTGACATTGGCTGAGAACTTATGTTGTGCAACAAGCAAATTTTACGTTGTAAATTATATTTTATGCAACGGGCAATAAAAAACACAATACTGCCCATTGCATGAAATGTAATTTACAAAGTAAAATATATTTGTTGCACAATATAAGTTACTAGTGCCCAGTTAGACAGTTCTTAGCCAATGTCACGACCTCAAAAACTATGGCATCATAACCATATAACCTATTATAAGTAAGATTGTGTGTTTTAATTACTGTGCAATATTGTACGCTGCCTAAAGTTTAATTTATAATTTTAAAAACATATTTGCCGCACAAAACAAATGAAGAGTGCTCAGTTTAATAGTTTCTCATCCAATAGCAAGACCTCACAGTCTTTCGCACTATCACAATTTGGCTTGTAACATTGTGTAGGTTAATTGTTTATTGTGCTTAATACTGTCCGTTGTGTAAAGGTATTTTCAACGTTAACAAACAAATTTGATCCACAGCACCTTATGCAAGTGGACTGTATCTTTGCTTATGCTGTTTGATTACCTAAGAGCTAGTGTCCCTTACAGACCCAATTAACCGAAAACTAGTTTGAAGTAAAAAAAAATCAGAAGAACAAAAACAGGGTACTTATGATTCAACCTTAAATATGGAACTGTTTTACCAAGAAGTAACGGAAGAATCCATAAATAAAATCATTTGCTTAAAAACATAAAAATTCGAATTCTATCTAAAATCGAAATCCCTTAATTTCTTGGTGGCGGCACACGGTTGCGGAACACGATCTAAACAGTCAACCCAATTCCCTTTTTTCTCCCATATCTCCTTTGGCTATTTGTTATCATCCATTCATTATAAATGTCTATATTAAATTAAACTCCTCCTTTCAACATTAGATCGAGGTGATTTTGGCCCTAATCTGTGTCTGGTACCGTTCCTGAAGTGCTTTATAGGGTTTCGGTTTCGTGACCTGGGGAGTCACATGCGCTGCTTCAAGTGCATTAAATATATCCAACGTATGCTGGCACAGTTCAGGACTGACGGAGTGATATATTATCTTGCTCGAGGTCTAAGTCGTCTACGATCGAACTTTAAGCAGCTGAATCGTTAGTTTCTGCCCCCTTATTTATGCACTTCAGTCCATTACAACAGGGAGTCGTGGACACAACTTGCTCTTGGTGTAGTGAACAACACCTTTCTTTCACTTTCGATAAATGTAAGATAATGTAATGTCTGTAACAAAGAGAAGAAGCAGTCGACCACAGTCTTCAATATTAGTAGTTACCATTTCGAGCACATCACTGTATGCAGCAGTTTAAGGGTAGTACTACCCCATTTCATCGCTTGTAAACATTGTCCACAGGGAGAATATCTACTTCAACGGCCTTGTGATGAAAGCGAATGTTCCACAGGAACAAGTGTATGCCGGGTGTGCTGCAAGGAAGTGTAAAAGGCCTTTAATATTCTCAATATACGAGTACAAGATTAACCGGAATTCCAACGATATGATTTCGGAGATTATTCAGGATATTTTCTAAGTATTTTGGTACGAGGGACTTGCGGTCTCCGGAGGCTCCTTACAGAGTAATGATATAATAATCAATTATTCGACTTTGTTACCAGAATTGTCTTTGTTTCTGTGAAAATACTTTTAATAACAGTGGAAAACCGTATGTACAGATGGCAAAATTTCTGGGATGTGGTTGCCGTCTGTGCGGAAACAGCTGAGTGTCAATGTGTCGCTCTTCCACAGCATTCGGTGAGTCTACACACGAGATGCATAAAGATCAAGCCCCCATCAGTTATTTCCATGCCACTGTGTAACACTGCGAATGTAGAACTAACACCGCCATAAAAAAAATAAAAAGGACAGAACAGAACAGTGCTGAATGCAGGCTTGGGGGCGAGAAGTTAAGCATGTATTACTGCTGTCAACAACGAGTACCGTGAGTGAATGGAACATGTTGTTTCTAAACGACACACGCAGTGCATGCCAACGAAATATACACCGTAGCGCTAGTATTTTGAATACAACACCGATGCAAAGGATTAGGAAAACACAAAAAACCTAATTATTCTGCAACGAGCAACTGGAAAAGACGGGTCGCTTATATCAAAAGAATGGAGAAAATATTTCGGAAGCGCCCCCGAAATTTTGTAGGTGGAATTCTGCTTCACCCTATACATAATAGATTTATGGGATAGGTTCAGCAAGACTACAAGAGGGCCGAAATTGATGCTGTTGTGTATGTCATTCCTCGTAAGGGAACACAATGCTGTGGCAGTAAGTGTTTTAAAATCTGTTGTTGTATCGTACATGTGCATACACCGTTTTTTAGTGGGCTCCGGTATTCTTTTGACTACAAAGTTGGCTGAACAACGAATCACAGTATTTACACTACTGGCCATTAAAATTGCTACAACAAGAAGATGATGTGCTACAGACGCGAAATTTAACCGACAGGAACAAGATGCTGTGATATGCAAATGATTAGCTTTTCAGAACATTCACACAAATTAGGCGTCGGTGGCGACACCTACAACGTGCTGTCATGAGGAAAGTTTCCAACCGATTTCTCATACACAAACAGCAGTTGACCGGCGTTGCCTGGTGAAACGTTGTAGTGATGCCTCGTGTAAGGAGGAGAAATGCGTTCCATCACGTTTCCGACTTTGGTATAGGTCGGATTGTAGCCTATTGCGATTGCGGTTTATCGTATCGCGACATTGCTGCTCGCGTTGCTCGAAATCCATTGACTGTCGGCAGAATATGGAATCAGTGGGTTCAGGAGGTAATACGGAACGCCGTGCTGGATCCCAACGGCCTCGTATCATTAGCAGTCGAGATGACAGGCATCTTATCCGCATGGCTATAACGGATCGTGCAGCCACGTATCGATTCCTGACTCAACAGTTGGGGACGTTTTCAAGACAACAACCATCTGCACGAACAGTTCGACGACGTTTGCAGCAGCATGGACTATCAGCTCGGAGACCATGGCTGCGGTTACCCTTGACACTGCATCACAGAGAGGAGCGCCTGCGACATCGCGGTGAACGCACATTGTAAGCGTGTATTCGTCATCGCCATACTGGCGTATTACCCGGCGCGATGGTATGGGATGCCAACCGTTACACGTCTCGGTCACCTCTTGTTCGCATTGTCGGCACTTTGAACAGTGGACGTTACATTTCAGATGTGTTGCGACCCGTGGCTCTACCCTTCATTCGATCCCTGCGGAACCCTACATTTCAGCAGGATAATGCACAACCGCATGTTGCAGGTGTCTCTGGATACAGAAAATGTTCGACTGCTGCCCTGGCCAGCACATTCTCCAGATCTGAAAACGCCTGGTCAATGGTGGCCGAGCAACTGGCTCTTCAAAAATACGCCAGTCACTACTCTTGATGAACTGTGGTATCGTGTTGAAGCTGCATGGGCAGCTGTACCTGTACACGCCATCCAAGCTCTGTTTGACTCAATGGACAAGCATATCAAGGCCGTTATTACGGACAGAGGTGGTTGTTCTGGGTACTGACTTTTCAGGGTCTATGCACCCAAATCGAGTAAAAATGTAATCACATGTCAGTTCTAGTACAATGTATTTGTCCAATGAATACCCGTTTATCATCTGCATTTCTTCTTGGTGTAGCAATTTTAATGGCCAGTAGTGTACTTCAAAGCCGATGTCTGCTCGTTGGATTACACATTACGGATACAGCGACTTTATGACACCCTTTCCAACCGGTTGTAGTTAGTATTGCCCGAGCACAATTGACCTCCACCTCCACCTCCACCTTCACCTCTGTTCCCTGTCGCACATCCGATACACCCAGTACTCTGCGTACAGGATGTGCGAAAACATCAGCAGAAACTAATAAAAAGGCGAAGGTCACCACCGTGTTGCCAACCCGGAAGAAGCAATGCTAAGTCGGGAAAGTCTGTTTACTATTGCGACTGTCACACTCCAGCGACAACACGGTATTAGATTTTCATCCATAATGGATGAGGAATACTGCGACTGTGATGAATAATGGTTTCCTGAAATTACTGCAACCACTGTCCTTTACTTTTGTTCTTCAGTTTTTTATTATTGTATTGCCGCTTTCGAACCGCCCAGCGATTCATCTTCAGATTGTACATATATTAGTTGTCTGCAGCAGTGCGGGAGTCATGCAGCTGTGGCAAGATATACAGGGTGATTATAATTAAACATTCAAACCGCTGTAGAAATAACACTACTGGTCAGAAACACGTCAAATTTCAATGGAATATTATCGGGGAAGAGGGAAAACGTATGGCAGAAGAAAAATAAATACTTCAAAATGGTCATCGGTCTTATCGGATTAGGGAAGGATGGGGAAGGAACTTGGTCGTGCCCTTTCAAACGAACCATCCCGGCATTTGCATGAAGTGATTTAGGGAAATGACGGAAAAACTAAATCAGGATGGCCGGACGAGGGATAGTAAAAAAATGGCTCTGAGCACTATGGGACTTAACATCTGAGGTCATCAGTCCCCTAGAACTTAGAACTTCTTAAACCTAACTAACCTAAGGACATCACACACATCCATGCCCGAGGCAGGATTCGAACCTGCGACCGTAGCGGTCGCGCGGTTCCAGACTGAAGCGCCTAGAACCGCTCGGCCACATCGGCTGGCGACGAGGGATAATAAATAGTTACAAAAATGTAGCAATAGATGGCGCTGTAAGCTTCATAATTTAATAGCAGTCGACTACAAACGACAAATGAATCATTCAACAATGCCTACAGCATACGTCTGACGTTAAACAAACTGTACTACTCAGTGTGTGTGGGTGTACACGTGTGATACTGTTAGTTACGTTAGCTCATACACCACGGCAAGGTGATACGACATCGGATGGGAAAAACTGGTTTCTAATTGTCCTGAGGCCAAAAACAGCATAAAAAGCATCACTAACATTGTCTTCTAATTGTTCTGCGGCCCACAACTGCACAAAAAGCATAAATCACATCGGTTTTTAACTGTCCTGAGGCCAAAAACCTCACAAAAAGCATCAGTCACATCGTTTTCATTCGTCCTGAGGCCAAATACCGCATAAAAAGCCTCAGTCTAAATCAAATCGGATTATTAATTCCCGTGTGTCTGTTGCAAAACATGTTCAATATGCTGTCCACCATTTTCTGCAACAAGTTGAAGTCACGAAACAGAATGTTTCCGGGGTCACGTTCAGAATGTATTGGGCAGTGCGTGCCTTCAATGCAGTTAAGTTTGCAGTCGGAACACCGAACACAACATCTTTAAGATAGCCCCACAGCCAGAAGTCACACGGATTAAGATCAGGTGATCGGGTCGGCCACGCTGTAGAGAAATGGCGGCTGATAATTCTAGCATTTCCGAAAAGCTCTTCAGCAGCTGCTTAGCTGGATTTACAGTGTGCAGAGGCGCGCCATCTTGCATAAAAATGATCCCTTCCACACATGCACGCTGTTGGAGAGCTGGAATGGCGTGGTTGCGCGGAAGACACCCGGAACACTTACCAGTGACGGTACAGGTATCAGGAACGGAAACACCTGTCTCTTCGAAAAAATATGATCCTACAATAAATGACGCGGTAAACCCGCACCTCAAAGTGACCTTTTCAGGATGAAGTGCTACTGGTAGATTTGCGTGTGGATTTTCCGTTGCCCATATTCGACATTTCTGTGTATTGCCGTATCCTTTCATATGGAAGTGGGCTTCGTCTGTCCACAAAATCTTCCAAGGCCAATCATTGTCCACTTCAATGTGAGCAAGAAATTCTTTTTATTGCTAACGCCACCTCTGTATGAAAATCACTGGCTGTGCTGTGTGCAGTCTGTGGCTGCTTTGCATTGTTGTAATACTCGCCATTGTAGTGTTGGGCAGCTGGATGTGAACAGCGCGTAGCGCTGCGCAGTTGGAGGTGAGCCGCCAGCAGTGGTGGATGTGGGGAGAGAGATGGCGGAGATTTGTAATTTGTCATGAACTGCTATATTTATATATGATGATATCAAGGTAAATACATTGTTTGTTCTCTATTAATATCTTTCATTTGCTAACTATCCCTATCAGTAGTTAGTGCTTTCCATAGTTTGAATCTTTTATTTAGCTGGCAGTAGTGGCGCTCGCTGTATTGCAGTAGCTTGAGCAGCGAAGATTTTTGTGAGGTAAGTGATTTGTGAAAGGTATAGTTTAATGTTAGTCAGGGCCATTCTTTTGTAGGGAATTTTGAAAGTCAGATTGCGTTGCGCTAACAAAATATTGTATGTCAGGTTAAGTACAGTCGTGCATAATTGTTCAAAGGGGACGTTTCATAAGTATGTTTTGTGGCTGCCAGCGGTGTGAGTCATTGCCTATTGTCTCTTTGTTGGCGCGCGTCGTTATTGGGGTTTGGAGACCTAACTTCTACAAATTCACCGTGACGAGAGGGCCCTGCTCTGTTTGAATCCCGCCAGTTCTGATGCAATTCAGGTCTGTCGTTACGATCACACCGTCTGTCGTCATGTCGGTAGTTCCTGTAGTTTCTTTCTTGTCGGTTAAGTGGTGGAGAATTTCTCCCTGAATCGTAACTGCGCGCTGGACCGTTGCGTCTAAAGTTATTCTGTCTCCCGTAATAATAATTATTTTGGTTCCCATATTGTCTGTTTCTCTGATTGTCTCTGTGATAGTCACTACCGCGGAGAGGTGATCTTTCCCTGTAATTAATACTACTCTGCCAACGGTTGTCGTACGGGTGGTGTCTGTTTTGGTCACGATATGTGTTGTGAGAATAGCTTTGTCGTGTCCAGTTATTATTTCTTTCATTGCGGAATTGCGACGGATGTGATCTGTAATTGTTGTGCTCCTGCGTTCCGCGATTGTCAGTGTCAATTTCCAATTCTTGTAACAGTCCCTGAAAAGCTTCAATGTCGTCTTTGCAACGTCCTGCCAAAATAATGTGTCGTAAATGTTCAGGCAATTTGATTAAGCAAATGCGGATAAGTTCTGAGGGGCTGTATGGGTTTGACAGGTACTGATTCTTGTGCAACATGTCTTCAAAATATTTCATAAGACTGGAAAATTCAGATTGTTCGAAACGTTTCATCATTATGATGCTTTGTTTTACTCGGTCTTGTGTGGCCTGAGACCAATATGCTGAGAGGAAGGCATGGTCTTTTGTAGGGAATTTTGAAAGTCAGATTGCGTTGCGCTAACAAAATATTGTGTGTCAGGTTAAGTACAGTCGTGCATAATTGTTCAAAGGGGACGTTTCAAATGGATAGCAAAGAAGGATGTTTCGTAGGATTTTATCCACCATGATCGCGGGTATGTCCAATGTTTCGGCAATTCTCCGTGCTCTACACGTCTGCACACCACCGACCGTCTACTTTTGCATTGATGTGGCTGCTGCTTTCACTAACGTCGAATCAATACGTTTCCTTTCTCTACCAGGTTGCACACCAAAAGAGCCCGTCTTTTCGAATTTCCGAATCATTTTCTACAGACCACGGTAGTCACCGGACCAACGTCTTTTTTCAAACCCTTCAGTGTCTAGAACTTCTGCAGAGCGACGTGTGCACAGTCATCATTCTTGTAATACAGCTTTACAAGCAGAGCGCGATCCTGCATTGAGACAGTCAATGCGGACGTCGCATACGCGAAAGGTGGAAAAGTCATGTAGCCGGCGTGTTTATACCAGCTTCAGTGGGTCGTAGAGATGACAGGTATTTTCATTTACGTATTCTGAATTGATCAATTTTAGCACAATTTTATTTCTTCTGCGAGATCTTTTCCCCTTTCTCCGATAATATTCCGTTGCAATTTGATGTCACTGTGACCAGTGGTCTTATATCTACAGTGTTTTGAAAGTAAATTTCATTTTTTTTTTTCATTTATTGAATTTCAATTCCCCCCGAAGGGGGCGGGCTGGCAGCAGCTTAGTATGCCGATCTTCAGCCGACAGATTTTGTGACAAAGATCAAGAGAACAAATAATAAAAAAACAGGCGATAAAATCGGAGACTTAGAGAGTAACAAGGAGAAAAGAAATCGTGGAACTTAAAACAACAACACAGGGATGATGACGCTAATAAAAATACATACGAAGCAGAAAGGGAAAACAATAGACAATTAAAAAAACACGGCGACAGTCTGGATTCTGTTCGCAAAGGACATAAAATTCACACCTAGCGACAGCATGGTTTCTGTTCGCAATACGAGAAAGACAAACAACACTGAATAGTCACTGGAACACTGCACTAAAAAGTTGGCAAATGTGACACCACAGTCGAGAGCAGGTGGGGGGAAACTGGACAGAAGATGGGAAAACAAAATAGGGGGGAAAGGAGAGTAAAAGCGAAGGGGGGAGCCGGGAAAGGAGCTGAAGGAGGATGAGGACCCATAAGAGAGGTGGGGGGCAGACGCGACAGGGAGTGGGGTAGGCAGAGGAGGGGAATACAAAAGGACTGGGGGGGAGAAGGGAGGTAGAGAGAGGTTTAGTGGGGAGAAAAACAGGATGGAAGGGGGGGGGGGGAAGAGGGAGCCCAGGGAAAGGACAGAGGAAAGGAGGGGGATTGAGGATCAGAGTTGATAGGAAGGATAAATGGAGGGAGAGAGGGCATCATCCGGGAGGGGGAGTTGATGGAAGCCACCTTGGGAAAGGAGATGGAGGGTGTAGAGATGGAGGGCAGGGGGGACACAACGGTGAAGACGTGGCAGGGGGCGGGGATGGGAGAGGAGGGGAGCAACCAGGGGGTGAGGGGGTTCAAGACGGCGGGAGGTGTAGAGGGTGCGGATATGTTCGAGGAATAGGAGCAGATGGGGGAAAGGAGTAAATTTAATTATAATCATCCTGTATAAATGAAACATGTAAGCGCTGAGCGTGGCGAGAATGATTCACATTTCAGATAGATTTTGTTGATTTACTTACAGTGATTAGTATCCATTGGTTGTATGTTGGTGTACGCAGTATTCTGGACAACATAATGAATGTTTTCCAGTGACGTTAATTGTACTGCACTTCACACACTCAGCCACGGGTATCCCGTTCCCCATGCTTTACGAAACGTAAATAAACCAAAGAGTATGGCTAAACTTACGTCAAAGAGTTGGTGTTAGGACAGAGATTCCCTTTCTGCAGCTCTTGTAATACACTCTGACGTCAGTAAGTATGTGTCTATTTCTCTACGGTTAAATATTGAAAGGCAACTTAACAATTAAAGGGTATCTTTACAATTAATCTGAACATGGGGGCGGGGGTAAGCGAGGCCTCAATACAACTGTCGGGCAAACGGAATGCAGCAGCAGTAAGATGACCCGTACATCAGAGCTGGATAATGTATGGAGTGGAATTTTAGCAGTGAGAGCGTAAACAAAAATTCTGGCAAAAGAACAGTTATTAGATTGGTAAATTTAATTGCACACATGAACGTGTATATGATAGTTGCTGTTGCCTGCAATCTATTACGTCGCATATTAATTAACCCTAGAACTTTACTTCGGAGTTCCCTGCAAGGTCTATGATATATGAAAGAGGAATGATCAAAGGATGGTTTACTCACGAACACTTATATTTATACGCACTCAGGATAGTGTGGCGAAGTATGGCGTTATTGGGCTATGGCAGCAGACGATCGAGGTGAGTGCCTTTGCTAACAGCACGGCATCATCTGCAGCTAGTCTCCTGGGCTCGTGACCATATCGATTGGACCCTAGACTACTGGAAAACCGTGGCCTATTCAGATGACTCCCGATTTCAGTTGGTAAGAGCTGACGGTAGAGTTCGAGTGTTACGCAGATCCAACAAAGCAATGGACCCAAGCCATCAACAAGAGATTGTACAAGCTGGTGGTGGCTCCAAAATGGTGTGACCTGTGTTTGCATGGACTGAAGTAGGTCCTCTGGTCTGTTCGGCTACTTGGAGGCCAATTGCAGCCATTTATATACTCATGTTCCCAAACAAAGAGGGAAATATGATGAATGGCAGTGCGCCGTGTCATCACGGCACCGTTGTACATGTTTAGATTGATGAAAATTCTGGACAATTCGAGAGAATTATTTGGCTGCTGAGATCACACGACACGAGTTCCAATGAACAGTTATGGGACATAATAGAGAGGTCAGTTCATGTAGAAAATTCTGCACCGGCAACACTTCTACATCTACATCTACATGGTTACTCTGCAATTCACATGTAAGTGCCTGGCAGAGGGTTCATCGAACCATTCTCATACTACTTCTCTACCATTCCATGGCGCACGAGAAAAAAGGAACTGTTCAAATGTTCAAACGTGTGTGAAATATTAGGGGACTTAACTGCTAAGGTCATCAGTCCTTAAGCTTACACACTACTTAACCTAAATTATCCTAAGGACAAACACCATGCCCAAGGGAGGACGTGAACCTCCGCCAGGACCAGCCGCACAGTCCATGGCTGCAGCGCCTCAGACCGCACGGCTAATCCCCTGCGGCCGAAAATGGAACTCCTAAATCTTTGCGTTCGAGCTCTGATTTCTCTTATTGTATTGTGATGATCATTTGTTCCTACGTAGGTGGGTGTCAACAAAATATTTTCGCATTCGGAAGGGAAAGTTGGTGATTGAAATTTCGTAAATAGATCTCGCCGCAAAGAAAACCGCCCTTGTTTCAGTGACTGCCACCCCAACTCGCGTATCATATCATTGACACTCTTGCCCCTATTGCGCTATAACACGAAACGAGCTGCCCTTCTTTGCACTTTTTCGATGTCCTCCGACAATCCTACCTGGTATGGATCTCATACCGCGCAGCAATATTCCAGCACAGGACGGACAAGTGAAATGTAGGCTGTCTCTTTTGTGGTTTGTCGCATCATCTAAGTCTTCTGCCAACAAAGTGCAGTCTTTGTTTCGCCTTCCCCACAATATTATCTATGGGGTCTTTCCAATTTAAGTTGCTAGTAATTTTAATTCCTAGGTATTTTGTCTAATTAACAGCCCTTAGATTTGTGCGATTTATCGTATACTCAAAATTTATCGTATACCCAAAATTTATCGGATTTCTTTTAGTACCCATGTGGATGACCTCGCACTTTTCTTTGTTTAGTGCCAATTGCCACTTTCCGCAATATACAGAAATTCTCTCTAGATCATTTTGTAACTGGAATTGATCGTCTAATGATGTTACTAGACAGTAAATTACAGCGTCATCTGCAAAAAGTCCAAGGGGGCTGCTCAGATTATCACCTAGATCATTTATGTAAATTAGGAACAGCAGAGGGCCTATGACACTATCTTGCGGAACGTCAGATATCACTTCTGTTCTACTCGGTGATTTACCGTCTATCACTACGAACTGTGACTTCTCTGAGAGGAAACTCGAATCCAGTCACACAACTGATACGATACTCCATATGCACGCGATCTGATTAAGTTGCTTGTGAGGAACTTCCGCAGTTATGGACGGCTATGGAGGCAGCATGGCTCATTATTTCTGCAGGGGGCTTGCAACGATTTGGAGAGTCCATTCCACATCGAGCTGCTACATCACGCCCGAGAAAGGGAGATCAGACACGATATTAGGAAGTGTGCCATGGCCTTTATCATCTCAGTGTGGTTTCTTCACGGCAGTTCATAGCAATGCCGAGGGCTGAACATGGGGAAATAAGGCCACCCGAGTCGTAGCTATTCCATCTATTTTCTGGTCTGTGATTTGGTGCCTCAGACAACCCAGTTTGGCTATGGGATTAAAAAACCAGCTTGAGGTCCGCCCGTAATATTGCGATATCAGCGAACTCTCCTTGTTACAGCACAACATGTCATTTTATAGTATATGCAGCACTGAAAAAGTACTCTTTGAAGGAGACTTAGTGAAAGACCTAGCGTCTTCGCCTATATGTCTTTAATCTCGAAATTAGTATTAGTAGTAAATAAAATAATACACAACTTGTGAAACAGGGGAAGGGGGATGAAAGAGAATGGTGTAGGCGGAAAACCTTGACTCACAGACGCACAGGGCGTTGCGGTATTGCAGTGACGAAAGTTGAAAATTTTTGGGGAACCGTAACTCGAACCCGGATGCTACGCTTCGCTAGAACAGTTGCTGTAACTGTCTCGGCCAGCCAGACACTTCTCCCATCCAACCCAACCTCTCAGCATTTCTCACGTTGTACTGCAGCGTCCCTCGCCCATTACACGTCCTACTTGCAAATTCTTTATTCCTGTAGAGGAGGCGTCGCTGGATTATCGAGACGCTTAACGCAACAGTTCAAGAGAAGTGGAGCATGCGGGTTCGGGTCCTGGTCCGACAGAAATTTTCCACTTTCGCCATTGCAACAGTACAGTGTCCCATGCGGCTGTGGGTCCTGATTTCCCACCAATCTTTTTTCCCTTTCGTTCTTTGTATTCTATTTTAGAAAATGAAGTACGGACCGCGTCGTCCGCAGTGTTGTCTGTTCCGTCGGCCATGTTCGACAAAACAGGTAACACTTATTTACGTTAATATAAGCGTGTACGACTGCTCTATGACATGTTTCGGCGTGCATGCAAAGATATCGTTCGTACCTCTACGCGAACCAAGAATTTTGGAGTAGGGGGTGTAATGGAAGATGGAAGCTGCAATGCAGCATGCGATAAGTTGAGAATTTGCGTGATGATATCCCCACCTACCCAGTCCCTTTCGTCTCCGTTGCTCTATTTCACAAAATGAAGTACAGGCCGCAGATTCTCGACTTACATTCAGTTACATTAACACACAGTTTTAATGCAGAGCTGTGATTCGTTGCTGCCATTTTTTCGCAGACTCTAATACTTTTCGTGTGCACAAAGCTACGTGGGCTAGTGACTCCTACCCCTCTCGTTTCTCATCCTACCTGTCCATTCACATAAGACTATTGTGTCCTTTCAAACCCCGGCAATACTGGCTGCCTACTTTCCACTCCGGCATCCGCCATCACGTCATTTCGCAGAGCAACCACAATACTTGACACTAAACTGGCTGCCTTTTTATTTAAGTGCTTCAGACTTCAAGAAGAATATAATAATTCCAATTCCAAAGAAAGCAGGTGTTGACAGATGTGAAAATTACTGAACTATCAGTTTAATAAGTCACAGCTGCAAAATACTAACGCGAATTCTTTACAGACGAATGGAAAAACTGATAGAAGCCGACCTCGGGGAAGATCAGTTTGGATTCCGTAGAAATGTTGGAACACGTGAGGCAATACTGACCTTACGACTTATCTTAGAAGAAAGATTAAGAAAAGGCAAACCTACGTTTCTAGCATTTGTAGACTTAGAGAAGGCTTTTGACAATGTTAACTGGAATACTGTCTTTCAAATTCTGAAGGTGGCAGGGGTAAAATACAGGGAGCGAAAGGCTATTTACAATTTGTACAGAAACCAGATGGCAGTTATAAGAGTCGAGGGGCATGAAAGGGAAGCAGTGGTTGGGAAGGAGTGAGACAGGGTTGTAGCCTTTCCCCGATGTTATTCAATCTGTATATTGAGCAAGCAGTAAAGGAAACAAAAGAAAAATTCGGAGTAGGTATTAAAATTCATGGAGAAGAAGTAAAAACTTTGAGGTTCGCCGATGACATTGTAATTCTGTCAGAGACAGCAAAGGACTTGGAAGAGCAGTTGAATGGAATGGACAGTGCCTTGAAAGGAGGATATAAGATGAACATCAAGAAAAGCAAAACGAGTATAATGGAATGTAGTCTTATTAAGTCGGGTGATGCTGAGGGAATTAGATTAGGAAATGAGACACTTAAAGTAGTAAAGGAGTTTTGCTATTTAGGGAGTAAAATAACCGATGATGGTCGAAGTAGAGAGGATATAAAATGCAGACTGGCAATGGCAAGGAAAGCGTTTCTCAAGAAGAGAAATATGTTAACATCGAGTATAGATTTAAGTGTCACGAAGTCGTTTCTGAAAGTATTTGCATGGAGTGTAGCCATGTATGGAAGTGAAACATGGACAATAACTAGTTTGGACAAGAAGAGAATAGAAGCTTTCGAAATGTGGTGCTACAGAAGAATGCTGAAGATAAGGTGGGTAGATCACGTAACTAATGAGGAGGTATTGAATAGGATTGGGGAGAAGAGAAGTTTGTGGCACAACTTGACTAGAAGAAGGGATCGGTTGGTAGGACATGTTTCGAGGCATCGAGGGATCACAAATTTAGCATTGGAGGGCACTGTGGAGGGTAAAAATCGTAGAGGGAGACCAAGAGATGAATACACTAAGCAGATTCAGAAGGATGTAGGTTGCAGTAGGTACTGGGAGATGAAGAAGCTTGCACAGGATAGAGTAGCATGGAGAGCTGCATCAAACCAGTCTCAGGACTGAAGACCACAACAACAACAACATTTGATTACAACACAAACACTCGGACAAAATTTACATTTGGTGTAATGGATGACAGTTCTGTTTAAATCTGGAGAAACGCAAAATAATACCTATAACAAAGAGGAAGACACTGGAAGCATTCGACAACAATATCAGTTGTTACCGTCTTCAGCACGTCACATGTATGTATAATTCTAAGAGGCGATATGAAGTAGAACAATGAGGTAAAATCAGTTGTAGCAAAGGCGATTGAAAGATTTAGATTTATTTGAAGGGATCTGAGTAAATGAACAGCATCTGCAAATGAAATGGCATGCAAAACCATAGTGCTACCAGTTACAGAGTATTGTTCCAGTATCTGGAGTCGAAGTCAACTAGGCACGGCAGTTAGCAGCGAACGAATTCTGACGCGTTGTAGTAGTGTTATAACAGGTCGATATGTCGCATGTGAAGTTATTACAGAAATTTTCAAGAAACTTAAATGAGAATCTTTGAAATAAAGGCGACATAGCTCTCTCGCAAACCTCTTTGGTAAATTTAGAGAAACTGTATTCAAAGAACATTGCTCAACCATGCTGCCGCTATAGATCATATCACGGAGGGATTATTAGAATAAATTGTGAAAAATGTCCGAAAATCTCTCTAATCTCTCGAGAATTGTCCTAGCATTACCCATCCCAATTGGAAACAGCTTTCTCCATATCCGCATCCAGTGACGCCTAAAAGCGAGGATGACACGGCGGTCGGTCAAAACCGTTGGACCTTCATGGCCTATTCGGGAGGAGTTTAGTTTTTTTATATTGGAAACAGTTTTACTGGTAGAGTTCTATGTGGTGTTGTTACTCGTTCCGTTTGCGTAGATAGGTTTTGTGTTGAAGAAAGGAGCTGCAGTTGTACAACTGACTCTGTTCCGATCTTGCTTCAGTTAATGCATTATCACCAGTGCCCATAGACACCTTTACCGGCTAAGACAGACATCGCCATGGGGCGTGCTACTCCCACGGAATATTCAGTTCGATTCCGCTGCAGTTTATGCAACTTAAAACTAGCATAACCGTAATTATCTTGCATTGAATTCGACATAGAGCCGTGCCAGCTATTATTATTTTTATAAAAAGAAAATTTATTATCCTTTACAGATCTCCCATCTTACGATTTAAGAACATTCATCTGCTGGAGCTAAATAAGTCATTTGTTTAGCAGGAGACTGCCGGCTCGTAAGAACGTATAAACTGAGAACGAATTTCACACTTCCATGATGTGTCACAAATAAATGCATGTAACACTGCGATCTCAAGTCCACACAGGCCACTTATCATTAAGGGGGCTTTCCGTTCAACCGCTGTAGCTTGACAGTACAAGGCTACCAGTTGTATTCCGACGTTTCTACTGGTTGGAGCGCGGTCTACGTGCCCGGGATTGTTGATGTGGGCTGTTAACGTTCAAATGGCTCTGAGCACTATCGGACTTAACTTCTGAGGTCATCAGTCCCCTAGAACTTACAACTACTTAAACATAACTAACCTAAGGACATCACACACATCCATGCCCGAGGCAGGATTCGAACCTGCGACCGTAGCGTCCGCGCGGTTCCAGACTGTAGTGTCTAGAACCCCTCGGCCACTCCGGCCGGTGGCTGTTACGTCCTCAGGGTCAGAAGATGTCACTAAGTGTACCTCTGTTTGGCAATCGGATTCTAGCCTCGATGCAGCGTTCCTTCAGTAACAATGTACAATCAAATTCTGCTCGAAACTTGGAAAGTTCACTGCCGAAATGTCCGCCCCCGGTAGCTGAGTGGTCAGCGCGACAGAATGTCAATCCTAAGGACCCCGTGCCCGCATCTCGTGGTCGTGCGGTAGCGTTCTCGCTTCCCACGCCCAGGTTCCCGGGTTCGATTCCCGGCGGGGTCAGGGATTTTCTCTGCCTCGTGACGGCTGGGTGTTGTGTGCTGTCGTTAGGTTAGTTAGGTTTAATTAGTTCTAAGTTCTAGGGGACTGATGACCATAGATGTTAAGTCCCATAGTGCTCAGAGCCATTTGAACCATTTTTTGAAGGACCCCGGTTCGATTTCCGGGTCGGGTCGGAGATTTTCTCTGGGTGTTGTGATGTCCTAATCATCATCATTTCTTCCCCATCGACGCGCAAGTCGCCGAAGTGGCGTCAAATCCAAAGACTTGCACCCGGCGAACGGTCTACCAGACGGGAGGTCCTAGTCACGCGACATTTACATTTACTGCCGAAATGTTTACAATGATTGAGCGGGCATTTCGGAAGAGTGTCTGCCAAACCCCCGGTGTTCCGGTGCCACAAGATATTTTTGGAAGGCCGCGTTGATATCGACGACGAAACTCGTTCTGGAAGCCGTTCAACGTTAAAATGTGAAGACAGTGTGACTCACATTTTGAACACAGGCCGCTGAATGACTGTTCGTCGGTCTGGTCAGATTCTGGATGTACGCAAGACCATTGTCTGTGAGACTGTCATTGTATAAATGCAGATGAAGAAAGTATGTGCAAAACTGGTGCTGACTCACCTTGAAGAAAATGACTTATTGATGCATGACCAACACGAATTCAGAAAATATCGTTCTTGACAGCTAGCTCATTATTCCCATGAAGTAATGAGTGTTGTCGACAAGGGATCTCAGATCGATACCGTACTCCTAGATTTCCAGAAGTCTTTTTATACCGTTCCTCACAAGCGACTATTAATCAAATTGCGTGCATATGGAGTATCGTCTGAGTTGTGTGACTGGATTCGTGATTTCCTCTCAGAGAGGTCACATTTCGTAGTAATAGACGGTAAATCATCGAGTAGAACAGAAGTGATATTTGGCGTTCCGCAAGGTAGTGTCGTAGGCCCTCTGCTGTTCCTGACTTATGTAAATGATCTAGGTGATATTCTGAGCAGCCCCCTTAGATTTTTTGTAGATGACGCTGTAATTTACCGTCCATTAAAATCATCAGACGATCCAATTACAAAATGATTTAGAAAGAATTTCTGTATGGTGCGAAAAGTGGCAATTGGCACTAAACAAAGAAAAGTGCGAGGTCATCCACATGGGTACTAAAAGAAATCCGGTAAATTTTGGGTATGCGATAAATCGCACTAATCCGCTGTCAGTTCGACTAAATACCTAGGAACTTAAATTGGAAAGACCACATAGATAATATTGTGGGGAAGGCGAAACAAAGACTGCGCTTTGTTGGCAGAACACTTAGAAGATGCGACAAACCCACTAAAGAGACAGCCTACATTACACTTGTCCGCCATCTGCTGGAATATTGCTGCGCGGTGTGGGATCCGTACCAGGTAGGATTGACGGAGGATATCAAAAAAGTGCAAAGAAGGCCAGCTAGTTTTGTGTTATCGGGCAATAGGGTTGAGGGTGTCACTAATATGATACGAAAGTTGGAGTGGCAGTCACTGAAACAAAGGCGGTTTTCTTTGCTGTGAGATCTATTTTCGAAATTTCAATCACCAACTTTCTCTTCCGAATGCGAAAATATTTTGTTGACTCCAACCTACGTAGGGAGAAATGATTTAGGTGTTCCTTTTTCCCACGCGCCATTCGAGAGTGGAATGGTAGAGAAGTGGTATGAAAATGGGTCGGTGAACCCTCTGCCAGACACTTAAGTGTGAATTGCAGAGTAACCATGTAGATGTAGATGTAGATGAAAATTTTGACAGACGAATACAAGTCCAACCGAGTCGCCATCTGCGAAAAAATACTTGAATTGTGTGAAAGTGATGTTACTTTTTTGGATACTGTTATAACGGGAGGTGTTAAGTCTTGGGTTTTGTAACGTAACCTTGCGACGAAGAGGCAGAGTTAAGAGTGGCACTCCTCGCCACTAGTAGTACGCATGATCAGATCGAAAGTGAACGCAACGCTGTCTGTCTTTTTAGGCGCTACAGTATCGTCCGCCAGCCGTTTGTACCTGTCAGAGAGACCGCCAATGCTGTCTTTTATGCAGAAGTGCTCAAAATATTGTGGATAAAGGTAGGTGGCGCACGTCAGTCCATACATCGCCAGTTCACGGAAGCTCCACCAAGACAATGCATCCACCAACACCGCTTTCTGGTCAAAAGTGACGTGGCAACGCACTATCATTCCCTGTATCCTCCCCCTGCCTCCTGCCCCTCCCACCTACAGTACCGACCTCGCTCCTTAAGACCTCATATGTTTCTCAGTCTCATGACGGTTTTAAAGGACAGTGCTTCCAATCCATTTGGTGCTATTACGCATGCCCTGAGGAACATTCGAACGCAGGCTTCCAGCGATGCTTGCAGCTTATGGCAGTCACACTGGAAACGATTTACCGATGTAGGAGGATCCTGCGTTGGACAATTTTGATGCATTGCACGGTTCAGATCAATAAACTAGTTTATAAGGACTTAAGACAGACAAATCCGTTGTATATTGTCGGTATAGGGAGGGCTGAAGAGCCTCAGACAATGCAGTGACTCTGGCGAAGGACGGCGGGTCGCAGCAGTGTCACGGCCTGAGTCGTGATGCGGGGGCGGACGCCGCCTGCACCTCCGCCCCCGCCGCCTCCGCCCGGTGTTTAGCCGGCCCGCGCGCCTGTGTTTACGGCTACGTGCGGCTGCTATAGCAGCCGGGTCGCCGTTCGCCACTTTGCGTGCTGTTATCCGCCCACCAGCGCCTCAGCTGCTCGCCACGGGCGAGGAACAATACCGTAAAAGAAAAATACTGCGCACCTCCACTGGGCGATGTGGCCTCCACTGCAGCTCCAAAGCAGTGCACTGCAGTATAAAAAAACTCCCAAGCGTCTGGTTCCCAGAAACGATATTTCTGGATTTCTGGATGTAGGGTCACTGACTTGTTCCTTCGTTCCATGTGACACGTAAATTTTCGCTTCATGCGTGACGTTGTCCGTATACGGTGTGGCGGAAAACGGGTCATAGTGGTATGTTCCATCGTTTCACTTGCTGGCAAAATTTTCGCTTCAGTCGCTAACGTTGTCCAAATATGATATAACTGTCACATGGCTCAACCATACTGTAAGGATCAGTAGAATAAATGATATCTTCCACTACCACATTTAAAAAAAAAATCATTTTAATTTTTTAGGGTCACCCGTCTTACTTCGGTGCGCGAGACATGTTTAACACGCGAAGTATGATGGCCTTTATAACGGGTTAGATTTTAAAAGTCAGTATCTTGATCACATGTATCTTATTAAAACTGATTACCAGTTTGAGCTCTTTACCCATAATCAGATCTGAAAGTTTATCAGCGAAAAGTAGACGCATAGCCAGCACATCTGACGATGCGCCTACGTGTCGATGCTAAATTTCTGGAACTGATGATGGCTGAAAAGCCGAAACCGGTAATCAGTTTTGTTAAAATGTTATGTGACCAATTGATACTGATTATTTTAACTAACTCCTCCCGAACAGGACATGAAGGCCCAAAGATACCGACCGGCTGCCGTGTCATCCTCAGCCCACAGGCGTCACTGGATGCGGATGTGGAGTGGCATGTGGTCAGCACACCGCTCTCCCGGCCATATGTCAGTTTCCGAGACCGGAGCCGCTGCTTCTCAATGAAGTAGCTCCTCAGTTTGCCTCACAAGTGCTGAGTGCACCCCGGTTGCCAACAGCGCTCGGCAGACCGGATGATCACCCATCCAAGTGCTAGCCCGGCCCGACAGCGCTTAACTTCGGTGATCTGACGGGAACCCGTGTTACCACTACGGCGAGGCCGTTGGTGACTATTTTATTCTAATAGCACCTCTCCTTGGGCCGCCCTGCTGGCTGCACGTGACCTGAAAACTTCTCGAGCCTATCAGTGGAATAGATGTTAAACCCCACTAACCTACCCATTGGTTCCAGTCAGAATCCTTCAATTACTACAAAGAACAGTATTTAGATTAAATTTGATTACATCATTGCACAAACACAAACAGTGTCACTCCCAACTTTTGTAAATATATATATATGTGTGTGTATGTATAGTTGATTGCCAATGGTCAGGCATCTCATCTTTTGCAGAGGACTTACGTTGCAGCTCCAGTAGCAGTATAGAGTTCAGTGACGGTATTTGACGAGAGGACGTGGGACTTGATTTTACTGGTAGTGTTGCTACTGACCCACGTCGACAAATGGATAATGTCGCTGTAAGTTATGAAACTTTCTTGGCAGATTAAAACTGTGTGCCGGACCGAGACTCGAACTCGGGACCTTTGCCTTTCGTGGGCAAGTGCTCTACCAACTGAGCTACTCAAGCACGACTCACGCCCCGTCCTCACAGCTTTACTTCCGCTGTTTTGTATTGTGGTTGGGTGGTGATTATGGGCTACAAGGTGGTCAGCAAATACGCTATGGGAGCTGTTGCTTTTTAAAGTTCTGAGATGTTCTGAATATCTGGTTTTGAAATTTCTGCATGTTCGTCTTATGTACATTGACTGGCAAGTATTGCATGTGAGTTCATATATTCCTGATCTGCTAAATTTATCCATGAGTGTTTCTTGTGTTCTGATGTTTCTCTGTGTTGTGTTCTCCGTCCTTAAGAATGCTAAAACCCAGCCACAGCCTATACAGCAAACTGACCATTGAACACACACACACACACACACACACACACACACACACACACACACACACAAAGATAAAATGCAAACAAAATTCAAATTGGGCGCCGAAGTCTCTGGTGTACAAATGAACGCTGACTGGGCTGGGACACACAACAAACCACAATCACACTGTGTTTTGGTGAAGTGAAAAGTGTTTTACTACGTTATTTTTGGAAAATACTTGTTGTAGTTAGATATGCATTACAACACCGCAGCATGATGGGGAGAATGGAAGTGCTTGCCACACAAAAACGTAAGCAAAAACGAATATAGGCGCGAAAACATTGCGACAAACTAAATTATTTTCTAGAAGACAGGGTAACTCCCAGCAAAAAAACTTTGTCATCAACATAGTTTGGTTGCAGATGACAAGCTACCTGTAGTAATTAACACACAAGTGATCCAGAAAATTCATGCACATCCAATGCAAAGGTATTTACAAAAAGAAACGATCTATTGTTTGAACTAAAGATGCATATAATTTTATAATCATTTAACATGTTCACATTAAAGAATACATAAAAACGAAAACCCACTGATGGTGGAACAAGATTTTCATTGAAAATTTTTCCCGATCTTCGTAAGACCACGATTTGCGAACGAAGCTTCACCCAATAACATCGTATTACTTAGGAAGTCAGGATGACTTTGTGACCGCTGAAGTGCAGAACGACAGAATTCGATGCAGAATTCGAAGTCATTCTCTTACAATTCTTGGTGCAGTGAGATATGATACGGGTGAAACGTAAGCCCATGCAAAATTTCTACACACACTACTACGATTTATTCCATGGCCGTGCGCGATCTGTCTTACACTCATCTAGGCATTGTGCATTACAACAGCCAGATCGGCAATTTCGTTGTCATTGATACTGAGAACAAACGGTGTTTTGCATAACTGGTGGACCTCACATCCAACAATTTTCACTGCAAACACGGCCAACACAAATCAAAATGATGAAAAGTTGAAGGTTTGAAGGAGGTCATGGAGTAGTTACCTCGAAATGACCTTGAAACCTGTTTTGAAGGTCAAATTCATTTCTGAAAATAGTGCACATTGGGTTCCCTAATGCCAACGGTGTTTGCTTTCAGGTTAATCCCTACTGAAGAATTACAATGCAATTTCAACTTCACGAAAATTTTGTCAGTGGGCAGACTTCAGAAACCACACAAGACTTTCACTGAAAATTTTTCCCGATCTTGCTTCGTTCTCGAGATACTGGTACCCTGGAAAAGTTACAATGAACTACCCCCTGGCGACAAGCCAATGGTTTTTCGGATAAAAATGTCCCTTCAAACAATGTTTTTTTTCACGTAGAATACGAATATAGAATAAAAAAAATAGGGATTATCATTTGCAGAAATGAACTTGACCTCGGTTTGACCTTAAAAACAGGGTTCATGGTCGTTTCGAGATAACCATTTCATGAGCTCCTCCAAACATTACAACTTTCACGAGACTTTGCTTGCAGAATTGTGCCACTCCAGAGATACCAGCCGGTATAGATTAAAACGGGACACCCTGTATACTAATGCTCTTTGTAAATCACTAATACACGGAACACTATTTGCGAGAGAGAGGTCAGCTGCAGTGCCGAACTTTTGGAGAAATCCACGCACGCTACGAATTCGTGGGGGGATAGGGAACTCTGCAGGAAATGGGCTTTGGGCTTCTCCAGAATGCGTTGCAGGTGGCAGCGGCCAGCCAGTGTATCCTACCTGTAGAACACCCTGACCACTATCTACAGTGTCCTAGCGTCCTGGGCTCCGTACAAATATCAACACATTCCCTCTCCGTAACAAAATATCACTCAGTGCAAGTGTCACGAACTCCCTGCAGCCTGCTGTGAGGGGCTCGCGCAATGGGCAGGAATGCACACTGTATAAAAGTAAACAAACATCACTTTCAACACGAAGTTTATTTTAATGGCACGTGTATGTTTTCTCTACAGCAATGAAAATTAAGGATACAATTTAGCGATAAGACGTGGTTGTAATGTTCTAAACACCATCATTATTAGTGGCTTATTAGCCCACAGAAATTTAAAGTCTGAGCATGGCATCCAGCTCGGAAATGCACTCACAAATAACGTCAACTCCGGCGAACGCTCGTCTCTTCAACAGACGTGCGAAGTTTGCATCAATACATCTTTGGACACGGTGAACAAGTGAGCGTTGCACAGATGGTAGAGTTTCCACAGGTATTGCCGCGCGCACAGCGTAAATACGCTGTCACATATCCTCAGCTGTCGTTGGGGGTTCGTGGTACACACACTCTTTCGCTGCGTCCCAAAGAAAGAAGCCTAACGGCATTACGTCGGCAGTCCGGGCTGGCTAGCTTACAGGACCTCCAAGTGCTATCCACCTATTTTGAAACGTTGCATCCACAACTTCCCTGGAAACACGTGCCTAGTGTGAGGGGCATCCAACACGCTGGAGCCAAATTGATAGACATGTTTCCAATCCCACGTTCTCCATGAGAGAGAGTAGAGTGTCTCGCAGAAATGATACATATCGCCGTCCGGTTAACGTTCCCTGATAAAAATAAAGACCTACAATGCGGATACCAATAATGATACCCCACTGTCGTTGATGAGCAACCGCACGAATTCAATGGGGTTTTTGCACAGACCAGTAAACCATGTTCTGCAGATTCACAAGTCCATGATTTGCGAACGACGCTTCACCCATAAACATCGCATTACTTAGGAAGTCAGGATGACCATGGAACAGCTGAAGTGCAGAACGACAGAACTCGATGCAGAATTCGTAGTCATTCTCTTACAGTTCTTGGTGCAGTGAGATATGATACGGGTGAAACGTACGCCCATGCAAAATTTCTACACACACTACTACTATTTATTCCAGAACAGCGCGCGATCCGCCGTACACACATCTCGGCACTGTGCGTTACAACAGCCAGAACGGACAGCCAGAACGGCTGTCATTGTTAGTTGCGGTGTTTGTATGCTTTTTGGGTGCCCACCTGCCTGTTTCCATGATACTTGTGCATATGTTGGAAATGGTGCTACGAGAAGGACGTTGTCAATCTAGGAAGCGTTCAGCGTGCACTGCAACAGCTGTGGTTGCATTTATGTCACATTCACCGTAAACTAGCATATCTAGTTTTTAATCATTACTGAAGACCAGCATGTCGATAAGACGCCGCTCTCCAGAAGCATTTCCATGATTTTATCGTGCTGCATAACTGCAGACTGTAGCAATCTAAACAAGCTGTTTCACTTAACCTCCGTTTCTTTCTTCAGGCTTGTCTGTACCGTATTCACGTCACCAGTTTTCGTCATGAAACGGACAATCTCTTTGGCAGCGTAAATCGTGGAATAAACCACTGCAACCCCCTTTAAGAAGAAATAATCATCATAGAAAATGTGGTTCAGCGCTGTGTTCAGAACACGTGTAATCGATACATAGCGCTGAAAGGGTGCAGTACCTACCTGTCCCGTGTAGAGGTTCTTTGGGCCTCATCCGGAAGTTTAGACCTTCCTTAACAGAATATTGCGCTAGATCTGCTGGCCTTCAGTAGTGACCGAAAATGCCACAATCCACACCAAAACAGGGAAAGCACTTCCGAACAGACAGATATAGCATTACATTTCATCTCGCAAGTGAAAAAATTGGAAAAATTATTTTATTTGTTACTTTGTCGTCAGCGGACCATTTCGTTAGTTTACTACTAGTGAAGAAGGTAATTCTAACGTTGTGTGACCTAAGTACATCTACATCTAGATCTACACCTCGTAAGACACTAAGTTTTATAGCGAAAAGTAATTGTGGGATTCCTATCTCTTCCTCCCATTCCCTCATACATTCACGAACGGTAAGCGGGAAGAATGAGTGCCCGCAATGTTCCCCATAAGCTTTAATTTCTCTGATTTTCTTGACGTGGTCATTTCGCAAAACGTATACGGCAGGAAGTAATATGTTCTCTCTCTTCTTGTAACATAGGCCCTCGAATATTCAATAGTGAACCTTCCTGTGACGTACAACACTTCTCTCGTAGTGTATGCCACTGGAGTTAGTTCCATCTCCGATACCGCCTTGCCTTTACTAAACGATTCCATTACGAAACTTTCTCCAGATTCTGCAAATGAATCCCAGCCTGGCATCTGATTTTCCTTGTATGTCTTTCATGTGGTCATTCTACTTCAGGATTCTCTGGATGGCTATTCCTCGGAGTTTTACGGCAGTGCACTAGTGAGATTTTTATGTTGTCGTACCAGAATGAATTATGAAACGCTTCTGCCCTTATGTCCGCTTGTTTCTACTTTTGTTGTCATTCATTCCTTTAGTGACTTTCGTACAAGTCTGGTCTACAAGGGACAGTGTGGATCCGCTTTTAGCAGGTTCTTGTTTAATTTCAATTTAGTTAGCTGAACTTCGTCCCAGAATGGCATATCGTGTGTAATTCGCCTGTTTTTAAATGGTATGGTGAGACGTGATTCATATTTGTGATACTGGCTCTGAGCACTATGGGACTTAATTGCTATGGTCATCAGTCCCCTAGAACTTAGAACTACTTAAACCTAACTAACCTAAGGACATAACACACATCCATGCCCGAGGCAGGATTCGAACCTGCAACCGTAGCAGTCCCACGATTCCAGACTGTAGCGCCTAGAACCGCTCGGCCACACCGGCCGGCCTATGTTTGTGATCATAGATTTCCTGCAGATACTACCAATATGTTCATTTTTTTTTACCTGCCGATTTTAAAGTGAAACTGTTGTTAAGATTTCCAGCCATTTGCAACAATTTTTTTGTTATCTATGGGATAAAGCGTAACTAAAGCAAAATTCCTTCACCAAGGAAGACGAAGTAAATATTCCAGAATTCAAAATCTGCCAACATGAGTAACTTAAAAGCGGATACCCTCAGTGTGGTGCGGCAGCTTAAATCAATAAAGGCAAATATTTCTGTCCTGGCTGTATACAAATAGCTTTGCTTCAGAGTATGTTGATACAATAGCTCCATACTTATCAATCACATACAACTGCTCGCTCGCCGAAATATCAGTACCTAAAGACTGGAAAGTTGCACAGGTCACACCAAAACTCAAGGAGTAATCCGATCAATTACAGACTGACATCGATTTGAAGTAGGATTTTGGAACATATACTGTGTTCGAACATTATGAATTACCTCAAAGAAAACGATTTGTTCATAAATAGTGAGCACGGATTCAAAAAATATCGTCCTTGTGAAACACAACTATCCCTTATGCGCAAGAAGTAAATAAATGTTATCGACAGGAGATCTCGAATTTATTACATATTTACAGATTTTCAGAAGGCTTTTGACACCGTTACTCACAAGAGACATCTACTCATACTGCGTGCTTATGGATATCGTTTTAGCTGTGCAGCTGGATTCGTTATATCCTGGCAGAAAGGTCACAGTGCATAGTAATGGACGGAAAGCCATCGAGTAAAACAGAAGTAATATTTGGCGTTCCCTAAAGAAGTGTTATAGACTGTCTGTTGTTACTGATCTGCAAACGCGATTTAGGAGACAATCTGAGCAGTCCTCAGATTATTCGTAAATGATGCTATCACTTAACATCTAATAAAGTCATTAGTTGCAAAATGACCTAGACACGCTATCTGTATGGTGCGAAAACTGGCAAATGACTCCAAATTAGAAAAAGTGTGCCGTTAAGTACGTGAGAACTGAAAGAAATTCATTAAATTTCGGTTACTCGATAAATCACACAAATCTGAAGGCTGTCAATTTCACTAAATACCTAGGAATTCCAATTGCGAACAGCTTGAATTGAAACACTCACACAGATAACGCTGTGGTTAAGGGGAACCAAAACCTGTGTACTACTGGCAGAACAGTTAGAAGCTGCAACGGGGATACTAAAGACATTGCTTGCGCTACACTTGTCCGTCTTCTGCTAGAGTACTTCTGTGCGATATGGGGCTCTCACCGTATAGAATTGACGAAGAACATCGAGAAAGTCGAGAGAGGGGCAACTCGTTTTGCATTATCGTGAAAGAGAGGTGGGTGTGTCACGGATATGATACACAATTTGGTATGGTCTTAACTAAAACACAGGCTTTTTAGTTGCGGCAGCGTCTTTTAACAAAATTTCAATCTTTTTCCGCTGATCGCGAAAATATTTTGTTTACGTCAGCCTATATGGGGAGAAATGGTCATCGTAATAAAGTGAGAGAAATCAGAGCTCACATAGTGTTCATTTTTCGCAGTTGCTGTTGGTCAGTGGAACGGAGGTTGTTAAAGGAACTCGCTACCTGGTAAGTGGGCGTGAACAGCAGAGTAATCATGTAGATGTAGATATAAATGCAGATGTGGATAACTGAAAGAGGGGGGGGGGGGGGAGGGAAGAATATGCAGTTCAATATGCAACATTTATGTAGTTATGAATGTCGCAATTCAAGTCTGCTTTAGTTCACCATCTTTCAGAGTATAAAAGAAAGAACGTTGGTTGCTCCGTAATTTACGAGGGTCACTCCAAAAGAAATGCACACTATTTTTGTAAAAACAGTTTTCATTCTGCATGTGTGAAAGTTTTATAGTGTGTAGATACATCCTTCCCGCTTGTCTTCAAACTTTGTTCAACCTGTTCCCGTGAGTGGCGCCGTCACAGAATGTCTTTAAAATGGCTGCTACACTTGACGTTCGTTAGAAGCAACGTGCTGTCATAGAATTCCTGTGCTGTGAAAACGAGACAGTGGGAAACATGCACAAGACGTTGAAAAATGTGTATGGAGATGCTGTTGCCGATCGCAGTACAGTTAGTCGGTGGGCAAGCAGGTTACGTGGTGAAAGCGGGCACGGCAGTATTGAGGCTTGCCCTCGCAGCGGCAGGCCTCGTACTGCACACACTCCAGACAATGTGCAGAGAGTTCACGAACTGGTGACTGCTGACAGACCCATCACAGTGAACGAATTGTCACGCTACGTTGCGATAGGGGAAGGAAGTGTTTGCAGAATACTGAAAGTGTTGGCGTTAAAAAAGGTTTGTGCCAGGTGGGTTCCCATGATGTTGTCAGTAGCTCACAAACAAACAAGAAAGACAGTATGCAGCGAACTTTTGTAACAGTACGAGAATGGTGGAGATGAATTTCTTGGAAGAGTTGTGACAGGTGATGAAACATGGCTCCATCATTTTTCACCAGAGCCGAAGAGGCAATCAATGGAGTGACATCATGCAAATTCACCCAAGGGAAAAAATTCAAAACCACACCTTCTGCTGGAAAAGTATGCCTACGGTGTTTTTCGATTCCGAAGGACTGTTGCTTGTGGACATCATGCCAAGTGGAACCATCATAAATTCTGATGCATATGTGACGCCACTGAAGAAACTTCAAGCTCGACTTAGTCGTGTTCGACCACATCGGCAAAAGCAGGATGTTTTGCCGTTACACGACAATGCAGGGCCACATGTCAGTCAAAAAACGATGGAGGCGATCACAAAACTCGGATGGACAACACTGAAACACCCGCCTTACAGTCCTGACCTGGCTCCATGTGACTATCATCTCTTTGGGAAACTGAAAGACTCTCTTCGTGAAACAAGGTTTGAAGATAATGACTCCCTTATGCACGCTGCCAAAAAATGGCTCGAACAGGTTGTTCCAGAATTTTACCGTGCGGGTGTACAGGCGCTGGTTCCAAGATGGCGTAAGGCAGTTGTGAGGGATGGAAATTATGTGGAGAAATGAAAACATTGTTCCTAAAGGATGTATCTACACACTGTAAAACTTTCAAATGTGTAGAATAAAAGATAGAATTTAAATAAAAAAATAGTGTGCATTTCTTTTGGAGTGACCCTCGTAATAAACAGTGTGAACTGGACTATGAGAGTGTGTTTTTGTGTGTGTGTGTGTGTGTGTGTGTGTGTGTGTGTGTGTGTGTGTGTGTGTGTGTGTGTGTGTGTGTGTGCGTGTGCGTGTACGTGTTTGAGACCGACCGAAAGGAGGGTTGGGAGATAGAGGAGAGTCATTGACCTGATCGCCGCCTACTGCGAGTGATGAGATCGTCTTTCTTGTCCTCACACGTGTCAGGGACACTATTAATTCGCTAACAACTAACGGCCTGCACCATGTTTATACGCCATTCGCGTGTCGCAGCTGTGGTAAGAGGCTTATTTCTTGAGATTTTCCTCCAGCCCACCGTTCTACAGATGTGTTAATCACTACAAAGTGCCCACTCCGTGCCAGGTCTAACAGTTACCTCGGCAGGTCGTCTGTTATTTTCCGCAGCACTGCGGCCTGTAATGAAAACTTGATTTCGTGTGCGATAGCTGGCCGGTAGCTGCGAACATAGAGCAGTCAGTGGCTGTTGATTGGGCTCTCTGACGGACAATACGACGCCCCGTAATTGCCGCGACTGGCGATGGGTCCGATTTTATGGACGCGGGCGCGCGGGTTGGCGGGTCGTAAAATCGGCCGCTTTCTGCGCTGCGCAGTGCTCGCGTTTCGGCAATCAGCTGGACAGTCCAAACCGCACTCGCCGAAACCCGACCATAGTCTCTCATTTAAGCCGAAAGACTGGACAGGAGCCGAACGGCGAGAAAAAGTGAACGTCCGCCGCCATGTGTTTTACGGCAATATCACCGACTCTGCGTCTTCCTTTATCAGGTCCATTGATTTTCTACAAGGCTCCGAGCCTTCCACGGGCCGTCCGACGCCATAAAGTCGTACGGAGTAATAACTTCATCCAGAAACGGTCCGGCCAGCGAGGAAAAAAAGAAACGGGCCTTAACTCGCTCTCACAGTACCCGTAATAGAGACGGGTTGTAGCGCATTACTTAGCTGAGAGCTATAGTTTACTCCGGAAGGAAGACGAGGGTTTTCTCTTACCTCAGAGTCGAGTCACATCTGCGTCCCTGACTAGAATTTATCAGCAGCGCGTTGCCCTCTATCTGGCTTATTATCATCGATATAGCGTTCCGGTGCCGTATATTACCTAACTAGAGACCGAAAAACATTGTGATGTAATTTAGGCCCTCAATCGCCGCACTAATTACCCTTAACGGAAGGGCTCTTCGGCGTTCTGATTAAGATTGCTCTCCTAAAGGAACATCATAGTTTTTCGTGGTGTGGCCGTACGTAAAGGCTGAAGATTTGTTATTGGAACATGATACGATAATAACCCGTTTTAGTATCTATCACGTAATCTTAAAGGCGTTCAGGACGAAAGAGGTAATAAACATGGAAGACTTAAATGGACATCGTGTTACCGCTACTCTGAAGGGTTTTCTGCGCAACAAGGGCGTGCGACTTTTTCTCACTACACGAGAAGTAGTGCAGACAGTCGCCGCTTTTATAATTACGGACCAAAACCATCTCTGCAAGAATTCGGCAACATTTGTGTGTGTGTGTGTGTGTGTGTGTGTGTGTGTGTGTGTGTGTGTGTGTGTGTGTTTGTATACGCACGTGCTTACGTGGGCGCTTTTATAAGTGATTCTTCATTTAGAAGCATTCGTCAAAAGTTCTTAAAAAATACATACACCTCAAAAACAAATTCTAGTTAGATTATACTCATTATCTCCAACAAGATCAAAGTCGGGGCTCTGAAAACAACAAAAAAAGTGTGTGAAATCTTATGGGACTTAACTGCTAAGGTCATCAGTCCCTAAGGACAAACACACATCCATGCCCGAGGGAGGACTCGAACCTCCGACGGGATCAGCTGCACAGTCCATGACTCTAGCGCCTTAGACCGTAAAAACAACTTCTTTCACCTGCTCTACGCAGGAGACTTGTTAATTCTTGTTAAGATACATAAAATGCTGCGTTTCATAGAAGAAAGGAGAAATGCAATTTAATTTTTTTTCTCTTGTAGAGGAATTAGATCTCATTCGTTCGAAAGCAGGAGATATTTTGCGTAACAATGGTTAGAAATGACGATTTCAATGGCAGGTGATTTCGAAAACTATTTTAGGGAAACAGAAAAGGAAAGAAAGTCGGAGTTGAGTACCTTATCGACACGAGGATCATTATGTACGGAGCACAAGCTCAGATTGTGAAAGGAAATACGCAGTGTCCTCTTCAGCTGAAACGTCTTGGCATTTGCTCTTTTCGGTAATGAAAAAGTCGATACAACCCTATTTAAGCTTGTAACATCAGCCCTGTCCAGAAACGCATAACCAACTATTCGGCGCTGTATTTGAGTTTACTTTGTGGTTCACTTGTAGACATGTTACGAGACTGGTTTCATCATCGTGCGCTCTTGGTCATTCATTGAGTCTGACTCATTCGCACAGAGCATGTCTTGCCGCTACTCACAGGAAAAATATCTCAATATGTAATTGTGGGTTCATATTTTATGCCGGCCGGAGTGGTCGAGCGGTTCTAGGCGCTACAGTCTGGAACCGCGCAACCGCTACGGTCGCAGGTTCGAATCCTGCCTCGGGCATGGATGTGTGTGATGCGCTTAGGTTAGTTAGGTTTAAGTAGTTCTAAGTTCTAGGGGACTGATGACCTCAAATGTTAAGTCCCATAGTGCTCAGAGCCATTTGAACCATTTTTGAATTCATATTTTATTTACGCTATGTCTGATAATGTTTAATGCAGCTTGACATTTAACTTTTAATCATGACTTTGTCCTTTTTCATAAGTTGGGGATGTTCACTAGCCACGAGGAAAACAAGTCAAAGAAAAGTTGTTCTTTCCAAAAACAGAAATAGCACATAAGAGAATAGGGATACACCTGAGTGATCATGATTTGTTATCAGTTCTTATCAGACTCGCCTTTGGGATTCAGGAAAGATTCACACAAGATGTAGTTTATTATTTTGTGCATGAAGCACTAGCGGGCCTTTGATTTAACAAAAACATTTGATTGTGTGGACAATGTAATGGTTTTCGCGTAAGTTGGGACATATTTGGATTGGCAAAAAAGAGACTTCATATCACGACAGAAGGAAGCTGAAAATTGTCCGTAAGTGTCAAAATACAGGAAGGAGATTTCAGTGTCACCAGGATCATTTCAAGTTGTAGGTGGCACAGGGTTCTCTTCTACATCCATGGCTGTTCTTGATATAATCAGTTATTAAGAAAAATAGTCACAAGTGACACCGTGAAAGAAATGGAATGGAATCGTGATTAAATATGAGGGCTATCCAGAAAGTAAGTTCCGATCGTCCGCGAAATGGGCACTACTGTAAAAATCAAAAATGTCTTACTTGCTACAGCTAGTCACAACTCCCAGCTAATAATTATCTAAACAAACGCCGCTTCGACATAGACATTTGTCATGGAGTTGTATCAGTTTTCAGTACCCTCGTCATAGAAGGCAGCCGCCAGTGCTTTCCGCTAATTCTCTTCGCAGGTCTATAGCTCGTTGTCTGGTCCAAAATGTTGTCTTCAAAGTCAGCGGTTCGTGCGAGCAGAGATGAAACTCAGGGGGTCAATTGCGGTCTGTATTGTGGACGACCAAATACTTCCCACTGAAAATGCTGCAGAGTGCAGCTGAGAATTGTCACGTAGAAGGGACGGCGTGGCAGTTGTGTTACGTGGGCTGCATAGCTTCAGGCGATGTGACGCGATCGGCAGGCGTTCTACAGACGTTGCCCAACAGATCTGAGCAAAGCTTCACCGGATTTTTACAGTGGTTTCCATTTCGCGACCGATCGGACCTTACATTCTGGATAGCCCTCGTACCTAACTGGCTAGTCGGCAATATAAGCATGTGGCTTTCGGACATCTTTCAATCCAAGGTGATCAGACAAAGACCATTTTAAACTCTTAGGACTGAGTTTATATGAAAAAACTTATTGTAAGTATCACATTCAAAACCACTTGCAGAAGCAGAATGCTATCTTTGCTGTAACAATGATCTTCACTGACTCTGACACTGAATACTTGTTAAATTTGCTTACATTTACTTTGTTATGCACTCCAAGACAAAAAAAGAAATCCGCACCTCGAAGGAATTATCCGAATGGAACGAAAATCGGTAGATGCTTTGTAAGAAAAAATTGGATGATTTATTCAGGAGAAAGAGCTTAAGAAACTGAGCAAGTACATAACGTGTTAATCCATCTATGGTCATTGTGCAAGCAGTTATTTGGAATGGCAAGTGACTGATAGAGTTGGTGGTTATCATTCTGAGGGATGTCATCCCATTTCATCTCCACTTGCTGGGACAGATCGTCAAAATGCAGAGCTGGTTAGAGTGCTTTGCCCATAATGCTCCAAATGTTCTCAATTGGGGAAAGATCTGGCAACCTTTCTGGGCAGGATAGGGTCTGGCAAGCACGAAGATAAGCAGAGCAGTAGAAACTCTCCCCACGAGTGGGTGGCCATTATTGTGCTGAAATGTAAGCCCAGGATGACTTACCATGAAATGCAACAAAACTGACGATGGAATATCGTCGAAGTGCCGCTGTACTGTAAAGGTGGCGAGGATGACAATCAAAGGTGTCCTGTTATGAAAATAATGGCACCCCAGTTCTTGGATGTCGGGTCGTAAGGCGACATTAGCTCTGGTATCTCACTGCTGTCTGGGACGTCTCCAGACAAGTCTTGGCTCGTTGTTGGCATCACTCAAGACAGTTTTTCTCCAGTCGAATTAGACTCCAGGCCGAAGACGTGTCTGGATACAAACCTGAGTATCGCCAGCCATGCGGCCCGACAACCAGGACTGATGGTCTGGGGTTCCATTCTCTTCATAGTAGGACTCCTTCAGTTGTCATCCGCGACTCCCTTGAAGCACAGCGGTACGTCGACGGTATTTTATGCCCCGTGTTGTTGTCCTTCATGCCAAGCCATCTTGGGCTTAGATTCCAGCAAGATAATGCCCCTCTGTGCACGGCGAGAGTTTCTACTGCTTGTCTTTATGCTTGCCAAACTCTACCTTGGCGAGCAAGGTCGATGAATCTCTGCCCAACTGAGAACTTTTTGAGCATTATGGGCAGGATCTTCTAACCATTCGTCCCATTGGGATAATTGCTTCGTAGGGCGTATTCATTTTTCCCTTAGTGTGTGTTTTGGGGCAAGTCTATGCACTCACCAACAATATTATTAATGCAGAAGAGGGCGATTAGTCTGATCTGCTATGTTAGGTCACGAAATTTGTGTAGGCCGTTGTTCAGATATCTCGAAATTGTAGCTCTGCCATTCCTGTGAATATACCTCATCATGGAATGTGTCATTGGCAACACTGACTCATTCAGAAGACACAGCAACATTAATTTTGTGAAAAGAAAAAAAAATGTGTGAGGAACACCGCTAAAGGTTTCCTTGTGACACTTTTCGATTCTGTACAGGGGTTGCTCGCAGTAGCTGAGAACATTTCTCTGTGATGTATTATTTATTCACATACTCCCTCACAATATTTTCCGTTTTTTACTGATTCCTGAGTCCCATTATGAATTTTCAGTCTGCTGTGTACCGTGTGCTGATTTGAAACTTCCCAGCACACTAGGCACCTACAGAGGTGATTCTTCACAGACGGTGCAAGATAAGCACCGTCACTAACACTGACGGGTTGGCTTGGCGGTAAGCGTCCCTTGCTACGAAAGGCACAGGATCGTTTTCCTCCCCCCCCCCCCCCTCCCCTCTCCACCCTCCCCCCTCTCCACCCTCCCCCTCCCAAAACCAACTCCTTATATTCTTTAACGCAATCCTGGGAAACTATGCCAAAAACGTGAGTCACGTACTTGGAAAAAGATATCCCGAAAGCTAACACCTATTCAGGCTGTCAACCCTTCGTATTACATCAGTTTGCCCTTGATTTGTTATTGTTGTAGTCTTCAGTCTGGAGACCGGTTTTATACAGTTCTCCGTACTAGTCTATCATGTGTAAATCTCTTTATTAAACATAGCTATTGGAAGCGACGTCCATGTGAACCTCCCTGCTACACTCACACCTTGGTCTCCCCGTATAATTTTTGCCCCTCCGCACTTCCTTCCAATAGTAAATTTATGAGTCCTTGATGTCTGAGAGAGTGTTTTATCAACTGACCCGTGTTGTGCCACAGATTTATTTTCTCCGTTAGTTATCTGATCTACTCATCTAATCTTAAACGTTGTTATGTAGCACTTGATTTCTAAAGCTTCTATTCTCTTTTTGTTCGAACTGCTTGTAGGACACGAATCTGTGAGCAGCCTTGCTCACTTTCAAGTTAGCTTACTAAGTGACAACGGTGATGTAGCATGTGACCACTTTGCCTGGCTGAAGTCCAGAACGAGTCATACATCCTCTCATTATACCCATACAAAGTCTAACAAATTAAAAAGTATTAGTTCACTCAAGAAGACTGATAAAATCACGGACTCCAACTAAAATGCAGAGTCCCTAGATAGAGTCCTGGTACGGCATTCTGTTTTAATGGGCCAGGTTCTGGGTAGGTCTTTGTTCGGATCACGTCTTTGTTTGAATAAGTGATGATGAATATACATATTTAATAGTGTTACCTGATGATACAGATAGTCTTTCACATTACTTTCCCACTGTAAATAGTATTACAGGGGTTATTTTTCTTTTTTTTGTGAATGTGTGGTACCGTACCCCTTAGTGCTCAGTTGGGAGACATTTGAATGTATTTTCCACCAATTTTCGGGACTGCTATCTCAAATGATAACCAAAACTAATTTAAATCTCCATGAATTATTTTTACCCGAGTCGTTTTTCAATCCTATGAACTTCCTTGCTCTCATGCACATGTCTCCCTCAGCTTTCGTTCATACTAGTAGCAAGTGCGAACGCAACGAACTACATTTAAAATAAACTGCAGTGAACAGAATTAATATTCCGAGAAACTACCATCATCCGAAACAGTATTTTTCCATTTTAAATACAATTTACAGCTAAATAACGCCAGTTAGAGTAGCAGAGAACTTCAAGACACGTGGTACAGGAACGAATGCTTCGAAACTTTGCATTTCAGTGTATCATTTTCTTGTCAAAAATTGTTCAAAAGTGTGTGAAATCCTAAGGGACCAAACTGCAGAGGTCATCTGTCCCTAGACTTCCACACTACTTAACCTAACTTATGCTAAGAACAACACACGCTCACCCATGCCCGAGGGAGGACTTGAACCCTCGGCGGGAGTGGCTGCGCAATCCGTAACATAGCGCCTCAATCCGCACGGCCACTCCGCGCGTCCATTTTCTTGTCTTCCGGTATCAGAACGAACAGTGTATACCTACAAGCGCACAGCATACATCTTCCATACAAGGAAGATTCGTTCATGCTGTTATGCTAACCGGACACAAAATTCGTCACCTCAGTGGTCACGAACCGATGAACCGTTAAGTCTTTACAGATGGCGGAGCAATGGAGTCACGTGGTCAACCGCGAGCACACTGCCTCTTTTTTTTTTTTTGGCCATCAGTCTACCGACTGGTTTGATGCGGCCCGCCACGAATTCCTTTCCTGTGCTAACCTCTTCATCTCAGAGTAGCACTTGCAACCTACGTCCTCAATTATTTGCTTGACGTATTCCAATCTCTGTCTTCCTCTACAGTTTTTGCCCTATACAGCTCCCTCTAGTACCATGGGAGTCATTCCCTCATGTCTTAGCAGATGTCCTATCATCCTGTCCCTTCTCCTTATCAGTGTTTTCCACATATTCCTTTCCTCTCCGATTCTGCGTAGAACCTCCTCATTCCTTACCTTATCAGTCCACCTAATTTTCAACATTCGTCTATAGCACCACATCTCAAATGCTTCGATTATCTTCTGTTCCGGTTTTCCCACAGTCCATGTTTCACTACCATACAATGCTGTACTCCAGACGTACATCCTCAGAAATTTCTTCCTCAAATTAAGGCCGGTATTTGATATTAGTAGACTTCCCTTGGACAGAAATGCCTTTTTTGCCATAGCGAGTCTGCTTTTGATGTCCTCCTTGCTCCGTCCGTCATTGGTTATTTTACTGCCTAGGTAGCAGAATTCCTTAACTTCATTGACTTCGTGACCATCAATCCTGATGTTAAGTTTCTCGCTGTTCTCATTTCTACTACTTCTCATTACCTTCGTCTTTCTCCGATTTGTCCGCAGCTCGTGGTCGTGCGGTAGCGTTCTCTCTTCCCACGCCCGGGTTCCCGGGTTCGATTCCCGGCGGGGTCAGGGATTTTCTCTGCCTCGTGATGACTGGGTGTTCTAAGGGACTGATGACCATAGATGCTAAGTCCCATAGTGCTCAGAGCCATTTGAACCTTTTTTTTTTTCTCCGATGTACTCGCAAACCATACTGTGTACTCATTAGACTGTTCATTCCGTTCAGCAGATCATTTAATTCTTCTTCACTTTCACTCAGGATAGCAATGCCATCAGCGAATCGTATCATTGATATCCTTTCACCTTGTATTTTAATTCCATTCCTGAACCTTTCTTTTATTTCCATCATTGCTTCCTCGATGTACAGAATGAAGAATAGGGGCGAAAGGCTACATCCTTGTCTTACACCCTTCTTAATACGAGCACTTCGTTCTTGATCGTCCACTCTTATTATTCCCTCTTGGTTGTTGTACATATTGTATATGACCCGTCTCTCCCTATAGCTTACCCCTACTTTTTTCAGAATCTCGAACAGCTTGCGCCAATTTATATTGTCGAACGCTTTTTCCAGGTCGACAAATCCTATGAAAGTGTCTTGATTTTTATTTAGCCTTGCTTCCATTATTAGCCGTAACGTCAGAATTGCCTCTCTCGTCCCTTTACTTTTCCTAAAGCCAAACTGATCGTCACCTAGCGCATTCTCAATTTTCTTTTCCATTCTTCTGTATATTATTCTTGTAAGCAGCTTCGATGCATGAGCTGTTAAGCTGATTGTGCGATAATTCTCGCACTTGTCAGCTCTTGCCGTCTTCGGAATTGTGTGGATGATGCTTTTCCGAAAGTCAGATGGTATATCGCCAGCCTCATATATTCTACACACCAACGTGAATAGTCGTTTTGTTGCCACTTCCCCCAATGATTTTAGAAATTCTGATGGAATGTTATCTATCCCTTCTGCCTTATTTGACCGTAAGTCCTCCAAAGCTTTTTTATATTCCGATTCTAATACTGGATCCCCTATCTCTTCTAAATCGACTCCTGTTTCTTCTTCTATCACATCAGACAAATCCTTATCCTCATAGAGGCTTTCAATGTATTCTTTCCCCCTATCTGCTCTCTCCTCTGCATTTAACAGTGGAATTCCCGTTGCAGTCTTAATGTTACCACCGTTGCTTTTTATGTCACCAAAGGTTGTTTTGACTTTCCTGTATGCTGAGTCTGTCCTTCCGACAATCATGTCTTTTTCGATGTTTTCAAATTTTTCCTGCAGCCATTTCGTCTTAGCTTCCCTGCACTTCCTATTTATTTCATTTCTCAGCGACTTGTATTTCTGCATTCCTGATTTTCCCGGAACATGTTTGTACTTCCTCCTTTCATCAATCAACTGAAGTATTTCTTCTGTTACCCATAGTTTCTTCGCAGCTACCTTCTTTGTACCTATGTTTTCCTTCCCAACTTCTGTGATGGCCCTTTTTAGAGATATCCATTCCTCTTCAACTGTACTGCCTACTGCGCTATTCCTTATTGCTGTATCTATAGCGTTAGAGAACTTCAAACGTATCTCGTCATTCCTTAGTACTTCCGTATCCCACTTCTTTGCGTATTGATTCTTCCTGACTAATGTCTTGAAGTTCAGCCTACTCTTCATCACTACTATATTGTGATCTGAGTCTATATCTGCTCCTGGGTACGCCTTACAATCCAGTATCTGGTTTCGGAATCTTCGTCTGACCATGATGTAATCTAATTGAAATCTTCCCGTATCTCCCGGCCTTTTCCAAATATACCTCCTCCTCTTGTGATTCTTGAACAGGGTATTCGCTATTACTAGCTGAAACTTGTTACAGAACTCAATTAGTCTTTCTCCTCTTTCATTCCTTGTCCCAAGCCCATATTCTCCTGTAACCTTTTCTTCTACTCCTTCCCCTACAACTGCATTCCAGTCGCCCATGACTATTAGATTTTCGTCCCCGTTTACATACTGCATTACCCTTTCAATATCCTCATACATTTTCTCTATCTGTTCATCTTCAGCTTGCGACGTCGGCATGTATACTTGAACTATCGTTGTCGGTGTTGGTCTGCTGTCGATTTTGATTAGAACAACCCGGTCACTGAACTGTTCACAGTAACACACCCTCTGCCCTACCTTCCTATTCATAACGAATTCTACACCTGTTATACCATTTTCTGCTGCTGTTGATATTACCCGATACTCATCTGACCAGATATCCTTGTCTTCCTTCCACTTCACTTCACTGACCCCTACTATATCTAGATTGAGCCTTTGCATTTCCCTTTTCAGATTTTCTAGTTTCCCTACCACGTTCAAGCTTCTGACATTCCACGCCCCGACTCGTAGAACGTTATCCTTTCATTGATTATTCGATCTTTTTCTCATGGTAACCTCCCCCTTGGCAGTCCCCTCCTGGAGATTCGAATGGCGGACTATTCCGGAATCGTTTGCCAATGGAGAGATCATCATGACACTTCTTCAATTACAGGCCATATGTCCTGTGGATACACGTTACGTGTCTCTAATGCAGTGGTTTCCATTGCCTTCTGCGTACTCATGTCGTTGGTCATTGCTGATTCTTCCGCCTTTAGGGGCAATTTCCCACCCCTAGGACAAGAGAGTGCCCTGAACCTCTATCCGCTCCTCCGCCCTCTTTGACAAGGCCGTTGGCAGAATGAGGCTGACTTCTTATGCCGGAAGTCTTCGGCCGCCAATGCTGATTATTTATCAAAATTTGGGCAGTGGCGGTGATCGAACCCGGGTCCGTAAACGTTTTTTTGATTATGAATCAAAGACGCTACCCCTAGACCACGGGTACACTGCCTCTAAGCGCGCTTAAAGAACTGGAGATCAGTGAGACATTTAAGTTTCAAGCGGGCATTGTATGTAAACATTGGTAAATGCAAGGACGTGACAGAGTAGCAAAATCGAGGTTGGCCATGTTCATGACCGTAAGGTGTGAAGTTGCTGGATTTGTTGGTTTTTCGCGGCGGACTGTTCAGTGTGTGTATAAACAATAGCGTAGCACACGTGGCGACGAAACAAGACGTCATAATTGTGGTTGGAAAAAGATCCTGTCTGGGAGGCACCGCAGATGCATTTCAAGGCTTGTGAATCAAACTCACCTCCAAACACGACACAAATATCTGCAGGCAGTGGATGAACGTCCATCCCAGTCTGTTAGAGAGAGAACATTGCTACGGGAACTGCATGCAACGAACATTTGGAGTCAGTCAACTCGCTAGAGGCTATTGCTCACATGGGCACTTAAAGATGACGACAGCAACGTTCATCGGGTTGGATGGACATATGAATGGTTCTCTGAACACTCCTCCATCCTATTATATTTCGACTGGCCATCAAACCTACCTGAAGTAAACCCCACTGATAATCTGAAGGGCATGTTGGAACGGGGGGTAAAACGCCGACGTCAGCACCCTCGCAGTTTGGTGGAGAATCTTGAGAGAGACGCTTAACGCTTAGTTCGTAACATTTGTCTCACAGGCGGATATAAAATATCTCAACGCATTGTTGGCACTCGTGCACTTTTAATTTGATCCGATATTTCGACTATGCTTCATTCGTTACAATTGTGCGGACGTTATTGTTCCATTTATGCAATAGTATTGTTTCACTTGCTCACACATGTCAGTCACATTGTCGCAGAGGCGGATATCATTGTAGTGGCAAGAATTTTCCTCCATTTGATGGACGGATATTACACTACTGGCCATTAAAATTGCTACACCACGAAGATAACGTGCTACAGACGCGAAATTTAACCGACAGGAAGAAGATGCTGTGATATCCAAATTATTAGCTTTTCAAAGCGTTCTCACAAGGCTGGCGCCGGTGGCGACACCTACAACGTGCTGACATGAGGAAAGTTTCCAACCGATTTCTCACACACAGACAGCAGTTGACCGGCGTTGCCTGGTGAAACGTTGTTGTGATGCCTCGTGTAAGGAGGAGAAATGCGTACCATCACGTTTTCGACTTTGATAATGGTCGGATTGTAGCCTATCGCGATTGCGGTTCATCATATCGCAACATTGCTGCTCGCGTTGATTGAGATCCAATGACTGTCAGCAGAATATGGAATCGGTGGGTTCACGAGGGTAATACGGAACTCCGTGCTGGATCCCAACGGCCTCGTATCACTAGCAGTCGAGATAACAGGCATCGTATCCACGTGGGTCTAACGGATCGTGCAGCCATGTCTCGGTCCCTGAGTCAACAGATGAGGACGTTTGCAAGACAACAACCATCTGCACGAACAGTTCGACGACGTTTGCAGCAGCATGGACTATCAGCTCGGAGACCGTGGCTGCGCTTACCCTTGAGGCTGCATCATAGACAGGAGCGCCTGCGATGGTGTACTCAACGACGAACCTGGGTGCTCGAATGGCAAGACGACATTTTTTCGGATGAATCCAGGTTCTGTTTACAGCATCACGATGGTCGCATCCGTGTTTGGCGACATCGCGGTGAACACACATTGGAAGTGTGCATTCGTCATCGCCATACTGGCGTATCACCCGGCGTGATGGTATGGGGTGCCATTGGTTACACGTCTCGGTCACCTCCTGTTCGCATTGACGGCACTGTGAACAGTGGACGTTACATTTCAGATATGTTACGACCCTTGTCTCTACCCTTCATTCGATCCCTGCGAAACCCTACATTTCAGCAGGATAATGCACGACCGCATGTTGCAGGTCCTGTACGGGCCTTTCTGGATACACAAAATGTTCGACTGCTGTCCTGGCCGGCACATTCTCCAGATCTCTCACCAATTGAAAAGGTCTGGGTAATGGCGGCCGTGCAACTGCCTCGTCACAATACGCCAGTCACTACTCCTGATGAAGTGTGGTATCGTGTTGAAGGTGCATCGGCAGCTGTACCTGTAAACGCTATCGAAGCTGTATTTGACTCAATGCGCAGGCGTATCAAGGCCGTTATTACGGCCAGAGGTGGTTGTTCTGGGTACTGATTTCTCAGGATCTATGCACCCAAATTGCGTGAAAATGTAATCACATGTCAGTTCTAGTATAATATATTTGTCCAATGAACACCTGTTTATCATATGCATTTCTTCTTAGTGTAGTAATTATAATGGCCATTAGTGTACTTTAAATGAGTACGTTTTTTGTGTTATACTCCTTAGTTTGCAAATATCTCTTTATTTATAGGTGGGTACTAATGGAGGGATACCTGTCTTGTCACATAGAAGCAGAAGAATGGTGCAGCTGAGTTTAGAACAGTTCGAGGAGAGCGATGATCAGACGATTCTTATGCTTTTGAGGAAGATCACGTATCAGATCCAGAACATGACAGTGATTATGACATAGATGTGAATGATGTTCTCATCGCTTCCGAGAATGAACAAGACAGTGTGGACTCCGTTCAGAATAGGGGAAATGATGACACCGGAACCGGTTCTAGCTTGCCATGGCAAGATGAACTGTTTCACTTGAAGTTCCAGTGCACCCATTCGTGGCACTACGAAGACACATAAAAATATAATTACAATTAGATTGTCGGCATGGTTAGGCCCTGCCAATCAGTTAGGTAATGAACCAGGCCCAGAAGAAATATGGGGTTTCTTTTTCAACAATGAGATTTTGGATGAGCTTGTAGTACATACAGACTCAAAACTGTAAGACGTAAGGAATAAATTAAAGAATCCTTCATTCTCCAGTTACAAAGATACAGACAAAACAAATTGAGGCGAACATTGGTTTTATGTTTGCATGTTCCATTTTCAAGTCTGGACGTGAAAAACTGGCATCAATTTTTGCAAATGACTGTATTGGACGTCCCACTTTTCTTGGAAACATGCCTCTAATGGCTCTGAGCACTATGGGACTTAACATCTGTGGTCATCAGTCCCCTAGAACTTAGAACTACTTAAACCTAACTAACCTAATGACATCACACACATCCATGCCCGAGGCAGGATTCGAACCTGCGACCGTAGCAGTCGCGCGGTTCCGGACTGCGCGCCTAGAACCGCTAGACCACCGCGGCCGGCCATGCCTCTAAAACGCTGTGTTGTTGTAGTGGTGTAATTCCTTTCTTTACTTCCATATATAGCAATACGTCTGAGAAAACACGTCAACTTTATGAACTATCGAACTGGAAACACTAATTATAGATTTTTAATTCTGCAAAAGAATAATCAAGAATAAACTATCTCATAAAGAAATAATATGCAATTTGGCATATTGTAAGGCAAATTATGATTTAAACACAATAAAAATATTAGTATCAATACATCATATACGCTTTTAAATATTTATTTAATTGCGATATTCACTAAAATGGACATAAACGGCAAGATTTCGCAATCTTAGTCTCCCAGGCGGATGTTACCATTATCGCACCTTTTTTTACATGAAGGGTTATCATGGATGGGACGTAACTGAAAAACATTGTGCACTCACTTCGTAACCGAATCCAGGCGGTTTCTATGTTCAGGAACGGAATTACACTGTATTAAATGGTGCTAGTAACTATCTCACTGGGAGTGGCTAAATTTTTGTCCAGTGAACTTAGATTGTACCTAGACGGCTGAAGATTTTGGTGACAATGTCTTCTTTTAATTTATTCAATGCCTAGCCAGTGTCTGTAATTCCTTTGTGTTTTAATTAGTTGTGGCTGCTGGATCATAATGGTAATGTCCGAAAGAACAGACAGCACATGTATACCTCTAATTTGTGTTAAAGTTCCCATTGTACACTGACTTAAAAAGAACCGTGACACCAAGAAGGAGTTATGCGAAATAAACGAGAGCTGGTAGCAGTGTTTCCACACTTGAAAGATGATGTCTGTTCTGATTCCCCGCCTGTCGCATAAGAGTGACACTAGTAGAGCCACTTTGAGGATGCAGATCAGGTTTGCTTTAAATGCACTCTGTAACGGTCCTGGGCGTTAGTTACCTTTGAGATTGGAAGTGGCGAGATGATGTTAGCGAAGAACGCCCTTAAGGCAGCAAAGACGCCGTTATCAACACCTCATTGTGTTTGAATGGGGTCGAGCAACAGGGCTACGAGAAACTGGCTGCATACTTGTGTTGACTCACTGTGCCTTCCAGAACGAGGAGGTCACCCAGGGAATGCCCTCCGGCATGGCCTTTCCGGTGTTTTCAGACTTTCACGCTCTATACGCCAACGGCCGCCTGTCCGATGGAGCATAAAACGTTATTCACTTGAGGAGGACACCTCTCTCCTCTCAGTGGACGTCCAGTTATGGTAACAGCACCCAAATTTCAGTCTTCGTCGCCGATGATCAGCAGTCAGCATGGGTGCATGAGCCCGGCGTCTACTGAGGGGGCCCACACGTACCAACGGTCGCTGACCGCCCGTTGGTGAAGCACTGTTGGTATTCACTTGATTCATGTGGGCGGTCAGTCGCACAACAGTTGCACGTCCATTCGCCCGTGCACATCACCCCACCCGTTATTCACCCCTGTCAAGTATGGCCCGTCGTGCAACGCTGCTCCTTCCGCCATTTTGCCACGCACGGTATTCTATAACCACGGCGGCACACGAACGTTTCAGAAACTTGGCTGTTTCGGGAATGCTTCGAAAGCCAATGATAATGCTCCTTTGGACATCAGATAAATCGCCCAGTTTCCGCATTACGACAACGACTGAGCTCTTTTCTGACAGCCTCCCCGCCCTCTTCCTCATGCTTTATATGCTGAAGCGCCAAAGGAGCTGGTATAGGCATATGTATTCAAGTACAGAGATATGTAAACAGGCACAATTCGGCGCTGCGGTCGACAACGCCTGTATAAGACAACAAGTGTCTGGCACAGTTGATAGATCGGTTACAGTCGTTTCAATGGCAGATTATCAAGGTTTAAGTGAGATTGAACGTGGCGTTATAATCGGCGCACCAGCGATGGGACACAGCATCTCCGAGGTAGCCATGAAGTCGGGATTTTCCCATATGACCATTTCACGAGTGTACCGTGAATATCAGGAATCGTGTAAATCATAAAATCTCCGACATTGCTGCGATCGGAAAAAGATCCTGCAAGAACAGGACCAACGACGACTGAAGAGAATCGTTCAATATGCAGAAGTGCAACCCTTCCGCAAATTGCTGCAGATTTCAGTGCTGGGCCATCAGCAAGTGTCAGCATGCGAACAGTTGGACGAAACGTCATCGACATGGGCTTTCGGTGCCGAAAACTCACTCATCTACCCTTGATGACCGCACGTCACAAAGCTTTACGCTTCACCTGGGCCCGACAACACCGACATTGGACTGTTGATGACTGGAAACATGTTGCCTGGTAGGACGAGTCTGGTTTCAAAGTGTATCGAGCTCATAGACGTGTATAGATACGGAGACAGCCTCATGAATCAATGGACCCTGCATGTCAGCAGGGAACTAATTAAGCTGGTGGAGACACTGTAATGGTGTGGGGCGTGTGCAGTTAGAGTGATATGGGATCTCCGATACGTCTAGATATGACTCTGACAGGTGACACGTACGTAAGCGTCCTGTCCGATCACCTGCATCCATTCATGTCCATTGTGCTTTCAGAAAGACTTGGTCAGGTCCAGCAGGACAATGTTTCACCCCACACGTCCAGAACTGCTACAGAGTGGTTCCAGCAACACTCGTCTGAGCATAAACACCTCCGCTGACAACCATACTTCCCAGACATGAACGTTATTGAGCATATCTGGGATGCCTTGCAACGTGCTGTTCAGAAGTGATCTCTACCCCCGCGTACTCTTACGGATTCATGGACACCCCTGCAGGATTCATGGTGTCAATTCTCTCCAGCACTGTTTCAGACATTAGCTGAGTCCATGCTACGTCGTGTTGCAACACTTCTGCGTGCTCGCGGAGGCCGTACACGATATCAGACAGCTGTAACAGTTTCTTTGGCTGTTCAGTGACTATCATCCTCTGCTAGTGCTGCCACCTGCCAGCTTTGAGTGGTTATTGCATATTGACCTCGAACCGGCAGTCACATTAATATACATATTATGTATATGCTGCGAATGGCAATAGCTCTTATGATGATTTCGACACGAATTAATAGATAAATAAATACCGTGGAATGGATGGATTCGACTCATGTGCTTTACGATTATTATTTATGGAGACGACCTATAAAAAACTAGTTTCATGCCAATGCCTAACTTACTCTTTCAACAACACCTCCTTTAATTCCTTAGCCCAGTTTCCTCCAAGTCACAGCTAGTCTTCTAATAACCTCAGTGGCGACGTAACGGTAAGCCCTAAACACGTTCCCTCATATTTTTCAGATCTGTGTCGCGAGGTATCTGCCTTGTCCACCAGTCACCACTATCTACTACCCTGGGATCCGTGACATCTGGTCGGAAAGAGCAGCAGATAACCTATATGCCGTCATAGATTTACAATCGCGCCGGCGTCAGCCAAATGAGCAGACAGTGCCTCGATCATCGGAGTAGGAAAATTTCTGATGGACAGGGCAATCAGATACACAGCAGGCGTTCCGTGTTGCCGGACTGCCCCCTCGCGGCACCTTGCTCTATTAAACTGTCAGCCGGTGGAATGGCACCAATTAAAAGCGACGCCATCCCAGGAGCGTGGCCGAACGGGAGCGCGAAGAGCAGCAAATTAGTACCACGGCGGGCATCGGGCAGATATCCATCTGGAGAGCCACCTGCTATCTGGTCCCCTCCGAAATACATATAATTGCTTCTGCGGCTGCGCGCCGACCGTCCGTATGATAAGTTGCTGTATAAACAGGGGACGCCTCTTTATGCTGGCGATTTTCACGTGTCACGGTAAACGCCGTTGCTGGTAGCAACCGCCACGCCGAATTATCTCACTTTTCTCGATGTGTGCGAGACACTGCCGTTATTAGAGTTCGCTGGCTTAGGTAACGCGGGCTGCCTAAGCGACTTTAATGGGGAAACGTCCGTCTAGATATGCCACTCAGTATCAGGCGCGTTCTGACCGCTGATGTTTAATTCAAGAGTCGTGTAATCCACTGTCGCAGCCACTCTACGGTGACCCCGGTCGGAATGATCAAGGCGGGAGTGAAACCTGTTAACTGTGGCCTTTAGGGAGTGGCCTAGTCTGAGATAATATCCCCACTGGTTACCGGAGCCTAATATCGCGGCTCACTTGAGGCGCTAATCTTATGGGATACTTTGCGTCCAATCTCCATCCGTCAAAGAGACGTTATATTTCACGGCATATTACACAGAAAGAAAATTTCCGTCTTTTTTCTGCATAGTATAGGACACCAGATTGTGTTACAGGTACATGAGTATTTAAAACCCAAAGAGGTACTGATTGCTGTTTGTAAAGAGGCACAGCGGAAATGTGAAATTTACGTTAAAAACCAAACTTTTAAAACTAGGGTACGCCTTCAAAAGAACCGCAACCCGTGGCGTACCGTTTATTGCTGATACTTCTTTTTCATAGCCACATCTTTTCTTTTTTCCCCCTTTGTAGTTTGACGAATGTAGGATACACATCTGAAAAGCGAAGTTGTACTGTCCCAAAAGAGTACTCATACAACTCATATGGTACAAAAATAGTGGAGAGAAACACAACAGATCACATTTACGCGAGAAAAATTACAGTTTTCCGAAGTTCCTTCACCAAAGGAACGCATTAACAACAACTGAAAACGCGAGTAACTTAAAAATATAAATGCTCGGTGTAGCGAAGCAGCTTAAATCATTAAATAAAGACAAGGCCTCCGGTCCAGATGTTATTCCAGTCAGGTTCCTTTCAGGGAGTGCCGATACGATAGCTCCATACTTAGCAATCATATATACCGCTCGTTCGTCGAAAGATCTCTAACTCAAGACTGGAAATCTGCACGAGTCACACCAATACCCAAGAAGGGCAGCAAGCGTTATCCGCTGAATTACATTTCTATTTTGCCAAAGTCGATTTTTGGAACATATATTGTGTTCGAACATTATGAATGACCTCGAAGAAAACAGTTTGTTGACAAACAGCCATCACGGATTCTTGCGAAACACAAGTACAGTAGCTCTTTATTCTCACAACGTAAAGAGTGCTATCGATCGGGAACGTGAAAGCTATTCCATAGTTTTAGATTTCCAGAAGGCTTTTGCCACAGTTCCTCACAGGCGATTTCTAATCAGATCGAGTGCCTATGGAGTATCGTCTCAGTTGTGCGGCTGGGTTCATGCTTGTCTGTCGGAAAGGTAATGGTTCTTAGCAATTAACGGAAAGTAATCGAATAAAACAGAAGTAATGTCTGGCGCTCCCCCAGAATGTGTTACAGGCCCTTTGCTGTTCCTGACGATTTAGAAGACAATCTGAGCAGCCCACTTAGAATGTTTGCAGATGATGATGTTATTTCCCCTCTTGTGAAGTCATCAGATAATCAAAACCAAGTGGAAAAGAATTTAGACAAGACACCTGCATGGTGCGAAAAGTAGCAGTTGACTCTAAATAACGAAAAGTGTGAAGTCATCCACAGGAGTACTAAAGGAATGAGCTAAATTTCGGTTACACGATCAGTCACACAAATCTTAAGGCTGTCGATTCAATTAAATAATTAGGGATTACAATAACAAATAACAAACTGGATGAACACATACAAACAGTTGCAGTTGTGAGGCAAGTAAAGCAAAAATTGAGATTTATCGAGAGAACTCTTAGAAAATGCAAAAGGTCTACTGATGTGATTGCTTAGACTGAGCCAGGCTGGCCTTTTCTGGAGTATAGCTGTGTGGTGTGAGATCCGCATCAATTAGGATTGACGGAGGACATAGAAAAAGTGCAGAGAAAGACAAGTCATTTAGTATTGTCACGAAATAAGGGAGAGAGTGCAACGATTATTATATGTGAATTGGGGTGGCAATCATTAACAGAAAAAGCTTTTTCGAGGCAGGATCTTTTCATGAAATTTTAATCATCAACTTTCTTCTTAGAGTGTGAAAATAATTTGTTGGCCCACACCTACATAGGGAGAAATGATCATCACAACAAAATAAGAGAAATCAGCGCCCGCACTGAAAGATTTAAGTTTTCGTTTTTCCCATGTGCTGTTCGAGAGTGGAACGGTAGAAAAACAGCTTGAATGTAGCTCGATGAACGCTCTGCCGGGCACGAAATTGTGAATTGCAGAGTAATTATGTAAATGTAGATGTAGATTTATATCTGTAGTGGCGCACTTAGTATTAGCTGACTTTTACTCCAGTTCACCTGCCTGTCAATACAGGGATACAACTGACGTGTGTTTACTTTCACCCATTAGAGTACAACTCTCGGCGAATCACTGCTATGCAACGTATTCAAAACCTCTCATAATGATTTCCTAAGAAATCGAAAGCCGTTATTTACCATTTGTGCGATCTGAGGTTTAAATAATACACTAGCGTTCAAAACTTAAGGACGAAAGTAATTTTCATATGTGTCACTACCAAGTCACATAGTTCGACGAAATTTGGATCAGACGTACAAAGAACTGCTACAATATAAAACAGAAGGTAACTGAAATAAATGTGCAATGAGACGAACAGAATTGACTCGTGTATTCAAAGACAATAATTACGCTGAAGGCACCGTGATTTATGATGGTCCCTTGGAGATTACAAAAGGCGTGACATAGTTCTTAATAGGGTATGCGATCACCACGGAAGTAACGCATGTTTTACGAAGTGCTGCAGTGCTGACCTTAAGGTTGATAAAGAGTTCCTACGGTAAGGCCTTCCATTTCTTCGCCAGCGTGTTTGATTGGGCTGGGTAGTCGTCGTTGGTTTTGTAGACGTCCTGCAATACATGTCCCCACCACATCCCACAAGTGCTAGACGACATTCAAGACGGGGACAACGGGCAGTCTATTTCATTCGCCGACCAGACTTCCTCCACCTGCCTGTTCGATGCGGTCGCGCATTATATCTTTAAAAATGAAGTCAAGACCAATGCATCCCTGAAAAGACGCACAGGGGGAACGAGTACAGTGTACCGCTTCAGAGATGTGGAGGTCAGTGCGTCCATGCAACATTATGCCTGCTCACAACACAACACCTGGACCAACAAAACGCTCATACCCGAGAATAGTTATGGGTGCATTACGTGTTCCCACTTCTCGCCATATGAGGCTATGTCTGGCACTATACCTTATTCATCATCTCTTCAGTCACAACTGAGGGACACCTACTCATTTGTTCATCATGAACAATTATCAACTCTAAGCTCACGACACCACTTGTGCCCTGAGGTGTGATTCGTCAGGGCATCACCATAAACCGTTTCGATTTCGATAAAATCCAAAACGGCGCTTTTCCCTTCTCAATAAGAAACAGAATTACGCTCGTCACTTCGCGTCTGGCGGTATTAGAACTAGAGTCACTCTTTTCGACAAGGCACAATAACAAGAGTTCTCATCCGTCTGGGACAAACGAAAATTCCAACACTCCGTTCTTGAAAGCAGTGCTACCAATTTGGTAGAAAAAAAATCCCTCCGAGTGCAATTGCAACCAGAGTTAGCAGGACCGCCAGGTAAGCAATCCCATGCTCCACGGTGGCATGGGCACTGCATAGTGGGGTGTTAGTTGTGAGTGTTTTGCATATCCCTATAATGCTAAAGTCCGATCCGTGGTGACCTACGGAGAAGGAAAGCACCCCAAACGATCAAGCAAATGAAAGCAAATGATAATGTCGCATAATGGAAACGTCTTACTGAATGGTAATTAACAGAGCTGGCCCAAACGAGCATGATAATATAGGTATTACACCACCCACATTGACATCTTAATGAGAGACTATTCATCCTGTAACAAAAATAAATGATCACTATAACAATAAGACTGATCATAGAAAGTCAAAACACTTAAATTACCCACTGAGATAAACAACTGAACAATTAATACTTGAACATGTGGTTCGACAGTGATCTCTAATCTCGACACAGGTGGGTGAGCACGATAGATGCGAAGTTACGTGTATAATACGCGTTTACTGCCAGTGACTATAAGCATGGTTAGAGAATTACGTTAAGAACAGGGAAAAAATAGGTTTGTACAAATATGGTTCAAATGGCTCTAAGCACTATGGGACTGCAAGTGGTAAGGTGCACTACTCTGGCATTCCCGAGAAAATCGCAAGAGACGTTCAACGCGGCTATTGTGTAACTGATGTATTTGTGCGAAGGCGACGGCTGTCACAAATCATTAGGCGATGTGATTAGCGTTCGCCCGACAGCAGACGGGTTGAGCACGAGACGATGTATCGAATCCCGCTACGACTTGATTTTTAAAATATATTTTTTTCATCACTGTTCCCATTATTTAATTCATTTGAATTAAATTTTCAAGCGCGAGGGACAGCCTTGGAAAACCCAAGTGAAACCTCGCTGAATAATGATGTGAATGCTGTAACTTCCTGGCAGATTATAACTGTGTGCCAAACCGAGACTCGAGCTCAGCACCTTTGCCTATCGCGGGCAAGTGGTCTACCATCTGAGCTACCCAAGCACGACTGACACCCCGTCCTCACAGCTTCACTTCTCCCAGTAGCTCGTCTCCTCCCTTCCAAACTTCACAGAATCTCTCCTGCGAAACAGAACTAGCGCTCCTGGACGAAGGGATATTGTGAAGTCATGGCTTAGCCACAGCCTGGGGGATGTTTCCAGAATGAGATTTTTCACTCTGCAGCCGAGTGCGCGCTATTATGAAACTTCCTGGCAGATTAAAACTGTCTGCCGAACCGGGATTCGAACTCGGGACCGTCGGAGGTAGGAGACGAGGTACTGGCTAAAGTGAAGCTGTGAGGACGAGGCGTGAGTCGTGCGTATGTAGCTCATATGGTAGAACAATTGCCTGCGAAAGGCAAAGATCCCGAGTTCGAGTCTCCGTCTTGCACACAGTTTTAATCTGCCAGGAAGTTTCACATCAGCGCACACTCCGCTGCAGAGTGAAAATCTCATTCTTGCTGCGAATGATGTTACTCACGATCATTAATATACAGGGTGATTATAATTAAAGCTAAACTTTCAAAATGCTGTAGAAATAACACAACTGATCAGAATTGCAACGTTATATTATAGGAGAAGGGGGAAAACGTGTGGCGGAAGAAAAAAAATACTGTGAAAATTGACAATAGATGGTGCTGTATGTGTCAGAATACGTAAATGAAAACAATTGTCATGTGCACGACCCATTGAAGTTGGTATAAGCACGCCGGGTACACGGCTTTTGCTCCTTTCGTGGATGTGACGTACGCCATGACTGTCTCAATGCAGGACAGCGCTGTGCTTGTAAAGCTGTATTACAAGAATGAGTGTGCACATGTCGCTCTGCAGAAGTTCCGGACACTGGAGGGTTTGAAAAAAGGCGTTGGTCCGATAACTTCCGTGGGTCTGGAGAAAATGATACGGAAATTGGAAAAGATGGGTTCTTTTGGTGTGCATCCTGGTAGAGGGACGAAACGAATTGATTCGACGTCAGTGGAAGCAGCGGCCACAGCAAAGCAGGAGGAGACGAGTGGTGGTGTGCAAACGTGTAGTGCACAGAGAATTGCCGGGACATCCTACATACCCGTCAACATGGTGCGTAATATCCTACCAAGCATCTTTCCTTGCTATCCATTCAAAATTATCCATTTGCAAGAGTTGCTTCCCGTTGACCTGCCAGGAAGAGAGACCTTTGCTTTAGAATTTATTGCTCACGTGGAAGTGGACAATGATCGGCCGTGGAAGATTTTATTGACAGACGAAGCCCACTTCCATTCTGACAGGATATGTCATTACACAAAATGTTCGAATATCGGCAACGGAAAATCCACAAGCAAATCAACCAGTACCACTTCATGCTGAAAAGGTCACTGTGTGGTGTGGGTTTACGGTACCATTCATCATAGGGCCATATTTTTTCGCAGAGACAGGTGCTTTCGGTCCTGTTACGCGTACCGTCACTGGTAAGCGCTACGAGTGTCTTTTGCGCAACCACGTCATTCCAGCTCCCCAGCAGGGTGGATGTGTGGATAGGATTATTTTTATGCAAGACAGCACACTTCCGCACATTACACACCCACGTAAGCAGCTGCTGAAGCGCCATTTCGGAAATGCCAGAATTGTCAGCCGCCTTTTCCCTACAGCCTGGCCGTCCCGATCACCTGATCTTACTCTGTGTGACTTATGGCTTTGGGGCTATCTGAAAGATTTTGTGTTCAGTGTTCTTATTGCAAACTTAGCTGCACTGAAGGTAGGCATTGCGCAATACACCTTGAACGTGGCCCCGGAAACACTTCGATCAGTTGTGGAATATGCTGTTTCTCGATTTCAACTTGATGCAGAAAACGGTGCACAGCATATTTTGATTGATGCTTTGTATGGGGCTTTTGGCCTCAGGACGGTTAAAAACCGATGTGACTGATGCTTTTTATGCGGTGTTTGGCCTCAGGACAATTAAAAACCGATATGAGTGATTCTTTTTATGAGGTTTTTGCCCCCAGGACAATTAAAAACCGATTTTTTCCATCCGATGTGATATGACCTTGTCGTGGTAACTAACAGCATCACAGCAGTACACCCATGCACATTGTGTAGTACAGTTTGTTTCACGTCAAACGTACACCTTAGGCATTGTTGTATGATTCATTTTGCCGGCCGCGGTGGTCTAGCGGTTCTAGGCGCGCAGTCCGGAACCGTGCGACTGCTACGGTCGCAGGTTCGAATCCTGCCTCGGGCATGGATGTGTGTGATGTCCTTAGGTTAGTTAGGTTTAAGTAGTTCTAAGTTCTAGGGGACTGATGACCACAGATGTTAAGTCACATAGTGCTCAGAGCCATTTTTGTATGATTCATTTGTCATTTGTAGTCGACCACCATTAAATTATGATGGCCACAAAAAAATGGTTCAAATGGCTCTGAGCACTATGCGACTTAACTTCTGAGGTCATCAGTCTCCTGGAACTTAGAACTAATTAAACCTATCTAACCTAAGGACATCACACACATCCATGCCCGAGGCAGGATTCGAACCTGCGACCGTAGCGGTCGCTCGGTTCCAGACTGTAGCGCCTAGAACCGCACGGCCAATCCGGCCGGCTTGATGGTCACAGCACCATATGCTACTATTTATTTGACGTCATTCTGCCCAGTTGTGTTATTTCTACAGCAGTGTTCAAGTTTAACTTTAATTATAATCGCCCTGTGGAAAGTCACACATGTGCCATACCACAAAAGTAATGCACAGTTACACGTCGGATGTGCTATCGACATCACACGTTGCGAGGAGGTATTTGTCACACACACATGGATAACATAATTTGTAACTTCATGCAAATACACTTGTTTTTTTTCCTTATATTATCTCTTAAATAACTTACAAATCAAATAATATGACAAGTGCTGAAAAATATAGAATAATAATACGTTTGAGCGCAGCCGAAGCGTCGCCTCATACACGTTCGTCTCACAAACCTCGAGCGCTAATCACTTTTCTTTTCTGCTAGTACTATCAGGTAATTTCAGTAGACCACAGTGAAATCATCATGTAATATAAGCTGCAAATGGGAGAAAATAATTAATTATGATAACAAAATAACGATAGAAGGAGAAAAGAAAAAAACCGAGAACATAGCCGAAAAACTACCACCAAGCTCTCATGATATAATGTAGAATCTAAAAGCAGAAAGACAAACGAATCAGATTATATTCTAAATAACAAACTAAAAGAAATTCCAGTATGATTTCAAGGTGTGTATACGCTCATGTGTATATATACTTAATATTTTCCACATTTTACAATAGAACTGGAGCGACACTGAGTCAAAAGACTAAACAAAACTCGCAGGTAAACCAGGAGAGAACAAGCCGAGGCAAATCACGTGGGAAATATACATAAAAGGAAAACACCTATCATCAGAAAAATGAAATTAACAAACGCCTTTCCGAGGGAAAACAAGATTAAACATGTTGGCAAAGAGGTCTCAACATCGAGGCATTCGCAAGCATGTCCAATAGGCAGTGATCACGTTCTGTATGAAGCTAATGTGATTTTCCCCCTTGCCTTCTACAACATAATAAACGAAGTGTCTCAGTAACCACATAACGGTATGGGTTTTCTATCGTGGAAAGAAGGAAGAATCTGGTCGCAATATGATGTCAGTAGTGTATAAAGTCTCAGAAGATCGAGTAAGAAAGGCCAACTGCGTCCTAATCCTAGACTAGTTTGCCATATGGCATCCACAAGTAAAACGATGTCAAATCGTTTCTGTAGACGTACAACGACTACATAAACCCGTGTCACTAAGACCAATGAACTATGGATGAAGCCATACCAACAGGGAATTCCATGCATTGAGCGAAAATAATAATGCATTGAGAATGGCTAGCTTCTAGCCGAAATCTAGATCTGCACAATAAAATTTAAAAAGGACGACTGATCGCTGCAATCTATAATGTACAAGTACGGAAAACTCGATCGTTCGTTCGTTGGAATCAAGTTATTGATTACTTTATATCAAGCGGATGTGACGCGCATCGGCAAAATCGGAAGACTGGTATTGCACCAAACTGTCTCCCAGTTCGTTTGCGGCGATTCTCTTTCAACGAGGTGCGGATAAGGCACTGTTTTCCAGCGCCTAAACAGCACACCGCAAGATAGCAGTCGTGAATGTATTTTAACTTATAATTCGTGCGACCAACATCAATATGGGGTTCAAGACTAGCAGGACGGGCACTGAGAAATAAACGAGATGTGAATGTGTGAGTTTCTTGAGTCACCATCAGAACAGTACGTAGCACAGATAGCATCTGCATCGGATGTCAGCCAGACCCAACGCCCAAAGGAACGAGGCTTCATAACCACCTCATACCGTAAGCGAAAGATATGGCCTTTTCATAAGAAACAACCAGAGAGTTGCTCGAGTTTCTTCGCCATCATCGAGGGAAGTGGATCAACTTGGGCCACGTAATAAGCTTTGCATAAGACATATGTATACAGTATTCGGACTTTCTATAGCAGAGTAAGAGAACGCCTTTCACGTTCTACTATCGCTCTCTGTATTTTTTTTTTTTTTCGTAACAGACATTCGGCTGAGCGTCGCCATTTTGAATGGACAACGATCAATGATGATACCGAGAGACATATGCCGATCCACCACAGTAGCCCATGGAACAACGGCCTCATCAAAACCTTGCAGAGTAAAAAGACTGCATTTACCTTCATTAAGTAGAGCACCTGAACACTGACAATAATCTCGTCGATTACAGCCTTCAGTCGAGGTATCTCCGCAGAATTGCGGAGTAGAACCATCACGTCATCTGCGTATGCACTAAGAGCTACAGTCCCTCCGGAAAGCGTCCAACCTTTCAGCTGGGATACTAGCATCCGACGTAGGGGCTCCAGAGACAACACAAATGAAGTCATTGATAGCGAGCTTCCTTGAGGCACTCCTCGACGGATATTTATAGAGGGCGTGAGTTGGCCATTAACAATCACCGAAGCTGAAACACCCATAAATAGATTTGAGAGCACTCGCCATGTGTCCACAGTAAAACCAACAGCCTCCAGAATCCGAAGCAAAAAGTAGCGGTTAACACGATCAAAGTCTAAGAAAGCAAGGGCACAAGGGACGAACGTCCCAACAGCAACCGAAATCGTGTCAAGATACTCTACTACAGGAGTAAGAATGGTACCACCAGGTACGCAGCTTTGATGTTTGGCAACAATCATCTCCATCAGGTCCTACCATTAACTGCCCTCGTCACAGTCTTATAATCAAAGTTTAACAAAGTAATTGGGCGAAAGCTATCAGCAGAAGCTGGTCCAGTGGGTTACGGGATTAAAAATATTTTTCGCACTTTGAACGAGATCGGCACCAGTCGACCCTGCAACACTTCGTTCAAAAGAGTGGTAAGGGTAGTACCCATCAGCGGCCAAAGGCGCACGTAAAATTACTTGGGAAGTCCATCCAGATCCGGAGACTTTTAAGAAGGCGATACCACAACAAATTTGTAAACTTCCTCATTCTGAAATTCAGCTAGTGGCGTTTCATTATGCTTAGGTGTAATTGTCGTACCCAAGATGCTGCCCGCGCTATCGCTGCGGTTGCAGGTTCGAATTCTGCCTCGGGCATGGATGTGTGCGATGTCCTTAGGTTAGTTAGGTTTAAGTAGTTCTAAGTTCTGGGGGACTGATGACCTCAGAAGTTAAGTTCCATGATGCTCAGAGACATTTTGAACCAAGATGCTGGCTAGTGATTCGCAAGGGGTTGCACTGAACTCATCGACGTCGTACATGTCTGCATAGCATTGGTGTAAGACACCCACTATTATCAGCTTGCTCCGACATGATACGTCCGTTATTGTCCGTGAGAGAATGGATACCCGTCACCAATGATCGTGGTTTGGATCGCATTTTCAACCCTTCCATTTGTATTCTTTTGAAGGTCAACAATTTTGCCTCTACAAGCCCAACACCGCTATTCGCAAAAGGGCGTTATCCGCAGCATCATAAAGTTCACGCAGGATAGAATAGTGATATTCGTAAGTTCTCCAAAAGTTTTGCCCTTTGGCAGCACATAAAAGCATCAAAGATTGCCTGAGCCTCGGTTTTGCCAGCTTTGTCCACCAGTCAAGGATAGAAGAGTACTTCCCAGCGGACCGCAGAGTGCGCTCCCACACGGCTAGCATCACGCCATCGAGAGAGGGATCAGCTAGGTGAGCGACGTTTAACATCCACGGAGTGCGAAACAATTTAATTGGTTGCCATTCTAGATTGAGGGTTGTAGTCACAGCACAGTGAAGCTGGGATGACTTCAACATTAAGAATGCAATTCAAATGGCTCTGGGCACTATGAGACTTAACTTCTGAGGTCATCAGTCCCCTAGAACTTAGAACTACTTAAACCTAACTAACCTAAGGACATTACACACACCCATGCTCGAGGCAGGATTCGAACCTGCGACCGTAGCGGTCGCGCGGTTCCAGGCTGTAGCGCCTAGAACCGCTCGGCCACCCCGGCCGGCCAAGAATGCAATAGCACAGGCAGTACGATAAGTAAAACCTATCTAACCGGCTACTAGAAGTCGCAGTAAAGTGAGTAAATTTAACTAACGTCGGATATTTACATATCCAAACGTCTTTCAGGCGTACGGATGGGACCAGTTCATGTAATTCACGACAGAAATTAAAATTTGGAGATTGATTTGCAGGACGCAACACACAGTTAAAATCACCATCAAACAGAATACCCGAAGGACTCTTACGCAACAAATAAACAATATCCTCTTTATAAAATCATGATCGATCCACTGCGCTACCAGTGCCAGAACGAGCATATAAAAGAACCAAGGTAAGATTAAAAAGTTGACCGCCTATGCTCCTGACAGAATCCAGCATTTCCACCTCAGCGACAGGAATGCCTTCGCGAAAGAATAAGGCGGTCCCCGTAGAATATTCGGGTGCTACATTAAAGATCACACGAAAACCAGGTAAGGAAGAATGCCTAAATAACACCTCCCGTAAGAAGACTATATCCGCACATGGATCATAAATGAACTGACGCAGCGAAGCCATTCGCAATTCAAATTCCACACGGTTAATGTTTAAGGAAAGGAACGTGTAGGGTTAGCTCATGGATCACAGATGTATGGGGGTGTACGGAACGTCTCCGGGCAGAATTAGGCAGACAGCTGAGAGTCTAGGTCCATTGCGGAATCCACATAGGAATGAAACATCGGGGGACCAGAGCCCCCGTCATCGCAACCTTTTTTCTTAGATTTCTTACGTGCCACCGCAACGGTCAGGTTGTATACGCTGTTTCTGTCGGCTACGTAGCATGGTGGCCTCTGCAGGAGGAGGTGTGAGAGGGGTCATAGGCACAGCTTCCTGCCCCACAGAATTAGGATCATGTAATGCAGTTCCAGTCACTAAGGCGGAAGGATCTGTTTAGCAAGAGTAATAGGAGGCAGATTTCAGACAACCTAACAGATCAAAACGAAAATTTCTGTTCCGACACTGAACCGCGCGACTGCTACGGTCACAGGTTCGAATCCTGCCTCGGGCATGGATGTGTGTGATGTCCTTAGGTTAGTTAGGTTTAAGTAGATCTAAGTTCTAGGGGACTGATGACCACAGATGTTAAGTCCCATAGTGCTTAGAGCCATTTTTTTTGTTCCGACACTGACAATGTTGAGTGTTTATGGAAAAAGTTCAAGTCAATCGTAAAATGCGTTTTACACAGGTACGTGCCGAGTAAAACTGTGAGAGACAGGAAAAACCTACCATGGTTCAACAACAAAGTTAGGAAACTACTGCGAAAGCAAAGAGAGCTTCACTGCATATTTAAACGCAGCCAAAACCTCTCAGACAAACAGAAGGTAAACGATGTCAATGTTAGCGTAAGGAGGGGTATGCGTGAAGCGTTCAATGAATTCGAAAGTAAAGTTCTATGTACTGACTTGACAGAAAATCCTAGGAAGTTCTGGTCTTACGTTAAATCAGTAAGTGGATCGAAACAGCGCATCCAGACACTCTGGGATGATAATCGAATTGAAACAGAGGATGACACGCGTAAAGCTGAAATACTAAACACCTTTTTCCAGAGCTGTTTCACAGAGGAAGACAGCACTGCAGTTCCTTCTCTAAATCCTCGCACGAACGAAAAAATGGCTGACATCGAAATAAGTGTCCAAGGAATAGAAAAGCAACTGAAATCACTCAACAGAGGAAAGTCCACTGGACCCAGGATGACTTAACTAAATGGGGACAAGCAGCACGATGGTTCCAAATGATTGGAATAGAGCACAGGTAGTTCCAGTTTTCAAGAAGGGTCGTCGAGCAGATGCGCAAAACAATAGCCCTGTATCTCTGACATCGATCTGTTGTAGAATTTTAGAACATGTTTTTTGCTCGCGTATCATGTCATCTCTGGAAACCTAGAATCAACATGGATTCCAGAAACAGCGATCGTGAGACCCAACTCGCTTTATTTGTTCATGAGACCCAGAAAATATTAGATACAGGCTCCCAGATAAATGCCATTTTCCTTGACTTCCGGAAGGCGTTCGATACAGTTCCGCACTGTCGCCTGATAAACAAAGTAAGAGCCTACGTAATATCAGATCAGTTGTGTGGCTGGATTGAAGAGTTTTTAGCAAACAGGACACAGCATGTTGTTCTCAATGGAGAGACGTCTACAGACTCCCAAAGGGGAGTGTTATGGGACCATTGCTTTTCACATTATATATAAATGACCTAGTAGATAGTGTCGGAAGTTCCATGCGGCTTTTCGCGGATGATGCTGTAGTATACAGAGAAGTTGCAGCATTAGAAAATTGCAGCGAAATGCAGGAAGACCTGCAGCGGATAGGCACTTGGTGCATGGAGTGGCAACTGACCCTTAACATAGACAAATGTAATGTATTGCGAATACATAGAAAGAAGGATCCTTTATTGTATGATTATATGATAGCGGAACAAACACTGGTAGCAGTTACTTCTGTAAAATATTTGGGAGTAAGCGTATGGAACGATTTGAAGTGGAATGATCACATAAAATTAGTTGTTCGTAAGGTGGGTGCCAGGTTGAGATTCATTGGTAGAGTCCTTAGAAAATGTAGTCCATCAACAAAGGAGGCCGCGCGGGATTAGCCGAGCAGTCTACGGCGCTGCAGTCATGGACTGTGCGGCTGGTCCCGGCGGAGGTTCGAGTCCTCCCTCGGGCATGGGTGTGCGTGTTTGTCCTTAGTATAATTTTGGTTAAGTAGTGTGTAAGCTTAGGGACTAATGACCTTAGCAGTTAAGTCCCATAAGATTTCACACACATTTGAACACATTCAACAAAGGAGGTGGCTTACAAAACACTCGTTCGACCTATGCTTGAGTATTGCTCATCAGTTTGGGATCCGTACGAGGTCGGGTTGACAGAGGAGATAGATAAGATCCAAAGAAGAGCCGCGCGTTTCGTCACAGGGTTATTTGGTAACCGTAATAGCGTTACGGAGGTGTTTAGCAAACTCGAGTGGCAGACTCTGCAAGAGAGGAGCTCTGCATCGCGGTGTAGCTTGCTGTCCAGGTTTCGAGAGGGTGCGTTTGTGGATAAGGTATCGAATATATTGCTTCCCTCTACTTATACCTCGCGAGGAGATCACGAATGTAAAATTAGAGAGATTCGAGCGCGCACGGTGGCTTTCCGGCAGTCGTTCTTCCCGCGAACCATACGCGACTGGCACAGGAAAGGGAGGTAATGCAGTAGTACGTAAAGTGCCATCCGCCACACACCGTTGGGTGGCTTGCGGAGTATAAATATACATGTAGATGTAGAACTGCCATTGCAACAGGTGATACTTGGTCGCTAATTTTATTCTCCTCCGGAGTTACTGTAGCCGACAAATTCAGGAAACCGTCGGCGGCTGAAGACGAAGGAGCAGGACGACATTGCATCGACTCACACTGTAACAGAGGACACGAAGACGATGGAGGTGACTCCGCTCCCTCTCCACACACAGGCAGCTCAGAAGGAGCCACTTCGCGAGCAGGAGGGATGCTGGAGATAACTTCTCCGCCACTCACTGTACCACAGACGGGAGGTATCGTAGCATCGAGAGGGGCAGGGCACGTAATAGATGCGGAGGAGGTTGCCGCAGAAGGCACAGCCAAATCCTCACCATCACCATCCTGAGTGCGACGTCTCTTGTTTGTCACTGTTGCAGGTTCTATCCTGGGGGCAATAGGATTCTGAACCTGTCGCGAAAGTAAAGGTGGAAAATCATTGACACGATTATCAGAACTGACTGTATGTTCATTATGATCCGAAGCAGAAGTATATCCGACGGTGGGAGGGGAAGGAACAAGATCAGCAACCGTCAACTTGGGACGCTGCACTAATGACGGCTTTAATACAAAAACCCTCCTCGGGCAATCAGACCGAACGTGACTACTTACATTACATAGGAAGCAGGTTTCCTCTTGACCAGTACACACGACACGAGCGCGGTAACCGCACACTTGTAAATGTCGTGGAAACTCGCGTTTGACATGCATTTCCAAGGAACGAATTCCTTTATAACACTGTAATCTGTGTTGAGTAGACCAGCTTTCACGACGGACCTTCTTCACGTTGCCGTAAGGAGTTAATACGTATTTTAGAAAGTTGTCATCAACTTCCAGCGGGAGGTTGAACACTCGAACATCGATATATTCGATTTCAGTATCTGCAAGTGACACCATACTAACGGAATTATCGCGGTGCTTGGACGGGACTTGAGAACCATGTCGCGCCAATAATCTTTCAGCGTGAAGGGATCCATAAATTTCACGCGAAACACTCACTCGTCTGCATGAAAACAAGCGGTGTGGACCTGATCAGAGCTCACACGAATTGTATCGACAATCCAATCGTGGATTTCTATAGACCCGGGCTGCACGTGTCGCGTTGTTTTATCGAAAGTAAAGCTCACAGTACCTTTTCGTGGAATACACGTGGAAACCATGATAGCCGTAGCGGCGTGGTCGACGCCGCTGCGAGTAGACGAACACAAAGAGACAGTAAGGCGAAGCGGAGGCGCTATGACTCACTCGGCAGACGGAACAACACTAACGAGGAAAAGTTCACATAAGCGACGCTGCGGCAAGTGAAATAAACAAGAACCTTCCTGCTCGGCGCTCGAAGCGGAACTGACTTTACCACTATGATTTGTTACAGGCAACTCCTTCGCAGAGATACATCAGTTACATAATACACGCGTAAAATTCTCTTGCGATTTTCTCGAATTGCCAGAGTACTGCACCTAACTACTTGAATAACGTTTTTTCTAATGGCCTACCAAAGGCATACAAAGTTTGGAATAAATCAGTGATCCCAACCTTGTGGCCACCCCCTGCGATTCAGCTCCCTCAGCATCGTCCTGTGCGACCGCAAGGCTCGCCTCATCAGTGGTCCAGCAGTAAGTCATTGCTCAACGTTCTCCTAGCTGCCTCTGTCTCCAATGTTAACGCTCTGAAACTTCGCTTTCCCTGTCAGGTCTGGAATCTCGCTGACCAGTGGCGGCAGATATTGCGAGTTCTGTCGAGTCAAATTTAAGCAAAGATGTTGAGTAATCGGGTTTCTGCCGCTTATTCGCCTCTGAGAAACCCGATTAATCAGCATGACAACACCTTGCCGGAAAAGTCTGAAGAATTACGTTAAGTAAAGATCTTAAACATTCCGGTACTCTTACAGATTTAGTGTTTAATCAGTAGAGTCGTGGGGTTAGGAGACAGGCAGAAAATGTCTTACACCACGGTGCAGTTTCGATATAGACTTATGAGACGCTCAGCACGTTGACAAAGACGAGAAATCGTGTGCTCTAGGGAAAATAACGGTAAGGACGAATCAGAATCCTGGATTCTGAAATTTAAACTCAATGATATATTGTAGCGTCGCTCTTGAGGTAACAGATATTCACACGCTAGCTTGCTAGGCTCTGCGGAGCGATACCTGGGTTAGAGATTTCTCATCTTTCGAAAGGGTTCTACAAACAATACTGTTTTTTCTCTTTTTTTCCAACGAATAGGCCGTCCAATGTCCCACCTGGACAGCATGGGCTGAAGGACGTGGATGCTGCTCTGGCTACAAATGGTTCAAATGATTCAAATGGCTCTGAGCACCATGAGACTTAACATCTGAGGTCATCAGTCCCCTAAAACTTAGAACTACTTAAACCTAACTAACCTAAGGACATCACACATATGCATGCCCGAGGCAGGATTCGAACCTGCGACCGTAGCAGTGGCGCGATTCCGGACTGAAGCGCCTAGAACCGCCCGGCCACCGCGGCTGGCTGCTCTGGCTACCTGAGCCTTCAACTTTGCCTAGGGGTTTTCCAAGTACAGGGTGTCTCAAAAAGACTATACAAATTTCGAATGCATATATTTATTAAACTTTAAGACGTACGAATACGGAACTTTACACTCATATTTACGAACATCTCAAATTCAGATTACTGATGTCAATACATCCTCCATCAGCGACACGATCAATATCACATCGATACACAAATTCCTGCCACATTCAGGCAAGCATGTCTTTCGTCACTGATGTTATGGCAGTACGGATCAGGTTCTTCAACTCTTCCAGGTTCTGTGGGAGTGCTGCTACGTAAACGTAGTCTTTCCCCATAGGAAGAAGTCAGAGAATGTCAAATCCGGTGACCGTGGAGCCCAGCTGAGACATGGTAAGTCGCCAGCTCCTTGACGACCAGTCCAACGGTTCGGTAGAGTTTCATTCAGACTCTTGGCGACACCAGTGAGGGGGTGACCCGTCTTGTTGAAAAATAAAGTTCTCTTTGTGCAGCCTCGGAAACAACCAGTTTTGTAACATAGCGAGATATCGCTGACCGTTAACCGTGTTTCCATCAAAGGAGAATGGGCCATAAACAGATAATCGGGATATCGCACAAAACACATCGACTTTGGGTGAATCTTGTACATCTTCAGTGGCTGCATGTGGGTTCTGTAGGCCCCAAATTCGAACATTGTGCATGTTTACCTGACCACTAACATGGAAAGTCGCTTCATCACTGAACCCGATACGTTGTGCGAAAGCGTTATCATTGTCAACAGCATCAAGAATCTCGTTACAAAGTACCACACGTTTGCGTTTGTCATCAGGACGCAGAGCTTGTAACAGCTGTAACTCGTACGGCTTCATAACCAACCGATGTCTCAAAACACGCCAAATTGTTGTTGCAGGCAGTTGAAACTCCTTACTGACACGACGAGTTGAAGGACTACGTTGGAAAGCAGTTTGAATTCGTGCAAGATTTTCTTCAGGAACAAGAGCGCGGCCAGGACTATTTCCTTAACATACACATCCTGTATCTAGAAACTGTCGATCCCATCTGCGAATATTCCACCCATTCGGAGGGTCAATTTGGTACCTCAACCTAAAACGTCTTTGCACTGTAATCACGGAATTGCAGTTAGCAAGCTCGAGAACACAAAATGATTTCTGCTGCGGAGTAGCCATTTCAAACATATGACGGTTACCAAGCAAAAAAGAAGACAACTGACACCTAGCGGCTATTAATATAAGCTAGACGATGTATTCGTTTCTCCAATAACCGAGCCGAGGCGCAGCCATCGATCTTTTTGAAACACCCTGTATATTGCCCTGGCTTTTAAGAAAAACATTTCTCTCTTCCCAACTAGCTCGAATGCTTCCAAATCTGCGTTTCTCCACCGAGATAAAAAAGAAAGATAAAGAAGGGAAAAGAGGGACAGCCACTGGAGGTACAGAATCTTGATGGCAATTATAACGTAGCATCCGAGATCGACTACTGAATCAAGGGAATGAGCACAAGATATTCCGAAATATTTTGTGTGATGGATTCAGAGAAACCTGGCCACGTAACAGTCTGTTTACCCGACTTATCAGTAGCTGTGTTCCGTTGACGCCAGCCCAAATGTCACGGACGTACTGATCTCCAAATCTCTGAACATGGTACTAAATTCACCAGTGTACTTTATTTTGACAGTGCACACCTTCCACATGTGCGTCTTTTCAGGGGTACCTTCAACCCTGACTTGATTTTTGTGGATGACAATGAGCGACCGCATCTAACAGTGCAGGCGGAGCAGCTCTTGGAACCTGAGGATATTTAGCGAATAAACTGGCTTGGCCATTACCGCTACATAAATCCCATCGAGCACGTGTGGAATGCTGTATTAGACGTGTTGCAGCACGTCGACGTGGACGAACGACCATCCAGCAGTTGTCAAACTACCTATCACAATAATTTCTTAGCAACATTGTGGCTAGTATGGGGGCATTTTTCAGAGCGAGCATTGCCATCCGTGGTGATAACACACCCTATAAAGAACTCTGCCCCAACCTTTGTAATGTCCAGGGGACCATCATAATTTGCAGTGACTTCAGTGAAATTATTGCCTGACAATAAAAGCGCCATTTCTTCCCCCTCACTGAGTATTTCTTTCACTTACCTTCTGTACTGTACTGTGCTTTAGCAGTTCTTTCTGTGTACAGGCCAAGTTTCATCCAGGCACAGTGCTGAGCGAAAACATTCTGACCACCTGCTTAATAGCTTGTTTGTCTGTATTTGGAACGAAATACATAACTGATTCTTCGTATAAGCGATCCGACAATTTGTTGGTGGGTATGTGGAAATATGTAGCATTAGATGTATGAGCACAGGTCACATAATTCACTTAATTAACGAACCGCTAATTTGCGTACGGGTGATGACCCTGATAGCGACCCAGACGGGTTTCGTGGGATTTACATCAGTCGAATCTGGTCGCCGTGACATCAAGGTGAGTTCACTATAATGCACCTCAAATGACTGTAGTACGGTTCCGGCTCCGACATACGGACAAATATTTTACTGAAAGCTGACGTCGCCGTCGGGGAAGACGTCAAGCATGGAGGGATGCAGGTGGTTCACAGCTGTGTCTTCGATTACGACCACAAGTGTAGCGAGAATGAAACGCCCTATCACAAAGATTTCTTACCTACTTTGTGTCCAATATGGATTTTTTTTCATCTACATCTACATCTGCATCCATACTCCGCAAGCCACCTGACGGTGTGTGGCGGAGGGTACCTTGAGTACCTCTATCGGTTCTCCCTTCTATTCCAGTCTCGTATTGTTCGTGGAAAGAAGGATTGTCGGTATGCCTCTGTGTGGGCTCTAATCTCTCTGATTTTATCCTCATGGTCTCTTCGCGAGATATACGTAGGAGGGAGCAATATACTGCTTGACTCGTCGGTGAAGGTATGTTCTCGAAACTTCAACAAAAGCCAGTACCGAGCTACGGAGCGTCTCTCCTGCAGAGTCTTCCACTGGAGTTTATCTATCATCTCTGTAACGCTTTCGCGATTACTAAATGATCCTGTAACGAAGCGCGCTGCTCTCCGTTGGATCTTCTCTATCTCTTCTATCAACCCTATCTGGTACGGATCCCACACTGCTGAGCAGTATTCAAGCAGTGGGCGAACAAGCGTACTGTAACCTACTTCCTTTGTTTTCGGATTGCATTTCCTAGGATTCTTCCAATGAATCTAAGTCTGGCATCTGCTTTACCGACGATCAACTTTATATGATCATTCCATTTTAAATCACTCCTACTGCTTACTCCCAGATAATTTATGGAATTAACTGCTTCCAGTTGCTGACCTGCTATATATAAGGAATCTTTCTTTCTATGTATTCGCAGCACATTACACTTGTCTACATTGAGATTCAATTGCCATTCCCTGCACCATGCGTCGAATCGCTGCAGATCCCCCTGCATTTCAGTACAAAAGGTACGAAAGAGAATATGTTGCTTCCGCGGTGATCGTACACTCTATTAAGAACCATGCCCAGCCTTTTGTAATGGTCAGAGGACCATCATAATTCGCGGTAATGGAAATGGAAATGCCATGTGGCTAGGGCCTCCCGTCGGGTAGACCTTTCGCCTGGTGCAAGTCTTTCGAGTTGACGCCAATTCGGCGACTTGCGCGTCGATTGGGACGAAATGATGATGATTAGGACAACACAACACCCAGTTGCTGAGCGGAGAAAATCTCGGACCCAGCCGGGAATCTAACCCGTGCCGTTAGGTATGACATTCCGTCGCGCTGTCCACTCAGCTACCAGGGGAGGACGTATTTCACGGTGACTTCAGTGCAATCATTGCCTTTGAATAAAAGCGCCATTCTGTTCGTTTCACAGTGTATTTCTTTCACTTACCTCTTGTACTGTGCTGTGCTGTACTTTTGCAGTTCTTTCTCTGTAGGGGCCTACTTACATCAAGGTTTATTACTTGCTAGTGACACATCATGTGAAAGTTACTATCGTTTTTAAGTTCAGCACAGCAATGTATGAGAAATTATTAACATGTTCACCACTGATCTTGACATCGAATACTCTCGCATTCTTTCTTCTTGTTATGGTCGTTATCTTACAGGTGTTCATATTTAAAGAGCTCTGTCATTCTCTGCTTGAAGTGGAAATTTTGTCCAAGTCCTCCTGCGTTGCTTTACGATCGCCCCAGGACGGCGTTTCTCTGCACACAACGACATCGTCAGCGAACAATCTTGTAGTGCTGTTGCTTATGTCTGACAAATTGTTTACGTGTACTAACAGCATTAGCGATTTGGCTTCAAAAAGCGCACTCGATGTCACTTTCGTTGCTGCAGAACACGCACCAATCGATATACCGTGTTTGGTGCTATTAGTCAAATGTTCACCGAGCCACTCACATATTCACGGAGATACTCCATGCGAAAGTGTTTTGGGTAGTTGTCGACGATTGTACAATACCGAACGCCTCTGAGAAACCTACGAAGTCAGACTCCACCCATTCACCTTCATCCATTAATTGGAAGTTTCCGTGTATGAATAAAGCAAGTCGCATTTAATATGATCCGTTTTTCCTGAATTCGCGACTATTCTTTGTGAAAAGCTTCTTTTTCTCCAGGCTGTGCGATCTTGCAAAGGAGGGGACATCAGAGACACTGGTGTCCGCAAGTGGAACGGAGGAAGGGGTGAGAAGCACGAGAGGATACTCCTCCCCTCCTTCTATCTGGAATACTGAGTATTTATTCATTAAAAATTTTACGTACAGCAAATAATGAGTGGAAAACAACCAAGTCTCTGAGATATAATAAGTTCTTGGTGTCACCTATAAAATTTAGTTCTTGTGTATTGACTTGTTTTGAAACTGAACAACGCATTTATATTAAAAAACTTGCAATTTTAGAGTGTGGCCACGTCCTGAAAAAAATTTTGCGAACGGCCATGGTCAGTGCTATCCACCTGTAATTCTCTGTACAGCGTTTGGTATCCTTTTTTTGAACAGGTGTGACCTGTATCCTTTCCCGTTACGTGAGGCTATACATTCCGCAAGAGTTCCCTAGAAAAAGCCCTAATTCGGTAGCGTATTCAGTGTAAAATCTAACTAGAGCCTATAATGGTCTGGCACTTTGTTCATTTCAAGTAGCATTAACTGCTTCTTAATACTGAGCATGCTGTTAGCATGAGCGCTCATTTGTGAGTCTGAGCGATGTGTAAACGTTGGTACGGTGGTATCCTAACGGGTAAATTGCTTGACAAAAAAAAAAAGATCGGATATCAATGTAACTGCCTACGAGTGCACACATTTGCTAGATATGTGAATGATGAGAGCTGCAATTCTCTGTGACAGGTAAACACAAGCCAGTGTGCACTGATGTTTCCAGAATGAGATTTTCACTCTGCAGCGGAGTGTGCGCTGATATGAAACTTCCTGGAAGATCAAAACTGTGTGCCCGACCGAGACTCGAACTCGGGACCTTTTCCCTTCGTGGGCAAGTGCTCTACCATCTGAGCTACCGAAGCACGACTCACGCCCGCTCCTCACAGCCTTACTTCTGCCAGTATCTCGCCTCCTACCTTCCAAACTTTACAGAAGCTCTCCTGCGAACCTTGCAGAACTAGCACTCCTGAAAGAAAGGATACTGCGGAGACATGGCTTCGCCACAGCCTGGGGGATGTTTCCAGAATGAGATTTTCACTCTGCCAGGAAGTTTCATATCAGCGCACACTACGCTGCAGAGTGAAAATCTCATTCTGGAAACATCCCCTAGGCTGTGGTTAAGCCATGTCTCCGCAGTATCCTTTCCTTCAGGAGTGCTAGTTCTGCAAGGTTCGCAGGAGCTTCTGTAAAGTTTGGAAGGTAGGAGACAAGATACTGGCAGAAGTTAGGCTGTGAGGACAGGGCGTGAGTCGCGCTTCGGTAGCTCAGATGGTAGAGCACTTGCCCGCGAAAGTCAAAGGTCCCGAGTTCGAGTCTCGGTCGGGCACACAGTTTTAATCTGCCAGGAAGTTTCGCATTGATGTTGTTCGTGTTTGATGTTATTACCAGGATTAGTAGAATATATGAAAGGGGTGAGCTGACTCAGGTGTTGAGTGATCCTTGTGGAGCATACGGAAATGCCTCGTACTCGTACGAGAGATTGTTATCGTCGTCTGACTATGTTTGGATGAGGACTCAGTGTGGATCTACATTTGGCCCGTCTGTCAGATATTAAGATTTATGGGGCATCAGGATCTCACTGCAGCCCGATATTGGGCCTAGGGTTGTTGATAAAATATCGATATGACGCTGCATTTTCCAGGAAATACATATATATTAAATCGCTGATACTTTTCTCGCCGATATGTGGATATCGAAAGGAATATAGAGTGCTATTATTTTTATTTCACATTATATTTTTTCGCAATTTGCCGGTAAATAGTTTTTTTTTTAAATTGTAGTAGAACATAATTTTACTTTCACTGTGTGAAGAGAGGTCTTACTACTTTTGGAACTTTCATCACGTCCAGTCTCTCTCTCTTTGACTGTGTGAAGCAAGTAAACATGGTACAAAGAAGCAGTCCGATTGCACTGGAGGGTAGCGGTGTGAATGAAATACAAGATTGCCGGTGTGAAGAAATAGCACACCAATTGCGTTAAATTGTTTTTAACGCAGCTAGTGTGCTATTTCTTCACATTGTCATTCTTCAGAAACAGTTGGTGAAACTGAAGACAAAAAATCTAAATCACAAATGGGTCTTTGCCGTAGACGGAGACGTGTGAGTGGAAATGCGGTCGTAGTTGGCGCTGCCAACCGAAACTGGAACGTTTAATTTCACCACGCGATTTTGACACTTCGACTGCTAGTTCACTGGCGTTGGCAGAAATGAAAAAAACAGGTAAGTCGACACGAAGTTTTCCAAACAAATCCTATATGTGACGAAACCGAACGACAGACCTTTTATTGTGCCACTTACATGCAGTTACCATTGTTACCAAAGTGGTTATCACCAAGCGTGTAGCCCGCATCTCGTGGTCGTGCGGTAGCGTTCTCCCTTCCCACGCCCGGGTTCCCTGGTTCGATTCCCGGCGGGGTCAGGGATTTTCTCTGCCTCGTGATGGCTGGGTGTTGTGTGCTGTCCTTAGGTTAGTTAGGTTTAAGTAGTTCTAAGTTCTAGGGGACTGATGACCATAGATGTTAAGTCCCATAGTGCTCAGAGCCATTTGAACCATTTGAACCAAGCGTGTATGTGGATCGCTTTTCTTTCAATTCTTGCTCTGAGGGGGATAAGCAGACTGCTAGCTTGTTGATGTACAGACTATCTAATAATAAATCAATACGGAAATATATAGCCCCAAAACCGACAATATATTTACAATGTGCAGCCGATATTTTTTTGTCATTTTTTGGACGGAACATAGATATTTTATCCGTCGACATATCGATAGTTTTGTCGATATATCGAGAACCAATAATCATAGTTTTTAAATATCTTTATATCGGATACCCGATATTTTTTAAAATATCAGCAGTCCTAATTTGAGTCCATAGGAATGTGAGGCCAGGTACACTGGTCGTCAAGATTCCGATCGACCATGTCTGACCACCAATGGGCACGATCCCAGTTTTGTGCCCCAAGCACTTCGTATCTCATTCACACATGCACCTGATGTCCGGGAAGACGTAATTGGCTCGCTCCAACAGCATCTATCGTGCCACACCCTTGGTCAGAGACTAACAGCAGCCAGATTAGGAAATTACCGTCCGTGCGTAGGCTGCGATCATCACGACGATGCAAACGGCTGAGTCTGGAGTAGTGCCGCGATCGGAAAGCACGGCCTGTTGGTCATTGGCATCGCGTCATGTTGAGAGATGAATCGCCTTTCTGCACTGCCCCTCATGGCTACCGTTGGCGAGTATGGCGACTTCTGGCAAAGAGTGGAGAGGACAACAGTTTTATTCCTGGTGCCATGGTGTGGGATGCCATAACACATAGTTTGAGACCATGGCTGCTGGTGATTGAGGGAACTCCGACGTCACAAAATTACGTCACAAACATCCTGAACCTACGGTGTGATACCGCTCATGAAACACTATCGCAGTGTCATATCAACAGAACAATGTTCATCCTTCATGGCTTGTTTCTGTACGTATTGTCTGCTTGATGTTGATGTACTCCTGTGGGTCATCAAGATTTCTTGATATGTTCCCCACAGAACACGTGTGGCACCAGCTCGGATGTTAAGTACGTTCCAGAGCCAGTAACCAGTATCCAGGATATCAACACTTGTGGGCCAACTTGCCTCAGGAGGTGACACCCTTCCCAACCGAAGCAATGCATGCATCCAGGTCACACGGGGTACAACGTCAATCTGGTAGGTAGACTCATACTCCCAAGTGTGTTGGTAAATTTTACTCGATTTTGCAATAACTAAAATAACATCACATATCCTCTCAATCCGTGAAGTTTCATTTCGTTTCCTCCTCCCGTTCTCGGAGTTTCGCTTATTTGTCAGACAGCATACGGTGTGGTAAGGGACCTATGTGATAATGGGCCAGTCTTCCAGTTTGAGTGACACGGCGTTTTTATTTTGAGCATTTATCTAAATTAATGAGCCGTAGTGGTCTAGCGGGCTTCCAGCTTCAGGGTTGGACGTTTTCTGAAAGGACCGCCACTGTTCGCACTAACGCTGATGATGTGTGGGTTTTACTCCTTGGACCTGCATAGATATTTCTGATGAAGGTGATCATTGATGACTGCTGCCGTGTCTCCGTAGCGCGACTTAATTAGGGCAAATGTAAATTCCTTAATTTACGTGGTTTCGATGGAGCAGTAATCTCGTGGGCCACTCCTGTGAATCGATAAACGTTATTTTGATCGTTCGCTCCAAATGGCGACTCTCAAGACTCCGCGGGGGTAGGGGAGGGGGGCAATAATGGAACTCTCTTATTCTTCTTCATAAAGTACGAATTTTGGATGCGTATGTGTTGTGCAAGACATACTACATACCACCCCTCTTTTTCCCACCATGCTAGCGGAGAAACTGAAGCAGCTGTGCTGTCGGTTTTTATGCAGGTTTCATCTCTTCACGTTACGATACGTGACTGTAACGAAGCCACGCAACCTCGGCAGATTGGGCCTTTCTGACGTTAACAGGAATGTGTCTGTCTTCGGCGCACAATGTTGACGATTACTCACGAATTAAATACTTTTACGTCTCGGCTGTTCACCTTATAGCGTCCAGCTAGTCTCGATCCCGCTGTTGAATTTTAAACTGAGATGCATTCGAGAGTTCTACCTAGCCGTGAGCTATTTGGGGGCTGACATTTTGCAGTGGCCGGTGTTCACGACCAAGTTTTTGTTGACCCGCTGGGAAGGGATTCCCTACCCGAGTCACGTTGAACAATTATCACCGCGGATATCCTGAAAAAAACTGTGTGTACCGACATCATCCTCCCAGTTCCGTCAAAGACAGCAGTCTCCTCCTGGTACAGGATGGCCAACAATTTGATTTCTACCCATGAGCATCTGTATGTGTGACAATAAATGCTGTAGGTGTGTGTCCCTAGATACGTTGCATCAACGGTTTACTTGTCGTGCTCCCCTAGCAAACTAAACTGGTGCTGGCTTTCCTCACGCGATCTGCTGAAGCTGTAAGTCCACTGATATAATTCTGCTCTCGGCTACTTCTTTTTTTCCGAGGACAAAGACTAGTGCGATCATATGGTTGGTTGGTCACTTGGTACGTTTTACCGTTGCTGGTGAAGGAGATGATGACCATTTGGCTTTCCGCCAGTTTATGTCTACGGCTTACTAGTCCTGCTTGCAACTGCCCTCATTTCGAGAACTCTTTGTGAATATGCTGAATCTTACCATTCAAAGACAGGACGTTGGATAGTTCCGGTAGCAGCTGCTGCCCTCATTGCGCGTTAGTTTGTTTGTTTTCTCGCCTCTATTCTTCCTTGTATTCCTCCTTCTGCGCAGTTTTTTTTTTTATTGACAGGACAGGCCTCGAAATTCGACCGCTGCCCAGCTTGTCTCCATCAGCCGGAAGCTGACTATGATCTGACCATAACTGACTTATTTTCGTAAAATGTATTTCCTGTTTCTATGAATATTCAGATTATTCTTTTGTGCCTTTTTCTCATTAATTCTATTTTCATATATGTGAACAGTGTCATATTCATGTTTTTGATCTTTATTTGAGCGTAAGTTAACTGTACACACAGACTACTCAATAAATTACTGTTATGGAAAAAAAGTGGCTAGAGCAGTAGACTTCGCCGCTCGTGAAGTCGGGTTAAATGACAGGCGCGGGCGGGAATTTGTCTTCGTTCCAGTCCCTCGAGGACGGTTCCAGGTCCACTCAAACTACTGTCAGAAAGAGTAACACTGATATTTTTCGGAGGAAAAGGCGGCCGGGGCCGGGGATCCACCACCCTTGCCCTTCCTAATGCCGCGGCTGATGGAACAGTTGCGGTCTACTTGCATCTAGGCTATTGGTCCGGTCACGGGCTTGCGGCACAGGCCTTATTCCCACTTTACCTTTTTACAGTACTGGCCATTAAAATTGCTACACCACGAAGATGACGTGCTACAGACGCGAAATTTAACCGACAGGAAGAAGATACTCTGATATGCAATTGGTTAGCTTTTCAGAGCATTCACACAAGGTTGGCGTCGGTGGCGACACCTACAACGTGCTGACATAAGGGTAGTTTCCAACCGATTTCTCATACACAAACAGCAGTTGACCGGCGTTGCCTGGTGAAACGTTGTTGTGATGCCTCGTGTAAGGAGGAGAAATGCGTACCATCACGTTTCCGACTTTGATGAAGGTCGGATTGTAGCCTGTCGCGATTGCGGTTTACCGTATCGCGACATTGCTGCTCGCGTTGGTCGAGATCCGATGACTGTCAGCAGAGTATGGAGTCGGTGGGTTCAGGAGGGTAATACGGAACGCCATGCTGGATCCCAACCGCCTCGTTTCACTAGCAGTCGGATGACAGGTATCTTATCTGCATGACAGTAACCGATCGTGCAGCCACGTCTTGATCCCTGAGTCAACAGATGAGGACGTTTGCAAGACAACAAACATCTGCACGAACAGTTTGCAGCAGCATGGACTGTCAGCTCGGAGACCACGGCTGCGGTTACCCTTGACGCTTCATCACAGCCAGGAGCGCCTGCGATGGTGCACTCAACGACGAACCTGGGTGCACGAATGGCAACATGTCATTTTTTCGGATGAATCTGGGTTCTGTTTACAGCATCGTGATAGTCGCATCTGTGTTTGGCGACATCGCGGTGAACGCACATTGGAAGCGTGTATTCGTCATCACCATACTGGCGTATCGCCCAGCGTGATGGTATGCGGTGACATTGGTTACACGTCTCGGTCACCTCTTGTTCGCATTGACGGCACTTTGAACAGTGGACGTTAAATTTCAGATGTGTTACGACCCGTGGCTCTACCATTCATTCGATCCCTGCGAAACCCTACGTTTCAGCAGGATAATGCACGACCGCGTGTTGCAGGTCCTGTACGGTCCTTTCTGGATACAGAAAATGTCCGACTGCTGCCCTAGCCAGCACATTCACCAGACCTCTCACCAATTGATAAACGTTGAAGCTGCATGGGCAGCTGTACCTATACACGCCATCCAAGATCTGTTTGACTCAATGCCCAGGCGTATCAAGGCCGTTATTACGACCAGAGGTGGTTGTTCTGGGTACTGATTTTTCAGGATCTAAGCACCCAAATTGTTTGAAAATGTAATCACATGTCAGTTCTAGCATGATATATTTGTCCCATGAATACCCGTTTATCATCTGCATTTCTTCTTGGTCTAGCAATTTTAATGGCCAGTAGTGTATTATTTAAACAGTGCAGTCGAATGCGATACATTATTGTGCTGGTAACAAGTTATCAACGAATCGGTGTTTTAAGAGATTTCAGACGCATGTCTTGGGTAGTGCTGCTAGACAGCGGTAATTAACTTTCTAAGACTTCACTCGTTCTGTGTACTCTTACAGCTGCTCCATTTCCACCACGTAAATTCCGGATATTACTGGGTTGATAAACAGCGGTTAGTGGGACGATGTCTTCAAGTGGAGAAGCTAATGCGGCAGCTGGGCCAGCTAATACGGCAGAGCAGAAGCTGCGGCGCACCCTAACGTGTTCCGCTATAAGAGCACCCCGAGATAATCCCAGTGACTAATCTACCGGAGGCAGACTAATCTGCGGGACGGTCAAGCGGGCAACTTTTAGCTACCACATTACTCTCGCGCACCTGCCCATTACTTCTGCGGACTAATCTAGCAAATGACTACCATTAATATGCCATCTTCCCCGTTCGCTGTATTTATTTCTAGCTTTGTCGGTACGAGGTGCAAAGAGACGTTTTTCTAATTGCTTAGACAGGCAGTTATCCTCCTGTCAGAATGTCTAGACAAGACCTCACTTTCTACGTAAATCGTTTCCAATGTCGAGTCTCTGAATTCATGCAACTAGTTCAGCTAGCTTTCTTTTCTTTTTTTTTTTTTTTTTTGACTCATCAGTCTTCTGACTGGTTTGTTTGATGCGGCCCGCCACGTGTTCCTCGCCTGTACCAACCTTTTCACCTTAGAGTAGCACTTACAAACTGCGTTCTCAATTATTTGCTGTACGTATGCAGTCTCTGTCTTCCTCTACAGCTTTTACCCTCTACAACTCCATTTAGTACCATGCAAGTTATTCTCTAATGTCTTAACAGATGTGCTGTCATCCTGTCCCTTCTGCTGGTCAGTGTTTCCCATATGTTCCTTTCCTTGGCGATCCTGCGGGGAACCTCCTCATTCCTTACTTTACCAGTCCAACTAATTTTCAACATTCTGCTGTAGCACCACTTCTCAAGGGCTTCTCTTCCGGTTTTCCCCCAGTCCAGGACTCACTACCATAAAAGCTGTGCTCCAAACGTACATTCTGAGAAATTTCTTCCTCATATTAAGACCAATGTTTAATACTTGGCCAGGAACGCCCTTTTTGCCAGTAGTAGTCTGCTTTCAATGTCCTCCTTGCGCTTGTCGTCATGGGTCATTTTGTTGCTTACAAGGGAACCTCCCCATCGCACCCCCCTCAGGTTTAGTTATAAGTTGGCACAGTGGATAGGTCTTGAAAAACTGAACACAGATCAATCGAGAAAACAGGAAGAAGTTGCGTGGAACTATGAAAAAAGTAAGCAAAATATACAAACTGAGTAGTCCACGTGCAAGATAGGCAACATCAAGGATAGCATGAGCTCAGGAGCGCCGTGGTCCTGTGGTTAGCGTGAGCAACTGAGGAACGACAGGTCCTCGGTTTAAGTCTTCCCTCGAGTGAAAAGTTTACTTTTTTTATTTTCGCGAAGTTATGATCTGTCCGTTCGTTCATTGACGTCTCTGTTCACTGTAATAAGTTTAGTGTCTGTTTTGTGACCGCAACGCAAAACCGTGCGATTAGTAGACAAAAGGACGTGCCTCTCCAATGGGAACCGAAAACATTTGATCGCAAGGTCATAGGTCAACCGATTCCTCCACAGGAAACCACGTCTGATGTATTCTATACGACACTGGTGACGGCATGTGCGTCACATGACAGGAATATATTGTCGACCCACCTAACTTGTGCACTTGGCGAATGGGTAAAAATATTCTTCTACCTTGCCCGATTTAGGTTTTCTTGTGGATGTGATAATCACTCCCAAAAAAGTGATGAAAACATAAGAGTTTGTGACGTAAACTGCAACAAATGAATGCAACAGTTTCACAGTCGCACAGTTTTCCCTGTGCTCTGTCAAAACATATGTTTTTAACGTTTTCAAATTTTTCCGTGTGTAGACTGTCAAATCCTGCATATGTCCAAGCAAATCTGAACATGCCCTGCAATTTTGGAGAGCGAAGTTGATAACGTTTGAGTGCCTGAACTTTGGTAATTGTCTGAAAATAAAAAATTAAACTTTTCACTCGAGGGAAGAATTAAACCAAGGACCTCTCTTTCCTCAGTTGCTTACGCTAACCACGGGACAACGGCGTTCCTGAGCTGACCCTATCCTTGATGTTGCCTATCTTGCGCATGGACTACTCAGTTTGTTTATTTTGCTTATATTTTTCTTAGTTCCACACAACTTCTTCCTGTTTTCTCGATTGATCTGTGATCAGTTTTTCAATGCCTATCCACTCTGCCAACTTATAACTAAATCTGAGGGGGGTGCGATGGGGAGGTTCCCTTGTTAGGTAGCAGAATTTTTTAACTTCATCTGCCTTCCGATCCCCAGTTCTGATCTTTGTTCGATTTACTATCAATATTCCGCACTCCATATGTTCTCATTAAACTGTTTATTCCATTCGGCAGATTTTGCAATTCTTCTTCTTGGTCTTCCAGTCTTATTATTTCCTCTTGGTTCTTTTCTATGTTATATATTTCCCGTCTCATTCTATAGCTTACCCCTATTTTTCTTAGAATTTCGATCATCTTGCTCCATTTTACATTTTCGAATGCTTTTTCCAGTTCGACAAATCCAACGAACGTGTCTTGATTTTTCCTTAGTCTTGCGTTCATTAACATCCACAGGGACAGAATTGACCCTCTGGAGCCTTTACCTTTCCTAAAACCACACTGATAGTCATCGAATAGACCCTAAATTGTCTCTTACATTCGTCTATTATTCTCGTCAGCAACTTGGATGCAAGAGCTGTTAATCTGACTGTTCCATGATCCTCGCACTTGTCGTCTCTTGAAACTTTCGGAATTGTGTGGATGATGATTCCCCAAGTCTGACGGTATTTCGCCAGTTTCATACACTCTACACACTAACATGGAAATCTGAGGATCATCTTCATGAAAAGCACTGTAGCTTTTCTCTTTATCTAAAAGAGAAATTATGCCTAAGGGGATGATAAGTAGAACGTGAAATAAAACTATCCAGTATACAGGGTGGTCGGAAATTCCCGTTACAGACTTCTAGGACTTGTAGAGGGGAGTGAGTACTTCGTATTTTGAATAGGAAAATTGTCCGGAAACGTCATCCAACGAGACTACAGAGCATCAAAGTTATAGGCGCGAGCATCTGTAAATGTACGTATACACGGGGTGATTCTGTGATGATGTTACAGACTTTCTAGGATGATGGAGAACGATAAATGTATTAATATGAAGTAAGGCTCTCTGTACCGGAAACGAACGAGTCGAAAATTATAAACGAAAACCGTTCTGATACCTCTGACAGCTTAATACATGTACTGGTTCTTGTGTTGCGAAGAGTGTGGGGTTGGTAACTTTCAATGGTGTTTGAATTCCAGACTGACCCTCGGGAACTTCTGAGCGCCGTTGGGTGTACTGCCTTTTCTTATTTGTTCTTGTTGTTTGTATCTGTATGGCTTCTGGCCGATTTTTAAATTAAGGTTGTTTTGCCCTTAAGGGGCCTTCAACCTGATTTAAAGAACTGTTTTAAAGTAAGGCCTTGGACCTTTAAAAAATTATTTTGGTTTGAATCTTAAGTGATGGGCATTCAGCCGATTTTTAAATTAAAGTTGTTTTTCTCTTAAGGTGTCAGATTGTTTGGGTCTGCAGCCTAATTAAAGAACTGTTTTAAGATAAGGCCTTCTGCCTTTTAAATTTCTGATTTTGGTTTGAGTCTTAATTTATTGGCTTTCAGCCGATTTTAAATTACAGTGGTCTTGTCCGTAAGGTATGAGACTGTATGACGCATTCAGTCGGTAAATTAATGCTGTGTTTTTTTTTTTCTTTAATTTCTTGGCTCTTGTAATGTTTGGTCAAATAAATAAAGTTGTATGTTCGAGTGTAACTGACAGCCGCTTATTTTGGTCCCTTTCCACAATTTAAACTACCTGTCCTGTCCTGTGGGTTTAGCAGGGCGCCTTATAATGTACAACTCATTTATTGCAGCAAGGACATACAGCATGGCAGTTAGAGTTTTGGAACACATTGTTCTTTTTGCAAAAGCATTTAAGCTACCAGTCGCATTTGAAGAATCCCTGGACGCTGCAGTCAGGCATCATTCATTATTGCATTGGTTCCTACCCTTTCTTAGACAATTGCCTCTGAGTTCAGTCAGACATTCGTCATATCCCCCCGCCACCCACTCCCACCCCTCCAAGGTCTGTTAGGTTCCCCCCCCCCCCCTCCTCCGTCCCACACATTATCAGCAACTTTAGCATCTAACTGAACCGTAGAATGAAAGACTTTTCTTGGAAGACTGGTTTTTGTTAATGAAGAATTAGCTAAAAATGTACTAACTTAAGGAAAACGCATAAAACAGCAGCAGAACTCCTCTACAACTACAATTTTAGAACTTCTTTAAACCGAAAGTCGATTATAACGATATCTTTAGGGAATCAAAAAGAGTCTAAAATGAAATGAGTGCCTCACCCTGTATGTGCGATTCGAGGAAGCGAGACTAACCCAAGAATTCGGAGACGGGCGTTTCGAAAATCCCTGGCTCCTTATTTAACAGCAGGAACTATGAGGATCCGACAGGACTGACATGAAACCTCTGTCTCCGACAAAAGAAATGCTCCATGACCAGCACTGATGTAAACGGCGACAGGCAAAGAAAGGAGAAACAGTAAGCAGAAGTATAAATGCAGACGAAAACGAGGCTGGTACATGATGAAGAACACATATCGCAGAAAACCGATTCATTGATGCTAGCAGCAAGAAAATTCTCTGTACACACTGCGTAATGCGCTCTAAAGGGTGATAGTATCTTTGGGATGAATTTCTTAAACACCATGACAATGTGTACAGATAAAGTTTTTGCACCCATCTTGAACGTGTTTTAACGCTATCTCGACTAAACGACGAGATAGGCCCTCCACCCCCCCCCCCCCCATCCCCACCCCCGCTCCCTCAAATACACACCAACCGGTGGGGCGCAACAACTGTCTGGGAAGAAAAGAAAGAAAAGTGGTTTAAGAATGAACTGGGAAAGGTACAATAGTTCTTGCACCCCAGCAGCTTGCGTAGTCCGCCTACGACGAGAAGCCATTTCCTCGGCTCACGACTGCTACAACATTCTGTTGTTACAGAGTTATATCATCCAAGTAGTCTGACACAGAAACGACTGCCACCGAATAGACATCTGTAAATAAAATGACTCACGTATTAATAATGCCTTTGGGTTCACACTGTTACCGCCTACACAGATCCTTCCAGTGTCGCCAACTCTCCAAAACGAAATAAGCTAAATGTGTAAAAAAAAAAAATCTGAAGTAAAACAAGGTGTATAATTGTGTAATTTTATTTTTGAAATAATTATACTCTGTAAGGTATTTAATAGGAAGAGGTATTTATATTAAAATGTGATAAGGTGGATATTGTCACGTAAGTCCATGGTTGTGAAGGACAATTCGGTCAGATAACACTGATATTGTTTTGATGAAATTTTGTTTTCTTTGGAGTCAAACTGATTTACTCACATTTAATCGTATCAGGTACGTAATTCAATTGAAAACAATTTCATGAAACAACTGTTCCACAAAATTTTGCACCAGGTTTTAAATGCATGTACGAAGTTTCACTTAAATAGCTTTAATAGCGGAGAGAAAATGTATAGATATTCAAAAATTAGAGCTACTGGAATGAAGAAAAGAATGGAAGTTTAAAGGAATGCCTTGTGCATCTCGTTAAATAAATGATTTCTTTATGCAAAAAGAATGAAAATTTGGAGGCACGCCTTGTGAATTTCGTTAGAGAAATGATTTCTGGATGCACTTGTACTTCAAATGTTAGACCTAACAATTTGAGAATTCATTTCTGTGATGCACATATAGCACTGCCGATTTTCGAAACCTTGATATTTTGACACAAAAATGTATTTAAGTAGGGATCTTCATGGCAGCTTCTTTTGCGTAGCTTTCTTTTTCTCACAGTAAGAACACGAATAATGTTTCTGCTAGGTACTTATAGGAAGAACTTAACAAAATTTGCACTGTAGCATTATAGTTAAGAGCCTAATGCGTAGTATACAAGTTTGGTGTTCCTCTCCTCACTTCAGTTCAAATGGTTCAAATGGCTCTGAGCACTATGGGCTTAACATCTGTGGTCATCAGTCCCCTAGAACTTAGAACTACTTAAACCTAACTAACCTTAGGACATCAGACACATCCATGCCCGAGGTAGGATTCGAACCTGCGACCGTAGCACCAGTTTAGTTGCTAGCAGATTGTTTACTGCAACAGTGAAGCGTATGACTTCTGATTCATTTGGTATAAATCAAACGCTACTTTGCTCAGAAAAGCTTCCTTCACGACTGTGAAGTTGCGGTACTTTGCCGCAACAGCGTTTCCAGTAGCGTTCTCAACTGCATACACTTACGCTGACGAGCTCGGCTACTCACAACATAACAGCTTTTGTTTTCTTTGTTGTGCTTTATAATTCAGTAATACATTTCCATGGAATATTCAAGCATGTTCGAAGTCTTAGTTCAGTGCAAGTAATTTTCCTTGAATGGACAAGAAAAATATGTAGAACAGAAGACAAATTGTTGTGAAAAAGCCATACTTCAGATACCGACCACATTACTCTTTTGTCATCTAAAAGGTATTTAAGTAAGCCAGAATTAGCTCTTAAAAGCTGGTTTGGTTATATTGGATCGCTCAGGTTCAACAAAGGAATTTTTCACGCTAATTCGTTACAGTATTGGACGAGCGATGTGATGATGTCGAATTAAATTTTCTGTTTGACCGAAGCCTTCACATTATTTTTCCGATTCCTGCCAGCTGAGAGGTGGAGCGATACATATACGTTGGAGGAGGCAGTTAGCAGAAAGAGTGGAGGGAGCTATAATTTACTTGCCACGCCAGCCACAGATGAGACAAATTGTCGGAAAGAAGCCTATTCCTTGGAATAGGTGGGGTAGAAGATTTTACTTTTTTAACTCGTTCAAATGTTTGGAAAGACTGGAAAAGCCAAGTTTTGCCAAGACAATCTTTGTTGGCTAAACTTCATCTAATCAAGGAACTTAGAAAGATTCGAACTTTTTCCACTTTCTTAAAAATCTCAGTTTCTTGTGTTTCTATGCCGTTTGTGTCTACTCCCGTTTTGAAAACAGCACAAAATTCTCTACATATTTGATTACTACAAGTTTTTTTCCGTGTAATACCAAGCGCTATATATAGTTTGTCAGAAATAACGAATTTTGAAACGTCATACAAAATTACAAAATATCAAGTTTTGGAGTTCTTTTATTCCAGTTTCTGTTTATAAAGTAGAAATATATTGTATGTTAAGTTATACATTAAAATTGAATACAGCACCTTCTGGCATGACCATCATATATGGGGTCGCTGATATTGGATTCAGTACCTGCTTACACACTCTGTTCAGATTGTGTGAAGTTTTTTGTGTGATATATAAGACTAACTAATTAAGTACATGTTTTGAATCACGTTACTTATCAGATGCTGACGTTATGATTACAACATCTGCCTTTTCAGGAACATATGTTCTACTTTTATTTCGTGGTTTGCTTATGCAAGTATACAGAATTTTTATATGAAGGAAGTAAATAAGGAGTTGATTTTATAGAAATTATTGGGGAAACAAACGTCGAAATCAACGAACTAGAGGAGGCTGCTTAATTGTTAGAAGAACAGGTCAATTTGGAACCCACTCGATCTACATACTCTGAATCTACTAGTTAAGGCTATTCGAGTAAAAGTCATAAGCTACTGAAATATCTCAAATGATCCAAAGGTTGAAGCACACGGTCAGAAGTATTGCGCATCCACAAGTGATAATAGGCTAATGAGTGTCAGTAAATGTTAATGCCTTTTTAAGTATAATAAAGCTACCTATGTTCCACTTTTATTGCGTGATTTCTTTATGCCTGTTTCAACTACTAATAGTTCAGTTTTCTCCTGCTGCTTATTAAATTTACATGTGATATAATGAGTAAATGATGAAGTTTTATAAATTTGTGTGAGTCAGGATTGAAATGCCCTGGAGCTTAACTTTGACTAGTGATGTACGATTCACAGTAGACGTATGTCCAGAGTCATCCGATTGCAAACAAGGTAACTGAATAGCGCAGAATGATATGTTCAGTTCCTATATATACTGTAATATATTAGGTAAGAAACATGAGTATTTATTTTGCCAATTTCACCTGTGACCAAATGAAAATCTTCCTTTTATTTTTACCTTATATAACACCTGTAGCCGCTGTGGCCGAGTGGTTCTAGGCGCTTCAGTCCGGAACCGCGCTGCTGCTAAGGTCGCAGGTTCGAAACCTGCCTTGGGCATGGATATGTGTGGTGTCCCTAGGTTAGTTAGTTTTACGTAGTTGTAAGTCTCGGGCACTGATGACCTCAGATGTTAAGTCCCAAGTGCTCTGAGGCATTTGAACCATTTTTTTTTTATGATACCGGGCAGTTTATGTGCGCTGGACGCATCTGCATTGCTTGTGTACAACTCGATTTAGTTAATGTCTCTATGTTAACGCCACTTCATACCTCTATAAGTGGCTATTGTTTTCGCCTACAGTAGTTTGAGCTTCGCAGTTGAAAGCTGTCAAGAGCGCAGCCAGGTGTCAGAAATCTCCTTCAGTTGTCTCGACTGTAGGAGTGTCTCACTTTTGACCATGCTTGTCAACAGTATGGTAAGTTTTGTGGCACTTGTAGAAAATCCAGAAGATGCAGCAACTGAAACCTCATGATCCGCAACGACGTTCGGAATTTACTTTTTGGGTTTTGAGACGGTTTGAAATTAGTGGCATGTGACAGAGCAATATTCTATGGAGTGACGAGGCACGTTTTACGGTACAAGGTGCAGTGAATACACAGTACTGCCGAATTTTGGGTACTGTTAAATAGCGCGTTGTGCACCAAGAGCCATCGCACTTGTCATACGTCACTGTGCGCTGTCGATTCACGAGCATGCGTTCTCTTTGAAGAGAATATACCCAGAGCGCCTGTCAGGTGTATTGTGACGTCAGCACCTTATCGAGACCTCCTTCTACATCATGTGATTCCTGCTTTGGAAGAACGTGACTGTGTGGAAACGACTGTTTTCATACAAGATGCGGAAATATCTCATGTCTCTCGCCCTATAAGATATCTGCTTAACACTCCCTTCCACGAACGTATTACTTCCACAGGTTTTCCGGATGCATCGCATGCAAGATCACCTGATCTGAATCCATGTGACATTTTGCTGCGAGATTATCCAAAAGGACGCGTTTACCTAGGTCACGTTCGTTCTCACCTGATCTGAAGGCCAGTATATAGGAACACGTTATTTATCTTGCACCGGAACTGCTGTGAGTAACTGTTGATCACGTCGTTTTAGAGATGTGGCATCTCGTCGACGTCTCTGAGCTCAAACTGAAATACTGTGGAAGCAGTAGTTAATACCAAATTCTGCATTATGCCTTTCTTATTATTTACTAATATTTACTAAGATGGTATCTGTTTTTTCGGACATGTCCGAAAAACAGATACTATCTTAGTAAATATGTAGTTAAGGCTCACCGGCAATTTGACCATCTTCTTCTTCTGTGCGAATGCACAAATAATGCCCGAACTCTTACAGGAATCGACAACACTCCGCGAGTAATGAGTACAATGGGCGGGGGCACTACAAATGTAGTGCAGGACAATACGTTAAGAATATGGGTTTCGCGGGAGGCGTGCCGGTGATAAATCCCTGCAGTCGCGCTATCCTCTGTGTCCTCGGTGGCTCAGATGGACGCCGGCACGGTAACTCAGCGTGTTCGGTCAGGGGGTTCGTTACCCTCTGTAGTAAAAAAAAACTGAGTAAATGTATTAGCGACGTATTGAAACGGGTGTCTTCCGACGTCCGGCCCAGCAGATAAAACGAACAAAATGAGATATTAAAAAAAAAGAAAAAAGATGGATAGAGCGTCTGCCATGTAAGCAGGAGATCCTGGGTTCGAGTCCCGGTCGGGGCACACACTTTCATCTGTCCCCGTTGACGTATGTCAACGCCTGTAAGCAGCTAAGGGTGTTCATTTCATTGTAATTCCTTTCTTATTAGGTTGACGTTTTCTCCCCACATCCCATTCCTAATTCGTTACATATGGAGATCTTCCTACACGTCTTTGTTGCATCCACAGCGCCAGATTTACACCTGGTGGCCAAAATAGGAACTTTTTTTCCAGAGTAAATCGATCAGTTTCGCCTTACAACAACTGAACGAATCTTAGTCATAACCGGGAGTTGGAAAATATTTTTAATTGACTTGTGGGATAATATGTACCAGGCAAAAATAGGACAGTCTAGTCGATGTATAAGTGGATTTGTCTATGTGTATTCGAAAAAAAGTCGGTGACTTCCAAAAATGGCTCTTAGCACTATGGGACTTAACTTCTGATGTCATCAGTCCCCTAGAACTTAGAACTACTTAAACATAACTAACCTAAGGACATCACACACATCCATGCCCGAAGCAGGATTCGAACCTGCGAACCGCTCGGCCACTCCGGCCGGCTCGTTGACTTGTTAAACACTTATTTCGGGGGATTCATGCCGGTGTTGACTGAAGGCAATGAAATCACGCGTTATAACTTTCTATGGACTCAGTCACTTTCTAATTTCAATCAGTGACAGGTAACTCCGATATTGCATTGCCTACGTTATTCCAAATAACGATGGAATGTTCTTTCGGAAACACATTTATGTCCGAAGGAACAGGCATTGCTGCGACTACAGCCGTTGTGAAATACATGACATGTATTCGCAGATGCGAATATGGACAATCATCGGCTGTACAATGGAATTACGACAATCAAAATTTGTTCCAGACCGAGGCTCTAACCTGGTTATCCCGCGTACCATGAGCGTTCGCCTTACAATTAGGCTATCCGAGTACGACTCAAGGACAGATCCAAACTTCTGTATGTCGTCAACCATATGTCTACAACCTATACTCGTACATCCATATGTATATTACCTTACAGGGAGAATATTTTACTTGAAAGTTCAGTGGTATATTACATCATAAATTGGGATAACAAAGGCACTGCAATATTGTATTGATCCCCCAACACCAGGCAAGCGACTTTCACCTAAAATATCTCCCCTTTCTTTCTTTTGCTTGTGTCTTGTTCCCACAATGACGCAGGGTCGGCATGGTTAATCGGAATTGGCAAGGTTAATTTAAGGGGGCCATATGCCCTTCCTGCCCGTACCCCCTGGGATGGAATCAGTGTACCCCAACTGTCTGTGCCTAGTGGAATCCCTGGAAAAGTGCGAATGTGTTCAGATGTCTGCGAGCCCTGTAACTAAGGTGGAATGTGGGGACCAGCCCGGTATTCACCTAGTGGGATGTGGATAACCACCTAAAAACCACATCCAGGCTGGCCTGCACACCGGCCTCCGTCGTTAAGCCGCCGCGCCGGGCGGTTCGATCCAGGGCCGGTGCGCCTACCCGACTCCAGGAAGCAGCGCATTACGCTCTCGGCTAACCTGGCGAGTACGTAAAATACCTCCCTTGTATGGGAATATTCATAATGGACGTATGAGTACAGGCCATAGACAAATGGTTGACGACATAAGGAACTTTAAGTGTGGCTCTGAGTCGTTCTCGCATAGTCCAATTATAAGACGACCGCTCGCGATAAGCGGGAGATCCGGGTTCGAGTCCCGATCGGGCACAAATTTTCATTGTCGTCATTCCATTATACAACTGATATTGTCCATATTCGCACCTGCGAATACATTTAATGTAAGTCAAATAACTGAGTGATTTTCTGATAAAAATAGAAACATACAAACTCAAACGCGTAACTGATATAAAATACCCTGCATTGAGTATATGTAAGTTATACCTTGCTTCAGAAAGAGCTATTTTTCTCATCTCTAACGACGAAAAAAAAACATAAAAAGCATGATATACGTACGGCAATGAAGAAAACTAATTGGCAAAGTAAACGATAAATGTGTGGCGAGGTTCTGTGTGAAAAAGGTGTTGAAAAAGTTGAGGTCGTTACCCGCTGGTGGGAGTTGCGATACAAGTGTTACGAAAACAAACAGGTTTAATCGAATAAACAGAAGCTGATTTATAATCACACTAGACAGGCAATATGTACTAGCCTCTTAATGGCATGTGGCTTTCAGTGACACTGTCGCATTAAAATAATTACATTAAAAAAAGAAATGCAGAATTTATTTTTATCAAAACTTTTAAAGAAATTCGTGTTTGTGAATAATACTGAGTGCATAGAAAAAAAACTCCGATTTCTGCTTAATACGAAGTACACCTTCACAACGAAAACGAACAAAATTTCAATTTATCGAGATAACAGCTCATTTTTCACCTTTATTGCTCACATGAATTATGAAATTGCTTACGAAAGTTTTTAATTACTTGTAAACATGAATTCTAATGAATTCTCTCTGTTTATCTGCTCCATTACAATACATAAATTTTAATTTCAGTTCATCGTGGTGAAGGCCCAAGAGTAACAAGTTAATTAAGACATAATTATCATAGTTTTCCAATTCCAGTTTCCTTGGTGTGGTGTACAAGCGCTCGCCATCTCCTTCTGTCTTCATACATTTTCGGATCCAGGACAACTTCCAATTTGTGTTCTTTCTCCTCCACATCTGACCTTACAGTCTCTATCCCGCGTTTTCTTGGTCTTTCCGGTGGTCTTCTTCCAAACTGGTTCCGGTTGAAATACTTTTTGGTGAGTCTTTCGCAGATCGTTTTGATTATGAGCCCATACCACTGACACCCGCGTTTCTTTATGACACTGGTAACGGGAACCTCAATACCTCCTCGTTTGTACTCACCTCATTCCTTATTTCATCCTTTTTAGTTATTTGGTTCATCGTTCTGCTGAATCTTATTTCTGTTGCCTGAATTCTGCTTTGGTCTTTGTCTAGTAGGGCACATGTTTCTAAACCACATGTAAGGGCTGGTACGAAATAGGTGTGGTACATGGTCGCTTTTGGTTTTCATGGCATTTCATGGTCCCAGAGAAGATTTCTGACTTGCCTGTAAAAATTTGATGCTTTCTATGCCCTGCTAAGTACTTCCTGCGTAATGCTGTTGTCTCTTGTGACCACGCTTCCTAGGTGCTTGAAATGAGAAACAGATTCTACTTTGACTCCCTCTAGAAATATATTTGATGTTGTTCCTCGCCTGTTGATGGTCGTTTCTACTGTCTTCGTTCTACTTATTTTTAAACCGAAATTTTTTATGTGTTGTTCCAGTCACTAAGTTTCTTCTGTGCTTCAGCTTCTGTCTCTCCCCATACTATCAAATCAGCAAAAACAACTGCATTTGGTTCGCTGTCTATTTTCATGATAGATTTTATTTCCACTGCTATCACAAGCAGGAGTGGTGAGAGGATATTTCCTTGTTGGACACCTATCTTTGTTTCAAACCATTCTGATCATACGTTGCCTGTTTGCACAAATCTGTAATACGTTCGGTATAGCATCTTAACTTTATCAATTAGGTGCTTTGGTACCTTTCGGTCATCCCATATCTTGTTTCGAGGAACACTGTCATACACTTTTTCAGTGTCCACAAACACAATCACAATATTCCTTCCATATTCCCAATATTTTTGTGTCAGCATTCTTACTGCAAAAATAAGGTCCTTAATATCTCGGTCTTTTCTGAACCCATGTTGTTCCTCAAGCAACGGTTCTACTATCTTTCTTAGTCTTAGTCTCTTTTCTATGGCCTTTTCTAACAGCTTCACGGTCTGTGACAGCAGCATGATGGCTGTGTAATTTCCGCATTTTCGTCGATTGCCGTCTGTTCCAAAAGGGCAATAGACGAAAATGCGGAAGGATGATGACTATTTTACTCTAATCTTCTGGGATTTAGTTTTCTTCCCAAATCACTGATAACACTCTATATAGCCAATTTAGGCTTAATATTCCAGCTGCCTTCATCATGTCTGACCTGAGGTCATCAAAGCCTGTCGACTTTCCATTCCGCATGCTCTTTAATGCTGTTACTACCTCACATCGTGTTAATGGCTGTTCGTTTGTTTGGACTACATTATTTACTCTACAGTCGTTGATGGTTATGTTGTTCCCATGTCCATTTAACTGCATGTTGAAGTACGTCTTCATTTCATCCCTGATCCCTTCTTCTGTTTGTACGAAGATATTGTCATCTGTTTCCATTGCAAGGATATTTATATATTCATTTCGTTTACTCTTTAGTACATTCTATAATAATTTCATACTTTCCTGACAGTCTTCCTGTGTCGTCGCAGTAAAGACCTCCCAGCACTTTTCCTTTTCTTCCTGGGCCAGTCTTTATACAGCCGGATTCTTTATCCAGTATTCCTATGCTAGATGATGATAGATGTGATAGATCAATTTAGTGCACAGCCAAAATTTAATTTAGTATCTTATTGCGCACTGTTTCGCCACTAATTAACTAAAATGAATTGCATGTCTTCAAGATTTTATGAATTACCTGTAAGGTTTGTAGATTAGTATTAATACTCGTAATATAGTACAGGGGAGGATATTCATTTGTATCAACAATGTTAGAAGTATCTGTTACTGTGTCAACAATCTAGGGATAAGGAGGAGCGACTGGCACTGCACACCAACATCAACACCTCGAGTTTTCTTGTGTGAAGCTTCGCGAACGCTTCTCTTGGCCTAGCACACTCTTGTTTTTAAAGTTACAGTCACTTTCTTTAGCGTGTTCCCAGAGAGTTTTCATAGACATTTCTTAAGAAACTGTTTAGTAGTACATAACATTGAACTGCTCGACGAAAAAGAACTAATAAAATCAGTAACTTAAGTTTTATCTCTGTGCTTCTGCTGTTAATTAACCGATGAGTCCTCAGCATTCAAGTGATGGATATTACAAATTATCTTGCCGTGGTACCTTCTGAACGTCGTCTAAGTACAGGGTGTTTGTAAATGAATATCGGGGTTTTAACGCTTTATAATATTTATTACACTAAACTTACGGTTATAAATGATATGTCACATGAAAGAGCAACTCAAACAGTTTTACCAAGAACCTTATAAATGTTCAATGTGAGCACCATTTGTCACACGGCACACATCAAGTCTATAGCCAAACGCTGGATAGGCCGCAAGGGGCCCAAAGACACGGCTTGCTTTGCATTGCCTCCACGTTCACCCGACCCAACGCCATGCGATTTTTTCGAGTGGATTTACATCAAGGATCGTGTGTACTTGCCTCCGCTACCAGGATACCTCCCTCAATTAAGAAACCGGGTTGAAGCAGCTGTTGCTAGAATCACTGAAGACACACTTATTAACGTTTGAGAAGAACTCGGCTATAGAGTTGATGTGTGCTCACATTGAACATTTATAAGGTTCCTGGAAAACTGTTGAGTTGCTCTTTCATTTGACGTATCATTCATAACTGTAAGTTAAATATAGTAAATATTATAAAACGTTAAAACCTCGATATTCATTTACAAACACCCAGTATTTCGTAGGTGTTACGTGGCGTTTTTCCCATGTTTATACATTGATATCACAAGAAGCATTGTTTTATGTTTTACGTAAAGACATACAGAGAGGAAATTACACAGATATTCATTCTATCCGTTTGTTAGAAACTGTTCTGATAATGAATATTTACATTCACTTACTTTAAGCAGTGTGTCACAAAGAGTCCTGTGTTCGTTATGAACAAAATGGTGGATAGTACAGATGTGGTCACAATTAGACTTTATATTACGTTTCAAATAATAAATATACCGTAGAGCGTTATTACAACATAAAACTATTAAAATACTAGTCTCGAGACACAATAAACGTGTAAAAAGCAAAAACAAAAAAAATCGTCCTTCATTCTTAGTAGGCCTATACCATAACTCCTTAGTAAATTATATTATATATCGATTTCATTTTCCTAAGACTCTAATACTCTAAACATTCCCTCCAATTTACTTTTCTCACTTTTAAGAAGTGATAAATCTACAGTTTCTAACATACACACTGACGGAAAAAAATCACGACACTAAGAAGAATTTTTGAGGTATAAATAAAAACTGGTAGGCGGTTTTATTCATCTCAAAGATCGAACGAGGTAGCGCAGCGGTTAGCACGCTGGACTCGCATTCGGGAGGACGCCGGTTCAAACCCGCGTGTGGCCATCCTGATTTAGGTTTTCCATGATTTCCCTAAATCGCTTCAGGCAAATTGCGGGATGGTTCCTTTGAAAGGACACGACCGACTTCCTTCCCCATCTTTCCCTAATCCGAGGGACCGATGACCTCGTTGTTTGGTCCCCTCCCCCAAATCAACCAACCAACCACCTGAAAGAAGATGTCTATTCAAATTTCGCGCCTGTCACATAAGAGCAGTGCTAGTAGCGACACTATGATAATGAAAATCGGTCTGCTTTAAATGCACGCTGTAACGGTGGTGAGAGGTAGTTACCTTTGAGACTGGAGTGGACAGCGAGCCAGGTGTGAAACTCATCATGCAGTGTTGTCCGTCCAGAATCGCCTTATAGCATGTGTCAGTGATCAAGATCAACGTTTTGAACGCTTGATATGGCAGAGTAATAATAAACACACGAACCGTACCTGAATTACGTGTTCACTTACATTTGGTATATCCTGACTCTGGGACAGTGGCTTGTATTTGTTATGATGACGACGAACGAGTCCTCGCCAATGTTGACTGGTGGCCAATGCTAAATAGAAACATGCAAATGTCAGCAAGGTTTGTCAGTAACGTCGATAAGGTGCTGGCTGCATGGTCTGGATCTGCAACGACTACAATCATTAGAAATTTTTGGCAAAAAATAATATATATTGTACTTAACTGCTGGTGCAGGATTCTTCTTGGTTGCATACATATAATTGTAAACAGATAGCTATTGAGCCCTCACTTATGCCATACGTTACTAAGCGCCTTGTTAGAGGTTGCTTCCTATCAGCTGAAGGCTATGCTACTTTACTACTTGACGTCCCGAGCAAGAGTGGACGAGAGCTCGCGAGATACTTGATACAAGCCGCGGAGCGGCGCTGGTCGCGACTCGAGGGTCAAACGACACTAATACGGACCGCGGTCGATAACTGCAACCCCTAACAAGTGTGGTATCGAAAGTTGATACCACATTATTGTTATCATCTTGTTACTATTTGATCAAATTCCACACATGTGATTGATATCTCCTTTGAAGACTCAGTATAATGTGGTAGAAAAATTTCGGTAGCTATAAACTTTAAAAATTACTCACGTATTTCAGAAAATTTGCGACGTCGTGCGCTATACAGGGAGATCCCGTGAAGAAGGCCTTTAATGCAACAAAGATGCCGTTATCAACAACTCACTGAGTTTGAACGAGGTCGTGTAATAGGGCTACGAGATGCTGGATGTTTCTTCTGCGATATTGCAGAAAGACGTGGCAGGAATGTAACCGCTGTACATGATTGCTGGCAGCGGTAGTCACGAGAATGTACGGTCGCAAGAATACTAGGTTCTAGACGGCAGAGCGGCACTACCAAAAGGGAAGACCGTCGAGTTCGGTGTACGCCTCTGGTGCGTCCTATTGCATATGCAGCAGCAGTCTGAGCACAATGGCACGAAGAATTGTAACAAATCGGTTACTTCAGGACAGCTCTGGGCTAGAGGCCCTGTAACGTGTATTCCACTGACCCGAGACGACAGCCGTTTGTTACTTCAGTGGTGTCAAGATAGAGCTCATTGGAGGGCAGTGTGGAGATCTTTTGTGTTTTCTGACGAAAGCTGGTTCTGCCTCGGTGCCAGTCATGGTCGTGTGTTGATTAGAAGTAGGCCTGTTGAGGGCCTGCAACCATTCTGTCTGCGTGCTTGACGCACTGGACCTACATTTTGAGTTATGGAGTGCGATTTTGTGCAACAGCAGGAGCACTTTCGTGGTTCTCCCACGCACACTGACTGCGATATTTTACGTCAGTCCGGTGGTTCTACCTGTTGTGCTGCCATTCATGAACAGCATTCAGAAGGATCTTTTACAACGGGTAACGCTCACCTACGTACCGCTTTTGTAACCTGACATGCTCTGCAGAGTATCGACATGTTGTCTTGGCTTGCTCGATCACCAGATCTGTCTCCCAATGAGCCCATATGGACACTGAGACGCCCGCTAAACCCGCTGGGCAGAACAGGTGATGAGGATTGTGGAAAGGGCCAAATAAGGTTGGGGTCAGTGTCACCTTAAAATTGTAATTTATTGTAGTTTAATAACACATTTACATCCACGTGTATCAAACTCCAAATCTTCACGGCTGAAGGCCTCCAAACAAGAAATCTTAAAAAATCAACAAGGTAAATTTCAAGTGACTGAAAACAGGCAGTTACAATTACCAATATATATATATATATATATATATATATATATATATATATATATATATATATATATATATGTGTGTGTGTGTGTGACGGCTAGGCTGAAAGCCTCAAGGCAAGGGTGGATAGACACACATAAACAAGATGCAATACGAACTGCTGAAGACTCACAAGAAATATATATATATATATATATGCTGAAGGCCAATAACTTAAAACGCAAGCCTAATCAGAGATTTAAAAGGCAAGCCTTATCTTAAAACAGTTGGTTAGTTAGGCCGAAGTAAACAAGTTAAATTCAAACCGGCTGAAGGTCACATTCTTAAAACTCCAAAAAATTAATTTTTTTAAATACCAAAGTCCTTACGTGAAACAGTTATTTAATTTAGGCTGAAGGCCTTAACAACAAACAACTAAAACTAAAACTAGCTGAAGGCCGAAGACTTAAAAATTAAAAAAAAAATTTAAATGACAAAGGGCTTACGTGAAACAGTACTTTAAACTAGGCTGAAAGCCTTAGGAGTAAAACAACTCTAATTTAAAACACAAAACCGGCTAGAAGCCATACAAGAACCAACAACAAGAACAAATTTAAAAAAATAAGGCAGTCCACATAAGGGCGCCCAGATGTTCGAGGTTCGGCCTGTAATTCAAACACTGACGCTCGCTTGGGTGAGACAGGCAGTCGGGCCAACCATTCACTATCCGACGACAACCCAACCGACAAGATAACTTCCACTTCACCCAACCAGGGCGCAACAGCGAGTTCAACGGAACATCGTAGAAGATATTGGCGCTCACAACCAATCATACTCGGAGTTGTCAAACTACACACTGTGCTGGACAGCAACAACACGATGAGGAAACTACACTGCCTGAAATTTACGTCAACGCCCTGGGCAGGTAACCGGAACGTTAACGGCCTCAAGGCAGAAAGTTCCGCTGGTGCACTTCAATTCAAATAAACAAATACAGTGAAACTCCACCGGAGGCGGCTAGAATTTTCCAACTTGAAAACCACGTTGTTGCTTGCAGGAATATCCCAACAGCAGACAACGAACTCCAACGACACAATGTGACGAGTCTTGATTTGCTGGTAGGTTAAATCAAAACACAACTTTCGTGTCCAGGGTCGGTGAGCCACGGACCTCGTAGCAATGGGAACGGCGCCACAGACTCCGACACTGCGTAGAGACCACCAGCGGGCCCCGGCCAAACTATGCCCCGCCGAGAATTACTCACTGCTCCACGCCAACCGACCGACTCCTCAGAGCCAGTACGCCGACAACATTTAAAATAACATGTCAGTCAAAATCACACAAACTACACACAGTTTCACGAACACTTGCACGAAGAACCAGACAATGCTAACGGCAGTGACTGTACAGCAAGAGGGACGAAGCACGAATCGGCGCACACAGCCAACCCATAAGCGATCACCGGCCAACATACACTTCGTCCGGCAAGACAACCGACTGATGACCAACCAAATTTGTCCCCACTCCAGTCATGTGTGTCGGCAACCGTCTAGCGAGTCATGGCGGTCCGGATCTCACTTGTGAACTTGGGCCGCGTGCCAACTCAAACACTGCCAGGTCCGAACTAACTGCTGGCATGCTCCAACTCACTCGTCGACACACGACGACTGGGAAGTAATAGCAGTGCAGCAAAGATAATACAAATGGTTCAAATGGCTCTGAGCACTATGGGACTTAACATCTATGGTCATCAGTCCCCTAGAACTTAGAACTACTTAAACCTAACTAACCTAAGGACAGCACACAACACCCAGCCATCACGAGGCAGAGAAAATCCCTGACCCCGCCGGGAATCGAACCCGGGAACCCGGGCGTGGGAAGCGAGAACGCTACCGCACGACCACGAGATGCGGGCAAAGATAATACGGCATGGCCTATATCGATAAGTGCTGCTGCTGCCGCTCACGGCCAGGCAAGGCAGCAACTCAGTGACAGCCGGCCGCGGTGGCCGTGCGGTTCTGGCGCTGCAGTCCGGAACCGCGGGACTGCTACGGTCGCACGTTCGAATCCTGCCTCGGGCATGGGTGTGTGTGATGTCCTTAGGTTAGTTAGGTTTAAGTAGTTCTAAGTTCTAGGGGACTTATGACCTAAGATGTTGAGTCCCATAGTGCTCAGAGCCATTTGAACCATTTTTGAACTCAGTGACGCCAGTAAAAGAAATTAACATAACGAGGTGGCAGAACGGTCAAAACAGGGTGTTAAGCAATAGATGGCACAAACACGATACACACGCGGCTCAGCTAGATTCATAATGTGTGGCAGGATTTCAGTGCTTCCACCAATCTTCTAGTATTATAAAATATCGTGCATCACCCATTACTTAATTATCTTGGAGTAATCAATTTTCGCTTTCACTCGAGATCTCCGTTTCAGAAAGTATATGCACTGTATTTTGTTAGATTTACGACTCTCTTTCTAAGCTACGAATCGATGTTAATTGTTACCACTCACATAGTAAACTGCGTGTTGTACGATGACACGTATTTACAGAAAGAAAATGACATAATGTTTAGTTCGCATTAGTTGTGTATTGCAGTGGCTGCTTTTGCATCCCCTACGTTGGTGCAATAAATTAAGTAGTGTTCCTCCAGACTTACCAGCCATTGCAGTGATTGCCGGGGTGCCAGATTCCTGAAGATAAACCAACAACGGTCGAATTTGTTAGTGAGCCATTGCTGACCCATGCTATGCATTGGATTAAACCTTGGTTGCTATTCTGTGTTTAGTTTCCAGCGGTGATCGCGATTATGCTGTTTCCCTCTCTTTCCGCTGGTGGCAGCAGCGGTGTGTATTCGCACCTTGGACTATCTTTGGCCTGGCGCTTATAGTTTCCGGCTGGGCTGTGTGCGGGCAGTTGGTCGTTTGGCGTGGAGCAGCAAGGAAATCTCCGAAGCGCTTAGTTTGGCCCGGCCTACTGGCGGCCTCTATGCCGTGTCGGAGTGTGTGGTGCTGTTCCCATTGCTACGAGGTTCGTGGCTCACCGATCCTGGACATGAAGGTTGAGTTTTGACTTAATCTACCAGCAAGTTGCGACTGTTCACATTTTTGGATTTCGTTGTTGGCTGTTGGGATATTCCCACGAGCAACAACGTGTGTTTCCAGTTGGCAAATTTTAGCCACTCTCCAGTGGAGTTTAACTGCAGTTGGTTATTTGAATGGAAGTACGTCAGCGGAATCTTCTGCCTTGTGGCTGTTAAAGTTCCGGTTACCTTCCCTGGCCGTTGAGGTAAATTTAGGCAGTGTATTTTCCTCATCGTGTTTTCGCTGTCCAGCACTGTGTGTAGTTTGACAGCCCAATGTATAATTGGTTTTAGGCTCCAGTACCTTCTACGTTGTTCCATTGAACTCCCTGTTGTGTGCTGGTCAGGTGAAGTGGAGGTTATCTTGTCGGTAGGTCCGTTGACTGTCTGTCAGTTGAGTTGTCGTCGGATAGACAATGTTTGGGCCTACTGCCTGTCTTACCTAAGCGAGCGTTAGTGTTTGAATTCCAGGACGACCCTTGGAACTTCTCAGCGCCCTTGGGTGTACTGCCTTTTCTTGTTTGTACTTGTGTGGCTTTTAGCCGATTTTTGATTACGGTTGTTTTGCCCTTAAGGTTTGGTTCTTGAGCCTAATTTAAGAACTGTTTTACGTAAAGCCTTTGGCATTTTTAAAATTAATGTTATTGAGTATTAAGTGTTGTGCTTTCAGCCGATGTCGAATTTAAGTTGTTTTGCTCTTAAAGTGTCAGATCCTTTCGGCCTTCGGCCGATTTTGAATTAAAATTGTTCTGCTCTTAAGCGGTCAGATGGTTTGGGCTTTCAGAACTGTTTTACATAAAACCTCTGCAATTTTTAAAATTAATTTTATTGAGTTTTAAGTGTTGGGCCTTCAGGCTATTTTGAATTTTAAGTTGTTTGCTCTTAAAGTGTCAGATTCTTTGGGCTTTCAGCCTAATTAAGGAACTTTTAAAGATAAGGCCTTGCCTTTTAAATTTCTGGTTTTGGTTGAGTTTTGACTTATTGGCTTTCAGCTGTTTTTAAATTAAAGTGGTCTTGCCCTTAAGGCATGAGATTGTACGGTGCATTCAGCTGCTAATTAAGCTCCAAAACTGAAGCTGTGTCTTTTTTTTTAAATTTTCTTGGCTCTTGTAATATTTGATCAAATACAGGGTTCTATGTTCGAGTGTAACTGACAGCCGCTTATTTTGGCCCCTTTCCACAACTTAAACTGCGTGTCCTGTCCTGGTGGTTTATCAGGGCATCTTGATTAGAATGCGGAAAATTAGATAAAGGAAAAGAAGCTGCTAGGAAGCACATTATTAGATGCAAATTTTCGGGACACCTATTGGTGGATATTAATGTGGGATGTGTCCAGCCTTCGCCCTTAAGTAAGCTTGAACGCTTTCAACTAAGTGTCTGAGTGACTGTAGAGGAATGACAGCTCATTCTTTCTCAGTAGCCGAAACTAGAGAAGGTATAAATACTTGGCGGTGGAGCCTGGAACGATTTCCATGTTGTAACGCATTCCTAAGATGTTCAATTAGGTTCAGGTCATGCATTGTCCAGTGTCGTCGTTCCTTACACCAGCTCAAGCATCGCTTAGAACTGATACAGGAATATGTGGCTTATGAAGAGCTGCTCGACCGTTGTAGCTCTCTTTGTCACTCCTTACCCATACTCCATGTGGTAGCTGGACTGGTGGTAACGCTTCGGACCTCGCGAGTGATCCCTTCCGCTGATATAACGCAATGTTCAGTGGCCCTGTCCGTCAGTACAGCCGGCCGCTATAGCCGAGCGGTTCTGGACGCTTCAGTCCGGAACCGCGCTGCTGCTATGGTCGCAGGCTCGAATCCTGCTCGGGCATGGATGTGTGTGCTGTCCGTAGCTTAGTTAGGTTTAAATAGTTCTAAGTGTAGGGGACTGATGATCTCACATGTTAAGTCCCATAGTGCTTAAAGCCATTTGAACTATTCCGTCAGTACAAGATATCTGGTCCTGGTTTAACTGTGGTTGTTCGTTCGCGTTCCCTCTCCACAATCACATCACATGCTGTGGATTTGGTCAGCTTTAGTAGGGGCGACCCATTCTGTTGTCACCACTTCTATACTACAACACGATACACCCCGTCTCTTTTTATACTACCGGGTGAGACTCACGTGTCATCCGTGACGTGGTCAAATCCGCATTGCGTCGGTGTGTGCTGAAACGTCTGATCAGATAGCGTACACTTTTTATTCTATTTTATTTTTTGGCGTTTGCTTTCATTACCAGATAGCCAACAATAATTTACAGACAGTGGCAACAACTGTCAGTTTCGACTATTAACTGTGTACAACATTTAAGGACAGCCGTCTTCGGTTGTTTGCAGATGACGCTGTCGTTTATCGACCAATAAAGTCATCAGAAGATCGAAACAAACTGCAAAGCGATTTAGAAAAAATATCTGAATAGTGAGAAAAGTGGCAGTTGACACTAAATAACGAAAAGTGTGAGGCCATCCACATGAGTGCTAAAAGGAACTCGTTAAACTTCGGTTACAAGATAAATCAGTCTAATGTAAAAGCCGTAAATTCAACTAAATACCTAGGTATTACAATTGCGAACAACTTATATTGGAAGGAACACACAGAAAATGTTGTGGGGAAGGCTAACCAAAGACTGCGTTTTATTGGCAGGACACTTAGAAAATGTAACACATTAACTAACGAAACTGCCTACATTACGCTAGTCCGTCCTCTTTTAGAATACTGCTGCGAGGTGTGGGATCCTTACCAGATAGGACTGACGGCGTTCAAAGTGAGGCACCACGTTTTGTATTATCCCGAAATAAGGGAGAGAGTGTCGCGGAAGTGATGCAGGATTTCGGCTGGAATTCATTAAAAGAAAAGCGTTTTTCGTTGCGGTGGAATCTTCTCAAGATATTCCAATCACCAACTTTCTCCTCCGAATGCGAAAATATTTTGTTGACTCCGACCTACATAGGGAGGAACGATCACCACGATAAAATAAGGGAAATCAGAGCTCGCACGGAAATATATAGGTGTTTGTTCTTTCCACCCGCTGTACGAGACTCGAATAATATAGAATTGTGATGGTGGTTCGATGAACCCTCTGCCAGGCACTTAAATGTGATTTCCAGAGTATCCATGTAGATGTATATGTAGGTGTAGATGTAGAAAAGATCATTCTTGTCAAAGGAGGTATAATTTTTATAAAATTTGTATGTATACATTATGCTTACCTATGAAAATTAAAGTAAATCTGTTACAACATAGGTAGTATTATTTCCACAAATCTTATAGGTATACACTTTACTTTGTATGCCCGACTTGTCTTTGATGTGTTGGCTGATTGGAGTCAGCAGTCTTCCAAGCAGTGCATGTCTTCGTTTTGGCTCTGCTCGGTCACAGTGGGCGCTCTTGCATGTGGTCTCGTGTTGGCGCCCTCTTCTGGTCCACGATCCCCATCTACCACTGATGGACGACACCAGGCAGGTAACAATTCAATGTGGTGCACTGCCTTTTGTAATTATTCGACGTCCACTCTTCTGAGCTTTCTGAGACGTCACTTCTCGCCCGTCTTGTGGCATTCGTAGAAGCAATATGCTCCTCCGTCAGTGACAGAAGGCCTTACTGGCCATTCAAACTTCTTACTTCTTCCCATTTCATCAGTGGACGTCTAAAATTCTACGGCCCTTTCGTCCACAGGAAAGGATGTTTGGTACACTTTCGGTGCCCTATGGTATAAGGGTTGTCACTACCGCCATCTGAGTGTAATAGACTGAAGTCCGTTCTTTAGAGGTTTGTTGTCCTGTCTAGTAATACTGTCTCCGCATTTTGAGACAGAGACAGGAAACCAGCCTACCATTTTCCGTAGCGAATATGGATAACACGACACACATCATAAATCATATACGGGCTGTCCAATTTACCAGACTAAGGGTCGTTAATCGGGGGTGCATGCCATTTTTGATTTTCCTCAGATCCCTGTAGGATACTTCCCTTTAAGAGACGGTCAAATACAGCTGATTTCAGGAATCCGTATCTTCGTTGGTAAAAACAGAACCCTTATTGAATCACTGTGTGGGTCTGTCTGTCTGTTTTTCCCGCTGTTAAAAACCTTTTTTTGTCTCACGAACGAGTGTACGTATCAAATTGAAATTCACGTCACATGGCCTTGTAGTAAATATAAGCTTTTAAGCCAATGAATATACGAGTAAAAGATACGGTCATTTGTGTCACATACTTTGATTCAAATGCGCTCATCAAAACCTATGGAATATGTGAAATTTGTCAAGGGGTAAGATTTCACTGTAGAAATGACGGAAAAACTCCGAAAATTGTTAATTTGTAATTATAACACACGAACCAAGTACTTTTTTGCCGTTCTTGAAAGTCCAGAAAGTGTCGGGGCCAATATCTTATCAGTATCGAAATCGTCGAGATTCTGTATATCTGCATGTGTAAAATATCTATACACAATTAAGTTTGTACGGAACCTTCTGTGCGCAAGTCCTACTCGCACATACTCGGATTTTTTTTTTTTTTTTAATTTTGTCATTTTGATTCTTCTGACTGGTTTAACGCGCCACGCTGCGACTTCTTCTCCTGTGCCAATCTCTTCAACTTAGCATTGCACTTACAGCCAACGTCCTCAATTATTTGTTGCATGTTTTCCAATTTCTCCCTTCCCCTACACTTTTTAACGTCTGCAGTTCCCTCTAATACCGTGAAAGTTCCCTGATGTCTTAACAGATATCCTGCTATCCTGTCCCTTCTTCTTGTTAGTTTTTCCATATAATCCTTTCATCGCCGATTCTACGGATTACTTGCCTCATCAGTCCATCTAATTTTCAACGTTCTTCTGCAGCACCACATTTTACTCGTACCATTCTCTTCATCTCCACTTTCCCATAATCCGTGGTTAACTTCCATACAGTGCTGTGCCCCAAACGTACATCCTCGGAAATTTCCCCTTCAAGTGAAATGGAAATGTCATGTGACTAGGGCCACCCGTCGGGTAGACGGTTCGCCGGGGGCATGTCGTTCAATTTGACGCCGCTTTGATGACTTGTGCGTCGATGGAGATGAAATGATGATAATTAGGACAATACAACACCCAGTCCCCGAGCGGAGAAAATTTCCAACCCAGCAGGAAATCGAACCCAGGTCCTTAGGATTTGACATTCTGTCGTGCTGACCACTCAGCTACCGGGTGCGGACTCTCCTTCAGATTAAATCCTGTAATTGATACTACTTGACTCGTTTTTATGAGGAATGCCCGCTTCGTCAGTGCTAGTCTGCATCTTGTATCCTGTTCGCTTTGTCCGTCATGTGTTATTTTTCTTCCCAGGTAGCAGAGTACCTTCACTTCAGCTACTTCATGGTCTGGAAGTTTTGATGCTAAGTTTATTAGTTACTTCATTTCTGCATCTCTTTGCTACTTTCGTGTTCTTTCGTTTACTGCGAGTCCACATTATGTGGTCATTAGACTATTAATTACACAATCCAGTGACAGTAATGTGACCGTCGCCTGCGTTCGAAGCTAACATGCAATAACCACTCACATGGCAGCATTAGCAGTGGAGGGTGTATAAAACAGTGCAGTCGTTATCGTAATGCGCAAATGGAGAGATTTATCTGACGTCCAAAATGAATAATCCTTCGCTTTCACGCCAAGGATACGGCTAAGTTTGTTACTGTTCGCATGCCTTTGTAGTTAACGTATAACATGCATGGCAAAATGGCGCTGTCCAAAACTGGCACCGAGGCAACTGTGGTGCACCACAGGACTTAGATGACTGGGGTGAACGACAGCTGCGAAGAGGTGTACGGGCCGATAAATGTGCAACTGTGTAGAGCTCAGATGAAGTAAGGGGCTACCAACGGTGTCACCTCAACCACTGTTCAGCGAACGTTGCTGCATATAGCCCTCCTTAGCAGGAGCTTGGCTCACTCCACCTCGCATTCCGCATACGCCTCCCGTCCCCCACGCCAATCCTCTATGACCTGCTTCCTTTCCCCCATCTGCTATTTTTTCTCGAACATACCCTCGTCCTCTACACCTCCCGCTGCCTTGATCCCCCTAATCCCCTGGTTACTCCTATCCACTCCAACCCCCGCCCTCTGCCATTGCTTCACTGTTGTGTCCCCCCTACCCTCCACCTCTACACCTTTCATCTCCTTTCCCAAGATGGCTTCCATCGACTCCCCCTCCAGGATAATTTCCTCTCTCCCTCCATTTATCCCTCCTATCAACTCTGATCCTAACCTCTCCATCCCTTTCTCTGTCTTTTCCCGCTTTTCCCGGGCTCCCTCCCCCCCTCCCATCCTGTTTCTTCCCCACCTTCCCTCACTCTGCCTCCCTCCTCTCCCCTGAATCCTTTGCACTCGCTTCCTCAGCCTTTCTCCACTCCCTCTCGCATCTGTCCTCCCCCCCTTATGAGTCCACTCCCTCTGTCGGTTCCTCCCTCCCACTTCGTTTTTCCTTGCCTTCCCCCTTTTTTTCCCATCGTCTGTCCAGGTCCCCCCCCCCTCTCTGCCCTTGGCTGTGGCGTGACATTTTCGTGCCAACTTTTTAGTGCAGTGTTTTAAGTGAGTGTAGTGCAAATTTTCCGAAATGCTGCGAATAGACATCATACTGCCACTTGGTGTGATTTTTATATCTCTTGCGAACAGAAACCAGACTGTCGCCATGTTTTTTAATTGTCTGTCTACTTCCTGTGTATTTTATTAGCATCATTTCTTTGTTTTTATGTTTTACCTTCCACAATTTGACGCCATTTTACAATTTAAGTACTCGCTTTTATCGCCTGCTTTTATTGTTTATTGTCTTCTTCTTCTGGTTTAAAAATTCTGTAGGCTGAACAGCTGCGTACTAAGCTGCCTCCAGGCCTCCCTCTTTGGCGGGGAATTCAATGAAGGAAAAAAAAGCGCCTGGTTCATGCAGTCGTGCTGACTGCTCTTCATCGGCGACAACGGCTGGAGTTTGTATCTACCCTTGGGGACGATGGCCACCCATACAAGCCGTTTGTTTTTCCTCAGTTTGATGGATTCTCCCAGTAGGACAATGCAATGTGTAAACACAGCTCACAGGGTACGTGCGTGGTTTGAAGAGCACCAGGGTGAGTTTTCTGTACTCCCGCACACATCTGGACAACTCCACGGGTTTAAACGGAATCGAGATTCTGTAGGACCACCTCGATCCGGCTGTTCGGGTTATGAATCCTCAACCGAGAAAGCTAGTGCATATGGCCACAGAAATAGTCACCACGGTTCCACATCCCTGTCAGTATCTTGCAGGACCTCTCTGACTCTCTTTGTGCACGTTTCCCATTGCAAAATGTGACTATTCAAGCTTCTGACAGGTGGTCAGATTAATGTAACTGGACAGTGTACATTCAAAAGGCCCTGTAATTTTGCCCGCGTTTGGTTCGAGATACAAATGTTGTCAGTGAATCTTATCATTGGTATCCTTTCACGCTGAATTTTAGTCTTACTACTGAAAACTTTCCACAGTTTTCGTCACTGCTTCACCGCGTACAAGTTGAACAGTACAGGAGAAAAACTGCATCCCTGTCTTACACGTATTTTAAAATAAGCACTTCGTCGTCGCCCTTCTAGCGTTTTATGTACGGCTTAAACCTTTAATCCCACGTTCACTGTGTACAGAAGCTGGCACCTGCATCCGCGCAGCAGCAGCCGTTAGTCCTGGTTGAAGGAAGTTTACTGGCGCGACCGACACCATGTAAGTGGCAGTTAGTGCGGCCACTTTGTTAAGCTGGTGGCGACCGCCGTCAGCTCCGTGCCGGTGCCGTGTAAAAACGTCGTTTTTAGTGGCCACTCTGCTGTGTTCCCGGGCCCACGCAAATGTCGCGGGTAATTTGCACTTTGCGGTAACGCGAGCAGAGCCGTCCTGACGGTAGGCGCAGCTGGTGTCACTGACAGAGCAGGGCCGGGTCGCTGCGGCGTGTTAATTACGCCGTATCCTAGAGGAGCAGGTAGCGGGCCGGAGTCATGAAATATGCGGACGTGTGCCCTCCGTGGTACGCACTGCAACTAATGTGGCGCTCCACATGCAACCGGCAGTAGCGCGTAGGAAGGCCGGACTTGTTTGTGTTAATCCAGAAGCATGAGACTTGTCTGAGGTGAATGAAACTTGCGCCCACTCTCTCTTTTACCGAAGTTTGCCACGCAACTAGAGCGTCTCCGTCAGCCTAATACCTGTAGAAGCGCTAGTAATATTCTCAGTACAAGAAAACGAAACTGATGATTAACGTATTTATAGGTTTGCAATGGTGCTGTCATTGGTAAGATTTTTTGTAAACTTGGCTATTTTTCTTCGGGAGATCTTGAATGCAGATATCGTTGCTCGATGTGTGAACTTCAAACTAACTGCAAGGGATCACACTGTGCACAGTTCTAGCGATTCCCTAGTGCCGTTAAATAATAAAACAGTCAAAAAATTCGAAATCCTGTACCTGCGCCAAAAAGTAAACAAATGTAGGTGGGGGGGTGATCGTGTAGTATCAGACAGTGGATGGTCTCGGACAAGAGCTGTTTCGGAACTCTAGCGCTAGTGAGAGCACATGGCGCACCAGTATAGCATGAATTGTTGAAGAACAAGACGACTCACGCAATTTGAATCAAAATAACAATGCATTTCCGAGTGGCAACAATTTGCCACTTCGTAGTGTATTTTTCGGTGCACCAACGTCGTTTTGGCGTGTCGTGTTTGGTTTTTAAACAAGTAATATTACATTTTTAATGTATATTTAGATAGACCTGATATTTTTCTCTGTATTGTAGGGTGAGTAAACATCTAGCCGAAGTAATAACAGTGGGAACGTAAAAATATCACAGCGAGTAAATGGGACGAAAGTAACACGAAGGAAGCCACTGAAAAAGTCAGACTTTTTGAAATGACTGTCGGGAAAGCGAATGAAATATAATCTGATCCAAGAAGTACATTAGCTCACAACTGGAAACTTTACTGGAAAGCAAAGGACTAGCCATTAAACCCTATTCTGAATTAATATTTTTTCAGAGAACATTCAGTGATAAACAGAAACAGTTTTGCACAGTCATGTTTAAAATTTAGTATTCGACGTGTTGTATTATGATAACAGAAGGGCGCCAGTGAAACGTGGTACCTGTAAGACGTGTTTTTGAGCTATCCTACGGCATTCTCCTTAGTGGAAAGTCAGATAGTGCGGGACTCGTAATCTTCTTTGAAGATGTAAGCTTTTCTGAAGGTTGTATTGGAACATTCCTCACATTAAAACTTATTATAATACGTTACTGGATGCAATAAAATTATACTTTTATTTATTTTTATACTTTTTCCACTCTCCACTCATTGGTCGTTTAAATTTTTGAGGACTGAATGGGACATAAAATTATAATGTGTAAAAGAGCAATTTTTGTTGCAAAAAAGTTTTAGTTGAATTATACGTGGTTACAAACTTGAAGTTGTCCATCAGCTCACCTAGTTTGTGAAAGAATCTGTTGGAAACCTGCTGCTCACCACAGACTCATGAATTCATTTGTCCTCGACATAAAGTCTTAATGTCTTTCCATAAAATAATAGTTAAAGTTTTTACCCAGTTTCATTATTGTGTTATTCAATGGATGCTTTATTTTCAATTGCTCTACACCTTTCACCTGCCCATTCATCTCCCCCTCCTCCCCTCTCTCTGTCAATTTTCTGCTTCCCCTCGCTCTGTCCCTCACCTACTCCATCCACTTCAACCTGTCCCTAGCCATGCTCATCAGTATGTTTAATCCCCGCAGAACAGTCCACTGAGACAGGCCAGTACTACTCCCACAACATGCCTGTTATGCAGAGCTGGCAACATGTCAGGGTCACTATGATCATCTATTTGCCACTGTTTACAGGCCACCTTGGAAAGTGGGTCGAGAAAGCAGGCCAGTACTGCTCCAATGCAGCACGCCTGTCATGCAGGGCAGCCTATATGCCAGGACCCAGAAAACTGTTTCTTTCATCTGACGTATAGGCTGCCTTTCAAAGTAGGTTTATTTGGGAGGGCGATACTGTAACTACTACATTTGTGCCCTACCAGAAATATGGTTTTGTACACTGCATAAATGAAATAGTAAACGACAGGATTACTGGCAGTATAGGATTACCGGGAGAATTGGTAGGGAAGGAACATAAATGAATGTGTAAGAGAGAAACTGGAAACTGAGTATTTCTCTTTGTTTTTTTGATTGTTTGGTTCTTGGTTTGCATATAATTAGAACCATACACCATTCATTGTTAGTCTGTTGTGTATTTCATATCACCACAGAATCTAACTTGCATTTTACAGGTAAATAAAATTAGTTGATTTGCATAACTTCTGCATTTTATCTAACCAAAGAAATTATTTTTATGCAAGTACACATTACTTCAACTGTGGAGTGCGTTTCCTGTTGTCACGCCATTTTAATCGCACGTTGTGGTGCACCTGTTGTATGTACTGCAGCGGAACTGTGACTTCAAGAAATCCGTAACATGTAAATCTCTTCTGACAATGCGGCAATCTTGCTCTTCAACGGTCCTAGATTGGTACAAAATGTATAGATTCCATTCAGAAGTCCCTATACAGACTGATCAGGCAGGACGTTTTAAACCTGTTTGGACGATAGCAGCGTCACATGGCGAGGAATGACTGTTAGTCAAGCACACGCACGGTGGATATAGCGTCAGTGAGGGTGCTGTCCGGGTGCAGAATGAAGAAGGTGAGCGACCTATTTGACTTTGACCGAGGGCAGATTTTGATGGTCTGGAGGCTCGGCACGAGAATTTCGAAAACTGCACGATTTGTCGCGTGTTCGAGGAGTACTGTGGTGAGTTTCTTCAACACATGGCGAAACCAAGGTGAAACCACGTCCAGGCGTCGTGGGGTTGGGCGGCCATTCCTCATTACAGATGTCGGACGTCGTAGGCGGGGAATACTGGTAAAACAGGCCAGGCGGCGAAATGCAGTGGAACAAACAACAGACTGTAATGCTGGGCTGAGTACAAGTGTGTCTGAACACACAGTGCACCGAACACTCCTAACGATGGGCCTGCGCAGGCGACGACCCATGGATGTGCTAATGTTATCACCACGACATCGGCAACTACGACTGAAATGGGCCCGTGACCATCTGCACTACACGTTGGGGCAGTGGCAGGGCTTTGCTTGGTCTGGCGAATCCCGATACCTTCTTCATCATGTCGATGGGAGGGTACGAATCCGTCGTCTTCCAGGTTTCCCGCTGGCATGGGCCCTTTTCAACAAGACAGTGCGCCATGTCACAAGGCCAGGGGTGTGTTGGAATGATTAGAGGAACACAGTGGCGAGTTCCAAGTGATGTACTGGCCCCCGAAGTTGCCAGATCTGAACCTGATCAAACACATCTGGAATGTGATTGAATGTGGCGTCAGAGCTCATCGCCCCACTCCTCGCAATTTACGAGAACTAAGTGACTTGTGTGTGAAGATGTGGTGTCAGCTCCCTCCAACGACCTACCTAGGCCCCATTGATTGCACGCTACGACGCTTCGCTGTTGTTATCCGTGCCAAAGGTAGATACACCGGCTATTAGTAGCTGGTCTTAATGTTCTGGCTGATCAGTCGTTTAACGAACAAACGTTCACAACGCTCACAATCGTCCGAAAATTACCAAAAATATACTTTTTCATGCAAGTATACAATACGACTGTTTTTGAACAAAGATAGAATTGCTAATTTTCTTTTAAATGCTCAAATATGTTTACAGCTGATGTAATTCGATTGCTTGTGGCACTCTGTAGCAGGAAATTAAAAATAGAAAAGAAATCCACAGCATCCCAAGATCTGAGATGTTGCAGAAATTATATCTCTGTAATATTTTCGTTACGTTTTTGTTTGAAAAAACATTTTGTACATCTAATTCACTTCTTCTTATATCGCTTACTTTTGGCGCCGTATCTCTATGCAAGGATAGAGGGTGATTCTGTTGTAGAATTTAGATTAATTGCATATGACCTAAAGCTGAATTAATTTTGTTTAACTTTACTAATATTTTGCTAATCTTGTTTTAGAATGTATTTTGCAGAACTGGGATAGGGAAGCAAAATCGACGTAGATGTTACTAATACTATGATGCCTTTGCCTTTGATCGGTGCAATTGCGGCAGTCTTAAATGCATATTGCATGATCAACAAGAGAGCCTGCATTTTTTGACAAAATTTGGTTTTACAAGTCAGATCATTTCAAAGAAACATTGCTTTTCAACGCAATTACTGGAGTTGAAATATTTGCATTTCTTTCTACTGTCATGCAGTAGTGGACCGATAACAACAGATTGTGTTGGTTCGTCAACTCGTTCCTGTGTTTAAGACTATTCTATCTTCTCTTTTTGCTAATCATAAGGAACAAATAACAGTTAATCATTTATGAAAGAGAGGAGGAATTATAATGACGAGACCGGGAGGCGAGCCGGCCGGGGTGGCCGAGCGGTTCTAGGCAGTTACAGTCTGGAACTGCGCGACCGCTACGGTCGCAGGATCGAATCCTGCCTCGGGCATGGATGTGTGTGACGTCTTGAGGCTAGTTAGGTTTAAGTAGTTCTAAGTTCTTGGGGACTGAAGACCTCAGAAGTTAAGTCCCATAGTTCTCATAGCCATTTGAACCGGGAGGCGACTTGTAAATGTGCTACACTGTTTCTTTTACGAGACAGTCCAATATATACAAACGTCATCATCATTGTGTTGTCTGTCTTGCAGCGGGTTTTGACTGCATAGCCCTCTATGTTTCTCTGTCTGCTGCCTTCCTCTTCATTCTTTGGTACCCTTCTTGTGTCCTGCCGACATCATCCAGCATCTGGAACCTTCTTCTGCCCTTCCCTCTCTTTCCCGGAATAGTTGCCTCTACTAGAAGGCAACCTCTTCTTAGATTGGGGCCTACCCACTTTAGTTTCCTGTTATTCACAAAAAACCTAAGTCGAGAAAATTATTGGGATGAGAATGAGAAGAATTACTCCATGAAATGGGAAATAAAAGAAATGATTAAGAATTACGTCCTTAAGCGAAGAACAGCAAAAAAAATTTTATCTTAAAATGCGTACAGTTTTTACACTGAGACCGTCGTACATTACAAGCGAACATTTTTTAACTATATGTAAGATAAACTCTATCTTGCAACAATTCTCTGGTTAGAAGATGGCCATTCTTGTAACATACCTCCTGTAATGGCGAAGTCACGCCACATAGCTACATAGACAATGCTTCATTCTCGATCTAGGTGAAAGTCAATGTTAAGCACTGTTATCAGGAAGATAGTTTTTCAAATCATAACTCATACAAAAGTCTTTTAAACGTTTTTGCTTGAATAGGAAAGAATGCAAAAATGCTACTGAAGAGAATAATATTATGTAATTTAACTCTGAACAAGGCGAATTTACTAACGTGGAAAACAATTTAGGTTCATACTCTGAAAGAGATTCAAGTGTTTCATTTGATATTCTTTTATGTGAAGTTGACGCTGACCTAGACAATCCTTTACGTAATGTAAATGTTCAGGACGATGACGCTTCACATGAAGTAAATATTCCAATGCATGAGACTTCACCTGAATTGAGTAAGTGATGAACCAACCGAGCAACGTACGCTGTTGTTACCAAGTTTTAAAGTAATGTAGGACACCATGACAGGGCAATTGCAGAAGCAGTCGGTGCAACTACAAAAAATGTCAGAAGAATTAAAAAACGTTCTAATGATTTACGAAAAGAATCCTGTGATTAAGAGAAATTAACTCCAAATTTTAACACTTTGTCGGTGAAATATAATATATTAGCAGATGTTGTTTCACACTTAAAGAAGCTTTATTGCGGTCTCCCGGAAGCTGTACAGCTTTGTCTAAACAATACAGCCAATTAAGAGCAACTGTAGTGAAGTCTTTTGGAAGAGTAGGAAGATAAGGTACAGGTGCAATACAATGTTTAGTGCAAGCACATCGTTATGACTGTTCAGAATACTTTTTGCACAAAGATGTAGAAATTAGTGATACATTCAATTCTGAGTTTGAATGAGTTGTAAATGAAACGACCAGAGCCGTTGTGTTTGAGTGAGACAGTTCTGGCAGGTCGGTGAAGTCCGAATCTGCAAAAAATAAAACTAAAGTTAATCAAAGGTTTGCCATAATGGCTTGATCAAGTGACTGCACAAATTACGACAATGCAACAGGAATTGTCTGCGGCAAGAGCACAGTTCAGGACACCCCATCATCTGCCAATAAAGTATATGGTTTTCACAGCAATCCTGCTGCATATCACATGACAGTAACGGGAATGAATTGTGGTGACTTATACCCAAGTCGTATGCTTTACGAAGCTAAAGTAACGCCTGCACTATCTAAAGTACTGCTAGAAGAAAGTTTAATTAAGCACAGAAAATTCCACGTCTTTTTGACAGGTGAACTTATACCACATTGCGTTGTGTTCAGGACGGGTTTCAGTGGAGTGTTAACCCAATCCTGGACTGAACAGCAGGATACATACAAGAGGATAGCACCCTTTGGGCCACAAACATGGCAAAGCTTACGGACAATTTGAAAGAGCATTTCTATGCACTAGTGAAGATGCTGTCAGGAACGATTTAGGATACAGGTATTCAATCCCGACCGCTTCCATACTAAACGGTCTTGTTGGATATTTTGAGGATTTTCTAAGTAGAACTCGTTATTGAGACGAGACTCTTTCTCACACAGACATGTTAACGAACTTGAAGGCGAAATTACCTTTCTATGTTCGTGAGAAGTTAGTACATGTACCAGATGAGAACTTAGAAAACTTTATGTTAATACTATACTTAATAGACCTCTTACGAGCAGATATAATGCTCAGTAATAATAATAGTGTAGGCTACAATAACATGCCACTGTCTAATCAACTGTGGGCACAGAGCCACAGCTCGGCTCAGCCGAACGTCAGCTCTGACGTATGCGGTACAGCTTAACGACCGCCGAATCTGAATCACAATAGCAGAAAAAAGTGCAATAAACAGCGTCCTAGTTACCAAGGCAACAGTTTTGTGGGAAAAAATAGGAACGTTACTGGAATTTGCATGTTGCGAATCAAAACTAAAGAAATGTGAATAATAACCACCTGCTGAATAATCTGATGCGTAATGGTCCACCAGACTCCTGACTCACAGAATCAGGGCACATCGATAAATACCGCTGAAGTGAGCAATGAGTAACAGTCGACATACAGTAACAAACCTTTGTCGAACTAAATCTGATCTCATTAAGCCCTCTGATGATGATTGTTTCATAGGATGTGAGGGAAATCAAGGCCGTCACGTTAACCTGTTAAGATATAATGAAGGAATTTATATAAGAAATTACTTAACTATGGATCAAAACACATGTTCTAATAAGCTATGCGAAGTAGTTCAGTCTTCAATCATGGCTATAGTTGGGAAGAAAATGGTTCAAATGGCTCTGAGCACTATGCGACTTAACTGCTGAGGTCATCAGTCCCCTAGAATTTAGAACTACTTAAACCTAACCAACCTAAGGACATCACACACATCCATGCCCGAGGCACGATTCGAACCTGCGACCGTAGTTAGTTGTGAAGATTCATACTTCCATGTTCATAGACACAAGTACCTCTGTTGATATTACATTGCAGAATTTATGTAACACGATTGAGGAGATAAACAAAGCGCCGACTTACGTCATATAAAAGTGGTGTATAACTTTAGCTTTAGGAGCAAAGGCGCAGCCTGTCGAGTGGCAGACACAAATAGATTGCATAATAGAAAATGGAGTTATACTATGCCCGTTCTTAACACTGAAGCATCTCCTAGAGTTGAATGCTTGCTTGGCATGGAGTTTTCCCGGGAAGTAGAGCAATATTAGACATTTGTTTGGGTAACTGCTGTTTGTGCACGGCAGGAAAAGATATAGTAATTGACTTAATGCGAAACCCAGTAGCAAGTGGCAGTTGTTAGCAGGATATTACGGCAAAATTCCTGAAAACAGAAAGTGCACCTGTACATAATTCTTCACGTCTCTATAGTAAGAATAAGAATAATTTCTATAATATCCTCTAATAAATGTAGAAATCTGACAAAGACTGAAAAATTGTGACTCCCTCGGTTTCAAGAGAGCAGATTCAAAACTTTAAATTAAATAAGCAAATAAAAGAAAAAGAAAACTCAGTTCGTAGGCAATGTTTCAGCAGGTGTTGCCGCAGATGGGTCTCTGCAGTAGGCATTCGGTTTATGCAACTAGCCTGACCGATGTTCATTGGCGATGAAGCCAGGAATTTGCAGGCAAATACCGCAGCTTGACGTCCAGTGAGTGTTTATGGGTGGCCTTTCAGATGACAGGTGGCCATTGGCGAGTAGGTGTGAAACGTCTGAGAGGCAAAGCCCTCCAACAATTTTCAAAAGGGTCAACCCAGAAGGAGGGAGCATTACCGTCTGTAGATGAATCTTGGCATTCCCTGGGTAATCTAGTCATTCTGAAAGCGCGATCATGACAAGCATGCATCTGACCTTGTAGTCCAGGTCCACCCCTACATGCCACTTGATTTTCCTCAGTATGACGGCATCTACCATCATAATATTGGAACGTGTCACACAGCTCACAGTGTATGTGCACGGTTCGAAGAGCAACAGCATGGATTTAGCGTTCAGATCTGGCAACCAAATACCCGCTGGGATAGCCGAGAGTGCTAACGCCCTGCTTCCTGGGCTGGGATAGGGGCGCCGGCCCCGTATCTAATCTGCCTGTCGGATTAACGACGACGGCCGGTGTGCCGGCCAGTCTGGATGTGGTTTTTAGGTGGTTTTCCACATCCTACCAGGTGAATACCGGGCTGGTACCCACGTCCCGCCTCAGTTACACGACTCACAGACTTTTGAAACACATTTACACTATTTCAAGATTTACACTAGATGCAGACTGCTGGGGTACACTCATTCCGTACCGGGGGGGGTACAGGGTGGCGGCAGGAAGGGCATCCGGCCACCCCTTACAATTAAGATGCCAAATCCGGTTAACCATGGCCGACCCTGCGTAACCGCGGAAAAAGGCGCAAGTGATAGAATCTGGCCACCAAACTCCCTGGAATTAAACCCAAACGAGAATCTGTGGAGCCACCTCGTTCAGGCTGTTCGCACCATGGACCCTCAACCGACAAACCTAGCACAGCTGAACAAGGCATTGGAGTCGGCATGGATCCACGTCTCTGTAAGTACCTTCCAGAACCCAAGTCCCTCTGCTCTTGCTGATATCACAGCAGTCTGGGCTGCAAAAGGTGTTTATTAAGGCTTTTGGTAGGTGGCCACGGTAATGTGTATGACCAGTGTATAAACATAACTGCAAACCTTAGTGAGCCATGGCGGCTCATATCGATAGTGCCACTCTGGTGGTTTATCTTTACTGCCACGGTCAGGGCGGTGAGCAGCGCCCTCTGGGACCTGCGCGAGGAGTAACGAGGCGAGGTCCTGTGGGGTGTGCTCCGGGACATCGTGGAAGACGGTTGTCGGGTTGACGCAGCGAGTGTGGGACTGGACCTATCGCATGGAGATATACAAGTTGGCTCTGAACGGCAGGCGCCGTATCAAGCAGCGGGAAGCGGGCGTCCTGTAATTTGTGTGAAGGAGTAACGATTTTGCATTGGATGTCCAAGTGGTTCCCGAGAGTTTCGGTGGCTGCTTTCGGAGAAGAGAATTGGTAAGAGCTTGTGTCTACACTCTTTTCCGTGCGATGTTGCTGCCTGCCATTATAAACGGATGAAAATCAGGCGCTTGTATTGACTATACGGGAAGTGATGTAAAATTACATTTGTGATTGAGTCTCACTTGTACTGTGACAATTTAGAGGCGAAAACTGTGGTGGTTTCATTAGGTCTGGTCCTTTGCTGTGCAACTAAGGGAGTCAGTTATTTGGAGTAACTGAGGGAGTACCATTATGTTGGTCTAAGTGATACGTTCTCCACGTTTTGTCTATGGCTTTGCGAATCGAAATCGTGGGGGAGTACACGTGTGAGTAATTTGCTATTGTATTGATGGTTATGTTGTAAAGACTGTTCTCTGATGTGTTAAATCACGCGCTGATTTGTATCCAATCTAAGCAGAAGTTACCATTGCTACTTGCTTATGTGCTACTGTCCTTATGATTGGCGTTGTTTGTCTTTTGATTGTGGATGTGCTCACGTTTAAAAAAAAATAATTACGGCTACTATTCATAAGGCTTGTCTAGTAAGGAAATTGCTTAAGCTTTTATCATATGCTGGTCTGTTTGCCTATCACATTGGCTTTCTATGCAGTAACTGAAGTAATGTGTATGGTGGTTCAAGATTGTAGGCTGACTGGTATTTGAACTGGTGTTGAGCTTAAGGGCGAGATCAGCGTCCTGCAAACCCGCACGCTGGTTAAATGTTCCGCTATTGGGGAGCCGGCTCTCTGTTCTTGGATTGTGTAAGGATACGTGATGAGTGCATCGCTATAGTTTTTCGCGTGCTAAATTGCGGGGTGTCGGTGACATCCTAGGGCTAGACTTGTGATGTATGTTATGTTGAAAGGGAATTAACTGTACCAAACTTAAGAGAGCTTTTAGTTTGTTTTAGGTCTGTTCGTGGAATGATGTTAATATTTTGTCGATTGCGGCAATAACTTCCTGTGTGGGGAAATCCTCTGAGGGACTTGTGTTGTACTGTTCCAGTGCAGTCCATCTGAAACGTGCGGCTTAGAACTTGGGACTAATTTTATATATTACTGTTTAATCTTAAATGTCTTGGATGTAATATGGTTGTTGAGGATTATGTAATTATGATCGCTGGTTCCTTAAAGGAAGTATTTCGTTTTAAAATATGTGCTCGGCCAGTGCCTATTTAAATATGATTTTAACTCATCATTCAAATTTTCTTGTCTTGCTTTCTTAAAACGCTTTCAGTTAAATGATTGCTATTTGCCTGTTTAAATGTTTGAGTGACTTAAAGGAAAAGAATTTATTTTGTAATTTGTACTGATTGTTCCTTTTGGGTAATACCTGACTTAAGTGTTCAATAAATGAGTGTCTAGTCAATGATGATGCACTGTTCTATTGCTAGCTTACCCCTTCCACTCCACAGCCTATTGAGCTGCTTTGTGTCGAAATTGGGTTCAGAACATCCCTCTGACCTGACACCTCACTTAGTTTTGATTTTTTCACCAGAACGGAATAAAAGTACCATAGTTAGAACTGGCGTCTTCAGCCATGAACGTTTTATACGCTTATCCAAGTGAAAATTTCGAAATTTTATAAGACGTTTGGTGTTGTTTTATACGTGGGAGTTTGGTCGTGTAGGGAATCGGGAGTGGGGTTACTGCGAGAAAATTTCCGCTCGGTGTAATGAATGGCAGCTGTCTTGATGGAGACACTGAGTGAAAGGGCGACGTAAATGGTAGCGCTGGGGCTCGACGTGTCCCAGGTAACAGCGTTCGCTGGCTGTACGGCGGAGTTTGGCGGAGGCGGCTGGCCGTCAGGGTTGGCGGAAGGCGGTGAGGGGGGAGGGGGGCGTGCAGGGAGCGTGGCGGCAATCAATTGGGGGCCGATTACGGCCGTAACTCAGGGCGGGGCCCCTGGCCGCTGCCTGCCTGCCCTCACGATTTTATCAGAAAATTGAGGCCCCGCCGACGAAGGCCGCCTCACCTCACCTCGCCTCACATCACCTCAGAGCGCCTCCGCGGCCGCGCGCCTGCTCCACTGTGCAGGCACCAGCCTGGCTTTGTGACTCGCTGCTGTGGGGGCAGCCAACTTCTGCGCTGCTGCTCCCACTGAGCTGTCGACAGAGATCGCTTGCTTCCCAATATTTGCTGGCGCAGCGAAGCATTCCATAGTTGCGGAATCAGACTAACAAGAGGTGCTGAATTACGGACACTCTCTACTGACAACATTATTCTATATACACTGAAGAGCCGAAGAAACTGGTACACCTGCCTAATATCGTGTACGGCCCCCGCGAGCACCGGAAGCGCCGTAACATGACGTGGCAAGCACTCGAGTAATGTCTGAAGCAGTGTTGGAGCTAATTGACACCATGAATCAAATGTGTGAATTCCTAAGGGACCAAACTGCTGAGGTCATCGGTCCCTAACCATGAATCCTGCAGGGCTGTCCATAAATCAGTAGAGTACGAGGGGTTGAGATCTCTTCTGAACAGCACTTTGCAAGGCATCCCAGATACGCTCAATAATGTTCATGTCTGAGGAGTTTGGTGGCCAGCGGAAGTGTTTAAAATCCTAAGAGTATTCCTGGAGCCACTCTGTAGCAATTCTGGACGTGTAGGGTATTGCATTGTTCTGCTGGAATCGCCAAAGTCCGTCGGAATGCACAATAGACATGAATCGATGCAGATGATCAGACACGATGCTTACGTACGTGTCATACATGTCAGCTGTCAGGGTCGTATCTAGAGTTATCAGGGCTCCCATATCACTCCAACCGCACACGCCCCACACCATTGCCGGCCGAAGTGGCCGTGCGGTTAACGGTGCTGCAGTCTGGAACCGCAAGACCGCTACGGTCGCAGGTTCGAATCCTGCCTCTGGCATGGATGTTTGTGATGTCCTTAGGTTAGTTAGGTTTAACTAGTTCGAAGTTCTAGGGGACTAATGACCTCAGCAGTTGAGTCCCATAGTGCTCAGAGCCATTTGAACCATTTTGAACTCACACCATTCCATTACACCGGCTTTAACAGTCCCCTGCTGACCTGCTAGGTCCATGGATACATGAGGTTGTCTCCATGCCCGCACGCGTTCGTCCACTCGATGCAGTTTGAAACGAGACTCGTCCGTCATGTTTCCAGTCATCACCAGTCCAATGTCGGTGCTGACGGGCCCAGGAGAGAAGTAAGGCTTTGTGCCGTGCAGTTATCAAGGGTACACGTCTGGGCATTCGGCACCGAAAGCGCATATTGATGATGTTTCATTCAATGGTTCTCAAGGTGACACTTGTTGATGACCCAGAATTGAAATCTACAGCAATTTGCGGAAGGGTTGCACTTCTGTCTTATTGTGCGGTTCTCTTCAGTCGTCGTTGGTACCGTTCTTGCAGGACTTTTTTCGGCCGCAGCGATGTTAGAGATTTGATGTTTTACCGATTTCATGATATTCACGGTACACTCGTGAAATGGACGTACGGGAAAATCCCCACTTCATCGTTGACATAGTAGACAGTGTCGAAAGTACCATGCGGCTTTTCGCGGATGGTGCTGTAGTATACAGAGAAGTTGCAGCATTAGAAAATTGCAGCGAAATGCAGGAAGATCTGGAGCGGATAGGCACTTGGTGCAGGGAGTCGCAACTGACCCTTAACATAGACAAATGTAATGTATTGCGAATACATAGAAAGAAGGATCCTTTATTGTATGATTATATGATAGCGGAATGAACACTGGTAGCAGTTACTTCTGTAAAATATCTGGGAGTATGCGTGCGGAACCGGTGCCAGGTTGAGATTCATTGGAAGAGTCCTTAGAAAATGTAGTCCATCAACAAAGGAGGTAGCTCACAAAACTTTCGTTCGACCTACACTTGAGTATTGCTCATCAGTGCGAGATCCGTACCAGGTCGGGTTGACAGAGGAGATAGAGAAGATCCAAAGAAGAGCGGCGCGTTTCGTCAGAGGGTTATTTGGTAACTGTGATAGCGTTACGGAGATGTTTAACAAACTCAAGTGGCAGACTCTGCAAGAGAGGCGCCCTGCATCGCGGTGTAGCTTACTGTCCATGTTTCGAGGGGATGCGTTTTTGGATGAGGTATCGAAGATATTTGCTTCCCGCCACTTATACCTCCGGAGGCGATCACGAATGTAAAATTAGAGAGAGTCGAGCGCGCACGGAGGCTTTCAGACAGTCGTTCTTCCCGCGAACCATACGCGACTGGAACAGGAAAGCGAGGTAATGACAGTGGCACGTAAAGTGACCTCCGCCACACACCGTTGCGTGGCTTGCGGAGTATAAATGTACATGTAGATGTACCTCGGAGATGCTGTGTCCCATTGCTCGTGCACCGACTATAACGCCACGTTCAAACTCGCTTAAATCTTGATAACATGCCTTGGTAGCAGCAGTAACCGATCTAGCAACTGTACCGGACACTTGTTGTCTTGTATACGCGCCGTATTCTGCCTTTTTACTTATCTCTTGTTTCAATACGCATGCGAATAATAGTTTCCTTGGCGCTTCAGCGTGTAATACAAGTCATTAATAAATTACGGACGACAAAAAGTTTACTATCAGAACAGACCTTGCCATTAATACATCTCTGCATACAAAAGCGAATGTCCCGACAGACTGGCCCCCACATTGACTCATCATCGTCCAGCCCAAACCGCTAAGGATAGAAACTTGAGATTTTGGGAAAGTGTTGATCTTATACTGCAGGCATCGTCTAAGGAGAGATTTTCCGAAATTGCATCCCTTAGGCGGTGAAATAGGGCATGACAGGTCTTTGTAAAATGTGGAACCTAGAATTGCGAAAATTGGTATTTAGTTTCTCGGTCAGAAATAAAGAAATAGGTGTTTTAGCATTTTTGGAAATAGTAGGTAAATGTTTTCTTTAATAACTCATTATTAGAGAAGTACTAAAGCATCTTTAAAGCTATGTCTATGAAAATTGCTGGACTGCTCTGTTAGAAATAAAAAACAAAATTTGGAAATTCAACACCTAAGAAGGTGAAACGGAGATGAAAATTTTCTACGAAAGTATTTAGTTATATTAAAACATATTTACAGCTGAGTCTTTAGAAACTGGTATCTGATTTGTAGGGGATGAAAGCTATAATGGAAATACCATCACAAGAACTCAAAAGGCATTATTAACAAAGGCCTCCAGCTCTAGCTACCAGAACCGCTTTCTCGTCACAAGTACATCTGGAAAAGACGCTTCTGTGGCCTTATTAGCGTGAAAGGCTGCAATTTGTGAACAACATAAAATCCGGTTAAAGAGAAACAAAACAAATAAAAATGTGCAGACCAACAGCATACGCGAGCGAAGCAGTGGGCACTAAGGTAGTTCACTAGAAAAAAAGGAAAAAAAATCAGATCCTTAACGTAATGGAGGAATCTTAATACATAGTCCCCAGGTCACCTGAAAGTATGTGGCGGAAGGTAATTTTGATATCACTAACTGATCTACCTTTCCCCGTTCCACATGCAAACGACACTTACAGGGAATGAGTTTCGATAAGCCTCTGTTTATTTATTTATTTGAATCAGTCATCTGCCTGGTTTGATGCGACCTGCCATGAATTCCTCTCCTGCGCTAACCTCTTCATCTCAGAAAAGCACTTGCAATCTACGTCCTCAATTATCTGCTGGATATATACCAATCTCTGTCTCCCTCTATAGCTTTTACCGTCTACAGCTCCATCTAGTACCATGGAAGTTATTCCCTGATGTCTTAATACATGTCCTATCATCTCGTTCCTCCTCCTCGTCTGCGTTTTCAATATATTCCTTTCTTCTCCGATTTTGCTCAGAACCTCCTTCTTCCTTACCTTATCAGTCTACCAAATTTTCAACATTCGCCTGTAACACCACACCTCAAACGCGTCGATTCTCTTCTGTTCAGGTTTTACCACAGTCTACGTTTCACCACCATACAATCCTGTGCTCCAAACATAATTTCTCAGGAATGTCTACCTCGAATTAAGGCTTATGTTTGATACTAATAGACTTCTCTTGGCCACCTTGAATCGTCCGTCATGGGTTACTTTGCTGCCTAGGTAGCAGAATTCCTTAACTTCTACTTCTTTGTGACCGTCAATCCTGACATTAACTTTCTCGCTATTCTAATTCCTTCTGTTTCCCATTACTTTCGTCTTACTTCGATTCACACTTTCCACATTCTGAACTCATTATACGGTTCATTCCATTCATTAGATCCTGTAATTTTTCTTCTCTCCCACTGAGGATAGCAATGTCATCAGCGAATCTTATCACTGATATAATTTCACTTCGAATTTTAACTCCACTCTTGAACCTTTCCTTTCTATCCATCATTGCTTCATTGATGTATAGGTTGAATAGTAAGGGGGAAAAACTACGTCCCTTCTTACGCCCTTTTAAATCCGAGCACTTCGTTCTCGGTCCTCCAGTCTCATTGTTCCCTCTTGCTTCTTGTACATATCGTATATTACCCATCTTTCCCTATAGTTTACCCCTCTTTTTCTCCTAATTTCGAACATTTTGCACCATCTGACATAGTCGAACGCTTTTTGCACGTCGACAGCCCCTATGAAAGTGTCTTGAGTTTTCTTTAGTCTTGTTTCCATCATCAACCGCAATGTCAGAACTGTCTCTTGTGTCTTTACCTTTGCTAAAGCCAAACTGATCGTCATCTAACACCTCCTCAATTGTCTTTTCCTTTCTTCTGTAAATTATTTTGTCTGCAACATGGATGTATGAGCTGTTAAGCTGATTGTAGGATAATTATGCACTTGTCAGTTCTTGCAATTTCGGAATTTTGTGGATTATGTTTTTTTCGAAAATCTGATGATATATCGCCAGTCTCATACATTCTACACACCAACCTAAACAATGGTTTGTTTGCCACCCCTCCCAACGACTTTAGATATTCTGGTCTAATGTTGTCTATCCTTTCTGCCTTATTTCATCTTATGTCTTCTTAACCTCTTTCAAATTATGATTCTAGTACTGGATCTCCTATCTCTTTTACACCGACCCCTGTTTCTTCTTCTATCTCATCAGACAGGTCTTCCCCCTCATAAAGGCATTCACTGTACTCTTTCCTCCTATCCGCTCTCTCCTCTGCATTTAACAGTGGCATTCCCATTGCACTTTTAACGTTATCACTATTTCTTTTCATGTCACTGAAGGTTGTTTTGACTTTTGTATATGCCAAGTCCGTCCTTCCCTCAGCAATTTCTTTTTCGATTTCTTCACATTTTTATGGAGTCATTTCGGTTTAGCTTCTCTGCACTTCCTATTTACTTCATTACAATGGGATTTGTATTTCTGTATACCTGAATTTCCCTGAAGGCTTTTGTACTTCCATCTTTCGTCGATCAACTTAAGTATTTCTTCTGTTACCCGTCATTTCTTTATAGTTAACTTCTTTATACCTATGTTTATCTTCCCAGCTTCTCTGATTGTCCTTTATAGAGGTTATCACTCCTCTTCATTAGCTCTAAATTCTCGAATCTTCTCGTTGTGATTTTTACCAGTGACATATATTGTCAGACTCATTCCAGACAGTAATCTTCCGAAATTTAAATAGTAAACCTGTGATGTACGATTTCCCTCCTGTACCGTCTGCCACTGGAGTTTACTGAGAATCTCTGCAACTCTCTCGCGCCGAGTAAACGATCTCGTGACCAAACGCGCCGCTCTTCGTTGGACCTTCTCTAGTTCAAATCCTGCCTCGGGCATGGGTGTGTGTGACGTCCTTAGGTTAGTTAGGTTTAAGTAGTTCTAAGTTCTAGGCGACTGATGAGCTCAGATGTTAAGTCCCATAGTGCTCAGAGCCATTTTAACCATTTGAGTCCTACCTAGTTCGGGGCCCAGACTGATGAACAACACCCAAGAATCGGCCCAAGGAGGGCCTTGTAAGCCATGTCTTTCGTGGATGAGTTACATATCTTTAAGGATCTTCTACGAATCACAGTCTGGCATCTGCTTTTCCTACTATTTCTTTTTTGTGCTTATTCCATTTAAGATCGCTCTGAATATTTACTCCTAAAAGTTTTCGGTGGTTACTGTTTCCAGCAATTTGTCATCAATAATGTGGTTGAACAGTAGTGGATTTCTTTTCCTATGTATGAGCAATATATTACATTTCCATACGTTCAAGGTCAATTGCCAGATCTTGCTCCATTCATTTGCAAATCGATAATGTCTTCTGGTATTGCTATTTTCTTATAGATAACCACATCATCTGCAAACAGTGTTAAAGAGCTTCCGACGCTTTCTACTAGATCAATTATATACATTGTAAACCTCAACGGTGCTATCATACTTCCATGGGGTGTCCGGAAATTACCTTTACACCTGTCGATTTCTTTCCGTTAAGAGCATCGTGCTGAATTCTATCTTCAAGGAAATCTTGATTCCAGTCACACATTATGATAACCGGTAAACTCGTATTTTTTCACTAAACTGCAGTGCAGGAACGTTTCAAATGCCCTCCTGAAGTCAAGGTTCAAATGGCTCTAAGCACTATGGGACTAAACATCTGAGGTGATCAGTCCCCTAGACTTAGAACTACTTAAACCTGACTAACCTAAGGACATCACACACATCCATGCCCGAGGCAGGAGTCGAACCTGCGACCGTAGCGGTGGCGCGGTTCCAGGCTGAAGCGCCTAGAACCGCTCGGCCACAGAGACCGGCGAAATCAAAGAATACGGAATGAACCTCAACGTCATTTTCTACAACTCTATGGATCCTACGGAGGAGCGGAGCAAGCTGAGTTTCTCAAAAGCTATATTTACAGAATCCATCTTGATTTTTAAAAAGGTGATTTTCGTCCTTAAAAAAGTCATAATTCTTGAGAATAAAACATGTTCCATAATTTTACAATCGATTGACGTCAACGATGTAGGACTGTAATTATGTGCATCTGTCCTACGACCGTTCTTGAAAACAAGAATGATGTGCGCTTTTTTCCAGTCGATAGGTACCCTTCGTTACTTCAGCCAACTACGGTAAACTGTTTCTAGAAGGAGGACAACTTACTACGCATAATCTTTGTAGAATCTTAGCTCTTGTTCACAGCACTTTTGAAGAGAGCCGAAGGAATCGCCAACCCACAACTAAAACATCGGGCAGGATTCAGGAAGCGATGGTCTTGCGCAGTGCAATTACTGAATCTAAGGAAAAACAAGAAATGAGGAAAATCAGACACTAGAGATACGAGATAGCTTTTGCAGATTTTAAAAAGGCCTACGCCTCAAATAATAGGAATACATTGATAAACACTATAAAGGAATTCCGAGTCGATAATAAAAAAATGTAAATAATTAAAGGAAATTTAACAAACAGCGGAAAGTAAAATAAATGGCGGAACTGTTAAAACCTTATGAAATAAAGTCAGGACTATGTTTGTCATCTTTACTTCTCAAATGCGCTTTAGAGTAGATACTGAGGAAATGGAGGAAATCCATCAGTACTCAAGGTGTTCAAGTAGAAAGAAATTTGCAGACACGTGCCGTTAATTACTGGGTCACTGGATAGTGCCAAATAACAAATCGCAGAACTATAGAAAAAAGCAGCCGAAACAGGAAAGCAAATATCGTCTGAAACGGACGTAGTTTATGGCAAATATAAGTGACCCCCCCCCCCCCCCCGAAAAAAAAAAGAAATCTTAAAATTGTTTTAAATACCTGGGTGAATGGATCAAAAGTCATAAAAACGAAAATATTAGAGTAGAAAATAGAGTACATAAAATGGTAAGGACATTATATACGACGAAAAACAAATATGACAAAAATTCTTTCTCGTAGTACCAACAAAATACGCCATCAGGCAGTGGTAAGGTCTGAGACACTGCATGCACAGAAACACTAAACCTAACCATGGCTGAATATCTTGAAAAATCTGGAAGAAGTTGAAAGAAGAATTCTAAGGAAAATGTTGGGACCTAAAAGTAATAGCATATCAAGCAGAGAGCACTGTTTGATAATCTAAATTCTAACTGATCTAATTAAGAAAAGACTGTTGTATTATTAGCGCATATGCCCAATAGATAATAACAGACTTACCAAAAAAGTCTTCAACATACTAAACAGCTGAAAATCCAAATCCACAATGGTTCACTAGAATTAAAAGATATGGAAAACATTGAAATTATAATGGACATAGTGGAAACAAATTACTTTTTAGAGAAGCAATTGAATAGGCAGCATTTCAGAAAAGAAAGAGGTCAGCAAATGTGAGGATGGACCCTGGAAGAAAAGGAACGATACTCTCGATGGATAAAGGAAATATTGGAGGAGACACAAATAAAAAAAAGAAAGAAACCCAAAGTTTATTTGTTTTACCCTCCAGAAGGTTTAATCGAATAGATAAATGAATAAAGAAATCTCACTTGATAGAGTGTGCTAAAGAACGTGCCCCTTTACTAGCAGCATTGTCCTGACGTCACGGTAGAAAGCTTTTCCGAAACCAAAGACAGTCTCATTGGTAATGTAAACGTAGCCAAAGCCTCATAGACATACAAAAAGTGATCGGAGCGAAAACTGGGATGACGAGAGTCATGCGTGAAGCGTTCAGCAAAGTTGAAAATAAAAGTCTGTCTGCCGATCTGACAGAAAAACATAGAGATTTTTGATGTGACGTTAAACTAATAAACGGATCAAAGTCCTCTGTCCAGATACTCGCTTATCACAAAAGCGACGAAATGGAGGATGACAGAGAAGGCTGAAATACTTAACTCCTTTTTCGCGTACTGCTTTACTGTACAGATCGTACCGTGAGTCCTTCTTTAAACCGTTACGCGAATGCGAAAATATTAGGTATCGAAATAAGTGACCTTGAGATAGAAAAGCAACTAAAATAAGAGAGGAAGGCGTCTGGACGTGATTATATACCTATGCGAATCCACATAGATTATAGGAATAAACTGCATTTCTTCTAGCATCCGTATACCGTAGATTGCCCCCAAGAGGGAAGCGTTCCAAGTGGTGGGAAAAAAGCGCAGGTCATTATCGTTTTCAAGAATTGTCCTCGAACAGACGCACACAACTATTGGCCTGTGTCACTGACGTCAGACTCGTGTCATTTCTAACACAAGGATGCGTAACTAATAAAACCTGTGCTTGATTCTACCTCATAAACCAGTGAAGGGTGTGGCGACGACGGCGGCAGCTGGAGCTAATCAGTATCATAGAATATTTGTGATAGAATCGGTACGTCGTGACATAGATCAAATTTTTCCCTTTCACTAAAAGGGAGCAAATGACATAAGAATTTGACTTTACTCCGACAAGTAAAACTAAGCCATTCATCGTAGGAGCGTTCTGAGATAGTTGGAAGCAGCAATAACACAGATACTCCTTACATCGACGATCTGAACAGGTTAGTATTATTAATGATGTATATACTTATTCTTTCTGAAAGTTCATCATAACAAAAATATCCTCAACCATTTGACAACCACTGCTGAGTGAAGGTTTCTCTAGACGTGACCGTTGCGATGTAATTGTTCAAATAGACCTTAAAATTATACAGTATTCAAATTATTATTGTAATATGCATCATGTGTCACTTCTTCCAGAAAATTACTTACTCTCATGGAATAAAATTGGCCGAGGAAAGAAACTTTATGATGAACTAATAGGTGTTGTGATCGTTAACTTTAACAATTTACTTACAAATATTAAAATTATGTAATCTTAATGAAAAAACAGCTTAGTAACAGAATCGTTTCGCATTGACTTACACAAATTACGAAAATACTAGAGAATATAGTTTGCTTTGGTGTTTCTATATCAGTTACAAGTTTCGGGTGTAAATAGTGAATTAAAACTGTAAACTAAAGTACTTCCATGTATTTAAATAGAAATTTTAAAGTAAGATGAAACCAAAAGAGTCTCGTAGAAAAACAAGTAAGTAATTTAAAAATTCCACATCAAAATTCTAAGTGGCTACAGAACTCTTTGTTCTCATGTGAAAGTCATGTTATACAAAACGCAAGCTAAGTTTCAACAATTATAATTTATATGCGCTTCAATTGGCCCAGCCTGTAGTTGATGTCATTGTTTCTTGACAAATAAATAATGAAACGTGAAGTTAAAATTTTCAAGGTCCGAACAGCCGTAGTCACTCAGTCACGCGAAAGTATCAGTACCTGCCAGCCACGAAGCATAAACATATCAACACCGTTGCTCGGTCAGGAAGACAGCATCCTAGGCACTCTTGAGTGTGATTGCTAACGAGATCAGCAGAAAATGTTTAAAAGAACACAAACCGAACTATGAGAATGCAGGCTTTCTCGGCGAATCTTGATGATAGAATTCAGCACCTCAAGAAAACCTTCCAGAAGATCAGCTACACCGAAACGCAGATTAGACGCGCTCCCAAATTAAGCAAGAAGAAGGACCCTCAGGAAGATGAGAACAACAACGGTCCGGTGTTTCTCCCGTACGCGGGGCCGCCCACAGCCAAGACTGCTAGGATACTGGGGAAGAACAGGATAAATACCAGTTTTCGTTCTCCAGCAAAAATCAGGAATATGCTGGGCTCAATAAAGGACAACTTGGGTCTAAGAACATCGGATGTCTACAGCATTCCGTGTGAATATGGACAACAATACATTGGACAGACGCAGCGTTGCATCACACAACGCATCTCTGAACATGTGAGAAGCGTTCGCCTAGGACAAAAGGAAAAATCCGCGGTAGTGGAGTACAGCCTCAGTGAAGGACACACGTTTCAGTTTGAAGAAAACAAGAGACTGTGTAGAGCGAAAGGTTTCTGGGACTCTGTTATTAAAGAGGCTGTGGTGATACGGATCAGTGATAACCTGGTCATCCGGGATAGTGGCCTTCAACTCAGCACGGCGAGAAACACAACATTATCAAGAATAAGACGAGAGCGCACCGATGGAGGCAGGTCGGTGGCGGCGGATGGAATAAACAGACGAGACGCCAGGACCTGGTGGGTGCCCGCCGCGACTCCCCCCCCCCCCCCCCCCCCCCGCCGCGCTGATTCCACTCGCATCTGATTGGCCCGACAGGCGCCGGCGCCGAAGATGCAGAAGAGCCCGTGGGCCAGCGGCTATAAAGATCCGGACGAGATGTGAAACCGACACCTCGCCTGAAGATGGTAAGTAAGAAACTTGCTGAAACGTTGCCGGAGAACTATTGACTCGGCTGTCAACGCGAGAAGATTTTATCAACAAACCAAACTGTCTCGTGACTCTCGTAACTTTGTATGAGAGGTGCTCGGTAGGACGCAACATCGCCGAGCAGGGGTTTGACTAAGCAGTAAAGACACTGTCACGAGCTCGTTAAGCATACGTAGTGGAAGTGAAGGCCGCTGACGACTCGGTAAGAACAGATACGATTCGGTCATTATGAATAACGTCGTACAGCGGAGCCTCTCCTTGACGACGTAAATACTCCACCACTACTAGCTTAGAATACTCGATAGTAAGATCGATGGCGTTCGTGTCGTTCACACTCGATTCTCTGGTTGTGGGGTGGTGATATTTTTTGTGTGAGATAGTTCTAGTGTTGGTCTCAGACTTGCTGCCTTACAAGAAGATCAGCGATCCGTAGCTACGGATAATGAAGTCCAGCTTCCAGTGGAAGCATAGTAGCCAGCACTGCTGGGTAGACCGAGGATCTACCACCACGGCTTCGGTCCAGGACAGAAGCTACCTTAAAACTCCAGCGACGCACGATTCTGACGGCCTATCGTAATATGAGGCGACTATGAAGAGAGGGGCAACAAACACCTTACTTTCTCAAAAGTGCAGGTTCTGCAGAAGCGAACTGTATCTGAGGCTACAGAGTCAGTTCATTTCACAGAATTTCTCGCTCGGACGAGATGTAGAAAAATTAAGAGAACAGACAAGCAATCGCGAGTCTCAGCATCATTAATGACTCTAGTAAAGAGTATTATAAAAATTAATAGCGAACGGCTCATTTGCACTGGAGTGTGTGTAACCTTGCGGTTTGCCTTCATCGATATAAAATATGGGCATTGTAAAGGAATCCTGTGCAGTGTCAGCCAGCAGGATTTGGACGACAAGCATTTCTTCTCACTTAGGAAATTCCTCACTTACACTGCAGATGGAGACCTGCACATTAAAACGTTGATAGTACAGTTTAAACGCTGCCTCTCGAACCCTTGGCCAATCTGCAGAAAGTTGGAGTTCAAGAGAAGCCACATGAGGGGTGATGTATTCACATAGGCTTTATCAGTCAGAAGAGGCTACAGGCTTCATATAGTTTCAGTCTGAAATTATGAGGCTCCACAGGTCAGCCGCAGAAAAAAATATGGTGCGTCTAACTACACTCTAAGTAAGAAAAAAAAGACGCACAATGAAGGAATTCGGATAATGGGGCGGAAATCGGAAGATGTGATGTACATGTACAGACAACGAAGTGGTTACAATTTCAGCAAAAATAAGGTGAGTTGTTCAAGAGAAAGAGCTTCATGCACTACTGGCCATTAAAATTGCTACACCACGAAGATGACGTGCTACAGACGCGAAATTTAACCGTCAGGAAGAAGAGGCTGTGATATGCAAATGATTAGCTTTTCACAGCATCCACACAAGGTTGGCGACGGTAGCGACATCTACAACGTGCTGACATTAGGAAAGATTCCAACCAATTTCTCATACACAAACAGCAGTTGACCGGCGTTGCCTGGTGAAACGTTGCTGTGATGCCTCGTGTAAGGAGGAGAAATACCTACCATCACGTTTCTGACTGTGATAAAGGTCGGATCGTAGCCTATCGCGATTGCGGTTTATCGTATCGCGACATTGCCGCTCGCGATGGTCGAGACCCAATGACTGTTGGCATAATATAGAATCGGTGGGTTCAGGAGGGTAATACGGAACGCCTTGCTGGATCCCAACAGCCTCGTATCACTTGCAGTCGAGATGACAGGCATCTTATCCCCATGGCTGTAACGGATCGTGCAGCCACGTCTCGATCCCTGAGTCAACAGACGGGAACGTTTGCAAGACAACAACCATCTGCACTAACAGTTCGACGACGTTTGCAGCAGCATGGACTATCAGCTCGGAGACCATGGCTGCGGCTACCCTTGACGCTTCATCACAGACAGGAGCGCCTGCGATGGTGTACTCAGCGACGAACCTGGGTGCATGTACAGCAAAACGTCATTTTTTTCGGATGAAACAAGATTCTGTTTACAGCATCATGATGGTTGCATCCGTGTTTGGCGACATCGCGGTGAACGCACATTGGAAGCGTGTATTCGTCATCGCTATACTGGCGTGTCACTCGGCGTGATGGTATGGGGTGCCATTGGTTACATGTCTCGGTCACCTCTTGTTCGCATTGACGGCACTTTGAACAGTGGACATTACATTTCAGATGTGTTACGACCCGTGGTTCTACCCTTCATTTGATCCCTGCGAAACCCTACATTTCAGCAGGATAATGCACGACCGCATGTTGCAGGTCCTGTACGGGCCTTTCTGGATACAGAAAATGTTCGATTGCTGCCCTGGCCAGCACATTCTCCAGATCTCTCACCAATTGAAAACGTCTGGTCAATGGTGGCCTAGCAACTGGCTCGTCACAATACGCCAGTCACTACTCTTGATGAACTGTGGTATCGTGTTGAAGCTGCATGGGCAGCTGTACCTGTAAACGCCATTCAAGCCCTGTGCTAAATGCCCAGGCGTATGAAGGCCGTTATTACGGCCAGAGGTGGTTTTTCTGGGTACTGATTTCTCAGGATCTATGTACCCAAATTGCGTGAAAAAGTAATCACATGTCAGTTCTAGTATAATATATTTGTCCAATGAATACACGTTTATCATCTGCATTTCTTCTTGGTGTAGCAATTGTAATGGCCAGTAGTGTAATTCGAGCGATGCAGTAACATGTTAGTCCATTTCTGACACTTACGCAAGCAGCTATTCGTTTTGGCATACACACATAAAGTTGCTGGATGTTCTCCTAAGGGATATCGTGCAAAATTCTGTCCAACTGGCTTGTTAGATGGTCAAAATCCCGAGCTGGTTGGAGGTCTCTGACCAGAATGCTCCAAACGTTCTCAAATGAGGAGATACCCGGCGACCTTGCTGGCCAAGATGGTGTTTGGCAAGCACGATGACAAAGAATAGAAACTTTTCAATTGTACGGGCTTGCGTTATCTTGCTGAAATGTAAGCCTAGGATTGCTTGTCATGGAGGGCAACAAAACGGGTTGCACAATATCGTCTACGCAGCGCTGTACTGTAAGGATGCCGCGGATGACAACCAAAGGGGTCCTGCTATGAAAACAAATCGCACCACAAACCATTATTACTCCTGGTTGTTGGGCCATCTGACGGTAGACGCTCTTCTTAGTATCCCGCCACTGTCCAGTGCGTCTCCAGGTACGACTTCGACCATGAATCTGATTGACTTGAGAAAAATTGTCTACGGCAATGAGTCCCACTTCGCGCTGAGCCCCGACGACCAACGAAGACGTGGCTGGACATGTCCCGACAGTGGTTGGATACCAACATGACTGTCGTCCACCATACAGCCCGACAAGCGGGAGTGATGGTCCAGGGTGCCATTTCTGTCCATAGAAAGATCCCTGCGTTTGGAATCCACGGCACCTTTAGAACACTGAGGTACGTCAACGATATTTTATGCCCCATTTTGCTGCCCTTCATAGCAAGCCAGGTTAGACTAACAATTTAGATAGATAATGCCCGCAAAAGTTTCTGTTGCTTGTCTCCGTGCTTGCAACAGCCTACCTCGGCCAGCATGATTGCCGTATCTCTCCCCAATAGAGAACCTTCCGAGCATTATGGGCAGGGACCTCCAAACAACTCAGTATTTTGGCTATCTAAAGCTCTCAATCAATGCCAAGCCGAGCAGTGGTCTGCATAAGGGTCAGAGATGGACCAACGCGTTGCTGAATTGTTCGAATTGTGAAGCACTTTATCTTAAATAAATCATCCAGTTTTTCTGAAATTGTAATCATCTGTTTGCCTATACATAACTATCTCATCTACCGATTTCCGTCCTGTTCGGATAATTCCTTCAAGGAGTATATTTTTTCTGCCTTAGATTGTCAAAAATTCCCACCACTGGTAGCAACATCCTTTCAGTCTTATTCAACACATTTCTACGAGTTCCCGAAACGGAATCGGAATGGTGGCCATCCGTACAATACATGTGAGCTGATTCAACAGGGCATAAGAGATGCCTGCTCTATGTTGAAAAGAGTGATCAGGAGCCATTGAATTTAATTCTGTCACATATCGATTAGTACAAGCAAAAAGATTGGAGAGTGAATGTTGCAACGGAAATGCATGGGAACTTACAGCAGAATGGGCACTTGAGTGATGCTGTATGTGAAGGCAGCGATGGCAGTTGGTCTTAAAATCGGAGGGCTTATTTGGGAAATAATAGACTCAGACATTCCAATGACAGACGCCATCTGGGAAATGGTATGCAAGGTCGGCCAAGGGACTGGGCAACTGGAGCAGTGGTAGTCGTCGAAATTCGAAATCCTGTTCCAGACAGTAGTCAACAAGCTTAAGTAAACAGCGAGCGGAAAATGAGTCCTGTAGGGCTGCTTTAGATCATGTTGTGTCATTTGTATTAATTATGTAATTTGATATTTATGTTCTTAACCGTAAATATTCGTTGGTCTGTACCAGTGAGATTATTGTGGAATTTTCCTTTTGACAATTGTGGTTTCAATAGTTTGTATGTGTATATCCTTTTTGGGAGTTGATTATGCTGCCAACTACGCACTCTTGCAGTCAGCAGTGAGCCATGTTAGTATGTAAAGGAAAGTCAGTGGTCATGAATGTCTGTATGCCCACGTTTTCCTGCCTCGCAATCACATGGCATGATTAGCCTATATTGCATAAGTGTAATGCCTGTTCTAAAAATGTTTTAGATAATAGAGTGCAGCTATAATCAGCGACAACAGCCGCAGAATCCTGACGAAACGTGTTTTTGTTCTCTTTCAGGATCTTCAAGGAAGCAGCTTATGTGGTAACGAAATGTGATGTGTGACTCCACTGACACTGTATTTACCCACGCTGTCTCAGCTTATTTTCGAAAAAAGTGGTTCAAATGGCTCTGAGCACTATGGGAATTAACATCTGTGGTCATCAGTCCCCTAGAACTTAGAACTACTTAAACCTAACTAACCTAAGGACACCACACACATCCATGCCCGAGGCAGGATTCGAACCTGCGATCGCAGCAGTCGCGCGGATCCGGACTGAGCGCCTAGAACCGCGAGACCACCACGGCCGGCGCTTATTTCCTTTTTGACGGCTTGTCCCTATGCTGTGTAACGCAAGTATGTTTTTTGTTATATGGCAAATTTTTCTTTCAGTTAACTACTAGCTTCTGCATTAGAGTTTTGAAGTGTGTAGCTGATTGTATTGTGGAGTGGACATGATTTTATGAGTGCCGTGAGCAGCATTTACGGATTTTCTATTCTGTTTGGTCATACACTACTGGCCATTAAATTGCTACACCAAGAAGAAATGCATATGATAAACGGGTATTCATTGGACAAATATATTGTACTAGAACTGACATGTGAATACATTTTCACGCAATTTGGGTGCATAGATCCTGAGAAATCAGTACCCAGAACAACCAACTCTGGCCGTAACAACGGCCTTCATACGCCTGGGCATTGACTCAAACAGGTACAGCTGCCCATGCAGCTTCAACACGATACCACAGTTCATCAAGAGTAGTGACTGGCGTATTGTGACGAGCCAGTTGCTAGGCCACCATTGACCAGACGTTTTCAATTGGTGAGAGATCTGGAGAATGTGCTGGCCAGGGCAGCAGTCGAACATTTTCTGTATTCAGAAAGGCCCATACAGGACCTACAACATGCGGTCGTGCATTATCCTGCTGAAATGTAGGGTGTCGCAGGGATCGAATGAAGGGTAGAGCCACGGGTCGTAACACATCTGAAATGTAGCGATCACTGTTCAAAGTGCCATCAAAGCAAAAAAGAGGTGACCGAGACGTGTAACCAACGGCACCCCATACCATCACGTCGGGTGATCCGCTAGTATGGCGATGACGAATACACGCTTCCAATGTGTGTTCACCGCGATGTCGCCAAACACGGATGCAACCATCATGATGCTGTAAACACAACCTGGATTCATCTGAAAAAATGACGTTTTGCCATTCGTGCAGCCAGGTTCGTCGTTGAGTACACCATCGCAGGCGCTCCTGTCTTTGATCCAGCGTCGAGGGTAACCGCAGCCATGGTCTCCAAGCTGATAGTCCACGCTGCTGCAAACGTCGTCGAACAAACTTGAATAAACAGTGAGCGGAAAATGAGTGCAGTGGGGTTGCTTTAGATCATGTTGTGTCATTTGTATTAATTATGTAATTTGCTATTTATGTTCGTGCAGATGGTTGTTGTCTTGCAAACGTCCCCATCTGTTGAATCAGGGATCGAGACGTGGCTGCACGAACCGTTACAGCCATGCGGATAAGATGCCTTTCATCTCAACTGCTGGTGATACGAGGCCGTTGGGATCCAGCACAGCGTTCCGTATTACCCTCCTGATCCCACCGATTCCATATTGTGCTAACAGTCATTAGATCTCGACCAACGAGAGCAGCAGTGTCGCGATACGATAAACCGCAATCGCGATAGGGTACAATCCGACCTTTATCAAAGTCGGAAACGTGAAGGTACGCATTTCTCCTCCTTACACGAGGCATCACAACAACGTTTCACCAGGCAATGCCGGTCAACTGCTGTTTGAGTATGGAAAATCGGTTGGAAACTTTCCTCATGTCAGCACGTTGTAGGTGTCGCTACCGTCGCCAACCTTGTGTGGATGCTGTGAAAAGCTAATCATTTGCATATCACAGCATCTTCTTCCTGTCGGTTAAATTCCGCGTCTGTAGCACGTCATCTTCGTGGTGTAGCAATTTTAATGGCCAGAAGTGTAGAACGCAGAAGATATAAGGTTTTTGGCCTACAGCCTGCAGCAAATTACGCTTGTGAGTTTTTGCCAAGGTGATTTGAGTATCTGTCAGATGCTAGCTTTTGCCAATAGCGTACTGCGCGATCTTGACCTCACTTGAGTTAGGGATTTTGTTTTCCTCTGTCGCTTTTGTACGTTCACTAGCCTGTATTCCTAGAAAAAATTTTCTACTATGTATTACACCAGCCTTCCCGAACTTGCTGTTTGTTGTGGTGCATATCTGACCCAGATCCTCACATGGACTGACCCATGGTAGAGCGGCAGAAGATAGTTAAACTTGTTTAAGATATGCTTAACGAGATACTCTGCGTCAGGGTTTGCAATTAACTCTTTTCTGTGTAAACTGTGCTTTTATGATTGGATTTGTGATGAAATAATTTAAAGACAGACATCAAGCAATAATGTAACTGAGTTGAATCTGTAAGTAGGCTGTTTAAGTTTTTATATTGGTAGTGCCACGTAGCGCTCTGTATGTGCTGTGTGCAGTCTGTGGCTGGTTTGCATTGTTGTTGGAATATCTGCCATTGTAGTGTTGGGCAGCTGGATGTTAACAGCGCGTAGCGTTGGGCAGTTGGAGGTGAGCCGCCAGCAGTGGTGGATGTGGGGAGAGAGATGGCGGAGTTTTGAAATTTGTAAGACTTGATGTCATGAACTGCTATGTATATTATGAGTTTTCAACGCTATTAAGGTAAATACATTGTTTGTTCTCTATTAAAATCTTTCATTTGCTGACTATGCCTATCAGTAGTTAGTGCCTTCCATAGTTGGAATCTTTTATTTAGCTGGCAGTAGTGGCGCTCGCTGTATTGCAGTAGTTCGAGTAACGAAGATTTTTGTGTGGTAAGTGATTTGTGAAAGGTATAGGTTAATGTTAGTCAGGGCCATTCTTTTGTAGGGATTATTGAAAGTCAGATTGCGTTGCGCTAAAAATATTGTGTGTCAGTTTAAGGACAGTCATGTATAATTGTTCAAAAGGGGACGTTTCATTAGAGGAAGAGAAATTTTACTGTTATTTTTGCATTTTAAACCTGTAAAAAAATCAATTGTTCTGGAAAACAGTTTTATGTACAAAGTATGATTAATTTACTTTCAAAAGTTAGGAACCGCAGGAGCTGCACACAATAATCCACAAGCTCTAATTTGAAAATGTAAACGAATGGCACATATGAGCACTTGATGGTACAACATACGTTCACATCTTCTGTACACTAGGATGTAGTAACTAGAAAGTAGATCTGTATAGCAACAGAGATACCATTAGATTTCATTTTAAGATCTGAGATGACTTCGTTTATTTTTGTTGTATTATTGGTCTCAGATGAATATGTCACGTGACCTGTAAATAATAAAAAAATTAACATACTTTTTCTAGTGCAAGCTACATTAGGTATGACATGGCATTAGTTAATATATTCTCATGAATCATCATGTTCACATCATATTCTCCTGACGCAAAGTTGCTAGAAACAGATGTTCTTTGTGTTAAATTTACGCAAAAAAGCAGTATTATTACAGAAATTAGGAAAAACCAATGTGGGAGAAAATTTTTAACAGTGTTTGAACAATCTTTTAAGGAATGGTAGTGATAAGTTCAATTTGGGCAAAAAATAGACAGTCACATATTTTAAGAAGGATTTTGTAACTAATCATGTATTGTGAGTTTAAGACTGGTTGGTACTGGTCCACGCAACATACAGATTATACTGAGTCTGTATTTTATGTAACACAAAAGTATGGTTACTTAAGTTGGTTAAGGCTATACTCCTAGCATCAAACGTTCACTGTGAACCAAATCTAAAGATAACTCAATGATTATCTGAATGTTAATATTTGGCACTAAGATTCCATATATTTTGCTTTGGTACCAATAACACATTTTACCTACTTATGAGTTTGAGGTACTGTATTTATTCTCACATCATGATATTATTGTAAATTAAGCAGGCAATTTGATGCTTTGGCATTTTCTGAACCCTGATGGAAGAATGTTAGCAGTACTTTTCTTATGCTGGTAGTTGTTAAGTTCGTTATTTTCTAGGATGCCTAAACCAGTTGATGAAAAATATTGCAATTTCTAGCGTTTTTTATACTTTTTCGAAAGTGGGATGAAGAGAAGGTATGGTAAATCTGTCACCTTCCTTAGAGTGATGATGTTTCATTTTATGCCAGTATTTTGTGGTTATTTAATTGAGAGTACTGTGCATGTTTGTTTGGGAGGAAGTTTTGGATATTTGTCACTGGAAAGGTGCACTGCCAGTGTAGTCTCAAGTTCCTACTTATCGGTAGAAGGCAGTCAGTGAATTTCAACAGCAGCAAGGAGTGCCTCGGGGAGTTGAGAAGTTTTGGACAAGTGGAGCCGCAGCTCATTCTGTGCTTTTCTAAGCGAGAACCAGCACCTATCCTCGTTGTGGTAAGAAGCTCTGAGCTACTTGAGAGTAACTGAGCATGACATTTTTCTTTTTCTGACTTGAAAGAACAGCCTACCATGTCACTGTCCAACCAGCATGATAACATTGGCTGCTTTCGCTCCAAAAACTTTGATTATCCAATTAAATGAGTCGCCCCTACCGTAATGTGTGCCGAAAAGAGGTTGACCAAACAGCTGGACCCTGTTCCATGCCAGTACCAACTTTTTGTTTGTTAACATGCTTTATGTATGCTTACAGTGGGAAGTTTGCCCTGTGTTCCCTGTTTTTACATAAAATAAGGGAAATTCTCTTTGATTACACTTTCAACAGCATTGATGCACCCCCTTCAGGTCGAATTTTTTGAAAGGTATGCACCAGAGAGTTCTGAACAAATATTCACGGACTTTCATCTTTCAACTGTGGTCTGGTGCTAATTGTTGCACAGTATTTCTCTTAGGGAGATGTGTCACAGTTGCAAGAGCATAATCCATATCATAAGCAACTTGCTGATTTCGTCACACAGTCTTCAATATAATTTGGTACCCCACGCCCCCTCTCATAGTACTAGTCTCATTTTCTGCAATCCCAAATGAGACTTTAGAGAAATTCGTTCTCTGTCAATTTTTATGTGAATTCAGTCCATTCAGTAGAGCACATCAAAAATTTGTTATACTAGGGATTGACATAGATTTAGAAATCCCTGATTTTCCTACAGTGTTTCCATGGTTAAGTAACCCACAAATAACAAATACAATCTGCCATATACCGCAGTTGTTCTCATTGTGAGGGTGTATCCTCTGTGCACAGTGGCCAAACATAACAAACTGTTATTTAATCTACCGGTCAGATGGAATTAAGTTTCTCTTGAGGCATATGAGTCACAACATTATCTTCGATAATGATAGAAGCTGAAGAAATATGTTAAAAGTACTCATATGTCTCAAGAAAAATTTAATGCCATCAGATGAACAGATCACCTACTCCTGAAGTACATGGAGGATTTCCCCATTATGTACAAAGCAGACGTGTTGTTCCAAGTCAGAGAGCCTCAGCACTACTAATGATGAGAAAATGGGCTGAAGGTTTGAACTGAAATCTTTGTTGTAAAGGCACTGGACTTAGGTAGTCCGTACAGCTGTGGTAGTCATAATGCTATGTTGCTGTAATAGCTAGCACATACGCTTAATAAGCGGGAGACCAGCGTTCAAGTCCCAGCGGTGGCACAGATTTTGATTCATTTCTTCAGCTTCTATCATAACGAAGATACAGTTATTTAATGTTCATAAAGGGAAATGAGCATTTGATTTGCTAGTTAGTATGACAATGTATTTGTTTATTACACAGTTTGAGGTATTTCATTCTCCCCTAGCTCTGAATCTGATACTTTTGGTTGACCACCACTCAGTGTTCAGATATGGCAGAGAGCAACCGTTTATAGCAAGGTTTTACCATAGCTCAGATAAGGACATTCTGCGCACCTAACTCAGATTTATAACTACTGTGACTGGTTCACTTTACATTCCATTGTATGCGTATTTCCAGATATTTAATGTATATCAGCTATTCTTTGTCAATGAGGTAATGAAATAATAACGGGTCTTCCGCCTGTTCAGTCGTAATATGTTACATTTATTTATAAATGTAATCGATCTGCTTTGTATCTTCCAGCACGTCGCTACAGCTTCTAGTTCTAGAACTTTTTTTATACAGGGTGTTACAAAAAGGTACGGCCAAACTTTCAGGAAACATTCCTCACACACAAATAAAGAGAAGATGTTATGTGGACATGTGTCCGGAAACGCTTAATTTCCATGTTAGAGCTCATTTTAGTTTCGTCAGTATGTACTGTACTTCCTCGATTCACCGCCAGTTGGCCCAATTGAAGGAAGGTAATGTTGACTTCGGTGCTTGTGTTGACATGCGACTCATTGCTCTACAGTACTAGCATCAAGCACATCAGTAAGTAGCATCAGCAGGACAGTGTTCATCACGAACGTGGTTTTGCAGTCAGTGCAATGTTTACAAATGCGGAGTTGGCAGATGCCCATTTTATGTGTGGATTAGCACGGGGCAATAGCCGTGGCGCGGTATGTTTGTATCGAGACAGATTTCCAGAACGAAGGTGTCCCGACAGGAAGACATTCGAAGCAATTGATCGGCGTCTTAGGGAGCACAGAACATTCCAGCCTATGACTCGCGACTGGGGAAGACCTAGAACGACGAGGGCACCTGCAATGGACGACGCAATTCTTCGTGCAGTTGACGATAACCCTATTGTCAGCGTCAGAGAAGTTGCTTCTGTACAAGGTAACGTTGACCACGTCACTGTGTGGAGAGTGCTACGGGAGAACCAGTTCTGTCCGTACCATGTACAGCGTGTGCAGTCACTATCAGCAGCTGATTGGCCTCCACGGGTACACTTCTGCGAATGGTTCATCCAACAATGTGTCAATCCTCATTTCAGTGCAAATGTTCTCTTTACGGATGAGGCTTCATTCCAACGTGATCAAATTGTAAATTTTCTGAATCAACATGTGTGGGCTGACGAGAATCCGCACGCAATTGTGCAATCACGTCATCAACACAGATTTTCTGTGAACGTTTGGGCAGGCATTGTTGCTGATGTCTTGATTGGGCCCCATGTTCTTCCACCTACGTTCAATGGAGCACGTTATCATGATTTCATACGGGATACTCTACCTGTGCTGCTAGAACATGTGCCTTTACAAGTACGACACAACATGTGGTTCATGCACGATGGAGCTCCTGCACATTTCAGACAAAGTATTCGTACGCTTCTCAACAACAGATTCGGTGAGCGATGGATTGGGAGAGGCGGACCAATTCCATGGCCTCCACGCTCTCCTGACCTCAACCCTCTTGTCTTTCATTTATGGGGGCATTTGAAAGCTCTTGTCTACGCAACCCCGGTACCAAATGTAGAGACTCTTCGTGCTCGTATTGTGGACGGCTGTGATACAATACGCCATTCTCCAGGGCTGCATCAGCGCATCAGGGATTCCATGCGACGGAGAGTGGATGCATGTGCCCTCGCTAACGGAGGACATTTTGAACATTTTCTGTAACAAAGTGTTTGAAGTCACACTGGTACGTTCTGTTGCTGTGTGTTTCCATTCCATGATTAATGTGATTTGAAGAGAAGTAATAAAATGAGCTCTAACATGGAACGTAAGCGTTTCTGGACACATGTCCACATAACATATTTTCTTTCTTTGTGTGTGAGGAACGTTTCCTGAAAGTTTGGCCGTACGTTTTAGTAACACCCCGTATACAACAGCACCATGCATGAACAGTCTCATGGGTCTTATGATACTATCCACTAGATTATTCACATTTATTGTAAACAGTAATGGTCCTAAGTGTAATGGTCCTTTGTGGTATGCCCAAAAGCTCTTTCGTCAGAAGATTTCTCTCCTTAAGAATAAATTGGGGTGTTGTATTTGCTTTTAACAGTTTAGTCCATACACAAAACTGCACTGATATTCTGTATAGTCGCATTTTGTTAATTATAAATGTCTACTGAAAGTCAAGGATCACAGCATCAGCCTGCGTGTCGGTACTTGAATCATCTGACACTCATGAGCAATGGGGGAAAGGGAGTTCAATCCAATTGATTTTTGGCTCTTATCTGATCTTATCAGCTGTCATCTTCAACGTCACCTGATAGCCTTCCCATGACTCTAGGGCAATAGCATGTGGTAAATTCAATGTCATTCATCATGACACTTGGCACGATAACTTCATTCCCTCTCCCCACCCACATTTCTAGACAAATTGTGCGGCTTAAAATGGTGGAAAATTCTTTCTACTGGCTGGGGGATGAGGACAGATAAATTAATCCTCCCTTCCCTCACATCTTTAGACCAATTTTTTCTCTTAAATATGGCGAAAAAAACTAAACAATTGAATGGGTCATTATGCTGTTGGTTGAGTATATGAGTACAGCACCTGTCACTCTGACCTTGACATGGGTCACTCCTCTGTGTTGGTTAGGTGATGGCAGCAATTTACCCCATTGGTGTGTCCTGCACCACTGGTCCCCCTCCGCATCTCAGCTGGGGATGGTGATCGTCATCATGAGATAGCCTTCGTGATCTGTACATCGGTCGATCAGCAGATTGGTCATCCAGTGCTGATCCTACACCATGTCAACACACCTAGCAACAAAAAACCAACGTCGTATTAGGGACTCCATTGTCCCATGCAACTTTTGTCCCACAGACTTTTCAGCTCCTATCATACTTTCGGAGCTATTCTTGGTGACACCAGTTAGTGACTCACCCAATATATATAATGATGCACCATCACACCTGACATTGCTAAAGAATTACAAGCATGTTTGTACTTATTTCTGTACCCTAATATATTAACTTAAATTAAGAAAAATAAATGTTGATTTCTATATACTGAGTGACTAGGCTGGAGAAATCAAGGTACATGTTTTTTATATATATATATATGAGATGAATAAGAGCGATATACTAGATTGTTATAATTAAACTTTTGGTATTTCGAATGCTGCAGTGCGGTCTATAGACGTCACAGGAGCCTGATACGTCGTAGGTATGTTCATTAATCGGTGCTGAAAAAATAATACGTCCACTTTTTGCCAATGGATGTGAATATGCCACTGTAAGGAATGAGAATGTGGCGTGGGTATAGGAAAAGGCGAAGAGCGATCAGACACATGATAACGGTTGTTCTGGCTCATTTATTAAAATACGGTCACAAGTTACTACAGTTACAACATGTGATCAATATGACCTCCCATCTCAGCAGTGCGCTGTGTCCATAACACAGCATGTTCGATGGTTGTTCACAGCACATCTGGTGTAATAGAGCCGTATGTCGTCGTATGAGATCCTACAGAACAGGAAGAGTCGGGATGCTTCCCTGATAGATGCGATCTTTGACATATCCTCAGAACCAGAAGTCACATGAATTTAAGTTGACGGATGTTTAAGGCCACACGCCTTGAAATTGCCTAGAGGTGAACCGGGTGCTACTGAAGATTTCTCGAAGTACAACTTTCACCAGGCATGTGACATGTAGCGTCGCCCAGTCTTCAATAGTGGTGTGGATATAGTTGCCTTACTGCGAAGCTACTATCTCTTGTTGCACAATGAGGTCCTTATAGCGTGTTGATGTCACAGTACACTAAAGAGGACCAAGGTGTGTCATCGCCTCGAAGAAACATAGACCAAGAATTGAGGAGCTTGTAAAACCGAACCACACAGTCACATAAGATGAATGCAGTGGATGTTCTTGCACAACATGTGATGGAATAGGGCCCCATATGCCTCAGTTATGGGCAGTTATGGCACCATGAAGAGTAAAATGTGCCTCATCTGTTCAAAGAACATTCCCCAGCCACATGTCACCCATTTCCATGGTTACCAAAAACAATGCAGCGATGCTATTATTGCCGTTCTGATAAAACAACTTTACAAGCGGTGCAAGGTCTTTCTTCTCAATAGCAAATTACCTTTCGTTCTTATGACTTCGACCTTATTAACCCTTCACACCAACAGTCACTTCACAAAAGAAATCAAGACATCGCCAAGCAACAAACAGGTCACTGACGTCAAAACAGGAAACATGTCACATTATGACTACTTACAGCGCCATATTTTAACCTGGTGGAAGAAAGTGGAGCTATTATTCTTTGTCAGCACACTTTGCAAGCGCACCGATTAATGAACATATCTAAGATAGTTCGGCGTACTGCGATGTGTCCGGTCTACACTGTAACACTCAGAACACTGACACTTTAATTACATCCACCCAGTATATGACAAAATAATTTCTGTTTTATTCACAATATAATAAGTTTTTATTTGGAGAAAATGTTTTTGTACAATGAATATACGAGGGTTCGAACTTTAATAGTGGCAGCTACTAATTTACAGCTAGTACAAAATAGATATGTGTTTCTAAGTTTTAGTGACCTTCAAAGTAGTCACCAGCATTGTGTATAACCCGCTGCCAGCGATGTGGAAGCGCAGAATACTCTTAGCAGTGCCACTTGTGTTGACATTTCGAGCGGCGCGATCTATTGCCCGACGAATTTGTAACAATTCTGAAGCGAATGCCGTGAAGTGTTTCCTTCAGTTAAGAAATCGAGTTGAACTCACGAGGAATTAAGTCAGGTGAATGCAGTAGGTGGTATAGCACTTAGCAGCCCCATCAGTCAAACAAATCAGTAACAGCTTGCACTGTGTGTACTTGAGCATTGTCCTGCAAAATGATGGCCAGGTTCTGCAGAAAGTGTCATCACTTCTGTCTCTATGCTGTTTATTTTTGGAGCACAACCTACGTCCAGCTTACAGACAGACTGTATGGAGGATGATCGACGACAATGAACCTAAGGTGCCGCATTTTTACGGGTCGCAGAGCTCGTTTGCGGTCTGGTATTGTCTTACTGAAGCGGAGGGTGCTCCATGTATGGACAAAGTTTTTTTGCGGTACTGAACTCTATTACAGCGTGCTGTTTATCATGTACTGACATAGTTGTGTTACACACTTCCGTATTAGATGCTGCAGAAGGATGCAACTTGCTTTAGAGAAGATGGAAAGGTGACTGAGTATTATGCGTGACATGTGATACCTTAACAGAAATTGAGAACAGAATGAAAAATTCGGAGGTATTACTTCTCAGCACACCCTTGTGTAAACGGTTTTCGCGAACTCTGTCGAAACCTTAGCCCACTGTAAAGCGACAAACTCATTAACGCAAGTGGTGACCCATTAACATTTGGCTTGGCACTATCCCAGCAAGTAATTATGTGAATTTCTCAATGGTTTCACAAATTCTCCATTGTCTTGCCGAATACTGTTTATTAATTATTTAAAAAAATCGTTTTCAAATTCACACATCATGAAATCCCTGACATTGATGTTACCCTCAATACACTTCTTCAAAGAGCGTGAGTCACTGAAGGAAACTGCGTGGGTGACTCAGATCAGTTTCATCCCCAACTTGATTCTGGATGATTCTATACTGCATTACACATCTCTGTTCATCCCCCAGCGTAGTCATCAGCTAGGAGAGGGAACCCTTGTGTGAAACTAGGCACTCCAGACATAGCGGAAAATCACTGGGCATGTCATGCAAACTATTAGGATACACCAGTTCTGCCTCCGTAACATATCTTACAACAGAATCCGCAGTCACGTCGTCGAATTTACCTAACTCGACGATTTAATCGTTGGACAGCTGTCGAAAGCTTTCAGTCAGCAGAGACTGTTGAGTGGTGTGCCAGTATAAGTTATTTATAACCAGTTACAGGATGTAACTCCCAGGTTATTTGCCATGCCACGTATATGGGCAGATTGGAATACCCACAAATCCCATGCACAATAAAGATTAACAAGTCAACATCAGTCAATAGTTCGATAGTGACGCGTGTCTTTTTCAATGTGGCGTCCCAGATCCTAGTATGGTGTAATGGAAGGAAGAGTCTAGCATGTTAGTGGTTGTGCATACACTCTTGATTTCTCGAAAATACCTGCAAATAAGCGTACATCTGTGTCCATACCCCTAAAGCAGAAATGCCGAACTCCTGCCTAATATTCACCACATGTCCATAATCCGCATCCATTATGGAACTGCCTGTAAGATTCCTGGTGAATGTGGCTCTATCGGCCAATGGGTTTTACTTGAGTCTTTCCATCGAATGCTGTTACTGAGAATGGAAGACTACCATTCATGAGCTGAAACTTTGCAGCATAGGGTGAGAGAGAACAAATTACTCTCTCACCTATTTTTCTTATACGCAAAAGTTAACGGCCTGAGCAGACATTGATGGAGCCTGGTAGGGTGCTAAAAGGAAGAGGTACTTTTATCGTTCTTAGTTTTTAGAAACGGCATGTTGAAAGTTGAAAGCAATTAGCGGTGACCCCATCCCTCAGTAATCTTACCGAACAGGCCCACTGCCGCACAGGTCAGACAGAGCACTCCCTTGTCAAGACAGGTCTCCATCAGGACAATGCTGCTATACTCGCATTGGCACCAGCCAAAGGCTGGGCTGGGGTGTTGGATTGAAGGGACGCATCTACACAGTGGAGTCATAAACTGGCATTGTGTGTAGCGGCACGCCTGATAAAAATTCACAAGTTTTCATGTTCGCCAATATTGCAAATAGGCCTGTGACCCACTTCCATCTGTCTCCAAGGTCATATAAGAAACTCTGGCGTCCGAGAAACGTTTAGAGATAGAATCTTTTTCACGCCTTATAGCTAGGACCAACATGCTCCAAGGAACAGGCGATTTAGATAAAGATGTTTAAGACTGTATCTGTTCGCTTGTTGTCGTGGGAAGTGATGCAACATCGACGGCCGGTGTGGCCGTGCGGTTCTAAGCGCTTCGGTTTGGAACCATGTGACCGCTACGGTCGCAGGTTCGAATCCTGCCTCGGGCATGGATGTGTGTGATGTCCTTAGGTTAGTTAGGTTTAAGTAGTTCTAATTTCTAGGGAACTGATGACCTCAGAAGTTAAGTCCCATAGTGCTCAGAGCCATTTGAACCATTTGATGCAACATCAGAGGAAAACATCTTCTCCTTCTGCGAAAACTTAAAAAAAGCCAGTAATTGGTGCTTTCTTTTTTTTCCAGAGACGCAGGTTTCTTAAATCTTGTGCTGTTTTGACGTTAGTTTTCACTGTCGTGTAGGAGAGGAGGTTTAGAACTTCTAAAGCCCTGTGATTGGTTCAAGACGGGGTGAAGGCAGTGTCATTCATGCACTTTACACAAAAACAGAATTTTTTTTATCTGGAGAGTTGCGAGGCACTCGTATTCTGGACTTCTGTCTGGAAGTGACTTCTGGTTGAAGCTCTGGCATGTGTGGTTGGTGCTTGGGACCTGTCCTGAGACTGACTTCACTTGCAAGTAGTTAGACTGGAGAGCCTATGGTGAAGCTCATACTGCATCGACAGTGTGACTTCAAACATCTCAGACTACTCGTTTGCCTAGGGCACAATTATTCGTTTTTGGTTTACCAGTCTTGACATTTCGTATCGTTGTGCACTCTGTCGAATAAGTGAGCCAAATTGGTCCTTAGTACAACCAGCGAACGAGTGTGTCACACACTGAAATCTACGATGATTTCGGGGCTTTGGCAGAGAGTAAATTGCGATCTGTCTGCCTGATCTGTAGACTGTAAGATTTTGCATTTATTTCGTGCCCGCGGTAGATTCACAGGTGCCGCCTTACGCCTCGCCTCTGCTGCACGTACCTCGCCAGCTGCAAGCTACATCGCCGCTCATAGCAAACAGGGCAACACACTGCTGCTCCGGCCTTGTGAGGGCGTACAGATCTCAATCACCGCTAGCTCTCAGCTGCACAAATATCAGCTTCTTTAGATTTGAACGGTCAAAGTCTGCTCAGCGTCAGATCAATTCAGTTTGCGTTATCCACATTTTAAGGGCCAGAGTACATGAGTCATTTCGGCCACCCAGGATCCTTATTTATTGTGGTCTTAAACCACCTATTAGTTGTTTACAGTATTGTATCATAATGTGTTTAGCATAAATTATGTCTGTCTTTGTTTTTGGGAAAATAAATGTTGTCAGTAAACTAGATTTTGCATACATTCTCATTCATTTTTTATATAGTGCAAATAGTGTTACCTTTCAAGGGATTTGCAGCTCTAGTGAGGTAAATGTACTATTGACTTATTGTCCCAGAAAGTTTCTGAAGCGATTCATACATGAAGTGTATCTCGTATAGGACTGGAAGTATAATTTTTGGCATAACTGGCTTGGTAAATAAAATGTACTCTCCATCGCTCTCAGGCAATAACTTGATTATATGTGAGACTGAAATCAGCCAAGTCCTCAACAAGGGAGTGAGCATCATAAGTGCTCAAATTGTGGGAGAGGATGGATATGTGTCACGGCTGCTGGTATTTGGGGTTACTTGCACTGTGTGCTGCACTACGAAATTTCCCTAATACACTCCTGGAAATGGAAAAAAGAACACATTGACACCGGTGTGTCAGACCCACCATACTTGCTCCGGACACTGCGAGGGGGCTGTACAAGCAATGATCACACGCACGGCACAGCGGACACACCAGGAATTGCGGTGTTGGCCGTCGAATGGCGCTAGCTGCGCAGCATTTGTGCACCGCCGCCGTCAGTGTCAGCCAGTTTGCCGTGGCATATGGAGCTCCATCGCAGTCTTTAACACTGGTAGCATGCCGTGACAGCGTGGACGTGAACCGTATGTGCAGTTGACGGACTTTGAGCGAGGGCGTATAGTGGGCATGCGGGAGGCCGGGTGGACGTACCGCCGAATTGCTCAACACGTGGGGCGTGAGGTCTCCACAGTACATCGATGTTGTCGCCAGTGGTCGGCGGAAGGTGCACGTGCCCGTCGACCTGGGACCGGACCGCAGCGACGCACGGATGCACGCCAAGACCGTAGGATCCTACGCAGTGCCGTAGGGGACCGCACCGCCACTTCCCAGCAAATTAGGGACACTGTTGCTCCTGGGGTATCGGCGAGGACCATTCGCAACCGTCTCCATGAACCTGGACTACGGTCCCGCACACCGTTAGGCCGTCTTCCGCTCACGCCCCAACATCGTGCAGCCCGCCTCCAGTGGTGTCGCGACAGGCGTGAATAGAGGGACGAATGGAGACGTGTCGTCTTCAGCGATGAGAGTCGCTTCTGCCTTGGTGCCAATGAGGGTCGTATGCGTGTTTGGCGCCGTGCAGGTGAGCGCCACAATCAGGACTGCATACGACCGAGGCACACAGGGCCAACACCCGGCATCATGGTGTGGGGAGCGATCTCCTACACTGGCCGTACACCACTGGTGATCGTCGAGGGGACACTGAATAGTGCACGGTACATCCAAACCGTCATCAAACCCATCGTTCTACCATTCCTAGACCGGCAAGGGAACTTGCTGTTCCAACAGGACAATGCACGTCCGCATGTATCCCGTGCCACCCAACGTGCTCTAGAAGGTGTAAGTCAACTACCCTGGCCAGCAAGATCTCCGGATCTGTCCCCCATTGAGCATGTTTGGGACTGGATGAAGCGTCGTCTCACGCGGTCTGCACGTCCAGCACGAACGCTGGTCCAACTGAGGCGCCAGGTGGAAATGGCATGGCAAGCCGTTCCACAGGACTACATCCAGCATCTCTACGATCGTCTCCATGGGAGAATAGCAGCCTGCATTACTGCGAAAGGTGGATATACACTGTACTAGTGCCGACATTGTGCATGCTCTGTTGCCTGTGTCTATGTGCCTGTGGTTCTGTCAGTGTGATCATGTGATGTATCTGACCCCAGGAATGTGTCAATAAAGTTTCCCCTTCCTGGGACAATGAATTCACGGTGTTCTTATTTCAATTTCCAGGAGTGTATATTACAGTGGTCTCTACGTGGAGTTCCAGCTTTTCTGTCTAATGGTAGACCACAAATATGAGAATGAACTGATTTTTTCTATAATTAGTCATTGTCCTGCGATTTTCCTATGGGAATTTTGGTGTGATCACATGCCTTACAAATTGTTAAGAGTCATAGAGCAACCATCTCACAGGATTACTCAGGGTGTTTGAAACGAAATGATTGAGATGAGTAATATGAACAAACAGTTCCATACACCACTGCATATAGTACACACCGGTCTGAGAAAATATTGTAAGATGTAGTGGGATCAGCCTCACAATATGAAACAGGTGCTAGGCAGCATTCAAAGTCTGTGTACATTGCAAAGGAGCAACGCAACTGGTTGTGGGCATTCTTAAACTGTAAGAACTTATTTGCATCGATAGGCACTTCCACACATACCAGTTCCTGGTGTATTATAGTCTGTCAGATGATTTGCTAATGCTCACTCAAAACAAATGTGTCGTAACATCTAGGACAAAAATCATTTGCACTTTTAAGTTTTGACACGTCTGTGGAAAGTAAGTGGGACAATTTTTTGACTGACTCTTGGTGTTGCTCTTCCTCCTCAGAGAAAGACAACACAACTATAGGTCTGAGGCAGAGACCAGCTACTTTATAAAACTAGGGTGTCTGACGACTTTATGCCTAATCTCTTTTTTTTATACGTTGTGCGGTTCTTCTAGTTTTCTTTCTTCTTCCTTCAGGCAGTAGGACACTCAAATTAAAAGTTTGGAACCACTCTGCAATTGAGGTCCTCAACGATGTCACGACATTTTACCCCAAACATAAATTATGGTTTTCTCTTTGACAGCATACCGCCTTCTTTTAGATGGTAAGTGAATTTGCAGCATAAAATTCACTGCACTTAATGGCGATATCACCGAAACCACTATTTTTCGAAACAGAAATAACATTTTATAACCATTGTATGGAAGTGTAAATTTTTAAAATATTAATAGGAATTAATACATATGTATCCACTCATCGTGGTCCCTGAAAATGGTCTCATTGCTTATAAGTATTAGGTGTAAATATATACACTTCGATATATATCAGTTATACATAATATTTTAACATACATTTACATCTCTTTTGGAAAATACATTTACATCTCTGTTGTCATGGTTCGAGGTTTTATGGGTATTAGATTCATCAAGCAGCGTTTTCTTTCAAATTCTCCACCCCCAGATTGTATTGCATGCTTTGTTAAACATACTGGATGCTTATCCAGTATATAAAGTTTATCTCTGCTGACCCAGCATGTCACGTTTATTTCACTAACCCTGTGATGGTTAATGTATTTGGTAAAAGTGTATACATCTTCTTGTTGCTGTTGTTGTTTTTCTTCTCCTCCTCATCTTCTGTCCCCATCCATCTTATCAAATGTATGCAGAAGTTGTTTCAGACTTTCAATTAATGGCTTAAATGTTTCTGAGAGAGAATAAGTTCACTCTAATTGTTGTAGTTTTAGCAGTCTTAGTTTCCTATGACCAACAGTCCATGCCTCAATGACTTTTCATTTTGTCGACACGCTGTTGCGTACTTTTTGCTTTTCCATAGTATTATGTTTGATAGACTCGTTCATATTTTTAATTTCTGTAGTACAGCTTTTAAAACTTCCATTTACTGTTTCAATTTTTGTATCAGTTCATGAATGGATGTTTGACCTCTGCATAATTCTGTTGAAATAGGTGCATGACATGCAGGCAAACTTATCCATTACATACAATATATACTGGCACAGTTACATATTCGTCCACTATCTTTTAAACAGAAACTAACAGAAGTTATGTGCATATCACTTGTCATTCAGCTTTCTTGTTTTATCAATAACCAGAAAACCATACTGTGAGTTATTCCAGCAATCTATACATGTGATTATAAATTCACTAAATGCCATGCCACTTCTTACGTGTGTATGAAACATGTATTATATAAATTTATACTGTCCTTTTTGAAAATGATAAAGAGGTTTGCATTATCTCTTATCATCTGCTTTGCAATCCTGGAATGTCTTTGGTTCCCTCCCTGGGGGTATGTTGCGTCTACGCAATTAACTGAAGGCAATTTGTTTGCTGCCATATGCATTTTGCCTCTTTTACTTGTGAAGCATCTACAGTGGCCTGTAATGCATGTTCATTTTTATACATATAATAAATGTATTATGTGGCAGTTACAATATACTACTATGCTACATTTTGTGATGTTTTTCTCTTGTTTTACAGGTTAGAATCAATTTTTGTAACACAAATTTCGTGATTGGAAATTATCGTTCGATGTTATTACGATTTCCGTCGCTGTTAGCCCATGTGTGTGCTCCTAAAGAAGTGTTCATTAGTCTACACGCTAAAGTTGGCCGATTTCCGGCGTTCTTTCACCCACATTTGTTTCAACACATCGCTTACATCACTTGCCCTTCACGTTTTGTGTTAAATATGTGTGTGTTTACGGTGTGTAGTGTTGCTAACACTGACTCATGACACAAATAAAGCCTTACACATCCCATAAACAGCTTCACTCATATCTTTCGACATAGAGCACATGTACACCTCAGTATCCACTGCAGACACAATAAAGCTAATTGAAGATCTTTGGATTCCGGAGAAATGTAGGAACACGCGAGGCAATACTGACCCTACGACATCTCATACAAGACAGGTTAACGAAAGGAAATAACTAACACCCTCATGCAATCACATCACAAAATTACTTCAAATTTGAAAAAGAATTTTACTTACGAGAATATGGGCTTTCAAAGCGATCACCAAAATCAGGAACATTGCCAAACACATTCATCAGCCACATAGAAAACACAATATTTGATACAGGCATCACAAAGAAAGATTACAAAATTGTTTACTGGTACAGATATGCGGATGACATTATCTGTATGGTAGATGAACCAACAGAGAAAATTGATAAACTTCATACTGACATATACTATGTACATAAAAATATTCAAATCACCATTGAAAAAGAAACACGAAAACAAATTATGGTCACAGTAACCATCTGCCCCTGGAAATTTTATGCAGTTTATAATGTTATAACATTACGACCCTTGTATGATGTAATATCTAATCTGTTAACAGCCTAGCTCGAATTTATGTAACTCAGCTATCGAAAATACTGTGTTTGGCGGGTACGTTATAAGAAAAACTGGGGCCAACCACGAAAATACACTCCTGGAAATTGAAATAAGAACACCGTGAATTCATTGTCCCAGGAAGGGGAAACTTTATTGACACATTCCTGGGGTCAGATACATCACATGATCACACTGACAGAACCACAGGCACATAGACACAGGCAACAGAGCATGCACAATGTCGGCACTAGTACAGTGTATATCCACCTTTCGCAGCAATGCAGGCTGCTATTCTCCCATGGAGACGATCGTAGAGATGCTGGATGTAGTCCTGTGGAACGGCTTGCCATGCCATTTCCACCTGGCGCCTCAGTTGGACCAGCGTTCGTGCTGGACGTGCAGACCGCGTGAGACGACGCTTCATCCAATCCCGAACATGCTCAATGGGGGACAGATCCGGAGATCTTGCTGGCCAGGGTAGTTGACTTACACCTTCTAGAGCTCGTTGGGTGGCACGGGATACATGCGGACGTGCATTGTCCTGTTGGAACAGCAAGTTCCCTTGCCGGTCTAGGAATGGTAGAACGATGGGTTCGATGACGGTTTGGATGTACCGTGCACTATTCAGTGTCCCCTTGACGATCACCAGTGGTGTACGGCCAGTGTAGGAGATCGCTCCCCACACCATGAGGCCGGGTGTTGGCCCTGTGTGCCCGGTCGTATGCAGTCCTGATTGTGGCGCTCACCTGCACGGCGCCAAACACGCATACGACCATCATTGGCACCAAGGCAGAAGCGACTCTCATCGCTGAAGACGACACGTCTCCATTCGTCCCTCCATTCACGCCTGTCGCGGCACCACTGGAGGCGGGCTGCACGATGTTGGGGCGTGAGCGGAAGACGGCCTAACGGTGTGCGGGACCGTAGCCCAGTTTCATGGAGACGGTTGCGAATGGTCCTCGCCGATACCCCAGGAGCAACAGTGTCCCTAATTTGCTGGGAAGTGGCGGTGCGGTCCCCTACGGCACTGTGTAGGATCCTACGGTCTTGGCGTGCATCCGTGCGTCGCTGCGGTCCGGTCCCAGGTCGACGGGCACGTGCACCTTCCGCCGACCACTGGCGACAACATCGATGTACTGTGGAGACCTCGCACCCCACGTGTTGAGCAATTCGGCGGTACGTCCACCCGGCCTCCCGCATGCCCACTATACGTCCTCGCTCAAAGTCCGTCAACTGCACATACGGTTCACGTCCACGCTGTCGCGGCATGCTACCAGTGTTAAAGAATGCGATGGAGCTCCGTATGCCACGGCAAACTGGCTGACACTGACGGCGGCGGTGCACAAATGCTGCGCAGCTAGCGCCATTCGACGACCAACACCGCGGTTCCTGGTGTGTCCGCTGTGCCGTGCGTGTGATCATTGCTTGTACAGCCCTCTCGCAGTGTCCGGAGCAAGTATGGTGGGTCTGACACACCGGTGTCAATGTGTTCTTTTTTCCATTTCCTGGAGTGTATTTACTTTTTTATATTTTGTAAATAACTAGATGAGAAAGTCAAGAATAATTAAAGAGGTTATTATTTTCTTTTCTTGCTCTTATTGAAGTGTGCACTACTGGTGAGCAACCTCCACTGATGCCTAGTCGCTACTGAATACGCACAGTCCATCGCGTGCCTTATCTGTGTTGTTGACCGTCAAACACAACCATCCCATTACTATCACTGTTCACATTATTTTGGTTGTACCTCTATAAGACAGGCGAAATATCCCCAGACGTCAAGAAGAATATAATAATCCTGATTCCAAAGAAACCAGGTGCTGACAGGTGTGAAAATTACCGAACGATCATTTTAATAAGTCACGTCTACAAAATATTAACACGAATCCTTTACAGGAGAATGGAAAAACCGGTAGAAGCCGACGTCGGAGAAGATCAGTTTGGATTCCGGAGAAATGTAGGAACACGCGAGGCAATACTGACCCTACAACGTCTCATACAAGATAGGTTAATGAAAGGAAAACCTACGTTTATAGCTTTGGTGGACTTTGAGACAGCTTTGGACAATGTTGATTAGAACATTCTCTTTCACATTCTAAAGGTGGCAGGGGTAAATACGGGGAGCGAAAGGCTATTTACAATTTGTTCAGGAACCAGATGGTAGTTATAAAGAGTCGAGGGGCACGAAAGGCAAGCAGTGGTTGAGAAGGAAGTGAGACAGGGTTGTAGCTTATCCTCGATGTTATTCGCTCTGTATACTGAGCAAGAACTAAAGGAAACGAAACAGAAATTTGGAGTAGGAGTTAGAGTCCAGGGAGAAGAAATAAAAACTTTGAGATTTGCCGACGACATTGTAATTCTGTCAGAGACAGCAAAGGACTTGGAGGATCAGTCGACGGTGCCTTGAAAGAAGCATATAAGCTTAAAATAAACAAAAGCAAAACGAGAATAATAGAATACTGTAGAATTAAATCAGGTGATGCTGAGGGAATTAGACTAGGAAATAAGTTTTGTTATTTGGGAAGCAAAATAACGTATGATAGTCGAAGTAGGGAAGATATAAAATGTATACTGGCGATGGCAAGAAAAGCCATTCTGAAGAAGAGAAGTTTGTTAACATCGAGTATGGATTTAAGTTTCAGGAAGTCCTGTGGAGTGCAGCCATGTATGGAAATAAAACACGGACGATAAACAGCTTAGACAGGAAGAGAATAGAAGCTTTTGAAACATGTTGCCACAGAAGAATGTTGAAGATTAGATGGGTAGATCACGTAACTAATGAGGAGGTGCTGAATAGAATTGGAGAGAAGAGAAATTTATGGTACAACCTAACTAAAAGAAGGGATCAGTTGGTAGGACACATTCTGAGGCATCTGGGATCACCACTTTTTGTACTGGAGGGAAGCGTTGGGCGTAAAAATGGTAGAGGGAGACCAAGGGATGAATGCAGTATGCAGATTTAGGGGGATGTAGGTTGCAGGAGTCACTCGGCATTGAAGAGGCTTGTACGGGATAGAGTAGCATGGAAAGCTGCATCAAACCAGTCTTTGGACTGAGAACCACAACAGCAACAACATCGCGTTTATATAATCTGCTCGTAACATGGTCTTTGTATAGAGTTTTTATCTCGTTATTCACAACAGAATACGTACATTTGAGCATTAAAAAGATACTGACACAAAATAAAATTGAATATTATTTCATTTATGCGTATTAAACAAAGTCATATAATATGTATTGTTCATGAAACGATGGGAAAATTTTCTTTTAAGGAGAGCTTTGACGTCACAGTGTGGTTTCGAAATCTCTGTTTTTCCGTTGTGTGGTCTATCTAAAACCTTCCAGTGTCTCCAAGTCTCTTCCATCAGAGCACAGCCTTTTTTCACAATTTTTAAACCAAGTATCAGCAAAGATTAAATTGTTTTCTGTACAAAATTATACCAGTTGGCTCCCACTTCTATTCCTCTTCCCAGACAACGTTCTCGTACTACTTTTCCTTCTCGTCATTTTCTTGTTATCGATTTCCAGTCTCGCAACGCAAATAAATTTCCGTATTCCTTAACTCAAGTATCGCGCCGAAATTTTCCAGTTTTAACAGGCAGCCTTTAACAGTGTGTGACGGATGTAAATAGGCTTATAACGGGGAGCCTAGGACGTGAATGCACGTACGTCTGACCCGTTCTTCAGTTCAGAAACGTCTTGGGCGCAGGGCGGTGGGCGTAGCGATGCGTATCGCGCTGCTCTTTAGACTTTCAAATGGTGCTCACACCTCTGGCTGGCGTGTTGCCGCTAATAGGGACTCGCAGCCCCAGGCGCCGACCCTGCTCAGGTCCAGACCCGTCTGCGAGCAGTGCAGAAACCAAGGCGCGTAACGTGACGGGGAGGTTTTTTTTTTTTTTTTTTCAAAGCAAGCAACAACGAACGACTGACGTATCTCTAATGCATAAGAGTCAGTCAAATGAAAACGAGACAAATGGAAAAAAGCAAGTAAAATGTTTATTATCAGAAGTAATCGCCATAACTGTTGGTACATTTATCCCACTGTGCGGCTAGACGGTTAATGTCTTCACGAGAAAACGTTTCTGGGTGCCTGCGCAACCATGGTTGTACCCAGGCGTGCACATCTTCGTCCACAGCAAATTGACGATCACGAATGTTTCTCTTCAGAGCTCCAACAATCTGAAAATCACATGAGGAAAGATTGGGAACGTATGCGGATGTATGAGAATTTCCAACGTAACTTCTGCAGCGTAATTGAAACAACCGTGACAAAATGTGGACGGCCATTGTGCTACGAGGGTCACTCCAAAAGAAATGCACACTATTTTTGTAAAAATACTGTTTTCATTCTGCATGTGTGAAAGTTTTACAGTGTGTAGATACATCCTTCCCGCTTGTTTTCAAACTTAGTTCAACCTCTTCCTTTGAGTGGCGCCGTCACAGCATGTCTTCAAGATGGCTGCTACACTTGACGTTCGTCAGAAGCAACGTGCTGTCATAGAATTCCTGTGCTAGAGGCTGAAAAGGGTGTATGGGGATGCTGCTGTCGATCGCATTATAGTTAGTCGGTGGGCAAGCAGGTTACACGATGAAAGCGGGCACGGAAATATTGAGGATTGTCCTCGCAGCGGCAGGCCTCGTACTGCACACACTCCAGACAATGCGCAGGGAGTTAACGAATTGGTGACTGCTGACAGACGCATCACAGTGAACGAATTGTCACGCTACGATGGGATAGGGGAAGGAAGTGTTTGCAGAATACTGATAGCGTTGGCGCTAAAAAAGATTTTCGCCAGGTGGGTTCCCAGGATGTTGACAGTGGCTCACAAAGAAACAAGAAAAACGGTATGCAGCGAACTTATGGAACAGTACGAGAATGATGGAGATGAATTTCTTGGAAGAATTGTGACAGGTGATGAAACATGGCTCCATAATTTTGCACCAGAGACGAAGACGCAATCAATGGAGTGGCATCACGCAAATTCACCCAAGGAAAAAAAATTCAAAACCACACCCTCTGCTGGAAAAGTTATGGCTACAGTGTTTTTCGATTCCGAAGGACTCTTGCTTGTGGACATGATGCCAAGTGGAACCACCATAAATTCTGATGCATATGTGACGACACTGAAGAAACTTCAAGCTCGACTGAGTCGTGTTCGACCACATCGGCAAAAGCAGGATGTTTTACTCTTGCACGACAATGCACGGCCACGTGTCAGTCAAAAAACCATGGAAGCGATCACAAAACTCGGATGGACAACACTGAAACACCAGCCTTACAGTCCTGACCTGGCTCCATGTGACTATCATCTCTTTGGGAAACTGAAAGACTCTCTTCGTGGAACAAGGTTTGAAGATGATGACTCCCTTGTGCACGCTGCCAAACAGTGGCTCCAGCAGGTTGATCCAGAATTTTACCGTGCGGGTATACATGCGCTGGTTCCAAGATGGCGTAAGGCAGTTGAAAGGGATGGAAATTATGTGGATCAATGAAAATATTGTTCCTAAAGCATGTATCTACACACTGTAAAACTTTCAGACATGGAGAATAAAAGATGGATTTAAAAAAAAAAATGTGCACTTCTTTTGGAGTGACCCTCGTACAACAAAATTTCCTGGGCATTTGAGCTCGATGGCGAGCTTCCATTTTTGCATGGTTCCGACGTGGTCTGTGGGCGTTATGAAAACCTGCAGAGTATGATTAGTTTAACATTGAGGAGTGGTCTGCGGCTATCGGTATTGACATTAAAAAAATGGCCCATTCCATGGAACGCTCCCAACAATGCAAAATCGCCTGAAACGTCATAGGCCGTTGCCCGGCATTACATCGAGTTTATGTCGGTCACATTCGCTGTCGGTATGGAACTGTGTTCTCTGTAACAGAAGAAGAAGAAGCGATGCTAAATTTCTCACCGCACGAAATCTTGGCGGAACCGCTGACTCCGGAAATGACAGTAACGTAAGAGACTAGCGGATTTAAGAGACGTGTATTTAGTTAGTTTCTAGTATCAGCTATATAATTTCAATTATAATAGTTAAAATGCTTACATCTGATGGTGTATATGCTTGTAACCCATAGCTGCTTCGAACCTGTAGTTGAAAGAATGAAAGATAATTTTCGGTTTTCATTTGCAGTTCAGGACATTGTTTGAACTTATACCGTAGTTCCAAAAGACTGTGCCTTGTGTTTCTGGAGAGTAAACAGCCTACTGGATATTTGCCTATGTACGTGCGCGTGATTCGTGTGTTGATAAACTATTTTGGTGGTTTAAGGTTGGAGAAAGTGCAGTGCCGATCACTTCGTCTGTCGATTACTTATTTGATACAATCTGTGAACATCGTAGGTTCATCTCCTGGCACTTCGTGATGTGTTATGGTATCGTTAGTTGGAAAACATCTTGCACGTTCAACACGGTAAATTAGAGCTTTACTACATTTCCACATTACTGGATATCCCTCAGTTTTGCAACTTGTCTGTTGTATCTTACGTCTGATTGATTCGTGCACATGGGTGTGACAGTGAGGGTCGTACTGCTGTTGATAACTTTGGCAGAAACTGAAATGATGGTGATATCTGCAGAAGGTACACTGACTCCGACTGACGAACTGACATCAAGGAGATTTGCGATTTAGCGTGCAACTTTTTTCGTAGTTTGACAATCAGCAACTTTATGCTACCACGTGCAGGGTGCTGTGAGTTGTGAGAGTGATACTGACCCAGCAGCGTGTAGAATGTAAGTGCTGAGTGACATCAACATGTACTTTTACAAAAATGTGATATGAAATGTGTTTCATCGAAGAAGTCGTGGATTTTTGTTAAGATCCAGGTTTGAGTTAGCATCTTCTTGCTGCCATCTACGCAATGTCACCAATAAACATTATTACTGTAAGTAATGTACGTGACGCCTCAAAAAAGCGTTACTCCCACCGAATTTACCTCCATCCTGTGACTTCCACCAATTTGAACCAGTTATTGTTCTGTACAAGTCACCACGTAATCACAGTAATCACGTAATCACTATTAATAGGTAAGGATCCTCATGGTAACTGTGGATAAGTTTCTCTCTGGTCACTATGACTATCCGCTGCTAACTTTCAATCAAAACGAAGTATATGGCATGGCAGAACTGAAATTTCCCGTTAGGCGATTAAGGAAGAGGAAGCTACGTTTCACTCTCTGGTTCCTGATTTTCCATACAGATAATTGACGTTTTACTGCACTGGTTAATCAGGTTCATAATTGCGTGAGATAAAACTGTAATAACACTTAGGAAACACATATTTAGAAGTGCGTTGAAGGATCCATTACAGTTACAGTCACATGTACGCATAATAATTAATTTAGTTCATTTTGAGGACTGCGTTCATTAATTTCCAGTGGTTTTCCAATTTTGAGAACTAGAAATAAACTGACAAGTTTTTTTTAGATAATTATGCTACCACCAACAAAACATCTGCAATCGTTGTGACACAACAAAATGCACCGTTGAGAAAAAGCAAAATAACTTGAAACTCTGTAAAGGGGAATTGCTCGCTTACCCGTATGTTACGTTATGTGTTGCCTTTCACAGTGTGAGCTCGCTTACTACCCTAATGTCGGCAATCTCATTATCCCACAGCTTGTACATTTTATTGTTTACGTAAGGTCGTGTCGAAAATCAAGTGATAACTCTGGAATATGATAAACACAAATGAAATTATTAATAAAAGGGTTATCATTTCGCTTTCACACCTAGTAAGTTCTGCTGCTCTTGATGTGTGAGGGAGAGCAGCGATTCAACTTTGCTAATCATGTGTCATCAACTGATGGAAATTAGATTTACGATGACGCTCCCGTACCACGAGGAACAGGAAAGATTCATCGGCATTTAATTTAAATAAATTAATTGTATGTACTGAAAAAAACATTTTAGAAACAATGCAACACGTAAAGGAATTACGAGCCAGTTGTCTACCCAGCTAATCCTAGAGTCATCAGTGTGCGGTATTGCGCTTCGACGAAACTTATACTCAAATAGTTCCATGTAGCGCCTGGGGTACACCCTAGACCTATGAGTTGGCATACGGCATCCAACGCGCACTTCACTTGATTTTCAAATGAACCATACGGCGTTCGCCAGATTCCCCACCATAAATTGGCAACCTCCCTTTGTTTGAGATATTGAGCTGTTATCCAGTGTTAATAAAATTTGGCCCTCCCTTCAATATGAGTTTCTTTTTTTTAAATTTCCTCTTACTTCTGTTGATAACCATTCGTAATTTACTATTCGTTATTTCGCACCATAACCTCTTTCTCTGGTCATTCAATAATTGTCTCCTCCCGAGGACAGAAGGGGTAGAAGTGTTCCCCTTTCTGGAACGGGTGCTCCTTCGAGGCCAAAAAAAAAAAAAAAAAAAAGGAAAAGTGTGTGAGACAGATCCCCGTCACAGCGTCTCTAGCAACCAACCGCAGGAAGGTGCCGCAGTGGTTAGCACAACTCGACTCGCATTCGGGAGAACGACTGTTCAAGTCCGTGACCGACCATCCGGATTTAGGTTTCCCCTGATTTTCCTAAACCGATCCACGCAAATGCGGGGATGGTTTCTTTGAAAGCGCACGGCCAGTTTCCTTCCCCACCCCTGAAATATTTCGAATTCGTTCTTCACCTATTAGCGCACGTTGATATTGGGTTAATGCAAACTTCGACACCATTTGAACTCCTCCAGGAAACACTTTCAGTTGCGTGTCTGACTGTTTGTGGAGGAATGACAACCCATTATTTCTCAAAATCAGAAACCAATGGATGGTTCAGATGGCTCTGAGCACTACGGGACTTAACTTCTGAGGTCATGAGTCCCCTAGAACTTAGAACTACTTAAACCTAACTAACCTAAGGACATCATACACATCCATGCCCGAGGCGGGATTCGAACCTGCGACCGTAGCAGTCGCGCGATTCCACACACAAGCGCCTAGAACAGCTCGGCCACCGCTCGGAGTCCGCAGCTCGTGGTCGTGCGGTAGCGTTCTCGCTTCCCACGCCCGGGTTCCCTGGTTCGATTCCCGGCGGGGTCAGGGATTTTCTCTGCCTCGTGATGACTGGGTGTTGTGTGATGTCCTTAGGTTAGTTAGGTTTAAGTAGTTCTAAGTTCTAGGGGACTGATGACCATAGATGTTAAGTCCCATAGTGCTCAGAGCCATTTGCACTACCGCTCGGAAACCAATGGAAGTAGTGATGTTAGACGCTGGAATCTGGAATGAAGTCGGCGTTCTGACTCTTCCAAGAGGTACGATATTGCAGTGCCTGTGTTATTCTGATTACGGTGCAAAAGTTCCTTTGGGCATGTATGCATGTCCAAAGGAACTTTACATCGCAATCAGAATAACACAGGCATTGCAATATCGTATTTATCTGCCGATACCTGGCAGGCGACTATCAAGTACAGCGTCTGACCTGTACTGGAATATACATAATGGATGTATGAATACAGGTCGCAGACGCATGGTTGACGACGTATGGAACTTTGGATCCGGCCGTGAGTCGCGCACATGGTAGTGGTAGTAGTAGTAGCAGTAGTAGTAGTAGCTTTATTCATCCGTGGATCTCTTTTTACAAGCATATAGGACATGTCAAAGAATTTACAAGTTTAGATCAATTTAAAATAAGCGAATTCGTATTCATATATATTTACAGACTTCTAGTTAGACAAAATCGCTAGATTTACTTCTGGTATACAAGACTATTTCTACAAACAACTTATTAAAATTATCTAATGCCACACCGTTCACCCATATCTCACTATCAGTCACTGCATACACTACACACACACACACACACACACACACACACAAACACACACTGGTGATCGCTGGGCTATTTTCTGTACCGCAACTTCCCATTTGCTATCCTGAAAAACTGACTTAGCATACTTCCATAATTAGTGAGATGTTGAGCTCAGAAAGAGGAAGAGGTGTTAGTATTGTGCTACGCATAGCTTGGGGGTAATTATTCCTAGAAAGGAAAAAAGAAGGAAAAAAACATAAAGTGAAGGTGCTATGTGGAATGTAGGATGTTTTATGATCATTATTATTGTTATTATTATTATTAATAATATTTATTTGTACAACTTTTTTTATCAAGCAGCTACTCTGTTTTATCTAAGTAACCCTTCAATGTATAAAATGTATTGCATAGCACATACTTTCTAGCTGCCTTTTTAAATATGTGTATTTTTGCAATTTCTTTAATCTCTTTTGGTATTTTATTGTACAGTTTTATTTCTTGGTAGAAAATGCTGTTTTGAGTTTTATGTTTATTTTTTCTTGGTAAATGTAAGTTGAGTCTATCTCTTGTTGCATGGTCATAGACAGAGCTGTTTGTGCAGTAATTACCAATGTTATTTTTGGTGTGTATAACTGACTGGTAAATGTATTCACATGGAGCAGTTAAAATCCGCAGTGTTTTGAACAGATCTTTACAATGAGCTTGACTAGTATTTTTGGCTATTATTGTTATGGCTCCTTTCTCGAGTTTGAAAATTGTGTTCATGTTTTGTGCGTTTGTTCCCCAAAAAAGAATGTCATAGCTAACAATTGAGTGTACATATGAATAATAAGTAACTACAAGACACTGCATTTTACACACTGATGATAGGATTCTATGGGAATAAATTGTTGATGACATTTTGTTTGCAAGTACCTTTGTGTTTTCACACAACTTCAACTGAGAATCAATATTCATTCCTAGAAATTTTGCATTTGTTACACAGTTTGTAGAGGTGCCATCTACATTTAATTTAACAATGACATTTTTCGTCTTCAAACTGAAAGTCATAGCATTAGTTTTCTTTATGTTCAGTGTCACATTATTGCTTATTGACCAATCATAAACTTCCTTGAGAGTTTCATTTTCTTTCTAGGCAAGGAGTTCTCGTGTTTTCTCAGTGACTATAATGTTGTTATCATCAGCGAAGAGAATTTTTTCACCATGAGAGATACTAATAGGGAAAGTCATTGATGTATATCAGGAATAGTATTGGTCCTAATATGCTGCCTTGCGGACCCCCTATATTAATGTATTTTGGTTCTGATAAGTGTTTTACTAAATGCTGAGATCTATTGGAAGTATGTTTTATCTTTACTCTTTGTACCCTATCTGCTAGGTATAATCGAAACCAGTCATTAGTTACCCTTCTTATTCCTAATGCCTCTAATTTATTTAATAGAATCTTGTGGTCGACTGTATCAAACGCCTTAGAAAGATCCAAAAATATGCCTATGACACACTCATCTTTGTCAAGATCATCAAGTACAGGTTTTGTGAATTTTTTGCCACTTCGGAAACCAAACTGTGATTTGCTTAAAAGCTTCTATTTATTCAGGTAATTCATTAACGTGTCTTTCATAATAGCTTCTATTGTTTTTGAGAATGCTGAAAGCAGGGAAATGGACCGGTAATTTTCTATGTCTTCTGTATTAGGTGGCCGCTCGCCATAAGCGGGAAATACGGGTTCGAGTCGCGATCCGGCACAAATTTTCATTTTCGTCATTCCATTCTACAGCTGATGGTTGTCCTCATTCGCAATTGCGAATTCACTTAATGTACTTCCTAGAGGTGTCCCACTGGCTTCAGTTCGGGGCTCTGGGCAGTTCAGTCTATTTCTGGAATGTTATTGTTAGTGGACAAAATCGAGCTTCCCACTAACTACTGCCTCGCAGATGTTGCCTTATGACGGGTTGCATTGTTCTGCTGATAGGAACAATCTACGTCTCCGAGCTGTTCCTATAGTGCACGTAGTACATAATGTTGTAAAAATGCGGTCATATCCTTCCACATTTAGTGTCTGCCTAATCACAATAGGGCACAACATCCCACCCCTGTTGTGTTGTTGTTGTTGTGGTCTTCAATCCAGAGACTGGTGTGATGCAGCTCTCCGTGCTACTCTATCCTGTGCACGCTTCTTCATCTCCCAGTACCTACTGGAACCTACATCCTTCTGAATCTGCTTAGTGTATTTATCTCTTTGTCTCCCTCTACGATTTTTACCCTCCACAGTGCCCTCCAATGCTACATTTGTGATCCCTTGATGTCTCAGAACATGTCCTACCGACCGTCCCTCCTTCTTGTCAAGTTGTGCCACAAACTCCTCTTCTCCCCAATTCTGTTCAATACCTCCTCATTAGTTATGTGATCTACCCATCTAATCTTCAACATTATTCTGCAGCACCACACTTCGAAAGCTTCTATTCTCTTCTTATCCAAACTATTTATCGTCCATGTTTCACTTCCATACATGGATACATTCCATACAAATACTTTCAGAAACGACTTCCTGACACTTAAATCTATTCTCGATGTTAACAAATTTCTCTTCTTCAGAAACGCTTTCCTTGCCATTGCCAGTCTACATTTTATATCCTCTCTACTTCGACATCATCAGTTATTTTGCTCCCCATATAGCAAAACTCCTTTACTACTTTAAGTGTCTCATTTCCTAATCTAATTCCCACGGCATCACCCGACTTAATTCGACTACATTCCATTATCCTCGTTTTGCTTTTGTTGATGTTCATCTTATATCCTCCTTTCAAGAAACTGTCCATTCCGTTCAACTGCTCTTCCTTTGCTGTCTCTGACACAATTACAATGTCATCGGTGAACCTCAAAGATTTCATTTCTTCTCCGTGGATTTTAATTCCTACTCCGAATTTTTCTTTTGTTTCCTTTACTGCTTGCTCAATATACAGATTGAATAACATCGGAGAGAGGCTGCAACCTCGTCTCACTCCCTTCCCAACCAATGCTTCCCTTTCATGTCCTTCGACTCTTATAACTGCCATCTGGTTTCTGTACACATTGTAAATAGCTTTTCGCTCCCTGTATCTTACCCCTGCTACCTTCAGAATTCGAAAGAGAGTATTCCAGCCAACATTGTCAAAAGCTTTCTCTAAGTCTACAAATGCTAGAAACGTAGGTTTGCCTTTCCTTAATCTATCTTCTAAGATAAGTCGTAGGGTCAGTATTCCCTCACATGTTCCAATATTTCTACGGAATCCAAACTGATCTTCCCCGAGGTCGGCTTCTACCAGTTTTTCCATTCGTCTGTATAGAATTCGAGTTAATATTCTGCAACTGTGACTTATTAAGCTGACAGTTTTGTGATTTTCATATCTGTCAACACCTGCTTTCTTTGGTATTGGAATTATTATATTCTTCTTGAAGTCTGAGAGTATTTCGCTAGTCTCATGCATCTTGCTCACCAGATGATAGAGTTTTGTCATGGCTGGCTCTCCAAAGGCTGTCAGTAGTTCCAATGGAATATTGTCTACTCCCGGGGCCCAACTATGTAAAGCACCGTAACGTAATCTCTACTGTACTTCACTGTTGGCACCACACGTTCTGCCGGCCGGTGTGGCCAAGCGGTTAAAGGCGCTACAGTCTGGAACCGCGTGACCGCTACGGTCGCAGGTTCGAATCCTGCCTCGGGCATGGATGTGTGTGATGTCCTTAGGTTAGCTAGGTTTAAGTAGTTCTAAGTTCTAGGGGACTGATGACCTTAGAAGTTAAGTCCCATAGTGCTCAGAGCCATTTGAACCACACGTTCTCTAGGCATTTTCCAAACCCAAACACTTCCATTTGTTTGCCTTAAGGTATAGCGTGACTCATCACTCCAAATCACTCGTTTAGAGACATCCACTGTACACTGCTGTCGCTCTTTACACCACCTGAGGTGTCGCTTAGCATTCACTACATAAAAGTGTGGCTTCTGAAGAGCTTCTCCACCGTTATACCCCATTCGTTTTAGCTCCATACGCACATTTATTGTGCTAGATTGACTGCCGGACGCGCTTTTGCACTCACGAGAGATTACTTTCGTCGATTTTACGCGTTTTTTAAACCGCCCTCTGCAACCCTCGAGGTCTGTGTCTTCCAGTTTATGAGGTCTGCCGGGTCTTGATTTAGCTGTGATTTTCACAACACAATCACAACGGTCGAGCAGCTTTAGAATGGTTGAAATGTCCTTTATGGTTCGGTTGCTCTGGTGACAGTTAATAACTAGTACATTGTCGAGTTCAGTGAGCTCTCCTGACCAACCCATTCTGCTCCCACAGCTTCTACTGACACCCCAGTGCTCCCCGCCTTGTTTTATAGTGTTGAGTCAGCTTCTCGTGACATGTAGTGATCGAGCCCCCATTACGTAGAATAAGAAGCCAGAGGCGTTTCATCAAAAATCGATACACCATGAAAGAATTGTCCGAATGGGACTAAAATCGGTAGATGTGCTATACAGGCACAGACAAACAAGTAGTTAGACTTTCAGAAAAATTGCTTGACTTTTCCAGTAGAAATAGCTTCACAAAATGGGCTACTCAGTAACCTATTGGTCCACGTCTGGCCCTTTTGCAAGCCATCATTCGGCTTGTCATTGATTGACAGAGATGTTGGACGTCCTCCTATGGGGTAGCGTGTCAATATCTGTCCAATTGGTGCTTTAGATCGTCAGAATCCCGAGCTGGTTGGAGTACCCTGCCCATAATGCTCCAAACGTCCTCTTGGGGGAAGATACGGCGAACACTCTGGCCAAGCCGGCCGGTGTGGCCGAGTGGTTCTAGGCGCTTCAGTCTGGAACCGCGCGATCGCTACGGTCGCAGGTTTAAATCCTGCCTCGGGCATGGATGTGTGTGATGTCTTAGGTTAGTTAGGTTTAAGTAGTTCTAAGTTCTAGGGGACTTATGACCACAGCAGTTAAGTCCCATAGTGCTCAGAGTTATTTGAACCATCTAGGGGACTGATGACCTCAGACGTTAAGTTCCATAGTGCTCAGAGCCATTTGAACCATTTGAACTTTGGCCAAGATAGGATTTGGCAAGCACAAAGACACTAGCCGTGAGGGTACAGGTATTATCATACTGAAACGTAAGTCTTGGAGGACTTGCTATAAAGGGAAACAAAACTGGGCCTATAATACTGTCGACGTAGCGTTGTGCTGCACGGGTGCCACGGATGACAGCCAATGGGGTCCTGCTATGAAAAGAAATGGCGTCCCGGACCATCACCTCTGTTTGTCGGGCTGTATGACGGGCGATAATCAGTTTGTTATATCACCGCTCTCCAGGGCGCCTCCAGACACGCCTTAAGCCTAAAATCTGATTGAGTTGACTAAAATTCTCTTGATGATGTGTCCCACTTCGAACTGGCCCCGATGACCAGCAGAGACTATAAAGGCACATTTGCACGCCGAGCGTGAGTTTCCGCGGAAACGCGAAATACTAATTAAATAAATGATCAGTGACAAATAAATAAAGCCTATGGCACACAACTGCAGCGCTGTGTCGCTGATAAAACAAAACCACAATTACGTTACTCTTATGTTTGTTTAATTAAGAAATGGAGAGCTCTGGTTGAAGTGGTGCGAGAAGCACGTATTTTATTTTATTGTCTGGCACACCGCCATATTTCATGTTATAGAAGAATACTGCGAGTTGCAACCACACTAGGCACTCGATTCTGTAAAGAATTTATATTTATAAAAGTAAGTAGGATTACGAACTGTAGGCTTATTCATTGAATATATCTGATTTAACTAACTGTGTAACTTTTTTATGTTTAGTAGACAATCACCTCTGTACGACGTATTGGCATGGCTGGCAAATTATTGTAATATTGAGATTTAGATTATGAGTCCGCACCTACCGCAGCAGTCTTTGGAAACGATTTAGTTACGAAGTCCGATTATTCAGTTTTATTTCACGGTCAACTACGAGTAACATTGCCTTTACGAAAAAGCCATTGTCAAGCGTCTGATAACGAATAATTAAACGTCCACGTTCCAGATAAGCAAAATATTAATTACAATTGCAATCACAATCACCATCATACAGATAGAATAATTAATATTTAAATAACAATATATATTTTTTTATTTATTTTATTTATTTTATATTGGCGACCATGACAGGACGTTGTTCAATTTGTCATTTGTTACATTGTTCTCTTTGTTTCATGTAAAAAATCAACTTTCTGGACCTGGACGTCAGTGTATGAGAGATAACAAAATCTGAAGATATTTTCCAATTCTGAAATTTTGCGGGAAGACGCAATGAAACTTCCAGCAAAATAAGGTAAGACGCAGCATCTTTGCATTAGCAGGCTTGACCAGACGTATAATTCAGTGTATTAGCTTTTCAGTAAATTCTGTAGTGTTTCTTTTCTGCATAACAGTTTCAGTGATAAATTTCATTCTCAGTACTTTTCCCTAAACAATAACGTATGCAACAATACCAATACACGAGTGTACAATATGGCCGACTTCTGTACGATATCATGTAACATGGCCAGCAGCCATTACCAATAATCTCAAATTCAGTTTGTATTTTTAAATTAACAGACAGCCATTGTTGCTACGAGCGATTCATGCTCAACTACATTTTATTTTAAAATCAGTGTCAAAAATTTTCTTGAAACATATATCACGTGTGGCATGGTAATAACTAGAAAACAATACGCAAAAATGGAACAGCAAGGACGTACTATTCAGACGCAATCCGACTCGGACGTGAGACAAGTGTTAGAAAATGACTTTACGACAGCAACCGGTAGTGACGATTCATCAAACATTGACGCAAGTGTTGACGAAAATTTTGACAATAGGCCGTCCACTACAAAAATTTCAAAATCTCAATCAGAGCCCATGTTAATGCATGACGTCACGTCTAATGACGCGGCGGGGGCAGAGACCTTGCAAACGGTAAACATTGCCGACATGTTACAAATGCTAATGAAACAAAACGCAGAAAATATGGCAACCATAAGGAAACAGAACGCCGAAAACATGGCAACCTTAAAGGCACAATTAGAGACACAAAATGAACAGTTAAAAACACAAAATGACGAAATCAAATCTGATCTCATAGCAATCAAGATAGGTAATGACACTTTGTGTAAACGTGTGGAACTTATAGACGCCACACTGACCAAACAGATGACTGAACTCAGTACTAAATTTTCCCAGCTCAATACGAGACAAGAAAAGACTACAACTGACGTAGCACTTTTACAGACACAAGTAAAAAACCTTAATGTCACGTGTGAAGTTCTTACTGAACAAATTCAAACATATCCTTCAGTACATGACAACCTAGAAAGACGAATTACTGACGTGCAGAATAAATTTGACAATGTTGAACAACACCTGAGTGACATCTTACAATCTGATGCCACAGCTCATTTTCAAAATATTAATAAAGAATTTCATGATTGGGTTGAGAACAAAGACAAACATTTTGATAGATGCTTACGTGAAAATTTACCAACAATTGTGCACGACTCCGTAGCGCAATACATTACTAATAACAAACAGCTGATCAGTGACGCAGTACAATCCGTCACTGCACCCATGAGACAATTCACCGATCAACTACAGTCTGAATGTAACGAAAATATCAGTCAAAATGTACAGTTCAGAAACCAATATACATTCGAGTATGATACACACATTCCGCACACGACAAATACACAAGAACAAAACACACCACGACTACAACACATACCACGATGTGCAAACACAAACACAAGCTATTATCATGGTAAACCACAGCAACATTATCGTAATTACTCGCCAGCTGGACATAGCAGTAATTACAGTGGGACAAATCCACATCATAATGCAAGGGAAGACGAAAGCTTAATGAAACACAGGCAATTTCAGATTTTTATCCCAGAAAAACGAACCATTCATCCGGTGATTTTTCTTAAATCTTTTAGCAACGCATTTCCACGCACTTGGAGTGACCGGAAAAAGATTTCATATATTGTCGGTTACATCCAAGGCGATGCAGCTGTCTGGGCATACAGTCAAGCTGACGTATGTACCACGTACAGTGAGTTTGAGCGTGCTTTTCTGAACAAATTCTGGTCGCAATCCGTCCAGGAGCGACTCAGAAGACAAATTTTAGAACCTGAAACTTTTAACAGTAAAAATGGTAACTTACGCAGATATTTTGAAAAATACTTGAACATGGGACACTTTTTAGACGAACCAGTCGCAACGCGTGATATACTCCGAGCGTTGAAGGCCAAATTGCCTTTCAACATTAAGGAAAAACTTCTACATATCCCGGATGACGATTCAGATTATTTTTTAACAGCCTTAGATTCGGTTGACATGTTACTTGAAGATCAGCGCTTCGCGCGGCAAAACAGCAGCCACAATGTTTACACTAGTGGTATGCAAAACATGCAGGCTTGCCAACTCAATTCTGGCGCGCTCACAGTTGGATACGCGGTACAACAAAAACAGCAAACTCACATGCCGTCTCAGTACGGAAATCAAAATCAACACGCGTATTCCAATACAAACAATAGTTACAACAGTAATAACATTTCATGCGGCAATCCATACAAAAGGCACCGCGGTAATAACTACAACGGTAACAACGGATACAAAGGTAATAACAAAAACACAAACAGAAATAGAAATAATAATAACTACGAGCCAAGACAGCATCAAGGTTGGACTCGTAACGATCAGTACTTTCATTCAAACTCTGCTTTACCACAGCAGCCACCAGGTCAAAATTGGAGCATACCTTACGACCGACAGGTAAGTTATAATGCGCAACAGCAACAACAACCGCAAAAGTTTGGAGATCATAATAGGCAATATCCGAATGTGAATATAATAGAAATGACACCTGATGCACAACCTCAATCTGTGTCAGTACCTAGTACAAATGCTAATCCAACAAACTAGAAACAGTCACTACTTTGCCCCAGGTCGTGGCTGAAGAATTCTTGGGGGGCGACTTCAATGTTAATCAGTTATTTGACACCACACTTGAACAACAGAATAATGATATGCCGAGTAATTCTAAACAAAAACTACCTGTTTTATTTATAAGATACAACCACAATAACAATATATCAGACGAACTTTTACAAGACAGTACGCAATGTCGTTTAAACACAAATGAAATTGTTTTAGCATCTACTACTGGTGTAGTAGGTGGGATTCCAACTACTATTATCCTAGATACAGGTGCAGCTGTGAGCGTTTTGTCTTTTAATTTCTATAAAAAGATGTGTGAATTGGAACCTGTGCCTGAGTTTCCTGCCCAAAACTGTAAAATAACTACTGCACTAGGTAATAAGTCATGTAGGGTTACGAAGCAAGTTTTTGTAAACGTTAAAATAGGTAATGGAACCGTACAATGGCCATTCCTGGTTGTACAAAACCTTGTGACAAATTGCATATTAGGAATAGATATTATGAGCGAGAAGGACTGCATTATAGACTTCTCCAAAGGTAAATGTATTTTAAATGATAAAAGCAGGGTAATTATTATTGATTTGGACAGGAGAACTCTAAAGCATGACAAACACTGTACAGGGTACAAGGTTCAGTTAGTACTTGACAAAGACATTCAAGACATGCAAACACACTCATCTGACACAGAGCTAATGGACTTGAAAACATTGCTTGATCATAAGATAAGTGAAGCTACAGCTCTCAGTGTACATGAACGTATAAAACTACAGGAAGTGTTATCCAAATATTTACAAGTTTTTACCAAACGATTAGGTGTTATCAACACGTATGTGTACAAGATTGAAGTTAAGCCTCACAAGATCTTCTACCATAAGACATATAACGTACCGTTATCTCAACGACCTGCTGTGTGGCAAGAATTAAAACAAATGTTAGACTGGAAGGTCATTGAACCATCCACCTCACCTTATTGTAGTCCTCTACTTGTTGTCAAAAAATCAAATGGAAGCATTAGGTTAGTGTTAGACGCACGAGCTATTAATGAAATAATTTTACCGGTTCACACAAAACCTGAAAATTTAGAAGAGCAATTACAGAAATTTCTAGATGCAAAATATTTTTCCACAATAGATCTCGCTAATTCGTTTTGGCAGGTGGGTATCACTCCTGATTCTCGGAAATATACTGCATTTATGTTCGGGGGGCGAACCTATCAGTTTTGTGTTCTACCCTTCGGACTGAATGTCAGCTCTGGGGTATTCATTACAGCCCTGGATACCGTGCTTGGCGACGATTTAGTTGAGACAGTCACACACTATGCAGATGATATACTGATAGCTACACAATCTTGGAATGAACACGTTGACACTCTTCAAAGAATTTTAGAAAAATTTGCACAAGCTGGAGTCACAGCCAACCTAAGAAAATCAAAGTTTGGTTGCAGTGAGATAAAGTATTTAGGACATATCATTAATTCACAGGGCATACGTCCGGATCCCAGTAAATTAGATGCTATCAGAAACTTTCCTAGCCCTCGAACTAAAAAGCAGTTAAAATCATTCCTTGGGCTATGTTCATTTTTCAGACGTTTTTTGCCACAACCACTTTTGAACAGTAAACATCTGCTAAATCTACTCAGAAAGAATCAAGTTTGGATCTGGTCGGAACAGTGCCAGAATGACTTTAATACAATTAAACATGCTTTAGTGAATGCTAACATATTGAGCCATCCAGATTTCAATTTAGATTTTTGTATGACTTGTGACGCTTCACGTACTGGCTTGGGCTGTTGCTTATTTCAAGTAGTAAAGAATAAAGAGGAGGAACAGATAAGAATTATTGGGTTTGCGAGTCGCACTCTAACTGAATGTGAGCGTACATACTCCACTACTGAGTTAGAAACACTTTCCATAGTATGGGCATTCAAGAAATTCAATTATTATTTATTTGGAAAACATACAGTAATTTACACCGATCACCAGGCCCTGACATTTTTGTTAACTTGTAAACTTGTACATCCTAGACTATCACGATGGGCAGTCACACTTATGAACTACTCTTTTGAAATTAAGTACATAAGAGGTAAGGACAACACCATTGCAGACACTTTGTCTAGACTTCCACAAGGTATGAATGATACCAACAGTGACTTAGAAAATATAAATGACTACAGGATTCTCTTAATGCAAGACAAGCAGTACCACCAATATTCTATTGATATGTGCAGAAACATGGCTGAATTACAAAAATCTGATCCTCACTGGTATAAGATAATAACATTACTGGTAGAAAAACACAATCATCCTTTGACTAAGTATTACAAGTTACACAATGATGTGCTATTTTATCGACGACATCCAAATGCTACTAACTGGTGTGTATGCATTCCCAAAGAGTCTGAACGTAATTTAATTTGGCACACACACTTAGTTTGGGGTCATTATGGGACGAAAAAGTGTTTGGCAAAGCTCAGCACATACTGTTATTTTAGCAATATGAGAAGAAAAATTTACAGGGAACTGAAAACATGTGTCATATGTCAAAAATCAAAACCTCAGAATTTATCCACAAAAACAGATTTACATTCTATTTTACCCAGTAAACCCCTGGAAATTCTGTGTACTGACATCAGTGGACCGCATCCAGCAAGCTCTGGAGGCGTCAAATATATCTTAGCTTTTTACGATATATTTTCTAAACATGTAAAACTTTATGCTTTAAAATCCGCCACTGCAAATGCTATAATACGAAGATTCTCAAGTGATTACCTGACGAACGTGGGAAAACCTAAAGCAATTCTATCAGATAATGCAGCATACTACTCTGGGTACAAATGGAGAAATTTCTTGAAGGACAATAACATCAAAAGTATATTTATTTCGAGGTTTAGCCCACAATGTAACGCGACTGAGAGACTTTTCCGAGAATTAAATCGATTCATGAGGACCTATATTTCATCAAAACATACTAATTGGGTGTCCTACCTAAGTCTTTTCGAAGACGTACACAATAACTTAAATATTTATGATACAAATTACACACCTAACGAGATCATGTTCAATTGCAAACAGAACGATCAGTGGATAGAACCATTACCTAAGTTGTCAGACAAGGAAATCACACCTGAACAGAAAATAAAAGAAGTATTGACTACATTGACACATCACGCACAAATACGAAACAAACATCACAGAAACATAATAAAAAGAAAACAAAAATTCGAGGTAGGAATGCTTGTACTACTTCGTACTCATCATAAATCTGTAGCACTCAAACGACGCAACGCTAAGTGGCGTCTGCTATATGAAGGACCTTATATAATTGTTAACATACCGCATCCTGGTGCGTATCTGTTACAACATCCTAGAACTAACAAAATTATTGGGCTATACGCACACCGAGATCTTAGAGCATTTCATGCTGAATAATGTCAAAGTCATACCCATCAAAATATTGCTAAGCAACTCGAAAAACTCTGTTGTTACAACACAGATAATAAGTAGTATAGAAATTTTCATTTCAGCGGTTCCAGTGACGCAGTTGAAGACAGAAGAACTCTTCTTTCAACGCACGGCACCACCTGAAAGACGGAATATTAAAGTAAAATTTATGATTACGTAGCAGTGGATGACATATTAATTTTTCACGGAACATTTGTTACTGAAGGTACCACTGACTTGGTGTGACACCTGACGAACCGACAGACGTCATCTGTGAAGCGATCTTTTACGTTGCGAAATAGATTAGACGCACATCTCTCAACACGAAAAGCATCTATCAGTAGTCAAGGCCACACAGACACTCTACACACGCGAGGAATCGAACATTTTCTCTCTCTTACTATTTTGAATATTTATTGAGTAGTGAAAACGCCTGGTCTTGCCTACTGATGTAATGAATGTTGTGTCTAACCTATCTTAATTTCAGATGACATCACAAAAAACATCGATAATATCCCAGCAAAACCGCTAAAGAGGATGTAAATATCTGCAATTCATGTAATCAAATGTGACACAATGTAATAACCTATAGCGATGTAATGATGATGTAAACATGTTTATGTGCAACTATATTATGTTTATGCTAAGAAAATATGTGACGTGTGTATGTATAATTACTTATTTTTTTAACTGATGTACAGTGTAACTGTTACTATGTAAAAATTTGAACAAAACGAGTGCCAAAAAGACGTTGCATAGTGAACCACTGTTCACGGACATTAACGAACATTACTAACTCTGCAACTACGCGGAAACCTATGTGAAAGAAACTGTTAATGCCATTCATTATGCAGCGTATCTATGTAAACGCGATGAACGATTTCCTTGATTAATAACTACGGACATTTAGGTGAGCTATATTCAGCAAAAAACTGAAAATGTGAAGTGCATAATTCGTGCATCGTCTAGTGACATTACTACAGTACCCAACTTCAAGATGTTAACTGGATTAAATGGACACAAAGTGCCTGTCCAGAAAACAACACGACGGGTGGAAGAATTTTGGTTGGAACTTCAGGGAATGAAATGTTCTCGAAATGTGACGGACACTCTTACCTGGACTGTCCAAGGATCGACGCCAGCTATGTGCCGTCCGAGGTTCTGCAACCAAGCTTCCACGGAATGTAAAAAACGAACTGCACGTGGACCAATTACTCGACGGGTCACGTCTGATCTGTAATAAGCAATGCTTTTAGTCACAACCAACTGCATCACTACGACTATAATGGAAATGGGAAATGGACACGCTTATGTATTAATCACGTTGTTATACAACGATGTTACTGTGATCAAAAAAACTTTACCACGACGATACTAACCTGTAAAAAATTATTGTGCAGCGGATGAATATGAACTGTAATAACGACACGATGTGTATAGGTCAACGCACCTGAAAAATACGGACATTTTTCTTTGAAGTATTTCAAAACAATACTATGTAACTAAGAACATTCAACAATCTAAGTTGTATTGTGTTATAACAAATATTGTAAATTTAAAACTAAGTTACCTGTCATAGAATGTAGTCTTCATATGTAATCTTGGTTGAATATTTTCTTTGTGCAACGACTGAAAAACGCGCGCACACGAACAATATGATCTGCAATACTGTGCCGCGTGATCTAACTGTACGATATAACGGCAGTGCCGCAGTTACACAGACGCTTCTGCGCATGCGCGCACTCTATCTGCCAACATAAGAACTTTTACGGCGCACCCGCGTCATTCAAATTTTGTATATAATGTGTATAATGTGTAATGTAAGTCATGTAAATAGTTGTAGATAACTTAGATTTTCTTGTGCCTTTAGGTGAATTGCTCGCCTGCAGGTGTGTCCTTTCGCCTCGCAATTCAGGGGGCAATATAAAGGCACATTTGCATGCCGAGCGTGAGTTTCTGCGGAAACGCGAAATACTAATTAAATAAATGATCAGTGACAAATAAATAAAGCCTATGGCACACAACTGCAGCGCTGTGTCGCTGATAAAACAAAACCACAATTACGTTACTCTTATGTTTGTTTAATTAAGAAATGGAGAGCTCTGGTTGAAGTGGTGCGAGAAGCACGTATTTTATTTTATTGTCTGGCACACCGCCATATTTCATGTTATAGAAGAATACTGCGAGTTGCAACCACACTAGGCACTCGATTCTGTAAAGAATTTATATTTATAAAAGTAAGTAGGATTACGAACTGTAGGCTTATTCATTGAATATATCTGATTTAACTAACTGTGTAACTTTTTTATGTTTAGTAGACAATCACCTCTGTACGACGTATTGGCATGGCTGGCAAATTATTGTAATATTGAGATTTAGATTATGAGTCCGCACCTACCGCAGCAGTCTTTGGAAACGATTTAGTTACGAAGTCCGATTATTCAGTTTTATTTCACGGTCAACTACGAGTAACATTGCCTTTACGAAAAAGCCATTTTCAAGCGTCTGATAACGAATAATTAAACGTCCACGTTCCAGATAAGCAAAATATTAATTACAATTGCAATCACAATCACCATCATACAGATAGAATAATTAATATTTAAATAACAATATATATTTTTTTATTTATTTTATTTATTTTATAAGACGATACTTGACTCCTTGCCGTGGTCAGTGTATCACATCTTCATCTATGAAGGCAATGGCATCGTTAACCACTGGTCGAGATCAGTGATGCCCCCTACTTTTGTTAAGTACAAGTATCTTTAACACGTTCCCTCAGCGACGATTCGAGGTGTGTGATTTCTAGTGAACTATGTGGCCACGGATTCGGGCCACCCCTTCAAATGAACCAGTCTGAAAATGTTTCATTTAGAAACTCACGAACATACAGTTGCCAATGTGTTGGCGCACCATCTTGCTGGACCCTGATGGTCGGTTGAAGGTCAAGCTGTTATGGTGGCACAGATGGTTCAAATGGCTCTGAGCACTATGGGACGTAACATATGAGGTCATCAGTCCCATAGAACTTAGAACTAATTAAACCTAACTAACCTAAGGACATCACACACAACCATGCCCGAGGCAGGATTCAAACCTGCGACCATAGCGGTCGCGCGGTTCCAGACTGAAGCCCCTAGAACCGGTCGACCACAGTGGCCGGCTATGGTGACACATATTCAGTAAAAAGGTCCGAGTAAAAATTAGCAACTGTTGACGTCTCGCCGAAGATTACACATGATACTTCATCTTTGGACTACCTCGAGGACGTTCCTTGCTCATACGAGAATTAATGATGCCGACTTCTCATGTTGTATGTCTTCAGTTTGCCCAATGGCTGAATGTTGCTCTCATCACTGAAATTAACTCGGGTAAGGGATATTGCACCCGCTGACACTCGTTCGAGCATTTTAAGTGTGAATTATTTTGGTTTTAGATTACACTTGGCTCCTGAGCTTGTGACAGTCGCACTTTGTAAGCGTACGGATGTCAACTTCGGTGTAGGATCTTGTGAACACTTGATGTACATGTCTTGTCGCAGTGAGGACAGACATTCTGGGGAAACGATCTAAGACTCGTCTTACACGCTCGATGTATTCCTCAGGTGTTCTTGGTGTTCCACTCGTCGCTTTATCGTACACTGTCTTTATCTCAACAAATTTCTTGTGCCGTGCACGAATTAAAAGGAGACGAGGAAGATAAGGGTTTATCGTCCCGTCGACGGAACGTGAGCTTGCATTGTTGCAACGATGGGAAAGGAAATCGGCCGGGCCCTTTCAAAGGAACCATCCCAAAATTTGCCTGGAACGATTTAAGGGAACTGTGCGAAACCCAGTATGGATGGAGGGATGTGGATTTGAACAGTCGTCCTCTCGAACTCGAGTCCACTTACTAACTACTGCGCCATATCGCAAAGCCCCAAACACTAATTGATGGACATCATAGTTGATGATATGACGGTGGGTCACTTCCACACTTACGAGGAGAACACGCCAAGTGCTATAAACCGATTTCCCAGAATCTTCGCTCAGTAGAAGAGGAGCCAAAATAAGCGAACACGTGTCTCGGCTTATCCGTAGGTACGCTACCGTTTCTGAAAAAAACGATCGTAAGTTTTTGACGTAATTTAGATGCCTTTTAGCTCGCGCTCACGTCATCCATGCGGTTGCGCCGTAGCTATCGTCGCGTTATTGCACTTTTTTGTCCCGTGTTCTAAACGCGATTATTGTTTTTCTTTTTTTTCTTTTCTACCCTTGTCTGTACAAGGTTACCACATGAATATTTCTTATCAATGTAGGGATAAAAGGACTTTGTATTAATACCACTGAGTTTCAGAATAACTGTTATACATTTATTTTATATGTGTGTATGGTATTTTCAGAGGTTACAATCTTTTCAAAATCTCATATATTTACATTTCACTCTGAATTCTTATATTTTATGCTTATGTTTAATCTTCAGGAAGGTTTGGTGCATTCGCTTCGATGATACCGGTCGTAGACACATCCCGGAGGGCACGAGCACCGCACAAAGGCAAGTTTGCTGTGACGTTTCTTCGTATTAATTACTCTCGTGGAATAAACATAGTTCATGTTGCTGAAGATTTAAAGCATTGGCAACAGTTTCGAGGCAAATGAAGCATAACGGATCACTTTTCCAGGACCTAGTTGCAGTTGATTATGAATCAAGGTACACTAGAGGAATTTCACCTAAAACTACGAGTATTTCAAATAGTTTCTCCATTCATTTATTGTTTTTACTGGTTTTTTAAATTCGTTCACCAGACATAGAATTAGTGGAAGAATAATGACAACGTCATTTCAATACAAACTGGACAGCATTCGTGTAGTAATCTTCGACAGACAGGGTAAATAAATGAAATCAAAAATAATAATTAAAATCGGGTTTCGAACACTAGGTGCTAAACTGTGAACCCGCGACGCTGTGCCATCGCTTAAGTCGAGTTATTCGTACGGTAAAAGGTACACAAAGTACGTCGAAAACAGTCAAGTATCTAGGGATAATCCGAGACACATGTTCGCTTATTTTGACTCCTCGTCCATTTAGAGAAATTTCTGGGTAATCAGGTTCTGGCACTTGCCGTGTTCTCCTCTGTAGTTTTGTGCTTGTGTAAATCTATAGACCCGATTTTGTTTCAATAAACCATGATTAGCATTGTGCCTTTTCTTGTGGAGAAATCGTTTTGAGTGGAGTTTGTTTCACAGAAAGGGAGAGCGGGGCTACAAGTTCAGAGTTTTAATTATCCTCAAAATTCGTTAAGAATACGAGTACTTGATTTTAGTACACATACGATGCAACCAAAATTAACTTATATATGTAACTTTGATATTAAGACAGTTGTCTGGTTCATTTGTAGTGAGATACTTTTAGTAATAATGTTTTAATGTCCGAAGTCGTAAAATAACAACTTACCCGGACTTGGGGCAAATTGTTACCAAGCCAGGGTAAGTCGTTACCACATTTGTTAAAACTATTATTTGTGAAATAAAAAACAATAAATGATTAAACCATATCTATTTAAGTAACAATCAATAACGTCATACGAATCATCAGGTATATATTTGAATGTTACATAACAAGTAACTATAATTTGTACTTAAACAATTATTAACCCTTTAGTAATTAACAGCTTATCAAATAACTTGTAATTACTCAGCGTTGATAATTCAGTCTTCAGTCATATTGGCCTTGTCTTAGGCTGAAAATATCTAACATATTGCCGTCATATACTTACAATTCATTAATCATCAAAAGACATATCACATCACAGATCGAGCATAGGTAGGTTAATAGGGCTTGATTCTACCTACATATGGAATGGGCTCAGTTCTTACATTCTTGGCACTGAATCCATTCTGCCCCAGAACGTGAATTAGAGTAAATGTCACAGCACACTAGACAATAATACTCTAAACTGTCCTCTTCACTCTCAGACCTTTCAATACACGTTTGTAAAACCCGTCGTTTAACAGACTTCCTCTTCCCTTTGCCTTTTCCTTTTCCATTTCCTTCAGTTGCTTTACCTTTTCCTTTACTTTTTCTGACGTTTTCATTGTTGACGTTCACTTTCTTTTTCTTGCTTTGCTCTTCTGCTAAGGTTTCTTTTACTGGAGTGTCGGTTAAAATAGCGGGTTTTCTAAGACGTCACATGTTTGTTTTAATCCTTGGCAGTCCCTTCGGAAAAGGACGTACTGCTTTTGGAGAGAAAGGGACTTGATCTACAGGTTGTTCTTCTATGACACCAGAAGATGCTTTGCAACCAATCGCTATATTTTCTACCCTAGATCTTAGCTTTTTGACAAATCTGTATAAAGTCGTATGACAAATATCTAATTTCTTGCAACAGTTTTTATTTTCCTGCCATCGTTAAGAAATGCTTCTGCTGCTTTTTGCATCAACTTCTGTGAAACAGAACCTCGTGTTCTTTTTCGGGTATACGACCTCACACTACAAAAGAAAAAATAACGGTATTTATATTCCGTTGGTGGTACAAATGAATTGGGACAACTTGTTCCGAAGCTACAACGAGCCCCCGAAAAACGGAACATCTAGCCCCAAACACACATATTGAAATAAAAGCAAGATATTGATTAAGTTACGAAACATAGATAATTTACGCATTTTGTACGAAAACAGTAGAAAAATCCTTACAATAAAACACTGAAACACTAAAGGCTACTCGTTAAAATTCTTGAGATAGTTCAAAAATTCCAGATATGAAAATATTTACTCACGTGAACCAGCGACGCATGTGCTCAAGTTCCGATATTACGGGGACCGCTTGCCCGTTTACGATAGTTGCCGTCGGTGCGCTGTGGCGTTTCATTTCAGGACGTGTTTATTTCATATTCATATCTTTTTCCGTCGCGGAGTTATTTCAGTCGGAACAACTTACTTCGGTAACTTCTCGCCCCGCTCTCCCGTACGTCATGCGTTAACAGGGTAGCTGAAACGCCATCGGATGCATAATATACTAGACTACCTTTAGAATAATTTTTATAAGTTATAAAGTTAGGAGGGGCGTTCAATAAGTAGTGCAACACGTTTTTTCCCGGCCAGTTTCGGTTGAAAAAATGTGGGATTTGTCGTGGAATATCGTAGAATATTCCCGCTTCAGTCCCTACAGTTTCATGACGTTACGATTCGTGGCGTCGCCATACCTAGCCTTCAAAATGGCGTCTGTAGCGGAGATACGTTCCAAGTAGACAACTGTAATTGAGAATGAAATTTTCACTCTACAGCGGAGTGTGCGCTGATATGAAACTTCCTGGCAGATTAAAACTGTGTGCCGGACCGAGCCTCGAACTCGGGACCTTTGCCTTTCGCGGGCAAGTGCTCTACCGACTTTTTTTTTTTTTTTTTTTTTTTTTTTTTGTAGTGGACCGGTGGGGGCTCGGGGGGCAAAGTGGGCAGGGGTCGAAACCCGAGGCCTGGCCACAGTGTCCCCCTCACCACCACCGAGCCTGTGGTGCTTAGGGAAGTGGGAGAAACAGGAAGCAACAGTAGTGGAAGGCGTTGTTATTTATTTATTTGCATGTGTTTGTGTAATATTCACTAATAGCATGAAATTATGGGAACACACATACGAAAGAGAAAAGAAATATAAATTCTGGATAAAGAAAAAGAAAGGAAAAAGGAAAAGCAAAAAGAAATAAAATCCGCGCAATCTGCGACGCGCTCTCCCATCCGCGGAGGTCAGAAGTAGAATAGATCGTAGGCGGTTGAAACTCAAACACCGCCGGGGGAGGAGGGGTGGGTGCCCTCTGTGCCAGGCACCCCCCAACTCAGTGGAGGTCTAACAAAGACCGCTTGAAGATAATTAGCAAATAATGTTCGGTAACGTGGCGTGTTTTCGAGAGCTGCATGGGCTGTTCGTAAATAGGTCCAGAAGTCGAGCCGGGATTTAGGTCCCTCATTAAAGAGATAAGTGACCGCCCACCCTTTGACCCACGTAATAGCATGACATTTGGCGGCGGGAAAATGTCGGTCCTCCGGGTATAGAAACATTCGAGGCTCGACTGTGGCTGGTGGCACCCGGAGATAGCAGGCAATGATTTGCTGCACGAAGCGCCATACATCTTGCGATGAGGCGCATGTCAGACGGTGTTCATCAGTGTCCAGTTGCTGGCAAAGGAGACAAAGAGGTGATTCTGACAAGCCAATGTTGTGCAGGCGTTGCTTCGTGGCAAATTTCCTGTTGACTATGTGGTACCACAGTGCCCGGACGTTCGTAGGGAGGAAGGGCTGGTGGACGGTAGTCCACACTATGGGCCACTGGATGGAGGGGTGTTTGGTCTCCATCACATTCCGGGGAACACAGCGCAGCAACAGGCTGTAAAAATCCTTAGTCCTAGGTGGGCGTGTATCTGGGAGACTGGTATGTATGTAACTGTAGTCGACGAAAAAGGTCGAAATATGGGACATATGAGCCACGATATGGCCGACAGACACTGGTGGTGAGGTGGAAGCAGGTAGGAGGACCTCAAGCAAGCTGCGTGTTAGAGATGTACCCTGGCCCATCCACTGTTTTCTCATGGTACTCATGTACAAGGCTGCAGCTCGCATACGGACATTGACGAGCCCGACGCCACCATACCGTGAGGGCAGGGTAAGTGTCTCATAACGGACTTTAAACATTGAACCAGCCGTGAGATAATAGCCAAAAGCCGCCTGAATGTTGCGCCCAATTGCAGTTGGCAGAGGGAGAACTTTTTTTTTTTTTTTTTTTTTTTTTAAAAAAAAAAAAAAAAAAAATCTTTATTTACTTTACAATAATATTTATACATCTAACCCACCACCTTATTACATTAGTGGGTCTAACTTACTACTGTTAGTTACAATTTGCAGCTAATTACAATATGTATTAAGTTGTGAGCTACAGCTTTCTAATTGCAATGGGCAGCTATACAATAAACTACTTAATTAAACTTCTAATATTTTAAAAACTAAACCTACATTTACTTCCTGCAGCGTCACAAGTGTGTCAGCAATATACAAACCTACTTATATGCCTTGCCCATCGAGCTAACCCCGATGGGCGTGCCCCTGACACTGGGCAGGCCAGGATTTTAATCGCTGCAGGTTCCTATATCTAAATTTCTAATCTAATTCCTACTATCTAATTTTAACCTACGTCATTTCCAGTGTAATGTCAATTCCGGGTAATTCCTATTCCCCACCCCCCCTGTTCCCGCGCGTGGCGGATTCCAGACTAAGAGTCGGCCTATCCACGCACAGGCGGAATGGGAGTAGGGCGTATTAGTCGCAATTTGTGCTATTTAGTCTAGTTCCCTCATGTATTCTCTTAGCACCTTTTGTGATACCTCGTTGGCAAGTTTATTTATCATTTGGAAGGTATCTTCATGTCTAATTAGGTTATAAGTGTCATAGTCAGGTAGTTGGTCTCGTAGTGTAGAGGCAACATCATTGAAGAGAGGGCACTCGTAAATCACATGATCGGGAGTGCCCTCCGGTTCACCACATTCACACGCGGGTGTCGCCCTTTTCCCAAACCGGCATAAGTATGCCGGATAGGGTCCATGTCCAGTGAGAAAATGGATTAGCCCTCTGGTTGGTTCGAAGTATTTCATTTTCAGTCGTTCTGTAATACTTGGTAACAATTCATGTGTCCTGCGCCCTGTTTCATCAGTATCCCATAGTTCTTGCCATAGTTGTACTCCTCTTTTCCTAATCTCGCCCTTATCCCCAGCCCTGATACCTAAGATTTCCTCTATTTTTGTTATGTTTCCCTTTTTACTCCAGAACCATGCAGCTTGCTCCCTGATTTTAATATCCAGGGGGCAAAGCCCCATTATAACTGTTAATGCTCCTCCAGGTGTTGTACGATAAGCACCTACCGATCTTAGAATCATGTTTCTTTGAACCCTTCTCACTGTCATGGCGGGCACCACCCTCGTGAGCCTGTGTGCCCAGACCCCCGAGCCGTAACCCACTATCGATGTTAGTATACTATTGTGATAAAGTTTTATAAGGTGAGGTGGTAGATGAAATCTTCTGTGTCCTATGGATATGAGGTTATTCAGTGTTTGAATAGCTTTCTGGGTCACGGTTTCAATGTGTTTCCCAAAATTCCACCTCTCATCAATGATGATGCCCAAGTAACGTGCGTCACGTCTCCGAAGAACCGGCGAGCGGTTGATACGTACGGTCGGGTTACGTAGTAATTGTCCCTTTAATAGCAAGTAGGTGGACTTACTTGGCGACACCGTCATTTTGGTGTTTTGACACCATAGCTGTAGTTTATTTAAGGCAGTCTCTATTTTAGGTTCAATGTCTTCGCGGCTTCGGCCGCCGACCAGCAGGAGGAGGTCATCTGCATACGCTATCACCTCTAGCACTTCCTCACTTTGTTGTAGGGTGTCCAATAAAGGCTCCATATGGATGTCCCAGAACAGGGGCCCGAGTACGGAACCCTGAGGACATCCCTTTGTTATAACTTTTCCAATTCTCTTGCTAGAGGATGATAGCCAGACCTCCCGTTCTTCACAATAGCTCCTCAGGCATCCATATAGCGGCCCTGGACACTCCTTCTCCCGCAAGCAGGAGAAGAGCGAAGGCCACCACAGGTTGTCGAAGGCAGAGGGAGAACTTGCGCGATGTGAACCAATTTTGATGCCACATAAAGATTAATAAATGCAACCCGTTGAAGTGTGTCCTGGCGGCGCAAGAGGTTCTGGCGGACGTCGTTGCGGATGACGTGTAACAGGCGACGGAAATTCGTTGCCGCCGTGCGTGTGACCGTGGGGGTAAAGGTAATGCCCAGGTACCGGAAAGTCCGCACAAGCGGCAGAGGTGCCACCTCACCCTCCTGGAGGCCTCGTCCAATGTGCATTGCAGAAGATTTGGCGACATTCATGGCACTGCCAGCGGCAGCCCCATAACGGGTAATCAATTCGACGACATCCCAAATCTCAGAGCCGGAGCGAATGAGGAGGAGGAGGTCATCAGCATACGCCCGACAGCGAAAAGTGTGTTGGCGTAGGGTGAGGCCAGAGAGCTTGGTCGTCAAGCCCCCAATAAGGGGCTCAAGCGCAATAGCATACAGGAGGGTAGAGAGGGGGCACCCCTGCCGTATCGAACGGCAGATAGGTACCGGCCCTGCTATACGTCCATTGACTTGGACACGTGAACTGGCACTGTCGTAAAGATGCCGGATGACGTCGAGAAACGGAGGGGGGATGCCCATTCGGGCTGCCACCGAAAACAGGAAACGATGACGCACTTTATCGAAGGCGCTGTCGAAGTCTATAGCGACGACCGCTGCCCGGAGCCTGCAGGCCGCCGCTATCGCAATTAAGTCGCGGCATTCCCCTGTGGCAGTCTGTATGTTAATCTGTCCGCCAGGCGTCGTTTGCTCTGGCGAGAGGATATGAGGGAGTGTAGTTCGGAGCCGCATTGCCAGTAAGCGCGCGAAAATCTTGTAATCGGCACTGAGGAGGGTGAGCGGTCTGTAACTCGTGACCATCGAACCACGGGCTGGTTTGTGGACTGGTATAATGATGCCCTCAGCAAAGGCGGGTGGGATTGCTTGGTCAGATGTCATCAGTTCTTGATACATAGTCGTCCACCGTGGGGCCATGAGGTCCCGAAAGGTACGGTAAAACTCAATCGGTAAGCCGTCAATGCCGGGCGATCTGTTGACTGCACCCTTGGCGATTGCGTTGTTGACTTCATCTAGCGTGACCGCCACTGTCAAAGCATCCGCCTCCGTGTGGGGGAGGGTCCGCGTGACGTAATTCAAAATGGAGTCGTCTGCTGCAGTTTCAGCGTCGTCATCACTATAAGTACGACGGTAGTGCTCGACGAATGCGCGGACGATGTCATTCTGGGTGGTCACCTGCGTTCCATGAGGCGTGGTCAGAGTGCTGATGATCTGCCGACGACGCCTTCGTTTGTCGGACACTATATCATGCATGGATGGAATTTCTAAATCCGCGTGATCGTTGCGCCGCGTCCGTATCACGACCCCTTGCAATTTCCGGCGTGCCAGCGCAATTATCTTCGCCTTAGTTCTTTGCCGTTCCAACTGGTTGTCCGGGGTTGGCGGTTGAGCATCCAGATCTCGGAGAATCGCGTAATAGAAGTCAACAGTGGTGCGATGCCAGTCGGCCATGTCCTTCCCGTATCTCATCAGTGTCCTCCGGATCGCCGGCTTGGCGCATTCCAACCACCATGTCAATGTCGAGTGGTAGCGGGGAAGGCGTCGTTCGCAGGCTGTCCACGTTTCAGTGACTTGTTGGCGACACGCCAGGTCATGCAAGTGTGAGGTATTGAGTTTCCATGGCGCACGGCTGCGCCATACTGATTGCGGCGGAAGGAGGACCGTACAGATGTAAGAGCAATGGTCGGAAAAGGCCAGCGGCCAGCGTTCGGCGCCCCGTATCGCAGATCTAAGAGTTTGTGAGACATATATCCTGTCTAGTCGGCTTGCGGAATGACTTGTAAGAAAGGTATGGCCAGAAAGGTCGCCGTGTTGTACTTCCCAGGTATCGTGAAGCAGGAGGTCTCGCACCACTATACGTAGCTCCTGGCATGTAGTATAGTGGGGAATCTGATCTTTAGGATGCAGAACGCAGTTAAAGTCACCTCCTAGTAGGCAATGGTCATAACGCCCTAAAAACAGGGGAGCGATTTCCTCGGAATAAAACTGGGCTCTTTCATGCCGTCGGTCGGTGCCTGAGGGAGCGTAGACATTAATGATGCGTGTCCCCATGGCAGTGAGTGCCATGCCCCGAGCTGATGGAAGGAAGGCGACATTGGTCACAGAAATCCCGTGGCGGACGTAGATGGCCACCCCGCGGCCCATAGGATCACTCGCGGAGGCGTGGGCGGTATAGCCATTAATATCCGGGAGACTAGCCAAGTGAACTTCCTGCAGAAGGGCGAAATCAATATCCGAAGCCCAGAACATCTCCTGCAGAAGGCGGATTTTCACCCTGGAACGGATGTTGTTGGTATTGATGGTTGCTATCCGGTAGGCCTGGTGTCGGATTGCTGGAGGCTGGTCCACTCCGCCGTCCGCGCAAGGGTGTGGGCGTCGCACTCGCGGAGGCGTGGGCGGTATAGCCATTAATATCCGGGAGACTAGCCAAGTGAACTTCCTGCAGAAGGGCGAAATCAATATCCGAAGCCCAGAACATCTCCTGCAGAAGGCGGATTTTCACCCTGGAACGGATGTTGTTGGTATTGATGGTTGCTATCCGGTAGGCCTGGTGTCGGATTGCTGGAGGCTGGTCCACTCCGCCGTCCGCGCAAGGGTGTGGGCGTCGCAGCGGAACGTTATCCCGCTGGGCCGCAGGGGAGTTTGGGGAGAGTATGATTAGTGGTGCGACCGTGACGGCGCAGGGTCCCGTAACGGCTCCTGCTCCGTGACCTCCTCCTCGTGCCACGCCGTGGAAGCGGAAACTGGTGTATCGTCCATTTTGTCTCCAGGAGATGTTGGAATTGTGCGTGGTGTAGTGTCGCCTGTGAGACGTTCATGATTTAGTTCAGCGTCAGCACGGGGCGCAGGCACACCGATAGATGTATCCGCGCTCATTACGTCTTCGTCAGCAGTAGCGGGTTCGGAGGCCTCGTGCAGGTCGACGGGTACGTCCTCCTCGACTTGTAACGTCTCCTCTTGGCCGGAAACGGTGCGACGTCTTCGCTTGCGACGTTTCGGGGAACGCTGTTTCCTTGTGCGACCCTCCGTGTCCGACGACGGAAGGGAGTCGCGTCGTTCTGGCAGAAAGGCCGCTGTAGGAACGATGAGCGAGTCGATCTCCATTGTGTTTCCGAGATCAGGGTCAGCGTCCGGTTGCGTCGGCATCTTCCGAGCGGCGTCAATGGCCGGCCGAGGCGGCGGGTCGTCCGAGGCGCTCTCCGTCGGTGTCTGGTCGGGCTCGTTAGTGGCGTCGTTTGTGGTGACCGGGCGACGTTGCAAAGTGGTAGGAGAAGCTAGAGCAGCGGCATAGGTCACCGGTAGCACTGTAGGTTGCGACGTGGGTGGTTTTTCGGCAGCCGGAAGTTGCGTAATACGCCGTTGTAGGCATTCGGATCTAAGGTGGCCTTCTTTGCCGCACCCGGAACAGGTCCGAGGCTGGCCATCGTATATAATTATGGCACGGCATCCGCCGATCTGTATGTAGGACGGGACGTGGCTTCGGAGATCAATGGTGACCTGTCGGACCCCGTTTAGGACAGGATACGTCCGAAACTGTGTTCACTTCCTCGCAGTGTGGCCGTGGACTGTGCCGTATGGGCGTAGTGCCGCGACGACTTCCTCAGCTGGAAGTTCGAATGGCAATTCGAAGATGCGTATCGTTCGCATACCTAAGCCTGCGTAGTCGACGGTTACCTCCCCCACATTGCCATCAGCGTGACAGAAGCGGAGCCCCTGTTTGGTCTCACGTAGTATGCGTTCGCACGCCGCGTCGTTAATGATTTTCACATAGACCATGCTGCTCACGATGGACAAATGTATGCCGATAATATCGGTCGCCGGGATCTTCACTTCCTCTCGCAGAAAACGCTCCACCTCAAGTGCTTTGGGTCGGGCATAATCGTTGCAGAAAGTAAATCGGAGTGTTGATTTACGGTAACGGTTCGCCATGGATCGTACAAGGTAAGCCGGCACTTAAACAACGGCCGTCAGAAAGTAAACAAGGCGAGCTCGCGCGCCGCACGAAGTCAACACGTACGCGTCCGCTCTGTTGCCCTGCCGAAGGCAGACTGCGCCCGACTGAGCTACCCAAGCACGACTCACGCCCCGTCCTCACAGCTTCACTTCTGCCAGTACCTCGTCTCCTACCTTCCAAACTTTACAGAAGCTCTCCTGCGGAGAGGACGGGACGTGAGTCGTGCTTGGGTAGCTCAGTCGGTAGAGCACTTGCCCGCGAAAGGCAAAGGTCCCGAGTCGAGTCTCGGTCCGGTACACAGTTTTAATCTGCTAGGAAGTTTCAAATGTCATTGAGTTTCTTTCGGCGGAAAACCAGAGCATCGCAGACATGCATAGCCGCTCGCAGGAGGTCTGCGGAGACCTGACAGTGAACAAAAGCACGATGAGTCGTTGGGCGAGGCGTCTATCACATCGCAACAAGGTCGCGCAAACTTCTCCGTTCTCGTGTGTAGCGGTCGCCGCACACAGCAGTGAGTCCTGTAGTGGTAGAACGTGCGGACACTCTCATTCGAGGTGATCGACCGATCAGAGTCTCGCTGCACAGCTGGACGTCTCTGTTGATAGTACTGAGACACCTGCTCAGCATTTGGGGCACTCAGAAGCGTGTACCCGCTGGATTCCTCGCTGTCTAAAGTAACAAAGGACCATCTGTGCGGGATCGGTTACGCTTTACGAGGCTGATCGTGATAATTTTTTGTCGAACATCGTCACAGGGGTTTTGTTTCCGGTTCTAAATGATGAAACATAGGTTCATCAAATGGTTCAAATGGCTCTGAGCACTATGGGACGTAATATCTGTGGTCATCAGTCCCCTAGAACTTAAACCTAACTAACCTAAGGATATCACACACATCCATGCCCGAGGCAGGATTCGAACCTGCGACCGTAGCGGTCACGCGGTTCCAGACTGAAGCGCCTAGAACCGAACGGCCACACCGGCGGGCTAATAGGTTCATCATTTCGAACTGGAAACAAAAAGAAGATGAAGTAAATATTCCTGAATTCCAGTCAACAACAACTGCCAAGATGAGAAACATAGAAGTAGATATCCTCGGAATAACGAAGCAGCTTAAATCACTTAATAAAGGCAAGACCTCCAGTCCAGATTATACACGTCAGGTTCCTCTCAGAGTATGCTGATAAAATAGCTCCACATTTAGGAATTATATACAACTGCTCGCTCACAGAAAGATCCTTACCTTAAAGACTGGGAAATTGCTCAAGTAACACCAATACCCAAAAAGGGATGTAGGAGTAATCCGCTGAATTACAGGCCTATATCACTAATGTCGATTTGCAGTAGGGTTTTGGAACATATGCTGTGTTCGAACATTATGAAATACCTCGAAGAAAACGATTCATTGACACATAGCACCGATTCAGAAAATATCGTTCTTGTGAAACAACTAGCTCTTTATACTCATGAAGTAATAAGTGCTATCGACAGGGTATGCCAAATTGATTCCATATGTTTATATTTCCAGAAGGTTTTAGACACCGTTCCTCACAAGTGTCTTCTAACCAAACTGCGTGCCTACGGAGTATGCCCTCAGTTGTGCGACTGGTTTCGTGATTTCCTGTCAGGAAGGTTGCAGTTCGTAGTCATAGACGGAAGGATATCGAGTAAAACAGAAGTAATATCAGGCGTTCCCCAAGGAAGTGTTATAGGCCCTCTATTGTTCCTGATCTATATTAACGACACAGGAGAGAATCCTAGTAGCCGTCTTAGGTTGTTTGCAGATGATGCTGTCATTTGCCATCTTGTAAAGTCATCAGATGATCAAAACGACTTGCAAAATGGTTTAGATAAGGTATCTGTATGGTGCGAAAAGTTGCAATTGATCATGAATAAGGAAAGGTGTGAAGTTATTCACACGAGTACTAAAAGAAATCAGCTAAATTTCGATTACGCGATAAGTCACACAAATATGAAGGCTGTAAATTCAACTAAATACTTAGGGATTACAATTAGAAATAACCTAAATTGGAACGATCGCATAGATAATATTGTGGATAGAGCAAACCAAAGACTGCGATTCATTGACAGAACACTTGGAAGGCGCAACAGGTCTACTAAAGAGACTGCTTACACCACGCTTATCCGCCCTATTCTGGAGTATTGCTGTGCGGTGAGGGATCTGCATCAGGTGGGACTGACGGATGACGTCGAAAAAGTACAAAGAAGGGCACCTCGTTTTGTATTATCGCGAAATAGGGGAGATAGTGCCACAGACGTGGTACGTAAATTGGAGTGGGAATCATTAAAACAAAGACGTTTTTCGTTTCGACGGGACCTTGTCATGAAATTTCAATCACCAGTTTTCTCCTCCGATTGCGAAAACATTCTGTTTACACCCACCTACATAGGGAGAAATGATCATCACGATAAAATAAGAGAAATCAGGTGGTTCATTGAACCCTCTGCCGGGCACTTTATTGTGAGTAGCAGAGTAATCACGTAGATGTAGATGTAAAAAACGGCAATCCATGCAGCGGTGCTACGCCACCTCTCTTCCGAAGAAGTTCGAAGCTGCAGCGTCAGCCGGTGAAGTCATGGCGACGGTATTCTGGGATACTAAATGGGTTACTCTGTTTGATGTCCTTCCTCACGGCGCAACGATCAGCCCTCAACAAGTGTATTGTGCTGTCATCAGGAAACTGAAGAAACGATTTCAGCGTGTCCGCCGCCACAAAAATGCAAACGAACTTCTCCGTCTCCATGTCAATGCAAGGCCTCACACAAGTACACCCACCCGAGAGGAGCTCACAGAACTTCACTGCATTGTTCTTCCTCATCCATCCCACAGCCCGGATCTCGCACTTTCTGATCTCCATCTGTCTGCAGCAATGAAGGGTGTACGGGAGGTTATTGATGCAATAAGACGCTGTCTCTGACGTCAATCATCACAGTAGTACCAAGTGGGCATAAGGGCTTTCCCAGAAAGGTGGCGTAAGACCATCACGTTGAACGGACATTATGCAGGAAAATATGGTTTTGAAGCCAAATGAATGGGGAATTATATGGCGTATGGGAATCCTAAATAAAGCCTACTAGCTTTCATGAAAACGGTATATTGCATTACTTATTGAAAGCCCCTCGTACTTTATGGACACTCTGCATGTCTGTTACTAAAATGTGACCCATCTCCATTTAGCGAACGTGTAATGTTTTTGGCACCTTATATATACGAGGGTGAGTCAAATGAAAACCTTAAATTTGTAATAACATATCGAAATTTCGAGCCGTTATCTTGTAAGATGGTAAGCGTGCTAGAAACAGTGTGCAGAATGGCCTGTAGGTAGCAGCATAGTGCAGATGCACACATACCGTCGCAGTATCAGTATAAAGATGGCCGCCCCACTTGCGACTTGCACCAGGGAAGAACAGCCTTGTGTTATTTGGTTTTTGCGTAGTGAAGGTGTGAAACCTATTGAAATTCATCGACGAATGAAGGTTCAGTACGGTGATGCATGTTTGTCACAGCAGCAAGTCTACGAATGGAGTAGGAAGTTCGCAAACGGTGTGACTTCAGTGGACGATGCTCCTCGTCCATGTCAAGCACAACGAGTTGTGACTACACAGAACATTGCAGCAGTTGAAGCCATAGTGAAGGAAAACCACCGAGTGACACTGAATGACATTGCAGCATGTTTACAGATTGGTCATGGTTGAGCACACCACATTTTGCATGATGTGCCCAGTTTCACAAACTGTCTGCAAGATGGGTGCCACGGCAGCTGACTCCTGAAATGAGGGAACGACGTGTTGAAGCTTGCGAAGAACTTCTTCGACGCTTTGAACGAGAATGTGATGGCTTCCTTGCAAGAATCGTTACTGGGGACGAAACCTGGGTTCACTTCCACCAACCGGAAACGAAGAGAGCGAGCAAGGAATGGCGCCATTCCTCATCACCAAAACCAAAAAAGTTGCGAACAGAACCATCAGCAGGGAAGGTTATGCTGACTCTCTTTTGGGACGGAAAAAGGCGTCATTTTGGAGCATTACATGCCTAGAGGGTCCACTGTCACCAGTTCATCATACACAGATCTCTACATCCACATCATGTTTGCGACTGGCAAGCATGTTATGCTGCAGGTGATCTATATACGAGGGCTATTTTTTCGGTCACGAATTGTAAAACACAGTGAAAATTAAAAATGTTTTACAATCTCCCGAAAAGTCATCTGCTGCCTGCAATCAAATTAAAGCGACGTGGATTGCTGTCAGCAGGTGTCCTTCTACAACATGACAATGCAAGGCCCCACACTGTCCGTACGGCAGTTGAAACAATCACGGACCTGCATTTTGAGTGTCTTCCTCATCCACCGTACTCACCAGACCTTGCCCCAAGTGATTTCCATATGTTTGGACCACCCAAAGACGCAATGGGAGGAAAGAAGTTCCGTTCTGATGAAGAGGTACGGCACGCGGTGCATGAGTGGTTGAGCGGACTACCAAAAGCATTTTTTTCTAAAGGAATTTAAGCACTTTGTAAGCGCTGGAGGACTTGCATTGAAAGTGGGGGAGATTATGTTGAAAAGTGATACAGCTTTGTACCACTTCTGCACAATAATATTTAAAAAACAATTAAGGTTTTCATTTGACTCACCCTCGTAAATATTTAGCATCTGGCACCTGGAAATATACGGCGCTGTAGCGATTAGAATGTGTAAACTGCAGAATGTGATCAAACTCATAGCTAGCGAATTATCGTGGCGAATCTCTTAAAGCCTCGGCGAAAAAGAAAGATATTTTCAATTTTTTTTCGCTTGAAATAGAACATCTGCCGGATTTTATCGCAGTTTGTTAATGTGAGTCCTATGTTTCCAGCGAGTATATTAACTGCACTCCGCTCGAGCGTATCAGAACTGGTGAACGCTGTCACGGAGACAAATTCGTCGTCGGGACGGTGGCGGCTTTATCGGAATGCGGTCGATGTCGCTACTTGGAGTATTTCGGAAACGGAGTCGTTAGGGAAAGCAGCACGTGTGTCGTGTGTCGGGTGACAAACGCCGGCCGGTATGCTATTGGCAAAGACGTATGCGGCCGCGCCTTGGGCAGGCTTATTAGCTGCGCTGAGTAATGGCGGCGACCACCGCGTCATTAGGTTCCCTCTGGCCCTAATGGCTTGCATAAACTGCCCGCCGCCTCTGCATACTGCATATTTCATGCACGTGAGTGGTCCCCCCATCACCCCGCACCTGCCGCATACACGACTCTCGCCCCGAAGCGCACAGCTATTAAGCGTAATCTCTCGGTACTTTTACTCTCAAAAATCGTGTACAGTGGCGCAGTAGCGCAGCAAGAGACTTCCCACTAACAGAGGAATGATCGCTCTTCTACCGAGAACGTCGAGGAATTACGTCACCACTCTGCCAGTCCGAAATACGCTTGTGACTGGCAAGCATGTTATGCTGCAGGGGATCAGTGTACGAGGGCTATTTTTTCGGTCACGAATTGTAAAACTCAGTGAAAATGAAAAATGTTTTACAATGACGGGAAAAAAACCGAAACCCCAAGGAGTTGTACAACACAAACGAAAGCTGATAGGCGTGTTTTCTACGCCTGAAAGATTATGTCTATTCAAATATCACACTTGTCGTCCGCCCCCGGTAGCTGAGTGGTCAGCGCGACAGACTGTCAGTTCTAAGGGCCCGGGTTCGATTCCCGGCTAGGTCGGAGACTTTCTCCGCTCAGGGACTGGGTGTTGTGTTGTCCTAACCATCATCATTTCATCCCCACCGATGCGCAGGTCGCCGAAGTGGCGTGAACTCTTAAAGACCTGCACCCGGCGAACGGTCTACCCGACGGAAGGCCCTAGCCACACGACATGTACATCACACTTGTCGCGTAGAAAAACCTGGTTCAAATGGCTCTGAGCACTATGGGACTTAACGTCTGAGCTCATCAGTCCCCTAGAACTTAGAACTACTTAAACCTAACTGACCTAAGGACAACACACACGTCCATGCCCGAGGCAAGATTAGAACCTGCGAGCGTAGCAGTCGCGCGGTTCCGGACTGAAGCGTCTTGAACCGCTCGCCCACAGCGGCCGTCCTACGTAGCTGAGCAAGAAAATATTTTCATACTCTGAGGAGAAAGTTGCTGATTGAAATTTCAAGAAAAGATCCTGCTGCAACGAAAAACTCAATTGTTTTAAAAAATGCCATTCCAATTCGCGTATCATATTTGTGGCACTCTATCCCTTACTTCGCGACAACGCAAAACGAGTAGCTCTTCTTTGAACTTCCTATACTCCAAAAGATGGCGTACAGGCGTCGTGTAAGTAGTCTCTTTACTGGACCTGTTGCATTTTCTAAGTGTTCTGGCAGTAAACCGCAGTCTTTTTGTTTGCTTTCCCCACAGCACTATGTACTAGATCGTTCCAATTTAAGTTATTCGTAATAAACCATTGTCCTAGTCATCATCTCACCGCTCGCTCAGAATTGAAAAGTGGGATGTTAGTCGACCGACGAGCAGTCTAGAGGCACTGCGCAACATGTCTGCGCAAAGCTTCGTCATAGTTTTTGACTGTGATTTCAATTTCCCTACTAATCACCCCTTGAAAAAGAAAACATTGCCCTCGTAGTTTGAGAACAAAGGCTTTTTCCTTTATCTGTTCCACAGAAGACTACATGCACTACGGAAATATAGCACTAACAGAGACAGTTGTAACCTACGTATTGCTGCCCAAGACTTTATTGCTGTCGTGTTTGGGTAGACACAAACCTTTAATTATCATCCTGAAAAAATCAAGATGGGACCGAGACGCTTGGTGATGGTGTTAGTCCTTCTCTACATAGTCACCTGTCGAGGTGACACATTTTTCCCAAAGGAGGATGACTTGATGGAGACCTGGGTTGCATTTTGACTATTGAGAAAACGTTCGGCCCCGATAACAACCTCATTGTCGTTCTGAAAATGGCTGCCACCAAACAGTTTCTTCATCTGAAGAAATAGGAAGAAATCACTGGCTGTTAGACAGGACAATACGGAGCCTGAAACAAAATTTGGCAATCCAAAAAAGCAGCAAGTGTAGCTCTGTACTGTGGGTTTCGGACATATTTTAGTCCCCTTTGATGTTTATGTAACGCACTCTCCCGTTAATGTGATATCAAGTAGGTAGCATCATAAAATAGTATATATTTTTTCTTCTATTTTCTTTTTAATTTCTTTAGTCATTTTTAGATCTTATGTACAGCAGCTGGACTAAAATATGGAGCTACCAAAAACATAACATATCACCATGCCTAATACGATGTAGGAAACATGTTGGCACTCAAAGCTGCTTCCATTCATATTGGAATGTTCAAATATAAATGTGTGATATTCAGGGGAATCATAATCCACTCTTCCTACAAAATAACAGAAAGTCCAGGTAACGATGATGGAAGTGAATAGAGATCAGACACACTTCTCTGCAAAGTAGACTAAAATTGATCAAAAATATTGAGATCTGGTGACCAAGGCAACCACAGGAGATGTAACAATCCAGTCGTGGACGATGCCAGTGGTGTCAAGAGGGACTCTATCGTCTTGGAACCCGGCACACATTGTGCCGCGGGTGGACCTGGTCAGGCAAAATGGTCACATAATCCTTGTCAGTAATACAACGTTGCCGAGTAGCTATTGGGCCCGTGGAATACCACGATGTGACTGTCTTGCAGTGTTTCACTCTTGGGAGGTAAACGCGGCCAGAAGCTGGATACAGTGTGAAAGAAGACTTATCCGATAAAATGACTTTCTTCCATCGCTGAATAGTCCACATTTTATGGCTTCGGCACCACATTTCCTGTTACGGGCATTTGCATCACTACTGTGTAGTTTTGATATTCCGGCTCGCCCTGCAGTTCCCTTATTTGGAGGTCCCTTCGTGTTGTTTTGGTGCTGACAGGGTCCGCGAGTCCGACATTCAGTTCTGCAGTAACCTTATTTTTCGTCACAATCCTGTCCAATGACCGTCTGTCACGATCACTCGACACAATTTCGTTGTGACGAAGTGGATGATGTTTTCCCGCTTTCCCTGTATTCCGTATAAACCTTCTATACGGTGCCTCTTGAAACATCAAACATTTTCGATAATTGGTCACAGAAGCACTAACCATACGGGCAACAACGATTTATCCATGTTCGAATTCACTTAGCTCCGAGAAAATGCACTCACAACTACACAGAATGCTCTATCGAGATATCGATTTGGGTTACGAGCGTGATGTAGTATGGTCTTTGGCTCAACAGATGTCAGTACTTTCATTTCGGAATTGAGAAAACAATATGGCTGGAACACGCTTGACATTCGAGCAACGAAAATGTAATGTGAAGTATTTTTTCAAGTTTGATAATGCCGTTCAAGTGCAACGTCAGTGGAGTTTGAAACAGAACCGCCAAGCCACCTAACACTTAAACGCGTCATTGACAAGTTTAAATTGCATGGAACGATTTTTGATATTCACAAAGGAAGATCGGGAAGACAGCTTACGCCTACAAGTCCTGCTTCGTCGGCTCTCGTGTTGGAAACGTTTGTTAATTCTCCACAGAAGTGCTACACAATGCGCACGTGAAGTGGGGGTTAGCAGCAAAAGTGTACGAAGCATTCTGAAAACTGCAACGTGGAAAGTTTGCATTCAACGATTACTGCACGCGATTAATGGTGGCGATCCTGATCGCCGAATACAATTTTGCGAATGGTATCAGCAAATGGTAACTGATGACGAAAAATTTGTGACGAAGGTAGTGTGGAGTGACGAGGCAGAATTTAAGCTTAATGGAACCGTGAATTGGTATAACAGTGGATACTGGGCGCCGGAAAAACCGCATGTTTATGTGGATATAGCGCTCAATCTACCACTGGTTCATGTGTAGTATGAACTATCATCTACGGGCTTAGCGGGACCCTTTTTCTTTGATGCTACTGTCACTGGAGAAGTGTACCTGGAAATGTTACACGCATCAATTTTGCCTGGTATACGTGCGCTTTATGGAGCTGATGAAGAGGTCTTCTACCAATAGGACAGGGCTCCACGACTCTATCACTAGCCGTAAGAGTTTTCCTGGATGATAATTTTCCTGGGCATTTGATTGGACGAAGAAAACCCATTGAGATCCCCCCACTGTCGCCAGATCTAACACCTATCGACTTTTATCTGTGGGAAGCTGTGAAAGTTAACGTCTATCGACGTAAGCCTCGCACGCTGGAGGAACTTTGCCAGGAGATAACAGAGACATGTGCAGCGACTCCACAGTAACACTGACTGAAGTAGTTGCGACGACCGCTCGTCGTTCTGTTATGTGTATATCCGCCATTGGTGAACATTTTGAGCGTCTAAAGTAACCATGTGATAAATTGAAGGTTTTACAACATGTGTGATCAATTATTAAATGTAAAATTAACACACAAGTAATACTTTTCGTTCCTTAAAATGTGTAAAGATTTTTCTGGAGGATTCTGTATTTTCTGAATAATAGCGGCTGGATGGCAGAGTATCGAAGAAGAGGATGAACAGTCTGGAAGAATAACAGCTCAAAGTGCAATAGTGGAAGTGTAAATTCGATCGGTAATGAGCGCGGTGGCAATCGCTGAAACCTTTCTTTAAGTTATGAGGAAAATAATTGTTTTGGCAGTATGGAAAGAGGAAAAGGTTTGGAGGAAATCCGAGGTAGAAATCTTGAGACGGAGAACATCATTATTTGCGAGGAAATACGACTCGAAATTGAAATAACCTAGATCCTAGATGACTATCGTTGCTGCGATCTGTTAATAACTTCAAAGAAGAATAGATTACTTTGGAATTGACGCGTAAGAGGACGAAGAGTTAGATTTGAAGACATCAGTAGAAGAAAGAAGAAATTACAGACAAAATGTTTAGAAGATGCTCGCAGAAGATGTCGTGAAAAGACAGACAGCCATAGAACCTTCTGGAATCAGAAGCAATTCAATTACAAGAGTGCTGTTATAACTTTACGCATTCAAAGCAGCCTATCAAACTAATTTTCGTGAAGTTTAATACGAAGTAGAGACTGCCGCTTTACTGTTCTACAGGCCAATGAGTGGAATTCGATCGATCGTGTTTTGTATGGTGAACTGTGTTTTGGATGGATGGATGGTTTTTGGGGAAGGAGACCAGACAGCGTGGTCATCGGTCTCATCGGATTAGGGAAGGATGGGGAAGGAAGTCGGCCGTGCCCTCTCAGAGGAACCATCCCGGCATTTGCCTGGAGTGATTTAGGGAAATCACGGAAAACCTAAATCAGGATGGCCGGACGCGGGATTGAACCGTCGTCCTTCCGAACTGTGTTTTATTTTGCTCAGAGCTGAGCTTTAAATTGTGTTGGGGCCAAGCTTCACTAAATTCATTCTGACAGCTTGCTTTTCAAATATACATTTGAGTAGTCGTCATTGTTAGAAGTGAAGAAGGTCTGCGTTCATAACATTAATCTGATTCATCCCATCCCGCACCTTTTGGAAACGATTATAATCTCATATTTACAATGTGGTTTGTTTCCAAACGACTCTCTGGAGTGGCCTTTAAAGTTCAATTCAGTTTTGGTAATTAATCTTAGAGATCAACGAAAGAGCCATCGCCACTTTTCTCCAGTTCGAGAATTTTCAGTGGCATTAGAGCATCCCCATCACAGGATTACACTGCTGTTACATCTGAGACTCAGTTATCAACAATCCGCCGACATCTGTGTTCCTGTATCGTATAAGGCAAATCCCTGATTGAATTATTATAGTGCACCGCATGTAAAAATAGTATCAACAGTCAGTAACACAATAACGAACAGCATCGCACAGGTGCCATTTACAGTAACAGCAGCAATATTCCTCTCGCAGCCAGAACCTCGCAGTCGGACGATATAATGGAAACGGTGTATAATGCTGTTTCGAGAGTTGCGTACACTACGCTTTACCGACAACCTCAGAGTAGCAGTATGTTTGCACACAATTTGGGGGAAGCTCGTATTATTAAATTGTTGCAGTTTGCATTTGCAGTATGTTTGCACACAATTTGGGGGAAGCTCGTATTATTAAATTATTAAATTGTTGCAGTTTGCATTTGAACAGTGAATTGATATTGCTTTACAGACAACTTCAGAGTAGCAGTATGTTTCCACACAACTTGGGGGAAGCTCGTATTATTAAGTTGTTGCAGTTTGCATTTGAACAGTGAATTGATATTGTACAATGTCATGTAAAAGACAGGCTCCATTCATGAACACAAAGAAATCCTTCAAGCGTGTGGTATCATTGTAGTAAACCCCACAACCAGCACTATTCAAAATCTCAACAAGAATTGGAGGACTGGAGAAGAATAGGCGATCGACAGTGATGAACTATAAACAGAATTCTCACGGACATTACGAGAAGTTCCTACAAATCAGTGAGGTTATCGCAGCAGTTTGGTATATCTCGTACATCATGTCATCGTGTACTAAAAGACGTGAAATTAAAAGCATATCGTGTGAGTGTGGTACAAGAGTTGAAACTTGAATATCAGAAAAAAAAGAGTTCATTATTGTGAGTGACTGTTAAGATCAACTGCTAACCGTTATTTGGAACCCTTCCTTTACTTCATATCAGATGAGGCCTGGTTTTATTGGTCGGGTTACATAAAAGCCCAGAATTGCAGATACTGGTCGCAGGACAACCCATATACTCTGCATGATGAACCTCTCCTCTCAGACGAGATATGTGTTTTGTGTCCATTATCCTCCGTACGCATTATTGGCCCCGTGTTTTTAATCACTAACAGTGCCAGATATTTAGAAATCTTTGACTCTTTCTATGCACAATTAACAGCCGCAGAGAAGCTGTATGCAGTAAATGAAATGAGCGTATGGCGTCGTTGGTCGGGAGGCCCCATCCGGGGAAGTCCGGCCGCCATGTGCGAGACTTATTTCAGTCAACGCCACACTGGGCGACTTCCGCGCCGGTGATGAGGATGAAATGATGATGAGGACAGCACAACACCCAGTCCCAGAGCGTAGAGATCTCCAACCTGGCCGGGAATCGAAACCGGGCTCGCTTGCGTGGGAGGCGAGCACGCTAGCACTCAGCTAAGCAGGCAACAAGATGGAGCCGCCACTCACACATCCAACCAAATAATGGTCCACAGCAACATATTCCCTGAAGACGAACATTTCAGCAGAGGCTTCTGGCACGCAAGGTCTCCGGACTTAATATCGTGTGATTTTTATTTGTGTGGTACACTAAAAGGCAAAGTGTATTCTAACAATCCTCGCACAATAGATGATCTTAAACCGAACATTACTAGAGAAACTAACATCATCACGCAGAATTACAGCGTATTGCTGGTAACGTCATCACACGAAGTCGGCGATGTCTGAATGCCCGTAGCCACCACTTCCAGCATCTCTTATAAACAGGTAACTACATGTTTTTAACAGTATGATTATCTATTATTTTTTATTTAGTTAATTGTTACTCGAATCACGATTGTTAGGCGTACCGCTTTTATATGGGACACCCTCTGTAATAGCAACACAAACAAAAGTTGAGACTTCATGCAGAACTGTCATTAACTTGCACGACGTTTGAGTACTAATCAGTATTACAATTCATCAAATTCCAGTTGGAATTTAGGTGTTCTTATGCAACTAGCCCATACAGTGATTAACATTTGGTCATCGCAATCGATCTGAGCTTTTGCTACAATGATCTTCCAATACACGTCAGCAAGCTATTCTGCTTACTTACGCTGTGCATAACATTTACGTAAAACGTCTTTAAATATACTTACCAACACATCTACTTGCCGCATCGAAAAGTTTGCTGACAGCAACTATCACTGCGGCAGCATTTGTGTGTGTATATATACGTTTCAGTATATTCTTTGTTTTGTAAATGTGTTTGTGGGTGTGCTTCTGTGTCGTATTGATCGTTTCGGTCAGGTGTAAGAAGAAAAACTAGTTGACAGATTTTTCATAAGTACATTCGTTCAGACTGGAAGCTTTCCACATTAAGATCAATTTGACAGAAGGGTCGTGGCACGCCGACTTACATTAATCAGCAAGGTGATTTTATGGCCTAGTTTTATATGGAGCTGTTACGTATTTACGGCAGTATAGTATACTCATGCTGTCAGAGTTTAAATGTGCAGCACGGCGAAGATGATGATTTTTCTAACTCTTGTTGGTCACAACGGTAGCTATTGTAGAGCTCACTAAGGACGTACAGGCATCTCTGACTTCTGCAAAACTGTATTACCCTTCCTGGACCCAGTTCTGGTGGTTAATCAGCCATAAGGCAGAGCATTTAGGATCAGTTTAACTCCATCTTGACACACTACCGTTACCTTGAAGCAGTTTTCGGTCGTATGCTCCTGTATGACACGAGTAAAATCTGTTAGCGCCACGACAACAAAATAGTAAAAACACTCATCATCGTATTGCCCAATCATGAATGGGTCTTCGCCTTTGTCAGCGGTGGTAAACCCACAAGCTTCCACTGCTTGCTTAACTCCCGTGTGTAGGAATTAGACTGATAGTCACATAACCCTTTTTATGGTGAACAGGCGGCCGAAGAAGTCATCTGCATTGGCTTGAAACTGCTGCAACACTTGCACTGCTGCCTCAATTTGGTGGGATTTGTCCACAGAAATGAGCAGCCGCGATACCCAGCAAACGGTGACCTTCGCCGTGTTCATAATATCTCGTAAGATGTAGAAAACTTATCCATGACTGTTTTAATCTTTTACCACTGTCGCTTCGATTATGATACGCGCGATTAACGGTTCATTGCTTAGAGATGGTCTTTCAATTCCCCGTCATTCAAATGTGTTTGAGCGCACTGGAAGCGTTTGCGCTGCCTAAATACTGTGTCTAATGATGGTGCATTGTTGCTGTTCCGTTCTACCAAGCAGCGATTGTTGCGGGGTTGTTCCCCATGTACATCTACCAGAGCTGCCAACTCGGGAATTTTCCCCCTAAATATACGGGGAATCAGCTGCCTTAGGGTAGAATTTAGGGGAATAAGTAATTCAGGCAGCAATGTACGGCTAAGTGTGCGTTGTGAAGAATTTTTAGAGCATTCTCGAATGTGAACTATACATACCAATTAAAAATCGTTTTGTTCATGTTTTATTTTTCGTTGGCGGCCCACATTTAGACCGCTCCCGCAGCTTAAACTGCTCCAGACTTGGGAACTGCCCCGATTACGATTATTCAGGGAATCAAGAGAGACAGTATACATCACAAGAGTTAGTAGCAGTCGATAAGTAGAAAGGAACGGTACGGTGAAGCTTGTGAATTGCATTTTGAAGAAGTTTTTAGTGTAAGTTTTTATGTATTAAGTGAATGTGACATTCCGGTACAAAATACATTTGCAAAGGTAAATAAAAATTTGGGAATCAGATCACTTGCCGGAAAGAACGTTTATTCCTGTTTTTTTATTTTTTTATTTTACGTACATAGCTGAGCTGTGACGATGTTCTTATAGCTTTTCCTGCAGCCTATATGCTACGGATTGCGTCGTAGTATGTCATGTGGATACCGTTGCTTCCTTTTTAGTAAACACTAAAACTTGCAACATTAAAAATTACAATCTTTCAACAACGGACTTCTAGAATGAAGGCATGAATACGTCGTTCGACACGCAAAGTTAAGTTGAAGGTGTTGTCGATGAAAATAAGTACTAATTACTGTTCTCTTTGGGTTTAATGTATGTTATAAAGGGATTACTGTTAATAAGTAAGTGAACACTCTACTCTTGGCTTTTCAGATTGGTTGGCTTCTGACACGTCTGTTCAAAAATGCGGAGAGTTTTACAAATATTGCAATTCTACGCTTAAAACTCATAAAAATCTTTAATTAATAATTTTAAAACGGCTGACACCAAAACCTCTAAAATGAAATTAAGAGCATCTGTCCTTTCTAGAACAGCATATGCTGGGTATAAGCCTCTTCTGTTTGGTGTCATCTCTCCCAGGCCTGAGCGACCCGCATCAACACCTCAAAATAGCTAGTGAAGTTATAATTACTCATGAAAACCAATTCGACTTTAACTGGCCGCACAATTTTATAGAACGGTGTAACCTGCAGTTAAACCTCTTTAAGCTGACCACCAGTATTTTTGTGACAAGATGGTCATATGGAGGGGTGGTCTTCTCAAAAGGTGATCAAGGTAAATTGTGATGAAGAATATAATCACTAAACACAATTAATGACAAAAAGTGCTACAATAAAAAAACAGGCTCTAATAACGCATTAATAACCGCAATAATAATACGGTATGTACCAAATCGTTTACGTTGTAAAATACGCGGAATTGGCAACTGCACACACTTTTTCATACGTTTGTTTGCAGTCACATTCTCATATTTTTTTAGCAGCTCACAAAGTAAGTAAGTCAGTTTCTGGTTGGAAAGGTCAGAAGCGACGGACTTGTGTCGAGCAATGTATGTAAGTCATTGTCTAATGGGAGTGCCTCTAAAGGAATTGCGTCATCTTCACTATCACTGTTTTTGTTATCACTACACTAAGGGGCTGGGTCATTTCTGCAACGACATCTTCCCAACTATCACCACTATTAAAGCATTCAATTTCTTCGTTCACTTTATACATCTCCAATTCACTATTGGCAGTACCACAAAGCTGACTGAGGATGTTTATTGATTCATTGCCACCATCTTCTTCTCCAGTGTCCACATTTTGTGAAGATGGAAAACTAAAATTAGTGAAGCATTGTTTTCGAAGAACTATGGCCTTCTTGCTGTGTATATCACTAGTGGTTCTTCTTTCTCACCACAGAAGTTAGCACAAAGACCAATCGTTAATCTCTGTTTCTCTATTTCGCCGCCTTTGCACTGATCACCTTGCACAGTTAGTGTTTTATCTGGAATGGCTTTAAATATAAGACCAGTTTCATCTATGCTGTAAGGGACACTGTCTCAACAGCCTCTTGTATTGGTTTCTGGTGTGCTCAACTGCTTGGTTATCAGCAAACCACTTATGATTACCCTAAATCTCGATTTCCAATCGAATGGAACATCGTGATTAACTTGTGCACTTTCTCCGTTGGCTGCTCGGAAAACAGTGCCGTGCCGAACCCGAATTCGGCCCATCCAGCCATTAGGACTTCCAAGATCAGAACAAATTTAAGAGCCTTTTCTTGTAGCATCGGTCCACTAATGGGCTCTATTAAACCACTCTAAAACGTCATCAAATTGAGATTTTCACTCAGCAGCGGAGTGTGCGCTGATATGAAACTTCCTGGCAGATTAAAACTGTGTGCCGGACCGAGCCTCGAACTCGGGACCTTTGCCTTTCGCGGGCAAGTGCTCTACCAACTGAGCCACCCAAGCACGGCTCACGCCCCGTCCTCACAGCACTTCAGCACTTCCTGGCAGAAGTAAAGCTGTGAGGACGGGGCGTGAGTCGTGCTTGGGTAGCTCAGTTGGTAGAGCACTTGTCCGCGAAAGGCAAAGGTCCCGAGTTCGAGTCTCGGTCCGGAACACAATTTTAATTTGACAGGAAGTTTCGTCATCAAATTGTTGCCACCGTTTTGTCTTTGAATTGCTGTTGGCGTTTTCTTCCCATTCCATAATATACCCGTCAGATTTGCGATTGTATTCTGTATTTGACTTTTTCCGCGTTTAAACTCACTCGCTAACTGAAGCCGGCCGAGGTGGCCGAGCTGTTCTAGGCGCTTCAGTCCGGAACCGTGCGACTGCTAAGGTCGCAGGTTCGAATTCTGCCTGGGGAATGGATGTGTGTGATGTCCTTAGGTTAGTTAGGTTTAAATAGTTCTAGATTCTAGGGGACTGATGACCCCAGATGTTAAGTTCCATAGTGCTCAGAGCAATTTGAACCAATTCTTCGCTAACTGACGCTGAGATTTTAGTTTTTCACTAACAACAGAAATTCCCTGTTCTAGTGAAAGAACAACAAGTTTTGTTTTATTTGAAAGCCATGATGTTCACTACATAGAAGAAATCAGACGTGTTTGCTATCAGAAGTACAAATGATGAAATTTTAGTGGTTGTTGTGACACACTGTCGACGAGAAACATTACAGTGATACTGTTTTGTGATTTTCTCCTCTATCATTGTTTGTGGTTGTCTTAAAGGTTGGATATTGTTAGTTAAAGAATGGCAGTTGCTCGGGAAAAGATGTGGTCATCTTAAAGACGGTAAAGATGCTTTGATCTTACGGGAGTTTATTTCCGTTCCTTAAACATCTTAAAACATATGGTGTTCTGGAGAAGAGGTATGGAAATGAGCGTTTGGCATCATTGGCCGAGAGGCCCCTTACGGGGCAGGTCCGGCCGCCTTATTGCAGTTCTTATTACATTCGACGCCACATTGGGCGACTTGCGCGCCGGATGTGGATGAAATGATGATAAAGACAACATAACACGAAGTCCCCGAGGGGAGAAAATCCCCGACCCAGCCGGGAATCGAACCCGCGCCCCTTAGAACTGCAGCTCGTCACGCTGACCATTTTTTTTTTTTTTTCATTCAGCTATCGGTGCGGACTAGAAAGAATGAAGGGTTAAAGCAGTGATCTTCTCGAGAGATTTCATTGTATTTATTTTACATCATATTTTTACGTAATTACCTACGAACATAGTTTCAGGCATTAATCTGTCTTATTAGGTCTTTGACCTGCAATGGTTTGAAGATAGCGTACTAACTCATGCTTCGCTAAACTCTGATCGACAGTCGCGCGGTGCGCGGTATGCGGCGCGACCCGTGTGACCAGGTGCGGCGACCTAAATGTGCTGACGCGTGTGAGCGGACTTTTGGCGGTTGTGTCTGTATTGAAAATTTTTCTGAGTAAGTTAATTGAGGGTTATACTCAACGATCTTATATTGTTCTGATATTTAACTACGTTGCCTAGGTAGCTGACCTGTATTTACACTTAATACTTTCTCATTTTGGATGTATTTTGTATTTATTTTCTTAGTGGTCCCCCGAAGCGACGACGCTTGTATCACAATATTACAGTTTATACTAAAGGGGCAATACATATTATTTTTTACTTTTTGAACGTTTTTTGTGTCGGAGTTTTTTTATGAACTTATGTTTTATATCTTTACATAATTACATAAGTTCTCGCAGAATTTTATTTAGATTTTTTAGCTCTGCAGTCTCGTAGTATGTACCTTGATGTATTTCTTACGTATTACGTTGCGTGTATCAAGAAAGACCTCCCCCATGAACCATGGACCTCGCCGTTGGTGGGGAGGCTTGCGTGCCTCAACGATACAGATAGCCGTACTGTAGGTGCAACCACAACGGAGGGGTATCTGTTGAGAGGCCAGACAAACGTGTGGGTCCTGAAGAGGGGCAGCAGCCTTTTCAGTAGTTGCAGGGGCAACAGTCAGGATGATTGACTGATCTGGCCTTGTAACACTAACCAAAACGACCTTGCTGTTGTGGTACTGCGAACGGCTGAAATCAAGGGGAAACTACAGCCGTAATTTTTCCCGAGGGCATGCAGCTTTACTGTATGATTAAATGATGATGGCGTCCTCTTGGGTAAAATATTCCGGAGGTAAAATAGTCCCCCATTCGGATCTCCGGGTGAGGACTACTCAGGAGGACGTCGTTATCAGGAGAAAGAAAACTGGCGTTCTACGGATCGGAGCGTGGAATGTCAGATCCCTTAATCGGGCAGGTAGGTTAGAAAATTTAAAAAGCGAAATGGATAGGTTAAAGTTAGATATAGTGGGAATTAGTGAAGTTCGGTGGCATGAGGAACAAGACTTTTGGTCAGGTGAATACAGGGTTATAAATACAAAATCAAATAGGGGTAATGCACGAGTAGCTTTAATAATTAATAGGAAAATAGGAGTGCGGGTAAGCTACTACAAACAGCATAGTGAACGCATTATTGTGGCCAAGATAGACACGAAGCCCACGCCTACTACAGTAGTACAAGATTATATGCCAACTAGCTCTGCAGAGGATGAAGAAATTGATGAAATGTATGAAGAGATAAAAGAAATTATTCAGGTAGTGAAGGGAGATGAAATATTAATAGTCATGGGTGACTGGAATTCGACAGTAGGAAAAGGAAGAGAAGGAAACGTAGTAGGTGAATATGGATTGGGGCTAAGAAATGAAAGAGGAAGCCGCCTGGTAGAATTCTGCACAGAGCATAACTTAATCATAGCTAACACTTGGTTCAAGAATCATGAAAGAAGGTTGTATATATGGAAGAACCCTGGAGATACTAGAAAGTTTCAGATAGATTATATAATGGTAAGACAGAGATTTAGGAACCAGGTTTTAAGTTGTAAGACATTTCCAGGGGCAGATGTGGACTGTTGGTTGTGAACTGTAGATTAAAACTGAAGAAACTGCAAAAAGGTGGGAATTTAAGGAGATGGGTCCTGGATAAACTGGAAGCACCAGAGGTTGTACAGAGTTTCAGGGAGAGCATAAGGGAACAATTGACAGGAATGGGGGAAAGAAATACAGTACGAGAAGAATGGGTAGCTTTGAGGGATGAAATAGTGAAGGCAGCAGAGGATCAAGTAGGCAAAAAGACGAGGGCTCGTAGAAATCCTGGGGTAACAGAAGAGATACTGAATTTAATTGATGAAAGGAGAAAATACAAAAATGCAGTAAATGAAGCAGGAAAAAAGGAATACAAACGTCTCGAAAATGAGATCGACAGGAAATGCAAAATGGCTAAGCACTGATGGCTAGAGGACAAATGTAAGGATGTAGAGGCTTATCTCACGAGGGGTTAGACAGATACTGCCTACAGGAAAATTAAAGAGACGTCTGGAGAAAAGAGAACCACTTACATGAATATCAAGAGCTCAGATGGAAACCCAGATCTAAGCAAAGAAGGGAAAGCAGAAAGGTGGAAGGAGTATATAGAGGGTCTATACAGAGGCGATGTTCTTGAGGACAATATTATGGAAATGGAAGAGGATGTAGATGAAGACGAAATGGGAGATATGATACTGCGTGAAGAGTTTGACAGAGCACTGAAAGACCTGAGTCGAAACAAGGCCCCGGGAGTAGACAACATTCAATTAGAACTACTGACAGCCTTGGGAGAGCCAGTCCTGACAAAACTCCACCATCTGTTGAGCAAGATGTATGAGACAGGCGAAATTCCCTCAGACTTCAAGAAGAATATAATAATTCCAATCCCAAATAAAGAAGGTGTTGACAGATGTGAAAATTATCGAACTATCAGTTTAATAAGTCACAGCTGCAAAATACTAACGCGAATTCTTTACAGACGAATGGAAAAACTGGTAGAAGCCGACCTCGGGGAAGATCAGTTTGGATTCCGTAGAAATGTTGGAACACTGACCCTACGACTTATCTTAGAAGAAAGATTAAGGAAAGGCAAACCTACGTTTCTAGCATTTGTAGACTTAGAGAAAGCTTTTGACAATGTTGACTGGAATACTCTCTTTCGAATTCTGAAGGCGGCAGGGGTAAAATACAGGGAGCGAAAGGCTATTTACAATTTGTACAGAAATCAGATGGCACTTATAAGAGTCGAGGGACATGAAAGGGAAGCAGTGGTTGGGAAGGGAGTGAGACAGTGTTGTAGCCTCTCCCCGATGTTATTCAATCCGTATATTGAGCAAGCAGTAAAGGAAACAAAAGAAAAGTTCGGAGTAGGTATTAAAATCCATGGAGAAGAAATAAAAACTTTGAGGTTCGCCGATGACATTGTAATTCTGTCACAGACAGCAAAGGACTTGGAAGAGCAGTTGAACGGAATGGACAGTGTCTTGAAAGGAAGGTATAAGATGAACATTAACAAAAGAAAAACGAGGATAATGGAATGCAGTCGAATTAAGTCGGGTGATGCTGAGGGAATTAGATTAGGAAATGAGACGCTAAAAGTAGTAAAGGAGTTTTGCTATTTGTGGAGCAAAATAACCGATGATGGTCGAAGTAGAGAGGATATAAAATGTAGACTGGCAATGGCAAGGAAAGCGTTTCTGAAGAAGAGAAATTTGTTAACATCGAGTACAGATTTAAGTGTCAGGAAGTCGTTTCTGAAAGCATTTGTATGGAGTGTAGTCATGTATGGATGTGAAACATGGACGATAAATAGTTTAGACAAGAAGAGAATAGAAGCTTTCGAAATGTGGTGCTACAGAAGAATGCTGAAGATTATATGGGTAGGTCACATAACTAATGAGGAGGTATTGAACAGAATTGGGGAGAAGAGGAGTTTGTGGCACAACTTGACTAGAAGAAGAGATCGGTTGGTAGAACATGTTCTGAGGCATCAAGGGATCACCAATTTAGCACTGGAGGGCAGGGTGGAGGGTAAAAATTGTAGAGGGAGACCAAGAGATGAATACACTAAGCAAGTTCAGAAGGATGTAGGCTGAAGTAGGTACTGGGAGATGAAGAAGCTTGCACAGGATATAGTAGCATGGAGAGCTGCATCAAACCAGTCTCAGGACTGAAGACCGCAACAACAACAACAACAACAACAACATCAAGAAAGCGCACTAGCGAAAATCTTTTTACTTAATTTAGTGGATTAATTTTAAACCTTCATGGAACATAGCTAAGAACCGTCCTAATTACTCCAGCTTTCAAATTAAAGACTCTGTGAACCCCTGATTACCAACGCATTCTGTGAAAACTGCACATCAGTAGCGCATTCCATTTCTTCAATATTTGCAGTGCAAGTTTTGGGTGATTCATCTTGTATATAAAACATTGCAGAGATACATATTTTGTTTCTTTTTTACGCATTCACGGTTTATCGAAATATACAGTCTTTACATTGTGCGGGGAGACCAACAGCACATAATCGGAAGGGAGAGAAAATCACGCACACACACATACCAACATAAAAACTACTTGCTGTACTATATGAGGAGAACCATCTGCACCACCATCCATCCACTTCTTGTAGTACTTAATTGCAAGGGCCTAAGACGTCGCATGATGCACACCCTTAGTCCACCTTTGGGTGACTGATTAATCATTACCATATACATAAACAATGAAGAGCCAAAGAAACTGGTACAGCTGCATAATATCGTGTAGGGCCCCCGCGAGCACGCAGAAGTGTCGCAACACGACGTGACAGGGACTCTCCCACTGTCTGAAGTAATATTGGAGGGAATTGACACCATAAATCCGTAAGAGTACGAGGGGGTGGAGATCTTTTCTGAACAGCACGTTGCGAGGCATACCAGATATGCTCAGTAATGTTCATATCTGGAGAGTTTGGTAGCCAGCGGAAGTGTTTAAACTCAAAAGAGTGTTCCCGGAGTTACTCTGTAGAAATTCTGGACGTGGCCTGCTGGAATTGCTCACGTCCGCCGGAGTGCACAATGGACATGAATGGATGCAGTTGCCCAGACAGATTGCTTACGTACGTGTCATCTGTCAGAGTCGTATCTACAAGTATCACTCCAACTGCACACGCCCCTCACCATTACAGAGCCTACACCAGCCTGAACAGTTACCTGCTGACATGCAGGGTCTATGGATTCATGAGGTTGCCTCCATACCCACACAAGTCCATCTGCACGATACAATATGAAACGAGACTCGTCAGACCAGGCAACATGTTTCCAGTCATCAACAGTCCAATGTCGGTGTTGACGGGCGCAGGCGAGGCCTAACGCTCTGTGTCGTTCAATCATCAAGGGTACACGACTGCTCCTTCGGCTCCGGAAGCCCATATCGATGATGTTTCGTTGAATGGTTCACACGCTGGCACTTGTTAATTGGCCAGCACTGAAATCTGCAGTGATTTGCGGAAGGGTTGGACTTCTGTCACGTTGAACGATTCTCTTCAGTCGTCATTAGCCGTGTTCTTGTAGGATTTTTTTCTGGCCGCAGCGATGTCGGAGATTTGATGTTTTACCGGATTCGTGATATTCGCGGTAAACTTGTGAATGGTCGTATGGGAAAATCCCCACTTCATCGCTGCCTCGGAGACGTTGTGCCCCATCGCTCGTGCGCCGACTATAACACCACGCTCAAACTCAAATCTTGATAACCTGCCACCGTAGCGGCAGTAACCGATCTATCAACTGCGCCAAACACTTGTGTTATATAGGCGATCCCGAACACAGCACCGTAGTCTGCCAGTTTACATATCCCTGTATTTGAATACACATGCCTATACCAGTTTCTTTGGCGCTTGAGTGTATTTTGGAATTGAGCCTCAAAAACTCATCAATCTGTGAACTATTCGCCTCATTTTTCATCAAGCTGGCAACGTTTATCTTATGAGGTGTTATACCATAAGGATTATCGGCTGCATATCCAGATATGTCACATTCCTCTGGATTGTACCTAATGACGTAATATGGATTGTAACCTTTCACGCAGTTGATCAGACTGTCTCTACCTATATGAGGTAACTTGGACCCAGCGAAGTTTCCTTGTCCAAACTCGTAGTAGTGTAATTAATACATACGGATATTGGAGAGGTCCAGAAGATACACAGTGATACAGACACTCCATTGAATCCTTAGCCCTCTGCACAGGAACTAGTCCTTCATGAAAGATTACCGAGCACTGTAGCTCAGTGGTTAGCACACTGGACTCGCACTCGAAAGGACGACTGTTCAAACCAACGTCCGACCATACAAATTTAGGTTGTCTATGAATTCTCTAAATCGCTCCAGGCAATGCTGCGAAGGCTCCTTTGGGAGGGCACAGCCGATTTCCTTCTCCATCCTTGACACAATCCGAGCTTGTGCTCCATCTCCAATGACCTCGACGTCGACGGGACATTAAACCCAATTTTCCTTCCTTTTTAATTTTTTTTTCGCCATGGAAAAGTGTCCTGCTTAAAACTTGGCCTTGCGGTGTAATCTTTTGCGCCATTATGCTCATCACATTGATAAAGTAAAAATTGCAAGGCGCTTTCTAACATTCTCCATGGTTTTTCCAAAACTGAATTATTCATTAACTTACAAAAATCCTTGTCAAAATCACATGCCGCAAGAGCCGTCCTTTGAATATTAACATCAATTTACTCCTTCAAAGAGGATTGGTGCTTTGCAGGATACGCTGCTGGTTCATCCCCAACCTGAGACATTTCTGGAGGTTTCTGAAACGAAAATATTCGCCTTGGTGTACTTGTACACACACTGGGAACGTCGCTCACGAATCTCAAATTCGAAAAACATAAAAATATCAACACCAGTGAAAAGGTCACGTTTGATACGGCACTGTGCCCACGAAAGGCCTGTCACAGTATAGTAGAAAGCGAGATCCTGAGTGTATGTATCCAGGCGTGCGCTACTGAATTTCTCTAAAATGTCTGTGAAAAGGCGTCCTTCTGTCTCCATGTACAATTTAACATATTTTTCTAAATTAAACATGCAAAACTCCTGCCAAATATTGACAACGTGCTTGTACTCTGCATCAGTAGTGATAGTGCCTATGAATTTGATAGTGGATGTGGTTATATCACTCAGCGTAATTTCGTAGAGCCTCTTCGTCGAATCCTGGTATTAGTAAGGAAAGTCCACCTTCTTCGTCACACGCTGCAGGTTTACATCATTGGGATATGTAGCTCTGACGAGACACTGACCTAATCGTTTCCATCCTGAAATCACCAAAGTGCCCAACAAGAAAGTGAGCATCATATCTGCTCCAATAATGTAAGAAGACAGGTATGTGTCATGTTAGTTTGTATTTCAAGTTGCGTGCATTGTGGGCTGCATTACAGAATATACCCATTAGGTAAAAGTCTCTCTCCATACGATTTCTGCTTCTCTATCCAAGGGCAGTCCACAAATACGACATTCAACTACCTGCTTGTATAAAGGATCAATGTGCTCATTGCAATGTTGCGATAAATCTCATCAACACTCACTGCAAGTTGTTCAAGTTCAGAGGACAACTATCTTATACTGCACACATAAAAGAAAGTTTTGCCTCACCTCGGTTTCGAGAGTTCCGGAACATCTACAGAAAATTGGAATAGAGATCAACGTAAACATCATTTCCGCCATTTTTATTGCTCATGAAAACGACACATTGCATGTTGTACCATCACGCAGCGAGACCTTCGGAGGTGGTGGTCCAGACTGCTGCCGGTATTTGTCGTGGCATACTATCCACAAGTTCATCAAGGCACTGTTGGTCCAGATTGTCCGACTCCTCACCGACAGTTCAGCGTAGTTCCCTCAGAGTGGTTGGTGGGTCACGTCGTCCATAAAGAGCCCATTTCAAACTATCCCAGGCATGTTCGATAGGGTTCATGCCTGGAGAACATGCTGCCTAAGCTAGGCGAGCGATGTCGTTATCCTGAAGGAAGTCAATCACAAGATGTGCACAATGCGGACGCGAATTGTCGTCCATGAAGACGAATGTCTCGCCAATGTGCTGCCGATATGGTTGCATTATCGGTCGGAGGATGGCATTCACATGTCGTACAGCCACTACGGCGCATTCCATGACCACCAGCGGCGTACGTCGGCCACACATAATGCCACCACAAAACATCAGGGAATCTCCACCTTGCTGCACTCGTTGGACAGTGTGTCTAAGGCGTTCAGCCTGATCGGGTTGCTTCCAAACACGTTTACGACGATTGTCTGGTTGAAGGCATATGCGACACTCATCGGTGAAGAGAACGTGATGCCAATCCTGAGCAGTCCATTCAGCATGTTGTTGGGCCCATCTGTACCGCGCTGCATTGTGTCGTGGTTGCAAAGAGGAACCTCGCCATGGACGTCGGAGGTGAAGTTGCGCATCATGCAGCCTATTGTACACAGTTTGAGTCGTAACACTACGTCCTGTTGTCAGTAGGCTGTTTAGGTTTTTATATTGGTAACGCCACGTATCGCTCTGTATGAAAATCACTGGCTGTGCTGTGTGCAGTCTGTGGCTGGTTGGCATTGTTGGAATATTCGCTGTTGTAGTGTTGGATGTGAACAGCACGTAGCGTTGCGCAGTTGGAGGTGAGCCGCCAGCAGTGGTAGATGTGGGGAGAGAGATGGCAGAGTTTTGAGAGCTGATGAACTAGACGTGTGTCCATCAGAGACAGTAAATTTGTAAGACTGGATGTCATGAACCGATATATATATTATGACTTTTGAACACTATTGAGGTAAATACAATGTTTGTTCTCTATAAAAATCTTTCATTTGCTAACTATGCCTATCAGTAGTTAGTGACTTCAGTAGTTAGAATCTTTTATTTAGCTGGCAGTATTGGCGCTCGCTATATTGCAGTAGTTCGAGTAACGAAGATTTTTTTGAGGTAAGTGATTCATAAAAGGTATAAGTTATTGTTAGTCAGGGCCATTCTTTTGTAGTTATTATTGAAAGTCAGATTGTGTTGCGCTAAAAATATTGTGTGTCAGTTTAGTGATGATCAGAATAAGTAAAGAGAGAAATGTCTGAGTACGTTCAGTTTTGCTCAGCTGTTTGAAAATCAAATAACGTAAGGGATTTATCAGCACAATCATTCATAAATTTTTCTAAGGGGAGGTTTCACTGTGGCTATACGAAAAGCATTATTCAACATGGTGGCGTTGCTGTCAGGATTCTTCCGAGTTATAATCCGTAGGTAGCGGGCATCCACTTCAGTAGTAGCTCTTGAACGGCCTGAGCGAGGCATGTCGTCGCCAGTTCCTGTCTCTCTGCATCTCCTCCATGTCCGAACAACACCGCTTTGGTTCACTCAGAGACGCATGAACAGTTCCCTTCTTGAGAGCCCTTCCTGGCTGAAAGTAACAATGCGGACTCGATTGAACCGCGGTATTGACCATCTAGGCATGGTTGAATTACAGCCAACACGGGCGGTGTACCTCCTTCCTGGTGGGATGACTGGAACTGATCGGCTGTCAACTGATCGGCTGTCAGACCCCCTCTGTCTAATAGGCCCTGCTCATGCATGGTTCTTTACATCTTTGGGCGGGTGTAGTGACGTCTCTGAACAGTCAAAGGGTCTGTGTCTGTGATACAACACCCACAGTCAACGTCTATCTTCAGGAGTTCTGGGATCTCTGGTGATGCAAAACTTTTTTGATGTCTGTATTATCCCCAATGTATGATTCATAATGATTGAGACTGGAGTCATATGGGCATACAAGTTCATTTCCCATCACATGTGACATTGTGAAAGTGGTGTGAAAGGCTATCGGATCACTTTCTCAATGCACCACAGGAACTACTAAGCACTAAAAGTCAGTGTATACAACGAAGGAACAGCATTGCTGGCGGTGAGCATTCTTAAGCTTCAATACCTTTTTTTTCTGGCTAGGCATTTCCACATATAGCGGTTCCTGCCTCTAGCAGTCAGTCCAGTGTCTTTCTAAGTACTTGAACATAGTGAAATAGTTGAGGCATCTGGGACAGAAGTATAGAAATATCTTTCCCCTTATGTTCCTACAGCTGGGTGGAAATGAGACAGGACATATTTTTGATGTAGGCGTAATCATGGTTCTCATCTTCGGAGAATAGCAATAAATCTACGTGTTTAGGGCGCTGATTGGCTAATTTGGAAAAGTAGAGGGGTCCGACTGCCTCGTGCTTCATACCTCCTAAGTCGTTTTTATTCCTTATCTGTACCCAATCCATAAATGTGAGCTGTACAGTTAGGGTTTTGCCCCTCTAATTTGGTAGGTCTGGGATTGTGATAGGGAATAAGATGCCTTTGAAGTTATAACATTAGTTGCTTTGCACGTACTCGTAGCCATTGCATTTTTCGATGATTTCTGTGACAAACCAAAAGCAACCATGTGAAGCAATATTTATTTTCATTTCTGGTATTCCAGACATTAATACATGCCTGTTTAGTGGTAATATCTAGAGGAAAAGATATGTAGTCGGACTTCCTATTAAGTGGATCAAAGACTTGTGGGTGCATACTGAGGTGGAGTGCACAGATGAGCACCTTTCAGATATTCTTTTGCACATATCAAAAAGATGTCTCAGTATCACCCTCTTGGTAAAAGTTTCATACCTCTCTACAATTGACACCCACTGCGATGTCATGTCATCTTTCCTCCTTATTTTGGCAATATTTTTCTCTGCAGCATTACTGCCTTCCTTTGAAGGGGTTGCGACAGCTTACTGGGAAGAACTGCCTTGCACCTGATGGTGGGATACTGCTGGGTGTTAATGATTTAATGGAACTCCCTTTCCAACACTGCTTGACAAGCACAAAGAAAGGTAGACAGAGATCGCTACCCCAACTTAGTGTTATCAGTGCATGACTGCATGATCCTACCCCCAACAGCACCAGAAACTGTGGGGTAGTTCAGTGCATCAGTTACCTGGTGTCCACTGACAAGGCGTTCTGCAGGGCTGCTGCTGCTGTCACTAGACCCTAAGTATGCTCCAGTGTGGGGTGACAGCAATGGGATTGTAAGTATTGACCAGCCGTTTGACAGTCTGGGCTGGAGTGATGGGGTCACAGGCGATACCCACCAGTTTGATAGTATGGGCTGTGGAGATGATGACGGACACATCAGGCTCAGGTCAGCCCATTGTGTTGTAAGCCCTCCTCCATAAGGAGTCAGTACTCCTGTAAAAATGTGTTGCATATGTGGACACACACACACACACACACACACACACACACACACACACACAATTTAAGATATATGTTCATCACTGGACCCACAGGGGTAGCTGAGAGCACTAATGCGCTGCTTCCTGGACTCGGGTAGGCGGGCCGGCCCGGATCGAATCTGCTCAGCAGATTAACGACGAGGGTTGGTATGCTGGCCGGCCTGGATGTGGTTTTTAGGCGGTTTTCCACATCCTACTAGGTGAATACTGGGCTGGTCTCCACGTTACGCCTCAGTTAAGACGACTCGCAGACGTTTGAAACACGTTCACACTATTCCATGGTGCCGGCCGCGGTGGTCTAGCGGTTCTAGGCGCTCAGTCCGGAACTGCGCGACTGCTACGGTCGCAGGTTCGAATCCTGCCTCGGGCATGGATGTGTGTGATGTCCTTAGGTTAGTTAGGTTTAAGTAGTTCTAAGTTCTAGGGGACTGATGACCACAGATGTTAAGTCCGATAGTGCTCAGAGCCATTTGAACCATTTTTGAACTATTCCATGGCTTACACTGACAGTTGGGGTACACTAATTCCATCCCAGGGGGTTTGGGGTGGTGGCAGGAAGGGCATCTGGCCACCCTCTGCACCTAACTCTGCCAAATCAATTGTAACACGGCCGACCACGCATTACCACGGGAATAAAGCCTGAAGGGAATGATGATGATGATGTTAATCATTAATAATAATAATTTCTGATATTTATGTTGTAGTTCACCAATGATAGGTGATTTCATCTGCTTGTCACCCTCATCATCTAATGTTGCGTCCATATTCCGACGTTCTAAAAATGGTTCAAATGGCTCTGAGCACTATGGGACTTAACATCTGTGGTCATCAGTCCCCTAGAACTTAGAACAACTTAAACCTAACTAACCTAAGGACATCACACCCATCCATGCCCGAGGCAGGATTCGAACCTTCGACCGTAGCAGTCGCGCGGTTCCGGACTGAGCGCCTAGAACCGCTAGACCACCGTGGCCGGCCCGACGTTCTATGCTCCAGTTCAGCATTCATATGTCCTGCCACGCCTCTATCAAATGCACCTAGAAGAAACACGTAGGTTAAGTATTACATGTAGCTATGAGAGAAGGACTTGTCTGGTCATCGAAGAGCGATGATGTTAATGCTCAGAACCAAGCCGTCAACATCCAAGAAACAAGTGTGCTTACCAGTGCCGTCACCACTGTGCCTTATATTTCAAGTAGGGCATATTGAACACCTATGAAAAGGTATGAAAAAATCTTTTTTATTTTCGCGTGCACCAAAATACAAAATTCATTGATATGTTTGTTAGTTTCGTAAATACAGACGTGCCAAATCGGATGATTCTTTTTGATACACCCTGTATTTCTACTTATACCCAGGATGCTGCTTCAGATGAAGACGTACTATAACTTTTTCACCACGAGAACTGATTAGATTTCCATTCTGATCTATGATGGGGAAAATATTAGATTTCTGAACATTTCCACAGGTTCGTAGCCTGGACGCCCTGCAGGAGAAAAATGCATAGACAGTGTGGATTAATTTGCCATTAAGTTACGAATTTATTGTGATATTACACTCAACGCAGTTCGCGCTAACAGGCTGAATATCGACTGCTGATGTAGTTTGTGAATTTTATCAATATTTTTCTCCAACACGTTACTGCTCGAGAAATCTGGTAGAAATATTGTGTGTAAAGACTATTCTCTATTTTGCAGTTTTCATCTCTGATTTAAGTATGTTAATGTTTGCATGTAGCTCAAAGCTTTGCACAAAACGTCTTATATACAGATTCAAATTGTCAGTATTGTATGAAACAGGAAGCATTAACATAACTTTGTCATCCCCTAGATGAAATTATTGTTCTTCTTGGTGATGTTTGGTATACTGTTATATGTTTCCAGATCAATGCAGTATACTACTCCCCCTTAATTTGATTTATTTGGGGAAAGTAGTTTGCTCTTAATGTCGACGAGTATTTCTTTAAAGTAAGAGTGTAGGGCATCAAATACAAATCTCAACTAATGCAACGATGCGCATCTACTTGTTTGAATGCATTTGTCAGGAGAAATATCAGACAGAAATGACCACAGACGTATGAATTGAAGTCTTGGTAGCGTCTAAAATTGCGGAACACCCGGTTCTTGTCGGGTAAGTATTGGTGTAATTCTTCTGGCTGTCTCAAATCATCATACAAGTCCAAGTAGTAGATAACGATTCGTTTTTTTTTTTTTTTTTTTTTTTTTTTTTTTTTTTTTTTTTTTTTAACTTACGAAGCCCAGTTAGTGTGATGTCGTTCTGCAATGTCTAAATTGACAATTCCACGTTCCTCCCATTTCAACATCGTTTCCAGCAATGTATTCCAATAAACAATCCACAAAAACGAATGATGTAGAGTTTTTTCACGAATTTAAGTAGACTGTAGAGGTAAGTGCTCTGCCTGGTAGTATAATTAGGAAGCATTTCTTTTATATATAGAAATAGTCCAAGTCTTTACTTGAATGGTTTTAAATATAGTCTCTACCGATACCTATGGCGTCCATTGCCACACTATGCATTTAGTTTCCTGTCGTTGGTCCTCTGTGTTTCGTGCATTCTTCACTGTCCAAGCTATGGCGGTAGCTATGCTAGCGAAGAGCCAACTGCTCACAACCCCTCTAGTGCTGGAAATAGAAATGGGATGAACTCACCTGATGTCTCAGAATTGGAAAAACACTTGGCGTTTCAACTCGACTTATTCTTCTGCCTTTCTGCTTTAGGGCACTTTTATCCATTGCTACTTCTAACCGGGTGCAATTCTTTTTGTTTCTTTATACGCTCTGCAGAGCAGGTTTCTCCTTTAGCGTAATTTTATTGATATCTATTCCAGCACCCAATTTGTGTTTGGCACATAGACCCACAGCTTTATCAGTTGTGCAGGCTAAAATACATTGTCCTGTGCCTATGTCCTTTCTGCCATGAGTTTTCCTAGTTTTATCAGCTTATGTTCAATCTGAAATGTAATGATTTTTATTTGTAGTTGAAGCAATATCGTCGTCCTTGCAGGCATTGGCTATTATATTAATTCCCTCCCCACCAGGAACTAGACGCTTTTTCAGCTTCCTTCCAGGTCCACAGTATCTGTAACCAGGGATATACAATACAAGTGGGTAACTTATCAAGAATACCTCCAGCATCTCGTATGTGCTGCCCAGCACTCATGTCAGGTTACCTTATAGTGTGAGGTTTAAGTGTCCTGTTTACGTGTCGAATAGTGAACGATCATACAACTTGAATCTAAGTCTTTAATTATATTTTTGTTAAACTCTGACCTACGGAATTTTCCCTGAAAAAGACAACTGAAACTTAACCTATTCATTTATTACCCTCAATATACAAGCCTAACGCAATCTGACTGTTATACATTGACAATATGACTTCCAATAATTAACACAAAGGAGTGACCCTTAATTGCAAGAAATCCTAACAATAATACAAATAAACAAAGAGAAATTAAAGAAATATAAAACTACCTCCAACTCAGTTAATATCAGTCACGAATCCTGATAGTGGGAACCCCATTTTTTATAAGTCACTTACTTCACAGAAAATCTTCATAACATGAACTACAGCAATTACAGCAAGCAGCAACTACAGCTAGCTAAAGTTCTAACTACTATAGACTCTAACTACTAGGAGGAATATAGTTAGCAGAAGAAAGATGTTGTTGAGTAGCAAACAAAGTATTTAGAAAATTTTCCCTTATTCATGTGGCATCAATTTCCAAAAATTGCATCTTTTCTTATAAGAAATTTCATCTCACATTACATTGGGTGTCCTACCAGCACAGTGTCTCCACCAAGAAAAGCATGTCCATACACTTCTCCATCCACTCGCTAACTGCTAGTCCGTCTAACCACAGAATCTCTTGCCGAGGGCAGAGCGCTGACAGTGATATTAACACAGTCTATAGCGCTGCCAACATACTAACAGGCTACTTATTAACTTCTGAGTTTTGTTAGAAAGCTGAGCCACGTAACTAAAGCTTTGTTCCTTGAAATCTTAAAACGTTCTCTACTTGAAATACATGCGGTTCGGTGATTTTCTGTAATTCCTCTGTGTAAGAACTTTTGGCAATTACTTCACATACACTGTCTTTTAAGTTCTAAGTTCTCATGTTCATGTGTTGCACTTTAGAAGCTCTACTATGTGATCGAAAGTATCCGGACACCTGATTGAAAATGACTTACAATTTCATGGCGCCCTCCATCGCTAATGTTGGAATTCAATATGGTGTTGGCCCACCCTTAGCCTTGATGAGAGCTTCCACTCTCCAGACATACGTTCAATCAGGTACTGGAAGGTTTCTTGCGGAATGGCAGCCCATTCTTCACGGCGTGCTGCATTGAGGAGAGGTATCGATGTCTGTCCTTGAGGCCTGGTACAAAGTCGGCGTTCCAATCCTAAAGGTGTTCTATAGGATTCGGGTCAGGACTCTGTGCAGGCCAGTCCATTACAGGGATGTTATTGTCATCTAACCACTCGACCACAGGTCGTGCTTTAAGAACAGGTTCTCGATCGTATTGGAAGATACAGTCACCATCTCCGAATTATTCTTCAACAGTGGGAAGCAAGAAGGTGCTTGAAACATCAATGTAGGCCTGTGCTGTGATAGTGTCGCGCAAAACAACAAGGGGTGCAAGCCCTCTCCATGAAAAACGCGACCACATCATAACACCACCGCCTCCGAATTTTACTGTTGGCACTACACACTCTGGCAGATGACGTTCATCGGGCATTCGCCATACCCACACCCTGCCGTCTGATCGCCACATTGTGTACTCTGATTCGTCTCTCCACACAACGTTTTTCCACTGTACAATCGTCCAATGTTGTATGGACAGCCGTTTGACCATGAAATCCAAGTTTTCTCAGCTCTCGTATAACTGTCATAGTACTTGCAATGGATCCTGATGCAGTTTGGAATTCCTGTGTGATGGTCTGGATAAATGTCTGCCTGTTACACATTACGGCCCTTTTCAACTGTCGGCGGTCTCTGTCAGTCAACAAACGAGGTCGGCATGTACGCTTTTGTGCAGTACGTGTCCCTTCACGTTTCCACTTAACTATCACATCTGAAACAGTGGACTTATGGATGTTTAGGAGTTTGGAAATCTAGCATACAGATGTATGACAATTGACACCCAATCAACTGACCACATTCGTAATCCGTGAGTTCCGCAGAGCGCCCCATTCTGTTCTCTCATGATGTCTAACGACTACTAAGGTCGCTGTTATGGAGTGCCTGACAGTAGGTGGCAGCATAATGCATCTAATGTGAAGAACGTATATTTTTTGGGGTGTCCGGATACTTTTGATCACGCAGTATTTGGATATCTTTGCTGGTGAGTTCAGTAGGTAAGTCTTCTCAAATGCGGTTTTGTGTTTCAAAATATGTAACAAATCGCCCAAATTGAATTTCTATAAGCATGGTTCCACCATCTTAATACAACTGTATGCTCTGATCAAAAGACCAGTATCATGTAGATTTATAGGATTCATCTTAATTGTATGATGTCTAGTATGATGATATTAATCATTTATTTGTGGGAGAATATTCAAGAATTTATATGAGCCATGAAGATTAAATCTCATTGAAAATGTAGTTCTTTTAGTCTTAACAAAACATTCCACAATACCCACTTTCATGTGTTAAAATGTTGGGTAGCGGTTTTTTCGATATCGCTTCATTACCAGCTTTAATATCCGTTACAAAATTCATTTGCATGGTCGGTTTGAAGATTTCCAGGACACTCAATTGCCCTCATCTGCAGTTGCTGTTCAGACACCTGTGCACATCTTTTTCTGTCTTTACCCTTACAGACAGCGCCCAGGAAAATATTGAATATAAATAGTTAATCAGTTTTCATATTTTTACGACAGTCGGTGATCGCATGAATAGGAAAAGGGACCCTGCTTGGTAATAATGACAATGACAACACAGGTGCCCAATAAGTTTTGACTACTGCAGATGCTTGTGAAAGAAGTGTCACAGGCAATGCCTGTGCAATATAAGATTCATTGTCAGTTAACGGCCTTATGATGTTGTAGGTGTGGAGACAACGAAGAATGTAGGCGACGACAATGCTGAATTGCTGCTCCTGCTGGTTGAGAACCACGAGTCTTCTCCAGAGCCACGTTTAATTATGAGATAGGCAACAGTCAGAAGCAGGTTCCTCTACCTGTCACTCCTACCGTGATCTCAATACTTGCGGGTTAACGGAGCAGGTGCGCCTACAATGACGCGATCATAGTTGCTTACCGCGTCTGCAGAAGCGCCCAAAAATCACTTCCGCACTCTTTCATGACTCAAGCTGCTGTTTCTTCTCTCTGCTCACAGCACGACAGAGACTCTCCACACGCAAAGATAAACAACGGCACAGCTACTGACATTTCGTCGTTGCAATTGATACATTTAAATACGAGGTGCATTTAAGTTCTAAGGCCTCCGATTTTTTTTCTAATTAACTACTCACCCGAAATCGATGAAACTGGCGTTACTTCTCGACGTAATCGCCCTGCAGACGTACACATTTTTCACAACGCTGACGCCATGATTCCATGGCAGCGGCGACGGCTTCTTTAGGAGTCTGTTTTGACCACTGGAAAATCGCTGAGGCAATAGCAGCACGGCTGGTGAATGTGCGGCCACGAAGAGTGTCTTTCATTGTTGGAAAAATCCAAAAGTCACTAGAAGCCAGTTCAGGTGATTAGGGAGCATGAGGAATCACTTCAAAGTTGTTATCACGAAGAAACTGTTGCGTAACGTTAGCTCGATGTGCGGGTGCGTTGTCTTGGTGAAACAGCACACGCGCAGCCTTTCCCGGACGTTTTTGTTGCAGTGCAGGAAGGAATTTGTTCTTCAAAACATTTTCGTAGGATGCACCTGTTACCGTAGTGCCCTTTGGAACGCAATGGGTAAGGATTACGGCCTCGCTGTCCCAGAACATGGACACCATCATTTTTTCAGCACTGTCGGTTACTCGAAATTTTTTGGTGGCGGTGAATCTGTGTGCTTCCATTGAGCTGGCTGGCGCTTTGTTTCTGGACTGAAAAATGGCATCCACGTCTCATCCATTGTCGCAACCGACGAAAAGGAAGTCCCATTCATGCTGTAGTTGCGCGTCAACATTGCTTGGCAACATGCCACACGGGCAGCCGTGTGGTCGTCCGTCAGCATTCGTGGCACCCACCTGGATGACACTTTTCGCATTTTCAGGTCGTCATGCAGGATTGTGTGCACAGAACCCACAGAAATGCCAACTCTGGAGGCGATCTGTTCAACAGTCATTCGGCGATCCCCAAAACAATTCTCTCCACTTTCTCGATCATGTCGTCAGACCGGCTTTTGCGAGCCAGAGGTTGTTTCGGTTTGTTGTCACACGATGTTCTGCCTTCATTAAACTGTTCCACCCACGAACGCACTTTCGACACATCCATAACTCCATCACCACATGTCTCCTTCAACTGTCGATGAATATCAATTGGTTTCACACCACACAAATTCAGAAAACGAATGATTGCACGCTGTTCAAGTAAGGAAAACGTCGCCATTTTAAGTATTTAAAACAGTTCTCATTCTCGCCGCTGGCGGTAAAATTCCATCTGCCGTACAGTGCTGCCATCTCTGGGACGTATTAAAAATGAACGTGGCCTCATTTTAAGACAATGCGCATGTTTCTATCTCTTTCCAGTCTGGAGAAAAAAATCGGATGCACTTCGTAGTTCCCTTCGCTATCGCCCAGCAATTTACAATATTTACACTATAATTATAATCAATTATATACATTCTCAAAAATTACTCTATTACATCCATTTCATATTAAATATTGTTTCTGTAATAAAGCTTACAGATTCCGGATTAGAAGTACAGAACAAGTTATAAAACGATATTAAACAGCGAAAAATTTTGGATGGTACAGAAGGTATTTTGTCTACATTTTCGATGTTACAACTTCATCATTTTTCTCATTGACATGTACTTGACATTCCTGGATTCTAGCATTCAACCACTACAGTACCACACCTTTTCGAACTACCACCTCAGTAGGACTTCCAATTCCACTAACTTCATGTCGATTGAATCGATTTTCCACTCAATGTATAGACGCATGAGTATTACGCTCCCGGAACGAGTGTATGACACAAACGTCAGTTTTTCCAGAGTGATACAGTTGCATATTAGTAGGCTACCTTTTAAGTAAAATCAGCATAAAGCCATACTGCATGTGATTCCAGCAATCCCCATGTATGTTAACAAATTCATTCGACGTCATTTTGGTTTCTACATGCACTTGGTAAATATATTTTAAATCCATATTGTCCTGATTGAGTATGACGGTAAGTTCTGCATTATCGCTCACCACCTGCTTTGAAATTTTGGAGTATATGAGGGTCAAATAAATGACGTCAGCTTTCATATAATGCCCAAGACAAAAATATTGCGTATCCCATCCTGATCTTCCATCACAACATGGTCAAATAAGAGCACACTGTTTGGCTTTATTTTCTCAGGTGGTGAAACATCATCGCTTTCGCTAAATTTATGGCAGGTTATTCCATTAACAATATGAAAAATTTCCTGTAATGACCAATATTTGGGCTGAAATACTGTTTTTGAAAACATACATACGTGATTGAAGACTCTCAGGGTATGAAACTTCCTGACAGATTAAAACTGTGTGGCGGACCGAGACTCGAACTCGGGACCTTTGCCTTTCGCAGGCAAGTGCTCTACCAACTGAGCTACCCAAGCACGACTCACGAGCCGTCCTCACAGCCTTACTCCTGCCAGTACCTCAAGAGGTACTGGCGGAAGGTACCGGCAGTACCTCTTGAGCTACTGGCAGGAGTAAAGCTGTGAGGACGGCTCGTGAGTCGTGCTTGGTTAGCTCAGTTGGTAGAGAACTTGCCCGCGAAAGGAAAAGGTCCCGAGTTCGAGTCTTGGTCCGGCACACAGTTTTAATCTGTCAGGAAGTTTCGTATCAGCGCACGCTCCGCTGCAGACTGAAAATCTCATTCGGGAAATACCCTCAAGTTATGTTAACAAAAAAATGGTTCAAATGGCTCTGAGCACTATGGGACTTAACATCTATGGTCATCAGTCCCCTAGAACTTAGAACTACTTAAACCTAACTAACCTAAGGACAGCACACAACACCCAGTCATCACGAGGCAGAGAAAATCCCTGACCCCGCCGGGAATCGAACCCGAGAACTAGGGCGCGGGAAGCGAGAACGCTACCGCACGACCACGAGCTGCGGACTATGTTAACAGAGACAGAACAATCTTACTTTTGTAATCATGGTGCTTCACCCACTCAGTCATGATGACGACTGTACAATTACACTAGCATGCAGGGGACTTTTTTAAACTACTTCTTTGTTTTTAAACTCTTACACACAGCAGGGTATCTGAAGATACTAAAGCAAGACCGCTGTCTATGACTACATTTAATTCGTGCGTTTCCTCTTCTTCTAGCATCGATCTGCAACATGAATTGCTGAGCAGAGTGACGGTTTCTTCGATGGATGAAGAGTTTTGCATGCCATCTCTAACAGCCTGCTCCACATTCTCTCATAGAGTAGACGGGCATATGCTTGTTAGTCTTGCCAATAACGTAGAGCATAGTAAATTGCACAGCCACAATACATATACTGAATTGCACAGCCATAATGCATTACATATTTAGAAGTGTGCTCCTGTGGATGAGAGCATTCTCTCTCTTGTTAAATAGTTCAACTGTTGGTGGGATATCTCCCACTGTGATAGTATGATCAATTGTTATTACTGAGGGAGAGAGAGTGTTTTCATGGAATAAAGCAGCAATCTGTACTGATACATCACATAGACGATTCCACACATCTAGGAAGAATATTATTTCAATGTTTCTATATTGTCCATTTTCGAATACCACCACTGGATAAAGCTCATCGTCTCCACACTGACACATTCACAGGCACTCTTGTTTAAGCTGTAACTGATCGTAAACACCATTATTTGTGATGACGTGGCTAGCCTTTGAAAGTTCTCACACTACTGGGTGAGCGATTTATCGACATCTGTTAATAAGTATTTTAGCAGTTTCTTTTAAGAAAATCTATGTGGGTAATTACGGTCTTTATTGCATTTTTATTATTAATATAAGCACTCCGTCTTCAGGCCACGAGTGGCCTACCGGGACCATCTGACCGCCGTGTCATCGTCAGAGGAGGATGCGGATTGGAGGGGCGTGGGGTCAGCACACCGCTCTCCCGGTCGTTAGGATGGCATTATGGACCGAAGCCGCTGTTATTCGGTCGAGTAGCTCCTCGATTGGCATCACGAGGCTGAGTGCACCCCGAAAAATGGAAACAGCGCGTGGCGGCCTGGATGGTCACCCATCCAAGTGCCGACCACGCCCACAGCACTTAACTTCGGTGACCTCACGGGAACCGGTGAATCCACTGCGGCAAGGCCGTTGCCCTATTATTATTAATATAGAATAACTTTTTTACTCCTTACTGAAGTGCAGCAACATGCCCTTTGCGAGAGGCACCGTGCAGTGAGCTTATCTCGTCATCCAATGCCCTGCCCTTGTCACACATCAGGTGTCAAGGTTGTTGCAGCATAGTGAGCGCAATGGCAATCTTAAAAGGAGCGTCAATCAACACTACTTTTGTGAAATAATCGCGACATTTATATTGCAAGACCAGGGAAATGTTGCAATTGTGATCATGCACGCAGGGGTGATATGCTTCTCATACAGCACAGGCCGCAGTGCATTGACACCACCACAACAATGACCTCTGCAGGCATCATATTGGTACCATCCAGCATAACGCTGGGGCGACATTGCACCACCGGATAATTTTGGAATAATTTTGTACAGCAATAAAAAATTGATCAAAGCTTCTTTCCACTGCAGAGCATAGAACTCGAATGATTCCTATTGATGGAGACCAAAGCAGGTGGTGAGAAAGAGTTTGATTCCCATTCGACAATCAGCCTCCCTTCCGTTCCCCTCTCTCCTGAGAGAACTTGCCACGAGTCACCAGCGACCTTGAATATGACATGCATAATTACATGAACAGTAATAAGACAGTAAAGCTCATTTAAAGGTTATTTCGTTTTCCGATTGCCCCTCTACTAGCGAAAACCAATCGTTTGTTAAATTCAGAGTAAAACATTAAGTATGTTTCCAATTTTTGCTTAGTAATCGTGACATGATGTGCATGTTTTATCAATGGGAGTGAAATATATCTTTAATTGTCATGTTATAGTTACGGAGTGATAGAGAGTTATGCCTGCTGTATGTAAATACTAATGAAAATGACTGTCGTGCAGTGAAGAAATGCAACATTTTTCCACTAGGACTATTATACGAGTGTATATCCTTGGTTATGTCGCATGCAAGACTATTTTCGGCTTATGTAGCCATTTTGATGTGTTTACACAACTAATGTCAACATGGATGTAAGAAATTATGAGTAAAAGCTACGCTCAACTATCTACGTTACATGTATCAAAAAATTCGTAGCAGTGTTTGTAAAAATGTAACACATGCATGCAGATTGTAGCGAACTCACGTGATGTATGAACTAAAGGTGGGAGTAGAATTTGTTAACACTTGAAAATCATTGAGTAAGCTAAAATTAGTTGCATGTATGATTTGAACAGGAAGACACCTTAACAAATATAATGATCAGTGATATAAACACCATGTGGATGGCTTGTTCATTATTTCAAAAGTAATCACCATATCTGTAAATGCATGTATCCCACTGGGAGACACAATGGTCAGTTCGTTCATGGAAAAATGTTTCCAGTTGCCTGCAGAAGCATGGCTGTACCCAGGTGTGTTCCTCTTCGCCCGAAGCAAATGGACGACAACCAATTTCTTCAGGCCTCCAAAAACATGAGAGTTTAATGGCACGCTTCAGTTTTTGGAAACTGTCCAATTTACAGCTGTGGGCTGATTCTGAATCGTATTCCAGGAAGTCAATGAACAATAGGACTTTGCAGTCAAACAAACAGGTCAACATGACCTTCCCGGAGGTGCCGCGTCTGTTGACTACGCTACTAAAGTTTATCTGGGAAGCCCTTACTCATTCTCATTACAGTCCTGATGCCTCCCCGTGCGATTTTCATGTTCTTGGAACCGCGAAGAAAGACATTCGTTGCAGGCAATTTCTTTCGGAGGAAGAGGTGCAATGATGTTTCCACAGGCAATCAGAAATATTTTTCCATGTAGACATTGACTGTAGTATTTCACAGCAGGATAAATGTATTAACAGTAATGATTATTACTTTTGAAATAATAAACAGCTTACTTTTTCCTTCTGTCTCGTTTTCAATTGACAGTACCTTATGTTAAAGTCTGGGTGGAAATAAGTCGCCCTCATGTATAACACTAACGGCTGTGATCACCACTATTACGAAGATATACTGTCGTATGTGTTTGTAGACTGTTATAGAGTTTGCCTGACCATGAAAATGAATCCTGTCACACTCTCGCGTAATTTGTCAAATTACACACCTACCTACCCTACTTATTCCGCAATAATGTTTCATATTCCTCATCTTCTTCCCAGCATTGAAATGGAAATGAGCGTTTGGCGTCATTGGCCAGGAGGCCCCTTACGGGGCGGGTCCGGCCACCTTGGTGCAGGTCTTATTACGTTCGACGCCACATTGGGTGACATGCGCGCCGGATGGGGATGAAATGATGATGGAGATAGCACAACACCCAGTCCCTGAGTGGAGAAAATCCATGAGCCAGCAGGGGATCGAACCCGGGCCTCTTAGGACGGCAATCCGTCACGCTGACCATTCAGCTATCGAGGCGGACTTCCTAGCGTTGAGCAGTGATCAGCGTTCCGTTTTTGTATGCTATGATTTGGCAATTATTGATTTAGCTTTGTCGCCGATTGCTCTCGCTGCAGCCACAATCGTCAGCCTATATAAGGAGAAACTCCTGTGAGTCGTTCAACCTTTGTTCTCTGTGTCACACTGTTTTAACTCTTGGTTCGTAAGGCAGAAGTTAGGGACCAATCGGACATACGCCTAAACAAGCGTGGAAAAACGCGTAAATATCAGATTTGAGGTGGTCAGGGCCGACCGTTGTGGCCGAGTGGTTCTAGGCGCTTCAGTCCAGAATAGCGCTGCTGCTACCGTCGCAGGTTCGAATCCTGCCTCGGACGTGGATGTGTGTGATGTCCTTAGGTTAGTTAAGTTTAGGTAGTTCTAAGTCTAGGGGACTGATGACCTCAGATGTTAAGTCCCATAGTACTTAGAGTCATTAGAACCATTTGAGATGGTCAGAGTAGCAGATACCAGACCAGTGGTCATAAATCTGGTGCACCCGCCCTGTTAAACTAACACGCTCCACATTAAGCTATACTGGCAGGTCAGTACTGCCCAGTAGTTACTTGAGTTATTCAAAATACACTCCAAGACAAAACAAAAGACACACCACGAAGGACGTATTCGAATGGAACGGAAATCTGTAGATGTGATGTACATGTACAGATAAATGATTACAATTTCAGAAAATTTGGATGCTTTATTCAGTAGAAAGAGCTTCATAAATTCAGGAAGTCAGTAACACGTTGGTCCACTTCTGGCTCTTATGCAAGAAGCAGCTCCGTAATATTTTTGTGCTGATCGAACCTACCGATAATAACTCTTGTAACACGCCTGTGTATTGATTCGATGGCTTCGTTTAATCCGACTTAGTGGCGATCCCGAGCAGTACTCAAGAATGGGTTGCACTAGTGTTGTGTAGGCTGCATTCGTTATAGTTGAGCCACACTTTCCAGAATTCTCTGAATGAAACGAGGTCGACCATTCGACTACCCTACCAACAACCTGACGAGCTCTTTCCTTTTTATATCGCTTTGGAACGTTACGGCTAGATATTGAATCGCTGTGACTGTGTCACGCAGCACACTACTAATGCTGTGTTCGAACGTTACGTATATGTTTTTCCTAGCTATCTGCATTAAACTACATTTAACTACATTTATAGAAAGCTGCACTCATCGCACCAACTAGAAACTTTGTCTAAGTCATCTTCTATCCTCCTACATCCACTCAAGGCGACATCTTCCCGTACGTCACAGCGTTATCAGCCGCAAATTGCTTCTTAACCTCTTCGTTAGATCGTTTATGTATAGAGAGGATTAGAGCGGTCATGTGACACTTACTTGGGGCATTCCTGACTATATCCTTGTTTCTGAAGAATATATGCTGTTGAGGACAACGCCCTGGATTCTGTTACTTAAGAATAGTTAGACAAATTAAACAATAAATGCTTTGTTAAGAAGCTTCTAAGTTCCATACCAGGAAACTGACCGGTTTTAAGTGTGAATAGGTAAGATTTTACAAGATGATTCTTGCAAAGAAGAATATAATAAGCAGCCAATGTTAATCATGCAATTTATATACGCAAATAGCGCTTTCGAACTGTCGGGTTCACCTTCAGACGGCTGTTCACGTTTGTATTACCTTTGTTTTTTGTTTACATTACTTGGTGGAATAAATACAGCCAACGACGAATGTAAACAACAAACAAAGTATTATAAACGTGAACAGCCGCCTGAAGATGTACCTGTCGGTTGGAAACAGGTTCAAATGACTCTGAGCACTATGGGACTTAACTGCTATGGTCATCAGTCCCCTAGAACTTAGAACTACTTAAACCTAACTAACCTAAGGACATCACACACATCCATGCCCGAGGCAGGAGTCGGACCTGCGACCGTAGCGGTCCTGCGGTTCCGGACTGTAGCGTCTAGAACCGCTCGGCCACTACGGCCGGCTGGAAACAGGTAACGGTGAAATTTGAGTAAATAAATAGCATAATTAATGGTAGCTACTTGTTGTCTTCTGCTGTGTAGGAATCAATTTCTATTTTCTACACAGCCTCGGTCTCAAAATGTCAATTTTCGACAAAATAGCAGGAAGGAAGTTGTTGGGCCAAGTGCCATTAATACTGAGGCACTACAATCTATTTGTGATAACACTGAAAATAATCTAAAAAATGTTGCTAACAAATTTTTCTATATCCACTCTTCATTAGACAGAATCAATTACTGTGGTATTTGAAACTGTTTTTCAAGGTGCGATATTAATCTCCATGTCCTGTCAGATATTATCTTTTTACACAATCTGTTATTAGGTCCGCCTTATCTGGCTGCTACTTGTACACTATTCCTTATAAACGGGTTAGACACTGTGCGTCATATGGCAAGAAATCGGGCAACTTCATTCACTGTATGGGCGTAGGCTCGTTCAAACACGGTAACCGAATCGGGCTGTTATTCTATCTTGCCTCCAAGTCTGTCCGTTTTACTGCGCTCATTCAACACACATGAGTGGCAATCACACACAAAGTACACTGAAGCGCCGAAGAAACTGGTATAGGCATGCGTATTCAAATACAGAGATGTGTAAACAGGCAGAATACGGCGCTGTGATTGGCAACGCTTAGATAAGACAAGTGTCTGGCGCAGTTGTTAGATCGGTTACTGCTGCTACAATAGCAGGTTATCAAGAGTTAGGTGTTCGAACTTGGTGTTATAGTCGGCGCATGAGCGATGGGACACAGCATCTGCGAGGTAGCGATGAAGTGCGGATTTTCTCGTACGACTATTCCACGAGTATACCGTGAATATCAGGAATACGGCAAGACATCAAATCTCCGATGGCTTCCGGCTGCGGCAGGAAAAAGATCCTGAGAGAACGGGATCAACGACGACTGAAGAGAACCCTTCAACGTGACAGAAGTGCAGTCCATCCGCAAATTTGTGCAGATTTCAGTGCTGGGCCAGCAACAAGTGTCAGCGTGCGAAGCATTCAACGAAACATCATCGATATGGGCTTTCGGAGCCGAAGGCCCACTCGGGTACCTTTGATGACTGCACGACAAAAAGCTTTGCGCCTCGCCTGGGCCCGTCAACACCAACATTGGACTGTTGATGACTGTAAACATGTAGCCTGGTCGGACGAGTCTCGTTTCAAATTGTATCCAGTGGATGGACGTCTACCGGTATGGAGACAACCCCATGAATCAAATGAACCTTCATGTCAGCATGGGATGTTCAAGCTGGAGCAGGCTCTGTAATGGCGTGGGGCGTGTGCAGTTGGAGTGATATGGGACCCCTAATATGTCAAAATTTGACTGACAGGTGACACGTACGTAAGCATCCTGTCTGATCACCTGCATCTCTTCATGTCCATCGTGTATTCCGACGGACTTGGGCAATTCGAGCAAGACAATGCGACACCTGACACGTCCAGAATTGCTACAGAACGACTCCAGGAACACTCCTCTGAGTTTAAACATTTCCGCTGGCCACCAAACTCCCAGGACATGAACTTTATTGAGCATACCTGGAATGCCTTGCAGCGTGCTGCTCAGAAGAGATCTCCACTCCCTCGTTCTCTTACGGATTTATGGACAGCCCTGAACGATCCATGGTATCAGTTCTCTCCAGCACTACTTCAGACATTAAACGACTCCATGCCACGTCGTGTTGTGGCACTTCTGTCTGCTCGCGGTGGCCCTACACGATATCATACAGGTGCACCAGTTTCTTTGGCTCTTCAGTGTATTACATTTCATTTCAGGTTTACGACTCCGTTTTGATAAAAAAAAAAGTGGTACTTAGAATGGCCAACCACATATGGGCCTGAGAGATGGGACAGAGTACAGATCAGGAATGAATTACTACGCAAGCGGGCATAATACAAAGAGCTCATGAGTAATTGGATATGAGAAGCAATGTATGTGAAATTTAGTTTCCCCTGTGCTCCCCAACGCACTTTTCAGTTAATCAGTCGTCAGGCATTTTACTGCCTTTACCTTTTTCGACATCTTTCTTTCTCTTATAATGCGGACTTTCTACTTTCAAGCCAAATCCAAGGGAGCTGAGAATAGAGAAAAGGCGTTTGTACTTACAGCTATTTCGTCATTTGATGATATCTTCTTCAATATTGCCGAAAATTTAAGTGACACTAATGTTCACGATGCGAATTTTACAATTTGCCTCGTGGTGAAGCTCCCTAGTCTTCCTACACAGTGAAGGTCAGAATTTCCTTGGTCTTCCACCTCCAAAAGTGCACCATTAAAGTTTTCCATCAGTGTGAACGAAATCAAACTTACAACGTATTTTTAAAAACTCTGTAGAGTGATGAGACAAAAAATTACCAACCTTCCTCAGAGGGAGGTTAAATGCTGACTCGCGCTGTTGTGGACACCTGACTAGCTAATGTAAGTACCAGGTGGGTTTAATTAAAGTGCAGCTACTCACAGAGGTCCAGTGTGGGCTGTAATTATCGTACGGCAACGAAACTTGGTAGGTGTGCTAATGCATTAATGCAGAACCGAATTACACTGAAAAAAATTAGTTCCTATTTTGACCACAGCGTTCAAATATGGCACTGTAGATGCAAGAAAGACGTATAGAAATGGTTCTATAGGTAATGAATTAGGAACGGGACATGAGTATGAAAGATCAAACAAGTGAGGAAGCCATGATGTTGATTTTATTATTAACTCCGCTTACACTATTTGTTAAATATGGACATCGTAGAGATGCTGCATCGTGATGAGCAGTTGCTCGCAGCATTTCCTGTGGAATATGAGCAACATTGTCCTGTACACTGACCTTCAAATCAGGTAGAGACCGAACGTGTCCCTGGTAAACGCGATCTTTTTAGGTATCCCCTGAGTCAAAACTCACATGGACTAAAATCGGATTGCCTCGTGGGCCATGCATCTACAAAACTTCTCAGGATAATACTTTTGTGAGCTGTTGCTCTAAGCACGTCTCCGACGTGGTCTTAGGTGTCTTGTCACGTTTCGCGCGGCTTCCCCCGTCGGAGTTTCGAGTCCTCTCTCAGGCATATGTGTGTGTGTGTGTGTGTGTGTGTGTTGTCCTCAGCGTAAGTTATTTTAAGTTAGATTAAGTAGTGTGTAAGCTTAGGAACCTCAGTAGTTTGGTCCCATCAGACCTTACCACAAATTTCCAAATTTTAATTAGGTGTCTCACCGGGATAGCGACACGAGGTATTGCTCCACTTCGCTTGAAAGCAATTGGTTTCCACACAGCTGCGCTCTTACAATGCAGGAATCACATGCTGTGCAATGAGGACTCAATAATCTGCAGACTTCATGGTACACCTGACAGGGTTTGAATCCACACCACATAGTCACATAGGGCGGGTGCAGCGGCTCTTCGCTCACAACACGAAATTTAACAGTACCCCAAATTCGGCGGTTCCGTGTAACCACCCAGCAGGGTAAAATGTGCCTCGGCACTTCACAGAATATGCCCCAATGACTTGTCATCAATTTCGACCCTTATTAGAAACTGAACAACAAATTCAGAGCTTTGCTGCGGAACATGAAGTTGCAGTTGTTGCACAATCTGGCTATTATGCTTGTACGGCTGTAACACAGACCGCAAAACTTTCTGTACTGTTGTCTATGGAATGGACAATCCTCGTGATGGCTCACGAGCACTAGTATCACCGAGGGCACGTACTGCGTGGTCAGCTGTAGTAACAGCAACAGCGTCAGCAACTTCCACCGTGATTGGACACCTTTCTCTTCCAGGCGCTACATGAAGCTCACCTGCTATTTCGAATTTCGTTGTAATCTTCTTTAAGCCTCTTCTCAGATATTACAGTCTGTGCAGAGCTGCCGTTCACATCGACTACTGGCCATTAAAATTGCTACACCACGAAGATGACATGCTACAGACGCGAAGTTTAACCGACTGGAAGAACATGCTGTGACATGCGGATGATTAGCTTTTCATAGCATTCACACAAGGTTGGCGCCGGTGGCGACACCTACAACGCGCTGATATGAGGAAAGTTTCCAACCGATTTCTCATACACAAACAGCAGTTGACCGGCGTTGCCTGGTGAAACGTTGTTGTGATGACTCGTGTAAGGAGAAGAAATGCGGACCATCACGTTTGCGACTTTGATAAAGGTCGGATTGTAGCCTATCGCGATTGCGGTTTATCGTATCGTGACATTACTGCTCGCGTTGGTCGAGATCCAATGAGTGTTAGCAGAATGTGGAATCGGTGGGTTCAGAACGCCGTTCTGGATCCCAAAGGCCTCGTATCACTGGCAGTCGAGATGACAGGCATAGTATCCGCATGGCTGTAACGGATCGTGCAGAAACGTTTCGATCCCTGAGTCAACAGGTGGGGACGTTTGCAAGACAACAACCATCTGCACGGACAGTTCGACGACGTTTGCAGCACCAAGGACTATCAGCTCGGAGACCATGGCTGCGGTTACCCTTGACCTCTGCATCACAGACACGAGCGCCTGCGATGGTGTTCTCAACGACGAACCTGGTTGCACGAATGGCAAAACGTCATTTTTTCGGGTGAATCCACGTTCTGTTTAAAGCATCATGATGGTCGCATCCGTGTTTAGCGACATCGTGGTGAACGCACATTGGAGGCGTGTATTCGTCATCGCCGTACTGGCGTATCACCCGGCGTGATGGTATAGGGTGCCACTGGTTACACTTCTCGGTAACCTCTTGTTCGCATTGACGGTGCTTTGAACAGTGGACGTTACATTTCACATGTGTTACGACCCGTGGCTCTACCCTTTATTCGATCCCTGAGAAACCCTACATTTCAGCAGGACAATGCACGACCGCATGTTGCAGGTCCCGTACGGGCCTTTCTGGATACAGAAAATGTTCGGTTGCTGCCCTGGCCAGCACATTCTCCAGATCTTTCACCAACTGAAAATGTCTAGTAAATGGTGGCCGAGCAACTGGCTCGTCACAATATGCCAGTCACTACTCTTGATGAACTGTGGTATCGTGTTCAAGATGCATTTGCAGCTGTACCTGTACACGCCATCCAAGCTCTGTTTAGCTCAATGCCCAGGCGTATCAAGGCCGTTATTACGGCCATAGGTGGTTGTTCTGGGTACTGATTTCTCAGGATCTATGCACCCAAATTGCGTGAAAATGTAATCACATGTCAGTTCTAGTACAATATATTTGTCCAGAGAATACCCGTTTATCATCTGCATTTCTTCTTGGTGTAGCAATTTTAATGGTCAGTAGTGTAAAACTGTTTCTCTTCTCGATAGCCATAATGTTAACTCACGTTACGGCTCGTCAAATGACAGCATGGATGTCACACCGTCATACCAACTGTCTACAGCGCTACGTCTGTACCCGGGGTCCAAAATTGGAACTAATTTTTTTCCAGCATAAATCTGTTCCCCATTAACGCATTAGCATATCTGCTAATTTTCGCTGCCACATACGATGATCAAAGCCCGGGACTTTCTTGAGTAGTTGCTCAAAAATTCAAATGGTTCAAATGGCTCCAGGCACTATGGGACTTAACATCTGAGGTCATGTCTCCTAGACTTAGAACTACTTAAACCCAACCAACCGAAGGACATCACACACATCCATGCCCGAGGCAGTATTCGAAGCTGCGACCGTAGCAGCAGCGCGGTTCCGGACTGAAACGCTTAGTAGCGCTCGGTCACAGCGGCCGGTTGAGTAGTTGCACTTTAATTATAACCACCTGGTATATAAGCGTATCAGAGTTGAAAAGGAAATCATTGTAGCGACAATACGAGCCACAAATGGGGAAATCCATCGACATTAATTTCTTTCTCAAAGGGCAGCTTGTTGCAGCCTTGCGCCTGAAAATCAGTGTCTCTGAAATGGCGAAGATGGTCCGCTGTTCGCTTGCTATTGTCGCGGTCATGTATGGAAAATGGTCGAATGACGAGAAGACGACAAGACGTTGTTGGACGTCCACGCACAACGTGAACAGAAAACCGGGGATGACAGAATTTCTGTACCAGACTGTACATTTCCTGCATTTAGTATCCTGCCATTGAATAGAATTCTGCTTTATCCATGAATCAGCCTATGTGATCTTTTCATCTCATGTCCCCCTGCAAATTGTTACAACAAGCCATTTGTATAGGATTACTGGTCCTTATTGGGAATCACCGTTACTGTAATCTAGGATATTACTGTTTCTCGTTTTTTAAGTGCAAAGTTTTACATTTCCGTATATTTAAACGAGGTTGCCAGTTTCTGCAGTACTTTGGAATCTCACCAGATTTTTACAGACATTATAAATAACTGCAGCATTACGTAAAGTCTGAGACTGCACTGGCTATCAGGTCATTAATGTACAGTATGAACAACGAGGGACACAAAAAACTTGCGTTTGGCGCCCCTGAAGGTAATCTCCGTCTAAGGTAACATGCTGTGCCTAGACTCCTCAAACAATTCACAGATTTCGTTTGATAGCCCGTACGTTCGTACTTTTGTTAATGAACGGTGATGTGGTTCGGAGGTAAGTACTTTTTTGAAGTCAAGAAACATTGCATCTTCCTTATTGCTTTGATCCATGGCTTTCAAAATGTCACGCAAGAAAGCGCAAGTTGGGTTTTGCGTGATCGAAGTTTAGGAATCCATGTTGGCTGCCATGAACGAGATCGATCTCCTCGAGAGTCCTCAATGAAACTGGAGCACTTTTGCTAGCATTCTTGTAGATGGGTTTCACCTATGCTTTCTTCCCATCACTGGGCACAGTTTTTGTTGAAAGTATCTATGGATTATTATGGTTTGAAGTAGGATTTAAGTCAGTTCCAAATCATGCATAGAATCTGACAGGGATGCCGTCGGACCCTGGACCCTTCGTTAACGATTTCAAATGGTCTGAACACCATTGACTCTAATATCTCTTATCACTTATCTTCGAAGTGCCGCGAGAAGTAAAGTAGCACTCTTCAGCTGCCTCTTCATTAGCAGAGGAACCTTTACAAACGAATTTCAATATTCCTGTCTTTGGTTTGCTACGCTTAATTTCAGTACCTGAGTGTCTGGATATTGACTTTGGAGACACTGACAACCTTTACATATGACCGGAATTCTGTGCAAGATTTTGAGATAATACTCTGTTGTGGTGGACAATGAAGACTTCACCCATTGTCCTCTTGACAGCCAAACGCGTTTCATTCAGTATCTCTCTGTCTATGGCCCTACGCTTTGATTGGTACATGTTATACAGAAATCGCCTTCTCAGTAAATGTTTGTTTACAGTTACTGTACATCATGGAGTGTCCCTTCTATCATGAATTCTTCTAGTAGGAGCGTATCTGTCCTGCGCACGGTCAACTATTCTTCTAAACTTGAGACATAGTTCTACAATTCTACAATTTCGTGCCCGGACGTAAATGTTTGGAGTTGGCATGTAAATTAGCCTAATCGTTTTAGCTGCCCTTTGTACTTCACTAATCATTGCTACTAGATATAATCCTAATACATTTTCATTACGTGCGGGGTCGGCAGCTCGTGGTCTAGGGTGGCTAGCGTTGCTGCCTCTGGATCACGGGGTCCCGGGTTCGATTCCCAGCCACGTTGGAAATTTTCTCTGCGAGGAGACTGGGTGTTGGTGTTGTCATCATCATGTCATCATCATCATCATCATCATCATCACCACCACCACCACCACCACCACTCGTGATAGTGGCTGGATTGGATTATGTAAAAAAAATTGGACTGTGTAAAAATTGGGACTTTGTACGGGTTCTGATGACCGCGCAGTTGAGCACCCCAAAAACCAAACATCATCATCATTATCATCATCACGTGCGGGCTATCCAGCTGTCGGTTCTAGGTAAATTTCTGTGAAGGCATTTAGCGTTGGTTCTCGTGATAGCATGTCAGGCCCTCCACTGACAAAACCTTATTTATCCAAACTGATTGCTAAATGATTAAAGTCTCCCGATGGTGACAGTTTGGTTGGGGAACTTACATACTAGCGAAATCAAGTTTTGTCTGATGTTTTCGGTTACATCTGGCGGGAAGTCTAGAGGTCGATAGAAAGATCCAGTTACAAGTTTACGCCCATCACGGAGAATGGTGAAATATGTGTAGACTTAATGGAACACATACATCAAGGAACTTCTGTAATTGAAATTTCAGATGCCACAACGGCTGAGCGATGGACAGCTACAGAAAATCAAACTTGAACACAGTCTCTTCAGTGCCTGTAACAGAAGTTAACAAAACCAAAATTAAAAGACGTACGGTCTACTTTGTTGGGATTTGCCTCCTGCTAATGGACCTGGTATCTGGAATAGGGTGAACGACACGCATTTCGCGCTCTTCAGCTTAGCTTCATTAAGCTGATTACGTTACCTGGAACTGTCAAATCCGTCTCGGAGCGTTGTGGCGGTTGTCAGATCTCTCTTTTAGCGGGTCACCGACCGCTGGGCCGGAGCACTTAGGCCAGTTTTTGTAGCCTCCCGCGGGACTTGCGCGAGCGGCAAAGCGGCGATCGAATTTCGTTCCTCCAAGCTTACCCGTGCTTTCACGATGATATGCATGCAAGCAAGTGGACGGCAGAAAAGTTACTATTCAGAACTTGCTGATAGCAAAAATGAAAATTGCAACTGAAATATCGAGAGAATCTCAGTGAAATTATGAATTTAATTATGCAAGAAACTAGGTATAGAATAGACACAATTTGAAACTGAACTCTCAATTAAAAAGTGTCACAACAGCTAAGACCAAAAGAAGAAAAGTATGATCGCGTAGGGAGGACAGTCTAAAACATCTACATCTACATACAGATATGTACATACTCCGCTAGCCACAAAGCGGTGTGTAGTGAAGGGCACAACACGCGCCGAAGTCATATCCCCCCCCCATGTGTGCTCCGCTCGCGGATCGCGCTAGGGAAAAACGACTGTGTAAACGCCTCAGTAAGAGCTCTAATTTCCTTTATCTTTGAATGGTGATCATTGCGCGATTTGAAAGTTGGTGGTAATAATATATGCTCTACATCCTCGGCGAAGATCGGATTTCGGAATTTAGTGAGCAGGCCCTTCCGTTTAGCGCGCCGTCTATCTGCAAGTGTGTCCCCCTTCAAACTTTCTGTAAGATTTGTAACGCTCTCGCGATGGCTAAATGTACGTCACGAATGTTGCCGCTCTTCTTTGGACCTTCTCCATGTCTTGAATCAGACCCAACTGGTAAGGGTTCCATACAGACGAACGATACTCTAAGACTGGACGAACTAACGTATTGTAAGCAATTGTCTTTGTTGAAAGGCTGAATCGCTTCAGGAGTCTACCAATAAACCGCAATCTAGAGTTCCCCTTACCCGTTACTTGTGTAATCTGATCATTCCATTTGAGATCATTTCGAATAGTCACACCCAGATACTTGACGGATGTTACCGCTTACGAAGACTGGGCATTTATTTGGTACTCGCACATGTAATGGGTATTTTCGCCTTGTTATACGCAGTAGGTTACACTTACTAATATTGAGAGATAACTGCCAGTAATTACACCACACATTTATTTTCTGCAAATCCTCATTTCGTGTGATACTATTTTCCTGTAGACTAGAGCGTCATCGGCAAACAGTCCAATGCCGCTGTCAGTACCATCAACCAGATCGTTTATGTAAATCGTAAAAAGCAGCGGACCTATTACACTGCCCTGTGGCACACCTGAAATTACGCTTGTTTCTGTTGAAGTCACCCCCTTCAGGACGACATACTGCTCCCTTTCTGTTAGTAAACTATCTATCCATCCGCCTATGTCATCGGATAGGCCGTAAGCGCGCACTTTTTGGAGCAAGCGACAGTGCGGAATTGAGTCGAACGTCTTTCGAAAGTCGAGAAACATGGCATCAACCTGGGAGCCGTTATCTAGAGCCTGTTGTGTATATTATGCACAAAGAGGGCCAGCTGTGTCTCGCATGACCGCTGTTTCCTAAAACCGTGCTGGTTTCTGCAGATGAGCTTCTCAGAGTCTAGAAAGGTCATTATGTCTGAACACAAAATATGTTCCATGATTCTACAACGGATCGATGTCATATGTGCACACTGGCCCTGCGTGACTGCAATAACACAGGTTGTATCCATAAGCAAAACTATTATGACTATCTACACTCCTAACATCAGTACTCTGCAAGCCACCTAACGGAGTGTGGTGGAGGGTGCTTCTGGTACTACCAACTGATTCCCCCTTCCATTTTTCACTCGGCAATGGCGCTTGAGAAGAATGATTGCAGGGAAGCCTCTGTATTAGTTACACTTTCTCGAATTTTCTCGTCGTTATTTCCTGAGGCGTACAGTGAAGTGACAAAAGTTTTGGGATAAAACCTAATATCGTGTCGGTTCTCCCTTTGGCCGTCATAGTGGAGCAGCTTGAAGTTGCATGGACTCAACGAGTCATTGGAAGTTCCCTGGAGAAATACTGAGTAATGCTGCCTGTATGGCAGTCAATAATTGCACAGTGTTGCCGGTGCAGGAACATTTGTACAAATTTATCTCTCGATTATGTACCATAAATGTTGGATGGGATTCATTTCGGGTGATCTGGTTGGCCAGATCATTCTCGCGGTCGATCCAGAATTTTCTCCAAACGAATCGCGAACGGTTGTGGCTTTGTGATATGGCGCACCATCATCCATAAAAACACCATCGTGGTTTGGGTACATGAAGACTATAAATAACTACAAATGGTGTCAAAGCAACGGAACATAACCATTTCCTGTAAATGATCGTTTCAGTTGGACCAGAGGACTCAATCCTCTTCTTGCACACACAGACCACACCGATATGGAGCCACCAGCAACTTTCACAGTGCTTTCTTGACTGACCGGTCCATGGGTTCGTTGGGTCTGCGCTACAGACGAATCCTACTATCAGCTTTTACCAACTGAAATCAGGACTCATCTCACGAGGCAGCGCTTTTCCATTTCGTTTGAGGTACAACCGACATCGTTACGAGCCCAGAAAGGCGCTGCAGGCGATGTCGTGATGTTAGCAAAGTCACTCGCGTCGGTCGTCTGTCTAACGCCAGATTTCCCCACACTGTCCTAACGGATACGTCCGTCATAGTTTCCACATTTCTTTCTCCAGTTATCTCACGCAGTGTTGCTTGTGTTAGAGCTGCTTTCGGTCGTGAATTGTAGGTCGTCGGCCACTGTGTTGCCCATTTTGAGAGGTAATACCTGATATGTGATATTCGCGGCACACTCTCTACACTGTGGATCTCGGAATACGATTTCCGTAATGTTATGTTCCATGCTTCTAGTGCCAACTACATCATTCCGCGTTCAGAGTCTTTTAATTCCCGTCGGGCTGCCATAATCACGTCGGAAAACTTTTCACATAAATCACCTAGGACAAATACTGTTCCGACGATGCACTGCCCTTTTATACCTTGTGTACGCGATACTATCACCATCTGTATATGTACATAATCGCTATCCCACGACTTTGTCACCTCAGTGTATATGGGAGGAAGTAATGCTACGTCCGACCCATTCCGGAAAATATGAAGATATTAACTGTTCTCGAAAGAACAGATACCATTGATGACCATGCAGCTTCTCTAGAATAAATAATAATTAAATGAAGCCTTTAGCTGCCGATAGCTGAAAATGTGTGCCCTGACCGGGTCTTCAATCCAGGATCTCCTGCTTACATGGCAGAGTCTCTACCCATCTGAGCCACCGAGGACACAAATGAGTAGCGCGACTACAGGGACTTAACCCTTGCACGTTTCCTCTGAGACCCACATTCGGTGGCTTAGATGGACAGAGCGTCTGCCATGTAAGCAGGAGATCCCAAGTTCGAGTCCCAGTCAGGGCACACATTTTCAACTGTCCCCATCAAGGTATATCAACAATACCTGTCGGGAGCTGAGGGTTTCAATTAATTGTCATTCTTTCCGGAAAAAGCTCTCTAGAAATTTCAATAGGAAAACTCGGCGTGATGCACACCGCATCTCTTGTAGCGTCTGCTATTGGAGTGTGTTAAGCATCTCTGTCACATTCTCGTGTCGACTATACTGTAAGTAGGCTGTTTAGGTTCTTATATTGGTAACGCCACCGCCACGTAGCGCTCTGTATGAAAATCACTGACTGTGCTGTGTGCAGTCTGTGGCTGGTTTGCATTGTTGTTGGCCATTGGAGTGTTGGGCAGTTGGCTGTTAACAGCGCGTAGCGTTGCGCAGTTGGAGGTGAGCCGCCAGCAGTGGTGGATGTGGGGAGAGAAATGGCAGAGTTTTGAAATTTGTAAGACTGGATGTCATGAACTGCTATATATATTATGACTTTTGATGACTATTAAGGTAAATAGATTGTTTGTTCTCTATAAAAATCTTTCATTTGCTAACTATGCCTATCAGTAGTTAGTGCCTTCTGTAGTTTGAATCTCTTATTTAGCTGGCAGTAGTGGCGCTCGCGGTATTGCAGTAGTTCGAGTAACCAAGATTTTTGTGAGGTAAGTGATTTGTGAAACGTATAGGTTAATGTTAGTCAGGGCCATTCTTTTGTAGGGATTTTTGAAAGTCAGATTGCGTTGCGCTAAAAATATTGTGTGTCAGTTTAAACACAGTCATGTACAATTTTTCTAAGGGGACGTTTCAATACGAACTGGCGACGAAAAGCGCCGCTCTCCCCTAAATCTTGCCTATTTCTTTTATCAGTCCCGCCTGATACCATATTGATGAACAGTACTCAGTAATTGGTCCAAGAAGCGCTTTGTAAGCCACTTTCTCCGTGCATAAGTTACATTTTCTTAAGATTCTTCCCACGAACCTCTGTCTGAGATCTGCTTTTCTTACTGTTAGTCTTGTATGGTCATCCCACTGAAGATCGCTCTGGATAGTTGCTCCCTGCTCCCAGATATTTTACGGTAGCTAATGTTCCCAGTAGTTTATCATGAATAGTGTAGCTGTACAGTAGTGGATTTCTTTTGTTACTTGTAAGCAATATGTTCATTTACATTCCGAGTTAACTGTAAGAGCCTGCACCATTCATAAAACCTTTGTATGTCATTCTGCAAATCGATACTGTCTTTTGGCATTGCTACTTTCTTGTAGACGACAGCATTATCTGCTCTGCAAATAGTCTTAAAAAGCTTCTGACACATTCTGCTAGATCATTTATATACACTGTGCACAGTAACTTTCCTAACACACTCCCGTGGGATACTCCGAAAATCGTCTTTACATCTTTCGATTTTGTTCCGTTAAGAGCGACGTGCTGAGTTGTATCTTCAAGGAAGTCTTGATTCCAGTCACATATTCGGTCCGATAATCGGTAAGATCCTATTTTTTCAATAAACGGCAGTGCGGGAAGGTGTAAAATGCCTTCTTGAAGTCAAATAATACAGAATCAACCTCAACGTCGTTGTCTAAAGCGATATGTATCATATGGAGGAACAGAGAAAACTGAGTTTCAGAAGAGCTGTGTTTGCAGAATCCATGTTGATTTTTGAAGAGAAGATTTTCGTTCTTCAAAAACGTCATAATTCATGAGCATAAAACAAGTTCGATAACTCTGCAACGGACTGACGTCAACGATATAGGCCTATAATTATGTACATCTGTCCTACGATATTTCTTGAAGACAGCAATGACCAGCTCTTTTTTCCAGTCTCTTTTTTCCAGTCGCTAGATGCCCGTCGTTGCGCCAGCGGTCTACGATAAACTGATGCTGGAAGGGGGGCGAGTTCTTTCGCATAATCTTTGAAGAATCTTATAGGTATCTCATCTGGTCCTGACGCCTTTCCGATATTAAGGGCTGTAGTTTCATTTCTGTTCTGCGGTTGGGTATCTCAGTATCTGCCATTTCAATGTTCGTACGATGAGTGAAGTGGGGGATTGTGTTACGGTCTTCCGCCGTGAAAGAATTTCCACCTGATTAATAAAATAGTGGTCCTATTTTGGGACCAATACAGAAGCGATTCTACGTAGAATGGATTACATAAGTCTTTGGTAGGTTTCCGAAGATGTATGGCACCAGATGTCTACAAACAGGTCACGCATTTCCCCTAAATTACGGACTGGTAGTTTGTGGTTGCGGGTCTGACTCCCGGCAGCGTCTCAGATGTATTCCATCGGATTCATATAAGCAGAACTTGGGGTACAACACATCAGCGTGAGCCACCATGCTACTCAAACTACTGTTGCTTGATTCTGACCTTGTGACACAGGCAAAATGCTGCTGGAACATGCCACCTGGATGACTGAGGAAGAGATCTAGCATGGGAAGATACAGTGGTCCGTAATACCATTCACGTAGTACGCAGCTATTGTGGTACTTCGATTACCATCACAGCTTTCATGAAAAGTCTGGTGAAAAAACCCCATAGCATAATAGTGTTTCCACCGGCCTGCGTACGTGCCGCGGTGCATGTTTTGAGAAGCCATTCGCCAAGATGACACAGTCGGACTTGTGTAACATGAATCGAGATAAGTTATCATTGATCCACGGTACAATGTCGATAATGCAGGGCGAAACACAATCACAGTTGGCGCTGTCACTGGGTCAACATAGGAACACGTAAGGGTATTTTCCTGCGGAGCCCCATTTTAAGCAATGTGTGGTGAAGAGTCTGGTGCGAAACAGTTCTGCTCGCACCAAGGGCGTACTGCGTCGTAGATCTGCCACAGACAGCCTCATATCCTGCTTTACAGAGCGGGCAAGCCTACGTCCTCATGATGTGTATTTACGTATTTACTTATTTTTTTCGAACATCTCATAGCAGATGTGTGACAAACGTTGATATTTTTCGTTCGAGCTTGTTTAGTGATCCAGAACTTCAATGCAGGCACGATCATTGTCGGGACACGAGCTGATGCGCTGCAGTTCCTGCGTGAAATTTCCGAGCGGTGCGATTTCCTTGAATGGCTCCATAACAGGTTGCTTCAATTCGTCAATTTTCTGGTATCGTTGTTTCTCGACGTACTGCTTGATTATTCTCCATAGAAAATTATCGCATGACGTCAGATCTGGACTCCCGGAGGCTATTCGATCGCCGCTAGCAGACGCACTGATCCTCTCCCTATCCACATCTAGGTAACACTTCATCCAAGAATTCTCGAACACGGAGAGCATAGTGTGTAGGAGCTCCATCTTGTTGAAGCCAACGGTCACCAGGAATGTTCAGTCTCTGGAGTTCTGAAATAAAGTATTCACCTAACATTTGCATATAAGAATGTTGATTCACTACACCGTGAAAGATATACGGCCCTGTGACATAGCCTAGATCATAACATGTGAGGCATTGTTCTCTAGCTCTTGATAATAATACGAGTTTTTCTTCCTCCAGAAAAATACCACTATTTCAACACGGTCGATAAATTGCACATTCGTCTGAAACGAAAACTTTCTCCCGCTGTGAGAGCGTAAAAAAGAAATCGAATAATTTTGAGCAAACTTCATGTCTTTGCCTCATGTCCTTATCACTCGACTCATTTACGAATGCTGACTTAAAAAATATTTTAATTCCAAATCTGCGTCAGTATAGTCGTTTTTGGAATTTCAAGTGCAGCAAATATTTTCCGCAGTGATTGCATGAGAGATCTGGTCGAGGAATCCGTCACTGCTGCCCATGTTTATTGATGGTCGACCTGTCCTATTTCCATCCAAAATGGATCCTGTTCTGAAGAGTTTCTGTGGCCATCTCATTATCGTTCGATATGGTTGCACTTCTTTATGGAATGGTGCCACAAATTCCATTGCACATCTCTTACGGTTTTCCCCTCGATTGCACATTGATGAGCCCATGCACTTTCCAGAACACGTTCTTCTACACTGTAGGTACTTCTGTCCGCCATCTGAAAAGAAAGAAAAGACTTATGGAGTACAAATACGCTTCATGACCAAAAAGGAGGGTGTAACAGGCTTTCGGACCTTACTGTAGATTGATCCGCAAAGGAAATACAAATTACTTGCACGTTCCATCTTAGAATATTGTTCACGTGTGTGACCACCAAACCAATTAGAAATAACAAGGGATATTGAACGCATACATAGAAGACCATCACGAACGGCTACAATTCTGTTTGACTCATGGAAGATCGTCATGGAAATCTTGAGGAGCCTGAACTGGGAGACGCCTGAAGATAAGCGTCAATTATTGCGCGCAAACCTATTACACAAAGATTAAAGAACTTGTACTAAGTGAAGAATCCGAGGATATCTGTAGCAACCATGTAGACTAACTCAGCGCTCTCTGGGACATTGAAGCAGCCATTCATCTAATGCTCCCCACGCAACTGGAACGGGAAGAAACACCAATATGTGGTATACTCATGTTGAGAAAAAACAAAACACCTTGAACGATTTGAGATAATACGTTCATATTCACAAAACATTTATATTACCACGTTCTGTAGAAATGATTAGCATTTCAGTAACTTCGGTTGAGCATGTGTCTTGTTAAATAGTAGGCACGGAGTCCGCCATGGATCCTGGTAACTTGTTCCGTGCGTGGTGACATCGAGACGCTGCAGTCATGGACGGTGCGGCTGGTCCCAGCGGAGGTTCGAGTCCTCCCTCGGGCATGGGTGTGTGTGTTTGTCCTTAGGATAGTTTACGTTAAGTAGTGTGTAAGCTTAGTGACTGATGACCTTAGCAGTTAAGTCCCATAAGATTTCACACATATTAGATTAGACATCGAGGCGCGAATGGCGTCCTGCGGTATAGTCATCCATGCTGCATCCACCAAGTTCCAAGGTTCATTTGTGGTGGTTGGCATTGGGTCACAGTGTTACACCTGTCGTTTCACTATATCCCACACATTTTCGATTGGCGACAAGTCTGATGATCTGGCGGGACAGGGCGAAAATCTGACCTCCTGTGACATCAATAAGGCACGTGTTTGTGCAGCAATATATGGGTATGCATTGTCTTGCTGAAAAATGGCGTCTGAAGTGTTGTGCAGAAAGGGTGTGGCTACGGGTCACAGGATGTCATTCACGTAGATCACATTGGTCACAGTGCCCTGGACACGAACCAGCTGTGATCTGTGGTTGTACCCAAAAGCACCACATACCAAAATGCCTTTAGTTAGCGCTGTATGTCTTGTGCGAATGCAGTCACTGTCATGCCACTCCAGCTATCGGCGGCGAACAAAATGCGGCCATCATTTTCAAACAAACGGAACCTGGATTCGTCCAAAAACACTATCTGATGCCATTCCTGCCCCAGTGATGTCGTTTCATACACCACTGCCCTCTAGCATGTTTCCGCAAAGGTTAGGGAGAAGTGGACACGTGCACGTAACCCATTCCACAATAAATGGCGTTGGACTGTAACTCTTGATATTATACGATGTTTTACACTGTTTCACAGCTGCGCCGGAGCTATCCTACAATGCCACGGATGAGGTGTCGATTTTCGCCGGGATTAGTGTAAGGATTGCAACCTGACTCAATTGGTCGTGTTCTAGGGCCATTGTGCAAAACACACGTTGTCCCATAATTTCCCGAAACGCATCACATTCTCTTATGCCAGTAATGCTCTCTCGTTCAAACGCATTGATTTGACGGTATGGTTCGCCCATAAGTCTGCGAGGGATCATGCACATCTACTCAAGTCAAGCTGATTTATTACCCAATTTGAGCCGCAAACGCATTTCACCTGTGGGTGGTGTTGCGCCCCGTTATCGGTATTGACCTTGAATCCGAGAGCCGATATGGTCCGAACGCTAACCATTTCTGCAGAACATACTAATGTACATGTTTTGGTAGTACGAACGTCCTATCTCTAGTTGTTCAAGCTGTTCTCTTTTTTCTGAACAGGTGTGTACAATCCTCTGTGGTTCACACCACAATGGTTGCCAGAATATTTACACTACTGGCCATAAAAAAATTACTGCACCAAGAAGAAATGCAGATGATAAACGGGTATTCATTGGACAAATATATTATACTAGAACTGACATGTGATTACATTTACACGCAATTTGGGTGTATAGATCCTGAGAAATCAGTACCCAGAACAACCACCTCTGGCCGTAATAACGGCCTTCATATGCCTGGGCATTGAGTCAAACAGACCTTGGATGGCGTTTACACGTACAGCTGCCCATGCAGCTTCAACACGATACCACAGTTCATCAAGAGTAGTGACTGGAGTATTGTGATGAGCCAGTTGCTCGGCGACCATTGACCAGACGTTTTCAATTGGTGAGAGATCTGGAGAATTTGCTGGCCAGGGCAGCAGTCGAACATTTTCTGTATCCAGAAAGGCCCGTACAGGACCTGTAACATGCGATCGTGCATTATCCTGCTGAAATGTAGTTTCGCAGGGATCGAATGAAGCGTAGAGCCACGGGTCGTAACACATCTGAAATGTAACGTCCACTGTTCAAAGTGCCGTCAATGCGAACAAGAGGTGACCGAGACGTATAAACAATGGCACCCCATACCATCACGCCAGGTGATACTCCAGTATGGCGATGACGAATACACGCTTCCAATGTGTGTTGACCGCGATGTCGCCAAACACGAATGTGACCATCATGATGCTGTAAACAGAACCTGGATTCATCCGGAAAAAATGACATTTTGCCATTGGTGCACCCAAGTTCGTCGTTGAATACACCATCGCAGGCGCTCTTATCTGTGGTGTAGCGTCAAGGGTAACTGTAGCCATGGTCTCCGAGCTGATAGTCCATGCTGCTGCAAACGTCGTCGAACTGTTCGTGCAGATGGTTGTTGTCTTGCAAACGTCCCCATATGTTGACTCAGGGATGGGGACGTGGCTGCACGATCCGTTACAGCGATGCGGATAAGATGCCTGTCATCTCGACTGCTAGTGATATGAGGCCTTTGGGATCCAGAACGGCGTTCCGCATTACCGTCCTGAACCCACCGATTCCATATTCTGCTAACAGTCATTGGATCTCGACCAACGCGAGCAGCAATGTCGCGATACGATAAACCGCAATCGCGATAGGCTACAATCCGACCATTATCAAAGTCGGAAACATGATGGTACGCATTTCTCCTCGTTACTCGAGGCATCACAACAACGTTTCACCAGGCAATGCCGGTCAACTGCCGTTTGTGTATGAGAAATCGGTTGGAAACTTTCCTCATGTCAGCACGTTGTAGGTGTCGCCACCGGTGCCAACCTTGTGTGAATGCTCTGAAAAGCTAATCGTTTACATATCACAGCATCTTCTTCCTGTCGGTTGAATTTCGCTTCTATAGCACGTCATCTTCGTGATGCAACAATTTTAATGACCAGTAGTGTATATGAATGTATATTTGTGCTTCCTTGGGTGGTAATTTGTTCTTGCACTAAAGACGCACATTCCCATTGCTTTACGTTACTAAAACGTTATTTTCCAACAAAAATTGGGCTTTCTTATCTCCTTCCCCTCACTAACAATGGCACAAATTTATACAAAGACATCCACAGACTTGCTTAGCAGTGTAGAACTGTTGTTCTCGACGACAGACAGACATCTAATAATGACGCCGACGGCAGCTTAGAATGGCAGACTGCTACTGATTTTCACGGAAGCAGAAGCGGAACGGGTGACCTGATTTCTGCTTACAGATATTTAATGATGAAAATAAGCAGAGTGACAGATAGGTACTGGCACGTCGAAGAAGGGGAGGCGGTTGATAACGACGACGGACGAACAAGAAAGTGTGTCTCGTGATGGAAAGGCTGTGGGATTTAGGTGGAATGTTTTTCAGACACCTCCAAAATGAAGCATGGGGTGCTGCAACATCAGTTGCTGCAGTTTTTTGAGAACAAGAAAATCAGAGCATTCCAGTAGTTAACAAAGGAATTTGGAGGAAATCGGAGAGCAAGAAGCAGCGAATTTCAATTTCGGCAATTTTCATAGCGATAATCGAGGCTGCCATAGGTTTCCATATCACTGACTCAAGACAGAGGATCGAAGAGTTTGTGAAGTATGACAACGAAAGAATACAGAGAAGGGTGAAGACAATAAGCAGATTGGAACTATCGTAATTCACGGATAACCAAAGAAAAACGTAGAAGAAAAAAAATGAAATGTAATTGTCGTGAAGTATCTCATTGCACACTTCCTACGATACTCAGTTACTGTTTTTCTTGTATTCTGTGATAATGTCGCTCCTCAAATACTGATGTCATATGTCACAATTCCTTCTGCTGCTGCAATGTACGAGAGCTATTTTTTTTCAACCTCCGATCACTGCTGGCGAAATTAAAACCATAGCGAAAAGCTGGTGACTCTTTGCGCAGGTGTACGCGCAGTCCCTAGTATGATTGTGTATTGTGTCACGTCGCACTTTTCAGTCCTCAGCACACAGTGAGCACGTAAAGACGCCTAGAAAGTAGTCTCTCTCCCTCCAAGTGTGAAGTCCTGCTGACGGATTTCGCTTGATTTTATACAGCGCACATAATGCAATTGTCATGTGTTTTCTTCTTCATGACAATAGGATATTTGACTGTTTTTTGGAAATTGTCTTAAATAATCAATTGTGTCGTTTTACGCACCTAATATGCTGTTTTTCTTCTTGTATTTTAGTATTCTTTTATAAAAAACTGAAATGAAAGTCAAATTATTCCAGAATTCATCTATGGTGTAGAAGAAGTTGTCAAGGAGATAGGATTTCAGTTTATTTTTGACATTAATTTACCTCTGAGGTATGCTTCCCCACTGTTACAAGAAAGGGTAGCGAGATTCAAAGAAATTAAACACTTAGTGGAAATTGTTGTTTTAGCCAAATCTACCTAAATTGTTTGGTAGCTTTGTTGTTAGAGTTTTAGCCCATCAAATTATATAAGATAATGTTCACAGCTCACTGGTCCGAATCCAGTCCGAAGAATATTTTAATTTATATGCAAAACAACTCGATAGTCTCCTCATATGAAGACCAAATTACAATTACAAAAGCTCACCACGTCGATCAGAAACAGAGCAGTTTTTTGTTTTCCTTGCTGTTTGCACGAGCTTACATTTCAAAAAATGGTTCAAATGGCTCTAAGCACTGTGGGACTTAACATCTGAGCTCATCAGTCTCCTATCCTTAGAACTACTTAAACGTAACTAACATAAGGACATCACACACATCGACGCCCGAGGCAGTATTCGAACCTGCGACAGTAGCAGCAGCGCGGTTCCGGACTGAAGCGCCTAGAACCGCTCAGCCACGCTTACATTTCCAATCGCGGTCCACACACGTCGCGTTCAGAAACATATTTTCTAATTAATGTGTGCACATACTTTTTACTTTATTAGAAACAACGTTATTTTTATCTTCGTACTGTCCAGCTAAGATCCTTATAAACTTCTGAAGTTTCATCATCTTACATAAAGATGAAGTAAGGTTGCTTCGAACAATGACGTTAGTTTATACCTACAAACATCGCAGCCCTTACGTTTACGTTACCTGCATGCTGTACACACTTCATATCTCTCCGTATAGAACACCTCATCGACCCCCACCTCGTTGTGCTGCGGGTGTATGGAGATATCTTCACTACTAGCAATGCTTTCCTAAAAAGTGAGTTGTTTGTTCGCAAAGTGTATCTATTATTCTTCTGTTGTCCATTTCTCAGATATGATTAATGTGGCGTTATATATAAAACATCCCAGCATCGAAACAACTACTACAATCAGTTCTTGCTAGCGCTGTTCTCGTATTTCGTTTAAATCTATTAAAAATTTATGACCCTTCCAGGAAGCTAACACATGACTTCTTCCCTAGCAATAAACTCGTCCACCTGTTGCGCTATCGAGCGCCTCTTCAGCAAATTGACAATGCCAAGTGTCTTCTAGATAGGAAATCAGCACTAAGGTTCGCCAACAATAATTTTATTGTGCTTTTGATTGTAGCTCACGACTCATAGTCGAGAATCTAGTTATAATACTGAAAGGGTACAATACCGCCCGACAATGAAAATAGGTACAACATACTTCATTATTCTTGTCTGGACAACATATTTTTTCTAATAATAACTCAATTTCAATTAATACAGCGAAGCCGGATACCAGTCTGGGAAAGAATGACAGTTTATTTATTTAATTGATCACATGTGCACTCCCACAAAATAAATCCCTACATCCAGTTTGGTGAGATCTGTGAAATGAATGAATGTATGGTCGTCTGCTAACCGCAGATAGTGAATGTGAATATATGATCATCTTTGAGACGATCCTTTGTCCACCTTTGGTGGAACCAAAGAGATGAAATTTACCTGAGCTTTGAGCACCTGAAATGTGGCTGACCAATACAGTAGCAAGGTGCTTCCCCACTTCAGCAGAGGTGCAAGAGGACCTGAAGAACGGCCATGTTTCAGCACTTTGCCGCTGGATCTTGTGCTGTTAAGACCTGTCTTAGGTGTGCTCCGTAAAGACAAAAGAGTGGAGACATGGTGTGCATGTGGAATATTTAAGAGTAGTTTGAAATAATAATTTCTCTATTTCAGGAACTTTTGTGGGGAGAATTAAATGTCAGGCAGGTAATATTAATGGGATCGTAGTAATCTTCGGAAGTGACCAACGGTCACAATGAAACCACGTGTAGCAATAAGTTGAAATACTTCCATGTGCTTAAGTTAAGCTGAATTACTAGCATGTGTACTATAAGTTGAAATATTTAAGGAATGGCGTGTGCAGGACTTGAAATTAGAGACGAGTACTTCCACGTGGTGAGTACTGTGTGAGTCTCAATCTGTGTATGAGACAAAGGATAAAGAGAAGTACTCGTCCATGGTATCAGTTGAGGACTCGTGTGTGTGATGAATATGCTCTTAATATTACTTTGCATGTTATGTTTCCGTGTGACGCTTGATTCAAACTATAATACTCTGAGAGAGAAGCAAGGTGAGTCAGCCGTCTATCCAGCAACGCCACTTGGCTTGCATTGCACAGGAAGACGTGCATATATCTCCAGAGTTCATAGTAGGAAAGAAGAATTACGAAGTGGGGCAGTGTCGTGTGGAACTGGGATGAATACTAATTGAAGTGGGAAAGCTGAAAGTGATAGTGTTGTGACTATTTATTGTGTTGTATTCCATGTTGTAGTGTGGTGTATGTCATGTAATTTGGGTATGTGTGGTTTGCATTGGAGAGTAGTAAGGTAGTTTCAGAGGTAGTGGGTTATGCTTGTTCCTTCTGTACCGCTCGATTTGGAGGAAAGTTTCGTGATGATGATTGTGAGAGTCGAAGTGTGAGATATAGTAAAAGATCCACCATCCTATCCAGAAAGCGCACTGTAGCGTTAAATAATTACGAGACCATAAGGTAGAGAATCACCAATGTAAAGCCATGCCCACTGGGCGGAATTTCTCATGTGTTATTGTTGTAGGTTATAGAATTTGTGTGTTTAGGTTATAGAATTTATCAGAATAAATAAGATAGTGAAAAGAAAAAGATTGGTGGCCTTTTCCTTCGAATTGTATGTTGTCATGATATCCAGAATTTATAATGTGTGCGCCACTAATTTTCAGTGCGATGGCCAGGTGTTGATAAAAGCCGTTCAATAAAAAAAGAAAATGTGGTATTGGCAGTGCGTAGTGAACAGAGTTCTGTAAATTACTGATAGTCAGATGTGCGTTTCCGTTGCGTATTATTCATATAGGAGGATAATTTGTAACTTAATTGTGAGTACGAGAGTTCATGTTACTCGATAAATAAGAATGAATCCACTCGCTTGGCAGACCACTCATCTTGCAGGCCTGACTGCTTGATGCCACAGTATGAGCAAGGCATGTGGGTGCCTCTCAATACACGGTGCCGTTTACAGACGTTCTACAGTTCCTTAGTTCTGAGCGAGTTTAATGATGTTGAAGGGAGCAGGGAAAGAATGTGCCTCGTTGCACATATCTCCGCTCTAACTGGGTGGAGCATAAACGCATCAACTTTCGCTAGGTTTCCACTATCAGCGTTCACAAAATTTCTTCCTACTGTTACTTACAAGTTGTAATTGCGTTTTACATCACTAAATAGATAAACTGTTTGCAGAAAAAGTACGTAAGGCGTTATAACTTTGGCCCACACTCCTGTAACATACGTATAGCTTAGTCTTTACTTCAAGTCTCTGACGTCACCAGAGCATTAGCCGATAACAGAACGTTTTCAATTACATGACTAAATCGTGATATTTAATGATTTTTAAGCTTTAATTACACAAAAATAAAATATATTTTGTGAGAATATTGACCGTAAATGCCATTTAAATGTTATAATTAACCAAATTAACAACTATCCGAAACATATTGCTAACGTAGGAAAATAGCCTGTTCTCGATCGCATACTACAGGTGCCAAGTAGACGCTCCTGCAGCTTTTTCGATCGGAAGTGTTCGATCACCCACCATACAGGTTATTGGACTTGGCGCCCTCTTATTTTCATTTCTTCGCTCACATGAACTTTGGCACAGACTATGGCCCAGACCAGTGTAGGGAATTGGCGGGAATCAAAGACGACTACATTTGTACATCATCGCTCAAAAGTATTTTGTATTGCAAATTTCATGTCGTCAGTACAGTTTACATGCACTCAGAAGAAGGCAACTCTTATAACTCTGTCGCTTCATCAAGAGCTTCACGCCGCTGAGGTTATATATCTAGTAAACAAGCAAGGCCATACAATAACAAAATAATTATACATTGCTTGAGCTCTAAAGTATTTTTAATTGTCTTTCTGGTATGGTATTCATTAACTATTCCTACTTAGGCATTCTGACAGTGTTTGTTTATTTGAAGAGACAAACAGAAGCGTGCCAAAACGCAAGGAATACTCGCTAGTGTGAGACAAGCTGTTTTACATGTCTTGAAAAAGGGTAAGTGGCAGTCTAGTATTGCTAGAGACTATGGCGTATCACAATAACTAACGTCCGCCTCTGGTAGCTGAGTGGCCAGCGCGACGGAATGTCATACCTAACGGCACGGGTTCGATTCCGGGCTGGGTCGGAGATTTTCTTCGCTCAGGGACTGGGTGTTGTCCTTATAATAATCATTTCATCCCCACCGACACGCAAATCGCCGAAGTGGCGTCAACTCGAAATATTTGCAGCAGGTGAACGGTCTACTCGATGGGAGGCCCTAGCCACACGGCATTTCCATTTACAATAACTAATAAGCGTATGGAATCGACGGAAGAAAAACAAGAAGAAACTGTAGCCAATAACCCAAGTTCAGGCAGTACTCGAAAAACAACAAGGAGGGAGAATAGAATGATTTGTAAGCGGTCGCCTGCTGCTCCAAGCAAATCGGCACGACAAATTAGGAATGATCTGGAGCAGCATCACTGCCTGAATCTACAAGTCTCTACCGTAAAACGCCGTCTGGAAGCGGGTGATTTAAATGGTAGACGATCATCACGTAAACCTCCCATAAATTCAAAAAACGAGAAAGTCACGATAGAGTTTGCAAAGAAACATCGAACATGGCATGCCACAGATTGGTCTAAGTTTTTATGGAGTGATGAAAGTAAATTTATGTATTTACTTGTGATTGTGTACAGAGTATACATCGACCAAAAAACCAAAGGGACAGCATAAATTACCAGGTACCTACCATTCTGCACAGAGGCAACAGAGTCGTGGTGTGGGGACGTTTATATAGACGTCGTTTAGGACCTCTAGTCCAGATAAAAGGCAAAATGGATAGTTTCCTGTACCCTGACGCGTTAGAAAAGAGGATGGTTCCACTTGGGAGAAAAAATATGCACGTTATTGGCTATTTCGTCGTGACAGTGTTTCAAAACACATCTCTGGTCATGTAAAAAAATAATTTTCACGTACGAAAATTAAACTTTTGGATGTTCCAAGTCAGATCCCTAATTTAAATCCAAATGAATACATGTAGGATTTATTGGATCGACGTGTTCATCGTAGAAACTACTTAAACAAGTATCAATTTACTGCCACCTTATTGAACGAGTTGTCAAACTTTCACTTGACGTGTTACAAAAGCTTGTGGATTGAATCCTAAATAGATGTGCAGCTGCGACCAAAACCCTTGAGTATCCAACGAAACACTGATTCGTTCTTCAGATTCCAAAATAGTTTTGTTTTATTCTTGTAGACTTAGACCTACAAATGACAAACATTTTTTGAACCAAGAGAACTTTTATTTCAGTTTTGACGTAAGATACCTTTGTTTAACTGAATATACACTCCTGGAAATGGAAAAAAGAACACATTGACACCGGTGTGTCAGACCCACCATACTTGCTCCGGACACTGCGAGAGGGATGTACAAGCAATGATCACACGCACGGCACAGCGGACACACCAGGAACCGCGGTGTTGGCCGTCGAATGGCGCTAGCTGCGCAGCATTTGTGCACCGCCACCGTCAGTGTCAGCCAGTTTGCCGTGGCATACGGAGCTCCATCGCAGTCTTTATCACTGGTAGCATGCCGCGACAGCGTGGACGTGAACCGTACGTGCAGTTGACGGACTTTGAGCGAGGGCGTATAGTGGGCATGCGGGAGGCCGGGTGGACGTACCGCCGAATTGCTCAACACGTGGGGCGTGAGGTCTCCACAGTACATCGATGACGTCGCCAGTGGTCGGCGGAAGGTGCACGTGCCCGTCGACCTGGGACCGGACCGCAGCGACGCACGAATGCACGCCAAGACCGTAGGATCCTACGCAGTGCCGTAGGGGACCGCACCGCCACTTCCCAGCAAATTAGGGCCACTGTTGCTCCTGGGGTATCGGCGAGGACCATTCGCAACCGTCTCCATGAAGCTGGGCTACGGTCCCGCACACCGTTAGGCCGTATTCCGCTCACGCCACAACATCGTGCAGCCCGCCTCCAGTGGTGTCGCGACAGGCGTGAATGGAGGGACGAATGGAGACGTGTCGTCTTCAGCGATGAGAGTCGCTTCTGCCTTGGTGCCAAGGGTGGTCGTATGCGTGTTTGGCGCCGTGCAGGTGAGCGCCACAATCAGGACTGCATACGACCGAGGCACACAGGGCCAACACCCGGCATCATGGTGTGGGGAGCGATCTCCTACACTGGCCGTACACCACTGGTGATCGTCGAGGGGACACTGAATAGTGCACGGTACATCCAAACCGTCATCGAACCCATCGTTCTACCATTCCTAAACCGGCAAGGGAACTTGCTGTTCCAACAGGACAATGCACGTCCGCATGTATCCCGTGCCACCCAACGTGCTCTAGAAGGTGTAAGTCAACTACCCTGGCCAGAAAGATCTCCGGATCTGTCCCCCATTGAGCATGTTTGGGACTGGATGAAGCGTCGTCTCACGCGGTCTGCACGTCCAGCACGAACGCTGGTCCAACTGAGGCGCCAGGTGGAAATTGCATGGCAAGCCGCTCCACAGGACTACATCCAGCATCTCTACGATCGTCTCCATGGGAGAATAGCAGCCTGCATTGCTGCGAAAGGGGGATATACACTGTACTAGTGCCGACGTTGTGCATGCTCTGTTGCCTGTGTCTATGTGCCTGTGGTTCTGTCAGTGTGATCATTTGATGTATCTGACCCCAGGAATGTGTCAATAAAGTTTCCCCTTCCTGGGACAATGAATTCACGGTGTTCTTATTTCAATTTCCAGGAGTGTACTTCAACAAAACAGAGACTCAAGAAACAGAATTAATTACGAATGTTTTCGAGATAACGACAGAGTAAATAAACATGAAACAATCGACAATCACACCAGCGATATATATTGAACCATCACAGGTTAGCCACAACACATACTTTATCTCACATCACTAAAATGTACCTGATGAACACGGACGTTAATAATAACACCATTTGACAGCAGTTTAACAGCGCCACAGTGGGTCACGCCCATGTAGAACACATTTCAAAAAAGTTGTAGTCTTCGGAATTGAATAAATTATATATCTATTAAAAGGTAATAGTCTGCAGATTCAGAAAACGCAAAAAAGTAAAAATTGAACTTTTCATGATTTTGAGCCTTTCCGGAGCCCCTTAATTTTCGTGATTCTGCAAAACCCCTCGTTGGGCAACTGCAGCGTTATGTGGCTGATTGCAGTGAGATAATATAAGGTGGAGCACGAAAAACCGGCCCCGAGTACAGGCTGCTCGCCAATTACGCACGATTTATTGGCCGCTACGTTTAGAATAGATAAACATGTAACTATTAGGCAGTGGATAAATAACAAATAAGCTAATCCAAACAACAAAAATGGTTCAAATGGGTCTAAGCACTGTGGGACTTAGTGTCTGAGGTCAGTAGTCCCCTAGAACTTAGAACTACTTAAACCTAACTAACCTAGGGACATCACACACATCCAAGCCCGAGGCAGGATCCGAACCTGCGACTGCAGCAACAGGGCGGTTCCGGACTGAAGCGCATAGAACCGCTCGGTCACAGCGGCCGGCCATGCAAACACTTCGAAACAACAGATGACGATTGGTAGGTGACAATGTGCAGTAAAGTACTCGGGGTTGATTTTTCGTGCGCCACCCTGTACCACTGAAATAATACTGTAGGAGTTATCATATTCTCTTTACAAAATGTGACACCATGCATTCTATTATGGAACGCGGACTTCATTCGGTTGTAAGTCGGTCTGCCTTCCATAACAATGAACATGCTCTTTTACCTTGGATCAAAAAAAAAAGACGGAAAATGGCCACTCGTGTGTGCCGTGCCGACTTCCTTTGCATGTGTAATAAAAAGATCTTGCCTTTTTACAAGTATTTCTTCTGCTGTTTATCGAAATAGTGAAGTAAGGTGATATGCTAGTTTGTTACCTGAAAAGATGTCTGTATTACATACCACGTAGTTTCGTGTAATTTACTTAATTATAAAATGCCTTTTAATTACCGCTCATGGACGAAGAATAGAATACGAAAAGAACCAAAAGTTCAGAGTTCAAAAGAGGTTTGAAACAGATCTAGAATGGGCGTGCGCAGCAAACGAAACGAAAAACAACTCGATACTGAACTAACTAGGAGCAGTCGGCAGTGGAACCGTGACGAGTGGCCATGCGAAAAAGGACGAGTCCGGCCGAGTGAGACCGACACCGACGGGAACGGGACCGAGGCTGGAACGAGACTGCCTGACATGCCGTTGACGGAACGAGACCGAACGTTTCCCGTTCCCGGGAACTATAAGTAGAGTGCTGCGACGGAGACCAACGGCAACGGGACCGAGGCTGGAAAGAGACCGGCTGACGTGCCGTTGACGGAACGAGACCGATCGTTTCCCGTTCCCGGGAACTATAAGTAGAATGCCGCGACCGCGACCGACGGGAACGGGACGGAGGCTGGAACGAGACCGGCTGATGTGCCGTTGACGGAACGAGACCGACCGTTTCCCGTTCCCAGGAACTATAAGTAGAGTGCCGCAACAGAGACCAACGGGAACGAGACCGACGCTGGAACGAGACCAGCCGACCTGCCATTGACGGAACTAGACCGAACGTTTACCGTTCCCGGGAACTATAAGTAGAGTGCTGCGACGGAGACTGATGGGAACAGGACCAAGGCTGGAACGAGACTGGCTGACATGCCGTTGATGGAATGAGACTGAACGTTTCCCGTTCCCGGGAACTACAGGGTGAGGCAGTGAAACGGCACGATTTCGATAGTGGTTGTCGGGCGCGGAGGGGGGTTGCGAGAGTGGGGGAAGTGACCTTGGGCGTCTAGAGTGGTGGAAGTTTCAGTAGCCATGGAGCGTTGGTCGAGTGCGTAACATGCATATGCCGTAAAGGCATATTACAAAAACGCGGATAGTGTGGTTGGTGCTCAACGCGCCTTTCGTCGTGAATTCAACCTGCCGCCACGGGCTCCCGTGCCATCAAGGAAAGCCATTCTCCTTTGGGTTAAAACCTTTGAAGCTACTGCTAGCACAACAAAGAAAAGAGGCGGCAGCACAAAAACAATCCGGACACCCGAGAACATTAATCGTGTGCGCGAAGCGTTGGGACGAAGTCCGCGAAAATCCGCGAGACGGCACAGTGCAGAACTTGGTCTCAGCAATCGATCAGTAAGACGGATTTTGAAGAGTGACCTTCACTATCATCCATACAAAATTCAGGTAGTGCAAGCCCTTAAACCTAATGACTACAATAACCGTATACGCTTTTGCCAGTCAATGCTTAACGTTATTGAACGAAATGAAGAAAGAGTGCATAACTTATGGATGAGTGATGAAGCCCACTTTCATCTTAGTGGGTACGTAAATAAGCAAAACTTCAGATATTGGTCCTCAGATAACCCGCACGAACTTCATGAAAAACCTCTCCATTCTGAAAAAGTAACAGTCTGGTGCGCAATGTCATCTCGTGGAATCGTGGGGCCCTATTTTTTTGAAGATGAAGATGGCAACACAGTGACGGTAAACTCTGGACGTTATGCTGACATGTTGACCATTTTTGGTCTGCCTGGAATTGATCGACATGATCCAGATGCTGAAACACTCTTCCAGCAAGATGGTGCAACAAGCCATACTGCTAATGTCTCAATGGAATTGCTCAGACTTGCATTTCCACGACGTCTAATCAGCAGGAATGGCGATTTCCCCTGGCCTGCCCGTTCACCAGATCTGACGGCACCAGACTTTTTTCTTTGGGGCTACCTCAAGTGCAAAGTCTTCCAGGAAAATCCACCAAGAACAAAAGAAGACCTGAAGGAGCGAATTCGACAGGACATTAACAACATTCCAGTACAGATGCTACGAAACGTCATGGGACAATTTCATCTCAGGCTTAGACAATGTGTGCAAAACCAAGGACGACACCTCACTGACACCATATTTAAAAAATGATTGTTTTTAAGTTAAATCTTTAATTTCCACTCTTGTACTTGAGATCCATGTTCAACTATTATGATTTTACTTGTAAATAAATCTTTGCTGGTTTTACAAAATCGTGCTGTTTCACTGCCTCACCCTGTATAAGTAGAGTGCTGCGACGGAGACCAACGGGAACGAGACCGACGCTGGAATGAGACCAGCCGACGTGCCGTTGACGGAACGAGACCAACCTTTTTCACATTCCCGGGAACTATAAGTAGAATGCCGCAACAGACATGAACTACGAAAGACCGTTCCTTAGAATTCCTTCATCGCTCGTTCCGTGCACCTTGATGAACCGTTCCTTTGGACCCGTTACTTTCCGAACGACCCATCTCTAGTCCACTACCTCCTATTTGCTCATAGCTATTCAGCTGAGTCCCTCATGAGCTGGGACGAGAGAGTGCATTGGCACAGAAGATATCATGTCACCGTCAAGGCACATGTATGTTCATATTTATACGTGCGGTATCTCTTCTTTCGGATTTTGCACCCCAGACCATCACTTATGGTTGTCGGCGCGTATGGCGGACCACAGTCAGGATGGTATCCCACCACTGTCTGTGGCGTCTCCAGACACGTCTTCGGCCTGGAATGTCAATGTCTGGAGTAGAATCGCCTTCACTGATGAGACCCACTTAGAAACGATGACCAGCAAAGGCGTCTCTTGAGACCTCCCTGACAGTGGTGGGACACGGCCCGACGACAAGGAGTGATGGTTTGTCATGCCATTTCATTTCATAGCAGAACCTCTTTGGTTGTCATCCACAGCATAATCGGCGCGAAAACGTAGCCTTACTGGGCGGAAACTGGGACTGTGGAAGCCTTATCTTCAGATTTCGTGTTTCCAAAAACTGATGATTTTAAAAAAGCGTTATATCACAATATTTCCCGTTCGAAGAGCTTGCATACGTATAACATTTCATTAGAAAAACATCGCTGGTCTAATACCTCGGAACTAAAACTTAACAGGTAAAGCACTCTTTCTTCTCACACGAAAAATATTGATACTACAGGAAGTATCAAAAAGAATCATCCGATTTGGCACCTCTATATTTCTGAAACTAATAAACATACACAATGAATTTTGTTTTTTGATGAACAGGAAACTCAAAAAGTTTTTTTTCCTACCTTTTCATTGGTGTTCAGTATGGCCCCCTTGAGATGCGCGGCATATATCAATGCGGTACCGTAATTACTCCCACGCTGCAGCGAGCATGTCTTGAGTTACAGCTTCCACAGCTGCTGCCATGCAATGTCTCAGTTTACTCATTGTTGTTGGTAACGGACGCACATAAACAGAGTCTTTCATAAATCCCCACAGGAAATAATCACATACAGTCAGGTCCGGTGACCTTGGAGGCCGGTAATGTAAGGCTGAATCTTTTGGTCCCGTGCGACCGATCTATCGTTCAGTAATTCTTTGATATAAAAATCCCCTCACTTCCAGATGCCAGTGTGGCGGTGCCCCATCCTGTTGGTAAATGAAGTCGTTCGAATCAGTTTCCAACTGTGGGAAAAGAATGTTCTCAAAGCATATCGAGATATGTGCTTCCTGTAACAGTGTTCTCGGCAAAGAAAAATGGACCATACACCTTTACCTGTGAAACTGCACAAAAAACATTAAATTTTAGAGAGTCCCTCTCATGTTGTACAACTTCATGTGTTTGTTCCGTACCCCATATTCTCACATTATGACGGTTCACCTTTCCATTTAAATGGAATGTTGCCTCGTAACAAAACACTAAGTGTGGAAGAAAACTGTCATCTTCCATCTTGCCGAGAACGCAATTACAGAACTCCACACTTTGTTATTTGTCATCCTCACTAACAGCTTGCAGTAGCTGAATTGTGTATGGTTTCATATGGAAACGTCGACGCAACACACGCCAGACGGACATCGGGGCCATATTGAGCTGACGAGCTCTACGGCGAACTGATTTCTGCGGATGCATTGTGGAACTATGGCGGATGCGCTCCACGTCTTTGTCAGACATTCAGGGACGGCCCGGCGATTTGCCTGTACACGGACAACCTGTTTCTGGGAATTGTTTATGCGATCGTCTAATGCTCTGTGCTGTAGGAGGATCCACACCATACTTACAAGGGGAGGCCGCCAATTGTGAAATTCAGATTCGATTCATACTGTGCATAATAAAAGCTCATGGCCAGAGGTGTAATATGGCAAAGCACCAAGATGCACTTCTCAGCCGTTGTCGAGAAAATCGACAGTTAAAAGAAACCGTTGCGGTGAGATACTCTCTACGATTATTAATTTTCCGCAGCGTCGTGGCGCAGCGGTAAACGCTCGGGTTCGTAATCCAGAGGTCACCGGATCGAATCTCGCGCTATGCAACTTTTTTTTTTGTTTTTTGTAATTCAAATGTATACACACACACACACACACATATATATATATATATATATATATATATATATATATATATATATATTCATCGTCCACGACCAATTGTCTTCTCCGATTTTTGCCGATATGTTACGATACGCGTGGTATGCATCAAACCTGACGAACGATAGAACAATTTTTCAGAATGTCAATCAGGTGTGTTTGCCAACAGATAATTTAAAAAACAATTGTTCTTGTAAAAACGCACCGTTTATCAGATATGCTCGATGTCGTGCTGTTTTCTGCTTTCCATGTTTCTGTGATAACTATCACTCTGGTTCGTGCGATACTCCAGCTACTTCTGGTCACTATTTGTTAATTATGTGCGATTGTATAACGAACTTTTTAATAATTTGTATCCACTTGAATACTATTTGTGATATTGTGTTTTATTTCAAGTTTTATTTTTCCACGACAATCGACTTTCAGCAACTTATTATATGCATAATTGTTGCAACTGATTGCCGGGAATTATATATATATATATATATATATATATATATATATATATATATATATTTGAATTACAAAAAAAACAAATAATTAAAAAAAAGTTGCATGTCGCGAGATTCGATCCGGCGACCTTCGGATTACGAACCAGAGCGCTTACTGCTGCGCCACGACGCTGTAGAAAATTATTAATCGCAGAGAGTATTTCACCGCAACGGTTTCTTTTAACTGTCGATTTTCTCGACAACGGCTGAGAAGTGCATCTTGGTGCTTTGCCACGTTACACCTCTGGCCATGAGCTTTTATTATGCGTAGTATGAATCGAATCTGAATTTCACAATTGGCGGCCTCCCCTCGTTAGTACGAAAGTCACGGTGAACAGTTATTACTGACCCGCACTTCGCAAAAGGTAGAACAAAAAACGCGACACCATTTTTACTAGCACTGAATGGGGCGCACACTGTTGCTACCTAGCGGGAACCATGTAAAACTCGAGAGTTTGTTCTTTACAACAATATATTCTTCACGCACATATCTCAAATAACATATTAGTTGTGTTTTTTTTAATTGGATGATTCTTTTTGACACACCCTGTATATCTAGAACTGTTTAAGGGGGGTAGGACGTCAAACGGGCCGACTTGGAGCAGGAGAGGCACCACAGGACATTTTATTTTCTAGTGTCTATACTTTTACAAATAAATTCATAAAACTTTGTCAGCATGACCAGGACGGATTCAGTATTCATACTCGTGGCAGCGGAAGTTCAAAAAAACGTAAGAAAATAATTTTTCTTACATGTGTAATTTCATCATTTTTTTTCACTTACTGTTGGTTGCATTTGTTGCTACAGATACTTTTTCTTCACAAGTAAGAGAGATTCTTTGATGAATTTTGCACAGCATACAAACCGTACTTACAGGTGTATGAAACTGTAGAATTTTCCAAATGTATCAAAAACTGTGGGTAAAAATTGAGATAATTAACTACAAAATTTGATATTTTTCTAAACATAAAGTTTAAAACGTAACAGCTCATTCATTTTTTATAAATTAAATAGATTCTAGAATTTCAAACACCTGTAAGTATGGTTTGTATGCTGTGCAAAATTCATCAAAAAAAAATGGTTCAAATGGCTCTGAGCACTATGGGACTCAACTGCTGAGGTCATTAGTCCCCTAGAACTTAGAATTAGTTAAACCTAACTAACCTAAGGACATCACAAACATCCATGCCCGAGGCAGGATTCGAACCTGCGACCGTAGCGGTCTTGCGGTTCCAGACTGCAGCGCCTTTAACCGCACGGCCACTTCGGCCGGCGCAAAATTCATCGAACAGTCTCTCTTACTTATGAAGAAAAGTGTACCTATTACAACAAAAGAAGGCAGTAGTAAGTGAAAAAATGATGAAATTTCACAAGTAAAAAAATTATTTTGTAATGTTACTTTGAACTTCCGCTGCTACGAGTGTGAATCCTGAATCTTTCCTCGTCATGCTGATAAAGTTTTATGAATTAACTTGTAAAAGTATAGACAGTCGAAATTAAAATGTCCTGTGGTGCCTCTCCTGCTCCAAGTCGGCCCATTTGACGTCCTACCTCCCTTAATGCGGCACTTAAATATAATATGCAGACACCTATATGAAGACTTCCATGAAACTTATTTCCGAAACTTACCCTATCTTTCCAACAGCGAAGTCAGTTTAAGAGAGAGATTTAGGTCGGGCAAGGAAGTATGTTCGGAAACTGGAACAGGAGATTGAAGTGGTGGAATATTCTCATTAAGCAAATCAAGCAAGTTCTAGCAAAATGAGATTTACAGTACGTGTACGAGTTGCTAATTGTGGTGAAATTCGCTGGACTGCAATGAAGTTGCCTCGAACGACTAACAGTTAAACAGCAACAGCGTAACGTATTTCATACGTGCAAGGCGATCCTAACCTGGGAGGTGTGTCTTTGGTGCCAGAGTGACTAATTATCCCCCTTAATTGCAGCGTACATCTTTCTGGCGTTTATCGTAAGGCCTTAATGCGCCCTTTTCTATAGTACAACGTAAGTTTTAAGGTTGACGGCCACTACTTCAGGGTAACCTGCCGTGTATCCAGAGCCAGGTGCTTTCTTCTGCTGGCTGCACCGTTACCGCATAACAGGTCGCTAAGGAGCTCATACCCGCAGGTGGGACGAGCTGCAGTATCGACGCCTAATTGACCACCCGTTCAGCGCGGCGTCTACTGCAGCTTTCCACCCACTTATGCTAGAAAGAACGAGGAAATTGGCAACTAGGTGGCGTGCATTATTCATAGTCAACCGTTGCAAGTGAGTTTCAGACTAATGCCTGATCGCTACCGTGACACGTACCAGCCGACGGACGTTGCATTTCTACAGCACGATTAAAATGCGTGCTGCTGTCTCCTTCCCAGTTCAGGTTTTTTCTTTCCTTTTTTTGTGTACTCTCGAATACAGTCAGTACCGGGTAACTGTAAAGAAGTATTTTCCTATGTGTTGGGCATTCACTGCGGGGATGGGATCAAATGTACCGATATCACACGTCCTGTCGCTCCAGCGTTCAACTGTCACACCGACGGCATCACGAGATCTGACGGCATCCCAGTCATGTGATATGCCGAACTTTTCAACACAGCAGTTACCACTGTCCTAACTCGACATTAGCGTATAACTTGTCTCTCTCATAAAACTTCTTTGCATTACGTGCATGAAAAACCAAAATTCGTAAAGAATTAATTCATCTATATCTACATCTACATTTATACTCCGCAAGCCACCCAACGGTGTGTGGCGGAGGGAACTTTACGTGGCACTGTCATTACCTCCCTTTCCTGTTCGAGTGGCGTATGGTTTGCGGGAAGAACGACTGCCGGAAAGCCTCCGTGCGCGCTCGAATCTCTCTAATTTTACATTCGTGATCTCCTCGGGAGGTATAAGTAGGGGGAACAATATATTCGATACCTCATCCAGAAACGCACCCTCTCGAAACCTGGACAACAAGCTACACCGCGATGCAGAGCCCCTCTCTTGCAGAGTCTGTCACCTGAGTTTGCTAAACATCTCCCTAAAGCTACCACGCTTACCAAATAACCCTGTGACGAAACGCGCCGCTCTTCTTTGGGTCTTCTCTATCTTCTCTGTCAACCTGACCTGGTACGGATCCCTCACTGATGAGCAATACTCAAGTATAGGTCGAACGAGTGTTTTGTAAGCCACCACCTCCTTTGTTGATGGACTACATTTTCTAAGGACTCTCCCAACGAATCTCAATCTGGCACCCGCCTTACCAACAATTAATTTCATATGATCACTCCACTTCAAATCGTTCCATACCCATACTCCCAGATATTGTACAGAAGTAACTGCTACCAGTGTTTGTTCCGCTATCACATAATCATACAATAAAGGATCCTTCTTTCTATGTATTCGCAATACATTACATTTGTCTATGTTAAGGGTCAGTTGCCTCTCCCTGCACCAAGTGCCTATCCGCTCCAGATCTTCCTGCATTCCGCTGCAATTTTCTAATGCTGCAACTTCTCTGTATACTACAGCATCATCCGCGAAAAGCCGCATGGCACTTCGGACACTATCTACTAGACCATTTATATATATTGTGAAAAGCAATGGTCTCATAACACTCCCCTGTGGCACGCCAGAGGTTACTTTAACGTCTGTAGACGTCTCTCCATTGAAAACAAAATGCTGTGTTCTGTTTGCTAAAAAACTCTTCAATCCAGCCACACAGATGGTCTGATATTCCGTAAGCTCTTACTTTGTTTATCAGGCAACAGTGCGAAACTGTATCGAACGCCTTCCGGAAGTCAAGGAAAATGGCATCTACCTGGGAGCCTGTATCTAATACTTTCTGGGTCTCATGAACAAATAAAGAGAGTTGGGTCTCACGCGATCGCTGTTTCAGTAATCCATATTGATTCCTACAGAGCAGATTCCGAGTTTCCAGAAATGACATGATACGTTGGCAAAAAACATGTTGTAAAATTCTACTACAGATCTATGTCAGAGATATAGGCCTATAGTTTTGCGCATCTGCACGACGACCCTTCTTGAAAACTGGAGGTACTGAATGTCTTGCACTACTTTATACTTTAACCTGCGTGCTGTGTCGTCCGAAGAAGACACAGCCAGGGCAAAAGCACCACAGGCGCAAAGATGCGAGGTGGTGGCAGTGCCGTAGAGACTCGCCACTTGGCGCGAGTTCCACCAGCGCCACGGGCGGCGCTGAAGATAAAGATACCGACTTCGCGTCGGCCAATTGCCGGCCGATTACAGTCCGCCAATGACCGGACGACAACGGACAGTAGCGTACTCGGAAGACAGAAGAGCAGCTCTCGCCCACTTCGTTATAGATCATCATACAGGACTGACTTAGACAGGGAACGTCGTTCAGTATACTCTCAGAAGTGAACAGACGTTGTTAATTGCATTTGCAATGTACTGTGAAGTTTACCTACGATTATTTACACATAGCCACTGAGAGCCCTTTTTGTGTTACGGGGATAATCCCAAAAGTAAGGTCTCCAATTTTTTTTACACGAGGACATAGACCTGTTTATTTCTACAATGGTTTACATCAGTTTACAGCTTGAACATTTAGCTATTTTTCGACATAATCACCATTTCTATCGGTGCATTTTTGTAGACGCTGTGGCAGTTTTTGTATGCCCATGTCATACCAGCTCGCCACCACGGTGTTCAGAAAGTTATGAACCTCTTCTTTCATCTCGTCGTCGGAGCTGAATCGCTGGGACCACAATTAAAGCTGACAGGTACAGTGAGACTCTGAAAAAAGTCAAACGGGCAATTAAGAACCGGAGAAGAGGAATGTTGAGCAAGGGCGTACACATTCTCCATGACAACGCTCGCCTACACACGGCTCGGCAAACCGTTGCTCTCCTGCAACAGTTTCAGTGGAACGTGATCACCCACCCACCCTATAGTCCTGACTTGGCGCCCAGTGACTATCACCTGTTCACTAGGTTAAAAGAACATTTGGCCGGAAAGCGAGACCTTACTTTTGGGATTATCCTCGTATATTGAATGCGGTGTTGCACACTTCACTCTTCGACATGTTAAAAAGATAAGTAAACCTTTTTAACCCATTTGTGTGACTGCTACTAATTTGTTGGAGTGTTGTAGAACCTTTGTTCTCCTGTCCTGTTACCTGACACTGGAGCATAGCTGTCTAATAGTGGCAGGGAGAAATCGTGTTAGCGGTGTTCTGCACCAGAAGCCGTTTCACGAACTCACAAACTCGGCCTGCCGTAACAACAGTGGCAACTCGTCCTACACAGCAGTAGCGACGACGCCTTTACAAAACTGGCGACGAGTGTTTAGAAACTTGTGATTTGATAATAGACAAAGACCCCGATTTTGAATACTGTGATCCATTACTCCTTTACGTAAAATATGGCCCGTACGTGAATGAACGCAGTCTGACTAACCTTATTTTAGCTTCATAATGGTAAAAATTTTCGGTAAGTGCGGCGGCGTAATTAAAGTGGAGTCTGACAGCACTTTTACCGATCGTACAGATGTAAGAATTACATCACATACATTGTGTTCCAGGAATGTTGTGCCAAACTTCGAAGGGTTGTGGAGGGTATCTTGAGGAACAAACAGAGGATAGGAAACCATGACCAGAAACGTCGTGTACGAAGCAACAGATCAAGACATTCGTAAGAGACTAGATCTATCTTTGTAGCAGCTAGACACTGGCGATCGTGGAAATCCCTCGCGATCAATGAATGACAGACAACTTGCGAGACGCTCCGCATAGGTCCCTCAGCGTAAAAAGACAAGTTTGTTTTTTAATGGTGGCGTAGTGGTAGGCGCCGACGCCTGAAACCTCGACACTCTGTAGCGTCGTCGGATAACGTTTCTGTACAGGGGTTCCTAACATCGACGTCTCCCTCACGATATTCTCAGCAACCTCTCAAAGCTTCTCGGAACGTTTCCGGGTCACCCTGCAGGTATAATTTGTGCGATGCAAATGTGTTTGCACCCTGTGTCCTTAGTAAGTGGAAAAGATCCAGCAGAAATTTATCTCTAAGTCTTCGCTTCCACAAGCAGGTGTCTCGAAGTTCAACGGCAACATGGAGAGCTAAAAATTTCATTTGAATAAAACCGTGAACACTGCAGAACACAGTTTATTTCCTTTCGGCTTCAAATATTCTTAAAATTAACGTAGTTCGTCTGTGATTACACTGGGACACAACAGGCTGCAGCCAGCCTCGCACTCAATTAAATTTATCAGTGTTTGTTGAGTCAGTGATATGGTGTACAGATTTTGTCCTCAAGAACGTAATGCATGCGTAATATACTGAAGCGACAGAAGTATTGCATAGCTCCTAATACCGTGTCGGACCTCCTTCTGCCCTGGATACTGCAGCAGCTTGACGTGGTTTGGACTCAGCAAGTAGCCGGCCGCTCTGGTCGAGCGGTTCTAGGCGCTTTAGTCCGGAACCACATGGCTGCTACGGTCGCAGGTTCGAATCCTGCCTCGGGCATGGATGTGTGTGATGTCCTTAGGTTAGTTAGGCTTAAGAAGGTCTAAGTCTAGGGGACTGATGACCTCAAATGTGAAGTGCCGTAGTGCTTAGAGCCATCTGAACCACTTGACTCGGCAAGTCGTTGGAAATTTCCTGCAGAAATATTGAGCCATGCTGCCTCTATAGCCGTCTATAATTCCGAAAATGTTGCCAGTACAGGATTCTGTGCACGAACTGACCTCGCGATTATGTCCCATGTTGGGCAACTTAGGAGGCCAAATCATTCACTTGGGTTGTCCAGAGCGTTCTTCAAACAAATCGCGAGCGATTGTGGCCTGCTGACATGGCGCAGTGTCAGCCATGAAACTTCCATCGTCGTTTGGGAACATGGAGGCCATGAATTGGTGCAAATGGTCTCCAGGTAGTTGACCTTAAGCTGGACTCAGTCCATTCCATGTAAACACAGCCCACACCATTATGGAACCACCACCAACTTGAACAATGCCTTGTTGATAGATTGGGTCCATGACTTCGTGGTGTGTGCGCCACACTCGATCCCTATCATCAGCTCTTACCAGTTGAAATCGGGACTCATCTGACCAACCGATGGTCTTCCAGTCGTTTAGGGTCCAACCGACTTTGTCAGAAGCACACGAGAGGCGCTACAGGCGATGTCGTGCTGTTAACAAAGGCACTCGCGTCGTTCGTCTGCTGCCATAGCCCATTAACGACAAGTTTCGCCCAACCTTCCTAACACGCAGTGTTGTATGTGTGTTAGAACTGGCAGCCGTATGCAAACGCCGTTGCTCTCGGTCGTACAGTGAAAGGCCGTAGTACTGAGTACAAATGACAGCTCCACCAACGCACTGCCATTGTGAACGCGGTGCTACCGCCATCTATATATGTGCATATCCCTATCCCGTGCCTTTTGTCACATTAATGTATACGGCTTGATTCTCACGGGACATGCTTGATGATTGCTGGGATTACCCACTCTTAATTTGAATATATCTTGCTGGACTGAATTCTGTGTAGGTAGAAAGCAGAACAGCAGATATGTGGCCGAGTGATGCCTTTATAAGACGGACCAGCAGAGGTCATATCAGTTCGGGAAACCGGTCGTCCCCAAGTCATTGTATATACGAGCGCCACACGCCGTTTTGCCACGATCCTTCAGGTGGATCGGCGGTTTCTCTGCTCGAGGGGATTAGGGCTTCCTCGAACGGATGGCGCGGTGCTGGCGTGGACCGCCAACCGCCTTCTGCATTTCTGACAGGCAACGATGTTTTCTTTAGAGCAGTGGTCGTCACATGTTTTCGCTGACGAGTCAATAATGAGATTGTGGGCGGTTCTTCGGGCCGTTATGGTACTAATCTTATGATTAACTGATAATCTGCATAAATCAGTGTGTTATGAGTGCTCAACAGACTACCAAGGTAAGGCAGCTCAAGTACTGATCGTTTAAAAACAGCACCATTTGGAACACTTCGTTTTGACTGTTCTCTTTTTCGCATTGCTAGCACATTCAGCTACACCAGAGTTGAGACACTATAATTGGCTGATGAAGTGCTGTTATGTGTGAACAGATGATTAATTGGTTAACACTTCTATTGGCTATCACGTAAACCTTGCAGTTACTTAGAATGGCGGCCATTTTTGTTTTATTTTTGTTATCGCCACTACACAACATTTCCAAGATGCTACTCCAGGCGGGTGTAAAAATGAATGAGAGCAATGGAAAATACGGGACGCGAAAACGAAGATTTGGCTCTGTCTGACTACCCCCTGAAGCAGATCTTTGGACCTCTCAATGGTGATATTATTTCCTCCTCCTTACTCTTTAACATATAAATTACAACATAAAACATAAATGAATGATTAAGGGACTTAATAACTAGAAAATGATAAATGTTGTTTCTGCTTATACATTTAATGTAGATTAAAACCCCTTTACATATCACAAATGCTTACATATCAATGTCCAATGGACATAAAGAGATAAAAATGAGTTTCCTTGCTAATATTACTGATCAATTGCCCAAATCTACTCTTTTTATGGCTACGCGATCTAATGTAAATAACGCGAGATGACTGATATCATCTAGGCACTAAATACTAGAAGACACTAGTTTCAAAGATGATCTACAGTGGTGTGCAACCTCACTAGAAATAAAGTTACGTGATCACAGCTATTTAGCTTTATAGCCCTAATAAGCCGAAGCGATTAGCAATATCGCCATATGTACTGCGTCCGGTGCATTGGAGTGATGGTTCTCGTACATGTCTGCGACGACGGAAGAATTCCAGCCACAAAATATACATATATAAAAACTCAACCAAACACTAGGGCGGCAGAAGGGGTCCTCTGACTAGTGTGATCTAATACTGTCTTCGCCTCCCTGTGTTCTACAGACGAGAAACGCGAACTCCCAGCCACAAGGACGGAGTTCAGATAACGTCTCAACGTATGGGCAGAAGAAGTGCTCTCAATCACTTAACGCTGTGTACTTAACGACGACTCCCTACCCGGAGGCGAAGTCCAGAATCGTGTAAGTTCACAACAGTACAGTGCCTAACCGTCCACTAACTATAAAATCTCCTGAGAGCAAAGACAGCAAGTCCGTCTGTACCAACAAATGCTGATACGGAGCGACTGTCAAACATGGGCGCTCAAAACGGGAAGACAGCTTTCTCCCCACTGCTCGGTTCCCCTGCCTCGTAATTGCAGAAGGCGAATTATATTCTCGAACCCACGGAATATTCTCCCTCTCTACAGATTCTTGCGAACGCCGACCAACCATATATTAGGCTTTTGTCGTCCAGCGCGGAAAAGTTTCCGAGGAAATGCCTACTCCCATTAATTAGGAATTCATACAATGGTATGATTCTCAGAGTAAAAATCCTCAGAAATAACCAGCCTGCGTGATGTCGAAGGTAACGCTTCCTCGGTCTTCCCTGTCGCGTCCAAGATCTTCAGAGCTTCCAAGGTATTTTACGGTTATCCTTCCGACCTTGCTACAATATCGGCCGGCCGCCGCACTATTGTACTATTGTACTTCAACGTTCAGGTGCTCAGACCGTCCACCTGTGCGGCTTTTTCCACCCAGGGCATAAGTTACGCCTGCCGTTTAGTTTCCACTGTCGTTCCAACCTCTGCTACTATAAGCAATCACTCGTTACGCCATTTTCATAATAAAGACAATCCATCACCTTTCATGCAATAAGCTTTAACAACTATTAATAAGGTGTACGCGACAATGTCAGTCTTCTATAAATATTCATATATACGATGTACAACCTGTCAAATGATACCTAATTCCGACTGTAAATCACGCAAAATATGTAGATGAGTCCTTGTAAGGTGCGAAATTACAGCCACCTTACACATTTAACAGTGATACTAATCTTATACGAAATCCTGAAACTACTTCTTCTGTAGTACATACGTAAACAGTTCCACGTTTCTTTGACACAGTACAGTTTTTTGTGTCAAACGCTTTCTAACAAGGCTTCTGGTATATGGCTATTTTTCGCTCTCTGGATTGATGTGTAGTGCCATTTCTTGCAGTGTTCCATGGTTCAGAAAATGAAGAAACATCAGAAAAGAAGGCAACGCTACAACCGACTTTTATGAAACCCAAACGAGAAGTATTCGAAGTTTGACACAATTCTTCCTGCACAAAGTCAGGATGACAGTCCGAATCGTCATCATGCCGACTGTCATTGTCAGCAAAATCTTGCTCCAGTTCACACAAAATATCGCCCTTCGTAAAAGAAAGTGAAGCCATGTGATTCATTTCTTTATATACTGAACGAACAGCTGCTGTCTTCAGCAACTTGGCTTCGTGGATCACACGGCTGTCTTAGAAACTACATGTCCCTCGCAACACAATGAAGCTCGATAGAGCGGGCTTTCAACAAAAGTATTCTCACCCCCAGGAAATTATGATGGTGGTTCAGCCACCCACAGAAAGCTTCAATCGAAAGGGCTATTGCTGGCTTGTCTTACAAGACGTAGGAAAAGTCTTTCACTTGTAAGTAGCCTGTTTATATGTTAGTATGTTGGCAGCGCGATAGGCTGCATTAATATCTCTCACAGCGCTGTGCGCCCTCTGTAAGAGACTCTGTGGCTGGTCGGACTCGCAGTTGGAGGTGAATAGCCAGTAGTGATGGAGGTTGGAATTTTACAGTTAGCAGTGATGGAGGTTAGGTTAGAGGTCTGAAGTGTTAGCGCGAGCGGACGGTCTGGACGTGTGTCCGTCATGCAAGTTTAATTTGATTGATGATTATATAACTTTTGGAACTGGATGTCATGGACGATTATATAATTTTTTCGAACTGGATGTCACAATATTAAGGTAAAATTTGCTAAATACATTGTTGGTTTTGGAACAAAATCTTTCCTTTGCGAACCACATGCCTATTAGTGGTTAAGGCCTACAGTAGTTAGAATTTTTTATTTAGCTGGCTGTATTGGTACTTGCTGTATCGCTGTAGTTTGTGTAATGGAGATTTTCTATGAGGTAAGTGACTTATGAAATGTATCAGATATTGTTAGGATTGTTTCTGATTATGGGCCGTTCTTTTGCGTTAATTATTTGCAGTCAGATTGCGTAACGCTTGTGTATTGTGGACAATAAATGTATATGACAAGTTTGAGTTGTATTTGTCAGGAACAATTCTGAAGGTCAAAAATGAAATGGTAAAGACAAGCAAAGAGGCAGTACTTCAGTTTCGCTCAGCAGTTTCAGAATTAGATTTAGATGTTTCACCTTCTCAGTTATTTCAGTACAAGTAAAAAACTAAATAAAGAAGTTTCACGCTCTGTCTGGCACACTAGTTTACTACACGAAATGTACACCCTAGTCTTCCCTCGAAAGATCGTAAAAACAGTGAAAAATTATCTCTCCGGTAGGAGTTTCGCACTTAATATCTATGGATACCTGTCGACAAGAGGAAGAATCAGTGCAGGCGTGCCCCAAAGTTCAATACTGGGACCTGTCATTTGCAATGAGTGCACTGCCGACATCCCAACGACGCAGCATGAACACACTGTAGAATACATGAACTACACTGCATTCTTCTCCTATTCGACAGAAAGGAACCTTGTTACAAAACGTCTGCAAATCACCATAAATAGGATAAAAATCTGGGCAAAGGAATGACACACCTCCCTCAACAGCGAGAAGACGCAAGCCATTCTGCTCACCGGACGTCAGGGCAAACGTTGACCACCACCACCCAGAAGACCCTACCAGCTACTGCAACTACAGGGACCAAAATCTCCCGTGGAGGAACTGTGCGAGGTACCCCGGTACCACATTTGACAAGAGCTTGAATTGGAACCGTGACATGGGACAGTTTGGCAGAAAAGCTCTCAGCAGGATGCAGGCCCTGTATCCAGACCTGAACTGCAACAGTTCCCTCGACTCCAGTACAGGTGCAGCGGTCTGCCGATGTGTGACTCGACCAAAACTGGAACATGCGTTCCCCGTATGGAGTTACGCAGCTAGATCAACGAAAGACCGCCTACAAAAAGGTCAAAACAGAGTCAGTTCTGTTTCCCCGGGACTGACCTGACCTCAGCTACTCCCTGTCCTAACGGCATCACTCAGCCACAAATCCGCTGTTCTGCTTTCTACCCACACGGGATTCGGTGCAGTAAGATGTAGTAAAATTAGGACTGGATAATAGCAGCGATCATCAGTCATGTCCCTTGAGAATCAAGCCATATACGCTTAGGTGACAAAAGTCAAAGAATAGCGACATGCCCATATACAGACGGTGGTAGTATCGCGTACACAATTTGTAAAACGGCACTGGATTGGTGGAGCTGTCATTTGTACTCAGGTGATTCACGTGAAAAGGTTTACGTCGTGATTATGGCAACCCGACGGGGGTTAACAGACTTTGAACGCGGAATTGTAATTGGAGCAAGACGCATGGAGCATTTCATTTTGGAAATCTCTAGGGAATTAAATATCCCGAGATCCATGATGTCAAGATTGTGCCGAGACTATCATATTTCCAGCATTACCTCGCACCACGGACGACACAGTGGCCGACGGCCTTCACTGAACGACCGAGAGCAGCGACGGTTGTGCAGGGTTGTCAGTGCTAACACGCAAGCAACACTGCGTGAAATAACCGTAGATGTCAATGTAGGACGTACGGCGAACATATCAGTTATGAAAGTGAAGGGGAATTTATTGTTAATGGACTGTGGCAGCAGACGAATGACGCTAGTGCCTTTACTAACAGCACGAAATCGCCTGCAGCGCCTCTCCCGGGCTCGTGACCATATCCGTTGGACTTTAGATGATTGGGAAACATTGGCCTGATCAGATGAATCCCGATTCCAGTTGGTAAGAGCTGACAGTAGGGTTCGAGTGTGGTGCAGACTTCACCAAGCCATGGACCCAAGTTTTCAAGGGATTGCGCAATTTGGTGGTGGCTCCATAATGGTGTGGGCCGTGTTTACATGGAATGGACTGGGTGCTCTGGTCCAACTGAACCGATCATTGACTGGAAATGGTTACGTTCGACTATTTGAAGACCATCTGCAGCCATTGACGGACTTCATGCTCTCAAACAAAGGTGGAATTCTTATGCATGACAATGCATCATGTCAGCAGGCCACTATTGTTAGCGATTATTTTGAAGAACATTCTGGATAAATGGAGTGAATAATTTGGCCACCCAGATCGCACGACAAGGCTCCCATCCACCTTTTATGCGACATAATTGAAAAGTCGGGTGCTGCACAAAATCCTGCACCGGCTACACTTTCGCATTTATGGACGGCTATAGATGCAGCATGGCTCAGTACTGCTGCAGGGGACTTCCAACGATTTGTTGAGGCCATGCCTCTTCGAGTTGCTGCACTACGCCGAACTAAATGATATTAGGGGGTATCCCTCGACTTTTGTCACTCCAGTGTACATGGGCTGTGAAAATTGGCAAAGCCTAGAATTACTCAGCCAGTAAATAAATAGCAGCTTTGGTGTTAAACAATCAAGAATGTGTTTCATTTTTTATTTCATGATCCTAGGTCAACGGAAAGTACCCTATACGTTTTGATGAATTAGTTTACGAGTGTGAAAATATGCCGGCCAGAATGGCCGAGCGGTTCTAGGCGCTTCAGTCCGGAACCGTGCTGCTGCTACGCTCGCAGATTCGAATCCTGCCTCGGGCATGGATGTGTGTGATGTCCTTAGGTTAGTTAGGTTTAAGTAGTTCTAAGTTCTAGGGGACTGATGACCTCAAAGTTAAGTCTCATAGTGCTCAGAGCCATTTGAACCATTTTTCCTTGGCACTTCCTCCCCCCCCCCCTCCACCCCTCCTCCCTCTGCCCTTCAAACCGATACACTTTATTTAACTTCCGACTAAATCTGTCTCCAGGTGAGCGCGTATTCATGGTTAATCACAACCAGACGTAAGCAAAAATTGCAGAATCCACATCCTGCGAGACCTCACTTAAGTGAAAATTAACCAATATGCAGAGCTCGGAGTAGACCATGCCGGTGTGGGCGTGGAGCGGCTCCAGCCTATATTTAAAAAAAATAAAGACTTTTAAGTAGGCTGTTTAAATTTTTATGATGGTAACGCCACGTAGCGCTCTGTATGAAAATCACTGACTGTGCTGTGTGCAGTCTGTGGCTGGTTGGCATTGTTGGAATATTCGCTACTGTAGTGTTGGGCAGTTGGATGGAACAGCGCGTAGCGTTGCGCAGTTGGAGGTGATCCGCCAGAAGTGGTGGATGTGGGAAGAGAGATGGTAGAGTTTTGAGAGCGGACAATCTGGACGTGTGTCCGTAAGAAAAACGAAATTTGTAAGACTGGATGTCATGAACTGATATATATACCGGGTGACCAAAAAGTCAGTATAAATTTGAAAACTTAATAAACCATGGAATAATGTAGATAGAGAGGTAAAAATTGACACACATGCTTGGAATGACGTGGGGTTTTATTAGAACCACAAAAAAAAAAACACCCCATATTGCTAGACGCGTGAAAGATCTCTTGCGCGCGTCGTTTGGTGATGATCGTGTGCTCAGCCGCCACTTTCGTCATGCTTGTCCTCCCAGGTCTCCAGACTTCAGTCCGTGCAATTATTGGCTTTGGGGTTACCTGAAGTCACAAGTGTATCGTGATCGACCGACATCTCTAGGGATGTTGAAAGACAGCATCCGACGCCAATGCCTCACCATAACTCCGGACGTGCTTTACAGTGCTGTTCACAACATTATTGCTCGACTACAGCTATTGTTGAGGAATGGTGGTGGACATATTGAGTATTTCCTGTAAAAAACATCATCTTTGCTTTGTCTTACTTTGTTATGCTAATTATTGCTATTCTGATCAGATGAAGCGCCATCTGTCGGACATTTTTTTAACTTTTGTATTTTTTTGGTTCTAATAAAACCCCATGTCATTCCAAGCATGTGTGTCAATTTGTACCTCTCTATCTACATTTTTCCGTGATTTATTCAGTTTTCAAATTTATACTGACTTTTTGATCACCCTGTATATTAAGACTTTTGAACACTATTAAGGTAACTACATTGTTTGTTCTCTATCAAAATCTTTCATTTGCTAACTATGCCTATCAGTAGTTAGTGCCTTCAGTAGTTAGAATCTTTTATTTAGCTGGCAGTATTGGCGCTCGCTGCATTGCAGTAGTTCGAGTAACGAAGATTTTTGTGAGGTAAGTGATTCATGAAAGGTATAGGTTATTGTTAGTCAAGGCCATTCTTTTGTAGGGATTATTGAGAGTCAGATTGCGTTGCGCTAAAAATATTGTTTGTCAGTTTAGTGATGATCAGAATAAGTAAAGAGAGAAATGTCTGAGTACGTTCAGTTTTGCTCAGCTGTTTGACAATCAAATAACGTAAGGAGTTTATCAGCACAGTCATTCATTAATTTTTCTAAGGGGATGTTTCAAAGTGATACTGAAGTTTAGAGCAGTTTGTGCCGAGACTGGAATGGTTTTTATACATATATTTTGTGTGTCAGTTTACTGTTGATGAGAGTAAGTAAAGAGAGAAATGTCTGAGTACGTTCAGTTTTGCCCAGCTGTTTGAAAAACAAATAACGTAAGAAATTACAGGCGTTGACATACGTCAACGGGGACAGATGAAAATGTGTGCCCCGACCGGAACTCGAACACGGGATCTTCTGCTTACATGGCAGACGCTCTATCCATCTTTTTTTTTAAGTCATTTTGTTCGTTTCATCTGCTCGGTGCGAACGTCGCAAGACACCCATTTCAGTTCGTTGTTGATCCATTAACTCAGTTTTTTTATTACAGAGGGCAGCTAACCGTCTGACCGAACACGCTGAGTTACCGTGCCGGCTAATCCATCTGAGCCACCGAGGACACAGAGGATAGCGCGACTGCAGGGATTTATCTCTGGCACGCCTCCCGCGAAACCCAAATTCTCAACGTATTGTCCCGCAGTAGAATCATAGTGCCCCCGCCCATTATACTCGTTACACGCGGCGCGTTGCCGATTCGCGTAAGAGTTCGGGAACTGCTTGTGCATTCGCACATAAGAAGAAGATGGTCAAGTGGCCGGTGAGCCTTAACTATATATATACTAAGAGGGTATCTGTTCTTTAGGACATGTCCGAAAGAACAGATATCATCTTAGTACATATAATAACGTAAGAGGTTTACCAGCACAGTAATTCATAATTTTTTCTATGGGGATGTTTGAGACTCTGTTCTAACTCGGTTGTACACGTGCCCGTAGGATAGTGTGACTGGGCGACTGTCGCGAAGTGAGGACCAGATTGCGTTCCACAAGCGCTGCCAGCGTCCCTTCGCTCGTCAGATTAACGAGTGCGGCTTTTTACAAATATGGCAGCGGTCGAGAGCCGGGAGTTTCTCCGGCCGGCGCGCCCTGTTTTAAAACGTCCAATTCGGAGTCGTTAGGCGGCGAGCGCGCCGTACAAATGGCCTGCCGTTACGCGCCCTGAGAGCGCTATTTGAGACTGTCAATTACCGCGGGCACCGCAGCGCAGCTGCGGGTAATCCCGGAATTATTCAGTCGGATCATTAGAGAGTGCATGCGGCCGGCAGCTGCCGAGTTGTCCAGGCCCGCGGCGACGCCGCCGCCGCTGCTGCGGGTGACGCTCTGTCGCGTTGCCACGGCGACCGGCTGCCCGGCAACACGTGTCTGCGCTACAGGGCGCTCGGCTAGAACGGACAGGTGCAGCTCCTGTTACGACCCGACTCGGGACTGGTCCACGAGAGCGGCGGGGCTTGGCGGTCCTCTGGTCTGGAATCTAGCGCAAGCTTAAACCGGAGGCTAAGACGATTCTATGACGATCTTGGATACGTATTTCGCGACCTCTGCTGTCGGGTTGTAATCTCCCCCCTCCTTCCTTCTTTCATCTATTGTCCACATCAAGCAACGCTCAGTCCAAGTAATGAATAAGCAAAGTCTTTTATGAAGATTTGGGCAACGGCCTTGCCGCAGTGGTCACACCAGTTCCCGCCGAAGTTAAGCGCTGTCGGCACTTGGATGAGTGACCCTCCAGGCCGCCATGCGCTGTTGCCATTTTTCGGAGTGTACTCAGCCTCGTGATGCCAATTGAGGAGCTACTCGACCGAATAGTAGCGGCTTCGGTCAAGAATACCATCATAACGACCGGGAGAGCGGTGTGCTGACCCCACGCTCCTCCTATCCGCATCCTCCATTGAGGATGACACGACGGTCGGTTGGTACCGGTAGGCAACTCGTGGCCGACGACGGAGTGCTTTTTTTATGAAGATTTGAGTGGAGCGAAACTTAAAATAAACTTTCAAGTTCACTTAGCTTGTCATGTTGAGATGGCTCCTGTTCTTCTTGTCTACGTGTCTGATTCTTGAAACTGAAAATCTAACATCAGGTCCTCACGTTGAAACGTCCCCTTAGAAAAATTGTGAATGACAGTGTTGGAAAACCTCTTACGTTATTTGATTTTCAAACAGCTGAGCAAAACTGTACTTACTCAGACATTTCTCTCTTTACTTATTCTGATCATCACTAAACTGACTGCCGGCCAGTGTGGCCGAGCGGTTTTAGGCGCTTCTGTCTGGAACCGCGCGACGGCTACGGTCGAAGGTTCGAATCCTGCCTCGGGCAAGGATATGTGTGATGTCCTTAGGTTAGTTAGGTTTAAGTAGTTCGACGTTCTAGGGGACTGATGACCTCAGATGTTAAGTCCCATAGTGCTCAGAGCCATTTGAACTAAACTGACTCACAATACTTTTTTTAGCGCAACGCAATCTGACTTTCAATAATCCCTACAAAAGAATGGCCCTGACTAACAATAATCTGTACCTTTCATGAATCACTTACCTCACAAAAATCTTCGTTACACGACCTACCGCAATACAGCGAGCGCCAATACTGCCAACTAAATAAAAGATCCTAACTACTGAAGGCACTAACTACTGATAGGCATAGTTAGCAAAAAAAAAAAGGGTTCAAATGGCTCTGAGCACTATGGGACTTAACATCTTAGGTCATCAGTCCCCTAGAACTTAGAACTACTTAAACCTAACTAACCTAAGGACATCACACACATCCATGCCTGAGGCAGGCTTCGAACCTGCGAACGTAGCAGTCCCGCGGTTCCGGACTGCAGCGCCTAGAACCGCACGGCCACCGCTGCCGGCGCATAGTTAGCCAATGGATGATTTTGATAGAGAACAAACAATGTATTTACCTTAATAGTGTTCAAAAGTCATCATATACTCTACTGGATATTAAAATTGCTACACCAAGAAGAAATGCAGATGTTAAATGAGTATTTATTGGACAAATATATTACACGAGAACTGACATGTGATTACATTTTCACGCAATTAGGGTGCATAGATCCTGAGAAATCAGTACCCAGAACAACCACCGCTGGCCGTAATAACGACCTTGATACGCCACCATTTACTAGACATTTTCAGTTGCTGAGAGATCTGGAGAATGTGCTGGCCAGGGCAGCAGTCGAACATTTTCTGTATCCAGAAAGGCCCGTTCAGGACCTGCCACACGCGGTCGCGCAATATCCTGCTGAAATGTAGGGTTTCGCAGGGATCCAATGAACGGTAGAGCCACGGGTCGTAACACATCTGAAATGTAACGTCCACTGTTCAACGTGCCGTTAATGCAAACAAGAGGTGACCGAGACGTGTAACCAATGGCACCCCGTACCATCACGCCTGGTGATACGCCAGTATGGCGATGACGAGCATACGCCTCCAATATGCGTTCACTGCCATGTCGCCAAACGCGGATCTGATCATCATGATGCTGTAAACAGAACCTGGATTCATCCGAAAAAATGACGTTTTGCCATTCGTGCACCCAGGTTCGTCGTTGAGTACACCATCGCAGGCGCTCCTGTCTGTGATGCAGCGTCAAGGGTAACCGCAGCAATTGTCTCTGAGCTGATAGTCCATGCTGCTGCAAACGTCGTCGAACTGTTTGTGCAGATGGTTGTTGTCTTGCAACCGTCCCCATCTGTTGAGTCAGGGATCGAGACGTGGTTCCACGATACGTTACAGCCATGTGGGCAAGATGCCTGTCATCTCGACTGCTAGTGATACGAGGCCTATGGGATCCAGCACGGCGTTCCGTATTACCCTCCTGAACCCACCGATTCCATATTCTGCTAACAGTCATTGAATCTCGATAACGCGAGCAGCAATGTCGCGATACGATAAACCGCAATCGCGATAGGTTACAATCCGACCTTTATCAAAGTCGGCAACGTGATGGTACGCATTTCTCCTCCTTACACGATGCATCACAACAAAATTTCACCAGGCAACGCCGGTCAACTGCTGTTTGTGTTTGAGAAATCGGTTGGAAACTGTCCTCATGTCAGGTGTCGCCACCGGCGCCAACCTTGTGTGAATGCTCTGAATAGCAAATCATTTGCATATCACAGCATATTCTTCCTGTCGGTTAAATTTCGCGTCTGTAGCACGTCATCTTCGTGGTGTAGCAATTTTAATGGCCAATAGTGTATGTATCTATCAATTCATGACATCCATCTTCACAAATTTCCTTTTTCTGGCGAACACACGTCCAGATCGTAAGCTTATAGCAACCTTTCAAAACTCTGGCATCTCTCTCTCCACATCCACCACTGCTGGCGGCTCACTTCCAACTGCCCAACGCTACGCGCTGTTCACATACAACTGCCCAACATTACAATAGCGAATATCCCAACAACGTCAACCAGCCACACACAGCACACAGAGCGCTACGTGGCGTTACCAACATAAAAACCTAAACAGCCTACTTACAAGTGTGGTTTGAACTAAATAAATTGGCAGACTGTTGTTGCACAACTTCTTACTTAAATATATTTTCCACTGATTTTCTCACATTTTAGTATGTCATACAGTATTATGATTTTTCACATTAACAAAGCCGAAATTACATTGATCGCACCAGTTATGCAAAAATACGTCTGATCACATCAGAGGCAAGCTTACGACTCTCACACTCTGCCTAAATGGCAATATTCCAAAGGGTTAACAATTTTTCTTACTAATGAATCCCTACTGGTTTTCGTTACATTATTAATTTCTATTATTATTTCATAAATGAATCCAGAAATAAACGTAGTATACAGTACAGGATTGCGGAATTAATAATAGAAATTTTCAGTGTGCAAATAATTCGTAATTTCAGATGTTTCTAAAAAATAATTTTAACTGTTCATTCAGAACTAGTACGTAACGATTATAACATCGAAACAAAAATATTTTATAAAGTAATTCAGTTTCATAAATTTTAGCTTGAAATATAATATACTATGTATAAAATTATATGAAAGTTTTCAGAAAAGCAACTTTGATAATATTGACCTGTCCCAAATTCGAAAAATAATATTGGTATCGACAACTACTGTTGAGGAAAAGTAATGCTAGAGTAGGATATCCAGTTACAGGGTGAAGAAATGTTGGACTTCCCTTAATAGGTCAGACGCGCACAATGCGCAGGAAACGGCTACCAGGGTAGCGGAGAACGTGTGGTATGCACGTGTGGGTTTTATAGGTTCGAGGAATCCCTTCACGGTTCCGATAATCGGAGAAAGGATGTGTAATATAGCATTTGTTAATTGCAAGAGCGTCCTTGGAAATGGCGTGGAACTGGTCTCCCTTATAAACGGAAACAATGCCCACATTGTGCTGGTGTGCGCCTTGGCCAGCATATCGGTCGGCACTAAGCAGGCGCTGAACTACGCGCGCCTATGACAATAGAAGCCCAAGACACGCCCCCATTCTACGCGCCGATAACGCCCCCTGGTCAGCGTACATAGAGGTCGCCGCCGCCGCCGATCGGGTTGTCTCTATCAATCTCCGTACCTCAGTACGTCGCTTCGGGACGCAGCTCGCATTGCACCTCAATACGTCACACTGTGCTCTAGTCTTCCACAGTGATTGTCGTTGCCTTGCACCTTTGCTAGCTGTGAGGAAACGTTAGTCATTGTATACAGGGTGGTCCATTGATCGTGACCGGGCCAAATAACTCACGAAATAAGCGTCAAACGAAACTTGTCTAGCTTGAAGGGGGAAACCAGATGGCGCTATGGCTGGACTGCTCGGTGGCGCTGCTATAGGTTAAACGGATATCAACTGCGTTTTTTAAAAATAGGACCCCCCATTTTTTATTACATATTACATATACGTAAAGAAATATGAATTTTTTATTTGGACCACTTTTTTTCGCTTTGTGAGTGATGTGAGTATAAGTGCGTGGTGTCACGTAACATTCCGCTAGTGCGGACGGTATTTACATCTTGATACATTACCCGTGTTAAAATGGACCGTTTACCAATTTCGGAAAAGGTCGATACCGTGTTGATGTATCGCTATTGTGATCAAAATGCCCAACGGGCGTGTGCTATGTATGCTGCTTGATATCCTGGACGACATCATCCAAGTTTCCGGACCGTTCGCCGGATAGTTACGTTATTTAAGGAAACAGGAGGTGTACAGCCAAATGTGAAACGTCAACCACGGCCAGCAACAAATGATGATGCCCAAGTAGGTGTTTTAGCTGCTGTCGCGGCTAATCCACACATCAGTAGCAGGCAAATTGTGCGAGAATCGGGAATCTCTTAAACGTCGGTGTTGAGAATGCTACATCTACATCGATTGCACTCGTACCATATTTCTATGCACCAGGATTTGCATGGCGACTGCTCTGAACGTCGTGTACAGTTCTTCCACTGGGCACAAGACAAATTATGGGACAATGACAGATTTTTTGCACGCGTTCTATTTAGCGACAAAGCGACATTCACCAACAGCGGTAACGTAAACTGGCATAATATGCACTATTGGGCAACGGAAAATCCACGATGGCTGCGACAAGTGGAACATCAGCGACCTTGGCGGGTTAATGTATGGTGCGGCATTATGAGAGGAAGGATAATTGGCCCCCATTTTATCTATGGCAATCTAAGTGGTGCAATGTATGCTGATTTCCAACCTAATGTTCTACCGATGTGACTATAAGATGTTTCACTGCATGACAGAGCGGCGATGTACTTCCAACATGACAGACGTCCGGCACAAAGCTCGCGTGCTGTTGAAGCGGTATTGAATAGCATATTTCATAACAGGTGGACTGGTCGTCTAAGCACCATACCATGACCCGCACGTTCACCGGATCTGACGTCCCCGGATGTCTTTCTGTGGGAAAAGTTGAAGGATATTTGCCATCGTGATCCACCGACAACTCCTGACAACATGTGTCAGCGCATTGTCAATGCATGTGCGAACATTACGGAAGGCGAACTATTCGTTGTTGAGAGGAATGCATTGACGTTGACTGACATCATTTTGAGCATTTGTTGCATTAATGTGGTATTTACAGGTAATCACGCTGTAACAGATTGCGTTCTCAGAAATTATAAGTTCGCAAAGGTACATATATCACATTGGAACAACCGAAATAAAATGTTCGAACGTACATATGTTCTGTATTTTAATTAAAAAAACCTACCTCTTACCAACTGTTCTAAAATTGTGAACCATATGTTTGTGACTGTTACAGCGCCATCTATCACAAAGCGAAGAAAGTAGTCCAACTAAAACATTCGTTTGACGTTTATTACGTGAGAGATTTGGCCCGGTCACTATCAATAGACCTTCCTGTATAGTTGTGGTATGGAGACGGACAAGATTCAAGCAAGAAACTTCCTGGCAGATTAAAACTGTGTGCCGGACCCAGACTCGAACTCGGGACCTTTGCCTTACGCGGGCAAGTGCTCTACCAACTGAGCTACCCAAGCACGACTCACGCCCCGTCCTCATAGCTTTACTTCTGCCAGTACCTCGTCTCCTACCTTCCAAACTTCACAGAAGCTCTCCTGCGAACCTTGCAGATCTAGCACTCCTGAAAGAAAGGATATTGCGGAGACATGGCTTAGCCGCAACCTGGGGGATGTTTCCAGAATGATATTTACACTCTGCAGCGGAGTGTGCGCTGATATGAAACTTCCTGGCAGATTAAAACTGTGTGCCGGACCGAGACTCGAACTCGGGACCTTTGCCGAAAGGCAAAGATCCCGAGGACGGGACGTGAGTCGTGCTTGGGTAGCTCAGTTGGTAGAGCACTTGCCCGTCAGGGACAGCTGTCCCACACAAGAAAGATATCAGTTTAATTAATTAGTCAATCGAGCTGACAGAGTTGGAGGGGAGCTGTTCGATTAACTCAGGCCTGATCTGAAGCAACTCCTGTTGAGCAACAGAATACCGAAAGTGGGCGGATCCCTGGGCGGAAGGCGAAAGTTGGTGCTGGTCGCAAGGCTGTACCCTTACGCCTCCGTAACAGGTTTGAGGTACTGCCCACTGCTGAAAGTACTTCTGAGACAGCGAGGGCGGCCTCACATGTTGCGGCATTGGCCGGTCTTCCTGAGAGGTCCGAACAGGCGCAGAGGGTGGGATTGCTTGTCACTGGGAGCTTCAATGATAGGCGGGTGGTGATAGGCGGGCGATGGAGCCCCTTAGGGATATGGCAGCTAAAGACGAGAAGAAAGCCAATGTGCACTCCATGTACATACCGAAGGGAGTCATCCAAGATGTGGAAAGGGTTCTCCCGGATGTCATGAAGAGTACAGGGTGCAGCTAACAGCAGGTGGTGGCTCATGTCGCACTAATGACGTGTGTCACTATGGATCGGAAGAGATTCTCTCTGGTTTCCGGCGGCTTTCTGATTTGGTGAAGACTGCCAGTCTTGCTAGCGAGATGAAGGCAGAGCTTACCATCTGCAGCATCGTCGACAGGACCGTTTGTGGACCTTTAGTACAGAGCCGAGTGGAGGGTCTGAATCAGACGCTCAGACGGTTCTGCGACCGTGTAGGCTGCAGATTCCTCGACTTGCGCCATAGGGAGGTGGGGTTTCGGCTTCCGCTAAATATTCAGGTGTCCACAACACACAGGAGGCGGCTACACGGGCAGCAGGGGCTGTGTGGCATGGACTGGGCGGATTTTTAGGTTAGACAGTCTCGGGAAAGGTCAAAAAGGGCTCCAGTCTCAAAGGGTACAGGGCAAAGGAACGTCAAGAATCGACCAAGCAACAGTCGGTATTGTAGTTGTAAAATGTCGTTGCTGTCTTGGAAAAGTACCAGAACTTCAAGCGGTGATAGAAAGCACTGAAGCTGAATTCGTTATTGGGACAGAAAGCTGGCTAAAGCCGGAGATAAATTCTGCCGAAATTTTCACAGAGGTGCAAACCGTGTTCAGAAGGGATAGATTAAACAAAGTAGGTGGTGGTGTGTTTGTGTCTGTTGGTAGTAGTTTATCTTGTAGTGAAGTTGAAATAGTTAGTTCCTGCGAATTACTATGGGTAGAGGCTATATTCAACATCCGTACCGAAATAATAATTGGCTCCTTCGACCGACCCCCTACTCAGATGATATAATAGCTGAATGGTTCAAAGAAAACTTGAATCTCATTACAAATAAGAATCCCACTCATACAGTTATAATTGATGGAGAATTCAATCTACCCTTGATTTGTTGGCAAAAATACATGTTTAAAGCCCGTGGTAGACAGAAAACATCTTCCGAAATTGTACTAAATGCTTTCTCTGAGAATTACTTTGAACAAAATGTTCATGAGCCCACACGAGTTGTAAATGGTTGCGAAAACACACTTGAACTCTTAGCCACAAATAAACCTGATCTAATAGAGAGCGTCATGACGGATACAGGGATTAGTGAACACAAGGTCATTGTAGCGAGGCTCAAAGCCATATCAACCAAAACCACTAAAAATAAAAGCAAAATATATCTATTTAAAACAGCGGATAGAAATTCGCTAGATGCCTTCCTAAGAGAGAGTCTCCATTCCTTTCAAGCTACTTATTTAAGTGTAGACCAGATATGCCTCAAATTCGGAGACGCAGTATCGACAGCAATAGATAGATTCATACCGCATAAGTAAATAAGAGACGGGACTGATACACCATGGTACACAAAACACGTCAGAACACTTGCAGAAGCAATGAAAAAAGCGTGCCAAATTCCGAAGAACTCAAAATCCCCAAGACTGGCTAAGTTTCACGGAAGCTCGAAATTTAGTGTGGACGTCAATGCGGGATGCTTTTAATAGTTTCCACAATGAAACATTTTCTCAAAATATGGTAAAAAACCCAAAGAGATTGTGGTCGTATGTAAAGTACACCAGTGGCAAAAAACAGTCAACAGCGTCACTGCGCGATAGCGGTGGAAATGTTACCGATGATGGTGCCACTAAAGCGGAGTTACTGAACACAGTTTTCCGTAATTCCTTCACGAAAGAAGATGAAGTAAATATTCCAAAATTCGAAACCAGAACAGCTGCTAGCATGAGTGACATAAAAGTAGATATCTTAGGTGTTGCGAAACAACTCAAATCACTTAAGAAAGGCAAGTCTTGTGGTCCAGGTGGTATACCAATCAGGTTCCTTTCAGAGTATGCAGACACATCAGCGCCTTTCTTAGCAATCATATACAACCGCTCTCTTGACGGAAGGTCTGTTCCTAAAAACTGGAAAATAGCACACATCACACCAATATTCTAGAAAGCAAATAGCAGTAACCCAGTGAATTACAGACCCATATCACTGACCACTATTTGCAATAGGATTTTGGAGCATATACTGTATTCGAACATTATTAATCACATTGAAGAATATGACTTATTGATATATAACCAATACGGCTTCAGAAAATATCGTCCTTGTGCAACACAGCTCATTCTTGTGCAACACAGGTAGCTCTTTATTCCCATGAAGTAATGAGTGCTGTCGACAGGGGATCTCAGATCGATTCCGTATTCCTAGATTTCCAGAAAGCTTTTGATACCGTTCCTCATAAGCGACTATTAATCAAATTGCGTGCATATGGAGTATCGTCTCAGTTGTGTGAATGGATTCGTGATTTCCTCTCAGAGAGGTCACAGTTCGCAGTGATAGACGGTAAACCATCGAGTAGAACAGAAGTGATATCTGGCGTTCCGCAAGGTAGTGTCATAGGCCCTCCGCTGTTCCTGATTTACATAAATGATCTAGGTGATAACCTGAGCAGTCCCCTTAGATTGTTTGCAGATGACGCTGCAAAATCCTCAGATGATAAATTCCAATTACAAAATGATCTAGAGAAAATTTCTGTATGGTGCGGAAAGTGGCAAATGGCACTAAACAAAGAAAAGTGCGAGGTCATCCAGTGGATACTAAGAGAAATCCGTTAAATTTTGGATATACGATAAATCGTAAAAATCTAAGGATTGTCAATTCGACTAAATACGTAGGAATTACAATTACGAGCTACATAAATTGGAAAGACCACATAGATAATATTGTGGGGAAGGCGAGACAAAGACTGTGCTTTGTTGGCAGAACACTTAGAAGATGCGACAAACACACTAAAGAGACAGCCTACATTACACTTGTCCGTCCTTTGCTGGAATAATGCTGCACGGTATGGGATCCTTACCAGGTAGGATTGACGGAAGACATCGAAAAAGAGTAAAGAACGGCAGCCCGTTTCATGTTATAGCACAACAGGGATGAGAGTGTCACTGATATGATACGCGAGTTGGGGTGGCAGTCACTGAAACAAAGGCGGTTTTCTTTGCGGCGAGATCTATTTACAAAATTTCTACGTAGAGAGAAATGATCATCATAGTAAAATAAGAGAAATCAGAGCTCGAATGGGAAGATTTAGGTGTTCCTTTTTCCCACTCGCCATTCGAGAGTGGAAGGGTAGAGAAGTAGTATGAAAATGGTTCGATGAACCCTCTGCCAGGCGCTTCAGTGTGAATTGCACAATAACCATGTCGATGTAGATATAGATGTTAAGGAGATCTATATCCTGCAATTTTTTCGATCTGTTTAGTTAATGTCAATTAATTTGATGTCGAAAGAGGTTACATGGAGCAGAACAATTGTTTAAGGGGGCGACAAAGAAACTGCACCCGAAACCTCCTTCAGAACCGCGCGACATTCAAAACAAGCGTTCGTATCGGCGTGGAGAGAGGGGGAGGGGAAAGGGGGAGGGGGTGGGGGTTTCCTAGAGTGGAAGGTGACAAAGAAAAGTGCGCACAGAACGGTTGCCACGTGCCGCTTGGGGTAAACCCATGTTGTCATCAGGTGTGTGGGAGGTAACTAATTAACTAATTTGATATCAAAGGTGCGCTCATGTCACCAGTCGCCCGTTTTTCCCCGTACGTAACTGTGGAATAAGAATTGTCTATTCATAGTTAATCCCTATTATTTGACTTATGTATGCCGTCGGTTGTTTTGTTTATAGAGATTTAATATTTGTTCTTAGGGCGTTTCTTGCTAAAGTATACAACTATTCTCTTTAGGGGGTTAATTTTAACCTTGTTGTTGCGACAATATTAAGCCAATAAATTATGTTGTGCTTGCAACCTTTTTGTTTTGGCTGTGCGACGCCGTCTTCTGGTCAGGAATGCTGTATCATCAGTTAATTATGCCAATTTGGTGTTAATTATGGTAGGTATGTCAGTAACATAAATTGTGTGTAAGATCGGAGCCATGGACGACAGATTTCCGCTCATAAGAGGTCGCTTTTAGGTTTAACACAGAAATAATTGTTTCTAACTTCCACTTTATTGAAAAGGAGTGGCTCATTGGATAACAACCAGCGTGTTACAGATCACAGGTAGGAGACAATGACAAGGTGCACACAGCTTCTGGGATCGGAGCAACCCGCATCCCTTTATTTACACAGAATTCAGAGCCGAATAAGATACTTATATGACTGTGGTGATGGGCGATCTGGAGCACATCGTGCTCCAGTGTCACAATTACAACATACAGTATAGCTATAGGACAAGCATCAGCGAAAACGTAATGGAAGAGGATACAGTAAAAGATGTAGATTTATAGAATCTAGTGGATAACAGAGCAAATAAAATATCAACTCCTGAGATGGTGAAATATTATCAAAAGCATGGCACATAAAATCTAGGAGATAAAACACTTGGTGGGGTAGCACATGTGGAAGTGTCATTGGGAGAGAATGCACAGAAATGTAGAAAACTGAAGAGGCTGAAGCCGGTAGTAGCAATAACGCGAGAACAAGAACAAAAGGAACCGTCGACATGTCCCATTTGTCTCATCCTCAGCAGTCACAGACACTGGCGCCTTTCGGAGATATAAGGAGACGATTCCCATGTGTTTCACTTACAGAGAGTGCAGAGCATGTGGTATCATTCAGAATGCAGACTCCTGTTTGATGACGATTGAAGGAAGACTATATAAAGAATCGGAGAAAGAACAGTGTAGTTGGTGCAGTTTAAACCTAATCGAAACAGGCGTAAGTTTTAACTTTGTCATAGTCTGAAAATATGTAGTCTGATTTTTCATTACATCGAAATAACTAGTCTGTTTAGTTATTGCTATGAATTATACTTTTAGAATAGAAGCGACCAGTATTTTGTGGACTTGAGTCTTTTCTAGTCACACAAAATCGTTGTCATTTTAGATCATCCATGTATTTCCACATGATATGTCTTACATTGCAATAAGGAAGGTAAGTGAAGCTCCAAGAACAATTACAATAGTTTGTGCTGGAATTATGTTGTCTTCAGGACTCCCAAGTCACACAAGGAAGGCTGGTATAGTGGCAACAATACAGATAGTTACATCAACTTGCTTTCTTTAATATGCGCATATGTTTCATCATAATTAGTTAGTACGTAGTGTTTCTCTATTTTCCAGCTTTTGAGTTAAAATTATTACATCTCCTCCTAAATCACTGAACTGATTTCAACCAGACTTGGTACATATATCCCTTACTGTCTGGCAACAATCCCTGTCGTGGTAAGAACCACCTAACTTTAAAGATTCAGGAGTCATGACGTCATAAATAATCAGATGTGTGAAAAACTCCAGCATCATGCACGACGTTTAAGTTTATTACTTCTGTACTACTAACATTATTCGCAATAAAATTAGCAGAAAGTATCCAAATAAGCCGTTAAATGCACCTTCAAACTTATATCGTGGTACCATAATTATTTCAGGAGATCTGACGTCATAAATATTTACATGCCTTAAAACTGCTCCATCATGCACGACGTTTAAATTTATTACTATTTTGCTATTAACTCTATTCACAACACATATCCAAATATGACACTGAATGTGCCTACACAAATACATCATTGTACGACACAGAGTTTAAGAGATGGCGTCGTAAACACGGAGGTGCGTGAAGTTTTGATACATTTATTCCTTACCACCAAGACGCTCCTACAGTGGAGTCAAACTTAAGGAAATTCCTGATAGCTGGCAGTGTTTTTGACAGCTTTCAACTTTAAAACGCAAATGGCTGTAGGCGAAAACAACAGGCGTCAATAGAGCTATGAAGAGACGTTCCATAGAGAAGTTTCCAAATCGCGTTGTCGACACGAAAGGCAGATATATTTAATATACATTTTTCGTTGTATGACTGTTTTATAATTACAAAGGTGTTTTCGTGAACACATGGAAATGAATTTTTTTTTCGATATCACACTAGAAACACGGATCATTTTCTGTTCCCGTTTTTAATTTAAAAAAACCGAGCGAGGCGGCGCAGTGGTTAGACACTGGACTCGCATTCGGGAGGACGACGGTTCAATCCCGCGTCCGGCCATCCTGATTTAGGTTTCCGTGATTTCCCTAAATCGCTCCAGGCAAATGCTGGGATGGTTCCTTTCAAAGGGCACGGCCGACTTCCTTCCCCGTCCTTCCCTAATCCGATGAGACCGATGACCTCGCTGTCTGGTCTCCATCCCCAAAACAACCAACCAACCAACTTAAAAAAAAAATGGAAAAATGAATACCCGGGTAGTGCCGCGTTTACCAGTTAGTGATATACAGGGTGAGCACAAAGTCTTGCCCTGATTATAAAAATTTATAACAGAATAACCGTTTGACATAATAAGTTACATAGGAATGTGTTACTAGTTGTGACCAATAGATGGCGCCAGTGCTCCACAACACCGACGCGGTCTGTTGGGTCACGTTAGTTGCTGGCAGGAGAAAGCGCAATGCGTGTTTTGGTTCCATGAAACGAAATCGCCGATCAGTGTTCAGCGTAAATTTCGGCCTTCTTATTGACGCAGCCCTCCTGACGTTAAATCAATAAGGCGATGGTATGCGAAGTTTAACGAAACAGGCAGCGTTGAAGATAGTCCTCGAAGTGGCAAGCCTCGTGTGAGTGATGCAACTGTTGATCGTGTTCGGCAATCGTTTCAACGGAGTCCGTCTAAATCAACTCGTCAAGCATCACGTGAACTTCAAATACCGCAAGCAAGAGAGGTGAAGATTATTCACGAAAGGCTCAGGTTGCATGCTTACAAAGTGCAAATCGTGCAGGCCTTGCAACCGAATGATTTGCTGACACGTTCTGAATTTGCAACTGAGATTCTGAACAGGATTGATGGCACTAACGATTACTTAAATCGCATATGCTCTACCGATGAATCCACATTTCACTCAGTGGAATGGTAAATAGGCATAATGTCCGTATATGGGGTTCAGAGTCTCCACATGTTACTGCACAGTTATAGCGAGACAGCGAAAAAGTGAATGTTTGGTGCAGCCTCATGCATAACAAAGTTTTTGGAGAGTTTTTCTTAAATTATTGTGTCAAACGGTTATTATGTAATAAATTGTTATAATCAGGGCAAGATTTTGCGCTCACATATATATACGAGGGTGAGTCAAATGAAAACCTTAAATTTGTAATAACAAATCGAAATTTCTCGCCGTTATGCTGTAAGTTGATAAGCGTGCTACAAACAGCGTGCAGAATGGCCTGTAGGTGACAGCATAATGCAGACGCACACATACCGTATAAAGATGGCCGCCCCACTTGTAACTTACACAAGGGAAGAACAGCGTTCTGTTATTCGGATTTTGAGTACTGAAGGTGTGAAACCTATTGAAATTCATCGACGAATGAAGGTTCAGTACGGTGGTGCATGTTTGTCACAGCAGCAAGTCTACGAATGGAGTAGGAAGTTCGCAAATGGTGTGACTTCAGTAGAAGATGCTCCTCGTCCAGGTCAGACACAAATAGTTGTGCCTGCACAGAACATTGCAGCAGTTGAAGGCATAGTGAAGGAAAACTGCCGAGTGACACTGAATGACATTGCAGCATGTTTACAGGTTAGTCATGGGTCAGCACACCACATTGTGCAAGATGGGTGCCACGGCAGCTGACTCCTGAAATGAGAGAACGACGTGTTGATGCTTGTGAAGAACTTCTTCGGCGCTTTGAAAGAGAAGGTGACGGCTTCCTTGCAAGAATCGTTACTGGGGACGAAACCTGGGTTCACTTCCACCAACCGTAAACGAAGAGAGCGAGCAAGGAACAGCGCCATTCCACATCACCGAAACCAAAGAAGTTTCGAACAGAACCATCAGCAGGTAAGGTTATGCTGACTCACTTTTGGGACGCAAAAGGCGTCATTTTGGAGCATTACATGTCTAGAGGGAACACGTCACCAGTGCATCATACACAGACCTCGTAAAAAGTCATCTGCGGCCTGGAATCAAATCAAAGCGATGTGGATTGCTGTAAGCAGGTGTCCTTTTGCAACATGACAATGTAAGGCCCCACACTGCCCTACAACATTTGCAACAACCACAGACCTGCATTTTGAATGTCCTCCTCATCCACCATATTCACCAGACGTGATTTCCGTATGTTTGGACCACTCAAAGACGCAATGGGAGGAAAGAAGTTCCGTTCTGATGAAGAAGTACGCCACGCGGTGCATGAGAGGTTGCGCGGACTACCAAAATAATTTTTTTCTAAAAGAATTTGTGCGCTTTGTAAGCGCTGGAGGACTTGCATTGAGCGTGGGGAAGATTGTGTTGAAAAGTGGTACAGCTTTGTACCAATTCTGCACAGTAAATAATATTTTAAAAAATATTTAAGATTTTCATTTGACTCACTCTTGTGTATGACGAGTTTGTATTGAATGTTTGGTAGTGTAGAAGTAGAAGTAGTCGATCTGGATACATATCTATCGGTAGGGCAACTCGATAGTAACGCCCAAGTATAATAAATAAAAATAAAAAAAAGCTCTGTACGTTAAAAAGAAGTTCAGTAGGGTGTTAAAAGTTCTGTTTAAAAAATCGAGGTCAAAAAAAATTGTCGACAAACATAAACGTATGTTTCCTCTGCTGGTCCCAACGGTTCTGGGACATTGATTCGCACAGTGCAAACAGGCTCTCTACGACATTCCACAAGTAGTCAGCTGAACTGAGGACTGGATACAGTGCTACATGCGGCTGCATTCAATTGCCGGAAACCTCACCGTACCGGGTTTCCACGAATCGCAAGGCTGTTGGCCAAACAGATGGATCCCATACACCATCAACGCTAACCGTGCATACACACGTAATGTTTACCGACTACGGAGTTCTCAAAAGTCGTCATCGCTATTTTCCAGGCAGAGTACCCGGCTGCTGCAGTTTCTTAGAGTTGTAAGATGCTGCGGGCTGCTCCTGACTGCAAGCGGGAACGAAATAACAGGGCGCACGCGTCGACTCGGTCATTTGCGAATCAGAATTGCCAACAAATTGCGGATTATGCTCTCTGATTACTGGCTGCGGATCTGAACAATGGCAAGGACAGAGAAGTTGGCGTGCTATCGTGACGCTGAGGTGAGACAAATTCTCTTCTCATTTCTTTACCCGCTGTCTTTTATCCTGTTTTGTATACAAGTGGCACTCAGTTTAACTCTCGTTCCCTTAATATCACGTCTCACCGACTATAAATAGATTACAGCCATAATTGTTGTCTGAAATAAGGGCCATAAACTCAGGGGGCGACATATATGAGAGCTAATAAGCAGCTAGCACTTCGTTTGCAGAGAACTAACTGATCACGAATGTCTGTTTCAAATGCGAGAAATAAGAAGTTCGTGGAGAAACTCTTATCTTCCTTTTTCTTTGGTCTAGTGAATTTTTACTCTTTCTCATCCTTGCTTACAGTCAAGAAAAACAATTTTAGTGCCACAAAAACTCGGACATGTTTCACAGCAGAAGAGCTGTAACCCGTCGATCCAAAGAGACGATTTCAGATATTACGAACTAACTACCAGTTTCTTCAACGACCTTACTTGCTCAGCACAATGTAACCCCACTTCCCATTGGTCTCCAGGGTGCACTGCTTTTCGTAATACGATACCGGGAACCCTGTTAAATACAATATGCACTCTATAGACAATGACGAACTGTTTGTGAAGATCCTGTTCGGAGGTCAGTTTGGTCAAAAGGTGTGACGACAACAGACCTCTTGCTGTGGTGCCATGTTGAAGGCACAGTGAAAGACTCCAGTGGACACTGACATTTCTGTGTTTGTTGCCAACTTTGTTTGCCAAACTGCTGGGAAGATGGAGATTGTGCGATAGTCCACGACACAGCGTCATACTGAGCATGACGGTGCGTTATGTAATGACTGGTTTAAAGAAACAGTCCTGGACCGTTACGGAACATATTATAGAAAGTTACTACAATTGATTTTGTGATTTTTTTAAATTACTCATGTACATTGTTTAGAAAATTTTTTTGCAGGTCTGTTTGTTCTTGAACGTACGATGTAACAATATCAGATCAGTTCGCAGCTCGTAGTCCATCAGTTATTGTATCTGCCCCTAGATCTTTGGGTCTTTGGTTCGATACGCGGCCGGATAGGCGATTTTGCACTCGGAGGCTAGATCTTTCTGTTGTCCTAAACATTTCGTCTCATTATCACCGACGGGCAAGTCGCCGAAGGAGCGTCGAATAGAAACACTTGCAGTAGACGGCCGAACCATCCCAGGTGGGGTCTTTCTGCCAATAATACCAGACGATTATTTCATTTTTGGAGTGTCGAAACGCAACCATGAGCTGCTAAATTTACTTTCCATATAAACAGGCACCTGTTTGGGTACAAAATAATATACACTGTAGGATCACATCTAATGCTTCAGGATCGATTTCCTGTGGATTTAAAACCATGAGCTCCTCCTTGTAAACCAGTCTGCAAAAGTCACTATTTATTTAATATTTGACGTAACACAGAGCGAAGAAAAGAAAAGCAAAACAGAAAAAGAAACGAGGATAGTTATTGTTCATATAACTTTCTGTTTGCTGAACATTACATCTGAGTGGTCATGTTTTCATCTCCAGTTTTTTTATTGAGTTTATACGTTTTCAGGTATGATGTACTAATAAAACTACAGCTGATTAATATCTTAATTATTACAAATATGCTTCATGAGAGTTCTTCACAGAAACTGTTAAGTGTAACTGTATTTGTTGGTTCATTTAATTCTTTTCGTCACTGACATGCACGGGGAAGCGCTGTCCTTGTAACCTGCAGACTGTACAATATTTTATTTCCAAGAGAGAGACTTTCCTATTATTTTCTTCTTCTCATTAGTTACTGATCCAGAAAATAACGAACACTCTATAGGCCTGTGGGCTTTCTCATCGTATTTCCTTGATGAAACGTTCTCGGGATATTAGCTGGGCCGTAGCCTCGTGTTGTCCCAACGCCACAACGAGATTACTACGAGTGATCTTCAGGCGAAGCCGCTGAACTGCAGATTCCTCTGCCGATGGCCTCACGGATGGGCTGATCGCGTGCCTCTGTAATGGAGTCCACGAGAAATATGGGCCCCGCAACGAACTTGTGACGTTATACTAGTCGGTTTCTCCGCCACACCTCGCGAATGCTCGGGTCCACGCAGAGCCAACAGGAAATCAATATGTAATTAAGAAGGTAAACACTAAACGTCTTCACTTTGTCATGTGCTATCGACAACTTGGTTGCATATAAACGCCCAGTCAAGAATTATTAAACTCATCTGAATTAGTACTCGCTACCTGCCAGAGGCGGTTACTGGCGCTCGCCAGACCTGCAGTGTCATGTGCTGTGACGTAAGCGCCGTGTTCTGCCTTTATCGTCGGTCTCGCTCTGAAAGAGATGTGTTTGTTGATGGTGGTGTGGAGAGGGGGGTGCAGCTGGGCGGAGAGGGCTTTGGGAGTTGATTCCTGGTCCTGAGTTTCTATTCCACCCACTGGCTCAGTCCCTTTTACCAGTCAGATCGTTCCTGACGTATTTTTACTAACACCACATCCCACGCAGATCTCCACACTGGAAACTACTGTCCTGGTTCACAAGATCGTCATGTACTTGTATTTACACTTCCTCTTTGGTGACCGTACGCAGAACCCACTGACCCAGCAGGAGTCGTTCATCAAAGAGGGATTATGAGTATGGTATACGGCGAACGTGTCAACGGTGACAACGGGGGCGGTGGCAGCGGGCTGATGATACAGGGAGCAGCAGGACTCGACTCACAGAACCCCCTTCACTCCACCAGTGTTCCTCGCCACCACTGGCTGTGCCATCTCTTCCGGAAGCATCCGAATGGCCCGTCCACTGGGCCCTCGACCAACGAGTCTACGGTCCAGCGACTACTGGACATCAAAAAATGGCTCTGAGCACTATGGGACTTAACATCTATGGTCATCAGTCCCCTAGATCTTAGAACTACTTAAACCTAACTAACCTAAGGACATCACACAACACCCAGCCATCACGAGGCAGAGAAAATCCCTGACCCCGCCGGGAATCGAACCCGGGAACCCGGGCGTGGGAAGCGAGAACGCTACCGCACGACCACGAGATGCGGGCATACTGGACATCAACTCGACACTTTTGCCTGAAGATAATTGGTAGTAAACGCATGGAAACGTTGCAACAACGGAACGCCGCGACTCTGTTGACAACCCGAGAAGATTTCGTCAGTAATAAGCAGCCCTATAGCTTCGGAACAGTCACGTCTTTACCATATGAAGAATACATGTTGTGATACGAAATGCACAGGATGTTTCTGAAATATTCATTCAGTTTGACGCGATTGTCTTCCACATGAATGAAGACAGAAACTTCAGATAAATTTAAACTTGCACATGAGACTAATGGTTATTAAGAATATCGGAATTTTACTGGAGTATATTTTTTACATTCATGCACAGACAATCTTGGAGTATGGAACTTCCTGGCAGATTAAAACTGTGTGCCGCACCGAGACTCGAACTCGGGACCTTTGCGTTCGCAGGCAAGTGCTCTACCATTGGAGCTACCTAAGCACGACTCACGCCGCGCCCTCACGGCTCTACTTCTGCCAGTATCTCGTGTCCTACATTCCAAACTTCACAGAAGATTTCCTGCGCACCTTGCAGAACGAGAGACAAAGGTCCCTAGTTCGAATCTCGGTCCGGCACAGATATTTAATCTGCCAGGAAGTTTCATATCAGCGCACACTCCGCTGCAGAGTGAAAATCTCATTCTGGAATCTTGGAGTACTTTTACGGTTACATTTAGGATCAAAGTTTTCATTTACCTTTCAGAAATGTTCAGTGTTGCCTCCGGCGAACACAGGACTAGTATGCATACGATAGTCAAACTCTTCTCATCTTTTGTGAGACTGCTTGTAATTACTTGGTTCAGCCGGCCAGGGTGGCCGAGCGGTTCTAGGCGCTACAGTCTGGAACTGCGCGACCGCTACGGTCGCAGGTTCCAATCCTGCCTTGGGCATGGATGTGTGTGATGTCCTTAGGTTAGTTAGGTTTAAGTAGTTCTAAGTTCTAGGGGACTGATGACCACAGCAGTTAAGGCCCATAGTGCTCAGAGCCATTTTACTTGGTTCACTTCTGCTGTGACGTCGCACTTTATCCAAAATTGTTGGAAAGTAAGGAACATGGACAGTCTTTCACAGGCTGTCAAAATAAGAATCATACAGTTTGAGATCAGGCCAATGGTGCAATGCGAGATTCGCTCAGCCCTTACGGCCATTCCACCATTGATGAAGCTCATTGTTAAGAAAATCACGCCGCACATTTGCAACTGAACTGCACCTGTAAAAAAGCAATACACACTTTTGCTGCTTATCTTGTCGCCATCTCGACGCACATTGTGCAATGAAAGAGCTAGCGATCAGCTAGGGAGGTCCCTCCCGGCGGTCAAATAAGCTGGCAACTTGCAACTGAAACTTTCTGGTACAAAGCTTAAGTTAAAATTCAGCCCACATTTTTATATTCATGTATGTAGGAGATTTAATCTTGTAAAGTTGGAGGCACCTTTCAGGGACAGCCTGTCGAACATTGATTCAGAGTAGACAGTTCGGTATAGAGTTAATTGTAGAATACATCTAACACAGAAATTAGCCTACGCGCCACCAAACAGTGAATTAACTATCAGCCTAAACTAGTTAAAACAGATTATTCCATCCTAATGCCCTAAAATACTAGAAAAATATAGCACCCATTTGAAAAATAAAATGTCATATAAGAGTCACTTACAAATGGCTAGTCCATGTTTACCTACACTTATAGTTGTTGCTTATCGTAACATACGCCATGCCTTAGTTTACAGGTTGTCGTTCTGTGGTAGACAGTGATGTTTGCCAACATATCTGACGATGTAGCTATAAAATAGTCGGTTTTTTTCCTCGGACAAGAGATATTTCGGTTGTCCGTTTTGTTATTGTATTGATAGCAGTCTCCCTGCAGTTACGGTCGTTTGTCCTTTTCTGCAGTGCATTGTGTGACATCTTCCATGAGCACTTGTGTTTTGCATCTTCATCTAATTCGCTGACAAGAAGAGCAGCAATACTACTATTCTTTCTTTAAGCTTAAACGTAGATTGATACACGTTAACAGAAACAGACGCTTTTGCAATTCAGTAGGAATAAAATTAATAATATTGAAAGCATGCTAACATTGTAGTGTATATTACAGAAATAAACAGATATCCACTGACGATGCACGTGTTGCAAACATATCTGGTAGACAAAGAGATGGAAAAATATTTCGTAGAGGGTGATTATAATTAAAGTTTCAAACCGCTGTAGAAATAACACCACTGGTCAGAATGACGCCAAATTGCAACGGAATATTATCGGAGATGGGGGAAAACGTATGGCAGAAGAGAAATAAAAAGTTACAAAATGTAGCGATAGATGGCGCTGTAAGCATCATAATTTAATAGTGGTCGACTACAAATGATAAATGAATCATGCAACAATGCCTAAGGTGTATGTTTGATGTAAAAAAAAAAAAACAGTACTACTCAGTGTGCATGGGTGTACAGGTGTGATACTGTTAGTTACGTAAGCCCCTGCACCACGACAAGGTCATACCACACCGGATTGGAAAAATTGGTTTTTAATCGTCCTGAGGCCAAAAACCGCAAAACAGCATCAATCACATCGGTTTTTAATTTTCCTGAGGCCAAATACCGTACAAAAAGCATCAATCAAAATCAAATCGGATTATTAATTTCCGTGTGACTGGTGCAAAACGTGTTCAATATACTGTCCACCGTTTTCTGCAACAAGTTGAAACTGAGAAACAGAATGTTCCACAACTTATCGAAGTGATTCCGGAGTCACGTTCAGAATATGTTGCGCAATACTTACCTTCAAAGCAGCTAAGTTTGCAATTGGAACACTGAACACAACATCTTCCAGATAGCCCCACAGACATAAGTCACATGGATTAAGATCGGGACAGCCAGGCTGTAGGCAAATGGCGGCTGATAATTCTAGCATTTCCGAAATGATGCTTCAGCAGCTGCTTATCTGCATTCACGATGTGCAGAGTTGCGCCATCTTGCATAAAAATGGTCCCATCCAGCCATAGACGCTGTTGGAGAGCTGCAATGACGCGGTTGCGCAAAAGAGACTCATAGTGCTTACCAGTTACGGTACAGGTAACAGGACCGGAAGCACCTGCTTTTCGAAGAAATATGGCCCTGTGATAAGTGATGCTGTAAACCTGCATCACAGAGTCACTGATCTTCCCTGCATGAAGTGATACTGGTTGATTTGTGTGTGGATTTCTCCGTTGTCCATATTCGACAATTCTGTGTATCGATATATCCTGTCAGATGGAAGAGGGCTTCGTCTGTCCACAAAATCTTACACGGCCAATCATTGTACACTTCCATGCGAGTAAGAAATTCTAAAGCAAAACCGCGCGGGATTAGCCGAGCGGTCTAAGGCGCTGCAGTCATGGGCTGTGCGGCTGGTGCCGGCGGAGGTTCGAGTCCTCCCTTGGGCATGAGTGTGTGTGTTTGTGCTTAGGATAATTTAGGTTAAGTAGTGTGTAAGCTTAGGGACTGATGACCTTAGCAGTTAAGTCCCATAAGATTTCACACACATTTGAACATTTTTTCTTAAAGCAAATGGCTCTCTTGCTGGCAGATCAACAGGATGCGACTCGTGCACGTGGGTAATTTTGAATGGATAGCAAAGAAGGATGTTTCGTCGGATTTTACGCACCGTGCTCAAGGGTATGTCCGATGTTCGATGCACGTTTGTACACCTCCTACATAGCTGTTTCCTCCGTATATCAGGTTGCATACCAAAAGAACCCGTCTTTTCGAATTTCCGAATCATTCTCTCCAAACCCATGTCAGTCATCGGACCAACGCCTTTTTTAAAACCCTTCAGTGACCGGAAGTTCTGCAGAGCGACGTGTGCACAGTCATCATTCTTGTAATACAGCTTTACAAGCAGAGCGCGATCCTGCATTGAGACAGGTATGGCGAGCGTCGCAGACGCGAAAGGAGGAAAAGTCTCTTTTTTTCCTCTATTGAGTTTCGATTCCGCCCGAAGGTAGCGGGCTGCCAGCAGCTTAGTACGCCGCTCTTCAGCCCACAGAATTTGTTTTAAAAAAGCAGGCGACTAAATCGGTGACTTAAATGGTAAAATGGCGGAAAATTGTGGAATTTAAAACAAAGGGTTGGTGGTGCTAATAAAATACACAGGAAGCAGACAGGTAAAATAATAGACAGACAATTAAAAACACGACGACAGTCTGGTTTCTGTTCGCAAGGGATATAAGAATCACATCCAGCGACAGCATGAATTCTTTTCACAACACTATGGAAAGACGCACAACACTGAACACGCACTTGAACACTGCACTAAATACACTCCTGGAAATTGAAATAAGAACACCGTGAATTCATTGTCCCAGGAAGGGGAAACTTTATTGACACATTCCTGGGGTCAGATACATCACATGATCACACTGACAGAACCACAGGCACATAGACACAGGCAACAGAGCATGCACAATGTCGGCACAAGTACAGTGTATATCCACCTTTCGCAGCAATGCAGGCTGCTATTCTCCCATGGAGACGATCGTAGAGATGTTGGATGTAGTCCTGTGGAACGGCTTGCCATGCCATTTCCACGTGGCGCCTCAGTTGGACCAGCGTTCGTGCTGGACGTGCAGACCGCGTGAGACGACGCTTCATCCAGTCCAAAACATGCTCAATGGGGAACAGATCCGGAGATCTTGCTGGCCAGGGTAGTTGACTTACACCTTCTAGAGCACGTTGGGTGGCACGGGATACATGCGGACGTGCATTGTCCTGTTGGAACAGCAAGTTCCCTTGCCGGTCTAGGAATGGTAGAACGATGGGTTCGATGACGGTTTGGATGTACCGTGCACTATTCAGTGTCCCCTCGACGATCACCAGTGGTGTACGGCCAGTGTAGGAGATCGCTCCCCACACCATGATGCCGGGTGTTGGCCCTGTGTGCCTCGGTCGTATGCAGTCCTGATTGTGGCGCTCACCTGCACGGCGCCAAACACGCATACGACCATCATTGGCACCAAGGCAGAAGCGACTCTCATCGCTGAAGACGACACGTCTCCATTCGTCCCTCCATTCACGCCTGTCGCGACACCACTGGAGGCGGGCTGCACGATGTTGGGGCGTGAGCGGAAGACGGCCTAACGGTGTGCGGGACCGTAGCCCAGCTTCATGGAGACGGTTGCGAATGGTCCTCGCCGATTCCCCAGGAGCAACAGTGTCCCTAATTTGCTGGGAAGTGGCGGTGCGGTCCCCTACGGCACTGCGTAGGATCCTACGGTCTTGGCGTGCATCCGTGCGTCGCTGCGGTCCGGTCCCAGGTCGACGGGCACGTGCACCTTCCGCCGATCACTGGCGACAACATCGATGTACTGTGGAAACCTCACGCCCCACGTGTTGAGCAATTCGGCGGTACGTCCACCCGGCCTCCCGCATGCCCACTATACGCCCTCGCTCAAAGTCCGTCAACTGCACATACGGTTCACGTCCACGCTGTCGCGGCATGCTACCAGTGTTAAAGACTGCGATGGAGCTCCGTATGCCACGGCAAACTGGCTGACACTGACGGCGGCGGTGCACAAATGCTGCGCAGCTAGCGCCATTCGACGGCCAACAGCGCGGTTCCTGGTGTGTCCGCTGTGCCGTGCGTGTGATCATTGCTTGTACAGCCCTCTCGCAGTGTCCGGAGCAAGTATGGTGGGTCTGACACACCGGTGTCAATGTGTTCTTTTTTCCATTTCCAGGAGTGTAGTTGGCACAAATATGACACAACACAGCCGAGGGCAGATGGGGGAACCTGGACAGATGATGGGAAAGAAAAGGGGGAAAGGAGAGGAGAGATGAAGTGGGAGGGGGGAGGCGGGGAAGGAGCTGACGGATGACAAGGACTCATAAAAGGGTGGGGGGGGCTGGGCAGACGCGAGAGGGAGTGGGGAAAGGCAGAGGAGGGGAATGCAAAAGGACTTGAGGTGGGGGGGGGGGGGAGAAAGGAGGCAGAGAGAGGGTAGGCAGGAAAAAACAGGATGGAGGGGGGAGGGAGCCTGGGGAAAGGACAGAGGAAAGGAGGGGGAGATGAGGATCAGAGTTGATAGGAGGGGTAAATGTAGGGAGAGAAGGCTTCATCTGGGAGGGTGAGTTGACGGAATCCACCTTGGGAAAGGAGATGAAGGGTGTAGAGATGGAGGATAGGGGGGGCACAATAGTGAAGGCGCAGCAGAGGGTGGTGGTTCAAGAGCAGAGGAGCAACAAGGCTGTGGGAGGTGTATAGTATGTGGATATGCTCGAGGAATAGGAGCAGATGGGGGAAAGGAATCAGGTTGTAGAGGATCCGCATGAGGGACGGGAGGCATATACGGAAGGCAAGGCAGAATGCATGGCGCTCGAGGATCTGGAGCGACTGGGGGGGGGGGGGTGGATATCCAGGTGGGACTGGCATAACAGAGGATGGGATGGATTAAAGATTTCTAGGTGTGGAGGATGGTAAAGGGGTTCAGCCCCATGTCCGCCCAGAGAGGATTTTGAGGAGCTGGAGGCAGTTGTGGGCTTTGGATTGGATAGAGCAGAGATGAGGGATCCTGGTGAGGTGGCTGTCAATAGTGAGGCCCAGGTAGGTGAGGGTGGGGGAGAGGCGGACAGGTCGGGCACAGATGATAAGGGAGAAATCCAGGAGCTGGAAGGAGTGAGTTGTACGACCTATGATGATTGCCTGGGTCTTGGAAGGATTGATTTTCAAGAGCCACTGGTTACACCATGTGGCAAAAGGTCAAGCTGATTCTCCAGAAGGCGTTGGGACAGTTGGAGGGTAGGAGTGAGGGCAAGGAATGTAATGACATCGGCATACTGCAGGACATGTACTGAAAGGGCGGGTTGGGGCATATCTGCCATGTACAGGAGGTAGAGAAGAGGGGAGAGGATAAAATCCTGGGGAACACCTGCAGAGGGGTAGATTGTGTGGGAATTGGCGTTATGGATGGTAACATAGGAGGGGCAGCAGGAGAGGAAGGAGGCAATCAGACAGACATAGTTGACAAGAAGGGCGTAGGTCTGGAGTTTAAACAGGAGACCGGGATGCCAGACATGGTCATAGGCCTTTTCGATGTTGAGGGAGACAAAAATGGCGGAGAGAAGGGAGTTAAGCTGGAGGGAGAGGAGTTAAGTGAGGTGTAAGAGTTGGTCATGAGGGAGAGGAGATGAGTGAGGCATAAGAGTTGGTCATCAGCAAAGAAGGAAGGTCAAAAGCCACATTGAGTGTTGGGGAGGAGGTAGTTTTGGTGGAGATGGTGATGGATGCACGGGGTAAGGATGGATTCCAAGAGCTTGCTGAACACCGAGGTGAGACATATAGGGCGATAGGAAGAGGCATCAGATGGAGGCTTGTTGGGTTTGGAGAACATCTGGATACGAGAGGTTTTCCACAGGTCAGGGTAGAAGCCTGTGGCAAAGATGACATTGTAGAGGGTGGCCAGGACTGCATGAAAGGAGGGAGGGCAGTGCTTGAGGTGGCAGTAGGTAACATGGTCATGACCGGGAGCTGTGTTCCCTGTATTGCAGAGTGTGAGGCTGATGTCTTGTGTAGTGATGGGAGTGTTAAGTTCAGATGGTGCTTTGTGGCCCAAGTACTGAAAGCTAGGAGCAAGGAGAGGAACAGAGGTATTCATATGGCCGATGACGTCAGGGAAGAGGGAAGAATCAAAGTGGGGAACATCGGGGATGGAAAAAACATCAGATAGGTGAAAAGCAAAATGATTGGCCTTAGTGAAGTTGTCAGGAAAGGGATGATCATCAAGGAGGAGAGGGTACTGGGGGGTGGGGCGGTTCCCAGTAAGGTGATGGAAAGCAGGCCAATACTCAGAACAGTTTATTGGGAGCATGGTGTTGAGTTGAAGTACATGTCTGGCGCCATGCATGGGGTTTCTTCGCAGTAAGCAGGTTGCGGATGTGTTGTTGTAATTGCCAGTTGTGGGTGAGTGTGTCCCGGTCACAATTGTGGAGGAAAGAGTGGTAGTGGTGGTGGGATTCATGAAGGAGAAGGACGGCCTGTGGGGGCAGGGCTGGGCGGTGAGGGTGTATGGCTTTGGTGAGGATATGGGTGGTGATGGCATCAGACAATGTCTGGTGCAGGAAGCCAGCTGTGCGGGAGATGTCATCAGGAGATTGGAGGGTAAGGTTGTGGTCTTCGATCTGGGTATGAAGGGAGTCCCAGTAGGCATCCCAGTTGGCATGGGAGTAATCATGGACAAGTTTAGGAGGGCTGTCAGTACGAGGAACGGGGCAGGGATGGCGACCATTACAGATAGTGAGGAGAACGGGAACATGGTCACTGCCAATAAAGTCAAAGACATCTGCAGTGATGTGCCTAAGGAGACTGGGAGAGGCAAGGATCATATCAGGAGTAGTGTTAGATTCGGGTTGGGTGTGCTGGGGGAGGGGAACCAGGTCTCTGTGGAGGGTGGTGATAAACCGATGCCACCGCTGGAGGTCGGTAGGAGCACGGCTGTGGATATTGAGGTCAGCAGCAATCACGTAGGTGGAAAAGGTGCGGTCAATGTGGGCCAGGAAATCCTACGGGATGTGGGTGCGAGGGCTGGCATAAATGGTGGCACAGGTGACAGTAAGGGTGGGCAAGAAGAGGCTGAGGGTGAGATGCTTGGCAGGATTGTTAAGGAGAGGTTGGGGCCAAACAGGGAGGTGCTTGAGGTGGCCTATAGCAACTTCATCACGCGCCAGAGGGTACGGGCTATCGGTGTGGTGAAGGGTGTAAGGAGCTGTGTATATGGAAATATGGGGTTGATGGAAGGTTTCATTTAGGATGAAGGCATCCATACAGTGCTGATGGAGGGTGGGGAGGAAGAGGAGTTTGTGGGTGGGCAGGGAGCGGATAGTGTGATACAGGATACTAAAGTGTTATCGAGCCATGAGAGGGGAGAGTTAGGCAAGGGTGGTGAGGGGGATGAAGGTGAAGTGGGCCTGGTCGTGGGAGTAGGTGGCATAGGTGGTAAAATGGAAGATGGAATGGGCAGTGAGGGTGATTTGGGAAAGGGTGTGGGAGTGCTGGAAGGGGTGGATGTTTTGGAGCAAAATGGTGATGAAACGAATGATGTCCTCTGCAGTAGGTGGAGGATGGGGTGAGTTGTTGGGGTGGATGGGGTCATCAATGGGACAGACAGGGACGGTGAGTTCAGGGGTGAATGGAGGAGGTTTCACTTTACACTTTGAGGAGTAGGTAGGATGGGGTTCATTACAGGTGTTGCAGGAGGGGGGAGAGGTGAAGTTGGGGCAGTGCGTTAAGAAGTGTGGAGCTTTGCAGTGGGGACAGGTAGGGGGGTTCTTGCAGGTGGAGGTAACATGGTCAATGTACTTGAGGCAGCGTTGGCAGCGACAGGATTGGACTGGGGAACAGGAGGGGTCCACATTGTGACAGCGATTGTATATGAGGGCTCTCTCAGTTAGGTGGTGGTCGATGGCATTAGATAAGTTGGCCCAGCATCATTAAAGATGCGACAGGCCCAGCGGATTTCGATGTTGGGCTGGGAGTTGAGTTCTGCCAACACCTCAGATTCTGTGACCACAGGGCTAAGCTTCATGATCACTGCAGTGAAGGTTGGCAGACGTTGGGGGCGTTGAGGCTGACAGGGAGGGGAAGGGGTGTGGTAGGGGTTGAGGGTGGCTTGTTGGCCAAATTGGATATGTGGGATTTGGGAGAGGAGATCGGTGTTGAAGGAAGTATTGGGGGATTTAATGAGCACCAAGTCTTTGCGAGGAATAAGAAGGGAGATAGGGGCATTGGGGAAGTATTTACGGATAGCCAGGGTGAGGGTATGGGCATCGAGAAATTGAGGATCAGGACTGGAGAGGATAAAGGTATGGGTGGCAGATGTGACAGGGGTGGGGGTCGGGGTCACGTCCATGGGGGTGGGTGGGTGAAAGGGATCAGGGGTTTTCTTTGTGGAGATTGCAGGGGAAGGGTTAGAATAAGGGCGTTTGGAAGGTTTTGTGGACAGGAGAGGGTGGAGAGGGGGCTGGGGGATGGGTTGCAGGGAGAGATTGTGGGGGGAAGTTCCCCCCTGAGGGGCGGATGACGCATAGGGAGGGGGCGTGGGTGGCACAGAGACTGTCGAGTGAAGAGCCGAAATCTGTGCTGGCTTAGAGCCTGTTGGAGGTGTTGCAGGGAGTGGCGGGAAGTCTGCAGATGGCGATGGGGCGATAGCGACAAGGGAGGGAGAGTTGGGGGTAGTTACAGCCGAAAACGGTGCAGGAGTGGGGTGGACAGGAAGGGAAGGAAGGACGTGATTGGGGGTGACGGATGAGCTCCATGTGATGGTGATTTGAGCAGCAGAGGGAGAGGTGAAAATGATAGAGGTGGTGGGGTGGGACATGGTGGCGGCGTGCGAGATGGGGGTGAAGATGGCGACGGTGGTGACGGTGATGGTGACAGCGACAGTGACAGTGACGGCGGTGGCGACGGCGGCGGCGGTGGCGACAAGAAGGGAGAAACGGCGGCAGCCGCGAAGGGCGGCGGCGGCGGTGAAGGAGCCGGCAGCGCCAGCGGGCGGCCGCCTATCCGGCAGACGATGAAAGCGGGCCAGTAAATTCTCTCCGGGCAGCGGCTGGACAATGTCGGCAAGAAGGTGGACCGAGCGTGGTGGCGCAGTGGTTAGACACTGGACTCGCATTCGGAAGGACGAAGGTTCAATCCCGCGTCCTGATTTAGGTTTTCCGTGATTTCCCTAAATCACTCCAGGCAAATGGCGGGATGGTTCCCTGAAAGGGCACGGCCGACTTCCTTCCCCATCCTTCCCTATTCCGATGAGACCGATGACCACGCTGTCTGGTCTCCTTCCCCAAAACCAACCAACCAAGAAGGTGGCGGCCAAAAATCCTCCGGCAGCGGCGGCGGACGGACGGACAGCTACAGCAGTGAGCACCGGGCGGCAACTCTGGCGGACGGATGGACGAACAGACAGACAGACAGAAACACCAACAGCAACAAAGCTTCGAAGACGGAGATTCCACCCTGAGGGTAGCCCAAGCTCTGCAATCTGTTGTTTTCGAAGGAGGGGATCCAACCCTCTAGATGGAGGAAAAGCCGTGTAGCTGGCGTATTTATACCATCTTCAATTGGTCGTGTGCAAGACAGGTGTTTTCATTTACATATTCTGACACATTCAGCGCCATCTATTGATCAACTTTCACACTATTTTTTTTCTTCTGCCAAATGTTTTCCCTCTTCTCCGATAATATTCCGTTACAGTTTGACGCCATTCAGACTAATAGTTTTATTTCTACAGCGTTTCGAAAGTTTAACTTTAATTATAATCACCCTGTATATGATAGACTGAAGAAAGAGGCGTGGAAGTAGGAAAAGATCCGTGTTTATGGGTGCCATCTGGAGGCTGCTGCACGGAACTGAGAGGCGGCAGGTGTATTGCAAGCGTCCTCTCGCGGTATTTGTTGTGTACCTCTTATTTGGTACGAAAAGTTTGCAAGAACACCAGAGAGTTTCGTCAGGTGCAACGGCTTATCACCTTAGAAATGTAAGTTTGCCAGTTTAGGTCTGAAGTTCGGAATGAAGCATGTCCTACCTATCAGTAAAAAAGCGCAAAACAGAAGTAGAGACGTGTATCGATCGTCTTCGGCAGCTGTCAGCAGTCAAAACGTGATCCATCCCCCATGTTCCCCATGATTATACACAGCAAGGAAAGAGAGGGCAGATCCGTCCTCAACTTGCAAACTCTGCTTGAACACGATGTTGCTACGCACATAGGCCATGATGCTACGAGTTATCTTAGAAGAGAGACTGAAGAAACGTAAACTCACATTTATAACAAATTCTCAAGGTACCATCGATAAAATAAACGCCATGAAACATTATCTATAACTTGAACATAAAGCAGAATGCAGTTATAACGGCCAAAAGACATGATAGGGAAACAGTGGGAAAGGAGTGAGTCGCTTCTCGCCGATGTTATTCAGTCTGTAAACCGGGAAGTTGTGAAGAAATCAAATAGAGTTTTGGATACGGAATTTAAATTCATGGAGAAGAAATAACAATGATAAGGTTCGCCAACGACGTAATTCTGTCATAGATGGCAAATGAAATGGTAAATGACTTTGAAACGTCCCCTTTTGAAAAATTATACATGACTGTGCTTAAACTGACACACAATATTTTTAGCGCAACGCAATCTGACTTTCAAAAATCCCTACAAAAGAATGGCCCTGACTAACATTAACCTATACCTTTCACAAATCACTTACCTCACAAAAATCTTCGTTAAGGGTGTCTCATTGTAGCTATACCATAAAAGTTACTATTAAAACATGTTTTACTTTCCAGAATAATAGAGAAAAACTGTGCAGATATAAAACAGATACACCGCAAAAGGAACAATGTAAATTGTGTCACACATTAGTAGCGTCGTGATAAAATCGTGTAGCTGTCACATAAACTAACCACTGTGTCATCTGGTATCTCACAGAAAGTACTTTAAATCCAGAATGTATTTTCAAGTAAACCAAAATGTTGCATTAAAATCTCATTAGCAGTACCAGTATATGTTCTAAGTATGTGAGCCTTATAGTCGTTATGTAATCGTGCAACTAACAAGCAAGAATGTACACACACAATAACACTGTGCCGTCTGTTCACAATAACAGTGCATTCGTAATTTCTGTTTAAATAAGTTCTCTTTTCTTGACTGGACATTTCACTTCAAACATTGTTGCATGTTAACAGATTCTAAGTCTGACAAAGAGTACTAGTAACGTGAAGTGAAAAATTTTATAGCAAAGACTAAATTAAAAAACAAATTATCTCTCAATAAACGGTTTTACATGTGAAATGTGGTGTAAACCTTTACTCTTCCTAGTACACAGAGTTTCAACTTGAACGCAATTATCATACGGTATACGTCGGTAAAGAATACTGGAATTTTTCTCAGTGTTAGCGTCTATGTTATTTTTCTCTGAGCCAGCCGGCGCACGTGGCTGCCTGCGGTGCGAGTCATTGTCCGTCTCTTTGTTGGCGCGCGTCGTTATTGGGATTCGGAGACCTAACTTCTACAAAAATTCACCTTGCCGAGAGGGCCCAGCTCTGTTTGAATCCCGCCAGTTCTGACACAATTCAGGTCTGTCGTTACGATTATATCGTCTGTCGTCATGTCGGTAATTTCTGAAATTAATTTCTTGTCGGTCACGTGGTGGAGAACTTCTCCCTGAGTCGTAACTGCGTGGAGGACCATTGTGTCTGAAGTTATTCTGTCTCTCTTGATAACAATTGTTTTGGTTCCCACATTGTCTGTTTCTATGGTTGTCTCTGTCACATTCATTACGATGGAAATGCGATCTTTCTCTGTAACTATTATTACTCTGCCAGTGGTTGTCATATGGGTGGTGTCTGTTTTGGTCACGATTTGCCTTGTAAGAATAGACTTGTCGTGTCCAGTTATCGTTTCTGTCGTCACGGAATTGTGACGGATGTGACGTGTAGTGATTGTTTTCCTGTTTTCGCATCCCGCGACTGTCTGTGTCAATTTCTAATTCTTGTAAGAGTCCCTGAAAACTTCAATGTCGTCTTTGCAACGCCCTGCCAAAATAATATTTCTTAAATGTTCGGGTAATTTGATTAAGCAAATGCGGATGAGTTCTGAAGGGCTGTATGGGTTTGACAGGTACTGATTCTTGTGCAACATGTCTTCCAAATATTTCACAAGACTGGAAAATTCAGATTGTTCGAAATGTTTCATCATTATGATGCTATGTTTTACTCGGTCTTGTGTAGTTTGAGACCAATATGCTGAGAGGAAGGCATGATACAATTCTCCTTCACTGTGACAATCGTGAATGACAGATCGCATTCTTACAGCTGGTTCATTCTCTAAATAGCCACACATAAATTCTAACCTGTGCTCCAATGACCAGTTGGGAGGAAAACAATGAGAGAATTGCTGGAGCCACGCTTGTGGATGAATGTCGTTGCCAGAATTCTTAAATGTTTTGAATTTACGCGTAGTAATAAACAGCTTATAGTCAAAATCATCGTATCGGCGAGTAGCATATCGGTCATTGTTACGTCGTGTCGGCGGTTCCATCTCAAAATTCAGTGCACCTTGCCAATTTCTTTCATAACTTCCGAAATTCCCTGTGTTATTATTTTGTGGCTTTTCCGTATTTCTAAGTCCCTCTTCCCGTGTTGGAGTGCGAGTGTCTTCTGAAATATGTAATTTTTGTATTACTTGTGCCAACTGATCTTGTACTTCCCGGATTTCTCTTTTGTGTTGCGTATTAATTTGATTCTGATTTTGTTTGAATTTCTTAATTTGTTCATACTCTTCTGTGTCAGTGATGGCTACAGGTCTTGTGTCATTCAGATCATCATCCACCTTTGTAGATAAGTTAGTGAACTGATCTGATAGTTCGGCTACTTTCTCCGATAGTGTACTTATATCCTCAGTGTGTTTTTCTAAACCAAGTTTCAGAGTATCTACTGTGTCCTTTAAATTTTCCTGAGTTTTTGCAAGTTGTGTAACCGAATCGGTAGATGCAACTGAGTCAATTTTAGCTTGCAAGGTGTCGTGATTTTCATGAACAATGGTTTGCAGTTCTTTTATGGCTGCTTCGTGATTCTGTAATGCATTTTCACGCCGCGAAAAAATAGGTTGAAAATGCTCACAAATTTGTGTTTTTACTTCATTACAGACTTTTTGACATTTCGATTCAATGTTATGAAACTCAGTAGTTAAATCTTCACGTGTTTGTTCAAGTGTGGTGTCTAACTTTTGAAGCTTTTGCTGTGTATGTCTCTGATTTTGTTCCATTTGTTGCATTAGCTGTAATAGCAATGCATTAGTGTCTGGAATCTGTTCCCCTACGCTTTTCGGCAGTGCATTTGCACCGGCAACATTCACATTTTGACAAGCGGAAAATGTGTCTTGACTTATTTGAGAAAACGATGAGGACGCAAAACCTGAATCTACAGTATTTGCAAAATTGTGTCCTGTCATTTCGGATTCCTGAGGCGAGCTGTTGCCGAGCGATCGATCGATAATGCTTCCCTGTTCACTAATTGTTTCACTGCCTACGCCATTGTTTGCCGCCCGCTCCATTTCCCTATGCACAAATACCAAATTACTATGTTGAACATTAGTTAATTCATTACATGGTGGCGCTAACACACTGCTTTCGTCTTCACTGTCATTTCTCAGTTTACTTTGGAGCCTAGTATTACGTTTTTCACACGCCATAATAGTACAATATTTCACACTATAACACAGAAAAGCACAATTTGAAGAGCAAAATAAGATAACACATTAACATAGCAATGGAAATAATGTCTACTTAATTGCAAGCGCAGCTGCGAAATACTTGGTGCAAATCTACATGCATGTTACAACCGTTTTACTGTACAACAATGAAAAACTACAACTACAAAGGAAATTCTCTCTATGATTACGCGCTAGCAATAAACAAAGGCTACGCTAATTACACAAACTACAAGAAAAAAATCAGAAGATTCCAGTGAGGGTCCAGTGAGGGTCGACATATGAAACGTCCCCTTTTGAACAATTATACATGACTGTCCTTAAACTGACACACAATATTTTTAGCGCAACGCAATCTGACTTTAAAAAATCCCTACAAAAGAATGGCCCTGACTAACATTAACCTATACCTTTCACAAATCACTTACCTCACAAAAATCTTCGTTACTCGAACTACTGCAATACAGCGAGCGCCACTACTGCCAGCTAAATAAAAGATTCAAACTACAGAAGGCACTAACTACTGATAGGCATAGTTAGCAAATGAAAGATTTTAATAGAGAACAAACAATGTATTTACCTTAATAGTCATAATATATATAGCAGTTCATGACATCCAGTCTTCCAAATTTCAAAACTCCGCCATTTCTCTCCCCACATCCACCACTGCTGGCGGCTCACCTCCAACTGCGCAACCCTACGCGCTGTTCACATCCAGCTGCCCAACACTACAATGGCAGACAACAATGCAAACTAGCCACAGACTGCACGCAGCACAGCCAGTGATTTTTCATACAGAGCGCTACGTGGCGTTACCAATAAGAAAACCTAAACAGCCTACTTACAAGTTGAACGAATTCGACAGTAGCTTGAAAAGAGGTTAGGAGATGAGCATTAACAAATGTAAAATAAAGGTAATGGAATGTACTTGAATTTAAGTGACACTGATAGAATGATGAGGAAAAGAAACACTAGAAATCATTTATAGAATATTTGGTCCGTACTTGGAGGAACATACATATATTTAAAATTAAAATACACAGTATTAATGTCCCCAACAATATTTTCGAGGAGTATTCCGAAAGTAAGGTCCGATCGGTAGTGAAATGGAAACTACAGGGAAAATCAAAAGTATTTTATTTGCAATAGTTAGCCTCACCTTCCAGCAACGTCTCTACATAGTCGCTGCCCCGTCAGAGACATTTGTCGTAGCATTGTACCAACTTTCCAGTACCCTTGCCATAGAAGGCAGCCGCCAGCACATTACGCCGATTCTCTGCGCTGATCTGCAGTTTGTTTTCTGTGTCAAAACGTTGACTTCATAAGCAGCTGTTCATGTCAGCAGAGATGAAAATCACTGTGTGGAGGGCAATCAAACACTTACCATCGAAAACACTGCAGGGGCATCCTCATTGCTCACGCAGAGTATGGCCGAGAGCTGTTATGAAGAAGGAAATGCATGACAGTTATGTTGTGTGGGCTGCATCAAATCGGGCGAAATCTCTTACAGGCAATCATACTTGGCGAGAGACACTGTTTTCTAGGCATCTTTATGTGCTCACTGTGCGCACAGAACTGAAAAGACAGACTTGACGCAGTCAATGGGCATGCTAGAGCCACTGTCCGACACACATATGCAAAGCTTTATCGGATTTTCATGTGGTTTCCATTCCGCGACCGATCGGACCCTACTTTCGGATTACGCCTTTTATTAGATGGGGTGTTCCGAAAACATTCGTTCAGATCAAAAGAGGAGGTACAGAACATCAAATCAAATGTATTTCAATAAGAAACGTATGAGCTCTGAAGTCAACTGGTAAAGTTAGGGTACACCTTGTTAGTGGTGCTGACGTAAGCTGTTGTGTTGGTGTAGCTGAATGGTAATGCATACTGGTATTCAATTACACACAGTTCGCACGTTAGGGCAGAAATGAATTCAGGAGGTACTCGATCTTGTGCTGTTGAACTGCGATTCGGTGTTAATGTGTGGGCTGGCACCGTCAGTGATAGGTTGACTGGACCATATATTACTCCATTCCGCCTCATTGGATGGATATGTTGCCAGAACAGCTGGAGGGTGTACCTCTCAATGTTAGACAAAGGGTGTACTTCCAGCTCGATGGAGTGCCAGCCCATTTCAGAATTTCTGTGAGGAATCATCTGAGAGCCACTTTCGAAAAGCGATAGGTCGGCCAATGTGGCCCTGTGGTCTGACCAATCAGGTCACCTGAGCTCAGTGTCTGGTTTCTTCCTCTGGGGCCATATGAAACTGCTGGTGTACGAAACCGTTGTGTAAACAGAAGAAGACCTCGTCGCTAGAATTGCCGTCGCTACAGATACCTTTGTGAACATCCCAGGAATCTTCCAACGGACACGACAGTCAATGATCCGACGATGTACTGCACGCATTAGTCCAATGGCCTCGCAGTCGGCAGTTCCTTTAAATGCCACTGCTTTAAACAGCATGCTAAACTGTATTCTGTATAATTCATCCCTAGCATCAGAAACTGCTGTCAGGGATCCTGTGTAACATAACTAATATTTCTTTTGATGTCCTCCACCTCCTGCATTAATGTGAAAGAATAGTTTCGGAACACGTTGTATACTTCGTTGTGAAATGGCTGTCGGGTTTTTACGCCAGCATTAGAAAATTTTAAGACTGAACAGACAGCCCACAGAAATAGGCGAACTGTAACTGTGCAAAGATTGTTATTTCCAAAGATGTAAGGTCATTATACGACTATGCCGCCGGCCGGGGTGACCGAGCGGTTCTAGGCGATACAGTCTGGAACCGCGCGACCGCTACGGTCGCAGGTTCGAATCCTGCCTCGGGCATGGATGTGTGTGAAATCCTTAGGTTAGTTAGGTTTAAGTAGTTCTAAGTTATAGGGGACTGATGACCTCAGAAGTTAAGTCCCATAGTGCTCAGAGCCATTTGAACCATTTTTTGAACGACTATGCCGCCGCAACGTGTAGAGTAAAGCTGAGCGTCGCTAGCTCCCGTGGAGCAGATGCTAGTTTAAATCCGATCAACAGTAAATATTTGTTATTTATACTCGAATTTAAACTCTGTACATTTGCTTGCCGAAAAATAATAATGAATTAAAGAGGGTCCGCATTTTTGCAAGAACACAATAATTGATCTGTTTTATACCCAACCATGTTTCATCACACTAGTGGCACCCTCAGTGTGTTCTATGAGATTTCGGGATTGCAGCCGGATCACGTTGACTTCTTGCCACCATATTTCGGCTGGCAGTCGTCCAGCCATCTTCAGGTGAGTGTCCGTCACTGGAGACTGCAAGTTCCTAGAGTCTACTTTATAGCAAAAAATTGGCGCGAAAACGCATGCGCATTGGCCTCCGTCACAGGAGCGTCCTCTATCGAAATCCGCGCCCTCTGGAGTTAATGTTCTATCTGTGGATTGCAGGCGCATGTGTAAAGGTGAATACTACATGTCCGCCCTCTGCCGGAATGCGCGCCCACGTCGCTAAAAACAGACGTCAGATGTCGCCAGACGTGTCATTGTGAATAAAATGTCTTCTCTCAGAGGAAATTAGAGAGATGACCGGGTCCCAGGCCTTGTCCAGTTGCAAAGCGCCATCACGATTTATACGATTTTGAGCTAGGCGTATCTCCACAGATTCTTTAATTACTGAATCCCAAAAAACTTTATTACCACAGGACACGCTATGGACTTTTCTGCCACGAGAATCTTGGCCCCAGCGAAAAAATTTTCGGATTCAGTAATTAATGAATCTGTGGAGATACGCCTAGCGCAAAATCTTATAAATCGTGATGGCGGTTTTCAACTGGACAAGGCCTGGGACCCGGTGATCTCTCTAATTTCCTCTGAGAGAAGACATTTTATTCATAATGACTCGTCTGGCGACATCTGACGTCTGTTTTTAGCGACGTGGGCGCGCATTCCGACAGAGGGCGGACATGTCGTATTCACCTTTAGACATGCGCCTGCACTCCACACATAGAACAGTACCTCCAGAGGGCGCGGATTTCGATAGAGGACGCTCCTGTGACGGAGGCCAATGCGCATGTGTTTTCGCGCCAGTTTTTTTGCTATAAAGTTGACTCCGGGAACTTGCAATCTTCGGTGATGCACACTCACCTGAAGACGGGTGGACAATTGCCAGCCGAAATATCGTGGCAAGAAGTCAACGTGATCCGGCTGTAATCCCGAAATCTCATCGAACATTCAGTTCGCCGGGAAAATTTCAAGAATCACACCCTCGGTGTGTTTCCTCTTTTACTGTTCCTTCTTTTTACATTATGAATGCCATGTGCCTGCCAGCAGAAATCAACCAAAGGTCTAAATTAATACTCCATGCTATGTTTGACTTGTCCTCAGCTGTACTTGTTAATTTGCCTTCCAAACATGTTTTGTTGTTGTTTTTATATTTAAACTGACTTTTTTGAGCGATTTATGGAAATAACAGGCAATTTGACTGTGGACGATCCTCCAGAATGCGGGTCGTGTGCTGCCCTTATCACTGCGCCACCACCCTCTGTGGGAGTGAACGAACAGCATCCTTACCCTTATTTTTTGTGCCCTGGCTGTAGCTACTGCGCGCCACGCGCCAGGCAGCAGGTAGAGGCTGCACCTCGCCGGCCGCCCGACCCTGGAGGTTCCCTCGTGGCCCTGACACGCCCCTAACACACTCTCGCCTGAGAGGGATTATGTCATTTATTTGATGTGGCTGCCGGTGATAACTGAATATTTGACTTTTAAATGCAGTATGGGTCGGCTCTCCCCTCTCCCAGAGAGAGAGAGAGAGAGATGATCGGTTCATCGACCTAGGGGAGGCAGCGGCAACGCATCCGCTTCCTGTCCGAATCTTCACGTTGGTGGCTCGGGCAACGGAGATAATGTCATGCACTGCCTCCAGACTGATACACCGGTTCCTACCTGCTCCTGAACGCCTCGTGTCTGCCCTCATAATTCAGTGAGTCCACACCTACCTATTAATGGATACCGACGCCGTTTCTACCAGGATTCCCTCTTCCGATGTGCTGATCGGACAGCAGGAGTGCCTATATGTCCTACCCGTCTGTTTGACGATGCAGCATTCCGCTTATAAACTTACATGTCAACATTTCAGTATTTCTAGCCACAAGTAAAGCGGAAACTAAGTAGTCATGTTACTTCACGGTTTCTCATGATAAGCAAAATATTTTACTTTACTTCGGCCATATACGAGGGGCCTTCAATACGTAATGCGACAATTTTTTTTTCTAAAAGCAGTTTGGTTTTATTCAAGATCCCAGTGACCATATTACTCCTCACTCTTTTGGATATAAAATGCAGTTTTTCAAAATAACCTCCGTTCAGTGCAACACCATTACGCCATCTTACTGGGACCTTATGGGACCACTGTACTGGACGACGTCGAAGCCAAGGTCTTGCTGCACTAATAACCTCCCAATCATCTACAAAAAATCGCATATTAGCATCGTAAGTCACAAGAAATTGCGCACAGATGGTATTTCGTTGCTCTTTACGGTCTTCTGTTAGAGGGCGAGGAACACAACAACACACATGCTGAGACGCCCTGCTAAGGCCGCACGACAGGACAGGTAGTTTAAGTTGTGGGAAAGGGGCCAAAATAAGCGGCTGTCAGTTACACTCGAATATACAACCTTTTATTTGATCAAACATTACAAAAGCCAAAAAAATAAAAAAAATAAAACACAGCTTTAGTTTTGGAACTCAGTTAGCGGCTGAATGCGCCGTACAATCTCATGCCTTAAGGGCAAGGCCACTTTAGTTTAAAAACGGCTGAAAGCCAATAACTAAACGCTCAACCAATATCAGAAATTTAAAAGGCAAAGCCTTATCTGAAAACAGTTCCTCAATTAGGGTGAAGGCCCCAAGAATCTGACACTTTAAGAGCAAACAACTAAAATATAAAAATCGGCTGAAGGCCCAACACTGAAGACTCAATACATTAATTTTAAAAATGCCAAAGGCTTTACGTAAAACAGTTCATAAATTAGGCTGAAGGCCCAAACCATCTATCACCTAAGAGCAGGACAACTTTAATTCAAACTGGCTGAAGGCACCAAAGAATCTGACACTTTAAGAGCAAAACAACTTAAATTAAAAAATCGGCTGAAGGCCCAACACTTAAGATTCAATACATTAATTTAAAAAGAAAATGGCTCTGAGCACTATGGGACTCAACTGCTGTGGTCATCAGTCCCCTAGAACGTAGAACTACTTAAACCTAACTAACCTAAGGACATCACACACATCCATGCCCGAGGCAGGATTCGAACCTGCGACCGTGACAGTCGCAAGGTTCCGGACTGCGCGCCCAGAACTGCGAGACCACCGCGGCCGGCATTAATTTTAAAAATGCCAAAGGCTTTACATAAAACAAATCTTAGATTAGGATGAAGGCCTAAACCGTCTGACGCCTTAAGGGGAGTAGGACGTCAAAAGGGCCGACTTGGAGCAGTAGAGGCATCACAGGACATTTTAATTTCCAGTGTCTATACTTTTACAAATAAAGTCATAAAACTTTGTCAGCATCACCAGGAAGGATTCAGGATTCGCACTCATTTCAGTGGAAGTTCGAAAACATAACAAAATAATTTTTTTTACATGTGAAATGTCATCATTTTTTCGCTTACTTATGGCTGCATTTGTTGCTATAGGTACACTTTTCTTCATAGGTTAGAAAGATTCTTCGATGAATTTTGCACAGCATGCATACCATACTTACAGGTGTATGAAGCTCTAGAGTTTATTTAATTTATGAAAAAACGAATGAGCTGTTATATTTTAAACTTCATGTTTAGAAAAAACACAAATTTTATAGTTAATTACCTCAATTTTTACCACAGTTTTTAATAGATTTGGAAAATTCTAGGGCTTTATACACCTTGAAGTATGGTTTGTACGCTGTGCAAAATTCATCGATGAATCTGTCTTACTTATGTAGAAAAGTGTATCTATAGCGACAAATGCTGCCGTTAATAAGTGAAAAAATGATGAAATTTCACATGTAAAGAAAATTATTTCTTTATGTTTTCGAAATTCCGCTGTTATGAGTTTAAATTCTGAAATGTTCCTGGTCCTGCTGACAAAGTTTTATGAATTTATTTGTAAAAGCATAAACAGTGGAACTTAAAATGTTCTGTGGTGCCTCTAGTGCTCCAAGTTGACCCGTTTGACGTCCTACCCCCCTTAAGGGCAAAACAACCTTAATCTAAAATTCGGCTAGAAACCGTACAAGTACAAACAACACGAACAAACAAGAAAAGGCAATACACCCGAGGGCGCTCAGAAGTTCCAAGGGTCGGCCTGGAATTCAAACACTAACGCTCGCGCAGGTGAGTCAGGCCCAACCATTGTCGATCCGACGACAACTCAACCAACAGACCGTCAACGGACCCACCGACAAGATAACCTCCTCTTCACCCGACCAGTACACAACAGGGATTTCAATGGAACAACATAGAAGGTATTGGCGCTCACAACCAATTATACATTGAGCTGTCAAACTACACACAGTGCTGGACAGCGACAACACAATGAGGAAAATACACTGCCTGAATGTACGTCAACAGCCACGGCAGGTAACCGGAACGTTAAGGGCCACAAGACGGAAGATACCGCTGGTGCATTTCAATTCAAATAACGAAGTACGGTTAAACTCCACCGGAGGGTGGCTAAATTTTACTAACTTGAAAATACACGTTGTTGTAGCGGGAATATCCCAAGAGGCGACAACGAACTCCAAACGACACAATGTGAACAGTCGTGACTTGCTGGTAGATTAAGTCAAAACTCAACTTTCATGTCCAGGATCGGTGAGCCACCAACCTTGTAGCAATGGGAACAGCACCACACATTTCAACACCACATAGAGGCCGCCAGCGGGCCTGGCCAAACTGCGCGCCGTGGAGATTTGCTTGCTGCTCCATGCCAACCAACCCACTGCCCAGGCCCGGAAATTGTGAAAGGACGAAAGGTACGTCTGCCGATGAGACGACCAACCGAACGACCACCCAACGGGCGTCCCGCTCCAATCTCTCTCTGTCAGACAGTTCACGTGTGTCGCCAGCGGTCGACGAGCACTGGCTGTCGCCGCCTCACCGGCGCTCCGTCCCTGACTTCACCGCTGCTGCGTCCCGACTGCACTGCTGGTCCATCTCCAACTGACTGCCACACACACGATGCCCCGGAAATAGGATCGGTCGCTCCAGAGATGGTACGACAGTGCACTTATCGATACCCGCTGCTGCTGTCGCTCACGGGCAAGTAAGGCAGGAAGTTAGTGACGGCAGTAAATGAAATAAGAAAATGAGGCTGCAGTACCGTAATAGAAGATAACAAACAATAAATGGGATAAATGCGAGCCGTGCATGGCTCACCAGGCTTTGAGTATCCCAATTGGTGGATGAGTGTGTCAGCACTGCCAAGAGAGACGTCCAGCTGAGCAGCGAGGTGTTTTATTGTGATCCGTCGATCACCTCGAATGAGAGTGTCCGCACGTTCCAACACTGCACGAGTCACAGCTGTGTGCGGCCGGATGGCGCGCGGGAGAACGGACAGGTTCACGCGACCTTGTTGCAGTGATGACAGGCGCCTCGCCCAAAGACCCACCGTGCTCTTATTCACTGCCAGGTCTCCGTAGACATCCAGCAAGCACCTATGATTGTCTGCGATGTTCTGGTTTACCACCAAAAGAAACATAATGACAACTCTAAGCTTGTAACGCATCTCCTCTAAAGGCGCCATTTTAAAGACTACGTATAGCGCTGCTATGTATCGGAACTTCACGAAACTATAGGGAGTGAAATGGGAATATTGCACGACGCCCCACAACGAATTCCGCATTTTTTTCCAACCGAAATTGGGCGAGAAATAAAATGTGTTGTATCAATTACTGAACACCCCTCATAGGTGAAAAGTATTGACTGGACAGTCATACAATAGAAATATCTACAATATGCTTGCATATGTGCTCTAAACATTTTAAAAATACACGATTAAAGTCCGGAAAGACGCTCTACAATTTGGAGAGTCTGCAGAAAAAATGCGTCAGACATGCATTTAAAACGACTGAGCCAACACGAAACAGGAATTACCTACGAACTGTATCAGAAATTTCAATAATGGGTAATGATTTAACTTTTCTAACGATTATTAGTTTTTACTATGGCACTGTAACGCAGATACTTTCCAGAGACGTTTAGAGCAAATAACGAAGTCTCTATACCCGTCCAGACGCGACCCCTGAGAAGGAGAAAGAGTAAAATAAAATTAAAGATTGGTTTCGAGCCACAGATTCGGACTGCTTATGCAGTTACAATTTCAGTGTGCAGAGACACGAGACTGTACACCCTTCAACTAAAAAGTCACCAATTTATTCTTCTCATTTACGCATTAAAATGAATTTTCTAGAGCCGACTCGAGTTACTGATAGCTTGCCTGAGCAGAGGACTATCGACTGGCGGCAGCGGAGCAATCTTCGTGATGACCAATCATTTAATTCTTAAAATACGCAAGACGGTGTAAGTCTACAGAAGGTGTAGTGTTCGTTAGTTCAAATTCAAGCCAAGGCTACGGTTGGCCGTGGAACACCAACCAGTCCAGCACCGCGCCCACGAACGCCAGCCTCTGCATGATCGGCCCAAACTGACCCTCGGCAGAATAGACTAAGTCACCACTGGAATATCCGCCCCTGGTGAAGTTGGCTGCAAGTGATCTTTTGCTCTCTGAGGAAGCACACGGCGTGGGAGGATCCGAGGTTACAGAACTGGTGACAGACGCACTCTCAGTCTCAGTTCGTGCGCTGTTCTTCGTACGCTTTTCTTCGTGACCAGCAGAAATGCGGTAGGTGCCGCCATATTCGCCGCACGTGTGTTTGTTTCTATCACCTTGGAAGCAGTCAGGTACTGTCACGTCTAGTTTTAGCCGTGGTGTTCACGCTCGTAGCAGTTCTATCCGTTATTTGGCCACAAATACGCGATTTGCAGTGCGAGGAACTAGCCTCAGGGGATCTACAATACTAGAGCGATAGTCTCTATCGTTCTGTCCCTGTCTGCGTGCATACTACACGTGTTCGCTCATGTCTCATTACCTTCGTTTGTGATTCGAATGATGGAGATTCATGTCATATTTACAGCAGGTCTAGGGACTGAACTAGTTACCATTATTTCTCTTGTGTTTCATATGTTTTCGTGTACTTTTGGCTAGACTCACCGCAAGAATGAGGATTGCTTGAGGAGTCCATATTCGTGGACCAGCAATTTCTCACCTTTTTCTGCAACAAGGCTGTCTAGCAATTCTAGAATTACAGTTTTACAGGACCTGTTTGACTGTCACCGCTGTGTAGTCTCCTTCTATCCCTTTCATTAATCAGTTAGTTTTAGCAGGAAATTGAAATCTCTCCTAGACGCGAAGGAGCCTGATGTGGCCACGGTCTCAGGAGAAAAGACCAGAAGGTAAGGCCGTTTAATCTGATGGTGGGAAAGACGGTAACAAGCAGAACGGATCGCTTTCACAGTCCATAAGAAGCAAATACCATCTGCAGTAGTTATGGACAACCGGTCTAAGTTTTATGCATTGTTGTCTTCTTATTTTAAGGCCTCTTTTTTCCGCAGTTAATACGAGGGTTGGAACATTAATAGAGGCAACTATTTATTTACAGCTCGTACAAAATAGGTACAAGTTTCAAAGTTTAACCGACCTTCAAAGTAGTCACCAGCATTGTGTATAACCCGTTGCCAGCAATGTGGAAGTCGTAGGATACTCTTAGCAGTGCCAGTTGTGTTGACAGTTCGAGCGGCGCGGTCTATACTCGGAAGTAACGCAACTAATTATTGAACTAGAACATTAACTTGCAAACCTCATACTGCAAGATCTGAAAACGTAATAAATCGCGGCCCATGGGTTTGACCTTTGCAGGGACAAATGTTTTTGTCGTCCGTTAGCCATTCTGACTAATAACCTGAAAATAAAGAGCTTGTGTGGTGGAAACGATAATTTATGACCTCGTTTCCGCCGCCATGTAACTCGAACAAGATTGGTGAAATTTCTTACGAAAGATAAATACAAGCGTGGCTAGCATGTGAACTGTAGTACTCAAATACTGAGGCAAGGTACACATGGTACAGCTTTGGACAAGAGAAAGGTCTGAGAAAATAATTCACGATGCTCTAATGTATGAAAAACCAAATATAACAGATGAGCAGATGTCATATACAAGTTAGCTGTTGTGGCTACGAACAAAGATCGAGTCAGAACATTTAACATCCCGTCCGAAAATTGTATCACTAAATTACGTAAAAATAACTACAAAGTGTTTGTAAATCTGGTCGGGTAACATACAGGGATGCAGCCGGGTGACGCATTTGACAACCGCCGATACTTCGACAGATGAGCGCTCTGTCATTTGCAAGGCACAAATGCAGCAAGGAGGCACTGTGTAAAGGAATTTAAGACCTCGGTTTGTAGAGCATATATGGTAAGATACACACACACACACACACACACACACACACACACACACACACACTGTATACACTACCATCACCACACATTAAAAGATAACCAAGGTCAGAAGTTATCGATGTTGTTGTTGTTGTTGTGCTCTTCAGTCCTGAGACTGGTTTGATGCAGCTCTCCATGACACTCAATCTTGTGCAGGCTGCTTCATCTCCCAGTACCTATTGCAACCCACATCCTTCTGAATCTGCTTAGTGTATTCATCTCTTGGTCTCCCTGTACGATTTTTACCCTCCACGCTGCCCTCCAATGCTAAATTTGTGATCCCTTGATGCCTCAGGACATGTCCTACCAACCGATCCCTTCTTCTAGTCAAGTTATGCCACAATCTTCTCTTCTCCCCAATCCTATTCAATGCCTCCTCATTAGTTACGTGATCTACCCACCTAACCTTCAACATTCTTCTGTAGCACCACATTTCGAAAGCTTCTATTCTCTTCTTGTCCAAACTATTTATTGTCTATGTTTCACTTCCATACATGGCTACACTCCATACAAATACTTTCAGAAACGACTTCCTGACCCTTAAATCTATACTCGATGTTAACAAATTTCTCTTCTTCAGAAACGCTTTCCTTGCCATTGCCAGCCTACATTTTATATCCTCTCTACTTCGACCGTCATCAGTTATTTTGCTCCCCAAATAGCAAAACTCCTTTACTACTTTGAGTGTCTCATTTCTTAATCTGATTCCCTCAGCATCACCCGACTTAATTCGACTACATTCCATTATCCTCGTTTTGCGTTTGTTGATGTTCATCTTATATCCTCCTTTCAAGACACTGTCCATTCCATTCAACTGCTCTTCCAAGTCCTTTGCTGTCTCTGACAGAATTACAATGTCATCGGCGAACCTCAAAGTTTTTATTTCTTCTCCCTGGATATTAATACCTACTCCGAATTTTTCTTTTGTTTCCTTCACTGCTTGCTCAATATACAGATTGAATAACATCGTGGAGAGGCTACAACCCTGTCTCACTCCCTTCCCAACCACTGCTTCCCTATCATGCCCCTCGACTCTTATAACTGCCATCTGGTTTCTGTACAAATTGCAAATAGGCTTTCGCTCCCTGTATTTTACCCCTGCCACCTTTACAATTTGAAAGAGAGTATTCCAGTCGACATTGTCAAAAGCTTTCTCTAAGTCTACAAATGCTAGAAACGTAGGTTTGCCTTTCCTTAATCTTTCTTCTAAGATAAGTCGTAAGGCCAGTACTGCCTCACGTGTTCCAACATTTCTACGGAATCGAAACTGATCTTCCCCGAGGTCGGCTTCTACCAGTCTTTCCATTCATCTGTAAATAATTCGTGTCAGTATTCTGCAACTGTGACTTATTAAACTGATAGTTCGGTAATTTTCACATCTGTCAACACCTGCTTTCTTTGGGATTGGAATTATTATATTCTTCTTGAAGTCTGAGGGTATTTCGCCTGTCTCGTACATCTTGCTCACCAGATGGTAGAGTTTTGTCAGGACTGGCTCTCCCAAGGCCGTCAGTAGTTCTAATGGAATGTTGTCTACTCCCGGGGCCTTGTTCCGACTCAGGTGTTTCAGTGCTCTGTCAAACGCTTCACGCAGTATCTTATCTCCCATTTCACCTTCATCTACATCTTCTTTCATTTCCATAATATTGTCCTCAAGTACATCGCCCTTGTATAGACCCTCTATATACTCCTTCCACCTTTCTGCTTTCCCCTCTTTGCTTAGAACTGGGTTTCCATCTGAGCTCTTGATATTCATACAAGTGGCTCTCTTTCCTCCAAAGGTCTCTTTAATTTTCCTGTAGGCAGCATCTATCTTACCCATAGTGAGATAAGCCTCCACATCTTTACATTTGTCCTCTAGCCATCCCTGCTTAGCCATTTTGCACTTCCTGTCGATCTCATTTTTGAGACGTTTGTATTCCTTTTTGCCTGCTTCATTTACTGCATTTTTATATTTTCTCCTTTCATCAATTAAATTCAATATTTCTTCTGTTACCCAAGGATTTCTACTAGCCCTCGTCTTTTTACCTACTTGATCCTCTGCTGCCTTCACTACTTCATCCCTCAGAGCTACCCATTCGTCTTATATTGTATTTCTTTCCCCCATTCCTGTCAATTGTTTCCTTATGCTCTCCCTGAAACTCTGTACAACCTCTGGTTCTTTCAGTTTAACCAGGTCCCATCTCCTTAAATTCCCACCTTTTTGCAATTTCTTCATTTTATCTAGAATTCATAACCAATAGATTGTGGTCAGAGTCCACATCTGCCCCTGGAAATGTCTTACAATTTAAAACCTGGTTCCTAAATCTCTGTCTTACCGTTATAGAGTCTATCGGATAGCTTCTAGTATCTCCAGGATTCTTCCATGTATACAACCTTCTTATCGATAGTGAATATTAATAACCACTATTGAGGTAGCACTAACTTTGTCCCTCTGTTTTCTGATGAGGGAAAGAACATGACTGCACGCAGAATCTACAACCTCATTGTTGCCAAATTGTGATCCGGGTCAATATCTGCTGTAGGGCTCATCCTACAGTCCACTATCTGATTTCCAAATCCCTGTCCGAACATGATGTAATCTATCTGGAATCTGCCTACCTCTCTGGGTCTTTTCCAAGGGTATCTCCTCGTCTTGTGATTTTTGAATAGGGTATTCACTATTCCTAGCTGAAATTAACTGCAAAACTCAATTCATTTTTCTTTTCTGTCATTCCTATTACCAAGCCCATGTTCTCCCTAAACTCTGTTTTCTGTTATTTCTCTTACTACTCCGTTCCAGTCACCTATGATTATTACATTACCGTCACCTTTTACGTACTGAATTACCCGTTCAAAATCCACGTACACTTTCTCTATCTATTCATCTTCTGCTTGTGACATTGATATGTGTACCTGAGATATTTTTGTTCACGTTGGTTTGCTGTCGATTCTGATGAGAACGACCCTGTCACTGAACTGGTGACAGTAACTCACTTTCTACCCTAGCTTCCTATTAATAACAAACAAAATTACCGTTATATCATTTCCTTCTTCTAATTACATAAACCTATATTCATCTATCAAGAAATATTTGTCTTCTTTCTATTTCATTTCATTGACCCGTACTATATTTCAGCTGAGCTTTTGCGTTTCCGTTTTCAGATTTCCTACTTGTCCTACCTCATTCGAACTTCTGACGTTCGCTACTACGACACGCAGAATATCATCTTATCATTGGTCATTCACTCTTTTTCTTGCCATCCTCTTGGCAGTCCTCTCGCAGTGACCGAGTGGGGGATTAATCCGAAGTCCTTTGGCACTACAGCTATCATTAGTATACTTTTTAATTACAGGCCACATGTCCTGTTGTTAATCCTTACGTGGCTTTCATGCAGTGGTTTCCTCTGCCTTATGCATCCGCATTCCACTGCTCATTGTTGAGTCTTCGGCCTTTTAGGTGCAGTTTTCTATCTCAAGGGCAAGAGAGTTTCCGGAAGTTTTCGGCCTGGGTCCCAGGACCTTTTGATTAATAGTCAAAGACACTACCCATAGACCACTTCTTTTACCATAGGTCAAGCATCCTTTTTTAACTTTTATTTATTAATTTTTTTTCCATGGGTCAAGCATTTAAATAAGAGACGTAATTTCCCTGTTTCAAAAGGACTACTAGAAGAGTGTTCCTTGACATCAGCTTTTGAAAATCTCCTTAGAGAAAGGCCCTTTGATGCACAGAATAACTTGCTGCGGAAAGGGAATCTCCATATTAGACAGAACTTTGTACACTCTCTTCCTCGCTGATAGTCATGGTTTCGCAGCAGGTTAAGTGTTGTTAACGCAGCAGGAAAGATATGAATGTTGTGGCCTGACAAGTAAATGACAGAAAACTAAATATTTAGCAGTAGGAGAAGATTGAGAGATTGTAATACCAAAGATTAAAGTATGTGATATTTGAGAGTAACGCTGTCACATAACAGCAGAAGCACAGCTGACATAAATAACGAAATAAGTCAAGGACATGAACGATAAGCACAAACTCAACTCTGATCTCGTGAACAGCAAACTGACGAAACGGACGGAGGAGCCCCTGAATAAACCGTCATTGAGAGTATTGCTGCATGTGATGCCAGACTCGAAGTCCCTGGCAGTGGAAATGACGTTGTGGCATTTAGAGGATGGACCATTCGGAGAATAATACGCAATAGCCTAAAAGTGATTACGGGAACTAGCACGACGACATTTGAGGCACAGAAATGAAACAGCTATATAGGTTCGATAACCAAAAAAATAATTAATGATGACAGACGGCCAAGAGGAACGTTGAAATGTGCTCTAAAACCGAAATGGTAGAGAGGACGCCTATCTAGAACAGTAAGGGAGGTGTCATCAAGGCGGCGGTGGCCAGAGGTCACCTCCCGGTAGAAGACAGAGTAGATGAAGTGGAGAGTTCGAAGCGGAAATCGAAGATTGCTGGAAATGAGATTCGAGACAGAATGATGAAACACGAAGAAACACTGTAATAAAGGTTTAATTTCATCCATATCTTATTGGTAATACTCTGAAGCTAAAAGAGAACACAGATAAATAAATCGACATTTAGTGTCCACAACAGTTAATGAGATGTAAGTCATAGATGTTGCCCTGATAGTAGACAATATCATTCGAAGACATTAAGCTAAATGACTTGAGTGCAGAAGATTTCATGTCATTCATAGCTTGAATTAGGCGAATAAACTTTTCCGTAAAGTAGGGCTGTTTAATTGACTAGTGATGGGACAGGCAGTTTATTATTGTAGGAGTATGTGACGATAAATTCACACCAAATGAAACACTCACGTCACTCTAAATAATGCCCAAGCAGTCGCATCAATACACAGTGTATTCCGTTCTGGGGGCAACGCAGGCGTATATTCTCGGCTGCAAACAATCGTGAAGGTGCCGAATCCCCATCCTGTGGTAGGCTGTCCCAAACAACTTGCACAATTTATTGCAATTCGGCAATGCTTGTTGCAGGCTCTGCAGAAAGAGTAAGTTCGCATTCCACCACATCCCATAAGTGTTCAATTGGCGAGAGATCTGGTGATCTCGCTGTTCAGGACAGTTGTCGTACAGCACGAAGCACGCTTTGCGCCGCAACACTCGTATGCAGACGTGCATTGTCCTCCTGGAAAATCACGTGTCGTTTCTGTCGAAGACATGGCAATAGTACTGGGCAACGACGTGTGTAGTGTAGCGGGTACTGGTTACTTTACTCTGCAGAAAGATCAAATGTGACCGCGAGTTGTAACGGATGGCCTCCTCAGATTCTGGAGCCTGGAGTGGACCTGTATGTCGTGGACGAATGCACTTGGGAATAGGACGCTCACCAAGTCTGCGCCGTACACGTTCAAATGGCTCTAAGCACTATGGGTCTTAACATCTGAGGTCATCAGTCCCCTAGACTTAGAACTACTTAAACCTAACTAACCTAAGGACATCACACACATCCATGCCCGAGGCAGGATTCGAACCTGCGATCGTAGCAGCCGCGTGGTTCCGGACTGAAGCATCTAGAACCTCTTGGCCACAACAGCCGGCTGCCGATCACGTGTACGTCCATCACTAACAGGGAGAAAGAACCTACTTTCATCACTGAAGACTACACTGCCATTACTCTCTCCAGTAGACTCCAGAGTAGCCGCGCTCGGCGGTATCGTGGTGTCAGCAGTAGCCTGGACAGCGGCACACATGAGCTTAGTCCTGCTGAAAGCGGGAGGTTCAAAATGGTCCCTGGTGAAACATCAGGTGGAATAAGTGCCTGCTTTCTTCCCTGGATGATGATCGGCAGCCCACTGCTGCTCTCACAATTTGTCGATCTTGATAAGCGTCGGTACTACGCAGACATCCAGAACCTGGTCTACGGGTGTGGGAATGTTCCACAGACCAATGCTGAAAGCAGCGACACATCACCGGTACATTGTACACAACATGAGCACCAACCCATCGATGCGTCCATTCAGCTTCCGCAGGTTCATAGTACGACCCTGTTCAGAAGTTGTTCCACAGGAGTACTTACATGTCGGTAGTGCACAGTTGTACCCTAGAATTAATGTTGCACACACCTTTTCATCTCCCAACTCAGCCCAATTATTGCCAGCAGTGTCGAAAAAAGGGTGGACAGAGAATCCTCCAGAGCGCCATCTGATCTTCGATGACCGTCACAAATGAATCACTAACACTGCACTCAGTATGATCATATTATTAGAGGTCTGTTCAAAAAATTCCGTAACATTCATAATACAGAGGGGCCGAGCGGATGTCTCTGCACGGTGTGAGGAATCGTTTGAAAGTGCTAGTGGCGCTAAGAAAACATGATTTTTCAGTGTATCGATTAGACAACTTTACAAAAGGTGGTACATGTTGGCCATAGTTGCCTCCTGCCCTCGTCATGGACAGACTCTTCGGTGTCGAACGCTGAGCCAGTCCTTGCGCCTGCGTCCTAGCGAGACGTTACTCTTGCACCGATATGGATGCTTAGCTCAGCCTGGTACAGCATGGATGGCTGCTGCCGGCCGAGGGAGTGTACTCGATCGCACTCCGTGCCTCTTCTTCCCTGTACCACCCCATCCCCGGTGCGGTGTCGGCGGCAGGCGTTGAACCCAGTACTGGCGGTCTGGTTGGCCCCGCACTCGGATGCGCTTAGGCGTACCAGGCAGTGGTCCGCCAGGAACCCTGGTTGCCGTCTTCCGTCCCACACTCAAAGAGTACAGCACCAGGTACTGCTGGTAGCTGATCAGCTCTCCCACCAGTAGTGGTTGGCGTGACACAGCTTGAAGTTAGTCAGTGGAGTTCAGCTCTGCTGAGTCTTGTCTCAGATCAACCAGCACAGTACCAGCCAGCAGTGGAGTGCAGCAGACCTTAAGCCGTACTCGGTGTTACGAATGGTTCACACGTTTTAAAAATGACCGGAAGGAAGTTAAAGATGACCCTCGTTCAGGACATTCTTCGACGTCTACCGACGACGCTCATGTCAGGGACGTCAAAAAAATTATGGGTGCCAATCGAAGATTGGCTGTTCGAGAAATGGCAGAAGAATGTAACATTTCAGTTGGATGATGTCACGAAATCCTGACACAGCATCTTGGAGTGCATCGTGTTGTCGCCAAGTTCGTCCCACGGCTCATGAGACAAAACCAGAAATAACTTCGCCTCTCAGTCTGTGAAGAGCTTTGGGTTCGCGCAAATGAGAACGAGATATTCCCCAACAGACCAAGGTTCAGTCTTCACAATGAGTCGGGAAACGTTCTCCAAGACGGAGAAAAGCTCGTCAGGTCAGGTCAAATGACAAAGCCACGCGGATAGCTTTCTTTGATTTCGAAGGATTAGTTCATCGTGATTTCGTGCTACAGGAAAAAGAAATTTGGGAATTTGTGGTAAGGACTACGGGACAAAATTGCTGAGGTCATCGGTCCCTAGGTTTACACACTAAGTAAACTAACTTAAACTAACTTATGCTTGCCGCGCGGGGTTGTCCGAGCGATCTGAGGCGCTGCAGTCCTGGACTGTGCAGCTGGTCCCGGCGGAGCTTCGAGTCCTTCCTCTGGCATAGGTGTGTGTGTTTGTCCTTAGGATAATTTAGCTTAAGTAGTGGAGGAGGAGGAGGATATTAGTGTTTAACGTCCCGTCGACAACGAGGTCATTAGAGACGGAGCGCAAGCTCGTGTTAGGGAAGGATGGGGAAGGAAATCGGCCGTGCCCTTTCAAAGGAACCATCCCGGCATTTGCCTGAAGCGATTTAGGGAAATCACGGAAAACCTAAATCAGGATGGCCGGAGACGGGATTGAACCGTCGTCCTCCCGAATGCGAGTCCAGTGTGCTAACCACTGCGCCACATCGCTCGGTGGTTAAGTAGTGTGTAAGCTTAGGGACTGATGACCTTAGCAGTTAAGTCCCATCAGATTTCACACACATTTGAACATTTTTTAAACTTATGCTGAGGACAACACACACACCCGTGCCCGAGGGAGGACTCGAGCCTCCGACGGGGGAAGCCGCACGAACCGTGACAAGACGCCTAAGACCGCACGGCTACCCCGCGCGGCGTGCCACATGGACAATCTGTTAATCGATGGTACTACCGGGACGTGTTGCGACGTCGGCTGAAATGTGGCGAGACAATTCAAGGCTCTTGCACCACGATAACGCACCCGCGCATTCATCCCTGTTGGTGTGTGAGTATTGCACCAAAAACTAAATCACTGTACTGCCTCATCCTCCGTACTCTCGAGACCTGGTCCATGCGAACCTTTTTTTTTTAAAAAAAAAAATTCCAAAGTTGAGAACCCCGTTGAAAGGAAGATCTGCAACGATAGCCGCGCGTTCCAGCAAGAGGTGTAGCAAGACCTTCTTCCCGAAGTGGAAACGGCGTTGGGTGTTTCAACTGTGGAGGAGAGAACTTCGAAGGAGACCATGCAAGCCGGCCGGGGTGGCCGAGTGGTTTTAGGCGCTACAGTCTGGATCCGCGTGACCGCGGGTAGATGGGTAGATCAGATAACTAACGGAGAAAAGAAATCTGTGGCACAACAGGGATCAGTTGATAAAACACTCTCTGAGACATCAAGGAATCATAAATTTACTATTGGAGGGAAGCGTGTAGGGGTAAAAATTATACAGGGAGACCAAGGCGTGAGTGTAGCAAGGAGGTTCAATTGAATGTCGCTTCCAATAGCTATGTTGAGATGAGACTTATACGAGCAAACTGATATACGAATGGTTGACAGTCTGAATATGCACTAGCATTTGGGATATCTTTTTCCAAGTACGTAACTCACGTTTTTGGCATCGTTTCCCAGGATTGCGGGTGCACCTCGCGCGCTAAAGAATATAAGGAGTTGGTTTTGGGAAAGAGGGGGGTGGGGGGGGGGGAGACAGGAGAAAATAGATTCTGTGCCTTCCGTAGCAAGGGATGCTAGCCGCCATGCCAACCCGTCCGTGTTAGTTGACCGTGCTTATCTTCTGTAAGTAGGTTGTTTATGTTTTCTCTATGTAAGTAGGCTGTTTATGTTTTCTCTATGTAAGTAGGCTGTTTATGTTTTCTTATTGGCAACGTTACGTAGCGCTCAATATGAAAATCACTGGCTGTGCTGTGTGCAGTCTGTGGCTGCTTTGCATTGTTGTAATACTCGCCATTGTAGTGTTAGGCAGCTGGCTGTGAACAGCGCGTAGCGTTGCGCAGTTGGAGGTGAGCTGCCAGCAGTGGTGGATGTGAGGAGAGAGATGGCGGAGTTTTCAAATTTTTCATGAACTGCTATATTTATATGTGATGATATTAAGGTAAATACATTGTTTGTTCTCTATTAATATCTTTCATTTGCTAACTATCCCTATCAGTAGTTAGTGCCTTTAGTAGTTTGAATCTTTTATTTAGCTGGCAGTAGTGGCGCTCGCTGTATTGCAGTAGCTTGAGCAGCGAAGATTTTTGTGAGGTAAGTGATTTGTGAAAGGTATAGTTTAATGTTAGTCAGGGCCATTCTTTTGCAGGGAATTTTGAAAGTCAGATTGCGTTGCGCTAACAAAATATTGTGTGTCAGGTTAAGCACAGTCCTATATAAATTGTTCAAAGGGGACGTTTCATATGTCGACCCTTAGCTGAGGATACCTCACTGGAATCTTCTGATTTTTTCTTGTAGTTTGTGTATTTAGTGTAGCTTTTGTTTATTGCTAGCGCGTAATTGTAGAGAGAATCTCCTTTGTAGTTGTAGTTTTTCATTGTTGTAGAGTAAAACAGTTGTGGCATGCATGTAGATTTGCACCAAGTATTTCGCAGCTGCAATTAACTAGACATTATTTCCATTGCTACGTTATTTTATTTTGCTCTTCAAATTGTGTTTTTCTGTGTTGTCGTGTGAAATACTGTGACAATAATGGCGTGTGAAAAACGTAATACTAGGCTCCAAAGTAAACTGAGAAATGACAGTGAAAATGAAAGCAGTATGTTAGCGCCACCGAGTAATGAATTAACTGATGTTCAAAGTAGTAATTTGGTAATTGTGCATAGGGAAATGGAGCGGGCGGCAAACAATGGCGTGGACAGTGAAACAATTAGTGAAGAGGGAAGCATTATCGATCGATCGGTCGGCAATAGCTCGCCTCAGGAAGCCGAAATGACACGACACGATTTCGCAAATACTGTAGATTCAGGTTTTGGATCCTCACCGTTTTCTCAAATAAGTCAAGACACATTTTCTGCTTGTCAAAATGTGAATGTTTCCGGTGCAAATTCACAGCCGAAAAGCACTGAGGAACATATTTCAGACACCAATGCATTGTTATTACAATTAATACAACAAATGGGACAAACACAGCAAAAGCTTCAAAAGTTAGACACAATGGAACAAAATCAGAGACAAACACAGCAAAAGCTTCAAAAGTTAGACACAGTGGAACAAAATCTTAAAAAGTTAGACACAGTGGAACAAAATCTTAAAAAGTTAGACACAATGGAAAAAAATCTTCGGAAGTTAGACACCACACTTGAACAAACACGTGAAAATTTAACTACTGAGTTACATAACATTGAATCGAAATGTCAAAAAGTGTGTAATGACGTAAAAACACAAATTTGTGAGCATTTTCAGCCTATTTTTTCGCGGCATGAAAATGCATTACAGAATCACGAAGCAGCCATAAAAGAACTGCAAACCATTGTTCATGAAAATCATGAGACCTTGTGGGCTAAAATTGACTCAGTTGCATCTACCGATTCGGTTACACAACTTGCAAAAACTCAGGAAAACTTAAGGGACACAGTAGATACTCTGAAAATTGGTTCAGAAAGACACATGGAGGAAATTAGTTCATTATCAGAGAAAGTAGCCGAACTTTCGGATCAGGTCACTAACTTATCTACGAAGGTAGATGATAATCTGAATGACACAAAACCGGTAGTCTTTAATGACACAGAAGAGTGCGAACAAATTAAGAAACTGAAACAAAATCTGAATCAAATTAATACGCAACACCAAAGAGAAATCCGGGAAGTACAAGAACAGCTGACACAGGTAATACAAGAATTACGTATTTCAGAGGACACTCGCGCTCCAACACGGGAAGAGGAACTTAGAAATACGCAAAAGCCACAAAATAATAACACAGGGCATTTCGGTAATTATGAAAGAAATTGGCAAGGTACACCGAATTTTGAGATGGAACGGCCGACACGACCTAACAATGACCGATATGCGACTCGACGACATGATGATTTTGACTATAAGCTGTTCATTACTACACGTAAATTCAAAACATTTAAGAATTCTGGCAACGACATTCATCCACAAGCGTGGCTCCATCAATTCTCTCATTGTTTTCCTCCCAACTGGTCATTGGAGCACAGATTAGAATTTATGTGTGGCTACTTGGAGAATGAACCAGCTGTAAGAATGCGATCGGTAATTCACGATTGCCACAGTGAAGGAGAATTTTACCATGCCTTCCTCTCAGCATATTGGTCTCAAGCCACACAAGACCGCGTAAAACATAACATCATAATGATGAAACATTTCGAACAATCTGAATTTTCCAGTCTTGTCAAATATTTTGAAGACATGTTGCACAAGAATCAGTACCTGTCAAACCCATACAGCCCCTCAGAACTCATCCGCATTTGCTTAATCAAACTGCCCGAACATTTGAGACATATTATTTTAGCAGGACGTTGCAAAGACGACATTGAAGCTTTTCAGGGACTGTTACAAGAACTAGAAATTGACACTGATAATCGCGGAACGCGAAAACAAGGACACAACAATTACATGTCACATCCGTCACAATTCCGTGACGACAGAAACAATAACTGGACACGACTGGTCTATTCTTACAACGCAAATCGTGACCAAAATAGACACCACCCGTGCGACAACCGTTGGCAGAGTAGTAATAATTACAGGGAAAGATCACCTCTCCGCGGTAGTGACTATCACAGAGACAATCAGAGAAACAGACAATATGGGAACCAAAATAATTATTATCAAGGGAGACAGAATAACTTCAGACGGAACAGTTCAGCGCGCAGTTACGATTCAGGGAGAAATTCTCCACCACTTAACCGACAAGAAAGAAACTACAGGAACTACCGACATGACGACAGACGATGTGATCGTAACGACAGACCTGAATTGCATCAGAACTGGCGGGATTCAAACAGAGCAGGGCCCTCTCGAGGAGGTGAATTGTAGAAGTTAGGTCTCCAAATCCCAATAACGACGCGCGCCAACAAAGAGACAATAGGCAATGACTCACACCGCTGGCAGCCACAAAACGTTCTTATGACACTAACGACGCATCTGCCGTAGCTAGTAATTACGTAAAAATGGAAGACATTAGGGACATCTTACTCCAGGAACACGACGTAAAACATAACAACATTGCATATCCTGTGATTCACATTACTGTAAATGACGTAAAATTTACGGCAGTACTTGACTCTGGCAGTCCCATTTCAGTAATTAGTGAAACAGCTTTTAGCAAATGCAACAAATCGAACGATTGCCCCATACTTCCGTTACGTAAGATTAAATTACAAGGTGCAATCTTTGGAAAAAGTGTAGATGTACGCCAACAAACCAATTTAGAATTCTTTTGCCAAAGCCACAGCTTCTCTATGAACTTTTTTATTGTTCCATTATTGTCGACGGAAATTATACTGGGAGTAGACTTTTTGAATGAATACAAAGCAATCTTAAGCTTTCACGATGCTGAAATAAGTTTAGAGAAAGAAGGTAAGTCAATAGCTTTGAAATTTGAAGACTGGCTCTCAAACCATGACGAGGAAATTAATCGGCTTTACCTTCTGTTAGACAACAGTTCGGACTTTTCTACGGAACTAGACACTAACAATCACTCTGCAAGTACTGACAGGGATGATATCGACGGCGCATTTGACATTAATAAGTTAATTCAGAATAAAATTCAAACAATTGAGAATTGTAATGACACTGATAGGCAGGACCTTTTTGAGATTTTACAAGCACATTCCACAGTTTTTACTCATAAAACAGGAACAATCAAGGGATTTCAATACCAATTTCGTGTTCGTGAGCATACTAAATTTTGTGTTAGACCATATGTAATTCCAGCACATTATAGGGACCGTGTTAGAACAGAAATACAATCTATGCTTGACGAGGGCATTATTGAGCCTGCAGTAAGCTCATACAACAATCCATTACATGCTGTTGAAAAGAAAAGTGGATCGATTAGACTTGTCTTAGATTCGAGACAAATCAATACTATCATTATTCCTGAAACAGACAGGCCGCAGATGATGGAAGAACTTCTTCAAAATTTTAATGGTGTAAAAGTGTTGTCTTCCATTGATCTCAGATCCAGCTTTTATCAGATCGAACTTCATCCAGAATGCAGAAAATACACAGCTTTCCTTTGTTTCGGCGTTTGTTATCAGTTTCGGAAACTTCCCTTTGGTTTGAACATTTCTTCAGCAGCATTTATTCGCGGGCTAAATTCCATATTACCTGAGTTCTTAAAACGTCACATCACCTTATATGTGGACGATATTCTAATAGCGGAAGCTTCATGGGAACAACATAATCGCATCCTCAACAGTCTGTTACGTATTTTTGCAGAATCTGGAATTACAGTTAACTTGGAAAAGTCTGAATTCGGTAGGTCAAAGGTGAGGTTTTTGGGACATATTATTTCTTCTGAAGGCATTCAGCCGGATCCTGAAAAGTTAGAAGCAATCAGAGCCATTCCAGTTCCATCCACAAAAAGACAAGTCCGCAGTTTTCTAGGTCTCGTAAATTTTTACCGTCGTTTTCTGAATATGCAAATTCTAGTTACACCAAAACTTTGTTCTCTCACTGGAAAAAATACTATTTGGAACTGGGACGAACAAGCACAGTTGGAATTCAATTCTTTGAAAGAAGCGTTACTTCACGTGCCAATACTAGCTCATCCTGATCTGTCACAAGATTTCTGCCTTAGTACGGATTCTTCTAAAGTCGGTCTTGGTGCCCATTTATTTCAAGAAGCCATAGAAAATGACACTACCGTTCAGAAAACCATTGCTTTTGCTAGCCGAGTGCTAACAAAATCTGAAAAAAATTATTCCGTTACTGAATTAGAAGCTTTAGCTATCGTTTGGGCATTTAACAAATTCCGATTCTTTCTTTCTGGTAAGCACGTAAAAGTATACAGTGATCATCGTGCATTACAATTTCTTATGTCTTCAAAATTAAATCATGACAGGTTAAAACGTTGGGCATTGTTTCTGCAAGAATTCCGCTTCACAATAGTCTACATTCCCGGCAAGGAGAACATTGTTGCGGACGCACTGTCACGCGCACCGGCTGGGCTTGAGAAAAGTACCACAGAAGGCAACCTCGAGAAAAATTTCAGTATTCTTTACATTCAGAAAGTCGCCTTTGAAAACTTCATCACCACATCTTTAAAGGACATTGCTCATGAACAAGATAAAGATCCGATTTGGAAAGACATCAAGAGCAAATGGCATGAAAAGACACACACACAGATTCGGCATTATTACCTGGTTAGAAACAACATACTCTTCAAACGCTGCACTGTTGATGACAAGCTATGGGTACTTTGCATTCCAGACGATTTTGTTAATAAGCTCATTTGGTACATTCATTTCAGCTACGCACATTTTGGCCCATGAAAATGTTATCATATTCTTCGAACGACTTGTTATTTTAACAATATGGAAAAGCGAATTCGAAGAGTCTTGTCTATTTGTAAACTTTGTCAAAAGGCGAAACCGTCTACTATCTCACATCGTGCTCCGTTGTTTCCTATTATTCCTTCTAAATTAAAAGATTTTGCTGCTGTTGATCTTTTGGGTCCCCTTGTCAGAACATCGAATGGATTTTCGTATGTTCTAGTCGCTGTTGAACTTACTTCAAAATTTGTTTCTTTCACACCGTTACGTAAAGCCACTGGACGGTCTGTATCCAACGCCTTTGTTAAAAATTTCTTACGTGAAGTTGGACACGTTAGTAAAGTCATTTCAGATAACGGACCGCAATTCAGATCTGCTGTTTGGTCACGCATGCTTCGCAACCATAAAATCAAACCTGTTTTTATTTCATTGTACTCACCACATTGCAACCCGTCTGAACGGATTATGAAAGAAATCAATAAGCTTTGCAGACTTTATTGTCACAGAAAGCATCAGCATTGGGACAGATATTTACACTTATTTCAAAACGTGCTGAATGAAATGCCTCACGATTCCACTGCTTTACCACCTACTCTTGTACTGAAGAATGAAGAACCACCGAACAGAATCAGAGAGCTTGTACCTTTCCCGAATACACGTAAACTTCGACACAAAGACATAATTGATTTGGCTCTTAAAAATATAAAATCTGCAGCAGACAAAAGGAGAAAACTACACGGTAAAGCAAATGCAAAGAAATTGTATATTGGTCAGAAAGTTCTCATTAAAGCTCATTCATTGTCACATAAGAAGAAACACTTGAGTCACAAATTCTTTCTAGTTTACAATGGACCTTACAGAATCCGACGTATACCACATGATAATTGCGTTGAAGTTGAAACTCTGCGTACTAGGAAGAGTAAAGGTTTACACCACATTTCTCATGTAAAACCATTTATTGACAGATAATCTGCCTTTTAACTTTGTCTTTGCCATAAAACGTTTCACTTCACGTTACTAGTATGCTTTAGAAACTGTTACCATGCAACAATGTTTGAAGTTAAATATCCAATCAAGAACCAAGAGAACTTATTTAAACAGAAATGACGAATGCATTGTTATAGTGAACAGACGTCACAGTGTTATTGTGTGTGTACATTCTTGCTTGTTTGTTGCACGATTACGTAACGACTATAAGGCTCACATACTTAGAACATTTACCAGTACTGCTAATGAGATTTTAATGCAACATTTTGGTTACCTGAAAATACATTCTGTATTTAAAGTGCTTTCTGAGAGATACCAGATGACACAGAGGTTAGTTTATGTGACAGCTACACGATTTTTATCACGACGCTACTAATGAGTGACAATTTACAATGTTGCTTTTGCGGTGTATCTGTTTTATATCTGCACAGTTTTCTGAATTCTTCTGGAAAGAAAAACATGTTTTAGTAGTAACTTTTGTGGTATAGCAACAATGAGACAGCTTTTTCGTGGCACAACAATACGTTACTGTACAGTACTTTGTTCATCACGCCAATAAGCATAATAACTACGACATCTATACGCAAAGCATTTCACTTTTGTTTATCATGAGGTAAGTACATTGGCTTCTGCAGAACTTAGCTTTCGGAGGAAAATAACTACGACACTTTCACAGAGATTATCTTACAACAAGATGCACATTTAGGGCTACAGGACACGCATTTGAGTGATTAATTTTGTACTTTAAAAATTTATTTTTTAAGATATTTGAAGTACAATGATACGAAGTTTTTCCATGATACATTTCATTCCATTGCTGTAATCTGTAACACCTGAGGGTATAATTACATTAATCCTCAGGGGGGTACACGTCTACTTTGTGTACCATGTGTGTGGCAACCACAAGGAACCCTAGCTAATATGGTATTTGCTTATACAACTTTACACATCGGTACCATATTTCTCTAACACACAAATTACACAGCTATCTGATCATTTAACTGAGAGATAAACATTTTTTTATTACATCAGTGACAGATGTTTACGCAATTACACAGTTGGATAACTTCACACTTATGAAATTGTATTTTGTCTGTACTTTGTAAACTGTTCATATGTTTTTGGAACCATTGTGATACTATGAGAGCTTTGAATGATGTATTTGGTATGGATTCATGATTTTTAAAGTACGTTGAGGCAGATGACACTTTTGACATGAGCAGAGAATTTTTTTAATTATTGGAGGAAGCTACGACGATTTTGAGATTTGACCGAGGTGTTATGATGTTATTTTTACGACGACGATGTGTATTATGCTGCTGAGGTATGTTTACGATTAATAGGCTGAGGCTATATGAGTTATTTGATTATGCTTCATATTTATAATGACGAAATATTGACGAGTGTCGATGGATACGTATATGTGTAATGAGGTAAGGAGTAATGAATAGTGGGTAGGGACTCTTGACTTGTGAAAAAGGATGTTGGAAACCAAGAATCGTACTTTAAGAGTTATGACATGTGTGAATTATGTGTGAATGTATCACAATGCCACTGAACATTTTTTGGACACTTATATTTATAGGATTTTGTTTCTACAGATTTGCAACGCTAATTCTTGACCTGTGAAATATTTTTATGTGAGGCTGTCACTGTAGCGGTAAATATTTCCGTAAGAAAGTTAAGTGACCACCTGCACGTAATGCGTCGCGGGCACCCAGCTGTGTCAGACGCCTGGAGAAAAAGCCATTATTGCGAGCCCTCTTCAGCGGAACAGGTAGAAAAAAAAAGGGGACGTGGGACGTGTCAAACACCTGGAGAACAAGCCATTAGGGTGTGCCTTTCATCGCTAATGCGACACCCTCGTTACTTGAAAACATATGATTACTCGCACTTTGTGCTAATTACTGAAATGCTTATGAATTGATGGGAAATATTCGTACATCTGCACACCTGATTACGACAAGCGTCTTTCTACGAGAGTTGAGAGAATTTCTACTAACTTATGAAATGTCACATGACTATTGAATGATATTTTTATGCTTTGGTTTGCGTAATTGCTTATTTCATTTGATACCTGTTTTTCAGCTGTGTTGCAGCATTGCTTTTATAAAATGAAATGCATTTGCTAATGTGAACACTTTCTGTCAACAGATTTATTAAATAATTATTTTCTGATCCACATTCTTCGAAAAAGGAGCTCTTGGAATGGAGAGAACAATAAGAAGGGACTAATACCAGTAACTGCATTCATAATTTTCTTTTCAAGTACTTGGTAATTTCTTTTGTAGAATAAATTGTGATGCATCACTCTAATGTTAAGATGTGACATAGGTATTAGACATGGCCATTTTAGTGTAATATTTTTTCTGCTTGCACTATGTCATGTTTAGGTATAAGTTGCTGCTGTTTGCCAGGCATAGTGTTATTGAATTTGACTTTTGCTCATTTATGCTGCTAGCTTTGCCAATTTGCATTTTTTTTGCATTGCTGTTTGTGTTGATTTGTTATGTGATGCTGCATTGCCTCGTCCCTTGGTATATATATCTGAGCTCAGCAGATTTAAGTTAGCTTAAGATGGGGTAGGCTATATGAGAGAACGAGATGTGATGAATTGGAAGAAATGCATTGAGAAGCTATAAGAAAATGGTTTGGCCAAAAAAAAGTATTTTGAAAGAGGATATGAGCAAAAAAGTAGGGTTTAGGGACAACAGGTTTACGTAGGATTTTCTTGGAAATAAATGTTGAGGTAAGAAATGTGTGAACATATAAATACAGAAAGCATGCTTAGATAGAATTTTTGTGGTGGAAACAAAGGATGAAATAAGAGGAAAGATATATGAAGTTTTGTGTTGGACTGCAGTACCAAATGTTACACTGAAAACGAACCCTGTCCTTTCCTATTGGTGTTATCCCACTATGTGTTTGTGTACCCTTGAGTATTTGTTTTCTTCCTGTCTCTGTGTACTGTTTCATAGAATTTTTTTCTCTTCTAATACTAAGCTATATTCACTATGAGGAGGAATACTGTTATCCTCAAATATAAGTTGCATTAATAATATGTTATTTTCTTTGTAAAGTTGTTTACAATTCTGTTCTGTTTCAATGTTCATGTGTGAAATTAATGTTTCGAAAACTATTCTCATTATTTTATGTATGTACTTATGTCACTATTTTTGTAACACTCATGTATATGTTTATTTCTATTCTTTTGTAAAGCCTGTACTACAAATGTTATCTGTATTATTATGTTTTTAATTATGTATTTTGTACCTTTGTAATTGTATTCTTATGTTATAAAATTGTAATTGTCACCAGTTCATGACATTATTAACTTGTTAGTTACATTTCACTGCACACGTTTCTGTTGGTCATAGTACATGGACAATATGTGAGAAGCAGGAACTGATAGTGTTTGCACGTGTGTTAATAATTCAGCAAGGGACTGGATAACAGCATTGCTGGTTCTAAGGACAATTCCAAAAACTTTGTGAGCGCACAAGTGGTGGTTATGGACTTGCTACATTATTCGCAAGACTCTTCAATGGTGATTGTGCACCTGCACAGTCACAACAGATGGCTGCTGGCTATCTCTACAAGGACTACAGTGGGTCTACATCTTTGATGATCCATCAATATCCTTATTTCTACAAGGACTGCAGTGGGTCTGCACCTCTGATGGCCCACCAAACACGTAATCTCTACCAGGACTACAGTGGGTCTGCTCTGTGATGACCTACCTACAATATTCTTCAAAACGTCGAATGAACTCTGCTGTGGGTTTGCTCTGTTGTGGCCCATTATCTGTCAACATGTCAAGAGTCAGCACTGTCTTTCCGTTGGAAGGAGAACACTACTTCTTCAAGACTGCATGGAAATCCACTACTTCTGTGTGCATTTTCTTCTACTGCTCAGACTTTGAGAAAAACACTACTATTTTACCGTGATGAATGATCAGGACTGTCTTTATGGACTGTGAGAAAATTTTAGCTTTTGACCAACATTGTATCAATAAGTGTGTGCATTTGATTTCTTTGTTATTGTAATTATGAAAAATTTTATCAAATCATTATTGGCCACTGCCCAAAAAAAAATTTGTAAAATTTTTTGTGGGGAGCATGGGGGCTATGTAAGTAGGTTGTTTATGTTTTCTCTATGTAAGTAGGCTGTTTATGTTTTCTCTATGTAAGTAGGCTGTTTATGTTTTCTTATTGGCAACGTTACGTAGCGCTCAATATGAAAATCACTGGCTGTGCTGTGTGCAGTCTGTGGCTGCTTTGCATTGTTGTAATACTCGCCATTGTAGTGTTAGGCAGCTGGCTGTGAACAGCGCGTAGCGTTGCGCAGTTGGAGGTGAGCTGCCAGCAGTGGTGGATGTGAGGAGAGAGATGGCGGAGTTTTCAAATTTTTCATGAACTGCTATATTTATATGTGATGATATTAAGGTAAATACATTGTTTGTTCTCTATTAATATCTTTCATTTGCTAACTATCCCTATCAGTAGTTAGTGCCTTTAGTAGTTTGAATCTTTTATTTAGCTGGCAGTAGTGGCGCTCGCTGTATTGCAGTAGCTTGAGCAGCGAAGATTTTTGTGAGGTAAGTGATTTGTGAAAGGTATAGTTTAATGTTAGTCAGGGCCATTCTTTTGCAGGGAATTTTGAAAGTCAGATTGCGTTGCGCTAACAAAATATTGTGTGTCAGGTTAAGCACAGTCCTATATAAATTGTTCAAAGGGGACGTTTCACTTCCACCGTCTCTGAAGAATCAGCTCTGTAAGTGGATAGTGTGCTGGGAAGTTTCAAATCAGCACACCCTACATAGCAGACTCAAAATTCATAATGGGACTAAAGAATCAGTAAAAAACGGAAAATATTATGAGGGAGACAAATGTTGATGGTGTTGGGTCAGCAACCAACCACAAATTTACTTTGAGGTTCTTTATTCAAAGGGTACCGTTACCGGTTTCGAATGGTTATGATTCATCTTCAGACGGTTTACGTGCTTTCCTTGCAACATGTGGTGTGTTTTTTACAGATTGTCCTAAATATAAGTAATACGTGATTATAAGCCGCTCAGAAACTCAAAATCAATGTCTCTCTGTACTAGTGCCGGCCGTGGTGGCCGAGCGGTTCTAGGCGCTACAGTCTGGAACCGCGTGACCGCTACGGTCGCAGGTTCGAATCCTGCCTCGGGCATGAGTGCGTGTGATGTCCTTAGGTTGGTTAGGTTTAAGTAGTTCTAAGTTCTAGGGGACTGATGACCTCAGAAGATATCTCCCATAGTGCTCAGAGCCATTTGAATCTTTTTTTTTTGAGACCATGCGCAATAAATAAAAGTCAAAGGCAGAAAAATGTTGTGGACAAAATTGTGGAATCTTTTTTAACAGATCTCTTACTCTGGTGCGATTGAACACAGTCCTTGAGGAGGTTGATATTTTTTCCGATAGTGTACTTAATATCTGTGTGCAAAGAAAGAGCGATCTCCAGTTAACTAGTTTTAAATTTTAATTCTCTAGTCAAAAAGTGAAGTGGCCAAGCGATTTGATTTAATTAGAATACAGTGGCGTCGTGTGAAGATGCCCCCTGGCTTTATCGACACATACGCAGAACGCTACGCTCCCACGGTAGGAAATTCATCGACGATCGTCGTTTTTTTATCATTATACACAATGAGATCGGAGGGCTCCTTTTCTTTTTATATAATTCTACCGTTTTCGGTGCTTTCGTGATTACCTGTGTGGGACACGAAATCGCTGAAGCCGCCACGAGCGCCCTAGCAGTGTGATCCTTACGATCTCGCATCACGCAATCACGCTCAGCCGACACGCGAGCACTCAAACAATAATTTATGTTCAGAACGTTAGGCTACGTATTGGGACCATGAATGCAGGGGTGCTGTAAAATAAGCTAATAGTCGAGCGATATCAGTTCACAATAAACTGCTACACATTTCTATTACCATTTTCGTGAAATTCGCACTTTTGAAGATAAATTATCCTCTTCAGTGTCAATTTCGTTACGATGAATTATACAATGCACGATTCTACGGCCAATATCTGCTTCCTCATTGATTTTTATTTTCTGGCTATTAGGCCGTGGTCTAAGGCAGGTTCCCGTGACTAACGTTTCCTCTCGTAATGCTGGAGGCACCCTCGGAGACTATAACGACTCAGAGAGCGGTTTCAAACTCAAACAAGCCCAGAAATCCAAATTACATCGACTTGATAGCGGCCGATATTATAAATTCGTGCAACTGTGTGTTTTATGTCTTGTACACCGAGCTTTTTAAAATCGAAATTCTCATTTCTTCAAGTCACTTATCACGCATCTCATCTTTTTGCTAGGGATCTTTCGATTACAGACATACTAAGAGACAGAGAAAAATTTCGCTCTTTGAGTGAAATGGCGAACAAATTATCGCAAACCGTACAGATATGTACTCAACCACGGACAACTACTAGAGCAAGATCTACGCTGCTGCTGCCGTGACCTCGGAGACAGCCAGTATGGAAGTGCTGTTTTCCATTACAGGACGAGACATTCACGAGAGCTTTTGGCACCGCTGCCAGCTTTCATCAGTGAAACAGTGCCGAAGATATGTGTTTTGTTGATAAAATATTCATTCAGAAACATTGTTTGCTTCCCCACACACACACATACACACACACATACACACAAAACACAAACACACAACAGCTGTTCAACGCAAGCAATGTACAGAAAGTCCACAAAATTTACTTGCGTAACAGTGATTCAAATGGCTATGAGCACTATGGGACTTAACTTCTAAGGTCATCAGTCCCCTAGAACTTAGAACTACTCAAACCTAACTAACCTAAGGATACCACACACATCCATGCCCGAGTCAGGATTCGAACCTGCGAGCGTAGTGGTCGGACGGTTTCAGACTGTAGCGCCTAGAACCACTCGGCCACCCCGGCCGGCTGTAATAATGAATAAAGATCTTACCGGAGGACCGCAATATCAAGGTCATCGTATTTAGACCTACATTCAGCCATCACGATTGCGCTCGATTCACTGCCATCACTGCTTCTGTCCCTGTAGCTTGATAATCTACTAGTATTTCATTTGCTGTTGCCTCTTCTCTTCTCTGTTCGATCTTTTGATCTCATGTCACACATGGTTACATACGTTCATACAGGTCTTTGTATGTTATTTATGTGCAAACTTGTCGACCAGTTTTATTGATTCACAAGACAAATGTTTTCAGCAGTGACATCAATTTCAAAGTGCTGCAGAGTGCCGTATCAGTACGTTTTTTTTTTTTTTTATTGCTAGTTTCAATCGTCATCGTTCTCATGTTAGTGTAGCATTATAAATATAGCACTGACATCGCACATACATGCAAGAAAAGAAGAGCCATTTGTACAGAGCTCTGCACATACTTCAGCCCGTTGACATGACATGTACGAGCAAGTTATGGCTACCCACTGCACACAGCGTAAGTATCCATGTACGAAGAAGATATCGCCATTTTGACGTTCCCACATACAATTCACCTCTCTTGGTCCTCAAGTCCATAATCCCCTCATCCGTACGTGTACCATATATTATCGTGTTGTTTACGCTCTAGCACAATGTCGTGAGTGATGAACATCTTTCCGGTAATGTCTTTCGTCGGCCATACCGTTAACGCTTGTTTTTTTTAGGATCGTTCAAGTAGCAGTTAGGTGGTTACAATCCTGGATGGAATAATTTTCATCACAAGCAATTTGGATATCAAAGGGACAAAGGTTTCTGTGCGCCACTGACCCGCGTTAAGCGTCAGACCTCCCTGCAGTGTGTCATGGATTCACAAAATGTGATGGATGATTTGTCTGTTGGATCGGAACTATTTAGCTCTGCTGCTTCCTCGACACTGTTCGGGACTTGTGTCTGTAATTGAACTCACTATTACCCTTCTGTCTCGATAGCACAAACAGGGCGATATATAGTGAATAGACGCTACGCATTGACCAACACTGACAAGTTACGTATTTGACGCATGATGCAATTAGACCAATATAGTTCATACAACAGCCAGTATTGACATCACTGCTACGAACAATACTGACAGTAAAGGCACACAGTTCATGATAGTTTCTATCCATTTCTTTCAGTCCAGAACCGAGCTGCTGCTAGGGTCGCAAGTTCGAATCCTGCCTCGGGCATGGATGTGTGTGATGTCCTTACGTCAGTTAGGTTTAAGTAGTTCTACGTCTAGGAGACTGATGATCTCAGATTGTAAGTCCCACAGTACTTAAAGCCATTTGAACCATTTTTCCTATCCATTTCTTGTAACTGCGTTACACCATTAATGCATAACTGAGTAAAATGAGTGCGCCTGGAGAAGATTTCGGAAACGTTGATTTCTAACATAACAATGGAGCACAGAATTTCGGTGGAGGCGGGATTGGCTGGGTCGTGCAAGCATGTACTTGTATTAAATATCATTTTATTAAACTGTAAATGATATTAGACTGTTAATACCAGAAATAAACAATATTCTACCGACATTATACCCCAATTCTTGCTTCAGCTTGGCAACAATAATACATAAAAAGACAATTTATTCTAACACATACACACACACACACACACACACACACACACACACGCACACACGTCCATGTGTGAGTGCCTGTGTGGTCGTGTGTTTATGTTCGCATTTTTAACAGGAAAAATTACTTCTTTTTGTCTGTACATCTAGAAATCCAATTTTTAAGTGAAGTTATCACAAATCAAAAATCAGAAGTTTTTTAATGACTTCTTAGCATATGCTGTGGGTGCTGTGGTTTTCTGTGCTTTGCATTATAGCTGTTTTCCTTCTACAGTTTGTCATCTGAAGCCATAAAAGACTGGGCAAACAAGATGAAAAAAAAATGGTTCAAATGGCTATGAGCACTATGGGACTTAACATATGGGGTAATCAGTCCCCTAGAACTTAGAACTACTTACACATAACTAACCTAAGGACATCCATGCCCGAGGTAGGATTCGAACCTGCGACTGAAGCACCTAGAACCGCTCGGCCACACGGGCCGGCAAAAATAAAGTGTGTTTGCTCAAGGCCGAAGAAACCCAAAAACAAATTTATTTTCAATCTCAAGACTAATATGCTTTTTTATAATACTCGTAGATGTCATCTTCACTTACTTTCATAGATTTTCACGGCCAAAATTGTTTGTGTGCATAGTTTATACATATTTTACGTAATACAGTCGGAGAAACAACTGTTGGAGAAAATTGTTACGCTAACTAGCTCAGCATAAAACAATGCAGTATATAAATCCACGTCACGCGGTGAAATCACTTTTTCCAGCCACACGCCGAAAACACGGCTGCTCAGTCTAATACTTTGCCCAGCAGCTGATTACCGGTGAGAATCTCACCAACACATGCGCGGCCGATGCTACTTCTGGCCCTTGTTAAGTGTTACAAACAGGGCGCGCTCCGTTGGCCCGATTATGCATGCGCGGTACAGTTTACCGAAAGTGGGCCGGCTTTGTGTGTCTAATTGCGAGCGGCAACGCGAGGCGGGAGCATCTCCACCGCAGGCTATTGTTCGGGCGCTCTCGGACATTTCAGTGGCGGAGCGGCGCGCGTCATTTAAATACAAATCGTTAAAAGGTGTAAGCGCGCGCGCCGGCTATCTGGCCGAAGGATCGTCCGCGCTCGTTCGAGCAGGCCGCGCATGTAATTGATCACCTGCCGTTTATCGACGGCAACAATCGCCGGCAGCATCAATTATGATCGGCAGAGGGAAGCGCTGCGCCTGTTGCGTACGAGTTTTCAGGGGGGGGGGGGGGAGCGTTCGGTCGGAAAGAAGTGGGGGGGGGGGGGGTTGTGGAGGTGACTGGAGGGGGTAGGTGGGGAAGTGTGGTGGTGGCAGCTCTGGGCAGCTACTATGTCTCCCGGAAATTTCCGTCAGTGTCAGTATCTGGTCTGAAGGTGGGCGCCTTCCGTCAGTATGGGGGCGGCACCTGCTGGCTGCCTGCATACGCACACACGCACACACACACACACACACACACACACACACACACCTGCCACTAGGCTCCCTATCACTCTTAAGATCGCTTTTATACTGATAGAATGCTGTCGTAACGAGCGATCTTATTGTTCTAGAGACGTCTATCATTTCACTTATCTCTTTATTTTGTTATCCCATTCTGCAGTAGCCGTCCATGACTTCATAACGACTAGAAGAACAGGTTGAATTAACACAGTGAACATACAAGAAACAATATATACGGTTACGGTCAGCTGTAGCGAGCTAGTGAGAAATATGAGACAATAAATATTTATTTGTTTATCGTATGGTGTACATTAATAGTTACTGAGACACAAAAATACGTGGAACATTTCAACAGTTTCACTGGTCATCGGAGCTGAAGTCGAAGTGCGACTCATCACTGAAGACAGTATTGCTCCAGTCGGCGGCATTCCAGGTCGAAGACGTGACTGGAGGCGCCCTGGACAGCGGTGAGAATACGGCTCGACAACCAAGTGTGACGATTTCGGGTGTCATTTCTTTTCATAGCAGCACTCCTGTGGTTGTCATCTGAGGCACCCTTACAGTACAGTGACACGTCGACGATATTCTACGGCTCGTTTTGTTGCCCATCACGGCAAGCCAATCTGGGCTCACATTGCAGGAAGGTAATGTCCGCCCACACAACGCGAGTTTCTCCTGCTTATCGGCGTGCTTGCCACACCCTACCTTGGCCAGCAAGGTCGCAGATCTCTCCCCAGTTGAGAACTTTGGAACCATTATGGGGGAATTTGGCACAGTATCCCTCAGGAGGACATGTAGCAACTCTAGCAATCAGTGCCAAGATGAATAACTGCTTGCGTAAGTGCTAGAGGTGGACCAAAGCATTACTGACTTGTTCTATTTGTGAAGCTCTTTCTCTTGAATAAAACATCCAATTTTTCTGAAACTGTTGTGAGGTGGGCATGTCATTTTGATTTTTGTAAGTTATCGATATGCACGTCAAAGAGAGAGAGAGAGAGAGAGAGAGTGCAAGTTACTTTGCTGTTAAACAAACATCGGTATTGTTGTGGCACGGCCTTTGCCCCTGCACAGTCTAAAACATTCTTCGTTGAAGTGTAGTCCCTGATTGACGTATTTAGTAATGCTGTAATGACTTGTGACTGTATCTGTTACATATAGAAAGACTTATTTTAAAGAACAGCAAGGATGAGTATAAAGACGAATAGAATATAAATTTTGGAATTTTGAATATTTTATATTTTTACAAAGAGAAGAAGCATTGCGCAGCTAGTTTATCGAAATGTTTATTGCCAGCTAGTTAACTTTGTTCGCTTGCTCGTAGCAGAGAGAGAGAGACGACGCCACTTCCCTGAGTCATGCCTTAATGTGTCAACTGCTTCACCTGTTCGGTTTTTATAGAAATTCTCTGTTAACACTGTACTCTTTTTAAATCATTGTTCGTTGTGATAAGCCTAGCACTGTTCAGGCCAATGTTGTGTGTGAAGACCACACGAAATTTTAGTCTGTCTTTTATAATATATACTTCATTCTAAAATCGTTGGCTTGGAGTATCATTTCATAGGAAAAATTACTCTCCCCTTCTCATGTTTATAGAAGGTTTATCATTACGCATTACCACATTGCACCATGTGGCATGCAACAGTTTGAATATTATTTTGGAATTTTATTTAAAAATAGTACTCTATCTTAGCCGCTGTCTGCTTGCTGTTTGCTGTTATGCTTTGGAGAAATCTGAAACAGTGTTGTATTGACGCGAGGTTAGTGGAAATTTTGATTAGGGCCATATAATTGTTTCACTTCAGCTGCGCATTTAATATATATGCAAGTTATATTCATACCAGTTCCAATTCAATTCAAATTAGGTTCTGTTTAGTCAAAGGTTAGCTTACTAGGTGAAGTTGGATAACAGGTTGTGGGTACATAGTTTTGGTAATAAGTAGACTTTATATAGAGTGGGAGGTAAATTTGGGCTAAATTTCATACAGAAAAAGAAAGTGGGGAACTTACACCTTTTCTGCCAGGATAGTTCGTTGGTTCTTTTCTTGCTATGTAGTCAGATAGTACTGGTTTCCTCAAAAGTAAAAAAATATCGTTGCGTTAATTTACTAATGTTTTACTTCTTTTTCAGGCAATTCATTTAAAATTTTGTGTTCAATTTGCGAAATTTTGTGGCGTATGACGAATATCGATTATTTTATTGCGTAAACAGTTGGCATAATAGTACAGATTCTGTGTGAATTTCATTCATTGTTGAGTATTTGCGTGCAGTACAGAACAGTTTGTTTCGTTTCTTTGGCCATTGCAGCAATTTTCTTTTTCCAATAGTATTTGATCATGTTTGGCACAACAGTAAACAATATGAAAGTCCGTCGTAGCACAAAACAACAGAGGGTGTTACAAAATAACGAATCGGTAACAGGATGAGATAAAATAGTTTGAGCGGCTAGCAATTACGGTACCAATAGTTTACGTGATACTGCAGAAAATCCCGCGGATCCACAATTATTACTCAATTTAGTGAACAATAATGAAACAACAAGCGATGGATAATGATCACGCTAATTCTGAAGTTGAGTCGGTCGGCAATAAGTCGCCATCGTCTAGCGAAAGCTTACAAAATTCGCCACAGTCATGCGAAATTTTATAACAACTGCTAACAGATGCATCAGAATCAGGTTTCTCGTCAATGTCCAATTATACAGAACCACACTGCGCGAATCTGACAAATTTGCTAGAACCAGTTCGAGAAGAAATGAAATTGAAAATACAAAATTTATCACTTCAGATTACGGAAAAAATTAAAAATGATCTTCAGTCAATAATTTGTAATTTTGCAGCAAGATTAAGTAACCTTGAAACAGGACATGAATCCAAGAAAACAAACCATCATAATGACAAGGACGAATTGTTAGCTAAAATCAACGCTGTAGTTCCGAGTGCGATATTTACACAGATAAAAGAAGAGAACGAACAGCTTAACACAACGGTAAAAGAAATTAGCGAACAAGTGGAACCTTTGACATTAAATTCTAAAGAACAAAAGGAGCAGTTAAGTACAGTTAAAGAAAAAGTTGATGACCTGACAACGAAATAGCAAATTTGTCAGCCAGTGCAGGTAGAGATTCAAATAACACAATGTCAGTACAATTTTCAGACACATCAGAATATCACTAATTTGTAAATTTTACAGACAACCAGGAGAAAATTAATAGGGGAAATAAGCTTTATAGCAACAGCGAATGAAAATGTCGAGCGTATTGAAAGAAGGCTTAATCCCGAAGACGAAAAGGACAATTTTGATCGTTTACATTCGTATTAAGAAAAATTTGGTGACCATTCAGATTTATAGCGGTTAGGTGATTTTCCACGAGAACAGTACCACACATTCAAATACAACAATGGATCGTCTTGCAATGCAGAACAATTTGGTTCACACAAAAGTGGTAACTTCGATTACACTTTTGGACAGTACATAAATTCAAAGTTTTCAGGAATTGCAGTAACGAAATTCACCCCAAGCTTGGATTGATCGGTTCCTATATTCTTTACCGCCAAACAGGCTGCTTGAGCTCAAATTAGAATTCCTCTGCGATTATTTATAAAATGAACCTTCAGCAAAAATGCACTCAACAGTGAGAGGTTTCCAAAGCGTAAATTATTTTTACCGATCACGTTTGTCAGCCTACTGGTCGCAGGCCACACAAGATCGGGAAAAACATAGCATTGTAATGTTACGAAACTTTGAACAATTTAACTTCTCCAGCCCAGCAAAATACTTTGGAGACATAGTATGCAGAAATCAGTACTTATTAAATCCATACAGTCCATCAGAGCTATTTCACATTTGTTTAACAAAGTTTATTTACACAGTAGAGACATGCATTTTTGACCGGTAGATGTAAAGATGATTTAAAAGCATTTGTAACATTACTTCAGGAACTGAAATTGGACAGTGACAACAGCTTAAAGAGAAAACACAATAACAATCACAACAGAAAATACATCAAGCAAATTTCTTTAATACCTTGCGAAAACAAAAAGTATGGGAACTCGCACAACAAACACAACCACAGAAAACAATTACCGTTACACAAGGCATGCCATATTGGCCTCCTCCACAGACTCCTGGCGAAACGGCGTGGCGTCATTAGGAGCTCGGAAAGCATTATTAATGCAAGAAAATTCCCAATCCCTGAGTTGAAATAAAGAGAATGCACTTGTTTATTAGCTATTTTTTACTGAATGCAAAAATACTTAATTTAGAACAGCCGATATCGTATCTATCGATTTCCGAAAGATAAGAGAACTATAGCTCAAACCGAAAAATAAAATATCTATGGCGCAAACGGGTGTCACGCAGTGAAAGAACAGTTTCTGTTAATATGAATAATACAAGTATCTGTTGAGATCATTTTCTTCCCGAAGATTATGGGCGGATTTAAAAAAATGAGCTTTTCGGTTGCCTTTAAAAGGTAACCATAGGGTGACTTCTTGTCGTCACAAAAAAATCCAAAGTGGCATGGAGTCGGATTCGAGGTTGTTGCATGCACTAGCAAGGACAATGTACAGATAACTGCCAGATGTTCATCTGCTTTAGAAACACGTTTCTACGTATTACCGACATCGGTTTTGGAATCACTGCCCTATTGTCTTTTATAGCATTTACTAACGTTTCATTTCTACAACAACAATAATGCTATTCTAAAGTATATTTGCTTTTTTTTAATAAAGTAACACGACCAAAGATTACCGATGTGAAAAAAGAAGAGTACATACTCTACTTTAGAAGGTTTATCTCCAAAGAAAATTAAATCTGCTCAGTCGGATGTCACAGCTGGAAGAAGACAGATTAAACATGAAGTACAACTACTGAGGGAAGAAAACTACGTTTTGAAAAGAAGTAACAAGGTCATGAAAGCCAACTATTAGAAGTATGTTCTGAAAGTAGCCTCTTTAACATCCACATGACTAATCTGCAGTTCACAATTAAGTTTTAATAAACATTTCTGGAACAGATCAAAATTTTTTTAAATTTTTCTTTTTAAAGTTCAGTCTTGATCACACCACATATATCACATGACCATCATCAGACCCATTACAGCCTTCGAAGATGCACTCTTCTCAGCTGCTGTGATGTCAACTACTGCACCAATTGACATCACAGCAACTGAGATGAGTGCTCCACCTACCATCTTCGAAGGATGCCATGGGTCTGATGATGGTCATGTGATATGACCGAAACCGGTCACTTATGTTCCTATAACATACAGGGTGTGATCAAGAGTGAATTTTAAAAAGAAATATTTCACAACTAAGTGCCTGACAGAGTGTTCATCGAAATACTTTCTCTCTCGAACAGGCGGGAAAAACCAACTCTTAAATCTTTCCGCGCTAGTTATGATTTCTCTTATTTTATTACAATGATCATATGTGTGAGCGCCAACAAAATATTTTCGGATTCGGAGGAAAAAGCTGTATAGTGAAGTTTCTTGAGAAGATCTCCTTTGTATTAATGACAGCCACACCAATTCGCCTATTATGTCCGTGGCACTCTCTCCCCCATTTCGCAACAATAGAAAACGAGCTGCCCTTCTTCAAACTTTCTCGATGTTTTCTGTCAATCCTCTCTGATGAGGATCCAACACCACGCAGCAATACTCGAGAAGTAGACGGACAAGCGTAGTGTAAGCAGTCTCTTTAGCAGACCTGTTGCATTTTCTAAGTGCTCTGCCAATCAATCGCAGTCTTTTGGTAGCTTCCCCCCACAACATTATATACCATATGTGATAGTTCCAATTTAAGTTATTCTTAGTTATAATCTCTAAGTATTCAGCTGAATTCTCAGCCTTTAGTTTTTTATGATTTATTGCGTTCCTTTTATTACTCATGTGGATGACTTCACACTTTTAATTATTTAGAGTCGGTTGCCAGTTTTCTTCTGCAATAAAACACAAATTAGACGTAATAGAATTTTGTCTCAGTGTTTGACACGCCACATTCGATCTTACACTGAATCAGGGTTCAGTCTAAGAGAAACTTGTTGCGGATTCAGATTATGTCACACGTAATTATTGGATCTCCATAATCTGCAGAGGTGGACTCACTTCTCCTTTTGTTGACTGGTTCGATAAAATAAAGGAGTTGGGAATGAAATTTTCATTTTTCATGGACGACATGTTGCTAAGTGTGACGGAGTGGTGTGTAACATAACTTCTACAATTACTTAAACGTTTCTCGAAATGCGTCATAAATTGTTTTCTCTCTAAGTAACGCTAAAAACCTTAGACAGAATAAGGTACCTGAACACATTCGTTAGAATAAGATATCTGAACACACATTGTAAAACACAAAAAACAAAAACTTGCTGTGAAGAAAGATCTTCAACGAGTTGCATCGTGATCTTCCCGAGCTACAGTTAGTATTTATTAATACAGTAAAATGTTCGAGCTCCTAAGATTAAATCTTTGAAGGTGGCTATTATTACTACAACAACGTGTTTGTTTATTATAATTTTAGATTGAAGCAATTTTTAATAATGTGCGACAGCAATTAACAACGTACAATTCATGAAGCAAGTATTAAACTCTCTTGAACCATGGTAGAACAGTATTTCCACTGAGTCATACACGTTAGCCCAATGCAGCACGACCTCCCGGACTGGCGTACCTGATCGTTTCTTGTTACCTTGACCGGTATAAACGGGATAACCGACGCCTTCCGTAAGACGAACAATTCTCGCAGCTAAATAATGATTATTGTGATAGAAGTAATTTGCGGAGCTCTGATTACGAATATAGCAGCAAACATCACTGCGACTACGATAATAAGAACAAGTGTAAACGTAGTTATCGTAACAATCAAATTAATCGCAGACAGTTCTCTAGCTCAGATGGTAAGAACAAGTGTAAACGTAGTTATCATAACAATCAAATTAATCGCAGACAGTTCTCTAGCTCAGATGGTAGTCGTATTCGTTGTCATGGGCTCAATTCAGGTAAATCAAACCCGCAAAATACATGGCACAACAACAGTTATGCAAATAGCAACCAACACGGTCGTAGAAATCAACATTATAAATCTCCTAGTATGTAAGGGACATTCTAGGATTCGTAGAACTGTACACGACAATGTTTTAGAAATGTAAACTATTCGGACACACAAGAGCAACGGACTTCATTGTATTCCGCATATCAAAACATAAATAGAATAGGTCTATTTACTAAAGTTGTATCCAGATGATAGAACTACATGTCATCTACTTCACAAAGTATTTCTTGCATTACAGCGCACAGCGACAGTTACCGATAAACAATTCAGTTGCAACGCATCTCAGAGCGGTTTTGACAAGAAATGGGCGACTTTCATCGTGCAAAAAAATTTATTTATTGCGCAAAAAGTCGAGCGATTTGCTGCCACGACGCGTACGCTAAACAAACTGCTACGAACTTCTAAATTTCATCTAGAATCCGAATAAAAACAAATAATTTCTAATAAAATGGACATTGACAGTATTTTGAAACCAATTCTGAGAGGATACACAAGCAGCAATGTGTTGTTCACTTGAGACATATTTTTTGGATATACTCGGTGATGACAATATACAGGGTGAGTCAGGAGGAAATGTACGTGTTTTGACGGATGATAGCATTACTGATTCTGAACAAACAACTTGATGTGAACATACGCCCCGTATTAGTCATTGTCATTGTTTACAATGGACCACAGTAATATAGAGGAAGCTGAGACGAACATTTTGCTACAGGACGCTTGTGGTCTATCAAGTCGGAGAACTACCCCAAACTGGCCTACAAAAAGTACATAAGCTACTGCGCACACGCGTCGTGCGAAATTTTCAATATTCTCGCGATCTCTTCTCGCAAACTGTTAGTCCTAGACAAAAATAAATAGCACCTTTTTTGTAGCAAATTTAATTTACTGTAATTGTGTACTGGGACACGTTGTCGCTGGATTGTGCGGTTTTCGAGTTATTAAAGGAAAACGTACAAAAGTGATATTGAATGTGTTCTATCTAGGAAACTATTCGCAATAGCGCATATGTCCATATGAAGTTTTTTGTTCAGAATCACTAGTACTATCGCGTCTCAAAGCATGTACATTTCCTCCTGACTCACCCTGTAAAGATATAGAACATTTTCTACCACTTTTGATGATATATACAGAGTGTTAGAATGGTAATTGTGTTGTCTGGGAAAAGAGTAATAGGTCTTTTGAGTTTTTCAGGATCTGTTAAGAGGTAGTGAAATTGTGTTTACTGAAGTGAAATATTTACAATTATAGCCATGAGGTGTTGTTTATTTGAAAATAAGTGGACGTAAACAGAGCAGGGAACTGTTGCTTGAAGAGTATATTGAGATGAAGGCAACAAATATCATTAATGTTGTAATAGGATAATGAGACATGTTAATTAGGTAGAAGAGATGATAATTATGACATTTATGATACATACTGTAATAGAACGAGACAATGATTACGATGGTAAATGTAGAGGATGTGAGTAATGGTTAGGGCATCTCGCCACTGTTTATTGTTATAGTCAATTTTATGCCATGTGGATACATTTCGTGTTTATAAGCGTAAAAGGTAAGTTTTTGAAAAGATGTGGCTAGATGACGATAGTGAATGAAGGTTACGTGATCTGAGACAACACAGTTATTCCTTTGATTCCGAGTTTATCTGTTGCAAATTATTTAATCTGTTACTGAACATACAGTATCATTTATTTCATCGGAACAACACAGAATGCAACAGTAATGCAAATTTTACAGTAATTCGATAAGTGTACGTTTTTGTCTCACTTCTGCACGAATTTTAGAAATATTTGCCTCATCGTTGATTGATACGCTGTACTGTGACACAATCTTTGAGGTTATGGTACATTACAGAACTTTTAATGGCTTGTCTTTGTGGTAGTGTCTGTTTTTTTTTTGTTTATACTGTCGAATGAAATTTTTTCCTGATTTGTATATAGTTACATGCACAAAAAATTTAATTTCTATTTAATTCTGTAGAACTAATCTGCCTTTTCCTTGTCTAACTAATAAACTTTAGATATGTATGAAACGATGTCATAACAATATCGCCAATCAGTCTAGATATTTGAGAAATTTGGAAGTAAAGACAAAATTCATGCCTCGCGGGGTGTGACATGGGTAGACAATATACTTCGAATGAAAAAATAAAAAGCATTAAGAGAAATGAGATGCAGTAAGTATGTGGGATACTACTGATGATTCTTTTTATCATTTTTATTCTCTTTGCCATGGCATAGGATAATATTCTTTTATCTATATTTTTCTACTAACATGTGTAACATTGCAGATTAACTGCCTTCTTGTACTTATATATGATGGAAAGTAATAACATGCATTGCTTTAGCTTAAGGAATTTTCAGGTTGCTATGCCTCTCACACTTATGTCATTTATTGAGTTTCTTTATAACGCATATTCTCCATATAAATTGTGACTATAGGATGAGGTGGAATTAGAATGATAATTATGCTAAATGCAGTACTGCAATGAGGCCTCATAAGACATAAAAGATGTGTAAGTAGTCATGAAAGATGTGTAAGGAGGAAGCAAAGAGCAAAATGTAAGAAAGGAAGTTATAAAACATATACATGAGCAACGAAATGCTTAAAAGACGAATTTGAGATGAAATGATTCTGTAGGGTAAATATCAGATGAAATTTCTTTAGATAGGGCAAACATGTAATATCGTTAGGTAGGGCAATGGAGCTAAATAATATTGACTTATAAAAATGAATGTAATATATGACAGAAAGAAGCGAAGAGAGAAAGTAACGAGCAGTATTTGTAGGACGTTTAATGAAGTTATGGCTAAAGTGATTAAGAGGTGTACAAACTAACGGAGGAAATTAACTTAACTGCATGCTAATTACTAAAGATATTAGGTATAATAATAGACTAACGGTTGGCTGATTGCATCAAGTACTCTCTGATGTGAATCTTGGTTACTCCATAATCCATGTTTTTCCTAATTATGTGTTTGTGTTCTCCTTATCTGTGCTTGTGACCACTATCCGCATTCGTTTATTTCTTGTTTTTGATCACTATCCTTACGTGTCTCTTTCTACCTTACTCCCTGTATTTTCGTGTCTTTTACTGATGAACATTCATACACATTTATTTGAAGATATTTAGATTTTTCTGTAAGTAATTCTCTACACACCTAACAATTGTTTGTAATCATGCTTACAACTGTAGACTGTTTGACATGGTTTACTTGTCTGATGTTTCTGAAATTCATTATTGTAAAACCATGACGTCATCTTTTCTTGCTTTTTTTTTAGACATCGTAATCTATTGTTACCATTACGCTACATGTGTATATTTACATATGTACAACTATGTAAAATATTATTACTCCAGTCTTAATATAGGTAATTGTGTATTGTAAATGTAACAAATTTTAAATGATTAACCATTAGCCACAAATGACTGAGACCTGCCAGGGCAGAAGAAGTGTGTCTATTGATTGTATACTGCAATATTGTCTGCCAAATGTTGACATATTTCACCGATACAAGCTGCAACTGACTTTTATAAGTAAGTCTTCGAGACTAAAAGATAGCTTTGGAGTCATCACTGGACCTACAGTCAGCTTCAAGCAGGTACTACTAGATATTTTACTGTTAGTGCAAGTATGGGGTTGTCAACTGAGACCTGTGCTTAGTCTCACTGAGTCCGCTTCCACATAACTTCCCACAACAGTGACCTAATTGCAACGAGTTAGAGAAATTTCGGTCATTTCTGACAAGGACACTCTTCTATCTACTTTCATCATGCAGATTACTACTGCAATACGTGACTGTGCTTCAGAAATGTAGGCCTTGTGTGATATAACATTCTATAACCTACTTCCTGTGAGCTATAAAAACAGTGTATATCACCAATACTTCTTACTGCAATACAAAATGTGACATGAAGTTTCAAAATAGCCTTGTTTACAACATTCTTACAGACAGAATGAAACATGATAACCTACCTGAGCTGAATTCTATTGATTACTTCATTCACATGTTCTTCAATTTTGTAAAAACTTTGTTACTAATCGTTCTTTAACTCATATTCTTATAAAGCTGTTTTTCTCTTGGTATTTGTAACATGTTTTGCATGTTCGTGTTCATAATGTTTAGAGTTTTGTCCTGATAACATTGGTCTCTGAAATGACAGTCATGGAAAGTTCTACTCGGGGAGGGTGGAGGATATGTAAGGCGGGTATGTAATTTTGGTTTTTGTAAGTTATCGATGTGTACGTCAGCGGTCAGCGGTAGGCGATATTGAACAAGTCTGACCTTGCCTGCCTCACAGGCGGGAACCAGGAGTCCGAATAGTGAAACTGCTACCGCGTATTTGTTGTACATTAAGCTAACAGAAAATCATAAGATTACATTTTAGCGAGATAAATTATGACCATATAAAATTATGATCATGCTTTGTAGAACAGCCCTTGTATACATATTTTCAAAAAAAAAAAAATATTCAAAATTTGTATCCGGTGCATCGTTTCATTGTCTTAGAGTATATAATTTATTTTTGTATTTATTATTTTCCTCTTTTTATAAGAATTGCATGTTTTATATATTTACTTAATATTTGTGTTGTAGCCTATTTATATGTAATGAATTCCATAGTCTCCTTCGCAATGGAATAAGTAAATAAGGTTCCGTTACGAACTGTATAACTCCACTGCTCACTGTCAACGAATCTTCGACAGGTGGTCACTTGCAGGCGCGTACAGAACATGTTAATAGAACAAGAGCAAGTATCTGTCGTTCAGCATCACAAATAGTAAGTGTATTAGAATACTGAACACTCTACAGGTACAGAGACAGAAAGACAGCGCAGGAACAGCAAAAATTTACAAGGCCCAGTACAACTAGGCGTATTTTGTGCTTTAGTAGCGACAGCATAGCCGGTTATCTGCTGGCAAGCTGAGATGCTAGCTAAGGCGTAACATGAGTTGGTGACAGCTATGTGAGCTGACGAATCTCAGGACGCTTCAGGTAGTTTTTTTGCTTCCATATTCGTTGGCTTTGCCAAAATGCAGCGAAGCTGTCACATTGCAACCTAATCTAGACCTACATTAAATATGTTAAACGTATTCGCAATTGCGAATATGGACAACCATCAGTTGTTTAATGAAATGACAGCAATGAAAATTTGTGCCAGATCGCGACTCGAACGCAGATTTTCCGCTTATCGCTAGCGGTCACCTTACCATTTTTTTAAATCTCATTTTGGTCGTTTTCGTTCGTTGCATCTGCTCGGGGAGGATGTCGCAAGACACCCGTTTCAGTTCGTCGTTGATCCATTAACTCAGTTTTTTATTACAGACGGCAGCTTATCGTCTGACCGAACATGCTGAGCTACTGTGCAGGCGTACCATTGGGCTAACCAAGCACGACTCGCAATTCAATGTGTCGTCAACCATGCGTCTACAACGTGTACTCTTACATCCAGTATGTATATTGTAGTATAAGGGAAACATTTTATTTGAAAATTGCTTACCCGGTGTCGATGGATAAATAAGATATTGCAGTGCCTGTGTTATTCTGAATACGATACAAAGTTCCTTTGGACATGCATGCATGCCAAATAGTAAGGCGATAGCTCGCGATAAGCGGGAAATCCGGGTTCGAGTCCCTGTCAAGCAGAAATTTTCAATATCGTCATTCCGTTCTACAGCTGATTACCACACTGCACCTTGTATTATGCAAAAGTTTGAATATTCGGAATTTCAGTTTGAATATTGTTTTAAATTAAAAAGAAATAAAATAGAAATCTAGCTTAACCTCTGCCTGCTTGCTGTTCACTGTTGTGCTTTCGAGAAGTCTGCAACAATGTTGTCATAAGGCAAGGTAGGTGGAAATATTGACTAGGGCCAGATAATCGTTTTACTTCAATTGCGCATCTAATATAAATGTAAGTTGTATTGAGACCAGTTGCAGCTCAGTTCAAATTAGGTTCAGTGTAGTCATAGGTTAGCATACGAGTTTAAGTTGGAAAACAATTTGTAGGTACCGGTAGATAGTTTTCGTAATACCTAGATTCTTATAGAGTGGGAGGTAAATGTTCGTTCATATCCGCAATTCCGAATACATTTAATGCGTTTAGTCGAAAGTTAGACATGAGCCTTAGTGGGATAACAGTTTGAGGGTCCATAGTTTGGTAATATGTAGAATTTTTGTACTGTAGGAGGTAAATGGATACCTATATTCACAGCTGTGAATACATTCAACGTCCTTCACAACGGTTGAATAACACAGACACTGCAATTTCGTATTTATCCGCTGACACCGGGATAGCGACTTTCAAGTAGAATCTCTCACCTGCGCAAGAATATACACTACTGGCCATTAAAATTGCTACACCAAGAAGAAATGCAGATGGTAAACCGGTATTCATTGGACAAATATAGTATACTAGAACTGACATGTGATTACATTTTCACGCAATTTGCCTGCATAGATCCTGAGAAATCAGTACCCAGAACAACCACCTCTGGCCATAATAACGGCCTTGATACGCCTGGGCATTGAGTCAAACAGAGCTTGGATGGCGTGAACAGGTACAGCTGCCCATGCAGCATCAACACGATACCACAGTTCATCAAGAGTAGTGACTGGCGTATTGTGACGAGCCAGTTGCTCGGCCACCATTGACCAGACCTTTTCAATCGGTGGGAGATCTGGAGAATGAGCTGGCGAGGGCAGCAGTCGAACATTTTCTGTATCCGGAAAGGCCCGTACAGGACCTGCAACATGCGGTCGTGCATTATCCTGCTGAAATGCAGGTTTCGCAGGTATCGAATGAAGGGTAGAACCACGGGTCGTAACAGATCTGAAATGTAACGTCCACTGTTCAAAGTGCCGTCAATGCGAACAAGAGGTGACCGGGACGTGTAACCAATGGCACCCCGTACCATCACGCCAGGTGATACGCGATAGTCTACAATCCGACCTTTATCAAAGTTGGAAACGTGATGGTACGCATTTCTACTCCTTACACGAGGCATCGCAACAACGTTTCACCAGGCAACGCCGGTCAACTGCTGTTTGTATATGAGAAATCGGTTGGAAACTTTCCTCATGTCAGCATGTTGTAGGTGTCGCCACCGGCGCCAGCCTTGTGTGAATGCTCTGAAAAGCTAATGACTTTCATATCACAGCATCTTCTGCCTGTCGATTAAATTTATCGTCTGTGGCACGTGATCTTCGTGGTGTAGCAATTTTAATGGTCAGTAGTGTACATAATGGATCTACGAGTACAGGCTATAGGCGAATGGTTGTCACATATGGATGTCTGATACTAAGTTGTAACAGGATGGTCAAATAGTAAGGCGACCGCTCGTTGTACCCGGGATGTACGGGTTCAAATCTCGGTCCGACAGAAATTTTCGTTGTCCTCATTCTGTTCTACAGCTGAGGGTTGTACATAATCACAATTACGAACACGTTTAATGTATTTCATAATGGCTATAATCGTGTCAGTGCCTGTTCCTCGGATACGCATGCTTGTCCAAAGGAATTTTGCATCGTTTTCAGAATAATACAAGCACTGTAATAACCTAGTCGTCGAAATTAGTAAAGCCAAAACAATTTATCATGAGGAGGTGACTTTTTGCAACTGTACGACTGTTTCAATATATATGTAAACCAATTTCTTGTGTTGCGTGTAGCAGACTACTGCACACTATCGAGCGGGTTGGCGCAGCGGTTAGCACACCGGATTCGCATTCGCGAGGACGACGGTTCAAACCCGTCTCCGGCCATATTGATTTAGGTTTTCCGTGGTTTCCCTAAATCATTTCAGACAAATGCCGGAATGGTTCCTTTGAAAGGGCACGGCCGACTTCCTTCCCAATGCTTCCCTAATCCGAGCTTGTGCTCCGTCTCTAATGACCTCGTTGTCGACGGGACGTTAAACGCTCCTCCTCCTTTGGCACACTCTGCTACACTGCGGGAAACAAATGCTACCTGCGATGTCTGTTATCCCAGCAAGTGCTCCGCAGATGTGTATCTCACCAAAATTGCCGCTTAGAACAATTATTTCAACCCCCTATGAAGTAACGGGCCAATACCTGTTTTCATAGGCGACAGTATCGGCAGGTAGTGTGATACAGATACTATTGTCAATAAGTGTGACAATACATGTCTCGCACATGGCAGAAAGTCAAGTAAAGCTGTTCTCAACTGAAAGGTTAGCTTCATCACCACTGTGTTTATGAGTAGGAACGGTCCTACCGGAGCTAATACGCTCTTGTCATACTCTGATCTTTAAACAGACGTACCTTGGTGAAAAAATTGGAGGACGAATATCGTAAAGTTGAAATTTCCTGACACATCAAAACTGAGACCTTTGCCTTTCACATGCAAGTGCTCTACCCGCTGAGCTACCCATGCACTACTCACGATACGTTCTTACAGCTTAACTTCGGCACGTACCTCTGTCCTGCCTTTCTAACTTACCCGAGAAAGGCAATCTCCTAGGTTCGGATCTCGCTCCAGCACATAATTAGGATCTGTCAGGAAGTTTCAAATCTGCGCACTATACTGTATAAAGAAAATTTACTTTGGAAACATACCCCTAGGCTTAGCAAAGCCATTCCTCGGCGATATCCTTACTTCCGGGAGTACTCGTACGCAAGGTACTTAACAGAACCTCAGCTGAATGAGAAGGTAGGAGATGAAGTACTAGAGAAAGTTCAGTTCGCTGAGATTTTTTTAAAGTTTTGGTTTCAGCCAAATACAGTTTCTGCAGTATGTTCCGAAATTTTTCATTCGCATTCTCTCTTTCTTTTTTCGATATACCCTATTAGAGAACTGAAGAAGTATATGACTACATCATTAGAGGAAAATAAACGCGAACTGAGATAGGACAAGTACGGTGATATTTAATTTTTCAAAGGAACCTTTCCGGCATTTCCTTAAGCGATTTTAGGAAACCAAGGAAAACACGGATCAGGATGGCCGGACAAGGATTTAACATATCAGCCGTCTGCAACTTTCGTTGTCATATCGTCCTTGGTAGGGTGTAATATTATTAGACCCTTGGCAACAGTGTTCAACAGTTGGCAACAACTTTCAAAACAGATCATGAAGACAATTAGTTTTCGGGTACTGGATACTGTGCTAGAGCAATTCGACAGACCGGAAGCAACGCAACGATTTTAAAACAGAAACGTAAGCGTCCTGTCATACAGAGAAACACCTACATATTTTGTAAGAAATCTTAATCATCATTACGTCATAAAAAGTGGGTGAGAGTGCCAGCACTGCTTCTAACTACAAAGTAAAGTGTACGCGAAGCAAAATAGTACACACATTAAAGGTGTGTATAGTTCTGGCCACCGATGATACTAAAAAGGTTCTAAAATATGTGTGAATAAATGCGTAACTAACTATATAGATAACACTGTCAATACTGCGCTAATATTCGTGAATGCTGGTCTTTCAATGATACTGATATGTACACCGTCCGTCCTAAAACTTACGAGACTGATTTTATTCATGGCGTACAAGCGACATGGCAGTAACTACGATGACAGCATGAACTAACAACTGTGAACAATAGATGTACAATACCGGTACTAGACAAATTCTTCCGCCTAACCTATACGTGCCTACTTTAGCTTCTGTTGTTACCTACGATATGTGACTTAAGTCTGGACAGACACACACACACACACACACACACACACACACATACATACAATCACACTTATATAAAACGGAGTCACATCTAAAATCACAATAATATTTAAACAGGTGTTTAGACTGACAAGTTATTTCTGTGTTTTGACTGAACAGTTACGCAGACATGTTAACTATAGTGGATTTACTTGTGTAAAGTTAACAATTTTTAAACTGTTATGAATACATTAAATCTTTTAGGGTAGCTCTAAGTAAAAATGTTAATCGGACAAAAACCTTACCGTGAAATGTCTATCGTAAGATTGTAGCTTCAGTGCATGGAATTGTGTAGCTCAGTTTCACTTTTCGCTGGTATATTTTGATATGAAATGGTACAAATTAACGAATCTTTGTGAAGCAAATTGCAAAATGAGTAAAGGCCGAGAACGTTTACAGATAGCATTCAATTTAACTCTGTACTGGCAAGTAAATATGATTTTACCACACGAGTTAAATAGTAGAGCAGAAAACTTGACTGGAATAAAATTCTGTGTTCGAATGTAAGATAGAATAAATTCGCATTTATATTACTATTATCCTGAAATATCTGATTTAATCACAACGTTCTTTGTTCTTGTTATCTTTACATGAAGTCTGCTGCATAATGTTTAGTTTCAGTGTAAACAGTCACTGATGTGTCGAAAATAATGGCTACCACCAGAGAAGTACGAATGTTTCCTTACCTGCGCTATATCTTCTGCAGCAGCTCACAATTGTAGGAGTTATTGAGCTTCAGGTGTTCTGCGGCCCACAGGAAGCTGCTAAGATGACAACGAGCTAGATTGCAAAAAAAAAAAAAAAAAAAGCACTCCGTCTTCAGGCCACAAGTGGCCCATCGGGACCATCCGACCGCCGTGTCATCGTCAGCGGAGGACGCGGATAGGAGGGGCATGGGGACAGCACACCGCTCCCCGGTCGTTATGATGGTATTCTTGACCGAAGCCGCTACTATTCGGTCTAGTAGCTCCTCAATTGGCATCACGAGGCTGAGTGCACCCCGAAAAATGGTAAAAGCACAAGGCGGCCTGGATGGTCACCCATCCAAGTGCCGGCCACGCCCGACAGCGCTTAACTTATACGGGAACCGGTGTATCCACTGCGGCAAGGCCGTTGCCTTTATATTGTAAAAGAACAAACTAATTTTAAAAAATGCTACCAATTTCCATTGTCACCCTGGTGGACCATCTTACTGTATAAACTGCATTGATAAAGCCCTTCGAAAGGGTTTAAGAAGTAAATTACAGCTGGATGTGCTGGACAAAAATACAGTAAGCGCAACAATGGACTCCTACGTAACTATATATTAGAGTTGTGTCGTGTCATTTTATTTAAAGTATCACTTTTGAATAATGTATGTTTGGCTCTCACATTAAATAATTTGGCAGTAGGTAATCCGTCCCTGCACACTCGCTCAAAATCGATAACAGTTACTGTTATAACGGAGCCCATACCACTGCTGTAGTTCATTGTCTCCTCTGTCTCTCTGACAGAATAACGGCACTGTCCTCTTTGCATACAGTCTTCGCCGATAAGCCAAATATTCACGTTCTCGTGATGGTAATCTCCTATAATCCTGTTTTTCCGATGTCTGGAAAACGTCGCTCGCTTGGTGTCTTCTCTGCTGATCTGTTGTTGGTTCTTCAGTCTTGTGTCTTGACTCTTGCGATGTTCTGTCTTGGGCTCCTCTTCTCCGTTGATAATTTTAAGCTCAGTGTCTCTTTTCGAAATTAAGTAAATAATTTTAAAATGCCGCTATAATTATTTGCTGGCAACTTCTTCATCCCTCTCGTCCCTGCACTCTCAAGCTGCTTCCAATGTCTGTGTACTATAATTTTCTTGTTCAAATGTGTGTGAATTCCTAAGGGACCAAACTGCTAAGGTCGTCCGTCCCTAGACGTACACACTGCTTAAAGTAACTTAACGAGAAGGACAACACTCACACCGATGCCCGAGGAAGGACTCCAACCTCCGGCGGGAGGGGACGCACGGTTAGTGACATGGCTCCTCTAACCGCGTGGCCACTACGCGCGGCCTATTAATTTTCTTCCCCGTGTTACAGCTCACTACTATTGCTGCAAGAAAACAGCCTCTTTTCCTTAAAACTAATGCCCTTTAGCCTCGTGTAAAGACTTGCTGCTGCCATCCATCTTTACTCTTCAACTACCCAGCTACTCCTTCAACTGTTTCGTATTCATTTGTCATTTCCCCCCTAAATACAATTTTCACAAATTGCATTTCTCCTGGTGCGTATATATTATACGGGAATAATAAAAAAATGGGGATACAAACATTTATATTACGTATCTTCACATTTGTGTTTGATACGTGCACATATAAATACAAATTAAGATGCATGTTACACTGTATCAAAATAACACACAATGTGGACATGTACGTTATGGAAATGCTGATTTCATTAGCAATGGAGAAAAACTCCGTTATAACGTCTTTCAAAAAATAAAGGCAAAACGCACACGGTAATGTAAAATTGCTTGTATTTGCTTGCACATAGATGGCTCTTAATAGAAAATTATCGACATAACTTGAACAGTCGTCGTACCAAATAGGAGTTCAGTGCTCTAACCATCGGACCACCTCGCTAAATAAATAATTAGTACAACACTAAGGAAGGAAGAAGTTCAATGTCTCGTCTACAGCACTCATCAAAGCGGAACACAAGTTAGGACTGCGGCAGGAAACCGAATGTGTTCTTTCCAACGTAAGTTCAAAAATGGTTAAAATGGCTCTGAGCACTATGGGACTGGACATCTGAGGTCATCAGTCCCCTAGAACTTAGAACTTCTTAAACCTAACTAACCTAAGGACATCACACACATCCATGCCCGGTGCAGGATCCGAACCTGCGACGGTACCGGTCGCGCGGTTCCAAAGTGATGTGCCGAGAACCACTCGGCCACACCGGCCGGCCCAATGTAAGTGTTCCGGCATTTATCGTTGGTGATTTTCGGGAATCACGGGAAAAGGAAAGTCAGACGCCTGCACCTTTCTCGTTGTGATCGCGTATTCTGAGTCCACACTAGAGATTCATCGATTTAGCAAGGTAGTTATTTCCTGGTGCGTGAGCAGCTTCCATTTTTGCTCAAGAATATGGCGAAAAAAGTTTCGTTTATTAAGGAAACACTTTGTATTTGACAGCAAGGAAGCGTTTCCTCATAGTAAGTTGTTGTTGGGTCTTCAGTCCGAGGACTGTCCGCTCCCGGTAGCTGAATGGTCAGCGTGAGGGACTGTCAATCGTCTGGGCCCGGGTTCGATTCCAGGCTGGGTCAGGGAATATTCTCCGACAAGGAACTGGGTGTTATGCTGTCCTTATCATCATCCTATCATCCTCATCGACTGCAGGTCGCCGAAGTGGCGTCAAATTGAAAGACCGACACTCGGCGAACGGCCTGCCCGACGGGGGCGCCCTAGCCATCGATTAATTAAATAAGTCCGAGGACTGTTTTGATGCAGGTCCCCATGCCAGTAGATCCTGTCCAGGCCTCTCATCTCCGTGTAACTACCGCAACTAAGAGTTGGCCTCCGTCCACAATTTTTACCCCTCGCCCCTTACGCCCGCTTCCTTCCTTCCATTACCAAACTGGCGATTTCCTTAATACTTTAGAATTTCTCATCTCAACCAATCACTTCTTTTAATCGAGTTGTGCCGTAAATTTCTTTTTCTCCAATTTCATTTCAGTACCTCCTCATTAATTACTCGATCTACTAATTTACTTCTCAGCATTCTTCTGTAGCGTCACATTTCAAAAGCTTATTTCGTTCTTGTCTGAACTATTTATTGTCCACCGTACAAGAAAGGATACACTCTATACAAATACCTTCAGATGAAACTTCCTAACATTTACATTTACACGGACTGGGCACATTAATGTGAGCATCACCTACGTTCGACGTAAGCCTGCAGTAACCGCTCACAGAGGGCAGATGGCATCACTGGCAGTGGAGGGTATATCAAGCATGTCCGGGGACACAAAAAACATTACTATCGTTGTCGTAATGTGGAAACTGAGGGATTTAGCTGACGGCAAATGGGCATGATCATTGGTTTTTGGGTCAAGAGTGGTAGCATATCCGAAACATTGTTTCTAAACTGTTCGCGTGTCGCCGTGGTTAAAGTGTACCGTCCCTAGCAAAATGGCGCTTTCCAAAACCGGTGCCGAAGGCAACTGTGGTGTGCCACGGGCCAGAAATGACAGGGGTGATCAACGTCTGCGTAGATGTGTACCGAAGAATAGACGCGCAACTGTTGAACAACAGAGCGCCCAGATGAACCAAGGGGTCAGTTCTCCTTAACGACCGTTGGGCGAACGTTCCTGTGTATGGGTCTCCGCAGCAGCCGCCTGATTCATCAGAGACACGTTACCTTTTCAGACGAATCACGGTTTATGTTCCATTGGGAGACGGCCGCTGGGGAGTACAACGTGAAACGTCTGGAAACAAACGTCCTGCAACAGTCGTCGGAAGGTCCAGGTCAGAGGAGGAAACGTTAAGGTCTGGAAAATGATTTTGTGGCAAGCCATGGGTGATCTCGTCGTTATGGAAGGTACAGTGGATAAACAAGAGAACATATCTACTCTTGGGGACTACGACCACCTCTACATCCAGTCTGTTTTTCCTCTGTACGATAGCGTCTACCAGAAGGACAACACAACGTTTCGCACAGCTCGATGTGTGCGTGTGTCGTTCGAGGAGCAGCAGGATGAGTTTTTCGTAAGTACCTAGCCACCAAACTCCCTGGATTTAAACCCAGTCCATCTCAATCGGCTGTTCGCACCATCGATCGTCAACCAAGAAATCTAGCGCAGCTGGCCATGACACTGGACTCAGCAAGGCTCCACGTTCCTGTCAATACCGTGCAGAACCTAACTGACTCTGCAAATGCCGCGAAAGATGTTTATTCGGCTATTGACAGGTGGTCACACTAATGTTCCTGGGTACTGTACATTCAAAGATCAAAAACTTTTGTTTTCCAGAAATGTTTTAAAGCTTTCCTAGCCCTTACTCCTCCCGCACAGGCCGTGAAGGCCCAAAGGTACCGACAGGGCGCCGAGTCATCGTCAGCCCACAGGCGTCACTGGATGCGGATATGGAGGGGCATGTGGTCAGCACACTGCTCTTCCGGCCGTAGGTCAGTTTCCGAGACCAGAGCCGCTACTTCTCAATCAAGTAGCTCCTCAGTTAGCCTCACAAGGGCTGAGTGCACCCGGCTTGCCAACAGCGCTCAGTAGACAGGATGATCACCCATCCAAGTGCTATCGCAGCCCGATAGCGCTTAACTTCGGTGATCTGACGCGAACCGGTGTTACCACTACGGCAAGGCCGTTGGCATTCCTTGCTCCTGACACTACAATTTATATACTCTCTACTTCGGCCATCGTTAGGTATTCCGCTACGCAGGTAAGAAAATTCATCTACTACTTTCAGTGTTTTATTTCTTAATCTAATTCGCTTAGAATTGTCTAATTTAATTTGGCTTCTTTATATTTATTTTTTATTTATTTATTTTATATTCCTCTCATAACACTGTCCATTCGGTTCAACTGGTCGTTCAAGTCCTTTGCTGTCTCTGAGGGAATTACAGTGTCTTCGGGAAATTTCAAAGTTTTTATTTCTTCCCTTTGAACTCTAATTCCCTTCCCACATACTACGCTCATATTAGGAAATATTGTTGTGTTGCTGTGGCATTCGTAAGGAAGGTAACTGCTAAGGTGAGATTTTCACTCTGCAGCGGAGTGTGCGCTGATATGAAACTTCCTGGCAGATTAAAACTGTGTGCCGGACCGACTTCCGAACTCGGGACCTTTGGCTTTCGCGGGCAAGTGCTCTACCAAATGAGCTACCCAAGCACGACTCACGCCCCGTCCTCACACCTTTACTTCTCCCGGTACCTCGTCTCCTACCTTCAAAACTTAACAGAAGGAGCTTCTGTTAAGTTTGGAAGGTAGGAGACGAGGTACTGGCAGAAGTAAAGGTGTGAGGACGGGGCGAGAGTCGTGCTTGGGTAGCTCAAATGGTAGAGCACTTGCCCGCGAAAGGCAAAGGTCCCGAGTTAGAGTCTCGGTCCGGCACACAGTTTTAATCTACCAGGAAGTTTCAACTGCTAAGCTATTTACCTACAGTCATATGTTGCTGTTGGCGTACTTCAAACAGTTCCTAGTGTATTTAATTATATTCATTAAGAAGAATCAGTTTTGAACAAAGAAAAAACTAGGAAAAGTGCATTCAGCAATAAATTTGGCATGAGACTGTTTTGACCGGGTCGAATGCGAGAACTGTAACTTTTCGGCACATACAACTGTTTGCTTCATTCTGTTACAAATACTCATGTACATTTCTACGCCTGCGTTTTAGGAACCTGAAAAGCATGTGAGAGTAACTATATCAAATGAAATACTGTAAACTTTAATGTATCGAATACCCATGCCTTACACTGAAGTGAAAATGTGTGTCTGAGGATTCTAGGACAGCATAACATGTAAAACGATTTGTAGAAGTCACAGACTCTCCATAAATCCACAGACAATCGATAACTTGGCAAATGGTTTCACAGTTCGAAGGCAGCTAGTGTGAAGGCGGTTCCTCAGCTTCTTGCTTGGGCAACCGTTTTTGTGCGACTGAATTACACGCACATGTTGCTTCAAATTTTATAGTGGGATATTAATTTGCCGAGGACTTTAGTCGATACTAAAAATGCAGGGAAAACGTGATATCACAATCGAATCATGATCATAGGAAGACGTTTCTTAGAAGAGCATAAAGAACACAAATCATTTTCCCACCTCATGTATCCTGTCACTTTTCTACATAGTTATATTAAACTCCTAGTAGCTCCTTCCCATATTACGCGCCCACCTCGAGATTTAGCCAGCCCGTTAGAAATCTCAGTTATCTCCAAGGCCACCGTTAGCCCTCTGCTATAGTGTTTGATGAAGCTTTACAAGTTTTCTTTTAGTGAATGAAATGAGACGTGCACTCGCCGTCTTCATAACACTTTCGTGGCAGGTTTTCTTTAAGTGTATGACGAACGTCACTGTGTCTTCATGTTTGGCAGAAACTGATAAGCGCTGCTCTCATTGCTACAGTTAATGTCTATAGTTTACTGAACACAGAGGACGGATAACAGGGTGTCTCTAGGAGGTTTAGTAGTAACGGAATTATCACCTTGGAAAAATAAATTTACGTAATTACATTTTTGTTTACTAGCCGGTACTTTCCTACAGTCTTGGAATGCTTTGTAATCTTCATGTCACTGTGTCATAGCTAGAGAAACCAATATAAAATGGCAGAGGACACTGATAAAGTGAAGAAAAGCTACACGATTTTGTTTCGTCTCTTCTAGCGCCGGTCTACGGTAGTGCGATGTAGGGGTTTCAGTGTGTACCACGGCTGCAGATGTGTAAGGCAAAAAAAAAAAAAAAAAAAAAAAAAAAGAAACACTTTTTTTCCAGGTGATAATCAAAACATTATGATGATTACCCCTCGTACAATGCCTGTTTTATGAATGACCTTAGTTGTGTCTTTGGCCGGCCGGAGTGGCCGAGCGGTTCTAGGCGCTACAGTCTGGAACTGCGCGACCGCTACGGTCGCAGGTTCGAATCCTGCCTCGGGCATGGATGTGTGTGATGTCCTTAGGTTAGTTAGGTTTAAGTAGTTCTAAGTTCTAGGGGACTGATGACCTCAGAAGTTGAGTCCCATAGTGCTCAGAACCATTTTTTTAGTTGTGTCTATGGCAAAGTAAGATACTAGTACAAAATTTATAGACAACTTATGATTATTCCAGTGATTCGCAATGCTTACTTCGGCTTCGGCTTTCTATTTTTGCTGTGGACTTCTATTACTGTTAAGAAATAAACAAATATGGAAGAAAAATTAGCAGTATGAAACGAGCACTGAAGATGAAAGATTCAGTACTCTGTTTTACTAACAGGCTAAAACCAATTACCTAGTCTGTTATATAAAACTGCAGGCAAGTGCACCCAAATTTCCGCATTCTGGAGGAAATGATCCGCACTGACTACAGAATACTTTTATTAAGAGTCACGACCGGTTTCGCGCCAATGGAAGACGCATCCTAAGGTGATAAAGATTATTTTTAACAAGTCATAGCAGAAAGGTAACTGCCTTAGAGCCAGTCCCCATCATTCATGTCACGTTATAAACGCATAGCGCGCTAAATCCGGTAGTCCTTAGTTAAAATCAAGGGGACAGCAGAAGCGTGCCACAAGCAGGTATTTGAGTGAGCGGCAGTAAGCAAGGCACTTAAAAAGAAGAGCTACTATCTGATGACCCGTGTTCAATTGATGCGAAACCGGTCGTGACTTAATAAAAGTATTTTACAAGGAGTGTGGATCATTTCAGCCACCCAGTCATCTGTCCCAAGTTCCAGGTTGTAAGTCTAACAACAAAGTCAGTTCAGTATTTACATCTTCAACTTTTGTAGTCCTGTCTTTCTTAGTTGCGCGTAATATTACGGTATATTGATAATTTTTGCTTATGGACCGTCTGACAGCAACTGAGTTCAGTATTTCATTTAACAATAATTATTATTAATTATTGACCGGGTTTAAAGATTTTTAAATACTGTCATAATCTACTCATCAAGAGTTATTGTCACATATTGCGGGTTTTAACACAAAAAGACAAGTGTCGACGTTAGAAACTGTGTATTTGACCTGGGGCAGTGTAATTCATGGCGCGTGAATACCGAGACTGTTCATTCAGTATTTCAGCATGAGAGCATTTAGCGTCTTTCAACAAATTTTCCACACAATTTCTAACGTTTTACAAACCATTCCTCGCTGACTCTCAGCAACAATAGAGAAACGATAAACTATATTTGCGCTGTTCAACATCAGGCATGAAGTTTTAGTATGTTGTTTCTTTACTATTAACCTTATTCGCAATACATTTTGCAGACAATATTCACATCTACTACTGAACGTTGTGCGACACATAGGTCAGGAGATTTGACTTCATAAACACTGAGATGTGAGAAAAAGTGGCATTTTTCAAAACAATTTTATTGTGCAACGTATCTTTTGTCTGACAGTAAAGAGCAGGTACAAACAGTGGAGATAATTAATTCCGCTCAGTGGTACGCAGCGCATAAGTAAATATTTACCGTCCAAAAGGCACACCACAAAACCTACAGCAAGACTGATTGAGTTCAAATCCCATCACTTAATCACTAAATGACCTACTTGGAGCTGAATTCACCTCTGAAGGATAAAATAGCTGTCGCCTTGGTTTATTCGGCATTTGTATCAGGCTGTGGGTGTTGCAGAACGTAACATTGTTGGATAAGAGCATAAGTGTTAACTTAATTTCCACTTCGAATTTTGCTATTAAAACTAATTCGGACTTCGTGATAAAAGTTGCAGCGTTTAATTGAAATGAAATGCTTAAGCAACAGAAAACGATACACAGTCGGTCTGTTGGCTTCTGAACAACGTACGTTACCCTTCCTGAGGTATCTTTGCTGGGACAGAAAATATGCAACAAAAAAAAAAAAAAAACATATGCGGTAAATCTATTAGATATTACAGTATATATTAACAGGTTTGTAATCAGTTATGTCATTGTTCAGTGAAAATCTAATTACAAGGCAACCACGCACATACACGTCTGTCTCCTCCTATACAACAATCGAGAGTGAGTAGAACGTTAATATTTTCTCCAAAAAATTTTCTACTGTCTTTTTTATTTTCGACAAATGATTGTGGCTTGTTGGATATTGATATAGTTATCAACGATTACTTAATTACTTAAATTATCATACATTTGTGAGATTAATTTTGTCGTGGCAGTAAGAGTCCAATTTAGGAAAGAAGGGAACATTACATGGTTTTATTTTATATGCTGTAATAGGTCTGTTGATGAACAAGCCGAAACTGATAAAAAAAGCAAGATAATTACGGTTTTGTGTCTTCAATGATGAAGGTTCTTCGAGATAATTGTCAAATATTTAACACATTAACTTCATCAAACGTTTGAGGATGTTCTATTTAAGTGAGTTCGAATCTTTAAGTAATCAGGGGTAGGGGAGGTTACTGATATGTACAGAGCATGACAATTGGCCGCACTCTGTTCTTATGGTGCCCGGTGCAGCACTATCTCAACACCGACTTTTCGAGAGGCTTCGAAGAAAACATGTCTGTAAAACAAAAAAAGGTAAAATATGAAATAGTCATTTCCTGCTTTTGACTTATGCTTAGAGTCGGGAACAGCAGCGATTTATGTGAAGTGATACTGCAAGTCACTGTTTAGTAAACAATAAGCATAGCGTCAGAGGGAAGCGAAACTTCTGTTTATCTCCATGAAAGTGTGTTACCTTAGTGAGAGGGCTGTCGCTGTAGATAAGGAAAATGTTCGACCCATTTTGAAGCATCCTATAATTACGCGCGTTGCCTCACACTCGTTTTCGAATGTGTTATCTGTCTGAGGCGCTTTGCTCACTGCAGAGAAAAAATCGTTTTTAACACAATAGAGTCACGAGTTGACGCATCACGAAGCTTCCACATACTGCCACTGAGTCACAGGCATGCGCGCAGTCGAGCAGGTTTTAGGTTCCACCTGCTCTTCCTAGCGAAAACGTCGTTATGTTCAAGCTAGTATTACTTCTGTTATAGTTTACAGTAATAATTACGAGATGAATTAGTTTCAAAGCCACATTTCTCTCACATAATTATTTTTAAAAATCCACTAGAAGTAAAAGTTTATTTTCTGAAACTGCACTAAATGAATTCCATGATTACGTAAGTGAGTGCTCACGTTACTTAAAAAACGGGTTCCCTCATCAGCAAACATTTTAGTTTTATTCAATAAATTACATGTTCTTTAGAATTTTGTTTGACTGAAAGTCAAAAGCAGATCGTTCATCAAGCTAATTACTTTTTTTATAATGCACATTTTCCTGTAATATTAAACTGCGATGCCTGCATATATTTTCCACGGCTGTTTTATTCCTTTTCTTTTTCTGGGCGCAGTACACATCTTTAAGATGTTGGTGAATATGTTAAAAGCTACCTGTACCTGGGAAATATCCTTTATATTGCCCTTGACGTTATCTGCGAGCTAAACTGTTTATTTGCTCATGTTGTTTTATTCTTTCTCCTTTATATGTACCTGAGTCAGTTTGTGCGTGTTGATGCGTAGCGCCGTATACCGATCCTGCCTTGGAGGCGGTTAAGTGGGAGATGTGTCTCAGAGCTGGATAGTGACTGATGGTGACGAGAGACTGGACGCGCACGTAGTTTATGTATCAGCCGATAGAGGACAGTATTGGATAGGGGACTGTGATTTTAGTTTCGATTGTGCCCACTAGAGTGCACTAAAGTGATAGAGTGTTTTCATAAACTGTTCTAGTATTTTCATAAAGTGTTATTATGTCTTTTTGTGTATGTAAAATGTTATAAATGTGTTTTAGCAGTATGAATGATGCGTGAGTGTGGTTTAAGGTTAATATGAAGATACTTGTTTAACGAGTTACGTAGTGGGATTTAGTGTGGGAACATTTTGAAGAAGTATGGATATGGACAAAGGGGATTTTTCTAGAATAGTGTTGTAAAGTAAGTTTATGGTAAAGGGAAAGTTAATTCAGGTATAAATAACAATAGTAAATAACTTTATGCATAAGCAAACTTCAGCATATTAGATAATTACGTCGGTAAAAAGTGCAGTCGTTAGGTTTACTGTTTTGCGATTGGTTATTGATGAAAAGCGCGGATTGACGTGGGAGAACGTTGTTTTCCTATTGGCTGTTGAGTAAACTGACCAATTGTAAAGCAATATTCTTCGCGCGTCTTTCTCTGATGGTAGAGAAGACTTTGAGTAATCTAGAGGGGAGTCGGAACCTAGCCATGAAATAGTTAGGACGTGTGTAGTAGTAGTTCCGATGGAAATGATAAGTTACGGGATCTAACAGTGTTTCACACATCAAAAGTGTAGTAAAGTGACGGCATAATTATTCAGATGGGCGTGTAGAAATTTCGGAAATTTTAAGTGAATTTTGTAACGAAAAAAGACATATATTCCGCGTGGCGTATTGAGCAGGTCGGTGGCTAAAAACTGTGACTGCATTTGGTACCGACAGACTTATTATTTGGCGAGCATTATAAATAAAAACAATCAGTATTTTTGTAGTTATTACGTTTTCGGGAAATGCAACACCATAAACTTGCTAACGTGAGTTAAAGGGATTATGAGTGACTGTGTTAAGACAAGCACGGGCTTAGCAGTGGTACTTGTTCACCTAAGTTTCAGAATATATTGAGGACAAAATTTCCAACCTTTCATTTGTGTGAAAACTTTCTCCCGAAACGTAGATTAGTGACTTAAATCGCAGCCTGGTTCACGTCGAAGTACTGTAGGTTTCACGTGGCTTTCCTACTGATGATCTGATGATCTGATGAGACAATGTTCACAGGAAGGTGCAGGTTCGTCGTAAAGGGGCGGAAAGAACCGCGCCGCCGCAGTGTGTGTGTGTGTGTGTGTGTGTGTGTGTGTGTGTGTGTGTGTGTGTTTGAGTGTGTGACTGTGTAGATGGCATCGGTTCGTGGCGGAATGGAAGGGGTCAGCAGCTGTGACAGGTATAACTTTGTAAGGCTGACATGTCAAGTAAAATAAATTTACGTCATTATTGTGATAATCGAGATAATCTTGGATGTCCATGAAAAAAAAAGAAGAAAAAAACCGTAAAGGAGCTCTGACTTTACGGTCACTGACGTTTTCGCTCATCGAAAAGGATCGTTTACGGTGTCAAAGAGACGAAACTGGCAGTTGCACTGCCTGTATCCAAATTAATAGATCATTTTTTTCTGAAACTTTAGATCACTTGAAAGCAGGAATGAAAAATAAAATAAACAAGAACTTTGCTGCGAGTTTTTTCGTTATTAATTGATTGTAAATATTTTGATATGGAATTTGGACTCTCTTGTGTAAAAAAAATATGAAGACGTATTTTGTAGGAGCGCGTCCCTTTTTCACAGCTGACTGTCTTCTGTAAGGTTATTAGCTGGAACTTAGATTTTCGAAAGCTATTTCCAAAAATTTTGTATTTTGTGTACCGACGAAGTGTTTCTCTATTGTCAGTTGCCCAGCCGCTGTACTCAAGTACCAACGTTTTGAAGCATCTTCTGCTCAGTCATTGTAAAGTAGAGCTTGTATTTTATTCACTGGAAAAATTCTTGCCTTATAACGTGTCGCTGTTTCAATCTATAATGACAAGTATTCTCATATTCATTGCTTTCAGAAAGAGTTTTTCGTGCTAATAACAACTGCGATATCATTTATGAGAGCGAAGATAGTACCTCTCTCCATGAACATCGCCTTATTTACATCTATTTCTCATTATTTTCACTATATTTCGTGTATGGATTAATGTCCTTTCAGTCTTTGTTAAATTACTTCCGCTTCGTCGACATTCATACAGTTGTGTAGATGCTTTCAGTACAGTACCTATAAAAAGACTATTTATATAAGTACTCAAACCAAACACAATTACTCTGTAACGAACCACATTAGACGACGGGTGCTGTATAACAAACACTAACCATGCGGAGTGGCGGCGTGGTTTGAGGCACCGTGTCACGGAATGCACGGCCTCTCCCGCCGGAGGTTCGAGTCCTCCCTCGGGCATGAGTGTGTGTTTGTTGTTCTTAGCATAAGTTAAGTAGTGTGTAAGTCTAGGGACCGATGACCTGTACAGTTGGGTCCCTTAGGAATTCACACATATTGGAACATTTTGAACCAAAATACTCTGAAAATATCCTCGAATCATATCCGAAATTTTGTTGGATTTTAGTTTCAGTCTGTATCATTGCTAAAATCCTTAATATGCTTAAAACGATAGCTCTACACAAAAACGGAGCTCTGCCAGTTCTAGCCTACGGCACTGGGTAACACTCATTTCACAAGACTTCCCGCAAACGTGCGGTGGTTTTGATGTCACACGAAATATCGACAACTATAGGAAGTGCTATCACCGTAAAGATTTATTCCTTGACATTTTTTGAAATATTATTATTTTTATACAATACCTGCAAAAAGGTGGGGATTTAAGGAGATGGGACCTGGATAAACTGACAGAACCGGAGGCTGTAGAGAGTTTCAAGGAGAGCATAAGGGAACGATTGACAGGAATGGGGGAAAGAAATACAGTAGAAGAAGAATGGTTAGTTTTGAGGGATGAAATGGTGAAGGCAGCAGAGGATCAAGTAGGCAAAAAGACGAGGGCTATTAGAAATACTTGGGTAACAGAAGAAATATTGAATTGAATTGATGAAAAGAGAAAATATAAAAATGCAGTAAATGAAGCAGGCAAAAAGGAGACAGGGTTGTGCCTATCCCCGATGTTATTCAATTTGTATATTGAGCAAGCAGTAAAGGAAACAAAAGAAAAATTCGAAGTAGGTATTAAAATCCATGGAGAAGAAATAAAAACTTTGAGGTTCGCCGATGACTTTGTAATTCTGTCAGAGACAGCGAAGGACTTGGAAGAGCAGATGAAAGGAATCGACAGTGTCTTGAAAGTAGGTTATAAGATGAGCAAAACGAGGATAATGAAATGTAGTCGAATTAAGTGGGGTGATGCTGAGGGAATTAGATTAGGAAATGAGACACTTAAAGTAGTAAATGTGTATCGCTATTTGGGGAGCAAATAACTGATGATGGTCGAAGTAGACTGGCAATGGCAAGGAAAGCGTTTCTCAATAAGAGAAATTTCTTAACATCGGGTATAGATTTAAGTGTCAGGAAGTCGTTTCTGAAAGTATTTGCGTGGAGTGTAGCCATGTATGGAAGTGAAACGTGGACGATAAATAGTTTGGACAAGAAGAGAATAGAAGCTTTCGAAAGGTGGTGCTACAGAAGAATGCTGAAGATTAGATGCGTAGATCACATAAGTAATGAGGAAGCATTGAATGGAATTGTGGGGAAGAGAAATTCGTGGCACAACTTGACTAGAAGAAGGGATCGGTTGGTAGGACATGTTCTGAGATATCGAGGGATCACCAATTTAGTATTGGAAGGCAGCGTCGAGGGTAGAAATCGTAGAGGGAGACCAAGAGATAAATACACTAAGCAGATTCAGAACGATGTAGGTCGCAATAGGTACTGGGAGATGAAGAAGCTTATACAGGATAGATTAGAATGGAGAGCTGCATCAAACCAGTCACTGGACTAAAGATCACAACAACAACAACAACAACATAGTCTCTTTGAAAATCGTTTTTAGTTTCGGAGTAAAGCTGTATGTGGTTGTATACTGTGAAGTTTTACCGCTCATAAATAAAACTGTGTTGTTCATATTTAATAATTTACAGCGGATGAGAAAAACATCGGCATGTAGCAGGATGTGAACCTACATTCTTCTACTTTGTAAACAACACTATCCATTACGCTAATGCTAAAACATGTGAGATTCGTCGCATGTCTCGATTATCATTGCATCTCCTGTAGGCTAAAATCATTGATGTGTTATTAACTGATGAAATGAAATGAAATGTCGTGTGGCTAGGAGCCCCCGTTGTAGACCGGTCGTCCGGTGCAAGTCTTTTGAGTTGACGCCACTTCGGCGACTATGCGTACATGGGGATGAGATGATGATGATGATGATGATGAAGACAACACCACACCTAGTCCCTGAGCGGAGAAAAGTTTAATGATAACAGTGATGCATTAGTGATATATTTTCAATGTGCCGTTCCCTTGAAGCGGCATACTGAAAGTTATAATACAAAACAGCTAAATATGGCAAAATGAATATGATACCTGTCGTATCGACTGTCGATATTTCGTGTGACATCGAACTGACTTCACGTTTGCAGGAAGACTTGTGAAATGGAACTGAGGCGCTGAACTTATTCATTCAATACCGAACCTTCAAATACGTAGTTTCATTGTAAAAAATGCACAAGAGTATCACGAAAAAGACGGGGATCCAATAGGAAGTTTAAAAAAGGGACAAAACGAAAGGGAGAATCGGAAGATTAATATCGACCTACTTGGCCTGAAATAATCGTAATGACAATAATGACACGTAGACTCACGATGTTGGGAAAAATAGAGTAAAGAAGCTTTCTGAGTGATTTTTAATAAGACTCTGACCAATTTAGAATCTTTAGAAGACACAGAAATTCTATTTATGTGCATAAAACTGAAGCTCATGATACGTAGTATTTTCTGGTGGGAAGTACCTTAACATAAAGTCGAGTGTATTCTTTTATACAGAACATCAGATAAAAACTCCATTTAAGACGTCTGTTTTACGGTAAAACTGCATAACAGATCAGTAGACATTAAATCAATATGGAACATGACTTCCTTACATTTACACTGTACCTGGTAATTAATTTATTCGTTTCGAAAGTCATGCCATTTCAAACGCTGTGCTCGTTAACATTCGTAATATCAAATATTTCTTACTTGACATTAACGAAAAGCAGTGACCTTCTAGAAGCAGCTGCAATACAAACAGGTTTTCTGACCGCCGATAGATACTTGATCATGCATTTAGAGGTTACGTAAATCAGAAAGGTGTACACCGTTAAGTACTCTCAATTTTTCTCAGCGATATTGGTTTCGAGTCCAGTGGTGAAGTAATAGCTACTGAGGCTGATCAAAAACTAATTCGACGACACAAAACGGACTTTACCCGTCACGTATCTGTTCTAGGGTATCATCTTCTTTCTCAAAGCAAACTTCTTTCTACTGGAATATTAATAGACAATCTCTGTTACATCTTCTGTTCTTGTTTCCAAGCAAAACTGTTATGAAGGTCCTACTGACTTCACTCGCAGACGACTGATTCATCAAATTAAATCGGGATATCACTTTCAGTAATTTGACTTGCAATTACTTCGAGTCACTCTTGGTCGTTATGGTATCACGATTTATTCCTCTTCCAACACTGCTGACCACGATGGACGGTAACAGTTTACATACAGTATTTCTGGAACTCATACTGGGTAGAGATTTGTGTTTTCAGAACATATACATAGTTTTTCAGGAATAGTGTCTCATTCGTCTGAAATTCAATGCTATGCCTAAAAGCCTACAAATGTTCGTGCTATTGTTCATAAGCAGCCGCACTTCTATATATTTTAAGTAAAAGAATTTGACACGCTTGTCAACTCGGATGGTGTCTCCATTTTGTGGTGCCATTAGATCGTTATGTCCCAACGACCCTTCACCTGTCAGTGTACGATAAGAGCTAACATGAAATAAACAGCTCACTTAGATTACTTTCGGGTTAAAAATGATGAAAGCGAAGATCAAAGCGAGCAAAAGAAGCAGTGTGGAAACTAGGAACAATAAATTATAAACTTTGCGTATGACGGTATGGAAAACGTTTTGGGATGGATGGAATAAGGAAGACATCAAAAGTATGATTACTTAAGCTACATAAATCATTCAGGTACTGTCGGGGAACTTGGTAATGCGTTTGTGAAACTGTTTCGAACGTAGAGTTGTAGATAAATGTAACGAATACCATGGATACCGGAAGCACTTGAAATGTAATACTAAAGAAGTACATTAAAATTTAAGTAGACAGAATAAATATGGAATGGGGGGGGGGGGTAATAGAAAATAAAATATGCGGAGAAAATATATGCGTGTATGCTTCAGGAGAAAAAGAACAGGTTTCAAAAACGTGTGGCGTAGTATAGTATGGTGTAATAGTAAATTATGCTCTGGAACGAGTACTAGAAGAAGTGTATAAGAGAGGTAGACGAAAGTGAGAAAAGTGAATGGTTCAAATGGTTCAAATGGCTCTGAGCACTATGGGACTTAACATCTGAGGTCATCAGTCCCCTAGAACTTAGAACTACTTAAACCTAACTAACCTAAGGACATCACACACATCCATAAAAGTGAATCATATTGTCACGGAAGGCGGGTGCAGTAGGTAGAAAGATTAGAGCAAGTCGAAGAGAAGACAAGAGGGAATCACAAAAACACAAAGATTTAACGGTTTAAACAGCAAATCAAAATCTCAGTCAATCAGGGCTTAAACAAAGTGTGGGGTATCATGTACACAGATGTAATAGAAAACAAACTCCACATTTGTTCCACTATCAGGCAAAATTTATAACCTTACAAGCATAATGCCAAATGATCTGTGTGACTGCTTCAAATGGTATAGTTATTGCTGTACTTGAACATGTTCTAACTTCACATAAACCTTGGAGGGGTTTGTATGATGAACTAATGGTAATGGTTACATTTAGCGAAGAAGAACCATTTCAATTACATGCGCAGATGCAACGAGTAGCATCACATAATTTATGTGTACGGAAATTAAAGGCAAAACAAAACATTCATCTAATTGTTGAAACACCATCATTGTGATGTCAACAGGTCAAAAACGCATTTGCGGAGCGTGAAAATAAACACAAAAAATACGGTAAATTCTGTAGGTACATGGTGAAAGACCGCCAGGATATCGTAAAGTTAAAATTTATTAAAAAGAAGAAATGAAACACCGATCAACCATAAGCGTAGGCAAAGCCATTAATTATGAATGCGCGGTAAGGCGCAGACAAACGAAGAAAAGTCCCCCAAGATATTGTAAAGTTAAAATTTATTAAAAACAAAACATGAAGCACCGATCGACCATAATCGTTGGCAAAGATATTAATTGTGAATGCGCGGTAAGGCACCGACAAATGAAAAAAAATCCGTCATTCGTTTTTCTTTGTAAACGATTTTGTTCTCTCTCTCTCGTATGTGAAAGGACGATAAAGATGTACTGCTTAAAGTATGAAGTATTACGAGTGTTATGTATTATGTGTGTTTATAAATAAGAGTAATTTAACAGCAGTATTAAGTATTTTTTTTGAAGTGGAGCCAAGTAAGGAGGATTCATTTTTTGACACGCACTGGTGTCTTTGAAGTCGGCTGCCTGCATCTACAATTGAAATGTAAGAGAGTAAGTCAGAATAGCCTAAATTCGTACAAGCAGATAACGAAATTATAATAGCGTTTAAATTTTTACCATTCATATCCCTTTTTTTATTACAACAACACAACTAGAATTTGTAGAAAATGTTAAGAATCCGAGAATGTTGCTGCTTTCTTGCTTGTAACATCCCAATGAAACTTCTTCCTCATACGTACACTGAGAAGTACATTGCTACGGTGACACTATGAAACGTCCCCTTAGAAAAATTATACATGACTGTGTTTAAACTGACACACAATATCTTTAGCGCAACGCAATCTGACTTTCAATAATCCCTACAAAAGAATGGCCCTGACTAACATTAACCTATACATTTCACAAATCACTTACCTCACAAAAATCTTCGTTACTCGAACTACTGCAATACAGCGAGCGCCACTACTGCCAGCTAAATAAAAGATTCTAACTACTGAAGGCACTAACTACTGATAGGCACAGTTAGCAAATGAAAGATTTTGATAGAGAACAAACAATGTATTTACCTTAATAGTGTTCAAAGGTCATAATATATATAGCAGTTTATGACATCCAGTCTTACAAATTTACTGTCTCTGTCCAGATCATGCGTTCTCAAAAATCCGCCATCTCACTTCCCCGCATCTACCACTGCTGGCGGCTCACCTCCAACTGCGCAACGCTACACACTGTTAACAGCCAACTGCCCAACACTACAATAGCAAATTCCAACAATGCCACCAAGCCACAGACTGCACACAGCACAGCCAGTGATTTTCATACAGAGCGCTACGTGGTGGTGGCGTTACCAATATAAGAACCTAAACAGCCTACTTATAACTTTAAAGAGCTCACAATGCAAATAAATATTTCAGTACTTCAAAGATGTCAACACAAGAACTCAACTTACGTATTAGGCAGGACACAAGGCATTCTTAAACCATTTAACTGATCCTTACACTCCAGTCTTCTATATGCGTACCATTGTAATATTATTTTTATAGTACTCAGTCATATTAACGTGACCATTGTCTGCGCTCAACGTCAACGTGCAATAACCATTCTCGTAGGGTAGATATCAGCACTAGCAGTGAAGGGGACGAGGAAACCAGTGCAGTCGTTGTCGTAATGCGGCAACGGAGCGATTAATCTGACGTCCGAAAGGGGATGATCATTGGCTTTCGGGCCAAGGGTTGAAGCATTTCAGAAACGGCTAAGTTAGTAAACTGTTCGCCTGCTGCCGTGGTTAAAGTATACCGTTCACAGCAAAATGGTGCTTTGCCGAACCGAACCCGAGTCAACTGTGGTGCACCACAGGCCGTAAGTGATAAGGATGAACGACGGATGCAGAGATGCGTACAGGACAATAGAAGTGTAGCTGTTGACCAGCTGACAATCCAGATGAACAAAGGGGCTGCCAACATTGTCTCTCGACGACCATTCACCGAACGTTGCTGCGTATGGGTCATCCTCCATAGCAGGTACCTGGCTCTGGTTCCCATGCTGACTGTTGCTGATCGGTGACGAAGGCTCCTGCTTGCACACCGGAACTGCAACCGGACGTGCCCTGAGCGGTGACAGGTGGGCTTTTCAGATGAATCACGTCTTATGTTCCATGAGACAGGTGGCCATTAGCGCGTGCGGCGAAACGTCTCAGAGAGAAGGGCCCAGACCAGAGGAGGGAGTCTGGAGAATGTTTTCATGGCATTCCCTTTTTGCCCTCGTCATTCTGGAGGGCACAGTGGATCGATACAAGTATGCATCTATCCTTGGAGAACGCGTTCATCGCTACATGCTGTTTGTTTTTGCTCGGCACGAAGGCAGCAACGTGTCACACAGTTCGCATAGTATGTTCAACCACGCACATACTATGCGAACTGTGTGACACGTTGCTGCCTTCGCGCCGCATGTAGCGATGAACATGTTCACCAAGGATAGATGCATACTTGTATCGATCCACTGTGCCCTCCAGAATGACGAGGTCAACCAGGGAGCACAAGGTCGAGTTCACCGTATTACCGTGGCCGTCAAACTCTCTGGACTTAAGCCCAGTCAAGGATCTGTGGTACAGCCTCGATCGGACAGTTCGCGCGATGGAGCCCCAATGAAGAAACTTGGCGCAGCCGGCCACAGCACTGGAGTCAACATGGCTCCATATGCCTGTCAGTAAATTCTAGAACCTCAGTGACAGTCTTCCTGCACGCCTCGAAGCGATCCACCCTGCAGAAAGGTGGTTGTTCATGCTTTTCACAGGTAGTCACATTAATGTGTCTGGACAGTTTATATCGGCACTAGCACATCGTTCTTAAGCCTACCGGGTTTGCTACGGTACATCATACCATAATACCCGCACCATTACAGCTACAAAAGGGGCTCAATGTAGCGCTCATCAATGTCCAGAAGAGTCTGAAATCGAAGGCTTTCATTCTGCACTGCAGAACGAAGCATGTCCGTAAGACTGCTGGTTACATCTCTTGATATGCTGCTCTTAAGATCAGTACATATGTGAATGTTCGCCTGGTAAACCTACCCTTCAGGTAGCCCCACAACCAGAAATCACAGGGTCTGAGATCAGGTGATACTGTCGGCCAAGAATTTGGAAACGATCGGTCGATAATTCGATTGTTTCCAAATGTGTTTCGGAGAAGCAGGTGAACTTCACGAGCGATGTGTAGTTGGGTCCCACCTTGCATGAAAATCATTCAATTTAGTGCGTCTCTTCCCTATAGGGTGTGAAGGACATGATGGCGAAGCATATTGCAGTAACGCTGGCCAGTCACACTGCACATCTTTGGTCCTTGTGCGCCATCCTGTTCAAAGAAGTTTGGGCCACCGATGAACGTAGCCGTGAAGCCACACAATACCCATACAGAGGAACTTCATGCAGAGTGACTGGAGGTGAAGATTACCACACTCTGCAATTCTGTGTTCACCTCACGTGTCAGAGAGAAATGAGCTTCGTTTGTTCATAGCATGGTTCCGGGCCAGTCCTCGTCAACTTCAATCCTTACGAGAAAGTGGAGAGCGAAGTCAACACGTCGTTGTGCGTCCTCTGGTGGAAGCTTCAGTTACAATGTGGATCCAGCACGGATAACATTTGAGAATGGTTCGACGCACTTTCCGTGCAGTGGACCACGAGATGTTCAACTGCCATGGCACAGCACACGTACTGCCAGACGATCGGGGATCGCGAGCAGTGTTGTCTGCCATAGTAAAAGTGACTTCATCAACCACTTGCGGTGCAACCGGTCATCGGCCTCTTCCCGGAGTGACGCCCAGTTCTCCAGTGATACGAACTTCATCATGCTCTGCACAGCAGGTGGATAAAGAAGACCCTTTCGTAATCCTTGGCCGGCAGTATTCCCGATGTGCAGCTATTGCGTTACTGTTGTTTTGACAGTAGAACTTCAGCAATAATGCCCTGCTCCTTTTGTCCATGCTCATGTTGACACGTCAATAAGCGCACTGCGACTGGTCAGATATGTGACACTATGATTCACGATGATTTATGACGGCACCTGGTGGCCATAGTTGGAACTGGACAGCGCCACTTTGACGTATGAAATCATGCTCCCCATACTCTGGCCATTAATGTTAACAAATTTGGTTCTCGTATGGGAATTAGATTCCGTATTATAACGTGTTAAATAGGGAAAATTTAATTATAACCACCCGGTACTTTATGGGTGGGCCTTGCAGGCTAGTAGTAAAGTGCATGCTTGGAAACTAAAAGTTTTTGAGATCTTGCAAAGTAATGTATTCAATAAACATCAATCAAACACTAAGATCAACTTCTGGTGTAGAATTTTGTAAATGACTTCGTAGTTGCCTTTTGACTATAAAATTATTTATTTGTATAACCAATATTGGAATTTCGAACGTGTAGCCATTATTAGGTGGAAGTAATTGCGCCTTGTCAAAACGTCAAAAAAATCTGACATGACATGACACTGGGGCTGGTTTCATCACATTGTGTTCCTGATTACGATTTCTTGTTTGTATTGCATTCTTTGAATTGTGTTGTGAATATGCTGTCGTACTGTACTTTATTTTTTTTCTCGGATCTCTATTATCGATCGAAAAAATGGTTCCATATTTGTTTTTTGTTTCAGATTAAATAAAAGCTGGTTTCGTCACATAGTGTTCTGTGAGCTTGTCTACAGTTGTTCGTGTTTACGAAGCCGTGTGTGAACTGCTCGATTTAAATGTTTCTTAGTGGACAACTGCATGTTAACAGATGTCGACAGAACTGGTATTCAACTTTATTGGGGCTTATCACAGAATGAGTGTGGATTCGTATTTCTGCTTTGAATGTTTTCGCTTCTTGTCACTAAGTATGCTTTGTAGCCTTAGTAACTAAGAGATACCTTCTTGTAAATGTTAAAAGTGGAACATTATGTGGGTTTCTCCCACATCTGGGCTGGAAACCTCTACTGTTAAGCCAGAATGAAAGCTTCACTTATTTCTGTGAATTCATCTCATCGCCATATCTTCGGCGGCTGCTGTTGGCTTAGCAAGCCGGCGAAGAATCTGCTGAACCGAGCGGCTGGCTCAGACTGCCCGTAGTTCACTGCATCGGGCCTGTGCCCAGGACGATCACTTCCAGTAAGTGGTCTGCCGCCCGTGGTTGAAAGTCGCGCCCCGTCGGAAGCCATGCCCAGAGATGGCGGTGACCACCGCGCCTGTGTGTTGTGTCTCACACGCTGTTCTGGACGTAACCTGTCCCTATCAGGTCATTACTCGTGTTGCCTCATCTGATGGACTGTGATGTTGGATGCTGTGGGGTCGTGCTGAAAGCTGATCGTGACCCACTGGTTGAATAGGCCGTCTGACGCAAGTGATGCTGGAGTTTAGAGCAGTTTGTGCCGAGACTGGAATGTTGTTGCTAGGCCCCTGGACTGCCCGCCAGTGGCGGCTGGTACTGGATGCTGCCTTTTGTCACCCATGGCTATGGATCAGTGGTCATCTCGTAAGGTGGCAGAAGTACGACCGGTACTGGAACGATCAATCTCATACCTAAAATGTTACAATACAGCAATAAGAGAATGACGTGAACGCCATCGATCATACTGAGTGACTGACTCTAGCCTAGCGAGGTGGAGTACTTATGGCTTTGAGCGGAGGCACTGCTTTTTGATATCACTCATGACCGAATCCATGGGTGTTGTTGTGTCCTCCTTATGCTGTTACATAATGTTACGAGCTTAACATAAGTAAGTTTGTCTGCTCTCATCTAAGCCTATCCCGCTGAGATTGCTCGCGCACACACACAGAAATATTGATGCCGCACTGTTGGTTCAAATGGTTCAAATGGCTTTAAGCACTATGGGATTTGACATCTGAGGTCATCAGTCCCCTAGAACTTAGAACTACTTAAACCTATCTAACCTAAGGACATCACACACATCCATCCTCGAGGCAGGATTCGAACCTGCGACCGTAGCGGTCGCGCGGTTCCAGACTGAAGCGCCTAGAACCGCTCGGACACCGCAGCCGGCGCACTGTTGGTGACCGACTAACTATGTTGTAATGCTGTGTAACGACTGGTTCGTACCAACACTTCCATGTGCTTGAGCAATGCCATTGTTCTCGGATATATAAAATTTCATCTTCCTACTCCCTTACTTTCTTGACGTGTAACAAGTAGTTATGCAAATGTGTTCAGGCGTTATTAACAGGTATTACAGACAATACATTTTGACAGTATTCAAATGTTTAATGTTCCAGTTTCAAAACGCTGTAGAAAGAGAGCCTCTGCTAAAATCTGAACAGCATGCTATTGACGCAGGGAGAAACTTCATGGAACAGCAAAATTTAACGAAAATTTCACCGGCAGATGAAATTGTCGTAACGTAAATTGGGTCTGCTGCAATTGACAGATCAGTCGCAGTACGACGGCTATGGTTTGAGCTGCACGTTACACCATCCGTACTGTTTTGTTTGGGTGACTGCAAGCCAGTGACTGCCGGTGTTGTGTAACATACCACCTCCTCACATCAGAAGACAAAAACATCTTGGTCATCTGTGGTCAAGAACACTGAAAAACTCGTCACTTCCAATTCATGAAGATGTGAGAAGTTGAAGTCCCGTAAACCGGCATGTAAAACGGCCATGGAATTGTTAAGCAACCATTTCGACCCCAAAGACAGCTGGTGGAAAGAATGGACATCTTCTACTCCACACGGCATCTTGAAAGTTGAAGATCCAACAGTAAGGCTCAATGGTTTCAGCTTGCCAGGATATTCTTGGAGCAGGCTTAACTGTTTCAGATGTGGTGTGGGAAGAAGTGCTTCGTTTCTTCATAAATGGGGTTGGGTGGACACCCCATACTGTGACTGTGCTGATGTTCCACAAACAAGGAAGCATATAGCAGCGGACTGCCCCTTCCGTGCCTTCCCTGGAAATCTAGTGGATTCGAACCTGGTTACTTCCGAAGTGTTGGATTGGATCAATGGCTTAGATATAAAGATCTAAACTGTATTTCAATGCGTTTGTGGTACTACATTTTATGTGTTATTGTGATTGTTGTGTGTCATACGCTAAATAAAACTGCACAAATTTGGCGGTCAACAGCTGCGACACTATTAGTTAGGCAAGCTCATCTACCACGGCAAGGTCGTACCACATCTGATCAGAAAAAGGGTTTTTAATTGTATTAAGGCCAAAAACTCTTAAAAATCAAAATGACACCGGTTTGTAAATGTCGTGAGACTGGCGCGAGACACGTTCAATATGGTGTCCACCGTTTTCTGCCACAAGTTGAAATCGAGAAACGGATTGTTGTACAACAGATCGGAGTGTCTCGGTGGTCATTTCCAGAATGCGTTGCACAATGCGTGCCTTCAGTACATTCGTAAATGGAGCACTGAGCACATCTTCCTTGTAACCCCACTGTCAGAAGTCACACGGGATAAGGTCAGGTGATCTAGACGGCCAGGATGCAGGGAAATAACAGTGCTGATAATTGTAGCGTTTCCGAAACGCCTCTGCAGCAGACTCTTCACTGACTGTGCAATGTGGGAAGGACCACCATCTTGCGTGAAAATGATGCTACCCACACATCCACGCTGTTGATGGGTTGGAGTGACGTTGGTGAGCAGAAGATTCTCATAATGTTTACCATTGACGATACAGGTAAGAGGACCTGCAGGACTTACCTCCTCTAAAAAATACGGCCTACGATATACGAGACCGTCAACCCGCACCACACAGTTAACTTTGCAGAATGAACTGGTACCGGTTGACGTGCACGCGGGTTTTCCGTTGCCCATATACTGCAATTCTGCGTATGGACATGTCCTTGGAGCTGGAAATGGGCTTCGTCGTTTCACAGAATGTTCCGTGGCCATTCGTCGTCCACTTCCATGCGAGGAAGAAATTCCAGAGTGAACGTTTCTCTTTCCAGCAGGTCAGCAGGAAGCAAATTATGAACGTGGGTGATTTTTTGTGGATATCAGTGCAAGATGTTTCATAGCGTAAAGGCAACGTGCCTGCAGTCATCTTCAGCATTCGGGCAATGCCCTGTGCACTGCATGTTTTGCAAACCACCGCTCGACACGTCCTGCGATGCTGTGGCCACATCTTCGACAGACGTCGGATCAACTGCTTTCGCCCCTCTGATATACTGCACTTCAGAAGAACCTTTCTTTTAGGATTTTTTAATAATTTTCTCCAGACCTTTATCAGACATCGGACCAGTAACGTCTTTTTAAAAATTTCTGAGTGTCTGGAGCTTCCGCAGGGCTACTGGTGCACAGTCGCCATCTTTGTAACAGATAATCACTATCAGCAAGCGATCAGTCAGGGAGACTGTAATATTGGACATCACGGACGCAGACTAAGGAACAGCCGTGTACCGGGCCATATATTGGTCGAATTTTCATTTTTTTTGTTCTATGAGGTTTTCCCCTGCGTCAATAATATGCTGTACGATTTGGACATCATTCTCGTGGTGGTAGGTGGTAAGTTCCTATGGGACCAAACTGCTGAGGTCATCGGTCCCTACGCTTACACACTACTTAATGTAACATAACCAACTTACGCTAAGGACAACACACACACCCATGCCCTAGGAAGGACTCGAACCTCCGAGGAGGGGAGCCGCGCGATCCGTGACAAGGCGCATGATTCTGATCAGCCGTTTTTTTTTTCTACATAGTTTTGAAACTGGAACCTTAATTATGGACACCCTGTACTACAATAATCGAATCCAATGAAAATTTAAAAGAAAATAATACACAATTTCGTACTTTCATCGCCAGCCGGTGTGGCCAAGCGGTTCTAGGCGCTTTAGTCTGGAACCGCGCGACCGCTACGGTCGCAGGTTCGAAAACTGCCTCGGGCATGGATGTGTGTGATGTCCTTAGGTTAGTTAGGTTTAAGTAGTTCTACGTTCTAGGGGACTGATGACCTCGGATGTTAAGTCCCATAGTGCTCAGAGCCATTCTTGCTTCCATCATTGGCTCTACTAACATATTCTGCATAACTGGAGTTTACCAAACGCTTTATCTTTTAGTACTGTGGAAGAACGTTTACACTATACCAACAGTCCCATGCACAAATAAGCACTTGGACGTAGAATATTTTTGCGTCGTAATAGTACCTGGCACAGTAACTACATACTCTGTCGCTAATACTGCAGTGCATACTGGTGGCAAGAAGCGACGCCATTCAAACCAGAACGTATTCATTCCGTGGCAACATGTAACAAAGTTGAATAATAATTCTGTTAAAAGCTGCTAACATGCGTTCTCCATTAAATGCGGGAAATTACTAGAAAATGATGTGAAATAAAATAAAGTAGAATACAGACAGTGTGTTTACAACGCATTTAAATCGTACAGTCCATACAATGATTTATAGTCACTAACAAATGTTCACAGAACACTATGCGCCGAAACCAGATTCTGTTCTATATAAAACAAATCATTTACTCCACCCAGAATTACTAATGTGAGCAAACAATGAAGCAGAATATAAGGAACGCATTTACAGTGCAATTCAGAGAGTGAAATACACGCAAGATGTTATAACCAGGAGCACAATGCCGTGAAACCAGCTTCTGTTCTGAACGAAACCGAAACACGTGTGCAAGATGAAACCATTCTGTTCCAGAGACCTTTTCTCTTTTCAAACATCTATGACGCATATTATCAGACTCCAGGAATGAATAAAAATTTATACTAAGGCCAGGATTCTAAACCAGGTCTTCTGCATACTTTTTTAAAATTCTTTTTCAAAGCACTTATTGAAGGCAATCAATTAAAATAAAACAAAAGCAGTCATTTAGACAAAAACAAAAGGGTTAAATCAGAAAAACGTATGTGAAGGAATGGGGCATTACTTTTAACGTGCTCACACCTTCTTTCCTCCGTCACTTCTACATCGTGGTGGGGAATGTCAACTCATCAACGCCTTGTCGATGAAAAACAAGATACAACATATGAGAAAAAAGTCCAATGGGCTGTGGCCATATACTGGGAAAAGGTACACAGATCAGTGTTATACCCACTCATCATCACGTAGTGGACATAATGTCCAAGTCACATAATGGTATTGTTCTTCGATCGTGGAAAGAAGGCTGAATCGGGACGTATTTGAATCTGCCCCGAGATAGCCGCCTCCGACGTCCTGAGGTGAAAAGCCAGTTGTCGGCGAAGCCATCTCCAATGGTCATGAACGCAGTAGATCAACTGATGGTACAATGTATCAGTTTCATGGCAACGATCCGTCACAGTGAGACCAATACGAAAAAGTCGCACGTTGGTAGGTACAATGTCATGAACAACTTGGGTTTACTTGACAGATTCGCTAACCATTACGCCACCCTGCTGCGGTAGCTCTGCACAGTTGGACGAAATGCTCCCTCCTCAATCCTAATTCCCATTCACGTCTCAGCCCACACGGTTTTCCCCCTAAACTCTAAAGCATTGCAAAGGCTCTCCGGCTGTATTGGAACAGCACCTCGGCCTCGAAAGGAATGGCGGACCGATCTGAACTCCAGGCACACGTTCTTTCATCAAATGAAACTATTTGGTTCCCGAGACCTTTTCAGCTACTGTGCCATTCGTTGTTTCAGTCTGCATGTGTACACTATAAATTACAGTTTTAAACGTGACTGTCTGTCAGCAACCTTATATAAGTTTCTGCATTGGAATCACACAGCCAACCGATTACGGATAACTGTTTGGTACATTGACCTTCAAGTATGTCTTCATCAGAATGAAATTTTAAGAAGCCCGATAAAATAATACACAGAAAATTATGTTTGACAAAATTATTAACAAAGATGAAAATTGTCATGGCATACAAAGGTTACTTACGTAAAATTGTATCACGAGAAAGCAATGGTCAAAGTTTCGAACAGATATGTTCAAGAAATTAAAAGTAAACACGTTGAAGCCTTTGGCATGTATGTCTCGCTAGGAGCAAAAAATGGTTCAAATGGCTCTGAGCACTACAGGACTTAACATCTGAGGTCATTAGTTCCCTAGAACTTAGAACTACTTAAACCTAACTAACATAAGGACATATCACACATCCATGCCCGAGGCAGGATTCGAACCTGCGACCGTAGCAGTCGCGCGGTTCCGGACTGAAACACCTAGAACTACTAGGAGCAACATCAGACTGATAGGCCCAGTGGCTTACATCGCTGCTACGAAAACAATACAAGCTGCGCCGCCTGTCGGGCGCGGACGGTGCCTCCCCCCTCCTCCCCTAAAAAAAACTAAAAAAATAAAAATGGCTTTAATCCACTACTTGTGGAATTCTGATTCTTTCATTTTTACTATGTTTTCTTACCTCTAGTTCCGAAACATCTTTCTCTTCGAATCTCATAGATGGCTACTGCTAAAGTTACCTTTGTGCAGATATTTTTTGGATTGTGCAGCTGTTTGTGTAAATATTCTTTCGTATCCTGTACTTCACGTAAAGGTAAATTCTGTATAGCCTAACAGGTGGCTCTGTTATACTTCATTTGCTCGCCTTTGTTGTACTTTAAAAAGTACATTAAGTTCTCTTCCTTTGTATTTTGGTTTTATGGTTAATAGTTGTTTAATTCGATGATTTCTGTTATACTGTCTCAGATGGGCACATGTCACTCTATGCGCCCTATTGGCGGCGCAACTCCTATTGTTTTCGTGGCAGCAATGTAAGCCACTGGTCTGATGTTGCTACTAGCAAGGCATACATGTCACAGGCTTGAACGTGTTTAATTTTAATTTTCGACTTGAGCGTAGCTGCTCGAAACTTTGACCATTGCTTTCTCGCAATGTCATTTTATGTAAATAACCTTGTATGCCATGTGACAATTGTCATCTTGGTCAATAATTTTGTCAAATTTAATTTTTGTCTACATCTACATGGTTACTCTGTCATTCACACTTAAGTGCCTGGCAGAGGGTTTACCGAACCATTTTCATACCACTTCTCTACCATTCCGCTCTCGAATGGCGCGTGGGAAAAAGGAACGCCTAAATCATTCCATTCGAGCTCTGATTTCTCTTATTTTATTACGATGATCATTCCTCCATACGTAGTAGGGTGTCAACAAAATATTTTCGCATTTGGAAGAGAAAGTTGGTGATTGAAATTTCGTAAATAGATCTCGCCGCAAAGAAGACCGCCTTTGTTTCAATGACTGCCACCCCAACTCGCGTCTCATATCAGTGACACTCTCACTCCTATTGCGCGATAACACGAAACGGGCTGCCCTTCTTTGCACTTTTTCGATGTCCTCCTTCAATCCTACGTGGTAAGGATCCCACATCGCGCAGCAGTATTCCAGCAGAGGACGGACAAGTGTAATGTAGGCTGTCTCTTCTGTGGGTTTGTCGCATCTTCTAAGTGTTCTGTCAACAAAGCGCAGTCTTCGTTTCGTCTTCCCCACAATATTATCTATGTGGTCTATCCAATTTAAGTTGCTCGTAATTGTAATTCCTAAGTATTTAGTCGAATTGATAGTCCTTAGATTTGTGCGATTTATCGTATACCCAAAATTTATCGGATTTCTTTTAGTACCCACGTGGATGACCTCGCACTTTTATTTGTTTAGTGCCAATTGCCACTAATCGCACCATACAGGAATTCTCTCTAGATCATTTTGTAATTGGAATTGATCGTCTGATGATTTTACTAGACGGTAAATTAGAGCATCATCTACAAACAATCTAAGGGGGCTGCTCAGATTATGACCTAGATCGTTTATGTAAACCAGGAACAGCAGAGGGCCTATGACACTACCTTGCGGAACGCCAGATATCAGTTCTGTTCTGCTCGATGATATACCATCCATCACTACGAAATGTGACCTCTCTGAGAGGAAATCACGAATCCGGTCATACAACTGAGACGATACTCCATATGCACGCAATTTGATGAATAGTCGCTTGTGAGGAACGGTATCAAAAGCCTTCTGAAAATATAGGAATATGGAATCGATCTGAGATTCCTTGTCGACAGCACTCATTGCTTCATGGGAATAAAGAGCTAGCTGCGTTGCACATGAACGATATTTTCTGAATCCGTGTTGGTTATGTGTCAATAAGTCATTTTTTTTCAAGGTGATTCATAATGTTCGAGTACAGCATATGCTCCAAACTCCTATTGCAAATAGAGGACAGTGATATGGGTCTGTTATTCAATGGGTTACTCTTATTTCCTTTCTTAAATATTGGTGTGATCTGTGCTACGTTCCAGTCTTTAGGAACAGACCTTTCGTCAAGAGAGCGGTTACATACAATTGTTAAAAAAGGCGCTATTGTGTCTCAATACTCTAAAAGGAACCTGATTGGTATACCATCTGGACCGGTAGACTTGCTTTTCTTAAGTGATTTGAGTTGTTTCGCAACACCTAAGATATCTAATTTTATGTCATTCATGCTAACAGCTGTTGTGGTTTCGAATACTGGAATATTTACTTCATCTTCTTTCGTGTTTATAGGGTTCATTTTATTGGCTATCTTAAAATCTCATTCTGATGCGAACATACTCAGAGGTGTCAAAACCTAGGTCAACGTACCAGACAGTTATTTGCAACCGCTTGGCTGTGTGATTTCTATGCTGAAAAATACCGGGTGATCAAAAAGTCAGTATAAATTTGAAAACTGAATAAATCACGGAATAATGTAGATATAGAGGTACAAATTAACACACATGCTTGGAATGACATGGGGTTTTATTAGAACCAAAAAAAACAAAAGTTCAAAAAATGTCCGACAGATGACGCTTCATCAGATCAGAATAGCAATAATTAGCACAACAAAGTAAGACAAAGCAAATATGATGTTCTTTACAGAAAATGTTCAATATGTCCACCATCAATCCTCAACAATAGCTGTAGTCGAGGAATAATGTTGTGAACAGTACTGTAAAGCATGTCAGTAGTTATGGTGAGGCATTAGTGTCGGATGTTGTCTTTTAGCATCCCTAGAGATGTCGGTCGATCACGATACACTTGCGACTTCAGGTAACCCCAAAGCCAATAATCGCACGGACTGAGGTCTGAGGACCTGGGAGGCCAAGCATGACGAAAGTGGTGGCTGAGCACACGATCATCACCAAACGACGCTCGCAAGAGATCTTTCACGCGTCTAGCAATATGGGGTGGAGCGCCATCCTGCATAAACATCGTACGTTCCAGCAGGTGTATATCAGTCAGGGTGGGGATGATGCGATTCTGTAACATATCGGCGTACCTCTCACCCGTCACGGTAGCAGTTACAAAACCAGAATCACACATTTCCTCGAAGAAAGAAGGCCCGATAACGGTAGATGTGGTAAATCAAATCCATACCGTGACTTTCTCGTCGTGCAGTGGAGTTTCCACTACAGTTCCAGGATTTTCCGTAGACCAAATTCTGCAGTTGTTGACAGTCCCACGGAGCGTGAAATGAGCTTCGTCGGTCCACAACACGTTACTCAACCAATCGTCATCTTCCGCCATCTTTTGAAACTCTCACACCGCAAATGCCCTCCGCATCACTAAATCGCCAGGTAACGGTTCATGATGCCGATGGGTATTGTACGGATAGCATCGGAGGATACGCCTCAGTGCCAACCAAACAGTAGTGTATGGAATGACAGTGCGATGTGCGACTGCACGAGCGCTGACTTCCCCGTGCATAGACGAACCCGCTACAGTCTCCATTTCTTCCTGAACTATCTCAGCAGCATTACGCCTTGTGATCGGTCGGCCACTACGGTGTCTATCGTCTAAACAACCCGTGGCTTCAAACTTCGAAATCATTCTCGCCGCAGCTGCATTTGTCAACGGACCTTTACCCGTTCGATTCCCCTTCCTATGGCGATAGGATCGTAACGCTTAACTCGCACATTCCCCATTCTGATAATGCAGCTTCACTAAAAGCACCTTTTCAGGTAACGTCAACATGCTGCAACTGCTAGCTCATCTGATTCTTTTTTTTTTTTTTATTGTATTTCAATTCCCCATCGGGGCGGGCTGGCAGCAGCATATGCGCTGCTCTTCAGCCGAAAGACATAGAACAAACAATAGTAGACAGTGAAAAATATACAAAGGAGGGAATATGGTGAACATAGATATAAAAAAGGGGGAACATCATGGAAGGCAATAGACAAAAAAAAGGGGGGGCGACTGTAGAATGGAGATAAAAAACTGTTTAAAATTAGCGCACACAAAAAGCCGTACTCTGCGACAATTAAAAGAACACAAGGCACAGTATGACTCGAGCATAAAAAGTATCGACGGATGGCGTAGCACATAACAAACACTGACAGTGAACCTCAAGGCAGTACACAATTAAAATCGCACGTCTTGACGCACAGGAGAAACAGCACTAAACACAACACTGACGTGGCACATTGACAATAATCAAAACTGAGGATCTGCCAGGCCCAAGGAGATGAGGGAGACCGGAAGAAGGGAGGGAGGGAGGGAGGGAGGGAGGGAAGGAGGGGAAAAGAGGGGGGAGATGGGCAGGGGGCGCACTGAAGAGGGCCAGGTAGGGAGGGATGTGGGAAGGAAAGAGGAAAATATGGGGCGCAGGGTCTCAGGGGGGGGGGGGAGGAGGAAAATCCGCTCTGGGAGAAGGAGGGGAGAGGAAAAAGGGGGCCCTGTGGGAGGGGGGGGGGGAAGAAGGCCAGGTTATAGTTGGAAGGAAGGGTAGATGTCACGGCGAAGTTCGTCATCCAGGAGGGGGAGGCGCTGTAAATTGCCCTGATGAAGGGTGTGGAGGTGGAGAGAGGGAGGGATACAGCAATAGAGGTGCGGCAATGGGCGGGGGGTGGAGAGGAAGGAGGAAACCAGAGGGTGGGGGGGATCAAGCCCGCAGACAATGTAAAGGATGCGGAGATGTTGAAGGAACAGGAGGAGGTGGGGGAAGGGGATCAGTTCATACAGGAGCCATGTGGGGGAAGGAAGGCGGATACGGAAGGCAAGGCGGAGCGCATGGCGCTCAAGGATTTGGAGGGCCTTGTCAAAGCGGGTGGGGGTGGAGATCCAGGCAATGCTGGCATAACGGAAGCTAGGACGGATGAGGCATGTGTAGGTGTGGAGGATGGTAGAAGGATGCAATCCCCATGTCCAGCCAGACAGGAGTTTCAGAAGGCGGAGGTGGGAATGGGCTTTCTCCTGGATGGTCTGGAGATGAAGGGTTCAGGTGAGGTGTCGGTTGAGGGTGAGGCCAAGATATCTCAGGGTGGGGGTGAGCTGGATGGGACGACCATAAAGGGTGAGGTAGAAATCATGGAGACGAAAGGAGAGAGTGATGCGGCCTATGATGATTGCCTGGGTTTTTGAGGGGTTGAGACAGAGGAACCACTGGTTACACCAAGTGGTGAACTGGTTAAGGTGGGTTTGGAGTGTACGTTGGGACCGTTGAAGGGTAGGATAGAGAGCCAGGAAGGCAGTGTCATCAGCATACTGTAGAAGGTGGACTGGTGGGGGTGGCTTGGGCGTATCAGCCGTATACAAGAGATAAAGGAGAGGGGAGAGGACAGAACCCTGGGGGACGCCAGCAATGGGATAAAAGATATGGGAGTTGGTGTTGTGGAGGGTGACATAGGAAGGACGGTGCGAGAGGAAGGAAGCGACCAGACAGACAAAATTGATAGGCAGGTCATAGGTTTGGAAGTTAAAGAAGAGACTGGGATGCCAGACACGGTCATAGGCATTTTGGAGGTCAAGGGAAACAAAAATGGCGGAGCGACGGGAGTTGAGCTGAAGGAACAGAAGGTGAACGAGGTTTAGGAGTTGGTCTTCAGCAGAGAAGGAGGGTCGGAAGCCACACTGGGTAAGGGGGAGGAGGTGGTTTTGAGTAAGGTGCTGATGGATACTGATTCTCTCTCTCATTACTGCTCCTTTTATACACGATTGTCATGCGCAGTCACTGATGTTTTGCTGTCCAGCGCCATCTCTCGGGCATTTTGTGAACTTTGTTTTTTTTTTTTTTTTTTTTTTTTGTTCTAATAAAACCCCATGTCATTCCAAGCATGTGTGTCAAGTTTTACCTTTCTATCTACGTTATTCCGTGGTTTATTATGTTTTCAAATTTATACTGACTTTTTGATCACCCGGTACATCGTAAATATGGAAGGCTTTGAATCACCCAATACGGAACCGTGATCATGGATAGATAAACTTGTAGCGCTCCAAGTGGGCGAGGCAGAGAACCAAGGTCGTGTAACCGGAAGTCTCTGTGTGACTTCCACCCCCGTCGTCAGCAGCGCCCCCTGCGACCCAGCGCTACCCTGGACCGTCTGCCGCTCGCGTGTCGGACCCCACCACAGCGGCTCAGCTCAGCGCAGCCCAGGCCGCGTTTCCGTACGTTATTTACAGCTGTCCTCGTCGCCTACACCGGGGCGGTCCACGTACCCGCGATACACACGCAGGCCACGCCGAGAGCGCCCGCGCTCCACGCAGTAAATTCGTGCTGCTTTATGGCGAGTATTCACATAAATTTCGTCGCATGAATAAAGATATTAGTTTTCCGAGCCGTTAAAATTCTTCTACCGCTACGTGGGGATAAATGTGTCCTATAAATCCAGGTACTTACTCTTCCGGAGTAGCGCAACCTTCGACCTCAGGGAACGATTTCCTCGTTAGAGGGTACGAAAAATGTTTGATGAGATTTTATTGCGCGGTGATAAACTGTCCCTATACTCCTGCAGAGTGTAATGTCTCGAGAGTGTTACCCCTTTTTTTGTATAACAGATAGTACAAGTTGTGCCCAGCGGGGTAAAAATTTGCAAAAATAAGTGAGTTTTCGGTGCATGATTAGCTACTACACGCGTGTAATATATGCTCCACGTAAAGTTTCAGCAAAGCTGAGAGAGAGTGAGAAGCAATATGGTGCCCTATTATGGCTGACAGCTTTGTTTTGCATTAGCTAATAGCAGCTCTGAGAAGTTTTAGGATGTTTTCAGCCGAGTTTTTGACTCCATTTTTATGCCCAATATTTCGACGAACAGCTGCTGGGGCCAGTGTTGTTAGGCGTAGTCGATGTCTGGACCCCATACGGCGGAACTCATCTCCCTTTTCAAACCAGGGCACAGAAGGCAGTCTTTCTTTTCGTTTAGAATATTCTGTATCATTGTGGTGATCAGATAATTTCTTCTGATTTGATTAACACTCTGATTCATCTTCCTTTCAATGCACTTTGATTTTGATCTAAGAATGACAATTCCGTAAAATTTTTGAAAACATTATCAGCGATCTATTAAAATTAAAATTTAAAGATTAAAACAGTCTTGATGGCAACTTTTTATTTTTGTTTTTGTTGGAGTAAAATAACAAGTTGCGATCAAGACTGTTTTAATCTTTAAATTACAATTCCGTAAGATTGTGCAATGTGTGTCTTACGAGTATTTGGTAAAAGATTACGAGTAATGGTAAAAGATTACCCTTCCTTTTCTCTTTTAGCCTCTCTTTTCTCTTTATGTATAATCGTAGGCTAATCGGGCTGTTAGAGGAGTGATCGTAAGTGCTACATCACATCTGGTTTGTATATTTCTCGAGAACGTGCCCCAAAACTAGGACATTCTTAATTTTATTGAATGTTTCTTACTGTTTTTAAAATGTATGATAAGTAAAGTGATTATGCTATTAGCAGATTTTTTACTGAATTAGTAACTCAAACGCTTTTCTAATATTCTACAGACATGATAATTAAATTGCTTTTACCAATTGTTGAATTTTTTCTACATTCAGTTTCTGATTTCTCTGTAGCATAATCTTTAAAATAGTACAGTATTCTACAAAAATAATTCACGTAATTCATACGTAAAACTTGACAATTGGGTACATGTCTCATAAGTACCTCAAATTTGCTTTATCAGTTGCGTTTTACTACAGATTATGGAAACTGGCAATGCTTCGCAGATGGTAAATATGTAGGGTAATTGGATATACATGCTAATCAGGGGTATCCGCGAGAATTGTGTCAGGAGCAAATTTCGGTTCTTCGTTTCGACTTCGCCCACTTCGAAGGTATGGAACTCGAAGTTATAATAAATCATTTAGAATATGAATGGAAAGGTCTTATTTGTTTTCTTTCTTTGCTTTCATTGCTCTTAAGGTCATTTTTTGAATTTTTTGTGTGTAATACCCTTACAAACTTCAAATACACAACCTTCTCGTTTTTTTGGACGCTGTGTAGTAAAAGTATGAACTCGTTTTCTAAACTAACAGTCAAAGAGCGCGGTCAGTTGACATTATTTCACATAGTTTTCTTCTTCTGACGGGTAGCATTACAGAGGAGGACGAAACAGACTTTGTACCACAATTTTAAGTATAAATGGGTAAGCCATAAATACAGCTTTACTAATTTATGGGTCATCTGTTAAAACCGAGGCCGGCCAGTGTGGCCGAGCGATTCTAGGCGCTACAGTCTGGACCCGCGGGACCGCTACAGTCGCAGGTTCGAATCCTGCGTCGGGCATGGACGTTTGTGATGTCCTTAGGTTAGTTATGTTTAAGTAGTTCTAAATTCTAGGGGACTGATGACCTTAGCAATTAAGTCCCATAGTGCTCAGAGCCATTTGAACCAAGCCAAAACCGACTGCGAGGAAGAAAACAAAACAGCACACAGCTGTACATATAATTTTTGTTTAAATATACGTGTAAGAAGGAACAGTATATATGGGAGAAACAATTGTCTACTCGTTTAAATACCCTGATATTGTATTTAAAACTCACTTCAAGAAAGAAAACGAATCCCGACATTTTCAAACCACAGCACAGTATATTTCTCTCGCATTCTATCTTAACAGGAAACAGGTACATGGTTCTTTAAATTAAAAAAAAAAGAAATATATAGCCTATGTCCAATCGAATGTTTATTATAGTATCGTGTAAAGATCTGAAATAAATCGATTAAGAACGTTTAGAGATTTTTGCTGACAATGTTTTACGGCATATATTAGTATAGATTACATCGATATGGTGCTACAGCTTCGAACTTCGCCATTATAACACTTTTCTTTATCTAATATTAATCGTTTTGGCAACCTACAAGTTCCCTCCAATACACACTAATTTTAGAAATAGGTACTACACAGTCGATAGGCACTCGACTATGTAAAGACTCAAAGTAGCCCGCAGATTACATGATAAACTTGGATAAAGGAACTTCTCATGAAATAATCCATTCGCTAAGGAAAGTATAGGTCTGCGATGAAGTTTTCTAAGATGGAAATGACTTAGTCTTGTGGTTTTTAATGTGCTGAATCCTAATATAATAACAGAATCGTAACAACAACCAATTTTACACAATTACCACTCACGAATTGTCGAGAGTTTCTTATTAAGAAACATCACTGAGAGATTTTAGATTCAGTAACAAAATATGCTATATACAGGGTGTCCCAATGGAAGTGGTCAGTGTACAAGTATACAGTAGGAACGCTCATTTGAAGCGAAAAAAAAAAAGAAATACGAATGGAGATATACCATATTCCGAATTGTTTCTGAGACAGAAAACATTTAATGTGTATTTGTTTTTGGGTTATTGGGGCGTACGTATGTGATTCACATTCAGCCTCTTTGGCGTTTTATTCTACGCCAATCTAATTCGTTGTTTTCAGCCTCTTTGTTCGGAATGCTTTTCTGCCATAGGAGTAGGAGTGGACTCAAAATTGAACGCTGTAAGACTCCCTTTGTGATTTATCCTCAATTAATAAACATTTCCAACATTGTTTGTATTATTCAGTACAACTTTTTGCGTTTGTTTGTAAAGTATGATTCAGACCAGTTGTGTATAAAGCCACCAGTTCCATATACAATAATTTACATTAAATGTATTGCAACTTGGGCACTATTCGGAAGAGATCATATGTCCTTAGCCTTTGCATTTTATATTCCAGGTACCTCTGTGTTTCAGGTACATCTGTGAGAAATTTTCTTATCTGCCATAAACATTAGAAGGCGGTGTGTTTATTGTATCTGACATTCAAACAATGATCGATTCCAGCTTTGAATAAAAAATTTGAAAGGGAGGTTGTGGATATGTTCTTACGCAACAAACAGGCGCCTTTTTGATTTTCTGTTGGAGCCAAAACGATTCAAAATTTCGCTAAGCTACGGGATTTGATGAGACTCAAGATTCATTTTTTGAACATTCACTTAGAATTTTTTCCCGAAACTTTTGATGAGTCTGTTAGCAAAAAGCTGATAGATTTCATCATGACATTAAAGTGATGAAAAGACCGTAACGGGGCCGATCGAACACCAACATGATGGGATACTACTATTGCTTACTTCACTGAGACATTTAACAAGCAGTTTATCGGAGAGACAGTTGCATTAGATACTTGAAGGAGATGAGAGAATGGAAAATCTGTCACTACGCACGTAGTAACTATGTAATAAATATGTGTTTTTTTATTATTTTTAGGCCTTTTCATTCGAGTTAAATGTTGTTTCCTAAAATCTATTTTATAAGCTAACGTGATAGGAAAAAAATGAGTTTAGTGACCAAACAACTGTGAGAATTAGCTATTGCCCAACAATAGTTGTTAAACAATATCTTTTTCGGTAGCTTGTGTTATAGGAGCTTTAGATACGGTACACTCGTAAAAATTCATTCGCACAACAGGAGACATGTTGAATACATTAAGCACAAGCAGATTTGTTCTGATGCAACCAGCTTACAGCACTGAATGTGACGCATCGTGTCGCAGAGAAATACAGAAATAATCATTGAAATAAAAATCAGCTTTCAATGTACCACGTTTTAAAATCGGACTACAAAGTATAACATAATTTATCCAAGTCCCACACGCATTCCTAACCCCACAAAGATAGTCCTGAAAATCTGTGATTGTGAATTTTTAATAGCTACGAAAATACTTCTAACATTTAAAATTGAAAACGCGGGGAGTGTGCAGTAGACAATAGTACAGAGTTTAGCTACACATCCATCAATTAGGCAGTTCATCCGCTCTAATTTTTCATAGCTTTTAAAAATTCGTAGTCACGGATTTTCAGGACTATCTTTACGGGGCTTAGAGAAATTTTATTATATTTTTTAGTCCGATTTAAAAACTTAGTGTACTAACAACAGATATTTATTTACATAATTATTTACTGCTTTTTAGTCTTATGACGGAAAAATTTTTCAATCGATTTCAAACATTCGGATGAGATTACAACACAGACAAGTAATAACTTTCGGCTTTATTTCAGTTTCTCTTTACCCGACTCAATCCGTATATTGCGCCCTACTACGGATATCTTGAGAAAAAACTGTGAAGGTAAACATTAGGGAGAGTAAATATTAGCTAACACGGAGGTTTAGCAGCAACCATACTTCCCGCAAATGGCAGTGACACACCAAGTACACTCCGCTACACACCGTACAGGAAAGCTAGTCAATATTGCTTTGTCAACCAGTTCTTAGTTATGTTCAAAATTTCAAGTTTGTAGCTCTTTGGGAAATTAGTTTAAAACTAATTACATAATTTGTACCAAACGATAAACAGACAGACAAGAGAATGAATTAAAAGAACATCTTAAACTTAGTCACGTATACACCAAGGTTGATATTGCTCCAGGCGTCCCAGAGTTACGCTTTTATATCACCCCTTTTCTGCCCCACCCTCAGCAGCACACATGCTGTGGCGGCCCTCACTTTTACAGCAATTTTTCCCGGGTCGCAAGAGATATGTGCACCCAGTTCGGTAGAAATAGCTTCAAGCCTTAGAAAGCTGCACCTATATATCGAAGTAGTTGCCGCAGACTCTTCCTGCAAAAGATAACTCAGGCACAGTCCGCCTGTAGCGGCAGTGACGTAATCTAAACACAACCATCGCGCAGAAACTCCAGTTTGACAGATGGGTCTCTGCGTTACGCTTCTTTCTCACCTCATTTTCACTCTCGCCTCCTCTTCTATTACAGGTAGGTGGCTTTTTAACACCACACTATTGTGTTGTTATCCAGCTTTGTGCTATGTTTAAAATTTCAAATCTCTAGTTCCAGACACTGAATATTACACCCGCTAATGTAACACTACACTGTAAAAAATAAAACTATCTGCATTTGTAATGAAATATGAAATGAATGTTTCCGAAACTTACCTGGTAACAAATTTTGAAAAGCAGGAGCTAACTATAAACAAATCCACTGTGTCCTAAGTGTACTGCAGCTGGCCATAACACAATTTTTGTGGCTTACCTGTGGCAACAAAATTTGATACTTCACGAGGTGATGAGCGTAAAATATGTAGCAAGCAAGCTTAACAGTAAAGAAAAACCCTTGCTGAGTGCAATGCAAGGACGTACAGCTATTTTAACCAGCTGATGCGTCAATCAGTGTATTCCGAAAAGTGCAATACGGCGACAAAGATAACAAGAAAACGTGAAACTCTTTGGCTAGATAATCGAAATTAATTTATCCTTTAAGAAACTATGTTACGAAAAATGGTAGTCATTCCTCAACGATCACAGCGACGTTTACAAATATTATCCTGTATAATAAAAATTTCTTTGCCATGAAATTAATTATTGAAAATGGTAATGGAGAGGTAAAACTAAATTGTGAGTGCAAGCTATGTAAGCTGTTCACTTTACTTATTCTCATCCGACCAATGAACTAACCTATACTAATAAAGAAAAATTCCATTAAAATCTTTCGTTATTCACCCACCTCATAAATACGTGCAAGCAACCAGTGCAGCAACACCATTAACCTCAATCTTCACTTGCCCAATTAGTCTTTATCAAATCATTATTCACAATCCATCCTTCTCTTTATCTCTGTGCTTCGCATGCTATTTCCATCTGCTCAGCAGCATAGTTAACATCCGAATATCTCTCCAGCTTCTCTTAGAATGATTACTGCAACGAAAATATTACTGAGAACCAAAGATCACAGTATTTGTACTCTGAACCTCTGTGATGTAACATATGAACTATCGAAAATTACCGTTTGAAAAACCTTTACCGTACAAATATGAAATATGACAGATCAGTTGGATATATAAAGCTCACACCTCTTTCTTTGAATACAAAAAATAAACTATAAAACTTTCAAAGTGTACCCACACATACTATCGGACAAGCCAGAAAATTTGCAACTGTCTGAGATTACCATCGGATGTCCTGGAAATTAACAAGGTTCTGAGGAACAGAATGCTATATGGATACCCAATGCGGGAGATATAATCGCAGCACATTTAACCTTTTTCTGCTAATCTTCACGAGACGAGATGAGTTGATGCTATCAGGTGTATCCAGAGCAGCCTAGGTTAAACACAAGGATCACAGTGCCTCTGCATCGTGTTTTGACGGAAATTAAAGTACTTATGATGTTATTGCAGCGATCGTTTGTAAAAGAAACGTTTTCTTGCAATTCAAAGCAGGCTGGAAAACGTTGTCAATGCGGTATTGTGGACAATATACGTCTACATCAGTATTTCTCTTGCGACATTCGATGTGAGACGGAGGTTTCTTCGTGTACCGGTATTACTTGTACTTTTCCTGTTCATTTGGGAATGGAGCGCGGGTAGATAGGCTATCAGAACGACTCTGCACGAGCTCAAAATTATACGATATTACTTCCATGGTCATTTCAAGAGATTTAGTGGGAGGCCCATGGGAAGAAATAGCCATTTGGTTATTGTGAGGTTTAGTGTATACTTATGCCAACGTAATTTATAGGGATCTACACTCGTTTGTCATCGCTGAAAAGCCAAACACAAATTTAATTCTCAAAAAGTACATCACGTAAATGTCTTCCATCATTGGCGATGAGTTACTGAAGATTCGCGGCAGCTCCTTATTACGTTCACAGTTATTTCTTGAGGAATGGCCTCTAAGCTGCTCGCAGATTGCGGCGTTCAAATCGTCGGTGTTGTGGAAGCGCCGTGAAGGAAGAAACATTGTTCTTGAGATGGCCCCACACGAAAAATCAAAGACTGATACAACAGAATATATCACCGTACGTGGGATATCACCGAAACGTGAGCGTGATCTATGTGGAAAGCGGCGCCTCATTGTAGTCATCGAATTACGGGCTGCATGGGCTGTAGCCCCATCTTGTTGAAGCCATACGCCTTTTGGCGGGAATGTTCCTGCAGCTGTGGAATACATAAATTGTTAATCATGGCCGCATACAGCTCGGAATTGACACTCATTGGCTGGGCATTGTTGTTACCAAAAAATGTAGTTCAAGGATTCCAAATGACTGTCCAGTAGCACACCAGACGACGACCTTTGGACTAGCTTGGGGCTTTTAATGAATGAGCTGCGGGGTTTTGCCCGGGTAATATCGGTAGATTTATTTACCGACAAAGGGGACGCCCATTAATTACGTGGACGGCTTTCCTGTAAAATCTGAACAACACTGCCCCTTGGTGAGATTTGGCGAGATGAGGTAGAACCCGCTCCCCCTCACGTGATGTTTTCCCCATAGTCAGTAAAAATACGTAAACATGGAACTTCTTTCATTAGTTTTAAACATTGATTAAGATACTTTAATAAAACAATATTTAATTATAAAGTGTATTAAACTGTTTTTAATACGCGATTAAAAACATTTTACTTTAAACTCGCCAGCCCCGAGTAGTATACGGACGGATGTTGGTAGATCCCTAAAACATCGACCTTTCATTGTTATATCATAGACATCAAATATCACTGAATCTTTACTTCCACTGTAGATAAAAGACGACATAGTTTGTATCTTCCTTTGAACCACACGATTACGTAGCTCATCAGTCTCTCAATATTTTATGCGATTACTAAGAGAATCCTTGACGGTGAACTTTTTCTGCTTAGCTTCCTTCCACAAACGATCGACTTCTTGCTTGCACGCGTGTTTAGACTTGTCAGCATCTAGTTTAACATACGCACTGTAAAAGTTTTGATACAAATTCACGTTGAACACAACAACATCAGCCTTATATGTGACGCAGAATGTCGTGACTAACTCACTGCCAGATGAACAGTGACTTCGACCGTTGCGATAGAGAACTCCGCGAAAGAAATCTAACGCTTGTGGGGAACTTGTTTCAAATCGAACAGTCCGACATGCACACCTATAAAGCATTCATTTCAGTTCAGAGAGGCTACAAAATATTCGAGGACTCTTTAATATTGCCTAAGCTCAGGATTAATTATACAAACCAATATGTTATTTGTTAGAATAAAGTATATTCTCTGAATCAAAAAGTTGACGCGAAAGTTTCATGCCCACCCACTTTAAATGAAATTTTGCCAGACACTCCCCTGCCCCCCCCCCCCTCCATCCCCCCCCACCAATTTTGAGGTCACGTAATTAATGGACGTCCCTAAACCCAATCAGATGAAAGTTTGTCTCATCAGACGTCACAAGATTTAACTATACACTACAGGCTTTCACGGTCGGTATCTTCAATATTTCTGATGTTCAGCAAGCTGAACTGTTTGTATATATCCACTCAGCATTCGGTTAGTGACGTCATCAGACAGCTTTCAGGGAATGCGAAGTCGCGCCGACATATGCTACAAAGTTCACTGCGGAGAAAGAGATAGCGGGGCGAATTTCATGTACAGTTAGTTAGAAACTCTGACGGAACTTTAGGGCATAAAGTCTACAGAAAACCCACTCACACCGTTGGATACACCCACAAAAATTCCAGTCACCATCTCATGCTGAAAAGCGGAGTGACCAAGACATTAGTAGACCATGCTAAAAGAATTTTTGAATCAGAGTACTTGGAAGACGAGTTCGAACATTGGATAACGGCCTTCACAAGAAAAGCGTGCTACGTCCTGAAAGGTCTAGAGTTTCTGATGGAAAAGAGCCAACTGAAGGGAAAGTTTTCCTTGTGTTTGCAGGAACTATCACAGATTGCATCAGCAAGGTACTCAGAAAACGTGGTACTGACACGGTGTTTAAATCAACAAGAAATGCACGAGGATATTTGAATGCAGCGAAGGATGTACGCCAGCCACTTGCTACAGTAGGCTTACTTGCGAAAGGCGTTCATGGGAAAAGGTACGATACAACTATGTGTGTGTAACTGAAGGCTTTATTGAAAAGTAATCACCAGAGATCCGAGCACATCTATCCCACTGTTTCACCGTCCGAATGATTCCCTGTTGCCAGAATTTATGTGGCTATGACTGGAGCCAGTCCTCCACTGTGACCTTCAGTTCATCGTCCGAGTTGAAGCGATTCTCTTTGAAATTTTTTTTATTTTTATTATTATTATTATTTTTTGGCTGATCAAACAAGTGGAAGACACAGGGCAAACGCGTCGGACTGTAAGGTGGATGCCCAAACTGCTCCCACTTGAACTTGGGCCATTGCACTTCGTCTCACCTTGGGGACGTGTGAGCGCACATTTTCGTGGAGCAAAATCACTCTCTCCGTGACCAACCCAAGCCGTTTACTCTTGACTTACTTGCGTAGGCTATGGAACACATCAAAGTAGACTTAACTGTTAATGGTTTTCCTTTGCTCGATGAGTATCGGACCTCGGGCAACAAAAAAGACGGTGAGCATTACCTTTTCCTCTGAAGGCACAGCTTTGTGTGTCCATCCACTACTACCCGTGTAGTGCATCCTTCGCCGGTCGAAACAGATGGAAGTCGGATGGTTAGAGACCCAGGCTGCAGGGTGGATGACGAGCAGCAGTCCAACCAACTTCTGTAACCTCCACTCGGGCGCGCAGTCCTGCGTGAGGCCTTGGGTTGTCATAAAGAAGGAGAAACTGGTTTGCATTTTTGCAGCGACGAACTCGCTAAAATCGTTTCTTCAGTTTCCCAGAGGGTAGCACAATACACTTCAGAGTTCATTGCTGCTACATGACAGAGGGCGTCGAACAGAATAACTCCTTTAAAGGTACAGTAGACCATCGCCTTGATATCAGCTGAGGGTGCGACTTGTACTTTTTTCTTTGGGGTGGCACCACTCCTTAGATTGCCGTTTTGTTTTGTTACCGGTCCAAAGCGATAAACCCATGTTCCATCGCCTGTGATGATGTTCAAAATGGTTCAAATGGCTCTGAGCACTATGGGACTCAACATCTGAGGTCATCAGTCCCCTAGAACTTAGAACTACTTAAACCTAACTAACCTAAGGACATCACACACATCCATGCCCGAGGCAGGATTCGAACCTGCGACCGTAGCGGTCGCGCGGTTCCAGACTGAAGCGCCTAGAACCGCTCGGCCACACCGGCCGGCCTGTTGTATTATTCACTGAACTCCCCTCGTAAATAGTTGATCAACGAGAGAACTAATTTCTTGTTCCCCTGAAAACAAAACTGTAAAATGAATTTTATTCATAGTGGATGCTGTCGAACTCCGTGACTGTTCCTTTATAGCGTGTAGAAAAATATCCGCTACGAGTCACAATAAAAGGTTATTTATTTGTCGCACGATCGGTTTCGGGCTTGCGCCCATCCTCAGGTGTTTATACATTGATGTACATGTTTATGATGTTGGAAATTACTGTGTAAATACAAAATAATATTATTTGCTGGTGACTAAACAGATGAAAGTGGGAAAATTGTTAGTGGCAAGGCAGCACTTGACGAAAATATATCTGTACTTACTTAAAGATGAAGCACCATTATTATAGTTACGCTGTGGTGACAATATTGCCACTTAGTTGTACACTTTTTATCATTTTCACGTCCATATTTAAGTTTTATCAAGTTTAGCTGCATATTTCACTATTACGATTTGCGCTCGTGAATTACACTGTGCCCGGGTTCGATTTCCGACGGGGTCAGGGGGTTTCTCTGCCTCGTGATGACTGGGTGTTGTGTGATGTCCTTAGGTTAGTTAGGTTTAAATAGTTCTAAGTTCTAGGGTACTGATGACCATAGATGTTAAGTCCCATAGTGCTCAGAGCCATTTGAACCAAGCCAATTACACTATGTTTACATACAAACATGTGGGCTGTGGTCAAAGAACTTAGACGTAGCAGATGTAAAGATGTTGCTCATACAGAAACACGTAGGTTATGGTCAAATGAATAACATCTTTACATCTGCTACATCTAAGTTCTTTGACCACATGTTTGTATGTAAACATAGTGTATTTCACGAGTGCACATCGTAATAGTGAAATATGCAGCTAAACTTGGTAAAACTGAAATATGGACGTGAAAATGACAATAAGTGTGTAACTAAGTGGCAAAACTGTAACCACAGCGTAACTATAAAAATGGTGCTTCATCTTTATGTAAGTACAGGTATTTTTTCGTCAAATGCTGCCTTGCCACTAACAGTTGTCCCACTTTCATGTGTTTAGCCACATTTCCAACAGTATAAATATGTACGTGAATGTATAAACACCTGAGAATGGGCGCAAGCCCGAAACCGGTCGTGTGACCAATAAATAGCCTTTTATTGTGACTGGTAGCGGATATTTTTCTACAACCTGCGGATACTTTTCTACAACCTAAAACTGTAAAAGACTGGTCTCACAACACGTGCCAACGCACAGCTCCGACGAGTCGAGTCTTTGACACAGCAATGGTACCATTCGGCTGTTGTTAACAAGAGGAGCGAATTACGTGAAGACAGGTGCTCGCGGACGGTTCCGTCTTTATCGCAGTTGCACGTGGCCCCGCCATCTCCGCGGACTATTCCTTTGTCTGCAGGCCTCACGACCTGCGCGCCAATAGCGGGCCCGCCCGCTGTAACGAGCTGTTGGCCGCCTCGGACACGGCCTTTAGCTTGTTCCATTGTCAACTTATGAGGCTCCGAACACGCATTGCTGTCAGCCGATTATTTGTCCTCCTTTCGACTCTTTATTATTGGCTCTTGTTATCCGCACGCTTCACTCAGACCTCTGACCTTGTTGCGATCCTACCCTCTCCCACGAAACAAAAGCAACGCTCGTGAGTTGTGTCAATAGTTGCCAACAGGGCGTAGAGAAAGCGCTGCAATACAGTGTACGCTCACGTCATAGAGACATCGCGGCAAATACCGAGTTCTAGCAGCAACAGTCATATAATCTTCGACCTTGCGTCACTACTTAACGCGGCTTGTGGCTGGACCATTTTCGGGAAGAAGGGTCCATAGATCTGTGTGCCCTTTTTCGGGAAATTGTTAAAAATTAATCATCGGGGTATGTAGAATATCCCACGAAGCTTTTGTTTCTCTGTCTCAACGCTGTAGGTCGTGGCAGCTTTTTATGGAAGCGTGTGCATGCAGCACTTGTCATTCAGTTTAATGTTGCGAGCACTTTTATGCAAGCCAGCTTACTTGGACCATCGACAGTTAAAGCTGTGTTTTCATCACAAAGAAACATCTTTGAGGCTGTGCAACAGTGAACAGTAGTAACGGGTAGGGAACGATGACCGTCTTATGACAATTCGAATACGAAGAAAGACGATAGGAAAATGAAACATCGAAGAGGTGACAGCTACATTGCCGCCAGTGGCGTTGGCATGGAAGGAATGACAGCATACTAATAGTTATCATTCATAAATGCAACCACAAGTAATTTAGAAAATAGACATCCATGCAAGACAGAAAAAGAAGAAGAAGAACAAGAAGAGAAAGAAAAGGTGCTTCAGTAGTTAGAAATCGTATCAGAGAAAATATGCATCACAATGTGTGGACCAGAGGACAAAACAGTGGCATTTTCTTTGTATAACTGTACTTTTTTATCAATTTACTTTCTGTTATTTTATCTTTATACCTTTATGAGAGATCCCTGATCGTAGGTATTACTAGGAGTAATGTTACTGTCATGTATTAATCTGTTGTGAGTGTTGAAACAATGTTTGACGAAAAAATATTTGCTCATTATAACCTAATGACTAATTTATCGGAAAAGCGACTGAAAATGTTTGTTAGAAACACTACTTTTTACCCTGAAAACACAGGTTAAAATACGAGTATCTATTATTACAGGAAATTTACTTAATATTAGTACACATTCAACTGTTATATCCTTTTCTACTACAATAAGGCTTTTAATAAAATATATTAGAAGCAAGTATTTAAACTATCCTATCTCAAATGAGAATTTTCACCTATGAGCCTTTCTTCCGGAAAATGCAATTGTAGTATAGGCCGCTACAAAATCCTGATAAATTCAAGCTTCCTAGAAAGCGAGACTTATCGTGAGGTACCGTTGTAAACATATTGTTATACATCTCTGAAATACTTATTATCGATGTATTTTTAAAGATGTTGGGAGATGCTAAAAGACTTCACTCTCTTTCCTTTCAATCTTAAAAAATTGACCAATATTTAAGGACAATTTAAATAATGAGATGCTGACAGCATTATATTAGGAAAAGAGACACTAATAGAAGCCAATAAAGTCTGTCATTTCGGCAGCAAATTAACTGACTATAGCTGATGAAAAGAGGACGTAAATGACATACCAGTATTACCAAGAAAGGGGTATATGAAAAAGAGGAATTTTGTAATAACTATCATAGATTTAAGTATTAGGAACTCTTTCTGAAGTTATTTGTATAGACTATAGCGTATAGCCTTGTACGGGAGTGAAACGCGGGCAAAAAGCAGTTTAGACAATACGAGAATAGAAGTTTCTGGAACGTGATGCTATAGGAGAATGGTCAAGATTAGACGCGTTGATCGAGTAATAAATGAAGAGGTACTGAACCGAACTAGGGAAAAAGGAATTTATGGCACAGCTTGACTAAAAGAAGATCACTCCCCGATGCATCAAAGAACTGTCATTTTGGTAATTAAAGGAAGTGTGTGGAGGGGAGAGGGAGTCTAAAGATTGTAGAGGGACGCCAAGGTTTGAATACAGTAGGAAGGTTGTGCTAATTATGACAAGATGAAGAGGCTTGCATAGGACAAACTGGTATAGACAGCTGCATCAAACCAGTTCTCGGACAGAAAACCAGAACGAGAAAACACTCTTGGGTTGACATTTCATCAGCCTTTCGTTAATGAATTTATATTTGTGTAATATTAATTGCTCTTTCACTATTCTTGTAGGGTGTACCTGACATGCGTGGACCAAGAGAGCTTCTGGTTGATATGGAAGCCAAGGTATTAGACAACTTGTTCCTCCGTTGTTTCTCCGTTCGTGTCATCTATGTCGGGTGTAACTGTAAGCTGTGGGTTCGCCTCGCAAGATTTGTGAGGAATTCCAGTTCAGCCAATCCTGAAACCTCTCCATAGCGAGCAACATTCGAATTTGGTTCTGTGAGGTTCGCGCTTGTAGTGTGGAAGTATTCTTCGACTGCGTGTTACATCACTTCGACATTGTCTTACACAAGAGAACGTAGAACCACAGTATGAAGATGAAATAATAGCGACGATAAGATCAAACCTCGGGGCAAACCTTTGCTCGTGTATTGGGATCCTATGTATCCCTCATCTAGATGTATAATTGTTGATCCTATATATGTGGTGTCTGTTCTTCCAGATATGTCCGATGGAACGGGCAACGCATTTATACAGTTGAGGTGAAGGTGGCCAATATTCTTTTGAGTGCAGATGCACTCTTACGGGAATCGGCAAAGCACCGCGAATAATAGGTACAAGAGGCAAGGGGCACTACATTAATAGTGTGTGGATAATCTGAGAATGCGGGTTTAACAGGAGGCGTGCTAGGGTAGTCCATTCACTTGCGATGAGGCACTGTGTCTGGATGATAAAGTAGTCAGCGCCTCTGCCTAGTAAGCAGGAGACCCTCGTTTGAATCCCGGTCCAGTACAAATTTTCAACTTTCTCCATTGATTTAAATCAATGCCTACTGGCAGCTAATGTCATTAATTCCCTTGTGGCATAATTTCTGATCAGTTGCTGAGTAAATGATGTAGGTTACTGGTTTCTTTAACTGTTATGCTAATCGTGGGAGCAGGATCCAGTCATAGGCTTTGTGAGGACCGCATAAACTCCCAGCAGCTACTTGTCACTAAAGGAAAACTGGAAGTCGGTAACTAAAGCAATAAGGGTATCAGAGGTACCTCGACCTTTTCTAAAACCGTAACACCCGTCTGGGACAAAATTCTGGTTTTTTGCCCATCATTTCTAGTCTGTGTTCAATCACGCTTTCTATATTTTTGTGAAAACATAACAGCATGTTATTGGTCTACCTGAGGTTGCTGGTGCCAGCGGCTTCCGACTGTTGTAAGTAGGTGCAACGCGCTCAGTTTTAAAATCCGGGATATCAATATGAGTGACCCATACTGCACGATATATTTTGGGCAATAATTGTTTTCCTGCTTCCAGAAGCGGCCTTTTCATATTCCACGATATGTTGCCTGGTCTTGGAGCGATATCACTATTCCGTGCCAACACCCTGTGGAGACGCCTTTTTCAGAATGTTCCGTTGAGAAAGTGATGAAGGTCGTTCTCAGGTTGAGCGTCTTACATACTTCTTCCACTGGATCTGGCGTGATGGAGCGTAAATTTGCAGTCAGAATTTGTAGCAGGTGCGTGAAGAATGTAGTTTGTATGATATTCAACGAATTATTTGTAGGATTGATCATAATGATGTGCAACGACTCACTTTAGAGTCATTTTCCATTCACATTACACATTCATGCATAAAAATGGCTATATGCTGTAACAGAAACTGTTTTCAAGGAGAGATTGTCACTTTGTTCTCAAATTTAATTTTGGGATCTCTCAGAAATTTTATATCATTGCATAAGGGATCAAAAATTTTAGTGCCAGCATTGTTCAGCCATTTTTGTTCAAAAGACAACCTTAATAGGAAGCTAACATCGTGTTATAATTATTACATCAGTGTTCCTTTTCAAGTGCAGTGGATTATTTATAACATACTTCATGAGGGAATAAATGTACTGTGAAGAGCTGTCAAAATGCCTTACTTCTTAAACAGATGTCTACAAGATGATCATCAGTGAGCACCACACATCATTCTTCCAGCAGTTTTTTGAGCAGTGGAGACTTTACATTATTGAATGAAAATAGACACAACATGTCAACTTATTGATCTTATTCATTTGTCTCACCCCAAGATTTGCAATGATTCGAAATGCAAATGTGGCTGAACTAATTTGTTTAGGAGTTCCAAGTTTGTTTCTTCCAGCTTAAATTCTCATCAATGAAGAGACCAAAATATTTTGAAGTTTCCACTGCAGTTGTTATGTGTTATGTGTTCCAGTTATCACTGGTGTAGTACCTCTGCATGTGCAGAACTGAATATGATGTGTCTTCATATAATCCAGAGTGATACCATTCATAGAATTCTTTTAAGAATGTTATTTACCATTTCGTCTGTTTCTTTATCTATGCTCAGATTGATTACAATAGTAGTGTCATAAGCAAAGAGAAATAATATTTTTGAGTGTATTAGATGGATGTTCAGTTGTATAACTGAGAAACTATGGTGGACCTAAAACTGGGCCTTGTGGAACTCCACAATTCTGTTTTTCCCAATCAGAAGATGCTCCCTCCTTACATTGGTGGAACCGTTGGTACAACTACATGCATTCTTTTGGTTAGATATGAATCATCCATTGGTTGGCAATACCAGTAATTCTACAAGACTTCAGTTTATCCAGGAGAATATTGTGATTCATGCAGTCATATACCTTAGATAGAATGCATAAAATAACAGACTTTCTTATTGTGTTGTTTAGTACATTTAAATTTGATGAGTGGATGTGTAAAGGCCATTCTCAGCTGAGCATCTCTTCTGAACTCAAAACAGTGATTTACTGATGATATTATTGTTGATTGTGTGCTGTACTATTATAGAACATTACAGTGACTTCTCGAAAATTTTGGGAAATGATGTCAGCAGTGAAACGGGCTGGTATTTATTGAGATTCCTTATAGACTGGTTTAACAATGTCATATTTCATTCTCTCTGGAAAAATGTCCTGAATTATTGATGCATTACGTATTTCAGAAAAGACAGCACTTTTTATAGGGTAACAAATATTTTATACCCTGTTGGAAGCATTATAAAATCCAGATCACCTTTTATTTTTGAGGCAATATATAATTTTCTTAGTAGGAGAAGTGTATGATTGATCTTCATGTGAGTTACATTTCAACAAGTAGTTTTGATTTTTCTCTTCCACTGTTTGTTCCTATATTTTCTACTGTGTTTAAGAAATGATTGTTAAGCCTATCTCCTACCTGTGACTGACCATTTATAGGCCTTCCATTTAAATCAGTAGTCATATTATCTGTTAACTGGTTCTGTCTCACGGTTCACTACATTCCTTACAGACTGAATACTGTTGTCAGAATTATACACTTCTCACGTAATGTCAATGCTTCTTGATTTTTAAGAACGTTTCTGAATAATCTGAAGCATTTTTTTGTAGAAGGCCACTACTGCAAGGTATTTACTTGCTCTTGCCAACAAATACAATCTACTTTAATTCCTCTATTTATCTCTAGTTAATTGCATGGCTGTTTAATGTCCTTTCTGAGCAGTTTATACGGTTGGCTATTTTCATAATGATACAAAAGTATTGTTGATCGTGTGTGGTACTACTCTAGAACATTACAGTGACTTCTCGAAAATGTTGGAAAATGATGTCAGCAGTGAAAGGGGCTGGTATTTACTGACATTCCTTATCGACTGGTTTAACAATGGCATATTTCATTCTCTCTGGAAAAATGTCCTGAATTCCTTATTGACTGGTTTAACAATGGCATATTTCATTCTCTCTGGAAAAATGTCCTGAATTATTGATCCATTACATATTTCAGAAAAGACAGCACTTTTTATAGGTGAACAAATATTTTATACCCTGTTGGAAGCATTATAAAATCCAGAATAGGTTAAATTTTATGTCACCATTTAGTTCCTTATAAATTTCTTCCCAAGTTATCTCTTTAAACTATTCTTTAAAACGTTAGTCCTGCAGTCATTAATTATTCTAACTGGATTCCAGTGAAGAATATCTATACTATAAGGCACTATCATGTTTATTCTAACTATGCACCATGATCAGACAGAGAGCATTTTTTCCTGGGTGCACAATAATTTATTGCTTTGAGAACTATCAAAGAAAACACAAGCAATTGTCCTATTGTCTTTATCGATCAGTGATGTAAATTTATTTACTGAGACAGAACTGTAGGATCAAACTGACTCAGATTAATAATCCATTGTTATAGACGACGCTACTTAAGGAATAAATGATCATATTTTCACAATCAGTTTTTGCGGACAAATGGACATCGTTATGTGCAGTTCAATCTAGACCCGAGCATCAGTTTAAGGTTAATGTATAGACTACAGCGTTAGTTGGCTACCTGGTAGGTTTGCATCTTCTCCCGGACACCTTTCAGGTGCTGTCTTCCAGATCTGTTGCAACATGAGTAACCGAATTTAAGAGTTAAGTATTCAGTTTATGAATGTTTATAACTATCGGATTTCGGCTTATTGGACCATTATCAGTTAGTAACTCACTAGCAGCCACATCGATCGTGACATTAGGTAGAAAATGTCAGAGCGCTCATCGACGGTTTACATGTCAACTGTGTTACCAGAGTTAGCGGCTTTGGTTTATTATAACGTGATCTACGTCTGCATCTAGATCTCCATACCCACTCCGCAAGCCACAGTATGGTGGGTGGCAGAGGGTACTTTTCATCATTACTAGTCTCTTCCTTTCCTGTTCCACTGGCAAATACAGCGGGGGAAAAACGACTATCTATACACTTCCGTAGGATTCCTAATTTCTCGTATCTCATCTTCGTTGCCCTAGCTCGATAATTTATGTTAGAGGTAGTAGAATCGTTCTGCAGTCAGCTTCAAATGCCGGTTTCCTAAATATTCTCAATACTGTTCCCCGCAATGACCGTCGCCTTGCCTTCAGGGAACATCGTTTGAGTACCCTAATCAACTCTGTAATGCCTACATGTTGTTAGAAACTACAACTACTGATAACAAATCGAGCAGCCCGCCTCTGAACTGCATCGACGTCTTCCTTTAATCCGACCTGGAGCGCATCCCAAACACTCGAGCAGGACTCAAGAATGCGAGGGACATTCAGTAAGTGAGGCAACCACTTTTTGCTGAAAGCAGGTTGTCTTGTTCAGGATTCCAATATACCATTTTATTCCTCATTCTTATGGCTATCCATATTTTTCAATGTAATCGCCGTTCAGTGCGCCGGAAATACGCCACCTTACTAAGAGGGCCTGTACACCCCCATACCTAAATGCCCCATCGCATTATCCGGGTACAGCTTCCCGCGGAATTCGTACTACAATGGGCCGAATAGATGCAAGTCGGAAGGTGCGAGATCGAGGCTGTACGGTAATGGAAATGAGCGTTCGGGCGTCATTGGCCTGGAGGCCTCTTGCGGGGCAGGTCCGGCCGCCTTGCTCCAGGTCTTATTACATTCGACGCCACACTGGGCAGCCCTCGCGCAGGATGGGGATGAAATGCTGATGAAGACAGCAGAACACCCAGTCCCTGAGGGGAGAAAATCCCCGACCCAGCCGGGAATCGAACCCGGGCCCGTAGGATGGCAATCAGTCACGCTGACCACTCAGCTATCGGGGCGCACGAGGTGGGTGGAGGAAGAACAGTCCACTGAGGTTTTGTAAGTTATTCTCGGGTGCGCAGACTTTTGTGAGACCGTGCGTTGTCATGGAGGAGGAGAAGTTCGTTTGCATTTTTGTGGGGGCGAACACGGTGAAATCGTTTCTTCGGTTTCCTGAGGGTAGAACAATACACTGCAGAGTTGACAGTTGTACCACGAGGGAGGACGTCAAACAGGTAACCCCCTCTGAGTTCCAGAAGAACATCTCCATGACTACTGGCTGAGGGTGCGGCTTTGAACTTTTTCTTCGGAGGAGATGTAGTTTGGTCCCAGTCTATGGGTTGCTGTTTTGTTTCCGGTTCGAGGCGATGGACCCATCTTTCATCGCCTGTGACAATTATCGGCAAAAATTGTCACCATCGGATTCGTAACGGACAAGGATTTCCGCACCGATGGTCCCTCGTTGCCCTTTATGACCTTCTGTTAGGCGACGGGGAACCTAGCGGGCACACACGTTTGAGTACCGCAACTGGTGGACGAGCGTGTCCGCACTACCAGCAGAGACGTCCAGTTCAGCAGCGAGCTGTTTCATTGTGATCCGCCCATCACATTGAATGAGAGTGTCCGCACGTTCCAACAATGCCTGAGTCAAAGCCGTGTGCGGCCGGCCGGCACGCGGGACATGGAAGCGTCTGCGCGACCTACTTGTGATAGTGACAGACGTCTCGCCCAACGACTCAACGTGCTTTTGTTCACTGCCACGTCCCCGTAGACATTCTGCAGGCGCCTGTGAGTATCTACGATGTTCCGCTTTGCCGCCAAAAGAAACTCGATGACAGCTCTCTGCTTGGAACGCACCTCCGTTAGAGACGCAATTCTGAAGGCTACTTACAGCCCCTCCACCTATGGGAACTTCATGAAACTATAGGAGACGCAATCAATCTTGCATTTTCTCTCCTGAAACTGGCAGAGGAAATAAAGTTTTGCATTATTTATTGGACGTCCCTGGTAGGTCGAGTAGCGTTCTATATACGGCTTTCATTACGGATGAACCACATATTCCGAAAATTTTGCCAATAAACCGAAGTCGTCCGTTCAGCTCCCCTACCACAATCCACACATGCTCGACCCATTTCATATCACTCTGCAGCGTGACGCCCGTTTATTTAAATTTCGTGACGGTGTGAAACAGGACACTGCTAATGCAATATCCAAATATTACGGATTAGTTTTTCCTACTAATACACATTAACTTACATGTTTCTACATTCAGACCCACCTGCCATTCATCTCACCAAGTAGAAATTTTGTATAAGTGCCGCGCGGAATTAGCCGAGCGGTCTAAGGCCCTGCAGTCGTGGACTGTGCTGCTGATCCCGGCAGAGGTTCGAGTCCTCCCTCGGGCATGGGTGTGTGTGGCTGTCCTTCAGATAATTTAGGTTAAGTAGCGTGTAAGCTTAGGGACTGATGACCTTAGCAATTAAGTCCCATAAGATTTCACACACATTTGAACATTTTTTTGTGTAAGTCATCTTGTACCCTTCTACAGACATTCGGCTTCGACACCTTCCCACGCACTACGGCACATCAGCGAACAACGGCAAATTACTGTCCGCCGTGTCAGCCAGACCATTTATGTCTACAGAAAATGACAGCGGTCCTATCACACTTCTCTGGGGAACCCTTGACGATAATCTTGTCACTGATGAACGCTCACCTCGAAAAAATCGTAGCATAGTGCTCAGAGCCATTTTCTAAAACATCGTACTTCTGTTACTTAAGTTTTCTCCGATATTCCCGTGTATGGAAATACTAGAGTATTATATGACGCTGGTATCTGTACAGATATCATTGGTGATGTTGCAGCTCTCGAAGAATGAGATTGTAATAAAATCTAGACCCTTAGATGCTTACAGGCGTTGATAAATATCAACGGGGACAGTTGGAAAATGTGTACCCGACCGGGACTCAAACCCAGGAACTCCTCCGTACATGGCAGACGCTCTATCCGGCTAAGCCAGCGAGGACACAGACGATAGCGCGACTCCAGGGACTTATCTCTGGCTCGCTCCCCGTGAGACCCACATTTCCAACGTACTGTCCACACACTACATTTTTAGTGCTCCTGCCCACTCTTCGCAACTATCCCCGTTGATATTTATCAAGGCTTGTAAGTGCCGGTCGCAGTTGCCCTCCGGTTCTAGGCGCTTCAGTCTGGAACCGCGCGACTGCTACGGTCGCAGGTTCGAATCCTTCCTCGGGCATGGATGTGTGTGTTGTCCTTAGGTTAGTTAGGTTTAAGTCGTTCTAAGTTCTAGGGGACTGATGGCCTCAGATATTAAGTCCCATAGTGCTCAGAGCCATTTGAACCATTGAACCAGCTAAAGGTCTAGATTTCATTATAATTTAGTTCTTCGAGAGCTGCAAGATCACCAATGATATCTGTACAGATACCAGCTTCATATAAATAAGGCTTACCGGCCAATGATCGTTTACAGTCTGGATGCACTCAAATTGCCCGAACTCTTACGGGAATCGGTAGATTGACTACTGCGAGTAATGAGTATGGTGGGCAGGGGCATTACAAATGTAGTGTGTGACAGGAAGTTGTGAAGTGTGCCATAAATAAGTCCCTGCAGTCGCGCTGTCGCCTGTGTTCTAGGTGGCTCAGTCGGATAGAGCATCTGCCATGCAAGCAGGAGGTTCTGGGTTCGAGTCCCGATCGGGATACACATTTTTCAACTTGCCCCATTAATATTTATCAACGCCTGTAAGCAGCTAAAGGTCTAGATTTCATAATAATTTCGTACTAGAGTATTAGTTTGGTACAGTCCAGACAAGTGTTCTTCTTGAATCGCTTCCCATTTCCGTCAGTGCATTATGCAGGGTGATGGTAACATAATGACTGCAGACGTATGAAACTAAAGTTTACACATTGAATGGAACCAAAACAGTGCCACATACGACGGGCGTTCCATATTGATTTTCACTTTATCCTTCCCATCATTCATGGTGCGCCATTTGACTCACCATTACAGTTGCCAGTAAGTAGTACTTCGGTCTAGTCGTAGGAGGCAGGGCGATCAGTAGAAGTGTATCCCTGCACAGTACAGTGCATGTACCGAATTGCTGTCATTCCGCGAGCGGACAACTTGGAATGTGTCATCAAGGACACCACTGGACGTTGCGGTTCCTCTGGATGATGGGTGTAGATATAGCGGATATTTACAGGCGATTGGCGGCAGTGTGTTGAGCGTGTGCACCGTCACGAAAGCGCTCCTGCAACGCTACAACGCTCCTCCTCATTTGTGTCGGAAAACCACGGCTCCCAACGCCCAACTGGGGTTCTACGTACTGCCACACCCACCACATTCCCCTGACGTGATACCTTTTAACTTCTGTCGGGCCTCCTCGAACAACTTTTATGCAGATTGTCGCACCAAACGCGAGACAGCTGCTTGCAATTTCATTAAACCTGCGTAGTAATGTCCGCGCAGAGGTTTCTTCGTAGTCCCGAATAGGTGGTGACCAGCCGGCCGCGGTGGTCTAGCGGTTCTGGCGCTGCAGTCCGGAACGCGGGACTGCTACGGTCGCAGGTTCGAATCCTGCCTCGGGCATGGGTGTGTGTGATGTCCTTAGGTTAGTTAGGTTTAAGTAGTTCTAAGTTCTAGGGGACTTATGACCTAAGATGTTGAGTCACAAAGTGCTCATAGCCATTTGAACTATTTTTTTGGTGGTGACCAGATGGGGTCAAGTCAGGAGAATACAGTGGCTGTGGCAGCACCTGGAATTCCATTTCAGCGAAGGCAGCCGCGGTTTTCCGACTCATATGGGGACGAGCGTTGTCGGGTTGCAAGAGCACTTTTCGTGAGGATGCACACACTTCACATACCGCCACCAATCACCTGTGGATATCCTCAGCGTTTACACCCTCCTTCCACAGAAATGACGTCGTCGGGTTCTGACCTTGATGATTACATTCCAGGTTATTGGCTCAAGCGGTTACAGCAGTTGGGAAACTGGGCTTTACGAGGTCTGTTCAAAATATTTCTGAACTTTAGTAATTTCGCGCCAGTGGTTGTTGGAGCGAAATACGGTTGGGATCCCTGCACACGCCTCTGTTTGAAGTGTAACTGCCGGAAGTTTCAGTGTTGTATGTCTGTTAGTTATTGTTCAGTGCTATAGTCAGTAGGACGTTGTGTCATACAGTTAGCTAATTTCGGGATGGCCGAGTTAGAGGAGCAACGCGTCTGCATGAAATTTTGTGTGAAACTCAAGAAAAGCTTTACAGAGCCACACCGCCGGCCGCGGTGGCCGAGCGGTTCTAGGCGCTACAGTCCGGAACCACGTGGCTGCTACGGTCGCAGGTTAGAATCCTGCCTCGGGCATGGATGTGTGTGATGTCCTTAGGTTACTTATTAGGTTTAAGTAGTTCTACACTCCTGGAAATTGAAATAAGAACACCGTGAATTCATTGTCCCAGGAAGGGGAAACTTTATTGACACATTCCTGGGGTCAGATACATCACATGATCACACTGACAGAACCACAGGCACATAGACACAGGCAACAGAGCATGCACAATGTCGGCACTAGTACAGTGTATATCCACCTTTCGCAGCAATGCAGGCTGCTATTCTCCCATGGAGACGATCGTAGAAATGCTGGATGTAGTCCTGTGGAACGGCTTGCCATGCCATTTCCACCTGGCGTCTCAGTTGGACCAGCGTTCGTGCTGGACGTGCAGACCGCATGAGACGACGCTTCATGAAGTCCCAAACATGCAAGTTCCCTTGCCGGTCTAGGAATGGTAGAACGATGGGTTCGATGACGGTTTGGATGTACCGTGCACTATTCAGTGTCCCCTCGACGATCACCAGTGGTGTACGGCCAGTGTAGGAGATCGCTCCCCACACCATGATGCCGGGTGTTGGCCCTGTGTGCCTCGGTCGTATGCAGTCCTGATTGTGGCGCTCACCTGCACGGCGCCAAACACGCATACGACCATCATTGGCACTAAGGCAGAAGCGACTCTCATCGCTGAAGACGACACGTCTCCATTCGTCCCTCCATTCACGCCTGTCGCGACACCACTGGAGGCGGGCTGCACGATGTTGGGGCGTGAGCGGAAGACGGTCTAACGGTGTGCGGGACCGTAGCCCAGCTTCATGGAGACGGTTGCGAATGGTCCTCGCCGATACCCCAGGAGCAACAGTGTCCCTAATTTGCTGGGAAGTGGCGGTGCGGTCCCCTACGGCACTGCCTAGGATCCTACGGTCTTGGCGTGCATCCGTGCGTCGCTGCGGTCCGGTCCCAGGTCGACGGGCACGTGCACCTTCCGCCGACCACTGGCGACAACATCGATGTACTGTGGAGACCTCACGCCCCACGTGTTGAGCAATTCGGCGGTACGTCCACCCGGCCTCCCGCATGCCCACTATACGCCCTCGCTCAAAGTCCGTCAACTGCACATACGGTTCACGTCCACGCTGTCGCGGCATGCTACCAGTGTTAAAGACTGCGATGGAGCTCCGTATGCCACGGCAAACTGGCTGACACTGACGGCGGCGGTGCACAAATGCTGCGCAGCTAGCGCCATTCGACGGCCAACACCGCGGTTCCTGGTGTGTCCGCTGTGCCGTGCGTGTGATCATTGCTTGTACAGCCCTCTCGCAGTGTACGGAGCAAGTATGGTGGGTCTGAGACACCGGTGTCAATGTGTTCTTTTTTCCATTTCCAGGAGTGTATGTCTAGGGGACTGATGACCTCAGATGTTAAGTCCCATAGTGCCATAGTGCTTAGAGCCATTTTGAACAGAGCCACACCAAATGATGCAGGAAGCGTGACATCACCATACTATGCTTAAGCCGTAATCGGTGTTGCGAATGGTTCACGCAGTTCAAAAATGGCCGGACAGAAGTTCAAGATAGCCCCCTTTCAGGACGCCCTTCGACGTCTACCGATGACCCTCATGGGACCATGCACAATAAGTAAAAGGTAAGCATAGAGAAACATTATGGCGAAAGTTCCTAAATTTTTTGAACAAGCCTCGTACTATGCAGGGGTTCTAGAGATTTTCCAGCCACCTACGGTTAGATCAAAATACTACCTGCTTGCAGCTGTAATTATGTATCATATGGAACACCATGAGAGGTGGGAAAACACAGTAAATCAGTATGGACTGTGTCTCGTACATTCACTTTATTTAAGGTACAAGTGTTTAATAGTTGAGTTGTCAATAAAGCGTAAATATTACAAGAAAGAAATGAGAACGAGGGGCACTACACTACTTTTCCAAGAACATTCGACTTCCAGTACAAAAATTGAGAACCACAAATTTCAGCAGGCCCGTCGAGAATTTCAAGTAAATAATGTCGATGCTGTCCAACAGCAGGAAGAGTCCTTACCGGAGATAGTTTTTACGTGATTACAATCTAATAAGCCCGGTATCTGTTAGCAATAAATACTGTTCGTCCTATTGGAGTTTTTCTGCAGAAATGGCTTATTGTGAACTGAGTTACTGCAATGTAGTTCAGACGTACAGTCGGCACGAAGTTTTATTCCGAGATAACTAAGAAATTTAGTTGATGCTGCCTGAGGCGAACGTCGCATTTGAGGATCGGATTTCGGAGTCGTGAACGAGACTGGGCGTGGCGCGTCTAGATACGGCTCGTAGATAGCCGCTACAGGGTTTCCAACAAGCAAGGACACGCGGGGGACAACTCGGCGGAGCCGTATTTCAGAATCTTAAGTAAGTCGTGGCGTCGGATTTTAATACAACAACCTGAAGTTTTGACAGCCAGAATTATTTGCATAGTACTTGTCTGTCAGTAGTTGTTCCATTAATGTTGTGACGTGTTCTCTGGAAAGAGGCGTGTCGGAGAGGTATGAAAAGAAAAAGAAAGAAAAACAACGTGTCTTTGGTGGTGTTAACTAATCTGCACAATTTTAAATGAATGACACAGGGAATTTTTAAGAAGCGAAAAGGCGTTTCATATGAAATTTCGGTTCACATGTTATGGTAAGAGAAAAGAATATTTTAAGCAGCCAAGTGGATTTTAAAGAAGACCAATACAGAAGGGAACATATTTGGGAATTCTTAAACTAGTAGTTGTCTTCAGTACTTATCTATCTTCTACGTGCCGGCCGCGGTGGCCGTGCGGTTCTAGGCACTCCAGTCCGGAGCCGCGCTGCTGCTACGGTCGCAGGTTCGAATCGTGCCTCGGGCATGGGTGTGTGTGATGTCCTTAGGTCAGTTAGGTTTAAGTAGTTCTAAGTTCTAGGGGACTGATGACCACAGCAGTTCAGTCCCATAGTGCTCAGAGCCATTTGAACCAACTATCTTCTACGTCTATCTACTGTGGGCCTCTAAAGTTTCGTATGGAGGGGGAATGTACAGTGAACCAGCATCATGTGATGCATATGATATTACACTATGAAACTCTATACTACAAGAGGCGTGCAATAAGTAATGCAACACATTTTCTTTCTCTGGGCCAATTTAGATTGAAAAAACGCGGAATTTGTTGTAGGACCTCTTGGAATATTCCCACTGCAATGCCTATCGTTTCATGAAGTTCCAATAGATGGCAGTACTGTACGTAGCCTTAAAAATGGCGTCTGCTACGGGGTTGTCTTCCAAGTAGAAAGCAGTCATCGAGGTTTTTTTTTTTTTTTTTTTTTGGCTAAAAACCAAAGCATCACAGATTTTCATAGGCATCTGTCATCATCGTTAAAAGATCGCACAAGCAGATCCAGTCTCCCGTGTGCCAGCCGGACGCACACAGCTGTGACTCCTGCAATATTCGAAGCCCAGCGTGTTCTTCGCCACAAAAATGTAACGGACTTGTCCTTCTCCATGACAACGCAAGGCCTCACGCAACTCTGCGCATCCGAGAGATCACGAAACTTCATTGTAATGTTCTTCCTCACGCAGCTGTAAGGTGCCTCTTACGTGAGGAAGACATTTTTACCAGTTTTAATAAATTATTGTCTCTTATTGATGTATTCATGATAGTTAGGAAGCGCTGTAGTCCGTAGCCGGCCGTGAGTCGGAGAGCATTTCCCACGCTGGCTGGCTAGGTGACGAAGCGCCCATATGTCGCGCGTAGTGGGGTGTAGTGATGGGGAGCTCGCGAATGAGTCGTTCAAATGAACGCTTCACTCCAGTGAAGTGTGAACTAACCACTCAATTTCAATGAACTGGTACTTCAAACTCTTCACAGATGACACACTCCACACTTTTTTCTAGTTCACTCACTCTCTTCCCCTCTCCCTCTCCCACTACTTCGGCGCTACGTCAGTCATTCTCCCTTCGCTTCAGTCCTCCCTCTACTGCCTGTCGACGAATCGCGCGGTGTTTGTGGGGAACGATAGGTTTCCGAGGGGTTTGGTGGGTGAGGGGCGAGGGGAATGCAGCGTCAGCTGCTTCCTGCAGTGCTGACATCATTACCGTGACCATTTGTGCAGTTAAACTTCGCCTCTACGCGTAGCCTACCGTTGGCAGCGCTTGCAGACAAATGAATATTAAAGATACAAACGAAGAGGCTGGCTGTGTGAGCACGCACAGCCAACATGAAAATAAAAGGTTTGTTAATAACACTGGAAGAGGGATTTTACCTGAAATCGTACCAATGACTACAGGTGACAGTTTACGTGTTGAATCTGGACGGTTATTATTCTCAACAAAAGTAAAATCTACAGGAAAACTTCTGAATAATTACTTAACGTAGGTATATAGGCTTTGTGGCAGTGGTAAACATACTCATTCTATTTTGGATTAAATTTTAAAAGGAACATAAAATTGGACTGCATTTCGTTGGTAGCCCTAGTTTTCAGTCCATGAATACAACAAATAATGTTTCATTTGGCAGATAAAGACTTTTTTGGGCGCTTCATGAGAAAATGTCGGGCAAGAGTAAATGTAATACCTTCTTTATATGTGACAGGCTCCTCTGTTTATCTTTCCTTTGTCCCCTTCGACCGTGCTCTATTTTAGTTAACCCAGACGCTGTAAGAGCGTAAACCGTTGCGTGCACGTTACTGCATAGGTCGGCCATCTGTTGGTAAAATTATGAAGTATTACGAAGCTTTATTGTACGAGCGAGGCGAAGCGAGTGGCTGAGCGGCGAACTGGGCAACTTCACCAGCCTTCCGTACTTCACGAATGAACTACTTCATTTGAACGCTTCGCGGTAAAGAGTGAAATGAATGAAGTAGTTCACGGGAATGAACGGGTTCGACCCATCTCTAGTGGGGTGGAGCTCGGCGCTGGACCGTAGCAACAAGCGTCAGCCTGGGAAATATACATGGCGGGAAGTACCGCTATCTTGGCGCCAAAGTCACCGATTTTGTTTACTTATAATTAATAATTAAAGTCATTTATGACAACATGAATACTAAGAGGAGCCTCTGGATGTTTAAAACTATTTGTTGTAATTTTGCCTCGTTAAAATTCTCACCCGTTCATTAACAAATGCATATCTTAGTAAGTACGAACTTGATCGGAAATCCACGAACTGTGGCGAAACTAGTAAGAGATACGGACTGCGCGCCAAAGTCGGCAGTCGGAGTTAAGAACTCTTCCTGTCTTGTTCGACGGTAGCCATGCTCTCGGTTACGAGTAGTTTATGACATGAGTGTTTCATTATTGATCTAATAGGAGTAAAAGTGATATTACGGCATTCTGAATGTTAATTTCGAGTAAATACATACCCCAAAGTTGATCGACAGCAATTTCAGATAATTAGCTTCCACCGACAGAGACATCCAATGCGCCAATAAAGAATCTGCACATGACGACATTTACGAGAGCTGCACCGCGCGCAGGTAGGAGGATATCCGACGACACGACCCACCAAGGCGAATCAAGGAAGGTCTTACTTACACTCGCAAATTCCGGGTGGAAATGCTGACCAGTTATATTGTACGTAACATATACCACCCTCTACGGACTCGCGGCTAAGCTGAGTAATAACAGTATCAGTTTAGAAGCGGGGGGATCTAGCACACCCTACAGCCCGGATCTCACACCTTCCGACTTCCATCTGTTAAGACCAATGAAGGGTGCATTCCGCGGGAATCAGTACGTGGATGATGGGAAGGTTATTGGTGCAGCAGTACGGTGGCACCGACGACGACCATTAGAATACCGTGCACGCATGCAGGCCCTCCCAGTAAGGTGGCGTAAAGTCGTCGCACTGAACGGAGATTATGTTGAAAAAATGGGTTTTTGTAGCCAAACGAGTGGGGAGCATTGCGGTGTATTGGAATCCTGAATAAAACCAACACGCTTACAGGAAAAAATGTGTTGCACATCTTATTGAACTGGCCTCGTAAATGAATAAAAAAACTGGAAGTAAATACATTGAAGTCCTCTAAAAATTAGAGACAAACTCTGCAAAAGATCACTGCTTCTCATGTCGTTACTTTTATCTTCTTCAATTCTTCGTGAAATTGCTTGTCTCCATTTTGATAATATTGCTTCACTCGTCGTGTGTCAGTTGTTGCGTGAATCCTAACATCAGTGTTAATACCCATAACTACTTTTGAATCCAGTTTTCTAAATGCTGGATTCCATGATGAATCTTTACAGTCTGGGTTGCGTGTGTAGTCTGTAGCGATGCCATTTCCGAAAGTTTTTTTTTAACAAAATGTTACAGCCTTGTGGAACCATGATTTTAAGCTTCAAAGAATTCGTAGCGGCTCTGAGGCCTAAATGAAAGAAGCTGATCATTATTTTATTATTTTGCCAATTTCCACGCTGGAGAGCCTGGGAAGAACGCCTGTCGTTACGCCACCGTATACCCCCGTTTTATATCTATTTTGCTGTCGCTGATGTTACGCGGTATCTGTTGTGGATTGGCAGCAGCCGACCCACGGGGTTTGGAGGAAGCCGAAAGGCACGCGTTTTAGCTCACGCAGGCTGGCGTGAGGTTTGGAACAGGACAAGGTAGTTAGACTAGAAAAAAAGGATGTAACTGGTGGAATACTTAACTTTAATCCATTAATGTTGAACGTAGCTCTTGTCTGTACATTCTTTACAATATCAATAGCAACTGATAATGGCGCCTTGCTAGGTCGTAGCAAATGACGTAGCTGAATGCTATGCTAACTATCGTCTCGGCAAATGAGAACGTATTTTGTCAGTGAACCATCGCTAGCAAAGTCGGCTGTATAACTGGGGCGAGTGCTAGGAAGTCTTTCTAGACCTGCCGTGTGGCGGCGCTCGGTCTGCAATCACTGATAGTGCCGACACGCGGGTCCGACGTATACTAATGGACCGCGGCTGATTTAAAGGCTACCACCTAGCAAGTGTGGTGTCTGGCGGTGACACCACAGTATCCATGTGGGAGGAAGTAACACGTTCCCTTTCGTTTTTAACGACTGTCCTAGTCATTTTGAGCGTAGTTCTTTCCATGATGGATAATTGCTTTTTTTGTCTTACACTATCTTCATAATTTTCGTGAGGCTTTCTCGCTTTACAAACAAACATACGTCGAATCGTGCAGCTCTTCTCTGAATTGTCTCTATGTTTTCGCTTAAGCCTACTCGAGAACCGCACAGATTGACGAGTAATACACAAGTATCGGTCGGATTACAGCAAACAAGGTTTCTACAAAATAGCTTAATAGGTTTTGAGGCCCAACGCACCTTAAAGTAAGTGCTAAAATCTTCTGTTCCATTCACGTATGGTGCAGGGGAAAAACGATTGGCGGTGTTCATCCTTGTGCTTAGATTCTCTGATTTTAACAACAAGGTCAATTTGACACAGATACACTGATGAGCCAAAACCTGTTTACTAATGTGTCGGACTGCTTTTCAGAGGCAATACAGCCATGATTTTGGGTGACACGGATTCGACAAGTCCTTGGTAGGTTTTCAGACTATGTAGTATCATATGCCTTCGAACAGGTCACGCACTTCCTGTAAATTACGGGCTATTGGTTTGGGGCGCGAAGCTGGCTCCCGATAGTGTCCCATATGTGTCCTACTGGCTGCTGATCAGACGACTGTTCTGTAACACATCAACGTAAGTTCACTATCATGCTCGACAAACCACTGCAGCACGATTCTGATTTTGTGACAAGGGCAGTTATCTTGCTAGAAGATGCCTTCACCGTCAAAAAACACTGCAAAAAAGAAGGTATGCTTGTGGGCTGCAAAAATGTCACGTAACCCACACGTGTCTTCGCGCCTTCGGTTGCTACTGCAGGTCCCATGGTAGCCCAGGTGAAATTCCTTCACAGAATAATGCTACCCCCATTTACCTGCGTCTGTGGCACAGTGCATTTTTCGAGCAGTTCTTCGACTAAATCAGTGATCGGCGAACCGCTGCTCGCGAGCCACGTGCAGCTCTTCCGACACTTAACTATGGCTCTACCACGAAATACTGCGCGTGAATGCACACGTACAGTGCCAAAGCTCTTTATCAGAGCCAAATTAAAGAGTTTTCAGTTTAAGTGGAGAGTAAGCAGGCATATCTTCTGCTGTCTTTTTGAGAAGAGTGTTCACTACCCACAACTAAATACAGATCAATGGAACTAAGTCTTTTATTTCGTCGTAGATGTTACTTCTCAACTAAATCAGCTTAGTCCTAAACTGCACTGGGAAGGAAAGACAATTTTTTAATTTTTTCGATGTTATAAGTTACGTCACTATGAAACAAATTATCTCTTTTTAGTCTAGATTCTGAAAGATAAACTTTGAATCATTTTCTTAGCCTTTTGAATCGTCTCCAAAATGTAATGCTGATACTGATATCGCTGTTTCAAAACAATACGTTTAAATATGAAGGAAACTTTTCTCAGAAGATTTAAGGAATTCAGAAAATGCAAAGTGACTTTAGTTTTAAGTGTATGTGCTCATACAGAAATAATGGAGGAAAGCAAATGTTAACTTAGTTGACAGCATGAGCAGTCTGCTTTGAAAGACCTGGCAGATTTTTAACACCTGGATTAGTATTCCTGATTAATATAATCAGCTGAAAAAATTAGCGTTTAACCTTCTTTTCTTATTCGGGTCTACACATTCGTGCAAACAGTCATTTTCAAGCACGAACCTTATCAAGAGTAAACTGCGAAATCTTCGTACTGATGAGCACCTGGAATAATGCCTAAAATTGAAAACACCAACATACATCGTTATGGTTTAATTTTTCAGATACTTTGCAGTTTAATTTTATCAATAAATAACATCGCTATTAAATATGATATCAAGTTTTATTTAACCTAACTATAGTTTAATGCTTAAAATTTGAAGTAAAGGTTATTAAGTTCATTCCAGGGAGCAGTGTGGAGTGGAAGAAGATGTAGCGTCGAGTTTTCAGAAAGAACAAGTACTCAAGACGAGTGCGGATGGAAGTGTTGGGTGGGGTATACCTCAGCTAACGTAACTCAATCAGATTGAGGACGGTTTTAGCAAAGACCAGTTTAGGAATATCCTAATTAAGCGAATAACAATGAATCTATTAAATAGTTTGAGTTTTAAAAAATGTGCCTTTGAGAGGAAATGTTAATCGTTGTACTGTTGATATTTGGCTCTGCTGACTAATGAGTTTGCTGACCTCTGGCTTAGATGATGGCTGTTCCGTATACAATAAACAACGTGCTCTAACAAGAAACAAACTTCATCTAACCAGATGACACGTTACCACTGGTACACGGTCCAATCTCGATGACCCCGTGCCCACTGCAGTCGCCACTGACGTCTTTGCATGAGAATGTGTGTGGTTCGCCTACTGCAGAGTCGCATGTTCAACAATGTGCACTAAAAAGTGTGCTGCGAAAGACTTGTGCCCCCACCAGCATTGTAGTCTGTCTTCATATCTGCCACAGCTGAGCGTTTCTTACTCGGTTTTGAAGTACGTACGAGGTGTGGCTATAAAATAACGGGACTATGGCTGTAAAACACTTTATTTTCAAAATATACATATTTAGTTATTGTCACCTTTAACATAGTCCAATCCTCTACCCCTAAAACGCACCATGTGAATTTTTCATTGATGGTAACAGTGCTGGGAGTCTTCCTCTGTGAGCTCCTTGATGACGCGCACCGCTTTTCCTTTCACTCCTTCAACAGACTGAAATCTTGTTTCATTTAATGATCCAGATCCCATGATTTGTTCTTACACAATTCGGTTTGTTGTGTTTTCTTATTTTCTCAAGATAGTAGTTTTGGCTAATAGTCTGACCTTCAGGAACCGAGTGAAGATACACAATCCTACGAATATCGAAAAACAAAAGCATCTTCACTTTGAATCTTGATTTGCTCATTGAAGCTTTTTTCGCCTTCGTTGAAGATGGATCCTTCCAATGCATGGACTGGCGTTTAGTTTCTGGACGATAAACGAAAAGCCAAGATTCGTCCCGTGTTATCACACCTTCCAGTAAATCAATATCGTTTTCATTAGTATTCAAAGTATCAGCACAAACGTTTCCACCAGCTACGTTTTGTTTGATCGTGAAACTTACCGGCCCCAGTTTTGCTCACACCTTTCTCTAGTTAAAGTTTGCCTTACGCATTCCGTGTCAATTCCTACAGTTTCAGCAGACGATCGAAAACGTAACCGACGATCAGGTCGAATAAAATTATCCACTTTTCGGTATTTTAATCCGTTTTTGATGTTGAAGAGCGTCTCGGGCATGAGTCAGCTGCAGCTTCTTCTCGACCATCTTGAAAAAGCTTGAACCACCCAAAACCTCACGTACGTCCTCGCCATAATGTTCTTTTAGTGAGAGACAGGTTTCAGTAACAGTTTTTCAAGCTTTCATTTGGAGCTACACGACAATCCGTTGCTCTATTATTACACTTATCAATTTTCCTGCAAAACAAAATAACAGCTGATAACAGTCGAAGGCCACGGCCACACTGATTTGTCGACAGACATCAAAGATGTCGCATTCGGGTGAGAGGGTTTCACGCTTCACATCCATTGGACGTTCATCTATGGCGCATACTCACTTACTCTGTGACTGCATCAGTCCCGTTATTTTTTAGCCGCGCCTCGTCTTCGCGAAAAGATTTTTTTCAAAGCGAACGCCTTACTAGAAATACTTGAGGAAATGTAGCAACCCGCTGTATTTTATGCAAGGACGCATTCCGTGCTTTCGCCCACCACCACCAAGAGTATTACATCAGCACAACGTTTATCTCGGGTTGATTGCCGTAGCTGCCTATCCTTCTGTAATTAGTCGCTCCTTTTCTGCCTTTATAGCCGTATTACAAACAATTTTAGCGTCAGTAATGCATTGATTCAGCGCAGCGCTCCGTATGCGGCTATCTTCCGCTTTGCGCTGACTGGCGGGCAGCCTATACGGTAAGGCGCAGCCTACGAACAACCTACTGGGTCGACGAGTCGTGACGTTAATTTAGCTACAACCGCGCTCTAGTTCATTGTGTATGGCACGCAAGCTCTGCTGTACGTAAGTGAAACCTACTTGTTTGCATTAAAAGTCAAAACAAAGGACGTCTCACTAATGAGCATAACTTACGAAGCAGAAAAACGCCAGGGTGCGCCCGATAATCATCCATGCACGAAGAACCCGCCGTAATGCTAATAAGCGAGAGCATTAAAAACACCTAATTGTGATGCATACGTTGTAGTGCAGCTAAATGAAGTTAACTCGTAATCACTATGATGATAAAAGTAACGAACTGAGTTAACATTTTTCTAGGAAGATAGAAGTTACATTAGCTGCATTATTTTAGAAGAGATAAGGAATATCTAATAAGACGTACGCCATATCGTTCAGTCTGGTGGGGTAATGGTAGAGCACGTGCGTGGAAACTCAAACGTCGCAGGGTCTAATCCTGACCGGACTACGCAATTTTCAGTCCTCCTATAATCTAGCGTTCAGTTCTCCATGAAGCGAAGAACCCTTAGAAACGACTGGTGGTTCATATTCCACTTTAAGCAGTAGGTCCCTCTACCCAGTTAATATTACTGGGATAAGTAAGAGAACGCAAGGTGCCGAAGCGCGTCCGTTAGGAACATTTCAACAAAGCCATTGAACCACACGGAATTTTTACTATGGTCATTAACTGGCAGTAAGAAAATTACCCAGCATCATCTGTTTTTCAACTTTTGTGATAGTCTAGGCAATAGGCAGACAAGTGTATAATAATCTGTAAGCCCTTGGAGAACGATTTGTATCTCCTTGACGTGCCAGAACTGAATTTTGGAGGTGATTCCGTAGCTGGTGAAGTTCCGGGTTGTTATAATTAAACTGCATCTACTTACAGATGTCTAATGTGGGCTGTAATTATCGCATGGCAGCAAAAATTGGTAGATATGCTAAAGTGTTAATCCATAACCCATTATGTGGGAAAAATAGTTCTAACTGTGGTCACCAGGTGCAAATCTGGCACTGTACTGCATCTCGTCGACGACTCCGATGTTCATGCTGGACGAATTTTGTAAGAGGCGGTTAATAATAAAATCAACATTTTGCCTTTCTCACTTGTGTGACCTTTTCTGTCCACGTCCCGTCTTAACCCATTACGTATGGAAACATTCACAGCACAGGTGACGTCAACGAGATTTGCACCTCGTGGCCAAAACTGGAACTTATTGTTTGCCAAGGTAAATCGGTTCCGCATTAATGCCTTAGAATATCTTACCAGATTTCACTGCCTTACGATAATTACATCCCACACTCGACCTCTGTAAGTATCTTCACTTTAATTGTAACGATCCGGCCGGTTCTAGGGGCTTCAGTACGGAACCGCGCTGCTGTTACGGGCACAGGTTCGAATCCTGCCTCGGGCATGGATGTATGTGATGTCCTTAGGTTACTAAGGTTTAAGTAGTTCTCCGACTAGGGGACTGATGACCTCAGAAGTTAAGTTTCATAGTGCTTAGAGGCATTTGAACCATTTTAACCATTCGGTACTTGTTTTGAAAACAGACGTTCCACAGCAATTGAAACTTTAATTCAATTGTCACAAGCGGTGAAGCCAAATTCCAGCCAAGCGGCCTGGCTGACGGTAGGAACAAGTATGTTAAAAATGAAGTGTGGCATTAGAAAGCACAATGAAAATATAAATAAAAAATAAAATCTTAATGATCAGACTTATTATGGCTTAATGATACCTATCAAAATGTTCCTCCGTTGACTTAGTACTATGATAATAATAAATGGTTTTAGGGTTTTTATTCTTGTGTATTCAGTGTTGGTTCTGGACTTTGGATCTTTCGTCTTTTTGTATGGTCTATAATGTGTTTTAAACCCACGACCATGATGTAGGCAATTGAACGTTGAGGTTTCTATTGCGTTCACTATAATTGTTTGGCTTTTGAGGGAGCATTTAATAGTGCAATATCATACTATTCTGCCTCTCAAACAGAAATGTAATTTTTTAATGTTTTTAAGATTTGCGAAAGTTTTGTTGTAATTTTACAGTTGGTTTATTCATTTGTTTATGGACGCTGCTCTTGTACGCTTTACTCATGTCGTATTTGCTGGCAAACTTTTAATGTTACTGTCATTTACCAAAATACTATTTACCTAGTACGTACAGCAACCATCACTGTACTGCACGTGGTTTGGATGGCCCACACTACCTGTTCAATAATTTTAATCTTCATTACATTTTAACTTTAATTTTGATCTAATTTACTCCTAGCCAAAATATCCACGGGTGTGCTGCCGGTCTATAGTGTCCAACGGGCACAATATTTCGGCGATCATACATGTCGCCATCATCAGGTGAACTGACGGACTGAGCTCCTGTGAACGTGCCGGCACGGAGATCCGTACGCTATGGCTGCTCAGAGGGAACTGGGTTCGGTCGCGGCTGCGGCCGATTTAAATACCCTCCGCCCGCGGCGCGCTCCCTCCGCCGTCCGCGCCCCGCGCCACGGTCGCGCGGTGGAACAGATTGCGACGGCGTCTGAGATGACGTCGGAGTGATGGCTCTGTCCGCCGTGGTCGTCACAACTATACGTTTGCTCGATTTACTCTTGATTAACCCGATCGCTGGTTCCCAAGCCTTGCTAAGATTATAGCCACAGTCACGGTTTATGAGGTCGTCATTGGTGCGAATTTCGATGGCCTCTCTAACAACGCTGTCCCAGTATCTCGACGTCTGTACCAGAATCCTCGTGCGGTCATATTCCATGGCGTGATTTTCCGACAAACAATGTTCAGCGACCGCCGACTTGCTCGGATACATCAGGCGAGTGTGCCTCTGGTGTTCACGGCATCGATCCTCGACGGTACGCATCGTCTGACCAATATACGACTTGCCACATTGACACGGAACCTGGTACACGCCGGCCTTCCTCAAACCGAGGTCATCTTTGGCGCTCCCCACCACTGCACGAGTTTTATTTGGAGGACAAAACACAGTTCCGACCCGGTGTTTCTTCAGAATGCGAGCGATTTTCCCCAAGAGTGCGCCTGTGTATGGAATAAATGCAGTGCCTACCTCCTCCCTCGTGACTTCATCCATCTCAAGAGGTTGTGCTGCAGTGGTTGGGCGGAGAGCACGTTGAATCTGCCACTCTGAGTACCAATTTTCTCGAAATACAGTTCTCAGATGTTCCAATTCCTGGGGTAGACTCTGCGTCAGAGATAGTGCGCGCCCTATGTACTAGAGTTTTAAGTACCCCATTCCTCTGTGAAGGGTGGTGGCAGCTGTCTGCGTGCAAATACAGATCAGTGTGCGTAGTCTTCCGATACACCCCATGACCTAGGGTGCCGTCAGCCCTTCTCTTGACCAAGACGTCAAGGAAAGGTAATTTACCCTCCGTTTCAGTCTCCATAGTGAATTTGATATTGGGGTGTATGGAGTTTAGATGTGTAAGGAAGTCAAGGAGTTTATCCATACCATGTGGCCAGATGACGAACGTGTCGTCCACGTAACGGAAAAAGCAAGTAGGTTTCCATACGGATGACGACAGGGCTTCCTCCTCGAAGTTCTCCATGTACAAATTCGCTACCACCGGTGAGAGTGGGCTACCCATGGCGACTCCCTCCGTTTGTTCGTAGTATTCTCCATTAAAAAGAAAATACGTCGAAGTCAAGACATGCCTAAAAAGTTCAGTGGTCTTCTCGTTAAACTTCTGACTAATCAATTCTAGTGACTCTCGCAGGGGTACCCTCGTAAACAAGGAAACGACGTCAAAACTCACCATGATATCTGACTCATCCAACCTGAAGCTGTCAAGGCGTTTAACAAAATCCACGGAATTACGGATGTGATGAGGGCATTTACCCACATAGGGACTTAATATTCCCGTCAGGTATTTGGCCAACAAATATGTAGGTGCCCTGATGTTGCTGACAATGGGGCGTAATGGTATCGCCTCTTTGTGAACCTTCGGGAGTCCATACAGTCTAGGCGGTACCGGACCTTGGGGTAACAATTTCTTAGCGTCACCCTCCGGTAAGTCTGCGTCCTTGAGAAGCGCCCTCGTCTTGTTCTCCACCTTCTTTGTAGGGTCAACGCTGATCTTCCGGTAGGAATCGTCATTTAGCAGGCTCTGCATCTTATCAGTGTAGTCCTTATGGGAGACAACAACTGTAGCATTGCCTTTGTCAGCCGGTAAGACAACAATTTCAGAGCGCTCCCTCAGATCACGAATGGCCGCCCTCTCTTTACTGCTGATATTTGACTTCTTCGGCTTGGATTTCGTCAACGCACGACAAGTTTCACGACGTATTTCCTCGGCTGATTCTGGCGGAAGTCGAGCTGCAACCTGTTCAACAGCACTAACAATTTCTGCGACTGGAGTGAACTTGGGGGTGGGAGCGAAGTTGAGACCTTTGTGCAAAACCGAGACCGCATCATCACTCAACACCATGCCACTCAAATTGATGACAGTCTTGCACGGAACATGCAGAGATGGTTTGTCAAGGAGACGTGAGAACTTAGCTGTTTGACGTCCCGTAGCCTTCTTATGGGCGGAATCAGCTGACACCCAGGTGACACCATCAATCCAATCCCAGGAACAAGAAGGCTACGGGACGTCAAACAGCTAAGTTCTCACGTCTCCTTGACAAACCTTCTCTGCAGGTTCCGTGCAAGACTGTCATCAATTTGAGTGGCATGGTGTTGAGTGATGATGCGGTCTCGGTTTTGCAGAAAGGTCTCAACTTCGCTCCCACCCACAAGTTCACTCCAGTCGCAGAAATTGTTAGTGCTGTTGAACAGGTTGCAGCTCGACTTCCGCCAGAATCAGCCGAGGAAATACGTCGTGAAACTTGTCGTGCGTTGACGAAATCCAAGCCGATGAAGTCAAATATCAGCAGTAAAGAGAGGGCGGCCATTCGTGATCTGAGGGAGCGCTCTGAAATTGTTGTCTTACCGGCTGACAAAGGCAATGCTACAGTTGTTGTCTCCCATAAGGACTACACTGATAAGATGCAGAGCCTGCTAAATGACGATTCTTTCCGGAAGATCAGCGTTGACCCTACAAAGAAGGTGGAGAACAAGACGAGGGCGCTTCTCAAGGACGCAGATTTACCGGAGGGTGACGCTAAGAAATTGTTACCCCAAGGTCCGGTACCGCCTAGACTATATGGACTCCCGAAGGTTCACAAAGAGGGGATACCATTACGCCCCATCGTCAGCAACATCAGGGCACCTACATATTTGTTGGCCAAATACCTGACGGGAATATTAAGTCCTTATGTGGGTAAATGCCCTCATCACATCCGTAATTCCGTGTATTTTGTTAAACGCCTTGACAGCTTCAGGTTGGATGAGTCAGATATCATGGTGAGTTTTGACGTCGTTTCCTTGTTTACGAGGGTACCCCTGCGAGAGTCACTAGAATTGATTAGTCAGAAGTTTAACGAGAAGACCACTGAACTTTTTAGGCATGTCTTGACTTCGACGTATTTTCTTTTTAATGGAGAATACTACGAACAAACGGAGGGAGTCGCCATGGGTAGCCCACTCTCACCGGTGGTAGCGAATTTGTACATGGAGAACTTCGAGGAGGAAGCCCTGTCGTCATCCGTATGGAAACCTACTTGCTTTTTCCGTTACGTGGACGACACGTTCGTCATCTGGCCACATGGTATGGATAAACTCCTTGACTTCCTTACACATCTAAACTCCATACACCCCAATATCAAATTCACTATGGAGACTGAAACGGAGGGTAAATTACCTTTCCTTGACGTCTTGGTCAAGAGAAGGGCTGACGGCACCCTAGGTCATGGGGTGTATCGGAAGACTACGCACACTGATCTGTATTTGCACGCAGACAGCTGCCACCACCCTTCACAGAGGAATGGGGTACTTAAAACTCTAGTACATAGGGCGCGCACTATCTCTGACGCAGAGTCTACCCCAGGAATTGGAACATCTGAGAACTGTATTTCGATAAAATGGGTACTCAGAGTGGCAGATTCAACGTGCTCTCCGCCCAACCACTGCAGCACAGCCTCTTGAGATGGATGAAGTCACGAGGGAGGAGGTAGGCACTGCATTTATTCCATACACAGGCGCACTCTTGGGGAAAATCGCTCGCATTCTGAAGAAACACCGGGTCGGAACTGTGTTTTGTCCTCCAAATAAAACTCGTGCACTGGTGGGGAGCGCCAAAGATGACCTCGGTTTGAGGAAGGCCGGCGTGTACCAGATTCCGTGTCAATGTGGCAAGTCGTATATTGGTCAGACGATGCGTACCGTCGAGGATCGATGCCGTGAACACCAGAGGCACACTCGCCTGATGTATCCGAGCAAGTCGGCGGTCGCTGAACATTGTTTGTCGGAAAATCACGCCATGGAATATGACCGCACGAGGATTCTGGTACAGACGTCGAGATACTGGGACAGCGTTGTTAGAGAGGCCATCGAAATTCGCACCAATGACGACCTCATAAACCGTGACTGTGGCTATAATCTTAGCAAGGCTTGGGAACCAGCGATCGGGTTAATCAAGAGTAAATCGAGCAAACGTATAGTTGTGACGACCACGGCGGACAGAGCCATCACTCCGACGTCATCTCAGACGCCGTCGCAATCTGTTCCACCGCGCGACCGTGGCGCGGGGCGCGGACGGCGGAGGGAGCGCGCCGCGGGCGGAGGGTATTTAAATCGGCCGCAGCCGCGACCGAACCCAGTTCCCTCTGAGCAGCCATAGCGTACGGATCTCCGTGCCGGCACGTTCACAGGAGCTCAGTCCGTCAGTTCACCTGATGATGGCGACATGTATGATCGACGAAATATTGTGCCCGTTGGACACTATAGACCGGCAGCACACCCGTGGATATTTTGACTATCAAATACGCCGGGAGAAAGTCAAGAATCACATAATTTACTCCTGCTTATTAAATATAGGTTAATCAGTGTCATATTAGCTTTCTACGTAACTTAATTTAGTAGTGCCTAATATTGTACTTTCGATGTATTAGCGCATCTATATGCGGCCATTCGCCATTTTGTAGTCCTACTGCCGCTGCCGGTTTGACCGCTCAGCTGTTCGGAGTCCAGACCAACATATACACGAGTGTCCGCAGCTCATGGTCTAATGACTAGTGGTCTCGGGTTTGATTCCCGGCTGGGTTGGGGATTTTCTTTGCCCAAGGACGGGGTGTTTGTGTTGTCCTCATCATCATCATCATCATCATCATCATCATCCACCACCATCGTCATCATCATCATCATCCACCACCACCATCATCATCATCATCATTCGTGACTGTGGCTAGATTGGACTGTGAAAAAAACGGGACTGTGTATAAATAGGGACTTTGTACGAGCGCTGATTACAGTGCAGTTGAGTGCCCCACAAACCAAATATCATGCACACGCGTGGTTCTAAGCAGTGCTCTACCTGTTGCTGTAACAGTTCATAAGTCCCCAGTTACTTCTCATTGTTTTCTAGGCCGGATTTTCATGCAGACGGTTTTATGGGTATGTGGCGACGTAGAGCATTGGAAGCACGCGCAATGAACTTCACTTGACACTTTTACATAATCTGATGGTGCCTAACCACGGCGAAACACGTTATTTTTTTTTTAAATAGCTTTGCAACCGCGACTGTTTTGTTTTTAATACAACAATTAAAAAACGCATTAATCCTTCAAATCTCATATATCCTCACAGGTGTACAGAAGTAAGTGCGAGTTTTTAACATCTGCACCTTCTGATACAAAAAAATCTATTCCATTTTCAAAGTCAGTAATTGACCGACTCCTACAGAATGAAATGCCTTTGGTACATAACTTAAATTTACGTTGTACTGTCACAAAATTTCTGTTTTAGTTAATATGTAGTTCTGGCACAAGTATAGACACTGATGAGCCAAAACATTATGACCACCTGCTTAATAGCTTGTTTGTCCTTCATTGGAATGAAATACATGACTGATTATGCGTATCAGGGATATGACAGTTTGTTGGTAGGTTTATGCAGGTATTTCGTTTTAGATGTCTACGCACAGATTATGGAATTCGAGTAAATAACGGAACGCTGATTTGAGTTTGCGGTGATGGCGCCCTAGAGCGACCGAAATGGGTTCCATCGGATTTATATCAGGCGAATTTGGCCGACGAGATATCGGCGTCAGTTCACTATAATGCTCGTCAAACCACTGTAGCACCTTTCTTGCTCCGAGACACATGCAATTGTACTGCTGAAAAATGACATCGCCCTCGGGAAAGACATCAGGTGTGAAGGGATACAGGTGGTACACTGCCATCAGCGTGTCTTCGATTACTATCACAGGTCCCAGGCAAGAGCAGGCGAATGTTTTCCATAGCAAAATGCTGCCCCCCACCAGCCCGGTCACCTCGATGACGGCGTTCGTTGATTCGACTATCGACCTAGTGCACCAAAAATGTGATTTACGCATAGAACAGGGGCAACGGCCTTGCCGCAGTGGATACACCGGTTCCCGTGAGATCACCGAAGTTAAGCGCTGTCGGGCGTGGCCGGCACTTGGATGGGTGACCATCCAGCCGCCATGCGCTGTTGCCATTTTTCGTGGTGCACTCAGCCTCGTGATGCCAATTGAGGAGTTACTCGACCGAATAGTAGCGGCTCCGGTCAAAGAAAACCATCATAACGACCGGGAGAGTGGTGTGCTGACCACACACCCCTCCTATCCGCATCCTCAACTGAGGATGAGACGGCGGTCGGATCGTCCCGATGGGCCACTTGTGGCCTGAAGACGGAGTGCTTGTTTTGCATAGAACAGGCATGTTTTCATTGATCGACGCTCGAATCCCGATGGCCTCTTGCCCGCTGAAATCGTAATTGACGACGTCATTGGATCAACATGTGAATATGCAGGGGTGGTCTGCTGCAGATCTCCATGTTCAACAATGTACAATAAATGGTGTGCTGAGATACTCTTCTGCGTACACCAGCATTGTCCTCTTTCGGCAGAGATGTCACGGATCCCGATCTCTCCTACTTTACAGAGCAGAGAAGCCTCCGAAACTCACGTTCGGTGAAAACTCATGGATGTCCAACATTTCAGTGCCTGGTAGAAGTATGAACGTCCTTCACCTCTTTCCGTAATTGCTCAAGATCGTAGCACGTGAACATTCGAGCAGCTTCACCGTTTTCGAGATGCTCATTCACAGGCTCTGCGTCTCTCTCAGAGTCGCTTATGTCAATGGATTTCCCCATTTGCAGCCCATATCTTCGCTAGGGTGATCCCTGGTGCCTGCCTGCTCCGCTTACTTACTTTTGTCACAGCGTCACGGGCCCGGAACGCCACCAGGCGGCGTCCAACGTCGGGGTGAGCTAAGGTCATAATGTTTTGGCTTATCAGTGTATACTAATAAGGCAAAACATTGTAACGTCTTTCTTAATAGTACGTTGGTCCAACTTTGTAACGCAATAAAGCAGCTGTTCTGCGCAGCATAGATTCGACAACTGCTTGGTAGCTTTCTGGAGTTTTATGACTCTAGATATCTGCGCACACGTCTCCCAAGTCCCCTAAATTACGGGCCGGAGATGTCGCTCGATCGCGTCCTATTTGAGTTCCATCTGGTCCGATCCAGGCGAATTACTTAGCGAGGACATCAACGCGAGTTAACTAGCGTGCTCCTCAAACCACTTTAGCTCAATTATGGTCTTGTGAGAGGGACAGTTGTCCTGCAGGAAAATGCCCTCGCCTTCGAGGACTATATGGTATGAAGATATGCAAGTGGGCTGCAATAATGTTCACGGAAACAGCTGTCGTGCTGCCTTCGGTTATTACCACATATGCCAAGGAAGTCCAGATGGGCATAGTGTCACAAATCTATTTAACAAGTACTTTATATCCGTTTCTGATAGAATGGGATTGTCAGGATCAGTAAATAATGCCCTTGAATATCTGAAACTAGCTTCAGGTACATGAATATGTCACTTACTTCACCAAAAGAAATAACTTCCATATTAAAATCTTTAAAAACAAAGCATTCTAGTGGTTACGATGAAATATCAACAAAGTTAATTAAGGCATGTTCTTGTGAGTTTAGTACAATTCTAAGTTACTTGTGTAACCAATAAATTATAACTGGGACATTTCCTGACTGGCTAAAATATGCAGATGTTAAACCTCTGTTCAAGAAAGAGGATAAAGAGATACCATCAAACTGCAGACCGATTTCGCTTTTGCCAGCATTCTCAAAAATCCTAGAAAAAGTAATGTACAGGCAGCTTCTCAACCATATGACCTCAAATAACATATTGTCAAGAACACAGTTTTGATTTCTGAAGGGCTCTGATATCGAAAAGGCTATTTACACCTACAGTGAAAATGTACTTAATTCATTAAATAACAAGTTACAAGCATCAGATATTTTCTGTGATTTGTCATAGGCATTCGATTGTGTGAACCACAACATCCTTTTAAATAAATTAGAATTCTATGGTGTCACAGGCAGCGCTGCAAAATGGTTCAAGTCATACCTCGCTAACAGGAAACAAAGGGTGTCAGTGCAAGGGACTAGTGAATTAAATCATCAGTCATCATCAGAATGGCATGAAATTACATGTGGTGTCCCACAAGGATCCATCTTAGGGCCACTGCTTTTTCTTGTGTACATTAATGATCTCTCATCAGTTACACTGCCAGAAGCAGAGTTCATTTTGTTTGCAGATGACACAAGTATTGCAATAAATAGTATGTTGAGTGTAGTTGTAGAAAGGTCTGTTAATGATATTTTAATGGATATTAAAAAATGGTTTAAAGCCAACTCACTGACATTAAACTTCGAGAAGACTCCCTATATGTAATTCAGAACCTGTAAGAGGTTTCCACCCAGCATATGGATAATGTATGAAGAAGAGCAGATAGAAAAGATTGACAGTCTTAAAATCCTGGGATTACAACTTGATAATAAATTCAGTTGGGAGGAGCACACCACAGAACTGCAGAAACGCCTTAACAAATCTCTATTTGCAATTCGAGTGTTAACAGACATAGGCGACATAAAAATGAAAAAGCTTGCATACTTTGCCTACTTTCATTCCATATGGTATAATATTCACTCCATGTGGTATAATATTTTGGGGTAGCTCTTCAAGTCAAACAAAAGTTTTCAGAATCCAAAAGCGTGTAATACGTATTATTTGTGGAGTAAATTCACGGACGTCCTGTAGAAACCTCTTCAAAGAACTGGGTATAGGAACTACTGCCTCTCAGTATATTTACTCCTTAATGAAATTTGTCCTAAATAATATATCTCTTTTTCCAACAAACAGCTCAGTTCATACAAACAATAGCAGGAACAAAAATGAACTGCACAAGGACTTAAAAGCACTTACTTTAGCTCAAAAAGGGGACCACTACTTAGGAACACTCATCTTCAGTAATTTGCCAGCAAACATAAAAAATTTAGTTAAAAATAAAGATCAGTTTAAAAGGAGCCTGAAAGACTTACTAGTGGCCACCTCCTTCTACTCCATTGACGAATTTTTTAATAGAAACAAATGATGTATTGTATATATTCATACTATCAGTATTGTTATTTCAGATATAAAAAAAATTGACATGTTCCACGTCCACGAGGATCTCCTCAACACAGATCCACGGAACGAAATTATAATCTAATCTAATGAATGCCCCACATAGCACAATACTGTCACATTCAGCATGCGTCAGTTGCGCGGACCATGTTCCGACCAGCCTTTCGCCTTGATGATGGCGGATGCGGAAGCAACAATCGAGTTGCTGTAACAAGAAACCTGATTCATCTGACCAGCTGACACGTTTCCATCGATCCACGGTCGATTCTCGATAATCTCTTTGCAGCTGCAATCGTAACTGACATGTCGCTGGGGTCAACGTGAGAACACGAAAGCGTCATCTGCTTCGGAGCCCCATATTCAACAATGTGCTCTGAAGGGTGACCTCCGAAAAGATTGTGCTGGAACCAGCATTGTGGTCTGTCGTCATATCTTCAACAGATCGGCGCCTTCGTAGAGTGGGCAAATCTCCGACTGTCAGGTCGCCTACTCTTTGGTTTACAGTCTTTGAACCCTTTTCCATATATGCTCGAACCGGGCGAGGTGGTGCAGTGGCTAGCACACTGGACTCGCATTCGGGAGGACGACGCCTCAATCCCGCGTCCGGCCATCCTGATTTAGGTTTTCCGTGATTTCCCAAAATCACTTCAGGCAAATGCCGGGACGGTTCCTTTGAAAGAACACGGCCGACTTCCTTCCCCGTCCTTCCCTAATCCGATGAGATCGATGACCTCGCTGTCTGGTCTCCTCCCCCAAACAACCCAACCCAACCGCATATATGCTTGAGACAGTAACATGCGAATAGCCGACCAGCTTCGCCCTTTCCGATATATTCGTTCCCAGACGCCGGGCAATGACAATTTGTCTTCGTCAAATTCTCTCATGTCACTGCATTTCCCACTAGTGGCCCGTATCGTCGCTAGAATGATCCAAAAATGTTCAAATGTGTGTGAAATCTTATGGGACTTAACTGCTAAGGTCATCAGCTTACACACTACTTAACCTAAATTATCGTAAGGACGAACACACACACCCATCACCGAGGGAGGACTCGAACCTCCGCCGGGACCAGCCGCTAGAATGATCCTCCATTAGTTTCTGCCGCATGTCTGCAACATCGCCTAGAGGTACTCATTCCCGGGTCATCAGTGTACTTGTTCTACTTTTCTGAATCATCTCGTATCAGGAGTTATGAACGCATTTACAGATCTGGATATCCAAGCGTTGCAAGTCGTGAGTTGACTACCAAACTGGAGAGACAATGCAGAGGAGTGTTCGCAAGGAAAATCATGACAGTCGGCACATTAGTGAGGGGCGTTACGAAGTTCTTAGCAGTGATTGCAGTTGAAGCCTTCGAGGAATTATTTGTCTTACATTTTGAACCAAAGATGTCGAGAGTGGCGTAGCATATGAATTCAATAATCAATGGACCACCGTCAACGGCATTCAGTTCCACGACTTAGATGTATAATTATGCTACACAGCTGAAAGGAAACATATTCGCGAAACGCAAATAATGTTACTAAGAACTGCAAAATTCTCACATGTGCCCATAGCTCCTAAAGAGTCGAATGCACACTGCACGCAGGTGAGATTAGACACCATCTAAATATACCATCATTTATTCGTTAATGCTTCAAAAGATGGCTTCATGCTACGAACAGGTGACAAACAGTTGCTGAAACACGACGGGTACACCGAGCTTACTCACTATTTCCGACCATTGACAACAGAAAGTTAATTTGGAAAACTGATTACATTTGTCATTGTGAGACATACTTCGTCAGTATTCAAGTATTGCAATTAAAGAAAATTATGTCACTGTCTTGGCAACCTCTATTCTTCCAGGAAATTCTTGGCTACAAACTATTAACATAACTTTACCTATTAAGTGATTCATATTAGTATTACAACTTTCATTAGCCAGCAGGACTGCAAGGTATCCCAGGAGGAATAGTCAATATTCTGGAATTTGACATGAACTATCATTCGAAACAATAAAGTCTAGTAAACATGGGATTTAAATGCATACCTTATGAGATAGGATAACTCGTTCAGTAGGAGAGATGAATTTCAAAGTACCGAAGATGAACAATTGCTCGTAGCTCATAAAGTATGCATTTATAGCCCATATTTACTTCACTTTCTTGCTTCAAATGATCGTTCCTGTCATATCCCTGAATATCGGCCGTTCATACTGGTACACCATGCATAATGAGAAACTAAATTAACACTGGTTGTGAAGTTTTTTTGCGTAAGTCGTCTACGGAACTGCTTTCTCCTTAGGTGTAGACAGGTAAGTCTTTCCTTCAAATGTTATTAGTAGGATGCCAATGTCGTTACGTTAAAACCATTTATCACCTATGTTTCCACTACACGTATGGCCAGATAATCATACAAAAAAATTGCCCGTAAATGCTTTACTCATTTTATGTCGGTATGTTGTCTCGTCATACGCTTGGTTAGATACCTGAAATGGAAGCATAGCCTCTCTGGTACATACGTAAGATATTTGGTAAATTTGATTAGGATGGATCTTTAGGGCAGATACGAAAATTAAGTATGAAAGCCGACCATATCAGCTGCGAAATCGATCTCGAAGAACGATTCGCAGATAATAATCACTATTAACTGTGAACTGAAAACTAAACTCAACATCGTCACGTAACATCAATAAATAGTAAATTCATTTCTCCCACGAAGAAGAATAATTGGACATTTTTCTCGGATCCGTCATGGTGACAGTGACGCCATGTTTCACGTCTTGTCTTCGTGGAGTAGTCTTTCCAGTTTAGTATTGAACAGACCGGTTGCAATCAAACTTTCCAGGTAGGGTGGAATAAAAGAGAGCATCCTTTCTTCTCACGAACTTGGATCGCTCTGCTTATTGATCTCTGCAAGCATAAATGATAATACAGCGGAATCTATCATATACTCTCTAATCTTTCGTTAATCTTACAGCCGCCACCGAGTTTTGACGGACGGTTAATCAATGATTATGGAGTTCATTCACATCAGTAATCTATGTTAATCCATCTTTTTAGAAGAACTTATTAAAACTTTAGAGACATTCCGAATTCCAAACGACGTCATTAAATAAGCTTAGAATCAAAATTATTACTCCAAGTGGCTCTACGGATTAGATCGTTGGTTAGTCAGTTCCATATATTTCTGAACGATTCTTTTATGGAAATGATGTTCGTCAAGTCAGTTTCTGGGACATCAATACATGAGTATTGTTATAATTTTTTAGTCCTATTGGTGCAACTAAACTTGGAAAACTTTTCTTTGGGGAGACTACAAATTTTTAAAAGAAAGTTCGTCCATGAAATAGAAGGACCTGTTCAGGAGAATTGTTTTTAGCTTAGATTTAAAACTTCGTTTTCTCTCTGTGAGACATTTTATGTTATTGGGAAAATAATCAAAATTTTTGTTTCTGCGTGTTGAACTCCTTTATGAGCCATTGAAGCTTTAATAATGGGTGATACAGGTCAAGTATTGTATGTATATAATCACTCTTCATCACAAATTGTGATGGTTTAATAGTGAAGAATTTTACTGACGAATATACTATTCTGAAACAATTAAAATACCTATCTTCCTGATGAGGTACCTACGAGATGAACACTGCATATTATGCTTATTGCACGCTTTTGTAAAATCAATGCTTTCCCAGTTTCCCCAGGAAATTATTCCATACGACACAACTGAGCGGAAATATGAAAAATATGTTAGTCTTTTGTTTCGTTTGTAACAATTAAGCAAAGAGAAAAAGTAAATGTACGTGTTTGAGTAGTTCCGCAATATGCTTCTTCCTGTACAAGTTTTCACCAGTATATACTCAAAATTATTGAATATTGTACTCTGATTTCTGTTAATGTACTACGTGAATTTTTGTTATGACTGTTTGTTGTGCAGAACTGAATTTAGCATTTTTTCTCAAAATTTAAGGGGAGTCCTTTTCAGAGAACTACTTCATAATTCTTTGAAAAACATCGTTAATAATTTTCTTGCTCTCTTTCCTCTTATCGAATGTATGGTAACAGTAGTATCGTCTGCAAAAGTACAAATTCTGACTGATGTATTTTAAGTGGAAGTTCGCTCACATATACAAGGAGTAGGCGAAGGCCCAAAATTGAACCCTGTGGGGTTCCCCTTTGTGATTTCTGCCCACTAACAAAAATTTTATTCCTCTACGATATTGTTTGATTTTCTTCTGGAGATATATTCACATTACAGAAAATATGAAATGAAAAACTTGAAAGAAAATCAGTGAATTGTTTCAGATGTTTCGATAATATACTTAAAAATAGTAAAACATAGAAATAAGCACAATTGTAAAATCAATATAAGTAACTTATGAGCCAAATTGTTAAGATAAATGACCTCTGTACAAAAGCATATCATAATCTGTGGAAGACCCATAATGTTATCTCTGTGTACTACTTGTAAGAAGATCTTTGTAACTGTTTTGTTTATATAGGATATTTTCGATGTGTGAAGTGTGCAACAATTTGTGTGTGATGTTTAGTGTGTGTGAGACCCTGCACAAATGGACCTTTAGAGAAGTGTAAGTAGAAATTCTTCTGAATTTCGCCACTAACTTCACAAAAAGAATTGATACCCAACTAAAAAATCGCGTGTTTCTTATCTATTGCTGTTAAAGGCAACGAAATGAAGCAGACTCACACACACTGACAACATCAAAAGAAATGGCTTAATACACACAAAAAACGCACTTGAAAATGGGAATAATTTCTCGAAACGCGTCGTGCGAAAAGTAAAATAAAGAAAAATCATGACTGGTAGCGGAAGATTTATTTATTTATAAACAAACCTATTGTTTCTACAGTCGCAGGCTTTCAAAAACCATTTGTAATGGATCAAATAAGACTATTTAACATTATTTTTGCTGCAGCATTTAGAAGGTGATTGTTAAAAGTATTTACGATAATACGATCGATATCATGGACAATTATTTCTCTTATTGCTGGATTGCTTTTATATGATCATTGCAATTGCGTTAATGGAACATTCACAGAAATTTAACTTCGAAACCTAAATAAAATATAGTGTAAATTAAAAGTTAATGCATCAGCGTAATCGTGAAAGTTAGCATAACATTGAAAAAGCTTACAGACAACGTACACAGTGTCTGACGCACGGTACAAAGGCATATCCGCAGTTCGTACGGTGTGCACATACATACATATACTGGCCAGTTCTCTCGGTAGCTGCCTTTTGTAGGACTGGCGAATTTTCCATGATTAAGATGCAGTGTGATTAAAAGAACTTAAGTTTTAGTTATAGAAGTTGCTAAAAATATCTGCTGTAAATGCAGCCTGATACTTTCTGAACACATTGTTAAACACTCGCCGAATTTCTGCTGCTGAAATTTTTGGAATGACGAGCCGATTATTAACTCACCGAATTTATGGGAGAGGTTTGTATACTGCTTCATTTTTAACATCCACCAAGGATGAAAATGGATTTAGGTCAGGGAAGCAACGAGGCCATTCAGTAATTCTAACGTAAAGAACATTTTTTGATAGTTACGGACGCAATGGCGGTGCGCGCTCTTTTCTTTAGTGTTTAGTTGCGTGACAAGTGTTTGTAATGTATTTTTCACATATCTATCAAAAGAAAAGGTTTGATAGAAAGAGATTCGTCCAATCATTAATGCTGCACAAACTGTACACCAGACACCTTCTTTTTCATCATGCACAGACTCCTCGATGTACTCGTAACTAAAGAGAAATTCTCATCAGTATACACCTCATCAGTAGTACACATCGATGTACTACCGCTACTCTGTAAGGTTTTAGTCTGAGTTTTTACACAGCTCTGTGAAAAAATGCCGCTTATATACTCATTCGAGGTACTATATGCCGAACGATACTGTTGGATTTCTTTCAAAGGCCACTGGTAATTCGTCTATTTTATTCTCGTTTCACACACTTAAACTTTCTCTTTTTTTGGGTCTGCCACTAATCCAATATCTTTCAGTCTCCTTACTAATATGTATGGTCGATTGTTGAAATGTCACGAACGCAAGCCGAGCGGGGTAACCACAAGGTCTAGGGCGTCTTGTCACGGCCCGCGCGGCTCACCCCGTCGGAGGTTCGAATCCTCCCTCGGGCATGAGTGTGTGTGTTGTCCTTAGCATAAATTAGTTTAAGTTAGATTAAGTAGTGCGTAAGCTGAGGGACCAATGATCTACGCAGTTTGGTCCCATAAGACCCTACCACAAATTTCCAAATTTTTCGCGAGCGCAGGTACAGGGAAATTTTCCTATGAAGAAAAATCGCCACTTTCCTCATACGACTGTGTTCTAGTTCAACGTTAGAAACGTTATTTGGTCGATCATGTAAATCATGTACACAGAACATAAAAAATCGTACTCCATTGGACAGCAAACGAGACAGAAAAAATAAATGTAAAGAAAAAGAAAAAGAAGGTGGAGGAGGAGGAGGAGGAGGAGAAGAAGAAGAAGAAGAAGGAGAGAAGAAAAAAGGATGCGCCACCCAGTAGACTGTCCACAATTGGCTGGGGCTTCATGCGGTGATCCGAGTCTGTCTACAAGTGTGCTGGGTCCGGCAAAGCGGCAGAGAGAATACTTGTGTCATACGTGAACCTCCCTATACTAAGACTAATATGTCAAAACTCAGGTATTATTTACTACAAATTTTGGCTTCTGAGTAAAGGATTCAACAGATTCATTCTATCCTGGAACTTCTGGAGTGTTAATTACAAAATCCTCTTTCGAACAGTTCTTGAGAACTCCGTCTGGAATTCTTACAACACAAATCTTGTATCCCATCTGCAAACGAAATGAAACAAAAAGGAGAAGTGCAGTAGTTTGAGAAGAAGGTCAGAAACAGCAGCAGAATTAAAGAGTATGGAATAAACCGTAAGCAGAATCACGAGGCTGTCTTAATCGAAAATTTCTTTTTTCTGCGACTAACACTGAACATATAGTTTGATTTGTGATTCATTACTAATGTTGGCATTAACACGTTGTTTGCCGCAAGGCCGCCGGCGGACACAGCAGAGGTTTACGCGACGCCATTTGCCCGCCGATGACTCGTCTCCATTCCGTTTAGTACAGTATTTCTTTGCATAGTGTGTAAACTTGTAAAAGACAAAGCTCAGAACGGTGACCAAGGTATTGTAGCCCAGTTCCTGTACGCCGGCGTCAACTCAATAAATAAAAAAATACGGATTAATCCACAGTACTGTACTGCATACTGTGGTGTCACCGCAAGGCACCACTATTTCTAGGTTGTAGGCTTCAAATCGGCCGCGGTCCGTCAGTATACATCGGACCCGCGAGTCGCCACTGTCGACGATAGCAGACCGAGCGCTGCCACTCGGCTGGTCTTACGAGAAAAGCTAGCGCACTGGCCAGTTCTACAGCCGACTTTAATAGGAATGGTTCACTCGTTATAGCTTCAGAGATCTCATCTGCAGAGACGCTAGTTAGCATAGCCTTCAACTAAGTCAGTAGCTACGACCTAGCCAGGCATCACATACAGTTTATGCATTGACAATTGATCTATATGTGTGAAGCAATAAGAGTGGTAAAGAAGTATTCGCAGTTCAGTCGATAACTGCACTTGTAAAGAATATTGTACGAAGTCAAGATCGACGTTCACCGCTGATGCTGAATTAAAGCTAAGTATTTAATAGCATTCCTGTCTACTAACTTTCTAATCACGTAAGATGTTCCAGATACATCCCGTCAAGTATAGTTCATTGATCCTCACGTAAGACTACGTGATCAACGCGTACAATTAATGGCCACACCTCGTGATCAGACTAAGAGTCAAATTGCGTGGCTCAGGCGAGTCACACTTTCTCCATGAGGCCCGTAGTTCCGCCTTATACACAACACATACTGCAGCGGCCAAACGGCGTCAGGTGTAAACTTTTGCTGTTGAAGCCTTCCATTTTCACCGATGACCGAAAACATTATGACCACCCGCTTAACAGCGTGATGGTCCACTTCTGGTATGCTGTGCAGTAGCGGTTGTGCGTGTCACAGATTAAACAAGTTCTTGAGGAAAGTGGCACCAGATTTCCAGTCACAGGTCACGCAATTTCGGTAAAGTATCGTTTGTGGGCGTGTAGTCCGACAGCGTTTCAGGTGTGTCCAATCGGCTTCACATCAGATTACTTTTGGCGACCAAGATGTCAACGTGAGTTCAACAACGATAGTTCGCTATCACGCTCTTCAAACCACTGTATCGCGATTGTGGTCTAATGACACGGGCAGTTCTCCTGTTGGGAGATGCCATATCCGTCGGGGAAGACAAGCATGAAGTGATCCTGGTGGTCCGCAGTAATGTTCGCGTAATTCACAGCTATCATGGTGCTTTAGATTAGTACAACAGCTCCCGTGGAAGGGCAGGTGAATGTCGTCCATAGTATAATACCCCCCCCCCCCCCCCCTCCCCACCAGCCTAAGTCCGTGAGGTGCATGTTTCGAGGAGTTATTAGTCTTGATGATGATGTATATGGACACGATCATCTTCCTGATGTAACAAGAAATATGGTTCACCCGAGCAGGTGATAACGTTTCCATTGACTGACTGACCTGTCTCGATGATCCTACGCCTGTTAAAAATATAACTGACGATGTCGTTGGATTAGCGACGGAACTGCCATGGTCAGGAATGTGTGCTGAACACTTGTTTGTGCACCAGCATTGTACTCCGTGGTCAGATCTGCGACAGATTGCAGCGTTTTACAGAGGGGGTAATTCTCAGTCCTTCACGTTCCACTATCCTTCAGCCACTTTCTACAGATGCTCACGACAGTGGCACGCGACCTGCCGGCTTTCGAATGTATACCTCGTACGAAGAGAAAATTAATGAGAAAACAAGGCAGTCTCTTTCACTGCCCAAGCCCAGAGAATCATGCTGTTTATTGTGGCCTTGAAACTTTCCCTGATGCAAACAACCTGGCTCGGAAGACATGGAGCATAGCTGAGAGTACAGGTCTACTAGCTAAGGTTCCCTATGGTACGTTGGTTCTATACAAGCCCTTTAATTTGTCTACAAGAAGAAAGAAGAAGCTGAATGCAGAAGAGAACCTCTTTATATGGGCAATAGTAGGCAACAATGATTGTAAAATAAAGATTACTGGTGACTTTCTGTTCTATTATAGACAATGAAAGTTCGTTATCTCTCTTCCCTTTGTCCCACGTTTAAAAAGAAAAACAAAAAACCTTGATTCACTTATTGTTTGTCGGACGATAGTTGACTCTGGAGGCGTTAAGGACAGGGACGGAACACGAGATGAGCAAATAATGGTCCAGGGATATCATCGGTTCCTGGAGACATGAAAAGTCGGGACGAGTCATACACCAGACGAGAGGTATCACGTTTGTATGAGCAGTGGCCTAAGGAGATGATCCGGTCTCAAGACACTTGTCAGCCATTGCAGTCGATCTACAACTTCAAATTAGGAATATTCACTTTTAATCAATACAGTTTTTCTAACCCTTCTTAGTTAACTTCCGGCAGGCTCCTTCAACATCACAACGTACAAGCATTTGCTTCATACTCCACGAAACGAGCTAGAGTAGTCACTCTACTAAGACAAAGCTAATATACGTACCCTCACCGCTGCCCTAGGAATTACTCGCGCTCTGTGGGTATGCAGTGCGCAGCTCGTGGTCTCGTGGTAGCGTTCTCGCTTCCCGACCACGGTGTCCCCGGTTCGATTCCCGAGATGACTGGGTGTTGTTGTGTGCAATGGAAACCACCTCCGCTAGGACCCTGCCTAGTAGGGCGGTGCGGGTCTCCCGCATCGTCCCCTACGCTCCTTCAAGGAGTATGGGACTTCATCATCATCATGCACGCCAACTTGTGAACTTGAGCCCAACACGTGATTTAACTCGCTTTCACTCTACTTAAAGCAGCGTAATCAGTAAATTTTTGGTACCAGTGTGTAGCGAATGTTTAGAATGTAGCCGTACAACTTTTCTCTGAATCCAGGTTGATACAGTGTAACCAAATGATATTGACAATTACTGAAGTGTACTAACGGATATCTTGAGGAAAAATTGAGGACAGCAGTCAATATCTGGAAGCGTCATCCAGTGATGCTACTGAATGGCGACATTATACGTTCTGAAATATCCTACTAGTCCACCTCTTACGCATCATACATAGTATGTCCTCTCACTTACTGCACTCAGAACTTCTCACAACATTCAGGACATTACATGAAGTCTAACATCTCTCTATGCTGTATCGTCGTACAAACTCAGTTTTCCTGGTCAAAGGGTGACCTAGCGGCAGGCGTTGGCCCCGATAACTTTGGCGAACCGTAGAGTCGTTGAGCGATGTATCCATACACGCGTTCCAAACTTCACACTTATGTAGTTCCTAATTTACTCGTACCGGAGCACAGTTTTAGTGACTCAGAAGAATGGATGCATAAACATCAAATTAAGTGGGGATTTGTATTTTATCGAAGAAACATTACTTCGGTTTCGTCGTCAGCCAACAAGGACATCCAACTGCTCTATTTTGGAAAGTAAATCTCTTGAGAAGATAGTCTAATTGTAAAGTGAACATGCCCTTCAAGTAGAAGAAGTTGAACAAAATTTCTTTTCTTGAGTATCTGATGAGGTTGGCACAAGAAACAGCAACCTGTGAAAGCGTAATTTCACGCTATTGCATATAATGTGTTTGTTGGTTAAATACATAGTCCAAAACAGTAGTATAATGGGACCAAACCTGCGTAGTTGGTAGTTCCTTCTTGCGTTGTAAACGCAAGTATTTCCTACCGACACTTGATGCATTAAAAAGAAAGAAGAAAAAAGCAGAAGAGATATTATGATTGGACTAATTCATGCCATATTTAGGGTCAGTGATTGAACGCTGTGTAAAAGTCCTCATTACTAGAATGCTGCAGTTAACTGTTTTCGTTATGCAAAAAGAGTGTTGTAACATTGTTTACAAAGTTATACAAACAATACAGCTGTGTGAAGATGAGGATGCGTTGTATAAAGAGTAGCATTTGTAAAGAGTAAGTCTGCTTTGAGAGTCAAGCGTTTTGACGATTTAGTAAGCATTCTTTAAATGAAATATCCTTAGGTAGCTAGTTACCGACATTCTGAATTATGTTTGCAGAGTTGCGGACGAAAAACTGATTTCTGGCGGTAGAAACTGAAGTGCGTACAGCTTGGAAGGGCGGAATTACAGGATTTTTCAATTGTCAAAGACCTTTGTATAATGGACTGCTTTGTTAAATGTAGGCTGCGATGCAATACCAAATAATGTTGTGAATACACATGACTTGCAACCCCACTTTGCAGAATAAAACGAAACGAAAGGAAAGGAAGATTGGAAGTCAGTGCCCCGTTGACGATAAGGTCATTTGAGACGGAGTGTAAGCACGAATTGTGGAAGGAAATCGACTTTGTCTTTTCGGAAGGAAGACGTGTACCCTAACTGGTTTAGAGAGACAAGGAAAACTTAAATATGCTTGAGGAGACGGGAATTTTAACCTTATTCATCTTATATGTGAACCCAGAAGTTCACCACTGTGTCACCTCGCTCGGTACTTACCTCCATCTGCATCTACATTTACACACCCATTCCGCAAGCCGCTATACTGTGCATGGCGGAGAGCATCTTGCACCACTACTGGTCAATTCCTGTTGTATTCTATCTGCAAATGGAGTGAGGGAAATACGTGTATATTCTCCGTACGAGCCCTGATTCCTCATATCTTCTCTTCACAGTTCTAATGTGTGTACGTTATTGGCTGTAGAACCATTCTGCTGTCTATCACAAATAACAGTTCTCTAAAGTTCCTCAATAGTGTTTCGCGAATATAGCTTCTTCACTCTATGGGTTCCCGTCGGAGTGCAATGAACATTACAGTAATATTCGCGTGTTGATCGAACCTACCGGTAACAAATTTAGCATTATGTCTCTTAATTACTTCTAGGTCTTACTTTAATCTGATCTAGTGGCAATCGTAGACAGTCGAGCAGAGTTCGAGAATGGGCGGCGAAAGTGTTCTGTATGAAGTCTCGTTTATGGATGAGGTATCCTTTCTCTCACGGGAAGCGTGCAAGGGATAAGTCCCTGCAGATGCACTGTCCTCTGTGCCCGCGGTGGCTCAGATGGATAGAGCGTCTGCCATGTAAGCAGGAGATCCCGGGTTCGAGTCCCGGTCGGGGCACACATTTTCAACATGTCCCCAATGAAGTACATCAACGCCTGTTTGCAGCTAGGGTGTCCATTTAATTATCATTTCATTTCTAGCAAAGCTGCATGGTCATCCACGGTAACTGTTCTTTCGGGAACAGATACTACCGTCATATATAGTTAAAATATGGCTTTCCGGCCATTGATCTTCTTGTGCGAACGCACACGCTATGCCAGAACTCGTACGGGACTTGGTAGTTTAATCTGCCACGAGTAATGAGTATGATGGGCAAACATCTATTAGGCGCACTACGAATGTAGTGGTGTGGACATGTTGGGAACGTGGATCTCACGGGAAGCGTGCAAGGGATAAGTCCCTGCAGACGCACTATCCTCTGTGCCTGCGGTGGCTCATATGGATAGAGCATCTGCCATGTTATCAGGAGATCCCGGGTTCGAGTCCCGGTCGGGGCATACACTTTCAACATGTCCCCAATGAAGTACATCAACGCCTGTTTGCAGCTAGGGTGTCCATTTAATTATCATTTCATTTCTAGCAAAGCTGTATGGTCATCCACGGTAACTGTTCTTTCGGGAACAGATACTACCGTCATATATAGTTTCTTAGAATTCTCCCAACAAAGCAAAGTCGATCATTCGCCTTCCATATAACAGACCAGATGTCATCATAGTCACGATGATTATTAGAGTTTATAATAAATCCTTGTGCCGTGTAAGTGAATTCAGGACTGATGGAAAGACCCACCACGATTTAATAACAAAACTCAGAAAATTCAGTTTGTTCAACAATCAGTTGAAAAACGAACAATCACGGTGATAAGCTGATGACTCAGTCACGTTGTTGAAATATCTAGCCGTAAAGTTACAAAGTGACAGTACACACACGGCGGGTTAAAGTTTCTCCAACTAATACTGTATGATCGGGGTTCATCTATGGACTTTTATTCCAATAAGTCTATAACTCCCACTGGTGCCCAATAAAACATCTGATGATTAATAGAGTTCTTCTAGGCTGGTTGTTCGTGTGCAGATAACTTGGCGGCCGGACTCTATTTCGAAACCAATAGACGTAACATTTTTGTCGATTGCAGAGACCACACCCCTTGCTGTGGCGCATAACCCGTCTTTTCGATGTACGTTCCATGCATCGTTAAATATCTGAGTACTTTGTATTTTGTGTTTCATCTTGCTCTCGTTTCCGAGTATTATCTGAGCGCTGCAGTTTTCCTGGATGGCGGAAAATCAAGGCACTTTGTTACGAACTTTTCGGGAATCTACCGTTAAAACATCGGTGTTCGAAGTGTATGGATATCTAGGTTGCTGTTGCGGGTTTATGAGAAAATGATCTACATGTGTTTAACCGCACACACAATTTTAAGCTTCACTATATGCCGACCTCCTCATCGACGGGACGTGAAAACGTCGCTCTACTCTTTTTCTTAGCATCTGAACCCGCGTACTGGATTTCCTGGCACCAGAAGCCATTGTTTCTGGGCACAAAGCTTGGCTTACATGCAGTTGAGAGGCACAGTCCTTAACTGGACACCATGACAAGTATAATCTTATTTCCTCATACACTTGGTGAACACAACAAAAAAAAGAAAAATGAAAATGCTTAATACAGATGTGGACAGAAGACAAGCTTCCGTAACTATAGTTATACGAGCTATTATATGTAAGTAACTGACGCCAAATAAGTGACGTTGTGAAGGTGAAATTGATATGATTTATTGTAGAGCTAAGTTGTCATTACGTTGTGCTTGCAGCATAATCATCGTCTCAGCTTGTACTGAAATTGTTGTGTTACCAGTACTGTGTTACATATGTGTTACCTGACTACAGAGAACGAAAGTAGATAATGAGGCACGTACAGTATTTGTAAAATTCGAGAGTGAAGGTATAAAAACATGAGGACGAGGGAACGGTGCTCGTACGAGTTCAAAGAAATAACTTCCCATAAAAGTAGCCTGTAATTATTTATTAATTTATTAAATTAATCTAATATGATTAGGGCCCTTAGCCTCTTTCAGATTACACCAACATTTTGTACATTTTTTAATTTCATGGCAGTCAAAATCGATGCAGTGAATTGATTGGAAAAATTAGCGATAAAATACGCTTACTGCATTTTCAGCAATGATTTTGCTTTGCCAATGGACGCTTCGAAATCATAGCTTCTTCGTCAGGTCTTCGTTTGCTATGTAAAGAGTTTTACTTCGATGTCAACACGCCAAGAACATGCATCTGCAGGAGTTGCAAAGCGTTCTTGATGCCACTGAGCAAAATTTAGGATAAACATCTACGAACTTACAAAATAGAATATGTAGATTTTTGTTAAAGCTAATACTTCATGGAAAACACAGTACGTTTTCCATATTTTTATTGTTTAAAAATGATAATGATTATTATATCATGTACAAGAATAGTAGTAATAAATTAATGAAGATTTTAGTTTAAATCAGTTTAGTTTTTTCACCTCTTTACTGGAAAGTAGAACAACATTAACTGCACCAGGTGGTACTATGTGATTAATTTTTCATTTTATTAGTTCACAAAAAAGTTCAGCTGTTGTCCCCCGCAGAATCAGACTGCCAATTAGTAGCCCCGTAGTCAAACCAATATAACTACTCCTCTATCTGCTAGTAGATGCTGTGGAAGGATTGGTTTGTGGGAGAAGGCTGAGAGGAAGAAGGAGATACAAGATGATAGGCGACATAAAGGGAAGAGGAAATTATGCAGATCTGAAGAGGATGGCAGAAGACCGACAGCCTGGAGAACTACCATACGAAAACCTGCCTTTAGGCAGAACACTGATGATGATCATATCTGTGAAAACAGAGCCTTTGCGACATTCTTTACTTTACTTTTACTTTTGCTCTGAGGTCATCAGTCCCCTAGAACTTAAAACTACTTAAACCTAACTAACCTAAGGACATCACACACATCCATGCCCGAGGCAGGATTCGAACCTGCGACCGTAGCGGTCACGCGGTTCCAGACTGTAGCGCCTAGAACCGCTCGGCCACTCCGGCCGGCTGCGACATTCCTAGCAGATGGTAATGTAGGTAGTGTGATGTTTGTAATGTCGGTACTAGCATCACACACCCGTTCAGCTGTATTCCATTCAGAAAAAAATACTGTGATTTGATGAAATGGAAACAGAATTTTGAATTTCTATGCTAATTAATTTGCTTAATTTGTAGATCTATATGGTTAGTTTACGCTTGTGGGGTTCAATTAATTCTGAGACCTCGGCCTCTGAATGTTTACTAGAAGTCATCTGCTGCAGTATGTATTCTACATCTACATTTACATGTACTATTCCGCAAGCTACTCTGCAGTGTGTGGCGGAGGGTACTTTGTGCACCACTGTCACTTCTCCCGTTCCCTGTTCTGGTCGCGAATAGTTTGCAGATAGAACGATTTACGGTAAGCCTCCGTGTGCGCTCGAATCTCTCTAGATTCCGGTCTTTTCGCGAGATATATTTGGGAGGAAGCAATATAGTTGTTGACTCTTCTTGGAACGTACGATATCGGAGCTTTAGCAGCAAATCACACTGTGATACAGAATGCCTCTCTTGCAGCATCTACCACTGGAAATGTTTGATCTTCCGCCAGACGCTTTCGTACTTAAAAAATGAACATGTAACGTAACGCTTGAGTCTTATTTGGGGCTTCTCTACTTCCTCTATCAGACCTGTCAGGTACGGATCCCCTACTGACGAGCAATATTCAGGTATTGGTCTAACAAGTGCTTTATAAGTTACTTCATTTCTTCATAGAGTACACTTCCTGAGGATACTTCTAGTGAATCTCAGTATATCTGCCTTACTCGCAATCAATTTAATGTCATCATTCCATTTCAAATTGCTCCGCACGGAACCTGCTTCCAGTGATTGTTTTGCAATTTTGAAATCATACAGTAAAAGCTCTTTCTGTCTATGCATTCGCAATACCTTCTATTTGTTTATGTTGGGGGTCCATTACCACTCCCTGCAGCAAGAGTCTGTCCTCTGCCAGTGTTCCTGCATTTCGCTACAGTGTTCTATCGTCGCGACTTTTCTGTATACGATTGCATCACTCGCGAAAAGCCGCATGGAATTTCCGACGTTTTCTACTATCTCATTTATCCATATTGTGAAAATTAGTTGTCCTACAACCAGTGGCGGATATATATGGGGAGCGGACCTCACCTCTCCTCCCCCCCCCTCCCCCCCCCCCCCCCACCGCCATTGCGGGGTCGCTCGCATTACCAACCGCTCCGCCCCCGTCAGTCAGCCCGCACGTTATTCGTTCGTTTCTTTCGTCAGTCGACTCGACTGAATCGAGTTATCGAGTAGTTGTACTTTCCTATGTAGCACGCGCGTCCGTATCATCGTATTTTACACTTTTCTGTCTGGCACATAGATAGCTAACACATACCTACGAGAAAAGTCGCGGCCATTCTAGTAATCACGATATGTTATGAAAGAGGATCGACTTAATGACTTACCTCTGTTGAACACTCACCCTGACATTGATTGTCCTATTGACGATGTAATTAACCGATTTTCCAGGAAGAGAGGAAGAGCAGGTGCATAGAATTCATCATTTAAGGAATAGAACTACAGTTGCAACTTTTTTATATCATAAGATGGCATTGTCTTGTACGAGGGGCGTTTGTAAAATCAGCGCAAAAATAAAAACTACTTACGTGTTTGGGGTAAAACTTTCTTATTTTTCGATATAGTCTCCTTTTAGAATTACACATGTCGTCCAACGCTGTTCTAATTTTTTTAATCCCTTCCGAATAATAGGAATTGTCCAAGTCTGCAAAATAGAATAAAATCTTTGTCCCGCCAGCCATTTCTTCAAATTGGGGAACAAATAGTAGTCCGAGGGAACCAAGTCTGGAGAATAGGGGGGCTGTGAAACGAGTTGGAATCCTATTTCCATTAATTTTGCGACCACAACTCCTGAGGTGTGTGTTGGTGTATTGTCGTGATGGAAAGGACTTTTTTGCGGTCCAATCGCCGGCGTTTTTTTTGCAGCTCAGTTTTCAAACGATCCAATAACGATGAATAATATGCACCTGTAATAGTTTTACCCTTTTCCAGATAGTCGATGAGGATCATCCCTTGCGAATCCCAAAAGACAGTCGCCATAACCATTCCGGCCGAAGGAATAGTCTTAGCCATTTTTGGTGCACATTATCCCTTGGTAACCCATTGTTTAGATTGTTGTTTGGTATAGCAATGTAACCATGTTTCATCCATAGTGACTAAACGACGCTTAAAGTCCTGCGGATACTTCCTGAACAGCTGGCAAACAGTCCTTGCAACACTTCACACGATTCAGTTTTAGGTAAAGCGTGAGCAATCGCGGAACTCATTTTGCGGATAACTTTCTCATGTCCGAATGCTTATGCAAAATATTATGTCCCCTTTCATTCGAGATGCCCACAGCACTAGCAATCTCACGCACCTTAAGTCATCCATCACCATATCGTGGATTTTGTCAATGATTTGTGGAGTCGTAACCTCCACAGGGCGTCCAGAACGTTCAGCATCACTTGTGCCCGTATGGCCACTCCGAAAATTTTGAAACCATTTATAAGCTGTTATAATCGGCCTGTTGGAGTGGCCGAGCGGTTCTAGGCGCTACAGTCTGGAACCGCGTGACCGCTACGGTCGCAGGTTCGAATCCCGCCTCGGGCATGGATGTGTGTGATATCCTTAGGTTAGTTAGGTTTAAGTAGTTCTAACTTCTAGGGGACTGATGACCTCAGAAGTTAAGTCCCATAGTGCTCAGAGCCATTTGAACCATTTGTTATAATCGCAGGTGCAGAATCACCGTAATGTTTATCAAGCTTCTCTTTAGTCTCCTGAGGCGTTTTGCCTTTCATAAAGTAATGTTTAATCACCTCACAAAATACTTTTTCGTCCATTTTTTGACAATCACTCGACTTCCTTGAATCACACGAATGCCAAACACAAAGAAATAGACCAATATGGCTGAAGCTTGGTGCGCGTTCTTTTCAAAGATGCTGCTAACTAAACATGACCTCGATACGCGTCGGTGATGCCATCCCTCGGACTGTGCACGGACTTTTCAAACGCCCCTCATATATGTATATAATCAGTTTAAATAAAACTTTCTTAAACTTCACATGTGACTTGATTATTTTTTATTAGGTTGAAAGTAAAGGTAGTGCCCACTCCCTGAGGTTTTTCTGTATCCGCCACTGCCTAAAACACTTCTCTTGGGCATGCCAAGGTTACTTTTACGTCTGAAAACCTCTCTCCATTCAGAAAGAGATACTGTGTTCTGTTCGTTAGAAACTCTCCAGTCCAACCACACAATTGGTGTGATATTCGTGCGATCGTATTTTGTTTATTAGGCGGCAGAGTGGAAGTGTATCGAATCTCTTCCGGAAGTCAAGGAATGCAGCATCTACCTGGGCGCCTGTAGCTATTGCTTTCTGGATCTCGTAGACGACATTCAATTCCGAAAGAAAGAATGCCAGTGAAGTGACACGGAAGTATGGATTGTCGGGAAATAAAACATTAAAGATGGAGAGGGTGCGCATTGAGCCACTGGAGGTCAGCATAAACGACAGGAGAAAAACTTTACACTGATGGACTGAGAAGAAATAAATACTATGTGCCCAGGCGACAAAACTTTCCGCGCTGTGAATGGGTAGCACTTAATTAGCTGAACCGAACTGTTGCGAACGTAGCGGGGCGTCACTGAATGCGTTAGGTGTCTGTTGTCGCATCTGCTTGATAAGGAGTCCAAACGCTGGAACAATACTATAAAACTGCCCGCACTAGTGTCTTGCATCCGATTCCTTTTACAGATACTTTACATTTTTACAGAACCGTTCCGACAAATCGAAGTGCTGTTGGGATTGGAAGCTCCTGTTGACGTTTCATTTTTGTTCCCGCGAGTTAATTTTTTTAAAACTCCGCCTTCGGTTAAATAGAATGTTTTACTTTTTCTAGGAGTGCGTGCTGCCAAGTAATGGCTCCGAATTATGTATGTGGAAACTCAGAGAATTTTAAATAAAACAAACATTATTAACATTCTACATCTTTATTCTTCATGTCTACATATTTGCAGCCCTCTGCCTATAGATGGCCTCGAATTGTAGCGTGTAACGTGGCGGTGAGCAACGGAACTACGACGGTGCGTGAGAAACAGCGTTCTGTAATCGAGCTTCGAATTCGAAGAGTTCGTCCATACATGGAGAACTTTCCCCTTCCGCAAGACAGCTGCGGCATCTGCAACAATCCGACGCCTTGGGTTCTCTGTCATCGACCCTGCTCCATATGGCTATGGCTGCGTCAACGAAGTCGTACATTCTAAAGTGAGGGCGTCAACAAATTGGTCTCTCGTTGAGAGAAATGTGCTCGTCACCGGAGAGACTATGTTTGGACAAAATTTGTATGGGGCCTATATATGAAGAATAAAGACGTAGAGTGTCGGCCGCTGTGGCCGAACGGTTCTAGGCGCTTCAGTCCGGAAGTGCGCTGCTGCTATGGTCGTAGGTTCGAATCCTGCCTCGGGCATGGATGTGAGTGATGTCCTTAAGTTAGTTAGGTTTAAGTAGTTCTAAGTGCAGGGGACTGATGACCTCAGATGTTAAGTCCCATAGTGCTTAGAGCCATCTGAAGCATTTTTTTTTTAAAACGTAGAATATGAAAAATCTTTGCTTTATTTAGAAAGCTTTAAGAGTTTTTACATTAAAAATTCTGAGGCATTACTTTCCAGCGTTGTCGCGTATTTGCCGAAACATGTTTCGACCAATTGTGTCAGCTTCTGTGAGCATCCATTTATTGCTGTGAAATATCACACTCTGCGAGTACGGCGACGTAAGTGTTTTCTCAAACATGGTTTCTGCGTAAAAATCGTTTTAATACAGGCGAGAGTGAAGTATAGAAAGGTATGGAAATCTGTGTAAACGCTTACAGTAGAAAAGGAAACACAATAAAGATGCTGACCTGGACGAAAACCGCAAGTACAGCACATAAATAACCACTATTTGTGAGGAAGTATTTTCAAAAATAAACAAATCCTTTACGATTACTTTGCAGGTGACGTGCTGTCAAACTTGAAAAGACGTAAAAACAAGCCGACCTGTATAGATTGAGTTCTACAAGTAATGCAGTTCCAGGCGAACAATCGAAACGAATGAAATAAAATACACATGTTACAGTTTTTAGGCCGAAAATAGCAAAACAACCAAGAACTTCGAATGATATTTTACAGAAATGAATCGACACCGACAGAATATAACATTTACGCGTTGAAACATGTTTGGGTGAATATAAAAAGAAATATTGGTTGGCTATAGTTGAACTGCAGCTGCTCATGAAGGTCCAGTGTGGGTTGTAATTATTGTATGGGAGCGAAACGTGGTAACTCTTCTAATGCGTTAATGTGGAACCTATTTACGCTGGAGAAAGCTTAGTTCCAATTTTGGCCACCAGGTGCAAACCCCGCGCTGTGAATGCAAGAAAGACCCGAAAAAATGTTTCCGTACGTAATGGATTACGAATGGGTCGTGGCAGAAAAGGTCGAACATGTCAGAAAGGCATTATGATGACTTTATTATTAAATGACGCTTACACAATTTGTTCAACATGAGCACTGGAGACGAGACGCTGTACAGTGCCAAATTTGCACCTGGTGGCCAAAATTGGAACTACGTTTTTCCAGAGTAAATCATTTTCGCATTAAAACATCAGCATATCTACCAAGTTTCGTTGCTATACGTTAATTACAGCCCACACTGGAGCTATGTGGACAGCTGTACTTTAATTATAACGACCTGAAAATTTGTGTTTTGCAGAAGCTGGAGTTTGGAAACCGAAATTTAATGTAAACATTCCATTCGCTTTCCTAGTACTAATTTTACGGAATCGTTCCATTCCGTATCGCTTCTCTGTATTAACTCTCTTAGTATTTATACGACTTGATGTGGTCAAGAAGTTGACCATTCTTCCTCTTTGTTGGCAGTAGACAACGGTGGACACAGTAGGGACATGCATCTGTGTTCATCACGGTGCAAAAGCAGTGCGGCAGGACAACGGGTGGGGGGGGGGGGGGGGGGAGATGGGCACTGGTCGTATCTGGCTGTCACACCGCCGCCGGATGGACAACAGACTAGGCTAGACTGATAAACAGTGCAGCGTCGCTGCGCGTCTCGGGCCGCCCACCGCGCAACAGGTGTCGCCCTCATTGGCCGGCGGCGAGCGCGGCCGGCGCCATTGGCTGGCGCGCAATTATCGCCTAATGACCCTCTCCTCTCCCCCCACCCGCTCCTTCCGCAGCTGCTTGCCCACACGAGCCGCCGCTTTGCAGACACGTCGCTTGGTGCGCACCAATTACAGCAACCGAGCACTTCCTCGTAATGACCCTCCTCACTGCAAGGACATGGGCGCACGCTTCGAGCAAGCCAATGTCAACAGCTTAAATGCAGCGGTTTTTTTCTCATATTTCTGCTGAACATTTAAGCATCCGAGCAGGGTCGCGTTTTCTCACACATCCTGTGGGCTGCAGCCTATAGGGCTTACCACTAACGGCTCTGCAGCGATCCTCTTTACACGCAATTATCCATCGCACCTGAATATGAAGAGAGTCAGTCATTGGCGAGGTGCGATTGGATTACCTTGTCTGTGTTACCATAGATCGCAGTTAACTGTCTCCGACTGTACTGGATTAGCAGGACTTTTAATTGGCCTAGTTACGTCTTTCCGCGTGAAAGCAAAACGCACATTTTCTAAAAAGTGCACCAAGATAGCACTTTATGCTGTTTTGTCGAAAACTGACATTCTGAGCCCGTGGCCGTGTACAAAATACAGGTTGACTCTTACAGAGGAGATAACAGCAACCAACCACTTTTTACAGTGCTATTTATATATTTAAACAGCGCCGTTAGCGATTTCGAACCGAAAGGTTAAACCTCAGACGTCTCGTTCACGTTGAGGTACATTTTACACTACCTTTCACTTTTTTTTTACCCAAATGATGGAATTTCCTTGGGGTGATGGTGCCCTACAATCAAAAGAACGTGTGAGATAATGTCTTTTTACCCCGAATTGTGCCGCACAACGATTTTAAACGATGTAAACACATTATTAAAGCGAAGATGTTTTGGTTATTTCGCTGAAAAATCCGCGCCATTAAGTTTCAGTGCTGACTGCTTGTGTTCATGCACCAGCGAAGACTGTTTGAAACACTTTGTTTATGTATGTATATACACAAAATTTAAAGCACCCCTCACACACCAAAAAGTTTCACCACATGGAAGTACGTATGCAAGGATGGTAATGGTGCGGATTTTTGAACGTAAGTAACAAATAATATAATAAATTGTATACATTGTGTAAAATCGGCACAAGTACAGTTAAAAAGTCATTGTCTCACACTTTGTTTAGGTTGTAGGGCACCACCACCCCAAGGAAACTTCATCATTTGGGAAAACAAAAAGTGAAACCTAATATAAAATATACCTTAACATCAACGAGCCGTCTGAAGATGAACCTGTCGGTTCAAAACCAGCAATGGCGCTATTTAAATAAATAAACAACATTATAAAAAGTGGCTGGTTGCTGTTATCTTCTCTGTAAGAGTCAACCTACATATAGCACACACAATTTGAGTGCATTGCTTTTGCTGCGAAGCTTTAATGCAAATACAATGATACGGGCAAAGGCTCTCGCTTACTGAAGTAATGAATTCCGTTGTTTAAAGGGCTGTTACACGGCCATTTAAAACATTTTGGTTTTTATGTGTGTGTGAGTGTGTGTGCGTGTGTGTGTGTGCGTGCGATAAAGTAAATGAGAAACATGGACAAAAACGTAATTAAGGGAAAGAATGTCCATCAATATGTCTGGCACTTGAGTGCAGCTGCTGAGTACGACTCTTGGGGGAAAAAGGCAAAGCAAAATTAAGAGCATCAGAAATGCAGTCCTTGAGACTAGAAACAGTAACAGAGCGCAAGACATCATTAGAAGTAAATATATTCCAATTAGGCTTCGAACACGAGAGATAATTAAGACAAGGTGACGAAAATTATGTTGTCACATCCACAGATAAGATTGGTCCAGAATCACTGGATCTGCAGAACAGATTTTAGCATATTTAGAGGCCGACTGATCTCGTACCGGACCTAATCCACAACTAGAAGGAATGATGTTATCAAATTTTTATTCACTGAATTAGCTATTCTTGTTTTGCATAGGGCGCCTTGTCGTATGGCCATTAGGACACGCCATTCCTTGAAGCAGATATTTACAGTGTATTAAGTGACTGTGTAAAACAACTAAGCGAAACGATAATTTGTACTTCGTCACAATATAAATATTAATGCGATGATTTCAAATCTCAGATTTAAATGTGACCGGCTTCTTAAACTTTTAGTTTGATTTTTGTCTCAGCATCGTTTCATGCTAGTAATTAAAAAAACCTGTGAAAATATCTTCTCTAGTTTAGAAATTTAATGCTAATATCTGTATTACATTTTACTGTCATGCACCTTCTCAGAGCTTGTCTTCCCGTTTCAGAACCTTCACCAAATATTCTTTCTAGATATACTTTATTTCTGTTTGCTAGATAGGCTTGCATTCTCAAACATGAAATTGATTTTGAGAGTTAATGTGGCAATGAAAAGAAAATAGAGGTAACTAGGCCATCTTACGACTTCTGTATAAGGAGCACTGTACTACAGACGGCAATAATCGACACGAATGGTACATTTATTTACTTAAACCTTAAAGCACCTGCACAGCAGAAATTTCTTTTAGTAAGAGACAAAGACTAACACTCATAGTGGCTATTTAGGTGTTAAAATACGCGAGGTGTGGGCAACTTCCAAGACGATAATCCCCGGTAAAAGGTCTGCGCATTCAGAAAGTCTGTAAATCTACACACATGGCTACCACACTAGATACTGATTGCTTCTCTCACGGTAGAAAACTACAGAGGCAGCAATAAAAAATCAAACAGCAGGGCTGCTAAGAAGCCCCAGCTTAAAGATGTCGCTCCCCAGGTTAACGCACTGCAACCAGATGTAGAAGACCCAAATAGAAACAAACACTTGTAGATTAGCGATGGATAATTATACAGCTACTGCAGCACTGCAGGAAACACGCGTAGATCAAATTGAAGTTCGAGGAAAAATTCATAGATACAGAATTGCAGTCGGCGTAAGATCTGATGTCTATTGTTCCATTATGTACTACGAGACGATATTAAGAAATACAGAGTTGTCAGCTCTACTAGACAACACATCATTAAACCATAACAACTGAAATATTAGAAACGACAATAATTTCAATCTACAAGCCGTCTAATTCAAATAGCCAAATCCACCACTGCGAACCCCAAACCAACAAAGTGTATACATTGGTGATTTCAATAGTCACCATACTGACTTGTGATACAACAGTAGTGATGAAAACGGTGAAACGCTAGCGAACTGGATGGACCAGAAGCAATTTTACTTACCTTTTGACGTCAAAGGACTGAAAGCCTTCAGATCTGCAACATGGAAAACTGAAACGAATCCAGAACTCTGCATAGTAACAACTCAGGAACTACTTTGCAACACACAAGGACGGTTTTGCCGATCTTGCCAGCACAGACCAGTAACACTTAACACAAAATTACAATTGGCTCTAGTAACATCAGTTCAGTAAACAAGGTAGAATTTCAGGAAAGCAATCTGGGATGGGCACAACAAACGAGATCGATTGGCATGTCCTACGGATCACTACTACAGCAAGATATTCCTTCCGATTCACTGGAATATTGATCGCGGCCAGAAAACGCAACATACCTCGGGGGAGGAGTTCGGGAAGAAATATATTCCTTGCTGGAACCGCACCGCAGAAGAACTGTACGAGGAGTACAGTAAGACGGGTTTCCATAAGCTTGGAGAAGAAAGACAGCTTTCAGTTAATGAACAACGGAAAAAGGATGGGAATAACTAACGGAAAATGAAGAGTTCACCCATAGCAACCGGAAAATGTGGTCTGTCGTACGTAAACTACGAGTAGCAAACCGAGTTTGCCATCAGAAAACACAAATGTTCCCTTCTAAGGTAGCCATACTTATAAATGAAGGAGCAGAGAAAGTTCCACTGGACACTTAGTTCAAAGATGGGGTATGGCGACAAATAAGTGAAGTAAATACTCAAAGAAGATACCAGTCGCTCTGTTCCACTAGAAAAGCTTATAAAAACTCTTAATATGAGGAAAACTTCTGAAATTGTTCTGACAGCCAAAAACTTCATCAGACATCCGGAACAACATATTAGAAACTAGCTATAACAATTCTTCAAAAATATTTTCGTCAAAGGCCACATTCCTAGTCTGTTGAAGATGTCCAAAACAACGGCCATTTCAAAACCCGGAAAACCACAAGGTGACTTAGGAAGCTGTCGTTGTATGGCACTGTCAAGTGTCTGCTATAAACTATTAGAAAGGCTAATCTGTAATAGGATTTATCAACATATTGATGAAGCTATCCCTTACTACCAGGCAGGGTTCCATGTAGGGAGTAGCTGTTGCTAGCAAGTTCTGGCCGGGATCTCATATATTGCCGAAAAAAAAGGAACAGATTAGTACACCCTTTTAGAGGCTTCGAATTTACTCAAGATTTATTATTTCAACAGTGCATATGGAGTACACGAGATGATTACATTTATGGATGGATAGCACAAGCGGTTCTGAAGTATCAGGTATCGACCCATACTGAAATACCGATATTACTATAGCCTCCGAGAGCAGCAATGCGGTTGATTGTAAAGATGGTGAATTCTGTCCTGGGAAACGTTATACCACACGTGCGTGACCTGCTCACATAGTAAGAGCTGTTCAGTAACGAGTCGCAAGAGTCACTTTCCGTTCCATCATATCCCACACACGAAACTTCCTGGCGGATTAAAACTGTATGGCGGACCGAGACTCGAATTCGGGACCTTTGCCGGGAGTCTCGGTCGGCCACACAGTTTTAATCCGCCAGGAAGTTTCGTATCAGAGCACACTCCGCTGCAGAGCGAAAATCTCATTCTGGATATATCCCACACATGTTCGACTGGAGGCAAGTACGGAGGCTGTGCTGCCCAGGGAGTTGGTGCACGTCTTGGGAGCATGTTGTGTCTCGCGTGCAGTGTGAGGGCGGGCATTGTCCTGTTGGAACAACAGACCTCTTTCCTGTTGCAAGAATGGCAAAAGAACGGGTCTAACAACATTCTGAACGAACCGAGCGTTGGTTAGCGTCCGCTCCAGAAACACCGAAGGTGAAAGAGAATTATAACTTATCGTGCCCCGAACCATAAGGCCTGGGGTGTGGGCCAGTGTGTCTTGGAAGAACGTAATCTACAAGACAGCGCTCACCAGATCTACGTCGTACACTCAAACGACCATCACTTGTATGCAGGCAGAATCTGCTTTCACCGCTGAAGACCAGGGAGCGTCATTCCATCTTATAAGTGATCCTCTAATGGCACAAATCGAACTGAGCTTGTCGATGCTGTGGCGTGAGTGTAGGACGGGGGAGAGTTATGCGTTCCCGTAGTCCGGCTTCTAATAACCGGTTCGCAAGAGTCCGTGTTGACACCTCTGGGAACACAAGTTGCTGTTTGGTAGCTGTACGATCTGCTATTGCTGCCCTTACAATACGACCATCTTGGTGGGCGTCTTGCGGCGGCGCGGTTCTTTCCGTCCCTTTACGACGAACCTGCACCTACCTGTGAACATTGTCTCAGCATTTCATCAATAGGGAAGCCGAGCGAAACCTAGTGTACTTCGACGTGAACCAGGCTGCAATTAAAGTCACTAATCTACGTTTCGGGAGAAAGTTTTCACAAGAAATGGAAGGTTGGAAATTTTGTCCTCAATTAATATATTCTGAAACTTAGGTGAACAAGTATCACTGCCAAGCCCGTACTAGTCCTAACACAGTCACTCACAATCCCTTTCACTCACGTTAGCAAGTTTATGATGTTGCACTTCCCGAAAACGTAATAGCTACAAAAATACGGATTGTTTTTGATTGAGAATGCTCTCCAAATATTAGGTCTGTCGGTATCTAACGCAGTCACAGTTTTTAGCCACCGACCTGCTCAATACGTCACGCGGAATATATGTCTTTTCTCGTCACAAAATTCACTTAAAAATTCCGAAATGTCTATACACACATCGGAATAATTATGCCGTCACTTTCCAACACTTTTCATGTATGAAACACTGCTAGATCCGGCAACTTAACATTTCCATCGGAACTACTACCACACACGTCCGATCTGTTTCATCGCTAGGCTCCCACACTTCTCTATAATACTCTTAAGTCTTCTCTACCAGCAGAGAAAGGCGCGCGAAGAGTATTGCTTTACCATTGGTCAGTTTACTCAACAGCCAATAGCAAAACAACGTTCTCCCACGTCAATCCGCACTTTTCATCAATAACCAATCGCAAAATCGTAAACCTAACGACTGCATTTTTTACCGACGTAATTATCTAATATGCTGAAATTTTTCTTGTGCATAAAGTTATTTACTATTGTTATTTATGCCTGAATTAACTTTCCCTTTACCACAAACTTACTTTACGAAACTATTCTACAAAAATCCCCTTTGTCCACATCCATACTTCTTCGAAATGTTCCCACACTAAATCCTACAACATAACTCGTTAAACAATTATCTTCATATTAAACTTAAACCACACTCACGCATCATTCATACTGCTAAAACACATTTATAACATTTTTACATACACAGAAAGACATAATAACACTTTATGAGAATACTAAAGCAGTTTATGAAAAACATTCTATTACTTTAGTGCACTCTAGTGGGCACAATCGAAACTAAAATCACAGTCCCCCATCCAATATTGTCCTCTATCGGCCGATACATAAATTACGTGTGCGTCCAGTCTCGCATCACCATCTGTCACTATCTAGCTCTGAGACACATCTCCCACTTAACCACCTCCAAGGCAGGATCGTTATACGGCGCTACGGCTCAGTCTGTGCTGTGTGGACGTCCAGAACCCCGTCTACTTGTGTGAGAATGTTCACGTGTCCATTGATACTATCATCGCTACACAACTGAGGCAGCACGTCCAACTTATGTGGAAATTCTCCGAAAGGTTCATCCCGTCACTCCGAAAGCCAGAATATGACCCCTTTCAAACTCGCTCAGTTGGCTGTAGGAAGCCCGAGTGCATCTCCGTGGCATGCTTGCCTGCTTGCTTCACATGTTTGCACCACACTGATCCTTCTGGCTGTGAGCATTCCCTGTTAGAGGCGCTATTCCACTACTCCATCTACTGGCGGACGATGCTGAAACCATTATCAGTACACCTGCTACTCAAAAAATGGTTCAAATGGCTCTGAGCACTATGGGACTTAACTGCTGAGGTCATCAGTCCCCTAGAACTTAGAACTACTTAAACCTAACTAACCTAAGGGCATCACACACATCCATGCCCGAGGCAGGATTCAAACCTGCGACCGTAGCGGTCTTGCGGTTCCAGACTGTAGCGCCTAGAACCGCTCGGCCACACTGGCCGGGACCTGCTACTCCTCAGGTAGCATATGTTGTCATCGGATCTAAATCGACGTCGTCTTTCCAGGGGTACTACTTGTTATTCTGGCAGTACATACTGAAGGAGGCTTCCAGAGGGACTGAAAAGTTCTACGGCATTAATTTACTTACAGCTGCCTATGGCATCATATAGGTAGACGGTTGATCCTCAAACTGAAGGAGACTATTCCAAGTCTCAATATGACAAGTTTCCTGGAGGATATGCTGAAAAACCGCTACTTTAGTCACACTCGAAGATGTCACAAGTAAATACTTTACCATCAACAACGCATTACGATAGGGATCAGTACTAGCCCAACTCCTCTTCGATTTACAGACAACTGACGCGCCACATAGAAATTGCCAAAAATCCTGTGATACTGATGATAAGGTGATAGCCACACAGTCCAAAGACTATGAGCAAGGCGAGCGAATACTTAGTAAGGATCTAGACACATTAAGTAAAAATAACAAGGGGCTTGCGCTTGAACTCTCAGAAATCTGAAGTATGCTGTTTCCATATGTGGAACCACATACCAAGCAGGGAAGTAAGCGTACTGTCTTGTGGTAGGAATGTAAGACACAATCAGTCTCCAAAATATCTTGAATGCACCTGGAAAGCATCCTTACTCTTAGAAAGCACCTCGAAACATACACACTCTCTCTCTCTCTTATCAGCGATCACAGGCCCTGTAGACCAGGCGCTGCATCAACGATCTGCTTCCATCGCCTTCTACCTCTCGCAGCCTCTCTCCACCCTGTGGAAATTCCTAATGCTGCGGTGTCCTTCTCTATGTCATCTTTTCACCTTGTACGAGGTCGGCCCAATGGTCTTGTTGCCTAGAGAGTTCCTTCAAATGCGTTCTTGGTGATCCTGTTGTTTTTCATTCTAGTCACATGTCCAGCCCATTGCAGTCTCCTACTTTTTAATTTCTGGATGATAGTGGGTTGCTTCATTAACTGATAAATTTCATTGTTCTTTCGAAGTCTCCATACATCATTCTCCAACACAGGTCCCCAGATTCTTCTCATTACTTTCCTTTCGAAAACATTCAGTTTTTCTCTTTCATTCTTTGTAAGCGTCCATCTTTCTGAACTGTACAGCACTATGGGACAGATGATAGTGTTGTATCTCTTCATCTTTGTGGTGATTGACAAAGCTTTACTTTTGAGTGGGTTGCTTAGTGAGTACGGACATCTTGACCCTGAGGCTATTCTTTCATTTATATCCATTTTTATGATATTATTACTGTTGAAACGTGATCCAAGGTATTTACACTGGAGAAATTTTCTGAATTTAGAATGCTGGTCAATTTCAAAGTAAGGATTTGGGTTTATGACTCAACCTATTTCCATATAATCGGTTTTCTCTTGGTTAATATAAAGCCCCATTTTGCTGGCACTGTTCCTGAGAGATCTCTCAGTTCTTCTTCAGTTTCATTCAGCAACACTATATCATCTGCACAAGCCATGAGTTTTACTTCACTGTGTTCGAATCGGAGACCATTATATAGATGTAAATTACTCTCCCGAACCACTTTCTCTGATGCAGGGTTGAAGAGGACACATAAAAGAGCGTCTCCCTGTCGTAAGCCTGCTTGGAAAGATGGGGAATATGGATCCTCTGAACTTCACTGCTGCCTGGGAGCCATCCATGCACAGTTGTATTATCCTAATGATTTTACTGGGTATACTAAATTCTCGTAATGTGTTGTAGAGGCTACTATTTTGGATGCAGTGTAGGCTCGCTGGAAGTCGATGACGAGACAGTGGATGTTTTTGTTAAATTCCCAGTATTTCTCAAAGATCTGTGGTACAGTAAATAAATTATCGGTTGTGGAACGTTTTGTTCGAAATCCAGCCTGGTAATCTTGAATAATGTTTTCTGCGTAAGGTTTTTGAAAACCAGAAACAGCTTGACTAGAAAAATTGCTGAAACAAGCTGGGGAGAACAGGCGAAAACACTATGCATAGCGGCACAAGCGCTGGTCTATGCTGTTCCTGATTATTTCTCTCCTATATGGAGTAGAAGCTCTCATATTAAAAAGGTAAAGTACATCTTATGGGGTTAATATGTGGAACACTCAAATCCACGCCTCTTCCATGGCTACCTATTTTCTCGAATATTGCCCCTCCTTACCTAAGGCGACAACTACAGATAACTCAAGAATGGAACATGACCAGCCATATCAACAGTGTCCAAGGGTCTGCCAATAAATAATACATGTAGCTCCTTACCCCATAATATGTTTAAATCTAGGAAACCTATCTCGAACCACGTTCCACCCACGTATGACACGGAAAGAACAATGGAGATCAGTATGGGAATTCTTTCAGAACCGCAACTACACGGCCTACGCAGATCATACAAACCACTTCCAGGAATGTTTTTGTCTCGGAAATCATGGAACCAACTCGATACAATCAGAACGGAAAGTTACGTTCCTTATGCGGAAAATGGGAGAAAAGTCGTCAGTGCGACTGCTGCGCTCCGAACGAACAGAACAGCACGTAGTTACAGTGTGTCCACTGAACAAATTGCAAGGGGCTTCGGACGATGTGTTAGCAGCAACAACTGAAGCGACTGAGTGACTGAACTCATTAGACATAGCACTGTAGCGGACACATATACTGAAGAAAGAAGTGCTATGTTAAACCTAGATTTTAATTGAGGTCACAAGCATTAAACATTCAGTACCTTTATGTTTTCTTTGTATTACGTGTCTTTTTTTGCTAATGCTGTACAATTCTTGGCACACAAATATTTTAAATTGGAATGTAAGAAACTGATTATCTCTGTAAATACCATACGATAAATAAGTAAAGGGATTAAGATTCATGACACTTTTTAACCGCTGCATAGGCAGTTCGCAGACTGGTTGTACATTTTCAGAAGTCGATCACGTAGACTGGAGTATAGAGAACTATGCCCTATATCTCTGACTCGATCTGTTTTAGAAATTTGGAACATGTTTGTTGCTCGCGTATCATGTCATTTCTGGAAACCCAGAGTCTATTCCTTAGGAATCAACATGGATTCCGGAGACAGCGATCGTGTGAGACCCAACTCGCTTTATTTGTTCATGAGACCCAGAAAATATTACACTACTGGCCATTAAAATTGCTACACCAAGAAGAAACGCAGATGATAAAAGGGTATTCATTGGACAAATATACTATACTAGAACTGACATGTGATTACATTGTCACGCAATTTGGGTGCATAGATCCTGAGAAATCAGTATCCAAAACAGCCGACTCTGGCCGTAATAACGGCCTTGATACGCCTGGGCACTGAGTCAAACAGAGCTTCGTTGGCGTGTACAGGTGCAGCTGCCCATGCAGCTTCAACACGGTACCACAGTTCATCAAGAGTAGTGACTGGCGTATTGTGACAAGACGTTTTCAGTTGGTGAGAGATCTGGAGAATGTGCTAGCCAGGGCAGCAGCCGAACATTTTCTCTATCCAGAAAGGCCCGTACAGGACCTGCAACATGCGGTCGTCCATTATTCTGCTGAAATGTGAGGTTTCGCAGGGATCGAATAAAGGATAAAATGGTTCAAATGGCTCTGAGCACTATGCGACTTAACTTCTGAGGTCATCAGTCGCCTAAAACTTAGAACTAATTAAACCTAACTAACCTAAGGACATCACACACATCCATGCCCGAGGCAGGATTCGAACCTGCGACCGTAGCGGTCACGCGGTTCCAGACTGAAGCGCCTTTAACCGCACGGCCACACCGGCTGGCGAATAAAGGATAGAGCCACGGATCGTAACACATCTGAAATGTAACGACCACTGTTAAAAGTACCGTCAATGCGAACAAGAGGTGACCCAGACGTGTAACCAATGGCACCCCATACCATCACGCCGGGTGATACGCCAGTATGGCGATGACGAATACACGCTTCCAGTTTGCGTTCACCGCGATGTCGCCAAACACGGATGCGACCATCATGCTGCAGTAAACAGAACCTGGATTCATCCGAAAACATGACGTTTGGCCACTCGTGCACCCAGGTTCGTCGTTGAGCACACCATCGCAGGCGCTCATGTCTGTGATGCAGCGTCAAGGGTAACCGCAGCCGTGGTCTCCGAGCTGATAGTCCATGCTGCTGCAAACGTCGTCGAACTGTTCGTGCAGATGGTTCTTGTCTTGCAAACGTCCCATCTGTTGACTCAGGGATCGAGACGTGGCTGCACGATCTGTTACAGCCATGCGGATAAGATGCCTGTCATTTCAACTGCTAGTGATACGAGGCCGTTGGAATCCAGCACGGCGTTCCGTATTACACTCCTGAACCCACCGATTCCATATTCTGCTAACAGTCATTGGATCTCGACCAACGCGAGCAGCAATGTCTCGATACGATAAATCGCAATCGCGATAGGCTACAATCCGACCTTGATCAAAGTCGGAAACGTGATGGTACGCATTTCTCCTCCTTACATGAGGCATCACAACAATGTTTCACCAAGCAACGCCGGTCTACTACTGTTTGTGAATGAGAAATCGTTTGGAAAGTTTCCTCATGTCATCATGTTGTAGGTGTTACCACCGTCGCCAACCTTATGTGAATGCTCTCAAAAGCTAATCACTGGCATATCACAGCATCTTCTTCCTGTCGGTTAAATTTCGCGTCTGTAGCACGTCATCTTCGTGGTGTAGCAATTTTAATTGCCAATAGAGAAGATACAGGCTCCCAGGTAGATGCCATTTTCCTTGACTTCCGGAAGGCGTTCGATACAGTTCCGCACTGTCGCCTGATAAACAAAGTAAGAGCCTACGGAATATCAGACCAGCTGAGTGGTTGGATTGAAGAGTTTTTAGCAAACAGAACACAGCATGTTATTCTAAATGGAGAGACGTCTACAGACGTTAAAGTAACCTCTGGCGTGCCACAGGGGAGTGTTATGGGACCTTTGCTTTTCACAATATATATAAATGAGCTAGTAGATAGTATCGGAAGTTCCATGCGGCTTTTCGCAGATGATGTTGTTGTATACAGAGAAGTTGCAGCGTTAGAAAATTGCAGAGAAATGCAGGAAGATCTGCAGCGGATAGGCATTTGGTGCAGGGAGTGGCAACTGACCCTTAACATAGATAAATGTAATGTATTGCGAATACATAGAAAGAAGGATCCTTTATTGTATGATTATATATTAGCGGTAGCAGTTACTTCTGGAAAATATCTGGGAGTATGCGTACGGGACGATTTGAAGTGGAATGATCATATAAAATTAATTGTTTGTAAGGCGGGTGCCAGGTTGAGATTCATTGGGAGAGTCCTTAGAAAATGTAGTCCACCAACAAAGGAGGTGGATTACAAAACACTCGTTTGACCTATACTTGAGTATTGCTCATCAGTGAAGGATCCGTACCAGGTCGGGTTGACAGAGAGATAGAGAAGATCCAAAGAAGAGCTGCGCGTTTCGTCACAGGGTTATTTGGTAAGCGTGAAAGCGTTACGGAGATGTTTAGCAAACTCAAGTGGCAGACTCTGCAAGAGAGGCGCTCTGCATCGTGGTGTAGCTTGCTGTCCAGGTTTCGAGAGAGTGCGTTTCTTGATGAGGTATGGAATATATTGCTTCCCCCTACTTATACCTCCCGAGGAGATCACGAATGTAAAATTAGAGAGATTCGAGAGCGCACGGAGGCTTTCCGGCAGTCGTTCTTCCTGCGAAGCATACGCGACTGGAACAGGAAAGGGAGGTAATGACAGTGGCACGTAAAGTGCCCTCCGCCACACACCGTTGGGTGGCTTACGGAGTATAAATGTAGATGTAGATGTAGAACCATCACCAAATTGGTTTTCGTGAACTCAAAACATTAACCTTCGATTTCTAAATGGTTTCGTATGTATGTCACTATCATATGCAACTTCCTGGCTAATCTATGTACACATTAACTAAGATAATTGATGTAAACACTTATGTGGAACACTTGCCGCACTAATGAAAATTGTTAAATTTCCTTAGAGATAATTTAGACTGAGGCAAACGACTGTACGTCATTATGACTCAGAAATCGACTACTTCGGGAGCAACGATGAGCCGACTGCAATCAGAAACGTGAGACAGAATAAACCCCACGTTGGCGAACCGGTTCTGTTTATTTATACCCAGTTAATGTGCCCGATCGTGCGGGTTTCCAGTCTAGTGCTGAACACCTGACCGCAGGAAAGGCAAAGGGCAAAAAGGAACTGATACGCGTTAAGGCGCTCCACCCAGTCACGTGCAAGCACAAATACTTGTTTGAGAAGGGAAGCACGATTATGAATGTGGATTCAGTTACCTAATTTCACAAAATTATTCCGTTTTAAGTAATCATCGAGTATGCTATTACGCACAGCTTAATACTTTATTTTTTTTCAGACCGATGCGCTATGTTATTTTACTGACAAACAAGCACTAAACGGTAATGATGATGTCATCAATTTCAGTAATGCTTCAAGTTTGCTGTGATTTGATCGTTACCACACTGATTTACTCAGATATGCAGACATTATAACAAATTTATAAAAAACTGGATAAAAAAGTATGCTCTACGTAACTCCCGCGGGTATATCACAACACGGTTGCACCATATACATTCAAGCGTCAGAGAAACTGGTATAGGTATGCCTTTTCAAATACAGTGTCAAGCTGATTTTTCGAGTTATTCTGGCTTGTCAACTTAAAATTTACACCCTGTATACTCTGAAGAGCCAAATAAAAAGGTATAGGCATGCGTATTCAGAGATATATAAACAGGCAGAAGTCGGCCCTGCGGTCGGCAACGCCTATGTAAAACGTGTCTGTTAGATCAGTCACTGCTGCTACAACGGCAGGTTATCAAGATTTAAGTGGGTCGGAAATGGTGTTATAGTCGGCGCATGAGCGCTGGGACATAGCATCTCCGAGGTAGCGATGAAGTGAGGATTTTCTCGTATGACTAATCCACGAGTGTACTGTGGATACCCGAAGTCCAGTAAAACATCAGATCTCCGATATCGCTGCGGCCGGAACAGATCCTGCAAGAGCGGGTCCAACAACACTGAAGAGAATCGATCAACTTGACGGAATTGGAATCGTTCCACAAATTGCTGCAGATTTCAATGCTGGGCCATCAACAAGTGTCAACTTGCGAACCATTCAACGAAACATCATTGATAAGGGCTTTCGGACCCGAAGGCCCACTCGTCTACCCTTGATGACTGCATGATACAAAGCTTTACGCCCCGCATGGACCTATCAACACCGACATTGGACTATTGACGATTGGAAACGTTGTCTGGGTGAACCAGTCTCGTTTCATATTGTATCGAGCGGATGGACGTGTATGGGTATGGAGACAATCTCATGAATCCATGGACCCTGCGTGTCAGCAGGGGACTGTTCAACCTTGTGGAGGTCCTGTAATGGTGTGGGACGCGTGCAGTTGGAGTGACTGGGATCCCAGATACGTCTAGATACGACTCTGATAGGTGACACGTACGTAAGCATCCTGTCTGATCACCTGCATCTATTCTTCATGTCCATTGTGCATTCCGACGGACTTGGGCAATTCCAGCAAGACAGTACGCCACCCCACACATCAAAAATTTCTACAGAGTGGCTCCAGGAATACTCTTTTAAGTTCTAACAGTTCTGCTAGCCACCAAACTCCCCATAAATGAACATTATTGAGCATATCTGGAATGCCTTGCAACGTACTGTTCAGAATAGATCTTCACTCCGTCGTACTCTTACGAATTTAAGACCAGCGCTGCAGGATTCATGGTGTCAGTTTCCTCCAGCTCTACTGCAGACATAAGACGAGTCCGTGCCTAGTCGTGTAGCGGCGCTTATAAGTATTTACGAGGACTCTGTACGGGCTGAGAGCCCAGACACGTGCCGACAAAATAATAGGACTACGACAATAGCCATGGTCTTCTGATAGCCGCTGACGACTGTCACAGCCTGCTAACGTTTGGGCATGCTAAACGAAGCAGCCAAATAAAAGATAGGTTACGTCCAAGTACCAGTTATATTATCGAATGCAAACACTTACTTTGATTTGTCGTTATAAATTTACAAGAAAACATTCTTTGTATGTGCATATAAAAGAAAACTGAGCATCTATTAGTTGACGACCAGTTTGGCTTAAAGTAAAGATACTAGAAACACAGCTTTGACGTTGCGGTTGACAATGGAAGGAACGTGAAGAACAATCTAGACACTTACAGTTGATTTGTTGACTTGAAAAAACATTCGTCAGTGTAAAGTTCTTCCAGATTTCTGAGAAAAAGAACCAAGAGGGAACAACAAGAGTGGAAGACAAAGAGCGAAGTGCTTGGATTAAAAGGGGTGTAATTCAGGGATGTAGAGTCTCGTCCCTACTGTTCAGTCTACACATCGACGAAGCAATAACGGAAATAAAAGGAGAGTTCAAGAGTGAGATTAAAATTCAAGGTGAAAGGATATCAGTATAACGTTTGCTGATGATATTGCTATCTTCACTGAAAGTGGACAAAAATTACAGGAATTGTTGAATGGAATGAACACTCCAGTGAGTACAGAATACGGATTGAGAATAAATCGAAGAGAGATGGAAGTTACGAGAAGCACCAGGAATGAGAACACTGAAAAAGTTATCATTGTTACTGGTGATCACGAAGCAGATCAAGTTCAGGAATTCTACTTCCTGGGCAGCAAACAACCTATGACGGAAGGAGCAAGGAGGACATAAAAAGCAGCCTAGAAGTGGCAAAAAATGCATTCCTGGGCACGAGAAATCTACTAGTACCAAAACAAGGCTTAAATTGAGGAAGAATTGTTTAAGAATGTACGTTTGGAGCACACAATTGTACGGTAGTGGAACATGGACTCTGGGAAAACCAGAGCAGAAGAAACTCAAAGCATTGGAGATGTTGTGCTACAGAAGAATGTTGAAAATTAGGTGGAGTGGTAAGGGAAGTATTGAAGAGCTTCTCTGCAGAATAGGCGAGGGAAAGGACGTGTGGAAAACACTGGCAAGAAAAAGGGAAAGGATGATACCACACGCGTTACGGCTTGTCCCTCGGGCATGGATGTGTATGTTGTTCTTGGAATAAGTTAGCTTAAGTAGTGCGTAAGTCTAGGGACCGATGACCTCCTCAGCAGTTTGGTCCCTTAGGGATTCACACACACACACACACACACACACACACACACACACAAACTCGCTTGTCTGTCTCAGTCGCGTGTAACTCTGACGTTCTTTGCACCTCACCACAACTGTTGTGGTTAATTATTCCTATACAACATTCCACATCGAAATGGAATCAGGTATAGGATCTGCACTAGCTCTTCAGCGTGTACTAATACAAATAAGACCTATTATCTTTACTGTTAGGCTAGTTTCCGTAAGAGTCAACCTGCTATTGTGCAGAAATTGGAATAGCAAGGGCGGCACAATGACCCTGGGATTTTCTCTTTCTCGGCCGCGATGTCTTCCAGAGATATGGTTGTCTGGGTTGCTACACAAGCCGGCCGTTGTGGCCGAGCGGTTCTAGGCGCTTTTGTCTGGAACCGCGCGAGCGCTACAGTCGCAGGTTCGAATCCTGCTTCGGGCGTGGATGCGTGTGATGTCCTTAGGTTAGTTACGTTTAAGTAGTTCTAAGTTCTAGGGGACTGATGACCTCAGATGTTAAGTTCCATAGTGCTCAGAGCCATTTGAACCATTTTTTTTATGCTACATACGCTGAGTTTGTCGTTTGTATTTATTACTTTGGAACGCTACCCGTAAGTGTTGCAGCTATGCCTTTGCACTGTACTGTTTGAGCCGTATATGCCCTATTGACCAGACAGCTGAGTCCAGTGTCTATTTGTGACGGATGTGACAGTTCCACTAGTGCAGGCAATCACTGTGTTAGTTGAATGTTCCAAGACTGACTTTCTCGTACAACGACTAAATATACAGCTAATTCATTAAGTTTGCATTTTTGTACAAATGTGGCTGCATGTTATCTATTTAGACATGAGTCCACGTAACAGAAAAGAATATTTGGTTTTGTAACAGAGACGTGTAATATTTTTCAGTAAATAACGTACAAGATTCTAAATATAAGTTCTTCTGGAAATTAGAAAGAGTTTCTCAGAAGAAAGGGTTCCTAGCGTACTTCAAAATTTAGCTATTATTATTTATTTGTTTCTCTCTAGGATTTGCAACGACAAAAAATTGAAAAGGGAATGAAATAAGTTATTTAAAAAGTTCAAACTTGTGATTTCTTTCGTTTATGTTGTTTATAAAGATTTTTCACGGAGACTGTAGACAAGGGTTGCGTCTACTTTTCTCTTAACTTATACATAAAAAACAGCCGTCACTTTTTTGTTGAAATCAATTGGTATCTTTTATTATGATGTATAGATTCTAAGTGCCCATGAAGTCGTTTCCTTGCACGTGGCTACACCAGAGACTTAGCGTCCACGTATCGGCAGAAACTCGAGGCCTTGATACGTATTAACGGACTTAACAATTTTGTCTCAAAATGTTTCGTGGATAAACTCGCCATAACAGTGTGTTCAGAATATCTTCCGATTAATAGGATACAGTATGCTATGACTGTCTGTTTGAACAGCTCTGTGAGCAGTTGTCGAATAAAGGATTTGTTCGTTTTCAGGTGCCGCAGCAGTACTTAATTTTAAAGAAATCTTTGGCGGACAGATCATTTTGGCTACTCATAGCCCTGCTAAGAAATGTTCAGTACCAATTCAGCATGATTAGGTTACCTGGCGCAGCGTTTCCGAATAAAGAAAAATAGAAAATAAGATATTTTATTATTATTATTGGTTACATGGATATGAATTAATTAACTAAAATGGAATATTAATGGATTTCGACTCTGCTAGTAAATACGGCTTTTAAGAAAGCATTGAATAATTGGTATGTAGTGGTTGAGAACACTACATGAATGTTTCTTACTTTGGTGGATGCAATACCATTGAAATGATAAAACATGCCACAGAAAAATTTTATTCCCTTTTCTAATTAACCTGAACTCTGCCTTCCAGAACGTCATTACATCACACCGGCGAGTGCGTTGGCAGACGACATTGTTTGCAAGCCTATGATCGATCTGAATATTGCACTGTTCACGTAATAACATTTCCCGGATCTTGAGACAAAAAGATAGGTAAAAATGATCCCAGCGACATATGAATTATAAGCTGATGGATTAAACGGCGAATGAACAATAATTGTTCAGCCGTGACCGCCAAACAATGCGCTAGCAACTTCTCTTCGATGCAGCCTGAAACTGGACTAAAGAAATGTATAATCACATGTAACATGAATAGCAAGGAAAGGGACCTTCAAATGAAACACGGCTACTTTCAGAAGCTGCGACATCGTCGCGAAAAAACAGTAACACGTATATGTAATAAGCTTCCTTTAATGTACGTCTATGGTCACAAACTTTTTTGTTAACAGATTACCGGTTTCAGTCTTTAATGACCATCATCATATCTGTTTCATAAATACAAAGTCCTAATGTACTGCAGCCATAGTGGCATCGTCAAAAGTTAAATGCGGAATCAGCACCAGCATCGTCAAATACATATAAATAACATCACATGCACGAGTCATGTTGTTAGTAGTACTACTGTTTAAAACAAGCTAAACCGGTAATCTGTTAACAAAAAGTTTGTGACCATAGACGTAAATTACAGGAAACTTATTACACGGCTACTTAACATCAAATTGACATAATTACTCAACAGAAGCGTACAAGTTAGACACGAGAGAGGGAGAGAGGGAGAGAGGAGAGAGAGAGAGAGAACAAGTCAAGTTCCGCTTTTTTATATCGTTAGAGAAACGGATGTACATACTACATTTTGTTTCACCGAGTTTTCTGTACACATTGTAACTCATAGGTACTTCTTCACAAAACAATTCATGAATAATTAAAAATACATCATCTCATCAGTACATCGTTTCTTCCAAGTAATACACAAAATTTATTTATATATGTATAATTATTTGTAATATTTTCAGGCATTAATTAAAACTAGGGCTACGTTTTTATACGTTTATAAAGTAACATTCCACTAGAGTATACAAAATCTGCAGCCTTAACCATAATGACTTCTGCACATCTGTTCAAAACGTTCCGAGACTTATTTCATTGCTATCATATAAGCGACGACAGTACAGTAACTATGGTAGCAGCTTGAACTAACAACTGCAAACAACAGCTGTGCATTGGACCAGTCAGTTGTGAGCGGGCAGTGTTATGCAGTGGACGTGTGGCCATAGCTTGTTAATGTTGTTGTATCACAAATCGCAATGGAGGAACCTCTTTCATCACTTGTTCAAAGCAATCTCCAGACTGTTTTGAAAAAGAGAAAAGTATGTGCAAAATTTGTCCACCCGACCTTGTCTCCCTGACCAAAACAACAATTTTCAAATGAATCTCTTTCGAATTTCACCAATTGGCTTCGGTTCTCCGAGGAATCATTTCTCAAGAGATACAACTTTGGATTTTTGAGATAGGCTCCTCTAACTTAGGGAGCGACAGCTCGCCGAAAACGACACAGGTATCACGAACGCCTGGTCGAAAGTTGATATACCATATGAAAAATTTTAACTTGCATCAGGTTCTTGTTACGAGACGTGTGTGCTGAAGATGAAGCATTGTGTAGGAAATCCGTCATTAGCGAAGAGTGAAACAGATTTTTCAGATGCAATTATTTAATGAAGTGGCTGCGACGTAGGTCCATATGTTTTCCCCATCTTTGATCCACCTTTCAGAGGCCGTCACCAAGGTTACTTGCAAGTGTTTGTGACACTGTGCCACCAGTCTCAACTGAAATTAGTGTTTGTGTCTTGGTGAATGACAGTTACACGACTTGAGTTTAAAAATGGCAGCCAAGCTTGTTACATCTTTATGACGAGCGGATGCTTCTATTGTGAATATTATGGTGTGCAGAACCGGCAATGCCTTTCGACTACGATCCATGGTTCAGTGCTCCGAAGATTATGAGCATCTGTTCGAGGACGTGAACCACGTGAGGATCTGATTCATGAGATTTGTGATAAAAGTACAATAAGAAAAAAATTAAGTTTATTAATTAAATGTGACATCGATATATTTAGTCGTTTAGTTGATTTCACAGACTGAAAAACTAAATCCATCATCGTATGCAGTTAACAGAGATAATTTTGGCCAATTAAAAAGCAGTTGTGTTTAATTTCGGGGTTACGATGACGTTTTAACGGATGCCGACGAAGAAAATGAGTTTAATAGACAGTACGCACTTTGATTCTTGAGGCAGATTTTCAGGACGTCCTACGTGATGAGATACCGTTTAAAAATATGAATTGTATGATTTAAAAAGTAAGCAAAAGTTAAGAAGTGCTCTACCGTACATAGTAAGTCTGGGAGAAAGATAGTGAGTAACAGACTGAAATCTCATCCGTTAGCAATGCGGATCTCAGCCATGCCCAACAATCCATAGTTAGACTTTCTGCGGATTCTCTAGAATATCGCTTAAGGCCTTTTAATAAGGTTACGGCCTATTTCCTTGCCAATCCGATCTCGTGCTCACTTTTGGATGACCGCGTCGTCGACGGTTCCTCAAATCCTGATTTTTTTTTGCCATATCAACTATATATCTTTCATTCGTCGTCTGTGAGAAAATGAATGAATACTCATATCAATATGAACGTAACTACTTCAATGTGCTGTTTCTAAGAGCTGAGCTTTATCTTGAATCTTTGGAATCTGGTCTCTGAGAGTAGTCTGTAAAGATAGCATTCTGAACGTAAAGTAATAGTCGTCTATGAAACGTGTTTATAAATTCCAAAGTGACGTAGTAAAATTATCACCCTTATCGTAGACACTGTGATAGAAGTGTGAAATTTTTCGATTGCTATTGCCATTAGTACTGGAATTTACGTAAATTTGTAATTATTAATATGAAATTTTTTCTTCAGTTATTAATATGAATGTATTGCTGTGTATTCATACGTACTCTTTGTTACAAAAAAGAGGAAATTTGAAATAACAAAAGAGCCAAAGTAAAAGGTGAATTGAATTTATCCCGTTAAAAACGGTAAAACATTTAGACGTTCTGTCGTATAAAATAGCCACGGATCACTGAGATTCATCTAGTTGCAGTTCCGTTAATAAGTTGGGCAGAAAGGAGTATTGTCCTGTAAAGGTGCTTGAGTTTGGAGAGCACCCTTCTACCATTCCGATAGTTTCGATAGAGGGACAATGATTTGTGGCCATGACGTCATCGTATTTGTTCTTGCCAAATCAACTATATATGTTTCGTTCGTCGTCTGTGAGAAAGGAGCGAATACTCATATCAATACGAACGTAGCTACTTCTATGCCCTGTTTCTTAAGCGCTGAGCTTTATGTTGAATCTTTACAAGTTACTCAAGTAAATAAATCCTCAAGATGCCTGCAGGAGTTTTTGCGCCAGAAAAAGGAGATAAGCATTTGTTAGAACGTAGTCTTCCCTCCGTGGATTGTCATTTAAGTTCACAAAAATTCTCCGTACTACTTGCTAGTTTATTCCAGCAATATGCCTCTGAATTCCTTCGATGTTTTCCTTTAATCCGGCCAAATGAGGAATGAAACCACTACAACAGTACTCAAGAATGGGTCGTACAAGCTTTATGGCGCGGTCTCTTTTACAGATGAGAAACACTTTCCTAAAATTATCCCAGTAAACCGAAGTCGACCATTCGCCCTCCCTTATGCAGTCCTTACGTGCTCCATACATCTTTCCAACGCTACGCCTGGACGTGAGTGTGTCAAGTAGCACTCTGCTAATTCCGTATCCGACTATTAAGAAATTGCTTTTCCTACTCATACCTTTATTTACTAACAGTTCTGTTAACTTAGAACACGTTGCCATTCATAAAACGAAATATAAATTTTGTCTAAGTTATCCTGCGTCCTCCTACAGTCACTCAAAAAGTATATCTTACCATGTATGACAGCGTCATCAATAAACGTCTTAGGTTGCTTTTGTGGTGTCACCGCCAGACACCACACTTGCTAGGTGGTAGCTTAAATCGGCCGCGGTCCATTTAGTACATGTCGGACCCGCGTGTCGCCACTGTGTAATCGCAGACCTAGCGCCACCACCAAGGCAGGTCTCGTGATACGAGAGAGCACTCGCCCCAGTTGTACGAGAACCTAGCTACCGCCCCAGTTGTACGAGAACCTAACTACCGACCAGATGTACGAAGCCTTTCTCTCTCATTAGCCGAGAGACAGAATAGCCATCAGCTAAGTTAATGGCTACGAACAAGCAAGGCGCCATTAGCCATACAGTGATTGAACTTAAAGTCTACTGTGTATCGTCAAGATCGATGTACTACCATGATATTAAAGATAAGTATTAATCCTGCTCCTTACTTTTCTTCCTAACATTAATTACGTATCCTGTTCCAGTACTTCACGCCCGTCTGCGTTAGTCTAGCGTGCATTTTCAGCCATCTCCACTTCACGGTGTCGGCCCAGATACCCGACACAACAGCTTTAAATAGGAATTCAGCTTGGGATTAAAAAAGGAGCAGAGAATTAAGGTGAAGTGTTTGGCTTTCACAGAAGATCTTTCATTCTAACGAACAATAGAGAGGAAGCCAAACTCGCATTGGAAAAACTACACGAAATCTCACAGAAAACTGAGCTGCAAATCTCCTAAGAGAAATCACAGTATATGGAAAACAAACCTGTAGATAATCTCTCCATTACTACTCAATACGGGAAAGTGGCCCAAGTTGCCCACTTCAGATATCTGGGAGAGATAATCCAACCATCAGGACTGAACTCAATAGCCAATAAAGATAGAATCTCCAGATTACAAAAAGCATATAAGTTCACTTGGAATCACTGTAATAATAAATATATTTCTGTCAATTGCGAAACTAAGGCATTACAACACAGTAGTCCTATAACAAGCACTTTATGCTGCAGAAACTACAGTGATTCATGGTCGTATGAAGATGAGAGAGATTGAAAAGCAGGAAAGAAAAATTCTGAGGAAAATATGTGGACCAGTGTTGTCTTGTGTGATTCCCAGTTCTTTAATGTCTTCTTTTGCTTCAGTGATCCACTTTGTCTTATTTTTACTCTTGTTTACTCTTTTAAAAACTTGTCTTGTCAGCCTGCTTTTATTCATCCTGCTGATATGTCCATAAAATTTCATCCTTCTCTTTCTTTTGGTGTCTGTTATTGTTTCGGTGTCTTTGTAAATCTCTCTAGTTAGCCTCCTGTTGATTTGTCCATAAAATTTCATCCTTCTCGTTCTTTTGGTGTCTACTATTGTTTCTATGTCTTTGTAAATCTCTCTAGTTGGCCCCTTCATCCAAATCGGGAAGGAATTGGGATGAAGAGGCCAACTAGAGGACATATCAGCAGGATGAAGAGGTCAACTAGAGAGATTTACAAAGACATAGAAACAATATCAGACACAAAAAGAAAGAGAAGGATGAAATTTTATGGACATATCAGCAGAATGAATAAAAGCAGGCTGACAAGACAAATCTTTGAGACAGTAAACAAGAGAAAGCAAGAGACAGTGGATCACTGAAGCAGAATAAGACATTAAAGAGCTGGGGATCACACAAGAGAACATAAACAATAGAGAACAGTTTAGAAACATCATACAGAAACACGCACTTAAGCAAGAACATACGGAGAACAGAACGGGAAAAAATGGTCGGAAGAACGCAAGAGAGAACACAGTGAACGTATGAAGAGAATTCGGGAAGAACGAACAAAGAAGAAGAAATCATGTCTGCTCAAGTTCAATCGCTCTCTCAAAAGGGAATAATCTGAGATAATCATAAAAAGGAGCGGTCCTGTCACACATCCCTGGACGTTCTTGATGATATCCTTATCACCGATGAACATGCGCGTCGAGGAAAACGTTCTGGGTTCTATTACATAGTAAGTCTTCGAGCACTCACATTCTGGGAACCTGTCCCGTATGCTCGCATGTTCGTTAACAGTCTGCAGCGGGGCACCACCCCGTGTCAAAGGCATTCCAGAAATCTAGTAATATAATCTAGGAGTATACACGGTGCATGGAGGCTTAATGAAAATGCAATAATTTTAGTAGCTGTGTGTCCGGTTACGAAGTCTCGTAACCGGTTGGCCCTGAGTAGTATTAGTACGCAATCTGACTGCATAAAATAACAATAAAGAATGACAAGAAATTTCGGTTAACACAATTGATTAATTAAGTCCCCTGCAACTATAAAAGCTACGAAACAACAAAGCACAAGTATAACTGTTCTGCGTGTGGTAGTGTGATTCAACGTACATGTATCTGGCACGGTTCTTCCTCAATACGACAAGATATTTTAAACACCATTTACAATGAACTAATTGAAAAACCAGAAATACTATAATTGCACATAGAAACCAGAATTACAAGTCTAACACATGAACACGAGCCAGATGCTTTGTTGACTGAACCTGTGACCAAAAGGCATTGTCATTAAAGAAATGTGAAATAAATTTCTTTTTACTTCAATAGCATCTACTCTCTCGCCCAACAGAACAACAACTGCACTCGACATCCTCTGAACTAGTACTGCTCTCGACATCCTCTCAACAAGTACTGCCCTCGGCAACCTCTGAACTAGTACTGCACCAGTGGAGGCGGCGGAATAATGATCTTTGGCGCAATCTCTGGCGCTGTGACTCAGTGTAGCCATCTTTCAACGGTCCAGTCACGTTAATGTGACAATCGCCTATGTTCGACGTCAACCTGCAAGAACTACTTACAGACGGCAGGAGGTAACACTAACAGTGGAGGGTACATAAAGCGTGTCGGGGGAACACCGGAAACAGTGGAGCCGTTGATGCGGAAACAGAGAAATTTATCTAACATCCGAAAGGCCACGATAATTGGCTTTCAGGTCGAGGGTGGGGGAATTTCCGAAACGGCTAAGTTCGCGTGCCGCAGTGGTTAAAGCTTACAGTGTATGGCAAAATGGTGCTATCCGAACCCGGCACCGAGGCAAAGGTGTGCACCACGAGGCATAGATGAGAAGATTGAACGACGCCTGCTTAGATTTGTACGGGCGGACAGATGTGTAACTGTTGAGCAACTGACCGCACAGATGAACCAAGGACTACCAACAGTGCCCCCTCTACGACTCTTCAGCGAACGTTGCTGTGTATGGGCCTCCAAAGCAGGCGACACAACCCTGTTCCCATGCTGACTGTTGTTCATCGGCGATGAAGGCTGGCTGGAATTTGCACGCCAGTACCGCAAAAGACGTCCATTGGGTGGTTACATGTGGCCTTCCCAAATGAATCACACTTTTTCCTGAAACATCTTAAATCAAAGGGTTCAGGCCGCAGGAGTGAGCGTTATGGTCTGGGGAATGGTTTCCTGGCACTCCCAGGGTGTTCCCGACGTTCTGGAAGACACAGTGAATCAACGGGCGCAGACCCGAATCCTCCCGAAACCAGGGAGGTAAGCAGGTAACAGGACCGAATCCTCCCAAACTGACACAATGCGACAGAGCATTGTGTGCGCTAATGACTACAGCTGCCTGCGGCCACTTCGCTGTTCGCGGCAGATCGTTGTAGAGTGAACATGTCCGCAGACGAGCTTACAGTTTCAGTAAGTAGGAAGGGAAGGAAAGGAAAATGTTGGTTTTGAAAGGTAACACCTTCGGTTTTCAAAAACTGCTGAAATGTGGTCTAGCGCGATGGACGTGCAACATTAATGGCAAGTGTCAAGGAGAGCACAATCATGAAGATGAATGACTGTAGTTTTCAATCTGTCTCATGCACAGACAATGCATTTCATGTCCAGTGAATGATTTCGTCAATTCTTATGTTTGGTACCCACCTCAGTCACGAAGTTCCTCCTGAAGAATCTCAATGAGGGCAAACATTTTCTTCGTAGGAAATGAATTCACCATCCTGTAAAGAGTTGCAAAAGTGGTTGAGGAATAGCGTCTACAAACCAGCGGGCAGTTAACGACCTCCAAATTGCTGTCAGAGGTGTACGATGTCCATGCAAAATCCCAGCCCAAACAAATGAATTGATCTATCGAATAGAGTGATACTTTCCACCGCCCCGATGTGTCATAATACCGTTTGTCGTCGTATAGATAGTCTACATGACAGCGGTGCTTCGTTTGCAGAAACGACTCTACGCCATTCTTCAGCCTCCAAGTAAGCAATTAAGATGACATGTGCTCCCCATATGACGACGATTTCTAGAGACACTCTGCAACAGAAAGCACATATGTACGAATCCAGAATGCCCTCTAGAGGTCACGTAATAAACGACGAGCAACTTAAACTGATCTTATCTCCACTTTCACGCTAATGTACCCAACCTGACGTACCGTTCTCACACTCAATCGACCTTCCTGATAACAAAATTCAGAGGCAAGAAATCATATGTGACCTAAAGAGAAAAGGCATAGAAGGTATTTTTGAGAGATCGTCAAAATTAATTTACCATAAGTTAAAATGCGAAGATACGCAAGATATAACTACGAGAAATGTCAACAATTTTCGTAAATCTATTTACAAAGCTAGGCGCAAAATTCTACCAAAACTGCCCACGAATGCTGCAGATGTTCATGATGTTATCAACACGCTGAATGTGGAAACCACAGACGTGACAAAGTGTTTATTAGAAAATAACACCGAGAAAAAAGTGATCATATTTTGTGACTCTGCAAACATTAACGCAGTGTGGATCTATATATGTTGACGATACGTTCAAGTGCTGTCCAAAGTTTTTTTTGTCAGCTGTTTACAATACTTGGGTTAGTTAATGGCCATACCCTTCCATTGGTCTTCTCTTTATTGAACGACAAGAAAACTTCGTCGTATCAGCATGTATCTCAAAGCATTGTTGATAAATATAGTGATATACGTTTGAAGTTTTTGCCGTCAACAATGTTTTCTGACTAAGAAGAGAGGACAATGAAAGCTGGTAATGTAACCATAATTCATAAAATGAATACTGAGATAGAATATGTGTTGCGAAATGAAGATTTGCTGTTTTAATAAATTAATTATAAAGAAATCAAGGCTATAAATGATTCCAGTTTCTAAAAATAAATATCTAAATAAGATAAAAGATTAAACTTTTAAACATACAATACAAGCCAAAAATTTTCACATCTTCTACTGTAACTTCATATGCTTTTCTTTCAAAATGGCTCTGAACACTATGGGATGGTTCAAAATGGTTCAAATGGCTCTGAGCACTATGAGATTTAACATCTGAGGTCATCAGTCCCCTAGAACTTAGAACTACTTAAACCTAACTAACCTAAAGACATCACACACGTCCATGGCCGAAGTAGGATTCGAACCTGCGACCGTAGCGGTCGCGCGGTTCCAGACTGAAGCGCCTAGAACCGCTCGGCCACCTACGTCCGGCAACACTATGGGACTTAACTGCTGAGGTCATCAGTCTCCTAGAACTTAGAACTACTTAAACCTAACTAACGTAAGGACATCAGACACATCCATGACCGAGGCAGGATTCGAACCTGCGACAGTAGCGGTCACGCGGTTACAGACTGTAGCGCCTAGAACCGCTCAGCCACTCCGGCTGGCTTGATTTCCTTTGCCTGCTCGGAGTAATCGTAACGTTTAGAATTGGTACCTGCTTCAAACGGGAATATTCGTTCCCATCGTTTTTCAGATCCTTGTGGGCTTGGGAGAATTCGGTACCATTTTTGTGACCGCGGGAGGATTCGGGGCTGCACCCGCATCAAAAAACTTATACATCTATCCGTGCGGACTATGTCCACCCCTGCGTGCAATTTATTTAGTGTCACGCAGCTCACAGGGTATGTGCGTGGGTCAAAGAGCACCTGACAGATATTCCGTACTCCTATAGCCACAAAACCACCGGGATTTAAACTCAGTCGAAAATCTGTGGGACCACCTCGATCTTACTGGTCGCTCCATGGACCCTCAACCGAAAAATGTAGTTCAGCTGAGACGATACTGGAGCCGGAATGGCTCTACATCCCTGTTGGTACCTTGTCTCTCTTCCGGCACGTCTCACAGAGGTCGACGCTGCAAAGCATGATTATTCGGGCTTTTGACGCGGTAATGTGACTGGGCGGCGTAAAAGCTGCCCGTTTCACTTCATCCCTGGTTTGCAAGATATCATGTGACCACGAGCGAAGCTTTCTAAATCCGTGCTGATTTGTGGACAGAAACTTTTTCGTCTCTAGGAAATTTAGTGTATTAGAACCAAGAATATACTAAAGAATTCTGCAGCAAAAAGATGTTAATAATAATGGTGTGTAATTTTGCGCTTCCTCTCTTTTACCCTTGTTATACACAGGGGTGACCTGCTCATTTTTCCAGTTGCTTAGGACTTGTGCGATGGCTGCAGACAAGATATTTAGCAGTCAGATTTCTGTTCGGTATGAACTAAGCTTCTTGGAAAATTAGCGTCCCGAATGTATTAATTTCCGCATAAACGAATCATGTCGTATAGAGTGGAGTAGTGAAGATAGTTTTTGATGGCATCATAGGCATTCAGAAATTTACAAGTTCACAAATTCCGTTTTGTCCCCACTGATTTAACATGGAAACGGATCGCACACTTAACAAAGCGGCTACCTTATCGGAGTACTGGTTGCACTAAAGCACGTACGGTGTGGCTACTTGCTCTTGTTATGTGCGGCTGGCTTACATGGACTGTGCTGTAGCAGGCCTCCCGATAATCACCGCTAATAGTGCTGAGCCAACAACGTGACCGCGGTGTGTTGAAAACCTGCTAGCCTCTGCACCTTTGACATCGCAACCTTGTGCTTCTAATTAGGTTCGCGAGCGCGTGGTTACACGAGTAAGCGCACTGAGGGAATGCTCCTGGACACAGCTTCAGCACCGCCGCGCAGCTGAGCAGGTGTGGTCAGTGAGTAGAACAATCAGGACAGAAGCAACTCAGAAACCGTCGCGAATGTCTCATCAAATGTAATCGTGATTGCTGTCACAGTACGTTCATCAATGCAAATGACGTACTTTCTAAATTATTTTTTCTGCCGTCTGTTTATTAATAAACATCATCCTCGCCGACATCAAAACAAGAAAATGGTTCAAATGGCTCTGAGCACTATGGGACTTAACATCTGTGGTCATCAGTCCCCTAGAACTACTTAAACCTAACTAATCTATGGACACCACACACATCCATGCCCGAGGCAGGATTCGAACCTGCGACCGTAGCGGTCAAGCGGTTCCAGACGGAAGCGCCTAGAACCGCACGGCCACTCCGGCCGGCTCAAAACAAGAAGAAACATTTAATAACCGCCACGGGATACAGGTGTACTTACAATATTCCATGCATTATGACTTTCAGCTGTACGCATCAATCTTGATTCGTCATCTTCTGTTTACTGCGCCTACTTACAGAGATCAGTTTAAGTCAATCCATCTGCTTTTGGGCCTCACTGGTTCTTCGTCTAGTTGAATTATGTCTGTATAATGTTTAGGAAATCTGTCATCCTCCATCGTACTGATGTGTTCTTTCCGTTATATTCTGTGTTCTTCAGTTTTATTCATTTATAGACATTAATCGTAATTCGGGCTCTTATTTCGAAATTCTAGTGTATCCTTTTACATCTCTGACGTGGGAAACTCCCCCTCTCACCCACCTTACATTTAGTGGTAAAACTGAACAGAAATAAAGCATGAAAACAGGAATATGGTGTACTGAACTATGAAAATAGAAACAAAATAGAAACATGAATGGTCCAAGCACAAGATGTGCAACATTGACCTTTGTAAGATAGGCACGCTGTTGTGGTTATATGGGTAAGATGTAGGACTGTCAAGTGGAATATTCCTGTTTAAATCTCTCTCCTGCTCCATTTTTTTTATTACAAAATTAGGAAGTATCCATCCGGTTATCCACGTGTCTGTTCGCTATATTAAAATTAGTGTCTGTGTCATGGTTTAACGTCCGTCTGCAGCACCGAAATGTAAGGAAGGGACCCCTAGACGTACGTACCTCCTATTTCTTCTATACAAGTACCACATTTTATGACTCTTACGTCCGGTTTTGGAAGTCTTCTCTCAAGAATTCCTTTGTTGTATCATTGTTCACAACCGTTTATTTGTTGTTTTCATTTCTGTGAGAGGTCTATGCAGCATTTCACGGCTCTCACTTTTTGTCACATGTACTTGCGACGGTAATATAGTTTTATCGCATGACTCATGTTCTATTACCCTTGTATAGTATGAAAATTCCCAAAACTACAGAAGGAGAACAGACAAATCACTGACCGGGCGGAAAGTTTATGATTTTGTGAAAAAAAAATGTACGAGGGAGTTTGGAACACCGGCTTCCCGTTTTGCACTCTAATACCGTGAACATACAACCTCGACGATGTGGCTATTCATCTTCGCTCAACGTTGCACATGTTGATTTGGGCCGTCCACTGTTTCTATTTGCTTCTTTTTTCATAGTTCAGTACACCTTCTTCCAGTTTTCATGCTCGATCTGTGTTCAGTTGTTGTCGGCCTGTCCAATGGGTCACTTTAGCACTAAATCTGAGGGTGGTGCGATAGGGACTTTCCCTTGTGAGGAACCTCACTTACGCACTTTGCGCTCTTAGTGCATCCTTCTTTTTTTTTATCCCAGTTCCACCCATTTTTCACAAACAGGAGAGAGGTTTTTTGTAAAGTTTTATAAGCGTCTCTTTCCTTACATTCTTCTGTGAGTTTCGTGTAATAGTACCAAATATTAAAATTCTCTATCTTTCGTCTTCATGTGGTGTACTGCAGCCTTAGTAGTTAAAGATTTTTACTCCTCTACTTTTCATCTAAATATTACAATCTTGGACATACTTTCGTTTTTTAATGAATTATTGGTTACTAGGTTGTGCAATGGTAACGTGAATATTGCTTACATAGCTACGTTACTCGTGGTTGCTACAACATTTCGGGTACAAGATGGTTGTGTAAGGTCTCCCTGTAAGTACACGATTACCTGATGTGCAGTGAAACAACGCAGGAAAGATTAGTATCCCCGCACCTAAGATCACAGTGTGTTCTGTAACGTCACCACTATTTCTGGGCATGTCAGAGTAAACGCCGCTCTCGCAGCTGATGCGAGAGACAAAGGGAAGCGGGTGAGTTCGCAGCCGGCCAGACGCCGTCATTTGCGGCCTGGTTCAGCAACAGTAGTCAAAAAGTTTCAAATGAGAGGAAGTGTTTGATGCAGGTATTTATTTTTAAACTGATGCGTTCCGCACTGGTGGCGCATCTTCAGAATTTCTTAGAAAGCGTAAACCGCACTAGTCAAAAGGTAAACATTTTGACTAGTGCCATTTACGCAAAGAAATTCTGAAGATGCGCTGCTAGCGCGAAACTCGTCAGGTTTAAAATAAATACCGGCAACAGAGACTGCCTTTCATTTCAAAATCAATTACAATGGCAGTCAAATGAAAATGAACATATGGAAAAGGGTCAGTTAACTGTTTAAAGTCTATAACATAGATTTTACAATGTATTTGATGTATTTAATTGGAAACAAAGGGGTTGTCAAATGAAAGCCAGATAGACGGGAAAAAGACGTATGTAAACTGTTTATTATTTCAAAAATAATTGCCGTAACTGTTTACACATTTATTCCACTGAGAAACAAGACAGTCAATGCCTTCGTAAAGGTAATGTTTGCTGTTGTCTACGGTTGCCTATGGTACCGTGATTGTACCCAGGAGTGCACCTCTTCGTCCGATGTAAATCTACAGTCACGAATAACATGGAAATTACTTGGGGAGAGATCAAAACTTAATGGTGGATGTGTAGGGGATTCCCAGCGAAGTTTCTATAGCGTACTCGAAACAAACTTGGCAACATGTGGGGCGAGTCTGGGTACAATCATGGTTCCGTAGGCAACCGCAAACATTTTTCCATGAAGGAACTGACCGTCTTGTCCCACAGTGGGATAAATGTTTTAACAGTTACGGCGATTACTTTTGAAACAATAAACATTTCACTCACTTTCTTCTTATCTACCTGCTGATATGGAAAGTATTATTCGGAGGCGCACAGACACCACGTACTGCAACCTAGTGGAGCCATCAGAGGCGTGATAGGTACTGATGCTGCAAAAAGGCATAGCGATCGCATCCTGTGAAAGCTGGGTAGTTGCTGCACGTCGGAGCCCTGGTTCGTCGTGACTTACGTGATAAAAATGGCTCTGAGCACTATGGGACTTAACATCTGAAGTCATCAGTCCCCTAGGCCTAGAACTAGTTAAACCCAACTAATCTAAGGACATTACACACATCCATGCCCGAGGCAGGATTCGAACGTGCGACCGTAGCAGCAGCGCGATTCCGGACTGAAGCGCCTAGAACCGCTCGGCCACAGCGGTCGGCGTTACGTGATAGAAACGGATGCTGTAGCAAAACAAAAACGGGCCAAGTCCATGTAAACTGTTATGACCTGGCGAAACTAAAATCGTCCTGTCATAACTGTGGGTTCTTTGATTGCTCTAGGAGGTGGCTGATCGGAACTACCCGTAACGGGCGCCATTAGTTCAGCCCCCTTTCTGTGGGCCGCCTATTTATAGTCCTTGTGGTTAGTGGAGCACCAGTTGCACTTCGGATCAATGATAACGATGAATCTGTGTGTCTGAGTGCCTCTATGACGATTTCTCGGCCTTCTCGTTCTTCCTCTCTAGGTCGACTGCTTCCTTCTTGATGTTGTGTTCGGCCACGGATCACCAATTCCTGTCAACATTCCTGTCGAGCGGTTCGTCGATTACTCCAAACGGCCTCTTTGAGCACAGCTACAAATCCTCTCTCAAATGCTGACATCTGGGTATATTGTTTATGAGCCTGTCTGCGAGGCAAAGTTACTGTTCAAGTGAGAACATGGCATGCAATTCGGGACGACATTATGCCTTGACATCGACATGTCCTCTATTTACTATCCTTGGCGGATGGGTGGTGAAATTGTTCTACAGAGACACACATTCATCCGTCGACCACTGAAGTTTCTGAAGTTTACAATTTTGCGCTTTCAGTCGATACCTTGTGGGGACTGGGAATGGGTGTTTGGTAGAAATAATGCACCCATACTTATTCTGTGCTGAATGCTGGAACTGCACCTTTCTGTACCTCATTAATGGCTGTACTAGGAAGCGACACAGAAAAGATAGGTTACTCTATTCGACAATGTTCTTTAAAGATTCACATCCACTAAGACTGCAAAACAATGCCGAAAGTTTCAGACCAGTTTGCATAACTCCTTTGTGGTGAGTATTTTTTTTTCTATCTTGGAGTATATCTAATACACCACTTCGTCCACTAACAGCTACCAGATTAAAAATTTCTTTTAGAATATTATTTTATGCTTGACAGTTATCCATGCAAGTAAATGTGTGGATGACTTGAATCTGATCTGTTCCCTGTCCCCCGATGTCATTGATGAAAAGTCTGTGCTCAACTATCCAACTTCGACACAAGATAGTTACTTGCAGGACAACCTTTTCCAATGGATGGAAATACCGGTGCATGAACGTGGAAATTCACAAGAACGTTCAAGCCGATTTAGCATCGAGAGGCGCTAAAGAGGATATCTGTGTGATGTATTCCATGTGAGTCCATGTGATTGAATTATCTCACTGCTCATCATGGTAGTGGGTAAGTTGAAGAGTGAACGGTCGGAGATACGCAACAATCTATAACGGTTAGCAAGAAGTCATTGTGAATGAAGTACCAGTCACTCTGATGCAAAACAGATTGCAAGTCGAAGAAGAGGACCCTTGTTTCTGGCGAAATTAAGGGCCGGTATGTGAGGCATATGGTGCACCATTTACCTGATGGCGTTTCATGTTTTGACAAGAGGACAACAGCTGGACTTGATAACTACTTGCCCTTTATTTTAGACTATGTGACGAATGTCGAATGACTTTATTTATTGATTTTTGTAGACAGTACAGATATTTCTCAGCAGATCACAAATTTTTACCACGTATCAGTTCTGCATCATCTGAGCTACAAGAATACTTCCCACATGACGCTATTGGAAGAACATGGCATAAGGAAAAGTGCATTTTCAAGGACGTGAGAAAGATACTGCGAACCAACCATGGGACTAATCAACTGATGGAAGGTCGATTGAGTGTGAGAACGGTACGTCAGGATGGGTATATTCGCGTGATGGTGGAGAGAAGATCAGTTTAGGCTGCTCGTCGGTTAGGAGATGACCTCTAGAGGGCATTCTGGATTCGTACATATGTGCTTTCTGTTGCACAGTGTCTCTAGAAATCGTCGTCATATGAGCAGCACAATGTCATCTTAATTGCTTGTTTGGAGGCTGAAGAATGACGTAGAGTCATTTCAGCAAATGAAACACTGGTATCATGCAGACTAGCTATAAGACTACAACGGTATCTAGACACATCGGGGGCGGTGGAAAGTATCAGACCATTCGATAGATCAATTCATTTGGATGTGGTTGTGTCCTGTTTGGGCTGGGATTTTACATGGACATCGTACACCTCTGACAGCAATTTGGGGGTCGTTAACTGCCCACTGGTTTATATATGCTATTCTTCAACCATTTTTACACCTCTTTACAGGATGCTGAATTCATTTCCTACGAAGAAAATGTTTGCCCTCATTGAGATTCTTCAATGTGGAACTTCGTGATTGAGGTGGCTACCAAACATAAGAATTGGTGAACTCATTCACTGGAAATGCATTGACTATTCATGAGACAGATTGAAAACTACAGTCATTCATTTTCAAAACTTCCGCAGACATTATTACAATTTCCTAAGTGGAGATCAGCCTGCTTTCTTACGTCGTTGTCAACGTATTAACCACAAGCGTTATCACAGCTTGTTAGAGACATGAACAATACTAGTTGAGTCCACATATGCGTCCGCATGACTGGGTGGGGGCAGGGGGGGGGGGGAGGGTTTCCGCAGGGGGAGCGGGCAAGAGCGGGCGCTTTCCACCTCCCAGTCTCTAGGAAACTAAATATTTATCTGTTAGAAACTTTTCATGTATTTCTAGAAATGATTGTCTATGATTCCACCCGTTGCCGAATGCGTGGGGAAACACGTGCCTTTAGTAAACACCACATTCTTTCGGCATTGTTTTGCAGTCTTAGTGGATGTTAATCTTTAAAGAACATTGTCGAATAGAGTAACCTATCTTTTCTGTGTCGCTTCCTAGTACAGCCCTTAATGAGGTACAGAAAGGTGCAGTTCCAGCATTCAGCACAGAATAAGTATGGGTGCATTATTTCTACCAAACACCCATTCCCAATCCCCACAAGAACACTGGCCACATCTGCTGCACACCTTAATCTCAACAGTAGATTCGCATTCGATCCGTCAAGGCTTGCTGACAATTCTCTTTCACACGGTAGGGCGATTGTAGTAGAGAATGGAGTAAACCTTTATAATATACTCTAGGTGTATTCACCTATACTGCATCTGCAGGCCCAAACGCAGATGAAATACCAATTTCTGCTTGGAAGACTGGTAGAAGTCATGAAAAATCAAGGTCTAAAACATGTTTGGAGCTTCTTAAAGTGTATGGCTCTTGAACTGTGTGGGGTGCAACTAAGCGCGGCATCCAGCCATAGAGTTGGGCGATGTGTGGTCCATTACCGATGGCTACACAATGGACCAAGCCAGGGAGACGAGCACCATTTTGGTTCAGTTCTAGGTTTTTAAGAGGTCGTTCTACCTACAAATTTGATGGTTGTTTTCGAATATTTTTATATTTTAACAGAAAAGATGTACTTTGGCTACACTAATGAAATATGCTTGCCTTTAACCTATAAAGTAACCCACCTTCTAAAAATATTTTAACTGGGTAACTATTAAACGTTTAAGAGAGACTAAGATTTGTGTACTTCCTGAAAAATTTATTTCTTGGCACAAGTCACGGTCTCAAAGTCAACTAGTAAATTATATCACGGAAAGCACTTTAGGAATCTTGTCCTCCCTTGCATATGTTTCTGCGGACGTCCATGATCATATTATGATGTAATTTTAGACTGATAAATAAAAAAGATGACATCCATACTCATATTGATAATATCAATGGGAACTGAAATATGTGTACCAGTTATGTATCAAACTAATCTACCTTAGAAGTACTGAGTAATTATCAGTCGTTTGAGATACAAATGGTTTTGTATACTTCCTGTCATAATTTGTGCTTGGGGTAAGACACGTTTTCAAGCACGCCTAATCAGCTTCATCAATAATGGAAATTTAAACGCACTTTTATTTGGCCAATTTTTTGACTGTTCGTCTTTGCGGTGCAAATTTTGTAACTGATTTTAAACTAACTTCCCGATGAGGTAAACACTTGAAACCATCATCATGGGTCAGAACTGAATGACAGTTAAATATTAAGACACTTTCGTGTTGGTGTATGACTGAGGTTCCTTTATTCGCCACGTTTTTGTTAGGTCGCTTTTTTATCCGTTGGTCGGTTCAAATTTGGAATGGATTTTAAACTAACTTCTTGATGAGCTGGTGACCTGAAACTTCCAATATTGCACAGAACTGGTGACAATGGTGTATTAGGTTGTTTCCGTGTATCGTGTATGGCGGAGGGTACTTTGTGTACCACTGCTATTTCTCCCTTTTCCTGTTCTTGGCTGTCACGATGTTTCACGGTAAGGACGATTGGCGGTAAGCTTCCGTGTGAACTCGATTCTCTCTAGTTTTTACCTTCATGGTATTTTCCCGAGGTATACCTAGGAGGAAGGAATGTATTGGCTGACTCAAATGATGAGAAATTGAAGTCAACCTGAAATATACGACCTATCTCTGCTGTAATCTAATCAAAATGTTTAAAATCAACTGAAAAATTTCACATACGTGAGGCTAAAAAGCAGAACAATAATTATTTAAATGAAATGCTTCTCAATATTACGCTTTTTTAAAACGAACTAAAAAGTATAAAACAAATTTTTCCCAGGTCTATACAGATATCTAACACCATACAGATATGTAATAAAACCCAGATTGCTGCTATAGCAGTTTAGTGTTTAATTGTGTCAGATTCACTTCGGCTAGACTACCATCTTCCGATCATCTGCGAAAGTTACATAATATTTTTATTTTATTTTATTATAGTACAGGTTATCGTATTTTCAGATGGCTATACAAATATTGTACTTACGTCCATGTATTATCAATGGTCGCTGTCATTCTGTATTCTATTTCATCGTGGTATAGATTTAGGACTCTTATTTTGTAAGCAGTTTTGTGGTTTGGTGCTGTTGTTAATCGTCCTTCCTCGTAATTTTTATAGTTTTACGTTTTATCGTCAGATTTGACAGATTGACAGTAGCGACAATTGGACAAAGTTACTAAATGGTTACAGGTGCTGTGGTTTGTTGATGTTTTCATTTTGGCTGCATGTATGTGCCTTGTAACTGATGTGTCTGTGAGTAGTTGTTTGTGTCTATCGGTTATCTTTGATTAGGAATTCAATAAAACTTTGTATGAAGTTATGAAGTGTTTATATTTTAAATCCGTTCGTTCAACGCTGCACATCCATTGGATCATAAACCATACAGGTAGTCCTGAAAATCCGTGCTTGTGAATTTCTGATAGCTATGACAGTGCTTGTAAAACTTAAACAGAAAAACGGGGGATGCACGCAACAGATAACAGTATAATAATAATGTCGTGTGACGAGGGCCACCCGCCGGGTACACCGCTCGCCTGGTGCAAGTCTTTCGATTTGACGCCACTTCGGCGACTTTCGCGTCATGGGGATGAAATGATGATGATTGGGACAACACAACACTCAGTCCCTGAGCGGAGAAAATCTTCGACCCAGCCGGGAAACGAAACTTTTTTTTGTAACCATATATATTTATTTAAATATATTAGCAACGATACATTTAAAAAAGAAAAAAAGAAATTTTATTCTATTAACCCATTATATTCCTAGTCTTGGTTAATATTACTGTCATTTTATAGGCTTTCGTTTTTATATTTTTCCTTTTTCGTTTTTCTTTTGTTGTTGTTCCTTAAACCCTTTTACATGGCCATTTGTTATCTTTTTTTTGGGTAGACATTGCAGGACAGGCATAATGATTTATATGTAACAATGACACATTGATTTTGAGTTCATGTTTCTGTATGTCATGCACTTGTGATGCCACAGGCACATTGTGTATTCTGGTTTGATCTCTTCCTCTAGTTTGCACTGTTAGGTGGGACAGTATGTGGGGAACATCACCGTCATAGATGGAGCAGAAGTGGAAGAAACTGTTTTACGTATACTACAGATTATACATAAATTGAAGAAGAGAGAAAATTTTGTCATATTATATAAGAGAAGCAGAAAGGAGAGGGTGAGTAAACAATATAATTTTATAGGGCACATGGTAAAGGAAATCATTTAAAAAATTATGAGTAGTTGGCACTTTCCACTAAGTAATACTTGTCTCCTATACAATATAGTACAAATAATGAAAAAAAATTGAAAAAACTGGTAGTACTACTGGGCATACTTTTGACACTGTTTTGGCTGCGAGCTTGACAGGTGTTTGGTGAGAAGCACTTTGTATTACTGATTTCACTAAGAAGACACACTTTATACTACTATAATTGACTATTTGAGGCGAGAGGAGAAAGCACTTTATCTTTTCTGGTGCACTTATTCACTATCACTGCACACGTTATTCTTGTGGTGAGTGTGGTGAGGTGGCTGGTGGCGGTGCTGAGGATCACAAGCTGTGGAGGACTCTGGCGATCGCTGTCTGCAGTGGAATCTGCAGGAAGTTTCTGAAGTTCTCGCGGTAGCGCCTGTGCTGCTGGGCCGTCTTGTCCTCCCAGAGGTCCATCAGGAAGGCCAGCTGGTCGGTCTACCTCCGCGCTGCGATGGCGTGTGCCGTCATGCGAGGATCCAGAGAGTCGCCAGTCGCTTGGGTCGTGGAAATGGGTTACAGTATGGGGCGGTGATTGCTTCCACTTTGATGCTTCCCGGCGCCGTTCTGTTGATGTGGGCCGGGCCACCATCTGCTAGCACGCTTTCCATATGTTGGTGGCATTCCCGCAGGTGAATCGGTGCTCGAGGGTGTCGGTCGTGGCACGTACGTCGCACTTGTCACTTGCGACGAGTTTTATCTCTGCCAGACTTTGGTTGGTTGGTACCGTTCTGTTAACTATTTTGTACCATGTCTCCTTCGCATGTTTAGGCAACACGTTTTCCGAGACGTTACCCCATATTTGTTTCCAATTGTATTGCGGGAGTTGTGACCCGGGCCCTTAGGATTGACTGTCTGTCGCGCTGATCACTCAGCTACCGGGGGCGGAAACAGCTAACAGTAAGGAGTGTGGAAAATACCCGTTGTTGAGAACAATCACACAACATTTCGTATCATTTGCAGAGCAATAAAATTGTTCGTGAATTAAGTGAAGTATTCATGCATCAGTTGTCTATTGCCTACACCCCGCATTTTTCGTTTTAAATTCTACAAGTACTGTCATATTAAAATTTTACAAGCACAGCATTTTATGACTATCTGTAGCGGATTAGGAATCTGTTAAGGGCTATTGCCCAGTATTTTACTCTATATACAGGGTTATTACAAATGATTGAAGCCATTTCACAGCTCTACAATAACTTTATTATTAGAGATATTTTCACAATGCTTTGCACACACATACAAAAACTCAAAAAATTTTTTTAGGCATTCACAAATGTTCGATATGTGCCCCTTTAGTGATTTGGCAGACATCAAGCCGATAATCAAGTTCCTCCCACACTCGGCGCAGCATGTCCCCATCAATGAGTTCGAAACCATTGTTAATGCGAGCTCGCAGTTCTGGCACGTTTCTTGGTAGAGGAGGTTTAAACACTGAATCCTTCACATCACTATGCGTGAAACTTGCCCGCACGCGTTCAACCATTTCTTCGCTCACTGCAGGTCGACCCATTGATTTCCCCTTACAGGGGCATCCAGAAGCTATAAACTGCGCATACCATCGCCGAATGGAGTTAGCAGTTGGTGGATCTTTGTTGAACTTCGTCCTGAAGTGTCGTTGCACTGTTATGACTGACTGATGTGAGTGCATTTCAAGCACGACATACGCTTTCTCGGCTCCTGTCGCCATTTTGTCTCACTGCGCTCTCGAGCGCTCTAGCGGCAGAAACCTGAAGCGCGGCTTCAGCCGAACAAAACCTTATGAGTTTTTCTACGTATCTGTAGTGTGTCGTAACCATATGTCAATGAATGGAGCTACAGTGAATTTATGAAATCGCTTCAATCATTTGTAATAGCCCTGTAGTTTGCTTTAAAAACGTGTAATATTAAACAACTTTTATTTAAATAATTATGCCCATGTGAGTCCGTAGAAGGCGTTACGATAGACCGAAGGAGAGACGAATTTCACTAAAAGAATATAATTTTTTCCATTGTTACTGTCCGTTTTTCGTTAAAAATTCCAATGACGCATCATCCTGGACGTTAATTTACGCCTTCTTACATAAAATTCCATATTACTTTTGATATTCCTAACTTTTTAAGGAGTATGTAGTAAGCAACCGTTGCAATACGTTACACCTTCACGCACAGAACTTTTTAAAATGATTTTGTCGTCCTTAGTTATACGATTTTTTTCACTATCATGAGATTTTGTGAATATCCAACATTCATATGCCTCTGTATTCTGTTTCAGTAAACTTACTGGTAAGCCAACTGTAAAGGTTACAGTTTTCATCATTCTAGAGAGGTATGGGTACACCTTAATAGAATCCAGACTGGAGACGGTCTGTGCAAGATGACTGGAGTGCAAAACGTAAGGAAGAAAGTGACTTTAGCATCGCCTGTGACTGCCAAGTACCATAGATCTATGAAATACGACCACACATAGAAAGAACTCTTCTTGTATAGCACAAGTGTAACTGAAAGAAATACGCAGTGAGACGAACAGAAATGACAGTTTTATTCATAAGCAATAATTAAACTTAACTCTCGGTGAATTATGATGGTCCCCTGGGTATTACAGAAGGCCGGACTTGGTTCTTAATATAGTGATCACCACAGACAACAATGCATGCTCTTCAACGTGCTTCCATGCTGGCTCCAAGGCTGTTAAGGAGTTCTTGTGGTAAGGCGTTCTATGCCTCTACCAGAGCTGTTGACAACTCCTGCATGGTCGTTGGTGCATGTGGACGTGCTCCGGTATGTGTGTCCAGCGCATCCCACACCCATTTGGTGGGATTTTAGGCCGGGGAACGAGCACTCATTTCACCAAATATCCTCTCGTTGCATGAGCTCAACGAACTCTTCTTTGCTGTCGCGCATTGTCATCCACAAAAACGAAAGCAGGGGCGAATGCACCCCTGAGAAGACGCACATTTTAAAGGCGTACGGTGTCAATAACGTTAATTGGTTTGTGTACTGTGGTCAAAGAGTTGATGGCCAGTACGCCCATGCAACATTATACCTCCTGAAAACATAATATCTTGATCACCTAAACGATGTATTTCGGCAAAGTTCCTGGACACATTACGTGTTCGCACCTCTCGTTAAGCATCGTTCAGTACGATTGCCTTGGTTTACCAGGTGTTACGGTGTGAGACTGCATAATATGCGTACTGATATCCAGATTCTGAATACGAACGCTCACCGGTCAACATTATGGTGACCTGAACTCCATCCCGTGCATTCGACTTTGACTTAATTTTTATGGCTGACAATGCGCGAGTGCAGTGAACTGTGCAGGTAGAGGAGCTCTTGGAACAGGAGGATTTTTGGCGAATGGACTGACCTGCCCGTTCCCTCGACTTAAATTCCATGGGGCACGTGTGGGATGCATGCAACACCAACAGCAACCACTCAGTATTTGTTAACAGCGCTAGAGGACGAATGGTGCGCCCTACCATAAAAACTCCTGAGCAATCTTGTAACCAGCATGGTAGCACATTGCACAGCACACATTGGAGTCCGTGGTGAGCACACAGCTTAACAAGAACCATGCCCCACCTTTTCTAATTTCCAGGGCACCATCATAAATTGCAGTGAATTCAGTGCAATTATTGAATTAGAATAAAACTGTCGTTTCTGGCCACCTCACTGCCTAAGTCCGCGTGCTTAGCTAGCCATCACGGTATCTCAGCATGTTCGGTCAGAGGGTTAGCTACCCTCTGTAATTAAAAAAAAAACTGAGTGATCGGATCAACGAAGAACCTGAAAAGGTGTCATCGGACGTCCGCCCCTATCGAATTAAACGAACAATATAGAACAAAAGTGAGATTAAGAAAAAAAAAAACTGGGTTGTACTGTGCTTGCCACCCAAGCAAGTGGGCCCGGGTTCGAATCCCAGCCGGGTTGGAGATTTTATCCGCTGATGAACTGGGTGTTGTGTTGTCCTCATCATCATTTCATCCTCACCACCGGTACGCAAGTCGCCGAATGTGGCGTCGACTGCAATAAGACTTCCACTTGGCGGCCGGACTTCCCCGGATGGAGCCTCCCTGCCAACAATGGCATAGGCTCATTTCCATTTTACCTCATTGCGTATATCTTCCAATTACCTTCTGCACTACACCGTAGCTGTTCTTTCTATGTGTGGTCCACGTTTCTTCGAGTTATATTACTTGGCAATCTCACATCATGCGAAAGTTACATTAGACCATATGTTAGTAAACCAGTATAAAACACGCGCAAGTAAAGCTTTTGCGCTGATAATACGCATGGCTGTGGTAATATTCAGACAGTGAGCAACATTGTAATTGAGTGCTCTAATAGACTTTTTACTGGTGGTGTGCATTAAGAGTCTACATGAAGCATCCGACTGGGCCCTCCACTGGACTGAGTCTCCCGTTATTTGTGACTAGTCTGGGCCGCTAAACGTTTCTGTACTGTAATCTGATACACATGTCTATGCAAACTAATCGAAAGTATCCGGACATTCCTATGTAATGCGAAATTGACCGCTAGATGTCATGAGAGGCGGACTTAGCAATATAAAAGCAGGCCTAAAGTACTGTTATGTCAGTAGAGAACCATAACAGCAAGACATGGACTAGCCACTGTATGTCACGAGAGGAAAATATCCATCAGGAGCATTTCAGTCTATATAATGCTGCCAAGGCAACGGGATTGCCGCAGAGGTAACACCGGTTCCCGTCAGACCACCAAAGTTAAGCGCTGTCGGGCTGGGCTAGCACTTGGATGGGTGACCATCCGGTCTGCCGAGCGCTGCTCACAAGTGGGGTGCACTCAGCCCTTGTGAAGCAAACTGAGGAGCTACTTGATTGAGAAGTAGCGGCTCTGGTCTCGTAAACTGACATACATCCGGGAGAGCGGTGTGCTGACCACATGCCCCTCCATATCCGCATCCAGCGACGCCTGTGGGCAGAGGATGACAGAGCAGCCGGTCGGTACCGTTGGGCCTTCCAAGGCCTGTTCGGACGGAGTTTACTTTAGTTTAGTAAAGCTGCCAAAGTCGACTGCTGGTGATGTGATTGAGAATGATTGTCAAGTGGAAACGAGATGGAATATTCACAGCTAAACCAGAACAAAACAGATTTCATGTAGTGACTTACTGGGACCGTCGAGGATTGTAGAGAGTAACAAGTCTGTCTGCGTACCCATCCTCCACACCAAGCACAGAAATATTTGTTTTGTAAATAAAACCACCTTTCCTTACTCTAACTGTACTTTACTTCTCCCAGACGCGATTCGCCTTTTTTTAACGCTAAAGCATCTTCAATGGGATACTTTGTTGGCATCTGCAATTCCTCTCCTGTGGTCAGGAGGTCGCACTATCACTTCATTTATGAAACATAAGCATATTTTTATATTCCTGACTTTTTCTTTCTCACTTTTCATACATGTTTATACTCATTTTTGTGGTGCACTACTACTATTTTGCCACCAGTTATATTTACAGCACACTTTTTGAACAAACAGCTATAACTTGTGGCAAAAGAGTAGTAGTCCACGACAAAAGTGAGTATAAACATGGTGAAGAGTGTGAAAGAAGAAGTTCGGAATATAAAAGTATGCCTATGTTTCAGAAACGAAGTGGTAGTGCGAGCGCCAGACCATAGGAGAGGAAATGCAGACGCCAACAAACTATCCCACTGAAGATGCCTCATAGTAAAAGAAGGCGGAACACGTCTGGAAAAAATAAATTACAGTAGCAGCAAGAAAAGGTGGTTTTACTTGCAAAACAAATACAGGGTGTTTCAAGAAGAATATACGTATTTCGAACGAATATATTTATTACACTTTAAGACATACCAATATGAAACTTTACACTCATATTTACGAACCTCTCAAGTTCAGATTACAGATGTTCAATATGTCCTCCACCAGCGACACAAACAATATCACATCGATACTCAAATTAACTTCCATACTCGGGCAAGCATGTCCTTGGTCACTGATGTTATGGCAGTACAGATCCGGTTCTTCCAGGTTCTGTGGGAGTGGTGATACATAAACGTTGTCTTTAACGAAACCTCACAGGAAGAAGTCGGCCAAGTAAAAATATTTATAGTTGATGAATCGGAATAAAAATGGTACAACTCGTAGAAAATTTAGTTAGCTTCGTCGGAAACATAGAATCATGGCAATCGGTTCAGTAGATTTGAAGTTACCATACCGCGCGATAAAAAGAACGTCATTTCGAGAAAAAGGCGTTTGAAGTTTTGACTACATATAAATGCAATATTATGCTATTCCGGGTCTATAAACTAGTCCTTCCTCTTCCTCGTAGAGGGCGTCCTGCTCGATCTGGGCCATCCTGCGCTGCTCCAGAGCCTCTCGTACGGCCGGTGGCAAGTGGTTTTCGGTCGCTTGACCCGGTGGTCGTCCGAATGCTTGGTGAACAGCGTCGAATAGGATCCCAGGGTGACGTCCATCCTTGACACGTTCTTCAGAATTGCTGAATACCCTTCGTTGAAGCTGCTCACTGTCAGGAAAGTCGCCATCTCCACAGTATTCGCACCAGAATGAAAATGCTTGGGGGCTAACTTCCAAACACTCGCGTTCAAACTTTCATTTGAATTTTGTGTGTTTCCTCCCAAGCACCGTACAATAACTCGTCCTCCGAAAGAAAAAACTGGTGCGCGAAAAATGCCGATTTCAGGCAGGTGCATTCTTTTATTCAACCGCGAATATCGAACATTTCCATTCAGGGGTGGATTCTACACACTTTTATAGATCCAAAAATGCAATTTAAAAAAATAGATTTTTGAACCAAAAGATAGTAAACCACCCCTTAAGGACCTCAATAAATACCCAAATACATAAATAATAGTATGTGAAATTTGTTAGTGGTTTAATCAATGTAAATAAAAATGCGAATGTCCGTTTTTTCGAAATCGTGTATCTCCGAAAGTTCTTAACCGACTCCTTTGAAATTTTGCACAACGTAACATTATAATACAGACATGTTTTTAGGTATGTGTTTATTTTATATAAAGGGAAACGTTGTTACAAAACATCTCAAAAACATTTTTATAACAATGTTTCCATGCGATTAAATTTATAAAAATACGTATTACATATATTTAAAACACAGGCATAAAAATAGAAGCATATTCCAATGCATAGTTCTGTCAAATTTCAAAACATTCGGTCAAATACTTTCCAAGATGTGTGATTAGTCGCATTTTCACTTTCAATATAAATAAAAATGTAGATATTCGTTTCGTCAAAATCACAAATATCCGAAAGTTCTTCACCGATTGATTAGAAATTTTTGCACGTGATATTCAGATACATGTTTTTGTATACCTACTGGAAAACCATCTGGTATATACGTAACATACACACATCAAAAAAGTTTTGCATCACTTCGATTCCGAGAATTCCGGAATCTGCACAGAAAATTGCTCGTGAAAACCACACATTAAATGTTGTGCCACCATACAGTGAGACCTTCAGAGGTGGTGGTCCAGATTGCTGTACACACTGGTACCCCTAATACCCAGTAGCACGCCCTCTTGCATTGACGGATGCCTGTATTCGTCGTGGCATACTATCCACAAGTACATCAAGGCACTGTTGCTCCAGATTGTCCCACTGCTCAACAGCGATTCGGCGTAGATCCCTCAGAGTGGTTGGTGGGTCACGTCGTCCATAAAGAACACTTCTCAGACTATCCGAGGCATGTTCGAGGGGTCATGTATGGAGAACATGCTGGCCACTCTAGTCGAGCGATGTCGTTATCCTGAAGGAACTCATTCACAAGATGTGCACGATGGGGGTGCGAATTTTCGTCCATGAAGACAAATGCCTCACCAATATGCTGCCGATATGGTTGCACTATCGGTCGGAGGATGGCATTCATGAATCGTACAGCCGTGATCACCAGCTGCGTGCGTTGGCCCCACAAAGTGCTACCCCAAAACAGCAGGGAGCCTTCACCTTGCTGCACTCGCTGGACAGTGTGTCTAGGGCGTTCAGCCTGACCGAGTTACCTCCAAACACGTCTCTGACGATTGCCTGGTCGAAGGCATATGCGTCACTCATCGGTGAAGAGAACGTGATGCCAATCCTTAGCGGTCCTTTCGGCATGTTGTTGGGCCCATCTATACCGCGCTGCATGGTGTCGTGGTTGCAAAGATGAACCTCACCATGGGCGTCGGGAGTGAAGTTGCGTATCATGCAGCCTATTGCGCACTGTTTGAGTCGTAACACGACGTCCTGTGGCTGCACGAAAAGCATTATTCAACATGGTGGTGTCGTTATTATCAGGGTTTCTCCGAGCCATAATCCGTAGGTAGCGCTCATCCACTGCAGTAGTAGCCCTCTGGCGGTCTTAGCGAGGCATGTCATGGACAGTTCCTGAGTCTCTCTGTGTCTCCTCCATGTCCGAACAACATCAGTTTCGTTCACTCCGAGACACCTGGACACTTCCCTTGTCGAGAGCCCTGCATGGCGCGAGGTAAGAATGCGGACTCGATCGAACAGCGGTATTAACCGTCTAAGCATAGCTGAACTACAGACAACACGAGCCGCGTACCTCCTTCCTGGTGGAATGACTGGAACTGATCAGCTGTCGGAGCCCCTCCGTCTAATAGGCACTGCTGATTCAGGGTTGTTTGCATCTTTGGACGGGTTTAGTGACATCTCTGAACAGTCAAAGCGGCTGTGTCTGTGATACAATATCCTTAGTGAACGTCTATCTTCAGGAGTTCTGGGAACCGGGCCGATCCAAATTTTTTTTTATGTGTGTATGTGTAATAAAAGGGGAAACGTTATAAAAATGTAAATGTTGGCTTGTCAAAATTGTTAATTTCTGAAAGTTCTAGGCTGACTGCTTTGAAAGTTTTTGACAACAAATACACATAATATGCTGGGTGATCAAAAAGTCAGTATAAATTTGAAAACTGAATAAATCATGGAATAATGTAGATAGAGAGGTAAAAATTGACACGCATACTTGGAATGACATGGGGTTTTATTAGAACCAAAAATATACAAAAGTTCAAAAAATGTCCGACAGATGGCGCTTCGTCTGAACAGAATAGCAATAATTAGCATAACAAACTAAGACAAAGCAAAGATGATGTGCTATACAGGAAATGCTCAATACGTCCACCATCAGTCCTCAACAATAGCTGTAGTCGAGGAATAATGTTGTGAACAGCACTGTAAAGCATGTCCGGAGTTATGGTGAGGCAATGGCGTCGGATGTTGTCTTTCAGCATCCCTAGAGATGTCGGTCGATCATGATACACTTGCGACTTCAGGTAACCCCAAAGCCAATAATCTCACGGACTGAGGTCTGGGGACCTGGGAGGCCAAGCATGACGGAAGTGGCGGCTGAGCACACGATCATCACCAAACGACGCGCGCAAGAGATCTTTCACGCGTCTAGCAATACTTTGTTTTTTTTTTTTTTTTTTTTTTTTGGTTCTAATAAAACCCCATGCCATTCCAAGCATGTGTGTGAATGTTTACCTCTCTATCTGCATTATTCCGTGGTTTGTTAAGTTTACAAATTTATACTGACTTTTTGATCACCCAGTATAAAGGGGAAACATTGTTATCAAAAACCTCAGAATGTACCTTTTCGATTTATTTACAATTATTAAACATTACTGAAATAAAAGTTTAGACACATATAGACTATACGTTGTTACCTAATAGAAAAGTAGTATTTATGCCCTATTGGCTTTTGATGTGAATACTACTACAGAATTTGAATTTGCGGTGACAATGAACAAGGCTCAAGGTTAAAGAGAGGGGGGGAAATGGAAATGGACAGAGGGGTGGGAATAAATGGACGTAAAAAAGGAGAAGGAGGTGATGGACAGAGAGAGGGGGCATGTGGAGATGGACGGAGAAAGGACGAGGTGAAGATGGACAGAGAAAGGGGGTAGGAGGTGATGGACTGCAGAGGGGGAGAGAGAGGGGGGGGGCAGGAGGAGATGGAGAGAGATAGGCGGTGGAGAAGATGGAAGAGAGAAGGGAAGGAGGTCGCGAAAGAGGGAGGGGGAAGGAGGAGGAGATGTACAAAAAGGGAGAAGGTGGAGATGGACAGAGACGGGGAGAGAAGGAGATTATGACGTAAATTCAATTCCCATACATATTAGAAACGTGTGCTTTCCGTTTTCTTTCTTTTCCGTTTAAGCAGACTGAGCCACAGAAAAGGGTGTCCGCGTACAGCTAGTAGTACTAAATACTAAACATGTCCAGTAATTAGAGTTGGCTTCAAACAGTTCAGTAAAAATTGTTGGTAAATCAATGGTAAATATGAAATATGATCCAACAGCAAGAGTTGGCTCCAAAAAGTTTTCAGCTTGCGACTAACATGTTATTCTCAAATGGTCTTTACAGCGAAAGGAAATTCATAATATTCGACACAATATACTTATGAGTGTAAGTGTTAGAACTAGGTGCAGAAATATCGATGCCGCTTACCTTAGAGTTTTAAAATATATAGGCTGACAAAAAAAAAAAAAAATATTCATACGAACAGCTCGTTACGGCAACCTAAGACGATTATATCTACTGCATCGCGTCTGTTTTTCATGCATTGCGGTGAAAGGTACGCTGTAAGCAGAGTGCAGGGGCTTGCAATGTATCATGCGTCACATGCGGTTACGCATTCATTCTAATTGTTAATTGCATGTAAAAGCAGCAGACTTCTTGGGGCCTTAAGCCTTCTCCTTGCCTTCATTTCCAGCCATACACAGACTTAAACGATGGGCGGCGCTGTTCATATAATTAATAGCGGTACCGTGCGTTCGAGTTCTAAAGACAAGGCTCAACAGCAACTAATGGCGAGCTGCCTGATGTATATCAGAAAAGTTTTTGCTACTCCAGGGAGAAAACGTTGCGTCTGAAGAAATAAAACGAAGCGACTGCATTTCTCTCTCACGCTAATTTACATGCCACTAGAACAATGTCGGTAAGTAATTAAGAATTTAATTACCCTATAATTTATAAACACCCTGCTGCACGCTTGCTCGTATCAGACGAAATGCAGAAAAGAAATGTTCAGTTACCGTATGAAGGCTCGAGGGCTACTGTAAAAAAAATTAGAAGATTAAAAAAGGGGGAACTTCCTGAGTGCGATTACTTTGAGAGAAACAGAATGGAAACGCCACACGGCTTGCTGTCGGCAGGTAATCTAGAAGGTAAATTTATCTGAGGCGGACGAACTGGTCTTTTCCATTAGGATCAGAGCAGAGAGGAACTAAAACTCAATGATTATTGTGGCAGCAACAGCCAATCTAATTAGGAACAGTAGCACAAAAATTTATTTCTGTTAGAGAGTCTCTATCGCAAGGAACGGGATGTTTTGAAAGAATGAGAAATGACATCTTAGATTGAGGCCGCGCCGGCAAAGTGAAGCATTATCACGTATCAGTTAAGTAGTGCAAAACGACAGCTGCACTGGGCTTCGATCCACATCTTTCAATAGAACTCCGTATTCAATGACAGAGTTGTTCCACATGCCATTTTTCCTGTTTCCGTTGGACTAGTTCTATCATTTAATGTCACTGGGCGTATAGACAATTATTTTTTTCTTAAGCCGTTGGTCATTCCCTTATGTTGAGCGTGTCACTTGTCATATTCAGATCAAAAAGGGAAAAAAAGAAGCAGGAGTGAAAAAGTGCTGGAAATACTTAGCAGAAGTTTTCCAAAGAGTCCATATCGTCTTTCGCTGAAGACAGCATCTTTCGGTACAACAGATCAACAGTTGCCCGGAAAATCAACGCCGTTGGTGAATAGGCGTACCGTATGCTGATTGTTATTGCGCAGGTACAACGGAAAGTGTGTTGTCTGGATTGGTACACACCGTTTTCATTTAGCTGGTACATTTGCAAATGACAGTTGTAGAGCATCGAACCTGTCGCTGCCAAATCTGATATTTTTAAACAGAAAAAAACCGACATACTTTTAACTCTCTTACAGAGAAAAGTACAACTTTACTTGTGCAAAAGAGTATAGCCTCATTCTGAATATGTTAACAACAAAGATTTATTTGGCTGGGTTAGGTGCACAAATGTAAACAAGTGGAAAAATGCTTCTATCGAGCACAAAAAACGCGAAATGCCCTGTTAGTTTAAAAGACTGTCTGTAAAGTGGGATTCCAGCTGCTTTATGCTATCTTTCTCAACAACTTTAAAAATTTTCCCAAATATTTTGGCCTACGATCATATTCGCGGTTTTTTTTAAACTTGCATTTCACGCCGCTCTCCCATAAGCTCCCCTAACAGTAACTCATTCACACTCACCAATATATCGTTGTGTCGCTCATCTACATCTACATAGATACTCCCTAAGCCACCGTGGGGTGCGTGGCGGAGGGTAGCCATGCACTCCCAGTTGCCCTTTCTCACTCACTCATTCAACCCATCTCATTGTCATTATCTCCTTTTGTTGCCCTTTCACTGTCTCCTGTATCACGTCCACAGTCCTCTTCTTTGCGCCTTACTACAACAGGCTCCTCTCGCTCCCTCTTGCTCTCTCTTCCTGCTAATACCTCACTCCTTTCTTCCTACTGGTGCTGCTGTCCCTTCTCACTGTAACTGTCTCTCTATTGCTCGTTGTCATTGTCATAAACACTGTCTCGCGTTATCACTGTCTCCCACCCACCTCCATTTTCTCCTTCTTGTGATTCCTCCCCCCTGACACTGTCTCACTCACTGTTTTTCTGGCACTGTTCTGCCACTGTCACCCGTGTTCCACTGCCACTGTGTCCCTCTCTTTCTCATACGCCGGCATTGTCTCCCTCGCTCTTTATATAACACAAGCACTGTCTACTGTCTTCCAGTATTTCTTACTTTTCCGTCTCTTTGCCACTGACACTGTCTTTTTCCCTCTCAGCAGAAAAAAGCGCGCATATGTTCGCATGCCAACGTTTTTGGGGAAATTAAAGGTGCTGAGGGAGGGAGAATGACGCAGCTAATACCCCACTTTCCACTCAGAGTCTTTTAAATAAACAGGAACACACTCGTCTTTTTTGTGCCTGGATAGGAGCATTTTTCAGCTGGCTCCTTTCTCTTCCTTGCTGGAGCAGGGCATGTAATTTATATGGAAGGAAAAGTATTGATCAGTAAAATATAGGTAGTTTAATTATGTGAAACTGAAATAATGCAAAACTAATTTTACGTCTCATACCGGATTTTACGTACAAAAAAATTCTGCATATGCTTCAGTACTGCAACATGGGGCTCTCAGATTATAACGGAGACTCTTTACAGCATATTTCTCCGTGCTACGTCACTTTATAAACTACGTTTTCGCCTCACCACGGATCTTACGTGTGTATTTCACTAGTGAAAGGAAGTTAACTTTGAACCTCTGTATCTTAGGAACACATCGCAAAAACTACATGCATCTACTTTACTTAGCCGTCTCGAAATATGCCGCTGGGTTTTGATACCCACAATACAAGTTTTTGGGTTGCTTCTCTATGACGGAAAAGGAATTTTGAAAACGGGGAGACGGCGCTTCTAGATAAATGCCTAGAGAATATACAGTTAAAATTTGAGCAATTTGCTGCAGTTATTTATTATTTAGATTTTGCTTCATACCGGATTTTACCTGTAGAAGTAATGCGACGTTGAACCTCTGTATTTTGGAAACGGATAATGATGTCAAGGAAATTTTCAAAGTTGTTCGAGATATGAATTTCAATAATACTTCGTAAAAAGTTCGCCATTTGCTGTGCGTAGTGGTCTTTGAATCATCGGCTAGATTTCAGTCGCCGGTTTCCCGAAGAACTGCCAATGAACTAGTGGCACCTTCGTAAACCATGTCAACCCCACCATAGACTACATCAAATGCAAGAAGAAACAATAGATTTGCTCAATTTGCCTAAGTAGGAGGAAGTGTGTAATATTCATACCTGTACTGTAGGATAGTGTCACTAAGACGATCCTTGTGTTGGATATACAAATGGTCCCCATCCCACGGGTTATCCAAAACGCCTGACCCTCTTTTTTAAAACCAATAGAACCAGAGGTACAAGCACCGGAAAATTCCATTTTTATACACTGTATTTTGGAACATATTAGGTGTGCATTCTGTACACGTAACGATTCCCTTTAGGCAGAAGGATGTATCTTTGCTTAAATTTTGGTATCTTGACTGATACACCTCTGCCCAAACAAATACTAATGGCTCAACAATGGAGCTGTGAAGAAAGATCGTTAAAAATATGTTTTTTTTCACAAGGTTAATGACTTATGTGTGTTTGGGTGTCGAACAGCAAGTTACTTCGTGGATCGATTAGTGGTTCCTCATCGTAATATGTTTGCTAAGGACATAGGCGACCTTATTTCCAGGTCAGTGAGGAATCTCATTTCTAAAGCGCGTCTGTGCAGTCGTAGCCTCCCATACTTCCAGTAATGTTTTATATAGCTCGTAGATCATTTATGCCCGTCCCCAAGTGTAATATTCTCTACCCGTGCTGTATTATGTACTTCGTTATAAACAGCTGCTCCATATAAAATATTTATTCTTTTAGATATTTGTGTGCTCTGCTCATTTGCAATATCAATCTTTGAGCCATCTAATTACATTCGAGATGGATACACGGCAATGAACCATTTCGAAGTCGTGTGCGAAATTATGCCCGGAGAAATGAGTATGGGTTTCACAGGTACTAACAACACCTCTTACGAAACAAGACGTAGATTCAACCTACGGTAGTGTCTGCAAATTAATAACTGGGGACCTTGCTGGCCAAGGTGGGGTTTTGTAAGCACAAAGAAAAGCGAAAGAACTTCTCGCCATGCGCGGGCGGGCATTATCTTGCTAAAATGTAAAACCCAGGATGCCTTGCCATGTAGGACAACAAAACTTCTTGTCTCTACTTCTTGTTTCCACTTCTTGTCATAGTACTTACTTGGCAAACTCTACCTTGACCAACGAGGTTTCAGGATCTCTCCCCAATTAAGAACGTTTGGAGCATTATGGGCAGCGGCCTCCAACCATCTCGGGATTTGACGATTCATCGCACCAATTGGACACAATTTTGCACTATTAGCCTAAGAAGGGCATCTAACAACTTCGTGAATCAATGTAAAGCTGAATAACTGCTTGCTTAAGAACAAAATGTGGACTAACGCGTTATTGACTTACATAGTTTGTGAAGCTCTTTGTCTTGAATAAATAAATAAATTTTTCTGAAATTGTAATCATTTGTTTGTCTGACATGTACATCGCATCTACTGATTTCCGTCCCTTTCGGATAATTCCTTTGTGGTACGGCACTTTTGTTTTCTTTTTTCTTTCTCTGATACACTGTGTTTTGCCTAACCCGTAGACCGGAGAGGCGATGAAGGAAGTCAAATTTCGAAAAATAAATAGAAGTAGAAGGGGAACAGCTACGTATGCTAAGGTTCCAGAAGGACACGGCCCTTGTGGCTCGACGAAAAGAATATTTTGGCCGGTTGAAAGGAACGGACAGCATAATTATCGCAGAATGTAAGGATACATAAAACGAATTCGCGATGATCTTTAGCAGGAAGATAAACAACAATATGTTAACTTCAGAATTCGGAACGACACAGTAGCGGAAAATAAGATATAAATCTGCTATGTACGTCTATAATGGGCGATCAAAAAGGCCTATACGAAGGCCACAGTAACCTCTTGCCTACACGTCGATGCTTATATACCAGCATCAGAGTCTCGTTGGGTTTCATATACGTTGCAGCAACGTATTCAAACCGAAACACTCTGGTCGCACTTTGTACGAGTACAGACACACGCCGCAATCAGTGTTGTGGTGTATGGTGAAAGGTACCTTGTACCAGTGCTAGTCAGTTAGTTTCTCGTTCCACTAACAAATGAAGCGGTTTTATGTATGTTGCGGTCAGGAGGATAGTTCTGAAGTCAACTGCAAATACATTTTCTCCAAATTTTCCCAATTTCGTGAAAGGAAAGTCGTCTTCGCTCCAGAGCTTCCCATTTCAGTCCACGAAGTATCTTAGAAACACTAGCAAGCCGATCGAACCTACTGGCAACAAATCTTGCAGCACGCTCCTGAATTGTTTTGGTGTCTTCCTTTAGTCCGACATTGTGGGGATCCCGAATACTCGGTCAGAACTCCAGAATGGGTGGCACAAACAATCTACACGCGCTCTCCGTTATACAATGAAGAGCCAAAGAAACTGGTAATACAGAGATATATAAACACGTATATAAACAGGCAGAATACGGCGCTGCGATTGGCAACGCCTATATAAGACAAGTGTCTGGCACAGTTATTAGATCGGTTACTGCTGCTACAATGAATGGCAAGTGATCAAGATTTAAGTGAGTTTTTGAGTTTGAACGTGGTGTTATAGTCGGCGCACGAATGATGGGACACAGCATCTCCGAGGTAGCGATGAAGTGGGGATTTTCCCGTGCAACCATTTCACGAGTGTACCGTGAATATCAGGAATTCGGTAAAACATCAAATCTCCGACATCGCTGCGGATGGAAAAAGGTACTGCAAGAACGGGACCAACGACGACCGAACAGAATCGTTCAACGTGACAGCAGTGCAACCCTTCCGCAAATTGCTGCAGATTTCAGTGCTGGGCCATCAACAAGTGTCAGCGTGCGACACATTGAACGAAACATCATTGATATGGGCTTTTGGAGCCGAAGGCCCACTCGTTTACCCTTGATGACTGCATGACACAAAGCTTTACGCCTTACCTGGGCCTGTCAACACCGACATTAGACTGTTGATGACTGGAAACATATTGCCTGGTCGGACGGGTCTCGTTTCAAATTGTATCGAGCAGATGTACGTGTATGGGTATGGAGACAACCGCACGAATCAATGGACCGAGAATGTCAGCAGGTGACTGTTCAAACTGGTGCAGGCTCTGTAATGGTGTGAGACGTGTGGAGTTGGAGTGATTTAGGACCCCTGATAGGTCTAGATACGGCTCTGACTGGTGACACGTACGTAGGCATCCTGTCTGATTACCTGCATCCATTCATGTGCATTGCGCATACCGACGGACTTGGCAATTCCAGCAGGTCAATGGTACACCCAGCACGTCCAGAATTGCTACAGAGTGGCTCCAGGAACACTCTTCTGAATTTAAACACTTCCGCTAGCTACGAAACTCCCCAGACATGAACATTGTTGCGCATATCTGGGATGCCTTGCAACGTACCGTTCAAAAGAGATCTCTATCCCCACGTACTCTTACGGATTTATGGACAGCCCTGCAGGATTCATGGCGTCAGTTCTCTCCAGCACTACTTCAGACATTAGTCGAGCTCATGCCACGTCCTGTTGCGGCACTTCCGCGTACTCGCGGTGGCCCTACACGATATTAGCAGGTATACTAGTTTCTTTCGCTCTTCTGTGGAGGTGAGCTACACTTCCCTAAAAACAGAAGTCGATCATTCACCTTCCCTACTACCATCATCACATGCTCGTTCCATTTCATATCGCTTTACAGCGTTACGCCTAGATATTTAAACGACGTGACCGTATCAAGGAGCGCGCCACTAATACTGTATTCGAACGATACAGGATTGCTTTTCCTGCTAAATTAAGTTAACTTACTTTTTACTAGATTTAGAAGGAGCTTCCATATTTAACGCCAAATTGAAATACTGTCTGAGTCATCCTGTATGATTCTACAGTCACTCAACGACGATACTTTTCTGTATACCACAGGGTCATCAGCAAAAAAGTCGCAGATTACTGCGCACTCTACCTGTCAGATCATTTATGTGTATAGACAACAAGAATACGCAGGTTCCCGAAGAAAGAAAGGTATCAAAAGTGTATTGCGACAGGCGAGGAAAGCTTTCTACTGGTATCAGACACGTGTATGGAAAAGACGAGTAAGTTCCTGAGAGAGTATGTTTGCAGCACAACATTGTGTTGAACAGATGTGTCACAGGTCATCGTCAGAATAAGTAATTGGAAGTGTCTGAATTGTGATGTTATCAAAGAATGTTCAAAATTAACCCTCTGATTACCGGAGAATCTGTATAGGATTGCCTACCAGTTGGTCATCTCAGACCCGTGTTGCTTAAATTGACATAAACCGACACTATTTTGACTACTTATGACGTGAACGACTTTTGAGGTGTAAATACCACTAAAATAATTTTATTTATTTGAAGTTTATACTTTAACAACACAATTTATGTACTTTTGCTGATGCCTTTTTCTCTTACTGTCAATTTGCGAAGGGTTTCCAAACAATAGCAGAATGTGTGTGTGTGTGTGTGTGTGTGTGTGTGTGTGTGTGTGTGTATTGGGGCTTATGGGCGCTCAACGTCGAGGTCATCAGCGCCCTGACACACATTAAAAGGAACGAATGTGGACAGACCTAATAAAACGCAGGTAAAGAAGGTAAATGCTGCATAAGAAAGTAAAACGCAAGGAAAGGGAAAAAATAGCAACAAGAATGCCACAGGAAATTGTCATTGGCTGGCTACTTACTTTGCAGTGAGAAAATTAAGATCCTCTCCCTAAAATCTTTGTAAAAACATTTTACATGGCACAGAACTTTAAAACTTTAACCACATCCGTCTGAGTGTTGCCTAAAAGAGATGGCAGGTCCGCCGGCAAGTCAGCCGTGGCTCGCTGGTCAGAAAATAAAACACAATCCAATAAAACGTGGCGCACAGTGACCTGAACGCCACGAGCACCACACATTGGAGGGTCCTTCCGCCGGAGCAGGAAGCCATGCGTCATAGGGAGCATATAGATTCAGTGCACTTATAACATGTGCTTTGAATTTTTAAATCTTTCTTCTCTACACAGTATGCACAGCTTCTACTTTTCTTAGCTGGTGGTTTCGCTGCCCTTCCTGGATCCGATGCTACTAATGGTTTAATTGAATTCTCTATTCCTGTTAGTTCCTTTCCCAAATTGAAGTTACGTCTCACTTCTTTATTGGTAACTAGCATCATCCAAATTATGTAGGCATTCATTACACTTACATCGACCATGTTGAAGAAAACCACCAATGGCCTGCTTTCAAGCTTCTTTACTAGTGATGATAACATCGTTGGTTGGTTGAGAAGAGAGCTAAGGACGGTAACTTTTTTTTATTTTTTATTTTTATTTTTATTTTTTTTTTAGCGACATAAGAGGCTGTCATCACATCTGGTTGAAAACCAAATAAAGTAGAGTACACTTCACGTCCTTCAGGTGTAAGAAAATCGGCAGGCTGTTCACCTTTGTTTTTTAGGATAGTACCAACTAGTGTACGATATTCTGACAACAAATAATGAGCTAAATCGAAAGGTGTAAAAAAATTATCACAGGTAATGTAATAATAATGTCGTGTGACGAGGGCCTCCCGTCGGGTGGACCGTTCGCCTGGTGCAAGTCTTTCGATTTGACGCCACTTCGGCGACTTGTGCGTCGATAGGGATGTAATTATGATGATTAGGACAGCACAACACCCAGTCCCTGAGCGGAGAAAATCTCCGACCCAGCCGGGAATGAAACCCGGGCCCTTTGGATTGACATTCTGTCGTGCTGACCACTCAGCTACCGGGGGTGGACATCACAGGTAATACTAAGTCCAAACTTTTCAAGTTCAGTCACTAGGGTTTTCCTCCTTCACCAAACACACTTTCAGCAGTAACCTGTTACCCTGTTGTCACAAACTGCCCAGAACTTTATTCTGTATCTACTAGGTTTTGATGGGATGTACTGTCGAAGTGGATAGCGACCTCGGAATATGAACAACTGTTCGTCCAAGGTCAAACACCATTCTATCCCTAAAGATAGTTTCCCACATCTCAAAAATTTATCTGATTGGTTCCAATTTCTTACCTGACATATGTTGGCGTTGGGTTACTGCATGGTCAAAGCACAACACCCTCAGAATACCTGACTGATATTTTCATTTCTTAACTCCAGTCAGGATCAGAAAACATGTATTTGTATATCCGCCCGGTCCCCGTAAGCGATTCGACCTTCATTGTTGGTCCACATACACACTTTGTCAATGAGGGGTACACGAAAGAACTAGAAAAAAGAAGATTCTTTATTTCACAGTTCCTAATTGAATAATTTTTAGGTCCTTGGTCATCTTTCAATACATCGTTCCAGCTCTGCCTAAAAGAAATTACAGCTTGAGGAGCCGTAGCCCATATTTCATTCCCCTTTACGAGAAAACGAGAAGTCAAGAGAATCTGCACTAAATTGTTCTTCTCCATCTCCGTAAACAGATTCTTCATGAGCATCATCTTCGACTAATTCTGAGTTCTCAGTGACATCTATATCATTATCATCTTCGCTGGAAGATTCACATTCATTAGGTGGGTTTTCAGACTCAGAAGACGGCTCCGACAATTTCCTCATCTCTTCATCTAATAGCACTTTCCGCCGTAACATTTTCACTTTGTAGAACAGATAATTTTATGAAACAATGCACCAAAATATGTGTGTGCTAATGACAAGGAACACTGCTGAACAGTGAAAGATAGCAGAGCGCGTCAGCAATGCCAAATGACGTAACAGACGCTGCGCAGACAGACATATGTTTGATGAAAAATTGCTTCGAACTACACGAACCTGCGAGGCCCTTACTGCAGGAAACATGCACCAACACTTTAACACAAAGCCGTAGGTAAATTTTTATAATCTTTTCCCAAAATTGTGACTAACTTCAGAAATGAGGTAAATTCGTAAAACTTAATTAAAATAAAATGTATAGTTAGTAATAGGGAACATATTAAACATCACGGACGGGCCTCTGGGACCAGATGAAAGGTAAAAGGTTAAGAGAACAGATAAAATAGTTGTGCCATTCTAGCCCATGGCTGATCAACCGCTGCCCACAACCAACGGCGCTTCGCCGGCGTGAAGCGTACAGAACACGTTCTTTCACATCCTAGATACGCTCAGCAGAACTGATACCACGTGGTGTGTAATACCTCTGCAAAAGACGGCAAAGATAAGCTTTTAAAATTATCTTTGTAACAAAAGAGCAATGTCAGGAGAATATTCTATTTTTTAACAACATTTGTTTTAGTTTCGCTTGAGAGTACTTATGTTTCAGATCTCACACGAAAAGGATGTGTAATTTTTACTCCTGCGTCAACAATGAGTTTAGTGAATCCTATGTGTTACAAAAAAATGAATATACGAGCTATAATAGACGCAAGAATACTTTTTGCTTCTACGCATGACTTTCACCTTCAATCATAAGAAGAGGCAATAATTTCTTTCATCTTGCAAAATATCTTAGAATGTACACACAACAAAAAAAGGTTTTGAGCCACTTCGGTTAATAGAGTTCCGGAACCTGTACAGAAAATTGGAATAGAGATCAGCATAAATATCATTTCCACCCTCTTTATCGCTCATGAAAACCACGCATTGTATGTTGTACCACCATACAGTGAGACCTTCAGAAGCGGTGGTCCAGATTGCTGTACATACCATCCATGCCCGAGGCAGAATTCGAACCTGCGACCGTAGCGGTCACGCGGTTCCAAACTGAAGCGCTTAGAACCGCACGGCCACACCGGCCGGCGACTGGACGATCCATTAACACCAGGATCAAAGAGCATAAGCGACATTGCAGGTTGGGGCAGGTGGAGAAATCGGCCGTGGCAGAGCACGCACTGAATGAGACCGACCACGTAATAAAATTCGCCGACACGGAAGTTCTGGCTGTAGAGAACCACTATCACACGCGCTTGTTCAGAGAAGCTGTAGAAATACAAAAACACGCGAACTGTTTGAACAAGAAAGAGGAAAGCCTTAAGGTACACGGATCCTGGCTTCCCGTACTGCAGCGAACGACCGTCGCAGGTAGCAAGAGGAGAACCGCACCGGAAATGACCGCGGAGAAGCCCTCGGACGTTGGCGCGCCAGGTACATATAGTCTGCGCCCGCGAGCTAGGCTCCAGTTCACCACCGGCAATGGAGGGTGAAGCTTTGACAATGCCAGCCACTCGTGCTGGCGAAACGTCAGAAAAATCGTTAGATGAACGTCGGCCGAAGAACCCGAGACAGAAGCCAATGGGCAGTTTGTCAACAAGTGGCCACGAAAGCCTCAACAATTTTGTATCAAATAAGCTTATTCAACTCCGTGAGATTTTTCTCAAAATATTCTGATACCATTCGGGAGCGATCGAGATGTGAACTTGAAACGGTACAGTAATTTTCGCTCCATTAGCAGCAGGTTTCGCTGCTCGCTCGCACCGGAAAGTACAAACGGAAGCGGCTCCGCCGCCAATTTATTATACGATGCGGCCGGCTGCGGGTGCAACGGAACCCCATGTGGACGGATGTAGAATGCGTTAGGCTTCAGTACATATTTATTATATATGTCGCGTATCATGTATTTCTTATACTTGAATGTAAACTGCACGTGAACTTTGCTAATCCCCCTTCCACTTTTCCATAAATCGTGGCCAAATACTAGTAGGGAAACAGCAGAAGTAGTTCTGTAGTGTAGTAGTGCCAACCTTACTCCTGGGTAGGGGATCAGAGATACAGCACAGGCAGGTCGAAGTCAAAGACGTTCCAGTATCATAAGATTTGGGGTGGAGAGGTTGGTCACGGCCAAGTGGTTCGACCATCCCCTCCACTGGGGTCCAGGAAGACCTCCGGGTGCCCGCTATATTCTAGGAGTTCTACAGAAAACGGGTAAGTGTGCAGACGTGCCCTCAGTGCGTCTGTCTCGATCCTGATTTAGGTTTTCCGTGATTTCCCTAAATCACTCCATGCAAACGCCCAGATGGTTCTTTTGAAAGGGGATGGCCGACTATCCTACCTAATCCGATGATACCGATGACCTCGCTGTTTGGTCTCTTCCCCCAAACACCCCCAAAGGTAATTGAACTAATTATTTTACTTCCAGTTTCAGATTATGTAGGGAAATAAATGTACATAATGATTGCTTTCTAGTTTATTTCGGAAATTCTGCTTGGAAACAGAGTAGGGTCCCATCCTTTGTACAAAGCCACGTGGTGTCGCAAGTTGCAAAGTCTCATCAGTAGTCTCAATGTATAAATTCTATCGCGCAAATCGAGTGCAAAGCAGTATATTCAAACGGAAGTGATTTATTTTGGTCGAAAAACTGAACTGTAAAAATGTTTCTTTGTGTGAAGGGGGTCTTAGAACACGTGGTCTGCCCCATGCTAGTAATAGTGAACGTGGTTGAGCATTGGGTAGCCAAATTATAACATCGAACGGTCACATTAATTCCCCGCCTTACGGCATAGTTAAATTAGTTGTCACTTCGACTCCCTTTGTAGCTGGGTGTACTGTTGTTCCACGAGGTCGATCGTTCGTTGCCGGAGAGCACGAGTTTCAAGTAGCGACAAAACAGACATCGATCCGCTAAACTCCTTCGACTCCCTGTGTTAATGTACCTGGTCCCCAGTTTGCCCGTTACCCACCTCTCACATAGTGGATGTTCTATGTAAAGTAATGGTTGAATTTGGTGGTACACATTTGGCCAAACGCAGTTCCGTCTTGCCCGTAAAACAATAATGTGCGCGCAGATTAGCATACAATATAGCCGAGCTATAATTTGTAAAAATGTAATCTCTGTAAACTGGAATACTTATTGTAATCGCTGTAAAGTCGAATGACTATGTTTAAAATAAATAGGTTATGAATGGTCATCAATCATTAACATACCCAAAAAAAAATCACAAAGGAGTCAAGTTAAAAGAATTCATTTAAAGTAAAAGATATAGAACGCAGGGACCCACACATCAGCGTGTGTGCCCTCCAGCCCTTTGCCTAGTAACGTGCAAAATAGGGCACGCTCTGATCTCTAGGTAGAGCTCTCAAGCTCCCCTCCACAGTTATCCGTTGCGCCATTTTCATTCAGGGCTAGTTGCATTGACTGCCTCTTTTAGTAATGCAGTGGCGGTTTTCCCCTGGTTGTGGACCAGTATAAAAACAAGAAAATCCGCAATAATCACGAGGGCTGCTTAAACCAGAAATACGAGCGTTGCCAGAGGCTTTTAATCAAGTACAGGCAAAAGCATAGTTTTCTCCACAGCAAAACAGGTAACTTTCATCTGGCGTCCCTATGCCAGGAGTCTTGGCGGGAATCTTTCAAACAGTCATGCTAGCGGTGCAGATCGCCTGCAGGGCACTGTAGGCGAAGAAACAGGTACACGTTAGTGGACAGTGTCACCTGTGACGGACAATGGACGAAGGAGTTCAAAAAAAATGGTTCAAATGGCTCTGAGCACTATGGGACTTAACATCTATGGTCATCAGTCCCCTAGAACTTAGAACTACTTAAACCTAACTAACCTAAGGACATCACACAACACCCAGCCATCACGAGGCAGAGAAAATCCCTGACCCCGCCGGGAATCGAACCCGGGAACCCGGGCGTGGGAAGCGAGAACGCTACCGCACGACCACGAGACGCGGGCCCGAGGGAGTACTGTTTCATTCATCCTGTATACGAGAATATCTCCACCACTTTTCCTGAGGGTTACATCTTGGCAAGCCGAATGCTACATCTGATGTAGACTTCAACACATCGCTACCGGTTTCCTACAACCGACATGTATGAACATATTCCTCATCAGCCCTGGAGACCCTTTTCCACGGCTCGATTGTCCAATAGTCCAATAGTGGCGTAATAGCACCCATGTTAATCTCTGTGCTTTGTGATGTGCGATAGCCGGCCGATGTGGCAGAGTGGTTCTAGGCGCTTCAGCCTGGAACCGCGCGACCGCTACGGTCGCAGGTTCGAATCCTGCCTCGGGCATGGATGTGTGTGATGTCCTTATGTTAGTTAGATTTCAGTAGTTCTAAGTTCTAGGCGACTGATGACCTCAGATGTTAAGTCCCATATTGCTCAGAGCCATTTGAACCATTTTGATGTGCGATAAGGAATGGTGCTGATAAGGGCAGTGGCTTTTGTACCTCACAGTCGACCCGATCCTTAAGGCAATCATCTGAGGTTCTGCGAACCAAAGCTCAGACGGACGTTTTAGGAATGTAGATGTTTGTGAAGGTCAAATTTGTAGACAAACAACCAGTCTCATACGTCTGAACTGTCTTTTAAGTAAGTCTCAAGATCTTACACTGTTGTTGTTGTTGTGGTCTTCAGTCCTGAGACTGGTTTGATGCAGCTCTCCATGCTACTCTATCCTGTGCAAGCTTCTTCATCTCCCAGTACCTACTGCAACCTACATCCTTCTGAATCTGCTTAGTGTATTCATCTCTTGGTCTCCCTCTACGATTTTTACCCTCCATGCTGCCCTCCAATGCTAAATTTGTGATCCCTTGATGCCTCAAAACATGCCCTACCATCCGATCCCTTCTTCTAGTCAAGTTGTGCTACAAACTTCTCTTCTCCCCAATCCTATTCAATACCTCCTCATTAGTTACGTGATCTACCCACCTTATCTTCAGCATTCTTCTGTAGCACCACATTTCGAAAGCTTCTATTCTCTTCTTGTCCAAACTAATTATCGTCCATGTTTCACATCTTACACTGAAGAACCAAATAAACTAATACACCTGTTTAATACCACGTAGGGACTCCACAAGCACGCGGAAGTGCCGCAGCATGACGTGGCGTAGACTCGACTAATGTCTGAAGTACTGCTCGAGGGAATTGACACCACGTATCCTGAGGGCTGTCCTTAGATCCGTAAGAGCACGAATGGGTGGAGATCTCTTCTGAACAGCACGTTCCGAGGCATCGCAGAGATTTTTTCAATAATGCTCATGTGTGGTGAGTAGGGTGGCCATCAGAAGTGTTTAAACTCAGAAGAGTGTTCCTGGAGCCACTCTGTAGCAATTCTGGACATGTGAGGTGTCGCATTGTTCTGCAGGAATTCTGTCGGAATGCACAACGGATCAGACAGGATGCTTACGTACGTTTCACCTATCTGAAACGTATCTAGACGTATCAGCGGCCCATACCACTCCAATTGTACATGTCCAACACCATTACAGAGCCTCCACCAGATTGACAGTCCCTTGCTGACATGCTGAGCCCATGGATTCATGTGGTTGTCTCCATACCCATACACGTACATCCGCTCGATACAATTTGAAACGAGACTCGTCCAACCAGGCAACATGTTTGCAGTCATCAACAGCCAAATATCGGTGTTGACGGTCCCAGGCGAGGCGTAAAGCTTTCTGTCATGCAGTCATCAAGGGTAAACGAGTGGGCCTTCGGCTCAAAAAGCCCATATCGATGATGTTTCGCTGCATGGTTCGCACACTGACACCTGTTGTTGGCCCAGTATCGAAATCTGCAGCAATTGGCGGAAGGGTTGACTTCTGTCACGTTGAACGATTCTCTTCAATTGTCGTTAGTCTCGTTCTTGTAGGATCTTTTTCCGGCCGCAGTAATGTAGGAGATTTGAGGTTTTACCGAATTCCTGATATTCACGGTACACTCGTGAAATGATCGTACTGTAAAATCCTCACTTCATCGATATCTCGGAGATATTGTGTCCCATCGCTCTTGCGCTGACTATAACAACGCGGTGAAACTCTATTAAATCTTGGTAACGTGCCACTGTAGCAGCAGTAACCGAACTAACAACTGCGCCAGACACTTGCCGACCTCAGCACCGTATTCAGCCTGTTTACATGTCTCTGTACTTGAATACACAAGCCTATACTAGTTTATTTAGCGCTTCAGTGTATATTTTGTATGAAAATTCAATATAATGTATCCGCCTCATGTTACGAAATATTAATTAACATTCATCTTTGTATTAATTATTAATGATAAATCACTAAATGTCCATACACAGGCTGGTGACAATAGTCATTTGACACTTGTAAAGTTTGTAATTAATGTGAAACTAGAACCAGAATATGAAGAGCAGATATTAAACGCACGACATAAATAGTTATGATCGAGTCCATCACATCATGCCTACATAACCATTTTTATTGAACACAATCTGTGACTTAAGGTTCGGATGAAACTGTTGATGTACCTCCCATTACGAAGTACTACTAGAACGTACACAATGTAGGCACTAAACTATTTTCACAAACCTAGATAACAATAGAGCAGTGCAGAGCAAAGTCTTAAGCTTAGTACTTTTGGCCAATATGGAAATGAATATCCGAGAAACCTGCGTGGCAGCTTCTCGTGAATGACCATATAAACAATGTGGGCCTGCTGGTATAAATAAAACTGGTTCATCATAAGGTAAACAGATGTCAGGAGCATGCTTATAAGGTACGATCTCAAAATCTATGGCGGTGTCTTTTAGTCCCTTATCGTTCTCGGCGCCTCATATGATTTCGTAGCCTTGTCTCACTACAGACAGGAAGAACTTTTAACCTCGTATGAAGCGTGTCGCCAGTGTTACCTAGACCAAACTCGCTGGAAAATTTTGCTCTCTGAGCTGCTTGTTGCTAAATTCTTAATTTTTTAACTCAGTAAACCACTGTCAAGGGTCTGATATGTTGTCTATGTTCATTTTGAAAAGTTTAACACATTTACTTTGCAATGATAATTTTTCGTTGCCTTATAACCTGTATTTCCATACACCTTCCCTCATATTTTCTCTTTGTCGGTTGTATAAGTTCTGGAACACTTTGTAGTTGTCTTATTGGAACTTTCCTGGTGTCCAGATTAATTAATTAACTGTGCGCTTAAGCACAAACGAGCCCCATATAAAAAATTTATATTATGAATTTAAATGTCAAAGCTCATTAAATTAAATCAAAGTATTTTGTCTCTATGGCACCTGTACCAGATGTGTTAATATTTCATTTTCCGCTAGTGTATTAAGCTTCAAATTGAACTCTCTAATGCTGTTTTTAGTTTGCGTCGGCTTTATCGTGTTCTTACGTAAATCGTACAAAAGATGAATTGAGAACAAAGCTCCACGTGCACTGTCACTTTGAGAAGGTCAGAAAAAACAAACCATCGCATGTAAACAGCCATTTCTCATTTAACATGTCAGTGAGTCTTTTCTGTTCTTTTTAATTGACTTCGTTGCCTTGTTGTAATATTTTTACAGGAGCACAAACATTGCGAAGGCTGCAGATCGGTAATTGGTTCTTGTAGCAATTTACTCTGCGCTCGCCAGGCGCCCTGTCGGTCTGCCAATTAGTCGAGCTCAGTCGATACCCAGCGGGGGGACGCTGAGTTCCCTCTGGATCACAAGTTATGCAGTCTCCCTAGACTCGAAAGCAACTTCTGCGCAACCAGGCGGAAAGCAAAAATTCCATCACATACCTCGCATCGTCACACACAAGGGGATACGGAGAATCTGTGTACTGTATATATAAACCCACCTGTTCCCTCATCCCAGCCCCCCCCCCCCCCCCCACACACACACAGAGAGAGAGAGACAGAGAGAGAGAGAGAGAAGGGGGGAAGGAGATAGTATAGACACAGCTCCTCTTCCGTGCACGTGCACAACCACGCACGCCGTCCTATAGACTACATCGAGGTCATTACCTTTCTTTGAAGTAAATTCTGCTACCGACTGGTTGTGCAACGCTCAGAGGGAAGAGAGATTAGATTCTGACATCCCGTGGACATTGAGGTCGTTAAGAAGAAGCTGTAAACTATAGAAGGATACGTGAAAGAATAGAGTGTGGAGTGATCCAGGAGACTTAGCATTGTCTGAGATGAAAAATGTACAACTCTTCCATGACAACAAATCTGAGTGTAACGCCTGGAGCGAGGTGAGCTTACCTATTTTTGTCCATTCAAATTCATCCCGCGGTTGTCCTCCACCACCCTGCCCTCGTGTTTCTCAGTATGTTACAATGTAGCTAAATCTTAAAATCCGTTTAAAAGTTTAATTAATTTCTTGAATTAGTAACATAAATAAAAAAAAGGCTTACTGTGCTTACTTTAATTCTGTAATATCCTATGGGAACATTGTATTGGCAGTAGGGGTGGGAGGTGGGATGGAAGAATGTCATCAAGCCTAGTTAAAGTCTTTCAACAGAGTGTGATACGAATTATTTGTGGTGTGAACTTCGTCCTACAGTAACCTGTTCAAGAAGAAGGGGTCATAGTTTCACAGTATAATTATTTGTTGACAAAATCTGCCATCAGTTACACATATCTTTGTAAAGACAACAGATAACTTCGTAGAATATGTACGAGAAATAAGAGTTATCTACGTAAATATTTAAAATCACTTAGTTTGGTCCAAAAAACTATTCATTATTGGGGAAAATAGGTTTTCAATAATACGCCAGCAGTCATAAAAATTTAGCTATGCGTAAAGTACAATTTAAGGCAAGCCTCAACTATTTACTGACAGTTAAATCGTTTTACTTCGCTAATGAATTTAAAGAACTGATTTAGCCTACAAGAGAGCAAATCAATTTTTTATCAAACATAAAACAACACTCTCAGGCACAATAGAAAATAAAGAGGGGAAAATGCTGTTTGGTGAAGACACGGTGAAGAGATGGAAAGAATACATAGAGGAGTTGTATGCCTGAACACCTCTTTCGAAGGAAGTAATAGGAAGAGAAGAGCAAGTAGACGAAGATGACAAGGGAGATGACATTCTGCATGAAGAATTTGACAGAGGTCTAAAAGAACTACAGGGCAACAAAGCAACGGGTATTGATAACATCCCTGGAGAACTAGTAAAGAATGCTGGTGACAGCATGAAAATGATGCTGCTTAAACTTATTAGGTCCATCTATAACACAGGAGAGATACCGACAGACTTCCAGAAATGTATCATTGTTCCTATACCAGAGAAGGCAGCAGCTACAAAATGCGAACAGTACCGAACTCTAAGCTTAATATCACATGCTTCAAAAATTCTCATAAAAATAGTTCTGAAGAGAATTGAAGAGAAAGTGGAGGATATGCTGAGTGAAGATCAGTTTGGCTTCAGAAGGGGATTGGGAAAAGAGAGGCGATTCTGGCTCTGAGACTCGTTATCGAAAAGCAATTACAGAAAAATAAACCATCTCATATTGCCTCTGTAGACCTGGAAAAGGCATTTGATAACGTTATCTGGCAATAGATGTTCAGAGTGCTGAGGAAAAGTGGAATACAGTACAAAGACATACGTGTGATACTCAGCTTCTATAAGAATGAGGTGGCAGTGATTAGGAACTGTCACCATGAACAAGAAGCAAATATTAGAAAAGGGGTAAGACAAGGATGTGCTCTCCCTCCTCTTATATTCAGTGCTTACATCCAGGACGCTATAGACCAGGTTCGAGAAACTACTGAGGTGGGAATCAAAATTAATGGGCAGAAGATAGACATGCTACGTTATGGAGGTGATATTGCTATAGTCACGGAGACAAAAGAAGATCTAGAGGAAGTTCTCAGAACAATGGAAAAAATTCTATGCAGTCAGTGTGGAAGGAGAATAAACAAGAAAAAGACAAAAGTGATGGTATGCAGTACAGGAGCAGAATATGAACCTTTGAGAATGAGAATTGGAAGAGAGAAGCTGGAAGTGATAGAGGAATTTATTTGCCTGGGAAGCAAAATCGCAAGAGATTGTAGAAGCCGGAAAGAAATTGCGACCAGAATACAAAAGGCCAAAATTGCATTTAATCAGAGAAGGAACTTACTCACCAGCAACAACATCAGTCTGAAAATAACGAAACGTATCATTAAAGGCCCTATACGGATGTGAAACTTGGACGATTGGAAGAGAAGAGAGAAGACGGCTAGAGGCCCTGGAGATGTGGTGCTATAGAAGAATGATGAAGATCAGCTGGAGAGACAAAGTAAAAAATGAAGAGGTGCTTAGAACAGTGCAGGAAACCAGATATCTGTGGAGACACATCCAAACAAGAAGAGCCAAACTTGTAGGGCACAACCTACGACACAACAAAATCATTGGAACAATAGCAGAAGGAGCTATTGAGGGAAGGAATCGGCGGGGGCGACCAAGGATGTCATACATGCAACAGATCATGAATGACGTTAGATGTAAGACATAACGTAGAAATGAAGAGGAAGGCAGACAGAAGAGAGGAATGGCGCTGTGCTTTAAACCAGCCTCAGGGTTGAACACTAAAAGTAAATGAATTTCTTAGTATAACCACTTGATGTATACATATTATTAACAATCCCACAGAACGTGAGTGTTATGCATTTCTGCATATGTTCATTGCAGTAATATGATCTTTGTATGTAAGTACTATATGCTGCTTTCTGTTCCATAATGTGTGAGTACAGTAATTTGAGAACTATCTTTTGCAGTTCAGTGTATTCATAGTGTCCCAGGAGGAATTATCTATATTCAGGGATACGGCAGGAATGACCATTCGAGGCAAACATGTCTAGCAAACATGCGTTCTAAACCGCATACCTGATGAACGATGAGCACTTGTTTATCACACCTTCTTAACAAGTGCTCATAGCTCTTAAGGCATGCTCTTTGGAACCCATGTTTACTGGACAATTTTTTCCTGTTTTGGTTCATACTAACTCCTACCGAAACATGGAAAGCAAAGTGACTGCAGTAGGAGATATTTGTTTGACAGTATCGAAGGCGAAGAAGTGCTTATAGCTCTGAAGGTATGCATTTTAGAACCTATGTTTGCTAGACAGTTTTGCTTCCAATTACCTGTGTGTGACGAGTATTACTCCTGGGATTATCTATTTGTAAGAAGTTTGGTATTACTTTTTAAATGGAAATATTTTCAAAGCTTTTATTTATTCTTCATCCTTGGCACGATATCATGTAACATCTGTGGAAGGACATTTACATATCCCTGGATCACTGGCACACACACGCACACACACACACACACACACACACACACACACGCACGCACACACACACACACATTGTTTTGCAACTTGTTGTACATCTTTCAGGAACAAACAGAAAGTATTTATCTAGTCTTGTTGAAAGGACCTCCAGCTTAGTTCCTACTTGTAGGCTTGATTTCTTAATCGCAGCCAGCCGGAGTGGCCGAGAGGTTCTAGGCGCTACAGTCTGGAACCGCGCGACCGCTACGGTCGCAGGTTCGAATCCTGCCTCGGGCATGGATGTGTGTGATGTCCTTAGGTTAGTTAGGTTTAAGTAGTTCTAAGTTCTTGGGGACTAATGACGTCAGAAGTGAAGTCCCATAGTGCTCAGAGCCATTTGAACCATTTTTGAATCCTAATCGCATAGTGGTTAAAATTTATAAGTTAAGCAGCTCACAAACTGAAAAGCGACAGTATACAACATAAAAGATATGTGCAAAAGAAGTAGAAGTTATTTAATCCTTTATTGTTAGCAGTGACATGCAAGTGGTAAAAAACAAGATAGACTCTATGATAAAAATAAATTACGCCCCACGATGGAATTATCCGAATGGGACGAAATTCGATAGATGTGATGTACATTTACAGGCCAACAAATGATTACAATTTCGGAATATTGGATGATTTATCCGAAAGAAAGAGCTTCACAAGTTGAGCAATTCAACAATCCGCTGGCCCATCTCTGGCCCTATTCGGCTTGGCATTGATTGAGGAGTTGTTGCACGCCCTCATATAGGATATCGTGCCAAATCTGCCCAACTGGCGCGTTATATCGTCTAAATCCCGAGATGGTTAGAGGGGATACCCATAATGGTCTAAATGTTATGCCAACCTTATTGGACAAGGTAGGGCTTAGCAATCACGAAGACAAGCGGTAGAAACTCTCGCCGCGTGTGGGCCGGCATTATCTTGCTGAAATGCAAGCCTAGGACTACTTGTCATGAAGGGCAACAAAATGGAGCATAGAATATCCTCGACGTATCGCTGTGCTGTAAGAGTGCCGCGGATGACAACCAAAGGGATTCTGCCATAAAAAGAAATGGCGCCCCAGACCATCACTCGTGGCTGTCAGGACGTATGACAGGCGACAGTCAGGTTGTTATCCCACCACTGTCTGGGGCGTCTCCGGACACGTTTTCACTTGTCATCGGGCCTCGGCTCGAAGCAGGACTCACCACTGAAGACAGTTCTACTGCAGTCAATGAGTCAGCGCACCACTCTCCAGGTCTTGACCTTGGAACCGCTAATAATCAGTCGAGTAACTCCTCAGTCCGCTTGACGAGGCCTAGTACACTCCCACCTAGGAGAAATCCCTGACACTACCGACAATCGAACCCCAGTGTTGCTGTCAGCCGTTGTGACTGCTCAGCTACGGAGGCTGACTAACCTTATGTACTGTTTTTTAGTCATCAGTATTCTGGCTGGTTTGATGCAGCCTGCCACTAATTGCTTTCCTGGGTCAACCTCGTCATCCCAACACTTGCAGCCTGCATCCTCAGTTATTTTCTGGATGTATTCTAATCTCTCTTTTGCTCTGCAGTTTTTACCCTCATCAACTCCGTCTACTACCATGAAAGTTATTCCCTATAATTCTGTCCACATTACTTATCGCTGTTTTCCATATATTCCCTTCATCGCCGATTTTCTGGAGGACCTCTTCTTATCGGTCCACCTAATTTTCAACATTATTCTGTAACACCACATATCAAATGCTTAGATTCTCTTCTTTTCCGGTATTCCCACAGCCCATGTTTCACTACCATACAATGTTGTGTTCCGAGCGCAGATTGTTAGAAATTTCTTTCTCAAATTGCGGCCTATGTTTGATGCTAGTAGACATCTAATGTACTGTCAGTGTATAATTAGATATGTCTCAACATATCTCGATCGACAAAAATCTGCAGAAACACTTGAGAAATTTTGTGATCATAACTTTGTAAGGTGGTCAACTGGACACGTTTCAGAATTTGCATGTTGCTTTGTCACCCCTTTCGGTTATTATATTATTATTGCAGGAGGATACAACACCTCTGTCGAGGAAGGAGAGGTGACTGGTGATATAATATATTGGATAGTTCCAATAGCCGAAACAGAGTGTAGAAATTTCCCTTGATCGGCCTCGTATTTTATCGGTATGGCCTCTTCAATATTAATATTATTTAAAGAAATGATTATTTTGTAATTTTTTCATTTAAAATCAAATTTAATGACCACAACTATTGTGTATGATTTTGATTTACTTTTGTAGCTATTATTGTTGTTATGTTCATTTCCCTGGTCTGACACAGTCGCGCCTTGTAGGCATTTACTTAATGAAAGGCGTCGGTGAGGACGCTGGAATTAATAAAAATCATAGACACGCACAGGGAGGCTGACAAAAACAAAAAAAAACCTGAAGTAGTCAGGCGATGACAAACGATAGTTACTCATGTGTTAATGAGAGCCAAGGCTGGTCTCGCAAACGAACTTACACGAAAGAGGTGTACATAATTAAGCTTCAGAAATTTATGTCTGCTGTATGACAGGAATAAGCAGAGAAGAGATTCAGAAATAAGGTGAAAATAATTAGCCGGCCGATGCCTCTTATGGACGTCTCTTACGAGAGATGCAACACGATGTGCAGAAAGGTTCATGAATATTGCCTCCATGTCGCTTGTTACAGAACTGTACAATGGAAACATGGTTTGAATATAAAAACGTGGTACAGAGGTTTAGGTAGGATTAATTATTTTGTCACTTTCGTGACATGCATTTGACCTTCAGTATTGTCCGCCCCTGGTAGCTGAGTGGTCAGCGCGGCGGAATGGCCCGGGTTCGATTCCCGACTTGGTCGGAGATTTTCTCCGTTCAGGGACTGGGTGCTGAGTTGTCCTTATCATCATCATTTCATCCCCAGCGACACGCAAGTCGCCGAAGTGGCGTCAAATCGAAAGACTTGCACCAGGCGAACGGTCTACCCGACGGGAGACCCTAGCCACACGGCATTTACCTTTATTTACCTTCAGTATTTTGATGATGTGGAATTTCCCTATAGTTTGGTGAAAACAATTAATCCATTGTTTTGTTCAATTACATGCCCAGTTTTCGACAGTTCTTCATAAAATTTGCTCCATCTCGTTGAATCTAATAACTGTACAGGGAACGAAACTTTGAAAATATGTAAAATGAATAATTTAGAAAACTACAGTTTTCCGGTAATATTCGGGTTCTTTTGCAGTACGGAAAATTTCTGTTACCAATCACGCTGGAATCAAATGCCTATCGTAAATTTAATTTTATAGTTTTTATTAATGAACAAAATACTTATAAAATGAATGGTCAGATAAAACCAGATGCTCCGGCTACTGTCGTTTGTGATTCGGTAACGAGCGAGCGCGAGCGAGAGAGGTCTGGAATTGTGCAGACCTTTAGTTACGTTCTTGCAAGAATATTTCAGCACTTAACAGACAGAATCTCTTCACAACGGGTCTCATTTAAATTTCCATAGAGCAGTGGATAGGAACCATGGCTGTTTGAACCATTGAGCTTTTTACAGTTTGTAGAGTGTCAACATCCTACTTTATCATGGAAACATTAGCATACTACGAGGTTAAAATATTTAGGTTTTGCAGGAGTCGTGTCAATGTTTCGGGCAAAAAGCAAACATTCTGACGAGAATAATCTATGTATACGAAAAAGTAATTTCTTCAAAGTTTCCCTTTGGATGGGCTGCCAGATAAATTACTAATAAGTTGTAGATGGTTTTTCACAAAGTCTGGTACGAGACTTGCAAAGTATTGTTAAGGTTTTAAGCCAAGAGTAACGTTTTCCAGCTCTTCTGACGAATGTGTATCAGCCAGAGGGGCTGATTTCGTAATGAACTATTCCACTTCATTTGGTTGTTGAGGACAAGGTTTTGAACACTGCAACGCGAGCGATATAGATCACAGAAATAATTTTTTTTCTGCTTCTCGGTTCTCATAAATTTCTTCAGATTACAATGAATTTGCAGTAATACAGTAAGTAATGAAAGTGAGCAGAAATCTCATGTACAAAATGACTGCTATCCAGTGACTGCTCAAGTGTTCAAAAGAAAAAAGAAACATTTGGGTGAAATTTTTCAAAATTAGAAATAGGAAACAGCGGAGATCAGTGCAATACATCCAGAATTCCTAAAATTTTAGTGACAAAGTGAGTAATTTACTATTCAAAATTATTATAGCTATCTACAAAAAATATGAAACCCGTGAAAATGTTGGTTAGAATAAGAACTATTTTCTAGAAAATGCGAAATTTAATATTTATTATTTTTTCCCATCGTCAAAGATATTATTAAATGTGACTGAGAACAGAATGAACCATAAGTAAACGGTTTTGAGTGAGGAACGAAGCAATTACAATACTGAGAGCATTGGACAGATGAATGAAAATTAATACGACGCTTTTGTAGCTTCACTGATCCTTTTATATCATTAATTGGAAACTAATTTTAGTCTATGCCGAGAGGGAAAACTCACTGATAAAAAAAGAGTCGATATTGTCCTTATTCACCACAGTATATCTATTAATATACTGACATGTTAGAGTTCAAAAGGAATTAAATTAAATGGAAAATAACGTTATTGATAAAATTACTGAATATGTTACTGCAGTTACGGATCCAAGAAAAAATTTGATCAGAATATTCAACGTAATAATAGTAGTAGTTAATCGGTGCAAAAGTAAGCCCGAGTAAAAATGAGCTCTTTTTGAGGGGTTAGAGTAGTCATCATGTCACTATATAATTCACATTCGGGATGTCGAACCCGGACAAGTGAAACTGTTTTAAAATTTAGAGTGTATCGTTTCTGAAGAGAAGAAAGGCATGTGAGAAAATACTAGTGTTGAACGGAGAAAAGAAATTCCCAGCAGTATGGAGGCAAGAAAATCCTTCGGGCAAATCTCGTATCTGTCACGCGTTACTCTGAGGGTAGGAGAACCAAGCAGATAGTAGGAATGATAGCAGCAACACGGAAAGCGCGCTGTGGATATGGTGGAGAATTATCAGAACCGGCTGGCTCCAGAGAGAAGCAAGTAGGATTTTCTGAAGTGTTAGCTATGAAAGAAACTATTTAAGGAAATTGTAAGAAAGAGCTGAAACCAGCAGATTTGATATAGAGACATCACAAATGAAGAAAAATATTTCTGAAAGCATGAGAAGAGAAGACTTTGAGGTGCCATGCGATGCAAAATAAAGCCAGAAACCGAGGAAAATGATTGCGGTTATGAGCGTAAATTCAAAAGAATAGACGTTATGCTTTTTCTCAAGAACTATTGTCTCAATATTGTGAAAGAATAACAAAATGAAAGGGGAAAATAGGGAGCGCTGAAGATGTATAAGATGAGAAACTAATATACATAATAATTTTTTGGTAATTGGTGGCCTCATGCCCGTAATGATAGATGCTTGAGTAGCTCTGAAGTTATTCCTTGTATGTAGCAGTATCATTTTATACATCTTTCAGAATCGCAGTGTAAATGATATCATCTTTAATTCATTAAAGATACAACAAGTATAGAAAGGAATTTCATGGGGACGGAACAATGGCAACATAAGAATACACCCTTCATCCTCACTACGAAAAACCATCGGGAATGGATCCAACAACATGCTCATTCTGCCAATTTCATCGCAGCTGAACTGTTGGTATGAGATGCAGTTTTAGTTCAGCCACATTAGGTTATTTAAGTTGAAGTTGTAGGCTCTTCAGCTGTTTGACAAGTCTTCCAACAACCAATAGCAAATGCTGATATAGCCATCTATTGCTCAACAATGCGGGACGTCTCTGACTGCCACGACGTCATTGGAACGTCGGTTCCTCATCTTCCTTAAAATCATGACAGTAAGTTCGTACTTAGTCGTAACTGAAGTAACTCACAGTACAGAAGCCGAGAATGTATTCCGTTAACTCCCGTAAGAGATAACTGTAAAAAGCAGTATAGTTATTGCAAGGATAAAGCAAACAAAGTCCGTTTCAGAATACCGCTAACCTAGATGTTTTCTGTACTAAGCGCTTGTATTACGTGCTGAATGAACAGTTAGCGGTTTCAATGATTTCAGTACGACCACTACAAATTTTAGTGAATCCATTTACAATGTCGTCATTTACATCTTGTCATTTCGGACGGAAACATAATTTGTATCTGATCCCTTTGACCAGAAACGGTACGAGAAGAATTTCTTCATGAAATTCTGGATCTCGGTTATTGCAATCTGTGGCCTAACGGTGCCATTACTTTCCTGTAAAAAGTGACCAGTTTCAGTTCCGCCCTACACATGGGAGTAAATGTTAAATTGTGTCTTGCTACTTTTATGAGCCTTGAAGTCGGAATACTCAAACCGAAAGTAGGGAAAAAAATTCATACAACGTTACAGAACTCAAATACAGTTCAGAAAGACTCACTCTTCTCTCAGTGAAATGCAAAATAAGCAGTATACATTTGTTAACTGCCACGCTCCAATTAATGATGACAATAAGAAAAATCTGAGCAAAGTAGAAGCACTCTGGGTACGTCTGGAGGACGAAATATCAAAAATTGCAAAATCAAATGTTGTGACAGTACTGGGGGATTTTAACGCTCAAGTATGGAGGAAAAGACTTTTTGAAAAATATCCCGCCCATAAAAGAAGGAAAAAAATGTCACAAGTCTAACTAATCTTTGTAAAACATTTCAGTTGAAAATGATGTCAACTTCCTTCAAAATATTGTAAAGAAAGGCAAAAAAAAGTGTATCTCCAAATACAGTACTATGGGAGTTGCACTTAGATCACGCGGATGTTTCTCAAAGCAATATTAAAGAAATCATGAACGTAAAAGTATCAAGAAACAGGGAATTTGACTCTGATCATTTCTTAAATTTCTTCCTAATAAAAATCAAAAGAGACAGCAAAAATAGATTAAATACAACACAGACAGGCTCAACATTACAAAAGAGACAAAAAGGAATTTTGAAGAAGAAATTAAAATGCCTAAATCAGGGGAAATGGGAAGAATTATCCAAAGAAATCAACAGGGCAGTGAAGAACGTATTTGGATCAACAAAAATGAAGAAGACTGTCTGGTGGAATGAAACCTGTGGAAAACCAGTTACGGAAGGAACAAAACGGTGGAAATTTTCTGGGACGGCAAAGCACCTTGATGAATTTAAAATGCAAAAGAAAGAAACAGCAAGAATAGTAAACCATGCTAAACGATCTTCTGGGAAGACACATCTTCTTGACATACAACTCCAGGAATCTCTATCAGATGTTTAAAAATCATCTTAAGGGCTACCAAGCTCCAAGTACTTGCTTCAGAGATAAAATGATAAAATTGATCTAAGCAATACGCAGCACTGTGAACTACTAAGAAAGTACTTTTAACAACTCTTGAACTGCGAAGAACCGAACTGTAAGCTAGAATTTCCAGACCTGCACCAAAAGACAGAAGCAGATCCACCACCTACAACGGAAGAAACTAAAAAAGCAATAAATAAGGAGAATAAAACCAGTGGAGAAGACTGTATTACAGCTGAACTTATTAAATCGTCTAGACTTAAAACTGTAACTAATATTCAGACAATGTTTCCAGAAATATAGGAAACTGGAAAGATTCCTGAAGACCGGAAAGTTGCTATTATGCATCCATTGCACAAGAAAGGTGATGAGCATGATGGAAATAACTACAGAGGTATGAGGCAAGGTGACAGCATGTCTCCATTCCACTTCAAGTGCGTCCGAGAGAAAGTAGCAAGAGAATGGAAACAAAAACTAAAAGTACACAAGCTGTTAGCAGTAAGACTGGGGACTATGAACAAAGGTACTGAAGTTTACTGTCTAGCATCTGCAGATGATTTTTCCATTCTTTCAGAAAACATAACAAATGCAGCAACACAAATCAATATCTTAAAAGAAATAGCGAACAAACCAGGTTTAAGGATATCTGTAGTAAAAACAAAATTTTTGACAAACATAAAAAATGCTCCTGAAATTCTAGTAGGAGATAATGGACAGATAAAGAGGATTAATATATTTAAATATGTGGAAGAAATGATTCAAGAAAATAGCTTAGAAAAATTCGCTGTAGAAGAAAGAGTACGTAAAACTGAGAGGGCATATGCTGTAACAAGGAACATTTACAACAAAAGATCTCTGTCTAAAATTTTGAAAATACAGCACTACAGCACGTTAGTAAAACTAGAATGTCTCAATGCAAGTCAATTTTTAGCGCTGAATTACAAATTACACAAGCATGAAGTACTTGAAAGAAGTATTATTCAAAAAATACTTGAACCGCTAAGAAATGCAGAGGTATGGAAATTAGGAAGTAAGTAAGAGGTATAGCGCACCGTAGAAAACATACCCGAAACGCCACGGAAGAGGCGGCAGCTAATTTTTGGACTTGTATACAGAATGAACGGCAACAGGTTAACCAAACAGACTTGTAAATAACTTTGGGGCAAGAAGTCAACAATATCCTGGATACAAGAAGTTGGAAAAAATTTGGTAAGAAACAGCATAAGTAAAAAAGACGCATCAGAAAGAGAGATTTGTAAGAAAGTGTTAAAAATGGACGGATTCCAAGGCAGGAGGGGAAGACAGGGTGAAAATGGTGTGTGGAGAGAAAATTAACACATAGTGAAAAGATGATAGAATGCTAGAGGAAAAAGAGAGAAGAAGAAAGGAGTAAGCACTGAAATTGGTGCTTGTTTCCTTATATGACACAAACGGAAAAAGGAGAAGAACAAAATCCTTTGTTGTGAATTATCACTGGGAATTTACCTCCAACTCTTTTCAGAGTGAAATCCAAGGATTGAAATTTGTAACTTACAATTAAAAATCACTTTCTTTCATTAACTTGAATCAATCTGCTGATACTATTGTCCGCTCGATAGTGATTTGTTGCTGTGGAGACACGTTTACTTAAACTGGCAATTGTCTGAATTTATTGTTAGTGTGGAATGAACGTTTTACAACTGTAGCAGTACCGGTAATGAATTACCTAGTAATATAGCAGCACTTGTCACGCACCATCCACGTCGTAACAGAATTTCAAAGAAAAAACCTTAGCTTTATTTATTGACCTATAAGTGACTTGCAACACATTGTGGAGACAAGGCGTAATATAAAAGATCTTTCTACTAATTGCATGAAAACCAACCTTTCGACTAATCTGCAGTATGTTAATCGACCGTTTGTTCCATACAGTCGTGGTATCCGGCTTCATCTCCCCTAGAAAAACAAAGAACGGCTTGACATAGGGATCAATCATTACCTCACTTCTCTTCAGTTTCTACATTTCAACCCCTCAAAAAGTAGTTCAAGTAAGTCTAATTACTCCGATGCGGTATTCAAGCATCGTCAACTTAGTCAAGTGGCTAGTGTGGCATTGGTGTCTTTCCGGCGTGTGTGCGGTAAACGCGGAAACGTGAACTGTGGCGACGTTATACCAACGTGATGACATACTTTTCTTGGTTGCCGAAGAACAAACACTGTTACACATCCATCGGAGCTGAAGTATGTGCATGCCAGATATGCTCAATAATGTTCACGTCTGGGGAGTTTGGTGGCCAGCGGAAGTGTTTAAACTCATAAGAACGTTCCTGGAGGCACTCTGTAGCAATCATGGACGTGGGGGGTGTCGCTTTATCTTGGTGGAATTGCCCAAGTCCGTCGCAATGCACAATGGTCATGAATGGGTGTAGGTGATGAGACAGGATGCTTACGTACGCGTCACCTGTCAGAGTCGTATCTAGACGTATCAGGGATCCCATATCACTCCAACTGCACACGCCCGACACCATTGCAGAACCTCCACTACCTTGAACAGTCCCCTGGTGCCACGCTGGGTCCATGGATTCATGAGGCTGCCTACATACCCGTGCTCGTCCGCCCGCTCGATACAATTTGAAACAAGACTCGTCCGAGCAGGCAATTAGTTTCCGGTCATCAACAGTCCAATGCCGGTGTTGACGGGCCAAGGCGAAGCGTAAAGCTTGTTGTCCTGCAGTCATCAAGGGTCCACGAGTGGGCCTTCGGCTCCGAAAGCCCATATCGACGATGTTTCGTTGAATGGTTCATGCGCTGACACTTGTTGATGGCCCGGCACTGAAATCTGCAGCAATTTGCGGAAGGGTTGCACTTCTGTTACGTTTGAACGATTCTCTTCAGTCGTCGTTGGTCCCGTTCTTGTAGGACCTTTTTCCGGCCGCAGCGACGTAGGATATTTGATGTTTTATCGCATTCCTGATATTCACGTTACACTCGTGAAATGGTCTTCCGGGAAAATCTGGCTTTCTGTTTCGGAAATGACCGATTTGAAGGTTATAACCGAAAATCGTTCTCATACCTCTGAGAATGGAATACAGGTGCCGGTATTGTTGTTGCTAAGTCCGTAGAGCAAGCAACTTTCAGAAGTGAGAGTATGGACCAAAACACGAAGAACATGTCTAGAAAAAATGCTCTGAAAATGCATAAATGCATACCTCAAGAGCGCTGAGCACTTTTTCATCTTCGATATTATGAAACACATCTCTTCTATCTCAAGCTTTTCGGTTTCCGTAGTTTTGGAGAAATAGTAAGGACCCAAAAATGTATAATTTAAGAGCTATGGGCCATGTCCAATAGAAGATGTATATTATAAAATAGTGCTGATGACATAGGGTATTCCTCTTTTACATTCTCTGATTTACGACCACTTTGTTCGTGTTACTGGTTTGTGCAGTTACTTTTTCTGATGTGTTCATATGTAAGCTTTGAATTATTTTGACCAGATGTTTGAGATGAAGCTCCATTATTTACCATGATCAATTGTCCAAGCACATACAAGCAGTCGGAGTAGGAACGACCGCTTTCTAAATCCATATTGTCTGTGGGTCAGAAAAGTGTCTGTAATCATATTTACACCTTCTTTCACTATTTTTGCCTACGTGTTGTATAGCGAGTACAGTAAACCTATCCCACGGTAGTTCTTAAATAAGTGTCTATCCCGTTTCTTATAATATGTTGCGTATCACATCGTCCAGTCATTCCGCTGGTACCCTAAATGTCCTCCAGAAAACTTCCATTAAGTCCAACATTCTGTACTTAACTTCCTGTGGTGAACACTTAATTAATTCAATATCAGTGTCACCCACTCTAAAGCTTTTCTATTTTTAGTTGGTCTGAGTGTTTCGTCGAATTCTTAGCACGTTACTAGAGCCACAACCGTTTCTCCTTGAATGTATTTGTCTACACATATTTATTGAGAACTTGCCTATAGTTATTTGCAATATTTTAACCAAGTTTCTTTTTTATTTCACTATCTCAAATTCTATCGTCTGCTCGCCACGCACCATGCGGTGTTACATACATATTTGTTCCAGCTCACTTTATTCGCTCTATTTTTCTTCATTGGGAATGGAACATTTTCTTTTATTCTCACTACTGCCCTTAGGTGACTTAAATTATAGTCTTCTATGAATAGATTTTTTCCTTTCGTTTGTTTTCCTCATTTTTTCTACCCACACTTAAAATCTCGTTTTGTTTGAATATTTGCTTCGTTCTTTTCCTTTAGATGTCTTCTGCAGTTTTCAGTATAGCACTGGTAAACTGCTGCCATTGCCTGTGAACCCTAAGGCTTGCACCTTATTTATCAATGGTAAGGTTCATTCTATTGGAGTGTAATATCCTAACACTCTTCTGCTGCAGGAGATTTGGTTTATAGCTACTTTTACGCGAGATTTGGTTTATAGCAACTTTTACTCTTCAGCCTAACTTCCTCACTCTTGAAGGACACTCAGCTCCCTTCTGTGAACCAAGTCACTGTGGAATGTTTTGAACAGACATATAAGCCTCTATTCAACTTGCATATTCAATACGTGGGGAAAGTTTAGTATTGATTAAACAGATTTTATGCCTCTTGCACTCTCTGTGAAGTTACATGTTTGTTTTTATGCCAGAATGAAATCAATTAGTAATGTAGTGGAGTTAAATGATAGTAACTTTTGTCTTACCATCGTCTCTGATGTTTTCCAAAATTTTGTATATTGGTTGTTTACAACTGTAGCATCGAAATCTCCACACAGAGATGAAAAATATCTTATTTATTATTCGTATTCAAATGAGAGTAAGTAACAGCATTCTACATTTTCTTCTTTCCTTTCTTCCTCCAGAGACCTGTTACAGTCAAATACAGTCCCTGATGTCTTGTCCTAAAATTAATTCTTTTATCATTTACGAATTTACAACTGTGAATTCTATTCCACTTTTTCTCAACTAATATTCTAACTCCAAACAGTATCTCTTATTCTATAGGACACTACCGATTAGCAACAAATATTCTTGTAGGTCTTCTGTGTCCTTTAATGTCGTCTTAGTTTCAGTAATTACTGGAACGTCAATATTTGCCAACACGACTTAGCTTTTCAACTCTGGTTCTTTGCATGAAAGTCGCTTTATGTTACAGGTGGCTTGGTTTCCTGTATTTATTATGCTTAATCATTTGTTCTTCTCCGTGTTTTCGGTCCACTTAGTACTATCCTTCGCAGTTTTTTAGTCTTGAAGGTACACTGTAAGACGAGTTATGCGATAACGTCAATTTTATCAATAATTTCTTCAAAAACGTGTGCCGAATGAAAAAAGAATCTTCACCACTCTTATTACCTTCTTTAGAATGACTTGTTCTCTGAATGCTAAGAAGTCTTTTCTGGTTTTGGATTGCAGTCTTGTATGCAAGTGAAAGGTTGTTGAGAAACGGTTCAGATAAGAAGTGGACAGATGCTTTTGGAATGTGGTCATGTAGGAGAGCCACGAAGACTAGGCGGACAGAGCGGATCGCTAATGAGGAGGTGCTAAATTCGACAGGGGAGAAACGAAATTTATGCAGAACTTGAGTTAAAGAAGCGGCTGGTCGACAGGTTGCATCCTGAGGTATCAAGAAATGGTCAATTTGGTAATGAAATAAAGTTGTTGGTGGAAGGGGGGGGGGGTCGGTAAAAATTTTCGAGGAAGGTCAAGCTTTGACTAGATTAAGCGGGTTAAAATGGATTCCAGTTGACAGTAGCTATGCTATGACAAAGACACCTGCATAAGTAAAACTAGCGTGGAGAGCTGCATCAAACCAGTCTTATTAAAACCAGTCTTAGTGCCGGTGCAATGTCTTCTTTCACGTTCGTAACCTCATCTTGTATCTTCACTAACTCAATTCTTTGACATGCTACTATTTTATCACATGACAGTGATTGTCTTAATTCTACGAGACATCTGACACAAATCGTCTAAGAAAAATGTCAACAAGAAATGGATAGTTCAACCAAAATTATCACGGAAATTAAACTTGCAAGCAATAACATTTTCAGGTGTTTATTCGAAATTCACAAGTCTGATAAATCCATCATAGAAGTTTGTAGCTATCAATAGCTAAGTATCCAGATACGTACGCGATCCAAAACCTCTCTTAAGACACAAGATCGAATTAAATACGTGGATACACGAAGTGAGTTACAATGAGTTGTACACAATTCGAATTTCATGCTTTATTTTCTGGATGTCGGAGACACAGACCTCAATGTTATACTTCAAAAACAAGAGTGGAGAAACAAAGGCATGATAAACATTTGTTGCAAAAACGTGCTTCACATCATGTAATAAATTCAAAATGTTCAGCATGAAACCACAAAAAGCTGCTTTAAGAATAACAACTTTATTGACCAATACTTTCAAGCAATATATCATCTTATGAGAGACAAATATTTAATGTGACAATTAAGGGAGAATGTTGTTAGTGGAGGATAGTGTACCCAGGAACACGTGATGTTTCCTGAACGGTATTACCGTCTACTGATTGATCTTAGTATCATATGAAGGAATGCACTCTAGAATTCGTCATAAGCGCTGTCAGGAATTTTATGCTGGTTTTGTTGGTGTGTGTTCTGCGCGACATATGTAAATATTACGAGCTCTACGTTTTTAAGTGCTGTATAATGTATTGTAGCTATTTAGAGGATGTTGTTAATTCTGCAGTTAGATAATTTTATGGTGAGTATAATGGTAATATTTCTAGAACTATTTATGTAATAAGTGGACAGTTATGGCATACTTCGTCGGTTTTGCACTAGCTTGTACCTTGGATGAGAAGAAAGTAATTTTATCGTGGAACTTGTATTAACTGCGAATTTACTGAGTTTCTTTAAGGTCTTAACAATTTTACCTGTCTTGAAAATGAAAATGTGTGTTATTTTTTAACAACATGTGTTTCAAAATGTTTTGAACTTGTAACTGTTTTTTAATAATTTTGCTAAATTTGATTTCACCTGCTGATTGTTGGTGTGTAATAGATTAATAATGTAACAGATTAAAGACAGCATTGTCTGTACTTAAGTCAGTATTGACAACATGTTCTCCAGTGCAATACTTTTAAATCTGTGTAATACACTTCTTCCTAGGTACATGACCACGCTGTACCTAGGGACAGTTTTTCACATTTGGAAAAAAACTTTTATTTTCCGGAGTAATATTCGTAATTTCAGAAAAAAATTGCAACACACGTAAATAGAATGCCATAATTTCAAAATGGAATAAGAAAATGTATCAAACTTCTACTACTGGGCTCGACATAAGCGAATCTGTGAAAAGTCTTCCCTACTTGTACAGGAAGCTCCTTTGCATCAAACATAAACAGTCACCTTTACGGTGATTAAATATTCTCGGCCTATCAATTGAGTGCCAACATCGCTCTGAAACAACTTATCAGCGAGTCTTCAATTCATCTTCAGATGAGTAGGAAACTGCTTCAAAACAACGCTGCTACATTGCTGACAACCTGAGAATATTTCACCTATAAAAATTCACCAAGAAACCCTGCAGTCTCACAGAATCCACCTCACGAGTTTGCATTCGACAATTAATAATTCCAGTCCAAGTAATTACCGTACTGACGACTGATGTCGACCACAAAGTGTTCGCTTGATCTGTATCTATTCGATACTGATAACGAATCTGTAAAATCGTCATGTCTATCTGTTTGTCTCTTTGAACACACAAATCACTAAAGTTAGTAGACGAATTTTCATCGGGTTTCATGGGGTTCATGCAACCGTAAAGTGTAACTTGGAGCAACGAACAGGTTTTATTTAATCAGAATCAGAGTACGAAAGAAAAAAGGATCGTAATTTAAGATTTTATCTAAAATCATCTGCTCAGCTTAGTAGTTTGGAAGTTTAATCATTACAGTGTAGTGAACCAAAGAACCATCAGATGGTACCGTTAATTTTGCAGTTCACCAAAGAACCAGTACATGTAGCCATAAGTATTTTTGACAAGTGCAGATCTGTCTTCGGAAGCTTACATCAGTGACAGAACGGCCGCAATCATATATTTACGACTATATACCAACAGCTAGGATGTATGGATTTACAGATTCTACTTTATGTATTAAAAACTTAACGACATTGCTTTGCTTCTTTTGATAGGTTTCATTTACATTCTTTCCTAGGAAAAATGGATTTAAGTTTGCCTTTTGATCTGGGTTCTGCTCATTACATTTTGATTTCATTTTCTTATGAGTAAAAATGCCTAGAAAGCGGTTGAGTCTTTCTAAAGACATCAGAATGGCTAAAAGACTCCCGGTGTCAATAAACTGGTGAATATTGTGAGGTGACACTTGCCGCAGCTTGAGAACATAAGGCTTTAACTCACTCCTTGGAAACTCCTTCCGAAAGCGAGACGTGACATAAATTGATCAAGAGCGTCATGCAATATCTCACTACTCAGAATCTTTCGCTCATATAGGCATAAAGTTACATTTCCCCAAAGTAACATCACAGAAGCGGAAATTTTGACAGGGAAGTGGTGCAAGCAAGCGAGTTTTTATGCCCCGGGTCCGGCTTATTTCTAACAATCCAACATTTCGATGTACGGTTCCCAGTGAGCTAACGGAATGCAATGGTCATACATATAGCAGAAGGACAGACGCTCCAAATTGTGTGACCTTAGAGTCAGCTGATTTTTGCACGGACAGCTCAACGTGAAATTCATCTGATTGTGGCATTTTAGCCCAAGATATTTTGGTACGTGTGACACTTCCAACGGCGGAGGTTCACATTTTACAGATGTTTGACACAATAATAACATTAAAAATTTAAAACAAAACAGGACCGTTTACCGCGTCTGGAACAAGTTAAAAACACAGCAGAAAAAGATACACTCTGTGCAATGGCTGACTCACTTGGTCAAACATCATGGTGGTCGTAAGCTGGGGTGATTGACGGTAAATCATAGAGTAGAACAGAAGTGATATCTGGCGTTGCGCAAGGCAGTGTCATAGGCCCTCTGCTGTTCCTGATTTACATAAATGATCTATGGTATAATCTAAGCAGCCCCCTTAGATTGTTTGCAGATGACGCTGTAATTTACCTTCTAATAAAATCCTCAGACGATCAATTCCAATTACAAAATGATGTAGATAGAATTTGCATATGGTGCGAAAATGAAAATTGGCACTGAACAAAGAAAAGTGCGAGGTCATCCATATGGGTACTAAAAGAAATCCGATAAATTTTGGATATACGATAAATCGCACAAATCTAAGGGCTGTCAATTCGACTAGATACCTAGGAATTACAATTACGAGCAACTTAAATTGGAAAGACCACATACATAATATTGTGGGGAAGGCGAAACAGAGACTGCGGTTTGTTGGTAGAACACTTAGAAGATGCGACAAACCCACTGAAGAGGGAGCCTACATTAAACGTGTACGTCCTCTGCTGGAATGTTGCTGCGCGGTGTGGGATCCTTACCAGGTAGGATTGACGGAGGACATCAAAAATCCTTACCAGGTAGGATTGACGGAGGACGTCGAAAAAGTGCAAAGAAGGGCGGCTCGTTTCGTGTTATCGCGCAGTAGGGGTGGGAGTGTCACTGATATGATACGCGAGTTGGGGTGGCAGTCACTGAAACAAAGGCGGTTTTCTTTGCGGCGAGATCTATTTACGAAATGTCAATCACCAACTTTCGCTACCGAATGCGAAAATATTTTGTTGGCACCCACCTACGTAGGGAGAAATGATCATCACAATAAAATAAGAGAAATCAGAGGTCGTACGGAAAGATTTAGGTGTTTCTTTTTCCCACGAGCGATTCAAGAATGGAATGGTAGAGAAGTAGTGTGAAAATGGTTCGATGAACCCTCTGCCAGGTATTTAAGTGTGAATTGCAGAGTAATTACGTAGATGTAGATGTACTTTACCAGGCACACTAGGAATTATGACGGTCAGCCACACTTCATAGCTGGTAGCTGGAGACACATCTTGTACAGTCAACTACCCTTTGCAAACTTCCAGATATATCTTTTCATAGGCATTCTAACAATACCACTACTTGCAAAGTAGGTTAGAAATCAGATGAATAATGTTGCTCACGCAGCATATGTTCGCTTTATCGGGCAACAACAAAGTTATTGACTGTGGATGGTATCGTCAGAATGTAAATAATGAAGTCACTGTAAAAAAGTCATTAATTTTGGCACTTACCTTAAATGGATTCCCACGCAGATTTCGTCGAAGTTGTCATGGCTCATCTTGTTGATTCTAGGGTGATTCCACTTTGACTGCTAGAAGGTCCAGAATTGTATTTTAGCAATATTTGAAGACCTAACAAATGCGTTTTTCAGGAAATTCTTAATGCTCAAACAATCCCAGACCAGAACAATGATATGGTAGAAATAATTTTTGACTTGGTGTTCACGATCCACATTTTTATTAAACTTGTTGTAAATTCACATATACTTTTTCTTAATTGTCACATCATCAAGGAAACAGTTTTTGTATCAATCTTCATATATTTAATTTCCACTTTAACCGAACACAAGACTTGACTGTTCTTTTACAAAGCGAAATAACAACGTAGCTTCTGCAAAGTGAAACAAAGACTGCTCTGTGCGCATTCGTGCCAAAACGGTTACAAGTAAGTGAAAGATTATGACAATCTTACAGAAATGAATACACACGAGAACCGAATCACTGTAATTTATCGATACATCGGAGTACCTATACATTAATAAAACCAAATGTGAATATTGTCACAAAAATATGTCTGTTACTCCGCAGAAAAGTAGTACGATATTACTGGTATCGAGAATTAGGGTTGGAGTAACGTAATGGTCATGTAAATAAAGAACCATTACAGCATGCAATGTCAAAACTACCTTGTTTCCCCTCATCTTAAAAGTTTCTCATCCATCGTCGCTAATTTCGTCGTGTAGTTCCGAAAATAAGCAAACTGACCGTTCACAGTAATATTGAAAACGTTGACAGTATATTCTTTGTTGGCTGCGGACCTCGTGGCTATCCCGCAGCGCTGGGACGTCAGAAGACGGAGTCCCAGAAACTCCAGAGACCTCTCCGGGTTTACTTTAGCACCAGGTGAGATGTGTTGCCGTCAGGAATTCTCGTCAGCGAACAATAAGCATCTGAGAAAAATATGAAAACCGTAAGATACAAAATGGTGCTGCCCGCAAGTTGTGCCGTTGCCGTACAGTGAATATCGTCATCTGCTGTGTCTTAATACACTACTGGCCATTACAATTGCTACACGAAGAAGAAATGCAGATGAGAAACGGGTATTCATTGGAAAAATATATTATACTAGAACTGACATGTGATTACATTTTCACGCAATTTGAGTGGATAGATCCTGAGAAATCAGTATCCAGAACAACTACCTCTGGCCGTAATAACGGCCTTCATACGCCTGGGCATTGAGTCAAACAGAGCTTGGATGGCATGTACAGGTGCAGCTGCCCATGCAGCTTTAACACGATACCAAAGATCATCCAGAGTAATGACTGGCGTAATTTGACGAGCCAGTTGTTCGGCCACCATTGACCAGACGTTTTCAATTGGTGAGTGATCTGGAGAATGTGCTAGCCAATGCAGCAGTCGAACGTTTTCTGTATCCAGAAAGGCCCGTACAGGACCTGCAACATGCCGTCGTGCATTATCCTGCTGAAATGTGGGGTTTGGCAGCGATCGAATGAAGGGTAGAGCCACGGGTCGTAACACATCTGAAATGTAACGTCCACTGTTCAAAGTGCCGTCAGTGCAAACAAACGTGACCGAGAGGTGTAACCAATGGCACCCTATACCATCACGCCGGGTGATACGCCAGTATGGCGATGACGAATACTTGCTTCCATTGTGACTTCACAGCGATGTCGCCAAACACGGATGCGACCATCATGATGCTGTAAACAGAACCTGGATTCATCCGAGAAAATGACGTTTTGCCATTCGTGCACCCAGGTTCGTCGTTGAGTACACCATCGCAGGCGCTCCTGCCTGTGATGTAGCTTCAAGAGTAACCGCAGTCACGGTCTCCGAGCTGATAGTCCATGCTGCTGTGAACGTCGTCGAACTGTTCGTGCAGATGGTTGTTGTCTTGCAACCGTCCCCATCTGTTGACTCAGGGATCGAGACGTGGCTGCATGATCCGTTACAGCCATGCGAATAAGATGCCTGTCATCTCGACTGCTAGTGATACGAGGCCGTTGGGGTCCAGCACGGCGTTCCGTAATACCTTCCTGAACCCACCGATTCCATATTCTGCTAACAGTCATTGGATCTCGACCAACGCGAGCAGCAATGTCGCGATACGATAAACCGCAATAGCGATAGGCTACAATCCGACCTTTATCAAAGTCGTAAACGTGATGGTACGCGTTTCTCGTCCTTACACGAGGCATCACAAGAACGTTTCACCAGGCAACGCCGCTCAACTGCTGTTTGTGTATGAGAAATCGGTTGGAAACTTTCCTCATGTCAGCAAGTTGTAGGTGTCGCCACCGGCGCCAGCCTTGTGTGAATGCTCTGAAAAGCTAATCATTGGTATGTCACAGCATCTTCTTCCTGTCGGTTAAATTTCGCGTCTGTAGCACGTCATCTTCGTGGTGTTGCAATTTTAATGGCCAGTAGTGTAGAATATTTATGGCGTCCACGTGTGTCCCTAAGCTAATACGCGTTCGTGAATGCCCGCATCCTTTCAGCCGACCGGTGTCGGAAGCTGGACAGACGTCGACCGCTCTGGCCGACCACCGCGTTATGAAGACACCGGAGTGGCAGTCTTCCGCCGCACGGCCGTCGCGTGACCGCACGCTACGCCTCGCGGCCGGCCCACATTTCACAGGCCTGCTCCCCGCGGGATCAGTCAGATAAATATCCGTACCGCCTGCCGGCCACCTCATTAGAATAATACGCTGCGTCGATAATTCGTGGTCGCCACGCTCGCGTTCCCGCAGCTACGGACCTCGCATTAGTCCTCGTATACATTAAGGTCCGCTTCGTTTCTTAGGCGCTCTTCTGCGCTATAAATATTGCGTTTTTATCATTCTTTTGACGAAATAAAGAAAAAAGAGAGTTATCTCTAGCAGGTGGTCGCGTGCGTGCTTAGATCTGCTTAAGTGATTGTAGCGCCATGCTGGTGCGCCCAGGCCAGCGGGGGTTGTCTTCGACTGTGGAAACCTTCGTGTGAACGCAAATTAGATCGCTTACAACCATGGAGAATCGTTGCTTAATGAGGCTATTTTTTTCCCTCCGAAGAAATTTCGACTTACTGGCTTGGAAACTAAATAGTCTGCGGAAAGGGGGAAATTTAGTGCGTTCGCGATGTCATAAAGTGGAAGAGAAGCGCAACTTATTAAGAAAAAATTTCTGTAAATCCTATTACGTAGCGCTACTGCGTGATAGGCAGGCTTAATGTATGTTATGCTTCTTCTCCAAGGTAAAATGATAACACTTACGGGAACTAAGAAAGCTGTAGGCAGACGATTGGGCCTATAGGATTATTATCACTTACGGTAGCAGCGAGTTCTTTAGTGATCACCATATCGCCTTACTGGAAAACTACTATTAGCCCTGGACTGACGAAAATCAGACTTCCGTCTGGCAACTTGTGCTACGTATTCTGTGGTTTTGCTAGTTCACTCACGGTACAAGAACGGACCCGGGAAATTACGGACCATTACCCTTAACGTCGATTTGCTACAGAATTCTAGAACACAGTCTGAGTTCGAAAACAACAAACTTCCTAGAGACCAAAAAGTCTACGAATCAGGCCGGTTTTAGTAAGTATCTTTCGTGTGAAACTCATCTTGCCCTTTTCTCACATGATATACTGCGAGCTACGGCTGAAGATGATAGCGATGATGATGTCACATACTCCGAGGAGCGTAGGGGACGGTGCGGGAGACCCGGACCACTCTACTAGGAAAAGCCCTAGTGGAGGTGGTTTGCCACTGCCTTCCTCCGACCGTAATGGGGATGAATGATGATCATGAGGCAGGAAAAGTCCCTGACCCCGCCGCGAATCGAACCCGAGACCCCGTGCTCGGTAATCGAGAACGCTACGCCAAGACCACGAGTTGCGGACATGGGTGAAGAACAACAGGCAGATTCCATATTTCTCGATTTCCGGAAAACATTTGACAAGGTGCCCTACTGCAGACTGTTAACGAAAGTACTGAGATAGGGAAGAGGTTCCCAGGTATGTGAATGGGCCGAAGTAACAGATGGTGAGTGTTCATCAGAGACAAGGGAGTCAAGGGTATCGTCAGGACTGCCCCAGGTAAGTGTGATAGGACTGCTATTATGAGGCAATACTGACCTTACGACTTATCTTAGAAGAAAGATTAAGGAAAGGCAAACCTACGTTTCTAGCATTTTTAGACTTAGAGAAAGGTTTTGACAATGTTGACTGGAATACTCTCTTTGAAGTTCTGAAGGTGGCAGGGGTAAAATACAGGAAGCGAAAGGCTATTTACAATTTGTACACAAACCGGATGGCAGTTACAAGAGTCGAGGGGCATGAAAGGGAAGGAGCGGTTGGGAAGGGAGTGAGACAGGGCTGTAGCCTCTCCCCGATGTTATTCAGTCTGTATATTGAGCAAGCAGTAAAGGAAACAAAAGAAAAATTCGGAGTAGTTATTAAAAGCCATGGAGAAGAAATAATAACTTTGAGGTTCGCCGATGACATTGTAATTCTGTCAGAGACATCAAAGGACTTGGAAGAGCAATTGAACGAAGTGGATACTGTCTTGAATGGAGGATATAAGATGAACGTCAACAAAAGCAAAACGAGAATAATGGAATGTAGTCGAATTAAGTCGGTTGATGCTGAGGGAATTAGATTAGAATAATGAGACACTTAAAGTAGTAAATGAGTTTTGCTATTTAGGGAGCAAAATAATTGATGATGGTTTAAGTAGAGAGGATATAAAATGTAGACTGGCAATGGCAAGGAAAGTGTGTCTGAAGAAGAGGAATTTGTTAACATCGAGTATAGATTTAAGTGTCAGGAAGTCGTTTCTGAAAGTATTTGTATGGAGTGTAGCCATGTATGGATGTGAAACATGGACGATAAATGGTTTGGACAAGAAGAGAATAGAAGCTTTTGAAATGTGGTGTTACAGAAGAATGCTGAAGGTTGGATGGGTAGATCACATAACTAATGAGGAGGTACTGAATAGAAGTGGGGAGAAGAGAAGTTTGTGGCACAACTTGACTAGAAGAAGGGATCGGTTGGTAGAACATGTCCTGAGGCTCAAGGGATCACCCATTTAGTATTGGAGGGCAGCGTGGAGGGTAAACATCGTAGAGGGAGACCAAGAGATGAATACAATAAACAGATTCAGAAGGATGTAGGCTGCAGTAGGTACTGGGAGATGAAGAAGCTTGCACAGGATAGAGTACCATGGAGAGCTGCATCAAATCAATCTCAGGACTGAAGACCACAACAACAACAACAACAACAACAACTATCACGGATAAGTAAAGAAATATTTCAGCATTTAAATCAATACACTGCATAAAGAAGTAAAAACTGAAAAATCATCATCATTATCAATATAATACTAGCAGAGTAACCTGTTGTTGCCCATGTCTTTTTATAGATGTGCCCCCACGCCCTTAGCACACAGCGCCTGGCTCTGTGCTTAATGTTTATGACATAGTGCCTCTTGAACAAGACCAGCCTGATTTAGGTTGTCTGTGATTTCCCTAAATCGCTTCAGGCAAATGCTGGGATGGTCCTTGAAAGGGCACGGCCGACTTCCTTCCCCATCCTTCCCTTACCCGATGGGACCGATGACCTCGCTGTTTGGTCCTCTTCCCAAAACCCAGCCAACCAACTTCCTGAACTATGTGTCGCATAATGATACAGTATTGTAGGTATATTCAGCGACATATGTGGATACTGTGTCCAAATTGTGTTGCGAATGAAAGTAGTAGCAACGAAGTGATAAATTTAAACGTCATGCGCGATACTGCAGTTTCTGACGCATCTCACTCCTTATGACTGCATACAGTATCTGGATACCCCCAAAAACATACGTTTTTCATATTAGGTGCATTATGCTGCCACCTACTCCCGAGTACTCCATATCAGCGACCTCAGTAGTCATTAGACATCGTGAGAGAGCAGACTGGGGCGCTCCGCGGAACTCACGGACTTCGAACGTGGGTAGATGATGGATGTCACTTGTCATACATCTGTAAGCGAGATTTCCACACTCCTAAACATCCATAAGTCAACTGTTTCAGATGTGACAGTTAAGTGGAATCGTGAAGGGTCACGTACAGCACAAAAGCCTACAGGTCGACTTCGATTGTTGACCGACAGAGACGGCCGACAATTGAAAAGGGTCGTAATATGTAATAGGCAGACGTTTATACAGACCATCACACAGAAATTCCAAACGGCATCAGGATCTATTGCAAGTACTATGACAGTCGTACGGGAGGTGAGAAAGCTTGGATTTCATGGTCAAACGGCTGCCCATACGCCACAAATCACGCTTGTAAATGCCAAACGACGCCTCGCTTCGTGTAACGAACGTAAACATTGGACGACTGAACAGTGGAAAAACGTTGTGTGGAATGGCGAATTACGGTACACAATGTGGCGATCCGATGGCAGGGTGTGGGTATGGCGAATGCCCGGTGAACGTCATCTACCAGCGTGTGTAGTGCCAACAGTAAAATTCGGAGGTGGTGGTGTTGTGGTGTGGTCGTGTTTTTCATGGAGGGGGCTTGTATCCTTTGTTGTTTTGCGTGGCACTATCACAGTACAGGCCTACACTGATGTTTTAAGCACCTTCTTGCTTCCCACTGTTGAAGAGCAATTCGGGGATGGCGATTGCATCTTTCAACACGATCTAGCACCTGTCTTAATGCACGGCCTGTGGCGGAGTGGTTACAGGACAATAACATTCCTGCGATGTACTGGCCTGCAAAGAGTCCTACCTTGAATCCTATAGAACACCTTTGGGATCTTTTGGAACACCGACTTCGTGCCAGGCCTCACCGACCGACATCGATACCTCTCCTCAGTGCAGCACTCCGTGAAGAATGGGCTACCATTCCCCAAGAAACCTTCCAGCACCTGACTGAATGTATGCCAGCGGGAAAGAAGCTGTCATCAGAGCTAAGGGTAAGCCAACACCATATTGAATTCCAGCATTACCGATGGAGGGCGCCACGAACTTGTAAGTCATTTTCAGCCAGGTATGCGGATAGTTTTGATCACATCGTGTATCTCGTGAACTACGTGCCGTACAATGACATAGTTTTGCAGGGAAGTTCAGTGTTACGCGTGGGTACTGCATGAAAAAATATGTCGCGAATACAACGTAGCCTGTTTGTATGTCGGCAGCGCTTTAGACTGTTAAAATCACTGACAGCGCTCTGCTCCCTCGGCAAGAGATTCTGTGGTTGGACGGACTAGAAGTTAAGGAATGGATAGAGAAGTGTATAGACATGTTTTTCTTAGTGAAGACTTTGTGATGGTAGGACACGAAATGTAGTGAGATGAAATATAACAAAATATGGAAGGAAAGGTATGGTAATGTATGTATGGTTGATAACGCTTGGGTAGTGGAATTATTGACAACTATATAATTTTTGGAACAGAATGTCACATGAATAAAGTAAAGTTTCCTAAATACATTGTTTGCACTTCAACAAAATCTTTATTTTGCTAACCATATGCCTCCTAGTAGTTACCGTCTATAGTAGTTACAATCCTTTTATTTAGATGGCTGTTGTTGCTGCTTGTTGTAATTGCTGTTGTTCGTGTTATGACGATTTTCTGTGAGGTAAGTGACTTATGAAAAATAATGGGATTTCCACTGTCTGTATTCGTGATTGAAATGAGTTTAGGCAATCAACAGAACTGGAGGTAGTTTCGTATTATTTTAATTTCATATTTTTTGGGTTTCTATTATTATTAGGATTTCTTGTAATTCAGGGCCATTCTTTTATCTTAATTACTGGATCATGTTGTCAATCTACAGCAGTCAGATTGCGTTGGGCTTGTGTATTGTGAGTAATAAATGAATAGGATAAGTTTATCAGAGAAAATTCTGTACGTCAGTGTTTTATGAAAAAGTAATTAAAGAGTTAGTTTCAACAGTTAATAGTAACGAAGTAATGAATAATAGCTTCATACCTCTCGCATGGACAGCGGAAAAGTAGTTAGCGATAAACTTTTTCCCTTTCATTTTTTTCAGTGTTTGTCAGCAAGAAATTTTTTTGTGAAGGTTTGAAATTATGTGTAAAGGTTGTTACAAGCCGCCAAGTACTCTCTCTCTCTCTCTCTGTCTCTCTCTCTCTCTCTCTCTTAAATACTAGGTGAATAAAGTCTCGAAATTCACGCATCGCTGGCTACGTTTCTTTTTCTCCCACATCCCCTCCTCTTTGATGGGTGGATGGTTCTTACCTCCAAAGTGATTGTTGCTTGATAGCAAGGTATTTGTATAGCAAGTTTGGTTGAAATCCCTCCCGTGGTGTAGGAGTAGTGGAACATTGATACACACATAGACACATAACGCATCCGTTTTTTAATATATATGGATATAATTAAAATTTCTCATTACATCTTCTTTCTATATTCCCATCATCCTTTTTTTTCAGTGGATATTAGAACAGCCCCAAACACAGATTATCTTCTACATACGATTTTTCTTAATACAAACTAGTAGAATATGTGTTTCGAAATTTGTTTGTGTTTCAACGGTCGTGTGTGTAGCATAAACACATTAAAATATTTTCTTATTCTCGTTACTTTAGATATGTTTCACTAGAAAGAGCAATACTGTTTTTGTTATAAAATTCAGACGACTGTGGTATTTACAAATCTATAAACGACCAGCATGTAGTCAGACGCATCAACAGATCATGTATATGCAGTCTATAAAATGACTCGTTTAACATCACTTCGTATAGTATTTAAAATGACCTATTGAAAATTGGTTTGACTAACAAAAAAGAATGGATTTCTATCCCAGGTTTGGTCAGATTCTCGATGAAGGTTATTGGCTACGGCAGCCAAAAATCCGGTCGTATCAAAAATGCGTGATAAGGGAGGGAGGGCACCGCATCTTGTTACTCTGGGTGTGGGAAGTAACTCTAAACTGCGTAAGACGAGGTAGTTGTCAGCAGTGAGAGACTGCGTAAGAGAAGGGAAAGTGTTGCTTAAAAAATGTTTCCTTCGCAATATTTTCAGCGATGTCTGTCCTGAAGGGGATTAGTAGGAAAACGAATAACTCCCGGGCCATTTTAATATGTCAATAAGTTTAAATTATTTACACCATAGCGAAAAATTCGCTCTGAAATCAACCGCTAGGCATTACTACTACACTTCTTTTCTATTTCTACACGATATTGTAGGACTGTTGGTCTGGTACAGATTTCAGGAAAACTTCTGTGAAGCTTAGACCGAAAGAGAAAGTAAGTGCATAACTGGAGCTGCGAGAAAGTGTCGTTAGAATAACTCAGTATATGAGAGCAATGTCCACGAACGACGAAACTCAAGTTTAGGGGTTCCGGTCCAGGGCTGGCATACAGTTTCAAAAGGATATGAAATTTGTAAACTGCTCACGCTGCGCGGCAGAGTGGGAAATTCCTTCCGGAATCGAACAATTACCACAGTATGTGAAGGGGAACGACAATTTTGTGTTATTAATAAATTGTAATGGAAGGTAATAGAAGACAGTGTTACTGGAAAATACTGACAGAGACGTAAATTTTTAAGCAGTATTACGGGAGTTTTCAATTGCTTGCTTGCATAGTTTCTTCCAGACTCACTAACGAGGAACTTATACTCGTAAACAACAGAGAAAAACAGGAAATTACCAACTGAAATACGTCATTATCAGATGGAAGTTTGGGAACGTACTATTGGATTCAAATATACTTCTAAGACGATATGGAGTGATATAATAACCAAGTAGTAATGAGCAGTAGGGTTAGTAGGAAAGCAGGGAGAGAAAGCAGCACCGGAAGAAATGCAACATTGACAAATAAATGAAGATAATGTGAAACTCCTCAGGAGTAGAGGCGGTTCGGTAGGCAAAATGACGAAGGACAGTTTAGTCAAGGCCGTGTGTAATACTAAAAACAGGAGAAAGAAATTAAAACTGCACAGGTCGTTATAGGTACAATTAAAGAAAGACAAAAACCATGGAGAAATCGAGTATACTCCATCCGGCCAACAAAGGATAGAACTTTAGGCATGAAAATGTTGAAATCGGAAACTAGCAGAAACCAGGTGAGTTAACGTAATGGTCTCGTATTCGGAAGGAGAAGCGTAGTCAACCAGATTTATATTTTCTGTGGTTTCCCTGATATTCGTAAAGCGGAACCCGGCACAACTCTTTTGAAAAGAACACAGCAGATTCCCTTCCTCATCCTTGTCCTTTGCGGGTCCACGCGGCTGTCTCAGATGAATGATGTCCACAACTACATAAATACTACGGAAGACACTCTACTGAAAATAGCGATGACTGCGCATTATCCGTCTATTATATAAATGAAAATTAAAAATAATGTTTGAGGTTTCAAGGTACGTACATAACTCAACAGGAAAAACATCTGGTTATAGCATAAATGAAAAGATAAACCACTTTTTTCCTGTTGAAGTTGTAATTGTTAACATTCAAATTCATAATATGTAGATTTCTCGACAGCTTCACTTCTCTTGCCAAAATATTAAGAATATTACACAGTGTCTGATCGTTGACTTCGATTTGAAAGCAGGTTTTCTACCACTAGCCCAAGCTCCAGTTGCCAACATATTTTCTCCTCAAGTACGTCTATAACTGAAGAAAATTCTTCGATTTCTCGAAAACACCTAGCCTGTGAACTTTATAACATAAAATTTTGTTACTTTCGGTCGTTCTCAGACGCCATCTATTCCGAAACGAATTTTGCATCCTGACATTTCCCCTGTGTTTTCTAGAAAACGAAAGTGTGGTTACCTAAACCAGTCAACAGAAGTTATTGTAAATAACTTCCGACTAGTTTGTCGAAGCTCGTCGCAATCGGTGGATATACGGTGTCTGGCCTCTCCTTCTTAGAAATAAAAATAAACAAACAAATAAATAAATAAAGGGAAAACTAATCTCTCAAAATAAAAATAAGTGCACGAACAACAGACAACAATGCTGATACGCCAGACGATAAAAAATGAAATGTCGTGTGACTAGGGCCTCCCGTCGGGTAGACCGTTCGCCTGGTGCAAGTCTTTCGATTTGACGCCACTTCGGCGATTTGCACGTCGATGGGGATGAAATGATGATGATTAGGACAACACAACACCCAGTCCCTGAGCGGAGAAAATCTCCTACTCAGCCGGAAATCGAACCCTGTAGCCCTTCTAATTCCGTCTGGTAATATTTCCGCAATGCTTTGAAGATGAGTTGACTATAAAGAATAGCCTTCGAAGTACAGAACTTGCCTGTAAGATAAACAAAACGATTACTCAAAAAATGATGAAGAGTCGACTGGGGAATAGCGACTTTTTAAAAGAAGAAAATTCTGCAAGCCGTAGAAAAGCAAGAAATGAAATTATTGGCGTACATTAACAGTAATTTTATGCGAAATGACAGTATCTAGAGCGAGTGACGGAGATTCGTTTAATTAATTAATTCACGATGAGATAGTGAAAACGATGAAGTCATTTTGTGCGCTGTGCAATGATTAAACTTCGTCCGACATCTAACATAGAGACAAAAATAGACACTAAAGCTTCGTTATTCACGTGTTTACCTTAATAGTAGGAACTTCTTCTTTTTTTCTACATGCTCCACATGTTTTCACACTGCTGAACATCATTACTTTCTTCGTGGCGCTGTGAGACGGTTCCATTAAATAGAAAGAAATGGACTGCTAATGAAAATGTCACTTAAGCTGATACAAGATATGTAGATATGTAACTTAATTACCACCTATGTTGTCAGAGGCAGATTTGTCTTGTGTAAACAGAAATAAAGGTCGCCTCCTGGCACGAAAAAAAAGAACGTATTTTGGAACAGATCATTTTGTAACGGTTGGTCTCGCGTGTATTACTAACGTAAGAGTAAAAACGTTTATGGTAATCATTTTTTATGGTCATTCTGTTAATCCGACAATTGAAACGGAACGTAAATATGTTAAATCGTTTCATTGTTAAACGATGGTCGCACATATGTTCTCTTCAATTATGGTTACAAAAGATTTGAAGTGTGCAAAATATAAGTTTTAGTTACATGTTATGTGGAAAAGATTCGCAACAGTCTCACGCAGTATGGATAAGTGAGAACTTATTTTCTTATCTCCTTTTATCTTTTTTAAAGGATTTAAAAAAATTGTATTTAGACATTATTTAAGCATTTCGCATTCATTGACAAGTATGTATTTCGCCGATATTCAATAGTTTTCCTCTGCCTACCAACTCACTATTGTCTCATATCCCTCTATTGTTTCAATTGATTGGTCATTTGTTGTTGTGGTTGGTATTCTGAATGTTGTGCAATAACGAAAAAATTCTAACCAACTAGACTTGATACCTCATCATCACCAGCAACTCCAGTAGCCATTTGACGTTTACAGCGACTTAAAGACCTCTTCTGGACCCGTCCGTGCAGTGTGGTTTTCAGATTTAACCACTATCGTTCTTATACATATTTTCTAATATAATGTACTGAACACCTATAACATAGTGGCACCATCTGTAGGAATCCAGCAAACCCTGGACTCTCTACCGAGTATTTGCAAGAATATAAGTCCTGGCGATATCCATTTTATTTTCGTTACAGTCATTATTAACATCTTCCCTGATTTTTTTTTTCCAGCCTCGCCTGGTAAATCACAACATATACCCCATTGTTTGCTGAGCAGTCTCAGTTTTTGAAAGGGCTTTCGCAATTTGTTTTTAATAAAACCACATAGTTACTTAATTTCTTTCTTTCTTTCTTTATTAAGCCGTTTCGGCTACTGTCATAATGAGACAGAATCCTTGAACTTCGAAAACAATGGTCAGTGTCGGTATCAAAAACCTATGCCTACTGTTTTGATTGATATAAGGTCAGTTAACTAAGCTGACACCTCGATTACGTGTAGATTTTTGCTACTCACACTGAACCTTTATTTTGAAAGGACTGAGGTTTGATCTGATAATTGCAGCAGCCAAAACAACATGATAAACAAAGAAATAAGATAAGTATTCTAGACTGTTTTATTCACAAAATATTCCCAGTGGTCGCGGAGTCATACAGGAAAATTGATTTCCTGTATTAATAGGTTTTCGCAATAACAGTCTATGTGTCACTGCCATAACTCAGACCTAGACATAAACTCTAAATATAACATATCAGTTTCAGACACTTTGGAAGCTTAATCTGGAAAACAGTATTTAGTTTACCCAACTAGCTCAAGGTTCATTACTTTTAATTTCCATGCGGTCATTGCCTTTAATTTCATCTACCGATTCTATTACATCTGAAACGTCCCCTTTTGAAAAATTGTATACGTGACTGTGCTTAAACTGACACACAATGTTTTTAGCGCAACACAATCTGACTTTCAATAATCCCTACAAAAGAATGGCCCTGACTAACATTAACCTATACCTTTCACAAATCACTTACCTCACAAAAATCTTCGTTACTCGAACTACTGCAATATAGCGAGAGCCACTACTGCCAGCTAAATAAAATATTCAAACTACTGAAGGCACTAACTACTGATAGGCATAGTTAGCAAATGAAAGATTTTGATGGAGAACAAATGATGTATTTACCTTAATAGTCATAATATATATAGCGGTTCATGACATCCAGTCTTACAAATTTCAAAACTCTGCCATCTCTCTCCCCACATCCAGCACTGCTGGCGGCTCACCTCCAACTGCGCAACGCTATGCGCTGTTAACATCCAGCTGCCCAACACTACAATGGCAGACAACAATGCAAACTAGCCACAGACTGCACACAGCACAGCCAGTGATTCTCATACAGAGCGCTACGTGGTGTTACCAATAAGAAAACCTAAACAGCCTACTTACACTTCACTGTTACTTAGCAAAACCTTTTTATGTGTTTTTTGCATATACATTTTTCTTTCGTTTTGGCTAATTAGGGACCAAGTGACAATTTCAGTTCCTCCTAATTTGCTCTTTTCTTTTCCTCCAGTAGTCTTTTCATCTGTTTACTATGTATCTCTTTCATTCTTCAGCTGGCTGCTGACCGGGCTAACTTATTACACTGCGGTTCTGGAACCTCACTGTCGAACAAGTAAACAACTTACATAATGTTGCGTGATTAGAGTACATTAGAGATTAGATACCTACGTCAACGTTCTCAATCATCTAGCTGTAACGTTGCAGAGATCGCGAGCTACTTCATGTCTCTATAATCGGAAGCATATCTTGTGACATTCATAAATGGTTTGTAACATTTGTTTCTGGTTGTACAAGATTGTATTTAACAAGTAACTTCGCAGGTAATTAGCTGAGGTGAACAAAAGCTTCTGATACAACGTGATTCGACTACTTACTTTTAATGATAAAAATATGGAAATATAGACGCTCTTGGAGAAACTAAGATTCCTCCACTATCACATCAAGGGCGTAGAGAATTTTACTTGAGTAACTACAGCCCAACATAACTAAACCTGCACTGGTATTTTCTTATGTGTACAATACACGAAACGAAAACTAATAGGAAAATTGTTGCCGCTAAAACACACTGAAGTATTTTCGGAATACTGAGAAACCCATTCATTTCTACTGTTCGCAGAGCCGCCTGTACGAGAGGTTTATGAAGTCCATCCTCGCACCTGTCGTAATAGAAGTCGGCACTCAGTAAGGGACAGTATATTCAACGTGGATCAGAAATACAACAATGTTCTATCACTTGACTCGAAAATCTAATTCGTCGAAATGGATGTAAGAAACCTACTAGATCAATGAGATAACATCTCTGTCTGGTGTCGAGATCAATGAATTTTGTTCTGTTACTAAATATTCCATAATATGGCATGAAAATTATAAACGTGATCTTCGGAATAGTTTTATTTACACGTCTTTTAACGGAAAACGCGTGTGTTTCGCATAAGCACGTAAGCTAAAATACCGCGCCGCCGCCACTAAATTCTTTGTTTTGTGAAGGTTTACATTCATTATCCGTCTTCAGTTTTGACAGTTAATTGATGGATAGCCGAATTCATATTTATCTTATTTATTTATCGTATGGAGACCGAGATGAATACACTAACCAGATTCAGAAGGATGTAGGTTGCAGTAAGTACTGGGAGATTAAGAAGCTTGCACAGGATAGAGTAGCATGGAGAGCTGCATCAAACCAGTCTCAGGACTGAAGAACACAACAACAACAACATGGTATTATTACCAACCAGAGTAATGACGAAAAACAAAGAATAACATTCATAAAGAAGCATCTAGGAATTTCTACAAAAAAAGGTGTCTGTCTAAAACTTTGAAGATACAGCACTACAACACAGTAGTAAAACCAGAATGTCTTTATGCAAGTGAATGTTTAGTACTGAACTACAAATTACACAAACTTGGAAGTCCTAGAAAGAAAAATCATTCGAAAAACACTTGGACCACCAAAAAATATGGAAATTAAGACGCAATGAAGAAGTTAATCGCAACATAGAAAACGTGAATGAAACACTACGAAAGAGGCGACTGCTATTTTTTGGACACTTATACAGAATGAACAGCAACGGGTTAACCAAACAGATTTTTAAATATCTTAGAGACAAGAAGTCAACAATAGCCTGAATACAGGAAGTTAGGAAAGATTTGGAAAGAAACAACATAAGTCAAAAAGATGCAACAGAAAGAGAGAGTTTCAAGAGGAAAGTGTTAAAAATGGAAGAATTACAAGGCAAGAGAGTGAAGAAGACAGGGTCAAAATGGTCAGTGGAGAGAAAATGGATACATAGTGAAAAGATGAAAGATTACTGGAGGAAAAAGAAGGAACAACAAAGAAGGAAACATTGAAATTGGTATGTGGTTCTTAGATGACCCAAACGAAAAAAGAAAGAAGAAGAAGAAAGAAACATCTAGGTTACAAACCTAGTTGATTAAACTATAATTTGTATTTAGGAAATCTTCAAATTATCCCTTGTAGGCTCTTAGTTAACACATCTACACTATACTCTCGACCGTCTGTCATTCCGTTTCACAGTCGCACTTCGGAGACGTGTTTAGTTTCCATTTATACAACAAGTCAGCACACTGGTCATAATTGGTTCTATTTTGGTTTAGGATATACCCAGGATTTTCTTGAGAGATTAAAGCCAACCTCCTTTTTTTCAGAGATTCAACGGAATATCTTGAGCTCCTCAGTCACAGTATCTTTTCAGACCTTCTTACAGTATTGCTCAGTACCATAGTTTCTATTTTCTAAGCATGTAGGTTCAGCAAATGGTGGTTTTGTAGAACGGAATGGTTTAGTACTTATATAATCAGAGAACGATAGAAAATGAAGTTGTTGATTGTTTTGTATTTTTCTACTTTCTCTTAGAAATGCTTAAGCTTCCCATTTGTGGTGCAGATATGTGACTTAGGATTGGTAACAATGAGAGGGGAGTTCTCTTAATCGCGCGTAAAATCATTCATATTGTCTAATTTATTTCGACGTTTATTTTCTTGGTATGAAGGCGATTAAGCCAGACGTTGCAGCAGTATTCTACTACTGAATGAACCAGAGCAGCAGAAGTTGTTTGTAACGTAGATGCTGAAGAGCCCCCTGTTGAGCCACACTGCTTCTAGTTTTGCAGCTGTCTTCGTCACGTGTTCCTTATAGCTTAACGCCCTCTCTAAAGTGTCTTCTAGATTCTTCGGTGTTTTATTGTGAGCTAAGATGGCTGTGTTTAACAAACTTCTGAGTTCTATGTTTGTAAGTTTATTGTTCGGGCGAAATCATGACACGTCTGTCTTAGGTGAGCTGGGCTGGCACCTCCATTTACTAAAATAGTTTCCCGCTGCAACCAAACCATTTGTTACATCATCCTCCGTTTTCCGTCTTGTGCAGCAAGTGCCTAATTTTAAAGACGTTGTTGCAGGCATATTAGCAATATGTATGCTACAGAGAAGAGGAGCTAAAGCGGAGCCTTGAGGAACAGCATTATTTAATTTCATTTGCTTGCTCCATATATTCTCAATAATAACTTGGAATGTTCTACTGCTGAGCGTACTTTCTAGCAGCCTTGCAATCACACGAAAGAGAATAATGCGAAGAAACTTGTATATTAATCCTTGTCTTCACACAGCGTTATACGCTGCCGTAAAATCTGAAAATACCGCAGATGACATCAGTATCCTTTCAAATCCATCTTGAGTATAAGTAGTTAAAGATAAAGTATGGTTTGAGCAGCTTCTGTGTGGTCGGAAACCGGCTTTTTCAGATGTAACTGATTCCAGAATGTTCTATGCAGTCCTGTCGAGGGTGACTCTTTCTAGTAATTTACAGATTGTGCTAAATAGGGCAATTGGGTGATAGCTTTGAGATTTATCTATTTCTTTCTTAGGTTTTAATATTTTTATAATTTTTGACTTTTTCTCGTTTTCCGTTATTAGTATACTGGAAAAGAAACTAGCGAACCATTTCTTTGAGTACTTCCCACATCAATGAAAGTGCTGTGAATGAATGAGATCAAACACAGGATCCTTACCGACCTTCATTTTCTATACATCCAGAGTAGCTTCTTCGACCATGAAAGGATCAGAATGTAATAACAATTCATAAGATGTTATTTTCTAGTCATCTGAGTTCTCTTTCAATTGCAGCAGCATGACGACAGCATATATGTAGGGCTCTTGTATTAACTATGCGCACAGCAATCACATTAGGAGACACGGGCATCTTGTCCTGAAGTAATTTGCTGAGGTCTCATAAGCTTTCGCAAAACAGTCCAAGTTTGCTGCTTGATTTTGTGACATTGTTCTTCTCACCCGAATCTTGGTGCACTCAAGCTGTTCAAAAATTCATTTCCTACCTCTCTGTCACCACCATCTGTGAATTTATTTTGAAGCTGTGCATGCTCTTCGTACCTTCCAGTTATGTACTCTTTCCTTTGTGGATCTAACAACAACACCAATGAATCGTTGTTAAATCTTAACCAGGGGACACGTGTGAAGCTTCCACAGTTTTACAATTTTCAATAATGATTGTGTTTTGAATGAGTTAGTTATTAGGGTAAGCAGCCTTTCTCTCAGAGCAAGTGTTTGAGCAGCAGCCACTCTTTTGGGGTTACGCTTCTTAGTGACAGCTTCTAATGTGCTTTACCTAGGCATCGTAAACCTTCTTGGTCACAAAAATTAATAGTTAATTGGCAAAAACAAACACAAAATAATAGCAGTAAAGAAAAGTAATTTACTGCCGATGAAAATATTTGACTGTAATATTAACATTTACCTGCTGTTGAAGAGAAGTTTAATGAGAAATACAAATATACAATAAGGTACAAAGGAGTAAATAAACGTGAAATGTAGTGTTCGCTTTTTACGTGGTATATCACTCAAGGCCACAATAATTTTAACTGCACTCCGTATTTCAAGTAAGCACGTCAGGTGGTAGTGGCAACAGGTAAATCACAATTCAAGACGATAATGACAAACAAGTTTGTCGTTTTAGAAAGTATATTAGTTTAGTGAAGTCAGCTTATGAGACGGGCAGAGATAAAGGACTACCGCAGTGGTCACGGTTATTATGTATGCCAAAGCTGTTTATAAATTATCCAGTTAATAACTGCTTTAAAACAAATAAGATGGTATTTATAATAAGACAATGTAAAAAAGGAATCTCTTGTTCGTGATTAATACGTTATCTCCTTAAATGTAAGTACTGAGGTGGGCATCCAAGATAGCACTTTGGCTAGAATAATTGAAAAGTCATTTTTGATCAGAAACCAGTTGAAAAACTTTCAAATGATTCCTCTTTCATCCCTGTACTGTTAGTATGTGTTGATAAAAAAGGAAGTTGACTTGAGAAATCCTCTAATATGATTGTTGGAGTCAAGGTATTTTTCAGGTGCCTCGGATAACTTTTTGAATTTGCATTAGCAAAATTCGATTTTGGGCGGGGATATGGTGATATTAGTAGAACCCTAATTCCTGTTTCTGTATCCAAAGGCCGGTTTCAGGCGTGAGGGGAATCTCTGAAGACAGTACAAGCTACGTGCATTAGCTGGGATGTACCATTTCTTAACAAAGCTTTCATTCAGCAAGGTTGCTGACCTACATGTATCACAGTCTTTTGCATCAAAAATTATTTGTATACTGCTCTCTTCAGACAAATTGGCTAGGTGATCAACATTTTGGTCAGAAAGCATGTATTTCCATTGTGTGTATTGGCTGTTACAATCCCCCATATAAAATCCTGGATATCAGAGAGGTTGGAAAGTTATTTGGGGTGGGGTAGTTGCGGGAGGCTTATAGACGTCGTTTAGAGATACTTTTCCAACTTTAACAATAATTTCGTGGGTGTTAGCATAAGAGGATACTTTCTCCAGAATAGTATTTTCTAACTCAATCCGTACAGATGTTGCTGAGCCTTACGTTTTATGGTATGTGTCGCAGATTAAATCGAACCTGGTAATTTTGTTCTTAGCTTCAGTTGTTCTTCGGTTTGTGAATGGGTTGCTGGAATGAGAGCTCTTTCAGTATAATTTCACCCAGTGTTTTGTGAAGACACTGACATTTAGCTCTACCAGTACTTTCAGTAATCAATTGACAGATTCGAATGGAAAGTCCAAATTTTGGTAGTAAAAAATTATTCAAATGTGTGTGAATTCCTAAGGAATCAAACTGCTGAGGTCATCGGTCCCTAGACTTACGAACTACTTAAACTAACTTATCGTTAAGGACAACACTCCCACCCATGTCCGAGGGAGGACTCGACCTCCGGCGGGAGGGGCCGCACGTTTAGTGACACGGCGCGTCTAACTACGCGGCTACTCCGCGCGGCCAAATTTCGGTAGCATCGCAATTGAAGTCTTTAGTGGTCAGGAAATCAAGCAGATTATCCGATCGCCGCGTTGTTCAGAACGCACCATGAGCAGGTGAACTAGCTTTACAAGTCGTCTCTTCGAGGAGAGTCACATGTACAGATATCAAAATCTTCAACCACAGACAAAAAGACTCTGAAAAATGGCTGATGAGCAATTAAATGTGTATGAGATAGCTGTTGCTACAGAAATGTCAGAAGGAAGAGTACTGCACAGTTCGAATCAGTATTTAAAATTGAGAAACTAAGCGAGGTGGCGCAGTGATCAGACACTAGATTCCCATTTGGGGGGACGGTGGTGCAAATAACAGTTCGGTCGTCCATATTTTTTGTGATATCCCTAAACAGTTCCGGGCTAAAGCAGGGATTGCTCCTTTGAAAGTTCACGGCCAATTTCCGTATATATCCTTGTCCAATACAAACTTGTGCTCCACCTTTACTCACTTCCATTGTTCACATGAAGAAAACATAGGTTGGTATCACTCTTACTGTATGTTGACCGAAAACAAATCCGAATACGAATTCTGTAGTAATGTTCGGATTATTTGGAAAGTAATCCCATTTAACGACATAGATTCAATATTTGTTACGCAGTAGTCAGTATTGCGCAGTAGTACTTAACGTTTTAGTGCGGTACTTCCGGCTTGCGCAGTATATATTGAAGGAGTTTGCAGAGATTGAAAAATATTCATGCTCACTCTGCCGGCCGGTGTGACCGAGTGGTTCTAGGCGCTTCAGCCTTAAACCGCGCGACCGCTACGGTCGCAGGTTCGAATCCTGCCTCGGGCATGGGTGTGTGTGACGTCCTTAGGTTAGTTAGGTTTAAGAAGTTCTAAGTTCTAGGGGACTGATGACCCAAGGTGTTGAGTCCCATACTGCTCAGAGTCTTCTGAACCTTCGGATGCTCACTCTGTACATTGGGCAATGTATTGCACCATGTAAGAGTAATATTGCGTAGTACACGGTGGTTTCTGCCGTGATTTCGTAATTTAAGGGCTTGTAAACAACTGAAAGGGCGACTCCATATGAATGTGAATCCATCAGGAAAGAATTTTTGAATGGTTCAAATGGCTCTGAGCACTATGGGACTTAACTTCTGAGGTCATCAGTCCCCTTGAACTTAGAACTACTTAAACCTCAACTAACATAAGGACATCACTCACATCCATGCCCGAGGCAGGATTCGGACCTGCGACCGTAGCGGTCGCGCGGTTCCAGACTGTAGCGCCTAGAACCGCTCGGTCAAAACGTCCAGCATCAGAAAAGACAGACGAAAGGAATTGTCTCTTAAACACCATTCAGGGGAGTAGTTTGATTACACATGTACGGGGGTAAGTCAGTTATAATCCGCAAGGTAGTTACAAAATTTTATTGTAATCAAATAGGAAACTTATAAGAACATCATTTTTCGACATAGTCTCCTTGCGTTTCAACCCACTTGCTCCATCGTTGTACAAGCTTCCTGATACCCTCATAAAAGGAAGTTCTCGGTTGAGCTGCGAGCCAGGAATGCACCGCTTCTTTCACTGCTTCGTCCGAGGCAAATCGACAGCCCCTTAATGCCTGTTTGAGTGGACCAAACAAGTGATAGTCAGAAGGGGCAAGATCGGGACCATATGGAGGATGATCCAGTACTTCAAATTTGAGTTTCTGGAGGGTTTCAGCAGTGTGGGCAGCAGAAGGCGGACGGGCATTGTCGCGCAACAACACAACGTCGTTTGACAGAAATCCTCGGCGTTTGTTTCGAATTGCAGTAAGGACCTCACTGTGACGTACACTGTTTATTGTTGTGCCCTTTCCCCATAATGTTTCGGTACTGGACCTTGTGCGTCCCAAAAAACCGTAAGCATCATAATACTTATTCAGTAATTAACTGTGGAAATAATTCATAAATTTGTTTAAGTGCAAGGAAATAGCACTGCAACAGTTGATTTATTCGATTTAGAGGTTTGCGTTATTTATTGTAGAAGTACGTAACAGCACTACCCACCGATCCTCTACAATAATGCACCTTACTCTTTTCATATTCCTAGATCGTTTCCAGCGTAGTGTAAAGTGATATCTGACGAGTGTATGAACAATAACTTTTTTCTACAAATAATGTGTAATGAAGTTCATAAACTCATTGAAAGATTCTTCGTTCATCATCACAAACGTCCGTTAGTCAACTGGCTTCTGCTACAAGTTTTCTTACAATTTAGTATGGCCATGTGTAAAGCGCCTTTCCAGCCACATTTCCGCCCATCGTATCCGCAGCATGACGCAGTTGGAAATGCAATACATATGACTTCCATATCGGACTGTGTTCGCTGAGTTCTAACTCCGACGTCCTGGGCATAAATACTGCGCAATATTGTTGTGCCGTTATTGGTCTCGCACTTTCGAAATATACATTGACACAATATTATTTTGTTGTAAATATTAAGAGGTAAAGCCCCTTTACATAATGCAGCTGTTTGTTATTATAGGCCTGCCGCTGTGGCCGAGTGGTTCTAGGCACTTCAGTCTGGAACCGCGCTGCTGCTACGGTCGCAGTTTCGAATCTGCCTCGGGCGTGGATGTGTGTGATGTCCTCAGGTTAGTTAGGTTTAAGTAGTTCTAAGTCTAGGGGACTGATGACCTCGTATGTTAAGTCCCACAGTGCTCGGAGCAATTTGAACCACTTGTTATTATAAATTAGACGCGGCTCCAATATTTCACCTGCGATACAAAACAACAGTCAAAGCACTGAGCGGAAACCAGTGGCCCTTTACCATAAACGAAGAAGCTGATTAGATTTCCTGGGAAGGTTATGATCGGTTCTACACGATATACAAATTACACATTGTCTGTATCACTAAATTGTTAACCTGGTGCAGGGTGCACAGTGGCTGTTGCAGGTAGTCTAACGGCTTCAAGGGGCACCAATAATTTTATTCTCAATATTAATATAATACTATTATTGACCGAATTTAAAAATTTAAAATGCTATCATAATGTAGCCCAACTGAAAACACCAGTATTTTAGACTAAGAACACTTAGCGACTTCCAACAAACTTTGAACTCAATTTAAAAACATTTTCGCTGGCAACCTCGCCCCACACATCACAAAATACTTCGCAAGCTACCGCATTCTAATTGGCGCACGATACCCTGTACCGCTACTGCTCCTTTCCTTTCCTGTTCCACTCGCAAATAGAGAGCGAAGGAAAAACGCGAAAATGTGTTGGCGGCAGTAGAACCGCTCTACAATCAATTTCAAATGGCAGTTCGTTAAGTTTTCATAATAGCAAGTTACTTGTGCTGGCCATTTTCGCAGAAGCTGTAAATAAATTATAGTAGCTCAAAAGAAAAACACCTTTTGCCTGATGCACATTAAGTTTCTTTATTTATCTTGTGCGCCCAGACGCGTTTCGCGTTAGTTACAAGGCATCTTCTGTGCGTGTCATATTAGCGTCTAATTCATTATTTTTCAGCGAAACAGCTTTCTGTCAAGTGGCAAACTGGTTGAAAATAGGAACTTCTCCTTTTGGGCACAGAAAATTGTGAAGATTTATACACTGAAATCAGTGACCGAAAGGAAAAAGTGCGCATTTTCAACCAGTTTGCCACCTGACACAAAGCTGACCACGTGGCTTAAAAATAATGAATTCAGTGCTAATCTGACACGCACTTTTACTGACACCCACTCGTAACTAAGCCGAAACACGTCTGGGTGCACAAGATAAATAACAAAGTTTAATGACCAGCATGCAGAATGCGTTTTTCTTTTGAACTACTGTAATTTTCTCAATAGCGTTTCGCGAAAAGAACATCTTCCCATCAGGGATAGCAGTCTGCGCTCACGAAGCATTTCCGTATTACTCGCGTGCTGGTCTAAACTACTGGAAACAAATCTAGAAGCCCGCCTCTACATTGCTTTGATGTTTTCTTTCAATCCGGCCTGGTGGGGATCCAAACACTCGAGGGTACTCAAGAATGGGTCGCCCTAGTGTTCCATACGCTGATTATTTACACATGAACCATACGTTCCTAAAATTCTCCCAGTAAACCGAAGTCGACTATTCGCCCTCCCTTTTACCTCCATTACGTATTCGCTCAGTTCGATATCGTTTTCTTACGTTAGGCCTAGATATTTGATCGACGTGCCTTTGTCGCGCAGCACACTACTAATCCTGTATTCTAACATTACAGGATTGTTTTTCCTACTCATCTCCATTAACTTACATTTTTCTAAATTTAGACTAAGCTAACATTCATTAGCCAAAGGAGTAGAAAATTTGTGTAAGTCATCGTGGATCCTCCTGCAGTCACTCAACGACAACAACTTTACGTATACAACAGCTTCATCAGCAAACAGCAGCAGATTGCTCCTCACACTGTCTGGTATACCATCTATGTAAACAAATAACAAGAGCGGTCCTATCAAACTTCGCTAGGGCACTCCTGATACCCTTGTCTCTGATACACTTCAAAAATGGTTCAAATGGCTCTAGGCACTATGGGACTTAACATCTGGGGTCATCAGTCCCCTAGACTTAGAAACTACTTAAACCTAATTAACCTAAGGACATCACACACAACCACGCCCGAGGCAGCATTGGAAGCTGCGACCGTAGCAGCGGCGCGGTTCCGGACTGAAGCGCCTAGAACCGCTTGGCCACAGTGGCCGGCTCCGATCCAGTGAAATTTCAGCATCGACCACGACGTTTTAATTTATTACTTTTTTACTGCTAAATCTATTCGCAACACATTCTGCAGACAGCATCCATATATACCATTGAATGCACCTGCAAAATTATATCATTTTACTACACGTAGTTCAGGAAGTAAGACGTCGTAAACAGTGAGATGCGTGAAAAAGCAACTTTTCCTTAAAAACGAGAGCAAATTACCTAGACCATAATCAGCCAGTGTTGAATAATGAAAGCACTTAGTGATGAGCTGAACTCTGCTGGGGACACTTTCAAAGAGGTGTCTGAATGTCTTTGGAGAATAGGAACTCATTGTTCAACAAGAGGTGAAAGTGAGGAAGGTAGTGATGTTGGGCGCTGGGGTCTGGAGTTCTAGCTCGTGCCAGGGGTGTTCCACTGGGTTCAAGTAGCGACTCTGGGCAGGCCAGTCCATTTCAGGTATGCTGTTGCCTCACAGATACTGTTACACAGAGGTTGCACTACCATATTGATACAATCATCGTCTCCGAACTATTCCTCTACTGTGTAGCGTTCACAGTGCTGCGACATCGAATATACACTCATGTTCAGAAGAAGAAGAACACCTTGAACGACTGGACGCAGGACTCTCACATTGACGGGACCTGTACATTAGTATGTTCTGCACAAATGATTAGCATTTCAGTCACCTCTGTTCAGCATGAGTCCCGTTGCCTAGTAGGCACAGGGTCCGCCATGGGCTCTGATAACTTGTTCCAAGCGTGATGGCAACGAGGCGCAGAAGGTGCGAATGGCGTCCTGTGGTATAGCCACCCATGATGCACTGATCTGGTTCCACAGTTTACCTAACCACACGTGTTCTATTGGCGACAAGTGTGATGTTTTGGCGGGCCAGGTCGAAAGGCTGACGTCCTGTGACCTGTTCGTGCAGCAACATGTGATCGAGCATTGTCTTGCTGGAAAATGGCGTCAGGGGCGTCGTGCAGAAAGGATATGGCTACGGGTCGAAGGTTGTCATTCATGTAAGTCACATTGCTCACAATGCCCTGGATAAGCACCAGCTGTGATTTGTGGTTGTATCCAGTAGCAACCGCCGGCCGAGGTGGCCGAGCGGTTCTAGGCGCTTCAGTTTGGAACCGCGCGACCGCTACGGTCGCAGGTTCGAATCCTGCCTCGGGCATGGATGTGTGTGATGTCCTTAGGTTAGTTAGGTTTAAGTAGTTCTAAGTTCTAGGGGACTGATGACCTCAGATGTTAAGTCCCATAGTGCTCATAGCCAGCCCAATAGCACCGCACACCACAAGGCCTTGAGTAGGCGCTGCATGTCTCCTGCGTAGGCAGTGACTGTGATGCCGCTTCCACCGTCTACTGCGAACCAAAATGAGACCATCGTTTTCAGACAAACACAACCTGGATTCGTGTCCAAACACTAGCTGATGCCACTCCTGTTCCTAGTTACGGCACTGGACTCGCATTCGGGAGGTCGACGGTTCAATCCCGCGTCCGGCCATCCTGATTTAGGTTTTCCGTGATTTCCCCAAATCGCTCGAGGCAAACGCCGGGATGGTTCCTTTCAAAGGGCACGGCCCACTTCCTTCCCCGTCCTTCCCTAAGCCGATGAGACCGATGACCTCGCTGTCTGGTCTCCTTCCCCAACACAACCAACCAACCTAGTGACGTCGTTCCATACACCATTGCCCTATAGCATGTTTCTACACATTCATCAAAGTTAGGCGAGGAGTGGACGACGCGCAAGTAACCCATGCCGTAATAAACGGCGACGGACTGTCTCCGCTGAAAGTATACGATGTGCTCCACTGTTCCACCGGAGCCGAGGAATACGCAGATCTGTCTAGCAATACCATTCGCATGACATGCCAGTCTTATCGCGAGGTGGTCTGGGTGGTGCGACCTGACCCGTAGAGTCGTGTTCTACGTCCTTCCGTGAATGAATCTTTCGCACACACCCGTTGCACTGCCGAAACACTTCGTCCCGCACGAGTAGCAATTTTTCGAATGGATGCATCACGTTCTTTCATGCCAATAATGTGCCTTCTTTCACTCTGATTTCATGGTACGGTTGGCATATACGTCTGCGAGGCATCCTACACGTCTGCTGAAGTCACACTGATCCATTACGTTCGGTTTATAGCGACAACGAGAGCCGCTAGCACATTTTATCAGTAGGTGGTGTTGCGCCGCGATGTCGAAGTTGACTTTTGAAACCGCTAGCCGACATGGTTCAAATGCTATTTCTGCAGGACATACTACTGTGCATGTCCTGTGAATATTAACATTCTCTCTCTAGTCATTCGAGGTGCTCTGTTTTTTCTGAACATGAGCGTACTTCAATCATAATTTCTTTTTTTTTCTAAACTTTTTCTCGATTATGTGATTCACACCAGATGTTTAACATATTAACTCATTTGTAAAGTAATCAGGCGTTTGAAACTTTTATTCATGTTTGAGGAGTTCGATTTTTTATACACTCCTGGAAATGGAAAAAAGAACACATTGACACCGGTGTGTCAGACCCACCATACTTGCTCCGGACACTGCGAGAGGGCTGTACAAGCAATGATCACACGCACGGCACAGCGGACACACCAGGAACCGCGGTGTTGGCCGTCGAATGACGCTAGCTGCGCAGCATTTGTGCACCGCCGCCGTCAGTGTCAGCCAGTTTGCCGTGGCATACGGAGCTCCATCGCAGTCTTTAACACTGGTAGCATGACGCGACAGCGTGGACGTGAACCGTATGTGCAGTTGATGGACTTTGAGCGAGGGCGTATAGTGGGCATGCGGGAGGCCGGGTGGACGTACCGCCGAATTGCTCAACACGTGGGGCGTGAGGTCTCCACAATACATCGATGTTGTCGCCAGTGGTCGGCGGAAGGTGCACGTGCCCGTCGACCTGGGACCGGACCGCAGCGACGCACGGATGCACGCCAAGACCGTAGGATCCTACGCAGTGCCGTAGGGGACCGCACCGCCACTTCCCAGCAAATTAGGGACACTGTTGCTCCTGGGGTATCGGCGAGGACCATTCGCAACCGTCTCCATGAAGCTGGGCTACGGTCCCGCACACCGTTAGGCCGTCTTCCGCTCACGCCCTAACATCGTGCAGCCCGCCTCCAGTGGTGTCGCGACAGGCGTGAATGGAGGGACGAATGGAGACGTGTCATCTGCAGCGATGAGAGTCGCTTCTGCCTTGGTGCCAATGATGGTCGTATGCGTGTTTGGCGCCGTGCAGGTGAGCGCCACAATCAGGACTGCATACGAGCGAGGCACACAGGGCCAACACCCGGCATCATGGTGTGGGGAGCGGTCTCCTACACTGGCCGTACACCACTGGTGATCGTCGAGGGGACACTGAATAGTGCACGGTACATCCAAACCGTCATCGAACCCATCGTTCTACCATTCCTAGACCGGCAAGGGAACTTGCTGTTCCAACAGGACAATGCACGTCCGCATGTATCCCGTGCCACCCAACGTGCTCTAGAATGTGTAAGTCAACTACCCTGGCCAGCAGGATCTCCGGATCTGTTCCCCATTGAGCATGTTTGGGACTGGATGAAGCGTCATCTCACGCGGTCTGCACGTCCAGCACGAACGCTGGTCCAACTGAGGCGCCAGGTGGAAATGGCATGGCAAGCCGTTCCACAGGACTACATCCAGCATCTCTACGATCGTCTCCATGGGAGAATAGCAGCCTGCATTGCTGCGAAAGGTGGATATACACTGTACTAGTGCCGACATTGTGAATGCTCTGTTGCCTGTGTCTATGTGCCTGTGGTTCTGTCAGTGTGATCATGTGATGTATCTGACCCCAGGAATGTGTCAATAAAGTTTCCCCTTCCTGGGACAATGAATTCACGGTGTTCTTATTTCAATTTCCAGGAGTGTAGAAAATTGGGAGTCCGCTGGTAATAAAAAATTAGAAAAATTGATGGAGTTTCCAGAATGAAATTTTCGCTTTGCAGCGGAGTGTGCGCTGTTATGAAACAGATTAAATCTGTGTGCTGGACCGGCTCTCGAACTCGGGACGTTCGTTTTTCGCGGGCAAGTCCTCTACTGAGATACCCTAGCATGATTCACAACCCGTCCTCACAGTTTCAATTCTGCCATTACCTCGTCTCCTACCTTCAAAACTTCACAGAAGCTCTTCTGCGAAACTTGTAGAGCATATAACCGCGAAAGGCAAAGGTCCCTAGTTCGAGTCTTGGTCTGGGACACGGTTTTAATATGCCAGCAAGTTACAATTAATGGTGTGTTTTGGAAAATGTCGTGGAAGAAACAATTGAGGACCTGAGTGCCAAAGGAGCAGAAATCCTCTATTTTCAGGATAGTGCTCATGCCAACAACGGTGCTTTGGCATCTTGGAACACTCTGAAATTATAAGTAAATATAAGTCTGCCCTATTCACCAGATTTGGCACCCTCTGATCTTTACATATTCCCTCAAGTAAGGAAATTTATGGGTGGAAGACGTTTTGAACTCAATGAATAGTTTACGGCAGGCATTCACAGCTATTTTGCAAATGGTTCAAATGGCTCTGAGCACTATGGGACTTGACTTCTGAGGTCAACAGTCCCTAGAACTTAGAACTACTTAAGCCTAACTAACCTAAGGACATCACACACATCCATGCCCGAGGCAGGAATCGAACCTGCAACCGTAACGGTCACGCGGTTCCAGTCTGTAGCGTCTAGAACCGCTCGGCCTCACCGGCCGGCTGCTATTTTGCAGACCGTCCATTTTCTCACCCGAGAGATGAAATATAGTCAGCGGAGTTCTCACTACAAAATGCATTAACCGCAAAGGCGATTATACCGGAAACCAACTGTTTTTCTGACTTAAAAAACTCGTTCTTAGTGTAAGGTCGATAAAGTTTCTCGCCTAACATGCGTTTTCTGTTATGACATACATACATTTCATAAGACGTTTATAAAATAATTTCTACAGCAAATTTTTTGTTCTGCAGCTTCTATATCACTTTCTTTATTCTCAGCTCTCACTACAGAAATGAAGAATTTTTATACATCTTTACCAGTAACATTAAAAAAAAAGCCCGTAGGCATTTGCAGTTATTAACAGTTTCCTTTTTTAATTTCATAACGACCATTAGAGACCGCCTTAGGGATAATTGCCCGTTACTGGCATCCTTCTTTGAAGCCCAAAACTTAGCATTCTTTCAGTGGCTGCCTGTCTTCTTTCCGCTCTCCACATCCTGAACAGTTTTGGTTCGTCATGGAAGCTTTTACATTACCTGCAATTTGTGTTTGACAAGTATTCTCGAGCTTATCCAGCTCATTCAAGATTTCTTCAAACCTCATCGAACCAATGAAGGCAACTTTACGTCTGTTGTCTAATACATCATCTGATCAGAAGTATCTGGATACCTGTTGGTGGACATTATTACAACGTGTGAACCCTCTTCACCTTAGTGGCCAGCTGAACTCTGCTGGAGACACTTTCAAAGAGGTGTCTGAATGTCTGTGGAGAAACAGGAACTCATTGTTAAACAACAGGTGTTCTCCAGGAATTCGACAAACCCAAACCCCTTCATCGGTCTGTCGCAGTCGTCCATTTTCCAGTGCTGGGTGCTGGGGTCCGGAGTTGTGACTCGTCCCAGAGGTGTTCCACTGGGTTCAAATAGGGACTCTGGGGAGGCCAGTCCATTTGAGGTATGTTGTTGCCTCACAGATGCTGTTACACAGAGGTTGCACTACCATGTTGATACAATCATCGTCTCCGAACTATTCCTCTACTTTATACCGTTCACAGTGCTGTAAAATTCATTTATATTCTTCGAAATTTTCCATTTTACTTAAGCGGAATAAAAGGACCACACCCTACCACGAAATATACCCACCACAATAACACTACCTCCTCCGTACTTCACTGTTGCCAGTACACATGATGGCAGTCAAAATTCTCCAGGAATTCGACAAACTCAGACCCCTTCATCGGTCTGTCGCAGTCGTCCATTTTCCAGTGCTGTCACCCTTCATACCGTCCCAAGCGTGAGGCATACTGAAGCGCCAAAGAAACTGGTATAGGCATGCGTAGTCAAATACAGAGATATGTAAACTGGCAGAATACGGTCCTGCGATCGGCAACGCCTATATAAGACAACAAGTGTCTGACGCAGTTGTTACATCGGTTATTGCTGCTGCAATGGCGGGTTATCAAGATTTAAGTGAGTTTGAACGTGAAGTTATTGTCGGCGCATGAGCGATGGGACACAGCATCTCCGAGGTAGTGATGAACTGGGGATTTTCCTGTACGACTATTTCACGAGTGTACCGTGAACATCGGGATTCCGATAAAAAATCAAATCTCCGACATCGCTGCTGCTGGAAAAAGATCCTGCAAGAACGAGACCAACGACGAATGAAGAGAATCCTTCGACATTACAGAAGTGCAACCCTTCCCCAAATTGTTGCAGATTTCAGTACTGGGCCATGAACAAGTGCCAGCGTGTGAACAATTCAACGAAACATCAACGATATGGGCTTTCGGTGCCAAGGGCCCACTCGTGTACACTTTATGACTGCACGACACAGAGCTTTACGCCTCGCCTGGGTCAGTCAACACGTACATTGGACTGTTGATAACTGGAAACATGTTGCCGGGTTGGATGAGTCTCGTTTCAAATTGTATCGAGGAGATGGAGGTGTATGGTATGAAGACAACCTCATGAATCCACAGACCGTGCATGGTAGCAGGGGACTGTTCAAGCTGGTAAAGCCTCTGTGATGGTGTAAGGCGTGTGCTGTTGTAGTGGTATGGGACTCCTGATATTTCTAGATACGACTCTGATAGGTGACATGTATGTAAGCATCCTGTCGGATCACGTGCATCCATTCACGTCCAATGTACATTCCGACGAACTGGGGCAATTCCAGCAGGACAATGCGACAACCTACACGTCCCGAATTTCTACAGAGTGACTCCGCGAACACTCTTCTGAGTTTAAACACTTTCACTGCTGGCCGCCAAACTCCCCAGACATGAACATTATTGAGTATATGTGGGATGCCTTGCAACGTGCTGTTCAGAAGAGATGTCTACCCCCTCGTACTCTTACGGATATATGGACAGCCCTGCAGGATTCATGGTGTCAGTTCCCTCCAGCACTACTTCAGACATTCGTCGACTCCATGCCACGTCATGTTGCGGGGGCCCTACACGATATTAGGCAGATGTACCAGTTTCTTTGGCTCTTTAGTGTATCTTGACTACAGAAACGTGTGGATTATGAGGAGCTGTTCAGCTTTGTTACCTTATTCTTTATTGTCAGTCAATGTGCAAGTTGTACTGCCGGTGGGACTCAGAGTGATTTCTTTCGCTGGTTTCATACGATTTTTTCAGCAACCCTCTGCAGTGCTCGACGGTCTCTGTCCGTCAGTATGGCCTTGGTTTAGCTGAGGTGGCTCTTTCGAGCTTCAACTTCATAATCACATCACCAACAGTCGACTTGGGCATATATAAAAAGATTGAAATGCCCCTGACGCATTTGTTATTCAGCTGACAAGCGGTGACCACTCTACTTTCTAAGTCACTGAACTGGCCTGACCGACCCATTCTGCTGTTATCGCTTCTCTACTGGCAACACAGGACACCCCACCTCCTTTTATACTGGCGGGTCCACCTCTCGTGACATCTAGTGGTCAAATTCCGCATTACATAGCGGTTTCCGGCTTCATTAGGCCAGATAACGTATATTAAAAAAAAACTATTCCGTCAGCCATTTCACATACATCGGACCATTCCATAAGATTTTTAGCCTTCTTTTTTCAACTGTCTCCATTAATCGATAACTTTCTTGATACTGGATATTGATCATCGATAGTCGCTTTATCTACCGGAGGATCTTTCTCCCGAATTTCTCAGTTTTCTTAGTCCCTATATTCCAGTTATTCCGATCCATACACTGCAATACAGACACAGCTACATCACATCTACATCCACACAGATATTCCGCAATCATCGTACGGTGCGTGGCAGTGGGTACCCTGCACCACTACTGGTTTTTCCCACTAGAAAACAGAGCGAGGGAAAAACTACTGTCTATGTGCTTTCGTATGAGCCCTAATTTCTCGTGTCTTATCTTCGTCTTCTTTATGAGCAATGTATGTTGGAGGCAGTAGAATCGTTCGGCAGTCAACTTCAATTGCTTGTTCTCTAAATTTTCTCAATAGCGTTTCTCGAAAAGAACGTCGCCTTCCCTCCAGGGATTCCCCTTTAAGCTCCCGAAGCGTGTCCGTAACACTTGCTTGTTATTCGAACCTACCGGTAGCAAATCTAGCAGTCCGCCTCTGAACTGCTTCGATGTCTTCCTTCGGTCCGACCTGGTACGGGTCCCAAACACTCTAGCTGTACTCAAGGATGGGTCGCTCCAGCGTCCTACATACGGTCTCCTTTACAGGTGAACCACTCTTCCCTAAAATTCTCCCAAAAAAACTGAATTTGGCCATTCGTCTTCGCTGCCACAGTTCTCACATGCTCATTCCATCTCATATCGCTTCGAAACGTTACGTCCAGATGTTTAAGCTACGAGACTGTGTGAAGCAGGACATTAATAATTTGCCGCGCAGTGTGGCCGCGCGGTTTGAGACGCTGTGTCACGGATTGCGCTGTCCCTCCCGCCGGTGGTTCGAGTCCTCCCTCGGGCATGAGTGTGTGTTCTGTTCTCAGCACATGTTAGTTTAAGTAATTTAACTAGTTTGTAAGTCTAGGGACCGATGACCTCAGCAGTTTGGTCCCTTAGGGATTCATACACACTCACATTTTGTCGGTCGATGTGGCCGAGCGGTTCTAGGCGCTTCAGTCCGGAACCGCGCTTCGGCTACGGTCGCAGGTTCGAATTCTGCCTCGGGCATGGATGAGTGTGATGTCCTGAGGTTAGGTTTAAGTAGTTCTAAGTCTAGGGGACTGATGACCTCAAATGTTAAGTCCCATAGTGCCTAGAGACATTTGAACCAACACGCATTTGAACATTAATAATTGCTAATGTGTCCGAACATTACAGGTTGACCCTCCTACTCTTCTGCGTTAACTTACATTTTCCCACATTTAGGGTTAGCTGCCACTCATCACACCAACTGGAAATTTTGTCTAAGTCGTCTTGTATCTTCCTACAGTCAACTTCGACACCTTACCGTACACCGTGGCATCATCAGCAAACAACCGCAGATTGCTGCCCACTCTGTCAGCCAAATAATTTACGTTTATATAGAGAACAAAAGCGTCCTATCGCATTTCCCTGGGGCACTCCTGACGATACCCTCGTCTCTGATGAACACTCGCCGTCCAGGACAGCATACTGGGTTCTGTTATTTAAGGAGTCTTCGAGTCACTCACATATCTGGGATCTTACTCCATATGCTCGTACCTTCGTTAAGAGCATATAATGGGGCACCGTGTCAAAAGCTTTCCGGAAATCTAGAAATATGGAATCAGCCTGTTGCCCTTCATCCATAGTTCACAGTATATCATGTGAGAAAAGGGCAAGCTGACTTTCGCATTAGCGATGCTTTCTATAACTATGCTGATTCGTTGACATAAGCTTATCAGTCTCAAGAATGCTTGTTATATTCGAAATGAGAATATCTTCAAGGATTCTGCAGCAAGCAGAAGTTAGGGGTTTTGTTCTGTAATTTTGCGGGTCTGTTCTTTTACCCTTCTTATGTATTGGAGTGACTTGCGCTTTCTTATCTGAGCGAGGTGGCGCATTGGTTAGAGCATTGGACTCCCATTCGTTAGGACGACAGATCAATGCCGCTCAGACATTCTGATTTAGGTTTCTCGTGACTTTCCTAAATCTCTTTAGGCAAATGCTGCGATGGTTCCTCTGAAAGGGCACGGCCGATTTCCTTCCCTATCCTTCCCTAATCCGATGAGACCGACGACCTAGCAGTTTGGTATTCACCCGAAATCAACCCCCATTTGCGCTTTTTTCCAGTCACTTGGGACTTTTAACTGGGCGAGAGACTGACTTTAAATATATGCTAGATAAGGGGCAAATGCAATAGAGTACTCCTTGTAAAATCGAACTGCGATTCCATCCGGGCCCGGTAGTTTATTTGCTTTCAAATCTTTCAGTTGTTTATCTACGCCAGGAATGCTTATTGCTATTTCGTCCATACGGGAGTCTGTCCGATGGTCAAATGACGGCGCGTTAGTACAATTCTTCTATTTCTTGAATGTTAAATTTAAAACTTCGACTTTCGTTTTGCGATCTTCAAAATCAAATGGTTCAAATGGCTCTAAGCACTATGGGACTTAACATCTTAGGTCATCAGTCCCCTGGACTTAGAACTACTTAAACCTAACTAACCTAAGAACATCGTACACATCCATGCCCAAGGCAGGATTCGAACCAGCGACCGTAGCAGCAGCGCGGTTCCAGACTGAAGCGCCTAGAACCGCTCGGCCACAATGGCCGGCTTTGCGATCTTCAGCTGCCCCATCAGACTGGTCAACAGAAGATTGAATGGAAGCCTTAGACCCGCTTAGCGAATTTACGTAAGTCCAGAATTGTCTCGAGTTCTCTGCCAGATCTTTTCCTAAGGTGTGACGGTGGTAGTTCTTGTATGCTTCGCGCATAGATCTTTTCACAGACGGACGAATTTCTACTAACCTTCGCTTGTCGTCATATGTGGGTTCTCTTTCGAACAGAGAGTCCAACAGCCACTGCTTCCTCAGCATCCCCAAAACTTCGTTATTAAACCGTGGTGGATATATCGCAGTGTCTTTGTTTACTTGCCTTGATATGGCTTTTCTCTATAAAGCACTAGTCCTGTGAAAGGCATTGTTTACCTTTTCTTGCCTAGTGCTCTTGACATCATTTTCGCTAGTTTTCAGTTGTAAGATGTTCTCTTACTATGCCTTGAGTTCAAGTTATGAGGGGCGGCTTTGAGTTTAACATACATTTTTTTGAATGAAAACTGGAGTTCGTCTCTTTCTTCGTGGCCGCTGCGTTAGTACACCTAGAGAGGATCGCAGGATCGTTAGCTAACTAAGGGCAATTCTTTTTTAATACAGAAAACTGAATAAGGTAATAAATATTCCCCCGTGTTGTTACTGCAGTGTGAATCAAGTGGTCGGGATGAAATCATGAAACACGACGTTGCAAACTGATGAAGTACAATCGTTGACACTCAAAAATACTGTTCGTTGACTATCCAAAATGACATAGAGCTGTATGAAATTATATGTTTCGTAATTTTCTGAAAACAATTACCACTCCTAAAATTTTTTTCCGTTGTAGTAACAGTCACTCACACTGTACTTAACAAACGATATTATATTTCCCTATTTACGTTTTATGGTTCAACAAAGTCGACCTTTTCTTTGCTTGCATAACTCGAGACAGTAACGAATGAGAGAAATTGCATGGTTTATGAGCAGCTTAATAAAACCACACTCGTAATTTAAGCAATCAGATTCACACGTTATTCTCAATATGCTTCCAACAGATTCCGTTTACGTTCATAAAAGGCTGCAGGCACCGTAGTGTAAGGCAAAGAACCATACACATTTCAGAAATATCTTCGTGCGTCAAATGAGCTGTGCAGATTGGATTATATTGGTGATGATTCATTTACCACAGCCGTAGAGACCCTCTCAAAAATAATGTTATGTCTCACAGAGAGCGTTCATTGGCACAGCAGTTAACGATGGCCGTGTCCAACAGTTTCTTAGAATCTATTCATGTCTGTCGAGACTGTAGGCCATAAAATTGTACTAAAGAAGTTAAAATAATTAGGAATACTGTGATCAGAAGCTGGCTCATTGCGATCATATTTCACGAACGATTCCAAAATACCTCTGGATAGCAATATTGCTATATATAGTAGTCATTGTTATTCTATACAGCATTAAACAAGGAGAAAACTCTCTTTGCTGATGTTTGGTCAATGTGCGGTAAACTAGCAATGAACATATGGAAAACACACCAATTTTTAAAATGGTAACATAAGTTATGCAGTATAAACAGTAACCGTCAGTGTGCATTAAACCTACAAATATATTAACAAATAGCAATGTTCAGCACGTTATCCTTTTCGAGTCTTGCAATCAGAAAGTAACATGCAGAATGGCTTCAAGTTGCATTTATGATTTCTCCGGTATCACGTTCCTTAAATATTGACATCATTTACTGAATACAGAATAGATTTGTAAGATTATTAACTAAATGTTTTACTCAGGTACACTGAAAAAAAAGTTTTTGTCTTCAATTATTATTTGATTTTCGTCTGAAGCGTACTAAAATTTAAGAGTGTTATACGGCAGACGAATTTCGCTTTTATTTACAAAGCATCGTCAGTAGTCCATCTCTAAGAAGTCCGGAAATCAAGACTTAGGTTTCACGCAGTTTCCATAAATACATTAAGTGATTGAGAAGATACGCCCGTTTGACTTCGCCACCCTCGTCCAATCCGATGTACTGCTCCATCTCCAATAATCTCTTCTTCGACGAGGGGTTAAGCAGTAATTATTTAATTTTATGTTAGTAAATTATTTCACTAAAAGCTCTGACCACGACCATGTAATGAGATCGAGAGACAACTAGCGTTTATCCAAAAATAGTAAACGCAGTACGCATCAAAATACTTTCGGAATTAAAAACTTTGTTATAAATTGCCCGGGAAATTGAAGAAATAATTAAAAGTAACGTATTTAAAAATTAGTGAAATCATGCATCTTAAATATCTACTATACAGTCAAGCTATATTTGCATAATACTTGACTACAAGAAGGGATCAATTGATGGGACACATTCTGAAGTGTCAAGGGGTTGTTAGTTTTATAATAGAAGGAGTTGTGGTAGATAAAAAATATGGAAGGAGACAACCACTTGGTTACAGTATGCACGTTCAAATCGTTGTAGGTTGCAATATACAGGGTGATTCAAAAAGAATACCACAACTTTAGGAATTTAAAACTCTGCAACGACAAGAGGCAGAGCTAAGCACGATCTGTCGGCGAATTAAGGGAGCTATAAAGTTTCATTTAGATGTACATTTGTTCGCTTGAGGCGCTGTTGACTAGGCGTCAGCGTCAGTTGATGCTAAGATGACGACTGCTCAACAGAAAGCTTTTTGTGTTATTGAGTACGGCAGAAGTGAATCGACGACAGTTGTTCAGCGTGAATTTCGAACGAAGTATGGTGTTAAACCTCCTGATAGGTGGTGCATTAAACGTTGGTATAAACAGTTTACAGAGAATGGGTGTTTGTGCAAAGGGAACGAGTGATGAAAATGTAGCACGCATCCAGCAAGCATTTGTTCGCAGCCCAGGAAAATCGACTTGCAGAGCTAGCAGAGAGCTGCAAATTCCACAATCAATTGTATGGAGAGTACTACGAAAAAGGTTAGTTGTGAAACCTTATCGTCTGAAATTGGTTCAAGCACTGTCTGCAGTTGATAAGATTAAAAGAATCGATTTCTGTGATTTTATCCTTGCTCAAATGGAAACAGATGAATCTTTCGTTTCAAAGATTGTGTTTAGTGATGAAGCAACTTTCCACACTAACGGGAAAGTCAACCGTCACAATGTCTGTATATGGGGCACTGAGAATGCGCGGGAAACAACTCAGTATGAACGTGACTCGCCTAGGGTGAACGTTTTCTGTGCCAATTCAGCCAATAAAGTTTTTGGTCCCATTTTCTTCGAAGGTGCTACTGTAACTGGACTACAGTATCTGGAGATGTTAGAGAATTGGCTGTTCCCTCAGCTCGAACAAGAAGCACAACAATTCATATTTCAGCTGGATGGAGCGCCACCACATTGGCACTTATCTGTCCGTAACTACCTGAACGTCAACTACCCGAGGCGATGGATCGGCCGCCAGGCAGCCCGTGACAGAGCACTTCATCAGTGGCCTCCAAGAAGCCCTGATCTTACCCCCTGCGAATGTTTCTTATGGGGGTATGTTAAGGATATGGTGTTTCGGCCACCTCTCCCAGCCACCATTGATGATTTGAAACGAGAAATAACAGCAGCTATCCAAACTGTTACGCCTGATCTGCTACAGAGAGTGTGGAACGAGTTGGAGTATCGGGTTGATATTGCTCGTGTGTCTGGAGGGGCCATATTGAACATCTCTGAACTTGTTTTTGAGTGACAAAAAACCTTTTTATATACTCTTTGTAATGATGTATAACAGAAGGTTATATTATGTTTCTTTCATTAAATACACATTTTTAAAGTTGTGGTATTCTTTTTGAATCACCCTGTATTATAACATCTATGACGTTCTACAACACACTTAAAATAAATAATACACGTTACTAGAAAAGAGTGTGCCCAAGATCTATGGCAGGTAATACTAATCTCCTGCTAGGTATCTGATGTCAGTTGTGGATTTAATTTGGTAGGATATTCAGGTTCTCAGATGTACAAATTGGATAGCAGAGAGAATGTAATGGAAAGGCATACGAAACATCATCGAACTTAAGTCAGCTGAAAGGATGAGTACGTAGGTTGTGGAGCTGTTTCGAAAACAGAGACAGACGCCATACTAATTTTTTTGGATCTCACCTATACAGTAAACCGACAACCATGAGCAGACCATTCACAGTCGAATTACTCACGGACACACCAACAAGGACGCTTCAGTTTCATGTCCCACAGATATAATAAAACACTCAGAAACAAACAGAACTACACACGGAAGCTAAATACGGTAACACGGATAGTAGTGGAGGACGATTATATTACTTGTGAAATCGAGAAAGTAAATCAGAATATACGTACATTGACAAGGAACGAATAGGCCATATGCATACAAGGCCAAGCGCAAGAAAAACAACATAAAACAATGGCCAAAACAAGAACACACACACTAAAGAAAATATCACAGACTCACCTACAAGAGTTCACAGAATATGAAAAAGAAACAGCGAATTGATATAGGATACAGTACAGATAACACAACACACAAAAGTTTCAGAACGCAAGAAACATATATGGATGAATTCATCACATCAGACATATCAGAACTTCTATGCAGCTTTGTCATTGACCATACACAGGGAAAACATGTAGCAACTTCAAAACAAGATATTCAGAACACATCAGACCTCCAAAAAGTAGCAGCTCCCATAGCACATTTCCTGATCACTTAGCAGTCCAGAAGCATCACTTAACTACAAGTGAAATAGAAACAAATGTAACAGTACTAAAATTCAGCAACAGGGTATACTATGATGTTACAATAGAAGAAAATGTCCATACACAAACACACACACACATACACACACACACACACACAACAACTCGCGCGCGCACGCGCGCACTTCATGACACATAAAACAAGGCTTTAGCAAAAGGAAAACACATTATAAACGACTACGCTACACAATGCAATGTCACACTATTGCAAAACATTACATGAACTGTACAGAAAGGCGACATAACACCTAACCCCCCCCCTTCCCACATACGCACACAGAAACAGGGAGAAAGTAAATAACGGCCAAATTTGGCGCCATGCTGACACGTCAGCAAGTGAAGATCACCAAAGACAGAGTACACAGCAGTACAATTAACACGTGTTTTGTAAAGTAGAAAATAATTGTTTACGGGTGGAGATCCGAATAACATGTGGCAGTGTTGGTGTGAGCTCTTCAACACCAGATGCGAATGTAGATGAGAAAGGATTTTCGAAAGCTGTTAGCGACCGCAAAATAAAGCAACTAAATATTTGCGCACATCATTATGTACAAAGATAAAGTGGTTTGTTGACTTCCCCACCAAACTAACAGCAGCATAAGTTGATTGCAAAAATTGTGCGTATTGCATATTTGGCTGGCAGTCGCATGCCGGTCAGTTCGGTAGCTTGGTGCTAGTCTTTTATTTGAAGCCGCTAAGGAAGCTGCCGAGATACTTATGATGAAATGATGATGAGGACAAAAGACACACACAGACACACACACACACACACACACACACACACACACACACACACACACACACACGGAGTCCAGAGCGGAGAATATGGTCGCACCTGTAGGAGATCGAACTCGCGACCCCTTGATCGACAATCGGGAACGCTAACTATAAGATCTCGAGCTGCAGACATTCAATTGCAGATGACAAGGTACCAATATGCAATGATTTGCAGAGGAGCCTAAGTATCACAATAATGTGGTAAAATAAAGGTAACGAAATCAAGAGACGAAAACTGTTTTAGGCTGAATTTTCGTTACAATAATTATAACTTAAAACAACTGTACATTTTACAGAATTAAATAAGGAATACACACTGACGATGGCACAAAGGTGCTGAAATATGTTTGCGTTTATATGGAAAAATAGTTTTTTGTGTAACAGATGGACGTTATAGCCAAGAATGTGGCTCGTTCATTAGGACTGTCCCCAAAAAAGTCAGTATTCTTGTTGCTGATATCGCGGGGACCAAAACATGTCAGTAAACAAAGCTAATAACTTAATTTCTATTTATAAACCTTTCTTTACGAACAATGAGTGTTCTTCTTTCCTTCCATACCATCGCAAAGACGAATATCAATGCTAGCTTTGAATTCACAAGATGCCTGATTTCAATCGAATCTCTGAGAGGTTCTGTTTGGAATTTTCAACTGAATTAGTTGTACTCTCAACCGTAACTGAACGCAGCAGCAAGAAACGTATCTCAAGGCTAAAAGGAGGCACTGCTGTCAAAAAGGAAATAACTAATCTACAGAAATAATACTGTGTAATATTCATTACTGTATGTTCCATATTTCTAGGACGTATTTTTAGTTTACTCATAATAACCTATCTTATACGGAATGACCTTTACCATGGCTGATCCTGAAAACACCACGATTTAACTTACGTATACTGAAATCCATGGAAGAAATTGACTTAGTCGACTGAATGTTCCATTGTCTTCAAAAAGCTTTTAATTCAGAACTGCACCGAAGCTTGTTTAAGACAAAGGATTTGTTTAGCATTTGTTTATAGATTGTCGGCTGGGCTGTATGTTCCAGATTTCTAGGACATATTCTTAGTTTACTCATAACAACTCATCTTATACGGAATGACCTTTACCACAGCTAATCCTGAAAACACCACGATTTAACTTACGTATATTGAAATCCATGGAGGAAATAGACTAGTCGCTTGAATGGTTTTTTGTCTTCAAGAAGCTTTCAGTTCAGAACTGCACCGACGCGAGTTTAAGATAAAAGATTTGCTTAACATTTGTTTATAGATTTTTGGCTGGACTGAAGAGTCAGTTTCGTGCATGTGAGCGCTGCATGTTATCCTCGACAGAGAATCTTACACAGATGATGAAATAATTTCAGCTATACCCTCTGGGATGTGCGACAGATCTACTACCTTTTGTGTTGTAGTCGTGTATTTGTGACCTGGCAAATAATGTTAATTAATACCTAAAAAATTCTCAGCTATCATGATTTGCTAATAGAGAAGTTTTGTCTGTAAAAAGAAACTGAAAGTTTCCCAAAAAATTCCTAGCATTAGCTGGTTTAAAAATGACTACGTGCAGAGAGGTGTAAAGTTGTTGAATTCAATAAAAGTGAATATTCTGTAAGATTTGGTTCTGTGATTAACAATCCACGGCTGGGATCAGTAATTTCTTGAAAGTACCTGGGGTAACTACGAATGGCCCAGTCATGAGTAAGGAAGTGACAGACTTCTATTCGTTGATCGGATATTAGAATACTGCAGCTAACAGGCGCCATCTAGTGCACTGAAAGACAGAGAACCACAATCAGCGGCAACTTAAGTCAAATGAAAGTCTCACAGGTAATCAGAGATTGGAATACACCCACTTAGACAATTTCATTATTAGTTTTTCAGGATGTAGTTGAACGATTTCTTTCCTATTAGTTTCCATCACATTCTTGCGGTGTAAGTGAACAGAACACAAATAAATCTTGATACATGGCACATAAAGAGTTTCAGATATGTACTTTCCACTGATATACTTGGCTGTACGCACTATGGGACTTATCATCTGAGGCCATCAGTCCCCTAGACTTAGAACTACGTAAACCTAACTAACCTAAGGACTTCACAGACATCCATGCCAGAGGCAGGATTCGAACCTGCGACTGTAGCAGCCTCGTGGTTCCGAACTGAAGCGCCTAGAACCGCTCGGCCACAGCTGCCGGCACTGATTTACTGAACGTCGTATGAACTTAGAAACAAAAAGCGCACGAGGAGACACTTAACATTATTATCTGTAGCGGAAATAGTTGCATGGTAAACCACCAAGCAAGTTACGTCGACAAGATAAATAGTTGGCGTTACGACTGTGGCTCGTCAAATGGTGAAAATAAAGCTCGCATGGGATGTAGTGTTACTGCAATAATAGTATTGGAATAGTTTGGACATGGAACGAAATGTGACAGTTTGGGATGAAAGGCGCAACGGTGAGATAAAGGCGACACTTATATCTCCCCTGATGTGTTATCGTGCGTCATACGGGACAGATAGTACACTAGGTAACTTGGTGCGGAAATGGTTGCTACTGCGTTGCTGTCATGCACGGTTCATAATATAGTGAATGAAGCTGTGGATATGATGAAACTGAGTGGAGTGTACAAAAGAGGACTCACGTAAGTACAAACCATGTGACGAGGTTCGTGTTAGAGTCCAAGAACTCATCCGATCACGTATTTAATAGCGTAATCCTTAGTGGTTATTATACTATGCTGCAAGTCCTTTTTCATAGAATAACATGTAGTTGTTACATATTTCATCTACTTTGCACCTATACGTAGTGAAGACATTGCTTCAAAAAAGCCTAGGCTCCCGGAACTTTACAGCGCAATGAAAACAAAACAGATGGCTGCTTTACTTCATCCAATGCCAGGCATTCTGATGAAATTTTCTCAGCGTTTCTCTTTTATTTAGACGGTATCACAGTAATTTACAATTTGTGGAATATTAACACGGTGACTAAATATTTTTACCCTCCTTTACTGTATCGTTCACACAGAGATTTGAAGGAGGAAGAACAAAGCTGAAGGAGGAAGAAGTAACTCTCTTGCACAAAAAGTTTACGGCGATCATCTATCTACCACTGCGACGACAAAGACGCATGAGATGAACTTCAGTCCTACATACAGTTCACAAAAATTTGTTCTCAAGAGACTATATTTTCTATTTCCCGATGTCAGGCTCCCAGTTCTGTTTATGTTGCGGATGTCGTTAGACGGGAACCTGCACCGGACTTCCTGCTAACCGGTCGGAAACAACCAGTTATAACATCCATTGCATGCAACAAGCTATTGACTCCCGTAACTTCAGGAGTTGGCCTGAAATTAACTTTCAACAAACACACTGTCGTTATTCACTGTTTTGCGTATGTGACACACAAGAAGAGTGTTAATCAACATGGTCACTAAAATGAATTTTATCCATAGTGGATGCTGTCGAACTCTGTGACTGTTCCTTTATAGGATGTAGAAAAATATCTGCTACCGGTCACAATAAACGGTCATTTATTTGTCACACGACCGGTTTCGGGCTTGTGCTGATCCTCAGGTGTTTATACATTCATGTACATGTTTATACTGTTGGAGATCACAGTATAAAGACAAAAAAAAATTTGCTGGTGACTACACGGATACAACTGGGACAATTGTAAGTGGTAAGGCAGCATTTAACTAAAATATATCTGTACTTACATAAAGATGAAGCACGATTATTACAGTTACGCTGTGGTGACAGTTTTGCCACTTAGTTAAACACTTATTATCATTTTCACGTCCATATTTCAGTTTTACCAAGTATAGCTTCATATTTCACTATTACGATGCCTTCTCTGGAAGCTGGCTTTCCTCTTTCAAAACCAACGAGGCAGCAGACGCCGTTTCTCACACTGCTCGTGTGCACATGGCGTTCGAGAGCAGATTGCTGGGAGATGAAACCTTTGCTTGACGCCATGTTGTTTGCGAGAACGCCTAACGTGTTTCCAGGCTTGTCGGACTCTCCCCCCCCCCCCCTACACACACACACACACACACACACACACACACACACACACACAGTACGATTTCTGCAGGAATGTACAGGGGATGGGGGGGACATAGAAACACAAAAACCACATTACCGTGCCTATTACGGTGTAGGAAAGACGTTCGCATTCAAAACAGCTTCCAATCGTCTCAGAATGAATACGTACGAGTCATGTACGGTTTTCAAGGGAATCTTACGCCGTTCTTCCTGCACAAGAGTAGCAAGTACAGGTAACGATGATGGAGGTGGGTAGCAATCACACAGCCTTGTCTCCAAAGCAGGCCATAGAGGCTCAATAAATGCCGAGATCTGGTGACTGTGGCGCCCGGGGCAGATGCCACAGTTCATCCTCTTGCTCGCCAAACCAGTCCTAGTCGATCTGAGCAGAATAGTCACATGATCCTTGGCAGTAATGCGATCCCGTAGAGTAGCCATGGGGCCCAAAGACTACCAACATTTAGGTACCCAAATCTTCATAGAACCGCCGCCATGTATCACTGTTGGAACGTAAACTCGGTCAGAAGTGTTGGAAGCAGAGTGCAACATGACTCGTCCGACCAAATGACTTTGTTCCACTGCTTCATAATCCAGGTTTTAAGGCTCTGGTATTACGTTTTTAAGTTACTCTGGCAGTTACATCACCGATTTGTTGTTTTGGAAAACCAGCTAGTTCTGCACTCCCCAGCTTATGGAGCTTCAAAAAAATGTTTCAAATGGCTCTGAGCACTATGGGACTTAACATCTGAGGTCATCAGTCCACTAGAACTTAGAACTACTTAAACCTAACTAACCTAAGGACAGCAGACACATCCATGCCCGATGCAGGATTCGTACCTGCGACCGTAGCAGCCGCGTGGTTCCGGACTGAAGCGCCTAGAACCACTCGGCCACAGCGGCCGGCTATGGAGCTTCCTTCGGGTGGTTTTCTTGCTGACAGCGTTCGGGCAAGGAGGGGGGATGGGTGGGCGAGGGTGACAATCAGCACTGCTGTGGCTTTTGCGCCTGCCTTCCACTTATTTTTCGTCACAATCATCTCCAATGACCGTCTTTCACGATCACTCAATGCGCACCTTCGTCTGTATGGTGACTTAACGGATGATGCTCTTCCACTTTCTCTGAATGCGGTATAAATCTTCGACACGATGCCTCTTGAAACACCAGGCACTTCAGGTACTACGGTTCCAGAAGGATCCATCAAATAGGCACCAACAATTTGCTCACGTTCGAAGTCACGTTGCTACGACATAACGCACTCACAACTCTACAGTACACTGTTCTGATCACGACTAACGCATGCAATGTATTGAGGACATTGAACAGGCGGCGTTCGTGGTCAAATGCAACAGCGTTATCTGCAGGTTTAGTTAGCACATGCATTTATTTTGAGTCACGCATTTTTCTCGGTGCTGCCTTATTTTTGTCCAACCACATTAGATAGGCTGGGGTAACCACTGCAAAGCCCAGGGGCACCCATAAACAAGAGGCCTCCTAACTCCCAGTGCACAGAAAGGAAAAAAGCACCAATTAAAATTGAAACGAGAACTGGAAAAATTAGTAATTTTTTTTACCCTTCCTAGCGTTTGTCGATATTCGCAGATCAAATTCCACCGATGCAGGCCGTCTGAGAAATTTCCGACGTAATTGCATTCAAAATATTGGCCGAAATTGCTTGGTACTTCGCTGTTCTATTGTGGGATAGATGAGAACGATCAATGGTAACCGAATGACCTCGTCGTCGACGGGACTACTTGATTTGGCATACCAGGTGGTAACACCACTTTAAGGGGTCATATCGATATGATAATTATTGCTATAAACTAGTCACACCGAAATGACGCCTGATATGCCATCCTACAGCACACTGAGTCGTTTAATCACCATATTTAGCACCGACCATTACCGATCCAATCCCAGAAACATACAAGAATCCAAGAAATACAGGGGCCTTGCTCTCAGACCGAGGATACGAATTGCATTGACACAAAAAGCGATAAATTAGTTGTTTGTCAGCAGAAGCAACAATTTCAAATGTCGCATTTCATTAGGTTTGTAGCCAAACTCTTAAAGTCGTCATTATTTGAGAGGCAAACTGGTTACCAAAGAAAAAAGGGCTTAAAGCTAGAAATCCATAAACAGTGCGTTACAGATTCTGGTCGAACATTACCTACACGCGCGTATACAGAAGTGCTGTCGGTAAAACTACAGTCCAGTTTTCTTGTAGTTACAAAATTTTTAAAATCCAGCCTTCTCCAAGGCAAACTGTTTCAGAGAAGCCGTGGTAAATAGTGTGGATGACTGTTTTGCAAAATCAATTTACAGTAAATATAATTGCCGTGTCAAAAATCTCCAAATTAATTACATAAATACTCCCGTGATAATATATGTTGCGTATCCGCAAAAGAGTGCAATCGATTTGACGTCAGTGTTTTGTTTTCTTCACGGAATAGGAGAGTTAAGATGTTTGTTACAGGCTTACCTTCTGACCGCTTCAGCTGCTCCGCGTTCACAGTCGAACTGTTCGCTAATGGTCTCCTCTATGACTAATGCTAAGCAACGGCGTGAGCCGTTGCAAGGACTCTTGTATTGTTGAGAACTGCGCCACGCCCCTTATTCGTTGTTTGCTCTAAACGCGCGTGAGCACCAGACCAACCAACGACAGCCAATGGATTCGACTTACTTTGGTTGCCACCGCATAGGCGTTCCGTCTCTTATCCTCACCAAACGAAGAGTTGTGACCTAGGGTTACGGCCATGTGGAATCGCAGCTGGCTCTGTCGAGGTCACTCCCACTCTGTTAATGTTTTAAAGTAGCGTTTTAATTACGGTATTAAAACCCTACCACTACTATTGTAATTTAGTGTGCTTTTACCTAAAGAACAGAAAACCCTGTCTCTATGTTGCCACGTATGACCCTCTTACGAAATTTAGTTTAGTTTCCAAATAAAGTACACTATGGGAGGAACCTCCTGTTAATAGGAAATGTTAATCAATAGAGTTACCCTTTTTACAGGATTTGACCGTGTGTTGTATCTAATGGATAAGTAAACCAGACTATTCAATTCTTTTCTTAAGATCTTACCCAGGGGCTAGAAAGAAACGCAGTGTGAATAGTATTGTATTGAAGCTAGGACAATTCAGTACCAAGTTCATTTAGTGGTTTGAAAAATGTGCTGACGGTCGCCAGACTATCCAAGCAATGAAACAGTGAAGTATTGGAAAAGCAGATATATGAACTTTGGCTACTTTCTTGCTACTGTTTAAGTTGCTTCTTCAAATAAATATTGCTTCACGTAAACAATGTTGGCGCAGACACGGGAATTCCTTTTTGACTTCTACCCCTTTATACATTACGTTTTTAAAAGAGAAAAAGCCCAGGTAGGTTCAAGAAAGCTAAAAAAAAAAAATTGGCCAGGGGGGACCTTTACAAAAGCACTTTCCAGAACCTCTTAAATACTAAAATACTTAGATACTAAAACACACACTTTTTATGATGAACGTTTAACTTCAAGAAAACCTCTTTCTTACTGGAATTTATTTTCAAAAGCTATTACTCTTTGAACTAACTCTGTATAGTCATTTAACTAATTCTAGTAACTTTGCTTCACTTTGACAGAATTTTACGTGAGCAAACTTTTACTATGATACTTTGCAATAGTTAGAAAACTATAATAGACTGATTTCATTTCTCTGTAATGCAATGAAGCATGCACGTGTTATTACTCTAACTAAAATTTTAACTATGCCCTTCGTGAAACAACTAAGATAACTTTTCTTTGACTATTGCTCAAGATGAAAATATTTGTGAACTCTAACTTTATGATGTGAGATTACTTCTAAATCCACTCTGTTCAATTTACACTATTCCATTACTGAGACGTAATTTCCATTACTACAGGATTTAGTCGCTCACACACATATATTTCATTATTTACACAAAACAGTTTAAATGGTGCCCCTTTAGATTAATTTGGCACTTCATAAATCTTTAAAACAGGATACACGGATTAATCAAACACCAGGAAGGAACCGTATATAGGTGTATGATTGGGATGAAATAACAGGGTAAACCAGTTTCTTCACTCTGTACAAAAGTAAAATATTAAAAAAAAAAATATCTGGGCTGTAGGTTTGAATGTGGCGAACAGTTATGGCGGCTACACTACCCACAGTACGGCCTTAAAGTATCTTGCTGTATCGGCTCAATTTCTCTTCTTGGCGTCGTTCAATTGTACGTACACTAGCCCAGCAACTCGAAGCTATGACGTAAGCTGTTCGCAGTCTTCATCCGGGGCAGTTTTGTGTAAATTTGCAGGCAAAGCTTGTCCTGATCCACAAAGGAGTTGCCTCAATCACTGGTGCCTACAGATTGTGTGACTTCCTTCCCGAGCTTGCTCTAGGTAACGCGCCAATTCGCCCTTGCCACCATTTCCACTCCCCAGAGCCACTTTCGTTTCAAGCAAAAGCGCACTGGCTTTTACATAACACCTATTTCTTACATTCTTTCTAAGCGTGACCATTTCTTGCAATTGTCAAATTTAGACTTCAAGACTGGCGATGACTCTGCCACATCGACTCACGTGAAGTTGCTCCCTGTTTATGTGGAGGACACAGTGGATCGCAACAGTATCCAGCGGTGGTTGCAGAGGTTTAAAGAAGGTGATTGCTCTCTATTGGACAATCCAGGATGCGGTAGGCCATCGACGGCAGTGAGCGATGTGAATAAGGAGACCATTGATCAAATCATCCAAAAAGACAGATGTGTGACGACACGACAGCTTGCTGAAATGACTCTTTTGTTATTGGTTAGTGTCATATCACTGGTACAGTCACTAGGGTACAGAAAAATCTGTGCATGGTGGTTGCCTAGATTACTGACAAGAGAAATGAAAACGATGAGGAAGAATGTGTGCGAGGGTCTCATGAAGACCTTTATTGAAGAGTGGAAACAGTATTTTGACGGCGTCATTACCCAGGATGAAACATGGTTGTTTTTGTCCGAACCTGAGAGCAAAACCCAATCCATGCAATGGCGTCATCCGCGTTCCCTCGGAAGAAGAAACCAAGACATTCACGAGCAGCAGGCCGAAAGGTGATGGTCTCCTTCTTCTGGGATCAGTGTCGTGTCAATTGACTTTTTGGAAACTGGCTCCACAATTAACCTGGATCGTTACTGTTTGTCATTGGAAAAGCTGCGACGTGCCATCAAGACCCACAGACCACAGCTTCAGGGTCAGCTCCATTGACTACACCATGACATTACCAAACCCCATGCAGCCCTTATGACGCAGGAGAAAATCAGGAAAATGAGTGTGAAAATCCGCATCCTCCCTATAGCCCGGACTTGGTTCGCTCTGATTTTTACCTCTTTGGTCGTCTGAAGGCCCACCTCCGCGGTAAGACATTTGATGGTGAGAAAGACCTTATTTCCTGTGTGAAGTGATGCTGTAAAAGTCAATCTCTAGAACTCTACCAGAGTGCATTTACATCATGGAAAGAACGTTGGACCAGATGCGTCACAGCCGATGGAGGCTACAGTGAGTAGGATCAATGTATAGCTAAATGATTCAAGTACGGACGCAAAAAATTTCATTCTCCTCCTGCAAAAAATTAAAAAATTAGAGACGACTCTTTGTACATGCCTTATGTGGACATACGGAAAGTAGTCACTGAATGATTACGGGGACTATCCACAGTAACAAGATTTAACAAAGCGGATATCGAGGTACCCTGATTTGTGTACAACCCTCTGCTGTTGTGCGTTCTTTCTCCTAAGCTAAAAATATTTTTTAAAAAAACTTTTGGAGCTTGGGGTCTCTAGTCAAAATTAATGTTTTGAAGGACGTCATATTCACACCGTTGAATGTAACGATATCTTTTTTTCAATAGAGTAAACGATGGAAGATGATATGCTTAAAAAATTTAAAACGTACTTATGTTCTACATTGAGTACGGAAAGATTATTTGAGTACAAGGAGAACAATGTGGATGGTTACAGGATTGTGTGACCGGAGAGCGCCTGTACGCTTCACTTTGGTCAGCGATCTCAGCGCCATTTCCAGCTGATAAAATTCACTGTCCAGTAATAAGTCTGCTCTGTTTTTTACCTCATAAATTTTAACTAATGCAAATCACCGGATCTTGAATAGCGTTTTGTCTTGCTAACAAAAAGCGTCTAGGGGACCAAAATTTTAACAAAAAAAATTATCTGTGCCGTAAAAAGGAATTATACCCAGATAGAAACAAATATCTATTCTGCAGGGACTACAAAACACTTTCCGCTGAGTCGAGAATATATTGATAAATAAATTATTATGTACTAAAAGGAATGTGTGCAATTTTTATTAATTAACAATCCACATTTATACGTGGTCCTCATCCATTACCTCTTCCTGAGATGAACCAAGGTAAATCCAAGAAAGTATACCTGTCATCTAGTATTCACCGCAATTTAAACGAAACGTTACACTTTATTATATCGATATTTGAACAGTAGTTATTTTACTGCATGCTATGTAAGAACTAGATGTACTGTGTTTCAATGCGTATAAGGACCAGCCTAATAGCTGTGAACCAAGCAGTTATGTCTGTTATCACTAGGCATGGCCTGCACCTCAATAGGTATGGGAAGAGGAGGTTGGCTAAGCTTATAGGTGACAGTGTAGTGGGTGGTGGTGGTGGTGGTGGTGGTGGTAGTGGTATCACTCATGGAAAAATTCCTGTAGTAGTTGGTGTTAGAGCTGCACCTTTTTTAGACTGAAGTCAGCTGAAAGGTATACCTGCTTAAAGGAAGTGCCTCTAACTAAGGGCTCGCCTCCAGAGGATGTAATGTTTCCAAGTAGAGAAGGGATTAGCATATTTCATCAAAATATAAGAGGTATTAGAGATAAAGTTAGTGAACTGCTAATAGATGTTAACTCTGAAATTATTGGTATATCAGAGCACCACTTAAATAATTTGATAATTCAGAGGCTTCCTTTACCAGGCTACAGATTAGCTGGCTGTTTCTCAAGGAGTTCCTTGCGGAGTGGGGGAGTGGCTCTGTACGTAAAAAACAGTATTTCAGTTGAGCACATAGACGTATCACGACACTGCACTGAGCAGATATTTGAAAGTTGTGCAGCATTAGTTGAATTTAGTGAAACTAAACTTCTAATTGCTGTTGTTTATAGGTCCCCTAACTCCGGCTTTACAGCATTTTTGCTTAAGCTAGAGAGGGTTCTTGATTCACTTTGTAGGAAGTACCAGAAAGTAGTTATATGTGGTGACTTCAATTTAATTTTGTACATGCTTGTGCAAGGAAAAGGATGTTGGTAGATCTCCTAAATTGATATGATCTGATGCAAACTGTGTTTTTTCCAACTAGGGTGCAGGGGATTAGTAGCACAGTCATAGACAACATTTTTATTCATTCTTCGTTACTAGGTGGGCATTCTGTTAGTAAAAGGGTCAATGGCCTTTCAGACCATGATGCACAAATTTTAACATTAAAAGGTTTTTGTACTCAAACCAACGTCGTATTTAATTACAAACTACGTAGGAAAGTTAATCCAACAGCAATAGAGAGTTTTTCAAAACTTGTCAAGGAACAAGAGTGGCAAGATGTTTATAGTGCTGATAATATAGATGATAAATAAAATGTTTTCCATAACACATTTCTCATGCTCTTTGAGAGTTGCTTTCCATTAGAACATTCTAAACGGGGTACTAGCAGTAATGGACAGCCCAGTTGGCTGACTAGTGGAATAAGGATATCATGTAGAACAAAGCGGGAATTATATCAAAATGTTAGAAGTAGTCACAATCAAGCTACGGTGGCCCGTTACAAACAGTATTGTAAGGTGCTTAAAAATGTTATTAGCAAGGCAAAAAGTATGTGGTATGCAAATAGAATAGCTAATTCACAGGATAAAAGTAAAGCCATATGGTCAGTTGTGAAGGAAGTGTCTGGTCAGCAGCACGAGGTTGATGATATAAAGTCAGTTCGCAGTAATAATATTTCTGTTACTGATAAATCAGATATATGTACACTATTTAACAACCATTTTCTGAGCATTGCTGGTGAATTAAATATAAATTTAGTTTATACAGGAAATCATATAAATTTCTTAGCAAATGCCTTTCCGAGATTGACGTCTGAAATACCCCTCTGTGATACAGACAAGAGGGAGATTGAGTGAATAATTAAATCGCTGAAGACTAAGGACTCTCATGGTTATGATGGAGTGTCTAGTAGAATATTAAAGTACTGTGCTGCACGTGTTAGCCCTGTATTCAGCCATATTTGTAATTTTTCCTTTAGGAATGGTCAGTTTCCTAAGCGATTAAAGTACTCAGTAGTAAAGCCGCTTTATAAAAAGGGAGAAAGGGATAATGTAGATAATTTTAGACCTATTTCTATGCCATCAGTGTTTGCAAAAGTTATCGAAAAGGCTGTGTATGTAAGGTTAATTGATCATTTTATATCACACGATTTGCTATCAAATGTACAGTTCGGCTTTAGAAGTCGTTTGACAACTGAAAATGCTATATTCTCTTTTCTCTGTGAGGTACTGGATGGGCTAAACAAAAAGTTTCGAACGCTTGGCGTATTTTTTGATTTAACAAAGGCATTTGACTGTGTTTATCTCACAATATTGCTCCAGAAGTTGGATCATTACGGAATAAGCGGAGTAGCTCACAATTGGTTCACCTCTTACTTTAGCAACAGGCAGCAAAAGGTCATTATTCACAATGTTGATAACGGCTGTGATGTGGGATCTGAGTGGGGTACTGTCAAGTGGGGGGTGCCCCAGGGATCAGTGTTGGGGCTGCTACTGTTCCTTATTTACATAAATGATATGCCCTCTAGTATTATGGGTAACTCTAAAATATTTCTGTTTGCTGATGACACTAGCTTGGTAGTAAAGGATGTTGTGTGCAACACTGACTCGGTTTCAAGTAGTGCAGTACATGACCTCAGTTCATGGCTTGTAGAAAATAAACTAACATTAAATCACAGTAAGACTCAGTTTTTACGGTTTCTAACACACAATTCAACAAAACCCGACGTTTTAATCTCACAGAACGGGCATATGATTAGTAAACTGAACAGTTCAAATTCCTGGGTGTTCACATAGATAGTAAGCTGTCGTGGAAAGCCCACGTTCAGAATCTTGTTCAAAGACTTAATACTGCCATTTTCACTATTCGAACGGTAATGAAAGTGAGTGATACTTTGACACGTAAATTAGTCTACTTTGCATATTTTCATTCACTTATGTCGTATGGTATTATGTTTTGGGGTAACTCTTCCCATTCTAGAAGGATTTTTTGGCTCAGAAACGAGTGGTTCGGGCAATAAGTGGTGTGAATTCACGAACCTCTTGTCGACCTCTGTTCACAAGTCTGGGTATTTTGACATTGGCTTCTCAATATGTATATTCCTTATTGTCGTTTCTTGTTACCAATATTAGTTTATTTCCAACAATAAGCAGCTTTCACTCGGTTAATACTCGGCAGAAATCAAACCTCCATTTGGATCGGACTTCCTTAACTCTTGTGCAAAAAGGTGTGCAGTATACTGCTGCATCCATTTTCAGTAAGCTGCCACTCGAATTAAAAAATCTTAGCAGTAATCCACGCGCTTTCAAATCGAAACTGAAGAGTTTCCTCATGCCTCACTCCTTTTACTCTGTCGAGGAGTTCCTTGAAAAATTAAGCTGATTCTCATTGTAATGCTGATAGCGTTTGCTTAAACTTATGGACTGATTTTCATTCAGGTTCATGAACATTTATTTTTATCTGTTATTACTTTTATGTTGTAAGTTCATGTACTGACACGTTCCATGACCTTGGAGATTTTCTCCACAATTTGGTCCTACGGAACTTGACATGTAAATAAATAAATAAATAAATAAATAAATAAATAAATAAATAAATAACCCTGAAATCTTTTCATGAAATAAAGTTTTATGAGAAAATAAGCCATCCTGTTTCCTCTGGTGGTATTTGGAAATATTGCAAATAAGAGTCTTTGTATTTATGACAACCGGTTCAGAGAGTTTCTCTACTGCAAATATTTCTATGCCTGCAGTGCGTTCTCTGTTCTGATTGCCTGGCTGCATGATAGCATAAAGTGTTCATGATTTCTGTTCTTAACTGATCCATGGTTTGGGCTTCAGTCTTACTCTAATTTTAGTGTTATCCTTAAACTGTTATTAAGGTAATGTGACACTCTTTACAATTATCAAAAGCTTTTTTTTTTACAGAGTTATGGGCAGTAGGTCACTGAATATCTTACAAGGGAAACTCGCCATCGCATTACGGAGATGCTCAACAAACCCTAGTGACAGACGGTACTAGAGAGGCGTCGTGTGTGATGGAGCGTTTTGCTGCTGAAATTACGAGAGAGCACGTTCCTTGAGGAGCCGAGGAACATATCAATTCCGACATAGGTCACAAGAAATAACGAGAAAATCTGAGAAATTTGAGCTAATACGGAAGTTTACCGGTAATCATTCTTCCCACGCGTCATTCGCGAATAAAAGAGAGAATTATGCCTGTACTATCCTCTGTAACAAACCGTAAAGTAGTTCGAGGAGCATGTATATGAGCGACTAGAAGATATGTAACTAGGAGCACTATGGGACTTAACATCTGAAGTCGTCAGTCCCCTAGACTTAGAACTACGTAAACCAAACTAACCTAAGGACATCACAAACATCCATGCCTGAGGCAGGATTCGGAGCTGCGACCGTTGCGGTCGTGCGGTTGCGGACTGTAGCGCCTAGAACCCCTCGGCCAACACGGCTGGCTATGTAACTAGCTACAGAGCTTTATACGCCAACAAAAAGTTAAGAAAGGAAGGTCAGCTTGTATAAATGACCAAATAGAGGAAGTTTACTACTTATCACATACGTTTTACACAGAAACTAAGTTCCAAATTTAAGCAAACACGGTCAACACAAGCAGCTGCAAGTCCAAACGGTGAAGCATAAATCGTTTATTGACAGTCTCAAAGAACAATTTCAGAATCTTACATAGAATCTTCTGTATGAATCGCAGTCCTTAAATCATTCGAAAAGACAATTAAACAGTTGTTGAATGTCGTCTTACGAGATAGTTTGGACACATTTATAAATATGTTACCGCCGTTGGTCCAGGCGTATGGGCCGTATTATACACATCCAAATCATGTTCAGTTGAGGAGCGGTCTCTTAATGATGTTAGGCTGGTGAGAACAGTGGCAACACACTTGGCTAGATGACCTACTGATGTACACTGTGTGATCGAAAGTATCCGGACACCTGGCTGGTAATGACTTACAAGTTCGTGGTGCCATCCATCGGGAATGCTGCAATTCAGTATGGTGTTGGCCCACCCTAGGCCTTGATGACAGCCTCAACTATCGCAGGATTACCATCAATCAGGTGGTGGAAAATTTCTTGGGGAATGGCAGCCCATTTTTCATGGAGTGCTGCAATAAGGAGAGGTATCGATGTCGGTCGGTGAGGCCTGGCACGCAGTCGGCGTTCCAAAACATCCAAAAGGTGTTCTATATGATTCAGGTCAGGACTCTGTGTGGGCCAGTCCGTTACAGGGAAGTTCTTGTCGTGTAGCCACTCCGCCACAGGCCGTGCGTTATGAACAGGTGCTCGATCGTGTTGAAAGATGCAGTCGCCATTCCCGATTTGCTCTTCAACAGTGGGAGGCAAGAAGGTGCTTAAAACATCAATGTAAGCCAGCGCTGTGATAGTGCCACGCAAAACAACCAGGGTTGCAAGATCCCTACCGTAACACCAACAATTTTGAATTTTACTGTTGGCACTACACTCGCTGGCAGATGAAATTCACCGGGAATTCGCCATACCAAAACCTTCCCATCAGATCGCTACATTGTCTACCGTGATTCGTCACTCCACACAACGTTTTTCCACTGTTCAGTCGTCCAATCTTTACGCTGCCTGTACCAAGCGAAGTGTCATTTGACATTTACCGGTGTGATGTGTGGCTTATGAGCAGCCGCTCGCTCATGACATCGAAGTTTTCCCACCTCTCGCCTAACTGTTATGATACTTGCAGTGGATGCTTATGCACTTTGGAATTCCAGTGTGGTGGTCTGGATATACGTATGTCTGCCTATTACCCATTACGATCTTCAACTGTCGGTGGTATCTGTCAGTCAATAGACGAGATCGGTTTGTACCTTTTTGTGCTGTACGTGTCCCTTCACGTTTCCACTTCACTACCACAGCGGAAACAGTGGACCTAGGGATGTTTAGTATGACACACATCCAACCACCGGACCACGTTCGAAGTCCGTGAGTTCTGATCAGTCCCCATTCTGCTCTCTCACGATGTCTAATGACTACTGAGGTTGCTGATACGGAGCACTGGGCAGTAGGTGGCAGCACAACGCACCTAATATGAAAAACGTTTGTTTTTTTGGGGTGTCCGGATACATTTGATAACATAGTGTAAGCCGCATTCTTCAGTGTCCCTCACAGAGCGTGATCAGTTTGGGCTATAAGTTACCCAGAGTTAGATACTATACAAAGTATTCCAAAACTTCAGGCTACAAATTGTCCTAAAGCGAATAATGTTTTAAAGGAGGGTAATACTTGTCAGAAGATATATTAAGTTATGTCTTGAATAAACAAACCACTTCTTACGTCAACAGCTTACTTTTTTTGTAATTATTCACACTGACATCCCCAAGTCCGAATAAATTCGTGGATAGTCCATTGAGAGAACTGAACTCTGTTTCCAAAATTGCTTGGGCCGGTTGCTTGCATACTTTGCTTTCGATGGGGTTCTAGGCTAACTTCTGCCCCACCAGTGCAGGCCACGCATTACTCTTTGCACTGCACGGAGCAAGACAACACACTGCTAAGATACTGCACCCACATTCGGAAGGAGGGTGTTTGAACTACTCGTTCAGACTTCCAGATTTGGATTATCCATGGTCTTATTGAATCGTTTAAGGCAAATTCCGAGATGATTCCTTTGGAGAGGACCCGGCTTTCTTCCTTCGCCAACACGAGTTTATTCTCTGTCTCTAATGTCTTCATCATAGAAGGGACGTTAAATCAAAATTTTTATCCGTTCCTTGCGAACCCAGCCGTGTAATTATTCCTGTGCCTCGCGCTTTGATCCAGCATGGCTTAAACCGACACGTTTCGATGCGCTTTTCTGAAAAAAAAGTAGTAGAACTGTTAATTTAGTCAACGATTTAAGAAATTTTGTTTTGGGGAGGTGGGAGGCGGTAGCGGTTGCGAGGCAGTTATCAGTACTCTAAACGATTCCAGTTTTTGAGATGTCGTTCAGGAGGATGCTTAAGCTTAAGTGTACTGATAAGGTAGTTATTTCCTGACATATTAACACGAGCCCTGTCACCCTTTCTCTTTATGAGTCATTTTTTTTCCACATCTCAAACGGTTCTGTGCTCTCTTTCTGCGGTTTTCACACAGCCCACGACGCACCGCCATACAATACTGTGCTCGCAACGTACTTCCGTAGAATGTTTCTCCTCCGGGTGAAGGCCTGCTTTCGATACTAACTTTTCTTTCAACGAGGAAAGTTCTCTTACCCTATACTGGTCTACTTCTTACATCTTCCTTGCTGCGTCCTTTGTGAAGTATTGTGCGTCCGTCTGCTTTGCTGTGGGGTTCCTACAGCTGTCGCCGCATCTCACATATCAGTCGCTATCGATTTGTACTTCCGCATGTTTTGTCTTGTTCTGCTATTTCTCTTTTTCTCACGGCCTCCTTTACTCCATATAACCAGGCACCATTGAGTCTTATCCTTCTTCACTGAAGGTATTATATCAAGATCCTCTTTGGCATCTGTCGTTCGCATTTCATGTCCATACCAAGGAGATTAAAACAAAGCGACCTTTATGTATGTCGAACACAGACGTTATTAGAAGCCTGTCCGCATCTACCTTACTCCTGCAAGTCTGTTTCTCCGTTTAAACCCTGCGTTATACCTACGGTCTTAAGCGCTTATGCGTTGAAGTAACAGTTGAAAACCTAGTTATTAACGCCAGTCGTCACTCGTCGATCGTGATTCTCATCGCAACAAAACAGCCTAACATTTTCTTCCTATTTCAAGTGACATCGAAGAGCAGCACTGCGGTACAGGCACTTCACCAAAACTCGGCAATATGGCGGAGGTAGGCTTCTCTTTTTCGGCGTAAGGACGTTCCCTACAGTTCCATTCTAGGTGAGCTGCCGTTCTTCTGTTCTATCTGTTATTCCTTCTTGAGTCAGGCTCATATTCATAATCGTATTTCCCTAATAGTCATTTTTTTTCGTGGTTTCACCGAAATATTCTGTACAGTCTTGTGATACAGTCCGTTTCTACGAGTTTTGTTTTTATTTATTACAGTAAGCTCCCATCACTCGAATTAGTAGGTCGTTAAAGATCCTACAACACGTATATTGAGCGTCTTCTGTTTCTCCGAACGTACATTAGAAGAGCGTAACAGAGGCATTAGCATCTGGACTGCTGCTTTCCCATGGACTAATCGTTCCTACTTTCCCCAGTAACTATCTCCGCCTTACAATAAGATGATACCCAAATATTTAAATTTTTACCAGTCTTGATGTGCCAGCCCTCTACTAGTATGTTTCCTTCATTTTCTTCACTGCATAGGTGTTCAGTGTTCTGAAACTTTCCTTGCAATTCTCATTTACCACCTTCTTCTTATGCATAAAACTGGTATCCTCTTAGCTGGACACCACTATATGATCATGTGTGAAACACAAGATTTACAAACATTGATCTTTTCTTATGTGAATGCCCACTCCTCTACATTTACTACTCCACAGTGCTAAGGCTTTCTGGATGTATATTTTAAACAAAGTAAGAGACAATCAGGAGTCCAATTTTACTGTGTTGTAATTTTGAAAGGCTGTGACGAAATTTTATTCCCCACTTTGATTACACACTTCGCAAACTAAATGTCTACTCATATTACTTTATAGACTCTTTGTCGTGAGTTGTCTTAAAGCAAAAATATTGTCATTTCATGATCTTTTCTTACGGAATCCACATTTCCTTGATTCCAATTCTTTCGCTTGTTTCTTGGTACCCAGTTTATCACTAATCTCATTTCTACTACTCGGCATTACTGTATTGGGCAAGATACGAATAAAGACGGTTCGTCCCACGCGATGAATGAGAGACCTGCAGAGCGGTGATCAGGTTTCAGATGACAGAAACTAAACACCGATAGTTTAGCTGGGGAACGTGAATGTTGCTTTCTGAGTTCGTACTGGAGCGTGCGACTTCACAGGAGATGTAGCAAGCCAACCGTCCTGTAAACACAGCGAAGTTCGTCACCAACAGAACATGAGCCGTGCAATGTAAGTCCAATACAGATGACGAGAACACAGTGAGGTCATCAGCACCGGGATAGTATAGCGTGTTCGGAATCGCTTCATGTAGTGAAGCGACGTGGGATTTTTTTTTCTTCCCATCTAGAGTAGGCTGTGTGGTACCGGTCCTCTGAGGCGACGCCATTCTTTTAGCCAACATCATAGTAGAGACACGGTTTGTGATTTACAACTGTGGAAGTCTGCGACGTTTATCGATTGGAACTAACGTAGACCTCAGGCTACACAATGCATCAGCCTCTCACTACAACCAAGATTTCAGGGGGGGGGGGGGGGGGGAGGATGGGGCAGGGAGGCAATATCACACTCTAGCCGCAAGTTTAAGTACTGTGACTTCTTTCCGTTTCATAATCAATTACAAGATAACACCAAAAGCTAACTCCAAGACAAAATCTATACGTACCGTAGCATGTTTATCTTCAGACGTCATATTTTCTGACACTTTATCCAACTGACGAGCTTTAGAGACATATTTAATATTGTTTATGTTAGCGTCGATGTTTGCTTAATATTTTTCGTGTTTTCAATTCTAAACCCGATCTTCAATAAGGTGCTACCTTGAAACGGCATACTTTCATAACATGCAATTTAAAACATCAAAATAAGGAAGTTGGAAAATTCTTTAACCATCAAAACGATGCGTCCCATCATTTTCTTACGAGAAACCGTATCAATAACGACACTTTCTCGAGTGGTTCTCAGTACGATAATGCTTTGAAACAGCCGTCATTTAAAGAACACACACAATTTATAGACTTCAACGGATTAGAACTGAGCTTAATACCGCATGTTCCAAGTTCCGATGGTAATGATGTAATATGACGTAGACCGGCTAGGCGCTAGCGTCTGAGCCTACGGGAGGCCCGTGAGGTTATAGATGTGAGCCATAGAACGGACACTACTCATATTTATAACTCTATGGGCGCGACGGCCGTTTGATGAAAAAGTTTCAGTGCAGATGGAAAACCTGTGGAATGACCTATCGATACTACCCCATTGCATCGTTACATTGCTGAAGGTGAAACATTCCCTTAGAAAAATTTATGAATGACTGTGCCGATAAACGTCTTACGTTATTTGATTTTCAAACAGCTGAGCAGAACTGAACGTACTCAGACATTTCTCTCTTTACTTACTCTGATCAACGCTAAACTGACACACAACATTTTTTAGCGTATCGCAATCTGACTTTCAATAATCTCTACAAAATAATGGTCCTGACTAACAATAACCTATACCTTTCATGAATCACTTACCTCACAAAAATCTTCGTTACTCGAACTACTACAGTACAGCGAGCGCCAATACTGCCAGCTAAATAAAAGATTCTAACTACTGAAGGCATTAACTATTGATAGGCATAGTTAGCAAATGAAAGATTTTGATAGAGAACAAAAAAATGTATTTACCTTAATAATATTCAAAAGTCACTATATATATGCTGTCCAGTATTAAAAATTTACTATTTCTGATGGACACACGTGCAGACCATCCGCTCTCAAAATTCTGCCATCTCTCTCCCCACATCCACCACTGCTCGCGGCTCACCTCCAACTGCGCAACGCTACGCGCTGTTCACATCCAACTGCCCAACACTACAATAGCAAATATTCCAACAATGCCAACCAGCCACAGACTGCACACAGCACAGCCAGTGATTTTCATAGAGAGCGCTACGTGGCGTTGCCAACATAAAAACCTAAACAACCTACTTGCAAAGGAACTGCAAGATTCAGTCGCTGTGACACCCGTTACGGCGGTATCGATGCCACAAAACCGACGTCCGAACTCCTACAGGAATCGGAAATTTGCCAGAAGGGGGTTAATGAGCAGGGTTCTTGGCGGTGCGGCGAGTGGGAAGTTGGGAATTCAGCTCCGACGGAAACCGTGTGCAGATGCCTGAGGCGGTTAAGGCAACCGTTGTAGAGAAGCAGAACATTCGGATTCGAGTTCCAGTTCAGAAAAACTCTCGCCGTTGCATTGCAGCAATGCCCTGCGCGGCTGGAAGTCATTATTTCTTTCCCGTCTCTTTCCCATCCAGTTTTCTTACCGTTCCTTTTACCCCAATTATTCATGTATAGGCTCATAAGATCTATGTTCTGTAGAAGCCACGATCCCAGACCTCTACTGTGTAGAGATAAGCCTTAAGAATAGCTACTACCTGTTCGAAAAACGTCGCTTGATGTAAGATACAAACAGAGCCAAAAGTGTTGACTGTCATTATGTATGGTGTAAGTAGGCTGTTTATGTTTTCTCTATGTAAGTAGGCTGTTTATGTTTTCTTATTGGCAACGTTACGTAGCGCTCAATATGAAAATCACTGGCTGTGCTGTGTGCAGTCTGTGGCTGCTTTGCATTGTTGTAATACTCGCCATTGTAGTGTTGGGCAGCGGCAGCTGGCTGTGAACAGCGCGTAGCGTTGCGCAGTTGGAGGTGAGCCGCCAGCAGTGGTGGATGTGGGGAGAGAGATGGCGGAGGTTTGTAATTTGTCATGAACTGATATATATATTATGACTTGTGATGATATCAAGGTAAATACCATGTTTGCTCTCTATTAATATCTTTCATTTGCTAACTATCCCTATCAGTAGTTAGTGCCTTCAGTAGTTTGAATCTTTTATTTAGCTGGCAGTAGTGGCGCTCGCTGTATTGCAGTAGCTTGAGTAGCGAAGATTTTTGTGAGGTAAGTGATTTGTGAAAGGTATAGTTTAATGTTAGTCAGGGCCGTTCTTTTGTAGGGAATTTTGAAAGTCAGATTGCGTTGCGCTAACAAAATATTGTGTGTCAGTTTAAGCACAGTCGTGTATAAATTGTTCAAAGGGGACGTTTCATATGTCGACCCTTAGCCTAGGATACCTCACTGGAATCTTCTGATTTTTTCTTGTAGTTTGTGTATTTAGTGTAGCTTTTGTTTATTGCTAGCGCGTAATTGTAGAGAGAATCTCCTTTGTAGTTGTAGTTTTCATTGTTGTACAGTAAAACAGTTGTGGCATGCATATAGATTTGCACCAAGTATTTCGCAGCTGTAATTAACTAGATATTATTTTCAGTGCTATGTTAATGTGTTCTCTTATTTTTGATCTTCAGATTGTGTTTTTCTGTGTTGTCGTGTGAAATATTGTGACAATAATGGCGTGTGAAAAACGTAATACTAGGCTCCAAAGTAAACTGAGAAATGACAGTGAAGACGAAAGCAGTGTGTTAGCGCCACCGAGTAGTGAATTAACTGATGTTCAAAGTAGTAATTTGGTAATTGTGAATAGGGAAATGGAGCGGGCGGCAAACAATGGCATGGACAGTGAAACAATTAGTGAAGAGGGAAGCATTATCGATCGATCGGTCGGCAATAGCTCGCCTCAGGAATCCGAAATGACAGGACACAATTTCGCAAATACTGTAGATTCAGGTTTTGGGTCATCACCGTTTTCTCAAATAAGTCAAGACACATTTTCTGCTTGTCAAAATGTGAATGTTGCCGGTGCAAATGCACTGCCGAAAAGCGTAGAGAAACAGATTCCAGACACTAATACATTATTATTGCAATTAATGCAACAAATGGAACAAAATCAGAGACAAACACAGCAAAAGCTTCAAAAGTTAGACACACTGGAACAAAATCAGAGACAAACACAGCAACAGCTTCAAAAGTTAGACTCATTGGAACAAACTCTTGAACAAACGCGTGAAGATTTAACTGCTGAGTTACATAACATTGAATCGAAATGTCAGAAAGTGTGTAATGACGTAAAAACACAAATTTGTGAGCATTTTCAACCTATTTTTTCGCGGCATGAAAATGCATTACAGAATCACGAAGCAGCCATAAAAGAACTGCAAACCATTGTTCATGAAAATCATGAGACCTTGTGGGCTAAAATTGACTCAGTTGCATCTACCGATTCGGTTACGCAACTTGCAAAAACTCAGGAAAACTTAAAGGACACAGTAGATTCGATTTCAACACAAATGGACACTCTGAAGCTTGGTTCAGAAAAACACACTGAGGAAATGTGTTCATTATCAGAGAAAGTAGTTGAACTTTCGGATCAGCTAAATAATTTATCTACGAAGGTAGATGATAATCTGAATGACGCAAAACCGGTAGTCTTTAATGACACAGAACAGAGCGAACAAATTAGGAAACTGAAACAAAATCTGAATCAAATTGATACGCAACACCAAAGAGAAATCCGGGAAGTACAAGATCAGCTGACACAGGTAATACAAGAATTACGTATTTCAGAAGACACTCGCGCTCCAACACGGGAAGAGGAACTTAGAAATACGCAAAAGGCACAAAATAATAACACAGGGCATTTCGGTAATTATGAAAGAAATTGGCAAGGTACACCGAATTTTGAGATGGAACCGCCGACACGACGTAACTATGACCGAGATGCTACTCGCCGACACGATGAATGTGACTATAAGCTGTTCATTACTACACGTAAATTCAAAACGTTTAAGAATTCTGCCAACGACATTCATCCACAAGCGTGGCTCCATCAATTCTCTCATTGTTTCCCTCCCAACTGGTCATTGGAGCACAGGTTAGAATTTATGTGTGGCTACTTAGAGAATGAACCAGGTGTAAGAATGCGATCGGTCATTCACGATTGTCACAGTGAAGGAGATTTTTATCATGCCTTCCTCTCAGCGTATTGGTCTCAAGCTACACAAGACCGTGTAAAACATAACATCATAATGATGAAACACTTCGAACAATCTGAATTTTCCAGTCTTGTCAAATATTTTGAAGACATGTTGCATAAGAATCAATATCTTTCAAACCCATACAGCCCCTCAGAACTCATCCGCATTTGCTTACTCAAATTGCCTGAACATTTACGACATATTATTTTAGCAGGACGTTGCAAAGATGACATTGAAGCATTTCAGGGTCTGTTACAAGAATTGGAAATTGACACTGACAATCGGGGAACGCGGAAACAGGAGCACAACAATCACTACAGGTCACATCCGTCACAATTCCGTGACGACAGAAACAATAACTGGCCACGACAAGCCTATTCTTACAACGCAAATCGTGACCAAAACAGACACCACCCATATGACAACCATTGGCAGAGTAATAGTTACAGAGAAAGATCGCATTTCCGTAGTAATGAATATGACAGAGATAACCATAGAAACAGACAATATGGTAATCAGAACTATTATTATAAAGGGAGACAGAATAATTTCAGACGCAACAGTTCAGCGCGCAGTTACGATTCAGGGAGAAATTCTCCACCACATGACCGACACGAAAGAAACTGTGTAAACTACCGACAAAACGACAGACCTGAATTCCATCAGAACTGGCGAGCTTTAAACAGAGCTGGGCCCTCTCGGCAAGGCGAATTTGTGGAAGTTAGGCCTCCTAATCCCAGTAACGACGCGCGGCAACAAAGAGACAGACAATGACTCGCACCGCAGGCATACACGTGCGCCGGCTGGCTCCGAGAAAAATAACATTATATCTGGTACTGCTAATGAGATTTTAATGCAACATTTTGGTTTACCTGAAAATACATTCTGAATTTAATGTGCTTTCTGAGAGATGCCAGATGACACAGAGGTTAGTTTATGTGACAGCTACACGATTTTTATCACGACGCTACTAATGAGTGACAATTTACAATGTTGCTTTTGTAGTGTTTCTGTTTTATTTCTGCACAGTTTTTCTGTTTTATTCTGCAAAGTAAAACATGTTTTAGTAGTAACTTTTATGGTATAGCTACAAGGAGACAGCCTTTTTCGTGGCATAACAATACGTTACTGTACAGTACTTTCCTCATCACGGCAATAAGCGTAATAACTAAGATATCTATACGTAAAGCATTTCACTTTTGTGTATCATGAGGTAAGTACATTGACTTTAGCAGAACTTTGCTTACAGAGGACGATAACTACGACAGTTCCACAGAATTATCTTACAGCAAGACGCGCATTTAGCGCTACAGGACACGCATTTGAGTGATTAATCTTATACTTAAAACACTTATTTTCAAAGATTTTTTAATTACAAAGAAAGTTTTCCGTGATACATTTCATTCCATTGCTGTAATTTGTAACACCTGAGGGTATAATTACGTTTATCCTCAGGGGGGTACATGCTTACTTTGTGTACCATGTGTGTGGCAACCACAAGGAACCCTAGCTAATATGGTATTTGCTTATACAACTTTACACATCGGTACCATATTTCTCTAACACACAATTTACACAGCTATCTGATCATTTAACTGAGAGAGACAAACATTTATTTTTACTACATCAGTGACACATGTTTACGTAATTACACCGTTGGATAACTTCACACTTACGAAATTGTATTTTGTCTGTACTGTGTGAACTCTTCATATTTTTTTGGAACCATTGTGATACTATGAGAGCTTAGAATGATGTATTTGGTAAAGGGATTATGATTTTTAAAGTACGTTTGAGGCAGATGACACTTTTGACATGAGCAGAGAATTTTTTTAATTATTGGAGGAAGCTACGACGATTTTGAGATTTGACTGAGGTGTTATGATGTTATTTTTATGACGACGATGTGTATTATGCTGCTGAGGTATGTTTATGATTAATAGGCTGAGGCTACATGAGTTATTTGATTATGCTTCATATTTATAATGACGAAATATTGACGAGTGTCGATGGATACGTATATGTGTAATAAGGTAAGGAGTAATGAATAGTGGGTAGGGACTCTTGACTTGTGAAACAGGATGTTGGAAACCAAGAATCGTACTTTAAGAGTTATGACATGTGTGAATCATGTGTGAATGTATCACAATGCCACTGAACATTTTTTGGACACTGTTATATGCATAGGATTTTGTTTCTACAGATTTGCAACGCTAATTCTTGACCTGTGAAGTATTTTTATGTGAGACTGTCACTTTAGCGAAAATTGCTGTCGTAAATATTTCCGTACGAAAGTTAAGTGACCACCTGCACGTAACGCGTCGCGGGCACCCAGCTGTGTCAGACGCCTGGAGAAAAAGTCATTAGCGCGTGCCTTTCAGAGCACAGGAAGATAGAACAAAAAAAAAGGGGAGGCCATTATCCTTGGAAATATTTTTACATCTGCACACCTGATTATGACAAGCGTCTTTCTACGAGAGTTGAGAGAATTTCTACTAACTTATGAAATGTCACATGACTATTGAATGATATTTTTATGCTTTGGTTTGCGTAATTGCTTATTTCATTTGATACCTGTTTTTCAGCTGTGTTGCAGCATTGCTTTTATAAAATAAAATGCATTTGCTAATGTGAACACTTTCTGTCAACAGATCTATTAAATAATTATTTTATGATCCACATTCTTTAAAAAAAGGAGCACTTGGAAAGGAAAGAACAATAAGAAGGAACTAGTAACTGCATACATAATATTCTTTTCAAGTACATGGTAATATTTCTTTTACAATAAGTTGTTGTGGTGCACCACTTTAATTACTTAGACATTAAGATGTGATTATACATTTGCCTTATCTGCATTGTTATCTTTAGTGTAATATTTTTTCTGCTTGCGCTATGTCATGTTTAGGTACAAGTTGCTGCTGTTTGCCAGGCATAGTGTTATTGAATTTGACTTTTGCTCATTTATGCTGCTAGCTTTGCCAATTTGCATTTTTTTGCATTGCTGTTTGTGTTGATTTGTTATGTGATGCTGCATTGCCTCGTCCCTTAGTTTAGCATCTGAGCTCAGTAGATTTAAGTTAGCTTAAGAGGGGGTAGCCTCTAAGAGAATGAGTTGCGATGAATTGGAAGAAATGCATTGAGAAAACAGGTTTAGGTAGGATTTTCTTGGAAATAAATGTTGAGGTAAGAAATGTGTGAACATATAAATACAGAAAGCATGCTTAGATAGAATTTTTTTTTGGTGGAAACAAAGGATGAAATAAGAGGAGAGATATATGAAGTTTTGGGTTGGACTGCAGTACCAAATGTTACACTGAAAACGAACCCTGTCCTTTCCTATTGTGTTATCCCACTATGTGTTTGTGTACCCTTGAGTATTTGTTTTCTTCCTGTCTCTGTGTACTGTTTCATAGAATTTTTTTCTCTTCTAATACTAAGCTATATTCACTATGAGGAGGAATACTGTTATCCTCAAATATATAATAATATGTTATTTTCTTTGTAAAGTTGTTTACAATTCTGTTCTGTTTCAATGTTCATGTGTGAAATTAATGTTTCGAAAACTATTCTCATTATTTTATGTATGTACTTATGTCACTATTTTTGTAACACTGATGTATATGTCTATTTCTATTCTTTTGTAACGCCTGTTTTACTACAAATGTTATCTGTATTGTTATGTTCTTTAATGATGTATTTTGTACCTTTGTTATTGTATTCTTCTGTTATAAAATTGTAATTGTCACCAGTTCATGATATTATTAACTTGTAAGTTACATTTCACTGCACACGTTTCTGTTGGTCATAGTATATGGACAATATGTGAGAAGTAGGGACTGTTAGTGTTTGCAAGTGTGTTAATAATTCAGCAAGGGACTGGATAACAGCATTGCTGGTTCTAAGGACAATTCCAAAAACTTTGTGAGTGCACAAGTGGTGGTTTATGGACTTGCTATATTCTCCGCAAGACTCTTCGATGGTGATTGTGCACCTGCACATTTGCAACAGATGGCTGCTGGCCGTCTCTACAAGGACTACAGTGGGTCTACATCTTTGATGGCCCACCAATACCGTAATCTCTACCAGGACTACAGTGGGTCTGCTCTGTGATGACCTACCTACCAATATTCATCAAAACTTCGACTGACTCTGCTGTGGGTTTGCTCTGTTGTGGACCAATACTTGTCTGCATGTCAAGAGTCAGCACTGTCTTTCCGTTGGAAGGACAACACTACTTCTTCAAGACAGCATGGAAATCCACTACTTCTGTGTGCATTTTCTTTTACTGCTCAGACTTTGAGAAAAACACTACTATTTTATTGTGACGAATGATGAGGACTGTCTTTATGGACTGTGAGAAAATTTGAGCTTTTGACCAACATAATATCAATAAGTGTGTGCATTTGACATGTTTGTTATTGTAATTATGAAAAATTTTATCAAATCATTATTGGCCACTGCCCAAAAAATATTTTGTAAAATTTTTGTGGGGAGCATGGGGGCTATGTAAGTAGGCTGTTTATGTTTTCTCTATGTAAGTAGGCTGTTTATGTTTTCTTATTGGCAACGTTACGTAGCGCTCAATATGAAAATCACTGGCTGTGCTGTGTGCAGTCTGTGGCTGCTTTGCATTGTTGTAATACTCGCCATTGTAGTGTTGGGCAGCGGCAGCTGGCTGTGAACAGCGCGTAGCGTTGCGCAGTTGGAGGTGAGCCGCCAGCAGTGGTGGATGTGGGGAGAGAGATGGCGGAGGTTTGTAATTTGTCATGAACTGATATATATATTATGACTTGTGATGATATCAAGGTAAATACCATGTTTGCTCTCTATTAATATCTTTCATTTGCTAACTATCCCTATCAGTAGTTAGTGCCTTCAGTAGTTTGAATCTTTTATTTAGCTGGCAGTAGTGGCGCTCGCTGTATTGCAGTAGCTTGAGTAGCGAAGATTTTTGTGAGGTAAGTGATTTGTGAAAGGTATAGTTTAATGTTAGTCAGGGCCATTCTTTTGTAGGGAATTTTGAAAGTCAGATTGCGTTGCGCTAACAAAATATTGTGTGTCAGTTTAAGCACAGTCTTGTATAATCGTTGAAAGGGGACGTTTCAATGGTTCAAATGGCTCTGAGCACTATAGGACTTAACATCTGTGGTCATCAGTCTCCTAGAACTTAGAACTACTTAAACCTAACTAACCTAAGGACATCACACACATCCATGCCCGAGGCACACCGGCCAGCTGTCATTACGTTTATTCGTGTCGTAAATATTCGAAATTTTGCCCAGTAAATTAAATTCTGTAATTAATTTTTGAGAAATATAGTTTAATATACCTTTTGAGGTGACTCCGCCTCAGATCCTTCAGCTATCAGCTGCGCCTGTCCTAGCAGGATGGCAATGGGGCAGAAGAATTCCTAAGTGGAAATATTTAGTAGGCAGTTCCGGCACTCGCCTGAGAACCTATTGAACCCTACCAAAACCCTATATGCAACCGAGTGAGTGAAATTACTGCACTTTAACATATTTACGGGGCAGTGTCATCCATCGTCTCACACAAAAATGAATGTTTCGTGTGCATGTGAGCATACGAATGTGTCTCTGGCATACATCACAGTGGGCCTGACGCTAGACGATTATCCTAGTGAGATTGGCTTCTGCAGCCATCCTTAGGGCTGCCCGTGACCAGTATTGTGCTCTGCCTTCCAACGATATACCTCATACTGCTCATATCTACTTAGCGTATGGATTTCAGAAGAAATGCGCAACAGAGATTGCTATTTGCACATTTCCCCACCGAATTAAATAATGAAATGTGACCATTTTTGTGATCTCTCCAAGGCATTTGATTACATTGATCATGTTACACACTTAGAAAAACTTAATTTTTTTTTTGGAATTGCAGCCTTTACACCCAACTGTTTTGTATCATACTTAACAAACAGAATACAAAAAGTTGTGCTGAATAATTCAAACTACAAAGGAAGTTCCATAGGGTTTAATTTTGGGTCCATTCCTTTTCCTTAGCTATGTGAAAGACATTCCACCTAAAATTCAACAACAGAATTGGTAATTTTTGCAGATGATAGTGGTACTAGTGTTATAATAAATCGCATTAGAGAGAAAGCAACAGAGGCTATTGTTAATGATGCTGCACAGAGAATTATTAAGACTTTCTCTATAAAAGGGTTACCCATAAATTTTGAGAAAACATACTATATACAGTTCTGTACAAACAAATAGAGGCAATTGATACAGCACATGAACAGGAGTCAGTAAATAGGCTAGCACGCTCCAAATCTGTGTATATATTTTGAAGAAAACTAGAAATGGAAGAAGCATGGTACTGAGCTTCTCAAACAACTAAATTCAGCTACTTCTGCTCTTCCTACAATTGCTAGTCTTGGCAACAAAAAAATTAAGCACCAGACGTTGCATATTTCCACTCAGTAATGTCTTGTGGAATAGTTTTCTGGGGTAACTCATCAGTCAGAATGGAAGTGTTGAGTGCACATAAGCGTACAGAAAGAATAATTCGTAGTCGTAACGTAGGCACTTTGGGTAATTAGACATTTTAACCGCACCGTCACAATACATATATTCGCTAATGAAATTAGTCATAAATAATCCATCACAATTTGAGAAAAATAGTGATACGCATGACTGTAAAATTGGAGGAGAGAATGATCTTTACTGCCCGTTACTGATACTGTCAGTGACTCAGATGGGAGTTCAATATACTGCAAAAAATTTTTTGATTTTTTCACCAAAACCCTAAAATATCTGACAAATAGCCAAGCAAGTTTTAAGTCTAAACTAAAACCATTTCTCCTAGAATATTCCTTTTGTTCCATAGTCTAGTTTCTATTTTAAAACGAGTAACCCATAAAAACATCCAACTCGTTTTTAATTATAGCAGAATGAGTTGGACTAAAAAGTAACTTATCGTGTATATAAATCCTGTAAACTGACTCTGTCCACACCATGTCGATAAAAGAATTGTTCATATGAACTATGGAACATATAACTAAATAAATAGTTTTGTGTAATGAGGAAACCACACAACAGTTGCTGAATCAACAATATTTTATTGCATACACTCCCAGCTTTGGAACTGTTAAAACTGCATATTGTTGTGTAAACTGTAATAATGAAAATGTTGTGTTACATGACAATGGGAGGGGACTTCCAAGTTTTTTTTAAAAAAAGTCACATAAGGAATTGAGCTGTGCTCACTCCGAACTATGCGTTTCCTTGAACTTGGCTGTCTATCCGTGTTTGGTCCCGACCACTGTTACGGTTATGCCGTGGTTCTTCCTCCTTCTACAAGTAGCAACAGCAATGTTTATCGATATTTGCACTGTGTTGCATCTTTGGTCTTGTGCATATAGTTTCCGGCTAGGGGCTGTGCAGGCAGTCGGTCAGTTGGTGCGGACCAGGGAGGGTATCTCTGTGCGGTGCAGTCGGCTGGGTCCGCTGGCCGTCCCTGCGCAGTGTCGGAGCGTGTGTGGAGCTGTCCAATCGCTACGAGCTTCGTGGATCGCCAACCCAGGACGTCAAGGTTGAGTAGTGGTTCAAAGTATCCAAGCCCCGTCCGTTCATGTTGTGTCGTTCGTTTCGGTGGTTCGCTATTGCGGAGCTTTTCCTGTGAGCAACACCGAGTGTTTGTAGTGAGGAAATCGAGCCGCTGTGAGGTGGATTTAACTATATTGGTTCACTACTATTCAAGTGCACCAGCGGAATTTTCTGCCTTGTGGCCGTTAGTGCTCTGGTTACTTGCCATGGCCACTGACGTAAATTCAGGTAGTGTTCTTTTTTGGTGGAGTTAACTGTATTACCTTATTACAAATTCAAGTGTACCAGGGAACTTTCTGCCTTGTGACCGTTAGTGTTCCGGTTGCCTGCCCTGGCCACTAACGTAATTTCAGGCAGTGTCCCTTCCTCACCTTCTGTCACTGTCCAACATGGTGTGTAGTTTTGGCAGCTTAATATATATTTCATTGAGGATGATCACGTCCATAACAGTTTGGTCTTCGAGTTTTTATGTACAGATTGGTGGCTAGCAAGTCGTCTGGTCGGTTGGTCTGTGACTGTGTCTTGCTTGGGTTATCGACGGATCAAGTGTAGTTCACCTAAGTAAACGTTAATGTTTCGAGGGCAGCCTCCCCCCCCCCCCCCGCCCTCCCGGAGGCGTCTGAGTGCCGTTGTCTACACTGTCCTTTACATGGGTGTTAAATGGTCTGTTGGTAATCTATGCTTTAAAGAAAAAAAATTTTGTGTTTTATGTAAATCAAGGGCCTTTAGCCCATATGTGTAAGTTGAATTCTGGGAAGTGAATATTTTGCTGAAAGTTACTGTTGTTGTGCTATCTTTTCATTTAGTGCGCTGTCAGCCACTAAAACTTAAAGGCTTAAGCTATTTTTTGAATTTTTGGAAAATCAGCTGTGGGCCTTCAGCCACTTGAAGCCTTATTCCTAAAATTTCCCCTTAAAGGAAAACATTGCGGCCTTCTGCCTTGAGAGATTATTGTAATATATTTTTAAAATTTTGAAATTTAATTGTGGTCTTCAGTCGTTGGTATTGCACCTTGTTTGTATTTGTTCTATCCACTTTTGCCTTGCGGCTTTCAGCCTAGCCGTGATATAAACATATTTAGCTGATTATTTTATTTGCAATTTTAAATAGGTGTCTTCAGTCACTTGAAATTTATCTTATTGGTTTTTAAGATTTCTTGTTTGGAGGCTTTCAGTTGTGCAAGAATTAGATTTTGAAACTCGTAGTTGTAAAGGATCGGCTATGTGCCGCTTTGGTTTAAATGTGTTATTAAATTACAATAAATTACCAGTTTGAAGTTAAACTGACCGCCACCTTATTTGGCCCTTTCCACAATCCTAATCACCTGTTCTGCCCTGCAGGTTCAGCGGGCGGTATCAGGAACTACATAGCTAAAATTTCTAAAAACAAAATAAAATAAAATATAGAACTGGACGTTATTCACAAATAACAAGACTTAATCACCATCCTCACCCAATGTTGTCATGTAACAGAAGTTCCATGTCAAAATACTGAAAGAGGGGATACAGGAAACCAGAAAAAACCGACGAGACGACCGGACACCCAAAGTTACCGTAATTATAAAACAAGTACGTTGGGATGAAGACGGGAAGAGAAAACACATATCGTATTACCTTCTGACATAAATTCCTTAAAAAGCGTTCCCCCGTGACGAACGACCAGGAATACTAACAGTAAAACAATGTACTAACAAATACTTGCTAGCCGCGATTGCTGAGGGCGAAGTACGAAACGGATATGTGATTAGTAAACTGTTCAAAACGGAAAAGCTGGAAATAAGATCAGAGAGGAGAATGAGTGAGGGAAGAGACTCTGTACATCTGGAAACAAGGAAAAATATGTTATATGCACACCTTATCGTGCCTGAATTATGACATAATTGTTGTTGTTGTCTTCAGTCCTGAGACTGATTTGATGCAGCTCTCCATGCTACTCTATCCTGTGCAAGCTCCTTCATCTCCCAGTACCTACTGCAACCTACATCCTTCTGAATCTGCTTAGTATATTCATCTCTTGGTCTCCCTCTACGATTTTTACCCTCCACGCTGCCCTCCAATGCTAAATTTGTGATCCCTTGATGCCTCGGAACATGTCCTACCAACCGATCCCTTCTTCTTGCCAAGTTGTGCCACAAACTCGTCTTCTCCCCAATTCTATTCAATACCTCCTCATTAGTTATGTGATCTACCCATCTAATCTTCAGCATTCTTCTGTAGCACCACATTTCGAAAGCTTCTATTCTCTTCTTGTCCAAACTATTTATCATCCATGTTTCACTTCCATACATGGCTACACTCCATACAAATTCTTTCAGAAACGACTTCCTGACACTTAAATATTTACTCGATGTTAACAAATTTCTCTTCTTCAGAAATGCTTTCCTTGTCATTTCCAGTCTACATTTTATATCCTCTCTACTTCGACCATCATCAGTTATTTTGCTCCCCAAATAGCAAAACTCCTTTACTACTTTAAGTGTCTCATTTCCTAATCTAATTCCCTCAGCATCACCCGACTTAATTCGACTACATTCCATTGTCCTCGTTTTGCTTTTGTTGATATTCATCTCATATCCTCCTCTCACGACACTGTCCATTCTGTTCAACTGCTCTTCCAAGTCCTTTGCTGTCTGACAGAATTACAATGTCATCGGCAAACCTCAAAGTTTTTAATTCTTCTCCATGGACTTTAACACCTGCTCCGAATTTTTCTTTTGTTTCCTTTACTGGTTGCTCAATAACATCGTGGAGAGGCTACAACCATGTCTCACTCCCTTCCCAACCGCAGCTTCCCTTTCATGCCCCTCGACTCTTATAACTGCCATCTAGTTTCTGTACAAATTGTAAATAGCCTTTCGCTCCCTGACATAATTAGTTTAAATATTTTTGTGATACACATCAGCGCGTTCATTAATCGTGTGAAGAGGATAGGAATCGGGACTTCTTAAGATTTAAATTTCTTCGGGAACGTTGAGTATCCGACCTTTCTCCACAATGTGTTAAGCAGTTTAGTTATCGCTAGTCTGCTGTTGGTTGTCAAATGCATTATGAAAGCTAACCTGGAACTCGTCAGGTCTTTGTGTTCTTCAAATGTCGTACGAAAATTCATACCTTTCAGGCCAACTAACAAACAAACATCTTGCCTAGTGTGGATGCAATACTCATTACTTTCATCTATCTTTGGTTTATTTTCAGTCCGTATCCTGTGGTCATTAAATTGTTCATTCCACTTATTAGGTCCGCTTCGTATGATGACTGGAAGTTCTCTTTAAATGTCAGTAAATAAAAACAATCACAATAAAGAGGAAGAAAAGCTCGACAGTATGTGTTTATACGAATAGTGGTAATCCTGTGGAGTCCATCACATCGGGGATATTTTTCAATAAAATACCAGAAGCTTTATGAGAAATGAATAGCACGGAAGGATAATAAGTCTTACACCATTTGGAAGGGTTTTGAAAAAATATGATGCAGTTGTAAAAGAAACTACGTGGAATACACACGTGCGACCAATTCAAATATTCAGTTCCGCCGTTTGGAGTGAGCAAGTGCGCATGAGAGAATACATCACAAAAATTCATAGACGCACAGTGTGGCGTTCGCTGGGTTATTCAGTGGTTTGATATTTAACTAATTAGTAAATGAAAATGATAATCTTACTTTATTACATTGAGTAATAAAATAAATAATTTTTCTCCCGGCTGAAGATTTGGTCAAGTTGCTAAGGAACTCAAAGTTAACGTCGTGTTGAAGTGTTGTCTGTAAGTTGTGTAAGTGTCACTAAATCACAGTTCATACAACAGATTCTATACAACTATGGATTATGATGGAATCAGTTATCTTCAGCAAAATGATCATTAAAACCACCGAATATCATCCGTACACAACACTGACGTATGTTACCTGAAACAATATTCTCCGCAACTCGTGCGTAATTAATTTCGGCTCCATGCATCAGCTAGAAAAGTTTGTTATAACGATCGTGCTATGAGCACTGTTTTTAAAGAACCAATTTCATTCGAATTATTTTCATTAAAATGAGTTCGGAACCACCAGTGCACATTTATTTTTACACATTCTTATTACCTTCCGCATTTATGTCTGCAGAGTTGCGTAATTTGAATTTGCCGCTGTGAAGATGGCGGCAGATAATTGATAGACTTTCTATTGTTAGAGCAAATAAGATAAGTATTAGAAATGCTTATTAAACTTTACTTTTGTATTGTGCACTATTTAGACTTCATCAAGCAAACATTAGATTTTTTTCTAAGGAAAACACAGACAAAAACGCGTTACAAATCGCTATCATCAATGGCTGCGCTCCTGCAGCGGAAAGAAATAATTAACACAGATAATGCTTACCGAGAGAGGAATTAAAGTTACAAATAATTATTCACTTATATTTATAATAATAATGAACTCTATTACCAAGTAATAATTAACAAATAATTACAATTTCTTAACAGACCTCAGTTTGATATGCGTCTTCAACCTACAAAAGCCAACCAACAAAAGGTAAAAAAAAACAAAGACAAACGCAGATTATAACAGGAATTTACAAAAAAAAAAAGGCTCTGAGCACTATGCGACTTAACTTCTGAGGTCATCAGTCGCCTAGAACCTAGAACTAATTAAACCTAACTAACCTAAGGACATCACACACATCCATTCCTGAGGCAGGATTCGAACCTGCGACCGTAGCGGTCGCTCAGCTCCAGATTGTAGCGCCCAGAACCGCACGGCCACTCCGGCCGGCAAAGGAATTTACAATTATCATTGTCTTTGTATGATACACATCGATATGTCCATTTACATCATAAAATATTATATAAATAATTAATATTTATCATTGTTTTCACTGTTTTTTCATATGTTGAATAGATAATGTTTATAATTGTTAGAGGCATAATTTCCTCTCGGCGCACTGTCGCTAAAATTTATCTCTTGGATGTTAAAACAGCTAGAATCGTGATAGGTTGATATATCCCAGACAATAGTGTAAGAATAGCAGATGTCAGCGTTTGGAATAGACGATTTTATCTCAGAAACATGTTGGATAAATGTAGAGAAACGGTATTAGATATTTCTGCTACTTCCATCGTATAAGTCAGTTTGGGATCCTGAGAATAAGAGATTAGAGCGTAAACAATGGGAGCAGAAATACTCTTCCCCTCGCTCCGTACGTGAATGGAACGGCCCTTTAACGAATAATGTTAGAATAAAATACGCTGTACCCTGCACTGTAATGTCCGAGGCGGAGTATGTATCGGGGTACGGCAAAATAATGTGAACAATGGTAGTAATAGGATGGTCGTCTTTGACGGTCAACAACGCAGGTATGGCACATTTGCCGCTCGACTGTGCGTGTTCAGTGAGGACTAAACATCAGCGTAAGTTGTTTAGGCGTAGTGCACACTTCATATATGCATTCACAGGCCGAGGTCGACGTGCAATGGAAGACCTAACAGAGTCCCAAAGAGGGCAGATTATGGGGGCCAGATTAGCTGGAGCGTCAGTAACCAGGACAGCCACACTTATTGAATCTTTCAAGAGCAACTGTTTCAACAGTCGTGACAGCCTACACAAAACATGGAAAGACATCATCGTGCAAACGTAGTAGTGGGCGCAAATCAAAACTAAATCACAGAGATCGTCGTACGCTAACACGAATTTGGTCCAAACAACACAAACTATGGCGGCTAAAGTGACTGCAGAGCTCAATAGCCATCTTAGAGACCCTGTATCTATCGACACTGCCCGCCGAGAACTTCATAAAGCGAATATTCATGGACGAGCTGCTATACCGAAATCGTTAGTGACGACAACCCGAGCAAAGAAGGGTAAAACGTGGTGTAAGGAGCATAAATCCTGGACGGCTGATGAGTGGAAACACGTCATATGGTCCGAAGCGTCAAAGTTTTCGTTATTTCCAACATCGAGCCGCGTTCACGTCTGGGGAACTCCAAAAGAAGCCTACAATCCTGATTGCTTGATTCCAACGGTTAAGCATGGAGATGGTAGTGTAATGGTGTGAGCAGTCATGTCATGGTGTCCTGATGGTCACATCATTACTCTCAAAGTCCGTGTTACAGCCAACGATTATGTGAACATTTTAGGTGATCAGATACACTCCATGATTCAAATGTTGTTCGCCAAAAACGATGCCATAAAAATGGTTCAAATGACTCTGAGCAGTATGGGACTTAACACTTGAGGTCATCAGTCCCCTAGAACTTAGAACTATTTAAACCTAACTAACCTAAGGAAACGACACACATCCATGCCCGAGGCAGGATGGGAACGTGCGACCGTAGCGGTCGCGCTGTTCCCGACTGAAGCGCCTAGAACCGCTCGGCCACAACCGCTGGGATAATGCCATATTTCAGGACGATAATGCACCCAATCACACGGCCAAGACAGTACAATCGTGGTATGAGGAGCATGCAACTGAACTGCAGCGCCTTCCCTGACCAGCACAGCTCCGAACTTGAACATTATCGAACCCTTGTGGGCGTTATTGGAGCGCAGTCTCCGGGGCAGATTTTCGCCTTCCTCGTGGCTATAGGAGTTAGAAGAGGTTCTGATCGAATAGAGGAATAACATTCCACTGGAAACTATGAAATCATTACATGCCAGTATTTCAAGAAGAATTTCATCTGCATTACGAGCAAATGGAGGTCCAACCTCTTGTTAATAAACCATTACCAAGTAAGCTCAGATGTTCACATTATTTTGTCTATCCTCTGTATGTAGGTGTAGATTTTCATGTCACATAATGTCACTACAAGAATTGGCTGCGGATGATTAAATTATGCTTATACTGCGTTGATTCAAAGTTTACGGTACTGACCAACGGAAATTCCCTTGTGTACTATGAACATCAAGAAATTAATTCGTCTTCTAGGAAAAAGATTATCAAACTGAAATTATTGACCTTACTTGTAAGCAGTTTGAAGAAGGAACAAGTGTCTTGCGAAACTGGCTTGGTATCTGCGCGTGTAGTGGGTAGATATCAGACTTCTTGTGGCGAGCGAAGAACGTGTGTGTGTGTGTGTGTGTGTGTGTGTGTGTGTGTGTGTGTGTGTGTGTGCATGCGTGTGTGTAGAGGGGGTCGGGGCCCTTGTTCATAAACTACGTCTCCGGTACACATTCCGTGCCGCTGCAGTCGCGGCGGATAGCGCGCTAATATTTACATATTTTTTCCTCTGTTTATTACGTGTCAGCGCTCGTACCTAACGCACGGTACACCCGGCAGCTGCATATTACCTTACGGCGATAAATTTTAGGGGGTGTTTCGTTCTTTTGTATTAAAAAAGAAGGTAGGGTTAAGTCTACTTCATGTGATCAGAAATGCGCACTGTGTTAATGACCTTACACGTGCTGCTGTCTGGGCATTTAGATATTTCCTTGTAATTCACTGGTCATTACGATCGCTACTCAAGTTAAATAAGAACTGAATTGTAGGTGCTTCCAGACCTTATTTTAACCAGGTGATGTATACGGTGAAGTATGGTAGCAGCTGGGAAAAGTACACAGGAAGTAGCATATAACGACTGTGTGTTAGTTTATCAGTGCAATAACCGTGTTGGCGCTGCTCAGTTTGTTTCCAAATTCGGTAACATTAATAAAGGACAAAAATTAAACAAGAACTGTACACTAATAGACCAATAATCCTAAAGTAAAGAAACTCGTGACCATGCACTATAAGTTTTGTGTGCCTTTAGTTTTCATAGTTTCACAGTTCACGAGCAACGTAGCTGTAATTCGCAAGGAATGTGTGTGTCTTAGTGTTCCAGTAGTACTTACAAAAAAGGAGTTACACAATGGTACTTCTGCTGATCTCAGCCACATGTTTGTGATCATCCAGAGTACGACGCACATAGGGGTATTTCATGCAAAAAGTTGGCCAAAATTTGTATTTAATATTTTCTGTACTGTTATACCTTAGAGAACATTTGTAGGCTGATAACGTATTTACGTAGTTCGTAACATGAAATAAAACAAAATTATTGCATTTTATTAGACTCTTTATTTCTTAGCTATAATACTTTGTATTATCCAGATGCCTCCCAGTCTTCAGTAACAAGGAGATGATGGTGTAGGATATTTCCAAACAATTATTTGTGCAACTAAAAAGTTGAGAGGCACTAAAGGTGACTGAAATGTATTCGCATCGGAATCGCGGTTGTCTTCAAGTTTTTTTTTTTAACTGAATTTGCTGCGAACCATGACAAGACCATTTACAGATAAATTCCAATGCGTTTATGTCATTATTTGTAAGATCATTCGAAACCTCTTCCAAATATAATATTCATCGCTCACGAGTACGAATAAACAAATCCATAAGTTGGATCTTCGCTCATGCTGCGGTCTCCTTATGAATATAGTCACAGGGTAACTCTGCGTTTCAGCCTCTTGAAGGGCACTGTAGCAGGGATAGACCTCCTTATTAGCCGTTCGAATGATTTCGTACTCTTTGCTTGTCAGGGAGGCTTCCACAAAGATTGACAAGTCTTGGATACGAGAAGGTAGTGTCTCGCTTGTAAGTCTCTATGGTTTTGATCTTTTGCTTGTATGTATGTAGCTCCTCGTGTGGGAGATAAAGTAATATCTTTAGCTATTTTGAACCCGTCAACATTTACACCTTCTTGGAGCTTCATCTGACTGGCGTACATTACTTCTGTGGCTTCATAATTATTTCTCAGTACCTGCGTCTTATGTCTTTTACTGCATGTGCTTAACTTTCGGAACAACTCTGATGGCCTACCAACTCGAGTTTCAGAACATGAAATTTTTATGGTACTTTGCAGCCACTTTAGGTTATTTTTTAAGAAAGTACTTTCAAGTTTGTGTGAATCAAGTCACTGTTTCTGCAAATGTGAGTTTATGTAAGACGCTTTATATTTAAAACTTTTCTTTTCTTCGTCAGGAAGGTATGGTCTAATAATATGTAATTTGTCATAAAGTCTAATCTTTTTACAAGCTCTTTTTCAGATCGTTTCTTCACAAGATAACTCAGGCCTTTTTTGTCGTAAGTTTGATAGATAGAAATAATATGCTTTCAGATTTCATTTCGGTGATGACATTTGTTGTAACTGATAACTCATCAATGTAAAGACAGTAGAAGAAAATGAAACTGCGGTTTTCAGCGGCTGCTTCTTTTTATTTCCAGAAGAGGAATAATCTTTCTTTCATACTGTATTAACAAATATACCAAGGAAAACATGAACTATAACAAAACAATATAATGATCAGAACAAAAGCAGTGAGTACCATGCATGAAAGTAATTAAAACATATTTTAACCCTTTGTTTCCTGACATAAGATAAAATTTCCTTTTTAACATTTTCTTTGCAGAATTTATGCTATTGTGGCCTCAAATGATGGTAGGATTTTTTGTAAAATTTTATTTTATTTTTCACAACTTTTTTCTCTCCTGGTACTCAGAAGTACCGTCAGACTCCATGGACAGAATCACAACATGCGCAGAAAAATGCTACAATTTTTATAACTTGTACTTTATGCCACATAAATACTAAATATTTTTACATTAGAAAATTAACAGAAATATATGTCTGAATTTTATTTTAAATTTTGCATAAATTTATTCTAGAGCAACTTCACAATACATAGTAACTTAGCTACACATTTTTGACAGTATATACATACCACATATTTAGCAATACCTCATGAAATTGTAGGAAACAGTTATTTTTCTCACTGCAGCACAAATACACTTTACATGTACTACAATGAGAATGTGGTCTCGACTGAATTTTATTTTTCGCACACATTTCGCATCGTCCTCTTTTACAACTGAACACTACAAAATAGTTCCCTAGGTTGCCAAGACGTACATCCTTCGGAACAGAAAAGCTATCCTTCCTTCTCTTTGGGAGAGTTATTTCATCTTTACCAGAGTCTCTCTTTTTGAGATTTGGCACTTGCTGTTTATTCATTAGCCCTAGTGCCACAGCATGCCTGAATTCCAGCAGTGGCAGTGCCCCATGTAGATCACTGAAAATGACGTAAGCATTGACAAAAGCAATTTCTATTGCTCCCCAGAAGAGACGGTGCCACCATTTCTTTGATCGCTTGTCAAGACCATAAGTTGAACGTAATCTGTCTGCATGATCCACACCACCCATGGTTTTATTGTAATCACATACAATAACTGGACATGGTATAGTCATGCTAGTTCCATCTTCCTGTTTTCTTGTCACTACGCTCTGTTCACTGCCATGGAAATTTGACGCAAAATACACTACTTTATTTTTCTTCCGTTGAAATACTGTTAGGTCTAAAGATGACTCTCTGTGATTTGATTTAGACATTTTTCTTTTGGTAAATTCCCTGGCAAACCTTTCCTGTTTGTTCTAATTGTTCCACAGGCAAATGTATTTAAGGATTTCTGTGTGAGAAAAATTGGACAGAACAACTTGTGAGAGGTAACGCATTGTTGCTACAATAGTGTTCGCACAACCTGACGGTACTAATAAGTCCGCCTTATATTTTCCACTTTATCTCATTCACTTGTAACGTAATGCTTCAAACTATTATAAAAAGACAAAGAAGGTAAGTACGTACAATGGAAAACTCAACGGAAGTTTCAATAAATTGCGCACAAATTCAGGCAACACCTTGGAAACAAGCACATACAATCTTGTGTTTTCACAGCAGCACGCGAAAAACAATTTCAAGCTCTGACCGCCAGAGAGGTCTATGTATTGCACAATAACATCTATGAAACAGTAGAGCAGAGTTACTGTTACGTACCGACAGGCTCTCAGATCACGAAACTGCACCACGAGAAAATAATGAGAGTCAAAACTTACTGGTACTTTTAAGTACCGTCAGGCAACAAAGGGTTAAAAGTAAGTATACAATGTGCGTGCGGCTGAAAGTCAGAAACGATCAAGGGAGTTATGTGGTGTCGTAGCCCTCTAGACTCCATCCATGAAGATGGTTCCCGTTTTCACCTGAAAGGCGTGTTTTTGAAGATATAATGGCTAGAATGTTTCACCCTGTAGAAATTTCTAGAATGTTCCAGAACATTCGAGAGTATTCGAGAACATTCCAGAACATTCGATAGTATTCGAGATCATTACGCAACATTCCAGAATGTTCCACAATTATCCGGGATGTTCCGGAATGTTTGGGAATAGTCTGGAACATTTGGAAAGATTCCAAATTATTGCGAAACATCCCAAAATATTCCTTATCGTCGTGGAACATTCCACAACGCTTTAGAGTGTTATGGAATGTTCTAGAACAATGGGGACCGCTCTATATCTTTTGGTACGTTCTGGAATTCTCAACTGGTGGAGCTATCCATTGGTACGGGTACATAAGGCAAGAGCCGTCATGGGTTCGAAAGCCCGTTGCTTATCACTGACGATGGGAGGAACCGAAAACGTAATGCAGTGAGTGAATAAAAATTAAGAGAGAAGTGTCAGTAGTCAAATTGCTACAGTGACTGAATATAAATCGAACGTAAAGTGTGAAAAGTTTGTAAGGTGTGCTTAGTGAGTTTGTTAGTAAAAAGTTGATTTGATTTATATTTAAGACAATGCCCAAACGTAAAGGAGTAGAGCTTGCCAGTTCTGGAACAAAATGGCGAAAACAAAAAGAACAGCGTGAAACCGAAACAGACGAAGAGCGCGAAGCAATTTTCCAGCTCACGAGAATGAGCGCCGTGAGGAGTGAAACCGAAGAATAACGAAATGAAGGAACAGAAGAATCAAGAATTGCGACACAATCTTATGATAAAAGGCTGCGAACTCAAGCCAGCCATGAAAATATCACCCAACGGGAAGCGTGGACGGGGACAAGTAAACAGTACAACCTAACAAAGCATTCCACTACGAACCCGACGAAAGAATATAACAAACACAAAAGAATCGTAATCGAAAAATAGATTACATCTGCTAATTTTGCAACGTGACTATATGCAGTGGACAAACATCAGGATTCTTTTGTATGAATGGAAAAATTCGATTACTACCACCGGAAGGACCCTCCCCCCCCCCCCCCCCCCCTCCACAGGAATTTTTACGTTACGTGACCGGTGAAACTTCAGAATGGAAACACTTTCTTCAAAATATAAAAGCGTACGACGCCCGATTCCTTCTTTCTGCGCCACTTCGATCAGCACTAACGCAATGTAGCAGGATGCTCAGAATCCATATTGCTTTTCAACACACCTCATGTAAAAATACAGTTAAACACATTCAGAAACGCAGAGCGATTTCAAGCCAGTAGAGAAGCTTTAGATGCACTGCAAGAGAGACGTAAATGCAGACTAGCTCTGTCGCACGTCAGAGCAAATAATACACTGCCTTAGCAATGCCCCTATCGCAGGATGATATGTCTTTTAAAAGTGAACTTTTGGCCATCTGTAAGCGAATCGGGGAGGGTGGGGTTATAGTTCCGTCTGAGTTTGCTAACTGTACCCACTCACCTCGTAAATCCAATCGTCATTCGCTTCTTCCTTTGAAGGCTAGGAACAGCAGCTTCAGTATTGCTGTAATGAACAATAACTAACAAGGGGAACAAAGGAGTGCCAATTACCAAAATTCAAGTTTTAGCCTAGTATAATCCATTGATGTATTTTTTTAACACTTGCACTACACAGGGCTGCACTGTTACACTCTTCACAAAATAACAAATATGTTGATACACTGATACATACAGTAACACTACACCACAATACATTATCCCACACTGCAATCCAGCTACGGCGCTCGTGGCAATATTGGTAATCCAAGTTTCATTTACCGGCGCGGATGAGATGCCCGCGGGCATCTAATCATGTTCTCCCGATTGTTCTCGTGGTTTTTGACTTCGTGAACCGCGGATTACGTCTTGTGAGGTACACGAATGGTTACACAGCATCAGACACCTTTATAGTCACAAAATTTACTTGTTCTCTTAGCCTGATTCCGTAACATCTTCACACCACGCACGCGGTTAAACACCACCACATGACTTCTTCCCTCGTTGTGGCGCGAAGAAACAAAGAAGCGACCATAGCAATGTTATCATAATCGATATCAGTGCTACTCGATACATGCTTACACATCTATTAGGGCAAAATATGCCACCCCCCCCCCCCCCCCCCCCCCGAGTTTGTTTTGCTTTTGTGTGCGCATAATTCTGTTATGCTATCAAACGAACTTATATTCTTGATGTTTACGAAGTATTATTGCCTTTGTCTTTGGAAACCTTACTAAATGGTTCAGTCTTCCACAATAACCATGTATGAAACCGTGTGGCAGATATGGGGCATATTTTCCGTATATATCCTCAAGGAGATATGTCATCTGAAACCCACAAAGCATCGATGATGTTTGCGTTGGTTGATAATACTGTCGTTATTTGGAAACACACGCAGGATAGACAAACGAGTTTACAACCCATATTGCGACATAAACATAACATCAGTTCCTTTATTTGCTAATCATTCGTTCCTGTGCCGGCAGGTGTGGCCGAGCGGTTATAAGCGCTTCAGTCTGTAATCGCGCGGCCGCCATGGTCGCAGGTTCGAATCCTGCCTCCGGCATGGATGTGTGTGATGTCCTTAGGTTAGTTAGGTTTAAGTAGTTCAAAGTTCTAGGGGACTGATGACCTCAGATGTTAAGTCCCATAATGCTCAGAGCCATTTGAACCATTTTTTTTCTTTCCTGTCTCAAGGGGGAGGAGTGTGTGTTGGCACTCTTTTCCTCTTCCCCTTACATGATTATTAAAATTTAAAGGACATTTCAAATTATTAAATCATGTTAAAAGTAGAGGACTAAAGTATGTAAAATATCAGACTGACTTGATAATCTGTATTCGATGTCTGCAGGTAGGTGAGTAGTTGCTCGTCAAACCGGTGGATAAGTGATACGAGGATATCGCAAGTAATAAAATGTAACATTGGGTTGGTGTCAGTTATGTGAGACGTTTGTGAAGGACTCTATGTGTGGGAATTTGATATGTAGTGCGATAGATGACAAAGTCTCACAGATATTTGGCAGCGAGTCCCATAAAAGGTAGAAACAATAATTTTCTATACAGATATCTGATTAGAAAGCAGAAGTTCCACTGAGATAGGATTTAGAGTATAGGGAGACGAGGACACAGATATCTGTTGGTAGAGATGCGTCAGCTTACGTGTTAGGTGACCGCTGTGGACACTACGAGGTTTTGCTAAGTAAGCCTCTGGATTTTACTGAAATTCCAGACGTACTCTAGGATTTTTCAAGGCGAGGGTGAGGTGGGGGTTGGTATTTAATTGTCTGGTAATTGAATCATGTCGGGAGATGATGAATTCGAGGCATGCAATATAAAATTTGCAAGAAGTAGAAAGCCAAGCAAAGTTAACAAGTGCAAGAACGGCTAGGAAAGGGCTTATAGAGTTGAGAATGATGGCTAAAGGACGTAGTCCCATTATTTGCAAAGTAAGAAGTTTCTGTCGCTTTCTTGTTGTATCGTCATTAAGGAAGATTTCTAGGGTAGTTCGCATAATAAAGCTATTCGCTGGGATTTTAGTATTTTATAAGATGGATAGAATAATTATCCATCGTGAGACGGAAGCTCATAAGGCATAGTCAGTGAGTGTTTTTCATAGAATTGTTGAAGGGGTTTGGCTGGATTGTCACGTACCAAAGGTTAAGACGGAGTTGAAATAATTTTTGGGACGACAATGAGCGAATCGAGAGTTACCCTGTCGTCTGCGCACTAGAGAAGGTGGACTGAAATAAGTGGCTTGAAAATGTCGGCTTCTCTATGGAGATATGGTAGTGGGGAAAGGACGGACGCTTGTATCCATTCTGCGGATACATGGAAAACTTGTTACTGGGTATGGCTGAGGGTCTGGCAGGTATAATTCTTTGGAAGCGAGTAGGTTTGGACTTCAACTAGAGAACCAGAACGCCATATAAGGTCAAAGGCTTCCCTTAGGTCTAAGAAAAGAAAAACCAAGGAAAACCTGCTAAGGGAAGATTGCTGCCCCATGAACCACATGTGTTGATGGGTCGGAGTAGCTTGAGCGTCTCAACTTACCATGGATGCAACCACGGAGATGTATATGTGCGAGGCCACAGAAAGATGTTGTACCTGAAGAGGGAACAGCCTTTCCAGTAATTGTAGAGGGAATGATCTGGATGATTATCTGGTCTGGCATAGTAATATCAGCCAATATGATTTTGATTTGCTGGTACTGTGCACAACTGAAAACGAGGGGAATTTGCAGCCATTACTATACCCGAAGACATGCAGCTCTGGTTAACCAATAGGTGACACACCCCTATTTCTCAGGCATTACGCAGAATACTTATCATCTACATGTACATCTACATGTATACTCTGTGAATCACACTTAAGTGCCTGCCAGAGCGTTCATCGAACCACCTTCACAATAATTCTCTATTATTCCAGTCTCGAACAGAGCGCGGAAAAATAAACACCTATATCATTCCGTGCGAGCTCTGATTTCTCTTACTTTATTATGGTGATCGTTTCTGTCTATGTAACCCGGCGTCAACAAAATATTATCGCATTCGGAGGAGAAAGTTGGTGATTGGAATTTCGTAAGAGGATTCCGCCGCAACGACAAATGCCTTTCTTCTAATCATGTCCACCACAAATCCTGTATCACGTCAACGACACTCTCTCTCCTATCCGCTATAATACAGAACGTGCAGCCCTTCTTTGAGCTTTCTAGATGTACTCCGTTAATCCTATCTGGTAAAGATCCCAGACCACGCAGTAGTACTCCAAAGGAGGACTGACGAGAATAGTGTAGGCAGTATCTTTAGTAGATTTGTTACGTTTTCTAAGTGTTCTGCCAATGAAACGCAGTCTTGGTTAGCCTTCCCTACAACAATTTGTTTGTTCTTTCCAATTTAAGTTGTTCGTTATTGCCATACCTAGGTATTCTGTTAAATTCACGGCTTTTAGATCTGACTGGTTTATCGTGTAACCGAAGTTTGACGGATTCATTTCAGCACTCCCGTGGAGGACCTCCAATTTTTCGTTATTTAGGATCGATTTCCAATTTTCTAACAACACAATTTGTTTTGATCTTCTGGTCACTTTACTAAACGATAAACGACAGCATCACCTGCAAACGACCTAAGACGGCTGCTCAGACTGTCTCCCAAATCGTTTATATAGATATGGAACAGCAGAGGTCTTATAACACTATCTTCGGGAACGCCAGAAATCACTTATGTTTTACTTGATGACTTTCCGTCAGTTACTATGAACTGTGACATTTCTGACAGAAAATCACGAATCCAGTCACATGGCTGCTACGATATTCCATGAGCACGCAATTTCACTACAAGCCGCTTGTGAGTTACAGTGTAAAAAGCCTTCCGGAAATCAAGTAATACGGAATCAATTAAATCCCTTGTTGATAGCACTCAGCACTTCATGGGAGTAGAGAGAAAAACGATGTTTTCTAAATTCATGTTGACTGTCTGTCAATAGGCCATTTTCTTCGAGGTAATTCATAATGTTCGAACACAATATATGTTCCAAAATTCTACTTCATATCGACGTTAATGAAATGGGCGCGTCATTTGGTGGATTGTTCCTACTACCTTTCCTGAAGACTGGTGTGACCTATACAATTTTCCAGTCTTTGGGCACCAACCTTTCGTCTAGCGAACGCTTGTATATGATTGTTTAGTATTGAGCTATTGTGTCAGCATACTCTGAAAGTAACCGAATTGGTATACAGTCTGGACCAAAAGACTTGCTTTTATTAAGTGACTAAGCTATTAGGTTGCTTCACTACTCCGAGGATATTTACTTCTACGTTACTCCTGTTGGCAGCTGTTCTTGATTCGAATTCTGTAATATTTACTTTGTAATCTTTTGTGAAGGCACTTCAGAAGGCTGTGTTTAGTAACTCTGCTTTGGCATCACTGTCTTCGATGGTATCTCCATTGCTATCGTGCCGCTAGCATACTTCACATACGACCACAATCCCTTTGGATTTTCTGCCGTGTTTCCAAACAAAGTTTCGTTGTTTAAACTAGTATAAGCATCTCGCACTGAAGTCCGCGCTAAATTTCGAGCTTCTGTAAAAGATCGCCAATCCTGGGGACAGGTTTAAATTTGGCAGTGGTCAGACCCGTTTTGTGTACCAAGGAGGATTAGCTCCGTCGTTTGTTAATTTATTTGGTAGAAATGTCTCAATTTCTGCCGATACTATTTCTTTGAATTCAAGCCAGATCTGGTCTACATTTATATTGTTAATTTGGAAGGAGTGGAGATTGTCTCCCAGTAAGGTGTTAAGTGAATTTTTATCTGCTTTTTTGAACAGGTATATTTTTCGTTTATTTTTGGATTTGGGGGTTACAATATTCAGTCTGTCTACTTCAGTCTTGTGTTCACTAATCCCTGTATCCGTTTTAATGCTTGTTATTAACTGAGGATTATTTGATGCTAAGAGGTCAAGTGTGTTTTCACAACCGTTTACTATACTCGTGGGGTCATGAACTAACTGCTCGAAATAATTTTCAGAGAATGCATTTAGCACAATTTCGGATGATGTTTCAGGCGTATTTTCGGAATTAAACATGTATTTTTGCCAATATATCGATGGTAAATTGAAGTCACCACTAACTATAATCTTATGAGTCGGGCATGTGTTTGAAATCAAACTCAAGTTTTCTTTGAAACTTTCAGCAATTGTATCATCTGAATTGGGAGGTCGGTAATAGGGTCCAGTTATAATTTTATTCCGGTTGCCCACAATGGCCTCTTCCCATACTAACCCAGGAACTATCTACTTCAGTTTCGCGACAAGATAAACTACTCCTAACAGCAACGAGCACGCTATCACCAACCGTGTTTTAGCCAATCATTTCGGAACACCGTTAGGCTCTTCGCAAAAATTTCGGCTGAACTTATCTCCTGCATTAGCCAGCGTTCAGTGCCTATAACGATTTGAGCATCAGTGCTTTCTTTAGCGCTTGGAGCTTTGGTATTTTCCAAACACAGCTACGACAATTTAAAACTGTTATACCGATGGTTCCTGTATCTACGTTCTTCATGTGTTCAGCTTGCACCTTTTGTGACTGAAGCCCTTTTTGTGTTTTCCCGAGGCCCTCTAACCTAAAAAACCGCCCAGTCCACTCTTCGCAGCCCCCTGCTACCAGTGTAGCCGCCTCCTGCGTATAGTGGACACCTGATCTATTCAGCGGAACCTGAAACCCAACCACTCCTTGGCAGAAGTCGAAGAATCTGCTGCCTGCACGTCGCAGAACCGTCTGGGCTTCTGATACAGACCCTCCACTCGGCCCTGTACAGTTTCTTAGTGTGATAATGCACAGCTTTCATGAATTTCAGTTATTCTGGACTTTTCTTTGAGGGGGGGGGGGGGGTTACCCGTTTTGTACAGTTCCATGGTTCTGACATCTAGCAAATAACAGTTAAACCTGGGGGCTTGTGATAATCTTTGTAGTGTAAAGATGAGGAATATTGCTTACAAAGAGTTTCCATGTTCTTACTGTCTCCGAATTGGCTTCTATATTTTCGTTTACGGCAATTTTTGATGCTTTCTTTGTGTAGACTAATAGTTGTTGGCCACCAGCCCATGTCAGTTATTTAGGACAGTGGACTTCGTCAAATGAGAGTGAGAATTCGGCAACAGATACCAGATATGCCAAGCTGGAGACGGTATATCACTCCTACAAGAACATTTACATCTCCAAGTAGCTTTAAAAGAAGCTTAAAGTTAAAGATCACGACTCAGTAGCACGGCCTCCGTACTGTACCCCTCTGAATGCCACTTGACGAACAGGAATGTTCCGCTCAGGAAACTAGAGCTCAAGGGATGGAAAATCTTAAGGAAAATACTAAGGTCAGTAAGAGAAGCGGATGGCACCTACAGGATAAAAGGCTAACACACAACAGTGAGTAGTACCATTTCCAAGCAGCCATAAAATGCGATTGTCTCTCTGTGGACATCTTAACACCATCAATTCTACCATACTCACGAATAAGATCTTCATCACGACAGATAAAAAATCTCGGAGAGAAAATGGATCACCACAATGAAACCAGCCTTCGAATAACTTGAAATTCCATTAGGAACTATACGAAACCGATCCAAATTACTGCACATCAATGTGCAAGGAGTATTTCCAGTGCAGAGAGGAAGCCTGCCCAAAGGCATAAAATGAAAGGTTTCTCGGCTAAGAAAAAAGAGAAGACACTCGTAAAGCGTCAAAACGAGCCTTGTGGACCTTAGTAGACCTAAAAGAAAAGAAAAAGAAGAGAAATTTCATACAACAGCTATTGAGGAAGATGGCCACCCAAACGATTATAAACGGAGGTGACAAGAGTCATAGGATACCTCCTAATATCGTGGCCGACCTCCGTTTTGCCGGGCTAGTGTAGCATCCGGACGTGGCATGAACTCAACAAGTCGTTGTAAGTCTCCTGCCTAGAAGAGGCTCTGCAGGCGATATCGTGCTGTTAGGGAAGGCGCTCGGTCCTCTGTTGCCGTCGCTCATTAACGCCAGTTACATTCGTCGTACGCCCCACATTGATTTCTGCCGTTAATTCACGCAGTGTTGTTGCTCTGTTAACACTGACAACTGTACGCAAACGATGTTGCTCTCGGTCGTTAAGTGAAGGCTGCCGGCCACTGCGTTGTCTACAGTGAGAGATAATTGTTGAATCCCGTTGGATACTGTACGCTGTACTACCGCCATCTGTATACTCTATCCCGTGACGCTTGTCACTTCAGTTTATTACTACACTACTGGACATTAAAATTGCTACACCAAGAAGTAATGCAGATGATAAACGGGTATTCATTGGACAAATATATTATACTAGAACTGACATGTGATTACATTTTCACGCAATTTGGGTGCATAGAACCTGAGAAATCAGTACCCACAACAATTACCTCTGGCAGTAATAAGGGCCTTGATACGCCTGGGCATTGGGTCAAACAGAGCTTGGATGGCGTGTTCAGGTACAGCTGTCCATGCAGCTTCAACACGATACCACAGTTCATCAAGAGTAGTGACGAGCCAGTATTGTGACGAGCCCGTTGCACCGCCATCATTGACCAGACGTTTTCAATTGGTGAGAGATCTGGAGAATGTGCTGGCCATATCAGCATTCGAACATTTTCTGCATCCAGAAAGGCCAGTACAGGACCTGCAACATGCGGTCGTGCCCCCCCAGGGGATCCACAACTCTTTTGTGGATACGTGCGTAGCGAGCACGGGACCCCGAGCTAATGTGGCCTTCCTTCCTTTCCAGGCTGCATACCTTCCCTTTCCGTATCCTTCCCCATCCCCCATCTTCGCCCCCCCCCCCCTCACCTCTGGCTCTTTCCTTCCCTTTCTCCCCCTCTGGGAGTATGGTTTGTGCCTACGTCCGGAGACGGACGCTTGTAAATGTACCGCATTCTTCGCCTTCCTTGCTTGTATGTCTTCATCTTTCTTCGTCCTTCTCTTTTCCTTACCTCTTCTCTTTACCTCTTCTCTTTACCCTTTTCTCCGCTGCGGCGTTTGAGACCTCTCTTCTTTCCTTTCCCTGTCTCTTTCTTCCACCCTGTGCGTGTCTGAAGGCCGACCCACGCACTTCCATGCGTAGCCGGTGACGGGGTAACGCGTAATTCCCCGCCCCGGGTAGACAGGTAGGACACGTACGTACCCCCTGGTAACGGCCAGGCCCAGAGAGGGGTGATTACCCGAGCTGATACCTTCCGAAATTGCCGATTGGTCCCTCCGTCCGTTGTCGGGAGGTGTGACCTGAGGTGTGAACAATCACCTAAGGCGGGCTCCCACAAGGCAGGAGCGCGCCATCGAAGACGCCGGTAATCATGGGGGATTCTTCCGCAATGGTTTCCTCACATTCCACTATGTCTGCTCACAAACGTAAGTTCACTGAGTCTCAGCCACAGACAGTTCTTCCATCGTTGCCACAGTTCCTTGTTGTTTCTCGGTCTGACGAAGGTCACGACTTCTCCACGGTCAACCTTTTCATTATTCAGAAAGGTGTCAACGCAATTGCAGGTCCTCTAAAGTCTTGTTCCAGATTACGGAATGGCACCCTGTTGTTAGAAACAAACAGCGCCCTCCAGGCACAAAAATTTCTGCGTACTTCTCTGCTCCACACCTTCCCTGTCCGGGTGGAACCGCATCGTACCTTAAATTCCTCGCGTGGAGTCGTTTATACACGCTCCCTCGATGGATTGTCTGACGAAGAAATTCAGCACTACCTGTCTGACCAGGGCGTAACGGCTGTTCATAGGGTTATGAAAAGGGTTGACACGAACATCATTCCAACCCGCACTGTCTTCTTGACATTTGACAAATTTCAACTCCCATCGCAAATCAAAGCAGGCTATGAGATAATTTCCGTTCGCCCTTACGTTCCAAACCCTACGCGTTGCTATCGATGTCAGCGGTTCAATCACACCAGCCAGTCCTGTTCCAATCCGGCCAAATGTGTTACGTGTGGCAAGGATGCCCATGAGGGTGCTTGTCCACCTCCATCCCCTCGCTGCATCAACTGTATGGGTGACCACGCTGCTTCCTCTCGAGATTGCCCCGTTTTTAAGGACGAAAAGCTCATCCAGGAAATAAGAGTGAAGGAAAAGGTGTCGACCTTTGCTGCTCGAAAATTATTCGCCAGTCGACAGCCCACTGTGCCTCAGACAGGAAAATACAGCACTGTCCTTGCTTCTCCTGGGCCAACAAAGGAGGTGGCCACGCAGACTTGCGACCTCACCTTTAGTGCCACGGTCGTCAGATCGGCCAGCGCAAAGATCGCCCGTTCAACCTCCCCGCTTTCGCCTGCCCACTCTATGGCTCACCCTTCGTCGGGTTCTGCTAAATCTCGAGCCCAAAAGTCAGACTCGAAGTTTCCGAAAAAAGAGCATACTCGTGAAGAGTTTTTACGTACCGCAACTTCACAACCATCGGTTTCTCCTTCATCTAAACATCATACTTCCAAGAAGGCTACAAAGAAACCCAGTTCCTCTCCTTCTCCGCCAAGGCGTGTCCCATCTACAGCACCACCTGGCGGAAATCGCCCTCGGCCATCTTCTGTGTCGCCGAGGCGCACTGCTGGTGGCCGGTCAACCGGCCGATCGCTGGTGGCAGGAGCTGCTCCTGACGAACCTATGGATCAGGATCTTCTGCCTTCGGCTGAATGCCATTCCATGCTGTCGGTCGCAAGCTCTGAGCAGTCGTTGAGTTGACAGTGACCTTGGTCACAGTCCTCAATTTTCTGTTCACCCTATGTCCATTATCCACTGGAATATCCGCGGCATTCGAGCCAATCGGGATGAATTGTCGATCCTCTTACGATCCTACTCGCCGGTCATCTTCTGTCTTCAGGAAACAAAGCTGCGTCCCCATGACCGCTTTGTTCTCCCTCAATTTCAGTCCATCCGATATGACCTCCCCTCTGTTGAAGGCACCCCAGCCCATGGAGGACTCATGATTCTTCTCCATGATACTCTCCATTATCACCCAATCCCCTTAAACAGTTCCTTCCAAGCTGTCGCCGTCCGTCTTTCTCTTTCTGGATACACGTTCTCTCTTTGTACTGTATACATTTCATCGTCCACACCAATGGCACGAGCTGATCTCCTTCATCTTCTTGGTCAGCTTCCACCCCCATATTTGCTGGCTGGGGACTTCAATGCCCACCACCCGCTTTGGGGATCTCCACATCCTTGTCCACGTGGCTCCCTATTGCTAGACGTCTTCCACCAAGCGGATCTAGTTTGCCTCAACACTGGGGTCCCCACAGTTTTGTCTGCCTCCACGACAAATTTATCTCATTTGGATCTTGCCGTCGGTACTATTCCGCTAGCTCGGCGCTTCGAATGGTTCGCCCTTGATGATACACACTCGAGTGACCACTTTCCATGTGTCCTTAGACTCCAGCCTCAACTGCCATATATGCGCCCGCGACGCTGGAAGTTTGCCCAAGCCGATTGGACACTTTTTTCGTCTCTAGCGACATTCGATGACCGTCGCTTTCCCAGCGTCGACGATGAGGTCACACATATTACCGACGTTATTCTTACAGCTGCGGAACGTTCAATACCACGCACCTCCGAATTGCCCCGGCGCCCCCCAGTTCCTTGGTGGAACGAGGCATGCCGTGACGCAATACGTGAGCGGCGACGTGCTCTTCGCATTTTCCGTCACCATCCTACTTTGGCCAACTGTATCCGCTATAAGCAGCTCCGTGCGCGATGCCGTCGCGTCATCCGCGATAGCAAGAAGGCAAGCTGGAAATTCTTTATTAGGTCATTTAACACGTTCACTCCCTCGTCGGAAGTTTGGAGTCGGCTTCGACGGTTCTCAGGCGCACCTAGTTTCTCCCCGGTCTCTGGGCTCACTGTCACGCATGATACCTTAGTGGACCCCGTCGCAATTTCTAACTCATTGGGTCAGCACTTTGCTGAGATTTCGAGCTCTTCCAATTACCCGCCAGCATTTCTCCCGAAGAAACGTGCAGCGGAAGTGCGACATCTTGCTTTCTCCTCTCAAAATCACGAAAGCTACAATACTGTTTTCTCCATGCGGGAACTCCAACATGCCCTCTCTTCTTCTCGCTCCTCCGCCCCAGGACCGGATGGTATCCATGTCCAAATGTTGCTGCATTTATCCACCCATAGTCTGCGTTTCCTCCTTCGCCTTTATAATCGAATTTGGACCGACAGTACTTTTCCCAGGCAATGGCGAGAAGCTATCGTCGTTCCCGTTCCGAAACCTGAAAAAGGACAAACATGTCCCCTCTAGCTATCGCCCCATTTCTCTCACGAGTAGTTTCTGTAAGGTTTTGGAGCGTATGGTGAATTACCGTTTAGCTTGGTGGCTGGAATCCCGCAGTCTTTTAACACCTGCCCAATGCGGATTCCGAAAGCATCGTTCTGCAGTTGACCATCTTGTTGCTCTCTCCACTTATATCATGAACAATTTTCTCCGGAAACGCCAAACGGTAGCAATATATTTTGATCTGGAGAGAGCATACGATACCTGTTGGAGGACAGGCATCCTCCGCACACTGTTCTCTTGGGGCTTTCGAGGCCGGCTGCCCCTTTTTCTTCGCGAATTTACGGCAGAGCGCACATTTAGGGTGCGGGTGAACACTACTCTCTCCTGTACTTTCTCCCAAGAAAACGTAGTAACCCAGGGCTCCGTGCTGAGTGTTGTACTTTTTGCCATCGCCATAAATCCAATTATGGATTGTCTCCTTCCTGATGTCTCGGGCTCCCTCTTTGTGGACGATTTTGCGATCTACTACAGCTCTCAACGGACAAGCCTTATTGAACGACGTCTTCAAGGATGTCTCGATCGCCTCCACTCGTGGAGCATCGAAACCGGCTTCCGTTTCTCACCCAGTAAGACCGTTTGTGTTAATTTTTGGCGACGTAAGGAGTTTCTTCCACCCTCCTTACATCTAGGTCCTGTCAACATTCCATTTTCCGACGTCGCTAAATTCTTGGGTCTTAATTTTGACAGAAAACTGTGCTGGTCCTCCCACGTTTCCTATCTTTCGGCTCGCTGTCTGCGTTCCCTTAACACCCTCCGTGTCCTGAATGGTACCTCCTGGGGAGCGGACCGAGTGGTCCTTCTCCGCCTCTATCGCGCCTTAGTGCGCTCGAAATTGGATTATGGAAGCATAGTCTACTCCTCTGCTCGGCCGTCTATTCGTCGGCGTCTCGACTCTATCCACCACCGTGGATTACGTTTAGTGTCTGGAGCTTTTTACACCAGCCCTGTGAAAAGCCTTTATGCTGAGACTGCTGAACCTCCGCTGTCCAATCGGCGGGCAGTCCTTCTGAGTCGTTATGCTAGCCATCTGTCTTCCATGCCTGCTAATCCAGCCCATGACCTTTTTTTCGACGCCTCCTTTGATGTAGGGTATGCAGGCCGCTCCTCCTCCCTACTACCCCCGGGAGTCCGCTTCCGTCAACTGCTCCATTCTCTTTCCCTCCGCTTTCCTAAAACTTTCTTGACAGCTTGGGGTACAGCACCGCCTTGGCTCCGTCCCCGGATCTACTTGCTCCGTGACCTATGTCAATTTCCCAAGGATGGTACCCCTACACTTGTTTACCGTCGGGCATTTGCTGCTCTATGTGCACAAATGACGGACGCCACATTTATTTACACCGACGGCTCGAAAACATCGTTAGGTGTAGGGAGTGCCTATACTATTGGCGACACCCCAAATCACTTTCGGCTTCCCGACCAGTGTTCGGTTTATACTGCGGAGCTTTACGCTGTTCTCCAGGCTGTCCACTACATCCGCCGCCATCAGCGGATACAGTACGTAATCTGCTCAGATTCTCTCAGCTCTCTCCTCAGTCTCCAAGCTCTTCACCCTGTGCACCCTCTGGTCCACCGGATTCAGGACTGTCTGCGCTTGCTCCACCTGGGGGGCGTCTCGGTGGCGTTCCTCTGGCTCCCGGGACACGCTGGTATCTGTGGGAATGAGGCGGCCGATATAGCGGCCAAGGCTGCAGTCTCTCTTCCTCGGCTAGCTATTCAGTCGCTTCCCTTCACCGATCTACGGAGCGGTTTATGTAGCCAAGTTGCTTATTTATGGCATGCGCGTCGTCGGGAGGAGGTAATTTTAGCTAGACTCCGGATAGGGCACTGTCTTTTTAGCCATCGACATCTTTTAAGCGGCGATCCTCCCCCACTCTGTCCCCACTGCTCTCAGCTGTGGACGGTCAGACACCTTTTAATTGAATGCCCCTATTTTAATCCGTTACGCTCCCGTCTACAGCTATCGCCTGATCTATCGTCGATTTTAACAGATGACACGCGCTCAGCCGACCGCGTTCTCCAGTTTATTAGTGACAGTGAAATGACGTCAGTCATTTGAAGCTTTTTTTGGGGACAACCATCCCCTTTCTGTAGTGTAGCATTCCTTCTGCTTTTAGTTTCTCAAATTTTATGACTTTGTTCCCATTGCTGCTGGTTTTAAATATCGGTTTTTTCCTGTTTCCTAAGTCACGGGCTGGGCGCTAATGACCATAGAAGTTTTGTGCCCTAAAACCGCAAAAAAAAAAATGCGATCGTGCATTATCCTGCTGAAATGTAGGATTTCGCAGGGATCGAATGAAGGGTAGAGTCACGGGTCGGAACACATCTGAAATGTAACGTCCACTGTTCAAAGTGCCGTCAATGCGAACAAGAGATGACCGAGACTTGTAAGCATTAATGGTACCTCATACCATCACCCCGCGTGATACGCCAGTATGGCGACGAGGAATACACGCTTCCAATGTGCGTTCACCGTGATGTCGGAAAACATGGAAGCGACCATCATGATGCTGTAAACAGAACATGGATTCATCCGAAAAAATGACGTTTTGCCATTCGTGCACCCAGGTTCGTCGTTGAGTACACCATCACAGGCGCTCCTGTCTGTGATGCAGCGTCAAGGGTAAAAGCAGCCATGGTCTCCGAGCTGATAGTCCATGCTGCTGCAAACGTCGTCGAACTGTTCGTGCAGATGGTTGTTGTCTTGCAAACGTCCCCATCTGTTGACTCAGGGATCGAGACGTGGCTGCACGATCCGTTACAGCCATGCGCATAAGATGCCTGTCATCTCGACTGCTAGTGATACGAGGCCGTTGGGGTCCAGCACGGCGTTCCGTATTACCGTCCTGAACCCACCGATTCCATATTCTATTAACAGTCATTGGATCTCGACAAACGTGAGCAGCAATGTCGCGATACGATAAACCGCACGAGGCATCACAACGACGTTTCACCAGGCAACGCCGGTCAACTGCTGTTTGAGTATGAGAATTCGGTTGGAAACTTTCCTCATGTCAGCACGTTGTAGGTGTCGCCACCAGCGCCAACCTTGTGTGAATGCTCTGGAAAGCTAATCGTTTGCATATCACAGCATGCTCATCCTGTCGGTTAAATTTCGCGTCTGTAGCACATCTTCGTGGTGTAGCAATTTTAATGGCCAGTAGTGTACTTAGTGTCTTACTCTAAATAAAATTCTCCTTTGCCACAATGTGCTTTAAAAAATTATGCTTTAGTGCCTCGCGATGTGATCAAACATGAGAGATGTAAAGAAATATGATAATCTGAGTGATATCAGTGCAGTGGCACTTATGATCTGTACCGGACGGAGATAAGACTCCGAGTGGTGCCATTATTTTCTCGGCCAGCAGGAGTATAAAGAGGGCCGGGGACAGGAGGCGCGCACCACAGCCCAGGATGTCGCGCCCCGCCACAGTGACCTGGTGGCCGTGTCTGTGGCTGCTGCTGCTGCTGTCGGCGGCCGCGGCGTGGCCGTCCGCCGTCCGGCAGCGGACCGGCGCCCACGAGCGCATCGTCGGCGGCCATGAGGCCAGCATCGCCGACCACCCCTGGCAGCTGGCCTTCGAGCTCGGCGGCGACCAGCGGTGCGGCGCGTCGCTCATAGGCCCCTCCTGGGCGCTGACCGCCGGCCACTGCGTCGAGGACGTCCACCTGTACTACTTGGCGCTGCGGGCGGGGTCCTCCGACCGTGGCCGAGAGGCACACCGACATAAAGCCACATGGCTTGGGATGATCAGGTGCGACAAGCCGATAGGTTCAGAAAGTGTAAGTGCGGTGAGGTAGGACATCTGGTCACGTCACATGTTCAACATTAGTCCCGACATCTGCGACCTCAAGTGTTACTTCTTTTTCAGTCATCTACGTCGCTTCGGATGTTTTTAACGTTAGTAAGAACAACTGTATATATCACACGTACGTTTATGTAACATATTTCACTCATATCAGTACACATGTTTCAGCAGTATCTCTAGCGAATATCGCACTGCAGTTTCTTTTTCACGCTGCTCAATATTTTTAGCTTCACACCTCCTGAACTACGAGTCTTCGAAGCATATGTTTTTGGAGATACGTTCCACGACTTACCTAAATACTGTCTGAAAAATTATTCCGAATATAAGTTGTTGAGAAGAAGTTATAACGTCCTACCTGATGCGACCAACAGTCGGAATTTCCAAATTTGTGGTATGTTCCTATTGGACCAAACTGCTAAGGACATCGGTCCCTATGGCCGAGCGGTTCTAGGCGCTACAGTCTGGAACCGCGCGACCGCTGCCGTCGCAGGTTTGAATCCTGGCTCGGGCATGGATGTGTGTGATGTCCATATGTTAGTTAAGTTTAAGTAGTTCTAAGTTGTAGGGGACTGATGAGCTCCCTCAGTGCTCAGAGCCATTTGAACCATCATCATTGGCCAGTAGGCTTTACGCATTACTTAATCTAGCTTACGCTAAGGACAACACCCACATCCATGCCTGAGGGAGGACTCAAACCACCGACAGGGGGAGCCGTGCGAACCGCGGCGAGGCGCTTCAAACTACGCGGCTACACCGCGCGGTGACGAACAGTAAAAAGGTAGTAGTCGATAAACGTTTCTCCTTTTGTGCGGAGTGTCAGCGAGTAAACGCCTCAAAGGTTTGAGGTTAAGTGTAAAATTCGCTGCAAGTCACTAAGTGCTCGCATTCTCAAACGCAGTATGAATGTAGTCTGCCTCTTTTCGCTTCATGACCTAAGACACTTTTCCGCCCCCACTGCTTCCCCTTTGAGATGGACACGGTTGTTACCCCACAGTGGCTCTATGTGCTACGTAAACAAAGTTCAGTTGAATTTGGTCGAGTGGTTTAGGCGGATATGTGGGTCATACATGCACACATGCAAACGTATATACACTTTCATTAGATGTATGGCTATTTGCGAGTAATGGCATAACGACAACCCAGACTACTGAAAGGTGAGAATTTGCCTCCCTTTATGCCAATCCTTGGTGTCCTACGACGAGTCTAAGAGTGGTCAGTAAACTGGGATGTGACAGGAACGATCGCTTTTAAAAAAAAAAAAAAAAAAAAAAAAAAAAAAAAAAAAAAAAAAAAAAAAAAAAAAACACATTTTTCCTCATTCCGAGTGGTTCCCTACATTGAACACACATAATATACACTGTTATTAGTCTTTTGAATGTCAAGTTTACACATTTACAACAGTTAGTATACGTTTCAATATGCGTTTCACAAAGTATAACTTCACATTACAGCTATTGTACAGTTCACAGTAAATATTGGAATATCCCACCGAGTGAGGCCACGAAGTGGTTAGTACACTGGACTCGCGTTCGGAAGGACGACGGTTTAGACCCACTTCCGGCAGTTCAAATTTAGGTGATAGGTAAATGAAGGGCTGGTTTCTTTGAAAGGGCACAGCCGATGTCGCTCCCCATCCTTCCCTATTCCGAGCTTGCACTCCGTCTCTAATGACCTCGTTATCCACGGGACTTTGAACACATACTCCTCTTTCTCTGGAATATCCCACTGTCAACTTCGGTGCACTTGTGATTACAGGTATTTACCTTTCGTTTTTTACATCTACATCTACATTTATACTCCACAAGCCACCCAACGGTGTGTGGCGGAGGGCACTTTACGTGCCACTGTCATTACCTCCCTTTCCTGTTCCAGTCGCGTATGGTTCGCGGGAAGAACGACTGTCTGAAAGCCTCCGTGCGCGCTCTAATCTCTCTAATTTTACATTCGTGACCTCCTCGGGAGGTATAAGTAGGGGGAAGCAATATATTCGATACCTCATCCAGAAACGCACCCTCTCGAAACCTGGCGAGCAAGCTACACCGCGATGCAGAGCGCCTCTCTTGCAGAGTCTGCCACTTGAGTTTGTTAAACATCTCCGTAACGTTATCACGGTTACCAAATAACCCTGTGACGAAACGCGCCGCTCTTCGTAGGATCTTCTCTATCTCCTCCGTCAACCCGATCTGGTACGGATCCCACACTGATGAGCAATACTCAAGTATAGGTCGAACGAGTGTTTTGTAAGCCACCTCCTCTGTTGATGGACTACATTTTCTAAGGACTCTCCCAATGAATCTCAACCTGGTACCCGCCTTACCAACAATTAATTTTATATGATCATTCCACTTCAAATCGTTCCGCACGCATACTCCCAGATATTTTACAGAAGTAACTGCTACCAGTGTTTGTTCCGCTGTCATATAATCATACAATAAAGGATCCTTCTTTCTATGTATTCGCAATACATTATATTTGTCTATGTTAAGGGTCAGTTGCTACTACCTGCACCAAGTGCCTATCCGCTAGACATCTTCCTGCATTTCGCTGCAATTTTCTAATGCTGTAACTTCTCTGTATACTACAGCATCATCCGCGAAAAGCCGCATGGAACTTCCGACACTATCTACTAGGTCATTTATATATATTGTGAAAAGCAATGGTCTCATAACACTCCCCTGTGGCACGCCAGAGGTTACTTTAACGTCTGTAGACGTCTCTCCATTGAGAACAACATGCTGTGTTCTGTTTGCTAAAAACTCTTCAATCCAGCCACACAGCTGGTCTGATATTCCGTAGGCTCTTACTTTGTTTATCAAGCGACAGTGCGGAACTGTACCGAACGCCTTCAGGAAGTCATGAAAAATAGCATCTACCTGGGAGCCTGTATCTAATATTTTCTGGGTCTCATGAACAAATGAAGCGAGTTGGGTCTCACACGATCGCTGTTTCCGGAATCCATGTTGATTCCTACATAGTAGATTCTGGGTTTCCAAAAACGACATGATACTCGAGCAAAAAACATGTTCTAAAATTCTACAACAGATCGACGTCAGAGATATAGGTCTATAGTTTTGCACAACTGCTCGACGACCCTTCTTGAAGACTGGGACTACCTGTGCTCTTTTTCCAATCATTTGGAACCTTCCGTTCCTCTAGAGTCTTGGGGTACACGGCTGTTAGAAGGGGGGCAAGTTCTTTCACGTACTCTGTGTAGAATCGAATTGGTATCCCGTCAGGTCCAGTCGACTTTCCTCTGTTGAGTGATTCCAGTTGCTTTTCTATTCCTTGGACACTTATCTCGATGTCAGCCATTTTTTTCGTTTGTGCGAGGATTTAGAGAAGGATCGGCAGTGCGGTCTTCCTCTGTGAAACAGCTTTGGAAAAAGGTGTTTAGTATTTCAGCTTTACGCGTGTCATCCTCTGTTTCAATGCCATCATCATCCCGGAGTGTCTGGATATGCTGTTTCGAGCCACTTACTAAATTAACGTAAGACCGGAACTTCCTAGGATTTTCTGTCAAGTCGGTACATAGAATTTTACTTTCGAATTCACTGAACGCTTCACGCATAGCCCTCCTTACGCTAACTTTGACATCGTTTAGCTTCTGTTTGTCTGAGAGGTTTTGGCTTCGTTTAAACTTGGAGTGAAGCTCTCTTTGCTTTCACAGTGGTTTCCTAACTTTGTTGTTGTACCACGGTGGGTTTTTCCCGTCCCTCACAGATTTACTCGGCACGTACCTGTCTAAAACCCATTTCACGATTGCCTTGAACTATTTCCATAAACACTCAACATTGTCAGTGTCGGAACAGAAATTTTCGTTTTGATCTGTTAGGTAGGCTGAAATCTGCCTTCTATTACTCTTGCTAAACAGATAAACCTTCCTCCCTTTTTTTATATTCCTAGTAACTTCCATATTCAGGGATGCTGCAACGGCCTTATGATCACTGATGCCCTGTTCTGCACTTACAGAGTCGAAACGTTCGGGTCTGTTTGTTATCTCCACGAGTCGGTTCTCTGTTTAATTGCTCGAGGTAATTTTCGGATAGTGCACTCAGTATAATGTCACTCGATGCTCTGTCCCTACCACCCGTCCTAAACACCTGAGTGTCCCAGTGTATATCTGGTAAATTGAAATCTCCACCTAAGACTATAACATGCTGAGAAAGTTTATGTGAAATGTATTCCAAATTTTCTCTCAGTTGTTCTGCCACTAATGCTGCTGAGTCGGGAGGTCGGTAAAAGGAGCCAATTATTAACCTAGCTCGGTTGTTGAGTGTAACCTCCACCCATAATAATTCACAGGAACTATCCACTTCTACTTCACTACAGGATAAACTACTTCTAACAGCGACGAACACTCCACCACCGGTAGCATGCAATCTATCCTTTCGAAACACCGTCTGTACCTTTGTAAAAATTTCGGCAGAATTCATCTCTGGCTTCAGCCAGCTTACTGTACCTATAACGATTTCAGCTTCGGTGCTTTCTATCAGCGCTTGAAGTTCCGGTACTTTACCAACGCAGCTTCGACAGTTTACAATTACAATACCGATTGCTCCTTGGTCCCCGCATGTCCTGACTTTGCCCCGCACCCGTTGAGGCTGTTGCCCTTTCTGTACTTGCCCAAGGCCATCTAACCTAAAAAGCTGCCAAGCCCACGCCACACAACCCCTGCTACCCGTGTAGCCGCTTGTTGCGTGTAGTGGACTCCTGACCTATTTAGCGGAACCCGAAACCCCACCACCCTATGGCGCAAGTCGAGGAATCTGCAGCCCACACGGTCGCAGAACCGTCTCAGCCTCTGATTCAGACCCTCCACTCGGCTCTGTACCAAAGGTCCGCAGTCAGTCCTGTCGACGATGCTGCAGGTGGTGAGATCTGCTTTCATCCCGCTAGCGAGACTGGCAGTCTTCACCAAATCAGATAGCCGCCGGAAGCCAGAGAGGGTTTCCTCCGATCCATAGCGACACACATCATAGGTGCCGACATGAGCGACCACCTGCAGATGGGTGCACCCTGTACCCTTCATGGCATCCAGAAGGACCTTCTCCACATCTGAAATGACTCCCCCCGGTATGCACACGGAGTGCACATTGGTTTTCTTCCCCTCTCTTGCTGCCATATCCCTAAGGGACCCCATTACGCGCCTGACATTGGAGCTCCCAACTACCAGTAAGCCCACCCTCTGCGGCCGCCCAGATCTTGCAGACTGAGGGGCAACCTCTGGAACAGGACAAGCAGCCATGTCAGGCCGAAGATCAGTATCAGCCTGAGACAGAGCCTGAAACCGGTTCGTCAGACAAACTGGAGAGGCCTTCCGTTGAGCCCTCCGGAATGTCTTTCGCCCCCTGGCACACCTCGAGACGACCTCCCACTCCACCACAGGTGAGGGATCAGCCTCAATGCGGGCAGTATCCCGGGCAACCACAGTCGTAGTCCGATCGGGGGATGCGTGGGACGAGCTGGCCGTCCCCGACAAACTCCCATCCGGACCCCCACAGCGATGCCCATTGGCAACAGCCTCAAGCTGTGTGACCAAAGCCAACACTGCCTGAAGCTGGGAGCGAATGGATGCCAACTCAGCCTGCATCCGAACACAGCAGTTTCAGTCCGTATCCATGCTAAAAACTGTTGTGCAAAGAACGTCTGAACTAATCTACAGAGAGCGCAAAAATCGACACAAAATTTAAACGGTTATTAAAATACAAGATTGCCTAGTAAATGCAGTAATGCTGCTACTTGCGCACTGCTGACACACTGCTTGGCGGCGGAAGGAGACTACGCGATTTTACACTATTCAGGTACTAAAACGCGATGCTACAACACTCAAATACTATAATACGCCCGAAATTTATGAATTAAACAATGTAAGTACCAAAAACACGCAGAGAAATTCAGAATTAAACTATGTACCAAATAAGTGAGCTAGGAGTATACGACTTGCTGCTGCAGCTGCTTATCCAACGGCGGCAGGGAGCACACTGACTGTGACCAACCGACACTGGCCGTTCAAAACAAAAACAGAAGGCAAACGAGTACGCGAATTAACACTATTCAGGCACTAAAACGCGATGCTACAACTCTCAAATACTATAATACGCCAGAAAACGTGGTCCAGCACACAGACAAAAGTTTGATGTTATTAGGTCTGGAGATCTTGGCGGCCAGTTGATTGTACCGCAACGCGAAAACCAGCAATTAGGTTAAATGCTGTTGAGTTGCGTCACCTGCCGGCCGCTGTGGCCGAGCGGTTCTAGGCCCTTCAGTCCGGAACCACGCTGCTGCTACGGTCGCAGGTTCGAATCCTGCGTCGGGCATGGATGTGTAAGATATCCTTAGTTAGGTTTAAGTAGTTCTAAGTCGAGGGGACTGATGACCTCAGATATTAAGTCCCATAGTGCTTAGAGCCACTTGAACCATTTAGATGTTCCACCACATGTCTGGGAAAATGTAGAAGGGCACCGTCATGTTGAAAGTACACTGCGGTTCGCGTGGCCACAAGAAAGTCCTCAGTGTATTTAACAAACGAATCTTCAAAAATTCAAGTAAATTAGTCGCACCATTCGTTCTTCTGAAATGACAGGATCAACCAATATGTTACCGATCATGCTACACCACACAGTGATCGGAAAAGAAACGTGGAAATTAGATTCTGCTGTATCGTGTGGATTTTCCTGTGTCCATCGATGATTATTACGTGTATTGTTGATTCGATGCCGTCTAAACGTGGCTTCATCAGTGAACAGTATTAATGGAAGAAACAGGACAATTGTCATTTAACCAGTGACGACATTCAAGCCGTGTGGCACTGTCACCAGTGCGAAGGTTGTGGACTCGATGTAAGTGGAACGGGTATGAGTTTTCCGCATGTAACGTTCGCCATAGAACGTATTGAAGATATGTGAACTGGTGTCGTTCTTGGACAACAATAACAAATACAGGTATGCCTAGAATCTCTATTTATGTTTAAGGATGCACTTCTCGCTGTATTTCCATGTTTTTGTCGAACCGCTGTACATAAACTTAATGAGACAGAACAGACGCCAGCTATACCAACGTTTCTATGGGAGCGGAGGCTGTTTTATGAAAAAGTTTCAGTACAGATACACAACCAACGTCATAACTTCTACGGGAATCGGTCGAAGATCGTTATGGTGTAGCGAGCGAGAGGTTGGTAATTGGGGTCTGACGGAAAGTATTTTGGGATGGCCAAGGTTGTTAGAGCAACCGTTCTATAGAAGCGGAGCATCCGAATTTGAGTCCCGGTGCGTCACCGATTTTCATCTCTCGACTCTGCATTGCGGCAGTGCCTGTGAGGCTGGAAGTCATTATTTCCTTCCCATCTCTTTGCTATGCCGTTGCCTTTCCAATCCTTTTACCTCAAATGTTCACGTGTGTGTCACAGCTGCTTCATCACGAGTAGTGTCTGTCACGTCGCCTTAAGAAGATTAGACAGCACAAAAACGGCAAATGGCTGTCGGTTACACTGTTCGTGCTCGATTCACAGGTCAACGGATCCTTCACGCTGGGCCCCAACGTACAGAAAGTGGGACTTCCAGCTGAGGGCTACGATCCTCCGAGTGGGCTGCCTGTGACGGTCAGTGGCTGGGGTTACCAGCACAGCGGCAGCGGCCCGTCCAGGCGGTAGACATCAACGTGGTGGACCACGAGACATGCCGCCAGGTGTTCGTCGCTGTGAATGCCGTGACGGAGCGCATGATCTGCTCTGGAGAGTTCTCGCGTGGCGTGTGCATCGGCGACTCGGGTGGCCCGCTGGTCAACAATGGCACGCAGGTGGGCATCGTCTCGTGGGGGCTCGGCTCCTGCGAAGTCGGCCTCTCCGTCCAGACCAATGTCGGCTATCTGAGGGCCTGGATCCGAGACACCGCCGGCATCTAGACTTCACCAGCTCTCCTCAGCAGATACAACCACGTCAGGTATTATCATCTGTATCTTCTTGTTAAATAAATACACACGTTTTACCGAATGCTTGTATGGTGTCCTCTAAATACACTTTGGCTTATTAAAACTGCAAGATCAGGAAGGACAGCAAATGACGGAATTTTGGAGATGTCCTGCAAGGGGAATTTAGTCCACAGAGTTGCAATCTCTGGCAGCAATAATGACCCCAACCTACGGTGGCGCTTGCTACTTTTCCTTGGTTTTGCAGGATGACTAGTGCAAAATACCTATAGCTTAAGTTTGACCAATTTATTTTGACAACTACGTTTAGTACGAGGAAATACGACAAGGGTTAAAACCTTTTAAAACGGAATACCAAAAGCATAATATTATTTTAGTTTTAAGAAACAGGGACAATAGATTGGAAACTGGTTTGCTAACTAACATCTTCTTTTCCCTCACTCCGCTAAACAGCCAGCCTTAAAACTTTATAAAACAACGCTGGAGAGCCAAATAAACTGGTAAACCTGCCTAATATCGTGTAGAGCACACGCGAGCACGCAGAAGTGCCGCAACGCAACGCGGCATATACTCGAATAATGTCTGAAATGGTGCTGGAGGGAACTGACACCATGAATCCTGCAGGGCTGTCCATAAATCCGTGAGAGTACGAGGGGGTGGAGGTCTGATCTGAACAAGCACGTTGCAAGGCAACCCAGACATGCTCAATAATGTTCAGGTCTGGAGAGTCTGGTGGCCACTGGAAGTGTTTAAACTCAGAAGTGTGTTCCCAGAGCCACTCTTTAATCATTCTGGACGTGTGGGCATCGTATTATCCTGCCGAAATTGAGGAAGTCGATCGGACAGCAGAATCGATATGATTGGATGCAGGTGATCAGACAAGATGCTTACGTACGTGTCACCTGTCAGAGTCGTATCTAGACATATCAGGTATCCCATATCACTCCGACTGCACATGCAATACACAGTTACAGAGCCTACGCCTGCTTGATCGGTCCCCTGCTGACATGCAGGGTCCATGGATTCATGAGGTTGTCTTCACACCCGTACTCGCTCATCCGGTCGATACAATCTGAAACCAGACACGTCCGACCAGGCAACATCTTTCAAGTTATCAACAGTCCAATGTCGATGTTGACAGGCCCAGGCGAGGTGTAAAGCTTTGTGTCGTGCGGTCATCAAGGGTACGGCGATGATGTTTCGTTGAATGGTTCGCATGTTGACACTTGTTGATGGCCCAGCATTGAAATCTGCAGCAATATGCGGAAGGGTTGCACTTCCGTCACATTGAACGATTCTGTTCAGTTGTCGTTGGTCCCGTTCTTGCAGGATCTTTTTCCGGCCGCAGCGATGTCGGAGATTTGACGTTACCGGATTCCTCATATTCACGGTACACTCGTGAAATAGTCGTACGGGAAAATTCCCACTTCATCGCTTCCTCGGAGATGTTGCGCCCTATCACTCGAGCGCCGACTGTAACACCACGTTCAAATTCATTTACATCTTGATAGCCTGCCATTGTAGCAGTAGTAACCGATGTAACAACTGCGCCAGAGCGTTGCCGACCGCAGCGCCGTGTTATGCCTGTTTACATATCGCTGTACTTGAATACGCATACCTATACCAGTTTCTTTGGCACCTCAGTTCGTAAGAATCCTTACCAATAGAAAAAGCTATTAAATAACTTCATTTAAAACTGTACGCTGAAATCAAATTATGCTTCTAGTTTTAAGAAAAGGTAATAATAAAATTGACAATTAGCTGTTTCCCAACATGTGCCCTTCCTGTTTCAGCGATATCGACAACCTTAAAATCAGTTTTTTCATTTACATTGAACATCTTAGCCGTCCATGCACAAATAATTCAACCAATTAGTCTTTCATCAGCTAACAGGTAACACTTCCTGTCTCAGCTAAGATAGTGTGCAATACGACCCTCTTTTCAAAACTGAACAGTTCATTAACATATCACAGAAGACATTAATCGATAATAATTACTAAGCAAATTAAGCAATTTAATCTGCCCGACACAACTTCCCTCGTATGTTAAATGTGTGGTTGCTGGCCAGCGGTCACACAGCTGATTCTTATACGTCATTTCGGCAACAAACTTCCTTGCACCCACTACTCCGGGAATTCCTGGAAGGTACCATCATACGGGGCATCGAGGACGTTGTTGCGGCTTGCAGTAACTATTACAGTCCTTAAGAGACTCTGCATGGGACCGATGTATACATCATTCACTAATCTATCATCATTCACGAATCTAACAGTAGCATGAGTCCCAGCAGATGAAGCCTGAGGAGATGATACTTCTTCCGAGAGACACTTTACTGACAAATATTAGCTTTGCGCAATACGTGAGGTGTCAACACATTTCGTTTCTTTCACCGATAAGTACGCAATTTATACGTTTGGATATGTGATCAAGTAATTATAATTAATGACAAACTGTGAAAAAATGACTGTGAGTGTAATATGGGGTGATGGTGGCGAAATATGGTAGCTGAAAATGCATAACAGAGGGAAGGGTGGATCTAACGGAGAGGAGAGATCGAAATTACGTTCTCTCACTCTTGTGAGTATGTTGGATTCAGAGATTGTCATTGCTGAACATAAAAAGTAATAGGTTATACTCAGTCTCTGTTTGTTTATTCAGCATGTCTGTGGATTGGAAAATCTGTTGCCTTTGTGTTATTAGTGGATCTAGTGCTTTCAATTTTATGAGTTGGTTTTTCACTGGCGAATTGTGAGATATTTATAGATGCTTTCTGCCGGCCGCGGTGGTCTAGCGGTTCTAGGCGCTCAGCCCGGAACCGCGTGACTGCTACGGTCGCAGGTTCGAATCCTACCTCGGGCATGGATGTGTATGATGTCCTTAGGTTAGTTAGGTTTAAGTAGTTCTAAGTTCTAGGGGACTGAGGACCACAGATGTTAAGTCCCATAGTGCTCAGAGCCATAGATGCTTTCTAGTTTGTGTCTGCTATTATTTCTCGTTCTCTCGCATGGTGTTCACTATTATATTTACTATTAAGGCGCTACCACTAATAATTTTTCCACAACTAGATAATGTTTTTAGGATGTGAATAATTGTGTAAAAATTTGAAAGCAACAACAGCCGTAGGCGAAAAATTGCATACACAACAAGGCATTAATCGCATTTTCTCCATATGGATGGCTATGGAGAGGCCCAATCTTTAGACACGTACTAAGGTACTTTCTGTTCCTGTCGTCTTTGACCATGAAGACTGCATGGTTTTGTTAAAATAAAGATGGTGCTTCCCTCAGGCCAACGTCAATGTCATTGTTTATACAACACCAGTAACGGTTGGACTAAGTCAGTTGTTTGATTATGCATCAAGACAATGAATGGTAATCTTAAATAGCAAATTGCCAAAATTAAACAGCAATCTAACGACCTTAAACTGGAAAGGAGAAAATATGAAACTGTAACTGAAACGCGAATTAAATTTGATGGCGCATCAAATAAAAAAGAAGGTACAAGAATTTAGAGAAACATTAGAGAAGTCACTGATTCGATCATAAGAAAACCAACTGAATTACGTAACGAAGTTGTGAAAGAACAATCCACGCGTAAGTCAGATGTGAATGCATTAAACTCCAAACAACACAAACATCACTGTGGAGTAAAAATCGCATTGATCAGTTGGCAGGAAGAACCAACGAGCGCAGTGCAGAGATCCCGACAGCCAAAAGCGATTTTTCACTAATAAACAGGCACTTATTAAAATGGTAGCTGTCTAAATTTTTACATATCTAACAACGTGGACCGATGACCTCGTTATTTGGTCCCCTCCCCTAAATCAACCAACCAGCATAATAACCCACATTACACGAACAGATGTTAGAAGAAAAAATAATTAATATAGTACAAAAAATGTTCAAATGTGTGTGAAATCTTATGGGACTTAACTGCTAAGGTCGTCAGTCCCTAAGCTTACACACTATTTAACCTAAATTATCCTAAGGACAAACACACACAGCCATGCCCGAGGGAGGACTCGAACCTCCGCCGGGACCAGTCGCACAATCCATTACTGTAGCGCCCTAGAACGCTCGGATAATCCCGCACGGCTACTATAGTTCAAAAATATGTCGTGGTATGCAGGCCTCGATGTCGAATCTGATTGCTGATGACAGTATTGGTACACGCTAGTGTCTTGATTTTAAACCGACGCAGGGGTTGCAACCTGTCACTTTCATGTGTAAGTCCATGCATTCTTTCTCACTACTGCGTTCCGAGATGTAAAAGATGGGCATCTACGTGAGCGATACAGTGCATACACAAGTGACAAATGAGTAGCTGACAGTTACCAGAGTTTCAATGAAATTCAAATCACCTTCATTCACAAATTTTGGTCACCCGAGCAATAATGGACTGTCAAGTCATAATTTTAACGCTGTCGTAGTACGATCGTAGTGACAGTATTATTCGTGAATTTTTGAAGAGGTATTTGAACGGCCACGCATTATCGTATGTGCCTGTCGAAGACACGGAGATAAGAGATTCTTATACAGCGACTGCCGTAAACTGTTCGTGAAAGATTAGCTATCACAAGATAGAAAGGCATTGAAATGTATATTTGATAGTCAACAGAACAGATTCTCTCGTCACCAGAAGAAGATGGCGGGAAAACAATAATTGGGACATTAGGAACAGATCCATCGAAGAACTACGAAATGCAAATCGTAGGCAAAGTGATGGCTTAGTATGGGATTTGGGACACAAGAATCTCGCTCCGGTGTTTATTAATGGAACCTTCAATGGGAAGAGGTATCTTAACACGCTCCGTGATTATGTGGTTCCAACACTACTGAATCTGCAGGATGATTTCCAAACCGTCTTCCGACAAGCCGCCCAAAATGCTACTGAAGTCAGACACTTTATGGATCAACAGTTTGGAAGCCACCGGACAGGTAGGAGTGGTCCTATCCCACGGCCAACATACGTCTCGAGTTTTAACCGTGGCGAAATTTGAAATTAGTTGTGTATGAGGTAAAAATTAACAGTGTAGACCATCTTTGCCGGCCTATTGAGGAAGTGTGTGTCTCTGTTGACCCACAGGTCCTGCGACAGTTGTAGCAGGACTGCCAAAAAAGACTTCGACTGTGTGTCTGGCGCAATGTCGACTCTGACAAGTGTCTAAAATTTAACAGATCATAACTCTTACTTAAATAAATATACCTTAAAACAGATTTCACATGTGTATTCCTGAGAAAGAGGCAGTTCAAAATGATGTGCCACATGAACCCCTTCCCATTTGAAACACAACCCAAATCGAAGACGTCGGATTTTAAGATGGTCGCAGCTGTCGCCTACAGTTAGATACACCCCATACCAGACGCCATTACGATTCCTCTCAGTGTTCGACTTTTATAGGGGCGTATCCAGACTTTTGCCACACAATGTAGTTTTCCTTCCACAGTAGAAGTCAATAATTGCCAAACACTTTTTTTTCTCTGTGAGACATTATGTCTATAAGCGTGTAAAAGGTGTCGCTGCTGGAACTGTCCGTATTGAGGGATATGACGGAGACGGTCATTCGAGCAAAACAATTCTAGTGAAGAAGGGCTCTAAAATACGTATCTTTAGAACTCTGAACATCTGTTCAGTAGAAGAGACCTGTTTCACAGTACCGCATTTGAATAAGTGCTCATAGTTACGAAGGTATACACCTTAGTGCCCGCGTTCAACGGACATTTTTATCTTGTTTTCGTCCATAATACCAGCTCTCAAAATATGTAAAGCAAAGTGCGTGCAGTTGGAGAGATTTGTTTCACATTATCGAAGATGAATTAGTGCTCATAGGTATGCATTTTAGAGCTAATGTTTACTGGACTCTTTTGTTCCGAAAGATCGTTCCTCTCATATTCCTGAGTATTCACCATGTCTCCTTGGGCGTCCTCGAAGCAATCGAAATTGCAGATCTGTGAGACAAATGATGTCCCTCCCTCTGATACGTCTAACACAAACATCGAGTTATTTGAATATCTGTGACCACCTGGCTCTGAAATGCGGCCTGTACGACACAAACCCGCTGTCACTAGTGCGTGTCTGAAGCACCATGAAGCTGCTGTGATGTAACTCGAGTGGTCACCTCAGATAGAAATAACTAAGTAATTATTTGTGACGGATCAGATAACGTAATTTTCATGCTTCCGAAGAGGAATTAGTTTTTCACAGGGCAGCTGTCAAATTCGAGATTATAGTACTGAAGCGGTTACCGTTACGCAAAGAGCTATGTCCCCATCTCTTTGGAGAGAGCAGCACCGCGCAGAGCTACGCAAATTCGAAAATGTCACTTCCAACTGGGAAGGAGACTCGTATGAGAGTGGTGTCTGATTTTATCGGGCGATGCCGGGACAGGGAAATATCAATGTAGATTCTGACGAGACCGCTTCATGCAAATGACTTTCTGTCATGATGAGATACGCATCCTACACGTTTCCATTAGCATATAAGCTCACGAAGACACGTTGTGATGTATTAGATAACTATCTTTGGCCTAGAACCGGTATTTGCCTAGAGTTGATGAGACTCCGTCGTTCTGTCCTAATGCTTTCTTGTTTATTCAGAAATATGTACATACCATAACTTTTACTTCACTGCTACTTTCAGCTGACTAGCAAACAGAAATAACTCTGCGTACTTGACACCATGTTTCACAGTGGGTAACGCATCTACTACATCTTCATTTATTTCTTGGCACTTAAGAGAAATTCGGCAAGAACTTGAACCCTGAACAACCGTGGGTTTGAAATAATAACAGTTCCTCTGTCATAAAGAAACGCAGTGAACTTATTTATTGTTTCACTATTATGGCCTAAAAATTTATATTACTGATCAAACGAGAATTATTTTGATAGGCCAAACAATATTTTGTGAATGACATACTATGCTTCAGAGTGACACAGACATATGACACTGTTTCTCAACATAGAAAGCAGTCTTTATTGTCGAAATGTTCAACCAGTCGTTAAATTCCTCGATTATAGAAATACGTCATATATTTCGAACATTTGACCAATATTTTGTAAGAATAAATATTCGTGCTTGATCGTACACTCATGTGAACAATTTTGTAACTTCGAACATTTTCTGGTAATATTTTTGGCTATGTTTGCCGTCAGTTTGATTCTGACTTGTATAATGAGCATAAGTATATTCTGACATTTATTTATCGTAACTGTGTGATGCATATATTGCCAATTATAGATGACTCTCATTAAGGTCAGGCACTTTCAGTGCAGCCTCAGTAGGTCAGGCTACAGGATGAACCAGTCGGTTCTAAATTAGTCGCCAAAATGTGTGTACTGCGACTGTGGAAGATTTGTCATAAACGCTTCATAAGTTTTAAAACTCACAGCATTAACACCCTACTTTCTTGTAGGCTAATTGGTCACAGATGTGCACAAAAGCGGAGTGTTTTATTGTGATACGTATTGTGACGAAGTACACCATCATCGAAAGACGTTTCTGAATATTGTTGCCTTAAATTGGTCTTTTCCATATTTTTTGTACAGGTATCATTTGCCTTCAATCCATTTATACAGAAAGCTTACGTTTCAATTATTCGACTGGTCTGATGGCAGTCTTCAACATTTACTGTCTTATGAAAATATTTTTGTCCCTACATAACTTTTTCACCCAGCAACAAGCTTTGTTTCACATGTTAGTCATTACATGCCTCTACTATTTTACACCTTTACTGCTATTTGCAGCCCGAGGTTATCTGTTCATCTGTTCTTGGATGCTGCAGAAGATGTGGCACCAACTTGCCCTTTCTCCAGAGCCTTCTTTTCTCATATAAACTCTTCAGTATTTCTTCATTCAGTATTTTATTTATCCAATTCATTCTTAACCTTCTTGGATGGAACCGCCCTTCAAGTGCGTTCAGTTTCTTGTTCTCGGGAATTTCAGCAGTCCTCTAGAAGGACTCATCTTTGCTTCATTCATCCTGAAGCTATATTCTGTTCTAAGCAAGATGTTTATGCTTTTCAACAAATCTTTGAAGTCGTTCTTACAGATTGTAAATGAGAGTCATCTATAATTGGAAATATATGCATCACACAGTCACGATAAATAAATGTCAGAATATACTTATGCTCATTATACAAGTCAGAATCAAACTGAAGGCAATCATAGCCAAAAATATTACCAGCAAAAGTTCAAAGTTACAAAATTGTTCACATGAGTGTACGATCAAGCACGTTTCTTTGTTTTTACAAAATATTCTTCAAATGTTCGAAATATATGATGTACTTCAACCATATCATAGTTCCATAAGCTCACCAAAAATATAGTTACAACATAATAACGACAAACGGAACACACGTTCTAATAAAGTCATCAAGGCTGTGAACCATGTCTAAAGGAAAAGTTTAAAACGTTAATTCTAGACAAAGTGATGTTCATTAAGGTGTGAGCTAACGTAAAAAGAAAGTTAAATAAAGTTAACGTGATTTCCTGTTGTAGTTTATGTGCTGATAATACGAGTGTTAGCAGATCATAGTCCTAGTAACTGAGCAATTCGGAGAGGGGGTAATAGTTGTGATACTATAAATGGTATCTGCAGAAGGAATGAAGTATTTTGCAGCAGTACTTTTACTTGTCATCATGCAAAAATCCGTTAACATAACTACATATAGGGACTTTACTAAGAAGTTACACATATTGTCCCATGCTAAGAACATTGCACAACAAGAGTTTCAAAATGTCAGAAGAGAATAACTGTTCCGGATTTCCCACAGACAGAGTTCTACTGTGGTACGGATAGTAAGTGCATCACAGTGTGCGGCTAAAATGGGGCTACAGTTGGAAACGTACTACGAAGTTGAAGTACTCGGATCAGTACGATTCTTGTAGACAAACCGACTAAATTAAACACATAATCGTTGCGACATTCCGGCCGTATATGGACCGAACGCGACATCACGTCCAGCCGTAGTGAAATAGTGCCAAAAATTAGACCAAGGCCGCACATACGTGAATGTTGCTGATGAGGAAGGGCGTGCGATTTCATCTTTTGAGCAAGGCGAAACAACTTTTGGACGGAAATATATCTACCAGCAATGAGGATGCGCACACTGCAGCTCTCGAATGGCTCCGCGAGCAAGGAACGTATTTCTATAGTCGAGGAATTTAACGACTGGTAGAACACTTCGACAGTAAAGACTGCTTTCTAAGTTGAGAATTAGTCCCATGTATCTGTGTCACTCTGAAGCGTAGTGCATCATTCACTAAAAATTGCTTGGCCTATCACAATAATAGTCTTCTCGTTCTATCAGTAATGTAGATTTTTAGGCCATAATTGTGAAACAATAAATAAGTCGACCGCGTTTCATTAAGAGAGAGGAACAGTTATTGTTCCAGCCTACGGTTCTTCACAGTTTTAAGTTCTTGCCGAATTTCTCTTAAGAGCCAAGAAATAAATGAAAATGCTTTACCCACTGTGAAACGTGGCGTCAAGTACTCAGAATTATTTCTGTTTGCTAGTCAGCTGATATTAACAGTGAAATAAAGGTTATGATATTTACATATTTCTGAATAAACAAGAAAGCGTTAGCACAGAATTACGGAGTCTCATCAACTCTTGGCAAATTACGGTCCAAGGCCAAATATAGTTATCTGGTACATCAGAACGCGTCTTCGTGAGCTTATATGCTAATGGACACGTGTAGGATGCGTAGCTTATCATGACAAAAAGTCATTTGCATGAAGCGGTCTCATCGGAATCTACATTAATATTTCGCTGTCTTTGCATCGCCCGATAAAATCAGACACCACTCTCATACGAGTCTCCTTCCCAGTTGGAAGTGACATTTTCGAATTTGCGTAGCTCTGCACGGTGCTGCTCTCTCCAAAGAGATGGGGACATAGCATAGTAACGGTAACAGCTTCAGTACTACAATCTCGAATTTGACAGCTGCCCCGTGAAAAACTGTAATTCCTCTTCGGAAGCATGAAAATTTCGTTATCTGATCCGTCACAAATAATTACTTAGTTATTTCTTTCTGAGGTGACCACTCGAGTTACATCATAGCAGCTTCATGGTAATTCAGACACGCAATGGTGGCAGCGGGTTTGTGTCGTACAGGCCGAATTTCAGAGCCAGGTGGTCACAGATATTCATATAACTCGATGTTTGTGTTAGACGTATCAGAGGGAGGGACTTCATTTGTTTCACAGATCTGCAATTTCGATTGCTTCGAGGGCGTCCAAGGAGAAATGGTGAATACTCAGGAATATGACAGGAAGGATCTTTCGGAACAAAAGAATCCAGTAAACATTAGCTTTAAAATGCGTATCTATGAGCACTAATTCATCTTCGATAATGTGAAACAAATCTCTCCAACTGCACGCACTTTGCTTTCCATATTTTCAGAGCTGGTGTGATGGACGAAAACAAGATAAAAATATCCATTGAACACGGGCACTAAAGTGTATACCTTCGCAACTATGAGCACTTATTCACCTGCTGTACTGTGAAATAGTTATCTTCTACTGAACAAATGCTCAGAGACCTAAAGATACACATTTTAGAGCTCTTCTTCACTAGAATTTTTCTTCGAATTATCGTTTCCGTCATATCCCTGAATACTGACAGTCCCTCCAGCGATACATTTTACACGCTTATAGACATAATGTTTCACAGAGAAAAAAAAGTGTTTCGAAATTGTTGACTTTTGCTGTGGAAGGAAAACTATATTGTGTGGCAAAAGTCTGGATACGCCCCTACAAAAATCGAACACTGGGAGGAATCGTAATGGTGTCTGGTATGGGGTGTCTGTAACTGGGGGTCAACGTATAGGAATTATGGCGACAGCGGCGACCGTCTTCAAATTCGACATCTCCGATCTGGGTCACGTGTTTAAGTGGGAAGGGGGTGGCTCAAATGGTTCAAATGGCTCTGAGCACTATGGGACTTAACATCTATGGTCATCAGTCCCCTAGAACTTAGAACTACTTAAACCTAACTAACCTAAGGACATCACACGACACCCAGCCATCACGAGGCAGAGAAAATCCCTGACCCCGCCGGGAATCGAACCCGGGAACTCGGGCGTGGGAAGCGAGAACGCTACCGCACGACCACGAGATGCGGGGAAGGGGGTCATGTGGCACATCATACACATGTGAAATTTGTTTTAAGCTATATTTATTTGTGTTGGAGTTATGACCTATTAAAGTTTAGGACACTTGTCAGAGTCGACATTGCGCTAGACACACGGTCGAAGTCTTTTTTGCCAGTCCTGCTGCACCTGTCGCAGGACGTGTGGGTCAACAGACGCACACACTTCCTCAATAGGCCGGCAAAGATGGTCTACACTGTTAATTTTTACCTCATACACAACTAATTTCAAATTTCGCCACGGATAAAACTCGAGACGTATGTTGGCCGTGGGATAGGACCTCTCCTACCTGTCCGGTGGCTTCCAAACTGTTGATCCATAAACTGTCTGACTTCAGTAGCATTATGGTCGTCTTGTTGGAAGACGGTTTGGAAATAATCCTATGGATTCAATAGTGTTGGAACCACATAATCACTGAGCGTGTTAAGATACCTCTCCCCATTCAAGGTTCCATTAATAAACACCGGACCGAGAGGTTTGTGTCCCAAATCACAGACTACACCATCACTTTTTCACAACCAGCACCTTTACTGAGGGATTTACATGTGACCAATAACGATGATTTAGTTTGTTTTCTTCTCCTTGGATATAAAAATTAGCTTCGACAGTGATAAACGCCTTTCGTATGGAGTCTGGATTCCTCTTACACTGATTTAGAGCCCGTTCTACTAACTGCACCCGCCGATCAGGTTCATCCTTCGAAATATGGCGTTGCAACTATAAACTGTACGGGTGACTTTGGTGTGTGTGTAACACACGTAGGACCGAACGCTGACTGGCATCGGATGTTGCCGATAACCGGTGCGTACTGCGATGTGGACTTTTCACAAACGATGCCACAATTGCTGTTGCTCTCTACTCGTCGGTAGCTATACTTGGACGTCCACTGCATGGCTTGTTCACCACGGAACTTGTTGCACGAAATTTGTCAAATAACTTTGATACTGTCATATGTGAAGTAATTTCTCTCAGGATTTCGGGCATTGAAGTCAGCAGCTATCACTCTGCTACTTCGTCCACTACTCATTAACACCATTTCGATGCGTTCCTGCTATCTAAGTGTCACTGTGGATCACCTGCAACAATAAACAGAATTGATCACCTCCTTGCAATTCCAGATTTGAACGGGTCATAAGTCCTACACAAATAAAGATACCTTAAAGCAGATTTCAAGCACGTATTCTCGAAAACGAAGCAGTTCAAAATTGTGTACCTCACAACGCCCTTTCCTTTTGGAATTCGTGATCAAAATCCAGATAACGTATTTCAAGATGGCCGCCGCTGTCGCCGTAGTTCCCGACAGTTGCGCCCCTACCAACAGACACCCCACACCAGACGCCATGATGATTCCTCACACCGTTCGACTCTTATAGGAATGTATCCAGACTTTTGCCTCAACCTGTAAAACGAAAGAAAGAGAGCATGTAGAGTTTACTTTTAAATACGCTTTATGGAAAATTAATATTATTTCTACTTGTGTGCAATTGCCGTGTTTCCATCAACAACCATTGTCTTACAGAGTGTTGCAGTCTAATGATACCAATACTGACTATTATACAAAAATGCTAGTCGCTGATGAGTTTGGGTTGCATGAAAATTTTATGACTCATGTTAATCTTATAACTAATTTATTCCTCTTTTGTTCTCAACATTTCAACGTCGTTAACGTAACACACGCGAAGAAAACGGTCATACTACATGGAGTCCGGCCTGGAACAGTCGCCAAGTGGAATTACATATAGCCAGTTCACCGCTATGTCATTCAAGTCATGGTATTCATTAATGAAATAATAACTTTTCTTTTTATACTTCCCTTTGAGTGTCAGCCATCACATTATTATTATTATTCTGCTGATAATTTAAACTTTTACATAGAGATAATCTTATTATACATTTCGTTTATTGTAGAAGTCTTTGATTTGATTTTAGTGAGGCTAATAATATCATTTCCACGAATAAGTTTTGAAAATAACAGAATTTTAATCAAATCCAAATATTAACACTAAATAAGAGAAATTTTTAATAATTAACAATAATAGCTGTTTGTACGGTTTGCTGTGGAGAATCTGAAATTTCACTGACTGTACACAATGACGGCCTCAACTCAAGTGAAAACACACAAAATAATGGTTGAATTTGTTTACTACTAAGAACGAGATAATGATACCAATACTGAGTGGTATACAGAAAATGCTGGTCTTTGTATTCAATATGTAAGAAGAAAATCACCAAAAAATTTAAAATATGTACTTATATAGAAACAAAATTATCAATATTTTGCCGGGCGGGGTGGCAGAGCGGTTCTAGGCGCTACAGTCTGGAATCGCGCGACCACTTCGGTCGCAGGTTCGAATCCTGCCTCGGGCATGGATGTGTGTGATGTCCTTAGGTTAGTTAGGTTTAAGTAGTTCTAAGTTCTAGGGGACTAATGACCTCAGAAGTTGAGTCCCTTAGTGCTCAGAGCCATTTGAACCATTTTTTATAAATATTTTTAACTGCATCGTTATATAAATGCAAAAAAGTACTTAGCAGCTACAAATGTGTGGTTTTAGTGCAAATGACGAGCTAGTAATAAGTAAGAGACATCTTACTAGAGGCTCGTGTTCTACTGCAAAGGAAATGTGACTCGATGTCGTATTTAATTAGAGCCTGTATCGATTTGTTCACTTAATAGCAGCTACAGTTGCAAACATCATCTTTGTTTTGCGACCGATTCCTTCCTTTATATCATTTTCAAGTGACAAACTGACCACAAAGGCTGATATCGTCTTAATAGGTAGGTTGCAACAAAAATACACTGTATAAATTTCTGGAAATTTTCTCCACGCGCACACGAAGAAATTATGCTATTTGAACATGGATCTGGAAATGGTCTTTTCTCCATGTTACAACTCATTTTCTCCAACGTATTAGTCATGGGAGACACACACGAAAAGAAGACACTAGTATGCCACATGCAACTCTTTCTCACAGTAGATGTTCCATATGCCCTCCGTGGGCATTGATAAATGCATCAACTCGTCGACGTAGTGAATCTCTGATGCCTCGATGCATTTCTGGAGATTTGTGTATGGTTTCGCAGCCTTCCATAATATGGGCGTGGAGACTCAGAACATCTTGTATTGCGGTTCCATACACAAGAGCTTCCAAATACCCCCCCCCCCCCCTCCCCAGAAATAAAAGTTCAGTGAGCCATGCAGTTGGTCCATCTCTGCCTACCCATCTGTCACCGAATCTGTTACTCGGAAGCCAACGGATCAAATTATAACAACTTAGTACGTTGAGCCTGGGAGAAAGAGAGGCCCTACAAAACAGCCACAAACTGTACCGGCCCGAACACTGACAGAAAATCTTTGTTGATGACTTGCTTCAACAGTGAGGATTGTCGTCTGCCCATATATGACTATTGCAAACATTTAAAATCTTATCTCTTTGAAAGGACGGCTCATGTGTCAACAGCACTAATGCACTAAAATCGGGGTTGACACTTTGTTGAAAAAAACATTCGCAGAACAGTACCCATGCAGGAAAATCAGCTGCCTGCATAAATTGTAAATGGTTTGGGTACGATTCTCCTCATGTAATACTCTCCAGCCATGTGGTCAACACTTACTGTGGCCGCTATACTTCTTCTGCTGACACTATGTTCGTCGTGAACTGCATGAAGAATTGCGGTGTCGTCGTCCTTGTAGACCTCACCTCGTCGCGAAATGTCCCAAGTTTCCTAAGACGACATTCAATATCTTCAAATGTTTTCCTGTCTGGGCACCTTTGTCCTGGAAATATCTCCCGATACAAATGCTGATTGTGTGCGCTATTGCTGTCAGCTAATCCAGTGCATCAAATGGGCATCTACCATCTCCCCAAGTTTCCTAAGACGACATTCAATATCTTCAAACGTTTTCCTGTCTGGGCACCTTTGTCCTGGAAATATCTCCCGATACAAATGCTGATTGTGTGCGCTATTGCTGTCAGCTAATCCAGTGCATCAAATGGGCATCTACCATCTCAGCATTTGTGTATGGCGCCATTGCACGAGTCAAGTGTGTGACTGACTGTGCGTAGTAACCCGTGTGCTTGCAACGGTCGTACTGATCACTGGAACAGTGGATATTACCTGTAAAACAGCAATGACGTACGTCGTTGGCAACAGGGACGTGTAAAACAAAACACTTACGTGCACAGCGTAGCTATACATGGCCAAGAGTACACGTTCCGCATGGCTCTAACGTCCTGGTCTTTTCTATTTCCCATGATTAATCAGTTGGAGAAAATGAGCTGTAACACGAAAATAAAGCCTTTTCAGACCCATGTTAATATAACATGATTTCTTCGTCTACGTGTGAGGCAAGTGTCCTGAAAATTGTGCCGTACATTTTTGTTACACCCTGTACATACACTACTAGCCATTAAAATTGCTACACCAAGAAAAAAAATGCAGATGATAAACGGGTATTCATTGGACAAATATATTTTACTAGAACTGACATGTGATTACATTTGCACGCAATTTGAGTACATAGATCCTGAGAAATCAGTACCCACAATAACCACCTCTGGTCGTAATAACGGCAATGATGCGCCTGGGCATTGAGTCAACCAGAGCTTGGATGGCGTGTACAGGTACAGCTGCCCATGCAGCTTCAACACGATACCACAGTTCATCAAGAGTAGTGACTGGCGTGTTGTGACGAGCCAGTTGCTCGGCCACCATTGACCAGACGTTTTCAGTTGGTGAGAGATCTGGAGAATGTCTGGCCAGGGCAGCAATCGAACATTTTCTGTATTCAGGAAGTCCCGTACAGGACCTGCAACATGCGGTCGTGCATTATCCTGCTGAAATGTAGAGTTTCGCAGGGATCGAATGAAGGGTAGAACCGCGGGTCGTAACATATCTGAAATGTAACGTCCACTGTTCAAAGTGCCGTCAATGCGAACAAGAGGCGACCGAGACTTGTAACCAATGGCACCCCATACCAGCACGCCGGGTGATACGCCACTATGGCGATGACGAATAGACGCTTCCAGTGTGCGTTCACCGCGATGTCGCCAAACACGGATGCGACCATCATGAGGCTGTAAACAGAACATGGATTCATCCGAAAAAATGACGTTTTGCCATTCGTGCACCCAGGTTCGTCGTTGAGTACACCATCACAGGCGCTCCTGTCTGTGACGCAGCGTCAAGGGTAACCGCAGCCATGGTCTCCGAGCTGATAGTCCGTGCTGCTGCAAACGTCGTCCAACTGTTCGTGCAGATGGTTGTTGTCTTGCAAACGTCCCAATCTGTTGACTTATGGATCGAGACGTGGCTGCGCGCTCCGTTGCGGATAAGATGCCTGTCATCTCGACTGCTAGTGATACGAGGCCGTTGAGATCCAGCACGGCGTTCCGTATTACCCTCTTGAACCCACCGATTCCATATTCTGCTAACAGTCATTCGATCTCGACAAACGTGAGCAGCAATGTCGGGATACGATAAACCGGAATCGCGATACGCTACAATCCGACTATTATCAAAGTCGGAAACGTGATGGTACGCATTTCTCCTCCTTACACGAGGCATTAAAACAACATTTCACCAGCCAACGCCGGTCAACTGTTGTTTGTGTATGACAAATGGATTGGAAACTTTCCTCATGTCAGCACATTGTAGGTGTCGCCACCGGCGCGAACCTTGTGTGAATGCTCTGAAAAGCTAATCATTTGCATATCACAGCATCTTTTTCCTGTCGGTGAAATTTCGCGTCTGTAGCACATCTTCGTGGTGTAGCAATTTTAATTGCCAGTGATGTAATACTACTGAACAGATCATTACTGTGTCGGTAAAAGTGATTTATTTTCCAGGGGTAAATGCGTCGTACTTTGTTAAAGAGATTTATTTCCGGCGGATGGTGTTTGCGAAGAAGCTAATAATATTTTCATGCATTTATGACAGACTTTACTCGGGAACATCCATTATATACTGTGCTGATGAACACGTTTATCGTCCAATGCTAAAGAAGGAGGAAATTTTTTATTTTGGGAGACGGTGACCGAATTTCTACAAGAAAGGTGAACTGCCTTTGCTGTTCCGTGTAAGAGAACTGGAACGCAACATCCAGTCTTGTTAGTTATTCGGAATTCAGGTGTAACTCAAACATCTACGTGTGAAGCAACATTTGAACAAGAAATTGTGTGATTTCTTTGATTGTCGGTTTAGATCGGAATGGTTAAAAGAAAGGACAATAGAATGGAAGACATCAAGGTTATGAACTACATCCAATACAAGTATATACAGTATTATATAGTTATGCCGACTGTCTGTCTTGAAGTGGACTAGTCTCACAGACTAGAACTTAACAGGATAATAAAATGAAGGGTTACACACTCAGCACCCTCACGAACATTATCTACGAGTCTTTTAAATCAACTAGTCATCTCTTTACCCTAGTCTTTACGTGAGTACATCTTTGCACAAAATCTAGACAATATTTTTCTGTCACCCAAACTGTAGCAAATACGATTCCGACACACACGAGCGGAAAAAGGAAAATGGGCTCCTGAAAGTATTTTCCCAAAATTCGATATGTCAACATAAGTTCTTATCTACTCGGCTTGCTTCTAACACAACTGCGGTTTCAAGTAGGCACCTTTACTCAGTCACTGAGCTCTTGAAATAAGCTCTATGCAGTAGTGCAACGAGAATCCAACAAAACGTCACCAGCTCCACACACTCCTGTTGCAACAATCAGCCCGCATCTCGTGGTCGTGCGGTAGCGTTCTCGCTTCCCAAGCCCGGGTTCCCGGGTTCGATTCCCGGCGGGGTCAGGGATTCTCTCTGCCTCGTGATGGCTGGGTATTGTGTGCTGTCCTTAGGTTAGTTAGGTTTAAGTAGTTCTAAGTTCTAGGGGACTGATGACCATAGATGTTAAGTCCCATAGTGCTCAGAGCCATTTTTGCAACAATCAGTTTAAGGCGACCTTTGTGCATTGCTCATCTTCTCTTAATACGTTTGCCATAATGTCTTATCCGTTGTCTATAGATTGGAAATGCTATAGTTTACCCCATTTCCGAAAATTCACTTTCGGAATTGGTCACATCCGGGAACATAAATAATTTTCCTGATAATTCTAGGGTATAACTGCCTCACATTTCACCAACATTGTGGTGCGTACGCCTCACGATCGTCATTCCTCTGAAATTCGCGACGATATCCCTACTGTCTAAAGACGGTGGACTAGGATCCTCATTTACTTATGGTTCTTTGTGATCATCCCAACGATTCAGTGCGCTGAAGTTCCTTTTGCCTACAATTTTCGTTTCGTAGAGCTTCGTTGTGTCTGTTCCTAACGTCCGAATTATTGTTTTCCCGCCATCTTCTTCTGGTGACGAGAGCAGCAATTCTGTTGACTATCAAATATTCATTTCAATGCCTTTGTATCTTGTGATACCTAATCTTTCAAGAACAGTTTACGACAATCGCTGTATAAGAATCTCTGTTATTTCCGTGTCTTCGACAGGCGCATACGATAATGCGTGGCCGTTCCAATACCTCAGCAAAGTTCACGAATCGTACTGTCACTACGCTGTTACTACGACAACATTAAAATAATGACTTAACTGTCCATTATTACACGGCTGACCAAAATTTGTAAATGAAGGTGGTCTGAAATTCACTGAATCTCTGGTAACTGTCAGCTACTCATTTGTCCCATGTATATGCACTGTATCGCTCACGTAGATACCTATCTTTTACACCTCGGAACGCAGTAGCGAGAAAGAATGCATGGACTTAGACATGAAAGTGAAAGGACGCAACCCCTGGATAGGTTTAAAATCAAGACACTAGCGTGTACCAATACTGGCATCAGAAATCAGATGCGACATCGAGGCCTGCATACGCGTCATATTTTTGTTCTATAGTAATTATTTTTTCTTCTAGCATCTTTCCGCGTAATATGGGGTATTATATTGGTTGGTTTATTTAGAGGAGGGGACCAAATAAGGAGGTCATCGGTCCCGTTTCTCAGATATGTAAAAATGTAGACAGCTACCATTTTAATAAGTGCCTGTTCATTCAGTGAAAAATCGCTTTTGGCTGTCGGGATCTCCTCACTGCGCTCGTTAGTTTTTCCTACCACCTAATCAGTGCGATTTTTACTGCTCAGCGATCTATGTCTCGTTTGGAGTTTAATGCATTCACTTCTGACTTAAGCGTATAGTGTTCTTTCACAACTTCATTATGTGATTCAGTTGGTTTTCTAATGAACGACTCAATGAGTTCCTTCAGCGAGTTTTCTAATGTTTCTAGAAATTCTTGCACATTCTTTTTGATTTGATGCGCCGTAAGATCTCATTCGCGTTTGAGTTACTGTTTCTTATTTTCTCCTGTCCAGTTTAAGGTCGTCAGACTGCTGTTTAATTTCGGTAATTTGCTACTTAAGATTACTATTCATTGTCTTGATGCATAATCAAACAATTGAGTTAGTATAACCGTTACTGGTCTTGTATAACCAATGGCATTGACTCTGGTCTGAGAAGAGCACCATCTTCATTTTAAGAAAACCATGCAGTTTTCTTGGTCAAAGAGGTCAGGAACTGAAAGTATATTAGTACGTGTCCAAATATCGGGCCTCTTCATAGCCCTCCATATGGAGAAAATGCACTTAATGCGTTGTTGTGTATGTAGTTTTTCGCCTACGGCTGTTGTTGTTTTAAAATTTTTAGACTGTTATCCTCATCCTAAAAACATTATCTAGTTGTGTAAAAGTTGGCAGTGTTAGCCAACGGTCTTAATACCAAATGTAGTAGTGAACGAGGAATAATAGCAGACACAAACTAGAAAGCATCTATAAACATCTCACAATTCGCCAGTGAAAAACCAACTCATAAAATTGAAAGCACTAAATCCACTAGTAACACAAAGGCAACAGATTTTCCAATCCACAGACATGCTGAATAAACAAACAGAGACTGAGTATAGCCTATTACTTTTTATGTTCAGCAATGTCAATCTCTGAATCCAACATACTCACAAGAGTGAGTGAACGTAATTCCCTTCTCTCTATAAGAAACGTGAATACACTCTCCTCTCCGTTAGATCCACCCCTCCCTCTGTTATGTATTTTCAGCCACCATATTTCACCACCATCACCTCATACTACGCTCACAGTCATTTTTTCACAGTTTCTTTACGACAGCAATTGTGATTAATTAAAATTACTTGATCACGTATCCAAACGTATAACTTGCGTACTTATCGGTGGAAGAAACGAAATGTGTTGACACCTCACGTATTGCGCAAAGCTTAAATTTGTCAGTAAAGTGTCTCTCGGAAGAAGTATCAGCTCCTTAGGCTTCATCTGCTGGGACTCATGCTACTGTTAGATTGGTGAATGATGATAGGTTAGTGAATGATGTATACATTACTGATCATTAAAATTGCAGTGGTATGATGACGGCGTGCAAAAAACCCCAAACTAATATAACGTGTACCACATGCTCCAATTGTGAAATGAGAATCATTTCAGCGCAGTCGTGCAAAGTGTGTTAGAGGAACGTCAACTACATTCTGTGTGTATTGTAAGATTACGCAGGGGGCTTCTCCCTCAGAAAGAGGAGAAAGGTGAGGTACGGAGATTATGATTCGTCGTTTCTCGATATGCTGGTAGCATTGGTCGGGAGGTTCACGAAGGCCATACTCAATACAGTGAAGGATATCTATGGCCCCATGCGACTAGCGACTGAGAGGACAGACGTTTTGAGTGCTTTGCTGTCCACGATCGAGAAGTTACTCTATTTACCTTGATCAGAAGAAGGGTATGTTTTTGCAGCAACAGAAGTGTCCATATGGACGGTGCAATTACGTCTGAGGCACCAAGGTCGGTCAACACGAAGATCTGCTTCCACTGACCGTTGACAATCGTGCACCAATGAGAACACTTGACACACGAGTGGCACCTCGTCGTCTTCTCAGACGAATTTCCACTCTGAGTACAGCATCACAACGCACACGTTGAAGAGCTGAGGCTTCATGAAGTCTGAACTTTGCATGACTGCATTTGGTATCGTCATGCAGGCTCATCATCTGGCGAGATGTGGGGTTGCCATCAGCTACGCGACACGATCACCACGGCCAGTGGCTGTGCCCAACTTTGAGACATCAGTGACACCATCTTAGAACAAGACAATGCAAGACCACATGTAGCCCATTATGTCCAGGCGTACCTCGAAAAGTGCGTTATCAGCTGTTATTCTGGGCACTGGTTTCTCCAAATCCCTCACACAAAGAACACATGTAGTCACAGGCTGCCAAAAGTCTGGAACATCATCACATACCTGTGTCCGCCCCCGGTAGCTGAATGGTTAGCGTGACGGATTGTCAATCCTCTGGGCCCGTGTTCGATTCCTGGCTGGGTCCGGCAGTTTTCTCCGCTCAGGGTCTAGGTGTTGTGCTGTCCTCATCATCATACTATCATCCACACCGACCGCAGGTCGCCAAAGTGGCGTCAAATTGAGAGACCGGCACCCGGCGAATGGTCTGCCCGACGATTGATGAATTTGGCACAGCAGGATGGAACGACGCACCTCTGCCTGTCGTCTAAGCTCAGTTAGAATCGATGTTCAGCTATCACTATACTTTCTTTCGCAATCACTTTTCCTGGATTGAGAATGGAATGTAAGAGCCAGTTGTGCTGCTATGAGTTAGTGGAGAAATGTCTTTGCCTCACTTCATTGTGGAGCGAGTGTCGTCTATGCGGGTCAGGGATGGATGAGTACTGGAATTGGCGGGCGGAGAATTGCTTCTTGACGGTCAGTGGGGACAGATGCCAGCTTGTGGTGATAGTGCAGCTGTAAGTCGTATCTGTAGCGTGGACAGCAGAGTGAAGATTTGAAAGCTCGTCCCATGCAGAGTCACTTAAGGATTGTGATGGTTACTGCAAGCTGCATCAAAGTCCTCGATGCGCCGTGTTGAGGTACCTTCCAGGAATTCTCGGAGCACTGGCGGCATGGAAGGTCGTTGCCGAAATGACATATAAGCTGTGGGGCCGCTGGCCAGCGACCACACATGTAACATACGAGGAAAGATGTGTCGGGCAGATTAAATTGCTTAATTTGTTTAATAATTGTTATCGGTTAATGTTTTCTGTGATACGTTAATGAACTGTTTTGAAAAGAAAGTCGTATTGCGGGCAATCTTAGCTGTGACAGGAAGTGTTACCTGTTAGCTGATGAGACTAACTGGTTGAATTATTTGTGCATGAGCGGCTAAGATGTTCAATATAAATGAAAAAACTGATTTTAAGGTTGTCGATATCGCTGAACCAGGAAGGGCACATGTTCGGAAACAGCTAATTGTCACTTTTAATATTACCTTTTCTTAAAACTAGAAGCATAATTTGATTTCAGAGTACAGTTTTAAATGAAGTTATTTAACAGATTTTTTCTGTTGATAAGAATTCTTACACAATGAGGTGCCAAAGAAACTGGTATAGGTATGCGTATTCAAGTACAGCGATATGTAAACAGGCAGAATAAGGCGCTGCGGTCGGCAACGCTACGGCGCAGTTGTTAGATCGGTTACTGCTGCTACAATGGCAGATTATCAAGATGTAACTAAGTTTGAACGTGGTGTTATAGTCGGTGTACGAGCGATAGGGCGCAACATCTTCGAGGTAGCGATGAAGTGGGAATTTTCCCGTACGACCATTTCACGAGTGTACCGTGAATATGAGGAATCCGGTAACGTCAAATCTCCGACATCGCTGCGGCCGGAAAAAGATCCTGCAAGAACGAGACCAACGACAACTGAACAGAATCGTTCAAAGTGCAACCCTTCCGCATATTGCTGCAGATTTCAATTCTGGGCCATCAACGAGTGTCAACATGCGAACAATTCAACGAAACATCATCGCTATGGCCTTTCGGAGCCTAAGGCCCACTCGTGTACCATTTATGACTGCACGACACAAAGCTTTACACCTCGCTTGGGCCTGTCAATACCGACATCGGACTGTTGATGACTGGAAAGACGTTGCCTGGTCGGACGTGTCTCGTTTCAGATTGTATCGAGCGGATGAGCGAGTACGGGTATGAAGACAACCTCATGAATCCATGGACCCTGCATATCAGCAGGGGATTGATCAAGCTGGTGGAGGCTCTGTAATGTTGCATGCCGTGTGCAGTTGGAGTGATATGGGATCCCTGATACGTCTAGATATGACTGACAGGTGACACGTACGTAAGCATCCTGTCTGATCACCTGCATCCAATCATGTCGATTGTGCATTCCGATCGCCTTCGGCAATTTCAGCAGGATAATGCGATACCCACACGTCCGGAATGACTAAGGAGTGGCTATGGGAACACACTTCTGAGTTTAAACACTTCCTCTGGCCACCAGACTCTCCAGACCCGAACATTATTGAGCATGTCTGGGTTGCCTTGCAACGCGCTGTTCAGATGAGACCTCCACACTCTCGTAATCTCACGGATTTATGGACAGCCCTGCAGGATTCATGGTGTCAGTTCCCTCCAGCACCATCTCAGACATTATTCGAGTATATGCCACGTTGTGTTGCGGCACTTCTGCGTGCTCGCGTGGGCTGTACACGATATTAGGCAGGTGTACCAGGTTATTTGGCTCTTCAGCGTTGGTTTGAAAAGTTTTAAGGCTGGCTGTTTAGCGGAGACAAGGAAAGGAAGATGTTAGTTAGCGAAACAGTTGCCAATTTATTGTCCCTGTTTCTTAAAACTAAAATAAAATTATCCTTTTGGTATTCTGTTTTAAAAGGTTTTAACCCTTATCGTATTTGTATGTCTTCCTCAAACTAAACGTAGTTCTCAAAATAAATTGGTCAATCTTAAGTTGTACGTTTTTAGCACCAGTCATGCTGAAAAACCAAGGGAAAAGCCACAAGCGCTACCGTAGGTTGGAGACATTATTGCTCTCAGAGATTGCAACTCTGTGGACTAAATTCCCCTCGCAGGACATCCCCAAGATTTTGTCATATGCTGTCCTTCCTAGTCTTGCAGTTTTAATGACAAAGTGTTTTTAGAGGACACCATATAACCATTCGGTAAAACATGTGTATTTCTTTAACAAGAAGGTACAGATGATAATACCTGACGTGGCTTATTCTGCTGAGGAGAGCGGGTGAAGTCTAGAATCGAGTACGAACAGTGTAACCGACAGCCATTTGCCATTTTTGTGCTGTCTAATCTTCTTAAGTCGACATGACAGACACTACTCGTGATGAAGCAGCTGTGACACACACGTGAACATTTGCGGTAAAAGGATTGGAAAGGCAACGGGATAGCAAAGAGATGGGAAGGAAATACTGACTTCTAGCCTCACAGGCACTGCCGCAATGCACAGTCGAGAGCTGAAAATTTGTGCCGCACCGGGACTCAAATTCGGATGCTCGCTTCTATAGAATGGTTGCTCTAACCACCTTGGCCATCCCAAAATACATTCCGTCAGACCCCAATTACCAACCTCTCGCTCGCTACACCACAACGATCTTCGACTATTACCCCCTACTATCAGATTTCTGATTCCCGTAGAAGTTCTGACGTTGGTTGTGTATATGTACTGATACTTTTTCATAAAACAGCCTCCGCTCCCTTAGAAACGTAGATATGAGTGGCGTCTGTTCTGTCGAATTAAGTTTATGTACAGTGGTTGGACAAAAACATGGAAACACAGAGACAAGTGCATCCTTAAACATAAATGCAGATTCTACCCATGCCTGTATTTGTTATAGTTGACCAAGAACGGCACCAGTTCAGTTATCTTCAGTACGTTCTATGGAGAACATTACATGTACCCGTTCCACTTACAGCGAGTCCACAATCTTCACATTAGCAACAGTGCCACAATGCTTGAATTTCGTCACTGCTTAAATGACAATTGTCCTTTTTCTTCTATTAATACTGTTCACTGATGAAGCCACGTTTACACGGCATCGAATCAACAATACACGTAATAATCATCGATGGAGACAGGAAAATCCACAAGGTACAGCAGAAACGAATTTCCAAGTATGTTTTCTGATCAGTGTTAGGTGTAGCATGATCGTCAACATGTTGATAGATCCGGTCATTTCAGAAGAACGAATGGTGCGACCGATTTACTTCCATCTTTTGAAGATTCGTTTGTTAAACAAGTTCAGGACTTTCTTGTGGCCATACGAACTGCACTGTACTTCCAACATTACGGTGCCCTCCTACACTACTGGCCATTAAAATTGCTACACCACGAAGATGACGTGCTACAGACGAGAAATTTAACCGACAGGAAGAAGATGCTGTGATATGCAAATGATTAGCTTTTCAGAGCATACACACACAAGGTTGGCGCCGGTGGCGACACCTACAACGTGCTGACATGAGGCAAGTTTCCAACCGATTTCTCATACACAAACAGCAGTTGACCGGCGTTGCCTGGTGAAACGTTGTTGTGATGCTTCGTGTAAGCAGGAGAAATGCGTACCATCACGTTTCGGACTTTTGATAATAGTCGGATTGTAGCCTATCGCGATTGCGGTTTATCGTATCGCGACGTTGCTGGCCGCGTTGGTCGAGATCCAATGACTGTTAGCAGAATATGGAATCGGTGCGTTCAGGAGGGTAATACGGAACGCCATGCTGGATCCCAACGGCCTCGTATCACTTGCAGTCGAGATGACTGGCATCTTATCCGCATGGCTGTAACGGATCGTGCAGCCACGTCTCGATCACTGAGTCAACAGATGGGGAGGTTTGCAAGACAAGAACCATCTGCACGAACAGTTCGACGACGTTTGCAGCAGCATGGACTATCAGCTCGGAGACCATGGCTGCGATTACCCTTGACGCTGCATCACAGACAGGAGCGCCTGCGATGGTGTACTCAACGACGAACCTGGGTGCACGAATGGCAAAACGTCATTTTTTCAGTTGAATCCAGGTTCTGTTTACAGCATCACGATGGTAGCATCCGTGTTTGGCGACATCACGGTGAACGCACATTGGAAGCATGTATTCGTCGTCGCCATACTGGCGTATCACCCGGCGTGATGGTATGGGGTGCCATTGGTTACACGTCTCGGTCGCCTCTTGTTCGCATTGACGGCACTTTGAACAGTGGACGTTACATTTCAGATGTGGCTCTACCCTTCATTCGATTCCTGCATAACCCTACATTTCAGCAGGGTAATGCGCGACCGCATGTAGCAGGCCCTATACGGGACTTTCTGGATACAGAAAATGTTCGACTGCTGCTCTGGCCAGTACATTCTCCACATCTCTCACCAATTGAAAAGGTCTGGTGGATGGTGGCCGAGCAACTGGCTCGTCACAATGCGAGAGTTAGTACTCTTGATGAACTGTGGTATCGTGTTGAAGCTGCATGGGCAGCTGTACCTGTACACACCATCCTAGCTGTGTTTGCCTCAATGCCCAGGCGTATCAAGCCCGTTATTATGGCCAGAGGTGGTTGTTCTTGTTACTGAATTATCAGTATCTATGTAATCACGTGTCAGTTCTAGTATAATATATTTGTTCAATGAATACCCGTTTATCAGCTGCATTTCTTCTTGGTGTAGCAATTTTAATGGCCAATATTGTACATTTTACCAGACGTGTCGTGGAACTTCTAAATAGTTCAAATGGCTCTGAGCACTACGGGACTTAACATCTGAGGTCATCAGTCTCCTCGACTTAGAACTACTTAAACCTAACTAACCTTAGGACATCTCACACATCCGTGCCCGAAGCAGGATTCGAACTTGCGATCGTAGCAGCAGCGTGGTTCCGGACTGAAGGGCCTAGAACCGCTTGGCCACAGCGGCCGGCCGGTGGAACATATCAACAGCGTTTAACCTAATTGCTGGATGGCTCGTTGCGGTACAATCAACTGGCCGCCAAGATCTCCAGACCTAATACCATTAGAGTTTTATGTGTGCTGGTCGACGTTTGAGGTATAAAAAACGAAAGGTAAATACCAAAAATCACAAGTGCACCGAAGTTGACAGTGGGATATTCCAGAGCAGGAGCAGTATGTGTTCACCGTCCCGTGGATAACGAAGTCATTGGAGACGGAGTTTGTTGTTATTCCAATCACGAGTAGAGAGTTTGCCAAAAGTTGTGGCAGCTCTTCCAATGCGAGCATCAATTTCCTTGTCAACAGACATGTTTGATTCTTTGACCACCAAAATTCTTGCACATCAAACTTGCGTCCTCAACATCCTTTTGTATGCATAAGAAACATGGACCACCTATGCCAAACAAAAACGTCGCCTTAATGCTTTCCACATGCGGTGCCTGAGATCCGTCCACGGAGTAACGTGGAAGGACGGAGTGACCAACGAAGCAGTGCTATCTAAATCTAACTGCAACAGTATTTCAGCCATCTTGTAGCAGAGACGACTCCGCTGGCTGGGACACGTCCACCGTATGGGTCCTGACAGGTTACCACGTGAGGTGATGCTCGGAGAGATCTCTATAGCCAAAATACGTGTAGGACGTCCTGTATTGAGGTTCAAGGACTCCTGTAAACGAGATGTGGAGAGCTTTGGAATCTACACGAATAGATGGGAGACAGGGGCGAGCATGAGACCAGAGTGGCGTGATGATATATCATTTGTAATGTCGAAGCATGATGGAGGCTTGTTAGACAGATTAAGGCAGAAAAAGCTTCTCAGTTCTACCACTGCTCCTGTCTTTGCAGCCAGATACAATAGTGACAATTGCGGTAAGAGATACCGTGCTGCCATTGGCTTGACAAGTCATGTGAAAAAATGCAATCCATAAACACACAGACACTGCAACAATTATCTACCAAGATGTCGTGGCCAATATATAAAGAGACGGAGTGCAAGCTCGGAATAGGGAAGCATGGGGAGCTAAATCGACTGTGCCCTTTCAAAAAACCAGCCCGGCATTTACCTCTCACAGAAAACCTGAATCTGAACGGCCGGAAGTGGGTCTGTACCGTCGTCCTTCCGAACGCGAGTCCAGTGTACTAACCACTGCGTCACCTCATTCTGTGCGATATTCCAATATGTACTGTGAACTGTGCAATAGCTGTAATTTGAGGTTATACTTTGTGAAATGCATATTGTAACGTATACTAACTGTTGTAAATGTGTAAACTTGACATTTCAAAAGATAAATAACAGTGTATATCAAATGTGTTCAATGTAGGGAACTACTCGGAATGGGGGAAAAAATCCGTATCAATATTTTTTTTGTTTTGCTTTAAGCGATCGTTCCTGTCACATCCCAGTATACTGACCACTCTTCCTAGGACGCCCAGCATTGGCACAAAGGGAGGCAAATTCTCACCTTTCGGTAGTTTGAGTTGTTGTAATGTCATCATTTGCAAATATCCATACTCATAATAAAAGTGTATATACGTTTGTATGTACGTGCGCATTTCCCACATATCCGCCTAAACCACTAAACCAAATTCAACCGAACTTTGTATACGCATCACTTAGAACCACCGTGGGGATAAGAACCGCGTCCATCTCAAAGGGGTAGGAGTGGGGGTGGAAAAGTGTCTTAGCTCATGAAGCGAAAAGAGGCAGACTACATTCATACTGCGTTTGAGAATGCGAGCACTTAACCTCAAACTTTTGAGGCTTTTACTCACTGAAACAACGCACATAAGAAGAAACGTTTATCACTTACTACCTTTGTACAGTTCGTCGCCGCGGGATGTAGCTGCGTGGTTTGAAGCGCGGCTCCCCCCCTCGGTGGTTTGAGTCCTCCCTCAGGTATGGGTGTGTGTGCTGTCCTTATCGTAAGTTAGTTTAAGTAGTGTGTAAGGCCTAGGGACGGATGGCTTTAGCACTTCGGTCCAATAGGAACTTCCCACAAATTTCCACTGTTCGTCGCCGGCCGGAGTGGCCGAGCGGTTCTACGCACATCAGTCTGGATCCGCATGACCGCTACGGTCGCAGGTTCGAATCCTGCCTCGGACATGGATGTGTGTGATGTCCTTCGGTTAGTTAGCTTTAATTAGTTCTAAGTTCTAGGGGACTGATGACCTCAGATCGTAAGTCGCATAGTGCTCAGAGCCGTTTGAATTTCCACTGTACGTCGCTTCACGTAGGACATTTTAATTTATTACTTCTCAACTACTTCTATTCAGAATAATTTTGCAGGCAGTATTCAGACAAGTTATGGAATGTATCTCCGAAAACATATGCTTCTAAGACTCATAGTTCAGGAGGTGTGAAGCTAAAAATATTGAGCTGCGTGAAAATGAAACTGCAGTGCGAAATTCGCTAGAGATGCTGCTGAAACATGTGTACTGATATGAGTGAAACATGTTACATGAACGTACGTGAAATATACAGAGCTATTCTTGCTAACGTTTAAAAACATCCGGAACGACGTAGATGACTTCAAAAGAATGTAATATAAGACACATGAGGTCGCAGATGTCGGGAAATACCCCACAAGTAGATGACAAATGTTGAACTTGTGACATCACCAGATGTCCTACCTCACCGCACTTGCAGTGGCTGAGCCCATCCGCCTGTCGCACCTGATCGTCCCAAGCCATGTTCGCCCCGACAGACAGTCGGGTCGCAGCCGTGCTAGTGTGCGGAGCTGCTCCGCGCGCCGTTCGACGCTCCGCTCTCTGCGGTGTTTACTTCCGCGTCGCGGTGTTTGTGTCTATCGAGTCCAGTACTAACGTACACCATGGCGCACTCGTACCGCCGTGCAACGATCAAAGTAACGTTTCAGGCAGATCGACGACCCAGAGCTTTCGAAGTCGAACAGTTCATACGTGAGGATCTACGTTTGAACCCCCAGGACGTAATCGGCATACATTTTTCCATCACTGGAAGTGTTGTCTACATCAAGATGTCGACGGAGGAAATTTGCAATGACATAATTCACCGTCATGCCACCGGACTGAAATTTAAACACTCTGATGGACATATGGGTGCTGTGACAGTCGCCCATGCTGGATTCGGTCTCCGGACATTGCGGGTGTTTGAGCTCCCGTTCGAGGTGCCTCAGGGTGTGGTCATTGCCGCTTTCCAACCATATGGAACCGTCTTGGGTCACGTCGCGGAGAAGTGGCAAACATTTACGACCTACCCCGTATTAAATGGCGTCCGGCAAATAAAAATTGAGCTGACGAAACATGTCCCATCGTACCTGCTGATTGGCGGTATGAGGGCCATCGTCATGTACGATGGACAGCCACGAACGTGCGCAGGATGTGGCCAGGATGGACATGTACGTTCCGAATGCTTACACCACCGTTTAATACAGACGCCGTTACGTGAAGAGACCCAGGCTTCGACGATCACGTCCTTACCCATCACCTACGCCAAGGTTGCACAGGACCCCGTCGTACCAATCTCGATTGAGCCAGCAGCATCGTCAACGCCACCCGCCGCAGCACAACGCGCCGAAGACACAAGCATGGCGTCGTCTCCAGTGCTCACTTCAGGACCGTCCGGGTTGCAGACCGAAACCGATGTTCCTGTTGGAACCATGGACGTCGACCTCGGTGTCGTGCCGACGTCTGCCTTTGTCCAGACGGGTTCGGTGTCAGACGACGGGCGACCACATTCTGATTCAGAAGGCCTCATCAGAAAACAGCGGTCGCCTCGCAAACACAGGAAACGACGACGAACGCCTTCCGATGACGCCCTTTCTCAGACGGCCCCACGAGATGTCGACCTGTTGTCTGACGGTGATCGCCAGTCACGCGATGGAGCAGCAACAGGCGCCCCTCCTGTGACGCCTCCTCTCCCGGTTCGGGACGTGTCCTCGCCGTTGTCAACGAATGATGACGGCGGTCCCCCTGCCACTCATGTTGCGGAATCCACAACACCCGTTCCGGAAGTACGTGACCATCACATGCCCACGTCGTCAGCTTCCTGGGCCGATGACGTTGAAGAAGAAGTGGAACAGGCTGCCAGCGTGTCTGCACAGGAGTCCACCTCGGCGACACTGGGTCTGGCACCCCGCCAGTAATTATCACCACTGCGGGACCACCGGCGGGTCTCCACCTGCCGGCTACTTCTACCGCACGTTCTGCAAATACTGAGGATGGCCGTACACAGCAATATCGTATCGCCACGATGAATCTTGCCACCATTCGTGCCCCCATAAACTGGCCATGTTCAGAGACACTATTTACTCTGCGGATGTGGATAAAGCACACTTACAAGAGGTGTTTGTGGCTGACTTCCTAGTTCCCACCGGATACAACGCCCATGTTTCCCCCGCATCCGATACCGGTAGCGGCGTCGCCATCCTGCTACGCGACGGACTCCCTGCAGAGGACGTCATCTACCTCCCCACTGCGCGAGGTATGGTCCTCACACTGTTCGACGTGCGTGTTATTAATATCTACGCTCCGCCCGGCACTGGCCGCCGTCGTGACCGACAAACTTTTTTGCCGAAAGCGTCACACCCCTCTTCACCGATCCGCAGGACGATTTGGTACTCGGTGGGAATTTAACTCGACACAAGAGCCCGCGGACCAACTCCCGCGACATTCCCCTTGTGCATCTCTCTCAGTGGTCATCGACCGTCTACGACTTGTTGACACTTGGAAGAAGCTCCACGGAATTCAACCGTGCTACACATTCTACACCTCTCACTCGTCAAGCCGCATAGATCGCATCTACGTTACCCACTCCCTTGCTAATGGCACATGTCATGCGAAAGTCTGGCCCTTGGCCTTTCCAGACCATGATGCGTACCTCTGTGACGTCACTCTCGCCCGACAGCGAGTGTGGCATAGTCGTGGTCTGTGGAAACTCAATGTCGCTCACCTGACCTCCTCAGACTGTCGCCGTATGGTCGAAGAAGTGTGGACACGCTGCCACCATCGTCGAGAAGCCTATGACTCCACTGTATCATGGTGGCTCTCCTGTGCAAAGCCGACCCTCAGGAAGACTCTGAGTTTTGGGAAGGAATTAAAGGCATGGCAAACTAATACCCTGCACTTCTACTACACCATTCTACGTGACTGTACGACGATGCCTTTCTCGCCAGCCCGGCAGTCGATGGTCCATCGCACGAAGGCGCAGATCTCCTTGATCATGCGGCGTAACTTGAAAGGCACTGTAGTCCGTTCTCGAGCTTCTAAACGAATCCCCCAAGAACGTCCGTCGATGTACCACCTACTTCAGGAAAGACAACGATGACGACGATCTCTGATCCAAGTCCTCACTGATGTGGAAGGGCGCCGGCACGACACCCTGTAACCTCCCCACCGAAATTTTAAAAGACAGAAATAATAAATGAATCGGAACCAAGTGTAACCTCCCTAGCAATTAAATTTAATGACAATAAAAATGAGAATCGCAATCTGACTCAAAGTATAAGCTGTCACGAAAATGATGAAAAACAATTCAGTGCTAATGAAACTTCAGTGACAATGAAAATTCAATTAAACCGAAATATCGGTCTTTGGCCCTGTGCAAAAAAAATCAGAATTAATTTCTTACCTCATTGAAACTGCTTGTCAAATTTCTGCTCTTATTGTTGGCCACGGCTTGGAGGAACTGCATTGCAAATAATATTTTTTTTTTTAATTTAACTGAAACTTTTCTTTAAGGGAAATGGAATGAAATCGTTGGTTCAATTAAATGCTTCTTTTGTTAAAAATATTGTTTTGAAATCAAAATTATTATTGGGGCACTTGTTGAAAATTAATTACAATAAATAAACTTTACATTATCTGATGATTACCTTAATTAACAATATACCTCATTCAGCATCTTGACCAGAATGCCATGTCGACGCTCGCCGACTCCTCACACACAACTGCACTCGACTGCTACTACCGACATACTGCCCTGCTCACAGACTGCCCACTGACAGACTGCTCGCAACTGTACTGCACGACTACTACTAGCGTACTGCTCGCAACACTCGCGCGGTCAAGCGCAGACTAACCACGATAAAAGGCTCTCTGGTCAAAGATTTTATCATGCCTTACCATCGCTGCTACGTTACATACGTGTTTCATAACCCTCCACTGGGGAGGCAAAAATTTGGCAGTGATGGTGAGTCATTTGGACTTGCCATCGCAAGAAATTTTTACAATTTACAGAATATTCAAATGTAGTACATAAATTAAATGTGGTGCACACGCACCATGTACAAAATATATCAGACAAAGACAAAATGTGAGTACAAAACATAGTAGCAAATCAGAAAAATGTATATACAAATTATTTGACAGATAACAGAGTGCATACGCACTGAAAAAATTCTTTAGCATTTTCAGAACAAATAAACAGAATGGCAAAAAATCATGTTAACAAGTGACATGAGTGTACTCGCACTGGAGTTGAGAACGTATCAGCAAATGACGAAATGTATATACAATGAGTAAGAAATGACATAAGTGCATACGCACTGAAGTATTGAACATACAGAATGAGTACAAATCATATTGAAAAATGAGAAAAGTGCACAGGCACTGAAGTTCAGTAGAAAACATATTAACACACAACATTAGTGCACATGCACTGTAGTTCAGAACATATCATCAAAATAAAAAATGTATATACAATATAAAAGACAAGAGTGCACATATACTGTACTTCAGAACAAATCGAAAAATGTCTTTAGCAATTTCACAACAAATAAACATAATGGCAAAAAAAATCATATCGACAAGTGACATAAGTGTACTCGCACTGGAGTTCAGCAAATCTATAAAATGTATAGCCCATGAACATAAATGATGTTAGCAAAAAAAATGATTTTCACTATGTGACAAGAATTAGGATAGGAAAGGGAAGGATTGCATCATGGTTGTAGCACTTTAGATTGCACACAGCTGTTCTGAAAGTCCATATCTTTCCACAGAAGTACAACACCAAGTGACACAATTTGAAGTTTTTTTCCATCAGAATTTATCAGCGTAGCCAAGACACTGAACTGTCGTAGTAATGTTCCATGTTTTCATTTTGGCAGTAGATTAGGTACACCAAACAGTGGGACCATAGTAACGTCTTCATCGCTCACGGTGGTGGACAGCATGTCGTGTCAACACCACGCTCTTACAAGGCACACCAACGTAGAATTAGTGCAAAACCAAAGATAGTGCTCCATGATCACTAGGATAGACAGGACAAATGGACATTGCAGTAATTCAGGGTAGTCAGCTCATAAGGTGAAGGACATTAAGTCACATACCATTCGTCATTAGTAGTTTGCGGCATTCATAGCCCAGTTGTTGATCATTTCTGTACCATGTATGTAGTACTACAGAAAAATGTTCATTAATTGTTTTACATAGAATCAGTAACCTTCTTTTCCTAGTTACAAAGCATTATGAAATAATCGCATTATTTTCCAGTTACAAAGTATGGCATAGTTAATTAATCATTTGTCATTCCAATAGTATTAATCATTAGCCTTTTCCTACTTACAAAGCATTATGAAACAGTCGCATTCTTTTCCAGTTACAAAGCATAGCATAATTAATTAATCATTTTCCAAGTGACATATTATCCATTGCTGTTCAGCATTACTCAGAACTTTCTCAAATTGGTATCACTATTTGGGACTGGTAATACATTTTTTTGTTAGCAATGCATTGCGTTGGGATCGATAATTAATTGCTGAGGCATAACACTATTTGCTTTTGACCTATTGTTGCAAATGAGGATAGTTAACGTCATTCGTCATGAGTCAGCTGTAGCAAGGTTATGTAACAAGGCAGTATATGTGATCACATTTATAAATGATAAACACAAATGAGTAAAAATAAAAATGCAAGTACTAGAACAGGTATAATAAGTAACAGGTTTAGTAAGTATCATGAAAAGCTTCTCCTGGAAAAAATACAAAATGGATTATTGACCTTAAAGAAGAAACGCACACTGTGCTGAAAAGTAGTGAACTTCGAATTAACAGGTAGTGAAATGTGTATAAAAATGTGTTCCATAGCTGTCCTTTCCAAAACTTTCCGTCATCCTACTATGCAATATAACACCTGCTGTCAAAACAAACTGCAACAAATAATTAAATAACTACATAGCCTAAATATAACTTCAACATTATCCTCATCTGTAAAGAAAAAACTTCATTATCCATCACTTCATTATCCATATTATCATAACTTCATTATTATCATCACCTGTAAAGAAAAACTTCATTATTCATAGTAGCATATTCTTCATCATTATTCATCAGCATTCATTATCATCTGCAAAAAAAAAAAAAAAAATCACTTCATTACTCATTACACAACTATTCCTTATCTCTAGCATATTTCATCACTAAAACTAAGATGTGTAGTTCTGTATGACAGCCTGCATCAATCACCTTGTATTCTGAAAGAAAAAATTAGTTAAGACTGCTATTCTACGATGAGTATAGTATATTCTTGTTAATGCTTGTTAATCCTGATCCATTTACTCTTCCTCATAAAGTTATTGCATCTTCTTTCGTTTATTCCGTAGGTGAAATTCCCGTTTCTGTTGAATTTATTTCTTACACGCATCATTTCTTTCTGAAATTGATGAACAAAGATTAATGTCTTGCATTTAAATCATATACCCACTAGATAATGACTGGTTTATGGTAACATAATTAACCATACAGCATAACATTACAGAAAACGTAATATGTCAAAGACACTGACAGTGTTCAGATGCAAAATGTACAGAGAATATCACAATGCAGCAGCAAAAGAAAAATGTAAAACAGTCACGATGTTGAGATATTATAGGGCAACAAATGTCAAAGTCAACTGGTGTGTTATACCTTAACTATTTCACAGTGCATATAAACAAAACTGGAGTACAATCATATACACAAAAAAATGGAAAATGTGCACGGTCTGATGTGTAACGACAAGAAAAGCGACCTGCTAACCTTACCTTGCCGGACACTTGCCAAGAAAAAATACGATAATCATCAGTAATTAGTCAGGTGAATATAATTGCATTAGTAAATGGCATCATAGTGTGTTGAATCATACAGTGTCTTCATTCAATAAAGGGTTTAATATTTGACCAATGGTGGTTGCCTTTCGATTTTCTGGTTCCCAAAGTTTCGACGTGTACAACATTGGGGTGAGGGATGCTGCGAATCCGATATGGACCTGCGTATAGAAGTTCAAATTTACTGCACTTACCTTTTAATTTACTGGATAAATAGTGTGTACGTACTAATATTTTCTGTCCAACGTGAAAGTCGCGGCGTGTACAAACCTGTTTTTGCTGTCCTCTCCGGCGCTCTGCGGCACGTTTGATGTTGTTCAGCGCAATGTCAATTATTTCATGGTGTCGTAGGCGACGACATTTAGGGAAGTTTACTAATTCTTTAATTTTGTTTGGTGGTTCAACGTTTTTCAGTATAACAGACGGAGATAGCATAGTGGATTCATTTGGAATGGAATTAATTACATCTTGGAATGAGAGTATGTGTGTATCCCAATCAATATGTCTTTTGTGGCAGTATATTCGGCACAGCTTACCAATTTCTTTCATTAATCTTTCACAGGGGTTCGAAGAAACATGGTACTTGGATATATAGATCGGAGAAATGTTTCTAGCTCGTAACATGCGTGTCCATACGCCAGAACGAAATTGAGATCCATTGTCAGAAATTACTTTCAACACATGCCCTACATGAAATAGAAAATGTTTTACAAATGCTTTCGAAACAGTTTTAGCAGTGGCTTTGCGTAATGGAGTGAAAGTAACAAATTTTGAAGTGAGCTCAACAGCGACAAAGATGTAGCAAAAACCTCTGTTAGTTCTCGGAATCGGACCAAAAATGTCTACTGCGGCCATATGTCTTAATTTAACAGGTATAATGGGATATAATGGAGGAATATGTGAAGTCGTGTCTGACTTAGCTTTCTGGCAAATTTTACATGACGCTAAAACTCGTCGTAAACGTTTCTCCATGTTAGTAAAATAACAGTTCTGTCTCAGTATAAGAAAACATTTTCGTGCTCCGTAATGTGCGTAACTTAAATGAGTGTACCAGATTAATTTGTTAACCAGTTCGTCAGGAATGCATAATAACCAATTGTTGCTGTCAGGATGAGAGCGGCGAAACAGAATGTCATTGTGTACAGTGTAATGGTTTCTAATCGTAACATTATTCTTATCTAGCCAAAGGTGTTTAATTTCTTTCTACACATTGTTTTTATTTTGCTCTTGTGCTATGTCCTGTAATGACGATGAAATAAAGTTTTCAAATGCAACTTGCTGAATGTACATGACACTGAAATTTGTTTTGCAGAAGTTGGTTGCTACGTCTTGCTGATTGTTGCCGAGAGAACGCGATAGTGCGTCTGCTACAACATTTTGTGTGCCGGGAATGTGAACTATTGTAAAATTAAATTCCTGTAAATAAAGTTTCCATCTGTTTAATCTATCGTGCGTGAATTTGGCCGAAAATAAAAATTGTATCGCTCTGTGGTCTGTGTAAACGGTGGTATGTCTGCCATAAAGAAAGTGCCTAAATCTCGTGAAAGCCCATACAACACATAATGTTTCAAGTTCTGTAACAGAATAATTTCGTTCAGCAGGTGACAGAATGCGGCTTGCAAATGCGATGTTTTTAATTAGTACTGAACCATCTTCTTCAATTTCCTGGAAAATATGTACGCCTAAAGAGGTGTTGGAACTGTCAGTGGCAATGGAAAAATTTCTGGTAAGATCTGGGTGCGATAACAGTGGAGCATTCAACAAAGCATGCTTCAGGTTCATGAACTCAGAATGTGCTTGCTTATCCCAAGACCAAATACTGTTTTTACCTGTTAATTGGCATAATCTGGGTGTGTCTAAAGCAGAGTGATGAATAAATTTACGAAAAAAGTTAATTAAGCCCAAAAAACTGCGTAATTGCTTCTTCGTCGTAGGAATAGTAATGTCACGTAGAGCTTGAAGTTTTTCCGGATCAGGCGCAATGCCTTCTGCTGAAATTACGTGTCCAAGAAATTTTATAGAAGTTTTGTCAAAGTGCGATTTACTAAGATTAACTGTAAGTCCTTGTGCATGAAAAGTTTGTAACAGTTGTTCAAGAATCAGATTGTGTTCAGACCAGTTAGCTTCTGCGATAAGAATGTCGTCTACATACGTCGTGATTCTGTCTCTAAGTTCTGTCGGAAGTACAGTGTTCAAACCGCGAATAAAGGCTGCTGAAGAAATAGTTAAGCCGAATGGTAATTTGCAAAATTGATAACAGTCGCCAAAACAAAGAAAAGCTGTATATTTTCTACAATTCGGATGAAGCTGAATTTGCCAAAATCCCGATTTCAAATCTAGTGTAGAATAAATAGCAGTACCGTGAAATTTCTGTAGAAGTTCCTCTAGTGTCTGGGGTCGATCTGTTTCATTAATAATAATGTCATTAATGTGACGTGAATCAAGTACGAGGCGAAGTGATCCATCTTTTTTCTTAACAATATGTAGCGGGTTTATGTACGGACTAACTGCCGGTTCTATAATTCCTTGGTCAAGCATATCCTGCAATTCTTTTTTAACTTGTTCTCTGTGGATATATGGAATGGGATAATGCTTTGCTTTAAATGTGTCGTGCTGTTTCACTTGAAATTCATACATAAAGCCGGACATAGTACCAGGAATGTTGTCAAAAACTGGAGCTTGCTGTAAAAGAATTTTGTGTAAGTGCGTTCGTTCGTCGTCTGTAGTTGCACTGTTTTGTCTAACTTTATCGGAAATCATTTGCATTACGTCGTAGTCAGCTTCGTCTGGAGTATTATAGTTATGTACGTACGTATCCGTGAACAATGTGGGATTACAGTCTATGGTACGTGTTGCGGAAATGACCTCTGTGCAGTTAATTGTTTGTTCTTCCGCAGACAATGAATGCTGAAACTCTAAAGCCAATTGTACATTTTCATCCTTCAACATTAAATAAGAATTCTGAAAATCAATTACTGCGTCGTGTTGTACCAGAAAATTAGTACCTAAAATTACGTCTGTTGTCAATAAAGGAACAATCCAAAAATTTGAGTGGAAAGTATAACCTCCAATACAAAATGATAAATGCGTCTGTAATTTAACATCTACTCCTTTACTCGGTACCGCTCCTTTCACTTTTGTTTTGCCTAATGGTAATGTAGGATACGTATTCTCTTTGTTGCACTCGTTGAAAGTCTCCTCATTTATTACTGATATAGGTGATCCGGAATCGATTACTGCTGAAAATTTCGATGAACCAATTTTAATTTCGATAACAGGATGTGAAATGGATTTCTGAATGACTGGTCTTTCCTGTAAAAGAGTGTCTCGTATGTCGTCAAAAGTAATTACATTTTCGTGAACAACATTTTGCGTGTCAAAGGTAGTGCTTGTGTTATTGGAAGATGCGTCCTGTACAGTATCTAGTCAGATTCTATCTGACGTGTTATTATTATCAGGAGGATTCTGTGGCATTTCTACTATTTGAACTGTTCTATTACTTCTTCCAGACGTATTACGGTCTGGATGGTACCTACTGTCGGGTTCATTCATGAGAATATGTTCTTGCGTATGATTTTGCTGTTGGTGAGACCGACTGTTATTATATGTACGCTGATAATTGTGCTCATCGTTTTTACGTCTGTCGTGAAAGTCATTCCTATACGGTGCATTACGATAGGAATTGAAATACTGTCTTCTTTGTACGTAGTTGTTTCCTTGCTGTCGTGCGTTACTATTTGTTGGATCTGGGACTATACGTGCACGCGGCTGAACATTAAAGCCTGGTTGACCTTGTGCATTACATTGTTGGTTACGTATGCTAACCGGTTGACTTTCATGCTGTTGCGGTGGAAAACTTCTATTGTTACCAAAATGTGGTTCCTGTTGCTGATGATTTTGACGATATTGAAATCAAAATTCTGTCTGTGATTTAAGTTCTGGTAGTTGTCGTTCCTAAAGCGTCTGTTACTTTTCCTATTGAAATTACGTCCCTGATCATAATTACTGTAAGTTTGTTGACCTTGGTTATTATACGAAAAGTTTTTGTTTACAAAAGAATAATCAGATTGTTGTACTTCCAAGAGCTGTAACAAATCTCTGAATGCTGAAATATTTTCTTTTTGCTGACCTGTTAAAAGTGACACTCTTAATGACCGTGGTAATTTAGAGATACATAATTGAATAAGTGCAGATTCACTGTACGGTTGACTTAAGTACTGGTTTTGTTGGACCATATGCTCAAAAAATTGCGTGACACTGGGAAAGTTTGTGTTCTCATAATTTGGTAAGCTAATTAACTGGTCTTTAATTCCGGGCTGTGTCGTCTTCGACCAATATGCTGACAGAAAAGCATTCTGAAACTCTTCTACTGAATAGCATTGCCTCGCGATCGGTCTCATACGAGTTGCAGGTTCGCCTTCCAAAAAACTGCAAATAAATTCAAGTTTGTGTGTTACAGGCCAAGTCGGTGGAAGAGCAAAACTAAACTGTTGTATCCAATCAAGCGGATGAATCTGTGTTCTGTCATTCCTAAACACTTTAAATTTTCTTATCGACAGAAAATGTTTGTAATCGAAATTATCGTCTCTGTGTGATGGAACAGGTTCAGGATTGTAAGAGAATCTATTGAACTGTGGTTGTTCGGAATCTAAGTCCCGTACTCTCTGTAGATTACCCAAATTACACGCGCTGTGTGAGTCTGACAAATGTTCATAAAGTGGCGTCTGTTGTGGCATGTTATTAACTGAAATGTTTTTTATCTCTGTTACTTCTTGTTGTAAACTAGACAATTTTCTACGCAACGTGTTATTAGACGAATCGATCTCATTAATTGTCTGCTGTAAATTTTGAAATTCAGGTGTTTGGTTAAATGAAATCGGTGCAGTATCGTCAGACTTATTGTCATTAGTATTTTCGATAACATCAATACGACTGGCCAATTCATCATATTTTTCAGTCAGTATTTTTACCTGCTCATCAGACTTAGTGTCAGAGGCATTAATCTGTTTTTGCAATTTACGTGTAGTTTCACTCAGTTTTTTAACATCAGCTTTGATGACATCGCAATCCTGTGTTAGTTCTAATTGTTCGAATCTGTCTGTCACTGTTTGAATATTTACTGTGTGTGAATCTGTTTTTTATTTAAGATCAGAAATTTCATCACGTAATTCCGCGTTCAGCTGTTCTATGGTATTAATTTTGTCGGACACTGTAGTAATATTATTGTCTACATACGTCTTCGCTTTCGCGATCATTTTACGTTTGTCTTCTTGTCTTTGTGCAGTGATTGTTTCCATGACTTGACGTTTGACTTTATTTTGATCCTGAATAAATTTGCGGAAACGCGTATCACTGTTATGTATGTGGAGATTAAAGCGTTCGTCAATCTGAGTGTACTGTTGGTCGAATTTCGCGTCGATCTTTTCATCCATTGTGCGCGAAAGTTCTGCTGTCATTGCTTTAAACTCGTCGCGTAATTGTATAGGTTTTTCAGAGCATTGTTTAGCGACTGTACTAATTTCGTCTCTGAGTGTTTCTGTTGCAGCTGTTTGCATTTCCCTTAATTCCTGGGCAACAGACCTAATTTCTTCGCTACTTTTTTTTGAACAAGCCTCAATTTCCACGCGCAACTGTTCCTTAGTGTCATGACACTGCGCGGCAACGGCTCTAATTTGTTCACTAAGGTGTCTGGAATTGTCGTCTAATTTTTCATTCTGTTGTCTGACCTGTTCACTAAGTTGTTTGAGATTTTCGTCATTATTGTCAAGTTTTTCATTTAAGTGTTTGTTATCTTCCCTGAGTTGTCTGAAATTGTTGTCTGTTTTCTCACTCTGTTGTTTGTTTGATTCAAGAATTTGTAGCAACAATGCCTTAAGTGGATCCGACACAAAATTAGCATTTCAATTCTCCGTGCTATTTAATGGTGGATCTGAAATTGTCTTGTTTTGCGTGACCATTTGGTCATTCTGTAATTTACAGAAAGGTTTATCAGTCGGATGTACACTGTCAGACACTATTTCGGAATTAAATAGATCCGTCGTACTTCCAGTACACTGTTCATTTTCACTACAAAAATTTGTCTGTACATTACTTGGATTTTCTAAATCGGGTGTTTTAAGCTCGGCAGCGCTCATTACTATAGACCGCTCCGCGTCATCAATTGTCGTCAAATTAACAGACGAAACAATTGAGTTCGTTTGTTCATCATTAAGGTAAAAGTCATCATTAGTGGTTGGAATGCACTGATTGTTAGTGAACGCAGGATTGTCATCATTACACTGCGTGTCACAATTACTATCGGTCACGCTGTTTAAGTCGGTAATTTCATTCAAAATACCTCGCGATACACTATTCATAGTCTTTCGCGGCATTTTCACAATAGTCACAATTATTCACAAAAGAAATAAGCACAAATACAAAAAGGCAACAAACAAATGCAACAGAGCAACGAATTGCCGTTGACCTGTAGAAAGAAAGTCACAAGATTAGTAAAAGCGTTGCGCCAAATCCTAATTATATCTAAGCAAATAAGAGCAGATATCTGACTGTTTTTCAAAAGACTCTCAACGAAATACGATCCTGGACTGGGTGTCGCCAAGTGTAACTTCCCCACAAAAATTTTAAAGATATTATTTTAAATGCTAATGCACATTGAGCTAAGTGTAAGCTCCCCAGAGAAATTTTGAAACACAATAGTTGAATGTTAACAAGAATACAACCTAACGTAACCTCCCAGCAAATAAATTCAATGACAATGACAATTAAACAATAATTAGCAATCTGACCCAAGTATAAGTTCCTCACAAAAAATGAAAGTTCATTCAGTGATAAGAAAATCTCAGTGATAATGATAATTCAATTAAACCGAAATATCGGTCTTTGGCCCTGTGCAAAAAAAATCAGAATTAATTTCTTACCTCATTGAAACTGCTTGTCAAATTTCTGCTCTTATTGTTGGCCACGGCTTGGAGGAACTGCATTGCAAATAATATTTTTCTTTTTTTTTTAAAATTTAACTGAAACTTTTCTTTAAGGGAAATGGAATGAAATCGTTGGTTCAATTAAATGCTTCTTTTGTTAAAAATATTGTTTTGAAATCAAAATTATTATTGGGGCACTTGTTGAAAATTAATTACAATAAATAAACTTTACATTATCTGATGATTACCTTAATTAACAATATACCTCATTCAGCATCTTGACCAGAATGCCATGTCGACGCTCGCCGACTCCTCACACACAACTGCACTCGACTGCTACTACCGACATACTGCCCTGCTCACAGACTGCCCACTGACAGACTGCTCGCAACTGTACTGCACGACTACTACTAGCGCACTGCTCGCAACACTCGAGCGGGCAAGCGCAGACTAACCACGATAAAAGGCTCTCTGATCAAAGATTTTATCATGCCTCACCATCGCTGCTACGTTACATACGTGTTTCAACCCAACAAAGCATCGGTCGTACTCTACATGCTCATTTTGCCGGGCTATACGCAGCCGTACCGCATTCTGCAGCACTGACCACAGAAGTCGCTCAGCTTACTACGAACACTCTTCCGTAGGATGCAGTGCATGACCTCCAAGACGACGTAACCACAGATGAAGTGGTAGATGCTATCAAGGCGGGTTCCAATAACAGATCTCCTGGACCTGACGGTATACCCATCGAATTTTATAAAAGTTTTCACGTGGACGGCAATCGCACAAGAGCTGATGTCACCGATGACAGTGGTCCCGAGCGCCTTTCTAGAAGGAATTATTATCCCCGTACATAAACCGCGCGGGTTATCGAGGGTCCAGGACTATCGACCAATTACTTTGCTCAACAGCGACATGAAAATATTCACACGGCTACTGGCATCGCGACTCAAGAAGCTCGCACGTTACGTCACATCCTGCTACCAGACTTCCCTAAGAGGCGACAACAACATCCGTACGGCCCTTTGCCGTTACAGAGACATGATAGCATTAGCGCATTATCAGCGTCTCCCTGGCGCCTTGGCTTCACTGCACTTTAGCCAGGCTTTCGACCGTGTTGACCACTTCTATTTACAGACAGTTCTTCAGCATATGGGTTTTCCTGGCGGTATTGTCACTGTGGTTATGCGCCTGTTGAGTAGTGCAAAATCTAAAATCATGTACAATGGTCGCCTTACACCGTCCCTGGTCACCGCACGATCTGTACGACAAGGCTGCCCTCTTTTTGTATGCTTTCGCCTTGGAACCCCTGCTCCAGGGCATGCGCCAACGTTTGGAAGGCATGGCTGTGCAACGCGACCGTTTTTGTTGTACAGCCTACGCAGACGACATAGTACTATATCTGCGCAGTGAAGATGCAGTACGAGCAGCACTGACATGGGTGGCGACTTACGGCGAAGCGTCGGGGAGCTGCCTCAACGTGTCAAAATCCAAGGTCCTGCTCATTGGTGAGGGCTTGCCGGAGAGATGCGCTGCCCCCCTTAGTGTCGCCGCCACCATACGGTGTCTTGGACTTGATTTCACAGCAGACCTGCGCCGCTCAGCGACTATCAATGGTAGACGCTTGCTACAGACAATCAGAGCAAATCTCGCAAATCACCGGCTACTAGCTCTCGACGTTATCCAACGCGCGAAATACGTGAACATGTATCATGCTTCCCGTATACCACACGTGGCTCAAGTACTACCAGTCCCAAATCTCCTGGCGCGATGACTGTTGATGGCTTTCGGCTCCTTCGTCAGCTCGGAGATGTTATTCAAGGTGCAGTATGAATCCCTTGCACTGCCACGGGATCGTGGCAGGGTGGGACTCATCCACGTGCCGACTCGTGTCAAGGCACTATACGTCAGCTCCCAACTAAAACTTTGGCATCGTTGCCCGCAGAGCCTTACTAGCCTCCTGCTTCACAACTTTGCACCGGCCTCCTTGTCCGCGTCAGTACTGGTATCGACCATTCCAACCCCCTTTTGTTACATCCAACGATTTTTCCTGGAGTTCAGTTATAGCTACCGGTCCTTACCACTTACCTGTTTGTACCTCACGAAAACAGTGTCCGAATTGTTACAACAGTGCCGCCCGTCCAACCCCACCGAACGCAAGTATCCACAGTACGTATGGCGACACATATGGAAGGCGATCCAAGCGCGTTTTCTCGAATCAGACGTTTAATCAGCGTGGTACATCACCGTGAATGGCAAACAAGTTAACCGAGATCGTCTGCACCGCATCCATCTCGCCGATTCATCCCTCTGCACCCACTGTGGAGTGGATGACACGGATGTCCACCGGTTCCACTGTGGCACAGCGTTCGACGTCTGGACACTTGCACGGCGAATTTTGGCGTTTCTTACTCGCCAGACACCGGCTCAGATCGACGTCCACATGCTTTTGTACCCCGATAAGACTTTCTAACCCTCCACCAAAACTCACTCTGTGAATTGGATCTGTGGCCACACGATCCGCTATCTTTTTACTTCTGGCGACAAGTCTACGCTAGGATATTGGACTTATCTCAACGAACGACACTGCGTCCTGATACGCAACCCACGCTATAGCCGGCCGCGGTGGTCTCGCGGTTCTAGGCGCGCAGTCCGGAACCGCGCGACTGCTACGGTCACAGGTTCGAATCCTGCCTCGGGCGTGGATGTGTGTGATGTCCTTAGGTTAGTTAGGTTTAAGTAGTTCTAAGTTCTAGGGGACTGATGACCACAGCAGTTGAGTCCCATAGTGCTCAGAGCCATTTGAACCACGCTATAAACAATATTTTTTCAATTTCTTACGGAGCACTTTCGATGACCCCACCTAGTAGATGGAATGTCCAAGCCCTGAGAAGCTGAAAACTGTATAAACCGAACCGAACTGAATAGATCCGCTACCCAGAACCCATGCCTACGCCATGAGAAGACACGTTTGGACGAGCTGGCATGCTGTAGGCGGAGACACTTCAGGAGCTCCTGTAAGAACTGGTCTTTAACTACAAGTCGCACGACCACTTTAATTAAAAAAAACTTTTCCTTATTTATTCCTCATAATTTGTTCTTAAAGGAAAAAGAAATTTGAGTTTGGCTTTGAGAAAAAAAGAGGGTTGGCTGCCCTAAAAAAAGTAAAAAAGAAAACAAAACAAAAAAAAAACAGAAAAAAATAAAAAATGACAGCTGTGTGGTCAGCGTGACGGATTACCGTCCTATGGGCCCGGGTTCGATTCCCGGCTGGGTCGGGAATTTTCTCCGCTTAGGGACTGGGTGTTGTGTTGTCTTCAACATCATTTCATATCTATGTGGCGCGCAGGTCACCCACTGTGGCGTCGAATGTAATAAGACCTGCACCAAGGCGGCCGGACCTGCCCCACAAGAGGCCTCCCGGCCAATGACGCCAAACGCTCATTTTCATTTCCATCCCAAGCTATGTAACTTCATGTCGGTGTGGCTCTTGGCCAAAGTGCGTGACTTAAGCGCGTGGAGCTCCGGATTCGATTATTACGACTGGCGGGCAGTATTTTTTTCATTGTCTTAGACATTTAGGTGTTTACACTGACACAACATTTATTGTTTTATGTACCGGTCTTGCTGCCTCCGCTGATTTGTTGCAAAGTACAGTAGAACAGAAGCCTACTGTATTACGTCAGAAGTATATGAGCATTAGCTTCCAAATTGTGTCGTTTCCAATAAATGACGTACGTTTTCTTTACCAAATAATGTCTATAACCAAGAAAAGAAGGGACAAAAGGAAAGACACGCAAAATAAGAACAGCTTTTACTTGGTTACTGCGAGGACAATGATTTTGCGACTTCTACGGTTACAACAGATCACATTTACGAGAGGTGTTCGAATGCAAGTACTGGATCGCTCAGTCCTCCCTTCACGCCCAAGTCCAACAGCTGCTCTTGCGACAGAATATGTCACCTGGTGACGTCACATGTTCAATATTTCTCGTCCATTTTTGAGGTATATTCCGACACTGACAACCCCATCTGTTTTATATTAAATTACTTGCCTCAGTGTCATCTACGATGCTTCGGGCTTTTTTAAACGCTATTAATAACCTCACTGTATGTGAAACGTGTGTGTACAGGCAAGCTCGCTCACAAAAACCTCATCCTAAGCCTTTGGATCGATTTCAACCAAATTTTGTGCACTTGTTATTTACTATCTGGAAAGAAATAGTGTGGGGTGTAAGAACCAGCAATCTCCTACTGGGGTGGGTACGATGACGCAGAGAGAAGAACGAGGAGCTGGACTCGTGTAGGGCGGAGGAACAGTTGGAGAGAGAGGGTTCAAAAAATGGTTAAAATGGCTCCAAGCACTATGGGACTTAACATCTGAGGTCATCAGACCCCTAGACGTAAAACTACTTAAACCTAACTAACCTAAGGACATCACACACATCAATGCCCAAGGCACGATTCGAAACTGCGACCGTAGCAGCAGCGAAGAGATATGGGCAGGGAGAAATGGACAAAGATGGATAAGGGGAGGATATGTCGCTCATAAAAAGCTCATCCTAAATCTTTCCATCGGTTTCAACCAAACTATGTTCACTTGTGTAATTTACTATTTGGAAAGAAATAGTGTGGGATGTTAGAACCAGCAATCTCCGACTTGGTGGGTATGATGACGCAGAGAGAAGAACGAGGAGATGGACCCGTGTAGGGCGGAGGAAGAGTTGGAGAGAGAGAGATGGTTCAAAAAATGGTTAAAATGGCTCCAAGCACTATAGGACTTAACATCTGAGGTCATTAGACCCCTAGACGTAGAACTACTTAAACCTAACTAACCTTAGGACATCACACACATCCATGCCCGAGGTAGGATTCGAAACTGTGATCACAGCAGCAGCGAAGAGATGTGGGTAGGGAGAAATGGATAAAGATAGATAAGGGGAGGATATGGAGTGAGAGAGAGTGGGGATGGAGAGGGATAGAGAATGTAAGGGGGACAAGTTGAACAGCAGCAAGGCGTACAAGATATGTGCAGAGAAGGGGAAGAGTTGGAGACATATAGCTGAGGGGGATTGCAGATAGACAGATATGGATATGGGAAGGAAGCGAAGGTGGGCAGAGAGACAGAGAAGGAGGAGGTGGACAAAGAGAGGGGGAGGCGAAGGTGGACTGAGAGTGTGGTAGGAGGAGAGTCAGAGAGTGGGGGATGGAGAAGGTGGACAGAGAGAGGGGACAGGAAGAGATGAACAGAGAGAGAGGGGGAGGACGAGATGGACAGAGCGAGGGAAAAGGAGGATCTGGACTACTAGGAGATAGAAATAAATAAATATCTGTGCATCGCCGGGCACTCAACTAATAATTAAATAAACTTCACTAACCTGTACGACTGCGATGTCGAAATCTATGGTGCGGCTATCGTACTGCTGGTGCAGGAAGGCGGCTGCCGCCTCTATCACTGTGCCGCCGCTGCCACGGACGGAGGAGCCCGCGCGCAGCGCCAAGTAGTCCAGTTTGGCGTCCTCGACGCAGTGGCCGGCGGTCAGCGCCCAGGAGGGCTCGATGAGCGACGCACCGCACCGCTGGTCGCCGCCGAGCTCGAAGGCCAGCTGCCAGGGGAGGTCGGCGATGCTGGCTGGCCTCGTGGCCGCCGACGATGCGCTCGTGGGTGTCGGTCCGCTGCCGGACCGCATACGGCCACGCCACAGCCGCCGACAGCAGCAGCAGCCACAGACACTGGCTCCAGGTCACTGTGGTGGGGCGCAACATCCTGGGCTGTGCTGCACGCCTCCTGCCCCCGGCTCTCTTTATACTCCTGCTGGCCGAGAAAATAATGACACCACTAACAGCCTTATCTCCGTCCGGTACAGATCATAAGTGGCACTGCTCTGATATCACTGAGATTATCACATTTTTTTTACATCTCTCATGTTTGATCATATCGTGAGGCAGTAAAGAATGATTTTTAAAGCACATTGTAGCAAAGTAGAATTTTATTTACTGTAAGCCACTAAGTAGTAATACACTGAGGTGACAAGTCATGGTATAGCGGATACAGATGGAGGTAGTAGAGCGTACACAAGGTATAAAGGGGGAGTCATTGGTAGAGGTGCCCTCCAGCGCTCCCAACACCTTCTCCAAACCCATCTTGACAGGTTCACCACTTGGTGCAACCAGTGGTTGCTTAAGGTCAATCCTTCCAAAACCCAGGCAATCATTGTAGGCAAAACCACCCCTTCCTTCCGCCTCCTCGACTTCTATGTCACCATCTATGGCCGTCCTATCGCCCTCACCCCCACCCTTAATTATCTTGGCGTCACCCTTGACTGTCACCTCTCCTGGACCCCCCATCTCCGGACAATCCAAGCCAAGGCACGCTCCTGATTCTGTCTCCTCAAGCTCCTTTCTGGCGGTACATGGTGTCTGGACCCCTCCACCATCCTCCACACCTACAAATCCCTCATCCGCCCTATCCTCTGCTACGCCCACCCTGCCTGGATCTCTGCCCCTCCTACCTTTTACAAATCCCTTCAAATCCTCGGACGCCATACTCTTCGCCTCGCCTATCGTATCTGTCTCCCCTCCCCCACACGGATTCTGTACGACCTTACGCCGTTCCCCCACCTCCTCCTTTTCCTCGAACGGATCTGGATCCTCTACATCTCCCACAAACTAGATCCCCCTCACCCAATCGTCTCTCACATCCTCTCCCAGCCCCATCCGCTGCCGCACCTGTATTTCCACGTCCCACCTGCTCTCCATCTCTCCACACTCCATACCCTCTCCCAAGGCGACTTCCGCCAGCTCCCCCTCCCTGCTGATGCCCTCCTCCCCTCCATTTACCACTCCTATCAACTTTGATACTCCCCTCTCACGTCCTGTTCTTTCCTATGGGCACACACTCTCCCTTCTCTCTCTCTTCCCTCCCTCCTCCCTTCCTCCCCCCTCCTGCCCCAGGCTTCCCCTACCCCCATACCTTCATTCCTCCCACCATCTCCTCTGGCATTGGCATCTCTGCTCTCCCCTCTCCCTCCCCCACCACCTTCTTCCCCTCTTGACAGGTCCCCGGATTCGCACACGTTAAGTGGACATTTGCGCGCCCGAGATCATCGCCATCAGTTTTTCGTGTGTGTGCCGTCGTTTTTGTGATTCAGTGTTTTTCGCCGCCGACACTCCTTCGTTCACGTGTCTCGTCTAAATCATCCGTGTTTGTGCACAGTGCCGACAGTTTTTCATGTTTTTCGTCGAGTGTGTTGGCTTCATGTTTTTTTTTTAATTATTGTATCTACTGTTTTTTAACCGCCATTATTTTACTTTTCTGTTTTCATTGGTTTTCTCTTTTATTGTCCTGCTTGTGGCTGAAGAGCGGAGTAACATTTTCAGCTGCCAGCCCACCTTGTATGAGGTGCAAAATAACAATAAAGAAAAAAAAGTGGAGGTGCCATTTGTACTCAGGTAATTCATATCAAGAGGTATCCAACGGGGTTAAACTGACTTTGAACACCGAATGGTAATTAGAGTTAGACACGTGGGACATTCCATTTCGAAATCGTTGGGGAATTCAATATTCGGAGATCCACAGTGTCAAGAGTATGCCAAGAATACCAAATTTCAGAAATTATCTCCCACTATAGACAACGCAGTGGCCGGCAGCCTTCACTTAACGACCGGGAGCAACGTCGTTTATGTGCAGTTGTCAGTGTTAACAGAGAAACAACACTGCGTGAATTAACGGCAGAAATCAATGTGGGGCGTACGACAAATGTAACTGGCGTTAATGAGCGACGGCAACAGAGGGCCGAGCGCCTTCGCTAACAGCACGACATCGCCTGCAGAGCCTCTTCTAGGCAGGGGACTTCCAGCGACTTGTTGAGTTCATGCCACGTCCAGTTGCTACACCAGCTCGGCAAAAGGGAGGTCGGGCACGATGTTAGGACGTAACCCATGACTCTTGTCACCTCAGTGGATTATCGTTTGCTTGGCCATCTTCCTCAATAGCTGTTGTATGGAATTCCTCTTCTTCTTCTTTTCCTTTAGGCCTACTAAGGTCCACGAGGCTCGTTTTGACGCTTGACGAGTGTTTTCTCTTTTTTCTTAGCCGAGAAACCTTTCATTTTATGCCTTTGGGCAGGCTTCCTCTCTGCACTGGAAATACCAGTAATTTGGATCCGTTTCGTATAGTTCGTAATGAAATTTCAAGTTATTCTAAGGTTGGTTTCATTGTGGTGATCCATTTTCTCTTCGAGATTTTTTATCTGTCGTGGTGAAGATCCTATTCATGAGTATGGTAGGGTTGATGGTGTTAAGATGTCCATAGGGAGACAATCGCATTTTATGGCTGCTTGGAGATGGTACGACTCACTGTTGTGTGTTATCCTTTTATCCTGTAAGTGCCATTCCCTGCTCTTACTGACCTTAGTATTTTCCTTAAGATTTTCCAACCCTTGAGCTCTAGTTTCCTCAGCTTAACTTTACTGTTCGTCAAGTGGCATTTGGAGGGGTACTGTACGGAGGGCCGTGCTACTGAGTCGTGATGTTTAATTTTAAGCCTCTTTTGAAGCTACTAGGAGATGTAAATGCTCTTGCAGGAGTGATATTCCGTCTCCAGCTTGGCATATCTGGTATCTGTTGCTGAATTCTTACTCTCATTCGACGAAGTCTACTGTCGTAAATAACTAACTGCAGGTACCTCGTCAAGAAAGATTGTGCCGATACCAATGTTGGAACTGTGCTGTCAGCATACGACACCGCTCGTGCGTTGACCGTCGAAAGCCCGTCAGCCCAAACGTCAGTTTCTGCGGACCCCGAGGGGTGGCGCCAGCGTGTCAGTATATGCAAATCAGGCGCCGCATCACCCCTCATTAGATGACACACCTCCCCTCTCCGGGAATACTGCACAACACCAACATTCGGGAGGACGACAGTTCAGACCTGCATCCGGCCATGCTGATTTAGCTTTTCCGTGATTGCCCTATATCGTTTTGGCGAATGCCGGGATGGTTCCTTTGAAAGGGCAAGGCCAGCTTCCTTCCTCATCCTTCCCAAATAAGAAGGGACTGATGACATCGCTGTTTCATTCCCTTCCCCAAATCAAACGACCAATCAGCCAACCCCAGGGATCAGTGTTGGGGCCACTATTGTTCCTTATTTATATAAATGATACACCTTCTAGTATTACGGATAACTCTAAAATATTTCTGTTGGCAGATAACACTAGCTTGGTAGTAAAGAACGTTGTGTGCAACATTAGATCGGTTTCAAATAGTGCTGTTCATGACTTAAGTTCATGGATTGTAGAAACAAACTAACAATAAGTCACAGTAAGACTCAGTTTTTACAGTTTCTAACACACAAGGCAACAGAACCTAACGTTTCAGTTTCACAGAATGGGCATATGACGAGTGAAATTGAACAGCTCAAATTTCTAGGTGTTTAGATACATGGTAAACTGTCGTGGAAAGCCCACATTCAGGATCTTTTTCAAAGACTAAATGCTGCCATTGTTACTATTCGAATAGTATCTGAAGTGAGTGATCGTTCAACAGAAAAATTAGCCTACTTTGCTTATTTTCATTCGCTTATGACGTGTGGTAACTCTTCCCATTCTAAAACGATATTTTTGGCTCAGAAACGGGCGGCTCGGACAATAAGTGGCGTAAGCTCACGAACCTCTTGTCGGCCCCTGTTCACGAGTCTGCGTATTTTGAGATTGGCCTCTCAATATATATATTCCTTACTGTCATTTCTTTTTAACAGCATAAGCTTATTCCCAAGAATAAGCAGCTTTCACTCAGTTCAGAAATCAAACCTGTATTTGTATCGGACTTCCTTAACTCTTGTGCAGAAAGGTGTGCAGTATACTGCTACATCCATTTTCAATAAGCCACCACTCGAATTCAAACATCTTAGCAGTAATCCACGCGCTTTCATATCTAAACTGAAGATTTTCCCTATGGGTCACTCCTTCTATTCTGTCGAGGAGTTCCTTGAAAAATTAAACTGATTGTTGTTGTATTGTTGATTGTGTTTACGTATACTTATGGATTGACTTTTTTCGGGTTCATAAACATTTTATTTTTATCTATTATTACTTTTAAGTTGTAATTTCATGTATTGACACGTTCCATGACCTTGGAGATTTGCTCCTCAATTTGGTCCTATGGAACTTGACGAGTAAATAAATTAAAAAAAAAATATCCAACAACACCAGCGCCCTCTTCGGCGCTGGCATAAGCGATGCCGACGACAGCGCTCGGGGAACAGTTCGTGACTGCAGATTGTTAAAAAAAAAATGGTTCAAATGTCTCTGAGCACTATGGGACTTAACATCTGTGGTCATCAGTCCCCTAGAACTTAGAACTACTTAAACCTAACTAACCTAAGGACATCACACACATCCATGTCCGAGGCAGGATTCGAACCTGTGACCGTAGCAGTCGTGCAGATTGTCTCCTCAGTTCGACAGCATAGCTCCATGGGGCAACGGCTGCCGACGTAATAGTCAGCTAGGTCTGCGAGAACCAGTGCAGCTAAAAAGATAGTTTACTATTGAGCTGATAAAATACTTTATTCAGAGATTGGAAACGCTTGTTGTGTTCTACATCACTTCTTCTCGAAAGATACGTAAATGTGTTTGATTTTTGAGTTATAGCACTGTCTTCTGATATTCTATAGTGTGTCCAATTACCCTGGTCTATCTCCTGCTTCCTAGTCTACGAATTACTGTTGCGAGCACCTGAGATACAACAAGAAGCCCCATAGAAAAGTAGAATGAAAGCTGTGTCGATGTTGATGTACCGGGAAAACCTACAAAGTTTTGAAAGCAGCGCAACAGAAGAGGACTGACATGAAAAAAATACCTCCAGCCACCAAGAAAGGAAGAAATGAAAAATCGACTGTTGACGATAACGACTGCGCTGTGCACAAAAATTAGTAGCAAAGCAGTCGTCAATCCGAAGATTATATTGTACACCGCAGTGCTAGGCATGGTCCAGTTGGAAGTGGTATTGGTATGGCGTTGACTTCTTCCGAACTTGGAACTGTCTTGCCCAGCCAGTTTAAGGAGACCTACAGTTTAACGTACGCTCTGAACTACGGCACCACTCGGCACTTTTCTTATCAACAAACACTGCCAAGTGAAAGAGGTGATAAATGGGATTGACATGGCACTGATCCCGAGACCTCTGGATTTGTATTCTGGCACTTCGCCATTTTTTTTCTTCAGAAAAGTAAAGAAAGGTACTCCAAATATCGCAATATTGTCAGATACATCGAAAAAAAATATCAAATGAAAAAAAAGTCGCACCCGAGAATCGAACAAGGACCATCAGCACTTTAGTCTGATGCCTTGGCGAGATCCTACGACCGCGGTAACGGGCGTCCGAATCGTCTTCTCGTCTGTTGGTATGGGTACACCCTTCGCCGTTCCCAATTCTGTCCGTAGGGGTGAATATACTCAAGGATTCTTCTTCAGTCTTCGCGTCTCGCACCGGAATGCCCAAATAATCATAAGGGTCTGGAGATAATGAACCTAAACAATTAGAGAAGTGTGTCCTGTACTTCGGGTAGCGGCTAAAAGTCGCACGTGTTGTCGTCAGTAGGGACCAAAAGTAGGGTGTGTTTTTGTGTGCATCACCAAATATGTAGAAAAGAGTTATGCCTTTTAGCCAATTAACGGCATTCGTCCTGGCTGTTGTGAAATATTCTCTGTCGGGTCGCAATACGTCGTCATGGGAGATAGACTCCGACAATTGCTGCAGCAGTAATGCCAGCACGCTTTGCGTGAACCGCCATCAGTTGCCGATGGCGCTGCAAGTTTAGGCGGAGCGCATCCGATTCAACGACTGTGTATCTCGGACTCAAGGGTTCGTCCGTCAGATGAACGGAGCGTAGCCGCTGACGAGTAGCGAAGTTCCCGTTCACCGCCACGTGCCACAACGAACGCTCGACATAGGTAGAAAAGACATGTGTACTGCCACATCGTGTTCCAGCCAACTTCGGTGTGCCATATGTGCGACCGCATGGAAGGGATGTTTTTTTCGGTGAAGGCGGTAATAGTCTTTCGTGCTGGGAGTTCGTGTAGAGAGCTGGTTGATAAAGAAGTAGCTGACGTCTATCAAGAACTCTCTAATGTGGGCAAGTGACGGTGAGATGTGTTCCACGGAAACCGGTGTTTGTAGAAAGTGTGTTGCCACTTCAGTTATCAGAATGCCCATCAGATTGTCTTGGACCGACGTCCACATGCACTCATAACGCTGGGATAGAGTGCTCAAGTGCGGTTGTAGACATGAATTGCACCGATACTGCGGGAGCGTCTGAGTGGCGTATCGAACTTTAAAACCGAGATCGGCGCTCACATGTCCATATGCTGCTTGAAATCTGTCGGCCATCGTAATCCTCAAGGGAAGGAAGTGGTTGAAATAGTTCAATTTTGACACAAGATAAGTTTTGACATAACGTGTTCGTAGGAACATATCCGTTCGGCACAGTATGTTGCTCCGTATCTGAGCGTGTGTCTGGTGTAGTAGTCGCCGTATTGAAAACATTACAGCTCCCCTAAACATTTCAGCACAAGCACCCTGTCAAAGGACATCGCCGTTCTTTGGGGAGCCCCTTTGTAACATTCATGTATTTTGTATTCTTCTTTGTGAAGACGCTCTCAGTGAACGCCCCGTACTGGCATATCCACTGAAGTCCCATGTGTATTTCGCTCCCGATCTGGCCAGGATCATCACATCATCGGCGAATGCACCGTAACGAAAAATCACGTCCCGCATGTAACTCTCTTCCAGTCGCCGCAGTAGACTATGCATAGTTGGTTCGAGCGTTGCTGCAAGTACTATCCCCGACAGTGGGCATCTTTCTCGCATTGATCGTCCTAACAGTGTGCCCAGACTGCTAAACGTTCACCATCACAACCCACGGATCAGGCGAAGGAGCACTCCTGCAGACATCAGAGAGAGGTCCATGCTGTTCAAAAACGCGAGGAAGTATACCATGGTCGACTGGTTCGAACATGTGATCGAAATCAAAATGGTTCAAATGGCTCTGAGCACTATGGGACTTAACTTCTGTGGTCATCAGTCCCCTAGAACTTAGAACTACTTAAACCTAACTAACCTAAGGATATCACACACATCCATGCCCGAGGCAGGATTCGAAACTGCGACCGTAGCGGTCACGCGATTCCAGACTGAAGCGCCTTTAACCGCACGGCCACACCGGCCGGCGTGATCGAAATCACTGGCGACGAGAGCTCCCAGTATTCTGCAGGCCACTGTCAATGCTCTTATGTCGTGGTATGCTCCTAACGCTCTATGAATGTCGCTGACATCATCTAAATGGGTCTGATCAGTGTGGATGCTTTCAGGATAGCAGCATGGATACGCATGCGGAGGATGTGGGCAAAGATCTTTTAGTGAGGGTTGAGGTGAGCGAGTGGGCGAAAGCCTCGCCACCTACAACCACCAGTCAGTTTCGGTACCAGAATCATGACACAGTCCGTGAATTCCGTGGAGACAGTGAAATCAGCATGTATGAGTTCTTGAAACATCTGGAGATACTTGTCACCCATAACCTCATAAAATGTGCTTTAGAATTCCTGGAGTAAACCATCCGGATCTGGCGATTTGTTCAGTGCTCACGTCAGAGCCGATGTAAACTCGTTTGATATGATGAGTAATAACAGATTATCATTGAATGCCAAGTTTCTAGTCTCTGGAAAATCGTGCAGGTCCCCTTCATAATCACGAACGTTCCGTGGATCTTCCATGGAGAAAGTCCTACAGTACCGGGCCAACGTGTGCGCTATGTACGTTTGTGTCACGGCGCGCTCGCCCACCTCCGTGTTGATCGCCATGATGAGCTGACGTCAGTTATGGCGCCTCTGGCTCACGATGTGATAGACTGACGTCATTTCGGTGGGACTATAATCTTGCACTCTCGCACAGACGTGGGCGCCTTCTAACTGCTCCCCCATGTGCGGAGTAGAAGGACTTAGATGCATTGCATGGCCCACTGATGTTTGGATGGTGGCGGTTGTGACGAGAGCTCGTGTAACTCCGATGTCGTCCTTTGACAGCTCGATCTGTCACATTTTTACTAGTTCAGGTTTGACGTATCACAGCCACCACAGTAACGTAGAAGCGTACATGGGCAGGTACCAGAGACATCTGCGCCACGTGTCATCAACCGCTCGCTGACATGCTTCCTCGTGAAGGAAGGTGACATTTACCGTCCGGAAGCCTCGGCCGCGTCGGGTGAGTTGACGCGGTAGGGTGGTCCATGAAGTATGTCCTTCAGATTTCTGCATCCAGTCGACTGGTTTGAAGTGCGTGTATCTGTGCTGGTTTCTGCGGTGTAGGTGCCGTGTGGTGAGGCACCAGATCGTTAAGCCCCTGCTAGTAGCGCTGGGCACGGGACATGACACGGTATTTTGCCCTCAGGCTGCGGGACACTGTTAAAATTTCCGCCCACTATTTAATGGTCCGTATTTCCCTGCAAAGATGGGCCACCGCCTTTGAATAAAAGATGTGCCTGACATCACGGGGTGAAGTACCGGATGGCGCATATACGTTAACATGGTGGACTGTGCCATTTGTGACTGCTATGTCTCACGCATTTGGCAAGTACGTCACGTCCGTCACTTCTATGTCATCACAGAGAAGGATGGCCATTCCGCCTGCACCATCGCCAGATGGAAGGCCGCAGGTGGTGTAGCCATAAAGGTATAACAGCAGGTCTGGATGTACCTTCTGCCACTATTATTCTGTTGTGTAACATCCCTGTCTTGACGGTTATGTGAATAGCATTGACACTGACTGTTTCCATGCAATGTGACTGAGGCATCGCGAGATGTGGGAAGAATGCACAGGGACAAGGCCATGACGGGTTCGGACACCACGCACGCGTCCAGCTGCATGACATGCATTTCTGTGCTGTGTGGTCTCCAAATGAGGAGGACCCTCTGGACTCAACGCCGGACGTGGGTGTCAGAGGAGCTGTCGGTGTGCTGGTCATCGTCTTCCTCCATGTCATCTGTCCAATGGCGAAGAGAAGATTGGGAGATCCAATTTTCACGGGAGACCACTTTCCGGTGGGTCAACCCAATGTGTGTCGTTTTCAGGACGACCAGAAGGGGCGAGTGTTCCAGACTGTCTTGCGTCTGCTGTTGAATGAGGTTGCTGGAAATTGTTGCTGCCGAAGACGTTGAGACGCTGTCGTTGTCTTCCTCCAACATCACATCCCCATATCCCAATGCTGCCGATCTTCTACAGCTGACATTCGTCTCTTCTTGCGCTGCTCGGGTGACTTTTACTCGTGGGTCCACTACTCAACTATCAGCTGGACGGTTTTCTGACGTATACGAGTCCTAGTTGTAGCAAACATTGCAGACGAGAACAACTCGGTTGCACCTCCATCATTTGCGAGTTTTCAGCTTTTAGGAACCTGCTTCTTCTTTCACTGCACTTAAATTTTTGCACTTCACATTTATAAAACTTTAGAATAGTTACCTTCATAAATATATTACTGTGATTTCAACTGTTCTGCATTCACACATTCATAACTAAGACAACTGATGATGCTTAGTGCAAAACACCCATTGTAGTATGCTAAAACCAAACAAACGAATAGTAATTGCAAACTAATAGAATACTTCCTGGAAGTATCTAAATATCTAAAGTGTAACGCTGCAGCTCTGTATCCATTTAGTATTTTCAATTTTTCTTTTAATCGGTTGTACGTAATACATTGTTCCTCAACTTAGTACCTGCTGTGTAATTCGGCAGCTATATATATATTTAGCATCTTTTGGAATTTACCAGTCATGCATTCCTTGTTACTGGAGGTTTTATGCACTATGGTTACGAAGTACCAAATTACTTCTTCCAAGGTTCTCGGGTGAACTACCGGATGCAATCGTCGAAGATCCACGATATTTCGGAGGGCAACAGATTCACCATGGTAGTGTTGGAATGAGGGATCTGCGATGCACTCCTAGTATAGATATCTGCAGGTCCAGCGTTCTCAACCTTCATTCCCACAGTACCACCTGATGACTGTTGTTCGCCGAAATATCGTGGACCTTCGATGACTGCACCCGGCAGTTCACCCGAGAACCGTGAAAGCATCATAAATGCCGGCAAAGCCTCAGGTGGCATATTACCGAACCAATGTCCTCGGCTCGTGGTCTTGCTGTAGTGTCCTGACTTCTCGCGCAAGGGGTCCCGGGTTCAATTCCTGGTGGGGTCAGGGATTTTGTCTGCCTCGAGATGACTGGGTGTTGTGTGTCCTTCATCCTCATTCACTCGCAAGTCGCCGTAATGGCGTTAAAGAACTTGTAGAGCGGCGGCCGAAACGCCCCGTCAGAGGTCTCCTGGTCACCAATGCCATACGCTCATCATTATTATTACTTCTCGAATCTCCATATTTTGAAACTTCACAAATCACTGCGTGGGAACGGCAGCAAAGAGACGTCCACACTACAGATCTCTATCCAGAGCACTGACGCGCCACTTGTTTACCCGTAAACGATGATTCATTATGAGGCTGGAACGCGGCGTTTACCGGCGTTCCACAAATGACTGTTTGGAGAGTACTGCGTAGACGTTTACGCTAGAAATCATACACTTGAAATCATAGAGATTCACAATGGCACAGTGATGCAGATAAGGTTGCTCGTGGAGAATTCTGTACGAAAATGTTGCATCGGAAAGAGGACAACGAGACAGTCCTGAACATAATAATCTTCAGCGATGAGTCAACATTTCATATCTGTGGCATGGTAAATACTCAAAACTGCAGAATATGGGGCAGCGAAAATGCAAATGCAACACTGGAACACGTTCATGACATCCACTAAGTTAATGTGTTTTGTGCGCTTAGCGAACTGAAAGTGTATGGACCTTTCTTCTACATGGAGAGAACAGTCGGTGGTACTGAGTAGCTGGAGATGCCTGAAAAATTTTTCATTCCACAGATCAGTGAAGGTGACCAAGATGGGGCGGTTTACTAACAGCAAGATGGTGCACCACCTCATTTCCTCGCGAAAGTTCGAGGTATCCTCGTTAATCGCTTCCCAAGTCGTTTGACCGACTGTGAAGGGCCAATTGCATGGCCTCCTCGCTCCCCAGATTTGACGCCACTGGATTTCTTTATCCGCGGTTTCATCGAAGGCCGTGTATATGTTCTTCCCCTACCGAACTATTTAGCCGACCCAAAAAATTGAATCGATGCTGCCGTTGCACAAGTTACGCCCGATTTGCTGCAAAGAGTGTGGAAAGATATTGATTACTGGTGGCATGTTTGCCAGAATGCAAATGGTAGTTACCCGAAACAAAAATTACACTTGAAACTTTTATGTGAAACTTCAGGCTGTTTGCTACAAAATGACACATCTACCGATTCTATAAATTATCTTAATAAATTTCTACATCATTGCAAAGTTATAAAGTCATTTTTGACTCGCTCTGTGTTATGTACCAGCTGACAAACTCGGCATTGCTCGAGTATTCATTCTGCCAATTTTCTATTAGAAACGAAAACAAAAAATGAACTGTATTTTTAGTGAGGTATCGGAAAATTTAGTTTGAATGTATTTGTGAAAACACCTTTGAAATTATGATACATTCGTACACAGAAATATGCATAATCTACAAATGTATACAGTATCAACATTAAGAAAGATGATCCCGGACAGTTCCTGTTCGCAGGGCGAAGCTGATTCGCGTGTCCACAGTGCGACTCTCTTAAACGTCTCTGTTGCAAGCCTCTTCATAGCTCTACAGACGGCTACCGATTTCGCGTACTGTCATTTGCGCTTCGCAGTTGAAAGCTGTCAAAAGCGCTGCCACTTGTCAGGAAGTGTTTTAGTAGTAGTAAAGTAGAAATATAATTAAAACTTGGTGCACGATGCGACAATTTTTCATGTATCTTAGAGTTTACGGGGTCATATCTCCCGAACTATGTTTGCTTCTGTAATACACTTTTGTAGACGCATTTAGCGGAATATGTGGATACAGTCTGCGACATTTACTGCGAATACATTTAAACGTCTTGCAAGACGAGGAAGTTTTTCACACATCTCATTGTTTATGGCGTCGTATCTCCTGAGCTGTTAGGTATTTGCTTGTTATCATCACGGGGATTGTTGCATGACAGTAAAGGATTTGTGTAGGAGGAAATGTAGGATACACCGACACACACACATACACACACACACACACACACACACACACACACACAGACGCGCGCGCGCTCACATACGCACACGTATATACACACACACATAAATCCATTTTTATAATGTAGTCCGTTTTCTAGTGCTCACTCTTTTCATCCCATGTGAAATTTAATGGTAGAGTATTGTGGATAATATAATTTTATTCCTTATAAGGTAGGGAATGACACAACTGATGGTGGACACGTCGGACCAGAGACTGCGAGGGGGGAGGGGCTGGGGAAAAATGATGAGTCATTGCTTGCTGAACCCCTTATAATTTCGCTTCTAATCATTCTATTTTATTTAACTTTTTAACGAAAGAACTAAGAACGTTCTACACATTGTCATTAGCCCCTTTTACGTAAATGTAGCCGTTTCGGTTAAAATTTTAAAGAAACATCTCCGTCAGTTTGTCTCTTTGTCAATACATGTGTACGTTTAGTTTCCGAAATAAATTATAATCCATGTTTGATTCTAAATACTCATTTTACATCATATAGTTTTTTCCCATCTGGATATTTTCGTTTTAGGCAGCAGAGAAGCGAGGATATGAGTGAAAGTTTGAGGTCAATTGCAAAAGCAGTTTCTCTGGCGGGAGTAAAACGGAGAAGGTACAGTGTAATATGTGTGATTTGCAATACGGAAGGTGTAGAGAAGGTGATTGAAAATCCTGGACAAAACACCTGTCACAAACTCTCAGAAACTATAGCCAAGTGCTCTCATTTTATTCTTGGCTTATCACATGGTGATGCTTCTGTTAGAAACATGAAGGAACGGCAAATCAAGTGCCACCTTACCTGCTACAAGAAGTTCACTCATAAAAGATGATCCAACTATGTCAGAACAGTTTTCTGACAGAATATGAAGAAGTGACTCAAAAAGAGGATCCTGTTGTCTCTAAGCCTTTGACACGACGCCGGACTTCACTATGTGATAAACAAAACTATTTCTTCCATGATTCCAAAGCAGTTCGAAAATACCAGCTAACCACTTTTCTTACGAGGAAGGAGGGGCTAATCTGAAAAACGCCGTTGAGTTAAATGGAAATCAGACGTGGGTTGTGAAACTAAGTGAGGCAATCAGTCCAACAGATGTGCACGCATCCTGTTGCATGCTGGGCCAAAAATGTAACACACATCATCAGCCAACACAAGGTCAGAAGGAAAACTTTTCTTGAGAAAATATTTGTCACATGCATGGATGATCTCCACAACACATATTCAGATGTTTGCCATTCCGAGGGATTAGAACCATCTTAAGAGTTTGTGACAAGGAGAGAAATGAAACCTGTTCTCGAAGAACAAATTGCAGGAATAAAATTTTCTGCTTCAAAATAAAGAAATTAATCATAAAGGATGCTTCTCGAGTGTAGCAAAGACGCAGCACATGCGAATCTTGAAGAAAACATCACTGAAGAAGATTTTAAAGTGATTTTTGCAGCTGCCAAAGTGATACGAAAATATGCATTGAATGCTAATACCTGGAATATTAATGAAAATTTTAAAATAGATTCAGACCAAATTCCATAAGAGTTTTTTTTATTTTTTATTTTCTTTTTTTAAAAATAGTGTTTTATTGGGAAAGGTTCTGTAACTATACAGAAAAAAAAGAACTGGTGAAATTGATTTCTGTGCTAGTCGTGTATCTCCGACATTAATCTATGAATATTTATCAAACAGACGGGGTCACAAGATTATCAGACAAAAGTAAACAGACACGAGAACTTCTACTGCACGTTTCCATTCGCCTGTCTATTTCTCAGTTGACACGGAGCTCAAACCTTGTAAATTTCGTACCTAGCACTGAAATTTCAGTTCACTAGGCACGTGTTTGGGACATAGTGAACAACATACCCAAGAATGTATTTTTAAGGTGAAAGAAAATGAAGGCGTTTATGTGCCGCCATATGCGATTCAAGGAAATTTTATCCGAAACGGCTACATTTACGTAAAGGGTTCAAAAATGGCTCTGAGCACTATGGGACTTAACATCTGAGGTCATCAGTCCCCTAGAACTTAGAACTACTTAAACCTAACCAACTTAAGGACATCACACACATCCATGCGCGAGGCAGGATTCGAACCTGCGACCGTAGCGGTCTCGCGGTTCCAGACTAAAGCGCCTAGAGCCGCCCTGCCACACCGGCATTCCGGCCAGCCGTAAAGGGTACTAATAATATAATGTATAGAACGTACTTAGATATTTCTTAAAAAAAAAGAAAATTAGAGTCGAATGATTAGCAGCGAAGTTATGAGAGGGTTAAGCGAGCAATGACTCATCATTTTCAACTGCATCTCGCCTACGCCCCCCTCTCCGCATCTGCAATACTCTACCATTAAACTACACACGAGATACCACTAGAAAATCCAATAAAATGTATGAATTAGCTTCTGTAGTAATTTATTAGATGCAGAGAATCCAGTATTTCCTTGTTTGTACTGAGTATATTTGAAATTTTTTGTGATGTATTGCGAATGTGTTGGATGTCAGATATACATTGGATTTATCTTTATCTTGAGCAGTGTAGTTTGCCTCTGGACCTTTGTTTTCTCTGCCCAATATTGAGTCAACCATGAAACAGTGTACTCATTTGCAAGTGCCATATGTCTCATGCTTTTTGTTTCCTGGTGTATATCTTCTTGGATCAAAAGTACCTTATTTCTCTGTGCGGCAGTGATTGTGTTCCTTATTTATGAATGTTTTGGTGGTATAAAGTTGCAGAGATTGGTAATAGTTGCAGAGATTGTGGTATTTGATAAATTTTAAATGTGCGTGTATTGTTGTGGCTTGTGATAGTTATATCCAGATAATAGCTCTAGATTACTTGTTTACCTGATTATCGTTCAGATTGCTGAATGCATTAAAACTCTGAAGGGATGAAATTTCCCTGTGCACTTTATACTTTTCCTTTTCTTTTTTTAAATAAGTTATTTCATCGAGTTTCGATCCCGCAATTTCTCGGCATAGAGGCACGAGCATTACCGCTATTTTTTTTTTTAACGAAGGTTGAACAATTGGTGGTCGGACCAAGAGTCGATCCCACTATCTTTCCGTTTCTAGGCAATCACTTTATCACTTTCCTGAAATTAATAACAAAAAGTGAAGAACAGATTTTTCACCGAGGTGGACGCGTACTTGTTACATTACGCTTCACAGCTGACGACCCTGTATGTGTGTACACGCGGACAACGGTTTGACCAACAGAGCCACAAAAATGAAATAAACTGCGAAACAATATTCCTGAAAAAGGATCATCACTAGAAAGTAACAAAGACCGGCTAACTCAGACGATACTTTGACAACGAAATACAAGGTTGAACATATTGGCGAACAAGTCGCGACACCGTGGCAGCCGGAGACACTTCCATTGTGCAGTGACCATATATTGCCGGAAAGCAAGTTGGTCCGTATCACCCTCTTCGCCTACAATGTAATGAAAATATGTATTGATATTGGGACACAGATTCATATATATTCCTTGAATTTATGTATTTTTTAATTTAACTGCACAGAATTGGAGTTGGTGAAACAGTATGGGTTCTTGAAAAATGCAATTTCGTTAAAGATCTCGCTTTTTTACTTTTGGTCATGAAGGAACATTTCTGCTTCATTCACAATGCCTGTTTCCAGCTCTGCTCCAAGTTTACAGTACTTTAAGATAGTTGCCTTTTACACACTGTGTTCTGCTTTTTCTACATGCTTTGCTGTAGCTGATATGTCAGCTCTATCAACTAGTCAATATATTGTTTAAAACAGGTTTTAAAATTTCTACCCCTTTGGCCAATTTATTATTTGTTGCAATGACTGCGTGCCACATTATTAATTTCTGATTTGCTCAGTTTCGCAGTTGGTTGTGAGATTTCATGCACCAGTAGTTGTCTGCGGCAAAATTTATTTTGATATTCATGTTTTTATACAGCTTGGCTATTGTATCTGAAATGCCTCCTAAACATGGCATAATTACATACTTGGGTTTTACATTGTTATGAATAGTGGCCTCGCCAGTTAGCTTCAGTTTTTTGTTGTATGCTGTGAAAGTGTATCTGTCTGGAGTTCATGATGGTCATTATTGCCTGCAATGGATTTCACTCTGTTCATTTCTCTCTCATTATCTGCAGCGCCAAATTGGACTTTCTGTGGTCTGTATTAGAAAGCTCCGAAAACAGCTTGTTCATGTGAACTTGGGGGGGGGGGGGGGAGAGTGGGGGGTGGAGGGGTGAAGGACTTATCAGTGACAGTGTCGGTGTCCATCGATGTTCAGAGTCTGATTTGTATTAGGTGGTGAAACGTAAACTACTGAATCTACATAACAATGTTTCTGTTTCTTGGTCAGTCACATTATATACCATGAATGTGTCATCTAAATATTTGTAGTAGTGCACAATTTTCTGCGTAATTTTGCTGTTCAAACGTTTATTTTGAAGATGGTTACAGAAAATTTCAGCAGTGATCCCAGTGAGTGGACCACCAATTGCTAGGTCTGCATTCTGTTTATACATTTTGTCATTGAATGTGAAAAAGTTGTGGGAAGAAACGAGATCTGGAATTCCGTAGTTCAAAAATATCAGCTGTTGACACCTTCTTGTGTTTTTATAAATTACATTTAATTATGTCACTAGACTATTAATGGCTACATAACTGTATACGTTTACGATATCTATGGAAATAGGCAAAATCTGCAGTTATTTGAAGCTTTGAACTGTATGGCAATTACTATTCTTATGAATAAGATGTCTGAAATTTATATTCATTTTGTAAAATCGAATGTAGATTTTTCGTAACTTTGCAGTCTGAACTGAATGACTCATAGCATTCCCAATGGATCTGATGTAGAAGTTAGTTTTGTGGTACTTAGGTTGGACCCAAAACTTTGGAGCTATTGCGTTCATTACTGTAATAAGTGCCATCTTGTTTATGCCGCACAATAGAGTTGACTGTGATGACGTGTTTCAAGTGACCTTTGAAAGTTGAAGAAGAGTGGGTAACAATATCCATAGAGCTACAGCAATGGAGGCGAGTAAATACAAGAAGCCAACTATTTCATATGAATGAAGTGAGCGATTGCTTAATTTTTTTACGTGAGCAGCAGACTTTCATACGAAGTGAATATTCCTTCGTATTAGCTTATCCGCTTTCTCTACAAGACGGCCACAACACACGCCTTAACTCTTAAGAAAAACTTTAATATCTGGGTGTGCATTTTTGAAATGTTACTTGTTTTTGCACTGTAGCCTGAAGACGATATCTGTACATCGAAATGTGTTGCTTCATTATATGTTTTAAGCAAGTCAACAAAACTTTGTCAGTGATGGGCGATCTCTGAAAAACCTTTCCATTTTGAATTAAGTGAACAACGAGCAGGAGGAGAAACGCAATTGTCGGTGAGCAGGTACTATATGTGTAGTTCTGCATTGACATCTACATCTACATGGATACTCTGCAAATTACTTTTAAGTGCCTGGCAGAGGGTTCATCGAACCACCTTCACAATTCTCTATTATTCCAATCTGGTATAGCGCGCGGAAAGAACGAACACCTGTATCTTTCCGTACGAGCTCTGATTTCCCATTTTATCGTGGTGATCGTTTGTCCCTATGTAAGTCGGTGTCAACAAAATATTTCGCATTCGGAGGAGGAAGCTGGTGATTGAAATTTAGTGAGAAGATCCCGTCGCAAAGAAAAACGCCTTTCTTTCAATGATGTCCAGCCCAAATCCTATATCATTTCAGTGACACTCTTTCCCATATTGCGCGGTAATACGAGGGTAATCCCAAAAGTAAGGTCTTCAATTTTTGCTAAGTACATAGACCTATTTATTTCTACAATGGTTTACATCAGTTTACAGCTTTAACATTTAGCTATTTTTCGACATAATTACCATTTCTGTCGATGCATTTTTATAGACGCTGTGGCAGTTTTTGTATGCCAATGTCATACCAGCTCGTCGCCATGCTGTTCAGAAAGTTATGAACCTTTTCTTTCACCTCATCGTCCGAACTGAATCGCTTTCCGGCCAAATGTTCTTTAAACCTAGGGAGCAGGTCATAGCACCGAGTGCCAAGTCAGGACTGTAGGTTGGGTGGATGATTATGTTCCACTGAAACTGTTGCAGGAGAGCAACGGTTTGCTGAGCGATGTGTGGGCGAGCGTTGTCATGGAGAATGTGTACACCCTTGCTCAACATTTCTCTTCTCCGGTTCTGAATTGCCCGTTTGAGTTTCTTCAGAGTCTCACAGAATCTGTCAGCGCTAATTGTGGTCCAAGAGAGCAACTTTGGAATTCCAGCTCGCCTTGCAACTAGTTGCTTCTGGGGCTCCATTCGTGTAGTTTTGGTGTTGACGGGATTCGCGAGAGCTACATTCTGTTCTACAGTAATTCTTGCTGCTGCTGTCCTCTCATTTTTTTTGCCACAATCCTGTTCAACGACTGTCTGTCACGCTCACTCTACACACACTTTCATCCACGTTGTGACGTATCAGATGATGTTTTTAGGCTTTGCCTTTACGCGGTATATATCTTCGACACGGCGCCTCTTGCACATCACTTGTGCTGTTTTTGTTACAGACGCACCCACCGTACCAGCACCAACAATTTTCCCATGTTACGATTCTCTTAGCTCCAACATTGAGAACAGCCCAAGTTGCGTTCATGGTCAAATACAACAGTGCATTCTGCTGGCTTAACTAGCATCTGCATTTGCCTTCAAGCATGCACCTGTCACGGTGTTTTCATATTTTTGTCCAACCTTGTGATGTAGAGAATTCAAATATAATTTCATTCGTAAGTTGTTTTGTGCTTTGCTGAAGGCACACCAACAACAAACATACAGAGTTGAGCCTTTTATGCGAAAGAAAAGAGATTTATAGATAATATGTCGTGAAACAAAAAATGCACTGTCAATTTATATGTTCAGCGAAATACGAAAACGGAAAAATTATCAAGTGCGTCTCAGAGCTCTTTGAACGGAAGGATAAGTTTCACACCAATAATTCTTCTTCGCCGTTGAATGCGGTCTGCTTCACAAATGTTAGCAACCAGCTGAGTGGAGAGTCGCGAGCGTTCACACACACACACACACACACACACACACACACACACACACACACACACACACACTTGTTTACGTCATTTTTTGACATAGTCAAGAAGGAGACAATCAATCTAAAGAGTATAATGACGCTGAGAAATTCTACAGGCAAGATTAGTTAATAGTTCACATAGCAATTATAAACGCTCAGTGATTATCAGTTTCCTATGAAATTTTCAGCCATCTTCACATCAGTTATGAATTAGAGTGGAGTGTCTCATCATATGATTAGATAAAAACACATTGTCATATAAGTGGCTGACCAAATGAAATAATGGCATGTACCATTACGACGAAACATTATGTAAGCAAAACATTTCTTAAAAAAAAAAAACTCATTAGTAAAAGATGTTCTGTGTACAGTCTCATTACACTAGTAACTTGTCAACAACGTATACTGTGTGACCAGTTCAGAACAATAATTAAGTAATTTGACTCCACTCTTCAAAATGGTTCAAATGGCTCTGAGCACTATGGGATTCAACTGCTGAGGTCTTTAGTCACCTAGAACTTAGAACTAGTTAAACCTAACAACCTAAGGACATTACACACATCCATGCCCGAGGCAGGATTCGAACCTGCGACCGGAGCGGTCTCGCGGTTCCAGACTGCAGCGCCAGAACCGCGCGGCCACTTCGGCCGGTACTCCACTCTTCCTCCGGCGGCAGGATCCTCCAATATTTAGTGTTTCTGGCGTACAGGCCACAGTGGGCCACATTTTACTGTATACTCTACGTTTCATATCCAGACGAAAGGGCAGCAGCTATTTTACTGACAGATTTTCCCTCTGTTTCGACTGACGGTCAACCGAATGTGATACGTATTTTAAGGTTTTGTGAAATGTGTGACTTATCTCCCAAAATTTTGGAGAGACGTTTATAAGTTGTTGACAGAGTGGGTGGCTCATTCGTGTGTTTTGTAACTGATCAGCAGCCATCCATTCCTATGTATCTATTTTAGTTTTTCTCTTGTCTTCTTTGTGTCTTAATTGTCAGTTTTAGAAATCTGACTATTTTAATGTTATCTTACAGGATGTGAGCTAGTGTAATTGTGTGCGTGCTCGTATGTAAGTTTGGGAGAAAGTGAGCGCAAATTTGTATCGGATTGCTTTTTACTTCTTTTATCACAATTTCGTAATGGCGCTGATAACCTCGCCTTTAAGCGCCCTTAAACCACAAAAAAAAAAACGCACACACACATACAGGATGGCAATTATTGAACTATATATGAAAAACAACATAAATTAGTTACAAACTACTGCGTGCACACACTTTATTCAACATGTAAACGTCACTACAGATACATGGACTTAGGTTATGATATGTTCGATATGCCAGCCATCATTGGCAATGATGTGGCACAGACGAATAGCGATATTCTGCATGAACCACTGAAGTGTCGGAATATCGACGATGTCGGTGACCTTCTGAATGGCTGTTTTCAGCTCAGCAATGGTTTTGGGGTTATTGCTGTTCACCTTTAGTATAACCTCACAAAAAGGAGTCGCATGTGTTCAGATCTGGTAAATATGCCTAGCAATCGAGGCCCATGCTAGTGGCCTCGGGCTATCCCAGAGCCAGAATATGGTCCCAAAAGTGCTCCTCCGGGACATCAGACACTTTCCTGCTTCGCTAGGGTCGAGCTTTGTCTTGCATGAACCAGATACTGTCGAAATCAGGGTCCCTTTGGATAATGGGAATGAAATCTTCTTCCAAAACGTTCACGTACCTTTCGGTAGTCACCGGGCAATCGTGAATATATCCCGATTATTCCGTGGCTGGACACTGAACACCACACAGTCACTCGTTGAGGGTGAAGAGACTTCCCGATTACGAAATGTGGATTCTCAGTCCCTCAAACGAGCCAGTTTTGCTTATTTACGAATGCAACCACATGCAAGAGGGCTTCGTCGCGAAACCAAACCATACAGCGCATACTAATTCCCATCATGCCCCGCTGCCAACTGTGCGGTTTGAACATCCTAACGCAAACCACTCAGAAGTTATGACGATTTTCTTTCATTTAGTTCAACACCTGTAACACTGTACACACGCAGTCTCCTGAGACAAGTTGGCTCACAATTGTTATATATGGTCCTTGATATTTTGGGTAATGGCATTGGCACAGAGTTTTTCAAACTGATACGACCCATGTTCTATTGGGGAGAGATCTGCAAGTCGTGATGACCTCTGGAATACCTCAACTTCACGCAGACAGTTTATGCAGACATGTTCCATTTGTGGACGAACATTGTCCTGTTGAAAGATGGCACCACCATACTGTGCAAGAGATGTAACACATGATGACGCAGGATGTCCGTGACGCACCCTTGTGCTACCAGCTGTGACCTGTAGTTATAAGTGATAGGTCTCCACATCATGAGACCAGGGGTAACATCACTGTGCCTCTACAAAAACAGAGGGTGTATGGGACTTCTCCCCACGTCGCCGTCACAATCGCTGACGATGGTCATCCAGGGTAGTGCATACGTTGTCCATATCCGATACGAATGCGTAATACGTGAACGAACCACCGTTATCGTGAGCAGAGCACTGTACAAACACAAGGAACGAAACCCAGAGAGCCAGTATCGGAAACTTTGTCGATATCTGAAGAGGTCTAGGTGTCGCGTCTTTGTTTAGTAATCAAACGTCCTGACTATCGGATTCGAACCTCGCCACTGCTTTAATTTGAATAAAAATCAGCAACAATGGCGGCCGACGCGGGGTAACCACGCGGTCACAGGCGCATTGTCACGGTCCGCGTGACTGCCCCCGTAGGATGTTCGAATCCTCCCTCGGGCAAGGGTGTGTGTGTTGTTCTTAGCGTAAGTTAGTTTAAGTATTGTGTAAGCCTAGGGACCGATGACCTCAGCAGTTTGGTCCCATAGGAACTTACGACACACACATTTCCAACGGCGGCCGAAGACTTGCGGCTTAGGAAGTCACCATCGTTCTGCCCATGGACTTGTGAAAGATGGCGGACGAGCCTGCAGGGTTTCAGGGCACTCTCTTGTCCTTGGGATGGGAAATTACCCGTAAATGGTGGAATAATTAGCAATGATCTGAGGTATGAATATGCAGAAGGCGATAGGATTAAAGGCACTTAATACTTACCCACAGGACACGTAGCCTGTAATTGAAAAAGTGTCATATTGATCTCTGCAATGGCAAAACAACGCGGATTAGTCCCCCCTTCGGGTCTCCGGGAGCGGATTGAATAGAAAGGTAGGGCAGAGAGTGCTGGGGTTGTTCTCATCAGAATTAAGAGAAAACCATCACCGACAACGATAGTTCAGGTATACACTCCGATGTCACAAGCAGAAGATGACGAGATAGAAGTTTATGAGGATAAATCACATCATCAAGGGAGATGAAAATCTAATAGTCACGCGGGATTGGTATGCGTTTATGGGGAAGGAGCAGAAGAAATCATTACAGGGGAATGTGGGCTTGGTAGTAGGAATAAGAGAGGAGAAAGAATAATTGAGTTCTGCTATAAATTTCAGCTAACAGTAGCGAAAACTCTGTTAAAGAATCACAAGACCAAGAGGTCTTGCCTGAGACTGGCGATATACCTTCAGACTTTAGGAAAAACATCTTTCACACAATTCTGAAGATAGCAAGAACAGGCAATGTGAGTATTATCGAACAGTCAGCTTGACAGTGCATGCATCCAAGGTGCTGACAAGAACAATATACAAAAGAATTGAAATGAATATTTAGGATCTATTAGACGACGATCAGTTTGGTTTGATAAAAGACAAAGACATTAGAGAATCAGCTCTCACGCACAGCATTGTACGGTAATGAAACACGGACTGTAGGCAAAAACGGAACAGAAGGGAATCGAAGTATATGAGATGTTATGCCACAGAAGAATGCTGAAAATTAGATGGACTGATAAGGAAAAGAACGAGGAGGTTCTCCGCAGAATCGGTGAGGAAAGGAATATATGAAAAGACAAGAAGAGACAGGATGATAGGACATCTGTTACGATATCAGGGCATAACATCCATGGTACTAGAGGCAAGTGTAGAGGGTAAAATCTGTAGGAGAAGACTGAGACTGGAAGACATCCAACAAATAATTGAGGATATAGTTTTCAGTTGCTACTCCGAGATGGAAAAGTCGGCACTGGAGAGGAATTCGTGACGGGTCGCAGCAAACCTGTAAGAACACCGATGTGAAAAGAGAGAGAGAGAGAAAATAACAGCCTGAAAGAGGCCAACTGTGGTATCATCATCATCAAATCATCATCATCATCATCACTATCGTCTTCACGGATTAGGTTTTGCGCTATTCTGCCTCAGGATTGTTCACGCAATCTCATTAAGGGATGTCCAACGATTGTTTTTCTATTGGGATATACTGTACTGCAGCGGGTTAGTACTGCTATTGTTACACACATTGGACATGGTGTCTCCAGTTCAATTGGTATTTTCGAGTAATACTTGTGATTCGTAAAAACATCTAGTTCTTGTGTAATTCCGGTGTTCCTTTCGTGGCCTAACAGTGAATATCCCGTCAAAAAGAGAAGAAACTTAGTCTCTGCTGATCTGACTCGTAAGTAATCAGATGTTGGGGTCCAACACTGAATACCATACGACAGCAAAATCAAAGCTATTACGCTGTATTGTTTATTTCTTTCTGTACCTTATGTTTTAATTTACATTCCGTTGTGTAGTTCCACAGAAATGTCTAAATATGGCCTGTTTTAGCTCTGCATAATCTTACGCGAGTAGTTTAAAATTGCACTCTAAATATTTAAACGCTCTTTCTTCATCAATTATTTGTCCATATACATAAATTCTGGGCTTTATGGTTTCCCATTCTTAGAATTCCATTACTTTTGTTTTATCTGTAGACGTTGCTATTCCAAATTTAGCGACAATGTGACTCAACTCATATGCTGTAGTTTGAACATTTTCTGCAGATTCTTCTGTTATAAGCTGATCATCAGCCAACGGCATTGTCATGGAATTAAAATGATCGCTTCTTAACGTGTTTGTTAATATAAGGCAGTCGTTTAGGAATGATACTGTAAATATATGCTTTGAAAATGGTAAGGAACAGTGGGCAGCACTATATGACTCCTTGATTGATATCGGCAGATTCTGTCCCATTCCTTACAATACGATTTCTTGCTTTATTATTTTTGTATAATGATTGAGTTGCCGTAATCGCATGTGCTGGAACTCCCATTTCTGTTAGTTATATCCGTAGCATTTTGCCTTACCTTGTCAAACGCATTTTTGCAACCGATGAAAACATAATAAGTTGAAAATCTAAATTCTCTTCTTTTCTCTGTTCCTTGTGTCAAAATCAAAAGACAGTCACATCATCATCTACCTTTGCTAAAATCGTGTTGTACCTTCTACATACGTGCTTCTACCATTGGGATTAATCTCTTATTTATAATTTTAGCAACAGTTTAACAGGAATTTAGCAGACTTACTTGTATTTCTCGATATTTCGTGCACTGCGGTTTATCGCCTTTCTTGGAGATAGGGTACACCAAAGCTTCAATCCTTTCGTCTGGCCGGCCGCTGTGGCCGAGCGGTCCTAGGCGCTTCAGTCCTGAACTGCGCTGCTGCTACGGTCGCAGGTTCGAATCCTGCCTTGAACATGGATGTGAGTGATGTCCTTAGGTTAGTTACATTTAAGTAGTTCCAAGTCTAGGGGACTGATGACCTCAGATAATAAGTCCCATAGTGCTTAAAGCCATTTTGAACCTTTCGTCTGGCACATGTCAGTTGAACCAGCAAATATTCCTAAAATTTAAAGGTCTATGCTATAGATGATAACGTGTATTTCTAATCATCTCCATATTTATATTGTTAAGTACCCAGGGCTTTTTTGCTTTTTTCCCACTGTTATCTGATCTACAGAATAGCTCATACTGGTGTTTTTTGGTGGATCATCTTCATTATCAGTCCAAAACTTTTAACGTACTTTAACCATTCCCTTTTGAATATTATATTTAGTTATACCATATGTCGCTCCTGTTTATTAAAGTAATTAATAATTTCGCAATCATTCAACATAGGAATCATATATCCAATCGTTGCAAATACCAGTTTGATGCACTGACCAGGGTTTCGACAACTCTGTATGATTCCTATGTTGTAACCAATATACGGTTGCTGAGGAACAGCCATATTTAAAACCTTTTGTATACTTTGTTTCCTCTTCCACGAATATAAAATTTCATTTTACTCCCATATTGACTCCAACTTTCCCATTTAATTTTTCTTGCTTCTATCTTTGCTAAAGGAAATTTAGTTTTGTAATCCTCTCTATAACTCATATTATTAGGTAAAGCCAAGGATTGTAGATAAGCCTCCTTTTTTAATTTTTTTAGTTTTCTAATATAGACGTACACTCCTGGAAATGGAAAAAAGAACACACTGACACCGGTGTGCCAGACCCACCATACTTGCTCCGGACACTGCGAGAGGGCTGTACAAGCAATGATCACACGCACAGCACAGCGGACACACCAGGAACCACGGTGTTGGCCGTCGAATGGCGCTAGCTGCGCAGCATTTGTGCACCGCCGCCGTCAGTGTCAGCCAGTTTGCCGTGGCGTACGGAGCTCCATCGCAGTCTTTAACACTGGTAGCATGCCGCGACAGCGTGGACGTGAACCGTATGTGCAGTTGACGGACTTTGAGCGAGGGCGTATAGTGGGCATGCGGGAGGCCGGGTGGACGTACCGCCGAATTGCTCAACACGTGGGGCGTGAGGTCTCCACAGTACATCGATGTTGTCGCCAGTGGTCGGCGGAAGGTGCACGTGCCCGTCGACCTGGAACCGGACCGCAGCGACGCACGGATGCACGCCAAGACCGTAGGATCCTACGCAGTGCCGTAGGGGACCGCACCGCCACTTCCCAGCAAATTAGGGACACTGTTGCTCCTGGAGTATCGGCGAGGACCATTCGCAACCGTCTCCATGAAGCTGGGCTACGGTCCCGCACACCGTTAGGCCGTCTTCCGCTCACGCCCCAACATCGTGCAGCCCGCCTCCAGTGGTGTCGCGACAGGCGTGAATGGAGGGACGAATGGAGACGTGTCGTCTTCAGCGATGAGAGTCGCTTCTGCCTTGGTGCCAATGATGGTCGTATGCGTGTTTGGCGCCGTGCAGGTGAGCGCCACAATCAGGACTGCATACGACCGAGGCACACAGGGCCAACACCCGGCATCATGGTGTGGGGAGCAATCTCCTACACTGGCTGTACACCACTCGTGATCGTCGAGGGGACACTGAATAGTGCACGGTACATCCAAACCGTCATCGAACCCATCGTTCTACCATTCCTAGACCGGCAAGGGAACTTGCTGTTCCAACAGGACATTGCACGTCCGCATGTATCCCGTGCCACCCAACGTGCTCTAGAAGGTGTAAGTCAACTACCCTGGCCAGCAAGATCTCCGGATCTGTCCCCAATTGAGCATGTTTGGGACTGGATGAAGCGTCGTCTCACGCGGTCTGCACGTCCAGCACGAATGCTGGTCCAACTGAGGCGCCAGGTGGAAATGGCATGGCAAGCCGTTCCACAGGACTACATCCAGCATCTCTACGATTGTCTCCATGGGAGAATAGCAGCCTGCATTGCTGCGAAAGGTGGATATGCACTGTACTAGTGCCGACATTGTGCATGCTCTGTTGCGTGTGTCTATGTGCCTGTGGTTCTGTCAGTGTGATCATGTGATGTATCTGACTCCAGGAATGTGTCAATAAAGTTTCCCCTTCCTGGGACAATGAATTCACGGTGTTCTTATTTCAATTTCCAGGAGTGTATATTAGCAAACTAAAAAGACAATATGGTCGTCTTCCCCCCATGAACCATGGATCTTGACGTTGGTGGGGAGGCTTGCGTGGAGACAGCCGTACCGTAGGTGCAACCACATCAGAGGGGTATCTGTTTGAGAGGCCGGAGAAACGTGTGGTTCCTGAAGAGGGGCAGCAGCCTTTTCAGTCGTTGCAGGGGCAACAGTCTGGATGACTGACTAATCTGGCCCTGTAACACTAACAAAAACGGCCTTGCTGTGCTGGTACTGCGAACGGCAGAAAGCAAGGGGAAACCGCAACCGTAATTTTTCTCGAGGGCATGCAGCTTTACTGCATGGTTAAATGATGTGGCTCCCTCTTGGGTAAAATATTCCGGAGGTAAAATACTTCCCCATTCCGATCTCCTGGCGGGGACCACTTAGGAGGAAGTCGTTATCAGGAGAAAGAAAACTGGCGTCCTACGGATCGGAACGTGGAATGCCAGATCCCTAGATCCCTTAATCGGGCAGGTAGGTTCGAAAACTTAAAAAGGGAAATGGATAGGTTGAGGCAGATGTAGTGGGAATTAGTGAAGTTCGGTTGCAGGAGCAACAAGACTTCAGGTCAGGTGAATACAGCGTTATAAATACAAAACCAAATGGAGGTAATACAGGAGTATGTTTAATAATGAATAAAATATATGAGCGCGGCTAAGCTACTACGAACAGCATGGTAACCGTATTATTGTAGCCAAGCTAGACACGAAGGCCACGCCACCACAATAGTACAAGTATATGCCAACTAGCTCCGCGGGTAATCAAGAGATGGAAGAAATGCATGACGCGATAAAAGAAATTATTCAGATAGTGAAGTGAGGCGAAAATTTAATAGGCATGGGGAACTGGAATGTGATAGTGGGAAAAGGAATAGAAGGGACGCCCGCATCTCGTGATCGTGCGGTAGCGTTCTCGCTTCCCACGCCCGGGTTCCCGGGTTCGATTCCCGGCGGGGTCAGGGATTTTCTCTGCCTCGTGATAGCTGGGTGTTGTGTGATGTCCTTAGGTTAGTTAGGTTTAAGTAGTTCTAAGTTCTAGGGGACTGATGACCATAGATGTTAAGTCCCATAGTGCTCAGAGCCAGCCAATAGAAGGGACAGTAGTAGTGGAATACGGAATGGGGGTAAGGAATGAAAGAGGAAGCCGCCTGGTAGAATTTAATACAGAGCATAACCTTATCATGGCTAACACTTGATTTAAGAATCATGAAAGAAGGTTGTATATGTGGAGACACTGGAAGGCTTCACATATATTATATAATGGTAAGACAGAGATTCAGGAACAAGTTTATAAATTGTAAGACATTTCCAGGGAAAGATGTGGACTCTGACCTCAAGTTATTGGTTATGAACTGCAGATGAAAAGTGAAGAAAGTGCAGAAAGGCGGGGATATAAGGAGATGGGACCTGGATAAACTGAAAGAACCAGTTTCCGAGGGAGTATTAGGGTGCATGAAACTCTAGAATTTTCCAAATCTATCAAAAACTTTGCTAAAAATTGGGGTAATTAACTATAAAATTTGAGTTTTTTAAAATTTTCATTTTCTCATAAATTTAATAAGTTCTATAATTTCATACACCTGTAAGTATGGTTTGCATGCTGTGCAAAATTCATCGAAGAATCTCTTTTACTTGTGAAAAAAAGTGTACCTATAGCAACAAATGCAGCCAACAGTAAGTGAAAAAAATTGATGATATTTCACATGTAAAAAAAAAGTTATGTTTCTGAAGTTGCACTGCTATGAGTATTAATCCTGAATCCTTCCTGGTCGTACTGATAAAGTTTTATGAATTTATTTGTAAAAGTACAGACAGCGGAAATTAAAATGTCCGGTGGTGCCTCTCCTGCTCCCAGTCGGCAAGTTTAACGTCCTAACCCCCTTAAGTCAAGCGTAAAGGAAAAGAAAGCTGCAAGTTGTTAATAAATCATTCCTGGTACCCGTTACACTGATCGTGGCTTGTACAGTGCAGTAGGACTGGTGTGCATAGTTTAAATCTGGCTGCCTGTAGCTTCTCTCTATTCTTGCACTCATGAGCGCCTGTAGTTTGTGCTTTTTTTTATTTTTTCGCTCTATGGTAGTTACTAAATGTTTTATAATGTTACATAATAGATGTAACGAATGTTTATCGTAATGAATGTAAGTGCAAATAATTAGTTAGGTATAAAACACGGCTTGATGCCTCTAATCTTGCCAGGTTAAACAAATCAATATATAAATAAAATAATAAAAAGTATACCTGCAGATGATGTGATAGTGCTATAGGGACAATCATAGCAACTGTTAAAAGGTCAAATCGATGGATATGTCGAGAAGCTTTTGTTTTACTGATAAAATTTCTTCAAAGCCTCATTGGTATGAGATGGTATCTGTCGTTTGATTGATAAAAAAATCATATCCGCCTCACTCAAAAAGAAATATCCTTTTGCAATTTGACGTAATATAACTTGAGATAAGTGTCGTATCTGAACTTCCGTTCAGTTGACGGATTACTTAAACGTTCTTCTCACATGGTTCCAATCTTTCTGGCTGGTAAGTGATATAGATGAAGTTTCGTCTGAATACGAGTCGTTTTATTGATTCATTACTCTCAGCTGCCTGAGGAGCAGTAGTTTTCACCTTTAAAGCTTTTACATGGTCCAGTCACATTAACTTTACCCCGCCTGTGTTCGAGGTAAGCCTGCAGTAACCACTCATAGACGGTCAGTAGAAGCAGTGAAGTATATACAGGATGTTACAAAAAGGTACGCCAAACTTTCAGGAAACATTCCTCACACACAAAGAAAGAAAATATGTTATGTGGACATGTGTCCGGAAACGCTTACTTTCCATGTTAGAGCTCATTTTATTACTTCTCTTCAAATCACATTAATCATGGAATGGAAACACACTGCAACAGAACGTACCAGCGTGACTGCAAACACTTTGTTACAGGAAATTTTCAAAATGTCTTCCGTTAGCGAGAATATATGCATCCACCCTCCGTCGCATGGAATCCCTGATGCACTGATGCAGCCCTGGAGAATGGCGTGTTGTATCACAGCCGTCCACAATACGAGCACGAAGAGTCTCTACATTTGGTACCGGGGTTACGTAGACAAGAGCTTTCAAATGCCCCCATAAATGAAAGTCAAGAAGGTTGAGGTCAGGAGAGCGTGGAGGCCATGGAATTGGTCCGCCTCTACCAATCCATCGGTCACCGAATCTGTTGTTGAGAAGTGTACGAACAGTTCGACTGAAATGTGCAGGAGCTCCATCGTGCATGAACCACATGTAGTGTCGTACTTGTAAAGGCACATGTTCTAGCAGCACAGGCCGGGTATCCCGTATGAAATCATGATAACGTGCTCCATTGAACGTAGGTGGAAGAAAATGGGGCCCAATCAAGACATCACCAACAATGCCTGGCCAAACGTTCACAGAAAATCTGTGTTGATGACGTAATCGCACAATTGCGTGCGGATTCTCGTCAGCCCACACATGTTGACTGTGAAAATTTACAATTTGATCGCGTTGGAATGAAGCCTCATTCGTAAAGAGAACATTTGCACTGAAATCAGGATTGACACATTGTTGGCTGAACCATTCGCAGAAGTGTACCCGTGGAGGCCAATCAGCTGCTGATAGTGCCTGCACACGCTGTACATGGTACGGAAACAACTGGTTCTCCCGTAGCACTCTCCATACAGTGACGTGCTCAACGTTACCTTTACAGCAGCAATTTCTCTGACTTTGACATTATGGTTATCGTCAACTGCACGAAAAATTGCCTCGTCCATTGCAGTTGTCCTCGTCGTTCTAGGTCTTCCCCAGTCGCGAGTCTTAGGCTGGAATGTTCCGTGCTCCCTAAGACGCCGATCAATTGCTTCGAACGTCTTCCTGTCGGGACACCTTCGTTCTGGAAGTCTGTCTCGATACAAACGTACCGCGCCACGGCTATTGCCCCGTGCTGATCCATACATCAAATGGGCATCTGCCAACTCCTCATTTTTAAACATTGCACTGACTGCAAAACCACGTTCGTGATGAACACTAACCTGTTGATGCTACGTACTGATGTGCTTGATGCTAGTACTGTAGAGCAATGAGTCGCATGTCAACACAAGCACCGAAGTCAACATTACCTTCCTTCAATTGGGCCAACTGGTGGTGAATCGAGGAAGTACAGTACATACTGACGAAACTAAAATGAGCCCTAACATGGTGCAAGTAAGCTGTTTAGTTTTTTTATTGGTAACGCCACGTAGCGCTCTGTATGAAAATCACTGGCTGTGCTGTGTGCAGTCTGTGGCTAGTTTGCATTGTTGTCTGCCATTGTAGTGTTGGGCAGCGGCAGCTGGATGTGAACAGCGCGTAGCGTTGCGCAGTTGGAGGTGAGCCGCCAGCAGTGGTGGATGTGGGGAAGTCAGATGGCGTATTTTTGAGAGCGGATGATCTGGACGTGTGTCCATCAGAAACAGTACATTTGTAAGAATGGATGTTATGAACTGCTTTATATATTATGATTTTTGAACACTATTAAGGTAAATACATTGTTTTTTCTTTATCAAAATCTTTCATTTGCTAACTATGCCTGTCAGTAGTTGGTGACTTCAGTAGTTAGAAACTTTTATTTAGCTGGCAGTAGTGGCGCTCACCGTATTGCAGTTCGAGTAACGAAGACTTTTGAGAGGTAAGCAATTTGTGAAAGGTATAGATTAATGTTAGTCAGGGCCATTCTTTTGTAGGGATTATTAAAAGTGAGATTGCGTTGCGGTAAAAATATTGTGTGTCAGTTTAAGCACAGTCATGTATAATTGTTCAAAGGGGACGTTTCAATGGAAATTAAGCGTTTCCGGACACATGTCCACATAACATCTTTTCTTTATTTGTGTGTGAGGAATGGTTCAAATGGCTCTGAGCACTATGGGACTGAACATCTATGGTCATCAGTCCCCTAGAACTTAGAACTACTTAAACCTAACTAACCTAAGGACATCACACACATCCATGCCCGAGGCAGGATTCGAACCTGCGACCGTAGCGGTTTCAGACTGACGCGCCTAGAACCGCTCGGCCAACCTGGCCGGCTACTGATAGTGGCTTGTACAGTGCACTACTATTGGCGTTCATAGTTTAAATCTGCCTGCCTGCAGCTTGTCTCTACTCTTGCTCTCATGAGCGTCTGCAGCTTGTGCTTTTTTTTCATCTTTTCGGTCTATGGTAGTTACTAAACGTTTTATAAAGTTACATAATAGATGTAACGAATGTTTATCGTAATGGATATAAGTGCAAATAATTAGTTAGGCATAAGAGACGACTTGATCCCCCTAATCTTGCCAGGTTAAACAAATCAATATATAAATAAAATAATAAAACTTACACCTGCAGATGATTTGATCGTGCTATAGGGACAATCATAGCAACTGTTAAAAGGACAAATCGATGAATATGTCGAGAAGCTTTTGTTTTACTGATAAAATTTCTTCAAAGCCTCATTAGTATGAGATGGTATCTGTCGTTTGATTGATAAAAAAATCATATCCGCCTCACTCAAAAAAAAAAAAAAAATCATTTTGCTATATCTAACTTGAGACAAGCGTCGCATCTGAACTTACGTGTATTAGTCGCGTATCAAGCTGGTGGTAACAACGAGTACTTATATGATAAATTTCTTATCAAACTATATCTGCGTTTTCTCTCACGCGCACGCTCATCAAAGAAAAACAAATCAAAACACATACATCTCTGTGTGTGGTGCACAAGCACACATCGGATGAATGTAGCGCTGAAACGGGTTTTCACTTCTATTCACGAATTACTTAAACGTTCTTCTCACATGGTTCCATGCAACGTTAGGATACCCAAATCTTTCAGACTGGTAAGTGATATAGATGAAGTTTCTTCTGAATACGAGTCGTTTTATGGACTCATTATTCTCGGCTGCCTGTCCAATGTTACTTGAGGAGCAGTAGTTTTCACCTTTAAAGCTTTTACATGGTCCAGTGACATTAACGTGACCCCGCCTGTGTTCGAGGTAAGCCTGCAGTAACCACTCATAAACGGCAGGTGTCAGTACAAACATTGAAGTATATATAAAGCGTGTCGGTGGGACGTGCAAAACAGTGCAGTCGATGTTGTAACGCGGAAACGGGGCGATTTATTTGACATCCAAAATGGCGCCATACTGGCTTTGGGGCCAGGGTGGAAGTACTCTTTCTAAACGGCTACGTCTGTAACAGCTCCGGATCTCCGATATTTCCGAACCGACGCAAAAACTTGATAGTGGCGACCGCCGACCCACCCCTCGAACGTTTGAGATAGGACGCCAAAAACTTAAAAAAAAGTCCATTTTTTAAAAATACGTTCATTTTGCAGCGCACATCTTTCTGAAGAGTTTGATATATGGAACATATGCGTTCGAGGAAATGTAAGACATGGTATTCGGTCTTAAGTGTGCCGAAATTCAGGGCCACGCCTCTTCACACAGCATTCTTCTATCGCACGTCAATGTGTTTCGCTTTGCGGAATTCAAACATGTATATTTATATATATGGAAACCAACAAACCTATATTCAGGGCAGTAGAAATTAAATTGTCCTGTGGTGCCATTTCTGCTCCCAGTCGGCCTGTTTGACGTCCTACACCACTTTAAAAATATCTCACAATTAATAATGTGTAAGATTTATTGTGACCTGTAGAATAAAAGCTCTTCAGAAAATTTGCTCTCTTTGTGGGCTGTTAATTAACAACTTTCCCTTTTGTATGACATAAAAAGAAGTATAGGTTCTAGCATTCTTTTCTTTCTAATTTTGCTACAGCTTTAAACGTCGTGCTTTCATTTCTGCGAAAAATCTGTTACCTTACCAAAGTTCGTCAAACATTTTGCTACATGAAAAATCAAAATCTCTTTGGCTAATACTGAAAAAAGCTGTTAATACGAATAGTACGCAAGACTTGTGTGCTTTCTCTATTTGATTACGTCTGTTTTGTCACTTTCTGCCAGATAAAACGAAATAGGGATTCCTAATATTTCGGCAATTATAACACACGTAAACCAGCCAGATTGTTTTGGCACAAATGGTCATTTGTATGTACCTCATTAATATACATAACACAAAAGAACATAATTCACGAAGTACCAATATAAAATGCCTATTAGGCGTACTAAGAAAAATATTTTCACATTTTATTCATATGCTCCAGTTTCTCAAGCATGAGATCGAAAAGTTGTAGCACGAAATTTTTATGTTAATGTGGAATCGTCGTATTCTTCCATATAATTTGTGTGATGTCCCCGTTTCCTCTCCTTCCTCGTTCTAACAGTGTTGTCATCACTAATTCTGTAACCATCCCCGCCGTTGTCAAAACTTATTCTCCTGTTAACTTCACTAACCCAGCCATAATCACAGGTACGGTCATCCGGAATTTATTCTCCGTTATTACGTGTTCGTATAGCGCGTTTTCCCCACTGTTTCGAGAATAGAACTTAAAGCGGCTGCTAACCGGGGACTGTACAACCAGTCAACTAGTAGTGTAGCGAACTGGCAAACGTTTTCTGACAGAAGAACAGGAACACTGCATAATGTGGTTCTAATGAATATGAGAGATATTGTTTCTCCGTGGGAAGGAAGGGGTGTAGCGTAACGACAAGCAAATAAATATATCAAGTAAATTTACAAACTCTGATACAGCTGATTAAAATAGTTAAGAGAAGGGGTTAAGAAGAAATACAAGGTTGTTGTAATGAATGGGTTTAGCAAAAAAATAATAACGAAATAGAGATTTTATGGGGACGTAAGAATCCAGGAATAATTATGTCAGTGATAAGGGAACAGGGAAAGTAAACCATCTGTCAGACTGACTATTGCATGGAGAAGTTTTCTGCTGCTCCAGGCACTGTGGTAATCGCAGTTTTAATATTTTTTGTTGTTTTGGTTGCCAGATAGATTTATTTTAGTTGTATTAATTAAGAGAAGTGGTTAAGGAGAAATACAAGGTTGTTTAAATGAATGGGTTTAGCAAAAAAAAATAATGAAACAGAGATTTCTTGGGGGACATGAAATGCCAGGAATAATTATGTCAGTGATAAGGGGACAGGGAAAGGTAAATCTGTTGTCAGACTGACTACTGCATGGAGAAGTTTTCTGCTGATCCAAGGACTGTGGTAATCTCTGTTTTAAGAATTTCTTGTTATCTTTGGTTGGCAGATAGATTCATTGTAGTTGCATTTTTTTAGCCCGCCAATGCTGCGTTTAGACTACAGTTATGGAGAGTTTTGCGTACATTTCCAAGCCAATGTAGCATCAGGACCATGTTTTAATGAAAGAGAGCAGTCCGGAAGATCAAAGTCAGGATACGTGTGTTATTAGGGACTTTTTTTATATTTCTGTTTAAGGAGAAAATAAAGTACGGGTAATAAAATACTTAACAAGTTTTCTTGTGTTACGAGGTACAGAAAGGACAACTGAGGTTCAGGTATGTATGAGCTTATATCTCTGAGGTAGATGTACAACGGTCAATAGCTATTTTACTGCCAAAAATAGCGGAATATTAATTTCAAGAGAAATTGTTCATGTAGATATAAGGAAGAAGTAGAAGTAGACAAAGGCAGATAATATTGATAAGAGAGAATAATGTGAGGACACGTGGATACATCAGCACGAAGGTATGTAAATGCTGGGTACGAATGTGAGAACGTCGAACGAAGAACTTGATTGTCTGTCCCACATCTCTGAAGTGTAATTAAATATGATGTAGTAATTTGCTTGGGTTTTTGCATGAGATACTCTTTACAGGAGGAGAATATGAAGTGGTCGGCAAAACAGAGGAAAAACAGCAATGAAGGGAACAGTAAGCTTATTAAAAATATAACAGATGATTCAAATGATGGAGAAAATGTAGAACAACGAGAAAGAAAAAAAAAAAGCAAAAGACCAATGAATAGGGGAAGGCACGGTAGTGGAATTGAAGTCAACATTCAAGATGGTTTTTCGCTTTTTCTTATTCATTATTTATTGCAATGAATTTATCTTGGAACTTTTCCATTTTGGTCCGTGTCTGCACAGGAAAACAGTAATATCAGAAATTGAGTCCGCCTTGATGCAAAACACCTTGTTATTCGTTTATTTCTTTGTTATCCCAAACTAGTTTCGGCGACAAATATCACCATCATCAGTGGGGTTTTTAAATCTAAAACATGCAGAAAAAAGCATGCTTATACAAACACAGTAACACATTATTACATTTTTACTATTCGTCTTTTGAAATGTATCTTTCTATGGATATTTTCATACTACCTTATTTATTGTAGGTTAGAGCATGTTTTAAGCAATTATTGGCGCTGTTAGCGACATGTTTTCTGTGCTCTTTTCTTTCTGTTGCCGTTTTATTTTCTTGGCGAACATCATGTCATCTGCAACCACGTGAGCGGCAGTTAGTAAACAAAATACTAAACGGTGAACTTCGTATGTCAGCAATATGTACTTGGGGCTGTGGTAGTGTTGTGGAAACCAGTTATTTGGTGTGTATTGAGCTGTTACTTAGCTATACTTATACTCACGTTCGTTGGATGGTATCTGGCTGCTTTTATACAAAGAAAAACAAAACTTTCGCACTTTGTCTCTGATGCAGAATGTTACGCCATCTTGCTGTTCGCGTGTGTCGCGAGAGGTGTATCGCATGTGGCGAGAAAGGCTATGTAAACTGTAGCGCGAATTACGACTACTTCATTATTTATGTCTCTGTGTGTGATGGGGAAGTGGTTCTTTTCCATTAATAATGAACAGAAGTCGTCGTATACAGGGTAGAAAGGACAATGAGATAGGAGAGTGGGCGTTCTTTGAAGTTTCTATAGGTAATATGGCCAGGACAAGGGGTGTGTTGCACTTTCTGGGAAGTATGTGTTTTATGTCGTGTGCTGAGGTCTTTAATTCTGTAACTGGTATGCTGTTCAAGCACTGAATACTGGGGGTCAGGGATAGGATGGTGGTATCTGTACGTTCATGGACAGTAGGGTATTGGGAGTACTCACAGTGAGGATCGTCAGGGGTGGAGAAGATGTCAGAAAGATAGGTTGCAAGGTGATTGGCTTTGCTAAGGTCACCATGTAAGGGACAATTGTTGTGAAGGGTCAGGTAGTGAGGGATGGGATGGGTGTCAGTATGCCAGTGAAATGCCTTCCAGTACTTGGAGGAGTTAACTGGGAGCTGGTGCAAAAAAATTGTTCAAATGGCTCTGAGCACTATGGGACAACTTCTGAGGTCATCAGTTCCCTAGAGCTTAGAACTATTTAAACCTAACTAACCTAAGGACATCACACATATCCATGCCCGAGGCAGGATTCGAACCTGCGACCGTAGCGGTAGCGCGTTTCCAGACTGTAGTGCCTAGAACCGCTCGGCCACATCGGCCGGCCAGGCTGGTGCGTGTTTGTCGCCATGGCGGGTCGAGAGCTTCTGCAGTGAGGTGTCCAAGGAGGTTGGGAGATGCTGGGACAACATCTGGGGCGGTGTTGGTTTCAGGAAGAGTGTATTATGGCATATGAATAACATCATCTTGGAGGAAGTCTGTGAACTGATGTCACTCCTGGAGTTCTATGAGAGTGGTGCTACCATAAAACCATGTTCGCTTTATAAAGGAGTCATGCAGCAACAGCAGTGGGGAATGAAACACATATCTATTTACGAATTACAAGTCACATCCTATCTAACATAAACGTGGAAAATACATCGTATGATATATTCTAAGAGTGTAGTGCTCGTTATCTTGCTTGAACATGGCACCCCAAGACGATAAGGTTAGCCAATCACCTCTAATCTAGTCCAGCTTCATCTTCTGAATGTATTGTGCACCTGAAGAGCCAATTGGCCAAGGCCTTTGTTTATATCTGCCCGGTCGCAAAGCCTAATCCACAGCTTAAGGTCGGCAGAGCCCTCGTGACCATGTCTGCTGGTTGCAGAACTGTGTGTCCGTTAGAATACAGTTCCGTAGAAGCGTTTCTATTGCTTCCTGTCAAATTAGTGGTTAGAAACTTTGACAACTCAGATGGGAACCCCTTGAGAAAAGGCAATGTTCTTTTCGAGGATCACAATTGATAAAATTTAGAGAACCGGCATTTGAAACTGACTGCTGATGGTTTCTACCGCTCCCGACGTACAGTTAACGTAACATTGTCGAAGATGAGATCCGAGAGGTTAGCTCTCATGTGGAGGGATATAGAGAGTTTTTTCATCTCTCGCTCTGTTTTCGAGTCTATAATGTCTTCCGAAGCTTGCCTGTAGCTGTAGATGTATACTTAGTCTACCTATTAAGATGAAAATCCATCCATTTGTAGGCACACAAATCTCACAGAAGGATATGCTTCTAATTTATCGAGAAAAAAACGGAGTCTGCTGCTGATTGTCTCTCAGTAAAAACCTTCGCATTAGCCTCTAATTTCCTCATTGCAGTCACTTCACGAGACGTATGTGAGGGACTTTAATATGTTAGCCCACAACACTTAGAAGAAGAGGTGTGGAGCTCAACATCTCAACTCCGCTTTTGTGGTGGTGGTAGCTAGTGTTTAACGTCCCGTCGACAACGAGGTCATTAGAGACGGAGCGCGAGCTCGGGTTAGGGAAGGATTGGGAAGGGAATCGGCGGTGCCCTTTCAAAGGAACCATCCCGGCATTTGCCTGAAACGATTTAGGGAAATCACGGAAAACCTAAATCAGGATGGCTGGAGACGGGATTGAACCGTCGTCCTCCCGAATGCGAGTCCAGTGTGCTAACCTCCGCTTTTGTAAGAGATCTCTTATATGCCATATTCTCCCGAATCTTCCAGTCTCTGATATACAGCATTTGAATCCACCTGATTCTGAGGACTAAGAAATGTCCCCTGCGAAGTCACAGAGCTCTGCTAGTTCTCTCAAAATCCTATCGCGTTCCGACGCTGTGTAGCGTCTCAATTTATTACATGTATTGCAGTAAGATACGTTGATGTAGAGCCGGTGGCTGTGAGGAAGCTGCAGGAAGACACCTCAGCTATGAATCACCGCGCAGCTGACGCTATGTGGCCGTGCGAACGGGCTGCCGTGTCACCTAGTACGACCGTATATTCATACCCCCTACGAATCTAAATAAATCATAATAAATATTAACCAATTGTTTTCAAACTTGGTATACTACGTTTTGTTATTCACTAAAAGATCTCATAAAAATTGCAGCTTTCTAACTAACAGCAGTTAGAGTTGACAGTAAATTGAGTTCATGGTTCAGAGTAGTTTCAGGGGTAAGACAAGGCTGACTGGCTGGGTGAGATTAAGTTATGTGAACACAAAATAAGCAGTCTCGCATATGCAGATGACTTAGTTGTGATGGCAGATTCGATTGAAAGTTTGCAACGTAATACTTCAGAGCTAGATCAGAAACGTTAGGACTGTGGTATGAAGATTAGCATCTCCAAAATGAAAGTAACGTCAGTGGGAAAGACATATAAACGGATCGAGTGCGAAATAGGAGGAAAGAAGTTAGAACAGGTGGACGGTTTCAAGTACTTAGGATGCATATTCTCACAGGATGGCAACATAGTGAAAGAACTGGAAGCGAGGTGTAGCAAAGCCAATACAGTGAGCGCTCAGCTACGATCTACTCCCTTCTGCAAGAAGGAAGTCGGTACCAAGACTAAGTTATCTGTGCACCGTTCAATCTTTCGACCAACTTTGTTGTATGGGAGCGAAAGCTGGGTGGATTCAGGTTACCTTATCAATAAGGATGAGGTTACGGATATGGAAGTAGCTAGCATGATTGCAGGTACTAGTAGATGGGAACAATGGCAGGAGGGAGGAAATCAAACAAAAACTGGGAATGAACTCTATAGATGTAGCAGTCAGGGCGAACAGGCTTAGATAGTGGGGTCATGTTACATGCGTGAAGGAGGCAAGGTTACCCAAGGGACTCATGGGTTCAGCAGTAGAGGGTAGGAGGAATCGGGGTAGACCAAGGAGAAGGTACCTGGATAAGGTTAAGAATGATTTTGAAGTAATAGGCTTAACATCAGAAGAGGCACCAATGTTAGCACTGAATAGGGGATCATGGATGAATTTTATAAGGGGGACTATGCTCCATACTGAACGCTGAAAGGCATAATCCGTCTTAAATGATGATGATGATGATGATGATGATGATGATGATCTAACTATTATAGTTTCGGAGATTGAGAAAATTACCTAAAAACCATAAAACTGACACTTAGGGTGTAAAATTCAGTTACGAACAATAACCGTTTGTCTTTTGTTATCAATTGAAATCATAACCAAAGTTCTCAATGTGTAGAATCATTTAACTGGGATTTTTATTCTCAAAAAACTTTAATTATTTCTCATTTTGTAGTATGAAATTCATGAAAAATTAATATTTGTTTATTATGTTGTTGTGGGAATAAATGGGAATGAATGAGAGAGTGTGTGTGTGTATGTGTGTGGGACATACACAAAATTTGATATTACTTTCTGAAAAACATATTACTACCTCGTTGGATAGCTGTATTCTACACATATTCCTGATGACGTATCTCAAGGTGTGATTGTTTTTGTAAAAAGGCAGCCAGAATATCAGTTAGAAGTGTAATCGGTTTCTAAATTAATTTCAGGATTATTTTCCTTTTCGGTCTTTTTATTAAACACTACATTCTTTTTAGATTGACGCAAATTACTTTCTGAAGAGTGATTGGCTTAGGCAAGTTTTAGTGTGAAAATGATCTCGAAGGATCATTCTGATTGGTCAGTCAGACTGATCAGCCAGTCAGGATTGAGCTGTTCCTGGGCGCAGAAACTTAGATAGGCAAAGAGTGCGAAAGCATCGGGAGCGTCGATGGCCAGCTATTGTACGCGAAAGGTCGTGGTAAATGTCGCGGTGCTCATTATGTGTAAAATGAAGAAATATTGAGTTCTCGCGTTTAGTACGAGTCGTGACTAAAGCTGTCGCAGTTACGAACGTTTTGATGAAAGTTTGAAGTTTCTGGATTGCTTTGTTGGATAGTTACTAGCGTGTGAACTTTCGGCCTTAGTGAAAATATGGAGTATTTGGCGAACACGTCTGTTGCGTAAGACCACTGAATGGACCCGAATGTAGAACTCGCAAATAGCGGTATAGAGACTGTGAGATCGCAAACATGAATGGGTCGGACTTGCGTAGATTTCTGGCTGCTTTGCGTGTGAAATTTGTTGTTTGACAGGGAAGTGAGAATGATAGAATAGTACCTCACTAAATGTGGACTTCTCACTAAATGTAGAATTGATAGCCATAAACGTGTGTTATTAAGCAATAAACATTACTGGTCTTGAAACTTTAGGACGCTTATTTCAGTCAAAAATACACCATATTACCACCAGAAATCTTGATAACTAGGAACTCTCAGGAACTGTTTCCACCGCTAGAGCTACGTGGACTCTGCTGGGTAGGTATCAGGCGACGTTTCCGTCAACGCTGCTTTTTCATCGTCTAGTAGGTACCTACGACTGCAGAGTGAAGGGACATCGAGCGGAAGCCGTACTGAGGTAGGTGGACGTTTAATATGAACAGTACGACGAATGTTCGAGACATATATTTTAACCCTCCCCACAGGAGCCGCTGTTCTATTAGTTAGGAGGCTGTATACTGCCCCATCGCTCACTGTCTAGGTTGACAGCTATCACAAAAAGATGGCTCTGATCACTATGGGACTTAATTTCTAAAGCCATCACAGTCCCCTAGAACTTAGAACTACTTAAACCTAACTAACCTAAGGACATCACACACATCCATGCCCGAGGCAGGATTCGAACCTGCGACAATAGCGGTCGCGCGGTTTCAGACTGTAGCGCCTAGAACCGCTCGGCCACGCGGCCGGCCAGCTATCACAACAAGAGAAATAGTACACTAACGTATAGGAAGAAATTCACGACGATACAGAGTATGCGAGGACTGCACAAAGAAATTCAAAAGCATAACACCTACAATTCATCGATATCGATTGGTTGTTTATAAATATCCCCTTGCACGCGCCCCAATCTCCTTTATCGTATTCCTATGATTACTACGCTACAAATATGACAGTGTAATGCTGTCAGTGTCTCCGCTAACAGCATAGCGTTTCGTGAGAGATAAATTACCTACCTTTTCAAACAGAGCATCGCTCCATAATGCGAATCTAATAGTATCACAGATCTTCCAGTACATTATCCATTGCTTTATTTGCGTTTGTGCAACAGCCTCACTGTAAGTGTAGGCGGACGTTCGGGACTTCATCACAGCATGGCTCATTTCTACGCCACGTGCTGTTCGATAATGGACCGGCGTGATACTTTATTCCGTATAGAGCAGAGTATATCCACGTGAGCAGTACACATATGCATAGTGCTACTTTTCTTCTTTAGAAGCAAACCAAGTACTTACGTGATTATTCAACTGTCGTACATCGAGAGCCTGTTAACCAATAAATACAAGCCATACCAAATCAATGTTCAGCAACAGCAGTCATCTTATTATCTCTTACACCTCGATCCGAATTGTAGTGCACAGTCTCTAGGTGACATTCCGATGGGATTTGCAGTCACTCATCTCTTATACTGTCACTTCTTAGTGGACGGACTATGCAATCGCCCTCAAAATACAATGAAATGAATTTAAGCTTGGCATATTCTTCTCCTTTAGCTCACTGACTTGTCAGTTCTTAGTGCTTGCGTTGCCTCTCTTAAGATTCCAAAAAATGAATCCCAACCCAACGTATGCATTCTTTTTTAGCTCACTTTAGATGCTACTGCTAGGTATTTTACCACAGTTAGCGCTTCCGATGATAATGTACTGGATTTGTAGTCCTATTTGTGTGTGATAGATATAGTAACGTTCAGGTCAAGTACCAACCCCACCATACATCTATTTTTGTTCCTATAAACTATCTCCATTGTGGCTTTAACAGGTAGCTCTATTCCTCCTTGCAGTTCTTTTAGACGACAGCATCGGGGATTTTCATTTTGCCCCTTATTTCCTCGATGTCGATTTTGTTAAATCAGTCCACACCTTCTTGAATGTAAGGCAACAGTTATTGGCCTACACTTTCTTGCGGAATTTCTGTATAGAACTTAAATTTTACAACCTTTGCGAACGTGTGTCCATTAAAAGTAGATATTCCGTCGAATTTAAACTCTTCAGATTGCTGTTCTGTTGCTAGGTGCACAACATCCAGATCGTCACATTTAGATATAACATAACCTTTTTTTAAGGCAGTCCGAATGTGAATACAGGTTTATAAATTATTTTTTCGTGTAGCCTTTAGTGTAGTAAACACTCTCGATTCCCTTGATTTCGTCCTGCATTCGAACACGTGACCAATTTCAAGTGCTGTTTACTGTGAAATCAGATATTTTATATTCCCCAGTCGTTGTCAGATATCTTCATACACTGCCTTTAAATCCCTATGTAAATCTTACTTGCACATCTGTAGCAGCTACTTCTTTTCCCAGTTGTATTTTATATGCTTCCTTTACGGCAGTTGTCTGCGCGATATACTCTAGTCTAGATTTCGTTTCTAGACTGCAGTGTGCTCCACTTCTAGTCTTCTTTTTCGTGCTCATAACAAATTTACTAAACTTAGGGAAGTGATTTCCTTAAAAAGGAATGGTTTAAGGGTGTTCCACTCATTGGTTCATTTTCTTAAGACTTGTGTAATAACATAGTTCGTTCTCCTTGCTCTGCTCTAAAATATCTAACAGCCTTCAAATTCTCGATAGAAGGACGAGTCCAACTGAGGAACAGTTTCAAATGTGTGTGGTGGCTTTAAAGCTAACTACGTGCTAAATTTCTCAATTCATCTCTGTTAAAACTGAAAAATCATGTCTCATACGTTGGGATGTCAATATGATGGTAGTAGGAATACTAGGTAAAAACGACAAGAAAGCGTCTAAAGACCCTCAACCACACCATATAAGTTGGAAATGACTGACGTCAAAATTGCGGTTGTGATGAACCAGTTGTGTGGAGTATAGCAGTAGCTGGCAGTTCTCGCAGTTCTTTTTCCTATAGTTTACGCTTATTTTTTTAGATGTTAAAAACCATTCAAGAGCCAAGACCGCACAAAATATTTCTTTATTTAAGACAACCGGTTTCAACAAACTGCTGTCATCTTTAGGTCTTAAAATCTTTCTGTTATAAAACATGTCATTTTACTCTGACCGCACACACAAGGTGTCAAGTGGATAAAAATGGCACGTTATAAAAGGTTTGTCATCGCTAAAATATATAAAAAAAAAATAAAGCACCTTGTCCAACAGAAATCGGTCACGAAACGCTATTCTGTCAACGGCATTATCTTGTCGTATTTCTAGCATAGAAGAAATAGGAATACGATAAAGGAGATCTGGAGACGTACTGTGGGATATTTATACAGCATCATTCGATATCGATGAATTGTAGGTGTTATGATTCTGAATTTCTTTGCGAAGACCTCATGTACTCTGCATCGTTGTGAATCTCTTCTTGTACGTTGGTGTACTATTTCTCTCGCTGTGAATAGCTCTCTACCTAGTAACTGAGCGGGGGAGGGGGGGGGGGGGGGAAGAGAAGACAATCTTCTAAATAGTGGAACAGCTGTGTCGGAACGTGAAACGTGATAACTTTGAGAGGACTAGCAAGGCTCACTGACTTGACGGGGGACATCTATCATTCGTCAGAATCAGGCGGATTCAGAGCCTGTGTATCAAAGACTGGAAGATTCGGGAGAATATGGCGGGTAAGCGATACTCTCACAAAGGGGCTGTTGAAGGTGAGTTCTACACCACATCTATTAAGTGTTGTGGGCTAACATACTGCAGTCTCTCAAATACGTTTAGTGAAGTGACATCAGCGAGGAAGTTAGAGGCTAATATGAAGGTTGCTACCGAGAGTCAATCAGCAACATAAGTTGTGTCCTCCGTTTCCTCCATAAATAATAGACAACTTTTTTCCATGAGTTTTGTGTGCCTATTAATGGATTTACATCTTAGTAGGTAGACAAGATTCAAATCTACCTCTGCATGCAAACTTCGCAAGCCATCATAAGGTACATGGCAGTGGGTACCCTGTTATTTCCTTTCCTATTCCCCTTAAAAACATAGCGAAGGAAAAAAATATATATCTATATTTCTCCATATGAGCGCTAATTTCTTGTTTCTCCTCTTCGTGGCTCTTGCGCGAAATTTATGTTGGCTGCAGGAGGAACCTTCCGCAATCAATATCAGATGTCGTTTTTCTAAATTTTCTCAATTCCTATTTGAGTTCTTGAAGCATACGCTCACTAACTTAGTGGGAACCAACAGGAACGCTTCTAAACAACCGTATTCTGAGGGAAATCTAGGTCTACAGGCTCACACACGTTTAGGATGGGGTGGTCAGCCAACATGTATTTTGTTATGTTCACTAGGTAAGCCTTTCCGGCATATCTTGAAAACATTTCTCTGAAAGTTTCGGTTTGCGGATGGGAGGAGCGGAACCATATTGTCCGACATCTCGATATTTACTATTAAAAACAGTCTGGATCACGATTTATTTAACAAGGTGACCGGTTTCGACCACTACTGTGGTCATCTTCAGACCATTGAGTAGGAACCTCTTTCTGTTGGAGAAATTGAGTAGTGATTCTCCAACAGAAAGAGGTTCCTACTCAATGGTCTGAAGATGACCACAATAGTGGTCGAAACCGGTCACCTTGTTAAATAAGTGCTCCCGTGGCCGGCCAGTGTGGCCGTGCGGTTCTAAGCGCTTCAGTTTGGAACCGCGTGACCGCTACGGCCGCAGGTTCGAATTCTGTCTCGGGCATGGATGTGTGTGATGTCTTTAGGTTAGTTAGGTTTAAGTAGTTCTACGTTCTAGGGGACTGATGACCTCAGAAGTTAAGTCCCATAGTGCTCAGAGCCATTTGAACCATTTTGTTAAATAAATCGTGATCAAGACTGTTTTTAATAGTAATTATTTATAAGACATTGATCACTGCTGTTCCCATGATGCATTCAAAAGTAATCTCGATATTTACTCCAGCGACATTCAAGTGGCCAGTCCTTTTGAGAAGGATACGACAGCTTTTGCAGGTCTGGAATCATTAACAGCTGTCCTGCATGGTGAGTGGTGAGTTGTTGGCTAGAAATGGTACTGCCCTGATGTGCGGGGAGAGGTTCAAGATCTAGTGGGGACCTTGGCAGCTGTTTGCATGCGACTAGTGGCAGCGTTGGGGATGAGGCTGGAGGCGTCATAAGGGTGGAGAAGACAGTGAAACTACCTGTTGTCCCCCCCCCCCCTCCCTCCAGGTACAGCGACAGATGTGCCGGCCGCTGTGGCAGAGCGGTTCTAGGCGTTTCAGTTCGCAACCGCGCTGCTTCTACGGTCGCAGGTTCGAATCCTGCCTTGGGCATGGATGTGTGTGGTGTCCTTAGGTTAGTTAATTTTGAGTAGTTCTCACTCTAAGGACTGGTGACCTCAGATGTTAAATCTCACAGTGCTTAGAGCCATTTGAACCATTTTGAACCAACAGGTCTCAGGAGGATTACTTCTGAAGTAGTATACCAGATATCTAAGAGACTTACTTACACCAGCATGACAGGGCACCCGACAGAGAGAACGTAAATAGCGTTGCATATCTGACGATTTTTGATATCGCAGTTAGTGTTTACCTATCCTGTGGGAAGCCCCAACAGACGTCATATAAGGGTCTGTAATGGTTACCTGGCGACTGTAATCGGATTGCAGTAAAAAACTTAATCACAGTGGAAGGGACTCTCATGATCAATTTAATTAGTCCATCTATATGACGTCGATGATGGGGCACAGCGAGTGGAAGCGAGAGCGAGAGTGCGACCGATATGATTCTCGAGGTCGAGCTGTAATCTGGAGTTCTTTCGTTCCGAAGACATTTTTTAAGGAAACTTCAGTCTCCCGCCTACACAGGAAGAGAAGGCTATACTAATAAAATCACCTATATTATCGAATGTATTCAGTGATACGTCGTGTTAACCTGATATTTAGATCTTTTCTGAGCTGGTATTAAGTACCTTAAGGCATTTGACTACCTTAAGGAAGTTCGAAAGTAAGGAAGTACCCTGGGACAGAGATAGATCACGCTCTTCTTACTCCGTTATAAGCCTAAAATGAGTTTAATATTCTAGTCTTGTGATGTAGAATGTAACAAATATTAAGCTGGGGGAAATATGCTGTACCGTATGGTATACTGTTGAGGATTTTTCGCAATGAGCACCAACAAGTAACGATATTTTAGCGATGTGAAGGTGTGTGTGTGCTCCTGTTTCTTCTGTCTTCGGAAATAACGTGCGAAAAGAGAGGAATCTTCATTTCGCTAGAGAAATTCGACTTGAATAGACAACAACATCCCCGTTTCGGGTTCTGTAAATTAGATTTCTTAGATTTGGGAGTGTGTCGGAGGTCGAATTGTAATTAGAACTCTACTTCAAGCCGCGCCTTCTTGTCTCTCCGTGTGACAGGTCAGCGGCTAGCGGCCAGCGGCAGGCGTGGTCAAGAAGGCATGGCCAGCCGGAAGCTACAGCTTAGCTTGTCGCGACTGGGTAGAAAGGCACCGGGCCGGTTGGCTCTTCAGGTACTCAATACACTCGGTCGATGGCGCTGGACTAAACTGGAGGTCTTGTTCAAGTACATAATAAGCACTGTTGTTGTTGCGGTCTTCAGTCCGAAGACTGGCTTGATGCAGCTCTCAATGCTACCCTATCCTGTGCAAGCCTCTTCATCACCGAGTAACTAATGCAACCTACATCCCGCTGAATCTTCTTACTGCACTCATCTCTTGGTCTCCCTCTACGATTTCTACCCAACACGTTTCCCTCCAGTACTACATTCATGATCCGTTGATGTCTTACCAACCGATCCCTTCTTTTGGTCAGGATGTACAACAAATTTGTCTTCTCCCCAATTCTTTTCAGTACCTCCTCATTAGTTACGTGATCTGCCCATCTAATCTTCAACATTCTTCTGTAGCACCACATTCCCAAAGCTTCTATACTCTTCTTGTCTATACAATTTATTGTCCATATTTAACTTTCATACATGGCTACACTCCATACAATTCTTTTCAGAAAGGACTCCCTGACACTTAAATCTGTACTCGACGTTGACAAATTTCTCTTCTTCAGAAACGCTTTTCTTGCCATTGTCACTGACAGTATGCGTTTCAAATCCTCCTTACCTCGACCATCATCAGTTATTTCGCTTCTCAAACAGCAAAGCTCAATTATTACTTTAAATGTATCACTTCCTAATCTAATTAATTTTGCATCACCTGATTTAATTCGACTACATTCCATTATATTCGCTTTGCTTTTGTTGATGTTCATCTTATATTCTCCTTTCAAGATACTGTCCATTCCGTTGAACTGCTCTTCCAAGTCCTTTACTATCTCTGCCAAAATTGCAATGTCATCAGTAAACCTCAAAGTTTTTATTTCTCCTCCCTGGACTTTAATTCCTACTCCAAATTTTTCTTTTGTTTTATTCTTCCTCAGAATACAGATTGAATAACATCGGGGATAGGCAACAACCCTGTCTCATTCCCTTCTCAACCACTGCTTCCCTTTCGTGCCTCTTCACTCTTATAACTGCCTTCTGGCTTCTATACAAATTGTAAATAGTCTTTTGTTCCCTGTATTTTACCCCTTTCACCTTTAGAATTTGGAAGAGAGTATTCCAGTTAGCATTATCAAAAGCTTTTTCTAAATCTAAAAATGCTAGAAACGGAGGTTTGCCTTTCTTTGATCTACCTTCTACGAGAAGTCTTAGGGTCAGTATTGCACCGCGTGTTCCTACATTTCTCTAGAATCCAGACTGATCTTCCCCGAGGTCGGCTTTTACAAGTTTTTTCGTTCTTCTGTAAATCATTCGTGTTAGTATTTATTTGAACTGAGAGTAGGCTTCGGTTCCTTTTCCAAAATTTCCGCTTGGTTCTACATGACCCTAAAATCCATTGCTTCTGTACTTTCTTTTCTCTCTTAAGACTGTCCGAGGACAAATGATGTTCCGTGTGGGAGATGGCTTCCGCCTCAAACGTTGGTATATCTTCAATCTCGCTTTCCACTTGGTGACCATTGAAAGTTGTCGAGGAGTCTTTGTTTACATCGTTTTGTCCCTCTTCGCTACTACTCTTAGACTTCTCAGTCGAAACTTGACTCGATTCTTCTGTACCAGCAGACTCAATAGTGTCCATTCATGGTTAATGAATTATTCCAGATGGTGAATCCGCAGATGCTTGCACTTGATGTACCATCGATCTCGTTTCAGGACTTGGCTCCGGAGAGCCGTCCACCGCGTCACCCTGAACGACCTCCATCGCAGATATATCTGATTTGTTTGTCGTAAACTGTCTGATAGTGATTTCAGTGTCTGTTTGATGGTCGCCCTGTTTTCCGCTTGTTGCCTCGGCATTACTAGTGTCAACACAGCTGTGATCTTCAACTTTACTACTAGCATGGGCTTCAGTGTTAGGTAATGGATCATTATTCCCAGTTCCCAAATCTTTGTGATTCTTTCCACGTGCGCCGAAAGACGGAAGAGTACCGGAGACATCTGGAAACTCACTACTTTGTTTAGGCTTCTTGTTTACAATCTCTATATCATTAACAACAAGCCGCGCGGGATTAACCGAGCGGTCTGCGGCGCTGCAGTCATGGCCCGTGCGGCTGACCCCGGCGGAGGTTCGAGTCCTCCCTCGGGCATGGGTGTGTGTGTTTGTCCTTAGGATAATTTAGGTTAAGTAGTGTGTAAGCTTAGGGACTGATGACCTTAGCAGTTAAGTCCCATATAATTTCACACACACTTGAACATTTGATTAACAACAATTTAATTCCTTTCACCTGATGTGGCTACCGGTTCTCCTCTTATTCGTACTACGAGGTCAGAAAATAAAAGTTTCCATTTAGTCAGGTTGAGCTCAAGATTCAATTTTCGTCTGAGGCAGTTCTGTTTAATGTGGTCTGTTTCACTACTCAGTGTGTTCGGACACTCCCTTTAGAATCTTATATAACTTTGTGAGGGAAGTGAGTACATGACATTTTTGGGTAGGAACCCATGTCCGGAAACGTAGCGCTTCCATTCTACCGGTTTTTATTCAGATGTATAACGCGTCGACGTCTGCTGAGGGAAAGAGAAGTCTCGAAGTAGCTTGTCCTGGTATGTAATAGGACAGACAAACTGACGTGTACTACGTCAAATGCTCATCTGAGGTCACTTAACGTATGCCTCGCAAAGTTTAATTTACGAGATTCCTTTAGATACAGAGGAGGCTCTGCTAGCACGAGTGCAGACTTCTGTACTAGAGAGTGAAGATACATCAGGTGGGGTACAGAGTGTGTACCATAACACGATTCTTAGGTACACTTTATATAACAACGTCGGTGGTCGTCACATCGAGCCGCTGTTGTAACGCATCAGTACCGTACTGTACGTGCGGTATGTTGGGCTCTTTTTTGTTTTGAAATAATGTAAACAAATAATGTTTAGTTCTTAATGCAAACTAATGTGCATAAGTAATAAATGCATGTTTATGTTAAAACTATTACCTAGTAATATTACTGTGTCACGCCTAATTCAGTTCCTCAAACAGAAGTGGATGAGTTAAACACCTGAACGGAAACCGTAGTAGAAAGGAAACGCCACGTTTCCGGACGTAGGTTCCTATTCAAAATATTAGTCCTAGAAGGTTGTAGCGGGAATTTTCGAATACCCTGCATATGAAGCATGCTGGTTGGTTCAAATGGTTCAAATGGCTCTGAGCACTATGCGACTTCTGAGGTCATCATTCGCCTAGAACTTTGAACTAATTAAACCTAACTAACCTAAGGACATCACACACATCAATGCCCGAGGCAGGATTCGTACCTGCGACCGTAGCGGTCGCGCGGCTCCAGACTGAAGCGCCTAGAGCCGCTCGGCCAAGCAAGCTGGTAGTTGCCCCATAAATGTCACATAAGTGTGAAAGTCCCCAATACTCATTGCGGACGGAATCGGCTTTTCAACTTCCATTTTGATAGGTCTGATTCCATTTGGGATGGGAACGGATAAATATCTGCCCAGTCAGCGTTCCGAATTGCACGAACGTTTCCAAAAGTCGGCGATTTGCGTTTTATTATTTCTTTGGGAACTTCTATGAGGATGCTAATGACTCGCACATTCCTCAGTTTGCCTTCGGCTGGACAAACGGTGTACTTAGGTACAGAGCTTGTTGTTAATGTTAACTCAAACGCACCAGCACTCTTACGGATTACTCGCTCGTACACTAAGTTAGAGCAAAGTTAGAAATAGCAAATGGCCTCGTTAGTATTGAACTGCACACAGTCTACTTGTTGTCTTGTTAGTTTCGTGTAAGTAGTCACCCATTTCTGAATTTCGAGAGCTGTTGACCGCTCGTTTTCCTTGACGAATTCCAGTATCATAGTATTCTTCCGGAGGTAGATTTCCATTGCTTTTTATAAATTTGGAAAACTCCAAAGACTACCATCTTTTGCATTACGAAGCTGATAATAGACGCTACACGAGAACACATGAGTAGCACTAAGCTTTTAAACACTGGCTGTAGACGACTATGTTCCCGAACGCTGCGACCGCTGAATGGAGCTACCCGCTAACCAGGGTTTCGCATAGTATGAAGTGAATAAGTGCTTCGCGAAAAACTATTAATAACACCGCGTAATTTTTCGACATTTTGACGATACTATTCTTCTAAGTTTTTGTTATGATTTCTCTGTTATTTTTTCAGTTAAAATTCATGTAATCACTGAGTAAATCAAGTTTTTCTCTTTTGTAATTTTTTTAAATCTTCAAAATAAACAAGGTGTTCCATCAAAGCAGCTGGGTTCGAAAAGCATTTCGTCAGAGCAACAGGTTGGGAACCCCTTGCAGGGCGGAGGGTTAATAATAATAATAATAATAATAATAATAATAATGTTAATATATATAATCAGTGATTAGTAATAGGAGAAAATATTTGAAACATTAGAATATTGTTTAATTGCTGAAAATATTGAAATATTGTTCGCCTTCTTTTACGAGAGCCTGGAAACTATTTCTGTAGTCAGCCAGAAAGTGATGGAGAACACATTGACCATAGTTCCCAGTCTGCAAGTCCACATTCTTGTCTACCCCACTGAAAGAAATGTTCCTATTCTCTATTTGCTAGGCAGGATCAGGACGCTGATTATAAATGAAGATTTTGAGTTCTACACTCATGCTCATAAATTAAGGATAATGCTGATACATGGTGAAACAACGCTCTGGCGGGCGGTTTGCTGGTTTACATCAGCTCGGGGTATGACCATGCGGTGCATTTGATCTGCAGTCGTCGCATGGTGGCGCTGGCAGCAGTCCACATACGCAGAGGTATGTTGGTGCATGTCAGAGTAAGGTGCAGCGAGTAAGTGTGCAGACGTTTTCATACGTATTAATGGTGACTGTGTGTTGAAAATGGCTCAAAAAACACATACTGATGACGTTATGAGTGGAAGAATACTAGGGCGACTGGAGGCTGGTCAAACACAGCAGGTCGTAGCACGGGCCCTCCGTGTGCCACAGAGTGTGATCTCAAGATTATGGCAACGATTCCAGCAGACAGGAAACTTCTCCAGGCGCTACAGTACGCGACGTCCACAGTGTACAACACCACAAGAAGACCGTTATCTTACCATCAGTGCCCGCAGACGGCCACAGAGTACTGCAGTTAGCCTTGCTCGGGTTCTTACCGCAGCCACTGGAACAGTTGTCTCCAGACACGCAGTCTACAGACGACTGAACAGACATGGATTATTCACCCGGAGACCTGCAAGGTGCATTCCACTGACCCCTGGTCGCAGGAGTGACCGTAAAGCCTGGTGTCAAGAACACAGTACACGGTCATTGGAACAGTGGTTCCAGGTTATGTTCACGGACGAGTTCAGGCATAGTCTGAACAGTGATTCTCGCAGGGGTTTCATCTGGGGTGAACCGGGAACCAGATACCAATGTCTTTGAAAGCGACTTGTATGGAGGTTGTGGTTTGATGGTGTGGGGTGAGATTATGATTGGTGCACGTACACCCCTGCATGTCTTTGACAGAGGAACTGTAACAGGTAAGGTGTATCGGGACGTCATTTTGCACCAGTATGTCCGCCTTATGAGGGTGGCAGTGGGTCTCACCTTCCTCCTGATGGATGATAACGCACGGCCCCACCGAGCTGCCATCGTGGAGGAGTGCCTTGAAACAGAAGATATCAGGCGAATGGAGTGGCCTGCCTGTTCTCCAGACCTAAGTTTCATTGAGCACGCCTGGGATGCTCTCGGTCGGCGTATCGCTGTACGTCTTCAAACCACAACGACACTTCAGGAGCTCCGACAAGCACTGGTGCAAGAATGGGAGGCTATAGCCCAGGAGCTGCTCGACCACCTGATCCAGAGTATGCCAATCCATTTTGTGGCCTGTGTACGTGTGCATGGTGGTCATATCCCATAGTGATGTCGCGGAACATGCGCAGGAAACAGTGGCGTTTTGTAGCACATGTGTTTCGGGACGGTTTCTTCAACTTATCACCAATACCGTGGACTTACAGATCAGGGTTGTGTGTGTTCCCTATGTGCCTATGATATTAGCGCGAGTTTTGTGTAGTGCCACGTTGTGTGGCACCACGTTTTGCAGTTATCCTTAATTTGTGTGCATGAGTGTAATTAAAAGATATATTTGGCAATGTTTCACACAATCTACATTGTAATATTCATCATGTTCACACTGACAATAAATCTCTCTACGCTAAACAGCACTATGAGTAGTTCAGAGGCGACTTCTACGGTAAGTTCCCATTAAATTGCCTTTCGTCCTGACTGCTGACATTCAAAATATTTGCTCGCCACTAAAGTGGAGAATAATTATCACCACTTCCCATGCGGATTTTTTAACATTACAGGCGGCATACTAACAGTTACTTATGCGAAATCCAAGCGATCCAGGATGGTATACAATCCTCACAAGTTCACTTTCTACTGTTACTGAAAATTGCGTTTGGTAACAGTGTGTCTCTGGCGTCATCCGAGGCAGCGCGTACTACGGCGTTTGGCTGTCGCGAATCCTTCAGTGGCTGGGTGCTAAGTGAACCCTAGTCTTGCCTCTCTGGTTTTATTTATATATGTGGCGCAGCGGACGTTCAAGGGAACACCTACTGTCATCCTCCCCATGCCCTCGGTAGCAGCCTCTAAACGGCCGCTTTCTCAGACACATAATATTTTATAACACTGTTGTGTATTAATTTAGAGTCTTCGTAATTTTTGTATGCATGTAGTTAAGTTGGTTAAAACCACAGAAAAAGGTTTAGCTCGAGTGCATTTAAACTTTACCATCTAGAATTTTCAGAACGGAAATGACAGTAGAATCTGACCTCTCAGCTACAAATTTAAGAGACCTTGCATTTGTTATTATTTACATCCAGGCCTTGAAACTTGTTATAGCTTTATTATTTAATTAGTTTCATCGTGTACTACAACCAAAACTTTCTAGCATTGATATAACATATACTTAATCTACTACAAATAAGTACATTTTAGTTACAAATATAGTTTTCTGCAAATTACTCGAAAACTATTAGAGGTAGCTCAGTGGGGTTACATAATTTACGTTTTTATCTTGAACAGAAGCTTTACAAAAATTTTCATATCTCTAAATCTAATATTTAGGCCTTCAATTTTTCTTAAAAACACAGATTCTGACCAAAATATTTCTTTAATTACGTTGAGACTTGTACCAGTTAATTTTGACCTGCATTTGCACACCATGACAAATTTTTGGGTTTCTAGCTTTATTATTCAGCGGTACTTATTTTTTCATTAAAACGATGTATTTGGGTGAAAATATTGACCTGATCAATCTGACATTTGATAGTTTACAAATTAATATACTAAAGCAAATGCTAACAAAGTTTGGAAAAGCAAATTTAAACCTTTAATTCCATTCTTAAATCGTGGTGCAGTACTTGTGTGCTAGGCACAGACGCTTTATGGTGACGTGATGCCAGTAGCATGTTCAGATACCTACGCTTTCCATTGTACCTTAAATGAATGCTAATTCGGCTACCCCAGAGGACGACATGGATCATGACACCTCCACCACTGTGTTTAACTTTGAGTTGCAGATGCTTCGTTTGAAATTCTTCACGGGGTTTCCTCTAAGTCATAGGTCTTCTTCCGTTTGAGGAGGTCTGCCCTTGACATTCATCGACAAAATTTACTATGTCCCACCAACTAACACTTTTATTTCCGTGCTGCTTCGCGAATTCCAGTCGTTTCTTTATATTCCTCTCCTTTATCATAGGGTTCTTCCTACTTACTCAACAATTATACCCCTCTCGTCTGATAATTCGTCGGACTGTTTCAGGGTGCACGCCCTTCCCATATTCCTGCTGCATTGCGGCAGCAATTTTCGTTGCCGACAACTTGGAATTTGTTTTAATTTTTCTTGTTACTACGGTTTGCTCCCTTCTACTCAGCTTCTTTGGTCACCCTGCTTTTGGTTTACCTTCAATTTTATCTTCTTTGTTGAGTCTTCGTATAATGTCACCTACAGTACTCATACTCATTTGTAACAATGCGGCAATCTGTCTTTCGGAACGTCCTTTAGCGTGATGGAAAAAACAAATTGTCTCTTTTCAAATGACTTATTGTTTCCTTTCCACCTCATTGTACTGTGCACCATGCGTGTTAACGACACGGAAACGCAGCACAGAAGAAGCCTTCTCGGTCTACAACTAGCACCGCCGCCGCCTGTACGACATAGAAAGCACTCCATATTCAGGCCACGAGTGGCCTACCGGGACCATCCGACCGCCATGTCATCCTCGGTGGAGGATGCGGATAGAAGGGGCGTGGAGTCAGCACACCGCTCTCCCGGGCGTTACGATGGTATTCTTGACCGCAGCCGCTACTATTCGGTCGAGTTGCTCCTCAGTTGGCATCACGAGGCTGAGTGCACCCCGAAAAATGGCAACAGCGCAAGGCGGCCTGGATGGTCACCCATCCAAGTTCCGACCACACCCGACAGCGCTTGACTTCGGTGATCTCACGTGAACCGGTGTATCCACTGCGGCAAGGCCATTGCCGCCTGTACGACATGTGCCCGAATAGTAAATTGACTGCATGCTGTGGTGTCGTATAATGCAAATATACATGACACGTAGTTAATTACATTATACAGCCACCTGCTTGCGGTACAGTGTCAGACAATATACACACTACAGAATGGGCCGGCAATTACTTCTCCTGGGGCCGGCCGGGGTGGCCGACCGGTTCTCGGCGCTACAGTCTGGAACCGCGCGAACGCTACGGTCGCAGGTTCGAATCGTGCCTCGGTCATGGATGTTTGTGATGTCCTTAGGTTAGTTAGGTTTAAGTAGTTCTAAGTTCTAGGGGACTGATGACCTCAGAAGTTAATTCCCATAATTCTCAGAGCCATTTGAACCATTTTTGAACTTCTCCTAGGCCTCAAATGTTCGAAGAGAACTTCGCATTTCAAGAATAATAAGGGTGGTCGAATACTTTTGTGATGCACTGTAGTTAAAGTACTTTCCATTAACACGTATTCCTTTTCATGGTATCACCTTAGGATCCCGGATATTCTTCTGGGCAGCTGAGAAAATTTTGATACTGAATCTCCTTTGCACAATCCTCTTTCAAAGCTTATTTTTTCACTATCCTCATAAAACTTAATGGAATTTACTGAATCAGTGTTTTTTTTCTTTTTTTTTTCTCCGTCACTTCTAGAACAGAATTTATTGAAACACAGTTCAATGCTTTCTCAGAGTCTATGAGTCCGAAGGAAGGAGGCAGCTTCTGCTCACGACAGCGTTCTGTAATTTCGTCCAGTACATCAAAAATTATCAGTGCACTAAATACACTTCTTTCTACATTATCACAGCAGATAATAAGACATAACTGCGGTGCCCTAGCAAACACAAAAAATGTCAACGACATTAAAAAATTATAGTAATAAAAGTACCGTAGGAAACATTGTAGATAAGAGGAATATCACGAAATCTGATATGAAACATAAGAGCACTCTGGAAATAAAAATAATAGGCAAGAGTATGTTTGTTGTGGTCTTCAGTCCAGAGACTGGTTTGATGCAGCTCTCCATGCTACTCTATCCTGTGCAAGCTTCTTCATCTCCCAGTACCTACTGCAACCTACATCCTTCTGAATCTGTTTACTGTGTTCATAGGCAAGAGTATATTAACGGGAAAGATACCGTCTAAATGGCAAGAAGGCAAGAGCATACTAATGGAAAGAGTATATTAGCGGAAAAGATACCGTCTAAATGGCGTTCACAGCAAGAATGCCAAATGTCCTCCGCTCTCTTGAAGATGTGTATTGGTGCATTTGAGCCCCAAAAAGAAACATGGTGCGTATCGGAAGAGTTCACACAGCAGTCAAGTCTCTTATTTGGGAATTGGAAATTTGTGGTAAGGTCTTATGGGACCAAACTGCTGAGGACATCGGTCCCTAAGCTAAAACACTACTTAATTTAACTTAAACTAACTTACGCCAAGGACGACACACACACACACACACACACACACAGATATGCCCGAGAGAGGACTGGAACCTCCGACAGGGGGAGCCGCACGGACCGTGACAAGACGCCTCTGTAAGATACAATGGATGATATTCGACCCATGATTTATCATTTACGTTCACAATGTCCTGAATATGGTTTTAAGGTCCTAAGGACACTGACGTGGCGCAGTGGTTAGCACACTGGACTCGCATTTGGCCATCCCATTATACCATTTGCTCTTGATGTTGATATTCCCATATCCTGGTCTGATCTGGGACCTTATCTTCTTTCCGTTTCACTTCACTGACATCCACGGTTTTCGAACTGAGCTTTGGTATTTCCTTTGAAAATGGTTCAAATGGCTCTGAGCACTATGTGACTTAACATCTGAGGTCATCAGTCTCCTAGAACTTACAACAACTTAAACCTAACTAACCTAAGGACATCACACACGTCCATGCTTGAGGAAGGATTCGAACCTGCGACCGTAGCGGTCGCGCGTAGAGCCGCTCGGCCACACCGGTCGGCGGTATTTCCTTTTTCAGACTGTCTACCTCCCCGGCTGTGAGATCCATCCCTACTTTTACAGTATGTAAGGAAGACATAAAAGACTTGTTGAAAAGAATAAACAGCACAGATTAAGGATAAACGAAGGAAAGAGGAGGGTATGGAGTGGACAGCTGATAATCCCGAGAAGAAGAAACTCTAGGCATTTTGAAGAGCAATGCCATCGAAAAAGGTTAAGAATGAACTGGATGAACTAGGTACTGAATGAAGAAGTATTAAAGATAATATGTGAGGAAAGATGTATATACAGGAAGGGGAGGTTGGTGGAACATCTGCTATGGCATCCAAGAATAGATAACTGGGCACTGCAGGTAGTAATAGTAAAGATGAGAAATATTAGAAGCAGCTAAGGACTAAAGTATGCAACAAAGATTGCAGACGTTGTTGGGTTTCAAAGTTATGTAAGGACAAAAATATTTTCATAAGACAGTAAATGATGGAGACTGGCATCAGACCAGTCGAACGACTGACAACGTAAGCATTCTGTATAAATGAATTGCACGCAAAGGATACGTGAAGAAAAGATATGCAAAAGCAGCCACCAGTTTAAGGTAGGAATATTAAGAACATCGTGCGACGGTGGTGCAGCTTGTCACGATACATTTCATAATGACGTCACTCCGCTTCTGTGCACATCTGTGGCCAATTAACCTAGAAGACAGTGGGCTGTTAATCCTCTCCGTTTTGAAATTCCGTGTTTATAGTAAAGCTGTACCTGCATAATATCATGTAGGGCGCCCGCGAGCAAGTACAAGTGCCGCAGCACAACGTGGCATGGTTTTGACTAACGTCTGCAATAGTGCTGGAGGGAACTGACACCATGAATCCTGCAGGGCTGTCCATAAATCCTTAAGAGTACGACGGGGTGGAGATCTCTTCTGAGTAGCACGTTGCAAGGCATCCCACATATGCTCAATAATGTTCACGTCAGGGGAGTCTGGTGGCCAGCGGAAGTGTTTAAAATTAGAAGAGTGTTCCTGGAGCCACTCTGTAGCAGTTCTGGACGTGTGGGGTGTCTCATTGTCCTGCAAGTCCGTCGGAATGCACAATGGACATGAATGGATGTAGGTGATCTGACAGGACGCTTACGTACCTGTCACCTGTCAGAGTCGTATCTAGACGTATCAGGGGCCCCATATCACTCCAAGTTCACACGCCCCACACATTTTAGAGTCTCTACCAGCTAGAATAGTCCCGTGCTGACATGCAGGGTCCATGGACTCATGAGGTTGTCCATCCGCTCGATGCAATTTGAGACGAGACTCGTCCGACCAGACAATATGTTTCCAGTCATCAACAGTCCAATGTCGGTGTTGACGGGCCAAAGCGAGGCGTAAAGCTTTGTTTCGTGCAGTCATCAAGTATACATGAGTGGATATTCGGCTCCGTGTGCCCATATCGATGATGTCTCGTTGAATGGTTCGGACGCTGACACTTGTTGATCGTCCAGCATTGAAATCTGCTGCAATTTGCGGAAGGGTTGCGCTTCTGTCACGTTGAACAATTCTCTTTAGTCGTCATTGGTCCCGTTCTTTCAGGATCCTTTTCCGGCCTCAGCGATGTCGGAGATTTGAAGTTTTATCGCTTCTTGATATTCATGGTACACTAGTGAGGTGATCGTACTGGAAAATCCCAACTCCATTGCTACCTCGGAGATGCTGTGTGCCGTCACTTCTACGCCGACTACAACACCACGTTCCAACTGAATTACGTCTTGATAACCTGCCATTTTAGAAGCAGTGACCGATCCAACAACTGCGCCAGACACTTGTCTCATATAGGCGTTGCTGACCACAGTGCGGTATTCTGCCTGTTTATATATGTCTGTTCAAATGGCTCTAATCAGTATGGGACTTAACATCTGAGGTCATCAGTCCCATAGACATAGAACTACTTAAACCTAATTAACCTAAGGGTATCACACTTCCATGCCTGAGGTAGGATTCGAAACTGCGACGGTAGCAGCAGCGCGGTTCCAGACTGAAGCGCTTAGAACCGCTCGGCCACAGCTGCCGGCCATATCTCTGTATTTGAATACGCATGCCCATACCAGTTTCTTTGGTGCTTCAGTGTATTTTGGCGACTAGTTTGCAACCGACTGGTTCTTTCTGTAGCTTGGCTACTGAGGCTACACTGAAAGTGCCTGATATTAATTACAGTCATCTAAAATTAGCAATACACGCATCACACAGTCATGGTAAATAATTTTCAGAGCATATATATAGTCAACTGAAGGCAAACATAGCCAAACATAGTTGCCGGAAATGTTGAAAGTTTTAAAATTACTCGCATGAGAGTACGCTCAACAAGTTTCTTTGGTCATATAAAACATTCGTCAAACGTTCGTAGCACGTGATGTACTCCATGCATATCAGATCTAACCACAACATAACATTAAACGGAGTATACGTTCTGGTAAATTCATCAACGCTGTGGACCATATCTAAAGGAAAAGCATATAAACGATGATTCTAGACAAAGTAATATTCATTAAGGGTTGAAATAATGTAAAAAAAAAATTAACGTGATTTGCTCTTGTAGCATATGTGTTGATAATACTCGTGTTAGCAGATCGTAATCCTAGTAACTGACACATTGGGAGAGGTGGTATTAGCAGCGATACTAAAATCAGTGTCAGTAGGAAGAATGAAGTATTTCACAGCAGTACTTTTACATTTATTGGACAATGTAATTCTCATTAAGCAAAAATCCATTAACATAATTACATCTAGGGACTTTAGTAAGAAAGTTTCACATGTTATCTCACGCTAAGAACATTACACAACAAATGTGTGAAATTGTCAGACTAGAATAACTGTTCCGGGTTCCGCCCAGATACAGTTCTGCTGCGGTGCGTATGACAGGTGCATCACAGTGAGCGGCTAAACCTCTGCTTCAATTGGAAACGTACTACAAACTTGACCTACTCGTATCAGTCTACATCTACATCTACATTTATACTCCGCAAGCCACCCAACGGTGTGTGGCGGAGGGCACTTTACGTACCACGGTCATTACCTCCCTTTTCTGTTCCAGTCGCGTATGGCTCGCGGGAAGAACGACTGCCTGAAAGCCTCCTTACGCGCTCGAATCTCTCTAATTTTACATTCGTGATCTCCTCTGGAGGTATAAGTAGGAGGAAGCAATATATTCGATACCTCATCCAGAAACGCACCCTCTCGATACCTGGCGAGCAAGCTACACCGCGATGCAGAGCGCCTCTCTTGCAGAGTCTGCCACTTGAGTTTGCTAAACATCTCCGTAACACTATCACGGTTACCAAATAACCCTGTGACGAAACCCGCCGCTCTTCTCTGGATCTTCTCTATCTCCTCCGTCAACCCGATCTGGTACGGATCCCACACTGATGAGCAATACTCAAGTATAGGTCGTACGAGTGTTTTGTAAGCCACCTCCTTTATTGATAGACTACATTTTCTAAGGACTCTCCCAATGAATCTCAACCTGGCACCCGCCTTCCCAACAATTAATTTTATATGATCATTCGACTTCAAATCGTTCCGCACGCATACTCCCAGATATTTTACAGAAGTAACTGCTACCAGTGTTTGTTCCGCTATCATATAATCATACAATAAAGGACCCTTCTTTCTATGTATTCGCAGTACATTACATTTGTCTATGTTAAGGGTCAGTTGCCACTCCCTGCACTAAGTGCCTATCCGCTGCAGATCTACCTGCATTTAGCTACAATTTTCTAATGCTGCAACTTCTCTGTATACTACAGCATCATCCGCGAAAAGCCGAATGGAACTTCCGACACTATCTACTAGGTCTTTTATATATATTGTGAAAAGCAATGGTCCCACAACACTCCCCTGTGGCACGCCAGAGGTTACTTTAACGTCTGTAGACGTCTCCCCATTGATAACAACATGCTGTGTTCTGTTTGCTAAAAACTCTTCAATCCAGCCACACAGTTGGTCTGATATTCCGTAGGCTCTTACTTTGTTTATCAGGCGACAGTGCGGAACTGTATCGAACGCCTTCCGGAAGTCAAGAAAAATAGCATCTACCTGGGAGCCGGTATCTAATATTTTCTGGGTCTCATGAACAAATAAAGCGAGTTGGGTCTCACAGGATCGCTGTTTCCGGAATCCATGTTGATTCCTACAGAGTAGATTCTGGGTTTCCAAAAACGACATGATACGCGAGCAAAAAACATGTTCTAAAATTCAACAACATATCGACGTCAGAGATATAAGTCAATAGTATTGCGCATCTGCTCGACGACCCTTCTTGAAGACTGGGACTACCTGTGCTCTTTTCCAATCATTTGGAACCACCCATTCCTCTAGAGACTTGCGGTACACGGCTGTTAGAAGGGGGGCAAGTTATTTCGCGTACTCTGTGTAGAATCGAATTGGTATCTCGTCAGGTCCAGTGGACTTTCCTCTGTTGAGTGATTCCAGTTGCTTTTCTATTCCTTGGACACTTATTTCGATGTCAGCCATTTGTTCGTTTGTGCGAGGGTTTAGAGAAGGAACTGCAATGTGGTCTTCATCTGTGAAACAGCTTTGGAAAAAGGTGTTTAGTATTTCAGCTTTACGCGTGTCATCCTCTGTTTCAATGCCATCATCATCCCGGAGTGTCTGGATATGCTGTTTCGAGCCACTTACTGATTTAACTTAAGACCAGAACTTCCTAGGATTTTCTGTCAAGTCGGTACATAGAATTTTACTTTCGAATTCACTGAACACTTCACGCATAGCCCTCCTTAAGCTAACTTTGACATCGTTTAGCTTCTGTTTGTCTGAGAGGTTTTGGCTGCGTTTACACTTGGAGTGAAGCTCTCTTTGCTTTCGCAGTAGTTTCCTAACATTGTTGTTGAACCACGGTGGGTTTTTCCCGTCCCTCACAGTTTTACTCGGCACGTACCTGTCTAAAACGCATTTTACGATTGCCTTGAACTTTTTCCATAAACACTCAACATTGTCAGTGTCGGAACAGAAATTTTCGTTTTGATCTGTTAGGTAGTCTGAAATCTGCCTTCTATTACTCTTGCTAAACTGATAAACCTTCCTCCTTTTTTTTTATATTCCTAGTAACTTCCATATTCAGGGATGCTGCAACGGCCTTGTGATCATTGATTCCCTGTTCTCCACTTACAGAGTCGAAAAGTTCGGGTCTGTTTGTTATCAGTAGGTCCAAGATGTTATCTCCACGAGTCGGTTCTCTGTTTAATTGCTCGAGGTAATTTTCGGATAGTGCACTCAGTATAATGTCACTCGATGCTCTGTCTTTACCACCCGTGCTAAACATTTGAGTGTCCCAGTCTATATCTGGTAAATTGAAATCTCCGCCTAGGACTATAACATGCTGAGAATATTTATGTGAAATGTATTCCAAATTTTCTGTCAGTTGTTCTGCCACTAATGCTGCTGAGTCGGGAGGTCGGTAAAAGGAGCCAACTATTAACCTAGCTCGGTTGTTGAGTGTAACCTCCACCCATAATAATTCACAGGAACTATCCACTTCACTACAGGATAAACTGCTACTAACAGCGACAAACACGCCACCACCAGTTGCATGCAATCTATCCTTTCTAAACACCGTCTGTGCCTTTGTAAAAAATTCGGCAGAATTTATCTCTGGCTTCAGCCAGCTTTCTGTACCTATAACGATTTCAGCTTCGGTGCTTTCTATCAGCGCTTGAAGTTCCGGTACTTAACCGATGCAGCTTCGACAGTTTACAATTACAATACCGATTGCTGCTTGGCCCCCGCATGTCCTGACTTTGCCCCGCACCCTTTGAGGCTGCTGCCCGTTCTGTACTTGCCCGAGGCCATCTAACCTAAAAAACCGGCCAGTCCACGCCACACAACCCCTGCTACCCGTGTAGCCGCTTGCTGTGTGTAGTGGACTCCTGACCTATCCAGCGGAACCCGAAACGCCACCACCCTATGGCGCAAGTCGAGGAATCTGCAGCCCACACGGTCGCAGAACCGTCTCAGCCTCTGATTCAGACCATCCACTCATCTCTGTACCAAAGGTCCGCAGTCAGTCCTGTCGACGATGCTGCAGATTGTGAGCTCTGCTTTCATCCCACTAGCGAGATTAGCAGTCTTCACCAAATCAGATAGCCGCCGGAAGCCAGAGAGGATTTCCTCCGATCCATAGCGACACACATCATTGGTGCCGACATGAGCGACTACCTGCAGATGGGTGCATCCTGTACCCTTCATGGCATCCGGAAGGACCCTTTCCACATCTGGAATGACTCTCTCTGGTATGCACACGGAGTGCACATTGGTTTTCTTCCCCTCTCTTGCTGCCATATCCCTAAGGGGCCCCATTACGCGCCTGACGTTGGAGCTCCCAACTACCAATAAGCCCACCCTCTGCGACCGCCCGGATCTTGCAGACTGAGGGGCAACCTCTGGAACAGGACAAGCAGCCATGTCCGGCTGAAGATCAGTATCAGCCTGAGACAGAGCCTGAAACTGGTTCGTCAGACAAACTGGAGGGGCCTTCCGTTCATCCCTCCGGAATGTCTTTCGCCCCCTGCCACACCTCGAGACGACCTCCCACTCTACCACAAGTGATGGATCAGCCTCAATGTGGGCAGTATCCCGGGCAGCCACAACCGTAGTCCGATCGGGGGATGCGTGGGGGGGGGGCGAGCTGGCCGTCCCCGACTTACCCCCATCTGGATCCCCACAGTGATGCCCATTGGCAACAGCCTCAAGCTGTGTGACTGAATCCAACACTGCCTGAAGCTGGGAGCGAAGGGGGTGCCAACTCAGCCTGCATCCGAACACGGCAGTTGCAGTCGACGCGATTCCATCTTTTCAGAAACCCGAAACAGTTTCTGGAGGGAAAGATATTTTCCAGCAATGAGGGCGTACATACAGCAGTTCTCGAATGGCTCTGTGACCCAGGAACGGGTCTCTATTGTCGCGGAATTTTATGACTGGTAGAACATTTCGACAGTAAGCACTGGTTTCTACGTTGAAAAACAGTTTCATGTATCTGTGTCACTCTGAAGCATAGTGCATCATCCATAAAAAATTGTTTGGCCTAACGTAATAACGAGTACCCTTTAAGTCTTCTCGTACGATTTAGTAATGTAGATTTTGAAGCCATAATTGTGGAAGAATAAATAAGTTGACTGTGATCCTTTAAGATAGAGCAGCAGTTATTATTTCAAGCCTGCAATTCTTTAGAGTTAAAGTTCTTGCCGAATTTATCTTAAGAGCCAAGAAATAAACGAAGATGTGGTAGATGATGTTCCCACTGTGAAACATGGCGTCACGTACTCAGAGTTATTTCTGTTTACTAGTCATCTGATATTAGCAGCGAAATAAACGTTATGATATGTACATATTTTTGAATAAATGCGAAAGCGTTAGCACAGAATGACGGAGTCTCATCAGCTCTAGGCAAATACCGGTTCTACGCCAAATACAGTTATCTGGTACATCAGAACGTGTGTTCGTGAGCGTATATGCTAATGGACACGTGTAGGATGCGTAGCTTATCATGACAGAAAGTCATTTGCATGAAACGGCCTCATCAGAATCTACATTAATATTTCGCTGTCCCGGCATCGCCCGATAAAATCAGACACCACTCTCATACCAGTCTCCTTCCCACCTGGAAATGACATTTTTGAATTTACGTAACTCTGCACGATGTAGCTCTTTCCAGAGGGAAGGGGAGATAGCTTTACGCGCAACATTAGCTGCCGCCGTACTATAATCTCGAATTTGACAGTTCCCCTTCCAAAAATTGCAAGTCTTCTTCGGAAGCATGAAAATTCCATGACTTGATCCAGGACAAATAATTACTTAGTTACTTATTTCTGACACGCCCACTCGAGATACAAGTTATATAAGATTCACGATCATTCAGATAGGCACTAGTGACACCGGATTTGTATCGTTCACAATGCAAGGTGACCACGAATACTCATATAACTAAACGTTCATATTAGAAGTATGGTCGGTCGGAATTAATTTACTTTACGTACCAGCAATTTTTTTTCTCGGATTGGACATGCTACTATACAAGGCTCTCCACAACGTGTAATAGACGTTAGTAGAGAGAATGTATTACAGAGAAAAAAAGTATGAAAATTGTGAAATTTTAGAAGGAAAACCAAAACGACTTAAGCACCTGAATTTCTGGCGTTCCAATCGTCCACTCATTCTAATACGTTCGACAACAATTGAAACGTCACTTGTAAACCTCGTATCTGCGGCGAGTTCCTTTGCTGGACATTCTCTCACATCTTGAGATGAAATAAAAAGAGGAAGTGGAACTTACACTACTGGCCATTAAAAATGCTACACCAAGAAGAATTGCAGATAATAAACGGGTACTCATTGGACAAATATATTATACTAGAACTGACATGTGATTACATTTTCACGCAGTTTAGGTGCACAGATCATGAGAAATCAGTACCCAGAACAACCACCCCTGGCCGTAATAACGGCGTTGATACGCCTGGGCATTGAGCCAAACAGAACTTGGATGGCGTGTACAGGTACAGCTGCCCAAGCAGCTTCAACAAGATACCACAGTTCAACAAGAGTAGTGACTGTCGTATTGTGACGAGCCAGTTGCTCGGCCATCATTGACCAGACGTTTCAATTGGTGAGAGATCTGGAGAATGTGCAGGCCAGGGCAGCAGTCGAACATTTTCTGTATCCAGAAAGGCCCGTACAGGACCTGCAACATGCGGTCGTGCATTATCCTGCTGAAATGTAGGGTTTCGCAGGGATCGAATGAAGGGTAGAGCCACGGGTCGTAGCACATCTGAAATGTAACGTCCACTGTTCAAAGTGCCGTCAATGCGAACAAAAGGTGACCGAGACGTGTAATCAATGGCACCCCATACCATCACGCTGAGTGATACGCCAGTATGGCGATGAAGAATACACGCTTCCAATGTGCATTCACCGCGATGTCGCCAAACACGGATGCGACCATCATGAGATGTAAACAGAATCTGGATTGATCCGAATAAATGACGTTCTGCCATTCGTCGTTGAGTACACCATCGCAGGCGCTCCTGTCTGTTAGGCACCGTCAAGGGTAACCGCAGCCATGGTCTCCGAGCTGATAGTCCATGCTGCTGCAAACATCGTCGAACTGTTCGTGAAGATGGTTGTTGTCTTGCAAACGTCCCCATCTGTTGACTCAGGGATCGAGACGTGGCTGCACGATCCGAAACAGCCATGCGGATAAGATGCCTGTCATCTCGACTGCTAGTGATACGAGGCCTTTGGGATCCAGCACGGCGTTCCGAATTACCCTCCTGAACCCACCGACTCCGTATTCTGCTAACAGTCATTGGATTTCGACCAACGCGAGTAGCAATGTCGAGATACGATAAACCGCAATCGCGATAGGCTACAATCCGACCTTTATCAAAGTCGGAAACGTGATGGTACGCATTTCTTCTCCTTTATACGAGGCATCACAACAACGTTTCACCAGGCAACGCCGGTCAACTGTTGTTTGTGTATGAGAAATCTGTTGGAAACTTTCCTCATGTCAGCACGTTGTAGGTTTCGCCACCGGCGCCAACCTTGTGTGAATCCTCTGAAAAGCTAATCATTTCCATAGCATAGCATCTTCTTCCTGTCGGTTAAATTTCGCGTCTGTAGCATGCCATCTTCGTAGTGTAGCAATTTTAATGGCCAGTAGTGTATTTTCAAATACACGCTGTGGTACTTGAATATTATCACTTCTTACCTGCAGTAATTGTTTTTCCATCACTATCATACACGACTCAGTAGTGTAGTTGAAGATTTCTGGTTGCAAGAGGATTCTGGGGTTCGTGTACAGTACATATAATTTCATAAATGAAATGTCTTAGTACGATATTTTAGTTATTTTATTCCTCTTGTGATTTCAACATTTCAGTATGGTTAACATGTCACACTCTAACGAAATCCGGCATGAACTGCCACCAAGTAGAATTACAAAACAGCCAGTGCTCAGCCGTGTCACTTCCAAGTCATAGAATCCTTTACGAAATAATAACTTTCCCTAATATAATTTTCTTTCACCATCAGTCATCTCATCAGTGCAATGTATTTTTCTTATGATTTAAACTGTTACTCAGAGATAGTTTTAATATACCTTCCATTTACTGTAAATGTCTTTGTTTCTACTTTAGTGGTACCGATACCAGCATATGCACGAATTAGTTTTGTGAATACAAGAATTTTCTTAACATCTAGTTAATGACAGTAGTTAATGGAGATTTTTAATGATCAATGGAAATCATTGTTTACGAATTATACTTTACAATTTTACTGCAGCAAATCTGTAATTTCACTTACTTAACAAAATGACGGGCTCTCTTCAAACGAAAAAATTCTAAGTCCAACGTAATGATAAAGCCCGGATACAAATATTAACAGTTATTAGGAGAAAATGATGCCAGTGACCTCTAGTAATGTAGAAATGCTAGTCTTTTTATTAAATATGTAAGTAGAAAATTATCAAAAACTGTAATATATATATTTGCATATCAAGCGAAATAAACAATATTTCTGAGTGAATAATTATGCAAATGTAATTGCAGAAAAACCTTTTTATTTTTGCAAGTGATCAGTTACTTAAATACAGACTTAAATCGAGACAGTACAATACAACTAAAACGATCATGTTCATGGAAAGACATTCCGTGGCATACAGGGCTTCTGGTCGCATGACTGGTGTGTAATGCTTAAGTTTCAGGTTGCCTGACGGGGATGTTTTGTTGTAGGTGTTCAAAGTCAGTCGATAGGCTAGTTCCAACTTTTTGACGCTCATGGATAACGAAGTTTTTTCTGATAAGTTGGATTCAATCCATTCGCTGAGATACTTAAACTTCTCAGTCCTTTTGAAGTTTCCCTGGTCCAGTAACATCTCTCTGTTAGCTTCTTTGATGTTGGTGAAGAACTCTGTTTTCTCCAGCGACACTTGGAGACCCACTCTGGCTGCCTGTTTTCTGAGGAAGTTTTTTGCATTGTTGCCATTTCAAGAGAATCAGCAATCAGTGCCCTGTCATCTGCAAAACCCTGACAATCTACAATCAGTCCTTCGTTCTTACGGCCCAGGTAGACACGACTCTGAACACGAAAATTGGTCAGTTCCTTGCGCCATTCTCTCACAGCCTTTTCAAGGACACAGTTGAAGAGAAGTGGGGAGAGTCCATCCCCTTGCCTCACTCCAATTTTTATCTCTCACCTCTAAATTTGACCTTGAAATGCGTGTTGGTCAATGTTTGTAGAATAAGTCTGCAGGCTTTGTTGTATAGACATAGTTCCTGGAGTATTTTGTCCAGCGTGTCTCTATCAACGAAGTCGTAGGCCTTCCTGAGATAACAAAGGTGACGACCACCTTGCGAGTTTGACATCTTGGACTATGCCAGTACAGTTCTAAGGTTGAGGATCTTTTCTGCACACGATCGCGTCTTCCTGCAGCCTTCCTGATATTCTCCCAGTTGACTATCCAGTTGATCTTCTGCCCTTGTTAATAACGCCTTCGAGAGAATCTTGTATGTTACTGTGACAAGAGAAATTCCACTTTAGTTGCTCAGATCAGTAAAATCTCCCTTTTTGTGAAGCAGATGGATCAGACCCGTGTTCCAATCTGGTGGCAATTTCTGTTTCCCAGATTTCCTGGATGATCTCGATGAGCTTGCCCACGGCATTGCTTTCAGAACATATCCAGAGTTCAGCAACGATAGAGTCCTCTCCAGCTGCCTTATTATTCTTTAGCAGTTGAACGATTTGTCCAATTTCTTCTAATGAAGGAGGAAGGTTTGGTGTGGTTTGTTTCTAGTCGAAGTCTTCGCTGGGTATATCACAGGTGAGAAGGTTTTTAAAGAACTGAGCTGAGAGGTGACAGTTGTCTTGGTCGTTAAAAACCAGTTTGTCCTGCGAGTCTCTGAAGTGGAGGCTTGGCGGACTGTATTTTCTGGGTGTCTGCTTGAAGATTCTGTAGAAATATCTGGAGTCATTCTTAACGAAGCTCTCTTCGATTTGGGTTAGTTGGTTTTGTGTGAAGGTCCGTTTGATTCCTCGAATTTTCTTAGCTGTAAGCCTTCTTTGTTCCAAAAAGTTCTCCCAATTTTTCTTGGCTTTCTTACAATTCCACTTCCCCCAGAGTGTCTGTCTTCGAGCTATTGCATTGTCATGGTCTTCATTCCACCACGGGTGCTTCCGTCTTCTCGTGAGGGGGGCGAGTTCATGAATGATGTTTATTAAAGAGAATTGACAGTTGTTGTGTTCTGGGTTCGTTTATAGCTAACAGCACGAAGTACTTTTGACGTGACGGGACTCCGTTTATGTTTTGTTGGTCAGTTATGTGTGAAACTGAACGAAGGGAAGTCTGCCGGGGGTAGATGGCAAAATGGCCGCATTATTGGTGTTATTTCAGGGAACAAGAATAGACGTGCACGCAGGAACAGCCACTGGGCCTGGAAGCCTCGGACACTGCTTTCATGCAGAAGAACGCACGCTGGCAAACCCGGCCTGAGCTGTAGGGGCAGAGAAGTGCTCTTAGCGAGCCACAGTATATTGTCCCATAGGCTTGCAGCAGAGTATTTTACCATTTCTTTAGGCGAGACACAACGGACCGACGCCCTGATAATCGTTCTCTGTTGACGAGAGTGCACTCCTCATATTCTGCAAGTGTCGACCTGATGTTTTTCTGTTGACCTTGCTGTGAGATCTGTGTCTTTTAGGACCGTGAAAACTTTTACCACGATGACTAAAATGGGCCAGCATGACATGGAGCCCGACGAGATGTAGCCGGGATAGCTGGTGCCGTTTTAGAGCGATGTAGACACTCACGCCAGGCTGCTTCCCATGCGAGTGGAGAAACAGTGCCTTGATTGGGACGCCGACAGTGATGTCACAAGTACCACCGGTGGGCTACTGTTCTATGTCAGGGGAAGCAATAGGATTGGAGAAACGGATGGAGGGAGGATGTACTGAGACTGAAGAATTATGTGATAAGTGAATAGAAGCACTACTGCACAGTGATTGGTGTTTTGACTTTACAAGAGTACTCGACGTGGAGTGTTTTTGGAAATGATATAGGCGACACTGCAAAGTGTCCAGATAGATTCAGGCTCTGACGCTGAGTAGACTGATGCAGGGTCTTGCCCTGTTGTGATTATCCAGTAAGGTGATGTTCGCAAGGCGAGTCTGATCGTATTTTCAGGTTTCATCCGGAGTCTCGGTCGTTGATCCTGAGACGAGAGAGGGAGACCAAGGTCCATAGTTCGAGTCGACGCACAGGCGCACTGATCGCTGCACAGCAGACTCCCGCAGCTGTGTGGTGACCAAATTGCAACTCCGATGCATTATGAACCTTTTACGTGAAGTTGTCCGCCCCGATAGCTGAGTGGTCAGCGTGACGGATTGCCGTCCTACGGACCCGGGTTCGATTTGCGGCTGGGTTGGGAATTTTCTCCGCTCAGGGACTGGGTGTTGTGTTGTCTTGATCATCATTGAATCCCCATCCGGCGCGCAGGTCGCCCACTGTAGCGTCGAATGTAATGAGACCTGCACCAAGGCGGCCGGACCTGCCCCGCAAGGGGCCTCCCGGCGAATGACGCCAAACGCTCTTTTCCATTTCTTTATGTGAAATTTCACCGACCATGGCGTGCCGTTCCAAGCAGCAGCAAATCATGGTATCTTTCAGCTTTGCAGTTCACAATCACAGACAGGCGAAATAGTCAGTCAGAATACATTATCCTCGGTCAAAGTAAGAGATGAAGTTAACTTTCCACCACCCACTTGCTTTGCCATCAGTTTCATTAAACAGGGGCCTGTATACTGAGGTGACGAAAGTCATAGGACACCGATGTGCAGATATATAGATGGTGGTAGTATCGCATACACAAGGCATGAAAGAGCAGTGCATTGGGCATTGGCGGAGCTTTTATTTGTACTTAGCTGATACAGGTGAATAGGTGATCGACGTGCTTAAGGCCACACAACGGGAGTCAACAGAATCTGAAAGCCGGAAGGCAGCAGGAGCCCGACACATGGGGCATTCCATTTCGGAAAGCGCTAGGGAATTCAATATTTCGAGATCCACTGTGTCAAGAGTGTGTCGCGAACACCAAAATTAAGCCATTTACCTCTCACCACGGAAAACGCAGTGTCCGGCGGGCTTTACTTAACGGCCGAGAGCGGAGACGTTTGCGAAGTGTTGTCAGTGCTAACAGACAAGCAAGACTTTGTGAAAGAAAAATAGCAGAAATCAATACAGAACGTACGACGAACATATGTGTTAGGGTAGTGTGGCGAAATGTGGTGATAATGGCCGGCTGGAGTGGCCGAGAGTTTCTAGGCGCTACAGTCTGGAACCGCGCGACCTCTACGGTCGTAGGTTCGAATCCTGCCTCGAGTATGGATGTTTGTGATGTCCTTAGTTTAGTTAGGTTTAAGTAGTTCTACGTTCTAGGGGACTGATGACCTCAGAAGTTAAGTCCCATAGCGCTCAGAGCCATTTGAACCATTTGAACCGAGAAAGACCTAACGAACAACAACACGCAAATAGCAACGGGGTCACAAGCGAAAACTCTCGAATCCACAACGTCCACTCGTACACGTAAACCAAGTAAAAATGCTGTCTGTAAGCGAGATGTCGATAGACTAACGCGGATATCAGACTGCCTGCTGAGCGAGAGGCACGCGCTTAAGTACCTGATAGAGTACATTGCTATTGGCCTCTGGGACCACGTGCCCCACCGTGGCACCCACACATTGTACGCAGGCCAAGAGCGCGCGCACAACCACGGCTTGTGGCGCGACGGCTGGATAGACCTCTAGTGGTAATCGAGTTCCATGTCGTCTGGCGTGGATTCGAAACCCGTGGCGCTCGGTACCAGAGTTTCAGCTGGTAGGAACTAATAGTACGTTTTAGCATTGGGTCAGATGCCACGAAGCTATGGATCCAAGTTGTTAAAAGGGCACTGTGCAAGCCGATGGTGACTCCATAATGCTGTGGACTGTGTTTACGCACAATAGACTGGGTCCTCTGGCCCGACTGAACCGATCATTAACTGGAAATGGTTGTTTTTGGATACTTGGAAACCGTTTGCCGCCGTTCATGGACTTGCATGTACCCAATAAACGACGGAAGTTTTGTGAGCGACAGTTCCCCATGTCACCGGACTACGCTTGTTTACGATTGGTTTGAAGAACATTCTGGTTTAATCGAGCAAATTACTTGGCCACCCAGATCACCAGACATTAATTGGATCGAACAGTTAAGGAGATATTATCAAGAGGTTAGTTTGTGCACAAAATCCTGCACTGGCAATACGTTCGCAATTATGGGCAGCAGTAGAGGCAGCGTGGCCCTGTGTTTCTGCAGAGGACTTCCAATGGTCTGTTGAGTCCATGCCACGTCGGGCTGCTGCACTACGCCGGGCAAAAGGAGGTCGTTAGCTTCAATACCATCCTTTATTTCTACACATACCATTCCTTGGTCATTTATTAACTTGATTCATTTTGGTGGGAGATAAGAAGAGGTTTATTATTTTGAGCATTATACATTGTATCAACTTCAGTTTCACTACTAGGGATCCATATGGTTATTTGCGTGCAAATATCTCAATATGTTTGATTTCAAAATACTGTAACTGTAGGTTGTTTGGTGTCACAGAATATTCTGGGGCAAAAGTTGAATGGAAGTTCCCCACATACTATTCCACAAAACGAGACGCTTCTCAGTGTATTTAGTGGATCATTGAGCTCTTTAAATAATCTTTTTGTAATTACTGTAGCGGCACCACAGTTTAAGATAGGGAAATTAGATTTGGTGCAATATTTCAGAGCGCACAAGTTAGAGCCAGGTGCGGGCTGGATTGCAGTAAGTTATGTTGACCAGTGGTTGCGAAGTGGAATGGAGGCCACAGTGGCCATCAAACCACTGAAAAGCGTAAACGCAGCGGTTCGCATGTCGCACGCTATAGGAAGAAGGGGCCCACTGGCACAACCGTGCTGTGGGGCGTATGTGACTCGGAGCAATGCGTTAGCGAAACAGAGCTGCGAAGCCGAGCATAAATAGGTGTGGTTTCCTAACGAGATTCATTCAAGTGTGGCAGCTCTCCTGGATGGCGGGGCGAGGCACACTACATGCGACACACGGCAACAGATGGGGCGACAGCGTCCCAGTCCATGGCGGGTCGTTGGTTCGACCCTCTGAGGCCGCAGTGGGGTCCGCAGCCAGCCAGATCGGGCCACTCTTCAGCTCGCTACCACGTCGTCTCAGCTCCCGACACATGCCAGAGACTTACAAGGCGAGGGCCGCAGGTTTGGACGCTGGAATGGGGACGGTCGGTCATTGCCACTGCATTCCCAGCTACGTCAGCCGAGGAAGATGCAGCCGCATGGCCGGCCTACGGTTCCCGGCGGAGCAGTGCGGAGTCAATGGGGATGGTGGCTGCTGAATCGGCTGCTAGCGCAGCCATCCTGACGTAATTGGAACTCTGCAGTTGGCGTACAAAGCCGGCTCGACACTGTGCATTGCACATGCCACTGGGGTGCTACCTCAGCAATGCGGGGCCTGTGACGCAGATAGAGGTCAACGAAGCTCTGTAGTGGAAAAAATACATCATCTGAAAAGCTCGGGCGAGTTTTAATACGGCACCTCCTGGCACCCATCCACAACATTACATCAGCTCTGATACTCCTGCTGTAGCAATCGGTTTAATAGAGTCTTAGTACACTATTCGTCTTCAATTAATATGACTTTCATTATGGCTCATTCGTTGTTTGTGTGCATGGTTTGGATTGCTATATATGACCTTATTCAGGTACATTCCGTTTTGGGGAAGGCCATAACCAAAAATAGAATCAATTTTCCTACGAATCCTAGTGTGAAACTATCTCTCTATTTCTCCTACATTGTGAAAATTGATCGTAAATCTCACTCTCGTCATTCCTCTGAAACTCGCTACATACGACAATTCTATTCCCTTTCGTATAGTGAATTACCCTCTTGGTTCACTGTCATCATTCTACTGAAACAGTTTCCTGACGATCCTTTCATCACGATTTGCATTTCAGGGCGCTTCATTGTCTCAGTTTCTAGCGTCCAAGCTATTGTTTTCCCGCCGTCTTCTTCTGGACTCGATAGCATCAGTTCCATCGACTATAAGAAATACGTGTTTGACGCCTTTGCATCTTGTTAGCAACAATCTCTCACGAACAGTCAATTACTGTCGCTGTATGAGATCATTAGGTCCTTGTCTTTGACAGGCTCATACATACATATGTTGCGGTACCAGTACCTCTGCAAAAATCCCGAATAGTACTGTCACTACGGTTGTACTGTGACAGAGTCAATAACTTTGACTTCGCTGCTCATTGTTGTTACACAGACTAAAATTTATTCAAAAGCTGGTCTGAAATTTCGGTAACTGTCAGCTACTCTTATGCCTCACGTCTGTCATTGTCTTACAGATAGATACACACCTAGTGTTCTCGGATTGCAATGCCGAGAAGGCGTGCTTGAATTGGCGGATAAAAGCGACAGAATGCAGGCTTAGAGTGAATTTGAACTCAAGACTCTTGAGTCTACAGATAGTAACATCAGTTATGATGTTCGGTGTTACGCTCAACATGCTGCAAGATCTTTCTTGTACTGTAGTACTGATTTTCCTTTTAGCATCCATTCGCCTAAAGTGGGTTGTTGTCTATGTTCAAATTTAGTCGGCTGCCATATTAATTAGTGAGTTTTCACGCTGTGCACAGCGACTTTTGGCTAAGGCGATGTCCGTGCTGTGCTCGTTTGTTTTCCCTGCCACCTGATGGGCTGCGGTTTTACTGTGCAATGATCTTTGTCTTGCTTAGAGTTTAACCCATTCACTTCTGAGTTGAGCGTGCATTGTTCTGTCATAAGTCTGTTATGTGATTCAGTTTGTTTCTTCTTGAACGTATCGGTCAGTCCCTTCCGCGAATTTTCTAACGCTTCCCGGAATTCTTGTACACTCTCTTTGACTTGATTCTCCTCTCAACATAATCTGCTTTTATGTTTGTGTTTCAGATTTTCTGCTTTACGCTTCTGTTTAATTTTTGCATTTTGCTATTCAAGATCATTATTAATTGTCTTCCCCCCCATGAACCATGGACCTTGCCGTTGGTGGGGAGGCTTGCGTGCCTCAGCGATACAGATAGCCGTACCGTAGGTGCAACCACAACGGAGGGGTATCTGTTGAGAGATCAGACAAACGTGTGGTTCCTGAAGAGGGGCAGCAGCCTTTTCAGTAGTTGCAAGGGCAACATTCTGGATGATTGACTGATCTGGCCTTGTAACAATAACCAAAACGGCCTTGCTGTGCTGGTACTGCGAACGGCTGAAAGCAAGGGGAAACTACAGCCGTAATTTTTCCCGAGGGCATGCAGCTTTACTGTATGATTACATGATGATGGCGTCCTCTTGGGTAAAATATTCCGGAGGTAAAATAGTCCCCCATTCGGATCTCCGGGCGGGGACTACTCAAGAGGATGTCGTTATCAGGAGAAAGAAAACTGGCATTCTACGGATCGGAGCGTGGAATGTCAGATCCCTTAATCGGGCAGGTAGGTTAGAAAATTTAAAAAGGGAAATGGATAGGTTGAAGTTAGATATAGTGGGAATTAGTGAAGTTCGGTGGCAGGAGGAACAAGACTTCTGGTCAGGTGATTACAGGGTTATAAACACAAAATCAAATAGGGGTAATGCAGGAGTAGGTTTAATAATGAATAGGAAAATAGGAATGCGGGTAAGCTACTACAAACAGCATAGTGAACGCATTATTGTGGCCAAGGTAGATACGAAGCCTACACCTACTACAGTAGTACAAGTTTATATGCCAACTAGCTCTGCAGATGACGAAGAAATTGAAGAAATGTATGATGAAATAAAAGAAATTATTCAGATTGTGAAGGGAGACGAAAACTTGATAGTCATGGGTGACTGGAATTCGAGTGTAGGAAAAGGGAGAGAAGGAAACATAGAAGGCGAATATGGATTGGGGGACAGAAATGAAAGAGGAAGCCGCCTGGTGGAATTTTGTACAGAGCACAACATAATCATAACTAACACTTGGTTTAAGAATCATGAAAGAAGGTTGTATACATGGAAGAACCCTGGAGATACTAAAAGGTATCAGATAGATTATATAATGGTAAGAGAGAGATTTAGGAACCAGGTTTTAAATTGAAGACATTTCCAGGGGCAGATGTGGACTCTGACCACAATCTATTGGTTATGACCTGTAGATTAAAACTGAAGAAACTGCAAAAAGGTGGGAATTTAAGGAGATGGGACCTGGATAAACTGAAAGAACCGGAGATTGTACAGAGATTCAGGGAGAGCATAAGGGAGCAATTGACAGGAATAGGGGACATAAATACAGTAGAAGAAGAATGGGTAGCTTTGAGGGATGAAGTAGTGAAGGTAGCAGAGGATCAAGTAGGTAAAAAGACGAGGGTTAGTAGAAATCCTTGGGTAACAGAAGAAATATTGAATTTAATTGATGAAAGGAGAAAATATAAAAATGCAGTAAGTGAAACAGGCAAAAAGGAATACAAACGTCTCAAAAATGAGATCGACAGGAAGTGCAAAATGGCTAAGCAGGGATGGCTAGAGGACAAATGTAAGGATGTAGAGGCCTATCTCACTAGGGGTAAGATAGATACCGCCTACAGGAAAATTAAAGAGACCTTTGGAGATAAGAGAACGACTTGTATGAATATCAAGAGCTCAGATGGAAACCCAGTTCTAAGCAAAGAAGGGAAAGCAGAAAGGTGGAAGGAGTATATAGAGGGTCTATACAAGGGCGATGTACTGGAGGACAATATTATGGAAATGGAAGAGGATGTAGATGAAGATGAAATGGGAGATATGATACTGCGTGAAGAGTTTGACAGAGCACTGAAAGACCTGAGTCGAAACAAGGCCCCCGGAGTAGACAATATTCCATTGGAACTACTGACGGCCGTGGGAGAGCCAGTCCTGACAAAACTCTACCATCTGGTGAGCAAGATGTATGAAACAGGTGAAATACCCTCAGACTTCAAGAAGAATATAATAAATCCAATCCCAAAGAAAGCAGGTGTTGACAGATGTGAAAATTACCGAACTATCAGCTTAATAAGTCACAGCTGCAAAATACTAACACGAATTCTTTACAGACGAATGGAAAAACTAGTAGAAGCCAACTTCGGGGAAGATCAGTTTGGATTCCGTAGAAACACTGGAACACGTGAGGCAATACTGACCTTACGACTTATCTTAGAAGAAAGATTAAGGAAAGGCAAACCTACGTTTCTAGCATTTGTAGACTTAGAGAAAGCTTTTGACAATGTTGACTGGAATACTCTCTTTCAAATTCTAAAGGTGGCAGGGGTAAAATACAGGGAGCGAAATGCTATTTACAATTTGTACAGAAACCAGATGGCAGTTATAAGAGTCGAGGGACATGAAAGGGAAGCAGTGGTTGGGAAGGGAGTAAGACAGGGTTGTAGCCTCTCCCCGATGTTGTTCAATCTGTATATTGAGCAAGCAGGAAAGGAAACAAAAGAAAAATTCGGAGTAGGTAGTAAAATTCAGGGAGAAGAAATAAAAACTTTGAGGTTCGCCGATGACATTGTAATTCTGTCAGAGACAGCAAAGGACTTGGAAGAGCAGTTGAATGGAATGGACAGTGTCTTGAAAGGAGGATATAAGATGAACATCAACAAAAGCAAAACAAGGATAATGGAATGTAGTCTAATTAAGTCGGGGGATGCTGAGGGAATTAGATTAGGAAATGAGGCACTTAAAGTATTAAAGGAGTTTTGCTATTTGGGGAGCAAAATAACTGATGATGGTCGAAGTAGAGAGGATATAAAATGTAGACTGGCAATGGCAAGGAAAGCGTTTCTGATGAAGAGAAATTTATTAACATCCAGTATTGATTTAAGTGTCAGGAAGTCATTTCTGAAAGTATTCGTATGGAGTGTAGCCATGTATGGAAGTGAAACATGGACGATAAATAGTTTGGACAAGAAGAGAATAGAAGCTTTCGAAATGTGGTGCTACAGAAGAATGCTAAAGATTAGATGGGTAGATCACATAACTAATGAGGAAGTATTGAATAGGATTGGGGAGAAGAGAAGTTTGTGGCACAACTTGACCAGAAGAAGGGATCGGTTGGTAGGACATGTTCTGAGGCATCAAGGGATCACCAATTTAGTATTGGAGGGCAGCGTGGAGGGTAAAAATCGTAGAGGGAGACCAAGAGATGAATACACTAAGCAGATTCAGAAGGATGTAGGTTGCAGTAGGTACTGGGAGATGAAAAAGCTTGCACAGGATAGAGTAGCATGGAGAGCTGCAGCAAACCAGTCTCAGGACTGAAGACCACAACAACAACAACAACATTAATTGTCTTGATGTACTCAAAAAATTGACATCTGACCGTTACCACTTCCTGCATGACTAATGACACTTACGATAGTCTGAGTGGAGCGCCATCTTTATGTATTTTATGAAGACCATGTAGACCCGTTTGCCAGAACTATAAGCAGTTAAAAATACCGCAGTACATGTCTAAAGGTAGGGACTCTCCTTAATCCTCCATCTGGAGAAGACGAAATTAATGTGTTGTTGTATACATAACTTTTTTGCTCCAATTGTTGTTGAAATCAGCTTTGCAGACGATTATCCACAACCTAACAACGCTGCCTACTTGTGGCGAAATTATTAGTTATAACCAAAAGTCTTATTAGCAAATCTTTTGTTGAGACCATGCGAGAGAAGTAGAAATGATAGTACACAAAATCGAGCAGACATCACTAAACATCTCACACTACGCCACTTAAAATCGACAAACATAAAACTTAACTTACTACAGACATTAATAGTACACAGGAAACAGGTTTTCCAACCCAGTGACACGCCGAATGAACAAACCAACAGTGAATAAAACTGACTACCGTCTACATTCAGCAATGACAGTCTTTCAATACAGTATCCTCACAAGGATGACTGGACGTAATTCTCTTCTCTGACGTAATCCTCTTCTCCCTTTCAGAAACATGAATACACCTTCCCCTCTCCATTAAACGCTCCCCCTCCTTCAACTCTGTCAAATTCTCCCACGATGTTGCACCACCACCACCACCACCACCTCATACAACGTTCACTGACATTTCACCACAGTAGACTTTTACATTTCACGTCATTGGTTGTCATGAACTAATAATTTCTTGATCATGAACCCAAACGTATGACTTACATGTCTGTAGGAGAAAAACTAAAGGTGACGAAAAATTAGAGGTGTGCAGTTCGCTAACAAACATACGATGTTTGTAAAAGAAGAGATGACACACTTCAGAGTAATTATATTTCATTTTATCTTATTTCTTGTATTTATGTATACAAAAATGATTCTCATTACCTTTTTAATGCTAATGAGACATCATCCCCCACTATCAGACAAGGATTCCACTTTTTGTAGACAGTAAAATTACAAGATGATCGTACAGGAAAAGAAAATTGGACATGTCCGGTGGAAAATGTTCAAAGAGAATTTTTTTGTATCCCTCGATGAAACTGGATCTGAAATTATTGCAACCTAATTGTGCCATGAAGTTAAAATAAAGTTATAGCTTTCATTAGCGTTTCACTCTTGAACGGGACTTCCAGCTTTCGGATTACTATTTGGCAAAACTTGTGACACTCGCCTGTCGATTCATTTAACTACACCTTTCGATTAGTACACTACAGCGAGTTTAAATCTCAACGGCACTGAAATTCGTTGTTGCAACAGGGGATGCTAAATCACTAATTGCTGCAACTCGCGGTGGTTGTAGTTGTTATTATATCTACCCCATATCGTTGAATCGGTCGAAACCCAATTACAGTGAGCTCATAACCTAGACCCACAGATTGAAATGTTTCATCTAAATAATACAGCCTTCGACATCTTCGAGTATTAGAAGTGAAAGTCATCGTCATAATACTTCATTTGTTTGTTAATCTCGTCTGAGACGTTTTTCTTATAAAACCAACATTTTCTTTACGTGCCGAAATGTCAACCGAAGCAGGTGTAACGCCCAGAACCATAATGTAGTCTTTGAAAATAAAGTTGAAGCTCCAAAACACATTGGATCTGAAGAAAAAAGAAATATTTTGACTGGTGTCAGGTTACTACTAGCAACAATATCTCTAACGATGGAGGCATGAACCTCATGGCATCAGCATGCTTCAGTTTGTTGTCGAACTGGAGGTTTTGTGTTCTCTGTTAAACGCTCATGATTTGGTGTGAAGTGTTTAACACCTGTGGAAGAAACAACCAATATGGGGGAATAACACCTCTCCTATTGCTCAAAGTAAAAATGGTCAACAATGTTTCGCTCGTAAAAAGTATTAGCTCCTTAGGCTTCATCTGGTGGGACTCCTGCTTCTGGTCGATAAGTGAACGATGTATAGAAGCGAGAGTGCAGTGTTCATCAAAATTGCACCGGCATGAAGGCCACATGCAATCAACACCACACTGGTTTGTAGTGTACTATATGCTAGGATATGGAAATGATTATTATTTCATCACAAACGCTCAAAGTGCATTAGAGTAACGTCATCTTCATTCTGTATGTAAGGCAAGGTTACGCAGGTGGTTTCTCATGCAGAAGCAGCATTTGAATGTCGCTTGTTGTGTCTGGTGTAAGAAGGATAAAACTTCTACCAGCACATGGTGGAATTCGACAGTGGCAGTAAGATATCCTATCGAGAGTGTGGTTTATTGTTCCACGTTATATTGACAGCGTTGGCTTGGACCCCACGATTAAGTTTAGCACCATCACTTGAAGTGTTATGGAATCTATCGCAGCAGAAGGGCCATACTCAGCGCCATGAAGGATGTCAGTGAACTCATACAACAGAAGTGTTGGTTGCTTGGCTGTGCAAGATCGTAGAGTCACTTTACTTACCTTGAGTCAAAACTATGGTACGTACTTTGTATGTAGCAGTACAAGCATCCCAACGGACAGGGAACCTACGTCTGAACCATCGAGGGCAGTCAATATGAATATTGTTATCGCAACTTCTCTTAACTGTTGACAGTGGTGCACCCAACGATAGAACTCCACACATAAATGGTACCAAGTCGTCTTTTCAGACGAATACTCACTCAACGTACAGCACCATGATGGATGTATCAATGTGTTGAGGTTTCATGGAGTGTGAATGTAGCAAGGCTGCATTCGACACTATCTGTAGGGCTCATCACTTGGAGTGGTATGAGATGCCATCGATCGCACAACATGATCACCACGGCGAGTGGCCTGCCCTATCTTCTGGTACTCTGTGACATTATTTTTCAGCAAGGTAAAACAAGGGCACATGTTGCCCTTGTTGTCCTGACCGACCACAATACTTGCAGGTTTGACTGTTACCTTGGCCATGTTCTCTAAATCTCTCACGCACTGATATACGTAGTCACATGCTGCCAAAAGACTGGCAAGTCATCACTTACCAGCCAATATGATGGACGAATTCTGGGACAATGTTGAAGAAACTGTCGTCTGAGTTCAGTTCGAATCGATGGCCAGCTAGTGTGCCAATTTTGGCACTGTGACTGCTTTTGAAATGTATTCGTCCCGCTTGAGTGTGGAGTTAGTGTGCCAGTGTTGGCACTACGAGTTCCTTAAGGAAGATCTTTGCCTATCTTGAGTGTAGGGCCGATGTTGGCAGTGTTAGTTCCTAGAGGAAAATTTTGCCTAACTTGAGTGTGGAGAGAACGTGATTTATGTGGTCCCTGGAATGGGTGGCCGATGGGATGTGCAACAGGGATTACCTTGTTGATGGTTGGTCGGGATAGGTGCCAGCTGTTGGTGACTATGCTGCTCCATGTGGATTCAGGGCAGTTGCAACGATAGCTGCCTTCCAAGAATCCCCGTGGCAATCCATTTACTGTCTGAGTGTATGAGCAAGTATGGTCCCTGCCGAATTCATATATAAGCAGCACTTGAGGGTTGGCAGCCCAGCTAGACTTAGCAACAGAAAAGGAAAATTGCAGTGGTCTGGTTAAATTGCCTAATATGTTTAGTAACTGTTCTTCGTTAATATTGTCTGTAATGTGTCTATAAATTGTTTAGTTCTGAAATGGGGATTGTATTGAGTGCTATCTTAGCTGGGTCAGGAAATGCTATCTGTTACCTGACAAAAGACTAACTGGTTGAACTATTTGTGTTTCGACTGCTAAGGAATTGTTCAACTTATAAGAAAAACTGATATTTATGTTGTAGACTTTGCTGAGCCAACTAGTAGTAGATGCTGGATAACAACCAACTGGCAATCTTATTACTGTCATTTCTTAAAATTAGAAGCATTTTTTCATTTAGACTTTCAGGTTTAAAATGTTTAAAGATTGTATTATCTAACAGTTGCTGTTTGTTTTAAATGTAAAACGTTTTAAGTTTGGCTGTTTTGCGGAGTTAGCAAGCGTAATGTGTCAGTTAACTTACCAGTTGTCAATTCATTGACGCTATTTCTTAAAACTAAAAGAAAGCTTTCCTTGTGGTAGTCAGTTTTAAAAGGCTTTAACAGTTGCCGCATTTATGACTTTTTGAGACTACACCTATTTGTCATAATAAACTGGTGAAACTGTAGTTGTATGTTTTTCTACCTAATCATTCCACAGAACCATGGAAAAGCTATAAGCACCACCCTAGGTTAGAGACATTGTTGCTGCCGGATACGGCCACTGTACCACGACATCTCCAAAATTCCCTTCCAGGGCCCGTCCAAAATTCCCTCACAAGACATCTTCAAAATTTCGTCATTTGCTGTTTGCTGTACTTCCTGGTCTTGCGATTTTAATGACTCACAGAGTATTTAGAGGACGCCATATAAGGATACGGCAAAAAACGTGTTTTTATTTAACAAAAACGCATGGATGATAGTATCTGCTGTTGAGTTAAACCATTGTATCCACTGAGGAGAGCGGGTGAAGTCTAAATGCCGGCGGTGTCTCGGATCCAGGCCCTCAGGTAGCCGACATTGGTCTGGACGGAGATGCCGACTTCGCAGTAGGTGAGCCCCCACGAGACGATGCCTACCTGCGTGCCGTTGTTGACCAGTGGGCCACCTGAGTCACCGACGCAAACTCCTCGGGTGAACTCCCCAGAGCAGATCATGCGTTCCGTCACGGAATTCACAGCGACGAACACCTTGCGGCATGTCTCACGGTCCACCACATTGATGTCTACCGCCTGCAGCGTATCGGCCGGGCCGTTGCCGCTGTGCTGGTAACCCCAACCACTGACCGTCACAGGCAGCCCACTCGGAGGGTCGTAGCCCTCAGCCGGGAGTCCCACTAGCTGCACATTGGGACCCAGCGTGAAGGATCCGTTCACCTGTAAATCGAAACAGTGTAAGCGACAATTTGCCATTATTTTGTACTATCCCATGACCTTACGCCGCTATAGGAATATAAAACCAACTTCTCGATCAGAACCACACGACACTGACCAGACACTGTCCCATCCACTGACAAATGGCATCACTTAGATGCAGTACGGAGAGTCTTAGGGTCAAAACAATCTCATCTTCCCAGACCTTAGACCCAATGTGAATTCAAATGGTTCAAATGGCTCTGAGCACTATGGGACTGACAAAAGGAAAGATACGCAAAATAAGAACAGCTTTTACTTGGTTACAGGGAGGACAATAATTTGGTAACTTCTACGGTTGCAACAGATCACATTTACAAAAGTGCTCGAATGCAAGTACTGCGTCGCTCAGTCATCCCTTCACGCGCAATCCCAACAGATGCTCGCGTGGCGGAGTATGTTATACGGTGACGCCACATGATCGACATTTCTCATCCATTTTAGAGGTACTTCACGACATTTGCGACTCCATGTGTCTTATATAAAATTATTTGTCTCAGCGTCATCTACGTCGCTTTGTGGTTTTTTAAACGTTAATAAGAATCTCCCTGTATGTGAAGTGTGTAAATACTGGCAAAGTCGCAGATAAAAAGCTCATGGGTCGATTTCAACCAAACTTTGTACACTTACTATTTACTCTCTAAAAAGAAATAGTGTGAGGGGTAAGAACCAGTAACCTCCTTTTGGGGTGGGGGTGATGACGTGGAGAGAGCAGAAGGAGGAGGGGACGGACAGACGAAGAGGGGGAAGGAGAGATGGACTCATGTAGGGCGAAGAAAGAGTTAGAGAGAGAGAGATGGTCAGGGAGAAATGGATACAGGAGGCTAAGAGTAGGAGGTGGAGAGAGAGAGAGAGAGAGAGAGAGAGAGAGAGAGAGAGAGAGAGAGAGAGAGGAGGCAGAGATGACCAGAAAAAGGAAGTGGCAGAAGATGACAGAAGCACAGGGCGGAAAATACGGTCAGAGAAAGAGAAGAGGTCAATATGGACAGGGAAAGGGGTAGACGAGATGGATTGGGCAAACAAAGACGCGAAGATGTACGGAAACATGGGGGAGGAGAAGATGGAGAAAGAGAGTGGGGAGGAGCTGATGGACAGAGAGAGGAGGAAGTGGACAGAGCGGTTGATGGTGGAGGTGAACAGAGAGAGAAAGAAAGAGAAGCTGGCGTTATATAACACTAGAATAAATACAATGACATGAAAAAATAATCGAAATACCGAGAAGGAGTGGCGCGACAAAAACGAAAGCTGGTAGGCATGTTTCTACATCCGAAAAATGATGTCTATTCAGATTTCGCGCCAGTCGCGTGAGAGTGGCTATAGTACGTTCTAGGCGCTGCAGTCTGGAGCCGCGCGACCGCTTCGGTCGCAAGTTCGAATCCTGCCGCGGGCATGGATGTGTGTGATGTCCTTAGGTTAGTTAGGTTTAAGTAGTTCTAAGTTCTAGGGGACTGATGACCTCAGAAGTTAAGTCCAGTAGTGCTCAGAGCCATGTTAACCATTTTTAGTAGCTACACTATGAGGATGCAAATCATGTTTTATGTAAGTACTCGGTGCAATGGTTACCTTCGAGATACGATGTGGTGAGCTACTGGTGATCAAATATACTTTTCAGGCGACAAAGACACCATTAATAAGACCCCACTGAGTTTGAATGAGGTCGTGTAATAGGAGTATAAGAAGCTGGATGTTCCTTCTGCCATATCGCAGAAAGGTGTGGCAGGAATGTTGCCGCTATACATGATCACTGGCAGCGATGATAACGAGAATGTACGCTCACAAGAAGATCGGACTCCGGATGACCACGTGGCACTACCGAGAGGGAAGACCATCGTGTCCGGCGTGTGGCTCTGGCGCATCATAGTGCATCTGCAGCAGCAATCTGAGCAGTATCTCGCACCACAGTGACAATATTGTCACGTAGAAGAAGGTGTAAGTAGATGAAAGGCGAACACTAACTTCAGTTAAGGAAGGTTTATTCAGCACTTACACATACAGGAGCGCGGAGCGAATTGCCTCTGGCCTGAACACATACGGTATATATACACCTACACAACATTCCAGTACAATGATTCTTGTATTTTGTCGATACTTTTAGAGTATACTCGAACCGAACGCAGAAATTAAAATTTTTCACTTCGGGTGAGGTTAGAACACACGACCCTCCATGCAACAGTCTAATAACATAACCACTACACTATTTTTTTCATCCCATTTTTTGTTCTATCTTGCTCGTTGAATTTGTTCGTTGCGGACGTCCGATGTCACCCATTCAGGTTGTTCGTTGATCCCGTCAATCAGTTGCTTTTTTTTTTGTTATAGAGGGTAGCTAAACCCAATGACGGAACACGCTGAGCTACCGTGGCGGCACACCACGTCGACTGTGCTACGCAGCTTCTTCTGGGACATTGCTGCCTCCTTAAGAGAACAGCGTCTCGGTGTTACATCCTCCTAGTCCTGGAACGAGTCATCGGTCCTGCATATTTGACTCCCAATGGCTGATGTTCGCCTGGGAGGCAGTCTTATAATTTCCCTTCCCGCTTTCCGCTTGTTGCCTGCCGGTGGAGCTTCGAATTTATCCTGGGTTGCGGGATCCTTACAGGGCTTCATTCGAAGGACATGGACTGTATCTCTGATCTTTCGGCGTCTTGTGTCGGGGTCGAAATCTTCAACTTCATAAGTAACATCAGACAACTGTCCTACAACCTTATAAGGTCTAGAGAAGCACCTGAGGGGCTTCTCAGAGGGACCAACCTTCCGAACATGAGTAAAGATCCAGACGAGGTCACCAGGCTGGTAGACGACAGGGCGGTGGCTCGCGTCATACCTTCGGCGATCGATTTCTTGAGCTTGCAGCGTGCGGAGTCGAGCTAACTGCCGAGCTTCCTCAGCTCTGGTTAACACCTGACCGATGTAGTTGTCGTTCACGTCATCAGGATGTAACGAAAACACAGGGTCCATCGTCGTGGTCGTCGCCTCACGCCCATGCACCAGGAAAAATTGCATAAATCCTGTGTTATCTTGTTTGGTGGTGTTGTAGGAAAACGTCACGAAAGGTAGCACCTCATCCCAGTTGCTCTGCTCAACATTGACGATCATTCATAACATGTCGGCGAAGGTCTTATTAAGGCGTTCAGTAAGCCCGTTAGTTTGCGGATGGTAGGCAGTCGTCATGTGTTGAGTAATGTTGCACCGACAGTTTATCTCTGTCACAAGATTCGATTGAAAACTTTCCCTCGATCCTTAATTAGCGACTTCGTTGCACCGTGTTTTAATGCAATGTCTTATACGATGAATTTGGCTACCTCGAATGCTTCGGCTGTTTTCACGGCTTTTATAATGGCATATCGCATCAGATAATAAGGACAAACAATAATCCATCTATTGCCACTAGCAGACGTTGGCAATCGTCCGAGGAGGTCAATCGCAACACTCTGGAAGGGCGTTTCGGATGGTGGAATTGGTATGAGTTGGCCAGGTAGTTTCTGAGGTACTGCCTTCCTCCTCTGGCACTCTCGACAATGCGACACATAGTGCCGGACACTCCTAAATAAACCTGGCCAGAAAAATCTCTTGCGGATCCTATCATATGTCTTAATAAATCCTAAATGTCCGTCCTCAGGTGTGTAATGGAATTTCTGTAAAACATCTAAGCGCATGTGTTTAGGAAGCACTGGTAGCCACCTCTTTCCAAACGGATCAAAGTTTTTCTTGTAAAGTAATCCATCAACTACCTTAAATTGTCCTTTCACATCCTGATAGGAGCCACTGTGTCGTCGATATGTGCAGTATCACAAGTTCCAATACCCAGCGCCTCCACCAGAATAATGTCACATGGAAAAAAGTGTAAGTAGACGAATGACGAGCACTAACTTCACTTAACGAAGGTTTATTCAGCACTTGCACATACAAGAGCGCGGAGCGAACTGCCTCCGGCTAGAACACATATGGTCTATATACACCTACAGAACATTCCAGTACAATGATTCCTGTCAGTTGTGGATACTTCTACAGTGTATGCGAACCGCACATGGAAATTAGAGTTTCTCAGTTCAGGTGAGTTTTGAACCCACAAACCTCCAAGCAACAGTCTAGAATCATTGCCACTACACTAAGCGACTGAGACAATGTACTGTTATAAATCGGTTACTTCAAGCACAGATCCGAGCCGATATCCCTGCAGCGTGCATTCCACCGGTCCCAAACCTCCGCCATTTGCAGTATCAGTGGTGAGAAGCGAAAGTTCGTTGGAGGCCATGCTGGAGGTTCTTCCTCGGTGACGGTGATGACCGAGTGTTGGTTAGAAGGAGGCTAGTTGAGGGCCAGCTACCAAGTTGTCTGCGTGCTAGATACACCGGAGTTATGGTCTGGGATGCTATTTCATTTGATTCCAGGAGCAATCTCGTGGCTATCCTATGCACCCTGACTGCAAATTTGTACGTCAGTCTTGTGATTCGAACTGCTGAGCTTCCATTGCAGAAGGTATTTTCCAAAAAGATGACTCTCGCGCACATACAGCTGTTGTGACCCACCACGCTCTACAGGGTGTCGAGATGTTCCCTTATCCTGTTCGACCAGAAGACCTGTCACCATCGAGCACATATGGGACATCATCAGACGACAACTCCAGCGTCATCCACCAACAGTATTAATCGTTCTTGTATCGACCGATGACTGATGACCGCGCAGTTGAGCGCCCCACAAATCAGACATCATCATCGACCGACCAAGTGCCACAGGCATGGAACTCCATCCCACACACTAACATCCGGCACCTGTACAACACAATATATCCACTTCTGCATGTTTGCGTTGAATATTCAGGCGGTTACACCACCTATTAATGTATAAGCATTTCACATTTGCAGTAGCTTACCGCGAGCTTGCTGTAAGCTGTGATCTTACAATGTTAATTACTTAAATATGTTACCTAGACAGATTTATGATCGAAATTTCATCACTCTACATTAATTATTTCTTGGTGTTGCGACTATTTTTCCTACAGTGTACATGTAAAACGTGCGTACACGGGCAAACCCACAGGTAAATAGCCCATCCCAAACTCATGGATCAATTTCAACCAAACTTTGTACACCTATTATTTTACTATCAGGAAAGAAGTAATGTGTGGCTAGGAACCAGCACCCACCTATTGGGGTGGGGGTGATAATGTGGGGAGAGAAAAAGAAGGAGGAGATGGGCAGACAGAGAGGGGGAAGGAGAAGACAGTCGGAGGGAGGGGTGGACAGAGAAATGGGCACAGAAAGAGGAGGAGATGAAGAGAGAAATTGGGAGGCGGATATGGACAGAGAACAGAAGGGTAGAAGTTGGATGGAGACAGGGTTTAGAAGAGATGGACAGACAAAGGGAAGAGTGGAGACAGGCAGGGGGAGGGGGAGAAGAGATAGAGATAGGAGAAGCGAAAATGGACAGAGAGACGAAGGAGGAGGAGGTGGACAAGGAGAGAGAGGGAGGAGCAGATGGATTGAGGGAGGAATAGGAGAGGGTGGACAGAGAGTGATGGAGGAGGTGGCCAGAGAGAGGGGATAGGAGGAGATAGACAGAGACAGGGGGAGAGGAGATAGAGGAAGGAAGAAGCGAAGATGGACAGAGAGACGAAGGAGGAGGAGGTGGACAGGGAGAGGGAGGGGCAGATGGACTGAGGGGGGAATAGGAGGGGATGGATAGAGAGTGATGGAGGAGGTGGCCACAAAGAGAGGGGATGGGAGGAGATAGACAGAGAGAGGGTGAGAGGAGATAGTCAGAGAAAGGAAGAAGCGAAGATGGACACAGAGACGAAGGAAGAGGAGGAGGACAGACAGAGAAGGAGGAGCAGATGGACTGAGGGAGGAATAGGAGGGGGTGGACGGAGATAGGGCGATGGAGGAGGTGACCAGAGAGAGGGGATAGGAGGAGATGGGCAGTGAGAGGGGGAGGACGAGATGGGCAGAGAGGGGGAAAAGAGGAGCTGGACTGCTGGTGCAACGCTGGGTACTCAGGTAGTAATAAAGTAAACTTCACTAACCTGTACGACTGCGATGTCGTAGTCGGCGGTGCGGCTATCGTACTGCTGGTGCAGGAAGACGGCTGCCGCCTCTATCACTGTGCCACCGCTGCCACGGACGGAGGAGCCCGCTCGCAGCGCCATGTAGACTAGTCCGATGTCCTCGACGCAGTGGCCGGCGGTCAGCGCCCAGGAGGGGCCGATGAGCGACGCGCCGCACGACTGGTCGCCGCTGAGCTCGAAGGCCAACTGCCAGGGGTGGTCGGCGATGCTGGCCTCGTGGCCGCCGACGATGCGGTCGTGGGCGCCGGTCCGATGCCAGACCGCGGACGGCCACGCCGCAGCCGCCGACAGCAGCAGCAGCCAGAGACAAGGGCACCTGGTCACTGTGGCGGGGTGCGACATCCTGGGCTGTGCTGCATGCCTCCTGCCCCCGGCCCTCTTTATACTCCTGCCGGCCGAGAAAATGATGACACCACTCCCAGCCATATCTCCGTCCGATATACATCATAAGTGGCACTGCACTGATATCACTCAGATTATCGTATTTTTTACATCTCTCTTGTCTGACCATTTCGCAAGGCAGTAAAACATGATTGTCTAAAGCACATTGTGGCAGAGGAGAATTTTATTTACCTTAAGTCACACAAACGTCATGGAACAACGATATGTACACTACTGGCCATTAAAATTGCTACACCACGAAGATGACGTGCTACAGGAGACAAATTTAACCGACAGGAAGAAGATGCTGTCATAAGCAAATGATTAGCTTTTCAGACAAGGCTGGCACCGGTGGCGACACCTACAACGTGCTGACATGATGAAAGTTTCCAACCGATTTCTCATACACAAACAGCAGTTGACAGGCATTGCCTGGTGAAACGTTCTTGTGATGCCTCATGTAAGGAGGAGAAATGCGTACCATCATGTTTCCGACTTTCATAAAGGTCGGATTGTAGCCTATCGCGATTGTGATTTATCGTATCGCGACATTGCTGCTCGCGTTGGTCGAGATCCAATGATTGTTAGCAAAATATGGAATCGGTGGGTTCAGGAGGGTAATATGGGACGCAGTGCTGGATCCCAACGGTCTCGTATCACTAACAGTCGAGATGACAGGCATCTTATTCGCATGGCTGTAGTGGATCGTGGAGCCACGTTTCGATCCCTGAGTCAACGGATGGGGACGTTAGCAAGACAACAACCATCTGCACGAACAGTTCGACGACGTTCACAGCAGCATGGACTGTCAGCTCGGAGACCATGGCTGCGGTTACCCTTGACGCTGCATCACAGACAGGAGCGCCTGCGATGGTGTACTCAACGACGGACCTGGGTGCACGAATGGCAAAACTTCGTTTTTCGGATGAATCCAGGTTCTGTTTACAGCATCACGATGGTCGCAAACGTGTTTGCCGACATCGCGGTGAACGCACATTGGAAGCGTGTATTAGTCATCTGGAGTGATGGTGTGGGGTGCCATTGGTTACACGTCTCGGTCACCTCTTGTTCGCATTGACGGCACTTTGAACAGTGGACGTTACAGTTCAGATATGTTACGACCCGTGGCTCTACCCTTCATTCGATTCCCGCGAAACCCTGCATTTCAGCAGGATAATGTACGACCGCATGTTGCAGGTCCTGTGCGGGCCTTTCTGGATACAGAAAGTGTTCGACTGCTGCCCTGGCCAGCACATTCTCCAGATCTCTCACCAACTGAAAACTTCTGGTCAATGGTGGCCGAGCAACTGGCTCGTCACAGTAAGCCACTCACTACTCTGAATGAATTGTGGTATCGTGTTGAAGCTGCATGGGCAGCTGTACCTGTACACGTCATCCAAGCTCTGTTTGACTCAATGCTCAGGCGTATCAAGGCCGTTATTACGGCCGGAGGTGGTTGTTCTGAGTACTAATTTCTCAGGATCTATGCACCCAAATTGAGTGAAAATGTAATCTCGTGTCAGTTCTAGTATAATATATTTGTCCAATGAATACCCGTTTATCATCTGCATTTATTCTTGGTGTAGCAATTTTAATGGCCAGTAGTGTACATATACCAATAAAGGTCGCGTACACACCGTATAAAAGGACAGTGAACTGGCGGAGCGGTCGTTTGTGCTCAGGTGATTCACGTGAAAAGGTTCCCGACGTGATTACTGCAGTACGACAGAAATTAACAGACTCTGAACGCGAAATGATAATTGTAGCTAGAGGCGTGGGACATTCCATTTCGGAAGTCAAATTCAATATTCCGATATACAAGCTACCAAGAGAGCGCCAAGAATACCAAATTTCAGACATTACCTCTCACCACAGACAACGTTGTGCCCGATGGCCTTCACTTCACGAATGAGAGCAACCTAGAGTTGTTTGTGTTAACAGATAAGCGACGCTGCATGAAATAACCGCAGAAATCAATGTGGGACGTATGGTGAACGTATCCGCAAGGACAGTGCGGCGAAATTGGGCGTTAATGGGCCATGGCAGCAGACGACCGACGCGAGTGCCTTTGATAACAGCACATCGCCTGCAGCGCCTTTTCTGGGCTCGTAACCTTATCGGTTGGACTCTAGACGTCTGAAAAACCGTGGCGTAGTGAGATGAGTCCCGATTTCAGTTGGTAGGAGCTGATGGCAGGGTTGAAGTGTGGCGCATAACCCACCAAGCCGTGGACCCAAGTTCTCAAAAAGGCATTTTGTAATCGGGTGATGGTTCCATAATGATTTGCGCTGTGTTAAATGGAATGGACTTGGTCCTCAGTTATATTTGGCTCCTTGGAGACCATTTGTAGGCATTCATAGACTTTAAGTTCCCAAACAACGAGGGGATTTTTGTGGATGGGAATGATCCATGTCACGAGTCCACAACTGTTGGTGATTGGTTAGAAGAACATTCTGGGCAATTCGAAAGAATGAATTGTCACACCCCGATAGCACGACGTGAATCTCATTGAACATTTATGGGACATAATCGTGAGGTTAGTTAGTGCGCAAAATCCTACACAGGTAACATCTTGGCAATTACGGGATGGCCATAGGGGCAGCATGTCTCAGTATTTCTTCAGGGGCTTCCAACGGCTTGTTGAGTCCATGCCACGCCGAGTTGCTGCACCAGGAGGGGCAAAGATAGATCTGATACGATATTATGACTGTTGTAACCTCAGCATAAGATCTTTTGTATGATCATCTTCCTGAATAGCTCTTATATTAAATTCCTCCTTCTTCTATTCCTTTAAGCCCACTGAGGACCATGAGGCTTCTTTTTCTCTTTCTTCTTAGCCAAGAAAGCTTTTATTTTCGGCCTGTGGGCAAGCTTTCTCTCTTCCGTCCCTTTCTGCTGGCAAGGGACACTGGAAATACCCTTTGTACATTGATGTGCCGCAATTTGGACCGTTTCTGTATTGTTTCTAATGGAATTTCATGTTATTCGAGGGCTGATTTCAAGCGCCAAAGAAGCTGGTATAGGCACGCGTATTCAAATACACAGATTTGTAAACAGGCAGAATATGACGCTGCGGTCGGCAACACCTATACAGGGTGACACAAAAAGGTACGACGAAACTTCCAGGAAACATTCCTCACACACAAAGAAAGAAAATAAGTTATGTGGACATGTCTCCGGAAACACTTACTTTCCATGTTAGTGCTCATTTTGTTACTTCTCTTCAAATCACATTAATAATGGAATGGAAACACACAGCAACAGAACGTACCAGCGTGACTTCAAACACTTTGTTACAGGAAATGTTCAAAATGTCCTCCGTTAGCGAGGATACATGCATCCACCCTCCGTCGCATGGAATCCCTGACGCGCTGATACAGCCCTGGAGAACTGCATTGTGTATCACAGCTGTCCACAATACGAGCACTAAGACTCTCTAGATTTGGTACTGGGGTTGCGTAGACAAGAACTTTCAAATGCCCCCATAAATGAAACAGGGTTGAGGTCAGGAGAGCGTGGAGGCCAAGGAATTGGTCCGCCTCTACCAATCCGTCGGTCACCGAATCTGTTGTTGAGAAGAGTACGAACACTTCGACTGAAAGGTGCAGGAGCTCCATCGTGCATGAAACACATGTTGTGTCGTACTTGTAAAGGCACATGTTCTAGCAGCACAGGTAGAGTATCCTGTATGAAATCATGATAACGTGCTCCATTGAGCGTAGGTGGAAGAACATGGGGCCCAATCGAGACATCACCAACAATGCCTGCCCAAACGTTCACAGAAAATCTGTGTTGATGACGTGATTGCACAATTGCGTGCGGATTCTCGTCATCCCACGCATGTTGATTGTGAAAATTTACAATTTGATCACGTTGGAATGAAGCCTCATCCGTAAAGACAACATTTGCACTGAAATGAGGATTGACACATTGTTGGATGAACCATTCGCAGAAGTGTACCCGTGGAGGCCAATCAGTTGCTGATAGTGCCTGCACACGCTGTACATGGTACGGAAACAACTGGTTCTCCCGTAGCACTCTCCATACAGTGGCGTGGTCAACGTTACCTTGTACAGCAGCAACTTCTCTGACGCTGACATTAGGGTTATCGTCAACTGCACGAAGAATTGTCTGGTCCATTGCAGGTGTCCTCGTCGTTCTAGGTCTTCCCCAGTCGCGAGTCTTAGGCTGGAATGTTCCGTGCTCCCTAAGACGCCGATCAATTGCTTCGAACGTCTTCCTGTCGGGACACCTTCGTTCTGGAAGTCTGTCTCGATACAAACGTACCGCGCCACGGCTATTGCCCCGTGCTGATCCATACATCAAATGGGCATCTGCCAACTCCTCATTTGTAAACATTGCACTGACTGCAAAACCACGTTCGTGATGAACACTAACCTGTTGATGCTACGTACTGATGTGCTTGATGCTAGTACTGTAGAGCAATGAGTCGCATGTCAACACAAGCACCGAAGTCAACATTACCTTGCTTCAATTGGGCCAACTGGCGGTGAATCGAGGAAGTACAGTACATACTGACGAAACTAAAATGAGATCTAACTTGGAAATTAAGCGTTTCCGGACACATGTCCACATAACATATTTTCTTTATTTGTGTGTGAGGAATGTTTCCTGAAAGTTTGGCCGTACCTTTTTGTAACACCCTGTATAATACAAGTGCCTGACGCAGTTGTTAGATCGGTTACTGCTGCTACAATGCCAGACTGTCAAGATTTAAGATTTAAGTGTTACAGTCGACGCAAAGGGAGGTAGCTATTAAGTGGGCATTTTCCCGTACGACCATTTCACAAGTGTATCGTAAATATCAGGAATCCGGTGAAACATCAGATCTAGATCGCTGAGGCCGGAACATGATCCTGCAAGAAGCGATCAACGACGACTGAAGAGAATCGTTCAGCGTGACAGAAGTGCAAGCCCTCAGCAAATTGCAGCAGATTTTAATGCTGGGCTATCAGCAAGTCAGCCTGCGAGTCATTCAACGAAATATTATCGACATGGGCTTTCGGACAGAAGGCCCGCTACTGTCCCCTGGATGACAGCTTGACGCAAAGCATTACACCTCGCCTGGGCCCGTCAGCACCGATATTGGACTGTTGATGACTATAAATGTGTTGCATGGTCGGACAAGTCTCGTTTCAAATTGTATCGAGCGGATGGACGTGTACGAGTACGTAGACAGACTTATGAACCCATGAACCATGCATATCACCAGGGTACCGTTCAAGCTGGTGGAGGCTTTGTAACGGTGTGGGGCGAGTGCACTCGGAGTGATATGGGACCCTGATACGTCTAGATACGACTCTGAAAAGTGAACACACACGTAAGCATCACATCTGATCATCTGCATCCATTCATGTGCACTGTAATTTCGACGGATTTGGGCAATTCCAGCAGGACAATGCGACACACCACACGGCCAAAATTACTACAGAGTGGGTCCAGGACCACTCTTCTGAGTTTGAACGCTTCCTCTGGCCACCGAACTCCCCAGAAATGAACATTATTGAGCGTATATGGGATGCCTTGCAGCGTGCTGTTTAGCATAGACCCCCACCACCTCGTACTCTTACGTATTTATGGAGAGCCTTGCAGGACTCATCGTTTCAGTTTCCTCCACCACTACTTCAGACATTACTCGCTTCCATGCTACGTCCTATTGCAGCACTTCTCTGTGCTCGGGTAGGGGGTGGGGCTACACAATGTTTGGCACGTGTACCAGGTTCTTTACCTCTTCACTGTATAAACATAACACACTGTCATGACTAATATGGTGTAGAAAAACAGGTCACTTTCAATACAGCTTCCAGTGTTCTCGGAATGGATTGATACAGATCCTGCATCGTTTTCAGGGAAATTTTATGTACTATATTCTTGCAAACAATTGCAATTTCAAGTATCGTGAAAGTCAATACCGATCTCCTAAGTAGACCACAAAGCCTCAATTACACTGCAATCTGCTGACTGTGATGCTCGGGGAAGATACGACAATTCATCCTCGTACTTATGAAACCAGTACGATACCAGCTGTGCGGCCAAAATTACCATTGAGGAACAAAACTTTTACCATGTGAAACGAATCAGGTTGTAGAGAGCCTGATGCTTCATTCTCATTTTTACTCAGCACACTTAATACATCGATAAGATAGGTCTAATTAGGCAATAAATTCGAATGTATAAGCAAAAGAGCAGTAATATCAATGAGAAGGTGTGATGATTGTAGATTTCCTTTAATTTCATTTAATTGTATAGTGGGTGGTGACTTTATTCTGGTGGTTATCAGAGAGTGAAAACATGGCCCTTGCAATGTATGCTCCCTTTACCTGCCTTCGGCAGGCGAAGCGGCAGAGTGGACGCGCTGGTTGGAGCGCCAAGGACCTGTGAGCGGCCGCCCACTGTCGCATTCACTACGGCAGAGGGCGGCTTGCGTCGTTCAGAGAGATTTCTCTCAAAGACAGACCACCCATGCATATGGCGTGTCCCGTGCGACAACATCTCAGTGTTGTGCAGCAACTGTCGGGCTCCTCCACAAGCGAGTTCTTTGTCTAGTGCCGACGGGACGCTGATTCCTTGAGCATAAACACTGAGAAGGCAAATTTGAGGAAAGTTTTTGGCGGGACTCCGTTTGGGAGGCCGGAACTCGGAATCTTTGGGAACGGCGATGTGGCATAGGGCATTACTGGCAGGTTGCTGGGAAGAGGAGTCCGGACAAATCAGCATCCGGAACCTTTCAAAAGAATCGACGCCGAACCTTCCAGAAGAAAACTGTTAGGAGGTTTCGGATTTGTGAAATAAAGTACACGGTCTCAGATTGGTTGTAATGATAGTATTGGAAGGCTGACATCGAAAAGGATCAGTAGACTAAAGTATCAGAGGCTTCCTCGCTGAGATCCGTGCTTCGCCGGAAGCCATAGGAGACGGACTTGGTCGTTAAGGGGTCTGGGAACTGCCTTTTTCACCGCTAGAGGAGAAGACAATTCAGGAGCAGGCGGGCTGCGCCACGGTAGCGCCCGACCCTACCTGCCATCTCACCGCTCCTCGTCTACCCTAAATGATGTGAGAGTCGCAGCGAAGGTGTACATAATTCGTAGAGGATGATAAGCACGTGGATTCAGATTGATCAGCCAGTCACTGACTGTATGGTGCCCTTTGGGCCATGAGTTTCCTCTTTGGGGTTCTATTTCTCTTTACTCACTAACCTTTCGCTGCAATCATCACCAACACTTCAATTTCGAAATTCAGTATGTTAGAACGATTTCTTATTCGTTAGGTCTACTTTTTGAGAACTTTTCCAGTCCTTTCCATCTGAATATCTACAACTGTACACACTCATATGTCTATACGCACTCATTCTCCCATAATGAGTATTTGACTCTTGTTTGTTATGAGCAATCGTTGAGGTCATGACAGTAAATGTTTATAATCTGCAACTCTTGTTTCATTACAGTAGCTGATTGTTTCCGTCACTACTTAGTAATCATTAATGTTTAATCAGGGCACACAACTACAGTTCGTGTGTTAGTGCCAACCCTTTCCTTGTGTTTCCGTGTACACATTTTCCTTTGTATACACCTGGACCGTAATGGGGGCTGGCACCTTGAGATGCGACACTTTCTGCATATCAGTGGCAAAACAGATCAGCTACAGCCTTATCCCAATGGCACCTTGCACAAGGTGTGAATGTGAGCAGCCAAAATGGTCACGTAATCCTTGGCAGTAATTTGAGGGTTGCCAGCTCAACAAATCACGAAAAACACTCATATCACGTATGCACTCTCAAAGGAAATATTATTGTAAGTCATCACTGCCTGATATTTCAACATATGCCATGCATGATAATCAATCAAATATTTCGTCAGCTCTGTGAATTCACTGACATTGTGGTTGCTGAATTTCAGTGTTAGACGCGTCAAATTATATCTATCTTGTTGCCAGGTCCACTACATCTTACCAGAGGTGTTATCTCTGATGCACATGCGATTATTCTACAGTATTGTGTAAAGTGATTTAAAAATCTTTCAAGCCGACTCACCTTGAGAATGGCTGATAGGTTGTCAGGTGACATATCGGAACAAGAAAAGATAAAATCCCAGATACACGCCAAAAAGATGATGGAATAATTGTTTGAAATCGTTTATTGGAGTTTAGGTGACCTATTTAACTTAAATTATTGCTTATATTAGAACAAATAAGCCCTCGGTCACAAATATTAAGTCAAAATTGACCAAGTTTCGACGCTACTATGAGCGTCGTCTTCAGAATTAAACTAACTGTTCTAAAACATAATAGGTATATAAGACATTAATAAATTAATGTGTTTACCGACTGGAAAGAGATGCAGTACTCACAAGTCAAATTTTAAAAATTCTAAGCCGGAAAGGCGACGTCATGAATAGTTGTAAATAAGTTAAGATGGCGAGAAAACAGTAACTTTTTTTAATTATTGTTTTTGCTAATAAACACGGCAAAGCAATGAAAGAGAAACTGAACAATGAATATATTGTAGGGAGCTGCGAAACCTGTCAAGGTGGTCAGCCTTGACTCATTTCTTATTCGGTTGTCGTTTATACCTTCAATACCCTTCTGTTCTTCGCTTTGCAATAACTCATCAGTTTTTTCTTGTTTATCTTACAATTATTTCAGCTTTGATGGTAAAATATATCACCGGAAGGAGGGTCTTGGGCTGGGCACCAGCTTAAGCAGAAATATTCATTACTGATGTGAAGAATAAGTTTCTTGAGAAATACGATAACATCATTTATTACATCATTTATTAGTAACGATACCTATATGATAAAATTCTCTACTTCGAAGGCACTAAGGAAGACATGGATAACTTTGCACAAACAGTAAGTTTCAAGCACCCTAAAATCAACTTCACTCCAGCATTAGAGCATGATAACTCTATTAGCCGTCTGAATCTAGTTGTAAACAGAAAACAGCATCAAGCTGCACGCGCTAAAATGCGATGGGTCTGTAAGTTACCACGTACTGAAAGGCTCTTATCATTAAAATATGGCTTTTTTGTAATGTTTGGTTTGAGAAAATCAAACCACGTACAAGTTTGGCGACACCGCAGCCTCCCTCGATTTGCGTGCGCTACGAACTGATTGAGCAACTTCAGTCCTAAACATATCTACGGTAAAAAAATCGCAACACCAAAAAATAACTAACGCAGAATAACGAAGTTTTGGGAATACATTTATCTGGGTAACACGTTTAAGTGGTTAACAGTGCAAGAGCATAGGTTAACGTAAGCTCGAGATAATTCAAAACAAGATGAAATGCTGGTGCAATAATAACGAGTGTAATCGCCAGAATGATGAATGCAAGCATGCAAACGTACATGCGTTGTGTTGTACAGGTGCCGGATATCAGTTAGTGAGACGGAGTTCCATGCCTGTGGCACTTGGTCCGTTATACACTCCTGGAAATTGAAATAAGAACACCGTGAATTCATTGTCCCAGGAAGGGGAAACTTTATTGACACATTTCTGGGGTCAGATACATCACATGATCACACTGACAGAACCACAGGCACATAGACACAGGCAACAGAGCATGCACAATGTCGGCACTAGTACAGTGTATATCCACCTTTCGCAGCAATGCTGGCTGCTATTCTCCCATGGAGACGATCGTAGAGATGCTGGATGTAGTCCTGTGGAACGGCTTGCCATGCCATTTCCACCTGGCGCCTCAGTTGGACCAGCGTTCGTGCTGGATGTGCAGACCGCGTGAGACGACGCTTCATCCAGTCCCAAACATGCTCAATGGGGGACAGATCCGGAGATCTTGCTGGCCAGGGTAGTTGACTTACACCTTCTAGAGCACGTTGGGTGGCACGGGATACATGCGGACGTGCATTGTCCTGTTGGAACAGCAAGTTCCCTTGCCGGTCTAGGAATGGTAGAACGATGGGTTCGATGACGGTTTGGATGTACCGTGCACTATTCAGTGTCCCCTCGACGATCACCAGTGGTGTACGGCCAGTGTAGGAGATCGCTCCCCACACCATGATGCCGGGTGTTGGCCCTGTGTGCCTCGGTCGTATGCAGTCCTGATTGTGGCGTTCACCTGCACGGCGCCAAACACGCATACGACCATCATTGGCACCAAGGCAGAAGCGACTCTCATCGCTGAAGACGACACGTCTCCATTCGTCCCTCCATTCACGCCTGTCGCGACACCACTGGGGGCGGGCTGCACGATGTTGGGGCGTGAGCGGAAGACGGCCTAACGGTGTGCGGGACCGTAGCCCAGCTTCATGGAGACGGTTGCGAATGGTCCTCGCCGATATCCCAGGAGCAACAGTGTCCCTAATTTGCTGGGAAGTGGCGGTGCGGTCCCCTACGGTACTGCGTAGGATCCTACGGTCCTGGCGTGCATCCGTGCGTCGCTGCGGTCCGGTCCCAGGTCGACGGGCACGTGCACCTTCCGCCGACCACTGGCGACAACATCGATGTACTGTGGAGACCTCACGCCCCATGTGTTGAGCAATTCGGCGGTACGTCCACCCGGCCTCCCGCATGCCCACTATACGCCCTCGCTCAAAGTCCGTCAACTGCACATACGCTTCACGTCCACGCTGTCGCGACATGCTACCAGTGTTAAAGACTGCGATGGAGCTCCGTATGCCACGGCAAACTGGCTGACACTGATGGCGGCGGTGCACAAATGCTGCGCAGCTAGCGCCATTCGACGGCCAACACCGCGGTTCCTGGTGTGTCCGCTGTGCCGTGCGTGTGATCATTGCTTGCACAGCCCTCTCGCAGTGTCCGGAGCAAGTATGGTGGGTCTGACACACCGGTGTCAATGTGTTCTTTTTTCCATTTCCAGGAGTGTACATTGGCTGTTAATATTGTTTGTGGGTGACGCTGGAGCTGTCTTTCGATGATGTTCCATATATACCCGATTGGGGAAGATCTGGTTACCGATCAGGCCAAGGCAAAATGTCGACACCATGTAGAGCATGTTGCGCTACAACAGCGGTATGTGGGAGGCCATTATCATGTTGGAAATCACCCTCTCGAATGCTCTTCATGAATGGCAGCACAACAGATCGAACCACCAGATTGACATACTCAGTAGGGATTCGTGGGATAAACAAAAGAGTGCACCTGCTGTCATACGAAATCACAACTCAAACCACAATTCCAAGCGTAGGTCTAGTGTGTCTAGCATGCAGATAAATTGGTTGCAGATCCTCCACTGGCCTCCTAACCACCACACGGCAATCTCTGGCACCAAGGTAGTGCCCTCCACTGAGCTCTCGCTTGCCACCACTGAAGTCGCAAGTGGCTGTGGTTTGGGGTCAGTAGATAGCCGCATCTGTACATCGAGGAAGCAATGATGGAAATAAAAGAAAGGTTCAGGAGTGGAATTAAAATACAAGGTGAAAGGATATCAATGATACGATTCGCTGATGACATTGCTATCCTGAGTGAAAGTGAAGAAGAATTAAATGATCTGCTGAACGGAATAAACAGTCTAATGAGTACACAGTATGGTTTGAGAGTAAATCGGAGAAAGACAAAGGTAATGAGAAGTAGTAGAAATGAGAACAGCGAGAAACTTAACATCAGGATTGATGGTCACGAAGTCAATGAAGTTAAGGAATTCTGCTACCTAGGCAGTAAAATAACCAATGACGGACGAAGCAAGGAGGACATCAAAAGCAGACTCGCTATGGCAAAAAAGGCATCTCTGGCCAAGAGAAGTCTACTAATATCAAATACCGGCCTTAATTTGGGGAAGAAATTTCTGAGGATGTACGTCTGGAGTACAGCATTGTATGGTAGTGAAACATGGACTGTGGGAAAACGGGAACAGAAGAGAATCGAAGCATTTGAGATGTGGTGCTATAGACGAATGTTGAAAATTAGGTGGACTGATAAGGAATGAGGAGGTTCTACGCAGAATCGGAAAGGAATATGTGGAAAACACTGATAAGGAGAAGGGACAGGATGATAGGACATCTGCTAAGACATGAGGGAATGACTTCCATGGTATTAGAGGGAGCTGTAGAGGGCAAAAACTGTAGAGGAAGACAGAGATTGGAATACGTCAAGCAAATAATTGAGGACGTAGGTTGCAAGTGCTACTCTGAGATGAAGAGGTTAGCACAGGAAAGGAATTCGTGGCGGGCCGCATCAAACCAGTCAGTAGACTGATGACCAAAAAAAAAAAAAAAAAAAGATAGCCGCAACAGGATGACTGGTACCAACTGCTGGTCAAATTGCTGCGTATGTCCTCGTTACTTCCGCTGCCAGCAGTCATGTAATGTGGCGACGTTTCTGCATCATCTTTCTCGAATATCGCAAAAGGAACTTCCAGCATCTCGATACCCTCTTTCAAGACCTCATTCAAACTCAGTAAGGTGTTGCTAATGGTGTCTTTGTCTCCATAGAGGTATTCTTGAGTAAAACATCAACTCATCATGTCCAGTCTGAACAGCAACTACTGCTCTACCGTTTTACCGTGTATTTAAAACAAACCTGATTTACATCCTCACGGTGACACTACTACAGCCACTCTTATGCGACTGGCACGAAATTTGAAAATATATCATCTTTCAGATGTAGAAACATGCCTACCAACTTCCGTTTGTGTCGCACAATTCCTTGTTGGTGTTGCGATTCTTTTTTTCTGCCAGTGCAACTCGGAGACGGTGCAATGTACAGCATTTGTTTCTAACAATATTATTTTTCAGCTAAAACTCTACCACAACACACTTAGAAGCCTTTCAGGCTGTTTCTGACCACCCTGTAGATTAGTTCAGCACATTTGAAACCATATTTACTATTAGCCGGCCGGTTCTAGGTACTTCAGTCTGCAACCGCGCGACCGCTACGGTCGCAGGTTCGAATCCTGCCTCGGCCATGGATGTGTGTGATGTTCTTAGGATAGTTAGGCTTAAGTATTTCTGAGTTCTAGGGGACTGATGACCTCAGATGTTAAGTCCCATAGTGCTGAGAGCCATTTGAACCATTTTGAGATTTGACAGTTTACAAATTAATACACTAAAGCACATGCTAACAAAGTTTGGAAAAGCAACTTTAAGCTTTAATTCCTTTCTTAAATTATGGTGCAACAGAGTGAAGTGTCTATTCGAAACCAGTGGTCCTCTTGAATTAGCAGTCGATTCTTAACGCTGAATCATAACTGCAGGCAGTATTCATTACTGCCAGTGACTGCTCAGTTAATAACATCTTCTCTTGCTTCCCTTTGGCCAGCCGCTGTGGCCGAGGGGCTCTAGGCGCTTCAGTCTGGAACCGCGCGGCCGCTACGGTCGCAGGTTCGAACCCTGCCTCGGGCATGGATGTGTGTGATATCCTTGGGGTAGTTAGGCTTAAGTAGTTCTGAGTTCTAGGGGACTGATGACCTCAGATGTTTAAGTCCCATAGTACTCAGAGCCATTTACCATTGTCAGAAGCAGGAGGGGTACAGGAAGATGAGAAGATTGAAGGGAGAGTGAAGTAGCTGTTATGAAAAGACAGCATTTAAATAAGGAGCCCTACCGTCAAGGGGGAGGGTGAAGTTGTAGGGAATTGGGGATTGCTGAGTATGAACTGCTGACTAGTATGTGGAAGAGATGGCTTTTGTGATAGAAGAAATTTGTAAAGAATTTAATTAGTTTGAAATTTTGAGGAAGATTGTACCAGTGTCGTGTTCCTGATACGTAAATTGATTTAGGGAACATGGGAGTGTTACGTGATGGCACAGAGAGGAATTTACTTTGTTGAGTAAGAGCATTTTTGCTGTGCTGATCGATAGTACTGTAAGAGCTGAAGGTAAATAAGAGGGAGTGCAATGACTGAGACTATGACGGAGCAAACATAGAGTATGGAAGTCTCTATACTTATCGGCACGTAACCATGGTAACCTGAGACCTGAGTTTCTCCCGGCGAATACTGTGTTCAACAGGAACGCAGCGGGTTGGGACAGGCTGAACTGTGATTCATAGTCGCAATCTGAGTGATAATTTCATTCTGTGACTGCCTGGCGTTTGACGAAGTCTGAATGTTTCCGTGGCTCGGTATCTAATACTATATCTCGAACTTCTGAGATAAATCTCACGGAGAAACCTTTTGAAAATGCAGATATATCTTTGGTAGGGAAAGGTTTAAATTTTACACGGACGCCTAGGCGTTTGCAAGTGAATGATTTTATTATTTCTATTGAACAGGCTGTTTTTAAATTACCTGCTGAGGCTGCAGGAGAGGATAGGAGGGAGGCATATCTTGTGGTGACTGGAGCATGTCCACTCAACAGTAATATCATAGCGGCAGAGAAGTCCACGTAGAGTTGATTCGGATATTGTTATTTTACCCGCGGACAAGGGAAATGTTACAGTTGTTCTGGAAAAGCAGGATTACGTTCAAAAGATTCAGTGTTTGCCATCTAATTCAGTGTGTGGCAACATCGGAGCCGACCCCACAAAATGAATTGAGAGAAAGACTAACAGCCTCTTGAAGGAAAGATCCTAGTCGCAGAAGACTGTCAAGAATCTTAAAACTAACTGTGGTGTTCCCCCGAGGTTATATGGCCTGCCGAAAATGCAGAAATAAGGCGTTCCTCATCGTCCGACTGCCGGTAACAAGTTATAGTTCGGTAAAACACCTTGCTAATCTGTTCAGGATTAGTTACGTCGTTTATAGGGAAAGCGTTTCACAGACTCTGATATTCTAGTAAGTCTTGATGTGGTCTCTCTCGCCACTCGTATTTTTTTTTTTTTTTTTTTGAATGATTCGTTGCGTTAACTGACGTTAGGTTTGGTGTTGAATTAACGAATATTCTTCGACATGTGTTGACTTCCATTTAATTTTTATTCAATGACCAGTACTACGAGCAGACGTAGCTGTGACGGGAAGCACGTTGTGTCACTATTCCAAATTTGTTTATGGAAGATTTCGTGGAACGTGGCTTAGAGTCGGCGGGTTTCGAAGCTGCGTCTTTTTTCAGTTATGAAGCCTACACTTTCGTTGTTTGATCACATACAGTGAGAATTTCAGTTAATTTCAGAGAATCTGAAGTCAGTCCACCCGAATATTTGTTTCACGATGGGAGTGAAAATGAATGGGTGCCTTCCCTTCCTCGATCTGTTAGTCAGGAGGAAGGATGATCCTACACTGGGACATGCTTATAGGAGCCCTACTCACACTGACTTCTATCTACAGGGTGATTGTTGTCATCTTCAGACTCAGTCTGAAGGGTTTCTTCGTTTCTTGGTTCGCAGGGCCCACGTCATTTCAGACCCCGAGAGTTTGTCGGCTGAGGTCACTCACCTTGAGATCACCTCCCGTCAGAATGGATACAGTAAAAGACGGGTCAGACGGGCGTTCCGCTATAAACCAACCGTTCAGCGGGTGAGTGATGGTAATACCGAGTTGGCATCTCGAACAAGACTGGTCGTATTTTGTGGAGACTCGGAGGGCCATAGACAGGGGTTCCCAGGCAGATGCCGTGTTTCTTGACTTCCACAAGGCGTTTGATACAGTTCCCTATAGTCATTTAATGAACAAAGTAAGAGCGTATTGACTATCAGACCAATTAAGTGATTGGATTGAAGAGTTCCTAGATAACACAACGCAGCATGTCTCTCCATTGAGAGAAGTCTTCCGAAGTAAGAGCGATTTCAGGTGTGCCGCAGGAGAGTGTCGTAGGACCGTTGCTATTCACAGTATATATAAATGACCTTGTGGCTAACGTCGGAAGTTCACTGAGGCTATTTGCGGATGATGCTGTAGTATATCGAGAGGTTGTAACAATGGAAAATTGTACTGAAATGTAGGAGGATCTGCAACGAATTGACGCATGATGCAGGGAATGTCAATTGAATCTCTATGTAGACAAGTGTAATGTGATGCGAATATATAGATTTCCAGAAGGCTTTTGACACCGTTCCTCACAAGCGTCTTCCGACCAAACGGCGCGCCTACGGACTATGGCCTCAGTTGTGCGACTGGATTCGTGATTTCCTGTCATAAAGGTCACAGTTCGTAGTAATAGACGGAAAGACATCGAGTAAAACAGAAGTAATATCCGGCGTTCCCGAAGGAACTGTTACTGGCCCTCTATTGTTCCTGATCTATATTAACGACATAGGAAACAATCTGAGTAGCCGTCTTAGATTGTTTGCAGATGATGCTGTCATTTACCGTCTTGTAAAGTCGTCAGATGATCAAAACGACTTACAAAATGATGTAGGTAAGATATCGATATGGTGAGAATAGTGACAATTGACCCTGAATAAAGTAAAGTGTGAAGTTATTAATATGAGTACTACAAGAAATCCGCTAAATTTCGATTACGCGATAAGTCACACAAATCTGAAGGCTGCAAATTCAACTAAATACTTAAGGATTACAATTATAAATAACCTAAATTGGAACGATCACGTAGATAATATTGTGGGTAGAACAAACCAAAGACTGCGATTCATTGGCAGAACACTTAGAAGGTGCAACAGGTCTACGAAAGGGACTGCTTACACCACGCTTGTCCGCCCTATTCTGGAGTATTGCTGTGCGGTGTGGGATCCGCATCAGGTGGGACTGACGGATGACATCGAAAAAGTACAAAGAAGGGCAACTCGTTTTGTATTATCGTGAAATAAGGGAGACAGTGTCACAGGCATGATACGTGAGTTGGAGTGGCAATCATTAAAACAAAGGCGTTTTTCGGTGCGACGATATCTTCTCATGAAATTTCAATCACCAGTTTCCTCCTCCGATTGTGAAAAAAGTTCTGTTGGCACCCACCTACATAGGGATAAATGGTCATCACGATAAAATAAAAAAAAATCAGGGCTCGCACAGAAAAATTTAAGTGCTCGTTTTTCCCGCGTGCCGTTCGAGAGTGGAACGGTAGAGAGACAGCTTGAAGGTGGCTCATTGAACCCTCTGCCAGCACTTTACTGTGAATAGCAGAGTAATCACGTAGATGTAGATGTGGAAAATGCATCCTTCACTCCAGTGGAAGGATTTGAGATTGTAAAGTTCCTTTCATTATGTTCTATCCAACTGAGAATCAATACAGCGTAATTCTGGGGACAGACATTCGTCATTGAGCAAATAGCAATTACAATTGTACATTTGAAGGAACAATTTTTTCGGTGCTTATATCACAACACCTTCAAATTTTGTATTCTTATGCATGAGGGAACTACATAAACGGTTTGCAATTTATTGGATGTTCTGTGCGTGTGGGAGTGTGTCGGTGTGACACTGTGGATGAATGTGTGAACGAGTGTGTGAATGACAGTGACTGTGAGAGTTTGTGAATGACTTTGTGTGCTTTGTGTGTATGTGTGTGTGTGTGTGTGTGTGTGTGTGTGTGTGTGTGTGTGTGTGAGAGAGAGAGAGAGAGAGAGAGAGAGAGAGAGAGAGAGAGACACTGTGTGTACAAGTGCCTGAAAAAATTAAAAAAAAAAAACATTGTTTTGACTCTGCTGGCTGAGTAGAGGCGAACAGTGTTTGCAACGTTTCTTCTAGGATGCAACCACGCCCACCGACGGAAACGTACTCTTCTAGGCCTGCGAGAAGCGAAATGGACGTATCGACGGGTTGCTGCACATGCTGGGCACAATGTATCGGTTGTGTGTCGCTGCTCTCAACAGTCGCTTGCGGAACATTGCCACACCTGCAAACCAGTTTTTGACGTCTGCGTAGTACAGACGCATGTCAAGACCGATACCTTCTGGGAACAGCGGTGGCTGAGCGAACATCAACCAGGGACGAGATATGGGACATATGCAACCAGCTGCGCTATCACGGACCATTGGAAGAGTAAGTTCACGTTGTTACTGGCCAGGCAACCAGTGATACCACGACATCGCCCAGAATGGCTACTCTGTGGTCGTGAAAAAGTTGACTGGAGGCTGGAATGGTACTCTGTTGCCTTAGTGACGAGGGTAGGCTCTGTTTGTATGCGAGTGGTCGACGTACTCGTATGTGGCGTAGATCTGCCTATTCCAGAGTACATCTGCCAACGATACGCACTTCCTATCCCGGGCTTCAAGGAGTCAAGGAGTGTGTGGGTGTGTGCGTGTGTGTGTGGGTGTGTGTGTGGTGTGGGTGGGGGGGGGGGAGTGATGGGAACGAGGGGCGTCAGTTGCGACTCGCAGTCACATTCGGTGATTCTGCAGGGTAAGGGAACCAGTGTTTGTTTCTTAAGTTCAGAGGCTGTGCTACTGTCATTTCTTGGACAGGAAGGCGATGCGCTTTTGAAGCAGGACAACGCAGGTCCATGTACGGCTGCTGTGATGGAACGTGCTCTTCGTGGTATACAGTGACCGGTCTAGACAACGAGATAACCGGACATTTCGCTGATTGAACACCTATGGGATATGATGAATCCCAAAGTTATTAGTTGGCCAGGGTCTACAAGAACCACTAAAAGGCACAAGACCTTTGCGACAACCTATCGCAGGATGCCATTCGGCACCTTCATGATGATTTGGGTGGTGAGAATATAGGCCCGCGTTGCGATCAGATGGGGGTGCACAATGTGTTGATTGTGTTGACACTGTTTACTGTGGCATGTGCGTTTCCGTTGATGTGAATTTATCATCATTTACTTGTTAGTAAAATTACATGGTCCTTGAGATATTTTTCCGGCAGTATACTAGCGTAGCCATCATCGAAGTCAACTATCGTGTGGTGTGGCGTCAGCTTAATGGATTACGACATCAAAAACAGACTGCTTATGACTGTTCCGTGCTGAGATGAGTGAGGTGATATGTAATCTTAAGACACGTTACCACTTGACGTCTGATTTCAAGTGGGCGGAGATAACGTGATCATTAGCTCCACTTATTTATAGTGCAGCTAGTGTATAAAGACGAACACGGAGCGGTGAGCTACAGGCCGAGTGCACGATGTTTCGCCTGGCAGTACTGCTCGTATGCCTCCTGTCCCCAGGTTTGGCATCGCCAACCAGGGGCCGGCTGTGGAGGACCGGGCAGGCTCGCATCATCGGCGGGACTGAAGTCAGCATCTCCAGTTTCCCTTGGCAGGTGTCTGTAGAGTCGGCGGGAGACCACACTTGTGGAGGGTCCCTCATCAGTCCCGACTGGGTGCTGACGTCCTCGTTGTGCCTAGATGGCTTCAGCGGCGTTTTCGAGCATATACTGCAGTTCGTCTCGCTGCGTGCGGGTACATCTACGAAGGGGAGCGGCGGTGTCGTGTTGCTCGCAGCTGAGATGTACGAGCACCCACTGTACATCCCCCTCACGGTTGATTACGATGTCGCACTCATCAAGGCAAGTCGAATTGCAATTTTATTTCTTAAATTCCTTTTCACTGATAATTACTTGCCGACCGCGGTGGCCGAGCGGTTCTAGGCACTTCAGTCTGAAACCGCGCGACTGCTACGGTCGCAGATTCGAATCCTGCCTCGGGCATGGATGTGTGTGATGTCCTTAGGTTAGTTAGGTTTAAGTAGTTCTAAGTTCTAGGGGACTGATGACCACAGATGTCAAGTCCCATAGTGCTCAGAGCCATTTGAACCATTCGATAATTACTTAGTAGAAATAGTTTATATTATTTTGCATCATCATGGAGATTGCCATAATTTTCATAGGTTATCATAGATTCTCCAGGTCTTTCCTGAAGGTTAGGTCTACAATTCAAAGTTTTCAAAAAGTGTCTCATGTGAGCTAGATAATTACTCCGAAGCTTTCCTTGTTCTCTGACTTGAGCCCTAATATTGTACATACTTTTCTCTGTACCTTTCCTTTTTTTTGTCTTTCCCAGACCACCTGCATAGAGCTTGAAGAAATGTCCTTACGGTGGACTGCTGCCTCACTTTCCCAGAAAGTGCCCAAGTTTGATGTGGATGCATGCAAACTTCAGGAAGCAAACACATAAAAATGTCAGAAGGGAAGTCTTTGACGTACGATATTTCACGTCATGTTTCGAATCACCTTTGCTGGAATACTACTATTTTCTATAAAATACTCCATTCGTCTACGAAGCTAAAGTTCAGGTTTCAGATATCGTTAGCAAATATAGCAGTGCACAACACTCACTTGATGTTATTGAGAACCGGAGGAGTAGTTCTGTTGTTAAAAATCTTATTTGTTACCTGATCACTGGCGCACTGCGATTTGCGGAGTCGTTCTTCACAGTGCGAATGAACCGGATCATACTGACTGAAGACATGCTTCCGCAGCTTCCACATCTGAAAGAGCACCACTTGCATTGGTATAAATCGAGCGCAGGCGTATCTCCATATAAATCAGCCCAGTCTTAGGGTTCAATGCCTCAGTCGGTTAAAACGGAACCCGTATAGGATCACTTTATTGCCTCTGTGTCCGTGTGTTAAGAACCCTTTTTCTCAGAAACGGGTAAAGATATCAAGCTGAAATTTAACTTAAATACTGAGGTCTATCGTCCCTTGACAGTGTACAAAAATTAAGCTTCCATGTCAATGCAATTAAAAGTTACGGTCATATACAAGAGAGGCATTGTGCATCACGGAGAAATTTACTATTGACATTTCGAAAGAGCGCTTTCCGGGAGGAGTCGGACAACATATTATCGTCTCCCATATACATCTCGTAATCATAAAAAGAAAATTCGAGACGTTAGAGCTGATAAAGAGGTTTACCGACGATCCGTTATCACAAGCTGCATTCGCGAGTCAACAGGGAAGTGAGGGACCGTTGGTGGTACCAGAAGCACGATTCGTCATACACTGTTAGGTGGCTAGTGGAGTGTGATGCAGATGCACATGAAAGCTGCAAGAAATCTGCAGGGCATTATGTATGAAATCTAAGGGTGTTTTAAACAATGAGGTAGATTAGAGAGATTTAGATCCGTGGCTTCACTCCATGTGTTGGAAGGCAGTCGTAAAAAATAGTTCGGATCGCCCCCAAGTAAGAGTATAGAGTGACCTTCCGCCCTCCACCGAAGACAGCAGCACTTTTTGGTCCCGTCATGGATAACCTGAGGGTCTGCAAAGCGGGTGTTTACAAAATCCCCTGCGAGTGTGGTCTTCGTACATCGTACAGTCATGCACAGAACACGGAAGGTACACCGGCTGCTACAGCTCAACAAATCGGTTGCGACAGAATTCTGCATCGACACTGGCCACATTCTGCTGTACGATAATGTCGGCAACCTCATCATTCGGAGACTCGCTAGTCAAGGAAGCTATAGGAATTCCTTTAGCGAAGTGGCTAATTAAGAGAGACAGATTGAAGAAAAATCAAGACACATTCGCAGGATGTCAAATAGTGCAATATGTTTGAAATTTTAAGAAAAATGGGAGTAAGCTGTAGGGTTCTTGCACAATATTGATACTCCAAAAACTCTCATCAAATCCTATAGACAACTAAACACTGCCGGAAAAAAATTTTGTCTAGCCTTTTAAAGAATTCCAATTCATTCAAGATTTATTGTTGCAACTGAACATACGGAGTACAGGAAATAATTATATGTACAAATCTATAGTACAAGCGATTTAGAAGTACCAGGTATCGAGCCTTGCTGAAACACCCATATTAGTACGTGGTATAGCCACCACTGGCGGCAAGCAGGCGATGACTGCGAGGACATACCTTCACCGAGGAGTCAAGCAGTACAAGCAGTATATTGCTCCCCCCTACGTATATCTCGCGAAGAGATCATGAGGATAAAATCAGAGTGATTGGAGCCCACACAGAGGCATACCGACAACCTTTCATTCCACGAACAACACGAGACTGGAATAGAAGGGAGAATCGATAGAGTTACTCAAGGTACCCTCCGCCACACACCGCCAGGTGGCTTGCGGAGTGTGTATGTAGATGCATATGCAGACTCTGGTATCCAGTCAATCGCGCAGATGGCGAATACTTCCTGGGATACGTATGCCATGCCTGCTCGACTTATTGTACTCAAGATACCCTCCGCCACACACCGTCAGGTGGCTTGCGGAGTGTGGATGTAGATGTAGATGCAGACTCTGGTATCCAGTCAATCATACGGATGGCGAATACTTCCTGGGACACGTATGCCATGCCTGCTCGACTTGTTGTACTCAAGGTACCCTCCGCCACACACCGTCAGGTGGCTAGCGGAGTGTGGATGTAGATGTAGATGCAGGCTCTGGTATCCAGTCAATCATACGGATGGCGAATACTTCCTGGGACACGTATGCCATGCCTGCTCGACTTGTTGTACTCAAGGTACCCACCGCCACACACCGTCAGGTGGCTTGCGGAGTTTGGATTTAGATGTAGATGCAGACTCTGGTATCCAGTCAATCATACGGATGGCGAATACTTCCTGGGACACGTATGCCATGCCTGCTCGACTTGTTGTACTCAAGGTACCCTCCGCCACACACCGTCAGGTGGCTAGCGGAGTGTGGATGTAGATGTAGATGCAGACTCTGGTATCCAGTCAATCATACGGATGGCGAATACTTCCTGGGATAATTATGCCATGCCTGGACGAGATTCGCCACACACCGTCAGGTGGCTAGCGGAGTGTGGATGTAGATGTAGATGCAGACTCTGGTATCCAGTCAATCATACGGATGGCGAATACTTCCTGGGATAATTATGCCATGCCTGGACGAGATTGTTGACGTAATTAGGTGAGAGTTGTTGATCGGCGAGTCAAACGAGTCACTTCTCATTCCATCATATCCCGCAAGTGTTCGATTGGAGACAAGTCCGGAGATCGTGCTGGCCAGAAAAGTTACTTCACGTCTTGCAGTGCATGTTGAGCTTTGCGGGCAGTTTATGGGCAAGCATTAGCTTTTGGAACAACACATCAACTTCCTGTAAAAAGAAGGGGTCTAACAATATTCTCCACGTGCCGAGCGCTCGTTAGCGTCCCCTCCAGAGACACCAAAGATGGACGAGACTTGTAGCTTGTCGCACCACAGACCATACGGCCTGTGGTGGGGCCAGTGTGTCTTGGACGAATGCTCTCTACCAGACAGCGCTCACCAGATCTACGTCGATGTGCAAACGACCATCACTTGCATGCGGGCAAAACGCTTTCATCGCTGAAGACCACGGCTCGCCGTTCCTCCTTCCAAGTGATCCTCTGGCGGCACCAATCGCACAGTGCACATCGATGCTGTGGCATACGTGGAAGACGGGCTACAGGTGTGCGTGCTTTTTGTCCCACTGCTAATAACCGGTTCGCCACAGTTCTTGTTGACACGCCTGAGCTCACAAGCCCTGTTATCTGCGCTGCGGTAGCTGCACGACTTGCCACTACTAACATGGCGGGCGTCGGTGCTGCGTGGGCATCGAGAACCTCGACTGTGGGTGCGAGAGTGTTTTCACGTGGCCACTGATACCAGTATTGCTGCACAACTGACACAGCGTGGTAGTCTACAAATGAACCACCCTGCCACTCTCAAGGCCCAATTTGACTCCTTCAAACTCGGCCAGTTGGCTGTAGGAAGCATCAGTGCCTCTCAGTGGCACGGTTCCTGCTTGCTTTACACATTTATACCACATCGAGCGTTCTGGCTACGAGAATTCCTTGTCAAAGGGTAGACACAGATGGCGCTCTCGTGGTGGCACGAGTCTGTTGGTGGACGACGTCAAAATTATTAACAGCGCATCTTCAAAACACCAGGTGCTATATGCCGACATCGGATCAAAATCGGTGTCGTCTTTCCAGATGTACTAATTTTTTCCCTGCACAGTAACGTGGCACGCTTTAGTGGAATATGTGTTTTAGCACTATTCCGGCCGATGTTAGGAAATCATGAACCTAATACCCTGTGCGTCAAATGACAACACAGAATAAATTGAAAGAGTTGTGACTTAGTACCCTACTGGCCATTAAAATTGCTACACCACGAAGATGACGTGCTACAGAATCGAAATTTAGCCGACAGGAAGAGGATGCTGTGATATGCAAATGATTAGCTTTTCAGAGCATTCACATAAGGTTTGCGCCGGTGGCGACACCTACAACGTGCTGACATGAGGAAAGTTTCCAACCGATTTCTCATACACAAACAGCAGTAGACAGCCGTTGCCGGGTGAAACGTTATTGTGATGTCTCGTGTAAGAAGGAGAAATGCGTACCATCACGTTCCCGACTTTGATAAAGATCGGATTGTAGCCTATCGCGATTGCGGTTTATCGTATCGCGACATTCCTGCTCGCATTGGTCGAGATCCAATGACTGTTAGCAGAATATGGAATCGGTGGGTTCAGGGGGGTAATACGGAACGCCGTGCTGGATCCCAACGGCCTCGTATCACTACCAGTCGAGATGACGGGCATCTTATCCGCATGGCTGTAACGGATCGTGCAGCCACGTCTCGATCCCTGAGTCAACAGATGGGGACGTTTGGAAGACAACAACCATCTGCACGAATAGTTCGACGACGTTTGCAGCAGCATGGACTATCAGCTCGGAGACCATGGCTGCGGTTAGCCTTGACGCTGCATCACAGACAGGAGCGCCTGCGATGATGTACTCAACGACGAACCTGGGTGCACGAATAGCAAAACGTCATTTTTTCGGATGAATCCAGAGCTGGTTACGGCATCATCATGGTCGCATCCCTGTTTGGTTACATCGCGGTGAACGCACAATGGGAGCGTGTATTCGTCGTCGCCATACTGGCGTATCACCCGGAGTGATGGTATGGGGTGCCATTGTGGTTACACGTCTCAGTCACCTCTTGTTCGCGTTGACGGCACTTTGAACAGTGGACGTAACATTTCAGATGTGTTACGACCCGTGGCTTTACCCTTCATGCGATCCCTGCGAAACCCTAAACCAGGAGAATAATGCACGACCGCATGTTGCAGGTCCTGTGCGGGCCTTTCTGGATACAGAAAATGTTCGACTGCTGCCCTGGCCAGCACATTCTCCAGATCTCCCACCAACTGAAAACGTCTGGTGAATGATGGCCGAGGAACTGGCTCGTCACAATACGCCAGTCACTACTCTCGGTGAAGTGTGGTATCGTGTTGAAGCTGGATAGGCAGCAGTACCTGTACACGCCGTCCAAGCTCTGTTTGACTCAATGTCCAGGCGTATCAAGGCCGTTATTTCGGCCAGAGGTGGTTGTTCTGGGTAGTGTTTTCTAAGGATGTATGCACCCAAATTGCGTGAAAATGTAATCACATGTCAGTTCTAGTATAATATATTTGTCCAAGGAATACCCGTTTGCCATCTGCCTTACCTTCTTTTAATGGCCAGTAGTGCATTTTTTCTGCTTTTACAGGTGAACGGCTCGTTCGCACTAGGTCCTAACGTGCAGGCAGTGAACCTGCCTGAGCAAGGCTACGACCCACCAGTGGGCCTGCCGGTGACGATCACTGGCTGGGGCTACAACGTCACTGACGGCAGTATGTCCAGTGTTCTGCAGAAGGTGTACGTCAACATCGTGGACCGTGCCGTCTGCCAGGCGACCTACGTGATCAGGAACGTGACCGCGCGCATGGTGTGCGCTGGAGAACTGCTGAGGGGCTCTTGCGATGGCGACTTTGGAGGACCGCTGGTCAGTGGCAGCACGCAGGTTGGCGTCTTATCCTGGACGCTCTTTCCGTGCGAGCTTGGCCTCGACGTCTACGCCAACGTCGGCAGCGTCAGGTCCTGGATCAGCGAGATCTCAGGAGTCTGAAAGGGCATAGGCCTTATTCATTCTAATCTTGGGAGATCAACGCTTCTGGTCGAAACATTTATGTCTTTCGTACTAATCAACGCTCTTTGTTTCCGCAAATAAACATTGATATTTGTACCAAAATCTTATTTTGTAATCACTTGAAAAAACTCAGAAAAAGAACAGTCCTATACATAAACTCCCACACATTTTATTTTACTATTTGTATCAGAAGCTCAATTATTTAATGGCAATCCCAGGCAATAACTGTCGTGAATATAGTAACTGAATGCTACTGTTAATTCAGCCATATATACAGGGTGATCAAAAAGTCAGTATAAATTTGAAAGTTTAATAAACCACGGAATAATGTAGATAGAGAGGAAAAAATTGACACACACGCTTAGAATGACATGGGATTCACAAAATGTCCGACAGATGGCGCGCGAAAGATATCTTGCGCGCGTCGTTTGGTGATGATCGTGTGCTCAACCGCCACTTTCGTCATGCTTGGCCTCCCAGGTCCCCAGACCTCAGTCCGTGCGATTATTGGCTTTGGGATTACCTGAAGTCGCAAGTGTATCGTGATCGACCAAATTCTCTAGGGATGCTGAAAGACAACATCCGATGCCAATGCCTCACCATAACTCCGGACATGTTTTACAGTGCTGTTCATAACATTATTCCTCGACTACAGCTATTGTTGAGGAATGATGGTGGACATATTGAGTATTTCCTGTAAAGAACATCATCTTTGCTTTGTCTTACTTTGTTATTGCTATTCTGATCAGATGAAGTGCCATCTGTCGGACATTTTCTGAACTTCTGTATTTTTTTGGTTCTAATAAAACCCCACGTCATTCCAATCATGTGTGTCAATTTGTACCTCTCTATCTACATTATTCCGTGATTTATTCAGTTTTCAAATTTATACTGACTTTTTGATCACCTGGCACATATAGTGGATATTAGGGCTCAATTAATAGTAGCATTCAGTTACTATATGATACTACTGCTCATTATTTTCAATACACCGTGGTATTTCATATTTACAACACAAATGAAATGTCATTTCTAACATAATATATTTATATTACCTTCCACATATATAAAACAATGACAGTCATTCTATTTTACTTTCATCAAAGTATCCTCCTTTGTACTTAATGACTGCCTCACAAACTCGAGGCACGCGATCAATTTTTTTTTTTTTTTTTTGTAGGTATCGTGAATCTATATGATTCGACACATCCTTAACAATATTCCAGATATGTTCCTTGCTAGATATATTAACTTCCCTGATACGTCTGTCCACTTCATCGCAGACCATTTCTATGGGATTACAATCGTGGCTTTGGGACGGCCATACCATGTCATTCTGTTTTCCCTTTGACACATTGTAGTTCGTACAGTATGCCGACCGATGTTTTGGGTCATTATCCTGTTGTAAGGTGAATCATTTACGTATTAAGCGCAATCCACTTTGTATTGCATGATATTGCAGTATGCAGTGGTACTGCTTCTGATCCATACATTCTTCTATTTTCACAAAGTCGCCAACTCTATCTCAGCCAAAACATCCACAAACCATAATAGAACGTCCACCGCGTTTAACTGTAGGTAGAACACACTGCTAAGCTACCCTTTCCCCTACAAATCGGCGAACAAATAATCTCCTTCTGGTTCCAAAAATCTCGAACTTCGATTTATCGGTGAATAACTCCTTCGTCCACTCTTCCGATGTCTAATTACGACGTTTTCTAGCCCATTCAAGTCTCTTCTGTTTATTTATGGGCCATAGAAGTGGTTTTCTTGCTGTGACACATCCTTTAAAGCCCACTTCACTCAGTCTCCTTTTTAATGTTTCTACAGATATAGTTGTGGTGTTCAATTTTACCAATTCTGCACGAATTTGGCGCTTTATTGAAATATGATAGCTCTGATTAGCACATATGCTGGTTTTTGACAAAATATTCTTAGTTATTTAACCTAAAAACAGGCATTATGTGTTCCTTCTGTATTGGGATTCTGGAGGAAGGAATGAACTCAGTGCAGTGCTGACTTAAGAGAAAAAAAAAATGGTTCAAATGGCTCTGAGCACTATGGGACTTAACTTCTGTGTCATCAGTCCCCTAGGACTTAGAACTACTTAAACCTAACTAACCTAAGGACATCACACACCCATGCCCGAGGCAGGATTCGAACCTGCGACCGTAGCGGTCACGCGGTTCCAGACTGTAGTGCCTAGAACCGCTCGGCCACCCCGGCCGGCTTACGTAAGAGAGATTGAGAATGTGGGGAAGCAAATGCCTCATCTGCATAGTAACATTGGTGAGTTAGCAGACGAAAGGGGATCTCCTACTCTTCCAGAGTCAAGACAAGTGCGCTTCTGCATGTCCTTATGGCAGGCAAAGTGTTACACAACAGTGTGGCACAAAAGTTTTAATGTTGTTATAATTATGTAATCTGTTAGTAGAATGATTCCGAGGTATTCAGAAGTTAGGAATACTAATTGTGAGCGTCCTCAGAAAAGTAGTTTTCTCAAAATATTTGGTTGTTCAGCTTGTTTCGCCTCAGAATTGTTCACGTCATCTCTTTAACAGTCGTCCAACGTTTCTCTTTCCTTTTGGGTTATATTGTATTGCAGCATTAGTTATTCTATTATTGGACATACCTTGGATATGGTCTTTGCAAATCAGTCGGTATTTTTCAGCTATATTTGCAATGGTTTCAACATTTAGTACTTGTCTAATATCGATGTTTTTTCTATGGTCGCTCTACAAAGCGGAGGAACCTCATCGCTGACGATTCCACGAGTCGTAGCTGATCAAAGGACAGGATCCAACTCTAACTGTCACTTAGCACTAAAGACAACAAATCTACTTTGTAAAGTTTAATGAATATTTCGTTCGAGCATTATGTTTTAATGTGTGTTATATGGATCCACAGAAATTACTCAATCTGTCCAATTTTAGCTCTATATCGGCTGATTTAGGAAATTTAAAATGGCACGCTAAGTACTTAAACTCCCCTTCTTGTTCAATGGTTTGTCCAACTATAACGATTTTGACTCTTACGGGTTCCATTCTTTGAAATGTGATGACATTTGTTTTATCTGTCGATATTCTCATTCCGAATTTAGCGGTAATTTCTCGCACGTAGTGCAAATTTTAAATTTTGCTTTAAATTCTCCTATGAATAAGCATTAATTTAAAATTACCGCTTTTTAATGTGTCATTTAATATAATCTGCCATTTATGAAAGACATCGTCGACATAAAAAGTGAAAAGGATGGAGACAGGGGGCACTATGTCTAAGTCCTTGGTTAATATCAACAGGGGCTTTCTCATTCCTTACATCACGGATCCTTATTTTATTATTTTCGCGTAGTGACTGAATTACCGTAACCAGGTCTGCTAGATTTTCTTTAGTGATTACACATCATTTTTCCACTTTACCTTGTCAAGGGCCTGTTTCATAAACGATAAAAACATTGTAAGTTGGTATTAACAATGCCAAAATGAAAAGACAGTCGCAGCATGATCTATCTATTCTAAAGTCATGTTGTACCTCTGACATAACTGCTTCTTCTGTTGATATTAATCCACTGTTCACAGTTTTAATATACAGTTTGTAATAGGAATTTAGCACATTTATTCTTCAGAATTTTGCCTTTTGTGGTTTATCGCCTTTCCTGGATACAGGGCGTACCAAAGCTTCATTCCGTTCGTTCGTCTCACATCCGGTCTAGTTTATCAGACGCATATTTAATCAGCTCCGTGTTTATATTGCGTTATAAAAAACTTCCTGCATTGCTAAATTGTAAATTTTGGATTTAAAATCTGAAGATCTTAGTACAATATCCGCTATTTTGATACAGGAAAGAGTATAGAGGCTACAGCACAACATTCTGTGTATAAAACCATTACGATGTGCCGATTTTCAGAAAATTAAATTAATGCTACAAAGGTCGAGCGATGACAGGATGGACAGTTAAAGGTGAAGACCACCTGAAGCTCAGTTTGAAAAAACGTAGAACTATATCCATTAAGGTACTAATATAAAATTGTAGGTAGAAGTTCCTAAAGCATGGATTAAGGTAGCAAAAATGAGAGAGTGAATATAAACCTAACTGGGAAAGTTATTATTAATTTAATTTGAAGATAGAACGCTTCCAGAGCGCTGACGCGTCAGCGATGCGTTTTAGAAGCGATTGCTCTGTTTCGTCATCCGACTCTGGTAGAATTGTGGGTGTATAAGCAACTCTGGAGCTGCCTTGAGAATTCAATCGCTAAAAAGTCTTTTGTCAATAGTGTGTGTCGCCGTCGGACAGCAAGTCAGTGACGAGCTTCGCGGTAGAGTGCGTCGTGCTGTTAACTGCAACTGGGAATTTCGTGAACCGTAGGATATTGTATTAAATGGATGGCAGTCTATCAGCCAGCAGTCACTATGGGGGACCTTCGTCGGTCCACGACTTGACTGTTTGGTTGGTTTGGGGGAGGGGACAGCGAGGTCACCACTTCCATCGAATTAGGGAAGGACGGGGAAGGAAGTCGACGGTGCCCTTTCAAAGGCACCATCGCGGCATTTGCCTGAAGCGATTTAGGGAAACCAAGGAAAACCTAAATGTGCTAACCAGTGCGCCAACGTGCTCGATGGTCCACGGGTGTATGAGTCTTCGACTCTGTGAGCCTACACGGTTCAACCAGCCGCTTCTCCAGACTGGAGGTGTACAGTTCGATCCCAGGGCCGCACAGTCGTTCGCTCACCATCGCCTGCCTGCTGGGCAGTCTATTCTGCAGCACGACCCGTTTCCGAGTATCATCTTGATTGTTAATGTTGATGAACAATATATTGATGTCTTAGCAATGATGATGTTTGTAAGACAACGCATTGGATAGCTACCAGACACCCAGTCACCACTCCAGTCCTACCTCGTTCAGGCTGGTGGACTATCGGCTTCCTGAGCTCCAATTATGCCGTTCCACCGCACACTGTAGAGGCTCGCCATCATGTTCGCTCTAGTTTCACGTAAATGGGGGACGACCCACGCCTTCAGCATAGGACGGCGGTAACAGTTTTGGAGGCATTACATGAAAGTACCAGCTTGGAAGTGGTTATAAGGAAGGAAGATTGGACTTCAGCGTGTCGTTGACATGAGGCCGAGCGGTTCAAGGCGCTTCAGTCTGGAACCGCGTCACCGCTACGGTCGCAGGTTCGATTCCTGCCTCGGGCATGGAAGTGTGTGATGTCCTTAGGTTAGTTAGGTTCAAGTAGTTCTAAATTCTAGGGGACTGATGACCTCAGATGTTAAGTCCCTTAGTACTCAGAGCCATTTGAACCTTTTTCTTTTTTGTCGTTGACAATACAGTCTTTGTAACGACCTGGTCTATTCCGCGTCGCTACGCGTCGCGAAGCTGTCCAAAAGTGCGCTTTTAGAATGCGTCAGTTCCCGGAACGCATAACTTACTGCGATAATCGGATAGAAGGGGCAGTGTGCTATTTGCTTATTGTGCACTGATACGCGGTAGAGCTAGTGTGTATCTACGTCTCACTTGCAGTGCATCTAAAGCTTCTCTACTGGCTTGAAATCACTCTACGTTTCTGAATGTGTTAAACTGTGTTTTTACTAGATGTGTAGAGAAAAGCAATATGGATTCCGGAAGTCCGGGTTGTACCGTTATTTACAATTACTTTTAATCATATTATCTACTACTTTTACCAGTAATAATATGTTTTTGTTGTACTTGAGGGTGTTACCCTGCATAGTTGTTAATGCAGTGTGAAAGCAAAATCATTCTTCTGCCGGAAATTTAAAAAGAATAGCCGCTGTATGCCGCAGTTTGATTTCGTATGATGGTTTTATGTTAATGAGTTATCAATTACAAGACATTATCATCTCCGAAAAAATTTATGAAAACGTATTATTTTTATCCTAAGCCCTTCGAAAGTCAAAGTAATGACAAGAAAAGAGCTGTATTATCTTATGAAGAAACGTGTTTGTAAAGGGTATGACTTTATGAAAAATTGTATGTTGTCAAATCCTACGTTCCCCAATGAAGAAAAGAAAGGTTTTAAACATGAAATGTCTTATATAAAGTCACAATTAAAGAAACGATAACTTGCTTCACACAATCTTAAAAATTCTTTCTTAAGAAATAGCCAGACTGGCTGCAAAGTGCTACCAAAATTCCATGTCCTAAAACTCGAGTTGGTAGGCCATCAAAATTGTTCACAGAGTTAAGCACACCCAGTAAAAGACATGAGACAGAGCTACTGAGAAAAAATTTTGGAGCCACAGAAGTAACGTATATCAGTCAAATAAAGCTCCAAGAATCTGGCAGATATTACTTCATCACCTACACGAAGAGTTATATACGTACAAGCATTAGATCTGAGCTTGAGATTTTTACTGTATAAATGAATAAAAAGTAGCCCCAAGTTTAGTTAACACCTGAAAATATTATAAATAATTTTACATATGTGAATAAATTTGTACATTAATTCAACGAAACGATGTACTAATGAGAGGATGTACACTACTGCTCATTAAAATTGCTACACCAAGAAGAAATAGGGATGATAAACGGGTATTCATTGGATAAATATATTGTACTAGAACTGACATGTGATTACATTTTCACGCAATTTGGGAGCATAGATCCTGAGAAATCAGTACCCAGAACAACCACCTCTGGCCATAATAACGGCCTTGATACGCCTGGGCATTGAGTCAAACAGAGCTTGGATGGCGTGTACAGGTACAGCTGCCCATGCAGCTTCGACACGATACAACAATTCATCAAGAGTAGTGACTGGCGTATTGTGACGAGCCAATTGCTCGGCCACCATTGACCAGTTGGTGAGAGATCTGGATAATGTGCTGGCCAGGGCAGCAGTCCAACATTTTCTTTATCCAGAAAGGCCCGTACAGGACCTGCAAACATGCGGTCGTGCATTATCCTGCTGAAACGTAGGGTTTCGCAGAGATTGAATGAAGGGTAGAGCCACGGGTCGTAACACATCTGAAATGTAACGTCCACTGTTCAAACTGCAATATGTGCGAATAAGAGGTGACCTAGATTTGTAACCAATGGCACCCCATACCCTCACACCGGGTGATACGCCAGTATGGCGATGACGAATACACGCTTCCAATGTGCGTTCACCGCGATGTCGCCAAACACAGATGCGACCATCATTATGCTGTAAACAGAACCTGGATTCATCCGAAAAAACGACGTTTTGCCATTCGTGCACCCAGGTGCGTCGTTGAGTACACCATCGAAGGCGCTCCTGTCTGTGATGCAGCGTCTAGGGTAACCGCAGCCATGCTCACCGAGCTGGTAGTCCATGCTGCTGTAAACGTCGTCGAACTGTTCGTGCAGATGGTTGTTGTCTTGCAAAGGTCCCCATGTATTGACTCAGAGATGGAGACGTCGCTGCACGATCCGTTACAGCCATGCGGATAAGATGCCTGTCATCTCGACTGCTAGTGATACGCGGCCGTTGGGATCCAGCACGGGGTTCAGTATTACCCTCCTGAACCCACCGATTCCATATTCTGCTAACAGTCATTGGATCTGGACCAACGCGAGCAGCAATGTCGAGATACGATAAACCGCAATCGCGATAGGCTACTATCCGACCTTTATCAAAGTCGGAAACGTGATGGTACGCCTTTCTCCTCCTTACACGAGGCATCACGTTTCACCAGGCAACGCCGGTCAACTGCTGTTTGTGTATGAGAAATCGGTTGGAAACTTTCCTCATGTCAGTATGTTTTAGGTGTCGCCACCGGCGCCAATGTTGTGCGAATGCTCTAATCATTTGCATATCACAGCATCCTCTTCCTGTCGGTTAAATTTCGCGTCTGTAGCACGTCATCTTCGTGGTGTAGCAATATTAATGGCCAGTAGTGTAGTTGTAGGTTATGGGTCGGGTGACCTTCATGGACTAGAACCATACATTAACGAAATGATAGGCACACTTTCAGGAACCTACGGCAAAAGTGTTTTTTTTTTTTTTTTTTTTTTTTTTTTTTTTTTTTTTTTTTTTTTTTTTTTTTTTTTTTTTTTGCTGATCAGTTTCTGTAAAATCGTTTGAGAAAGATCGCAGGGCGTCCGTAGCGATTATTCTGTCTTCGAACAAACGAATGAACTCGACCAGCTCTTTGGACGAAAACTGGTCACTGCCCATCGGCCACCGTATTCTCCGCTCACTGTATGTGTGGGAGTGCTCAGCCGACGACTCCGGAGAGCTTGGGCAGCCCGCGCTCCTCTTTGCGCCAGACGGCACGCGGTCGCCGTGACAGCAGCCACTGCAACCCAGGACAACAAACGTCGCCAGGCGTGGTAGGGTCGTCAGCGCACACCGGGGTTGGTTGCGTTTTGACGCACACAGTGTGGTCCTGAGGACGGCCATCGTGGTGTATAAGGCTGCCTGGTTAAACAGCTGTTGATGCTACCACTGTTTCACCACATGAATCTGTCCACTCCCTCACCACTTGTCTCACCCATCCGATGCACACAGCGGTACTCCATGCAAAATCTTGGCCAATATTAGTGTTTGGTATTATCGGTACTGTGAGACCCGTGAGGAGATATGAGGATAATAATGTATTAACATACTTTGCAACACAATTGAACTTTTATTAGATACTTAACTTCTTACACAGGATCTTACGTATTATTCAGATGATGCCTCCCAGTCTACAGCACTGAGGAGATGATGGTGTATGATTTTTCCAAACAGTTATTCGTGCGACTAATAAGTTGGAGAGGAGGCACTAAAGGTGACTGAAATGCGTTCGCATCGGAATCATTTTTTTTTTTTTACTGAATTTGCTGTGAGTCATCACAGCACCATTTATAGATAGATTCCAATGCATTTATGTCATCATTCGGAAGATAGTTCAAAATCTCTTCCAAATACATTAATCGCTCGCAGTTGTGGCCAAAAAAGGCTGTAAGTTAAATCTCCACTCACGTTGCAGTCTCCTGATGTATTCAGTCACAGGCTAACATTGATTTCTAGCCTCTTGAAGGGTCCTGTAACAGGCATAGAACTTCCTATCAGGTGTTCGAATTATTTCGTATTCCTTTTCTGTCAGTGAGGCTTCGACAAAGATTGAAGAGGCTTTGTTACGTGATAGATTTTTCGCTTGTAAGTCTCTGCGGATTACAGCGTTTCTCAACATAGAAAAATAAGAGAGAAGATATTTTTATATGATTATTGTTTGGTTAGACAGGTATTAATTAATTAATGTGCAATGTTAATAGATTTTATCTTTGATAGTAAAAATGACTTTTAATAATCACTTGCTGGAGGCAATCCTATTGAAATGATAAAATATTGCACAGAGAAAATTTACTCCCTTTCCTAATTAAACTGAACTCAGCCTTCCGTCATCGTCAGTACATCAGACCGGTGAATGCTTTGGTAGACGACATTGCGCCGGCCGAAGTGGCCGTGCGGTTCTAGGCGCTGCAGCCTGGAACCGCGAGACCGCTACGGTCGCAGGTTCGAATCCTGCCTCGGGCATGGATGTGTGTGATGTCCTTAGGTTAGTTAGGTTTAACTAGTTCTAAGTTCTAGGGGACTAATGACCTCAGAAGTTGAGTCCCATAGTGCTTAGAGACATTTGAACAATTTTTGATCGACATTGCGCAGTTCGCGTAATAACATTGTCTGGATTATGAGAGAAAGAAAGATGGGTAAAAAATGATCTCAGGGACGTATGAATTACAATCTGATGCATTAAACGGTGAATGAACACTAACAGTGTTCGGCCGTGCCCACCAAACAGTGCACCAGCAACTTCTCTTCGATGCAGCTTGGAACTGGACTAAAAAAATGCACAATAAGATCACCTGTCACACAAATAGCAAGGAAAGGGATTTGCAAATGAAACACGGCTACTTAACATCAACTTAACATAGTTACTGAATAAAAGGGTACTCACGACACACATCTCATCTCGATAACGGAGGACAAAAGAAGTGAAGACCAAACTAGTCGCGTTCCGTTTTCTTATATCGCCAGACAAATGAAAGTACTTACTGCGTTTTGTTTCACATAGTTTTCCTTGCAAATTTTAACACATAGATACTTCTTTTACAAAATAATTCATGAATAATTAAAAATACACTACTGGCCATTAAAATTGCTACACCACGAAGATGACGTGCTACAGACGCGAAATTTAACCGACAGGAAGAAGATGCTGTGATATGCAAATGATTAGAGTATTCGCACAAGATTGGCGCCGGTGGCGACACCTAAAACGTACTGACATGAGGAAAGTTTCCAACCGATTTCTCATACACAAACAGCAGTTGACCGGCGTTGCCTGGTGAAACGTGATGCCTCGTGTAAGGAGGAGAAAGGCGTACCATCACGTATCCGACTTTGAAAAAGGTCGGATAGTAGCCTATCGCGATTGCGGTTTATCGTATCTCGACATTGCTGCTCACGTTGGTCGAGATCCAATGACTGTTAGCAGAATATGCAATCGGTGGGTTCAGGAGGGTAATACGGAACGCCGTCCTGAATCCCAACGACCTCGTATCACTAGCAGTCGAGATGGCAGGCATCTTTTCTGCATGGCTGTAACCGATCGTGCAGCCACGTCTCGATCCCTGACTCAACAGATGGGGACCATTGCAACACAACAGCCATCTGTACGAAAAGTTCGACGACGTTTGCAGCAGCATGGACTATCAGCTCGGAGACCATGGCTGCGGTTACCCTTGACGCTGCATCACAGACAGGAGCGCCTGCGATGGTGTACTCAACGATGAACCTGGGTGCATGGATGGCAAAACGTCATTTTTTCGGATGAATCCAGGTTCTGTTTACAGCATCATGATGGTCGCATCTGTGTTTGGCGACATCGCGGTGAACGCACATTGGAAGCGTGTATTCGTCATTGCCATACTGGCGTATCACCCGGTGTGATGGTATAGGGTGCCATTGGTTACACGTCTCGGTCACCTCTTTTTGCATTTACGGCACTTTGAACAGTGGACGTTACATTTCAGATGTGTTACGACCCGTGGCTCTACACTTCATTCGATCCGTGCAAAACCGTACATTTCAGCAGGGTAATGCACAACCGCATGTTGCAGATCTTGTACGGGCGTTTCTGGATACAGAAAATGTTCGACTGCTGCCCTGACCACCACATATTCCAGATCTCTCACCAATTGAAAAGGTCTGGTCAATGGTGACTTTGCAACTGGCTCGTCACAATACGCCAGTCACTACTCTTGATGAACTGTGGTATCGCATTGAAGCTGCATGGGCAGCTGTACCTGCGCACGCCATCCAAGCTCTGACTCAATGCCCAGGCGAATCAGGGCCGTTATTATGGCCAGAGGTGGTTGTTCTGGGTACTGATTTCTCATGATCTATGCACCCAAATTGCGTGGAAATGTTATCACATGTCAGTTCTAGAATAACATATTTGTCCAATGAATACCCGTTGTGAGCGTGGGGTTAATCTGAGATTCTGTTTTTCTGTGCAATGGATTAATCTGTGATATACCCTTTACCCCGTGGCTCCTGCAAGATGCAATTTCCACCCCCATACTACTACAGAAGTCAGGCAGACGTTCCAAACGTTCTAAAGAGAAATGTCTGAAGAACTTTCAGCAATAAATGTCTTCTGGATTCGTCCGCTTTAATGAAATGACACAAAAATTCACAGAGTTTCTTACGTATGTAGTGGGATACTTGGGTACTGGAGTAGTGCTAGTTAGTGTAAGAAAAACATGAAACTAACGAAAGCTATTATTTAATTTGCAAAAATTCTGAGAAATCACAAAGGCACTTTTAGTTATGAATTGAAGAAGTTATATCCTGGTTCTTTTCGGAATGTGAAGTTACCTCTCAAAGATAGGATTCGATACTGAAATTTCTATACAAAGTTTAAGATGGTTGTTGACTTGGCAGAATGGCTGAGAGGTGCGCCTACTCAACTTGAATAATTATCCTTTAGAATGCTGCTAGGTACGGTCGAGGCTGTCGTGTGTGAAATGCTGTGAAGTGTACTGTTGTGGAGGAAATATGGGGCTCGCAATAGCTGTAGTGCACAATACTACAAGCTGCAATGACTGCTGTCTGCGCCGCTCGCTGCTGATAAATAAGATAACTCTCATTCAATCTGGATTGACCTTCGCCAGTCAAACTTTCCCTACGCCTTGATGAAGTCAAAGACTCCTATTCACCCCTAGTCTAACTATTGGCGAGGTACACCGGTCAGATAACCAGTCTACCGCGATGCCACTCAAAAATTTGCTCGCAGGCGTTTAACTATAACTCTGTCCCTTTACGCCGCACAATTAGTGCCTCAGCCAACACAGTGAACAACGCTTAATCGCAAGGGCTCAATATAGAGAGTCGCACTTTGATTCGCTCTCGACACTGATGCTCTCCCAGTGAAGTACTGAGGAGAGACTTGTTCCTCGCTCCAAAAGCGACAAAGGAATGGCGCCTCTCCACGCCAGATGTGAAGGGGTATATCTTTCGGTCTCTTCCATTACTCCTTCAGCTCAAGGCGTTAGAAATATCATCTGAAAATCAGCATTTCTCTTCTAAAACGGGAGAATGACGTTTCGTTTAAGGCGCCCACTCTGGAAATCTGTAGTATCGGCGTTTGGCGTTTGTTGTCTCCCTGTGAAAATCTCTGAAACTGCGTGCTATGTGTAAAGAATGCGTAGGCCAGCCGCTCCCACACAATGTAGTGGAATTTGCTTTTAGGCCAAACACGGGGTCGTTTCTCCTTTCCCTCGAGCGAATGCTGTCCGCTCCACGGGCGGCCACCGGCCGACGTAGATTTGTTTGGACTGGCCTCCTGGTGTGCGGTTGGCTCTCTCGAACTAAAAGCTCCTATGACCGTCGTGTCTGGAATGTATGTGTGTACGCCAGCCTCGAGTATTTCAACCACAGTGCGCACTTGCGATTTATTAGTTATTTGCATATCGTTTACATGAATTCATACAACATTGACTTTATTTTATCGAGTTTGGGTTCGAATGAAGCGTCTTGATGTGCGGAATATGATTGTGAGGTCGGAATATGTAAGCAATGAAGCTCAGAAGACCACGACGTCTTACACCGTTTATCATCTGTATTTCTTCTTGGTGTAGCAATTTTAATAACCAGTACCGTAATTAAGTCTTCATTGCGAATTGACTCTCTTAGGTATCTCTAGCATTATGAGGGTAGTGACTGCCGCAGTAGCTCGGCAAGTAAGTAGAAACTATGTCGCACTGCGACGTCACTGGTTCTAGATATTAGTCTCACAGAAAAGTAACATTTTAACTCTTTATATGACAGAGCTACAGATGTTTGGCTTGCTGGATGTAGCAAATAATCCTCTTTAAAATCATCCTACAAGAAACGAGAAAGCGATTAACCGACTTCATTCCTTCGACAACACTCACGTCATACAAGGTAAAAACGTTCGAGTTTCCTGCTTTCCCCCTTCTTGCCAAAATCGCCACAAATGTTCCTAACATCGTATACTGCGAGAATACTGGTTACTACGTTGCTGTTACCTGCATGGCATACACAGTGATTATAGAAAACATTTCGCGCTGTAGACCAAACTACATTATTACATAACTTTATGAATACCAATATGAGTGTACAAATGGCCGCGGTAAATCATAGGCATAGCACGATCCGCCGTTTTCACCCGGCCTGACATAGTATAGCATCAGGCAACCTTGGACAACCCCACCTACACTGAGACTCTTAGGCGGCGTTGGCGTAGGCCGGTGAAGCAGAAATTGTTCTGAACAGGACATATGCGCACATCTCGCTTCTGATGAAGGAAACGTCTTCCCAAGGTTTTTCTGTTACTGGCGGGCAAGAAAATGAAGTAAATTATTCGTTAGCTTCTCAGAGATTTATGCCGTTAGCAGACTGACGAGTTGCAGTTTAATCAATCACGAAAGAACCGAGTTCTGTAACTCAGCTTTATTTTCCATTTCATGACGTTAGCCAAGAAGAGTAACTTAGGGGAAGCAACACTTCCTGTGGAAACTTACGTATCCTACAGTGTTGGCAGAGTGTGTAGATGGTCGTTATGTGATTTTATTTCAGTGATTACAAAATGAAGTAATTCAGTTCAGGGAGTCATGAAGCCAAAATTCTCATCCCGTATGGCTCAACAGCGCTAAGGCAAAAGCTTGACTCAGCTAACCGTGCAGTTTCGTGGTGCTGGTATATGTTACTAGGTTAGTATAAATAGGGTTAGGGTTCGATCTGATAGACACTAGTAGACCTGACTAACCCCTTATTAAGCAAAATGAAAAACATGCTATTTCAATGTAGTTACTAAATAACATTAAACGTGATATCCGTTCGCCGCCGACTACAGACTACGTTGGACCACGATAGATGCGTAGTTGGCAGCATGTAGACTCTGTGTCACCAGTAACCTTTCTTACACCAGTAATCTTTATTTTAGTTACAGCACCAAACGCCATGTAAGGCCACGGGGAACTTATTCCGTCTCATACATCAGCTTAAAATGTTGACTATATTGGTTCTGGTTTCATGGGATTTGTTCTATTCGTGATCACATAGTGCCAGCAATTCGTTGTTTGCTCAAGGTTCCAGACTCCTCAAATTCTCCAAGTAATTCGCGTGTCAGGGTTCGAATCCTGGTTCCGCCCAAAAATTTTGATAATGTCCTTTCAGACTTTAGCATGAGCGCACGTAACTGGCGATGAACATTTACGAGTATTTTGATTTTTAACAAATCTTTATTCATTATTAGTAACGATATGTGGCGGATTCGACTCCCACAGAGAGACACAGATGAAGTGGCTCTGAGCGCTATGGGACTTAACTGCCGTGGTCATCAGTCCCCTAGAACTTAGAACTACTTACACCTAACTAACCAAAGAACATCACACATATCCATGCCCGAGGCAGGATTGGAACCTGCGACTGTAGCGGTCACGCGGTTCCAGACTGTAGCGCCTAGAACCGCTCGGCCACTCCGGCCGACAGACACAGATCTTTTCATCACATCACTACACGTTTAAAAATGACACTCCTAGGTACTGGTGAAAGAGAAATTGATAGATAACATGTCTTCTGGAATAGTCAAGAACGATATCTGCGAGGTTCGATTCTCACTCATTTCTGTATTTTTCGCCATGTCATTTCTAATTCAGAAATGCACACATCTCGCTTCTGGTGAAAGAAACTAATATTTAATGTCAATTTGCGGCTAGGGAGAAACGGAGATAGGTGTCGGGTTCGAAGCCGGAAGGCAGGAATTATTAATTATTCTCGTCACTGCAGTTTCAGACATACAGTTTCCAGGGGTAGATGTGGACTCTTACCACATTTTATTGGTTATGAACTGCAGACCAAAACTAAAGAAACTGCAAAACGGCCGGATTTTAAGGAGATGGGTCCGATAAACTAAATGAACCAGAGGTGGTAGAGTGTTTCAGAGGGAGCATTAGGGAATGGTTGATAAGAGCAGGGGAAAGCAATACAGTAGAACAAGAATGGGTAGTTTTAGAGATGAAATAGTGAGGTCAGCAGAGGATCAATTAGGTAAAAAGACGAGGGCTAGTAGAATTGCGTAACGGAAGAGATACTGAACTTGATCGATGAACGAAGAAAATATAAAAATGCAATAAATGAAACAGGAGAAAAGCAATACAAAAGCCTAAAAATGAATTCGACAAGAAGTGCAAAATGGCTAAGCAGGAATGGCTAAAGGACAAATGTAAGGACGTAGAGGCACATAGCACTAGAGGTAAGATTGATGCTGCCTACGGGGAAATTACAGAGACCTTCGGAGAAAAGAGAACCACCTCTATGAATACCAAGAGCTCAGATGGAAAACCAGGCCTAAACAAAGAAGGGAAAGGAGAAAGGTGGAAGGAGTATATAGAGGGTCTCGATAAAGGAGACGTACTTGAGGGCAATATTATGGAAACGGAAGAGGACGTAGATGAAGATGAGAAGGGAAACATGATACTACGTGAAAAATTTTGCAGAGCATTGAAAGACTTAAGTCGAAACAAAGCCCTGGAGAGCTACTAATAGCCTTGGGAGAGGCAGTCATGGCAAAACTCTTCCATCTAGTGAGCAAGTTGTATGAGACAGGCGAAATACCCTCAGACTTCAAGAAGAATGTTGACAGGTGTGAAAATTACCGAACTATCAGTACAATAAGTTATGGTTGCAAAATACTACCACGTATCCTTCACAGAAGAATGGAAGAACTGTTAGAGGCCGATCTCGGGGAAGATCAGTTTGGATTTCGGAGAAATGTGGGAATACGCGATGCAATACTGACTTCTTATAGAAGATAGGTTAAGGAAAGGCAAACCTACGTTCATGGCATTTGTAGACTTAGAGAAAACTTTTTACAATGTTGACTGGAATACTCTCTTTCAAATTCTGAAGGTGGCAGTGTTAAAATACAGGGAGCGAAAGACAATTTACAATTTGTACACACAACATATGGCAGTTATAAGACCTGAGGGGCATGAAAGGGAAGCAGTGGTTGAGCAGGGAGTGAGACGGGTTTGTAGCCTATCGCCGCTGTTATTGAAACTGTATAATGAGCAAACAGTAAAGGAAACAAAAGAAAAATTTTATAGAAGGAGTTGAAGTCCAGAGGAAAGAAATTTTAAAAAATCGAGGTCTGCGGAGACATTGTAATTCTGTCAGAGACAGCAATGGACTTGGAAGAGCAGTTGAACGGAATAGACAGCAAACAAACGCAAAACGAGGATAATGGAATGTAGCCTAATGAAATCAATTGGTGTCGAGGGAATTAATTAGATTAGGAAACGAGACACTCAAAGTAGTAGATGAGTTTTGCTAATCGGGAAGCAAAATAACAGAAATGATCGAAGTAGGGAGGATATAAAATGTAACTGGCAAAGGCAAGGAAGCGTTTCTGAAGAACAGAAATTTGTTGACATTGAGTATAGATTTATGTGTCAGCAAGTCCTTTCTGAAAGTATTTGTATGGAGTGTAGCCATTTATGGAAGTGAAACATGGAGGACAAACAGTTTAGACAAGAAGAGAATAGAAAAATTCGAAATATGGTGCTATAGAAGAATGCTGAAGATTGGATGGTTAGATTGTGTAATTAATGAGGAGGCACTGAATATTTGGAAATTTGTGGTAAGGTTTTATGGGACCAAACTGCTGAGGTCATCGGTCCCTAAGCTTACACACTACTTAATCTAACTTAAACTAACTTATGCTAAGGACAACATACACACCCATGCCCGAGGAAGGACTCGAACCCCCGACGGGGGAGTCGCGCGAACCGTGACTAGGCGCCTGAATAGATTTGGAAAGAAGAGAAATTTGTGGTCCAGCCTTACGACAAGAAGGGATCGGTTGGTAGGACTTCAAGGTATTACCAATTTAGTACAGGAGGGAAGCGAGAGGGGGGGGGGGTAAAAATCGTAAAGAAGACCAAGAGATGAATACAGCAAGCAGATTCAGAAGGATGTAGGTTGCAGTAGTTACTCGGAGATGAAGATGCTTGCAAAGCATAGAGTAGCATGGAGAGCTGCATCAGACAAGTCTTTGGACTGAGAACCACAACAACAACACACAGCATCCACGCCATTTCAGCATTAAACGCGGTATCGCTTGCGCGAATCACTGAAACAGCACTTACTGGAAGGGCTTCTCTGAGCAATGGCAAATGGTTTCTTCACGCGCTTCACCATTCTGTGTCATTTACCTTCGAGGTCTTAAAAACTGAAATGCAGTGAATTCATGTTCCATAATATTTATTCCATATTTTGTTGCGAACTGGCTTCCGCGGCGTTATCAGACAACCTAAGAAGATTCAGAATGTAATGTAAAATAAATATTATGAACACTATTACTATGTATTTCAATTTTTAATATTTCTACGTTATTCCACTTGCCGACAGAATATTCAAGAAATGTTATCTTCGAAGTGTTTTGGCTCGGAAGCATTATCTATTTACTCTGTTAGAGTTGTTGACACTCGATACTTCAGTTATCTCTAGTGCCCTGCACATAAGTAGTTCCTGGAAAGTGTAGCTCGAAAATGATGTAACATCAAGATAGTTTTCCTTTTGTCCGCTGCAAGTCACTTAGATACTAGGAATCTTAAACATTTCGCGTGAAACCAGTTTCTTCTGAGCTAACACTTCTCACGGGTTTACGTCTAGCAGCCTGTTGTATGGTTCCCATTAATTAGTTCTCTATACTTCCCCACTTCCTGACACAGCTGTGATTTACTCTCGATGAGGCACTGCACGTCGTTCTTTCAGCAAGTTCAAGTAGGACGTGCCTACGTATTACGATCTCACTGTTTGGTCATGTAACCTTTATCTGCTTTTCCCATTTGAACTGTATTTAGTTTTTCTGTTAGTTTCTCAAATCTTTTTTGTGAGGAATGTAACTACACATGGATCTGCAGATATAGATACTGAAATTATACGTCGGATTCCACTTCGAAGCAATCGGAGGATTTAGCACCGAATGCAGACTTGAGAAATTTTTGAATTGTTGCTTAATTTCTTAGCTCTACTGATGATGGAAAACGCCATGTAGTTGGAGGAAGGGCGACTGGCGTATTCCGTGCCACTGACGATGAGGCTATGCAAGATGACAATCAAGATAAAAGTGTAATCATACCGAGGATCTATTTCCTTAAAAAGGTTTTTTTCGCTTGTTACGTATTGTGAAGTGTTCGCGCTGATGTTCAACAAAGTAAATTACAAAGAGAGCCATGTCGAAGAAGGTATAGTAAATCTCGTGTTACATTACCATACGTATGAATTTTTTGAACTTCTACATCTACATGATTACTCTGCAATTCACATTTAAGTGCTTGGCAGAGGGTTCATCGAACCACAATCATACTATCTCTCTACCATTCCACTCCCGAACAGCGCGCGGGAAAAACGAACACCTAAACCTTTCTCTTCGAGCTCTGATTTCTCTTATTTTATTTTGATGATCATTCCTACCTATGTAGGTTGAGCTCAAAAAAAAAAAATTTCGCATTCGGAAGAGAAAGTTGGTGACTGAAATTTCGTAAATAGATCTCGCCGCGACGAAAAACGTCTTTGCTTTAATGACTTCCATCCCAACTCGCGTATCATATCTGCCACACTCTCTCCCCTATTACGTGATAATACAAAACGAGCTGCCCTTTTTTGCACCCTTTCGATTTCCTCTGTCAATCCCACCTGGTAAGGATCCCACGCCGCGCAGCAATATTCTAACAGAGGACGAACGAGTGTAGTGTAAGCTGTCTCTTGAGTGGACTTGTTGCATCTTCTAAGTGTCCTGCCAATGAAACGCATCCTTTGGCACGCCTTCCCCACAATATTTTCTATGTGGTCTTTCCAACTGAAGTTGTTAGTAATTTTAACACCCAGGTACTTAGTTGAATTGACGGCCTTAAGAATTGTACTATTTATCGAGTAATCGAATTCCAACGGATTTCTTTTGGAACTCATGTGGATCACCTCACACTTTTCGTTATTTAGCGTCAATTGCCACCTGCCACACCATACAGCAATCTTTCCTAAATCGCTTTGCAACTGATACTGGTCTTCGGATGACCTTACTAGGCGGTAAATTACAGCATCATCTGCGAACAACCTAAGAGAACTGCTCAGATTGTCACCCAGGTCATTTATATAGATCAGGGACAGCAGAGGTCCCAGGACGCTTCCCTGGGGAACACCTGATATCATTTCAGTTTTACTCGATGATTTGCCGTCTATTACTACTAACTGCGACCTTCATGACAGGAAATCACGAATCCAGTCGCACAACTGAGACGATACCCCGTAGTCCCGCGGCTTGATTAGAAGTCGCTTGTGAGGAACGGTGTCAAAAGCTTTCCGGAAATCTAGAAATACGGAATCAACTTGAGATGCCCTGTCGATATTGGCCATTACTTCGTGCGAATAAAGAGCTAGCTGCGTTGCACAAGAACGATGTTTTCTGAAACCATGCTGATTACGTATCAATAGATCGTTCCCTTCGAGGTGATTCATAATGTTTGAATACAGTATATGCTCCAAAACCCTACTGCAAACCGACGTCAATGATATAGGTCTGTAGGTCGATGGATTACTCCTACTACCCTTCTTAAACACTGGTGTGACCTGCGCAATTTTTCAATCTGTAGGTACAGATCTATCGGTGAGCGAGCGGTTGTATATGATTGCTAAGTAGGGAGCTATTGTATCAGCGTAATCTGAAAGGAACCTAATCGGTATACAATCTGGACCTGGAGACTTGCCCGTATCAAGCGATTTGGTTGCTTCGCAACCCCTAAGAAACTCAAGCTAGCAGCTGTTCGTGTTTCAAATTCTGGAATATTCCATTCGTCTTCCCTGGTGAAGGAATTTCGCAAAACTGCGTTCAATAACTCCGATTTTGCGGCACAGTCGTCGGTAACAGTACCATTGGCACTGCGCAGCGAAGGTATTGACTGCGTCTTGCCACTTTACATACGACCAGAATTTCTTCGAATTTTCTACCGAATTTCGAGACAATGTTTCGTTGTGGAACCTTTTAAAGGCATCTCGCATTGAAGTCCGTGCCAAATTTGGCGCGTCTGTAAATTTTAACCAATCTTCGGGATTTCGCGTTCTTCTGAACTTTGCATGGTTTTTCCGTTGCCTCTGCAACAGCGTTCGGACCTGTTTTGTGCACCATGGGGGATCAGTACCATCTCTTACCAGTTTATGAGGTATGAATCTCTCAATTGCTGTTGCTACTATATCTTTGAATTTGAGCCACATCTCGTCTACATTTGCATAGTCAGTTCGGAAGGAATGGAGATGGTCTCTTAGGAAGGCTTCTACTGACACTTTGTCCGCTTTTTTAAATAAAATTATTTTGCGTTTGTTTGTGGTGGATTTGGAAGAAACGGTATTGAGCCTAGCTACAACGACCTTGTGATCACTAATCCCCGTATCAGTCATGATGCTCTCTATTAGCTCTGGATTGTTTGTGGCTAAGAGGTCAAGTGTGTTTTCGCAACCATTTACAATTCGCGTGGGTTCGTGGACTAACTGCTCGAAATAATTTTCGGGGAAGGCATTTAGGACAATCTCGGAAGATGTTTTCTGCCTACCACCGGTTTTGAACAAGTATTTTTGCCAACATATCGAGGGAAGGTTGAAGTCCCCACCAACTATAATCGTATGAGTGAGGTATTTATTTGTTACGAGACTCAAATTTTCTCTAAACTGTTCAGCAACTATATCATCGGAGTCTGGGGGTCGGTAGAAGGAGCCAATTATTAACTTAGTTCGGCTGTTAAGTATAACCTCCACCCATAGCAATTCGCACGGAGTATCTACTTCGACTTCACTACAAGATAAACCACTACTGACAGACACAAACACTCCACCACCAATTCTGCCTAATCTATCTTTCCTGAACACCGTCTGAGACTTCGTAAAAATTTCTGCAGAACTTATTTCAGGCTTTAGCCAGCTTTCTGTACCTATAACGATTTCAGCTTCTGTGCTTTCTATTAGCGCTTGAAGCTCAGGGACTTTCCCAGCACAACTACAACAATTTACAACTACAATTCCGACTGTTCCTTGATCCAAGCACGTCCTGTATTTTCCATGCACCCTTTGAGATTGCAGCCCACCCCGTACTTTCCCGAGGCCTTCTAATCTAAAAAACCGCCCAGTCCACGCCACACACCCTCCGCTACCCGTGTAGCCGCCAGCTGAGTGTAGTGAACTCCTGATCTATTCAGCGGAATCCGAAACCCCACCATCCTATGGCGCAAGTCAAGGAGTATGCAGCCAACACGGTCGCAAAACCGTCTGAGCCTCTGATTCAGACCCTCCACTCGGCTCTGCACCAAAGGTCCGCAGTCGGTTCTGTCAACGATGCTGCAGATGGTCAGCTCTGCTTTCATCTCGTAAGCAAGACCGGCAGCCTTCACCAGATCAGATAGCCGCTGGAATCCAGAGAGAATTTCCTCAGATCCAAAGCGACACACGTCATTACTGCCAACATGTGCCACCACCTGCAGCTGGCTGCACCGTGTGCTCTTCATGGCAACCGGAAGGACCCTTTCCACATCAGGAATTACTCCACCCAGAATGCACACGGAGTGCACACTGGATTTCTTCCCCTCCTTAGCCGCCATATCCCTAAGGGCCCCATTACACGCCTAACATTGGAGCTCCCAACTACCAATAAGCCCACCCTCTGCGATTGCCCAGACCTTGAAGGCTGAGAATCATCCTCTGAAACAGGGCAGGCAGCTGCATCTGGCTCAGCCAGAGACAGTACCTGAAACCTGTTTGTCAGATGCACCGGGGAGGCTTTCTGATCAGCCTCTGGGGACGTCTTTGGCCACCTGCCACGCCTTGGAACGACCTCCCAATCAACCACAGGCGAGGGCTCAGCCCCACTGCAGGTAGCAACCGGGGCAACCACAGTGGCAGACCGATCTGGGGTCAGACGGGACGAGGTTGACATTCCCTTGATACCCAAGTCCGGCTCCCCACAGTGGTGCACATTGGCAACAGCCTCAAACTGCACGACCAAAGTCAGCACCGCCTGCAGCTGTGAGCGAAGGGATGCCAACTCAGCCCTCATCCAAACACAGCAATCACAATCCCTGTCCATTCTAATCGATGTTGAACAACAGTTACTGAAACACGAGTGCCTAGATAACGCAAGGGAAACACGCAAAGAATGTATGAACTAACCTGTACAAATGCCTAACGACTGCACTACGATCTGCCTGAATTTACGATTACAGTAACTAAAACACGAAATTACACCTCCTATACGAAACTCACACACAATGTAAGTAAAACTCTAAGAAGTAAACACAGAAAAGAAGCTATATACGTCAGATGCACCGGGGTGTTACATAATAACTTCGTGCAGCTCTATGGCATGTCGCAGTTCATTCAACTGGTCGCCACACCGGTGAATTCCATATCCCCGACATATCCCAGCTAGCAAACAGGGAAAAGGGACCTACAGTTTAACGTGGAATCTGAACCACGTGTCGATTCTTGCGAACCCCCACATAACTGAGAGGTGAATGCTATGTTAAAAGACAGACCGAAAAATCCATGGCCTGACCACGATTACATCCCAATACCTATGGGTTTTCGGTCACGCACGTCACCACTTTTTTTTCCTTTTAATCCATGGTATCACCAAGTTTCGATTCCGCAATCTCTTGACATGTAGGCACTCACTTCATGGTTTTTCCTTTTTCTTTTTTATCTTTTTTATAACAAAGATTCAACAATTTGTGGTTCGACCGAGAATCGGTACCACAAACCCTCGGCTTCTAGGCATGTGAATACAACTTCTTTTATTTTTTAGAAAAGATGAAAAACAGATTTTGGTTGAATATGGGCTATATATTTATGTACAGGATGGGGCAAATAAGAGTGGCCATGAGTACAGAGTTCCAGGGCACAAAGAAACACAGCAGGGGAAGGGAAATACAGTACTAACCTCACTATAGCAGATGTTGAAAGTGACCACAATGCATCTCTTGCCACTTTTGGGCCCTGGTCATCTAGATGCTGAAAGCGGAACGAAGATGGACTGCTGCGATCTCACCTGAAATGTTCTACTGCAGTTCTTAGACTTCAGGGCTCCCCACACATAGTAGTCGTACATTCAGACTGACTTCTGCTAACAACTATATCATGTGTGAAGACTGTGTCTGTAAGGGCAGTTGATCCATCCTGTTACATATAACACACAAGGTGGTTATATGCACATGCATTGCATTGTCCACGGATGCGTGAGGTTGTCCCCATACCCGTACATCTCTATTCGCTCGATACAGCTTGGAAAGACACTCGTCCGACAAGGCAACATGTTTCCAGTCATCAACAGTCTAATGTCGATGTTGACGGGCCCAGGCAAGATGTAAAACATTGTGTCGTGCAGTCATCAAGGGTACATGAGTGGATCTTCGGCTGCCAAAACCCATATCGATGATGTTTCGTTGAATGGTTCACCCGCTGACAGTTGTTGATGGCCCAGCACTGAAATCTGCAGCAATTTGCGGAAGGGTTGCACTTCTGTCACGTTGAACGATTCTCTTCAGTCGTCGTTGGTCCAGTTCTTGCAGGATCTTTTTCTGGCCGCAGCGGCGTCAGAGATTTGATATTTTACGGGATTCTTGATATTCGCGGTACACTCGTCAATTAGTCCCCACTTCATCGCTACCTCAGAGATGCTGTGTCCCAGGGCTCGTGCGCCGACTAGAACACCATGTTCAGAATCACTTAAATCTTGATAACCTGACATTATGGCAGAAGTAACCGATGTAACAATTCCTCAAGACGCTTGTTGTCTTATATAGGCGATGCCGACCGCAGAGCCATATCCTGCCTGTTTACATATCTCTGTATTTGAATATAGTTTTTTTGGTGCTTCATTGTGGAAAACATTGACATGAAGAAGGGGCAGGGTGACAGGACTAAGTTAAGACACCGGGAAATACTTAGGGAAAATTGTAGAGAAAAACAGATATTGAAGTAGACCCAGAGTATAATTAAGGATGTATGCTGCAAGTGCTATTCCGAGATGAAAAGATTGGCAGAGGGGATAAATTCTTAACGTAAAGATCACGTCCGTATGAGTCTGAGACCACAGCTCTGGTGCTGCATAATTGAAGCCAATCACATTGACTCCATTTTAGGCTAAGACCAGTGTCCAGTGACGCAACACTGAAAGGAATCAAACAGAATGAGAAGGTACTAAAGATGTTAAATTATTAGTAGATTCTGATAAAAGTACAGTCAAAAACCAATGTTAGTATATTGCATTGAAATACAACTGTCATGGGTTTAAATAACAAAGTCGAAGTGCTACTTGTTTGTTTGTAACATTTAGAAACAGAGAACGCAGTAGATGCACTATACATGTCTGAAATTAATATAAACACAGACATGGAAAAGATAAATGTAAGTGGTTATAAGCTTTTAGCGCATGTAACTCGTGACAATATGGGAAAAGAAGAAACCATATATTTTAAAAGTTACTGTAGTGTGAAAATTTTAAGTACTGAAAATTTTTCTGTGTAAAGCATACAGAAGCATGTTTCTGACAGTTTAAACTAAGTAACGGTAATTTCATAATTGTAACTGTGTATAGGTCCCCAGTGGGAAATTGTCATAAATTTTGAGATACTTCTATTCCTTGTTGTGCTGTCTGTCAGACAGAGGGATGTAAATTATTATTTGTGGAGATTTCAATGAAGATTTTCTGAAGGAGTCAGATAGGGAGAACGATCTTGAAGTATTACTAGATTCTTTCAATTTGACATCAGTTACTGATGTTCCTACTTGGGTAGCCCAGGAATGTAGCGCACTGGTAGATAATACTTTCATAGACCAAGATAAATTTAATTACATAAACATTTATCCTGTTAAGTATGGTCTTTCTGATCAATATTCACAGCTAGTTACAGTATATGACATACCTCCATACAGTAACAAAAACAGCTTCCGAAATAGCGCATTCAACTAACGATTTAACGATTGCAGCAGTTAGATTGGGATGGGGTGTACTGGGCACCATGTGGTGTCATCGCCAGACACCACACTTGCTAGGTGGTAGCCTGTAAATCGGCCGCGGTCCTTTAGTATACGTCGGACCCGCGTGTCACCACTATCAGTGATTGCAGACCGAGCACCGCCACACGGCAGGTCTAGAGAGACTTCCTAGCACTCGCCCCAGTTGTACAACCGACTTTGCTAGCGATGGTTCACTGACAAAATACGCTCTCATTTGCCGAGACGATAGTTAGCATAGCCTTCAGCTACGTCATTTGCTACGACCTAGCAAGGCGCCATTACCAGTTACTATTGATATTATGAATAATGTACCATCAAGAGCGACGTTCACCATTTATGGATTAAAGTTAAGTATTCCACCAGCTACGACCGTTTTTTCTAAATTCTAATTTCCTTGTCCTGTTCCAGACCTCACACCAGCCTGCGTGAGCTAAAACGTGTGCCTTTCGGCTTCCTCTTGTAACCCGGTGTTGGCTCTCCTGCCAACCCACAACACATCATATGCCAATTAAAAATATAACTTACTTCGTGATACATTTGTGAGTATTTTTGAAAACAGTGTTCCTAAGAAAACAGTGAAATATAACTGTGAGCAACCTCATTAAAAAATCATGGCTTACAAAAGGGATGAAAAATCTAGTAACAGGTAAAAGGAAATCTATCTAAAACAAAAAAAGTAATGGCCCAGAATCATCCAAATATTATAAAAATTAGTGTACTGTATTAAGAAAAGTGATTAAAAATTCCAGAAGTAATTGTATTATGTCTGAGATCAGCAACTCTGATAGTAAAATTAAAACAATCTGGAACATTGTTGAAAGGGAAACTGATTGAAAAATTTACTAACAGAAAGTCTGAGGCTGAAAATGCTTTTAATAATACTGTTTAAACATTGTGGTAAAAATGGGATCCAGATATTTATTAAAAAAGGAAAGGCTATACATGGGAGAGGCAATACCTATGCAGTTTGATAAAATTGGAATTCTACCCACTTCTCCTTCTGAAGTTAGGAAAGTAGTCTAAAGTAAAACCTCATATGGAACTGATAGCATCTCCAACATGGTATTAAAAGATTGTTCCCAACAGATAAGTAGGATTCTCAGCCACATATGTTGTAGCTCACTGAAACAGATCATGATTCCTAAGAGACTGAAATATGCTGTTGTTAAGCCATTGCATAAAATGGGGGCTCGGTCTGATGCAACAAATAACACCCAGTCTCACTTCTTGAAGAAGCTATGTACTGAAGACTATTATTAGTAAAAATAAAGTACTGACAAACGCGAAATTTGTTTTTAAAACGACTTTCCAATAGAAAATTGTGCATATGCTTTCACTGATCAAATATTAAATGCTCTGAATAACCTAACATCATTAACTGGGATATTTTGTCACCTCTCAAATGCTTTCGATTAGGAAAATCATGGAATTCTTCTACATAAGCTTAAGTATTGTGATATGAGTGGGACAGTGCACAAATTGTTTAGTTCATGTTTAACTCGAAGAGTACAGATAAATGAAATAAGCAGTTCGCATGACGCACAGAAATCAGCAAATTTCTCAAACTGGGAAGGTGGCAAGAACGTGGTACCACAAAGTTCAATATTGGGTCCCTTATTGTTGATAATATATGTTAATGACTTGTTACTCTATATTTTCGAAGATGTGAAGCTAGTTCTTTTTGTTAATGATACAGGGATAGTAATCATACCCAACACAAAAGAATTAGCTGAGTAAATAGTAAATAAAGTCTTTTAGAATATTATTAAGTAGTTCTCTGCAGATGGACTCTCTTTAAATTATGATAAAACACAGTATGTACAGTTCTGTAGAATAAACGGCATTACACCATTAACAAATGCAGAGTTTGAACAGAAGTCTGTAGCTAAAGCAGAATATTTCAAATTTTTTGGTGTGTGCACTGTTGAGAGATTGAATTGGAAGAAACACATTGACAATTTGCCGAAACGTTTGAGCTCAGCTACATATGCTATTAGGGTTATTCCAAATTTTTGCGTTAAACGTATAAGTAACTTATCTTACTAGGGCTATTTTCATTCAGTGCTTTCATATGTTATCATATTTTTTGGTAATTCATTATTAAGGATTAAAGTATTCACTGCACAGAAGTGTGTAATCAGGATAATAGCAGGAGCCAGCCAAGTTCATCACACAGGTCAGGTATTTTTTATGGAATTAGGGATATTCACAGCAGCTTTAGAATATATATATTCACTTCAGACATTTGTTATTAATAATCAATCCCAAACAAAGGCAATAGCAATGTGCTTAGTTACAACACTAGGAAAAACGCTTATCTTCACTACCTTGGGTTAAATCTAACTTCGGCACAGAAAGGAGTGAATTATGTTACTGTAAAAATCTTATGTCACTTACCAAGTAGCATCAAGAGTCTGACAGATAGTAAACCAACATTGAAAAACACATTAAAACAATTTTTAAATGACTACTTCTTACTCTCAGTACATGAATTCCTATATATAAACTAATAATCTTACAACAAAAAGAAATAAATAAAAATAGAAACAAAAAATTTTGATTTATGGCATCTACAGAAACCTTTCGTTGAACCGACACATTCCACATTATTACTAAGTGTCGTATTCACTATATGTGTAACAAGTATTAATCTATTCTAGCCTAATCTAAAAATCATCATCATTAACATCATCGTCTTCAAATTTTTAGCGTTTCCGCATATTTTGCCTCAGAAATGTTCGCGCCGTCTCAATAAGCGTTGTCCAAAACTTCTCTTTTTGTTGGGTACATGTTATACTGCAGCTTTAGTAACCCTGGTTTTACACACATTGGAAATGGTCTTTCCATTTCAGTCGGTATTTCAGAATTATGTTTGTGATGGGTTCGGCATTTAGTTCTTGTGTAATATCGATGTTTCTTTTATGGTCAAATAATAAAGATATGCAAATATTCTAATATGTTATTCTACAAGTAAAACCAAAGAAGAAAGTTCAATCAAGCATAGGTCCGCAAATGTTTGGTTACAGAGTTATGGGTAATATAAGATTTTGCCTGAAATTTAGCAACTTGGTTAATATGAATCCATCGAAGAACTGTACGAGGTTAAAGTAAAGTACGATTTCCATTTATTTTGTTGTTATTGATGTGGTGAATCTAATGAAACATGTCTCAGACGTGCATATGCAGTAGTTTTCCAGAACATCCAGAGAAGCAAAGAAGTGATTTCGTAAAAATTTTAATTTATTAAGTACTTGGCCCAATTTGCTTTTTTAAATTCCGGACAAGTGCAGAAAGTTTTCAACGGACGTCGTAGAGAATTTAATTTTGGAAAAATGATGGCAATAAGGTAACTGAAACTGTATCAATATGTGAGATAATCTGCTTTTATTAATACCACAGCACACGTGAATTCATGTTAAACCGGAAAAAAAACAAAGCTCAGTGTTAAGGAAGTTGTACAGTGTACATAAAATTTCACAATACATTCACAATAAGTATTCAAGAAGCATCCACCGAGTGCACTGCATTTAGCTGCACGTGTATGAACAGCGTTTTTCATACATGAGGTGATTTCATTGGTCAACCTGACCTGACATAGTAGTATTGGAAAATTATTGAGAGTGGGAGGACGTTCGAGGAGAACTGGCGCTTCTCATTAGATGATTCCTCGTGAGAGGCTCCGGTTGATCCCGAAGAAGGAGCGAATGTTACGAGGGAAGACTAGAGGAACTAAGGAGATACCTCTTCCGCTGCTAGTGCGAGAAACACTTTGAAATTTTCTTGTAAAATTCTGAGTGAAAAGCAGTCATTTCACTTTACAGCTACGTAAGGCAAATTTTACATCATACCCCAGCTCCAATTGGAGCATGATATAAAGTGTGCGTATGGTAGCTTTTCGAGATTCACAGGCATCGTATCCGATAAAGTGGCACCGACAGCAGCGCAACGACCCTGTCAAAAGGATGTTAAGATCTGCAATCGTCTTCGGGTGTATAGGTCGCAATGTATTCAGTAAATGTTAGGTAAGAAGTAGGAGGAAGACGCCCTTTTAGCATTCATAATTTTACGAACTCAAATTTTGCCAAGCACTGTCTTCAGATAGCGGAAACGGAGCAGTGTGCTGAAAATATAGTAACCTACCTATCGATCCCTAGTCTTGAATCTCTGCCAAACTTAGTTACTTGTAGCAGTTTAGTTTTCTTGTGATAATTTGTCAGTGAATAGGATGTTATTAAACATGTTCGTGTCATACAGTGCAGCTACTACACTCGTTTTCTGTGAGGGTTTATAATAAACAATAAAAGTAATAGTAACTTTGATTTTCATTACGTACGTATCTCAGCTGCTCACACAATGAAATTACGATGTCACTGTTCCACAACACTCTTGAAGTCTGTGGGTCATAATTTAGCTTTAAAAAAATCCTTGTGAAACAAGTGGTAGTTTACGGTCTTCATTCTGCATCTACATAATGATACAGGTTAGTTACCAAAAGGGGTAGGCGGTGGGGCAGTACAGTCCATCTACGTCAATTTTAGCCCTTATGAGTTGCAGTCCTTGAAATGCGTCTACCTGTCGATGTTGCAATTCGATACATAGCAGCGATTTTACTCGACTGAGGTGTTGTAATTTGAACATTTTCTTCAGATTCTTCTGTTATAAGCTTATCATCAGGCAATAGCATAGCCATTGAATCAAAATGATCACTTCTTAATGTGTCAGTTGATATAAGCAACCACTTATGTCTGACACTACCAATACCAATATCCTTGACTGATATTGGCAGATTACGTACCATTTCTTGCAGTACGGATCTTTTTATCTTATTATTTTTGTACAATGACTGACTTTCGGTAACCACGTGTGTTGGAACTCCCAACTCACTTAGTGATTTCCATACCACTTTACGCTTTACCTTGTCAAACGCCTTTTCGTTGTCGATCAAAACACAAGTTGGTAATCTAAATTTTCTTCTTTTCTCAATTACTTGTGTGAAGGTGAAGAGAGAGTCTCCATATCATCTGCCTTTCCAAAAACGATGTTTCATCTTTAACAGACGTGCTTCCACCATCGGCACTAATCTCTTATTTATAATTTTAGCATACAGCTTAACAGGAATTTAGCAGGCTTATTTCTCGGTTCTTTGTTCATTGTGATATACCGTCTTTCTTGAAGATAATAAAGCTTCATTCCATTCGTCTTGCACATGTCAATTTAGTCAACAAACATTCCTAAAACTTAAAAGTCTATGGTTTAGTTAACCACCTGCGTTCTTAATCATCACCATCTTTGTACTAGAAGTGCTCAGGGCCATTTTTCTCTTGGATCGTGTTTTGCTGTTGTTCCACTGCTATCAAATCTACAGAGTCGCCGATACTGGTGTTTCTTGTTGGTTCATCTTCATTATCAGCCCATAAACATTTACAGTACCTTTCCGTATATTACATTTATTTGTAAAATATCTCGTTCTTGTTTATTCAAGTGATTAATAATTTTATATACTTTATTTTGTCTTCCATGAATATCAGATTCTATCTCACTCCCATATCGACCCAAACTTCCCGTTTAATTTATTGTACTCCTTTCTTTGTTGAAGCATCTTTACTTTTGTAATTCTCACTATAATTCGTATAATAAGGTGAAGACAAGGTCTTTAGACGAGTTTTCCTTTTGTCTTTTATTTGTTCCTAATTCGGCCGTTCCAAGCCGTTAATCCCATTTTAGAATTTTCCGTTTTCCTCATTCTTAATGCTTCAGCGGCTGCTTGCGTCATTACTTATTTAATAGTATTCTCCATTTATGTTGGTACCTATGAGTTTCATTTGACATTTCTCATTTAGTCTCTTTTGGTATAATGGACCGATACTGTGTTCTTGGAACAGGTACGCTTAATCCATTCTTACTTACAACCCTGTGTTTTTGTGTGGTTTTGTTCCATCTTTTAAAAAAGTTACGTACTTCCTACTAAAAAGTGATCTAATAATACATCCAGGTTTCTCTAGACGTGATTGTTAGTTGCGCCGTTGTATTTGCAGATATGGAATCCATTATTGAAGCTCTCTCCCGACTTACCTAGGTAATTTTATGGACGTCATGATGTTTTAAAATGTGTTTGTAATTTTTAATTCATTTAGCGCAGCAAGCTGTGTAGCCTCTTCTATCGTTATTCAATGTATTTTCACCCACTATACCTACTACATACTTAGTAGCTATATTACTCCCTCTGGCGTTTAAGTTTCCCATCAGAAATATATAATCATTTTTATTTATTTTTCCTACAGTGTTCTGTAACAGGTCATAAAATTCATTAGTATTTTTTCTTCCTTCTTCCTGCGCATACAAGGACAATGCGGAGACGAATCCTCTCTCAGCTTTAAGAAACAGCGCTATTATTCTTTTATTTACAAAAGTGTTTATAAAAATGTATTAAAGTGTTCTGTTCAGTAATGCTTTCCCTTCCTACATGGGGTTCCAGCAGCAGCTCCTCGTTCTTTTGATACTCCGCAGCAGATCATCACATAATTCTGAAACGTGATCGTTCCCTGTAATTTCTTTTTAGTTTCAGTGATGGCAGCAGTATCGATAAAAGCTTTTCCTAGTTCTTGTTCCAGTTCTGTTTCTTTGTGTGTCATACCTAGTACATTCTACGTTGTTATTTTAAACATTTCTGATATACGTGATTATCATTACTCTTTACCGTATTTCTTTCTTAGGTCAGGATAACATGATCAGTCCGGCGTTGGAGAAGGAAAGGGGCGAGGCATGTGTAGGGGGACCGCCAGTGGATCGAGGAATCTGTCATGTAGGTCAGGCGAGAGAGTGCTAAAATCAGGTGGGAGGACAAAAGGACTCCAAGTTGTTTATAAATCATTTTCGGTACCTCTTCGGCAGATAACGATTTGTACAGTGCATTACTACAGGTGTGCATAGTTTAAATCTGTTTGTCTGTAGCTTGTCTGTATTCTTGCACACACGAGTACATTAAGTTTATGCTTTTTTCCCTTTCTTTTCACACTAAAGTAATCGCTAAATGTTTTATAATCTTACATACTAGGTGTAACGATGTTTCTCATAACGAATATAAGCGCTAATATTTGGTTGGATATAATAGAGGGCCTTATGTCTCTAATCTAGAAATCTTAAAGAAATAAATAAATAAATAAAACAATAAAAAGTACACCTGTAGATGGTATGATAGTGCGATAGGGACAACGAGAGAAACTGTTATAACGTCAAATCGAAGAACATGACGAGAAACTCTTGTTTTATTGAGAACATTTCTTGGAAGCCTCATTAGTATCAGATAGTACCTCATGTTGCACTGATAAGACAGTTAAATCCTCTTCACTCAAAAACAAAGATTGCTTTGGAGTTTGACGTAAACTGAACTGACGCAAGTAGTGCCGTATCTGTTCTTCCGTTCAGTCAACAAGTATGAGCAACGAGTATCATGCAGATGGTAACAATGAGTACTTATGTCAGAAATATCGTATCTAACTATACTTGAGTTATCTCTCGCTCGTATACGCATCAAAAAGAACCACTTAAGTCTCTGTTTCCAAGTGAGTCGGGCAATTTGTGCACGGAGCGCTAGGTCACATTGGACGAGTGTAGTGGCGAAATGGATTTTCATTTTGAAACATGAATTATTATGTGGTTCACGCTAATATCGGAATACCGAAATCTTTATGAAATAAGGAAGGAAGGAAGATTGGGGTTTAAAGTCTCGTCAGTATCGAGGTCATTAGAGAAGGAGCACAAATTCGGATTGTGCCAAGGATGGGGAATCGTGTCGAGGATGGGGAAGCAAATCGGTCGTGCCATTTCAAAGGAATCTTCTAGACATTTACCTCAAGCGGTCTAGGTAAATCGCGGTAAACCCAAATCTGCATTTCCAGTAGGGGATGCTTCCTCTGAATAAAACGGTTCAAATGGCTCCAAGCACTATGGGACTTAATATCTGAGATCATCAGTGCCCTAAACTGAGAACTAGTTAAACCTAACTATCCCAAGGACATCACACACATCCATGCCCGAGGCAGGATTCGAACTTGCGACCGTAGCAGCAGTGCTGTTCCGGACTGAAGCGCCTAGAAGCGCTCGCCCACAGCGGCCGGCCTTGCTCTGAATGGGAGACGTTTTATTGAGTCATTTCTCTCAGCTGTCTGTCCAAAGTTACTAGTAGTATTGTAGGATGTAAGGTCCACCAGTTATGCAAAACACAGTTTTTTCTAAGTTCCCAAACATGTTTCAACACCATTGTGCCATCATTAGTGGGTTTTCGTTTTATTTAATGTTTTCGTGTGGCAAGTCCTCGCAATTTGACAATTACACCGTGTTTTGGTGAAGCGCAAAGTGCTTTTACGACCTTATTTGTGAAAATATGTGTGATATTTACGTGTGCATAGCAACACCACACCATGATGCTGAGAATAAGAGAGCTTGCCACACGAAAGCGTTAAATAAAACGGAAAGCCATTGATGATGACACAGTGGTGCTGAAATATGTTTGTGAACTTGGAGAAAGCGGTGTTTTGCATAACTGGCGGACCTTACATCCTTCAATTTTAACTACAAACACTGTCAACACAAGGTGCTGCAATTCCAAATTATGAATTACTTGTAGTAGTTTCTAACATTAAAGCTCTTACGCAGTCCAGGCACATTAACGTGACCACTGCCTATGTTCGACGTCAGTGTGCAGTAACCGCTCACAGATGGCAGGTGGCAGCAATACTATTGAAAGGTATGGTATATAAAATGTGTTGGGGCGACGCGGAAAAGAGTGCAGTCGCTGACATATTGCGGAAATGGAGTAGTTTACCTGACATCCAAAATGACATGATCATTAGCTTTCGGGTCAAGGGTGAAAATATTTCCGAAACGGCTACGTTTGTAAGCTATTCAAGTGCCACAGTGGTTAAAGAACACCATGAGTAACAAAATGGCGCTATCCAAAACCAGCTTCGAGACAGCTCTGGTGAAACACGGGCCATAGATGTGGGAGTGAACGTCAGGTGCAGAAATATGTATGGGCGAATACACATGCAGCTGTTGAAAAAGAAGTGTGTCCAGATGAGCCAAGAGGCTGTCCCAGTGTCTCCTTTTTTTTTTTTTTTTTTTTTTTTTTTACGTCAGTCTTCTGACTGGTTTCATGCGGCCCACCACGAATTCCTCTCCTGTGCCAGCTTCTTCATGTCAGAGTAGCACTTGAAACCTACATCCTCAATTATTTGCTGGAAGTATTCCAATCTCTGTCTTCCTCTAAAGCTTTTCCCCTCTGCAGGTCCCTGTAGTACTGTGGAAGTCATTCCCTGATGTCTTAACAGATGTTCTATTATCCTGTCCCTTATGTGTTTTTCAGATATTCCTTTATTCTCCGATTCCGCGCAGATCGTCCTCATTCCTTACCTTATCAGTCCACCTAATTTTCAACCTTCGTCTGTAGCACCGCATCTCAAATGCTTCGATTCTCTTCTGTTCCGGTTTTCCCACAGTCCTTGTTTCACTACCATACAATGCTGTGCACCAAACGTACATTCTCAGAAATTTCTTCCGCGAATTATGTCCTGTGTTTGATGCCAGTAGACTTCTCTTGGTCGTGAATGCCATTTTGCCATTGCTATTCTGCTTTTGGTGTCCTCCTTGCTCCGTCCGTTATTTGTTGTTTTGCTGCCTAGGTAGCAGAGTTTCTTAACTTCATCTACTTCGTGATCATCAATCCTTGTATTAATTACCTAACTGTTCTCATTTGTGCCACTGCTCACTACTTTCACCTTTTTTCGATTTACTCTCAATCCATATTCTGTACTCATTAGACTGTTCATTCCATTCAGCAGATCATGAGAGTTGATATTGTTTTACCTTGAATTTAAATCCCATTCTTTTATTTCCATAACTGCATCTTCGATGTACAGATTGAACAGTAGGGGCGAAAGACTACATTCCTGTCTTACACTGTTTTTAATCCGAGCACTTCGTTCTTGGTCGTCCGCTCTTTTTATTCCCTCTTGGCTCTTGTACGTATCGTGTATTATCAGCCTCACCCTATAGCTCACCCCTATTTTTCTCGGAATATTGATCATCTTCCATCATTTTACATTGTCGAACGCTTTTTCCAGATCGACAAATCCTATGAACGTGTAAACAGTGAATGTAAGTGTCTCCTTAAGGACATGCATACTGACCGCCTCAGTATGCACCTGTTTCATGCACCCATACTGACTGCTGGTAATCCGTGGCGAAGGCTGGAATCTGCTCGCCGCTGCCGCAAATGGACGTCCAACCGAGTGGCGACTGGTCGTATTTTTAGATGACGCGCGTTTTATGTTCCATGGGCCAGATGAAAGGTGGCGTGTACGGTGCGAAACATCTGCAATCAAACATCCTGCAACAATCGTAGGAAGCGTCCAGGATGGAGGAGGGAGCGATGCGGATTGGGGAATGATTTCCCTGGATGATCTCGTCATTCTACACTCATACTCACAAATTAAGGATACTGCTGATACTTGGTGAAATAACGCTCTGGTGGGCGGTTTGCGGGTTTAAATCACCTCGGGGTATTACCATGTGGTTAATTTGACCTGCGGCCGTCGCACGGTGGCGCTGGCAACAGTCCACGTGCGTAGAGGTGTGTTGGTGCACGTCAGAGTATGGTGCAGCGAGTAAGTGTGCAGACGTTTTCAGACGTGCTAATCGTGACTGTGTGTTGAAAATGGCTCAAAAAACACCTATTGATGACATTATGAGGGATAGAATACTAGGGCGACTGGGGGCTGCTCAAACACAGCAGGTCGTAGCACGGGCCCTCCGTGTTCCACAAAGTGTGATCTCAAGATTATGACAACGATTCCAGCAGACAGGGAACGTGTCCAGGCGCTACAGTACGGGACGTCCACAGTGTACAACACCACAAGAAGACCGATATCTCACCATCAGAGCACGCAGACGGCCACGGAGTACTGCAGGTAGCCTTGCTCGGGACCTTACCGCAGCCACTGGAACAGTTGTCTCCAGACGCGCAGTTTACGGACGGCTGAACAGACATGGTTTATTCGCCCGGAGACCCACAACGTGCATTCCACTGCATGAACATGTCGGCTGCGCAATGGAGATATGGTAGGGGGGATAGGACGGGCGCTTGTGTCAGTTTTGTGGATGCCTGAAAGGTGAATTCCACTGACCCCTGGTCACAGGAGAGCCCCTAAAGCCTGGTGTCAAGAACACAGTGTTTGGTCATTGGAACAGTGGTCCCAGGTTATGTTCACGGACGAGTCCAGGTATACTCTGAACAGTGATTCTCGCCGGGTTTTCATCTGGCGTGAACCAGGAACCTGATACCAACCCCTTAATGCCTTTGAAAGGCATCTGTATGGAGGTCGTGGTTTGATGGTGTGGGGTGGGATTATGATTGGTGCACGTACACCCCTGCATGTCTTTGACAGAGTAACTGTAACAGGTCAGGTGTATCGGGACGTCATTTTGCACCAGTATGTCCACTTTCTCAGGGGTGCAGTGGGTCCCACCTTCCTCCTGATGGATGATGACGCACGGCCCCATCGAGCTGCCGTCGTGGAGGAGTACCTTGAAACAGAAGATATCGGGCGAATGGAGTGGTCTGCCTGTTCTCCAGACCTAAACCCCATCGAGCACGTCTGGTATGCTCTCGGTCGACGTACCGCTGCACGTCTTCAAACCCCTACGACACTTCAGGAGCTCCGACAGGCACTGGTAGAAGAATGGGAGGCTATACCCCAGTAGCTGCTCGACCGCCTGATCCAGAGTATGCCAACCTGTTGTGCGGCTTGTGTACGTGTGCATGGTGCATGGTGCATATCCCATGTCGGGTTCCTGCGCAGGAAACAGTGGCGTTTTGTAGCACATGTGTTTCGGTACGGTTTTCTCAAGTTATCACCAATACCGTGGACTTACAGGTCTGTGTCGTGTGTGTTCCCTATGTGCCTATACTATTAGCGCCTGTTTCGTGTAGTGTCACGGTGTGTAGCACCACGTTCTGCAATTATCCTTAGTGTTTGAGCATGAGTGTAGAAGGCACAGTGGATCAACACGAGTAGGCATCTATCCTTGAGGGCCATGTCCGCACTTATATACAGTTCGGTTTTGCTCGGCATGATGGCATCCACTAGCAGTAGAATGCAACGTGTCACACAGTTGGTAGTGAACGAGCGCGTTTCGAAGAGCACCTCGATGACTTTCCCGTACTATCGTGGCCACCCAGACTCCGCAGGTTTAAACTGTATCGATAATTTGTGGCACCACCTCGATCGACCTGTTCGTGTCGTGGATCCTCGTATGAGAAACAAAACACAGCTGGCTAGAGTGCTGGGATAGGCACGGCTCCATATCCCTGTCGGTAACTTCCGTAATCTCACTGACTCTCTTCGTGCACGTCTCCCAAAAGCTGTTTATTCAGGCTTTTGACAGGTGATCACATTAATGTGTCTGTACAGTGTAGAAGTCTCTGATATAGGTGATTTTATTTGCAATTTTAGGTACTATTAGTGATGTCGTCTCATCAACAGTTTACAGTACACTTCTTTGTTGTTCTCTCTAACACCCGGATTTCCATATTGAATGACAGCATGTGTAAGCGTCTCTATGCCTTACAGTGGTTCCTCGACTATGACAGCATTATTGATATCGGAGAGTAAGTTCCAGCACCGGCACATGAGGACGAACTAAACTTAGGGAAACAACATCATTTTCGGTTTAACCATCCCCATGTTCGATAGTGTAGTAACAGACACGAAAGACTCCAGTTTCTCTTTCGGGCCACAGAGTCACAGTTACAGATGCGTAGGTGGATTGCGGTAAATTCATTAGGAGTAGGAGTGTATGTTTAGCAAATTCCTACACCCCAACAATGAAGTTTGCCAACGGTTACTTGAATTATCTCAGTTTCATCGTAATCAATGTTTAGCTGTGCATCAAGTAATTTTATGTAATATTTCGTGTAATGTTTTTCCTTTTTTAATGTACATTTAAACTTTTGGAATAAATACAGATTCCAAGAAAATCATGACTCTGATTAACAGAGTTGGCAAATCCTCTATCATGATCAATATTTTTGAAGCATAAATCGTGAATACCGCATCTTAAGTTTCCCTGCAAATGCCGAAATCCTGCAAACGGTCAAATTTATCCGTTGTGCACATTTAATCTAGTACTAATTCCTAACGGTGAAACTGCCTCACTATTCAGTCCGACATCGATTACTTTCTTTTACAACTCTGAGGTTTCACGTAAACCGGTATTTACCCTGCCACAATCGAATTAAAATAGGAAGGTTCTGTAAGGTAGTCAGAAAATTTAAGTTTCTACAATGATTCATTTTTAAAAATTTTGTGAACAGTTAGAACCGCAGTAATGTTAGAACAACTGCTGGTGTAAACAATACACTTTTTGTCTTTATTTGAGTTTTATGTTTTTGTCGATTATGTTCCACGTCTTGTTGATTACCAGTATATGTGTTAAAGGGGCGAAATTTTTCGAGTGGTTCTATATACGTGAAAAATTGGGATATTGTGTGGACAGTGTGTCAGTTGCAATAGGTTTGAATTAAGAGTTGTGCCCATGATTGTACACGGATTTCGAACTAGAACAGAAAAGAATAAGTGCGAAACCTCAGTTCTGGTGGAGTAACGATGTCTCGACAAGTAGGGCTCAGCGATAAGTTGAAAAAAGCGGGATTCTGGCGACATACACAGAGAGTTTAGACGGCATTTGAAGAAGAGCAGTTTGTACCAAATTATATACACTCCTGGAAATTGAAATAAGAACACCGTGAATTCATTGTCCCAGGAAGGGAAAACTTTATTGACACATTCCTGGGGTCACATACATCACATGATCACACTGACAGAACCACAGGCACATAGACACAGGCAACAGAGCATGCACAATGTCGGCACTAGTACAGTGTATATCCACCTTTCGCAGCAATGCAGGCTGCTATTCTCCCATGGAGACGATCGTAGAGATGCTGGATGTAGTCCTGTGGAACGGCTTGCCATGCCATTTCCACCTGGCGCCTCAGTTGGACCAGCGTTCGTGCTGGACGTGCAGACCGCGTGAGACGACGCTTCATCCAGTCCCAAACATGCTCAATGGGGGACAGATCCGGAGATCTTGCTGGCCAGGGTAGTTGACTTACACCTTCTAGAGCACGTTGGGTGGCACGGGATACATGCGGACGTGCATTGTCCTGTTGGAACAGCAAGTTCCCTTGCCGGTCTAGGAATGGTAGAACGATGGGTTCGATGACGGTTTGGATGTACCGTGCACTATTCAGTGTCCCCTCGACGATCACCAGTGGTGTACGGCCAGTGTAGGAGATCGCTCCCCACACCATGATGCCGGGTGTTGGCCCTGTGTGCCTCGGTCGTATACAGTCCTGATTGTGGCGCTCACCTGCACGGCGCCAAACACGCATACGACCATCATAGGCACCAAGGCAGAAGCGACTCTCATCGCTGAAGACGACACGTCTCCATTCGTCCCTCCATTCACGCCTGTCGCGACACCACTGGGGGAGGGCTGCACGATGTTGGGGCGTGAACGGAAGACGGCCTAACGGTGTGCGGGACCGTAGCCCAGCTTCATGGAGACGGTTGCGAATGGTCCTCGCCGATACCCCAGGAGCAACAGTGCCCCTAATTTGCTGGGAAGTGGCGGTGCGGTCCCCTACGGCAATGCGTAGGATCCTACGGTCTTGGCGTGCATCCGTGCGTCGCTGCGGTCCGGTCCCAGGTCGACGGGCACGTGCACCTACCGCCGACCACTGGCGACAACATCGATGTACTGTGGAGACCTCACGCCCCACGTGTTGAGCAATTCGGCGGTACGTCCACCCGGCCTCCCGCATGCCTACTATACGCCCTCGCTCAAAGGCCGTCAACTGCACATACGGTTCACGTCCACGCTGTCGCGGAATGCTACCAGTGTTAAAGACTGCGATGGAGCTCCGTATGCCACGGCAAACTGGCCGACACTGACGGCGGCGGTGCACAAATACTGCGCAGCTAGCGCCATTCGACGGCCAACACCGCGGTTCCTGGTGTGTCCGCTGTGCCGTGCCTGTGATCATTGCTTGTACAGCCCTCTCGCAGTGTCCGGAGCAAGTATGGTGGGTCTGACACACCGGTGTCAATGTGTTCTTTTTTCCATTTTAAAGGAGTGTATATACACAATGTAACAGGACGGGACATCGTGCTCCTTTCGAACAATCTTTACCACCAGTTCGTTGTATCTACCGGAGGTATGGACGCCTGGCGATTGATTGTGGTGAATGTGCCTGGCTGGCCATGTGTCATCAAGAATAGAAATAACAATCAGACGTCGAAATGAGCGGGACATACGTTAAGGGTGCAAACAGTAAATGTAAGTCCATATATATTTTAGATATCTAATGGGGAATAATAGAAAGTTTAGCTATTTGAACTTGCATAAGTTTCCATTAGGGGGGGGGGGGGGGGCGTATGAGATTTTTCTGAGAGACGGTGACATAAATAATGTTAACAAAGTGATGGGGTCTACAGTAACTTTGAAATTGATCGGAGGCAACAAGTCATCTCTTTCCTACAAGATATATTGCGTCTTGTTAAACTGAGGCGTAGGCATCACTCTGCAAGACTGTGCACTTTGCGGACTTGGAGAAGATGGCATAAAAAGCAAATCCACTATACTCCTGTAGTGGAGTTTTCGATCCATTGGTAGAAATGCTTCGATAACAGACACCAGCACTGTCCCGGCTGAGCGTATGAAAATAATCGAGTGGAATCCGGCAGCAGAGTGTGTTATGATTATATTTAGATAAACGCAAATGCGAAGAACATCGAACAGAGCGTTGCAGACCTAAAAGATAAAAGCTGATACAGACGGCCGCAAATTAATTTCTTCTGTAGAAGGCAGTATATAATCGATAAATCTGTCTCGAGTTTTGCAGACAAAAATCTCTCCATGGAGGCCATACCTTGAGCGTAAAATTCATGTAACAACATTTGGTGTCTAATGATCAAGGGCTTCTCAAATTGGCTCTAAGCACTATGGGACTTAACATCTGAGGTCATCAGTCCCCTAGAACTTAGAACTACTTAAACCTTACAATCCTAAGGACATCACACACATCCTTGCCCGAGGCAGGATTCGAACCTGTGACCGCAGCAGCAGCGCGGTTCCGGACTGACGCGCCTAGAACCGCTCGGTCACAGTGGCCGGCCAAGGGCTTCTCCCCTACTTCCTCTAAAAGGGCATTTGTGGACGTAGACATGTACGAAAGGCTCTGTATTGAAGAGTATCTAACTTAGAGGGATAAACCTTAGCTGTATTGTGATACAGTAGGCGGCCATAATGTAGTAGAGATCGAATACGATATCGGTATACGGTTAGTAAGGTATTGTGATGCGCTCATCTCTATACAAAAGTGAGCGAGTGAATTACACTTAAACCTCCCTCACTCTTGGTAACAGTATTAACCGAGTCACATATAATTCCTAGCAAAAGAGCATCAGATTTAGCTGGAAAGCGTACTTTCCACACATGGCATGACCATCAATGTGAGCAGCGATAGATTTGTAAAAAGGGGCAGTCACAGATTTCTTAGCCGAAACGTCCAGCCTGGTAGTCGACAGCCGTTCATCGATACGTGATACGGCAGTAAGTAACGTCGCCTTGCGCTGAAAATAATAACTCAGCAGTGTAATAAACACATACGTTGTCCGCATACAGCAATATTTTGGTGGGGAGAGTATAGTCCTTTCTGCGAGGGGGTACCGTAGGTGGCAAGACGTCCCGTATTTTACGGTATCGTCTCTTATTTCGCTTAAGTGTCCCGTTGTCCTACATTGTTCCGCTTTTTATTAACCGTCCCGTATATTTTGAAGCAGCGTGTTTTTAAATAACGTGTAGCGTAACCATATGGAGAATAACTGTGGTCATAACCAAAGAAAAAAGTAAATAGTCTGATTAAATTAAGCTCAATGAGATGTTCTTTGGTTGGTGTCATAGAGCAGAAATATTTGTACCCTATGGTTGGTGTTACGTAGTGCTTTCACATGGCAGCTATTCCGTGGCGTGCAGGACTTGGTAACGGCGCGATGTACCACGGGAAATCCAGACGACCAATTCCTATTTCGTTCCTCATTTGTTTCGATGCCGACGCCGGACACTAAATCACGAGTACTTTATTACTTTGTGTTTCTTTTTGCGTTGTCTCTTGCCTCAGGTTACAGCGTTTAGAAGTGTGAATTAACTGATTCTAGACGGTTAGAGCCGCAGATTACGTTACCTGGTGTAACATACTGCGAAATTTTACATTTCTCAGAAATGCCAAAAAGGAAGTGTGTATTTACCGGCAAAATGAAAGTTGAATTTCCATATTTCAAATTAGAACCGCATACCCAGAAATTGTTTTGCACATTGTGGTTCAAATCGTTCAAATGGCTCTGAGCACTATGGGACTTAACATGTGAGGTCATCAGTCCCCTAGAACTTAGAACTACTTAAACCTAACTAACCTAGGACAGCACACGCATCCATGCCCGAGGCAGGATTCGAACCTGCGACCGTAGCGGTCTCGCGGTTCCGGACTGAAGCGCCTAGAACCGCTCGGTCACACCGGCCGGCCTGCACATTGTGTAAAAGTACTTTTTCAATAGATCATGGGGGTCGCGCTGATGCTGTGCAACACATTAATGTGAAGAAACACAAGCTAGCTGTTTCAAGCAAAACTTCGTCTCGAAGTATGACGTCTTTTATTACTAAACGTGAGAAGAGTGCTATTATGAATGATGAGAAAACCGTCTTGTTGCTGAGGAAGGTTTGGTAGCTTTTCATGCAGTGAAAAACAACCATTCCTTCAGATCAATGGACCGCACTGCTGCGAATTATCAGGAAGCTGTTTGAGAAAAAGTTTACTAATTCAAGAACAAAGTGTGAATCCATGATAGTGAATGTGTTGGCTCCATACGCATTGCATCAATTACCGGGTGATCAAAAAGTCAGTATAAATTTGAAAACTTAATAAACCATGAAATAATGTAGATAGAGAGGTAAAAACTGACACACGTGCTTGGAATGACATGGGGTTTTATTAGAACCACCCCATATTGCTAGACGCGTGAAAGATCTCTTGAGCGCGTCATTTGGTGATGATCGTGTGCTCAGCCGCCACGTTCGTCATGCTTGGCCTCCAAGGTCTCCAGACCTCAGTCCGTGCGATTATTGGCTTTGGGGCTTCCTGAAGTCGCAAGTGTATCGTGATCGACCGAGATCTCTAGAGATGCTGAAAGACAACATCCGACGCCAATGCCTCACCATAACTCCGGACATGCTTTACAGTGCTCTTCACAACATTATTCTTCGACTACAGCTATTATTCAGGAATGATGGTGGACATATTGAGCATTTCCTGTAAAGAACATCATCCTTGCTTTGTCTTACTTTGTTATGCTAATTATTGCTATTCTGATCAGATGAAGCGCCATCTCTCAGAATTTTTGTATTTGTTTTTTTTTTTTTGTTCTAATAAAATCCCATGTCATTCCAAGTTTGTGTGTCAATTTGTACCTCTCTACCTACATTATTCCGTGATTTATTCAGTTTTCAAATTTATACTGACTTTTTGATCACCCTGTATGTGCGGATCTGAAAGATGCGAAATATATTTCAGTTATGGTGGACACATGAAGCAAGTGTAGGTACGAGAGCTACTATATACATCACGTTAGCTTTGGAAACCAAAAAAATAGCTTCGTGTCTTCGTATACTGTGGGTGTATTAATTCCTGCGTTTGCCTCTGCCTGCATTAATGAGTGTCGTCAAGATCGGCCATATTGTATTACTTTAAACGGTTGACCGCCATGTTGATGAAGCTACACGTCAAAGTCGAGGCTTGGTATTGCAATCTTCGGTACTCATAATCTTCATGTCCCGTATTTTGATTTTGGAAATCTGGTCAGCCTAGTGTACTGAAAACTAATGCCTCTGAATTTTTTATTCTATTCTGATAATCAGTCAAGGGATTTCATATCATGCGGGTTGCCCGGTCAGCTTTCGCGCTTCGCTGACGTAAGTTGCAACCCTCTGCTATTAGACGGCTCCAGATTGAAGCGTGTAATATGGCGGTGTGCAATGTAACGATGTAGTTGTGCTGCGAAACCCCCAGAAAACTGAAAGCACAAGTTCAAAGAGTTCTGCCGTAGATGGTGCACCCCCTCCTTCAGCTAGACAATACCAGCGCTGCGACATCTACAACAATGCGACGCCTTGGGTTCACCGTCATCGATCATCCACTATGTAGTCCCGACTTGGCCCAGATCGATTTCATCCGTTTCCAAAACTTGAAGAACACCTTCTGGGACCTCACTTTGATCATCATGAAGTGGTACAAGCAGAGATGAGGTTGTGACTCCGTCAACAAACTCAAATAGTCTATCAACAAACTTGTTTGTCGTTGGGAGAAAAGTGTCCGTCGCTGTGATGACTATGTTGAGAAATAAATATGTAGGGAGGCAAGGAAAGTCTGAGGAAGCTGCCTTTGAATATTACGGAGATTACTGTTTGAGCGACCAGCCCGCTGCTACCATAAACCATCCTTGAAGATATTCCTAATTCCACCAGCTCGTCCAAGAGAACCAGCATATGTACACGACGACAACTTCCTTAACTTCAAGAAAAGCGACTACTGTTTATTTCATTTGAAAGGCTGACGTGATATCCACAGCAAGACAGTACAGATTGTCAATAGACTCTTTGCCACCTCTGAATTCCTCCTGCCAGCTGGAGTGGCCGAGCGGTTCTAGGCGCTACAGTCTGGAATCGCGTGACCGATACGGTCTCAGGTTCGAATCCTGCCTCAGGCATGGATGTGTGTGATGTCCTTAGGTTAGTTAGGTTTAAGTAGTTCTAAGTTCTAGGGGACATAGTAGTGGATAAAATCAGTACCGAGACGTTTGTCACTCGATGGTTTTAAAGCTTCATTGAATTCTTCTCGAGAGAAAGACAGGATGATTTAGGAAAGGAGCCGTGGGAGGAGCGAATATATATATATATATATATATATATATATATATATATACATATATATGGTGGTCCATTGATAGTGACGGGGCCAAATATCTCACGAAATAAGCATCAAAGGAAAAAACTACAAAGAACGTAAATCGTCTAGCTTGAAGGGGAAAACCAGATGGCGCTGTGGTTGGCCCGCTAGATGGCGCTGTCATAGGTCAAACGGGTATCAGCTGCGTTTTTTTAAATAGACACCCCTATTTTTCATTACATATTCGTGTAGTAAATAGGAACCACTATTTAAGAAAAAAAACGCTGTTGACATCCGTTTGACCTATGAAAGCGCCATCTAGCGGGCCAACAATAGCGCCATCTAGTTTCCCCCTCCAAGTAAGACAAGTTTCGCTTTTTGTAATTTTTTCGTTTGACGCTTATTTTTTCCCGGTCACGATCAGTGGACCACTATATATGGTAGTCGGGTATTTCTAAAAGCATTTGTTCTATGCATTTCACACTTTTTGCTTCATTAAGTGAAGAATAAAATGTCATCCAGTCGTTCCAAATGGTTCAAATGGCTATAAGCACTATGAGACTTAACATCTGAGGTCATCAGTCCCCTAGACTTAGAAGTACTTAAACCGAACTAAGGACATCACACACATCCATGCCCGATGCAGGATTCGAACCTGCGACCGTAGCAGCAGCGCGGTTCCGGATTGAAGCGCTCAGAACGGCTCGGCCACATGGGCCGGCCATCCACTTGTCCAATTGTCCTTTTTTCAGTAAGCTGTTAACACGAGCATTTACTTTTTGCACGTTCTAGAAGTTATTCGAAGTAAAACTTTGGCAATTGGCTTTCAAAGCAATGCTGTGTTTTGCAACTTTTCGAGAGCATTCGGTATTCCACCAAGGAGGAAACATAACAGTAAACTCTTTTTGGTTAGGAACGCTGACCTTGACCTCAATTGCGAATTGCGTAGCATTTGTTAAAGCTTGATAAGCACCTTCTTCCCGTAAGTCACCTCGCATGTTTTCGAGTTTCCGCCGGTCTGTGCCCTTACATTCGTCAAAGTTCCACAATATTCCACTTAATATTAGCGAACATATTTGCATTGTGTCAACGTTTATTTTAATGTGAAACTCTACTAGGGGATGATCGGATCCAATGGAATCTGTTTTAATGTGTGAATTAGAAAATTCAGTATAACAGGAGGTACAAAGTTTTCTATCGAAAGCAGAACATTTGCCGAAAGCTGAAAATACCATGATATGAAACTTCCTGGCAGATTAAAACTGTGTGCTGGACCGAGACTCGAACTCGGGACCTTTGCCCTTCGCGGGCAAGTGCTCTATCGACTGAGCTACCCAAGCACGACTCACACCCCGTCCTCACAGCTTTACTTCTGCCAGTACCTCGTCTCCTACCTTCCAAACTTAACAGAAGCTCTCCTGCGAACCTTGCAGAACTATCACTCTTGAAAGAAAGGATATTGCGGAGACATGGCTTAGCACAGCCTGGGGGATGTTTCCAGAATGAGAGTTTCACTCTGCAGCGGAGTGTGCGCTGATATGAAACTTCCTGGCAGATTAAAACTGTGTGCCGGACCGAGACTCGAACTCGGGACCTTTGCCTTTCACGGGCAAGTGCTCTACCGACTGAGCTACCCAAGAACGACTCACGCCCCGTCCTCACAGCTTTACTTCTGCCAATACCTCGTCTCCTACCTTCCAAACTTAACAGAAGCTCTCCTGCGAACCATGATAGGAGCTCCATCGTTGACAGTCACTAGGTTATTATATTCAATAGCAGTCAACAAAAACCTGTTATTTCTCTGTGTCATGTCTCCTCCCCAAGCTACAAGATGGGAATTCTAGTCTTCATCTTACATTAAATGTAGGCCGAAACTGGCTTATTAATTATCGCCAGTTGTCTTGCACGATAAAATGGTAGGGAGCTTTATATCCTAAGACAACTGTAAAGATTTCGTAAGTAACTATCGGCACAGCAACTCATTCAGTGTAGTTGTTTCTTACACTGAGCGGGTACAGTTGAATGTTTTACCAACATAGCAACGCCAACCCTCCCATCGAGACGGTGATCCATTATTATGAAATAATTTTTAAAGCGAACAGTCTTCGGTGACTTGAACCATGAGTCGCGTAACAGGACCATATCAGGCCTACTAATGCATAACTCACTTTGCAAAATTTCTGTATTCAAGTTAGCTGATATAGCGTTCCACTGCAATACTTTTATAGTCTTCATAATTTAGGCAAAAGGTGACTGAAATATGTCTGTAAGGAGGTGCCAGATATCTGTATCATTTCTTAAAACTGTTTTGTCACTCATTCTGAGGGACAATGACGAATGACATTTATTATCTTATCGATGAGTTCAGCTCGGACTGGAGGCTGTCGTTACTATACTTGGGTAGTTGCTAACCAACGAACACCAGACTGATAAGGACTCTGGCTTACAGGTGCGGCTGAATGGTGAGTGGGATATAGCACGCTGCTGTAATGAGCTCTCTCATGAGCCATTCGTTCTTTACTTACTTCCACGTTCGGTCTGGGTCAGTGAGAGGTGCTTGTCTGCTGAGGCACATCCTCACTTCCGACACTACTTGCGCACTGTTGACCCTTGCATGCTTTTGGCGGGCAACAGCTGTAAACGTTATGTGTTCCGAACATGTCCGGATGAACGGACACCACGCACTCATATAATTGGTTCGTCTCGATAGGTAAGGAATCCACAATGTTCAGTGCGGATGAATATTTACGTTCGAACTCAGTGGGAATCTGTAATCAGCGAGCATGGAGGCACATGCAGGGCCTGCGGGTGGGTGGCGCTAACTGGCAATATGATACGGACGGGGAGAGCTGAACACTGTGTGTGGATGGCGCAGTGGATAATGCAACCGCCTAGCAAGTAGGAGATTCTGGGTTCGAGTCCTGGTCGAACACACATTTTTATTCGTCGCCGCTGATTCCGCAAGAAATCCCGAAGCAGCTGATAATATTATTTCATTTCCTTTCTTTTCCCTTCTCCCGTCACCACCATCAATTTACGATGACAGAATGAGGCCTACCACATTTAACGTATCTCATCTGGATCCGACGTTGTTTACCGGCGCGCGCGTAACGAAGGCAATTAAAGCGCTGCTAGACAGCTGGCACATAAGTATCTAGAGGACATCTACAATACTGGCCTTTAAAATTGCTACACCAAGAAGAAACGCAGATGATAAACGGCTATTCATTGGACATACATATTATACTAGAACTAACATGTGATTGCATTTTCACGCAATTTGGGTGCATAGATCCTGAGAAATCAGTAGCCAGAACAACCACCTCTGGCCGTAATAACGGCCCTGATATGCCTGGGCATTGAGTCAAACAGAGCTTGGATGGCGTGTACAGGTACAGCTGCCCATGTAGTTTCAACACGATACCACGGTTCATCAAGAGTAGTGACTGGCGTATTGTGACGAGCCAGTTGCTCGGCCACCATTGACCAGACTTTTTCAATTGGTGAGAGATCTGGGGAATGTGCTGGCCAGGGCAAAAGTCGAACATTTTCTGTATCCAGAAAGGCCCGCACAGGACCTGCAACATGCGGTCGTGCATTATCCTGCTGAAATGTAGGGTTCGCAGGGATCGAACGAAGGGTAGAGCCACGGGTCGTGACACATCTGAAATGTAACGTCCACTCTTCAAAGTGCCGTCAATGAGAACAAGAGGTGACTGAGACGTGTAAGCAATCACGCCGGGTGTAACGCCAGTATGGCGATAACGAATACACGCTTCCAATGGGCTTTCACCGCGATGTCACCAAACACGGATGCGACCATCATGAACCTGGATTCATCCGAAAAAATGACGTTTTGCCATTCATGCACCCAGGTTCATCGTTGAGTACATCATCGCAGGCGCTCCTGTCTGTGATTCAGCGTCAAGGGTAACCGCAGCCATGGTGTCTATGCTGCTGCAAAAGTCGTATAACTGTTGGTGCAGATGGTTGTTGTCTTGCAAACGTCGCCATCTGTTGACTCAGGTATTGAGACGTGGCTGCACGATCCTTTACATCCCTGCGGATAAGATGCCTGTCATCTCGACTGCTAGTGATACGAGGGCGTTGGTATCCAGCACGGCGTTCCGTATTACCCTCCTAAACCCACCGATTCCATATTCTGCTAACAGTCATTGGATCTCAGCAAACGCGAGCAGCAATGTCGTGATACGATAAACTGCAATCGCGATAGGCTACTATCCGACCTTCATCAAAGTCGGAAACGTGATGGTACGCATTTCTCCTCCTTACACGAGGTACCACAAGAACGTTTCACCAGGCAACGTCGGTTAACTGCTGTTTGTGTATGAGAAATCGGTTGGAAACTTTCCTCATGTGAGCACGTTGTAGGTGTCGCCACCGGCGCCAATCTTGTGTGGATGTTCTGAAAAGCTAATCATTTGCGTATCACAGCGTCTTCTTCCTGTCGGTTAAATTTCGCGTCTGCAACACGTCATCTTCTTGGTGTAGCAATTTTAATTGCCAGTAGTGTAGTTCCATGGACCGACGTAGCTACCGGTGAAGTTTCAGAGTCAAACGTTAACACGCAGGTCTGCAGGGACAGTTTGTTCTTTACATCTGTTCATAAAGCGGCGAAGAGAACGGGGAAGAGAAATTCCTCTCTACGAAAATATCCAGGGCTTCAATTTCTGTATCAGCTTTTCTTAGTGCTGTCAGTTTGTGAACAAAGAAAAAAGAAATGAAATCTTTTATATTTCTAGACTTTAATACCTCGCTGTTGATTGACAAAATAGCCTTGTCTGGAGTTTCCACTTCGATCTTCACTTCGGTTTTTGCCACAGAAGTGATATTAACTATAGCGTTCTTAATCTCTAGTAAGGAAAGGTGCAAGTCTTTCCCTAGAGCCATACGGTGCAGATAGCATATGTTTTTTATCCAAAGTTTCCATACGGAAAAGATACGACCCAGTATCTATCCGTTTGTAGAAGTTAGGAGATCGCTGAGTTGTTACAGTCGCCACGGGAATGGTATTGCTAACTTTTTGTTGTTTGGGAGCGAAACAATAAGCTACTGCTGCAAGGGAACAAGAAACATTTGAAACATCAGTAGCAGATAAGACTGCATTATCTTCTGGTATGAAGTATTTTGAATTTATTAAATCCAGACTATGTTCGCTTTGCCGCTTATTTCTTGTACTTGAGACGCTGGTGGGATCCTGTTCTGACAACTGCATCTTTTCTTCGTCAGAGGATATTCCAGATTCATCACGAACGACTGCCAACGCGTGGCTTATAGCGTCCATCGTGGACTCCATAGTAGTTCCTGGAGAAGCGGGAACGGAGCTTGCATCTTAATGTAGTCGTCGGGTAGCCAGTCGTTTTTTGATGTTTTCCGGTGGGGACATGAAGATTACCACCACCTTCACCATGGCGGGGCTTGTCACGACAAGGAGGAAAACCAAATGTTCAAGTTTCTTACAGATAACAGTACCAAAAGTAAAACTACTGCGTACACACTAGCGAGGAGAGTCCTTCGCTTGTTCGCTAGACGTGAATAACTCGACCAACATGTGCGATAGTTGTCCGCATCACAAGCGGAACTGCAATATTTACTGTTTTGCTAGACGATAGATCAGAATGTAGCATTTTAACATGATGGAATGTGTATGTATGTTTACGAATAGCACAGAGCGTGAGTTAGATAAAGTACTGCGGCATTCCAGCAGTGCATGTAATTTGTGTATTCAGCATGCTGGTGAATTTTGACTGCAGATTATGTGCACAGGAAGATTTTCTGCAGTGCTGAAATATTTCAAATTATTTTGAAATAAAAGTTTTAGAGGTAAATAATAAGTCATAACCATTAATGCACTTAAATATTAACCGACATTTCAATATAGGGTTTGTAACAGAGTCCTTACTGCATCCTCCATATTTCTGTAGCCATTCCACTGACTTAACGTTCTCTGGTTTTTCTTATTTTTGAATGATCAGGACTTGCGGAAGATCTTCGCAGACATTTTATCACTAACACTCAACACCAGACCATCCTCCGGTATCCACACAATGAAAATGACCATAATTAGGCACTAATAATTACATACACATTTACATCCACATTTGTTCCCCGCAAGTCACTTTGCGGTGTGTGGCAGAGGGTACATCTGGTATCACTAGCTGAACCCTTTTTCCGTGCGCCATTTGCTAGGCGCAACAGTCTGGAACCGCGCGACCGCTACGGTCGTAGGTTCGAATCCTGCCCCTGGCATGGATGTGTGTGATGTCCTTAGATTAGTTAGATTTAAGTAGTTCTAAGTTCTAGGGGACTGATGACCTCAGAAGTTAAGTTCCATTGTGCTCAGAGCCGTTTTGAACCGTACGCCATTCACGACAGATGCATGGGAAGAATGATTGTCTGTATACCTCTGATTTTGTAGTCCTTAGCATGTAGCGAAACGTTTGTGGGAGGAAGTAGTATGTTGTCCAACTATAACCGAAACATACTCTGTCTGATTAGTAAACCTTCCAGTGATACGCCACTCTTTTCTTGCAGCGGCTGCCATTGGAATCCGCTCAGTATTTCTGTAACGCTCTCACGCCGACTAAATGATCACGTGACGAAACGCGCTTCTACTCAGTGGGTCTTATTTATGTCTTCTATTAATCCAAACTAGGAAGTATCCAAGACTGATGAGCAATAAGAATCGGTCGAATAATCGTTTCGTGAGGGACTTTTTTCGCGGATGAATTACGTCTCCTTAAGATTTTCCCAAGAATATCAGCCTGGCATCTGCTTTTACCATTTATTTTTATATGATCATTACACTTTAGGTGGCCCTAAAGAGTCATTCCTAGGTATTTGACGTTAGTTATTGTTTCTAGTTAATTGTTATTGAGCTGTAATTGAATAGTACAGCTGAACAGTGGCACAATCAATTAATAGATGTCGGTGACCACACGTGACTTCTTTATGCTGTGAACCGCGATATGTAGCATTTGCTCTGCACTTTGTAATTCTGTATATTGCTACATGTTATCCCGAAAGGCAAAAGCCATTCGGCTTGTACCTTTTCATTCAGTGTGACAAGTAGCTTCAATGAGAGGATAATGAATAGAAATGATTGAACAGTACTAGCTTTAAAGAGTAAAAATGACTATATTGACTGTAAGTGCTAACTCGTTAATTACTTCTTGTATCAATTAGCATTTTTGAGACTCTTTCGGAATCACTCGCACGAAGGACTCAGGGCAGGAGCTGCAGGACCAGACAAAAACGCAGGGCCTGGTAAGCAGCAGGAACTCGTGCATTCGCAGAAATGGCGTTGTGCATAGCCACGTGTAGGGAGCGGTGTGTTCTCTTGTGTTCTCTGCGTCGCCAAGCGACCTCACAGGGAGTGAGCTTTCGTTTGTCTTTATAGCTCCACTCTGGTTGGGAAAGCGCAGCTGAGGAGTGAGAGAAACAACCTGCGTCAGTTGGAGGGCGGCGTTATGCCTTGTTTAGTATAGTGCTTGTACCAAATAACGACCTCCAATTTTCTAAAAATCGTGAGGAGGCTGTAGAATTAGAGGTTAACTTCAGCCCAGTATTTTTAACTTTCCTAGGACCTTGGAAGTAAGGCTAACTGATGGATTCGAAGAGCACCGATTGGTAAAAGTATATGTGACGTCATGAGCCACATCACGTAAAGGCAAGTTTTTTTTAGAGAAGGAGGCAAGTCAGAGAACTTATTGGTGTCCTTCATGTGACATACTTTTTTCGTGAAATTTTTTCTGACGAAATGATTATGCCAGTTGTGGAGAATGAGGGCTTGAAAATGAATGGTGGTCATGTTGTCTTGGTGGGAAGGAAAGAGCAGACTGCTCTATTCTCGCAGAGAACAAAGGACTTCGAAACGAGCCTTGGAGCTGAACTTAACTCTTTAGGCTGCAATAGCCACTGCAGCAGCTGACTGGGGGACCAGTGTTCGAGTTTGCTGCAGTGCAATTCTTGCGTCGCTCTTGAGAGAGACAGGGAAAAAGTCAGCACGCTGCTTGTCTTCTGCTGATAATTTATGGTGAGCATAAAGCAGCACGGACACGTTAGGATAAACTCTCATGAGAATTCAGTCCGAGCACTGCAAGCATCTCCTCTACATCCAGCACTGCCTTCGTAGATACATGCATATTTTTCAGTTTAACATTCAGCTAAGCAGTCACTGTAATCGATCTGTAGGAAATTTCGAGTTATCTTCAGAACGCCACATGCATTTATAGCTGCCATTCTCAGCTTTTAAACAGTAAGGTTTATTTTCAGAATGAGATTTTCACTCTGCAGCGGAGTGTGCGCTGATATGAAACTTCCTGGCAGATTAAAACTGTGTGCCCGACCGAGACTCGAACTCGGGACCTTTGCTTTTCGCGGGCAAGTGCTCTACCAACTGAGGCTGTGGCTAAGCCATGTCTCCGCAATATCCTTTCTTTCAGGAGTGCTAGTTCTGCAAGGTTCGCAGGAGAGCTTCTGTAAAGTTTGGAAGGTAGGAGACGAGGTACTGGCAGAAGTAAAGCTGTGAGTACCGGCTTGAGTCGTGCTTCGGTAGCTCAGCTGGTAGAGCACTTGCCCGCGAAAGGCAAAGGTCCCGAGTTCGAGTCTCGGTCGGGCACACAGTTTTAATCTGCCAGGAAGTTTCAGGTTTATTTTGTTCGGAGTTCTTAATACAATTCACGTTTTTTAGCTTTAATATCAGATAGTCAAATGCGTTCCCGTATTTCTACCGTATTTCAGTAAATTAATATGATCGTTCAAATCGTATTTTTGTTAACAGCATAAACATTTCCATACTTATATTACACAATTCCCCCTCTTAGTCTCCAAAGCCAAATAACTAATATCAGATTTCTTGTAAATCCTTTTTTCGTACAGTAATTTAGCTGCGGGCCTGAAATCTGTCTGTTTCGTTCACATACAACATACGCGGATTTTTGCAGTATAGCCAGGATACTTTTCTTTGCTCCTTTTCTTCTTTTACCCCCGATCTTCCCTCTATTACCAACTGTAGAAGTACATATTTGGTGTTCCGTAAAATATGTCCTAGGTATGAAGTTTTCTTCTTTTAAAAGTTGTTAACGTTCCTTGCAGTTTGTGTATTCTTTAGAACATTTCAGTGTTAGTAATTCTTGTTGATCCATGATGTTTTAAGCATTAAACAAGGAACCCACATCTCAAAGGCCTCTATACTGCTGGTACAATTAGTTTTCATCTTTCAGAACCATACAGAGGTGCTGTAAGGTTTAAGTCTAGGGATGTACTTGAGAGAAGTTTCTTAAATTTTATGAAAGCGTTATGAACGTCCTCCGCACGATATTTTATCTGCATCTCTGATCTCCAATTTTCACATAGCACTGAATGGTTGCTTTGCATTTATAAACGAGTTCTGCTGTCGTATGACAACCATAAAATGCGACTTTTTTGGTGTTGATATTCAGACCTAGAATATTGCTGCCATCTCCTACTACCTCGACGAGTTCTTGAAGGTGATCTAAATTATCAGCAATCAGTAGTGTATCATCAACACCGGTAGATGAAGACTCCATTTACCCATACGTATTTTTCTGTATCACATAAGGGAACATTACCAAATGTAAATAAATGGTCTTGATGAAACTTTGTGGGAGTGCAGGAGTGGCAAAATAATGCAATATGTATTTTTTTATTTCCATCAAATTTCACTTTTAAGGAGTAAAACACACCCCGAATTATAACTTGGCGTACTAGCTTCAGAATGAATATATATATATATAATGTTTTCCATATAAAATTTGACACGTAACTAACGTTCTTGAGGCTGTAAAATCAATTTCTGTAATAATTTGAAATTTTGCAACATACCCCCACCACTCATTAATTCTACAAAATGAAAACATCTGTTACAATATATTATGTTGGTGCATAAGCACGTAACGCTCTTTTTTTTTCTTGATGGTATTCTGGTTGGTTTGGGTTTATTTATCGATTTTCATTTTCTGTTTGTAGTTCAGTGTTGCTATTTGAGTTTAGATATTGTCATTTTGTGATTTGGAGATAGTGAGTGGAGCTCTGGGCGCTAGAAAATGGAGTATAAAGTGGAGAAATCGGAACGTTTCCGACGTATCCTTCTGTTTGAGTTCAGCAGCAGGGTGACAGCAGCGGAGGCAGCCAGAAACGTTTTCGCCGTGTATGGGGATAATTACACTGGACAGAGCATGTCAAGAAAATGGTTTCCTCGTTTTATGGAAGATCGTTTTGACATTAGTGACTCTTGATGTTCAGGAAGACATTCGGGGTGTACGATGGCCGTTTAAACACATTAATCCACAATGATCCCCGTCACTGTACGAGAGAACCGGCAGATATGATCAGTCCACCATCGTCCGACATTTGCATGCAATGGGAAAGATTCAAGAACCGAGTGTAAGGTTGGAAACTAGCAGAGTGTTTGCTAGTGTGGGACGCCTAAGTGATATGAAAGTTAGGGGACGGGGTCACATCCAACTGCGGTCATATTCATCTACATTTGCATCTAGATGGCTACTCTACAAAACACACTTAACTGCCCGGCAGAATGCTCATCGAACCACCCTCCCACCCATTCCCTATTATTCCACTCACGAACAATGCGCGGAAAAAACGAACATCTTTGTGTGCGAACTTTGATTTCCGTTGTTTTATTATGATTATCGTTTCTCCCCACATACGACGTCAAAGAAATATTTTCGCATTCGAAAGAGGAAGCTGGTGATTGAAATTTCGTGAGAAGAGCCCACCGCAACAAGAAATGCATTTCTTTTAATGATGTGCACCCCAAATCCTGTATCATGTCCGTGACACTCTCGCCTCTATTTCTCGATAATGCAAAACGTGTTGCCCTTCTTTGAACTTTTCTCATGTACTCCGTTAATCATATATCGTCAGGAACCCATACGACGCAGCTATACTCCAAAAGAGGACGGAAAAGCGTAGTGTAGGCAGTCTCTTTAGCAGAACTATTGCATCTTCTAAGGGTTCTGCGAATAAATCGCAATCTCTGGTTCACCTTACCCACAACATTTTTTGTGTGTTCTTTCCAATTTACGTTTTTGGTAATTGTAATTCCTAAGTATTTAGTTGAATTTACGGCTCTTAGATTTGATTGATTTATCGCGTAATCAAAATTTAATGGATTCCTTTTAGCACTCATATGGATGACTTCACACTTTTCATTATTTAGAGCTAATTGCATCATACAGGTACCTTATCTAAAGCGTTTTGCAACTGACTTTGATCTTCCGCTGATTTTAAACGATGATAAATGACAGCATCATCTGCAAACAACCTAAGACGGCTGCTCAGATTGTCTCCTAAATCGTATATATAGATAAGGAACAGCAGAGGGCCTATAACACTAACTTGTGGAACGCCGGAAATCACTTCTGTTATACTCGATGACTTTCCATCAGTTACTACGCACTGTAACGTCTCTCACAGGAAATCGCGAATCCAGTCGCATAACATACGATATTCCGTCAGCACGCAATTTGATTACAAGTCACTTGTGAGGTACGGTGTTAAATGCTTTTGAATATCTAGAAATGCCGAATTAATTCGAAACCCCTTGCGAATAGCACTCAACTCTTCGTGTGAGTAAAGAGCTAATTGTGTTTCACAAGTACGGTATTTTATAAACCCGTGCTCGCTTTGTGTCATTAGACCGTTCCCTTCGAGCTGATTTGTAATGTTCGAACAAATATATGTTACAAGATCCTGCTGCCTATCGACGTTAATGATATGGGCCGGTAATTTGAATGTTGGTGTGAGCTGTGCAACTTTGCAGTCTTTCGTCGAGCGAGTAGTTGCGTATGACCTATTGCGTCAGCATACTCTGAAAAGAACGTAATTGGCATACAATTTGTCATGAAGACTTGTTTTTATTAAGTGATTTAAGTAGCTTCACTACCTCGAGAATACCTATTTCTAAGTTACTCACGTTGGCAACTATTCTTGATTCGAATTCTGGAATATATACGAGGGCTATTCGGAAAGTAAGGTCCGATCGGTCGCGAAATGGAAACGACTATGACAATCCGATAAAGCTTTGCACAGATGTGTTGGGTAGTGTCTCTAGTATAACCCCAGTGACCATCACGTCGCTCTTCCCATTTCTGAGCTCGCAGTGAGTGCGTAAAGATGTCTAGAAAATAGTGTCTGCCGCCAAGTACAAGGGCCTGGTGAGAAATTTCGCCTGAAGCTATGCAGCTAACATTACATAACTGTCGTGCTGTTTCTTCTTCAAGACCATTCTCCGCCGCATTCTGCAGGGGCAATGAAGATGCTCCTGCATCGTTGTCAATTGGAAATGTTTGACTACCCACAATACAGCCCGTAATTGTCTTCCTCTGAGTTTCATCTCTGCTCACATGAACCGCTGGCTATGAAGACAACATTTTGGCACAAGACAACGAGCCGTAGGCCAGCGTAGAGAAGTGGCGGAAAGCACTGGCGGCTGCCTTCTATAGCGAGGGTATTGGAAAGTTGGTACAACGCTACGATACACGTCTAAGTCGGATCGGCGACTATGGAGATAAGTAGCTGCAAGGTGTATCTAACTGTTGCAAATAAAACATTTTAGATTTTTACCGTGGTTTCCATTTCCCGACCTATCGGACCTTACTTTCCGAATAGCCCTCGTACTTCGTCTTCTTTGGTGAAGGAGTTTCGCAAGGTTGTATTTCTAAATCACTCTGCTTTAGCAGCTCCGTCATCGACAGTATTTACATTGCTATCAGAATCTCTTTGGATTTCCTGGCACGTTTCAAATCCAAGTTTCGTTGCGAAAACTGTTGTAAGCATCTCGCACTGAAGTCCGTCGTAAATTACGAGCTTCTGGAAAAGATCGCCATCTTAGAGATTTTGCGTTCGTTTGAATTTTGCATGCTTCTTCTGTTGTTTCTGCAAGAATATTTTGAATTGTTTTGTGTAGCATGGAGGATCAGTCCCGTCCTTTAATTTATTTGGTATAAATCTCTTAACCGCTGTCAGTACTATTTCTTTATACTATTTCCTTGAATTCAAGCCACATCTCGTCTACTCTTACATTGCTAACTTGCAAGGAATGGAGATTGTCTCTCAGGAAGGCATCAAGCGAATTGTTATCTCTTTTTTGGAATAGATATATTTTTCGTCTATTTTTGGTGTATATTGAATCTGAACAAGGTGTGCAACGGATCTTACAATGGACCTGATATAAAACCTACGTGGGGTGACTAGCCTCTCCTATAATTTACTCATTAAATTAAGAGAGCTATTCGGAATGTAAGGAACGATAGGTGGCGAAATGGAAACCACAGTGAAAATCAAAACTGTTTTCTTTGCAACCGTAAAAATACATCTTCCAGCAACATTTCTACACAGTCGCCGCTCAGACTTAGACATCTGTCGTAGCGTTGTACCAACTTTTAAATTCCCTCATTATAGAAGAGAGCCGCCAGGGCTTTTCGACAATTTTCTGCTCTGGACTGCAGCTTGTTGTCTGTGTCAAAATATTGTCTTCATAGTCAGCGGTTCATTAGGGCTGTATTGTGGGCAATGAAACACTTCCCATCGAAAACGCTGCGGGAGCATCTTCATTGCCGCTGCAGAGTGCGGCCGAGAATCGTCGTGTAGAACGAAACTCATGACAGTTATGTTATGTGGATTGCATAGCTTCAGGCGAAATCTTTCCCCAGGCTCTCATACTTGGCTAATTTCAAGCCATCTTTACGTTCTCACTGTGCGCTCAGAACTGAAAAGAGTGACATGATGCGATCGATGGGCGTACTAGACACAGTGCCCAAGGCATCAGTGCAAAGCTTCCTCAGATTTTCACTCTATTTTCCATTTCGCGACCGATCGTTCCTTACTTTCCGAATAACCCTCATACTGATCAAGGCTCACCTCCATAGACGATAATGGGGAAGGATTCTGGTGAGTGTGAATGTTTAACAGATAATTGCCGTCCTAAAAAATTACAGTTACATTTATGTTCTTTAAATTAGACACAAACGTGATCAGAAATTTGTACAAGAAAGAATCATGTATGTGAACGTAAACTAAACATGCAAATAGTCCTCAACTGCTACAGGTCTTGGCAAGATCCTATTACAAACGAGATTGCATGGAGTCTAGTGAGATTCTCTACCACTTGAAGGGTGAGCGAAGCGAACGTGTCAAATGTATAATAACGATAAACAAGTTGGCGATAGGATGTAGTACACGATATCACCCAAGGAGACAACGTGGTTCTACGTATGCAGCTGCTGAGAAACCGCATTTCGAATTTTGGGTGGCTGACAAATTGACTGAAATCGTACCGGCCGGAGCTGCGTATATTAGCAACTGCACGGCGCTAGGCTGCTACTCGTGGTCGGTTCAGCTGCACAGAGATGAGCTCCGCCTTGGAGGCCGTTCGAAGCATGAGCAAGAAAAACCTTACAACAGTTAGTTCGGGGGTGCTGGACAGGTGAAAGTGCGAATGGAATTACTCTGCAGGAAGGGAGCAAAGAACTTAACCTACTCCGGCGGCGGCCGCGAGCCAACAGCACGTCAAATTCTCTTCCTCACCGCGGCCAGAGAGCGACTGCTCTGCTATGCTAGAACTCGAACAGTCGTTCCCGATTAACAAAGCTTTCGCCAATTATGGCCTTACAACAAATTCGTCTAGACTTCCACTACCATACTCCACAACCTAGTCGCAAATACCTTTCCATCCCGCCAATTATCGACGGTGACTGCAAACGTGTGCTGACATACCAGTCGGCCGGTCTGCCACAGCCTCCTCCAGGACTTCATGTAGGAAGGTTTCTGGAGACGGGTGCCAACACAATATGATAATTGGAGTGTTTCGTACGGTGCCATCCCGTCGGCTATCCCATGGATATCAGAGGCCGTTTTTCCGAAACGTCCCAAACAATAGCACAACTGTAGCGCCGAGTTCGCGCGTTCCTGCCCAACACATCAGGCTTCCGCGAGGAAACAGCCCCCACCCATTGCAAAAATAGCGACCATCAGTCGGTCTGGCCGCTGAGACACGACATCAGAAGAAAAAACCACCACCGATGGCACGGTCTCCACCCACAATTCCCAGGGACCAGATATTCTAAATCTACATCTACGCCTACGTGATTACTCTGCTATTCACAATAAAGTGCCAGCAGAGGGTTCAATGAACCACCTTCAAGCTGTCTCTCTACCGTTCCGCTCTCGAAAGTCACGCAGGAAAAACGAGTACTTAAATTTTTCTGTGCGAGCCCTGATTTCTCTTATTTTATCGTGATGATCATTTCTCCCTACGTTGGTGGGTGCCAGCGCAATGTCTTTGCAATCGGAGGAGAAAACTGGTGACTGAAATTTCATGAGAAGATCCCGTCGCAACGAAAAACGCCTTTGTTTTAATGATTGACACTCCAATTCACATATTATGCCTGTGACACTATCTCCCCTATTTCGCGATAATACATAACGAGCTGCCCTTCTTTGTACTTTTTCGATGTCATCCGTCAGTCCCACCTGATGCGGATGCCACACCACACAGCAATACACCAGAATAGGGCGGACAAGCGTGGTGTAAGCAGTCTCTTTAGTAGACCTGTTGCACCTTCTAAGTGTTCTGCCAATGAATCAGTCTTTGGTTTGCTCTATCCACAATATTACCTATGTGATCGTTCCAATTTAGATTATTTGTAATTGTAATCCCTAAGTATTTAGTTGAATTTACAGCTTTCATATTTGTGTGACTTATCGCATAATCGAAATTAAGCTGATTTCTTTTAGTACTCATGTGAATAACTTCACACTTTTCTTTAATCAGGGTCAATTGCCAGTTTTCGCACCAAGCAGATATCTTATCTAAATCATTTTACAAGTTGTTTTGATCATCTGATGACTTTACATGACGGTATATGACAGCATCATCTGCAAACAATCTAAGACGGCTACTCAGATTGTCTCCTATGTCGTTAATATAGATCATAAACAATAGAGGGCCTATAACAGTTCCTTGGGGAACGCCGGATATTGCTTCTGTTTTACTCGATGACTTTCCGTCTATTACTACGAACTGTGCCCTTCTGACAGGAAATCACGAATCCAGTCGCACAACTGAGGCAATACTCCATTGGCAGGCAGTTTGGTTAGAAGACGCTTGTGAGGAACCGTGTCGAAAGCCTTCTGAAAATCTAAAAATATGGGATAAATTTCTTCGAGGTACTTCATAATGTTCGAATACAGTATATGTTCCAAATCCCTACTGCAAATCGACGTTAGTGATATAGGCCTGTAATTCAGCGGATTACTCCTACTTCCCTCTTTGGGTATTGGTGTGACTTGAGCAATTTTCCAGTTTTCAGGTACGGATCTTTCTGTGAGCGAGTGGTTGTATATAATTGCTAAATATGGAGCTATTGTATCATCATACCCTGACAGGAACCTGACTGGTATACAATCTTGACCGGAGGCATTCCCCCACCTTCTGCAATTGTGAGCGGTAGGTCTCATCACAGCCCAAAAGTTCCCACTCATCTCTGATATTCATGCATCCTACTCCCAGTCATGTACATGCAGGTACATAGCATCCAATTACCTGCCTTGCATGACATTTAATACAGTTGCGATATGATTAATTCAGATTTTATTAATGCAAGACAGGGTCGTTTCAAGATCCTTAATCAGTATATGAAAAGACCAGAGGACCAGCTGGCTTGCATTACACTGCAGCCAGACTTTATGCAAGATGTGTGCATCACTTCAGAAATGAGCATAGCGTGACAGGACGCAAGAAGAAAATCACACCTAATTCTAACGTTTCACAACATACCCAAAGGAAGCAAAGAGTTCAATAAAGAAAAAAAAAAGGCTAAGAATTTACAACCTCTGTCCAATCATCACACATATACAGACAAGGAGACGTCCTCTGGGACACCACACTTATTCACACAGTTTATCACACACATTCGAAGAACTGGGCACCAGGCTGCTGCCCAAGGCATTCGAAGTGAGTGTACCAGATCGGACAATTATTTTACAGAAATGAAGCTAACCACAATAATCAAAACGTCTACTAGGCCAGTAAAAAAAAACAAGACAGACGTCCACAAAGAGAAAATGGAGGCCAACAGGCGGCCCGGCTGTATCTTCAACTGATGAAGGTATCATACAAAAACATGTGTCCCAGAACAACGAATGTTTAGTATATAATCAATTAAAGTTGACCTAATGTCCAGTTACGCTCATTCAGTCGAAAAACAGGTGTAAATCAAGAGTCAATCCCAGACATACACATCATAAAAAAAATTGAACAATGTAACACAGTAAAACGCGTAATGATGTGAAACATACCAGCTCAAAGTGCATTAGGGTGATGTACATAGATATGTAGATTATCACAAAACTGAATGACTGTTATGGTAGATTCGACATCCCTAAGATCATATAACAATGAGAGCGAATATGATCATGTTGACAAAAACATTGAATATCAGTGTAGTTCATGAGGAATATGCACAAAAAAAGATATTTAAACATTACATAACTAAAACAATGCAGAACATATAAGCCAAAAAAAATGCTATAACTGACCAAAATCCATTGTTCATTAAATACTTTGTAAGCAGTCTGTAGTCGAGAACAAATTACTAGTATCGGCGACTTAAAGATACCCAGTGTAGAATTGTATTTATATTTCAAAATAATCAAAGTGTTTATCAGCCTTTAGTGGCAGCCTGCTTCGACCATATGCCAACTTGGTCCTAATAGCGGATACCAGAGAGGGAAAACACCCGCAGCAAACAGATGGTCTGCCGCCTCCGTATACTGCAACCATGTTCCAAAACGACATCCATTATGTAACGATTGGTTATTTTATTCCAGTTCCTGTGTTGAATATTTGTAAGTACGTTACGGGAGTGAGACGCGGTTAATACCTTTGAGAAGGGAGTTGAAAATACAAACGTCTGTGCTTCAAAAACTGCCACTGACTCCTCCGTAAAAATAGAACCGCTTTTAAGCAGTTTTAAAGGTTTCCGGACATGGAGCTGAAGGCATAAAATGTAAATTCACTATACTCAACTTGTGAAACTTCGGATCCATTCGTATAAATACGTACGTAATGGGGCCACTGAGTTGCTACTAGACAACTAAAGTTGCAGTTGTTATCAATATTGTTCGAACAGGTCGTATGAAAATAATAGACGTTTATAGATAAAACAGACCACGTTGGCTTAAATTTATGTTACAACTTTGTCGCCTAATGCTCAAGGGCACCTCCTCTACCTCCCCTAAAAGGGCATTTTTGTGCATCGAACGCACGACTCCAAGACAAGTTCGAATGGCTCTGCATTGAAGAATATCCAATTAGGTGCATTTTGATACAGCAGGCAGCCATAATCTAGTCCAGATCGAATAATCCCTCAGTAAATGGTAAGTAAGATACTTTCATGTGCTTCCCACCACACATGACCGAGTGAGCGAATTACACTTAAACCTTCTTCACACTTAATAACAGTATTATCCAAGAGTCAGGTATAATTCCTAGGAATAGAGTATCAGATTTCACCCTGGAAAGTGTACTTTCCACACGTGACATGACATTTAATGCCAACAGCGTTCGATTTTTGAACACGGGGAATCATCGGTTTCTCAGCCGAACCCTCCAGCCCGTTAGTATGCAGCCATTCATCAGTGTGTGCTATGGTAGTAAGTAACGACGTTCTTTCCTGAAGGTACCACACAGCAGTGGAATGAAGCATACCTTATTTGCACAGTGTAATATTTTAGCTGAGGGAGTGGTCACCCATTGTAAATCAGAGTATACAAAATATATGTACAAAAGGGGGCTTGAAATAGAAGCCTGTGCAATCCCAAGGAGACAAGAAAAGTTCCAAGCACCCTGGCTTTGAATCTGAAGTAATCTGTTCCTTCAGCCACTATGGCATTGTTACCATAGATGATCCTTGAAGCAGTTCCCTATTCTTCTAACCTGTCTAAGAGAATCGGTATATTTACGTGACAATAAGTTACTTAACCTCAAGAAAGCCGATGATAACCGTTAGTTCCATTTCAAGCGCCCATGTGATATCCATAGTGAGCCAATACAGATTGCTTTTCCTGAACCAGTACTGACTCCAAACCATCAAATTACTATTTTCAAGCCACAATTCCAGTTTACTTTTCACAATTCTCTACAATTTGTTTTGAACACATGAAGAAACAGGATCGGTCGATAGTTAGAGCCAATATATGGATCTTTCCCACTTCTCAGAACTCTAATTACGATATTCGTCATTTATATGGCCATGTGGTGGTATTGTACCCAATACCAAGTAACGATGTACAAGAGCATATCTTTTGTTTCCATCAGCAGTTTTGCAAGCAAGAATTAGAATAAAATCAATACCAGAACCGCTGTTACTCTATGATTTAAACATTTATTGAGTTCTTGAGAGAAAGGCCGAAGTAGGACATAATGCCGGTTACCTTGAACAGAAAACGAATGATGTAGGAAAGCAACCATGAGAAGAGTGAACGTATAGATAAATTCATCCAACCACGCAGTGGTAACAGGAGGAGGGACAGGCAGTCGGGTATTTCTAACAGCCTTTGTACTGTACCAAACGCTCGTCATACTTGTTGCTTTATTAAGCAAACAAAATTTAATCCATCTGTTCTTCCTTTTCAGGAATACGTCAACACGAACATTTACTTCGCACGTTCAAGAAGTTATCCAGTAAAGAATTCTAGCTTTATGTTTTCAAAAGAAGTTTTTGTTTTGTTGCTATTCGAGAGAATTCGGGATTCCACCTAGGAGGGGAATGCAGCTCCATAACAGTAAACTCTTGTCTCCTAAGAATGCTGATCTCCACTGCCAATTCCATAGCATTTGTGAAAGCTTGGCAAACAGCGTCTTCCATTAAGTCACGTCGCATGTTTCCAAATGCCCGTTGAATCGTACCATTTTATTTGTTCCAGCTGACTTCCGCAATAGTACACTTATTACTAGCGAACATATTTGTGCTGTCAACGTTAATACTGAACTCTATTAGAAGATGATCGGATCCAATGGAACCTGTCTTAATGTGCCAGTTAGAAAGTTCAGTACGCTAGGAGGTACAAAGGCTTACATCAATTGCAGAACATCTACTGAAAGATGAAAATACCATGGTGGGTACTCCATCATTGACGAACACTAGGTTATTATCTTCAATAACATTTATCAAAGCCCTACCGTTTCTGTCTGTCATTTCTCCTCCCCACACTACCTGTTGGGAATTCAAGTCTCCAGCTTTCTCTAAAGGGATGCCGAGACTGGCTTATTGAGTGTCACCGTTCGTCTTGCTCTATAAAATAATAGGACGTTTTATACATCGAGACAGTTGTAAAGATTCTGTGGACAGACTGTATCAGCACAACAACTAATTAGATGTAGTTTTTTCTTACATTGAGCAAGTATACTTGATGCGACAGCGAATGTTATACCATTACTAGCTATACCTGGCGAACTTCATTCCGCCTCTAAAAATCTTTATATTTTATAGCCGACCCGGCAAACGTTGTTTTGCCATATAAATTATCTCTAGTCTGTAAGAATAATGTATACATGTAACACAATGTGTAAGTGTAATACAATAGCCGTTGTTGGCGGTAGCTCGTGACACAAACAATAATAATGGCCGAAAACTGTGTAGGAAGTGAGAAAAGGCTTAGGGGGAAGGCCGGCAGTATCGGCCTATATTAGTTCTAGCGTTTTTACGGTTGATCGCGCGGATTTAACAATTACAGCCGATACACGGATCGTCCATGAGCATTCAAACATAGCGTCAATTTCGTGTCGAAATGTGTTCGCCAGCATTATGAAGAAGGCCAAGTGCACACGCATCGATTTTTATCGTACGGAGATATATCGTACGATTAAATTATTTCAGAGGAACAAAGGAGAGCATAGGAACTTCTTTGTTCCACTAAAAGAATTTGGTCGTACGATATATCTCCGTACGATAAAAATGGATGCGTGTGCGCTAGGCCTAAAAGACCGTTTGGCGAATGACGCGTGCCACCTAATTAAACTTCTCGGTCAAGTTACGTCGATTCAAAGAGGGATATTCGAGTCGTTGCTTTTGGTATGTTTTCTTCAATTACTTATCTATCGAATAATGAAAGACTATCGCCGGTAGACACCTGGCGGGGATAACTGATCAAGTGATAATTGATCAGTTGTCGATCGGGGTTGAAAATTATTAAATGACTAAAATCGCTATTTAAAAATAGAGGTTAGTGGTATAAGGGTGAAAATTTAGGATTGTGTGGATTTTTAATGCCACATTATAAAAAAATAAAAATAAAAAGTTCTGTCCCAAAAATAAGAAAAAAATTTTGGGGTGGATCACCCTTATCACTTAGGGGTACGAAAAATAGATGACGACTGATCCTCAAACCTACCGAATATACATGTGAAATTTTACCAGAATCGATCGAGCCGTTTCGGAGGAGTACGGCAACTAACACTGTGACACGGAATTTTATATGTAAGGATAGCAACGCCAGCATTCCCGTCGAGACGGTCCTCTGTTATTATGAAATAATTTTTAAAGCGAACAGTCTGTGAGACTTGAGCCATGTTTCGCGTAAAGGGATTGTATCTGGCAGAGTAATAAGTAATTCTGTTTGCAAACTTTCTCTACTGGAATTAGATGAGACAGCGTTCCACTACAATAAAAATGAAACGAGCGTATGGTATCGTTGACAGGGAGGCCCCATCCCGGCAAGTTCTGCCGCGAAGTCTGTCCTATTTCAGTCGACGGCACACTGGGCGACTTGTGCACCGGTAATGAGGAAGAAATGATGATGATGAAGGCAACGCAACACCTAGTCCCCGAGCGGGGAAAATCTCCAACCCTGCCGGGAATCGAAACGGTGCCCGCTTGCATGGGAGGCGAGCACGTTACCACCCAGCGAAGCAGGCGGGCTCCACTACAGTAATTTTATGGGTCTCATAGTTTGGGCAGAAGGAGAATGAAACGTTCCTGTTATGTGGTTCCGGTTATCGTTATCGTTCATAATGGAGTTTTGGCGCACATTCTGAAGGGCAAGGTCAGATAACATTTGGTATGATAGCTGTGAGTTCAGCGTAGACTGTACGCTGGTGTTGATTTTGTACTTCAGTAGTTGCTAACCTGTGAGCATAAGAGTAATAGGGATTCCGGTTTGTAAGTGCGGCTGAATGTCAAATAGGTTGCAGCAAGCTGCGGTAGCGAGACCACTCAAGTGCATTACTGTGTTTACTTACTTCCGCCTGCCGGCGGGGTCGGTGACCACTGTTTGTCTGCTGAGGCACATCCACACATTGAGTTCCGTCCCACGGGGGTGAAAGCTGTATGGGCGAGGAGGCAACAAGCCACGTAGTTCCATTCCAGACCACTACAGGCGCTAGGGGTCAAACGAAGCTGGAATTGACCAATGAGAGCTGTCTAAACTCCAATGGTGGTTGTTTTGAAATATTCTATCGTCTGGCTCTGCACTGAAGTCTGTGGTCCTCGGTTATAGTCGTCTTTGTATTTGTTGCATATTTACATACTACTTATATTTATTATAAACATATTTTTTACTTTGAATTCAGGAAGTTCACCGTGGAATTTAAGAGATTTCCTGCTGGAAAATGTCCACAATTAATTGCAAGGTAAGACATTTGATTTTTCATTAAATAATCTCGTAGCCTATAAATGAAATGTATTCTCTTCTATCGTGAATTAAGCAGTGTGGTTTCCGTTTGTTTATTTAAATAACTTTGATATGTCTGTAGTAGTTTTATTTAATGAAGACATTTATGCTTTTTTCAGAAAATTCAACACAACAAATTGACGTTGAAATACTCCTGCATGTTCCCCAGCTGTTCATCCGGCTATTACGTGGGTTCAACGGAGGAAATTTGCAACAAGCATTTCAACAGGTTTCCAAAACAACCTCAAGAATTGCTTCTAAAGTGGAAGAATGTTTGTAAACTGTCACCAGATGTGAACTGTGCTTCTTATTTTGTTTGTGAAGATCATTTTTTCGAAGAAGATTTTATGAGTAAAAGTAGGCATAGGCTAAACAGGGGTGTGTTTCCAAAACATGTGACAGGTGTTCCTAGTGAAATTGCTAAAATCGGTAGTGAATCAGGTGACACTGTTGTTAATAGTGAATTGGGCCTACCAAGCACTAGTGGTGCTATGGGAACTGTTTACTTTACCGCTGCTAATACCAAGGTGGAAGGAGTATATAGAGGGTCTATACAAGGGCGATGTGCTTGAGGACAATATTATGGAAATGGAAGAGGATGTAGATGAAGATGAAATGGGAGATACGATACTGCGTGAAGAGTTTGACAGAGCACTGAAAGACCTGAGTCGAAACAAGGGCCCCGGAGTAGACAACATTCCATTGGAACTACTGACGGCCTTGGGAGAGCCAGTCCTGACAAAACTCTACCATCTGGTGAGCAAGATGTATGAAACAGGCGAAATACCCTCAGACTTCAAGAAGAATATAATAATTCCAATCCCAAAGAAAGCAGGTGTTGACAGATGTGAAAATTACCGAACTATCAGCTTAATAAGTCACAGCTGCAAAATACTAACACGAATTCTTTGCAGACGAATGGAAAAACTAGTAGAAGCCAACCTCGGGGAAGATCAGTTTGGATTCCGTAGAAACACTGGAACACATGAGGCAATACTGACCTTACGAATTATCTTAGAAGAAAGATTAAGGAAAGGCAAACCTACGTTTCTAGCATTTGTAGACTTAGAGAAAGCTTTTGACAATGTTGACTGGAATACTCTCTTTCAAATTCTAAAGGTGGCAGGGGTAAAATACAGGGAGCGAAAGGCTATTTACAATTTGTACAGAAATCAGATGGCAGTTATAAGAGTCGAGAAACATGAAAGGGAAGCAGTGGTTGGGAAGGGAGTAAGACAGGGTTGTAGCCTCTCCCCGATGTTGTTCAATCTGTATATTGAGCAAGCAGTAAAGGAAACAAAAGAAAAATTCGGAGTAGGTATTAAAATCCATGGAGAAGAAATAAAAACTTTGAGGTTCGCCGATGACATTGTAATTCTGTCAGACACAGCAAAGGACTTGGAAGAGCAGTTGAATGGAATGGACAGTGTCTTGAAAGGAGGATATAAGATGAACATCAACAAAAGCAAAACGAGGATAATGGAATGTAGACGAATTAAGTCGGGTGATGCTGAGGGAATTAGATTAGGAAATGAGACACTTAAAGTAGTAAAGGAGTTTTGCTATTTAGGGAGCAAAATAACTGATGATGGTCGAAGTAGAGAGGATATAAAATGTAGACTGGCAATGGCAAGGAAATCGTTTCTGAAGAAGAGAAATTTGTTAACATCGAGTATAGATTTAAGTGTCAGGAAGTCGTTTCTGAAAGTATTTGTATGGAGTGTAGCCATGTATGGAAGTGAAACATGGACGATAAATAGTTTGGACAAGAAGAGAATAGAAGCATTCGAAATGTGGTGCTACAGAAGAATGCTGAAGATTAGATGGGTAGATCACATAACTAATGAGGAAGTATTGAACAGGATTGGGGAGAAGAGAAGTTTGTGGCACAACTTGACCAGAAGACGGGATCGGTTGGTAGGACATGTTCTGAGGCATCAAGGGATCACCAATTTAGTATTGGAGGGCAGCGTGGAGGGTAAAAATCGTAGAGGGAGACCAAGAGATGAATACACTAAGCAGATTCAGAAGGATGTAGATTACAGTAGGTACTGGGAGATGAAGAAGCTTGCACATGATAGAGTAGCATGGAGAGCTGCATCAAACCAGTCTCGGGACTGAGGACCACAACAACAACAACAATACCAGAAGTGAAGCTGGTGTTAATGAACTGCAAAGCCTTAGTTGTGCTGTGGCAAGTAGTTCTCATATAGGTGTTTGTACCATATGTGGATCAGGTGAAACTGGTGTTAATAGTGAATTAGACTTACCAAGCACTAGTGGTACCATAGAAAATCTTTATTATACAGGTGCCAATACCAGAGGTGAAACTGGTGTTAGAGAATTACCCAGCACTAGTTGTGCTGAGCAGAGTAATCCATTGAGTGATGCACCTCTTACATTTTTTATCTCCTCTCAAAATGATTCTGCAAATAGTGAGTACACATTCTTATCTGAAACATTTTGTAATGAGGAAAGTGGGGTTTTAGGTAGAGGGGTTTCAAAAGCAGACTTAACTCCAACAAAATCAAAAATGTACAAGATTCATAGGAATACGCTAACAAGGCTATCAAAACTGAAACCAAAGCTACATCATGAAAAATCAGAACTGATACCGCTTAAAGATTTCTATGACAGCAATGCTTTCTGTTTCATAGAATCTAATTTAAACTCTGTTGTCAAAAATTTCATAAACAGCCAATTACGAAATGCTCATCGATCAGTAAAAGCAAGGTGATGGACACTGGAGGACCTGGAGGACATAGTATTTGCTTTATCCTTATACAAACGAAGTCCCTGCCTGTACATATATTTGTCAGTTCATTTTAATCTTCCTTCTGTGAGGTATCTGAAATGTCTGTTGTCTTCTGTACCTTTTGAACCAGGATTGAATACTTCAGTCATGAATGTATTGAAAGCAGAAGTTGAAGTAATGAACAACAGTGACAAATATTGTGCTTTGTTATTTGATGAAATGTCTTTAGAAAGAGGGTTGTATTATAATGCAAGCAAACAAGAAATTTCAGGGTTTCAAGGTTTAGGGCATTTAGGGAGGTCAAATGTTCATGCAAATCATGTATTAGTTTTCATGGTTAGAGGCATACAACAAGCTGGAAGCAGGTTGTTGCTTATTATTTCACTCACAAATCAGTTTCAAGTATCACTTTAAAAAGTCTTATTACCTATGGCATAAGGCAAGGTAGTTTGTACAGTTTGTGACCAGGGCACTGAAGGAACTCTGCTGTGTGAAATCTACTGAGTCCAGTCCACTTCATTTTGTAGTAAGAGACGAACCTATTGCAGTCATTTATGATGTCCCACATCTGTTAAAAAATACTAGAAATGATCTGCTAGGAAATAAAATACAGTTTGGGTTTTAAAAAAAAGGCCAGTTTTGAATATATTCATAGGGCTTTTTTTCTGGACCAGCAGAAGATGTTTAAGACATTGCCAAAACTACATAGGAATCATTTTGAATTAAAGGATTCTTTTACTAAAATCAAAGTCAAGGTAGCTGCAGCCCAGCTTATTGATACAGTTGCTGCAGTTATTGAAACTTAGGTGGCATTTAATATCTTACCTGCTGAAGCAATATACACTGCAGAATTTGTTGAAAAGATGAATTGTTTATTTGATTCACTGAACAGTTCCTATTGTTATCCACAAGATGGCAAGTCTTATAAGTGTGCCCTCTCTGCAGAGTCCCCACATATTGAAATGTGGTACAGTCTGTTAAAGGAAATGGAAAATTCGAATGTGTTGGAGCTAGGCACAGGGAGAGATAAGACAAATATGTTCAGTTTCATAAGTGGGCGGCAAACTACAGTAAGATCACTGATGTTCATTTGGAACAGATTAAAAAAATGGCTTTAATTTTTTAAGCATGAGGGCTTTCAATGAAGACCCAGTGGAGAATGTATTTTGTTGTGTGAGGCAGCATGGTGTTGCAGACACCAACCCAACTTGCTTTCAGTTCAAAGCAGCATTGAAAACAGTTATAGTCAATAACATGTCCTTAACTACAAATTCACTAGGTAATTATGAGGATGATAGAAGCATGCCATTAAGCAATTTAAGGCAATTTTTGGGAGCTACTCCGCAACTCCGCAACAGACCATTCCATTATGGATCAAAGTGCTTTATACTGTGCCCTTGCTGATAATGAAGCTGTTGCTGGTAGTGGTGGGGCTGATGTAAGAAATGACAGACAAGCACTAGCATATGTAGCTGGTTACATTCTACGAAATATGGGTGTAACACCTGAAACCAACTGTAGTGACTGTAAAACATCTCTGTTCTCACCAACACCCACAGAGCATCATTTATTTACAAGTTTCAGAGAATATGATGCTTTAAACTCAAAATTATTGTATGCTAGTAACAACTTAATGCCCTTTGTAGCAAATGTTCATAGTCAGTTGTATGTAATCTTAGATAAATGTGGCCACCAGGAACAATTGGAGAATACGTTATATTCATTGTTTAAGTTTCCAGAGGAAATAACATTTTGCAAGGCCCATTTTTCTGAACAGTATATTTTAAGACATTGTGTAGCTCTATTGCTTTACAAGTATGTGAAAGATTGGAAACACAGCATCATTAATAAAAGACATGATATTGTTAAAGACAAATTCAGTAAACGGTTTAAAGCTTTATAACAGTTAAAATAAAATTTTTCTTGTGTGTCTGAGAAATAAAAAGTAAGTATTGTTTTCATTTCACTGTTTTTATCCACCTTTCCTGCTTTTGCTACTTGATATTGATGTTTTCTTTTTTGTATTGAAGCATTTACAGTAGTAAGATGTAGGAATCTTTTTAAGAAATTAATGGTCAATAGTGAAAGTTTGCTGGGCAGTTACTCAGAACTTATAGCCCTGAAAGATAGTTGTAACAAATTTTAGAATTCCTCATTAATTAATATTGTGATAAATATTTCTTAATTGAACCTCTTTAACTGCTTCTTATTCTCTTCATAATAGGCTTTTTTTCTCTCCATTGATCCAGCAGCTTGTATGAGGTAAAAATTATGACATTACTCAGGAATATTTGTAGTCCAGTTTAGCTGCTACAATGTTATTTTTCTTTTGCTTTAATTATTTACACTACAAGCTTGTTTCGACTTAGTCTCAGTTTCAAGTGTTGCATCTAAGTCTCACGAACCATAAAACAAGCTGGAGCTTTTACATGTTGATAGATAACAATATAAGCAAGTCAATTTAAAAGTCTATTTTTGACGTTTGCGCCTGACAGTCGCTGCTCCTATCATGTTTTCTTGTCTGTCAGACGCAAACTTCGGAAATAGGCTGGAAATATTACTGAATAGGTTTCTCTCTGCTGTAGTACAGTGTGCTATAGCTGTGTTTCAATTATTTTATTATGATGCCAGCCATAATAATTACATAGCACTCCCATTAAAATAAGGTAATAGAATTAAAAGACAAATAAAAACCTACAACGTAAGTAAACTAGGAGAGATGCAACCACAATGTTTTCATATTTTAGTTAATCTCCATACCACTTGAGGCGCTGCTGTCGGTCTGTGTTTCCCATTTTTAACACGGGAGTTGCGTTTCTCTTTTTTCTTGTTCTGTGTTCCATCCCTACTTCCGCGCCGTTAACTGTGCATGCTTGTGGCGGGTAGCGGCGGGAGAAGTTGTGTGTTTTGGGGATCTGCAGCGCTGAAGTTTGTACGAGCTTCAATGACCGGTGCAGGCAAAAAAATGTTGCTGTCCGCCATTGCCCGGCGCGTAGGTTCAGTGTATCCCCGAAGTCAATGCTACTGAACGTAGATAGTTCTTGAGCTCGTAGGCGCATATGATATTCAGTGCAGGACCAATCCGTGGATGGATGTTGTCCCCCACAGTGACCACAAGTAGTAATAGAAGGGGTGGAAGATTCAACACAATTATGCCAACTAAATTTGTCGTATCTCGTCTGGCCTCGACAGTGTTTACTGACGTGCGCATAACGAAGGCAGTTAAAGCACTGCCTGACAGTTGACAAGTAAGGATCGGCAGGACATCTAGTTCCTTCCGGTATAACTTGAGAGTCAAAGGTTAACAAGCAGGTCTGCAGTTTGACAATTTGCTCTTTACCATATCTCTCGTATATCTGGGAACACCTATAACAGGAAAGACTAATTGTACGACTTCTTCCCTATGTACTTTTCTTATTACTTCAAGTTTGTGAACAACGATAGATGGAATGTAAATGTCTACATTTTTAGACTTTAGCAGTTTACGGTTGACTAAGAAGTTAGCCTTGTCTGGAGTTTTAAGTTCGACTTCTACTTTGGTTTTTCTAACAGAAGAGATATTAATTATTACTTTCTTGAGTCCCGGTAAGGAAAGCTCCAAGAGTTTCCCTAGAACCATGTCCTGCAGACGGCGTATGTTTCTATCCACATTCTCCATATAAACAAGGTACGGCGTATTACCTGTGTGTTTGTGGAAGTTAGAAGACCGCGGCGTTGCTACACTCGTCACGAGACACGTGCTGGTAGTATGTTGGTTGGAAGTGGAACCAGAAACTACTGTTGCAAGGGGCTGAGCTACATTTGAAACATTGGTAGCAGGTGAGACTGGATTAGACTCTGCAGGAGCCGCAGGGACCCTGTTCTGACAACTGCCATCTTCTCTTCCTGAGGGTCTTTCCAGATTCACCCTTGACGACCGCTAACGAGTGCCTGATAGCTTCCATCGTATTAAGTCAAAGCAATTCGAGAGGCAGCTGAAAAGGGAACTGCGTCTTGATGTAGCTGTTATTCGGCGTAGATCCCTCAGAGTGGTTGGTGGGTCACGTCGTCCATAAACAGTCCTTTCCAATCTATCCCAGGCATGTTCAATAGAGTTCATGCCTGGAGAACATGCTGGCCACTGTAATCGAGCGATGTCGTTATCGTGAAGGAAGTCATTCACAAGATGTGCACGATGGGGGCGCGAATTGTCGTCAATGAAGACGAATGCCTCGCCAAAGTGCTGCCGATATGTTGCGCTATCGGTCGGAGGATGGCATTCACGTATCGTACAGCCGTTATCTCGCCTTCCGTGACCACCAGCGGCGTACATCGGCCCCACATAATGCCACCCCAAAACAGCAGGGATCCTCATTCTTCTGCACGCGCTGGACAGTGTGTCTAAGGCTTTCAGCCTGACAGGGTTGCCTCCAAACAAGTCTGCGGCGATTGTCTGGTTGAAGACATACGCGACTCTCATCGGTGAAGAGAACGTGATGCCAAACATGAGCGGTCCATTCGGCATGTTGTTGGGCCAATCTGTACCGCGCTGCATGGTGTCGTGGTTGCAAAGATGGACCCCGCCATAGACGCCGGGAGTGAAGTTGCGCATCATGCAGCCTATTGCGCACAGTTTGAGTCGAACATGGCCTCTTGTGGCTGCACGAAAAGCATTATTCAACATGGTGGCGTTGCTGTCAGGGTTCCTCCAAGTCATAATGCGTAGGTAGCGGTCATCCACTGCAATAGTAGCCCTTGAGCTGCCTGAGTGAGGCATGTCATCGGCAGTTCCTCTCTCTTTGTATCTCCTCCATGTCCGAACAACATTGCTTTAGTTCACTCCGAGACGCCTGGACACTTCCCTTATTGAGAGCCCTTCCTGGCACAAAGTAACAATGCGGACACGATCGAACCGCGGTACTGATCGCCTAGGCATAGTAGAACTAAAGACAACACGTGCCGTGTTCCTCCCTTCTGGTGGAATGACTGGAACTGATCGGCTGTCGGACCCTCTCCGTCTAATAGGTTTAGTGATATCTCTGAACAGTCAAAGGGACTGTGTCTGTGATACAATATCTTCAGTCAACGTCTACCTTCAGGAGTTCTTGGAACCGGGATGATGGAAAACTTTTTTTGATGTGTGTATTACATGCCGAATAACTGATAACATGATGTGTGGACTATACGAAGGGACGTTAAAATTGAATGTAAGAAAGGAACGGGACACTTAGCTTTGTAAAAGTAATTGAGTACGAAGTTTGAATGACTGTATCGAAGTATAGTAGCCGGCCGCGGTGGCCGAGCGATTCTAGGCGCTTCAGTCCGGAACCGCGCGACCGCTACGGTCGCAGGTTTGAATCCTGCCTCGGGCATGGATGTGTGTGATGTCCTTAGACTAGTTAGGTTTAAGTAGTTCTAAGTTCTAGACCTCAGATGTTAAGTCCTGTAGTGCTCTGAGCCATTTGAACCATTTTGAAGTATAGTAATTGGCCATAGTCCTAGTTATAATATCATTGAGTGACGAACTATAAAAATCACGGACATTTTAGTGCCGTAAATGCTGAGAGTAATTGTTGAAGCATTCCTCCTTTTCCATCTACAGAAAACGGAATCATTCATGATCATTTGATTATTATTGAATGTTGTTAATAAAAAATAAAAATGATTTCCATAATTAAGTGTATATTAGTAAATAATAACATCCAAAGACGTTATTAACTATCTTGTCTTTGGTAAAGCAGCAACAAATGAGGAGTGATCGACTGAACAAAAAAGTTAACATTAATTATTATGAAGACCCGAAATTTAGTCTCCTTTACAGTGAAGTTTTCCATTAGCCAGCATCTTCAGAAAAGAAGAATAAGATACATAGATTTCGACAAAAGGCTTCAAAACATTATAAGAAATGTGACGGCTCTGGGCATTTCGGAAGATGTTTAAACCGTCTGGGTGTCATCCAGAAAATTGAGTGAGAAATTGAAATCCATTAAATGTAGGAAGAACGAAAGGCAAAAATAAGAGAATAAACTAAAGGGGTAAAAATAAAAAAACTACATTTACCTTCTGGTGACAAACAGACCCGAACTATTTGAAACAGTTAACGCAGAACAGGGAATCAGTGATCAAAAAGCGGTTGCAGCATCGATGATTTCAGATGTAAAGAGAAATATTAGAAAAGGTAGGAAGATTTTTCTGTTTGGCAAAAGTGACGAAAAGTAGATTTCAGTGTACTTGACGGTTCAACACAAAAGTTTTATCTCAAGTACAGATAGTGTTGAGGATCAGTGGACAAAGTTCAAAATCATCGTACAATACGCATTAGATGAGTATGTGCTAGGCAAGAACGTAAGAGATGGAAAAGAGCCACCGCAGTACAAAAACCGAGTTAGAAAACTGCTACGGGAGCAAAGGGAACTTCACAGCAAACATAAATATAGCATTGCCCTGCAGAGAAACAAAAATTACACGAAGCGAAATGTAGTGTGAGGAGGGCTATGCAAGAGGCGTTCAGTGAGTTCGAAAGTAAAGTTCTATGTACTGACTTGGTCAAAAATCCCAATAATTTTGGTCTTATATCAAAGGATGGATCAAAACAAAATGTCCAGACACTCTGACCAAAATGGTACTGAAACAGAGGATGACAGACTAAAGGCCGAAATATTAAATGACTTCTTCCAAAGCTGTTTCACAGAGGAAAACTGCGCTGTAGATCCTTCTCTAGATTGTCGCACCGATGACAAAATGGTAGATGTCGAAATAGATGACAACGGGATAGGAAAACAATTAAAATCGCTCAAAAGAGGAAAGGCCGCAGGACCTGACTGGATACCAGTTCGATTTTACACAGGGTACACGAAGGAACTTGCCCCTCTTCTTGCAGCGGTGTACCGTAGGTATCTAGAAGAGCGCACCGCTCCAAAGGATTGGAAAAGGGCACAGGTCATCGATGTTTTCAAGAAGGGACGTTGAAAAGATGTGCAGAACTATAGACCTATATCTCTAACGTCGATCAGGAATTTTGGAACACGTGTTATGTTCTAGTATAATGACTTTTCTGGAGACTAGAAATTTACTCTGTAGGAATCAGCATGGGTTTCGAAAAAGACGATCGTGTGAAACCCAGCTTGCGCTATTCGTCCACGAGACTCTGAGGGCCATAGACACGTGATCCCAGGTAGATACCATGTTTCTTGATTTCCGCAAGGCGTTCGATACAGTTCCGCACAGTCGTTTAATGAACAAAGTAAGAGCATATGGTCTATCAGACCAATTGTGTGATTGGATTGAAGAGTTCCTAGATAACAGAACGCAGCATGTCATTCTCAATGGAGAGCAGTCTTCTGAAGTAAGAGTGATTTCAGGTGTGCCGCAGGGGAGTGTCATAGGACCATTGGTATTCACAATATATATAAATGACCTTGTGGATAACATCGGAAGTTCACTGAGGCTTTTTGCGGACGATGCTGTAGTATATCGAGAGGTTGTAACAATGGAAAATTGTACTGTAAAGCAGGAGGATCTGCAACGAATTGACGCATGGTGCAGGGAATGGCAATTGAATCTCAATGTAGACAAGTGTAATGTGCTGCGAATACATAGAAAGAAAGATCCTTTACTATTTAGCTACAATATGTAAGTAGGCTGTTTAGGTTTTTATATTGGTAACGCCACGTAGCGCTCTGTATGAAAATCACTGGCTGTGCTGTGAGCAGTCTGTGGCTGATTGGCATTGTTGTAAGATTCGCTATTGTAGTGTTGGACAGCTGGCTGTTAACAGCGCGTAGCGTTGGGTAGTTGGAGGTGAGCCGCCAGCAGTGGTGGATGTGGGGAGAGAAATGGCGGAATTTTGAGAGCGGACGATCTGGACTTGTGTCCATCAGAAAGAGTAAATTTGTAATATTGGATATCATGGACTGATATGTATATATATATATTATGACTTGAACGCAATTAAGGTAAATACACTTTTTTCTTTATCAAAATCTTTCATTTGCTAACTACGCCTATCAGTAGTTAGTGCCTTCTGTAGTTTGAATCTTTTATTTAGCTGGCAGTAGTGGCGCTCGCTGTACTGCAGTAGTTCGAGTAACGAAGATTTTTGTGAGGTAAGTGATTTGTGAAACGTATAGATTAATGTTAGTCAGGGTTATTCTCTTGTAGGGATTATTGAAAGTCAGATTGCGTTGCGCTAAAAATATTATCTGTCAGTTTAGTGTTGATCAGAATAGGTAAAGAGCGAAATTTCTGAGTACGTTCAGTTCAGCTCAGCTCAGCTGTTTGAAAATCAAATAATGTAAGAGGTTTATCAGCACAGTAATTCATTAATTTTTCTAAGGGGACGCTTCAAACATAGCAGGTCAGCAACTGGAAGCAGTTAATTCGATAAATTATCTGGGAGTAGACATTAGGAGTGATCTAAAATGGAATGACCATATAAAATTAAGCGTCGGTAAAGCAGATGCCAGACTGAGATTCATTGGAAGAATCCTAAGGAAATGCAATCCGAAAACAAAGGAAGTAGGTTGCAGTACACTTGTTTGCCCACTGCTTGAATACTGGTCACCGGTGTGGGATTCGTACCTGATAGGGCTGATAGAAGAGATAGAGAAGATCCAACGGAGAGCAGCGAGCTTCGTTACAGGATCATTTAGTAATCGCGAAAGCGTTACGGAGATGATAGATAAACTCCAATGGAAGACTCTGCAAGAGAGACGCTCAGTAGCTCGGTACGCGCTTTTGTTGAAGTTTCGAGAACGTACCCTCCTACGTATATCTCGCGAAGAGACCATGAGGATAAAATCAGAGAGATTAGAGCCCACACAGAGGCATACTGGCAATCTTTCTTTCCACGAGCAATACGAGACTGGAATAGAAGGGAGAACCGATAGAGGAACTCAAGGTACCCTCCGCCACACACCGTCAGGTGGCTTGCGGAGTATGGATGTAGATGTAGAGGTAGATGCTTATGTGCTATGTGCATAGCCAATCATAAGCCAGGATAAAATATGATGGAGTGATTTTATTAGACAAAAAAGGCTGAAATATTTGAGGTCGTAACCACCAGGGTTCGCAAAGCCCACAGTCGGAAATCTCACTACACCTACGGCACAGCCTTCCGTTTTCTGTAGCCGCAGGAGGGGGAGGGTGGCGAGTCCATAGCCCCAGCCGCCTTTTACCGCCGGGAAAAATCCCGTCACTCAAGTTGATAGCAAGCTGACTAGACTGGGGTTGCCGTGGAGAGACTACAATGAGAAAAATTCGCCTCCGCCCATCCATTCGCTCATTTTGTTGCTTTCTCGGCTTCGCTTTTGTGCCTTTTATCTTGTTCGTTAAAACGTAATATTTCTCTTGGAAAATGAAAAAAATTAACTGAAATAACCATGTACTTAATTTGATGGTGCAGCTACTTTTTTAATTAAATTATATTTCATCTCGACAGTAAATTACATGAAAAGGGAAAGATATCCTACGTCTCCTGAAATCGATTATGTGTCTGTTCTAAAACTGAAACATGTGTTTTTTAGCAATGTATACATGCCGATATTTTGTCTAAATCCAGTCAATTCGACACCTACAGAAACTCGAGTTCTTGTTTCTCGTCAAAGAAATCTGCTTCGTTGAGAAATTTTTCCTCCGTCGATTTCTGTCGCGTATAAAAACTGTTGGAGGCAGTCATTTTTCGCTTAGATTACATTCTGTTGATATTTAAAATGCAAATTAATTTTGATAGGTCATTAATGCCTTTTGTGGTCGTCAATTACTTCTTCTCTGTTCTGGTGTCTATACGTGTTGTTCCTGGCCTTGTAATGGTCCTGGATTTTGTACTGAGAGTAATTTTCGTTTCTCTTCTCGTAAATTTCCGCTTGGTTCTACAAGACTCTACCGTTCGCAGTTTCTGTACTTTCTTTATGAATGTTCGCAGACAACTGATGTTCGGTATGGAAGACCGCTTCTGAGTCAGACGATGGTATGTCTTCAGTCTCGCCTTGTCGTAGTTCACCATTGGAAGTTATTGAGAACTCTTTGTTTACATGGTTTTGGCCCTCTTCGTTACTATTCGCAGAAATTTTCAACTTAGTCTTCTCAGTCAAAACTTGACTCGGCATTCCTATAACAGCAGATTTAGATGTGTCGATTCGCAATTATTCTGTTGTTTCAAATGATGAATCCACAAGAGCTTCCGCTTGATGTACCATCGATCGCGTCTCACGACTGGGCTTCGGAGTACTGCCCATCGCGTCACCCTGAAAGACCTCCAACGCGGGCATTTCTGGTATATTTGTCGTACACTACTTGACAGCGATTGCGACTCCTCTTTGACGGTCGGGCTGTTTGCTCACTACATGGCCCTGTAATTTCGTTTAATACTTCAAAAATTATCGCTGCTTGAAATCCACTTCTAAAATCTACTTGATCACATTCTGAATAAAATCCGTTCTTGTCTGTGTGGTTGGTGTTCAGTAAACATCTTGTGCGTTATGGAGAGGAGACTGATTACAGCTGTCCTTGATTGCTTGTCTCCATTCTTGAGAAGCAGAAAGTAATACTTGAATATTAATGAGACACAAATAAGTAATGATTAGCATTATCTCCAGAGAAATGGCTGTCTAAATAGAAGATATTACCACAGCTGCATTATCTGAAAGCACTTAGATTCAAGTGCCGCTGCCACTTAGACTTATAGCTGCCTTCTCGGTCAGTCTGCAATTCATCATATTCTACATCGTCTCAGCACATAATAAGACCTAATCGCGCTGCCTTATTAAAGACAAAAAATGTTAGTGACATTATAAACATGATAAAAGAGATAAAGGCCCTAGAGAAGGTAAATAAGGTACCGTGGGAAGCATTGTAGATAAGAGGAATATCACGAAATCTGATATGAAACATAAGAGAGCTTTGGACAGTGAAGTAATAGATAAGAGCATATTAACGGAAAGATACTATCTAATGGGCGTTGACGGCAAGGATACGATAAGTCATTCGCTGTCTTCAAGATGTGTACTGGTGAATTCTAGCGCCAAACGGAAACAAAACTAATTAAACACGCTGTCGACTCTCTTATTCACTGATGACCAAATTATAACGAAAGAAATAGTGCATGATCTTCAACGTATAATTCATCAGTTACATACACAATAACCCGAACATGGTTTTAAGGTATTGACTAAGAAGACTGAGACTATGGATTTTGCCGGAAGGACACATAACGGCTGTCGTCTATCCACTCTAACACGTGAACAATTTAGCGTGTTAGGATGAGAGGCAAAATTACAGCGGGAATTGAGATAATAGTAGTACAAGGAAAGAAGCATAGAAAATAGATTGGGTAAAGTGCTGGCTCACCAGTTTAGCATACCCCGTAAAATGCCTTAATTCCCATCCCTGTGAATCTACAAAGAAGGGGAGCTCCCCATAAAATCACCCAAATTTAAGAAAAGAAAAAAATGTTACTCAATGGAAACGTCTTACTGAAGGAAATCATGGAGTGGCCCAGTCAATCACTAAAACACGTTTACCATATCACACACGGGGACACATTAGTGAAGACGGCAACGGTAATGGTTGGAAATTCTGAGTCCAGCTCAACCTGTGTACTTAGTTCTCATATAGATCATCAGTCTATGCAGCTTCTCGGCAGCAACAATCTCTCAAGGTCGATAGTCTCCACTCCTCGACAGACTAGCCACGAGTGCCTTCTCGCTTAACTCTCTGCAACTTGACTGTTTCTCCAGTGTAGGAATCTCGCCAGCCAATGACAGTAGACTTACAAGCCCCAACCGATAACAATTTTGTGAATAAGTGAAGCAAATTCCTGCTCTTGTGGATTTTGTCATGGTTAGCCAATGATTGTCTGCCAGCTACACGTGGCTTCACATGTTATCTATCCAGAAGAATGAAGTTTTACAATAGGTAGCCCTTTAGCTGCCCACTGGGCTCAGGTGAGATGGAGCGAATGCTGTGTCGTCTACCTGCTGTGCAGGACAGCTGTCAGCTTCTGGTATGTATATGACTCTGTGCCCTATTAAGTAAGCTTCTATATTGCGTGAACCACCTAAATACAGCTATTCAAGACTGAAGCAAATCATAGGTCCCTCACTGCAATAAAAGGAAAGCAAGAGAAGACGTTATTAACTGAGTAGTCACTGATAGTATTGAATACTGTCTGAAGGTATGATTCAGCGTTAAAGGATCGACTACAATGACCATGGGGATGTGCATATAACATTATAATATATGTTGGGTGATAGTCTGGGGATTAATTTGCCATGCAAAAATTCTAATGCTGTTAAACAGTGGCGGTATCAGAACTAGAAATATCTGGGCCTGCCCACATAATCCTGATCACTCCTTATGTGACATCTATATTGTTGATGTCCTCAATAAAGACATTCGTTGCCGTTGACTTGCTAGGGATGAAGAAGTACATGTTTGAGTACAACTACAGTTCCTTAACCAAACATATACATTATTCCATGAAGCCAACGACCGTCTTATCTCACCGTGAGATAAATGTACTGATTATTACGGCAGCTTTGGAAAGAAAAAACAGTTTACTTCATTTTCCCCCTCTGTCTCGTTTTCAGTTGACCACCCCTTATAGTTCATATGTTGCTGCAATACGTGTGATACTTTCTGTAAAAGAAATACCTTACACTTTCTCAGCTGGTAATTTAGTGCTTTCCACGCTCTGTAAGTTCTGCTTGATTGCTTCATGTGAATGGATTCCATCCACTGACCAGTATCAAGAATTTCACGACATTGTCTTTCACGTTTACAGGTTTGAAGCAGGTCCAGACGCCAATTTTTCTGGTGCAGCACTGTGCGACACTGAAGAAATAGGCAACAGTGGTTAAACGAAAAGGACATAATAATGGAGAATTTCGTACTCTATTTCCAGAATAATGGAAGATGATAAGAAACGTTTCGTTATGGGATTCACGTTTTCTCAGCGAATGTCGAGGACTCAGGTTATCAGCTTAGTCAAGGTGTCGTTCTGTGGCAAAGTTTCGTCTAGTTTCGTAATCGTCATCTTCAGGCGAAGAGTCAGGTTGGCTTCCGCTTCGTATCTTTATTGCCACTGGACGGAGTTGCGAAAGGTTTCCCTCTCCACGATCCAGCACAATGCAGATCTGTGCTCACCATCCTGGTGCACAGAGCACGAGACATATGCCATAATGAAAGTCTACCCTTCGAGTTGAGAATCTGAGGGAAATCTTTCGCCAGAATGGCTACTCGAATACACAGACACGACGCGCTATCCAGCAGAGCAAGAAGAAGAAAGAAGACAATCTGGAAGAAGATATGAAGCGTTGCACTTCTTCCGTGTGATGAGCCTTCCGCGGCCAAGATTTCCACGATATTGGAGAAAAACAACATTGAAACCATTTTCCGATCATCGGTTACAATTAAAAACATGCTTGCCTCAGTGAAAGACAGACTAGAACTGCGGACACCTGGAGTCTGCAGCATCAGTTGCGAATATGGAAAGCAATATATGTGCCAGACACTGTTGTGTATTTCCTTGTGCCGCTCAGAACATGTGAAAAACATTCGTCTCGTCCAAATCGACAAATCTACGGTGGCAGAACATAGTCTTAACCAAGGTCGCATGTTTGATTCTGAAGAGACAGAGGCGTTGTATCGAAACGGATTCTGAGACTTAATCGTCAAAGAGGCAGTGGATTTACAGATCCGTGACGATCTTGTCAGCTGGGATAGTGGCTTCCAACTGAAACCGCATGACATGTATCGACAGCGAGAATTGACAGTGAGAATTCGTCAAAAGCACTCTGACGTGAAAGAGGCGAAGGCAGAGGACGGGTTAGAAAGGAGGGCACCAGAACGGGACGCCAAGAGTCTCCATCACGCCGGTGATCCACACTGTCACCATCCGACAGCCCTGTAGGCATGCGATCGGCTCAGCCGTTGCAGACGAGGCAGAAGAAGCCGTAGCCCAGTGGCTACCCGACACTTCACCTGTAAGATCAGGAGTGGGAAACTCGTTGAAACGTTGCCGCAGAACGATACCTTGACTAGCTGATAGTCCGAGAAGACTTCATCATAGATACTTTTCTTTTTTGTCAAGCGAAGTTAAGCTGTCCTTCACTAATCTTTCTGTAACCTAACTTGTCGGAAAACGTTATAGAGAATGGCTATTTTGACAGATTATCACTTTCTGTGTTTTAATCTATCAAAATATTCTTGAGCTGTAAATAAGCTCGTATAGCTCACCGTGCTACGCACCGGCTTGCTACACGTTAAGGTGAGCCTAAATCACATCGAATCCGCGTGGCGGATTAACGGTTAATGGTGTGGTACACGGGCCAACCTGACTGGGAGTTGTCAGTCGATTTTCCACGCTCGTTTATGCAAACAACGAGTTGGTCCCAGATGTCCGACAGAGGATAATATGAAGGGCTTATTTCAAAAGTGGTAAAAGTCCATTACCTCCACTTTTATGTCCATAAAGCTTCTGAAATTAATGAGCCAAACAAACAGAAAGAAAGGTTAATCGCTAACAAGAAGCCGTATGCTTGAACATTTCTGGTATCTCAACTGCAGATTTTTCAGCGCTCATTTATCTTTAGGACTCTGTATCTCAATATGGACAAAAATGGACTTGTACCACTATTGAAATAAGCCCTTCATATGATATACACACACAGAACAAAGCTTCCGCTAGTCGCAGACAGAAAGTGCCCACGACATCACCACCTTCGGTTAGCTGACGACTCTGGTGAAAAGCAGGCCGTGCGGCCACGAAGTTAAAATAGATGCGCCAAATTACAAGAAACAGCGGATTTTCCAGTAAAACGGACTAAACGTTAGGAAAAAGAGAGAGAGAGAGAGAGAGAGAGAGAGAGAGAGAGAGAGAGCAAGCACTAAATAGACAATTAGAAATTAACTGAAGCCACTTTCAATGTAACTGACTGATAGCAGTTATTTACCCTTAAATACGAAAATTAAATCCAAACAAGCGGCAACACTTACTTTTTTTTCGAATAAACGTTGCAAGTAGCTCGTCACATGTACGCGTACGCTATACTGCTGAAGTACAACTACTGGAGACGCTTGAAGTACGAGTATTGGTTCTGCAATCTCAATGGCGTGGCACCTGTCTTTCACATTGCGGTCAATATCTAGCAGAGTGCATGATGTAACCAATGTCACCCCAGAACGTAACATTTGATAATTATTCGCTGCATCTAAAACTAAAAAACTAAACTCCTCCCGAACAAGCCATGAATGCCCAACGGTACTGACCGGCCACCGTGTCGTCCTCAGCCCACAGGCGTCACTGGATGCGGATATGGAGGGGCATGTGGTCAGCACACCGCTCTCCCGACCGTATGTCAATTTACGAGACCGGAGCCGCTACTTCTCAATCAAGTAGATCCTCAGTTTGCCTCACAAGGGCTGAGTGCACCCTGTTTGCCAACAGCGCTCGGCAGACCGGATGGTCACCCATCCAAGTGCTAGCCCAGCCCGATAGCGCTTAACTACGATGATCTGACGGGAATCGGTGTTACCACTGCGGCAAGGCCGTTGGCATTCGCTGCATCACTTAGCAATTTGGCCACACTGCAGTCACCATGGTAGCCATCACCAAACTAGAGACTGATGTGGTACCCGACAGATTTCGCCACTCAGTTATTCAGTGAGGTTATGGACGTGCCCATTACAGTCTGTTCGTTATTATTTCTGAACAATAACAGATATATCACATTTTCAGTCAGCAGTAACAGGTGCATATTGGTTGGAGCAGTCCAGCATCGACTACCATAACACGAAACTACACGTTCCTATACGACCACATGAAAAATGAAGCGATTAGCTCTTGCTGGGGACGTACTGCATAGTCCTGCACTTGCACGTTACGACATAGGACCTTCATCTAACCACTGGTTTAATACATGCTTCACTGTCGTCTTTCCAAGCCCTGCACGAGCCGAAACGATACTAACAAATCCACTGGATACCGATTATTGTGCCCTATTTGTAGTCACTCATATGCCGACATTGCTCCCTTTGAGCGCGACTGCACGTTTGCAGCTGGTTTAACTGTCAGGCAAGACGGTCTAGCGGTAAAGCGCATGACTGGAAACAGAGACGTCGCGATATTGAATCCCGGTGGGACCAGGAAGTTTCATTTGCCTTTGGCCTAGTCTTCATCTCTCAGCGATGCGAGAATTCACCAGGAACGATACGTGGTTCGGATTCCACGTTAAACTGTAGGTCCCTCTCCCCAGTTGAATCACAGGGGTAGATTATGAACATACAAGCCACAGAAGTGCTGTCCAATTCAAAGATTTGCATCCAGCTCTTCAGCCACAAGGAATTCTTATTATTATCATTATTTACACTGTCTGCTCTTCACTGGATGGACCTAATGTAACATTCTTTCTGCTCACATAAGTAGGGAGGCTACTGGTGTGCGCTTTCACTATTTCTCTACGATGTTTAACAGCTATTGCTGGTACACCCCTTTGAGTATGGATTTGTTCGTGTCATTCATTCTATGAGTTAGACTTTTCGCAATTATCGTTCTATAAACTAAAAGGAATGCAGCAGTAAGACTGAGGATGTAGCCATCTCACTCGCCTTAAGCCCTTTTAAACGATCGACTAATTTTTTACTAGTCTACTTGAGACAAGTGAGTGTACTGCAGTGCTCCTGGTGTTCTATTCCTGTACTGAGTCTGAGTGGTCAATTTCGTTTACATGCCAGCGCCAAAACTTTGCGTGTTGTTAGTGCTGTCTGCTGTGCACTTTGGCACCTAAACGCTGAAAGTGAGGTTATGAGGGACTATCCTTTTGCACATAAAGCGAGACATAGTAACAAAGTGTAGGAACAGGCGATGTAACTAGAGTTTATTACTGACCAAAGCAAAATTCATAGTACATGTTCTTGTCAAAAGTCATGTGGTACAATTGAAACGTCCCCTTTGAACAATTTTTACATGACTGTGCTTAAACTAACACACACTATTTTTTAGCGCAACGCAATCTGACTTTCAAAAATCCCTACAAAAGAATGGCCCTGACTAACATTAACCTATACGTTTCACAAATCACTTACCTCACAAAAATCTTCGTTACTCGAACTACTGCAATACAGCGAGCGCCACTACTGCCAGCTAAATAAAAGATTCAAACTACTGAAGGCACTAACTACTGATAGGTATAGTTAGCAAATGAAAGATTTTGATAGAGGACAAACAATGTATTTACCTTAATAATGTTGAAAAGTCATAATATACATAGCAGTTCATGACATCCAGTCTTACAAATTTCAAAACTCCGCCATCTCTCTCACCACATCCACCACTGCTGGCGGCTCACCTCCAATTGCCGAACGCTATGCGCTGTTAACATCCAGCTGCCCAACACTACAATGGCAGACAACAATGCAAACAAACCACAGACTGCACACAGCACAGCCAGTGGTTTTCATACAGAGCGCTACGTGACGTTACCAATAAGAAAACCTAAACAGCCTGCTTACACAATCTCTACACTCCCGAGAACTGAAAGATTAGGATAAGTGTTGACCGAACGTTTCAGATATATACATTTATTTGCTCGAGAAAATACGTACTTTGAAACACACCAAACAAACGCTAGGATGCAGTGAATAATGGCTTTTTACTTTAACTTTTGTATTTTGTTTTCTTTGTAAGTCCCATATAACATAAGAAATTATTTTTCTCGTCAAATAATACCTACTTCTCCATTGTTGAAAGAACTGTAATCAAAATGCGTTCATCTGTCTATATTCTTATTCACGCATAATGTGGGTTTTTTCTCAGTTAAACGTCAGTATCATTTTACTGTAAGATATTTCGTCTCTCTTGTAGGAGAATACACAGACGCAATAGACCCCGTCTGTGAGCATGCTGAATATGTATCAAACTCGGAAATTGACAACTCCATACTCGGTAAAATCTACGGATAATTCACGTTTCGACAGACTCGCGATAGGGCAGTCTGCTGATTTACACGCGGTCACGAAATGCGCACGGACTTCGAGTAGTCGATTTTGACCAAAAAGTTGCCCCTGTAAAACGGTCTTCATGAACACGACGATCACGCTATTGCGCACGTGGACTTAAATTACCACAGTCGCTTCATCGTCACTCGGGTGACAGAAATACGCACTATTGGTACGTCCCTTATGACGGACACCGTGTCGCATGGTCTAGTTTATGAAGACAGAAAGGATACTCAGACATTGTCTATAAGAATGATCTGACTATTTCAGGTTCTGAACGCCACATGTATGGAAGTTAAAACTGCCGTCGTGATGTCATCGGCGCATATAAGGCGCGAATGGCGTCTTAGTATAGCCATCCACGCTGCGTTCACCTGATTCCAAATGCCTATCTGCGGTGGTTGGCAATAGGTCACTGCGCTGCACCCGCCGTTTCACTGTATCCCACACATTTTAGATTGGCGATATGGTCACCTGGCGGGCCAGGGCAAAACGCTGTCATCCTGTGAGAACAAGGAGGCACGTGTTTGTGCAGCAACATGTGGTCGTGCATTGCCTTGTTGAAAAATCCCTACGGGTCGCAGGATGTCATTCACGTCACACTGGTCAAAGCGCCCTGGACACGCGCCAACTGCGATTTCTGGTTGTACCCAATAGCACCCCACATCATATGGCTTTGAGTTGGCAATGTACGTCTTGTATGAACGCAGTCACTGTGATGCCGCTCCCCATGTTCGCGGCGAACCAAAATGCGGCCATCATTTTCAAACAAAGAGAACCTGGAGTCGTCCGAAAACACCATCTGATGCCATTCCTGCCCCCAGTGACGTCGTTCCATATACAGGGCTATTACAAATGATTGAAGCGGTTTCATAAATTCACTGTAGCTCCATTCATTGACATATGGTCACGACACACTACAGATACGTAGAAAAACTCAAAGTTTTGTTCGGCTGAAGCCACACTTCAGGTTTCTGCCGCCTGAGCGCTCGAGAGCGCAGTGAGACAAAATTGCGACAGGAGCCGAGAAAGCGTATGTCGTGCTTGAAATGCACTCACATCAGTCAGTCATAACAGTGCAACGACACTTCAGGACGAAGTTCAACAAAGATCCACCAACTGCTAACTCCATTCGGCGATGGTATGCGCAGTTTAAAGCTTCTGGATGCCTCTGTAAGGGTAAATCAACGGGTCGGCCTGCTGTGAGCGAAGAAACGGTTGAACGCGTGCGGGCAAGTTTCACGCGTAGCCCGCGGAAGTCGACGAATAAAGCGAGCAGGGAGCTAAACGTACCACAGCCGACGGTTTGGAAAACCTTTCGGAAAAGGCTGAAGCAGAAGCCTTACCGTTTACAATTGCTACAGGCCCTGACACCCGATGACAAAGTCAAAAGCTTTGAATTTTCGGCGCGGTTGCAACAGCTCATGGAAGAGGGTGCGTTCAGGGCGAAACTTGTTTTCAGTGATGAAGCAACATTTTTTCTTAATGGTGAAGTGAACAGACACAATGTGCGAATCTGGGCGGTAGAGAATCCTCACGCATTCGCGCAGCAAATTCGCAATTCACCAAAAGTTAACGTGTTTTGTGCAATCTCGCGGTTTAAAGTTTATGGCCCCTCTTTCTTCTGCGAAAAAAACGTTACAGGACACGTGTATCTGGACATGCTGGAAAATTGGCTCATGCCACAACTGGAGACCGACAGCGCCGACTTCATCTTTCAACAGGATGGTGCTCCACCGCACTTCAATCATGATGTTCGGCATTTCTTAAACAGGAGGTTGGAAAACCGATGGATCGGTCGTGGTGGAGATCATGATCAGCAATTCATGTCATGGCCTCCACGCTCTCCCGACTTAACCACATGCGATTTCTTTCTGTGGGGTTATGTGGAAGATTTAGTGTTTAAACCTCCTCTACCAAGAAACGTGCCAGAACTGCGAGCTCGCATCAACGATGCTTTCGAACTCATTGATGGGGACATGCTGCGCCGAGTGTGGGAGGAACTTGATTATCGGCTTGATGTCTGCCGAATCACTAAAGGGGCACATATCGAACATTTGTGAATGCCTAAAAAAACTTTTTGAGTTTTTGTATGTGTGTGCAAAACATTGTGAAAATATCTCAAATAATAAAGTTATTGTAGAGCTGTGAAATCGCTTCAATCATTTGTAATAACCCTGTACTATTGCCGTCTAGCATGTTTCTGCACATTCGTCAAAGGTAGTGGGAGAAGTGGACGACCAGTAGTAAATCATGCCATAATAAACGTCGATGAACTGTCACACCTTACAGTGTACGATGTGTTGCATTGTTCCACTGTTGTGCCAGAGACGAGGAGGAAGCAGATCTATCCTACAATGCCATTCGGATGAGGTGTCAATCCTGTCGGGGACTGGCCTCAGTGGTGGGCCTGACTCATATCATCGTGTTCTACGGCCTTCCGTGACCCATTCAGCACACACCCGTCGCACTGCCGCAATTCTTCGCCCTACACAAGTAGCAATATCCCGGATGGATGCATCACATTCTCTCATGCTAATAATGCGCCCTCTTTCAAATTCACTGACTTGACGGTACGGATCGCGTATAAGTCTTCGTGGCACCTAGCACGTCTGCTCAAATCACACTGATCCATTACCTTCGGTTTATATCGGCGACGAGAACCGCAGGCACTTTTCACCGATATGTATTATTGCACAGCGATGTGTATGTTGACCTCGAATCCGCGGGCCGACATGGTTCAACTGCTAATCATTTCTGTGGCTTACGAGGAGTTACTGGACCATTGTACCCCCTTCAGTGAACTCACTGGACTGCTGATAGCAATTTGTAACTCATGAGTGATCCATCCCGCTGATTTCATCCTTTTTTTTTCAGTCATCCTCACAATACTCGACGGTCCCTTCCCGTCATTATATCACGTCTGCTGTGGTTGTTCCTTCGTGTTTCCACTTAGCATTCATATCACCAACAGTTTCAGAAGGACTGAAGTAATGCTGATGGCTATGTTACTCACGTTAGAAGTTACTGAGCTCTCCTAACAGACCGATCCTGCTGTTATTGCCTCTCTTCCGACAATACAATGCGCCCCGCTTCGTTTTATACACTCCTGGAAATGGAAAAAAGAACACATTGACACCGGTGTGTCAGACCCACCATACTTGCTCCGGACACTGCGAGAGGGCTGTACAAGCAATGATCACACGCACGGCACAGCGGACACACCAGGAACCGCGGTGTTGGCCGTCGAATGGCGCTAGCTGCGCAGCATTTGTGCACCGCCGCCGTCAGTGTCAGCCAGTTTGCCGTGGCATACGGAGCTCCATCGCAGTCTTTAACACTGGTAGCATGCCGCGACAGCGTGGACGTGAACCGTATGTGCAGTTGACGGACTTTGAGCGAGGGCGTATAGTGGGCATGCGGAAGGCCGGGTGGACGTACCGCCGAATTGCTCAACACGTGGGGCGTGAGGTCTCCACAGTACATCGATGTTGTCGCCTGTGGTCGGCGGAAGGTGCACGTGCCCGTCGACCTGGGACCGGACCGCAGCGACGCACGGATGCACGCCAAGACCGTAGGATCCTACGCAGTGCCGTAGGGGACCGCACCGCCACTTCCCAGCAAATTAGGGACACTGTTGCTCCTGGGGTATCGGCGAGGACCATTCGCAACCGTCTCCATGAAGCTGGGCTACGGTCCCGCACACCGTTAGGCCGTCTTCCGCTCACGCCCCAACATCGTGCAGCCCGCCTCCAGTGGTGTCGCGACAGGCGTGAATGGAGGGACGAATGGAGACGTGTCGTCTTCAGCGATGAGAGTCGCTTCTGCCTTGGTGCCAATGATGGTCGTATGCGTGTTTGGCGCCGTGAAAGTGAGCGCCACAATCAGGACTGCATACGACCGAGAGACACAGGGCCAACACCCGGCATCATGGTGTGGGGAGCGATCTCCTACACTGGCCGTACACCACTGGTGATCGTCGAGGGGACACTGAATAGTGCACGGTACATCCAAACCGTCATCGAACCCATCGTTCTACCATTCCTAGACCGGCAAGGGAACTTGCTGTTCCAACAGGACAATGCACGTCCGCATGTATCCCGTGCCACCCAACGTGCTCTAGAAGGTGTAAGTCAACTACCCTGGCCAGCAAGATCTCCGGATCTGTCCCCCATTGAGCATGTTTGGGACTGGATGAATCGTCGTCTCACGCGGTCTGCACGTCCAGCACGAACGCTGGTCCAACTGAGGCGCCAGGTGGAAATGGCATGGCAAGCCGTTCCACAGGACTACATCCAGCATCTCTACGATCGTCTCCATGGGAGAATAGCAGCCTGCATTGCTGCGAAAGGTGGATATACACTGTACTAGTGCCGACATTGTGCATGCTCTGTTGCCTGTGTCTATGTGCCTGTGGTTCTGTCAGTGTGATCATGTGATGTATCTGACCCCAGGAATGTGTCAATAAAGTTTCCCCTTCCTGGGACAATGAATTCACGGTGTTCTTATTTCAATTTCCAGGAGTGTACTTGCGAGTCCACCTCCGGCGACATCTAGTGGTAAATTCCGCATTACAGACGCTTCTGATAAGGTAGTGCACGTTCTTTCATAGCCAAGCCACCCGCAAATCTCATTTTTCCAGAAGAGCGCGACCGATTGACAGGCGAGACCTACCGCATGCATTACCAAGTCGCGCAAAACATCGTAATTTATCCCGGTATTTATGTTTTCCAATTTTCGCCTCACCGGGCAGCGGCACGGTAATCCGTGATTTACGGCGCTCGCGTCCGGCTTGCAATTAGCGTTTAAACGGCTCGCAATGCCGACCCCCGCCCCTGTGCGTGTACGTGCGCACTGCGAGGCCGTCATTAGCATGCTGGCCGTAAGCGCCACGTCGCCATATTTATTGTTTCTGGGACGCGCTCCAGGCACCTCGCGACTCGGAGAATATTTACGGAGCCCATTGTGATTTGTATGCTTGTAATCGCCGCAATCACAAGATAATAACTATATCCCGAGCGCGGCGCCCAGGGTGCGTCGCATAAATCTGACGCTGTGACGCAATGCACGGGAAAGTTCAGAGCCCTCCGTCGCGCTGAGTTTTCTGTACCGTTCACTAAATAAGCACCCACGGTCGCGTACCTGGTCGCTAAAGAGTGCTGGCGGGATCACTCTGAAGCAAAAATATCGCAGTCGGACCCCGTTGGGTCATGGAGCTTTCAGTCACAGGTCGGCCAGCGACGAGGAAAAAAAGTCGCCGGTGTGGAACTGCTTGTCACCATACTGTGGGGAAATTTCTTGCCATCTCTATAGCAATACACGGGAGCCAGATGTATGGTGTCTCGTTTGATAATTGAGTCGTTTATTTCAGCAATTATTTCGATATTGTCCGTCGGTAGGACACATGCCGGCCCTAAGTTTAACTCCCACTATTCTCTTCTTCATATTTGGCAAGACGTTGGCAGAGAGCACCAGTGAGCACGGTACCATTAACACAACGAAAAAACAGGCGCAGTAGTAAATTTAACTTTCCTTTACTTGATGACTGGTTTCTGGTCAGAACCCATTTTCAAATCATCGAGATAGTCAAAATCGAATTTTCCAAATACGAGGGTGAGTCAAATGAAAACCTTAAATTTGTAACAACAAATCGAAATTTCGCGCTGTTATCCTGTAATTTGGTAAGCGTGCTACAAACAGCGTGCAGAATGGCGTGTAGGTGGCAGCATAGTGCAGATGCACACATACCGTCGCAGTATCAGTATAAAGATGGCCGCCCCACTTGCGACTTGCACCAGGGAAGAACAGCGTTCTGTTATTCGGTTTTTACGTAGTGAGGAAGTGAAACCTATTGAAATTCATCGACGAATGAAGGTTCATTATGGTGATGCATGTCTGTCTCAGCAGCAAGTCTACGAATGGAGTAGGAAGTTCGCAAATGGTGTTACTTCAGTGGAAGATGCTCCTCGTCCAGGCCGGGCACAACGAGTTGTGACTCCACAGAACATTGCAGCAGTTGCAGCCATAGTGAAGGAAAACCGCCGAGTGACACTGAATGACACTACAGCATGTTTACAGGTTAGTCACGGGTCAGCACACCACATTGTGCATGATATGCTCCAGTTTCCCAAAGTGTCTGCAAGATGGGTGCCACGGCAGCTGACTCCTGAAATGAGAGAACGACGTGTAGATGCTTGTGAAGAACTTCTTCGGCGCTTTGAACGAGAAGGTGATGGCTTCCTTGCAAGAATCGTTACTGGGGACGAAACCTGGGTTCACTTCCACCAACCGGAAACGAAGAGAGCGAGCAAGGAATGTAGCCATTCCTCATCACCAAAGATCCATCAGCAGGAAAAGTTGTGCTGACTGTCTTTTGGGACGAAAAAGCCCTCATTTTGGAGCATTACATGCCTAGAGGGACCACTGTAACCAGTGCGTCATACACAGATCTCCTAAAAAATCATCTGCGGCCTGCAATCAAATGAAAGCTACATGGATTGCTGTCAGCAGGTGTCCTTTTACAACATGACAATGCAAGGCCCCACACTGCCCATACAACAGTTTCAACAATCACAGACCTGCGTTTTGAGTGTCTCCCTCATCCACCATACTCACCAGACCTTGCCCCAAGTGATTTCCATACGTTTGGAACACTCAAAGACGCAATGGGAGGAAAGAAGTTCCGTTTTGATGAAGAGGTACGCCACGCGATGCATGAGTGGTTGCGCGAACTACCAAAAGAATTTTTTTGTAAAGGAATTTATGTACTTTGTAAGCGGTGGAGGACTTGCATTGATCGTGGGGGAGATTATGTTGAAAAGTCATACAGCTTTGTACCACTGCTGCACAATAAATAATATATTAAAAAATATTTAGGGTTTTCATTTGACTCACCCTCGTATAAAAACTATGTCAGAATAACGAAGGGTAAATGAGCACTTACAAAGCATACAGATAACACTGTAACCTACATCTCCAATTATTTTCTGGATGTATTTCAATCTCTGTCTTTCTCTACAGTTTTTGCCACCTACGGCTTCCTCTTAGTACCAAGGAAGGAATCCCTAATATTTTAACAGATATCGTATCATTCCGTCCCTTTTAATTGTCAGTGTTTTCCATATGTTCCTTTCCTTGCCGATTCCGCGGAGAATCTCTTTAGAGCTTACCTTACCAAACAAGCAACACAACGTGCGAAGAGTCCTTGAAGCCTAGCGGTACCAACAGGCCGCTGTGTCGTCTTCACCCCTTAGGCGTCACCGGATGCGAATACTGAGGGTCATGTGGTCACCACACCGCTCTCCCGGCCGTTGTCAGTTTTCGTGACCGGTGCCGCTACGTCTCAGCCAAGTAGCTCCTCAACTGGCCTCACAAGGGCTGAGCACAGCGAGCTTGCCAACAGAACTCTACAGATCCGGACGGTCACCTATCCAAGTGCTAGCCAAGCCTGACAACGCTTTAACTTCGGTGATGTGACGGGAACTGGTGCTACACTGCGGCAAGCTGTTGGCACCTTACCTTATCAATTCCACCCAATTTTCAAAATTTTCCTGTGCATCACATCACAAAGTCTTCTATTCATTTCTATCCAGGTTTTCCCACAGTCCATGTCTCACTACTATACAATGCTGTGCTCCAAACGTAAATTCACAGAAATTTCTTCCCAAATTAAGGTCAATGTTTCATACTTGCAGATTCTTTTAGGCAGGACTGCCATTTTTGCCTGTGCTCTTCTGATTTTTATATTCTCCTTCCTCCGTTCATCATGGATTATTTCACTGCCTAGATAGCAGAATAGCTTAACTTTATTTACTTTGTCATCACCAATCTTGATCTTAAGTCACTCGCTCTTCTCATTTTTGTTACTCTAATCACTTTTGTCTTTCTTTGATTTGATCTCATTCCATATTCTGTAGTCATTGGACTGACCATTCCACTCCTCACATCCTGTAATTCTTTTTCACTTTAACTGAGGATAACAATTTCATTAGCAAATCTCATCATTGGTATACTTTGATATTGAATTTTTAACGTACTCTTAAACCTTTCTTTTATTTCCGTCATTGCTATTTCGATGCATAAACTGAACAGTTGGGGCGAAAGACTACAGCCCTGACTTACACAATTTTAAATCCGAGCTCTTCGTTCTTAGTCTTCCAGTCTTAAAGCTCCCTCTTGGTTCTCGTACATATTGTATATCACCTGACTTTTCCTATAGATTATTCGTACCTTTGTCAGAACTTTTAACATCCTGCACTATTTTACGTTCTCTAACGCTGTTTTCAGGTCGACAAATCTTATGAGCGTGTCTCGATTTTTCTTCAGTCTTGCTTCCATTATCAAGTGCCTCTCTGTTGCCTCTATTTTTTCTAAAGCCAAGCTGATAGCCATCTAACAGATCCTCAGTTTTCTTTTCCATTCTTGTCAGTAACTTGAGTACATGAGTTGTTAAACTGATTCCGCGACAGTTCTCGCACTTGTTGGCTCTTGTATTCTTCGTTAACTTTGAGGATGATGTTTTTCCGAAAGTCTCCTGGTACATCGCCAGTCCCATAAATGCTACACATCAACGTGAACAGTCGTTTTGTTACCACTTCCCCCAATGATTTTATAAATTCCGATGGAATATTGTTTTATCCCTTTTGCCTTATTTGACGTTAGGTCTTCCAAAGGTCTCTTAAATTCTGATTCTGATACTGGATCCCCTATCCCTTCCCTATCGACTCCTGTTTCTTCTTCTGTCACGTCATCAGACACACCCTGCCCTTCATGGAGGCCTTCAGTCTACTCCAGCGGTCTATTCGCTCTCTGCTCTCTCCTGTGCATTTAACAGCGAAATTCCCTTTGCACTCTTAATGTTACCGCCCTTGCTTTTAATTTCACCGAAGGTTGTTTTGACTTTTCTGTATGTTAGACCTTCCGATAACCATTTTGTAATCCATTTCTTCACTTTTTCATGTAGCCATTTTGCGTTTCCTTCCCTGTATAGCCACACGCCTTCTCTTCTGTGTTAGGTTTCTGTGGTGGACGAACACTTCACAAATGCGTACAAGACACTGCCTGTCTAAAAAAATAGAAGCACTGAAAATGGAGTGGGGAGGGGGAGGAAACGAAATGAAGCTTCTCGGGTTGAGGGGCTATGTGATGTTACTTGTATGACAACAAAATCGAACTACTTGGCGTTATAAGCCCACTATCAGTATGCCGTTTCACCCCCTCTGGAAGAATCCTAAGGAAATGCAATTCGAAAACAAAGGAAGTAGGTTACAGTACGCGTGTTCGCCCACTGCTTGAATACTGCTCAGCAGTGTGGGATCCGTACCAGATAGGGTTGATAGAAGAGATAGAGAAGATCCAACGGAGAGCAGCGCGCTTCGTTACAGGATCATTTAGTAATCGCGAAGGCGTTACGGAGATGATAGATAAACTCCAGAGGAAGACTCTGCAGGAGAGACGCTCAGTACCTCGGTACGGGCTTTTGTTGAAGTTTCGAGAACATACTTTCACCGAGGAGTCAAGCAGAATATTGCTTCGTCCTACGTACATCTCGCGAAGAGACCATTAGGATAAAATCAGAGAGATTAGAGCCCACACAGAAGCATACCAACAATCTTTCTTTCCACGAACAATTCGAGACTGGAATAGAAGGGAGAACCGATAGAGGTACTCAAGGCACCCTCCGCCTCACACCGTCAGGTGCCTTGCAGAGTATGGATGTAGATGTAGATGTAGATACATGCGCTACTTCGACTGGGAAGGGTGTTACAGGGTTGTTGTATCCTCTCGTGATGTAAGTTGGCTCACAACTGTTGTAACTGTCCTTGATATCCTCATTGTTGGCTCTGGAACGGAACTGACGACCTAACTGTTCCTGGACGTGTTCTGCTGAGGACAGATAGGTATCCTGCTGGCCACGATGGCACCTCAGCATCACGCAGGCGGTCCACAGAGAAACGTGCCAGCGGTGGACGAGGGCTGTGTTGGAAAAAATGGCACGAGAGTACTGTCGCATGGGAGGTAACACAGCTGATGGCTGCCCCCACAATGACGCCAGCAGTAATACCCCTGTTCCTCTCCAAAACATTGTTAGATCGTGACTTCTCACCAGGTCGCAGCCATACTGGCCGACCGTTGTCATACGGTTACCCGCCAGGTCGGAGATTTTTCTCCTCTCGGGGACTGGATGTTGTGTGTCCTTACACATAGGATAGTACTGAATCGCGATTCATCAGTGAAAAGAATGCGACGCCATTCGTCCAAACGCAGCCTCTATACCTGACAAAAGCCTAGCCTGGTTGCTGGTAGTCTGCAACCAACCGTGTGGAATGGCAGAGAATGTTTTAGGGAGTCCATTACTGGCTCTCAGATGCATTCACAGACATGAATGGGCTACGATGTTCTTGGAGGACAATACGGTGATGCTCGTTTCCGGTGAGTAGACGAGGTCGACTGGGACCTTGACAACGAGTATGCTCCTGAAACTTCCTGGCAGATTAAAACTGTGTGCCGGACCGAGACTCGCACTCGGGACCTTGGCCTTTGGCGGGCAAGTGCTCTACCAACTGAGCTACCCAAGCACGACTCACGCCCCGTCCTCATAGCTTTACTTCTGCTAGTACCTCGTCTCCTACCTTCCAAACTTAACAGAAGCTCTCGTGCGAACCTTGCAGAACTAGCACTCAGGACGGCGCGTGAGTCGTGCTTGGGTAGCTCAGTTGGTAGAGCACTTGCCCGCCAAAGGCAAAGGTCCTGAACTCGAGTTTCGGTCCGGCACACAGTTTTAACGTGTCAATAAGTTTCATATCAGCGCACACTACGCTTCAGAGTGAAAATCTCATTCTGAGTATGCTCCTGCCCTAACGTTCTCATGCACTTCAACGCCAACCACTGTTACGTCCGATATATTCCACAGATCTTGATACCAAACGATTCAACCAGTTGTCTAAATGGAGACCCACAATGACGCAGCCTTTCAAGCTTCGCCAGGCGCTGTCTGTCAAGTACACGGTATTTCCGTATCCTTCACAGCGATCGCTCAACATACGACCATATGCATGCCTCTTACATCCACTATGAAACTTGGTATCAACACTAAAAGTGAACAACACTGATGCACTTTCGTGGCTGCTCTACCTATCACAGAGGATTGCAGCTCTAATGATTTTAATACACCTGGCGTATACATGTACGAAGTTCCATTGATATTCGAGCATGCGTGCTGGTTGTTCCTTCTGTTTATGCTTCCGTACCTCAGTCTGTAAAAATGGAACTCTTACGGGATTCTTCTGTTGTCTGTCCGTCTGCCTGACTGTCCGAGAGTTAAAAACGGGAATGCGAATCAATTTGAATTTTAGGTTAAGCTCAAATGGTTCAAATGGCTATGAGCACTATGAGACTTAACATCTGAGGTCACCAGTCTCCTAGAACTTAGAACTACTTAAACCTAACTAACCTAAGGAAATCACACACAAACATGCCCGAAGCAGGATTCGAACTGCGACCGTAGCAGTCGCGCGGTTCCGGACTGAAGCACCTAGAACCACTCGGTCACAGCGGCCGGCTAAACTCAGTTGTCCCTTGGCGATGAAGAAACCGGAAGCTTCTAAGTCAATGCAATCAAAAGATACGACAATTTATGTCACATACCGTATTTTGATACTCCCAAAGTCACTCTTCAAAACCTCTAGGATACTTCATGTTGACCTAGAATCATGAAATTTGGCAAGAAACAAGATCTCATAGTACAAGGAAACGCAAAATTTTCGAGAGTTGTTAATCTGTAATTATGTCAAACTCACAAATACTTGTATTTTTTGTCATTTGTTATCTAACTCTTGGTCTGTCTGTCTGTTAACATCCATTTTTCACGGGAGCAGGTGGATGTATCAAGTTGAAATTGATGTCACTTACTAAGGTTTATGGTGACCTGACTGCATAAAAATACTTAAGCTTCTAAGGGAATGCAATAAAAAACTACAGTTATCTATGTCACGTATTTTGATAGTCGCGATCACACTCACCAAAACCGATAGGGTACTTCCCGTCGACCAAGAATCATGAGATTTGTGAAGAAGCAAGATTTCTTAGTACCGATACAACTAAAGGCAAAAATCCGAACATTGTTAATTTGTAATTGCAGTAAAACTCGCTAGAATCGGAATCGGCTGGGACTAAAATAATATTCCAAATTGGATAAGTTTGCGGATTACACAAAACTAGCCGGGCTATCTTAAATTTTTTTAGTTACCATGCACAAAAGTACAGTAAAAATTTTTAATTATGCATATACTGTATTTAGGTATATCCACTCTAGCACAGTAGATGTTCATTTACTATATATTGCACAATATAACACTGGACTATTACATTAATTGATAAATAACACGGTGTTTCTACATTTTTATTCGAACTCTAAATAAGTTAATTATTGTATGTACATACATATTATTTCCATGTTATTTGCTTTACATTTAACTTTTTTCGCCACATACCAAGGAGGGAAACTTGTCTTAATTTCCCGTTCAAAACTGTTTTATCTCTAGGCAATATTTTGCACCACACAATAGTCCCAACAAGCTGGGACAGTTTCTGTGTGCTGCAAATTGCATAACATCGTTTATGCATGCAATGGCTTCTTCAGGCGTATTAATGTTTCTAGAGACATCATTTTTCTCCTCTTCTTCTTCCTTTGTTTCTTCTTCATCATCCTCTGAAATACGGATTTCTATTAAATCTGTTCCTGAAGTGAAAGTGGAGTGAGTTGACAGAAAGTCATCACTTCGAATGTAATCTTCTGCGCTACATGAAATGTTTTTCATTTTCATTAATTTTCATTAATTCTGCAATTGCTACTGCGTTTTCTTGAACTTCGATGGCTACAGAAGCATCTTGTTCTTGACCCCCAAACCCCGCTTTGTTGAAGCACTTGATGATAGTTTCGGGTTTTATTTCCTTTACTGCCAAGCCAATCCAATTTACTGCATCTAGGACAGAAATTAACCGTGCAAGAGCAAACGCACTTTCTGCTTCTTCAACAATGCGAATGAGAGATTGCATCAGTAATCGCCTGTAATGACACTTGAATGTGTAAATAACCCACGGGCTGTATGAGGCTGGTTGAACCAGGAGGGAACCAAGCCAATTTCACATTTGATAAAGATACTCTCGGATCGCAGGTTGCATTGTCTAGGAAAAGCAGACCTTGGCGATTTCATTTTTTGATTTTGCCATTGAAAGAGCCCAGCCATTCTTCCATAAGACCACTCACCATCCGCGCCTTTTTATTGCTTCGCCATGTGACTGGAAGCTTACTTGCGTCTATGTTTTTGAAGCAACGCGGTTTTGCCGCCATTCCAATAACCCATGGCTTCTCCAATACACCTGTTTCCCCATAGCAGTACAATGAGTCTTTCCTCGGACATTTTTCCACCGGTGCACTTCTCACCTCGAATTGCTAGCGATTTTGAAGGCAGTCCCGTTTCATCGGCATTGAAGACGACTTTCGGATCATAATCGACAAGTAAGTTAGACAGTATTGTCTTCCATTCTGTTGCTACACTTTCCTGCATGTCCTTAGCTTCCCCACACACATCATTCCACGCGATGTTGTGCCTAGCTTTGAAACCGTCCAGCCATCCTGTGGATGCCTTAAACTCCATAATTCCAAGCTCTTTAGCGACTTTCAGAGCTTCACTCTGCAACATGGATCCAGATAAAGGTAAGTTTCTTGCCCGCGCACTTAAGAACCATTCCCACACTTTTTCGTTAATTTTTTCATTTCCGGTCTTCTTCGCCTTTCTTTTCGTCTGCCCGTACCCTTTCATCCATTCGTCTTGAATCTTATTCTTGTTTTCTTAAATTTTTGTTTCACCGAATTTGAAACATAACATAATTTCGTGCACAGAGAGTTTGTCTTCACCCGCCAGGGTAGTCGAGAGCGCTAACGCGCTGCTCCCTGGACTCGAATAGGCGCGCTGACCCCGGATCGAATCCGCCTGGCAGACTAACGGCGAGAGTTTGTGTGCCGGCGATCCTGGATGTGGTTTTTAGGCGGTTTTGCACATCTCTCTAGGTGAATACCGGGCTGATCCCCACGTTCCGCCTCAGTTACACGGCTCACAGACATTTGCAACACGTTCGCACTCTTTCATGATGTACACTAGACACAGACAGTTGGGGTACACTGACTCCGTCCCACAGGGGGGGGGGGGGGGGGGGGAGATAGGGGGTGGCGACAGGAAGGGCATCTGGTCCCCACGCCAAATGAAGTCGGGATTAATGCTTGGAAAGAGAAAGAGTTTGTCTTTCTCGCTCGCCTCGACTGCGTTAATCTTTTCGTAAAGTGTTAACAACACCTACCGTTTGTTCGACATCATATTACTGTATCTCTTAAAGTGCTAATAGTCAACTAAACCTGACACAAAATAATGACGTTGCCGGGTAGAACCATTGTTTAACAGAGCAATACCCATCTCTTTCACGGCGCACATTGCAGCAAAGTGTTGGTAGACATGCAACAATGTTCCCATATACGCAGGCGTGCGTCAGTAATGAGGAAAACGAGAAAACCGACAAGCAGAGCGCTGACGTACGAATCGTTTCCTTTAATGTATTGTACCGACACTGAGCGTAACTTATTCGTCGAGGGACGCGGTTTTACGTCCACACCAGCAGCGTCTCTCTGAGCTGGGCCTCTTTTCTTGGTTTTGCACCACTTGACAGAGGTATTAAAAGTAACGAACTTGTAGAAACATGAACTGTATTGGCTGAACTGTATGGTCTCTTTTCGGCATTATACAGTGAATTGCTAAGTGGGTTCTAATATTTGCTTTATGTTTCCGCGTTAGGCACGTTCCCCTTTATACGAAAACTCAGCATATAAAAGGGCACTGAATGAGTCGGGACTGAAATACTTGTACGATTTGGGCAGATCTCCGAATTATACACATGCCGATTTGAACATGTTTTACTGTATATGACACTTACAATGTTTGGTCATTTGTTATCCAACTGTATGTCTGTCCGTCTGTTAAGAACCCTTTTTCTCAAGAGCAAGTACACACTGCAAGTTGAAATTTATGTCACATGCTAAGGTCTATGTTTCCTTTTCGGTGTAATAAACGCAAGATTCTACGTCAAACAGTCAAAGGATATGGCCGTTTATGTCAAATATTTTAATACCCGCAAAGACACATCAAAAGCTGTAGGGTATTTCCCGTTGATCTACAGACATGAAATCTGGCGAGAACCAAGGTTTAGCAGTCCTGGTAAAGAAAAAAATATGAAACTGATAATTTGTGATTATATCACACAAAAAAGATATATCTTTTGTCGTTGTCGTCCCACTTCTCACTCTAAATTAAAACATTCTCGAAAGTCTTGGAATTCCCCTCACCGATATCCTTCCAGTATTAATGTCGATAATACGCAAAATCGTCATGACTGTAGATTCCTTGGATGGATGAACTGTTTATGTACGTAATTAAGTTAACCGAACGCGAGTTCTACTCTTTTTTCTCATGGAAGTTTGTAAGCATCGGTCTGGTGAACCCCTGGTAAAGCCAGTATGGAACTGAAGCACCCCGACCAAAAATACAAATCATAGCGAATCGTCTCATGTGATCGTAATGAAGCATGGGTCTCTGCGGGACATGCTTACAGTTTAGGATTACGAGTTTCAGAAACCAAACCTGTCTACGTTTCGCAGATGTGTGATTGAAATGGTCACTCCACGCGCCGAGCAAATTGTTGAAGTTTACCTTTGAAGATATTCTCTGTCAGAACTAAGTGAATAATACAGTGCAGTGGTCTTTTGGATTTTAATGAACTCCTACTGTGCTAGCGTGCAGATTGTTAATTGACTACTTCTGCCATCAGTAGCCACCTAATGTAGTAGTCACCTCACCCCAACTTATTAGGAAATAACATACACTGACTCTGGTCTTCATCGCTATTAATGTTGCAAAAATCTTGCATTTTGACGCGTTGGCGCTTATTTATACGTTCACTAGCTTTGAGCCCGCTACCCCGATCGCGTAGACCGTGCGCCATGCAGAGATATTTTTGTTTTTATTTAATCGAATTTTTATGTTGTTCACACCTTCTAAGCATTTCTCGTTAATTAGGTCCATATAAGCATTGTCTTTTCCGAATGTACTTCTGACCAAAAAGCGATTCTGGTAGCAGGAGACCAAAATTTTTGTTAAGCATTTTGTGGAGATATTTCCCTAGCAACTTTCGTCCCCTAACAAATATTTCTTTATATCTAACCGAGAAGTAAAATACCAGTTTTTATAAATATGGCTTTAAAATTTTTTAACGGAACGAAATATTTCCTTAAAAATTTTCATTCCCTGTTAGACTCCTTTACGGCTTGGATTTCCAAAATACGCTGACCTTCGTATTTTTTATTTCTAAACGAGAAGCCAAATACTAATTTTCATAGATGTAGCTCTAAAAATAGTTTGGTAATTCTTTAGCAATTATTTATTTTCAAAAAAACTTTCACCCTCTATTTTACCCCCTTAGTGGTTGACATTCCAAAAATGCTGAAAAGTGTATTTTTTTAATTTTCTGACTGAGAAACCAAATATCGCTTTTCGTAGTTCTAGCTTCAAAATTCCCTTAATAGCGACGTACTTTCAAAAAGCTTTTCATCGCCTATTGCACTCTCTTAGGAGTGGAATTTCGGACAGTCCCTTCTTAAACGATTCCTACAGTATAAGATCCACACGTTCTCTAAACTTCAAGCTTCTGTTGGGGCTGGGCGATGGTGAGTCAGTAATTCAGTCTGAACCTGTTTCACTTCCTTAGGTTTTGAATTTCCAAAAACAGTGAAACACGTATTTTATCATCTCTAAGCCGATAAGCCAACCATCAGTTTTCAAAGATTCAGCTTTAAAAATACTTTCGAAATGAAATATTTTCGTAAATACTTTTATTCTGCGTTTCACAACCATATCGGTTGCCCAAAAATAGTGAAACACGTATTTTGTTATTTCTAAGTGAGAAGAAAAATTTCACTTTTCATGATTTAGTTTTAAAAACTCTTTCATGACAAAATATTTTCATAATAAATCGCATCCACTACTTCACCCCCTTAGGGATTCCATTTCCAAAAATACCGAAACAAGCATTTTTTATTTGTAACCGAAAAGTCAAATACCAATGTTTATAGACGTAGTTTTAAAAATACTTCAGTAGTCCTTTAATAATGATATATTTCCAAAAAATGTTTCACCCACTATTTCACACCCATAGGGCTAAATTTCCTAAAATGCTGAAAGAAGTATCTCGTTATTTCTGACCAAGAGACCAAATACCATTTTCCGTATGTGCTGCTTCAAAACCGACTTAATAGCTAAATTTTTCAAAAAAAAAAAAAAAAAAAAAAACCTTCATCCAATATTTCACCTCTTAGGGCTGGAATGTCGAAATATCCATTCTTAAACGACGTCTACAGTATAAGATCCACACCTTCTCCAAATTTCTATCCTTAGTGGTTTGGGATAGGCCGTGATGAGTCAGTCAGTTGGTCGGTCAATCAGTCAATCAGGACATTTCCTTTTGTATATAGAGAAAAAGACAACATTCCGCAAATTATCTAAATTTGGGTCGCATCACAAACATCAGTCTACACCCAAGCGCGCTTGACTGGAAACTGTCGTGCCTTGGCGAAGATTAGTTCTGTTCTCCTAATTTCAGCATAACAATATACTTTGTGGTGTATGAAAATATAATATAGGCAAATAATAACATTTTGTCTTTAAACCTATTATACGCATTCCTGCGCTATGCTATTCCTCTGATTACACATACAGGCTGTAGGCAAGGGTTACCACCTCACCAGATTATAACATTCCTGTTCCATGTGAAAAGTTGTGAAGGACTGTGTGTTCATTTTAGAAATATTCTGTCCCAAGCGCCCGTTCGTGGAGGACAGAGCCTTCAGTTGACTTGCAGTCTTTAGGCATGTAAAATAGAAACGCTTCACCCTCAGCGAACAGTACATAAGCACCCTGTCGTCTCGCATACTGAACTGCCATCACGGATTCTCCTGCTGTATTCCTCTCAGACGTGCAGTTATCTGCTGTTGACAGAACACACTGATTGCAACGTTGTGCTATAGAGTATTGGAACGAAGCACCAGTCGTAAGTAATTTACTTTTCAAGAAGTTTAGCTGATTATGCGAGAAAGAGAAAGAGAAGAAAAAAGGTAGGGCTGTGTAAACTATAGGAAACAAGCACAACTAATTGAAAAACAAGTTATTACAGGCATGGATGAGCGTGACGTTGATAAAGCAGCAAGGCTTCCCATTGGCAGTACCACTAGTGAAACATGTTTACAGGTAGTGGCGTGCATCGTGCATATTGCGTAGTCATTAGTGGTTGTTAAAATTCGATTGCAGTAACTAAGCACATCTCCTGATAAAAAGTGTGAAAGGGTTCGTGGGAATATTTGTCGCTATCCTGTTAATGGACAAGGCGGAAGATGGAATGATTTACAGTTATTGATCTGTAAAGGATAGTACACATTAACTCTTCCAAGAAAGCAATAAATATTGAAAAAAACTTTATGTATAATCGTTGTACCTGCGCTTAAATTGTATTTGCCTCTACGTAAAGGACAGAAAAAGGAAGACCTATGATTTGTGCAACACAGAGATTAATATTAGTCGTATATGAACACTGATGTACAGGAGGTACACCTAATGGACAGGTCTGGATTTCAGGATGTGAACCTATTGTCACAGATTAACTTTAAAATTACGGAACACTGAAGAACTACTATTACTTAATAAACAACCAATCTATTGAAACAGGATCGCAAACAAGCAGATTATCCATGCCTTTAGTTTGAAATATTTCGTTCAAGTGCAAGATGGAAACCGGTCAGCTTGCTCTCAAGAATAAGGTTCTCGGTGCTTCCAATTAGTTTTACGTGGTGGGGTGATTGGAATAGGACGCAGCCAGTCCGGCGACGATGATCGCTCGCAGTGCTGTCAATCTCATTGCTTTTCTCACACACCTCCTATTGCTGAGTGAGTTCGAACGGGGCAGAATGATCGATCTCTGACAAATGGGATAGTGATACTATGATTTTTAACCTCAAACAAGATACGCTGGAATGATAGTGATGCAGCTAGAGAGACAGTGCATATATTAGTTTCGAACGAAGCAACGATCGTGCGCTGCTACCTTATAATGCGACCTCAACGCGAAATGACCATCATGTTGTGTGCAGAGTAGTGGCGGACCCTACAGCTTCGTATTGCCAAGAGACCAAAAAATACCTCAGATCAAAACGGGCACTCGATCACATTCACTGACGTAATCAGTGACGCCGGCCGGAGTGGCCGTGCGGTTCTAGGCGCTACAGTCTGGAACCGCGTGAACGCTACGGTCGCAGGTTCCAATCCTGCCTCGGACATGGATGTGTGTGATGTCCTTAGATTTAAGTAGTTCTAAGTTCTAGGGGACTGATGACCACAGCAGTTAAGTCGCATACTGCTCCGGGCCATTTTAATCAGTGACGAAATGTTCCGGTTCCTGTCAAGTTCCAGTTCAACCCATACCACAACGAGGGACACGTACGTGTTAGACGCTAGAGAGGTGACAGAAGTCTGGCAGTGGATACTGTAAAATGACATAATGGAGATATTCTAAGAAAGATGGATCTACACTGCTGCATATAGAGATTAATCTGAACAGCAACCGATAATTCATGAAGGTATTTAAGCTCAAGGTACAACTTCTCATTAAGGAAGTGCATTACATGTCATTATCACCCAGTCACTTGTGGCGGCGAAGGATTCAATTTTTAAGACGAAGGCAATAGTTTTTCTCTGGTTGGCCAGTTCGGCCGGCGTGGCACCCATCGAACATATGAATTAGGTGCCACTCTAAAACAATCACTGTTGATACTTTCTAGACTCGCATGCAAATCTTGTCGAGAAAATTTCCGCAAATACATATTCAGGCCCATTTAATTCCATGGCATGAAGCTTAGACTCATTACAGTGCAGCATTTCTGAGCTTCAAACCATTACAAACTCTTAAAGCGAAATATTGCGTACACTTTTGTAACCTAAATCATTTATTTTCGTGTACCTAATCTGAAAATTCATTTTTCTTCACATCTTGCCTCCTTGGCGTTGCAGTTTCCGCGACTGTTAGCGTACTGTGAAAAGCAGGTAAATGTTATTGCGAAAGGAGCGTAGTGTACAATGTGTGCGTAGACCCAGAAGGAACAACAAGAATGGAGAATCACGGCTTGGATTAAAAAGATAGTTACACAGTACTTCTCCACAACTGGTCAACCTGTATATCGAAGAAGCAATGGAGGAGAAAGAAACAAGATTCAGAATTATGATTAAAAACCAAGGTGAAATAGTATAAATGACATGAATAAAATTACAGCACCTGTTAATGGAGTAAACAGTGTACACAGCACAGGTTAAGGATTGAAAATAAACCAAAGGAGGACGGAAGTATTGAGAAGCAGTAGGAATCATATTAGCCTAAAACGTAACACAAAAATCGAGAACATTGTAACAGAAGAGTGAAGGAATCGTATATTCTTGGGAAAAAATAGCTTTTGGCAGACGAAGCAGAAGTACTACACGTGTAGAAAGAGCAGTTCTCTCCAAAGAATTCTACTGGTATCACATACATTTTAATTTGAAAACGAGTTACCGAAAAAGTAAGTCTGGAGGATACTAATGCACAGAAATATATGATGGATTGTAGGGAATCTTAGAAAAAGGAAAAAAAAATATACCTATGGAAAAAAAATCTGGAGATGAATTACAGCACTGTAAGAAGCTACACACGGAAAAACTCCAAGTGAGCAACTCCGAAATGAATAGAAAAGAAAAATGAGGTTGTTGTATATACACTACTGCCCATTAAAATTGCTACATCACGAAGATGAAGTGTTACAGACGCAAAATTTAACCGACAGGAAGAAGATGCTGTGATACGCAAATGATTAGCTTTTCAGATCATTAGCACAAGGTTGGCACCGGTGGCGACACCTACAACGTGATGACATGAGGAAAGTTTCCAACCAATTCCTCGTACACAAACAGCAGTTGACCGGTGTTGCCTGGTGAAACGTTGTTGTGATGCCTCGTGTAAGGAGGAGAAATGCGTACCATCGCGTTTCCGACTTTGATAACGCGATTGCGGTTTATCATATCGCGACATTGCCGCTCGCGTTGGTCGAGATCCAATGACTGTTAGCAGAATATGGAATCGGTGGGTTCAGGAGGGTAATACGGGACGCAAAGAGGGTAATACGGGACGCCATGCTGGATCCCAACGGCCACGTATTACTAGCAGTCGAGATGATAGGTATCTTATTCCCATGGCTGTAACAGATCGTGCAGCCGCGTCTCGATCCCTGAGTCAACAGATGGGGACGTTTGCAAGACAACAACCATCTGCACGAACAGTTCGATGACGTTTGCAGCAGCATGGGCTATCAGCTCGGAGACCATGGCTGCGGTTACCCTTGACGGTGCATAACAGACAGGAGCGCCTGCGATGGTATACTCAACGACGAACCTGGGTGCACGAATGCAAAACGTCATTTTTTCGGATGAATCCAGGTTCTGTTTACAGCATCATGATGGTCGCATCCGTGCTTGGCGAATTCGCGGTGAACGCTCATTGGAAGCGTGTATTACATGTTTTGACGATGCCATTACGGCCTTATAACTTTAGGACATGGTGTAGAAAAGATCTGGGGATGGCGTATCACCCGGCGTGATGGAATGGAGTGCCATTGGTTACACGTCTCGGTCACCTCTTGTTAGCATTGACGGCACGTTGAACAGTGGACATTACATTTCAGATGTGTTACGACCCGTGGCTCTACCCTTCATTCGATCCCTGCGAAACCCTACATTTCAGCAGGATAATGCACGAGCGCATGTTGCAGGTCCTGTACGGGCCTTTCTGGATACAGAAAATATTCGACTGCCGCCCTGGCCAGCACATTCTCCAGATCTCTCACCACTTGAAAACGTCTGGTCAATGGTGGCCGAGCAACTGGCTTGTCACTATACGCCAGTCACTACCCTTGATGAACTGTGGTATCGTGTTGAAGCTGCATGAGCAGCTGTACCTGTACACGCCATCCAAGCTCTGTTTGACTCAATGCTCAGGCGTATCAAAGCCGTTATTACGGCTAGAGGTGGTTGTTCTGGATACTGATTTCTCAGGATCTATGCACCCAAATTGCGTGAAAATGTAATCACATGTCAGTTCTAGTGTAATGTATTTGTCCAATAAATACCGGTTTATCATCTGCATTTCTTCATGGTGTAGCAATTTTAATGGCCAGTAGTGTATTTCGGCGGTGCGTCTGTCACCATTGCATCGAACTTTCGCAAACGTGTTCTAGGCGCTCAGTCCGGAACCGCGCGACTGCTACGGTCGCATGTTCGAATCCTGCCTCGGGCATGGATGTGTGTGATGTCCTTAGGTAAGTTAGGTTTAAGTAGTTCTACGTTCTAGGGGACTGATGACCTCAGAAGTTAAGTCCCATAGTGCTCAGAGCCATTTGAATTTAGAGGCATCACAAACTCTAGGGGTCACGTCAACGCAGAATCCGGACACGAAAAAATTGAACTGCGAAATGAAACTTAGCGCACTATGGCATGCGATCAAAGAGCGCGCTAAGAGGAATTTTACCCGAATTCAGAGAGTTACCTTTCTCCATAGGTACGTATTTAGCAGAATATATGCCACATGGCTTCGATACTTGCCACTATAACGTATATAACGAATAAAATATTAGCCTTCGCGTGTTGGTATGTCTGGTAAACCCCTGTTCGGAGCGTATTTTCGTCCGGAAAAGAAGTTCCTCGAAGGTCGTTCGATAGAGAGCGGAAAAGATGAAAAACCGAGAGCGCAAGATCAAGTGAATAAGGTGGGTGCGGAATGACTTCTCAACCCAGCTCCTGCACAGTGTTTTTTTGTCAGTCTAGCTGAAAGCGGGAGTGCGTTATCGCGGAAAAGCGTCACTTCACGCAGTCTTCCTGGTCGTTGTTCTTGGACTGCGTCTGCAAGATGTCTCAGTTGCTGACAATAAACATCAGCAGTTATGGTTACACAACGTGGAAGCCTTTCGTAGTACAACACACAGTCGCTGTTCCACCGGATGCATAACATTATCTTTTGAGGATGCGCGCAGGTCTTTCTGCGCAGAGTTGCTGCTTTGTTTTGGGCTCAACCACACCTTTCTTTTCCTTACTTTAGCATACAGGTAGCGTTTCCCGTCATCAGTAACGATACAGAATAGGAAAGGTCGTTGTTCACGAGCCAATTCATGACGAGAGAGCAGAGATGTAGGTATGGCCACCAGAAGATTTTTCTGATTTTAACTTATTTTTATGGTATGCAGTACCGATGCATCGGATTTTTTACCCTTCCCCATAGCATGCAAATGTCGCATGTTGACGGAATGATCACAGTTTATCACAGGTGACAGTTATCGAGTACAATGACGTAGCCCATTCTTGATTAATGCGTTTAAACGAGATTCATCAAACCCTGAAAGTATTCATGAACGTGGAGATCAACTAATGTCAAAACGATCCTCTGCAGTCAGCCTTCCATTGGACTCAAACAAAAGAATATGTCAAAAATGTTCGTATTTCTCATGTAGGCACTCGATTTTCTAGCGTCCATAGCTCCAAATGCTATCTCCAAGTGACTAAATGACAATTTGCAAACTAAAATAAGAACAGTGAACTGCATATCAAAAATAACAATCGGTAAATAAACCGACAGCAACCATAATATCAGACACGCAAAACAAAAACGACGAATTAATGCACCAACCTAATAGTAAAGGAGGTAGTTCCCACAGGTGGAAAACTGTATAACATAAAACTCGATATGAACGCGATTGCGAAAAATGTCCCTTCGTCGCTACGTTAGCACACAATTTCAATTACAGTGATGGCATAAAAAGATTGACAATCATTAATCGGGCACTCGAAAAATTGATAACCCGACTGGAAATTATATTATACTACGAACAATATCAGTTCTAAGTGGATCTTCAGTTAGTATCTTTGTTATGTGATGACAAAAGAAGAGCAACAGTACTGGAATTCATAATATAGGTCTTGGAGGTTCACCAACATATAGCCAAACATTCAAAATGCCACGATTGTTTTCCTGGATTTTTATTTGTTGTTTTATTACAAGAAAGAGAATATTGTTTTGGTATTACTTAAGTCAAGAAGAATGGGTTCATTTCCTTCCGTAACAACTGACTAGTGGACCTTCTGAAGAAGGTAGTTTTAAAACTGTCGAACCTACAGTCAGAGTTTAATAAATCTGTATTTTGCAGCTGGTTGGCTGTTATTTCCAATCCGTTGCAGCTAATTTTGAGGGATGAAAAAAAATAAATAAATAAAAAGTGTCCATCACCTTACCACCTGACAAAATGGTCATTGCCTTCTTCGGTTCACTTTCAGCAGCCTTTCTACGCTGTTTTGACTGCCGTTTTGACCTCGATTTGTAATGGTGGATCCATGTTTCAGTCAACAGTCATAAATCGGAGCTCTTTTGGACGACTGTTAGCAGTCGCGGCACCCACCTCGCACACAACTGCTTCATAGAAAATTCTCCATGCAGGCCGCGCGGGATTAGCCGAGTGGTCTTAGGCGCTGCAGTTATGGACTGTGCGGCTGGGTACCGCCGGAGGTTCGAGTTCTCCCTCGGGAATGGTTGTGTGTGTTTGTCCTTGGGATAATTTAGATTAAGTAGTGTGCAAGCTTAGGGACTGATGACCTTAGCAGTTAAAAGTCTCCTAACATTTCACACATTTTTTCTCCATGCAGGATATAATGCAGCCGCTCAGTTGAGATGCGGTGGCTTCACGGTTTGTAAAGTCGGCGAAACGGCTAGCAGAGCGGTCTGTTGAGCACATACTCTTCCTTACCGCATCCGCATGGCGCCGCAAGGAAGAGGATGAACCGGCGGCCAGACGACATCCCTTGGGCTTCAAGATCTGGGCGAGGAGCTCGCCATTTCCTTGGACAAAACGGGAAAATTGTTAGAGATGGGTTTGGCAAAGAAAATCCAAATATAAGACTACCAGAAAAATTTTGTATGCAGCGACGTCCCTTCAGGTCATAAGCAAAATCAGAAGAAAATGCAGTAAGAAAAAATTACACCGTGATATCTTGTGAAACTAACTGTTCAAATCTGCGACCAAAACTGAGATCGTAAGCTTGTTTGATTTCACACCATTGACTATGATTTTAGCAACAAAATGGGAAGTGTGCTGTAAAGTAAATGAACGATTTTGAAAGTTAAAAACAGATTTTAAGTATCTGGAGTAAGAGGCCAAAGAATGGCAAGAGACAATCTCCCTACCTAACAGCTGGCTCCCGAAAAGCCGTTACTTATGGGTGCGACTAACAGAGTTAAAAATGTGCAAGGAAAAAAAAACATTCCCTTTGTCAGAAAAATTCCAGTACATGCTTTTTATGTCTGAGTTTGCTGTACTAAAAAGGAAAAAATGTTGTTTTATGTCACCTGGTATGCGTGTGTCGTCGAAATGGCCTCTACCATCCTTCCGCGCAAACACACCACGAGGCTGAGCCGTGCTTAGCAACACACTGTTTTGCTTCTTTACACATTAGTTACAGTGACACAATGGAAGCCGATCGTGAATGAAGAGTGATCATTAAGTTTTGCTTTAAGCAAGGGAAAACCCTTATGTTATGTTAACCAGGGACGTAGAAACGACGGAGAGGCTCCGTCCCCGCCGCAGCCACAGCGATCGACAACCCCACTACGACTACCGCAGCCCACTTCACCCCTCCGCCGCCCCACACCGAACCCAGGATTCGGCCCCCGGTGGATCCCCCAGGGAACGTCTCACACCAGACGAGTGTAACCCCTATGTTTGCGTGGTAGAGTAATGGTGGTGTACGCGTACGTGGAGAACTTGTTTCCGCAGCAATCGCCGACATAGTGTAGCTGAGGCAGAATAAGGAAAATGAGCCCGCATTTGCCGAGGAAGATAGAAAACCGTCTAAAAACCATCCACAGACTGGCCGGCTCACCGGACCTCGACACAAATCCACCGGGCGTATTCGTGCCGGGGACCGGCACTCCTTCCCGCCCGGGCGGGCTAGGGAAAACCCTTAGTGAAATGTGGATAATGATTAAGCAACGTTATGCAGGCGAGGCACTTTCAGTAAATCGTCTTTTCGAGTGACGCAAAAGGCTTTTTGGAGAACGAGATGCAGTGCAAGACGATCGCAGAGCTGGTCGCCTGTCAATTGCACATACCGATGCAAACGTGTAGCGCGTAAGGCAGTTGTTGGAAGAAAATCGTCATGTAACTGTGTTTGCGATATCAGAAGAACTTAATTTGAATCGTGATGTGTGTCATAAGATTTTACGCTAAGATTTTGGGAAACAGAAAGTTAATGCACAACTCGTACCTCACATACTAACAGACGAATAGAAAGAGGAAAGGTGAAGAATTTATGCTGAAATGTAGGACAGAGCCAAACGTGATCCCACATTACTGTCAAAGATTATCGCTGGACGCGAAAGTTGGTGCTACCAGTATGAGCCTCATACGAAGAGGCAAAGTGCTAAACGGCAGGAACCTGCATCACCAGCCTCGAAAAAAGTCAAACGACAACCATTGAAAACAAAAACAATGTTGATCACACTTTTTGACAGTAAAGGATTAGTTGACCATGAGTATGTTCCTCCAGTTCGCACAGTCAACCAAACTCTTTTCATCGAAGTCTTGAAACGCTTGCGACAAGCGACGTCACCGCCCCGATTTGTGGCATTCGCAGGACTGGTGACAATGAAGGACCCAATACTGCTTTATCTATTACTGAGTGTCTCACCAAACATTCTGTTATTGCGATCCTACATCTGCCATATTCTCGCGACCTCCTGCCTCCCGCTTTTTTCTTGTTTCCGCGAGTGAAAAGCCGACTGAGAGGAAAGCTTCATCAAGTTACACTATGTGATTGAAAGTATCCGGACACCCCCAAACACAAACGTTTTTCATATTAGGTGCATTGTGCTGCCACCTACTGCCAGGTACTCCATACTAGTAACTTCAGTAGTCATTAGACATCGTGAGGAAGGAGAATGGGGATCTCCAATCTCTTCGAACGTAGTCAGGTGATTGTCACTTGTGTCATACGCCTGTATGTGAGATTTCCACACCTCTAAACATCCCTACGTCCACTGTTTCCGATGTGATAGTGAAGTTAAAACGTGAAGGGACACGTACAGCACAGGCCGACCCCGTCTGATTACTGACAGAGACCGCCGACAGTTGAAGAGGGTCGTAATGTGTAATAGGTTGACATCTATTCAGACCATTACACAGGAATTCCAAACTGCATCAGAATCCACTCCAAGTATTATGACAGTTCGGTGGGAGGTGAAAAAACTTGGATTTCATGCTGGAGCGGCTGCTCATAAGCCACACATCACGCCGGTAAATGCCAAGCGACCCCTCGCTTGGTGTAAGGAGCGTAAACGTTGGACGATTGAACAGTGGAAAAACGTTGTGTGGGGTGAAGAATCACGGTAAACAATGGGGCGATCCGATGGCAGGTTGTGGGTATGGCGAAAGCCCGGTGAACGTCATCTGCAAGCCAACAGTAAAATTCGGAGGCGGTGGTGTTATGGTGTGGTGGTGTTTTCCATGGAGGGGGCTCACACCGCCGGCCGGAGTGGTCGAGCGGTTCTAGGCGCTACAGTCTGGAATCGTGAGACCGCTACGGTCGCAGATTCGAATCCTGCCTCGGGCATGGATGTGTGTGATGTCCTTAGGTTAGTTAGGTTTAAGTAGTTCTAAGTTCTAGGGGACTGATGACCTCAGAAGTTAAGTCCCATAGTGCTCAGAGCCATTTGAACCATTTTTTGGGGCTCACACCCCTTGTTGTTTTGAGTCGTGTTGAAGAGCAGTTCGGAGAAGGCGATTGCATCTTTCAAACGATCGTCCAACGATCGAGCACCTCTTCATAATGCACTGCCTTTGGCGGAGTGATTACACGACAATAACATCCCTGTAATGGACTGGCCTGCGCAGAGTCTTGACCTGAATCCTGTGGAACATCTTTGGGATGATTTGGAACGCCGACTTCGTGCCAGGCCTCACCGACCGACATCGACAGCTCTCCTCAGTGCAGGGCTCCGTGAAGAATGGGCTGCCATTCCCCAAGACACCTTCCAGCAACTGACTGAACGTATGCCTGCGAGAGTGGAAGCTGTCATCACGGCTAAGGGTGGGCCAACACCATATTGAATTCCAGCATTACCGATGAAGGGCGCCACGAGCTTTTTCAGTCAGGTGTCCGGATACTTGTGATCACATAGTGTATATCAGACATCCAACGGGCTGTGACAATTGAGCTTACAAGCATCGCAGTTGAAACCTTCCCTGCTTGCTTGTAAGCCCTCCAGAAACGTTGGCACTATGTACAGATAGCAAGGGGGACTATTTGGTTGGGAGCTTGAATCTTTACTTGGAAAGTGCAAATTTTATTTATTTCTTTTCTTTTTTAGTTTGTCAGACGTAGCATTGTACACAGAAACACATAGTAAATCGCGTAAGAGTGTGACGTTGAAAACTGTTTTGCTCGTGTCCTCTGCGATATTATTCGCGTAGAATTTCCGCGGACCGATTCGATCTGCAGACGTTTCTTTCCCTGGCTGAGGTCACCGCTGCAGCCGGCTCGTCTTTGGAACAATGCATGCGCCCGGGGAACCGGGCCTCGCCTTCTCCTGGCCGGCTACACACGCGGTCGGTCGGTCGGTCCTTGGCGCCGGGATTTAGGGCCGCGTCACGCCAGACGTATGCCCCGCTTGCGAAATAACACTAACTCTGGCCGCCGAGCGGCGCACAGCCGCGCACCGAGAGCTCGATATTTACGCGATCTGTGCTGTTGGCCTGTCTCCTGTTTTCATTACTGCCCCACGTCCGTGTTGCGGCGCTAAACATGAACGTAAAACCTGCGATCATAACTTTCTTAAGATTTTTTTGCCCCCTCCTCTTTACTTTTCTTGTTCTTAGCATTCGCAACGCATGTATGCTGGTCGTTTGGTAAAGGAGCCGTGGAATTTCACTGGCCGCGTATGCATGTTTGTCGGCTTCGTAGGTGCCTGCTTTCACCACCTCTCTGCCATTACTAACGCCTGCGATCGTTTATACTCGTAAATTGTCCACTCGCTCGGCGACCTTACTATAGCGGTAGTTTCCAGTATCACAGTTTAGCAAGATGAAGGTTCCAAAGTATGCCGCGTGTAGCTAGCATTAAATGGCTCGTTCCATTTTTTTGAGAAAATCGCCAAGTCAGTTCTCTGTAACCTGATGTAACAGATGGAACCAGATTTGCCACGGGTGGTCACTACACTTCGGGGAGAAGCAGTACACTGCTAAGTTTGAACCGACTGTCGTTACGTACCACATTTTAGATAATTGTAGTTTTAAGGTTGTTAGATGACTTTTGGGATTACGTTAGGGCTAGATTTCACCTTGCTGTTATGTTTGCTTATTCTTCAACACTTTTGTAGCCGGCCGGCGTGGCCGAGCGGTTCTAGACGCTACAGTCTGCAACCGCGCGACCGCTACGGTCGCAGGTTCGAATCCTGCCTCGGGCATGGATGTGTGTGATGTCCTTAGGTTAGTTAGGTTTAAGTCGTTCTAAGTTCTAGGGGACTGATGACCTCAGCTGTTAAGTCCCATAGTGCTCAGAGCCATTTTTTGAACACTTTTGTATTTTTATGAAAAAGGTAATTTATAGCTGTAGGAGCTATATGCGACTTACTGTAGCGTCTAAATAGTGGGTCATGCATACTGAAATAAAATAATATTTTATACATCTTTATCTGTAGCGCAATGCTATTTGTGTAGGAGTATATAGAATTTTGTGTTTCAAATGGTTCAAATGGCTCTGAGCGCTATGGGAATTAACATCTGAGGTCATGAGAGCTACTTAAGCCTAACTAACTTAAGGACAGCACACACATCCATGCCCGAGGCAGGATTCAAACCTGTGACGTCAGCGGTCGTGCGGTTCCAGACTGAAGCGCCTAGAACCGCTCGGCCACTGCGGCCTGCATTGGTGTTTCATATTACTAAAAATGGATGCAATTCCATTTTGTTGTCGTCAGAGGAGTGAAGAGGCCACGTTTACAGACAAGAACTCTATGGAAACCAGATGAATGTAGTGGTTCAAATAATAGCGTAATCGGTTAGATGACGTACCTAGGTATGAGTATAGGGAACTGAAAATGGTTCCAATAAGGCACACAAACTGGTAGCTAGTTAAAATTGGTAAATAAAATTATGACTGTTGGTGACTGTTTTCTTCAAGTTATCGCAAGTAGTCTCGCTACCTCTCCGGTGTTCATTTTTGTCGCTATTGATTTATGGATTTAGTCATTTTAGTGTTCCCTTCTTTATTTACGTCTTCTAAATTCTGCACGAATATATTACTTTCCTTACCTCTCCACTTAAGCGTACCCAGATACAAATCTCATTTCGTTAGTATCCGACGTTCATCTTTTTTGCCTTAGAATCCAGTTATCATTGCTATTAATTTCAGAAGGGAGCCTTTGTGAACAATTCTTCCCCATTTTCGTAGCAAAGGTGAGCAGAAAGAATCTGTATAAATTTATTGAGGCAAGTTTTCATTTGTTTGGCAGTAATTGCTAGGTAAATGGCTATAGATTCCGCACAAACAGCTGATTTAGGACTTGTGTTTGAGTGGTCTGTTCATATGGGAGCTATCTGTGCATAATGACGACTTGGAAAATAGCGATAGACGCTGAAATCAACAGATTGTGTGAGACGTACAGATGTACAGACTTTTATTCAGTAATTACAAGCATATATTAAGAAAAGAAAGAAAAAAACCGGACAAGTGCGAGTAGGATTCGCGCTCTCTGAGTTTCGTAGAAACTTAATTGTGTGTATGGAGAGTATCAAAATATGAGGCATAAGTGACAGTATCTTTTGATTTCATTGACTTAAGAAGCTTACATTTTTTACGTCATCAAACGGCTGTAAAGCTTAGTACTAGGCATAAATTTAATCTTGATACCTCAACCAGTTCCTGAGAAAAAGGTGTCCTAACAGACAAACGACCGGACGGACAAGAAATGGCAAAAAAATATTTTTATTTTATATAATTACAAATTAACAATTTTTTAAAGTTTTCCTTTAGTTTTGCTGTGAAGCCTTACTTCTTGCCAAATTTCAAGGTTCTAGGTCGACGGGAATTACCTTATAGATTTGCAAGTACCAAAAGTACCCCCCCCCCTTCCCCCCCGTCAGAGGTTTGAGTACTCCGTCGGGCATTTAGTTTAAGTTAGATTAAGTAGTGTGTAAGTCTAGGGACCGATGACCTAATCAGTTTGGTCCCATAAGACCTTACCACAAATTTAGAATTTATTTTTACCAAAATATCTGACATGAGTCTCAGAATCCTTTGACTGTATTGGCTAACGGCTTAAATTTCGTACATCGCGCAAGGTATGATAGACCTTAGTATGTGACGTAAATTTCAACTTAATACCCTTACCCGCTCCTGGGTAGTTGGGGTTTAATAGACGGGCAGACAAACGGAGGGACAAGAAGTTGATATTATAAGGGTTCTGTTTTTACCGACTGAGGTAGGGGAGACCGGTACGGGATGCATTACCCAGGCAGAACGGTCTCTGTTGTCTAATTTCGACTAGAAGTGCTAGAATGTGTACAGAATGACACGTATTTACTAAACCAATGATTGTTATGGTTTAGTAAGGCTGCAGCTGTTGTCGTGCGCCTTATTGGACCCCAACTAAGTCAAGTCTGTCATACTTTTTTCTTCACAACCACTGTGTAGTCCACCTGAATCAGCATGGTCGTAGCTGTCTTTGTGCACAATGCAGTTGAAAAACAAATTTTTACGCTGGTTACTGAATATTTTCTCAATAGACATGCGTTTGGGGCGGAATGGTTTCCTGATAAAGTCGTCCTTTATTCTTCATTTGACGAAGTCTACTTCATGTTTTGTCTTTCTGGTTTGCAAATGATAGGTCGTTATGTACGGAAAACGCAGAGACAAGATTGGTCCAGGAGAAACATGGAACAAGCTGTGGAATCGGTAATTAATAAAACGATGACCCGCGAAAAGCATCGAAACAATTTGTCGCGCGTTTGACAACTTTAAAACTACACGTAAAAAAAAAAAAAAAAAAAAAAAAAAAAAAAAAAAAAAAAAAAAAAAAAAAAAAAACCAATCCTCTTTCGTCAACTGACAAAACTTTCGGAAAATACCAATGTGTTTTCAGTAAGGAACTAAGAGTAATAACTTGTTAAATATCTTAAGAATCTGTAAAAGTGACTTCGGTATGACCACAATAGGACAGCACAGATTAGCATATCAGCTACGAGAAGAAAACGAATGTCCGCATCCATTCAACAACGCAAAGGAAGTGGCGAAAGAAATCAGAAGCCACATCCGGGACGCGTGCTACGGGATTCAATAGAGTTTGACTAAAGTTATCGACGAAACAAAATTAGGGGAGAAAGAATTTATAACTATGACGAGACCAATATGACAATCGTACTGAAACAGCACTCCCAAATCATTGCAAATAAAGGACAGTGTCAAGTTGGATTGTTCATGTTGTGGCTTGGCAAGACAGCCAAGCCACTATGAGGAAGTCGAAAGGCACGCGTTTAAGCTCACGCAGGCTGGCGTGAGGTCTGGAACAGGACAAGGTAATTACACTAGCAAAAAAAGTACGTAGCTTCTGGAATACTTAACTTTAATCCATAATTAGTGAGCATAGCTCTTGACGGTACATGTTTTACAGCATCAATAGTAACTGATAATGGCGCCTTGCTAGGTCGTGGCAAATGACGTAGCTGAAGGCTATGCTAACTATCGTCTCGGCAAATGAGAGCGTAATTGGTCAGTGAACCATCGCTAGCAAAGTCGGCTGTACAACTGGGGCGAGTGCTAGGAAGTCTCTCTAGACCTACCGTGTGGCGGCGCTCGGTCTGCAATCACTGATAGTGGCGACACGCGGGTCAGACGTATAATAATGGACCGCGGCCGATTTAAAGGCTATCACCTAGCAAGTGTGGTGTCTGGCTGTGACACCACAGTTCACATATACAGAAACTAGAAATACAGTGACAGCTGAAATTTGTTGTTCAGCAGACAGAAGATTCATGCCTTTGATGTTGATTTATCGCAGTAAAAGGAAACAGCAGGAATTCCAATCTGATTCGCCACTACGTGGTTGGTTTGAAGCTCATGAATTACTGGAAGCTAACAAGAACAGAGAAACGATCAGGACGCTAGCTCAGGAAGAGAAAGAGAAAGTGAAATGAAAAAGTCTTCAGTCAAAGAAGACGAAGACAGAAGAAAACGAATTGGCTCTACAGAAAATGAAACATCCTAAGACGACGGAGATGCGGCATGTATATATTGTAAGAAATTATATTTCATTTCAAAATGGCTCTGAGTACTATGGGACCCAACATCTGCGGTCATCAGTCCCCTAGAACTTAGAACTACTTAAACCTAACTAACCTAAGGACATCACACATCCATGCCCGAGGCAGGATTCGAACCTGCGACCGTAGCGGTCACGCGATTCCAGACTGACGCGCCTAGAACCGCACGGCTATTCCATTTCACACGAGGGTTAGATTACATGTCAGAAGTACAAGCAGTGGGCTCATTAGTTCGTGTGCTGGCATAAATAGAGAGGACGATAAACGTCAGCTTATTTGTAAGACATGTCATCGGAGGGAAAAAGAAAGAACTGGTTCCGCTCTGCCCCATGTACGGATCCGAAGGGATTCGGAGACACTTTCTTACTTCACTGATGTAACAAACGAATTATATTATTTTATGATATCTTCATTTGCAAACTGTGTTAAAAAAATGTTCCTAAAACGGTTTCGAGCGTTTTCAGAAATTTTTTTCATCAATGAGACCTCAAAAATTTGCTCCAAACGATACACGGGTCGTTCCGCGCCGGTCTCATCTGCGGAATGTCACAAGTTATGTAGCCTGAAGGACTCACACAATTCATCCTTTAGTTATTTGTTTCATCTGCATGTGACGACACAGGCGAAGCATTTTAAATATAGTAGACGTATTTTTGCTAACGCTAATATTGGGTATATACGATAAAGAGGCAAAGAAACTGTTACATTGCCTAATATCGTGTAGGGCCCCAACGAGCACGCACAAGCGTTGCAACACAGCGTGGCATGGACTCCACTAACGTCTGGTAGTGCATCAGGGAACTGACACCATGAATCCTGCAGGATTCGTAAGAGTACGAGGAGGTGGATATCTCTTCTGAACAGCACGTTATAAGGCATCCCAGATATACTCAATACCGTTCATGTCTGGGGAGTCTGGTGGCCAGTAAAAGTGCTTAAACTCAGAACAACGTTCGTGGGTCCACTCTTAGCAATTCTGGACGTGTGGGGTGTCGCATTGTCCTGCTGGAATTGCCCAAGTCCATTGGAATGCACAATAGACGTGAATGGATGCAGATGATCAGACAGAATGCTTAAGTACGTGTCACCTGACAGTCATATCTAGACGTATCAGGAGTCCCATATTACTCCAACTGCACACACCTTACACCATTACAGAGCCTCCACCAGCTTGAACCGTCTCCTGCTGACATGCAGCGTCCATGGATTCATGAGGTTGTCTCCATCCGCTCGGTACAACTCGAAACGAGGCTCGTCCGACCGGGCAACATGTTTCCAGTCATCAACAGTCCAATGTCTGTGCTGACACGTCCAGACGAGGCGTAAAGCTTTGTGTCATGCAGTCATCAAGGGGACACGAGTGGGCCTTCGGGTCTACAAGCCCATATCGATGATGTTGAATGGTACGAACGCTGACACTTGTTTATGGCCTAGGATTGAAATCTGCAGCAATTTGCGGAAGGGTTTAATTTCTGTCAAGTTGAGCGATTCTCTTTAGTCGTCGTTGGTCCCGTTCTTGCAGGACCTTTCCGGCCGCAGCGATGTCGGAAATTTGATGTTTTACCAGATTCCTTATATTCACGGTACACTCGTGATGTGGTCGTACGGGAAAATGCCCACTTCATCGCTGCGTCGGAGATGCTCTGTCCCATTGCTCATGCACCAACTGTAATACCACGTTAAAACTCACTTAAATCTTGATGACCTGCCATTGTAGCAACAGTAACCAATTTAACAACTGCTCCAGACACTTGTTGTCTTATACTCGTATAGGCGTTGCCAACTGCAGCATCGTATTCTGCCTGTTTACAGGTCTCTTTATTTGAATACATATGCCTGTACCAGTTCTTTTGACACTTCAATGTATATTATGACACATGGTATGTACTATTAACAGTACTGGATTTTGAGTGATTAATTACAGACGATTAACAACGGATTGACGCGCTGCATCTTCATGTTCGTGAAATAACCTTATGATGTTTACCCCGACCAGTTCCATTCGTGAATGTATCGTAACTATTTCGTAAAAGTTTGGAATCACCTGTATTTTTTGGCGGTAAATTAGGAAATACAAGCTCGTTGGTCCAGATGTTACTGACCCCTTTAACAGGGCATACTGATCGCTTTCGAGTACAGTAAATCTGATTATGTGACCCTCCACCGCTGACCTAAGTGATGCCATCGAAATGGTGTCAGAGTGCAAGGCAGTTGTATGGGATCACCGCATTAAGATGGATCGACGTGAAGAAAGACAGAAAGGATCTGTAGCGTTTGGACATGCCTAGGGGTGTTCAATATGTAATGCAACACTTTTTTTCCAGGCCAATTTCGAGTGAAAAAATTCGAAATTTTTCGTGGGACATCGTGGAGTATTCGCGCTTCAGGCCCTATGGTTTCATGAAGTTCCCATATCTATCGCGCTATACGTAGGCATCAAAATGGCGTCTGTATCGGAGGTGCGTTCCAAGTTACTGAATTTCTTTTGGCAGAAAAGCAGGAAAGCACAAATATTCACAGACGCTTGCAGAAAGTCTACGGGACCCTGACACTGAAGAAAAGCACGGTACATACACTACTGGCCATTAAAATTGCTACACCACGAAGATGACTTGCTACAGACGCGAAATTTAATCGATAGGAAGAAGATGCTGTGATATGGAAATGATTAGCTTTTCAGACCATTCACACAAGGTTGACAGCGGTGGCGACACCTACAACGTGCTGACAAGAGGAAAGTTTCCAACCGATTTCTCATACACAAACAGCAGTTGACCGGCGTTTCCCGGTGAAACGTTGTTGTGATGCCTCGTGTAAGGAGGAGAAATGCGTACCACCACGTTTCCGACTTTGATAAAGGTCGCATTGTAGCCTATCGCGATTGCGGTTTATCGTATCGCGACACTGCTGCTCGCGTTGGTTGAGATCCAATGACTGTTAGCAGAATATGGAATCGGTGGGTTCAGGAGGGTAACACGTAACGCCGTGCTGGATCCCAACTGCCTCGTATCACTAGCGGTCGAGATGACAGGCATCTTACCCGCATGGCTGTAACGGATCGTGCAGCCACGTCTCGATCCCTGACTCAACGGATGGGGACGTTGGCAAGACAACAACCATCTGCACGAACAGTTCGACGACGTTTGCAGCAGCGTGGACTATCAGCTCGGAGACCGTGGTTGCTGTTACCCTTGACGCTGCATCACAGCATCATGCTGGTCGCATCCGTGTTTGGCGACATCGCGGTAAACGCACAGTGGAAGCGTATATTCGTCATCGCCATACTGGCGTATCACACGGCGTGATGGTATGGGGTGCCATCGATTACACGTCTCGGTCACCTCTTGTTCGCATTGATGGCACTTTGAACAGTGGACGTTACATTTCAGATGTGTTACGACCCGTGGCTCTACCTTTCATTCGATGCCTGCGACACCCAACATTTCAGCAGGATAATGCACGACCGCATGTTGCAGATCCTGTACGGGCCTTTCTGGATACAGAAAATGTTCGACTGCTGCCCTGGCCAGCACATTCTCCAGATCGCTCATCAATTGAAAACTGGCTCGTCACAATACGCCAGTCACTACTCTTGATGAACTGTGGTATCGTGTTGAAGCTGTATGGGCAGCTGTACATGTACACGCCATCCAAGCTCTGACTTAATGCCCAGGCGTATCAAGGCCGTTATTACGGCCAGAGGTGGTTATTCTGGGTATTGATTTCTCGGGATCTATGCACCAAAATTGCGTGAAAGTGTAATAACATGTCAGTTCTAGTATAATATATTTGTCCAATAAATACCGGTTTATCATCTGCATTTCTTCATGGTGTAGCAATTTTAATGGCCAGTAGTGTATTTCGGCGGTGCGTCTGTCACCATTGCATCGAACTTTCGCAAACGTGTTGGGTATCAGTCATGCCGGGCGGCCGCATACAAATGTGACTCCTGTAGTGTTGTTACGAGCAGACACTCTCATCCGAGGCGATCGACGGATCACAAACAAACACCTCGCTGCACAAGTGGACGTTTCTATTGATAGTGCTGACACACACGTCTACCAGTTGGAGTACTCGAAGGTGTGTGCACGCTGGTTTCCTCACTGCGTAACAGAAGAACGCAAAGAGCAACGAAGGACCATCTGCGCTGAATTGCTTGCGCATTACGAGACTAATTGTGATAGTTTTTCGTCTGACATCGTCAAAGCCAATGAAACATGAATTCATCACTTCGAAACGGAAACAAAATTGCAATCCATGGAGTTGCGCCACACTGCCTGTCCCCCGAAGAACAAGTTCAAAGCCGCACCCTCAGCCGGCGACAGTCTGCTGGAACTCTGAACGGCTTATTCCATTTTCTGTCCTCCGTCACGATACAACAGTCAACACTGAAATGTATTGTGCTATCCTGAGGAAATTAAACAAACGATTTCAGCGGGTTCGTGGCCACAAAAATGTAAACGAACGTCTCGTTCTCCATGACAATGTAAGGCCTCACACAAGTTTGCGCACCCGAGAGAAGCTCATAAAACTTCATTTGAATGTTCCTCCTCATCCACCCTACCGCCCAGGTCTCGCACCTTCCGACTTTGTTTGGCCCAATGAAGGATGCACTTCTTATGAAGCAGCACGTGGATGTTGGGGAGATTGTTGATGCTTCAAGACGTTCGCTCCCTTCAGTCCGGAACCGCGCGACCGCTACGGTCACAGGTTCGAATCCTGCCTCGGGCATGGATGTGTGTGATGTCCTTAGGTTAGTTAGGTTTAAGTAGTTCTAAGTCTAGGGGACTGATAACCTCAGATGTTTAGTCCCATAGTGCGTAGAGCCATTTGAAGCACTTGAACGTTCGCTCCGACTTCGACCATTAGAGTCGTACCACGCGGGCATGCCGTCGTTCCCTGTGAAGCGGCGTAAGGCTGTCTCATTAAACGCAGATGATGTTGAAAATTAGGGGGCTGACGCCAAAAGAGTGGGTAGCAATATGGTGTATTTGAATCGCCAATCAAATCAACCTGCTTTCAGCAAAAATATGTTGCACGACTTACTGAACGAGTCTCGTATGTGGACTGTCCAAGCTGTCTACAGGAAATGGTATACCACTTCATACCATGTAACACGACATAAGAACAGTAGTCACGAAAGATCCAAAAAGAGAGGGGTTGAAGACGACTGTCGCGTCTTGTCAATGACAGTCGGTTTCAAACCAGGCAGGGCTTGCTACCGTCAGAAAATGCTAATACACCTGAACCAGTTTCGGAACGAACAGAGCGAAGGGAACTAGCTACATGCAAAGGGCGTTTGGTGTCTGGTACATGTAAAAGGCAATACCTCACGATTTCACATAAATAGCATGTTTTCATTGGCCCAAACAACACATAAATAATAGACGCCTAGAAGCATGTAGTGTGATGCGATAAGTTGTGATTTTGAAGGCACTGAGTGCAACGGCAGCCCACTGAGGTACTAAAATCGAGGTGTGAGGAGGCTGCAGTTCAGGACGGAAGCGATTCTGTGGTTATTTTGCGGGTGTGTTCAGTACCGATACTTGAACCCCCTCTGTTATGTTACCGTGAACGCGAACCAGGATATTTATTTCAATATTATAGGTACTCAAGCATAGACGTTCTTCCATATTTTCGTGATAAGTATGCTGTGTACACTCCACTCTTCCGTGATGACAACGGTGGTCATACAGTGAAGGCTTTCAGGACCTGTTGTCATAGTAGCTGACAAGTTCAAAAAAAAAAAAAAATGGTTCAAATGGCTCTGAGCACTATGGGACTCAACTGCTGAGGTCATCAGTCCCCTAGAACTTAGAACTACTTAAACCTAACTAACCTAAGGACATCACACACTTCCATACCCGAGGCAGGATTCGAACCTGCGACCGTAGCGGTCTCGCGGTTCCAGACTGTAGCCCCAGAACCGCTCGGCCACCAGCGGCCGGCAGCTGACAAGTCTTCCAGACTGTATTGCCCTGGTCGAAGAAACTTTTCGGTGCTCCTTGACGGCTGAAGAGTCGGACGTTGGACAGCGATATAAATACTGTGTGAAGTGGGTGTGGTCGAGTTTACAAGTGATCAGCAGAGATAATCTTAATTAGAAACAAAACTTAACTATCGATCTACGCCTGTCAAGGATAAAAACTTGTCTATCGATTCTGAGGAGCCGTTTTCCACGTATCACTCAGTTTCATGGCTTCTTCATTTCTGTTAAAATTATCACTGTATTTATATATTTTGATGGCTTCTCTATATAGTCTCTATACAGTCTATAACAGTAGGTAAATTTTTTGATTTCAGGAAACTTCATGATTTCCTGACTCTCTACGGCTCACTTTTCTGATTTCCTTCGTTGACAAAGAATTTTATGTTCTTTCAGTCTAGTATTCACGCTGCTCTTGATAGTTCCAACGTAGATTTTTCCACAAGTACCCGTAATCTTTTATACTTCACTTGCTGACAGAGGAGGGCGTATGTCCATTAGAGAACGGAGTGCTGGACATACTTTCTTGATTAGTCTGAAAACCGAACTGAGCTCATGTTTCTCTAAAATCTTGCCGATCTGGTCAGTTAATTTTTTGATAAAAGGGAGATAAACGACGACCTTCCACTGTTGTATTTTATCGTTGCCCGTTTTCCTATTGTTATTCGTTCGCAGAATCCTATTTCTTGTTTGTCTAATAGCCATTATTCTCGAAAGCCTACTTCAGATGTTTTAAATCGGCATCCAAATTCTTTCGTCTTTGTCAACAAGACGCTAAGTGGTGCCTTTCTTTTGCTGCGGATGATGGTCAGAGTTCTTATGCAAATATCTATGTCAATTATCTAGCCGAAGGTGTGACTTTCCGAAAAACTTAATGCTTCAACCTTCCATCATATTACGTTGTCTCCTTTTTTCTTCGAAGATTGAAAATTTCCAGTGCGCTCTGGACGAAACCTCGGGAACCGAAAGGTTTCTTCGACCAGGGCAATACATCCCGGAAGACTCATCAGTAATAACGACAGTGGTGTTTGGTGTTAACATGGCTGCACGTGTATACTCCTGGTCTGACTAACATTTGACATTCTATCACACTCCTTCTCCCTCAGATCACCCGATCTCTCTAGGACCATAGAAAATAGCTGGGACCATTTGGAACAACGTATGAAATGCAAAAATCAACAGCCCCGCGATGTGCTAACTCTTCGGATTCTGACCGGTAATGATTGACTACAGTTGAACATTGCGCTCCTGAAGGAATTTGAAGATTCTCTTTTTCGTCCAACTGAGACCATTTTCAAGGCTGCAGATGGTGTGACACGGCATTACCGTGATAACTGCTAGTGGGTTTTTACCGATGTGTTTATATGAAACAGTGGTAGTTTCATCTATACTAACGATGTTAAATGCAAAGTTGTTTCCTGGCTGTTGATAGTACAGTGGTAGCGAGGTTGGATACATTCAAGGGAGGGCCACTATGAGTAATAGATTAGCTTAACAGTAACATTTCACGAGACGGAGTGAGGAATGACGAAAGTCTGGATGTCGTAGGGAACCTAAAAAACCTGAAAAAGCAAATACAGACTCTGAGTTTAGGTATAGTACGAGTCAATAAAGCGAAATGGAAAGGAGGTAAGGATTTTTTTAAAATGAATTTAATGTTAAAAGGAACTGATATAGGAGTAGTTGGACTGTTTACAAGGATAAAAGTAGATGAAAAAGTAAGTTACTTTTAGTACTTCAATCCTATGACTATTCTCTTCAGAATCGACAGCAAAGCAAACCGAGTAGCAAAAGAACAGATATACGTGTCAACTTCACATGCAGCAGATGAAGAGAATATCTGAGGACAGTAAACGGATGTGAGGGGAAATGAAAGTGCAATAATCAATGGGAGATTGTAATAGAGGAAGTGATAAGAGAGAAATTTACGAAGGAATACGTGCTCAGCAGTAAGAATGAGAGATGAGCAATACTGAGTTCTGCAATACATTCCAGTTAGTAACAGCAAATACGCTGTTCAAGAAGTGCAAGAGAAGTAGTGTATTTGGAAAAGGGCTGGAGACACTGGAAGATAACAGCCGGATTACATCACAGTGGAAGACAGATCCAGAAATCAGATTGTAAACGCGTAGGAGAGAGCGGGTAGGTGGAAGGAATGTATTGAGAACCTGTACGATGGGAAGGAAGAAGTCTGCTGAAATGATAGATGGGGAAATGTATGTCGATCCGGAACTATGGAAGCTATGGAAGAACTTTAGAATTTCTAAACTTACTGGGGAAAGAGTGACCAAAAATTATTCAACTTAATATGTGGAATGTATGAGACTGCAGACACATATCTACCAAATTGATCGTGAAGACTACAAACGCAGATAAGTGGGAGAAATATAGTATAGTCAGCATAACAACTCATGAATTTAAACTCATATCAAGAATAATATGCAGAATAGAGGAAAAGAAGCTGGAGGATCTGTTAGATGATCAGCTTGTCTTTAGGGACGGTAAAGGCTCTAGAAGCGGTGGTGGCGCTACTCTTGACAATGGAGGCATGACCTTCAGAAAATCGACCAAGTTCAAATGGTTCAAATGGCTCTGAGCACTATGGGACTTAACATCTGTGGTCATCAGTCCGCTAGACTTAGAACTACTTAAATCTAACTAACCTAAGGACATCACACACATCCATGCCCGAGGCAGGATTCGAACCTGCGACCGTAGCAGTCGCGCGGTTCCGGACTGAGCGCCTAGAACCGCTAGACCACCGTGGCCGGCAGTCGACCAAGTAAACGCGTCCAGCATTATAGAATGACCCATGACGTTTGAATTCTCATAAAAATAGTTGTAAGCAATGGGGAAATATTGGAAATACACAGTATGGGCAGGAACCGAGAGTACAGTAAGAACTGAAAACTATGATGAGGTACTTCGATTAAAAATGGCTTAAGACAGTGAAGCAATCTTTTCCTCCTAGTGTTCAACCTCTACATAGAAAAAAAAAGGTGAAATTAAACGACGAATTAAAATAAAGGAGGAAAGGTATCAATAACATTTGCTGATGTTATTACTACCCTCAGTGACACCGAGCGAGGTGGCGCAGTGGTTAGCACACTGGACTCGCATTCGGGAGGACGACGGTTCAATCCCGTCTCCGGCCATCCTGATTTAGGTTTTCCGTGATTTCCCTAAATCGTTTCAGGCAAATGCCGGGATGGTTCCTTTGAAAGGGCACGGCCGATTTCCTTCCCAATCCTTCCCTAACCCGAGCTTGCGCTCCGTCTCTAATGACCTCGTTGTCGACGGGACGTTAAACACTAACCACCACCACCACCCTCAGTGACAGGATAAACAGGATAAACAGCCTATTGAGCATAGAATATAGACAGAGTAAACCAAAGAAATATGAAAGTATTGAGGAGTAACTGAGAAAAACATAAGTCTGGGACCATTTTATAGAGGATGTGAAAGAACTGCAACATTGGAAGCAAAATAACGAGTAGTGGATGAAGAAAGAAGAATGAAAAGCAGAGTAGCACAATCGAATAAAGTGTTGCTCCCTAATACACGTCTAATAGAACGAAACATTAGGGTTAATATGAGGAAGGAATTTTTGAGAATGTACTCCAGATCACTGTGATGTAAGGAAGTGAGATGTTTGCTGGTGTAAGCTATTCCAGCACACCAGTCGACAAAGATGAAGTGCAGATCGATTAGTAGGCGTTGGATCCAGCATATCTTTCACGAGAGAGGCCAGAGACACACCTACAAGCAACATGCCACCAACGCTCTCTCGACAGCATGTATTTAGGCAGCCGCCGCTAAATGGCGGTCCCCACTGACTTACTCCTCCAGTTGGCGCCTGTCAGTTCATTGCAGAGCGGGCTCAGTTCACATCGCAGGTTTTTACTGTACATAGCGGCCAGATTCGAGCCTATAGCGGGACTAGCAGTGTGGCTATTATGTAATAACAAGATTACCGATATTGTCTGCAAGAGGACTATTACAGATGAGCTTGTACCACAAGATATGGACTCTATTCAAGTTAAGTAAATGTTCGTGTAAATAAAGAACCGTTTTAATCCACGTGTGCGTTGGTGTTGTAGAAAGGGGATACCGGCCACCCATAACAACATCCTCTCCCTGGTTTCCTTGCGATACAGGACTCTACAGTCTTGAAAAGGATGCTACAGGAGGGATTGTGAGAAAATCTTTAAAGAGAATTGAAGCGTTTGAAGCTTGGTGTCACGAAGAAATAGGCGCCATTAGTTTACACGTACACAACATAATTCGTCGTCTTCGGTAACAAGCAAATTTCTAGATATTTCCTCTCTGTACATATTTCCTTGTGGTCTTCTCCCATGACATGAATCAGTTTCTACTTGTCACCAGCAATGTCGTCAGCAGAGCCCTAAAGCTTGCAGCCCTAACAAATCTCCATCTCCATCTACATCTACGTGATTACTCCGCTATTCACAATAAAGTGCCTGGAAGAGGGTTCAATGAACCACCTTCAAGCTGTCTCTCTACCTTTCCACTCTCGAACGGCAAGCGGGAAAAACGACCACTTAAATTTTCCTGTGCGAGCCCTGATTTATTTTATCGTAATGATCATTTCTCCGTATCTAAGTGAGTGACAACAGAACTGCTTCGCAATCGGAGGAGAAAACTGGTGATTGAAATTTCATGAGACGATCCCGTCGCAACGAAAAACGCCTTTGTTTTAATGATTGCCGCTCCAATTCACGTATCATGTCTGTGACACTATCTCTCCTATTTCGCGATAATACAAAGCGAGCTACCCATCTTTGTAATTTTTCGATATTATCCGTCAGTCCCCCTTGATGCGGATCCCACACCGCACAGCAATACTCCAGAATAGGGCGGACAAGCTTGGTGCAGCAGTCTCTTTAGTAGACCTGTTGCACCTTCTAAATGTTCTGCCAATGAATCGCAGTCTTTGGTTTGCTCTACCCACAATATTTTCTATGTGATAGTTCCAATATAGATTATTTGTAATTGTAATCTCTAAGTATTTAATTGAATTTACAGCATTCAGATTTTTGTGACTTTTCGCGAATCGATATTTAGCTGACTTCTTTTAGTACTCATGTGAATAACTTTCCACTTTTCTTTATTCATGGTCAATTGCCACATTTCGCACCATAAAGATATTTAAATCATTTTGCGAGTCGTTTTGGTCATCTGATGACTTTACAAGTCGGTAAATGACAACATCGTATGCAAACAATCTAAGTCGGCTACTCAGATTGTCTCCTATGTCGTTAATACAGATCAGGAACAATAGAGGGCCTATAGCACTTCCTTGGGGAACGCCGGATATTACTTCTGTTTTACTCTATGACTTTCCGTCTATTACTACGAACTGTGACCTTTCTGACAGGAAATCACGAATCCAGTCGCACAACTGAGGCGATACCCCGTAGGCATGCAGTTTGGTTAGAAGACACTTGAGAGGAATGGTGTTGAAAGCCTTCTGGAAATCTAAAAATATGGAATCAATTTGACATCCCCTGTCGATAGCAGTTATTACTTCATGAGTATAAAGAGCTAGTTGTGTTTCACAAGAACGATATTTTGTGAATCCGTGATGACTATATGTCAATAAATCGTTTTCTTCGAGGTAGTTCATAATGTTCGAATACAGTATATGTTCGAAAACCCTACTACAAATCGACGTTAGTGATATAGGCCTGTAATTCAGCGGATTACTCCTACATCCCTTTTTGTGTATTGGTGTGACTTGAGCAGTTTTTCAATCTTTAGGTACGGCTCTTTCTGTGAGCGAGTGTTTGTATATAATTGCTAAATATGGAGCTATTTTATTAGCATACTGTGAGAAGAACCTTACTAGTATGCAATCTGGACCGGAGGCCTTTCCATTATTAAGTGATTTAAGCTGCTTTTTTACACCGAGGATATCTACTTCTATGTTTCTCATCTTGGAATTCATCAATATATACTTCGTTCTCTTTGGTGAAGGAGTTTCGGACAACCGTGTTTAATAACTCTGCTTTAGTGGCACTGTCATCAGTGACTTCACCGTTGTTATCGCGCAGTGAAGGTATTGGTTGCGTCTTGCCACTGGTGTGCTTTATGTATGACCAGAATCTCTTTGTGTTTTCTAAATTATAATTGAATACTAGACGAAAAGTGTCACATATCGGAATGATTTCTTATTATGATTTGTATACGTAATTTACGCTGCAAACAATCTTTCACTGGTAGATTTAAATGTATGAAGATATAACCAGACGCTAATAATTCTAGTTTCTATGTAAATGAACGGGGCTTCATATGACAGGAATTGAAGTTATTCGCAACACAGCTTTCTAATGGTTTCCAATAAAATGCAGGAATGGAGCGCAGAGTTTTTTAACGACCCACTAAAACTGGTTGGCTATGTGTAAAATTAAAAGAAGGCATTTTTCCTGTGTCGACTTAAGTGAATGTTTAGTGTTTTTCAATTATAAATACAGTCATTAATGTGCAAAGTGGTGGTAATAAGTTTGTTCACCAAGTAAACGAATTTCCTTTGTGTCAAATGTTTATACTGCGTCCTTAAATTCGCTTTAGGAAAGGAAAAAATTCCCATTACAGGCGCCGCAGAGAATCTTATCGCGCCCCTTTTAACGGGAAACAGAACAACCACGTTTTCCTGCAAAACGGCAGCGCAATGAGTCGAGACAAGATAAAAACACTTGCCCTCGCGCCGGCCGGCCGTTTTCTGGAACATCTGCTCCGCCGTTGTTACACACGAGCGAACATGCTGGCTCTATAGCGATTCGACTGTGAACCGACGTTTATCGCGAAGCGGAATTAGCCAGAGAAGCGCCTGGGTTTCTTATTTGATCGTATTTTGCCGGGAAAAGTAATTAGAGGCGTGTAATTACCAAGATCAGATAGGGGAGCTGGTGGCCGAGCGAAAAGTAATTGACTCTCGCGCCGCTGCCAGTATTGCAAGTGCCGTGTGTACTCAGCGTATACCGGCGAACCGACGGCAGCGCGCGGTGGTAGCTTTGCGTACCTGATGCAGCCACAGCCAACTGCGAACGCTAGCGGAATGAGGTGGGCGCATCTTGATGGCAATACGAGTGGGTGCTGCGAGTACGTTCATTTTACGAAATGAAGTTCCGCCGGTGGAAAAGGGACTGTTAGGTGCTATGTGTGAGAATTATGGATCAGCAGCACTATAAAATTGCGTTGCGACGGTGCTGTTGCTTATAGGGAAGTAGTCGTATCGTCTTTGGACGAGTATAAGGAAATACAAAAATATGTGAAGAAAATTTTTACTTGTTATAGAGAATGGCAGCTCTTTTGAAAATTCTGGGAATGAAAACATGGTCCAAGTATCTATGCATTGATCAATTTCAACCATGCGTCATTTTCAAGCACCTGTAGCGTAAGGTCGGGTAAGAGTACGTGTCTGAAAAGAGTTTGCAGTGGCATTTTCTCTACAGTGGCAACACTGACAGACAAGGAGAAACCACATTCAGTTGTTGCTTCTATAGCGACACCGTCACAAGTAATCTTTAAGATCTCCACCAGATTTGTTGGTTATATCAGGTAGAAATAAGTTTTTGATTCAAATTAGGTAATCTTTAAACCGTATATCGTAAGCAATAAGCACTACCAAGGTATACACTAGAAAATAAAATTATTTGCCAAAAGAAGCAGTTTTGTGAGGGACAATCCAGGGCACGACAAACAGTGCTACCAAGCAGTGACTGCCATTTCTGATATCTTTTTGAACTGTGCGGCGCATCGGTTGACAGTTCGCTGTAAGATAGTGGGAAAGATTACGCGCGTACTCTTAACTCGTCCCCCCTCCGCCTTTGTTTCTAACGGTTACTAATCCAGGTAGGTGCATTAGGCAGAGAGATGTGAGTGCTTTGTTTCGAGCTCCATGTTCTAGACTAACACCAATCCAAACAGCTGAGAAATCCTTCGAGTCAACTGAAATGTTCCCGTTCAATCTGGATGTCTGCACAGCAGAAGACTTTTCTCCAGCAGAAATCACTGAGAGAGCCGAATTTCCAACAACTGAAGAAGGCAAGTGAGTTCAACAGGAGCCCACGGACAAATGCTGCTCCCCAATGACAGATGATCTGTCTGCGTAGTCACCAGGGGAAAATCAAGAAAGTGACACAAATTAAGATCAGAGTGCTAATGCTCGAACTGTTGTAAGCCTACCATGTATTTATCCGCTGCCAAAATATGATCGACCCACAACAAAAAGAAGAAAATGAAAAAAAATCCGGGGTTATATCTGGGTCTCCGTAAAAAAATGCTAAAAAGCTAAACCAGACAAAACCAAGAAGAGACAAAATACGAGTATCGAAACATGAATACTCTCTAGGGTTAACCTGGACGCGCCATAATCCACAGGAAGAACCACGTCGAAATACAAGAATGGATCTCATGTTTTGAATTGCCCAAGGTGTATTGAAGCGTACAAGGAGCCTATCATGGAAGACTGGATTACGTGCATTGCTCCGAATGGTGGTAAGAAAAACCGAAAGTTTATGAAGGAAATGGTGAATCTTCTTGTTATTTATGTTAAGCGCACTCTTTGACTGCAGGACGCGTTCTCTTACCAGAAGATGCGGCTAAGAGTACGAACGAGCAGTGTCTTACATGTATTGATATTTCGTGTTTGTGTTAAAAGTTAGGCAGCTGTAACTATGATTATGACTAAAAATGTTTAGAATCCTCTATGTGGATTGTCGATAACATTAAGTAAGCTACTGGCGTAATGTTCACTGGAATATTATGTGCGTTACTCTAACATTTGCTGTCTTATTAAAAATAATGGATCGAAATGCATACATCACATGTCACGTCACATGTAATATTATAAATTAGAGTACAAAGTCCAATCTAATGTTAAAAATTACAGTACAAAGTCCAAAGCACAAAAGATTATATCGGGCCTTTTCATGAGGTGCACCAGTCAATCTACGAAATAAAACAATACTGATGTAATAACAAATATGTCATGTGGTCCAGTAGAAGCAGCAGGCGATATATAAGTCTACGAGGCTATTTCCTTTAGCTTTATCTTTTACACTCTGTTGTAATAAAACTGGAGAGCCATAATCGGATTACATCATGTCGGTACAATTATTTTACAATATTTTACAGTACAGATGTTGATACCTACAGGCGTTACGTGAAGGAGAACGGACCAAATTTGGATTCTGTGGATGAGTCATGTAAATTACTGTACAACTTAATGAGAACTGGAAGTAAATGATAGCTTTTTTAGGAAAATGGTCTCATTTAGAGCTCATTTTTGTAAGTCTTTTAGTACTACGTGATTCATAGCTCATATAGAAAGTATCGTGTTGCACGTGCAATTGTAACGTTCATTAAAAATATGCCAGACATCCTCATAGGGCATATTAGTTAGACTAGAAGCTAAAATCTCCGTTAGTAAATTATTAACAAGAGGAACAGAATAATTTAAACCGAAATAAACATTCATACATAATACACTAAGCTGAAGTGCTAGTCCATTGTACACATGTGTGAAACAGCCACCAGATCTCTTGAAAATGCCAATAAGAAAGAGTCAGAACCCAATAGTTACCGTTTACAAGGTTAGAGGTGAACACCTAGCGAAAGTCACACATTGTAAATATTAGGCATAATACTAACAAGCGGTACGAAATGGGACAAACTCGTAAAATCTGTATTAGGGAAGACAAATGAAACACTGCAAATATCTTGAAAAATCACGAGGTAAAAGTTAGAGTCTCTACAGCTAATAAACAACAACAGAACCTAACACATAGTATTAATGTGTACTCATGACCCATATTCAGAATCTGGAATATACAAAAGGCATGCCAAAAATGCTCCGTCTAGGAAAAACAGGGGGTAATTTCTATATCGGGTATACAGAGGACGCTACAGCCTATACAAACAACAGACTCACAACATTAGCAATAGCCACAAACAAACAAATGCAGAGCACCGATATGCAAATGTAGAGCTAAATATCAAAATGCTCCACCGGCTGAATGTAGGTCATAAAACTAATCTGATGGAAGAACTGGAGATACATTCACATCACAAAAAATACGAAGAGCAAATATTGTGAACCAGTGAACTACTTCAGAAGCTTCAATAGTTTCCTTAAAGAAGGAAATAAGTAATGATACGTACAAGTAAGTAACTTTGTAAATAATATATAAGCACACAATTATTCAGAGTACACAAGAAAAATACCCTTTGCACGCAAGAACAGTGTATAATATTCTTTAGCGAAATACATTTTATTATGTGTAAAAACATCTGATCCTTTTTTGTTTGAGTACGGTTTACTGTTTTCAACGTCCACTGTGCGCTGTATATTGTATATGTAATGTTTCATATGCGGGAGTTTCTGTGTAAATGAGTTACAAAAAAACAAAAAGTAAAAGTGTTATACAAATTCGTCGTTAACTCTTAGTAAAGATCAATCGTTAATACAAAATACGAGCGGTTTGGATATTACAGTAAAGCTAACAAGCCAATACAGCGCCTGACGCATCGAAAACATCACACTTAAACGGAATAATACAGGAAAACCTAGTTTGGTAATGGGAACGATTGCCTGAAGTGGGTCTTGCTTGTAATAATTCAAAATAAAATTTTTAGGTATGGAAGTGATTGGCAACAGTCAAAGTTGTTTTGTAAACAAACCTATTACTTTTACAGTTGAAGGCTATCGCCAACCATTTCTAAAGTGTAAAATAAAATTAATCTCTGTCACTGCGAATTAATACATTAATCATATTACCACATTGTATGTTGCACAAGGCTAGTTTCCATCACCAGGTGCGATAAGTTGATTAAACAAACAGAGCCAAGTTAGGTCACCAATAACAATTAATTACTTCCGCACAACAGAATTTCCTCGAACCCCATAAACAAATACAATATATTGTATTGTATCAGCGTAATCTGAAAGGAACCTAATCGGTATACAATCTGGACCTGAAGACTTGCCCGTATCAAGCGATTTGAGTTGCTTCGCAACCCCTAAGGTATCTACTTCTAAGAAACTCCTGCTAGCAGCTGTTCGTGTTTCAAATTCTGGAATATTCCATTCGTCTTCTCTGGTGAAGGAATTTCGGAAAACTGCGTTCAATAACTCCGCTTTAGCGGCACAGTCGTCGGTAACAGTACCATCGGCACTGCGCAGCGAAGATATTGACTGCGTCTTGCCGCTTGTGTACTTTACATACGACCAGAATTTCTTCGGATTTTCTACCAAATTTCGAGACAATGTTTCGTTGTGGAACCTATTAAAGGAATCTCGCATTGAAGTCCGTGCCAAATTTGGCGCGTCTGTAAATTTTAGCCAGTCTTCGGGATTTCGCGTTCTTCTGAACTTTGCATGCTTTTTCCGTTGCCTCTGCAACAGCGTTCGGACCTGTTTTGTGTACCGTGAGTCGAAACAAGGCCCCGGGAGTAGACAACAATCCATTAGAACTACTGATGGCTTTGGGAAAGCCCGCCAAGGCAAAACTCTTCAATCTGATGAGCAAGATGTATGAGACAGGCGAAATAACCTCAGACTTCAAGAAGAATATAATAATCCCAATTCGAAAGAAAGCTGGTGGTGACAGGTGTGAAAATTACCGAACTGTCAGTTTAATAAGCCACGGATCCAAAATACTAACATCAATTCTTTACAGAAGAATGGAAAATCTTGTAGAAGCCGACCTCAGGGAAGATCAGTTTCGATTCAGGAGAAATGTAGGAACACGCTAGGTAATACCGACCCTGCGACTTCTCATAGAAGACTGGTTAAGGAAAGGCAGACCTGCGTTTGTAGCATTTGTAGAGTTAGAGAAAGCTTTTGACAGTGTGGACCTGAATACTCTCATACAAATTCTAAAGGCCGCAGGGGTAAAATACATGGAGTGATAGGCTATTTACAATTTGTACGGAAACCAGACGGCAGTTATAAGGGTCGAGGGGCACGAAAGGAAAGCAGAATGAGACAGGGCTGTAGCTATCCCCGACGTTATTCAGTCTGTATATTGAACAAGCAGTAACGGAAACAAAAGAAAATCTGGAGTAAGAAGTAAAGTACAGGGAGAAAGAATAAAAACTCTGAGGTTTGCCGATGACATTCTAATTCTGTCAGATACAGCAAAGGACTGGGAAGAGCAGTTGAGCGGAATGGACAGTGTCTTGAAAGGAGGATATAAGATGAACATCAACAAAAGCAAAGCGAGGATAATGGAATGTAGTCGAATTAAATCAGGTGATGCTGAGGGAATTAAACTAGGAAATGGGACACTTAAAGAAGTATATCAAAATAACTGATGATGGGCGAAGTAGGTAGGATAACAAATGTAGACTTCCAATAGCAAGAAAAGCGTTTCTGAAGAAGAGAAATTTGTTAACATCGAGTATAGATTCAAGTGTCAGGAAGTCCTTTCTGAAAGTATTTGTATGAAGTGTAGCCACGTATGGAAGTGAAACACAGACGATAAACAGTTCAGAGAAGAAGAGAATTGAAGCTTTCGAAATGTGGTGCTACAGAACAATGCCGAATATTAGATGGGTAGATAAAGTAACTGATAAGAAGGTACTCAATAGAATTGCGGAGAAGAGGAATTTGTGGCACAACTTGACTAAAAGAAGGGATCGGTTGATAGGACACGTTCTGAGGCATCAAGGGATCACCAATTTAATACTGGAGGGAAGCATGTGGGGCAAAAATCGTAGAGGGAGATCAAGAGATGAATACAGCAAACGGATTCAGAGGAATGTGGGTTGCAGTAGTTACTCGGAGATGAGGAGGCTTGCACAGGATAGAGTAGCAAGGAATGCTGTGTCATACCAGAGTTTGGATTAAAGACCACAGCAACAACATTCCGACCTCTGTTGTTCCCTTAAGTTTTTGCTTTTTGCGGTTCGCTCCTGTTGTGGATTGGGAAGAGAGCCAACCCACTATGAGAGGAAGCCGAAAGGCACGCGTTTTAGCTCACGCAGGCTGGCGTGAGGTCTGGAACAGGTCAAGGAAATGAGACTAACAAAAAACGTACGTAGCTGCTGGAATACTTAACTTTAATCCATAATTGGTGAACATCGCTCCTGACGGTACATGTTTTACAGCATCAATAGTAACTGGTAATGGCGCCTTGCTAGGTCGTAGCAAATGACGTAGCTGAAGGCTATGCTAACTATCGTCTCGGCAAATGAGAGCGTAATTTGTCAGTGAACCATCGCTAGCAAAGTCGGCTGTACAACTGGAGCGAGTGCTAGGAAATCTCTCTAGATTTGCCGTGTGGCGGCGCTCGGTCTGCAATCACTGATAGTGGCGACACGCGGGTCCGACGTATACTACCGGACCGCGGCCGATTTAAAGGCTACCACCTAGCAAGTGTGGTGTCTGGCGGTGACACCACAGCTCCTACAGTACTTTGAAAGTTTTTTCTTGATGTCTTAACGCATGTCTTATCACACTGTCCCTTTTTCTAGCACTAGAACAGTGAAAGTGGTCAAAATACACCGTTGAGATTTTACTTTTGGCAATAACGAATTACGATTTCAACTGGTTTCCCTCGAACTTTGAAGCTTGTCCTTATTTCTTCTACTTCTGACGGTAGTGTACTGCGACTGACTGAATTTTCCCGATTTCATGGATTTTTCGTGAAGCATATTTACAACAGCGGGAGGTGTCAGTTCACTCCTGGCGTCTCTCCTTTTTAGTATGTTTCTGTTCTCAAAATTACAAAGGTACTTGCGCTGCATTTTGAATTGGCCAATAATCGCTTTCTCGAATGATGATATGCGTGTTTTTGGAAACGTTTCCACGCTAGGCAGTGAAACTTAACTTTTCAGTCGTATTTCGCGGGTTACTGTTGTTGCTCGGCACACCATTTTGTGTTGTTTTGCCTGTAACAGGCATTTTTTATTACGTCGCGCAAGCGCAGTCATACTCATTAAGGCATTTTGCCTACTCTGCAGAATTCAGATGTTGAATCAGAAAGTCAGATGGTGATGCCACTGAGGATAGCAAGACTTAGGAGGAGTTACCGTCAGTGGATGTCTCTGCATCTCAAGTCTTTCCGTGTCCCAGGGGTCGACAGGCGCAGCGATGAAGATGGTAGATAGAGATTGAACGGAATGGGAGGTTTCTAACACGTACAGAAGGAGAGAAGGGAACCCAAAGCATATGAACGACACCGAGTGGATGAATCTGTCATCAGTGCCTTCTTAGTTCTTTTTAGTGAATCTATGCTACGTATCACGTAATCAAATAAACGGGATGAAATAAAAACCACCATTTTGACCAAATCGTAGGGGAAATAGGAGAAAATGAGTGGTATCATATGCGCCTGAGGTGTTTTTTATGTTAAAGGTTTTTTCTAGCAGGACCGCCGGCTGTGTTCTTGGGTGCCTAATTATATCCGGAATAAAATGATCAGTAAGAGATTCCGCAAAGATATTAGATTCCTGCGCTTCGCTGAGAAGTCATTTCGAACTCAATGCGTCCATAAAGACAAGTTCGCTCTTATTTCTGAAACTTCGTGTAAAACTGGTTCAGCTTTGCTGCTCTGGTGAAAATATTACACTTGGTGAGCATTTACATAGCAAGAGGTAATTTTACCAAGTTTATGCTAAACAAACCTAGCGAACGTGGATTCAGGTTTTGGGTGACTGCAGCCGTTGCATCCAAGTATATTTTCCATGCCTTCGAGTGCATTGTTAAGGAGGAAGGCCGATCAGACAACCAGCTATTGGAAGAGTACTTCGTTCTTCACCTCATAGAGCCATTTCTAAAGTAAGGACGGAATATGGTAACAGACAACTTCTAGAAATTTCACAGAGATAAACGTGGTTGGTAGGAAGATTGAACGAGACTCGCCAAGAAATCCTCGACAGCGGAAGAAGTTCGGATGATTTGGGGGACGGGACCAAGCAACGAGGTCATCGGTCCCACCGGATTAGGCAAGAGTGGGGAAAGAAGTCGGCCGTCGCCTGTCAGAGGAACCATTCCGGCATTTGCCTGAAGCGATTTAGGAAAATCACGGGAAACCTAAATCAGGATGGCCGGACGCAGGTTTGAACCGCCGTCCTCCCGAATGCCAGTCCAGAGCGCAAACCATTGCGCCTCCCCGCCCGGTAGCACGAAGAAGAGTAATTTTAACGCAGTTCTGCATTTAAAAAAAAAAAAATTACAAGATACAGGGTGCACCTGGACAGTACACCATCCAACGGAAGAAGAACAACGCCATTATTTTCTGCACGGTACATCCTGAAGTAGCAGCAAGCGAAAAAGGAATGAAGAAATCCTGAACTGTTACCCTTTACAGGGCCGGAAAGTATAGTGTTTACGTCGTTGGTCAAATGATTCTTAGATATACAACTATGGTTTCGTGCAGGAGATGGACGATGCATGTCCTTTACAACGTCCTAGACATGACAGCAAGCGAACGAGTAACGCCTGGAGGACCGAACAAATAATTATAAGAAAAACAACAAAACCGAAAGATGTTTGAAACTGGAATGCGCAAAGGGAACAAGAACCACGACGTCCGTGCGAAATACGAACTAGCCGTATGGGGAAAATGTGTGCAGACTCCAACGTTCAGGAACAAACTACATAAATGAAGAAGTTCTAGGAACTTGGGGTGTAGGTCCTATTAATGGGTAAGTGTGCGCTTTGTACCGTAATAAGAATCTAAAATGTTAGAACTTCCACGTAAAGCATTGATTCAAATGAGTACATGAGATACAGATGAACAAAAATAAAACATAGATTTTACTTTAACCATGTTGTGTGTTTTAAATGAAAATCACTTTATGACTCAAATGACGATTTTTCGTTGCTCTAGGAGTATCACATTTTCCTTCGTTCTTGTGCTAATCAGACTGTTCTACACATTCTTATTCTGATCCTTTCTGCGGGCAGCCTCCTCATTTCTTATACTGTCACTACACACATACTTCCATAACACTACAACTCAGTTATTTCCGGTTTTTCTCGCAGTCTGTGGCTCGTATCTTTAAGTGTCTGACATTGCAGATATTTTAGCATTCTCGTGATGCTACCCCGTGGGTCAAACAGATCTATGACCATTTGTGCTGCCTTTCTTTGTATAGGTATGTCATCGAAATGTGCATTCCCAGAAATTTTTTCCTTCCAGATTCAAGCCTTTGTTTGATACAAATCAAATGGAAACGAGTGTTTGGCGTCATTGGCCAGGAGGCCCCTTACGGGGCAGGTCCGGCCACCTTGGTGCACGTCTTATATTCGACGCCACATTGGCCGACCTGTACGCCGGATGGGGATGAAATGATGATGGAGTCAATACAACACCCAGTTCCTGAGCGGAGAAAATCCCACACCCAGCTGGGAACCGAACCCGGGCCCGTAGGACAGCAATCCGTCACGCTGACCACTCAGCTATCGGGGCTGGCTTTTGATATAAATAAACTGTGTTAAGGTGACATATAGAACGGGACAGCTTCACTCCAGCTCTGAGGATTAATGCGCTCGCTTCTTGACAAAATATGGCCTTCTCGTACTCCTCTATCTCACCTCATTTTTCAAGATTGTCCGCACCATTACAGTCTGTACACTAACGTCATTACTTGCTATTAGAAAGATCTACCAACCACTTTTCATTCTTTGCCAAATTTGTTCCTTGAGTGCAGCTGAGCGTGGAGAGTGACACGTAAGGCCTTGTAAGTTAAGCAGGTCAGAGCTGAAATGTGTACGAGCTTTGACGGCCCTCCAGTTTCTTGGAAGGACGTGCAAAATGCCCCCAAAACGGAGAATTTGCACGTTCACCTTCTAACCGTGGCCTTCTAACTCTGCGCAAGCGGATAATGAAAACTTTCTACTGCAGAGAATCCCTCTTCTGTCGTATCAGATGCTAGCGCATAGAATATTTAATATTTTCACGATCGATGTTCAAGACTCCGTTTTTACGCTTTTGGCACCTAGAGAGTTTGAGTGCTATCAGGACGGGTGATGTAGTATGTCTCTCTTTCACGATCCAGTTTCATATATTACTGGGTTCTTTCAAATAATAAAGATACATGCGGGAATGGCTTCTGAACGAAGACGCTGTCGGATTCCATTTTGCATCCTTGTCCATTCGAGATTTTGCTCTATCTCTAATGACCTCGAGACTGAGGGGACGTTACAATCAAAAAGTCATATCCTGTTCCTCCTTTTGGTAAGATACCAACATTATACATGCAATCAGTAAATTTTATCACACTTTTCAGACCTGATGCTACGATGCATATTGCCGCTATTACTCTTCACATCCGATGCCGATATATGATGTGTATTTAGTACATACAGCCGGCTGGGGTGGCCGAGCGGTTCTAGGCGCTACAGTCTGGAACCGGGCGACCGCTACAGTCGCAGGTTCGAATCCTGCCTCGGCATGGGTGTGTGTGAGATCTTTATGTTAGTTAGGTTTAAGTAGTTCTAAGTTCTAGGGGACTGATGACCTCAGAAGTTAAGTCCCATAGTGCTCAGAGCCATTTGAACCATTCAGTACATGCAGTAAACAAAACTTTGTTCCACGAATTTCAAAACAGGCTTGAAAAGTTGACTCAGTGGCAGTGTACTACGGACTATATTTTGCTCCGGTGAAACTGTTGTGTAGTGGGAATGACACATATAAAAAAAAAAGAGACTGATTCTGCAACTTCGTGTTCACACATGTAGGTTCACAACGATCCGTTAGAAAGGGCTGTGCTATCTCGAAGGAAGAGGAAAGAGACTGCTCATCAACTGAATTAAATTCACTGACAATCAGTTTGCAGTTACGCTCTCCGCAGTTTTACTGATGGTATTTAATTTAAGTGATCGATTTCGAAACTGTGCAATCTTCTGGCATGACTGTGGCAATCCAGCTCAAGCGAGACACTGAAGTAACTAAAGTGACCACTTAAGGTTCTTCAGCTGAATGGATTATTCATTGCTTTAAAGTGTTTCGTTGAAACACGAAGCTGGAAAATCATTTTTTATATGTCAGGCCCACTACACGACTACCGATGATAGTAATGGAAATAGGGCCCAACCGTATACCAACAACAGATGTGTTGTTCACCACGGTGGTAAACACGTTACAGCTGTGAACAGAATACTGGAAAAATGCAGTCAAACTACGTGGGACATTGCTTACAAAACACTGGGGTGACCCCTTCCAAGCTATTTCACAGTTATATGGGACCAGAAATAAAAGGCGACGACATAGGTATACAAAGAAAGGCAGCAGAAATGGTCATAGATCTGTTTGACCCACGGGATAGCACCAAAAGAATGCTAAAATGCTTGCAATGGCAGACACTTCAAGATACGAGGCATATTCGGAAATGCCCGCATCTCGTGGTCGTGTGGTAGCATTCTCGGTTCCCACGCCCGGGTTCCCGGGTTCGATTCCCGGCAGGGTAAGGGATTTTCTCTGCCTCGTGATGGATGGGTGTTATGTGCTGTCCTTAGGTTAGTTAGGTTTAAGTAGTTCTAAGTTCTAGGGGACTGATGACCATAGATGTTAAGTCCCATAGTGCTCAGAGCCATTTGAACCATTTTTTTTTTTTTTTCGCATATTCGGAAACTAAAGGTCCGATTAGGTACGAAATGTAAACCACTATGAAAATCCGATGGAACTTTGCACATATGTGCTGAACAGTGTCTTCAGCGTGCCTGTCGATCGTGTCACGTCGCTCTTTTCAGTTCAGAGCGCAAAGTGATCACGTAAATGGAAATGTCGTGTGGCTAGGGCCTCCCGTCGGGTAGACCGTTCGCCTGGTGCAAGTCTTCGAGCTGATGCCACTTCGACGACTTGCGTGTCGATGGGGATGAAATGATGATGATAAGGACAACACAACACCCAGTCCGTAAGTGGAGAAATTTCTTCGACGCAGCCGGGACTCGAACCCGGGCTGGTAGGTATGACATTCTGTCGTGCTGACCACTCAGGTAGCAGGGGCGGACAGTGATCACGTAGAAATGCCTTAAACAATAGTGTCTCCCTCCAAATATGTAGATCTGATGAGAGATTTCGCCTGAAGCTATGCAAGCCACTTAACATTGAAACGTCCACTTTTGAACAATTCTTACACGACTGTCCTTAAACTGACACACAATATTTTGTTAGCGCAACGCAATCTGACTTTCAAAATTCCCTACAAAAGAATGGCCCTGACTAACATTAAACTATACCTTTCACAAATCACTTACCTCACAAAAATCTTCGCTGCTCAAGCTACTGCAATACAGCGAGCGCCACTACTGCCAGCTAAATAAAAGATTCAAACTATGGAAGGCACTAACTACTGATAGGGATAGTTAGCAAATGAAAGATATTAATAGAGAACGAACAATGTATTTACCTTGATATCATCACAAGTCATAGTATATATATCAGTTCATGACACATTACAAACCTCCGCCATCTCTCTCCCCACATCCACCACTGCTGGCGGCTCACCTCCAACTGCGCAACGCTACGCGCTGTTCACAGCCAGCTGCCTAACACTACAATGGCGAGTATTACAACAATGCAAAGCAGACACAGACTGCCCACAGCACAGCCAGTGATTGTCATACAGAGGTGGCGTTACCAATAAAAAACCTAAACAGCCTACTTACATAGAGAAAACATAAACAGCCTACTTACATAGCCCCCATGCTCCCCACAAAAAATTTTTACAAATGGTGTTGGGCACTGGCCAATACAGATTTGACAAAAATTTTTCACAATTACAGTAACAAAGATATAAAATGCACACACTTATTAATACATTGTTGGTCAAAAGCTAAAAAGTTCTCACAGTCCATAAAGACAGTCCTCATCATTCGTCACAGTAAAATTGCAGTGTTTTTCTCAAAGTCTGAGCAGTAAACGAAAATGCACACGGAAGTAGTGGATTTCCATGCAGCCTTGAGGAAGTAGTGTTGTCCTTCCAACGGAAAGACAGTGCTGACTCTTGACATGCTGACAGATAATGGGCCACAACAGAGCAAACCCACAGCAGAGTCAGTCGTAGTTTGGAAGAATATTGGTAGGTAGGTCATCACAGAGCAGACCCACTGTAGTCCTGGTAGAGAGTATGGTATTGGTGGGCCACCAGAGGTGCAGACCCACTGCAGTCCTTGTAGAAATAATGGTATTGATGGATCATCAAAGATGTAGACCCACTGTAGTCCTTGTAGAGATAATGGTACTGGTAAGTCATCAAAGATGCAGCCCACTGTAGTCCTTATAGAGATAGCCAGCAGCCATCTGTTGTGACTGTGCAGGTGCACAATCACCATTGAAGAGTCTTGCGGATAATATAGCAAGTCCATAAACCACCACTTGTGCACTCACAAAGTTTTTGGAATTGTCTTTAGAACCAGCAATGCTGTTATCCAGTCCCTTGCTGAATTATTAACACACGTGCAAACACTAACAGTCCCAACTTCTCACATATTGTCCATGTACTATGACCAACAGAAACGTGTGCAGTGAAATGTAACTAACAAGTTAATAATGTCATGAACTGGTGACAATTACAATTTTATAACATAAGAATACAATTACAAAGGTACAAAATACATCATTAAAAACATAATAATACAGATAACATTTGTAGTACAGGCTTTACAAAAGAATAGAAATAAACATATACATCAGTGTTACAAAAATAGTGACATAAGTACATACATAAAATAATGAGAATAGTTTTCGAAACATTAATTTCACACATGAACATTGAAACAGAACAGAATTGTAAACAACTTTACAAAGAAAATAACATATTATTAATGCAACTTATATTTGAGGATAACAGTATTCCTCCTCATAGTGAATGTAGCTTAATATTAAAAGAAGAAAAAATTCTATGAAACTACACAGAGACAGGAAGAAAACAAATACACAAGGGTACACAAACACATAGTGGGATAACACCAATAGGAAAGGACAGGGTTCGTTTTCAGTGTAACATTTGGTACTGCAGTCCAACCCAAAACTTCATATATCTTTCCTCTTATTTCATCCTTTGTTTCCACCAAAAAAAATTCTATCTAAGCATGCTTTCTGTGTTTATATGTTCACACGTTTCTTACCTCATTTTTATTTTCCATTATCTTACCTCATCATTTATTTCCAAGAAAATCCTACCTAAACCTGTTTTCTCAATGCATTTCTTCCAATTCATCGCAACTCATTCTCTTAGAGGCTACCCCCTCTTAAGCTAACTTAAATCTACTGAGCTCAGATGCTAAACTAAGGGACGAGGCAATGCAGCAGCACAAAATAAGTAACACAAACAGCAATGACCAAAAAATTGGAAAATTGCAAAGCAAGCTACAGTAAATCTAAATTAACAGATAAAATGCAAAATTACAACTAATATGAGCCAATGAGCAGCAACAAAAAAAATCAGTTGTAAAACTGGCTTAACAGAGTAATGTAATGTGAAATTTAGTAGCACTATGCCTGGCAAACAGCAACAGCAAATGCAATAACTTATATCTAAACATGACATAGCTCAAGCAGAAAAAATAATACAGTAAAAACAACAATGCAGATAAGGGAAATGTATATTCACATCTTAATATCTATGTAATTAAAGTGGTGCACCACAACAACTTATTGTAAAAGAAATATTACCATGTACTTGAAAAGAATATTATGTATGCAGTTACTAGTTCCTTCTTATTGTTCTTTCCTTTCCAAGTGCTCCTTTTTTAAAGAATGTGGATCATAAAATAATTATTTAATAGATCTGTTGACAGAAAGTGTTCACATTAGCAAATGCATTTTATTTTATAAAAGCAATGCTGCAACACAGCTGGAAACCAGATATCAAGTGAAATAAGCAATTACGCAAACCAAAGCATAAAAACATCATTCAATAGTCATGTGGCATTTCGTAAGTCAGTAGCTCTCAACTCTCATAGAAAGACACTTGTCATAATCAGGTGTGCAGATGTACGAATATTTCCCATCAATTCATAAGCATTTCAGCAATTAGCACAAAGTGCGAGTAATCATATGTTTTCAAGTAACGAGGGTGTCGCATTAGCGATGAAAGGCACACCCTAATGGCTTGTTCTCCAGGTGTTTTCCTGTGCTCTGAAAGGCACGCGCTAATGGCTTTTTCTCCAGGCGTCTGACACAGCTGGGTGCCCACGACGCATTATGTGTAGGTGGTCCGTTAACTTTCTTACGGAAATATTTACGACAGCAGTTTCCGCTACAGAGACAGTCGCATATAAAGATATTTCACAGGTCAAGAATTTGCGTTACAAATCTGTAGAAACAAAATGCTATTGATATAACAGTGTCCAAAAAAAATTTTCGTCTGCATTGTAATACATTCACACATGTACACAGATTTCATAATTCTAAAGTGCGATTCTTGGTTTCCAACATCCTTTTCCACAAGTCAAGAGTCCCTACCCACTATTCATTACTCCTTACCTTATTACACATATACGTATCCATCGACACTCGTCAATATTTCGTCATTATAAATATGAAGCATAATCAAATAACTCATATAGCCTCAGCCTATTAATCGTAAACATACCTCAGCAGCATAATACAAAAGCATACTAGTAACGTGAAGTGAAACGTTTTATGGCAAAGACAAAGTTAAAAGGCAGATTATCTGTCAATAAATGGTTTTACATGTGAAACCTGGTGTAAACCTTTACTCTTCATAGTACTCAGAGTTTGAACTTGAATGCAATTGTCATGCGGTATACGTCGTTAAAGAATACTGGAATTTTGCTCAAGGTTAGCGTCAATGTTATTTTTCCCTGAGCCAGCGGGCGCACGCGGTTGCCTGCGGTGTGAGTCATTGTCTGTTTCTTTGTTGGCGCGCGCCGTTACTGGGATTAGGAGGCCTAACTTCCACAAATTCGCCTTGCCCAGAGGGCCCAGCTCTGTTTAAAGCTCGCCAGTTCTGATGGAATTCAGGTCTGTCGTTATGTCGGTAGTTGACATAGTTTCTTGTTTGTCGGTCATGTGGTGGAGAATTTCTCCCGGAATCGTAATTGCGTGGTGGACCGTTGCGTCTGAAGTTATTCTGTCTCCCTTGATAATAATTATTTTGGTTCCCATATTGTCTGTTTCTCTGATTGTCTCTGTGATAGTCATTACTGCGGCGAGGTGATCTTTCCCTGTAATTATTACTACTCTGCCAGCGGTTGTCATACGGGTGGTGTCTATTTTGGTCACGATTTACGTTGTAAGAATAGAATTGTCGTGTCCAGTTATTGTTTCTGTCGTCACGGAATTGTGACGGATGTGCCCTGTAGTGATTGTTTTGCTCCTGTTTTCGCGTTCCGCGGTTGTCAGTGTCAATTTCCAGTTCTTGTAACAGTCCCCGAAAAGCTTCAATGTCATCTTTGCAACGTCCTGCCAAAATAATGTGTCGTAAATGTTCAGGTAATTTGATTAAGCAAATGCGGATGAGTTCTGAGGGGCTGTATGGGTTTGACAGGTACTGATTCTTGTGCAACATGTCTTCAAAATATTTCACAAGACTGGAAAATTCAGATTGTTCGAAATGTTTCATCATTATGATGCCATGTTTTACGCGGTCTTGTGTGGCTTGAGAGAACGAACAATGTATTTACCTTGATATCATCACAAGTCATAATATATATATCAGTTCATGACACATTACAAACCTCCGCCATCTCTCTCCCCACATCCACCACTGCTGGCGGCTCACCTCCAACTGCGCAACGCTATGCGCTGTTCACAGCCAGCTGCCTAACACTACAATGGCGAGTATTACAACAATGCAAAGCAGACACAGACTGCCCACAGCACAGCCAGTGATTGTCATACAGAGGTGGCGTTACCAATAAAAAACCTAAACAGCCTACTTACATAGAGAAAACATAAACAGCCTACTTACAACATAAATGTCATGCCTTTCTTTCTTCTCGACAATTTTCAGCCGCATTCTGCAGGGAAAATAAGGACGCTCCTGCAGCGTTTTCAATGGGTAGTGTTTGATCACCCACAATACAGCCCTTACTGGGCTCGCTCCCTTGTTCATCTCTGCTCACATTAACCGCTGGCTACGAAGAAAACATTTTGGCACAAACGACGAAGGCAGACCAGAGTAGAGAATTGGCGGAAAGCACAGGCGGCTGCTTTCTGTGACAAAGGTACTGGAAAGTTTGTACAACGTCACGACAAATGTCTACGTTGGAGCGGCGACTACTTAGAGAGGTATCTGGAGGGTGTGGCTAACTGTTGTTAATAAAAAAAATTTTGATTTTCACTGTGGTTTTCATTTCGTGACCTATCAGACCTTACTTTCCGAACAGCCCTCGTACAGACGTGACTACCTGTCAGAGGACTGAATATCCATCTTTTGCAGTGCAGACCGCTGCTTGACGTGCAGGAAGACAATGAGGGCCATTCGAATTCCAGCACCATGGCCACCTGTGATAGATTTCTCACTGAGGATCACTCTGATCGAGGTGGTCCCGCAGATTCCCGATTGGGTTTAAATCCTCAAGTATGGCGACCTGTGGAGTACAGTAAACATGTCCTAGTGCTCTTCGAACCGCGTGCGTACACAGCGAGCTGTGTGACATTCCGCATTGTTCTGCTGGTAGATGCCGTCGTGCCAAAGGAAAACAAACTGCAAGAGGGGGCGGACGTTGTCTCCAAGGATAGATGCGTACACATGTTGATCCACTACGACTTCCGGAACGACCTTATCACGCATGGATGCCACGAAAACATTTCCAGAACTACAACGCTCCCTCTTCCAGCCTGGACCCTTCCAACATTTCGGACATTTAGCATCGTTCACGCCAACGCCCATCTTTCCGACAGAGGATGAAAAGCGATTCATCTGAAACGGCCATCTGTCGTCACTCAATGGGCGCCCAGATGCGTTACTGGCGTCCCGATTCTAGCTTTCTTTGTCGACTAAGAGCAGTCATCATGGAACATTAGCCAGGTGCCACCTGGGGAATCCCAAACAAAGTAACGCTCACTAAATGGTCGTTGAGGAGACACTGTTGCTAGTTCCTTGGTTCATCTAAAGAGTTAGTTGCTCCACTGTTGCTCGGGTACGTCTCCTCAGATTTACCCCTGTCATCTGTGGCTCGTGTTGCAACGCAGTTGCCTCGGCGCCAATTTTCGAATCACCATTTTGCCATTTACAGATACTTTAACCAAGGCGGCACACGAACAGCTTACAAACTTAATCATTCCAGAAATGATTGCAGCCTTGGCCCGAAAGCAAATGATCATGCCATTTTCGACGTGAGATAAATCTCTCCGTTTCTGCATTGCGACAATGGCTTCACTTTTTTCTGCGCCACTCTGGCATGCTTTACATACCCTCGACTACCAGTGCTGCTACCTGCCGTCCGTGACGGTTGTTGCACGTTGTCTTCGAACACAGGCATGGCCACATGAATGTGACCGGACTGTGTAGACGCCAACTAGCCCGTGACAGCCTACCTCCAATGTCTCATGAAACAGTATTTAGTGGGTAATCCTGCAATATACAGCAGATGCCAAAGCATTGCTTTTGTGGGAAGCACGAATCCGCATTAGACAACTGCACCACACGCAGGGGCATTTCAGTAGTCATTTTTCTGACGCCACATCAGAAGTTGGTTATGGAGTACCCAATTTCTCGTTAAAGGATACACCCTCCATCTCCTTCATCAGGGCAACTTCCCGCACCTCCCCATCCCGGACGTTGAACTTCGTGCGACATCTACCCTTCCTTCCAACAATAACCTGGCCTTCCCGTCCCCCCCCCCCTCCACAGGGCCCCTTTTTTTCCTCTCCCCTCCTTCTCCCAGAGCGGATTTCCCTTCTTCCCCCTGAGTCCCTGCACCTCCTCCTCGGCTGTGTTCCTCTCCCATCCCTTAGCTCCCCAGCAATCCTTCGGCGTGCCCCCCACCTCATCCCCTTTTCTCCCCTCCTCCTCGCCTCCTTTTCCCCTTCTTCCCTTGTACCCCCCTACCCCAGCAGTTTCTCCCAGGATTTTATCCTTTATCTGTGTGCTGCGTTAGTGTTGTGTTTCGGTGTCGTTATAGAATGGCATCTAGTGATGTGGTTTTCATTGTGTGATCGACCTGTTTTTCGTCCATGACTGTTCCTTGCTACGCCGTCCGTCAAGTGGCAGTTTTAATCGTTCTATGAAGTTTTATGCTCCAACCGTACTTTGACTGGTGCCTTTTACTGTAGTGTGTGCTTTTTGTGTAACATACTTTTTTAGATTTTTATCTCCAATTTACAGTCACTGCTATGTACTCTTTCTTTTCAGCCTTTTTTGTTTCTATATTCCGCCATGTTATCTTCTTTATATTGTTTTTAAATGTGTTCCTGTCTATTTATGTCTCTCGGCTGAAGAGCAGGGCTTATGCTGCTGCCAGCCTGCCCCTGAGGGGGAATGTACATGACAATTAAGAAAAAAAAAAGGCTAACAGGAAGACTCTGGTATCCAAAATGTGCAGTAGAGGCGAAGTGTATGGTTCCTGTATGGAACATCGTCTGACTCTGTTAGAGAAATCTCGAGTGCTCTGGTCTTGGTTCAATGGATCTTCCCCAAGGACGTGTGATAATTTATGCTCGACTTTGGGTAACTCTCACCCACTCGGGATTTACAACAACTGTAAACAGAGATAGTCCCTACAATTTCTTTATTGCTTGTGCGAAAAAGGGCAGCACCATGTAGTTCCATTGCTGGGCGACTTACAGACAACACATGTCCAAACAGTTTTTATCCGAAATGATCTGAACCATCAATCTAAAAGCTACCTATGTAAAGATAAGTGTGTGAACGACTAATAAATGGTCTCTGACGCGTATTGACACTGGGGCACAAGGAATGCGTTCGCGTTTTGCTCTCTAATACATCGTGGTTTATCGCCGTCCCCGAGAACTGATGCAGCAGTGAACATAAACGAATTTCATACTTATTCAGGAACACTGCAGTATAAAGTTTCTGACCCTCATAGGACTATCGACTATGAACATTCAGGTTATCAGTAACTGTACTGTTGTGAATAAAACATATAGCGATCATATCACTCGTTCTTCTGAAAAGAAGTCATATTGTACAACCACCAAGAGTACGAAATGTCATTAGACACGATAAGTGCTCTGGGGCCATTTTCTTTTGCTTATAGAGTTCAAAGAGTTGTTTGGTTTTTTATTTTCTTTCATAAATGAATTATCTGTATATTATAGAGACTGTAATTTAAATGTTTTTATTTGGGGTGTTTCTGTGAGCTCATTGGCTCGTAATATTTTATGTTAAACTTTGTGTCTGTGGCGAATAAGCGTTGCTTATATTATCTGTGTTAAATTTGGCCGGTGTGGCAACTAAATAAATAAATATGCAAGTTAAATGGAATTTTTCTTTGCGCTCAGCACCTTGCCACTCCCAGATCCTAGGTCCCTCCCTTTTCAGTTCCATTCTCAAGTTCGTGATTCCTGGTGCTGCTACCACTATTGCGTACGCTGATCTCATCTTTGCTAGTGCGACAGTAATGGGTATTCCCCTCCAACCTCCCCCCACCCCGCCCCTACAACACACACACATTCCCAAATTTCTTCGAACGTGGAACTGAGAATTTGTTTTGGCTTCCAGATCTCTGTTCGTTTCTTTCTTAGTAGCCTCTCTTCATTTTCTTCTGTACCGGTTCCTCTCTTTACTTGTAAGCCCTTCACCAGCGGGAGAGTATCTGGCTCTTTCTTTTTTGCGTCATCAGTCTACTGACTGGTTTTGGTGCGGCCTGCTAAGAATTCCTCTCCCGTGCCAACCTTTTCATCTAGCAGGGTAGCAGTTGCAACCTACACTCGTCACTTATTTGCTGGTCATTCTCCAATCTCTGTCTTCCCTCACAGATTTTACCCTCTACAGCCCCCTCTAGTACCATGGAAGCTAAACCCACCCAGTTAGCCGTGTGGTCTAACGCACGGCGTTACGGAGTGGGAAGGAGCGCCTGGTCCCCGGCACGAAATCGCCCGACGGACTTGTGTCAACGTCCGGTGAGCCTGCCAGTCAGTGTATGGTTTTTAGGCGGTTTTCCATCTGCCTTGGCGAATGCAGGCTGGTTCCCCTTATTCCGCCTCAGCTACACTATGTCGGCGATTGCTGCGCAATCACGTTCTCCACGTACACGTACACCACCATAACTCTACCACACTCGTCTGGTGTGAGACGTTCCCCAGGGAGGGGGAGAGGGGGAGGGGAGGGGGTGGTCCACCAGTGGCCGAATCGCACAATAACCCTGACAGAGTGGTTCGGTGTGGGGTGGCGGATTGGTGAAGTGGACTGCGGTAGTCGTCGTGGCGCTGTGGACCACTTCGGCTGTGCCGAGAATGGAGCCTCTTCATCCTTTCTAGGCCCCTGGTTAACATACAATACAATACCATGGAAGTTACTCCCTGATGCTTTAACAGATGTCTTATGTTCCTGTCCCTTGTTATTGTTACATACCTGGCTAGAAAATAAAAGTTTTGCCCTATTTTGAATGAGGGAAGCAACCGTATTTTTGACTGTGGTACCACTTTCAGGAACTGACATAGGTCTTCCCTCTGAGTCCCTCACCAACGGTCTGCAATTTGAGTAATGGTGATGGCGCGGTCACTAGGACCACTTTCTCGAGGTCGTTGATTAATGTTATAGTTTCCCCAAATCCCATTAGCGGCATGCCTTGATGTTGGCCTCTACAACTCCATTACCCATTCTTTTTCCACTTCCATTCTAGTTAGTCCCTTCTCTGGCAGCCGATGGAACATTAGACAGCAATAAGAATAAACAATGGAGCAGAGAAAATAGCAGTAACCATCCTCCGTTAGTAACGCTATTTCTTTAAGTAAATAGCGCCGTAACCCGCTTTTAACCGACAGGATCACGTTCGGACGCCTGTACACAAATGTAGCAAACCATCCACTGTTAATAACGCTATTTATTTCAATAAATAGCACCGTAATCGGTTTCGAACCAACACGATCATCTTCAGAAGGCTGTTGACAACATGCATGAGTGAAGAGCGGCCTGAATATGAACCTTTCGGCTCGAAACCGGTTACGGTCCTATTTACTGAAATAAATAGCATTATTAAGCGTGGATGTTTGCTGTCTTTTTGCAGATTATGCGTTGTCTTCAGGTCCAGATTTTATACCGATTACGTTCCTTTCAGATTACGCTGATACAATAGCTCCCTACTTACAAGGGAACCTCCCCATCGCACCCCCCTCAGATTTAGTTATAAGTTGGCACAGTGGATAGACCTTGAAAAACTGAACACAGATCAATCGAGAAAACAGAAAGTAGTTGTGTGGAACTATGAAACAAATTAGTAAAATATACAAACTGAGTAGTCCATGCGAAGATAGCGACTTCAAGGACACAGGGAGTCCAGGTGCGCCGTGGTCCTGTGGTTAGCGAGAGCAGATACGAAACGAGAGGTCCTAGGTTCAAGTCTTCCTTTAAGTGAAAAATTTAATTTTTTATTTTCAGTTTATGTGACAAACTCTTATGTTTTCATCACTATTTTGGGAGTGATTATCACATCTACAAGAAAACCTAAATCGGGCAAGGTAGAAGAATCTCTTTACCCATTCGCTAAGTGTACAAGTTAGGTGGGTCGACAACATATTCCTGTCATGTGACGCACATGCCGTCACCAGTGTCGTATAGAATATATCAGACGTGTTTTCCCGTGGAGGAATCGGTTGATCTATGACCTTGCGATCAAATGTTTTCGGTTCCCATTGGAGAGGCACGTCCTTTCGTCTACTAATCACACGGTTTCTGCGGTGCGGTCGAAAAATACAGACACTAAACTTATTGCAGTGAAAAGAAACGTCAGTGAACGAACGGACAGATCATAACTTTGCGAAAATAAAGAAAGCAAAGTTTTCAGTCGAGGGAAGACTTGAACCAAGGACCTCTCGCACTGCAACTACTCACGCTAACCAGGGGACCACGGCGCTGCTGAGCACCCACTTTCCTTGATGTTGCTTATCTTGCATATGGACTACTCAGTTTGTATATTTTACTATTTTTTTTACGGTTCCACACAACTTCTTCCTGTTTTCTCGATTGATCTGTGTTCAGTTTTTCAAGGCCTATCCACTGTGCCAACTGATAACTAAATCTAAGGGGGGTGCGATGGGGAGGTTCCCTCGTTAGCAATCATATACAACCGCTCGCTCACTGATAGATCTGTACCTACAAATTGGAAAATTGCCCAGGTCGCACCAGTGTTTAAGAAGGGTAGTAGGAGTAATCCATCGAACTACAGACCTATATCATTGACGTCGGTTTGTGGTAGGGTTTTGGAGCATATGCTGTATTCAAACATTACGAATCACCTCGAAGGGAACGATGTATTGATACATAATCAACATGGTTACAGAAAACATCGTTCTTGTGCAACGAAGTAATGGCCGCTGTCGACGGGGGATCTCAAGTTGATTCTGTATTTCTGGATTTCCGGAAAGCTTTTGACACCGTTCCTCACAAGCGACTTCTAATCAAGCTGCGGGCCTATGGGGTATCGTCTCAGTTGTGCGACTGGATTCGTGATTTCCTGTCAGGAAGGTCGCAGTTCGTAGTAATAGACGGCAAATCATAGAGAAAAACTGAAGTGATACCAGGTGTTCCCCAGGGAAGCGTCCTGGGACCTCTGCTGTTCCTGATCTATATAAACGACCTGGGTGACAATCTTAGCAGTTCTCTTAGGTTGTTCGCAGATGATGCTATAATTTACCATCTAGTAAGGTCATTCGAAGACCAGTATCAGTTGCAAAGCGATTTAGAAAAGATTGCTGTATGGTGTGGCAGGTGGCAGTTGACGCTAAATAACGAAAAGTGTGAGGTGATGCACATGAGTTCCAAAAGAAATACGTTAGAATTCGATTACTCGATAAATAGTACAATTCTCAAGGCTGTTAATTCAACTATAACCTGGGTGTTAAAATTACGAACAATTTCAGTTGGAAAGACCACATAGATAATATTGTGGGGAAGGCGAACCAAAGGTTGCGTTTCATTGGCAGGACACTTAGAACATGCAACAAGTCCACTAAAAAGACAGCTTACACTACACTCGTTCGTCCTCTGCTAGAATACTGCTGCGCGGTGTGGGATCCTTACCAGGTGGGATTGACGGAGGACATCGAAAGGGTGCAAAAAAGGGCAGCTCGTTTTGTATTATCACGTAGTAGGGGAGAGAGTGTGGCAGATATGATACGCGAGTTGGGATGGAAGTCATTAAAGCAAAGACGTTTCTCGTCGCGGCGAGATCTATTTACGAAATTTCAGTCACCAACTTTCTCTTCCGAATGCGAAAATATTTTGTTGAGCCCAACCTACACAGGTAGGAATGATCATCAAAATAAAATAAGAGAAATCAGAGCTCGAACAGAAAGGTTTCGGTGTTCGTTTCTCCCGCGCACTGTTCGGGAGTGGAACGGTAGAGAGATAGTATGATTGTGGTTCGATGAACCCTCTGCCAAGCACTTAAATGTGAATTACAGAGTAATCATGTAGATGTAGATGTAGGTGTAGAATTAAGTAGCACAGTTAATGGTGGCTTTGAAAAAATCGGTCTGTATGTTGTACACAGCCACGGTCTCGAAAACGTGTTCGACAAAACAGCAACAATAGAGCAATTCAACGAGGGTTCTGTGCCTGGAGGCGTTGAGCTGCAAATAACACTTGTCCCTGTGTTGAAGGATGAAGATCAGAATGTGTCACGTTCTGCGGCCAGAGCTTTCGTTCACGTAGAAATGAGAAATATGGTGAAAGCTTTCCACACGCGAGCGACGCGAGATGCGGATGGCGCAGGCCCCTCGCGTGCTGGGCTGCGATGGGCGCCCAGATAGCCGCGCCGGACTGGTTGCTGGGATTTAAACGGCGCCCGGACCATAAAGCGGCGCAATCTTGATGCTGCGGTCCCGGTCCGGCAGCGGGGAGGTGGGCGGCCGAAGCATACCTGCCGCCGCGTCCAGCCTGCCCCCGGCCTGGCCGTGGGCAGTGCTGGAACTGGGTGAAGGACGCGCCCGGCCGTCCCACGTCTGCAGCCCAGGAACGTCTGGCGTGTCCGGCGGCTGCGCGAGTAGCGGCTCCTGGTCCAAAGTGGTCCCAGCTATGGCCAGTGGGTTGCTTCAAATGGCTCTGAGCACTATGGGACTTAACTTCTGAGGTCATCAGTCCCCTAGAATTTAGAACTACTTAAACCTAACAAACATAAGGACAGCACACACATCCCCTGCGACCGTAACAAACGCGCGGTTCCAGACTGCAGCGCCTAGAACCGCTCGGCCAAACCAGCCGACAGGGTGGCCAGTGGGAAGTGAGACGTTGGACTGCCTCATTCCGAGAGCTCCATAAACACTGAAGAGCCAAAGAAACTGGTGCAACTGCCGAATATCGAGTACGGCCCCCGCGAGCACGAAGCAGTGCCGCAACACGACGTGGCATGGAGTCGACTAAAAATGTGGAGAGAACTTGAAACGTCCCCTTAGAAAAATTAATGAATTACTGTGCTGAAAAACCTCTTACGTTATTCGATTTTTAAATAGCGGAGCACAACTGAACGTAGACATTTCTCTCTTTACTTATTCTGATCAACACTAAACTGACACACAATATTTTTAACGCAACGCAATCTGACTTTCAATAATCCCTACAAAAGAATGGCCCTGACTAATAATAACCTATACCTTTCATGAATCACTTACCTCACAAAAATCTTCGTTAGCAGAACTACTGCAATACAAGCGTGCGCCAATACTGCCAGCTAAATAGAAGATTCTAACTACTGAAGGCACTAACTACTGATAGGCATAGTTAGCAAATGAAAGATTTTGATAGAGAACAAACAATGTATTTACCTTAATAGTGTTCAATCATGACATCCAGTCTTACAAATTTACTCTTTCTGATGGACACACGTCCAGATCGTCCGCTCTCAAAATTCTGCCATCTCTCTCCCCACATCCACCGCTGCTGGCGGCTCACCTCCAACTGCGCAACTCTACTCGCTGTTCACATCCAACTGCCCAACGCTACAATAGCAAATATTCCAACAATGCAAACCAGCCACAGACTTCACAGAGCACAGTCAGTGATTTTCATATAGAGCGCTACGTGCCGTTACCAACATAAAAACCTAAACAGCCTACTTACAAAGCCCCCATGCACCCCACAAAAAATTTTACAAATTGTTTTGGCCAGTGGCCAACAATGATTTGATAAAATTTTTTTCATAATTACAATAACAAAGAAATCAAATGCACACACTTATTGATACAATGTTGATCAAAAGCAAAAATTGTTCTCTTAAAGACAGTCCTGAACATTCATCACAATAGTAATTACAGTTTTCTCATTTTTCTTTTCTTTTTTTTTTTTTCGAAGTCTGAGCAGGAAAAGAAGACGCACACGGAAGTAGTGGATTTCCATGCAGTCTTGAAGAAGTAGTGTTGTCCTTCCAACGGAAAGACAGTGCTGTCTCTTGACATGCAGACAGGTAATGGGCCATAACAGAGCAACCCACAACAGAGTCAGTCGAAGTTTTGAAGGATATTGTTAGGTAGGTCATCACAGAGCAGACCCACTGTAGTCCTCGTAGAGAGTATGGTATTGGTGGGCCATCAACCCACTTCAGTCCTTGTAGAGATGGCCAGCAGCCTTCTGTTGCAACCGTGCAGATGCACAATCACCATCGAAGAGTCTTGCGAACAATATAGCAAGTCCATAAATCACCACTTGTGCACTCACAAAATTTTTGGAATTGTCCTTAGAACCAGCAATGCTGTTAACCAGTCCCTTCTGAATTATTAACACACGTGCAAACACTAACAGTCCCAACTTCTCACATATTGTGCATTTACTATGACCAACAGAAACGTGTGCAGTGAAATGTAACTTAATTTGAAGAACTGGTGTCTGCCATCTCTCTCCCCACATCCACCGCTGCTGGCGGCTCACCTCCAACTGCAAAACACTACGCGCTGTTCACATCCAACTGCCGAACACTACAATAGCAAATATTCCGACAATGCAAACCAGCCACAGACTTCACAGAGCACAGTCAGTGATTTTTATATAGAGAGCTACGTGGCGTTACCAACATAAAAACCTAAACAGCCTACTTACAAACTGACACCATGAATCCTGCAGGGCTGTCCATAAATTCGTAATACAGGGGGAGGGGGGGTTGAGCTCTCTTGTGAACAGCACGTTGCAAGGTATCCCACATATACTTAATAATGTTCATGTATGCGGAGTTTGGTAGGCAGCGAAAGTGTTGCTGAAGCCACTCTGTAGCAATTCTGGACGTGTGGGGTGTCGCATTGTCCTGCTGTAATTGCCCAAGTCCGTCGGAATGCACATTGGACATGAACAGATGCAGGTGATCAGAAAGGATGCTTAAGTGCGTGTCACCTGTCAGAGTCGGATCTAGACGTATCAGGGGTCCCATATCGCCCCAACTACACACGCCCCACATCATTCCAGAGCCTCCACCAGCTCGAACAGTCACCTGCTGACATGCAGGGTCCATGGATTCATGAGGATGTCTCCATACCTGTACACAATTTGAAACAAGACTCGTCCTACCAGGCAACATGTTTCCAGTCATCAACAGTCGAATGTCGGTGTTGACGAGGCATAAAGATTTGTGTCGTGCGGTTATAAAGGGTACACGAGTGGGCCTTCGCCTCCGAAAGCGCATATCGATTATGTTTCATTGTATGGTGTGCTCGCTAATACTTGATGGCCCAGCATTGAAATCTGCAGCAATTTGTAAAGGGTTGTACTCGTGTCACGTTGAACGAGTCTCTTCAGTTGTCGTTGGTCTCGTTCTTACAGGATCTTTTCCCGACCCCAGCGATGTTAGAGATTCCATGTTTTACCGGATGCCTGATATTCACGGTACACTCGAGGAATGGTCACACGAGAAAATTCCCACATGATTGCTACCTCGGAGATGCTGTGTGCCATCGCTCGTGCGCCGACTATAATACCACTTTCAAATTCACTTAAATCTTGATAACCTGCCATCGCAGCAGCAGTAACCGATCAGACAACTGCACCAGACACAAGTTGTCTTTCATAGGAATATCCGACCGCAGCGTCGCATTCTGCCTGTTTACACATTTCTGTATTTGGATACGAATGCCTATACCAGTTTCTTTGGCGCTTCAGTGTATTAAATGACATTTATGGTGTCAGATGGGACCACGTGACCTATTTTCGAAAATACCTTTTTATTCACTTTTCTCTTGATCGAGTGAAACGGACGTCTGTCTTATCCACTGATAAGTCACAACGTTATCACCACTGCCCACCGCGACGATGAACCCCGCCTGGTGGCGCTGTGGGCATGTGACGCGGTAACCAAAGTACCTGAGCGGAGGAGACACGGAGGGTGATAATCCTAGCGAAGATATAGGCTGTAAATGGGAGACGCCATTGACATCATCATCATCATCATCATCATCATCATCATCAGTGTTCTGCCTGAAGGCAGGTTTTCACATGGTAGTCCTCCAGGCTGTCCGGTCTTCTGCCATCCTCTTCAGGTCTGCATAATTTCCTCTTCCCTTTATGTCGTCTATCATCTTGTATCTCCTTCTTCCTCTCAGTCTTCTCCCACAAACCAATCCTTCCAAAGCATCTACAAACAAGCACTCCCTTCTCAATGAATGTCCTAACCAGTTCTTTTTCCTTTCTCTTACAACCTTCAGCAGACATCTTCTCTCACCAACCCTTTCCAATACTCTTTCATTACTCACTCTTTCCATCCAGCTTATTCTCTCCATTCTCCTCCACATCCACATCTCAAATGCTTCTAACCTTTTTTCATCCTCTCTTCTCAGTATCCATGTTTCTGCCCCATACAGTGCCACACTCCAGACAAAACATTTTCCAAGCCTTTTCCTTAGTCCTTTATCTAATTTGCCACCTAAGAGTCTCCTCTTTCTGTTGAATGCCTCCTCCGCTATGGCAATTCGAGTTTTCACCTCCTGGTGACATCTCAAGTCTTCAGTTATTGTGCTTCCGAGTTATTTAAATTCACTTACTTGGATAATGGCAGATTGTCCTATTTTAATATTGGACAGTCTGCGTCTTGTATTGATGACCATACTCTTTGTTTTTGCTGTGTTTATTTGCGTCCCATATTCCACACAAGCTTCATTCAGATCTTTGAGCATGTTATTCACTGTCCGCTCACACTCTGCCACTAATACCATGTCAACAGCAAATCTTATACATTCTATTCTCTTTCCACCAATACATATTCCTCTTTTCCCATCTAAGCTTTTCGCAACAATCTCTTCAAGGTATACGTTAAACAACAGCGGGGAAAGGCAACAACCTTGTCTAACACCTCGTCCAATGCTGCTTCCTTCTGACATTTCATTTCCAATCCTTATCCTTACTTGCTGGTGTAAATATAGATTCTGTATCAGTCGTCATGGTATGACTTTGACAAAAGGCAGATTTTTATTACGCTAAGTCTATGAACGAGTATCTCGAAAACGACGAAGATGGGCGAATCTTCATATGCTACTGGCGTGAGCATCCACGGAAAGAGGTAGAAGGACAGTGAAACTGCCACGCGGAACTAAATTGTTGGACGTCCACGACTCGTCACACAACATGGGGTTCGGAGGCTTGTTTGCTCTGTGGCATCTCTGCCGAAAAAGCACAATACTGGTGCACGCACCAGGGTTCTGCAGCACACCGCCAGAACCGTGCTACAATCGTTTGAGGAGCATTATAGTGAACTCACTTTGATGTCTCGGTGACCAAATTCGCCTGATGTAAATCCAGTGGAATCCATCTGGGTCGCTATTGGGTGCCGTCACCGCGTACGCAAATCAGCGGCCCGTTATTTACGCGAATTAGATGACCTGTGCGTAGACATCTAATGCAACATACCTCCGTACACCTACCAACAAACTGTCCCTGATGTGCAGAATAGGTGATGTATTTCGTTCCAAAGACGGACAAACAAGCTGATAATCAGATGGCCATAATGTCTTCGCTCATCAGTGTATATTGCTGACATGATAAGTGTGGGAGCGATCTGCAATATACGATGACTGAAGAATACTTCACCAGCCAAGATTGCCAAAAAAGCGATTTATTCTATGAACGGCTTTGACAGAGCTATGCTGTCATCAATAGATGTGCTGTAAACCCTCTAGATCGTAAGATCCTTTGATGGCAGCCTAGTTCTGGTGAAACCGGTCATCCAAAAAACAGTCTTTAGCGATGTTGACTTGTGAAGTTTTTTCAGTTACCAGACACATCTGTTTACCGGTTTCGATCCTTACGAGTAATTATCAGAACCAATTACTTATAGTAAAAGTAACACGACATTCTGTCATCTAGCACCTATTTTGCTTACTTCAGTTTCAACTGATAAGCGCTAAACAACTTCACCGATCATGATGACGACTCCTTAGAGTCGAAACCAGTAAACTGTCGTAAGTCGACCCACCGTGGTGAGGATATTTGTCAATGAAAGAAATCATACTGGTAGTGGACAAAAACATGAAAACACTACACTTACTTTACTTTTTCGTGTCCGGAAACTACAATTTGTTTGCCCAGTACTGGGCAATGTCCAATGCTTCTTCTTTAGCCAGCCACATAGATCGTCGAGGGTGCATCTGTGGGGGCAGGCAGGGCATTGTAGGAGATGTTCCATGTCCTGTTGAGTGCCGCAGTCGCATTTGTCGTCATTTTCGTCCAACAAACCTCATTTGATCAGATTAGAGTTCACAGGAGCCACCCCAGTTCTGATGCGGTTAAGCCTTCTCCAGGTTTTCCAATCTCCAGAAACGCCGCTTGGTGGGTCCTCTCTTAGTGGATAGTAGATGGGGGGCTCATCTAAGGCGCAATTTAGGAAACGGCGTCTGGATTTGAGTCTCCTGGAGCCACACTCTAGGCCGAATATTGAGTGACGGGCATCAAAAGTTTGTTTCAGCTTCTCGGTATGTTCATGGGCTCTCCTACGTGAGTCAGGGTTTGTGAAACCTGCGGCCCTGTGAAGATTTTCTAAGGGGGTTGGTTTCATGCAGCCTGTCACTATCCTGCATGTTTCATTCAAGCTAATATCTACCTTTTTTGCGTGGGCGGATCTGCACCATACCGGGCAGGCATATTCGGCAGTTGAAAAGCACAAAGCTTGGGCTGAAGTTGTGACCACGGTAGGTTTGGCACCCCGTTTGCTGTTGGACAGTTCTCTTATTAGGGAATTTCGTGCTTCTACTTTTTTGCGTGTTTTTTCGCAATGATATTTGTATGCCAATGTTCTGTCCAGCACGACGCCAAGGTAGGTTGGAGTATCTGTGTGTTCTAGTAATGTCCCATGCCAGGTAACACTGAGCCTGCACTTTGCCTGCCTCGAGTTCAGATGGAATGCACTCACTTGAGTTTTGGAGGGACTGGGTTTTAGAGAATTCTTTTTGCAGTAGATTGACATTGTAGAAAGGGCGGTTTCTAGTTTCTCCTCGATGGCTTCAAACCTGTTGCCTTGAACTGTTATTGCCAGGTCGTCTGCATATACAAAAGTTTTGGTTTTGCCTGCAGTTGGTTGGTCATTTGTATATATGTTGAATAGGATTGGCGCCAAAACACTAGAAACACAATACATTACATCTATTACATCTACATGTACATCTACACGGATTCTCTGCAAATCACATTTCAGTGCTTGGCAGAGCGTTCATCGAACCACATTCACAATTCTCTATTATTCCAATCTCGTATAGCGCGCGGAAAGAATGAACACCTTTATCTTTCCGTACGAGCTCTGATTTCCCTTATTTTATCTTGTTGATCGTTCCTCGCTATGTAGGTCGGTGTCAACAAAATATTTTCGCATTCGGAAGAGAAAGTTGGTGATTGAAATTTCGTGAGAAGATTCCGTCGCAACGAAAAACGCCTTTCTTTTAATGATGTCCAGCCAAAATCTTGTATCATTTCAGTGACACTCTCTCCACAATTGGCGATAATAAAAAACGTGTTGCCTTTCTTTGAACTTTTTCGATGTACTCACTGAGTCCTATCTGGTACGGACCCCACACCTCGCAGCACTATTCTAAAACAGGACGGACAAGTGTATTGCAGGCAGTCTCCTTAGTAGGTCTGTTACATTTTCTAAGTGTCCTTCCAATAAAAGGCAGTCTTTGGTTAGCCTTCCCCATAACATTTTCTATACGCTCCTCCAAATTCAAGTTGTTCGTAATTTTAATACCTAGGTATTTATTAGAATTTACGGCTTTTAGATCAGACTGATTTATCGTGTAACCGAAGTTTAACAAATTCCTTTTAGCACTCATGTGGATGACTTCACACTTTTCGTTACTTAGGTTCAACTATCACTTTTCGCACCGTTCAGATACCTTTTCTAAATCGTTTTGCAGTTTGTTTTGGTCTTCTGATGACTTTATTAGTCGATAAACGACAGCGTCATCTGCAAACAACCGAAGACGGCTGCTCTTTTATATAGACCAGGAACAGCGAAGGGCTTATAACACTACCTCGGGGAACGCCAGAAGACACTTCTGTTTTACTCGATGACTTTCCGTCAATTACTACGAACTGTGAGCCCTCTGACAGGAAATCAAAAATAACTGAGACGATATTCCATAAGCATGCAATTTCACTACGAGCCGCTTGTGTGGTACAGTGTCAAAAGCCTTCCGGAAGTCCAGAAATACGGAATCGATCTGAAATCCCTTGTCAATAGCACTCAACACTTCATGTGCATAATACGGTATACGAAAACCGTTGGCATTAAAAACATCTTCCAGTCGTCTCGGGATGGACAAATACTGGTCTGGTACGATTTTTAAGGGAATCTTATAGCATTCGTCCTGCGCAATGGTGGCAATTTCAGGCAGCAACGATTAAGGGCGACAGCAATCAAGCTCGCTTCTCTGGCAAGTAGACCACAAAGGCTCAATAGTCTTGAGATCTGGTGAATGTGCTGGCCAGGGGAGATGCGACAATTCATCTTCGTGCTCGCAAAACCAGTCCTGGAATATGCGACTTTTGTGAACAGGGTCAATGACTTCTTGGGACACAGTGTCGTCATTGAGGAACTAACATTGTATCATGGTATCGAACTGATCAGCCAGAATGCCGTATGATCCTTAGCAGGAATGTGACGTTGCAGAATAATCATGGGTCCCATGAAATACCAAGACATGGCTGCCAAAATCATCAACGAACCCCCGCCATGCCTCAAATTGCAAACAGTCATAAACGAGACTCATTCGACCACATGACATTGTTCCATTGCTCTACAGTCCAGGTTTGATGGCTTCGGCATCGCGTTATCCCGTTAGGATCTACGTCACTGATGTGTGGTTCTGGAATTCCAGCCCGCCGTTCAGTTCCCAGGATCTCGGTCTCCCTTCGTGTTGTTTTGGTGCTGACAGTTTGACATTCATTTTACACTAATACGCTACTGGCCATTAAAATTGCTACGCCACGAAGATGACGTGCTACAGACGCTAAATGTAACCGACAGGAAGAAGATGCTGTGATATGCAAATGACTAGCTTTTCAGAGCATTCACAGAAGGTTGGCGCCGGTAGCGACACCTACAACGTGCTGACATGAGGAAAGTTTCAAATCGATTTCTCATACACAAACAGCCGTTGACCGGTGTTGCCTGGGGAAACGTTGTTGTGATGCCTCGTGTAAGGAGGAGAAATGCGTAGCATCACGTTTCCGGCTTTGACAAAGGTCGGGTTGTAGCCTACAGCGATTGCGGTTTATCGTATCACGACGTTGCTGCCCGCATTGGTCGAGATCCAATAACTGTTAGCAGAATATGGAATCGGTGAGTTCAGGAGGATAATACGGAACGCCGTGCTGGATCCCAACGGCCTCGTATCACTAGCAGTCGAGATGACAGGCATCTTATCCGCATGGCTGTAACGAATCGTGCAGCCACGTCTCGATTCCTGAGTCAACAGATGGGGACGTTTCGAAGACAACAACCATTTGGACGAACAGTTCGACGAAGTTTACAGCACCGTGGACTATCAGCTCGGAGACCATGGCTGCGGTTACCCTTGACGGTGCAAGACAGGGGCGCCTGTGATGGTGTACTCAATGACGAACCTGGGTGCACGAATGGCAAAACGTAATTTTTTCGGATGAATTCAGGGTCTGTTCACAGCATCATGATGGTCGCATCCGTGTTTGGCGACATCGCGGTGAACGCACATTGGAAGCGTGTATTCGTCATTGCCATACTGGCGTATCACCCGGCGTGATGGTATGGGGTGCCATTGGTTACACGTCTCGGTCACCTCTTGTTCGCATTGACGGCACTTGGAACAGTGGACGTTACATTTCAGATGTGTTACGACCCGTGGCTCTACCCTTAATTCGATCCCTGCGAAACCCCACATTTCAGCAGGATAATGCACGACTGCAAGTTACAGGTCCTGTACGGGCCTTTCTGGATATAGAAAATGTTCGACTGCTTCCCTGGCCAGCACATTCTCCAGATCTCTCACCAATTGAAAACTTCTGGTCCATGGTGGCCGAGGAACTGTGTCGTCACAATACACCAGTCACCACTCTTGATGAACTGTAGTATCGTGTTGATGCTGCATGGGCAGCTGTACCTGTACATGCCCTCAAAACTCTGACTCAATGCCCAGGTGTATCAAGGCCGTTATTACGGCCAGAGGTACTGATTTCTCAGGATCTATGCATCCAAATTACGTGAAAGTGTAATCACATGTCGGTTCTAGTATAATATATTTGTCTAATGAATACCCGTTCATCATCTGCATTTGTTCGTGGTGTATCAATTTTAATGGCCAGTAGTGTATTTGCACCTGTCGTCCTCTTATTGTTCGTTGCAATCACCTTCAAAGCCCTTCTGTCACGATAACTCAGTACATATTTTCGTTAGCGTTGTGACTTAGTGGATGATGTTTTCTCGCTTTCCCTTTATGCAGTATAAATCTTCGAAACAGTGTATCTTGAGACACGAAACACTTCGGCTCCCTACGTTATGGAAGCACTGACCATAAGACATCACCAATTAGCCCTCACTTCCATTAAGTAGCTCCGAATAATGCTTTGACAACTACAGGATGCAGCGCTTAAATCTGGACAAATTTCAGTTTGAATTCCCCACCATCCCGTAGATCCACCAGAGGTCGCGATTGCCGTTCTTGAAAGCTTTAAGTATCCAGTAAACAGTCAGAATCTCAAAATGGCCGAGATGTTATGAACAAGTGCAGAGTACAACCGAAGAACTGCAGCAGTCATCGAGGAGGCTAAGGCGCTGATTTAGTAAGACCAGGGGCAATAGCTGAGAATATTGGCGTCAGAAGTGAATGTCAGTGAGCAAACACTGTGTCGGATTGCATAAGAGGACCTCATACGAGCCAGTTAGTCCAAAACCGACTCGCGAATAACGTTGACATTTTCTGGTCGGAGGAGTTCTGGCCATCGAATGGCCCAGATTTGAACCCCCTCTATGTTTGGAGCTTAGTCGCTATCGAAGCAGCAAACTCGAATATGGACAGCGCTTTTTTAAAAGTGTGTGTGCAATCGCGTCAGGAAAAGATTGTAGGCGGTCATTGCGGTTGAAGGGAGTTACGTTGAGTAATATTACTCATGAAATATACCACTACTTTGAAACACGTATGTAACATAGCAGCGATGGCGAGGCATTGTAGCATCTGTGACCAGAGAGTTTGCGCTTGACCGCGCGAGTGTTGCGAGCGGTACTCAGTCTGTCAGTCGGTCGTTGCGAGTCTGTCAGTCAGTCGTTGCGAGTCGGTGAGTAGTCGTTGCGAGTCTGTAGCTCTGTCTAGTTGAGAGCAGTACTCTGTCAGTAGTCGTCGCGTGCAGTACGCTAATAGTCGTCATGCAGAGCGGTCGGTCAGTAGTAACAGCCCAGTGCGGTTGTGTGACGTAGGCGGTCGGCAACACTGGTCAAGATGGTGAATGAGGTATACTATTAATTAATATAATCATTAGATAATGTAAAAATTTATTTATTGTAATTATTCTCCAACAAGTCCCCCAATAATAATTTTATTTCAAAAGCATTTTCTCAAAAATTTAATTTTTTATTGAACTAAAGATTTCGTTGCACTTCCCATTTCATTCCACTTCTTTTGAAGAAAAATTTCACTAAAATCACAAAAAAAGAGAATATTATTATTTGCAATGCAGTTCCTCCAAGCGGTGCGCAACAGCAAGAGCAGAAATGTGACATCCATTTATTCTGAGGTAAGACTTTAATTTTGATTTTTGCACAGGGCCAAAGACCGATATTTCGGTTCAATTGAATTTTCTTATCACTGAATGGACTTTAAATTTTGTGAAGAATTTATATTTGAGTCAGATTGCGATTCTCACTTTTATTGTCATTAAATTTAATTGCAGGGAGGTTACGTTTGGCTCCCATTTCTATTAAGTATTGTCATTACATTTCTTTTAAAATTTTGCGGGGAGGTTACACTTGGCGACACCCAGTCCAGGATCGTATTTCGTTGAGAGTCTTTTAAGCGACAGTCAGATATCTGCTCTTATTTGCTTAGATATAATTAGGATTTAGCGCAACGCTTTTAATAATATTGTGACTTTCTTTCTACAGGTCAACGGCAATTTGTTGCTTTGTTGTATTTGTGTGTTGCTTTTGCATTGTGCTTATTTATTTTGTGAATAATTGTGACTATTGCAAAAATGCCGCGAAAGACTGTGAATAGTGTATCGCGAGGTATTATGAATGAAATTACCGACTTAAACAGCGTGACCGACAGTAATTGTGACACGCAGTGTAATGATGTCAATCCTGCGTTCACTAACAATCAGTGCATTACAACCATTAATGATGACTTTTATCTTAATGATGAACAAACGAACTCAATTGTCTCTTCTGTTAATTTGACGACAATTGATGACGCGGGACGCTACATTGTAATGAGCGCTACCAAGCTTAACACACCCGATTTGGAAAACTCAAGTAACGTACAGACAAATTTGTGTAATGAAAATGAACAGGGTACACAAAGTACGACGGATTTATTTAATTCCGAAATAGTGAGTGACAGTGTAGGTCCGACTGATAATCCTTTTTGTAAATTGCAGAATGACCAAATGGTCACACAAAGCGCGACAATTCCAGGTACACATTCAAACAGCACAGATAATGGAGTAGGTAATGCTACATTTGATTTGAATCAATTTATGGCAATAATGTTACAATTTAAGAACGATATTGGTGTAGATATCAAACAACAGAGTGAGAAAATAGACAACAATTTCAAACAACAGAACGAAAAATTAGACAAACAAAGTGAAGATTTTAAACAACTTAGGGAAGATAACAAACACTTAAATGAGAAACTTGACAATAATGACGAAAATCTCAAACAACTTAGTGAACAGGTCAGACAACAGAATGAAAAATTAGACGACAATTCCAGACAGCTTAGTGAACAGATTAGAGCCGTTGCCGCGCAGTGCCATGACACTAAGGAACAGTTGCGCACGGAAATTGAGGCTTGTTCATGAAAAAATAGCGAAGAAATTAAGTCTGTTGCGCAAGAATTAAGGGAAATGCAGACAGCCGCAACAGAAACACTCAGAGACGAAATTAGCGGAGTCGCTAAACAATGCTCTGAAAAAGCTACACAATTACGGGACGAGTTTAAAGCAATGACGGTAGAACTTTCGCGCACAGTGGACGCAAAGATAGACGCGAAATTCGAACAGCAGAACACTCAGATAAACGTGCGCTTTAATCAGCACATACAAAACAGTGATACGCGTTTCCGCAGATTTATTCAAGATCAAAACAAAGTAAAACGACAAGTCATGGAAACAATCACTGCACAAAGACAAGAGGACAAACGTAAAATGTTCGCGAAAGCGAAGACGTATGTAGACAATAATATTACTACAGTGTCCGACAAAATTAATACCATAGAACAGTTGAACGCTGAATTACGGGATGAAATTTCTGATCTTAAATCAAAAACAGATACACACACAGTAAATATTCAAACAGTGACAGACAGATTCGAACAATTAGATCTAACACAGGATTGCGATGTCATCAAAGCTGATGTTAAAAAACTGAGCGAAACTACGCGTAAGTTGCAAAAACAGATTAATGCGTCCGATTCTAAAACCGATGATCAGGTTAAATTACTGACTGAAAAATGTGATGAATTGGCCAGTCGTATTGATGTTATCGAAAATACTAATGACAATAAATCAGACGATACTGCACCGGTTTCATTTATCCAAACACCTGAATTTCAAAATTTACAGCAGACAATTAATGAGATCGATTCATCTAACAACACGTTACGTAGGAAGTTGTCAAATTTACAACAAGAAGTAACAGAGATGAAAAACATTTCAGTTAATAACAATACGTCACAGAATCCGCCACTTTGCGAACATTTGTCTGACTCACGCAGCGTGTATAATGTGAGCAATTTACAGCAACTACGCGACTTAAAATCCGAAAAGCCACGCGACTTAAAATCTGAAAAGCTACGTAACTTGAAGTACGAAATGACACAGACAAACAAATTCTCACACAAACCCGAACGTGTTCACAGATTCAGTGACGAGAACGTTGATAATAAGCAATTTGTATTTGTAAGAAAATGTAAAGAATTTAATAATGGCAGAACACAGATACACGATTTGCACTGTATACGACAATTTATTTTTGTACTTTCACCGCTATTACCTGTAATGGAGAAACTAGCCTTGAACCTGAGGCGACAATTTGCTATTGTATTTTCATCAGCATTGCCTATAATGAAGGAACTGGAATTAACATGGATACAACTATTTGCTTTTGAATTTATACCGCAATTGCCTGTAACGCAAAAGCCAAAATATATTTGCAGTGCGTAATTGACCTCAGGGGATTCATTACGCTTTAATGAATATGTGCCGTAGCGAGCATAGGGCCCCGAGCTGTAGTAGTGCTGTTTCATCTTTAGTTTTCTGCACTGCTGCCTTTTCTTCTACTATCCTTTATATCTATCAAAACTGCTCTTTAACTATTGCTCTACCTAGTATTAAGAAACATGTAATGAAAACCGGATATGACAAATATTTTACCGAATGTGACAATTATCAGTAGGCACTCCCGTAATGGCAACTACCGCCGTAATTTTAATAACAGATAAAATCGTAATCATCAGTAAGTGTAAAATTAACAGCAAACGCATTTTTTGGTAACAATAGACCTTTTCACCACAACAGCATGAAAGTCAACCGCTTAGCATACCTAACCAACAATGCAGTCTACAAGGTCAACCAAACTTTAATGTTTCGCCGCGTGCACGTATAGTCCCAGCTCCAACAAATAGTAACGCATGGCAGCAATGAAATGACCACGTACAGACAACACACTATTTCAACTCGTATCGCAATGCGCCGTATAGAAATTACTATCATGACAGACGTAAAAATGATGAGCACAATTTTCAGCGTACATTTAATAACAGTCGATCTTTTCAGCAGCAACAACATCAGCAACAACAAATAATCATGAATGAAACAGACAATAGGTGTCATCTATAGCGTAACACGTCAGTAAGAAATAACAGAACAGTTCATATAGTGGATATGCCACAACATTCTCCAGTAAATAATAACACGTACGATAGATTTTAACCAGATACAGCATAGATTGCATATTACAGTAACGCAAACATTACTTTTGACACGCAGAATTTTGTTCACGAGAATGTTATTTGAAACATGCTTTGTTGAATGCTCCACTTTTATCGCACCCAGATCTTACTAGAAATTTTTCCATTGCTACCGACAGTTCCAACACCGCTTTAGGCGTACACAGTTTTCAGGAAATTGAAGAAGATGGTTGTACAGTAATTAAAAACATCGCATTTGCAAGTCGCATTCTGTCACCTGCTGAACGAAATTATTCTGTTACTGAACTTGAAACATTATGTGTTGTTTGGGCATTTACGAGATTTCGGCATTTTCTTTATGGCAGACATACCACTGTTTACACAGACCACAGAGCGATACAATTTTTACTTTCGGCTAAATTTACTCACGATAGACTAAGTAGATGGAAACTGTATTTACAGGAGTTTAATTTTACAATAGTTCACATTCCCGGCACGCAAAATGTTATAGCAGACGCACTATCGCGTTCTCTCAGCAACAATCAGCAAGACGTAGCAACCAACTTCTGCAAAACAAATTTCAGTGTCATGTACATTCAGCAAGTTGCATTTGAAAACTTTATTTCATCGTCATTACAGGACATAGCACAAGAACAAAACAGAGACAACGTGTGGAAAGAAATTAAACACCTTTGGCGAGATAAGAATAATGTTACGATTAGAAACCATTACACTGTACGCAATGACATTCTGTTTCGCCGCTCTCATCCTGACAGCAACATTTGGTTATTATGCATTCCTGACGAACTGGTTAACAAATTAATTTGGTACACTCATTTAAGTTACGCACATTACGGAGCACGAAAATGTTTTCTTATACTGAGACAGAACTGTTACTTTACCAACATGGAGAAACGTATACGACGAGTTTTAGCGTCTTGTAAAATTTGCCAGAAAGCTAAATCAGACACCACTTCACATATTCCTCCTTTATATCCCATTATACCTGTTAAGTTAAGACACATGGCCGCAGTAGATATTTTTGGTCCGATTCCGAGAACTGACAGAGGTTTTTGCTACATATTTGTCGCTGTTGAGCTCACTTCAAAATTTGTTACTTTCACTCCATTACGCAAAGCTACTGCCAAAACTGTTTCGAAAGCATTTGTAAAACATTTTCTATCTCATGTAGGGCATGTAATGAAAGTAATTTCTGACAATGGATCTCAATTTCGTAGTAGCGTATGGACACGCATGTTACGAGCCAGAAACATTTCTCCGATCTATATATCCAAGTACCACGCTTCTTCGAACCCCTGTGAAAGATTAATGAAAGAAATTGGTAAGCTGTGCCGAATATACTGCCACAAAAGACATATTGATTGGGACACACACATATTCTCATTCCAAGATGTAATTAATTCCATTCCAAATGAATCCACTATGCTATCTCCGTCTGTTATACTGAAAAATGCTGAACCACCTAACAAAATTAAAGAATTAATAACATTTCCTACATCTCGTCGATTACGACACCACGAAATAATTGACATTGCGCTGAACAACATCAAACGTGCCGCAGAGCGCCGGAGAAGACAGCAAAAACAGGTTTGTACACGCCGCGTCTTTCACGTTGGACAGAAGATACTAGTACGTACACACTATTTATCCAGCAAATTAAAAGGTAAGTGCAGTAAATTTGAACTTCTATACGCAGGTCCATATCGGATTCGCAGCATCCCGCACCCCAATGTTGTACACGTCGAAACTTTGAGAACCAGAAAATCGAAAGGCAATCACCATATCTCAAACATTAAACCGTTTATTGAGTGAAACCACTGTATGATTCAACACATTATGATGCCATTTACTAACGCAATTATTTCACCTGACTAATTACTGATGATTATCGTATTTTTTCTTGGCAAGTGCCCGACAAGGTAAGGTTAGCAGGTCGCTTTTCTTGTCGTTACACATCAGACCGTGCACATTTTCCATTTTTTGTGTATATGATTGTATTCCAGTTTTGTTTGTATGGACTGTGCAATAGTTAAGATATAACACACACCAGTCGACTTGACATTTTTTTTTTGCCTTATGACATCTCAACATTGTGACTGTTTTACATTTTTTTTTGCTGCTGCTTTGTGATATTCTCTGTACATTTTTGCATCTGAACACTGTCAATGTCTGACACATTACGTTTTCTGTCATGTTATGCTGTATGGTTAATTGTGTCACCATAAACCAGTCATTATTTAGTGGGTATATGATTTAAATGCAAGACATTAATCTTTGTTCATGAATTTCAGAAAGAAATGATGCATGTAAGAAATAAATTCAACAGAAATGGGAATTTCACCTACGGAATAAACGAAAGAAGATGCAATAACTTTATGGGGAAGAGTAAATGGATCAGGATTAACAAACATTAACAAGAATATACTATACTCATCGTAGAATAGCAGTCTTAACTAATTTTTTCTTTCAGAATACAAGGTGATTGATGCAGGCTGTCAGACTGAACTACACATCTTAGTTTTAGTGATGAAATATGCTAGAGATAAGGAATAGTTGTATAATGAGTAATGAAGTGATTTTTTGCAGATGATAATGGATACTGATGAATAATGATGAGGGAAATGGTATTATGAATAATGAAGTTTTTCTTTACAGGTGATGATAATAATGAAGTAATGATAATATGGATAATGAAGTGATGGATAATGAAGTTTTTTCTTTACAGATGAGGATAATGTTGAAGTTATGTATTTATGCTACGTAGTTATTTAAGTATTTGTTGCAGTTTGCTTTGACAGCAGGTGTTACATTGCATAGTAGGGTGACAGAAAGTTTTGGAAAGGACAGCTATGGAACACATTTTATACACATTTCACTACCTGTTAATTCGAAGTTCACTACTTTTCAGCATAGTGTGCGTTTCTTCTTTCAGGTCAATAATCCATTTTGTATATTTTTTCAGGAGAAGTTTTTCATGATACTTACTAAACCAGTTACTTATTATACCTGTTCTAGTACTTGCATTTTCATATTTTTACCCATTTGTGTTTATCATTTATAAATGTGATCACATATACTGCCTTGTTGCATAACCTTGCTACAGCTAACTCATGACGAATGACGTTACCTATCCTCATTTGCAGCAATAGGTCAAAAACAAATACTGTTATGCCTCAGCAATTAATTATCGATCTCAACGCAATGCATTGCTAACAAAAAAAATGTATTACCAGTCCCACATAATGTCACTAGTTTATGAAAATTCTGAATAATACTGATTAGCTCTGAATAGTATGTCACTTGAGTAATGACCTCTTAATGAGACAAAAAAAAAAGTATATATTTAAAATAATGCTTTGTCACTAGCTAATAACTGCCACTGTTTATTGTAATGAGACTACTTATAATGCCTGTGATTATTAATGATTTGACTGTAATTAACTGATTTTAATAATGACTTCATAATGATCTGAATACTACTGAAGGAGAAACACTGTTTATTGTAATGAGACTACTTATAATGCCTGTGATTATTAATGATTTGACTGTAATTAACTGATTTTAATAATGACTTCATAATGATCTGAATACTACTGAAGGAGAAACACTGTTTATTGTAATGAGACTACTTATAATGCCTGTGATTATTAATGCTATGACTAATTAACTGATTTTTAATAATGACTTCGTAATGATCTGAATAATACTGAATGATGAACTATGTTTTATTCTATTCAATACTTGCTGGCCACTGAGTGCCAATAATTAATGTCACTTGAAGAATTGTTATTAATTATGCCATTAATTAGCCCTTTTTTTCCCATGTTGAGTTTTCATGTTTTGGTTAATGGCCAATGAGTGCCAATAATTTGTATCACTCAATGTATTATGTTAATGCTAGGCCAATAATTGACTCTCCTTTTCAACTAAGACTTCTGATGAACATTATTCTGTCATACTAAATATACTTTGTAACTGGCCAAGGACTGCCACTGTTTATTGTAATACGATTACCCATGATGCCAGCTAGTGATTCTTAATAGATTGGAATGACACATAATTAATTAACTATGGTACTGTTTAATAATGCTTTGTAATTAGGAGAAGACTAATAATTCTTACTATTGGAATGACAAATGATTAATTAACGACAAATGATTAATTAACTGTAATTAGACAAATGATTAATTAACGACAAATGATTAATTAACTGTAATTAGGAAAAGGCTAATGATTATTATTGGAGTGACAAATGATTAATTAACTGTAATTAGGAGAAGGTTAATGATTCTTAATTACACACTGTAACTGAAAAGAATGCGATTATTTAATAATGCTTTGTAACCAGGAAAAGAAGGCTACTGATTCCATGTAAAACAATTAATGAACATTTTTCTGTAATACTACATACTTGGTACAGAAATGTTCAATAACTGGGCTATGAATGCCACAAACTAATTAAGTCTCTAATTGTCAATATTATGTGACTTGATGTCCTTCACCTCATAAGCTGACTACCCTGAATCACTGCAATGTCCATTTGTCCTGTTTATCCTAGTGATCATGGAGCACTATCTTTGGTTTTGCACTAATTCTACGTTGGTGTGCCTTGTAAGAGCGTGGTGTTGACACGACATGCTGTCCACCACCATGAGCGATGAAGACATTATTATGGTCCCACTGTTTGGTGTACCTAATGTACTGCCAAAATGAAAATATGGAACATTACTACGACAGTTCAGTGTCTTGGCTACACTGATAAATTCTGATGGGAAAAGAACTTCAAGTTGTGTCACTTGGTGTTGTACTTCTGTGGAAAGATATGGACTTTCAGAACAGCTGTGTGCAATCTAAAGTGCTACAACCATGATGCAATCCTTCCGTTTCCTATCCTGATTCTTGTCACATAAAGAAAAAATTTTTTTGGTAACATCATTTATGTTCATAAGTTATACATTTTTTCGATTTGTTGAACTCCAGTGCGAGTACACTTATGGCACTGGTCGACATGATGTTTTGTCATTATGTTTATTTGTTGTGAAAATGCTAAAGACATTTTTTCAGTGCGTGTGCACTTTCGACATGATTTTTTACCATTATGTTTATTTATTGCGAAAATGCTAAAGACATTTTTTTGATTTGTTCTGAAGTACAGTATACGTACACTCCTGTCTTTTATATTGTATATACATTTTTTATTTTTTGATGATATGTTCTGAACTACAGTGCATGTGCACTTCTGTTAGGTGTTAATATGTTTTCTATTGAACTTCAGTGCCTGTACACTTTTCTCATTTTTCAATATGATTTGTACTATTCTGTATATTCAATACTTCAATGCGTATGCACTTATGTCATATGTAACTAATTGTATATACATTTCATCATTTACTGATATGTTCTCAACTGCAGTGCATGTGCACTCATGTCACTTGTCAACATAATATTTTTTGCCAGTCTGTTTATTTGTTCTGAATATGCCAACGAATTTTTTCAGTGCCTCTGCACTTTGTTTTCTGTCAAATAATTGGTATATACATTTTTCTGATTTGCTACTATGTTTTGTACTCACATTTTGTCTTTGTCTGATATATTTTGTACTTAGTGCGTGTGCACAACATTTAAATATTCTGTAAGTTGTAGGATTTTGTTAATTAAAGAAAAATTTTGCCGCGCTTGGCAAGTCCAAATGACTCACCATCGCTGCCAAATTTTTGCCCCCCCCAGTGGAGGGTTATGAAACACGTATGTAACATAGCAGCGATGGCGAGGCATTGTAGCATCTGTGACCAGAGAGTTTGCGCTTGACCGCGCGAGTGTTGCGAGCGGTACTCAGTCTGTCAGTCGGTCGTTGCGAGTCTGTCAGTCAGTCGTTGCGAGTCGGTGAGTAGTCGTTGCGAGTCTGTAGCTCTGTCTAGTTGAGAGCAGTACTCTGTCAGTAGTCGTCGCGTGCAGTACGCTAATAGTCGTCATGCAGAGCGGTCGGTCAGTAGTAACAGCCCAGTGCGGTTGTGTGACGTAGGCGGTCGGCAACACTGGTCAAGATGGTGAATGAGGTATACTATTAATTAATATAATCATTAGATAATGTAAAAATTTATTTATTGTAATTATTCTCCAACAAGTCCCCCAATAATAATTTTATTTCAAAAGCATTTTCTCAAAAATTTAATTTTTTATTGAACTAAAGATTTCGTTGCACTTCCCATTTCATTCCACTTCTTTTGAAGAAAAATTTCACTAAAATCACAAAAAAAGAGAATATTATTATTTGCAATGCAGTTCCTCCAAGCGGTGCGCAACAGCAAGAGCAGAAATGTGACATCCATTTATTCTGAGGTAAGACTTTAATTTTGATTTTTGCACAGGGCCAAAGACCGATATTTCGGTTCAATTGAATTTTCTTATCACTGAATGGACTTTAAATTTTGTGAAGAATTTATATTTGAGTCAGATTGCGAATTTCACATTTTTGTTGCCATTTTCAATACCTCTCATTGTGGGCGAGGTTACAATTAGTGCAATGTCCATTAGCATTCATAATTAAATATTGTCATATTTCTTTCTTTCAAATTTTTGTGGAGAGGTTACAAACGGCTCCCATTTGTATTAAGTATTGTCTTTTCATTTTTCCTTTTAAAAATTTCGGTGGGGAGGTTACAACTTATATGCAAAAGGAATTTCATTTTCATTTGTATTTTGTTTTAACAAATTTACTTTTAAGAAAGCTTTCATTTATCCGGATTCAAACGCCGCACCCTGTACATAGAACACTGTTCGGACCGTGACTGATACTTGTAGCATACTGAGGACAATGCACAGGTGCTATTCGCGGTCAAATACAGCAACGCGGATACAATCTTGTCTAGCACCTGCATTTGAGCTCAGAAATCTATTTCTTGCGGTGTTTCTGTATTTTTGCCTAGCAGATGCATGTTTAAAGGTTCCTGGTATGTAGGACTGACTCAGTAATAACTCAGAATTAGACTTCCTACGTAACAACGTGGGTCAGAGAGTTGGTTATTTGGAACAATGGAGTTAAAGAACTTTTCTCGACAGCAAAGGAACATCAGCAACAATAATTCAGGTGTACAAGTCGATATTACAGCCACAAGATGAAGAGATGGAGAAAGTGTACAGAGAATATTGAAGATGTACAACTAAGACGGACACGAATGCTAACATGTTTCTTTGGCCCGTGGGAGAGCGTCAGGGAGACACCAAAAAAGATGAACTGGCGAACGCCTGAAGAGGGGAGCAAACTATTCTCGGAAAGCCTACTTTCAAAGTAGAACAGACAGTAAGTGATGAATATACTAAAACCACCATACTTAAGAGTTCCATACGCGAATGGAGCTCTTAAGTAGCCGTAGTAACTGGTGCAACGGGAAGCACTCTCTGCCACGCACCTCACAATGATTTAGGGAGCAAGCATACAGATGTTGATGGCTTCATTCCGAAGACAGTCCACTTTCCTCGAAGTACAGTCATTTGGTATCCAGATAATACAAGGCCTATATCGTTGACTTCAGTCTGCTGTAGGATTATGGAACATGTTTTGTGCTCAACTGTTATGACATTTTTGGAGGACCAAAATCGGCTCTAAAGGATTCAACATGGATTCCGCGAACAGTGATCTTGCGAAACTCAGCTCGCTCTGTTCCTTCGTGAGAGTCGTAACGCTTTAGATACTGGCGCTCAACTTGAGCCGGCCTCTGTGACCGAGCGGTTCTAGGCGCTTCAGACCGGAACCACGCGGCTGTTACGGTTGGAGGTTCGAATCCTGCATCGGGCATGGATGTGTATGATGTCCTTAGGTTAGTTAGATTGAAGTAATCCTAAGTATAGGGGAATGATGACCTCAGATGCAAGTCCCATAGTGATTAGAGCCATTTGAACCATTTTGAGCTCAATTTGATGCCATGTTCCTTGACTTTCGGCATTTGATTCCGCCCCTCATAATCGTTTAATGAAGAAAAGACGAGCTTACAGAATATCGGAGCAGATTTCCTTTCAGATAGAACTCAACAGTTCGATCTCAACTAAACAAAATCTATAGAAGTAAAGGAAATTTCCTGAGTACCCCAAGGAAGTGTGATAGCGCCATTACTGTTTACAATTCATATTAATGATCTAGGATAATGTGTCGGAGCTTTTGAAGATTGTTCGCAGATGGTGCGGCTGTCTACAAAAGAAGTAGTGACGCCAGAAGGCGATATCGATTTGTAGAAGGACCTGGAGAGGATTGATGGATGGTGAAGGCTCTGGCAGTTGATCCTGAACGTAAATAAATTTGACGTATTGCACATATATAGGTAAAGAAATCCACATCTCACAACTATAGTGCTCATGACAAACCGCTGGAAACAGTTTTTACAGTGAAACATCTAGGGGTAGCTACGCACAACGATCTTACTTGGAATTGCCGGCCGGTGTGGCCGTGCGGTTAAAGGCGCTTCAGTCTGGAACCGCTTGACCGCTACGGTCGCAGGTTCGAATCCTGCCTCGGGCATGGATGTGTGTGATGTCCTTAGGTTAGTTAGGTTTAATTAGTTCTAAGTTCTAGGCGACTGATGACCTCAGAAGGTAAGTCGCATAGTGCTCAGAGCCATTTGAACCATTTTTTACTTGGAATGACCACATAAAACAAATAGTAGGTAAAGCAGATACCACACAGAGATTCATGTAGCTCATCCATGAAGGAAGTGTCGTACAAGTGGCTTGTTCGACCGATTCTTGAGTATTATTAATCAGTCTGGGTTCCTTACCAGGCAGGACTCACAGACAAAGTTCAATGAAGAGAGGCGCATTTCGTCACGGGTTGGTGTAGCCCTCTCGGGAGCGTTACAGAAATGCTTAACAAAATCCAGTTGGTGACGCTACAAGAGAGACGTATATTACGGAGTGTTTTGCTCTTGAAATCTCGAGAGAAGTCTTTCCGTGACGAGTCGGACAATATATAGTTCGATGCTGCTGTGCCTGTATTGTTTACAAGTACGATGCTATGTTTCTTCGGAGATGCATGCATGTAAGAAGGAACTGGTCCCCTCCCCCAGATCAACCAACAAACCAGACGAAGGAATGTTGCATCGTACTTCTGAACGGCACAGGCACTGCAATATCGGATTTATCCGCCGGCACTGGGCAAGCGGCTTTCAATAGAAAATGTCTCCCCTATGTGTGAATTCACATAATAAATGTACGAGTACAGGTTGTAGATACATGGTTAACTACATACGGAAGTTTGGGCCTGGCCGTTGACTCGTGCTCGGATAGCCTAATGGTCGTCCACCCCGAACAAGTGCAACGAACAATAACGATCAAAATGAGAGAAAAAAAATATAAAAAATGGTAAGACAAGTGCTCGGGATAAGGGAGAAATCCAGGTTCCAGTTCCGGTCAGGCACAAAGTTTCCTTCTCGTCATTCCATTATATAGCTGATAGTTTTTCATATTCACGACTACGAATACATTTCAATTTCATATTTCTTCCTCCCACACACACCTCTCGAAATGACCACAACGAGAAAATACAATAAATTAGAGATAATAAAGAGGCTTAGTGACAATCAATTTTTTCCCACACGCCATTCGCGAGTGTAATAGGGAAGGGGCCATCAGTTAGTGGTACCAGAAATACCCTCCGGCACACACCGTTAGATTGCTTCCGAAGTACACTGAAGAGGCAAACTGATACATTTGCCTAATACCGTGTAGGGCACCAACGAGCGTGCAGAAGAGACGCAGCACGACGTGATATGGACTCGAGCCATGTCTTAAGTAGTGCTGGAGAGAACTGACACCATGAATCCTGCAGGGGTCTCCATAAATCCGTAAGAGTACGAAGGGGTGGAGATCTCTTCTGAACACCACGTTGCAAGGCATTCCTGATATGCTCTATAATCTTCATGTCTGGGGAGTTCGGTGGCCAGCGGAAGTGTTTAAACTCAGAAAAGTGTTGCTCGGGCCACACTGTAGCAATTCTGGACGTGTGGGGTGTTCCGTTGTCCTGCTGGAATTGCCCAAATCCGTCGGAATGCACAATGGACATGAACGGATGCAGGTGATCAGACAGGATGCTTACGTACGTGTCACCTGACAGAATCGTATCTAGGCATGTGTGGGGTCCCATATCAACCCAGCTCTTCACGCCCGACACCATTACAGAGCCTCCAGTACCTTGAACAGTCTCCCGCTGATATGGAGGATCCATGGATTCACGTGGTTGTCTGCATACCCGTACACGTCCATCCACTCCATCCAATTTGAATCGAGACTCGCCCGACCAGGCAACATTTTCCAGTCGTCAACAGTCCCATGTCGGTGTTGATGGGTCCAGGCGAGGCGTAAAGCTTTGTGTTGTGTGTTCGTCAAGGGTACACGAGTAGGCCTTCGGCTCTGAAAGCCCATATCGATGATGTTTCGTTGAATGGTTTCCATGCTGACACTTGTTGATGGCTCAGCATTGAAATATGCAGCAATTAGCGGAAGGGTTGCGCTTCTATCTCGTTGAACGATTCTCTTCATTCGTCGTTGGCTCCGTTCTTGCAGTATCTACACTCCTGGAAATTGAAATAAGAACACCGTGAATTCATTGTCCCAGGAAGGGGAAACTTTATTGACACATTCCTGGGGTCAGATACATCACATGATCACACTGACAGAACCACAGGCACATAGACACAGGCAACAGAGCATGCACAATGTCGGCACTAGTACAGTGTATATCCACCTTTCGCAGCAATGCAGGCTGCTATTCTCCCATGGAGACGATCGTAGAGATGCTGGATGTAGTCCTGTGGAACGGCTTGCCATGCCATTTCCACCTGGCGCCTCAGCTGGACCAGCGTTCGTGCTGGACGTGCAGACCGCGTGAGACGACGCTTCATCCAGTCCCAAACATGCTCAATGGGGGACAGATCCGGAGATCTTGCTGGCCAGGGTAGTTGACTTACACCTTCTAGAGCACGTTGGGTGGCACGGGATACATGCGGACGTGCATTGTCCTGTTGGAACAGCAAGTTCCCTTGCCGGTCTAGGAATGGTAGAACGATGGGTTCGATGACGGTTTGGATGTACCATGCACTATTCAGTGTCCCCTCGACGATCACCAGTGGTGTACGGCCAGTGTAGGAGATCGCTCCCCACACCATGATGCCGGGTGTTGGCCCTGTGTGCCTCGGTCGTATGCAGTCCTGATTGTGGCGCTCACCTGCACGGCGCCAAACACGCATACGACCATCATTGGCACCAAGGCAGAAGCGACTCTCATCGCTGAAGACGACACGTCTCCATTCGTCCCTCCATTCACGCCTGTCGCGACACCACTGGAGGCGGGCTGCAAGATGTTGGGGCGTGAGCGGAAGACGGCCTAACGGTGTGCGGGACCGTAGCCCAGCTTCATGGAGACGGTTGCGAATGGTCCTCGCCGATACCCCGGGGGCAACAGTGTCCCTAATTTGCTGGGAAGTGGCGGTGCGGTCCCTTACGGCACTGTGTAGGATCCTACGGTCTTGGCGTGCATCCGTGCGTCGCTGCGGTCCGGTCCCAGGTCGACGGGCACGTGCACCTTCCGCCGACCACTGGCGACAACATCGATGTACTGTGGAGACCTCACGCCCCACGTGTTGAGCAATTCGGCGGTACGTCCACCCGGCCTCCCGCATGCCCACTATACGCCCTCGCTCAAAGTCCGTCAACTGCACATACGGTTCACGTCCACGCTGTCGCGGCATGCTACCAGTGTTAAAGACCTCGATGGAGCTCCGTATGCCACGGCAAACTGGCTGACACTGACGGCGGCGGTGCACAAATGCTGCGCAGCTAGCGCCATTCGACGGCCAACAGCGCGGTTCCTGGTGTGTCCGCTGTGCCGTGCGTGTGATCATTGCTTGTACAGCCCTCTCGCAGTGTCCGGAGCAAGTATGGTGGGTCTGACACACCGGTGTCAATGTGTTCTTTTTTCCATTTCCAGGAGTGTATGTCCGGCCGCGGTGATGTCGGAGATTCGATGTTTTACCGGATTCCTGATATTCACGGTACAGTCATGAAATGGTCGTACGGGAAAACCCCACTTCATCGCTACGTCGGAGATGCTGTGTCCCATCGCTTGTATGCCGACTATAACACCACATTCAGTCGCACTTAAATCTTGATAACCTACGACTATAGTAGCAGTGACCGATCTAACAACTTCGCCGGACCCTTGTTGTCTTATATACGCTTTGCCGACCGCAGCGCCTTATTCTGCCTGTTTACATATCTTTGCTTTTGAATACGCATGCCTATACCAGTTTCCTTGGCGCTTTAGAGTAGGGAGGGTTGCTCAGGTGATGGTACCATAGGTACCCTACACCACACACCGCAATGTGTCTGCGAAGTAAAGAAGTAAATGTAACTGTAAGTATAGATCGCAGTAGCTATATATGTCCTTTTTAATTGTATATAGATACTGGAAGAGGGCGTGGTGTACGACAGAAAGTGATTGCAATAAAATTTCAAAACAGCTCCTGTGAAAATCATGATCGTTTTAAAATAAGAAAACCTATAGACCATGTTAAATCAGTGAAAAGACTGCAAAACTATGGAGACCGTGTTGAGGACCTTGTTACAAAACCATTTATTGAAAACTCATTAAATACAAATTTGTATTAAAGGTGATTAACCTCTTGCACATGAATCCCAACATATTTCATAGAAGTTGTACTGCACAGGTTTGCAAAGCAGCTGTTACTGTTTCAGTACAGCTGAAAATCATCCTGTGCGAAGGGGTGCCTCGCCCAGGCGAGGCGTAAAGCTTTGTGTCGTGCAGTCATCAAGAGTACACGACTGGGTCTTCGGCTCCGAAAGCGCATATCGATGATATTTCGATAAATGGTTCGCACGCTGGCACTTGTTGATGGCCCAGCATTGAAATCGGCTGCAGTTTGCGAAAGGGTTACACTTCCGTCACGTTCAATGATTCACTTCAGTCGTTGGTCCCGTTGTTGTAGGATCTTTTCCCGGCCGCAGCGATGTCGGACATATGATATTTTACCGAATTCCTGATATTCACGGTACACTCGTGAAATGGTCGTGCGGGAAAGTCCCCACTTCGTCGCTACCTCAGAGGTGCTGTGTCCCATCGCTCGTGCGGCGACTATAAGATCACGTTCAGCCTCACTCACATCTTGATAACCTGCCATTGTAGCAGCATTACTGAGCCAGACACTTGTTGTCTTATATAGGCATTACCGACCGCAGCGCCGTATCCTTCCTGTTTACATATCTCTGTATTTGAATAGGCGTGCCTTTGTCAGTTTCTGTAGCGCTTCAGTTTATGACGTAGATGTAGAAGCGGAAGTGAGGGATGAAAACAAATAGGACAGACAGAAAGGCAGGCATTTCCCCTCCGAATGCCCGCGCGTTAGACGGCGCTTTCGCAGCGTTCCCCTGCAGGGGCGCCGCGTCCTTGCCGACCCCCGGGGAGCGTCGCCATTCCTCGTCGGGCGCACGTCATCCGTGACGCGCTCGCAGGTAGGACGCAGGTAGGACGCGGACTCGTTAAGATGCCTGCCGCCGAGGAATGAATCAATTACTGTGGGTGCGCGCGCCGCGGGACCGCCATACTAATGAGGCACTCTGTATGGCAGCGCGCGCCACCGTTCCCATGGCGGCGCGCACGCTAACGATAATGGCCGCCCCCGGCTCCCGCACCCACGCCGGCGGCGGACGCGTGGTTCGCGGTTTTTGTGCTCTGCCGCCGCCGCCGAGCTGTGCGCATTCCGATGCCTGCCCGCGGTCCAAGGAGCAGCCGGCGGTGCACGGTTCGAGGCCACGGACGTGCAGCGGTTTCAGTTTCACACGGCGCTCGGGAGGTCCGCGCGGGTATAAATAAACATGTCTCCTCCGGAATGAATCTTTCACGCAGCAGCGTTGAGTGCCCAGTTTTTTGACACTTCTTACCACTTTAAAGCTACCTGCAAGGCTGAGACTCGAACCTCAAACAGTACCTTCGGTGGACAGAAGCTATGTGTGCGTGCCTGGATAGCTCAATTAGCTGCGAGCGATTCTCAGCAGAGGTACGGACTGAAAATGATAGCGAAAACATTAGCAGCACATTCACCTGACGGAACTAGACACTTGGGAAACTCAAATACAATTACAAAGAAAGTAAACTTAAAAGGAATCTTTTGTAAGCAAATAGGATGGCACTGCCTCATCGTAGCACTGTCTGTAAGGACGCGAGAGTTTGAGCGTTTCAATGAAGCTGAGAACTACACTATTAGCCATTACAATTGCTACACTACGAAGATGACGTGCTACAGACGCGAAATTTAACCGACAGGAAGAAGATGCTGTGATATCCAAACGATTAGCTTTTCAGAGCATTCACACAAGGCTGGCGCCGGTGGCGACACCTACAACGTGCTGACATGAGGAAAGTTTCCAACCGATTTCTCATACACAAACAGCAGTTGACCGGCGTTGCCTGGTTCAAATGGTTCAAATGGCTCTGAGCACTATGGGACTTAACTTCTGAGTTCATCAATTCTCTAGAACTTAGAACTACTTAAACCCAACTAACCTAAGGACATCATACACATCCATGCCCGAGGCAGGATTCGAACCTGCGACCGTAGCGGTCGCGCGTTTCCAGACTGTAGCGCCTAGAACCGCTCGGCCACTCCGGCCGGCCGTTGCCTGGACGAAACGTTGTTGAGATGCCTCATGTAAGGAGGAGAAATGCGTACCATCACGTTTCATACTTTGATAAAGGTCGGACTGTAGCCTATCGCGATTGCGGTTTGTCGTATCGCGACATTGCTGCTCGCGTTGGTCGAGATCCAATGACTGTTAGCAGAATATGGAATCGGTGGGTTCAGGAGGGTAATACGGAACGCCGTGCTGGATCCCAACGGCCTCATATCATTAGCAGTCGAGATGACAGGCATCTTATCCGCATGGCTGTAACGGATCGTGCAGCCACGTCTCGATCGCTGAGTCAACAGATGGGGACGTTTGCACGACAAAAGCCATCTGCATGAAAAGTTCGACGACGTTTGCAGCGGCATGGACTGTCAGCTCGGAGACCGTGGTTGCGGTTACCCTTGACGCTGCATCACACACAGGAGCGCCTGCGATGGTGTATTCAACGACGAACCTGGGTGCACGAATGACAAAATGTCATTTTTTCGGATGAATCCAGGTTCTGTTTACAGCATCATGATGTTCGCATCCGTGTTTGGCGACATCGTGGTGAACGCACATTGGAAGCATGTATTCGTCATGTAATCACATGTCAGTTCTAGTATAATATATTTATCCAATGAATACCCGTTTATCATCTGCATTTATTCTTGGTGTGGCAATTTTAATGGCCAGTAGTGTATAATGGTGAGCGTAGTCACACCGACAGGTCCACCCAGCGGCGTAGCGAACGTAACTGGCGCTCGGGACACAACACTTTACTGGCGAACCTTCCCCCCCCACCCCACCCCCACCGGCGTCCCGCAATATTTTACTCTCGTCCCACCCGTCGTCCTCACACCCCTCCCCTCCCAGGATACGACATTACACATTACTCAAATGAATTCCCAAATGCGAATAAGGACTACCATTGGCGTAGAATGGAATGACAACGATGAAAATTTTTGCCGGTTCGGGAGTCGAACCTGGATATCCCGCTTATCGCGAGCGGTTGCCTCACCATATGCATTCATGCATGACTGTACCAAGCAACTTTCCATCGTAATCAGAATAATAACACTCGCACTGCAATATAGTATTTAGCTGCTGATACCGGGCAAGTGGCTTTGAACTACAACGTCTGACTTGTACGGGAATGTACACTCATACTCATAAATTAAGGATAATACTGATACATGGCGAAACAACGCTTTGGTGGGCGTATTGTGGGTTTAAATGACCTCGGGGTATGACCATGCGGTGCATTTGCCCTGCGGCCGTTCTAAACATTCTGCGTGGTGTCTGTTTGTTCCATATCGTGTCTCCCTACCACTGTCGCGCAACGACGCTCTGAGCGTGTCTTTTAGGGAATTGACTAGTTTGAACCTGGGACCTGTTGCTGGTAAGGAGACGTCAGACCACACATGACATGTAGAATTCAGAAGAGTTCAGTGAGACTAGCGATGATATAACCAAATGCTTAACGATTTCAGCGTCAGCTCCACTGCACTCCCTGTAAAGGAATAAGGAATCTTAATACTAACTAAATTTAGTGGAAGGGGTTCAAGGCTTTCCTATTTTTAGTTAGCTGGTAAAATAACGTCGAAAAAGTAGTTAAGTTTACCATTGGAAATTTTATTCTACTCACGAAATATCGTTTATAAATTGCACAATTGATAAAAGGAAATATTTTAATACAGGATGGTAAAAACCAACTGCGTTCAACAAAAATGTGAACGAATATTCCCTGAATGGGTTTCCAAGTTCTACAATGCATCGAAGAATGACCTATGCCATATCACATCTATAATCTAGGTTTAAATTAAGTTTCACGAGAGAGAAAACTATCAAAATGGTCTACAGTGACCCTCAGTTATCTTTAATTACTTATCTAACTTGTCGTAAATTACAGTGGCTGATGTTGTAAGTAGGCTGTTTATGTTTTCTTTATGTAAGTAGGCTGTTTAGGTTTTTTTATTGGTAACGCCACCTCTGTATGACAATCACTAGCTGTGCTGTGGGCAGTCTGTGTCTGCTTTGCATTGTTGTAATACTCGCCATTGTAGTGTTGGGCAGCGGCAGCTGGATGTGAACAGCGCATAGCGTTGCGCAGTTGGAGGTGAGCCGCCAGCAGTGGTGGATGTGGGGAGAGAGATGGCGGAGGTTTGCAATTTGTCATGAACTGATATATATATATTATGACTTGTGATGATATTAAGGTAAATACATTGTTTGTTCTCTATTAATATCTTTCATTTGCTAACTATCCCCATCAGTAGTTAGTGCCTTTAGTAGTTTGAATCTTTTATTTAGCTGGCAGTAGTGGCGCTTGCTGTATTGCAGTAGCTTGAGCAGCGAAGATTTTTGTGAGGTAAGTGATTTGTGAAAGGTATAGTTTAATGTTAGTCAGGGCCATTCTTTTGTAGGGAATTTTGAAAGTCAGATTGCGTTGCGCTAACAAAAATATTGTGTGTCAGGTTAAGCACAGTCCTATATAAATTGTTCAAAGGGGACGTTTCATATGGCGACCCTGCCAGGATCAAGAACCAGTAGCTTCTCCACCAGGTCTCTGGCTGGAGCACTGAAACCATCTGGGAAGACGTACTCCAGCTTCACTATCTTCTGGAATATAAGGTGCTCACTCATGACTGTCTTTATGGACTGTCAGAAATTTTTAGCTTTTGACCAACGTAGTATCAATAAGTGTGTGCATTTTATATCTTTGTTACTGTAATTGTGAAAAATTTTATCAAATCATTATTGGCCACTGGCCAAAAACATTTGTAAAATTTTTTGTGGGGAGCATGGGGGCTATGTAAGTAGGCTGTTTATGTTTTCTTTATGTAAGTAGGCTGTTTAGGTTTTTTTATTGGTAACGCCACCTCTGTATGACAATCACTAGCTGTGCTGTGGGCAGTCTGTGTCTGCTTTGCATTGTTGTAATACTCGCCATTGTAGTGTTGGGCAGCGGCAGCTGGATGTGAACAGCGCGTAGCGTTGCGCAGTTGGAGGTGAGCCGCCAGCAGTGGTGGATGTGGGGAGAGAGGTGGCGGAGGTTTGCAATTTGTCATGAACTGATATATATATATATTATGACTTGTGATGATATTAAGGTAAATACATTGTTTGTTCTCTATTAATATCTTTCATTTGCTAACTATCCCTATCAGTAGTTAGTGCCTTTAGTAGTTTGAATCTTTTATTTAGCTGGCAGTAGTGGCGCTTGCTGTATTGCAGTAGCTTGAGCAGCGAAGATTTTTGTGAGGTAAGTGATTTGTGAAAGGTATAGTTTAATGTTAGTCAGGGCCATTCTTTTGTAGGGAATTTTGAAAGTCAGATTGCGTTGCGCTAACAAAAATATTGTGTGTCAGGTTAAGCACAGTCCTATATAAATTGTTCAAAGGGGACGTTTCAATGTGACTTCTCAATAACTATATAATCGAAAAATCATCGAGTTTCAGATTTTTATTTCAAGTGGCAAATGTGAACACCACGAGCTTTAATTGACCATCGACACTAGTATTACGTAAAGGGGATGTAACAGATGAGATCTCTGCAGTTCTGAGTGAAGCCTTATGCGCTCAAAAATGCGGCATCGCATGCGTTCAATACCCTGTCGGTGTTCGTCAGGGGGCGGCGCAGCTCCGTCCAGCTCGCCCTCTCGGAAGCAACTCTCTCCTAACTTCTCCTTATTACAATTTACCGAAGTTGGTTAAAAAAAACTATCTGGCTGTGTTTTCATCTGACCAGTCAGGGTCTCAATGTTAACCTTAAGCTCCGCCTACAAAAATTCTGTCTATCCGATGAGAAACGTTATACTTTTCGTGGTGGGGCAATGTTTTTAAAGTTTACAACGTAACAGAGACGCGAAAAAGTCTCACGCTAAAACTTGCAGCTGGTGTGGTCCTTTTAGCGTTATCGTAAGATCTATACTGTTCTTCTGGAAGGGTCTATCTTTTAACATGGGCTGGGGGGTGGTCCTGATGTAACAGAGACGCGAAAAAGTCTCACGCTAAAACTTGCGGGTGGTGTGGCCCTTTTTGTGTTATCGTAAGTTCTATACTGTTCTTTTGGAGGGTTCTAGCTTTTAACATGGGCTGGGGGGTGGTCCTAACGTAACAGAGACGCGAAAAAGTCTCACGCTAAAAACTTGCGGGTGGTGTGGTCGCATCGGTTAGCTGGCGACGTGGGTATCCGTCCCTTATCGTAGGGCCTTCTCGCTTAACACAGTTCTGCTCTCGGCTTCTGTTCTCGTTTCTCCCCTCGAAACCGCGTCTGTCTCACGGTGGGAAGGTATGACATGCATTTAGGCATTCTTGTGTTAGTCTGTGGTATTCCATTTGCTCACTCGTTACTCGTATTACTTTGGTTAATTTAATGTCACGATTTATTCGGAGCTATGTGACATAATAATGGATTTGCTTATCATGTCAGGGTTTTCATGGAAGGTGTTGGATTTGCCTGGCACCTTACACCGTCGCACAGTGACGCTGGCAGCAGTCTACATATGGAGAGGTGTGTTGGTGCAAGTCAGAGTACGGTGCAGCGACTAAGTGTGCCGACGTTTTCAGACGTGCTAATGGTGACGGTGTGTTGAAAATGGCTCAAAGAACACATATTGATGACGTTATGAGCTGGTCGTAGCACGTGCTCTCCGTGTGCCACAACGTGTGATCTCAAGATCATGGCAACGATTCCAGAAGACAGGAAACGTGTGGAGGCGTTACAGTACGGGCCGTCCACAGTGTACAACACCACAAGAAGACCGATATCTCACCATCAGTGCCCGCAGACGGCCACGTAGTTCTGCATCTAGCCTTGCTTGGGACCTTACCGCAGCCACTGAAACAGGTGTCTCCAGACACACTGCCTACAGACATAATTTATTCGCCCAGAGACCTGCAAGGTGCATTCCACTGACCCCTGGTCACAGGTCATCCCCTAAAGCCAGGTGTCAAGAACACAGTACATGTTCACTGGAACAGTGGTCCCGCGTTATGTTTACAGACGAGTCCAGGTATAGTCTGAACAACGATTCTCGCTTGGTTTTCATCTGGCGTGAACCACGAACCAGATACCAACACCTTAATGTCCTTGAAAGGGACCTGTATGTAGGGCGTGGTTTGATGGTGTGGGGTGAGATTATGATTGGTGTACTACACCCCTGCATGTCTTTGACAGAGGAACTGTAACAGGTCAGGCGTATCGGGACGTCATTTTGCACCAGTGTCTCCGACTTTTCAGGCGTGCAGTGGGTCCCACCTTCCTCCTGATAGATGATAACGCATGGCCCCACCGAGCTGCCATCGTGGAGGAGTACCTCGAAACAGAAGAAACCAGGCGAATGGAGTGGGCTGCCTGTTCTCCAGACCTAAACCCCATAGAGCACGTCTGGGATGCTCTCGGTCGACGTATCGCTGCACGTCTTCAAACCCCTACGACACTTCAGGATCTCCGACAGGCACTGGTGCTAGAATGGGAGGCTATACCCCAGCAGCTGCTCGACCACCTGATCCAGAGTATGCCAACCGGTAGTACGGCCTATGTACGTGAGCATGATGATAATATCCCATACTGATGTCGGGGTACATGCGCAGGAAACAGTGGCGTTTTGTAGCACATGTGTTTCGGGACGGTTTTCTCAACTTATCATCAATACCGTGGACTTACAAATCTGTGTCGTGTCTGTTTCCTATGTGCCTATGCTATTAGCGGCAGCTTTGTGTAGTACCACGTTGTGTGGCACCATATTCTGGAATTATCCTTAATTTATGAGCATGAGTGTACATAATGGATGTACGAGTCCAGGTCGCAGACGCATGGTTGACGACATATGGAAGTTTGGGTGTGGCCGTGAGTCACGCACGGACAGCCAATTGCAAGGCCACCGCTCGCGATAAGCAGGTTCGAGTCCTAGTCCCGCACAAATTTTTCATTGTAGTCATCCCATTCTACAGCTAACGCCTTAATCACAATTGCGAATTCATTTGATGTTTTTCGTAACGGTTGTGGTCGCGCGGTGCCTGTTCCTTTGGATATGCATGCATACCCAAAGGAGTTTGCATCGTAATCAGAATAGCACAGGTACTGCAATATCGTATTACACATTATTGGCGTGCCCCCACGCAACATATATATACACACAGTGATATAATATATTAAATTTAGCCTAATAATAACATATTTTCCGGAAAATCTTGAGTCGCATATTTAAAAAATGCAACGCGTGAAAGGCAACAGAACAGCAGCCAGAACGAGTAAGTTTTCTAGAAAATACAAAGGAAACGCCACAGGAAAGGAACTGGTTTGGGCGTTGGCCGGAAATGTTACAACAACTCCCTAAGCATCATGTCAACGAACTAAGAGGCCCTGCTGTGCGTTGTCGGCGACCATATATGGTAATACACGAGGTGGTGTCCGGAAGTGTCAACGTGGAAGGGGCAGCGTGGCCTGTCACACAGTATAAAGGCGGAGTCGGGGTAGCCTTTCAAAAATAGTTCACCACAGACAGCGGTCCAGAAGGAACGTTCGTGTAGATCAAGCCCGGAGTTCTGCTCGCTCTCACACTTTGCCGCGTATCTCCCTTCATGAGATTATGCAGTCAGCAGCTGTGCACTTTCACTCAAATCATTACGCAGTTCTTGTTCAGAGGAGCAGTTAAAGATAGTAGTTATTCAAGTCTTGCCTTTGTTCGACTATTTCCCAACCGAGTTCCATTACTCTTTCCAACACCCAGTTCGATATCTCCACGTTAGCTGACTGTACGGACCTTTTCTAGTCTCCAACGTTATTGAGCATCTAGACGGCTCGCCAGATGTGACACTTGTTTGTATTGGAGAACATCAGTCGCACCTCCGCAAGTGGCGCCCGGGGCATGATAGACACCCTTGCCACCCTCTTCGCTACGCCCTGGGCCCGTCCTAGTCAAAGAGGTTTCCGCAGAGCAGCAGGACAAGGTGTGCCTCACAGCGATCTGTCTCCCCTTGTAACCATCCCGTATAAATAAATAAATAATAATAATGATGTATAACTTTCCCGAACAGAAAATAAAAAATAAAAATAATTAAATTTGGATAATTAAATTCTGACATATGAAAACTGATAAATCTTAACTCATGAAAAACTGATAAATTTTGATGTAAGCATCGCTACGCCATGGCCCTGTGAAATCAATCTGAATCTATCAGTGAGAAATAAATTGAAAAATTCTTACCTCGTGATGGTGTCGCTAGATATCACTGTCTATATTGTATGTAGGCTGTTTAGGTTTTTATGTTGGTAACGCCACGTAGCGCTCTGTATGAAAGTCACTGACTGTGCTGTGTGCAGTCTGTGGCTGGTTGGACTCATTGTTGGAATATTCGCTTGTGTATTGTTTGGCTGTGGGATGGGAACAGCGCATAGCGTTGCGCAGTTGGAGGTGAGCCGCCAGCATGGCGAATGTGGAGAGAGAGATGCCAGAGTTTTGAGAGGTTACTATATATATGATGACTTTTGAACATTATTAAGGTAAATACACTGTTTGTTCTCTATCAAAATTTTTCATTTGCTAACTATGCCTGTCAGTAGTTAGTGCCTTCAGTAGTTAAGAGTCTTTTATTTAGCTGGCAGTATTGGCGCTCGCTGTATTGCAGTAGTTCCAGTAACGAAGATTTTTGTGTGGTAAGTGATTCATGAAAGGTATAGGCTATTTTCAGCCAGGGCCATTCTTTTGTAGGGATTATTGAAAGTCAGGTTGCGTTGCGCTAAAAATATTGTGTGTCAGTTTAGTGTTGATCAGAATAAGTAAAGAGAGAAGTGTCTGAGTATGTTCAGTTCTGCTCAGCTGTTTGAAAATCAAGTAATGTAAGAGGTTTTCCAGCACAATCATTCATAATTTTACAAAGGTAACGTTTTAATATATCTGCTCGTAAATGGCACAGCTTAGTGCAATGCTGGCCTATCTACTAATACTGGATAACATTTGTCTGAGATCTGAATTACGAGAGAAACTGACTTTACTTAGTGACACAGCTGCACAGCTGACAAAAATTCTGGAACATTTTAATTTAGATAAATGACTGGATCGTGAGCGGCAATGACTTAAGGAAAAATAATAGTTTTGTGGTTGACTGGTAAAAACAATTATTATTATTATTATTATTATCATTAATTCCCCATTAAGGAGAGCGTTAAAACACAATCAATATGGTACATAAATTGGTACATTTCAAATTCATGGCACTTTTTTCTGTCTCTTTCTTTTCTCTTCCCAAAAACCTTTCATAAATTCACTGTGTTTCTTCTTCCTCTCTTCTGTCCACTTCTTACTTGGTTTCTTCTCTTTTGGTGTTTCTTCGAATTTCTGTTTGTTGATTTTTTTCTCTGTATTTTCCTCTGTTTGATATTTCTTCTGTGGAGATGTTTAGATTTTTGAGGTCTTCCATGGTTTCCTTTACCCAGTTAGTTTTCACCTTATTCGTCACCACTATGTTAAAAATCTTCTTGGTCAGCCTATTTTCATTCATCCTATGAATGTGCCCATAGAATTTTGCCCTTCTTTTTCTGATATTGTCTGTAATTGTCTCTGCCTGTTTGTACAATTCCTTTGTTGGTCTCTTGATCCAGATCCCCTGTCTCTGAACTGGCCCATAGATCTTTCTCAGAATCTTCCTCTCTTGCTTTTCCATTTCCTTGATTTTAGTTCTTCCTCTGATTACTGTTGTTTCTGAGGCATACAAGGCCTCAGGTAAGACTACTGTTTTGTAATGTCTTAATTTGGCATTGACAGAAATATTTCTTTTATTGTAATGGTTCCAGGTAAGTCTGTATGCTTTTTGTAGTTTTGTAACCCTTTCTTCATTGGCTGTTGAATTCAGTCCTGTTTTCTGTATAATCTCTCCCAGGTATTTGAAACTTTCTACTTGTGTTATCTTTCTGTACTTTGTTATCAATGGGCTTCTGTCTGCAGATTTTGTGTCCACGTACTGGGTTTTTTCATATGATATTTGTAGTCCTGTTCTGGCTGCGATTTCATGCAATATCTCTAGGGCTTCTCTGGCTTCTTTTCTGTCATTTGTAATGATGGCTATATCATCGGCAAAGGCCAGACATTTTATGTTGACGGTTCTATTTTTCTCTCTCCCCATCTTTACCCCATTGACTCCTTTGTCCCACATCCTGATAATTTTCTCTAAAACAGCGTTAAATAAAATGGGTGACAGGCCATCTCCCTGTCTCACTTCTGTCTTCATTTCGAAAGATTCTGAGATCTCGCCCATGAACTTCACTTTTGACTTTGTATTTGTTAATGTTTCCTGAATTAGTTTTCTGGTCTTATTGTCTACCTTCATTTCTTCTAGTGTATTAAAAAGTGTTTCTCTATCTATGGAATCGTAAGCCTTCTTGAAATCAACAAATGTTACTGTGGTGTTTCTGGACTTTCTCGTTGTTAATAATGTTCTCAGACACTAGATCTGCTCACTGCATGATCTTCCCTGCCTGAACCCTCCTTGGTATTCTCCGATCTGTGGATCTATCTGAGGTTGTAGGCGATTTAACAGAGCTTTTGATAGAATTTTGTATGCCACCGGCAGTAACGAAATCCCTCTATAGTTATTAGGGTCTGTTTTGTCTCCTTTCTTATGGAGGGGGTGTATTAGGGCTGGCTTCCATTCTTCTGGTATCTTTTCTGTTTCCCAGATGTTTTTGATTACACTATGAATTTTGGGTGTAATTTTTTCATGGTCTAATTTCCAGATTTCTGCAATCAGTCCATCTTCTCCTGGTGCTCTATTATTTTTCAAGGATTTTATTATTTTCACGATTTCTTCATATGTTGGGGGTTCGGAGTACCGGTTGGGTTCTGGTTTTGTAAACTGTAATATCTGCTTTGGTTTATCACAGTTAAGTAACGTGTCAAAGTATCTGGCTAATATTTCACAGTTTTTCTTCGGATTTGTCTCCAGTGTTCCATCTTGTCTTTTGAAGCATAAGCTTGGTGGCTGATATCCTGTCAAATTTTCTCGGAATACTCTGTAAAAATTTCGTGTGTTGTTTCTGGTGAAGTCTTCTTCTATCTCCTTCAACCTGCTGTTTTCGTAACCTCTTTTTTCTCTTCGGATTATTTTTGAAGTGTTTTTCTGTATCCTGTTGAAGTCTTCCCATTTTTCTTGTGTTTTATGGCTGTTAAATTTTTTCCAGGCTTGTATTCTGTCTTCTATGGCCCTGTTGCATGTCATGTTCCACCATCGGTGTTTTCTTTTTCTCGGTGGCTGCCCCAATTTTATCAGTTCTTTTATTTTTTCTGACAGTTCTGTCCAGTCGTTGCTGTTGATTTTCGTAATTTCTTCTATTATTTCTTTCTTGTTTGTTTGTAGGTACTCTGGATCTGTTCTGAAAGATCTGTTGGTTCTCTTGATTTGTCTATTGGGTATAAATTTTACTTTAATTTGGAGAAGGTGATGATCAGATTCGAAAACTCCTTTCCTTGTTCTTACGTTCATTATTTCTCTGGTGTTTTTTGTGGATATTGCTACGTGGTCTATCTGAAATTCTCCTAGAGCATGGTTGGGGGATTTCCAAGTTACAAGTTTTCTGTGTGGTTTCTGGAATTGCGTTGACATGATTTTCAGATCAAAATTTCTGCAGAAGTTTATCAAGTTCTCTCCATTTTTGTTTGTTCTCATGTGGGCCGTGTGTTTCCTTGTCGTGTCTCGGAATTTTCTTTCCTTGCCTAACTGGGCATTGAAGTCTCCTAATAACACTTTTATGTGATTCTTGGGGATTTTGCTGGTAGTTTCTTCCAGATCTTCCCAGAATTCCTCAATCATCTCTGGGTTCTTCTTGTTATAATTGTTTGTGGGGGCATGTCCATTGATTAATGTATAGGCTTTGTTTCCAGATCTTATCGTGAGTGTCGACATTTTTTCTGATTTTGAGGTGAAATCTATTACGGAGTCCAGTATCGATTTATGTACTACAAAACCAGTTCCAAAGAGTTTGAGATTTCTTCCTGGGATGCTTATGGCTGGTTTCCCCTTATATATCCTGTAATTTTCAGAATCAAAGTGGTTCTCATCTGCAAATCGTGTTTCCTGTATTGCCATAACTTTGATGTTGTATTTATCCATGGCATTTGTTAATTGTTTCAGTTTACCTGGCCTCAGTAGTGTGTTGGTGTTGAGTGTTCCCATGTAAAATACTTTCTTCATCTTGAGGGTTTTTGAGAGGCTCCGATTCTTCTCTTCATGACATGCCTGATCCCCTGGAATCCGATGATCAGGTCTATTACCCAGTCTTACAATTATATTCTGAATTTTTTTACGTTACTGATAAAGATCTATAATCCATTGTACGTGAAAATTGAATATATTACAAATCGGGGTCAATTGGTGCTGACGAATCACAAAAGAAAAGATTGAAACTAATTCATATTAACATCTCAGACAAGTGACTTAACTACGCGCATGCCAATAAAAATAATAAATTTTACCTTACAATATATGGTTGACTTAATTACACTGCTGATTTTTCATTATATTAAAACTTATTTATTTGTTCATCATCATCTCATTCCATGGTATCATTTAGCTCTGCGGCTGATCACAATTATTATTCAATTCCATCTAATAAAATTTGACAATTTGTTCTGCACTGTGACTTTAACGGCTACTAACTGTAAACTGCACTGTACCAGCGACAGATTGCAACTACTCTGCAGCAGCGAGCGACTGCAACTGCCGCAGAGACTGCTCTGACCTGCAACTCTATTGCAGCTCTCTTTTGACAGGGGCAAAGATATTTTTTATATTTTATATTTATTTGTCGTTCTAGCAACTGAGCAATACATCGAGATTACATTTGCTCCAGCAGGGTGGTGAACCCCTTACACCCCGGTTACCATTCTTTAAGCATTTTTCCATTCTATAGGACAAGGGGAACACTTCATGTGTAGTGAAACTTAACGTAGGGGAAAAATTTTTGAAACCCATGACAGTCACTGATCGCAGGTATTTGTTTTTTCCGTTATCTGTTTCGATCGTTTTCACCATCTTTAGACTGATTTAAATACAGACTTATGTGTATTTTATAAACGTGTACATAATGGTAGGCTATCGACTGTCGACTGTACTAAGCAGTGTCGCAATGTACAAGACTTGAAACTTGGTAAAAACATACCTATCTTTATGAAGCTAAGAGGAAACTCATTTAAAATGTGTAGCCACAGGCGGCATTGTCAAATGGATTAATATCGGGACAAAACAGTAACCACACATCTCCTGTAATGTCGCGTCGTCGCTCGAGTACCGTGCTTACAACTCCGATGCAAACAGCTGAGTGCCGGCCGGGGTGGCCGAGCGGTTCTGGGCGCTACAGTCTGGAACCGCGCGACCGCTACGGTCGCAGGTTCGAATCGTACCTCGGACATGGATGTATGTGATGTCTTTAGTTAGGTTTAAGTAGTTCTACGTTCTAGGGGACTGATGACCTCAGACGTTAAGTCCCATAGTGCTCAGAGCCATTTTAACCATTTTTGAAACAGCTGAATCGGTGTGGCCGCTAGACGTCGTTGGCTGAATACAGTTTGAAACTGCGTAATACAAAGTTATAAATGTAAACTTACACTACGCCTGCAAACAGCTAAATTGAATACACATATTCGATTAAAAGTGTGCTAGACTTAACATAAGCCAAACGGGAAATATTTGTGTACATTCTGAGGGGTAGCTGTAAAGAAACGTATGTGCCATATGTAACACAGTGAAGCTGATTGACAGCAACTGTGTCTGCATACTAGTAATGGCGAGAAAAGCCTAATGACAAATTTAGTCCTCTCAGGAGCAGAAATGTAGCAGCCCCATTACTGTGCTAACCTTGAGAAGCGCATGTAACACGACAGGAGCATTTATCATTACCAAAAACATTACAAGTCGAACAATGTAAGACTAAAATATCTAGATGCATCAATTTAGGAATAGGCACGTCGAATGTTAGAAGTCTACACAGTTCAGATGTCGGAATTAGTGTCCGAGTTGGAGGGACATAAAATTGATGTCATTGCATTACATGAAACTAGATGATGTGGGGAACGGGCTTTACTCGACAATAAATCAGTAATCTGATGCAGATGCTACGAAGAGAATGAAAGACATGTACCTCAAACGGGATTTGTAATGACTGACCGTTTGGTATGACAAGTGTAGGACATCGGTACAATCAGAAATAGGACATCATGTCTGTTTATAATGCATAATTATAGCAATGTAGCACTTGTCAATGCATATGCCCCAACAAACGTAAGCGACGAGGGTGACAAAAGTCAGTTTGATGAAGAACTAGAAAGAACAGTGGAAATAAATATTAAACTTCTTATAGTAGATTTCAGCACCAAGCTGGGACAGGAAGACACGAATAGGCCAACAATTGGGAAAGTAAACGACAATGGATTGCGTGTAATCATTTTAGCGCTAAGCCAGAACCAGGTGGAGAGATAAACGAACTTCCCCCTCAAGCCGATACACAATGGTACATGGACTTCCCCACAAGGTAATATTATCAATCAGTTTGATCATATAAGATAAGAGGTACAAGAAATATGTGACATACATTAGGGCTTACAGAGGGGCTGAGGTGTATATGGACCATTACCTAGTAATCGGAAAATTACAACTACAGTTGTGCCATAAAAGAAAGAAGAACATCATAGTTAAGAGACAGTTTGATGTTGAGAAGTTTAAGAGTAGTGTCTCTATAATAGAATCAGATTGCATAACAAATATGAAGTGCTGGCATCAAACCACAGTTACGAAGTAAGTGTTAATAATCAGATATAAAGACATCTGTAGTTGAACCCACATACGAAATTCTATGAGAACCAAGAAGAAATGTTTCAGCGATTCGTGTGAAAAAGCTAAGAATACCAGGAAGGTAGCAAGTGAAACACACGCTGGATAGAAATTGTGCAGAGGAACAGGAAGAAACCAAGAACATAAAAACAGAAATAAACGGCATTCTGAGGACAGAGAAAAGGACAGTGCTATGGTGGAATATGACTGCAGCGAAATGTTTCAGATGATGAATGATGTATGTTGAGAATGTAATACAGACTAAACTAATGTTTGTTGTAACATTTGACTTGATGTGTGTTGTATTTCATGTTAATTTTGTTATGTATACAGAATGAGATTTTCACTCTGCAGCGGAGTGTGCGCTGATATTAAACTTCCTGGCAGATTAAAACTGTGTGCCCGACCGAGACTCGAACTCGGGACCTTTGCCTTTCGCAGACAATTGCTCTACCAACTGAGCTACTGAAGCACGACTCACGGTCGGTACTCACAGCTTTACTTCTGCCAGTACCTCGTCTCCTACCTTCCAAACTTTACAGAAGCTCTCCTGCGCCCTTGCAGAACTAGCACTCCTGAAAGAAAGGAGAGCTTCTGTAAAGTTTGGAAGGTAGGAGACGAGGTAATGGCAGAAGTAAAGCTTTGAGTACCGGCCGTGAGTCGTGCTTCGGTAGCTCAGTTGGTAGAGCACTAGCCCGCGAAAGGCAAAGGTCCCGAGTTCGAGTCTCGGTCGGGCACACAGTTTTAATCTGCCAGGAAGTTTCATATCAGCGCACACTCCGCTGCAGAGTGAAAATCTCATTCTGGAAACATCCCCCAGGCTGTGGCTAAGCCATGTCTCCGCAATATCCTTTCTTTCAGGAGTGCTAGTTCTGCAAGGTTCGCAGGAGAGCTTCTGTAAAGTTTGGAAGGTAGGAGACGAGGTACTGGCAGAAGTAAAGCTGTGAGTACCGGCCGTGAGTCGTGCTTCAGTAGCTCAGTTGGTAGAGCACTTGCCCGCGAAAGGCAAAGGTCCTGAGTTCGAGTCTCGGTCGGGCAGAGTTTGTTATGTATACTTTGCCATTGACAAATATTTGGACTATTCACTTCCTTCTACGACAAGTTTGAACGTATCATTCATATCGTTAACATGTATACCACAAGTTAACTTTCTTTTGACACATAAGAAATTCTTATTTTAGCTAAACGTATATTCTGTGACAATTTTGCTTTTAATTCGTCTAATTTACATTTAAGAAACAGTCCAAATAATATATCAACGTAGCATAGAGAATAAGTTCTGCAAGAAGAAGTTGAAATCATTTAAAAAAAAAAAAACATCACCTTCATTTACGTACAATTTGTATAGTGAAAGAGTAACTTTTTAAAATTGTTTTCTTAACGTAAATAATTTGAAGGATCCGTTGCTAATGGATAGGCTTTAAGGCAGCGTTTGTACAACACTGTATGTCACTACAATAACATATTTTTAGCAATGTCCGTATTGTAAATGATCGCACCCATGTGCGTATCTGCCAATTCGATGAAAATTTCAAGTCCAAAATGGCGGCGACGAACAGCGTATCTCTGTAAAACTGTAAGCAGTTGTTTACAAAACGTGTTTAACTGCTCAAATTTGAAAGTGATCGTAGCGCCTCGGCTTCTTGTCTCCAGGTAGATTTCATCGGTAGATTTCTGATAAATGAAATTATGTGTCTAACTGGTGCGCTCTACCGCTAACGTAGCGACAAGTCGCTGCAGTCAGGCAGGGATGGAGCGACAGGACCTCCGAACCCACACGTACACAAAGGTGTAAAACAAGCTACTACTGGGAATCATTAGGAGAACTAGGAAAACGGAAACAGCAGACTCCCCATTATCCAGATGCGGATTGTCCGTGCTTATACATGAGATATTTTTAAAAACCTGAAGCTTGAAATTTTCTACTAAATTTAGAAGCCTATATTCGTGTAGAATACGCTATTACTACTGACGAGTGTCAGTCATGAAGATTAGATGGGTAGATCACATAACTAATGAGGAGGTGTTGAATAGGATTGGGGAGAAGAGAAGTTTGTGGCACAACTTGACTAGATGAATGGATCGGTTGGTAGGACATGTTCTGCGGCATCAAGGTCTAACATTCTGCGTGGTGTCTGTTGTTCTATATCGTGTCTCCCTACCACTTTCGCGCAACGACGCTCTGAGCGTGTTTTTTAGGGAATTGACTAGTTTGAACCTGGGACCTGTTGTTGGTAAGGAGACGTCAGACCACACATGACATGTAGAGTTCAGAAGAGTTCAGTGAGACTAGCGATGATATAACCAAATACTTAATGATTTCAGCGTCAGCTCCACTGCAGTCCCTGTAAAAGTATCTTAATACTAACTAAATTTAGTGGAAGGGGTTCGATGCTTTCCTATTTTTAGTTAGCTGGTAAAATAACGTCGAAAAAGCAGTTAAGTTTACCATTGGAAATTTTATTCTACTCACGAAACATCGTTTATAAATTGCACTATTGATAAAAGGAAATGTTTTAATACAGGATGGTAAAAACCAAATGCGTTCAACAAAAATGTGAACGAATATTCCCTGAATGGGTTTCCAAGTTCTACAATGGATCGAAGGATGACCTATGCCATATAACATCTATAATCTAGGTTTAAATTAAGCTTCACAAAAGAGAAAACTATCAAAATGGTCTACAGTGACCCTCAATTATCTTTAATTGCTTATCTAACTTGTCATAAATTACAGTGGCTGATGTGGCTTCTCAATAACTATATAACAGAAAAATCATCGCGTTTCAGATTTTAACTTACGTTGCAAATGTGAATACCATGAGCTTTAATTGACGATCGACACTAGTATTACGCAAAACGGGGATGTAACAGATGAGACTTCTGCAGTTCTGAGTGAAGCCTTATGCGCTCAAAATTGCGGCATCGCGTGCGTTCACTACCTTGTCGGTATTCGTCAGGAGGCGGCGGCCGGCGCAGCTCCATCCAGCTCGCCGTCTCCGAAGCAACTCTTTCCTAACTTCTCCTTACTACAATTTACCGAAGTTGGTAAAAACAACTATCTGGCTGTGTTTTCATTTGACCAATCAGGGTCTCAATGTTAATCCTAAGCTCCGCCTACAAAAATTCTGTCTATCCAATGAGAAACGTTATACTTTTCGTGGTGGGGCAATGTTTTTAAAGTTTGCAACGTAACAGAGACGCGAAAAAGTCTCACGCTAAAACTTGCAGCTGGTGTGGCCCTTTTAGTGTTATCGTAAGATCTGTACTGTTCTTCTGGAGAGCTCTAGCTTTTAACATGGGCTGGGGTGTGGTCCTAGCGGTTAGCTGGCAACGCGGGTGTCCGTCCCTTATCGTGGGGCCTTCTAGCTTAACATGGTTCTGCTCTCGGCTTCTGTTCTCGTTTTTCCCCTCGGAACTGCGTCTGTCTCACGGTGGGAAGGTATGACATACATTTAGGCATTCTTGTATTAGTCTGTGGTATTCCATTTGCTCACTCGTTACTCTTATTACTTTGGTTAATTTAATGTCACGATTTATTCGGAGCTATGTGACATACTACTGGATTTGCTTATCAGGTCAGAGTTTTCATGGAAGGTGTTGCATTTGCCTGACACCTTACAAAGGGGTCACCAATTTAGTATTGGACGGCAGCGTGGAGGGTAAAAATCGTAGAGGGAGACCAAGAGATGAATACACCAAGCAGATTCAGAAAGATGTAGGTTGCAGTAGGTACTGGGAGATGAAGAAGCTTGCACAGGATAGAGTAGCATGGAGAGCTGCATCAAACCAGTCTCAGGACTGAAGACCACAACAACAACACGCTATTACGCCCATGGCTAGCGCTTTGCAGCACCCACTCATACCGTTGGACATCCCTAACACATTTTTTCAGTTTTTTTTTTTCTATTCCATATTGAATCAGATGCGATTGTAACACGTCCGTGACTAATTTTCTCTCTACACGTTTCCCCAGCCATTTTTATAAACGCTAAAGATCGGTAATTTCCAACTCACTTAAAGATGACAGTAAGTTACTCTGTATTACTAAATGAAAGCATACCATTAAACATCGTCATGAAAAATTCTTTTTTCATTGTACTTTTCTAGCCACTAACGGATCGGAATGGTACCGTGGCTTCGAAAATGAATAACTGACAATGAGCCTTGAATTACAGTAGTAAGTTCCTTGTAGTTTAGGAACTTAGAGATAGTTTATATGTGATAACTAAGTGGCGTGCATTTTCCTGATGAAAATAGAGCTTTTCTTTTAATGTGTGTTTTTTGGCACCTATTGTTTCATGGGGCTGGTAGTTGTTTCGTCCACTGTAAGATACTTAATGAAAACCATTCAATATGAAGTTCTCTAAAATTTATTATGTAATGCGATACAATTTATGAAATATTAGGATTACATTTGAATGTAGGAACTGCTGTTGAACGTGGTATTACGTACATACATTCATTATGTGTAGCTCGGTGTCTAAGTGAATCAGTGCCAGACTAGGTGAGTATCAATCGACAACTGGGGAGGTTCGCAGTTCATGCGTAAGTTGGCCCTAGGATTTTGTCCATCATTCATCATTTCTTTCATCTCTGGCAATATTTTAAGATCGTCAACAAAGCCAAGTTACTTAATGAGTCGGAGTGAATGCTACGCAGTGGGTTCCCCCATGTCAGTCAGTATAAGTCAGTAAAAGGCTGGAGGGGAGCAAGAGTATACAACCTCCACTCGAACCGTGTCTGCTGTACAGTCGGAGAAAGGTGACAGAGATAGCTGGTAGCATTGTTATCAGCTTTCAACTGAGAAGCACAAACAGCTGCAGATAAAAACAGTTGTCTATGGAGATACGACAATAATGAGACGTTGCCATGGAGACGTGTACAAAATCGTCTCATGTGACTAGTTGGTGCAGACGCAAGAAGCAGCCGCTCCAAGTCCAGTGCAACAATCAGGAATCCTCTTTCGCCGACTCTCCTTGCTTATTTATCCTGATCAGATTAGGGCATTAAGGTTTTACACCTGACCAGGAGCAACACATACAAAAGGTATTACAGAACTTCCCAGTAATAATAATAATACTTCATATGAACAACAACAAAAAATTATAACTATTGTAACAGTAAAGAGAAATGTTACATATGATCCTAGCGCACTTGAAGCTATGTTTACTATTATCAGAAGCGGAATGAATGGAAGGAAGAAGAGAAGACTGAAACTGCAGTGATTGTGACTGTTAGAAAGAACAGGACATTAATAGAGAGCTTTTATGATATATGGTAGGGACATGTTCTGGGGGAGGTGGACCGACGAGAATGAGCTGCACAGAATGTAGGAGATGTGGCTATTGTGACAGAAGGTGGACCATTAGCTGCCCCTTGAAATTTTGGAAGAACTTAAATTCTCTGATATTTTAAGAAAAATTGATCCACAGTCGAGTTCCTGATTCGGAAAATGATTTAGAGAAGGTGGCAGTGCTATGTTATGGTCAAGAGAGAATTTTGTTTTGTTGACAAAGAGTATTTCTAGTGCAGTGTTCAGATAGTAGAGTCAGAGTTGGAGACAAACGAGTGGAAGAGCGACGACTGAGAAGAGGATAGAGCAAACATAGAGTATGATAGTCTATTATCAGCACGCAGCCATGATGATTCTTCGTACACCTGTGTGATGTGATCAAAATAGCGTAAGTTACAAATTTATCGTGTACAAGCATTCATCGCCAGTGGCAGCCAGCGTCGGGTTTCGCAAGCAGTCCTTGGAGACTGGCATGACCATAGTCAAGTACGGGGAGTATTAGTGTCACTTCAGGCTTCTTTTTAAGCTCGGATGTAAACATTTTTTTATGTTTCTGTAGGGAGTGAAGTGACACTGACACTTTCTTACAGGCTACAGTTATTTGTTCAGTCCAGTCAATGCGATGGTACGGAATTGTCCCCAAGTTCTTTGTAGAAAAAGGAAAGGTTATTTCTGTGCCGTTTAGAATTAATAATGGGAGAATTATCTGAACTGAAGGGTAGTAAGTCTTTTATGAGATACTAAGATTGCATCCATTTTTGATGGACTAAGTTTTAAGACTATGCTCTCCGGCCACACCAATAGGCATTTACATGCTGGATAGCTGTGAACAGGTTTACTCAACTTGTCGTTATAGCTAGGCTCAATACCGTTTCTCCAAATCCACTAGAAACAAACGCAAAATAATTTTAATTAAAAAAGCGGATAAAGTGTCACTAGAAGCCTTCCTAAGAGACAATCTCCATTCCTTTCGAACTGACTATGCAAATGTAGACGAGATGTGGCTCAAATTCAAATATATAGTAGCAACAGCAATTGAGAGATTCATAACTCATAAATTGGTAAGAGATGGAACTGATCCCCCGTGGTATACAAAACAGGTAACAGGTCCGAACTCTGCTGCAGAGGCAACGGAAAAAGCATGCGAAGTTCAGAAGAACGCGAAATCCCGAAGATTGGCTCAAATTTAAAGACGCGCGAAATCTGGCACAGACTTCAATGCGAGATGCCTTTAATAGGTTCCACAACGAAACATTGTCTCGAAATTTGGTAGAAAATCCGAAGAAATTCTGGTCGTATGTAAAGTACACAAGCGGCAAGACGCAGTCAATACCTTCGCTGTGCAGTGCCGATGGTACTGTTACCGACGACTGTGCCGCTAAAGCGGAGTTATTGAACGCAGTTTTCCGAAATTCCTTCACCAGGGAAGATGAATGGAACATTCCAGAATTTGAAACACGAACAGCTGCTAGCATGAGTTCCTTAGAAGTAGATACCTTAGGGGTTGCGAAGCAACTCAAATCGCTTGATACGGGCAAGTCTTCAGGTCCAGATTGTATACCGATTAGGTTCCTTTCAGATTACGCTGATACAATAGCTCCCTACTTAGCACTCATATACAACCGCTCGCTCACCGATAGATCTATACTTACAGATTGGAAAATTGCGCAGGTCGTACCAGTGTTTAAGAAGGGTAGTAGGAGTAATCCATCTAACTACAGACCTATATCATTGACGTCGGTTTGCAGTAGGGTTTTGGAGCATATACTGTATTCAAACATTATGAATCACCTCGAAGTGAACGATCTATTGATACGTAATCAGCATGGTTTCAGGAAACATCGTTCTTGTGCAACGCAGCTAGCTCTTTATTCGCACGAAGTAATGGCCGCTATCGACAGGGGATCTCAAGTTGATTCCGCATTTCTAGATTTCCGGAAAGCTTTTGACACCGTTCCTCACAAGCGACTTCTAATCAAGCTGCGGGCCTATGGGGTATCGTCTCAGTTGTGCGACTGGATTCGTGATTTCCTGTCAGGAAGGTCGCAGTTCGTAGTAATCGACGGCAAATCATCGAGAAAAACTGAAGTGATATCTGGTGTTCCCCAGGGAAGCGTCCTGGGACCTCTGTTGTTCCTGATCTATATAAATGACCTGGGTGACAGTCTGAGCAGTTCTCTTAGGCTGTTCGCAGATGATGCTGTAACTTACCGTCTAGTAAGGTCATCCGAAGTCCAGTATCAGTTGCAAAGCGATTTAGAAAAGATTGCTGTATGGTGTGACAGGTGGCAGTTGACGCTAAATAACGAAAAGTGTGATGTGATCCACATGAGTTGCAAAAGAAATCCGTTGGAATTCGATTACTCGATAAATAGTACAATTCTCAAGGCTGTCAATTCAACTATAACCTGGGTGTTAAAATTACGAACAACTTCAGTTGGAAAGATCATATAGATAATATTGTGGGGAAGGCGAGCCAAATGTTGCGTTTCGTTGGCAGGACACTTAGAAGATGCAACAAGTCCACTAAAGAGACAGCTTACACTACACTCGTTCGTCCTCTGTTAGAATATTGCTGCGCGGTGTGGGATCCTTACCAGGTGGGATTGACAGAGGACATCGAAAGGGTGCAAAAAGGGCAGCTCGTTTTGTGTTATCACGTAGTAGGGGAGAGAGTGTGGCAGATATGATACGCGAATTGGGATGGAAGTCATTACAGCAAAGACGTTTTTCGTCGCGGCGAGATCTATTTACGAAATTTCAGTCACCAACTTTCTCTTCTGAATGCGAAAATATTTTGTTGAGCCCAATCTACACAGGTAGGAATGATCATCAAAATAAAATAAGAGAAATCAGAGCTCGAACAGAAAGGTTTAGGTGTTCGCTTTTCCCGCGCGCTGTTGAGGAGTGGAATGGTAGAGAGATAATATGATTGTAGTTCGACGAACCCTCTGCCAAGCACTTAAATGTGAATTGCAGAGTAGTCATGTAGATGTGTAGATGTACTTAGATATTACTGAAATCGTCAGCGTATAGGTGTTAGTTGCAGTGGCACAGTAAGGTTGACATATCATTAACATATACTCGTATTGTGAAGAGTAATGGGCCCAGTACTGATCCTTGTGGGACTCTGATACTACATCCCTCTACTGTAACATTTTTGTAAAGTGTTGGAAAAATGTAAGGCATGAGTGGAACCACTCTACAGCACTCGAAGTAAAATTTATACTTGTAAATTTAGCAAGTATAATGTTAAAATCGACAGTGACGAAAGCTTTGCTGAAATCAGAAAGACACAAAATATTCGCTTGTTGTTTATCCGTAGCTTGTTTTAGTTCATCAGTCACTTTTATAAGAGCAGTCATCGTGGTGCTATTTTGCAGGAAGTCGGACTGGTGTTGTTCTCAACGGTTATTCGATTTTAAATAATTAGCAAGCAGTTCGTATTCTAAATTCTTGGATAATGCTGGTAGGATGCAAATGGGCCAGTAGTCAGAGGGCTGTTTGACAAATTCCTTCTTGGGTGATGATTTTATGAGTCCCCGCTTCCAGGCTGCGGGAAGGATGCTGGAGGTCAGAGAATAGTTACCAATGTGTTGCTATTTTGGGCAGTATAGGACTGAATATTGATCATTTGCATATTTATTGTCGACTGTCGAGCCCTGCAGCTGCCGATCGAATTCGCGCCATTGACTTCCAGGCCGTGTCCGGGCTTATTGACTGCAGAAAAAATGAATTACTGATGTGTTCAAACTAAACTATGGATTGATGGTAGCTTTAGTCTTTAGTATCAAGTTGTTTTTAGAAAAATATCAGTTTTAGATTTACGTGAGTCGTCACATGCACGTCCCGTCAGAGTAAACAGCAAGTTTTGTACGAGGGCTGTTCGGAATCTAAGGAATGGTCGGTCGCTAAATGGAAACCACAGTCAAAATCAAAACTATTTTATTTGCAAGGGTTACCTACACTTTCCAGACACTTTTCTACATAGTCGCCGCTCTGACTTAGGCATTTGTCGGAGCGTTATACCAAATTTCCAACACCATCCTCATAGAAGGCAGCCGCCTGTGCTTTCCGATAATTCTCTACGCTGGTCTATAGCGCGTTGCCTGTGCCCTAGTGTTATCTTCGTATCCAGCGTTGCCTGAGTAACAGAGATGATACTCGGGACGAGTCAATTAAGGCTGTGTTGTGGGTGATCGAACACTTTCCATCGGAATGGCTGCAGGAGCTTCTTCACTACCCCTGCAGAGTGCGGGTGAGAACTGCCATGAAGAAGGAAGTGTGTGGCAGTTGTGTTAGGTGGGCTGCATTCATTAAGGCGAAGTCTCCAAGCGGGCCCTCCTACTTGGCGGGAGACATTGTTGTTTTCGGCACCTTTACTCGCTCACAGGGCGCTCACAACAGAAAAGAGCGCCTTGATGCGATCGACGGGCATACTAGAGACACTGCCCAAAACGTCTGTGAAAAGCATCGTCGGATTTTCACAGTGGTTTCCATTTCGCAACCGATCGTACCTCACTTTCCGAATAGCCCTCGTATACTATTTTATGAGCGTATGAATCGTAAGTGTTGTTGACGAAGCCGTATGATACGTTTGTTGTTAAACAATCGTAAGTGGCTTCATTTCATTTCTGCACCATATGGGTTTAGCGATTTGCTTAATGCGATGCAACTTAAGAAAGCAACTGAAGGTCTTCGCCATAACTTTCGCGCACTATATTGTACAAACTTTAGCACAGGCTTAAATTTTAACATTTTGTAAGAGCGTAGAGCCTCTGACGCGTGAATATTTTGGCTCAGTTACTTCACTAGCACATGCGAATAGTAAACGGTTGTGAAAATAGACTTGGCCTCTTAACAACAAATAATCCTGAGTTAATAACGAGCATCAACACGGATAAAGAGATTAGTGAACTCAGGGCTGTCGTAGTTAGACTGAATATTGTAACCCCCAAAACCTCCAAAAATAAACGAAAAATTTACCTATTCAAGAGAGCAGATAAAAATTCATTTGACACCTTCCTGAGAGACAATCTCCACTCCTTCCAAATTAATAATATAAATGTAGACCAGATGTAGCTTGAATTCAAAGAAATAGTGTCGGTAGCAATTGAGGAATTTATAGCATACAAATGAACAAACGATAGAGATGATCCTCCTTGGTACACAAAACGGGTCAGAACGCTGTTGCAGAAACAGCGAAACAAACATGCCAAATTTAAACAGACACAAAATCCCCAAGATTGGCGATCTTTTACGGATGCTCGAAATTTAGCACGAACTTCAATGCGAGATGCTTATAACAGTTTCCACAACAAAACTTTGTCTCGAAACCTGACAAAAAATCCAAAGAGATTCTGGTCGTATGTGAAGTATGTTAGCGGCAAGAAACAATCAATGCCTTCTCTGCACGATAGCAATGGAGGTACTGTCGAAGACAGTGCTGCCAAAGCAGATTTACTAAACACAGCATTCCGAAATGCATTCACAAAAGAAGAAGAAAATATTCCAGAATACGAATCAACTATAGCTGCAAATATGAGTAACGTAGAAGTACTTCTTGAGTTTCTCCCGGCGTATTTGATAATCAAAATATCCACGAGTGTACTGCCGGTTGGACACTGTAGACCGGCAGTACACCAGTGGATATTTTGACTAACGTAGAAGTAAATATCTTTGGAGTAGGGAGGCAATTTAATTCACTTAATAATAGCAAGCCTGCTGGTCCATACTGTTTACCATTTAAGTTCCTTTCAGAGTATGCTAATGCATTAGCTCCATACTTAACCATCATATAAAACCGTTCGCTTGACGAAGGGTCCGTACCAAAAGAGTGGAAAACTGCACAGGTCACACCGATATTCAAGAAAGGTAGTAGGAGTAATCCACTGAATTACAGGCCAATATCATTAACGTCGATATGCAGCAAGATTTTGGAACATATATTGTGTTCGAACATTATGAATCACCTCGAATAAAACGGTCAGTTGATACATCGTCAACATGGATTTAGAAAACGTCGTTCTTGTGAAACACAACTAGCTCTTTACTCGCATGAAGTGTTGAGTGCTATTGACAAGAGATTTCTGATTGATACCGAATTTCTAGATTTCCAGAAGGCTTTTGACACTGCATCACACAAGCAGCTTGTAGTGAAATTGCGTGCTTACGGAATATCGTCTCAGTTATGTGACTGGATTTGTGGTTTCCTGTCAGAGAGGTCACAGTTCGTTGTAATTGATGGAAAGTCATAGAGTGAAACAGAAATGATTTCTGGCGTTCCCCAAGGTAGTGTTACAGGCCTTTTGCTGGGAGACAATCTGAGTAACCATCTTAGTTGTTTGCAGATGACTCTGTCATTTATCGACTAATAAAGTCATCAGAAAATGAAAACAAATTGCAAAACGATTTAGAAAAGATACCTGAATGGTGCGAAAATTGGCAGTTGACTAACGAAATGTGTGGAGTCATCCACATGAGTGCTAAAAATAATCCGTTAAACTTCGGTTACATGATAAATCAGTCAAATCTAAAGGCCGTAAATTCAGCTTAATACCTAGGAATTACAATTACAAACAAGCTGGAAGGAACACACAGAAAGTGTTATGGGGAAGGCTAAGCAAAGACTGTGTTTTATTGGCAGGACACTTAGAAAATGTAACAGATCTACTAAGGAGACTGCCTGCACTACGCCTGTCCGTCCTTTTTTAGAATACTGCTGCGCGGTATGGGATCCTTACCAGGTAGGAATGACGGAGTACATCGAAGAAGTTCAAAGAAGGACAGCACGTTTTGTATTATCGCGAAATATGGGAGAGAGTGTCACTGAAATGATACAGGATTTTGGCTGGACATCATTAAAAGAAAGGCGCTTCTCGTGGCGACGGAGTCTTCTTACGAAATTCCATTCACAAACTTTCTCCTCCGAATGCGAAAATATTTTGTTGATATCGACCTACATAGGGAGAGACAATCACCTCGATAAAATAAGGGAAATCAGAGCTCGGGCGGAAAGAAGTAGGTGTTCGTTCATTCCGTGTCCTGTACGAGATTGGAATAATAGAGAATTGCGAATGTGGTTCGATGAACCCTCTCCCAGGCGCTTAAATGTGATTTGCAGAGTATCCATATAGATGTAGATGTAAGAATTCGCTTGCCACTGAATCTTACCTAAAAGTATTTTTCGTTGTTACGCATCTGTTCTGGCGGCTGGGACTTTATCGTGTAGTGCCGACAATGTTTGCAGTAGGGGGGAGTCAACAGTAGTATTGGAATTACAGATTGAGGTCGACTGAGTTAATATCTAGAGGCAGAGTCGCCGTGAATGTTAAGGTGGGAAGTATTTCAGCAGTTATGTCGAGTGGTATTTTATCTGCACTTACTATAAATTAATGTCCCCCATCGATTTTTTTTTCCTGTGTTTGTGAAGGCTAATCTCCAGAATTGCTGTACGGATTTTCATACGGTTTTCACTGATTTACGCGGAGGGCTCCTGCATGTAATTTATTAACTTTACACCAGCAAAGTCGTTCAGCTGTAGATAAGTCTGTTATCCATCCGAGGCCTGGGCGAGTAGCTAGTTTTGATATATATATATATACGTTAATTAGAAGATATGAATAGATAGAAGTTCCGCGTAACGCAAAAGTGAATTTATGTGACCATATTTCAACTTAAGTGGTTCGTGTGAATATCCACCGTGAGCGTCGATACCGGGGCGCGGAATTTATTTATAGATGACTTTGCTATACTAATTACAATCAGATTTATACTGATTTAACATGAACAAACTGTGGCTTCTCTGGAATAACAGGTTTTGATTTGTAACTTATGTAAGTATGAATGAGGAAGACATAGGTGTGTTCTGTTGTTGAACAAACTAAGTTTTACAGATTTTTATTGCGAAGAATTCTTGTCATTGCTATAGTTATTAATTTTTCTGGCAGTTAATTAAAGACACGTCGAGGTAGCAGACAAACGGCTTCATTTGCTGGCCATGATCTGCTTGTAAGTTGCCTGCCTTCAAAAGAGCTGAGTGTCTGCAAATTAAGTGAGCTGTAGTATTTTAAAAAAGGAAGGGGGGGAGGACTTCCATTTATGCTCACAAGCACTGAGAAAAAGTAAACGTTTCTTTGGGATCTTGCTAAGATAGGAAGTAACTCTCACCATTAAAGAGGGAAAACAGGTAAGCATCAAACAAGATTTCCTCCTCACCCCCCCCCCCCCCCCACCCCCAGAGATAGTCAGGATGTTCTTAATCGTATTCCGTAGGCGTAACGTACAGCTGAAGGTGGAAGACTTATGGTGGTTATTTCGATGCTACTTCGTTAAGCGGATAACACGTCAAAGTAATGAGTGACGGTTAACGCTCTGGCTACCCTTATGCATTTTCCAAAACGGGAAAACAGGGTTGGTCGATACGGGTGGCGCAGGTGCCTCGTTAAAAGTTTCTGGCGTCGCTCTGCAGTGGCGTATGCCTGCGCAGTGCATCGAAGTTTACCGAGCAGCGAGATCCACGGCTGTCTTCTGTAAAGGTGAGTACACACTGAAAGCACTTCTGTGAAAAATCCGTGAAGTGCGCTGATCTCTTACCAATAGGACAGCCATACAGCTGCTCCTGTCGTTTGCGTACTTTAGCTGGAAGGACTGGGCAACAGATTCGAACTTTCATTATTTTGAGTCTCAAGGACGATTCTTAACTACAAGGAGATAACTTATGTAGATGTTGGTTGTTAAGTATGTCTCGCACAAGTATATTTAACCGTGATGTCATGTGACAGGTAATTTATTTTCGTGGCCGAAACTTTGCAACTACGCATGCAAGAAATAAATTTTTAATCTTTCATAGTACAACGACGGTGAGTGAGACAATCATGGAAACAATGGGCTTTTTTCATAGGACATTTCTTGATCAGTGTTTCAATCTAGCGACTATTTTTCAAATAACACTAAACACCGGCGCAAGCAGTTTCTGGAATTTTCTGTTTTTGTTGCTGTGAGACTTCAGACTGTATTTTGCGTGGCGTTTGTAAATATTGCGAGTGGGGTATACATATTTAAGAGCTGGAAAATATATAAACATCCTACTTGGAGGATATTGTTGATAGTTCAACTGCAGAGTTTTATGGTGAGTAACATTCCGCGTATTTTGAAAACTACTTATCTAACGTGTGGACGGTTAAGCCATACTACGTCAGTTGTGCTACATCTTGTACCTTGAAACAGGTCTCTATACCACGGAACACGTGATATCTGGATGTGAACTGAGTTCCTTTAAAGTCTTAACAGTTTTTCCTGTCTCTAAAATGGAAATTTGTTTTACCAGCTTCCATTTCAAAATATTTATAACTTGCAATTGGTTCTGATACTATTTCTTCTTAATTTTATTTCACTTTCTAATTACACTAGCCTACAAAATTTTACTTTCCTTCTGTGACTGGCACCAAGCAGCTAATCTTTATATTTTTGGGTGTGTTGATAACGCAAATGTTAATGAAAATGCAAGATTAGCTCCTGATTTGGAGTTATGATAACAATACGTTGCAGCCCCTATAACCTTGGTGTTGTCCCTCGGAGGAAAGTCACTGAAGGCGCTACGGCTTTGCCTGGCGTTTGTAGATTTGTGCTGATGATTCCCTGATTAGACTTTAGCAGTAATCAGCTAAAATTGATGCACTCCACTTTCCCTGGTATCTCATTTATCTGTCCGAAATTTGCTGGTGGAAGCACTCTTCGTGCTTGTCGGTTACTGCACCATAGTTGTCAGGAAAGAAGTCCAACTGTGAATCTAGGAAATGTAACTTTAAAGACATGTTGCAGCCCAGTCTGCTGTAGCAGTGCACAAGGTCTACTACAAGATCCTTATAGTTCACCGCCCTCTTCTTTCCTGGAAAGTTTGTTGAAACTTGAACGAAGGCATCCGAAGCTAACTTTTCATCACCTGTCAGCATGGCGTTGAAACGCTCATCTTTGTACAGTTTGCGTATCTGGTGACCCACCAAAATCCCCGCTTTTGTTTGTCTCACGAAGACGCCGAAATTTCTCGCGCAAATGGAGAAGTGCTTCCCCAGTTTTGTCCATGGCCTTAACGAAGTTTTTCATTAGTCTCAATTTTATGTGAAGAGCGGGAAGAATAATGTTTGTGGAATCGACAAGTGCTTTGTGCATAAAGTTATGAGATCCTGGTTCATGCTATTGACGCTGACGTCAATCTTTCCTTTTCTAATGAAGTGCCTTCGCACAACTGTCCAGAGGCACAAGAAGCAATAGAATTTGGTGTAGCCGTTTAGCAGCGTAAGCAATACGCCTATGACTACCAACCTCGTCACTATCACAATCAGTTGGTACAAAAAAAAAAATCAGTCGCTCTCCCTGAGGCGCAGATCGCAAGGACGACGGTATGTTAGGATACGTCAAGTAAAAACCTGTCGTACTTCAGTCGCAATAACAACTGCTATCATATGTTTCATTCATGCAAGGTACATACCCAGTCGGAATCGATGGTAACACGTTGCCATTATGCAGTAGTACACATCTGTGACTTACTTTGGATGGGTCGATGAACAACTTTTATAGTCAATGAGTGTACCTACATTAGTCCATATATATACCAGCACAAAATACTAAGTTCTTCTCACTTTCGAAAAATGTAAGGAATGGCATGTGGCGGCTACGGAACACAGTCACACTTACCGTCTTATCAGGACAATTCCATTGTTATAGTCTTGACGCCAGCGGTTCAGTTTTACTTTCGATAATTCCAGATCCCTCACTAGGTCATTAAGTACATACCGTATTATTTTCTGAAAATGTGTACACTCATCGCTACACAGAAATCAAGATCTCTAGAAGAATTACGTTTTGAAGGTTTCACTACCAACCTCGTCACTATCACAATCAGTTGGTACAAAAAAAATCAGTCCCTCTCCCTGAGGCGCAGATCGCAAGGACGACGGTATGTTGGGATACGTTAAGTAAAATTTTTCTTCTTGGGAATGCTGTTGGTATTGCCACTGTTGTTGTTATTGCGGTCTTCAGTCCGAAGATTGGTTTGATGCAGCTCTAGATGCTACTCCATCGTTTGCGAGCTTCTTCACCTCCAAGTAACTACGGCATATTACACCGTTCTAAACCTAATTACTGTATTCATCTCTTGATTCTCATCTACAACTTTTACCCCATACAATTCCTCCAGTGCTAAGCTGGTGATCTCTTGATGTCTCAGTATGTGTCCTACTAACCTGTCCATTCTTTTCATCAAGCTGTGCCACAAATTTCTTGTCTCCCCAACTCTGTTCAGTATCTTGTCATTAGTTACGTGATCTACGCATCTAATCTTCAATATCTTTTTGCAGCATCACTTTTCAAAAGCTTATATTCTCTTTTTGTCCAAACTGTTTGTCGTCCACATTTCACGTTCATACATGGCTAGGCTCCAGATAAATACTTTCAGAACACACTTATAACACTTAAATCTATATTCGATGTTAACAAAGTTCTCTTCTTCAGAAATGCTTTCCTTGCCATTGCCAGTACAAATTTTATATCTTCTCTACTTCGGCCATGATTAGTTAGTGTTGTGCCCAAATAGCAAAACTCATCTACTACTTTTTGCTGGTTTCCTAATCTGATTCCCTTAGCATCACCTGATCTAATTGGACTACATTCAATTACCCTTGTTTTGCTTTTGTTGATGTTCATCTTATACCCACCTTTCAAGACACTCTACATTCCGCTTAACTGCTTTTCCAATTCCTTTACTGTCTCTGACAAAACTACAATGTCATTGGCAAACCTCATTATTTTTATTTCTTTTCCCTGAACTTTAATTCCTACTCTAAATATTTCCTCGGTTTCCTTTTCAATGTACAGATTGAATAACACTGGGGACAAGCTACAACCTTGTCTCACTTCCTTCTCAACCACTCTCTCCCTTTCATGCTCCTCGACTCTTATTACTAACGTCTGATTTCTGTACATATTGCAAATAGCCTTTCACTTCCTGTATTTTACATCTGCTACCTTCAGAATTCCAAAGAGAGTATTTCAGTCAACACTGTCAAAAGTTTTCTCTAAGAGTACAAATGCTATAAATGTGGGTCTGCCTTTCCTTAAACTACCTCCTAAGATAAGTCGTAAGGTCAGTATTGCCTCTCGTGTTCCTACATTTCTCCGAGGACTGCTTCTATCAGGCTTTCCATTCTTCTGTAAAGAATTCGTATTAGTATTTTGCGACCATAACTTATTCAACTGATAATTCGGTAATTTTCATACATTTCAGTATCTGCTTTCTTTGGAATTTGGATTATTACATTCTTCTTCAAGTGTGAGGATATTTCGCTTGTCTCATATGTGATAATGGAGTTGTCTATAACGCTAAAAATCGTTCATATGGTTTAATGGTTCTCGCCTGATCATGGGTATTGCAAAGCGCGTGGATGATCTTTTATGACTCAACCACGAATGAAGACTCGGGAGAGAAGATATGCAACATACGAGCCCAGGGCTTGTCCTGGTCCCCTGTTTCACAGCCAAAGTGCAATCTATATGCCTTCCTAATGTGAAAAAGCGCAGGTGAGTCCACTACATAGGAAAGCTAAAAGAACGGACCCGCAAAATTAGAGATAAATATCCCTAATTTCTGTTTGCTGGAGAATCCTTGAACATATTCTCAGTTCGAATATAGTAAACCTTCTTGAGGTTAAGAAGCTTATGTCTACGAATTAGCATGGTTTTAGAAAGCATCGCTCATGTGAAACTCAGCTTGTCCTTTTCTCACATGATGTACTGAGAACCGTGGATGAAGAGCAACAGGCAGAGTCCATATTTCTAGATTTCCGAAAATCATTTGGCACGGTGCCCCATTGCAGTCTATTAGGTTCACAGATATGTGAGAGCCTCGCAAAATTCTTAAATAATAGAACCCAGTATATTGTCCTCCACGGCGAGTGTTCATCGGGTATCGTCAGGAGTGCCCCAGGGAAGTGTGATAGGACTGCTTTTGTTCTCTATATGCATAAATGATTTGGCTGACAGGGTGGCCAGCAATGTGCGGTTGTTTGCTGATGATGCCGTGGAGTACGGTAAGGTGTCGAAGTTGAGCGATTGTAGGAATATACAAGACGACTTAGACGAAATTCCTAGTTGGTGCGATGCATGGCAGCTAGCCCTAAATATGGAAAAAAGGAAATGAATGCGAATGAGTAGGGAAAACAAATATGTAATGTTCGGATGCAGTATTGCTACTGCCCTGCTTGACAAAATCAGGTCATTTAAATAAGCAGGCCGCTGTGGCCGAGCGGTTCTAGGCGCTTCAGTCCGGAACCGTGCTGCTGCTATGGTCGCAGGTTCGAATCCTGCCTCGGGCATGGGTTTGTGTGATGTCCGTAGGTTAGTTAGGTTTAAGTAGTTCTAAGTTCTAGGGGACTGATGCCCTCAGAAGTCCCTGCGGCTGGTCCCGGCGGAGGTTCGAATCCATCCTCGGGCATGGGTGTGTGTGTTTGTCCTTAGGGTAATTTAGGTGTACTAGTGTGTAAGCTTAGGGACTGATGACCTTAGCAATTAAGTCCCATAAGATTTCATACACATTTGAACATTTTTGAGTTAAGTCCCATAGTGCTCAGAGGAATTTGAACCATTTTGGTTAAGTGCCATAGTGCTTAGAGCCATTGACGTAACTGGGGGTAATGTTGCAAAGCGATATGATGTGGAATGAGCATGTGAGAACTGTGGTTGGGAAGGCGAATGGTCGGCTTCGGTATATTCATAGACCTTTAGGAAAGAGTGGTTCACCTGTAAAGGAGACTGCGTATAGGAGGCTGGTGCGACCTATTCTTGTGTTTGGGATCTGTACCAGGTTGGATTGAAGGAAGACATCGAAACAATTCAGAGGCGGGCTGCTTGATTTGTTATCGGTAGGTTCGAACAACACGTAAGTGTTACGGAGCTGCTTCAGGAGTTCAAATGGGCATCCTCGGTTGGGGGGGGGGGGGGGGGGGGGAGTCGACGTTCTTTCCGAGGAACGCTATTGAGAAAATTTAGAGAACCGCATCTGAAGCTGACTGCCGAGCGATTCTACTGCCGCCAACATATATCGCGCGTAAAGACCATTAAGGTTAGATACGAGAAATTAGGGCTCCTACGGAGGCGTACTGACAGTCGTCGTTTTTCCCTGGCTCTGTTAGTGATTGTTGTGAGTGGAACGGTAGGGAAAATGGCAAGCAGTGGTTCAGGGTACCCTCCGACACGCACTGTACGGTGGCTTGGGGACTATTTATGTAGATGTAAACGTAGATGTGTGCCGTTATTGGCCTCCTCTGCGGTTTAACTGTAGTTCGCCGCAAATGTAATGTGACAAAAATTGTTAGCAGTGTTTACACATTCGCGAAGCGTACTCAATCTCAGGAATGACAATGACCACATGCACTAACTACATTTCAGTAACACGTTCTTCCAGCACGCGAACAGAACACGGCCTGCAATAGACTGACGCTATGTTAAAATGAAACATTCTCCGCCCCCCCCCCTTCCTCTTCCCCCTCCTCTTGTTGCTACGAGCTCGGTCTAAGTATAGCGACAACAAAATTCACACGGCTACTGTTGTAACCACTCTACCATCAGCGGGATATTGAAGCGTATACGGAAGGGCTTGACAATAAATGCTAATAAAATACAGTTATAATTAAATGCAACCACCCCTTTAACTTGGAAACTAGAGCTAATTCGAGTTTTTCACTGTCGTTTTCGTTGTCAGCGTGGTCGACATAGTCATAAAACACGTATTTAATTCCAGTTACATATTCAGTATTGGCTAGTGTTACTGATATGTAGTAGAATAATAATGTAACACAGAGACTATTATATACAGTATTGACAACATTTTCTCGAATACAACACCTTTTAATTTTAATAGAATATTCGTTCCTAGTTATATGATCATGCTGTATCTTGGAACAGTTTTTCATATTTGGAAAAACCACACTTTTCAGGAGTAATTTTTGTAATTTTAGAAAAAGACTTCAGCACCCATTAAGTGAATGCTGTGCCTTCAAAAGGAAGTGGGTAAATACATTAAATTTCTACTACAGAGATGGCTAGAAACGGATGTCTGAAAAGTGTTCCGAGATACAACAGTCTCCCCCACCCCGCACCCCACCCTACTTTATAGGGACATATTTCATATTCGATTCATCCGCAACACACCTTTTCTACTAACTTTTTTTCTTGATCTCAAGCTATTCATTTCTGTTAAAACGTCTTGACGCTTGATATCTTATACAAACGTTTGCATCTCTCTCGTGTTCCTTTATAAACTCGTTCTCTGGTAAGCATAAATTAGTACAGTTAATGGTAGATGATTCCACTGACCTAATAAACTTCCCGTATAAATAAATAAATATATATATATATATATATATATATATATATATATATATAAAATAATGATGTGTAACCTTCCCGAATGGAAATAAAAACATAAAAATAATTATATTTGGATAATTAAATTCTGACGTATGAAAACTGATAAATCTTAACTCATGAGAAAGTGATAAATTTTGACGTAAGCAGCGCTACCCCGTGGCCCTGTGAAATCAATTTGAATCTGTCGGTGTGAATTAAACTGAAAAATTCGTACCTCGTGATGGTGTCGCCGGATAACGCTGTCTATACAGTGTTGTCCATTGACCGTGATCGGGCCGAATATCTCACGAAATAAGCGTCAAATGAAAAAACTACAAAGAACTAAACTTGTATAGATTGCAGGGGGAAACAAGACGGCGCTATGGTTGGCCCGCTAGATGGCGCTGCCATAGCTCAAACGGATGTCAACTGCTTTTTTTTTTTCAATAGGAACCCCCATTTTCATTAGCTATTCGTGTAGTACGTAAAGAAATATGAAAGTTTTAGTTGGAACACTTTTTTCGCGTGGTGATAGATGGCGCTGTAGTAGTCACAAAGACATGACTCACAATTTTAGACGAACAGTTGGTAACAGGTAGGTTTTTTAAATTAAAATACAGGCCGTAGGTACGTTTGAACATTTTATTTCGGTTGTTCCAATGTGATACATGCACCTTTGTGAACTTATCATTTCTGAGAACACATGCTGTTACAGCGTGATTACCTGTAAATACCACATTAATGCAATAAATGCTCAAAATGATATCCGACAACCTCAATGCATTTGGCAATACGTGTAACGATATTCCTCTCAACAGCGAGTAGTTCGCCTTCCGTAATGTTCCCACATGCATTGACAACGCGCTGACGCAAGTTGTCAGGCGTTGTCGGTGGATCGCGATAGCAAATATCCTTCAACATTCCCCACAGAAAGAAATCCGGCGACTTCAGATCCGGTGAACGTGCGGGCCATGTTACGGTGTTTCGACGACAAATCCATTTGTCATGAAATATGCTATTCAATACCGCTTCAACCGCACCCGATTTATGTGCCGGACATCCATCATGTTGGAAGTACATTACCATTCCGTCATGTAGTGAAACGTCTTGTAGTAACATCGGTAGAACATTACGTAGGAAATCAGCATACATTGCACCATTTAGATTGCCATCGATAAAATGGGGGCCAATTATCCTTCCTCCCATAATGCCGCACCATACATTAACCCGCCAAGGTCGCTGACGTTCCACTTGTCGCAGCCATCGTGGATTTTCCATTGCCCAATAGTGCATATTATGCCGGTTTACGTTACCGTTGTTGGTGAATGACACTTCGTCTCTAAATAGAATGCGCGCAAAAAATCAGCCATCATCCCGTAATTTCTCTTGTGCCCAGTGGCAGAACTGTACACGACGTTCAAAGTCGTCGCCATGCAATTCCTGGTGCATAGAAATATGGTACCGGTGCAATCGATGTTGATGTAGCATTCTCAACACCGCCTTTCTTGATATTCCCGATTCTCGAGCAATTTGTCTGCTACTGATGTGCTGATTAACAGTGACAGCAGCTAAAACACCTACTTGGGCATCCTCATTTGTTGCAGGTCGTGGTTAACGTTTCGCATGTGGCTGAACACTTCCTATTTCCTTAAATAACGTAACTATCCGGCGAACGGTCCGGACACCTGGATGATGTCGTCCAGGATACCGAGCAGCATACATAGCACATGCCCGTTAGGTATTTTGATCACAATAGCCATACATCAACACTATATCGACCTTTTCCGCAATTGGTAAACGGTCAATAATAACACGGGTAATGTGTCACGAAGCAAATACCGTCCGCACTGGCGGAATGTTAAGTGATACCACGTACTTATACGTTTGTGACTATTACAGTGCCATCTATCACAAAGCGAAAAAAGTGGTCCTACTAAAACATTCGTATTTCTTTACGTACTATACGAATATGTAATAAAAATGGGGGTACCTATTTTAAAATACGTAGTTGATATCCGTTTGACTTATGGCAGCGCCATCTAGCGTGCCAAACATATCGCCATCTGGTTCCCCCTTCAAGATAAACAAGTTTCGTTCTTTGTAGTTTTTTCGTTTGATGCTTATTTCGTGAGATATTTGGCCCAGTCACTATCAATGGACCACCCTGTATATCTGCTCGAAAATGGCACAGCTTAGTGCAATGCTGGCCTGTCTTCTAATACTGGATAACATTTATCTGAGATCTGAATTACGAGCAAAACTGACTTTACTTAGTGACACAGCTGCACAGCTGGTCGTCTGATTGCTAAAGAGCACATGACTATGATATGACAAAAATTCTGGAATATTTTAATTTAGATGAATGACTGTATCGGGACTCGCAATGACTTAAGGGGAAATTATAATTTTATAGCTGACTGGTGAAAACAATTCCATTATGAAAACGTTTTACGTTATTGCTAAAGATCTAGAATGCACTACGCGGGAACATTGAATATATTACAAATCTGGGTCAACTGGTGCTGATGAATCACAAAAGAAAAGATTGAAACAAATTCATATTAACTTCTGAGACAAGTGACTTAACTACGCGCATGCCAATAAAAATAAAAAAAATTTACCTTACAATGCATGCTTGACTTATTGTTAGTTACACTGTTGATTTTCATTATGGTAACAGTTATTCATTTGTTCATCGTGAACTCATTCCATGGTATCATTTAGCTCTGCGTCTAATCACAGTTATTGTTCAGTTCCATATAATAAAATTTTACAGTCTGTTCTGCACTGTGGCTTTAACATCTACTAACTATAAACTGCGCTGTACCACCGACAGACTACAACTACAGTGTAGCAGCGAGCGACTGTAACTGCGGCAGAGACTGCTCTGACCTGCGACTCTATTGCAGCCCTCCTTTGACAGGAGCAAAGATATTTTATGTCTCAGGTCTGTGAATTGTCGTTCTGGCAAGTGAGCAATACATCGAGATTACATTTGCTCCAGCAGGGTGGTGAACCCCTTACAACCTTTTAGGATGACTAGCCGTTAGCAATGTTAGTTCACAGGTTCCATATTGTGCTGTCTAATCACGGTGACTACTTCACGCTGTTAAGTTACGGTTTACAACCCACCATATATTCAGGTAGACAACGTTTGAAAGACCTATTCAGATTTATTCGTATTAAAGTGAGCACAAAACACAACATAGTAAAGATAGCTGGGGATAAAGAAGACTTGCACTGTGAAACTGAGTCAACAGTCATACGTAAGAATGTTTCTAAATGAAGAAGACGCTCTTTCCCTCTTCGTGCAGGAACAATTAGAGAGTGAACTCCGAGCTGTTTCAGACACGACAACCATCGCGCTTTGTACAGTGATACCGTGAATGATCTCACAGTTAAGAAGATTAAATTTTTCGCAGTGTGTCGGTTTAATAAAACCTTCTTAGATGTTTGATATTCGCCTCTGATACTCCTAAAACGTTTGTGTTTATTTTACTGTACGTGTTTAGTTTTAGTGATTTAAAACATCGTCAGTGGTCGGCAATCAACTTTTACAATTTTGGTTTGCTTATACACCATCTGATCAAAAGTATCCGGACAGCTATTAGTAGACATTAATATGGGGTGTGTCCACCCTTCCCCTTCATGACGGCTTAAACTGTGTTTCGAAGACTTTCAATGAGGTGTCCGAATGTCTATGGAGGAATGGCAGCTCATTCTTCCTCAAGAGCCGAAACCATAGAAGGCAGTTGTACGCTGGGGTCCGCAACGAAGTCGAAGTTCTAACTCATCCCAAAGGTGAGGCAGAGTGTTCAGATCGACGCTCTGGGCAGGCCAGTCTATTTCATGAATGTTATTGCCCGCAAACCATTCTCTTACATTCGTAAGTTGGAAGTTAATTAGTGTCAACACTGCTGTGGAGACACTATGTAATGGAATCTACTATTGTCGCTGATAGCACACGTTGTTGACATACATACCTTACCTCCGAGCAAATGGACTCGACCGTCCCCCGTCACAGGCGTGCGCACAATGGAGGGAAACACAGTCACTTGTGAGCGAGCGGTCTAACCTAACGGTGTCACTATGTTTTCGAAACAGGAACAATGGAGTTGGATCAAGATTGAATGTGCCAGAGGTCGTATAGAACGGCAGTGTCTTCAAGAGGCGTGCGGGGAATCGGCATTGCCGTACAGAGCAGTGGCACGTTGAGTAAAAGCCTTCAGCGAAGGTCGACAAACTGTGGCAGACATGCATCGGGCAGGTCGTCCTAGCGTCTCTGAAGAAGAAGTGCATGCTGTTGCCGCGTTAGTGGACAGTATTGGCGCCATACGATTAGTGAGCTCTCCCACGAAACCGGATTAGAGCATACGACTGTGCTTCGCATCCTGAAGGAACGCCCGAGCATGCGAAAAATTGCATCACGATGGGTTGCGGGAGACTTGACGGAAATACATAAATGGATGCGTTACGACGCTGTTCAGACGCACTTGGAGCGCTATGAGCGTCAAGGAGAGGCTTTTTACGCCGTCTCGTAACACTGGAAGAGACATGTGCCACATCGTACGAGCCAAAACTGGAACGCCAATCCAACGAATGGCGTCATTATGGTTCGCATCGAAAGTCGAAAGTGCGTCAGAGCCCCAGTATGGTGAAAGTTATGGTGGTTCTCGTGTACGACGGTGATGGTGTTATCCTAACACATTACGTTCCTCCACGGCAAACCGTCAATGCACAACACTATTGTTCGTCTTTGGAGCATCCCCTGCGATCAGCTTCGTGAAAGAAGCGGCCACGCTTTCTGCGCAACCCACCCATCATTTTGCACGACGATGCGCGGGCGCATACAGCGAAAGCTGTGGCTGCTCTGTTCGGTCGATGGGACTGGGAAGTACTGTACCACCCACCATATTCCCCGGACTTAAGTCCTTGTAACTTCAATTTGATTCCGAAGATGAAGGAACCACTTCGTGGCATTCGCTTCAGAACTGTTCGAGGAATTCGACAGACTACTGGAAGAAAGGATATTGTGGAGACATGGCTTAACCACAGCCTGGGGAGATGTTTCCAGAATGAAATTTTCACTCTGCAGCGGAAGTGAAGGCTAAGGTCCGGAGTTCGAGTCTCAGTCCGCCACACTGTTTTAATCTGCCAGGAAGCTTCATACTCCTCTACAGTACGTACTACACAGTGTTGTAAAGTGTGATCCTATCCTTCTGCATTTAGCGTTTTTTGATCGCAATAAGCGACCACACCATAACTACGAAAAACAACCCCAAACCGTAACATCACTTCTTTCGTACTGGTATCGGTACGACACGTGATAGCCGGCACAGTTCTACAGGTATTTGTGAAACCCAAATACTTGGCCTAAATGCCACAGGCTATGACGTGATTCATCACTCCAAATCACTCGTATCGATTCATCCACTGTCCTGTAACGTTGCTCCCTACACCATCTCAAGCGTCGCCTCGCACTAACCACGGAAACGTGTGGCCTATAAGGAACTACTCAAAGATTGTTCCCCATTGCTTTGAACTCCCTACGCATAGTCGTTGCGCCATCTGAACTACTTGTAGCTGTTAGGAACACGAGTGTGATTCCTTCCGCTGACCCCATGCGATAGTCTAGAATAAACCTCTAACAAGGGGACCCTCCATACTGTAAATCACGGATTTTTATGCGCTTCAAATATGTTGTAGAGGCACTTACCCTGAGTACCAGGATATCCGGTTTTTTAACGACGGGCCTTGGTTTTTGAGAAAATCGATATCTAAGTTCAGAGCGTTATTTGTATACCCGTAAAATGACATATACAGGGTGGTCCAACAACGTGGCCGGGCCAAATATCTCACGAAACAAGCACCAAACGAAAAAACTACAAAGAACGAAACTTGTCTAGCTTGAAGGGGGGAACCAGATGGCGCTACGGTTGGCCTGCTAGATGGTGCTGCCATAGGTCAATCGGATATCAACTGCGTTTTCTTAAATAGGAACCCCCATTTTTTATTACATATTCGTGTAGTACGTAAAGAAATATGAATGTTTTTCGCTTTGTGATAGATGCCGCTGTAATAGTCACAAACATATGGCTCACAATTTTAGACGAACAATTGGTAACAGGTAGGTTTTTTAAATTAAAATACAGAACGTACGTACGTTTGAACATTTTATTTCGGTCGTTCCAATGTCATACATGTACCTTTGTGAACTTATCATTTGTGACAACGCATGCTGTTACAGTGTGATTACCTGTAAATACCAGATTAATTAAATAAATGCTCACAATGATGTCCGTCAACCTCAATGCATTTGTAAATACGTGTAACGGCATTCCTCTCAACAGCGAGTAGTTCGCCTTCTGTAATGTTCGCACATGCATTGACAATGCGCTGACGCCTGCTGTCACGCGTTGTCGGTGGATCGCGATAGCAAATATCCTTCAACATTCCTCACAGAAAGAAATCCGGCGACTTCAGATCCGGTGAACGTGCGAGCCATGGTACGGTGTTTCGACGACCAATCCACTTGTCATGAAATATCCTATTCAATACCGCTTCAACCGCACGCGAGCTATGTGCCGGACAACCATCATGTTGTAAGTACATCGCCATTCTGTCATTCAGTGAAACATCTCGTAGTAACATCGGTACAACATGTAACCTCCCCACAAAATAATTTAAAGTCATTAATACAAATAAATATCGTCATTCAGTGTAACCTCCCCACAAAATAAAATAATTATTACTATAAATAAATATCGTCATTCAGTGTAACCTGGTAATAAAACAATGTACCTAACCTCTCAAATTGTCGCTCACTTATGACTTTTCAATAATTCACTGTGAATTTAACCTGGTAAATTTTGGACGACAGCAGTGCTGCGTCATGGCCCTGAAAGATCATTCTGAATAAAAAAAGGAAAAATTCTTACCTCAATGAAGTCGCCGGATATATCTGCTCTTACAATAAATTTTTCCGGCACAGCTCTGTGCAATGCTGGCCGATATATCTCACATTTATGAAAGGAAGCAACTGATGTTTTTTTCTTTTGCAACAATCGGGATGATCATGGATGGGAGAAATTAGTAAATTCTTTAAACACGATACACCATACCAGACCAGAGCAGACTCCAGACTGCCCGCATCTCGTGGTCGTGCGGTAGCGTTCTCGCTTCCCACGCCCGGGTTCCCGGGTTCGATTCCCGGCGGGGTCAGGGATTTTCTCTGCCTCGTGATGGCTGGGTGTTGTGTGCTGTCCTTAGGTTAGTTAGGTTTAAGTAGTTGTAAGTTCTAGAGGACTGATGACCATAGATGTTAAGTCCCATAGTGCTCAGAGCCATTTGAACCATTTTTAGACTCCAGACTAGCAACAACTTACTGATACAGCTACACAGTTCCTACTGCAGTCAACACTGCTCTCTGGTCAGAGATTTTCTTATACCTTGCATATCGCAGGCAGCGCATGAGCAATACATCGAAATTACATTCTTACATAACCCTCCACTGAGGGGGGGGGGGGGGGGGGCAAAAATTTGGCAGCGATGGTGAGCAACAAATTTTTCTAAAATCTACTTAATTAACTATGTTTACAGTCACAGAGTATATACATATATATATAAGTGCACAACATGAAATGAAATAGAGTGCACATGCACTGAGTACAGAACATATATATATATATATATATATACCATTTTATAAGAACTAGGAAAGGAAAGGGAAGGATTGCATCATGGTTGTAGCACAGTAGGATGCACGTAGCTGCACTGAAAGTCCATATCTTTCTACAGAAGCACAACACCAAGTGAGACAATCTGAAGTTCTCTTCCCTGAAGTATTAATCAGTGTAGCCAAGACACTGAAATGTCGTATTAATGTTCAATGTTATCATTTTGGTAGTACATTAGGTACACCAAACAGTGGGACCATAATAACATCTCCATCGTTCAAGGTGGTGGACAGCATGATGTGTCAACACCACATTCTTGTAAGGTACACCAACGTAGAATTAGTGCAAAAACCAAATATAGTGCCCCATGATCATGAGGATAGACAGGACAAACGGATATTGCAGTAATTTCTGGTAATTACGTCAGAAGGTGAAGGACATTAAGTCTTATGCTAGTCATAATAGAGGATTACACTAGTCTATCAACCGATTTGAGTAATTGTTGGCACTCATTGCCTAGTTACTAAACATTTCTGTACTATGTATGGAGTATTACAGAACATTATTCACAAGCCATCTGATTATACTAAATAGCGGCACTCATTGCCCACTTACAAACTATATTCATGCATTGTTAAGAAGTCATCATTCAAAGCAAGAGTTAACTAATGGCATAGCACTAACATAATTCATCTAGTTATAGTAATCATTGGCACTCATTGGCCAGTTGCAAAGCATTTTATGCATTATTCAGAAGTGATCATTCAAAGCAGGAGCTAATGAGTGTAGCATCAAGCTACTGGTATTCATATATAATAGCATGTAAGTGACATTAGACAAATTTAAAATATAAGAAACAGTGGCATTCATTGGCCAGTTACAAAGTATTCATATAGTTTTATAAGACATTATTCAGTATTATTCGGAAGTCATCATTCAAAATGAGAGTTAATTATTGGCATAGCATTTATAGAGTATAACAAAAATATTATTTACAGAAATTATTGGCATAGCATTTATGCATTATTACAAAACATCATTCAGTATTACTTAGAACTCATCATTCAAGTGACATGGGACACATCCGAAATGCAACACACTGCAACTATTACTCAAAGTCCTTGGCCCAATAATACATAGATATAATGGATTCAATACATCTGACAAATCTGCATTATATTTAGTACTATAAATATCTCTTAAACTAGTAGCATTATTTGGGACTGGTAATACATTTTTTTGTGTAAGCAATGCATTGCGTTGGGATCGATAATTAATTGCTGGGGCATGAAAATATTTGCTTTTGACTTATTGCTGCAAATAATGATTAGTAACGTCATTCGTCATGAGTCAGCTGTAGCAAGGTTATGAAACAAGTAGAGTATATGTGATCACATTCATGAATGACACACACAAATGGGTAAAAAAAATAGCAAAGTACTAGAACAGGTTAAATAACTAACTGCTTATAGCACATTAATTTCATGAATAGCTTCTCCTGGAAAAAAACGAAATCGATTATTCAGCTGAAAGAAGAAACGCATATTATGCTGAAAAGTAGTGAACTTCGAATTAACAGGTAATGAAACGTGTACTCAATATGTATGTACTCTAGCTGTCCTTTCCAAAACATTCAGTCATTATACCATGCGATATAAGACATACTGTCAAAACGAACTGCAACAAATAATTAAATAACTACATAGCATCTCTTAACTAACTGTAAATATATAAACTTCATCATTATTCTCATCTGCAAAGAAAAACTTCATCATTCATATTACCATAACTTCATCACTATCATCAGCTGCAAAGAAAAACCTCATTATTCATATTAGCATATTCTTCATATAACTATTCATCATCATTCATTATCATCTGCAAAAAAGACACTTCATTATTCATATTACCATTTACTTCATACAACTATTCATAGTATAGAGTTTCTTATTTCTAGCATATTTCATCAATAAAACTAAGATGTGTAGTGCTGTCTGACAGCTTGCGTCAATCGCCTCGTATTCTGAAAGAAAAAAATTTAGTTAAGACTGCTATCATACGATGTGTATAGTATATTCTTGTTAATGCTTGTTAATTCTGATCCATTTACTCTTCATCACAAGGTATTCCATTTTCCTTCGTTCATTCCGAAGGTCAAATTCCCATTTCATAGTAATCCACTGTGGTTTGTTTAATTTATTTCTTTTACACGTTATTGCTTTCTGAAAATGATGAATAAGGATTAATATCTTGCATTTACATCATATACCCATTGAATAAAAACTTGTTTCTAGTGATATAATTAAGCATACAGCATAGCATGACAGAAAACGTATTATGTCAAAAACATAGACAGTTTTCAAGTGCAACAAAATGTACACAGAGTATCATAATGTAGTAGTAAAAAAATGTAAAATAGTCACGATGTTGAGATATTATAAGGCAAAATGCCAAAGTCAACTGGTATTTGTTATATCTTAAAGATTTCGTAGCGCATACAAACAAAACAGGAAAACAATCATACATACACGAAAAATGGAAAATGTGCACGGTCTGATATATAACGACAAGAAAAGCAACCTGCTAACCTTATCTTACCGGGCACTTGCCAAGAAAAAATACGATAATCATCAGTAAGTAGTCACATAGATAGAATTACATAAGTGGTCATAAAATATGTAAGTTTATCTGGAAAAATGTGCACGGTCTGATGTGTAACGACAAGAAAAGCAACCTGCTAACCTTACCTTGCCGGGCACTTGCCAGGAAAAAATACGATAATCATCAGTAAATGTTCATATAAATATCTGCAAATGGCATTACAGTGCGACAAATCATAAAGTATGTTCATTCAATAAATGGTTTAATATTGGAGACATGGTGATTGCCTTTAATTTTTCTGGTTCTCAGAGTTTCGACGTGTACTACATTGGGGTGAAGAATGCTGCGAATTCTGTATGGACCTGCATATAGAAGCTCAAATTTACTGCATCTACTCTTTCCTCTGTTGGATAAATAGTGTGTGCGTACTAATATCTTCTGTCCAATGTGAAAGTCATGGCGAGTACAAACCTGTTTTTGCTGTCTTCCCTGGCGCTCTGCGGCACGTTTGATGTTGTTCAGCGCAATTTCAATTATTTCATGGTGTCGTAGTCGACGAGATGTAGGAAAGGATACTAATTCTTTAATTTTGTTCGGTGGTTCAACATTTTTCAGTATAACTGTCGGAGATAGCATAGTAGATCCATTTGGTATGGAGTTAATTACATCCTGGAATGACAGTATGTGTGTATCCCAATAAATATGTTTTTTTATAGCAGTATATTCTACATAGTTTACCAATTTCTTTCATTAGTCGTTCACAAGGGTTCGAAGAAGCGTGATACTTGGATATATAAATCGGAGAAATGTTTCTTGTTCGTAACATACGTGTCCATATAGCAGATCGAAACTGTGGCCCATTGTCGGAAATTACTTTCAATACATGCCCTACATGAAATAGAAAATGTTTTTCAAATGCTTTTGAAACAGATTTAGCAGTAGCTTTGCGTAACGGAGTGAAGGTAACATATTTTGAAGTGAGTTCAACAGCGACAAAGATGTGGCAAAAACCTCTATTAGATCTGGGAATCGGACCAAAAATGTCTACAGCGGCCATGTGTCTCAATTTAACAGGTACAATGGGATGTAACGGAGGATATGTGAAGTCGTGTCTGACTTAGCTTTCTGGCAGATTTTACATGACGCTAAAACTCGTCGAATACGTTTTTCCATGTTGGCAAAATAACAGTTCTGTCTCAGTATAAGAAAACATTTTCTGGCTCCGTAATGTGCGTAACTTAAATGAGTATACCAAATTAATTTGTTAACAAGCTCGTCAGGAATGCGTAGTAACCAACTGTTGCTGTCAGGGTGAGAGCGGCGAAACAGAATATTATTGCGTACAGTGTAATGGTTTCTAATGGTAATATTATTCCTATCTTGCCAAAGGTGTTTAATTTCTTTCCACACGTTGTGTTTACTCTGCTCTTGTGCTATTTCTCGTAATGATGCCAAAATAAAATTTTCAAATGCAACTTGTTGAATATACATGACGCTAAAATTTGCTTGGCAGAAGTTGGTTGCGATGTCTTGCTGATTGTTGCTGAGAGAACGGGATAGTGCGTCTGCTACAACATTTTGTGTGCCTGGAATATGAACAATTGCAAAATTAAATTCCTGTAAATAAAGTTTCCATCTGCTTAACCTGTCATGTGTAAATTCTGCTGAAAGTAAAAACTAGATAGCCCGCATCTCGTGGTCGTGTGGTAGCGTTCTCGCTTCCCACGCCTGGGTCCCCGGGTTCGATTCCCGGCGGGGTCAGGGATTTTCTCTGCCTCGTGATGGCTGGGTGTTGTGTGCTGTCCTTAGGTTAGTTAGGTTTAAGTAGTTCTAAGTTCTAGGGGACTGATGACCATCGATGCTAAGTCCCATAGTGCTCAGAGTCATTTGAACCATTTTTGAAAAACTGGATAGCTCTATGATCTATGTAAACGGTCGTATGTTTTCCATAAAGAAAATGCCGAAATCTCGTAAATGCCCGTACAACACATAATGTTTCAAGTTCTGTAACAGAATAATTGCGTTCAGCAGGTGACAGAATGCGACTCGCAAAGGCGATGTTTTTAATTACTGTAGAACCATCTTCTTCAATTTCCTGAAAAATGTGTACGCCTAAAGCGGTGTTAGAACTGTCGGTGGCAATGGAAAAATAGCTAGTAAGATCTGGATGTGATAAAAGTGGTGCATTCAACAGAGCTTGTTTCAGATTGACAAATTCAGACTGCGCTTGACTATCCCAGGACCAAATAGTGTTTTTGCCCGTCAATTGACATAATCTAGGGGTGTCTAATGCAGAGTAATGAATAAATTTACGAAAAAAGTTAATTAAACCCAAAAACCTGCGCAGTTGTTTCTTCGTCGTAGGAACAGTAATGTCACGTAAAGCTTGAAGTTTTTTCGGGTCAGGCGCAATGCCGTCTGCTGAAATTACATGTCCAAGAAATTTTATAGAAGTTTTGCCAAAGTGCGATTTGCTAAGATTAACTGTGAGTCCTTGTGCACGAAAAGTTTGCAAAAGCTGTTCAAGAATCAGATTGTGTTCAGACCAGTTAGATTCTGCAATAAGAATGTCGTCTACATACGTTGTGATTCTGTCTTTCAGTTCTGTCGGAAGTATAGTATTCAAACCGCGAATAAATGCTGCTGAAGAAATAGTTAAACCGAACGGTAATTTACAAAATTGATAACAGTCACCTAGACAGAGAAAAGTCGTGTACGTTCTGCAGTTCTGATGGAGCTGAATTTGCCAAAATCCCGATTTCAAATCTAATGTGGAATAAATAGCAGTACCATGAAATTTCTGTAGAAGTTCTTCTAGCGTCTGTGGGCGATCTGTTTCATTAATAATAGTGTCATTGATGTGACGCGAATCAAGTACGAGGCGAAGTGAACCATCCTTTTTCTTAACAATATGGAGCGGTTTTATGTACGGACTAACTGCCGGTTCAATAATACCTTGGTCAAGCATAGCTTGCAATTCTTTCTTAGCTTGTTCTGTGTGAATACAAGGAATGGGATAATGTTTGGCTTTAAATGTGTCGTGCTGTTTAACTTGAAATTCATACATAAAACTGGACATAGTACCAGGGACGTTGTCAAAAACTGGAGCTTGCTGTAAAAGAAATTTGCGTAGCTCTGACGTTCGTCGTCTGTATTGGCACTGCTCTGTTTAATTTTATCAGTAATCATCTCTATAACGTCGTAGTCGGCTTCGTCTGGAGTATTATAGTTGTGTACGTACGTATCTGTGAACAATGTGGAAAGTCAGTCTATGTTACGTGATGCAGAAATGACCTCTGTACGATTAATTGTTTGTTCTTCTGCAGATAAAGAGTGCTGAAATTCTAAAGCCAGTTGTACATTTTCATCCTTTAACATTAAATAGGAATTTTGAAAGTCAATAATTGCGACGTGTTGTACTAGAAAATTCGTACCTAAGATAACGTCTGTTGTCAATAAGGGAACAATCCAAAAATTTGAGAGAAACGTATGACCTGCAATACAAAACGATAAGTGTGTCTGTAATTTTACATCTACTCCTTTACCAGATACTGCTCCTTTTACTTTAGTTTTGCCTAATGGTAATGTAGGATAGGTATTCACTTTGTTACATTCGTTGAAAGTTTCCTCATTTGTAACTGACATAGGTGATCCAGAATCGATTACTGCTGAAAATTTGGATGATCCAATCTTTACTTCAATGACAGGGTGGGAAATGATTTTTTGAATAACTGGTTTTTCCTGCAAAAGAGTGTCTTGGATGTCGTCAAAAGTAATAACATTTTCGTGAACAAGATTCTGTGTGTCAAAAGTATTGCTTGCGTTGCTGGAAGATGCAACCTGTACTGTATCTAGTCAAATTCTTTCTGACGTGCTATTATTTGCGGGAGGATGCTGTGACATTTCGACTATTTGTACTGTTCTGTTATTTCGTCCTGACACATTATGTTCGGGATGATACCTATCGTTTGGTTCATTCATGATAATCTGTTGTTGCGGATGATTTTGCTGCTGGTAAGACCGACTGTTATTAAACGTACGCTAAAAATTGTGTTCACTACTTTTACGTCTGTCATGGTAGTCATTTCTATACGGCGCGTTGCGATACGAGTTAAAAGATGTGTTTTCTGTACGTAGTTATTTCCTTGTTGCTGTGCGTTACTATTTGGCGGAGCCGACGCTATACGTGTAGGCGGCGAAACATTAAAGCTTGGTTGACCTTGCACATTACATTGTTGGTTAGGTATGCTAACCGGCTGGTTTTGTTGCTGTTGTTGGGAAAAACCTCTGTTGTTACCAAAATGCTGTTGCTGATAATTTTGACGATTGCTCAAAATGTTGTACATACTGATGATTACAATTTTGTCTGTTATTAAAATTACGCTGTTATTTCTTTTCATTCCGGGAGTGTCTAATGAAAACTGTCTCTTTCGGTAAAACTTGTCATATCGGGTTTTCTTTACACGTTTCTTAATTCTAGATAGATCGATAGTTGAAGAGTTGTTTTGATAGATATATAGGATAGTAGAAGAGAAGGCAGCAGTGCAGAAAACTAAAGATGAAATAGCACTACTACGGCTCGGGGCCCTGTGCACGCTACGGCACACATTCATCGAAGCGTAATGAATCCCCTGAGGTCTATTACGCGCTACAAATAAATTTTAGTTTCTGCGTTACAGGCAATGCCAGTGAAAATTCAAAAACAAATTGTTGTATCCAGTCCAATGCTAGTTTCTGCATTATAGGCCAAGCTGGTGGAAATGCAAAAGCAAATTGTCGTATCCAGTCCAAAGGATGTATGTGTTCTGTCATTCTTAGATACCTTAAATTTTCTCAGCGGTAGAGACTGTTTGTAATTAAAATTATCGTCTCTGGGTGTCTGAGCAGGTTCAGGATTGCATGAGACTCTATTTGTCTGTGACTGTTCGGAATCTTCTAAGTCATGTACTCTCTCTAAGTCACCAAAGTTACACTGGCTGTGTGAGTGTGAGAAATATTCGGAACGTGGCGTATACTGTGACGAGTTAGAGGGTGAAACATTTTTCATTTCTGTCACTTTAAAACGTTCGTCAATTTGGCTGTTCTGTTGTTCAAATTTCTTATCGACTTTCGCATCCGAAGTGCGTGAAAGTTCTGCTGACATTAATTTAAACTCGTCGCGTAACTGTGTTGCATTTTCAGAACATTGTTCAGTGACTGCACTACTTTCATATCTAAGTAATTTCGTTGTGGCTACACGTGTATCACGTAACTCTTCGCTACTATTCCTAGCACAAGCCTTAATTTCCTCACGTAATCGTTCTTTAGTATCATGACGCTGCACGGCAACAGCTGTAGGCTGTTCACTAAGTTGTTTGTTCTGTTCATTAAAGCTGTCGTGTTTTTCATTCGACTGTTTGAAACTGTTGTTTAGTTTTTCATTCCATTGTTTGAGATTTTCATTACGTTGCTTGTACGATTCATTAAGTTTGTCCTGTTTTTCATTAAGTTGTTTGTACGATTCATTAACTTGTTTGAAAAGGTCGTCTTGTTCTTTCTTGAGTTGTAGTAATAATGCTACAACTTGATCCCAGCCAAAATTAGTTGCTGTATTCTCTGTGCTTTGTGATGGTGTATCTGCATGTGTCACGTTTTGTGTAACCATTTGGTCACTGTCTGACTCGCGAAAAGGTTTGCCAATCGGACGTGCACTGTTGGTCACTACATCGGAATCAAATAAATCTGGCGTATTCTGACTACATTGTTCACCTTCGTTAGAAACAATTATCTGTTCGTTACGTAAATTTTGAAAACCGGGTGTGTCAAACTGGGCAGCGATCATTGTATCGGAACGTGCCGGGTCATCAATTGTTAAATTTACTGTGGGCATAATTGAATTTGTTTGTTCATCATTAGGATTTAACTCAATACTAGTGATGGGCAGGCACTGATTATCTGTAATTAGACGATTATCACTATTGCACTGAGTGTCGCAAGAATTATCGGTCAAATTATTAGAGTCGGCTATTTCACTCATTGCACATCGCGATATACTGTTAACAGTTAGCCGACCTCGGTGGCCGAGCGGTTCCAGACGCTACAGTCTGGAACCGCGCGACCGCTACGGTCGCAGGTTCGAATCCTGCCTCGGGCATGAATGTTTGTGATGTCCTTAGGTTAGTTAGGTTTAAGTAGTTCTAAGTTCTAGGGGACTTATGACCTCAGCAGTTGAGTCCCATAGTGCTCAGAGCCATTTGTTAACAGTTTTTCGCGGCATTTTCACTAATCAAAATTAAGCACAAAATGAAACAAAGACAAAGCAAAAATGGAACAAACACAATTACAACAAAGAGCAATAAATTGCCGATGATCTGTGAAAGAAAGAGTCGCAAATTAGTAAATGCGTTGCGCCAGATGTAAACTACATTTAAGTAAATAAGAGCAGATATATGACTACTTCTCAGAAATTCACAAAGAAAATACGATACTGGCCGGTTGTCGCCAAGTGTAACCTCCCCACAAAATAATTTAAAATCATTAATATAAATAAATATCGTCATTCAGTGTAACCTCCCCACAAAATAAAATAATCATTAATATAAATAAATATCGTCATTCAGTGTAACCTGGTAATAAAACAATGTAACTGACCTCTCAATTAAATTGTCGCTCACTTATGACTTTTCAATAATTCACTGTGAATTTAACCTGGTAAATTTTGGACGACAGCAGTGCTGCGTCATGGCCCTGAAAGATCATTCTGAATAAAAAAAGGAAAAATTCTTACCTCAATGAAGTCGCCGGATATATCTGCTCTTACAATAAATTTTTCCGGCACAGCTCTGTGCAATGCTGGCCGATATATCTCTCATTTATGAAAGGAAGCAACTGATTTTTTTTTTTGCTTTTGCAACAATCGGGATGATCATGTATGGGAGAAATTAGTAAATTCTTTAAATTGAAATGAATGGTTGTTAAAAGTTACTTTTTATGAGGAAGATTATTATTACGAGAGTTTTTAAGACATTTACATGCGACTTGAGATAACATTACTACATATGCTCGAGACTGCTTTTTACCTTATACAATAATACTCAGGCTCCCATACCGCTGCACCGCGACCGGGCCAGCCAACACGATACACTATACCAGACCAGAGCAGACTCCAGACTAGCAACAACTTACTGCTACAGCTACACAGTTCTTACTGCAGTCAACACTGCTCTCTGGTCAGAGATTTTCTTATACCTTGCATATCGCATGCAGCGCATGAGCAACACATCGAAATTACATCTGCTCGGACCTCTTACAAACATTACGTAGGAAATCAGCATACATTGCACCATTTAGACTGCCATCGATAAAATGGGGGCCAATTATCCTTCCTCCCATAATGCCGCACCATACATTAACCCGCCAAGGTCGCTGATGCTCCACTTGTCGCAGCCATCGTGAATTTTCCATTGCCAATAGTGCATATTATGATGGTTTACGTTACCGCTGTTGATGAATGACGCTTCGTCGCTAAATAGAACGCGTGAAAACAAAATCTGTTATCGTCCCGTAGTTTCTCTTGTGCCCAGTGGCAGAAGTGCACACGACGTTCAAAGTCGTCGCCATTCAATTCCTGGTGCATAGAAATATGGTACGGGTGCAATCGGTGTTGATGTAGCATTCTCAACACCGAAGTTTTTGAGGTTCCCGATTCTCGCTCAATTTGTCTGCTACTGATGTGCGGATTAGCCGCGACAGCAGCTAAAACACCTACTTGGGCATCGTCATTTGTTACAGGTCGTGGTTTACGTTTCACATGTGGCTGAACACTTCCTGTTTCCTTAAATAATGTAACTATCCGGCGAACGGTCCGCACACTTGGATGATGTCGTTCAGGATACCGAGCAGCATACATGGCACACGCCCATTGGGCATTTTGTTCACAACAGACATACATCAACACGATATCGACCTTTTCCGCAACTGGTAAACGGTCCATTTTAACACGGGAAATGTATCACCAAGCAAATACCGTCCGCAGTGGGGGAATGTTACGTGATACCTCGTACATATACGTTTGTGACTATTACAGCGTCATCTATCACAAAGCGAAAAAAGTGGCCCAAGATCATTCTGAATAAAAAAAGGAAAAATTATTACCTCAATGAAGTCGCCGGATATATCTGCTCTTACAATAAATTTTTCCGGCACAGCTCTGTAATTCTTTCGTACGTGGGACAGAAAGATGTTTTGTCCATTATAGATTCGTTGGGAGGGCAAACCTATTCAACTTTATACGAACATCTATTCACTGATGAAAGGAAAGCGAGCACCTGCACCCTAAAAGTGGTCCCATTCATATTTCTTTACGTACTACACGAATATGTAATAAAAATCGGGGTTCCTATTTTTATAAAACGCAGTTGATATCCGTTTGCCCTACGGCAGCGCCATCTAGCGGGCCAACCATAGCGCCGTCTGGTTTCCCCCTTCAAGCTATACAAGTTTCGTACTTTGTAGTTTTCTCGTTTGATGCTTATTTCATGAGGTATTTGGCCCGGTCATGATCAATGGATCACCCTGTACACCGTGCAAGTCAGATTAGCGCAGCGCTTAAGGTAAACGGCTACAGTGCTGCAAATACTGCGTTCGAGTCCTGCTCATGTGTTTTTTTTTTTTTTTTCTTCAAAATCACAAAGTTCGTCAGCTCTAACGAATTAGGGACGATAGACGAAGTTTAGCACCTGACGAACCATTGCGCATACATACGGGAATACTCATGGAGAATTTCGATCTTGACTACGTAATCAACACTGATCAAACTGGCTGCCAGTATCAGGCAACGTATAATAGATCACTTTCGGAAAAAGGAACGAAAACCGTTCTCGTCCGAAAAAAGATTTAACCCTTTGTGCGTCATATTTAGAAAAAAATAATGGAAAATTTTTTTGTGATGAATATTTACTGTATATGTTGCACATATGCCATATCCATTGCAAAAGTTCTTTTAAAGCTATTGGTTATTAAATAAAATAATGATTCCAAATGGCATCATTAGAAATTACATAGTAATTATTCAAAAAATGCATACATTACTGTATTGTAAACTTACCGTATTTCTTTCCCTTGCCCTTGAGGAACTACGTAAAGTTGGTTCCATAACCAAGAATTTCAGTTTACACAGAATAAAACTAAACACAACGGTTATTGTTCACTCACAAATGCAATAGCACAACTGACGACACTTCTCTGTTCTGCTCTTCAAACGAACGGCAACTCATGAAAGCAAACGCCACTGTGATCTGTTGGCCAAACTTGGAACTACGTGAAGCGGTGCCAAACGGTATCATTGAAGCATTGGGAAGCTCAAAAAAGTCTGGAATACTTAATGATGCCATTTAGACTCGCAGACGCAGAAAGGGTTAAACAAGACTACTCATTCTTATACGGCCCAGTATACCATAACAGCCTCAGGGAGGGTGATCCAATATGTTTTTTTATGTATGCAAGAACCGTCCGGAAAATTTGGTCCCAACGTTCAAAAACGAGTAGATGAATTAACTGGGAAATACAGAAATGTAGTCGTGTCCTGCACAAAATCCGGAAAGTTCACGAAACTGGTGTACAAAGGATTTTTGCGTTCTGTAATTCTTTCGTACGTGGGACAAAAAAATGTTTTGTACATTATAGATTCGTTGGGAGGGCAAACCTATTCAACTTTATACGATCATCTATTCACTGATGAAAGGAAAGCGAGCACCTGCACCCTAAAAGTGGTCCCACCAACTTCTCTGCCTCGTGATGACTGGGTGTTGTGTGATGTCCTTAGGTTAGTTAGGTTTAAGTAGTTCTAAGGTCTAGGGGACTGATGGCCATAGCTGTTAAGTCCCATGGTGCTCAGAGCCATTCGAACCATTTGGTCCCACCAAAGTGCATTCCTTATTGCCAGCGCTGCGATGTTTATTTTTACTGACAGGTGAAAGTCTTCACGAAAAGTATTCAGTGTGCTTCCCGACTTGATGAAAGACAATAGAGAGATCGCTTCTAGGGAAGATTCGATAAAAGTACATTCGCTAATGCTACATCAATTCAGCGCACCTAATTTTGAAAGCGTGATTAGATACGCATGGTTCGCATCGAAATTAGCAGATGAAAGAGAAATCTTTTTGAGCGCAAAAGAACTGTGTTTCCCGGTATCGCTCATGGAGAAACCGTGCGCCTTCAAGACGATTGCTTTCATAAAATGCCGGTGGAGCTGCGAAAATTTGTGCTTCGATTGTTTATATGATAAGTAACACCCACAATATTGTTCTGGCACATCAAGCAATGTGGACAGTGAAAAATAAGATTTTGTAATATTGTATGACAGAAAAAATTAATAACTGAATATATCTTCAAAATTTCGCATTCTTGTACTTTTTGTTGATGTTTTTTGAAATAAAATTGAAAAATTCGGACGAAAAACTACACCAACAGGATTCGAACATGGTAACGCTAGCACGGCAGCTGTGAAGCTTTCCCACTTTTTTTTTTTTTTTTTAATCTCATTTCGTTCACTTTTGTTCGTTGCATCTGCTCGGGGCGGACGTCGTAAGACATCCGTTTAAGTTCGTTGTTGATCGATTAGCTCAGTTTTTTTTTATTACAGAGGGCTGCTAACCCTCTGACCGAACACGCTGAGCTACCGTGCCGGCGTGATTCCAAATGGCACCACTGCGCTACGCTGACTTGATCGGATTCTGTGTAATGTTACGAAATACAAGCACGCAATGACTTCAAAATAGATTTTCTCAAAAACCAAGGCCCGTCGCTAAGAAACCGGATAGCCAGGTACTCAGGGTAAGTGCATCTACTACATATTTGAAGCGCATCAAAATCCGTGATTTACAGTAGGGAGGGTCCCCATGTAAGCTCAACAGTGCCTTTTTGTCACTGCAAGGCGTCTGCCTGGTCTTGATTTAGATTGCTCACTTCTTTGCATTTTCAGCACACAATTACATTGCCAACAGTCGATTTTGGCAGGTTTAAAAGAGTTGAAATACGCCTGATGTATTAGTGGTGGTGGTGGTGGTAGATAGTGTTTAACGTCCCCTCGACAACGAGGTCATTAGAGACGGAACGCAAGCTCGGGTTAGGGAAGGATTGGGAAGGAAATCGGCCGTGCCCTTTCAAAGGAACCATCCCGGCATTTGCCTTAAACGATTTAGGGAAATCACGGAAAACCTAAATCAGGATGGCCGGAGACGGGATTGAACCGTCGTCCTCCCGAATGCGAGTCCAGTGTGCTAACCACTGTGCCACCTCGCTCGGTTATTAGTTATTCGGGTGACTAGAAACGATTAGTCCGCGTCAGACGTCACTGAGGGCGTTTGACTGCCCCATTCTGCTGTTGATGCTTCTCTACTGGCAACACAGCAATCTCCGTTTCGTATTGGTGATTAATATCGCATTAAATAGGGGTACAAGGATGCTTTTTATCGGGCAGTGTAGATACAAAAATAGTTCGTTCCAAAAAATAGTGAGAGATGATTTGTATTTGTGCACGTTCTCGTAAGTGAACTCCGTAAGGTACAGTCCGCTTCGATTTTCAGACGAAGAAAAAATCCAAATGTAATCAATTAAACCACACTCAATACCAGGATGGCAAGGAAAATCCATTCTACAGTGTACAGACCGAAAGGGAGATGCCGTGAAGGCATTTATTCGGTCTGGGGTACATGTAACTTGGGCTCCCAACAGGTGGAAAAATCGTGAGACTAATCAGAATAGTAAGCAAAACACACTGTGCATCACATGAAAAGAAATGAAGACCGAGTTAAAGAATTTATGTGGTATTGAGCGAGTCTAGGTGTAGCTCCAACACATGGCTCATCACCCAAAGATATGTGTGAATCCGTAAGGGACCAAACAGCTGAGGTTATCGGTCGCTAGACTTACACACTACTTAAACTAACTTATGCTAAGAACAAAACACACACACCGATGCCCAAGGGAGGATCCGAATCACCGGCTGGAGGGGCCGCGCAGTCCGTGACATGACGGCGCAAACCACGCTGCCACGCCGCGCGATCAGCACGCAAAGGAAATAGTTACAGTTTACTTCTTATTCCCACAAAAAGATTTATAGAAATGATACGCATGTAACCAGTTTATTCCAAAAAACTGACAATCCCTCAATGTAACCACACGATGAGTGAAACTTTCCTCGGTAAATTTTCTAGGCTATTCAAACGGTTCAAATGGCTCTGAGCACTATGGGACTTAACTTCTAAGGTCACCAGTCACATAGAACTTAGAACGACTTAAACCTAACTAACCTAAGGACATCACACACATCCATGCCCGGGGCAGGATTCGAACCTGCCACCTTAGCGGTCGTGCGGTTCCTGACTGTATCGCCTAGAACCGCTCGGCCACCACGGCCGGCTCTAGGCTATTAAGGCAGCAGAAAAACAATATAAGTGAGGCTGAAAACCAAAACAGTGCAAGAGAGACAAGTTTTCCTACAAGATAAGCAGTAATAACCTACACATTCGGTCAATACGTTCCCTGAAAGATTCCTTTATCATCTACGATTAAAAATATTCGTTAATGAATTTAAATAGAAATCCCAGTTGCTTCAGCATTCACGTAACACCTTGGGACACCCGCAGAAGACAATATCAGCTGCTCACACAACGCTTACACACCGTCCAGTCGCATTAATATGACCATTTGTCGAAGGCCTGAGTAACCACCGTTGCGAAACGTGCAGGAAGTTAGTGTGGTTGTAAATGGTACCGACAAGTATGTGTTGTGGTATCGATAGCTACGATGCCACAACGTAGTTCGGCTCTGCTAGGTTGGCACTACGAGAGACACCGACGACAGCACCCTCTACCCGGCGCTGTTGAGGTCTACGAGCTCCGCGACTGCTTCAGCACATTTCATCAGGTGCAGCCAGCCAGCACACTTCGCTTCAACTTCGCTTCAACTTCGCACCACCTTGCAAGTTATGCAATATGTATGCTTAAACCGTATTTGCAGTACCGAGAGATTAGTACCTTTTCCTGTTCCTGTTCCTTACCCAATTGCCGCCTCTCAGGAGGGATACAAAAAGTGTGTAGCCACACCGACTCCAGTGCCGTGGTCAGCCGTGCGAAGTTTTTCGACTGAAGATCCATCGCACGGACAGCCCGATCGAGGCCGTCCCACTGATCCACTATTGGATTTTAATTCGGGGTGTTTGGCGACCAGGAGAATACGATAAAGCTATTGTCGTGCTCTTTGAACCACTCACGTGCATTGTTAGCTGTGTGATTTGCTGCACTGTTTTGCAGGCAAATGCCTTCTTGCCGAGGTTCAAAATGGTTCAGATGGCTCTAAGCACTAAGGGACTTAACATCTGAGGTCATAAGTCTCCTAGACTTAGAACTACTTAAAACTAACTAACCTAAGGACCTCACTCACATCCATGCCCCAGGCAGGATTCGAACTTTCGACCGTAGCAGCAGCGCGGTTCCGGACTGAAGCGCCTAGAACCGCTCGGTCACAGCGGCCGGTTCGTGCCGAGGAAAAAGAAACCTCATGTAGAGGTGGACATTGTCTCAACAGATAGATACATACTTCTGTTGATCCTCTGCGCCTTTTAGAATGACGAGATCACCGAGGGAATGCCATAAAAACATTCCGCAGACTCTTAACTCTCCCTTCTTGTTTGCTTTGAAACGTACCCTTTGAACAATTTATACAGGACTGTGCTTAACCTGACACACAATATTTTGTTAGCGCAACGCAATCTGACTTTCAAAATTCTCTGCAAAAGAATGGCCCTGACTAACATTAAACTATACCTTTCACAAATCACTTACCTCACAAAAATCTTCGCTGCTCAAGCTACTGCAATACAGCAAGCGCCACTACTGCCAGCTAAATAAAAGATTCAAACTATGGAAGGCACTAACTACTGATAGGGATAGTTAGCAAATGAAAGATATTAATAGAGAACAAACAATGTATTTACCTTAATATCATCACAAGTCTTAATATATATATCAGTTCATGACACATTACAAACCTCCGCCATCTCTCTCCCCACATCCACCACTGCTGGCGGCTCACCTCCAACTGCGCAACGCTACGCGCTGTTCACATCCAGCTGCCGCTGCCCAACACTACAATGGCAGACAACAATGCAAACTAGCCACAGACTGCACACAGCACAGCCAGTGATTTTCATATTGAGCGCTACGTAACGTTGCCAATAAGAAAACATAAACAGCCTACTTACATAGCCCCCATGCTCCTCACAAAAAATTTTACAAAATTTTTTTTGGGCAGTGGCCAATAATGATTTGATAAAATTTTTCATAATTACAATAACAAAGAAATCAAATGCACACACTTATTGATACAATGTTGGTCAAAAGCTAAAAATTTCTCACAGTCCATAAAGACAGTCCTGATCATTCATTACGGTAATCACAGGTTTTTTTTCACAAAGTCTCATTAGTAAAAGAAATTGCACACAGAAGTAGTGGATTTCCATGCTCTTGAAGAAGTAGTGTTGTCCTTCCAACGGAAAGACAGTGCTGGCTCTTGACATGCTGACAGGTAATGGGCCACAATGGAGCAAACCCACAGCAGAGTCATTCGAAGTTTTGAAGAGTATTGGTAGGTAAGTCATCACAGAGCAGACCCACTGTAGTCCTGGTAGAGATTACGGTATTGGTGGGCCACCAGAGGTGCAGACCCACTGCAGTCCTTGTAGAAATAATGGTATTGATGGATCATCAAAGATGTAGACCCACTGTAGTCCTTGAAGAGATGGCCAGCAGCCATCTGTTGTGACTGTGCAGGTGCACAATCACCATTGAAGAGTCTTGCGGATAATATAGCAAGTCCATAAACCACCACTTGTGCACTCACAAAGTTTTTGAAATTGTCCTTAGAACCAGCAATGCTGTTATCCAGTCCCTTGCTGAGTTATTAACACACGTGCAAACACTAACAGTCCCTACTTCTCACATATTGTCCACATACTATGACCAACAGAAACGTGTGCAGTGAAATGTAACTAACAAGTTAATAATGTCATGAACTGGTGACAATTACAATTTTATAACATAAGAATACAATTACAAAGGTACAAAATACATCATTAAAAACATAACAATACAGATAACATTTGTAGTAAAACAGGCGTTACAAAAGAATAGAAATAAACATATACATCAGTGTTACAAAAATAGTGGCATAAGTACATACATAAAATAATGAGAATAGTTTTCGAAACATTAATTTCACACATGAACATTGAAACAGAACAGAATTGTAAACAACTTTACAAAGAAAATAACATATTATTAATGCAACTTATATTTGAGGATAACAGTATTCCTCCTCATAGTGAATATAGCTTAGTATTAGAAGAGAAAAAAAATTCTATGAAACAGTACACAGAGACAGGAAGAAAACAAATACTCAAGGGTACACAAACACATAGTGGGATAACACCAATAGGAAAGGACAGGGTTCGTTTTCAGTGTAACATTTGGTACTGCAGTCCAACCCAAAACTTCATATATCTTTCCTCTTATTTCATCCTCTGTTTCCACCAAAAAAAATTCTATCTAAGCATGCTTTCTGTATTTATATGTTCACACATTTCTTACCTCAACATTTATTTCCAAGAAAATCCTACCTAAACCTGTCTTATGTACTTTTTTCGTATTAATTCTCAATGCATTTCTTCCAATTCATCGCAACTCATTCTCTTATATAGTCTACCCCCTCTTAAGCTAACTTAAATCTACTGAGCTCAGATGCTAAACTAAGGGACGAGGCAATGCAGCATCACATAACAAATCAACACAAACAGCAATGCAAAAAAATGCAAATTGGCAAAGCTAGCAGCATAAATGAGCAAAAGTCAAATTCAATAACACTATGCCTGGCAAACAGCAGCAACTTATACCTAAACATGACATAGCGCAAGCAGAAAAAATATTACACTAAAGATAACAATGCAGATAAGGCAAATGTATAATCACATCTTAATGTCTAAGTAATTAAAGTGGTGCACCACAACAACTTATTGTAAAAAAAATATTACCATCTAATTGAAAAGAAAATTATGTTTTACTGTTACTAGTTCCTTCTTATTGTTCTTTCCTTTCCAAGTGCTCCTTTTTTAAAGAATGTGGATCATAAAATAATTATTTAATAGATATGTTGACAGAAAGTGTTCACATTAGCAAATGCATTTTATTTTATAAAAGCAATGCTGCAACACAGCTGGAAACCAGATATCAAGTGAAATAAGCAATTACGCAAACCAAAGCATAAAAACATCATTCAATAGTCATGTGACATTTCATAAGTTAGTAGAAATTCTCTCAACTCTCGTAGAAAGACGCTTGTCGTAATCAGGTGTGCAGATGTACGAATATTTCCCATCAATTCATAAGCATTTCAGTAATTAGCACAAAGTGCGAGTAATCATATGTTTTCAAGTAACGAGGGTGTCGCATTAGCGATGAAAGGCACACCCTAATGGCTTGTTCTCCAGGTGTTTTCCTGTGCTCTGAAAGGCACGCGCTAATGGCTTTTTCTCCAGGCGTCTGACACAGCTGGGTGCCCACGACGCATTATGTGTAGGTGGTCCGTTAACTTTCTTACGGAAATATTTACGACAGCAGTTTCCGCTACAGAGACAGTCGCATATAAAAATATTTCACAGGTCAAGAATTTGCGTTACAAATCTGTAGAAACAAAATGCTATTGATATAACAGTGTCCAAAAAAAATTTTCGTCTGCATTGTAATACATTCACGAATATACACACACATTTCATAACTCTTAAAGTACGTTTCTTGGTTTCCAACATCCTTTTCATAAATCAGAGTCCCTAAACACTACTCATTATTCCTTACCTCATTATACATATACATATTCGTCGACACTTCTTCAATATTTCATCATGAGAAATACGTAGCATAATAAACATTCCTCAACAACATAATACACATCGTCGTCGTAATAATAACATCATAACACTTCAGTCAAATCTCAAAATCGTCGTAACTTCCTCCAATAATTTCTAAGCCTAAAAAAATTCTCTGCTCATGTCAAAAGTGTCAGCTGCCTCAAACGTACTTTAAAAATAATGATCTCATACCAAATACATCATTCAAAGCTCTCATAGTATCACAATGATTCCGAAAAAATATGAACAGTTTACAAAGTACAGACAAAATACAGTTTCATAAGTGTGAAGTTATCCAACGGTGTAATTGCGTAAACATCTGTCACTGATGTAGTAAAAAACATGTTTATCTCTCAGTTAAATGATCAGATAGCTGTGTAATTTGTGTGTTAGAGAAATATGGTACCGATGTGTAAAGTTGTATAAGCAAATACCATATTAGCTAGGGCTCCTTGTGGTTGCCAAACACATGGTACACAAAGTAGGCATATACCCCCCTGAGGATAAATGTAATTATGCCCTCAGGTGTTACAAATTACAGCAATGGAATGAAATGTATCACTGAAAACCTTCTTTGTAATTCAAAAATCTTGAAAAATAAATGTTTTAAGTACAAAATTTCTCAAATGCGTGTCCTGTAGCGCTAAATGTGCGTCTTGCTGTAAGATAATTCTCTGTGGAAGTGTCGTAGTTATTTTCCTCCGAAAGCTAAGTTCTGCAAAAGCCAATGTACTTACCTCATGATAAACAAAAGTGAAATGCTTTGCGTATAGATATCGTAGTTATAATGCTTATTGGCGTTATGAAGAAAGTACTGTACAGTAACGTAATGTTGTGCCACGAAAAAGGCTGTCTCATTGTTGCTATACCACAAAAGTTACTACTAAAACATGTTTTTCTTTCCAGAAGAATTCAGAAAACTGTGCAGATATAAAACAGATACACCGCAAAAGCAACATTGTAAATTGTCACTCATTATTAGCGTCGTGATAAAAATCGTGTAGCTGTCACATAAACTAACCTCTGTGTCATCTGGTATCTCTCAGAAAGCACTTTAAATTCAGAATGTATTTTCAAATAAACCAAAATGTTGCATTAAAATCTCATTAGCAGTACTGGTAAATGTTCTAAGTATGTGAGCCTTATAGTCGTTACGTAATCGTACAACTAACAAGCAAGAATGTACAAATACAACACTGTGTCGTCTGTTCACTATAACAATGCATTCGTAATTTCTGTTTTAAAAATGTTCCCTAGGTTCTAGACTGGATATTTAACTTCAAACATTGTTGCATGTTAACAGTTTCTTAAGTCTGACAAAGCATACTAAAAATGTGAAGGGAAAAGTTTTATGGCAAAGACAAAGTTAAAAGGCAGATTATCTGTCAATAAATGGTTTTACATGAGAAATGTGGTGTAAACCTTTACTCTTCCTAGTACGCAGAGTTTCAACTTGAATGCAATTATCATGCGGTATTCGTCCGTAAAGAATACTGGAATTTTGCTCAAGGTTAGCGTCAATGTTATTTTTCTCTGAGCCAGCCGGCGCACGCGGCTGCCTGCGGTGTGAGTCATTGTCTGTTTCTTTGTTGGCGCGCGTCGTTACTGGGATTAGGAGACCTAGCTTCTACAAATTCACGTTGCCCAGATGGCCCAGCTCTGTTAGAAACCCGCCAGTTCTGATGAAATTCACGTCTGTCGTTTTGTCGGTAGTTTACATAGTTTCTTTCTTGTCCGTCACGTGGTGGAGGATTTCTCCCTGAGTCGTAACTGCGTGCTGGACCGTTGCGTCTAAAGTTATTCTGTCTCCCATAGTAATAATTATTTTGGTTCCCATATTGTCTGTTTCTCTGATTGTCTCTGTGATAGTCATTACCGCGGAGAGGTGATCTTTCCCTGTAATTATTACTACTCTGCCAACGGTTGTCATACGGGTGGTGTCTGTTTTGGTCACGATTTGTGTTGTGAGAATAGCCTTGTCGCGTCCAGTTATTATTTCTTTCATCGTGGAATTGTGACAGATGTGACCTGTAATTGTTGTGCTCCTGTTTCCGCGTTCCCCGATTGTCAGTGTCAATTTCCAATTCTTGTAACAGACCCTGAAATGCTTCAATGTCATCTTTGCAACGTCCTGCTAAAATAATATGTCGTAAATGTTCAGGCAATTTGAGTAAGCCAATGCGGATGAGTTCTGAGGGGCTGTATGGGTTTGAAAGATATTGATTCTTATGCAACATGTCTTCAAAATATTTGACAAGACTGGAAAATTCAGATTGTTCAAAGTGTTTCATCATCATGATGCTATGTTTTACACGGTCTTGTGTAGCTTGAGACCAATATGCTGAGAGGAAGGCATGGTAAAACTCTCCTTCACTGTGGCAATCGTGAATTACCGATCGCATTCTTACAGCTGGTTCATTCTCTAAGTAGCCACACATAAATTCTAATCTGTGTTCCAACGACCAGTTGGGAGGAAAACAATGAGAGAATTGATGGAGCCATGCTTGTGGATGAATGTCGTTGCCAGAATTCTTAAATGTTTTGAATTTACGTGTAGTAATGAACAGCTTATAGTCAAAATCATCATGTCGGCGAGTCGCATATCGGTCATTGTTAGGTCGTGTCGGCCGTTCCATCTCAAAATTCGGTGCACATTCCCAATTTCTTTCATTACTTCCGAAATGCCCTGTGTTATTATTTTGCGTCTTTTCCGTATTTCTAAGTCCCTCTGCCCGTGTTGGGGCGCGAGTGTCCTCTGAAATACGTAATTCTTGTATTACCTGTGTCAGCTGATCTTGTACTTCCCGGATTTCTCTTTGGTGTTGCTTATTAATTTGATTCTGATTTTGTTTGAATTTCCTAATTTGTTCATACTCTTCTGTGTCAGTGAAGGCTACAGGTGTTGTGTCATTCAGATCATCATCTACCTTTGTAGATAAGTTAGTGAACTGATCTGAAAGTTCGGCTACTTTATCCGATAGTGTACTTATTTCCTCAGTGTGTTTTTCTGAACCAAGTTTCAGAGTATCTACTGTGTCCTTTAAGTTTTCCTGAGTTTTTGCAAGTTGCGTAACCGAATCGGTAGATGCAACTGAGTCAAATTTAGCTTGCAAGGTCTCATGATTTTCATGAACAATAGTTTGCAGTTCTTTTATGGCTGCTTCGTGGTTCCGTAATGCATTTTCATGCCGCGAAAAAATAGGTTGAAAATGCTCACAAATTTGAGTTTTTACGTCATTACAGACCTTTTGACATTTCGATTCGATGTTATGTAACTCAGTGGTTAAATCTACACGTGTTTGTTCAAGTGTAGTGTCTAACTTTTGAAGATTTTGTTCCATTGTGTCTAACTTTTCAAGCTTTTGTCCCATTTGTTGCATTAACTGTAATAACAATGCACTGGTGTCTGAAACATGTTCCTCAGTGCTTTTCGGCAGTGAATTTACACCGGAAACATTCACATTTTGACAAGCAGAAAATGTGTCTTGACTTATTCGAGAAAACGGTGAGGATCCAAAACCTGAATCTACAGTATTTGCGAGATCGTGTCGTGTCATTTCGGCTTCCTGAGGCGAGCTATTGCCGACCGGTCGATCGATAATGCTTCCCTCTTCACTAATTGTTTCACTGTCCACGCCATTGTTTGACGCCCGCTCCATTTCCCTGTGCACAGTTACCAAATTATTACTTTGAACATTAGTAAATTCATTACTCGGCGGCGCTGATAAGCTACGCTCGTCATCACTATTATTTCTCAGTTTAGTTTGGAGCCTAGTGTTACGTTTTTCACACGCCATTATTGTCACAGTATTTCACACGACAACACAGAAAAACACAATATGAAGAGCAAAAATAAGAGAACACATTAACATAGCACTGAAAATAATATCTAGTTAATTACAGCTGCGAAATACTTGGTGCAAATCTATATGCATGCCACAACTGTTTTACTGTACAACAATGAAAGGCTACAACTACAAAGGAGATTCTCTCTACAATTACGCGCTAGCAATAAACAAAAGCTACACTAAATACACAAACTACAAGAAAAATCAGAAGATTCCAGTGAGGTATCCCAGGCTAAGGGTCGACATATGAAACGTACCCTTTGAACAATTTATACAGGACTGTGCTTAACCTGACACACAATATTTTGTTAGCGCAACGCAATCTGACTTTCAAAATTCTCTGCAAAAGAATGGCCCTGACTAACATTAAACTATACCTTTCACAAATCACTTACCTCACAAAAATCTTCGCTGCTCAAGCTACTGCAATACAGCAAGCGCCACTACTGCCAGCTAAATAAAAGATTCAAACTATGGAAGGCACTAACTACTGATAGGGATAGTTAGCAAATGAAAGATATTAATAGAGAACAAACAATGTATTTACCTTAATATCATCACAAGTCTTAATATATATATCAGTTCATGACACATTACAAACCTCCGCCATCTCTCTCCCCACATCCACCACTGCTGGCGGCTCACCTCCAACTGCGCAACGCTACGCGCTGTTCACATCCAGCTGCCGCTGCCCAACACTACAATGGCAGACAACAATGCAAACTAGCCACAGACTGCACACAGCACAGCCTGTGATTTTCATATTGAGCGCTACGTAACGTTGCCAATAAGAAAACATAAACAGCCTACTTACAGCTTTCCGATGTTTCACGCCAACGGCAGGCAGTCTATCCGCTGGAGCATAAAACGTGATTCATCTGAAAAGGTCAGCTCTCGCCACTCAATGGGCGTCAAGTTGCTCTACAAGAGCAATCAGCATAGCTGCACGAACCAAGTGCCTGCTGCAGAGACGCATATACACTCCTGGAAATTGAAATAAGAACACCGTGAATTCATTGTCCCAGGAAGGGGAAACTTTATTGACACATTCCTGGGGTCAGATACATCACATGATCACACTGACAGAACCACAGGCACATAGACACAGGCAACAGAGCATGCACAATGTCGGCACTAGTACAGTGTATATCCACCTTTCGCAGCAATGCAGGCTGCTATTCTCCCATGGAGACGATCGTAGAGATGCTGGATGTAGTCCTGTGGTACGGCTTGCCATGCCATTTCCACCTGGCGCCTCAGTTGGACCAGCGTTCGTGCTGGACGTGCAGACCGCGTGAGACGACGCTTCATCCAGTCCCAAACATGCTCAATGGGGGACAGATCCGGAGATCTTGCTGGCCAGGGTAGTTGACTTACACCTTCTAGAGCACGTTGGGTGGCACGGGATACATGCGGACGTGCATTGTCCTGTTGGAACAGCAAGTTCCCTTGCCGGTCTACGAATGGTAGAACGATGGGTTCGATGACGGTTTGGATGTACCGTGCACTATTCAGTGTCCTCTCGACGATCACCAGTGGTGTACGGCCAGTACAGGAGATCGCTCCCCACAGCATGATGCCGGGTGTTGGCCCTGTGTGCCTCGGTCGTATGCAGTCCTGATTGTGGCGCTCACCTGCACGGCGCCAAACACGCATACGACCATCATTGGCACCAAGGCAGAAGCGACTCTCATCGCTGAAGACGACACGTCTCCATTCGTCCCTCCATTCACGCCTGTCGCGACACCACTGGAGGCGGGCTGCACGATGTTGGGGCGTGAGCGGAAGACGGCCTAACGGTGTGCGGGACCGTAGCCCAGCTTCATGGAGACGGTTGCGAATGGTCCTCGCCGATACCCCAGGAGCAACAGTGTCCCTAATTTACTGGGAAGTGGCGGTGCGGTCCCCTACGGCACTGTGTAGGATCCTACGGTCTTGGCGTGCATCCGTGCGTCGCTGCGGTCCGGTCCCAGGTCGACGGGCACGTGCACCTTCCGCCGACCACTGGCGACAACATCGATGTACTGTGGAGACCTCACGCCCCACGTGTTGAGCAATTCGGCGGTACGTCCACCCGGCCTCCCGCATGCCCACTATACGCCCTCGCTCAAAGTCCGTCAACTGCACATACGGTTCACGTCCACGCTGTCGCGGCATGCTACCAGTGTTAAAGACTGCGATGGAGCTCCGTATGCCACGGCAAACTGGCTGACACTGACGGCGGCGGTGCACAAATGCTGCGCAGCTAGCGCCATTCGACGGCCAACACCGCGGTTCCTGGTGTGTCCGCTGTGCCGTGCGTGTGATCATTGCTTGTACAGCCCTCTCGCAGTGTCCGGAGCAAGTATGGTGGGTCTGACACACCGGTGTCAATGTGTTCTTTTTTCCATTTCCAGGAGTGTACAACAACGTACATTGAGTGCTCAGTGTTCAACAGTTGCACGTCTGTTCGCACGTACACATGTGAGCAAGCGTCGTTCATCCTTGTCACCTATGGCGTGTGGTGCACCACTGTTGCCAAGGTATCGACTTTTGGTAGCGCCCTTTTGCCATGCATGGTATATTTTAACCATGGCGGCACGCGAAAAGCTTACAAACTTAGCCCTTTCGGAAATGCTACCACTCTTGACCCGAAAGCCAATGATCATGACCTTTTGGGCGTCACATAAATCGCTCCGTTTCTGAATTACAACAACGACTGTGCCGTTCTCGGCCCCTCCTTCCCCCTCAGCTCACCCCCTCCCGACACGGTTTATATACCCTCCACTACTGGTGTTCCCACTCGCCGTCTGTGACTGATTACTGCACGCTGCCGCTGAACACTGACGGTGATCACATTTATGTGACTGGACCATAAACCTGCGGTCTACATCCTTCTGTTGCTATGTACTGTGAAGTTTACCTACGATTATTTGCAATTAGCCATTGAGGGCCTTTTTATGTTACATTACATGCAGTGTTGCAGTCTACGTTCTTCAGCTAGTCATAAAGATAAGTAAACCTGTCAACCCATTTGTGTGACTTTGTTACTAATTTGTTGGAGTATTGTAGAACTTTCGTTCTCGTCCGCTAGTCTCTTATTCACAGTGGTTCCCGATTCTGTCAATAGGAGGCACACAGCTAAAAGTTGCTGCCAGCGTTTGCTCAATGATCTGTCATAACTTCTCTGCCCAGATAGTACTCAGTTGGTGGAATTGTTAAAAATAGCTGGTTGAGGATCCCAGCCACTATTACTATGTTGACACAGGACAAATAGAAAAAAAATGCATGATAGTCTCCAAGATACAAATTAAAATGCTTTCAGATACCCACAGACGAACTGAAGCTTCAGGAAGTCAATGTAGCAAAGCATCCATCTCCATAGGTGGTGGTTTGGATTGACGAAGAGTCCGCTGACGCAAGGATGCTGGGGTAGATTCTCGGATCACGTGAACTCACCTATGGGTGATGTATTGGACGCATTCTAGTGAAATGTGAGAGCCAATTGAGTTGTTGCCGGTCGTCTCGGTCCGGGATCTGTTCGCTATCAGTTGGAGTCTTTGCCAAAATGTGCCGCTGTCATTATAAAGGTGTATGGTTATGCTTACTGTTCCTAAACAGATGCCAGTAATCCAAGAGCTGAATAGTGTGTGTTAAAATTAATATCTCTGGACATAAATGAAGTCTACAGTTATTTTCCAGCTCATCGGAATTTCTGATGCATCGTGTTATATTTGAATGTTAGGCATGAAACCTTTTATATCTATGAAAGCGTTTTTGCAAACCTTCGTCGCCAGTTTCAGGTCTCGTCGCTACTGCTGTGAAGACCCAGTTGCCACTATTTTTACGGTACGTCGAGTTTTGTGAGATCGTGAAACATTTTCTGGTGCAGTACACCGCTAAGACAGTTTCTCCTTGCCACTGTTACACAGCTATGTCCCAAGGTCAGGTATGAGGATACGAGAACGAAAGTTCTACAATTCTCCAACAAATTAGTAACAAAGTCACACAAATGGGTTGACAGGTTTACTTATCTTTATGACTATCTGAATAACGTAGTCTGCAACACTGCATGTAATGTAACATAAAAAGGCCCTCAATGGCTAACTGCAAATAATCGTAGGTAAACTTCACAGTACATAGCAAGTGCAATAACAACTGTCTCTTCACTTCTAAGAGTTCACTAAACGACATTCCCCGTCTCAGTCAGCCATGGACGATGATTTGTAACCAAATAGGAGAGCTAAAAAATGGTTCATATGGCTCTGAGCACTATGGGACTTAACATCGGAGGTCATCAGTCCGCTAGAACTTAGAACTACTTAAACCTAACTAACCTAAGGACATCACACACACCCACTCCCTAGGCTGGATTCGAACCTGCGACCGTAGCAGTCGCGCGGTTCCGGACAGAGCGCCTAGAACCGCTCGGCAACCCCGGCCGGCGGGAGACAGCTGCTCTTTTGTCTTCCGAGTAGGCTTCTATCCGTTCTAGTGCGGTCATTCGCGGATTGTAATCGGCCGGCAATTGGCCGAGGCGAAGTCGATGTCTCTATCATCAGCGCCGCCCTTGGCGGTGGGGGAACTCGCGCAAGCGGCTAGTCTCTACGGCTCTGACACCAGCTCACATCTTTGCTCCTGTAGCGCTTTTGTCCAGGCTGTGTCTTGTTCTGATGACACACCAAGTGTTATGCCCGTGGGCATGTGGAATACTTGCTTTTAGTTGCTACAGATGTGTTCTCCTGTACTGAAAAGTTTGCGTCCCTGATCTTTTTACTGCAGTCTGTTAGTGTTCAGTCATAAGACTGAGGACTCAAAACAAAAAGTGTTTCTAGGCAGTGCGGCGTTTATCGGCGTTATACACGCTGTCAAAATTTCGCTTTGATAGCTAACATCATAAATTCATCAAAACAATAAGCCAATAAAAAACCTCATCCTCTCGATAATTTTTAATGTTAGCTTTGGAAGGAAGAATGTAGCATGCTTAAAAAAATTGAGCTAAATTACTAATTATTGCCACTTCTTCACAGATATACTGCATCGACAGGCAACTTGAAATTAATGTGTGTCTTTATGTGAAGTGTAGGTAAAACCTAAGCATCGTTCTCGTAATCCAGTCCACATGTAAAATGTTCGAGCACCAATTTCAGTTAATATACACTACTGGCCGTTAAAATTGCTACACCATGAAGATGACGTGCTACAGACGCGAAATTTAACCGTCAGGAAGAAGATGCTGTGATATGCAAATAATTAGCTTTTCACAGCATTCACACAATGTTGCCACCGGTGGCGGCACCTACAACGTCCTGACATGAGGAAAGTTTCCAATCGATTTCTCATACACAAACAGCAGTTGACCGCCGTTGCCTGGCGAAACGTTGTTGCGATGCCTCGTGTAAAGAGGAGAAATGCGTACCATCTCGTTTCCGACTTTGATAAAGGTCGGATTGTAGCCTATCGCGATTGCGGTGTATCTTATCGTGGCATTGCTGCTCGCGTTGGTCGAGATCCAATGACTGTTAGCAGAAAATGGAATCGTTGGGCTCAGGAGGGTAATACGGAACGCCGTGCTGGATCCCAACGGCCTCGTATCAGTGGAGATGACAGGCATCTTATCCGCATGGCTGTAACGGATCATGCAGCCACGTCTCGATCCCTGAGTCAACAGATGGGGACGTTCACAGGACAACAACCGTCTGTACGAACAGTTCGATGACGTTTACAGCAGCATGGACTATCAGCTCGGAGACCATGGCTGCGGTTACCCTTGACGCTGCATCACAGACAGGAGCCCCTTCAATGGTGTACTCAACGACGAACCTGGGTGCACGAACGGCAAAACGTCATTTTTTCGGATGAATCCAGGTTCTGTTTACAGCATCATGATGGTCGCATCCGTGTTTGGCGACATCGCGGTGAACGCAAATTGGAAGCGTGTACTCGTCATCGCCATTCTGGCGTATCACCCTTCGTGATGGTATGGGGTGCCATTGGTTACACGTCTCGGTCACCTCTTTTACGCACTGACGGCACGTGGAACAGTGAACGTCACATTTCAGATGTGTTACGACCCGTGGCTCTACCCTTCATTCGATCCCTGCGAAACCCTACATTTCAGCAGGATAATGCATGACCTCGTGTTGCAGGTCCTGTACGAGCCTTTCTGGATACAGAAAATGTTCGACTGCTGCCCTGGCCAGCACATTCTCCAGATCTCTCACGAACTGAAAACGCGTGGTCAATGGTGGCCGAGCAACTGGTTCGTCACAATACGCCAGTCACTACTCTTGATGAACTGTGGTATCGTGTTGAAGCAGCATGGGCAGCTGTACCTGTACATGCCATCCAAGCTCTGACTCAATGCCCAGGCGTATCGAGGCCGTTATTACGGCCAGAGGTGGTTGTTCTGGGTACTGATTTCTCAGGATCTATGCACCGATATTGCGTGAAAATGTAATCACATGTCAGTTCTAGTATAATATATTTGTCCAATGAATACCCGTTTATCATCTGCATTTCTTCTTGGTGTAGCAATTTTAATGGCCAGTAGTGTATTTAATTTGCAAACGGTCTATGTGGACTGTGTGATAACAGACTATCGTGGTTTTAACTTTTACATGTATCAAATTTACATGACACGGTGTAAGTCCGAATCAAGTCACCGGCACTTTCCAGAAGGAGGAAAAAAATAAAAAATACTGACTGTCGGTGCGCTTCCATCTTCGTCAATATATCGTCTGCAATACACTTTTGTCTTTGGGGCGCAGTTGTGAAATATCTTTACGCTTATAGGGAGATGTTACGGTCTTCAGTCGATGCGTGGTTTGATGAAGCTATTTACGCAAGGCGAAATTGCGCAAACCTTTTCATCTGTGCGTAAGTGTTGCAACTACTGCATCCATTCACACCTGCTTACTGTATTCAAGCTTTTGATTCTCTCTACAATTTATACATCCCACATTCCTTCCAAAGATATTTACGGTTCCGTGATGCCCGGGATGTGTCCCTTCAACCGACCCTGTCTTTCATTCAACTTCTCTCCTTAATTTTTTTCTCCAAATCGATTCAGAACCCGTTCATTAGTTACTCAATCTGTCCGTCAAATATGCCATGGCACCGAAATTGCAGAGCTTCGGCTCTTTTCCTTTCTGAACTGTTTGTCGTCCACGTTTCCCTTCCGTACAAGGCTACACTCCAGGCAAATACTTTCTCGAAAGACGTCCAAACATTTCAGTTTATTGCCGATGTTAATTAAGTTCTCTTCTTCAGATATGCTTTTCTTTGCTATTGTAAGCCTGTATTTTATATCCTCTATACTTCGGACGTCATAAGTTACTCGCTGCCCAAATAGTAAAACTCATCTAGTACATTTAGTGCCTCATTTCCTATTGTAATTGCCTGAGCATCGTCTGGTTTAATTTAACTACAGTCCATTATGCATATCTTACTTTTGTTGATGTTCGTCTCAAAACTTCTATTCAAAACGTCATCCATCCCGTTCAACTGACCTTGCTAATGACTCTGTCCTCAGTTCTGCACTTTTACTTTTTCAAACAAACTACAATCAACAAATCGAAGAGCAAATAATACGACTTAACACTGAATTGATTTCTTGTATTTAAATCAGCAGAAGCCAACAATGGGATCGGCACGAAAAGGAAGAAAGAAACAGAGGAACAGAAGTGGCATGTGATGTTTCTAGTCAACGAAAAAGGGTTTTAGAAACTAAACCTCTAATGATTCTGAAACGTAAGACTAACAGTGAGACTGTATTACCAGTGTTGACTTAGGGAGCAACACATAAACTTTCAGTTTAAAGACCACTTAAAAGCTGAGGGCTGATCAGCAGACAATAGCGATTAGAGATTACTTCGAGCAACATAAAAACATACTTGCTGGAATCAGGAATGGAAGGTATAATTACGATTGTAATTGAAAAGACATGAAGGCGGGCGGGAAATGCTTGCCAGGTGAATGGATAAGAGGTCTATAAAAGTCTTAGGTTGAAAGCAGCAAGAAAAGACGGGGAAGAGAACTAGATGTAAGGTGGGTAGATGACATTAAAAAAACATTAGGTGTCAACACGGATACGCACATGTGGAGACTTCAGTGAAGAGAAAAGACTGAAGCGGGCTTTTATGCAGCAGCGGATAGCAAGTGGCTGATTACAGTAATGGTGACTATGTTACTGTTAATATAGAAATTGATTACAATCTCAATAATCTCACGAATCGTTATGGGACAATCTTGTATCACGATGTCATTTATTTTCAGAATGAGATTTTCACTCTGCAGCGGAGTGTGCGCTGATATGAAACTTCCTGGCAGATTAAAACTGTGTGCCGGACCGAGACTCGAACTCGGGACCTTTGCCTTTCACAGGATAGTGCTCTACCAACTGAGCTACCCAAGCAGGAGAGCTTCTGTAAACTTTGGAACGTGAGTGACGAGATACTGGCAGAAGTAAAGCTTTGAGGACGGGGCGTGAGTCGTGCTTGGGTAGCTCAGTTGGTAGAGCACTAACCTGCGAAAGGCAAAGGTCGGGAGTTCGAGTCTCGGTCCGCACACAGTTTTAATCTGCCAGGAAGTTTCATCATTTATTTTGTTGACCGTGTCTTCAGACGAACCGTACGGTGCCCAAAACATGCCAAGTCTGCATGACCGAGTTTGATTCATTCTCGTGATAGTAAACAACTGATTTAGAGCGCCGATGAGGTACTCTTAACGTATGTTCCACCTGGGTTACAATCTTTTTTTTTTTTATGAAGTAGGTATACATTATCGCCGCACTGTGATCGTTTTTAATAACTTCTGCTACAACTTTGACATCAGTCACATTGCAATAATTACCAACAAACAACCGACAGTCGTGTGGGTCAAGGAATCATATGCTATAATAATCAATGCTACCATCAGCAGAGTAGTTTAGCAAAGATTCCCAACATTTCTTAGAAGCCAACCAGGCTTGCTCATTCGACTGCCGTAAGTACAGAATTGGCCATTCAGAACCGTCTGGAGGCTTTTGGTGTCGGAGAAGCGCAACGTGCATTCCTTCTCCGACCGGACGCTCTCTGTTTCACAAACGGCAAGGAAGAAGTAAAAAGGGGGCAGGCAGAAGACAAAAGGGACTCGCATTTCCTGCTCACCATTCCAGGCTGCGCCTCGCGTGCACATCGTGAAGCAAAGAAAAAAAAAGGGCAAAGTGCACGATCGGCGTTCTTGCCGTTTTTGCCTTTCGTCACATTTCTGTGTCCTCTGCAACCAAGTTCGCCCGCCAGCTGCTGCGGCCCGCCGTTTCTTTTGTTCGACTTCTCGGAGTGATTCATCTCATTCTTCCCTGTGGTTTCCGTCCTTCGCTCGACCCAGCTCCCTCCCCCCTCCGCTACCCCTCCCCCCCCCCCCCCCCCACACACACACATACACACACATCACATTCGCTCCTATATATTATGCTGTGAGGATACCTTGTCTTTCTGCAGTGGGAACGGAAGCATTACAAAGAAGGAAGGAAAGTATTACAACAAAGACATTCTCTAGTTACAAATTAAGGGACTTCTGAATCAGCAAAAAAGCCTTTATTTCTTTATTTATTTACCATTAAAACTACTTAGTTAATAGCTGAACATATTTTTATGACCGCTGCTGCACATTAAGGTAAGGAATAGGTGAAAAAGGCGTACAGCTCAGTAAAAAGAATTAATGCTTAAATCCTGTCGTCGAGCATCCCCATTAACGATTTAGACGTACGACTTTTCACATTAAATCGCTTTCAGTACAGTTATGAACGTGAAATCATCGATTGACTGTTTCTTGTACGATCAACACTTTCACTGAAACGCAGTTTTAAGTGATAAAATTTTATAACGAGACTGAGGTTCATTATTGTTCACAATGAAAATGTTTGACTCTAAGTGTATGAACGGTGTACTTACATTCAAGCGGTTGCTGAATATGAACTGTCTCAGTACGAAGCTAATAAAGTCAGCGAGAAATATAATTATTTTGATGTTCCATATATTAGGTGGTAGCTGTTTTATGAATCCAATAAAGCGGTTTAGTTTGACAACTCTGCTATTGAACGGATGGAAGGTTACGGTCCAACGTCCTGTCAAAATTGTAGTAATAATAAACGAAATACCAGTTATGACTGGACAAGAATGGGGGGCTAAATTCTTTTATGCGATTTTTTTATGTAATTGGCATTAAATTGGTTTCTGAGGTACTCTGGAAAACCAACCTCACTGTTACAGAAAATGATAAATATACTAACACTTTGCCATACGATCCCTATTGTTATTTGAATTATAACATTATTTCTATGAACTACTTAAAGATGTATGTTTTCAGTTCTACGAATGGTTCAAATGGTTCTGAGCATTATGGGACTTAATATCTGAGGTCATCAGCCCCTAGAACGTAGAACTACTTAAACCTAACTAACCTAAGGACATCCATGACCGAGGCAGGATTCGAACCTGCGACCGTAGCGGTCGCGCGGTTCCAGACTGAAGCGCCTAGAACCGCTCGGCTATACCGGCCGGCCTCACTTCTACGGGAAAACGTTAAAAGATTACATGTAAATCCTGATAATCTGCTACTAAAAATTACAGTTCCTACGTCCAATGGTACCTGATATCGGCAAAGTGAGAAACCATTGTTCAAAATACAACCCTGCTGAATTGTTTGCGTTAACTGCATCGTATGACCCATATTCCTCAGATGTAAATGCTTCTAAGATAATTTTGTCTTGTAAGCAACTTAAAATATAATCAATAGCAGCAAATTGATTGTAATCAAATTTCTGCGTAAATTCTCACTGATTTGGAATATTACTTTATTTATTATTGCTTGCGATCTCGCCAGAGGCCATTTAGAAACAAATGCGTGTCGTATATCCATATAGCTACTGAGGTTGTGTACCACTGTATGCAGATGTCATTAAACATTCGCTTCCTGATTTGTGATGTAGTTTAATCAAGGTTGTGTACCATTGTATACAAATGTAATTAAACATCATCTTCCTTATTTGTGATGCAGTTCTAAAATTTACACTAAACTAAATACAAAGTAAAAAAGGAAAAATCACCGGAAATTCTTAAACTGTGGTACTATTTTTTTTATCTTATACACTACCACCGGAACACATGACTTACTGGCACGCTCTGATTTTAACAAGTGGGACACCTGAGGGTTAAACCCCTGCTGTGGGATTCTACATCTATGACCTATACTAACATTACTTACGTTTATGCAAGTGAGTCCCAGACTGCAGGGGACAACATGTTAAATCTTTAGAACCAGAGACACAGGTAACACATACCATCCTCAGACAATACAGAATCGCACGTCAGCCCAGAGATGAAGCCACAGATGAGACTGCCATCTTCTACAGTCCCACTGAGGTCAACCAGTGGGACCTAAAGGATCCACAGCAACGCCCCCTTCCACCCTCCCCCCCCCCCCCCCTCCCTTCGCCGTCACTCTTCACATGTCACAACTTCTCATTTAGTCTGTTGGTTCTGCAATAGCTGTCGTCTTGCTGGCCACATGTCCACTGTTCCCGTCGTGTTCTGTGTGGGAGTTAATTCCAGCGTCAGTGTGTCCCGGGTGATATTCACTGCTCTCATTGTGTTCTCTTCAGCACTGTCACGTACAGATGGTTGATCTCCTACACTGCCTATAGTTTCTAAGTTACCTCCCTCTAACAAAATAGCTTAGTGTTTCAATATAAAATTTTATAATCAGCAGATGATTGATAGCGCAACTGAAACAGGTCATATTGTTGTATTAATTTGCGCTCTAGACAAATAAAAAAATTCTTATTGAAAATTAAGTCCGCTACTGCACATACTTGACCATGTCATCTATTATAAAACTTAATGTTCCAATGCCTATTTGTGTTCTGAGATCTTCATAAACAGGACACAGTACATATTGTATGGTGTACCAATAGCGCCATAATCACATGTAATTTGTCGGCTATGAATGTTCTGGATATGATCCATGGCCTTTCAGGCAATGAATCACGCCTCTAGATGGATTTATATGGCTCATAAGCATCGTGTCCCTGATTTCTGGAAACACGTCATAAGCTCTGCGACATGTTGTATTATTGTCTCAGTCTCTTTGCCACTCATGCACTTTCCGTAACTTCAGCTCTAGTTTGATATGTATTTACTGATCACTAATTTCCTCGAGTTGGGAAAATTCCCTTTGCGAAATCAGTAATGAGAGCCTAGCTGACAGTAATATACATTGTTTGGTTGCTTGATTTCGGGGAGGGGACCAAACAGCGATGTCATCGGTCCCATCGGATTAGGGAAGGGTGGGGAAGGAAATCGGCCGTGCCATTTCAAAGGAACCATCCCGGTATTTGTATGAAGCAATTTACGGAAACCACGGAGAGCCTAAATCAGGATGGCAAAACATGGCTTTGAACCGCCGTCCTTTCGAATGAGAGTACAGTGTGCTTACAACTGCCCAACCTCGCTCAATAAATACACATTGCTAACCAGTCTAATGTGACCAAATGTGTTTCCACCGACGTTTGTTACTAAGGGCACTCAGTACGCCTTACGCCGATTGTATCGTATAGTTTGTGTGTCCAGACGGCTGAAAATCGTATGATTGCAGTGAAGATTACATCACGACAAGGTGGAAGCAGTTGCAGTACGATCTTAAAGTCAGTTACGCCCATTCGTGATTTGGAATAGCCACGAAAATTTTCGGTCGAAAAATGTGAATGGGAAATTGGAAGCTCCACTCTTCCAGAATGGAATGACGGTAGCCTTACCGCTAGCCATCAGTGTCCGAGTACCTGTGTACAGGATAAATTCCTAATCTGAGTATCGACATTGCCGATGTCACAAAACTACTTCAGAAGGATCCCGAAGAAACTCATGCAATAAAGCTATTTGAAAATTTGGGTGCGGCATCGTTTCTACTGCTAGTGCTGTCCAGATGAATTCCCCATCCAAATCAAATATAAATTCGTAGAGAACATAAAATAAAATTCATGACAATATCAACAGCACAAAATACGCTGATGACATTGTCGTATTTATATATTCAATGGACCGACTTCACGATTAAACAAATTAATGTTTCTCCGTACGATGTTAATATCGGTAAACCGTGCGCCTGTTTAGCTGGGTGGTACCGTAGTCGCCTCCCATGCAAGTGGGCCCGGGTTCGATTCCCAGCTGGGCTGGAGAAAAATATTCAAATATGTGTGAAATCTTATGGGACTTAACTGCTAAGGTCATCAGTCCCTAAGCTTACACACTACTTAACCTAAATTATCCTAAGGACAAACACACACACCCATGCCCGAGGGAGGACTCGAGCCACCGCCGGGACCAGCCGCACAGTCCATGACTGCAGCGCCTGAGACCGCCCGGATTGGTTTGGAGATTTTCTCCTCTACGGGAGCGGGTGTTGTGTTGTTCTCATCATCGTTTCATCCTCATCGCCGGCGCGCAAGTCGCCCAATGTGGCATCGACTGAAATAGGACCTGCACTTGGCACCCGAAATTCCCCGTATGCGGCCTCATTACCATCGATGCCATACGCTCATTTCATTCCCTTTTGCAGGTAAATTAAAATATGGTGTGGTTAGGTCTGTCTAAAATAAAAATTGTTCCAAAGTCGTCAGTAATCATTAGGCATTCTCTGTCTTCGCAAAATTTTCCATAACTGTCGGGAAGGTACACTATGTGATCAAAAGAATCCGGATACCCCCAAAAACATATGTTTTCCATATTAGGTGTATTGTGCTGCCACCTACTGCTAACTACTCCATATCAGCGACCTCAGTAGTCACTAGACATGGTGAGAAAGCAGAATGGGGCGCTCCGTGGAACTCACGGACTTTGAACGTGGTCAGGTGATTGTGTGTCGCTTGTGTCATACGTCTGTACGCGAGATTTCCAAACTCCTAAACATCTCTAGTTCCACGGTTTCCGATGTGATAGTGAAGTGTAAACGTGAAGGGAAACATACAGCGCAAAAGCGTACAGGCTGACCTCGTCTTTGACTGACAGAGACCACCGACATTTTAAGAGGATCGTAATATGTGATAGGCAGACACCTATCCAGAGCATTACACAGGAATTCCAAACTGCATCAAGATCCACTGCAAGTACCATGACAGTTAGGCGGGATGTGAGAAAACTTGGATTTCCTGGTCGAGCGGCTGTTCATAAGCCACTCACCACGCCGGTAAATGTCAAACGACGCCCCGCTTGGTGTAAGGGGCGTTAACATTGGATGATAGAACAGTGGAAACACGTTGTGTGGAGTGACTAATCACGGTGCACAATTTGGCGATCCGATGGCAGGGTGTGGGTGTGGCGAATGCCCGGTGGACGTCATCTGCCGGCCGCGGTGGTCTCGCGGTTCTAGGCGCGCAGTCCGGAACCGTGCGACTGCTACGGTCGCAGGTTCGAATCCTACCTCGGGCATCGATGTGTGTGATGTCCTTAGGTTACTTAGGTTTAAGTAGTTCTAAGTTCTAGGGGACTGATGACCACAGCTGTTAAGTCCCATAGTGCTCAGAGCCGTTTTTCTGACGTCATCTAAATGGGTCTGAGCACCATGGGACTTAACTTCTAAGGTCATCAGTCCCCTAGAACTTAGAACTACTTAAACCTAACTAACCTAAGGACATCACACACATTCATTCCCGAGGCAGGATTCGAACCTGCGACCGCAGCGGTCACGCGGTTCCAGACTGTAGCACCTAGAACCGCTTGGCCACCCCGGCCGGCGAACGTCATCTGCCAGCGTGTGTAATGTCAACAGTAAAATTCGGAGGCGGTGGTGTAATGTTGTGGTCGTGTCTTTCATGCAGGGGGCTAGCACCCCTTGTTGTTTAGGGTGACACTATCACAGCACAGGCCTGCAGTGGTGTTTTAAGCACCTTCTTGCTACGCTCTGTTGAAGAGCAATTCGGTGATGGCGATTGAATCTTTCAACACGATGGAGCACCTGTTCATAATGCACGGCCTATGGCGGAGTGGTTACACGACAATATCATCCCTGTAATGGACTGGCCTGCGCAGCGTCCTGACCTGAGTCCTATCGAACACATTTGCTTGCTTGCCCGCGAAAGGCAAAGGTCCCGAGTTCGAGTCTCGGTCGGGCACACAGTATTAATCTGCCAGGAAGTTTCATATCAGCGCACACTCCACTGCAGAGTGAAAATCTCATTCTGGAAACATTTGCTATGTTTTGGGACGCCGACTTTGTGCCAGGCCTCAACGACCGACATCGATACCTCTCCTCAGCGGAGCAGCCCGTGAAGAATGTTCTGCCATTCCCCAAGGAACCTTCCAGCAACTGATTGAACCTATGCCTGAGAGAGTGGAAGCTGTCATCAAGGCTAAGGGTAGGGTAACACCATATTTAAATCCAGCATTACCAATGGAGCGGGCCATGAACTTGTAAGTCATTAGCGAAGTGTCCGGATACTTTTGATCAGATAATGTAGCTCACTAAACTTTTAACACACGCCTTAATCACGGATTGGAATTCAAAAAAGCGACTCTAATGAACAAGGCATTCACTAAGCACATAATGAGATGAGATATTCTACGACATACACTCCTGGAAATTGAAATAAGAACACCGTGAATTCATTGTCCCAGGAAGGGGAAACTTTATTGACACATTCCTGGGGTCAGATACATCACATGATCACACTGACAGAACCACAGGCACATAGACACAGGCAACAGAGCATGCACAATGTCGGCACTAGTACAGTGTATATCCACCTTTCGCAGCAATGCAGGCTGCTATTCTCCCATGGAGACGATCGTAGAGATGCAGGATGTAGTCCTGTGGAAAGGCTTGCCATGCCATTTCCACCTGGCGCCTCAGTTGGACCAGCGTTCGTGCTGGACGTGCAGACCGCGTGAGACGACGCTTCATCCAGTCCCAAACATGCTCAATGGGGGACAGATCCGGAGATCTTGCTGGCCAGGGTAGTTGACTTACACCTTCTAGAGCACGTTGGGTGGCACGGGATACATGCGGACGTGCATTGTCCTGTTGGAACAGCAAGTTCCCTTGCCGGTCTAGGAATGGTAGAACGATGGGTTCGATGACGGTTTGGATGTACCGTGCACTATTCAGTGTCCCCTCGACGATCACCAGTGGTGTACGGCCAGTGTAGGAGATCGCTCCCCACACCATGATGCTGGGTGTTGGCCCTGTGTGCCTCGGTCGTATGCAGTCCTGATTGTGGCGCTCACCTGCACGGCGCCAAACACGCATACGACCATCATTGGCACCAAGGCAGAAGCGACTCTCATCGCTGAAGACGACACGTCTCCATTCGTCCCTCCATTCACGCCTGTCGCGACACCACTGGAGGCGGGCTGCACGATGTTGGGGCGTGAGTGGAAGACGGCCTAACGGTGTGCGGGACCGTAGCCCAGCTTCATGGAGACGGTTGCGAATGGTCCTCGCCGATACCCCAGGAGCAACAGTGTCCCTAATTTGCTGGGAAGTGGCGGTGCGGTCCCCTACGGCACTGCGTAGGATCCTACGGTCTTGGCGTGCATCCGTGCGTCGCTGCGGTCCGGTCCCAGGTCGACGGGCACGTGCACCTTCCGCCGAGCACTGGCGACAATATCGATGTACTGTGGAGACCTCACGCCCCACGTGTTGAGCAATTCGGCGGTACGTCCACCCGGCCTCCCGCATGCCCACTATACGCCCTCGCTCAAAGTCCGTCAACTGCACATACGGTTCACGTCCACGCTGTCGCGGCATGCTACCAGTGTTAAAGACTGCGATGGAGCTCCGTATGCCACGGCAAACTGGCTGACACTGACGGCGGCGGTGCACAAATGCTGCGCAGCTAGCGCCATTCGACGGCCAACACCGCGGTTCCTGGTGTGTCCGCTGTGCCGTGCGTGTGATCATTGCTTGTACAGCCCTCTCGCAGTGTCCGGAGAAAGTATGGTGGGTCTGACACACCGGTGTCAATGTGTTCTTTTTTCCATTTCCAGGAGTGTATATTTGAGTATGTTACTCGTATTTACAGACATGCAGTAGAGGAGCCACATTTTTAGAGACCACATGGGTAAGCATTTCCTGGTTTACTGAATTAAAACAGAAGGGTATACAAAGCTGCACTAGGCTAGGAACTCACTCAGTTACATCCTGTATGGGAAGAAACTGTAATGGTGGTGGTTCCACAGGGCTCGATTATGACCACACACTGTTCTTGCCCTGTGTTACTCGTACGATCTACAGTTTTATTTGCTACCGAACGCAGAAATTTTAATTAGTTATTAACAGGACTTGCTTTAAAATTTGAAGGAATATGTCTCATCCAATTTTGTTATCGTCAAGAGAACCACACCTCATAATAACATTCTGCAGCAATAAGATGCATAAACCAAGTAGAAAGTTGTACATCCGTGAATGTTAACAGTTGTGAAAACGGGAAAAACTTTACCATGAATCTGCTACATTAAGAAACTCAACATGCAAACTCGGTAAACAGATGTGTATTCATTATCCTCTGGACCGAAATACTGAATGGAAGGGATAGGCTCACAAAATGTAAACACGAGTGCCAAAATAATCCTCCAGGTCAGACATTTAAGGAGTGGGTTTCAGGTTTCATCCAGCTCCCTCTTCCAGTTGGTGATTGACAAAGACAATACGCCATGCGGACTACCGCCATCTGGTAGCGGTTCAGCTCCTGACGATGAAAAAAAAGAAAGAACATGCGGAAGAAAAACAAATATTTGAAAAGAAACTATTTTCTCCGCTATGCCCACACGGTTCATCTCAACTGGTCGACGTCGGATCCAACGTCTTCCTGCGTAACTACCCTCCCCATCATCCATGGAGTGCATCCTTTATTGAGCCAAACAGATGGAAGTGCAATGAAATTTTGTGAGCTCCTCTAGATTGCGCAGACATGTATGAGGCTTTGCGTTTTCATGGAGAAGGAGCAGTTCGTTTGCATTTTTGTCGTTTCTCCAGTGTCCTGAGGGTAGCAGAGTACACTTCAGAGTTGATAGCTGCATCGTGGAGGGGGACATGAAACATTATAACCCACTGAGAGTCCCAGAAGATCATCTCCATGACTTTACCAGCTGAGGGTGCAGCTTCGAACTTTTTCTTCACAGGCGAGGTGGTGTGGCGTCACTTCGTGGATTGCCGCTCGGTTCGACCGGCACGCGGGAGATCGGACTGTTTCGCGCGACCCTTATGCGATAATGACAGTGCCCTCGTCCAACGACTCAACGTGCTTTTGTTCACTGAAACGTCTCTGCAGACATTTTGCAAGCGCCTAAGAATATCTGCGATGCTCTGGTTTCCCGCCGAAAGAAACTCAATTATAGCTCTCTGCTTGGAACGTACCTTCGTTACAGACGCCATTGCGAAGGCTATACAGGATGGTCCATTGATAGAGAACGGGCCAAATATTACACGAAATAAGCATCAAACGAAAAAATTACAAAGAACGAAACTCGTCTAGCTTCAAGGGAGCAACCAGATGGCGCTATCGTTGGCCCGCTAAGTGGAACTGCCATAGGTCAAACGGATATCAAATGCGTTTTTTAAAAATAGGAAACCCCATTTTTATTACATATTGGTGTAGTACGTGAAGAAATATGAATGTTTTAGTTGGACCACTTTTTTCGCTTTGTGATAGATGGCGCTGTATAGTCACAAAAGTATAAGTACGTGGTATCACGTAACATTCCGCCAGTGCGGACGGTATTTGATTCGTGACACATTACCCGTGTTAAAATGGACCATTTACCAATTGCGGAAAAAGTCGATATCGTGTTGATGTAAGGCTATTGTAATCAAAATGCCGAACGGGCGTGTGCTCGGTATCCTGGACGACATTATCCATGTGTCCGGACCGTTCGCCGGGTAGTTACGTTATTTAAGGATACAGGAAGTGGTCAGCCACATGTGAAACGTCAACCACGATCTTTAACAAATGACGATGTCCAAGTAGGTGTTTTAGCTGCTGTCGCGGCTAATCCGCACTTTAGCAGCGGACAAATTGCAGGAGAATCGGGAATCTCAAAATCGTCGGTGTTGAGAATGCTATATCAACATCGATTGCATCCGTACCACATTTCTATGCACCAGGAATTGCATGGCGACGACTTTGAACGTCGTGTACAGTTCTGCCATTGGGCACAAGAGAAATTACGGGACGATGACAGATATTTTGCACGCGTTCTATTTAGCGACGAAGCGACATTCACCAATAGCCGTAACGTAAACCGGCATGATATGCACTATTGGGCAACGGAAAATCCACTATGGCTGCGACAAGTGGAACGTCAGCGACCTTGGCGGGTTAATGTATGGTGCGGCACTAAAGGGAGGAACGATAATTGGCCCCAATTTTATCGATGGCAATCTAAATGGTGCAATGTATGCTGATTTCCTACGTAATGTTCTACCAATGTTGCTACAAGATGTTTCACTGCATCACAGAATGATAATGTACTTCCAGCATGATGGATGTCCGGCACATAGCTCGCGTGCGGTTGAAGCGGTACTGAATAACATATTTCATGACAGGTGGATTGGTCGTCGAAGCACCATACCATGGCCCGCACGTTCACCGGATCTGACGTCCCCGGATTTCTATCTGTTGGGAAAGTTGAAGGATATTTGCTGTCGTGATCCACCGACAACGCCTGACAACATGCGTCAGCGCGTTGTCAATGCATGTACGTCAACCTCAATGCATTTGGCAATACGTGTAACGACATTCCTCTCAACAGCGAGTATTTCGCCTTCCGTAATGTTCACACATGCATTGACAACGCGCAGACGGATGTCGTCAGGCGTTGTCGGTGGATCACGATAGCAAATATCCCAACAGATAGAAATCCGGGGACGTCAGATCCGGTGAACGTGCGGGCCATGGTGTGGTGCTTTGACGACCAATCCACCTGTCATGAAATATGTTATTCAGTACCGCTTCAACCGCACGCGAGCTATGTGCCGGACATCCATCATGATGGAAGTACATCGCCATTCTGTGATGCAGTGAAACATCTTGTAGTAACATTGGTAGAACATTACGTAGGAAATCAACATACATTGCACCATTTAGATTGCCATCGATAAAATTGGGGCCAATTATCGTTCCTCCCTTTAGTGCCGCACCATACATTAACCCGCCAAGGTCGCTGACGTTCCACTTGTCGCTGCCATAGTGGATTTTCCGTTGCCCAATAGTGCATATCATGCCAGTTTACGTTACGGCTGTTGGTGAATGTCGCTTCGTCGCTAAATAGAACGCGTGCAAAATATCTGTCATCGTCCCGTAATTTCTCTTGTGCCCAATGGCAGAACTGTACACGACGTTCAAAGTCGTCGCCATGCAATTCCTGGTGCATAGAAATGTGGTACGGATGCAATCGATGTTGATGTAGCATTCTCAACACCGACGTTTTAGAGATTCCCGAATCTCGTGCGATTTGTCCGCTGCTGAAGTGCGGATTAGCCGCGACAGCAGCTAAAACACCTACTTGGTCATCCTCATTTGTTGCAGGTCGTGGTTGACGTTTCACATGTGGCTGACCACTTCCTGTATCCTTAAATAACGTAACTATCCGGCGAACGGTACGCACACATGGATGATGTCGTCCAGTATACCGAGCACACGCCCGTTCGGCATTTTGATTACAATAGCCCTAGATCAACACGATACCGACTTTTTCCGCAATTGGTGAACGGTCCATTTTAACACGGGTAATGCATCACGAATCAAATACCGTCCGCACTGGCGGAATGTTACGTGATACCACGTACTTATACTTTTGTGACTATTACAGCGCCATTTATCACAAAGCGAAAAAAGTGGTCCAACTAAAACATTCATATTTCTTTACGTACTACACGAATATGTAATAAAAATGGGGGTTCCTATTTAAAAAAAACGCATTTGATATCCGATTGACCTACGGCAGTTCCATTTAGCGGGCCTACGATAGCGCCATCTGGTTGCTCCCTTCAAGCTAGACGAGTTTCGTTCTTTGTAATTTTTTCGTTTGATGCTTATTTCGTGTAATATTTGGCCCGGTCACTATCAATGGACCATCCTGCATCATTTTGAGCATTTATTGCATTAATGTGGTATTTACAGGTAATCACGCTGTAACAGCATGCGTTCTCAGAAATGATAAGTTCACTAGGGTACATGTTTCACATTGGAACATCCGAAATAAAATGTTCAAACGCATCTACGTTTTGTATTTTAATTTAAAAAATCTATGTGATACTAACTGTTCGTCTAAAATTATGAGCCATATGTTTGTGACTATTACATTCATATTTGCATACGTACTACACGAAAATGTAATAAAAAATGGAGATTCCTATTTCAAAAAACCCAGTTGATATCAGTTTGACCTATGGCAGCGCCATATAGCGGGCCAACCATAGCGCCATCTGGTTTCCCCCTTCAAGCTAGACAAGTTTCTGTGTTTGTAATTTTTTCGTTTGACGCTTATTTCGTCAGATATTTTGCCCTGTCACTATCAATGGACCACCCTGTATATCGCCACCACCCATCGGAACTTCATGAAACTACAGGGACTGAAGAGGAAATATTCGACGATGTGCCACAACAATAACGACGTTGCTACAGTGTTACAAAGCTGCTGCAAAATGAGTGGAACATACTTTTGGAATCACTGAAGTCTTGTCATTGTCATGCGTGCGTGGTTGCCCATCAACATGAGCTGTCGATTGTTGAGCAGTGCGGTAGGCCTACCCGAAACCGAAAGAGGTTTTATCATCACCAGTTACCTCACAGCAAAGTAAAGTTTGGATTTCACTTATAAATGGTAAACACGTCCGAATCTGTGGCATTCTCCTGCCTTGTGGAACCCAGAAGCATATCTGATCTTGCTCTCACGAATATGTTTTTCAAAGTGGTGTTGGCAGTGCTCATGATAATTCCTCCTACATTAACGCAGTCCTTGATTTTATAAGAATATGTGTCACACTTCTACGTTTAACATTACACTTGTTCTGTGCACAGTGGGGGGTACATTGTACGAATATTAGCGCTCCTCTGCCTTCCGTCGACCTATAGAGCTGAGACGGTAGGGCAGTGGTTGGACTGGGAGCGGTAAGGTGCTGGTACATGTTAAATAACATTTAATTTTAATATGAGTCAGTTTTATTTTCCCTTTTGTGTTAACAACAGCACTACTACACAATGCTTCTAAAATTACGAGTTAAGCAATCCATTAGGCTTAGTTAATAGAATTCAGAGGCCTATGTCATCACAAAGAAAACGTCAAGTATTCACATACAGGTATTATTTAGTCAGGTGTACACTGAAAGTTGCTTCATCAACACAAGGTCTTACCTTCAATATTTATCCTAACGACTACCCAATGGTTACATCAAACAGTGAATGAATACCAAAATTTCACAGTATGTGATTTACGTACTTTTAGAATTTACGTCATCCCACGCAGTTCCACGATCCTCTTGTCTTGTTAGCCATGAACCAACGTTTTCGTTTCTCGGAGTAGGGAATAGGGTGCGCATTCCTTCACCAGTCCCATCGGAGAATGGTAACCAAATAAATTAAAAGGTTCTGGGGAGCGTGCATAAGACACAGACTTAAACAGAGGTGGTAACCATTACATGTCAGTACCAAAAAATTTTGGTTTCCGAGTTCAATGTAAATAACAGAAGTGGCCAAAACGAAAATACTCTCCGTAATAACGTTAAGAAATTATCAGTTAACGGCCACTTCTATTAGTTCACATTTGTTAAAAATTAGCCTACGGTTTTAGTAACTTTGAAAAAATGTCTCAAGGATCATACTTCTGCAAGTATTAATTAAACAAAGACTATGATTTGAACGAAAGGATTAGTACTACCACGACAGGCACTCTAGCAAGCAGATGACATGAAAAACAAACGTACCGTGGACCTTGAGAAATAAACCATCAAATACAGATGCCGGGCCGGCCGCTGTAGCCGAGCGGTTCTAGGCGCTTCAGTCCGGAACCGCGCGGCTGCTACGGTCGCAGGTTCGAATCCTGCCTCGGGCATGAACGTGTGTGACGTCGTCAGGTTAGTTAAGTTTAAGTAGTTCTAAGTTCTAGGGGACTGATGACTTCAGACGTTAAGTCACATAGAACACAGAGCCATTTGGACAGATGTCGGTGCGGCGTCAAACAGAAATGAATGCACTCTAAATGGCTCCGAGCACTATGGGACTTAACATCTGAGGTCATTAGTCCCCTAGAACTTAGAACTACTTAAACCAAACTGGCTTAAGGCCATCACATGCATCCATGCCCGAGGCAGGATTCGAACCTGCGACCGCAGCGGTCGCGTGGTTCCAGACTGAAACGCCTAAAACCGCTCGGGCTCTGCGGCCGGCGAATGCACTCTGATAATTATAATATTCGTCCCGGTACCACTACTTTAAACCTGTAAGACACGTAATAGGCAGTCGTAGTACGCTTATATCGTTGCTAATGTCAAGCGAAATATTTATTTGACGGAATGACGTAACAGATCTTAATCGATGAGAAATTCATAAATACTGCATGCACAAAACAGCAAACAAATATGTACGATTCGCCGCACAAGATGTGCCCTTACAACCAAACATAAGGTCTAAAGCATGCGCTGTCATACAGAACTTTAACTTAAGAATGATATCCAGTGCCCAAGCCACTACACAGTTAAACTAAAGCAGCCATGACAGCTAAAAGTTCAGAGACAATATGAACGGCTTACAACTGGAAGCTAATATCGCTGACACTCACTTGCGAGCGTTAGTAAAAGAAGCACAGCTTAACAACGTCAGCTAAACTAACATCCGTACTGATTTGTAAGCAGCACTTCTCTTGAACACACAAAGGTCGATTCAGGTACTCAAATGACTTCAGCTTAATCTTAATCAAAATACACCGGGCACGTTTCATCACTACTAAACCCGTAACGTAATTGAGCGGCACATACTCAGCTCCAAAACATAAGTGACTCTCTTACACGAACAAATGCATCTTGAATCGACAGTGGTCTCCTCTCTCTGGGTGCTGAACGTAGTGCAGGTTCCTCAAACTGTTGTTCCTGCGCTGGCGACTTCACGTATGAACGCCAACTGCCTACTGGTCCCGGTCGCACGGACAATTCGTAGCGGCGTCGCCTGTTCTTCACCAAACCCGGCCTGTCCGTGTCAACATCATTCTGCAGCGTTCTCCAACAAGAGCCGCACCAACTCTTACTTCCCGGGATCGACTTCCTCCGGTACCAGCACGGTATTTGTCCAAATACGCTTGTCACCGGTGATCACTGCGTAATTCACCGTCGCCGTAAAGCCAAATCAAAGAGAACATGCGCGAAATATCGATATCGAACTGACACCAACTAGCAGTTACACGCGCACGGCACACGAACAAAGGAATAATGACTGTCTGTGTGACTCAGTAGGCACCTTAATCTCTCTTAAATTATTTTCATGGTCTATTCGCGTCATACATGATAGAGGCAACAGAATTATTGCACAGTTTTCCTCTAACAGTAGACCAATACATTTGCCCAGTAGGGTTTCGAGAGAGGGACGTCATCCGTCATCCACAGACAGTCGTTTACTACGCAGTTACACTTTCATGTTGACAGTACTGACCTCATACGGTCGTAGCATTGCATTGTTTAGCGTCTGTCGGCACACTATTTCATGCGGATTGCGGCCAGTGAACCAGTAATCTAGAATTAGTAGCGCTGTCTTACTGTATGCCGTTCACTTTACAGATCCACTGAACTTCCCACAATCCTCCTAACAAATTTTTGTAATGTATTAACCTCTCATGTAAATGTTTTCCCGTGTTTCACGAGCTGTGTTCCACGCCAGTGATTTTTCCGGAATCCGTGCTGATTCTTGGAAAGAAATATCGTCTCTCACCAAGAGTGTCATAATTTTTCACCTAGGAATACTGTTCTAGAATTTTGTGTGCCATTAGTTTTTTTTTAGAATATTATACGTCTGTTCATTTATTCATGGGAGTCATCTGCGCTTTTTTCGAATCAAAAAAATGGTTCAAATGGCTTTGAGCACTACGGCACTCAACTGCTGTGGTCATTAGTCCCCTAGAACTTAGAACTACTTAAACCTAACTAACCTAAGGACATCACACACACCCATGCCCGAGGCAGGATTCGAACCTGCGACCGGAGCAGCAGCGCGGCTCCGGACTGGAGCGCCTAGAACCACACGGCCACGAGCGGCCGGCATTTTCGAATCAAAGGGGAATTTTTTTGCTTGTTACATTATAAAAAAGAGCCATATTAATAATTTCGTATGGCTCAATGGCCTAACGCAAGTTTTTCAGTAGGACGCTTCTTCGACGACACGTCCCTAACTTTCACCAGTTATCCAGGCGTTCCTAGGGACTTCTCATACGGTCGGAAGATAAAATCTAGATTAAAGGTGGACTGAAAACTTCCGTTGGATTCGATCCCTCCACCTTTTGGATTTCAGGCACACGCTTTAAAACTAGACCACCAAGCCCGACGAAATGAGCTACGCAGTGACCGAATTCCACTTGCAGAATCCTCGTCATATTGTGTTTAACTTCTAAAGGAATTCCGTTAGGGTTTGAAACCTTGTTTCTTTCCAGTAGAGTTAAACCTTTTTCGATAACCAGAGTTCTTATTACAATATCATTTGTACATGTGATTGTCAGATATTGGTTTGGAAGAAGTATCCTCTAGTCAACTACCCTGAATGCGTTTTCAGATACGAAATTTGGTGTTTCGTCTTTCTTCCTCAGTGCTGCGTTAAGCTTCAACGCGAGACTGAAGCACGAGAGACTGAAGGGAAGGTTTGGATCCTTTCATTGTCATTACTTACTAACAGAAATGTCTAAGATCTAATGACAGATTTTTCACCAAGATCTGTATGTGGAATTGGTTCATTGGCCTTATCTAGGAGAAGAAATTCTTAATTTTTACTGATAGATCTTCCTGAAGGATCTGACTTTGGAAATTGTTGTAAGCTGCACTCATAGCCCTTCTTGTGAAATCATATATTATTATTTCTAGCAAGAGCTGTGATGTAACGCGATTAATGTTATAGATCGCTGAACTCTGAGGTCATCAGCGCCGTTGTATGATATAAACAGAAATGAGGGTGGTGAGAAATCTGTTAAAAAATAACAATAAATCTTAAAACCAAGCTGTCTCAGGCAACAGGTGTTAAAACAGAACATTGACATCAGGAGATTCGTAGAATACTATCCATGAAATGGAGATAGAAGAAAGCAGGATAAATCGATAAAATAAGGTATAAAATACCTTTGTAGACACATTTAGAAGGGGACCAGCTTACTATGGCTTGGTGTCTACTTAGAAATTGTGGATGGCCAAATCACTCTGCGATACACTATAATCGCATAGGCAGTATTTTGAGAAGGTATCCTGACATCACATAAAACGTTAAGTCACGAACCACACTCGCCTCACTATCAATTAAAATATAGGTCCGGTCCTGTGGTAGATCCAGGTATGCCGTCAGGTTGGTATTTAAGAAAAACTAAAATATGCCATGTCGACAGCTGTGTTCCACGAATGTGACATACTGGTGACTCTTCGCAGTTTAAGAGAAACCCATTTGTCAATGGACAATGTCCCACTCTGGGCCTTGTCAGTGCTGCTTCTTCAACTCACCATGGTTATAAGGAGGTACTCCATGGTCGCAATGAGAGCATAGAAAGAGTATGCTAACTTCTACACCTACTTCGTTAAGCTAGTTAATGATCGAATCAAACGTAACACATCTTCAACAGTCTCCATCCTACCCACAAAAAATTTTAGCTGGTTGTAAATATGCTTTACACTCAAATTTATGTACGTTTTCTACAACACTGAATGCAACTTTATTATTTTTATTATCCTGTGCAACATTACAACACTACTAAGTAACACAATCATTAAATAATAAGGAAAATGATTCCTGAACAATTACTAAAAGGAGCCAATAATTATAAAAAACATACTAGTTCGCATTAAGCAATAACAACATTAATAACAATAATACAGATACTGGTCAATGAGTGAAACGGAATAATCAGTAATTTACTAAAGGTAACTAAATCACTCTTTATCGTATCTAGCCAAATCTCGCACTTTATAATTGAGTCCTGGTTGAACTATACAAGAAACCATTAATCAGAGAATAAATCAAAAATCAAACGTAAATAATTTAACCCACGAGGCATAAGATTATCTTACGAGTAAAACGTAAACTACAAAGATTAAATACAATATTTAGTAACCAAAAAGGCACAGCACAATTCTGGGTTGAGCCAAATTATTACAGTAATTGACAGCCTTACAGCCTTCCGCCTTACACGAAGATATGTCATCCAATATTACAAACAACTTGAGATAGTACGCTTATAACAATCGTTTAGCGCAGCTAAATATAGATACGGAAGGGTATTGCAATAAAAACCAAAAACTAGGCAATAAAAGAAACAACATCTTTACAGTATCGACACGAACCTGCTCCAAGGTCTTCCCACAAGTTGCAGTGAGACTTAACGAGGTAAGCAAAGTCACCGTATGCCAACGATAGAGGAGCCCCTGGAATCACCTGTCAGTAGATAAGGAGCAGAGGTCGCACAGGCACACAACCACACAAAGTCAACGTGGTGCACCAGTGAATCCATAAGAAGTATCAAAACTGTTAATTGCACCGTTAAAGGCCTTAAAAGACGCCCACTGCATCGACGCTATCAAAAACGTGTCAATATTGGGAGCTAATTGTTTTGTGCGACGATCTTTCTCGCTACAACAGGAAGTCTTCTTAGCTCCGAGCTTCCAGTTGAAGAAATCGTTTAACATCCTCTGCCTTGCCCTGTGTGTCAAGTCGTCTGAAGTTCCGGAAATGTTAATTGATGTTAGTCATAGCTCCTCACAAAGAAAAAAATCGTACAACGGAAGTCTAGCTGCTAGACTTAATATCGACCGTTCAGGAAGTGAATTTCGCTAAATGTTTTCTAGTACGAGGGTTGCGCAGAAATTAATGCAACGCATTTTTTTTCTTCAGCATAAAACTATGCTACGAATGCGGAACGTTATGAACGTATTGTTTGAAGTCTCCTGAGTCAGTGCGCCAAGTTTCCGTCATTTCCGACAGGTAGCGTAGCTGCAGGACAGTTTCAAAATGGCGTCTGTAGGTGATGTACGTTACAAGCAACGTGCAGTCATTGAATTTCTCACTGCAGCGAAAGATTCTGTGGAGAATATTCACAAACGCTTGACCAAAGTCTATGGAGCATCTGCTGTCGACACAAGTACAGTTAGTCGCTGGGCACGGAGGATGACGTCATCAGAAGGCGGTTCGGCGGAGCTCCACGATTTCCAGCTGTCGGGGAGACCATCCACGGCTGTCACACCTGACATGTTGCAGAGAGTTTCCACTTGTTTGGGCCATTGAAGGATGCCATTCGTGGAAGACATTTTGAGCACGATGAGGAGGTGATTCACACAATGAAGCACTGGCTCCGTCACCAGGCCAAGGATTGGTACCGACAGGGCATACACGGCCTTGTTTCGCGCCGGAGGAAGGACATAGAACGGGATGGAGTTTACTTGGAAAATGGGGTGTGTAGGTGAAACACCATTATTTCGTGTGAGTAATTCTCATTATGTTCAATAAAGAATAGTTGAAGAAAAATAATGCTCGTTGAAGAAAAATAATGCGGTGCCTTACTTTCTGGGCAACCTCGTAATTCTCTCTTACAGGGTACGTAAGGTCAATGACCACAGGAGGAATGATGGAGTGCGGGTATGCACACTGATCAAATTGAAACTGAGAGGACATTTACTTACAAATTGGGAAGTACTTTTGAACTGCATTAAACATGGAACACGTACAAAACCCTAAAAATACGTTCCATAAGAATAAGCTGTATTTATCATTATTACTCAGCGATTATTGGCTGGGTCAGGGGGTGCAACATACACGCACATATGCTAGACACAAATTCTGTGACATTCACAGAATTATTACCAAAGATAACACTAAACATTCGCTCGTTAATGTTGATTCGACAAAACCGGCATGTGCGTCGTAGCGGCAAAACGTAATGAAACGTAATAAAAATAGCGATGCATGAAGTTAATCGTGATGGTTTTAAGAACATGTTCTGCCCCGCATGTATTCAGTTGAATGATAGCAAAATTATCCCCGTGAGAATCCCATAGTGCTTCTACACTCATGCTCATACATTCAGGATACTGCTGATACATGGTGAAACAACGCTCTGGTGCGCAGTTTGCTGGTTTAAATCACCCGGGTATGACCACGCGGTGCATTTTACCTGCAATCGTCGCACGTTGGCGCTGGCAGCAGTCCACATACTCAGAGATGTGTTGGTGCATGTCAGAGTACGGTGCAGCGAGTAGGTGTGCAGACGTTTTCAGGCGTGCTAATGGTGACTGTGTGTTGATAATGGCTCAAAGAACACATGTTAATGACGTTATGAGGGGTATAATATTAGAGCGACTGGAGGCTGGTCAAACACAACAGGTCGTAGCAAGGGCCCTCCGTGTGCCACAAAGTGTGATCTCAAGATTATGGCAACGATTCCAGCAGACATGAAACGTGTCCAGGCGTTACAGTACGTGACGCCCACAGTGTACAACACCACAAGAAGACCGATATCTCACCATCAGTGCCCGCAGACGGCCACGGAGTACTGCAGGTAGCCTTGAGCGGGACCTTACCGCAGCCACTCGAACAGATGTCTCCAGACACACAGTCTACAGACGACTGGACAGACATGGTTTATTCACCCGGAGACCTGCAAAGTGCATTCCACTGATCCCTGGTCACAGGAGAGCCCGTAAAGCTTGGTGTCAAAAACACTTTACACGGTCATTGGAACAGTGGTCCCAGGTTATGTTCACGGACGAGTCCAGGTATAGTCTGAACAGTGATTCTCGCCGGGTTTTCATCTGGCGTGAACCAGGGACCAGATACCAACCCCTTAATGTCCTTGAAAGGGACTTGTGTGGCGATCGTGGTTTGATGGTGTGGGATTGGATTATGATTGGTGCACGTGCACCCCTGCATGTCTTTGACAGAGGAACTGTAACAGGTCAGGTGTATCGGGACGTCATTTTGCAGCAGTATGTCCGCCTTTTCAGGGGTGCAGTGGGTCCCACCTTTCTCCTGATGGATGATAACGAACGGCAGCACCGAGCTGCCATCGTGGAGGAGTACCTCGAAACAGAAGATATCAGGCGAATTAAGTGGCCTGCCTGTTCTCCAGACCTATACCCCATCGATCACGTCTGGGATGCTCTCGGTCGACGTATCGCTGCACGTCTTCAAACACCTAGGACGCATCGGGAGGTCCGACAGGGATCCTATACCCCAGCAGGTGCTCGACCACCTGATCCAGAGTATGCCAACCCGTTGTGCGGCCTGTGTACGCGTGCGTGGTGATCATATGCCACATTATGTTGGGGTACATGCACAGGAAATAGTGGCGTTTTGAAGCACATGTGTTTCGGGACGGTTTTCTCAACTTATCAGCAATACCGTGGACCTACAGATCTGTGTCAGTCTTCCCTACGTATCTATGGTATTAAAGCCAGTTTTGTGTAGTGCCACGTTGTGTGGCACCACATTCCGCAATTATCCTTAATTTATGAGCATGAGTGTAACAAATAATTTTAAAGTTGCACAAAGTTCTCTTGTAGTTGTTGTTGTGGTTTTCAGTCCTGAGACTGCTTTGATGCAGCTCTCCATACTACCCTATCCTGCGCAAGCTTCTTCATCTCCCAGTACTTACTGCAACCTACATCCTTCTGAATCTGCTTAGTGTATTCATGTCTTGGTCTCCCTCTACGATTTTTGCCCTCCACGCTGCCCTCCAATGCTAAATTTGTGAACCCTTGATGCCTCAGAACATATCCTACTAACCGGTCCCTTCTTTTTGTCAAGTTGTGCCACATACTCCTCTTCTCCCCAATTCTATTCAATACTTCATCATTAGTTATGTGATCTACCTATCTAATCTTCAGCATTCTTCTGTAGCACCACATTTCGAAAGCTTCTATTCTCTTCTTGTCCAAACTATTTATCGTCCATGTTTCACTTCCATACATGGCTACACTCCATAAAAATACTTTCAGAAACGACTTCCTGACACTTAAATCTATACTCGATGTTAACAAATTTCTCTTCTTCAGAAACACTTTCCTTGCCATTGCCAATCTACATTTTATATCCTCTCTACTTCGACCATCATCAGTTATTTTGCTGCCCAAAGTTCTCTTGCCTAAGGTAATTCCCTCTTAAATGCAGGCGTCATTCTCTCCTGCACAGCAAGTCGACTCTTCCGCGAACCAGCAACTTCTCCTTGAAGTCTAACCCGTCTCGTCTCCGATCGTAGATACCGAAAAACCTGCAGGGAACGAATCGAACAGTCATAGAGTGGCTACAGACGCTGGAGGCGTTCGAACTGCACGTGTTATGTTTTCCGTCCGCATCGAGAGTATATAATGACCTACATAATGGCGTCAAAGAGCACTGATTTCATCGTCGTCAGTCGAACGTGATGTGCCTCGCTACTCTTCAGAATTATGCAGCAATTATAACTGCGTCCATGGGTGCACTTAAGCCTCGGGTTGCACTGAAGATAACTGATTTGAGTGCTTTTCGATCGAATTAGCTATCGCACGTAATTTGTGCAAATGTGTAAAAGTGAACTTGAGAGCATTAATAATTTTCTTGGTAGCCCGTGTTTCTGTTTCGCTGTTCTAACTTTTGTGTGCTTTCTGTAGTTGTAGGAAACCAAGCGGCAAGTGGCGTACTTTAATCACCACTTTTAAAGGGAGAAATTAAATGTATCTAGCACCAGATGGAGCGAATATTATCAATACTTCGAACTTTGCGTAGAAATAGTCTCTGAACTGTGTCGAGTGCTGAATACAATAGGAATTCTTCAATGAATTCCAAAGCCGTTAGTTTGTGTGTGAACTTTTATTGAATACGTTGATTTGTTAAGACAGTAAATGTCCATTTACCATCGAGTTTCCAACTCCTCTGGATTAGAAATAGAGAATTAGCGCACTTTATTTCAGTTGCGGCATGCTAAATTGTGGACTTGTAGACTAAAGATTGTGGGCAGCACAGAAAATGGTTCAAATGGCTCTGAGCACTATGGGACTTAACTTCTGAGGTCATCAATCCCCTAGAACCTAACTAACCTAAGGACATCACCCACATCCATGATCGAGGCAGGATTCGAACCTGCGACTGTAGCGGTCGCTCGGTTCCAGACTGTAGCGCCTAGAACCGCTCGGCCACACCGACCGGCGTGGACAGCCCATTCTCTATCGGTTTCTAGGTGTCCGCACATGTAATGTTCAGGCTCTTGTAAACGGAAGCGGTATTTAAAAATCGAACAAGTAACGCACACAAACCAAATAACCCAACTAAAAAGAGAAAATTCAAAGTCACCACCCCATAACGTATAGCGTTACGTGTCGTTATAAACTTTTTATATTTTTCTTCCTGTTAAAAAGTTGTTCAACAGTTGCACGTCCGTTCGCCGGTACACATCTACGCAGCCGTCGTTTGCCCATGTCGTTTACGGTCCGTAATCCACACAGTTGCCTTGGCGCCGTTTTTGGATAGCGCCATGTTGCCACGCACGGTGTGCATAAACCACAGCAGCACACAAACAGTTTACAATCTTAGACGTTCCGGGAATGCTTCCACCCTTGGCACGAAGCCAATTATAGTAACCTTTTGGGTGTCAGAAAAATCGCTCTGTTTCTTCATTACGGCTACGAGTGCAATGGTCCGCAGCTCGTGGTCGTGCGGTAGCTTTCTCGCTTCCCACGCCCGTGTTCCCGGGTTCGATTCCCGGCGGGGTCAGGGATTTTCTCTGCCTCGTGATGGCTGGGTGTTGTGTGATGTCCTTAGGTTAGTTAGGTTTAAGTAGTTCTAAGTTCTAGGGGACTGATGACCTAAGATGTTAAGTCCCATAGTGCTCAGAGCCATTTGTTAAGTCCCATAGTGCTCAGAGTCATTTGAACGAGTGCAATGTTTCCCGCGTCCCCGCCGGCCCGCTTTATATACCGGGTGGTTATAATTAAACTTTCCGTATTTAACACGTTATAACTCGGAAACTAATTACCGTACGAGAATCAAACTTGGTAGCATTAATGTCCAGGGTATGGGGTTCATGATTTCAATGCGCCACAGCGCCACCGTCCAGTTCCACCTATGGGCATCAGGTGCCGTGATCAGCCATCGTGGTTCATAGTATTACACACCTGATCAGTCGCAGTGCATTTTTTGACGTGTCAACATGGGCTTGGGCAAAAGGAGTACTGCTGCAGCTGCACTCCGAGAATATCGCCTGTTGAAAGGATTACGGAAGGGTCCTCTTCGTCCACCTGCTGTGCGGAGCATGATGATGAAATTCGGATCAACTGGAGAACTGGGCATCGCTCCGGGAAGAGGCCGACGACCTGTTGCATCACAGTTGTATGATGAAATCGCTGTTGCTATGGCAGACAACGCTGCGCCCAATTCCCGATCGTCAGGACGTGCGCGTGCTGTGTCACCCCATGGTACACTGTACGGAAGGTGCTTCGAATCATTCTCAAATGGTATCCCTACAAGGTCCATACCGTACAGCAGCTTGCACCACAGGACGCTCAACGACGTTTTGACTTCGCTCTCCACTTTCTCGCAATTGAAGTTGAGGGCTGGCCGTGGACCGTCCTATGGACAGACGAAGCTCATTTTTCTCTGACGGATGAGTTGAACGCACAGAATTGCCGTGTGGGGGATCTTCAGCACCAATCACTGTCCATGAAGTTCCTCCGTATGGTGAACGTGTCACCGTATGGTGTGGCTTCATTGCTACGTTCATCATTGGACCATTCTTTTTTGAACAGGATGGCGCTCAAGGACCAAACACGTGCAGTGTGACTGGCCAGCGTCACTGCGATATGCTTCGCCAGCATGTCAAACCCGCCATGCAGGAGCCGGCACGGTAACTCAGCGTGTTCGGTCAGAGGATTAGCTGCCCTTTGTAATAAAAAAAAAACTGAATTAATGGATCAACGACGAACTGAAACGGGTGTCTTGCGACGTCGGCCCCGAGCAGATGCAACGATCGAAAAGGAACAAAATGAGATTTAAAAAAAAAAAACAAAAAAAAAAGGGGAGACACGCATTGACCCTAACAGTTTCACGCAAGGTGGGGCCCCACCGCACATCTCTCGTGAAGTTCATCTGTTTCTCAAAAAAATGTTCAAATGTGTGTGAAATCTTACGGGACTTAACTGTTAAGGTCATCAGTCCCTAAGCTTACACACTACTTAACCTAAATTATCCTAAGGACAAGCACACACACCCATGCCCGAGGGAGGATTCGAACCTCCGCGGGACCATCTGTTTCTCAGAAACACATTTGGAAATGATCCAATTATCAGCCGATCGTTTCCATATGCTTCGCCGGCGCGACCACCTGATCTCACTCCCTCTGATTTTTGGTCGTGCTACTACCTGAATAACAGGGTTTACCAGAGGAACATTCTCACAGCATATCAAGAGAGGTGGCTACCATAGCTACAGACATTCTTCGTTTGCTGAATGCAGTCCTGCGCTTTTAGGTTCTTCTGGACTCTGATGAGCGCGATATTAAGCCCCCTTTTTTTAGTAGTAATGGTACTAGTATGTAATGGTATGATGTACCGTAGCAGCAAATTAAAAGCGTTTCAGCTGAACTAATTCTGCATTATTTCTCTTCCCCACGTCCTTGGCATTAATGCTACGAAGTTTGCTCCTTTTACGGTAGTTAGTTTCCGTGTAATTACGTGTTAAATAGGGAAAGTTTAGTTATAACCACCCGGTACCCTCCACTAATAGTGCCGCCACCTGTCGTCTGTCAGTAGCTATTGCACGTTGACGTCGAACATAGGCGATGGTCACTTCACTGTGACTGGACCGTGTATATTAAGAAGAGCTGTGGATGGGGGTGTCTAGTCGAAGATACAGTTACTTAAGAAATGAGAGAATAAATAGGGTCACGACGCACAGAAATGAGTAAACCGACTAATGATGATGAGGATGATGGTGAGGGATTATATAAATCTTCTTGTTATGCCTTACGGCAGGTCGTGTCATGGGGGAAGCCTCATCAGAGAGGTCCACCGCATGAGCGTCTAGAGAAATGACTGCAGTGGTTGTTTCCCGTTGCCTTCCACTGATTATGATGAAATGATAATAAGTACAACAGAACACCCAGTCTCTGAGAGGAGAAAATGTCCGACGCAGCCGGGAATCGAACTCGAGCCCCTCCGCGTGACAGATCGCCGCGCTGACCACTCAGCTATCGGGGCGGACCAGTGATTATACAGACAAGGACTAAAATCATGATTAATGTCGCAACTGGTATTTTTCAAGGTGGCTTCTCTTCGTAAGAAGCGATAGGATTTGAGCGCAATTGCAGGACGCTGTCTTCTGGTCAAATTCTCGTAATGTTGGACTGTTTAAGAGAGACAGAGTAGTGTCATCACACGATCCTCGCGAGGCTGTAATCCCTAAATCCGGAGCTGTCTAGTGGCAGGCAGGTAGCTGCGTCGCGGTTTGGTGCACACATTTCGTTCCCTTCGCTGTATTTCTTTTTTCGGCGGCGCCACGCTCTCGACTCCGCAGCAGACTTAAAGAAAAGGAACAGCGGGAAAGGGAACGCTGCATGAGATGTGTGGTCCTGTCGGTTTAAATTCCCGGGGTGGCCGGGTAATTGAAAAAAGGAAGAGCGGACGTCGTCGTCGGCGGCGGCGGTGGCGGCGGGGGCAGGCCGCTCCCCTGACACGACTCTAAATAATTCGCGGCGGCGTTCGCGCCCGGCCGGCGCGGCATCCGCGCAACACGCGCGCCCGCGCTCCCTCATTAATGCAGGCCGCTCCGGCGCTTTTCATTTGTCGCTGCCCGTTACCCGCGACGACAGGCAGCGGCTACCAGGCCTTGAGGTCTGGCGCGCCAGACGTCAGCCTATTTGCTTCCAATAGTCGTCGTGGGTCGGCGGAGTGGCTACCTCGGTAGACGAGGCAGCACATCGTCGTGTTTACGAGCTCACTCGGCAGCCATAAATTAGTATCTCGCGTACTGCAACAAATTTCGTCGCTTCTGATGAATGACGCTTTGGAACTTTCATCATTGCTTGACTACAAGCATACAGGATGACTTCGGCGTAAGTCATATTTAGTGTAATGAACGGCAGCTTGTTCTAAATGTAGAATTTTGTGTTAGCAGAAGAGCCAACATCGTGTTACGAGTGGAGGCCGAAATGCACGCGTTTTAGCTCACGCAGGCTGGCGTGAGGAGGGAAGAACTATACTGACGTGAGGTCTGGAACATGGCAAGGAATGAGAATTCAGAAAGCGGACGTAATTAGTTTGATACTTAACTTTAATCCATTAGTGATGAACGTCGCTCTTGACAGTACAAGATTCACAATATTATCTGTTCAGAATACTTTCTTGAATACAGAATACATTCTTGAAGATAGTAATTATAGTAACTGAATATGGAGCCTTGCTAGGTCGTAAGCCGGTCGCGGTGGTCGAGCGGTTCTAGGCGCTTCAGTCCGAGACCGCGCGACTGCTACGGACGCAGGTTCGAATCCTGCCTCGGGCATGGATGTGTGTGATGTCCTTAGGTTAGTTAGGTTTAAGTAGTTCTAAGTTCTTGGGGACTGATGACCTCAGATGTTAAGTCCCATAGTGTTCAGAGCCATTTGAACCATTTGCTAGGTCGTAGCAAATGACGTAGCTGAAGGCTATGCTAAACTGTCGCCTCTGCAAATGACAGGGTATGTAGATAGCGAACCATCGCTAGCAAAGTCGGCTGTATAACTGGGACGAGTGCTAGGGAGTCTCTCTAGACTAGACCTGCCGTGTGGCGGCCCTCGGTCTGCAATCACTGATATTGGCGACACGCGGGTCCGACGTATACTAACGGACCGCGGCTGATTTAAAGGCTACCACCTAGCAAGTGTGGTGGCTGGCGGTGACACCACATGGAAAAATGTAGGTTAATACAAATCAGTGGACAAAACAATCCTGTAATGTTCGACTATACGCTGAAGAGCCAAAGAAATTGGTACACCTGCGTAATATCGTGTAGGGCCACCGCGAGCGCGCAGAAGTTCCGCAACACGGCGTGGCATGGGTTCGACTAATGTCTGAAGTACTGCTGGAGGGAACTGACGCCATGAATTCTGCAGGGCTGTCGAGAAACACGTAAGAGTACGAGGGGGTGGAAATCTCTTCTGAATAGCACGTTCCGAGGCATACCAGATATGCTCAATAATGTTCGTGTCTGGTGAGTTAGGTGACCAGCGGAAGTGTTTAAACTCACAAGAGTGTTCCTGGCGCCAAACTGTGTCAATTCTGGACATGTGGGGTGTCGCAGTGTCGTGCTGGAATTGCAAAAGTCCGTCGGAATGCACTATGGACATGAATGATGGTTCAAATGGCTCTGAGCAGTATGGGACCTGACATCTGAGGTCATCAGTCCCATAGAACTTACAACTACTTAAACCTAACCAACCTAAGGACATCACACACATCCATGCGTGAGGCAGGATTCGAATTTGCGACCGTAGGAGTCACGCGGTTCTGATCAGAAGCGCCTAGAGCCGCTGGGCCACCGCGGCCGGCTTACATGAATGTATGCAGGTGATCAGACAGGGTGCTTAAGTACGTGCCACCTGCCAGAGTCGTACTACACGTGTCAAGCGTCCAATATCACTCCAACTGCACACACCCCACACCATTACTGACCCTCCACCACCTTGAACAATTCTCTGCTCCATGGATTCATGAGGTTGTCTCCATACCCTTACCCGTACAATTTGAAACGAAACTCGTCCGACCATGCAACATGTCTCCAGCCAGCAACGGTCCAGTTTCGGTGTTGATGGGCACAGGTGTAAAGGTTTGTGTCGTGCAGTCATCAAGGATACACGAGTGGGTCTTCGGCTCCGAAAGCCCATATCGCTGATGTGTCGTTGAATAGTTCGCATTCTGATACTTGATGATGGCCCAGAGGTACACGTTAACCTGTGCCATGCGCCGTATGGTGGTTTGCGTAGTATATGCGTAGCTTTAGATGTAAGGGCAATCGTTACGCAAACAGCAACTCGTATGCACACGCGCACGTAGCCTTCTCGGAAACGCTGTCCGACTGCTTGCACCGGTACAAGTGGACGCCAGCCGCATTGTGGCTGTCTGGCTCGCTGGCCACCTGCGCATGGTAAACTGTCATCGGGCAGTTGTTTAACCAGACGAGGATCGGACGAAGTATGAGTCGTACTCGACTTCACACTGCCGAGTCTCAGTAAGTCTGTAATTATTCGGATTCGGATGACAGACACATTGACGGCGGGATGGCTGCAGCATACATGTTATTGTAACCTGTATTTGTGAATAAATTTGTTAAAATTACGTACTCGACGTGTTTCCACTCCTCATGAACCCAATATCTACGGTACTTAACAATTAGCGTGTGGTTTCCTCGGCTGAGCTTAGCCTGTTGTGACAATACCGTCACGTATTGTTGCGAGATACTGATTCATTCTTGCAACAATTTTGTGGATATTTTTACTTACCAGGAGGAAAGGTTTGCGTTTTCCTCACTGGAAAGGTGTCCTCCTGGTGAGTCTCTGGTTCCTCTTATTCGGCAGGAGGCAATCAGTGGAGATCCACTGGAAGTTGGGCAGTTTTCTCGAAGTAAGGATTCAGCCCGTACCGTGCTTTCGTCGGTAGAGCCGGCGCCCCTCCTAGCCCAGAGTGGAATGTGCCATGCCGCCACTCTCATCACCAGGGAATAACTCAGCACAATATTTTTGCCTTTTCTGTTCGGACATTACGGAAAGATACACCGAGATGCAAGCCTACTAGCAAGGGAAGGTCCATTGCTTTTGATCCAAGGTTTGGTGTATCCAGTCGATTTCAATTACGCTGGCACGGCGCTTGGTGCGAAGAATATTCATCCAATCGATGGAACACTGCTCCATCCAAATACAAATCTCTCATTGTTAAGGTCGTTTTGTATGTCAAGAGTGGGAAGTTTCTGCAGCATTCCCCCACTTATTCCTGAAATAAACAATATTATCGTCCATCACATTCGCGACATAATTGCGTTGTTTCATCATTCGAGTTTCGGCTGCCTTGATGACCACTTGTGTCTTATCCACCGTTAGGTACTGATGGTAGCAGAGTTTGCAGGTTTTGGGAAAATGTAAGTGTCGCAGCTGTGGTTGCGTTATCCATATTCTGAGCAGCTCACTGCTTGCTTACTTCGTCGTCAACTTACGTTGCTTAATTTGGGGCCGAGCGGGATTAGCCGAGCGGTCTAGGGTGCCGCAGTCATGGACTCTGCAGCTGGTACCGGCGGAGGTTCGAGTCCTCCCTCGGGCATGGGTGTGTGTGTTTGTCCTTAGGATAATTTAGGTTAAGTAGTGTGTAAGCTTAGGGACTGATGACCTTATCAGTTAAGTCCCATAACATTTCACACACATTTGAACATTTGCTTAATTTGGTTATAAGTTTCGCCATGCTGTTGTAGAACTAAGTTTGATTTTGTGAGCTCCCCAAATGAGGAGATCTGGTTGTGCTTTCCCCATATAATCTTCCACAATTTTTGGTACCCTTCTCCGGTGTTAGAGTCATTTAGTAATTAAATTTGAGTTTTAAAGAACTTTGTTCACCGTTGATGTTTTCGTTGCGATTTTTGTCAGCGATTAGAGCAAATAAACATCTGTTAATCTCAGTCTTGATCTAGATTCCAAGATCATTTGCATTGTCTACAACTTTTCAACGATTAGGCGACCTACTAATAATAAATATAAGCTGGTGAACCCCTCAGCTTGTTGTTCTCCCTGTGACGTTGTTATCGTTGCGCACAGTGGCTAGGAAGACTGCACAACGACCTCTTTTTTTTCCTTTATTATTTTAATACCTGAACAATCAGGTAGGCTGTCAGCGGCATGCAACGCCGCTCTTCAGCTATGGTGTTGACAATAACAGTACACAGAGTGGAGAATTAGAACGAACATAGTGACGGGCAAAAAATAGTGGTCACAGATACACAAAAAACACGGAGCCGTTCACACTCGACGATAACGACACTGAAAACACGTTGACACGGCGCACATAACACTGATGAATCCGACGGCACAAGTGAACGTAGAAGCGTGACGGCGGACACTGAAAACATAAAACGACGTCACACACACGAGACACTGATGGCGATGATCTCCGGCGCGCGGGGACCTGCCAAGAGGGGAAGAAGGGTGAGGGGGGTGGAGAGGGTGGAGAGGGGAGAACAAAGATGCCAATGGCTGAGGAGATGGGAGGAGGAGGGGACAGGGGAGGGGAGGCCTGGGGGAGGAGTGGGGAAAAAGGGAGGAGGGAGGGAGGGTGCCCAAAGGAACAGACACAGGAAGAGGGAGGGATGATCAAAGTTGGTAGGAGGGGTAGATGGAGGGGAGGAGGACATCATCAGGGAGGGGGAGCTGGCGGAAGTCACCTTGGGAGAGGGTAAGGAGAGTGGAGAGATGGAGACTGGGTGGGACGTGGGAATACAGGCGCGGCAGTGGGTGGGGGTGGGAGAGGATGGGTGAGACAAGCAGATAAGGAGGATCGAGTTTGCAGGAGGTGTACAGGATCCGTATCCTTTCAAGGAAAAGGAGGAGGTGGGGGAAGGGGATGAGATCATACAGGATCCACGTGGGGGAGGGGAGACGGATGCGACAGGCGAGGTGGAGAGCATGGCGTTCAAGGATTTGTAGGGATTTATAAAGGGTATGGGGGGCGGAGATCCAGGCCAGATGGGCGTAACAAAGGATAGGGCAGATGAGGGATTTATAGGTGTGGAGGATGGTGGAGGGGTCCAGACCCCACGTACGGCCAGAAAGGAGTTTGAGGAGACGGAGTCGGGAGTGTGCCTTGGCTTGGATTGTCCAGAGATGGGGAGTACAGGAGAAGCGACAGTCGAGGGTGACGCCAAGGTACTTAAGGGTGGGAGTGAGGGCGATAGGACGGCCATAGACAGTGAGCTAGAAATCAAGGAGGCCTACAATGATCGCCTGGGTTTTGGATGGATTGACCTTGAGGAACCAGTGGTTGCACCAAGCGGTGAACTGGTCAAGATGGGATTGGAGAAGGTGTTGGGAGCGCTGCAGGGTGGGGGCAATGGCAAGGAAGGCGGTGTCATCGGCAAACTGGAGAAGCTGGACGGGGGGTGACGGCGGCGGCATGTCCGCCGCATACAAAAGGTACAGAAGAGGGGAGAAAACGGAGCCTTGGGGCACACCGGCGGAGGGGAAAAAGGTGTAAGAATCCGTGTTATGGATGGTGACATAGGAAGGACGGTGGGAGAGAAAGGAGCCGATCAGACGGACGTAGTTAGCGGGAAGGGCGAAGGTTTGGAGCTTGAAGAGGAGACCAGAATGCCATACGCGGTCAAAGCACGTTCGAGGCCCAGGGAGAGGAAGATCGCGGAGCGACGGGAATTAAGCTGGTCGGAAAGGAGATGAGTGAGGTGAAGGAGAAGGTCGTCGGAAGAGAAGGAAGGCCGAAAGCCACACTGGGTAATGGGAAGGAGGCGGTGCTGGCGGAGATGCTGGTGGATGCGTCGGGTGAGGATAGATTCTAGGACCTTGCTGCAGACCGAGGTAAGGCTGATGGGATGGTAGGAGGAGATGGCGGACGGCGGTTTGCCAGATTTAAGGAACATCAGGATACGGGAGGTTTTCCACAGGTCGGGGTAGTAATCAGTGGACAGGACTACATTGTAGAACCTGGCCAGGATGGAGGAAAGAGACAGGAGCTTCATGAAGGTGACGGTAGGTGACACGATCGTGACCAGGAGCGGTGTTGCGTTTCGTGCGGAGTGTAGCAATGAGATCCTGTGTAGTGATAGGGGCATTGAGTTCTGAGTGTGCAATGTTGTTCAAGTACTGGAAACCAGGAGCGAGGAGAGGGACAGAGGTGTCAGTTCGATCACGGACATCCAGGAAGAGGGAGTAATCGAATTGGGGATCATCGGGGATGGAAAAGACATCGGAGAGGTAGGAGGCAAAGTGATTGGCCTTACTAAGGGAGTCAGGGAAGGGGTGATCATCATGGAGAAGAGGATAGTAGGGGGAGGGTTTAGTTCTGGTAAGGCGACGGAAGGCTGACCAGAACTTGGACGAGTTGATAGGTAGGGTAGCATTTAAACGGGTGCATGTCTGTCGCCAGTCCCGGCGTTTTTTAGCCGCGAGCGAATTACGAATGTGTCGCTGGAGTTGCCGGTGGCGTCGTAGTGTGTCCGGGTCACGCGTGCGGAGGAAGGCACGGTAGAGACGGCGGGATTCATGGAGGAGGAGGACGGCCTGTGGGGGTAAGGTAGGACGGTGGGGGTGGATGGCGACAATAGGGACGTGGGCCTCCACGGCCTCAGACAAGGTCCGCTGAAGAAAGGAGGCGGCATGGGTTACATCGTCAGGGTGGTGGTAGGTGAAGGGGTGGCTATCGACCTGGGCACAACGACCTCTTGAAGTTGAGTATTTGTTTTTTATTGAAGGAATGTGTGCTTTGGAAACAGAATTGTTGTCATTTCACTAGTTGAGTTAATACGTACAGGGTGTCCAGAAAAGGGCTCCCTGATTTCAAAATTAAATATCTCGAAAACAAAGATCGATAGAGGAATGCAGTAAACGGTATGTTTATCGTGAAAGCTGTAAGACGTTTATACAGCAGTTTGAAATAATAGTTACAAAAGCTGCTAACAGATGGCGCTGTACGCTGTACAGCTCATACCAGCATACATAAGAGAAATAATCGTATGAAAACAATCTTTGCAAACAATCACATCACAATGTTTTCAAAATGTTCACCATTGGCACTACAGAGGTGGCGCAAACGAAGAATGAAATTCGCCATCACATTTCGTAGTGTCTCAACCGAAATGGATTCACATGCCACAGAGATCGCCGATTCAAGCTCGTCCAGCGTGGCTGGATGCTTCGGGTAGACCATGTCTTTCACTGTGCCCCACAAAAGAAAGTCACAGGGAGTCAAATCCGGCGAATATAGAGGCCAATCCATGCGTGCACCAGTAAATTTGGGATATTCCAAAGCAATGACTCGATTCCCGAAGTATTCCTCAAGAAAGCGAAACACTTGTTCGGTCCGATGTGGTCGGGCTCCATCTTGCATAAACCATTCAGTACCTGGTCGATCCTCTAACGCTTGCTGTGTGGCGACAAATTGTTCCAAAACTGCAACGTAACGTGCACCAGTGACCGTTTATCGAATGAGAAAAGGGCCAATAATGCCTCTGCTGCATACTGTAGCCCACACAGTAACTTTAGGAGAATACCGGGATTTCGGTTCACAACAATATGGCTTTTCGGAACCCCAAAATCGCCAGTTCTGCCTATTCACGTATCCATTCAGGTGGAAGTGTGCTTCATCTGTAAACCAGATGCAGCCAACATCAAATCTTTCACTATCAATCATTGTGAGCGTCTGATTAGCAAAGGCAACCCTTTGTTGCACCGCTCGTACGGGTATCGCATGGTGCGTTTGAGTTTTGAATGGAAACATGTGTAGGCTCTTTCTCAGTATATTCTGCGTGCTACAACGCTTCAAACCAGCCTCAGATGCAATTCTACGGACTGATGACATTGGATTTCGCTGAATAATTCCAGAAACTGTGGCGATATTTTCAGGCGTAACTGCGGTTTGCTTGCGGCCAACATGCCCCATTAAATCATCAATTACGCTGCGTGTTCGTTGAAATTTTGCGAAGAGCGTACGAATGGTTTTCGCATCAGGTCCTTTTGGAACATTAAATCGTGCTTGAAATCTTCGCCTTGTTGCCGTAGGACTCTCTTCTAACCTGTGGTACTCTAGCACCAGAAAAACGTGTTGTTCAGTGGGGTACATGGTTTTAATCTCTTCCTTCGGTACGCTAACCACCTTTCACGTTTCAATAGTGGAACTGATCGCTCTGGGCTTCGGATCACTATTTATAAAAACTTCTTACAGCTTTCACAATAAACATACCGTTTACTGCATTCCTCTATCGATCTTTGTTTTCGAGATATTTAATTTTGTAATCAGGGAGTCCTTTTCTGGACACCCTGTATGTCTCAACGGTCTGTCATACTCAGAATTCGGAAATTCGTAAAAAAGAGACGAGTATTGAACTCACTAGTCTTGTATGTTCAAAGATTTGTTTTGTAACGCGCATTGCATCTACGCTCCTCGACTCTGATCCACATCTGGTATGCAACTTTCGTCATTATAAAGATGTAGATTTAGATGGACGAGCGGAACGTTTTAAAATTTTCAGTGGTTCACGTGCGGACGCAGGAGAAAAGGAAGAGTAGCCGTCATGTTTGTCACAACCGCCCTCTCCCCCAAGAACGTTTTAATATATTCTTACATACACCAATTTCCAAATTTCCAGACTAAGTTTAGGAGAATAAAGAGGCATGAAAACTACGGGATCCGAAATGTAAAAGCCGGAAAATTACAAGCCGTGCTTAATAAAGAATACCTTTCAGTATATGTTTGAGCAGTTGCCCAAGTGGATGTGCTTCTGGCCCTGCTATCTCCAGATAAAATTCCAACCGGATCACGGTGCATAGTCATAATCTGACTGTGCCTGCTGCCAACAACGAAACCTACACGTTCGTGAGGCCAGTGGGAAAACTGGCAAATCACAGGAGGTTTAATAATGCAAGACAGAGAGACTTTTCACCCAGACAAAAGCAGAGAGATTGTCTTTCCATATCGCAGGTGGAAACCGCTGAAATAAACAACATCCTTCCTAGACATTCCAGTCACATTCATGTGATCACTGCCTATGTTCGATGTCAACGTGCAATTACCACTCGCAGGCAAGATCTGGTTCAAATGGCTCTGAGCACTATTGGACTTAACATCTGTGGTCATCAGTCCCCTAGAACTTAGAACTACTTAAACCTAACTAACCTAAGAACATCACACACATCCATGCCCAAGGCAGGATTCGAATCTGCGACCGTAGCGGTCACGTGGTTCCAGACTGAAGCGCCTAGAACCGCACGGCCACACCGGCCGGCTGCAACATCTGGCAGCACTAGCAGTGGAGAGTATATAAAGTATGTCAGGGGGTCGCGGGAAATAGTGCCTTCGTTGTCGTAATGTGGAAACGGAGTAAATTATCTGACGTCCAAAATATCATGACCTTTGGCTTTCAGGCCAGGGGTGGAAGCATTTCGGAAACGGCTAAGTTAGTAAACTGTTCGCGTGCCGGCGACGTTACGTTATATCGTGCGTGGAAAAATAGTGCGATTCAAAACCGGCGCCGAGGCAACTGCGGTGCTCTTCAGACTATAGATGACAGGTTCAACGACGCCAGTGGAGAGGCGTACGGGCAAATAGACGTACACTTACTGACCGACTGACAGTCCAGACGAATCAAGAGGCCAAAAACAGTGTCTTCTCAACGACCGTCCGATGAACGTTGCTGCGTGTGGACGTCCGCAGCAGGTGGCTTGTTCGTGCGCACATGCTGACTGATGTTCACTGGCGACGAAGTCTGGAATTTGCATGATAGTACTGCAAATAGACGTCCACTGAATGGCTACTGGTGCCGTTTTCAGATGAATCACGTTTTATACTGCATCGACTAGATGGCCGTTGGCGAGTAGGGCGTGAACCATCAGAAAACGAACAGCCTGCAACGGTCGTCAGAAGCGTCCAGGTCACAGGGGAGAGCATTATGGTCTGTGAATGTTTTCGTGGCATTTCCTGGGTGATATCGTCTTTCTGGAAGGCACACTGGATGAACACAAGTATGCATCTGCCCACCACTGCATGCAGTTTGTTTTTTCTTGGAGCAATGACATCTACCAGCAGGACAATGCAACGCGTGATTCAGTTCCCAGGGCGCGGGTTCGAAGAGTACGGGGATCCGTTCACCATACTCCCCTGACCATCATACTCTCCGATTTCAGGACGTACTGAGATTATGTGGGACCACCTCGATTGGGCTGTACTCGGCATGAATCCTCAACCGAGAAACAAGGCGCAGCTGGCCACAGCGCTGCAGTCGGCATGGCTCCACTTCCCTGTCGGTAACATCTAAGACCCCCTTGACTCTCTTTCTGCACATCTAACAGTGGTGCGCGCTGCGAAAGATGATTATCCAGGCTTCTGAAAGGTGGTCACGTAAATGTGACTGGATAGTGTGTTTACATACTGACTTAGTTTTAAGTGAGGTACTGATATTATAATCTATAAACTTTTATTTTACAATTTTTAATGTACTCGTATTATGATGTTAAATTTATGGATTTTTCGTGCTATTGGAGATCTTTATTAAACAGCACGATGCATGTACACTACTGGACATTAAAATTGCTACACCAAGAACAAATGTAGATATTCATTGGACAATCACGCAATTTGGGTGCGTAGATCCTGAGAATTCAGTACCCAGAACAATCACCTCTGGCCGTAATAACGGCCTTGATACACTTGGGCATTGAGTCAAACAGAGCTTGGATGGCGTGTACTGGTGCAGCTGCCCATGCAGCTTCAACACGACACCACAGTTCATCAAAAGTAGTGACTGACGTATTGTGACAAGCCACTTGCTCGGTCACCATTGAACAGACGTTTTCAATTGGGAGGGATCTGGAGAATGTGCTGGCCAGAGCAGCAGTCGAACATTTTCTGTATCCAGAAAGGCCCGTACAGGACCTGCAACATGCGGTCGTGCATTGTCTGCTGAAATGTAGGGTTTCGCAGGGATCGAATGAAGAGTAGAGCCACGGGTCGTAACACATCTGAAATGTAACGTCCAGTATTCAAAGTGCAATCAGTGCGAACAATAGGTGACCGAGACGCGTAACCAATGGCACCCCATACCATCGCGCCGGGTGATACGCCAGTATGGCGATGACGAATACACGCTTCCAACGTGCGTTCACCGCGATGTCGCCAAACACGGATGCAACCAACACAGTACTGTAAACAGAACCTGGATTCATCCGAAAAAATGATGTTTTGCCATTCGTACAGGGAAGTTCGTCTTTGAGTAGACCATCGCAGGCGCTCCTGTCTGTGATGCAGCGTCAAGGGTAACCGCAGCCATGGTCTCCGAGCTGATAGTCCATGCTCCAGCAAACGTCGACGAACTGTTCGTGCAGATGGTTGTTGTCTTGCAAACGTCCCCATCTGTTGACTCAGGGATCGAGACGTGGCTGCACGATCCGTTACAGCCATGCGGATAAAATGCCTGTCATCTCGACTGCTAGTGATACGAGGCCGTTGGGATCCAGCACGGCGTTCCGTATTACCCTCCTGAACCCACCAATTCCATATTCTGCTAACAGTCATTGGATCTCGACCAACACGAGCAGCAATGTCGCGATACGATAAACCGCAATCGTGATAGGCTACAATGCGACATTTATCGAAGTCGGAAACGTGATGGTACGCATTTCTCCTCCTTGCTAGAGGCATCACAACAACGTTTCACCAGGCAACGCTTATCAACTGCTGTCTCTGTATGAGAAATCGGTCGGAAACTTTCCTCATGTCAGAACGTTGTAGGTGTCGCCACCGGCGCCAACCTTGAGTAAATGCTCTGAAAAGCCAATCATTTGCAAATTACAGCATCTTCTTCATGTCGGTTAAATTTCGCGTCTGTAGCACGTCGTCATCGTGGTGTAGCTATTTTAATGGCCAGAAGTGTATATGTAAAATTTTTGGACAAATCGATTTCAATAGAAGTTTTTTCTCTGAATGTAATTTGTTTAAAGTTGTTGCAAAGCAGTGCATTACTAAAACCGTAAGCATATGAGGCATGTTGAAAGCAAGGATGACTGCAATCTATATTTCGCGTTAAGTCGAGGGTAAGACAGGAGTAAACTGTAACTTCTTCCCCTGCCCCCTGCAGTAACATTGGATCGTTTTCGCTGCACTGCTCTGGTTAATAGACATGGTGTTAGCTGGGGAGATACATGTAGGTTCTTAATAAAAATTGAAACAGTAACTACCCCAGCATTAGCACTCTATGTAATGGAGCCGTTGTCGCTTTCTAACCAAGCAGTTACGCAAAATAAGCTCTTAACGAATCTTAGAGAGGCAGCCACGATTTGTCTCAACTAAAGTATAGGCTGAATACATTTTACACCACTCGTGGCGGTGGTTTCGACTGCAACTCCTTTAGTAGCGAGAAAGTAAATCATATTTTAAACATTAAAGGCATTATAATAACCCCTTCGTGTACCCCTGAAATTGCCTTTAGAACTGTAAATTTCGTCCCGCTAAGTATGACTTGAATTAGTTTGCAGGGAGGGTCTGAATGTGATCACAAATCTGGTACGATACTTGAGAACATCATATTCGGTTCACCAGAGCACCCTTCTTCAACCGTAAGTTTCAGTAGACCTCGTTTGTGCTGGACATTTTCTAGCAATTTCTCTTCCAAAACGAGAAACGTCAGTCTCATGTATACCGATGCTTCAATAGGCGAAGAAATGCTGTCGCACATACCAATTTTGTTATCTACCGGCATTGTAGAGCAGTAGAGCCGTCAGCTTAGAGCAGTCCTTCTGGGTCTTCAATTTGGATGTCATGAAATGGAAGAACCTACGATCATATTAGCGGATACTTACTGTCTGAACCATTTGTACCGTAAAAAAAGGTAATGATTTCGTTCCGTACGTCTTTTAGTAACTGTAAACAATATTTGACAACCGTCACACGTAATTTGCTGGATAAAGATTGCAGTTTCAAAGGAAGCGAACCTGTACACATAGTGGTGAAAGCAGACATTGTGGAAACGTTGACAGCAATTTTCTACAGCGAGAGTTTTCGCAAGAGTATGCTCTTCGTTAGCAGTGAGTCACTGGTATGACAAGTTCCGATTATGACAAATACCGATCTTCAAGGAGTTTCAGTCGTTGGTCAGATCTCTGACGGCTGCTTTAGAAACCATCTGCTACGTGTCGGGCTTGTACTACCCTGCTCTGTACATACGATAAAGAAGCCGACAACAATGCCACCTTCTTTGGTTGTATAAATCGGAATGTGTCCACAACTTCTCTTTTGCGTCATTTGTCCAGAACCTGAACATTCATTGGCGGCGTAAATAATACCGTGATGATGGAAGAAGAACTGTAAAAAATGCGGACTGTGAAACAAGCCTTCTTGGACGTCAGTCACTAACTAGTACTAGTGAAAAGCAGCCAATGTTGTGAAGTTGCCGGCCGCGGTGGTCTAGCGGTTCTGGCGCTGCAGTCCGGAACCGCGGGACTGCTACGGTCGCAGGTTCGAATCCTGCCTCGGGCATGTGTGTGTGATGTCCTTAGGTTAGTTAGGTTTAAGTAGTTCTAAGTTCTAGGGGACTTATGACCTAAGATGTTGAGTCCCATAGTGCTCAGAACCATTTTTTTGTTGTGAAGTTACTAATAATATGAAACCTGTTCGCTTTATGCCTTGTGTTATTAAAAGGAGCAGTCAAACGAAAACGAGACAGATGTAAAAAAGAAAGTAAACTTTTCATTATTTCAGAAGTAATCGACATAACTGTTAATTTAGTTATCGCTATGTGAATTCAAGACATTTAATGCTGTTATGCTAAAACGTTTGTGGTTGCCTACGGAACCATGACTACACCCAGGCGTCCACCTCTTCATTCCAAGCAAATTGATGGGCATCAATGACTTTCATCAAGGCTTAAAAACATGGAAAACGCATGGGGAGAGATCGGGACTGTTCGAAGAATGTGTAAGAGCTTCGGAGAGAAACTTCAGCAGCGTAGCCGAAAAAACCTGCCGACAAAACGCGCTCCCACATGTTTCCTAGGTTGTTTCGAGTACCCTGCAAAAGTTTAGTTGGAAAGCCCTTACAGTTTCCCCATACAGTATCGATTTCTTTGTATTGCATTTACATATTTTTGGAACCCTAAAGAAATACATTCACGGCCGCCGATTTGCTTTGGAAGGAGAGATACAATAATTGTTTCGTAGGCAACCGCAAACATTTTTCCATGAAGGCACTGGACCATCTTGTCTCATAGTGGGATAAATGTTTTAACAGTTATAGCGATTCTTTTTGAGATAACAAACACTTCACTTAATTTTTTACCATCTGTCTCGTTTTCACTTGACTGACCTTTTAGTTGTAAATGAAACAAAGCGGGCTGTTAAGAACGTATACAAGTACCTCTAAATACTCTGCCTTTTCTTCAATCGGCTGCTCACTTTTAAATAAACGACTTTATCAGTTGTTACGTAACTTAATTTTAGAAGTCCCGACACGGGGGTTAGGCAAAAATATGAAAAAACCGCGAGAAATGGATGCTTTAACAGAAATACAGACGCTAGCCAAGCCTGGAGATTGCGCTATTTTATTTGACCACGAACAGCACCTGTGTTACGTCCTCAAAACGTTGCAGTTGTCTGTCGACATCAGAACAGTGTTGTATGTTGTTGTGGGTGCTTTATGTCGGAACTAAGTGGGTAAATTGTTGGCGCTTGTGTGGTGGGTGCTTCCATAACCAAGATAGCCGAAGTTTCTGGTGATTCAACAGGTGCCGTAACGGAGATTTACAAACACAGGGATAGCAGGAAAACCTCATCAGCTAAGTCACAATGAGGACGAAACTGTGTGTTGAGTGATCCTGAGGAGCGATCATTGAAAAGTTTTCTGATGAAAAATACAGGAACACAGTTGCAGAAGTGAATACCGCATTCGCGATCCATGTCAGCATGGAAACAACGCGAAGGTGTTCCATAAGGAGGAATTGGAGGGTAGAACCACTCATCATTGACAGGAAAACGCCTGTGCTGTCTTGGAAAAATTTCAAAACGGCTGGAAGCGACATTGCCTGTGGTCTGGATCCCGCCAGATTTTCACTGTGAATCTGCGTCCGATTTAGACGTGTTGCCCACAAAAATCTTCGTCCCCGTATATATCAACTTTGGAGTACGTTTTAGGTTATCATACCATTTCACACGCACAACGTGATGCACATACACCGAAGAGCCAAAGAAACTGGTACATCAGTTTAAATTAATGTACGGCTCCACGAGCACGCAGAAGCGCCGCAACACGACTCGACTAATGACTGAAGAAGTCCTGGAGGGAATAGACACCACGAATCCTGCAGGGCTGTCCACAAGTCCGTAAGAGTACGAGGGGGTGGAGAACACTTCTGAACAGCTCGTTGCAAGGCGTCCCCCATATGCTCAATAATGTTCATTTCAGAATGTTTAAATTCAGAAGAGTGTTCCTGAAGCAACTCTGTGGCAATTCTGGACGTGTGTGGTGTCGCATTGTCCTGTTGGAAGTGGCCAAGTCCGTCGAAATGCAGATTGCACATGGATGGATGCAAGTAGTCAGACAGGACGCTTACGTACACGTCACCTGTCAGAGTCGTATCAGCGGTCCCATATCACTCCAAGTCCATTCGCCCCCCACACCACTGCAGAGCCTCCATCAGCTTGAATAGCCCTTGCTGACATGCAGGGTCCATGGATGCAAGAGATTGTCTGCACACCCGTACACGTCCATCCGCTCGATACAATTTGAAACGAGACTCGTCCGACCGGGCAACATGTTTCCAGTCAATAACAGTCTAGTGTCGGTGCCGACGGGTCCAGGCGAGGAGTAAGGCTTTGTGTCGTGCAGTCATCAAGGGTACACGAGTGGGCCTTCGGCTCCGAAAGCCCATATCGATGATGTTTCGTTGAATGGTTCGCACGCTGACACTTGTTGATGGCACAGCATTAAAATCAGCAGCAGTTTGGTTCAAAAATGGTTCAAATGGCTCTGAGCACTATGGGACTCAATTGCTGAGGTCATTAGTCCCCTAGAACTTAGAACTAGTTAAACCTAACTAACCTAAGGACATCACAAACATCCATGCCCGAGGCAGGATTCGAACCTGCGACCGTAGCGGTCTTGCGGTTCCAGACTGCAGCTCCTTTAACCGCACGGCCACTTCCACCGGCAGCAGCAGTTTGCGCAAGGGTTCCACTTCTCTCACGTTGAACGATTCTCTTCAGTCATCGTTGTTCCAGTTCTTGCAGGATCTTTTTTCCGGCCGCAGTGATGTCAGAGATTTGATGTTTTACTGGGTTCCTGACAGTCACGATATATTCGTGAAATGGTCGTACGGGAAAATCCCCACTTCATCGCTACCTCGGAGATTCTGTTTCCCATCGCCCGTGCGCTGACTATAAAACCACGTTCAAACACACTTAAAGCTTGATAACCTGCCATTGTAGCAGCAATAAACGATCTAACAACTGCGCCAGACACTTGTCTTATGTAGGCGTTGCCGACGGCAGCGCCGTATTCTGCCTGTTTACATATCTCCGTATTTGAATACGTCTGCTGTACCAGGTTCTTTGGCGCTTCAGTGAATTATCTCTACCGTAGCAGAACCGTCTCTGGAAGACACCTGTAACATGTACTCTCTTCTGATAATGCACATTTGTTCTGTAAAGCTGTAAGCTTTAAGCGTGAGACAAGAAGCGTAATTTACTTTCTGAATTCCCTACATATCATTAGTTTATCTCTCAAACGGTTTATGTTTATTTCTGCCCTAATTCTCGTAGCTTCCAGCTACTTTCAAAGAACCCTGTAGCCTAACAAAACTGTCACTTTTGACACCCTCCGGTGGCTTCAGGCTGCTTTTTCGTTCTGTTATTTGTTAGTTCTGTAAGAAAAGAAACTGAAGACACGAGAGAAAGATGGATGAAACGAAATGCGAGGAACTAGAGAAAATGGATAGAGAGAGGGAAAATAGGAAGTGATTTACAGATGGCTAAAGACTGACATAGAGATAGAATGAGTGTACGACACGTTAGCTGGAGAAACACACTGGACTGCCTCTATAAGAGGGATCAAATACCAAGTGAAATCTAGCTTGAGGAGGAAGAATTTATGCCGGAAGATGGAAAGGGTTATAGCATTTGGAAGCAGAAACATTTTGGAAATTTGGAAATTTGTGGCAAGGTCTTACACTACCAAACTGCTGAGGTCATCGGTCCCTAAGCTTACACACTACTTAATGTAACTTAAACTACCTTACGCTAAGGATGACACACACACCCATGCCCTATGGAGGTCTCGAACCTCCTACGGGGGGAGCCGCGCGGACCGTGACAAGACGCTCAAGACGTCGCAGCTACCCCGCGGAAAAGGTACTGAAAGAGATGAAGAATCGGAAGGCATATCGAATCGTTAACGTGCCAGCAGAAGTGCTGAAGAGTTTAGGAAACAGGGGAAGAAAAGGAATAGTTTACTTCTGTAATGAGATACACGACAATGGGGAATGGCCTGATGCTTTTCTTGCACCGGTAATTGTTGTGTCTACGAATCTTGCCTACTCGGTTCGGTAGACAATCAATCAAACAACTCGTATTAATGAGTTTTATTACAAGTAATCAAATACAGTACTTAACTTTGGCAATTAGATAGATGAGTCGCAAGCAAAGGGCGACATACGAATTAATCAGTCTTTACAGTGACTGCTGATCTCTAACTGACAAAAGTCTGCTGTGAACTGCTATCGAAGTGGCTAATCTTAGAAGGAGCTGAAACGTCTTAGTGTTTGTGAAACTTCTTTGTATGAGCCTACTGAAATAACTGAGTAAGTGAAACTTCTCAGCGTTTACTTTAACTGCTGAGTGAAACTAAACCTACTGTCTCGTTCCTTATTTTTATCAAAAGGCTATCAACACTATGGGACTTAACATCTTAGGTCATCAGTCCCCTAGACTTAGAACTACTTAAACCTAAGGACATCACACCCATCCATACCCAAAGCAGGATTCGAACCTGCGACCGTAGCGGTTGCGCGGTTCCAGACTGAAGCGCCAAGAACCGCTCGGCCACACCGGCCGGCTTATTTTTATCATTTAAGCACTGACCTATGGAATTTTCCATGACAATGACAACTCAAACTTAACGTATTGATTTATTAGCCACAATATACAAGCCCAACGCATTCTGATTGCTCTACAACGACAACATGACTTCAAATAATTAACTCAAAAGAATGGCCTTGAACTGCAAAAAATCCTAACAACAACCAATACTTTACATAAGTTCAAATGGCTCTGAGTACTATGGGACTTAACTTTACATAAGTCTCTTGTCTCACAGGAAATCTTTATAACACGAACTACTGCAGCTACAGCAAGCAGCAACTACAGCCAGCTAAATAAAGGATTCTAACCGCTATAGACTCTAACTACCAGGAGGCATATGGTTACAAACAATGTCTTTAACAGATTTTAGCTTATTCATGCGACATCCAGTTCCAAAAATTATATAGTGGTCAATAATTCCACTACCCAAACATTTCCAACTACATTGATCATCATTTTACAATGCATGTCCTATCAACACTGAGTCTCCACGAAGGACACATGTCCAAGCCGTCTGTTCGCTAACTCTGACTGATAGTCTGTCCAACCACAGAGTCTCTTACCGAGGGCACAGAGCGCTGTCAGCAACATTAATTACAGTCTATAGCGGTGCCAACATACAAACGTATAAACAGGATACTTACACTGCTATCCACGTGCCGTACGTTGGCGCTGCTATCCAAGTGAGTTGCACCAGTCTGGTCTAGAGGCCGCTGCTATAGTGTTGTCGACCTGGAGAGAGGTCGGTCAGCATGCGATTGGCTGGTTTCTTCTCCCAACTGGCGTGCCAGCGCTTGACTCTGCGCCGTAACATACCTCCCACTACCCACCCCAAAAGGCGACGGACAATCGTCGTATAATAGGCACAACAACAGAAAGCTTTTGAAACCGTTCCTCACAAGCGACTTCTAATCAAGCTGCGGGCCTATGGGGTATCGTCTCAGTTGTACGACTGGATTCGTGATTTCCTGTCAGGAAGGTCGCAGTTCGTAGTAATAGACGGCAAATCATCAAGTAAACTGAAGTGATATCAGGTGTTCCCCAGGGAAGCGTCCTGGGACCTCTGCTGTTCCTGATCTATATAAATGACCTGGGTGACAATCTGAGCAGTTCTCTTAGGTTTTCCGCAGATGATGCTGTAATAAAGAAATCCGTTGGAAATCGATTACTCGATAAATAGTACAATTCTCAAGGCTGTCAATTCAACTATAACCTGGGTGTTAAAATTACGAACAACTTCAGTTGGAAAGACCACATAGATAATATTGTGGGGAAGGCGAGCCAAAGGTTGCGTTTCATTGGCAGGACACTTAGAAGATGCAACAAGTCCACTGAAGAGACAGCTTACACTACACTCGTTCGTCCTCTGTTAGAATATTGCTGCGCGGTGTGGGATCCTTACCAGGTGGGATTGACGGAGGGCATTGAAAGGGTGCAAAAAAGGGCAGCTCGTTTTGTATTATCACGTAGTAGGGAAGAGAGTGTGGCAGATATGATACGCGAATTGGGATGGAAGTCATTAAAGCAAAGACGTTTTCCGTCGCGGCGAGATCAATTTACGAAATTTCAGTCACCAACTTTCTCTTCCGAATGCGAAAATATTTTGTTGAGCCCAACCTACATAGGTAGGAATGATCATCTAAATAAAATAAGAGAAATCAGAGCTCGAACAGAAAGGTTCAGGTGTTCGTTTTTCCCGCGCGCTGTTCGGGAGTGGAATGGCAGAGAGATAGTATGATTGTGGTCCGATGAACCCTCTGCCAAGCACTTAAATGTGAATTGCAGAGTAGTCATGTAGATGTAGATGTAGGGAGGCAGGAGTTAAGTATCAAACACAGTTTGTGGGCTGACTGTAAACTTAAAGTCAACACACAGTCGAATACGACCTGAAGATTTGAGGAGCAAAACCAGTGGACTTGCCCATTGACTAGCTTGTGTGGGCGTAATAGCTCCGCTATTTTGCAATTCTTTAAGTTCGGCAGCCACTTTTTCCTGTAAGGGAATAGGAAGGATTCTGGCAAACTTTCGGTAGAGCATTGTCTTTCATAGTAATATGTACAACAAAATTGTCAGCCTTGCCTAAACCTTCAGAAAAGAGTTCAGGGAATTCTTTCGGCAAGCTAGCTACACTGTCTTTGGCATTGAATGCAGTCGCTGGCAACACATTGCCCTGAATTTGAAAGCCAAACGAATCAAGATCAAATAAGGTCTCACAGTCAGTAAAAGTCACAGTTCACCTATGCGAGCGATACATGGCAGGCAACGTACATTTTCCGAGAACGGGAATGTCTTGTCCATTTAAGCCGTCAGGTGCGTGTTAGATTTAGACAGGCGTGGGGAGCCAAACAGTTCGTATGTGTTAGGATTCAGCAATGTAACAGAGGCACCAATATCCAACTGAAATTTCCCACGTTTCCCACTAAGGTGCAAATCAACAAAAGATTGGTTGGACTGGCGTTGCACTGAAGAGACTGTTTGCTTGCTAGTTTTGCTAATGCCTGCAGCAGGCTTTGAATACACTCCATTGATTACATGGGCCTTGTGATTAGACTTTTGTGTGTGGGCAGAATTCTTATGTTTGTTCCGCTGCAAACATATGGATTGTACGTGACCTTTCTTGCCACAAGCGTAACACTTCGCATGTCTAGACGGGTGATCTTAGCGTATGTGCCGTGAGTGGCACCGAGGGCATGACTTAATTCTATTCACCACTGTAGCCGCCTGTTTAGAGAACTGTCTACAGGACTTCGGCACGCACGTGATGTTGCTGCCTACTGGGCTGGTCGTGAGCAAGGGACGACTCAGCCTGACAAGTTGATAGCTGCTCAAATTGATCCGCCGACACGGCACCTGAATCATCCTGATCTAGGATTTGCACTGCGTGATGAAATGGTCGATCTGACTGTTTCAGAATCTGTTCTCTAAGTTTGACATCAGTTACATTGTACACGATCGCATCACGCAACATAACATCTGAATATAAAGCACCACAAGCACATTTGAATGTGCATTTCCTCATCATGCCCTGCAAATCTTTACCCACTCGCGGTAAGTTTGTACTAGCCTTTTCTTGCGATGAAAGAATTGGTACCTAGGTACCACCATATTCACTTGTTGGTCATAATAGATAGTTAGAGAATCTACAACCTGATCATAGGAAAATTTACTCGGAGTAGCGTTAGGGAACAATTTCTGAATGAGGCGAAAGACTGCGCTTCCTACTGTTGACAAAATGTAATGTTGTTTCACAGTACCTGGTACATTGTGAGCAATGATGTGGGCTTCATACTGTTGCAACCACTCGAGCTATTCCTGTTCTTTTTCGTTAAACTGGCGAAAAGGCGATAAGGCACTGGGAGCTACAGTTTGTGCATGTTGCGCAGTGTTGGTTGCGTGATTTGCGAGTAACTGTTGTACAATATTGAGAAGGGTTGCAATCTGCTGCGTCTGAAACTGAAACATTTGGTTTAGCTGCGTTGCATCCATCGTTTGCAGCAGAGGTATCTGAGCAGGGGGTGGGAGAGATGGGTTGCTCATTTTGGAATAGTTAAATGCAATAAATATACAATGCAAGCAAGAAAAAGAAGCACACAAGCAAATAAAATCTCTGCAACGCCCATCTGAAAACACTGAATAGAAAATACACTGTTAAAACATGGAAACACACCCCTGCAAACAAAAGACAATGTAATATTAAGGCGCCAACAAAACACAAAAGCCAACGACAAAGCAAAATCTGTAGCAGCGGGTGGCTCCGTTATCAGGTTGTCACTATGATATTTGTCACCTCGTCGCGAATCTCGTTGAGTCTATCAGTCCTGCCTACTCGGTTCGGTAGACAATGAATCAAACAACTTGTATTAATGACTTTTATTACAATTAATCAAATAAAATACTTATCTTCGCCAATTTCACAGATGTATCGCAAGCAAAGGGCGACATACGAAATAATCAGTCTTTACAGTGACTGCTGATGTCTAACCGACAAAAGTCTGTCGTGAACTGCTGTCGAAGTGGGTAATCTTGATGCTGCTATCCATGTGTTTAACGATGATGCTGCTATCCAAATGGGCCCCACCAGTCGACCGCGGCGCTTGTATCGTCTTCATCTAGAGGCCGCTGCAGTCGCGTTGTCATCCTGCAGGGGGGTCGGTCAGCGTGCGATTGGCTGACTTCTTCTCACAGCCCGCTCTTCCCTGTCGTTCCCGACTGTGTGCCCGCGCTTGACTTAAGATGTAACACTAATGACACCCTAATGATACCGATTGAGGGAAAGAGAAATACCAAAAAATGAGAAGAGCATAGGAGTATCAGCCTAATTTCTCATGCAGGGGACTTATTGCTGAGAGTGCTGAAGAGAAGACTACAGGGCAAGTTGGATAGATGGAATGGGGAGGGAGAGTTCGGATTTAGAAGGGGAAACGGAACAAGAATCATAGGGGAAAGATATATTGAGAAAGATAGAGAAATCTTTGTTTTCTTTTTATTGAAATGGTTCAAATGGCTCTGAGCACTATGGGACTTAACATCTGAGGTCATCAGTCCCCTAGAACTTAGAACTACTTACACCTAACTAACCCAAGGACATCACACACATCCATGCCCGAGGCAGATTCGAACCTGCGGTCGTAGCGGTCGCGCGGTTCCAGACTGAAGTGCCCAGAACCGCTCGGCCACTCCGGAAGGCTTTTTTTATTGACTTTGAAAAAAACTTTCAACAGAGTACAACGGAACAAGCTGATGGAAATTTTGGAAAGGAAAGGAGTAGATTGCAAGGAGAGACGATTGGTATAGATCCTACATTTATAACTGAAAGTAAGATACGGATTGGATAAGAAATATTTTAGTGAAGCAGCATTGGAAGGGGCGTTAAACAACGTTGTGCCTCTCCCCTTTATTGTTCAACTTATACCAGGAAGAAATCAATGTGAAAAGCCAAGATGGAAAAAGAGGAGTGTGTGTTGGTAGAATGAGAATAGAATGTATATGATTTGCTGATGACCTGGTGCTAATGGCAGAAAGTGAACTAACTGTAAATAAAACGCTTAAAGATCTGATTGATGCTTGGGTGGAATACGGTATGAGACTCAGTGCGGCAGAAACAAAGAGTATTGTGATCGTCAAAGGAAGACGGGGAAAATTGTTATTAACCAAGTAAAAGCATCTAAATATCTTTGAAGTGCGATTAATGGTAGACTTAAGAGGACATCAGGGGGTCAGGCCTCGCATTGCTATAGCGAAGGAACTATTCAATAGAATGTGATGTGTCTAGCTAGATGAAGGTCTGTGTGAAAGACTGGAATATGGCACTCTATGGGGCAAAAACATGAACACTTAGACTAGAGGATGAGGAAAGGCCAGAAGCATTCGAGATATGGATGCGAAGGAGAATGAAGAGAACAAGATGGATGGAAACAGTGTTGGAAAGTGTCGGTGAGAGGAGAAGACTGCTGCAGGTTATAAAAGAAAGGAAGAAGAACTGGATGGGATACTCGTTGAGAAAAGAGTGCCTGCTAACAGACGCTTTGGAAGATCTATTTAGAGGGAGGAGAATGAGAAGAAATGACAGACACAAGATGATAGACGATATAAAGGGAAGCAGAAAGAACGCAGACCTGAAGAGAAGACAGAAGAGCTCGGAGAGCTGTCACGCGATTCTCTGCCTGTGGCCCGAACACTTCCGATGATGATGACGTTTGTGCAGTGGCCTCGCAATGCGGCGGTAATAAATACGACATTCAGAAATAAAATAAAGCGATGGCAAATTCGAGACTGGTGACAGTCAGTTCTATTCGGATCCTGGAAACGAGATTCGACGCAAGTAAAGTGTGTCCGTCTCATAAGGGATGATATACGAATTCAAAAGCTTTGTTTACAGTTAGAACATATGTCATAATTGTATGTTGGTAAGAAACAGTGAAAGGATTGAAATTAATTAGCAGTAAGAAAAGCTGTTAAGTAAATATACCGTAATAATACTTTACAAGACAAGAAAAATTAGTGGAAAAAATCCACAGTAAATTTCAGCATATACATGCCATGTGTTTTCCCCCACAGATAAAACATAAGCTGCATCCCTTGATAATACTTCAGATTTGGAAAGAAAGTAGAAATTTCGCTTTTATTACATAATATATCAAACAGTTGATATTCTTATAGTACCTCTTTCGTAATTGAATGAGCTAAGCGATTTCCTATAAAATGTCCCAGTTGATAGACATAATAAGAGGATAACAAGGAAAACACTAAAGGAAATAAATGTGTATCACGATTTGTTGACAACTTAAGTACGCTGTGTTGCGTTAGTCCTCACAATCTTGACGGCGAGAAGCATGCTAATATGGTTACGTAAATAGTGGTGACAGTCTTTCTAAATGGAGCAAAGCTGTCGTGGAGTTGTTTTATCATCAGCATAATAACCATTAAATATATGTAATTGCAACAGACTGCTGTTCACTCTTTTGCGCTGATCTTACCTGTAGACAACACCTGTAGACGCGATTTAGTCACTTTAACAGAGCTTGCTGGATATTTTACATAATTAGGGGACTGCATAATTAAACTTAATCATTTAAATGCAACTTTGGAATAGTTACACAGTAATACGGCCATTAAAACAGATTGTTTTTCAACAAACTGTTGTGGATTTTGCAGTTAAATAGAATACAGTCGTCGTTATTTTGGAGGAATTGCTTACAACGAGATCTGTTTTTAACATAATTATTTCTTCTCTTTGGAAATCAAAACATATTTAAATTGTTGCTGTTGGAGTCCCAGCAGAGTTTTTAGACAAGGTAAGCCACGGGTGTACTTCCAGTAGTTGGAATCCAATTGGCACAATATTTCGACGAATAACCCAAGCATCTATGGCTCATGAGCTAACAGACTGTCAACTCACCAGTGCGGAAAACCTGAGAACTGAAATACTGTGCGAATGGGACACCAATAACAAATAGTATAAACGTGGGTTATTTTGTCATAGTAATACAGTTATATTTCTCCGAGTCAAATGTACAGCACATGTTTTTTCCTTGACAGAGCAGTAGTCTTTTCCATTATTTATTCTATGTTTTGTGTATGCCGTACCCAATCATATCACAGTCCGAACCCTATCTGACTCGCTTCAAGTCTACAGTGCTACAGCGTAACTATGACATGTGAGTCGGTACACTCTGTAAAATTCCCTTGCATGTAGTGTCCTCCACGCTGTAACGCAGTATAAGGCGTAATAGGAAGGAAGTGTCGTTATATACCCTAAAAAAAAAAACGACGCTCCACGATGGATTATTCGAATGCGACAAAAATTGGTAGATGTGATGTACACGTACAGACAAACAAATGCCAAAAATTTCAGAAAAAATGGGTGATGCATTCAAGAGGAAAAACTTCACAAAGTGAGCAAGCCAATGACGTGTTGGTCCACCTCCGGCCCTAATGCCAGCAGTTATTAGACTTGGCATTGATTGAGAGAGTCGTGGACGTCCTCCTGAGGAATATTGTACCAAATTCTGTCCAATTGGTGCGCTAGATCGTCTAAATCCCGAGCTGACTGATTCATTGACCACTAGTAGCTTTTATCGTTACAGCTGTGGCAATGTAAGCAAAGGGTGCTGTTAATAATCTCATCGTCGTAAAATACAATTGGAGTTTAATATAAGAATGATAGAAAATACAGCTTTATTGAAGAAAAAAATAAACCACACCGACTGCGTTGTGAACTAAGCGCTGAAATTTGAGATGGGCGTTAGAGACTGTGTGTGGTGGTCCAACCCAAGGGTTGTTACATGAATATGGTCCTAGAAACTAGCTAATACCTGCAACGGATCCCTCCAGTAATACCCGCTTGAGCAATGTTAGCGGAAATGCCAGCTTGCAACCTGTCGTATCCTGAGAGGGCGTTAGAAAGACACGCGCAAAGTGCTACACGGGAACTTACCTCGTTCGAAGACTTCGATGAGCAACTGCTTGTGGACCGCCGTCTGTTGCCCCGACCTTGACTGAAAATAGACTACCGAGTGGTGTAGGGCACGGATCTCGGTAGGGTTCCGTCTGGAACTGGATTTATACCATATACTGATAGGAAGGAATACATTCCCTGGAAGAACCCCTGACACATTCTCTATGTATAAGTTACTATTTACAAGTATATAGAAGGGCTCATATTAGATCGTACTAGTCTTGTCTTCCAAGTACAAGTCCTACTGTGGAGGAGGCTAATGAATCTTTCAGAGCACTGCCTGTTCCAAATGATACAGGTCCAGCCCTTGACCCTCATACATCGTAACAACATTATTACAGAATAATCGTTTAAAACATTTGCAGGTGTTTGTTTTGAGGTGTCAAATATATGTGTGTGTACTTCAGGTGGTATGTAAATCCAATTTTGAAAGTTACGATGTATTTTCCTTGCACTTTGCGATTATGTCTTCTCTTCTGCTGTATGAACCTTGCACCCAGCTGATTCCAGACGCCATATTTGTTTACAAATGTGGCAGTATACATGTGAAGTGTTACGACAGAAAAAGAACCTGTGACCACTGGAGGTACTCTAGTTTACTTATTAAAGTTTACCATTAGATATCAGTTTAATTTTTTGTCAAAAGTTATCCAAAACCATATTCTGAAATAGTGTCTTGTTTCTCCACTAGGCAGTGCCACTAGTTCCTCCAAAGCCGTAACACAACATACACACATATGTAATACTAACTAATGTAAATCCACCCGATGATGGAGGTTTAAACCTTCGAAACGCGTCGTGGAAAAAATAAAACGGTGACTGGTAACAGTAAACTTGTTGTTTCATTTAATCAACGCCATTTATTTGCGCCAGTGGAAATAAAGAGATCATCGCGTCGAAACATTACCAAAAGGACGTGAATCTGTATCCCCATAAACGTACTGAGTTAAAGGGCCCAAAGGAGTTTTCTGCCTGTTGATTTCTGCTGGTGGTTTCTGGGTGAAGTGGAATCAGGACTATTGGCTCCTCTGTTTCTCATTTCTTCGGATGGGGCCTGGTCCGGCCAGCCTGGGTACATGAACTAACACAACATGCTCATTAATGACGGTCAACCCCGTGTCGGTCTCGTTGTAAAGTAGCTGTAAAAAGCCACTTAGAGCTTGCCGCGCGAAAAAGAAGTGACACTAAGATCCACGAACACGATATGTAGTATCAGGCATCAGTGGGAATTTCGGGTATAAAAACTCGCTCGCCTGTGTCACTTACCGTCTAAATTTAATCTTCTATGGCGTTATTGTGGAGATAATACGTTAAGCCTCTGTGAGTGAAGGGTTCTGAGAAGTGTGATAATGCATGATGCTCTTGATCAGACTTACGTCGCACCTTACTTTTGGAAGGAATTTCCAAAGGGCGGATTATCGTCTGATGTTCTCGAGCCGCAGCACATCTCGCCTCACGAAATTTATTACATTTTTGAGACTGCGTATTCCTCAGTCTTTTAGCCATGCCGGTTACGCGCCGCCTGCGATATGTAAGCTGTAAGAGAATCTCAGACCAGAGAGCAGAGTTGTATGCAGTAAGAGCAGTGTCTGTAGCTGTAGGAGTAAGTAGTTGCTAGCAGTCGTGTGTATGAAGTTGGCTGGGCCGGTCGTGGGGAGCGATGGCAGAGCCTGAGCGATATAATATAAGGTAAAAGCAGCCTCGCGCATATGTAGTATTGTTATATCAAGTCTCATGTAAATGTTTAAAAAATCTCTTAATAATAATCTTTTTTTATAAAAATTAACTTTTGACAATCATTCATCTCAGTTTAAAGAATTTACTAATTTGTCCAATCCATGGTCATCCCAATTATTGTAAAGAAGAATCAGTTGTTTCCTTTTATACATGACAAATCTATCGGGCAGCATTGCACTGGGCTGTGCCAGAGAAATTTACTATAAGAGCAGATATACAGGGTGTTACAAAAAGGTACGGCCAAACTTTCAGGAAACATTCCTCACACACAAATAAAGAAAAGATGTTATGTGGACATGTGTCCGGAAACGCTTAATTTCCATGTTAGAGCTCATTTTAGTTTCGTCAGTATGTACTTCCTCGATTCACCGCCAGTTGGGCCAATTGAAGGAAGGTAATGTTGACTTCGGTGCCTGTGTTGACATGCGACTCATTGCTCTACAGTACTATCATGAAGCACATCAGTACGTAGCATCAACAGGTTAGTGTTCATCACGAACGTGGTTTTGCAGTCAGTGCAATGTTCACAAATGCGGAGTTGGCAGATGCCCATTTGATGTATGGATTAGCACGGGGCAATAGCCGGGGAGCGGTACGTCTGTATCGAGACAGATTTCCAGAACGAAGTTGACGCGACAGGAAGACGTTCGAAGCAACTGATCGGCGCCTTAGGGAGCACGAAACATTCCAGCGTATGACTCGCGACTGGGGAAGACCTAGAACGACGAGGACGCCTGCAATGGACGAGGCAGTTGACGATAACCCTAATGTCAGCGTCGGAGAAGTTGCTACTGTACAAGGTAACGTTGACCACGTCACTGTATGGAGAGTGCTACGGCAGAACCAATTGTTTCCGTACAGTGTACAGCGTGTGCAGGCACTATCAGCAGTTGATTGGTCTCCACGGGTACACTTCTGCGAATGGTTCATCCAACAGTGTGTCAATCCTCATTTCAGTGCAAGTGTTTTCTTTACGGATGAGGCTTCATTCCAACGTGATCAAATTGTAAATTTTCACAATCAACATGTGTGGGCTGACGAGTATATGCACGCAATTGTGCAATCACGTCATCAACATAGATTTTCTGTGAACGTTTGGGCAGGCATTGTTGGTGATGTCTTGATTGGGCCCCATGTTCTTCCACCTACGCTCAGTGGAGCACGTTATCATGATTTCATACGGGATACTCTACCTGTGCTGCTAGAACATGTGCCTTAACAAGTACGACACAACAAGTGGTTCATGCACGATGGAGCTCCTGCACATTTCAGTCGAAGTGTTCGTACGCTTCTCAACAACAGATTCGGTGACCGATGGATTGGTAGAGGCGGACCAATTCCATGGCCTCCACGCTCTCCTGACCTCAACCCTCTTGACTTTCATTTATGGGGGCATTTGAAAGAGCTTGTCTTCGCAACCCCGGTACCAAATGTAGAGACTCTTCGTGCTCGTATTGTGGACGGCTGTGATACAATTCTCCAGGGCTGCGTCAGTGCATCAGGGATTCCATGCGACGGAGGGTGGATGCATGTATCCTCGCTAACGGAGGACATTTTGAACATTTCCTGTAACAAAGTGTTTGAAGTCACGCTGGTACGTTCTGTTGCTGTGTGTTTCCATTCCATGATTAATGTGATTTGAAGTGAAGTAATAAAATGGGCTCTAACATTGAAAGTAAGCCCGGACACATGTCCACATAACATATTTTCTTTCTTTGTGTGTGAGGAATGTTTCCTGAAAGTTTGGCCGTACCTATTTGTAACACCCTGTATATGCGTTATCCGGCGACTTCATTGAGGTAAGAATTTCCAATTTATTCAGTACGATCTTTCAGGGCAATGACACAGCACTGCTGACGTCCAAAATTTACCAGTTTAAATTCACAGTCAATTATTGAAAGGTTATCTATGAATCACATTTTTTATTAGGAGATTAGTCACATTTTATTGTTCCAAGGTTACGGAATTTATCTGTGGGGAGGTTACACTGAATGTGAATTATAGAATTATATTTTTTAATGTTGGGAGTTTTAGGAATTTTTTTGTGGGGAGATTACACGGTGTATTCAGAAAGACTCGACTGTTTTCTAAGCATTCTTATTCGTAAACGGAACGAACTTAAAATGTAATGAGTAAGCAACAAAACCACAAATTAATCTTAACAAACTGATCTTTTATCGCAAAAAATATAAGTACAACCTACCGAAAGATGCAAAGCAATGTCAAGATCTTACTACACAAAGTGAAATCAGTAAATCCATATGTCCTAGCCAAGTAAATTCGCTGTTAATTTGTATTTGTAAAGATAAATATCGCAGTGTCTAATTCTATCACTGACGTAAACTTCCGAAAATGTTAACAGCACCATCTATTCGTTCTTTGGTGTACTTCAATACTAAGAGCGTCATCTATAGCTTCTTTGGTGTACTATACCATGACGACTAAACATCCGAACTTCTATGCTGAGCAGACAATTTTATACAAAAGTTTAAAAACCGACATAGTTCTTTCCGTGTTCTGATTTTGATGAAATAAAGCCTATATGTTCCCCAAGATACACCCACATCCGCCGTGAAAACCTCACGAAAAATCATCTAATATTTTTGGAGATTAGCATGTTCAAATAAGTAGATACGACAGTTCTACAGTTTCATTACTAATAAGCAGTAATAAGCAAATTAGTTGGGATCAAACGATCAAATTGGAATTGTGCACATTTATAACTATATGCACAATACAGTTAGCAGCTTCCTGAATATTAATAACTAATGGGTTCTCCTTTCGCATTAATGAGCTTCAGAACACGTCATCGCATATATTCTACAGGTTAGAGCAAAAGTTTTGTAGTTTGTTGCCATTTTTGTAGTTTGTCGTCATGAAACTACACTTTTACCATATTTACAAAATGAGTTTTTTGTTAAAGAGTTCGCCGGCCGTTGTGGAAGAGCGGTTCTAGGCGCTTCAGTCCGGAACCGCGCTGCTGCTGCGGTCGCAGGTTCGAATCCTGCCTCGGGCATGGATGTGTGTGATGTGATTAGGTTAGTTAGGTTTAAGTAGTTCTAAGTCTATGGCACTGATGACCTCAGCTGTCAAGTCCCATAGTGCTCAGAGCCATATGTTGAAGAGTTTATTTTACCAAGACGCCTTTTCACTATAGTCCACAAATTCTCGAGGGGATTTAAGTCTAAGGAACTACCAGACCACTGAAGCACATTAATGTTTAATGTTTTAAGCTTGCGTGAACGTCTGCCTCGGAAATGTGATACAGTGCGAGATCACGTCGAATCGTTCCTCCACCACCAGCAAAGGTGTGCAGGAATGGGACAATCCTGCGCCTACGGATTTCCATATGTGTGGTTGAATTCACCATGCCGTCAACTGGAACTAGTGTCCCAGGGCCACTTGCAGTGAATAAACCCCAAAACATTATTCTCAGCCCTTACTGCCACGTGGGTGTACCGCCGGACAACCCTCGCTCTGTAACCTTGAACAATAAAATGATACTAACCGTTGACAGTTACACGTTCCCAGTAATTGGAGGTTCAAGATTTGTATATTTTAACCCATGAAAACCGTTTTTCTTCATGGCAGGTGTTAACAGCTGCTTGTGTATTGGGTTTCGTCCCTTCCGTTGACAATCAAGAAGCCTATGCTGTTCCACTGAAAAGTCAGTTTCAACCCCACTATCCAATAAATCTATCGGAAGGTGCTTCCATGTCTTCTGATGATGAATTCTACTGTGTTCTTGTCGGTTGTAGGAATGGTTCTTCGTTTTCGTTCACATTTGCCTTTTCTCTTTGGATTATATGAGGCAGTATCACTACATGTCCTACTAAGTCTTGAAACACTAGATTTTACCACGCCAACAACACAGGCAATGTCTCTTATAGTCATGGAGGGGACCTACAATTGTTCATAGTCAACGCAATAGCAGATTGCCAAGAGTCCAACAAGTGGGAAGATAAAATTGGTTAAAATTAACCATCTCCAATTCCTCTTAAATTATGAGCATGTCTTAATTAATTTGTAAATTACAAAGCAGCTTTGTTTTGTTCGCCTGGTATATAGTGATTTTCGCAGACAAGGCGCTTGTGTACACGGAAGTTACATCCTTAGGATATTACCACGAACTGCAGAGCGGTTTGAAGATGATACAAATATTGGCTGCTGAATATCAAAGTTTAATGCGTAGTAAGGAACGAAAAGAACGGATTCAGTTTGACTACGCGATGAAAGGAAGCATTGACAATCGCTGAATACCTAGTTGAATTTGTCTCTATTGCCGGTCTGGCATAGTTATATACGGTCAGTGAGTATCAGTTCTAGAGTTCTGGCTCTCTGGGATCCTTACCAGATAGCGTTACGGTGTTGCAAGGAAGGAAGATTGTTTCTGCTCTCGTCGATGATGATATCATTACAGACAAGCTTGAATGGTGGAAGGAAATCGTAGCATTCAACTGAATTTATGGCAGGACATGGAAAACATAAATCTACACTATCTGACCAAAAGGATTCGGACACCTCTATGAAATGAAAAATTGAACACTAGGTGCCAACAGAGGCAGAATTTAAGTATAAAAGCAGGCGGGGAGTATTGTGCTGTCAATTGCAAGGCAGTAACAGCTAGGGGGTGGCGGTGCGGGGGGGGGGGTTTCTTTTCGTGTAGAGGAGTAATAAATTTATATATGCCGTGTCACAAGCCCAGTTGTGACACCAGAGTTATCAGCAACCACTTATTAGATTTTTACGAAGTGTCCTTAGCTAAAGAGCGTTGTATAACCAGCTGGAGGACTGCAATATACAACTACAGAATGGATTGCGTGTTTGACCCTATGCAGAAGTTTGTAGGTGTTTTAAACCATAACAAACAGTATTTACAACGTACTTCCCTGTACTCTCCACCAATCACAATCTTGTGGTGTCAGCCTACAAATACCTTACAGAACAGTTGCTGTACGGTTTTTTAACAACATTCTACTGAGGTAATAGTGATATACGCAAGGTGACTGCTGTCTCTGACGCTTTCCAGAAAAAGATAACCATCTACCTCTAAATTGACTTGGATATATGCAAAAGGATGACAGGAAGTGGATGGATTGATCGGCTGAGATGGGGTAGTAGCGAGGTATAATTTAATTTCAGACTAATGATGCATTCAAGAGAGAGGGAAATATTATTACAGGTCCTTTATCGCGCATCTTACCACTTTTTTACGTTGCTCTCTCAGGGTGAATCAGTTGTGTGATATAACCTGCGTATACAATTGCGTATTCTGTGTGTGACTTAGGAGCACTATCCACCTGCGAATGTTAACAGCGAATCTCTCCATACCACAGTCAGCAGAGGACTTCCAAAATAGGTATGATGAAACATGTCCATCGATGGAAAACCTGTTCCGGCACTTTCCTCTAGACGAACGAAGATTTATGCGACATACTCCATTTCTCTGCCTCATCTTGAACATAAATTAAGTCTTCAGTTTTATAACTATGGTGACTCTAAATTCGTGGCAGGTTTTATTTCTCGTTCGATTTGCCAGATTCATTTTTCAAGGAACAGATAAGATTAATATAAATAACAATAAACGTTTAGAACTTACAATGTGGAAACAAATTATATCAGATATCACATTACAGTTATGTCAGGGAAACTACATTATTACATTAAATGGAACAAAAATCACATAAACTGAAGACAATTAATTACACAGTAACATTAAGATTATGGAGCCGTTTCCTGGCATTGTCCGTTAACTTGTGGAGCTACATCAGAGAGCCGTCTCTGAAACCATGAATGTTACAAACCAGAAGATGGTCCATTGTTCGTACCTCGCCACAGTCAACAACACAAATCGTCTGTATAGCCCCATTTGGTTGTTTGCTGTCTGCATCGTCCAACTCCCGTGCGAAACTTGTTTAGAGCCGACCAGTGTTTCCTGTTGAGATGGAAGCCTTCAACTCTTTTGGTTGGGTCGTGGATTAGGTGATGGTTTACCACGACGCCTCTTCTCAGACCCTGCCATGCATTCTTCCATTCAGCATCGAGACCCCCTGTGCCCAATGTTCTGCTCCAGACGATAGGTTTCCTGGACTCGAGTCTCGTGGGTCATCCCATGTCGGCATGTATGGGTAGCCTTGGGTTTGCTTCAATTTTTTCTACTATGTCCTGGGATGCTTTCTCTCTAGGTATGGCAGCAGGAGCGATGTTTGCCAGCACCGGGAGCCACTCAACGGGGGTTGGCCTGAGAGTGCCGGTGACGGTTCTCAGAGTGGCATTTAGCTGTACATCCACTTTTTTGGCGTGCGGGCTTCTGCTCCAGACTGGGGCACAGTAATCTTCAGCGCTGTACACCAGTGCCAGTGCAGCAGTTCGTAGAGTGGCAGCATCATAACCCCTAGTGGTGCCTGCCAGTCTATTGAGCAGGTTATTTTTCGTCTTTAGCGTTTGGGCAGTACCAGTTAGGTGTTGTCTGAAAGTCATGCTGCGATCTAGCTTAATACAGAGATATTTTGCGAATTTCTCGTGGCTGACAGCTTTACCCTTTATAAACAGGCGCAGTTCCCTTCTCGCTTCCTTGTTGTTTAGATGCAGCCTGTGCTTACTGTTTTTGTCGCATTGATTTTTAGAAGCCATGTGTTATAGTATTTTTTCAGTGTAGCTAGATCTTCATTTAGTGTTGATTACAGGTTTCCAAACGAGTTACTTTGCGCTGTAATAGCTAAATCATCTGCGTAGGCAAATTTACGTGAGTGCAGATCAGGCAAATCTGCTATATAGATGTTGAAGAGCCAGGGAGCTAAGACTGATCTTTGCGGAAGACCGTTTTTTAGGGTATGGCTCTTGCTGGCTTCGCCATTTAATTTGACCCTGAACTTCCTTTCGCTCAGCATATTGTTCATGAGCTTCAACGCTGTTTTGCACTCGACTATCTTTATCAGTTTTAACATGAGACCATTTAGCCATACAGTGTCGTACGCTGATGTCAGGTCAGTGAGAACTATCCCTATTTTCGTCTTTTCCTGAAAGCCTCGTGCAATGCGTGTGTGGTAAGTACCAGCACCTGGTCGCAACAGCTTCTTCCTTGTCTAAAACCTGCTTGCTCCACTGATAGTTGGTCCTCTAGTACTGGTTTAAGTCTTTCCAACAGTATCCTTTCAAACAATTTGTAGGTTATGTACAGTAATGAGATTGGCCTGAAGTTCCCTGCGTCAGTTCCACTCTTGCCTGGTCCAAGTATGGCAATGATTTTGGCTGTTTTCCATTCTCTGGGTATTTCACAGGTTTCCATTATTCCCGTGAATAGTTTGCATAGCCATTTCAGCGCTTTTGGTCCAAGATTTTTCTTTCTTTAGTGCTAATTGCCACTTTTCGCACCGTACAGAAAGAAAATTGCGAGGTCATCCACATGGGTACTAAAAGAAATCCGATAAATTTTGGGTATACGATAAATCGCACAAATCTAAGGGCTGTCAATTCGACTAAATACCTAGGAATTACGATTACCAGCAACTTAAATTGGAAAGACCTATAGATAATATTGTGGGGAAGGAGAAACAAAGACTGCGCTTTGTTAGCAGAAGACTTACAAGATGCGACAAACCCACTAAAGAGACAGCCTACATTACGCTTGTCCGTCCTCTGCTGGAATATTGCTGCGCGGTATGGGATCCTTACCAGGTAGGATTGACGGAGCACATCGAATGAGCGCAAAGAAGGGCAGCTCGTTTCGTGTTATCGCGCAATAGGGGTGAGAGTGTCACTGATATGATACGCGAGTTGGCGTGGCAGTCACTGAAACAAAGGCGGTTTTCTTTGCGGCGAGATCTATTTACGAAATTTGAATCACCAACTTTCTCTTCTGAATGCGTAAATATTTTGTTGACACCACCTACGTAGGGAGAAACGATCATCAAAATAAAATAAGAGAAATCAGAGCACGAACGGAAATATTTAGGTGTTCCTTTTTCCCACGCGCCATTAGAGAGTGGAATGGTAGAGAAGTAGTATGAAAATGGTTCGATGAACCCTCTGCCAGGCACTTAAGTGTGAAATGCAGAGTAGCCATGCAGATGTAGATGTACACTACTGGCCATTAAAATTGCTACACCACGAAGATGACGTGTTACAGACGCGAAATTTAACCGACAGGAAGAAGATGCTGTGATATGCTAATGATTAGTTATTCAGAGTATTCACACAAGGTTGGCGCCGGTGGCGACACCTACAACGTGCCATGGCTGCGGTTACCCTTGACGCTGCATCACAAAAAAAAAAAAAAAAGAATGGCTCTGAGCACTATGTGACTTAACTACTGAGGTCATCAGTCCCCTAACGACACCACACACATCAATGCCCGAGGCAGGATTCGAACCTGCGACCGTATCGGTCGTGCGGTTCCAGTCTGTAGCGCCTAGAACCGCTCGGCCACTCCGGCCGGCCGCTGCATCACAGACAGGAGCGCCTGCCATGGTGTACTCAACGACGAACCTGGGTATACGAATGGTAAAACGTCATTTTTTCCGATGAATCCAGGTTCTGTTTACAGCTGTAAGTAGCCTGTTTAGGTGCTATGTAAGTAGGCTGTTTAGGTTTTTATATAGGTAACGCCACGTAGCGCTCTGTATGTAAATCACTGGCTCTGCTGTGTGCAGTCTGTGGCTAGTTTGCATTGTTGTCTGCCACTGTAGTGTTGGGCAGCGGCAGCAGGATGTGAACAGCGCGTAGAGTTGCGCAGTTGGAGGTGAGCCGCCAGCAGTGGTGGATGTGGGGAGGGAGATGGCGGAGTTTTGAAATTTGTAAGACTGGATGTCATGAACTGCTATATATATTATGACTATTAAGGTAAATACATCATTTGTTCTCTATCAAAATCTTTCATTTGCTAACTATGCCTATCAGTAGTTAGTGCCTTCCGTAGTTTGAATCTTTTATTTAGATGGCAGTAGTGGCGCTCGCTGTATTGCAGTAGTTCGAGTAACGAAGATTTTTGGTGAGGTAAGTGATTTGTGAAAGGTGTAGGTTAATGTTAGTCAGGGCCATTCTTTTGTAGGGATTGTTGAAAGTCAGATTGCGTTGCGCTAAAAATATTGTGTGTCAGTTTAAGCACAGTCGTGTATAATTCTTCAAAGGGGACGTTTCATACAGCATCATGATGGTCGCACCCGTGTCTGGCGACATCGCGTTGAATGCACATACTGGCTTATCACCTGGCGTGATGGTATGGAGTACCATTGGTTACACGTCTCGGTCACCTCTTGTTCGCGTTGACGGCACTCTGAACAGTGGACGTCACATTTCAGATGTGTTACGACCCGTGGCTCTACCCTTCATTTGATCCCTGCGAAACCCTACATTTCAGCAGGATAATGCAAGACCGCATGTTGCAGGTCCTGTACGGGCCTTTCTGGATACTGATAATTTTCGACTACTGTCCTGGCCAGCACATTCTCCAGATCCCTCACCAGCTGAAACATCTGGTCATTGGTGGCCGAGCAACTTGCTCGTCACAACACGCCAGTCACTACTCTTGATGAACTGTGGTGTCGTGTTGGAGCTGCATGGGCAGCTGTACCTGTACACGACATCCAAGCTCTGTTTGACTCAATGCGCAGGCGTATCAAGGCCGTTATTACGGTCAGAGGTGGTTGTTCTGGGTACCGATTTCTCTATGCACCCAAATTGCGTGAAAATGTAATCACATGTCAGTTCTAGTATAACGTATTTGTCCAATGAATACCCGTTTATCATCTGCATTTCTTCTTGGTGTAGCAATTTTAGTGGCGAGTAGTGTAGATATATACATAGGAATTTGTCGTAATACAGAACCCCTCATTTAACTGGGACTACCAGAGTGGCGTCCGCTTCTCAGAACTCGGTTTGACCACGAAGGTGGATAGATATCCCAAACGGTCGAAACTGGGGAAGAACACGTTATCGTGATGTGACAGAGATGTATCACCGCGGTAAGTCAAAAGTCTCCCTAACCACAGTGCTGCCCGAGTTCTCAGCATCCAAATCCGACCGTATCTGTAAGTGACTTTATTTACGATCACGTCGAACAAGTCCACATTCGACGTAAAGGCCATTAAGCCTGACAGGTAGCCCAACGTCGGCCGCTAGTTACAGATAGTAGTTGGTGTGTTCCATAATGCACCCTCACGAGTAGCTGAACATACTCGTTCCCAAACACGGAACGCACCCTATTTGCCTGGTATCTATCACCGACGGACGACCGGTGTACCATTCATCAGTTGGCGCGGCTGGTCCCTGAATCGGCGCTGCCTGCGGAACGCCCGCCACAGTGCAGCAGGGCGCACTGGTCGTTTTCTGATCGGGGCTGGCGCGCTGAATGCATGAATGAAATGTATATACGGGGCCCGGCCGCTCTGCAGGCCTGCTCGGCTTTTTTTGCGGCCGCTTTAAAATACAATTGTTGTCTGCGTCCGACTGCGCAGCGCGTCCTTTTGTGTCGCGCCGGCTCGCCGGACTGTCCCACGCCACGACTGCGGCTCCACTCGACTGCCCGCGCTCGGCTGCGTGGCACGCACTCACGCACCGTGTGCGCCCCGTGTCACGGCCGGCGGACGACAACGTGACCGAGCTTTTTGCTGGGCGCACGCAGCCTTCCGAGACATGCGAGCCATCGTCTCCTGCTGGCAGCGAGCGAACTCCGAGCACTCGACGAGCGTGCAGGCCCTGCTGAAAGGGAAGGCTTTTTAGCTGCGTACGTGTTCCAGTCAGTGGATGTCTGAGATGGATTAAGTACTGTTTCACCTGTGGGAATTGAAAGTGTCTATGGAAAGCTGCGACAATTGCACGTCGCATCGTGTAAAGCATTCAGGAGTAATGCGAGGTGTGCCAAATAAAGCTGGCTCAGAAAATATTTCAGGCGTCTTATGATAAGCAACCCAACTTACGTCACTTATCCTCGACCTGGGACATGCAACAAACAAGCTGGGTTGCATATCTTAAGGTGCTTGAAATACACTGCCTAACAAACAAAACGAGTATAATGGAATGTAGTCAAATTAAATCGGGTGATGCTGCGGCAATTAGATTAGGAAATGAGACGCTTAAAGTAGTAAATGAGTTTTGCTATTTGGGGAGCAAAATAACTGATGATGGCCGAAGTAGAGAGGATATAAAATGTAGACTGGCAATGGCAAGGAAAGCATTTCTGAAGAAGAGAAATTTGTTAACATCGAGTGTAGATTTAAGTGTCAGGAAGTCGTTTCTGAAAGTATTTGTATGGAGTGTTGCCATGTATGGAAGTGAAACGTGGACGATAAATAGTTTAAACAAGAAGAGAATAGAAGCTTTCGAAATGTGGAGCTACTAATGAGGAGGTAATGAATAGAATTGGAGAGAAGAGAAATTTGTGGCACAACTTGATTAGAAGAAGGGGTCGGTTGGTAGGGCATATTCTGAGGCACCAAGGGATCACCAATTTAGTATTGGAGAGCAGCGTGGAGGGTAAAAATCGTAGAGGGAGACCAAGAGATGAATACACTAAACAGATTCAGAAGGATGTAGGTTGAAATAGGCACTGCGAGATGAAGAAACATGCACAGGATAGAGTAGCATGGAGAGATGCATCAAACAAGTATCAGGACTGAAGACCACAACAACAACAACAAAAAAGGTGAACCACCCAGAAGGCCAAGAGGAAATGACATAAAATTACATGGACTGAGAGCGTATGTCATGTTATTGCAGTGATCACAAGCCAATCAAATTTATAAAGAACTTGACAGTACAAGTCCACTAACTAAGTGGACCCCTCTGGCTTGCACTGAAGCTGTTGGGAAAGGCGTTATGCAAACCTCAGGCAAGCTAGCGAACATGTTGTAACTGGTCGTTGATATCCTTGATACTGCCACTGAGACGGTGTTAGCGTCCTACCTGATTCCACGCATGTTCTATTCAGGGACAGACATCACACAGACAATTCATACAGACACGTGCCATATGTGGACTAGCAACGTCCTGTTGAGATGTGGTACCACGATACTGTCACATAGGATATTGCACAAGGGGATGTATGGTGTCCGTGACGTACATTTGTGCCGGCAGAGTCACTACAAGCAGTGATCTGAAGACATACCTGATACTTCCCTAGCGCCTATCGTAACACAGCTGTGCCTCTCCGAACACTGGAAGCACTGGAGGAATGCGACCTCTTCCCAAATTGCCACCCTATCGCCAACGATGGTAATATGGAGTAGCACAGAACATCGATTCAACACTGGGCACAATGCGACGTCATTCATAAGCAGTCCATGCTTCTCATTCACGGCACCATTCCGAACGCAGCCGTTTGAGTTGTGGTGCTTACGACAGCCTACGCATACGACGGTATTTTCTTCAAACCGGATGCTGCTGGTCTTCGAGCAAATGGTACGGAATGTCACAGAATGTTGAAGGAAGTCCATTACTCGTTCTCGGACGGTAGGAATAGATGTGGAAGTATATGGTACACGACACGTTCGGGCATCGTCCAAAACATAAATCAAGTCAACTTTTTACTAACTACACTTAGTACACGTTACACACTTTATTTTCGATTTGTATTCAGTTACTGTATCACTTTTGCTACTCACACTTCACTGTTTGTTTTTATGCACTCACTGCACTACTTTTTACTGACGTCCGAACCCACAACGGGTCTTTCTTTGTATACCCCTACCAATATGTAACCACCCTCCCCCCCCCCCCCCCCCCCCCCCCCCGCAGTGACGAATTCCAAAGCAGACCAGAAAAGCTTATAATGGTCCACAAAGTTCCAGAACGTTCGAGAGTGTTCTGGAATATTGCACAATGATCTGGGATGTTCGAGGATGTTCCCGAACATACTGGAATCCTGCCGAATGTTTCAGATTACTCCCGGACATTCCAGAACATCCCGAATCATTGTAGAATGGTTCAGTTGGCTCTGAGCACTATGGAACTTAACATCTGAAGTCATTAGTCCCCTAGAACTTAGAACTACTTAAACCTAACTAACCGAAGGACACCACACACATCCATGCCCGAGACAGGATTCGAACTTTCGACCGTAGCAGTCGTGCTGTTCCGGACTGAAGCGCCTAGAACGGATCGATCATCGCGGCCGGCCAATTGTAGAACATTCGTGGAAGTTCTGGAATGCTTTCGAATACTCTACAATATTCTGGAGTGTTCTCGAATACTTTAGAATGTTCTGGAATGATCTAGAGCTTTCTAGAGGCTGAAATTTCCCAGGCTTCTATCTTCAAAAGCACGCCCTTCACGTAAAAACTGGATCCTTCTTCATGGATGGGGGACAGAGAGCTAACACACCATGTAACTCCCTTGATCGTACCGGGACTCTTTTCTGAGTTTTAGCGGCACACTTACGTTTATAATATATAATGATTAACATCTTTTAAAATAAAAAATAAAAATAATGTTCCAAAGTATTTAAGAAAACTTGAAAAAATGTGGAATTTAAATAATTTGTATATAGTACACCGACCACATACGCTCGCGTCTTGCACTGCAGACTTCCAGATTTAGGTAAACCGAAGCTGACGAAAGAACGGAATCGCAAATTTCGTTAAACGGACTTATGATCGTAATCTACTATTGATTACAAATTCCCGTTATTTTGCCTAGTTGCAGTACACACAATTATTGTACTAGCTGGACTGCTGGTAGCACTGTGGAAGTCACGAGTCATTCCTTTGGCTGATTTCATACGGTTTCTTACAGCTACCCTCCGCAATAATTGACGGTTCGTGTCCATCAGTGCATGAGGTCTGACTGGTTCTGGACGAGCTGTTGCTGTTCGCTCGCTTTTCCACTTCATAATGACATTACCGAGAATTGACTTGCGCAGTTTTAGAAAGGTTGGATTGTCCCTGAGGAGGCCTCGTTCTAAGCCACTGAGCTGTCCAGACGGTCCCATTCTGCTGTTACTGATTCTCTATTGTCAAACGCATTAGGCCAACACCCCCTGCCCCTCCTGTCCTTCGTATTGGCAGGTCCACCTCTCGTGACACTAGCATTAATGCCAGTTTTCCGGAGGGTTGTCCGGATACTTTGATCAGATAGCGTACATTTCATGACAACCGTATTCCATTCATTCTTCTCTGGTTTTCCCATATTTTCGATTGTCCCATTAGGGACTTTTACAGTTTTCAAAGTAACGGCCTTCGGGATGAAAACTGTTCCTCTTCAGTTTGTGGTTCCTTCTTTCCTTTTGGTCTTCTCTTTAGTAATTCCAGAATCTCATCTGTCATCTGTGGTTACGTCTTTTCAACGTCTTTCAATCCTGGCACGTTTGTTGTTAACACAGAAATGAGGGCTGAATCAAACAGCGCGAGATTCACCTCCAGTATTTGCATTCTTGTTGCTTTTTGCTATGTGGGCATTACGTCGTGTTTTAAGACATGATTCTGTGTAGCTTCTTGAGAAATTTTCAGAGACCGTAAGGATTTCGTTGGGCGATTTTCGAACCAAAGCTTGGTCAGCAAGCCGGAATCTTTTGCAGTACAAGTTCCTTAAGACTCGCCGACAGCTGTCGGATAGAGCCACAACCCGACCGCTACTTGGGTGCGTACGGGGTGTTTACGTAAGAGCGTGCATAAATTTAACAGAACATAGAGGACTCTCCACTGTACAATTTGAGGTAGGCCACTTGGGGTTGGAGAGGCTTAAGCAGATAATAGGAACAAAATCACATTACTGTGTACTTTTTTATCTTCAGTAGTTACAGTTAACATCAGATAGCATCACTGACACAATGAACATACGATTTGTACTGTATCTTACAAAATGTGCTGTAACTGACGGCCGTCAACCGCAACGCAAGCATCACATCGTTAAACAAGATTCTAACGCGCCCTGATAAATATCCCTGGTGTGATCCTTATGTTGCCAGGTCCCTCGTTTCTTCTTTCCAATGAACCGGTCTCCCGCATTCGTCGATCGAGAGAAATAAACACTCGTCGTGACGGATGGATCCAGTTAGGAAATCGTTCCCTGTTCAGCCCTTTAGCAGCGAGAGCATTGCAACGTACTTCCCCATATACAAGGTGCACGTCAGTGAGTTATGTTAAACTACACCGATACTGCTCCATCGTATTGTACTTTACGTCTCTGAACAGCACTGAGTAATGAATGACAATGGAAATACGATACAAATGGTTCAAATGGCTCTGAGCACTATGGGACTCAACATCTGTGGTCATAAGTCCCCTAGAACTTAGAACTACTTAAACCTAACTAACCTAAGGACATCACACACATCCATGCCCGAGGCAGGGTTCGAACCTGCGACCGTGGCGGTCACGCGGTCCCAGACTGAAGCGCCTTTAACCGCACGGCCACACCGGCCGGCAAAATACGATACAACAAAGACACCTTATGGACAAGTAAAATAAAGAAAACCTACAGCATGTTTTCCTAGTAATCAAGCTCGTTTATTACGAATATACATGTAAATAAACAGAGCTGTACGTGTACACTTGTAAGCATCTTAGTTTTATGTTGTTGTTGTGGTCTTCAGTCCTGACACTTGTTTGATGCAGCTCTCCATGCCAATCCATCCTGTGCAAGCTCCTTCATCTCCCAGTACCTACTGCAACCTACATCCTTCTGAATCTGCTTAGTGTATTCATCTCTTGGTCTCCCTCTACGATTTTTAGCCTCCACGCTGCCCTCCAAACTAAATTTGTGATCCCTTGATGCCTCAGGACATGTCCTACCAACCGATCCCTTCTTCTAGTCAAGTTGTGCCACAAACTTCTCTTCTCCCCAATCCTATTCAATACCTCCTCATTAGTTACGTGATCTACCCACCTAATCTTCAACATTCTTCTGTAGCACCACATTCCGAAAGCTTCTATTCTCTTCTTGTCACTTCCATACATGGCTACACTCCATACAAATACTTTCAGAAGCGACTTCCTGACACTTAAATCTATACTCGATGTTAACAAATTTCTCTTCTTCAGAAACGCTTTCCTTGCCATTGCCAGTCTACATTTTATATTCTCTCTACTTCGACCATCATCAGTTATTTTGCTCCCCAAATAGCATAACTCCTTTACTACTTTAAGTGTCTCATTTCCTAATCTAAATCCCTCAGCATCACCCGACTTAATTCAACTACATTCCATTATCTTTGTTTTGCTTTTGTTGATGTTCATCTTATATCCTCCTTTCAAGACACTGTCCTTTCCATTCAGTTGCTCTTCCAAGTCCTTTGCTGTCTCTGACAGAATTACAATGTCATCGACGAACCTCAAAGTTTTTATTTCTTCTCCCTGAATTTTAATACCTACTCCAAATTTTTCTTTTGTTTCCTTTACTACTTGCTCAAGATACAGATTGAATAACATCGGGGAGAGGCTACAACCTTAGTTGTAAATGAACTGAAAAACAGAAATGCTAGACAAAGCAGTAGACAAGTTCCATATATCCTTAAGCGGGCTTCTTCGACCCCAGGTTCAGCACCTCAAATTGTTCAGTGGAGCATTCTCTATGTTCTGTTACATTTTTGCGCACTCTTATGAACACCCTGTATACGCAGTTCGGTTTACTGAGCCTATTTCAGTTCGAGAATCAATTACTGAAGTCTTTATACGCTCAAAAGATGTCTCCAGCATTAGAAGATGTTGGGCACCGCAGGTCACTTACTGCCTGTTTTCTTTCCCATTCCATTTGTGTATTGAACGAGGGAAAAGTAACTGTCTAATTACCTCTGCACATTCCCTAATGTCTTTTGCATTTCTCTCATGATCGTTACGCGAGATATAGCTTGGTGCCAGCCTAGTGATCGTACAATGACTTTCGAACACAGATTCTCCAAATTTGCGCAACAAGATTTTACAAAACTATGTCGTTTATCTTCCAGTGATTCTCATTTAAGTTCTGCAACTATTTCCGTTGTAGTTTCTTATCAACTAGACCGAGCTATAACCCTGGCAAGGGGTGTGAACAGCGTCATATGTTGAGTGATCGTTGTGGAGGACACGGATATCTTACGTACTCGAGTGAGACAGGGTTATCAGCGTTTGACCAGGTTTGAAAGGGGCCTCATAGAGGGTCTTCATTTGGCTGACAGAATCGTGCAACGTACAGATTTTTGGGGCATTGAGTTGTGACAGTGGCGCGAAGCTGGACTGGATTGGAACGTCAGGGCAAGTACACTGTTACATGAATGGAAAAATTCAATCACCACCACTGGAAGAATCTCAGCAGGAATGTTTACATTACATTACCGTATAAATCCAGAGTCAAAACACTTCCTTAAAAATATAAAAGCAATAAACACCTGCTTCCAAAAGACTTCTTTCGGTGTCACTTCGATCACAACTAACAAAGATAAAACTGACTGTGTTTTTTTTTCGTCCAAGGGCAAATGTATTACACCATGGGATCATTATTAACACTACACAACGAAGACCATAAATTTCTGAAACTGTACTTCATAGGAAATGAAGAAAAAGAAATTGATGAACGATACACAAATATCAGTGGGTTGAGACGAGAAGTAGGCAGAGATGTAGAGAGGATCTTAACACAAATACAACCAACTGATTCATTTGAAACTTCCTGGCAGATTAAAACTGTGTGCCGAACCGAGATTCGAACTCGGGACCTTTGCCTTTCGCAGGCAAGTGCTCTACCATCTGAGCTACCCAAGCACGACGCACGCCCCGTCCTCACAGCTTTACTTCTACCACTACATCGTCTCCTACTTTCCAAACTTTACAGAAGCTCTCCTGCGAACCTTGCAGAACTAGCACTCCTGAAAGAAAGGATATTGCGGAGACATGGCCAAGACACAGCCTGGGGGATGTTTCCAGAATGAGATTTTCACTCTGCAGCGTCGACACCGAGGTCATTAGAGACGGAGCACAAATTCGGATTTCGAGTAGAGTGGAATAAAATGTTTTCCGTTCTTAGGCAGTATTTTACATATCAGTTACAGGGAGGCCCCTCCCGCCGGAGGTTCGAGTCCTCCCTCGGGCATGGTTATGTGTTGTTCTTAGCATAAGTTAGTTCAAGTAGTCTGTAAGTCTAGGGACCGATCACCTAAGCAGTTTGGTCCCTTAGGAAAACACACACATTTGAAACTTTTTGAGTTACAGGAACAAAAGGGCAACATGTTCTATAACATGTGACATGGCCAAGTTTTCGGAGTATACGACCTTCTTTTTCAACATAAAATGAATTAGTCTTGATTGGAAATTTATACAATAATGCTAAGGCAATCATATTCAGGTCATTAAAAGTTCGTTATAGCAACCAACTCGCCACAAGTAGTTTACGCATATACTTCGTTATTAATTAATCTGCACCGACGGGTAACTCTCCGAAAAACAGGAAGTACGACACTGTTAATTTTATGCTGTATTTTTGCAAGTACGGTTCAGTCGTCACCATGCTATCTGAATGGATAAATGTCGCTTATCTGGATTCTTTATGATTCACAATTCCCTCTCGCTTCAGCATCACCGTATTTCGCTTCTTAGTTTTATATCTAATGTAGCGACGTTTTTAAACCAACATAAAATTATGTCTCTACTGCAGAACATTTACCTCATTTCCAAGCGCCTGCGATTCAGACTGCATAATCACTTTTTTTTCTCTGAGTCGACGACCGCATGCGAAAGTTATGCGTTTGCATAAATGTCTAATGGGTGGAAACATGTGACCGTCGCTTTCCCACGCAAGCCTCTAGCCGACTGATTATGTCATCGTCCTTGACACATAGTGTTCTGCTGTGAACATTCATTACTCATGTACGCGTCGCTACGTTTAACTTGAATCCACGTGCACCTTCGCCGAGTTACTTGACTACACTCTGAGATAAAAAAGAACGACGCACCATGAAGAAATTATCAGAATGCGACGAAAATCAGTGGATGTGATGTACATGTGCAGGCAATCAAATGATTGCAGTTTCAGAAAAATTGGATAATTTGTTCAAGAGGAAGAGCTTCACAAATTGAGCCAGTAACGTGTTGGTCCATCTCTGGTCTTTATGCGAGCAATGAGTCGGCTTTGCATTGATTGATAGAGTCGTTGAATGTACTGCTAAGGGATGCAGTGTCAAATTCTGTCCAACTGGCACGTTAAATGTCGTGTGACTAGAGCCTGCCGGCCTCTGTGGCCGAGCTGTTCTAGGCGCTTCAGTCTGGAACCGCGCTGGTGCTACGGTCGCTGGTTCGAATCCTACCGCGGGATAGATGTGTGTGTGATATCCTTTGGTTTAATTCTAAGTCTAGGGGACTGATGCCCCATTGTGCTTAGAGCCATTTGAACCACTTTGCCTTTTTTTGTCTTTTTTTTTTTAACTTGGGCCTCCCGCCGGGTAGACCGTTCGCCGGGTGCAAGTCATTCGATCTGACGCCACTTCCGCAATTTGCGCGTCGCTGGGGATGAAATGATGATGATTAGGGCAATACAACACCCAGTCCCTGAGCGGAGAAAATCTCCGACCCATCTGGGAATCGAACCCGGACCTCGCACGTTAGATCGTCATAATCCCGAGCTTGTTGGAGGGCCCTGTGCACTATGCTCCAATTGGGGAGAGACCTGGCGACCTTGCTGGCCAAGGTACGGTTTGGCAAGCACGAAGACAATCAGGAGACACTCTTGCCATGTGAGGGCGGGCATTATCTCGCTGAAATATAAGCCCAGGGTGGCTTGTCATGAATGGCAACAAAGCGGAGCGTAGGATATCGACGACCTACCGCTGTGCTGTGAGGATGCCATTGATGAAAACCATCGGCGTCCTGCTATGATATGAAATGGCGCACGAGACCATCATTCCTCGCTGTCTGTCCATATGGCGGGCAACACTCGAGTTGGTAACCCAACACTGTACGGGGCGTCTTCAGACACGTCCTCGCTGATCATCGGGGCTCAGTTCGAAGCGGGACTGATCACTGAAGACAGTTCTGTTCCACTCAATAAGATTCCAGGTCGATGACGTGTCTGGAGACGGTCGCCCGTCGTACTGATGCTTCCCTAATCGGGTGGACTTCGAAAGCGCAGGAGTTTATTATTCTAGACTCACTCCTGTATACCTGTATTCCGAACAGAATTTAGTGGAAATTTCCACAACGCTGCGCTTCGATTTGCTTGCCCAATCGAGGTGGACGTCTGTCGTCCCTGGTCACATTAGGCCACAAGCCAGTTTTGAAAGCGACACTCGGCGTGAAGTTCGCAGGCGTCTTTAATGTGAAATAAGAAAACAAACACCCTGTTTATTATAGTTAAGTGTGCACATTAGATTACCTACACGTTCACATGTTGTCGAGAAAGAATAACACTAGTTGCTGATGTGAGATACAAAAAATCTATGCAATTCTTCTCCCAGCTATAGAAGTAACAGATAACAATCATATGAAAGTGCTTGAAATATTCAGATGTTCGAAATACTCAGAAAAGGGAAAGACTGGTGCCGGCCTGGGTGGCCGAGCGTTTCTAGGCGCTACAGTCTGGAACCGAGCGACCGCTACGGTAGCAGGTTCGAATCCTGCCTCGGGCATGGATGTGTGTGATGTCCTTAGGTTAGTTATGAAGTGCTGGCAGAAGAGCCAACACCGTGTTGCTAGAGGAGGCCGAAATGCACGCTTTTAAGCTCACGCAGGCTGGCGTGAGGTCTGGAAAATGACAAGGAATTATAGTAGCCAAAAATAGTACATAGCTTCTGGAATACTTAACTTTAATCCACAATTGGTGTACATCGCTCTCTACGGTACATGTTATAACCTCAATATAAACTGGTAATGGCGCCTTGCTAGGTCGTAGCAAATGACATAGCTGAAGGCTATACTAACTATCGTCTCGGCAAATGAGAGCGTATTTGTCAGTGAACCTTTCCTAGCAAAGTCGGCTGTACAACTGGGCGAGTGCTAGCAAGTCTCTCTAGACCTGCCGTGTGGCGGCGCTCGGTCTGCAATCACTGACAGTGGCGACACGCGGGTCCGACGTATACTAACGGACCGCGGCCGATTTAAAGGCTGCCACCTAGCAAGTGTGGTGTCTGGCGGTGACACCACAAGTTAGATTTACGTAGTTCTAAGTTTTAGGGGACTGATGACCTCAGCAGTTAAGTCCTATAGTGCTCCGAGCCATTTGAACCATTTGGTAGACTGGTAAATCAAAACATCAACAAGAACTAGGGGCAACAATAAGAATGGAAGGCTAGGAACGAAGACCTCAGGTTGATTGATGCTTTTTATGCGGGTTTTGGCCTCAGGACAACTAAAAAGCGATGTTATTAACGCTTTTTATTTAGCATTTGGCCTCAGGACAATTAAAAACCGATTTTTCCCATCCGATGTGATAAGATCTTGCCATGGTAGATGGGCTTACGTAACTAACAGTATAACACCTGTACACCCAAGCACACTGAGCAGTGCGTACACCTCACGCATTGTTGTATGATTCATTTGTCATTTGTTGTCAACCACTTTTAAATTATGATGCTTACAGCGCAATCTGTCGCTACGTTTTGTAACTATGTACTTTTCTTGTGCAATATGTTTTCCTCTTTTTGCGATAATATTTCGTTGCAGTTTGTATCATTCTGACCAATAGTGTTATTCCTACAGCGGTTTGAAAGTTTAATTATAATCACCCTGTGTTTCAAAGTCTTTGTCTTTTTGTTTAAGCCACATTCCCAAAAATTCTAGGACCACTTCGTTGTTGCTAAATTTTTTTCCTCGTAATGCCCCCTCGAGTGAACGAGAAAAATGAAAATCAGAGGCATCACATCTACACTGTAAGGAGGATGAGGAAGTATATCTCAACCCATTTTTTCAATAATTCCTTGGGTCAGCTGGGCGGCGTGAGGGCGAGAATGTCATGTAGCAGTATCACGCCTTTCATCTACACCTACATCTATGTGATTACTCTGCTATTCACAATGAAGTGCCTGACAGAGGGTTCAATGAACGACCTTCAAGCAGTCTGTCTAGCGTTCCACTCTCGAACGGCGGGCGGGAATAACGGGCACTTAAATTTTTCTGTGCGAGCCCTGATTTATTTTATCGCGATGATCATTTCTCCCTACGTAGATGGGTACCAACAGAATGTTTTCACAATCTGAGGAGGAAATTGGTGATTGAAATTTCATGAGAAGATCCCGTTGCAACGAAGAACGCCTTTGTTTTAATGATTGCCACTCCAATTCACGTATCATCTCTGTGGCACTATCTCCCCTATTTCGCGATATTACAAAACGAGTTGCTCTTCTTTGAACTTTTTCGATGTCAGCTGTCAGTCCCATCCGATGCGGATCCCACACAGCACAGCAATACTCCAGAATAAGGCGGACAAGCGTCGTGTAAGCAGTCTCTTTAGTAAACCTGTTGGACCTTCTCAGTGTTCTGCCAATGAATCGCAGTCTTTGGTTTGCTCTACCCACAATATTATATATGTGATTGTTCCAATTTAGGTTATTTGTAACTGTAATCCCTAAGTATTTAGCTGAATTTACAGCCTTCAGATTTGTGTGATTTATCGCGTAATCGAAATTTAGCGGATTTCTTTTAGTACTCATGTGAATAATTCCACACTTTTCTTTATTAAGGATTAATTGCCACTTTTTGTACCATGCGGATATCTTATCTAAATCATTTTGAATTCATCTGATGACTTTACAAAACGGTAAATGACAGCATCATCTGCAAACATTCTAAGAGGACTATTCAGATTGTAACCTAAGTCGTTAATACAGATCAGGAACAAAAGAGGGCCTATAACACTTCCTTGGCGAATGCCGGATATTACTTCTGTTTTATTCGATGACTTCCCGTCAATTACTACATACTGTTACCGTTCTGACAGGAAATCACGAATCCAGTCGCACAACTGAAGCGATACTCCGTAGGCACGCAGTTTGGTTACAAGACGTTTGTGAGGAACGGCGTCGAAAGCCTTCTAGAAATCTAAAAATATGGAATCCATTTGATATCCCCTGCCCATAAAACTCATTACTTCATGATTGTAAAGAGCTAGTTGTGTTTTAGAAGAACGATATTTTCTGAATCCGTGCAAACTATGTGTCTGTCTTCGAGGTAATTCATAATGTTCGAACACAAAATTCGTTCCAAAATACTACTGCAAACCGACGTTACTGATATGGATCTTTCCATGAGCGAGAGGCTGTATATAAGTGCTAAACATGGAGCTATTGTATCAGCATACTCTGAAAGACACTGGTATACAGTCTGGACCGGAGGCCTTGCCATTATCAAGTGATTTAAACTGCTTTGCTACATCGAGGATGCCTACTTCTATGTTTTTTATCTTGGCAGTTGTTCTTGATTGGAATCCAGGAATATTTTTGGTGTAGGAGTTTCGGAAAACCGTGTTTAATAACTCTGCTTTAGTGGCATTGTCAAAAGTGACATCACCGTTGTTATCGAGCAGTGAAGGTATAGACTGCGTCTTGCCACTGGTGTGCTTTATGTATCTCTCTTTAGGTTTTCTGCCACATTCCGAGACAGAGTTTCGTTGTGGAAATTATTAAAAGCATCTCATATTGAAGTACGTGCTATATTTCGAACTTCTGCAAAACTTTGCCAATCTTGGTGAATTTGCGTTATTTTAAATTTTTACTCCACCACCAACTGTATTTAACCTGAACACTGTTAGGTCTTTTGAAAAAAATTCGGCTGAACCTATTTCCGGCTTTAGCCAGCTTTCTGTACCTATAGCTATTTGAGCTTCAGTGCTTTCTTTTGGGTCTTGGAGGTCTGGTTCTTTCCCAACACGGCTACCACGATTTACAGCTACGAATCAGATTGTTGCTACAACTACCTTACTGTGTCTTACCTACAGCTTTCAGACAGATGCCCTTTCCGTGGTTTCCTGAGACCCTCTAACCTAAGAAACCGCCCAGTCCCTTCCACACAGACCCCGCTACCCGTGCAGCCGCTTCCTGTGTGTAGTGGACTCCTGACCTATTAAGAGAAACCGGAAACCTACCACCCTGTGGCGCAAGTCAAGGAATATGCGGCCTATTCGGTCACAGAACTGCCTGAGCCTCTGATTCAGATCCTCTACCCGGCTCTGCGCCGAAGGACCGCAGTCGGTTTTATCGACGATGCTGCACATAGTGAGCTCCGCCTTAATTTCGCAAGCAAGTCTGGCAGTCTTAACCATTTCTGCTAGCCGCCCGAAACAGAGAGAATCTCCGCTGACCCACAGCGACACGGGTAATTGGCACCGACATGAGCCACCACCTGCAGTTGGCTGCACCCTGTACTCTTCTTCATGGCATCCGGCAGCACTCTTTCTACGGAATGATTACTTCCGGTACTTACACGGAGTGTACACCGGCTTTCTTCCTCTCTTGGCAGCCACGTTCTTAAGGGTCCTCATTACGCACCTAAAGTTGGAGCGCCCAACTGCCAGCAAACCCACCCTCTCTAAAAGCCCAGACCTTGCAGGCCGAGAAGCTTTCTCTGGAACAAGGTGGACGACTACATCTGGCTTAGAGACTTCGTCAGCCACAGATAACGCCCGAAACCTGTTCGTCAAACGAACGAGACAGGCCCTACGTTGGCCCCACAGAAAGCCTTTCGCTGCCTACCAGACTTTGGAATGATCTCCCACTCGAGCACAGGTGAGGGGTCAACTTCAGTGCAGGCAGTACCGAGGCAGATACGGCAGTGGACCGACCGGTGGGATATGTGGGATGTGCTCGACGTCCCTCGCATCCCCGTGTCCGACCCTTCACAGTGGTGCCCCTTGGCAGCAGCCTCAAGCCTGTGTGACAGAAGCCAACACAGCCTGGAGCTGTGAGCGAAGAGTCACCAACTCAGCTCGTCGCATCTGTACACAGCAATCACAGTTCCTATCCATAACTGAAGTCGCTACTGTTTGAAGCTTGTAAAAATAAGTAACAAACGAACAGTGTCCTCAGCTTATTAGCAGCAGGAACTCGAGGTGCTCTCTACTAATGGTCTAACATCTTTTGTTTGAGATACGCGACGTTTCATTCTCTTTGCTAGATTTACTTTGCTCATCAGCGCGTCTCATTAGTAGTAAGCTGATCTTCCAGGTAATAACAAAAGACGACTTCTTGGACGTCCAAAATGACGGGCAACGTGGTCGTGCGGTTCTAGACTCTACAGTCTGATGCCAAGCTACCGCTACGGTCGCAGGTTCGAATCCTGCCTCGGGCATGGATGTGTGTGATGTCCTTAGGTTAGTTAGGTTTAATTAGTTCTAAGTTCTAGGTGACTGATGACCTCAGAAGTTAAGTCACATAGTGCTCAGAGCAATTTGAATCATTTTTGACGGGCAACAGGACTTTCCTGCTTATGCTTATGTTCTGAATTTATTTCGGACAGGTGAGCTGGTGTGCTTCCATTCCATGCTTAGTCTTTTGAATTCTTGTTTAGAATGATGAATCAAGTTTCATCATAATTTAAAATCTTGTTTAGCAAAGGGTCAGCTTGCCTTTCATTCTTTCAGGTCTGTACATACTTTCAGTCTTTTTTCCTTGTGTTGTTGCGTTAAATCTTTCGGGACCCACCTTGCACTTGTTTTGCTGTACTTCAACTTCTTACTGATAACGTTACGAACAATACCAACAGCTGCTGTAACTCTTTTCGTTATACGTTCAACTGTTGCACGTTGGTCTTCACGAATAATGTCGACAATGTGGGTGTCAAACGACATTTCAACTGGCCGGCCGGGGTACTGAGGTTCGACCGTTTTTTGGACTGTTATACCCATTTATGAAAGTTATCGCTGTTTTTATAACTTTCACCATTCTGCAAAATCATTCAAGAAAAGAATTTTGCCGGTGTTTCACTTTCATAACACAGAAAAATCGTATCACAGAACCTTATCATATTCGTGTGGAACCTTCGAGCGGACACGCCATCGTAAATGCAGTAGTGAGGTTACAAACAAAACAGTTTCTATCTGTTAACTGTTCTCAGCTCATCCCAATGATGTCAACGTAGAGTAATGGAGGTACAGAACTCCTCCTACACACAGTTTCATTTCTACATCACTTTGTCTCTTTAATTATTGAATGTCCCTCGTATATTGATATACAAAATTGATTTTGTCTAGCTTGCACTGAAGGTTCTAAAGAGAATATTTTTACATATTGCTGTAATTACAAAATTTATTTTACAATTTCATGTATTACATGATGAATGAAATATATATGAGAAAATAACGAGTTTACCATTCAGTAAAGTGCAGGTGATGCTGAAGGATTAATGCTATAGAAAAGCGTATATGTACACGGATATTTTGGGAGGGATAATATATGGTTTAGGAGGTGGTAGTAAGGACTAATCCCTTATAACATGCATCCAACTTTCGTTGGTTATAGAGATAAGACTGTCAAAATGCAACTCAAACAAATGCTCAAGCAAAGTATAATGCAAAGATAAATAATGAAGTTCAATGTTGACTTTCATTAATTCCACATCCGACATCAATGATTTTGGATTGTCTTGTCAACAGCACTTGTAGCTCTTCTCAGATCGTCTTACCGTTCTTTTACAAAGACATCAGTATTCATAATGTGAACTATCAGTTCTTGACTTGTGTTTACATTTTCTTTGTATGCTTCTCCTTTCAACCATCCCCACAAACACAAATCTAAGGGGATGAGATCCCGGCTCCTTGGTAGTAAGGACTAATCCCTTATAACATGCATCCAACTTTCGTTGGTTATAGAGATAAGACTCTCAAAATGCAACTCAAACAAATGCTGAAGCAAAGTATAATGCAAAGATATAATCCCTTATAACACGCATCCAACTTTCGTTGGTTATAGAGATAAGACTGTCAAAATGCAACTCAAACAAATGCTCAAGCAAAATATAATGCAAAGATAAATAATGAAGTTCAATGTTGACTTTCATTAATTCCACATCCGACATCAATGATTTGTAGCTCTTCTCAGATCGTCTTACCGTTCTTTTACAAAGACATCAGTATTCATAATGTGAACTATCAGTTCTTGACTTGTGTTTACATTTTCTTTGTATGCTTCTCCTTTCAACCATCCCCACAAACACAAATCTAAGGGGATGAGATCCCGGCGCCTTGGTGACCAATACGTGGCTTTTTCTCCCGATCCATCCGCAGGGGTATGTTAGGTTTATATGAAGTGTCACCTGAAACTGAAAGTGGAGAGAAAAAAAAATCCTTATAGCCAAAGGAATCTCCTCCAGTAATACTGTTTTTCGAGAAATTATAGATAACACAGTTCTGTAAGACGGTGCAGTAACGCAATAGGCTCAGTCAATTGGTTGTTCACCGCACCACACCACACATTTACAGAGATGTGTTCTTGAAAACGTGTCTCCAAAAAAGTATGTAGATTTTCGTGGTATCACCTTTGTGAGATACGAGCTTTCATGGTGCCATCGGGCTAAAGTGCTTCGTCAGTAAATGGTATCAGTGTGTTTGGTCAGTAACCGCTCCAATAGCTAAAAAGTTATTTCTCTTACTCCACGGCCGGATTCGGATTTTATATTGACAACACTTTCCAGATTCCTCAATAACGCAGTAAACAGTTGTGGACCAGCAGCGTTCTCCATATAAACTAATAACTGATGGTGTTTACTGGCGATTTGGAATCAGGCAACAACAAAATTCCAATCGTATACCTTCATCTCCTCGAGTGGATCGAATATACTGTAAATGATAAGGATAGAGGCCATGCATACATAATGTCCGCTGTATTATTATATCTGCTTGTTCAAGGATTACGTTCTGTCAACTGTATAATGTCTTCTATGTCATCGACACTGTTCATTTGCACGTTCAGATGAGATATGACTACTTGACACTACACCAGTCTGATAGCATGGAGTAAGGAAATGGTCTAACGTATTATCTACAAATAGTAGTAGCAGCATTTCCACTATAAATACCATACCGTCTTACTCAGCATTCGTAAGTACGTGGCGTGTACTGAAAACCTACAGTAATGACGAGCACAGTAACCATTGAAACATTCAATTATGTGAACTGAATTACAATTCACAAATTGAACTTAAAAATGACGACCGATAAACAAACCCATAGAAGTTGGAGTGACGTTATGTGAAATGAAAATCACTATCTGTCACCAGACCACTTGTACCTCTATAACCAACAAAATCTGGACTCGTGTTATATGGAATGTTTTTTTTTTCTTTGTTGCCTTTCTACAGAAATAAAATAACTACAAGTGACGAATGATATCAAACAGCGAAAATGACCTACATGGCTGACAAGGAATGGCTTAAAAACTCCTGAAACAACAACCAAGAAAGATATTCTGCACGATTACACGTAATAGACAAATAAGCTTGAATAAAACACTATCAAAGGTTATGAATAGAAAACAATGATGAAGTTGCACTAACGAAAATAGACCGAGACAAAGAACAAGGGGGAGATACAAGGGACGTTGAAGCAGGTAAAGAATAGAAGAGCAGAAGGACCCTATATTATTAATTCAGAATGTATATAACTTTTTGAGGTTTAATATTAGAACTGAGGCAGTTGCAGTTATTAAATGAGTGCTGAACATGGAAAATCGTACCCGGCTCTTGGAGAGTGTTGGAAGTAATGTCACTCTATAAAAAAGGAACTAACAGAGCTTGTGAAGAAAACTACGGGTGAATAAGTCTGTTGAACACTGGCTATAAATTATGAGCACGAATAACTGATTACAGAACAGAACAGAATAGTTTTTGAAAAGGACACTCATGAAGTGACAGTATTACAGTAGTGGCGCAGATATTTGAAAAGAGGCGAGATCACTAAGTTGAGACTCATATTGCATTTGTAGATTATGAAAAAGCCTTCGACAGAGTGAATAGGTTTTTGCAGTGGAATGTAACAGTGAGACGTGATTACCCTAAACATTTAATACAAATAATAGAAAATTGCATTTAAATAACGACAGTTTAATTAATATTGGCAAAGAGAGAGCAGGACTAATAGCAATTAACAGAGGAGTACGACAAGGGGCAGTGTCCACCCACTTTACGAAATACGTAAATCGATTGCGTTGTTAAACAATGGAAACGAGAAGTTAAGCCTGGAACAAAAGTAGCTCCAAGAAACACATATTTAAGTACTGTACGCTTTGCTGCTGGCCAAATAATTTTACAAAAGACGGAGAATAAATTACAATTGTCCCTACACCACCTGGGCTCTACAGGTAAACTCCGTAACTTAATAACAGCAGAAAATAAAACCAAAGTTATGGCTTTTTAAGGAAAAACCCAGTGCGCTCTAAAATAATGATGAATGGAAAATCAGATGAATAGGTCTCTCAAGTTCAGCTATTAGGATGTGATGTAAGTTAAAAAAGTTTCAAATGGTATGTGGCACTATACACAGAACATTGGCCAATAAAGCCAGAAGAGACAAAAAGACAGAATTCTACAAAGTAATCGAAAGATCTATGCCCATATGCGAAAGTGAGATCTGGACAATAAATAATAAGGACCAAAGAAGGATACAGTTAGCTGAAACGAAATTTTTAAAGAAAGTAGGAGGATGAACTCTCAGAGAACAAGTAACGAATTCTGAATTAAGGAAAAAAATAAATATATTGCCTGTATGAAAGATTAGAAAACTGGAAAAAATTAAATAGGTTTCGCCTGAATGAAAGATTAGAAAACTATACAACAAAATAGAAGAATCACATTGAATGAATGGGAGCAGAAAGAATAGAGAGGTCACAGTTCGTAGTGATAGACGGTAAATCATCGAGTAGAACAGAAGTAATATCTGGCGTTCCGCAAGGTAGTGTCATAGGCCCTCTGCTGTTCCCGATTTATATAAATGATCTAGGTGATAATCTGAGCATCCTCCTTAGAGTGTTTGCAGATGACGCTGTAATTTACCGTCTAGTAAAATCATCAGACGATCAATTACAATTACAAAATCATTTCGAGAGAATTTCTGTATGGTGCGAAAAGTGGCAATTAGCACTAGACAAAGAAAAGTGTGAGGTAATCCACATGGGTACTAAAGGAAATCCGATAAATTTTGGGTATACGATAAATCGCACAAATCTAATGGCTGTCAATTCGACTAAATACCTAGGAATTACAATTACGAGCAATTTAAATTGGAAAGACGACATAGATAATATTGTGGGGAAGGCGAAACAAAGACTGCGCTCTGATGGCAGAACACTTAGAAAATGCGACAAGCCCACTAGAGAGACCGCCTAAATTACACTTGTCTGTCCTCTGCTGTAATATCGCTGCGCGGTATGGGATCCTTACCAGGTAGGACTGAGGGAGGACATCGAAAATGTGCACAGAAGGGCAGCTCGTTTCGAGTTATCGCGCAATAGGGGTGAATATGACACGCGAGTTGGGGTGGCAGTAACTGAAACAAAAGCGGTTTTCTTTGCGGAAAGACCTATTTACGAAATTTCAATCACCAACTTTCTCTTCCGAATGCATAAATATTTTGTTGACACCCACATACGTAAGGAGAAATGAACATCATAATAAAATAAGAGAAATCAGAGTGCAAACGGAAAGATTTAGGAGTTCCTTATTCCAAAGCGCCATTCGAGAGTGGAATGGTAGAGTAGTAGTATGAAAATGGTTCGTGAACTCTCTGCCAGGCACTTAAGTGTGAATTGCAGAGCAACCATGTAGATGTCGATGTAGATATGTAACGGTCTATACACCATGTAGGAAAGAGAAACGTAGTAAGACGAAGAAAAGGTGGCTTTTGTGAAGACAGAACAGGCTGTAAACCTACTCTTTGAAGGGGAGAAGTATTATTCCAATTAGTCTCTAACACAGCCTCACAAAATATAGATATACTGAAAAAGCAGAATGGTCTTAGAAAAGCTATTCGTTGCATGCCAAGAAATTCGAGAGCTACTCGTTCGACAGTGCGATTCCTTATCGGTTTTTGATTCATATTAATTTGTTTTCATAGCACTTCCTGTGATTAATAGCACACAAGCCTATTTTAAGCCATATCTAAATTTATTTGACTGTTAAATTTATATGTCTTACTTCAATTTTACATTTAATTTCAAAATTTTGGAATCTTCACGGTGTGTTGTATGTACACAAAGCAAATAAGTGTAGTGACTGTTACTTGTCAATATTTGTTACTGTCATTAGTATAAGAATTCTGCTCGAATCACTACTGAATTATTTCGAACGTAACCCAAAGAATGAAGTCATTTTTAATACGTTCTTCAGAATACCGAAGCACGAATTAAAGCATACTTTCGTAATTCACATAAATCACTAAAATTCTGAAAAGTTATAATCGTATTGCAAGATATGAAAATGTATGCAAGATATGTATCGTATGTGAGTGTTCTCCTGTCGCGATGGAAGTTATTTTCCTGCTGACAGGCCGTATATTTTTTGAGTAAATGATGAACTCACACCAGAGAAATAGCATTGCGTCTGATATGTTATACGTCGGAGGAACAGTGCGTTCAAGAAGTGGGATCACCGACGAATGTAATAAATGCGTTACATACTGTCTACTGGCATTTACGGAAGATGAAGGACGGTAATGTATTTTGTCACCATATTTTACCTTGTACGTGTGCTCGAACAAATTGTCGTCCTTCGACTTTTGAGGTAATTTCGAAAATTTATGACGTCTTCGAGAAGGATCGTTTACCACATTTACCACGGAAGGTGCCGGCCGCATGAATACCATTTCAGCGATAAACATTCGCGAACACTTCTGAAGATTAATAGCGTCGTAGCGTGCTTATAGTCGCTATAACCAGCACAGCGGGATGCAAGACTGAAGTGAGAATACGGGCGTAAAAGTTTGTGAACTCCTGTAATTACTCTTGGAACAGGCGTACCAATGCTCTTAGTGTCCTACTTACGACGCGCGCTGAACTTTTTATAATTATGAATGATACCGCAGCAGCCCTTTGATCCTGCGACATCTGACGTCAACGGTTCTCAGACTACTGATAGACTCTGAACTCGTGTTGGTTGTCTGGAGATTAATTACTGAGAGGGTCAGTTTATTCTAACTTTGGCGAGGCATGAACTAATTCTACCTCAACTGTTTTATTGACGAGTTATTTATGAATCAAATGTGGCGCTTATCAGAATGGAATTGTTTGTCGACAGCTGAAAATTAAACTCGATTCCTTTACTTTTCAAGTGTGAATTTAATATTTACCCCCCGAACTAAACAATATGTACAGGCTGGATTACATACCCACAGACAAACTTTCAGACGTTGTTCGAGGAGCTTTGTTGAGAAGTTTGATGCAGGGGAACGAATATCTTCAGTGACGCGTTACCTAGTAATGTAATGAAAACAAATTAGGCATACACTGCCTCCGGAGAAGGAGGTAATTAGCGTTTAACGTCCCATCGACAACTAGTCATTAGAAACGGATTACCCGCTCAAATTAGGGAAGGATGGGGAAGTATAAAGACTCCTTTGAAAAAAAAAAAAAAAAAAAATTTGTTTCTTTACCACTACTACTACTAGGCTAATGACTGTTTATCTCTACAGGACCTTTATACTGAAATGTTTCCCCACACCACCTAGTATTGTCTTTCTATGTGTGTGAGTAACTGTATGTTCACTGTTGTGGGTAAATACATACAGCGTACACAGGGCGATGTGTGAAACTGATAGCAATTACATGCTTCCGCTGTTGCAGAAATCTGCTCCAGATGCTGCAGATACCGTGTTGAGCTGAAAGTGGTAACCAAAGTACGGAGAAATATTCTTCGGGGCTCTGTTGCATAGCAATCAGATTGCTTTCAGTGCTGAGAAATGTCCAGGTACAATTGTGGATTTGAATGATCCATGAAGGGACTTCTTTTCCGAAGAAAACACCGAACTATTTCACTAGAACTGAACGCTCCCGTCGGAACTGTTCTCAAGCTGGTGTTTATTAGTAAATCATAATAGAAGTATATCGCTGGGTGTATAATAACACGTACCTTCTTGAAATGAACAATATTTTATTGTTCTATTAACTGATTCCCTTCCATGTACACATATATTTTACAATGTGAATCAAAAACTCGCAATGACGTCGATTTTTACATCACAAGAATGACTCCCCTCTCCTAAAATTTTTACTCTTAAGGAGAACGAAAGCTCTATCTCCTTAGAATAATTATGTGAGCGCTGACCGCCACAGAGTAATAAACAATATCTTTGTCTCTCTCTCTCTCTCTCTCTCGCACTGTCACAGCAAGTTGCGCTGCATGATACATCATAGAAGGAAGTCGGCGGTGCACTTTAAGAGGAAACATCCCGGCATTTCCCTGAAGCCATTAAGGGAAGGCAAGGAAAACCTAAATCAGGGTGGTCGGACGCAGGTTTTAAACATCGTCCTCCCGAATGTGAATCCAGTGCGCAAACTACTGCGCCACGTCATTCAGTGTCTCCGGCGTAGCGACAGGTCGAGTTCAGTATTAAATACGGCCATATCAGATGAGCAGGAATAAATGCAAAATAAATCACACGAGTAGCTTTGAAGCCAACAGAAATAAGCATGTGTATTAATGTCACATTACTGTTTAACCTATTTCTGTCGCTGTGCATAATTTTTTATTTAAGAAACCGCTCAAAATTTCACCGCTACGGTCGCAGGTTCGAATCCTGCCTCGGGCATGGATGTGTGTGATGTCCTTAGGTTATTTAGGTTTAATCAGTTCCAAGTTCTAGGCGACCGATGACCTCAGAAGTTAAGTCGCGTAGTGCTCAGAGCCATTCGTTCAAAATTTCGAACATAACAATAGTCTGTTTCGACGCCTAGTACACTGCCAAATTAGCTTAAGCACTCCGTGAGACTGCCGAACGATTTTTGAGGCTGCAAAATTCCTAACAACCAAGTGTCACTTTAGTCTCTCATCACTTAATTTCAGTCGCCGTAACAGCTGGGACTTGCTTCTGCACAGAACGAGGTAGTGAAGCGCCAAAGACACTGGTCTGGCTACTGGGAAAAAAAGTGTTCAAATCCTTGTCCAGTTATCAAGATTCAGGTTTTCCACTAGTATCTAAACCTCTTGAGGCAAATGTCGGAAAAGAACTGGGCCGAATATCTTCTCCACCTCTCACTAATACGAACGTGCATGCCCTCTTCAATTGCCAGGTTGTCGACTCTGCTACTGTTTCCTTCCTTTCGTCCTAGCCCTGGAACTAATCCACCACGACCAACCTGCGCTCCCCAAACACACAGTCGTGGTGGCCCCCAACATTGGACGCACTGCTTGTTCGAGCCCCATCTTATTCAAATCATACAAATATTCAAACTGTCAACGTTAAATATTTCAGGAAGTGGTCAACAACTCCAAGGCTTGTTACAGAGTAATTGATTTCCATTTGACTTCTTACTGCCATTTTTCGGTACCAAAACCCAGCCACGTGTTTCGAAATGGCTATGCACAGCAAAATGGTGTATTTTTTACGATGTGTTCCTAAGATTCCGATATCGAACAATCTTGAAAATTATTTTCCTATATTTATCCGTTTCCCAGATACAGAGGTTCAAAGTTACCTTCTAGTACACCTAAAACACCCACGTAAAATCCGATGTGAGTCGAAAACGTAGTTTGTAAAGTGACATGGCACGGAGAAATATGCTGTCAAGCGTCTTCGTTCTCATCTGGGAACTCTGTGATGTAGTACTGACCCACATGTAAAATTATTTTGCACATAAAATCCTGTCTGGGGTGTAAAATTAGTTATCTGAATTTGAAATACGTAAACTATCTACTCGCAAGTTTTACTGACGAACACATTTCTTTTCATCTGAGTCAAATGCCCCCTGGAGCAAGGAAAAAAGGAAACCAGTAGAAAAATACTCTTATCGTAGCATAAGAAGGCGAACATGCTCTATTGCAACAAAAGACTGACTGAAAAATCGAGTACCAGCTGCCTCATTTTACCTTCCGCAGCTCCTTTAAAAATGTTCACAAAAAATTCAAGCATGTGAACAAATTCGAATTTTTTTTTTTGTGCCGGGACAGAAGACGACAGTGGCAGTGGAAAAAAGACTGAAAATTAATAAACACTGGAAGATAGTAGACGGTAGTTGTGTTACAGAAAGAGCGAAGGAGACAATGGCAGTGCAAGAGAAAGAGAGGGACACGGTGGCAATGGAACATAGTTGACTGTGACAGAGTAGTACTAGGAAAATAATGAAGGAGACAACGCCATGGGGGGAGTGAAGAGAAAGAGAAGGGGAAGGAGAAAGTGGAAGTGGGTGAAAGACAGTGTATATGAGAATGATAATGTAGAAGAAAGAGGTAGTGACAGTGAGAAGGGACTGCAGCAGTAGGGAGGAGGAAGTGAGATTTAGCAGCAGGAGGGAGACTGACAGTGAGAGGGGAACGAAGGAGACTCTGGCTGTGACACGGGAGACAGTGACAGACAGAAAGAGGTGAAGACAATGAGTTACGTTGAATGAGTGAGTGAGAAAGGGCAACTGAGAGTGGATGAGTGTGAGCGACTTACAGCAATGAACTAGTGAATGTATTTGAGTTAACACTTAGTCGAGTTCGTAACACTCTGAGGTGAGTTGCATGTCAAAAAAACCACGAATATATTCGCATGCCAAAAGTTTTGGGAAAATTTTTAACGGTGCTGAGGAAGGTAGAATGAGGCAGCTGGTATCCCTGTTTTCAATCAAAGTCTTTTAAGGGGACCACACCGTGGTTCAGGTCGAAAAAAATCGATTTTCGGTTTTCATCGTATTTCGATAGGTTAAGGTTTTATTGAAGTACTCTGAAAGAGATTTTGCTGAAAAAAATTTTTTTTGAGCATTTAAAGAGCATTTTACTACCACGTGTGTTTGTGTACCACGCCCACTTTTCTGTCACCCACTTTTCTGCATATATTTTAGACCTTTATAGCCCCTACATTGCACGTTAGGGATTTCTTTTTTTTACTCCCGAGCGTGTTGGCTATTAATGGAATGTAACAGTCGGAATTCTTTTGTTTCTGCTGTTTGTAAACAACACGCATTCAAACACGCGGTCAGTTTTGTTCAACTGTGACTGCGGGTAGTTATACTTACGTTTGCAGTGCTTGTTCACGTGTGTTTTAAAAAAAAAAGTTCAAATTTGTGTAAAATCTTATGGGGCTTAACTGCTAAGGTCATCAGTCCCTAAGCTTACACACTACTTAACCTAGAGTATACTAAGGACAAACACACACACCCGTGCCCGAGGGAGGACTCGAACCTCCGCCGGGACCAGCCGCACAGTCCATGACTGTAGCGCCTGAAACCGCTCGGCTAATCCCGCGCGGCTACTTGTGTTTTGTTGTGTTTATTGAAGATGACGAAACGTAAAGGTATTTTCATGAAACGACAATTTAGAGGAAACAAGTTTAGAAAGCTTTCTCTATAAGAGGTTATGTCGCCTGGCAACGACGTTTCTAATAGTAATTCTTCAACAAGTGTATCATCAAAGAAGCTCCCATTTCAAGAGAGTTAAAACGAATTTACTTAAGTGACAAGGGGTGCAGTAACACTGTTATAAATTTGAAAATATTATCAGATGTAATTTCTAAATTTGTACAAAGTAGACAGTGTGGTGAGTCACAGAGTGTGAACATTTGTGAGAGTGCCAGTGGGAGAAAACGCCTAGCAATTGCTGTGGATTTAATTTGCACTAAATGCTCAGCTGTGATTTCATTTATGAGTTCTTCTAAACCAGATGCAAGTGGCCCTTATGAAATCAATACCAGATTAGTTTGCCTTATGATCCATGGCAAGGGCGTGGCTGCAGCGAGAACATTTTGTTCAGTTATGAACTTAAATCAACCACCAAATAAATTTGAAAAACAGACTGCAATATTAGAGAAAGCTGCATGTGAGGTCAGTGAGGAAAGCATGAAACTGGCTGCTAGGGAAAAATATTAAAAGATGAGGAAAGTATTAATTGAGAAAGCGTAAGACTAGTTTAGGGCTTAAACATGGTCATTAATTATCCTGTAACGCAAATGTGAGGAAGCATTTCAAGCAGATGAATTGTTGTGTAACATATACAAGAGCGAAAGAGCTTTGTGTGACTCGTAATAAACTATAAGTTATTAATATTACAAATGTAAGGCTTCGTATTACGATATAGGAAGGCGGTAATATAGGTGGCAAAGAAATGGAATTAACAACAAGTGGAAGGAAGCAGAATACATTAGAGATAAATATATTTTCGGGTAATAAGAAGTAGCCATCTTAATCTGAAAAGTGCAGATGGGAAATCACTGTCAAATACAGAAGCCAGGAAAGGAGAACGACATAAATATATCGAAGGTCTGCTTTACATATAATTAATTTCACTTTATTCACGTATTCTATAGATCTAACGCGAAACAAACATTTCAATGTGGAACATGTTACACGACTCTTTAAAAACGTCAAACCCGTGGTCTATGGGTAGCGTCTTCGATTAGTAACCAAAACATCCTCGGTCCCGGGTTGTAACCCTGCCACTGCTTGAATTTTGAGTGAAATCCATCCGCAGTGGCGGCTAAAGACTTCCGGCATAAGAAGTCACCCTCATTCAGTCCTTTTCGAAATGCGTGAAGGAACGAACAGAAGGTTCAGGTAACACTCATGCCCTTTGGGTGGGAAATTGCCCATAAAAGCGGAAGAAACAGTAATGATCGACGACATGAGGATGCAGGAGGCAATATAAACCAATGCATTGAAGACAAATGCTCGTAATTTGTAACCACAGGACATGTGGCCTGTAATTGAATAAGTAACGTGATGACCTCTGCATTGGCGAAAGATTCCGAACTAGTCCCCCCATTCGGATCTCCGACAGGGGTAGCCACGGGGGAGCTGATTATGAGGAAAATATTGGACAACCAACGAAAGGGTAACGTTCTACGAGGCGAGGCGAGGAATGTCAGAAGTTTAACCGTGCTCGAGAAGCTAGAAAATCTTAAATGAGAAATGCTAAGGCTCAATCTAGATGTAGCGGGGGTAAGTGGAGTGAAATGCAAAGAATAAAAGTATTTCTGGTGAGATGAGTACAGCGTAATATCAACAGCAGCAGAAAATGGCATAACGGGAGTAGGATTCGTTATGAATAGGAACGTAAGGCAGAGAGTATGCTACTGTGAACAATTCAGTATTAGGGTTGTTCTCATCAGAATCAACAGCAAGCCAACACCGACAATGATAGTTCATATACAAATGGCGACGTCGCAAGCCGAAGATGAATAGATAAAGAAAGTAATAATGATACGGAAAGGATAATTCAGTACGTAAAGGGAGATCAAAATCTAATACCCATGGGGAAGTGGAACGCGGTTGCAGGAGAAGAAGTAGAATAAAGAATGAAATTTTGTCATCTGTTTTTAAACTCGTCGTCGTAAGTATCACGTCGGTATCTGAGAAATATGCGAAACTCACTTTGATATCGAAAAGTGTAAATTTCCGTGCAGGGCAATAGAACCGCGTGAAAACTTTATTTTGAATGGGAATAGTGAAGTTCACACAAGACGATGCGATATACAGACTAGCCGCTACAGCAAACAATTCGTCCGCGAAAAAGCAATTCATATTCAATAAAATTTGCATACGTCATCTGACTGCAAAACAAATCACTCAGAATAAAATCTTGGTCCTAAATACTGCCAATCTTCATCTGTAATCTTCCAAACAATCACTGTATCAGAACTATTACTGTAATTACACACTAAGTGAACATAAAAATTAACACTTCTAAGTTTCTGATAAAAAACTTGAAAATTCGCAAGATGGTACTTCACTGAAATCTTTTACTGGTGTGTAGCCTCAGAAATGATACTGATCTTATTTTCACAAAAGCACTCTGACAATGACTGTGCCTTACCGTGGACATGAACTTTGATGGTAATTAAAGAAATTGGTCTACTTGTGCACACAGGACTCCCGTCTGCTCTGCAATTCGTTGCCATTAGGAATAATGATGTAACTGCGAAAAATCAAATTTTATCTACCGTACTTGCAATGTTAAATATAAGACGACATCTTACAAATTTTCATAAAAGGCTTCGCAGTATACAACTCGCGATGTGCAATACGTGTATGCAAACACAGTCATGAAGATAAAAATGAAAATCGGAGGTAATCTTAACGATTGATAAATAGGAATGAAGACTCAAAGCTTAACAATGCTTAACTAAGCCATGACCACAGCACACATTTTCACACCTAGATAAGTTAGCAAAAATATTTCTTAATAATTATCTTACGTACAATTGCCTTCCGTGACACTTGTTACAACTGTAAAACAAACCATAAGTTGCGTAATAAAATATCCTCAGCAAACTTCAACCATACCTAACGTTCTAACAATAAGAAGCTGTTGTTGTTGTTGTTGTTGTTGTGGTCTTCAGGCCCAGAAACTAGTTTGATGCAGCTCTCCATGCTACTCTACGCTGTGCAAACTTCTACATCTCCGAGTAATTACTCCAACCTACATCCTACTGAATCTTCTTAGTGTATCATCTCTTGGTCTTCCTCTACGATTTTTATCCTCCACGCTTCCCTTCAGTACTAAACTGGTGGTCCCTTGATGCCTGAGAATAAGTCCTACCAATCGATCCCTTCTTCTAGTCAAGTTGTGCCACAAATTCCTCTTCTCCCCAATTCTGTTCAGTACCATTCTCATTTGTTACCTGATCTACCCATCTAATCTTCAGCATTCTTATATAGCACCACATTTCGAAAGCTTCTATTCTCTTCTTGTCTAAACTATTTATCGTCCGTGTTTTACTTCCATACATGGCTACATTCCTTATAAATACTTTCAGACACTTAAATCTATACTCGATGTTAACAAATTTCTCTTCTTCAGAAACACTTTCCTTGCCATAGCCAGTCTACATTTTATATCCTCTGTACTTCGACCGTCATTAGTTATTTTGCTTCCTAAATAACAAAACTCATCTATTACTTTAAGTGTCTCATTTCCAAATTTAATTCCCTCAGCATCACCTGGTTTGATTCGGCTACATTCCATTATCCTCGTTTTGCTTTTCTTGATGTTCATCTTTTATCCTCCTTTCAGGACACTATCTATTCCGTTCAGCTGCTCTTCAATGTCTTTTGCTGTCTCTGACAGAATTACAATGTCATCGGCAGACCTCAAAGTTTTTATTTCTTCTCCATATTGTAAATAGCCTTTCGCTCACTTAGTTTTACCCCTGCCACCTCCAGAATTTGAAAGAGAGTATTCCAGTCAACATTCTCCAAAGCTTTCTCTAAGTATACAAATTCTAGTAACGTAGGTTTGCCTTTCCTTAATCTATCTTCTAAGATAAGTCGTAGGGTCAGTATTGCTTCGCGTATTCCAACATTTCTACGGAATCCAAGTTGATCTTCCCCGAGGTCGGTTTCTACCAGTTTTTTCATTCGTCTGTAAAGAATTTGTGTTAGTAATTTACAACCGTGACTTATTAAACTGATAGTTCGATAATGCAGTAATTACAAATATAAAGAAAACTGTATTATCTTAAAAGTTAGCTTTTATCATTCTTCTATTAATATAATTTCATATGCTCAATATCTTTCCTCAAAACATATTATTACAAAGATCACTTTTTTTAAATAACGTTGCCTGTACTACACAGCAGGCCAGCTTCTATTCTTTCCAAACATGTACACTGCCAGACTGTCCAACACAAACTGCTAGTGTCTTCAAATGAAGTAACCTTTCTGAACAAAGTCTCTGGTCTCAAATATGCTCTTACAACGAATATATCGATATTATAGAGGATGAGTACACCTATCAGATTCAGAACTTCATCCACATTTATGCTCGAAACTTCCTGAAAATCGTTATGTCAAATAGGACAGCCCCCTTTCAAGGGTTACGGGAGAGTATGGGCTTGGTAGTAGGATCGAGGGAGGAGAAAGACTCTGCTCAAGGATCACAAGAGGAGGAATTATACGTCGGAAACGGCGGACATACGGGAAGATTTCTGTTGGATTACATCATGGTCAGGCAGATACTCAGAAGTGAGATACTGGATTGTAAGGCGTACACAGGAGCAGATGTAGTTCCACAGCACAATTTAGTACTGATGAAGAGTAAGCTGAACTACAGGGACTAGTGAGGAAGAACCAATGCGCAAAGAAGCAGGATACGGAAGTACTAAGGAAAGAAGAGATACATGTGAAGTTCTATGAGGTTATAGATACTGTGACAAGGAGTAACTCAGTAGGCACTTCAGTTGAAGACGATTGGACATCTCTAAAACCGGCGATCACAGAAGCTGGAAAGAAAGACATACATACAAAGAAGGTAACTATGAAGAAACCATGGGTAACACAAGAAATTGTTCAAATGGCTCTGAGCACTATGGGACTTAACATCTATGGTCATCAGTCCCCTAGAACTTAGAACTACTTAAACCTAACTAACCTAAGGACAGCACACAACACCCAGCCATCATGAGGCAGAGAAAATCCCTGACCCCGCCGGGGAAATTCTTCAGTTGATCGACGAATGTATAAAAATGTTGAGGGAAATTCAGGGATACAAAAAAAGAAGTCACTTTGGAATGAAATAAATAGGAAGTGTAGAGAAATTAAGGCGAAATAGCTGGATGAAAAATGTTAAGAAATCGAAACAGAAATGATTGTCGGAAGGACTGACTCAAAAGTCAGAAACAGCTGTATGTGAAATTAAAAGCAAGGGTGATAACATTACGAATGCTGTGGGAATTCCACAGTTAAATGCAGAGGAGACAGCAGATGAGTGGAGAGAGTAAATTGAAGGCCTATATGAGGGTGAAGACTTGTCTGATGTGACAGAAGAAGAAACAGGAGTTTGTATACGAGAGATGGGGGATACAATACTACAACCAGAATCTAAAAGAGCTTTGGAAGACTTAAGATTTCATAAGACAAAAGTGATAGATAAGATTCTATCAGAATGTCTAAAATCATTGGTGGAGGTGGCAACAAAACGGCTATTCAAGTTGGCGTGTAGAATGTACTAGTCTGGCTAAATACCATCTAACTTTTGAAAGAACATTATCAATACAGTTCCGAAAAGCTAGATCCAACAAGTGCGAAAATTGTCGCACAGTCAGTTTAACAGCTCATGACTACAAATTTCTGACTAGAATAACATATAGCAGCATGGAAAAGAAAATTGAGGATGTGTAGGATGACGATCACTTCGGCTTTGGGAAAGGATAGGCGCGAGAGAGGCAGTTCTGACGCTGTTGATGATGGAAGTAAGACTGCGCAGTGCTGTGCGGCAGGTTTGGGAAAGTCATCTTTCACGAAGATATGCATGGATGGTACGAGGTCGTTATCAACTGAGTGCATTTTATTAAGATAGGTACAGACGTGGAATGCCTTTTGTGCTTGGATTTCACGTAATGTAACATGGCGTTTTTGTAACATGTTCCATAAACTACGTGAAATTTTGTATTTTATATAAGAGGTGGAATTAAATGTAGTCTCTCCCCTCCTCCTCCTCCCCCCTCCCCCCATCTCCCTCTTTAACTTCACGTTATCTCCTTAGATCAGATGATGGCAGCTTAAGACTGTTGAAACTGGTCACCTTGGAACAATAAAAGTTTCTATAATGCGATCACGGAGTACAATGTGCGTTCTTCACTGCCTGTTATTACTCGCTGGTACACTAAAATCCCCGTGTCGTTTTTCTCGGCCAAGAGCCACGAAAATTGCGCACAGTTTAGAATTTTTTCATACAAAGATTGTTTACATTAAAATGGGAGCTTTACCATTTTATTATACATACATTCATGAATTTAAAAAACATTTTTTCCAACAAATTAAAAACTGCGGCTGCAACTTTTGTTAAAATATGTGCCTCGCACAGCGTGCTGGTTTTCGCGAAGCGTTTACAGACTCGTGACTATTTCTGAAACCCATAAAAGTAGAAAAACCTTAAATTAGAATGAAATTGGAGAACCATCACGATGGGATTTTGAAAAATACCTCGAAAAAATTTCATTTATTTGGAAAATATGTCAATTTCTTGGTATGCTTTCTACGTTAAAATTGTTAAATAATATGTAAAATCTGACTAAAAGTAGCTCTCGCTGAAGCCTCCTAAATATAATTATCTTTCATGTAAAAGATTCGAATGAATCGATTAAACCGTCGAGGTTCTAGAGCGCTGAAAAATGTTGTTTCGAGAAAAACTGATTTAAAGTTTGAAAGAAAAAAGTTAATTCAAACCTTACCGTTAATCCGCGATCAAGCACCACAGAGGTATCCACCCTCTTCCTCAAACTTGCTCTGTTTTTTAATCTGGTGCATCTTTTAACCAAATCTTAACTGGACTACAATTCGTATACTGGCGAATATTTTCATGTAATAATTTATCGAGAGCCTACAGCTGCCTATAATTTGGTTGCCACGCGGTTCCATTCAACATGCTATAACTTCTAAAAAATCCTTTTGCAGATATAACCTGTATCCTTCACGGATGGAAATTACGTAAAAACTCCATTTTTTCATTGGTTTACACTAGAACCTCCCGTAAGTTAGCACATTTGGGCAAAACCACAAAAAAATGCAGTATATTTTCTGCGGAAACTTCTTTGCACGACTTGACAATACTTGTAATACTGTGCAAAGATATATTTTTGCTTCTAGTTCAAATAAAATGTTATGCTCTTAATCGATCGGGGAAAGAACCCAGTAGAATACTCATCTTAATGCTTCTGGACACAGATGATTTGGCTTCCCTCTGTGACTTCCTTAATCATCTTAGTGAACCTGCTTCTTGTCTCTCAAATAAAATCTGAAGTACTTCTAATGACCATATATTTCGAAAATACGTAAATTATCTGATAGAAATGGAGATCTAGTGGGAAACACCTGCTCAGTTGCGAGAGAGAAGCAATAGATGATGAGATTAATCTGAAAACGTAGGGTGACTGATAATGTGATAGGTATTCGACAAAGCTGTGAAGTATTTCAGCCCAGGTTTGTCAACAATAATTGGAATTAATAAAATTAGCGGTTGGTATACGGACTAGAAGATTCTTTGGTCTGATCTCCGAAATAACTGTTCAACTGTTGATTTGTTGTACAAGTGTTAGTGAAATGAAAATTAGACATAGGGAAAAACTAAGTAAACTATTTAGTCAGTTAAATTACGGGAATGCAGCCGAGTAACGTTGTCGACAACCGAATATATTTAGACAGGTGGCCACCGTGTCATTTTCAGGGCAAAAATGCAGCAAATAAGGGCAATCTTTCTACCGTTTTGCCCTAAATATCGAGCGAAATTCGACGATGTCACTCGGCTGCATTTGCCTCAGGGCTTGAATACGGGAGAAACTCAGGTCTCATAAACTCTTTATTATTTCAAAAGCAATCACCATAACTTTTAATACATTCATTCCACCGTCAGAAAAGACAGTGTCTTCATGGAAAAATGTCAGCGGTTGACTATTGAATCATCACCGTTCGCTGGTGTGCGCCTCTACGTTCGAAGCAATCAACGGTCGCTAATGTTTTCTTCAGGGCTCTAAAAATATGGAAATCGCTTGGGGAGAAATTGGGACTGTATGGAAGTTGTGTAAGGCCTTCCCAGCGAAAACTTCGCATCGTACTCGAAACAAACTTTACAACATGTTCTTCCCCCCACTCACAGTGTGTCGATTACTTTTGAAATAATGAACATATTAGTTATTTTTTCCATTTGTTTCGTTTTCATTTGACTGTCCGTTGTATTTCTGCAATCTACATCAAGCAGAAATCATAATAAGGAAAAAAAGTTGTCGCTTTTCGTTGCCTTGGAAGAACGGATATTTTAGATGACCCAAGGAAAGCAGGATAGAGAAACTTATTGCCTCAAGTGAGGAAACCTTTTTCCAGCAAGCTGAAGTTTTCTGATATGCAATATTTTCTGGAATGAAGTAAGACTTACCATAAACTGTAAGTCTGGAACTCAATACTGTATGGAAGTGACGCTTTCGCCATCGGAAAATTGTAATAGCGAACCAAACTATCGAGAGAATTATGTCACAAGTAACTAGAAGATACGAAGGGCTCATTTTAACGAATTCGTGCAAACCTTTGCTGCACTCTACTAACCAAATAAAAATTACACCGTCGGAATATTATTTGTAATGTAACCCTTCATTTCAAATGTGTTCCGAGTCCTACTTAGATGAAATGTAAGTGATTAAGTGTGTCGTGTGTGTGTAATAACTCATTGGCGTAGCGCAGCAGCAAAAACGATTAATGGCAATAGCATTTAATGCTGGCAGATTAGATTCTGAAAATGGCCATATTGCGATACAGAATTAGGTGCGTACGACAGCCGCAACATCTTCGTGTAGCTTTAATTACTGGAGTAGCCATTAGTGTGGTCAACATTATAAATTACACTCAGGGTAATGGGATTTTTATACGCTGCTTAGTTTCACAACAATCATTCGAGTAATAACAGGGAAAGACGCTATTAACGTTCCCAAATGCAACCGAAACCTGAACACTTGGCACCAGAAAGATAATTTAAGCATCACTGACGAAACGACTCCGGTTAACAAGATACATCCCCCCTGTAAACACGCGTCATTGCACTTATTTGTCATCCTCGTTATTATTATTATTATTATTATTATTATTATTATCACTATTATTGTCATTATTACTATTATTGTTGTAAGGAGTTCACCACCCTGCTGGAGCAAATGTAATATCAATGTATTGCTCACTTGCTAGAACGACAATTGACAGGCGCTGCCAGAGATATAAAATATCTTTGCCCTGTTTAAAGAGAGCTGCAATAGAGTCGCAGGTCAGAGCAGTCTCTGCCGCAGTTCCAGTCGCTTGCTGCTACAGTGTAGCTGTAGCCTGTCGCTGGTACAGCGCAGTTTACAGTTAGTAGTTGCTAAAGCCACAGTGCAGAAAAAATTTTAAATTTTTATTATATGGAACTCAATAATTGTGATCAGCCGCAGAGCTAAACGATGCCAAGGAATGAGATGATTATGAACAAATGAATAATTGTTAGTATAATGAAAAACCAGCTCTGTAATTAAGTCAAGCATCTATTGTAAGGTAAATTTTATTATTTTTATTGGCATGCGCGTAGTTAAGTCACTTGTCTGAGATGTTAATATGAATTTGTTTCAATCTTTTCTTTTGTGATTCGTCAGCACCAGTTGACCCCGATTTGTAGTATATTCAATTTTCCCGTGTAATGGATTGTAGATCTTTATCAATAACGTAAATTTTTTCAGAATATTATTATTTTTACCAGTCAATTATAAAAGTATAAATTCCCCTTAAGTCATTACCAGTCCCGATCAACTCATTTATCTAAATTAAAATATTCCAGAACTATTGTCAGATCATATTCACGTGTTCTTTAGTAATCATACGACCAGCTGTGCAGCTGTGTCACTAAGTAAAGTCAGTTTTTCCAGTAATTCAGATCTCAGGCAAATGTTATCCATTATTAGTAGATAGGCCAGTATTGCACTAAGCTGTGACATTTACGAGCAGATATATAGACAGCGTTATCCGGCGACGCCATCATGAGGTAAGAATTTTTCAGTTTATTTCTTACGGACAGATTCTGATTGATTTCAAAGGGCCATGGCGTAGCGCTACTTACTTCAAAATTCAAAAAATGGTTCAAATGGCTCTGAGCACTATGGGACTTAACAGCTGTGGTCATCAGTCCCCTCGAACTTAGAACTACTTAAACCTAACGAACCTAAGGACATCACACAACACCCAGCCATGACGAGGCAGAGAAAATCCCTGACCCCGCCGGGAATCGAACCCGGGAACCCGGGCGTGGGAAGCGAGAACGCTACCGCACGACCACGAGATGCGGGCTTACTTCAAAATTAACCGGTTTTTCATGAGTTAAGATTTATCAGTTTTCATATGTCAGAAGTTAATTATCCAAATTTCATTATTTTAATTCTTTTATTTATACGGGAAGGTTATATTGTTATTATTAGTATATGCGGCAGTAAAACAATACGTTCCGCTGACACTACCAAAAACCAGTTTTACGTCATTTTCATTACTAATAATATGCACTTACAAATGTACAACATATATTGCTTTACTTCAAGAGTTTCTCAAATTGATTCTGTATAAACTACTCTTGAGCGTAAGACGTAAACACGAACATGAAAAGATGTTTTAAGTTTCGCATTTTGACTTTCGCATCATACGTCACTGCCAAAAATATAGCTCTATGAAACGTAGGCCATACGTAGAAAGAACTGTTACACTATAGTACAGAAGTTAACAGAAAAAAATACGTAATGAGACGAACAGAAATGACTTTAATCAAGGACAATAATTACACTGAGGTGACCGCGATCCATGATGGCGGGATATAGTTCTTAGCAAGGTGTGTGAGATCATCACGGATGTCAGTGCATGCTTTGCAACGTTTCCCCATGATAGCCACGAGGTTGGTATGAGGTTCTTGTGATAGGGAGTTCCATTCCCCACCGGTGTAGTTGACAACTGCTGGGCCTGCTGCAGTAAGTCTCCCCAGTGCATCACAGACGTGCTCGACGGGATTTAAGACAGGGGAAAGGGCAGAACAATCCATACGCCGAGTATCCTCTCGCTTGAAAAGCTCCTTTACCTAAGGAGTTTGATGCAGTCGCGAATTGTCAGCCACAAAAATCAAACCAGGGGCGAATGTACCCCTGAAAAGACGTACATGGGGATGGAGTATTGCGTCGCAATAGCGTTGCCTGGAGAGTGTGCCGTGTTCAAACATTGAGAGGCCGTCCGCCCATGCAACATTATGCCTCCCCACACCATAACTCCTGGACAACCAAAACGTTTACGTTCGACAATGCTGTACATAAACTCATATGACAAGGGGTGGGGGCACGTGATGTACCCAAGAACATTGTCGAACATCATCGTTTTGGTGGTTCAGGTGTTAAACACTTAAAGCACTTGACGGTAACAGTGTTGTCGGCCGGTGATATCTCTAACATGACGGCCTGTAAGCAGCTGGGAAATCCGCGTTTATTTTCTGTTTGCTTATTCTTACAGTCTTTCAGTAACCTAGAAAGGACAATATTTTCCTCCTGGACTATTAATAAATGTATTTATTTAACCCGTTCGCGATTTTACGTACATGTACCAATTAGCTTGCTACACGTACTTTTTATATAATTTTATCTACGGCATGTTTGGGGACTGGCTCCAATGATTTTTGGGTTGCCTGACGTCTAATAATATTGGTTGACTTGTGACGTTACGCAACGGTACCTCCGACGAAAAAAAAAATCAGAACCACAGATTTTGAGATGTGGTTCAACAGAACTTTTATTGAGATTGAAATGATATGAATCTGTGCCTACTTGCTGCGAGACTAGCCTGTAATTCATCTATACGAACGCAGCGGCGGGAACTACTAATGACTGTTGCCAATTCAGCGAGTTATAGTGGCGTAGTCGACACAAGCACTTGATCTAAGGACATCAAAGACAACAATTTTGGCGAAAAAGGTGTTTAGTCACTTGTAGTTCGCTTTCAGTTGAGAAACGAGAAACGATTAAAATATTTCGTGAGTATTTTTTGACAACTATGAAAATTTCGGTGAAAATTATAAAAGCAAGACAAATTATCACACAAATTTGCTTTCGCTGGCAACTAGCACCAAGACACTTCCAGTGTCATATAATGAATGTGAAAGAGGATTTTCCTAAATGAATTTGATCATTACTGAAGATAGAGCCTTTTTGTTAAAAGAAACTGTTTCCTCACTACGTTTTATGAAGTTGAGTGGCCTACCAATGTCTCGTTTCCACCCTTCAAAGTATGTGGAATCCTGGTTGCTTCGTGGACGGCACTCCAACATGGACACGAACAGCAAGGAAGGAGAGAGGAGAGACGTACGACAAGTTTTATGAACTGTAAGTTAGTATATTTTCCCTTTTTCAGTATCTTAAAGTACAAATTTACGTGTGGTCACTTTATTGAAATTTTCTTTTTGTAACAAATCGTTCACTGAAATATAGTATTTAACTTAACTAATAAAACATGTAATAAATGACTTCCGGCGCACATGCGAGTTTCGTTTTTACCAAAAGAAATATTGTATCTACACCTTTAAAACCTCAGAATGAAAATAGCCTTCTCGGTGCTTCATATTTGATGTTCCTTCTGCACATGAGAGAAATTTTGAACAATTTCGACAGGTGGCAGAGTAGCAGTGAACCATCAAAATGGCGTTACGAAAACACTCGTTACCTTAGCCTACTATGTTCATCAGAAGAATAAACTTGATGTAAACATTTACACTATGTATTTTTCCGTGTTTCCTGGAACATCACTGGATTTCGTTATACTTGAAGTGGAAGCCGTGCTGTCTCAAGCCGTTAAGTACGTTGAAAAGGATACGTTATATCCTGCGTGATACACGCACATCGACTCATCGGTAATACGGGAAAACAGTTTTACCACCGTATTTAATTTGGACAGCACTGGCTAGCCAACTAACCTACTGTGACGTGTACAGTTGCTGCTAAGATGCAAGAAGAGACGAGCCGAGAAACAATACAGATTCCACCGTCATTTAATTTTTAGACAGAATGAAATAGTACACCGCAAAAATTCCGCCAATACGCTTCTTAAGGGACCAGACGAAAAAAAACATGCTGTCGTTCTTCGCTAAAATTTTACTGTAGTTAAAAACAAGAGTGTTGAAAACTCCTAACTAAACACAGGGTAGTATTTCTGCGAAAGCTATGTATGACGTAAAAGCGTACCGTGTTGCAAGGATTTCACCGCACGGTTAAATACTGAAGACACTGAACAAATTATATACAGATGGTCGCCCCATAATATCTGAACTACTTCCATATCCGAATCCCAGGAATACATTTCAGTACTGAAACCGCCATTTGCTACGTTTATAACGAGGCGAGCAATAACAGCATCGAAGAAGCCATCCAAGCGTCACAAGTTGTCTTCTTTTACGATGTGCTATTCTGCATCCCACCAGCGTTCGGTACTAACCTGTGGCAAAGCTTCGTGCATTAGTTCCAGTACGTCCGGCAACTTAAATGTTTTGTTATTTCTCGCGACAGTTTCCATAACCTGGCTCCAGATCAGATGTATTGGTTCCAGACTGCAGTGCCGGTGGTAACCTAACAACAATGTGAAATACAGACTTAGCAACTTCATCAACAATGTATTAGTCTGCAATATAACGTTCAGCCTGTTGCAGCAATTCAACCTGAACTGCAATAGGATCAACGTTTGCTCCCTTTTCTAAAACCCGATTTACATCGCCTTGCTTTTTCCAAGGGTTTTGGTGGCCTACGCTTGACTTTGACGCTGTGATAAGATACATTGTCGAGTTCAATAATGCTTGATGGCTCAAATTTTGGGCAGAACATTTCTAAAAGACTTAAGAAACACTTCACCATTCATTTCTTCGTGATTAGTGATTATCTCCAGTATTTTTAGTTCCAAAAATTATATATATATATATATATATATATATATATATATATATATATATATATATACAGAAAACTGCTACACGGAAAATAACTGTTGACTGATGTTCTCCCAAAATTCACATTTTTAAAAATACATATGTTCTGAGAAGTAAATTGTGCGCAATTACATACTGATATACAAAAAATAGGGATGAAAGCAACTTTTACATGGTGTATCACTGCGAAGTAACACAGCTCGATGAAACTTGGACTATACATACACTGAAGCGCCAAAGAAACTGGTATAGGCATGGGTATACAAATACAGAGATATGTAAACAGGCAGAATACGGCGCTGCGGCCAGCAGCGCCTATGTAAGATAACAAATGTCCGATGCAGTTTTTAGATCGGTTAATGCTGCTACAATGGCAGGTTATTAAGATTTAGGGGACTTTGAACGTGGTGTTTTAGTCGGCACACAAGGGACTGGACAAAGCATCTCTGAGGTAGCGATGGAGTTGCGGTTTTTCCGTGCGACTATTTCACGAGTGTACCATGAATATCAGGAATCCGGTAAAACATCAAATCTCCGATATCGCTGCGAGGGAAAAAGGCCCTGCAAGAACGGGACCAACGACGACTGAAGAGAATCGTTCAACGGGACGGAAGTGCAACCCTGCCGCAAATTGCTGCAGATTTCAATGCTGGGTCATCATTAAGTGTCATCGTGTGAACCATTCAACGATTAATCATCGATATGGGCTTTTGGAGCCGAAGGCTAACTCGTGTAGCCTTGATGACTGCACGACTCAAAGTTTTAGGCCCCACCTCGGCCCGTCAGCACCGACATTGGACTGTTGCTGACTGAATACATGTTGCCTGGTCGGACGAGTGTCGTTTCAAATTGTATCGAGTGGATGAACGTGTATGGGTATGGAGACAACCTCATGAATCCATGGACCGTGCACATCAGTAGGGGATTGTTCAAGCTGTGGAGTCTATGTAATGGTGTGAGGCGTTTGCAGTTGGAGTGATATGGGATCGATGATACTTCTAGATTCGACTCTGACAGGCGTCACGTAAGTAAGAATCCTGTCTGATCATCTGCATCCATTCATGTCCATTGTGCATTCCGACTGACTTGGGCAATTCCAGCAGGACAATGCGATGCCCCACTCGTCCAGAATTGCTACAGCTTGGCTCCAGGAAGACTCTTATGAGTTTAAGCACTTCCACTGGCCGCCAAACTCCCTAGACATGAATATTATTGAGCATGTGTAGGATGACTTGCATCGTGCTATTCAGAAGAGGTCGTCACCCCCTCGTAGTCTTCCGGCTTTATGGACAGCCCTGCAGAACTGACGGTGTTAGATCGCTCCAGCACTACTTCAGACATTAGTCGAGTCCATGCCACGTCGTGCTGCGGCACATCTGGGTTCTCGCGGGGTCCCTACACGATATCAGTTTCTTTGGTTCTTCAGTGTAGAAAGAATTGTTACAGTTGATGCAGAAAGTAACTGAAAGAAATACGCAATGAAAAGAACAGAAATGACACTTTTATACAATGAGAAGAAGATGATCCCCTGGACAATATACAAGGCTTTCTTAATACTGTATGTGATCATCATGAACAGCAATGCATTCTCTGCAACATTTTTATATGTTGGCCGCAAAGCTCTAACCTTTTTGAACTGCCGTATATTCATATTCATTCCAAGAAGTTGCATGATTGCATTCATAATAGATAAATAGAAGAATGTGAAGATAGTGGTTTTAATGCTTTAGGTGTTGCACCTAGTCCCCCTCCCTCCCTCCACCACTTGAGTGCAACGCGAAAAACGTTCACATAACCACGTCAAACCGTCAGAAAATTCCACGTTTGGGATGTAGTTCATCTCGCACGTCAAATTCGCATCTTCTATCTTAGCGAAACATCAAGGATCCAATCTGCAGTTTTTGCGGCAGATTTGCTTTGGCAGCACCAAGTCCTGTCACCCTACACGATTTTCCTTCCAGAAAAAAGAACTGTCCGCATTTTTTCATTTCAGACAAGTCGCGGCAGGAATCCAGGCGTCGTCATTTTTTCTTTGAGAGTGAAGGTTTGCGGGACAAACTTCGCCTACGCTTTCCTCTTCTTCAAAATATTTTAGAGATTGCCTTGAGCACTTAATTATGTGCTGTCGGTGCCCCGCTGCGATGGTTACACATCCACTACTTAACACTACCTGCTCGCAACTGAGTTGTAGAATGCACATTTCTTATTTACTGTTGTTAGTTCAAGCAGCAACCGCAATGACTGTGACGACTTCATTTGTACGCCGGGAACTTTATGTATCTGAGAGAAAGAGAGAGGAGAGAGAGAGAGAGAGAGAGAGAGAGAGAGAGATAGGAGCGAAAGCGAGTAAGGAAGAAGATAACAAGATGGTATCGTATTGCCATTCGTAGTGCTTAAATATGTTTTGAACATCGCTTTATATCGTAATGTTATTGTTCGTAATATTGCTGTTTTAATCTTCAATCCTAAGGACTATTTAATCCAATTCTCTGTTCCTGTGTCTTGCAAACTATTCTCTTTAATGTAGCATAAGTGCTCTATCCTCCATCACTGAAGATCTGCCGTGCATATTTATATAAACTAATAGCTCCAATAGAAAATGCAGCGTTAAATGATGCAAAAAATGAAAAGACTAATATTAGAAAGACATATACTGACTCAGCCAAAGGAATATTGCACTACCCGTACGAGAGTGAGGCAACGGCCTTGCCGCAGTGGTAACACCGGTTCCCGTGAGATCACCCAAGTTAAGTGCTGTCGGGCTGGGCTATCACTTGGATGGGTGACCATCCGATCTGCCGAGCGCTGTTGGCAAGCGGGGTGCACTCAGCCCTTGTGAGGCAAACTGACGAGCTATTTGATTGAGAAGTAGCGGCTCTGGTCTCGTAAACTGACATACAGCCGCGAGAGCGGTGTGCTGACCACATGCCCTGTGGTGTCACCGCCAGACTCCACACTTGCTTGGTGGTAGCCTTCAAATCGGCCGCGGTCCGTTAGTATACGTCGGACCCGCGTGTCGCCACTGTCAGTGATTGCAGACCGAGCGCCGCCACACGGCAGGTCTAGAGAGACTTCTTAGCACTTGCCCCAGTTGTACAACCGACTTTGCTAGCGATGGTTCACTGACAAAATACACTCTCATTTGCCGAGACGATAGTTAGCATAGCCTTCAGCTACGTCATTTGCTACGACCTAGCAAGGCGCCATTACGTTACTATTGATACTGTAATAATGTACCGTCAAGACCGACGTTCACCATTAATGGATTAAAGTTAAGTATTCCACCAGCTACGTCCGTTTTTCTAAAGTATAATTTCCCTTTCCTGTTCCAGACATCACGCCAGCCTGCGTGAGCTAAAATGCGTGCCTTTCGGCTTCCTCTAATATTCCTGTGTTGGCTCTCCTGCCAGTTCACAACATGCCCCTCCATACCTGCATCCAGTGACGCCTGTGGGCTGAGGATGACATGGCGGCCGGTCGGTGCCGTTGGGCGTTCCTGGGCCTGTTCGGACGGAGATGAGTTTACATTTCATACGAGAGCGAATGACGCCTGGTGACACTGCCGTATGTCATGCGGTGAGGAAAGTGTGTAAGTGGATCAGAGGCAATGATAAGGGCTGCAAATGTAGACATCCACTGACTTAAGAGCTTTTGACAAAGGGTAGGTTACTTGGGTCCGGAGTCTAAGAAATGGAAAAGCTGACCTGCTCATATACTAATGTTACGAGCATCTATACAAAGTTGGTGACGGATACTGAAACAATGAGAAGACGACAAGATGTTTGACACCCACACTTCATAACACATCGTGGAGATAGGAAGCCTGCCAGCTTGGAAAAAATGCGATAAGCATCTACATATGGCAGTCTGACAATAGTACTAGTGCATTCACAAGTGTTTCGGAGCACACTTTGCTACACATGTTATTCAACATGGAGGTCCTCAGTAGACGACCCCTATGTATTTCTGTGTTGAGCTAATGAAATAGTCAATTACGATTGCAGCGAGCAGGAGACCGTCGAGATTGGATGGTGGCTCAATGGAAATCTGTCGTGTGGTGGGATGAATCACTTTTCTTGTTACGACAGGTCGATGGTTGCGTCCGGAAACATGTTCGAAACATGCATCATGCCACGTGCGCATGCTGGTGGTGGCTGCACGCTGAGGTCACAAACGTCATGGGATAGCGATATGCACACACATAGACGGCTGTAGTATCGAGTACACAAGGTATAAAAGGCTGTCGTAGCTGTCATTTGTACTCCAGGGATTTATGTGAATAGGTTTCCTACGTGATTATGGCGCACGACAGGAATTAACACACTCTGAATGCAGAACGGTAGTTGGAGCTAGACGCATGTGAAAACCCTTTTCTGAAAGCGTTAGGGAATTCAGTATTCTGTGATCCACAGTGACAAGTGTGTGGGGAGAGTAGCAAATTTCAGGCATTATCTCTTATAACATACAAAGCAGTTGCTGACGGCCGTCACTTAACGACCGAGAGCAGCGGCATTTGCATAGAGTTGTCAGTGCTAACAGACAAGCAGCACTGCGTGAAATAACTGCAGAAATCAATATGGGATGTACGACCAACGTATCCCTTAGGGCAGTGCAGCGATATTTGGCGTTATTGGGCTATGGCGCCAGACGACATAACGAGTGCCCTTGCTGACAGCAAGACATGGCTTGCAACGCCTCTCCTGGGCTGGTGACCATATCGCTTGGACCCTAGACACGTTTTTAGTTGGTAAGAGCTGATAGTAGGGATGGGGTGTGGCGCAGACCCCACGAAGCCATGGATCAAAGTTGCTGATAAGGCACTGTGCAAGCTGGTGGCTCCAGAATGATGCAGGCTGTGTTTACATGTAATGAACCGGGTCCTCTGATTCAACTGGGCCGATCATTGACTGGAAACAGTTATGTCCGGCTACATGGTGACCACTTGCAGTCATGTTCTCAAACAACAATGAACATTTTATGGATGACAATGCGCTGAGTCACTGGGCCACAACTGATCACGATTGGTTTGAAAAACATTCTGGACAATTCTAGCGAATAATTTTGCCACCCATCGAACATATGTGGGACGTAATCGAGAGGTCAGTTCGTGTACAAAATCCTGCACTCTCAAAATTTTTGCACCTATTGACGGGTTTAGAGGCAGCATTATTCAGTATTTCTGCAGGAGACTTGTTGAGCCCATGCCATGTCAAGTTACTGTAGTACTCTGGGCAAGAGGAGGCCCGACACGATCTCAGGAGGTATCCCATGATTTTTGTCGCGTCAGTGTATATATTGTAGTACAACAAATCTTCCATGTCATGGTTATTGAAGCCATCATGACGGCTGTGATCTACGTAAACATTATTGCACACCAGGTGCATCTCTTCACGCTTGATGTCTTTCCCTAACGGCGATGGCATTTTCCAGCATAGTAACTGTCCAGAATGAGATTTTCACTCTGCAGCGGAGTGTGCGCTGATATGAAACTTCCTGGCAGATTAAAACTGTGTGCCGGACAGAGACTCGAAGGTATCGAGTTCGAGTCTCGGTCCGGCACACAGATTTAATCTGCCAGGAAGTTTCAAAGTAATTGTACTTGTCACAAGGTCACAATCGTCATACAGTGGTTTGAGGAGAATGATAGTACTCATAATATCACGTTGATCACTTGACCAGAAAATTCTCCTGATCTGAACCCAATGGAACACATCTGATACCTACCAGGGACTTGTCGAATCCATGCCGCACAGAATCGCCGCTGTATTACGTTGCAATGTTGGATGTATATATTGTTAAGCAGGTGGTCATAATGCTTCGGTTGATGTGTTTTCCTCTGACGCTTCTGATGTAAGAAGTGGTAGAAACCAGTATGGGTGACTCCAAATGCAGTTTTCCCACGCACACGTGGTGCCTCTCAGTGGCACGCGGCGTACAGATGTATGTGGCCGAGAGTCTGTGGTACGGCCACAGAGGGGCCGCTATGCTGCTAGCCGGCAGCGGCGTGGCGTGGGCAGTTAATTAGCCGCCTGACAAATGGCGGCGCGGCGCACACGGTAGCTGCCGGGATGGAGCCATTAGCCAGCCAGCGGCCGGCAGAGGCGCCGCGTACCTGCGCTCCCACGATCTTACTAGTGACTGGGACGCTCTGCACCCAGGCGCTGAGCCAGCCCACCTTACCTCCTGGTTCTGAACCAAGCGAGATGGTGCAGTGGGTAGCACACTGGATTCGTATTCGGAAGGAGGATGGCTCAATCCCACGCCAGGCCATTCGGGTTTAAGTTTTTCGTGATTCCCTTAAGCCCTCCAGAAAAATATCTGGACGGTTCCTTTGAAAGGACTCGGCCGATTTCCGTTCCTATCCTTGACACTAACCCGAGCTTTTGGTCCATCTGTTATGACCTCGATGACGATGGGGTGTTAAAGCCAATCTTCCTTCCACTTTTGACTGGATGTTTGTGTTCTCCTCATCATTTCATCTTCATCATTTGTGACAATGACTACATTGGATTGTGAAAAGAAGACTGGACTGTGTAAAAATTGGGACTTTGTACAGGTGCTGATGATCAAGCAGTTGAGCGCTACAGAAACCAAACATCATCATCATCCGTCCTTTTTTCTTGTTCCTAGTACTGAAACTCCCAGTCCCACATAACAGTATCTGTAATGCACGGTTCACACTCAGGCGATAGAATATGCAGTACGATACGTGTTGCCACTTGCGATGCCACGCAGGAACAGCCTGCACCAGAAAAGCACACACAAACGTAGTTATAGTGACATAAGGGGATTTCTAGGGATCGGAGTCTTATTTTACGCTCATGTTCAGTTTTTGCTTTCTACATAATGGTTCAAATGGCTCTAAGCACTATGGGACTTAACATCTGAGGTCATCAGTACCCTAGACTTAGAACTACTTAAACCTAATTAACCTTGAAACGTCCCCTTAGAAAAATTATACATGACTGTGCTTAAACTGACACACAATATTTTTTTAGCGCAACGCAATCTGACTTTCAATAATCTCTACAAAAGAATGGCCCTGAATAACATTAACCTATACCTTTCACAAATCACTTACCTCACAAAAATCTTCGTTACTCGAACTACTACAATACAGCGAGCGCCACTACTGCCAGCTAAATAAAAGATTCAAACTACAGAAGGCACTAACTACTGATAGGCATAGTTAGCAAATGAAAGATTTTAAGAGAGAACAAACAATGTATTTACCTTAATAGTCATAATATATATAGCAGTTCATGACATCCATTATTACAAATGTACTGTTTCTGATGGACACACCTCCAGATTATCCATTCTCAAAATTCCGCTGTCTCACTTCCCTACATCCACCACTGCTGGCGGCTCACCTCCAACTGCGCAACGCTATGCGCTGTTAACATCCAGCTGCCCAACACTACAATATTGAACAACAATGCAAACCAGCCACAGACTACACACAGCACAGCCAGTAATTTTCATACAGAGTGCTACGTGGCGTTACCAATAAAAAAACCTAAACTGCCTACTTACATAGCCCCCATGCTCCCCACAAAAAATTTTGCAAATTGTTTTGGGCAGTGGCCAATAATGATTTGATGAAATTTTTCATAATTACAATAACAAAGATATCAAATGCGCACACTTAGTGATACAATGTTGGTGAAAAGCTAAAATTTTCTCACAGTCCATAAAGACAGTCCTGATCATTCATCACTTTCTCCAAGTCTGATCAGTAAAACAAAATGCACATGGAAGTAGTGGATTTCCATGCAGTCTTGAAGTAGTAGTGTTGTCCTTCCAACGGAAAGACAGTGCTGACTCTTGACATGCAGACAGGTAATGGTCCACAACAGAGCAAACCCATAGCAGAGTCAGTCGAAGTTTTGAAGAATATTGGTAGGTTGGTCATCACAGAGCAGACCCACTGTAGTCCTGGTAGAGATTATGGTATTGGTGGGCTACCAGAGGTGCAGACCCACTGCAGTCCTTGTAGAAATAATGGTATTGGTGGGTCATCAAAGGTGCAGACCCACTGTAGTCCTTGTAGAGACGGCCAGCAGCCATCTGTTGCGACTGTGCAGGTGCACAATCACCATCGAAGAGTCTTACGGACAATATAGCAAGTCCATAAACCACCACTTGTGTACTCACTAAACTTTTTGGAATGTTCTTAGAACCAGCAATGCTGTTAACCAGTCCCTTGCTGAATTATCAACACATGTGCAAGCACTAACAGTCCTCTTTTTTATTTTTTATTTTTTTTACATATTGTGCATATACTATGACCAACAGAAATGTGTGCAGTGAAATGAAAGCTTACAAGTTACTTAATTTGATAAACTGGTGTCAATTACAATTTTATAACATGAGAATACAATTACAGAGATACAGAAAACATCGTTAAAACATAATAATACAGAAAACATTTGTAGTAATACAGGTGATACAAAAGAATAGAAATAAACATATACATCAGTGTTACAGGAATTATGACATAATTAAATACATAAAAGATCAGAATAACTTTTAAAACATCAACTTCACACATGAGCATTAAAAAAGAACAGAATAAATAATGTCTAAACATCTTTACAAAGAAAATAAAATAGTATTTGAAAAATTCTACAACATAAATCTTATTAGCTAAACACATAAAGTCAGGAAAAAGACAAATACACACGGATACATAAACACATAGCGGAATAATACAAAAGGAAAGACAGGGTTCATTTTCAGGGTAACATTTGGTACTGCAGTCAAACCCAAAACTTCATTTCATAGATCTTTTGTCTTATTTCAACATTTGTTACGAACAAAAAAATCCAATCCAAGCTTCCTTTCTGTATTTATATGCTCACATATTTCTTACCTCATCATTTATTTCCAAGAAAATCCTACCTAAACCTGTTGTCCCTAAACCCTACTTTTTTGTTCATATCCTCCTTCAAAATACTTTTTGGCCAAACCATTTTCTTATAGCTTCTCAATGCATTTCTTCCAATTCATCAGAACACGCTCTCTTATATACCCTACCCCATCTTAAGCTAACTTAAATCTACTGAGCTCAGATGCTTAACTAAGAGACAAGGCAATGCAGCAGCACAAAACAATTAACACAAACAACAATGACAAAAAATGCAAATTGGCAAAGCAAGCAGCATAAATTAGCAAAGCAAATGCAATATTACAACTAATATAAGGCAATGCACAGCAAACAATAAAAATAAATCATTAGTAAAACTGGCTTAACAGAATAATACGAAGTCAAATTCAGTAACACTATGCCTGGCAAACAGCAGCAGCAAATACGTAACTTATACCTAAACATGACATAGCTCAAGCAGAAAAAATATTACACTAAAGACAAAAATACAGATAAGGGAAAAGTCTATTCACATCTTAATGTCTTATGTAATTAAAGTGGTGCACCACAACTTATTCTACGAGAAATATTACCAAGTTTTTGGAAAGAAAATTATGTATGCAAGTCCTGTGAAGGGAAATGTCTTTTTGTGCTCCTTCGTTTTTTTTAAGTAGATCATAAAGTTATTATTTACTGGATCTATAGACAAAAAATACCTAAATTAGTACATCTATAAAATTTTATTTTAACCAATGCTGCAGTGCAGCTAGAAACTAGATATTAAACAAAATAGGCAAAGCAAGGTGTGAAACGTCATTGACTAGCCATATGGCATTTCATAATGCAGTAAACAGTCTTTCAACTAACAAGACAATAGATGTGAAATGTTTCTCATCATTTCATTAGGCATTTTAGTAAATATCATAAATTATGAGATCCACAGTGTAATCATATGTTTTCAAGTTTGAGCGTGTCGTATATGCGATGCTTTCTACAAAGAAATGTCAATCGCGAGGATAATGGCCTCCTTTTTTTCTCCACCTGTGCCTCTGAAAGGCACACACTAATGGCTTTTTCCCAGGCGACTATCGCGCAGCTGGGTGCCCACCACGCATTACGTGAAGGTCACTTAACTTTTCTACTGAAATATTTACGACAGCAGTTTGCGCTACAGTGACAGTCTCATATAAAATTTCACAGGTCGAGAATTTGCGTTACAAATATGTAGAAACAAAATCCTATGAATATAACAGTGTGCAAAAAATTTTCGCCTGCATTGTGATACATTCACGCATTTACACACATTTCATAACTCTTAAAGTGCGATTCTCAGCTTATTGATCATAAACATACCTCAACAGCATAATACACATCGTCATCGTAATAATAACATCATAACAGATCAATCACATCTCAGAATCGTCGCAGCTTCTTTGAATAATTTCAAGACCTTAAATAAAGTCATCTACCTCAAACGTACTTCAAAAATCATGATCCCTTACCAAATACATCATTCAAAGCTCTCATAGTATCACAATGGTTCCGAGAAAATATGAACAGTTCACAAAGTACAGACAAAATACAGTTTCATAAGTGTGAAGTTATTCAACTGTGTAATTACGTAAACATCTGTCACTGATGTAGTAAAATAAATGTTTGTGTCTCCCAGTTAAATGATCAGATAGCTGTGTAATTTATGTGTTAGAGAAATATGGTACCGATGTGTCAAGTTGTATAAGCAAATACCATATTAGCTAGGGCTCCTTGTGCTTGCCAAACACATGGTACACAAAGTAAGCGTGTACTCCCCTGAGGATTAATGTATTTATACCCTCATGTGTTACAGATTACAGCAATGGAATGAAATGTACCACGGAAAACTTTCTTTGTAATTCAAAAATCTTTAAAAATAAATGTCTTAAGTACAAAATTAATCACTCAAATACGTGAACTGCCGCGCAAAATTTTGCGTCTTGTTGTAACATAATCTCTGTCATTACTTAAGGGTAAAAAATGTGCCAAGTGTCGTAATTATCACCGTCCGTAAGCAAAGTTCTGTAGACGTCAATGTACTTACCTCATAATAAACGAAGTGAATTTCTATGCGTATAGATATCGTAGTTGTTACGCTTATTGCCGTGATGGAGTAAGTACTGTACTGTAACGTATTGTTGTGCTACAGAAAAGGCGGTCTCATTGTAGCTATACCCCCAAAATTTACTACTAATACATGTTTTCCTTTCCAGAAGAATTCAGAAAAACTGTGCAGATATAAAACAGATACAGTGCAAAAGCAATAATATAAAATGTGTCACTCATTAGTAGCGTCGTGATATAATCGTGTAACTGTCAAATAAACTAACCACTGTGTCATCTGATATCTCTCAAAAAGTACTTTAAATCCAGAATGTATTTTCAAGTAAATCAAAATGTTGTATTAAAATCTCGTTAGCAGTACTGGTACATGTTCTAAGTATGTGAGCCTTATGGTCATTACATAACCGTGCCACTAACAAGCAAGAATGTACACACACAATAACACTGTGTCGTCTGTTCACTATAACAATGCATTCGTAATTTCTGTTTAAATAAGTTCTCTCAGTTCTTGACTGGATATTTAACTTCAAACATTGTTGCATGTTAACAGTTTCTCAGTGTGACAAATTGTGCTAGTAGCGTGAAGTGAAAAATTTTATTGGAAAGACTTAAGTTAAAAAGCAGATTATCTTTCTATAAACGGTGCTACATGCGAAATGTGGTGCAAGCCTTTACTCTTCCTACTATGCAGACCTCCAGCTTCAACGGAATTATCACGTGGTATATGGTACATCGGTAAAGAATGCTCAAATTTTTCTCAAGGTTAGCATATATGTTATTTTTCTCTGAGTCAGCCGGCGCACGTGGCTGCCTGTGGTGAGAGTCATTGTCTGCTATCTCTTTGTTGGCGTGTGTCGTTATTGGGACTAGGAGACCTAACTTCTACAAATTCACCTTGCCGAGAGGGACCAGCCCTGTTTGAATCCCGCCAGTACTGATGAAATTCAGGTCTGTCGTTATGAGTATATTGTCTCTCGTCATGTCGGCAATTTCTGTAACTAATTTCTTGTCGGTCACGTGGCGGAGAACTTCTCCGTGAGTCGTAACTGTGCGCTGGACCGTTGCGTCTAAAGTTATTCTGTCTCCCTTGATAATAATTATTTTGATTCCCATATTGTCTGTTTCTCTGATTGTCTCTGTGATAGCCACTACTGCGGAGAGGTGATCTTTCCCTGTAATTATTATTACTCTGCCAACGGTTGTCGTACAGGTGGTGTCTGTTTTGGTCACGATTTGTGTTGTGAGAATAGCCTTGTCGTGTCCAGTTATTATTTCTTTCATTGCGGAATTGCGACAGATGTCACCCGTAATGGTTGTGTTCATGTTTTCGCATTCCGCAATTGTCAGCGTCAATATCTAATTCTTGTAAGAGTCCCTGGAAAGCTTCAGTGTCGTCTTTGCAACGTCCTGCCAAAATAATATGTCGTAAATGTTCAGGTAATTTGATTAAGCAAATGCGGATGAGTTCTGAGGGGCTGTATGGGTTTGAAAGATACTGATTCTTATGTAACATTTCTTCGAAATATTTGACAAGACTGGAAAATTCAGATTGTTTGAAATGTTTCATCATTATGATGCTATGTTTTACTCAGTCTTGTGTAGCTTGAGACCAATATGCTGAGAGGAAGGCATGATAAAATTCTCCTTCAGTGTGGCAATCGTGTATGACCGATCGCATTCTTACAGTTGGTTCATTCTCTAAATAGCCACACATAAATCCTAATCTGTGCTCTAATGACCAGTTGGGAGGAAAACAATGAGAGAATTGATGAAGCCATGCTTGTGGATGAATGTCGTTGCCGGAATTCTTAAATGTTTTGAATTTACATGTAGTAATAAACAGCTTATAGTCAAAATCATCATGTCGGCGAGTCGCATGTCGTTCATTGTTACGTCGTTTCGGGTGTTCCCTCTCAAATTTCGGTGTACCTTGCCAATTTCTTGCATAATTTCCGAAGTACCCCATGTTATTATTTTGTGGCTGTTCCATATTTCTAAGTCCCTCTTCCCGTATTGGAGCGCGAGTGTCCTCTGAAATACGTAATTCTTGTATTACCTGTGTCAGCTGATCTTGTACTTCTCGGATTTCTATTTTGTACTGTGTATTGATTTGATTTTGATTTTGTTTGAATTTCCTAATTTATTCACACTCTTCTGTGTCATTAAAGACTACCGGTTTCGTGTCATTCATATTATCATCTACCTTCGTAGATAAATTATTTAGCTGATCCGAAAGTTCAACTACTTTCTCTGATAATGAACTAATTTCCTCCATGTGTCTTTCTGAACCAATTTTCAGAGTAACTACTGTGTCCTTCAAGTTTTCCTGAGTTTTTGCAAGTTGTGTAACCGAATCGGTAGATGCAACTGAGTCAATTTTAGCTTGCAAGGTCTCATGATTTTCATGAACAATAGTTTGCAGTTCTTTAATCGCTGCTTCGTGATTCTGTAATGCATTTTCATGCCGCGAAAAAGTAGGATGAAAATGCTCACAAATTTGTGTTTTTACATCATTACAGACTTTTTGACATTTCGATTCAATGTTATGTAACTCAGTAGTTAAATCTTCGCGTGTTTGTTCAAGCATGGTGTATAACTTTTGAAGCTTTTGCTGTGTTTGTCTCTGATTTTGTTCCATTGTGTCTAACTTTTGAAGCTTTTGCTGTGTTTGTCCCTGATTTTGTTCCATTTGTTGCATTAATTGCAATAATAATGTATTAGAGTCTGGAATCTATGCTTTTTGGCAGTGCGTTTTCACCGGCAACATTCACATTTTGAGAAGCGGAAAATGTGTCTTGACTCATTTGAGAAAACGGTGAGGACCCAAAACCTAAGTCTACAGTATTTGCAATATTGTGTTCTGTCATTTCGGATTCCTGAGGCGAGCTGTTGCCGACCGATCGATCGATAATGCTTCCCTGTTCACTACTTGTTTCATTGTCTACACCATTATTTGTCGCCCGCTCCATTTCCCTATGCACAATTACCAAATTACTACTTAGAATGTCTGTTAATTCATTACACAGTGGTGCTGATAAGCTACGCTCGTCGTCACTATTACTTCTCAGTTTACTTTGGAGCCTAGTGTTACGTTTTTCGCACGCCATTATTGTCACAATATTTCACACGATAACACAGAAAAGCACAATTTGAAGAGCAAAAATAAGAGAACACATTGACATAGCACTGAAAATAATATCTAGTTAATTGCAAGCGCAGCTGCGAAATACTTGGTGCAAATCTACACGCATGCCACAACTGTTTTACTGTACAACATTGAAAGACTGCAACTACAAAGGAGATTCTCTCTACAATTACGCGCTAGCAATAAACAATAGCTACACTAATTACACAAACTACAAGAAAAAAATCAGAAGATTCCAGTGAGGTATCCTCGGCTAAGGGTCGACATATGAAACGTCCCCTTAGAAAAATTACACATGACTGTGCTTAAACCGATACACAATATTTTTTAGCGCAACGCAATCTGACTTTCAAAAATCCCTACAAAAGAATGGTCCTGACTAACTATAACCTATACGTTTCACAAATCACTTACCTCACAAAAATCTTCGTTACTCGAACTACTGCAACACAGCGAGCGCCACTACTGCCAGCTAAATAAAAGATTCAAACTACTGAAGGCACTAACTACTGATAGGCATAGTTAGCAAATGAAAGATTTTGGTAGAGAACAAACAATGTACTTACCTTAATAGTGGTCATAAGTCATAATATATATAGCAGTTCATGACATCCATTCTTACAAATGTACTGTTTCTGATGGACACACGTCCAGATCATCCGCTCTCAAAAATCCGCCATCTCACTTCCCCACATCCATCACTGCTGGCGGCTCACCTCCAACTGTGCAACGCTACGCGCTGTTAACAACCAACAGCCCAACACTACAATGGCAGACAACAATGCAAACTAGCCACACACTGCACACAGCACAGCCAGTGATTTTCATACAGAGCACTACGTGGCGTTACCCATAGGAAAACCTAAACAGCCTACTTACAACCTAAGGACATCACACACATCCACGGCCCAGGCAGGAGTCGAACATGCGACCGCAGCAGCAGCGAGGTTCCGGACTGAAGTGCCTAGAACCGCTCGGCCACAGCGGCCGGCTGATTTCTTCAAAAAATCATTTTTTATAAGAATTTTCATTAATAAACAACAGTATACTATGATAAAATTTGCTCGAGCGTCAAGTGGTTTAAAATCCAAGAGCTTTCGGCTGAGATTTTCCTCAGCCGTTGTCAAGTGGTTATTGACTTTTCAAATACTGTTTATTCAAATACAGAGATATGTAAGCAGGCAGAATGCGGCGCTGCGATCGGCAACGTCTATGTAAGACAAGTGTCTGGCGCAGTTCTTAGATCAGTTACTGCTGCTGCAATGGTAGGTTATCCAGATTTAAGTGAGTTTGAACGTGGTGTTATAGTCGGCACACGAGCGATGGGGCGCACCATATCCGAGGTAGCGATGAAGTGGGGATTTTCCCGTACGACCATATCACGAGTGTACCGTGAATATCAGAAATCATGTAAAACATCAAATCTCCGACATCACTGCGGCCGGAGAAAGATCCTGCACGAACGGCACCAACGACGACTGAAGAGAATCGTTCAATGTGACAGAAGTGCAGCCCTTCCGCAAACTGCTGCAGTGCTGGGCCGTCAACAAGTGTCAGCGTGCGAACCATTCAACAAAACATCATCGATATGAGCTGTCGGAGCCGACGGACAACAGGTGTACCTTCGAAGACTGCACGACAAAAAGCTTTCGCCTCGCCTGGGCTCGTCAACACCGACATTGGATCGTTGATGACTGGCAACTTGTAGCCTGTTCAAACGGGTCTCGTTTCAAACTGTGTCGAGTGGATTGATGTGTACGGGTAAGGAGACGACCTCATGAATCCATGGATCTTGCATGTCCGCAGGTGACTGTCAAGCTGGTGAGGTTCTATAATGGTGTGGGGCGTGTGCAGTTGCAATGATATATGACCCCTGATACGTCTAGAACGACTCTCACAAGTAACACGTACGTAAGCATCCTGTCTGATCACCTGCGTCCCTTCATGTCCATGGTCCTTTACGATGGACTTGGGCAATTCCAGCAGGACAATGCGACACGCCATACGTCCAGCTGCGAATTGGCTGAGAGTTTAAACACTTCCGCTGGCCACCAAACTCCCCAGACATATGTGGGATGTCTTGCAATGTGCTATTCGCATGAGATCTCCACCCCCTCGTACTCTTACGGATTTATGGACAGCACTGCAGGATTCATGGTGTAGATTCCCTCCAGCACTACTTCAGACATTAGTCGATTCCATGCCACATCGTGTTGCGGCACTTATGAGTGGGACCCTATGCGATATTGGGCAAGTGTACCAGTTTCTTTGGCTCTTCAGTGTGTAACCCCGCTGCCTTCTGTGCCCTTGCCAGCGCCATGTAAGCTGAAGTTCTAATGCCCACCCGCCACGCACGCTTAAGCCTTCCATTGGCCGGGTTCCAAACGTGCTTAGCTGCAGACCGCCGCCTTTGTTGAGGATGTTCTCATAAATTTTCGTCGCTATCGCTTCTTTTATTACGTTATTCCAGTGTCTTTTTTAGTTCTTATAGTAACAGATGTCTCGTCTAATGCATTACTGTGTCCGTGTTGTAGAGCATGCTCTGGTACCGCTGAATTCGCAACACACAGAAGGCGAAACCATCTCTAGTGTTCTACACAGCGGTGTTCCGTAGTACGCACAGTCTGTCCAACATATACGTATCTACACCCACGCGGTATTTTATATGCTCTGGGCGCTCTGAGTAATCCATCGTATTTCACGGGCCTCATGAATTGCCGAATTTTTGCTGGAACCTTGATGACCGAATCGATTACAAGCCTCCTTAGCCGCTGGCTAAACTTTCCTGTGGCTGAGCGACGGAAAGCAAAAAACGCAAGCTTCTTAGAATCCTCCTCGGGGTCCTTCAACGTCCCCGTTTTCGGAAAAATGGCTTGCGAAATCTAGCGGTCGTTGTACTCGTTTTTCTTGAATACTTTTCGTAAGTGTCTCTGTTCCTTCGCCAAGTCTTCAGGGTCTGAGATGGCTTGCCCTAGATGTACCAAGATCCTCAGAACAGAACAATTCTGCTATGGATGGAGATAGCTGTTAGCTTGCAGATGTCAGTCCGCGTGGGTGGGTTTCCAGAAAACACTGTGGCCGAGACACCCATTTTTTTCACGGCGGACGAGGGTGTCAAGGAACGGAAACACATACTCTACGCCTACCTCCATCGTGAACTTGATCTTATCGTGGATACTGTTGATGTGACCCCAGAATTCTTCCAGCTTTTCACGCCTAATGGACGAAACAACGAACGTGTCGTCGACGTAACGATAAAAGCAACTAGGCTTTGCAGGAGTTGTGTCCAGGGCGATGTCTTCAAAGTACTTTCACAAACAAGCTTGCTGTAACTGGAGCTAATGGGCTTCATATCGTGACGCCGTCCTTCTGCTTAAAATATCCTCCATCATATACGATGACGTCAGAGTGTTCTTACATAAATCCCAAACAGTGTCATCATATAACTGGGAGAGCTGATCTATAGAATCTTCGATTGGAGCGCGCGGGAATAATGACATATATCTCCTTCTACAAGACGCAGGTATTTAATTTGACTCATAAAGTCGGTCGTATCCTTGATGTGGTGCACACAGGGACCAACATGCGGAGTAAGGAGGCTGACCAGATTTTTCACGAGTCTGTAGTGCTCACAATAGGACGTAGAGGTGCGCTGTTCTTGTGTACTTTTGGAATGTCATACAATGTATGTGTTCAAGGTGTCCGAAGGAGGATATTTTTAATGACATTCTCTTCCAGTGAAGACCCTTGAGAATCTCCGACGTCTTCCTCATTATTCCAGATGTTAGGTTCCTTGATAATTTTTGATATGTCTCCTCCCCCAGTATCAACCGAATCTTCACGTCATCGTTCGTTCCATAACGACAGCTGCATTGCCCTTGTCAGCTGGCAGCTCTACGAGAACAGGATCGTTGCGGAGTTCGATAAGATCATTACACTCAGCTCTTGTCATGTTCGAGGTTGGCGGCTAGGATTGTGAAAGAATGCGGCTCGTTTCTCGACGAATTTCTTCAGCAGTTTCACTGGGCATCTTGCGAACTGCTCTCTCCACACCATGTATGTCAGCGAAAGGAATACTCCAAGGCAACGATGCAAAATTAAGCTTGAGATGAGTTTATCAGTAAATATTGCCGCGAAACCATCCTACGGTAGCAGTAACCAAGAAAACAGTCATCACTCGACAGTGGCCGAGGAGTACTCGGCCGAAGGCTAGTGGATTTTAAAGCACTTGACGCGATTTGCTAAGTGGCCACTTATCATGTAAGAGAGCAGCTGTGATGTTTTTTTTAAATTTTTTTTTATTAGTATGAATAGCATATAAGTGTGGACTGAACCATCAGACTGAGATTATGTGAGGTTTGAAGAATTTAAATGGAAATTTACGCCATTGTGGTATTTTGCTTACTACTGAAATTAATTTTAAAAAAAATTTAAGTCATTAATTTTTGACAGTCCCTGAACGAATAGAAGTCAGTGGCATCCTACACTTATATTATCAGCTAGTTATTCATTTTTTAAGAAAAACAATTCAGTATCAGAGAGACAGAGAGAGAGAGAGGGAGTGCGGGGGGGGGGGGGGGGGGTGCTGCTGTGAGCAGTAGTGTGTCAAGATCCCCGGCAAACGTATTTCTCTTCAATTTTGAAAAAGGATATTTTAGAAGAAAACAGCAGACCTAAAAATAAAATACTATGTTACTGGAGGTATGTCCGCATTCCAAAGTGTCTCAAATTAAAGCAACAAACCGCTATTTCTCTGTCTTGCATCTAATTCACGATATAATCACACTAACTGTCAGCAGGTGTCCGTACGATTGTGTTCTGGACGAAAGATGGCATTCCGGTCAACGGACAACCACGCCAACGATGATGTCAGGGCACCTCCCAAACAGGGTAGTGTTTATCGGGTAGTCCCACATCCACAGCTGCTGTGTGTACACAGTCACAGATGGTGCAGTATAGCACAGAGAAGACGCATACCTGATTTTCTGCGGTGGGGCGCCATGGGAAGAATGGAAGCAGAATAGTGGGAAACTGATGCTGCGCTATGATTTAATTTGAATCGTTCTGTTGTTTCTCGAATGTGGCGACTGTTTATAGAGACAGAAACTGTATCCCGAAAACCAGTGTGGATCCGACCACGTGTGATATCAGAAAGAGAGGAACGTTATTTGGTTGTGAGGGCACGATGATACCACCTTACTACTGCACGTCAATTGACATCCAACCTCGCAGCGTCCACTGAACGTGTTGTATCGACGCAAACGGTGTGCAGAAGGCTTCGGCGAAATGGCCTTACTGTCGGAGACCTGCTGTGTGTGTACCTCTGACGCGTCTTCACGGGAGGGAACGTCTAGAGTGGAGTGGTGAACATGCCACCTGACAGTCGAACAGTGGGCCAATGTCCGGGATGCAGTAGCGAGACGTGATGCTTCAGTCAGCATCCACCAACCACTCTCCAAGAATTGTGTGCAGCTCTGCAAGAAGAATGGGCGCTATTAGCTTAACAAGATATTGATGACGTCATATGGGGCATGCTCCATCACTGTCAGGTCTCTATTGCTGCCAGAGGTGGTCACACCCCATACTGAGCACATTAATCAGTTGTCAGAATGTATATGCAAATCTGTTGAGTTGGAAAAAAACGAAGAACATTTTTGTCTACCGTTACGCATGTTGCATTGTTTACGTTCTGTATTCTTTACACAGTATCTACTTCAATATCACCTATTTATTCTGTTTTGCATCAAAATAAGCGCAACCGTGTCACGTTTCCGTTTGTTGCTTTAATTTTGGACACCAGTGTATACGACGTGCATTCAAGTTCTAAGGCCTCCGATTTTTTTTCTAATTAACTACTCACCCGAAATCGATGAAACTGACGTAACTTCTCGACGTAATTGCCCTGCAGACGTACACATTTTTCACAACGCTGACGCCATGATTCCATGGCAGCGGTGAAGGCTTCTTTAGGAGTCTGTTTTGACCACTGGAAAATCGCTGAGACAATAGCAGCACGGATGGTGAATGTGCGGCCACGGAGAGTGTCTTTCATTGTTGGAAAAAGCCAAAAGTCACTAGGAGCCAGGTCAGGTGAGTAGGGAGCATGAGGAATCACCTCAAAGTTGTTATCACGAAGAAACTGTTGCTTAACGTTAGCTCAATGTGCGGGTGCGTTGTCTTGGTGAAACAGCACACGCGCAGCCCTTCCCGGACGTTTTTGTTGCAGTGCAGGAAGGAATTTGTTCTTCAAAACATTTTCGTAGGATGCACCTGTTACCGTAGTGCCCTTTGGAACGCAATGGGTAAGGATTACGCCCTCGCTGTCCCAGAACATGGACACTATCATTTTTTCAGCACTAGCGGTTACCCGAAATTTTTTTGGTGGCGGTGAATTCCATTGAGCTGACTGGCGCTTTGTTTCTGGATTGAAAAATGGCATCCACGTCTCATCCATTGTCACAACCGACGAAAAGAAAGTCCCATTCATGCTGTCGTTGCGCGTCAACATTGCTTGGCAACATGCCACACGGGCAGCCGTGTGGTCGTCCGTCAGCGTTCGTGGCACCCACCTGGATGACACTTTTCGCATTTTCAGGTCGTCATGCAGGATTGTGTGCACAGAACCCACAGAAATGCCAACTCTGGAAGCGATCTGTTAAACAGTAATTCGGCGTTCCCCCAAAACAATTCTCTCCACTTTCTCGATCATGTCGTCAGACCGGCTTGTGCGAGCCCGAGGTTGTTTCGGTTTGTTGTCACACGATGTTCTGCCTTCATTAAACTGTCGCAGCCACGAACGCACTTTCGACACATCCATAACTCCATCACCACATGTCTCCTTCAACTGTCGATGAATTTCAATTGGCTTCACACCACGCAAATTCAGAAAACGAATGATTGCACGCTGTTCAAGTAAGGAAAACGTCGCCATTTTAAGTATTTAAAACAGTTCTGATTCTGGCCGCTGGCGGTAAAATTCCATCTGCCGTACGGTGCTGCCATCTCTGGGACGTATTGACAATGAACGCGGCCTCATTTTAAAACAATGCGCATGTTTCTATTTCTTTCCAGTCCGGAGAAAAAAAATCGGAGGTCTTAGAACTTGAATGCACCTCGTATAATGGTACTAAAGGACAGGTTAAACAGCAGTGAAAACTGTTCACCTCATTTTGAAAAGCATAAATTCACAGTACAGCGTGAGGAAACTAAGGTGTAGATTTTCTTGATCTCAGATTCACCAACATTTAACAACGTAAGTCCAGCAGTTTCAGAAAACGTGGATTCACAGTCGTAACGAATTCAGTTTCTAATTCCATGAGATGCGTTTGAAGTTCGATAAAGAGATGGATATTACGGTGGCAAATATCGCAGTAGGCAGTTCAGTTAAAGAGGAATGAACATCTATAAAAGGAGCAGTCACAGATGTTGATCAGACAAATATTGGTACAAGTGAGGTAAATGTGAAAAACTCTTGGGTGCCAGGAGAAGTACTTCACTTGATTGACGAAAGAAGGAAGTACAAGGTGGTTAGAATTAAACTGTCGCCACTTGAGATAGCCCCTATGATAAAAATGTAACTAAACATAATTCAACATTTTCAGAAAACACAGTCGTAACAATTTCAGTTCACAGTCTCATGACAGGCTTTTGAAGTTCGCTAAAGAAGCGGAATCTGCAGTAACGAATACCACAGTAGGTAATTATGTCAAAGAGTAGTGGACATCTTTAAAAAGGGTAGTCACAGATTTTGAACCGACAAATATAGGTAAAACAAAGATGACTTAGAAGAAACCATGGGTAACAGGAAAAATGATAATTAAAAAACAGTCTTGATCACAAATTTCTTTTAATCGGAGTGACGGGTTTCAATACTTAAGGATCATCTGCAGACTCTGAAATAACACACGTACAGACAGAGGGATCCTTACAGTAACGCATATCCACTGAAATAAAATTAAAACTACATTTACCCATAATAGCAGGTGGACTTCCGTGGAGCAGCTGCTGGGTATATGTAGTTGTAATCTTATTTCGGTGTATATACTTTACTGTAAGGATCCCTCTATCTTTACGTGTGTTATTTCAGAGTCTGAAGATGATCCTTAAGAATTGAAAGCGGTCAGTCCGATTAAAAGAAATTTGCGATCAAGACTGTGATTTCCACAGTGTCTTACAAGTAACTTCTGTGGCAAAACTTCCACCAGAACACGTTGTAAACTGTTGGGATTAAATCGACACATACCTCACCATTAATCCAACTCATATGCAGTCTGTCTCTAATATTATCAAGTAGATAGCATCTGTCTCTAAGAAGGATTAACTGAGGTCGCACATGCGGGACACAAGCGTACTTCAGTTACATAAGAAATAAGTACATGTAAGGTGAGACATATAAACAGACAAAATATTTACAAATATAATTTAGCAAAAGCTGCTGCAACAATAACTTACTTTGGGTTACTGCTTGCTGTTGAGAACGGGTACGTGGATAGGCATTGCAACATTGTTACGATGACATCTTTCACAAAACTAGTAAATTTGATATATATTGACTTGTTGATAGAAATTTACATCTGTTAGATTTCAGAATGTTCTTGGTAGGACGTTTCAGTTATTAAGCAGCGCAATGAACAAACTAGTAAATGAACCCTGATTGGAATAAAGTTAATATCAGCACTGAAGAATGAGTGGTGACCTGTCTTGAAATGACGCATCTGTAAACAATTTCGACTTCAAATCGTTGTCAAGTGATTATAAATGCCCCTACGGTTTCACGAGCACTATAATAATGTGAGTTCACAGAAACAATAGTACGAAATTGTTCAGTAATTACCCCCAGTGTCGCAAAATATCGTTTGTTAAATTACAAGCGTTATATGAACACACTTTTTTGTGACAACTACGTAAAGTTCTGATACTGAAATTGCCTTTACAAGCACAAATGTAACTATAAATTGAGGGTGAATTGAAAACTGATTTATCCGGCCGAAGTTGCCGTGCGGTTAAAGGCGCTGCAGTCTGCAACCGCAAGACCGCTACGGTCGCAGATTCGAATCCTGCCTCGGGCATGGATGTTTGTGATGTCCTTAGGTTAGTTAGGTTTAGCTACTTCTAAGTTCTAGGGGACTAATGACCTCAGCAGTTGAGTCCCATAGTGCTCAGAGCCATTTGAACCATTTTTTGAAAACTGACTTGAACGTATGTAACACAGTTTCTTAATAACTGCGTACTGGAGTTTATTTGTACAGATTCTCCGCAGCAGTGAAATATTGGTTGACAGTCGATAGTGTGATTGCAGAGATGTGCGTTCGCAAATTCTTACCTGAGACGATTACTGCAACAACTCTGGTGCCGACGTTCCGCTGTCTCCCCGATCGGCGGTCCGTCAGAATACGCCATAAGTAAAACGCCATTGGTCCAAAACCAGAATGGGACAAGGTCAGTTGAGTTAATTTAATATCAAGAACGCAGATTCCCAGAAAGAACGGTGAAGGGCCGGCCGAGCATCAACCCTGACGTGCAGTCTTCCCGTTTATTTTTCACTTCACCAAAATTAAACCTTCCACGAGCTCGGCCCTCCCACAGAGACCAATACAGCTTTGAGCACACCAAACCAGACCATAGGCAGCTCATTGTCCCATTAGGCCTAACTCGTAGTTGCTACGCAACATAGCTCGCCATCGCTCCTCAACTGTCTCTTCGTAACATTATTCACAGATATTAATTTTCCTAACGTGGCGAAGCTTCCAAAATTACAACGAAATTACAAACATGCGTAGAATTAACATTACACCATAAATAACAATACATCTGCGCACAAAAAAGCATTACAATCCAAAATATGCTACGTTCACAGAGGAAAGCGAAAGAAAAAAACTAAATGCATACTGACTGAATTAATACTTTACAGAACTTTAAACATTAGTGGTAGTAGATGTACAATACAATAACATAAGCCAAATAAATCTATTGTACCACTGGTAATTAACTTTATAATCTATTCACTTCCATTTCTAAATTTTGCAGCCTACTTTTCCGATTAAGCGATGTAACATTCGTGGCTCCGACCCGTCGAATGCCAGTTTTGTTTCTTCTGATGGCTACATAGCCCTGAGATGTCGCCGTCCGATCATCCTGACTGGGAACTATTTTGCTGCCGGAATATTTTACACAAAAGGATGCAATCAACGTTAAGTCATACAATAAAACAGCTAGTCTTCTGCAAAAAAAAAAAAAAAAAAAAAAAAAAAAAAAAAAAAAAAAAAAAAAAAAAACATTTGTAGTTTCTACTTAGTTTCCACTTGCTTTCAGCCGTTTGTATTACCAGCATAGCAAGTCTATAGTGGCTAGTATTACAATGCCAGATCAATCATCCAGACTGTTGCCCTTACAGCTACTCAAAAAGCTGTAACATCGTCGCTAATTGAGGTAAAAATTTCTGATAAAATACATATAGAACACAGGATTATATGAAAGTGAATCGGGATATTCAGGAAAACCGGAAAAGAAAAGCATGAAAAACGTTTGAGATGTGGTGCTACAAAAAAACGTTGCAAATTACGTAGACCAATAAGAAATATGGGTGCTCTCCGCAGAATCGACGTGGAGAGGAACATGAGGAGAAAGGCACATTATGATAGGACATATGTTAAGACAACAAGGAATATCTCCCCTGATGCTAGGAGGAGCCATAGAGAATAAAAGAGGAGGTGAGGTACGGGAAGAAAACTATTGGGATATTATCTAGTAAGTTACTGAGTACGTTGGGTGGAAGTGCCATTCTGACACGAAAATGTTGACACAGGAAAGGAATTCGTGATGGGCTGCATCAAACCAATTGGAAGAGTGAAGGCAAAAATAAATAAGTAAATAAAAATTCAGTACTTTAAACATAGCTGCGCTACAGCAACGGTTCCACGTAAATCAGACTAAGAGCAGCCGACCAGTTGCAAAGGATAAAGTAATCTTTACCTAGGTTTCAATAGATATAAATCTATCTTCTTCAGAAGACGGCAGTATTATAACAACATGAAGTGATATGTCCTTATCGTTAATGTAACTATGCAGATGTTTGCCTAAACGATAAGGACATATCACTTCATGTTGTTATAATACTGCCGTCTTCTGAAGAAGATAGATTTATATCTATTGAAACCTAGGTAAAGATTACTTTGCAACTGGTCGGCTGCTCTTAGTCTGATTTAAATAAAAATTAAAAACAGTAAGTATATGGAAAAGACAAGTTATAGGCGTTCATTTTTAGACACCATCTGAACAAAATTGTTCTCAGTTCCTGCCAAAGCCACATGTTCAGGTTGTCCACAGCTGTTATGATACCCTCGATTAGTACGATAGATCCCCAGCAAATCAAGGTGGATGTCTCCATAACACCCGGTTACCGTCAGATCACCGAAGTTATGCGCTTTTGGGCGTGACCGGCATCCGGATTGATGACCATCAGAGCCGCCATGAGCTGTTGCCATTTTCGGGGTGCACTCAGCCTCGTGATGCCGATTGAGGAGCTACTCGACCGAGTAGTAGCGGCGCCGGTCACAGAAAACCATCATAACGACCGGGAGAGCGGTGTGCTGACCACATGCCCCTGCTATCCGCATCCTCCTCTGACGATGACACGGCGGTCGGATGGTCCCGGTGGGCCACTTGTGACCTGCAGACGGAGTGCTTTTTCTCCATAACATACCACTAACTCCATCGATCGGCGTCGCTGTTGTGGTATGTGCTTCGAGCAGATGTTCGCCTGGATGACGACGTATCCCGAAAAGACCATCAACCTGGTGTAACAGGAAACGTGATTCATCCGATCAGGCGATACTTTTCCGTCAATTCATAGCTCAATCTCGGTGATCCCACGTGCTTTTAAGATTAACCATACCGGCAATTTCTTTAAGAGATTTTGGCGAATCCCGCTGGATCACTTTCTTCCGTCCAGGACGCTGAAGTATCTACCTTTGTCCTGTCAAGTACGTCTGCACTATTTTTGTGGCACCTTGATGAAGTTTTAGAGGTAGTCTAATTTAGTGCCTATAACCTGGACACGTGATACATTTACACAACAATGTCGCGACTACACCACATTTGTATAATGGAAGTCTGTTGTGGCTAAAAGTTCTGAAGCATTCCCATTTGCACCGTTCGTAACTCTGAGGTATTGTTGAATATCAGTACTAATAATGATTTTGTATTGTGAAACTTCCTGGCAGATTAAAACTCTGTGCCAGACACAGACTCGAATCCGAGACCTTCGCCTTTCGCGCCCTGGTACACTACTACCTCATCTACCCAAGCATGACTCACAACCCGTTCCCATAGCTCTAATTCCGGCAGTACCTAGTCTCCTACCTTCCAAGCGTCACAGAAGCTCTCCTGCAGACCTTGTGCTTCTGGACGATATTGCGGAGACATGGCTTACCGACAGCCTGGGGGATGTTTCCAGAAAGAAATGTTCATTCTGCACTGAAATGTTCACTGTTGTGGAACTTCCTGACATAATGAAACCGTGTGCCGGACCGAACTCGGGAGCTTTTACTGCCGCTGGCAAGTGCTCTACCATTTGAGCTACTAAAGTACGGGTTGCTTGAAGAATTCAGATGGTAGAGCACTTGCCAAAGGCAGAATTCACGAGTTCGAGTCCCGGTCCGGCACACAATTTTAATTTGCCAGGAAGTTTCATATCAGTGCACTCTGTGCAGTAGAGTGACAATTTCGCTATAGATTTTGTAGAGTGTTTGCCACACATGTGAAGCAGTCCAGAAAAAACGTTGCTATTTTACGATATTTGTGTCATAGTGGTCTCTTCTTCATTTTCGAGCTTCATTATTTGTTTAAAGTACCAGAAGGGTTTGAAAGTACAGCGTAGAACACGCAAAGTTGCAGGGCGCGGATAGTCTTTTACAGAGCAGCCATTGTGCGCTAAAGGGGGATCTGTCAACACTGCAACGATAGGACACCAGCTGATAACTGCAGGAAGCCAGGAATCAAGAAAACAATGCAGAACATTTGTCACACTTGAAAGATAAATCAGCTTATGCAATGGTGACGGCAAAAATGGAACAAAGACACCTGTACGATGGATGTGCGCGTTAGAGATAAGGAAGCCAAGTACAGAGAAATTTCAACACGGCCTAAATTGGCAAATTATCAGAGAACACGGAAAAGGGAAGTGCCGATTCCGCGTGGCAGAGCTGGGTGGTTCGTGTGCGAAGTGACAAACATGGCAGGCGGATTGCCTCCCACTGTGCTTTGGGTGGCGGCGCGCTGAGGCCGGGAGTTCGGTTTTGTTGATCGTGCTGGCCATCCGCTGATTGATCCGACGCGCCACGGACAACTTAATTCCGACAATTCCTCAGATTTATGTTTACGATGTCCGGAAATTACGCGACTATATCATGGCGGAGCTGTACAAAAAGAGGAGCGGGGTCGACGCGAGACACGACAGGGCCGCTCAAGGGCACTACAGCAGGTCTCCAAGGTCCTAAGGGAGGCAGGGCAGGTGCCCACACTAGTAGAGGGTCGCTGCTCGCTGGCGTTATTCAGTGCTTATCCGACGGTAGGTTTCTCGCTGTAATTTGGTAGTGCAACAACAGATATGGGAAAAATCATTTTCTTCTTCTTCATCTTTCAGGGACGCGAGATAGGAGATGATATTTACTCGACAGAACAGCACTATCAGAACGTTATCTGAAAATTCTGTTGGAAAATACACTCTCTGCTAGGCGAGCTGATAAAATAACGGTATATCGATGGACATATACCTCCTCCAAAAAATATCTATATATATTGGCGGTATTGTTTACCACGGTATATCGACATCGAAATGGCAATACCGAGACCCGATATTTTTATTTTCTATTATATTTTTTCGCCGTTTTTGGTAAATATTTGAAACCATTCTTTTGAATTGTAGTAGAACATAATTTTACTTTCACTATGTGAAGAAGTATTAATACACTACTGACCATTAAAATTGCTACACGACGAAGATGACGTGCTACAGACGCGAAATTTAACCAAGAGGAAGAAGATGCTGTGATGTGCAAATGATTAGCTTTTCAGAGCATTCACGCAAGGTTGGCGCCGGTGGCGACACCTACAACGTGCTGACATGAGGACAGTTTCTAACCGTTTTCTCATACACAAACAGCAGTTGACCGGCGTTGCCTGGTGAAAAGTTGTTGTGATGCCTCGTGTAAGAAGGAGAAATGCGTAAAATAATATCACTTTTCCGACTTTGATAAAGGTCGGACTGTAGCCTATCGCGATTGCGGTTTATCGTACCACGACATTGCTGCTCGCGTTGGTCGAGATCCAATGACTGTTAGCAGAATATGCAATCGGTGGGTTCGGGAGGGTAATACGGAACGCCGTGCTGGATCCCAACGGCCTCGTATCACAAGCAGTCGAGATGACAGACATCTAATTCGCTTGGCTGTAACGGATCGCTCAGCCACGTCTCGATCCCTGAGTCAACAGATGGGGACGTTTGCAAGACAACAACCATCTGCACGATCAGTTCGACGCCGTTTGCAGCAGCATGGACTATCAGCTCGGAGACCATGGCTGCGGTTACCCTTGACGCTGCATCACAGACAGGAACGCCTGCGATGATGTACTCAACGACGAACCTGGGTGCACGAATGGCAAATCGTCATTTTTTCGGATGAATCCAGGTTCTGTTTACAGCATCATGATGGTCGCATCCGTGTTTGGCGACATCGCGGTGAATGCACATTGGAAGTGTGTATTCGTCATCGCCATACTGGAGTATCACCCGGCGTGATGGTATGGGGTGTGTAACGCCGGAAATGCATATCCTCCTATTTCCATCTATTGTACTATTATTTTTTTCCTTGTTTTGTTACCTCAAGATATGACATTTCTGTCTCTTTATATATTGTAATTGTTTTACTGTTTGTATATGTATATTTATGCACTCATGTCGATGTATAATTGGTTTGTTTCGTAAATATTATTTGTATTTTTACGCTGGGTCTTGCCTAGGGAAAACTGCTATCGAACGATTACGTCGATAGGTCGTGTGACGAATCAAAGTGTGTAGGATCTTTGGTAGTGTTAACTCTGCCGCGTGGAGCGCGGGCAGAACAGTGAGAGTCTGGCGGGAGTAGCGAGTGGAGCAGGTGTCGTGTGACGCTCCCGCGAGTTGCCGCGCTTTCGGGGTTTGGCAGCAAGTAATTGCGCTCGACTCGCGATGATAGTTTCTGACATGGTGTCGCGGACGGGAAGCATTAGCTGGCGCACATCAAGAGCCCGTTTCGCCTGGTGACCGTGTCGAGAAGAAGGCGCGCCAACATCCAGCTTCTGCAACAGCGACGGCCGACAATGAGTGACTGTCGCCACCTCCTCGATCGACGGCTTCAAACCTTCAATCAACCAACAAGGAAGACTAAAAGCACGTAAAGTTTCAGAACTGTATGGCAGACCTCAGCTTTTCAAATTGTTCCATTTGCCTCGCAAAATTACAGCAACTTAGCATGAACCTTTGTTGCTCATTGTCCCAATTGCATTGCCAAGCAGGGTCCCTTCCTTTTCCGAAATGAACCCGAGTGTCGTTGAAATTCAAACGCCAGCATTAAAATAATATGATTAGATTTCACTGCTTTAATTTCAAAGTTCAGTAGCTGGCTACAATATTTAGGTTACACGAGCACAAATTTAGAGTGCGAGTTTTGTTAGCATATTTTAGCTTACCTGTGACTGCAGCTCAGCTTGGTACGTACTAAATTTTACTATTGTTAATAGTTCAGAATCATTTAATTCAAGTTCAAAGTTAAATCTCTTGTTTCTAAATTGCGTAGAGTCAAGTTGCTTTTGAAATGATTGTTGAGGTAGTCCAAGACTAACCGTATTTTACTGGATTTCGATGTGCTTCAGAAAGAAAGCTTCTTATTAATTTCAGTCACTAAATTAACTTTCAGTTTTCTGGTTTTATTAATTCTTTTGCTAAATTAAGTCAGAGTGTAGCGAAATTTATTACTTCTGACAAACTTTCAGTTTTCACACTACACGTGTCAACCTTCAGTTGCCACGCTTCTAGTGCTAATTATATGTGTAAGAACCTTTCTTTTTCAGTTACTATAGTAATTGTCCTTAGGACTGGCGACCGTGATTTCCCCCAAATCTCAAATATCTAATTACCGCTAGTTAATTGTTAACGTAACGGCAGCACATTTACTTTCTTTATTAACTTTATCCCTTTTCAAAATTGATTTCCACCAGTTTCATTTGCATTTTTCCTTTCATTTAGATGTAACCATTTCCTCCCTCTTTACCGATAGATTAACTTCGGTGACGATTGCTTTTCCCAAATTTCCATTAGGTACACGCGGTTTAATTTTTCACTGTCTTTAAGGTCGATAAGTGAGGGGGGAGGTTACACGTGGCGACCTGGTGACAGGACAATCTTCAAATTTGAGGTTGTTCTGGACACGAATTTTGCATTGTACAAATCTCGTAACAAAGTACTGGTTACGAAATGGTCGATACGTCAGCGAGAATATTAGTGTGAGGAATCCTAATTAGATTTGAGATTTGGCATTTATATTGAAAATTATTAAAATGAGTGAAGGCAACAATTGCCAAAATTTGGTTGACTTGGATACGGAACAATCGGTCGAACAGTGGGAAACGCGCACCGCGGTACCCATTGTTCAGGGGCAGGCGGCTAGCATGAAAGACGCGACCGCCGAAACGCAACAAAGAGCAGAAATGGAATTCCAAACTTTAGAGAATGTTTCGGAATCGGAAGTGAAAATCAAATCTGAATCCCTTGATGACGAATACGGGGGGACAATTAAAGAGGAAGCCGCTACGGAAGTAAAACCGGTAGTTTCCGGGAATTTAACTGATTTATTGAATGTTTTGATTAACGAAATCAAGAGTCAATCGGCCAAGCAAGAAGCTCAGTCTGAAAAAATTGAACGAAAGCTAGACAGTCAGAACAAAGCTATTAATGTTGTTAACAACAATGTTGAAGTTGTTAACACAAAAGTTGATAAAATCAAAGAAGATATTTTTGTGATTAATAGCGAAATCGGTAATCTTAAACAGGAAATGATAGGCGTTCAGGCGGAAATTGCGAGCATAAATACTCGTTTTGATTCCGAAATTAGCAGAATCGAGAAAAGTGTAGGAGACGCAGTTGCTCCGATCATCGAGAATAAGGTGACGGAACAAATTCAATTAGTGAGAAAAGAGGATCAACAGAAGGTGGAAACTTTAAAGGCTTTAGTATCCGAAGTAGATACCAAAGTGACGAAGCAGGCTAACACCTGCGAAGAGAAAAAGAGGGAAGTGGAAACGCTTGCGACAACCACTTGCCAAGTGATTACGAGGGTGTCGGAATTAGAAAGGAAACTTGACGAAAAACAGAGCTATGTGCCAATCTGTGCACATAGTTCGGAGTTGTTGACGAAAGAGGAGCGGTTCGACCCCTTGAAAAAAGGCGGTATACATGCGACGGATTTCATTAAAAATTGTGAAAGAGTTTTACCCAGATCATGGACTAATGAGAGAAAAATTAATGCGATTATTGATGTGTTGGCTGGTGATGCCAAGCGTTGGGGCTTAAACCTCAACATTACGAACCTGACTTTTGACGAATTTAAAAATTTGTTTCTGGCTGAATACTGGTCAGAGCAAAAACAGCAAAGTGTCTGGCGCGAATTTGTCGTATCGAGGCCTTTCGATGCGAATTCGCGCAGTTCGATGAAGGAGTTTTGTGAGGGCTGGATCCGCAAGTTGGATTATTTGCGTGATCGCCGCACGGAATCCGAAATAGTCTGGGAACTCTACATGAAGCTTCCAGATGATACAAAACGCTACGTAGGGAGCAATTACAGGACAATAAATGATTTCCTGGAAAGAGTGGAGGACGAGGACTATTGGCGCAATAATCGCGACAGTGGTAAAGGCCGTGGTAACAACAACGGGTACCACAGCAACGATAACCATGGGAATAATGCATACCGCAACCATGGCAGCAATAACAATAATGGTTCGGATCGTAATAACAATCGGTACAATGCAAATAATAACAGGAATGACGGAAACCAGTATCATACTAACGTGATACGGGCTTCACAGAATAGTAATAACGCCAGAGGGTGTGATCAGCCGCCTCAGCAGCATCCGGGGAGCGTATCTGCTGGGACGAGACAGGGAAACCATTAGCCGCGCCGGTGAGGGGCCGACCGGGCGTGGAGAAATTTTGGCGGCCCAATAGCAGGAGAAAACCCAGGTGTCGTCGGTATGAAAATTCCGTGTGGAATAATCAACGGCGGGAGAGTGTGCCAGTGTTAAGAGAAAGGAGTGCGCCCACAAGTAGTAGATCAGCTGTATACACGGCAGTAGAAGGTACATTCACTGTCAGTGAGAACAATTTAAGTAGTGTTCCGGAAATCGATTATAAGGTGCCAGCTGTAATACCCACAGCGGAACTGGAGATTGAGTTTAAGAATGATTCGCAATTGTTGAGAGAAGATCAGATGTCGGATAAAACGTCCGTCATCGAGCGAGGGGATGCAGAGAGGGATGAGGTCTGGTTAAGGCAGTTCGGTCGCTTATACGACGAACTAAGAGATTATAGGGGTCTGTATGGGAGAAGTGTTTATGGGGAGCGCGTGCAGTATTTGCCGCGTCTCGTCCCACAGGAAGATAGTATTTGTGAAGTGATTGAAAGTTCTGGCCCTAACCGGCAGACTTTACCAGAAATAGTTGATGTTAATGGGGAGCACGAGCAAGATTCGTCGTGTTTCGTCCCGCAGGAGTTAGATGTTGAAGGAGTAACGGAAAGTTCTGGCCCTAACCGGCAGACTTTACCGAAAGTTATAGTGGTAGAAGTAGCCGACCCATCCGACGCAAACCTCCAGTTTAAACATTGCGAGAGTATTAAGGGGAAAGATTACGAAAATTTTAGTGATAGCCGGACACAATTGGTAGAAAAGCACATAGATTTCAGCGTGTATGAGGTTAGAGCTGACGTTATGCGGTCAGACGGTAGCAGTGTGGGTTGCGCAGATCCAGAGGAAGTAATTTCAGATGCGACTGGGCACATTCCTCCAGGTAGATTGGCAGATGAGATCAATCTGATTAAAGAGGAATCAACGAAGGTGACAATTAGTGAATTGATAGCAAAGCAACACTCACTAGTTGACGAGTTACAGGAAAAGGTTTCGGTATTGGAGGCGAAGCTAGAGACTAAGCCTCAGGACAAACGTGTTGAAATTAAAACTGTATGTGAACAGAGGCTGAAAAAGCCGCCAGATAAACTGGATTTAGGATCAAAGCCGGATGGTTTTTTGTGGAATGACCTGGATATAGACGAGGATTTACTGTGGGAAAATAAAGAAACAGTCGAGGACAAGTGTAGACAGATAGTAGTGTCTGTTAATATGCACGACCTACAACTAAACGTGTTGATTGACACCGGTGCAGAATTGAGTGCTGTATCTGGGAAAATATTTGAGTTACTGAAAGATAGAGCTGACATCGTGGTTATGCCAGTAACAGGAGTGAAAATTATCGGTGCTACTGGGAAGGCCAGTAAACCGGTCACGAAACAAATTTTTGTCAACTTCGAGATTTGTGGGGCACGATTTGAACAAGAGTTTGTCGTCGTGCCAGACTTAACTACGGAAGTAATTATCGGGTTAGATTGGCTATTAAAGTACCGTGCTGTGATTAATTGCGAAAGCAAAACTTTGACATGTACGTCACAAGATAAAGCAATAGTAGTTAGTTTTGACGAGGCAGGAGACGGTGTGCATAGGCAATACCAGCCTATAAACATTGTTAAGTGGCCGGATGACATTGACGTAGGAATGAGTTTGAACTGCCGTAACATGAGGAATCTCGGCATTGACAATAATGTAGAAAGTGAATTGGAAAGTATTGCAGACGGTGTGTCAAACGTAACACACGAACAAAGACGAGGCCGACTTTCCCGTACCTATTGCCATCACAACCATAGGGCATGGGGCAAATATGTAGCAGTATTTGATAGAATTATGAACACCTTGAGACATGAATCTACGGGATTTTCTCCTGAGGAAATCCTGTTGGGTGACAGAAGTACAAGTTTAGTGGAAGAGATAATCAAATTCCCTCCACGGATTGACATTAGTATTGGTGTGAAAAAGGATCGTTTGCGAGAAGTAATGAAGCTAAAAGCCGATGCTCGCATACGTCGTCATGACACTAAAGCGCGTTTTGATTAATCAATTTAATTTTAATCAATTTAATCATGATCTAATCAACTGAAAAATCCAAGCTGCTAGTTTAAGTTTTCAGCTGAGTCACAGTAGATTAAGCAATGTAAATATGATTTTGTAACTAGCTGTAAGATTTCATGAATATGTGTTTTACTAGTCATTGCCGATGTACTTAGACGCTGTTTTAAGTTTCAGGCTAGTACATGCGTGTGATGATGGACAGTGTTGAGTTATCCACTGTGATAGTATTAAGGGACTCCTTGAGATTACTCGGGAGTGAGTTTTTCCTAAAGAATTCAGTGAAACGGACGTTCTGGAAACGCCGTCACAAGGGCGAGTGAGATCAAGCGTGCCGCACACGCGGGCGCAACAATACCGGCGAGGCGAGCCGCTGTCGGCTCTTGTGCCGCTGTTGGCTCTTGTGCCGCTGTCGGCATTCTTTGTACTTGCGAGTACGAAAGGCGGAATAGTTTTTCTTCCCGGACAGCTGATGTGAAAGAATTCTGCTGTCAATATTTATGTTTTTTTCGATCTACTGAATATTATTTTCTTGTTTAGCGTTAAGTGGAATCTCATGACGAGATATTAATTATGAAAAGGTTATGTAAAAATGTGTATTCTATGTAATTAATTATTAGTTTGCGTATTTTGATATACCTGTTTTTTATGACCATGTACTCTGATCAATTTTGCAAATAGTATTCCATTTCTTATAGTGTTACGAATTTTAATGATTTTGGAATAGCTAACCCGTTTTCTATGTTTTCTATGAATTTTGATATGTTGTCAACCTGTTTTATTTTGTGCAAGATGACAGAGTGGAATAAGATTAGGAGTTTCTCCACTCAATTATTATTGTCTACAAATTGGTTTATCGTTAATTAGACGAATGCTAAATTTTTTTGATGTTTTGAGCATATGCATTTCCGCTGTTTCTTTTTTGGGACATTTTCTGAGTCTGTTTACGTTACGCGAACATCCTCAGACAATGTGGGGCACGTGTAACGCCGGAAATGCATATCCTCCTATTTCCATCTATTGTACTATTATTTTTTTCCTTGTTTTGTTACCTCAAGATATGACATTTCTGTCTCTTTATATATTGTAATTGTTTTACTGTTTGTATATGTATATTTATGCACTCATGTCGATGTATAATTGGTTTGTTTCGTAAATATTATTTGTATTTTTACGCTGGGTCTTGCCTAGGGAAAACTGCTATCGAACGATTACGTCGATAGGTCGTGTGACGAATCAAAGTGTGTAGGATCTTTGGTAGTGTTAACTCTGCCGCGTGGAGCGCGGGCAGAACAGTGAGAGTCTGGCGGGAGTAGCGAGTGGAGCAGGTGTCGTGTGACGCTCCCGCGAGTTGCCGCGCTTTCGGGGTTTGGCAGCAAGTAATTGCGCTCGACTCGCGATGATAGTTTCTGACATGGTGTCGCGGACGGGAAGCATTAGCTGGCGCACATCAAGAGCCCGTTTCGCCTGGTGACCGTGTCGAGAAGAAGGCGCGCCAACATCCAGCTTCTGCAACAGCGACGGCCGACAATGAGTGACTGTCGCCACCTCCTCGATCGACGGCTTCAAACCTTCAATCAACCAACAAGGAAGACTAAAAGCACGTAAAGTTTCAGAACTGTATGGCAGACCTCAGCTTTTCAAATTGTTCCATTTGCCTCGCAAAATTACAGCAACTTAGCATGAACCTTTGTTGCTCATTGTCCCAATTGCATTGCCAAGCAGGGTCCCTTCCTTTTCCGAAATGAACCCGAGTGTCGTTGAAATTCAAACGCCAGCATTAAAATAATATGATTAGATTTCACTGCTTTAATTTCAAAGTTCAGTAGCTGGCTACAATATTTAGGTTACACGAGCACAAATTTAGAGTGCGAGTTTTGTTAGCATATTTTAGCTTACCTGTGACTGCAGCTCAGCTTGGTACGTACTAAATTTTACTATTGTTAATAGTTCAGAATCATTTAATTCAAGTTCAAAGTTAAATCTCTTGTTTCTAAATTGCGTAGAGTCAAGTTGCTTTTGAAATGATTGTTGAGGTAGTCCAAGACTAACCGTATTTTACTGGATTTCGATGTGCTTCAGAAAGAAAGCTTCTTATTAATTTCAGTCACTAAATTAACTTTCAGTTTTCTGGTTTTATTAATTCTTTTGCTAAATTAAGTCAGAGTGTAGCGAAATTTATTACTTCTGACAAACTTTCAGTTTTCACACTACACGTGTCAACCTTCAGTTGCCACGCTTCTAGTGCTAATTATATGTGTAATAACCTTTCTTTTTCAGTTACTATAGTAATTGTCCTTAGGACTGGCGACCGTGATTTCCCCCAAATCTCAAATATCTAATTACCGCTAGTTAATTGTTAACGTAACGGCAGCACATTTACTTTCTTTATTAACTTTATCCCTTTTCAAAATTGATTTCCACCAGTTTCATTTGCATTTTTCCTTTCATTTAGATGTAACCATTTCCTCCCTCTTTACCGATAGATTAACTTCGGTGACGATTGCTTTTCCCAAATTTCCATTAGGTACACGCGGTTTAATTTTTCACTGTCTTTAAGGTCGATAAGTGAGGGGGGAGGTTACAGGTGCCATTGGTTACACGTCTCGGTCACCTCTTGGTCGCATTGACGGCACTTTGAGCAGGGACGTTACATTTCAGATGTGTTACGACCCGCGGCTCCACCCATCTTTCGATCCCTACGAAACCCTGCATTTCAGCAAGATAATGCACGACCGAATATTGCAGGTCCTGTACGGGCCTTTCTGGATACAGAATATGGTCGACTGCTGCCCTGGCCAGCACATTCTCCAGATCTCTCACCAATTGAAAACGTCTGGTCAATGGTGGCCGAGCAACCTGGCTCGTCACAATACGCCAGTCACTACTCTTGATGAACTGTGGTATCGTGTTGAAGCTGCATGGGCAGCTGTACCTGTACACGCCATCCAAGCTCTGATTGACTCAATGCCCAGGCGTATCAAGGCCGTTATTGCGGCCAGAGGTGGTTGTTCCGGGTAGTGATTTCTCAGGATCTATGCACCCAAATTGCGTGAAAATGTAACCACATGTCAGTTCTAGTATAATATATTTGTTCAACGAATACCCGTTTATCATCTGCATTTCTTCTTGGTGTAGCAATTTTAATGGCCAGTAGTATATTTTTTGAGCTTTCCTCACGTTCAGGCTCTCTGACTGTGTGAAGCAAGTGTAGGTGTGGTGTGAATGGAATACCAGGATGTGAAGAAATAGCACATTACTTGCGAAAAAAAAATAATTAAAAAATAGAGAGAGAAGAGAGAGACATTTTAACGCTATTAGTATGCTATTTCTTTACATTAGCATTCTTCAAAAACAGTTGCTGATAATGATGAACAAAAATCTAAATGATAAGACTGGTCTTTGTGGTGGGCGGAAACGAGTGAGGGGGAATGCTGACGTAATCGGCGCTCGACGCTACCAACAGCACCTGCAGCGTTTAACTTCACCAGGTAGTTTTGACACTATAACCGATAGATCACTGGCATTGGCAGAAAAAAAAAGAAAAAAAAACAACAGGAAAGGCGACGTGAAGTGTCCTGGACAAATCCGATATGCACGAAAGCGAACGACAGAAAACTTTTATTGTGCCCCTTACATGCAGTTATAATTGTTAGTAAAGTGGTTATCACCAACGTGCATCGTTCTCCTTTCTATTCTTGCTCTAAAGGGGATAAGCAGGCTGCTACCTTGTTGATGTACAGAATATCTAATAATAAATCAATACCGAAATATGCAAATCCAAAACGGGCGTTACATTTACAACGTGCAGCCGATATTTTTATACCTGGTACATCGATATATATTACTTCGATGTGTCGATATCTTCCTTCGATATACCGAGGTCCAATATTGATACCTTTCTAAATATCGATGTATTGGATTCCCGATATTTTTAAAAACACCTACAGTTCTACTCTCTGGACAATTATAACGAAATGCAGATAGACCTGGACAAAATTTCCACTTGTAATGCATAGCAACTTGTTATAAAGGTGGATAAATCTAAGATAACGTCTATAATAAAGACAAAGAACACAATAGTAGCCGATTGCAAGATTAGCGGTGAACATCTTGAGCAGCAACAAATTCTTTATTTAGTGGTAATACTAAGAAGCGATTCTAATGGGTTGGTTGTGTAAAAACAGTACGATGAAAGGCTAACTGAAGCATTGGATTTGCTGGAAGCGTTCTCGGAAAGTGGAGTGCATCCATAAAGGAAACTGGATACAAGACACTAGTACGACCAGCTCTGTTGTTGCATTTGAGACACTTCCATTCGGATAGTCCCATCATTTTTGTTCAAAGTCCATGAGATACATTTGCTCTGTCAACTCAGTATTATAATTACGAAAACCAAATTGAGATTTTCGGCAAGTTGGCGCTGGTGAGCTGTGGTGAGCAATGTAATCAATCTCCACACCTCTGGTGGGCTGCGACTAGTGATATAACCATTATTCCAGTTGTCACCCACAGCAAGCTAGCCTTTTGGCCGAAATTTTCGTGAGATGTTGTTGTGCCTTCATGATCGGTACAGAACACCGTCAGGAAGAGCAGGGCCAATAGGTCATTTTTTAGCGTGAAGAGCACTCTCGGCGCTGCTGTTGAGCCGATCACATACGCCTTCTAGGGACCGTTGTTGAACTAGGTAATATTTCTCCACCGCTCTGCAAACTGCCACTTCCGTTGGCACATTCCTTGCGGTTCAGTTGCTGTGGTACGTCGTGGCCATGAGAATTGCTCTGTTGTATTTAATTTGGCGTAATATTGTGGATTTGGAGACGTGAGGAACCACATGTCCTATGGACAAAGGAAGCCAACCAGTTCTCTGTAGTAAGCCAATCCAGTGACAGATATGCACCAATCATTTTACTACACATTGACGTTTTGCTTTTTATAGTCGGTTTTCCAAATCATTTAACTTTGTGGCAGGTGGAATATGCAATGTGAGGCCCAAGTGTACACGATTTAGTTCTGTTTCACCGAGTATCTGATAACTAATTTCCCTGACTGGTAGCTTGTTTGAGACTGTTCCGATTATAGGCAGTATCCTAGAAGGAGTCAGAGTATTTATGACGAAATGGAGTAATGAATTTGTTCGTAAAATGATAGAAGGAATAAGTATTTGAAACACTGTCGGTGGTCAGAATTTCTACTTAACCCTTGAATAACATCCTATTTCCTTATGGTTAAGGTTTTTGGATTAGAAGGTCTCGGGAAAGTACGGGGTGGGCTGCAATCTCAAAGGGTGCATGGCAAATACAGGACGTGCTTGGATCAAGGATCAGTCGGAATTGTAGTTTTAAATTGTTGTAGTTGTGCTGGGAAAGTCCCTGAGCTTCAAGCGCTAATAGAAAGCACAGAAGTTGAAATCGTTATAGGTACAGAAAGCTGGCTAAAGCCTGAAATAAGTTCTGCAGAAATTTTTACGAAGTTTCAGACGGTGTTCAGGAAAGATAGATTAGGCAGAATTGGTGGTGGAGTGTTTGTGTCTGTCAGTAGTGGTTTATCTTGTAGTGAAGTCGAAGTAGATACTCCGTGCGAATTGGTATGGGTGGAGGTTATACTTAACAGCCGAACTAAGTTAATAATTGGCTCCTTCTACCGATCCCCAGACTCCGATGATATAGTTGCTGAACAGTTCAGAGAAAATTTGAGTCTCGTAACAAATAAATACCCCACACATACGGTTATAGTTGGTGGCGACTTCAACCTTCCCTCGATATGTTGGCAAAAATACTTGTTCAAAACCGGTGGTAGGCAGAAAACATCTTCCGAGATTGTCCTAAATGCTTTCTCCGAAAATTATTTCGAGCAGTTAGTCCACGAACCCACGCGAATTGTAAATGGTAGCGAAAACACACTTGACCTCTTAGCCACAAACAATCCAGAGCTAACAGAGAGCATCATGACTGATACAGGGATTAGTGATCACAAGGTCGTTGTAGCTAGGCTCAATACCGTTTCTTCCAAATCCAAACGCAAAATAATTTTATTTAAAAAAGCGGATAAAGTGTCACTAGAAGCCTTCCTATGAGACAATCTCCATTCCTTCCCAACTGACTATGCAAATGTAGACGAGATGTGGCTCAAATTCAAAGATATAGTAGCAACAGCAATTGAGAGATTCATACCTCATTAATTGGTAAGAGATGGAACTGATCCCCCATGGTACACAAAACAGGTCCGAACGCTGTTGCAGAGGCAACGGAAAAAGGAAGCAAGTTTAGAAGAACGCGAAATCCCGAAGATTGGCTAAAATTTACAGACGAGCCATATTTGGCACGGTCTTCAATGCGAGATGCCTTTAATAGGCTCCACAACGAAACATTGTCTCGAAATTTGGTAGAAAATACGAAGAAATTCTGGTCGTACGTAAAGTACACAAGCAGCAAGACGCAGTCAATACCTTCGCTGCGCAGTGCCGATGGTACTGTTACCGACGACTGTGCCGCTAAAGCGGAGTTATTGAACGCAGTTTTCCGAAATTCCTTCACCAGGGAAGACGAATGGAATATTCCAGAATTTGAAACACGAACAGCTGCTAGCATGAGTTTCTTAGAAGTAGATACCTTAGGGGCTGCGAAGCAACTCAAATCGCTTGATACGGGCAAGTCTTCAGGTACAGATTGTATACCGATAAGGTTCCTTTCAGATTACTCTGATACAATAGCTCCCTACTTAGCAATCATATATAACCGCTCGCTCACCGATAGATCTGTACCTACAGATTGGAAAATTGCGCAGGTTGCACCAGTGTTTAAGAAGGATAGTAGGAGTAATCCATCGAACTACAGACCTATATCATTGACGTCGGTTTGCAGTAGGGTTTTGGAGTATATACTGTATTCAAACATTATGAATCACCTCAAAGGGAACGATCTATTGATACGTAATCAGCATGGTTTCAGAAAACATCGTTCTTGTGCAACGCAGCTAGCTCTTTATTCGCACGAAGTAATGGCCGCTTTCGACAGGGGATCTCAAGTTGATTCCGTATTTCTAGATTTCCGGAAAGCTTTTGACACCGTTCCTCACAAGCGACTTCTAATCAAGCTGCGGGCCTACGGGGTATCGTCTCAGTTGTGCGACTGGATTCGTGATTTCCTGTCAGGAAGATCGCAGTTCGCAATAATAGACAGCAAATCATCGAGTAAAACTGAAGTGATATCAGGTGTTCCCCAGGGAAGCGTCCTGGGACCTCTGCTGTTCCTGATCTTTATAAATGACCTGGGTGACAATCTGAGCAGTTCTCTTAGGTTGTTCGCAGATGATGCTGTAATTTACCGTCTAGTAAAGTCATCCGAAGACCAGTATCAGTTGCAAAGCGATTTAGAAAAGATTGCTTTATGGTGTGGCAGGTGGCAGTTGACCCTAAATAACGAAAAGTGTGAGGTGATCCACATGAGTTCCAAAAGAAATCCGTTGGAATTCGATTACTCGATAAATAGTACAATTCTCAAGGCTGTCAATTCAACTAAGTACTTGGATGTTAAAATTACGAACAACTTCAGTTGGAAAGACCACATAGATAATATTGTGGGGAAGGCGAGCCAAAGGTTGCGTTTCATTGGCAGGACACTTAGAAGATGCAACATGTCCACTAAAGAGACAGCTTACACTACACTCGTTCGTCCTCTGTTAGAATATTGCTGCGCGGTGTGGGATCCTTACCAGGTGGGATTGACGGAGGACATCGAAAGGGTGCAAAAAAGGGCAGCTCGTTTTGTATTATCACGTAATAGGGGAGAGAGTGTGGCAGATACGATACTCGAATTGGGATGGAAGTCATTAACGCAAAGACGTTTTTCGTGGCGGCGAGATCCATTTACGAAATTTCAGTCACCAACTTTCTCTTCCGAAAGCGAAAATATTTTGTTGAGCCCAACCTACATAGGTAGGAATGATCATCAAAATAAAATAAGAGAAATCAGAGCTCGAACAGAAAGGTTTAGGTGTTCGTTTTTCCCGCGCGCTGTTCGGGAGTGGAATGGTAGAGAGGTAGGATGATTGTGGTTCGATGAACCCTCTGCCAAGCACTTAAATGTGAATTGCAGAGTAATCATGTAGATGTAGATGTAGATCCATGAGTGCATGTTTAAGAAGAATTATAATCACATCAGTGGAACTGGAGCCTGATAAAATCCATTGAAACAACGATACAAGTTGGTCTATTATAATATGATTGTTAATATGGTTCTTAAACAGATAATTAAATACGGACTGCATTATCCGTTGGAATAGTTTAAATGGAATATAGTCAGATCGCATGAGTAATTAATTATAGATGGAATGTATGTAATCAGGTTTGTGGTAATTAAATTGTCAGATAGGGCATTAAATTGTCGTTTATATGCGTATGAAATACAATAACAGATACTGTTAAAGGGAAAGTTTGACAGAAGGTGAAAAAATTTACACCTGACCAATGTCCCTTATGTCGCACAACATTCATTATACAGACACCGAAAGATCCCAGATACGCGTTGCTAGGAACGTAGTAGTAATACTCAGGTTAGTTAAATATGAATCTTTCGAAGAAAGGCGACTCTTGGGTACTTAGGGAAGCATTATTCGAAGAAGTCTGTGCGGGTGTTCTACTGCTACCATAATTAATGTTGCATAGGGATCATTAAATTAAGATAAGAGAGATTAACATATATGGAGGCATTTAGGAAATCATTCCACTCTCACTCTATACGCGGATAGAATGGGACAGGGATTCGCCATTATTTGTAACCTCCGCCATTTACTGCATAGTGGCATGAGGAATATACACCCAAAGTATAGTGAAATCAATCTAAGGAACTTTTATTTCGTAAACAAGGATAGCTTCATCACAGATTCGAGAGAAGTGAGAACCTAGCTTATTAACAAAAGCTGAACGAAGCGAAAATAAGTGTAAGGAGGGCAATGACAGAAGCGTCCAATGACCTTGAAAGTAAAATTTTGCCAACCGATCTGACTAACAACCCTGGGAGTTTTAGGTCTCACGTAAACTCAGTAAGCGGATCGAATCAGACACTCAGGGAACTACTGGCACTGAAATGGAAGATGACAGAGAGAAACCCGAAGTACTGAATTCCGTCAGGGGGGTGCAGTAGGTGGTATAGCACTTAGTAGCCCCACCAGTCAAACAAATCAGTAACAGCTTGTACTGTACGTGCTTGAGTTTTTTCCTGCAAAATGATGGTCAGTTCCTGCAGAAAGTGTCATCACTTCTGTCTCTTAGCTGGTCGTAGGTCGTGTTCGAAAAGTGAACAGCATGTAGACAGAAGTGCTGACACTTTCTGCAGGACCTGACCATCATTTTGCAGGACAATGCTGAAGCACATACACTGCAAGCTGTTACTGATTTGTTTGACTGATGGGGCTGCTAAGAGCTGTACCACCTACTGCACTAACCTGACTAAAGCCCTCGTAAGTTCAACTCGATTTCCAAACTGAATGAAATACTTCACGGCATTCGCTTCATAACTGCTACAAATTCGTCGGGCAATAGACCGCGCCGCTCTGTCAACCCAACTGGCACTACTAAGAGTATCCTACGACTTCCACATCGGTGGCAACGGGTTATACAAAATGCTGGGTCACTACTTTGTAGGTCAGCAAAACTTTGAAACACGTATCTATTTTGTACGAACTGTAAATAAATAGTTGCCAGTATTAAAGTTCCAACCCTCGTATAAGATTCTACGGAGATTGTGCAAGGAACTTGCTCCCATTCTAGCGGCTGTTTGTGGTATGTCACTGCAGCAACAAAGCGTACCTACCGAACGGAAAAAAAACGCAGATCTTTCCCATTTTCAGTAAGCGTCGTACGACAGGTGCACATGATTATAGGCCTAAATCGCTGACGCCAGTCTTTTGTAGAATTAGGGAGCTCATGTATTATGTCGTTTTTGGACAACAAAAATCTCCTCCACAAAAATGAACATGGATTCCGGTAACAGATATCTTGCGAAAAATGATTTCGTAATCGGCGCTCAGGCTGATGCGGTGTTGCTGGCCTCAGAAATGCATTTTACACCGTCCCGCTCTGCTGTTTAGTGAAAACGAATACTAGGTTAAAGAGTTTAGGACCAGATTTTTTGACTGAATTCAAAACTCGACAGAACTCGACACGTCGCTCTTAACATAAAAAATTTGACAGATGTAAAGGTAATTTAATGCCCACGGCGACGGTGGCTGGAGCCCAGTGACGTTGCGGGCACGTGACGCCGCGACAAGCGTATGCAAGCGGAGCAGACAAGGACGGGGCATCAGTCTAGCGAAGATGTGGGCTACAAATGGGGAAGCGACCTTGGCAAAGAGCAGATTATCATCACGCAGAGCCTGTGAAGGAGTATCTCGGACGCGGCGAGGCTGGTCGAATGTTCACGGGCTACTGTCTTGAGTATCTAAGAAAAGAGGAAGGACAGTGAAACTACCACTAGGTGCTAAATGGTTGGACGTCCACGACTCTTCACAGAACATGGGGTTCGGAGGCTCGTCTAATCTGTTTCGGAGCGCACCGTTCATCGTATATTATTGAACATGGAGCTCCGCAGCAGGCCATCCCTACGCCTTCACATGTGGACCCAACGACATCGTCAATTACGACTGCAGTGGGCACGGAACCGTCAGGTTTCAACCGTCGATCAATGGAAACCTATGGCCTCTTCGGGTGAATCACATTTTTGCTACACTAGGTCGATGATCGTCTCGACAAATGCTGGTGGGAGCAATATTATTTATGGGAGACATTCTCCTGCTCTTGGATGGGTTCTGTGGTAGTAATCGAAGACACGCTGACAGCTGCGAACGATCTGCATCCCTTCATGCTTGTTGTCTTCCCCGTCGGCGATGACATCTTTCAGCAGTATAATTGTCCACGTGGCGCCTAGAACCGCGCCTAGAACCGCGCCACCGCTACGGTCGCAGGTTCGAATCCTGCCTCGGGCATGGATGTGTGTGATGTCCTTAGGTTAGTTAGGTTTGATTAGTTCTAAGTTCTAGGGGACTGATGACCTCAGATGCCAACGGCCTTGCCGCAGTGGTAACACCGGTTCCCGTCAGATCACCGAAGTTAAGCGCTGTCGGGCTGGGCTAGCACTTGGATGGGTGCCCATACGGTCTGCCGAGCCCTGTTGGCAAGCGGGGTGCACTCAGCCTTGATTGAGAAGTATCGGCTCCGGTCTCTGAAACTGACATACGGCCGGGCGAGCAGTGTTGTAAGTAGGCTGTTTAGGTTTTTATGTTGGTAACGCCATGTAGCGCTCTATACGAAAATCACTGACTGTGCTGTGTGCAGTCTGTGGCTGGTTTGCATTGTTGTAATTTGCTATTGTAGTGTTGGGCAGTTGGATGTGAACAGAGCGTAGCGTTGCGCAGTTCGAGGTGGGCCGCCAGCAGTGGTGGATGTGGGGAGAGAGATGGCGGAGTTTTGAGAGCGGATGATCTGGACGTGTGTCCATCAGAGACAGTAAATTTGTAAGACTGGATGTCATGAACACTATTAAGGTAAATACATTGTTTGTTCTTTATCAAAATCTTTCATTTGCTAACTATGCCTAGCAGTAGTTAGTCCCTTCAGTTGTTAGAATCTTTTATTTAGCTGGCAGTACTGGCGCTCGCTGCATTGCAGTAGTTCGAGTAACAAAGATTTTTGTGAGGTAAGTGATTCATGATAGGTATAGGTTATTGTTAGTCAGGGACATTCTTTTGTAGGGATTTTTAAAGTTAGATTGCGTTGCGCTAAAAATATTGTGGGTCAGTTTAGTGCTGATCAGAATAAGTAAAGAGCGAAATGTCTGAGTACGTTCAGTTCTGCTCAGCTGCTTGAAAATCAAATAACGTAAGGGGTTTATCAGCACAGTAATTCAATAATTTTTCAAAGGGGACATTTCAGTGTGATGACCACATGACCCTCCACATCCGCATCCAGTGATGCCTGTGGGCTGAGGATGACACGGCGGCCGGTCGGTACCGTTGGTCCTTCATAGCCTGTCCGGGAGGAGTTTAGTTCTTAGTTTAGATGACCTCAGATGTTAAGTCTCATAGTGCTCAGAGCCATTTCAATTGTCCGGGTCTCGGAATCAACCTTGCTACATACGTTTGAGGAGAATTATTGTGAACTCAGATTGATGTCTCGGTGACCAGTTTCGCCTGATCTAAATCCTGTGGAACCCAACTGGATCCCTATCGGTGGCCCTCATCGCGTATGCAAATGAGCGGGCCTTTATTTACGCGACTTACATGACCTGTGCGCAGATATCTAATGTTACGTATCTCAACGAACCTACCAAGAAACTGACGGACTCCTGTTACGCAGAGTCGGTTATGCATTTCGTTCCGAGGCCGGACGAACAAGCTATTAAGCAGGTGGTCATAATGTTTTGTCTCATCAGTGTGTAGATAATCTAATAGAACTTGTAGTGAGACCCGTAAGGCTATTCACAGATGATGCGGCTGCCTGCAAGAAGGTAGCAACGCCAAAAGACCGTCGTGATTTGCAGGAGGATGTGCAGAGGATTGATGAATGATGCTGGGGCTGGCATTTAAGCGGGAATGGAAATAAATGTAACACATTGTGCTTTCAGAGGAGAAGAAATCGACTACTGTACAACTGAGACATCGATGAAAAATTGCTGGAAACAACACCTACAGCAAAATAGCAAGGAGCAACCATCCAGAGGGACATTAAATGGAATGAGGAAATAAAGCAAATAGTAGGCAAGTAAATGCTAGACTGAGATCCATAGGAAGAAAGTTAAGGTCATGTAACTTATTCACAAGAGAGGTGGCTTGTAAAACACTTGTTCGATCGATTCTTGAATATTACTCATCACACTGGGACCTTTATCAGGTAGACTTGTAGAAGAGATGCAGAAGATCGAACGAAGAGCAACGCATTTCGGCGCGGGGTCGTTTAGTCAGCGCGGAAGCGTTACAGAGGTGCTCAACAAGTTCATTTGGCAGACGCTGTAAGCAAAGCCTTGTTTATCATGTAGTGGTTTACTACTGAAATTCCGAGAAAGGCCGTTCCGGCAACGGACAAATTATTACTCATCCTCAAATACATCTCCTGAAATGACGACAATGAGAAATTCGAGAAATTAGAGCTAATAGGGATGTTTATCGATAATAATTATTTCCAAGCGCCGTTCGCGAATGGAAACGAGAGGATAAATCAAATAGTGGTGCCAGAAGGATTCACCACCGCACACTGTGAAGTGGCTTCCGGATTATTAGTATAGATGCAGTGATTGAAGATTATATGAACGTTTTCGAGATTACATGTATGCTAAAACACGGTTGTTAAGAATGGCAAATATTTCCCTAAGCTACCTCCTAACTCACAATGAAAATTCATTGCACGCACTGCCCGAATAATATGAAGGGTAGTCAAAAAATGTTATTACCTCAAAAAAATAAAGTTGCGATGAAAATTTTTGTTTGTCTGCAGTACAGATACACACTAAAATCAGAAATTCCAGCTCCACAGTGCCGTAGCAAACTAGTAGAAGAGCCAAAACGCAGCCGTTGATAAAGTTGAGCATCGGGGAGTATTTCGTTTTCTGAACTTACAGAACAACAGTGCAGCAACATTGTCTGCTAAGTTGGTGGAAATGTAGGACAACGATGCACCGTCGTGTTAGACAATGGTTATCCGTAGTGGACGCTTCCAGTGTGGTCAAACAAGTCTCCATGGCCAAGAATAAAAGTGGCAGACCATGTCATTTGGAAGAACCGGGTGTCTCAAAAGAAGTGGAAGACCACCGTACCCCAATCCAGACGATACTGGAAAACGTGAAAATCAGCCATGGACGAAACATCTTTTAGAACATTTAGAATATGACAAATGTTCTCTGCCGCTGCGTTTCTCGACTGCTCACACCCATACAAAGATCCCGCCAAACCGATTTAGCGACGGAAATGTTGCTGTAACGAGCCAAAGACCTCTATTCTCCCGTAATCATCATGGGTGAGTGGTAGGTGTATCAGATTAAATCCAAAACTGGAAAATCGCCGTAGGAGTATACTACCGAATCTCCGTCGAGACTGCGGAGGCTCTCAAAGTATCACAAGAAGTATTCGAAGTGGTTGTTTTCGCTCCAGTACTCGTACACCTCTCTTCGAAGCTGCTATGTGTTTTTACCCCTGTTGGATAAATATTTATTTTATTATTATTATTTATTTTTATTTATTATTTATTTTTATTTTATTATTTACTATTCGTATGTCGTTTACTAAAGACCGACTGTGATGTGTACATGATTACTTTCTACAAGCGATATTGTAAGTTTGTTCTTTATTGAGAGGTGCGTAAGGGTTAGAAATAAACCAGTCAAATTTCTGCTCCAGATAAGTGATTTGTTAAATTTCATCGGACACGTACACGATCTAAGTTAAATGGTGACTTGTTCGTACGGAATGTATGTCGCCACCTGCCATCACGACTTATGTCTCGGTGGCCTCCAGATCTAAATTGTTAATGAGGCGTACCAGTTTTCGTTTACGTTGCATTTCTGGGTCTGACGTTACGGTGACGAAATTCAATTGAAATTAGCCACCAAGACAAGGCTATTGCGATCGATTTCCAGTGAACTGGTAAGGTTAAAATATTATGCTAATTTCAATACATTTGGATGTCAGCAAGAGCAGAGATATTCATGATGTGTACTCCTGCTATGACACATGATATGTTGTGTACATTTACTAGAATGTTTGCACTTGCGCTATTTAAATATTTACCTTGATGCATATGGTCGCATTTTTGAATATACTGTTGTTGCATATCACACCCGAAAATCTCATCAGCTGTCCCGGGGATGTCCTCCTGAGATAAGACGATAACAGCTGGAGAAGTTAGTAAGTACTTCCTTAATCATTTCATTTTTGCCTAATTGTGAATTTTGCAAATGTTGCTGAATCAGTTGTCATTCTCTACCCATCCTATCAGCACTAATATTCTCGAATTAAGTCCTTTCATCACCCATTCGTTTCTGTAAGCTAATATGTGTGCGTCAAACTGTTCCGTCTGCCTTTCGTGTTCTATTGGCGCCAAGTTTGTGTTTTATGTTCCTTCTAGTTTCCCTTAGCAGGCGGCGCACTTATCAAATAACGACACTCGCGTTTCAGAACTGGGACTGTGTCAAGCGCCGTATTTGCCCTATGTCCTCTATGCTGAATTCAGTCTCTTGTAAATCATCATTGTCGTCTATAGGATGTTAAGCTTGGAGGCCCCATTGATACTATTCGAGAGGTGGACTGTATGCCGCCAGCAGGTCTCATCCAGTGCTGGAATAAGGGATGGAGGCGGAAAGGGCAGCCCACCTCTTGCCTTCGATCCAGACCATTTGTAATCAAACTATGTTTAGTAAATAAGAGTCAGTTTACAGTTCAAGGCTCATTCGTACGTAAGATACAAACATAGGTACCTACTTTCCTATTATCAGGCAATAGTAACAGCCGATCGGTTGTGTTAGGAATTTTTAGAGTTTTTGTAAAATGTTTCATGATACTTAAAAACTGTAGAATGATAACTAGTTGTCTGCTAGACGCAATTATTCTACACAAAAAAATATTTTATAGCTACGTCATCTACACACGAGCACTATACGTACAATTTAAAAATACGCGCTGACGGCTTAACTATAAATTTTGCTTAATTGATTTATTAAGTATTGAAATTAAGCGTTACATTTTAAAAATTACTTTTTCAAAGGTCATATTTAATTATTACGTAGTTTATTATATGAATACGAAAATCCAACTGGATGAACAAGAATAGTCATCTAGACTAAAGCAACTGTTTCTACCAACAGTAGACATCAAGATCAACAATAGAGTCATCTAGACTTCATACCGAGAAAGTAACCCAATATCGCATAGATCTTTATCTACTTCAGCGTCTTAAATCGGTGCCCCCGCTCGCTCTATGCCAGAAAAGAAAAGCAGAGACGACAGACGCTAAACTACTTGCATGATTTTTATCCAAATAACTTTCCGCTTGTGGAGAAAATAAAGATGGCGAAGAAAAGAATAATCTGGCTCCACCGTACAGGTTATTATTGATGTTGAGACTAAAAACATAGCTGAAAAGCCTTCTGTATGCAATTTTATTGTAGACTTGGACTAAGTGACACTGAAAAAAAAGATGATATAGATAATAACGATTAGGAAATTACTGAGAATGAACATATTTAGGATGCATGTAATTTCAACTTTTCTTCATTCAATGATACAGCACACTGGCCAATACATGTTCCAGAGCATATCAGAATGGTGATTATTGAAAAAGGTAGTGAAGTATATTAAAATAAGGAGGGAATCTTTGACTCTATGGAAAGACCAGACGAACAAACTGAAGGTACACGTCGTTGTTTAACATCATCGTAGTTTTACTCACATTTGAACGAGCCCAATATTTAAGGGAATGGATGATATACTTACCACCAACAGAGATTCTGTATTGTTTTAGCACCCAGTTGTTTGCCTCTGAGGGCGATAGCAACAAAAATGAATTTATTTAGTGGTGGAAATTGTATCTGTAGATACCAAAGCATGAAGCATCCACTGAACATTTATAAAATTCCTCTGCAGGGGCTTGAAACTTTCAAAATCATTGACAAAAATAATCAGAAGATTGTTAATGGTACGACAATGGAGAAACATCTTATAGCGCCTTTTAGGTATTATTTTTAGTCCACCAAACCTTGCTTTCCACGATCATAGAGAAGACGTTTCATCGGAAAATAGAGGAAATTTCTTAAAATAAGTGCAGCTGATTGCGAAATACAAACTGATTCCGAAATACCAACCAGTATTGATTGAGCATTGTTTAAAACTAAAGGAAACCGCTGGTGGATTAAAGAGAGTAGCTTGTTATACGTCAAAAGCGGTAAAAAATTAATTCTTTTTTATTTTGGATGAACAAGTTAAGGAAAAAAGTTATTGCATATATGAAATGGGCTAAATATTACGGAATAATATTTGAAACCATTCCCGATAAAAGCAGAATTGACCAAATGTGGCAAATAATTAGGTCGTCCGTACAGAATACTACATTTTGGAAGTTTGGGAACACTTCTCGGATATTTTTATGAGGGAAAGACTGTAGATGATATGTCATGCGATATTTAACGCCAGCTGCAAAAAGATAGAATGGTTTTGGCGTTGTGTAGGGTTGGTGATATGACGATGCCATGTCAGTATCAGGTGTACAGGAGGAGTACAACGAAAAATTCGAGAAATCAGCCCCACAGTTCTGTGCTAATCATTCCATAGATCTTTGTGCTGTTCATGCATTCTCATGTGTTGCCACCAGCGTCACCTATTTTGTAACTGGAGAGAAGTTATATTCGTTCTTCTCACCTTTTACATACACGTGGGAATTTCTTGCAGGGGGGAAAAAAACAGGAAAAAATTTGAAATTATTGTCTGATACTCACTGAAGTGCTCTCTACAATTCGTGTAAAACTGTGAAAGAAAACATGGAAACAGCTGGGAGCACTGCCATCCAAAGCAAACCTTGTTACTGGAGTTAGAGCAAGTTTGGTCCTTCCAGCTATATGTGATTTTATGTTTTTGACCAACATCAACTTTTAGCACACTATACTCGAAGAAGTAAATTCAGTTCAACAACATATACAATCTCCAAAAATGATTTTGTATAAAAGACTCGCCAAATAAAAAACCTGAATGAGTTTTTAATGACAGGACGAACTACAATTACAGAAAGTGCTGTTACTTTTAGCACTAAAAATGCAATTATACAGACATTAGCACTGACCGACGAGGAAGAACCAGGGTAAATAAAACATGAACATAAATGTTTGAACGCATAGAGCGATTTACAGAAGGACTTCATAACGATGTACGAAGTCATCAAAGTTTTCCAAATTTTTAAACAAAATTTACGCCTAAAATTTCTGATGACACTCTGGCTGTAACACTGGAGAATCTGGTAGAAATTTGCAATGAGTTTGATAAGAAGAACGTGCTTCAGGGAATAAAAAGGTACCGTATGCATCTACGTGCACCTATACGACTGTGGAGGTTGCTGCTAGACAGTCCAAAAAAAATCTTCGATTTCAGTTAAATGGCTCAAATGGCTCTGATCACTATGGGACTTAACTGCTGAGGTCATCATTTCCCTATAACTTAGAACTACTTAAACTAACTAACCTAAGTACATCACACACATCCATGACCGTTGCAAGATTCGAACCTGCGAACGTAGCGGTCGCGCGGTTCCAGACTGAAGCGCCCGGAACCGCTCGTTTAGTTAAATCTGCGACTTGAGTGAATCATTACCCAGTACATAAATTTTCTAAAACAAAAAGAAAACTCAATGACGAACCAATAACGACTAGACAGTATGTCCGTTTTACCAATTCATAAGTTAAAAAAATGGTTCAAATGGCTCTAAACACTATGGGAGTTAGAGCTGAGGTCATCAGTCCCCGGAACGTAGAACTACTTAAACCTAACTAACCTAAGGACATCACACACATCCATGCCCGAGGCAGGATTCGAACCTGCGACCGTAGCAACAGTGCGGTTCCGGACCGAAGAGCCTAGAACCGCTCGGTCACAGCGGCCGGCTATAAGTTAAATGAAAAGTTTCAAATGGAATCGATTTCAGAGTCGTTGTTGAGAATGTTAGTAAACTAGAGGCACGAAAACATATACTATAACAACATCAATAATATACGGTCCAGTCACATTAAAGTGACCACATGTAAAAAAGCCTGAATAACCACCTTTTGCAGCACGTAGGTGCAGTAAGAGTGTCAGTGAGGTCCTGGAAGATACCGACAGCAATGTGAAGCCACGGCAACTCCAATGCCATGGCCAGTCGAGGATCCATGACGCGAACAGCCCAATCGTGGTGGTCCCACAGATAATCGATTTGGTTTACATCCAGGGAGTTTGGTGGCCAGGGGAGTACGGCAAACCCCTCCTAAAGCTCTTCGAACCACAAATTTATACTGCGAGCTGTGCGAGACTTCGCATTGTCCTGCTGGCAGATATCATTCTGCCGAGGAAAAACAAATTGCGTGAAGGGGTGGACATGATCTCCAAGGATGGATGCATACACTGTACGTTTCAGAATGGTGGAATCACCCAGGGAATGCCATGATAACATTTCCCAGATCACAACGCTCCCTCCTGGATCCTTCCGACGATTGTTGAAGGGAGTTTGCTTGCAGACGTTTCACACCGTACATTCTAACGGTCATTCACATTAGAAGTCAAAACTGTATGGACATTTATAGTGTGTTGTATCAACTAATAGAGTACAGTGACAGTAACAAATACATTAGTGATGTTCCTGTGCTCGAAGATCGTTTGCAGTTCGAGTGGTTTAGATTTTTCGAACTTTAATAAAGTGATCTAGTTTTTGTGTGTACTGTGAGACCTGCTCGGCCTCCTCCGGAAGTGAACCTAGGCTTGCTGGAGCCCATTACAGTGCCCTCGCCAATGTGCGGCATTACACACAAAATACACTACATTACATGGAAGTAATGAATACAGCCTCAAAGAGTCCTTTCCGTAGTGTACTGGAAGAATTTGAAATTTTCGAACACCACTCGTAGGAACCAGAGAAAGTGCAAAATGGACAAACAGTTTTTCAGGAGCACAGGTTTTTAGAAATATATGCAAGATTTTCTTAGACACATGCCACTGCAAACGCGCTGAAACAGCTGCGCTGCTACGTCGTATGCACTGGCAGGTGGAGCCTATCTTGGAAGACAAGACCAGCCCGGCGGCGTAGTTGAAGTGCACGATGTACTAAATGTGTTCCCATCCAAGGAAAACAACAACCTATGATGGAACACTCGCAGAAGTAGCACACTAATACGCAAGGTAGAAAAATACGTGTTCGATATTCTCTTTCATTCTAGTTTTATTTTTGCACACTGACTCTAATTTTATTTTATCTTTACAACAGCGTCGTTTTAACAGACCGACTTCATCATCTAGCTGTACCACATATAGATGGCGACATCCCATAACTTGCACAGAAAAATAAGTGTGAAATACCTCAACGTGCACGAAAAACGTCACATCTCCATTTCGCAATTTGTCCACTTCAGGGCCGTTGTGTCAGTTTTGTTGCAGACTATTTCATCGCTTCAGCATTGATATTGGCAGGTAGGCATGGCTCATTCTGAGTTGTGATACTTATCGTGTATAAAGTGAGTACAGTTTTTAATATCATTGATTATTACAATATCTGTATATGTACAGTATATATATCTTAGATTACAATATCCTGCAGACATGCATACATGTCTCAAGAAACAGACACCGTTTCGATGATTACAGCTGTTGTAAATGTTACGAAATTTTGTGAGTTGCAGCGCAAAAGCAAAAAATGGAGATTTCTCCTACAAGGGAACTTCATATTGAATCCCCTTTCTCGGTTTGTCCCATTTATCTTGACCACCCTAAATTACTGCTTGTCCAGATGAAAATTACAAAATGTTGTGTTTCAGTGAATGGTACAGTGTGATACATTTTTGAATAAGTCTTTAGGAGAGGAAATGAATTACCGAATAAAAAAATACAAGGTTCTATTATAAAAAATCATACCGTTCTTCATATCTGTGTAAAAAAACAAAGCTACAACGAAGGCGATCATTCTGATTGATATCCTGACGGCTAAAGAACGTTTGCTTGAAACATTGTGTAATTTGCACCTGGACAAACAGTTATTTAGGGTGGTCAAGATAAATGATACACCCTGTATATATAAAGAACATAACTACACTTCCATATTACTGTTGTGCAGAATATAATGATTTACTGCCAAAAATACGAACGTGATATTTACAGGAAGCTATGTCAGTGTAAGTTTTACAGAATTTCTTAAGATAATTTTTCTCACGTACTGCAATTTTGCGTAGTGTCAATGTTCTTGCTCGCGTGTGATACGTAATTTATGGATTACTCCGCAAAAACGTGAAATTGTTTTAACATGGAAAGAAATAGGTAGTCATTCCAGCACAGTTGTTTTTTCTTTGCTGAAATGATTAGTGGCTCTAAGCACTATGGGACTTAACGTCTGAGGCCATCAGTCCCCTATACTTAGAGCTACGTAAACCTAAATAACCTAAGGACATCACACACATGCATGCTCGAGGCAGGATTCGAACCTGCGACCGTAGCGGCAGCGCGGTTTCGGACTGAAGCGCCTAGAACCGCTCGGCCACATTGGTCGGCGAAATATTAGTGACAGGAACGAAATGCTATGCCTTTTGAGAACGACAGAAGAAATACTTTAAGACGAAACAGTGACTACGGATTGGGAAACATTCACATCAGTGACAGTGAATAAAATGTGTTGCATGCACGTTTAAAGTAATTGCAAATGTCATCACAGGGCAAAACAGAAAACTGGCATCTGTCGGTAAAATCACATGCCGCATAATAATTGCAGAACAAATCTGTATTATCCATCAAGGCAGGTGTCTCCATAGGCGAGGTCGAAGCCTTCTATGCTCAAAAGATACGCATGGAAAGGGGCCATTGAGCACGAAGTAAAAACACTATTCCCTACTACGTAACTCAACATCCTCCCGAGGTTTCCCATACTGTATGACTCATTCATTACCTATGAGGAGGGACAACGAAATAAATTGACAGTTGGCCTTCCAAAGAGAGTTTTCTGTCCAAAATCCACCCCTGGTACACGTTAGCAGTCTGTAGGATCTGGGGAGAAACCATCCGTTCAATGGAACCATCCCAGTACTCGCCTTAAACGATTTTGGAAATAACAAAAGGTCTGGCTGTGGATAGCCATATGGTTATTTGAGTTTCTACCTGCCCCCCCCCCCCCAAAAAAAAAGAAAGGGAGAAAAGATAGAGAGTCCAATGTCTTACCACTACGAAGCCTGGTTCTTCGACATCAGTGCCTTACGCAACTGGTGAATTATATGTAGGGTGACCCAAGCCTTTCGGGTCTAAATTGTGCAAAACTGAGGGTTTAGAGACAAATAACTATCGATCGAAAACAGTTATTTTGGTAGTAGGACGTTCTGCAGTAACAATTTATTTCTATGCTCTATGTGTATTACATTCTACATCTACATCTACATACTTACTGTTCACGCCACCTTACCGTGCGTAGCAGAGAGTAACTCTGTACCACTACTGGTCATTTCCTTTAATGTTCGACTCGGAAAGTGAGCAGAGGAAAGACGACTGCCTATAAGCCTCCGTATGAGCCCTAATTTACCGTATCTTGTCTTGTTGGTCGTTATGCGAAATATACATTATGTTGGCGGCAGTAGAAGTGTTCTGCAGTCAACTTCAAACGCTCCGTAATATCTGCGTGTTGGTCGAACCTTACCGGTAATAAATCTAAATTGCTTCGATACCTTCCTTTAAGCCGACCTGGTGCGCATCACAAAAACTTGAGCATTACTCAAAACAGGTCGACTAGAGTCCTATATGCGGTCTCCTTTACAGATGAACCATACTTTCCCAAATTTCTGCCAGTAAACCGAAGTCCACCTTTCATCTTCCCTACCACAGTTCGCACATGTTCGTCCCATTTCATATCACTTTGCAACGTTACGGCCAGATATTTAAACATCACTGTCTTAATCAGACACTACTGATAGTGTATCCGAACATTATGGGTTTGTTTGTCCTACTTACCAGCATTAACTTACTTTTTTTATATTTAGAGCTATCTGCCAGTCATTACACAAACTAGAAATTTTGCCTATCTTGTACCTTCTTACACTCTCTCAACGTTGACTCCTCCCCATACACCACAGGACATCAACAAACAATCGCAGATCGCTGCCCATACAGTCCGTCAGATCATTTACGTATACAAAATATCGCAGCGGACCTAACACATTTCTCTGGGGCATCCCTGAGTGTCGCAGGGCGAGAGATTCGCTATAATCGTAAGCTAAATAAGGGATCAATGCCGTAGAGAACACTTTGTAAAATCGAATTGAGACTCCATCCGGACCTGGTGCCTTACGTTACCAACTCTTTCAGCTGTTTCTCTACGCCAGGGATGCCTGTTACTATGTCGTCCATAGGGGGGTATGACGGTCAAACGACGAAGATATGTTTGCACAGTTCTCTTTCGTCAACGATTTCTTAAACACGAAATATAAAACTTCGGCTTTCGTCTGCTACTTTTAACAGCCTCACCAGACTGGACACTGAGTGAGTGGATGGAAGCCTTAGACCCGCTTAGTTATTTTACACAGGACCAGAATTTTTTCGGGTTCTCAGCCAGATATTTCGCTAAACTATAACAGTGGTAATAGTTGTATATTCCTCACAAGATCTTCCCACAAACACACGAATGTTTACTAGCCTTTCTTTGCCTGTTGGAATTCTCTTGTGAACAGTGGAAGGACGCTGATGGAATTGTCTTGAAAAGCAATACAAAACAGTCGATCTTTCCGTGGAAGAGTTAATTCCCCAGATGCAGACTGGTTCTCACAGACAGTATTGCTCTTTAGACGCTGTGACAAGTTTTATGAATAAAACCCCGATTTCTTTCAGTGGATTTTTAAACTAGATTAAAATGAGTTCCTCTCCCAAAATGAAATCTCATGCATCAGTAAAGGAAATCTCAAGATTTGGAATACCAAACACACGCAGGCTGCTTATCGTAATATGTAAGTGTAATCAGATATCTGCTATCACGAACAAAACTTTAATCTCTGCACAAAAAATCTCTGAATTATGTATCAAAGCATGTGTAGATGGATGCTGGATGAGGATGGAAACTGTTAGGATATGCCGTATTAAAACTCGTCTCATGAAATGTGATGATTGTTCTGTGTGTGTCTGGTACTTGCCTGAGGTTTGGCGAGGTAATTGTAGTAATTTGGGTAGGAGCAGGATTTGGGAATGGATATTGGGATTTTCTCTTCGACTTAGTCGTCGAAGATCTTCATGGGGCGATTGTGTTTATCGCGGGACATGTCATACCGACGTAGGGAGTGGATGAAGGCGTCTCCCGACCTGGAAGAAAATTTATAGAAGGCCCCTGCCAGGTCTTGAAAACGCTCTCTCAGGAGTGGGATTTCAGCAGCGGCATGCAAATCGTCAGTGGGGAATCCAAGAGGTAAACGCAGTGCCCTCCTGTGGGCGCGGTTCTGCAGCATCTGGAGTTTGTCCAGGTGCTGCTTCGCTGCGTATCCCCAGACAGGACACGCGTATTCCATGACTGGCCGGATCAGGGCCTGGGGCCGTGCGGTTCTAGGCGCTACAGTCTGGAACTGAGCAACCGCTGCCGTCGTAGGTTCGAATCCTGCCTCGAGCATGGATGTGTGTGATGTCCTTAGGTTAGTTAGGTTTAATTAGTTCTAAGTTCTAGGCGACTGATGACCTCGGAAGTTAAGTCGCATAGTGCTCAGAGCCATTTGACCAGGGCCTAGTATACGTTCACTCCTACTGAGCGGGGAAGGGAGCTGGATGAGTTGAGGATTGGGTACAGGATGGACATTCTGGCGCAGACCTTCCTATGGACCTCGACTATGTGGGGTTTCCACGTAAGACGAGAGTCCAAGGTTACGCCAAGATACTTGGCGGTTCTGCGCCAGGGGAGTTGGGTTCCGTTTAGGTGAATGAGGAGTGGGGGGGGGGGGGCGGGCGTTGAGGGGGTTCGCGCCTTCCGGGCCTACGGGTAATCAGCATAGCCTGCGTCTTTTCGGAGTTGATGGTGATTCGCCAGCGACGGGCCCAAGTTTCTGTGTCATCTAAAACCCTTTGTAGCCTACGGATGACCAGGTCCTTGTTCGCGTTTCTTGTGTAGAAGGCTGTATCGTCAGCGTACTGAGCGGTGTGCACCAGGGGTGCCGTTGGTGTGTCCGCAGTGTACAGACTGTACAAAACGGGCCTCAGGACCGGTCCCTGTGGCACCCCAGCACGAATACGCCTCTTGGTGGAGGTGGCTGTTTCTACTTTGACAGAGAAAGTTCTGTTCGAGAGATAGCTTTTGATCTGCTTAACTATGCTCAAGGGGAACCCTTGTGTGTACAATTTGTAGAGTAGCCCTCTATGCCACACTGAGTCAAAGGCTTTGTCTACGTCTAGTAGCACTATCCCGCAGTAGCCTCTGTGGTTGAAGCCCTCTGTGGCTACTTCAACCACTCTCATGATCTGTTGTGGGGCAGAGTGGTTCCGCCGGAATCCGAATTGGAAATCCGGCAGCAGTTGCTCTCTGGTAATATGTTCCTGTATGGGTCATAGCAGGAGGCGCTCATAGATCTTGCTGAGAGTTGGCAAGAGGCTAATCGGCCTGTAGTGCTGCGGGAATAGAGGGTCTTTCCCTGGTTTGTGTATCGCGACCACTTCCGCGTGTTTCCAGCAAGCTGGGAACTCGCGGGTACGAGTAATCTCGTTGAAGACGTTCGCTAAGTGTTCGATCGCCGTGGGTGGGAGGTTTTTGACCAACTGGTTGGTGACAATGTCATGTCCTGGCGCCTTTTTGGAGGGGAGAGACCTAATTACTTTTGCCACGTCTTCAGGGGCAAAAACTATGGTTTCATCTTCTGGGTCCTCCTCAGCATTGAGGAAGACAGCCAGTTGACGGCGGACCACTCTTTCATGCTCGTCGTCCTGGGGTTCTGAACGCCCTGCTGTGTGTCGGCCTTGTACGGCTGCGGAGTTGTCAGGATGCACCAGCAGTCGCCTCAGCGGTCTCTGTCCTTGTTGTCTCAGTGCCACTTGCAGGAACTGCAAGGCACCCGCAGAGTGCTTCCTCACTGGTGGGGCTAAAATCGCGGCGACAACAAGCGCCTGCAATCTGGTGTCCGAATCTGCGGCAATCGCCTCGGGATGCCTTCAGCATGGTTTGGGAGCCAACAAGACTGCCCACAGTAGCGAGCCATGGCGTGGCCCGGTGCTGGCTGGCTGCAGACCCAGTGTTGGCCTCAAAGGGTCGAACCAGCGACCTGCTGTGGACTAGAACACTGGCGCCCCATCTGCTGCTGCGTGTAGCCAGTGGTGTGACACGCTCAGCCATCCAGGAGAGCTGTTACACTTGAATGCCTTGATAGTGAACCGGCGCCTATTTATACATGGCTGTGCATCTCTGTTTTGCTAATGTGCCGCTCCGAGTCATGTACTCATAACACATGGGTTGGGCATGTGCCTGTAACCTGCGCCTTGCAAATCACTGCGTTTACTCTTTTCAGCGGGTCTATGACCCTGAGATCTCCATTCTACTACGCAACCCCTGGTAGTGTAACTTACTGTCAACAGGCCCACATCTGGCTGTTACTTGTGTGCTCAGAAGTATTGCACCGAAGCTAACCCTTTCCCCTCTTAAACGGTGGTGCCGCCACACATGTAATAATACCGAGTGCAAAAAACATGTGGATAGTTAACACTATCGTCATAAACTAATTGGTCTGTAAGATTTCAGAAAACACACATGTTTCACACAACAGCACACTAAGCTGCACTTGTTGACGAGATTAGTTGGAACTTCGTACCAAACTTAAAAAAAACTGTCTATATTGTTTATCAAAATCAGTGAAACATTACAGTTATTTCATACTATGATATGCCCCTTACAATCAAGAGACATAGGTGCCACCCCATACAAAAGATAACAAACAGAGTAGTCATCTAACTACGACAGAAAACAGTGGTTCACATTAACCCCTATTTACCATAAAATTCCCTCCTAGCGTGCATGAATAACAAATTATTACAGGATCCGTTTGGTCGCAAAAGATGCATGGAACAAGAACGTTATCACTTGTTAACATGAGTCAGTAGTAATCTAATATGTGAAAAATTCCGCAAAGATTTGCTTGTTCAGGGGAATAGGACAAGACCGAAATCTATACATTTCTTAGAAGACAGATCCCACAGTGCTCACGCACTGATAGCCTGAATCCGCAAAATACTGAAAAACACATATGCAACTAACTTTTCTGATTCTGTCGTGATGAGCTTTAAACCACTTGGGAAAAGCATTGGATTATAAAATATAGCTAATCCTAATAATGGTTAATTCTCCTGCTGAGTTTGCCGAAGACCATGTTCAGCACTCAGACATGTGGAGTGCAGCGGGCGCCGCCACCTGCCACAGATAGCGACGTGCCAATTGCAACTCTGATCTCCAGATGAAGTCTCTAAATCAACGGTTCTCTTGCACATCCCAAGTCCCACTGCGTCCCAAGCCACAGAGCATTCTCTTCTCAGTTCTGAATGTTCTCTACTGATTCTGTCTTTGTCCTCCATCCTGCATATCCACTCAAATCTCATATGCCAATGAAAATGGCAACTGGATCACTCATCTTTTGTATTCAGTTACAGGTAATAACCAAAGAAAACTGTAACAAACTGCCCGTGTGTGGCATTACTACAGCAAAACTGTAACAAATTATGGCTTACATCACCACTGATACATGAAATTGTAACAAATTGCTCCAGTTATAGTGAAATTGTACAAATTACCCTGTATATAGACATCTTACAGCAAAATTGTAACGAACTGCCCCATACATTACCATGTTACAGATAAGTATCAAGCAGCATTGTAACAAACTGCTACATACCACACGTGCATGGTGACAGTGAATGCGCCGTAAGTTGACAGTGTATGTCAAATACTGGGTCTCAAATTATATTCTAACTGGAGACACTGGCAATGTATGTGCTTTAAACCGACAGTGTATGTCAGTTATTGGATCGTAAAACTGTTTTGTAGCAGTAGAATCTGAAAGTGTATACTCCAAACTCGATTTAAGGAAACCAAGAACTTTCTGTATTATTTATCAAAATCTGGCCTCAACGAAATTGTAGTCTAAGAAAGCACATGTGTATTTGCATCGACTTGGCAAAAGAGGGAGTGTTTGGAAGATCTGGATTGGGAAATAGGAATGACTTAGGTGAAAGGCTCATTAATTTTTGCAAAGAAAATATTCTTGTGATTATAAAAAATTGTTTGTACATCACAGAAGACGAAGATGTACATGGATATGTAGACTGAATGACGATGGACACCATACTGATTATGTCATCATTCAAAATACGTACAAAAACTGCCTAAAGAATGCTAGAGCATACACTGCAGCAAACATCGATTTTGACCACAACTTGATGGTGGCGGACTTGCAAATAAGACCGAAGAGAGTGAGAAGCAGAAAACCAGGAGAGCAGTTTGACTTAGAAAGACTATAGGAAGAAGGTAATGATGCTGATTTGGAAAACACATTTATGTCAAAATGGGACAGAAGCCTCAATGAAGACATTGCAAATAAGAAATGAAAGAGGATGAGACAAAACATTAAGGAATCTGCAGAAGAAAATGCAGGGATGAGGAAGTTCGACAGATTAAGGAAAGAATGGGTAACAAAGACAGTGCTGGATAGGATGTAAGAAAAGAAGGAAATGGGATGACGAAGTGTTGAGAAGGGGGCGAGAATATGCAGAGTGCTCATATGAGGTGGATCAAGAGCCAAACGACATTGGATTAGAAGAGGAGAGCTATAGAAAAGGATGCTGTATCTTGGAGGAGAAGTAGCAAGGGATTTAAGAGACAAGAAAAATCACAAAGCAAGTGGAACTGATGGATTACCGACAAAGTTGTTTAAGAGCCTTGGGAGTAGTGGTGTGAAAGATTTAACTTATGTATGTAATAAGATATATAAAAAAGGTGAATGGCCAGATGAGGTTTTCTGGGCAGTAATGATACCAGTTGAGAAGAACAGCAGTACCAAGAAATATAAGAATTATACATCCATTTCTGCTCTGGGTAAAAAAATTGAAGATTTTATGGAAGACTGAACCTGTGCCTACTGCAGAAGATGAAGAGTACAGATTGGGAATGAGATGACAGAGGAAAGCACAATTGGAATGGGAGCGCGGCAAGGCTACTGTCTCCCCCCATTACAGTTCAACATGTGTTCGGAGCGTATTATTCAGAAATGTTTGAAATGAAAAGGAGGACTTTGGATTGGGGGTAGGAGAAGAGAATGTATTCAATTTTCTGATGATATTGTTATATTTGCAAAGAGCAAAAAAACTATGACTGGAATGTTAAAAGAAGTAAACACTGGAACCTTGGGGAATTCGGAATGAGAATTACAAACAAATAAATAAATAAATTAATAAAATGATAAATGCAAGAGAAGTAAGAACAACTAAGGCATATAATTAGAAAATGAGGCTTCTCTGTGGGTGTATAGATAAGTACCTTAGTAAGAGACTAGCAAAGTGTGTCATCATACAGAACTGAGACATGAACACTGAGGAACGAGGAAGAAAGAAGAATAGAAGCTTTGGAGATGTGGGCTTGGAGGAAGATGGAAGGGATAAAATGGGTAGAAAAAGTGAGAAATGAGGAGGTGCTGAGAAGAGTGGGGGAAGAAGGAAAAATTTTAAAGCAAATTTCTCATATACAGAAATGGCTGGAGACCGTGGCTCTTATATAAATTGTTGATGGTGTACAGCAACGAGCAACAAATTGGTTTTAGGTTACTTTATACAAAAAACCGTTACCGGTTTCGAATCTTTTACAGTTCATCATCAGACGGTTTTTTTCATGCTTTCATCAATACAGATTATACATTGGTTTTCTGTGAGATGTGAAAGGTCCATGTGGCGCATTTGTATTAACAGTTTTCTTGCAATGAAATACTTTCTCAAGAACGCTTGTATTTTAACAGTCAAGAACGTTGCACTGCATTGTAAACCACGTTAGTTCGCTCACAAAACTAACTTTCATTTGCACCACATGTTTTGATTTATAGCATAAGCCATAAACCTAAACATGTGGCGCACATGAAAATTTGTTTATAGCATATTCTAGAAATCAAAACATATGGTGCACGTGAAAATTTGTTTTGTGACCGAATGAAAGTGGTTTACAATGCAGCGTAGTGTTTGTGACTGAAAATGTAGTTATCCTTGAGAATGTATTTCATTGCAAGAAATCTTTAATAAATATGCGCCACATGGGCACTTCACAACAACTTACAAGAAACCAGTGTATAATCTGTATTGATGAAAGCATGAAAAAAAAAAAAAAGAAAGACAGTCTAATGATGAATTGTAAGAAATTCTAAACAAGTAACGGTATTTTTTAAATAAGTAACCTACACCAATTTGTGATTGATTACACTATGAACAAAATTTTTAAGGTAATCGGGAAGAGGAAACATTGTTGACTTGGACACTGGATGAGAAGAGATTGTTTTCTGATGGGTGCTACTGAGGAGACAGTGAGTGGAAGAAGAAGAAGAGGATGCAGAAGATACCATTGGTGGACAATATAAGGATAGGAAACAATTATGAGAAAACGCATTTAACTCCGGCACTCTTCTGTAGCTCCACATTTCAATAACTACAGGTCATAATTTTTTTCAGGGCTTCACGAAGCGACGTTCCGAATTTTCCTTATTGTGTGGCTGATTTACCAGCCTTCAATGAGCACAAGGTTTGACCAGAGAGCAACAAACTGTTATTTCGAAGGCGTATGACAAGCCTGGTGTTCCTGTCCTAGTTAATTTTATTTTTGCATTCACATTCGGAATGTTTTGTTTCTTACGTTCAGCGTTGGGAACAGTCTGTTGAAGGGCATCATTTTAAACAATTTCTCATAAGTGTGATTAATGATGCTAGACATACTTACTTCAATTTATTTTTGTGATTTTTATATGAATATTATATTTTCACCACGTTACGCTTTTGATGTACCGTAATTCATTCATACGATCCTTGTAGTAAAACTGCTGAAAGTCGTACGTGTCCGCCACTGCAGAAAATTCATGCCCTAACAACACCTTTGAAACAATGTAACACAGTACGGTAAATATCTTTTTGAAACCAGGAACTCAGACCATGAAAAGCAGTGGAAATGTTTACTTAACGAACTAGGACCAAGATATGACAAGGAGTAAAAACGAAAAGAACCGATGTAATAGGAAAACACTTGACTGATTCGTCGGCGAAGGTAAAGTAAGGGGATGAGAGTTTTACAGCATGTCGCTGTCTTTAGAGACTCAACACTAATTTGCATTACACTAGAATGGAAAAAGATTGCGCCCGTTATCTCGGTTAAGCAATCATGTCCGCTTTTGAGTGGAATGACATACGGAAGTAGGAGGGTTTACGAAGCCTGCACGGGGGAACGGCATTGGACCGCCGTCCCTCACGATTTCGAAGCTACTGTCTTGCCCACTACATCACATTGCTCGCTCATACGTGAAAACGCCAGTCCGCTGCAGCATCGTGCATTCCTTACCTCGACGCCCGTCGTGTGGTATCTGCAACGTTCTCAGATCGAGCCAGAAGTACTTTGTAGATCCGCACAGTAGGGGTCCTGTCACGCTGATTCACCAGCTGAACGGAACGGTCCATCGCCTTCGCATGCGGTCGTTGCCCTACGACCTGTGGGCGGACGTACTGTCGGTCCCATCCAGTGATCGAACGACTGCCTTCCGCTCCAGGGCCCTGCACGGCTTCAAAGGCACCGACGAGGGCGATGACCCGCGTAACACACTCAAATTTGTCCCGTTCGTTCTTACACATGCAAATTTCCTACTGGCTGCAGCTGTATTCTTCGTGAAACCGGTATTAGTCCTGACCGCTTCCTTATTGTAACCCGTCCGTTGTCGTTCTTTGTACTTCCTTTACGGACGTTTCTGCGAATTAAAAATAAACGCTTTCTCTGACACTCTCTACAGCTCTCAGCGAATTTCGACTCTGTATGGGATAGAATTCTCACTTATAAAACAGCTTTGAAGGTCTGATTACTCTACAAATTATATAATGTGTTGAATATTTGACTTAAATGATGCGAGAAAAGTTTAGGAAAGGTCTGAAATTAAGTTTAAAATTTGTTGTAGGTCGCTAACTGCTCTCATAATGTAATCTGCGTCACATTTTAAGAAAACGCTACATTCCCACGCCTCTGAATATTTAAGACGTTGTATCTCCTGAGCTCTGAGTCATACAGTGGTATAATTTTGTAGGTACATTGAGTGATAGAGAAAGGTTGCTATCAATGTGGCACCTAAAGAAAACGTGCAATAAAATCTTCCGATATTATGATAAATATTTTTTTCAGTTTAACTTGACTGTTATCCTCTGTATTTCACTACAGTAGGCACAGAAATCATAAAAACTCAGTGTTAATGAAACATTTGAAAAATAAAAACTTGTGTCGTCCGTCCAATGAAACGGACTCGTTTCCTTCTTTGAACCAGGCAGTTTCGTGAATGGTTTGTAGTGTAATGGCTGTCAAATACTACACTTATCGAAATAAGTTGGCAATATGTTTCATTTTTTTTTTTACTTTTAGGAATTTTTGTTTGTATCCAGAACCGAATATCCTATGTTTGAAACCAAGGACGCTAAAGGTAGAAATAACGCTATAGAAGGTAAATACAATTAAAAAACAGCACGTTTGGTTATTTATGAAAACACAAACTGATAGAAAAATTACGTAATGAAAACCATTTCTTAAATTTTGTTCATGGTGGCCAATTTAGGTCTAAGGTATTGGCTAATTATGAAAACACTTACAAACTCTTAGAAAAATTATGTAATGAAAACCATTTCTTACATTTTGTTGATGGTGGCCAATTTTGGCCTAAGATTAGGCAAAATTCGAAGTGGCTCATTCAAGGCAACTCGCACTGTATCGCTTAACGACACATAATCTCCATCCATAGCACATAACTTTATTTTGTGAATATGATAAAATGACGCGAACTGCTTGTACTTTCTAACGATGGCTGCAGTAATTTAATCACTACATCCATGTCACTACGACAAACCAATCATTAATACTAGTCAGTTAGACCAAAATGGTGCAAATCTTATGTTTTTTCACTATTGCTTAGTGTGTTCGTGGAACAACGTCTCCACTAATTGTAACATGGTGAATCTTTGGCAATGAGGGGTATACTTAATGACCACTAGAATGCAACTATTGTCAGTATTCACAAAGAGATCGAGTCGGCCCATCGATGGAGCTCAATGGTTCAAATGGCTCTGAGCACTATGGGACTTAAAATCTTAGGTCACCAGTCCCCTAGGCTTAGAACTATTTAAACCTAACTAACCTAAGTACCTCACACACATCCATGCCCGAGGCAGAATTCGAACCTGCCACCGTAGCAGCAGCGTGGTTCCGGACTGAAGCCCCTAGAACCGCTCGGCCACCGCGGCCGACCAAAGATTGAGTCAGCCCGTCGATAGCCTTACCGTATATGTGGTACTGTCTGCAAAGTATGTTGCGCACAGAGTCGCTAGTAAGGAAATGGAAAATTAAAAAGTCTTTCCTGGTACTGAAGGTTGACTGTGTGAACACTGAAAATGTAGTAAGGGATCAATGTTTGTTGGATGTCGCTAAATGCTCTCATTCTCAAATAATGGATGAAGATAGTCTGGGTGTTTGCGAGCCGCCAGTTACTCTGCCTCAAGGTAAACACACAGTTTCTAACTCTAATACTTGCCTTAATGAGTTAAACTTTTACCATAAAATCACAGCTCTTAATGAGGGGATTCAGACAGCATTTTAAATTTTTAAATTCGGTCAATAATTTCGCGAAATATGGAAATTAAATTTTTGTTTCACGCGGAAGCTGTCAGATAGGCAACCTGGAACTAGTATCGGGTTCTGGGATAACGGTTTAGTAACATAGATGGGGAAAAGGACAGAGAGCCTGCGGGGAGCTAAGACGGATGTTCATTATGTAATGAAATCCTTTTTCTTTCTCGGCCACCTTAAGTTGGAAAAATGCGGAATTTTTTTGCGGGACATCGTGGAACATTCCCGCTTCAGCCCCTGTAGTATCATGACGTTCCCATTGCTGGCGACATTATACGTAGCCTTCAAAATGGTACCTGTAGCGAAGCTGCATTCCAAGCAGTGAGTTGTCATTGAGTTCCTTTTGGTGGAAAACCAGAGCATCGCTGATTTTCATAGGCGCTTGCAGTGTGCCTACAGGGACCTGGAAGTGAACGAAAGCACGGTGAGTCGTCGGGCGAGGCGTCTATCATCATCGCAGCAAGCTCGTGCAAACCTGTCCGATCTCCCACTTGCCGGCCGGCCGCACACAGCTGTGACTCCTGAAATGTAGGCCTGTGCGGACACTCTCATTCGAGGTGACGACGGATCACAGTCATACACCTCGCCGCTCAGCTGGACGTCTCTAATGGTAATGCTGACACACGCGTCCACCAGCCGGCCGCTGTGGCCGAGCGCTTCTAGGCGCTTCAGTCCGGAACCGCGCTGCTGTTACGGTCGCAGGCTCGAATCCTGCCTCGGGCATGGACGTGTGTGATGTCCTTTCGTTAGTTAGGTTTAAGTAGTTCTAAGTTCTAGGGGACTGATGACCTCAGATGTTAAGTCCCATAGTGCTTAGAGCCATTTGAATCATTTGAACACTCGTCCACCAGTTTGGATACTCAAAGGTTCCTGGGTTCCTCATCGTCTAACAGAAGACCATAACGAGCGTTACGAGGCTGATGGTGACAATTTTTTGTCGAACATCGTCGCAGGCGATCAAATATAGGTTCATCGCACCCTCGTCCAGTAAAGTTGTGGGTGCGGTATTCTTGAACTTGAATGTGTTACTCTTTATGGCTGCAGTAATCTGGAACTTGAATGGGTTACTCTGTTTGATTTCCTCACTCACGGTGCAACGATCAGCTCGGAACTGTATTGTACTACCATTAGGAAACCGAAGAATCGATTTCTGTGTGTTCGTCGACATAGAAATGCAAACTAACTTCTCTTCCTCCATGAAAACTCAAGGCTTCACAAAAGTCAGTGCACTCGAGAAGAACTCAAAATACTTTCTTCATGGGCCTGTTCTTCCTCATCCAACCTACAGCCCGGATCTCGCACCTTGCGACTTACATCTGTTTGGCCCAATGGATGTGGATTATGGGTACATTACTACTGCAGCAGGGCCCTGGCTGTGGCGTCGACCAGCAGAATGGTACCATGAGGGAACACAGCCGCTGCCAGTAAGGTGGCGTAAGGTCGACGCACTGAATGGAGATTATGTTGAAAAATGGTTCAAATGGCTCTGAGCACTATGGGACGTAACTTCTGAGGTCATCAGTCCCCTAGAACTTAGAACAACGTGAACCTAACTGACCTAAGACATCACACACACCCATGCCTGAGGCATGATTCGAACCTGCGACCGTAGCGGTCGCGCGATTCCAGACTGTAGCCCCTAGAACCGCTCGCCCACCCTGGCCGGCGAGACTATGTTGAATAGAAGGGATTTTTAGTGAAAATAGTGTGGGAATTATATGGTGTCCAACCAACAGCGTATGCCCTGTGAACACTGTTATGATGACGACGAACGAGTCGTTGCCAAAGTTGACTGGTGGCCAACGCTAAATAGAAACATATAAATCTCAGCAAGGTTTGTCAGTAACGTCGATAATGTGCTGGCTGCATGGTCTGGATCTGCAACAACTGTAATGCTTAGAAGTCGTTGGTAAAAAATAGTATATATTGTACATAACTCAAAAATGGTTCAAATGGCTCTGAGCACTATGGGACTTAACTTCTGTGGTCATCAGTCCCCTAGAACTTAGAACTACTTAAACCTAAGTAACCTAAGGACATCACACACATCCGTGCCCGAAGCAGGATTCGAACCTGCGACCGTAGCGGTCACGCGGTTCCAGACTGAAGCGCCTTTAACCGCACGGCCACACCGGCCGGCCTGTACATAACTGGTTGTACAGGATTCTTCTTGGCTGTATCCACAGATAGCTATAGAGGCCTTATTTAGGCCATACGTTACTAAGCGCCTTGTTAGAGATTGCTTCCTATCAGCTGAAGGCTATGCCACATTACTACTTGACGCCCCGAGAAAGAGTGGACGAGAGCTCGCTAGAAACTTGATAGGAGCCGCAGACCGGCGCCAGCGGCGCTGGCCGCGACTCGAGGGTCCAGCGATACTAAAGCCTAGTGTACACAACTACATTGGGTTGCGCCATTCGTTGCGTGGAATGAGTTGCACGAAAATGGTTTCATGCATGGCTGTCGACACGGCGAAACCAGTATACACTTCACTTTCGTCGTTTTGTGGGTTCCTGAGTCGTGTCTGGAATGAAAGTTTTGGCATCTGTACGTCACACGAGTTGTGATGCAGTTAAAGCTTGTTGCGTGGAATCGCTGCATAAGAAAAAATTGAGAAACGTGTTTCGATTCGTGACTGGTTGAAGAAAAGACGTCAGCTCGGTTGCTCCCCATTCTTGCTGAAATAATTTGTAATGGAAGACCCAAGAAGTTCTTTTAATTATCTTAGAATGTCACCAGCACTGTTCACGTTCCTTCTAAATAGAGTTAACTTTGCGATAAGGAATTAAGATACTGTAACGCATGAAGCACTTCGCCAGAACTGAAATTGCATATGACATTGCGTGCATTACAATCGAGAACACTCGGCATGCTATAAGATGCGGATTTAGTTGGTGATGACACTTTTTCATTAACACCAATAATTATTAACGTTAACACTAATAATTATTAACATCAACAGCAGTAATTATTCGAACAGGCCGCATTAAGAAGAGAATGGTTTGCAAACTACTCTCTTGCAGATAGATCTGTAGAGTGGCAATATTTCAAAATTCAAGCATATGTGAATGGGGAGCACTGCAGCGACGTTTTAAATAGATGAATATTGAATAAAGAATGCAGCTTCTTGATTTGTGTAGCCTTCGCTCCTGTCAACAATATTCCTTTAAAAAAAGAGTCACCCAACTCGAACGATGGGATTTTAGTCTTGTAGACGAGAGCATTTCAACAGTTAGATTTACATTTGCTTGTATTTTTCTTAATTCAGTTGTATATGTGCTTCTAATGTAATAAATTTTGCCCTGCATCTCAGATATTGTCAAACTTTCTGTGTTCTGATTGCACGTGAAGGTCCCAGGAGCAGCAATATATTGCGAATTTTTGTAATCAGCATCACTGAAATCCCACAAACACCTATGCAAAGCATAGATATCCAAAAAGCGAACATTATTCTCCGTTCCTCACTGCATATTTCAGTTTGTCTACAGTCCACGAACACACATAACCTCAAAACTCATGCAACTAGTGTCGCCAAAGTTGGAAACGCCGAAAGTGTTCAGTTTCACCGACGAGTTGCGCAAACGCTCGGCGTGCATGCGCAGTGGCCGGTATCGCAGTTGCGTGCAACCTAGTGTCGTCGTGTAAAGTAGGCTTAATACGGACCACGGTCGATAACTGCAGCCCCTAACAAGTGTGGTACGGAACGTCGATATCTCAAACACAGCTACTTCCATCTTAGAAAACGAGAGTGTGCCCACAGCAGACTCATCACGATGGTGTACATGAAAGGGCAAGACTTGGTCACCGACAATGATGAAATAAACTCTGTCGTTCACGTTCACTCGTAACCTGAGTGACCAGAGCCACGTCGTGGTACAGAAAACACCCCCTGAAACACAACTGAACCATCTCTGGCCTAAACAAAACCCTCCACACGTTGCGGGTTAAATATCTCATTGGGCAAACGTTTCACTCGCCGGCTTGCATCGTTTGAAAAGAGCAAAATCAAGACTCGCCGCATCACGCTGCTCAACCTCCCCCCACCCCCTCCACTCTCAGATACTGTCAAATTGTTGTCTGCACTACTGAAGACGTGCAGATTTATGTTCCGCTGTTACGTATTGCCCTTTGGTCTGTATTCGATCCTAAATGTCCAAATGGTTCAAATGGCTCTGAGCACTATGGGACTTAACATCTATGGTTATCAGTCCCCTAGAACTTAGAACTACTTAAACCTAACTAACCTAAGGAAAGCACACAACACCCAGTCATCACGAGGCAGAGAAAATCCCCGACCCCGCCGGGAATCGAACCCGGGCGCGGGAAGCGAGAACGCTACCGCACGACGACGAGCTGCGGACCCCAAATGTCCGCTGTATGCAGTTGCCTCCCCAGCACTCTCTCGGAAAATGATTGAGACTGATCTGCATTTACTGAGAAAAGGATTACCTTTCTGGTTTCAAACTTATTTTCATTGACAAGGCGTGACACTTGTCTCCGTTACCTGTCTCTTAGCATCTTTCTACGGCCACTGTTGTGGTGTAGTGGTCCGTGGCTGTTAGTGGCACACCATTAATTGTAGATGGACTGGACAGATCGCCTTGATACATCAACAAATTTGAGACCTGTGTGGCCAAGGGCACGTTCAAACGTGGTATCTCCTTTCTGCCATTCTGTCAGATCTCCATGTCAACCCATTAAGACACTGATTCCATACGAACGACTACCACATGTAGACCACTTAACAGCCTGTTTTACACGGGCGACCTTCTGTCAAAATCAGATACTCGAAGTACATGTGTTTTTCGTGACTGCGCGTAAATTACTAGCCAACCAAGTCGCGCGTTTGTCTACGACGTCCGCGATTTACGTCATTAATAAACTATATTATCATTGCTTGTTCCTACATTTTGTTATTACATTTAGAATTTTTCGTAGAAATTATAGTCCCTCACAACCTCGTCTTCACCGTTCAGAGATGGAACAGATGAGACACAGTAAAGGAATAAAACGCCAGGGGCACTGCAACAGACTCACTTGTCTCAAGCAGTCAACTGAGACAAATATGTCGATCGTGTAAAACGAGATAAGGCTCCGTGACTTGTGTCAATTATGGTGTTTCACAGGGATTCCTGTTATCAGTTCTACACCGCGCTAATAAGAGGATCTGGTAAGCTTAGATCTGCTCGCTTATGTAGCTATGTTCCTGTACCTCTTTCGCTGTACAGCTTACGTAAGACTCTCTCTGCTATTTTGGAATTACGTCTCGAAACACAGTCACATCTACGTTTATAAAATTTGGAATTCCTTTCCCTAAACGTGAATGGAAGGAACGATTGTCGGTGAACCTCCAAATGATTTGAAATTTCGCTGAAGAAAGTAAAATATTTATTCACCGTTCTCGTAATTGCGTCCTGGTGATTTTAACAATAAAACTTCACGCATTTCAGTACCTCTACCGTAGCGTCCGCAGCTGGAGTTTCATTAACATAACTGCAACTCTCTCAATGTACGAAGCAAATACGTAATAGATTATGCTCTACTTTTGTCGATCTACTCTAGTTCCTTTACGTGTGGCCATAGCTGCAGAATGAAAATATCTGTACGATTTAGTCCATCTTTTCTCGCCTAGTCCGCAGAGGACCTCATTCCTTATACTATCAGACCACTTAATTTTCAACATTCTTCCGTTAACATGCGTGTCAAGCGCCTCGACTCTCTTCTTTCCCAGTTTTCTTGCTGTCCATGGTCCCCTTCCATTTAATCCTGTAGTCCACACGTTCGAGGGTTGGAACTTAAATAGTGGCAACTGCTTATTCACAACCGATTCAAAAGAGTTACATGTTTGCACCTGTTACTGTCCTTCAAAGTAGTCACCAGCGTTGAGTAGAACCCGTTGCCAGCGATGTGGAAGGCGTAGCATACCGTTAGCAGAGCAAGCTCTGTTCATGGTGCGAATGGAGCGGTCTAAAGTTATGGTGGTTCTCGTGTACGACTGTGATGGTGTTACCCTAACGCATTACGTTCCTCCACGGCAGACCGTCAGTGCACAGTATTACTGTTCGTTTTTGGAGCATCACCTGCGACCAGCTTTGAAAAAGAAGCGGCGACACTTTTTGCTCAACCCACCCATCATTTTGCACGAGTTGAGTTGTTTGGGGGAAGAGACCAAACTGCGATGTCATCGGTCTCATCGGATTAGGGAAGGACGGGGAAGGAAGTCGGCCGTACCCTTTCAAAGCAACCATTCTGGCATTTGCCTGGAGCGATTTAAGGAAATCACGGGAAACCTAGATCAGGATGGCAGGACGCGGGATTGAACCGTCGTCCTCCCGAATGAGAGTCCAGTGTGCTAACCACTATTTTGCACGAAAATGCGCGGGTGCATATGAAATAACCACTTCGTGGCATTCGCTTCAGAACTGTTCCAGAGATTCGACAGACAGTAGACCGCTCCATTCACACCATCAACAGAACAGGCTCTGCTAACGTTATACTACGCATTCCACATCGCTGGCAACGGGCTCTACACAACTCTCGTGACTTCTTTGAAGGATAGTAACAGGTGCAAACATGTATCTCATTAGTATCGGTTGTGAATAAATAGTTGCCACTATTTAAGTTCCAACCCTCGCACATTCCCCGGAATGTAGTCCTCAAATTAAGGTCTATGTTTGATTATAGTACACCTCTTTTGGCGAGAAATGCTGTCATTGTCTGTGCTAGAGTGCCTTCTAGCCATACTATGTTGCTAGGCTCTTGTTAATTCGTTTATAGCGTGATCTCCACTATTAGTAATCTTATTTCTGTTTCTTCACAATAACTTCGTCTTTCTTTGGGTTAATTTAAATCCATGGGCTGTGCTCAGCATACCAGTACATTCAACAACAAATTCTTTCTCAGCTTTACTGATATCAGTGTCTTTAGTGAATCTTATCAGTGATATCCTTTCATCCTGAATTTTAATCCCAGCACTGACGCTTTCATTTACTTCCTTCATTACTTGATATAGAGATGAAACATTACTGGAACACTAAAGGGGACTGCACCTTATTTTATGCCCTTTTGAATCCGAGAGTAGTAGGGAGATGGGGCTTCTGGTGCAATTTTGATATCAAATTGATATTCAAATTAATTAAATTGATCAATTACTTGCCCCCCCCCACACCAACCACGCCCACCCTCATTGCCACCTCCAGCCTGAACCTGGATACCCACATGATCCCACCTCCCACCTGTCCCCTCATCCCCTCTCATACCCTATTGGCGAGAATTTCGAATTTTGGCAAGAATTTCCAATTTTGGAGAAAATGTCGAATTTTGGCGGGAATTTATTCGCGACAGGCCTGTCGTGACGTCCCACTTGGTGGAACTGGCGGGAAATTAAAAATGGCGGTACCCTTTCTGGGACTTAAACCCTGGTCCTTGTGGATGGAAAGCCCAAGTACACCCTCAACAAATGGAGGCAGCCCATGGCAGGAGACAAAGATTAGGTTAGTGTACTTTATTTATTTTGGCTGGGGAATTGAAGTAAAGATCTGTCCTAGTTACATCATTAGTCACAAATATCAGGCATAATTACACAACTATACGCATAGCGCCCCACAAGGACTGCTGAAAATCGCAACAGCTCAAAAATTGATGACACCATACACTGCTGCTACCTTGTTGGGAAAAAATTTCACACCACTCGAAACTACTGGCAGAGACACTCAAACTCTATCCTGAACCTGGCAAGAAAAAGGCTGGGGCTTAAGTTTTTTTTTGGTGGGAAATATTTTCAACTGACGAGATGCTGATGTTGGACAGAGAGAAAGTTAATCAGTGTATTACCTGTAAGCATACAGCTGAGGACTGTATCTATCACTGTTCGACATCAGAGTTTGCTACAGACGCCCGCTCAAATATCATCCTGGAGTCCAGGTAATTATAACCAATACACACTACCACAAGTGATGGAAAATGCATCACTTTTCTAATTACAGATCGAAATTTCCGTGAAGAAAACCAGCATTCATAATCAACAGGTCATAATGCAACACATGTACTGGGGACTGGGAAAAATCACCGTAATATTACAACCATTGCAAAAACCGACCCAAAAAGATTGCAGAGGGGCAGTAGTTGCTGCTGTGTCCTCCTCAATGGGCGCTCATGAATTAACAAACTCGAAGTATGTCTTACCCTCACCCTCCTGCCACCCCTCATCCCTCCCTCTTCTTAATAGAGGTTGGGACAAGGGGCTATTCTATCTTGCTGCTGGTGGTCCACAAAGAGATCATTCTGGTGGCGTTTACTTTTATATACTGTCTACAGTCTGTGGAAATCAGTCGCAGCTAGACAAAAGACAACAACAATGCACTTCATGCAATCTGTTAAGCATATTTCTCGGAGGGTTGTACACCCCTGGAACAACAACGAAGTTCCAGAGAACTCTCAACATCGCTTTTTCAAGCGTCCAGTGCTTGGAAAACTGGAAACCCTCACTCTGTCCTAAAGAGCCTCACACAGATCTGGTTGCAGAATCTTTAGTATAATATGCCCCAACGAGCATGTTGCTGCGTGGTCATGCTGACAAAAGGTACACATGTAATAGAGAGGAACAGTGGCATCCCTCAGAAAAAAAACAAGATATATGAGGGTTACTCTGACTGTGGGTTGTTTGTGTAAAAGGACAGCTTCGACTTCCTACGGAACTCGCCCACCACTTCTCTAGTAGAACCGGCAGCAAGTGGCCACCGTTTTGTGATGGAGAAGACTTTAATTCAACTTCAACGTATCCCTTGTAATCAAGCGTCTTTTAAAAAGGAAAACACAATCCCAACGATAATAAACGTGTTTTTTACATGAAAAGAGCTACAGTGCCTTTCCTTTTAGTTTTATGAGCAAAATCGGTGTAGTTTCCATGTTCAACAGCAGGATACAATTTCCATCTCATTATTTTTCGACATCCAACGAAATGCACCTCTTCTGATTACATATGACCTAAATTCAGAGGTCAGGCTATACATTCCCTATACACGTCCACCCAGGGTAAAATTGGGAAAAAATAATTTCTACTATTTTGCTGTGAAAACTACCGATCACCGCAGAGTGTCCTCGGTATTTAGAAACCGTCAACAGAGTAGAGAAAAAGCGAGAAATTAAACCACGAAGAAAAAAAATCTGCATTAAACAATTTCTTTCAGCTGGACAGACATATCAGATGACCTGAGAGCGTCTCTTGTGTTCAGTGCCTGTAAAGAAACTGTCATGCACGTGTGTATTACAAACATTTCAGACACCTGAAATAACATTAGAGAATACAATCTGTCACACCATTTGCTCAAATGTCGGAAAAAAAGACTATCAGTTTATGTTCGACTACAACAAGCTACAATTCAAGAGGACGTCGCTGTTTTGTACACTATGGGAAGTCCCGATTTACTAGAACAAAGCTATATCACTCCTGCGCTTATGAAGCAAATCAAGAGAGCCTGTCTTGCAATAGAATCTCCTATAACATATTAGCGCATCTCTCTTTTCTGTTGCATCGAAACCAGTTACCGTCTGTGTGCATACATTTGAAATTTTTTCGCCACAACACACCTCTACCGACATGTCTGTAAGGTTTCTATCATACAGCAGATTCTTGCATTCTTGTTTTGTAAGCAGTTTGATCATCACAGCCAGTTCCATGCAGTCTGCTCACATGGTGGGGAAAAAACACTATCATTTCTATGTTCCACAACGAGCTATAACACAAGTGGTGTTTACTTTATGATTAGAGATTATGAAGTGTGAGATAACATGGGACTTATGGTAACATATGTTTCTTAAACACACAATTGTGATGATAATAATAAAAACAATCATGATTTCACGAGAATAAAATGGCCGTGAGCATAATGGGACTTAACATCTGAGGTGATCAGTTCCCTAGAACTCAGAACTACTTAAACCTAACTAACTTAAAAATATCACACACATCCATGCTCAAAGCAGGATTCGAACCTGCGACTGTAGCGGTCGCGCGGTTACAGACTGAAGCACCCACAATCACTCGGCCACACCAGCCGGCTCGCGAGAATAGATACAGCCGACTTATATTAGTTTTCTGAGCAAAATTTGTGTAGGTTTCAGAGAACTGTCTGCGTGTTGACATCAAACATATTACATAAACATGTATCACCCCATTCGAGCATATGGCCAGTGCTCAAAGTCGCTTGCACAGATCTGTGTAAAGTTTCGTAGACTGTACTGGAGGAAGACTGTATTCAACAGACTAACAATCACAAGAGACGCTTCCTGTATTGCCCCTTCATAAGCAGTTTAATACATTGTTCTTTCAGCTCTAACACATCGAAGCAGTATATGACTACAACTTTGTACACTGCCCTACACTTTGTCTATCTACCATGACTTTGGTGTCTGCGTCAGTTGCTAAGCCAGTATTAACATGATCCGATCCTTTACTTTCGCTCTCATATAACGCTGAACATTGCATGATGTAAACTATGCATCTATCACAACACACATCTTGGTAGAAACAAAGCACAGAGGCGATTTTATTAATTGAAAAATATGTGGAAGACACCACAATATATGGAAACTGAAAGGTCTTGTGCCATTGTATAGTGTTTCCAACAGCGATCCGAAAGGAGATGACCTATATAGTTAATCACATCTTCCACAATGACGGGGTAGTAGATGTCTCGGTGTTTCATTTTGAAGAGTATTGTTTCCTCACTTTGCAGTCGTGTACGTGGTTACTGTTCTGCTGTTGACATCACCTGAAGGTGGCATTAACAACATACACAACATGGTAGAAATAAAAAGAGGTAGTGCTATGTCATCGGTGAAAAAACATAAAAACATGCATAATATAGTAGAAAATAATGAGGTACTGTTATCTCATAGGTGAAAAAATATTAATGAAAAATACAAACATGTGGTAGGGATCGCAGCATATGGAAATGCCATGAGTTTGCAGAATTGAGGAACACTTCCAAACAATTGTTTGAAGATGACTACCACCACATTTAATCTCTTGCCCCACAGTGACAAATAGCAGATATCCAGTGTTCTGCCACGGCTGCCTCCATGTCAGCCAAGTGGTGCCAGTCAATCATTATGCAATAATCAATAGCGTACCAGTCGGCAGACTGCGTGGGGAACACACAGTTGATATGGACAATGTACTGCAATAAGCACTGCAATTGATAGCACGATCGAGTTTAGCAATTTTACCACTTGTTCCGTAATTTCAACACCAACCAATGACACAGCAGAATGCTTCCCAGTTTCTGCATCATCACTAAATCAGCCCTCCACTACTTTGCAAGTACCGTATAGTAGATTCTGGTTGCAGGCAGATCACTGTGCAGTACATCCATCCAGCCATATACATCAAAATATACCAGTTGTTCTGTAATTTCAAAGCCAGCCTGTGACATGGCAGAATGCATTCCAGTTTCTGCATCATCACTAAACCACACCTCAGAATAGATTGCGAATGCAGCTAGATGTCTGTGCAACACGTCCATTCGACCGTATACACCAAAGCATACCACACATCGTCCTACACCGATGCAGTTAGGTTATTTACATATTTCCAGAACATCGGTCATAGAGCAGAATTTATGATTATGACAGGCCCTCTTTCCCTGTGTGGATGGGCATCACACAGTATTATCACATTTGTAAGATAAAGTCAGGGAATGACAGTGTCCCGGATCATTCTCCATGCAACACCGCTCGAGCTGGTTATAAACCAACTAGAATGAACTCTGGAGATTGCTGTTCTGCTTCTTAGGAAATTAATATATTTTATATGTATTTTCAAGTCACACTTTCCATGTCAGTCATGCATATCATTAGTAGTAGTAGCATCGATTTTAGTGGATGAAACTATGTCTCATTAAGAAATAGAGCAAAAAAAAAACGACATGAATATTTTCGGTAGCTGATACTTTGAGTTACCATCCACACCCCACTGCATGAAAATGCACACGAAGAAGCAACACTTCTTATGAGGGAGTTAGTACCATGATCAGTAGCCAAAGGAGATGTAATAGTCTTGTTGCTGTTGAGAGTAGCATCACCACCTCTTTCACAAAGAAGTCCTGGTCTGATGTTAGGTAGTTGAGTTCATGTATAGGATAATACATTCTAATGCCACATCTCTCGAGTACGCCTCCCTTGCACTATTAAAGATAATACATGTGACATCAGTCCTCTTTCCTGAAGAACACTCTAGTGAATGGCTTAAGTTTAATAAACGCAGTGTTTTTCTCCTTAATACTTAAAAAAATATTATTGCTTGTGAGGACCAGCCATAATTCAAACGTTCAATTGTGTGTGAATTCCTAAGGGACCAAACTGCTTAGGTTATCGGTCCCTAGACTTACACACTACTTAAACTAACTTACGCTAAGAACAACACACACACCCATGCCCGAGGGAGGACAAGCATCTCCGGTGGTAGGGGCCGCGCAGTCCGTGACATCACGCCTCAAAGTATGCGGCCACTCCGCGCGGCAACAGCCGTGTCTAGCCTGCTTTAATATGGCGCCTTTGTGAAATACTTACGTCGCCTTTGTTGTAGTATGTGGTACGGAAACCCACCTAGTTTACAGGGGAAGGGGGAGGTTTAAAATTGAGTGCAGCCAGAGCACTATTTTTAAGTTTTTCTGGGTCTTGAGAGTCCAGGTTCCCACAACCCACTTCCATTCGCCACATTTCGTGGAACTTTTCCTCTACTTCCATGTATTCTCACTAAATTTAAGTAATTTTGAAAGTTTTGTTCGCGTTTCTACACATATAGTCGTATTTCCCTCAATTTTACGTATTTAAGGCACTCTTTGTTGATTTTTTTCGAAGGTTTGCGTTTTCCTCCCGCAGCTGTTGAAACGTCCCCTTTGAACAATTATACAAGACTGTGCTTTAACTGACACACAATATTTTTTAGCGCAACGCAATCTGAGTTTCAATAATCCCTACAAAAGAATGGCCCTGTCTAATATTAACCTATACGTTTCACAAATCACTTACCTCACAAAAATCTTCGTTACTCGAACTACTGCAATACAGCGAGCACCACTACTGCCAACTTAATAGTCATATTATATATAGCAGTTCATGACAGTCTTACAAATTACAAAACTCCGCCATCTCTCTCCCCACATCCATCACTGCTGGCGGCTCACCTCCAACTGCGCAACGCTACGCGCTGTTAACATCCAGCTGCCGCTGCCCAACACTACAATGGCAGACAACAATGCAAACTAGCCACAGACTGCACACAGCACAGCCAGTGATTTTCATACAGAGCGCTACGTGGCGTTACCAATAAGAAAACCTAAACAGCCTACTTACACTGTGTTCTAACGAAAACAACAACGTATATTTCGAGGGATGCAGCTGGCATTGAGCATACCAGCTCAGGATAAACAAAGGGTGTTTTTCTGAAGATAGGAAATATGTCAAATTTTTCAGCCACTTGCAAGTAAAAAAAGGATGTTTGTCTCAGACCTATTTTTTTCTGCCTCACAGCTGCGATCTATTCCTCAAACACCTGCGCCAATACCGACAAATGTTTTGTTCTGAACCACACGTAAGAATAATGTTCGCAAAGGACTGTCTCCAGCATTCCAATGGACATCTAGCACACAAAATAGTGGCGTTAACATGATTATGTACCATCATCGCTGGAGGTATGGTAGGCGCAGCAGAATGCTATGGTTTGTTTTTATTACTGGAGGATGTAGACAACATTGTTACGAAATACTGGTAATATACACTACTGGCCATTAAAATTGCTACACCAAGAAGAAACGCAGATGATAAACGGGTATTCATTGGACAAATATATTCTACTAGAACTGACATGTGATTACATTTTCAGGCAATTTGGGTGCATAGATCCTGAGAAATCAGTACCCACAACAACCACCTCCGGCCTTAATAACGGCCTTGATACGCCTGGGCATCGAAGCTCTGCTTGACAAACAGAGCTTCGATGGCGTGTACAGGTACAGCTGTCCATGCAGCTTCAACACGATACCGCAGTTCATCAAGAGTAGCGACTGGCGTATTGAGACGAGGCAGTTGCTCGGCCACCATTGACCAGAGGTTTCCAATTGGTGAGAGATCTAGAGAATGTGCTGCCCAGGGCAGCAGTCGAACATTTTCTGTATCCAGAAAGGCCCGTACAGGACCTGCAACATGCGGTCGTGCATTATCCTGCTATAATATATAGGGTTTCGCAGGGATGGAATGAAGGGTAGAGCCACGGGTCGTAACACATCTGAAATGTAACGTCCACTGTTCAAAGTGCTGTCAATGCGAACAAGAGGTGACCGCGACGTGTAATCAATGGCACGCCATACCTTCACGGCGGGTGATACGCCAGTATGGCGATGACGAATACACGCTTCCAATGTGCGTTCACCGCGATGCCGCCAAACACGGATGCGACCATCATGATGCTGTAAACAGAACCTGGATTCATCCGAAAAAATGACGTTTTGCCATTAGTGCACCCGGGTTCGTCCTTGAGTACATCATCGCAGGCGCTCCTGTCTGTGATACAGCGTCAAGGGTAACCGCATCCATGGTCTCCGAGCTGATGGTCCATGTTGCTGCAAACGTCGTCGAACTGTTCGTGCAGATGGTTGTTGTCTTGAAAACGTCCCCATCGGTTGACTCAGCGATTGAGACGTGGCTGCACGATCCGTTACATCCATGGGGATAAGATGCCTGTCATCTCGACTGCTAGTGATACGAAGCCGTTGGGATCTAGCACGTCGTTCCGTATTACCCTCCTGAACCCACCGATTCCATATTCTGCTAACAGTCATTGGATCGCGACCAACGCGAGCAGCAATGTCGCAATACGATAAACCGCGATCGGGATAGGCTACAATCCGACCTTTATCAAAGTCGGAAACGTGATGGTACGCACTTCTCCTCCTTGCTAGAGGCATCACAACAACGTTTCACCAGGCAACGCCGGTCAGCTGCTGTTTGTGTATGATAAATCGGTAGGAAACTTTCCTCATGTCAGCACGTTGTAGGTGTCGCCACCGGCACCAGCCTTGTGTGAACGCTCTGAAAAGCTAATCATTTGCATATCACAGCATGTTCTTCCTGTCAGTTAAATTTCGCGTCTGTAGCACGTCATCTTCGTGGTGTAGCAATTTTAATGGCCAGTAGTGTACGTTTCTGATGATGTGCTGCTCGCTAGAGCAATGTCCTTCGCATCCATAGAATATTCTGATTACCACGAACATATAACTGAAGAACTAGTGTATTTTATCAGAAAATATCTCTGCCATCGTCTAAAAAATAACATAGGGGACATATTGCATATATTGATGGAATGGCCTTTTGTTATATTTTGCCTAGGAGGAATTCGACCGCGGGGCAAGACGACAATGCTGAAAAAACGAGAATACACTAATTAAGTTTGTACGGAAACGTGGGAGGGCGGATTCTATTCACACCCGGCCAGTTAAAGATTGTTAGGTACTCCTCATTCAATAATTGAGGGTTTATCATAAAGAATCATTCGATTTGGCACGTCTATATTTCTCAAACTAATAGACATATACACTGAATTTTATTTTTTCATGAAGGGCTAACCCAAAAAAGGTTTTTCTCGTACCTTTTCATAGGTGTTCAATATGCCTCCCTCGTGATGCGCGGCACATATCAATACGGTATTCAAATTGTTCCCACACTGCAGCGAGCATGTCTTGAGTTACAGCTTCCACAGCTGCTGTTATGCGGTGTCTCAGTTCATTCACTGATGTTGGTAACAGAGGTACATAGAGTCGTTTATAAAGACAATAAATAATCACACATAGTCAAGTCCGGTGACCCTGTAACCCAGTAATGTACGGCTGAATCATTTGGTCGAGTGCGACCGATCCATCGTTCAGTAATCTTTCAGTTTTAAAATTTCCGCACTTCCAGGTGCCAGTGTGGCGGTGCCCCATCCTGTTGGTAAATGAAATCGTTCGAATCAGTCTCCAACTGTGGGAAAACAAAGCTCTCAAGCTTATCGACATAAGTGCTTCCTTCGACAGTGTTCTCAGGTGTGGATCATACACCTTTTCCTGTGAAACTGCACAAAACACATTAAATTTTGGAGATTCCCTCTCATGTTGTACAACTTCATGTGGTCGTTCCGTACCCAATATTCTCACATTATGACGGTTCATCTTTCCGTTTGAATGGAATGTTGCCTCATCCTCCATCTCGCCGACAACGAAATTACAGAACTCCACACGTTGTCCTTTGTCACCTATACGAAGAGCATGCAGTAACTGAATTTTGTATGGTTTCATGTGTGAATGTCGACGCAACACCACGCCAGACGGACATCGGGGGCATGCTGAGCTGTCTAGCTGCACGGCGAACGGATTTCTGCGGATTCCTTGTGAAGCTATGGCGAATGCGTTCCACGTTTGTGTCAGACACTCGGGGACGGCCCAGCGATTTGCCTTTACATAAACAACCTATTTCTCGGAATTATTCATGCCATCGTCTAATGCTCTGCGCCGCAGGAGGAACCACATCATATCTAGTACGAGAGTCACGCTTAACAGTTGTTACTGACCCGTACTGCGCAAAACGTAGAACACGAAACACCTTCTGTTGTCCCGACACCATTTTTACTAGAACTGAAGTGGGCGCACACTGCTGCTACCCAGCGGGAACCATGTAAAACTCGACAGTTTGCTCTTTCCAACAGTGCGTTGTTTACGCACATATCTCAAATAACATAATAGTTATGATTATTTTAAATCGAATTATTCTTTTTGATACACCCTGTATGTAACGAAAGGACTGTTATGTAGAAAATAATAAAAGTAGAGACTTAGTGTTCTTTAATCGACAAAAATTTACCGCATTCAAATTCTGAGCATGCATCGTGCTACCATGTGCAGCATTTTCAACATTCTAGCCAGACTTCTGGTGGAGGACCAGTATCGATATCGTGATATTTTTGTTTAGTGGTTTAACTGTTTTCGTTCCAACAAGTGTGTTGCCTTACCAACTAACATTTGTATCACAGGTGTGTTTATTAAGACAATTTTCGCATGTGGTTTTTATTTTGGCTGTGCTATAAAGAAAAAAAAAATACTTCGATAATGCTTGGAATTACTGGCTGCCTCATTTAATGAAGGTACTAGTCCTTCATTTTACTACTCTTGATGTCTGTCAGGAGATCACGTGGGATAGCCTTCAAATGCTGCATCTTGAACAACAAGAACGCACGCTTGTTACACACAGGAGGTTCGATCCCACCTTCTGCAACGCATAAACAGCGCTACTGATCGCAGCTTCTTTGCAATACACAGTGCTCAATAGATGCTCAACGACGAAGACGCCGTCGGTTTGCTCCTGCCGGCTATGATGAAGGTCTCTGCTTCTTGGATTAGAATTAACATCGATGAGATTCAGTTAAACATAGACTCTGAAACGTAATTCTATAAGTCTTGTATAACGAAGAATAACCAAAATACTTAACTGTTACTCCACACGATCTAATCCATATCCATACTAATACTGTAAATGTTGAATTAACTCTGTCTGTTAAGCTTTCACAACTAAACCGCTGAACCGATTTAGATAAAATTTGGTTTGGAGATAGCTTAAATGCCGAGGATGAACGCAGGATACTTTAAAAAGTGTGTAGTACAATTATTTATTGATTTGAAGAATGTAACGCGAAATGTGTAACAATAATTACTCTATTGCAGTATTGCAGTATAAGGTAAATACTCTATAGCAGTATTTACCTTATTGCAACATAAAAACACCCCGTAACTCATACTACTCCTTTACTAGAAAATTAAACAACAGAACAACATAAAAAACAAATGAGGAAACATAAGTCAGAGCCTGCGCCAGAGACAATAATTACAAATGACAATCACTTACACACAGCATTACACTGCACGTAACACTGCACTTCACCACTCCCCCTTTATCGTCAACGGTACTTTCTGTTGAAACGGACATGTCTGGACCGGGTTACAACGGGTCGTGCATAGGCTGCTGATGGTGCATTAGAGGTAGCCTCAACTCTTTGAAAAAGCTATTTACTCTTTCACTTTGGTACTTTATCATATTTGTGATATGTTCTACGTAATATGATTCAGTACAATCAATACCGTGCTTGTTCAATCCTCAACGTATTTAATACATATTTTCACGCTAATACCAGTATTATTAACTGCGGAAACAACTCACTCTGTTACGGTTCCAAGAATCTACCACAGAAACGATTCCAACGATATTTGGGAGTGAGTTATCTTGAAACCTGAGGAAGATCATAGCCTGCTTTAGAAAGCTGTCTCTTTTTGAGTATTATTAATGTTTTTAAATATGGTGTACGTGATGGGCGTGCAGACGGCTCAGGCGCGACAGTCTTCGACTCTTAGTGTCTATAAATTATTCTGTGATATTGAAAACCAATGTTATTGTGCCCGTGGTTTATGATATTGAGTTCCTACACCACCTGGCATAGCTGGAAGGTTCCAGTGGAGGTACTATAAAATCGGACCGTAAGCCCCTGAAGGATATCTAAAATTATTATTATGAGTTCAGAATGAGATTTTGATTCTGCAGCGGAGTGTGCGCTGATATGAAACTTCCTGGCAGATTAAAACTGTGTGCCCGACCGAGACTCGAACTCGGGACCTTTGCCTTTCGCGGGCTAGTGCTCTACCATGGTACAACATAAGTACCATGTGCATGTTTTGATGGCAGCTGGCAGAAACGTGGACACATTTCACTAAATGGTGTCGTGACAGCTACATCATTTGATACTGGCAAGATAACTGACGTGGAGATTCTAAGCAAGCACTGTAAAACTTGTGGCAGTGGAACTGAGAAATAGCATGAACATAACTATCAGATGAATTATACTGGTCACAGTGGTGGGATGGAAGTAGCAGAAGTTCTCAGGATTTTTAATCATTCAGTGGCAAACAGAGGTGTCAGATACAAACCATATTTAGGGGACAGTAACAGCAAGGCTTATGACCGGGTATGTGTAGAACAACCCTATGGTCCTAATGTCACAATTTCTACATTAGAGTGCATCGGGCAAGTCCAGAAGAGAATGAGGTCCAGGATGAGAAGATTATTGAAAGAAAAGTCAAAAATAGTGTTGGAAGATGGTAAGAAGATAGGTGGTAAAGGTCATCTGACAAATGTTGAAATAGATGGATTACAGAATTATTATGGCTTGGCCATAAGAAAAAAATGTAGGGAATTTAGAAAACACGAAAAAGGCTGTATGGACTATCTTTTTCCATAAGCTTTCCACAAATGAAAATCCAGTGCACGGTCTTTGTCTGAATGATCCTGACACTAGGTGAAAATACAGGAGAAGTGCCAAATATGACCACAAACATTCTTTATCTGCATCAGTAAGTAATGGAATTAAACCCATATTTACAGACCTTTGTTGAAGAAATGTCTTCATGGGAAAACTCAAAATTTAAATGAATATGTGAATTCTGTCATTTGGAACCAGTTACCTAAAACTGTATTTGTTCAGCTCACAACCCTCAAATTTGTCGTTTATGATGCTATTTTATGCTTTAATGATGGTGTAATTAGAAAACTGGATGATTTGGAATTATTGGGTATAAAATGTAGTAGAAATACTGTAAAACCCTTGGTGCAAATAGTTAAAGAGAGAATCCGCAAAGCAGATATTGCCATTTTAAAATGCACAAAAGAAGCCACACAGAAAAGAAGAAGGATCTAAAGAAGAAAAGAAGATCAGTGTGATTCAGATGATGCTCAGTACGGTGCAGGAAAATATTAGTGGTAATTCTCATCAATAACTATACTAGAATAGCAATATTAAACTTTAAATGGATTTTTCTTAAAACTACATTTTTTTTACTTTCAGGTACCGTTATTTGATAAACTAATGGGGTTAGAAACATGAAATTTGATCAGTTTGTACAGCAGATGGTAATAAGTTATTACAAGTAAACTGAAAACCACCAATCAGAAACTGTTTTATAATAATTAATGTACAAAAAAAGTTAAATTTTACTAGTGAAAGAATAAAATATTTTTTCTTCAAAACCATAAGAGATATTGTGTTCATTTTACTTGTAAATTGAGGCATACATGTTATACATATGTAGTAAAAATTTTATTCTTTATCACTTATAGTTCTTTTGAAAAGTGTACCTATTCAAATGGTAAAATATCATTTGCAGAATAGGGGTAAAAATTGCCTTCCGTCTCCCCTTAACGAGGGACATAGAAACGTAGAAACGTAGACGTTATCTGCCGCAGCTATCGTAATCATTCAACATCCTCATGTTGCCTACTACTCTGAGACACACATGGAAACGTTTTATCTCAATTTCCACAGCAATAGTATGAACCAGTATACAAGAATGAAAAATGAAATAGAAGGATAGTGAGTGTCTATTAAATGAAGACCAGTTCGTCTGTCGGAAAACAAAATCAACAGAGAGGCAGATCAGATGTTGCGATTAATAATGAAAGCAAGATTTAAGAAAAATCAAGACCCTTCTGTAGGATTTGTTGACTTATAAAAGGCGTTCGCCAATGTAAAATGCTGCCTGATGTTCTAAATAGCAGTATGCTGTAGAGGAAGATGGACGATATGCATTATGTACAAGAAATGCTCTGATTAAAAAAGGTGTAAAGGGTGTAAGACCAGAATACAGCCATTCTCACCCTTCTATTCAATCTACACATCGAGCTATTAAAATAAATAAATAAATAAACAAAAAGTGGTGACGAATGGGCTCGAAGTTCAGTATGAAACGCTATCAACGATAAGAATCGCTGATGACATTGCAGTCTTCAGTGAAAGTGAATGGATAGACACTCTTATGAGTATAGAATATGCACAATATGGATTGAGTCTGAACCGAAGAAAGACGACAGTGATCTGGAGTAGCAGAAAAGAAATTAGCGATAAATTTGACATCAAAATTGATGACCAGAAAATAAAAGAAGTGAAGAAATTCTGTTACCCTGGAAGCGAAATAACACAGACGAAGGTAGGTAGACATAACAAGCGGACTATCACAGGTAAAGAGGTCATTCGTGGCCAAAAGAAGCGTAGCCTACGAATATCAAACATCCGTCTTCGAGGAACATGGGTCTGGAGCACAACATTGAATGGGAGCAAATCATGGACTGTTCTGAAATGGGAAAAAAGAGAATCGAGAAGTTTGTGATTATAAAAGCATTTTGAAATTTAGGACTGGTAAAGAAATGAGGAATTTCTCCACAGAATCGGCGAAGAAACGAACACATGGAAAACACAGACAAGAAAAATGGACATGATCATAGGATATGTGTGGAGACATCTGGGTATAAATTCTAAGGTACTAGGGCGAAGACTATAGGAGAAGACTTAGATCACAAATAATAGAGAACGTACGTTGCAATTACTACTCTGAGATGAAAAGGTTTGCACAGGAGAGGAATTCATAACGGCGGGGCGCAAAAGATTGACGAAAAAAACTGGTATTTTCAGATTGTTCCATTTCACTTGGCTCCACAGACATCATTAATTCGTTGAGTGTAACAATTTTCCTGAGGAGGCTCCTACATCATTTAAATTAATATTTAAATTAACTAAGTAATTAATGTATTCGATTGGACAATTTAATCACTTCGTCATTTTACCGTATAACGCCTTAACAGATATTATTTAATTTCAGATTGCACACTTTTAGCCCCGCTGCGCTGTAGCCTATATGTCTGTTAAGGATGTTAAGTAATTATGATTCCAAAAACGCTGCTAAGTCAGATCGTTTTATTCGTTACTAAAGAAAATTAAGGAACAAATAGGCCTAAAACACAAAACACAGGCTACTCGAAAACTATATTGAAATTATCAATCAAGAAAACATACAAGGACACAGAATATTACGAAACGACCAGAGACTACACAAGACCACGAACCATACCACTATCGAAGATTACCGAAATTACAACACGAAAAACAACACTAATTGTAACCATATAATATCGCCGAGACATCCGTCAAATAAGTTGTCACATAACTGTTGCTTTCAAGAAAAAGAAGTAAATCAGAAAATCATATCATATGACTGCTAACATCCTGTATAACCAACCGTTATTATTTCAAGAACAGTAATCGAGTGCAATTAAAACAAAGAGACAGCTACAGAACCAGGATAACGTATGGATGTCAGATCCATCTGACACATGTAACAAATTTTATAACATCGTTTTCTAGTTAACACTTATCTATAATGTTAGAAATATTGTACCAAAATTATGTACCAGTTTCTGTAGATAACCTGACGAAGCTACTGTAATGAATAAAACGAAGTCACTTGGCAGCATTTTTGCAGTCATAAGTACATATTTAATTTCAATAACTCGCACAAAGTTTCAAATTATTTAATATCCGTTACATACCTGAATCGTACGAGACCGTCACATTATTCTAATAACTCTAAAAAACACTAGAAACTTCAACTTCTGATCTTGGCCATCATAGCTAAGGAAAAAAAAAAAACGTTCTGAGCATCACGTCTACTGAAATGTATTCACTGTTGGTTTCTGCACTTTCTGCGCGTTATTCGCATATACGGAATTACTGCTCTTGCTTGTTTCACTGAAATTTAATACTGTTCCATTTTACGCCTAAGCTACGTTTTTTTACCGAACTGCGTATGCTCCAACTACCACGTGCCATTAAAAGTTGTGCCCTAAGTGAGTTTTAGGTAGGATAATGAGACGATAATTCTATTCCGTTATGAGGGTATTACTGAAATACTTTGATGGTCCAATGAGGAAAACTTTGGCCTGTTACTTCAGCAATATTCGTCAATTTATTTTTTCGCAAAATAAGAAATCCTTATTAATTAAATACAAGCGGTAGCTAAAGAAATGAGAACATCACGAGTTCTACCTTCCCTCAGCTATTGGCCCTTATTTTTATAGCTCTGAAGAAGTAAAGCTGCTACTTTCTTTATAAGTGCAATAATAATTTTTATGAAGTTCAGTGAGAGAGAATACGATATATAATCTTGTGTTATTATTAAAAGGCTATGTTTTGTTACGCTAACAGCTTCAATTAGAGGTACTTGTACGTCAAGACGCGTCTAACTTAACTACTACCTCGGAAAAAATCTGAGACCAAAATATATCTCAGACAAAAATCTATTACCACACACTAGTTATAAACTCTCCAGTAAAGAGTTAGGTCAGAAATGTCTGGGGGTTACTGTAATAGGTGATCAGAATTTCATGCTTTCAGCTGTCATATAAAGAAGAAACTCCCAATTGCGACAAAAAACTGCTTAACATATCGAAGCACACATTACTGATTGCAAGATGGAGAACCGAGCGATTTGGTTGCCAAGGTGAACAGACATGACGACAGAGAGAAAGACATCGCCCGAAATATGTGATTGACGCCGACGTTAACGTTCGTATGGAGGTGATTATTTGTGTTTAGTGGCACGCTCAGGGGCATTCTGAAGCCACCTGCTGACGGAAGTATCCCGAGGCGAGGCTCCCCAAACAGGTGTCTGATATCAGATGGCCTGTAAATGATGTCTTCATAGACGTCGACATAAATTCCCGTATCGTCTGATCCCGAAAGTCGTCGCAGGGTTGTAAATCAGCGCTCCCACGTAATGACACGTGCCAGGAGGGAGGAGTGGGTGGGAGGGGGGCTGAAGGAGAAATGGCGTTAGGCACCTGTCACCAACCGGGAGGCGCGAGGTATTCCACAGTTCTTATCGGTCGCGGCCCGTTTCTTGCGGCCATGCACAGGACGCAATCAAGCCATTACGGAGCAAAAACTTATTGCCACTGCATAATAAATTGGCGAGCATCCAAAGCGGACGAGTAATAGCGGCCCGCATTGGTGGCCGCGGGCGCGCGGCTCCGCCCACCTCCCCACCACCTGTCATCTCGGTGACAAATGAGTAGCGAAAGCTCCGCCTCGTCGCTCTTCCGCCACTGCGGACGGGAAGAGAGCGCGCGCCGCTCGTCTTCTGTCTGCGGCCGGCTGTGCCGGCGGCGGTGGCGCCGCCCGTGACAGCTGGCGACATCTGAGCGACAAGTGCCTGCCGCCTCATCACATCGCCGACCCGTGGTTGTACCACACTGTTGTATAGCCTTAACGCACGCAGTTATTAAAAACTACAAGTCAAGTTTTCCTCGTAAGATCTGGTGTAGTCAGTGAAGTAAGAACGGTAAGAGGAGGAAAAAGGAAGGAAAATCAGAATGCAATAATCCGTATACCTCATAAAATATGGAGTTTTAATTCGGTTTAGGCAAATATGTTGTTGTTGCGGTCGTCAGTCCAAAGACTGGTTTGATGCGCTCTACATTGTAGCGTAGCCTGTGTAAGCCTCTTCATTTCTGCGTATCTACTGCGACCGACACCCACTTGGACCTGCTTACTGTAACCAAACACCACACTTCCTTCCATTATGAAAACATCGTATCGTCTTGCGTCATTATATGGCCTATCAAGCGATTCCTTCTTTTAGCTAAGGTATTTCATAAATTTCTTTTACCCCATTTCGATTCGGTACCCCTCATTAGTTACGTTGTCAACACACGTAGGCCGCGCGGGGTACCCTGCGGTCTAGGGTGTCTTGTCACAGCTCACGTGGCATGTATGTGTGTGTTGTCCTTAGCGTAAGTTAGTTTAAGTTAGATTAAGTAGTGCGTAAGCATAGGAACCGATGACCTCAGCAGTTTGGTCCCACAGTCCTAACCACAAATTTACAAATTCGTCGTAGCACCACATTTATCTTCATCTCCGAACTATAATGTCCACGTTTCACTTATGTACAAGCCTGTACTCCGGAAAAATAACGCGTAAAAAAATGGCTCTGAGCACTATGGGACTTTACATCTGAGGTCTTCAGTTCCCTAGAACTTAGAACTACTTAAACCTAAGTAACCTAAGGACATCACACACATCCATGCCCGAGGCAGGTTTCGAACCTGCGACCACAGCGGTCGCACGGTCCCAGACTGAAGCGCCTAGAACCGCTTGGCCACAACGGCCGGCTACCGCCTAAAGTGCTTTCTTAATATTTGAATTTGTATTGAGTGTTAGCAAATTCATCTTCCTCAGAAACGATTTCTACCTATTATCTATTTACTTCTTCTGTGAACATCAGCTATTTTGTTGCCCCAATATCTTAATTTCATTTGCTCTTTTAGTGTCTCATTTATGGTCTAATTCCTTCAGCATCGCTTGATTTAATTTGACTACACTTCGTTAGCCTAGTTTGACTGTTATTGATGTTAATATTACATTCTCATTTCTAGACGCAATCCATTTCATTCAACTGCTCTTTCAAGTCCTTTGCCGTCTCTGACAAAATTACAACGTCGTCAGCAAACATCGAAGTTTATATTTCATTTCTCTGAACTTTAACTGACTTTTCAAATTTCTCTTCGGTTTCCTTTAGGCTTGCTCAGTGTACAGGCTGAATAACGGCTGGAATAAGCAACAGTCTTGTCTCATTCCCTTTTCAACTACAACTTTCTTTTCATGACTTTGATCCTTATAACTGTAGTCTGATTTCTACACAATTTGTAGTTAAATTTGCCCTTCCTTTACTTCATCCCTTCTAGCTTCAGAAATTCGGCATGTCTTAGGGACAACACTGCCTCATATGTTCCTGTGCTTCTTTAGAACCCAAAAATGTTTCTCGAGTTTGGCTTCTCCAAAACAATCCATTTTATCTGGGTGTAAGTCTAGCTCACCTGCACGTGGTGCATACTGGGTGACTCTAAATGAGCTCACAGCCCTAACATGTCACCGAGGTCTCCCGGCTACGACCCTCATGGATACACTAGAGCAGTGGTTCCCAACCTCTCTTAGGTCATTACCCCTGAGTGCAATAAAACATTAGCTATTCCCCCCCCCCCTTGCTGTCTGTTGCTCCCCCCCCCCCATCCCCAACATTATCACCAACTTTAGCTCCTAACTAAACTGTAGAATGAAAGACTTTTATTGAAACTCTTTTATTTTTAAAACTGATGAAATATGAACGATATTTAGTTTTTGTGTGTGTTTTAGAATGAATGAGTAGGAATTCGTCGTGAATCGCAAGTGATACCCACAATTCGTTCTCAGATAAGAAAGCTAACTTGAGGGTGGACACTTGTTACAAAACATACTCCGTTGTGGCACTTGCAAGACCTGGACACTGCAACCCCACTTAAAATCAAACAAGTTCAGTTGTGTGCACTGTAATGACTGTTTAGAAATCACTTGATTAGTGCACTTTAGTAATAATAATAATAATAATAATAACGGTAATAATAATAATAATAATAATAAAACTGTGCACAGCACTATAGCAACCCTTGTGTAGTTACTGATGTGTTGTGCTGTTAATTAATTCATTTATCTGTTTCGAAGCGAATAATGAAGCAATTTCTCGAGTATTGCAGGTACTACTACAACTTGGAAATGACGTTTCCTTGAGATAGTTAACATTGCTACGATTACGTCTCACTTTTATCATCAGCGATGTTTGGGACAAAGCACAAGCTATGTATGTAGTAGGGGGGGGGGGGGATGTGAAGAATCTGTAACCTCCACTACATTAATGCTAGTAACTGAGAAAAAGTAATTATTGATAATTTATATAACCAGAATTAGAGTCTTACAAAACGGTGGTAATAGCAATGATCATTTGAAAATAACTGACAGAAACATAATATAGTTTTTACCCCTCAGAAAATTTCATTTTACCCCTCAGGGGGAATTACTGACAGGATGGGAACCACAACACTAGAGCCACAGAACGGTCCTTGTCAAAATCATGAAACTAGAAACATCAGACCCCAGTCTTTGCATTTGTCAGCTAAATAGAGACAGACTTAGTAGATCAAAACGTAAACACATACAAAAAAAATTCTTCTTGACAGCAACATTGATGTAGCTGCCATTCAAGAGACGCACGCGAATAGCGACAAAATACGTGGTGCGCAAGGGGGGAGGGGGGGTGTTGGTGTGGAGGGGGGTCGTTGGTAGCGTTGGCAGTAGTAGTAGTAGTAGTAGCAGTAACGGTAGTAGCTGCTGCTGTTGTTTTGTACATCCGTGGATCACCTTTGCGAGTTCATTAGGCATGTCATGGAATTGGAAATGGAAATGAGCGTTTGGCGTCATTGGCCGGGAGGCCCCTTGCGAGACAGGTCCGGCCGCCTTTGTTCAGGTCTTGTTACACTCGACGCCACAATGGGCGACCCGCGCGCCGGATGGGGATGAAATGATGATGAAGACAGCACAACGAAAAAATGGTTCAAATGGCTCTGAGCACTATGGGACTTAACCGCTGCGGTCATCAGTCCCCTAGAACTACTTAAACCTAACTAACCTAAGGACATCACACACATCCATGCCTGAGGCAGGATTCGAACCTGCGACCGTAGCGGTCGCGCGGTTTGGGACTGTAGCGCCTAGAACCGCTCGGCCGCTCCGGCCGGCACAGCACAACAACCAGTCCCTGAGCGGAGAAAATCCCCGACCCAGCCGGGAATCGATCCCGGGACTGTAGGACGGCAATCCGTCACGCTGACCACTCTGCTATTGGGGTGGACATGTCATGGTATTAAAACTTAAGAACAATAAAAATAGCTTAATTTACAGTGAAACGTCCCCTTAGAAAAATTAGTGAATTACTGTGCTCATAAACCCCTTACGTTATTTGATTTTCAATCAGCTGAGCAATACTGAACGCACTCAGACATTTCTGTCTTTACTTATTCTAATCATCACTAAACTGACACACAATATTTTTAGCGCAACGCTATCCGACTTTCAAAAATCCCTACTAAAGAATGGCCCTGACTAACATTAACCTATACCTTTCATGAATCACTTACCTCACAATGATCTTCGTTACTCGAACTACTGCAATACAGCGAGCGCCACTACTGCCAGCTAAATAACAGATTCTAACTACTGAAGGCACTAACTACTGATAGGCATAGTTAGCAAATGAAAGATTTTGATAGAGGACAAACACTGTATTTACCTTAATAGTGTTCAAAAGTCATAATATGTATATATCAGTTCATGACATCCAGTTTTACAAATTTACTCTTTCTGGCGGACACACGTCCAGATCATCCGCTCTCAAAACTCCGCTATCTCACTCCCCACATCCACCACTGCTGGCGGCTCACCTCCAACTGCGCACCGCTACGCGCTGTTAACATCCAGCTGCCCAACACTACAATAGCCAACAACAATGCAAACCAGCCACAGACTGCACACAGCACAGCCAGTGATTTTCATACAGAGCGCTACGTGGCGTTACCACTATAAAAATATAAACAGCCTACTTACAACAGGAATTCACATATTAATGAATATAGTTTGACAAGAGTGGGCAATTTGTCTGCTGTGACCTTATAGTTGGAACCAACCCAATACATGCAGTACTAGAAGCCATGTTTCATCATATTTATGGATATGATACTTGTATAAGAAATCACGTAGTAGATAAACACTTAGGGAGTGCTAGCACTGAAAACGACGTCCATAACACCATCATAAAATTTGGAGAGGTGTACAGAGCCGTGAAGAAGTCTTTCCAACACTCAGCCATTCTGGAGTGTATTTAGTGATTTTATGTGTGGGACCTGTTCCTTCGGAGACACTGTTACCGTTATGTCGATAACATAATACGCCTGACTGATGAAACACACACACACACACACACACACACACACACACACACTCTCACACACACACACACACACACAAACAGAACATCTACACAATGAGATAAAAATCTTACACCCAAAAATTCACTTAATATTAGAAACACAAACAACCAACACACTAAATTTTCTGGACCTCAACATACGAAAAACGAACAACACCAATGACTTCACAATATTCAGGAAACCGACAGTCACAAGCATCACCATTACCAATCTGTAGAATCGCCCAGTGGCACACAAGCGAGCAAGCTTCAAATTGATGCTCCACAGACTGAACAGAACAACCCTAAGCAAAGAGAATTACACACAGAAGGAGGAGGAGATTAGTGTTTAGCGTCCCGTCGACAACGAGGTCATTAGAGACGGAGCACAAGCTCGGATTAGGGAAGGGTGGTGAGGGAAATTGACCGTGGCCTTTCAAAGGAACTATCCCAGCATTTGCCTGCAGCGATTTACAGAAATCACGGAAAACCTCAGGATAGCCGGACACGGGTTTGACCGGCCGTCGTCTCGAGTGAGAGTCCAGTGTGCTAACCACTGCGCCACTTTGCTCGGTACACACATGAGCTAAACACAATATAACAGATAGCAGAGGGAAATGGTTACAAGCGCCATATGATAGAGAAATTAAACAAACAACTTTGTAAACATTGAAGGTACGAACGCATAACACACACAAAAAACCTTATAAAATACAGATCAACAGATCAGCACAACATACAAACAATGACCACAAGCAAGACACAAAAGTACAACAACACACACACAAAACAACTTGGCACATACTCACCTTCAGTAACAATACTGTCCACAGAATAGGCAACAGACTGAAGAAACAGGGACTTCAAATAGGATAAAGGACAGACAACTCAACACAGAAAAAACTTAGAACACAGGGGACACCCACAAATAAATTCAATATATCAACTCACAAGCAACGTTTGTCAATCAATGTCCATAGGATAAACATAAAGTAAGTTTAAAACAAGGTACTCAGAACACCTCAGAGCCCTATAAAGCAAATGCATCCACAGCTCATTTTCTGACCATCTAATAGCCTATAACCACCACCCCACTACAACAGCAACAGATTTAAAAATACTGAAATCCAGCCACAGCTTATACCACAAACTGTCAAGAGAAGAGAACTTCCACATAAAGAAGGCAAAAGCAGAAGGCAAACAAAACTGTAATTCAGCGCCAAACTCTCTCAGTAAGAAATGAACGTCGGCGGGGTTAGGAAACACAGCAACATGGTGCTCACCGTGCTTTGAGGAGTAAAAAGGTGTTTATAAAAAACGAAGTGACACAAACGACATAAATATGTGTGTGCAGTGCCCTCAGAACGCAAAAGAAGGATCAGTCACAAGAAAACGTGAGTAATAACAAATATACACGCAGAACATTTTGACAAGCCAAAATCGCCTTTTTCAAAAATCAAGGGATGTGTTAACTCGCTGATAAAATTCACATTTACATCGTTTGATTGACAAGCTATCAGTGCAGACACCATACAGGTGGTCCTGCAAAACCATATAATTTAAAATCACGCTAACATTCAAAACGAACAAAATCTTTCTTTAGGCCTCACTTTGCTACATCAGTTACAATCTAAAGTATGTTCACTCTCTACTGTCTTCAATAAACAAAACCCATTGATGGTGGCATAGAGGTGGCAAAAGAAGTTTGGATAAAAAGGAAAAACAGTGTCTGTGCAAAAAGGCGGAGCCTATATTCCGTAATTTCCCCATTGACTTAAATCAGTGCCCACTGGCAGCTTATGTCATTAATTCCTGTGTGTCTCAGGCAGTTTTACGAGCCACCATACGTAGTGGAATTACAACAATGATCAAAACGGAGATGAACTTGCAAAGTGGGCTGAAGAGAAAAATAAAAACCTTATAGCTGATGCTAAAAACAGTGGGACATTCAGATCAGCTGTGAGGAACAGGCAGTACACCTCCGACCTGTGTTATCTCTGGCACAAAGTACTCTAAATTGACCTCTCCGTATGAATAGAAAACGGCTCGTAGATTTCAGAGGTAATCGACAATGTCCTGTTCTGTGCGCATAAGGAATACGAATACTCGTAATTAAGTCCATTGAAAGACCGCGGCGGAATTTTCAGGCAGCAAATTGTGGCTCCTTCTCATAAGACGTCGAAAAAATTTGTGAGATGGATTTTAGCTGCAGAGAAAAATTGTGACAGACAACAGTAGAAATATGGATTCCAAGAGGCTTCCGTGAGAAAGTCGTTCCCGGATGGAATAATGGATATTTTGTACGTCGAAACTCTGTGCCTTTCATTTGAACGATGTTCGTGGCGTTGTGGTCCAAGCTGTCTAACGTATTCTTTCTGGTCATTAGTAGTTGCCTGGGTTGCTGGTTTGACGTTGTTGTGCTATCTCCTCTTTGAGTAACGCATACAAACCAGCAGGTATTATATCTTAGAGTACGTTTGTGCCCATAAATCAAAACGAACAAAATCTTTCTTTAGGCCTCACTTTACTACCTCAGTTACAATCTGAAGTATGTTCACTTTTTACTGTCTTCAATAAGCAAGACCCCTTGATGATGGCGTAGAGGTGCCGAAAGATTTTGGATACAAAGAAAAAACAGTGTTTTTTCGAAAAGGCGGAAACTATTTCTATAATTTCCCAAATGATTTACATCAGTGCCCACTGGCAGCTTATGTCATTCATCCCTGGGTGTCGTCTTTTTGTTATTTAAATCAGAAGCAGTAAATTTTTTACAACTTATTATACACTCGCTATTTACATTCATGACTTTAAAAACTGAAATTGTTAAATTTCGGGAGATTACCTGACATATAAAAAATGTAAGCACCACTCAGGGATTATGCCTTAGGCATATTCCTACTGACCGACTGCTGTCTACATGATAGTACCACTTCTACCTACGATGATGAGACATGTAACTAGCATGTTGCAAGTCCCTCCAGCATTATTTCCGGTAGCTGTGTCATGAAGATATCTCTTCTTCTTCATTCAATCCAGCAAGGCTTAAATTTATTAAATTTGTTGCAAGAGAAATTGTTAAGACTGTTGCACTTATTGATTGTTTTTGAAAAAGAAACTGCGCATGGGAACAGAGTCATAGTAGTTTGTAAATGTTGTAAATGCTTGTCCAGCAACTTCTACTGATTGTTCTGATAAATGGTGTAATATTGTGAGGTAGATGTGAGGTAGATGTAGAAAATCAGCTCCCCAGTTTACCAGACCGGAGACCGGTTCAATTGCTCCCTCAAAACCTTACTTCAAAGAAAAACTGAAATTATGTCAGTTTGACAACTGCTTCCACACACTATATATATATATATATATATATATATATATATATATATATATATTTATATATGTGTGTGTGTGTGTGTGTGTGTGTGTGTGTGTGTGTGTGTGTGTGTATGTGTTTGTCGGGAGAGAGAGGAGAGGGTGTTTAAGAGAGAGAGAGAGAGAGAGAGAGAGAGAGAGAGAGAGAGAGAGAGAGAGAGGGAGGGAGGGGGGGGGGGGGAGGGGAGAAACGCAGTTAAGTATAAATCGCTGTAAAAAGTAAACGTAACATAACCGTTTTAAAAAGTCATGTGATTAGTGAGTATTTTGCCATGTTATTCAGTGAGATATTATGATTTTAAAACTGACATAATCCCCACCACAGTGCAATTACAACGCATAGTCGCAGTTACGATGCTTGGAAGACGCAGGCAGCTGTCTTTCTGGAACACGGTGCACTTGTCCGCACCTCTAGATCCTGTTTTCCCTAGTTCGAGTCCGGCCGGCTCAGTTATTTCCTCCGCTAGGGAACTTGGTGTTTGTGTTGGGCTCATCATTTCATTTCTCATCAGCATCGACGCGCAAGTAGCTGAAGTGGTGTCAAACAGAAAGTCTTATACTAGGCAACTGAACTACTCCGTCAAAAATGCGATACGACCATTTTCAAATACTCTTAGTAGACAAGTAGTCCATTACTCTGCTGTCAGCTGTGTCATTCATCTTGTGCTAATCTGTAGTTTCTTTCTGTTAGGTATGTACTTATTTTATTTATTTAATCATGTGGCTACGGCCACCCGTCGGGCAGACCGTTCGCCGGGCGCCGGTCTTTCAACTTGACGCCACTTCGGCGACCTGCAGTCGATGAGGATGATAGGATGATGATGGGGACAGCACAACACCCAGTTCCTGGGCGGAGAATATTCCCCGACCCAGCCGGGAATAGAACCCAGGCCCAGAAGATTGACAATCCGTCACGCTGACCATTCAGCTACCGGGGGCGGACAGGTATGTACTGTCACAAGGCGTCACTTGGTCGCAGCAGTGGAAAACCGCGCGATCAAGAGCTGCGGCTGCCACAGAGCAACTCCTTGAGGGCAGTGTTAGCTAGAGTGGCGCGACAGAGCACTGCCGTGAGCTGACTGCGAGACCAGGTGGACTCGACAGGCGGAATTTTGGAAACAGAAGAAGAATGGCACCAGATCAGTAGAACGATTGACGAATAAATGAAAATAAGGTGCACTTGTATATGTTGGGTAACTACGAGGACACATGACTGAGATACTTCTATAGCAACATTTTATGACGATCCTCTGCAGGCGAGGTAAAAGAATCATGCTAGCACCGTTCTATAAGACAGATGGCCACCATGTCGACATTGGAAAGGTTGTCTGTGTAACTGCAACGAACTTCACATTCTTTCCCTTCCTTTCATTTTATACTCATCCATTACAAGACAATTACAGGGTTACCTTATACAAGCACTCAACGCACTTATTTGCAGAGTACACTAGACGCTCCATAACAGTACAGGAAGGTAACAGCAAATAAACCGCATAAAGACGCTTCACAAGATATTAATATGATTGTGCTGTATTTTCCTTGAAATTCACTTATCAATATGAGACTGATACTAATTTGAATCTCTTCAAACTCAGGGGGCAATGACCTTTTGCGTCCGTGATATTCCATAAATCACACTGGTCTTCTGGGTGGTGCTAAAGAACGGTCATTTCAAGGCAAGTATCTAAAGCCAAGAAGCAGAGGCAGCCAGATAATCTCAAAGATCTCCTGGCTAAAATGAATTTTTCGCAAGACATGGACTCACACGGTTCTTCTCAGGACCCTCCTGCTATAAACTTTGGACCGGTCGTCACTATATGTCAGATCAGCATTAAAGACATAAGTAAATCAAAATGCCAAGTCTTAGAGAACATTTTATCAAACTATAACATTGTTGTTGCTGTTCTTCAGGAAACTCATACCAAACTGAAGAGCAAATAAATCAGAGAAGAAATACTCCTGGCTTTGAATTACTAGGAGCAACGTACTACCGTGCTTACGGGGTGGCAACATATGTACGATCGTCAGTCAAGAATGCATATCTATGCTCCGCACTTCTACATCTACATCCATACTCTGCAAGCCACCTGACGGTGTGTGGAGGAGGGTACCTTGAGTACCTCTATCGGTTCTCCCTCCTATTCCAGTCTCGTATTGTTCGTGGAAAGAAAGATTGTCGGTATGCCTCTGTGTGGGCTCTAATTTCTCTGATTTTATCCTCTTGGTCTCTTTGCGAGATATACATAGGCGGGAGCAATATACTGCTTGACTCCTCGGTGAAGGTATGCTCTCGAAACTTCAACTTCTCAATGACATCCACATAGTTGAAACTTCCTGGCAGATTAAAACAGTGTGCCGGACCGAGACTCGAACTCGGGACCTCTGTCTTTCGCGGGCAAGTGCTCTACCAACTGAACTACCCAAGCACGACTCACGCCCCGTACTCACAGCTTTACTTCTGCCAGTACCTCGTCTCCTACCTTCCAAACTTTACTGAAGCTCTTCTGCGAACCTTGCAGAACTAGCAGTCCTGAAAGAAAGGATATTGCGGAGACATGGCTTAGCCACAGCCTGGGGGCTGGAATCCACATAGTTGCAGTAAAAATAAGAGAACTAACAATGATTTGTGTGTACGACTGTTGGAACTTCAATAGTGGTAACTATTTATTTACAGCTCTTACAAAATAGATACGTGTTTCAAAGTTTTACTGACCTTCAAAGTAGTCACCAACATTGTGTATAACCCGTTGGCAGCGATGTGGAAGTCGTAGGATACTTTTTTTTGCATTTTGCATTTTGCATTTTGTTCATTGTTGATATCTGTGTTTGGTCGTTGTGGACATCACATGACATCCGGGTAAGTTCGTTTGTTGATCCTTGGACTCAGTTTTTTTTTTACAGAAGCCAAACAGCTCTCTGACCGAACACGCTGAGCTACCGTGCCGGCTATCGTGAAGTGTTTTCTTCAGTTTAGAAATCAAGTTGAGCTCACGAGGGCTTAAGTCAGGGTACTGCAGTAGGTGGTATAGCACTTAGCAGCCCCATCAGTCAAACAAATCAGTAACAGCTTGCACTGTGCGTGCATGAACACTATCCTGCACAATGATGGTCAGTTCTTGCAGAAAGTGTCATCACTTCTGTCTCTAAGCTGGTCGCAGATTGTGTTCCAGAAATGAACAGCATGGGGACAGAAGTGATGACACTTTCTGGAGGACCTAACCATAGTTTTGTAGGACAATGTTCAAGCACGTACAGTGCAAGCTGTTAGTGATTTGTTTGACTGATGGGGCTTAAGTGCTATCCCAACTACTGCAGTAACCTGACTTAAGCCCTCGTAAGGTCAACTCGATTTCTAAACTAAAGAAAACACTTTACGGCATTCGCTTCAGAACTGCTACAAATTCATCGGTCAATAGACCGCACCACTCGAACTGTCAACACAACTGGCACTGCTAAGAGTATCCTACGAATTCCACAGCGCTGAAAACGGGTTATACACAATGCTGGTGACTATTCTGAAGGTCAGTAGAACTTTGAAACACGTATTTATCTTGTACGAGCTGTAAATAAATAGTTGCCACTATTAGAGTTCCAGTCCTCGTACAAACCACTAGTTATCTCTTGGCCTCCACGGGTCATAACTGTATCACCACACCCCGCCATGTACCTCGAAGATTTTAACAGCTATCATACTCAATGGAAGTATAAGGAAAGTGATGGAAATAGTGAAGGCGTTGTAAATTTTGCAGAAGAGAATAGCTTATATTTGGTGTTTGATGCAAAGAATAAAGGAACATTCGTATCAGCAGCTTCGAGACAGGAGTATAGTCCCGATCTATGCTTTCTAACAACTAATGAAAATAAATTGCATCTCCAAAGTACGCGGTTTGTATTACAAGACTTCTCACACAGCCAACGTCGTGCTATCGTAATTGAAATACGACCTAGATGGAACTTCAGAAAAGCACACTCCGCTGTAGAGTGAAAATGTCATTCTAGAAACAACTTCCAGGCTGTGGCTAAGCCATGTCTCCTCAATATCCTTTCTTTCAGGAGTGCTAGTTCTGCAAGGTTCGCAGGAGAGCTTCTGTAAAGTTCGGAAGGTAGGAGACGAAGTACTGGCAGAAGTAAAGCTGTGAGGACGGGGCGTGAGTCGTGCTTGGGTAGCTCAGTTGGTAGAGCACTTGCCCGCGAAAGGCAAAGGTCCCGAGTTCGAGTCTCGTTCCGGTACACAGTTTTGATCTGCCAGGAAGTTTCAAAGTGGGATATATTTGCTAAAAATCTGGACAAATGTCTTCGTTGGATTCCCCCAAAAGCAAAAAAAAACTATGAAAGGCTCGTTGGAGCTTTGATAAGTGCAGCAAAGAAGATCATCCCTAGTGGCTACAGGAGGCAATACATTCCAGGTTGGAATGAAACTACTGAGAAACAGTATGATGACTTTGTAAAAAGTGGGTACCCGGAAAAAGCGGATACCCTACTTCATAACCTCAATATAGCCACACGAATTAGGTGGACAGAGACTGTTGGGTCACTCAATTTTCAAACATCAAGTAGAAAAGCATAGTCATTAGGACATTAGGAAGGAAGTTGGATGGAAACGAAGTTAAAATAAGGAACAAAACTCATATGTCAGCTATTAGGATTGCATCACGTCCACGTCAAGAGCACCAAGGAATAAAACTCGTACAAAGTACTTCAGGCGCAAACTTACAATGCTCTAAAAGGACACTAATAAACAATCTGACTTCTCAAGAACTTTCTCTGTATCTAAAATTTCTGCTGCTCTTAAAACTGTAAAATCCGGAAAGGCACCGGGAAGCGATGAAATTCATCCAGAATTACTTCTGCATTGTTGGAATTACGTAAAAAGATGGCTGGTGGATTTCTTCTCTGACGTTATGATTTCTGGTTCATTCCCGTAAAAAATAAAGCAATCAAAAATGATAGTAATACTCAAGCCCAGCAAGGCACCAGATAAGCACTATTTATAAGTTTATTGAAAGAATTCTGTACTACCGGATTAGTCCAGTAATTTTTCAGACCGGAGGTGCTCTGATCAAATCTTATCTTCAACAACAGTTATTAAAACGGGACACCAAATGAGGCAGAAAACATCCGTTTGCTTTCGTCGATCTAAGTGCAGAATATGACACAGTATGGAGGCATGGACTGCTTTATAAATTATTGTAACTTGTCCAATGCAAACGGACAACAAAACTAATTGATAACATGTTAACTGGAAGGCCATTTAGTGTAACTATAGAAAAAGACGCTAACTGACCAAAAGCATTGAATAATGACTTACCACAGGCATCCGTCCTTGCTCCTCTCTGGTTTAGTCTATATATATCCGATAGCCCCTCCAGCACAGTACAGAAAGTTTGGCTTTGCAGAAGACTGAGCAATAGATACCCAACAAAAAATATTTGAAAGAATTGAAGAAATCCTAACTTCTGATCCACATATCTTAAGCCAATATCTCTGAAAATTGAGGTTACAACCAAACTCAAAACGGAAGTTTCATGTTTTCATTTGTCCAATATATTGGCACACAGGGCCCTCGATGTCTGTTTTGAAGGACGCAAACTTCATCATAATATGCACCCAAAATACCTTGGGATCACATTAGACAGGACACAGTTCCCCACAGTGCCAGAGCTGCCTTGCATCCAGAGGAAACCCCCTGGATTCGACCAGCCTTGGGCAATTTGGACTATCTTGAACGGCGTCCGAAAGGGGTGTGGACGGTGCGTTCAAAGGAGTAAAATGGCTTTAAGCACTATGGGACTTAACATCTGAGGTCATCAGTCCACTAGACTTAGAACTACTTGAACATAACTAACCCAAGGACATCATACACATCCATGCCCGAGGCAGGATTCGAACCTGCGACCGTAGCAGTAGCGCGGTTCCGGACTGAAGCGCCTAGAACCCCTCGGTCACAGCGGCTGGCGTGGACGGTGCGCAGACACTTTCTACAAGTGAAGAAAACCTTCATCACCCTCGTGTGACTGTAGTGCGGGACGATAGTCAGTTGCCCTTGTTGTATCGACGTGTCTCGCACGTGCCTTCAAGGATCCTTTCGAAGATTTCCTCACAGTGACGAGTGATGTTATAAAATACATAAGACCTTGATATCCGTCAATAGCTGTTATTTTTGTTATTTTATGCTGGACAGCTGTGCTTAGATGTTGACTTGTACTAGTTTTGTAATCTTTGTATATGTATTACCATACGATAAATAAATAAATAAATCTTCAAGCTCAGTGACATAATGGGTATAAACACAGAACTCAGGTCTTCATCACTTTCTAAAGGTACAGCGTGCTGAGTCTGGCAGCTAAAGACAGTTTTCCAAGTTATAAATGCTTGCTTTTCGAAGCAGTTCGTTTTTACGTCGATGTACTTCCTGGAACAGAAGTGCAGTCTACAGGGGAATGAAAAACATCTATTTACGGGTGCAGTGAAATCTTTATCAGACTCAAATCGTTTTCCAGGACAAATCTAGTGATCAAGGTGGATACTCTAATACTTCGTTAATCATATATCTCAGTTACACATCAGCAAAACGTCTTTGTGGGTTGGAGCACTATTCTGAAGAAAGAGCTGATCGTGATCTGAGAAACGTAGTTTGTCGGAACTGATTTTCAGCTGACTACAACAAGAGCTGTGTGAAACTGCATTTACCAAACTCATCGCCATACACGTTGTGTTCCAAAAATTCCCTTTGCAAACTTCTAGCAGTTGCAGAGGGGAGCGAGTAGATACTATTCTGAACTGGAACCCACGTCCGGAAACGCACCGTTTCCGTGCTACAACCATTTGAAAACATGTAGATAACGCGACCACTTTTATAAGTAACTGATTAGGGATCACCCATTACATCACTTCCTTTACAATTCCACTCATTCACAGCCTATGAAATTGCCCGTGTACTCGTTGACGCGTTCTCTTCAAGTTTTTGTATGCCTGTCCTTTTGGCTGGAGGTTTTGGGGACCACGGCCTTCACTACTGTAAGAACATAAACGCCTACAGCCGTCCTCATGATCTTATTTATTCTGTAGCTACCAGTTTCGGCGCTTCAGTGCGCCGTCTTGAGCATCAGCTGCGGCCTGAAGATGGCTCATTGAAGCGCCGAAACTGGTAGCTACAGAATAAATAAGATCATGAGGACGGCTGTAGGCGTTTCATGTTCTTACAAACGTTCACTTCAGCGTGATGCAGTAGGGCCTCTTCCAGTCCGTACATTGAACATATTCGCAACTGCGAATATGGACAATCATCAGCTGTGGAATGGAATGAAGACAATGTAAATTTGTGCTGGACTGGGACTCGAAAGCGGATTTCCCGCTTATCGCGAGTGGTCACCTTACAATTTGACTATCCGTGGACGATTCACGGCCAGACCCAAACTTCCATATGAAGGGCTTATTTCAATAGTAGTACAAGTCCATTTTTGCTCATTCTGGGATACAGAGACCTAAAGTTAAATGAGCGCTGAAAAACCATCAGCTGAGATACCAGAAATATATATATATATATATATATATATATATATATATATATATATATATATATATATATATATATATATATATATATAGCTTTAGGACTCTGTATCTGAGAATGTCCAAAAATGGACTTGTACCACTATTGAAGTAAGCCCTTCATACGTCGTCAACCATGTTTCTACAATCTGTACTCGTAAATCCATTATGTTCCGTACAGAGGAGACATTTTAGTTGAAAGTCGCTTGCGCGGTGTCGGCGGATAAATACGATATTGCAGTGCGTATTTTCATCGAAGCCGTTGCTTAAATGTCATTGTGACGAGAAGGGTATGCGATGGAGTCGGACGTTGTGGAGAACGATCTTGATAAAGACGACGAACTGCTCATCATTACCGTCATCTTCGCCATTCAGAAGGATCATGTCGGCGATTTTTTTTTTTTTTTTTTTACTTTACACGTCTAGTTCCGTAGGACCAAACCGAGGTCATGGAAAGTGTTAGTACATGAAATTACAACATAAAAGTAATAACAGATAAAGTAAAATGCTTATGAACGCAAAAACAGACAATATATAAACGCAATCAACAACATAATTCAGGAATGAGCTTAATTTTTTCAAGGAACTCCTCGACAGAATGGAAGGAGTGACACACGAGAAAGTTCTACAGTTCCGATTTCAAACCGTGTGGATTACTGATAAGACTTTTGAATTCATGTGCTAGCTTATTGAAAATGGATGCAGCAGTATACTGCACGCCTTTCTGCACAGGAGTCAAGGAAACGCCATCTAACTGCAGACTGGATTTTTGCCTAATATTAACTGAGTGAAAACTGCTAATTCTTGGGAATAAGTTGATATTATTAACAAGAAACGACACTAAAGAATATGTATATTGAGAGGCCGTGTGAGAATACCCAGGCTAATGAACAGGGATCGACAAGAGTTCGTGAACTTAAACCACTTATTGCCCTAAACGCCCCTTTCTGAGCCAAAAATACCCTTTCGTATTGGGAAGGGTTGCCCCAAAATTTAATAACATACATCAAAAACGAATGAAAATAAGCGAAGTAGACTAATATTCGTTCGAACTATCACTTCCCTCAGATACCGTTCGAAAAGTAAAAATAGCAACATTATATCTCTGAACAAGATCCTGAACGTGGGGTTTCCACTACACATTAGTATTTATCTGAACACAGGAATTTGAACAGTTCCGTTTCGCTAATCACATGCCCATTCTGTGAAATTAAAACGTCGGGTTTTGTTGAATTATGTGTCAGCAACTGTAAAAACTGAGTCTTACTGTGATATAGCGTTAGTTTATTTTCTACAAACTATGAACTTACGTCATGAACAGCAGTATATGAAAAATTGCCAACGTTGCACACAACATCCTTTACAACGTAGCTAGTGTCATCAGCAAACAGAAATATTTTAGAGTCACATGTAATACTAGAGGGCATATCATTTATACAAACATGGCGGGAGTGGCCCCAACACTGATGCCTGGGGCAGGCAACCCCCATTTGACAGTGCCCCACTCAGACCACACATCATCGCCACTCTCAACACTGTGGAGAATGACATTTTGCTCTCCGTTATTGAAGTAAGAGGTGAACCAATTGTGAGCTACTCCCCGTATTCCACAATAGTCCAACTTCTGGAGTAATATTTTGAGATCAACACAATCAAACGCCTTAGTTAAAACTAAAAAGATGCCTAGCGTTCGTAGCCTTTGATTTAATCCATTCATTACCTCACAGAGAAAGGACAATGTAACCTTTTCAGTTGTTAAACCGCTTCTAAAAGCGCACTATACAATTTATAGCAAATTACGTGAAATAAAATGATCAATTATGCTTACCAATTATCCCTGTGTACCACTGCGGGCTACGGCGGGGACGAAGCCTCTCCGTCGTTTCTAGGTCCCCTGTTCCATACCATACCATACCATACGGGTATGGAGACAACCGAATGAATCCATGGACCCTGCACGTCAGCAGAGGACTGTTCAATCTGGTGGAGGGTCTGAAATGGTGTGGGGCGGTTTCAGTTGGAGTGATGTGGGACCCCTGATACATCTAGATACGATGCTGAGAGGTGACACGTACGTAAGCATCCTGTCTGATCACCTGCATCCATTCATGTCCGTTGTGCATCCCGACGGACTTGGGCAATTCCAGCAGGACAACGCGATCTCCCCACACGTCCAAATTTGCTACAGAGTGGCTCCAGGAGCGCTCTTCTGAGTTTAAATACTTCCGCTGGTCAGCAAACTTCCCAGACACAAAAATTATTGAGCATATCTGGGATTCCTTGCAACGTGCTGTTCAGATAAGATCTCCACCCCTCGTACTTTTACGGATTTATGGAAAGCTCTGCAGGATTCATGGCGTCAATTCCCTTTAAGATTCTTCAGGTATTAGTTGAGTCCATCCCATGTCGTGGTGCGGCACTTCTGCGTGCTCCCGGGGGCCCTACACGATATTAGGCAGGTGTATCAGTTTCTTTGGCTCTTCAGTGTAGTTTGTAATTATATATGGCATTTATTTGTGTGCAAAAAGCTTTTACTGTCAAAATTTGTGCGTCTAGTGATGAAGAATGAATAAAAATATTGTCTATGGTTGCACTACTCGTGCCCCGCACCCTGGTTGGAAAAAACAGAGTCTGCTTCAGAGCATATGAATGTAGGAGATCTTCCAACAACCTTTTTCTTAATTCTGTAGTTTGTATTCGACTATATTGATCTGACATTCACGGACAAGTGAATGAGGCTCGCACAAGGTCAGAGAGGTAGAATAGGTGTCAAATGGCAGCAGCCGATCCTACATAACCACCCCTGTCACACAGCCTACTTACCTAGCAAACACGTCTTGAAAGGCCCCTTTCCGGGGCAGGTCCGGTCGCCTTGGTGCAGGTCTTATTACATTCGACGCCACATTGGGCGACCTGGGTGCCAAATGGGGATGAAATGGCGATGAAGACAACACAACACCCAGTCCCCGAACGGAGAAAGTCCCCGATCCAGCCGGGAATCGAACCCGGGCCCCTTAGGAAGGCGGTCTGTCACGCTAACCATTCAGCTATCGGGGCCGACAAAGGCTGTAGTACGGAAACGGTACATTTCCGTACATGGCTTCCTATTCAAAATGCTTATGTACTTACTCCCCTCTACAGTACCTAGAAGTTTGTAACGAGGGTTTCCGAACAATCTGAATACCGTCAGAAGGACTCGTTGCGACACATGTACACATATAAATACACTTCCACACTACTGACTACAAAAAGAATAGTTGAAACATTCTATAATCTCTCGTTGGTAAAGGACTGTCAGGAACAGTGCGACAGTGATCCTAAGACCAAATCATCTACTGTAAACAGTGCAAGATAATGCACCTCTTACGTGCTATAACTGCGAAAATACTTTAAGCGGCGAAAATAATAAAAAACAGTAACTTGTTAACCCAAGATTAAATAACTGAATAAAGTAAGAGAGACACAAATGATGAATGTGTGTTTCTTGTTCTTACTTTGACAATAATAATATACGGCTGTGATCTTACAAATTTATTAATGTACACATTTTATAACCAAAGAAATAATAAAGAAGCCTTAAAGCCTTCTCATTCACATCATTTTCACATTAAGGACAATCACATGTTTTGGGGCCGTAATACATCAGCATTCTGGACCAGTTTCTGCATAACTCGTTCTAGATACATTGTCAGATCTGATAATTACATCGGAGTAGACAGTAAACGTCTGGTAAACAACGCTGTAGAGAGTGACATCCAACTACGAGAGGAAGTAGCCACAGACTGTGTACTTCAGAGTAATAGTTGTTCTCACATCATATGGCGAACTGTATCAGTGACTTCTTGGTGTACCATATAAAAATGACGAATGCAGCTACTAAATATGTGTCTTTTGAACAGGCATAGCTTATGATTTAGTTGTTGGTGAAAGATAGCATTATACTGTATACGGTAATATGACATACTTTACAATTCTGCTGTGACTACCCTATAAATAAAAGAAAGATGATGACATGATTGCAGCCATTATGTCTTTTCCCGACGCGTCCTTTTTAGCGAAGCTTTATTGTCAGTACGATAACGCTCAGAAAGTTGCGAACAATTAGTACCAATTCTAACTTAAGAATTTTAACAGACACACAAATTAAGAATAATACATACGATGTCTAATTGTACTGCCAACCTAACATGACTGTAGTGGAAACATATGAAAGTGATATTCCAATGAAACTAAAACTGATCATCAGCAGCATTACAATGATGGTCATGCAGAGGGACGGAAACAAAAGAGGGGTTTCAACAAGATGATTGCTATTGGCAGCGTGACAATGCATCCTATCGTAAAATAGCGTCTGTGGACAATGTTGTTGTAGTCTTCAGTCCTGAGACTGGTTTGATGCAGCTCTCCATGCTACTCTCTCCTGTGCAAGCTTCTTCATCTCCCAGTACCTACTGCAGACTACATCCTTCTGAATCTGCTTAGTGTAATCATCTCTTGGTCTCCCTCTACGATTTTTACCCTCCACGCTGCCCTCCAGTATTAAATTGGTGATCCCTCGATGTCTCAGAACTTGACCTACCAACTGATCCCTTCTTCTGGTCAAGTTGTGCCACAATCTCCTCTTCTCTCCAATTATATTCAATACCTCCTCATTAGTTATGTGATCTACCCATCTAATCTTCAGCATTCTTCTGTAGCACCACATTTCAAAAGCTTCTATTCTCTTCTTGTCCAAACTATTTATCGTCCATGTTTCACTTCCATACATGGCTACACTCCATACAAATACTTTCAGTAACGGCTTCCTGATATTTAAATCTATACTCGATGTTAACAAGTTTTTCTTCTTCAGAAACGCTTTCCTTGCCATTGCCAGTCTACATTTTATATCCTCCTTAATTCGATCATCATCAGTTATTTTGCTCCCCAAATAGCAAAACTCCTTTACTACTTTAAGTGTCTCATTTCCTAATCTAATTCCCTCAGCATCACCCGACTTAATTTGACTGCATTCCATTATCCTCGTTTTACTTTTGTTGATGTTCATCATATACCCTCCTTTCTAGACAATGTCCGTTCCGTTCAGCTGCTCTTCCAAGTCCTTTGCTCTCTCTGACAGAATTACAATGTCATCGGCGAACCTCAAAGTTTTTATTTCTTCCCCATGGATTTTAACACCTACTCCGAACTTTTCTTTTGTTTCATTTATTGCTTGCTCAATATACAGATTGAATATCATCGGGGATAGGCTACAACCCTGTCTCAGTCCCTTCCCAACCACTGCTTCCCTTTCATACCCCTCGACTCTTATAACTGCCATCTTGTTTCTGTACAAATTGTAAATAGCCTTTCGCTCCCTGTATTTTACCCCTGCCACCTTTAGAATTTGAAAGAGAGTATTCCAATCAACATTGTCAAAGGCTTTCTCTAAGTCTACAAATGCTAGAAACGTAGGTTTGCTTTTCCTTAATCTTTCTTCTAAGATAAGTCATAGGGTCAGTATTGCCTCACGTGTTCCAACATTGCTACGGAATCCAAACTGATCTTCCCCGAGGTCGACATCTATCAGTTTTTCCATTCGTCTGTAAAGAATTCGCGTTAGTATTTTGCAGCGGTGACTTCTTAAACTGATAGTTCGGTAATTTTCGCATCTGATCTGTCAACACCTGCTTTCTTTGGGATTGGAATTATTATATTCTTTTTTATGTCTGAGGGTATTTCGCCTGTCTCATACAGGACTGGCTCTCCCAACGCTGTCAGTAGTTGTAACAGACAATAACATCCCTGAAATAAAACGCCCGCCCAGAGCCCCGACTTTAACCCAATGGATCTCCTGTTAGAGTGAGTTAGAACGACGACTTCCCTCCAGACCACATTGTCCGACATCACTGCTTTCCGTACTTTCGACTCATGAGGCAGAATGGTCTGCTATTCCTTCACAGATATTCACAGACGTCACTGAAAATCTCCCCAGAGGATTTCAAGCTGTTATCAAGCCAAAGGGTGGACACACCCCATAATGTTCAGTAATAGGTGTCAGGCTACTTTTGATCATGTAGAGTATACAGGGTGAATCCAGAGCCCACTGGAGAAATTTCGGTGCACTGGGAAGTATTGAGAATTTTATTGTGATGGATCCATGATTTCTACTGGGTCCTTGCAGAGTAACTGCATTTCGTTTGATTTCTTGCCTCCATATATCTTTGAATCAGTACTGTACTATAAACAACTGAACAATAGTGCAAATGTCGAGGTATGTGCTCTGTGTCTTGTTTCCATTCAGTCAAGCTATTTGCCACTTACAACAATAATGTCAAGTTAACTCCTTGCCCTCAAGCTTGTATTCAGTGCAGCTCTCTTCTGTGTGAGATTACTTTTTCCCGGCAGTGTTGGTGGCACGCTTACAGCGATACACAGCAGAATGGATAGGTTCACCTACGAAGAGATGGCCGATATGCGCCTCGTGCACTGTTACATGTCTGTCTCACGTCCCTGTCTCGCAAAGGTTACAGCAGCCATCAATCGGCTTTTGCTTTTCCGTCATCTCGACTCAGAGATCGACTGGCGTGAACCTAAGAATGTAGTCACTGGACGATGGGAAATTTACGGTATGTAGCTTGGAGCAATGACTGATGGTTTCAGTTGTATTGAGATGAGCACTTGACAGTCTGACCTTTATTCCGTGAAAATATGGATCCTGCATGTCAACAAGATGGATCAGTTATTGTCAAGAATGTGCTCATACGGTTGCAGTCAGGCAACATTAGACATTATAAGGTTGCTAAATTAGCTGTAGAGAAACATCGCTGCTGCTGCTGCTGCTGCCGCTAGCTCGCATACTTTGCGGAAATTTCTGCACTCAAAGATTGCAGCTGCGTCCAACGTAGTCTTGGCTCTGGTTTGGTAGTTAAGGGCCGGCCGCTGTGGCCGAGCAGTGCTAGGCGCTTCAATCTGGAACCCTGTTGCTCCTACGGTCGCAGGTTCGAGTCCTGCCTCGGGCATGGATGTGTGTGATGTCCTCAGGTTAGTTAGGTTTAATTAGTTCTAAGTTTAGGCGACTGATGAAGTCAGATGTTTAGTCCCATAGTGCTTAGACCCATTTGACCCATTTGAATTTGGTAGTTAAAGCTGTAGAATGTAAGATCAAGCCTACGTAATCCTGGCCTAATTTAAACAGTTGATAATTCATGACAAACAATGGGCTGAATTCAATTATTGCGCGAGGGAGTGCTATAGGATGCGCCTTGAATCAGACGTGGACCGGGAGTGGGATGAATTGAAAGTACTGAAAGCCTAAATACAATTACGGATAAAATGATCATTTTAACACGCAGAATGAGTGGGTGAAGATCAAAACATGAGCTAAGAAACACATTTCATTCAAATGCACAAAGTAAGAGGAAAATTGCAGAAGCTACACCAGAAAATGTTCGTAAATAAGTGTATGAGCTCGTGGTGGCAACGAAACTAAAATAAGATCCGAACAAACAGGAATTTCAGGATAAATGGGTTAAAGTTGCACTGAGTTAATCGTAAAGGTAACAGAATGTGAAAGGTGAAGGCTCTTAAACGTGAACCTTACTACGTAGTGGTAATTAACAAAGTAATTACCGAACAATGGGAGGTGAGAAATAAAACGGATTGAAAAAATTAGTGGTAATATCGTAGTGGTGTCATATAATGCACACACACTCGTGGTCAGAAAACTAAGAAGCCAATTGAATTCATTCAACACACCTTCAAGTGTCCAAGTGGTTAGTTAAATCAACCAAAAGCCTACGAAATCACCTAAATTTCAGAGTATTTAGCATTCCCGAAATTAAGATAAAACACGTCTCAAAAACTAATAGACTATACAGCTAAAAGATAAAAACGTCAGAGCTTCAGTTAGACAGAAAACTTACACAATTCAAACATTAACTATCGAGGAGAAGCTCTAACGAGCAACCGATCTTACCAAGTTCCCAGAGAACAGTGACGATCTTCCTTAACGAAACCGAAGTTGATTAAAAAACATGGGACTTAACTGCTAAGGTCATCAGTCCCTAAGCTTACACACTACTTAACCTAAATTATCCTAAGGACGAACATACACACACGCCCGAGGGAGGACACGAACCTCCGCCGGGACCAGCAGCACAGTCCATGACTGCAGCACCTCAAACCGCTCGTCTAGTCCCGCGCGGCCGAAGTTTATTCCTCCAACGGAAGTGACCAGAGAGCAGGGCTGCTGTATTGCGCCAACGTACACAAGAGGTTCCACTAAGGCAAACAGCAACCTCTTTCCTGCCCATTAGGCATCCCTAAGTTGGCAATACTGTCACAGTAGCAGACTTCTCTATTCCCAAGGTTATGCACACGGAACTCGTAACTGTTCACACACTTTCATTCGTTTTGTTATTCCAGGAGGGAAAAGAAAGACCAGATAGACTGGAATATGGCACTGAAGCATTGTAAACATGAGTGTGGGACTCAGAGAAGAAACAAAACTTAGTTGACTTTGGGCAAGCGCATTTGAATTAGATACTTAGCAGACAAGTTTAGTGTGAAATATTTAAGCTTTGGCTGATGTGAACGTATATTTTTACCAGAGGAAATATACTAAATATGCCGTAAATTGAGGTACCAGAGATGTTGACATGAGTTTACTTTAAATAAAATCTCATAAAGAAGCTCGCATGGAACCCTTCAACGTCTTCAGAGGTTAATGACAGATGCACACTTTCTGCAGACAGTCATGCAGACAACTGTAGCCCTGCTCGGCATTGGAGAGTTCAGATGTAGATTCCATGCTACAACAGGACGCTGCGACGTCATGGTTGTGTGGTTACATGCAGGTGGCTTGCTGAGCACTGCAGTGAATTCAAGACCTTGGGCGATCATCCGATCTTAGTCGAGAGGATACCGAATACCGTCGATACCCTTGTATGCTCTATGAAACCAACAAAGTACACGTAAATGACTGTGGTTTCTAGTGCAAGATGTGTAGACCAGCGTCTCACCAGAAAGATTGTAACACCTTTTGCGTGGGAAGAATGAATGTAGATAAAATTCTGCGTGAGTAATCATTTCTATGATTTTAATATCGCTTTCGTTTCACTAAATGTTTGTGCGAGGACGTAATCTAAACATACATCCACGTACATACTGCGCAACCTACAGTACCCTGTACCTACCAGTCAATTCCTTTCGTGTACCATTTCAAAATAGAGAGATTCTTAATTTATGTTCGTGGTTCTTACATGGTAAGTTCCTATGAGACCAAACAGCTGAGGTCATCGGGCGTTCTTGCACGAAGTGTACGTTGGCTGCAGTAAAATCGTCCTGCAGTCAGCTTCAAATGTCCTTTCTCTAAATTTTTGCGATAGTGTTCTTCGAAAAGAACGTCGCCTTCCCTTCAGAGATCCCCAGTTGAGTTCCCGAAGCATCTCTCTAGTACTTGCGAGTTGTTGGAATTGGCAGTTCTCTTCTGAATTGCTTCACTGTCTTCCTTTAACCCGGTATGGTGCGGATCCCGAATACTCGGGCACTACTCAAGAATGGGTCGTACTGGTCTCCTTTACAGATAAACGCCACTTTGCAAAAGTTCGACCCGTTACCTAACGACGACACCTCATATACCGCAGCATCATCAGCAAATAAACCACAAACTACTGCTTATCCTGTCCGCCAGTTCATTTATGTACATAGATAATAATAGCGGCGCTACACACTTCCTTGGGGCAGTTCTGAATGGCGCGATATTGCAGTGCCTGTATTAAAAATATCGATGAACCGTTCCTTCGGACATGAATGCATGTACACCATTTACATAATGTGTGGACGAGTACAGGCCGCTACGCAGGAACTACCACTTTTGGAAGTTTGGTTCAAAATGGTTCAAATGGCTCTGAGCACTATGGGCCTTAACTACTGAGATCATCAGTCCCCTAGAACTTAGAACTACTTAAACTAACTAACCTAAGGACACCACACACATCCATACCCGAGTCAGGATCCGAACCTGCGACCGTAGCGGTCGCGCGCTTCCAGACTGAAGCGCCTAGAACTGCTCGGCCACAACTGCCGGCTGGAAGTTTGGGGCTAGCCGTGAGTCATGCACGAATAGCCAAAGCGTTTAATGGAACCGCTCGCGTAAAGCGGGTTCGAGTCCCGGTGGTGATGGCTGTTCGTATTCGCAACTGCGAATACATTTCTGTGGTGTCACCGCCAGACACCACACTTGCTAGGTGGTAGCCATTAAATCGGCCGCGGTCCGGTAGTATACGTCGGACCCGCGTGTCGCCACTGTCAGTTATTGCAGACCGAGCGCTGCCACACGGCAGGTCTAGAGAGACTTCCTAGCACTCGCCCCAGTTGTACAGCCGACTTTGCTAGCAATGGTTCACTGGCAAATTACGCTCTCATTTGCCGAGACGATAGTTAGCATAGCCTTCGGCTACGTCATTTGCTACGACCTAGCAAGGCGCCATTACCATTTGCTATTTATCTTGTGATGCATGTACGGTCAGACCGATGTTCACCAATTATGGATTAAAGTTAAGTATTCCAACAGCTACGTACTTTATTCGCTAGACTCAAATCCTTTAACTGTTCCAGACCTCACGCCAGCCTGCGTGAGCTTAAACGCGTGCCTTTCGGCTACCCGTCATTGTGGATTGACTGTCTTGCCAGTCCACAACAATTTCATATACTCCTGACGATACCCTTGTCTTTGGCTAAAACTCGCTGTCGAGGTTCTGTTACTTTAGAAGTCTTCGAGCCACTTGCTTGACTCTTCTTTCTAACGTACAGTCTCGTAATTTTTGACAGTGATCTTCTTCGTTACGAAAAACGCCTCACTTAGCGTTTGTCGCTAGAGTTTAAGGAGCATCTATGTGACACTCTCGTGCCTGCCAAACGTACAAGTGACATCCCTACTGCAACATGAATTTTTTTTTTTTTTTGTAAAATTCTAGCTATTTACATTTTTGGACAGAGTTGTTTTGTAGCCCTCGTTGTGTTCCGGAAAGGCGTTATCAAGATTCCGCAGCGTCACTGTGGGCCTCTGGTCGTCAGTGTCCCACAGCTGCCGAAACCGCTGTCCCTGGCGACGTTAATCGGAAGAGTGTCGTTGTCCGTGGCGTCGGTTGCTGGACCGCGGCGGTCACCTCCGCCGCTGCGGACTATCTGGCGGCGCTAACGAGCTTCCAGAGTGATTCCCCGAGCGCGCGGCGACACCGTGATGGAAGACGGGCCATTCCCGATGCCGTCTTCGGTCCGGCTAACTGCGGTCGTCCGAAGCTAACGGCCGTCGTAATTTTTAGTGCGTCTCTTAGATACAATCGGGCCTCGAAATGGAGTTTCGTTTTTCTCCTGCTGAAACGCACTCTGCGCGTTTCTCCGATTTCAGAATGTCTCCCTACAACTGTAACATTACTCAAATGGCCCGTGCAATAAAATTTACTGACTGAGACGCTATACAATCCCCCAGGAGGAGGCGGTTATTAAGTGTGTGGAATGGCTCCGTTAACAAGCGCTGACCGGCGCTTGTGGCGGCATTCTGTCGACGTCGTAGAGAGAGGTCCCAGCTGCCCACGAGTCTGTTGGAAGTTTGCAGAACCCTGTTCTTTCAAGTCGTTCCCTTTGCAGTTACGATCGCGATTCTATTTCTTAATCTCCGGTAGTAACACGAGCAACTTATTCCAGGAACGAGAGCCACCATCCCGTTGTCGAGTCCAGCTTACGTATCGTAAAGCCCCACCCCCATTGCTGCTTCTTGAATACTGTCTAAAAGAAGTCTACCGATATTAAACATAGGCCTTCATTTGAAGAAGAAATTTCTGAGAAACTACATTGGCCGCGCGGGATTGGCCGAGCGGTCTGGGGCGCTGCAGTCATGGACTGTGCGGCTGGTCACGGCGGAGGTTCGAGTCCTTCCGCGGGCATGGGTGTGCGTGTTTGTCCTTAGGATAATTTAAATTAAGTAGTGTGTAAGCTTAGGGACTGATGACCTTAGCAGTTAAGTCCCATAAGATGTCACACACATTTCAACAATTGAAACTACATTGCTCTGCAAAGCCTAAGGACGAGACAGGTAAAATAACATTCTAACTAAAAATTAAACTAAACTCCTCCCGAACAGGCCATGAAGGCCCAAAGGTAGCTACCGGCCGCCATGTCATCGTCAGCCCACTGGCGTCACTGGATGCGGATATGGAGCGGCATGTGGTCAGCACACCGCTCTCCGGGCCGTACGTCAGTTTCCGAGGCCGGAGCCGCTACTTCTTAATCAAGTAGCTCCTCAGTTTGCCTCACAAGGGCTGAGTGCACCCCGCTAGCCAACAGCGCTCGGCAGACCGGATGGTCACCCATCCAAGTGCATGTGGTCAGATAGAGACAGCAGAGAGCCCGACAGCGCTTAACTTCGGTGATCTGACGGGAACTGGTGTCACCACTGCGGCAAGGCCGTTGGCTAACATACTAACAACTAGGTGGAAATCAATGAAATTGCGGAATCATGTTGTCAGAACACTCCCACTCATGTACAAGAAGCTCGACGCCATATGGCGTGAGGTGAGGGCGTGAGGTCAGCGTGACTAGCGCCAAATGGAGCTGGCCCCGCAACCGACGTAGTCTGTGTGCGTGTGTGTGTGTGTCTGTGTGTGTGTGTCAATCAGTGAACGGTTGCGCTGTACAGTGCCGGTGTTCCTCATAACAACGTGGCCCGGAGACGAAATATGGATGACTTCACAAAGCGAAGCAAGAGAAGGAAACTTCCCGATCAGTCGCAATAGTCGACCGACCGCCGTCTCACCCTTGGTCACTCATCATCGGATGCGGTATAGAGCGGCGTAGCATCAGCGCATTTCAGTCTCCCAATCAGCTGGCTCCTCAGCTGGATTCACGAGGCTGAATACACCCCAGTCCAGTCCTCCCATCAAGGAAAAATCCCTGGCAGTACCGGACATTGTACTCGGGTCCCCTTCTTGAGGGTCTGTCACGTTGGCAACTCGGTTACGGAGGCAGACTCGCACAGAAAGAACCATCAGGAAACGTCATGAAGGACGAAGGATGACCATTGTAGCCCGGTAACTTGGTGTTGCACACAGCACTGTTTCTCGTGCACGGGTAACGTTCTGAACCACTTGCACTGCTGCCCAAAGGAGAGTAGGTAGTCGATCACGGTCAGTTACAGCAGAGATGACCGTCACATTGTGCAACAGGCACTCACGTCAAGCAGAGGGTGCACTTGCAACTATATTTAAGAGGACTGAAGGTACAAAATTTCAAGCTCCACGTGGGCACGGCGATCCCATGGGGGTGATTTGTTTGCCCGACAACCGGTAGTTGTCTCTGTTGATCCATTATGGACGTGGGATAGCGGCTGGTCAAATATTTAACGACGAAATCGGCCAAACAGACATACAAATTGGGAAGTTCTATTATTTTATCTTCGCTATCAGTTTCGGAAATTCATTTTGCCATCTTCAGGCACCATATGCACCTGTAAAAAGTATTTGATATTGGCATACTGGGGCCATACGTTTCTCGATGTCGTCAGTTTCTCCAGTGCTTCCTTCGAATACTTGACTTGAGGCAATCAGACGTGATCATTTTGGGCCTTCTAGTGTTATGTGGTGTGCAGACGCAATGTTGCGTGGACCTTCAAATCTTTGAACACTGTATATTCACCAGTCAACGTTATTGTGTCACTGAACTCTTTCTTCCCCACCTACGTCCTTTCAGGGGCGCATTCAGCTCTCACTTAATTTTTAAGGACGGCAACAGTGCAGGCGGAGGAGTTTTTGAGGAGATTCGGCAAATGGTCTGCCCTGTCCGTTCCCCTGACTTAAATCCCATCGAGCATGTGTGGGATGCGTCGTGGAGATGTATTGCGCCACGTCAACATGCACCGTCGACCATCCAGCTGCTGACAACCGCGCTGGTGGATCAATGAAGAGCCCTACAACAAGAATTTCTGTCTAAACTTAAAGCCAGCCAGAGAACACGTCGCAAAGCATGCATTACTGCCTCTTATTAAGATTCATGTCCCGCCTTTTATATTACTCAGGTTCCATCATAAATCGCGATGACTTCATAGTAATTATTGTCTTCGAATTAAAATGCCTGTTCTGTAGGCCTCATTGCGTATTTCTTTCCGTTACCTTCTGTTCTATGGTATACCTGTGTATGGTCCAAGTTTCATGGAGATACTTTCCTTGGCAGTGAAACGTCATGACAAAGTTACTTTCGTCCTGAAGTTTCGCACACCTGTGTACGTTCGGAGTACAGCACTGTATAGTTGTGTAACATGGAATGTGGGAAAACCGGAAGAAAAGAGAATTTAAGTGTTTGACACGCGGTGTTACAAAATGGGTGTCCTGCCTCGTCGAGCGGTACAGGGCAACTGCACGCCCTATATGAGGCAATGCTAGCGCTTTACATTGGTACTGGGAAACTTAAATCTCTGTCGGAATCACTGGAACAGTGCCGTTTGCATCAAGGCACATAAACCTCCTGACATGTTGTAATGTCCCCACAGAAAATACCCTCTACCACGCACCAATTAATTATTTTCAATCAAACCATCCACATTCATTCACTTTGGAAAAGTTATCTGATCTGATTTTCTCGCAATATATGCGGCGACAGCTCGACGACGTCAAAGTATTTTCTAGTGCGTTTATTCTTTGAAATAACAGAGATGCATATATGCATTCTCCATGGTTGTTAGAGTGGTGACGAGGACAGCTTCTGGAGTAACTGGTGAGAGATTGACGTGTTTCTGAGAGATACATATTCTGCTTTTCTTCTCGCTAAAGCGAGCCAATTAACATTTGTGCCATTAGCGGTTTGTTTGAAGAGAAAGAGACTGTAAAAGAAATAATTAAGGCGTGGAATCACCGGAGATCTGGACATGTAATGGAGATGGATTTAATACACAATTTCCTTCATAAATAAGGTTTGTGACTTTTTTGTTTTGGAGCGAATGAACGAATGAGTTTTTCCTGAATCATTTAATGATCACGTTGGCCCTGTAATTAGTGGGGAAGTTTCAGCTGTGTCGAAGAGAGCCTGCAATCACTGAGTCTGTGTTAAATCGTCCAAAAAGGCTTCGTACACATCTGGAATTCGCAATCTTTCGTAAAATGAACAAATTGTCCAAACGATTGATTCTCCCGACTGAATGCAGTGTTTAACAGTAATAATAAATGTAAAGATGTCTTACAGCAAGCCAGCCGCTGATTACAAAGACGAAGGACTCCACCAAAGATTCTATTTGGCTGATTTCACGTAATGAAATATTATATTAAAAACTGTACATAGATAAAGGGAGAAAGAGAGAGAGAGCGAATGAAAACAGAGATAATACTAATAATCCTCCATTAGTCTAACTTTTCGCCTGTCTTATCACGGATCAGCCAAGAAATGGGAGGCCCTTACTTTACTGTATAGATTTATGTGTGAAGGTGAGAGGATCTTAAAGGCAACAGATACACGTCTATACAGGCAAGACATTACACAGAGATAGCGGCTAGCCGCATTCATAATCTATTGTCAGATGAAGAGACGGCAACTTAATTATCCTTTACATTTAAAAAATGTTAAAATGTCCAGCATCATAGTTCGTTGTCGGCAATATGATTAACGAAACATACTAACAGTAAGTTTACAAAGAGACCAATATGAAGATTTCAAATATCTGTATATTTGTTGTTAAAATAGAGGGGTCCTGAAAGAAACGCATTGGTTCGGCATTCCGGCCTCCTAGGAATATTCCCCAGACTCTAGAAAGAAGGCAGTGAACGTTTGGTGAGAGACCTTGTGATAGTACATTTAGTTTTATTAGCAGGAACCCCGCCCGCTGTCTGCGTCTGCCAGAGACTAGAGAGAGACAGATTTTACCCAATACTATTGACTCAGTGCAGCAGTAGTTCCGGGCCAGTTTAGTTTTAAGGCGACTCCTTTCGTAGTATAGTACTGGTTGTCAGCAAGACGGGGCTAACAGAGGTTCAAATGGCTCTAACCACTGTGGGACTTAATACCTGAGGTCATCAGTCCCCTAGACTTAGAACTACTTAAACCAAACCAACCTAAGGACATCACACACATCCTTGCCCGAGGCAGGATTTGAACCTGCAACCGTAGCAGCAGCACGGTTCCGGACTGAAGCGCCTAGAACCGCTCGACCACAGCGGCCGGCGGTGACAGAGGAGCTCTGCTCTGAAGACAGACGTCAGGGGCGTACGAATACATTCCCTGTCGTTTAGGACCAGCTAGGTAATGACAACGTAACAGATCTGGTGTGTTCCCCCGAGAACTCGCTGAAAACAAGCGTAGCTTTCTTCGCGAACGGCCATTTATGGTGGCAATAGAAAATAGTGCCTACTCGGAGAGACTTCTGTTTTCTCTCTGGGACCGAGCTTTTCAATAGGACCCAGCGGGAACACTCAACCTCACTTTTGTCGCAATTCTGAAGCAGGCAACACGTAGCGCCCGTGTCCAACACGGGGGCCTCGTGGACGCATTCCACCGACCATCAGCACAGCAGGGCGAGGTGCTCCGGCCTACAGAATACGTGACACTGTAATATTTCTGGCTTGACAGCTATCATACTCAGGTATAAGAAGCTCTTCTTAGAGTAGTTGAGAAGGTACCAGTGGCAAGATGACGCTGTGGAGTGTGAGCTACCGATGACAAATGGTTTGTTCGGTACGGGTATCGTGAGAAAGACCCTCTAAATTGTGTTCCTTCTCTGCGATTGGCTGTTGCGTTCGGAAGTTGCCCGCCAAAACGATAATCTTTTGTTATTAATTTTGACAAACTAAACAGCATATTTGCTTGCATTTCGTATTAAAGAATCTCTCAATATGCGACTATTCCATTATTTCACAAGTATTAATAACCAGCAGTATAATAAACAAGGGATAAACGAAAAGGCAGAAGAAGCACTTCGGTGATCTTCGGATAGCCCTAAATTGGATGGCGGGTGAAGTGTCTCAGCTTTAAGATCAGAGCTGGTTCGTCAGTGTCGGTGGAGAGACATGTTGTCTGCTGCGGTCGGTGTTAGTTAGGTCTTCATTCCAATGCACGGTTTTTTGGAACATGTAGCTGAGAACAGTGTGATTGTAACTGCATCAATACGTAGTTCATTAATTTGTTGAAGAGTAGAAATTATTCGTGACTCTATAGTGGAATGTAATTGTGCATTTTCTCGTGTTCTGCCAATAAAAAAAGCGAGTGGCTTCCCGTATAAACAAACTGGTTGGAAATTAAATCATTTCTAAACTAATAGTTCCTCGCTAACAGTTTCTTACGGCCTCGAGATTACGGATTCACAACCTACTTGCTGTTTTGTGCGCAGATTGGTGAACATTTATTAGAACTTCCACTCAGGGTGGATGAAGCAAATAGACACCTCGCATGTACTTCAGTCTTAGTACAAATGAGATAAGAGACACGTCATCTCTTTTAACACAGAGCAGGTATAAAGGAGACAAATTTTCTAGGGAAGGGGTTTAAGCCGGCCGTGGTGGCCGAGTGGTTCTAGGCGCTACAGTCTGGAACCGCGCGACCGCTACGGTCGCAGGTTCGAAGCGTGCCTCGGGCTTGGATGTGTGTGATGACCTCGGAAGTAAAGTCCCATAGTGCTCAGAGCCATTTGAATCATTTGAAGGGGTTTAATCATACTCACATACGTATCTCCTCTCTCTTTCTCACACTTTCTGTATTTAATCTTGCCGTACACGGCGTCCCGGGTGGGGATAATTGTTGAAGTCGAAGTGCTTTGGAATTATGAGGCAAGATTTTATTAGTGACAACTGTGAATTGTAATGGACCATCGAACTCCGTAAGAACTGGGATACATGTGAATTGTGAAGGCCCAGAGAACTGCATGGGAACTGTAGTAAGTAGGCCGTGAACTGTATTTGAACCGTTTGTGAACTTTAGTTGAACTATAATAACTGATGCCGCAAAATCAAAATTTTCAGTCACAATGCAAGTAGTATCGGTGTAAAGTAGGAATGGGAAGTGCGGGAGTGCAACAAGAACAAAAAGTTAACGTTGTGCGCGGAGTCTATGGGAATACGTTATTAATCATCCCATCAAGATTCTTCAAGCTGCGAGACGGCGCAGCGAGCAGAGCAGCGTGATGCAGTCACATACAACAGGTGCAGAGGCGGCAGGCAGTGGATGTCGCAGTTGACACTATACCGCGTGTTGGTAGAGACAGCTTCAGGTGTTGCAGCCAGCGGCGCAGTCGACAGCTAAGAGTACGGAGTAAGTTGAGGAAGAAGTAGTTTTGAGTGTTGCGCTTGCGTACAGCAGTCTAAGATTTGTAATCGTAACAGCAGTATTAGTATGTCTGCGGAAAAGGAAATAAGACATTTGTGGGAAGTAGATAAGGAGTCCAGTCTCGCAGTAGTAGTGACAAAAAATTGGGACAGATACAAATAAAAGCCAACGAAGTCAGATTTAGGTCCAGTGACATGTCGAATATAGTGACAAATAACGGAAGTGAAAATGTAAATTCAGACTTTGGTGATGAATTCGAAATTGTAAGTTCAATTAACAATAATCGCACCGAGAATTCTGGAGTAGCTGTTAATGATTCCACTGGAAATGGAGAGTTAACTGTTAACGAGGACAGTGAAAATGTTGATTCAGTGGCAGACAATGATAATGTAAACCCAAAATGTGTAGCGCCTAGTCGAAATGAAATGACTGATTAGGATGACGATGCCAGAGAAAATGACTTTTACGCCGAAATTACTAACGATCCAATAGATGAACTACATAAATCAAGGTGTGGTACATCATCAGCTGACACATTACCAACTCTGGATGATGATAAGGATATGAGGTCTACGTTAAATTAATTTTGCAGGAACATAAAGAAACACAAAAGAAAATAGACGGTGGGCATAACAAAATAGTGAAAATGGGTAAGGGATTACAATAAGTTAAAGCTCAACTTAACACCAAGTTCAATGCTCTGGAACAAAAAATTACAAATCTTGAAGCTAAAACTGAGGGATGTTGCAGGAAAATAGGCTATGAAATAAAAGAATGGGGTACAACATTAGAAGTTCAGAAATCAGAAATAAATCAAATGATTGACCATGAAAACAAAATATTAAATAAGAATTTGCAGAATCAAAATGGGATGCTATAAACAACAATTAATGAAATTAGTAACGTAAAACAAGAGCAAAGCAAAGCTACCAGAAAATGTCAGGAAAAGCATACAATACAGTGAAATAATTTACAGAGTATCGAAAACTACCATGAAATATTTAATCGTAATATTTCACATGTAGAATCCTTTTGTAGAGGTAACACAATTGCGATTCAGGGCAAATTGAGAGCAATAGAGCATAAAGTGCTTCCTGAGATGCAAAATAAAACAGAAAATGAAATTAAAGAAAAAGTAGAAATTTGGTGTTAACAAGAAAGAAAGGAAGATGTTGTGCACATACGTGACGTAACAAATTACGCTAATGCTTACAAATTCCATTATTTCTCTAGTAAGAGAATCAAACACCCAGTAGCTTTCATTAGACAGTTTGAAGACATCGTTCCTGAAAACATAACTGAATAACAAAAAACTGAATTCGTGGCCAGCAGATTAGATGGAGAAACAATATCGTGGGGAACAGAGGTCAGTAACACACGTCAAACATATAAAGAAATTCTCCAAGCATTCTTGAATCAAGACTGGTCTTGCAGCACACAAAACTGTGCGAGAGGTGAAGTAGTTGCGATCAGAGGGTTTGATGGAGAAATGCAATTATAGCACAAACGGATAGGAGTAAGGTACTGGATGGTCAAGTACCGAAATTCAATGGCCTCAAGACATCAATAAACATGTACTTGATAACCAGCTTCTGTTAGGGCCCGCTAGCAGTAAACAGTCAAAGGTATACTGCTTTCGTGTATGGGAGACAAAATTATCAATTTCCTTCTAGGAAGCATGATACTGGGGTAGATAACATGTTTGAATTTGAGAAAGTTGTGAATGAAGTATTCATCATTTTGATTTGCAACTCCTTGTGTTGGCCGTGTTCGCAGTTAAAATTGTTGGATGTGAGGTCCACCAGTTTTGCAAAACACCGTTTTTTCTCAGTACCGAACATGTTTCGGCACCACTGTGCCATCATCAGTGGGTTTTTGTCTTTATTTATACTGTAATATGAACATTTTTTTAAATAATTATGAAATTGTGTGCATCTTTAGTTCAAACAATAGATCGTTTCTTTTTGTAAATATTTTTACATTTGGTGTGCATGAATTTTCTGGATCACTTGTGTGTTAATTATTACAGGTAGCTTGTCATCTGCAACCAAACGATATTGATGAGAAAGTTTTTTGCTGGGAGTTAAACTATCTTCTAGAATGTAATTTAGTTTGTCGTGATGTTTTCGCGCCTATATTCGTTTTTACCTACGTTTTCGTGTGGCAAGCACTTGTATTCTCCGCATCATGCTGAATTGTTGTGATAGACTCGAAACTAAAACAAGTATTTTCCACAAACAACGCAGTATAACACTTTTCACTTCACCAAAATACAGTGTGATTGTAGTTTGTTGTGTGTCCCAGCCCAGTCAGTGTTCATTTGTTCACCAGCGAGTTCGGCGCCAAATTTGAATTTTGTTTGCATTTTATCTTTGTGTGTGTGTGTGTGTGTGTGTGTGTGTGTGTGTGTGTGTGCGCGAGACCGTGTGTGTTTTCTGTGCACTTCTTAGCTGTGTGTGTTGTCTTTTATATGGTATTCCTTTTGTGTGTAAATGATGCATCTTTGCAGATTTTAGTGTATCTGTTTTTCGTGTGTGTGTGTGTGTGTGTGTGTGTGTGTGTGTGTAGACTTTATCTGTTTGTGTTGTTTTTATTTGTAAAGTTCCTTTAATGTGTTAAATAGTGTTCCCTTGCAGAGTGTAGTGTATTGGTTTAAGACCTGTTTTCCTTCTGCTATTGCCTTCTGTATATGGAAGTTTTCGTCAATGGTCAGTTTGCTGTATAGGCTGTGGCTAGGTTTTAGTATTCCTAAGTCTGTTCTATAGTGGCTGGGTGGTGATTGTGGGCTGCAATGCGGTCAGCAAATGTGCTATGGGAGCTGTTGCTTTTTAAAAGCCCTGAGATGTTCTGAACATCTGGTTTTGAAAGTTCTGATGTTTGTCCTAAGTACACTGACTGGCAAGTGTTGCGTGTGAGTTCATATATTCCTGATTTGTTAAATTTATCCATGGGTGTTTCTTCTGTTCTGATCTATTTCTGTGCACACACACACACACACACACACACACACACACACACACAAACACACACACACATTCATACGAAAAAACATATACACAAAAATCTGCGAAGACGCACCATTTACAGACAAAAGGAATACCATATAAAAGACAACACACACAGCTAAGAAGCGCACAGAAAACACACATTCGCGCGTGCGCGCGCGTGCACACACACACACACAAAGATAAAATGCAAACAAAATTCAAATTTACGCCGAACTCTCAGGTGAACAAATGAACACTGACTGGGCTGGGACACACAACAAATCACAATCAAACTGTTATTTTGGTGAAGTGAAAAGTGTTTTACTACGTTATTTGTGGAAAATTCTTGTTATAGTTACGTATGCATCACAACAACTGAGCATGATGCGGAGAATGGAAGTGCTTGGCACACGAAAACGTAAGTAAAAACGAATATAGGCCCGAAAACATCGCGACAAACTAAATTACGTTCTAGGAGATACGTTAACTCCCAGAAAAAATCTTTCTCATCAACATCGTTTGGTTGCAGATGACAAGCTACCTGCAGCAATTAAAACACAAGTGATCCAGAAAATTCATACACATCAAATGTAAAGGTATTTACAAAATGAAACGATCTATTGTTTGAACTAAAGATGCACATAATTTTATAATCATTTAACAAAAATGTTCACATTACAGAATAAATAAAAATAAAAACCCACTGATGATGGATGGCAGAGTGGTGCCGAATCATGTTTGGGTACTGAGAAAAAACGGTGTTTTGCATAACTGGCGGATCTCACATCCAACAATGTGAATGAAGATCTCATTCAACTACGGAAATACCGCCGCAACAATTATTACATGAAATGTCAAACAGTGACATGAAAAAATATTATAAATACTACCCTCAGGGGGCAATGACGTTCTTTGTATTGCTAAGTAACTGACGATTACCAGGTGCCCGAGTTAACTGACAGCTTACTGCATTTTCTTTTCCTGCTGTTAGTTCTTCTGCTTCTTTCCTTCAGAACTCTTATCTGTCTTCGTTTAACATTCTTCACAATCAAGACTGAGATGAGCAAATTTTCTTATACTGAATGTGACATCAAAGAACCAAGCTGTGGCACGATCAAAGTAATTCAGCAGAATAGACATCTGCGTAGCATGGGTGAAAAATATACATTCGACGGAATTATATAGATAGGCCGGAGTACACGATATTTAGGATTAGAGGTACAACAACAAAAGAACACAGTATATATTTACAACAAAACACCAGCTCCATATCAATGGATATAACAAAAAACGTTATAAATTATGTAATGGAACAATTTTTAAATGTTAACAACAACGATAAACAAGCTTTATATCAGAAAATATTGTAAGATGGCTATTATATAAATAACGCAGATGAAATAACGCAAAATAATCAGGCAGAAGGCCGCAGAAGAAGAGTGCGACGATAAACCACGTAAATGAACACGAAAAGGGAAAAGAGAAACAATTCTGGTGGCAATAATAATATAAATAACAAAATTTTGTCTAGAGATAAGTTCAGATTGCGTGAACATAGACATATCGTTACTCTTTAGTGCGAATTGAAACGGAGAAGTGGTTTCTGCTGTTATGAATTATGATACCCTGATAGGCTAGGAATAGTCCTGACGAAGAGGTTTGTGGTAAATGGAGACAGAAAAGTCTGCCAATTATTTACGAAGAGAGAAAAGAGGTAAATTGAGAGTTGTAGATTAGACGACAGAAAAGTGGGCCAATTGTGTACGTAGACAGAGACAGATGAAATATTGTTATCAGACGACAAGAAAGTCGGCCAATCATTTTTGAAGATTGAGGGAGGAAGGGCAAAAGGCGACTTATATGTCGGCGTTAAGTAGTATTTACAGGCCAAGTGCTTTCCGCCAACTAATTTGTGAAGTACAAGGAAGTAGACATATTGTTGACATAGGACACCGTACTGAGATGGAACTCTCATAAAAGACATAAACGTAGTAAATAAGGGAGCTTCTCGACCCATTGGAAGGACCCATTTGATGGAACTCTGACAATGGACATATTCGTCTTCATGGGACAGTGTACACATGAAGTAGCTTTGTAACTCAATGGGTTGTCACCTACATTTCACTTTTCTTAGCTTTTTTAACAACGTTTATAAGAAATGCATGATGCTCCAATAAAATCATCAGTCCGGAAGTAGATTCGGAAGTTTTAGACCACGGGTTCTGTTTCAAACGTTAAGAAAACAGGACGAGCGCCTTCTGTTGGAACACAAGAAAACATTGTTGTGCGTGGAACTGTGAACGTAAGACCCAGATAACCTGTACGCCGACGAGCTCAAAAATTGTATTACCAAGTTCAATGCATGACATCCTTTCAAAAGATCTGAAAATGCATGCGTGCAAGATGCAACTTACACAAGAGTTGAAGCCTGCAGGTAATGGAAAGAGACATCGATTTACTCAGTGCGTCGAGACTCGACAAGCGGAGATCGAGAGCGTCACAAAAGGAATAATTTTCTCAGATGAGGCGCACTTTCACCTCAGTGGATACGTCAATAAGCAGAACAGCAGAATTTTGGGTAAAGAAAATCAGCCCATGTCTGTGGAAGATGAGATGCATCGAACACGCACCACTGCGTGGTGTGGGTTCTGGGCAGGAGGACTGATCGGGCCGTACTTTTTTGAAAATGATGAGGGACCTACCGTCACTGTGAACGGCGACTGTTACCCAAACACCGTTTCTGAGTGGTTTTCCCCTGTTATTGATGAAAATGATGATTTATGGTTTCGACAAGATGGTGCGGCATGTCACACACCCCGTGAAACGATTGCTCTGCTGAAGGAAAAGTTTCCTCAAAGAATTACCTCTGTACGTGACAACTAGGAATGGTGTGGCAGATCATGCGGTCTTACACCTTGCGACTTTTTTGTTGGGATTTGTGAAATCAAAAGTGTGCGTGAACAAGCTACAAACAATACATTAACTGAAGGATGAAATTAAAGGGGTTATTAACGGCATCCCACCAGATGTTTGTGAACGCGTCATCAAAAACTTCGGTGAACGCACTCCTCGGTGCCTCGCGTCCTTGGATGGTCATATGGACGATATAATTTTTTATACATAAATGGGAGAAGTTGCTTAATCTGTTTGTAAAAAAAAAAGTTACATTTTAGCTAAAGCTTGTATGTTCTACAGCCCTTTAATATTATCCCAATTTCCAACTCATCCTCTACTATAGAATTCTAAGTCACTGTTCATGTAAACGAGAATATGGTGTAAGTAGGCTGTTTATGTTTTCTCTATGTAAGTAGGCTGTTTAGGTTTTTTATTGGTAACGCCACCTCTGTATGACAATCACTGGCTGTGCTGTGGGCAGTCTGTGTCTGCTTTGCATTGTTGTAATACTCGCCATTGTAGTGTTAGGCAGCTGGCTGTGAACAGCGCGTAGCATTAGGCAGTTGGAGGTGAGCCGCCAGCAGTGGTGGATGTGGGGAGAGAGATGGCGGAGGTTTGCAATTTGTCATGAACTGATATATATATTATGACTTGTGATGATATTAAGGTAAATACATTGTTTGTTCTCTATTAATATCTTTCATTTGCTAACTATCCCTATCAGTAGTTAGTGCCTTTAGTAGTTTGAATCTTTTATTTAGCTGGCAGTAGTGGCGCTTGCTGTATTGCAGTAGCTTGAGCAGCGAAGATTTTTGTGAAGTAAGTGATTTGTGAAAGGTATAGTTTAATGTTAGTCAGGGCCATTCTTTTGTAGGGAATTTTGAAAGTCAGATTGCGTTGCGCTAACAAAGTATTGTGTGTCAGGTTAAGCACAGTCGTATGTATAATTGTTCAAAGGGGACGTTTCATATGTCGACCCTTAGCCTAGGATACCTCACTGGAATCTTCTGATTTTTTCTTGCAGTTTGTGTATTTAGTGTAGCTTTTGTTTATTGCTAGCGCGTAATTGTAGAGAGAATCTCCTTTGTAGTTGCAGTCTTTCATTGTTGTACAGTAAAACAGTTGTGGCATGCATGTAGATTTGCACCGAGTATTTAGCAGCTGCAATTAACTAGATATTATTTTCAGGGTTATGTTAATGTGTTCTCTAATTTTTGCTCTTCAAATTGTGTTTTTCTGTGTTGTCGTGTGAAATACTGTGACAATAATGGCGTGTGAAAAACGTAATACTAGGCTCCAAAGTAAACTGAGAAATGACAGTGAAAATGAAAGTAGTGTGTTAGCGCCACCGAGTAATGAATTAACTGATGTTCAAAGTAGTAATTTGGTAATTGTGCATAGGGAAATAGAGCGGGCGGCAAACAATGGCGTGGACAGTGAAACAATTAGTGAAGAGGGAAGCATTATCGATCGATCGGTCGGCAATAGCTCGCCTCAGGAAGCCGAAATGACAGAACACAATATTGCAAATACTGCAGACTCAGGTTTTGGGTTCTCACCGTTTTCTCAAATGAGTCAAGACACATTTTCCGCTTTTCAAAATGTGAATGTTGCCGGTGCAACTTCACTGCCGAAAAGCACTGAGGAACATGTTTCAGACACCAGTGCATTGTTATTACAATTAATGCAACAAATGGGACAAAAGCTTGAAAAGTTAGACACAATGGAACAACACCAGAGACAAACACAGCAACAGTTAGACACAGTGGAACAAAATCTCAAAAAGTTAGACTCATTGGAACAAAATCAGAGACAAACACAGCAAAAGCTTCAAAAGTTAGACACAATGGAACAAAATCAGAGACAAACACAGCAAAAGCTTCAAAAGTTAGACACAATGGAACAAAATCTTAAAAAGTTAGACTCATTGGAGCAAACTCTTGAACGAACACGTGAGGATTTAACTGCTGAGTTACATCACATTGAATCGAAATGTCAAAAAGTCTGTAATGACGTAAAAACACAAATTTGTGAGCATTTCCAACCTATTTTTTCGCGTCATGAAAATGCACTACAGAATCACGAAGCAGCCATAAAAGAACTGCAAACTATTGTTCATGAAAATCATGAGACCTTGCAAGCAAAATTTGACTCAGTTGCATCTACCGATACGGTTATGCAACTTGCAAAAACTCAGGAAAACTTAAAGGTCACAGTAGACACGATTGCAACACAAATGGACACTCTGAAACTTGGTTCAGAAAAACATAGAGAGGAAATGATTTCACTATCGGATAAAGTAGCCGAACTTTCAGATCAGTTTACTAACTTATCTACAAAGGTAGATGATGATCTGAATGACACAACACCTGTAGCCTTCATGGACACTGAAGAGTATGAACAAATTAGAAAATTCAAACAAAATCAAAATCAAATCAATACACAGTACAAAAGAAAAATCCGGGAAGTGCAAGATCAGTTGGCACAAGTAGTACAAGAATTACGTATTTCAGAGGACACTCGCGCCCCAATACGGGAAGAGGGACATACAAATACGGAACAGACACAAAATAACAACACAGGGCACTTCGGAAATTGTGAAAGAAGTTGGCAAGGTACGCCGAATTTTGAGATGGAACCGCCGAAACGACGTAACTATGACCGAGATGCTACTCGCCGACACGATGATTTTGACTATAAGCTGTTCATTACTACACGTAAATTCAAAACGTTTAAGAATTCTGCCAACGACATTCATCCACAAGCATGGCTCCATCAATTCTCTCATTGTTTTCCTCCCAACTGGTCGTTGGAACACAGATTAGAATTTATGTGTGGCTACTTAGAGAATGAACCAGCTGTAAGAATGCGATCGGTAATTCACGATTGCCACAGTGAAGGAGAGTTTTACCATGCCTTCCTCTCAGCATATTGGTCTCAAGCCACACAAGACCGTGTAAAACATAGCATCATGATGATGAAACACTTTGAACAATCTGAATTTTCCAGTCTTGTCAAATATTTTGAAGACATGTTGCATAAGAATCAATATCTTTCAAACCCATACAGCCCCTCAGAACTCATCCGCATTTGCTTACTCAAATTACCTGAACATTTACGGCATATTATTTTGGCAGGACGTTGCAAAGACGACACTGAAGCTTTTCAGGGACTCTTACAAGAATTAGAAATTGACACGGACAGTCGCGGGATGCGAAAACGGGAAAACAATCACTACAGGGCACATCTGTCACAATTCCGTGACGACAGAAATAATAACTGGACACGACAAGGCTATTCTTACAACGCAAATCGTGATCAAAACAGACACCACCCATATGACAACCACTGGCAGAGTAATAATAGTTACAGAGAAAGATCGCATTTCCGTAGTAATGAATATGACAGAGATAACCATAGAAACAGACAATATGGTAATCAGAACTATTATTATCAAGGGAGACAGAATAATTTCAGACGCAACAGTTCAGCGCGCAGTTACGATTCAGGGAGAAATTCTCCACCACGTGACCGACACGAAAGAAACTGTGTAAACTACCGACAAAACGACAGACCTGAATTCTATCAGAACTGGCGAGCTTTAAACAGAGCTGGGCCCTCTCGGCAAGGCGAATTTGTGGAAGTTAGGTCTCCTAATCCCAGTAACGACGCGCGGCAACAAAGAGACAGACAATGACTCGCACCGCAGGCATACACGTGCGCCGGCTGGCTCCGAGAAAAATAACATTATACTGGTACTGCTAATGAGATTTTAATGCAACATTTTGGTTTACTTGAAAATACATTCCGGATTTAAAGTACTTTCTGTGAGATACCAGATGAGACAATAGTTAGTTTATGTGACAGCTACACGATTTTATCACGACGCTACTAATGAGTGACAATTTACAATGTTGCTTTTGCGGTGTATCTGTTTTATATCTGCACAGTTTTCTAAATTCTTCTGGAAAGAAAAACATGTTTTAGTAGTAACTTTTGTGGTATAGCAACAATGAGACAGCCTTTTTCGTGGCACAACATTACGTTACTGTACAGTACTCTCTTCATCACGCCAATAAGCATTATAACTACGATATCTATACGCAAAGCATTTCACTTTTGTTTATCATGAGGTAAGTACATTGGCTTCTGCAGAACTTAGCTTTCGGAGGACGATAACTACGACACTTCCACACAGATTATGTTGCAACAAGACGCACATTTAGCGCTACAGGACACGCATTTGAGTGATTAATCTTATACTTAAAACACTTATTTTCAAAGATTTTTTAATTACAAAGAAAGTTTTCCGTGATACATTTCATTCCATTGCTGTAATTTGTAACACCTGAGGGTATAATTACATTTATCCTCAGGGGGGTACACGCTTACTTTGTGTACCATGTGTGTGGCAACCACAAGGAGCCCTAGCTAATATGGTATTTGCTTATACAACTTTACACATCGGTACCATATTTCTCTAACACACAAATTACACAGCTATCTGATCATGTAACTGAGAGATAAACTTTTTTATTACATCAGTGACAGATGTTTACGCAATTACACAGTTGGCTAACTTCACACTTATGAAACTGTATTTTGTCTGTACTTTGAAAACTGTTCATATTTTTTTTGGAATCATTGTGATACTATGAGAGCTTTGAATGATGTATTTGGTATGAGATCATGATTTTTAAAGTACGTTTGAGGCAGCTGACACTTTTGACATGAGCAGAGAATTTTTTTAGGCTTGGAAATTATTGGAGGAAGTTACGACGATTTTGAGATTTGACTGAGGTGTTATGATGTTATTATTACGACGACGATGTGTATTATGTTGTTGAGGAATGTTTATTATGCTACGTATTTCTCATGATGAAATACTGAAGAAGTGTCGACGAATATGTTTATGTATAATGAGGTAAGGAATAATGAGTAGTGTTTAGGGACTCTGATTTGTGGAAAAGGTTGTTGGAAACCAAGAATCGTACTTTAAGAGTTATGAAATGTGCGTAAATGCATGAATGTATTACAATGCAGACGAAAATTTTTTTTGGACACTGTTATATCAATAGCATTTTGTTTCTACAGATTTGTAACGCAAGTTCTTGACCTGTGAAATATCTTTATATGCGACTGTCTCTGTAGCGGAAACGGCTGTCGTAAATATTTCCGTAAGAAAGTTAACGGACCACCTACACATAATGCGTCGTGGGCACCCAGCTGTGTCAGACGCCTGGAGAAAAAGCCATTAGCGCGTGCTTTTCAGAGCACAGGAAAACACCTGGAGAACAAGCCATTAGGGTGTGCCTTTCATCGCTAATGCGACACCCTCGTTACTTGAAAACATATGATCACTCGCACTTTGTGCTAATTGCTGAAATGCTTATGAATTGATGGGAAATATTCGTACATCTGCAAACCTGATAATGACAAGTGTCTTTCTATGAGAGTTGAGAGCTACTGACTTACGAAATGCCACATGACTATTGAATGATGTTTTTATGCTTTGGTTTGCGTAATTGCTTATTTCACTTGATATCTGGTTTCCAGCTGTGTTGCAGCATTGCTTTTATAAAATGAAATGCATTTGCTAATGTGAACACTTTCTGTCAACAGATCTATTAAATAATTATTTTATGATCCACATTCTTTAAAAAAGGAGCACTTGGAAAGGAAAGAACAATAAGAAGGAACTAGTAACTGCATTCATAATTTTCTTTTCAAGTAATTGGTAACTTTTGGTAGAATAACTTCTTGTGGTGCACCACTTTAATTACATAGATATTAAGATGTGAATATACATTTCCCTTATCTGCATTGTTGTTTTTACTGTATTATTTTTTCTGCTTGAGCTATGTCATGTTTAGATATAAGTTATTGCATTTGCTGTTGCTGTTTGCCAGGCATAGTGCTACTAAATTTCACATTACATTACTCTGTTAAGCCAGTTTTACAACTGATTTTTTTTTTGTTGCTGCTCATTGGCTCATATTAGTTGTAATTTTGCATTTTATCTGTTAATTTAGATTTACTGTAGCTTGCTTTGCAATTTTCCAATTTTTTGGTCATTGCTGTTTGTGTTACTTATTTTGTGCTGCTGCATTGCCTCGTCCCTTAGTTTAGCATCTGAGCTCAGTAGATTTAAGTTAGCTTAAGAGGGGGTAGCCTCTAAGAGAATGAGTTGCGATGAATTGGAAGAAATGCATTGAGAAAACAGGTTTAGGTAGGATTTTCTTGGAAATAAATGATGAGGTAAGATAATGGAAAATAAAAATGAGGTAAGAAACGTGTGAACATATAAACACAGAAAGCATGCTTAGATAGAATTTTTTTTTGGTGGAAACAAAGGATGAAATAAGAGGAAAGATATATGAAGTTTTGGGTTGGACTGCAGTACCAAATGTTACACTGAAAACGAACCCTGTCCTTTCCTATTGGTGTTATCCCACTATGTGTTTGTGTACCCTTGTGTATTTGTTTTCTTCCTGTCTCTGTGTACTGTTTCATAGAATTTTTTTCTCTTCTAATCCTAAGCTATATTCACTATGAGGAGGAATACTGTTGTCCTCAAATATAAGTTGCATTAATAATATGTTATTTTCTTTGTAAAGTTGTTTACAATTCTGTTCTGTTTCAATGTTCATGTGTGAAATTAATGTTTCGAAAACTATTCTCATTATTTTATGTATGTACTTATGTCACTATTTTTGTAACACTGATGTATATGTTTATTTCTATTCTTTTGTAAAGCCTGTACTACAAATGTTATCTGTATTATTATGTTTTAATGATGTATTTTGTACCTTTGTTATTGTATTCTTATGTTATAAAATTGTAATTGTCACCAGTTCATGACATTATTAACTTGTTAGTTACATTTCACTGCACACGTTTCTGTTGGTCATAGTATGTGGACAATATGTGAGAAGTAGGGACTGATAGTGTTTGCACGTGTGTTAATGATTCAGCAAGGGACTGGACAACAGCATTGCTGGGTCTAAGGACAATTCCAAAAACTTTGTGAGTGCACAAGTGGTGGTTATGGACTTGCTATATTCTCTGCAAGAATCTTCGATGGTGATTGTGCACCTGCACAGTCGCAACGGATGGCTGCTGGCCGTCTATACCAGGACTACAGTGGGTCTGCACCTCTGGTGGCCCACCAATACCATTATCTCTACAAGGACTACAGTGGGTCTGCACCTCTGGTGGCCCACCAATACCACAATCTCTACCAGGTCTACAGTGGGTCTGTTCGGTGATGACCTACCTACCAATATTCTTCAAAACGTCGAATGACTCTGCTGTGGGTTTGCTCTGTTGTGGCCCATTACCTGTCTGCATGTCGAGAGTCAGCACTGTCTTTCCGTTGGAAGGTCAACACTACTTCTTCAAGACTGCATGGAAATCCACTACTTCTATGTGCATTTTCTTTTACTGCTTGGACTTTGAGAAAAACTCTGCATTTTTACTGTGATGAACAATGTGGACTGTCTTTATGGACTGTGAGAAATTTTGATCTTTTGACCAACATAATATTAATAAGTGTGTGCATTTTATATCTTTGTTACTGTAATTGTGAAAAATTTTTGTCAAATCTGTATTGGCCAGTGCCCAACACCATTTGTAAAAATTTTTGTGGGGAGCATGGGGGCTATGTAAGTAGGCTGTTTATGTTTTCTCTATGTAAGTAGGCTGTTTAGGTTTTTTATTGGTAACGCCACCTCTGTATGACAATCACTGGCTGTGCTGTGGGCAGTCTGTGTCTGCTTTGCATTGTTGTAATACTCGCCATTGTAGTGTTAGGCAGCTGGCTGTGAACAGTGCGTAGCATTAGGCAGTTGGAGGTGAGCCGCCAGCAGTGGTGGATGTGGGGAGAGAGATGGCGGAGGTTTGCAATTTGTCATGAACTGATATATATATTATGACTTGTGATGATATTAAGGTAAATACATTGTTTGTTCTCTATTAATATCTTTCATTTGCTAACTATCCCTATCAGTAGTTAGTGCCTTTAGTAGTTTGAATCTTTTATTTAGCTGGCAGTAGTGGCGCTTGCTGTATTGCAGTAGCTTGAGCAGCGAAGATTTTTGTGAGGTAAGTGATTTGTGAAAGGTATAATTTAATGTTAGTCAGGGCCATTCTTTTGTAGGGAATTTTGAAAGTCAGATTGCGTTGCGCTAACAAAGTATTGTGTGTCAGGTTAAGCACAGTCGTATGTATAATTGTTCAAAGGGGACGTTTCAATGGAAACGTCAGTTCCCACGCAAATAGTATACAGGGTGGTCCATTGATATTGAACGGGCCAAATGTCTCACGAAATACGCATCAAACGAAAAAACTACAAAGAACGAAACTCGTCTAGCTTGAAGGGGGAAACCAGATGGCGCTATGCTTGGCCCGCTAGATGGCGCTGCCATAGGTTAAACGGATATCAACTGCGCTTTTTTAAATAGGAACCCCCATTTTTATTACATATTCGTGTAGTACGTAAAAAAATATGAATGTTTTAGTTGCACCACTTTTCTTCGCTTTGTGATAGATGGCGCTGTAATAGTCACAAACGTGTAAGTACATGGTATCACGTAACATTCCGTCAGTACGGACGCTATTTGCTTCGTGATACATTACCCGTGTTAAAATGGACCGTTTACCAATTGCGGAAAAGGTCGATATCGTGTTGATATATGGCTGTTGTGATCAAAATGCCCAACGGGTGTGTGCTATGTATGCTGCTCGGTATCCCGGACGACATCATCCAAGTGTCCGGGCCGTTCGCCGGATAGTTACGTTATTTAAGGAAACAGGAAGTGTTCATACACATGTGAAACGTCAACCACGACCTGCAACAAATGATGATGCCCAAGTAGGTGTTTTAGGTGGTGTCGCGGCCTATCCGCACATCAGTAGCAGAAAAACTGCGCCAGAATCGGGAATCTCAGAAACGTCGGTGTTCAGATTGCACCCGTACCATATATCTATGCACCAGGAATTGCATGGCGACGATTTTGAACGTCGTGTACAGTTCTGCCACAGGGCACAAGAGAAATTACGGGACGATGGCAGATTTTCTGCACGCGTTCTATTTAGCAACGAAGCGTCATTCATCAACAGCGGTAACGTAAACCGGCATAATCTGCACTATTGGGCAACGGAAAATCCACGATGGCTGCGACAAGTGGAGCATCAGCGACCTTGGCGGGTTAATGTATGGTGCGGCATTATAGGAGGAAGGATAATTGACCCCATTTCATCGATGGCCATCTAAATGGTGCAATGTATGCTGATTTCCTTCGTAATGTTCTACCGATGTTACTACAAGATGTTCCACTGCATGAGAGAATGGCGATGTAATTACAACACGATGGATGTCCGCCACATAGCTCGCATGCGGCTGAAGCGGTATTAAATAGCATATTTCACGACAGGTGGATTGGTCGTCGAAGCACCATACCATGGCCCGCACGTTCACCGGATCTGACGTCCCCGAATTTCTTTCTGTGGGGAAAGTTGAATGATATTTGCTATCGTGATCCACCGACAACGCCTGACAACATGCGCCACCCCATTGTCAATGCATGTGCGAACATTAAGGAAGGCGAACTACCCGCTGTTGAGAGGAATGTCGTTACACGTATTGCCAAATGCATTGAGGTTGACGGACATCATTTTGAGCATTTATTGCATTAATGTGGTATTTACGGGTAAACACGCTGTAACAGCATGTGTTCTCAGAAATGATAAGTTCACAAAGGTGCATGTATCACATTGTAACAACCGAAATAAATTTGTTCAAACGTACCTACGTTCTGCATTTTAATTTAAAAAACCTACCTGTTATCAACAGTTCGTCTAAAATTGTGTGCCATGTGTTTGTGATCACAAAGCGAAAAAAGTGGTCCAACTAAAACATTCCTATTTCTTTACTTGGAAAGTGTTGTTAATAAAACTTCACTATTTAAACTAGACTGAACTGCATGTGACTGCTTTAGTCTTTAATAAAACTTGCATCTGACTGCCTATTTAACTGAACTGAACTGAACTTTATCTGACTGCATGAAAATATTGTTGGAAAATTAATACTCAAAATACACATTCGACTGCATGAAAGTTTAGTGGTAAAAATAAATGAAAGTCACCAACCTGCATCTGACTGCGTCTGTGGACTTAGCTCGCGCACTCCTTCCCGTTTAGCCGATAATAAAACATATATTCAACTCAGCCGTAGTGCAATGGCATAAAATTGTCATTCTAGATAACTTTACTCATTTTGGCCCTGTTTGTTACTTACAAGGGGAGGCCGCCAATTGTGAAATTCAGATTCAATTCATACTGCGCATGATAAAAGCTCATGGCCAGAGCTGTAATGTGGCAAAGCACCAAGATGCACTTCTCAGCCGTTGTCGAGAAAATCGACAGTTAAAATAAACCATTGCGGTGAAATTCAACGATTAAAAACTATCGACATCGTCGTGGCGCAGCGGGAAGCGCTCTGGTTCGTAATCTGAAGGTCGCCGGATCGAATCTCGCGCCATGCAGTTTTTTTTTAGTATTTGTTTTTTGTTATTCAAATGTGTCTACACACACACACACACACACACACACACACACATATATATATATATATATATATATATATATATATATATATATATATATATATAATTCCCGGCAATCAGTTGCAACAATTATGCATATAATAAGTTGTTGAAGGTCGTTTGTCGTGGAAAAACTGGCGACTTCGAACATCATTATGTTTTCCGCAAACAAAGTTGTATTTCACAAATGTTATTAATTTTCTTCATAATGTTAACCACGTATAGTTAACGGAAGACGTAGAAACGATATTCCGAAACGAATACGTATAGCGTAAGTCAAACGTTCGAATTAGAATAGAAACCCCACGAACACAAATTTGCTGTGGCAGGTATGAAATATAAGCTCCGTTACTCGCTCCTTACACTTGAAGGACAGATGTTGAATGGGCCGAAACGAGCCGCCGCATAAAGGCATAGTTGGCTGCAAACTTCGAAAGAAGGTAGATGCGGTCCCTAGCGCAACTTACAACATCGTCGAAAATCAGTGCGGACGTGAGAGCTTTGGTACACCCTGTTAAACAAACGGAAAAATGGAGGCGGTACAATTGGAGAGCGATCCGCCTTCACCAAAATGCATAAGCAATTCATTAATAGTTTATATATATATATATATATATATATATATATATATATACTTGAATTACAAAAAACTAATAATAAAAAAAATGTTGCATGGCGCGAGATTCGATCCGGCGACCTTCCGATTACAAACCCGAGCGCTTACCGCTGCGCCACGACGCTGTATAAAATTATTAACCGTAGAGGGCATTTCACGGCAACGGTTTATTTTAACTGTCGATTTTCTCGACAACGGCTGAGAAGTGCATCTTGGTGCTTTGCCACGTTACACCTCTGGCCATGAGCTTTTATTATGCGCAGTATGAATCGAATCTGAATTTCACAATTGGCGGCCTCCCCTTGTTAATAAAAATTCTGTCCTGATCTGAATAATTTGCCAACTGTACAATGGCATATAGATTATTTTACTCTGATAAATGAAATTATTAGCTTTACTCATGGGAACTTGAATTTTATCTAAAAAATATTTATTGTTCAAACTTTTAAGGCAAATGTGAAAAACTAAAAAAAAATCTATAGCATGGATTTATGAGAAAGTTTCACAAAACGCTTATTGCATCAACAATGGGATTTCTATCCAGCTTTTAGACATTATTTAACCAAAGAAAACCTATTTTATTAATTATTCTTTCTAGTTTCCCCAGGTATGTGCCGAGTTTCGCTCAATATATAGCTTATTATGTGCGTAGTGCCAATTCTTACTTTGATGCTGTCTCGACCCGGCTGCCTCCTGCAGGCATCTAGCTCCGACTCGAAACACGTCTGCTGTCTCTGCGCATCTACTCACCACTACTCAAACTTTTACCGCATGCACCTAGCTCTGTTAGCTGTCAAAGATCTTACTACTCGAAGATGTACTACTCGTCCAATCTTGCGGTTGGGAACTATCGACATTTTTCGCTGGCTCTGTCCAGATCGAATCTCAGCACATACCTTTCAACGTACTACACGAATATGTAATTAAAAATGGGGGTCCCTATTTAAAAAAACGCAGTTGCTATCCGTTTGACCTATGGCAGCGCCATCTAGAGGCCCAACCATAGCGCCATCTGGTTTCCTCCTTCAAGCTAGACAAGTTTCGTTTTTTGTAGTTTTTTCTTTTGACGCTTAAATCGTGAGATATTTGGCCCGATCACGATCAATGGACCACTCTATATAAATCGATACGGATTATGTAGTAAGTGGTGTCCGTTCGTGCTTCCGTCAGCTGTTGCTGTTGGCTAGGGAGACGGAAGTACTCCCCACCCCCCGAAGACTAGTCCGCCGGGACAGTTGGTGGCGCGTGTCGGACGTCGAACGGCGACCCCCGGGTCGCGCGGACGTCACGCCGCACGCGCCGGAGCGGCAGCGCCGGCTACACGCCTATACTGTCTGCACCGCTACTACTGTACGTATGCTAATGCCGCTGCCTTGTGTTCGCCGCCGCGGGACACTCAATCATAGGCGAGCGGTGCACACGTGGCCGCCACTCGGTCTAGTCGGCCGAGTACTTGCTGTACTCACGCGCCCAGCACACTGGTGGAGACAACGGGGAACAGAGTTTCAAAAGAGAGAGACCGAAACATCTCTAAATGGCATCTCCGATGCACATATACACTGAAGCGCCAAAGAAACTGGTATAGGCATGCGTATTCAAATTCAGAGATATGTAAACAGGCAGAATACAGCGCAGGCCGTCGGCAACACATATATAAGACAACAAGTGTCTGCCGCATTGGTTAGATAGGTTACTGCTGCTACAAGTGCAGGTTATCAAGATTTAAGTGGGTATGAACGTGGTGTTATCGTCGTTGCACGAGCGTTGGGACACAGCATCTCCGATAGGTAGCGATGAAGTGGGCATTTTCCCTTACGGGCATTTCACGATGGTACCGTGAATATTAGGAATACGGTAAAACATCAAATCTCCGACATCGCTGCAGCCGGAGAAACGTCCTGCAAGAACGGGACCAACGGCGACTGAAGGGAATCGTTCAACGTGCCGAGCAGTTCTAGGCGCTTCAGTCCGGATCCACGCGGCTGCTATGGTCGCAGGCTCGAATCCTGCCTCGGGCATGGATGTGTGTGATGTCCTTAGGTTAGTTAGGTTTAAGTAGTTCTAAGTTCTAGGGGTCTGATGACCTCAGATGTTAACTCCCATAGTGCTTGAACGTTCAACGTGACAGAAGTGCAACCCATCCGCAAATTGCTGCAGGTTTCAATGCTGGGCCATCAACAAGTGTCAGCGTGCGAACCATTCAACGAAACACCATCATTGTGGGCTTTTGCAGCCGAAGGCCCACTCGTGTACCCTTGATGACTGCATTATACAAAGTTATCGCCTCGTCTGGACCCATCAACACTGACACTGGACTGTTGATGACTGGAAACATGTTGCCTGGTCGGAGGAGTCTCGTTTCAAATTGTATTGAGCGGATGGACGTGTACGGGTATGGAGACGACCTCATGAATCCATGGACTGTGCATGTCAGCAGGGGACTGTTCAAGCTAGTGGAGGCTCTGTAATGGTGTGTGGCGAGTGCAGTTGGAGTGATATGGGACCCCTAATGCGTCTAGATACGACTCTGACATGTGATATTTACGTAAGCGTCCTGTCTGATCACCTGCGTTCATTCATGTCTATTGTGCATTCCGGCGGACTTGGGCAATTCCAGCAAGACAATGCGACACCCCATTCGTCCAGAATTGCTACAGAGTGGCTCCAGGAACACACTTCTGAGTTTAACGCTTCCGCTGGCCGCCAAACTCCCCAGACGTGAACATTATTCAGCATAACTGGGATGCCTTACGACGTGTTGTTCAGAAGTGATCTTCAACCCTCGTACTCTTAAGGATTTATGAACAGTCCTGCAGGATTTATGGTGTCAGTTCCCTCCAGCAATACTTCAGACTTTTGTCGAGTCCATGTCACGACGTGTTGCGGCACTTCTGCGTTGTTGCTGGGTCCCTCCATGATATTAGGCTGTTGTACCAGTTTCTTTGGCTTTTCAGTGTATGTCGGTGCCTGCGAACAGCGTGCTGCAATCGACTTCCTAATTCGAAGGGCTCGTCCGAAAGAAGATCAACACCTCATCCGAATGCCATTGCAGGACAGATTTGCGTCCTCCTAGTCTCTGGCGCGACAGTGGCACAATGTAACACATTGTACACTATCAGGGCTGAAGTCCGTCTCCATTTATTACGGCATGGTGTACTTGTCCACTTCTCCACCTATCTTTGACGAATGTGTAGAAACATGGCTCTAAGCACTATGGGATTTAACACCTGAGGTCATCAGTCCCCTAGACTAAGAACTACTTAAACCTGACCAACCTAAGGACATCATACACATCCATGCCGGAGGCAAGATTCGAACCTGCGACCCTAGCAGCAGCGCGGTTCCGCCTGAAGCGCCTAGAACTGCTCGGCCACAGCGGCCGGCGTGTAGGAACATGCTGGATGGCAATAATGCATGGAACGACATCACTGTGGACAGGAATGGCATCAGACATTTTTTTCCGACGAATTCAGATTCTGTTTGTTGGAAAGTGATGGCCGCGTTTTGGTTCGCCACCGACAGGGAAACGGCTCACAGTGACTGGATTCACAGAAGATGTACGGCGCCAGCTCAAGAGCTTGTGTTGTGGGTTGCTATTGGGTACAACTACAAATCACAGGAAGTGCGTGCCCAGGGCACTGTGACCAGTGTGACCTACGTGAATGACATCCAGCGATCCATAGCCATTCCCTTTCTGCACACACCCTAGACGCCATTTTTCAGCAAGACAATGCACGACCACATGTTGCTGCAAGAACACGCAACTTCTTGGTGTCACGGGATGTCATCGTTTTTCCCTGGCCCGCCATATCACTGGACTTGTCCCCATTCGAAAATGTGTGGGATATGGTGAAACGACTGTTGCAGTGCTGTGACCCAGTGCCAACCACCACAATTGAACTATGGATTGGTTTGTTTGTGGGATTTAAGGGAACAGACTACAAGGGCCATCGGTCCTGTACTATGGAAGCAGGCGAATGTAGAGCGGATGGCTATACCACAGGACACCATTCGCACCTTATACGCGTCGATGCCATAACGCATGGAACAAGTTATCAGGGCCCACGGTCGACCCTGTGCCTGTTAGGCAACAGGATGCATGCTGGAGCGAGGTGACTGAAATACTAATAATTTCTGCAGAACTTACTAACGTACACGTCCTGTGGATATCAAAGTCCTGCCTCTACTCGTTCAAGGTGTTATGTTCTTTTCTGAACATCACTCCCGTACTGTGCAAAATAAACTGCGTGATAATTTCACTTGTTCTAGAGTGATTGGTTATGACAGTCAACGCATATGGGTGGTCAGGCACAGACTGCAATACTTCACATGCAACATACAGACCAACTAAAGATCGTACACGAATTTTAACTACTTCAGAATCAAGACTTAGCTTTAAAATTAGTTATATCAGTCTAGATCACAAGGCACGTTTATTAAAAGGTGACTGGTAACTGCTGTAAGAGCAGTTGACCATCGCCATTGAGCGGTTCCTACTCCATGCAGTGTCATTGTCCATCAGTATGACTGTAGGTCTGAACCTGATCCCGTGATGATCGAAACAGGACATCTTTTAACAAACACGCCTTGCGATCTAGACTGTTGTAATTAGTTTTCAAGATTATATTTAGATCGCTGTTATCTCCAGTAACTTTTTTAAAAAGACTTAGCTTTTATCGGAAATAATTATTTAAGGAAACGCGGCGTGAGGATATTCGAATATGAAACCATTGCTGATTCCACGTGGTCGACTACACGTCGAAGAAAGCCGAGCGCTTGTCCGCAGCATTTACTCGTAAGAAGTAACTAAATCATTTCATCAAAAATTGAAATAACTATGCTGAGCGTTACTCAGAGTAATAGCAATGATTTTCAACTACGTATCTATCATCTGACCACTCTAGACGCGATAAGTACATCTTAGACTATGTTCCGAAACAATAGCAAGTCTTACTGGTGCAGCATTTCACCCACGACTACCCCGTTTCAAACATGGCCAGAGTCGGCCTTAAGCTGGGGAGAGCAACTTTTTATTAGTGCCCTGAGGACAGCTAAAAAATCCATTGCTTCACTGCTAGAAAACGAGAACATTCGTGAATGGAAGAGAAAGAATTCGACCGAATGTTCTGGGAAATGTTACCAGTCGCATCAGGCAGGAAGTATGCTAATTGTTCGAAAAGATTGCAGAAGAAGAACTCTGTTAGCTCTATCGATCGATCCAGACACTCAGATTCACAGACAATACCGAACCGAAGTTTGTCTGTGGAAATGGAGCGGAGGCGGAAAAAAAGGATGCTGGCCAAAGCACGAAATAACGTTCAAACACACACTGAGCATTCTGTTCACGAGATATTAAGACAAAGAACATATTCCTGTGCAGTTTATATCAGAATATTGATTAATATTGATTGGTTAGTAATGAAAGTCCTCATACAACCTTTTACTATGCTCAAGAATTTCACTTAGGCTGACTGTATCCTTCTTTGGTTTCTCTGAGTTATTTTACTGGTCTCACGTCCACATCTGAAGATCCATGTAAAATTTTGACCCTGTGGCTTTCCGTTTTATTGGCCAATGTTCTATGTATAGTGGCACCATTTGAAAATTGCTTTATTTATTGGAGAAGTCATTATCAAATTTATAAATTACATTGCAGACTAATAGCTGAAAGTGAGATACCTGTTCAACTGATTTTCAATTTAGCGTTATTTTAGAACGTTTAAAAGCTATAACTTCTGTTTTATTTTTTGATGTTTTCAAGTTGTTTAGTTTGCATCTTAAGTCCAAGTGGTGTAGAGCCAATTGTAAATCGTTGCCGCCCGATGTGGCCGAGCGATTCTAGCCGCTTCAGTCTGGAACTGCGCGACCGATATGGTCGCAGGCTCGAATCCTGCCTCGGGCATGGATGTGTGTGATGTCCTTAGGTTAGTCAAGTTTAAGTAGTTCCAAGTTCTAGGGGACTGATGAACGCAGATGTTAAGTCCCATAGTTCTCAGAGCCATTTGAACCTTTTCTTTAAAAAAGAAAAGACAAAAAATCATCGTCCGCCTTTTGTAACGTTATTTGGTCATCAACAAAGAGAACAGCATTTAAATGAGTGAATGAGTGTTTCTAGGAAATTATTTTATTTCTGGGTTAACTACTCGTTTCCATTGTCTAACAACGTCGTCAATAAGTTTATTTAATAAAGTATGTGTGAGATTACTCACTTGTCGTATTCCTCCGTTAACTAATATTGGTCCTGTTCCCTCCTTGCCCTAGTATCGTTTATGCTTTTCTTTGTTTTGATTAGTGTATCTCAGTGTCGATTAGACCGTCAGGGAGAGAGCACTTCGAATTCCTGCTGCTAATAAGCCGGGTACTCGTTCCTTACATATTTTCACGAGCTTCAAACAGGAGCGACTGCAGTAATGGATAGCAAATGTGATTGATGTGTACAAATGCGAGCTGTGTTGGCAACCCTTCGCTCGCAGCTCGAGGCTTCGTTGGCTTCCGTCACACAGCTTAAGGCTGCTGCCAAGGGGCGTCACTGGGGGGGGGGGAGGGGGGGGGGGGAGGGGGGGGTCGGACGTGGGGATGCGAGGGACGTCAAGCACGTCCCACGTGTACCTAGATCGGTCCTCTGCTTTGGCCGCCCCACGTACTGCCTGCACTGAGGTTGACCCCTCACTTGTGGTCGAGTGGGAGGTCATTCCAAAGTCTGGCAGACAGCGAAAAACTTTCCGGTCGCAGGTTCGAATCCTGCCTCGGGCATGGATGTGTGTGATGTCCTTAGGTTAGTTAGGTTTAAGTAGTTCTAAGTTCTAGGGGACTGATGACCACAGATGTTAAGTCCCATAGTGCTCAGAGCCATTTTTGAAAAACTTTCCGAGGGGCCGATCGTTGGGCCTCCTCGGTTAGTTTGATGAACAAATGGTTCAAATGGCTCTGAGCACTACGAGACTTAACATCTATGGTCATCAGTCCCCTAGAACCTAGAACTACTTAAACCTAACTAACTTAAGGACAGCACACAACACCCAGTCATCACGAGGCAGAGAAAATCCCTGATCCCGCTGGGGATCGAACCCAGGAACCCGGGTTTGACGAACAGGTTTCGGGTTTATCTGTGGCTGACGATGTCTCTGAGCCAGATGCAGTCGTCCACCCTGTTCCAGAGGAAGCTTCTGGGCCCGCAATGTCTGGGCATTCACAGAGGGTGGGTTTGCTAGTAGTTGGGAGCTCCAACGTTAGGCGCGTAATGGGGCCCCTTAGCAACAAGGCTGCCGAGGAGGGGAAGAAAGCCAGTCTGCACTCCGTCTGCATACCGGGGGGAGTCATTCCCGATATGGAAAGGGTGCTTCCATATGCCATGAAGAGTACAGGGTGTAGCCAACTGCAGGTGGTGGCTCATGTCGATACCAATGACGTGTGTTGCTTTGGATCAAAGGAGATTCTATCTGGTTTCGGGCGGCTAGCGGAAATGGTAAAGACTGCCAGTCCTGCTTCCGAGATTAAGGCGGAGCTCACCATCTGAAGCATCGTCGATAGAACCGACTGTGGTCTTTAGGTACAGAGCCGAATGGAGAGTTTGAATCAGAGGCTTAGGCTGTTCTGTGACCGTGTAGGCTGTAGATTTCTTGACTTGCGCTAACGGGTGGTATGTTTCCGGGTTGGGCTTAATAGGTCAGAAGTCCATTAAACACAGGAGGCGGCTACACGGGTAGCGGGGGCTGTTTGGAAGGGACTGGGGTTTTTTTTAGGTTAGAGGGTCTCAGGGAACCACAGACAGGGCATCCGTCTAAAAGTGGGCAGGTAAAAGACATTAAGGTAATTATATTGTAGAAACGATCGATATTGTAGCTGTAAATTGTCGTAGCGGTGTTGGGAAGGAACCAGAGTTCCAAGCAATAATAGAAAGCACTGAAACTCAAATAGTTACAGGTACAGAAATCTGGCTAATGCCGGAAATACGTTTAGCCGAATTTTTTTCAAATGGTCTAACGATGTTCAGAAAGGATAGATTAAATGCAGTTGGTGGTGGACTACTTATTGCTGTCAGAAGTAGTTTGCCTTATAGTGAAATTACAGTAGGTAGTTCTTGCGAAATAGTGTGGGTGGAGGCTATACCAGACAATCGGACTAAACTATTAATTGGATCGTTTTACCGACCTCCCGATTCAGAAGATACAGTTGCTGAACAGTTCAAAGAAAACTTGAGTCTCATTTCAAATAGGTGCCCCACTCATACAATTATTGTCGGTGGTGACTTCAATCTACCCTAGATATGCTGGAAAAATTATACGTTTAAAACCGGCGGCAGGTATAAAACGTCATCCGAAACTCTACTGAATGCTTGCTCAGAAAATTATTTTGAACAATTAGTTCATTAGCCCTCTTGAAGCATAAATCGTTGTGAAAGCATACTTGCTTGACCTCTTATCAACAAATAATCCTGGACAAATAGTGAGTATCGTGACGAATACAGAGATTAGCGGCCTCAAGGCAGTTGCTGCTAGGCTGAATGATGGAACACCTCCAACCATCAAAAAGAAAGCAAAGTATATCTATCTAAAAAAAGCTGATAAAATGCTCTTGACGTCTTTTTAAGAGACGGTCTTCACTCGTTCCAATCAGATCATGTAAATGTAGAAAAGTTGTAAAATGATTTGAAAGAGATAGTATCGATAGCAATTGAGAGGGATACACCACATAAATTAATGAGTGATGGTACTGATCCCCATGGTACAAAAACTGGTCAGATCGCTGTTGCACAAGCAGCGAAAAAAGCATGCCAAATTTAAAAGTACGCAAAATCACCAAGACTGGCAAAGTTTTGCGGAAGCTCTTAATATAGCGAGTACTTCAATGCTAGATGCTTTTAATAATTTCCACAACGAAATTCTGTCTCGAAGTCTGGAGGGAAAACCAAAGAGATTCTGGTCATACGTAAAGCTCACTAGTGGCAAGATACAATAAATACCTTCACTGCTCAATAACAATGATGAAGTCACTGATGACAGTGCCACTAAAGCAGAGTTATTAAACACGGTCTTCCAAAAGTCCTTCACCAAAGATGACGAAGTGAATATTCCTGAATTCCAATCAAGAACAACTGCCAAGATGAGAAACATGGAACTAGATATCCTCGGCGTTACAAAGCAGCTTAAATCACTTAATAAAGCCAAGGCCTCCGGTCCTGATTGTATTCCAGTCAGGTTCCTCTCAGAGTATGCTGATACAATAGCTCCATATTTAGCAGTTATAAACAACCACTCGCTCACAGAAAGATCCGTACCTAAAGACTGGAAAATAGCTCAAGTCACACCAAGACCCAATAAGGGGAGTAGGAGTATTCAGCTGAATTACACACCCACATCACTAAGGTCGATTCGCAGTAGGGTTTTGGAACATATACCTCAAAGAAAACGATTTATGGACACATAGCACAGATCAGAAAATATCATTCTTGCAAGACACAACTAGCTCTTTATACTTATGAAGTAATGAATGCTATTGACAGGGGATGCCAAATTGATTCCATATTTTTAGATTTCCAGAAGGCTTTATACACCATTCCACACAAGCGTCTTCTAACCAAACTGCATGCCTATGGAATATCGCCTCAGTTGTGCGACTGGCAGTCCGGAACCGCGCTGCTGCTACGGTCGCAGGTTCGAATCCTCCCTCGAACATGGATGTTTGTGATGTCCTTAGGTTAGTTAGGTTTAAGTAGTTGTAAGTTCTAGGGGACTGATGACCTCAGAAGTTAAGTCCCAAAGTGCTTAGAGCCATTTGAACCATTTGTGCGACTGGATTCGTAATTTCCTGTCAGAAAGGTCACAGTTGGTAGTAAGAGACGGGAAGTTTGTCGAGTAAAATACAACTAATATTCGGCGTTCCCCACGGAAGTCTTATAGGCCTTCTATTGTTTGTGGTCTATATAAACGACATAGGAGACAATCTGAGTTTCCGTTTTATATTGTTTACAGATTATGCTGTCATTTACCGTCTTGTAAAGTCATCAGATGACCAAAAAGAATTACAAAATGATTTAGATAAGATATCTGTACGGCGCGAAAAGTGGCAACTGACCCTGAATAAAGAAAAGTTTGAAGTTATTCACATGAGTACTAAAAGAGATCTGCTAAATTTAGATTACGCGATATGTTACACATATCTGAAGGCTGGAAATTCAGCTAAATACTTAGGGATTACAATTACAAATAACCTAAATTGGAACGATCACATAGATAATGTTGTGGGTAGAGTAAACCAAAGAATGCGATTCATTGGCAGAACACTTAGAAGGTGCAACAGGTCTACTAAAGAGACTGCTTACACCACGCTTGTACGCCCTATCCTTATTGGTGTGTGGTGTGGGATCCGCATCAGGTGGGACTGACGGATGACATTGAAAAGTACAAAGAAGGTCAGCTCGTATTGTATTATCTCGAAATAGGGGAGATAGTGTCACAGACATGATACGTGAAATGGAGTGGCAATCATTAAAACAAAGGCGTTTTTCGTTGCGAAGGGATCTTCTAGTGAAATTTTAATTACTGGTTTTCTCCTCCTATTTCGAAAACATTCTGTTGGCACCCACCTACATAGGGAGAAATGATTATCACGATAAAATAAGAGAAATCAGGGCTCGCACAGAAAAATTTAAGTGCTCGTTTTTACCACGCGCCTTTAAAGAGCAGAACGGTAGAGAGGCAGCTTGAATGTTGTTCACTGAACGCTCTTCCAGGCACTTTATTGTGAAAAGCAGAGTAATCACATAGATGTACATAAATAAAGATTTGATTTTTTAAATACGAACTTTTATCGTATTAAATGTTTAGGATAATCCTGTTTTCCATCATATGGCACAGCAAGTACCTATTCGCTTTATCGAAGACTTTTTCATAATCGTCAAGTGTAACTTGAGTCTCCAGATTACATTCTCTTCTCTTTTCAGTTCAAATGGTTCAAATGGCTCTGAGCACTATGGGACTTAACAGCTGAGGTCATCAGTCCCCTAGAACTTACAACTACTTAAACCTAACTAACCTAAGGACATCACACATATCCATGCCCCAGGCAGGATTCGAACCTGCGACCGTAGCGGTCGCGTGTTTCCAGACTGAAGCGCCTAGAACCGCTCGGCCACACCGGCCGGCTCTATTTTCAGTTATCTGCCGCTCTATTGTAGTAGTGTCACCGTATGACCGTCATTTTCTAAAACCAGTTTGTTTCTCTAGTAAGAGGGCATCAGCAATTTTTGGGCTTGTTATTAATCATTGGTTCAAATGGTTCAAATGGATCTGAGCACTATGGGACTTAACATCTGAGGTCATCAGTCCCCTGGAACTTAGAACTACTTAAACCTAACTAACCTAAGGACAGACATCACACACATCCATGCCCAAGACAGGATTCGAACCTGCGACCGTAGCAGTCTCGCAGTTCCGGACTGAAGCGCCCAGAACCGCACGGCCACCGCGGCCGGCTAATAATCATTCTTGCATGTATTTTGTAGCCAGTGTTTAACGGACATATTCGTCAGTAATTTTCACAAGTGCCTCTCGTGCCCATTTCGTAGAATGATATTACTTCAGCCACTCTCCAAGAGTGGGGTATCATCTTCTATTTCCAGCATTCATTTAATAAACGCAACAGCCTCAGTTTTAACATTAACCATCCACATTTGATATGTTCTGTATTAACTTTTTCGGATTCTGCTGCTTTTTTGTTCCTTCGCTCCTATAATGCTTCTTGTATCTTCTCCAGAGTAACATTGTGTCCTTCACGAATTTTATCATCTTATTCTCTGCCCTAGTCAATTTTTGTTGGCTCAATTTTATCATTGATTTCTACCCAAAATCTCTGATAAAGTTTTACTTACTTAGAAATGATTCAAATCGGAATGGCGACAAAATGTGTGTTTGTCTGAAGACTGGTAGACTCCTCATCTTCCGTTCTTCTACAGCAACGCAGGCCTAGGTCTAGGTTTCTGAAAACGTCAGTGACATGGACAGGAATTCTATATAGGCTTACAATATTCCACAATGAATCCGGGTGTGTACTGTCAAAAGTTTTTCTAAAATGAACCAAGTTTGAGTGCAGTGGACAGTTGAATTCTATGCATTCTTCTGTTAAGTATCGCAGAAAAAATGTTTGTTCAAAGACGGCTATCATACTTCATAATGCTGCCTGTGCCTCTCGTAGCCAACAATCTCCTGCTTTGGTATCCTTTTTAGATGAACGAGTCAAAAGACATCACTAGCACCGACAGAAGGCGGACAAAGCTGTACATTCAGTTAGATTTCCTTTCTTTGGTAATTTAATAATCATATCAAGCTTCCAGTCTTCTAGAATTAATTACGACACATTAAAATAACTATAAAGCCGACGTACGTTAAAGTGCTGCGTCGCAGAAGAATAATTTTTTAATGACAGCAAGATACATGATTTGTTGTTGGCTAAGAACGATTTAGTAGTTGCTCGTCACGTTACAGGCATTTACGAACTACTATATGGGTGCGGCGACGTCTACCTTGGCGAAACTGAGAGATCGATTAACACTAGCACTTTGGAATATCGATATTGTGCACTTCTGAGCAATATAACAAATCAGCAATAGCTGGCCAACCCCAGGATTACGCCCTGTCAGTCGATTTTCAAAAGCCATTGATGCAGCAAAGAAAATAAGGAAATCTATTGAAATAATTAAACGCCTGAGTAGAATAATAGGGAGGATGGTTACAAATGCCGACAGCCTCGTTGCCACTGATCCCAGGCCTGTGTTCAAAGGCCCACGAGACTGGACTCACGGGCATAAACAAATGCCCACAGTGAAAACTGCCGTGTGGCATCGATGTCTTGTTGCAGGAAACCGCTGCTATGTTTTGTGGACATTTGATTGGGACATGTGAATCTACACAATATCCACCTCTCATTCAACGACACAATTTTTCTTGACCATCTACGTAAATATGTATGAAAGTTCGTTTTGTGAATGTGCTGGACATACAATAGAAATTGTTTAGTGACATTGGTTGGTGCTATTACGAGATCCTAAAACCACCAACAGATGCGGTACAACTTAATTTCGTCGTTGTCTGCTTGCCTTAAAGTTAGTCGTATCTTTTCAAACAGCTGATATGAGGTTAGAAATGATATGTTATTTCGATAAATTTTGTGTGCGTGTGTGTGTGTGTGTGTGTGTGTGTGTGTGTGTGTGTGTGTGTGCCGGCCGGAGTGGCCGGGCGGTTCTAGGCGCTATAGTCTGGAACCGCGAGACCGCTGCGGTCGCAGGTTCGAATCCTGCCTCGGGCATGGATGTGTGTGAAGTCTGTCCTTAGGCTAGTTAGGTTAAAGTAGTTCTAAGTTCTAGGGGACTGATGACCTCAGCAGTTAAGTCCCATAGTGCTCAGAGCCATTTTTTGTGTTATTAAAAGAAATCGATGTTGTTAAAAGAGGCCGGCCGAAATGGCCGTGCGGTTAAAGGCGCTGCAGTCTGGAACCGCAAGACCGCTACGGTCGCAGGTTCGAATCCTGCCTCGGGCATGGATGTTTGTGATGTCCTTAGGTTAGTTAGGTTTAACTAGTTCTAAGTTCTAGAGGACTAATGACCTCAGCTGTTGAGTCCCATAGTGCTCAGAGCCATTTTTTGTTAAAAGAGTTAAAAATACTGTCACAACGTGACGAATAAACCTACAAAATGACACTCACTCTCTTCCACTTCACTCGCGTTGACCCGCAGAACCGATATGTGGAGGCTAATGTGGGCTTGAGTTAGACTTGCAGATAAATACGCACTCTAATGTACATACGAGCATACTGATCAGAATAAGACCTGCCATCTATCTTAATACCCAACGGAAAGCTCACTGTCAATCGTGCTTTACGCCCTCAATGCATGACACAGTTAAGAGAAGTATGTGATTTAACAGACGTGATTGCTGTATCGTTTTGTTATTAAACCTCGGTTTGAAAACTTCTTCCACGATCAGTATTCGAATGTCCTTTGCTACCAGTGTCGTTGATTAACGAGTGGGAAAAGCCTACAGCCGGGAAAGGATCACATCGCACACTAACATATCTCCTCAACTTGGCCAGCTCACAATTATCGAGCGTTATTTATTTCGTTTTTAAACTTTTCCCGCTCTTACAAATCGCCCTGTATCCAGAGCAGACGAATTGCTTTCCTCGAATGGATGCCCTAGCTATGACGAAAGTGAAACCTAAGTAGACCAGCTTTCAAATACACGACAGATAGTGGCTACACGTAAGAAGGAGTTATAAGGAGCGGCGCGTTTCAAGTACTATATATGGCAGAGGTGCTTCTCCAGTAACGTCGGTGTATGTGGATTCCAGACAATCTGCTGGAAGAACTTCGTTCGTTACAAGAAGTTCAGCGAAGTTGTAGGAGAGAGCGTAAAATTGTTGGCAAAGAGAAAGTCTCTTCCTAATGGGAAAGAGACTATCAGAGAAGATCCGTAATGATGCGTAGTGTGTAAAGTAGAATGGAGACAGGGCAATTACAAGTATACGAATACAAAGTTGGAAGGTCATTCTTTATGTACCTCAGAGCAAAAATCATTAATGACTTCTTTGATGTAATAGCTGACTTGGAAAATTTATGATAATTCATTATAAAGCTTGAAATAATGAAGTCAGAATGCATTTCTATTGGTATATCGCCTGCTTTTCCACGCGCAGCATCATTCGAGGTTCCCCCACTTCTGCCATCGTCCTTTCTGATACAATAGACGTTGAAAAATTCTTACTTCAGACCTGAAGATGGATTTCGTGAGTGAAACCAGGGAAACTCTTGAATTTCAACCAATAATACAAAAACGCCTTCAGTCCGCGTGATCACTATATTTCTCCACTTGGCGATGTCAGTACGTATAACGCTGTGTAAGTTAAATGGCCGTCTGTGATAAAGTGTAGAACACCAGTGCCTTCAATACCGTGGTTAAATTTTTGACTCATTTATTGGGTCGTTATTGTTGTTGTTTTTTGGGGGAGGAAACAAACATGCTGTGATTTATGTGGTTCTGTTTAGCATTGGCCAGCAGTCAACATTGGCGACGACGTCATCATAACAAAATGAACCCTGAAAACGTTACTGGAGCTGGGCAGGAAGAGTTTCCAGCAGTGTAGCTGCCACTTAGACACCTCTGAACCGGAAGAATTCTTTGTCAGGCTCCTCTCCTTGTCCTATGTTGCAGTGTACACCTCACCTGGTTCCTTCGTAGTTTCGCTCATCTTCACATAATTACCACATTTCTCTAAAAATGGAAGTTAGATTTAATTTTTAAAGTCAATAATTAGAATTTATTGCCCACTCCTAGTCTCAAGTATGTCTCGTCCTGTCGCAGTCATTTACGCAAAATAATACACGCTGGAATGCATCGGTGAGGACACGGTCAACAGCGCAAACAGTCGATTGAATTTGCACTGTTTACGTATTAGATGCCAGTTGAATGCCGTCTGTCAGAAACGTCTTTCATATTGTGTATAAATATGCGAGCAGCGCCTTACTCGTATGGCTCAAAGACTATATAGTCCATGCTCTCGTCTGTTAGAGAAGTGGTATCTTTGGATGTCTAGTAAGAATCATGTTTGCAAGCAATATTTTCAGCGCAGACCCTTGTCAGCCAATCAGATACCGAGACTCGAGTTAGGATGGCCTCATGGTATCCGGACAAAACATACTTGCACTCTCTCCTTCGCCGCCACCGCAAGCTAATTACGTGGTACTGTATGTTCACGATTTGTACTGTTCAGACTTCCGTCTGGTGAATGATATAAGTACAGTACCTGTTTTGGGATGAGTCATCTACATAAGTCAGAGGCCTTTCGTTTTATTTTCCCTCTCAATAAATAGTGTTACGAGGATTTGAAAGCGTATAAGTTTTAATTTTCTGCTTTCGTTAATGTATGGTATTGTCCATCTGTATGATGCTTTGAAATGTGTTTGCATCGGTTATTAATGAATTTTCTTGTCAGTTTTGTGAGCAATACGTGAATCTGAAATCTTTCATGAATTAATTTCCTCTTGAAGTCACCTATCAATGCTACGACTTCATGCCCAGTTGCTGATGTGTTCATTTAGCTTTTGTTCACGTTAGTAGCAGGTGTGAGCACAGCTTGTTACAAATGATCTGACTTCAGCACAAAAAGCATTTTCTTCTTTAAATTAAAATTTTCAGCCAAACGAGGTAGGTTTATGTGCAGAGAAATTCAAGACACTCTTTTCACCATGAATACAGCGAGATTTAGCATTTTAGTGATTCATGCTACTTGTCCTTACGCATAATGGTATACAAACTGCAGTCACATCTGCAATACACTCATGTTTTCTAAACGAAGACGAGCATTTCCCCTCACGGGTTGTGTTAAGACATTTGAAGATCTTGTTTGTGATCTTGTTTCCTTCACTTCGTGGTAAAGGCCCCGTTGTATATTCCGTTGCTTCCTGAAAGTTTGCTCACTGCCTCATATTTCATGTACGCTACTCGTGGTCTCGCGGTAGCGTTCTTGCGTTCTGAGCACAGGGCCATGGGTTCGATTCCCAGCGAGGTCAGGTATTTTCTCTGCCTCGAGCTCACTGGGTGGTGTTGTGTCGCCTTCATCGTCATTATTAATTTCCATTGCGGTCGGACGAAGGTAACGGCACACCACCTCCACTAGGACCTTGTCTGGTACGGCGGTGCTGGCCTCCGGCATCGTTCCCCTACGCTCTGTCACGGAGTACGGGACATCATCATCATATTTCATTTACAGTGGTCAATTGCGCTGTTCATTCGTGGGTCGACTGATATACAACGGGAAATATTTTCAGTGCTTTGATAATGGAATCATAACTGGTATGTACTCTTAGGTTAAAGTATAATACGCAGTAGCAGTTTTCACAGTCACTTCCATTTTTCATTTATATGCTTAAAACATGGAGACATGGCAGTAAATTAGTGACGCACTGAAGGGGAAGGAAAGCTAGAGCCCGAACCGAAATCACAGTGGTTAAAACTCTGGTCTGTATTTGAGAGAAAATGGGTTCATATCCCCGTTTTGTGAACTTATAAATCACATAGGATGAACACTAGGACTGACAGTTAAAACAGCACAGTTGTCCCCCGTCACTAGACTTGTGACGCTATAGAAGTCGGCGAAAAATTTAACGTTTGTTAATGTTAGCTGTTAACGACCCCTTGCGATGGAAGCGATTAGGAATGGAAAAAATTCAAGGACAAATTGTATGCTATTCACTGGAAGACCCCTGAGGAAAGTTTCAGCCATCTCATCTGAAAGTGTTTCCTTCCTCCACACACTATGGCCCATTTCTTTATGGTGTGTGGTAACAGTGTCTTAAGTGTATTTCCTGACTGTAGGCGATTGTAAATAATAAAGAAATGTACCATAACAACGCTCCTCCACTACACTCATTTTCTCATACGTTTACGAAATGTATAGGCGAGATCAGAAGAGTTTTATGTTTTATTGCTTATTTCATTGTCATTTATTGTTTTCTGTACTTACGAGTCTGTTGTTACACAAGTGTCTTTACATTATTTTGATTTTCTCGATGTTCATTGTGATAGTATTGTGTTTGATGACATAGTATGTTCTTCTAAATACAAAATCCAAGTTCATGTGTGTTATGAAATTGTACTGAAATAGGATACATATTTTATTTTCCGTTCTTATGTATCTTAAAAATAAAAAACAAAATACAAATAATGATTGTATGTACACTCCTGGAAATGGAAAAAAGAACACATTGACACCGGTGTGTCAGACCCACCATACTTGCTCCGGACACTGCGAGAGGGCTGTACAAGCAATGATCACACGCACGGCACAGCGGACACACCAGGAACCGCGGTGTTGGCCGTCGAATGGCGCTAGCTGCGCAGCATTTGTGCACCGCCGCCGTCAGTGTCAGCCAGTTTGCCGTGGCATACGGAGCTCCATCGCAGTCTTTAACACTGGTAGCATGCCGCGACAGCGTGGACGTGAACCGTATGTGCAGTTGACGGACTTTGAGCGAGGGCGTATAGTGGGCATGCGGGAGGCCGGGTGGACGTACCGCCGAATTGCTCAACACGTGGGGCGTGAGGTCTCCACAGTACATCGATGTTGTCGCCAGTGGTCGGCGGAAGGTGCACGTGCCCGTCGACCTGGGACCGGACCGCAGCGACGCACGGATGCAAGCCAAGACCGTAGGATCCTACGCAGTGCCGTAGAGGACCGCACCGCCACTTCCCAGCAAATTAGGGACACTGTTGCTCCTGGGGTATCGGCGAGGACCATTCGCAACCGTCTCCATGAAGCTGGGCTACGGTCCCGCACACCGTTAGGCCGTCTTCCGCTCACGCCCCAACATCGTGCAGCCCGCCTCCAGTGGTGTCGCGACAGGCGTGAATGGAGGGACGAATGGAGACGTGTCGTCTTCAGCGATGAGAGTCGCTTCTGCCTTGGTGCCAATGATGGTCGTATGCGTGTTTGGCGCCGTGCAGGTGAGCGCCACAATCAGGACTGCATACGACCGAGGCACACAGGGCCAACACCCGGCATCATGGTGTGGGGAGCGATCTCCTACACTGGCCGTACACCACTGGTGATCGTCGAGGGGACACTGAATAGTGCACGGTACATCCAAACCGTCATCGAACCCATCGTTCTACCATTCCTAGACCGGAAAGGGAACTTGCTGTTCCAACAGGACAATGCACGTCCGCATGTATCCCGTGCCACCCAACGTGCTCTAGAAGGTGTAAGTCAACTACCCTGGCCAGCAAGATCTCCGGATCTGTCCCCCATTGAGCATGTTTGGGACTGGATGAAGCGTCGTCTCACGCGGTGTGCACGTCCAGCACGATCGCTGGTCCAACTGAGGCGCCAGGTGGAAATGGCATGGCAAGCCGTTCCACAGGACTACATCCAGCATCTCTACGATCGTCTCCATGGGAGAATAGCAGCCTGCATTGCTGCGAAAGGTGGATATACACTGTACTAGTGCCGACATTGTGCATGCTCTGTTGCCTGTGTCTATGTGCCTGTGGTTCTGTCAGTGTGATCATGTGATGTATCTGACCCCAGGAATGTGTCAATAAAGTTTCCCCTTCCTGGGACAATGAATTCACGGTGTTCTTATTTCAATTTCCAGGAGTGTATATTCTGGTGGGATGCGTTTGTGTGATGATGAGAGGGCAAAACCTGTTGCTTACTCATCTTGAATAGCAGCAATGTTACCGTCGATCGTAATGTCCCTATCCGACGAACGGATCACCATCAACAGCGTCACATACGCTCTTCCCATGAGACACTGCAGCGAGACTTTTTTAATCTTTTGTATGAGTCCGCACCCACAGTGAATTTCTCGAGTGAAGTGCTTTTCCTGTGCACAGTCTTTAAGTAAACATTTTATAAGGGACAGTCAAATGAAAGCAAAACATCAGTCACAATGGGACAATGGAATGGTTCCACTCAAAAGTAATCACCACACGAGACACTTAGACTACGAGACGATCAGTTTGCGGTCGGCCACTAACAGATCCACAACAGCAACCACTCTTGCGAGTCCTCGTCCGACTGAAACTGACTTCCACGCATATCTTTCTCCCGGTTTCCAAAGATGAGAAAATCACACGATGAAAGATCCGATCTTTAAGGAGAATGTTGCAGTGTTTCTCGCAAGCGTAGCCTCTGTCTGAGTGGCAGCGTGTGGGCGGACGTTACTGAGCAGCGGAATGTCTCCGTCTGACAGCATTCCTGCAAAGTGCCTTCACAGCGCTGCTCACTGGTTGTGGTTCCACCCTCAAGAAACTTGACGAGCAGAGTGCCCCTGCAGTCGAAGTATATCTTGGTGACCTTACCAGACCTTTGTGAACCAAAGGGGGAAGGGAGGGGGGGAGGTGTGAGATGTTTTCATTGCTAGCTTTGCCGTTTGCCGTCGAGTTGTCAGAATGCTGTTGGACGGAATCCTACTGCTGCACGGTAACTCCCGCCCCTATACTGTCAGTCGGACCGATGCTACACCTCAGCCATTTGGCTGGTAAGCACTGCAACGTCCTGTGTACAGACCTGGATCTCACACCATCTTTCACATCTTTTGAATGGAATTGTCCCATTGTGACGGGTGTTAGATTTTCATTTGAATTCCTCTCACAATTCATAGTATAGTATTAGCTAAATTCGTCCTTGTGGTGTTATCAGGTTGCCCCCCAATAAAAATTGTTATGTTCATAGCGTGATACACAATGAAGTGCCAAAGAAACTGGTACATCTGCCTAATATCGTGTAGGGCGCCCGTAAGCACGCGGAAGTGACGCAACACGACGTGCCATGGACTCGACTAGTGTCTGAAGTACTGCTGGAGGGAACTGACACCATCAGTCCTGCAGGCCTTTCCATAAGTCCGTAAGAGTACAACGGGGTGGAGATCTCTTCTGAACAGCACGTTGCAAGGCATCCCAGATATGGTCAATAATGTTCATGTCTGGGGAGTTTGTTGGTCACGCGGAAATGTCCGAAGACTGTTCCTGGAGCCACTCTGGACGTGTAGGGTGTCGCATTGTCCTGCTGGAGTTGCCCAAGTCCGTCGGAATGCACAATGGATGCAGGTGATCAGACAGGATGCTTAAGCACGTGTCACCTGTCAGAGTCGTATCTAGAAGTATCAGGGGTCCCATACCACTCCAACTGCACACGCCCCACACTATTACAGAGCCTCAACCAGCTTAACGGTCCCCTGCTGACATGCAGGGTTCATGGATTCTCCATACACATACACATCCATCAGCTCGATACAATTTGAAACGAGACTCGTCCGACCAGTCAACATGTTTCCAGTCATCAGCAGTCGAATGTCGGTGGTGAAGGGCCCAGGCGCGGTGTAAATCTTTGCGTCGTGCAGTCGTCAGTGGTACACGAGGGGGGCTTGCTTCATGCGGCGACTATAAAACCACATTCAGACTCACTTACATATTGATAACCTGCCATTATAGAAACAGTAACCGATCTAACAACTGTGCCAGACACATGTCTTACATAAGCGTTGCCGACCGCAGCGCCGCATGCTGCCTGTTTAAAACGTCTGTATTTGAATACGCATGCCTATACCAGTTTCCTTGGCGCTTTAGTGTATATTCCACACAACAGTGTGGAAGAAGCACAGTCTTGTGATGTTCGGAATAAGAGTGTTTTATTCACTTTACAGACGGATCTCATATCTGAAATAGTCCCTTCCATACCTGTTACGGATGTGAAAAACTCTATTACGGACGCCATAAAATGTTGCTTCCTCCAGACTCTGCAGAGAAATTCGCAATGTAACAAAATGTCCTAACGAAAAACTTTAGCCTTCCCGTGCTGGCCAGCTGCTGGCAGTAAAAATTTCTTCCGCCACCAGCATTCGAATAGGTTACTACGAAGAACATCCCCACATAGGCGAGCGCTAGTGACACCAGGTGGAAGGCGGATTATTGGGAACCGAGTTTTCCTATGTGAAATACGTCAGATGCCAAATGGTAGACACAGTCATTTAGTGAAGTTATGCAGTGTGAAGACGTGTAGGCCATAATTGGCTAACTGTCAAGCAATCCTTGAAGCTGGACGAGTGTATCAAGGATGTCGTCCGAGATCTGCCTTAACGGCTGATGATTTCAGCAGCTCAAAGACCGGCGGTGAACTATCGATATCAACATGTAGGCTAGGCTGTTGGCTGATGATATTACGATAGACCTTCAAAAAGCAAGTTACATATTATAACGGCAGGCCAAGTAACTTCTATTGAACGCTGCACTACATTTCAAAGCATCACACATACATGACGCTATTTTTCAGCATAGTCATCAAGACTCTGTAAACAACGGTCGGAACAATCAACTGGTCGTTCACTTCTAGACGGTAGAAATCCATTCGAGAACTGCTGTGTGGACATACTCATTAGACATTATCTTTCCCCCTAATGTTATTTCAGCTACTCGACTGCCTGGAGAGTGTCTCTTTTATCTACATCTAAGGCCTTCCTTCCCGCCGGCCGCTGTGGCCGAGCGGTTCAAGGCGCTTCAGTCCGGAACCACGCGGCTGCTACGGTCGCAGGTTCGAATCCTGCCTCGGGTATGTATGTGTGTGATGTCTTTAGGTAAGTTTAAGCAGTTCTAAGTCTAGGGGACTGATGACCTCAGATGTTAAGTCCTATAGTGCTTAGAGCCATTTGAACCTTCTGTCCCCATCATCACCATCCAGGTCTGTGCGGCCATGGTCAATTTGTTGGCACTATTTCACTACGGCTGGACGCGACATTGCATTAGGTACACACATCGCCAGACTATTAAGGTGAATCAGAGTCCAATTTAGATGTCATGCCCAGAAGAATCGTACTGTCCTGCGTACTTCAAATGTCGTGTACGTTTCAAGTTGCTACGCCCATTCACTCACACGCTGTGATGCACCTGTTATCCATACCACATCAGAAGTGTGTCCCTATGAAACCTGGAACCCATACTCTCTTCCGAAAATGCGTCGCTCTTGTTGAGCAATGGTGCTAACGTGGGACGACATGTATAAATCACAATTCCTACGTATGTCGACCGACGCCCTGCGGAGAAAGACATATTGATGCAGATGAGAATTCCTGTTTGTTCGGTTGTTAGAACAGCTCTTCACAACTCGTGCAGGGACTTCTTCAAACAAGACCACTCCAACAATTCTGGCTGCAGCTGCAGGTGTGGCAACGCCAAGAGTCGAAGTAGTGACCAGGGGCGAAGATCCCATGTGCGGATGAGGACCGGGCTGCATGTCACTCGTCGCCATGGGAACCCACCCAAATACAATCTTAATGATGCTTGTTGAAACAGTGTCGGCAATATCTGGCTCAGCTATGTCCGATGCAAAAGTCAATCTATACGACAAAAACATTTCAGTAAACCTGCGTCTGGAAATGCAGACGTGCGGTTAGAGGCGACCTCTGATTTCAATATGTAACATTATCTGAATTAGCTCAAATATACGGTGGTGGGCCAAAACATTATCGTCACTGCCCATCAAGAGACTGAATAGCTTCTATACGATGCAATGTTCTTTTGGACATGCATGATGACTAAAGGAACAGCCACTGCAGCGACTACAGCCTTTATCAAATACAAGGTGTGATCAAAAAGTAATGCAACTGTGTCTGTACAACAAAATTTATTGATCGAAATAATACAATCTATTAAAATTCTTCAAAATGGCTCAAATGGCTCTAAGCACTATGGGACTTAACATTTCAGGCCATTAGTCCCCTAGACTTAGAACTACTTAAACATAACTAAGCTCACAACATCACATACATCCACGCCCGAGGCAGGATTCGAACCTGCGACCGTAGTCGAAGGGCGGTTCCGGACTGAAGCTCCTAGAACCGCTCAGCCTCTCCGGCCGGCTGACCTCTTAGTCAAATAGTGAGTATCATGACGAATACAAGGATTAGCGACCTGAAGGCACTTGCTGCTAGGCTGAATACCGAAACACAGCGGATGGCTTAAAATTCTTCAAAGTAGTTGCTTTGAGCTGTGATGCACTTCTTCCAGCGATTCCCCCACCCCTAGTAATCTTCCTGAAAGGCGATGATTGGAATTTCCTTTGGAGCACGTGTAGTCGCCTTTGGATGTCCTGAACAGTGTCAAAACGACGCCACTTCATCATGGTTTTGATGCGCGGGAACAGGAAGGAGTTTGACGGTGCCATGTCGGGACTGTACGGCGGCAGCGGCATCATTGCCAAGTTGCACTTCGCTAGGAATTCCCGACTCAACAGAGCGGTGTGGGATGGCAGCGTCGTTACTGGAGTGGGCACGAGCCTTGTGCCGGTGACACGATCTGCTAGTCTTTTTTACGCTCCGATGCAGTAGACTCAATTTGCAGTCGTTCCTTGCGGTACAAATTCAGAGTGTAGTGTCTTTCGTGTCGAAGAATGTGACGAGCATGGTTTTCATTTTCGATTTGCTCATTCCTGCTTTCTTGGGCTTTGGGGACGTGGAGGTGTGCCACTGTGAGTTTCGGTGCTTCTTTTCTGGGTTTTACATTAAAATCCATGTCCCATCAACGATGACGACATTATCTAAAAACCCTGGATCTCTTTCCAGTCGTTCCACAAGTTCTGCTGTGGTCTCCAAATGGCTTCACTTCTGGTCGTTACTCAACACTTTTGGAATCATTTTGGCACACACTTTACCCATATTCAAATCATCTGTAACGGTGTTAGACTCGGTGCCATATGACATGTTCAGCTCATCCGCTAGCGTACAAACACTCACACGCACAAGTGTCACAATCATCTTGTTGACGGCCGTCCAGAGCGGTTTTCATCAGTAACCTCTTCCCGGCTGTCGTTAAATTGTTTTAGCCACCTAAGCGTGTGAGACATGACTGTAGCGTCGATAGTTACGATGCCACAACGTAGGTGCTCTCTCTCGTAAGTTGGCACTACGAGAGAAGACGAACTATGCCGACCACAGCGAACCATGGCCGACGCTGTGGAGTTCAGCGAGTGCCGTCTTGACTTCCACCCATTTCATCAAGAGCAGACAGCCTGGAAATATCGCTTCCGCTATCGAGTGGGCTAGCTTGCTACTGAGGCTTTATATCAGTTACGTTCAGTTAAAGTTTGGACAGCAACGAGTATGTGTTAGTTTTGAGATTATACAGAACAGTCATTCTAACTTCACAGGATTAGACATGGACTCAGGCTTACCACCTAGATGCTCATTCTAGCCAAAGTTATGTATGCATTTGATATTTACTTGTGTTTTTTGATTATATTAGAAGTGTTAAAGTAACCTGCAGTACCGAAGTGCTTCACCTCTCCTGCTCCTAGTCGCTTCCTTCACTCTTGGCCTATAAGCAGTTCACAGGAGCAGACCCATGCACCACCCATCCAAGCGAGATACAAAAATGGCCTCTTGCATCATTTTGTAAGTTTCTGCAGGAGGTTTTTGAGTTTTGAACAAAACGTGATTGAATAGCGTTGCTACAGAAGCGACTGCATCTTGCGCGACGACGGAAGTACTGAACAAGGGTTCACACAGACAACGATGTAGACACTTTGACAACTCGAAGTGGACTGCGGAAGGCAGCACTGGAAAACTGCTATGCCCCTCAATGATTTGCCATCAGGGTATCGCTCGAACCGTTAGGAGCATCAGGGAACACCCAACTGCATTACTTTTTGTCTCTCCCATCCTCTCGCACACCACCCCGCTGCCGCGCCTGTACCACTGCATCCCACCTGCTCTCCATCTTCACACTCTCCATACCCTTGCCCAGGGTGGGTTCCGCCAACTCCCCACACTCTCCATACCCTTGTCCAGGGTGGCTTCTGCCAACTTCCCCTCCCTGATGATGTCCGCATTCCTTCCATGTACCCCTCCATATACCCCTTCCTCTCCACCTTCCCCCACTTTCCTCCAGGGCTCCCTCTCTCTCCTTTCTCACTATCCTTTCTTCCCCCTCCTCCCCTCTCCCATTTCCCCACTTCCTCCCCCCCTTCCCCAGGCTTCCACACCTAACCCTACACCCTCCTCTCTCCTCTCCTGTCTTTTCTCCCACTGGCTTTTTGCCCCCCTCCTTACCTTCCTGCCTGTCCCCTACATCCAGTGGCAGCTCCCCCCCCCCCCTCAACAAGTGTGTTCATTGTTTTCTGGCCGAAGATCGCCACCAGTTTAGTGCCACAGTGTTTTCTTTGTTTGTGTGAGTCAGTGTTATCTAAGTGTGCTCCTTCATTCGTGTGTCGAACTGATTGTCTTCGTTTGTGTGCACTGTTGAACTTGTTTATGAAACCATGCTGTCCAACGAACGTCTTCCATACTTTTCTTGTGTGTTTCTTCTGTTTTTAAGATTCATGTATTTTTATTTATATGTCTCCATGTTCGTTATGTGTTTTTCTGTTGGCCGAAGAGCAGCATCTATAAGCTGCTGCTGGCCCACCTTTGTATAAAGGGGAAGTACGCATCCCACAAACTACCATTTTCAAAATCGTGTGTAAATACTTGCACATAAAATCGTACAGATGGCAGTTTGTCCAGGTACTTACTCCTGGAGTTTATGCTGTACTATGTGACAACCACAGTGTGATGTCAGTAAGGATTAACAGTGACAAGGACAAGCCAAATACGTTAACTTTTAGTGACCAAGAAACGTTTCTCACAAAGGTAAAGTTAATAGGCTCAATGTTTGTTTTTGGAAAACCCAGAAATCTCCGTTTCTCCAACTAACAACAACGAGATTTGTCAAACGTCAGTGTGTTCCGAGCAGTGTTGCAGTGTCGAGAAAGAAGACTAAATGCCCCTTTTTTTCATGGAGAAAACTGTTACAGGCATTTGCTTTCTTTGTGACTTATGCCTTATCTGCAAAAAGACTCCATCAACTTTATCTGGCATCAAGGTGGTGTATACTGTCTGTATCAACTGGCTGCACTGGAACACGGAAACACACATTTGCCTGCATGATGGCTCGACTGTGAAGGTATTGATGATGTCGTTTGGTACAGACTGCCACCACGATTACCAACCACAGTTATTTTTCTATGGGGTTTTGTGAATGACGAAGTGCTTTTCTTACTCCTGCCACAGCGACGGCTGCGAATCGCAGCTGCTGTAGAGTACATAACCAATGACATGTTGCACTAGCTTTGGGAAGAGTATGAATGTCGTCTCGAAGTTATCCAAGTGATTCGAGAAGCACGTATGGAGTTCCTGTAACCTGTAAAAAAAACTTCCAGATATACGATGTTAACAGAACAAGGTTTGAAATGAATTAATTGTACCATTTCGTTTGTATGAATTTTTGAAAATGTAAAGTTCTTTTGTACTTATCCTGTACCGTAAGTCCCGCACCATCACAATCCCCAACATTAATCCTAGCGGCCACAACGAGCATCTGCTTCGCATCGGTCGTACATTATCCCTTCTACGTGTATGTACATGTGGCGAAAAGGACATTATCGCACCCTGTTTCAAAAACTGCCAAGATCAAATAGATGCACTACTGCGAGATCTGCTAAAACCGAACAGTCACGTGATGAATTCAATACATACAGTACGATCGAAGTAACACTATAAGTTATGCAAACTCTTACATATACACTGAAGAGCCAAAGAAACTGGTACAGCTGCCTAATATCGTGTAGGGCCTCCGCGAGCACGCAGAAGTGCCGCAACACGACGTGGCATTCACTCGACTGATGTCTGAAGTACTGATGGAAACTGACTCCATGAATCCTGCAGGGCTGTCCATAAATCCGTAAGAGTACGACATGATGGAGATCTCTTCTGAACGGTATGTTGCAAGACATCCCAGATATGCTCAAAAATATTCATGTCTGGTGAATTTGGTGGCCAGCGGAAGTGTTTAAACTCGGAAGAGCATTCCTGGAGCCTCTCTGCAACAATTCTGGACTTGTGGCATGTCGCATTGTCCTGCTGGAAGCGATCAAGTCCGTCGGAATGCAGGATGGTCATGAATGAATGCTGGTGATCAGACAGGATTCTTACGTAAGTGTCGCCTGTGGAAGACGTATCTAGCTGTATCAGGGGTCCCATATCATTCCAGCTGCACCCGCCCCACACCATTACAGAGCCTCCATCAGTCTGATTAGTACCATGCAGGGTCCATGGATTCATGAGGTTGTTTCCATAGCCGTACATGGCCATCCACTCGATACAATTTGAAACGAGACTTGTCCGACCAGGCAACATATTTCCAGTCATGAACAGTCCAATGTCGGTGTTGAAGGGCCCTGGCGAGGCGTAAAGGCTTCTGTCCTGCAGTCATCAAGGGTACGCGAGTGGCCCTTCGGCGCCGAAAGCCCGTATAGATGATGTTTCGATGAATGGTTCGCACGCTGACACTTGTCGATGGTCCAGAACTGAAATCTGCAACGATCGGGAGAAGGGTTGAACTTCTGTCAAATTGAACGATTCTCTTCAGTCGTCGTTGATCCCGTTCTTGCAGAATATTTTTCGGCCACAGCGCCGCATTCTGCATGTTTACATATCTCTGTATTTGAATACGTATGAGTACATCAGTTTCTTTGGCGCTTCAGTGGATATTTTTACTATGTTTTGACCTCTGCCTTCAATTTTAAACTAATAGCGCAAGGTACAAAATGTTGCGTGAATTTGTTAACAAGTTTCAAAATATTGATTTCCGTAAGACTTTGACTATGGTATGCATCAACACTGAGGAGAGCACTGGCCGTCTTGTATTTATACGAGGTCTTTCGAAAAATTCCGGAACTTTTTTTTGCCCTTACCTTTTACTTATTGTGTATGGTCACCTTCGAAGTACGCTCTTCCACGATTAATACACCCCCCCCCCCCCCCCCCCAACGCCTTTCCAGTTCCGGAAGCAGTCTTGGCACGCCTCTTGCTGGACCGCGCGAAGTACCGTCTGCGAATTTTCTTTTATCTCGTCTATTGTCGTAAATCTTCGCCTTTACAACGGGGTCTTCAACTTTGTAAATTAAAAAAAGTCCGCAGGGGCCATATGATTCTCTTACATCTCGTTCTCATTTGCGTGATCCAGAAGCGGTTCACGGATAGCGAGGTAAAGGTCTTTCTGGTCTTGACTTATGAGCCGTGCGACGGACCTTGGCGGCAGCATGATGCATTACAAGAAGCTATGTCAGGATTGTATGATTTAATACTCAAAACATAATAGCACCCACTGCAAGAGGCCGTCTCAGATGCCAGAAAACCTGTAATAATAAAATAATAGTACAAGAAGTTGGAAGGAAAAACTTAGTAAATCATTGTATATTACATCCACCAATTTGATATGCAGTGAGAAAGTAACACAAGCTTTATAAATAACTTTCTGCACACTGCCAAAACAGTAGGAAGTGCATTCGTAAAGCGCAAGTATAAGTACAATTTTCAGCTTTTGAAATACAAATCAAATATACTAGTAGACAGTTTCCTTCTTACATTATATAGGCTACATCCCTTCTTTCTGTCTTTCTTCAGAGTCGATTGATACAACACAACGCAGCTGCTGGTTGGCAGCGATGCTGGCAGTATTTCATTAACCGCAGCAGCGTACAGCAAGCAGCGTGTGTGGGTGTCGGTTTGCAGGCGTTCTGATATCATGGTGTCATGGCGTGGACTCTATGGGGTGGTCCTCCATAGGGCCCCTAGGCGTCGCAGCGGCAGCGGCGATGGTATCTGCTGGCGCCAGTAATTTATTCACGTACTGACCCCCGGGACCTCGCAGTAAAATTTTATTACCCGGCGTATCGGGTGTTCGGGGCTTAATTCTGTTTGCGAAGAAAGGACGAGGGGACGCTCCTTTTTAGAGATACGGAAAGTAAGTGCCCACTGCGCGCGCCTGCATTAGCTTCGATGCCTATCCGTAAGCGATTACGAGGAGCTCGTTAACAAATATCCCTGAAATTAATGATTGTTTCTGAATACACTGATCTTATCTCCTCAACAGTATTTAAATTAAAAACTCTCTATGCTGGAGGCGCAATGCAGTCTCGATTAATTAAATGTGAGGGACGTTAGCAAAAGTAGCGATAAAGCACCGTTGTCTGTATGCGTTTGTGAAGAAATGGAAGGATTACACTTTAACGCTGTAATAGATTCAGCCTGCGGGAAATAATGGCTGTGCCCGATCAATTTCTTACTGCTGCTTAGGTGTGGACAGAAATTTTCAGTGAGTAAATGAATGACGGGACTACAGCAACATCCGCGCACACCAGAGGAGACAATACTTTTTACAACAATAATTGAACAGAATTCAAAGCAAAAGTATTCTCACTGCTGACCTAAATCTGTCTCGATTCGCAAAACGTACTCAGGCTGGAAAAAGAAGCTTATAACAGACTGTTTTACGACAGTTGTTGCGTTTTGTTACTGTTAGACTACAAAAATGACATTAGAAAGTAGTATATTGAAACCTAGCATTGATTTCGGCTCATTTCTATCTCTGAATCTTCATCTATCCTTCACAAACCACTTTATGGTATTTGAAGTCACGAATGGTGGATGGGATGAAAGATGGGAGGTACGTCTCAGCCTGAATTCTAATGTCTTCAATTTTACTGAAATAGTCATTACTCGATATGTATATGGGAGAACCTTTCATGTCACGTGACTGTTCTTGAATCTTGCATCTAGATTTTTTAACACTATTTCTATTCGTGACACTTAAAGCCTTGGCGCAAGTGTACGGAGAGCACTACATGTCCATTGCAAGGGTCACGGCAGGGTAGAAGTGATATGGGGAAGGATGAAAGTCGCTGGTCGATCATGTACGATATGGAAAGCCCCAATACACTACCGATAACATTGTCCAGCAGGTGGGTGACCTTATTATTCAACACCGGTGAAATACGGTAGCAGCTACTGCCACAGAGATCGGATTACACGTCAGAAGTATTCATACCATCATTAAGGATGGATTGAAATTTCGATAAGCGTGCGCGCAGTGGAAGCCTCACGGTCTTCTACCAGCACAGGTGGCATGTCGTTAGTATAGTTATAGGGATACTGCTCCACTCACCATGCGACTAGCACCTGAGAGGACCTACAGTCCTTCTGATGTCTTCAATGACCTTGAAAACATGTCCGCAGCTCGTGGTCGTGCGGTAGCGTTCTCGCTTCCCGCGCCCGGGTTCCCGGGTTCCCGGGTTCGATACCCGGCGGGGCCAGGGATTTTCTCTGCCTCGTGATAACTAGGTGTGTGTGATGTCCTCAGGTTAGTTAGGTTTCAGTAATTCTAATTCGAGGGGACTAATGAGCTCAGATTTAACAGAGTGCTTAGAGCCATTTGAATCATTTTTGAAGCTCACAACTTCCGGCATTGTCCCCAGAAATGGTCGTGGTCCGTTGGTTCTGAGTCGGGTAGAAGGGCTGAACTAGAGACTTCGAAAGTTCAGAGACAAGCTAGGCTGTGACTTCCTGGACTTGCTAAAGAGGATATGCATAATAGGTGTGAAACAAAGCGTAGGGCTATAGACAGACAGATGCTGAACGAAACGAGTTTGCTGTCAATAGCGCAGTGCGTGATTCCTTCAGTGACTACCGTAGCAGAGTATTGTCAAATGATATTTCAAAAAACCCAAAGAAACTCTGGTCGTATTTAAAGTCTATTGATGGCACCAAGGTTCCTGTCTCTAGCGAGTGAAATAGGAAACGAAATTTGGGTACCAAAATAAAAGGTGAAATGGTTAGTTCTGTTTTCAAATGTTTCTTTATGAAGTGAAACCAAGGAGAATTGCAGCAATTTAAACCTCGTTCCACTGAAAAGAAGAATGAAATAAATATTAGTGTCAGTGGTGTTGAGAAGCAGCTGAAATCGTTAATACTGAACGAAGCTCCAGGGGCCGATGAAACCCCTGTCAGATTCTGTACTGAATTTGTGACTCAGTTAACCCCTCTTCTAACTGTAATCTGTCTTAGAGCCCTCGAAACAAAAAACCGTGCCCATTTCTTCGAAAAATGCACAGTTCACACCCGTCTACAAGAAGGGTAGTAGAAATGATCCATAAAAAACTACCGTCCGATACTCTTAACACCGATTTGTAGTAGACCCCTAGAACATATTCTGACCTCAAACATCATGAGGTGTCTTGAGCAGAAGGCTCTCCTCAATGCCAACCAGCATGGATTCAGAAAACACCGATCATATGAAACCTAACTCGAAAGAAAGCTTTGGATCAAGGCAATCAGATAGATGCAGTATTTCTCGATTTCCGAAAAGCATTAAACTCAATGCCGCACCTACGCTTATTTGCAAAAGTACTATCGTATTGGGTATCAAGTGAAATTTGCTACTAGACTGAGGAGTTTTCGGTAGGGAGGACGCAACATATTATCTTGAATGGAGAGTCATCGTCAACGTAACTTCAAATGTGCCCCAGGGAACCCTTGCCATTCATGTTGTGCATTAATGACCTTTCAGACAATATTAACAGCAACCTCAGACTTTTTGCAGCCGATGCAGTTATCTATAATGAAGTAGTATCTGAAAGAAACTGCATAACTATTCAGAGAGAACTTAAAAAGAGTTCAAAGTGATACAGAGATTGGCAACTTGCTTCAAATGTTCATAAATGTAAAATTGCGCGCTTCACGTGTCGAAAAATCGTAGCATACTATGACTATAATATCAGTGAGTCGCTGCTGGAGTCGGACAACTCATACAAATATCTGGGTGTAACACTTTGTAGGAATATGAACTAGAATGCCCAAATAGGCTCAGTAGTGGGTAAGGCTGGTGGTAGACTTCGATTTATTGGTAAAATACTGGGGAAGTGCAGTCAGCCTACAAAGGGGATTGCTTACAAATCACTCGTGCGACTGGTTCTAGGATCCTGCTCAAGAGTGTGAGCCGATACCAAACAGGACTAACAGGGGATAATGAACGTATACAGAGAAGGGCAGCACGAATCGTCACAGGTTTGTTTGATCCTTTGGAAAATGTGACAGCGATACTGAAGGAACTAAACGGGAAGACTCTTGAAGATAGACGTAAACTATCCCGAGAAAGTCTGTTAACAAAGTTTCAAGAACCAGATTTAAATGATGACTCCAGGAATACATTACAGACCCCTACGTATCGCTCACATGAGGATCGTGAGATAAGATTAGAATAATTACTGCACGCACAGAGGCATTCAAGCAGTCATTCTTCCTGCGCTCCATACGTGAATGGAACGGGAAGAAACCCTAATAACTGGTACGATGGGATCTGAACAGCCCTCCGTGTCTGGCAGTGGTGGAAGCGACACAAAATCGAAAAAAAACGACTTTATGACGACAATTGTTTGAGGTTTGGTTTTACTGTCATGACTAATTTGAGGGGAACTATTGTCATGTGAAAGTATCAAAATTTATTTGTCACGTCTCAACTAAGCATTCCAAGAAAACTGATAAACCGTTGGATCTCTTCTAAAGGAAACTGGAAACCCTTAACCTGCTGCAAGCTACTAAGAGTCAGGTAAGAAAATAGTATTGTTATTTGCAGATTAAAAATAATTCATTTTATTGGTTATTTATTTGTTTTGTTTCTCTGATTCAATGATATTTTTGATTTTAGACATCCCGTGTCAACGAGAGAGCGCTATTAGCTAGCTATTGAGTCGCACACCGCTTCGCCAAAGCAGGGAAGCCGCATACAGATGATGAGAATCTGACTTTGCCGGTAGACTTGGATACGGTTGAAATTAGGTAAGCAGGAGGCAAACTAGCTATAAAGCATACCACTTTTGACAACACAGTGAACACAGAATGAATAATACGGCCGGTAACATTCGAGAACAATCAGTTGAAAAATTAAAGAAGAGTCCACCTTTAGCTTTGCGATAAGATGAATCTGACGTTTGAGAGTGTGCGGAATTTACGGCATTTGTGCACTTTGAAGCAGATGAAAATATCATGAGAGACATTTTATTCTGCAAAGCACTTCCTGTGGAAACTAATGGTCAGTGTTTGTACGAAAAGTTTGTAGAAACCACTCGCAACTACGAGACTGATTGGACACAACGTTTCACCATTTGTAGTGACGCTCCTAAAGCTATTCATGGACACACTGCTTTCTTCATCGACAAGCTCTAGCTGCCACGGTTTTACCTTTGTTTTAAATAACCTGCCTCAAGACGAGATCAATGTTGTGATCTCTATTAAAGGTAAAGCGCTGCAAACGCGGCCATTTAGGATCAGTTGTGATGACATGTGTTCGGTCCATCATGATCTCCTGCATCACACAAATATCAGATGACTTTCCAAAGGAAAGGTATTGATATGAGTTTTGGAACTAAAAGTTGAACTGTTAATGTTCTTACAAGATTCTAAATCTGGATATGGGAATTGCTTTTGTGATCCCATTTGGCTATTAAAATTAACATTCCTCGCTGATGTTTTTAACCCTCTAAAGATTTTGAACAAAATCTCCAAGAGAGAGTAGAAAACATAACGACCAAGGACAAAATCAAATAATACCTCTGAAAACTTCGTTTGTGGTCAACGTCTTTACAAAAGAGAACGTTTGAGTCTTTTCCTTGCGTCCAGAAGAATGCTGAAGAAATTGCAACGGACCAGTCGTTGTTATTATGTTACCACTTTCCATACATGATACAGAGCTTGCATAAATTGGGTGAGAAACAATTAAGCTATTTTTCTGAACTGAACTCTGAAGCTGACAATGTGCATTGATGGATACTATAAATCCTTCTTCGGATGTGTCAGTACAACTGGCTGATCTGAACTCAATAATGAAAGTCTTACAGATTGTGCCATTGGAGGTATACTTATAACGGAATTTAATGAGCAGAAGATTGGCGTCTCCTGGATGAGGAGAAAAGAGCACCCACAGCTGGCAAGCGAGCGAAACTATGTGAATTAGCGTTCTCTTCAATAGTGAACATAAAAACTAAAAAGGGAAATAGGCTTCAGTTACAAAATGATTTTGTTATTTGTCTCTCAAAAATAGAGCCACGATCTGACAAATTCATAATAAGTAAAAGGGCACAGCCATCTCATTGAAATTATTATATTTTTATTGTCGTGTAGGACTTACAGCCCTTGCTTCCTTCTATGTGACTAAGTGGCGAAGGATATCGCTCGTGTCAACCAATGAGTAAAAACTGTTAAAAACAATAAAATCGTGATAAGTGTCAAGTATAACTGTAAATGAAAGACGTTAGTCATTAATAATCAAATTGCAGTTGTATCGATAGCGCGCTGTGCATTTGCATTTCATCGTTGAATCGTACCATTAGTGTTACTGACTTTGCCCTCCATGGGGTGGTGTATGCTCCAAGGGAAATAAGTCACAACGAGATAACAGAAGACGTGGAAAAATAAATACCGTAAAGCTTATATCAGTAGTATTATTACGATGAACAAAATACACTCAGACATCGCTTCATGCGCATCTTATATAAAGAATGACTCGCATAACAATCAAGATATATTGTAATTTTATAAAAGGTTGAATCGCTTAACTAGGATGTTTCGCATAACGAGTCTGTTCAGTGCCTCCTTTTTTTTTTTTTTTTTTTTTTTTTGAGTCTCCGGCAACCATTTCAGAAACCACCTTCTGATCTAGGCAGACGTCTTCAGCTCTTAGAGTTGAGCAGTAAATCACTCGCTGTCCTATGACCTTCCGTCCTGTGCAGTAGAAGCTCCGGCAGATGACAGTGCAGCCGACAATGCAGTATTCGTCTGTACCGTTAGCACCATTCCTCGCGTTACAGTTATTGCCTCCGTTACGTCTCCTGTTCTGGCCTCATCGACCACCTTGAAAATTCTCTCTGACGATATCGCAAGCTCTCCTAACTTCAAAGAATCATGTTACACGATGGTCTTGAAAAACCTGTTTATGAATTCCATTTTAGATCTGTCATCGTTAACTGACACGAGTTCAATAATGCTACTCATTAACCAAGACATAGAGAAGCAATAGGTTTATTTATAAATAATTCTTCTGCTACCAGTCACGATATCCTTTATTTTATTTTTCACACTACACGTTTCGGGAAATGGTTCCCATTTTCAAGTGCATTTTTTTTGTGTTTGTTATGCCATTTCTATGTGGTGTTGTCGATGTGTGAGAGTCTGCTTCATTTCGTTGACTTTACTTTAATGTATAAGAGACACGCGATTTTTTAGTTGGTCGTCGGTCTTTTGTGAAGTTAGCGCCGAAAATCCCGACTTAGCACACTCTGTACCAACTTTCCGGCTCTCTTAAGGAACAGACGCGGGGGTAGCTCTACAATATGGTGCAAGATGTTACGCAAGCAGTGCGTCAGTGACTGTGGGAAACTGGAACTGAGTTTTATCGTAAGGGTATTTTCAAACTTGCAGAATGACGGGGAGAATGTGAGCAAAGAAACGGAGCCTGAGTTGGTAAGTTAATATGATGTACTTGCCTTGTCTAAAAAATAAAGATGAAATATTTTAAAAATTGTTGTTCATTACTTTCAGTATGGCTCTCGCACTTATTAGATTATGTTCGACATCGTTGTCGTGCATCCTTATACAGGGTGAAGGAAAAAATACGTGACTTGGAAGCCAGCATGCGATTCCTCATCCAGATTTAAGACAAAAGTTTATGTAGCAAAGTCAGATCGGCTACACTTTGAAAACACAAGTATGGAAACGAAAAACTGGCAAAGTACACACATCGTGCAGCGTATCGGAAGCTAGAGAGGAGCGTGATCTCCACGAGCTAGAATACCAGCCGTTGTGGCTGACTGAGTAGACTACTCTCACGTTAAACTTGCATTCACCCTGGGCCTATGGTTCCAATCGCCATAATGTATCTTTTATTTTATTCATTTATTTTTTCTACACCTGTTCCCTAGTTCTCGTCATTTATAAGCAGAACGTCACTTTTTCACTCGAGAACAGCATATCAGATGACACTGGGACCCACTAAATCGCATGCATATTTCTACTAACCGTGCAGTGCTCAACGATAAATTGTCCTGTCGAGTTCATGTACGAGGTGCATTCAAGTTCTAAGGCCTCCGATGTTTTTTCTACGGACTGGAAAGAGATAGAAACATGCGCATTGTTTTAAAATGAGGCCGCGTTCATTGTCAATACGTCCCAGAGATGGCAGCACCGTACAGCAGATGGAATTTTACCGCCAGCGGCGAGAATGAGAACTGTTTTAAATACTTAAAATGGCGACGTTTTCCTTACTTGAACAGCGTGCAATCATTCGTTTTCTGAATTCGTGTGATGTGAAACCAATTGAAATTCATCGACAGTTGAAGGAGACATTTGGTGATGGCGTTATGGATGCGTGGAAAGTGCGTTCGTGGGTGCGATAGTTTAATGAAGGCAGAACATCGTGTGACAACAAACCGAAACAACCTCGGGCTCACACAAGCTGGTCTGACGACATGATCGAGAAAGTGGAGAGAAGTGTTTTGGGGGATCGCCGAATGACTGTTGAACAGATCGCCTCCAGAGTTGGCATTTCTGTGGGTTCTGCGCACACAATCCTGCATGACGACCTGAAAATGCGAAAAGTGTCATCCAGGTGGGTGCCACGAATGCTGACGGACGACCACACGGCTGCCCGTGTGGCATGTTGCCAAGCAATGTTGACGCGCAATGACAGCATGAATGGGACTTTCTTTTCGTCGGTTGTGACAATGGATGAGACGAGGATGCCATTTTTCAATCCAGAAACAAAGCGCCAGTCAGCTCAATGGAAGCACACAGATTCACCGCCACCAAAAAATTTCGGGTAACCGCCAGTGCTGAAAAATGTTGGTGTCCATGTTCTGGGACAGCGAGGTCGTAATCCTTACCCATTGCGTTCCAAAGGGCACTACGGTAACAGGTGCATCCTACGAAAATGTTTTGAAGAACAAATTCCTTCGTGCACAGCAACAAAAACGTCCGGGAAGGGCTGCGCGTGTGCTGTTTCACCTAGACAACGCACCCGCACATCGAGCTAACGTTACGCAACAGTTTCTTCGTGATAACAACTTTGAAGTGATTGCTCATGCTCCCTACTCACCTGACCTGGCTCCTAGTGACTTTTGGCTTTATCCAACAATGAAAGACACTCTCTGTGGCCGCACATTCACCAGCCGTGCTGCTATTGCCTCAGCGATTTTCCTGTGGTCAAAACAGACTCCTAAAGAAGCCTTCGCCGCTGCCATGGAATCATGGCGTCAGAGTTGTGAAAAATGTGTACGTCTGCAGGGCGATTACGTCGAGAAGTAACGCCAGTTTCATCGATTTCGGGTGAGTAGTTAATTAGAAAAAAAATCGGAGGCCTTAGAACTTGAATGCACGTCGTATTGCGGCTTTCCGATGGAGTACGCAAACGATGAACACGTTGATATGCTTTTGGTGCTGGTTGCATCCGATAACCAAGATGCTGCTGCTGCTCGTGCGTGTGCTGCACGGTACTCTCAAAGACGCCATCCCGACAAAATGTACATAAGTAATGCACAGAGGTCATCCAACGACAAGACGTACTCCACAAACAGAGGACACGATGCTTGAAACCGATCACCAGTCACCTCCGTGGAGTACTCGTGGTATTTCAAGGCAGTTCCAGATGTCTCAAAGACTGGTTGTCGAAGTGTTGGACGATGAAGAACTGCATCAATATCATTACACGTTAACTCAACAAGAGCAGCCGGAAGACCACATTGGATGCGTACAGTTCTGAGAACGGGTTTTGCACCAAATGGAAAGAAGGTTTTATGTGTAAATAACGTAGTATGGACTGACAAATGTAGCGTCACTCGTGAAGACTTTTTCAATCTCCATAACATTCCTTATTGGTCAACACAAGCCACAAGTCACCCTTGGATTCGGCTTTCAGACACATTTCGACATAAACCTGTGGGCTGGAATCGTAGAGGAGTGCTTTCGGTTCCTTACCTCTTGCTGGACAACTTGAATGCGCCCGTCTATTATAACAACGTTTCTTTACAATACTTTGCCTGAGGCATTAGAAAACTTCCCGCTTGATGTTCGTCGGCAGCTGTGGTTTCAGCTTGATGGTGCACCGCCACATTTTGCAATGAATCTCCTTAACCATTTAACCGAAGCATTTGCAGGAAAATGGATTGGTCGTGGAGGTCCAATGTTCTGGTCTCCACGTTTCCCGGAACCTAATCCACCAGATTTCTATTTGTGGGGACGCCTAAAGGAACAAGTTTATAGTTCTTCATCCACGGATGTATACGTCCTAATAGTTCGCGTGCGTGCTGCTTCGGCAATAGTGGATGCAGGTGTGTTGCATATAGTCCAGCAATGAATGATCCAGCGAGTGGCGAAGTGTTTGCAAATGCAAAGGTGGTAGCTTTGAAAATCTTTTCTAAACTGAACGTTGCTCGTATGTATACGTACTTGCTCGGTGAGGATAAGCCTACACGTTCCACGTACAGAATGGAAATATTGTGCGTAGCATGATGTACAATCTAGTCTAGCCTACCTAATACATTTTTTGCATTTCATTGGTTACAAACGATGTTCCTGTATCCACTATTATTTTCTACTGCCTTTATTTGGGTCATCCACAAAACAAAGTGGTTTTTAGATGTGTAAGAAGCTCGTCTTACGACTTAATGTTTAAATAAAAGTAACAAATGGTTTAAATGGCTCTGAGCACTATGGGACTTAAGATCTGAGGTCATCAGTCCCCTAGAACTTAGAACTATTTAAACCTAATTAACCTAAGGACATCACACACATCCACGCCCGAAGCCGGATTCGAACCTGCGACCGTAGCGGTCGCTCGGTTCTAGACTATAGCACCTAGAACGGCTCGGTCACAGCGGATGGCTAAAAGTAACAGTAACAAAAAGAAATAGACAAGATACCGCTTTGTGGAGGTGTAAACTGGATACAGTTGGTGCTTTGACGTAAAACAATAAACTTTGACCCGAACCGAACATCGGCGAGTCTTCATATCCAATTCCCGTGGCATTGTCTTGTCTAGCAGAACTGATGGGGAAACTCCGGCAGAGCTCAGAGTTCATGCCACGTATTCTCGGCCGCGTTGCACGCAGTTACAGTGTTGCAAGATCTTCGTTTTTTAAATCGCATTTCTATTGAACCTAATGTTGTGACTACGTTCTGCTAGATAGACTTCTGTCTTGAATTTGGATGAGGAATCGCGTGTCATTTCTTATTCACCTATATTTGAGGTCTTGTGTGTGAGATGGTCTTAGGTTATCAGACAGAGCCATGCAAGCTAACTGCACACGGTTTACCCATAAAGTGGATCATTTACACGTTCTTCCAGTTGTAATATGAAACTGCTAGAAGTAACTGTGATCATAAAATTCATTCATATATTTACTTATGCCCTAATTTTTTCAGTTATTAATCATATCTTGTGATAAAACCTTATGAAGAAAGTGGACTATATTCAGGGCATTTTTCTGGAGATATAATTTCGTGCACTCAGAACATTACAAGAGGGATCAGGTGGCTTACATCTTTTAGTGGTTTCCTGGTGCCGTTCTTTAAAAACAAAACTGGCCATTAAAACTGCTACAACTCGAAGATGACGTGCTACAGACGCAAAATTTAACCGACAGGAAGAAGATGCTGTGATACGCAAATGATTAGCTTTACAGAGCATTCATACAAGGTTGGCGCCGGTGGCGACACCTACAACGTGCTGACATGAGGAAAGTTTCCAAACGATTTCTCATACACAAACAGCAATTGACCGGCGTTGCCTGTTGAAACGTTGTTGTGATTCCTCGTGTAAGGAGGAGAAATGCGTACCATCACGTTTCCACCTTTGATAAACGTCGGATTGTAGCCTATCGTGATTGCGGTTTATCGTATCGCGACATTCTGCTCGCGTTGGTCGAGATGGCTGGTTCAAATGGCTCTGAGCAGTATGGCACTCAACATCTGAGGTCATCAGTCCTCTAGAACGTAGAACTACTTAAATCTAATTAACCTAAGGACATCACACACGCCCACGCCAGAGGCAGGATTCGAACCTGCGATCGTAGCGGTCGCGCCGTTTCAGACTGTAGCGCCTAGAACCGCTCGGCCACCCAGCCGGCGTTGGTCGAGATCCAATGGCTGTTAGCAGAATATAGAATCAGTGGGTCCAGGAGGGTAATACGGAACGCCGTGCTGCATCCCAACGGCCTCGTATCACTAGCAGTCGAGATGACAGGCATCTTATCCACATGGCTGTAACGTGCAGCCACTTCTCGATCCCTGAGTCAACGAATGAGGACGTTTGCAAGACAACAACCATCTGCACGAACAGTTCGACGACGTTTGCAGAGGCATGGACTATCAGCTCGGAGACCATGGCTGCGGTTACCCTTGACGCTGCATCACAGACAGGAGCGCCTGCGATGGTGTACTCAACGACGAACCTGGGTGCACGAATGGCAAAACGTCATTTTTTCGGATGAATCCAGGTTGTGTTTACAGCATCATGATGGTCACATCCGTGTTTGGCGACATCGCGGTGAACGCACATTGGAAGCGTGTATTCGCCATCGCCATACTGGCGTATCACCCGACGTGATGGTATGGGGTGCCACTGGTTACACGTCTCGGTCACCTCTAGTTCGCATTGACCGCACTTTGAACAGTGGACGTTACATTTCAGATGTGTTACGACCCGTGGCTCCACCTTTCATTCGATCCCTGCGAAACCCTACATTTCAGCAGGATGATGGACGACCGCATGTTGCAGGTCCTGTATGGGGTTTTCGGGATACAGAAAATGTTCGACTGCTGCCCTGTCCAGCACATTCTCCAGATATCTCACCGATTGAAAACGTCTGGTCAATGGTGGCCGAGCAACTCTGGCTCGTCACAATACGCCAGTCGCTACTCTTGATGAACTGTGGTATCGTGTTGAAGCAGCATGGGCAGCTGTAGCTGTACACGCCATCCAAGCTCTGTTTGACTCAATGCCCAGGCGTTTCAAGGCCGTTATCACGGCCAGAGGTGGTTGTTCTGGGTACTGATTTCTCAGGATCTATACACCCAAATTGCGTGAAAATGTAATCACATGTCAGTTCTAGTATAATATGTTTGTCCAATGAATACCCGTTTATCATCTGGTGCAGCAATTTTAATGGTCAATAGTGTACTACTTTTGCTCAACCAGGCCTTAAGTTCGTCGATGTTCTGTCGCATTGGTAGTTCCAGATCGACTGTCTCGTCGGCAAGACCGCAACTGGTCCGAGAATCCCACGCTGAAACAATCGCGGCATGCCCTCCCCAGTTCGCCGAAGTCCGGCGCCTTCAACCAGGAGATCCGACACGCCCGCCACATTTCGGCAGGTTCCGGAAGCGCAGCAGCCGCCCGGTGCGGCGAGCAGACCACTGTGCTCGGGCCGCCGTCGAGATTTGTACAGCGTGCGTGCGGCGGCCGGTGAGCCGTTAGCCGGCGCTGCGGGCTTCATTTGCATGACCGCCGGCGCGGCTTGTCGCTATTTACGAGGTACACGCGCCGGGCCGGCCAAGAGAGCACGCGGGGTCCGGGCGACATTTGGAAAGCGCGCCCACCGCCGCGGCTGCCGTATTTATCGTTTATCGCGGACTCCATCCCTGCCCGCCCCAGGGTCGTGACTCGGCGTGCGCCGCGTCGCCCCTGGCCGCTCTTCTTATTTGGCGCCCCTGCAAGACCTGCGCTTCCCCGAAGACCCGCCGGCGGCCGTTTACCACCGGCGCTTTTCCCCGTACGCTTTCCTCTTTCCCAATACGGGTGTGATGAATCTTCTTCCCTCCCGTCGCCAGGAAAAAAGGAAAAAGCGCTCGTGCGCAGTAAGAGTAGCTGCTCCACCTGCTGGCAGGGCAGATGTAGGCCACCGCCGCCGGCTCAATTGAGAGGTGAACGCAAAAACTCGGAGAAAATTCCCCCTCGCTTGCTCTTTGTCGCTGTCTCCGCGAAGGATTCGGCATCGGCCTGAATCCCTGACATATCCATTTGTCTCGTCCCAACGGCTCTTTTTTTTCCTTTTTCGGTAATCGTTTCTCGAATGCAAGAAGCTGACTGACAGTATGAATAACGCGGCTGAAGGCGGGGTATTACAATGGGCGGTGTAGCGGTTTCTTCTGGTACGACCTGCGTACACTCTGGCGAGAAAGCCACCGCGGACGTTCTAACTCTTTACGACTTTGCGAAAGACCTCTTACTACACCAGTAGCGGATACCTGCTCCTTGTCCTTGTCGTATTGATGAAAAAAGAAATCGGTTGTCTGGAGGCGCACATGCAATCAAATATCGTGTTTGAGAACATATGTACATCTCAACACACCAACTGATCCAGTATTAAGAAATTACTTCGTAATATATTACAGGCAGCAAATGTGAGATTTATGCCAAATAAATTAATAAACGACGGAGCTGATCCTCCTTGGTACACAAAATGGGTCATAATACTTTTTCAGAAACAACGAAAGAAACATGCCAAAGCCAGCCATTGTGCCCGAGCGGTTCTAGGCGCTTCAGTCCGGAACCGCACTGCTGCTATGGTCGCAGGTTCGAATCCTACCTCGGGCATCGGTGAGTGTGATGTCCTTAGGATAGTCAGGTTTAAGTAGTTCTAAGTCTAGGGGACTGATGACCTCAGATGTTAAGTCTTATAGTGCTTAGAGCCATTTGAATCAAACATGCCAAATTTGAAGGGACGCAAAATCTGCAAGTTTGGCGATCTTCTACACAAGCTCCAAATTTAGCGCGGTCTTCAGTGGGAGATGCTTATAATAATTTCCGCACCGAAACTTTGTCTCGAAACCTGGCAGAAAATCCAAAGAGATTCTGGTCGTATGTGAAGTATGCTAGCGGTAAGACACAATCAATGCCTTTTCTGTGTGATAACAATGGCAATACTATCGACGACAGTACTGCCAAAACAGTGTTACTAAACACAGACTTCCGAAATTCCTTTACCAAAAAAGATGAAGTGAATATTCCAGAATTTGAGTCAAGTATAGCTGCTATCATGCGTAACGTGGAAATAGATATCCTCGGAGCAGTGAAGCAACTGAAATCATTTAACAGAATCAAGTCTCCCGGTTCAGACTGTATATCAGTTAGGTTCCTTTCAGAGTATGCTGATGCAATAGCTAAATACTTAACAATCATACACAACCGTTCGCTCGACAAAAGATCCGTATCCACAGGTCACACCAATACTCAACAATGGTAGTAAGAGTAATCCACCAAATTACAGGCCCGTGTTATTAACGTCGATATGCAGATGGATTTTGGAACATATACTGTATTCGAACATTATGCATTACCTCGAAGAGAACGGTCTGTTGACAGACAGTCAACACGGATTTAGAAAACATCGTTCTTGTGAAACACAACTAGCTCTTTACTCGCACGAAGTGTAGAGTGCTATTGACAAAGGATTTCAAATTGACTACGTATTTCTAGACTTCCGGAACGATTTTGACACTGTAGCACACAAGCGGCTTGTAGTGAAATTGCGTGCTTATGGAATATCGTCTCAGTAATGTGAATGGATTCGTGATTTCCTGCCAGAGAGGTCATAGTTCGTAGTAATTAACGAAAAGTCACCGAGTAGGACAAAAGTGATTTCTGACGTTCCCCAAAGTACTGTTATACGCTCTTTGCTCTTCTTTATCTATGTAAACGATTTAGGAGACGATATGAGCAGCCGCCTTTTGTTTTTTGCAGATGATGCATTCGTTTACAGACTAGTTAATTCATCAGAAGATCAACACAAATTGCAAAGTGATTTAGAAAAGACATCTGTTAGGCGCAAACGATGTAAATTGACCATAAGTAACGGAAAGTGTGGGTCATCCACATGAGTGCTAAAATGAATCCGTTAAACTTCGATTACAAGATAAATCAGTCAAATCTAAAGGCCGTCAATTAAACTAAATACCTAGGTATTCAATTACGAACAACTTAAACTGGAAGGAACACACTGAAAATGTTGTGGGGAAGGCTAACTAAACACTGCGTTTTACTAGGAGAACACTTAGAAAATGTAACAGATCTACTAAAGAGACTGTCTACACTACGCTTGTCCGTCCTCTTTTAGAATACTGCTGCGCGGTGTGGGATCCTTACCGGATAGGACCGACGGGGTACATCGAGAAAATGTAAAGAAGGGCAGCACGTTTTCTATTATAGCGAAATAGGAGAGAGACAGCCACCAAAATGATACAGGGTTTTGAATAGGCATCATTAAAACAAAGACGTTTTTAGTACGACGGAATCTTTTCACGAAATTTCGATTACCAACTTTCCCCTCCGAATGCAAAAATATTTTGCTGACGCCGATGTACGTAAGGAGGAACAATCATCACAGTAAAATAAGGGAGATGAGAGCTTGCACGGAATGATACAGTTCTTCCCTTTTTCCGCGCGCTGTACGAGATTGAAAGAATAGAGAGGTAGTGTGTGAAGGTGATTCTATGAACCCTCTGCCAGGCACTTGGATGTAGAAGTCATTTTCCGGGACAATAGCCTGAAAGTCTCCTCTGCTTCTACTGACTTTAAGCTGGGGATTCATGTGAGATTATGACTCTGGTTTTGTGTCCTGAAATATATTCCCTTTATGTCGAACCCGACCCATATGTAAATTAACGTAATCCGACTGTGATGTCTGAAGCTTAAGAGTGGCAAGGATTTTCGCAAAGCGCAAAGAGAACGGGAATTAATGTGAATTAATCAAGACAAAACTAGCATTAGAATCCCCACTGTAGAGCTCATGCATCTACTGGCTCTCTATGTAAAGAAATAGTACCTTATAGAAACAGTTTGTGCAATTTCCCATCTCTGCTCCAAGTTACCGAATAATCAAAAAAAATCTGAGCGTGTGTGGTAGCAAAATTATCTCTATTACTCCATTTCCTCCGGCACATGTCTCGAAGTTCCGTAATGGCGTAGACTTACCTGTAGATATGAAATTGTTATATTATTTCGATCATTGCTCAATGCAGACTGCTTCACCATGGCTTCAAATAAAATATTAAAAAAGAGTGAGTCTCATTTCGAGGACGTACTTTTTAAATCGATACATATGGAGAAATATTCATTCAAGAGGACAATAAATTCATAAGATCCCAACTGCGCTCCAACGTAATTTGATCATCAGTGTTCATATACAGGACGACATTTACTATTCGATTAAAAGTTTCTGGACACCCCTATGTAATGCAGAATAGATCGTTAGATGCTACGAGAGGCGAATCCGCGAGTATGAAAGGAGGCGGGGAGTACCGTTGTAAGTAGCCCATTTATATGTTTGTATGTTGGCAGCGCGATAGACTGCATTAATATCTCTGACAGCGCTGTGCGCCCTCTGTGAGAGACTCTGTGGCTGGTCGGACTCGCAGTTGGAGGAGGTGAATGGCCAGCAGTGATGGAAGTTAGATGTGAATAGTCAGCAGTGATGGAGGTTAGAGGTTAATAATTAGCGGTGTTGGAGGTTTGCAGTATTAGCGTCAGCGGACGGTCTGGACGTGTGTCCGTCATGGAGATTTAATGTAAAATGATAATGGAATTACTGACGATTATATTATTTTTCGAACTGGTTGTCACGTGATTAAGGTAAAATCTGCTAAATACATTGTTTGCTCTGCAACAAAATCTTCCCTTTGCTAACCACATTCCTGTTAGTAGCTAAAGCCTACAGTAATTAGATTCTTTTTATTTAGCTGGCTGTATTGGTGCTTCCTGTATTGCTGTAGTTCGTGTAATGAAGGTTTTCTGTGAGGTTAGTGACTTATGAAATTGAAACATCCCCTTAGAAAAATTAATGAATTACTGTGCTGATAAACCTCTTACGTTATTTGATTTTCAAACAGCTGAGCAGAACTGAACGTACTCAGACATTTCTCTCTTTACTTATTCTGATCATCACTAAACTGACACAATATTTTTTAGCGCAACGCAATCTGACTTTCAATAATCCCTACAAAATATAGCCCTGACTAACAATAACCTATACCTTTCATGAATCACTTACCTCACAAAAATCTTCGTTACTCGAACTACTGCAATACAGCGAGCGCCACTACTGCCAGCTAAATAAAAGATTCAGACTACTGAAGGCATTAACTACTGATAGGCATAGTTAGCAAATGAATGATTTTGATAGAGAACAAACAATGTATTTACGTTAATAGTGTTCAAAAGTCATAATATTTATATCACTTCATGACATCCAGTCTTACAAATTTACTGTCTCTGATGGACACACGTCCAGATCATCCGCTCTCAAAACTCCGCCATCTCACTCCCCACATCCACCACTGCTGGCGGCTCACCTCGAACTGCGCGACGCTACGAGCTGTTAACATCCAACTGCCCAACACTACAATGGCGAATATTCCAACAATGCCAACCAGCCACAGACTGCACACAGCACAGCCAGTGATTTTCATATAGAGCGCTACGTGGCGTTACCAACATAAAAACCTAAACAGCCTACTTACAAAATGTATGAGTTACTGTTAGGATTTCTTGTAATTCAGGGCCATTCTTTTGAGTTAATTTTAAAGCAGCCAGATCGCGTTATCCTAGAATATTGTGGGTAATTAATGAATGGAAGAAGTTTGAGTTGTGTTTGTCAGGGCAAATTCTGTAGGTCAGTGTTGAAATGATAATAACAAGTAAAGAGACAGTAGGTTCAGTTTCACTCAGCAGTTTAAGTAAAAACTTTATTAAGAAGTTTCATCATGTTGTCAGAAGAAAAGCAGTAACAGCAGAATGGTTCGGTCAGGAGAACTCAGAGACTTCGAACGTATATTACTCACTGAATGTAACAGATCCACCAGGCAAATTTAACCCATCCAAAGCTGCTCAAGGTGACTACTGGTGATGTGATTGCGAAATGGAGACAAGAAGGAACAACCACAGCTGAACCAAGATAAGCAGACCTCTCCTACTGATGGACAGGCATCATCGAGCATTGCGGAGAGTGGTCTTAAAACTCGCTTTGAACCAGAGGCAGGAATCGCCCGTGAGTTCCAAAGAACTATATGCATTCCAGCTAGCACAATGATAGCACTTAAGGATTTTTTTCCCTTGGCATCCGAGTAAGATTCACACAGCCATCGTCATACATATAAGGCTTTACACACTGAATAGCAACTTCACAGTACTTTTAATAAAGTGACGTGAGGAGTTACAAAGAATGGGTACAAAGTCGATCAGCTCTTGATAGGCCACGCATTTCTATAGCCAGTGGTAAACGATGATGGCAGAGGTGTAAAGAATCACGTTGTTGGAGCTTGAGTCACTTTATGGTCAATTTCAAAGGTGTAAAGAATCACGTTGTTGGAGCTTGAGTCACTTTACGGTCAATTTCAAGTAAGTTACGAAGAGTTATTGCATTATTTCCATCAATTAGATACCGCTGGAGGTGGATGACTGGAAACGAGTGATTTGGGACCAAAAACCACCCTACGCCCTATGGCAGTCTGATGGAAGAGATTGGGTTTGTTGAATGCCTGGAGAACTTTGCCTGCCATCATGTGTAATCACAACAGTGAAGTGCAGACGAGGTGGTGTTACGGTATTGGGTGTTTTTCTTTGTTAGGGAGCGGTTCTCTTATCGCGTTTAAGAAAACGCTAAATGGAGGAAGCTGTGCACATATTTGACCGCACTGTGTGCTGCGTACAGTACGTGGCTAGTCGTTTGAGATGTCGGGCCACGCACACCATGGGAATCACCAGTATCCGAGGTCCTTCGTGACCGCTACGATGCTCCAGTTCAAACTTCATGGCATTTACGCTTGAAGTTGTGGTTTGGTCTACCCCACATCATGTGGGGAAATGGCGCCAGTGACAGCAGTTGATGTGTTGTAGAGGTAATGCGTAAGTGTCTTGTGTGGTGACTTGTCAAATGTTGCAGGACTGGGCGAGACGGGGGGAGGGGGGGGTTATCCACATTGGTCGCCGGCTGCCAGTGTCCTCCCCCCCCACCTTGCCCCCTTTTCGGCCTGAAATGGCAGTGCCACACCGCTAGCAGGGCGTTTGTAGGAGGTGATGCGTGCGACCTTATATTAGGGACGAGGGGGAGGGCCTTTTAGCCTTAATTCCTCCTGCCTTCACTAAAGGTTGGACAATGACGTGTAGGATCCGGGTTCATGGTCTGGTCTGTGGTCTGGGTACTGGCCTGGAGTTAATATCCGACCCTACATTCCCAGAACTGCTGTGAGGGATGCCACAGCAGGCGACTTAAGGATGCTAATCTGGCCCACGTTGCTACCACTAGCCTCTAGCTACGTGTTTGGTGGTAGAACTGTGTATGTTAAATGCCGCTTTCTGTAAAATGCAATTACTTTAGCCATAAATGACACAGTTAGTGATTACGTACTTGTGTTCTATTGCACATAGATTTCCATTACATACCACTACATACGACTCGTGTCATTGCCAGTGTTTTTCTTGTAATAGTGTATGTATTGCCAACTTATAGATTGCTGTCAGTCATTAACAGTTTACATCTGAGAGAAACATTACAGTTACTTACGTTTTAATTATGAGCATGATTTGTGGCCTCCTCACTGGTCAATTAATAATGTGGCTTGACTTTGACACGATCTGAATGACTGGAAATTTTCAATAAAAGAATTAATTGCTGGCATGTAATGGCCTTTGGTTTCAATGTCATCGAAAGACCTAACTGTGTACTCATTTAGTATCTTTGTGTGTGACTGTTTCATGCCAGTACACGATATATGATGCATTCGCATATGAATGTTTGCATCATGACCAGTTTCCTTGTAATGCAGACTCTGCTTCTTAGTCTGACACATGCTGGGCTAAACCATTAATACATACATCGACTGTCGCATCACTGTTTGCTTCCCATAAAACGACACAAGACTGTCAGTTGCTTCCACAGTGCTCCGGCGCAAGCCTCCAGATGATGTTTTTGTTTGCTCTTCACATTGCAGACGGGCTTCCACTGATTCGCACCATGTCAGAAAAGCTCAAGGTGGCGCATGTCCGGGAGAAATGACACCATACTCGCAATAGCAATGTGTAGACCTTGGCGGCATTTTATGATATTATCAGTGCGGATGCACCCTAGACCCGACCTCTTGCGGGAATCATGTGAGATGCTACGAGATATAAGGAAAATGAGCAGGGGGCACTACAGAAGCAAAGTGTTGCGGCGTAAGTTGGGCATTTGGGGTGGACATGATCGTGCTTGGTTAGGCAGAGCAGTTAAGGCGCCTGCTTTTTTAAAGCGGGGTATGCAGGGTCGAGTCCCAGTCCAGCGCAAGTGCTGGATATATTCTGGAATATTCGAAAAATACAATCCTGCAATTTCGCAACAAAATCGCGCGAAATTTTCGACGGCACCAACACACCAAGAATATGTTTCCACAGTGCAAGAAAAAATCGAAATCTGACGATTATGTAAAGTGTATCTTGCAAATCATGTGAACAACCGTCTGATGATGAACTTGCCAGTTCGAAACCGATTAGGCGAGCGGTCTAAGGCGCTGCAGTCATGGACTGTGCGGATGTTCCCGGCGGAGGTTCGAGTCCTCCCTCGGGCATGGGTGTGATGACCTTAGCAGTTAAGTCCCATAAGATTTCACACACTTTTTTTTCGAAACCGGTTACGGCGCTATTTACCTAACTAAAAAGCAGTATTAATAGTGGCTGGTTGCGTCTTCTCCTTTGTAAGAATTAACCTACATTAATTGTACACAGCCACGGTCCAACCATCTCAGTTTTAGACAAAATAACAAAATTTGACCTGTTGCCCCTGAATTATTTCAAGGCCATCATACAGCTAACGTCGGTATTTCTCTTTCGTCATGTATGTATATGGCCGTAGAATCAAGACAAGGTGGTGCCCGTCCTTTTGGACGTGTCCAAAAGAGCAGACAACATAAATACAGGGTGTTACAAAAAGGTACGGCCAAACTTTCAGGAAACATTCCCCACACACAAAGAAAGAAAATATGTTATGTGGACATGTATCCGGAAACGCTTACTTTCCATGTTCGAGCTCATTTTATAACTTCTCTTCAAATTACATTAATCATAGAATGGAAACACACAGCAACAGAACGTACCAGCGTGACTTCAAACACTTTGTTACAGGAAATGTTCAAAATGTCCTCCGTTAGCGAGGATACATGCATCCACCCTCCGTCGCATGGAATCCCTGATGCGCTCGTGCAGCCCCGGAGAATAGCGTACTGTATCACAGCCGTCCACAATACGAGCACGAAGAGTCTCTACATTTCGTACCGGGGTTGCGTAGCCAAGAGCTTTCAAATGCCCCCGTAAATGAAAGTCAAGAGGGTTGAGGTCAGGAGAGCGTGGAGACCATGGAATTGGTCCGCCTCTACCAATCCATCGGCCACCGAATCTGTTGTTGAGAAGCGTACGAACACTTCGACTGAAATGTGCAGGAGCTCCATCGTGCATGAACCACATGTTGTGTCGTACTTGTAAAGGCACATGTTCTAGCAGCACAGCTAGAGTATCTCGTATGAAATCATGATAACGTGCTCCTCTGAGCGTAGGTGGAAGAACATGGGGCCCAATCAAGACATCACCAACAATGCCTGCCCAAACGTTCACAGAAAATCTGTGTTGATGACGTGATTGCACAATTGCGTGCGGATTCTCGTCAGCCCACACATGTTGATTGTGAAAATTTACAATTTGATCACGTTGGAAGGAAGCCTCATCCGTAAAGAGAACATTTGCACTGAAATGAGGATTGACACATTGTTGGACGAACCATTCGCAGAAGTGTACCCGTGGAGGCCAATCAGCTGCTGATAGTGCCTGCACACGCTGTACATGGTACGGAAACAACTGGTTCTCCCTTAGCACTCTCCATACAGTGACGTGGTCAACGTTACCTTGTACAGCAGCAATTTCTCTGACGCTGACAGGGTTATCGTCTACTGCACGAAGAATTGTCTGGTCCATTGCAGGTGTCCTCGTCGTTCTAGGTCTTTCCCAGTCGCGAGTCATAGGCTGGAATGTTCCGTGCTCCCTAAGTCGCCGATCAATTGCTTCGAACGTCTTCCTGTCGGGACACCTTCGTTCTGGAAATCTGTCTCGATACAAACGTACCGCACCACGGCTGTTGCCCCGTGCTAATCCATACATCAAATGGGCATCTGCCAACTCCGCATTTGTAAACATTTCACTGACTGCAAAACCACGTTCGTGATGAACACTAGCCTGTTGATACTACGTACTGATGTGCTTGACGCTAGTACTGCAGAGCAATGAGTCGCATGTCAACACAAGCACAGAAGTCAACATTACCTTCCTTCAATTGGGCCAACTGGCGGTGAATCGAGGAAGTACAGTACATACTGATGAATCTAAAATGATCTCTAACATGGAAATTAAGCGTTTCCGGACACATGTCCACATAACATCTTTTCTTTATTTGTGTGTGAGGAATGTTTCCTGAAAGTTTGGCCGTACCTTTTTGTAACACCCTGTATAATACGAAGAAAAGACTATGTCAACCGACAGTAAACTGGTTTGTACTGCTATAGACCCGGCACATGGCTCTCCAATTAACACAGTTCACAACATACGTTACTTGGGAATACAAAAGTACAACGTAGACCGAAAGACCAAATGCGGAAGGTACAATCTCGAAAGATTAAAAAGCCTAGTGGTCACAAAATCACTGGTTTCGATCAGATCATAATCTTTGCGCTATCCCACATGATATACACGTTAAATATCATTGTACAAGCAACGAAAAACATGTTTGATCAAAAAATGATACATGACAAAGAATTAATATGATTCTTCAATAGAACAATGATCTCAGTAACTTGGCATTTTGTAGTAAAGGATGACCTACAATGAATTACCACAGACCAGAAACATTCAGCACAGAGTATTCTGAATACTATTCTTTAAATATAGAAATTCATAAATAACTTAGTGTAGTGAACTTGAAATAATAACCTAATTACATTACTACATCCTGTGCAAGCCTCTTCACCACCGAATAAATACTGCAACCTACATCCTTTTGAATATGGTTGCTCTTTGCATCTGTTGGTCTCCGTCTCCGATTTTTATCGCCCCACACTTCCCACCAACATTAAGTTGGTGATCGCTTGATGTCTCAGAATGTGTCCTATCAACCTATCCCTACTTCTACTCAAATTGCGCCACAAATTTCTTTTCTCCCAAATTCTGTTCAGTACTCCTCATTAGTTACGTGCTCTACCCATTTAATTTTCAGCATTCTTCTGTAGCACCCCATTTTAAAAGGTTCTGTTCGATTCCTTTCTAAACTGTTTCACTTCCACACATGATTACACTCCAGCTATACACTTTCAGAAAAGATTTCCTAACACTTAAAACTATATCCGATGTTGACAAATTTCTGTTCTTCAGAAAGGCTTTTCATGCCATTTTCAACCTATATTTTATATTATCTCCACTTCGGTCATCAGTTATTAAGCTGCCCAGATAACAAAACTCATCTACCACTTTAAGTGCCTCGTTTCCTAATCTAACTCCCTCATCACTGCCTGATTTACACTGAAGCGCCAAAGAAACTGGTATAGGCATGCGTATATAAACAGGCAGAATATAGCACTGCTGTCGGCAACGCCTATATAAGACAACAAGTGTCTGGCACAGTTGTTAGATCAGTTACTGCTGCTACAATGGCTGGTTATCAAGATTTAAGTGAGTTTGAACGTGGCGTTATAGTCGGCGCACGAGCGATGGGACACAGCATCTCCGAGGTAGAAACCACTTCACGAGTGTACCGTGAATATCAGGAACCCGGTAAAACATCAAAACTCAGACATCGCTGCGGCCGGAAACAGATCCTGCAAGAACGGGACCAATGACGACTGAAGAGAATCGTTCAACGTGACAGGAGTGCAACCCTTCCGCTAATTGCTGCAGATTTCAATTCAGAAGAGATCTCCATCCCCTCGTACTCTTACGGACTTATGGACAGCCCTGCAGGATTCATAATGTCAGTCCCCTCCAACAATAAAAACGTAAACACCTCCAGAATAGGCCATGAAGGCCCAACGGTACCGACCGGCCGTCGTGTCATCCTCAGCCCATAGACGTCACTGGATGCGGATATGGAGGGTCATGTGCTCAGTACACAACTCTCCCGGCCGTATGTCAGTTTCCGAGATTGGAGCCGCTACTTATAAAGCAAGTAGCTCCTCAGATTGCCTCACAAGGGCTGAGTGCTCCCCGCTTGCCAACAGCGCTCGGCAGACAGGATGGTCACCCGTCCAAGGGCTAGCCCAACCCGACAGCGCTTAAGTTGGTGATCTGACGGGAACCGCTGTTACACTGCGGCAAGGCCGTTGGCAATGGAGCACCTCACTGCGTAAAATGGCTCCACGCCCAGGTCCGTCAACTAATCAAAAGATGGAAGCAGGAGTGCTGGGAACAGTACGCCTCCGCCATTTTAACGTGAACCTCTCCTTCCCAGGTTTGGACTACGCTCAGACGCATGTATGGTTTTCAGAGCCCTGCAAGTATACCTCGGATTTCCACACATGGAGCTGTATGTAACGATCCAGACGCTATTACAGAGCGTTTTGCCAAGCATTACACTCGAACCTAGTATATGAGAATTACTACCCCTCCATTTGTACCCTCTAACAGCGAGTGGAATGAAAATACTTGTCTTTTTGTACACGCCATCCTGAGCCACACAATGTTCCCTTCAGCCATTAGTCGAGAGGTGTACCAGTTTCTTCGGCTCCTCAGTGTAATTCTACTACATTCTGTTATCATCGTCCTTCTTTTGTTGTTGTTCATGTCATATCGTCATTTGAAACCACTGTCCATTCCGTTGAGCTGCTCTTCTAAGTGCCGGCCGGTGTGGATGATCGGTTCTAAGCGCCTCAGTTTGGAACCGCGTGACCTCTACGGTTGCAGGTTCGAATCCTGCTTCGGGCATGGATGGAATGAAAATACTTGTCTTTTTGTACACGCCATCCTGAGCCACACAATGTTCCCTTCAGCCATTAGTCGAGAGGTGTACCAGTTTCTTCGGCTCCTCAGTGCATTTCTACTACATTCTGTTATCATTGTCTTTCTTTTGTTGATGTTCATGTCACATCGTCTTTTGAAACCACTGTCCATTCCGTTGAGCTGCTCTTCTAAGCCACACAATGTTCTCTTCAGCCATTAGTCGAGAGGTGTACCAGTTTCTTCGGCTCCTCAGTGTAATTCTACTACATTCTGTTATCATCGTCTTTCTTTTGTTGATGTTCATGTCATATCGTCTTTTGAAACCACTGTCCATTCCGTTGAGCTGCTCTTCTAAGTGCCGGCCGGTGTGGCCGTGCGGTTCTAAGCGCGTCAGTTTGGAACCGCGTGACCTCTACGGTTGCAGGTTCGAATCCTGCCTCGGGCATGGATGGAATGAAAATACTTGTCTTTTTGTACACGCCATCCTGAGCCACACAATGTTCCCTTCAGCCATTAGTCGAGAGGTGTACCAGTTTCTTCGGCTCCTCAGTGTAATTCTACTACATTCTGTTATCATCGTCTTTCTTTTGTTGATGTTCATGTCACATCGTCTTTTGAAACCACTGTCCATTCCGTTGAGCTGCTCTTCTAAGCCACACAATGTTCCCTTCAGCCATTAGTCGAGAGGTGTACCAGTTCCTTCCGCTCCTCAGTGTAAGTCTACTACATTCTGTTATCATCGTCTGTCTTTTGTCGATGTTCATGTCATATCGTCTTTTGAAACCACTGTCCATTCCGTTGAGCTGCTCTTCTAAGTGCCGACCGGTGTGGCCGTTCGGTTCTAGGCGCGTCAGTTTGGAACCGCGTGACCTCTACGGTTGCAGATTCGAATCCTGCCTCGGGCATGGATGGAATGAAAATACTTGTCGTTTTGTACACGCTATCCTGAGCCACACAATGTTCCCTTCAGCCATTAGTCGAGAGGTGTACCAGTTTCTTCGGCTCCTCAGTGTAATTCTACTACATTCTTTTATCATCGTCTTTCTTTTGTTGATGTTCATGTCTTATCGTCTTTTGAAACCACTGTCCATTCCGTTGAGCTGCTCTTCTAAGTGCCGGCCGGTGTGGCCGTTCGGTTCTAAGCGCGTCAGTTTGGAACCGCGTGACCTGTACGGTTGCAGATTCGAATCCTGCCTCGGGCATGGATGGAATGAAAATACTTGTCTTTTTGTACACGCTACCCTGAGCCACACAATGTTCCCTTCAGCCATTAGTCGAGAGGTGTACCAGTTTCTTCGGCTCCTCAGTGTAATTCTACTACATTCTTTTATCATCGTCTTTCTTTTGTTGATGTTCATGTCTTATCGTCTTTTGAAACCACTGTCCATTCCGTTGAGCTGCTCTTCTAAGTGCCGGCCGGTGTGGCCGTTCGGTTCTAAGCGCGTCAGTTTGGAACCGCGTGACCTCTACGGTTGCAGATTCGAATCCTGCCTCGGGCATGGATGGAATGAAAATACTTGTCTTTTTGTACACGCTATCCTGAGCCACACAATGTTCCCTTCAGCCATTAGTCGAGAGGTGTACCAGTTTCTTCGGCTCCTCAGTGTAATTCTACTACATTCTTTTATCATCGTCTTTCTTTTGTTGATGTTCATGTCTTATCGTCTTTTGAAACCACTGTCCATTCCGTTGAGCTGCTCTTCTAAGTGCCGGCCGGTGTGGCCGTGCGGTTCTAAGCGCGTCAGTTTGGAACCGCGTGACCTCTACGGTTGCAGGTTCGAATCCTGCCTCGGGCATGGATGTATGTGATGTCCTTAGGTTAGTTAGGTTTAAGTAGTTCTAAATTCTAGGGGACTGATGACCTCAGTAGTTAAGTCCCATAGTGCTCAGAGCCATTTGAACCATTTTCTTCTAAGTCTTTTGCTGTCTCTGACAGAACTGCAATGTCATCGGCAAATCTAACTTTAATTCCGTCTCCGCATTTTTCTTTGGATTCCTTTATTGCTTTTCAATATACGGATTGAATAACTTAGGAGATAGACTACAAACCTGTCTCACTCCCTTCTCGATCATTGCAACCTTTGCTTGCCACTCGACAACTGCTGTCTGGTTTCCGTACAACTTGTAAATAGCTTTTCGCTCCGCGCATTTGACCCCTGTTACCTTCAAACTTTCAGAGAGAGTGTTCCTGTCAACAGCGTCAAAAGCCTTCTCCAAGTCTACAAACGCTATAAACATACGTTTGCCTTTCCTTAATCTATCTTCTAAAATACGTCGTAGGGTTAGTATTGCCTCGCAAGTTCCTACATAATTCCAGAACCCAAACTAATGTTCCCTGAGGCTGGCTTCTACCAGTTTCTCCACACTTCCGTGAGGAATTCGTGTTAGTATTATGCAAAAGACCTATTAAACTGGTAGTTCGGTAATGGTATTTCGCCTGTCTCATAAATCTTACACACGAGACGGAACAGTTCTGTGATTGCTGGCTCTCGCAAGGCTATCCGTCTGCTCCTAGGCCCTTGTTTCGACGGTCACACTCTTCTCACAGTATCATCTCATCTTCATCTAGGTGGTCTTCTGTTTCTATAATTATTGGCTTCAAGTAATTCTCCCTCGTATACAACCTGTATGTACTCCTTCCAGCTTTCAGTTTTCCCGTCTTTGCTTAGGACTGGTTTTACATCTGAGCTATTGATATTCACGTAGCTGCTTTACTTTTCTCCAAAGCGCTCTTTAATTTTCTTGTAGGTGATATCTGTCTTTGCCCTAGTGATATATGCTTTCAAGTACTTACAGTTGTCCGCTAGCCATTCCTGGTTGGCTATTTTGCACTTCCTATCAATATCATTTTCGGCGCTTGTACTCCCTTTTGCCTGCTCCGTTTGCTGCATTTTTATATTTTCTCCTGTCATCAATTAAGTTGAACATGTCTTGTGTTATCCAAAGATTTCTAGTAGACCTTGTCTTTTTACCTGTTTGATTTTCTGATGCTTTCAATGTTTCATCGCTCAAACCTAACCGTTTGTCTTCTACTGTACTGCGTTCCCCTGTTCCAGTCAATCGTTGCCTTATGTTCCCACTGAAATTCTCAGCATCTTCTGGTTCTTTCAACTTATCCAATTACCATCTCCTTCATTTCCTACCTTTTCGTAATTTCTTCGGTTTTAATCTACAGTTCGCAACCAGTTCCAGATCTTTCGCCGGCCGGGGTGACCGAGCGGTTCTAGGCGCTACAGTCTGGAACCGCGCTCAGAGCCATTTGAACCATTTTGAACCAGATCTTTCGGACTATAATAAATGTGAAATCGTCCGATGTCTGCAGGTTCCTTCAACGTATACAACTTTATTTCCTGATTCTTACATCCAGTATTAGTGGTGATTAAACTATGCTCTATACAAAATTCTACCAGGCGAGTTCCTCTTTCTTTTCTCCAATCCATATTCCCATATTATTTTTTCTTCGTTTTCAAATGGTTCAAATGGCTCTAAGCACTATGGGACTTAACATCTGAGGGCATCAGTCCCCTAGACGTAGGCCTACTTAAACCTAGCTAATCTAAGGACATCACATACATCCTAGCCCAAGGCAGGATTCGAACCTGCGGCCATAGCAGCAGCGCGGTTCCGGACTGAAGCACCTAGAACCGCTCGGCTCTTCCTTTTCCTTCTATCAGTATTTTATTTTGATCTCTCTTAACTATCTGAGTAATTATTTTCTCTCATCATAAATTTCTTCAATCTCTTGATCATCTGCAGAGCTAGTTGGCATTTAAACTTGGCCGGCCGGGGTGGCCGAGCGGTTCTAGGCGCTACGGTCTGGAACCGCGCGACCGCCACGGTCGCAGGTTCGAATCCTGCCTCGGGCATGGATGTGTGTGATGTCCTTAGGTTAGATAGGTTTAAGTAGTTCTAAGTTCTAGGGGACTGATAACCTCAGAAGTTAAGTCCCATAGTGCTCAAAGCCTTTTGAACAACTTTTGAACCATTTAAACTTTTGGTGTGTGGGATCTTCGTATCTACCTTCGCTGCAATAGTACATTCGCCATGTTATCGATAGCAGCTTAACCGCATCCCTATTTTCTTACGTATCGTTAAACCTGCACCAGCCTCACTCATATGAATAATAGTTTAGTTTCGCTAAAAATACATGTAAATGAACTGTACATTAGCGTAGTGAGCTAATAAAGAGTTGTCGTTAAGCGACCGCTGCGGAAGTTTGGAGAGCCGTCCTTCTGATATGTCAGGATGGCAAAGTTGCCCTTCCACCCAGGCAGGCTTTGTGCGTTCCATGGTCTAGCAAGGGAGACAGGTATCTATCGGAGGTGAGGATTTAACTAACCATGGTTGTTTTGTGGGTGACAGGTCTTACTCCGACAGAGGGAAAAACTGTTTAGGATGAACTTTGAACTGTGATGAATATTGACAGTTTACACATATACAAATGATTGACAAAAGTGACAGTAGCAAGAATTAGACACTGTAACTTAATGCGTAAATTAATTTATAAGGACTTTCACTTCATGCAGTTTATGTATGCACGAGGGTATATGATGGTTGATTCGGGGGAGGGGACCAAACAGGGGGGTCATAGGTCCCATCGGATTAGGGAAGGATGGGGAAGAATATCGGCCGTGCCCTTTCACAGGAACAATTCCGACGTTTACTTGAAGCGATTTAGAGAAATCAGTCGCGGATTTGAACCGCCGTCCTCCCGAATACGAGTCCAGTTTGCTAACAACTGCGCCACTTCGCTCGATGAAGGCATGTACGAAGGTATAAGGTAGCTCAGATTAACTTTTCTTGAGATTTTGGTGGCGCAGCAGTAAAAAATCGAGATTTCTATACAGAAATGAAACTAAACTGTTTACTTATTCATTCTCCATTTATTGTAGTTCTGTCACCCACCATTCTTCTCTATGGTCATCAAAAATCCAGTGCTTGTTTCGTTGTGTAGTCGAAACCACTCCGCTCCGTAAGTACTATTCGGTTCTACAGCTCCTTCGTACATACATATTCCTTTTTATTTCAGTGCATCTTATCAAGGAAATGGGTTGATTTAATCTCTTATTATAATATACTTGGTGGATCCCTTTCTTTCATTCCTTCTTCTAATACAAAGCTGTCAAGACATACTCCATTAATCATTTAATATATCTGCTTATTTCAGACCTATAATATTTCCACAAAAACTCTAATAATCCCCCTTTGCGTCGTTGATAATAAACTCCAATTTTGAACACTCCTAGCCCCTTTAATTTTTTTGTTATATAGTTTTGCCTTTTTGACTGGAGGCAATCAAAATTTAATTGTCGGTTAATAAAAAAAAAATGGTTCAAATGGCTCTGAGCACTATGGGACTTAACTTCTGAGGTCATCAGTCCCCTAGAACTTAGAACTACTTAAACCTAACTAACCTAAAGACATCACACACACCCATGCCCGAGGCAGGATTTGAACCTGCGACCGTAACGGTTGCGTGGTTCCAGACTGTAGCGCCTAGAACCGCTCGGCCAACCCGGCCGGCGGTGAATAAAAGAGGAGTTAATTTTCATGTACTTCAACACCCATTACTCACAATTCTTCCTTTGTTTCTTAAGAGCCTCTTTCACGTAAGTATTAAATACCATAGGTGACGATGCACTTCCTCAGTTGAAATCTTTGTTCTGAGCTTTTTTTTGTCAGTATCCACTAAACATAACCTTTATTGTTTAGGTTGTTTAGCATTCTCACCCAATTTATATCTTCCGACGTCCGGCTCGCCAACGGCATTGCCGCATTGGTAACACCGATTCCCATCTGATCACCGAAGTTAAGCGCTGTCGTGCTGGGCTAGCACTTGGATGGGTGACCATCTGGTCTGTCGATCGCTGTTGGCAAGCGGGCTGCACTCAGCCCTCGTGAGGCAAACTGAGGAGCTACTTGATTGAAAAGTAGCGGCACCGGTCTCGAAAACGGACATACGGCCGGGAGAGCGGTGTGCTGACCACGTGCCCCTCCATACCCGCATCCAGTGAAGCCTATCGGATGACACGGCGGCCGTTCGGTACCGTTGGGCTTTCATGGTCAGTTCGGGAAGGAGATGTCCGGTGCTCTCTCAACACTTCTATTCCCCTTTCACTTGAAACAACGAGCCTTGTGCTATTTTTATAAGAAATGATTTAGCTTCCTGCTTAATGTCAAAATGGCTATAATTACTATGGGACCTAACAATCTGAGGTCATCAGTCCCCTAGAACTTAGAACTACTTAAACCTAACTAACCTAAGGACATCACACACATCCATGCCAGAGGCAGGATTCGAACCTGCGACCGTACCAGTCGCGCGGTTCCAGACTGTAGCGCATAGAACCGATCGGCCATAGAGGTGCTTAAGGTCGGTTCTGACACGTACTACACTACATTTCATTGTAGGTCCTGCTAAGGTTTTACGAAAAATACCACTCGGCAAAACTAAATTGACTGTCTTTACGAAATAAATCCAAAGTAAACAAAACTTTTCGCATTATACGTATCACAATTTTTAAATCGATCTGTCACGGCTGGAAAGTTGATATATACAGTTAACTGAGTTCACCGTTTGAGTAGCGCTGCACTTAGTGTCGTAGAGTTTATTAAGTGCTCGGAAGATCCTGCCCAATTTTATCAACTCCCTTCGACCCACATCCTACGACTTTTTGCAGTTCCTTGAAATGAGAAAGCTGCAGTTCTGACCTTCTGAAGCAGGTACGGAGACCAACCATATCGTAAATACAAAAATCGGGGGCCAGTCTCAAGAACATGCATGGTCAAAAGAAGTAACTGAGAAGCCCGGGCTCATAAAACAGGTAAAGCTGTTTTCTTACGGAGCGATTCGGCCGGCAGTGGAAGCGATATTCTCAGAAACAGTTCGTGGACAGGCTGCATGATAGCTTTCCCAGACCGAAGCCGCAACACTGCTTCTTTGGCAGTACGCATAAACACAAAATAAGATACGGCAAAGGGGCTGCGTACTTTCGGAAAACTTCAGCAGAATGGACAAAATTCGAAGAATCGATGAGAAGAGTGTGACAGTGTGAAACTTGCCGGTTAAGCGGAAGTAACGGTACGAAAATATCGGTTTTTAGTGCTCTGGGCTTCAGCAAAGGCACTTTTCGACGAAAATGGAGAATCAGAGCTATGTAATTCAAACACTCAATACAAATTCTTAGTGTATACATACAACGTAATTTAAAAATTAAAAACCGATTGCATTCAGGTAGATTACAGAATTAGGTCATAAGTTAATTTAAAGCGAAATGTATCAAGCTTTAGTAGATGTTTCATTTACGCTAACAGCTTTTAAAACTGTTACCGTATGTTGGGCGACAACAGCATATAATAAAGACTGCTTACATAGAAGGAACATAAAAATTCACTCATTTGTCGAAAATAATACATAAGTGACGCCATCTTGGCCTCATTTTGAAGCATGTATCTCTGACGGTGACATTCGTGATCCATGATCGCATCGAATTGCGTACACAGAAGTGAAAACTGCGATTTACGACATCTGTCTGCAATCGGTATAGTATCTCAGTGACTAGTTACATAATCCGAATGAACGAAGTGTGTTTAAAGCTGTACTTGCATTACAAATCGTTGTGGCATGTAAGAGTGTCTCATAAATAGAAAAAATTACAAAATTTTAGAAATTTTTTTTTCAATATTTCCTTAGGTAATTGAGTTTATAAGGGAAAATACAACATGTATTGCAGGAATTGCAGATGTGTGCATAGAGCACTGTAATATCAATTCGTTCGTCATGTTTAATAATGTGTGTGTGTGTGTGTGTGTGTGTGTGTGTGTGTGTGTGTGTGTGTGTGCGACTGTGTGTGTAGTATCTAAGTCAGACAGAACAGAAGTCATATTGTTTGACACAGCGGACGTAAATATTAAATTTCAAGGAGAGACGAACTTCATCCGCAATCGGCCATCGAAATACTAGTAATTTGATGATGAGTCTTGAAAATTTGAGTCGGACAAGGACTCGAACCCGATCTCCAACTGAATGCAAGGGGCTGCCTTAACCGCAGTCTATCTTTTCTCTTTTTAAGGACTGGCGCTTTAAGGATACATGGCAAAGAAAAAAGAAACAAAGAAAGGAGAACTAATACTGCGGGACACCGCTACTTGAGATCCTAAAACTAAACTCCTTCCCAACAGGCCATGAAGTCCCAAGGGTACCGATTGGCCACCGCGTCATCCTCCGCTCATAGGCGTCACTGGATGCGGATATGGAGGGGCATGTGCTCACCACACCACGGTTCCGGCAGAAAAGTCAGTTTCCGAGACCGCAGCCGCTACTTCTCAGTCAAGTAGCTCCTCAGTTTGCCACACAAGGGCTGAGGACACTCCGCTTGCTAGCAGCGCTCGGCAGACTGGATGATTACTTGTGATCCTAACAAACAAAAATAGACTGACCCGTCTTCAGACGTTTCCGTCCTAACTACACTTAAGCCAGCACCCCCCCCCCCTCCCCCCCCCCCTACCCCCACCCCCAGCCCACCGTAGGAAACCAACATAACTAAAATGGCCAATCTTTCCAGCGCCAGTCCTTAAGACCGAAGGGAATGAGGGATAGGAGGTTCTAGTAACCATGAAACAACGTTTTTTTTGTAACAACCATTTGTTGGCGCGTACATACTGGTGCACCATACCGCGGCAGGTAATCAAGATGCGGCATTAAATCGGTAAACCGAGCACGCCCCAACCGTCAGCAGGAAGGGGGGGGGGACATCAAGAAACACGCTGTGAATATATTCTGCTGAGGTTCGTCGGTAATGGGGCAAGCGGGCGAACGTACTGTGTGCAGTTACAACCCAATGCAAGAAGTCAAAGACTGCATGTGGACCATTGTGAAGAAGGCGCTCTAAAGCCTGTCCTCGAAACCAAATGAATACATGAAGTTTTCCAATTGGCGGGTCACAGAAGAAACAGCCCACGATGCATTGAATGAGTACCAAACGATCCATTTCATGGTGCATGTAAGATAATGTTTGTCGGTATCGTCGAGTTATTAGTCACAGCAAAGTCGCGAAGAAGCTAGTCCTATATGAAAAAGTCGACGACTGCTCAGGAATTTACTGTTGACAACCGCATACCAGAGTGAAGCCATGTTCGATGCTAAAAAGAATGCATAGACGCATCCCCCAGATCGTCCGCTAGTTAATTTCTGGTTGCTGGACGTCCATGGCGTTGCGAGGGGTGGACAGTGTAAACGAAGGATAAAAGTTCTTCTCACAGGGAGGGCAGGTGACCGAGAGATCCTTTCGAATCTTGTTCTGTTTCACAAAACGATATGATACAATAACTAGGAGATGTGTGCTAAATCGATTGGTGGTGGGAGAGAAGCTGGTCTGAGGACATCGAAGAAACTGCGTGTTAACGACGGGGAGGATCCCCGCCAGTGCCGCTACATAGTAACACAAAGAGCATGGAGGATCGCAGTCACTCGTTGATGAGTCCACGGCCATCTTTCAGGGCGGGCCGTGTTAGAGTGTTGTAACGGACCTTGAAAATGGCTCCAGGTGACATGCAGTAATTCAAAGGCCAACTGAAGTTGGTGACCAAGGAATAACTGCATTTGGTGGATCTGCGCAACATGTACCAATTTAGGAGCCACGTACATGTTGACGTAAGACACAAATCGTGGCTAGTTCAAACTACGGTAGAAATGGCAGCGAACATGGTTCCGTATGGACCGTAGAAGCCGGCGGTAAGCCAATGCCGCGGTGCGGTGCGTAGAATCGATCCCTAAGTAACCAAGAGTGGCACCAATGGCGGGCGGAACCGACGCCACAACCAGGAGTCCTCGGCTGATATGCATCAACATCGACTTGAGGAAGTTAAGGATACCACTCGAAATATGCCCGTACTGCAGGATCCAGTGGACGGTGTCACTGAGTTTCGGTGTGAAGCAGGCTAATAGTAGGAGATTATCTGCGTAGGACCTGAGGCGATAGAAATGAACACACAAGGTGAGAACCTCGGCCATCGAGACACGCTTCCTGTCTTCGAAGATTCTCAACTCCTCACAAGCTAGTAGCTGTCCAATCTCTTACTTGCTCGAAGCGACTCCTGTATTCCGGCAAAAGGCACGGACCCGGTCGTATACTATACACATGTCTGGTGTCTGTTCTGTCAGACATGTCCAACTCAAAAAGTTTACTCATCGCAAACACTCATCTACCTGGAGAGTTTTTAGAAAGGATGGCTGCACAAAACTGTCGCACGTCGAAGACCTGTATCGTAAGACGACAAGCTTTCTTATGGTTGTGGCTAAATACTCCCTGTATAAACTTGATTTTTTTATGGTTCCACATCTATGTAATGTAAATGTCAATAAAAACTCGCTGAGCCGTGCTGCGGCTCGCGTTGGTGCTGTTTGTAGGTCTCCGCCCTCTCTTGGAGGCCTGAAAGTATCGTTTAGTTGGCATAGTTGCAGTTGTTTGTGTTCTTCTCGTGTTGACTGGCGCCACTCGGTTTCGCAAGCGTGTCCTGTCACTAATGGCAGCAGAGGAGGTTATCGGTATGTAGTAACTGTTGCCCTATCTTTGGGGCGACGTCGTTGTTTTTCCGGGTCGTGTGAGTGTCCGAGTTCGCTTGGGGACTCAGGAGGAGGCAGGTCCGAGCAGTGCCAGAACACGCCGGGAGCACTGGCGGCAAGCATGGACTGCCGGATGGAAGGGCTGTGGTCACGAGGGTGCACGACCTCGTCGTAAACCGGATCCAGCAAGCTTTATGATGAGTGCATTTCAATCCAAGTAGAGAAACCTCCACCATTGTGATATCTCGCGATTCTCCAGTGATTTGGGTTCGTGTTGCTGCTCGTAGTGTCCCCGAGGCGAAGAGCAGCGAGTGGAGTGCTTGGGGAAGGCGGATCTGATTGGCTTTCCTCGACTTCTCATTACTATTTACTGCGTTCAACTTGTTACAATTTGTGAAGTTCAACCAGCGGTAATTTTTCTGGCCTGGTGGCCGCTAACGCCCCACATACCTGCCCTGGATACCGGTTTGTGATTCTTCTACTCTGGTGGTAGTGATTCCTTTCTCGTTCCGGGCTCTCTAGGCACAGTATTCTGGGGACGTAGTGCATACCGCCGGTTCCGGCTTGGGCGTATTGTTCCATCGTTGCATTTGGTTTATCGGACGTCAGGTAGCTTCAGCAAGATTATCATTAGTCATTCGTTAGACTGCCACTAGTCTGAGCTACCATCCTGTGAATGCAACTCTTGGCTGTCTATCTCATCGCTCGCGAAAGTGTTTGTTGCCGGACCTTCTCAGAGGCCGATTCCTGGAGCACCGTCTGTAGCCCCTTGGTTCTTGTAAAACGTGTGTGTTCTAAAAGGAGGTCTGACGGCCAGTAGTTCAGTGTAACGCTCCTTCAGCCCACGCCTTCTGCAGATATAATCTGCCTCAGTACCCTTTAACGAACTTATGTATTGGTCCTTGTGTGTTATTATTGTATTATTTATTACAATACCTTGTAATGCCTACATTAAAGGTTGTATATGTATAGTTATTAGTTCTGGTCGCCTTCTGGAATGAATGTAGCAGCGTAGTGTTCAGTGGATATCATCTTATTTCACCCTTTTGGTGATGAGTTGCTTGATTTTTAATTAACATTTGCTATTGTATTTGCTGTTTTACAGCAGGTTTCTAAATTGTTTATATTATTGCCGTTCCTGGCGTGTAAGGCCTTCTGCCATGATTGTGGTCATTTGCCTTAAAATTGTAATTTGGTATTTGTATTTTAGCAGTAAGCCTTAAAACCTTATTTACTGACATTCCTGACGTCTGATGCCTTCTACTGTGTTTGTGGTTACTTGATTTTAACATTTTAATACCCGTAATTTGTAAGTTGCAGCGATTTTTAAACAATTCCTAATTTATTGCCATTCCTGGAGTATAAGGCCTTCTGCCAGATCACAATGGCTTGCTTTTAAAACATTGTCTGCCGGATCTGTATTTTATGGCGATTTGCTAAATTGTAACTCACTGAAAACACTATTATTTTCACAGTTGTTTATTCCTTCATTAATATCGTGTGGTATTTTTATTTATTGTTGAGTCTGGAATTACTGGTTTAAAATTAACTGTGCGTAACTGTAAAAGGGAACCAATAGTAATTGATTCGGCCCCGTCCACAATCGTAACCGGATCCTGCCTTCCCTTGACTATCAGGTTTCACCCGCCACAGCTGTATTTCCAATACGTTTATTACGCCACAACCGGTTAGTTTCTAAATAAACGTCTTCAAGTGAAACCGAAAACTCACTAACAGTCTCCGTAAGTCATTCACCGAAAGTGACAGAAATGTGCCGGTATCATGATTCAACAAATGTCTGTTTGCCATATATAACGTCCACATGTGAGCAGTATGCTTGGTAGTCATCCATCCCCAGTTCTCCTCGCTCTTGCTCGACAGCGAAATAACGACAGTAGTTCACACATTTGTCTGTCGACGATTTAGGTTTACTCGACGGAGCTATGGTGGTAGACTCATGAATATGGTCTTTCGGATACCTAAATCTACACACAATCTACTGATCAAAATGCGTCAGTTGATAATAGAAAATACCATTTTCTTGACTAGAAGAGATGGTAACAGTGTGAAAATTGAAGATGAAAAAAGTACCATTCAAGATGTGGGGCCATCGCAACACTATGGGTTGCAGTACAGCGCCACATGGCAGTCGTAGACCTGCCCCGTTGGTATGGCTTCGCAGTAACTTAGCAGATTGTAGAGACGAGGACAGCTAGTGTGTCAAAAGTAGATTATACTGACCAACTTCCAGGTGTTTCTTGTAGCACAAGTTTTAAGCGGAATGGGGTTTTGCCTTGGACTTGTGCGAACGTGAACTTATTTCAAATATTTTTTTTGGCAATCACGTATCATAACGAAATAACGAATGCAAAATATCACTCTTGTAGTTGATAAGAAAATCTTCAAACTTTTAATACCAGTAATAAACAATATTCCAACCAGGGAATGATACAGTAAAAATACCTACTTAAAATGGGCACAACAAAATAATAATAAAGAAACCTTATTCTAAACTAACTAAATATTTCTTAGACAGTAATGCAATCCAGCCCAGGCTACTTTACAAATGGGCACCAACAAAAGAGAACCATTATAACTCGCCAACAACTTTATAAACGGGCTCACAGAACCAGCACAAACAACTGAGACAAGTGTCCGCCACTGGAGGACTACTACCAACGTCCATTGTCTACCAAACCAGTACTAATGAACAGTACAACTGCATAAAGCTAACTTCTTCACAGACAAAGAAATACAGCGCAATACAGAACAGTTTATGACTGTTACACAGTGGTGAAATCACTATCTATCAGCGATCAAAATGACCACAATACAGTAAATATAATATTCCTGTGCACCACGATCCTGCCACACAATTCAGCAATTCAGTTGTAAGAATTAATAACTGCTTCGAATAGCTTCAGACCACCAACACAGGCACAAGCCTACTTTACCACTATCAGCACACTCCACACCACCCTAATGTACTCTGCCACTAACTACCAGCTTTCAAATAACGGATCTGGGCCACAAGCGCACAATATGCCGTGCTCTGAACGATTTTGTCCCTGGCTGTGAGCTGCTTCTGGACAGCGACAGAGGACTGTGACAGCTCTTCAAGCAGACAGCTGGCCACACATTGATCTGTCCTTTGCGACTCTGTTCACGACGCTGCCTGGCTCCCTGGCCCTCTTTGTTCCAGTGTATCTGCCCTTCAGAGAACTCGTTCGCTCCACCATGTCTGTGACACCTTCCGATGGCGACTGCAGCCGAAACCTTGCGCAGCCATGTCGATAGAAGACGGGTCCAGCCAACAAGGCGCCAACGCCACCCCACAAGTCAAGTCTTGTCTGCCGACCCCGCAGCAGCCTCCGGTCCTGGCAGAGGACGATTTGGTGTCTACCACTCCTTACTGCTGTCCGGGTGCCAGGGCCATGCCTTCATCACACAAGCCGACATGCGATGATCGTTCAAAAAGTAATGCCCCACTTTTTTTTTTAAAGCCATTCATGTATATAGACAAACTTCCTTGTTGATGCTTCACATTTGATGTTCGTTGTGTGCGCCAGTGAAATTTCGAATCGTTCTGGCTGATGGCACAGCCGTAGTACAGCGTCAAAATGGCGCCTACATACGCGAAAGACACTGGACCTGCACCTGGAGTTACGGTCTGTGATGCGACTTCGTGTGACGGCTAGAGCACTCTGGTGGTTAAGCCACGTACTCTGATTACAAATTTGTCCGACATTCTGGTGATTAGACCTATTGTGCTGCCGTTCACGTACAGCATTCCAGGTGGGGGGGGGGGGGGGGGTGCTTTCCAAATGGATAACGCTTGCTCACATACCGCTGTTGTATCCCAACAGGCTCTACAGCATATCGACATTTAACTTGGGTTGCTCTATCACCAGATCTGTCTCCAGTCGAGCACATACGGGACATCATCGGACGGTAACTGCAGCGACATCCATAAACGGCAATAAGCGTCCCTGTATTGACCGACCAAGTGCAACAGGCATGTAACTGCATCCCACATACTGACATCCGGTACCTATACAATAAAATGCATGCACGTTTGCATGCTTGCACTGGATATTCTGGAGGTTTCACCGGTTATTAATGTATCAGCATTTCACATATGCAATAGCTAATCTCCCGCTTACATTAACCTATGATCTTGCGATGCTTATCACTTAAACATGTTCCTAGACAAATGTATTCCCGAAATTTCATTACTCTGCGTTAATTACTTTTTTGGGGTTGCGATTTTATTTCCGTCAGCGTAATTTACTTTAAAAATTTTACTTAGCAGTCATTTCAGATACAGTTATTTTCGCGTCCTTCTTGTCAAATGTACAGGGAGATCAAAAAGTCAGTATATATTTGAAAACTTAATAAACCAGTGAATAATGTAGATAGAGAGGTGAAAATTGACACACATCCTTGGAATGACATGGGGTTTTATTAGAAAAAAAAAATAAAGTTCACAAAATGTCCGACAGATGGCGCTGGACAGCTGGACTGCTACCGCGACGGGTGAGAGGTACGCCGATATGTTACAGAATCGCATCATCCCTAGCCTGGCTAATAAACACCTGCTGGAACGTACGATGTTTATGCAGGATGGCGCTCCACCCCATATTATTAGACGCATGAAAGATCTCTTGCGCGCGTCTTTTGGTGATGATCGTGTGCCCAGCTGCCACTTTCGTCATGCTTGGCCTCCCAGGTACCCAGACTTCAGTCCGTGCGATTATTGGCTTTGGGGTTACCTGAAGTCGCAAGTGTATCGTGATCGACCGACATCTCTAGGGATGCTGAAAGACAACACCCGACGCCAATGACTCACCACAACTCCGGACATGCTTCACAGTGATGTTCAAAACATTATTCCTCGACTGCAGGTATTGTTGAGGAATGATGGTGGACATATTGAGTATTTCCTGTAAAGAATATCATCTTTGCTTTGTCTACTCTTTGTTATGCTAATTATTGCTATTCTGATCAGATGAAGCGCCATCTGTCGGACATTTTATGAACTTTTGTATTTTTTTGGTTCTAATAAAACCCCATGTCATTCCAAGCATCTGTGTCAATTTGTACGTCTCTATCTACATTATTCCGTGATTTATTCAGTTTTCAAATTTATACTGACTTTTTGATCGCCCAGTACTTCCTGAGGCACGTCACGTTTTAATTTTCACCGAAACCGGTGCATCAGAATTGGCTATTTTAGAATACGTCACCCTCCTGGAATAAAGGTCTGCAAACGCCTATGGTCCTGTACAGATAAACGCATTTGGCTGCGAGGCGTCGTTTGTGGTGACACAGCACTGCGGCGTTTTATTTCGTCAAGAGGCTGCTTACCTTCAGTGTCAGTACCTGTCCAAATACGGGACAGTGATGGAGCTGTTGTTAGCGGGCACATTCTCCTCTCACAAGGGAACGGCGAATAATAACTCAGAGAGAGCAAGTAGCGAAGTGCTCGCTCACGGCATGGGCCTTTTACGACCAGATGATTAACAATGCACTTGCGTGTGATTTGCAAACTGCAGGTGACGTCTGTGGAAGTTACGGGAGGCCTCGCCAGTAAGTTCGCTGACAGGTATTACTGCGCGCACATCTGGGAGACATCGACGCGGCTCTGCATGCTGCAGGAAAACCCACCAGCGTGAGAAGGCGACGAGGGACCACAGCACAGCGAGGCAGCGCACTTTATAGGTGCGTTTTACAACCTAGGGGAAAGTAAAGACCTCTTTGCGCCTTAAAGACTACAAATAAGTATGCAGAATGTCGTGGACTTCTGCTGAGGGGCCACCATCCTCCATCAAATTGCAAACATTTGAAATGTCTCCTTTTACTTTGAATACCGTTACTTGGTGAATCTAACTAGATTTATTCGCTCTTATTATAAAAGTAAAAGAAACTAATATGGAGCTGTATGTCTCTTTATAATCAGGGATCTGGTAAAACGGAGCAATAGATAAGGACGGGGTCTTAACTTTTCTGAAGAGTCTTTGTACCAGAAGTGGTCCAGGAAAACGACGAGAAACCAAGTACATGATTTTTTTCAGAATGAGATTTTCACTCTGCAGCTGAGTGTGCGCTGATATGAAACTTCCTGGCAGATTAAAACTGTGTGCCGGACAGAGACTCGAACTCGGGACCCTTGCCTTTCGCAGGCTAGTGCTCTAACAACTGAGCTACCCAAGTACGACTCACACCCCTTCCTCACAGCTTTAGTTCTGGCGGTATCTCGTCTCCTACCATCCAAACTTTACAGAAGCTCTCCTGTGAACCTTGCAGAACTAGCACTCCTGAAAGAAAGGATATTGCGGGGATATCCCCTAGGCTGTGGCTAAGCCATGTCTCCGCAATATCCTTTCTTTCGGGAGTGCTAGTTCTGCAAGGTTTGCAGGAGAGCAGCCCATTCCACACAAAGACAGCCCACATCATTATCGAGCCACCTTCAGCTTGCACAGTGCTTTGTTAACAACTTGTACCCATAGCTCTGTGAAGTCTGCGGCACAGTCGAAACCTAGCACCAGCCCATACCAACAGAAATTGGGACTTATCTGACCAGGCCACGGTTTTCCAGTCGTCTAGGGCCAAACCGATATGGTCACGAGCCCAGGAAAGGCGCTGTAGGCAATATCGTCTGTTAATTCCCGTCGTACGGCCACAATCACATGGAAACCTTTTCACGTGAATCACTTTAGCACAAATGACAGCTCCGCTTTTTTTTTTCTTTATTGTGATTTTAAACACCTTATACAAAGGCGGGCTGTCAGCAGCACAATACGCCGCTCTTCAGCCTTGAGTTGGACAACAAGTAGTACATAAAGGTGGCACAGAGTACACAGTAAAAACGGTGGGCAAAAAATGTAGACACTAAAAATCGGAAAAACATGGAGCCGGTCACGCTGGACGAGAAACATCACTAACACGAGGCGACACGGTGCACATAACATGGATGATGGCGACGGCACGTGAACGGTGGTGCGTGACGGCGAACAACACTACACACAAACGAAGGCACACACATGAAACACTGACGGCGATGATCTCCGGCGCGCGAATGTTCACTGAGCGTGTACGAGTCTGGGGACCTGCCAAGAGAGGAGGTGGAGGAGGAGGAAGGGGAAGGGGAATGGGAGAGGGGAGAGCAGAGATGCCATGGGAAAAGGAGAGAGGGGGAGGGAGGAAGGGGGAGGGGAAGCCCAGGGGAGAGGGGAGGAGGGAGGGGGGGAAAGGAAAGAGAAGGGAAGGGAAGGGAGGGAGGGAGGGTGCCTAAAGGAAAGGACACAGGATGTGGGGGGGGGGGGGGGGAACAGCTCCGCCAATGCATTGGCCTTTTATACTTTCTGTACGCGATACTGCCGCCATCTGTTTACGTGCATATCGCTCTCCCGTGACTGTCACCTCAGTGTATTGTGATTATTGTGATTAAAAACTCGTTAGGGTTTTTTTTATATAAAATTGAGTGTCAGCCCTCAGAAGGAGTACGTCTGATGGAACTTATTCAAAATCGCTAATTTCTTCACCACTATATAGCGTATCCCAGGGGAATGGTCTATTTTCATGGATATGGTAGGAACGATAACTTGAAGCACAAAAGTGTAGTAAAAATGGGCTCTGAAAAGCGTATGTTGAGAGTTATGAGCACTGAATTATCTTCGATTCTGAGAAACGAATCTCTTGTACTGAAAACTGTTGTGTACATAGTTCCGCGTAGTCAGCGCATACGCAACTTTCCCAATAGAGCGCGCCCCACTAAGCACAACAGTGCAGGCGCAGCGCTCGTCCGTCTCCGCACTACGAGATGGCGCTGTCTTAGAGACGGACCAAATTCTGCTTCCACCGTTCGGCGTATTAATATGTAACGCAGCCAATGAGATTGCTGCTAACGTAGAACCTTTTCTCCTCGCGGATCACACTCGCGCAGTGACACCTCAACGCTCCAGGTATTATAACGAGTGTACAGACCTCCGATTAGTCAGTCTGCATTAGTCTGTACCAGTCTGCAGTACTCTGCATTTGTCTGTACCAGCCTATAGTCAAGTTTCAGTCTGCGCCTAATAAGATTATCATATTCCTCTACATAGCCATGAAAATAAATGTATAGACACTTTGTCAAGTATCAGAGATATGTGAGAATAAGATTAACGTACCAAGACCAAAGGAACTTCAGATAGTCAGTTGTAAATTGCATCCAGAACCAAGTTAAGTTATTTTTATGATTGTTATTATTGTAATAAATGTGTTTGAAAATTAATCAAGTTCTGTTTAATGTTGGTTAACGTCAATCTGCTACTCTAAGCGTGCAAGTGGCATTTCTATCGTCTGACCTAACGGCAGAAGATAAACACGCCACGATAAGACCACGAGACATATTGCTGACACTCGCCTACTTCATTAGAGCGACGAGTTAAATAATCTGATGGTGTGTGTACCGAAGGTCTTACAGTACGCACACCACAAAAACCCTTTGCTTTCCATATTTTGAGAGGTGATAGTATGAACCAAACCACGGAAAAAAAACGCATATTAGACGTAGGCTCTAAAGTGCGTATGGTAAGAGCTATGAGCACATGTTTACCTTCAACAATATGAAACACGTCTCTTCTACTGAACAAGTGCTCATATCTCTCCAAGTATGCATTGCACAGCCCATCTTTACTACGCATTTTTTCTTGCCCCATCTTTACGACACATTTTTTTGCTTGTTTCGGTCCATACTATCACCTCCCAAAATATTGAGAGCAAAGACCGTGCAACAGAAGAAATTTGTTCCACATCATCGAACATGAAGAAGTGCTCATAGCTCTTCATGTGTGTATTTCAGGGTTCATGTTCACTAGATTTTTTGGCCTGGGAGAGAAGTGATTGAGTGATAAAAAAAAAAACCTCTCCAATGAACCATAAAACTACATTAGCTATTTAGACACTGTCACCTAGCACCATAAGTAGTTCGTCGGGAAGATTGAGAGTCGGGCTAAATTTGGTCCACTGAGACTCTGAGTTCGGTCCTGGCGATGTAGGAGGTGACCATGAGTCAGCCAAGTACGGCCGATGTGAAGCCAGCGGAGGACAACGGAGTCCTATTGAGAGGCTCCCATGGAGGACCACCAGACACGCGTTGTTTCCTTTACAATACGTAGCTTGTTAGACAAAGTCAGTGAGCGCCATTCTGTATTCCAGAGCCCAAAAACTTTGCGATGTAATACCGAGCGAAGATCAGATATCGGTATGCCGATCCCCAAACTCGATTTACCGGTAGCCTCTTTGGCTAGCCTGTTGGCAAGTTCATTTCTGGGATTCCGAGGTATCCCGGGGTCCATACGAAGACCAGTGATGGTTCTTGTCGTTCGAGGACATGAATGGTCTTTTGGATAGCCATTACAAAAGGATGGTGAGGATAGCACTGGTCGAGAACTTGTAAGGCGCTGAATGAGTCACTACCAATGAAGAACGACTCCCCGGCGCAAGATAGGATACATTCAAGTGCGTGAGAGATGGCTACAAGCTCTGCAGCGAAAACACTGCAGCCATATGGCAAGGAGCGCTGTTCAATATGTACTGCATGAGTACAAGCGAACCCAAAGTGACTATCAACCATCGAGCCATCAGTGTAAACTACCTCTGAATCTCGTGACGCTTCAAGAACAGAGACAAACAGGCGGTGGAGGGCTGCAGGATGAAGTGATTCTTTTGGGACTTCTGAGAGGACTGTGTTCGATGTATACACGCCGAAGGTGTACGTGAGTGGACCCAAAGGAAAGGTGGTAGACGGAAAGTTCAATGAGAAGGGACTGGACACGGACTGAAATTGTAATTCCTAATCTGGGCTGCCATGGCGGGAGATGGATCGCCATGTTAGGGAAAAGGAGATGATCATTTGGATGTTTAGGCGAACTGCGAATATGTAGTTCAACGGAAAACAGTTCTTGCCGCTAGATCTGCTATAGAGGAACACCAGCTTCCACGAGTGGGCTGTTTACTGGGCTCATTGAGAAACCTCCAGTCGAAAGTCGAACTCCACAGTGGTGTATAGGATCCAGCATCCGCAATGCTAAGGGCGATGCTGAACCGCACGCCAGACGGGACTGTGCAAAGGGTTTGTACAGCTGCAACAGTGTAAGGTCATCTGCACCCCACTCAGTGTGATTCAGGAATCGAAGAGTCCACTACATTCAGGAGATGGTCATCAAGATAAAGTTGTAGGTGCGGAAGAAAAGTATGACGCCAACAATGGAACATGACGCAAGTCTTGGTGGCTGTAAACTGAAAGCCATGTGTGAGGGTCCATGACTGCATCTTTTGTATGGCTCCCTGTAATCGACGTTGAGCCATACCAATAGTAGATAAGCAAAAGGAAACACAAAATTTGTCGGTATATCAGAAGGGTGTCACTAAGGGCCCCACTACTGCTGTGAGACGATTAATGGCCACTAAAGAGAGTGGGACGCTTAGCACTAAACCCTGTGGGATCCCATTGTTGTGGATATGAGGGGAACTACGTGAAGCACCAACTCGAACTCTGAAAATGTGGAGCGACAAAATGTTCTATATAAAAACTGGGAGCAGGTCCCAGAGACCCCACTTATGCAGTATAGTGAGGATGTGACTTCTCCAATTGGTGTCATAGGCTTTCGTCAGGTTAAAGAAGATGGCAATCAGGTGATGATGGTAGGAAGAGGGCATTCGGATGGCAGACTTGGAGTACACCAAGTTGTTAGCGGTTGAGCGACCTTGGCAAAAACCACCGTCGGATGGAGCCAGAAATCCCCGAGACTCAAGGGGCCAACACAATCGCCAGCTCACCTTATGTTCGAGCAGCTTGCACAGAAAGTTGATGAGGCTAATAGAATGATCCATATCTTGCGGGTTCTTACCAGGTTTTGTCAATGAAGTGATGATACTTTTTCACCACTGGGACGGGATTTCACCATCACCCAGATGCAGTCGAAGAAGGTGGTGCTGATAATCTTCCAACAGACGTTTAATCATTTGGTCATGGATGCAGTCTGGCCCAGTGGTTGAGTCGGAACAGTCTGCAAGGTCACTCAGAAATTCCCACGCACTGAATGGAAGATTGTATGGCTCAGCGTGGCGTGTGGGAAAAAACAGATATAGTCATTCCACTTGCTGTTAAAGGGTACTAAAGGATGGGTAGTAATTCTCAGATACAGAAGTTCGACCGTAATGCTTGGCAAAAAGCTCTGTGATAGCGTCTGGGTCGTCATATACAGCTCCGTGTGTGGAAATCCCAGGTATACTTGCAGGGGTCTGATAACCATACAGGCGTCTGAGCTTAGTCCAAACATGGGAAGGAGAGGTTCACGTTAAAATGATGGAGGCATATCGTTCCCAGCACTCCTGCTTCCGCCTTTTGTCTAGTTGACGGACCCAGGCATGGAGCCATTTCAAGGCAGTGAGGTGCTCCATTGATGGGTGCTGCTTATGACATTGTATGTGCCATGTGGCACACTGAAAAGAGGAGTGGCACCTGTAGTAAGTAAAGTTCGAGTTAAGTTAGTGGATTCTAAATATCTTTAACATGACCAGTAATCTTGGTTCCGCCCCACAAAGGTTAAATGGCGTTAAAACGATCCACAAATAGAAAAGGTGGGGGAGATGAGAAATTAGTGCAGCCAATAAATGTTGTGGTACCTTTCCATCTGGAGGAAGGTGGATGCTGCAGACGGTAATGTCCTGCATTGTCCTCACCCTGACAGCTACAGCTCCTAAATGTGCTGGAATGGGCTTAGGTTTGCTAGTAGTTTGAATGTTGATTTTTTTAATTAGCATAGCAGCAGCAAAGTAGTATGGAAACAGCAGCAGCACAACTTTTATTTATTGCACAAATAGGTAGGCCATTTATAATTTACGTGTGATACAGTTAACATTTCACCAGTGAGGTACTTTTCAGACTGTACATTTTTGGTAGTTTTATATATCTCATATTTTTCTCGCAGTGAGATTGCTTGTATTATTGCTAACAGGACAGTTTTCTTAAATTTAACAGAACAGACTGTACTGGCGCCACGAGCATTGCAGTGCACAATTTAACGTTGCATTTCGTATTAACTTTTGCTTTGTTGATCACTTTTCAAGAAGTACGAAATTACACTAAAGAGCCAAAGAAACCGGTTCACCTGCCTGAAATCGTGTAGAGCCCCCTTGAGAACGCATAATGCTGCAACAAGACGTGGCATGGACTCGACTAATGTCTGAAGTAGTGCTGGAGGACACTATGAATCCTGCAGGGCTGCCCATAAACCCGTAAGAGCACGAGGGGGGTGGAGATCTCTTCCGAACGGCACGTTGAAAGGCATCCCAACTCTGGTGAGTTTGGTGGCCAGCGGAAGTGTTTAAATTCAGAAGATTGTTCCTAGAGCGGCTCTGTAGCAATTCTGGACGTGTAGCGTGTCGTATTGGCCGCTGGAATTGCCCAAGTCCATCGGAATGCCCAATGGACATAAATGGATGCAGGTGATCAGACAGGATGCTTACGTACATGTCAGAGTCGTATCTAGATGTGTCAGGGGTCCCTACACACGCCCCACACCATTACAGAGCCTCCACCAACTGAACAGTCCCCTGATGACATACAAGGTCCATGGATTCATGAAGTTGTCTCCATACCCCTACACGTCGATCCAATGTGAAACGAGACTCGTCCGGCCAGGCAACATGTTTCCAGTCATCAACAGACCAATGTCGGTGTTGACTGGCCCAGGTGATGCAGTCTTCAAGGATGTACGAGTGGGCCTTCGGCTCTGAAAACCCATATCGATTATGTTCATTGAATGGCTCGCACGCTGACACTTTTTGATGGTCCAGCATTGAAATCTGCAGCAATTTGCTTAAGGGTTGCACGTCTGTCACGTTGAACGATTCTCTTCTGTCGTCGTTGGTTCCGATCTTGCAGGATCTTTTTCCGGCCACAGCGGTGTCGGAGATTTAATGTTTTACTGGATTCCTGATATTCACGGTACACTCGTGAAATGTTCGTACGGGAAAATCTTCACTTCATCGGTACCTCGGAGATGCTGTGCTCCATCGGTCGAGCACCGACTATACCACCACGTTCAAATACACGTAAATCCTGATAAAGTGCCATTGTAGCATCAGTAACCAATATAACAACTGCGCCAAACACTTGTTGTCTTATACAGGCACTGCCGCAGCACCGTGCTCTACCTGCTGACAGATCTGTGTACTTGAATACGCATGCCTATACGAGTTTCTTTGGCGCTTCAGTGTATAACTTACGTGTCAAACGTTTAATATTTTAGCAGTGACATTCATTTCAGACAGTGCATTTTTGGCAGTTATTGATGTCTCATATTTTACTCGGAGTCAGATTGCTTGTATTATTGCTAACAGGACGGTTTTCTTATACACTATTGGCCGTTAAAATTACTACACAAAGAAGAAATGCAGGTGATAAACGGATATTAATTGGACAAATATATTATACTAGAACCGACATGTCATTACATTTTCACGCAATTTGGGTGCATGGACCCTGAGAAATCAGTACCCAGAACAACCACCTCTGGCCGTAATAACGGCCTTGATACGCCTGGGCATTGAGTCAAACAGAGCTTGGATGCCATGTACAGGTACAGCTGCCCATGCAGCTTCAACACGATACCACATACATTCATCAAGAATAGTGACTCGCGTATTGTGACGAGCCAGTTGCTCGGCCAACATTGACGAGATTTTTTTAGTTGGAGAGAGATCTGGCGAATGTGCTGGCCAGGGTAGCAGTCGAACATATTCTGTATCCAGAAAGGCCCGTACAGGACCTGTAACATGCGGTCGTGCATTATCCCGCAGGGATCGAATGAAGGGTAGAGCCACGGGTCGTAACACATCTGAAATGTAACGTCCACTGTTCAGTGCCGTCAATGCGAACAAGAGGTGACCGACACGTGTAACCAATGGCACCCCATACCATCACTCCGGGTGATACGCCAGTATGGCGATGACGAATACACGTTTCCAATGTGCGTTCACCGCGATGTCGCCAAACACGTATGCGACCATCATGATGCTGTAAACAGAACCTGGATTCATCCGAAAAAATGCCGTTTTGCCATTCGTGCACTCAGGTTCGTCGTTGAGTACACCATCGCAGGCGCTCCTGTCTGTGATGCAGCGTCAAGGGTAACCGCAGCCATTGTCTCCGAGCTGATAGTCCCTGTTGCTGCAAACGGCGTCGAACTGTTCGTGCAGATGGTTGTTGTCCTGCAAACGTCCCCATCTGTTGACTCAGGGATCGAGACGTGGCTGCACGATCCGTTACAGCCATGCGGATAAGATGCCTGTCATCTAGACTGCTAGTGATACGAAGGCGTTGGGATGCAGCATGGCGTTCCGTATTACCCACCTGAACCCACCGATTCCATATTCTGCTAACAGTCAAGGGATCTCGACCAACGCGAGCAGCAATGTCGCGATACGATAAACCGCAATCGCGACAGGCTACAATCCAAGAATGATCAAAGTCGGAAACGTGATGGTACGCATTTCTCCTCCTAACACGAGGCATCACAACAACGTTTCACCAGGCAACGCCGGTCAACTGCTATTTGTGTATTAGAAATCGGTTGGAAACTTTCCTCATGTTTGCACGTTGTTGTTGTCGCCACCGGCGCCAACCTTGTGTGAATGCTCTGAAAAGCTAATCATTTGCATATCACAGCATCTTCCACCTGTCAGTTAAATTTCGCGTCTGTAGCGCGTCATCTTCGTGGTGTAGCAATTTTAATGTCCAGTAGTGTATTTGAACAGAATAGACTATTCTCGCCAGGAGCGTTGCAGTACCCAGTTTAACGGTGCATTTCTGATTAACTTTTGCATCGCTGGTCACTTTTCAAGATTTTATACGAACCTAAGCACGAGCTTAACTGTTTCTCTAATCACGCGTTCGACATCAGATTACCACACAAATTACCTTTAAACGTAACTATGCATTACCACACTGGAAAAAAAAGAAAAAAAAAACAAATTTACTAATTTCAAAGTGTCTACTTGGCCGAAACATGGAAGCGTACGTGAAACAGGAGGAACAAGTAGTTTCGCTGGCGCCACGGGACACAGCAGCCAGACGGGGGCGAGTCCCGCGCTCTTACATAAAGGGCTCCCTGCTCCCTACGGCCTGCGCGGCGCTTTCGCCGCCGCGGCAGCTGCGCCGCGCCGCCCGCCGGATTCCTGCCCGCCTGTCCGCGTGTGACGGCCGACAACAGGTGCCGGGGCGCGCCCGCAACTGGGTCGTCCCGAGCACCAGCACACTTGTCCGTCTGTCGCTCACCGTTTTTGCCCCCATAAAAATCGGCGCGGCGCGCCCGCTCGCGCACTCTGAATTAATGTTATCGTACCGACAAAAGGGCCGGTCGCAATAAAAATTTGTCGCAGCACGCACCGGGCGCGCTTTTTGGCCGCGGGTTTCGCCGGACGACGGCGGAGGAGAGCGGAGCGGCGCGTCTGCGCGCGCTGGCCGCACCTCTTCCTGGAAGGCCGGCGCTTCCGGCCGGCGGTGCTTTCTCGTGAATAATCGGTTCCTAAAAGTCCCGAGCAGTTGCTTTGTCGTCCTCGGCACTTCGCCGAATGCACCTGACCCGGAAACAGTGAAATGTACGTCATCATCATCATCATCGTTACCATCATCGAAGCGTCCAGATGGCTGCGACCGTTTGCACGCTACCCCCGTGATCCGGAGAAGTGAGCCGGCCCCGTATCGAATCCGCCCGGAGGATTACCAGCAAGTGTCGCAGTGCCGACCAGCGAGGATGTTCTTTTCAGGCCGTTTCCCACATCTGGCTAGGCGAATACTCACGTCCCGCAAAGTTTTAGAAAAAGTTCACACACTTTCGCAAGGGGTAACACTAGATACAGGCAGATGGAGTACTCATATTCCGTCCCAGGCGAGAAAGGGAGGCGACAGCAACAGTCTCTGGTCACTCTCTATCTCTGATGATGAAGTCCCATACTCCTTGACAGAGCGTAGGGACCCGCACCGCTGTACTAGGCAAGGTCCTAGCGGAGGTGGTTTGCCATTGCCTTCCTCCGAACGTAATGGAGATGAATGACGATGATGAAGACGACACAAGAACACCCAGTCATCTTGAGGCAGGTGAAAATCCCTGACCCCGCCGGGAATTGAACCCGGGACCCTGTACTCGGGAAGTGAGAACTCTACCACGAGACCACGAGCTCTGGTATCCCTAACATTCCCAAATCCAATAATTACTTGCCGAGACCATGAAGATCTGGAAAAAGAAGAAGGAGCTCATCATTATCTTTCATCGGTGTCGCCAAGCTCACTTCCTTTCTTCTTCTTGGCCTGGCCACTATGAAGAACCCTCTAGGCTCATCCCTGCAGATGGATTTTGCCAAACAGTCACCGCTTTCTGTGATAACTCGAATTCTGTAGATATTATAACGTGTATGTGTGGAGTCTACCCCCATGAACCATGGACCTTGGCGTTGGTGGGGAGGCTTGCGTGCCTCAACGATACAGATAGCCGTACCGTAGGTGCAACCACAACGGAGGGGTATCTGTTGAGAGGCCAGACAAACGTGTGGTTCCTGAAGAGGGGCAGCAGCCTTTTCAGTAGTTGCAGGGGCAACAGTCTGGATGATTGACTGATCTGGCCTTGCAACACTAACCAAAACGGCCTTGCTGTGCTGGTACTGCGAACGGCTGAAAGCAAGGGGAAACTGCAGCCGTAATTTTTCCCGAGGGCATGCAGCTTTACTGTATGGTTATATGATGATGGTGTCCTCTTGGGTAAAATATTCGGGAGGTAAAATAGTCCCCCATTCGGATCTCCGGGCGGGAATTACTCAAGAGGACGTCGTTATCAGGAGAAAGAAAACTGGCGTTCTACAGATCGGAGAGTGCAATGTCAGATCCCTTAATCGGGCAGGTAGGTTAGAAAATTTAAAAAGGAAAATGGATAGGTTGAAGTTAGATATAGTGGGAATTAGTGAAGTTCGGTGGCAGGAGGATCAAGACTTTTGGTCAGGCGAATACAGGGTTATAAATACAAAACCAAATAGGGGTAATGCAGGAGTAGGTTTAATAATGAATAAAAAAAATAGGAGTGCGGGTAAGCTACTGCAAACAGCATAGTGAACGCATTATTGTGGCCAAGATAGACACGAAGCCCACGCCTACTACAGTAGTAGAAGTTTATATGCTAACTAGCTCTGCAGATGATGAAGAAATTGATGAAATGTATTTTGAGATAAAAGAAGTTATTCAGGTAGTGAAGGGAGACGAAAATTTAATAGTCATGGGTGACTGGAATTCGACAGTAGGAAAAGGGAGAGAAGGAAACATAGTGGGTGAATATGGATTGGGGGAGAGAAATGATAGAGGAAGCCGTCTGGTACAATTTTGCACCGACCATAACTTAATCATAGCTAACACTTGGTTCAAGAATCATAAAAGAAGGTTGTATACATGGAATAATCCTGGAGATACTAGAAGGTATCAGATAGATTATATAATGGTAAGACAGAGATTTTGGAACCAGGTTTTAAATTGTAAGACATTTCCAGGGGCAGATGTGGACTCTGACCACAATCTATTGGTTATGAACTGTAGATTAAAACTGAAGAAACTGCAAAAAGGTGCGAATTTAAGGAGATGGGACTTGGATAAACTGAAAGAATCAGAGGTTTACAGAGTTTCAGGGAGAGCATAAGGGAACAATTGACAGGAATGGGGGAAAGAAATACAGTAGAAGAAGAATGGGTAGCTTTGAGAGATGAAGTAGTGAAGGCAGCAGAGGACCTAGTAGGTAAAAAGACGAGGGCTAGTAGAAATCCTTGGGTAACAGAAGAAATATTGAATTTAATTGATGAAAGGAGAAAATATAAAAATGCAGTAAATGAAGCAGACAAAAGGGAATACAAACGTCTCAAAAATGAGATCGACAGCAAGTGCAAAATGGCTGAGCAGGGATGGCTAGAGGACAAATGTAAGGGTGTAGAGGCGCATATCACTAGGGGTAAGATAGATACTGCCTACAGGAAAATTAAAGAGACTTTTGGAGAAAAGAGAGCCACATGTATGAATATCAAGAGCTCAGATGGAAACCCAGTTCTAAGCAAAGAAGGGAAAGCAGAAAGGTGGAAGGAGTACATAGAGGGTCTATACAAGGGTGATGTACTTGAGGACAATATTATGGAAATGGAAGAGGATGTAGATGAAGATGAAGTGGGAGATACGATACTGCGTGAAGAGTTTGACAGAGCACTGAAAGACCTGAGTCGAAACAAGGCCCCGAGAGTAGACGACATTCCATTGGAACTACTGACAGCCTTGGGAGAGCCAGTCCTGACAAAACTCTACCATCTGGTGAGCAAGATGTATGAGACAGGCGAAATACCCTCAGACTTCAAGAAGAATATAATAATTCCAATCACAAAGAAAGCAGGTGTTGACAGATGTGAAAATTACCGAATATCAGTTTAATACGTCACAGCTGCAAAATACTAATGCGAATTCTTTACAGACGAATGGAAAAACTGGTAGAAGCCGACCTCGGCGAAGATCAGTTTGGATTCCGCAGAAATGTTGGAACACGTGAGGCAATACTGACCCTACGACTTATCTTAGAAAATAGATTAAGGAAAGGCAAACCTACATTTCTAGCATTTGTGGACTTAGAGAAAGCTTTTGACAATGTTGACTGGAATATTCTCTTTCAAATTCTAAAGGTGGCAGGGGTAAAATACAGGGAGCGAAAGGCTATTTACAATTTGTACAGAAACCAGATGGCAGTTATAAGAGTCGAGTGGCATGAAAGGGAAGCAGTGGTTGGGAAGGGAGTGAGACAGGGTTGTAACCTGTCTCCGACGTTATTCAATCTGTATATTGAGCAAGCAGTAAAGGAAACAAAAGAAAAATTCGGAGTAGGTATTAAAGTCCATGGAGAAGAAATAAAAACGTTGAGGTTTGCCGATGACATTGTAATTCTGTCAGAGACAGCAAGAACTTGGAAGAGCAGTTGAACGGAATGGGCAGTGTCTTGAAAGGAGGATATAAGATGAACATCAACAAAAGCAAAACGAGGATAATGGAATGTAGTCGAATTAAGTCGGGTGATGCTGAGGAAATTAGATTAGGAAATGAGACGCTTAAAGTAGTAAAAAGTTTTGCTATTTGGGGAGCAAAATAACTGATGACGATCGAAGTAGAGAGGATATAAAATGTAGACTGGCAATGGCAGGGAAAGCATTTCTGAGGAAGAGAAATTTGTTAACATCGAGTATAGATTTAACTGTCAGGAAGTCGTTTCTGAAAGTATTTGTATGGAGTGTAGCTATGTATGGAAGTGAAACATGGACGATAAATAGTTTGGACAAAAAGAGAAGAAGCTTTTGAAATGTGGTGCTACAGAAGAATTCTGAAGATTAGATGGGTAGATCACATAACTAATGAGGAGGTATTGAATAGAATTGGGGAGAAGAGGAGCTTGTGGCACAACTTGACAAGAAGAAGGGACCGGTTGACAGCACATGTTCTGACGCATCGAGGGATTACAAATTTCGCATTGGAGGGCAGCGTGGAGGGTAATAATCGTAGAGGGAGACCAAGAGATGAATATATTAAGCATATTCAGAAGGATGTTGGTTTCAGTAAGTACTGGGAAATGAAGAAGCTTGCACAGGATAGAGTAGCATGGAGAACTGCATCAGACCAGTCTCAGGACTGAAGACAACAACAACAACAACAAGTGTGGAGTGTCGGCAGTGTGTCTTCATTTCTCTTCCTGTCCCTCGTTGTCAGCCCCACAGCTGATCAGGGAAACTGTATTTTGAAGGCTTCGACTCTAGTTTTGTCGTTGCTAGGGCGAACCCGCAGTTTAACGGCACTGCTCGTACGGCAAACCACTTGGACAGGTTGTCTGAGAAGTCCTTGTACACCTTTTCAATTTTTTCAAGGCGCGTGCAATAAGTAATGGAACACATTTTTCATCAGACCGTTTAGGTTGAAGAAATGAGGAATTTGTTGTGGCACATCGTGGAATACTCCTGCTTCCGCCCCTACAGTTTCATGAAGTTCGTCGGCCGGAGTGGCCGAGCGGTTCTAGGCGCTACAGTCTGGAACCGCGCGACCGCTACGGTCGCAGGATCGACTCCTTCCTTGGGCATGGATGTGTGTGATGTCGTTAGGTTAGTTAGGTTTAAGTGGTTCTAAGTTACAGGGGACTGATGACCTGAGAAGTTAAGTCCCATACTGCTCAGGGCCATTTGAACCTTTTTTTTTTCATGAAGTTCCGACAGGTGGTAGCGCTATGTGTATCCTACAAAATGGCATCTGTAACGGGAGTGCGTTCCAAGCAGCGAGCTGTCATTGTGTTTCTTTTGGTGAAAGACCAGAGCATCGCTGATATTCATAAGCGCTTGCAGAACGTCTGCGGACACCTGGCAGTGAACAAAACTACAGTGAGTCATTGAGCGATGCGTCTGTCACCATCACTAAGAGGTTGCGCAATCCTGTTCGATCTTCAGCGTGGCGGGGGGCAGCACACAGCTGTGAGTCTTGGAATGTTAGAACGTGGGAACACTCTTTGTCGAGGTGATAGACGGATCACAAGCAAACACATCGCTGCTCAACTAAACGTCTCTGTTGGTGGTGCTGACACAGTCGTCCACCACTTGGGGTACTCAAAGGTGTGGGTCCTCAGGGTTCCTCGCCGCCTAACAGAAGACCATGAAGAGCAACTAAGGACCATCTGCGCGAAATTTCTTGTCCGTTACAATGCCAATCGTGACAATATCTTGTCGAACATCGTCACACGCGATGAAACATGGGTTCATCATTACGAACCGGAAACAAAACGACAGTCCATGGCCTGGTGCCACACTACCTCTCCTCTGAAGAAAACGTTCAAAGCCACACACTAAAGCTGTAAAACCATGGCGTCGGTCTGGAATTCTGAAGAGGTTATTCTCATTGATGCCCTCCATGTTGGCTGGCCGGTGTGGCCGAGCAGTTCTAGGCGCTTCAATCTGGAACCGCGTGACCGCTCCGGTCGCAGGTTCGAATCCTGCCTCAGGCATGGATGTGTGTGACGTCCCTAAGTTAGTTAGGTTTAAGTAATTCTAAGTTCTAGGTGACTGATAACCACAGATGTTAAGTCCCATAGTGCTTAGAGCCATTTGAACCATTTGAACGCTCCATCTTGGTGGAATGATCTCTGTCGTGTACTGTTCTACACACAGGAAATCGAAGAAAAAACTTCAGCGTGATCATCGCCATAAAAAGGCAAAGGAACTTGTCCTTCTCCATGACATGGCAAGGTTTCATATAAATCTGCGCACCAAGAGGAGGTCACAAAACGTCGTTGGATTGTTCTTCCTCCTCCACCATACAGCCCGGATCTCGCCCTTTCTGACTTCCATCTCTTTGGTGCAAGGAGGAATACACTCCGCAGGAGTCAGTACGAGAATGATGCGAATGTTATTGATGCAGCAAGACGTTGGCTCCGATGTCGACCAGTAGGGCGGTGCCATGCAGGCACGCAGGACCTCCCAGTAAAGTGGTGTAAGGCCGTAGCATTGAACGGAGATTATGATGAAGAACAGGGTTATATATCCAAAAGAGTGGGGAATAATACGGTGCGCTGCGATCCTGAATGAAACCAACCTTTCAGGAAACAATGTGTTGCATTACTCGTTGAATGGCCCTCGTACAACTGGGGAAATAAACAGTTACTTTATTGGTACCGCTGGACATATTGCAAACTGGGTTACTAACTCAGTTCGAATACAAGTGAATCGTGGACAATGTCTCCTTACAGCAGTTCGGGGCTTCAGCACCCTTTGCTATTGAGGTGCATGAGTTGCCTGATGAAAAATTTCCGGACCGCTCCATTGGGTGTGGTTTAGCAACGTTTCCAGTCCCATTGTAATGGCCACAGTAATCTCTGGACCATACCACGACAAACGGCTCAATACGGGGAATAATGAAGGCCGACGTTGCTCGACATCGGTAAAAAACTAATGAAGAACTGCACAAAAGTGAAGCCATCCGAATCACAACTCATGAGATGTTAAATGGTTCAAATGGCTCTAAGCACTATGGGACTTGACATCTGAGGTCATCAGTCCCCTAGACTTAGAACTACTTGAACATAACTAACGTAAGGACATCATACCCATCCATGCCCTAGGCAGGATTCGAACCTGCGACCGTAGCAGCAGCGCAGTACCGGACTGAAGAGCCTAGAACCGCTCGGCCACAGGGCCAGCCATGAGATGCTCCGCATACATGAAAAGTTATGCGGGATACGCAGAAGCATAGAAGTCCGTGTAATGGAAGGCAGGAAACATGCCGATCGCTGTATACATAATTTTTAAGGAACTCAAATACAATTTATACTTTTTGACTTAGGGGAACGGGGACTTCCTGGACATGTTCGGCGCTACTTCCATTTTTAGTGCTCTCCTTATTCGCTCACATATCATTTACATTTTTCAGTTTTCTTTCCAGTATCAAGTTCTTCAAACAAATGGCTCTGAGCACTATGGGACTTAACTTCTTTGGTCATGAGTCCCCTAGAACTTAGAACTAATTAAACCTAACTAACCTAAGGATATCACACACATCCATGCCCGAATTAGGATTCGAATCTGCGACCGTAGCAGTCGCGCTGTTCCGGACTGAGCACCTAGAACCACTAGACCACGTTCTTCAAACAAGAAAAAGACTGTGTAGCTTAGGAAAATAAACTGGCTAAATTGTTTAATGCATTTTTATTAGTAATCAGGTTGTAGAGGACTGCAGACTGACAACAAAATGCCATATTTTCTTTCTTATGCCTGCGAAATTTCAAAACTGCACTGTTCCATTACTTTATTCAGTTCAAGTGGAACACAGCAGTACAGGCTGATCTAAAAGTTGCGAGTACCAATAAGTAATCCAGCAGTTCATGAACGAACTCGTTTCCGACGTTTGAGTCCGCATTACGAAGTTCATTGACATTGATGTTGGTAATCTCTGTTCTTAATCTTTATTTGAACCATTGTGTGTGATCTTTTTTTAAGGGCCCCTCCTTTAAGGGAGTCTCGCTGGAAGGTGTCTGGAAACGTTAAATCTGGAAAACATAGGGGACGTAATCCTTTAGAGACGAACTGATCACCAAAAAATTAGCTTAAGAAATAAATTACACTGCCGGAAAAAAATCGTACACTTCTTTATACGACTCCAGTACACCAAAGATGTGTTGTTGCAACGGTGCGTATGTAGTACAAAAATAATTACATTTACAGATCAATAACGCAAGCGGCTCTGAGGCAGTAGTTATCCCCCCTTGCTGAAACACCTACTAATAGTAGGTGTAGCAGCCGCGGGCAGCAACGCAGGCGCTCACGTTGGCGTCCTGTGGATCATACCGATGGCGAATACTGTCCTGTGATAACGTTTTGTCACGACTGCTCGAACTGTTCACCTACTTCTGTAAGAGGTTTTGGTTGACGTCCCATCATATCCAACACGTGCTCGTTTGGAGCAGTTCCGGAAATCGTGCTGTCCAGGGAAGTTGCAGCATGTGTTGAAGAGCACGTTGAGTTTCACCGACAGTGTGACGCAAGCATTTGTGTGTTGGGACCAGACATTCCCTTCTTCTTGCAAGAGCACAAAAATAACGAATCTAACAACATTCTGCACGCACCGTGTTCTAGTTGGTGCGTCCTCCGAAAACACCAAAGCTGAACGAGCGTTGTACCTTATCACAACCCAGACCATAAGGCCTATGGGATAGGGTCTGTGTGTCTTATACGAATGCGCTATACTAGACAGTGCTCCTTAAGTCTACGTTGTACGCGCGAACGACCATCACTTGTGTGCAGGCAGAATTTGGTTTCGTCGCTGAAGACCACGGCGCGCCATTCCAGCTTCCAAGCGATCATCTGACGGCACCGGCCGAGCCGTGTACGTCGATGCTGCAGCGTGAGTGGAAGATAGGCTAGAGGCGTGCGTGCCCGTAGTACCGCTGCTAATAACCGGTTCGCAACAGTTCGTGTTGACAGGTCTGGACTAACAAGCGGTAATGGGCCGGCCGGGTGGCTGACTAGTGGGATAAGGATATCATGTAGAACAAAGCGGAAATTATATCAAAATGTTAGAAGTAGTCACAATCAACCTATAGTAGCCCATTACAAACAGTATTGTAAGGTGCTTAAAAATGTTATTAGGAAGGCAGAGAGTATGTGGAATGCAAAGGTGAATAGCAAATTCACAGGATAAAATTAAAACCATGCGGTCAGTTGTGAAGGAAGTGTCTGGTCAGCAGCACAAGGTCGACGATATAAAGTCAGTTCGCAGTAGAAGTATTCCTGTTACTGATAATTCAGAAATGTGTACAGTATTTAATAAGCATTTTCTGAGTATTGCTGGTGAATTAAATAAAAATTTAGTTTCTACAGGAAATCATACAACTTTCTTGGCAAATGCCTTTCCGAGATTGATGTCTGAAATACTCCTCTGTGATACAAACAAGAAGGAGATTCAGTCAGTAATTAAATCACTGAAGACTAAGGACTCTCATGCTTATGATGGAGTGTCTAGCAGAATATTTAAGTACTGTACTGCACATGTTTGCCCTGTATTTAGCCATATATGTAATTTTTCCTTTAGGAATGGTCAGGTTCCTGAGCGATTAAAGTACTCAGTAGTAAAGCCGCTTTATAAAAAGGGAGAAAGGGATAATGTAGATAATTTTAGACATATTTCTATGCCATCAGTGTTTGTAAAAGTTATTGAAAAGGCTGTGTATGTAAGGATAATTGATCATTTTATACCATACAATTTGCTATCAAATGTACAGTTCGGTTTTAGAAGTCGTTTAACAACTGAAAATGCGATATATTCTCTTTTCTCTGTGAGGTATTGGATGGGCTAAACAAAACGTTTCGAACACTTGGCATATGTTTTGATTTAACTAAGGCATTTGATTGTGTTAATCACAAAATATTGCTCCAGAAGTTGGACCATTACGGAATACGGGGAGTAGCTCACAATTGGTTCACCTCTTACTTTAGCAACAGGCAGCAAAAGGTCATTATTCACAATGCTGATAACGGCTGTTATGTGGGATCTGAGTGGGGTACTGTCAAGTGGGGGGGGGGGGGGGGTGCCCCAGGGATCAGTGTTGGGGCCACTCCTGTTCCTTATTTATATAAATGATATGCCCATTAGTATTACAGGTAACTCTAAAATATTTCTGTTTGCTGATGAAACTAGCTTGGTAGTAAAGGATCTTGTGTGCAACATTGCCTCGGTTTGAAACAGTGCAGTACATGCCCTTAGTTCATGGCTTGCAGAAAATAAACTAACGTTAAATCACAGTGAGACTCAGTTTTTACAGTTTCTAGCACACAATTCAACAAAACCTGACGTTTTAATTTCAGAGAACGGGCATATGACTAGTGAAACGGAACAGTTCAAATTTCTAAGTGTTCAGATAGATAGTAAGCTGTCGTGGAAAGCCCACGTTCAGGATCTTGTTCAAAGACTTAATACTGCCCTTTCTACTATTCGAACGGTATCAGAAGTGAGTGATACATCGACATGAAAATTAGTCTACTCTGCTTATTTTCATTCGCTTATGTCGTATGGTATTATATTTTGGGGTAACTCTTCCCATTCTACAAGGATATTTTTGGCTCAGAAACGGGTGGTTCGTGCAATAAGTGGTGTGAGTTCACGAAACTCTTGTAGACCTCTGTTCACGAGTATGGGTATTTTGACATTGGCCTCTCAATACGTATGTTCGTTATTGTCGTTTCTTGTTACCAATATTAGTTTATTCCCAAGAATAAGCATCTTTCACTCGGTTAATACTCGGCAGAAATCAAACCTGCGTTTGGATCGGACTTCCTTAACTCTAGTGCAGTAAGGTGTGCAATATACTTCTGCATCCATTTTCAATAATGTGCCACTCGAATTCAAAAATCTTAGCAGTAATCCATGCGCTTTCAAATTGAAACTGAAATGTTTCCTCATGGGTCACTCCTTCTATTGTGTCGAGGGGTTTCTTGAAAAATTAAGCTGATTCATATTGTATTGCTGATAGCGTTTACTTAATCTTATGGACTGACTTTTTTCAGGTTCATGAACATTTATTTTTATCTGTTATTACTTCTACGTTGTAATTTCATGTACTGAGGCGTTCCATGACCTTGGAGATTTGCTCCTCAATTTGGTCCTACGGAACTTGACGTGTAAATAAATAAACAAATAACAAGCACTCTTATCCGTGCTGTGGTAGCTATATGACATGCCACTGATGCCCTTACTATACGACGATCCTAGCGGGCGTCTGCCCTGTGTGTATGTCTAGAATCTCGTCTACGAGTGTGAGAATGTTCAAGTGACCACTGATGGCAGCATCGTTGCGCAACTGACGCAGCACGTGAAGCTTGTGTGGGAATTCTCCGAAAGGACACTCACGCCACAATTTCAGCACTTTGAAACTCGCTCGGTAGGCTATAGGAAGCATGAGTGCGTCTCCGTGGGATGGTTGCCTGCTTGCTTCACACGTTTGCACCACACCGAGCCTTCTGGCTGTGAACAGTCTCTATTAAACAGTAGACACAGATGGCGATCTGGTAGCTATTCCACTGTGCTATTGTTGTCGAATGACGTTGAAACCGTCGTTATTACATCCAGCATCTTCAGATCAATATCGACGTCGTCTTTCCAGGTGTACTAATTTTTTGGAGCAGTGTATTGTATTAGATGTGTAATAAGACACACTGTGGTATTACAACAGACGATAAAGTACATCTGGCTGGTTAATAAGTGAAGTAAACTGCGTGATTTTATTTGTTTGCAAATAAATTGCCTAACTTGTACCCTCATTTTCTGACGTCCAGATCGGCCACTCATTCGAGGCAGGACGGTGTTCCGTTGAAGAAGCCAACCAAGCTACCCTGACATGCTGAAAGATGTGTTGGACAATTTGGAGCCCCACAGACACAGCTAGGGCTTCCCCACTGGTGGAGAGGTTGTGAACATATTCCGTGTCCCGTTTGCAGTCTGTTTGTTTAGGCTCTTGAATAGCTGTAATGAAAGTTCAGGTCCCTTAGGTTTTTCTGCTGTTTTGGTATGATCACTGTTTCCTGGACAGGAACCCCATCACTCCACCTCTCGTGCCGTTTGGTGTCCCTGCTGAAGTTGTTGCCCACTCTCAGAGGGTTGTTTCCAGAGCGAAATCGAGTTTTTTTCAAAACTGGGACATCTTCGTAGATGGAAAGTAGAGGACTGTTCAATACTTTCGTTTATTCGTTCAGCAAAGCTTCCTGTCTCTACAGGGAAGAAGGGGCTATGTGGCTAAGTGTTGGGAGCCAGTGTAGTGTGGCAGTCTCTATCTATTTATTTATTTATTTATTCTGAATCGTCAGTCTTCTGATTAGTTTGAAGTGGCCCGCGCTGTATTCCTCTTCTGCGCCAACCTCTTGATCCCAGAGTAGCACTTGCATCCTATATCCTCAATTATTTGCTAGATGTTTCCCAATCTCTGTCTTCGTCTACAATTTTGACCCTGTACGGATCCCTCTGTCCTGTTATCCTGTCCCTTCTTGGTTCTACATCTACATCTACATCTATACTCCGCGAGCCACCTTACGGTGTGTGGCGGAGGGTACTTATTGTACCACTATCTGATCCCCCCTTCCCTGTTCCATTCACGAATTGTGCGTGGGAAGAACGACTGCTTGTAAGTCTCCGTATTTGCTCTAATTTCTCGGATCTTTTCGTTGTGATCATTACGCGAGATATATGTGGGCGGTAGTAATATGTTGCCCATCTCTTCCCGGAATGTGCTCTCCCGTAATTTCGATAATAAACCTCTCCGTATTGCGTAACGCCTTTCTTGAAGTGTCCGCCACTGGAGCTTGTTCAGCATCTCCGTAACGCTCTCGCGCTGACTAAATGTCCCCATGACGAATCGCGCTGCTTTTCGCTGGATCATGTCTATCTCTTCTATTAATCCAACCTGGTAAGGGTCCCATACTGATGAGCAATACTCAAGAATCGGACGAACAAGCGTTTTGTAAGCTGCTTCTTTCGTCGATGAGTCACATTTTCTTAGAATTCTTCCTATGAATCTCAACCTGGCGCCTGCTTTTCCCACTATTTGTTTTATGTGATCATTCCACTTCAGATCGCTCCGGATAGTAGCTCCTAAGTATTTTACGGTCGTTACCGCTTCCAATGATTTACCACCTATGGCATAATCGTACTGGAATGGATTTCTGCCCCTATGTATGCGCATTATATTACATTTATCTACGTTTAGGGAAAGCTGCCAGCTGTCGCACCATGCATTAATCCTCTGCAGGTCCTCCTGGAGTACGTACGAGTCTTCTGATGTTGCTACTTTCTTTTAGACAACCGTGTCATCTGCAAATAGCCTCACGGAGCTACCGATGTTGTCAACTAAGTCATTTATGTATATTGTAAACAATAAAGGTCCTATCACGCTTCCCTGCGGTACTCCCGAAATTACCTCTACATCTGCAGATTTTGAACCGTTAAGAATGACATGTTGTGTTCTTTCTTCTAGGAAATCCTGAATCCAATCACAAACCTGGTCCGATATTCCGTAAGCTCGTATTTTTTTCACTAAACGTAAGTGCGGAACCGTATCAAATGCCTTCCTGAAGTCCAGGAATACGGCATCAATCTGCTCGCCAGTGTCTACGGCACTGTGAATTTCTTGGGCAAATAGGGCGAGCTGAGTTTCACATGATCTCTGTTTGCGGAATCCATGTTGGTTATGATGAAGGAGATTTGTATTATCTAAGAACGTCATAATACGAGAACACAAAATATGTTCCATTATTCTACAACAGATTGACGTAAGCGAAATAGGCCTATAATTATTCGCATCTGATTTATGACCCTTCTTGAAAATGGGAACGACCTGCGCTTTCTTCCAGTCGCTAGGTACTTTACGTTCTTCCAGCGATCTACGATAAATTGCTGATAGAAAGGGGGCAAGTTCTTTAGCATAATCATCTACATCTACATTGATACTCCGCAAGCCACCCAACGGTGTGTGGCGGAGGGCACTTTACGTGCCACTGTCATTACCTCCCTTTCCTGTTCCAGTCGCGTATGGTTCGCGGGAAGAACGACTGTCTGAAAGCCTCCGTGCGCGCTCTAATCTCTCTAATTTTACATTCGTGATCTCCTCGGGAAGTATAAGTAGGGGGAAGCAATATATTCGATACCTCATCCAGAAACGCACCCTCTCGAAACCTGGCGAGCAAGCTACACCGCGATGCAGAGCGCCTCTCTTGCAGAGTCTGCCACTTGAGTTTATTAAACATCTCCGTAACGCTATCACGGTTACCAAATAACCCAGTGACGAAACGCGCCGCTCTTCTTTGGATCTTCTCTATCTCCTCCGTCAACCCGACCTGGTACGGATCCCACACTGATGAGCAACACTCAAGTATAGGTCGAACGAGTGTTTTGTAAGCCACCTCCTTTGTTGATGGACTACATTTTCTAAGCACTCTCCCAATGAATCTCAACCTGGTACCCGCCTTACCAACAATTAGTTTTATATGATCATTCCACTTCAAATCGTTCCGTACGCATACTCCCAGATATTTTACAGAAGTAACTGCTACCAGTGTTTGTTCCGCTATCATATAATCATACAATAAAGGATCCTTCTTTCTATGTATTCGCAATATATTACATTTGTCTATGTTAAGGGTCAGTTGCCACTCCCTGCACCAAGTGCCTATCCGCTGCAGATCTTCCTGTATTTCGCTACAATTTTCTAATGCAGCAACTTCTCTGTATACTACAGCATCATCCGCGAAAAGCCGCATGGAACTTCCGACACTATCTACTAAGTCATTTATATATATTGTGAAAAGCAATGGTCCCATAACACTCCCCTGTGGCACGCCAGAGGTTACTTTAACGTCTGTAGACGTCTCTCCATTGATAACAACATGCTGTGTTCTGTTTTCTAAAAACTCTTCAATCCAGCCACACAGCTGGTCTGATATTCCGTAGGCTCTTACTTTGTTTATCAGGCGACAGTGCGGAACTGTATCGAACGCCTTCCGGAAGTCAAGAAAAATAGCATCTACCTGGGAGCCTGTATCTAATATTTTCTGGGTCTCATGAACAAATAAGGCGAGTTGGGTCTCACACGATCGCTGTTTCCGGAATCCATGTTGATTCCTACATAGTAGATTCTGGGTTTCCAGAAATGACATGATACGCGAGCAAAAAACATGTTCTAAAATTCTACAAGAGATCGACGTAAGAGATATAGGTCTATAGTTTTGCGCATCTGCTCGACGACCCTTCTTGAAGACTGGGACTATCTGTGCTCTTTTCCAATCATTTGGAACCCTCCGTTCCTCTAGAGACTTGCGGTACACGGCTGTTAGAAGGGGGGCAAGTTCTTTCGCGTACTCTGTGTGGGAGGGGGTATGTACCCGACAGCGAGGTCATGGGTCCCATCGGATTAGGGAAGGTTGGGGAAGGAAGTCGGCCATACTCTTGTAACAGAACCATCCCGGAATTTTCCTGAAGCGATTTAGGGAAATCACGGACAATCCAAATAAGGGTAGCCGGACGCGCTTTGGAACCGTCGTCCTCCCGAATGCGAGAGCTGTATGCTAATCACTGCACCACCTCGTTCGGTCTGTCCCTTCTTCTTGTCAGTCCTTTCATATATTCATTTCCTCGCCGATTCTGTGGAGAACCTCCTCATTCCCTACCTTATCACTCCATCTAATTTCCAACATACTGTATGCAATTATACCCTCATAGCTGCGTTGAGCTCGGCGTTCACCTTCTTTACATGCTTGCTGGTTACCCACACTGGTGCGCCGTGCTCTGCTGCAGAGTACGCCACGGCGAGTGCAGAGTTTCGCAGTGTCTCCGCTGATGCTCGCCAGTTACTGCTGCAGAGCCTCAGAATGAGATGGTTGCGTGAACTTATTTTATGGGACACGTTTCCAAAACGGCTTTTGAAGGGTAAAGGCTATCTAAGGTAATTCCCGAATACCTTGGATGCTGCTGGTAGAGGAGTTAAATGTTACTCATATGAACCTTCAGCTTATATCCCGCCATTTTGTTGCTCAAATGAAAACAGCTGACGTACGTTTAAGTGAAATACCCAAGCGTTTTATTTAGTTCAGCATTATTTTCAGCACCTTCGAATTGCTTGTTTTGGATAGCCATATCATTAGCATAGCTGAACTCCCTGGACATGGTTTCACACAGGGCAGAGATGTAGGGGCTAAAAACACCCTCGCTAACACAGATCTTCGAGGAAGTCCGTTATTCAGTTTCCTCTTTTTGCTTTTGTTACTACCCGGTACAACCTGGAAGTGTCTGTCAGAAAGCATGTCTCATGTAGCTCGGCATGGAATTACTTTCATCAGTTTCTGTGGAAACCCTTCTTTCTACGCAATGCCATAGGCAGCTCTTAGGTCTATGAAAGCTACAGTTGTCTTTGTTTTGTTTTTGGAAACCTGTCTCAGTGTGTGTGGTTAAGCTCAAAACATGATCCGTAGATCTCCTATATCGCCTGAAACCTTCCTGCTCTGGTGGAATGACTGCCCCGATTCATGGACCTATCCCATTCTAAAGTCGCCTTTCAAGAAGTTTGCAGGAGTTGATGAGGAGAGCTATTGGGCGGTAGCCTCCGCTTTATCCACTGGATTATATGGTTTCAGAACTGGAATTACTTTAATAATTTTAAAAGTTTTTTTGCAGACAACCCTATGTTAGTACACAAGAATAAAATTGGATCAGCCATTTCTTGGAAATTTCGAAATTTGTGGTAAGTTCTATGGGATCAAGCTGCTGAGATCATCGGTCCCTTAGCTTACACACTACTTAATGTAACTTAAACAAACTTACGTTACGCTAGGGACAACACACACACCCATGCCCGAGGAAGGGCTCGAACCTCCGACGGAAGGAGCCGCGCGAATAGTGGCAAGGCGACTCAGACCACGCGGCTACCCCACGCGGCAGCCATTTCTTCGTTTCCTTCCCATATCGAGCAAGTAATACAAGGTCCAGTTCATCAAACCCAAGTGTCATAACATCACAGAGAGTGGCTTCTAGTCCTTCAGTAGTGAAGGTACGGGAGTGCTCAGTTTCCTGTGCTGTTGGTCGTTGTGAATTTCTGTGTTCCTGTGTTATTTTTTGTATGTGACATTTGTCTCGTGGTGCTCGAGACAGTAATACAATTCTACTTGCTATCTGGTCTGGTGCTATTAGACAAGTTACTTTGACTTGTGGTTTGCTTTCTCCCAACTTTTTTAGTAAACTCCACAGATTCGTGCTAAATTTCTTAAAATCCTCTTTAGTGGTCGCCTTAATACGTCTGTTTCTTCTCACTTCGTCCGGTCTCCGTAGCGGCTAGTGCTTTATCTTGCTACGCAACACTATTAACTGTAGATTCAATGAAAATTGGGACCACTATTCGATGACACGATACGGCTGGTGCCGGCGGAGGTTCGAGTCCTCCCTCAGGCATGGGTGTGTGAGTTTGTCTTTAGGATAATTTAGGTTAAGTAGTGTGTAAGCTTAGGGTCTGATGACCTTAGCAAGTTAAGTGCCATAAGATTTCACACACGTTTGAACATTTTTTGATGATACGATACGGTACACAACACTCTAATACTGACACCGCAGAATATTCTCATGAAATACAAGTGCATGCGAATTTTCTGTTCACCGTATTCTTGTGTTTCGACTATTCGTGTATTCACTACAATGTACTCACACGTCATCAGTGAAGAACACACGACCGAGTTCTGTGATTCCATTAACGTCAACAAGTGACCGAAACCATGTACAACACGCTAGACGCCTCACTGTATCCGGCGCCTGCAATTCCTGCAGCTATTAACAAGGTCATCACGAAGAGTTTTATTTCCAGCGTCGCTTCGTGAGCGGTAGCAAACGAAATGTGAGATTGGACAGGTAGTCTCCTCCAACGTTTTGAAGGTGAACGCAGTACCAAATTTCTCTCCTGAGTCAGTTCAGTGTTTGTCAAGGTGGCCAGTCTCCGGTCCACTTCTTGTCTGCAACTGACCCACGTTCCGGGAAACGACGATTAATCTCGTTATTCTGAATTATTCGACGTGTCCACTTATTGATATTTCCCACGAATGCGTCTATAACACGTGCTTGCGAACGACTGTCAAAGTGACAGACAGCTAAGATGCGTCTTATACTCGAAATTAGTGTATAAATTCCCAGTGTTTAATTTGGAATTCCCACCAGCCTTAAAAATGACCAAATATTCGATGCCGCGGGAAACCTCTTTGTACCGGGCAACATTGGATTCAACTGGCAGCAGCAGTGCAGCGATGCGACGAACGTGAGTTGCGGGGATCCACAAGCTTGCTGACACTGTCTTCCCACCCCCGTCACGCCGTCATATACCCAGAACAGTCTGTAGCCTAGATGCGTCATTGCAGTCTACGGTGCCAATGAACCTGAACTGAAAGTGATTTGTGCTTTCTGTGACAGTGCAATATTATTGTTAGTAGCTAGTTTCGTAATGGAAAATAATTCATATGATGTAGATATAAACTGAATGTAATAGCATATACAGAAGAACATGGAAACAGAACAGCTGAGCGGCATTTCGGCCTTCCACCAACAAAAAAAAACATTAGCGATTGGCGGGCTAGTAAAGAACAACTGAAAAAAAAAGAGGAAGACTAAAGGTGGAAATAGAGGACTGAATGCAAAATGGCCAAAACTAGAAGACGACGATTTTCAGGGATTTTAAAGGTCAGTTCGGTTTCACAACGCAATTTTATAAAGCTTTTTTAATAGTCTGGCTTTACAGTCTAATGATGAAAATGGTGAAAATGATATTTTTTAAAACATTGGTTAAAAATTATGGTGCGTCTTATTGTCCGTAGTGTCTTATAGTCTGTAAAATACGGTAATTCGTGCGCGGTACATTTGCGTCTCCGTTTGTTGTCGGTAATACTTGTGGTGCTATGTTGTTGCAGCTGTGTGCCACATTCCACTCGCATTATGTAACTACAGCATTTGCAACGACACCACCTGAAAAAAAAATTTGATTTTAGGAGACGGGAAGAAAGAAACGAAATGAGAATTCAGGGATTGAGAGGGTACGTAAAGTTATTTCAGCGATTACGAACACGTCAAATTTACATAGGACCTGGCAGCATGAGTCAACTTATCACTGTGACGTTTGTATGGCCTGTATGCACGCACTAATTCCTATGGGGAGGGCGGCACAAATCCCTTGTAACCTCTCCTGAGACAAACTGTACCACCAGAACCTTTGTAACGGATCTACCATATCCTGGACTCTGGCACTGAGATGAAGCTGACATCCGGGCTGGTCCCACACGTGTTCTGCCGGGCAAAGATCTGGAGACCTTGCTGACCACGAGATTACCTCAACAAGACGCATACTTTGTATAGAGACATGTGCAAAGAGTGGAAAAGCATTCTCCTGTGAAAAATGGCGCCACGCAACTGTCGCGTGTGAGGTTACACGTGTGGGCGCAGAACGTCCGTGACGTACCGTTGGGGACGGCCGCTGTGGCCGAGCGGTCCTAGGCCCTTCAGTCCGGAACCGCGCTGCTGCTACGGTCGGAGGTTCGAATCTTGCCTCGGGCACGGATGTGTGTGATGTCCTTATTTTAGTTAGGTTTAAGTAGTTCTAAGTCTATGGGGCTGATGACCCCAGATGTTAAGTTCCATAGCGCTTAGAGCCATTTGAACAATTCGTGTCTTTGGTCCGTCAGAGTTCCCAAAATTAGTACCAGCTTTGCCCTGAAGTCATATCCAATGGATCTCCACACACACCATGACGTAGGAAGTGACACCTCTGTGCCTCTGCAAAACATTGAAATAATGGAACCTCTCTCCAGGTTGCCACCATATTCATTGACGATGATTATCCGGAGTAGTACGAATCACAGTTCCCCGCTAAGCACAATGCGACACCACTCGTCCGTCAGCCGTCCGTGCTTCAAACTCACGATACTATTCCAAACGCAGTTGGTATTGTGGCGTTAACGGCAGCATGCACTTGGAACGGGAGCTTCACAGTCCGACTGCTACTTGTCTCTGGCTAATGGTCCGGGATGACTCCATTACATATTCTCGGATGGCAGGCGCAGAGGTTTAGAAGCTACGATGTGCCTGACCCTCAAAACGGAGATCAGCATTTGTGGTGGTCTGACTTAATCGATCGGAACTTTGACGAGTACGTCTATTGTCATGTTCCCATGCAGCCCAACAATGCGCCACTGTCACATTCGAATACCCCACAAATCTGGACGTTGTACAGTTCGACCAGCTAACCAAATGGGGACTCACAACCAGGACATTTTGAAACTTGTTGAGGTCGATTTCCACCGCGACGTGGAAGAGATAGCATCAGCGCGCTATGATTGCGTAAACACTTCCTACTCCGCTAATGCTTGCGCAGTGTAAACAGTATTTGTACCGGTATTTGAAATACTTCCAAAGGCTCTGCCAGATCGTTAAAACTGGTGCACTTCAGGCATCTATCAGTGAAGTGATCAGCAGTGTAGTCACTGCTTCCCACAACGCAGATACACACCAGCATGTTCCACCTGTCGATGCTCCTAGAGATCTGTTAACCCTCGCAGAAACGTCAACGGGATCTCACGGAGGCTGAAAGACAAAATGGAGGAAGTGTCACGAAAAATGGTTCAAATGGCTCTGAGCACTATGGGACTTAACATCTGAGGTCATCAGAACTTAGAACTACTTAAACCTAACTAACCTAAGGACATCACACACATCCATGCCCGAGGCAGGATTCGAACCTGCGACCGTAGCGGTAGCGCGGTTCCAGACTGAAGCACCTAGAACCGCTCGGCCACTCCGGCCGGTAGGAAGTGTTACGTGTCGACGCCATCCACCAACATGTAAGCTGCACTGCTAACTTATACGCAGCTACAGTCTTCTTGCTTGTTGAAAGTAGGAGTGGAACCACAGGTAGGCTCTACCCTGTGGCGTTAAGCACGTTCGTTAGATGGGACTATGAGTCATTGTTCAAGGACATAGTCAAGAACAAAAACCCTGCGAAAATTGAGATCCTTCAAACAAAAATGGTTCAAATGGCTCTGAGCACTATGGGACTTAACTGCTGTGGTCATCAATCCCCTAGAACTTACAACTACTTAAACCTAACTAACCTAAGAACATCACACACATCCATGCCCGAGGCAGGATTCGAACCTGCGACCGTTGCGATCACGCGGCTCCAGACTGTAGCGCCTAGACCCGCACGGCCGAGATCCTTCAAACTTAATTGTAAATGCCTTAGTTCAACATTCTTTCTTCGACTAAGGAAATTTAGGGCCCAATTTTCGAGGTTCTTCACTTCTAAACAAGGCATCATCAATAATGTTGAAACCTCTTACGGAGGACGAATTGCTAATGCAAATGCCCTGTTGCAGTGAAATTATTTAATAATATTATTTAATAAAATGATAAACCTGAACAGGGAAAAAGTAACAAAGCTGTCACCAATTTGTGCTGTGACATTTAGATCACAGCGGATCCCACAGTTTGTTCATACTCACACAGTTCGCTCTTCAGTGGATGTTTATATACGCTCCGTCTTGCAGTGCAATAATTGATTGCGATTTGGACATGGCAGGGAACAGTGCAAAAGTAACACAAAATATGCATACTGTGCAGGACCGCACGAAAGTGATACCTATGGGAGGGGCAGTCAACCAACCTGTGTTTACTGTGCAGGTGATCACACTGCCCTACCTAGAACCTGTTCAATTTATCTCAGATACAAGGAAATTCCCAAAATTATGTGTCTCAATAATATTAACGTCTGAGAACAGAAGCTGTGTACGACAACAGGCCTTATGCGAGAATGCAGTTATTACTGCTCCAAACATTCCGATACACGGTACAGAATTGCCGCCCCTTCCTACTCAACAGCGGCTCAACGCAAATATCGGCACTACCACCTACGATCCGCAGCAACCAACCCTTACCACGACGACAACGCCGCAGACGTCACGAACGATGGCACCAGTGGATTCAACGCCGATGCCATCGCCCCTTCCTCTGCTACAACATTCCCAACAACAGCTCCAGCAACTCGTAAACATTGTGGATCATAGAGGAGCTCTCCAAAGCGTATTCCCCACAGTACAAATTGCACCGATCAGAACTTTGCCTTCCTCTCGCTCCAATTGGTTCCAGCCCCTACCCTCCACAGTATCACATACTCATCTGACAGTGGTGCTGGGAACCACCTCGTTAATAACGTTTTAAGTACAGTTATGGCTGTGATGAATGATATATCGTATCAGTAGGCTAATAATCGCCCCACTCCAGTGGTACAAACAGACCCGATTGATTGATTGATCCCACTCGTTATACACCAAAATAGCCTATAAAATCATCCAATGGAACGCAAGATCGCTCGAGGCAAAAAAGACAGCCTTCGACATTTTCTGGTCGAAACTAATGTAGATATTTGGTTCGTCACTGAAACACGGTTAAAACCGAATGAACCTTTCGCAGTCTGGGGTCTCTGCGTTGGAAAAAACAGAGATGTTGGCTACGGCAGTGCAGCGTTCTCGGTAAAACAAGATACCCACTTTTCTGTTGTCTATACTGGCACTCAAGACATATATTACGAATAGTGGGTATCCGCCTGCGATTCAGGGACCTCCATCTGAATTTGGTCTCAGCATCAAAGCCACTAACGACAGACTTTCCAAACAACTGGTAACCCTTTCTGCCACAAGGTGACTTTAACGGGCACAATAACACCGTGAGACTGCAGAAATGATAACGTAACGGGAAAAATGCTAGTGGACGTACTCGATTCAGAAAACCTTATAGTACCACATGATGGTTCACCAACACGAAGAGTCCGACAAAAAGATGTCCCGATGGCAGTAGATTTTAGCATAGTATCCCTTGCACTTTCTACCAAAACAACAAGCAAAGTGTTTCGGGTTACTTTAGGTTCGGTTCACTTGCAAATCTAAATTCCAACAAACGCCAACTTAGGGATGCTGTCAGCCAGATATAGAACGCTAACAAAGCCAAATGGAATCCATACGGAACACTGCTGGAAGAAAACCTGGAATCGATCATCGAAACTGAGTATTCCGAAAGAGAATATAGGGTCTCGCTATCATTTATCAGTGAAGCAGTGGAAGTCTCAATACCTCAAAAAGAAGACAAGCGGAACTACTCACCCATCGCCCTGCTGGAGGGTTTCAGAAGTCACGCAGTCCTGAAGGAACGAAGGGGCTCATTAAGGAAATACAAAACACTCTCTAATGATGCAAAACTTAATGCTCCTAAAAAATCACAAGCTACAGCCATGAAAATATTCAAGTACAATAAAAGAAAATCGTGGCAAAATTTCTGCATGCAGTGTAGAAACGAACACATTTAACCAGGATTTGTAATGTTACAAGGAACATAAGAAATGTTCTGACAATGGATACGCACACACCTCCACTCTCCGATGAACTTCTAGAACCGTTCTTGTGTATGGCTGCCCTACCTGACGTTATGGACAAGGAAGACGAGGAGGAACATGAAGAGGACAACGGTGCAATTACACGAACCTTTTCGCTGGAAGAACTCCAGAATGCACTCTCCCTGGGGAAGGGTGCTACGCATGACGCCGGTTATACCGACGGCGCAATGTTACAATATATCCCGCACAAAGGGAAACTGCTGCTGCTCAAAATTTACAGTAGCGTATGCACACAAAAGATCAAAATTGGCTCTTTGCAAAAATGTCGTGTCGTCCCCATCCACAAATATGAAAAAAGATGTTATAAATGCCAGTCGTATAAGCCTGTCACCTTTGCAAGGGTGTTTGGTGAAGACAATTATTAAAGCTAAGAAACTAAAGAGAGGAAAATGTTACATCGTCACTAAACCAACGTAAATTTTTCTCCGTATTTTATTCTGAGGAAGTCATACCTTACGGAGAATGAAAACTACTTAATTACAGTTAGAATGTCTCCAGTGATACGTCACGCACAACATAAGTAAACAAGTCCTATTTTTACCCTATACTCACATTTCCAGAATGACGGAAACCGCGAAGTCGTACTAACTGCAATCGTAAATTTTACGAGGTTTTAGTAATCTAGGGTTAAGCGGGACTTAGAGTGGTAGTTTGAAAGAAACAGAAAAGAAAAAAAAAGACTGGAGTAACAACTTGGGATTGGGAAGGAAAAAGGAAGAACTGAAATTCTTCTACAGTCAATTATTGAGATACAGCTAAATTTCTCTCGAAATAATTCTATGATGGTTGCGTTCATCAACCTGAATACAGCATATGACAACATCGTCTTCTCAATCTTGGGGAAGAAAAATTGGAGAAACTTTAGATTCCGAAGATAATCGTGCAAATCATTGTAAGCTTCAGGAGCAATAGGAAGAAATCATTTTGTACCACGGAATTACACTGGGATTGAGACAAACTAGCAGAGGAATCCCGCAGAGATCAGTCTTGGCTTCTTATTATTCAATCTTTATATTAATGATCTTCATGACCTCTTTGCCAGTGACGTCCAAATATTACAATACGCAGACGACCTATGCATATACTCCAGTCCTGCCATCTGCAAATGCACACTGCTATCATACGTTTACATTGGTGGTGTACAAGTGGCTTCGAAATCTCTGATAGTAAGTCTACTCTAACAATCTTTACTCCCCACAGGATTCTGTTTCCCCAAACAACGCAACTGAGACAAAATAGTTTTTCAGTTGCGAAAAAAACACAATATCTTGGGATGGTTATTGATGATAAACTACGAGTATAATGGACTCATAACATTTGACTTATCATTACCAGATGTGAAAAATCTTTTTCAAACAAATCTCCGCACTGTCTGTATCAGTGATTTTTATTAAATCTGCGACCGGTTTCGCACCACTTATCAGTGCATCCTCAGGCAATCTGTACAATAAATAATATAATAAGAGCTCATATAAAGTATTCGATCCCCCAATTCTGGGGTATAAACTGAACTTTTAAATAACCAGTTTTTTGAATAAGACAAGAAAGTACTGACGTACGCTATTTAGAACATGGTAATGTTGAAGATTGCCCTGTAGTCACTCCCCACCATTCACGTCCAATATACCGTCCGTCGTATGGTGAAAGCGGTAGTCAAAACTCAAAAATACTTCTTTTAAAATTTTGTAAATGATGGGAGCTCCCATAGAGGGCCGTCGACTAGTTCATACCAGTCCATACTAAGCACACACTTTGATTACGGATGCGCGTTCTATGGACCAGAGTCAAACAGGACGCTCCAAAGACTCGATACTGTGCAGTTAAAAGCCTTGCGTTCACTTCAACCCCAACCAACAGATTGCTGATTGAAGCAAATGAACCACTGTTAAAACTGCGACGAATATTCTCCTGTAAGAAATTACCCCTGTGCCTCTATTTCGATCAATTTGGGCCCCTTGACCCAAATATCCGGGAATTAACAGCCTAATGTATGTTTTGAAGATATTGGCTAAATGGGCAACTTCCATCCGTCGCGGCTGAATATACGGAGAAGCTGGCATTCAGGCACAAGGTTTGGAAAAGTTCCCTTCTACCGCACCACAGTAGACCATACAAAGAGTCACCTCTACGGACTCAGGCCAAAATCAGTTAAACGTTCAAAACCAGGACCTAGCTAACCCCGCAACAACGGAATTCCTGAATGAGGTTTTCACTCTCCAGTGGAGTGTGCGCTGATACAAACTTCCTGGCATATGAAAACTGTGTGCTGGACGGAGACTCGAACTGGGAACCTTTGCCTTTTGCTGGCAAATGCTGCACCATCTGAGCTACCCAAGCACGGCTCACGCCTCGTCCTCACAGCTTTACTTCTGCCAGTATCTCGTCTCCAACCTTCCAAACTTCAAAGAAGCTCTCTCGCGAACCTTGCAGAACTAGCACTCCTGGAAGAAACGATATCGGGGAGACATGGCTTAGCCACAACCTGGGGGATGTTTCCAGAATGAGATTTCACTCTGCAGCGGAGTGTGCGCTGATATGAATATTCCTGGAAGATTTAAGTTGTGTGCCGGACCGAGACTCGAACTCGCGATTTTTGTCTTTCGCAGGCAAGTGTTCTACCATCCGAGCTACCCAATCACGACTCACGCCCTGTCGTCACAGCTTTACTTCTACCAGTATCTCGTCTACTATCTTCCAAACTTCACAGAAACTCTCCTGCGAACCTTGCAGAACTAGCACCCCTGGAAGAAAGGATATCGCAAAGACATGGCTTAGCCACAGCCACAGTTTTAATCTGCTAGAAAGTTTCATATCAGCGCAGACTCCGCTGCAGAGTGAAAATCTCATTATAGGAAACATCCCCCAGGCTGTGGCTAAGCTATGTCTCTGCGATATCATTTCTTCCAGGAGTGCTAGTTCTGCAAGTTGCGCAGGAGAGCTTCTATAAACTTTGGTAGGTAGGAGACGAGATACTGGCAGAAGTAAAGCTTTGAGGACAAGGCGTGAGTCATGCTTGGGTAGCTCATATGGTGCCGGCATGGTAGCTCAGCATGCTCGGTCAGAGGGTTAGCTACCCTCTTTAAAAAAAGAAACTGAGTGAACGGATCAACAAAAAACTTGAACGGATGACAACAGACGTCCGCCCCGAACCAATTCGACGTGCAATACAGAACAAAATGAGATCTAAAAAAAAAAAAAAAAAGATGTAGAGCTCTTGCCCGCTAAAGGCAAAGTTTCCGAGTTAGAGCCTCGGTCGGGCACACAGTTTTAATCTGCCAGGAAGTTGAATGTGTATTGCCTGTGGTTTAGCATTTCTGTGGCCAGCTTCAAAAGTCAGTTCTCAATAGCGTTCCTTGAAAAACACATCGTCACCTCTCCTGGGTGAGTGTAATCTGACTTATGAAAAAGAAAAATTATTCGCCATGCAAAGTGACTCTCTTGATCAACTGATATCAATGACAAGTCGCCTGGCAGGTGTAAGTGATGGTAGGGTGCAATGCATATGATTCTTGACTCTGAGTGGTAAATAGGTGTTTCTTTTTTCTCGTTGCTGCGATATCTCTTAATGATATTTCAGTCTTACACCTACACAGGGAGAAACAACCATCATAATAAAATCAGGTGTATTGACCAAATGTATGAAGTGGTACATAACACAAACCTGATGTTTACAATTTCTGTGTGGTATTACCGTAAAAGAATTCGTATGTGGTTAGGCAGCTGGCTACTTTAAGAGAGAGTTCGAAAGTGAGGAGGTGTCCTGTCACAGAGGTAGATCTTAGCACTCCATCCTGAGCCAAAAATGAGTTTATTATTCTGGTCCTGTGACGTATGACGTAACAGATACGAAAAACATTTTACTACCTGATGAGAACATACTTAGAGGAAATGTAGCCTATTTCATATGGTCGCAGGATTTTCGCAACAAGTAATGATACTTCAGCGATGCGAAAATAAATGTATGCCCTTATTTCTTGTGTCTTCGAAAATGACTTGTATAAAAGAGAGACATCTACCTTTCACTTGATAAATTCAAGGTTTATGGTCAACCACAACTCTGTCTCGAATTGGTAACTGGATTTTTTAAACTGGGAGGATGGGTCTATGTCTGAGTAGAATCATTAGAACAACTGTAGACACCTTAACAGCAGTTGCTTGTTTCACTGTGCATCGCAGCTGACTGAAAGGGTAGTCAATTGGAAGTAAGGGATTAGGACAGCCTGTGATGTGGTTGCATCCCACAGCAGCAAGGGCTGGTGAAGTGACCAGTATGCTGGGTGAGCGCAACAAAAGTGGAAGTGTGTGCTGTGTTAGAGAAGATTCAAAATGGCGAGTGTTTGTACTGGATGTATTGCTAACATCTGAATTCCTAACACTCAATTCATCCTGGCATACATGTGCGTCCATAACTGTGGCGGTAGTTTTCACTGAGTATTGGCGCCAGCAGCATGTAAGGGGGTTAGCATGCTGCAAGTGGACCTCAGGACATGAGCACATGGGATGAACAAGTGTTTCAGCTGTCTCCAACATCTAGCCATTGTACCAACTGCTATGGACTGGCTCATAGCTTGTGTGGCCATGTTTAGTGCTTCTTAGTACTTCGCACTGGACTCTGTCTTGCAGTGGTATTTGCTGTTGTCTCTATCCTGTCATACAGTAGTCCCGCCTCCTTCCGAATGTAATGGAGAGAACCAATTTAGGAACTCTATAGTGCTTGAAAAATCCAACTGCGGAGTCAGATTCCCGATTACTTGTGATCTCCAACATCTAGCCATGACAACTTACTACTACGGATTGGATCGCAGATGAAGTGTGTGATGTTTAGTGTCTCTCAATACATCACAGTGCACTCTGTCTTGCAGAGGTATTTGTTGTTGTGGTTGTTACTCTCCCATCATGTGGTAGACCCTTTCCTACCTCCTCCTTAGTCCTGGTCTAGTGGAGAGAACCAATTTAGGTATTCTATAATGCTTTAAAACAGACAATACACTTAGCTGGCTTGTAGTGGTCAGACGTTCAATAACTGTGACAGTATAAATTCATGTTGAAATTTGACATTCCAACTACCATTACATACATCACCGCTTCCAATCATGATGCCATATAGTTTGGCTTATTTTATGAAATTTTTCCTCAAAACGTAACATTGTGGTTTATGTACACAAACTACTGTGCAGTGCCGATCCTTCTTTATTTTGAGTAGTTCTAAACTGTGTGAAACAAATTGTTTAATTGCTATATTAATGATTTAACTAATATTTCCTGTGGCATGTCTTCTTAAGCAACAATTGTGACATCTTCAGGATGTGATATTCCACACTAGATTTAATAACTCCTGAAGCAGTTCGTAAAGTGTACCACGTAAAAGGGCACCAGGAAGATTGGGGCAGTTCAGAGTTCTTGGTGGAATGAAATATGCTGTGCTAGTTCCTATGTCATCTGCAAAGCAAACTTCAGCTGTCCCTCTCTTTCTCTATGTCTCTTTCTCTGTATGCACCAATCTTTTTTAAAGTATACTTAGAGTCACCCTGCTACTAGTTTTGTGACATTATTAATTTAAGTGCGTTTGGAACAGCTACTGCATCTGCCTTTTATTCTCTACATCACGATTATGTGATCATAAAATGAATTATTTATTAACTTCAGCAGTATTTAAGGATCTATTCCGAGTCAGGCATTTGCTTTGGAAGGAACTCCTACTTTCACATGTTCTGGTATCCAACAAGTTGTTTCACACTTGCAGAAACAGGACATGACCACTTGAGATGGTAGCCAACAGCTGACAGCAGTGTGGCAACCAGGCTGGACAGGTGGTGCGATGTAAGAAAGTTTTTCAGATACGCTTAAGCGATCTGCGAAGGTGTAATTACATGTTTTCTTGTGCAACCGAAATTAAAAAGCGCTGCAATTGTTTACATATCCCATACACCACCTAATATCCAATAAATTGTTCAAACAAACAGTATTCCACAATTGTCTAAACTGTTTAAACAATATTCCATATAATGCAATCGATTTTCCACCGAATTCCTTAAATAAATGAATAAACTATATTCCATATACCACCTCATATCTCTTAAATTTGTTAAATAAACAATATTCCACACATTGTCTAAATCATTTAAACAATGTTCCATATGCTGCATTCGATTTCCCATCAAATTCTTTAAATAAATAAACTATATTCTGTACACAGTCTTGTAGCCCATGAATTGTTTAAATAAACAGTATTCCACACATAATCTAAATGGTTTAAACAATATTCCATACACTGCAATGGGTTTCCTGCGAAATGGCCAATCAACTGAGTCTCTTTCCCCCTAGTTACTAGGTGGGGGATGGGGGAGGGCTGACGGTTCCCCAGAGGGCGGGGGTTAATTAATTGATCTGTTTAATTAATTATTCAATCAGACTGATATTAAAAGTGTGCTTTAATCAGAGAGGGACGTTCCCATAGGTGGGGGGAAGTAGGAGGTGTGGGGGTTTCTTGGAAAGCCACTTAACTGAACAATATCTTAAGCACCTTTCAATCAAAAGGACAGTTTATCCCCTGGGTTATCCTCTTAGCAGAACTGTAGGTTAAGGACCTGTCAATCAAAAGAAAACAATAGCTTTGTTCCCGAATGTTTGCTCTGAAAGTAGGCAACCTGCACTAACAACCCGCATTGATGCCGGCCTTGCCCTACTACTCAAGGTATGTCAGCTTATAGAGTGTTGACATCGGTGCAGATTTATGATCATTTTCTGGGCGCAGCATCGTTTGCTGTTAATTTATCTGTTGGTGTTGCCAAGTTAACAGTTTGACTACTGGTCACATAAACCTTTCTGTTTCTTTGAATGCCAGCCATTTTATGGTTTTTCAATATTTTTATTAAGAACACTTGACAAATTTTAGCTGTGATAGTAAACTTTTATGACAGCTCGAAATATCTTATAGATGACATATTCCCAGCTTGTTTGTTTGTTTGCATGTTAGGTTCTGCATACAGTATAGAAGTTTACAAAAGTGAAATTAAGTTTTATTTACCATTCTACTTTCAGTAATTGAAAACATAGAACCTAGAACCATGTTTATAAATTGTTACATTTTTTCACAGTGTCAAATTTTTTGTGCGATACAATTTTAAAAAAGGCTCATTGGACACGGTTATTTTGCACTTGCTGCAATAGTATGAAGTGTATTATTTTTCTTGTTTGTCCTTAACAAATAGAAAAGTGTTTCGCCGTTCAGAGAATGAAGAGACATCAGAAAAGACTGCAACGTTTCAACGAACGTTATACGAAAACAAAATGGCAAACATTCACTTGAAGATTTACTCAGTTCTTCTTGTAAAAAGTCAGGATCGTTATCAGGATCATCGCTTACGCCATCCTTGCTGTCATTGTCAAAAGAAAGTCTTACTCCAATTCACGCAAAATTTTGTTGTCCTTAAAAAAGTGTGAAGCCAAGTCATTTGTTTCTTTACGTACTGTACGAACAGCAGTCATCTTCGAGCAGCTTGACTCTATACTGAAAGTAGCTATTTTAGAAACTACTTCTTCCTCGTAAAGCGATGAAGACCGATCGAGCCCGCCGATATACTCGATTCCGCATTTAAAAACAGGAGAAATCGTACCCCGCTTAATGACGGAATCGGCTGTGTACCGAAATTTTCGGATTCCGTGTTAAACGTAAGTGAAATTTAAGATGGTGGTTGCTTTTCGTGTAGACGTTTATCGAAGCACTGCCGCTTGTTACCACTTAAAATATTGCTGAACAATTACTATAACGCGGTCATAATTTGAAAGCACACACAGAGAGCATTGCTGGTGAGTTTCTCTCCGCGTTACATAAAGCCGCGCACGATATATGTTGAACACTTAAGGTCGACATTGCTGGCTCCTTGAGAGAGCCATGTTCTCGAAACGATTGCGCATTTCTTGCCACCGACTCGGTTACAAGGCGCAGTGCCAAATATACGAATCGCGAATAAGTCGTCGGGTATTGTCAGGGGCGGTCCGTTTGGAAAGTAGTCCCGCGAGCCCGGCGCCGCCCGCCACCTGCCGCTGACGCGCATGCGCACAGCCCATCCTGTCACATAAAACGCGGCGCGGCCTTTCCGCGCGCTTGTTTACGACTCATTGACCGGCTCCCGGCGACGGCGACGGTTCGGAGAGCGCGGCTCGGCGCTCATGCGCGCCGGAATGCCGGCGCCCCACTTGCCCGGCTTGGTATTGTTATCAACATTTGCAATCCTGCCGGCCGCGGCGGCCATAAAGCCGGCCACCGGCGGGCCTTCGCCGCTACCGGTACCCGACAAGACCGGTGCGCACTTTGCATCGGGGTCGCCGCTTCCGGGGATCAGGTTCGTGCGGATCACCAATGCCGAGTACTCGCGAAAAAAAAAAAGTTGAAAATAAAAGGCAAGGGAAAATTCGTGTCAGCACAAACTGGAATTGCCTACAGTATTATTTCTACACGGTATTTTATGTTACGCGACTATTTGTCTTTTATTGCTACATTGTCTACTTTATTGTTTCTGGTAACCCCTGGACGTTTTGACTTCCCGCAATCTTTAATTCATTTCCCTGCAAAGAGGCCTACAATCGTTAAGAGCCCTCATTTCAACGACATAAACTAAATTAAACACGCCGAACTGGTTCAGAGGACCAGACGCACTCAGCCAGTCACTGTAGCAACCACTCTGTGTGGCCTACATCTACATCTACATTTGTTGTGGACTGGCAAGACAGCCAATCCACTATGACAGGTAGCCGAAAGGCACGCGTTTAAGCTCACGCAGGATGGCGTGAGGTCTGGAACGGGACAAGGTCTTTATAGTAGCAAAAATAGTACGTAGCTCCTGGAATACTTAACTTTAATCCATAATTGGTGATCATCGGTCTGACGGTACATGCATCACAAGATAAATAGCAATTGATAATGGCGCCTTGCTAGGTCACAGCAAATGACGTAGCTGAAGGCTATGCTAACTATCGTCTCGGCAAATGACAGCGTAATTTGTCAGTGAACCATCGCTAGCAAAGTCGGCTGTACAACTGGGCGAGTGCTAGGACGTCTCTCTAGACCTGCCGTGTGGCGGGGCTCGGTCTGCAATCACTGACAGTGGCGACACGCGGGTCCGACGTATACTACCGGACCGCGGCCGATTTAAAGGCTACCACCTAGCAAGTGTGGTGTCTGGCGGTGACACCACAACATTTGTACTCCGCAAGCCACCCAATGGTGTGTGGCGGAGAGCTCTTTACGTGCCACTGTCATTACAACCCTTTCCTGTTCCAGTCCCGTATGTTTCGCAGGAAGAACGACTGCCGGAAAGCCTCCGTGCGCGCTCTAATCTCTCTGATTTTACATTCATGATCTCCTCTGGAGGTATAAGCAGGGGGAAGCAATACAGGGTGTTACAAAAAGGTACGGCCAAACTTTCAGGAAACATTCCTCACACACACAGAAAGAAAATATGTTATGTGGACATGTGTCCGGAAACGCTTACTTTCCATGTTAGAGCTCATTTTATTACTTCTCTTCAAATCACATTAATCATGGAATGGAAACACATAGCAACAGAACGTACCAGCGTGACTTCAAACACTTTGTTACAGGAAATGTTCAAAATGTCCTCCGATTCAATATGTCCTCCGTTAGCGAGGATATATGCATCCACCCTCCGTCACATGGAATCCCCGCTGCGCTGATGCAGTCCTGGAGAATGGCGTATTGTATCACAGCCGTCCGCAATACGAACACGAACAGTCTCTACATTCGGTACCGGGGTTGCGTAGACAAGAGCTTTCAAATGCCCCCATAAATGAAAGTAAAGAAGGTTGAGGTCAGGAGAGCTTGGAGGTCGTGGAATTGGTCCGCCTATACCAATCCATCGGTCACCGAATCTGTTGTTGAGAAGCGTGCGAACACTTCGACTGAAATGTGCAGGAGCTCCATCCGGCATGAACCACATGTTGTGTCGTACTTGTAAAGGCACATGTTCTAGCAGCACAGGTAGAGTATCCCATATGAAATGATGATAACGTGCTCCATTGAGCGTAGGTGGAAGAACATGGGGCCCAATCAAGACATCACCAACAATGCCTGCCCAAACGTTCACAGAAAATCTGTGTTGATGACGTGATTGCACAATTGCGTGCGGATCCTCGTCAGCCCACACATTTTGATTGTGAAAATTTACAATTTGATCACGTTGGAATGAAGCGTCATCCGTAAAGAGAACATTTGCACTGAAATGAGGATTGACAGATTGTTGGATGAACCATTCGCAGAAGCGCACCCGTGGAGGCCAATCAGCTGCTGATAGGGCCTGCACACGCTGTACATGGTACGGAAACAACTGGTTCTCCCGTAGCACACTCCATACAGTGACGTGGTCAACGTTACCTTGTACAGCAGCAACTTCTCTAACGCTGACATTAGGGTTATCGTCAACTACACGAAGAATTGCCTCGTCCATTGCAGGTGTCCTCGTCGTTCTAGGTCTTCCCCAGTCGCGAGTCATAGGCTAGAATGTTCCGTGCTCCCTAAGACGCCGATCGATTGCTTCGAACGTCTTCCTGTGGGGACACCTTCGTTCTGGAAATCTGTGTCGATACAAACGTACTGCGCCACGGCTATTTCCCCGTGCTAATCCATACATCCAATGGGCATCTGCCAACTCCGCATTTGTAAACATTGGACTGACTGCAAAACCACGTTCGTGATGAACACTAACCTGTTGATGCTACGTACTAATGTGCTTGATGCTAGTACTGTAGAGCAATGAGTCGCATGTCAACGCAAGCACTGAAGTCAACATTACCTTCCTTCAATTGGGCCAACTGGCGGAGAATCGAGGAAGTACAGTACATACTGACGAAACTAAGATGAGCTCTAACATGGAAATTAAGCGTTTCCGGACACATGTCCACATAACATCTTTTCTTTATTTGTGTGTGAGGAATGTTTCCTGAAAGTTTGGCCGTACCTTTTTGTAACACCCTGTATATTCGATACCTCATCCAGAAACGCACCCTCTCGAAACCTGGACAGCAAGCTACACCGCGATGCAGAGCGCCTCTCTTGCAGAGTCTGCCATGTGAATTTGCTAAACATATCCATAACGCTAACACGCTTACCAAATAACCCTGTGACGAAACGCGCCGCTCTTCTTTGGATCTTCTCTATCTCCTCCGTCACCCCAACCTGGTACGGACCCCACACTGATGAGCAATACTCAAGCGTAAGCTCACCTTAATAAAGTATTAGTCATCCCCTTAAAAGAACATGCCAGTAGATTCGGAGGGCTGTAGAGTATGTAGGACTGGTACCAGGCAGTTATGTGACGTTTCACAGCTGTCATGGCAGTGACGTGGAGTCTACGTGCCAATGCAATCAGCACATAAGGTGGGTAGAAGTGGAGACGTTGCACTATGGCAGGATGCATGTAGTATGTCACCATACTGTGAATGAAGCAGGCCGTTTTGTTTGTGAATCAATAGGTACAAACCAACGAATCAGTGATCACAAGGCTCTGACAGCAACAATGGCTAAAGGCTTTACAAGTAATCGAGGAATATTGAGAAACGGAGGATACTATTTTTGCTTAGCGGGAGTGACAGGATACAAATTGCAAAGTATGTGAGTAGTCAGCATCATACATTCAATCCTGAGGACGAAGATGTGGAGTATAAATGGGAAAAACTCAAAAGCATCGCTCAATATACCTTAGACAAGTATTTTCCGAGCAAAGTCTTACGGTATAGGAAAACTCATTGTGGTTTATGGGCTGTAAGCAATGAGACCTTCATCGCAGAGTCAAGAGAAATCAAACCGCAGCGGAAAAACAAATTCTGAACGAAACGAAAATGAGTCTATGGAAAGCAATGAGAGAAGCGTTCAGAGACTTTCTAAACCGATCTGAGTAAAAAATCTATGAGGTTCAGGCCTTACGTAAAATTAGTAAGCAGATAGAAATTCTCTGTACATGCACTCAGGGTCCAAACTGGCACCGAAACAGAAGATAACAGAGAGAAGGCCGAATTCAGTACTTGTTTCACTGCGGAAAGTCTTAACACCTCTTCCTTTGAATCACCGTTGCTGTTGTTGTGGTCTTCAATCCAGAGACTGGGTTGATGCAGAGCTCCATGCTACTCTATCCTGTGCAAACTTCTTCATCTCCAAGTACCTACTGCAACCTATATCCTTCTGAATCTGATTAGTATATTCATCTCATGCTCCCCCCTCTACGATTTTTACCATTCACTCTGCTTTCCAGTACTAAATTGGAGATCCCTTGATGCGTCAGAACATGTCCTACCAACCGATTCCTTCTTCTAGTCAAGTTGTGCCACAAATTCCTCTTCTCCCCAATTCTGTTCAGTACCTCCTCATTAGTTATGTATTCTACCCATCTAATCTTCAGCATTCTTCTGTAGCACCACATTTCGAAAGCTTCTATTCTCTTCTTGTCTAAACTATTTATCGTCCATATTTCACTTCCGTAAATGGCTACACTCCATACAAATATTTCAGAAAAGACTTCGTGACAAATCAATACTCGATGTTAACAAGTGTCTCTTCTTCAGAAACGCTTTCCTTGTCATTGCAAGCCTACATTTTATATCCTCTCTACTACTACCGTCATTAGTTATTTCGCTCCACAAATAGCAAAAGTGATACACTACTTTAATTGTCTCATTTCTTAACCTAATTCCCTCAGCATTACCTGATTTACTGCAATCCATTATCCTCGTTTTGCTTTTGTTGATGTTCATCATTCAAGACACTGTCCACTCTGTTCAGCTGCTCTTCCACATCCTTTGCTGTCTCTGACTGAATTAAAATGTCGTCGGCAAACCTAAAGTTTTTATTTCTTCTCTGTGAATTTTAATTGCTACTCCGATTTTTTCTTTTGTTTCCTTTACTGTTTGCTCAGTATATAAATTGAATAACATCGGTGATAGGCTACAACCGTGTGTCACTCCCTTCCCAACCACTGCTTCCCTTGTATGCCCCTCGACTCTTATAACTTCACAAATTGTAAATAGACCTTCGCTTCCTGTATTTTACCCCTGCCATCTTCAGAATTTAAAAGAGAGTATTACAGTCAACATTGTCAAAAGCTTTCTCTAAGTCTACAAATGCTAGAAACGTAGGTTTGCCTTTCCTTAATCTATTTTCTAAGATAAGTTATTGCGTCAGTACTGCCTCACGTATTCCAACATTTCTGCGGAATCCAAACTGATCTTCCCCGAGGTCGGCTTCTACGAATTTTTCCATTCGTCTGTAAAGAATTCGTGTTAGTATTTTGCAGCCGTGAGTAATAAACTGATAGTTCGGTAATTTTCACACCTGTCAACACCTGCTGTTTTGGGATTGTAATTATTGTACTCTTCTTGAAGTCTGAGGGTATTTCACCTGTCTCACCGTACGTACGTCGAAATGACAGATATTGAGATAAGGGACAGCGGAAAGGAAAAACAACTACAGTCGCTGAGTGGCGAATAGGCATGAGGTTCAAATAAGATAACTATAAAATTCTGCCAAGGTTTTGCGTAAGAACTCGCTCCTCCTGTACCAGCCGTTTATCATATATTGCTGGTGCAACGAACGGTGCCTACCGACGCAAATCAGTCCCATTTTCGAGATGGACCGTAAGATGATTCAAATGGCTCTAAGCACTATGGGACTTAACATCTGAGGTCATCAGTCCCCTAGACTTAGAACTACGTAAACCTAACTAACCTAAAAACATCAAACAGATGCATGCCCGTGGCAGGATTCGAACCTGCCATCGTAGCAGCCGTGTGGTTCCGGACTGGTGCGGCTAGGACCGCTCGGCCACAGCGGCCGGCTACGGACTGTAAGACAGATGCACATAATTATACGTCTATATCGTGACATCGATCTATTGTAGGACTATGGAGCATGCTTTATGCTCAACAGCATGGATTTCACAAACTCAATTCGCTCCATTCCTCCATGGTATCCATAGCGTTGTAGACAACAGCACACAGTTGATGCATTCGCGAATGCATTTGACACCGTACCGGTTTACTGTTTTGGGAAAAAGTACGAGTTTACCAAGTATCGGCTCAGACTGCGACTGGATTCTGGAGTTCCTTGCAGAGAGACACCAAACGTCGCTCTTAATCGAACAAAATCTACACATGTAAAACGTAATATCCGGAGTGCCTCAAGAAAGTGCGGTAGACCCGTTACAGTTTACAACGCATATAAATGATAAAGTAAAAGGCGTCGGAATCTATTTACGATTGTTTGCAGATGACGCGATTGTCTATAATAAAGGAGCAACGCCAGAAGACAGTATGGATTTGCAGGATGACCTGCAGAGCAGAGACGAAGAATTCATACTGAAAGTAAATTAGTGTAACATATTGCGCTCACATAGGAAATGAAAATGAAATCCACTACTGTACAAATACACTATTGATGACTGATTGTTAGAAACAGCATCTACTGCAAAATATCTGGCAGTAACTAACCACAGTGACCTTAAGTGGAGTGACCATATAAAACAAACAACAGGAAGGGCAGATGCCAGACTGAGATTTACAAGAAGAATCTTAAGAAAATGTTTCTTATACACGAAGGAAGTGGCGTATAAGGCGCTTGTTCGACCGATTCTTGCCTATCGTGAATTAACTGGTATCTTTACTAGATAGGACTGATAGGAGAGGCAGAGAAGATCCAACGAAGACTTGCAAGTTTCATCACGGTATCGCTTAGTGGGCACGAGAACGTTACACAGACACTCAACACACTCCAGGTAGCTGATGTTACAAGAGAAGCCTTGTGAATCACGTACGGTCTTATGACATAAATTTCTTGTGAGCGCTTTCCGGGAAGAGTCTAACAGCGTATTACTTCTCTCAAAATACATTTCACCAAATGACCGCGACAAAGAAATTCGGGAAATCAGAGCAAAATACATCTCACTAAATGACTGCGACAAGGACAGTCAGGAATCAGAGCTAATACAGAGGCTTACTGACAATCATTTTTCCCTCGCGCCATTCGGGAGTGGAACAGGGAAGGGGGGATCAGCGTTACTGGAAGTACCGTCTGTCACACACCATTGGCTGGCTTGCGGAGTATGATATAGACGTAGGTGCAGATGAGTCTATTAAGAACAGTGTATCACTCGCAGCTTTGTAACACGGAGTAAAAATAATAATCGTTAGAAGATTCTAAGCGACTGGAATCTGAGACAAGAGACACATCCTATCAAAGACATTCGGTTCCAAACGCGACCACAACTGCTGTAATCAGTTAACTGAGGTCCATGTCAAACGTTTCCGAAGGGAAATTGTCATGGGGACTGCGGGCAAGAGAGATTTAGAGTCGAGTACCTTGCGAAAGGCCATAGCTTTCAGCGCAGAACAGGGAATCAGCGATCATAAAGCGGTTACTGCATCGATGATTTCAGCCGTAAATAGAAATATTAAAAAAGGTAGGAAGATTTTTCTGTTCAGCAAAAGTGACAAAGAGCAGATTTCAGAGTACCTGACGGCTCAACACAGAACTTTTGTCTCAAGTTGGTTGGTTGGTTGGTTGCTTGGGGAAAGAGACCAGACAGCGTGGTCATCGGTCTCATCGGATTAGGGAAGGATGGGGAAGGAAGTCGGCCGTGCCCTTTCAGAGGAACCATCCCGGCATTTGCCTGTAATGATTTAGGGAAATCACGGAAAACCTAAATCAGGATGGCCGGACGCGGGATTGAACCGTCGTCCTCCCGAATGCGAGTCCAGTGTGGAACCACTGCGCCACCTCGCTCGGTGTGTCTCAAGTACAGATAGTGTTGAGGATCAGTGGACAAAGTTCGAAACCATCGTACAATATGAGTTAGATGAGTATGTGCCAAGCAAGTTCGTAAGAGATGGAAACGAGCCACCGTGGTACAACAACCGAGTTAGAAAACTGCTGCGGAAGCAAAGTGAACTTCACAGCAAACATATACATAGCCAAAGCCTTGCAGACAAACAAAAATTATGCGAAGTGAAATGTAGTGTGAGGAGGGCTGTGCGAGAGGCGTTCAATGAATTCGAAAGTAAAGTTCTATGTACTGACTTGGCAGAAAATCCTAAGAAATTTTGGTCTTATGTCAAAGCGGTAGGTGGATGAAAACAAAATGTCCAGACACTCTGTGACCAAAATGGTACTGAAACAGAGGATGACAGACTAAAGGCCGAAATACTAAATGTCTTTTTCCAAAGCTGCTTCACAGAGGAAGACTGCACTGTAGTTCCTTCTCTAGACTGTCGCACAAATGACAAAATGGTGGATATGGAAATAGACGACAGAGGGATATAGAAACAATTAAAATCGCTCAAAAGAGGAAAGACCGCTGGACCTGATGGGATACCAGTTCGATTTTACACAGAGTACGCGAAGGAACTTGCCCCCCTTCTTGCAGCGGTGTACTGTAGGTCTCTAGAAGACCGTAGCGTTCCAAATGATTGGAAAAGGGCACAGGTCATCCCCGTTTTCAAGAAAAGACGTTGAACAGATGTGCAGAATTATAGACCTATATCTCTAACGTCCATCAGTTGTAGAATTTTGGAACACGTATTATGTTCGAGTATAATGACTTTTCTGGAGACTAGAAATCTTCTCTGTAGGAATCAGCATGGGTTTCGAAAAAGACGGTCGTGTGAAACCCAGCTCGCACTACTGGTCCACGAGACTCAGAGGGCCATAGACACGGGTTCACAGGTAGATGCCGTGCTTCTTGACTTCCGCAAGGCGTTCTATACAGTTCCCCACAGTCGTTTAATGAACAGGAGTATATGGACTACCAGACCAATTGTGTGATTGTATTGAAGAGTTCCTAGATAACAGAACGCAGCATGTCATTCTCAATGGAGAGAAGTCTTCCGAAGTAAGAGTGATTTCAGGTGTGTCGTAGGACCGTTACTATTCACAATATACATAAATGACCTTGTGGATGACATCGGAAGTTCACTGAGGCTTTTTGCGGGTGATGCTGTGGTATATCGAGAGGTTGTAACAATGGAAAATTGTACTGAAATGCAGGAGGATCTGCAGCGAATTGACGCATGGTGCAGGGAATGGCAATTGAATCTCAATGTAGACAAGTGTAATGTGCTGCGAATACATAGAAAGATAGATCCCTTATCATTTAGCTACAATATAGCAGGTCAGCAACTGGAAGCAGTTAATTCCATAAATTATCTGGGAGTACGCATTAGGATTGATTTAAAATGGAATGATCATATGAAGTTGATCGTTAGTAAAGCAGATGCCAGACTGAGATTCATTGGAAGAATCCTAAGGAAATGCAATCCGAAAACAAAGGAAGTAGGTTACAGTATGCTTATCCGCCCACTGCTTGAATACTGCTCAGCAGTGTGGGATCCGTACCAGATAGGGTTGATAGAAGAGGTAGAGAAGATCCAACGGAGAGCAACGCGCTTCGTTACAGGATGATTTAGTAATCACGAAAGCGTTACGGAGATGATAGATAAACTCCAGTGGAAGACTCTGCAGGAGAGACGCTCAGTAGCTAGGTACGGGCTTTTGTTGAAGTTTCGAGAACATACCTTCCCCGAAGAGTCAAGCAGTATATTGCTCCCACCTACGTATATCTCGCGAAGAGACCATGAGGATAAACTCAGAGAGATTAGAGCCCACACAGAAGCATACCGACAATCCTTCTTTCCACGAACAATACGAGACTGGAATAGAAGGGAGAACCGATAGAGGTACTCAAGGTACTCTCCGCCACACACCGTCAGGTGGCTTGCGGAGTATGGATGTAAATGTAGATACGTGATGCTGCACGTTTACCGTGAGCCAAAACACACAGGAAGGGGACAGTAGCTGATCAGACACTTGTAGTGTCAACCGACTAGTCGCAACATCGTCTCTTTTCAAAAGATGAGGCATCGAGAGTAGCGACTGCCTTAAGAGGTATTTAACTCGCCGGGTGTGGAGTGTAATTAAGACTGGAGGCGAACGTGTGAAGTTTTTTGTTTTTTTTTTTGTGCCTGGACTTGGTGTTAACGTGAACACAAACGAAGCTGTTTATGTCGACATTCGCGGTGACAAAGTGTTACCCTTTCTTCTGTACGTTGAGGGATCTCAACAACGCTGCATGCATGCGTTCCTGCTTGGACGAACACTCGAATGCACCTCGGCAGGTCTGCTAAATCAGCTGAAATGTCTGGGGCCATTTTGAATACCGGGAGAGACGTATAAATCCTTAACCGCATTTTGCCGGCACTACGGGCTTCAGCTGGACGTGCCGTAGCGGAAGAAACCTGTTGGCCCTTTTCCTCGCGAAGTTTGCCACTGTTATCAAAGCTAGAGGCGGTGTTGCGCGGTTTAGCGTAATGTCTATTGGGCTCATCTGGTGTGGTTGTATACAGTTCACTAGCGTCTGTACATCATGATGGTGGGTACTTCCTACCAGTATTTTCGAATTTCTGTCCTGTCTCATTCACATAAGGAGTGAAGGCAAAACAAGTATCTATAAGCTACGGCACGCCATTTAATCTAAAAAATGGTTCAAATGGCTCTAAGCACTATGGAACTTAACATCTGAGGTCATCAGTCCCCTAGACTTAGAACTACTTAAACCTAATTAACCTAAAGACATCACACATCCATGTCCGAGGCAGGATTGAAACCTGCGACCGCAGCAGCCACGTGGTTCCAGACTGAAGCGTCTAGAACCGCTCGGTCACAGCGGCCGGCCGCCATTTAATGTCTCTTTTTGGATGATACCCATGCGAAATGTACAGAGTGAACCCTACCTCCACTCACAAAATTTCGGAGGCTGTTAAGGGATACTATCTGAGTATTATGGTATGTGAGACCTATGCTCTCTGATGGCTCGTTACAGAGTAAATGCCATTTGATTTCTTACCACCACTTCATCTTTATAACACTATTCCACTGAAAATAATTTACACTACCTGGCGAACGTCGACAATATTCACGGTCTCTCTCGCTTAGAAACACAAAACAAACTTGTTCCACTCATTCACGGTTGTTGACAACAGGAAAACCCATTTGCTCGTCTACGTCAAGCTTACGTTCAGCACTGATCGCTTCTTCCTCAGATTTGTTTACCGTTAGTGCTTGTTGTATGTTAACAGTGACACACAGTAGAAGTGATTGCCTTACTAGTGGAGAATTGGTCGATATTCATCGTTCGTATGGGATCACTAAATTGAATGGAAGATACAACGGTAAACAAGGTGTGCTTGGACTGGGCATAATTAACGTAATTAATTCTTGCCCTCCAAAACAATCAACAAGGGAATCGTCAGCTACGAAATTAAAGAAGAATCGTAATTAATTCAGTCTATTACACTGAAAGTGCACGACAAAACATAGGACAAAAATTGACAAATCGAAACTAATAGCTTGGCAAGACTAGTTAAAGGATTTGGAACCTGATTCTAATAAACATGTATCGGTGCAAAACATCAGTTATTTACACCGTGATCGCCAAAATGTTAATATAAAAGGTAGACAACGCTATAGAATGGTATACGTTTTCATCTGTGGCCTGAGTTGAAAGCACATTCTTCGTGAACTCTGCAAGCAAGTCTTCCAAATAAAGTAAGAAATTACTGAAGCTCAATAATTATGAACGGAATGTCCCTACTGTTCGTCTCGCTGTCACAGCTAAATCGCATGATACTAATCTGCAGGTGGAGACTGAAGTCGCTGCGACTGAGTTCAGCTCAGCCGAGAGATTTTCTAAGTGCCGAACTCATCTGCTTGTAGGTGCCTAACTGGTAGGCTGATGAGGTGCGGAGAAGAAGTCTGGCCGTGGACAGCCCCAGAGGTGAAGTTCTGGCGAAGAAGAGTCTTGGCGGTGAACCGATTTTGTGCTGAATTTGTCCTAAAATAAATACTCATATATTCTCGTTTCTACTACGTGACGTCACTTTGATTGGTTAAACTATGGATATTCCAAGTGCCGACCACTTAAAAGATGCCTTAAAAGAAGCTGGTCCCTTGGAACTCTTCATTCAGGTAGCTAACCAATAGTACAGTCCCTATCACTTGGCCCTGGAAAACTACCTCTTACTCTCTTTCTGTCTGTCTATGGCGAACGTATTGAGACCTCGGCAACAGTCGAGTTTCTGTCTCTAACTCTTATTTATTTATGTCAGCCAGTCCTGACTTTTCTTACATTGCATTAAACATTTTATTTTTGTAGTATTCGGTGGGGACTCATACCGTCAGAGATGGACTAACTCATGGGTTCTCCCTCCACGTTTTAGTCTTATCTGCAGGGGATGCTTTCTGTGTCCTGTTCGTAATATCGTTCTTCCAGGCCACATCAAAAATGGCATTTCTCGTATTTTTACATTCAGGTTGCTAAAAACGGACCCTGCTAGTGGTCCTACTCAATGGGAGGTCGTATCGGTGTTGTGACTTCTGGTGAGCGGCGACCAGGGGCAGTTCTCCAACGCAGGGCGGACTGGCCAAGTAGAACTGATCTTTGCGGCTGTCAGCGAGTACCTTCTAAGAATTCACCCAAGGGGCGGCTCCGTCTGTCAGCCTACGTGATTAGCTGGGCAGCCGTGTACTTGCAATCCACTCAGTGTGCCCTCACAGTGGCCTCTTATTCAGATGAACCATACATTTCAGTGTATGTTAACTGAGCACTGGCAATCACTGGTTCTGATACACGACTCATTTGTCGATATGGATTAATTATTCTAGCTGGATTTGTCTTTTTATTTTATTTTCATTTTATCATACACGTCTAGTTCCGTAGTACCAAATTGAGGAGTAAATCTCCATGGTTATGGAATTTGTCAGTACATGAAATTACAACAGAAGAGTAATAACAGATAAAACATTTATGAATCATAAAAGGATGTCAAGCTTAACTTTATGCAAACGCAGTCAACAATATAACACAGGAATCAGCCTAATTTTTCGAAGAACTCTTCGACAGGATAGAAGGATTGACCCATGAGGAAGCACTTCAGTTTAGATTTGAAAGCTAGGATTTTTGAATTTTTGTGGTAGCTTATTGAAAATGAATGCAGCAGAATATTGCAAGCCTCTCTGCACAAGAGTCAAGGAAGTGCGATCCAAATGCATATTTGGTTTCTGTCTGGTATTAGGTGAGTGAAAACTGCTAATTCTTGGTAATAAGCTGATACTGATAATAAGAAACGACAGTGAAGAATATACACAGCGTGAAGAAAAATTCGCGCACTCGGACTTGTCAGTGCTATTCCTCACATACTGGCAATACAAAAATTTCTGTCACAAAATTTGGTCCTACGCGTATTTCTGGCAGTAAATGGACGTTAAAGACTGGTAAGCTGGCATCATTGTAATCACATGTACAGTAACTATCTCCGTTTGCCAGTAGATACTGCTGTGCAGTTCGTGCAGTGTATAGTGTTTCGGCGTAGCATGCAGGAGGTTGAGGGTTCAATGCCGGATCAAGGCTTATTTGTTTTTATATGCCACAAGTAGGGTGCGCGGTACGGTATCTTGGATCTTAGTAGTCATATAGCAATTACAGTGGGTTTTCTACAAGACATTTGCAGCTACGTATTATGAATACAGAGATGGAAATACAATCGTTTTCAATGGTCAGCTTTTAAAGAAGTCTTTTTCACGTTGTGGGCGCGAATTATTTCGCGCTACCGCATCCACTAGATTCCAAACCTGTTTTCTGTGTACCTCCCCCAATGTTCCCATCGAAATTATTTGCGAAACACGTTGCTAGCCCTACTGGTGACGTAATGCCCAAACAAAATGTAATGGACTTGGGATTGGGAAGAATAATAGTTGGTATTAATGGATGTGAGCATTGGGGGAAGGTACACACGAAACAAGTTGGGAATCTAATAGATTCAGTGGTGTGAAACAACTCGTGTCCACGACTTACAAAAGGTTTCTTTATACGCTGACCAACGAAAACCATTGTAATTCCATTTCTGTGTTCGTAGTACGTAACTGCAATGTTTTGCAGAGGATCCACTGTAATCGCTGTATGACGATTAAGAAGCCAGATACCTTACCTCGCAGACTACTTTCGGCAAGAAAACAAACAAGCATCTGTCTAGATTCGAACCCTCAATCTCTTGCATACTAACCCAACTCGCTATCCACTGCATCAACGGCACAGCAATAGTGCTATGTCCTGGCAAAGCTAGTTATCGTACCCGTGATTACAGTGTTACCAGATTGCCTATCTGAAACGTCCATTTACTGTCCGAAATGTGCGCAGGACAAAATTTTGCGACAGAGATTTTTGTATTGCCACTATGTGAAGAACCGCGCTGCGACGTCCGAGTGAGCGAATTTTTCTTCACACTGTGCACTGAGAAGCCAATATCAGTTTACCCAGACGGACCAACAGGGGTAGACAAGAGGTTTGCGAACTCACATCACTTACTGTCCGAACAGTCCGTTTCTGAGCCAAGAATACTCTTTGAGAGTGAGAAGACCTACAGGAAAATATAATACCATACGTCATAGGGAATGAAAAAAGTAAAGTAGACTACTTTTCGTGTCGAACTTACTTAAGATAGTGTTCTATTAGTAAAAATGGCAGCAAAAGATCCAGAACGTGGTCTTTCCACGGAAGTTTACTACCCATCTGAATACCTCGAAATTTGAACCGTTCAGTTTCAATAATTATATGCCCTTTCTGTGAAATGAAAACGTGGGGGTTTGTTGAATTGTGTGTTATAAACTGTGAAAACCGAGTCCTACTGATTGTTGGCGTTAGTTTATGTTCTACAAGCCATGAACCCATGAACTTACATTTTGAACTCTACTATATCAAAAAGTGCCAGCGTTGCCCACCACATCATCAGCAAACAGAAATATTTTAGAATCATCTGTAATACCAGAATGCATATGATTTATATAAATAAGGAACAGGAGTGGCTCTACCCTGATCCCCGCAGACCGGCCGGTGTGGCCGAGCGGTTCTAGGCGCTTCAGTCCGGAACGGCGCGACCGCTACTGTCGCATGTTCGAATCCTGCCTCGGGCGTAGATGTGTGTGATGTCCTTAGGCTAGTTAGGTTTAAGTAGTTCTAAGCTATAGGAGACGGATGACCTCAGATGTTAAGTCCCATAGTGCTCAGAGCCATTGGAACCATTTTTTTGATCGCCGCATTTACCGTGCCCCACTCGGACCCCACATCATAGCCATTCTCAGCACTGTGCAGAATGACCACCTGTTGTCTGTTTTTTTTTTTTAAAAAAAAGAGGTGAACCAACTGTGAGCTACTCCTCGTATTCCATAATGGCCCAGCTTTTGGAGTAAAGTTTTGTGATCAACACAATCAAACGCCTTAGTTAAATCAAAAAAGATGCCTAGCTTTCGAAATCTTGTGTTTCATGTTTAATCCGTACAGTACCTCACAGAGAAAAGAGAATATAGCAGTTTCAGCTGTTAAACTACATCTGAAACCATACTGCACATTTGACAGCAAATTACGTAAAATAAAAAGATCAATTATCTTTATATACACAGCCATTTCGAACACTTTAGAAAACACTGATAACATAGAAATAAGTCTAAAGTTGTTTACATTATCCCTTTCGCCGTTTCTATAAACCGGCTGTACTACTGCGTACTTTAGTCGTTCAGGAAACTGACCATTGCTAAAGAAAAAATGACAAATACGGCTAACATGTGTAGCACTAGCACAATACTTTGATATTCTGTTAGCTACTCATCATACTCCTGAGAGTCCTTAGTCTTCAGGGACTTAATTATTGACTCAGTCTTCCTCGAGTCAGTATCACAGAGGTGAACTTCAGATATCAGTCTCGGAAAAGCATTTTCCAAGCGAGTTATATGATTCCTTGTAGAAACTAAGTTTTCATTTAATTCACTACCAACGTTCAGAAAGTGATTTTTTTAAGTACTGTACATAAATCTGACTTATCACTAACTGAAACCTTTTTCCTTAGTACTGACTTTATATCCTCGACCTTGTGCTTCTGACCAGACACTTCCGTAACGACTGACCCAATGGTTTTAATTTTATCCTGTGAATTAGATATTCTGTTTGCGTACCACATACTTTTTGCCTTCCTAATAACATTTTTAAGCACCTTACTGTACTGTTTCAATGCTGGTGTATATCAGTTACATGACAGTTTTGGCAAATACAGTCATGTTACAAAGAGCAGCCCAACAGTCCCATGCTGAGCTGTTCCACAATGACACTAACAACATAACATAGGTGTCTACGAGAATTCTAATACTCCCACGTACGAATAAACAATATAAAAATTGATTTTTCACTGTTGTGATGGTATTTTCTCAGAAACTAAGGCAATTTCGGTTACAAATTGAGTAGATCATACATATGTTATTATTTAACGTAATTCTCATTTTTGTTCAGTCTCAGTTGCATATTTTTATTTAGATGACATGTACCGATCAGCAAGTATCATATTCAGATGCAAGTAGTTGCGTCACCAAGCGGTCTTATCTATTCAAGACCTCATGTCACTGTACTACTTACAACTGAGGATAATCCTGAGAGACCGAAACATGTCATCTAATTAAAAATGTGTAGCTGAGGCTGAACAATAAATTAGAACTACATTAAATATCAGTACGGTTGCTGATTCACAAAAGACGAATAGATAGGCTATAGAGATTATGTTATTTCTCTGTAACGATTTACCAGAGATCAAGGTCCCTTATTCTAAAATAGAATAGAAAAAGCCTCTGAACAATCTCTAAAATTTTTGTAAGTCTGCAGACTTTCAGGACCGATGTCATTGATGGTAAAATAGTCTGAGGCCTTACGCCACATCTACATTTCTTATCAAACTTCCTGACTGCTTGACGTTTCGATCTCTCTGCTAGGATCTTCTTCCGGATTTCATTGATGTCGTTGGATGACTGGACACTGAGTATTCAGGGACATTATTGGAATTTTGAAGAAGATCGCCGCAGAGAGATAGAACGTCAAGCGCTGAAGAAGTTTGAATAGGAATGTTACACGGCCTAATGACTCAGAAGACTTTACCGTATCTGAAATTTTGTCTACGGACTTGGGTTTTCACAATGAGTTCACCTTTCTGCCGAAGTTTCCTTTTTAAGTTTCCTGACTATTGTTATTACATTTTCGTGTGGATTATATCGACCTGTTATAATTATAGCATCGTGTTTATGAATTCCTACTAGGTTTGCTGTCAGAACTACTTAACATTGGTCCTAAGCTTTGGAGCAGTGTTCTATAATTGGCCACACTATCGCCTGTATGCAGTTTCCGATTCAGTTTCCCCAGAATCGTTCCAACAAGTCTAAATCTTCATACGCTCGTCTTGTCTAATACAGATTTCGCTTCTAAACATTATCTCCAAACATTTAATGGGGGGGGGGCAACATGCTGTGTTATTGGTAATCTTGTAATCGGATACTATTACGTCCTTTCTCTTTGTTATGAGTAGTATCTTGTATTAATCCTTATTTAAACCGTTGCGTGAAATAGAAATCCTGTACAGCTCGTTCAGTATTTCCGTACGGTGATCTAAGAATAATACTTCCCTGTGCACAATAGCATGATCAGCGAACAACCTGATCACATGAACAACATGATTACTTATTAATTCCAACCATCACCACCAGCTGTGAAATCCGATCTGTCACACATGACGTAAAATACCAATAACATTTGTGAGCGCTGAAATCGTCAGAGAAGGGGGAACGGCGACCTGAATTTTTTAATATAAATTTTAGTGGTCTTGCTCTCAATATCATATAGTTACAATTCCCATTGGTTTTATACGCTGTTGTGCTTTTACCAGCCTTTGAATATTGAGAAGCTTCTCTTAATAGCAATCTTGTGGTCATCAGCGTACTTCGGTACAAATTCTAGTGCAAGCATGATCTGAGGACACTTCAAGCCGAAACTGGTGATTATCTAACTCTAATTACATTATATTGTGATCAACAACATCGAAATTTATGACGAAACAACAACATTTCGAAGGAATACAGACACCGCAAACTGGTTTCAACCATGCAGCAAACGGTGACGGAAGCATGTCATTGGGACTACCATGTGCTAATGCTGTGGTGTCACCGCCAGACACCACACTTGCTAGGTGGTAGCCTTTAAATCGGCCGCGGTCCGCTAGTATACGTCGGTCCCGCGTGCCGCCACTGTCAGTGATTGCAGACCGAGCGCCGCCACACGGCAGGTCTAGAGAGACTTCCCAGCACTCGCCCCAGTTGTACAGCCGACTTTGCTAGCAATGGTTCACTGACAAATTACGCTCTCAATCGCCGAGACGATAGTTAGCATAGCCTTCAGCTACGTCATTTGCTACGACCTAGCAAGGCGCCATTATCATTTGCTATTTATCTTGTGATGCATGTACCGTCAGACCGATGTTCACCAATTATGGACTAAAGTTAAGTATTCCAACAGCTACGTACTTTATTTGCTAGACTCAAATCCTTTAACTGTTCCAGACCTCACGCCAGCCTGCGTGAGCTTAAACGCGTGCCTTTCGGTTTCACCTCCTAGTGGCTTGGCTGTCTTGCCAAGTCACAACAAATGCTGTGAATCAAATGCAGAGATAGTGACGTGCACGGCATCAGCGCAACATGGCCACAACCCCCCAAAGTTAATGTCAACACTTATAATCATCGTCGCAATTTTCATTATCTCTGACTTGTTCATCAACCTCACAGGAGATGACACAGCCTACAGTAGCTCATCACCAGCTCAACATGGCACCGTGCACTTTGACTTGGCATTAGACTCAAAACTTGTGGACACCATATATGAACTCAGTACAGTTTTAATGCAATATGCTGACCAAAGTCAATTGGATTCAAATGCCACACCACTCATTCTAGACAGACAGGCCTATCTTCAGCTGTGTCAGTGGCACCTAAAATCCTCCAACTGATGACACAACTAGCGATATCGAACACAGTAATTCTGCTCGTTGTGATACCTGCCATTTACGTAGTTATTGTTCAAGTATAACTCATTGATTATATTCTCCGTTGGAACGGTTGCACATTCATGAAACTGTAGATACTATAACTGCAATGTTATTGGCAATAGGCTGTGCCTCTCTGTTTTAGCTCCTCTGGTGGCGCATGGCTCATGTGAGCATGACATGAGCATTTGATTAAAACAAACTTTACTATTACCATACGTAACGGTACTGCATAAAATCAAACTTGCAAAACTACCTACTAAATGTAACTCATTAAAACGTTTTCGTTAGGTTCCTTTCTTGTCTGTCCGTGTGTTTGGTACAAATTTTGCAGTTGATTTTAAACTAACTTCCTGATGAGCTAGAGACATGAAGTTTTAAACGGAGCCCTGAACTGGAAGACAGTGAAATATTAACTCGCTTTCTTGTTGGGCATGAGGGTAAAAAGGTTTGATATTGGTGACGTCTAGGCTGCCCTGCATTATCGATGTTTCGTGCAGGTAGTATCAGAATGCTTTTCAGGGGGTATACATGCGGTTGGACATAGCTGAGGAGAGAGAGGGAAGGAGTTGGATAGTGAGAGGAGGACGGTGAGATGGACAGAGGCACAGGAGAAGAGGGGATGGATAGGTAGAGGTGAAAGGAGATGATGGATAGAGAGAGAATGGAGCAGAAAGGATGGGTTGACTAAGAGGGGCAGAAGAAATTGAACAGAGAGAGTGGAGAGGTGTAAAAGGACAGAGAGAGTGGATATGAGGAGAGGAACAGAGAGAGGGGAGAGGAGGAGATGATCAGAGAGAGGGGGCAGGACACAATGAAGATGGAGAAAGGGGCAGAGGTGGAGAGCGAGTGGAGGAGGAGGAGATGAACAGAGAGAGGAGGGACGAGATGTGTGCAACATGTGTAACAGGGATATGAGGGTGAAGCTGCAGGTATGAAACCACTATTCAAATAAAAATATTATTAAAAAATTACATAAAATCAGTTTTTCTCAGTCCTTTATTTTTTGTAAGAATAACAAACAGATATATATTAGCAACAGGTAGGTACTACACTATTCTATTTCATATATGATCAGGTGATAAAACGCTGAAATGAAACTGGAATTTTATACTTGTCTGTCTTGTAATCTCATCAAAATGTTAAAAATCCATTGAAAAATTTCGCGCACACGAGACTCAAGGGCACAAAACAATTATTTAAATAAATATAAATTTTTCATGTAACACATTTATAAATCAGTCTAAATAGTATAAAATAACTTTTACTAGACCCATACATGTTTGTAACTTCATACAGAGAGTTCTGAAAATTTGGGATTGAGAATTTTTAATAGCTACAGAAATACTTGTAAGATTTATAGTGGAAACCTTAGGTAGCAACCAATAAATAACAGTTAGGTAAACTATTCATGTATCAATTATATATTGCATGTGCCTCTCTCTTTTCTTTATAAATCTTCCTTATGTTTTCATAGCTTTTAAAAATTCACAATCACATGTTTTTAGAAATATCTGTGTGGATTTCAATAGATCTGGGAGAAGTTATTTTATACATTTTAATCTGATTTAGAAACATGTTATATTACAAAATTATTCAAATAATTATTTTACTATAAGGGAGAATTATGACCATACAAGTTGTATCAAATTAAGTATGGCATGAAATCTTCTCATAGATTATGCCACATTACTTGTAAAGGTAGTCATGAAGTTTTAATAATTCTCTTGAAAGAATAAAATTAATTAAATTTTCGTTTGTTTAAAGTAAGATGTCTGTAATCCCGTACAGATCAAAACCACCTCTCCACTGTACCACAGCACGTCGCTATTGGAGCCGAAAGGGCAAGACACATGCCCACTACATTTGTTTTGACCCCTATACTGGGGTGCTAGAGAACTGTAGTGCAGGGTTCCTAGATGGAGATTACAATGTGGAGAGTCTTCATACAGAGCAGTTTGTTATTTGAAGGATGCTGTGACATGCAGGTTGACTAATGCACCTTCAACCACTGCACATAGTACAGACACTGGTGATATATCAGTTTGGAACGTATTGCAGAAGTACAACATTCGAGTGCACCACGTTCTAAATACCCAGGTACTACTACTACTACTGTTACTACTACTACCTAACTTCGCACCTGTAATTGAATTTGTGCATTGCTTTATTTCATCTTCAGTCACAGCAACGCCAGTTAACAAAATCTAATATCTCTTGGGCGTAGCACCTCCAGGTATCCGAAGGAGAACTGCAGCTTAAATGGAAACAAAGAAGCAGGATAAGGCCCAATACATGCCCTGTTTGGACATGAACACCAAGACTGAAATCGAGATAAAGTTTCCTGCAGACAACACAACCAATTCCTACGCCACCTGTAATGTGTAGAATACAACTCTGGCGTACTTCATCAGCAGAGGAATACCCGTATGACCCCAAAGAAGAGCTTGTTGCAAGTCACCACCTCCCATTCGAGACACGGAAAGTCGGCAGTAAACTGAAAACTGGAGTATCTAAGTCTAAGGCAAACATGAAGAACTGGGAATAGATCTCAGTGGATGTGCTTTGTGAGTGTGGTGAATCTCAAGACCAAGGTGGTACCCACGAACGTTATACTTCCGCCGCACTCTCCAAACTGTTATATCAGCAGTGTCTCCAGTAACATTCATGTGTACCAACTTGTAAATGCCTAGGTACTAGTAGACCCAATTTTGCATCTCGAACTGAATTTGTGCACTGCTTTATTTCCACCATCAGCCACTTCACATATTACAGACACTTGTGATATAACAGTTTGTATGATATTGCAGAAGTGTAAGATCCAGGCGTACTACCTTCTAAATGCCCAGGTACTAGTACAACCAGATTTCGCACCTTGGATTCAATTTGTGCACTGCGTTATGCCATCAAATGCTAACGATGCTTCCTGTTACAAGCAAAAGCTACTCACAGAAGGGTTTATTATACATGTGTCGGATGCCTTACCGATGATGATAGTAGCAGTAATATGACAAACAACGTCGACTGCTGTAAATTTTTCCATAAACAGTTTACGGTGAACTAAAATGATATGTAGTCATTGTAGTATCGTTGAAAGGTCGTGGCGTCACACCAGAGTCGGCAACACTCATCGTTATCACAGATATTAACGGTGCCTCGCTGTAGTCCGCAATGAAAAAGTGGGAGAGGCTGAAGAAAATCTGCCTTCTCTCTCAGCAGAACAGCATCATCGCGTGGAGGTCAAGATAGAGACGAATACGGAAGCACTATGCCCCAGTTCGTGACCTCAGCTGAAGCAGTCAACATCATCGACAATGACTGAAGAGTTATTCAAATATGAAATGGAAACACACTTTTTTACATGTTAAACATGGTACTTCGAGAGATGAGTTTATTAACTAATGTACCACTGGAGTCAAAGAATATTGGTGAATATTCTGTGCTATCCTGTGGCAAAAGACTGTATCAAGTTAAGTAAATATTTTTTTTTTCATTCGTATAATAATGCGAACTAATATTTCACCTGTTGTAGTGCAGTGGAGCCCTCTCCCAGAACAATCAAAGAACTCACAGCTATGGCCAGATGACTGTCGTAGCAATCATCGTCTAGGAACCGCAGTGACGCCATCACGTCGAACTACAGCCTTGTGTCCTTCGTTTCTGTATGTCATATTTACAGAACTGATGGACACAGTGCCTCTCCTCGTGCTCGGCTTCTTCTGGTTCCAGTGTAACGTAGTCCCAGAACTTCTCAGTACTGATGCGAGAGCACAGTTAACTGTTCACTTTGCTTAACATTGAGAATGTTGAAGCGAATGTGTTGTATGTGCAACATGTTAGCCATGTACCGCTAATCAGATTTTTATCACAGTCTTACCGCTGAAATAAGAAAAAGAAATAATCACAGAAGTTCACACTTACAACAAACCACACAAACGATAATTGACAGGCATAGCTTGTACAACCGAACATCAAACAGTGTGAAACTCGCTCGTAAAATTATATCAGAACTACAGATTGGTGAAGTGGTCAACTCGTAGTCAGCAGGCAGCGTAAGGGGACTGTAATCACAGTAACTGAAATGGCTAACTGCAGTGACTACCTCACCAAAGTAACTGAATAAGGATGAGTTTCGAAAGACCATTTCTGTATGTACTGACAGGGGTTACTAACGGCCTTAATACCACTCTTTGTGAAATTATTTCGTGGAGGCATGTACACTCATAGACTGTAGAAAATCTGCAACAGGAACACAGCAATCTGGTATCAGTGACAAAACCTACAATCACTATTAATATAAGAAAATTGTATAGGAACTGAGCTGTCATCGACTAGACAAAAAGCAGTGCTCAAAACAGGTATCAACAAGGTGGCGTCAGACAAAGAACAGATCACAATTGCGTACGAAATATTCAATACATATTTAGGAAAGCAGAAATGAGCAACAGAAAATTTAAACTGATACGCTATATATTCTTCAAATTAATCACATAGTGAACATAAGACACGAGGGATCCACGATACATGTGAAACGTGAGTCAAAACTCTGGCAGTCGCAGAAATGTAAATTTTCTGTATACGTCTGACACAAAAGCATTAAATAATCCAGAGCGCAGGATTTTGCTGGACGTATTCCAGTCTCTGTCTTTCTCCACAGTCTTCACCCTCCACAGCTACTTCTACGAGGGTTGCTCAGAAAGTAATGCACAGCATTTTTTTCTTCAACAATTCTTTATTGAACATAATGAGAATTACACACATGAAAGATGGTGTTTTTTCTACACACCTTATTTTTCCACGTGATCTCCATCCCGTTCTATGGCCTTCCTCCAGCGCAAGGCAAGGGTGTGTATGCCCTGTCGGTACCAACCCTTGTCCCGGTGACGGAGCCAGTGCTTCACTATGTGAATCACCTCCTCATCCTCCTCAAAAAGTCGACCGCGAATGGCATCCTTTAATGGCCCAAACAAGTGGAAGTCCGAGGGGGCAAGGTCAGGGCTGTAGGGTGGCTGGGGTAACACTGTTCAGCCCTGTTTTGCGATGTGTTCAGCAGTTCAAAAATGGTTCAAATGGCTCTGAGCACTATGGGACTTAACTGCTGAGGTCATCAGTCCCCTAGAACTTAGAACTACTTAAACCTAACTAACCCAAGGACATCACACACATCCATGCCCGAGGCAGGATTCGAACCTGCGACCGTAGCCGTCGCGCGGTTCCAGACTGTAACGCCTAGAACCGCTCGGCCACCCCGGCCGGCTGTTCAGCAGTCTTCAGACTTGTGTGGAGCCGAGCGTTGTCGTGTTGCAGCAAAACATCTCCTGGGTTACAGTGCCACCGAATTCACCAGAAGCGTGTCTTGAGTTTTGTTAATGTGTTGATATATGCTTCTGAATTAACGGTACCGCCTCTTGGCATCAAATAAATGAGAATCACACCTTCACAGTCCCAGAACACGGCGGAAGCAGTTGCTTTGAAATCTTACTTCTGTGGGGAGTGGGAATGGCGCAATTCCATCGACTGTCGTTTTATTTCGGGCTTAAAATGACGAACCCAGGTTTCATCACCTGTCCCAATCCGATAGAAGAAGGTCTCCCCCTCAGCTTCAAAACGTTGCAACAAATCAAGACGAATGTTGTTGTTGTTTTTTGTTTTCGTGCAATCTATGATCCACTGTCAGACACCGCGGGACCTATCTAGCACACATTTTGAATATCCAAGAATGCGGACTATTGCATCCACACTTCCTTTGCTGATTGACAGATGCAGCGCCAACTGCCGAGTCGAAATGCGTCTGTCCTCGCGAATGACAACAGCAGCTTGCTACAACATGTCAGGTGTGACAGCCGTGGATGGTCTCCCCGACCGCTGGAAATCGTGGAACTCCGCCGAACCGCCTTCTGATGACCTCACCCTCCGTGCCCAGCGACTAACTGTACCTCAGTCGACAGCAGATGCTCCATAGACTTTGCACAAGCATTTGTGAATATTCCACACATTTTCTTTCTCTGCACTGAGAAATTCAATGACAACACGTTGCTTGTAACGTACATCACATACAAAGGCCATTTTGACTGTCCTGCAGCTACGCCATCAGTCGGAAGTGAGGGAAACTTGGCGCGCTCACTCAGGAGCTTAAAATAATACATACGTATCGTTTCGCACTCGTAGTATTGTTTTCGGCTGAGAATTAATTTATGGTTTATTATCTTCTGGGCAAACCTCGTAGTACCATGGAAGTTATTGTCTGATGTCTTAACACAAGTCCTAAAATCCTGTCCCTTCTTCTTGTGAGTGTTTTTCATATATTACTCTCCTCGCCGATTCTGCTCAGAGCCTACCCACTCCTTACCTTATCAGTCCATCTAATGTTCAGCATTCTTCTCTGGCAGTAAATCTCAAATGCTTCGATTCTCATCCGTCCTGGTTTTCCCACAGCCTATGTTCCACTACCATACAATGCTGTGCTCCAAACGTGCGTTCTCAGAAATCTCTTCTCCAAATCACGGCCTACGTTGGATACTATTGGACTTCTCGTGGCGAAAAATGCCATTTTGCCATTGCTTTTTATATCCTCCATGCTCCGTCCATCGTAAGTTAATTCGCTGCCTACGTAGCAGAATTCCGTAACTTCATCTACTTCGTGATCACCAATTTTGATGTTAAGTTTTTCTCCTGTTCTCATTTCTGCTACATCTCATTACTTTCGTCTTTCTTCGATTTACTCGCAATCCGTGTTCTGTACTCATTAGACTGTTCATTCCATTCACCACATCCTGAAATTCTTCTTCATTTTCATTGAGGATAGCAACGTCGTCAGCAAATCTTATCATTGAAACTCTTTCACCTTGAATTTTAGTCCCACGATTGAACCATACTTTTATATCCCTCATTGCTTCTTCGCTGTATAGATTGAACGGTAGGAGCGAAATACTACATTCCTGTCTTACGCCGTCATTAATCTAAGCACTTTGCTCTTGTTCTTCCAGTCCTGTTGTTCCCTCTTGCTTTTTGTACATACTGTACATCATTCGTCTTTCCCTATAGCGTACTCCCATTTTTCTCAGAATTTCGAACATCTTGCATCGTTTTACAGTGTCGAAAGCTTTTTCAGGACGACAGATCTTCTTTAGTCTTGCTTTTATTATCAAGAGCAACGTCAGAACTGCCTCTCTGGCACTTTTACCTTTCCTAAAGCCAAACTGTCATATAACACACCCTCAATTTTCTGTTCAATTCTTTTGTGTGTTGTTCTTGTCAGCAATTTGGATCCACGACTTTTAACAGGTGATGGATCCAAATTGCTGACAAGATTGTGCGATGATTCCCGCACTTGTCGGCTCTTTCAATCTTCGAAACTGTGTGGATGATGTTTTACCGAAAGTCTGATGGTATACCGCCAGTCTCATACATTCTACACACAAACGTGAATAGTCATTTTGTGGTCACTTTTCCCAACTATTTTTGAAATTCTGATAGAATGTTATCTATCCGTTCTGCCTTATTTGACCTTAAATATTCCAAATATCTTTCAAATCCTAGTACTGGTTCCTCTATCTCTTCCCTATCGACTCCTGTTTCTTCTTCTATCACGTCATCGAACGGGTCCTCCCCATGATAGGGATCTTCAACATACTGCTTCCATCTATTCGTTCTCTTTTCTGCGTTCAGTAGTGGAATTACCATTGCGTTCATAATATTAGTGCCTTCTTTTACTTTCACTGATGGTTGTTTCGGCTTTCCTGTATGTCGACTCAGTCTTTCCAACAATCATTTCTTTTTCGACGTCTTCACATTTTTCATGCAGCCATTCCGCCATTCATTTCCTGTACTTCCTATTTATTTAATTCCTCAGTGACTTGTATTTCTGTATTCCTGAATTTCCCAAAACATTTCTGTATTTCCTTGTTTCATCGATAAGCTGAAGTCTTTCTTCAGTTATTCATGGTTTCTTCGCTGCTGCCGTCTATTACTTACGTTTTTCATTCCATCTTCTGTGATTGCCCTTTTTAGAGGTGTCCATTCCTTTCCGACTTACATGCCTCCTGGGCTATTCACTATCACAATATTTATAGCCTCAGAGAACTTTAAACTGATCTCTTGATGCCATAGTGCTTCAGTATCCCATTTCTTTGCGCGATGTTTTTTCCTGACTCGACTTATGCGCAGTGCCGAATGACAAAACCGAATGCTTAATACTTCGCATTGAATACTTATATACAATTCTGTAATGAAATTCCAATTTACGAAAAACAAACGATCCCTGACCCTCTGTAATATCGCGCGCCTAATACAAGATCAAGTTCACAATTCATCACAAGTTCAACGTCTGAAACGACTGCAACATAGCAGTGGGAATACGAATATAACGAAACGAAAATGAGTGAAACCGTTGCCTATTAATAATCAATGAACCGAGCGAGGTGGCACAGTGATTAGCACACTGGACTTGCATTCGGAAGGACGACGGTTCAAACCAGCGTCCGATCATCCTGATTTAGGCACTTCCTTCCCCATCCTTTCCTGATACGATGGGACCGAAGAACTCGGTCTTTGGTCCCCTCCCAAAAATCAACCAACCAACCAATAACCAATGCAAACAATCGAAAACGTCTCATCAAATCTCCAAACTGCAGGCGCCACCTCACAACTGCTACAACTCGACGGCCTGAAACAAAGTGTGATTGTAAACTCTATCACAAGTATGTCCCAATACCGCCCGCTGCTCTACATCTACATCTACATCTGCATGGTTACTCTGCAAATCACACTTAAGTGCCTGGCCGAAGGTTCATCGAAACCATTTTCATACTACTTCTCTACCATTCCACTCTCGAATGGCGCGTGGGAAAAAGGAAAACCTAAATCTTTCCGTTCGAGCTCTGACTTCTCTCATTTTATTATCATGATCATTTCTCCCGGCGTAGGTGGGTGTCAACAAAATATTTTCGCATTCGGAAGAGAGAGTTGCTCATGGAAATTTCGTAAATAGATCTCGCCGCAAAGAAAACCGCCTTTGTGTCAGTGACTGCCACCCAAACTCGCGTATCATATCAGTGACACTCTCACTCCTATTGCGCGATAACACGAAACGAGCTGCCCTTCTTTGCACTTTTTCGATGTCCTCCGTCAATCGTACCTGGTAAGGATCCCATACCGGGCAGCAATATTCCATCAGAGGACGGACAAGTATAATTAAGTTGTTTCTTTAGTGGGTTTGTCGAAGGGTTCTGCCAGCAAAGCGCAGTCTTTGTTTCGCCTTCCCCACAATATTATCCATGTGGTCTTTCCAATTTAAGTTGCTCGTAATTGTAATTCCTAGGTATTTTCGTAATTGTAATTCCTAGGTATTTAATCGGATTGACGGCCCTTAGATTTGTCCGATTTATCGTATACCCAAAATTTATTCGATTTCTTTTAGTACCCATGTGGTGACCTCGCACTTTTCTTTGTTTAGTGCCAATTGACACTTTTCGCACTATACAGAAATTCTGTCTAGATCATTTTGTAATTGAAATTGATCGCCTGATGATTTTACTAGACGCTAAATTACAGTGTCATCTGCAACAATCTAAGGGGGCTGCTCAGATTATCACCTTGGTCATTTATGTAAATCAGGAACAGCAGAGGGCCTATGACACTACCTTGCGGAACGCCAGATATCACTTCTGTTCTACTCGATGATTTACGGTCTATCACTACAAACTCTGACCGCTCAAAAAAACTGTGGAGCTCGCCAGAGATACACACGCTTCCACTGATGTGTCTCTAGGGGGCGTAAGTCAAAGATTCTGCTCTACTTATCGATGCCAATAAAAGAATGTCTTTGCAAAAAGTTTGCAAAGACTAGTTTCACGAGTTAAAGAAAACAAAACTGTAGGAGAGTTGATAGTTCCATTTAACACACAATTTTCAAAAGTGTAAAAGCAGGTGCTAGGAAAATTATTTAATGAAGAGCGTTCGAGCTGCCCCTCACACCGACTCTACGTTACAAAAATATAGAGCTGTCAGTGAAGTGTGTCATAAAAGATGGTTCAAATGGCTCTGAGCACTATTGAACTTAACATCTGATGTCATCAGTCCCCTCGAATTAGAACTACTTAAACCTAACTAACCTAAGGACATCACACACAGCCATGCAAGAGGCAGGATTCGAACCTGCAACCGTAGCAGTCGCGCGGTTTCGGTGTGAAGCGCCTAGAACCGTTCGGTCACAGCGGCTGGCTGAAGTGTTTCCACGGTGCAGATTATCACTATTTACAATTCGTGAATGATAGTGCATGATGGAACATTACTCATAACGGGAAGTTACAGACACACGTTTTACGTATGGTGATGAAATCTATAGTGCGTCGAAAGTGGGGCGGTTTGTATAGGCGTCTTTGTAGCACTAACAAGGGAACCTCCCCATCGCACCCCCCCTCAGATTTAGTTATAAGTTGGCACAGTGGATAGGCCTTGATAAACTGAACACAGATCAATTGAGAAAACAGGAAGAAGTTGTGTGGAACCGTGAAAAAATAAGCAAAATATACAAACTGAGTAGGCCATGTGTAAGATACGCAATATCAAGGAGAGTGTTACCTCAGGAGCGCCGTGGTCACGTGGTAGCGTGAGCAGCTGCAAAATGAGAGGTCCTTGGTTCAAGTCTTCCCTCGAGTGAAAATTTTACTTTCTTTATTTTTGCATAGTTATTATCTGTCCGTTCGTTCATTGACGTCTCTGTTCACTGTAATAAGTTTAGTGTCTGTGTTTTGCGACCGCATCGCAAAACCGTGCGATTAGTAGACGAAAGGACGTGCCTCTGCAATGGGAACCGAAAACATTTGATTGCAAGGACATAGGTCAACCGATTCCTCCACAGGAAAACACATCTGATATATTCTATACGACACTGGTGACGGCATGTGCGTCACATGACAGGAATATGTTGTCGACCTACCTAGCTTGTACACTTGGCGAATGGGTAAAAAGATTCTTCTACCTTGCCCGATTTAGGTTTTCTTGTGGATGTGATAATCACTCCAAAAAAAGTGATGAAAACATAAGAGTTTGTTACATAAACTGAAAATAAAAAATTAAACTTTTCACTCTATGGAAGATTTGAACGAAAGACCTTTCGTTCCGCAGTTGCTCACGTTACCACGAGACCACGGCGCTCCTCCGTTGTTAGCGTCCTTGATGTTGCCTATCTTCCCATGAACTACTCAGTTTGTATATTTTGCTTATTTTTTCACAGTTCCACACAACTTCTTCCTGTTTTTTCAATTGATCTGTGTTCAGTTTTTCAGGGCCTATCCACTGTGACAACTTATAACTAAATCTGAGGGGGGTGTGATGGGGAGGTTCCCTTGTAAGAAATTTATGGCATAGGAGAGAAACGTGTGAGTAACTTAAACATTAAGGTCATAGTCGGTGAAGCTTTTGAACGAAGAATTGCCTGCACAATCATTCTGAGGAGAGACCGTTGGATCGTATGGGAGAAGTCAGTCAACAAACGCACCTCAACATGCCCTTGAAATACACACTTCGAAGACTGTCACAGTAAGAAGAGCTACGCTGGAATAGCTATTACACTGTCATTGCGAAGAACGTACACAAATAACGGGTTAAATGATTTTGAAATCAGAGTTCAGTTATGGCAGTGGATTGTATTGTTGCTATATGGTGTAACTTTTATTTGTCATTGAAAACTAAATATAAAATTCCGACCATGAATGTCTGCTCTCAAAATATTGAGCTTAGACTAATCTGCTAAATATAAAGTCTTGGCACTGGAAGTTTGTTAGGTTACATTCTGTATGTCAGGTGCAACAGAACAAAACTAAAAATGTCGATAGGCTGAAGAGGCGCCACATCGCATATGCTTTTTACTCCCACGGTTTTGGCACTGGAGGGAGAGTAGGAGGTTTAAATGTGATAGACGTCTTTTTAATATGACCCTCCTTTTTTTAGTTGGAGCAGATCGGCCTCTTTTCCGGGAATACCCGAATGCAGTTTGGTCGCACGTGCATAAACATACCGTTGGCCGCTGGTTTGCAGGGGGAACAGGTTTTCACATTATAAAATGACACACTTACTCCAGTGTCAGACCTGTTGACGTTCGAAGGTAATTTTGACCAGTTCCTCCGGTCCAGGTAGCTGCTGGACCAAGGCATGGCAGTTTGTGCGCGTTTGAAACGTGGCCCCAATGCCTGCACCTGCTGTGAGAGCCACAGATGACTTACGTAAGTCTGCAAAGACGGCCTCGAACGTTATATTCGCCACGGGTAGGCGTGGCCGTTAGGTCAAGACAGTCACTCAGGCGTTCATGGCCTGAGCTCACGTTTTATTTGGAGCAAAGAGCATCGTAAATAGGCAGACTTGCAATACGATCGGATTAGGAATTCAACGATCAGGAAAAAGCATTTGTACAGAACCAGTTACTAAATCGTACATTTAACGCAGGTTAGGACAGCGGGGATTGGAAGATCAGGAGAGCTGAATGTACGTAGTTCTGAAAACGAATTATAAGTTGAAAGTTCAAAAAGTTAAACGGGTGGTTCTGGGAGGATCAGAGTAGAAAACGAGGCACTGGTAAACGAAATTTCGTTATTTAGGCTGCAAATTAGCTGACGACGGCAGTAGAAGGAATATTATAAAAAGCAGTTTGGCAATAGCCGCAAAAGCTCTACCGTACCGAGAAATATGTTAAAGTCTAACCTAAAATAAGTGATACGAATTGAAGTCTTTCCCGAAAGTATTCGTGTGGAGTGTACCCTGTATGTTTTCCAGTTCCGGCATTCGTCTAGTTACCCAAGAAAACCTCTAGAATATCTTGATCGGGACTGAAGACTTGGAATTATATTGAATTTATTTAATCTCATCGAGTCCTGTAGCGAGATGAACTGAAGACCTGTATGGGATCGTTATACTCAATGCTATCGACATAGAGAGACTGACGAAAGAAATTCGAAGATCAGTTTTGTTGATCAATTGAACAGTGTCTAACAGCAGCAGCAGCAGCATCAATAGCAACAACAACTATTCCGAAGACTGGTTTTACGCGGTACTCCAGGGTAGACTCTTCGCATACCTGTTAAAACCGACATCCATATACACCTGCTTACGATACTCATGCCAGGGTCCCTCTACAGTCTTTACCCCTCACCCTTCCTTCCGTTACCGGACATTATTCTTTGATTGCTCTGGATGTATCCTATCAACGGGTCCTTTCTCTTAGTCAAGTTGTACCATACATTTCATGATCTTAAACATGGCTGCAAAACAGGAACTGTAATTCAGAACAGAAAATCGGCCAACCAATTGCAAATAAACCTTTATTTCCAACTGGTTGGCTGATGTTTGAGTCTATTACACATTTCTCCCCAGTTCGATTCAGTACCTCCACATCAATTATTCGGTCACTCCATGTACTCTTCAACAGTCTTCTGTAGCAATACTTTTGAACACCTTCTGTTCTCCTCTTGTCTCAGTTGCTTAGCGTCCACTTTTCACTTCCATAAAAGGCTGCACATCATACAAATACCTCTAGAAAAGACTTCTTAGAACACGCTTTTGTATTAGATGTTAACAAATACCTCTTTTTCAGAAATACTTTTCTTGATTTTGGCCGCGAGCATTTCATATCGTCTCTGGTTTGACCATCATCAGTTATTTTGATGCCGAAATAGCTAAATACATCTCCTACTTATAGTGCCTCATTCCTGATCTAATTTCCGCAGCAACACCAGGTTGAATTCGGCTACATTTCAAAATTACCTGCCTTTTATTTTTGCTGGTGTTAATTTTATAATTCTTGTGGAAACATTACCTATTTCATTCAACAAATCTATGTCGTTTGCTGTCTCTGACAGAATTACAATGTCATCTGCAAACATTAAAGTAATTATTTCTTCTACTTGAACTGTAATTCCCTTTCCCTCTTGGTTTAGCTTAGCACTTACGCAATGTACAGTTGAATATATTCGGAAATAGTCTATAACACTTTCTCACTCCATTCTCAACTCTTGCTTTCCTTTCATGTCCTTCTAATGTTATAACAGCAGTCTGCTTTCCGTACAGCCGCGTGGGATTTCGCCGAGCGGTCTAGGGCGCTGCATTCATAGACTGTGCGGCTGGTCCCGGAGGAGGTTCGAGTCCTCCTTCGGGCATGGGTGTGTGTGTTTGTCCTTAGGATAATTTAGGTTAAGTAGTGTGTAGGCTTAGGGACTGATGGCCTTAGCAGTTAAGTCCCGCCGGCCGTGGTGGCCGAGAGGTTCTAGGCGCTGCAGTCTGGAACCGCGCGACCGCTACGGTCGCAGGTTCGAATCCTGCCTCGGGCATGGATGTGTGTGATGTCCTAAGGTTAGTTAGGTTTAAGTAGTTCTGAGTTCTAGCGGACTGATGACCTCCGATGTTAGGTCCCACAGTGCTCATTACAAAAAGTTAAGTCCCATAAGATTTCACACACTTTTTTTATTTTTTATTTATTTATTTATTTATTTTTGTTTCCGTTCAAGCCGTGAATGACTTTCGGCTCCCTGAATTTCATCACTGCTATCTTCAGAATTTCAAACAGTATATTTCAATCAACATTTCCAGCAGCTTTCCGTGCAACTAAAAACATCATCAACGTAAGTTTGTCTTTCTTCAGCCTATCTTCTAAATGAGTCGTAGGGTCAGTATTGCCTCACGTGTTTCTCCGGAACCCAAACTGATCTTCCCCGAGGTCGGCTTCTACCAGTTTTTTCACTCTTCTGTTAATAACTCGTGCCATTATTTTGCAACCTTGGATGGTTAAACAACATAAAAAAGGTAAATTAAAATAACGACTCTTCGGTTATACATAACTGGAATGGAAGTAGTTTCACAGCTACAGAAGCGCTTAAATTCGGTGCACCACCTATATGTATTGCTCTGAGAGAAGTGTTAAGAGAACCAGTTCCATTAAGAGCACAACTTATGGAGCCAGCTATTAGCTAAACAGCCTTTGGTAGCTCTGGCCGTGGCACTGAACATTGCCAAACATGTTCAAGTTCTGTGTCAGGCCCCTATGTATGTGACTACAAGAAAAAAACTTCAATGATATAAACCCCAGAAAAATTAAAATATTGTTTGTGGAGCATTGGTGAACATATCGATTCTCTTACATTGAAGAAAAGCGTACAGCATCTGTTACGTCACGGCCGTTCCAGAGCCTAAAGTAATTATCCTCAAGCAACTCCATCTGCCACATAACAGTAAGTCAATTTCTGGCTAGGTGAGACGAGAATTATCCAATATTTCTTCGAGAACGACGAATGTTACTATTGAGTGAAGTGGAGAGGCAACGAAAGCAGTGCGCCTGCATCCTGGAGAAGTGAGCCGCAAATAGCCGCGCTTGGCCATGCACTGAGCCGAATTCCATGATGGGCCATTCCAAAAGCACTTGCTCATTACTTATCATATCTTTATCCTATTAGAGTTTCTGCCGCCTCCCCAATAACCTTGTCTCGTAGTTCACAAGACGTTAAATCTCAGTCTTTCTTCTTCAGGAGGGCCATTTTCTCCCTGGCAAGCGTATTGTCTTAATGGATCACCAAGTTGTAGCTCCGCCACTATATCTGGGCGTTAATGCAGGAACTACTATTTCAGTCGCAGCAGTTAAAGGCAGCTGGCGGGGGCTAAGGTGTTTCTGCAACGGGTCTGTTTATATATCGCAAGGTGGACTAGGCCAAGCATCACAATGTTAAGGCGCAGGGTTAAGATGGAGCTTCTGCAGGAGGAGCGAAGCCGTTTCCGCGGCGCCAGGACACCGATTTTTTGTCCCAAACGCGACTGGAAAAAGCACGTCGGCACAGCAGGTGGGTCACGAGCCAGTATTAGTGAACAGTAACCGATAATTTTAGAAGGTCAATGTGCAGTCGCGCCAGGTGAACGAGCAGTGTGGGGCAACACGCAGTCGCCAAGGCATCCACCACCACCACAACCACCACCACCACACCATCAGCTAGAGCCAAGTCCTCCTCCTTGCACTTGGTGGTTCATCAACGTCGTGCTACCTACTGGTCCACTCCTGCAGTAGCCAGTCTCTTGCCCTGGAGGGCGACGGAACAAGAACAGCTCCTCACCCTAGAGATGGGTAGTTCGCGAACGAACGGGTGCAAAGACGGTTCACCAAGATGAACGGAAGGACCGAGGAACGAATTCCAACGAACGATCGGTTCATAATTCACTTCGGTCGCGGCAGTCTACTTATAGTTCCCGGGAACGAGGAACGAACGGTTCATAGTTCACTTCGGTCGCGGCGGTCTTCTTATAGTTCCCGGGAACGAGGAACGATCGGTTCATAGTTCACTTCGGTCGCGGCGGACTACTTATAGTTCCCAGGAACGAGGAACAATCGATTCATAGTTCACTAGTTCACTTCGGTCGCGGCGGTCACTTCGGCAGTTCTCGTTCCAGACTCGGCCGCGTGCTCGTCTCAGTCTCGGTCTCCCTCGGCCGCACTCGTCGTTCTTCGCATGACCACCTGTCTCATTTCCACTTCCGACTGCTCCTAGTTAGTTCAGTATCCTGTTGTTCGTTTCGTTCACTGCGCTCGCCTAATTTACATGTGTTCCAAACTGTTCTTGCACTTGATTCTGGCTATTCAGCGTCCACGACCGATAATCAAAAGGTATTTTATAGTTATGTAAATTACATAAAAATTACATTGTATGTAATAGGTACGTCTTTTCAGGTAACAAAAGGGCATATCGATGAACAGCAGAAGACATACTTATAACAAGGCAATTTTTTTTTTTTTTGTTATTCACAAATTTTTTTGGTCTCATCGACCTGATTTAGCAGCTAACTTTCAATAATTCGCCTAATTTTTAGTGTAAGAAAACCCATATAAAACGATTTTCGTGTATCTTTCATATACAGAACATTACATTTACGAAGGCTCTAATTATTTTTAAGTTTGGTTGTTTACAATTTGCATTACCTGCTAGTTCGGTTTCTTTGAAAAAAAAAAGTGGGTTGTGGGTCATTTTGGCTCAGTAGGAAAAGCGGTGCCTCTCCATTTGAAAAGGCATAGATTGCCGTAAAATCGTATTTACTTATTATCTCAAAAACATTTGTTCAGAACGAGCTTTCAAGACAAAAACTTTATTACTGCGAACTTAATTATTATTATTATTGCTCCATTAACTTTAATAATGCAACATAAAAACCTAATATTTACAAAGCGTGTGACGCAAGAATGAAAACCACAATTTTTTTATGCTTCCATAAAGTCTGTACTTCGCCTAGGAACTCGGAGCCAACGTGAAGTATATATAGGGTGTAAACGATTATTGTTTACAACGTAGCATAGCTATGTAGTGGAAGTCGAAACGAAGAATTTTATACAAGACACTTGTGGTCTATTAAGTTGGGAAACAGCCACCAACAGGTTTACAAGACTACATGTGCTATAGCCCATGCGCGTCACGTAAGATTTTCATGTTCTCGTCTCCAGCTCTCTACACATCATCATCGATTGTTTCGCAATTGTTGCTTTCATTAGCTTGTTATTTCTGCACTGCCTAATTATTACATGTTTGTGTGTTTGTTGTATCTGCTCGTAACGTGCAACACATCGTCCGTAATTGGCGAGCAGTCTGTACTCGGGGCCGGTTTTCCATGCGCCACCCTATATTATTTCCCTGCGATCAGCCACACAAGGCTACGGTTGGCTAAACGAGAGGTTCTGCAGAATCACAGAAATTACTTCTAAAAGTGTGTAAGAATTCTGTAGTGAATAAAAACTCTATACTCCAGGGGGAGGCAAGTGCCTCCTCTTGGTGCCCTCCATCCTTCAGTCACCTACACTACTAGTTTTCAGTTTTTCATAAGAACCATATACCAAGCACAAATGAACGGTGAACGAGTAAAAATGAACGGTTCCCAAAAAAGAACGAACAGTAGTGAACTAGTTCCCAAGGATGAACGGGTTTGCCCATCTCTACCTCACCCTTCCGTGCTTGTGCGGTAGTATGGGAACTACGAACCATAACTCAGAGGGGTGAGATTCACCACCGGAGGCTGGCAGCCCCTTCAAGCAACCCGACAGTCTTCAGCGCGGCTGGCTCCGTCTGTGAGCGGCGGTGGTACGTTAACTGCTGTGTAAGCCCCTGGGTGCTATCGTCATGGCATGATGACTGTCAGCTCGCTTTCACCACGTACCGTCCTCGTCATGTGCTGTGAGGGGGTGTGGTTTCTGCCTCCACCAAGTTGCTACACCATAGCCGCATGGAACTTTTGATGTTACTTGTCTAAGCTGCCAACAGCCTGCTCCCTCGCTCCGACCCACTGCGAGAACCCCACCGCACGGAGATGGCCGTACATCCCGGTTCCGCTTCAGATGGTGACAGGTAAGTGATCGACAACGCTAACAACCACCATTGGTGGATGAACAGGATCACTCAAATACTTCAGATTTGCAGTTTCGTCAACATGCAGTGGAGTGAGTACACTCCATTTTTCGGTTTTTTTCTGCGAGTGTCATGGAGAGTCAATAAGTGTCTTTTCGAATAGTAATTGTATTGGTAAGTACAGTATGTAGGCGGATAGTGTTGTGTGGCCACGTAAATAAGAATTTTAGTTTTGCATTACCTGTTATCACGAGTAAGGGATGTGCCTCATGGTCTATGACTGTGTATGTGGTGTCAAGCTTGTGTGGCAATTTAGAAAGTAAATCTGAGTACTGTCAATGAGTATCCATTGTTTTCAATGTGTAAAGTAACAATTACGAAAAGCCACTTAGGCAGAGTAGTAAAGCTACAGTAGGAAGTATTATGTGCATTTCATAATTTTATTCCGTTTTGTTGTAGTTAGTGAATTGTCACGATGCCAGAATCTGAGAATTATTGGAAATGTGAGTTAGTTTGCAACGTTTGGAACAGTGGAACAGTTGATGGTACTGAGCAAGGAATGTGGCTTGTTATGTAACCAATTAAGGTAGTTAGAAGCGTTGGGAAAGTAGTACGTTTGAATGTGTTTGTCATTTGTGTTTGTGTGAGTGATAAATGGTAACGGTGTCGCGGTCAGTACCACAGGGAGCGTAATATTCAAGACCCCCATGGGGCTACCACGGAGGAGATACTGAAAACTGTTATAGATAAGATACGAGTGGACAATGTAATGTTGTCGGGCTAGGGAGCAAGAAATAGCTTCTCGCAAGTCTCCGTAGTATGAGGAGGATTAGAGGAGGAGATTTGAAGAAAGTAGGAAGGAATAAGAACGGAAGGAAGGAAAATAGGGTACCATGTAGGAGGGAGAAGGAGAAATTTGAAATGGAGAGGAACAGGTCTGTCTCTGTTTTACCTGTGCCCACAAAACTTCCAACTATCATTGGTGTACTTACGTCCGTCGATCCTGTAAGGAGTAAACCAGAATTTGTCACTTGGTGAATTGTCTCATGAATGACAAAATCAAGATAACTAATGAAAGCTGGCCGATGTGGCCGAGCGGTTCTAGGCGCTTCAGTCCGGAACCGCGCTGCTGCTACGGTCGCAGGTTCGTATCCTGCCTCGGGCATGGATGTGTGTGCTGTCCTTAAGTTAGTTAGATTTAAGTGGTTCTAAGTCTAAGGGACTGATGACCTCAGATGTTAAGGCCCATAGTGCCTAGAGCCATTTTGAACTAATGAAAAGTGTAATTACCCTGCTCAGAGTTGGCTGAAAGCGTTGGGTACTAATGTTGTTTTCGTTAAGGAAAGTAACATAGAAGTAGGAAGTCCAATATCCTGTGAAACTGTGGAGTCTTAAGTACCTGTAGAGTCAAATAAAGAGTGTGCTGTATAGGAGCGAATACGTGTGCGGATAGCCAGTCGGTGATTCAAGTGCAGCAGTATCTACCCTATTCGGTCATGACAGGTGTTAGAGAGTGTGGAGGCTGGGCAGGATGTAGAGGGAGGTACATGTGCCACTGACTTTTTTGTCCCGTAAAGTGACTTTGCAGACGATAGTGTTAATGCAGGTACTAAGGGAAACACACAGGAAGCTGTTGACGTTGATACTTGAATTGCAAGTGTTGTGCTAGAAACGAAACAGGTGCATCTGTACCACGGAGCGCCCCTCTGGTCGGAGACAAACCAAACGTGGACCAACGTTTATTGTTGTCCTACAGCTGCACTCGTGACGAAGATTTTGAAAAATGCTATTGCAAATAAGTGGGAAGGCAAGTGCAAATAATGGTATGAGTGGAATTCCTTCAGAGGCTAATTTTATAGGCTAGCGTGTATGTCGTCTAGTATGGGAAAAGGGAGCATTAAGGAATAAGAACGTAATTATTTGACAAATTGCTTAATTGGCGAACTGGACAGTCAGACATGTGGAACATGTTAATAAAGATTTATGCGACTTGTGGTTGCTGAACAATTTTCACTTGTGACGGTCGCTGTTCCCCCAGGCTGTACTCACTAGAAATCGGGTCGTTAGGAACATTTGATACGTGCTATTGGAGACTGTCGAAGAGGAGATGGAGTGATGAAGTAAGGAATGAAGAAGTCCTATGATGAGTCAACATGAAAAGTTTCTTTAAATAGTATTGTAACGATTCGAACAAATAGAATAGCTAACAATTTGTTACGGTACGGATTACTGCTACAAATTGTACTTGAATTAATGGTAGAAGGAAAGAGTTGCAGAAGAAGTACAAGTATAAAAGGCAGATCGTGTTATGATTTTAGACGCGGCAGTATGCTGAAATGAAGAACGATGGGAACGCTAAAAAGCATCAAAACAAACTTAGTATTGACTATATCGAAATATTTTTCTTGGTATTGCAATTGTCAAAAACGATTGTATGTTACAGATATCGTGAAGTGAGGTACACACATTATTCAAGCATAATATAAGCATTTAAAATCATTTCATCTTTGATCTCTAGAAACATTAGAAATAGCAGTTCGAAAGAATGCGGAACTGATTTATGTGTATTTAACTTGAGATTCGTGTAGAAGTTGCATTAACGAATATGATCCGGTTGGAAGTAAACTTTCTCTCACATATTCTTGTTTGGCACAGTTTCAGAGCCTTTTATTCAACGTTCGGGCAGCTAGCGTATGGTGTTCGCTGCAATACCTCAGGAAACGTACGATGCCGACCCATTTCCGTTGATCCCGGAAGCGAAGCCATTCATGTATACCGATTGCTCTGCTACACTCCTATGCAGGCCGTATCGGAATTCGGCTCCAGATTCCGGGTGTGGCAAATCCCACGCACCTCACGAAGCGTTATGTATCGGCGCGCAACATTGCACCTTCGTGTGCTGGCGAAATGCTCGTAAATCCGAGTTTAGGGCGGAACGGGTACGGCCAGCGGACACAAAGTCGGAGATTCACGGCTCTGCTTAGTGCGCATGCACACTGTAACCCACCATCTAACGGTGCTGCAGTTGAACAGCAGCGCTTTACTGAAGTCATGAAACTAAAATAATGTTGCGCTACTCATTCTCAGAGGAGTCTGAAGTTTTTTCAAACGGGCAAGAAGCGTCATACACCACTAAAACCCCATCTAACTTCAACGTGAGATTCCAAATATTATACCTATAAAAGATATTGCTGTCGATAGTGGCATGACGTATGCAGTCGAGTCCTTTAGGCGACGCTGGTTCTCTGGAATATTCGAAGGTGAGTGCTATTCCCGTCAACAATATCCAAGCGCTACCGGTAACACGACTGAGTTCCCGTGTGTTCCGCTTTCACTCTTTGATGGAACAGAGGCAGATGGTAACCCCAAAGGCAGCTTCGGCGGAGAAAGTGACATTCAGACCGATGTAGCTGACGGAAGAGGCTACTCAGGAACAGAACCGAAGATATAGTGTCTATGGGCAGCAAGGCAGACATCTAATGTGGGGGAAGCGCCAAATTATGACCTACGGAGGCACATAAATGCCAAGTGAGAAGTCATACTGCGTGGGTAGACAGGCCATGGTGAAAGCTACCTGTGCAAGCGAAACAGACCTTAAAATTAAAAAACCCTGGTCATCTAGGTTGGGGTTGTACGATGGGCTGGTGCCTCATCCACGTAAAACATTAAAACACAAGTTTCATAGGAAAACGCCGGACGGATCTAACGGAAATAATTAAGGTAAGGAAAAAGGCGGTTCCAAAACTCTGAATGAATGCATGCTGATGCAGAGGTGTAGAACAGTAAAACAGTGTAATTGCTGGAATTGGAACACTAATCGACGGTAAGAGAAAAACTTCCCTTAAACCCTATATTTAAAGGAGAGAATAATTAGTGCTCTACTGAAAGAGAATACTCACCTTGATTCGATTATTTGAGGAATTGAGGACAGAAGATACAGAAGTGTTCTCTCATACACTGCAGGCAGAAACAAGACAAACGAATAAAGTAGACTATTTAAATCTGGCAACAGAATTCAGTGCAAGAATAGGGAATATGGAAATAGAAAATGTGGTACGAAATTATTGAGAAACACAACTTAACAACAATGGGATAAGAATTCGAGAATTCTGTACCTATAACCAATTAAAGATCACAGATACATTTTTCCGAAAAAATACACAAATGTACTGGTGCCAGGAGACTAAGGACACTAATAAAATACGTAACAGTGAATAAGAAAAGCAACGGAATAGAACAAGACACATGAGGCTACAGGGAAAGTGACCTATCTACGTATCATTTTCTACTAGTTAGCAAAATGATTCCTAGGGGAAGAGACTCAGTACCAAGGACAAAGAGGGAAAAGGCGATGAGACGTTCAAGATAGGACTACAATGGGATTCTAAGATGAGAGATTTTTACGAAAGGCGGCTGACTAAACATTTGTTACAACTACTGACACTAGATGAGTGGATATAAAATAGAACATCAACAAAAATAAGAAATAAAAGTAGCATTAAATGAGGAACAAAGAACCTCCTTGAATTTAATACGAAGTGGATCAGAAGAATTAAAAAACATTCAGGCAACAATGAGACAATGCACATAGGGAAAGGTAAAGGTCACACAAACAGAAAATAAAGTACCCGGACGTATGTATTTCTCTTATCAATTGTTGAGAAATCTGAATAAGTCAGACGGCGATACTGTGAAGATGGCTACAATATAAATTCAGGATTGGGTGAAACACTATAGCAATCTTTGGGGAAATAATAACCAGGGGATGGAAGAATAGGAGATGATGGGAACAAAAGGCTTAACTCCAATAACTATATTAGAGCTGTCAGTAGCATTAAGGAAACAAAAGGGAAGGCCCCTGGTTCATAAGACATTACTGGAGAACTGCCGGCCGTGTTGGCCGAGAGATTCTAGGCGCTCTATCCGGAACCACTCGACTGCTACGGTCGCAGGTTCGAATCCTGCCTCGGGCATGGATGTGTATGATATACTTAGATTAGTTAGGTTTAAGTAGTTCTACGTTGTAGGGGACTGATGACCACACATGTTAAGTCCCATAGTGCTCAGAGCCATTTGACCCATTTGACTGGAGAACTATTGAAATACGGAGGAATGCTACTGAAGTACTAATAAATATGTGATGGTCTGCAAACAGGTTACCGGAGCAATGAATGATGTAAAACATAATATCAGCTTTCAAGGAAGGAGATAAATCCAGCAGATAAAGTGACAAAGGAGTAAGTCTCTTGAACACAGGATATAAAATACGAGGCGCCAAAGAAACTGGTAGAGGCACGCATATTCGAATACAGAGATATATAAACAGGCAGAATTCGGCGCTGCGGCTGGCAACGCCTACATTAGACAACAAGTGTCTGGTGCTATTGTTAGATCGGTTACTGCTCCTACAATGGCAGGTTGTCAAGATTTAAATGAGTTTGAACGTGACGTTATAGTCGGCGCACGAGGGATGGGACACAGCGTCTCCGAGGTAGTGATGAAGTTGGGATTTTCCCGTACGACCATTTCACGAGTGTACCGTGAATATCAGGAATCCGGTAATACATCGAAACTTCGACATCACTGGGGCCGGAAAAACGTCCTGCAAGAACGGGACCAACGACCACTGAAGAGAATCATTCAGTGTGACAAAAGAGCAACCCTTCCGCGAATTGCAGCAGATTTCAATGCTGGACCATCAGCATGTGTCAGCGTGCGAACCATTCAACGAAACATCATTGATACGGGCTTTCGGTGCCGAAGACCCACTCGTGTACCCTTGATGACTGCATGTCACAAACCTTTACGCCTCGCCTGCGCCAGTCAGCACCGACATTCGACTTTTGATGGTTCAAATGGCTCTGAGCACTATGGGACTTAACATCTATGGTCATCAGTCCCCTAGAACTTAGAACTACTTAAACCTAACTAACCTAAGGACAGCACACAACACCCAGCCATCACGAGGCAGAGAAAATCCCTGACCCCGCCGGGAATCGAACCCGGGAACCCGGGCGTGGGAAGCGAGAACGCTACCGCACGACCACGAGATGCGGGCCGACTTTTGATGACTGGAAACATGTTGGCTGGTCGGGCGAGTCTCATTTCAAATTGTATCGAGCGGGCGGACGTGTACGGGTATGGACACAACCTCATGAATCTATGGACCCTGTATGTCAGCAGGGGGCTATTGAAGGTGATGGATGCTCTGTAATGGTGTGGGGCTGGTGCAGTTGGAGTGATATGGTACCCCTGATACGCTCGATACGTTTCTGACGCGCGAGACTTATGTAAGCATCCAACCTGATCATCTGCTTCCTTTCATTTCCATTGGGCATTCCGATGGATTTGGGAAATTCCAGCAGGACAATGCCACTTCCCAAACGTGCATAATTGTTACAGAGATGCTCCAGGAACACTCTTCTGAGTTTAGACACTTCCACGGGCCACCAGACTCGAAGGCATGAACGCCTTTGAGCATATCTGGGATGTCTTACAACATGTGTTACTTTCCTGTTTTTGGTATTTCTCAGTTGTTTCGTTATTCCACAGACAGTTGTTTCCTGACGTTTTCCGGTTTTTTTTCTTTATAGTAACTTCTCAGGTTCCCTATGTTGTGAAGTGGAACATGGCACTTTTAATCCATAGACAACATAGTGGCCGAGTGGTTCTAGGCGCTATAGTCTGGAACCGCGCGACTGCTGCGGTCGCAGGTTCGAATCCTGCCTCGGGCATGGATGTGTGTGATGTCCTTAGGTTAGTTAGGTTTAAGTAGTTCTAGGGGTCTGATGACCCCAGAAGTTAAGTCCCATAGTGCTCAGAGCCATTTTTTTTATTATTTCCATCGTACACAGTGTATGTCAGAAGATGGACTTCCATCATTCCAAAATCTCTCGTAAATCTTATATACAGGGTGATTTTTTCCACCGTGTATAAACTCTAGGGACTGACCGATGAGAAGGTATGGCACGAAAATGGTCTAATGAACTTATCTCCGGAAATCCGTGTTTTCATGCTAGAAAACATTTATTCAATCATACTTTGTTAGAGAGACTGTGGTCTAATACGCGCTGTACCACGCAGCCACAGCTACAGCATGCCAGTATGCATGGTTTCCTCCTAGAGAGTGGTAATGTTCCTTATACGTCATGGCCTTGTCCCCTCTTCTTTCATAGTAATTGGTAAAGTTGTGTCCGATTCACTTCTCTTGCTGTCTCACCTTGTAGCGGATGTGATAAATCATTGTCCACAATGCTTCCGTATTCGAATCGAGAGCTTGCCGACATGGTGTTTAGTTACGGGAAGGCAAATGGCGACAGGCGGCAGGCAGCAAGCTATCGGGAGGCCTATCCCCGCAGCCAAAAACCACAGCATTCAATATCTGCAACAGTGTTTTGTCGTTTGTCTGGAACAGGGTCGTTTCAGAAGGCAGGAAATCATGACGGACGTACCCGAAATGTTCGGACACCAGACTTGGAGGAAAATCGGATTAACACTGTGGAAGGCTACCGCCATGTCAGTACCAGCCATTTGACCAGCCAGTACAGCGTAAGCCAGACGACTGTGTGCATTCTCTGTGACAACTTAGCCATGTCTCTTAGAGCGTGTGCAGGGCTTACTAGAAACATACTTTCCACATCGGGAGCAGTTTTGCCTTTGGTTTCTCTACCAGACAACCACGATTCCTGGATTCGTGTCGTCCATCCTATTCACAGATGAAGACACCTTTACGTAGAGTGATATCTTCAACTCTCATAACAGTCATCTGTGGGACAGTATACAAAACCCCCATGGTATGGTGACAGCGAATAGTCAGCATCGGTGCACGCGGAATGTGTTGGCCGGGATAATTAGCCTTCGTATTTTGGGACCTGTCTTCCTTCGACGTCGCCTAACACACCGGTTTTTCTTGAGGGTGACTTTGCCTCCCTTGCTGGAAGAAGGGCCATTGATGATTCGAATGGTTATGTCCTGCTACATGATGGTGCTTCGCCATTAACGTCGGGATGCATCTCAATTGTTTCTTTCCTGGTCGATGGATCGGACGAGGGGGCCAAGTTGCATGGCCTGCTCGATCGCCGGATCTCAACCGGTGCGATTTTTGGGTATGAGGCCTTCTCAAAAGTATCATGGCAGAGCCCATTCCATGCGTGGAGACACTGGAGTAAGCGTATTCAATCTGCCTTTGACACTGTTCGGATGCAGTCTGTCCGATGTGAACGTGTGGACCAGGACATGCCACCGTGCGTTGAGGCACATGGGAACCATTTTCAACACTTTGTGTAACAGTAGTTGCATGGTACAGCGCGTATAAGACAGCAGTCTCTGCAACAATGCGCGACTGAATAAATGGTTTGTAACATGGAAACGATGCTTTAACGGACATAGCTTCATTACACCTTTTTTTGTTCCGTATCCTCTCGTCGAGCAGTCCCTAGAGTTTGTACACGGTGTAAAAAAGCAACCTGTATAAATAAAAATCATTTTCCGCAAGTGTGAGAGACCATCACTAGAGCATGGCTAGGTCGATTCAGCTGATCTTTCTTTTGTTGTGTTCGTAACTGTCAGGACGAGGCTTGTATCAAAGAAAAATTTTGGTAAATCCACCGGAAAAGTGGGAAATTTGGATGGTATTTATGTACGAAATTCTCAATGAAGAAAACTGACTGTCAGTTTAACAGTTTTGCTGTCACATGTTATTTTTTCAAAAACAATTATAACTTTCCGTTTGACAGTTCTCCTGTCGCATGTTTTCATAACAACAGATACCGCAGTGAATATCGATCTTTTGCGAAAAAGAATATAATTGACAGCGATTTTTCAGTGTGTTTTCGGTAGTGATCATATCGTGGTAATTTGTTGTGTTGTAGATATTCAATTTATTTCAGTTCCTGGTTTATTTCTTTAGGATAAGTGCCAACAATAAGGCGTTGAAATATCGGTCGGCGTACGTGCAACTACATGATCGTCGAGCCAATGAGACTGAGCAAGAGCGTAGACATCGGTTTGATGCAAATCGAATAACAGTTTCCCAAGCGCCATTGGTTATACAGCGGTTGAGCGCAAATCGAATAAAAATTCTTCAGGCGCCATCCGCTATGACTGCGGAAGAATTCCGATTTCAGTTGTACAAAATCATTCTTGTTGTTGTTGTGGTCTTCAGTCGAGAGACTGGTTTGATGCAGCTCTCCATGCTACTCTGTCCTGTGCAAGCTTCTTCATGTCACAGTACCTATTGCAACCTACATCTTTCTGCATCTGTTTAGTGTGTGATCACTTGGTCTCCCTCTACGATTTTTGCCCTCCACGCTGCCCTCCAATACTAAATTGGTGACCGAGAGAGGTGGCGCAGTGGTTAGCACACTGGACTCGCATTCGGGAGGACGACGGTTCAATCCCGTCTCCAGCTATCCTGATTTAGGTTTTCCGTGATTTCCCTAAATCGTTTCAGGCAAATGCCGGGATGGTTCCTTTGAAAGGGCACGGCCGATTTCCTTCCCAGTTCTTCCCTAACCCGAGCTTGCACTCCGTCTCTAATGACCTCGTTGTAGACGGGACGTTAAACACTAACCACCACCACCACTAAATTGGTGATCCCTTGATGCCGGCCGTTGTGGCCGAGCAGTTCAAGGCGTTTCAGTCTGGAACTGCACTGCTGCTTTGGTCGCAGGTTCGAATCCTGCCTCGGGCTTGTATGCGTGTTACGTCCATAGGTTAGTTAGGATTAAGTAGTACTAAGTGTAGGGGACTGATGACCTCAGATTTTAAGTCCCATAGTGCTCAGAGCCATTTGAACCATTTTTGATCCCTTGATGCCTCAGAATATGTCCTACCAACCGATCCCTTCTTCTAGTCAAGTTGTGCCACAAATTTCTCTTCTCTCCAATTCTATTCAATACCTCACCATTAATTATGTGATATAAAAAATCATAATCATGCTTACCAGTCAGTGATCAGTCAGACAGTTCAGAAAGGGGTTTCCAACGGAATCCTTTCTTGAATTTCTTTTCTTGAATTTATGGCAGTCGAAGCAAAACATTTGGATTAAGATATGATTATGATTTAGTAATGCAATTGTTTTGTTTCGACTGCCATAAATTCAAAAAAAGATTCGGTTGGAAAACCCCTTCTGACCTACTGTCTGACAAACCACTGACTAACAAGCAGACAACGCGTAGCCTAAACTGCAATGAACTTTGTTAAACTGGCTGCGAGAAAGAACATGCTAAGCTGTGTTGTGAACATCTACGGTTTTGTTTTTCAAATCGCAGTCATTTTTAAAAGACAAGAGAAAAGTTTGGTTTATGGCTAACTCTAGATTAAAATCATGTGAAATACTGTCATTAAAGCTACTATCCTCGCAGATGCACCAGCTTCCAGGTCTCTCTCACACCTCGCGTTCTAATGATTCCAACCGATTTACCTGTTCATTTTAACTTCTTTTTCTCTGTCTCGTGATGACTGGGTGTTGTGTGATGTCCTTAGGTCAGTTAGGTTTACGTAGTTTTAAGTTCTAGGGGACTGATGACCATGGATGTTAAGTCCCATAGTGCTCAGAGCCATTTGACTTCTATTCCTAATCAAGGTTCCGTTTCGAATAACAATAAATAAGGACAGAGAGAGGGGTGAGGAGGAGATGGAGAGAGAAAGAGAGAGGAAATGGATACACAAAAATGGGGGTACAGACAGGTAAGTGACGGAGTATGAGATGGAAAAAGTAATGTTCAAATGTGTGTGAAATCTAATGGGACTTAACTGCTAAGCTTACACACTACTTAACCTAAATTATCCTAAGGACAAACACACACACTGATGCCCGAGGGAGGACTCGAACCTCCGCCGGAATGAGCCGCACAGTCCATGACTGCAGCGCCCTAGACTGCTCGGTTAATCCCGCGCAGCGAGGAGATGGATAGAGAGTGTGTGGTATAAAAGACATACAGGGAGCACGGGATAGGTGGCGGACAGAGACTGGGCGGGGGGGGGGGGGGAGGGGAGGAGAAGGAGGAAATAGACAAAGCGAGGAGGAGAGGGATAGAAAGAGAAGGGTGGGGGAAGGAGATTAGGACTCATATTCAGATCGCATAGCTATTTAGCAATAGCGTAGCGTTTCCGGTTTCGCGAGTAGTAAAATGTTATTGTTCTAACAACAGTCGCCGTTTCCTTCAATTCGTGAAAATTGACACGTACAGTTGCGGTTGCGGTGCAGGAAGGACTCACTGTTTTGTTTTGTTTATGACTTAACTACTATATACGTTTCGGTAAATAAGACTATTGGCTAACTGCGTTGCTTCCCCCAGCTCTTTCCTACCTCATGCTGCAGAGCCTTGTAAATATGGAACATATTTTTGGGAAAACCCCCGTTCATCCATAGGTCGGTTCATACCCGCCAGATGCCTCTGCGGGAGAGCGCTTAACGCGCAACGCCGTCCTTTTTTTTATGGAGACACTGGAGCGTGTTTATTGCATCTGAGCCATCTACAAGCGTCCTGGCCAAATGCCACGGGCGCTCGGCCGCGCTCGTGTGTGGGACCGGGCTGCAGCTTTCGCGGGGTCGGGGGGTCACCGCCGCTGCCGCTCTTCCCACGCGGTGCCTTCCGAGAAGGGCGACCCCGCGCCTGCCGGAAGTCGTGGCTGCGCGGCAGTCACCTCCAAGAAGCACCCGCCTCTGCTGTTAGTTTGTGCTGCCACATTCTCGCTTTTGACGGGGCAACTCAAAGTAGTTTCATACTCTAGGGCAGCAGATGCGGTAATCCTCCATGGCCGTTCTAGGCAGGGTCCTAATGGAGGAGTTTGCCACTGCGTTCCTCCGACCTGTTATGAAATGTTAGGTGTGCATCTGTACCGTGTGGATGGCAGTGACTAGTGCTTGTACTGTTTATGTTGTTATGGATGAAAGTAAGTGAGAGGGTGAAAGCCAGAGCCGTCACATAGCGTGCGCCTCTCGAATAGCAACAATGGGTTCGCCGAGCTTAAGTCCCCATCCCACGGACGGACCACCATCAACAGTGTCACATGCCCTTACGTCATCAAGGCATTCTTAATTATGACACTGTTGACCGCCTTGCCAAGGGGGGTATTACAAAAGGCCAATTACGTCCAACGGAGATATATGCATCTCACATCGACGATGCGGAAGGCTGCTTATCACGCTTGGAACCGTGAGTGGCATTTCTCTCGGCACTGTAAGGGCAAGCACCTGGAGGCTATCCAACTGAACATCTCTTATCGACCATTGTTCGCCTCGGTTCAGCTTTGTAGGCGTCATGTGACTTCTATCATTCGCATGAGGCTGGGAGACGGGTGTTACCCATGCACCGATTATCATGTCTGGGCACTGAGATAAGTACACAACGGCAGTAGCGTATCTTAATGACATCATATTGGTATGTTCCAAGTACACGACTGCACAATCAGGATTTTATAAGAAATTGCTTGTGAGAGGTTACTCCCTTCCTACCAGCGTTCCTGTCTTACTCCACTGCTATCATGAATATATCCTGCTCACATGCGGCGTTGCTGGGCTAAAATTCGCGTAACTGCTTATTGCTTCTTTCGTCGTACTGTCAACCACAAAAGTTCCACCTACCTCTTCTGGTCCCCAACCCGCTTCTCTGCAATGTAAATGTCGCAGGTTCGAATCCTGCCTCGGGCCTGGATGTGTGTGATGTCCTTAGGTTAGTTAGGTTTAATTAGTTCTAAGTTCTAGGCGACTGGTGACCTCAGAAGTTAAGTCGCATAGTGCTCAGAGCCATTTTGCAATGTAAATACTGTTCTGACGATGTTAAAAGCAGCGTCGAAGAAAAACATCGCCAACTCTTACATTATCACAGTCCGCATTAGCTCTGTAGCTAAATGACATGTAAATATATTATAAAAAGTTTCGGGTGGAGAGTGATTGTTTCATCTCTTAGAAAAATGTCAAAATTCGCGCAAATAGTTCTTTATTTTGCTTTAGATGCCACATCAAATAGGTGTCATCAGCCCACATTTAAAAAATAACAGCTAATATCACTGTCCTCATCTCACAGCTCATACCATCTAGTACGGACGCAAGACAGCCAGAAATGTATCAAAGTTCAACCCGAATTATTACGCGATTTTCACAGTTTGTACTCAGCTGCAACATGCGTTTTACTTTCGCTCCTTTTCAGTGGATTTCTTTAAAATAAGTTGATCGCCAACTATTCCGTAAACGATTACGAAATATGCCACACGGAATTCATCACAAAGGCTGAAAGTTCACACGCGTGAAAATAACTTTTTCGGTCACATTCAACATGACCTGCGGGTCCGACAGCGAGACTACGACTGCCTCAATGCCGTTGCTCACAGCACACATACTACTTGATAGAGCGCTTGAAAGACGTCACTCTGATTGGTATACCAAATGAAGATCCAGTCAGATCGATCTTTCAAGATCATATTCGCGCCTGAACTGTTTTACCCCAATCAACATTCACAGATGCGTTAACGTCATTTTATGCTTCAAATATTAATAAAACGTTCCACCAAACCAAACCAAACGAAAACTAATCTTGAAATAACTTTAGAAAAACGTTACTCTACAAATAACTATTCTGGCTGCCTTCTTACAAAAACAGGCACACTTGGACATACGTCATCAGCAAGTAAGGGGAATTACAGGTTTCGTTGCAACAGCTTGTTGCACACTTTCCCAAGTTACATAATGTATAACAGGAGATAATTCTGAATCTTTACGTATGTCCCGCATACATACTCTCATTTACTCTAATTTATTTACACAACAAAACAAATAGTTATTAAATGAATATTAATTCTTACTGAATTCTCCATTACGAAAAGTAAAAATAGTGAACGTTATTTAAGCATAAAAATTCAAACATACTGACCTAACATTTTGTAAACTTCAGTAATGATTCCAACTGATAGCAAAGGTCAAACTGTTACGCATCTGAGTTTCATCTAACTAGTATCGGTTTTTGGTATTTTTGGTAATTTTCTCTAACTTTGAAAGCATCCCAGCCAGAAAGCTCAGATTTTGCAACCTAACAAAAGGCCAAACATAACGGTTTTTCGAAACTGAATAAGATTTAGTATAGTTTACTTAGATTCTTAACGTTTTGAATATACTGTCGCTGGAACTGACGCAAGTAGCGCTTCCGAGGTTCGTGCTAGCGACAGGTGCGAGTGAATTACGCCGAGATACAAGCGGCTGTCACCGCCACCGACTTCAAACCTACGAGCCCGTACTGCAAGGTAGCTTACTGCTATAAAATGCTAATGCGGTTTGACTCGCGATGTTACACACAGACTAATTGAGAGCCATCGCTATCCAAATTTAATTTATGAGTTGCCGATATGTTCATTTTCCAATAGCATCAGCACAGTTCATAATCGGGTGCGTAATTTTGTTTTGATTTGTGTACGGACCTCTATTTATACATTATATTTTCATTATTTCTCTCTTGTGCATTTTATGTCACTGTTCTACTGGCACTACTGTACATACCGTTGGTTGTATTGTGTTTGTCGTTTGGGTTTTTCTTTTACACACATCAAAAAAAGTTTTGTCTCACTCCAATTCGCAGAACTCCTGAAGACAGACGTTGACCGTGGATACTGTATCACAGATACAGTCCCTTCTACTGTTCAAAGATGTCGCTAAACCCGCCCAAAGATGTATACAACCATGCATGACCAGTGTCTAGTAGACGGAGGGGGTCCGTCAGCCGATCAGTTCCAGTCATTCCACCAGAAAGTAGGTACACGCCTCGTCTACATCTACATCTAAGCGATTACTCTGCTATTCACAATAAAGTGCCTGGCAGAGGGTTCAATGAACCACCTTCAAACTGTCTCTCTCCCGTTCCACTCTCGAACGGCGCGTCGGAAAAACGAGCACTTAAATTTTTGTGTGCGAGTCCTGATTTCTCTTATTTTATCGTAATGATCATTTCTCCCTATGTAGGTGGGTGCCAACAGAATGTTTTCGCAATCGGAGGAGAAAACTGGTGATTGAAATTTCATGAGACGATCCCGTCGCAACGAAAAACGCCTTTGTTTAATGATTGCTACTCCAATTCACGTATCATGTCTGTGGCATTATCTCCCCTATTTCGCGATAATACAAAATGAGCTGCCCTTCCTTGTACTTTTTCGATGTCATCCGTCAGTCCCACCTGATGCGGATCCCACACCGCACAGCAATACTCCAGAAGTGCGCGGACAAGCGTGGTGTAAGCAGTTTCTTTAGTAGACCTGTTGCGTCTTCTAAGTGTTCTGCCAATGAATCGTAGTCTATGGGCTGCTCCACCCACGACATTATCTATGTGATCGTTCCAGTTTAGGTTCTTTGTAATTGTAATACCTAAGTATTTAGTTGAATTTACAGCATTCAGATTTGTGGGACTTTTCGCGTAATCGAAATTTTGTGGAATTATTTTAGTACTTATTTGAATAACTTCACACTTTTCTTTATTCAGGATCAATTGCCACTTTTCGCACCATACAGATATCTTATCTGAAAGATCTTGCAATTCGTTTTGGTCATCTGATGACTTTACAAGACGGTAAATGACAGCATCATCCGCAAACAATCTAAGACGGCTACTAAGATTGTCTCCTATATCGTTAATATAGATCAGGAACAATAGAGGGCTTATAACACTTCCTTGGGGAAGGCCGGATATTACTTCTGTTTTACTCTATGTACAGTTACCTCGTCGTCTGTAGTCGTTGTTGTGTTGTCTGTAGCTCAACCATGCCTAGACGGTCAATACCGAGGCAATACCGAGGTTCGATCGCGTCTGCTTTGTTACTTTGTGCCAGGAAGGGCTCTCAACAAGGGAGTGTCCAGGCGACTCGGAGTAAACCAAAGCGATGTTGTTCGGACATGGAGGAGATACAGAGAGACAGGCACTGTCGATGACAAGCCTCCCTCTGGCCGCCCAATGGCTACTACAGCAGTGGATGACCGCTACCTACGGATTATGGCTCGGAGCACCCTGACAGCAACGCCATCATGTTGAATAATGCTTTTCGTGCAGCCAGAGGACGTCGTGTTACGACTCACACTGTGCGCAATAGGCTGCATGATGCGCAACTCAATCCCGACGTCCATGGCGAGGCCCACCTTTGCAACCACGACATCTTGCAGCGTGGTACAGATGAGTGTGCCTAGCGTAAGATCAATTTGGTTAAAATCGGTCCATTTACTTCATAATTTTAGGTAGCTGTCCATTCAGTTATTTAAGTTCAACTTCCTAGAGTGTAATATTCTTCCACAACATGTACAGAGAAGAATTTTTCTAAGATTGATTACTTTTACGTTTGCAAGCCATAAGTGTAGTTTCCTGCATTAAATTATTACTGTAAAGGTTAATCAGTGTTCGAAGCTGAGTAGAATGAATACAGTGACCGATATCTAAATTTGTGGGTGATAACTACAACGAACTGACTTTTAGGTGTTGGTGTGCTTATAGTACTGTCGTAATGTGGTTTTCAGCCCCAGTTCTTGAAGGTTATAAATGCAGACAAGTTAGGGAAGAAATTAGGTGTTTGGAAAACTGCGTGTTTGTTATAAACTTCAACATTACGACGAATCTAGATACTGGGCCTTTCTCATTCAGCTGTAATGGCATTCCCTATTGGTTGCGTACTTCCTTCTTATAATCTATCTGTCTAACTGACGTAAATACTGGTTTTTTACGCGTCTTTAGAGCTTATTATGTTACCAAGTGCAGTCCCATGACGATCCTTTATCAGTGATGATATCTGCTGGAAACCCCGCCTCCTTAAGAAACCGTGGTGATAAATTTGTTCTATACCTGGTACATGATGAGTGAGTTGAAAAAGAGGAGCTTAAAAGATAATACACGTTACATCTCATCCAAAGTAATTCAGTTGTCGTTCTTTCCCCGGCGTACATTCCAACATGTTTCCACATTCTCTGTCAGATGCCTGCTTGAGATGTGAAATAAGAAATCTGATATGATAAAACCCATTCCCTGACCCATCGTGTGAAATCAAAATCCGATTTCCATTGCAGTTCTGATATTACTTAATCGGTCGTACGCTATTCACGACTTCACGCGAGACTGCACGTTAGTGGGGTTAGGATATACGGTAGACAGGCTCTGCCTGCTCTCGAAAAGACGTACCATAGTTGTAACAAGTCCAATGGATGTAGCAAAAAGGTAGGTCTGATAAATAAGGAAAAACAGAATTTAAATAAAAAAAGAAGTAAAAGGACATCATCAAACTCAATGAAGATGCTCTGTAGGGCTGTCTCCTATAAGTTGCGAATGCTCGTATCAAAATGTGTTACTTAGTTGTAGAATCTATCAGCTTCATTTACGTGTGGGAAGTGAGTTGTGGGCACAAAATGTTTATCCTTTTATAAAATTTTCTGCAAGAAGGTATCAGATGCTCTCATCACCTTGTCTGAGAAAGAACTCTAAACACGTTCCGAAGTACCCAGTGTCTTGAGTATTAGTGGTCCACAACACGTCAATATGTTGTTAGTAGATAGCTGTCGTCTATATTTGGGTAAATTTATCCCAATTCAAATATTGTTTCTTTGTGACCAGTATGAAGAGGTTCATTTGCCACCACTTCACATGTTCATGATTTCACAGCCACTAACAATGACATATTGCATTGTACAGTACATTAAAATCCACACAGAACGACTGTCTGCATCCCGTACGGATTATTAATCGGTGATTATTATTCTGATTGTAGTAACTGAGATTTGCGTTGACGACAGCAGGTTTGTAGTAGAGGTTTCGCCCGGTACACACCGTGTTTACTCCTTGGTTTGGTTCATTAGTAAAGATAAAGAAGAAGTTCATGTGAGGGTCTAGACGTCCTTAAATGATTATTTCTTTGTACCTATCCCGTTAGCCACACGTGCCCAAGCGGTGCTTCCGGAGCGGGTAGTTGCACAGTACAGTGATCAGTGTTGCAGCCAGCATGGAAGTGGTTTTTGGCGGTTTCCCACATCCCAGTAGGTCAGTGGTCGCCAAACCGCGGCTCGCGAACCAAATGCGGCTGTTTGGCCCCTTGAATGTGGTTGGTCACAAAATACCAGGTGCGGGCACACACGTACAGCTTATAAATGTCACCAATTTAAAATGTTTTTAGTTGTAGTAGAGAGTGGGTATGAAGATCTTTTGCTGCGTAACAAAGTTCTTTGGTTTATCAAGAGGAAACGTTTTGAAACGTTGCGCTTCCTTATTAACAGAAATTAAAGCGTTTCTCCTGTATATGTTAACATTTTCTATAGCTAACGAACGATCAGTGGGTCCAAAAATTTTGTTTCATTGTAGATATCATGTATCATTTAATTTAGCTTCAAAACAAGCTACAGGGGAATAGAAACAGTTTTCCCGGTGTTAGGAGAAGCTATTTAATTCGAAAAGAAAGAATTTATTTTGGTTTACGATTCAGAAATATCGCCGAAACAATAACTCTTAGGTTTACTATTTCGAAACGACACTTGTAAATATGAGTAAAGCTTTCCTGAACAGGTTTCAGTGATCAGAAATAGCAAAGCGACATTTGCCTTTGTTAAAAAAAAGTCTTAATCCTATCTGAAATGCAATTTCCAGGTTTAAAAAATAAAGAATTGTGGACCTCGGAATTTTAACGCTTTCGTGATGATTTAGAAATATTGGAGAGTAACATATCTGAAGCTAGTTCACAGCAAAGGTGGCTGCTCTGAAAACCTAAACACTTGGAGTAGCATTTCTGATTCACGTAGTGAACTGAAAAACCTTGCGTTTGCTGTTCTTTCGTTAATCGGATATACGTATTCATATCCACAACTATTGTAAAGCAAAACCCTATCAAGAATAAACTGAGAAGTCCTCTTATTAAAAACAACAACATACAAACTTGTTTTACGCAAACTTTCTAAGGATGTGCATGGCTGTTGTTCACATAGCTGTCCGTCAGCCATTGTAATGATTTAATTTTATGGAAATCTTACAATTTAATTTTATCAGTACACAATATCGTATGATTTCCAGTTTTATTCAAAGCCCCTTTAATTCAACTGAGACTTGCAATGTTGAGTAAAATATTTTAAGTTAATTTTGGGGAGCGTTGTGGGATGAAATACATTGAAGAGCCAAAGAAACTGCTACACCTGTCTAATATTGCGTAGGGCCACCGCAAGCACGCAGAAGTGCAGCAACACTACGTGGCATCAACTCGACTAATGTCTGAAAATAGTGCCGCAGGGAGCCACCCCTTAAATTAACTATGACGAGTCCGCTAATGGCCATGCCTATCCTTCACAGAAACAGGAGAAAGGCACAAGAAAGAGAACGAGAAATGATTATTTCTTTGTGGATGTTGTAACAACAACTCTTCGCCACCACAGGACGATTAAATGGTTCAAATGGCTCTGAGCACTATGGGACTTAACAGCTGAGGTCATCAGTCCCCTAGAACTTAGAACTACTTAAACCTAACTAACCTAAGAACATCACACACATCCATGCCCGAGGAAGGATTCGAAACTGTGACCGTAGCGGTCGCGCGGTACCAGACTGAAGCGTGTAGAACCGCTCGGCCACTGCGCCCGGCCAGAACGATTATCTACAACCTGTACGAATTACAAAATTACACTCTAAAAAAAATAAAGAAAGAAAGATACACCACGAGAGAATTATCGGAATGGGTTGGAAATCAGTGATGTAATGTACATGTACAGACAAACAAATGAGTATAATTACAGAAAAATTGGATGATTTACTCAAAAGAAAGAGCTACACAAATTGAATTAGTCGATGATGCGTAGGTCAGCTTCTGGCCCTTAAGCAAACAGTTAATTCGGCTTGGCCTTTTCGCGTCAGTTCTGAGTGGTGGTGTGTCTGAAATATTTTCCTCGTCCACCAGTAAGACAACCTCGTGATTTAAACGCTGGACGTGCGGTTATGACCTTCGTCAGACGTCAAAGGAGGGGTGATATGTGGGTAAGGGGGGCTGTGAAGGTCTTCTCATAGTGTGAGACGTCCACGGTAAACTTCTGATCTGTGGCCCTTTATTCGAATGTGTGGACGCCTTGCTGTCTGAAGTGCCAATGCGAGCTCGGGGGGTGACGTCACAGGGCGCGACGCCTTTCCACCATTGCACAGGATAGTTGTTGGCACCTTTGAGCCAAATTTCAAACTTACGTATCGCAATGGCAGACAATTACAGGTTTCTAAAAACTGATCTTTTAATTTTGTTGCGCAGTGTGTTTTCTTACATTTAGGCAAATCATTGCACAAAACATTTCACCTTTTCTGTGCATGTTATATTTTATTAATTACTTCTTGCTTTGAGCATTTACTGCTGAAATTCTGTCTAGTAACATCCTACTTTTTCAGACGAAAACATTTAAGGATTCACGATAGACAGCTGTTTGCGTGGCTGTTCATGTTTAGCAATACACGGATAAATTCACGTGTTTCTTGCGTAATCATAATTCAGTGCCTACGTATCCACAAAATTCGTCTTAACTGATGCCTCAATCGCTTTTAAAGCTTGTAACAAAAGAAAGCGAAAAATATGTTGAAGGCTGCACATGTAGATGTCTACAAAAAACAGTTTCCTCGTGAGAAATTTCGGATGAGATTATCTCTAAAACTATACATCGGGTAAAAATAGTGGGTAAGACAAGTTCGTAATCTCAAAGGGGGGACATAAAATGATACTGCACGTGATCTCCACCACCCGCCCCCTTGGGTGGGGTGGGGGGCAACTTTTCAATCTTAAATGGAAACACCCAATTTTATTGCTGATTCGGATTCTCCATAAAAAAGTAATCAAGTTTGTCTGAAACATTTTTTAAACCATTGACAGATGGCGCTGAAATCGAGAAAAAGTTAAATTGGGGAAGAACTCGGATTTATTTAGAATTATCCGTGCAAGACGCATCAAATCGATAAAAAATGTGCACCATTTTTTTCGTTACGCCAACTTAAGCTATTTTTGTACAAAATGTTCTGTATCCTACTTTTGGCGTTAACCAGGAACAACGACATGGACGTAGTAGAATGATGTTCCTATGGGGTGCTTCATTAGCGTGAGTCCCATTGCCTCTCACAATTTCGGGTGCTTAATTAATGAAATTAGCCACGAAGAAATTTTCAAAATTATCCCCATCTGCTTCAATGCATAAAGTCAATCGTCTGCGAAAGTTGTCCACAGTTTTGAGCAGCACATCCCGTGGTATGGCTGCACACACTCTTCGAATGCGGTCCTCCATATCGTTTATGGTTGTGTGCTGTCTTTCATAAACAATATTTTTTAAATAACCCCACAAGAAAAAATCAGGAGTTGTTAGGTCTGGTGAACGAAGAGGCCACGGAACTGGTCCGCCGCATCCTAACCACCGACCAGGGTACCGTAAATTTAATACATTCCGTGCATTTTTAGCATGATGGGGAGCTGCTCCATCCTGGTTCAAATGGCTCTGAGCACTATGGGACTTAACATCTGTGGTCATCAGTCCCCTAGAACTTAGAACTACTTAAACCTAACTAACCTAAGGACATCACACACATCCATGCCCGAGGCAAGATTCGAAGCTGCCACCGTAGCAGTCGCACGGTTCCGGACTGAGCGCCTTATCCGCGCAAGATCCCTTCTAACAGCCGTGTACCGCAAGTCTCTAGAGGAACGGAGGGTTCCAAATGATTGGAAAAGAGCACAGATAGTCCCAGTCTTCAAGAAGGGTCGTCGAGCAGATGCGCAAAACTATAGACCTATATCTCTTACGTCGATCTCTTGTAGAATTTTAGAACATGTTTTTTGCTCGCGTATCATGTCATTTCTGGAAACCCAGAATCTACTATGTAGGAATCAACATGGATTCCGGAAACAGCGATCGTGTGAGACCCAACTCGCCTTATTTGTTCATGAGACCCAGAAAATACTAGATACAGGATCCTAGGTAGATGCTATTTTTCTTGACTTCCGGAAGGCGTTCGATACAGTTCCGCACTGTCGCCTGATAAACAAAGTAAGAGCCTACGGAATATCAGACCAGCTGTGTGGCTGGATTGAAGAGTTTTTAGCAAACAGAACACAGCATGTTGTTATCAATGGAGAGACGTCTACAGACGTTAAAGTAACCTCTGGCGTGCCACAGGGGAGTGTTATGGGACCATTGCTTTTCACAATATATATAAATGACTTAGTAGATAGTGTCGGAAGTTCCATGCGGCTTTTCGCGGATGATGCTGTGGTATACAGAGAAGTTGCTGCATTAGAAAATTGTAGCGAAATACAGGAAGATCTGCAGCGGATAGGCACTTGGTGCAGGGAGTGGCAACTGACCCTTAACATAGACAAATGTAATGTATTGCGAATACATAGAAAGAAGGATCCTTTATTGTATGATTATATGATAGCGGAACAAACACTGGTAGCAGTTACTTCTGTAAAATATCTGGGAGTATGCGTACGGAACGATTTGAAGTGGAATGATCATATAAAATTAATTGTTGGTAAGGCGGGTACCAGGTTGAGATTCATTGGGAGAGTGCTTAGAAAATGTAGTCCATCAACAAAGGAGGTGGCTTACAAAACACCCGTTCGACCTATACTTGAGTATTGCTCATCAGTGTGGGATCCGTACCAGGTCGGGTTGACGGAGGAGATAGAGAAGATCCAAAGAAGAGCGGCGCGTTTCGTCACTGGGTTATTTGGTAACCGTGATAGCGTTACGGAGATGTTTAATAAACTCAAGTGGCAGACTCTGCAAGAGAGGCGCTCTGCATCGCGGTGTAGCTTGCTCGCCAGGTTTCGAGAGGGTGCGTTTCTGGATGAGGTATCGAATATATTGCTTCCCCCTACTTATACTTCCCGAGGAGATCACGAATGTAAAATTAGAGAGATTAGAGCGCGCACAGAGGCTTTCAGACAGTCGTTCTTCCCGCGAACCATACGCGACTGGAACAGAAAAGGGAGGTAATGACAGTGGCACGTAAAGTGCCCTCCGCCACACACCGTTGGGTGGCTTGCGAAGTATCAATGTAGATGTAGATGTAGATGTAGACGACCGCGGCCGGCGCTCCATCCTGTTGGAACCACATTTGTTGCCTAGTTTCTAAATCAACATCTTCCATTAGCTCCAACAAATCATCGCAGAGAAGTTGCAAATAAGATTCCCCAGTAACATTTCAGTAAAAAAAAAAAAAAAAATAAAATAAAATACGGCCCTATCAAGTAACCGTTTAAAATTCCACACCAGACCATTAACGACAATTTGTGTTGATTGCCAGCTGGTCTGTCCCAGTGTATATTGACAGGGGACCAATAATGACAATTATGACGATTTAATTGGCCATTGTATTTGAATGTGGCTACATCGGCGAATATAACGTATTTAAAAAAATCTTAGTCACCTCTTTATCATTTCCAAGGCCCATTGGTAGAAATGCACGCAAATTCGCATATATTACGGTGTTCATGCCTGTGTCAATGTGATATGATATGCATTATATTTATGTGCCTTCAAAATCCTCAAAACAGTTGATACCGGTATTCCAGTTTGTCTCTGAATCGCACGACTACCAATTTCGGGATCCAGCTGAACACAGGCGAGAACGGTAAGGGTACGAGCGTCATTTTCATTGTATTCGCCATGACGAGGTGGACGGTGCATGTATCCATTTCGAGCTCGTCGAGTGGAATTTCGAATAATGTTTATGGTTGGATGTCGTTTGTATGGGAAACGATCCGCATACAATTGCGCAGCTGCAGCTTAATTGTTATGGCATTCACCTAAAATAAACGTCATATCAACAGTCTCTGTAGGAGGATAGTGAGTCATGTTTCGCTACAGAATAATTTACTTTCGTCAGTTTATGTTTACGGTTCACAATCTGAAAGTGAAGTGACGTCTGATAGCATTGCATCGACCTTTATACTGAGCCGGAGTTCGCAGTTTGGCCACGGTAGCGCCACAGTCGGGTGAGTAATGCGATTGTGAAGAGTTTCCTAAAGAGATTTTAATATCATTCCGCCTCCCTCCATCAAAAACTGTGGTGTGTAGGATACATTTTATAAAAAAATAACTTAATTTGGCGTAATGAACGAATTGATGCACATTTTGTATCGATTTCATGCGTCCTTCTCGGCTCATTCTAAATAAATCGGAGTTCTTCCCCAATGTTACTTTTTTCTCGATCAGCGCCATCTGTCGATGGTTTAAAAAAATGTTTCAGCCAAAACATTATTACTTTTTTATGGAGAACCCGAATCTGTAATAACAAGGGGGCGGGGGCTCGAGATCACGTGTCGCATCATTTGATGTCCCCCTTTGAGCTTACGAATTTGTCTTACCCACTATTTTTACCCGATGTATAGTTATATAGATAATCTCATCCGAAACTTCAGATGGACCACTCTGTAGATCACGTGATCTATCTGAGATTGCAGGAAGACTGTCCCAGATAACTCTCTAGAGAGATGTGAAGTAACATATAATTCGAGAATTTGTTTGAAGTCTGGCTTCGTTCCAAAGTAAACAACGGTGCAATGAAACGCATTGTACTTTCACCAGCACCGGTTCGCGTGTGTGCGAGCACAATCAAGTATCTTGTACAACTGGAAACTTTACGAACTCGCGTCGTGTATTTTATTGTCCCAGAAAATACTAAGCGGGTCCATGGCTTCCTTGTTTGCTAATGAGAAGTCGAAATATATCGTTATCTTGGGCCCTCTGTACACGACGGACAATAGGCTGTTGTCCCCTACGTCGAAACCGTTTTGCATAGCTTGTTTAGCATTCCCTGTGCAACGCCGGGAAGGCAGTTTATTCGCAGCTGCACGGAGAGAGGACAGCCTCTTGCGTCTGTGTAATGATTCCATCAGGGCTGTGCGCCGTTTAACGTTGCCGCCGCATCGGTGTTCATTTTGTACAAACAAGCGGAATAGCCTCATCGCTTCGATAATTCAGTTCCTTGTGCGTCATTCATGCGGCACTTAACAATGACAAGTAATTAGCTATCATAGCGAAATTGCACTGACGTGGATCTCATCTTCGTTTTTATGTGGATTTATCATCCTGTGTAGCCGGATGTTTAGCTTAACATCACTACGTTATAATATACTTCACAGATTAAAAATCCAACAGGACCACAACTAAAACGGGAACCTTTGTTTTTCAAGAAATGTGCTTTAAAATACGAGCTCTTCTCATTTGTCTTACAGACAAACCCACTATATTTTAAATTTTGCACTAAATTTCTTGCCGGCCGGTGTGACCGAGCGGTTCTAGGCGCTTCAGTCTGGAACCACGCGACCGCTACGTTCGCAGGTTCGAATCCTGCCTCGGGGCATGGATGTGTGTGACGTCCTTAGGTTAGTTAGGTTTAAGTAGTTCCAAGTTCTAGGGGACTGATGACCTCAGATGTTGAGTCCTATAGTGCTCAGAACCGTTTGAACTAAATTTCTTCTGCAGTTCCCTGTAAACACTTGGCGGAATGCAGTATGGAACAGTAGAATTCGAAATCCATTCTAAACGGATAGAGGTACAGGGCACTCTCTTGTCCTTGGGGTGAGTAACTGACCTTAAAGGCGGAAGAATCAGCAGTTCAAATGGTTCAAATGGCTCTGAGCACTATGGGACTTAACAACTATGGTCAACAGTCCCCTAGAACTTAGAACTACTTAAACCTAACTAACCTAAGGACATCACACAACACCCAGTCATCATGAGGCAGAGAGAATCCCTGACCCGGAATCAGCAGTGATCAACGGCATGAGGATGCAGAAGGCAATGGAAACTGCTACATTAAAGACACGTAATGTGTATCAAAAGGACATATGGCCTGTAATTGAGAAAGTGTCATGATGATCTCTCAATTGGAGAAAGATTCTGGAGTAGCCCCCATTCTGTCTCCGGAAGGAGCCTGCCAAATGGGTCGTGACCGTGACAAAAGGACTGAGTAACCAACGGAAGGATAACGCTCTACGATTTGGAGAGTGAAATGTCAAAGCTTGAACGTGGTAGGGAGGCTAGAAGATCTGAAAAGGGAAATCCAGAGTCTCAATCTAGATATAGTAGGTGTCAGTGAAATCAAACGGAAAGAAAAGGATTTCAGGTCAGATGAGTATAGAGTAATATCAACAGCAGCTGAAAATGGTACAATACCTGTAGGTTTCGTTACGAATAGGAAGGTAGAGCAAAGAGTGTGCTGCTGTAAACAGTTCAGTGATTAAGTTGTTCTTATCAGAATCGATAGCAAACTGACACCGACAACGATAGTACAGCTATACACGCCGACGTCGTAAGCTGAAGTAGATGAGGTAGAGAGAGAAAGTATATTAGGATATTGAAAGGGTTTTACAGTACGTAAAGGAAGGTGAAAATCTAACGTAATGGGGGACTGGAATGCAGTTGCAGGGAAGGACTAGAAGAAAATGTTACAGGATAATATGGGCTTCGAACAAGGAATGTGAGATGAGAAACACTAAAAGAGTTCTATAATAAATTTCAGCTAGCAACAGCAAATACTCTGTTGAAGAATCACAAGAGAAGGAGATATAATTGGAAAAGGCGTGGTGACACGAGTCGATTTCACTTAATATGTAAAGTTTTATTGTAATTTACCGCTACCAGTCACAAACTTTGTCAACTATTGTATTACTTACACTCCTGGAAATTGAAATAAGAACACCGTGAATTCATTGTCCCAGGAAGGGGAAACTTTATTGACACATTCCTGGGGTCAGATACATCACATGATCACACTGACAGAACCACAGGCACATAGACACAGGCAACAGAGCATGCACAATGTCGGCACTAGTACAGTGTATATCCACCTTTCGCGGCAATGCAGGCTGCTATTCTCCCATGGAGACGATCGTAGAGATGCTGGATGTAGTCCTGTGGAACGGCTTGCCATGCCATTTCCACCTGGCGCCTCAGTTGGACCAGCGTTTGTGCTGGACGTGCAGACCGCGTGAGACGACGCTTCATCCAGTCCCAAACATGCTCAATGGGGGACAGATCCGGAGATCTTGCTGGCCAGGGTAGTTGACTTACACCTTCTAGAGCACGTTGGGTAGCACGGGATACATGCGGACGTGCATTGTCCTGTTGGAACAGCAAGTTCCTTGCCGGTCTAGGAATGGTAGAACGATGGGTTCGATGACGGTTTGGATGTACCGTGCACTATTCAGTGTCCCCTCGACGATCACCAGTGGTGTACGGCCAGTGTAGGAGATCGCTCCCCACACCATGATGCCGGGTGTTGGCCCTGTGTGCCTCGGTCGTATGCAGTCCTGATTGTGGCGCTCACCTGCACGGCGCCAAACACGCATACGACCATCATTGGTACCAAGGCAGAAGCGACTCTCATCGCTGAAGACGACACGTCTCCATTCGTCCCTCCATTCACGCCTGTCGCGACACCACTGGAGGCAGGCTGCACGATGTTGGGGCGTGAGCGGAAGACGGCCTAACGGTGTGCGGGACCGTAGACCAGCTTCATGGAGACGGTTGCGAATGGTCCTCGCCGATACCCCAGGAGCAACAGTGTCCCTAATTTGTTGGGAAGTGGGGTGCGGTCCCCTACGGCACTGCGTAGGATCCTACGGTCTTGGCGTGCATCCGTGCGTCGCTGCGGTCCGGTCCCAGGTCGACGGGCACGTGCACCTTCCGCCGACCACTGGCGACAACATCGATGTACTGTGGAGACCTCACGCCCCACGTGTTGAGCAATTCGGCGGTACGTTCACCCGGCCTCCCGCATGCCTACTATACGCCCTCGCTCAAAGTCCGTCAACTGCACATACGGTTCACGTCCACGCTGTCGCGGCATGCTACCAGTGTTAAAGACTGCGATGGAGCTCCGTATGCCACGGCAAACTGGCTGACACTGACGGCGGCGGTGCACAAATGCTGCGCAGCTAGCGCCATTCGACGGCCAACACCGCGGTTCCTGGTGTGTCCGCTGTGCCGTGCGTGTGATCATTGCTTGTACAGCCCTCTCGCAGTGTCCGGAGCAAGTATGGTGGGTCTGACACACCGGTGTCAATGTGTTCTTTTTTCCATTTCCAGGAGTGTATTTATTTAGCGACATGTTTCGAGGTGACACGTCATCTTCAGGCCAAATAGTATTACAAAAACCACTTTGCAATAAGGCCATACTGATGTTACATAGTCTTTTCGTAAATGCTGTGGTCATCTTGCGGAAGAAGAGAAATCTTAGTAAGAGGTCATGCCACTTTAGAAGCTGGACTGGAGTTTCTACGAAAATATTTTGTAACGGTCATTCACTTTTTTTCTTTTGGCGTGGCACTCTCATTGTGATGCGCTGGGGTGTTTCCATTTCCATGGCTCTCTTGGTCAATGTTCACAAATTGTCACTAACATAGTAGTAACTTGGAAACACGATTACCAACAGTTCTGCAGAGCAGTGGACAAGATGTTTACCTGTCTTCTGCACGTCTTGTTATCGTATTACAGATGTAGGTTGTCGAAATACGTTACAAACTGAGCACCAGTTACAATATTATTGAACACATCATGATATTAACTACTTATTTTGCTTATTTCTAATCTATTGCTGGAGTTAGGGTCAAACGACTGTGTCACTAACATAGCAGTAACTTGGAAACACGATCACAAACAGTTCTTTAGTTCAGTGGACAAGCTGTATTTTGACCACCATCTTGTCCACTGCACTACAGAACTGTTTGTGATCGTGTTTCCAAGTTACTGCTATGTTAGTGACTACTTGTGAACAGTGACCAAGAGAGCCACGGAAATGGAAACACCTCAACGCATCACAACGAAACTGCCGCGCCAAAAGACAAAAGTGAGTGACCGTTACAAAACATTTTCGTGCAAACATCAGTCCAGCTTCCAGAGCGACATCGCCTCTTACTAAGTTTTCTCTTCTTCCACAGGATGACCATAGCATTTACGAAAAGACTATGTAACATAAGTATGGCCTTATTGTAAAGTTGTTTTTGTAATGCTATTAAGGCCTGAAGATAGGTATTACCTCGAAACATGTCGCTAAATAAATAAGTAATACAATAGTTGACAAAGTTTGTGAATGGTAGCGGTAATTTTAAAAAAAGTACCTTTACATATTTCTTGAGGCAGTCACGGTCGAAAAATAGTCAAAATTGCTTCAGATTGCAGTTAGATTACATCATGGTCAGACAGAGATTCCGAAATCCGAGACTAGGTTGTAAGGCGTACCCAGGAGCAGATACAGACTCAGATCACAATGTAGTAGTGATGAAGAGATGACTCAAGTTTAAGAGATTAGTCAGGAAGAATCAATATGCAAAGAAGTGGTATATGGAAATACTGAAAAATATCGAGATTCGCATGAAGTTCTGGTCAGGTTGCCTCCAAACACGTCTCCGATGATTGTTTAAAGGCACTCGTCGGTGAAGAGAACGTGATGCCAATCCTGAGCGGTCCATTCGGCATATTATTGGGCCCATTTGTACCGCGCTGCTTGGTGTCTTGGTTGCAAAGATGGACGTCACCATATACGTTGGGAGTGAAGTTGCGCATCATGCAGCCTATTGCGCACAGTTTGAGTCGTAACACGACGTCCTATAGCTGCACGATAAGCATGTTGGCATTGCTGCCAGGGTCCCTCCGAGCCATAATCCGTAGATAGCGATCATCAATTGCAGTAGTAGCCCTAGCAGGGTGGCCAGAGCGAGGCATGTCGCCGACAGTTCCTGTCTCTCTGTATATGCTCCATGTCCGAACAACATCGCTTTGGTTCAGTCCGAGACGCGTGGACAACTCCCCCGTTGAGAGCCCTTCCGGGCACAAAGTAACAATGCGGACGCGATCGAACCGCGGTATTGACCTTTACGCATGGTTGGACTACAGACAACACGGGACGTGTACGTCCTTCCTGGTGGAATGACTGGAACTGATCGGCTGTCGGACCCCCTCCGTTAAATAGGCGCTGCTCATGCATGGTTGTCTACATCTTTGGGCAGGTTTAGTGACATCTCTGAACAGTCAGAGGGATTGTGTCTGTGATACAGTATCCACAGTCGATGTCTATCTTCAGGAGTTCTGGGAACCGGGGTGATGCAATTTTTGTGTGTGTGTGTGTGTGTGTGTATATATTACCATAGTCTTGTTATAAATCTGTGTTAGCAAAATCGTTTAATAATGTGGTCCCCGCCAGAGTCCCTACCGAAATCTCAAAATTTCTTCACACTCTCAGTTTGATGAAGGTAAATAGTGCTTTTTGGTAGGTTTCACTGGCCGTATGGGCGATTCAACTTTCGTAACTTTCATGATTTAGATAATAACAATGAAATATCTTGCACTGGTAAGCCCTTTTATCTCAAGTACGTATATCTGCTTGCAAAGAAATTGAAGTCACATGACAGCAATTTTAAGCTCGTGTATTATCCACGTTCGTGAAGGTAAAGCAGTGACACAACGATTAAAAAGTCTGCCCGATTCTTTTCATGTCTACGGAAGCCACTGTAACTTTTCAATGAAGCTGAACACTAGATTAAAGGATATAGTGGTTTAGCATTAATCATGAAACAGAGACAAGACCAACAGATGTGTTTACTAAATGATGGTTTTAAACACATCAGCTACCTTAACACTTTTTAGTGCAACACAACGCCTTAAAATTTCAAACACGACAAACAATGGCAATCAGGCACCCTCTCGCTGACTACACCAGTTCTTCGCTAACATAATTTCGTGTTTCCCTGGAATTTACCAACAGTAAAGTCTACGACGCTGTAGCAAGTGAGGTGGGAATCCCTACTGCGTGACCAACAAGAAAGCGACCTTCTTATGTAAGGATACGCCCTTACACTACGACATTCCGTCGCTGTTACAGCTTCTTGTTTGCCTTGCTTATTCGAACAGTAACATTTGTGTGCTGGTATTACACTGAAAGGTAATCCCTTCTGCGTCAGCAAGAGGCAAGTGACCGGTTTCCGTAAATGGAAACAAAAAAGTGGGAAAGGAGCTCGATGTTTGTTGTGGAACACTACCAGGTCAGGAATCTGCGGAAGTTTCCGGCCAGCGACATTATTTCCCCAGGAAAGCCACTCCCACGAATGACGTCAGCCAGTTACTGGCGCTACCTGCAATACTGGTTTCTCGGGGATCCCACAAGTGACTTCCGTTTTTCTGCGAGGCAGAGAGAATCGATCACGTTCCAGAAAATTGGAACGGACTCCGTAGAGAACTTATTTACTTGTATGTACCTATAAATGTGACATATTGTGTACCGGCGTCGATAGTAATATTTGGCGATAATTTTTAACAAAGAACCTTGAAGCGCTTTATGCTCTGCAGCAATTAGCCCACAGACGTCTGTAGTGAAAGTGAATGTCGGATCCACTCTAACACTCTCTGCTCAAGTGAAAACAACGTCTGCATTGCTTTTCTTCAGTTCCCCTCGTACTTCGTTATTCTTTTCTCTGAAAGAATGTTGGAGGACGATTTTATTTTCAGTGAGGACAAAATTTTGTATGTTACTCCAGTGTTACAGAGTTTCCTTTCTTTCTTCCTTTCCGGGATGTAAGTAGCTTAATTACAGCATTAACTATACGTCGAGAAATGGTTTATATGGAGCTTTACAGTAACGAAACTACCCTAGGCCTTCCTCATACCAATTCGTTAATTCCATCGTTCAGTAATCTTTAATAGTTGTAATTGTACTCACAGTTTTCCAGAACTGGATCCGTTTTAGGATAAAATGCTGTACATCTTTCTCTAAGCATAATACATGCTGTCGTAATATTGCCAGTAGCTTAACTCAGACATTAACGTTAATGTACACCGAAAGGCCAAGAGAATTTCTTCTCCTGATTTTCGACGAGTTGTAGAAGCCAGAAAAGAAATTACCAACTAAGTATAAAATCAAAATTTCATGCTGTGCATCGTTAACAGTAAGCACGTTTACAAATCAAATGAACTAGAAATTAATGGCAAAATAACAAATTTGTTTGCATGAATCACAGAAATACTTGTTTTGTAAATATTACCGCATTTTCTTGCTGCAATTTAATTTACTTTTCGCAGGCGCTTTTCGCCTTTTTCTTGCTCTAACGCGTCTTCAGTGGGATCTATAGAGATATAGTTTTGTTATTTTTAGATTATCGAACAGTTCACGTCGCGTTCTTTGATGTAATTACATTTTGCTGTGATCTGTGTTTCCTCTCATCTGGTCTGGAGGTAGCACTACCATTTTATTTTCGAAACATAAGCACAATTTTGTATTCCGAACCTTTTCGCACTGTTCTCCATGTTTCTCCTTCTTTTTGTGATGTACCATAATTATTCTGCCACTAGATGTAGCTGTTTGTTCGAGCACTGTGCTTTCAACGACATAAATATTGTAACTTCATTATGTGTTTCCTCCTCTTTGGTTTGTTTATCTACATGTTGTCTCACGAAGTATACGCTCAAAACCAATTTCTGTTCATGATGAATATATTTGTGTGTGTGTGTGTGTGTGTGTGTGTGTGTGTGAGAGAGAGAGAGAAAGCTAGGAGCGTGTATGCGTTTTTTTAAATTTTTATTTTTAATGGAGTGTGTGTGTGTGTGGGGTGGGGGGGGAGGTTCTTACTTTTTTTAGTGTGTGTGTGTGCTGTCTTAAGTCTTTACACTACAGCAGACGAATCCTTCCATCATGTTAGTCGCCTGTTTTCCTTCCATACATTGCGTGTCTCCGTTTTAAGTTGAAGGATGTGGTTAGATGTTTTGAAATCTGGAATTAGAGGTCGTTATGTGTTGCATCTTTTGCGAAGGCTTTCATGGTTTGTTGGAGGCCTTGTTGTGAAATTAAATTCACAATAAATATCAAGAATTCACTGACGAAGTTAATTTGTTAGTGAATACCATTTTGACGAGTTTTCATCGGGGTAAGAGGGACTATACTCTCAAAAGTATGTATCTGGGGATTTTTAGTGAGATTAAAAGATGATTTGTCTCCAAGTTTCTAGCCAACTTGATGAATCCATTTGCATACAACATTTCAGCGGTTGTTTTCCGTGGGTGTTGCGAATGGCCGGCCGGAATGCCCGAGCGGTTCTAGGCGCTACAGTCTGGAACCGCGCGACCGCTACGCTCGCAGGTTCGAATCCTGCCACGGACATGGATGTGTGTGATGTCCTTAGGTTAGTTAGGTTTAAGTAGTTCTAAGTTCTAGGAGACTGATGATCTCAGATGTCGCGACCAAGGGTGAGTCATCCCGCGAAGTCACGGCATCTTCGAAAACAGAACAACAATCTTATCACGACACACTTACCGTCTAGTTTCCAGTGGTAGCAGACGTAGATCTTCGACATGTCAAACGTCTGAAAAGTCACGAAAAAAGGCCTTAAATGGTGTTTATTACTTTATCGCCGGCCGCTGTGGCGGAGCGGTTCTAGACGCTTCAGTCTGGAACCACGCTGCTGCTACGGTCGCAGGTTCGAACCTTCCTCGGCCATGGATCTGTGTGATGACCTTAGGTTTAAGTTGTTCTAAGATCCAGGGGACTGATGACCGCAGATGGTAAGTTGGCTCTGAGCACTATGGGACTTAACTTCTGAGGCCGTCAGTCCCCTAGAACTTAGAACTACTTAAATCTGACTAACCTAAGGACACCACACACACCCATGCGCGAGGCAAGATTCGAACCTGCGACCGTAGCGGTCGCGCAGTTCCAGACTGTAGCGCCTAGAACCGCTCGGCCACATCGGCCGGCTCAGATGTTAAGTCCCATGGTGCTTAGAGCCATTTGAACGATTACTTTATGTACTACAGACAATCGACTTTTAATGATATTAATATATTCACAACAAATTCTCTAATAATTATGAATACTATTTGTATGTTTCTAAGTGGAACGCCTTGAGATACCAGCGAAAAAGTGAGTTATGGTGTGGATATTTACCGTCTCGCCTTTACAGCTGGTTTTGTTTTCAACTACTATTTGTCGCCTTTGCATTTAGTGTTGTGACATATTCCAATATGAATTCCTGCAATTCACAGGAACATTTCCTACATTTTAAAGTATAAAACCAACATTGGAGTTGTGTTAGCATATTTACAGCACTGTATGTGGAAATAGATACAGGGTGCGTGAAACCTTTTTGGACAAAGTGAAACAGGTAATGTGGATCCACAACCGATTATATTGAGATGAGAAACCAATTATCGGAAATGCATATATATTCTGTTATAGGTATACATGGCGTGCACCGTATAACAACAACGTAGGTCATAGAAATCGTTCAAAGCGACGACCGCCAGTCTCATTTCATATACTGCAACGGCCCATGCAGCTCTACCACGTGATATGTGTCTCCATGGTACGCTGGAACAGGCCTCACCCCTCACCACCAGACATACTATACAAACTTAGCTCGTAGCATATGTGTCGTGTGACGACTGCATGCATCGCACCGGCGCATTAACCTGTACCGCACGCACACCGCTATCCCTGGTGTCAGGTGTCCATTGCTAAAGCAACTTGTGATACGTTCGTAGTGAGTTGTGTTACTGTGTACAGTGCATGACACGTAGCCAAAGATGGAACGTTACTCGTCAAGGAGTTGACAATCATGCATTTCATGTACAGTGCACCAGAGCGAAGTGCCCGTAAAGCAGCTCGTATGTACAGAGAACGCTTTCCCAAAAGGCAGCATTCTAATTGGAAAGTGTTTATCTCTGTGGTTACCAATTTACGAGAGACACGGTCTGTCACGCCACGGAGAGTAGGCCAAGTTTCCCTCCAAAGCCAAGTCTAAGCATCAGAGTTTGAGGAAATGGTGTTAGGTCGTGGGATGACCATCCAACAATAAGCACCATCGACTTGCCCCCGAAATGCATACTTTGAAGGATACCTTGTGGGGACTACTGGTGGAACAGGTATTGCACATTACACCCCTATCATAAATAACTTGTGGAAGCACTGGGACTAACGGACTCCTATCTCTATGTTCACTTCTGCTATTGGATTATACACCGCAGTACTGTAGTGCCGAAATTCGTATAGACTGTATTGTTCACGGATGGGACTTCATTTCCTCGTGATGGTGTTTTCAACAGGCGCACCAGCCATGTCTGGAATAAGAACAATCGCCACGTCACATACATCAATGGCCAACAGCAGCGATTCTCTGTCAGCGTGTGGGAGAGAATTGTCCACCTCACCTAATAGGACCTTATTTGCTGCCTGCCCGTTTAACTGGTCCACATTACTTAGTGTACCTACGAGATGCGCTGCCACAGTTCTTCGGGACTTTACACCTTGTTGTCCGCGAAACACCGCGGTTTCAACACGAAGGTGTGCTAGCCCTCTTCGATTTTAAAGTGCGCGAGCATCTGAACAACACCAACATCGTTTCAATGGACGGGGAGCTACTGTCCCGTGACCAGCACGATCGCCAGAGCTCACTTCTTCCTCTGGCATTACGTAAAGACGTAGATGTGTGAAACCCTACAAGTAACGAATGATGGCCTGCTTGTTAGGGTCCTAGCTGCCTCTCTCCTGGTACAGTAGATTTCAGGGATCTTTGAGATAATGTGGCTGAACTTCATGCATCGTTACCATTCGTGCATTGAGACTGGCAGTGGTTACTTTCAATAGTTCCTATGAATTACGTTGTTGTTATGCGGTTTACGCTTCGTATACCCATTACACCAGTATGTATGCATTTCTGAGCATTAGTTTCTATCTCAATATCATAGGTTGTGGACCCATTGTCATTTATTTCAGTTCGATCCAGACACCCTGTAGACTGCTGTGAATTCAGTTCCTAGTTAGCCGGTCGGTGTGGCCGAGCGGTTCTAGGCGCTTCAGTCTGGAACCGCGCGACCGCTACGGTCGCAGGTTCGAATCCTGCCTCGGGCATGGATGTGTGTGATGTCTTTAGGTTAGTTAGGTTTAAGTAGTTCTAAGTTCTAGGGGACTGATGACCTCAGATGTTAAGTCCCATAGTGCTCAGAGCCATTTCAACCATTTAGTTCCTAGTTACATCCAATTGTGCTGATTGTCTACTGTGAAATACTGCTTCTAATCATGAATGAACATTTTGGGTAATATTGTTTCACGAATTACCTCGAACATGTTTGCCGCTGACAATGTGTGGGGCGGCGGGTGGAATAATAGAATATATGTTTTGTATTTATGCTGTTGTTTGCCGTTCTCAACACTGGCTCTCTAACTACAATATTGACAACCTGAAAGTGATTAGCAAAACGTGAAGCCTGTCATTAGAATTCCTAGGGCCCACTTCATCTGAGAAATACATTTATAGCTACAGCTTATAGCTCTGAGGAATTAGGAGATTGTCTGGGATTCATAATCAAAAACCATTCTCTCTAAAATGTTCACTATATTCTGAAAATCACAGACCAAAAAGCATCCACACAATCCAACTACCAGAGCAGTGGAGAGTCTAATGCGCTGATGCAACTATAACTGTTCAAATTAAATGGTTTAAGTGAATGCTGGCCATAATTTGATGATAATGTTCATCAAACGCCACGCTAATAATAGTAGAATGTATGTCCTGCAGCGGCACGTGAAAATACGACATACGCAAACTAAAGATAGATCATTAACGTCATCCCAAAATTAACACTTCACTCGAAAACGATTTCATGGTTACGCGTATCCCGAGTAACTTATTACTGCATCCGATTCTGTTTATATCAGCGACACCGACGCGTCGCGACTCCCGGCACAGGTGGTGCACTAATCAGCGTCTGGGAGAGAACTGGGGCCTTCTTCTTCGTGCGCAGCGTTCTTACATCGGCGGTGCGGACGGCTAAGGGAACGCCTGATCAAATCTGCTCTCGCGACTAGCCGCGGACTAGTAATGCACCACTTTAAGTTATCGAATAAACCATTGCTTCCTTTGCTGATGACTGAGGAAACTTTCAATTTAATTGTGCAATCAGCACACAAGTAAGTAATCATAATAAAAGTCTGACGTGGCTAAGTCAAATATTATGGGCGAGAGAATTAATTTAATTACACTACACGCAGTAGACGGGCTCTGAACTTGCCCTTTGGAGATACGCTATCGCTATAGTTTTATAGTTATTCAGTTGAAACTTCTCACATATTTATGATTATAGCGGATCTCCCTTCTACTTTAATTTATAGATCATAGCTTTATTTATTCACCTACTTAATCTATCTTGCTTCCTTAATTTCTAAGACAAAAAACAGAAACTCATGAATTTCAACTAAAATTTTAATTTGTGAGATCCAGAATACTGTTTCTACTATATTACTATGCAAAAGGAATCTAAATATAAATTTTTAAGTTTCTAGCTCTTTTCTGTTGCGCCCATGATTTTTACAGAAAAACATCCAAATTTCGAAAATGGTTAAAGTTATTGAACTGATATCCAACACACATTGATTTTGTATTACTCCTGACATGCTAGAAACGTTTCAGGTTATTTACTTCATTTTAAAGTATTGCGCAATATTTATGACGTCAGAGCTAGTTACAGCTGACTAGGCTGGCACACAATGGAAAGACTGATGTGAATTTTATAAGGCGTGAGTATGCTGCTTCGCTCAGTCCGGAACCACCCGACTGCTATGGTCGCAGGTTCGAATCCTGCCTCGGGCATGGATGTGTGTGATGTCCTTAGGTTAGTTAGGTTTAAGTACTTCTAAGTTCTAGGGGACTGATGACCACAGATGTTAAGTCCCATAGTGCTCAGAGCCATTTGAACCATTTTTTATGCTGCTTCCCTAAAAGTGCACCATTAGGTTATTTACTTAAAGCATGTAACATGATAAAAACAGTTTATGTACACCCTAGAATGTAATAGGCGTACTGTTTATTCATTTTTGGTTACTTTCTGTAGAGGAATCATACTGATATTGGTGAACGTTTCTTGTCTAGAAGAATAATGGCATAGATGGTCCATAGGTCCACATTGGATGAAGTTCTCGCTGATCGTGTAATAAGCAGCTGAGAAGAGGTAACAGAACAGGACGCAGAAGACTCAGAATTTGAAAGATATTCTGATGCAGATTAGGGTTTTACTATCTCTACGGTCTGAAACGCTACTACAGTAAGTGATGGCAGTCTGGGTAACACAGGTTCAAGTCTAATACAGATTCAGCAGCTAGTGTAGACTGTTTACTTGTGCTTGAGGAAGCATTTTGTGAAAGTCGTGAAACCGATCTGCAAATGTAGATTCATCCGCATAATCTGAAGTTGGTTGTGAACCTCTTTTGTTTCGGATATTTGTTTCTGATGAGGAGCCGGCCGCTGTGGCCGAGCGGTTCTGGAGGCTTTAGTCTGGAACCGCGCGACTGCTACGGTCGTAGGTTCGAATCCTGCCTCGGGCATGGATGTGTGTGATGTCTTTAGGTTAGTTAGATTTAAGTAGTTCTAAGTTCTAAGGGACTAGAACTTAGAACTACTTAAACCTAACTGACCTAAGGAGGGAACTGTCCGCCCCAGTTAGCTGAGTGGTCAGCGCGACGGACTGTCAGTCCTAAGGGCCCGGGTTCGATTCCCGGCTGGATCGGAGATTTTCTCTGCTCAGGGACTGGATGTTTTTCCTAATCATCACCATTTCTTCCCTATAGACGTGCAAGTCGCCGAAGTGGCGTCAAATCGAAAGACTTGCACCAGGCAAGCGGTCTACCCGACGGGAGGCCTTCGTCACACGACATATTATTATTTAGTTCTAGGGGACTGATGACCTCAGATGCTAAGTCCCGTAGTGCTCAGAGCCATTTGAACCATTTTTTTGTGCTTAGGGCGATTTTCCCATGAGGATATATGTGTACTAACAAAAATTAGCACTGATAGTTTCTTGCAGATGTTGTCAAACTTACTAATGAAACTACCACGTAATATTTTGTCCTCTTGATACGTTCGTATGAATTTTACCGCCTCATAACTCGTGGTGGAGCTGGTGATACGTAATAAATTTACCAGCTTTACTAATTAGTATCACCAGAGCGAAAATTCTGATTTTTATTTCGTTGTTCAGATGTCTACATCATTTTGACATTTGAAGGGCTACTTAAACCGACCATTTCTGTCTCTTTCTTAGAACCCAGCCTGCAGTTACCTAATGGTTCTATGGTCTGGCATGGTATCTCTGCCTACAGATCACGTACACTCTCAAGAGACTTAACAGTCGCCAAAAATATCGGTAACGACAACTAGGAATTACACTCTCAGTCAAGGAAAGACGGTTGTGAATACTTCGCCGCATTCCGTTCAAGCTAAATAACTTTATGTATCAATGAGGATTACTAGTGCTCAATTTAAAATGTGCAGCATTTACAATAATCACCACCGCAACAAAGACCCCACGATTTATCCCTGCACCCAGGAGGCTGCAGGTCAATTACTAGATTTTATGAGCTACAAGAAACTGCCGAAAATGTGTAAATATACAGGTGTTTCAGCTAGTTAGCTCTAGGAGCGCAATGAGATCATAATCGTTTGTCATCCACTATAGCCGCTTTCAGTACTCGTCTGAGAAGCTTTCTTCCAAGATTATTTTCGATTTAGGGGGTGGAAAATAACTAAAGGTTATGAAAAACCCTTTTGCCCTTGAATCAACCTACTAAGCTCTTTCTTTTACACTCAGTAGGTATTGTGCGTCTCCCTCAAGGCATATTTTACATGAGTTAGGGAAATCCAGTGCAGCGGGTTAACGTTAAAACGTTAAGGTCTTCCAGGTGCTTGTCATCAGCTCGTGGTATCTTAAGTGGTCTCGAAAGATCAGACTAAACGGAATATTATCCCTGCTCAATTTAAAATCAGAATGAGATGCGCTGTTCAATAGAATTAAAGGGAAAAAAGTATCAACGTCCGATACGTTACACCTATTTTGATACAAGCGTTACTTGTCGTCTTATTGTGTGGCTTGAGGTCCTCTCTTTCGACATGTGTAACAATTAAACATATTCGCCATCTGTTGGTTGTGTCATTCATTACAGTGTCAGGTGATCCGTCAGAAGGAAGAGAGTACCTGTGACCCAGTGTTTCCTAGTGAGATACACAAATGGCAGTTGTCATTTGGGGATGTTGTGTTAAACCAAGCGCTTGCAGTCAACGTCTTAATGCAGTGCATGTTGCAAGGGAGGTTTGTTTCATCCAAAAGGGACTGACTTTCAGTCGTGTTGCTGCAAATACAACTGTCTCTCCATCTGTTATCCATAGGTTGTGGACACGCTACGGGGAGACAGGTCAGTACACAAGGCGATTTGGACATGGTCGCCGATGCACTGCAATCCTACGTGAAGACTGATATCATGCCGTGTTTTCGTTGCGGCGTCGCACCGATACCGCCACAACACCGAAAGATGATCTGAGAAGTTCCACCAGAGCCGCTGTGTGCAATCATACTGTAATTAACAAGTTACGAAAAAATGGCTCTAAGCCACCTGAGGTCATCAGTCCCCTAGACTTAGAACTACTTAAACCTTGCATGGGGGCTTAATTAAATATAATGCAAATAATTTTAGTTTTGTATGTCCGATTACGCTGTGTCTCGTAAACGGTTGGCCCTGACTAGTATTATTACGCTATCTGACTGCAAAGAACAACAACAAGAATGAAATGAAATTTTTCGTTAACACAATTAATTAATTAAGTCCCCAGCAACTATAAAACCTACGAAACCAAAGCACAAGTATAACTGTTCTGTATGTGGGAGTGTGACTCAACCTACACATCTGGCACGGTTCTTTTCCAATAAGACAAGAATTTTTAAATACCAATTATACTGACGTGATAAAAGAAAATTACAAATACTACAATTGCGTAAGGAAACCAGAATTAAACTCTAATACAAGAACACACGCCAGATGCTTTGTTGACTGAACTTGTAATGACGCATTATTTAAAACATGGAATTAATGAAAAAAACACGCAATATTTTACCTTCATATATATTGACGAAAAGCACTCTGATCGTTACAGTATTTCCATTAGAATAACATCTGCTATCTCTCCCATCAAATAACTGCATAAAACATGGAACAACACTCTCCACTATCACATCTCACTCCGACTTCACGACAAGCAGTGCCCACTAGCACATCTCGGCACGAACTGACTACTCTGATCGTTACAGTATTTCCAATAGAATAACATCTGCTATCTCTCCCATCAAATAACTGCATAAAACATGGAACAATACTCTCCACTATCACATCTCACTCCGACTTCACGACAAGCAGTGCCCACTAGCACATCTCGGCACGAACTGACTACTACGAGCTCTGGACAAGCACTCCCTACAACAAGCTCTCAACAGGCACTGACTACTACTATGAGCTCTGCCCACGCACTGGCTGCCACGAGTTCTTAACAGGCACTGACTTCTACGAGCTCTTAACAGGCACTGTCTTCTACGAGTTCTCTCCAAGCACTGACATCTACGAGCTCTCGACAAGCACTGTGTAGGCGGCTTAATAATACTCTTTGGCGCAATCTCTGGCGCAGTTGCTCAGTGTAGCCACCTTTCATATGCCCCTCCTCCACAGGCCAGAATTTGATGGTATTTTTGCCAGCATTGGTGGTGAAAATACCACCAAATTCGTCCACAAAAATACAGACAAAACAAAAGATAATATTAATACCTAAATATCACATAATTAGTTAAAATTTTGGCTTTGCACTGACCTTTCACTAACCTAATATATAAAATACAGTAGGCAATACAAATTCTTTTCATACATGTGGCTTTACATGATAGTTTACACAATACACAAAAAATCAGTTTATACAAATGTTCACATAAAATACTTTTAATTATTCAAAAAAAAAAAAGTTGATAATTCCAGCCCAGCAATGGTCAACAGGTGCAAACACCAACAAGTAACATCATTTCAGCAGAAACAGTCCATCAGTTGCACCCAGCAATGTTGAGCAGGTGCAGACACCAACAAGTGACATCATTTCAGCAGAAACAGTCCATCAGTTGCACCCAGCAATGTTGAGAGCAGGTGCAGACACCAACAAGTGACATCATTTCAGTAGAAGCAGTCCATCAGTTGCACCCAGCAATGTTGAGTAGGTACAGACAGCAACAAGTGACTTCATTTCAGTAGAAACAGTTCATCAGTTGCACCCAGCAATGTTGAGCAGGTGCAGACACCAAGAAGTGACATCATTTCAGTAGAAGCAGTCCATCAGTTGCACCCAGCAATGTTGAGCAGGTGCAGACAGCAACAAGTGACTTCATTTCAGTAGAAACAGTTCATCAGTTGCACCCAGCAATGTTGAGCAGGTGCAGACACCAACAAGTGACATCATTTCAGCAGAAACAGTCCATCAGTTGCACCCAGCAATGTTGAGAGCAGGTGCAGACACCAACAAGTGACATCATTTCAGTAGAAGCAGTCCATCAGTTGCACCCAGCAATGTTGAGTAGGTACAGACAGCAACAAGTGACTTCATTTCAGTAGAAACAGTTCATCAGTTGCACCCAGCAATGTTGAGCAGGTGCAGACACCAAGAAGTCACATCATTTCAGTAGAAGCAGTCCATCAGTTGCACCCAGCAATGTTGAGCAGGTGCAGACAGCAACAAGTGACTTCATTTCAGTAGAAACAGTTCATCAGTTGCACCCAGCAATGTTGAGCAGGTGCAGACACCAACAAGTGACATCATTTCAGCAGAAGCAGTTCCATTAGTTGCACCCAGCAATGTTGAGTAGGTGCAGACAGCAATAAGTGACATCATTTCAGTAGAAGCAGTCCATCAGTTGCACCCAGCAATGTTGAGCAGGTGCAGACACCACCAAGTGACATCATTTCAGTAGAAGCAGTCCATCAGTTGCACCCAGCAATGTTGAGCAGGTGCAGACAGCAACAAGTGACTTCATTTCAGTAGAAGCAGTCCATCAGTGGCACCCAGTAAAGTTTAGCAGGTACACCCAGCAACAAGTCACATTAGTTCAGTAGAAGCAATCCATCAGAGGCACCCAGCAATGTTGAGTAGGTGCAGACAGCAAGAAGTGACTTCATTTCCATACAAGTAGTCCATCAGTTGCACCTAGCAATGATGAGCAGGTCCAGAGAGCAGTCCATGATATTCACTATCACTAATAACACTGTTCATCAGCAGAAACTAAAGATGTCCTAGTGGCACCAATCATGTAAAAAAAGTACAAGCAACAGTCCATAATATTCACTATCACTGATCACTCAGTTCATCAGCAGAAATTAGTCATTCCTAAGTGTCACACATTACGTTGAAAAGTGCAGATAACAGTTCATAATATTTACCATCACTAATCAGACAGTTCAGGCATGAACAATAGTTTGAATACACATACAAATGCCTTTACACTAAACATATAAATTCTAATAAACACACAAATGATTTCAGATAATTGTCATATTAACTATTACAAATACTCAAATATCAGTAAACCTATAATATTTATGGGTGTCAGTGCAAGCCACTACAAACAAATACAATAATATTCAGGAGATAGGTGGGTAGGATTAGGAAAGGAAAACACACAAAACACACTCATTCATCTTTCATCCACATTAAGTAGTACTGTGTAATTGAATGGTGTTAACTGTGTAAATGTAATTCTGTCAAAATCTGATGTGCATCATGTGTATCAAGTAGTAATGGCAGCAATGCATAACAGTCAATAATAGTTAGGTCAACATCATAGTCATCATGTCAAGACCAATGTTTGCCAAGCCAGATCAAATGTACTGTTGTTGAACAACTGTCAGTGAGCCAAGATATGCAAATACCTCCTCTCTTCAAAAAAAAAAAGTATATACTGCTTAGTGATTTAACAAAGTGTATGTATAGACTATCTTCCTTCTACTTAGTGTTCTAGTCTGCTATCTTCATCCTCCTTGTTCCATAAGACCAACAAAAAAAAAAAATATGCTCCTCACTTGCTTTACCTTTTATACACCAAAACTCCAATAATCATCAACTTCACACAATCTCAATAATACCTCAATAATACCTCTTCAATGCGTCGATACATATAAACCTTATTACCAATATCATTTCACTTCCATAACAACTCTTTCCTCCAGTCAGTCTCCTCGAACAAGTACAGATAAAATCCTAGTGCAAACTTCAGTTCATCATCCCATACAATCTGAAGACACATTGTCAACACACAACCTCTGTGTAATCCGTCTGACCCAAATCTTCTACTCATTATGAATTATAAACAAAAGAAATGCATACATGACCTCTAACAACTTAGTTCGAATAACTCTCAGTAATTAAGTACGATTACGGAATGTGAATGATCATAATATTTCACAGTGTGTACACCACTTCAAGAATTATGGCAGAAACAAACGTGTGGAGTATTTCTTGTGTCAAGTGTCACTTCCTATTTCAATTGCTCACGAAGAATGCAGTGTAATAACTGTCAATGGTCTAAACCTAGTTTTGGTATGTCATGTCGTTAGCTTCCTTCCTATTAGCATACATTTATACAGCTTTCATAAAACCTCCAGCTCATATGACTTCTATGAAGTTTCTTGTACTAATGTCGTTTATGTCGAATTATAGCAGTTCATTATCTTATCTTAAAAGTATAAGGCACTGAGCGTAAGCAAAACAAGCACTAGCGAGTAAATATACCAGTGGAGAACAGAATGTCAACAAGTGGATGCAGCACAATTCTTACAACGAGGCTCTGCCAAGCAAACAATCTATAATTAACACCATACTGTAACCTAAACTCTATGTTCGTACACAGTACATCAGCATTGCTATATACCAAATTAAAGAGTAGTTGTGACAACAAACAGAAATGTATAAATATGCAATTCATACGCATAGTAGTGAACATATATCTTACGTACAGCATAAGCAAATAAATGTTCATATGTAATCTTAATAAGTAAACATGAAGGCGCAAGCAGATAAATCACAAAGTATAACTTACGTACCTAAACACATCAGCACAATAAATCAGGTTACAATTATAATTTAAATAAATAAGCACAGCAGGCACATAATTAAAAAATATGACATCAGTGAAAAGCAGTGCAGCCAAGCGATGCATAATATATACAAATAACAATCCTGTTCATTAATAAACATTGACAAAAATCAATGAATGTACGCAAGCACGTCGCTTCACACGTAAATTCATAGAACATGAAATTAGCACAAAGTCTGAATCACGTAATCGCGAGCAGCAAATTACGTCTAGAGTACGTACCTAAGTGGAAATATGTTACCTGAAAAATGAACTCAGTTAATAGTTACCTTTTCAGTTTATTAGTTTCTTCTTGGAAATTACATTCTTTCAGAAATTTTCTCGATAGGTAGTCCTCTTAACGTCGGAGACACACAGAATTTACCTGAAGTTCTTAAATATTTTATAGAACCGATTCCTGAAAAATACTGAATGTTAATAACATAATTCATCAAGTCACTATAGCTTTATACTGAATTTAATCGGAGAAATTAAACTGTGTATTTGTTTACGGCTGTCAGTGCATTCGCACTGAGCGCTCGATCAGCTGTAGGCGCGTGACGTAGGAAGCAATTGTTCGCGGTCAACGACTGCCTTGTGCGGCGCGCAGACTTGACTGTTGCTTTGAGTATGTGCCGCCGCCAAAACACAGCGCGGTATCCTTGTACTCTCCGCATGTTTACATGTAGCTGTTAGTTTCTCACAAGTATGTCATTCTACAAATTTTTTTCAAAAGTATATAATTCCACAAAAATTTTGGAAACTACGAACCTCTCGTTTTTTGGTAAGAACAGCGTAATTACGAATAGCGTCAAGTTTCTCTGGATCAGGAAGAATACCTTCCGTAGAAACAATGTGACCGAGAAATTTCACCTGAGAACGACCAAATTCAGATTTTTCTAAGTTCACAGTAATGCCAACTCGTGAAAAAATACGTAATAATGAATCCAAAATTTTGTTATGCTCACTGCAAGAATGTTTAGCAATAAGAAAGTCGTCAACATACGAAGTAATATTGTCACGAAGAAAAACAGGTAAAATTTCATTTAAGCTACGAATGAATGCTGCTGAAGGTACAGTAACTCCACATGGTAATTTCCGAAATCACTTTTGGGTAAATTAGTCAAATCCGGTTATTGTTTACTTACTGTCTAGATAGATTGATAGTCGAAGAGTTGTTTTGACAGATATAAAGAATAGTAAAAGAGTAGGCAGCGGTACAGAAAACTAAAAGAGAAATAGCACCACTACAGCTCGGGGCCCTATGCTCGCTACGGCACATATTCACTTAGAGTAGTGAATCCCCTGAGGACCTTAATAAGTTCAAACAGTAATTTTCGAAATCTCCTTTTGGGTAAATAGTCATATCCGGTTACTGTTTATCTACTGTCTAGATAGATTGATAGTCGAAGAGTTGATTTGACAGATGCAAAGAATAGTAAAAGAGTAGGTAGCGGTACAGAAAACTAAAAGAGAAATAGCGCCACTACAGCTCGGGGCCCTATGCTCGCTACGGCACATATTCACTTAGAGTAGTGAATCCCCTGAGGACCTTAATAGCCGCACATAATTTCAAGTTTGTGACTTAGTGGCAAATTTGGCGGAAGTGCGTACGTAAATTGATCTAACCATGCACATGGATGCATGTCATTCTTAGAGTTGCGGAAGGTCTTAAATTTCCGAACAGTCAAAAAGTGTTTATAGTCAAAACTTTCGTCTCGTGGCGACAAAGACCTACCGCGTCTGTCCCAGTCCCAATGACGATTATTGTAAAGTTCGCGCGCCTCGCGCTCTCTTATTGCATCCCGTAAATGAAATAAATTACTTTCTTCAAACCCTTCTGCTAAACTAACACTTGTCAATTTATCTGAGATCTCCTCAACTCTTTCCGATGAGTCACTTAATTGTTCTTTCTGTTTATTTACGTCTTCTGTAAGTGTCGCGACTCGGGTTTCAGTATTGACACATTTGGTAGCTAACTGTTCATACTGTTGTGTTACGTTATTTAATCTGTCATTTGGTACGGATTCCTCGATTCTCTCAAATATTTCTTCCTTATCCTTTGCACGTTGTAAATTTAACTCTGAAAATTTCTGTACTATCACGCGATCTCTTTCTTCCTGTTCTCTATCCTGTTCCCTTTGTCTGATTTCTACTGCAATTAATCTATTATTGTGAGCATTCAAAATTGGTTGTACTTCTTCTCTGATTTCTTTCTTTAATTCATCTTTCATATTTTTGAAACATGTTCCTATTCGTGAATCTATCCGAGTTTCCATTGTTCCCATCTCTGTTTTAATTGTTCCTATCTCTGTTTTTAATTCAGATCCTAACTGTGATCCAAGTGAGTCTAACCGTGTTTCCATTGTTCCCATACCAGTTGTAATTGTTCCTATCTGAGTTTTAATTGTTCCTATCTCTGTTTTAATTGTTCCCATTTGTGAGTCTAACCGTATTTTTAATTCTGATCCCAAATTTAATATTACACCCATCAACTGCTCCATATCAGCCGGTTCGAAATTCTTTTCGCCCCTAACATTTCCCACAAAACTAACTTCCTTCCATCTGTGTTCGATACTATTTCAGAATCTTCTATCGTTGATCTCGTATTCTGTGAATTTTCTGATTGAGAAAAATTTTGAAAAGGTTCCGGACTATTTTCCCGACTTATTACATTGTTTTCCACTTCATTATCCATCATACTGTTTTCCTCTGTCGGCGAGTTCGCCATGATAACAATTTCGTCATTCTCACTATTCATCATTTTTGCCTTTTTCATCGATCGCGTAATCATTTACAAAGCATACAAAACTCGTCACTGTACGGAAATTACACACAATGACTCTTTATCTCCAACAATACCATTCACTCGAAATGTTTCCCTCAAACACGATTAACGAACAATTGAAGTAATTGCACTAAATCGTCAAACCCGTAGACAAGACAACAAAAAAAATAAATTTTGAAAAATACCATTAGAAGAATGCCAATTACCAAATCTACACACTCAATACAGACTACAATCACTAAACTCAAATTACTACAACAATACTATAATCTACTATTTTCACAATCAGAAGATTCCAAGGAACGATCCGAAGCAGCGGTCGCCACGTGCATGAGGGCTTAATTAAATATAATGCAAATAATTTTAGTTTTGTATGTCCGATTACGCTGTGTCTCGTAAACGGTTGGCCCTGACTAGTATTGTTACGCTATCTGACTGCAAAGAACAACAACAAGAATGAAATGAAATTTTTCGTTAACACAATTAATTAATTAAGTCCCCAGCAACTATAAAACCTACGAAACCAAAGCAAAAGTATAACTGTTCTGTATGTGGGAGTGTGACTCAACCTACACATCTGGCACGGTTCTTTTCCAATAAGACAAGAATTTTTAAATACCAATTATACTGACGTGATAAAAGAAAATTACAAATACTACAATTGCGTAAGGAAACCAGAATTAAACTCTAATACAAGAACACACGCCAGATGCTTTGTTGACTGAACTTGTAATGACGCATTATTTAAAACATGGAATTAATGAAAAAAACACGCAATATTTTACCTTCATATATATTGACGAAAAGCACTCTGATCGTTACAGTATTTCCATTAGAATAACATCTGCTATCTCTCCCATCAAATAACTGCATAAAACATGGAACAACACTCTCCACTATCACATCTCACTCCGACTTCACGACAAGCAGTGCCCACTAGCACATCTCGGCACGAACTGACTACTCTGATCGTTACAGTATTTCCAATAGAATAACATCTGCTATCTCTCCCATCAAATAACTGCATAAAACATGGAACAATACTCTCCACTATCACATCTCACTCCGACTTCACGACAAGCAGTGCCCACTAGCACATCTCGGCACGAACTGACTACTACGAGCTCTGGACAAGCACTCCCTACAACAAGCTCTCAACAGGCACTGACTACTACTATGAGCTCTGCCCACGCACTGACTGCCACGAGTTCTTAACAGGCACTGACTTCTACGAGCTCTTAACAGGCACTGTCTTCTACGAGTTCTCTCCAAGCACTGACATCTACGAGCTCTCGACAAGCACTGTGTAGGCGGCTTAATAATACTCTTTGGCGCAATCTCTGGCGCAGTGGCTCAGTGTAGCCACCTTTCAACCTAACCAACCTAAGGACATCACACACATCCATGCCCGGGGCAGGATTCGAACCTGCGAGCGTAGTAGCCGCGCGCGGCTCCGGACTAAAGTGCCTAGAACCGCTCGGCCACAGCGGCTGGCAACAGGTTACGAGAGAGGACCGTAGGACCCAGACGTCTTCTTAGAGTACTTCACTTGACACGACAGCGTCTTCCAGCTAGCCTTCTGTTCTGTCGTTCCCATATCAACTAGCAGCTTCAATACTGGCGAAACGTGTTATACGAGTCCAGGTATCCTCTAAAGCAAGGTGATGGCCCTGTTCGTGTGTGGATATCCGTGGTGTGCGGTAACTCCTAACTGTTGTCTAGGATTTCCAAGGTTCTGTGATGTTGTGGTAAGAATCCAATGTCGCCACGCATACGCAAATTGTAATTGTCCATGGTCGTCTTACCACCATGCAGTACATCGACCATGTGCTGGCTGCTGTGGTGGACCTGAATTCCTTGCCGGCCTCTGTGCGTTGTGGCCGAGCGGTTCTAGGCGCTTCAGTCTGGAACCGCGCGACCGCTACGGTCGCAGGTTCGAATCCTGCCTCGGGCATGGATGTGTGTGATGTCCTTAGGTTAGTTAGGTTTAAGTAGTTCTAAGTTCTAGGAGACTGAAGACCTCAGATGTTAAGTCCCTTAGTGCTCAAAGCCATTTGAACCATTTTTTTTGAACCTGAATTCCTTCTAATGCCAGGGATGGTGTGGCGGGCGTCAGCAGGAATGTCTTGCGAAGCGTGGAGATTGAAGTAATGGAATGGCCGTCAGTGAGCCCCGACCTAAACTACATCGTGCATATGTGGGACATGTTTGACTGATACGTTCGTGGTCGTTCTGTTCCACCACAGACTCTTCAAGAACTCCCATGGGCTCTTACTGAAGAATGAGAACGGATACTACAGGCCGAAGACTTATACGGAGCATGCCACGTAGGTGTCAGGCAGTGATAGACCCTCACAGAGGGTATGCACGTTACTGAAGACTCTCAAAGTGCACCCAGGAAGACGGCATGAATTATGATCGTTCCCACTTAGTTTTCGGCACGTGTCAAACGTTTGAGTTCTTTCCATGTAAACAATCGAATAGTGTTACGGGTTATATGCTTCGAAGAGTTTGCTCACATCAATCCGTCGGCGTCCTTGACTTGGGCACTACGTATACGGACAAGTAAGCAATATTCTACAACTTCCATTTAGAAACCTAACATAAGATTGCAATTTCTTTTTGTTTTCAGTCCTCACTTGACACGAAAGTGTAAACTGTTAGCATGGTTAGAATAATCGATAGCTGTACACTGAACGTATACCAATACTAAAAACCAAGGGGTCCAAAAACACAGCAACATCATTGTAGGTGCACTGGTATGACAATGGACTAAACGCTTCATACGGCAGAGAACAAACAGTTACTGTGATTGCAGCGCCGGGCATATGACACGCAAGTCACGCCTCTTGCGGCCAGGTGTGGTGATTTTCCTGCTGGCAGCCTGTAGCACATCTGCGTTGCCGCTGCTGCCGATACCAGCTGTAGGCAGGGATGCTAAACTATGTCGTCTTCGAGCAATTCATTTTCATCCCCCACATCCTACATTACAGTAGAAGGAAGGATAATGAAATGAATGATATTTTCCAGTAACATAGTATTATTAAGTGAAAATCAAAAGGCACTTCATTTATGTTAAACTAACCACAAGCTGTATCGAATATGGAATACAAAATAGTATAAAAAGCCAAGATTTTGGACTTTAAAAAGCAATCAAAGACGTTAAAAGTGAAATCATTTGATGAGGTAGTGAAACAAGATGTTAACTTCAGGCAGTTAAGATGCAAATAAAACAGTTACTTAACATGTTACCGAGTAATAAAATCAGGATGAAAATGGAAAAATAAATATTGTACACAAGCGGAAATACGTTCTATGGTCCTTTAAGAAAAGTATTAAGGACAAGATTAGGGATGTGTTTTGTATGGAATGTTGCCCTGTGTGGAGTGTCCGCCCCGATAGCTCAGTGGTCAGCGCGATGGAATGCAGCGGAAACGAGCCCGGGTTCGATTCCCGGATGGGTCGGGGATTCTTCTCAAAAATGGTTCAAATGGTTCTGAGAACTATGGGACTTAACATCTGAGGTCATCAGTCCCCTAGAACTTAGAACTACTTAAACCTAACTAACCTAAGGACAGCACACACATCCATGCCCGAGGCAGGATTCTAACCTGCGCGGTTCCAAACTGTAGCGCCTAGAACCGCTCGGCCACTCCGGCCCGCGGATTTTTCTCCGCTCAGAGACCGGGTGTTGTGTTGTCCTCATCCTCGTCCTCGTGTCGTGTTGTCTTCATCATCCTCTCATCCACCGGGGTGGCGACAGGAAGAGCATCTGGCCACTCCTTACAGTAACCTTGCCCAATCCACACTTAACAATGCCGACCCAGCGACAGTGTGGGACAAAGGCACAGGAAAGAGTGAGAGAGAGAGAGAGAGAGAGAGAGAGACAGAGAGAGAGAGAGAGAGAGAGAGAGAGAGCGTGTTGCCCTGTGTTGGGTAGAGATATGCACTTTTCGATGGGGAGAGAGGAAATGCTTAAAGGTTTTTGAGATTTGGATTTGGAGAACAATGGAAATTTTGAGATAGAGAGGTAATATAAAGAATGAGGTTGTATACCGCAGGGTGAACGTGGAAAAAATTGAGACAAGGAAAATAAGCTGGCTAAGACAGTGGATGTTGTGATGGGCACAAGTGAACACGTGACATAACGCGAGCAATAGTCGCAACAACTCAGACACAGATAAAATTTAACGGAAGACTCCGAGGGGCCCCAATTGGAAAGATTCTTCCTATCCTTCACGTATACTGGCACCTTTACTTAGTGAAGTGTGAGTGTTGTGTATTAAGTATGTCAGTTAAGTGTAGATGACTGTAACGGATGAACGTGTAGCGTGGCGTCATATTTGAGTTGGATGAAGATTAGAGAAGGGAGAGGGTGAAGCCTGGTACCGGCACATTGCCTAATCGTCTCGAACACCACCGGGAAGCCTGCCGACCTTAACGTTCCAATCCGACGAACGTGTAAACATTAATAGTGTTGCGATGATCTATGAGTCATCTGGTTTTACATCTGACTAATCTGACTGATCACTCTTCAAGAGCCGGTGCTGAGTAATTTAATTACGGAACGGAATTTAATGAAACGCAATCAGTTATGGGGCCCTGAGCACTGTATCCTGAGTAGGTTTCAACTAACTTTCTAGTACTCATACCTTTGCTCGTGAGGTTCGTAAACTACGAAAGAAAAATCAGTGAATGAAATACATTTAAAATAAATTGCACAAGTGACATATGAAATCTTGAAGCGATGAAGTATTCATAACGGACAGCTTAGATTCAAGTAGTGTAGGGACGGTCACATTAATGACAATAACTAGTTGTTGGTAAGATAGAGAGGAGATAGAGAAGATCCAAAGAAGAGCGGCGCGTTTCGTCACAGGGTTATTTGGTAACCGTGATAGCGTTACGGAGTTGTTTAGCAAACTCAAGTGGCAGACTCTGCAAGAGAGGCGCTCTGCATCGCGGTGTAGCTTGCTCGCCAGGTTTCGAGAGGGTGCGTTTCTGGATGAGGTATCGAATATATTGCTTCCCCCTACTCATACCTCCCGAGGAGATCACGAATGTAAAATTAGAGAGATTACAGCGCGCACGGAGGCTTTCAGACAGTCGTTCTTCCCGCGAACCCTACGCGACTGGAACAGGAAAGGGAGGTAATGACAGTGGCACGTAAAGTGCCCTCCGCCACACACCGTTGGGTGGCTTGCGGAGTATAAATGTAGATGTAGATGTAGAAGATACTTAGATGGATGGGTGTAGCAAATTGGTTATGACGATACACTGTCATTGTTGTTAAATCTGCTTGTATAAAATACACTCCTGGAAATGGAAAAAAGAACACATTGACACCGGTGTGTCAGACCCACCATACTTGCTCCGGACACTGCGAGAGGGCTGTACAAGCAATGATCACACGCACGGCACAGCGGACACACCAGGAACCGCGGTGTTGGCCGTCGAATGGCGCTAGCTGCGCAGCATTTGTGCACCGCCGCCGTCAGTGTCAGCCAGTTTGCCGTGGCATACGGAGCTCCATCGCAGTCTTTAACACTGGTAGCATGCCGCGACAGAGTGGACGTGAACCGTATGTGCAGTTGACGGACTTTGAGCGAGGGCGTATAGTGGGCATGCGGGAGGCCGGGTGGACGTACCGCCGAATTGCTCAACACGTGGGGCGTGAGGTCTCCACAGTACATCGATGTTGTCGCCAGTGGTCGGCGGAAGGTGCACGTGCCCGTCGACCTGGGACCGGACCGCAGCGACGCACGGATGCACGCCAAGACCGTAGGATCCTACGCAGTGCCGTAGGGGACCGCACCGCCACTTCCCAGCACATTAGGGACACTGTTGCTCCTGGGGTATCGGCGAGGACCATTCGCAACCGTCTCCATGAAGCTGGGCTACGGTCCCGCACACCGTTAGGCCGTCTTCCGCTCACGCCCCAACATCGTGCAGCCCGCCTCCAGTGGTGTCGCGACAGGCGTGAATGGAGGGACGAATGGAGACGTGTCATCTTCAGCGATGAGAGTCGCTTCTGCCTTGGTGCCAATGATGGTCGTATGCGTGTTTGGCGCCGTGCAGGTGAGCGCCACAATCAGGACTGCATACGACCGAGGCACACAGGACCAACACCCGGCATCATGGTGTGGGGAGCGATCTCCTACACTGGCCGTACACCACTGGTGATCGTCGAGGGGACACTGAATAGTGCACGGTACATCCAAACCGTCATCGAACCCATCGTTCTACCATTCCTAGACCTGCAAGGGAACTTGCTGTTCCAACAGGACAATGCACGTCCGCATGTATCCCGTGCCACCCAACGAGCTCTAGAAGGTGTAAGTCAACTACCCTGGCCAGCAAGATCTCCGGATCTGTCCCCCATTGAGCATGTTTGGGACTGGATGAAGCGTCGTCTCACGCGGTCTGCACGTCCAGCACGAACGCTGGTCCAACTGAGGCGCCAGGTGGAAATGGCATGGCAAGCCGTTCCACAGAACTACATCCAGCATCTCTACGATCGTCTCCATGGGAGAATAGCAGCCTGCATTGCTGCGAAAGGTGGATATACACTGTACTAGTGCCGACATTGTGCATGCTCTGTTGCCTGTGTCTATGTGCCTGTGGTTCTGTCAGTGTGATCATGTGATGTATCTGACCCCAGGAATGTGTCAATAAAGTTTCCCCTTCCTGGGACAATGAATTCACGGTGTTCTTATTTCAATTTCCAGGAGTGTATGTATTAATTGAAAGGCGTCAGGACGGCAGCAAGTGAAGCTTAGCATATTACTAGGGCAGAGTGATCGCTAGAGGGTTCGCCGCTTCCATGAAAGTTAAGAAGTTGACGCACTGATGTTGCTTCAGTGTGTTCTTACCGTGACCAGCGGTGGTCGGCGTCGAACTACAATTACATAACTCGAGGGCGCCTCCATTTCTGTCGAACGAGAGAGCGTTCCTGTGACTACCCATTTGCCTTCCACCGTCTGCCCGCGAATGTCCTCCATCGTATTCTCGCCCCAGAATCTCTACTCCGACCATTCTATTACTGTTCACAATCTTTGCCTCCGAACTCCCGTGCCGAATGTCTACTTCCAAATTAACTATCTAGAACCTCTGCATCCGAATTACTGCCCTGAGTGTTTGACTACCACACTCATCCAGCGCCGGGGAATGTTCTACGCATACGAGAAGTTTTCAGCCTGTCATCAGATTTTCTCAAGGGCTGGTCAGTAGCATAATTTTGTAATGTTAAACTTCCTCTCTCCAGTGGATTCGTGTAACTCTTCTCCCATTCAAATTCTTTTCCACCCCTCTCATAATAAAAAGTGGAGCTCACAGGCTGTCTACCAACGTCGGACCCAGCTTTCCTTATAAAGGCATTTTCGCCACTGTGGAAAAACAAACTGTTGTGTACATTGTTCCGCGTAGTCAGCGCGTACACAACTTTCCCAATAGAGCGCGCCCCGCTAAGCACAACAGCGCAGGCGCAGCGATCGTCCGTCTCCGCACTACGAGATGGCGCTGCCTTAGAGACGGACCAAATTCTGCTTCCGCCGATCCGCGTATTAATATGTAACGCAGCCAATGAGATTGCTGCTAACGTAGAACCTTTTCTCCTCGTGGATCACACTCGCGCAGTGATACCTGAACGCTCGAGGTATTATAACGAGTGTACAGACCTCCGATTAGTCTGCATTAGTCTGCATCAGTCTGCATTTGTCTGTACCAGTCTATAGTCAAGTTTCAGTCTGCGCCTGATAAAATTATGATATTCCTGTACATAGCCATGAAGAGAAATGTATAGACACTTTGTCAAGTATCAGAGATATGTGAGAATAAGAATAACGTACCAAGACCAAAGGAACTTTAGATTGTCAATTCTAAACAGCATCCAGAATCAAGTTACGTAATGTCTATATTTTTTATTATTTTAATAAATGTGTGTGAAAATTAATCAAGTTCTGTTTAAAGTTGGTCACCGTCAATCTGCTACTCTAAGCGTGCAAGTGTCATTCCCATCGTCTGACCTAACGGCAGAAGACAAACACGCTACGATAAGACCACGAGACATATTGCTGACACTCGCCTACTTCGTTAGAGCGACAAGTCAAATAATCTGATGGTGTGTGTACCGAAGGTCTTACAGTATGCAGACCACACAAACAGCACATACAGACGGTGGTATCTTCGGTAAGCTTTCCAAAGATGTTGTCTGCGACCAGAGCGTGGGGGGAGACGCGCGCGGTTCCCCCCCGGTCCCGTCATAGATTCGAGTCCTCCCTCGGACATGGGGATGGGTGTCGTTCTTAGCGTAAGTTAGTTTAAGTTAAATTAAGTAGTGTGTAAACCTAGGGAGCGATGATCTCAGCAGTTTAGTCCAACAGGAACTTACCACAAATTTCCAATTTTGCGGCCAGAGCCTACGCTTTTGCACACCCAAAGAAGCTGACTGCGTCTCTCTGAAATCCATCACGCCACTGGGGTAGTTTCCCTTGTTAACCTGAGGGCGCTTTGTACGGCCTGCTGGTTAGACTGATTGAGGGAACAGTGGGGAATGCGTTTTTAGCAACGTGACTGCGTCCTTGTGTTCTGTCGCCGGTCTTGCTGGCCTGCCGGATGGCACCTACCTGGCAGTTGCCCCGCCCTTCGCACAAAGCCCTGTTCTTCTGATTTACCTTGGCCGTGAGTTCACTTTCCAGCTTCCAAGGGACACCGCCACCCATGCCCCAAGGGTGTGGCCCTCATACCCCCTAACGCTAACGTATCTCAGACGACACCTAGTCTGCCTCTACACATCAGAAATCCTGTCAGAATATGAAAATGCAGAGAGTTAGAACTGGCACTACAAGCATTCTAATTTCCCTCTTTAAATTTCTAAGTTCACTTACCACATTTAATTGTTATAAAAGTGTTAATCCATCCGATGCAAGCCGTTACATGGATTGGAAGTGTGTAATGTCTCTTGCAGCGGTCTCTCCGCGATATTTTCAGAAATTTTATAAATTATATAACTCAGTACATATCTCGAAATATCTCTTCTTATCTTACCGATTATCAATGCAAAGTACTTTCAAGCCCAATTATTCCTTGGAGCGTCCATTTACTCCATGGAATAGCTCCTCTGCTATCTATGTTTTCTCTTATGAAAAGAGTAGGGACTTCTTGCCGATTAGTCGTGAAAGGAGGATGTATATGTATGTATTGTTGAGCTAGTCGCCATCTTGATGAGATTCTGTATGAGAAGGAATTTAATACATGAACTAAACTAAAGTAAGTGTGTTCGCGTATTATTTAACTGATTATTATTGACAGTGTCTGCTTACTACGCTGTGTTGCACGGGATCAGTGGGGAACGTCTGATTTACACTAGACGAACCTGCCGTTTTGTATGCTCAAGATATCCAGTTACTTCAAATAAATAGGCTAACACGGTCTTACCAGCAGATCTCCGGTCTTCCCCATGTGATAATTATTACAAATGTTTCCAGGAGATCGACTGACAATTTTCGTCGCACCGAGACTTCGAAATTGCTTCACTGCCTTATGGAATTTAAGTCAAGCTCAATTTAATCAGGATAGAACAGTATTGAACTGTGTGAATGTGATAAGCCTGCTTTGTCAATGAAAATTCCCTTAATATATGCATGTTTTTACTATCCTGATCAGTGAAGCTAAATCAGGCCGGTGTGAGAGAGGTTTTTAAATTTTAAAAAATATTAAAAGTGGCTAGCCGAGATGGTTAGCTACATCTCGCGAGGAGAACACGACAAGTGCCGTAACCTGATTTTCCGGAAACTTCGCTCTGTGGAAGAGGAGTCAAAATAAGCGAATACGTGTCTCATCTCATCCGTAGATACTCGACCGTTTCTGAGAAAACGCACGTCTCTGTGGACATGGTGACACAGTGGCTAGCATTATCCCGTCTCATTTTCGAGGCCCCGTGTTCAGTGCCAAATTATTGGTTTTATTTATTTACTTATTTCGTCCTATATCTACCCATATCGGTGTACGGTTACTACACGAATGGTTTTTATCAAGGTCGCTATATTAATTGTGAAACTACAGCAGGGTTTCACAATAAATGTCTTACATTTATTATGCACTGAAGCGCGAAAGAAATTGGTATAGGCATGCGTATTCAAGTACAGAGATATGTAAACAGGCAGAATACGGCGCTGCGGTCTGCAACACTTATATAAGACAACAAGTGTCAGGCGCAGTAGTTAGATCGGTTACTGCAGCTCCAATGGCAGGTTATCAAGATTTAAATGAGTTTGAACGTGGTGTTATTGTCGGCGCACGAGCGATGAGCCACAGCATCTCCGAGGTAGCGGTGAAGTGAGGATTTTCCCGTACGAGCATTTCACGAGTGTACCGTGAATATCAGGAATCCTGTAAAACGTCAAATCTCCGATATCGCTGCGACGGAAAAAGATACTGCAAGGACGGGACCAACGACCAACGGTGACTGAAGAGAATCGTTCAACTATGACAGAAGGGGAACCCTTCCGCAGCTTGCTGCAGATTTCAATGCTGGGCCATCAACAAGTGTCGACTTGCGAATCATTCAACGAAACATCATCTATATGGGCATTCGGAGCCGAATGCACGACACAAAGCTTTACGCCTCGCCTGGGCCCGTCATCACCGACATTGGACTGTCGATGAGTGGAAACATGTTTCCTGGTCGGACCTGTCTCGTTTTAGACTGTAGCGATCGGATAGACGTGTACTGGAATGGAGACAACCTCATAAATCCATGGACCCTGCACGACAGCAGGGGACTGTTCAAACTGGTGGAGGCTCTGTAATGGTGCAGGGAGTTTGCAGTTGGAGTAATATAGGACCCCTGATACGTCTAGATACGACTCTAACAGGTGATACGTACGTAAGCATCCTGTGTGATCACCTCCATCCAGTCATGTCCATTTTGCATTCTGACGGACTTCGACAGTTCCAGCAGGACACTGCGACACCCCACACTTCCAGAACTGCTACAGAGAGGCTCCAGGAACAATTTTCTGACTTCCACTGGCCACCAAACTGCCTATACATGAACATTATTGAGCATATCAGGGATGCCTTGCAACGTGCTGTTCAGAACAGATCTCCACCCCCTCGTACTCTTAATGATTTATGTACAACCCTGCAGCATTTATGGTGTCAGTTCCCTCCAGCACTACTTCAGATATTATTCGAGTCCATACCGCATCGTGTTGCGGCACTTCTGCGAGCTCGCGGAGGCCCTACATGATATTAGGTTGGTGTACCAGTTTCTTTGGTTCTTCAGTGTATAATACAATTACGTGTGTATGGTATTTTCTGGGATTACAATCTTTTTAAATTCTCATAATCCATGTTTCATTCTTATATTAATTCTTGTATTTTATACATGTACACTAGTAGCCATTAAAATTGCTACACCACGAAGATGACGTACTACAGACGCAAAATTTAACCGACAGGAAGAAGATGCTGTGATATGCAAATGATTAGCTTTTCAGAGCATTCACACAAGGTTGGCGCCTGTGACGACACCTGCAACTTGATGACATGAGGAAATTTTCCAACCGATTTCTCATACACATACAGCAGTTGACCAGCGTTGCCTGGCGAAACGTTGTTGTGGTGCCTCGTGTAAGGAAGAGAAATGCGTACCATCACGTTTCCGATTTTGATAAAGGTCGGATTGTAGCCTATCGCGATTGCGGTTTGTCGTATCGCGACATTACTGCTCACGTTGGTCGAGATCCAATAACTGTTAGCTGAATATGGAATCGGTCGGTTCAGGAGGGTAATACGAAACGCCGTGCTGGATCCCAACGGCCTCGTATCACTAGTAGTCGAGATGACAGGCACCTTATCCGCACGGCTGTAACGGATCGTGCAGTCACGTCTCGATTCCTGAGTCAACAGATGGGGAGGTTTGCAAGACAACAACCATCTGCACGAACACTTCGACAACGTTTGCAGCAGCGTGGACTATCAGCTCTGAGACCATGGCTGCGGTTACCCTTGACGCTGCATCACAGACAGGAGCGCCTGCGATGGTGTACTCAACGACAAACCTGTGTGCACGAATGGTAAAACGTCATTTTATCGGATGAATCCAGGTTCTGTTTCCAGCATCATGATGGTCGCATCCGTGTTTGGCGACATCGCGGTGAACGCACATTGGAAGTGTGTATTCGTCATCGCCATACTGGTGTATCACCCGGTGTGATGGTATGGGGTGTCATTGGTTACACGTCTCGGTCACCTCTTGTTAGCATTGACGGCACTTTGAACAGTGGGCGTTACATTCTATCCCTGCGAAACCCTACATTTCAGCAGGATAATGCACGACCGCATGTTGCAGGTCCTGTACGGCCCTTTCTGGATACAGAAAATGTTCGACTGCTGCCCTTGCCAGCACATTCTCCAGATCTCTCACCAACTGAAAACGTCTGGTCAATGGTGGCCGAACAACTGGCTCGTCACAATCCGCCAGTCACTACTCTTGACGAACTGTGGTATCGTGTTGAAGCTGCACGGGCAGCTGTACCTGTACACGCCATCCAAGCTCTGTTTGACTCAATGCCCAGGCGTATCAAGGCCGTTATTACGGCCAGATGTGGTTGTTCTGGGTACTGATTTTTCAGGATCTACGCACCCAAATTGCATGGAAATGTAGTCACATTTCAGTTCTAGTATAACATATTTGTGCAATGAATACCCGTTTATCATCTGCATTTCTTCTGGTGTAGCAATTTTAATGGCCAGTAGTGAATTTATTCTTCAGCAAGAGTTCGTGTATTCTTTTGCATGATAATGATCGTAGAAACATTCGAAACATAGGAAATCCGAACACTATGAGCACTGCGCGAAGGAAAGTTTGCCAAAGTGATATTTCTTCGTATGAGTGTCACTCGGGAAAGAAACATCGTTAACATGGGTGAAGATTTTACGCATTAGCAATAACTTCACGCCAAACTCAGCATAACGGATCACCTTACCGAAAGCGGGCACTAGCAAATCATTATGAATCAAGAAACACTACAGGAATTCCACCAAAGACAGTTTCAAATAACTTTCTTATGTATTTGTTTATTTATTTATTAAATTCATTCACAAGACGTAAAATTAGCAGACAAATAAGGACAAAGTTATTTCAGTATTGACTGGAATATATTCGTGTAGTAATCTTTCACGGACGAGGGTAGATAAAAGGAACACAAAATTAATAATTATAATCGGGTTTCGAACACGAGGCGCAAAAATTGAGAAGCCGCGACTCCGGCTCGTTAGTGGCAGACTGAGACGCTGCTGAGAGATTTGAAATTTAAACCAGGACATTGGCACGGAGAAGATGATCAAGAACTTTATAGCACCACCTCTTCTCCTTTTGCCGGCCGAGTACTAGCAGTGAAAATTTCATTCACCACAAGGATTCGAGTTACTCTCGAGACGAGCGTCATCACACATGTGTGTTAGCGACTTGAGCTACGGAGCTGCGTGTCTTCATACGTTTTCGTCGAATTACATTGTTGCGCGTAATGTTACTCTTTCAGAAGATAGTAGAAGCTGAGATTTGAAAACATCATCAACATAACTGTCAGAAAGATTACACATTGAGGAAGAGTGATTTAGATAGACTGGATGAACAAAGTAGAAAGATAAAACACGCGGCTTAGTGGAAGTCGTCAGCTTCCTTGAAGACTTTTAGTGCAGTTACGAGGCAGCAGTTAACTGAAAGTAGTTAGCGTCCGATGGACGTTACAAACTCCGTTAGTACGCCTGTGTAGTGGAGTGGAACTTATAGGGACGATGAAGAAATGCTTAACGCTCGACAATGATGGAAAAATAAAAACTGATCAGGTGCTCCGATACAAAGGAAGTGTGTACTGTACCTCCTTGTAACACGTGGACACCCGCAAGTGGGCGACTCTCAGGGCACAGGCTACGTAATAATAGGCGTGTTGGTAGGAAGAAAATTGGAAAGGAGGACTGTGTTGTTATTGCAAGCAGGCCAGCGGGATTGGAGATTAGGGTAGAAATGAAGAGTGGTTGACATTGTGTTCGTGGGAAATGTCGGATCTGTCATTTCTAAATCTTGCAGTGCCCCTGGTCTCATTGTTTACGAAGACTGAACTTACACAGTATTTAACTGTAGTGGCAGTTTACTAAAAAAAGACGAGTTTATTGCAGTTTATTTAAAATTATTTACGAGCAATAAGGTAAACGATACCTTAGCTTACCTTTACGTATCGATTCTCTCCACAGTATTTGATAGCATTTACGCTATTGTTTTCAGAAACGTCTCGCATTGTAGTAATTTTGAATTCATCGTGCAAAGCTGGTGATTTTGGAACTAAATCCAACATTCGATTCAGTAATTCTCATGTTTATTCACGTTCTATTAGACGTATGGTATTTTACACACATCCGTCATAAGACCACAGCAAATAATCAAAAAGTATTTTCCACCAGGTCCGTTTCGCTTTCATTTATAAAGCATCTTCGATTGTCATCCTGAAGATACGGAAAAGTACATAGTGTATACCTTTATACATTTTGGTATTTATACATTAAAAACAGTTTTTCTGATACAACTGGTATACAATATACTCATGGTGTTTCGGCCTCTCATTTACACAGTCTGCAAACCACTGCTTTTTCTTTCATTGTCAGTGGAGGTTAAGGTCAAATGAAAACTGGTTGTACATTCATATTTAGCTATTTTTTTTTTTGCCTTTTTCAACCCACATTTTATAATGTTACATTGGTGCTTTTTTCTGTTTAATCTCACTTTTGCAAAAACTTCACAGGACAAGTGGTACTGCAGTTTCACGTGTTCAGCACTCAGCGCAGTGTTTATGTTTATTCATTTTTTTCTGTGTTGATGTAAGTGTTGCCAACCCGTGAATGCATTTCGTTTTTCGTAGTTGTATGCCTGTGTGTGTTGTAACCTACAAATAGCAAAATGTTGGGACATATCATGTATGTATAATTTCAGTAAACTACAGAAAACGCTTAGTAAATAAAAGCAAAATACGTCTGGAAAAAATGCTCCCTAATTTCTTGCAATAAATATAAAACGGAAAAATTCATAATACAAGGGGCACTCAAATGAAAACGAGACAGATGGAAAAAAATAAAGTTTTTAAGATTTCAAAAGCAACTGCCATAACGTTTACTACATTTATGCAGCGTGTGCCAACACTGTCAATGCCATCAAAGTAAAATGTTTGGTTGTCTACAAAACCATGATTATGTTTAGGCGTGCACTTCTTCGTCTGAAGCAAATCGACAGCCAGAAATTTTTTTCTTGTAATGGCTTCCCAGCGAAACTTCTGCAGCGCAGTCGAAACAACCTTGTCAACATATCGGCCTTCCCACAGTATCGGAACGGCCTCAGAGGAGATCTTACATGCTTGGGCCATAGTTCGGATACCTCTGTCCATACCCGGCCGCGGTGGGCGTGCGGTTCTGGCGCAGCTGTCCGGAACCGCGGGACCGCTACGGTCGCAGGTTCGAATCCTGCCTCGGGCATGGGCGTGTGTGATGTCCTTAGGTTAGTTAGGTTTAAGTAGTTCTAAGTTCTTGGGGACTTATGACCTGAGATGTTGAGTCCCATAGTGCTCAGAGCCATTTGAACCATTTGAACCTCTGTCCATAACCTACCACACCATCTCTCTGCAGATTTTCTTACGTGTTTCAAAGATCTTCAAGTGTGGCTCCACTGGTGACTCGTGATAGTAAGGTTATAGCGCAGGTACGTCGTTCATAGTTATCACTATACCCGGTCAACTTCTACCTCTGAAATTATAGTACAGAATTCTATTCCTTATCGAATATGGCCTAACCATTCCCCTTTTCCTATTTTCCGTTTAATTACCCTCAAGGAGTCATCTTACTTCTGATACTGGGTAGTAGCCTTAAAAAACGGAGGAAAAATTCCATAAAATGTTATTGACACCCTGCACCTTATTACACTGCCCCATCTTATTCAGTTTCCTCTGGATCTACTTCGGCTATGCATCTTGATATGCCAGTATCCAAACAGGGCTTGACTGTCGGTCTCAGATTAAAGCTATATTTTTCCAGAGTGAACATAACTACTAACGCCACAAGTTCATAAATTGAGTATTATTTTCTAACATTGTTGATTCTCTAGTGGCATACGATATTGGTCTTCTTCCTTCTGGGTATTCCTGAAGTAATACTGGCACCTCCACAGCCATTAAGGCATCAAGTTGCACGATGAATAAATTGCTTATCAAAGTCGAGTATTGCCAACAGAGAAGCAGCAAAAGGAGCCTCCTTCGAGCCCTCACCCTCGTCTTGTTGAGATTCCCCCACTGGAATTTACAACCTTCTTCCAGAAGCTTATTCAGTGTCGCGGCCAGTTGCATTAAGTTAGGTACAAATTTACTAAATAAATTAATCATCCCCCAAATCTCTCCTTAACATTTTTGGGATGAGGGAATTCCTTAATACCCTTAGTACATTCATGATTAATTTTAGTTTCCTCTAGTCACGTGATATGTCTAAGAAATGATATGTCACGGAACTTAACCCTTTCATGTTTAACTGATAGTCCCTCCTTCCTTCAAGTCTTCCGTATGTTTTTGACAATTTCTGCTAAAAATCACCTGGCCCCGAGAGTATACTTGATAAGCAATTCCACCCTATGATGCTCCCGCTTTACCAGGATTTTAAGTTGATGATGATTCTGTATGGTAATGGAAAATGGTTAGACTATAATTCGTCTCCTGATACGATAAATATTGAAAGGAAGTTGTTCAAGCTGGAACCAAATCAACCGTAATATAACTGAAAAGTAAAGGATTTGGTCCCCCTCTTTCCCTCCCCTCCCCTCCCCTCCCCTCCCCTCCCCTCCCATCCCCTCCCCTCCCCTGCCCTCCCCTCCCCTCCCCTCCACTCCACTCCCCACCCTTCCCCTTCCCTCCCCTCCCATCCCATCCCCTTCCCTTCCCTCCCCTCCCCTCCCCCTCCTCTCCTCTCCCCTCCTCTCCCATCCCCCATTTGGAAATGGGCCTCAACGTCTGACATCGATACTTCTCCACAGCGCAGCACTCCATGAAGAATGGGCTGCCATTCCCCAAGAAACCTTCCAGCACCTGATTGAATGTATGCCTGCGAGAGTGGAAGCTATCATTAAGATTAAGGGTGGGCCAATACCATATTGAATACTAACGATGGAGGGTGCCACGAATTTGTAAGTCATTTTCAGCCAGATGTCTGGATACTTATGATCACATAGTGTACTTCAAGATTTGGATAAGTTGCATAGGGTGGTCATAGATGGTAAGGTAGAAATCATGGAGCTGGAAGGAGGGGGTGGTACATCCTACAATGATTGCCTAGGTTTTGGAAGAATTGATTTGAAGGAGCCACTGGTTACATTAAGAGGTAAACTGGTTTTGCTAGGTTTTGGAGGTTGTGCTGGGATCACTGAAGGGTAGGTAGAGGGCAAGGAATGTGGTGTCATCAGCATATTGGAGATGGACAGGTGGGGATAGTTTGGGCATATCAGTGGCGTATAGGAGCTATAGGAGAGGAGAAAGGACAGAGACCTGGAACACAACTGCATTGGGTAGATGATAAGGGAATTGGTATTATGAATGGTGACACAGGAAGGGCGGTGGGAGTGGAAGGAGGTAGTGAATGGATGAAGCTGACAGGAAGGACATAAGTTTGGAGCTGGAAAAGGAGCCTGGAATCTCATATGTGGTCATAGGTGTTCAGAGGAGTGGCAGGAATTAAGTCAGAGGGAGAGGAGACGGTGAAGGTTAAGGGACTGGTTGTCGGCATAGCAGGAGGTCTGGAAACTACATTGGGTAAGAGGGAGGAAGTGGTGATAAGTTGTGATGGATATGGCAGGAGAGGATGGACTCGAGGACCTTACTGAACATGGAGGTGAGGCATATGTGGCGATAGGAGGAGGTGTTGAAAGAGTTTTTGTTAGGTTTAAGGTACAAATGTGGGAAGTTTTCTACAGGTTGGGATAAAAGCCAATGGAAAGGATGGTGCTGTAGAGGGAGGCTATGTCAGCTTGGAAGGAGAGAGGGCATTCCTTGAGGTGGTGGTCGGTAATGCAATCGTGACAAGGGGCAGTGTTGTTTTTGGAGTAGAGGATGAGTTTAATGTCATGTGCTGTAATAGGAGTGTTCAAATCTGAGTGTGGTAACTGGTACAAGTACTGGAAGCTGGGAGCAAGTGGTGGAACAGTGGTATCAGTGCTGTCAAGGACTTCAGGGAACAAGGAGTAATGAAATTGAGGATCATTTGGTATGGAAAAGACTTTGGAAAGCTGGGAAGCAAAATAGTTAGCTTAAGTGAAGTTTTCAGGGGAAGGACAGTTTTCATGGAGGAGTGGGTGGTACAGAGTGGGATGGCTACCAGTAAGGTGGAAGGCAGACCAATACTTGGATGAGTTGACTGGTAGAGTGGCGTTGAGTCATATGCATGTATGGCACTAGTCCCAGCTGTCATATTGTTTCAAATGTGTCTTTGTATTTACTGGTCGCAGAGGAGTGTGTCCTAGCCACAAGTATGGAGGAAGGAATGGTACACCCAGCGGGATTAACAGAGAAGTAGTACAGCCTGAGGAGGAAGGGTAGAACAGTAAGGGTGGATACGTTTGGTGGGAACATGAACCACCACACCATCAGAGACAGTCTTCTGGAGTAAGGACGAGGTGTGAGTGATGTCATCAGGATGGTTGGAGTGGAGGGTGTGGCTTCCAACTTGAGTGTTGATGGATTCGTGGTAGGCTTTCCAGTTTGCATGACCTCAGAAGGAGCGACATGGCGTGGGGCAAAGGAGATGGTGAGAAGGATTGGGAGGTGGTCACTGCCAATGGGATTGAGGACTGTCACAATGACATGCCAAGGAGGTTGGGGGAAGCAAGGACATCAGAAGTTGTGTTGCTTTTGGGATGGATATGCTAGGGGAGGGTGGCCAAGTCGCCTTGGAGGATCGAAAGGAGCTGATGTCACCACCAGTGACTTAACATCTGAGGTCGTCAGTCCCCTAGATTTAGAACTGCTTAAACTTAACTAAACTAAGGATATCACACACATCCATGCCCGAGGTAGGATTCGAACCAGCGACCGTAGCAGGAGCGCGGTTCCAGATTGAAGCTCATAGAATCGCTCGGTCACTGCGGCCGTCTACCCCTAGACCTAGGGTGTGTCCTAGGGTTACACACTACTTAATCTAACTTAAAGTAACTAGCACACACACCCATGCCCGTGGGAGGACTCGAACCTCCGACAGGTGAAGCCACGCAAACCGTGGCAAGGCGCCTCACATCGGAAGGTAACCAACCCCACGCGGTGAGCATTATGAGCAGGGTCCTACAACCAGCTAGGGATTTTGACAATCTAACGCGCCATTTCGACAGAAATTTGCCCTGTTTCCTTCAGGAGGACATACAACAACTCTGTGAATCAGTACCAAGCCGAGTAATTACTTGCACACGGGGAGAGCTGGATCAACACATTATTGACTTGCTCAGTTTGTGATGCTATTTCTCTTGAATAAATCATCCAAATTTTCTGAAACGTACTCATTTGTACGCTTGTGCACGTACATCACATCTATAGATTTTTGAACGATTCGGATAATTCCTTCTTGATTCGCTTGTTTTTTCTTTTTTTAGTGGTTTTTCTTTTTTTGCCTAAAATGTGTGTACTGACAATTTTTGCCTTGGATAAAACCATTTTGGTAGCTTATAACTGGGCAAAACCTTTGAAAACAGAATCTGAATCTACTGACATTAAGATTTCGCTTTCAGTGGCAAAATTTGACTGTCGATAGATTCCTAAGAGACTTTTGACCTAATGTATGTACATATCACACGCTTTAATTGACACCTATGTTATCGGTTGTAATAGCCTGACTTCGTGCTGCTCTGCGATGTTTATGCCCTTCATCAACCTTATGTAAATAACACTATTGCGTTCAGTAGCGGTAAGTCGCCATTGTGCGTTTAGTACTGATTGGTGTGCAATTTTGTGACTAGTTATTGTTAACATTCTTTACAGAAATGACAGAAACATCCCTTTTAGCAACTCGCCATCCACTTTCGTGTCACTTATACAACACATTAATCCATTACGTCTTCGTTAGCTGTATAAGCTGTTAGCTAGCTGCTCTGGGAGAAGGAGATGGGGCTTGTCTCAGCAGGCAATTTGCTAAGAGCTGAACGCAATCCTTCGCTCCCAGCATCCTCCACCAACGTGGGAAAGTTAAAGTGTGCGACCGGTATTCATACAATTGAGCTTTAAAGCACTCGTTTCATCGCTAAGCACAGTTACAGGTAAAGCCAAAAGGATTCGTAAGGTTACAAAAGTTTTGGAAAAATGTAAAAAAAGGGGGAGCTTTTAGTGATATAACATTTGCGGAGAACGTGCAGAAGGAAGAGCCGACGCTAAGACTAAAACGTCACCGGCTCTGTGGCCGAGCGGTTCTAGGTGCTTCACTCCGGAACCGCGCTGCTGCTACGGCCGGAGGTTCGAATTCTGCCTCGGGCATGGATGTGTGTGATGTCCTTAGGTTAGTTCGGTTTAGGTAGTTCTAAGTCTAGGGGACTGATGGCCTCAGCTGTTAAGTTCCATAGTGCTTAGAGCCATTTGAACTAAAACTTCCTGGACTACTTCTTTCCACTGACGTTAATCTATTGCCATCTTTTAACGAAGTCCCACGAGCCACGCATGCGGCTTTTACTTTTCCATCATCCCAGATACTGAATATCGTATGTTAAGTCGAAGCTCTTACACTATTCAGTCACGTTAATGTGACAACCGGCTACGTCAGACGTGAACGTGCAAAACCATTCACAGACGGTGGGTGACAGCACTAACAGTGGAGAATATGTAGAGCGTATCAACGGGACTCAGGAAACAGTGCAATCATTGTCGCAATGCGGAAACGGAGCGATTTATCTGGCGTCCAAAAGGGCATCATCATTGGCTCTCGGGCCAAGGGTGGAAGCATTTCCGAAACGACTAAGCTTTTAAGCTGTTCGTGTACTGCCGTGGTTAAAGCATGCTGTGGATGGCAAAGATGGAGTTATCCAAACCCAGAGCCGAGGCAACTGCGGAGTACCATGGGTCATAGATTAAGAGGATGAACAGTGACTGCAAAGGTGTGCAGGCACGAATAGACGTTCAATTGTTGAGCAACTGATCACCCAGGCGAACGAAGGGGCCACCAATAGTGTCTCTTCAGTGACCGTTTAGCAAACGTTACTGCTTGTGGGCCGCAGCAGCAGGTATCAGGTTCGGCGATGAAGCCTGGAATTCTAGACAGGTGGCCAATGTTATGTACGGCATGAAACGTCTGAAAGCAAACAAGGAAGGAACCTTTGGTGTGGGGAATGTTTTCGTAGCGTTCTGTGTGTTATCTCTCGATTCTGGAAGTCAAAGTGGACTATGTTCATCCGTGCATGCAGTTTGTTTTTCCTTTCCACGACGGCGTCTACCATCAGCAAAGTGCAACATGGTACACACCTCGCAATGTACGTCCGTGGTTCGAAAAGCACCATAATGCGTTTACCGCACACCTCTGGTCACTATACCCCGGGATTTAAAACTAGTCGAGAATCTGTGGTGGCACGTCGATGGGGCTTTCCGCACCACAGGTCCTAGAAACCTAGTGCAGCTGGAAACGGCCTGGAGTCATCATGGAACAACATCCATTCTGGTGCCTTCCAAAACTCCCTCTCCCTGCATTTCTCACAGCGTTCCAAGCTCCAAAAAGTGGTTATTCAGACTTCTGAAAAGTGGTCACATTATTGAGATTGGTCAGTGTAGTGTGACGAACCATGAGGTGATACCTTTTAGTGACATTGCCCTGTTGTTTCTAAGACTGTCATGCAACATAAGACATACCAATGCGTTTGAAAAACGGAATCTACATATGAACTTCATAGGAAATATTTCATAAACATACACAACTACTGTGCCCTCGCAATTTTTTTCCATAGTGTTGCTCTGTAAGGATTATAATGTAATCTATGTAAATGTAAGTCTCTTAATACACCAGTAAATCGTATCTGTGCAGCATGTATTATACATGTCAGTTAACGATTATTGTAGCCTACTCATTGAAAATCATTTAAATAAGACCTGTTGCTGCTCAATAGTACATCGTCTGACATGACAGTCTTTGTCATTCCACTTTCGCAATAACTTCGATAGGAAGAAGCCTGTTGTCACATCTCTGGACTGGCGTTTATCCTCACCATGGCAACCAATAGATTGCCTATCGACTTTACAACAACTTAAGTGGAAAGAAGCTCGCTTCCACATCTTTGCAACGGCGTCCAACTTCACCATGGCAACCAGTGATTCCAAATTGTTGACTAACAGGCCTTGAGAGGGCAACCCATGTACTGTCAAAACAAAGTGCATTTAACCTATATGTTTAAATATTTTTAACCGTTCTTAATTGACAATAGCTGTTAAACAAGCTAAGTTTTGTGTGTGTTTCGTGTGGCCGAGCGGTTCTAGGCGCTACAGTCTGGAACCGCGCCATCGCTCCGGTCGCAGGTTCGAATGCTGCCTCGGGCATGGATGTGTGTGATGTCCTTAGGTTAGCTAGGTTTAAGTAGTTCTACGTTCTAGGGGACTGATGACCTCAGAAGTTAAGTCCCATAGTGCTCAGAGCCATTTGAAGCATTTAGTGTGTGTTTATTTTCCTTCCTTGACAATGTTCTTTTAACTAAGAAATTTTACATTGTTATTCGACCTATAACCGATTGGTTAGTAATGACATCATTCAGTCATAAGTGGGCGGAGCCTCCATTATATATAGTAAGACGTGCACTGGTTTCTCCAGTAGTGATTTACCACCAGAATGAGGTTCTTACTCATTGCTAATTCATCGTTTTGTAGCTTTATAACCTTATGTATTTTCATTAATGTATGTAGCCCTCTAATTAAAGCTTTGTATACGACTTGTAGGTCTGAAGATGACCACAGTAGTGGCCGAAACCAGTCACCGTAATAAATAAATTGTGATCAAGACCGTTTTTGATAGTAAACAAAAAAAAAGGGTTCTACTGCACCCTCGAAGTAGGTTAACCGTTTGACTCAAAGGCTGAATGATATTCCCTGTACAAAGACTCTGGCTGGTGGGACGTCAGAATGAATGGAAGTGCCCAATAACTAAGCAAGCGGACACAGTATTAAAAAAAAAATAAAACACGCCCCTGTGACAGCACTGCTTCAGGTTAGAGGCTTGTTCCTCTACCGCTAGCGTGCTCAGCAGCGACGTACACAGAGCACACACAGGTTCCCGCCTCTCTCCCCGGCTCCGGCCAGCTGCCGCGCCACACGTTCACCTGCCGGCGGTCCCGCGAGGCCTGTCGCAGCTGGTGGCTGGAGGCAGAGCAGAGCAGGGCAGGGCAGGGCGAGGCAGCGCGCAGGCGCGACCGCCGGCTCGCCGCAGCCGCCGGCCCATAACTCAGCGCCGCCGCCCTGCCGCTTAGGCCGCGCTAATTTGTAGCTCAGCGGCGGAGGCGGCGGCGGCGGCCGAGGCAGTGGGGCGAGGCGAGGCGAGCCGAGGTGCCGCGAGCCCATAAATAAGGCGCCTCTGGTCGCAGCCGCTGCCTGCCAACTGCTGCTGTCTGTTCTCCTGCTGCTGCTGCAGGCTCCCGTCCGGATCTGGAGGGCTGACTGTACCACAGGCGCGTCTAAGCTCTGCCGCCAAGTAGCAGTGCTCTGATTTTAAGGGCGGGCAATCGCCTGGCGAACACCAGACTTCGGTCGATTGGAAGAATTTTAGTCCCTAGACTGCTCTGGACATGTTAATGTGCACCGCTGCTACTGTCCCCAGGTGCTCTGGACGCATTTACGTGCGCCTTTGAGGTTGCCGTCAGAAGCTCTATATGTACACTGAAGCGCACAAAGACACTGGTATAGACATGCATATTCAAATACACAGACATGTAATCGGTCACGATAGGGAGCTGAGGTCGGCACGTCTACAGGGTGCTCCATTGATAGTGACCGGGCCAAATATCTCACGAAAGAAGCATCGAACGAAAAAACTACAGGAAACGAAACTCGTCTAGCTTGAAGGGGGAATCCAGACGGCGCTATGGTTGACCCGCTAGATGGCGCTGCAACACGTCAAACGGATACCAACTGCGTTTTTTTAAAAATAGGAATCCCCATTTTTATTACATATTCGTCTAGTACGTAACGAAATATGAATGTTGTAGTTGGACCACTTTTTTCACTTTGTGATAGATGGCGCTGTAATAGTCATAAACGTATAAGTACGTGGTATCACGTAACATTCCGCCAGTGCGGACGGTATTTGCTTCGTGATACATTACCCGTGGTAAAATGGACCGTTTACCAACTGCGGAAATGGTCGATATCGTGTTGATGTACGGCTACTGTGATCAAAATTGCCAACAGTCTTGTACTATATATGCTGCTCACTATCCTCGACGACATCATCCAAGTGTCCGGACCGTTCTCCGGATACTTACGTTACTTAAGGAGACAGGAAGTGTTAAGCCACATGTGAAACGTCAACCACGACCTGCAACAAATGATGATGCCCAGGTAGGTGTTTTAGTTGCTGTCCCGGCTAATCCGCACATCAGCAGCAGACAAATTGCGCAAGAATTGGGAATCTCAAAAATGTCGGTGTTGAGAATGCTACATCAACATCGATTGCACCCGTACCATATTTCTATGCACCAGGAATTGCATGGCGACGACTAGCAACGTCGTGTACAGTTCTGCTACTGGGCACAAGACAAATTACGAGACGTTCTATTTAGCGATGAAGCGTCGTTCACCAACAGCGGTAACGTAAACCGGCGTAATATTCACTATTGGGCACGGAAAATCCATGACGGCTGCGACAAGTGGAACATCAGCGACCTCGGCGGGTTAATGTATGGTGCGGCATTATGGGAGGAAGAATAACTGGCCCCCATTTTATCGATGGCAGTCTAAATGGTGCAATGTATGCTGATTTCCTACGTAATGTTCTGCTGATATTACTATAAGATGTTTCACTGCATGACAGAATGGCGATGTACTTAAAACATGGTGGATGTCCGGCACATAGCTCGCGTGCGGTTGAAGCGCTACTGAATAGCATATTTCATGACAGGTAGATTGGTCGTCGAAGCACCATACCATGGCTCTCACGTTCACCAAATCTGACGTCCCCGGATTTCTTTCTGTGGGGAGAGTTGAAGGATATTTGCTATCGTGATCCACCAACAACGCCTGACAACATGCGTCAACGCATTGTCAATGCATATGCGAACACCACGGAAGGCCAAATACTCGCTGTTGAGAGGAATGCCGTTACACGTATTGCCAAATGCATTGAGGTTGACGGACATCATTTTGAGCATTTATTGCATTAATGTCGTATTTACAGGCAATCACACTGTAACAGCATGCGTTCTCAGAAATGATAAGTTCACAAAGGTACATGTATCACATTGGAACAACCGAAATAAAATATTCAAACGTACCTACCTTCTGGATTTTAACTTAAACAACTCACCTGTTACCAACCGTTCGTCTAAAATTGTGAGCCATATGTTTGTGACTATTACAGCGCCATCTGTCACAAAGCGAATAAAGTGATCCAACTAAAACAATCATGTTTCTTTACGTACTACACGAATATGTAATAAAAATGGGGGTTCTTATTTAAAAGAACGCAATTGATATCCGTTTGACGTATGGCAGCGGCATCTAACGAGCCAACCATAGCGCCATCTGGTTTCCCGCTTCAAACTAGACAAGTTTCATTCTTTTTTAGGTTTTTCGTTTGACGCTTATTTCGTGAGATATTTGGCCCGATCACTATGAATGCACCACCCTGTATACAAGACAACAAGTGTCTGGCACAGTTGTTAGATCGGTTACTGCTGCTACAATGGCAGCTTATCAAGATTTAAGTGAATTTGAATGTGACGTTATAGTCGGCGCAAGGGCGATGGGACACAGCGTCTCCGAGGTAGCGATGAAGTGGGGATTTTTCCATACGACCATTTCAGGAGTGTACTGTGAATATCAGTAATCCGGTAAAACATCAAATCGATGACATGGCTACGGCTGCATAAAGATCCTGCAAAAACGGACCAACGACGACTGAAGAGAATCATTCAATGAGACAGAAGTGCAACCCTTCCGCAAATTTCTGCTAATTACTATGCTGGGCCATCAACAAGTGTCAGCGTGCGAACCATTCAACAAAACATCACCGATATGGGCTTTCTGAGCCGAAGATCCACTCGTATACTATTGGCGACTGCACGAAAAAAGATGTTCAAATGGTTCTAACCACTATGGGACCGAACATCGGAGGTCATCGGTCCCCTAGACTTAGAACTAATTAAACCTAACATCATACACATCCACGCCCGAGACAGGAGTCGAACCGGCGACCGCAGCAGCAGCGTGGTTCCGGACTGAAGCGCCTAGAACCGCTCAGCCCGACTGCACGACACAAAGCCTGGGCCCGACAATACCGACATTGGACTGTTGATAACTGGAAACATGTTGCTTTGTAGGACGAGTCTCGTTTCTAATTGTGTGTAGCGGATGGACGTGAACGGGTATGGAGAGAGACAACCCCACGAATCCATGAACCCTGCATGTCAGTATGGGACTTTTAAAGCTGGTGGAGGGTCGGTAATGGTGTGGGGCGTGTGCAGTTGGAGTGATATCGGACCCCTGATACGTCTAGATACGACTCTGACAGGTGACATGTACGTAAGCATCCTGTCTGATCACCTGCATCCCTTCATGTCCACCGTGAATTCCGACATACTTGGGTAACTCCAGCAGGACAATGCGACACCCTGCACGTCCTGAATTGCTACAAAGTGGCTCCAGGAACACTCTTTTGAGCCTAAACACTTCCGCTGGCTACAAAACTCCACATACATGAACATTATTGAGCGTATCTGGGATGTCTTGCAACGTGCTGTTCAGAAGAGGTCTCGTACTCTAACAGATTTATGGATAGCCATGCTGGGTTCATGGTGTCATCTCTCCAGAATGACGTCAGACATTAGTCGAGTCCATGGCACGTCGTGTTGCGGCACTTCTGCATGGTCGCGGAGAACCTAACGATATCAGGCATTTGTACCAGTTCCTATGGCTCTTCAGTGTATATACCGCACCTGTTCCCTCTTGCCGCCCCCGTTGCCGCCTCGTTTGTGCTCTTCACCTGTTAACACGGCCATCCGCATGGGTCTCCGTGTGCTCTGGATGCGATAACTCTCGAGGAACAGGTGGCCAGAAAGAGCAGCCAAGAATGCCCGTTTCTGCGCTGAGTGTTCGGTATGAGTAAGTGTCCATCACTCGGCCTGTGTGCTTCACCTGCTGTGATCTTATTTGTGTCGCTGTTTTAATCTTCGTTTTTGACTCAGAAATTGCCACGCAACTGTGATTGTACAGAGTTAGACATTGTGTAGATGGTAACAGGAAATTGCGTCCGGTAGTTTGTGTGGTGTCACCGCCAGACACCACACTTGCTAGGTGGTAGCTTAAATCGGCCGCGGTCCATTTAGTACATGTCGGACCCGCGTGTCGCCACTGTGTGATCGCAGACCTAGCGCCACCTCAAGGCAGGTCTCGAGATACGATAGAGCACTCGCCCCAGTTGTACGACGACATTGCTTGCGACAATACGGACGAAGCCTTCCTCTCATTTGCCGAGAGACAGTTAGAATAGCCTTCTGCTAAGTCCATGGCTACAACCTAGCAAGGCGCCAATTGTAACAGTGCATGTATCTTACGAGTCGCATTTGTATAGTCAAGAGAGATGTATCACCAGGATCAGTAAAGTTAAGTATAAAGCAGCTACGTACTTTTCTTGCTACCATTCAATAGTTATCCTGTTCCAGACTTGACGCCCGTCGGCGTGTGTGAACGCGTGCCTTTCTTTCGGCTACCTCAAGTGGCGTAACAGTCTTGTTACGTCACTACAGATTGGCGACGAGTAAAAAGGATTCTTTCTGATTGCTTACATTTATTTGTGTCATGGCTTCGCCACAATCTCCAGATGTACTGTCCGAATTTTATCGCTTGCAGAATCAGCAGACGCAGGCGTTATTGGATGCCCTTGGACAGCTCGTCCAGGGTCAACGTGCCATTCAAACAGATGTGGCAGCCGCCGCTTCACCGCTACCGCAGCCACAACTCGCAGTTGCACCGCCTTTTAGGAACTACGACCCGGAGCACGAGTCGTGGCCAGAATGGTCCCGACAGTTCGACTTCCATCTGGCCGCCTACAGAATTCAAGGTAATGAGCGGCAGCCGTTTTTGCTTTCTTGTGTCGGTGTGTCCACCTACCGTGTGATAGTGAAATTGATTCCCCGACGCGACGTAGCAACTCTGTCCTACGAGGAAATTTTGTCTGCTTTAGATGCCTATTTCAAAGAAACAGTTAATGTGGTTGCAAAACAGTATACGTTTTTTCGTACAAAACGTATGCCCGGTCAAACTAATAGGGAGTGGGTAGCAACATTGCAAGGACTTACTAGGGACTGTGCCTTTGACTGTGACTGTGGCCTTTCTTATTCAGATACAATGGTACGTGATGCAATTGCACAGAACGTTTCTGATGTTCGCATACGGGAGCAAATTTTGAAACTAGTTAATCCCTCCCTTCAACAAGTGATAGACATATTGGATAGACAAGACACACTTGACTGTGCTCAGGAATCTTTTGAAACTTCGCCAGCAGTGTGTAACATTAACCGGCCCACCGGGCGAGCTGCGCGGCCCGGTCAACTGCCCTCGCGCAAACAAACGCAGCTGCCGCCGCGCTCTAAACCAGGTGTGCCGCGCCAGCCCACAAATGCAGTGAAATCATGCCCGCGGTGTGCTACTAGCCATTCGCGTGAACACTGCCCGTCACGCCAAGCTATTTGCTTTTTCTGTAATAGGAAAGGACATGTTCAAAGTGTTTACCACAAAAAGCTCCGATCAGACAATCACAATCATTCCAGGCCCTTTGCTTCGCGCCAGAATCGAACCAAGGACACTCAGGCTCATGGACTTTCGCCCATGGACATTCATGTAGTTAATTCCACGTCGTCCAGTGACACTTTCTCTAACAGTGACTGTGTTCGTCCCACAAAAACTGTGCGCCGACGTCGCCGGAAATCACGTCCATTAGCAAGTGATTCTGTACCAGTGTCTATTCAAATTGCACAAAACAGTCGCTCTTGTCGTCAGCAGGACCATAAACTTTTTGTGGACTTAGACTTTGAAGGCAAAGTGATGCCATTCCAGCTCGATACCGGAGCTGCAGTTTCATTGCTCAATCACGACACGTACAAACAACTGGGCACACCTCCGTTGCATGCCGCATATGTTCAGTTAAAAAGTTATTCCTGACAGACAATTCCTGTGTTAGGACAGTGCACTCTTTTTGCAACATATCAAGGACAACCAAAACTTGTGTCATTTTACGTTCTTCGTTCTTCTTCTGCAGTGAACTTGTTTGGTCTAGATTTGTTTCAGTTGTTTAATATGTCTATTGTAAATCAGGTCCTATCAGTAAATCAAACTGTGACTACAGACGGTGTTTCTAGTGTATGTGCAGCATTTGCAGACATTTTTGCACCGGGCTTAGGTTGCGCTAAAAATTATGAAGCACATTTGGAACGGAAGGTCAACGCGCAACCGATATTTATCAGAGCGCGCAATGTTCCTCACGCATTGCGTCAGGAGGTCGCAAGAACATTCCACGATTTCGAATCACAAGGCGTGAGTGGATGTGCGCAATGCCTCTTCTCTTTCAGCTCCGCTTCATCGCGTACGCCGTGCAGGTGTTCCATTCGTCTGGACGACGGAATGCGAACGCGCCTTTCGCCAGTTGAAATCGGCGTTGCTTTCTAATACTTGCCTCACGCCTTTCGATCCCCGGAAACCCCTTTTGTTGATGGTAGATGCATCGGATTTCGGGATCGGTGCTGTGCTTGCGCACAAAGTTGGCTCGCATGATCGCCCTATTGCCTTTGCGTCCAAATTGCTCTCGTCTGTGCAAAGAAATTATTCCCAGATAGAGAAAGAAGCTTTGGCTTTCGTGTTTGGTGTTACTAAGTTCCATGATTTCTTGTATGGTCGTCACTTTACCATCATCACAGACCACAAACCTTTGACGTCGCTTTTTCATCCGAACAAGCCTGTACCTCCACGTACAGCGCAGAAATTCATTCGCTGGTCTATTTTCCTCTCGCAGTACTGCTACGATATCTTGTATCGGTCCACTGCTAAGCACGGAAACGCCGATGCGTTATCCCGTTTGCCTGTTGCTGAGGATAAAGCATTCGATTATTCCGAACTGGCTTGCATGTTCATTGATTCGGAAACCGATGAAGTGGTCGAATCGTTTCCGATTGATTTTCGTCGTGTAGCTACAGCCACAGCTGCTGACCCTGTCCTTGCTACTGTTTTACGTTTTGTTGCTACGCAATGGCCTTTGTCAAAGTCTCGGATCGAGGATCCGTTGGTTCGCCGATTTTTGCTCACAGGGAGAGACTTTTTGTTCGACGTGGTGTTTTGTTGTTGCGTTCTGATAATGATCAGTCCCGAGTCGTGGTCCCACGTTCGTTACAGTCCTCTGTCTTACGGCTTCTTCACCAAGGACATTGGGGTATAGTGCGAACGAAACAACTTGCTCGTCAGCACTGTACTTGGTTCGGAATCGATGCTGCGATTACGGATATGTGTTCTTCTTGCATGGCGTGTGCCGAACAACAATCCGCACCGCCGCGGAAAGTCTTTGCATGGCCAAAAGCCACTTCCCCTTGGCAACGCTTGCACATTGATTTTGCGGGTCCATTCTGGAATGCTCGATGGTTGGTTCTGGTCGACGCCTTCAGTAATTTTCCTTTTGTTGTCCGGATGTCTTCCACGACGTCTTCCGCCACCATCCAAGCGTTGTCTGCTATCTTTTGCATTGAAGGTCTTCCGCAGACTATTGTTTCCGACAATGGCCCACAATTCCTGTCCGCAGAATTTCAGTCATTCTGCCAGGCCAATGGTATTCAACATCTGACATCCGCGCCGTTTTCGCCTCAGTCAAACGGTGCCGCTGAACGATTGGTCCGGACTTTCAAGTCACAGATGTTGAAATTGAAAGAATCGCATTCTCGGGAGGACGCATTGTTGCTCTTTTTGTCGTCATATCGCTCTCAGCCCCGAGATGGTCGCTCGCCGGCTGAGTTGCTCCACGGTCGTCCTCATCGAACCTTGATGTCTTTGCTGCATCCGCCGCATCAGGTTCCTGTGCAGCGGCAGACTCCTGCTTTTGCTCCAGGCGACGTTGTATTTTATCGCAACTATCGAGGTTCACGGCGTTGGCTCCCAGGGCGCATTCTTCGCTGCCTCAGCCGCGCGATGTATTTGGTTTTGGGGGCCTCTGGTGAGGTGCGTCGGCATCTCAATCAGCTGCGCCTCTGTCGTCGCACGGGTTCTGCCGCTCCCCGTCTGCTTTCAGCGACGGTGCCGTCCGGTCAGCGCCTTGGGGACCCATCTACTGGCTCGCCTCATCCCCAGGTGTTACCGACGATGCCTTCCATTTTGCCCCATGGCGACGCGCCGCCGCAGCAGCCGCCGCCGCCGCCTGTTCTCCCGCCGGCGCCGCCCGCATTCGACGCTTCGCTGCAGCCGCCAAGCGCCTCCCTGGGTCACGCGCCGCCGATCGCTTCCCGTGACCAGCCGTCCTCCGCCATGGACCTCTTGCCCGCTCCGGACCACATGACGTCATCGCGCGTCGGGTACCCCGACACAATGGAGGTCGACCCTTCGGCCCCTCCTGTCTCATTACGGGCGCATACACCGCATGTTGACGTGCACCCTGGACTAGGTTTTCAGGCGTTTCCTAGATCCCCTCGGACCGAATGGCTGGGTGCGGGTGGCACAGCCTCGCCTGTTGTTAGGCTCCCCACCTCATCGCATACGTCAACATGGGGTCCTCCCCACAGCGGGCAGAAGCCTTATCACACGACCATTCGCCGATTTGCGGGGGAGGAATGTGGTGTCACCACCAGACACCACACTTGCTAGGTGGTAGCTTAAATCGGCCGCGGTCCATTTAGTACATGTCGGACCCGCATGTCGCCACTGTGTGATCGCAGACCTAGCGCCACCACAAGGCAGGTCTCGAGATACAATAGAGCACTCGCCCCAGTTGTACGACGACATTGCTTGCGACAATACGGTCGAAGCCTTCCTCTCATTTGCCGAGAGACAGTTAGAATAGCCTTCTGCTAAGTCCATGGCTACAACCTAGCAAGGCGCCAATTGTAACAGTGCATGTATCTTACGAGTCGCATTTGTATAGTCAAGAGAGATGTATCACCAGGATCAGTAAAGTTAAGTATAAAGCAGCTACGTACTTTTCTTGCTACCATTCAATAGTTATCCTGTTCCAGACTTGACGCCCGTCGGCGTGTGTGAACGCGTGCCTTTCTTTCGGCTACCTCAAGTGGCGTAACAGTCTTGTTACGTCACTACAGTTTGCGTAACAGGACGAAAGAAACTGAAGCAAGGTACAAGATGCCTCTACACAAAAACCTTAACTATGGTATTGCTGGAGAGACTATTTGGCTAGCTGACAGCGTTAAGTGCAGCTATAATGCATTCTAAAGATCTCAATGAAAAATGAAGTAACTAAAACGTTTAGGCCTCATTTAAATCTTAGTACCCCACGTAGAACATCGTAAATATTAATTTGTGAAATGCCAAAATACTCTTTTTTGACAAGATATGAAATTCTGTTGAAAGTAGTACATTTTACATCGAAAAAAATTATAGTTACGTTTATGTCTCGATGCATAAAAAAATTTTCGAGTATTAATCATACGTTAACATACGAAACGCTTTGCGTGTAATCACTTGCAAAAAAAAAAAAAAAAAAAAAAAAAAAAAAAAAAAAAAAAAAAAAAAAAAAAAACTTATTTCGATATCTTGAACCGTTTATGAAATACAAAGGGCGTTGCGACCACACGATTCACGTTGCACATGGACAGATAACCGGTCGCAGTACGTCAACCCTCCTGCAGTTACAAAAACCAATATCTTGAGAATGGTGATATATGTCGCTCTGTTCTCAGCTTTAAACACAATTTCGAAATGTTAGGTATATTTCATTTGCAGCAATGGATATCTTAAATCTAACCATATGCAAAGTCTGTGCAACGTATTTTTACGTCTGAAAAAACCTTAAAATTTCTGTCAATGTTTTATTTAACTTGATGCAGTACAGTAAATAAGACAAGCAATGACAAGAAATTCAGTCCAGTATCAACCGAAAATGTCATACTGTAAGACGTGAAACAAGCAACTTTTTCCGCGAATAATTTTCGTAACACAGGATGATAAATATTTCGTTAGCATCCTGAATGTCCGGCCAACCCCGTCAATGACAATTCATGACAGAACCAACAATCGTGGAGCGAAAAAATTGTTATTGTGGTTGCAAACACCAGCCGATGTATTAGAGCTATATCACTGATAGATTCAAGCTTTCCTTGAGCTGTTACAGCCAGGAATATATGTAGAACAGCAAGTTTATGAATGAGTACCTACAAAAGAACATTAAGTTACTGAGATGATTCCAGAGTGGCACGTAGCTTTCGTCATAGGCTTTTAACATCCTACTAAAAGCTCCAGGAAAGATGCAATTCTTAGGCGTGCAACAACAACAATATAGACATACCTGTTTGTCTATGCATGATTCATTGCTAGAGGAGTTTTAAAGTGAAATACTGAAGTTGTTATAGTAATTATGTTTATTGTGCACCAGGAGAGGCAAAATCCAGAGCGGCAGACGAAATCATCATTTCCCAACACTCGATGAACCATCACAACTTAATTTGGTTGCCAGTTTGCCAGACAAGGTTGCTGTAAAGTAATTGCGTTGTGAATGTTATATTTTCTTTGCTGTGTATGTTAGATCTGTTTTTTTTTTTTGCACTTTCGCTGTTAGCAGAAAGATAGTGTCCTCCACTTTGTGTCGATTCGTGTATAGAGGGTCAGACATGTTGGACCGGATTCGAAAGTTGTAATTATGCTGTAGTGAACAGTTGTAAAGAATGTGATAATTAAAGGTACTGTGTGGCAGGAAAAGGTTTCTGAAACAAGTTATCTAAAATATCACGAACATATTATAAACTAAGATCACCAAATCATCGCGCTAGTAGGAAATCTCATACCCGTGAGTTTACAGATAGCAACAACAGGTATATCACGATGCTGACGTGGAAGGCCTACGTCTTTCCATGTACATGTTTCCATCATGGCCAACTTCCTCCAGAGTCTAGTCTGGATATTCGAGTCTTCATCTGGTCTGCCTCTACTACTGGATAGCGGCACGGAGATACTTAGGCGATGCTGCGTTCTTTAAAAGAGGTGAAACGGTTTGCTACCAACTGACGGAACGATATAACTGCCTCACGAAAAAGTGTAATCTGTCGTAACTAGCCACTTTTATGAAGCATTAGCTATAATATTTTAAGGGGTAGCACACCACGCTCAACTTCAGGCAATACAATTTTAGGGTGACGGAGTAACGTCCATCTCCCAATTGGATCACTGCAGAATAGGGAAGTGGAATCTAAATTTTTCATTCATTTACACTGTCTACTGAAATCTGTATCTAGGCACAGGCAGTAAACGTACCCATTAAGATTCAACAAAATATACTAATAAAGTCACTTACTCTCTTATTAAAGACGTCCTGGAGGAAAATCAGTATGGCTTCAAGAAAGGAAAAAGTTGCTAATGGCACACAGACTGAAGAAAAATCGAGATACCTTCCTACAATTTCTGGAAGCTAAAAATAGCTGTCCTCAGTGAAAGGTGGAATGAACTGTTCTGAATCCATAGAAGATTGGAGTAAAGAACACAGACAGAAAACCAAGTGAGAGTTATAAAAGTGGAAAATCAAGAAAGAGGAGGTCGTATTAAGAAGGAGGCAAGGCACGTGCGACCGAACCGCCGAATCTTTCCTTCAGTAAATGGGGTATGTTCTCAAGTGACTCCGTTGTTTTAACCCCTCCACTGACAGAATGACCCGCTTCCTACTTCCGTATGTATAAAGCCAATACGGACTTGTAGCTGTCACGCCTTTGCGCTTACTGCTACGTATTTTAACCGTAAATAGCTCAGCCCTAATGGTAAGAGTTAGTAGTGAATTCACGTTATTAATCTTTGAAGACAGCACAGCTGCCACAAGCTCAGCTCACTTTTACTCCACTCCTACCCTCGCCATTACACCACATTAACTAGGTGCTACATGGACCTTGCTAAATTCACTTGCGTATACATTTTTGACCGTTACTCGCCAGTATTTACCTATTGGATTAGTACACTCCTAACCGGACTATTTCTCAAAGAGCTGTGATGATTGAACGGGTTCGATCCACGGCCTACAGTGCCCTACAGTTCACACGGTAACACTGCCTACCTGACCCACTTAACTTGGTAGTGAGCTTATGTATCCAATCACCACTGCTAGCAGCAGTGGATAATCCTATCAGCACGACGAGAGCAGCAGACTTACCGTCGAATCCTCCTGAAAATACTTATAACTACGGTCGCCAGCTCTGAAGGAGCAATAGAATAAATCAGTTTTTTGGCTCGTTTCAAAGTGAAACGGCTTAAGTTGAATTTAAACTTAATTCTGAATATTACTATTTCTGATCATTCTAGGTGATTCTACAAAGCAAATACTCTCTCAATTTCTGTGAGTTGGCTTGGTAATTACCACCAAGACAACTTATGCAACTTAGGTTAACAAAATTCTATCCTTCAACTTATTTAATGATTTTGGATATTACTCTTTGGACAATTGCTATAGAATTAGTTAAGTGACTTTACTTGAAAGGTTACTCAGAAAAATTTAAGTAACTATAAATAGGCGACTCATTCTGGTGTGACCATTGCTCTTTTCTGGTTCTTATACGCTAAAGTATTCTACACCCAAAAGAATTGTAAATGAAAGAGGCGATGGAGGCCTCAGTCTGATTTCACTACACTATGTTTCAGGTTACTACACTTTACAATGAACAACATGCGTCGTAATTTTACTCATTACTATATTCTGTCCTCTGCACTTGCACAAAAGAAAACTGGTATTCTCCTTTTACACGTATACAAAGTTCGACTTAACAATTTCAAGCAGTCTTGCCTTGGGTAGACGTGTCGGTGCTGGTGGTGGGATGCATGTGGCTAATGCAGCTCTTCACGCCTCATGCCCTTAATGGCGGCTGGAACTACGAACTGTAGCACTCGTATAAGCTACTGCACGTCCGCCATAAAATCTGGGCGCAGGAACTCTTACAATCAGCCCCAGTGGCATAGAGACGGCTTCGACCACCATTCGTCGCGTTCTACTCCACAAACGGCGACGATATTCTCCTCTTCGCGGTTGCACAATCACTTTTGCGTGAGCACAGTTACGCACGTCCTGTCACGTCAACACTCTCCAGGCCATTGCATTGTTCCGTCCCTGTGTCTCCAGCTACCTCTAGCTACGCTCGTACCACCAAGAGTGGGGGCGTTCCCTTACCACCTTTTCACCGAAATCATTTAGTATTTAAGAATATTTATATTTATTACCCTGGAGTTCATACCAGTCATAATAATTTACTACTAGCTCTTTATAACATTAAATCATACAGTAATAACTTATTATTACCAAGAAAAAAAATACATTTGACTCCGAGAGCTCTGTGCATTGTCTGAGAGGCAGCGCTAATTCCCAGTTTCGCCAATAGATGGCATCAGGGTGCACTCCCTGGCAGTCTCACACCAGCGCGCCCGTTTCCGACGCGCGGGCTCCAAATTACTGTCAGCCCACCATCATTTCAGTTCCGTTACACACGGTTGCAGATTATTATCATCACTGCTATTCAACTTGTATGTCAATGAATTAATGAAAGAACTGAAAAAAATTCAAGGGAGGAGTGCAGACAATGTGATTCGAAAGCAAAGGTTCGAAGACGAAATAATCCTTTCGTGAGTTAACAATTATTTTCTTTTTTACGAATTATGGTAATCTTATTCATCATATAAGAGGCGATTAAAAGTTTTCGTTTGAGGGCGTTACTACAGCGTATTTGCAACGTAGTCTAACTCTGACGCAGGTATAGCCTAATCAGCGAGAACTTTATAGCTACCGATCTGCTACCTGTAGAAACCCGTCCAGGCGACAGCAGCATCACCTGGCGAGGAATGACTGCTAGTCAGACATAACGCACGATGCATGTGAGTCTGCTGTCCGTGTGTTGAATGGGGAAGGCGCGCGATCTATCTGAGTTTGACCAAGAGCAGATTATTTTGTGCCCTGGAGGCTCGACACGAACATTTCTGAAAGTGCACGACTTACCGGGTCGTCGAGGAGAGCTGTGGTGAGTGTCTTCAACACGTGGCGAAACCGAGGTGAAACCACGTCCATACGTCGTGGGGTTGGGCAGCCAGCGCTCATTACGGACTTCGTACGTCGTAGGCTGGGCAGGACAGGCGGCAAACTGTGGCGAAACTAACATCAGACTTTAATGCTGGGCAGAGTACAAGTGTGTCTGAATACACAGTGCACCGAACACTCCTAATGATGGGTCACCGCAGCCGACGACCCATTCATGTGCCAATGTAAACACCACAAAATCACCAACTGCGACTGAAATTGGCACGCGACTATCGGCACTGGACGTTGTCGCAGTTGCAGAGCGTGCATGGTCAAATGAACCGCGATATCTTCTTCGTCATGCCGTGGGAGGGCGCGAATGCGTTGTCTTCCAGCGGAATAGCTCATTGACACCTGTACGGCGGGATCGAGACAAGCTGGCGGAGGCTCGATTGTGCTCTGTGGAACATTCAAGTGGGAATCTATGGGTCCAGTGGAGCTCGTGCAAGGCACCATGAGGGCCAAAGGGTGTGGTATCAAAGTTCGATACCACACTTGTTAGGGGTTGCAGCTATCGACAGCGGTCCGTATCAGTATCGTTGAACCCGTTAGTCTCGACCAGCGACGCTAGCGCCGATCCACGGCTTGTATCAAGTTTCTAACGAGCTCTCGGGCACTCTGGCTTGGGGCGTCAAGTAGTAAAGTAGCGTAGCCTTCAGCTGATAGGGAGCAACGTCTAACAAGGCGCTTAGTAACGTATGGCGTAAGTGGGGCCTCAATAGCTATCTGTTCATAATTATATGTACGCAGCCAAGAAGAACCCTGTACAACCAGTTAAGTACTATATATATTATTTTTTACCAACGACTTCTAATTATTTTAGTCGTTGTAGATCCAGACCATGCAGCCAGTACCTTATCGAAGGTACCGACAAACCTGCTGTTATTTATATGTTTCTATTTAGCATTGGCCACCAGTCAACATTGGCGACGACTCATTCCTCGTCATCATAACAAAGGCTATCGTACACTGGCTGCAAACCATGTAAATCCGTTCATGACGGTCATGTTTCCTGACGGCGGTGGCATTTTTCAATAAGATAATGCGCCATGTTACAAGGCGAGGATTGTTGTTGAGTGGTCTGAGGATCACATTGCCGACTTCCAACTGATGTGCTGGCCCCTCACCTCGCCGGATCTGGACCCGATTGAATACATCTGGAATGTGATTGAACGTGACGTCATAGCCCATCGCCACTCCCCGGAATTTACGGGAATTAGGTGACTATTGTGTGGAGATGTGGTGTCAGCTCCTTCCACCGACCTACCAAGATTCATTTCTTCCATGCCACGATGCGTCGCTGCTGTTATCCCTGCCAAAGGTGGACATAACAGCTACTAAATAGGTGGTCATTATCTGCTGGCGGATCATTGTGTAATCACCGACATGCAGGCAAGGAATTAATGTCGCATTCGTCTCCTCTCGACGTGCACACGGTAAATGTGGAAACTTGAACTATGGCGATGTTATTATCGAACGCGTCCATACAGGACCAACGTGCTGTTATTCTCTTCTTGCTGCTGTAGGACAAACACCGGTGGTCATTTATCGGAGAATGAAGAATGTGTATGTGGTACCATCGCTGTCGAAAACCACCGTTGTCGAATGGTTCGTCAAGTTCCGTGCTGGTGACGATTCGATACAAGACGATGGGTGATCTGGGAGGCCAGTCTCGTCCATTACGGACCAACTCAAGTGGAAGACCCTCGAGCACCAGCCCCGTACTCCTGATCTCTTCCCATGCGATTATCACAACCCCGGTGCCTAAAAAAGGGCCTTGAAAAGTCGCTCTCTTATGAGGATCTGCAACAGGCAGTCGCGGACTTCTTCATGCTGCAGGACACTGTTTTATCAAACGTGTATCTTCAGCTTAGTGCGTCGATGAGATGATTGCATCCATACTAACGGCAATTTTGCTTGTGTGCCTTACCAATTGTGGACTGTACGGCTTTTGAACGGAAAGGTTTCTAAGCATCCCTTATACAGTTGCAGTTCTGAAGAACTGTTTAACCATTATGCTCCCCCTCCTCCCCATCAAACGTGGACCTTGCGGTCTTTAGGGCGGCTTGCGTCCCTCAACAACATAGACAACCGCTTCGTAGGTGCAACTACTACGGAAGGGTACCTGTTGAGACACCAGAGAAGCAGTGGTTTCTCAGAATGGGAAGCGGCCGTTTCATTAATTGCAGTGGCAACAATCTGCATGGTTAACTTACCTGGTCTTGGAACTTTAGCCGACATAGTCTTACAGTGCTGGTATTGTAAACAGCTAAAAGCAAGAGGAACTACAGCGGTTATTGCTCCTAAGGGCATGCAGCGCAGCGTCATAGCTAAATGATGATGACATCGTTTTGAGCAAAATGTTCACCTTCGTCTGGATCTGTAGAATATTCTGCAATTCACACTTAAGAGTCTGATAGAGTGTTGGTGTAAATGAAGTATTTTCGCCTTGAGAGGAGAAAATTGGTGATTCAAATTTCGTGAAAAGATGTCTCTGCAACGAAAAACGCCTTTCCTTTAATAATTGCAACCATAGCTCGCTTATCGTATCCGTAACACTCTCTCCCGTATTTCGCGACAGTACAAAACGAGCTGCCATCATTTGCACTTCTTCGATGACCTCTGCCAGTCCCAACTGGTAAGGAACTCATACCGTACAGCAATATTCAAGCAGAAGACGGACAAGAGCAGCGCAGGCAGTCTCTTAAGTATACCTGTTGCGTTTCCTAAGTGTTCTGGCAATAAAACGCTTTCTTTGGTTTGTCTTCCCCACAACGTTACATGTGTGATCGTTCCAAATTAAGTTGTTTTTAACTGTAATTCCTAGGTATTCAGTTCAACTGACAGTCTTTATAATTTTATGTTTTATCATGTAACCAACAGTTAATGGATTCCTTTTACTACTTATATGGATGAGTTCACGCTTTTCCTTATTTATAAATATTACCGAAAGAGAAATAGTCTCCCACTCGGATCTCCGGGCTAGGGCTACTCAGAAGGATGTCGTCATTAGGAAAAACCAACTGGCAATCTATGGATTGGAGTGTGGGATGTTAAATGCCATAATCGAGCGGGAGGGTTAGAAAATTTTAAAGGAAATGGATAGGCTGAAGTGAGGTATAATGGAATTTACTTGAGATCGGTCTCAGTATAAACAGGCCTTCAGGTCATATGAGATAAATTCATAATCCAACAGATGTACAGCAGCAGTTGTTTTAATAATGAACAAGATAATAGGAATGCTGGAAAACTACTACGAACAGCATAGTGAACGCATTATCGTAGCCAAGACAGACACGAAGCCAACATCCACCACAGTAGTACTAGTTTATACTCCAGCTAGTTCCGCAGATGGTGAAGAGACTCAAGGATGTATGATAAGTTAAAGGAAATTTTTCAGATAGTTAATCATCATCATTATCATCACTTAAGACTGATTATGCCTTTCAGCGTTCAGTCTGGAGCACAGTCCGCCTTATAAAATTCCTCCATGATCCCCTATTCAGTGCTAACATTGGTGCCTCTTCTGATGTTAGGCCTGTTACTTCAAAATCATTCTTAACCGAATCCAGGTACCTTCTCCTTGGTCTACCCCGACTCCTCCTACCTTCTACTGCTGAACCCATGAGTCTCTTGGGTAACCTTGCTTCTCCCATGCGTGTAACATGATCCCACCATCTAAGCCTGTTCGCCCTGACTGCTACATCTATAGAGTTCATTCCCAGCTTCTCTTTGATTTACTCATTGCGGACACCCTCCTGCCATTGTTCCCATCTACTAGTATCTGCTATCATCCTAGCTACTTTCATATCCGTAACCTCAACCTTATTAATAAGGTAACCTGAATCCACCAAGCTTTCGCTCCCATACATCAAAGTTGGTCGAAAGATTGAACGGTGCACAGATAACTTACTCTTGGTACTGACATCCTTCTTGCAGAAGAGAGTAGATCATAGCTGAGCGCTCACTGCATTAGCTTTTGCTACACCTCGCTTCCAGTTCTTTCACTATGTTGCCATTCTGTGAGAATATGCATCGTACGTACTTGAAACCGTCCACCTGTTCCAACTTTGTTCCTCCTATTTGGCACTCAATCCGTTTAAATTTCTTTCCCACTGACATTACTTTCGTTTTGGAGATTCTAATCTTCATACCATAGTCCTTACATTTCTAATATAGCTCTGAATATTACTTTGCAAACTTTCTATCGAATCTGCCATCACAACTAAGTCATCCGCATATGCGAGACTGCTTATTTTGTGTTCACATATCTTTATCTCACCCAGCCAGTCTCTTGTTTTCAACGTATGATCCATAAATAATATGAACAATAGTGGAGACTGGTTGCAGCCTTGTCTTACCCCTGAAACTACACTGAACCATGAACTCAATTTACCGTCAACTCTAACTGTTGCCTGACTATCTATGTAAAGGCCTTTAATTGCTTGCAAAAGTTTGCCTTCTATTCCATAATCTTGTCGAATAGACATTACCTTCCTCGTAGGAAACCGGTCATATGCCTTTTCTAGATCTATAAAGCATAGCTACAATTCCCTGTTCCACTTGTAACACTTCTTCATTATTTTCCGTAAGCTAAAGATCTGGTCCTGACAACCTCTAAGAAGGCCTAAACCCACACAGATTTTCATCCAATTTGTCCTCAACTAATACTCGCACTTTCCTTTCAACAATACCTGAGAAGATTTTACCCACAACACTGATTAAAGAGATGCCTCTGCAGTTGTTACAATCTTTTCTGTTTCCATGTTTAAAGATTGGTGTGATTACTGCTTTCGTCCAGTCTGATGGAACCTGTCCCGACTCCCACGCCATTTCAATTACCCTGTGTAGTCATTTAAGACCTGACATTCCACTGTATTTGATGAGTTCCGACTTAATTTCATCCACCCCAGCTGCTTTATTGCACTGCAATCTATTGACTATTTCCTCCACTTCCTCAAATGTGATCCTATTTCCATCATCATTTCTATCCCATTGTAAATCGAAATCTGAAACATTACTGATCGTATTTTCACCTACATTGAACAACTCTTCAAAATATTCCTTCCATCTGCCCAAGGCATCAACAGGATTCACCAGCAGTTTTCCTGACCTGTCCTAAACACTTGTCATTTCCTTCTTACCTCCCTTTCGAAGACTGCTAGTTACACTCCAGAATGGTTTTCCAGCAGCTTGACCCAAAGTCTCCAACCTGTTTCCAAAGTCTTCCCAAGATTTTTTCTTGGATGCTGCAATTATTTGTTTGGCTTTGTTTCTTTCTTCAACATAACTTTCTCTGTCTACCTGAGTTGTAGTACGTAGCCATTTTTGATACGCCTTCTTTTTCCTTTTACAGGCTGCCTTGACTGTGTCATTCCACCAAGATGTTTGCTTCTTCCTACCTTTACACACTACTGTTCCAAGACATTCTTTAGCCACTTCTAGTACTGTGTCCCTGTACCTTGTCCATTCCTTTTCCAATGACTGTAATTAACTACATTCAACTAACTGGTACCTTTCTGAGACCACTGTTATGTACTTGTGCCTGATTTCCTTATCCTGAAGTTTCTCCACTCTTATCCTCCTACATATGGACCTGACCTCCTGCACTTTCGGCCTCACAATACCAATTTCACTGCAGATTAAATAATGATCAGTGTCATCAAAGAATCTCCTGAATACACGTGTGTCCCTCACAGGTTCCCTGAATTCCTGATGTGTTATTATATAGTCAATGACAGATCTGGTTCCCCTGCCTTCCCAAGTATACCGGCGAATGTTCTTATGTTTAAAAAAGGAGATTGTGATTACTAAGCCCATACTGGCACAGAAATCCAAGAGTTGTTTCCCGTTCCTGTTGGCCTCCATATCCTCTTCAAATTTACCCATAACCTTTTATACCCTTCTGTTTGATTTCTAATCCTGGCATTAAAATCACCCATTAGCAGATCACTGTCCTTGTCCTTTACTCTAACAACTACATCACTGAGTGCGTCATAAAAACTTTCCATCTTATCTTGATCTGTCCCTTCACAACACCAATATACTGACACACTTCTAATTTTCCTGCTAGACACTGTCAAATCTATCCACATCAGCCGTTTGTTTATGTACCATATTGCAACTACGCTGGGTTCCGTTTCTTTCCTGATGTAAAGCCCTACACCCCATTGTGCTGTTCCTGCATTAACTCCTGACAGGTAGACCTTGTATTCTCCCACTTCCTCTTCTTTCTCACCCCTTACCCGAATGTCACTAACAGCTAAAACGTCCAACCCCACCTTACTTGCAGCCTCTGACAGCTCTACCTTCTTCCCAGAGTAGCCCCCATTGATATTAATATCTCCCCATCTCATTACCATTCGTTTGCCGAGTCGTATCTTAGGAGTCCCTGGTTTGTCAATTAGAGGTGGGACTCCGTCACCTCCAAAGGTCCGAGGCATTTTTCTCTGATTGCTGCCAGCATCATATTTAAAGTACCAGGGAAGCAGGTTGCTAGCCTTACTTGCTCCGGGTCCCATTGAGTTTCACCCCTAACGATTGAGGGACTAACCGGTGGATTTGGTAGTCTTTGCCGTCTGAGCGCAAAGGTGACCACGACTAAGAATGAATATGTCCGAGATGTCCAACCTTATTCCAAAGTAACTGGTATCCCGACTGTCAGGACCACTTATTTGGCAACTCATACGTTGCCCGTGGTTCATGACCTAGGACATGAGAACAGGGACCCACACCATGATCCACCCAGATAGTTAAATAAGAGGAAAATTTGATTGTGATGGTGGAGTGAAGTTCGGTAGAAGGAAGAAACAGAGAAGGTAAAATAATAGGTGATAATGGACTAGGTGAAAGGAATGAAAGAGGAAGACTCGTGGTAGAATGTTGCGTGAAGCATAATTTAATCATCACTAAAACTTGGTGTAAGAATCAGGAAAGACGGTTGTTTGCGTGAAAGACACCTGGAGACACCGAAATCTTTCAGATTGGTTAGGTAACGGTAAGTGAAAGATTTCGGATCCACATTCCAAACTGCAAGACAAAAAATAAATAAATAAATACAAAATCAATAAATCAAATGGCTCTGAGCACTATGGGACTTAACTTCTGAGGTCATCAGTCCCCTAGAACTTAGAACTACTTAACCCTAACTAACCTAAGGGCATCACACACATCCATGCCCGAGGCAGGATTCGAACCTGCGACCGTAGCGGTCGTGCGGTTCCAGACTGTAGCGCCTAGAACCATCCGGCCACTCCGGCCAGCAAACTGCAAGACATTTCCAGCGGCAGATGTGGACTCTGACCACAATTTATTGGTATGAATTGTAGATTAAAACTGAAGAAATTGGAAAAAGACAAGAAATTAAGAAGATGGGACACGGATAAATTGAAAGAACCGGAGGTTCCTGACAGTTTCAGAGGAAGCACTAGGCTATGAATTGCTGCAACAGGGAGGATGAATACAGTAGAAGACGAATGAGTAGGTTTGAGAGATAAAATAGTGACGGCAGCAGAGGATGAAATAGGTAAAAAGACAAACCCTACTAGAAATTCCTATATATCACAGAAGATATTGATGTTAAATGGTGAAAGAAGAAAATGTAAAAGTGCAGCAAATGAAGCGGGCGAAATGGAATACTAACGTCTAAAAAGTAATACATCAGCTGGACATATGTAAAATCACTAAGCGGTTGGAAGGCATTTATCAGTCATTTGTCGACTACTCTGGAGTGGCAATAGAAGACAGTAAAAAGAAAGGTGAAGTTCTAAATTTCACGTTTGAGAAATAATTCACGCAGGAGGACCGTGCAAACATACCGTCGTTAGAATGTGGCACAGACTCCCACATGGGGCACAGAGTTATAGGCATGTCTGGTATACAGAAATAACTGAAACAGATGAAAACAAGTAAGTCGCCAGGTCCAGACGAAACCCAATCCAGTTTTACAGAGAGTACTCTGCGGCACTAACTCGTTACTTAGCTTTCATTTATCGCAAATCTCTCGCCCCAACGAGAAGTCCCAGCCTACTGGAAAAAATAAAAGGGCTAATGAAACGAAGCCACAAAATTACAGACCAATATCCTTAACATCGGCTGTCTGCAGAATTTTTCAACACGTTCTGAGTGCAAATATAATAAATTTCTGCGAAACAGAAAACATTTTGTCCACAAATCGGCACAGAATTAGAAAGTATTGTTAGAGCAAAATTCAGCTTGTCCTTTTGTGACATGACATCCTGCGAACGATGGATGGAGAGCAACAGGCAGATTCCATATTCCTAGATTTCCCATGAGCTTTTGTCGTAGTTCTCCATTGTAGATTGTCGAAGAAGCTCCGAGAATATGCAAAAGGGTCGCAGATATGTAAGTGGCTCGAACACTTCTTAAGGTATAGAACCCAGTGTGGGGTCCTCAATTGCGAGTGTCCACCAGAGATTAGGGTATCGTCGTGAGCTCGCCAGGTACGTGCGATAGGACCAATCTTCTTCTCTATACGCATAAATGATCTGACAGACTGGGTGAACAGCAATTTACGACTGTTTGATGAAGATGCTGTGGTGTACGGGAAGATGTTGTCAAAAGTTTAGGATACGAGATGACTTAGACAGAAGTTCTAGTTGGTGCGATGAATGACACGCTTGCTCTATATGTAGAAGAATGTAAGTTATTGCAGACGAGCAGGAAAAACAATCCTGAAACGTTAGAATATAGCATTAGTAGTTTGCTGAATCACATAGTAACATCGATTAAATATCCGGGCGTAACACTGCAAGGCGATATGAAACGGAACGAGCACGTCAGGTTGGCAGGAAGAAAGGCGATTGCTCGACTTCCGTTTATTAGGAGAATTTTAGGAAAGAGAAGCTAATCGGTGAAGAAGTGCGACACATTCTTGAGCACTGCTTGAATGTTTGGGTTTCCCACCAGGTGGGATTAAAGGAATTGAAGCAATTCATAGGCATGCTGCTAGATTTGTTACGGGTAGGTTCGATCAACACACAAATATTACGGAGATGCTTCGTGAACTCAAAATGGAATTCCTGGAGGCAAGACGACGCTCTTTCCGCAAGGCACTAAAGAGGAAATTTAGAGACTCGGTATTTGTGGCCGACTGCAGATCGATTTTGCTTCCGCCAACGTGCATTTCACGTAGGGACCACGAAGATAAGCTCAGCGAAATTAGTGTTCGCATCGAGGCTTACAGACAGTCGTTTCTCTCGCTCTGTTTGCGAGTGGATCATGAAAGGAAATGACTAGGCATGTTGCGTGATATCCTTCGAAACTACTGATATCCTTTGCATTACCTGCCATGACAAAATGTATAAGACAGGAAAAGTATCCCCAGACTTAAAGAAGAATGTAATAATTCCACTACCAAAGAAATCAGGTGCTGACAGCTGCGAATATTACTGAACCATCAGTTTAATAAGATGTGGTTCCAAAAAATCTAAAACCAATTCCTAACAAAAGACTGGAAAGACTGGTAAAAGTCAACCTCGAGGAAGATCAGTTTGGATTCCGGAGAAATGTAGGAACACATGGGGTAATTCTGACCCTTCGAGTTATCTTAGACGATAGGTTACGGAAAGGCAAACCTACCGTACATTTCTAGCTTTTGTAGAGTTTGAGAAAGCTTTTGACAGTGTCGACTAGAATATAGGCTTCAAAATTCTAAAGGTAGTAGGGATAAAACACAGGGAGCCAAAGGCTGTTTACAGCTTTTACAGAAACCAGACGGCAGTTACAAGATCGTGGGACACAAAAGGGGAGCAACGATGGAGAAGGCCGTGAGACAGGTTTGTAGCCTATCTCCGATGTTACTCAATCTGTTTGTTGAGTAAGAAACAAAGGAAACGAAAGAAGAATTTGGAGAGGGAACTGAAGGTCAACGAGAAGGATTAAAAGCTTTGAGGTATACCGACGACATTGTATTTCTGACAGAGACAGCAAAGGACTGAGAAGAGCAGCTAAACGTAATTGACAGTGTATAGATAAACCATGTAAGGTAAACATCTACGAAAGTAAAACAAGGGTAATGGAATGTAGCAGATTTAAATCGGATGATGCTGACGGAATTAGAGAACGACATGAGACGCTAAAAGTGATAGATGAAATTGGCAGTAAAATAACTGACGATGTTCAGTACACAGAGGATATAAAATGCAGGCTGGCAATGGCAAGAAGAACTTTCCTCAAGAAGAGAAATTTCTTGCTATCTAATTTGGATTTAAGTGGTTGGAATTCTTTTCTGAAAGTATCTGTTTGCAGTGCAGTATTTATCTGTCTGGAGTGTAACCTTGTATGGAAGTTAAAACGTGGACAATGAACTTCTCAGACAATAAGAGAATAGAAGCTTTTAATATGCGTTTCTACTGAAGAATACTGAAAATTAGATGAGAAGGTCATGTAACCAATGTGAAGGTACTGAACAGAGTTGGGAGAAAAGATATTTGTGTGCACAACTTGACTAAAAGAAGGGATCGGTTGATAGGACACATTTTGAGACGTCACGAGTTTAGTATTATAGGGATAAAAATTGTAGAGGGAGGCAAAGAGATGAATACAGTAAGCAGATCCAGAAGGATGTAGGCTTTTCAGTAGGTATTCGGAGATGAAGAGGTAGTAGCATGTACAGTTGCACCAAATCAGTCTTCGGACTGAGGACCACATCATCATCACCACCACCACCACCACCAACAACAACAACAACAACATTAACCGTTACTACACTGCGATTAGATACACGACTTTTAATTTACATAAAAAATTTATAACTCGAAATTTGAACATTCATGGAACTAGAAATTTTATGCAGGGTGGTCCATTGATAGTGACCGGGCCAAATATCTTACGAAATAAGCGTCAAACGAAAAAACTACAAAGAACGAAGCTTGTCTAGCTTGAAGGGGGAAACCAGATGGCGCTATGGTTGGCCCGCTAGATGGCCCTGCCATAGGTCAAACGGATATCAACAGCGTTTTTTAAAATAGGAAGGCCCATTTTTTATTACATATTCGTGTAGTATGTGAAGAAATATGAATGTTTTAGTTGGACCACTTTCTTCGCTTTGTGATAGATGGCGCTGTAATAGTCACTAACTCATAAGTACGTGGTATCACGTAAAATTCCGCCAGTGCGGACGGTATTTGCTTCGTGATACATTACCCGTGTTAAAATGGACCGTTTACCAATTGCGGAAAATGTCGATATCGTGTTGGTGTATGGTGCGGCATTATGAGAGGAAGGATAATTGGCCCCCATTTTATCGGTGGCAATCTAAATGGTGCAATGCATGCTGATTTCCTACGTAATGTTCTACCGATGTTACTACAAGATGTTTCATTGCATGACAAAATAGCGATGTACTTCCAACATGATGGATGTCTGGCACATAGCTCGCGTGCGGTTGAAACGGTATTGAATAGCATATTTCATGACAGGTGGATTGGTCGTCGAAGAACCATACCATGGCCCGCACGTTCACTGGATCTGACGTCCCCGGATTTCTTTCAGTGAGGGAATTTGAAGGATATTTGCTATCGTGATCCACCGACAACGCCTGACAACATGCGTCAGCGCATTGTCAGTGCGTGTGCGAACATTACAGAAGGAGAACTCCTCGCTGTTGATAGGAATGTCGTTACACGTATTGCGAAATTCATTGAGGTCGACGGACATCATTTTGAGCATTTATTGCATCAATGTGGTATTTACAGGTAATCACGCTGTAACAGCATGCGTTCTCAGAAATAATAAGTTCACAAAGGTACATGTATCACATTGGAACAACCGAAATAAAATCTTCAAACTTACCTAAGTTCTGTATTTTAATTTAAAAAATTATTGATTGGCGACTCCATGGAGTGTCCTGTGCACCACGACCATATAATGGGTATACTTGGAAGGAGAGACAGCATTGGTTGTAATTTTTTTTTTGTTTTATTAAACGCAAAATCGATTTTCGGTCACTTAGTGACCATCTTCAGTGCTAGAAGTTAACAAAATTGTTACTCTACACCCTCAAACCTTTTTTGTTGTTGTAGTGAATATTGTTTAATGGTATTTGAATTGTTACTTAGTGGCATTTTCGTACTATTACTATTTTTATATATTTGACTCCTTAGTCTTAACGTAACATTTTACGTAAATCACGAACGTTGTACTTCTAACTTCCCACGCCAGATGGTGGGTATTATGTTTTTTAAAAAATCTGTGTTATACCTCATTTCATGTTATTCATATATTATTCTTTTTCATTGTCTTTTGCTCTTTTACCTGTCCTGCACTCTGACAGCTTATCACCGATCTGTTCTATGTTTTATAAGTTTGTTTTTTAAAAACAATACGCAAATGTATTTTAGATATTTCCTTCCCCCTTCGTCTGCTATGTGTTTTACGTACATTTTAAATTTGAATTACTTCATGATTCACAAATGCACAAGAGTTATTTAGTGTTAATATCTCGCAAAACCAGTAATATTAAGTCTTCACGTGACACATGTCACATAGAGGGCGTGCCAAGCCCTGTCACACCGAGGTCTGCTGAACAAGTGCATGTAAACAGCGGTCTCAGTTTATGTGATCGCTGTAAGCTTGTTGACACCAGTGCCTACCAATTTAAATTATATATTACAGGTATGTTCCTACCAACTATTATGTTCATATGCAGATGTAGTTGTGACTTTCTGTTTTATACTCTCTGATCGTAATGTGAAATAATTTTTAACTTCTAGCACTGAAGATGGTCACTAAGTGACCGAAAATCGATTTTGCGTTTAATTTAAAAAACCTACCTGTTACCAACTGTTCGTCTATAATTGTGAGCCATATGTTTGCCACTATTACAACGCCATCTATCACAAAGCGAAACAAGTGGTCCAACTAAAACATTCATATTTCTTCACGTACTACACGAATATGTAATGAAAAATTGGGGTTCCTATTTAAAAATACGCAGTTGATATCCGTTTGACCTATGGCAGCGCCATCTAGCGGGCCAACCATAGCGCCATCTGGTTTCCCCCTTCAAGCTAGACAAGTTTCGATCTTTGTAGTTTTTTCGTTTGACGCTTATTTCGTGAGATATTTGGTGCGGTCACGATCAATGGACCACCCTGTATAATCTTCAATAATTACATAGGAAAAATTTTGTTCAGCTTCTTCTGTTTGAGAAGTACCTTCAATGGCACACCTAGGCAGTGGCATTCTCATATCTCCTTTTTCTTCTTTCACACCCTCTTGTTTCTCTTCTGGGTACATTGAGGAGTTGATACGTTCCCCCGTGACGTCCCTGCAGGAAATACTGATTGCAGAGAGTCTCCTAAAGCAAGTTTCAATCCTGACTTTAAAAACTATTTCAACCTTTGGCGTCACCTCGTTCGAATCGAGATTCCTACTCTATTTTCTACATCTTCTGGCCGGAAGTAAGGGAATTTAGGAGCCCTACGGAAAAGTATGTAAAAAATGCTTAGCCATGAATATGACTAAAAGGTAAATAGCAAAGCTAATGAAGAGTAGAAAGGAGAATAAAGAGAAATTAACGTCAAAATTTGGAGCGATGCTGTGGTGGAAGAAATGAAAGAGTCATCCTATCTAGGAAGGTAGATTACACAGGATGGCTGAAGCTAGGAAGGTATCATAAAGATTTTTTCAGAAAAGTAGCTCTGCTTTTATCAAATATGGATCTGAAATTGAGGAAGAAGATCCTGAAGATGTACATCTGGAACGCAGCACTGTATGAATGTGAAACTTAGGCCATCGTAAATCAAGAGGAGAAGAATCAGGAAGCTTTTGAAACGTGGTCCTACCGAAAAATGTTAATATTAAGGGGGCAGATAATGTACTAATTGTATAAAATATTCTTACTTGAAGCTTCGAATCTGGGTGAAATCTCTAGCTTTCTAAGAAATCCTCCATCATCTTCGTTATGATCAACTGACAATCGTGGTTGCTATTGTGGTAACCACTAGTAGCTCACAGATGGCTTGTGATTGTTCGGCGTACGTAATCATTTTGTCAGGTTGCCAGAGAGTGTGTCTTTGTAAGCACTGACAGTGCAAGAGGTTTCGCAGAAACGTAGATATTTCAGTGCATTTCTCTGTCTCATCAGCGTCGAGACCTCGCTTCCACACGAGAGAGGATTTTGGACGGAATAGTGACGAACAGTTGAGATTAGCTCAGTACAGGAAAAAATACAGAATAGCATCAAACCAGCATCAGACAGACGTTCAGGAAAGTTCTCTTGTTCTAAGCGTTGTCAAGCTGATAACTGCTGGATCTAAACTATGAAAGAGAAATTACAGAAAAGCCGCAAGAATTAAATTTTGAAATTGATGTACATAAACATGTGTGTTGGGCCAAACGACATGAACACAAACGTAATATATTATAGAGTCACTTTTGACATCCAAAACCCTCTGAACCTTTCCGGGTATTGATGCAGAAATAAGCACCGCATACTTTGCAGTAACATTATATGCCACATTTCTCTCCCTCCCTCCCTCTCTCTCTCTCTCTCTCTCTCTCTATCTATCTCTCTCTCTCACTCAAAGAAAAAAAAAATTCTTTGGGAAATTCTGGAGCTTAATTTTTGTATGTACAGACCACCATAGGTCGTTAATGGGGCAAATACACTGTGGAAGAAAGATGATTTCCATCAACCTCACGCACCTGAACGAGATAGGAGGCAATAACTGCTATAACTGAAAATTCCTGATGACCACTTCTCGTCCTAAAAAGAGATATGGTTGGTCGCCATAATTTTAGCTGTTTAAAGGGATAACAAAGGTCTGACCGTCCTTTTCTCCACTGCAGTATACATAAGTCAATGAATGAGAACTGGTCAATTTAAATTAAGTTGGTGACAGAGCACTTAACGCACTGGACTTCTGTTTAACACAAGCTTGGTACAAATCGACTTCAAGTCACTCCAACTCAATTTCCCAGTCGTTTCACTAAAGTCATTGACTACAACGCCGGAAATGTTCAACAATACCACGCATTCATTCCCCTAGTTTTCCCCGCCTGATCCAGCACTCATTATAACCGACCTCGACAAGAAAATAAATCTTAAATTTATCTAAAAATGCCGGCCGAAGTGGCCGAGCGGTTCTGGGCGCTGCAGTCTGGAACCGCGCGACCACTACGGTCGCAGGTTCGAATCCTGCCCCGGGCATGGATATGTGTGATGTTCTTAGGTTAGCTAGGTTTAAGTAGTTCTACGTTCTAGGGGACTGATGACCTCACCAGTTAAGTCCCATACTGCTCAGAGCCATTTGAACCATATCTAAAAATATACTACTACAAGTGGTACAAACAAGTAGTTTAAAGCGATTTACCCAAAATATATGAAGTGTTGTCATTTTACATCCACATTACACATTCATATATAAATATGGCTACATGGTGACCACTTTCAAGGTTATATATATATATATATATATATATATATATATATATATATATATATATATATATTTTTAAGCAGGTATGAGTTAGATATTTCTACCCACTACCTTTTACATAACACAGAAATACAACTTCTCTACGGGATATAGGCAGTTGTCAAGCAGAAACTTTTTCGGTTTGTTATGAAATTTGATTGTCCTATCTACTGGACATACCATTGGGTAAATGACAAAAAAATTTGGTGCAGCGGTTATTGCACTAAAGACAACATTAATGCTGTGGGGTATTGCCCACACGTCTCGTATATTGTGCGCAAAGGATACTGCGTTCTCGGGATGCTATACAACAATTCAAGCAAAATCACATTAATAATTTTTATTACAGATAAGAAAAATGAAGATTCTTGATTTTTACACTACTGGCCATTAAAATTACTAGACCAAGAAGAAGTGCAGATGATAAACGGGAATTCATTGGACAAATATATTATACTAGAACTGACATGTGATTACATTTTCACGCAATTTGGGTGCATACATCCTTAGAAATCAGTACCCAGAACAAACACATCTGCCCGTAATAACGGCTTTGATACGCCTAGGCATTGAGTCAACCAGAGCTTGGATGGCGTGTACAGGTACAGCTGCCCATGCAGCTTCAACACGATACCACGTTCATCAAGAGTAGTGACTGGCGTAATATGACGAGCCAGTTGCTCGGCCACCATTGACCAGACGTTTTCAATTGGTGAGAGATCTGGAGAATGTGCTGGTCAGGACAGCAGTCGAACATTTTCTGTATCCAGAAAGGCCCGTACAGGCATTATTCTGCTGAAATGTAGGGTTTCGCAGGAATCGAATGAAGGGTAGAGGCACGGGTCGTAGCACATCTGAAATGTAACGTCCACTGTTCAAAGTGCCATCAATGCGAACAAGAGGTGACCGAGACGTGTAACCAATGGCACCCCATACCATCGAGCCGGGTGATACGCCAGTATGGCGATGACGAATACACACTTCCAATCTGCGTTCACCACGATGTCGCCAAACACGGATGCGACCATCCTGATGATCTAAACAGAACCTGGATTCATCCGAAAAAATGACGTTTTGCCATTCGTACACCCAGGTTCGTCGTTGAGTACACCATCGCAGGAGCTCCTGTCTGTGATGCAGCGTCAAAGGTAACCGCAGCCATGGTCTCCGAGCTGATAGTCCATGCTGCTGCAAACGTCGTCGAACTGTTCGTGCAGATGGTTGTTGTCTGTCAAACGACCCCATCTGTTGACTAAGGGATCGAGACGTGGCTGCACGATCCGTTACAGCCATGCGGATAACATGCCTGGCATCTCGACTGCTAGTGATACGAGGCCGTTGGGATCCAGCACGGCATTGCGTATTACCCCCCTGAACCGACCGATTCCACATTCTGCTAACAGCCATTGGATCTCGACCAACACGAGCAGCAATGTCGGGATACGATAATCCGCAATCGCGATAGGCTACAATCCGACCTTTATCAAAGTCGGAATCGTGATGGTACGCATTTTTCCATCTTACACGAGGCATCATAACAACGTTTCACCAGGAAACGCCGGTCAACTGCTGTTTGTGTATGAGAAATCGGTTGGAAACTTTCCTCATGTCAGGACGATGTAGGTGTCGCCACCGGCGCCGAACTTTTGAGAATGCTCTGAAAAGCTAATCATTTGCATATCACAGCATCTTCTTCCTGTCGGTTAAATTTCGCGTCTGCAGCACGTCGTCTTCGTGGTGTAGCAATTCTAATTGCCAGCAGGGTATTTACAAGTGTCACAAGCGATGGGCGACATGCAAACAGTAATGTTCTTCGCTATAGACTATTTTCAAACAATCAATGGCTATGGATCACTAGTGACTGTTCAGTGAGTGCCGGTCTACAACTGTGGGAACACTGAGCGAATACTGAGCCGTTACTGAGCGGCCTAGGCTGTCAGGACCGGCGCTTATATTCTCCTCTTGCAGAGGGCGATCCTGTCGTGGTGCAGTCCTAATCAGCGCACCATTGGCCGACGTCGTTTCACCGCCTTCTTTTCTCTTGCGTTCTTCATCTTCTTTCCGGTGCTTGTGGTTACGCCAGAACAAACGCCGAGTTATGTCTCTCAGTTTTTCTGCCGGTATTGTAATTCTGTACATCATTGCTTCTTTTGAACTGCAGTGGGTTATCTTCAACATATTTCACAAGGAAATAAATATACAGTGAGCTAGTCGTCAAAATGTATGTCTGAAAGGTGAGCACAATTAAATTACTCAAAAAATGAATATGATTTAATGAATTCATTAAGGGATGAACAGCTCAGTCAGAATAGTTAGTAGTCTACTTTTGAAAAAGATAGTTATTGTTCCTTCATACTTCTAGTAAATACCACCTTCCACTGCTATTAGTCTGTAGTACTTATAAATTTGTATCTTTGTACACACTGAGTGTTCAGAAAGTAACCATGCAGTGCCATGTTGAGGTCTGCTAAGTAATGACTTATATGATTGTCAAATATTGATACATTTCGAATGTTTAACATATTTGAACCTTATTTGACCAGGTATTTGAATTTGTTCTCAGGGCCGGTTTTATTGAAGAACAACTTATTGCGTGACATCATTATGACCCAGGTCATCATGCTGACGATTGAACAAAGAATGTTCCTTGTGGAGCTTGTATTCCGCAATGGAGAGAAGTTAACATCAGCAGTAGAAGCTGCATTTGCAGAAAAGTTCCCAGGGGTGAAGATGCCTAACCGCAATGCTATACCGAACCTCATCACAAAGTTTCGAAAGATCGGAAGTGTTCATAACGATCCAATGTCAGGCAGGCAGTCCACATCCACAACCGTAGAGAAGGTGGCGGAGGTGCAAACATGATGCTGCAAAGTCCAAAGAAATCGGTTAGACGACTAGCTCAGCAGGTCAAAGTGTCCTTGGGTTCCTCTCACAAGGTTCTCCGGGAGTCACTGTCCATGTATCCGTGCAAAATGTCGGTAGTGCATGAACTGAGAGACACGGATCGCTCGGCGCGTGTGGTCTCTTGCAATTGGTTTCTGTCCTCCCTGCAGGTCTATGATGAGGGGATTATTGACACAACGTTTTTCACGGATGAGGCATGGTTTCACCTCTCCGGTTACGTGAATAGCCGGGGTAGTCGTGTGTGGACTGCAGAGAATTCGCATGAATTTAAGGTGCCCCACAGCATGATCATAAGGTTGGTGTTTGATTCTCCGTGAATCGTAAACGCATAATTGGGCCAATTTTCTTTCAGGACACCATAAGTGTACAACGGGACTGCACCTAAATTCTGGAGCCCTCCGTAGGTGAACTGAATGAGGACGAAATTGAGAATTCTTGGTTCCAACAGTATGGGGCGACTGCACATACCGTCCAAAAGGCGATGAATTTTTTAAAGGACACCTTCGGTGATCGCATCATCTGTCGAGGACTCTGGCCTCCACGTTTACCCGACTTGGGTCCACCGGATTACTTTCTGTAGGGTACGTTGACAAGTCTGTGAAGGCAGTCCGCACACCATTCAAGAACTCGAAGCTGTACTGACACGTCACATTCGGAACGTCACTCTCGATGTTCTGCATAACATCTTCAAGAACATGCAGAAACGTGTGCAGATGTGTCGTCAAGTTAGTGGGGATCACTTCCAGCATCTCTTATAACTTCCATGACTTTAACACTGCAAGTTACGAACTGCGTAGAGAGATTCTTCATACAGTATAAGAAGACACACTGCAAGAAAAGGGAAGAACGAAACAAATAGTTCAATCTTTCTTTTCTGCTTTCGTGCTTCCCGTTATTTCAAGATTCCTATTTCGATGAAAGTGGTCGACTTACTGATATTTCAAGTGCCATTCTGTCAATAGACTAGCCTCGTGCCGGCTTCGTGATTGCCAAACGCTGAAGAACTACTATTAAAGAGCAAAATACGTTCATTATTCGGTGTAAGCAATGATGGACGTAACCTCATTCCGTACTCAAAATGTCATGGGATAGGTTATTTGGTACTCACATGTTTGTCAGCAGGGATTACTGCACGCCATACCAATATCACTAACTGAACACAATGCTAGATTAGACAACTTAGACTTATTTGCCAAGATCGGTAATAATAAGCTTTCTTCTCGATAACCGGTTTCGGTAATAAATGCTACCATCTTCAGATTATTATTACCGATCTTGACAAAGAAGTTTAACATTATTCTACCCAGTTTGGTTGGAGAACGCAGCAACTGTTTCCATAAATTACATGTAGGTAATGATGCAACCAGGTACAAGTGGCTGATTGCATTATTGCCTACAGTGTAATTAAAGAAGTTTAACATCTCTAATCTATTATCACAGATCGCCCACGGCGGCTCAAAATGAGTAAACTAAAGACAATGCTTCTTTTAATCCCATACACTTTCATAGGAATAAAAATCAATGATTTCGAAAAGTGAAGAGGTAAACAATCGCATGCCACGGCTTATGCGTTCATTTGAGAGGGACATTCGTAAAAAAATTGTTCCAGAATTTCGTGAAAGCAAACCAACGTTTTTAGACGTCCTTGTAAGATACGAGGGCAGCCTTGTAAGCCAAAACCTAAAATATTGTCATGTGTTCAGGGAGAAGTACACACCGTGGCTGCTCATGTTTCTTAATTGGTCAACTTAAAAATACCGACTCAGACTTACGGATCTTAAAATCAATTATGTAATTAAATATTTATTTAAAGCCTAATTTTCTATACATATTAAACAGCCCAGCTATTTAGCCGGGCGTAGCCTTGACTGGTTCTCGCTTGTGTAAAGACCTAATCAAAATTTCCTTTTAGTTCGGAATGAGCGAGAAATTCATGTTTACGCAAATTACCGCGCTACTGGATTCTTAAATTTCCAGTAGAATTACCCCCGGCAAAAAACCGCTCCTACATAAAGTCGGGGAACTTTAGGAATAAATACTATACGGCGATTACAAGCATCTTCCACACGCTGTGGGCAAGCTTATAAAGTCGGGATTATGCTCAAGCAGCATGTAGTCGCATCTTATTCCGGTGACGGAGGAAAGTTGTTCTACCACTATTGCGCAGGGAGAGGACACCGATCAGTTTATTAGAGTCCGTTTTTTTAAAGCCCTTTTATAATGCGAAAATAATTTGGATCCTTCATTAAGTACAACTACAACGTAATATATATATATATATATATATATATATATATATATATATATATATTAATTCATGTGTCACAAAAAGGCATTAAAGGCAGTTGCGATCCTCGTATTCAAATATAAGTAAAAACTGTTTCAAAATCCACTGCAAAGAGTAATAAACATGTAAAGGTCTTAGATTCACACAAATCAGGTTAGAAGATAAATTAGTCCAGCTGCAAGCTAATTCTGAACACAATTATCAAATGTTCAAATGTGTGTGAATTCCTAAGGGACCAAACTGCTTAGGTCATCGGTCCCTTGACTTTCACACTACTTAAACTAACTTATGCTAAGAGCAACACACACACCCAAGCCCGAGGGAGGACTCGAACCTCCGGCGGGAGGGGCCGCACAGTCCGTGACATGACGCCTCAAACCGCGCGCCCACTCCGCGCGGCTTACACCATTATCAGCTAGAGTTTCCAGGAGTTATCATCGGATGTCTTACGTAACGTTCGTTACCTTCATTATCTTCCCATATGTATGTTTTCATTGCAATAGGAATTCCCACTGTTAAACGCGGAGGAGAGAGTGGTAGAAAAGCAACTGGAATCACTCAACAGAGGAAAGTCCACTGGACCTGACGGGATACCAATTCGATTCTACACAGAGTACGCGAAAGAACTTGCTCCCCTTCTAACAGCCGTGTACCGCAAGTCTCTAGAGGAACGGAAGGTTCCAAATGATTGGAAAAGAGCACAGGTAGTCCCAGTCTTCATGAAGGGTCGTCGAGCAGATGCGCAAAACTATAGACCTATATCTCTGACGTCGATCTGTTGTAGAATTTTAGAACATGTTTTTTGCTCGAGTATCATGTCGTTTTTGGAAACCTAGAATCTACTATGTAGGAATCAACATGGATTCCGGAAACAGCGATCGTGTGAGACCCAACTCGCTTTATTTGTTCATGAGACCCAGAAAATATTACATACAGGCTCCCAGGTAGATGCTATTTTTCTTGACTTCCGGAAGGCGTTCGATACAGTTCCGCACTGTCGCCTGATAAACAAAGTAAGAGCCTACGGAATATCAGACCAGCTGTGTGGCTGAATTGAAGAGTTTTTGGCAAACAGAACACAGCATGTTGTTATCAATGGAGAGACGTCTACAGACGTTAAAGTAACCTCTGGCGTGCCACAGCGGAGTGTTATGGGACCATTGCTTTTCACAATATATGTAAATGACCTAGTAGATAGTGTCGGAAGTTCCATGCGGCTTTTCGCGGATGATGCTGTAATATACAGAGAAGTTGCAGCATTAGAAAATTGTAGCGAAATACAGGAAGATCTGCAGCGGATAGGCACTTGGTGCAGGGAGTGGCAACTGACCCTTAACATAGACAAATGTAATGTATTGCGAATACATAGAAAGAAGGATCCTTTATTGTATGATTATATGGTAGCGGAACAAACACTGGTAGCAGTTACTTCTGTAAAATAACTGGGAGTATGCGTGCGGAACGATTTGAAGTGGAATGATCATATAAAAGTAATTGTTGGTAAGGCGGGTACCAGGTTGAGATTCATTGGGAGAGTCCTTAGAAAATGTAGTCCATCAACAAAGGAGGTGGCTCACAAAACACTCGTTCGACCTATACTTGAGTATTGCTCATCAGTGTGGTATCTGTACCAGATCGGGTTGACGGAGGAGATAGAGAAGATCCAAAGAAGAGCGGCGCGTTTCGTCACAGTGTTATTTGGTAACCGTGACAGCGTTACGGAGATGTTTAACAAACTCAAGTGGCAGACTCTGCAAGAGAGGCGCTCTGCATCGCGGTGTAGCTTGCTCGCCAGGTTTCGAGAGGGTGTGTTTCTGGATGAGGTATCGAATATATTGCTTCCCCCTACTTATACCTCCCGTGGAGATCACGAATGTAAAATTAGAGAGATTCGAGCGCGCACGGAGGCTTTCAGACAGTCGTTCTTCCCGCGAAGCATACGCGACTGGAACAGGAAAGGGAGGTAATGACAGTGGCACGTAAAGTGCCCTCCGCCACACACCGTTGGGTGGTTTGCGGAGTATAAATATAGATGTAGATGTAGGTGGAAAGAGTACGTTGAAGTGTTTTATGACGGAGAGGAACTGTCTGATGACGTGACAGAAGAAGAAACAGGAGTCGACAGAGGAGAGTACGAAGTGTTAGAACCAGAATTTAAAAGAATTTAGCGAAGACTTAAAATCAAAGAAGGCAGAAGGGGTAGATAACGTTCTATCGGAATTCCTAAAATCATTGGGGGAAGTGCAAACCAAACGACCATTCAAATTGGTGCGTAGAATCTGTGACACCGAATGAAACTGATGACCTGTTAGATGGCTATCAGTATGACTTTAGGAAAAATAAATCCACACAGAAAATCAGTGCTGACGTTGCGCCTGACAAAGGAAGCAAACTGAAGAAAAGTCAAGACACTTTCACAGGATTTTTCGACCTGGAAAAAGCGTTCGACAGTGTAAAATGGTGCAACATATTCGAAAGACAGAGAAAATTAGAAGTAAGCTGTGGGGAAAGACGGGCAATATAGCCTGAGGTGACAAAAGTCATGGAACAGCAATACGCACATATACAGATGTTGTTAGTATAGCGTACACAAGGTATAAAAGAGCAGTGCATTGGCGGAGCCATCGTTTGTACCCTTGTGATCCATGTGAGAAGGTTTCCGACGTGGTTATTGTTCAATCCAGCCTTGTCGTCAAATATGGGGTGTCTAGGAAACCCGCTTACTCGAATCGCTAGACAACATTCAAACAAATCGTATTAATGAGTTTTATTTCAAAATGAAAAGAGACAACGCTTAACTTTGAAATCACACAGATGTGTCACAACAAAAGGGCGACAAACAAAATAAGCAAGTTTCTCCAGTATAAACAATTCCAAGTGTGTGTTGCATAGGCAGTACAAGCAAGTGATTAGAGTTCACGCTTCTACCCAAGTTGCTAGCCTTGAACCTGCTATAGAACACGGGCGTCGCCAGTCAGCGCGCTGCTTATGTCCTCTTCACATAGGGGCCGCTGCTGTTGCGTTGTCCTCATGGAGAAGGGTCGGTCGGCGTTCGATTGGCTGACGTCTTCTCACAGCCATCTCTTCTCTATCGTTCCCGGCAGGTGTGCCGACGCTTGACTTTACACCTTAACAGTTATGGCCAAACGACGGGGATCAACATACTTTGAACGCGGAATGGTAGTTGGAGCTTGACGGATGGGTCATTACATTTAGGTAATCGTCAAAGAATTCAGTATTCCGCCATCCACAGTGTCAAGTGTGTGCCAGAAATACCAGATTTTAAGCATTACCTCTCACCATGGACAACAGTGTGGCTGGCTGCCTTTACTTAACGACCGAGGACAGTAGCATTTGCGTAGAGTAGTCACTGATAATGCAGCGACGACTGAGGCGAGCGCCTTTGCTGACATCACATCGCCTGCAGCGGCTCTCCTGGATTCGTGACCGTATCGATTGGACCCTAGACGACTGGAAAACTGTAGCCTGGTCAGATGAATCCCGATTTCAGTTGGTTCGAGTATGCCGCATAGCCCACGAAGCCAAGGGTTCCAGTTATCATCAAAGCACTGTGCAGGGTAGTTGTGGCTCCATAATCACGTGGGTTGTACTGACATGGAATCAACTGGGTCCCCTCTTCCAACTGAACTGTTCATTGACTGGAAATGGTTACGTTCGGCTATTTGGAGATCATTTACAGCCACTCGTGGGCTTCTTGTTCCGACAAGGCATTCGAATTTTTATGGATGGCAATGTCCCATGTCCCTGGGCCACAATTGTTCGCGTCCGGATTAAAGAACATTTTGGACAAGTCGAGCGAATTATTTGGCCACCCTTATCGCCCGAAATGAATCCCACCGAACATTTATGGGACATAATGGAGAAGTCAGATCGTGAACCAAGTCCCGCATCGGAAACATTTTCGCAGTTTTGAACGGCTATAGAGGCAGCATGGCTCAATATTTCTGCAGGGAATTTCCAACAACTTGTTGAATCCATGCCACATCGAATTGCTTCATTACGCCGGGCAAAAGAAGTCCGACACGATATCAGGACAGATCACATGGCTTCTGTCACCTCAGCGTATTATACGTACAAGAACCAAGAGGCAACAATAAGACTGAAATACACTCCTGGAAATTGAAATAAGAACACCGTGAATTCATTGTCCCAGGAAGGGGAAACTTTATTGACACATTCCTGGGGTCAGATACGTCACATGATCACACTGACAGAACCACAGGCACATAGACACAGGCAACAGAGCATGCACAATGTCGGCACTAGTACAGTGTATATCCACCTTTCGCAGCAATGCAGGCTGCTATTCTCCCACGGAGACGATCGTAGAGATGCTGGATGTAGTCCTGTGGAACGGCTTGCCATGCCTTTTCCACCTGGCGCCTTAGTTGGACCAGCGTTCGTGCTGGACGTGCAGACCGCGTGAGACGACGCTTCATCCAGTCCCAAACATGCTCAATGGGGGACAGATCCGGAGATCTTGCTGGCCAGGGTAGTTGATTTACACCTTCTAGAGCACGTTGGGTGGCACGGGATACATGCGGACGTGCATTGTCCTGTTGGAACAGCAAGTTCCCTTGCCGGTCTAGGAATGGTAGAACGATGGGTTCGATGACGGTTTGGATGTACCGTGCACTATTCAGTGTCCCCGCGACGATTACCAGTGGTGTACGGCCAGTGTAGGAGATCGCTCCCCACACCATGATGCCGGGTGTTGGCCCTGTGTGCCTCGGTCGTATGCAGTCCTGATTGTGGCGCTCACCTGCACGTCGCCAAACACGCATACGACCATCATTGGCACCAAGGCAGAAGCGACTCTCATCGCTGAAGACGACACGTCTCCATTCGTCCCTCCATTCACGCCTGTCGCGACACCACTGGAGGCGGGCTGCACGATGTTGGGGCGTGAGCGGAAGACGGCCTAACGGTGTGCGGGACCGTAGCCCAGCTTCATGGAGACGATTTGCGAATGGTCCTCAACGATACCCCAGGAGCAACAGTGTCCCTAATTTGGTGGGGCGGTGCGGTCCCCTACGGCACTGCGTAGGATCCTACGGTCTTGGCGTGCATCCGTGCGTCGCTGCGGTCCGGTCCCAGGTCGACGGGCACGTGCACCTTCCGCCGACCACTGGCGACAACATCGATGTACTGTGGAGACCTCACGCCCCACGTGTTGAGCAATTCGGCGGTACGTCCACCCGGCCTCCCGCATGCCCACTATACGCCCTCGCTCAAAGTCCGTCAACTGCACATACGGTTCACGTCCACGCTGTCGCGGCATGCTACCAGTGTTAAAGACTGCGATGGAGCTCCGTATGCCACGGCAAACTGGCTGACACTGACGGCGGCGGTGCACAAATGCTGCGCAGCTAGCGCCATTCGACGGCCAACACCGCGGTTCCTGGTGTGTCCGCTGTGCCGTGCGTGTGATCATTGCTTGTACAGCCCTCTCGCAGTGTCCGGAGCAAGTATGGTGGGTCTGACACACCGGTGTCAATGTGTTCTTTTTTCCATTTCCAGGAGTGTATTAAGTCCGAAGTGCTCGGAATAAAACGAGTGTAAGGTAGGGATACAGTCTTCGCCCATAGTATTCGCTTTATTCGTCGAAGAAGCAATGACTAAAATTAAAAAAAGGCTTGGAAGTTGGATTAAAATTCATGGTGAAAGGACATCAATGATAAGATTCGATGGTGACATAGCCATCGCCAGTGAAAGTGAAGAAGAGTTACAGGATGTGTTGAGTGGAACGAACAGTGTAATGAGTACAGGCTGCGGACTGAGAGTAAACCAAGAAAGACGAAAATAACTGTCGTGTTCTGACATAGGTGGGAGAGGGAGAAAAGTGGTTACTGGTCAGTCTGTGCTCCCGAGCGGTACAGAGCAGAAGGCAGAAGGACAATTCACAGTGAAGGCATTTGATTGTTTTCTTCTATCTGAGCCAACACTGGTACAGGCATTTACTAGAAATGCAGGTGGTGAGACTTGGTAGGGAACTCGTTGTGGAGACTCTTGGACAAACAGGGTTTTGAAATAGTTGTTTATTCCAGACAGGACTAACTCATACACTGGAGGCTAGTTCTAGAGATAGAAAACGCATGAATAATACTGTTACAACAGAAGCCAGTGCAGAAGTCCCAGGAGTGGATGCTAACCACAGTAGCAAACACTAGCAGCATCTTACGGCAACAACTTAGTTGCAAAACAAAACATACTGAATGTGACACTGTTCACTGAGGCCCACCAAGAGAGAGAGCAGACTTACGCGGAACTGGACCGAGGCTGAAGTCTAAGGACGCGGATTCGGCGCCCAGATCGTCTGACGGAGAACTCCGCCAAAAATCGGAATCTAGGGTTTTGAAGAGTCGCGTGGGGGGCACTGTTTTTCCCACTTAAGGCCACCCAGCCAATCCTGCAGGTCTCTTGAAGGTGCCTGCCAATCACGGTTTAGTTAGGTCCCCTCTACTGCTCCTATGGCGGGGACGTTAATGCACTTGCACTAACTAAGTCCGTATTTGGTATCAACATTGTTCAGCTGAAAGCTAAACGTAACTTCTTTGCCAAATTACGCTTGCAACATTATTGTTATTCGTCATTTGGCCCTGTCCCTTGGGCTCCCCGGACTAGCGACTGCTAGGTCAACAGTTCTTTGGCGATTTCGCTCTCTTTCTAACCCTTGTGAGCCTGCTGACGTTGCTGTTCTCAGGGCTAGTATCAAGCTGGCTTTATACGCTAGTACCTGCCTGTTGATTACAAAGTTCTACGGTCGCAACCTACCACACCGTCTAGAGGACATATGAAGTTACAAGTTAATTCCCTGAAGAGTAACTAGCGCCCTGGGACCGCGTCTGGGGGCGTCTGCATTTTCGCAAAGCTCTCCCCTTGCGGTTTACTTCATGTAACAATATCTCTCCCAGTTTCTGCTGCCCTCAGCATCGTCTCTGCTTCCGCGCCGTGGAGTGCTTGTCCTCCTTTCTTACAGCTTCAAGATAACACTACAGTACATTAAAACTGATGATTACGAAGAAGACTGCATTTTTGGAAGCAAAGCCACCAATGATGTACGAAACAAGAAGATCAAAGAAAAAAGGATAGTCCACCCAAAGATGCCATTACTCGCTAAGAAAAGTCTATGAGTACCAAAGATACACCTTAATTTGGGGAAGACAATTCTGAGTAAGTACGTTTGGAGAACAGAATTGCGTGGTAATGAATCGCAGACTGTCAGAAAATTGAAACTGAACTGGAGCATTGAAGATGTGATGCTACAGCAGAATCTTAAAAATTAGGTGGATTGATAGAGTAAGGAACGAGTAAGCTATGTGCAGAATTGACGAAGAAAGAAACATAGGGAAAACAGGCACCGGGTGACAGGACTTGTGGTATGAGATTCTGGGAATAACTTTCATTGTACTAGAGGGAGCAATAGATGGTAAATCTGTGGCGGAAGACATAGTTGGGAATACAGCCAACAGATAATTGAAAACATAGATTACAAGTACTGAGATGAAGAAACTGGCACAGGAAAGGAATTCGTGGCGGGCCAGTAAAGAACAAACACTGAATGTGATGTTTTACATTACCGGTTTCACCTCTGTTCACCATTTGCTATATAATCAGTGTAGCTAATAACTGCCTTGAGGTATATTGGAGTTGATACATTTTCCAGTGCTTGTGAAATAAACGTTCTGCAAACTCAACTTCTGTAGCTAGTGGTTCTTCTCTGTGTTGGCTACTCGGTCACGTTTTGGCATTTATACACCATCAAGTGCGGTGTTCCACTTCACTTCTTCAAATTTGCATCACAATTTTAAGCTGTTTCCGAAGTTATTTTTTTAGATGTAATCTGTAGATGCGCCTATTTTCTGCATCTGCCAATTATCACCCGACACATGTTGACCTCCCATCAAACTGTAGCGTCGCTTTCAAGACCTGGCTGTGCTCTGTCTGTGACCGATCTGAAGAATTCCCCTCACTTACAGGCACCGTATGTGTCGATGCGTGTGCGGTCCTAGACTGCATGCCTGGGCGCAGTTTATATGGGGTGATGCCCTATTCACGAATGAGTTGCAGTTTAACTTGAAGACTGATTCCTCCCGACTTTTCACATGGCCCTCTGTAACACACAGTAAATATTGTGTGCAGGGACCGATATGGTGATGCCAAAGTTCTCCTGTTGTGGCCTTTTGTTAGGAAAGCGGTATGTGTTTTCTAGGAGTAATGTGACGGACAACGTAATGGTCCCACTTGCTGGATGATAATTCAAACACAGTGGACGGGCCTGGTGGACAGGTACCTGCAATATGACACTGCCCTGTCAGACTGGATTTAACTTCCGTGGAACATGCATTGGACGCTCTGGGCTCATTGACTATTACCAAAACATTTCTTGATTTTCATTGGGGGGGGGGGGGGGGGGGAGAGAAGTGTTACCATAAGCCTTGCTACACTACCTGATCTATAGTATGAGGTGGCTTAGCGTTTGCTTCTTGCCAGGGAATAGCGTCACGACCCGTTTTGTTGTTGATGCCAACAGTATCGGCGTACTCCAATGGGTAAACTCTACTAAACGGTTACGTCATATTCTGCGGTATCCCTTGTCATCCTCTCACCATATCATATGTCATAATGTTACCACTGAAGCTCTAGTGTACGCATGGCCCCTGTAGTTTCATGCATCTCGAATATCTCGTAGCATAAAGGTGAGCCGCGTACATACTCCTCTTTTGGAGTAGTCCAAAGTGGTCCGTCTAAGCTCTTCAGGGCAACCAATGAAGCACTGTGACAAAAGTAGTGCAAACTGTCTGGGAGTATAGCGTTAAGTGCAGAATGAATGGGGGGCAGAGCCATACTCTTCTCCATTATCTTTATCAAAGGACGCCTCTGACAGAGTATGGGGAGCTTGTGACATCGCTGTTTAATCTCATGTACGATAATAAGATGAAGAAATGCGACGAGTGAATGCTTGAAGTATGATAGAATGAAGTTGCAGTAAAACTTCACAGTAAATGGTTCTGAAAATATGAAGATCTGGAGGGATTGGCAATAATTAGCAAGCAAATGTAATCAGATAGTGACGCAATGAGTGAATCATGAAACTGGAGCGGTTTCGAAATAACAGTCCAAGAAAGCAATGGAGAAATTGCTATGTAAAAGAGTGGATAGGGGAAAAAGGTCACTTAAGAGATAATAATAACAATAATAATAATAACGAGCATAGTATGCCAGTGAAAATGAATATTCTAACAATAATTTACTTCATGTCATCGACCATCCGCACATGGGATTCTAAACATCTTTGGTCATACCATAACTACTGTACGTACACTACAACATATCATCTTTCGGCTGTTGGATGTAATGATGTACGCTACTGTATTGTTTTTATGCCACATAAATGCCATATACCTGCCCACATGTACCAGCCATGTATTAAAATGTGAAATGAAGCGTGAAGCTTAAAGTGTGTACGTAAGTTGGACTATAAAGTATTTGTATAATTATGCGAGAGCTTGTAGACAGTTGATGTATAAGTCAGTGTCACCATTTCTTAACGTATTACAGGTGCTTGAAAATGATTCACGGTTGAAATTGGCCAGTTGCACGGATAATAAACAGAACACAACCTACTTGCACCACGAACTCATTCTCAAAACTCGTTGAGGCTGTGGACCCCCCCACAAAAATAAAGTTTAAAAAAATGTATTTCAAGTGTTGATGTGAGTATTAATTTCGGTAATAAACTGTATAGTTTTTAAATCGTTAATAACTGCTCTCAGTCGAGTCCTCCATTGCCCGCTTCCTAAAAAAGTACCATTAAAAGGAATGATTATATTGTTAACTACTTGGAGTGAAGTGAGGCACTATAATATAGCACACCAGCAGGTTCCGTTATTAAGCTGAGTTGCGCAAAATGGTTCAAATGGCTCTGAGCACTATGCGACTAAACTTCTGAGGTCATCAGTCGCCTATAACTTAGAACTAATGAAACCTAACTAACCTAAGGACATCACACACATCCATGCCCGAGGCAGGATTCAAACCTGCGACCGTAGCGGTCGCTCGGCTCCAGACTGTAGCGCCTAGAACCGCACGGCCACTCCGGCCGGCAGTTGCGCAAAAAAAACGAGGAGAGAAGACAGGCTTGTCTGAACAGAAAAACGGGCTGAAGCAAGGGAGGGCACAGCCCTGTGCTCTCTTCATCGCGGTTAACAATGTGATAACGACAGGGGGCGAGAGAGCGAGCAGAAGATCAAAATATAAGGACAGATGGCTTAACGGTGTGGGGAAGTGGAGCAGAAGAGGTAAAAGAAAGTCTACTTGTATGCGAAGAAGTGGTGGGACGGAATGAACTGAAAGTTAATGCGAAGAAGAGTGAAGTGATTATAACAACGAGCAATAAGAGGAGAAGAGTAGCAACAGATATTAGTATCAGACGCCAAGAACTAAGGGAAGTGTAAAGTTTCGAGTACCTGGACGGCATAATAGAGGACAGTGAGAAGAATTATAATGAAGTAAGTGAAAGACGACGGCAAGTCCATGGTTTCCTGTCGAGTGTAAGAAACCTGGTCTGAAGGAAAAACGCAAGCCAAAACGGAATCAAATGTTATAGCGGGCGTATTATACGCCAGAAATCACTAAATAAAAGGATTTTAAGTTACGGCACCTTTCCTAAAACATTGATATTTTCACAAGGACAGTTCAATATATGCACTTGGGGCAGAAAATGAAGCAAAATAAGTACAGTTTGTAGCGCCTTCTGTGATATTATTACATTTTGCACCTTTTACCTTCTGCACCGTGCTTAAGCGCCTTTCCCCTTTTTTTATCTGCATTTTTAAGAGATAAGACAGAACTGCTTTCTCTTCTTGAACAAGGCTTTAAGATTTTGTTAAATGAGAAGTCAATAACGCTCAATAAATATTAAAATATAGTTTATGAAAAGCGCCAGTAACTATTCATAACCACAACAACAATGGTCAACACCAGCAACGATAATCAATCTCAGCAACAGTGCTCAACCTTAGTAACAATGGTCGACCAGCAGCTGTGAAGTCAAATAAAACTTGAACAACTATGCTGCAAGAGTTTAAACGGGGTTTCTATTAGTGTTACCATGAATTTAACGACTTCTTTTTATCGACGGTGGTCTTCTTGACCGGGTTAGTTTTGTACCACAACAGATTTTTCACAACAGAATCATATTAAAGGTTAAGAAGGAGAGGTTGTGTGCTCTTTCAGAAGAATTCAAGACTCAATTTGTAGAAAGTGATGGCATCATTCTGTGATGTGCTGCCTGAACTGATGACAATTAGTATCAAAGAAACACAAGAAACAAGCACATCCAAAACAACAAACATTTAAAGAACACCGAACTTCGCAATCGAAACCTAAGAAAACTACTCACACACACTCCTTCGCTCGAAGATCTGAAACGCAGCGCTCACTGAACGAGTTTAGCGCGGATCTTCCCATGGCATTAATCCATTCAGGATTTCCAGTCCACATGGTAGACAATCTTTCATTCACATCATATCTTGAGAAGTACACACACAAGTTCAATACCGGATGAGAGTACTCTGAGAAAAAGTTACAAACAGCAAATTTATGAGAACGTTTTAGAGACAATAAAACAGGCGTTCGGCAAGCATGAAGTGCGATTAATTCTAGATGAAACTGCTGATGAGCTACAAAGATATAGTTTGAATGTGTTGGTTTTTCCGTTACCCGGTGAATCAGTAGAACCTATGCTTTTTAAAAATATACCAAAGCGAGAAGAGAAATGCCTGCATGATAATGCAATCTTTCACCGACTAATGTAGGAACCAGTGGCCACGGGACATACAGTACAAAAAAGCGAGGATTGTGTTGACTGATCACGCTACATGCTTTCGGCTTTCCCACAGTTGAAGGGCATGTACCCCAACCTACGCCACGTGACACAAGTTACAGAAGCTCTACACCGTGCTTGCGCAAGTATTTAGAGAATTACTGCAGGGTAAACGACTTCATTGCTGCTCTGAAGAAGATTCTGGTAAAGACTCCCAGTCGTCAACTTTTGTATAAAGAGATGACAAGAGCTTCACGTTCTACAGTTTCCTGTCATCACATGATGTGATATTTGGATAAGATGTGCAATTTTCCTTTGCGAAAAGTTTCTTAAAATCGTTCACGTCATATGTGCCCTTGGTTCAATGGACGCGCAACCATCAAGCCGGCCCAACAATTAGTCAGCAGCAAAGACCCAGAGCTGCAGCGTTTTGCAGTATATGGCTACTAGTATTTGCCCGATTAGATTCAGAATTCGGAAGAAGAAGGTATGGAGGAGAAGGTACAGAGGGAGAAGCAGATGAGTGCCAGAGACATCCTTTGTTAAAGACAAAATTCTAATTAAATTCTGAAGAACAAGCCAGATGTGGAAATATTTGCGCTATGAATTACACTTTGAAGAGGAAAAATGACAATGTTAAATTAAATGTAGATGACATCTCTATAGACTGTGTAACAAATGCAAAATTTCTAGGAATGAATATTGATTCTCATGTGAAGTAGTGTGAACACACAAAGGTACTTGCAAACAGAATGTCATCAGCATGTTTTGCCCTTAGAATCCTATCATCACTGTGTAACATGCAGTGTCTTTTAGTTACACATTGTTCATATGTACACTCAATTCTTAGCTATGGAATTCTTTTTTGGGGAACAAATGCACAAAATATGAACACTATTTTCAAACTCCAGAAAAGAACCGCAAGGATAATAACCAAAAATACTAGTCGAGCTCATCGTAAAGATCTGTTCTGTACACTGGGGATTTTAACTGATAACTGATCCATGAGAATACATTTACCAGTCAGTTGTACACACCAAAAATAACATGGATAATTACTGCACAAACAGCTCTGTTCATGACCATGCAACAAGAGATGGACTCAACTTACATCTACCAAGAAAAAATACATAAAACTCAAAACAGCATTTTCTACCAAGGAATAAAACTGTACAATAAACTACCAAAAGAGACTAAAGAAACTGCCAAAATACACTTATTTATAAAGGCAGCTAAAAAGTATCTGTTATGCAATACATTTTATACATTGAAGGATTACTTAACTAAAACAGAGTATGGGTTTGATAAAAATGTTATACAAATAAATAATAATAATAATGATTATAAAATGTCCAACGTTCCACATAACACCTTCACTTTATGCTTTTTTTCCTTCTTTTTTTTCCTTTCTAGAAATACTTTCCCCCAAGCCATGCATAGCACAATACTAACACCTCTTCCTCTTTCTGAGCTCAACATCTCACTCATTATGGAGGGATGCTGACTCAGTTTTTCAGGATAGCAAATGGGAAGCTGCGGTACAGAAAATGGCCCAGAGATCACGTGTGTGTGTGTGTGTGTGTGTGTGTGTGTGTGTGTGTGTGTGTGTGTGTGTGTCTGTGTGTGTGTGTGTGTAGTGAGTGAAGTGATATGAAACAATGTGTGTATAGCGTGTGCAGTGACTGATAGTGAGATATGAGTGAACAATGTGGCATTACACTATTTTATAAGTTATTTGTAAAAAAAATGTATTGTATACCAGGAGTAAATCTAATGATTGTCTCTAACTAGAAGTCTGTAGATATATGTGTACACGATTTAGCTTATTTTGAATTGATCTAAATTTGTAAATACTTTGACATGTCCTATATCCTCGTAAAAAGAGACCTACGGATGAATAAAGCTACTACTACTACTACTAACTTTGACTGAACTTCATTTATAGCTGCTGACAAGATATGTTCCATTGGTTTCTGTAGATGTCGAGCGGATTTTCTTCGTTTAAAGTTATCTATTGAGCTCAAAGTGCCAAGGATTTAATGTCAAAAATGTTGGAATGATGTGTGTAATCCAGTACAACAAAAATCTGTAAATTGTACGAAGAAAGTTAATGTAGCTGGTTTATACCGAGATAAAGTAATTTCATCAGCACCTTTTTTGCACCTTTTTGGGTGCATTTTCTGAACTTTTATCCCCCCAATTTCCGACTATAACTTACCTTAAAATCCATTTAATGGTAATCACGTATGCACCAGAAACTTGAGTAATGAAGAAAGGGCAGATGAGTGGAATACAAGCTAGCGAGATTAAATTTCAAATAAGCGGAATACGACTTACGAGAATGGATAGAATAAGATGTGAGACGGTGAGAGAAATGGCGAAACAGAAACCCATGCAAGAGATCATAGGGAAGACCAGATTAATATGGTGTGGGCATGTTAAAAGAACGAGAGTTCGAAAGATCCCGTGACAGGCATATGAAATGACAACAGCGGGCAAGAGACCTAAAGACAGAGGAGGAGACAGGTGGATCACGGGTATGTAAGCATTTGTCATAAAAAGAGGAGAAGACTTTGATAAAGTGGAGACAGTCACGCTGTGTGAGTGTGGTAAAAGATGGAGAGGCTTATGTCCTGAACAGACCCAGTGAGGTTCTGATGATTTGAGGCTTTTAAAAATACGCAAAGTTCTACCTTGAGAGACATTGTATAAGGATGGCTTGACATTGATGTGAAGTAAGTAGCAGTGACTTCATTGCAGGACTGAAATGCTTATGAATCAGGCAAGCTTTTTTATGATTTTCATCGTTGTGTCGTCGTTTTACTCGAACTGCAGTAGATTAATTCCGAAGCTGTCAAGCGGACAAGGGCGTCGCGTGCACGCGGCCACGTGAGCTTGCGTGCTGTGAGTAACGCCCCATTACGTAAAGGGTATACAAGGTTACGCCAGCGGCGCACTTGCACCTGTGTATAACGTGACACGGCCTTACGCCCTGATATTCCGACAGTTAATTCGTCACACTGCCAGAGGCCCGTCGCTCCTGCAGACACAAGTCTTCAAAGTATGGGACCGAGCGATGTTGAGCTGTGGTCAGACACTCGACCCGCGTTTCGGCAGGTCCCTTTCAGTCATCTGGATTTAGGTTTCCCGTGATTTCCTTGCAACAGGTCCGATTTCCTTCCCCATCCGAATGCAGTCTGGGCTTGTGCTCCGTTCCTAAACACCACAGCGAAGTCGGGATGTCAAACTGTAACATCTGTTCCTTTCTTCCTTCCTTCAGGAACTGCGGGTATTCAGTCTCGGTATTGTGCCAGACCAGATATACTCACCTAAACTGTAAATTGTCCTGACTCTTACAGATAGTTCCTATCCCTATACTGAACTGAACTGAACTCCTCCCGAACAGGCCATAAAGGCCCAACGGTACCGACCGGCTGCCGTGTCATCCTCAGCCCACAGGCGTCACTGGATGCGGACCTGGAGGGGCATGTGGTCAGCACACCTCTCTCCCGGCCGTATGTGAATTTCCGAGACCGGAGCCGCTACTTCTCAGTCAAGTAGCTCCTCAGTTTGCTTCACAAAGGCTGAGTGCTCCCCGCTTGCCAACAGCGCTCTGCAGACCGGATGGTCACCCATCCAAGTGATAGCCCAGCCCGACAGCGCTTAACTTCGATGATTTGACGGGAAACGGTGTTACCACTGCGGCAAGGCCGTTGACATCTTTATACTAGGAATCAGAAATATCTCACCTCTAGTGTGATCACTATTACAGCGAAAGTGGATTTTAAAAACGAATTTTTGCATAATTTTATAGAGTGAGACACATGCAGTGCTGTTTCCTCCACGTAAATGAATTATGCCAAATTGTTCTTGCTCCTTCTGCATGAACATCTACATAAATACTCCGCAAGCCACCGAACGATGGTGGGTATCCTGTACGACTATTAATTGTGTCCTTTCTTGTCCCACTCCCAGATACAGCGAGCGAAAAACTGCTATCTATATCCCTCCGTATGAGCACTAATTTCTCGTACATTACCTTCGTGACCTTAACGCTGAATGTACGTTGGCGGCAGTAGGATCGTTCCGCAGTCAGCATCAAATGCCCTGCATCCAGGGATTCCCATTTGAGTTCCCGTAGCATCTCCGTAACACTTGCGTGTTGTTCGAACCTACCGGTAACAAGTCTAGCAGCCCGCTTCTGAATTGCTCCGATGTCTTGCTATAGTCGGACTTTGTGCGGATCTCAAACACACGAGCAGTATTCAAGAATAGGTGACATTGGCATCCTATAAGCGGCTTCCTTTACAGATGAACCACACTCTCCTAAGATTCTCCCAATAAATCGAAGTCGACCATTCGCTTTCCCCACCACACTCTTGACATGCTCGTTCCAGTTCATACCGCTTTGCAACTTTACGCCCAGATATTTAGCTTATCTGTCTCTAGTAAAATTATTACATTCTGTGGTATTAACGTTCGATACCACACTTGTTAGAGGCTGCAGTTATCGACCGCGGTCCGTACTAGTATCGCTGGACCCGCGAGTCGAAACAAGCTTGCAAAAAGTCTCTAGCGTGCGCTCGGCCACTCTTGCTCGGGACGTCAAGTAGGAAAGTAGTATAGCCTTCAGCTAATAGGAAGCAACCTCTAACAAGGCGCTTAGTTAAAGTGTGGCCTACGTGATGCCTCTATAGCTCTCGTTTGTAATTATATTCCTCCTGACTATGAAGACTCCTGTACCACCAGTGAAGTACAATACATTATTTTTTACCAACTACTTCTAACTATTTTAGTCGTTGTAGACCCAGACCACGCAGCCAGCTCCTTATCGACTTCACTGAGAAACCTGCTGTATATGCAGAGAAGAGATTATTATGTTTCTATTTCGCATTGACCATCAGTTATTTACATTGGCGACGATTCGTTCGTCGTCATCATAACACATTCCACTCAGATTATGTTATATAATTCTGCAGCAAACCAACGTTACTGCTACTGTAAGTAATTTGGCGTGTACGTTCTTTTATGATTCTCTTTGTACAGCACCTAAAAGAATAAAACATTTTCTGCTTGTCCAACGAAACACATCACCTCTTGATTTTCAACACTATTGGGAAGAAAAATAGGCTTTTAACGTCCCGCAGGACGATGGAGTCATTAGAAGTAAGACACAATCTCGAATGTCGTGAGGTTGGGGGCGGAGAACGGCCACATCCGCTTCAAAAATTTTACCCCGGCTTGATCGATTTATGAAATCGATGGGAATTTTTACGGTAGAACGAAGGTTCAACAAATGCTCGTCCTGCATACAAACTTCCGGTATCCACTGGCCATTCATCATTTGAAGCAAATGGTTTAATCAGTTCTCAATGGAAGCCTCTCCAGGAAAAAATTCCAGCACTTATACCTATGTATCGGAAATCTGCATCCCATTCATTTTTGCACTTCTTTGACTTCGTATATGAGGGTTTCCAGCTAATGTCTACGGGAAAGATGCTATATTCGACAGGTGAAAGACAGGCATTCTAAAATTTATAGCGCAATGTCGGTCATTAAGTATCGCCGAAAGGTCTCGTGAGATCTCTGCTCTCACCTAAGTGCTGGGTCCAAACAGACGCCCTTGAAAGATCCATATAAAACGATATCTCCTTTTCCATCAAAGAATACATGGAAAATAATAAAAATATCCTCCTTTTTCGCGCTGTCATTCATTCCACAAAACTTCAGATCGCAAAAACATCATCCTCTTCGATGAAAAACTTCAAAAAAGACGCTGGTGCCAAAATGTACCTTATGTAATCATCTCGACTTGATCGACCCATACGTCGAAGTATATGGAACAAATAGCTAACTCAATCAAAAGTCTATCCTGTACTTAAGCATCTCGCTTCGCTTTACGTGTATGGGCCATCAAGTCATTCAAGAAGTCAAGTCACCCCCAAGTGAAAATCCGCAGTTTCTGGTCTGCTCACCCAGTAGATTTTTCCAACATTTTAAGCATAGTACATTTAGGTATTAAATTTATTTGTCCTTAAACGCTATATTTCGCATCCGCCTGTGTTGACATTCGTTACAAAAATATGAACAGCAGTACGTCATCCCTAATTAGCACTCTGTATTTTTTTAATTCGATAATGCACTTCCCTTTCTCAACAGTTGTTCAAAAATGTACCACAGTATACCATTCAAACATAAAATTATTGGAAACGTAACATGAAGTAGACTTGACTGCTTTACACTAGCACACATTGCAAGGGGCCGCGCTGTCGGGACTTGTCCATTTGTTGGAGGTAAGAGGAAGTCATGTAGACTACCTTTTAACACCTTTGCCAGAAACAGTCTCGGGCAGCTAGTTCCACAGTCAACACGCAATGGCAATATTTAGGAGCTTGCAAACTACAACAGGCCTGACCATATCGTTGGTCAGTGATCATGATCTCATCATAGCATCGATGGTTACTGAAGTTACTAAGTCCATCAGGAAGGTTAGGACAGTAAACCTTCTATAAAGAAGAGATAAGCTGTTGTTAGCCACTATTACACAGTGAATGGATATCATTTAGTTCCATTCTCATGGACGTAGACGAATTACGGGAAAAGTTTAAAAAATGGTTCAAATGGCTCTGAGCACTATGGGACTCAACATCTGAGATCATCAGTCCCCTAGAACTTAGAACTACTTAAACCTAACTAACCTAAGGACATCACACACATCCATGCCCGAGGCAGGATTCGAACCTGCGACCGTAGCAGTCGCGCGGTTCCGGACTGCGCGCCTAGAACCGCGAGACCACCGCGGCCGGCGGAAAAAGTTTAACCGCGTTGTATATTGTGCTCTGGAGACGTACGATTGTGTTCCTATTAAGTGTATTAAGGTCGGAAAAGATCCTCCGTGGTTTAATAAGAAAATTCGGAAATTTCTGAGGAAGCAGAGGCTGCTGCAATTTAGGTTGAAAAGAGAACGCGAAAATCACGACAGCCAAAAGTAAGTAGAAATTTGTGCGTCTGTAAAAAGATCAGTGCGCAAAGCTTCAACGAGTCCACAGTCATACACCTTAGCAATAGATCTTGTATAAAACTCGAGAAAATTCTGATCCTGGGTAAAATCGCTAATCGGATCGAAGGCATCCATCCAGTCACTCGTTGACCAGCCTGGAGTGGCAAAAGGGGTTTTCATTTTCGCGTTTAAGAAATCATTCACAAAAAAATGTGTGTGAAATCTTATGGGACTTAACTGCTAAGGTCATTAGTACATAAGCTTACACACTACTTAACTTAGGCCGCGTGGGATTAACCGAGCGGTGTAAGGCACTGCAGTCATGGACTGTGCGGCTGGTCCTGGCGGAGGTTCGAATCCTCCCTCGGGCAAGGGCGTGTGTGTTTGTCCTTAGGATAATTTAGGTTAAGTAGTGTGTAAGCTTAGGGACTGATGACCATAGCAGTTAAGTCCCATAAGATTTCACACACATTTTTCTACTTAACCTAAATTATCCTTAGGACAAACACACACACCCATGCCAGAGGGAGGACTCGAACCTCCGCCGGGACCAGCCGCACAGTCCATGACTGCAGCGCCTCGGACCGCTCGGCTAATCCCGCGTGGCGAAATCATTCACAAAGGAGGATCGTACAGACATACCGTCGTTAGACCGTCACACAGATTCCCGTATGGCGCACATAGTAATAACCATCCCTGATGTACAGAAGCAGATGAGACAGTTGAAAACAAGTCAGTCGCCAGGTATGGATGGAATCCCAGTTTGGTTCTATCGGGAGAACTCTACAACATTGACCTCTTACTTAGTTTCCATTTATCGCGAACCTCTCGCCCAGGGCAAAATCCAAAGTGACTGAAAAAAAAACCGTAGGTGATTCCTATATATAAGAAGAGTAAATGAAACGGACGCACAAAATTACAGATCGATATCCTTAATATCACTTTGCTGTAAACTTATTAAATATATTCTCAGTTCGAATATAATAAATTTCCTTGAGACGGAAAAACTTACGACCATAATTCAGCACTGATATAGCAAGCATCGCTGGCGTGAAACTCGGCTTGTTCTTTTCTCACACGATAGCCTGTATCCTGTGATCCATGAATGAAGAGCAGCAGGCAGATTGCACATATCTAGAGATCCAGAAACCGTTTGAGCCCTACAGACTGATAACGTTGGTACGACCATACAAAGTAGCTTCCCAGCTACTTGAGTGACTCGAAAATTTCTTCAGTAATAGAACCCATCATATTGTCCTCGAAGGCTACTGTTCGTTACAGACAAGAGTATCTCTGGACTGTCACTGGGAAATGTGACAGGACTGCTCTTTTTTGTATTTACAGAAACGGTCTGACTAACACGATTATCAGCAATCTGCCACTTTATTTCTGTTGATGCTGTTGTGTACTGACTTTAGGACAAGATGACCTACATAAGATTTCTAGTTCATGTGATGAATTTGAGTTTGATGTCAATGTAGAGCAATGTATGATAAAGAATATAAACAGGAAAGACAATCACGCAATGTTCGGATACAGGCGTGTGCTACTTGTAACAATCGAGTCTATTTAATATCTACACATAAAGCTGCAAACCGATATGGAATGGAAAGAGCACGTAAGAAAACCGCATGGTCGACTTCGGTTTATTGAAAGACTTTCGGGATAGAGATCCCATATACCACACTAGTGCGACCTATTATTGAGTACTACTCGAGTGTTTGGGATCCCCAGTAGGTCGGATTGGAGGCAGACATCGAAGCAATTCACAGGCAGGCTCCTAGATTCATTACCGGTAATTCGATCAACACGCGAATATTACGAATATATTTCGTGAATTCAAATCGGTATGCCTGAGGGAACTCCAATAAAAAAATTTAGAGGTACAGCATTTGAAGGTGACTGCAGAACGATTCTACTGCCGCCAAGGCACATTTTGCGTAAGGACCACGAAAATGAGAGAAATGAGGGCTTCTACGGAGGCTTACAGACAGTCGTTTTTCACTCGTTCTATTGCCAAGTGAAACAAGAAGAGAATGTCTAGTAGTGGTGCAAGGTACCCTCCGCCATGCACCATACGCTGACTTGAGGAGCAAGTATGTACGTGTAGATATAGTTGAAAACTAACCTCACGGAGACCTCGAAGTTAGAGCACAGACAGCGGTCTTTGCACATCATACATGAAACAGCTGCTGTCCAAATTACCGACTGGACCAGAGGTACTCGTGCAGTGTTCCCATTAGCACCCAGTACCACGACATAATGCGACTCTGCCTTACAACGAAGGTGAACGTAGTTTGGGTATGTTCGTTCTCCTTGGGTTCACAATATAGGAAGGCATCAGTAGTGTTGATTTACGCGAGACTGGGGCACTTCTGCGAAGACGACGTGGTATCACGCTTGAGACCAATGTAGTGGGTGGATGCACCACTGTCTCCACACCTCTCTCTGCTGCCATCTCATGAGAGGCTGCAACAATGTTCACCATGCTGACTGTAGAGGTCCATATATCGTAGAACTGATCATATGGCTACTTTCCTCGCTGCAAACAAGCTCATAGCATGACGTTTGTATCCCGCATGGATAGGCGGTGAGTGGATCTGCTCCTGTGAACTGCTTCTGTAATATAGGCCGAGAGTGGACGAAGCGACTGGGAGCAGGAGAGGTGAAGCACTTCGGTACTGCATGTAACTTTAACACTTTTAATAGAGTCAAATTTTTTTTTTTTTTTTTTTTTTTTTTTTTTTTTTCTTTATTGTATTTCAATTCCCCTATCGGGGCGGGCTGGCAGCAGCATATGCGCTGCTCTTCAGCCGAAAGACATAGAACAAAACAATAGAAGACATTTAAAAACAGCAAAGGAGAGAAGAAGGCGAACATAGATATAAAAAGGGAGAACATCATGGAAGGCAATAGACAAAAAACGGGGTGACTGTAAAATGGAGATAAAAAACTGTTTAAAAGTAGCACACACAAAAAGCCACACACTGCGACGATTAAAAGAAACACAAGGCACAGTATGACTGGAGCATAAAGGGGTTGACGGCTGGCATAGCACACAGCGTAGCACTGACGGCGAACCTCAAGGCAGCACACGAGAAAAGCACGAAGGCAGCACACGAGAAAAGCACGAAACACAACACTGACGTGGCACACTGATGTTGATCAATACAGAGGATCTGCCAGGTTCAAGGAGATGAGGGAGACCTGAAGAAGGGAGGGAGGGGAAGAGATGGGGGAGGGGAAATGGGGGGCGCTCGGAAGAGGGCCAGGTAGGGAGGGATGTGGGAAGGAGAGAGGCAAGTATGGGGTGCAGGGTCTCAGGGGAGGGGGGGATGGAGGAAAATCCGCTCTGGGAGAAGGAGGAAAGAGGAGAAGGGGGCCCTGGGGAGGGGGGGGGGGGAACAAGGCCGGGTTATAGTTGGAAGGAAGGGTATATGTCACGGCGAAGTTCGTCATCCGGGAGGGGGAGGCGTTGGAAATTGCCCTGATGAAGGAGATGGAGGGTGTGGAGGTGGAGAGAGGGAGGGATACAGCGATAGAGGCGCGGCAACGGGCGGGGGGTGGAGAGGAAGGAGGAAACCAGAGGGTGGGGGGGATCAACCCTGCGAACAATGTAAAGGATGCGGAGATGTTGGAGGAACAAGAGGAGGTGGGGGAAGGGGATCAGTTCATACAGGAGAATAGAGTCAAAAAACACAAGTAAATATTAAATGCATACATAACTTTGGCTGGGATGAGTACGTAGGTGTGAAGCCGTAGTCCACGTCTAATACTGTGAAGTTAGGATGACTGTTCTGTATAATCTCAAAATTAACAACTGCTGTCCAAACTTTAACTGAACGTAACTAATACAAAGTCTCAATAGCAAGCTACCCCACTCGGTAGCAGAAGCGATATTTCCAGGCCATCTGCTCTTGATCAAATGGGCGGAAATCAAGACGGCACTCCCTGAGCTCCACAGCGTCGGCCAGAGGGCGCTGTGGTCGGCTTAGTTAGTCTTCTTTCGTAGTGACAACCTACGAGAGCGTGCACCTACGTTGTGGCATCGTAACTACCGACGCCACAATGACTCAAGCCACATTACGTGTCTTAGAGATCTTGGACAACCGAGCGAACTACACTGAGGTGAGGTCATTGGTTGGCGATATGCATGTATACAGATCGCGGTAGTAATTCATACGCAAGGCATAAAAAGGCAGTGCATTGGCGGTACTGTCGTTAGTACTCAGGTGATTCACGTGAAAAAGTTTCCGACGTTCTAAAATAGGATTCTCAATTACAATTTTATTTCGAATAGCGTATGGAATGCCGTTGTCTTAGTTTTATTTATCGGTATCTTAAAATTATAAACCTTTCCTGTTAAGTTCGTGTGCAAAATTTGCCATAGTAGCATATAGTATCTCAGTATTTTTATCCTTGTTTATGATAATCCCTAATGGCGCTCTTTCTATACGTTTTTGTTTGGCTTCGGCCGTATGAATATTAAAAAGAGTAGGCGATAAAATACACCTTTTCGTCACGCCTTGGCTTAATAAATTCTTTCCCCTACTGCAATCAGGGATGCCAACTATAAAATAAGTTTCATTATTCATGCGCTTGACGCAATTTACTTAGTAAAACGGGTGTCCACGTTTAGCCATAAAATCCCACAATACCGCTCTACCCACTGTGTCAATTGCTTTTTCAAAGCTTATGCAAACTAGGCTTGTTGGTAAATTACATTCTCTTCTTTCCTGTATTATTTGTCGCCCAGTAAATGTATAAGTACTATCGCAAATGACCTTCTCTCCTACGAAGCAACTCTGTTTTTCTGTAATAATCATACTATGAGAAAAAGACTGATTAACCATCGACATGTGAACGTTCTACAAGTCGGTACATGGAATGTCAGAAGTTTGAACGTGGCAGGGAAGCTAGAGAATGTGAAAATGGAATCTTAATCTAGATATAGTGGAGATCACTGAACTGAAATGGAAAGAAGGCAAGAGTTTCTGGTCAGACCAGTATATGGTAATATCAACAGCAGCATAAAATGGTATAACGCCAGTGAGATTCGCTATGAATGGGAAGGTGGGACAGAGAGTCAGTAATTACGAACAGTTCAGTGATAGTGTTGTTTTTATCAGAATCGATAGCAAAGCAACACAGACAACGATAGTTCAGGTATACATGCCGATGTCACAAGCTGCAGTTGAAGAGATAGAGAAAGTATATGAGGATATTAAACGGGTATTAGTTCAGGTATACATGCCGATGTCGCAAGCTGCAGTTGAATAGACAGAGAAAGTATATGAGGATATTAAAGGGGTAATTCAGCATGTAAACGGAGATGAAAATCTAATAGTAATGGGGTACTGAAATGCGGTAGTATGAGAAGAGGAAGAAAGGGTTAGGGGAAGATACGTGCTTGGTAGTAGGAGTGAGAGAGGAGAGAGGCTAATTGAGTTCTGCAGCAAATTTCAGCTAGTAATAGCGAATACTCTGCTCAAGAAACATAAGAGGAAGAGGTACACTCGGAAAAGGCCGGGAGATGCGGGAAGCTTTCACTTACATTGCATCATGGTCACGCAGAGATTCCGGAATCAGATACTGACTTGTAAGACCTACCCGTAAGCAGATATAAACTAAGACCACAAATGTTGAGGAGTAGTCTCAAATTTAAGAGACTAGTCACTGAGAATCAATGCGCTAAGAAATGGGATACAGAAATGCTAAGGTATGAAGAGATATGTTTGAAATTTCCTGAGGCTATAGATATTGCAATAATGAATAGCTCATCCAGTTTATGAGAAAGAGATATCTCTATTCAGAGCAATCACAGAAGTTGGAAAGAAAAACATAATTACAAAGAACATAACTGTGGAGATACTGTGAGTACAGAAGCAATACTTCAATTTATCTACGAAATAAAGAAGTACAAAAATGTTCAGTGAAACTGAGGGATACAGAAGTACAAGTCGCTTAGGAATTAAATACAGGGTTATTACAAATGATTGAAGCGATTTCACAGCTCTACAATAACTTTATTATTTGAGATATTTTCACAATGCTTTGCACACACATACAAAAACTCAAAAAGTTTTTTTAGGCATTCACAAATGTTCGATATGTACCCCTTTAGTGATTCGGCAGACATCAAGCCGATAATCAAGTTCCTCCCACACTCGGCGCAGCATGTCCCCATCAATGAGTTCGAAAGCATCGTTGATGCGAGCTCGCAGTTCTGGCACGTTTCTTGGTAGAGGAGGTTTAAACACTGAATCTTTCACATAACCCCACAGAAAGAAATCGCATGGGGTTAAGTCGGGAGAGCGTGGAGGCCATGACATGAATTGCTAATCATGATCTCCACCACGACCGATCCATCGGTTTTCCAATCTCCTGTTTAAGAAATGCCGAACATCATGATAAGTGCGGTGGAGCACCATCCCGTTGAAAGATGAAAATAGCTCCCTGCTTGCTTAATTCGTCGACTTCCGCGGGCTACGCTTGAAACTTGCCCGTACGCGTTCAACCGTTGATTTCCCCTTACAGAGGCATCCAGAAGCTTTAAACTGCGCATACCATCGCCGAATGGAGTTAGCAGTTGGTGGATCTTTCTTGAACTTCGTCCTGAAGTGTCGTTGCACTGTTATGACTGACTGATGTGAGTGCATTTCAAGCACGACATACGCTTTCTCAGCTCCTGTCGCCATTTTGTCTTACTGCGCTCTCGAGCGCTCTGGCGGCAGAAACCTGAAGTGCGGCTTCAGCCGAACAAAACTTTATGAGTTTTTCTACGTATCTGTAGTGTGTCGTGACGATATGTCAATGAATGGAGCTACAGTGAATTTATGAAATCGCTTCAATCATTTGTAATAGCCCTGTACATAGGAACTCCAAGGAACCTAACACAAAATGGCTGCATGAAAAATGGGAAGAAATTGAAAAAGAAATGATTGCCGGAAGGACTGACTCAGCACACGGGAAAGTCAAAACAACCTTTGGTGAAATTAAAAGCAAGGGTGATAACATTAAGAGTGTATTAGGAAGTCCGCTGTTAAATGCAAAGGAGAGAGCGAATATGTGAAAAGAGTGCAATGAAGAATTCTGTGAGGGGCAGGGTCTCACCACGTGATAGAACAAGAGACAGAAGTCGAAAGGGAAGAGGTAAGGGATCTAGTGCTAGAATCAGAATTTAATAGTGCATAGGACAATTTAAGATCAAATAAGGCAGACGGGACAGATAACATTCCATTGGGATTTCTGAAATAACTAGGGGAAGTGGCAACGATTGTTCGGGTTGGTGCGAAGGCAATCCATATATTTAGGTGGCGCACAAGTTAATAGTGATTTCGTTTTGCTTGTTGGTATTCCGGCTGCTATTGGTTTATTTATCGGTTGTCCGTTTTATTTGTAGTTCACTGATGCTATTTGAGTTAACATGTTGTCATTTCGCCAGTTGGAGATCGTGACTGGAGCTGTGAGACACTACAAAATGATTCCCAAATGGAGTAACCGGAACATTTCCGACATATTCTTCAGTTTGAGTTGAATAGGGGGAGGGGGGGGGGAGGGTGGACGTGACTGCAGCGGAAGCAGCCAGAAACATTTGCGCCGTGTATGGGGACAATGTCACTGGACAGAGCACGGCAAGAAAATGGCTTTTTAGTTTTAAGGATGTTTATTTTGACACTGGTCACTCTCAACGTTAAGGATTACGTTTGGGGTTTGGTGAAGATCGTTTCAATGCACTGATCCACATAGATCCACGCCACTGTGCGGATATGACGAACAGAGATCATTCCACAATCGTGCGACATTTGCATGCAATGGGGATAGTTCAGAAATCGGGTGTATGCTCTTAGCCAAAATTACAAAATTCAGAGGATGGCCATACGTCCATCTCTCCTTGTTCGTCATTAACTGGCTAGTGAACAGCACCCACCATTCCTACCCTGTGTCATTACTGGTGAAGACAAATGGTGTCCTTACGGTAACATAAAGAAAATGAAGAAGTGGATGAACCCAAACAAAGCAGAAACTTCCCGTACAAGGCCCCATGCGCATCCGCAAAAGTTACTTTTATGTAACTGGTAGGACAGCGACAGTGGGGTGCGCTGCAAGTTGCTTCCACGATGTATACCCATCACTTGTCCGCAAATAAGACGTCTTGCAGACGCAGTCCAAGAACAACGCCCACTATGACTATGTGAAGCGATGCTACTCCGCGATAAATCCCGCCCTCATTTTGATAGACTGGCAAAAAGCACTATACTGGAGTCGGATAGGGAGGTCATTCCGCATTCACGTTATTCACCTAACGTTGCGCCCTCAAACTTTCAGGCCCTTCCCGCCAGAGGTTCGAGTCCTCCCTTGGGCATGAGTCTGTGTGTTGTTCTTAGCGTAAGTTAGTTGAAGTTAGATTAAGTAGTGTGTAGGTCTACGGACTGATGATCTAAGCGGTTTGGTCCCTTAGGAATTCACACACATCTGAACATTTGACCAAACATTCACCTTTTCCTCTCTCTGTCGAACAACCAGCTAGGAACTTCCTTTCCAGATGAAAATGTGCTCCGAACTTAGCTCGACAAGTTCTTCGCCTTCTACGCCAAAAAATGTCCCCAGTGTTGACAGACGTTTGTAAATAGTGAAGGAGAATATGTTATTGATGACTATTGTCTCTGTTATGTGTACCTGTTGTGTTCATTAAACTTATGCATAAACGCTACGAACTTATGCGCCACCCCAATACCATCGGCATTTCGGAAAAATATCATCCATACAATTTCGAAGACTGCAAGAGCCGCCAAGTGAGAGAATTATGGCACAGTCACCCTAACCGCCAGTGCGTCTCAGTTTCTGATAAGAATCATATACAGATGAATGGGAAATAAAATCGAGGATCTATTACTTGACGATTAGTTTGGCCTGATGAATGGTAAAGGCAACAGAGAGGCAGTTCTGATGTTGCTGTTGGTATTGGAAGCAAGACTGAAGGAAAGTCGAGACACATCCATTAGGTTTGCCGACCTGGGAAAAGCTTTCGGCAATGTAAAATGCTGCAAGATGTTAGAAATTCTGAGAAAAGTAGGTGTAAGCTATTGAGAAAGACGGGTAATACACAATTTGTACAAGTACCAAGCGGGAACAATAACACAAGAAGACCAATAACGAAGTGCGCGTATCAAAAAGGGTGTACGACAGGGATGTAGTCTTTCCTCCATACTGTTCAGTCTATCCATCGAAGAAGCAATGACGGAAATGAAAGGAAGGTTGAAGAGTAGGATTAAAATTCGTTGATGACATTGATAACCTGAGTGAAAGTGGAGAAGAATTACAGTATCTATTGAATGGAGTGAACAGTGCAATGAGCATAGAATTTGGATTGCGAGTAAGCTGAAGAAAGACGAAAGTAATGAGAAGTAACAGAAATGAGAACAGCGAGAAACTTAACATCAAAATTGAGGATCACTAAGTAGAAGACGTTAAAGAATTACACTACCTAGGGAGCAAGATAATCCATGATGGACGGAGCAAGGAGGACGTAAAAAGCACTGGTAAAACGGGCGTTCCTGGATAAGAAAAGTCTACTCGTATCAAACATAGGTATTAATTGAGGAAGAAATTTCTGAGAACGTTTAGAGCACAGCACTGTATAGTAGTGAAACTTTGACTGTGGGAAACCGTGACTGAACAGAATAGTAGCATTTGAGATGTGGTGCTACAGAAGAATATTGAAAATTACGTGGACTGGTAAGTTAAGGAATGAGGAGGTTTTCCACATTGTGATAGGACATGTTTTAAGACATCAGGGAAAAACGTCATTGGTACTAAAGGGAGCTGTAGAGGTTAAAAAGGGGAAGACAGAGACTAGAATACATCCACCAAATAATTGAGGACGTAAGTTTCAACTACTACTGTGAAGAAAAGGTTGGCACAGGAGAGGGATTCATGGCTAGCTGCATAAAACCAATCGGAAGACTCATGACTCAGAAAAAAGTCTATTGTTTAATACGTATGCATATGTTTTGTAGGCAGTGTTTAGCATTCTGATTTGCATTCTGATGAGTTTCACAGAATCTAGAGGAAATGAAGATCCTTAAGATTCTCATCCAGAGCATTTATGATAGCGGTGGGAAATGTATCAATGTGTCAGGAGCTACTCTGATGGTCATTAAAATCCCAGCGCCATAAAGCCATTTCAGCGAAGCCTCATGAACGCATTGTTGAGTAAAACCATTGTCTGCAGGTACGGAAAGCCACTTGCTGGTTTCTCATTCAGAAATAGAATTTGAATTTGGTTGTATGTGATCGTCATGTACCCCCGGGTAAGGAGGCGAAACATCCGTGACGGAGTCATGATACGGCCTGTCGAGACAGCACTTTGCCGTTCCGTAATATTCCTGCTCGGAATAGCTGGAATCCGTCTGCCCTTGTGCAAATATGGTATGATTGAGTTCAGAACTGTCACACTCTAGACCATTCATGATCTCACCGACCGCACGGGACCAGAGCCTGGGAAGACAGGCACACACAGTAAAGTGAGAAAAGTCTGGGGATACCGCCTAATATTGTGTCAGGCCTCCTCTTACCCGGCATAGTGCAGTAGCTCGACGTGACATGGATTCAACAAGCCATTGGAAATCCGGTACAGAAATATTGAGCCATGCTGCCTCTATAGCCTTCCATAACTGCGAAAGAATTGCCGGTGCAGAATTTCGCGCGAGAACTGGCCTCTCGGTTACGTCTCTTACATGTTCGATGGGATTCATATTGGGAGATATGGGTGGCCAAATCATTCGCTCGAATTGTCCGGAATGTTCGTCGAACCAGTCTCGAACAATTGTGGTCTGGTGACATGGCACATCGTCATCCATAAAAATTCCTTCACTCTTTGGTAAGTCCATGAATGGCTGCAAATGGTCTCCAGGTAGTCTAACATAACCATTTCCAGTCAGTAATCGGTTCAGCTGGAGCAGAGGATCCAGTCCATTCCTTGTCTACACAGCCCACACCCTTATGGAGCCACCACCAGCTTGCACAGTGCCTTGTTGACAATTTAGGTCCATGGCTTCGTGGGGTCAGCACCACATTCGAAACCTACCATTAGCTTTTACCTACTGAAATCGGGACTCATCTGACCAGGAAGGTCTTCCAGTCGTCTGGAGTCCAACAGATATGGTCACGAGCCCAGGAGGTGCGCTGCAGGCGATGTCGTGCTTATTAGGAGTGTACTCGCGTCGGTAGTCTGCTGCCATAGCCCATTTACACCGACAACTCTACGCAGATGCCGCTGCTCTCTCGGTCGTGAAGTGGAGGCCGTCGGCGACTGCGTTGTCTGCGCTGACAGGTAGTGCATGAAATCTGGTATTCTCGGTACACTCTTGACACTGTGGGTGGAATGTCCCATGCAAAGATTTATTGACTTGTATCGCCTTTTTGCGGCACCTTGAGAAATCATATAGGAACTTCAGGTAACACATTAATCATAATCAGTCGAGATATTGGTGTACATCTTAGAGAGGCTTACAGAGGGCCTCTCTTGCAAGCCTGATACAGATATTGGTATACAATTTGTAGTGGCCGTAAAAACATGACCACATAGCGTATACTGCGTGAGACACTGAAATTTCGACTGCTTACGATTAATGCGTGGCACTTAGTTCCTATACGATTTCTGTAGGTGCCTGAAGAAGGCGAAACGTGCCTATAAAGCTTACGCTATTTTTGCAACCTGGACTGTTCTTTCTTACTGAAAACGTATGGAGGTATACCATTTTTAGTGAAGATAAGGATGACCATATCAAGTACAGAGATATTAGAGTATATGTGACACGACAATCAGAAGCGAGAAATACAGAAGAAACAGCAAAATAAGACTCTAGGTGATGGCTGTACCTACTCCCTTGCATGGGAGTGGAACTTTGATTATGAAAAGAGAGAGTCGTAGCCATATTCGTGTTAGCGAAATGAAATTTTTATGACCGGTAAAAGGTTTGAAGAAGCTGGACTGGTTTCTTAATGAAAACGTTAGAGAAGAACTAAACGTTTTTGCAGTAAATAGTAAAACAGAAGAACATAAACAAAACTGGAACCAACATCAAGGGCCTTATGGTAGTAACCCAGAGAGAACAGAGAGCGGGCAGTTAAAGGATGGAACTTGGGCCAGGACAGGTCGATAGCCTAATCTGTGAAACGCAGAACAAGAAGAAGAAGAAGAAGAAGGACAGCAGTAAACCGGGGACTTTTCAGATAGCGTGTAGATTTGGAGTTGACTGCAACAGGTGGTATCGGCTACCCGCATTCCATATGTGAAATATTCTACAAAATTAACTCGCCACTTGTATTCTTGAAGTCAGATACAAAACGAAACAAAAAGAAGTTCGAGAAGTTCGGAGACGAGAACCAAATTTTTCAAACAACACTTGACATTGTGGAAATTAGTGAAAACTGGTTTCTCATCACGAAAGCAAACAGAATTTCGCAATTAACCTATTCCAGAGTTATAGTGGTGGGTCTGCCGCTCGTTAAACCGTTTTTATTTCTTTTAGTTCTTCTTTTTTTTTATTTTTCGTCTCCCCGTCCGCTTATCCGAGATAGCGCGGGCAGTCACTGGTCATAATGGGCAGTGGTAGCTCGGGCGCCAGCCTGCTTGAAATTCATCGCGGGCAACCCTCATCAGCTGGGCCCGAGGCAGCCAGTTCCGTTCCGTTATCTCCAGAGTGGCGCTGGCTCCCGACTCCAGGCCGCTCCAGCAGCAACGGCGGAGGCGGAGGCGGTGGTAATTATTTCGTCGTCTGGAGCGACGGCGCCGCAGATGCCGAGTGCGCGCCGCCGCCGGCGCTTGCGGCGTAACTCTTAGCGAGTCAACCAGCTAGCCAACCGCACCCGAAGCTCGGCTGCTAATCTGATGAAGGCTTTCTTTACTGTCGCCCGCTAGGCCGCACCCGGTGTACGCTTGCTGCACCGAGCCGTGGGCGGTGGAAGGCAGGCTTGCACCAGCCGTACACCGCACTCTTTCGCCGCGGAGAATTCACGACTTCGCACGTAGTTACCGCCTTTGCGCCGCGTGTGCATGTTTTAAAGTTCTCCTCCACCTGCAGCTGCGGCAGCTGGTTTCCTTCCCGCCGAGAAAAAGTGGAGGCCGATTATATCGGCGCTATATTATTCATAACACGTGTGAAAGACGCCGAGTACGTAGCACTTCGAAGAACTACACGTGCGCTAGAAATACTGCTTAAGTGGCACACTGCCGGAAAAAAAGTTTGCTTAGCGGGTTCAGAGAAATGGAAGAAGACAGCTTTCTCCATTCCTTTACAGGCAAGTTAATAACGTAGCCTCACTACCTGACTGGGATACTCCATTTTTTTTTTTTTATTCTTACCACTAGCTTCCGTTCGTACACTTCATATGACACGCCCCATATTCGTAGATCGTCACAGATTAACTCTTTGGAAATGTTGTGCTACATAAGATTATTTCGAATACCTAGTGCGGAACATCGAACCAATGAGTCGATCTTAAGGCAGCTCAGCATCGGATGAAGATTGTCGATTCTTGCCGACCAGAATCAAATGAAACTCGAGGGACGTTCCATAAGTAATGCAATACTTTCCATCTCGCCCTATTCCGGTTGAATAAACGCCGAATTCCTTCTACAATGTCATGGGGTATTCCCACTTCAGCCCCTGTAGTTTCACGCAGTTTTGGCCTCGCTATACGTCGCTTTCAAAGTGGCGTCTGTGGCGAAGGTGCGTTCCAAGCAGAGAGCTGCCACTGAGTTTCCTTTGGCAGAAATCCAGAGCATAGTACATGTTCATAGCTGGTTGCAGTATGTCTACGGTGACGTGACAGTGAACAAAAGCACGGTGAGTCGTTGGGCGAGGCGTCTGTCGTCATCACAACAAGACACACAGTCTATTGACACACAGTCAACATGGGTTTAGCAAACATCGTTCCTGTGAAACAAAACTAGATCTTTTTCATATGAAGTGTTGAGTGCTTTTGACAAGGTCAATTCCGTATTTCTAGATTTCCAGAAGACTTTTGATACGGTACCACACAAGCGGCTCGTAGTGAAATTGCGTGCTTATTGGAATATCGTCTCAGTTTTATGTGACTGTGGTCGTGACTGAGATTGTGATTTCCTGTCAGAGAGGTCACAGTTCGTAGTAACTGACGGACCAGTCTAATCTAAAAGCCGTAAATTCAACTAAATACCTAGGTATTACAATTACGAACAACTTAAATTGGAAGGAACACATAGAAAATGTGGGGAAGGCTAGCCAAAGACTGCGTTTTATTGGCAGGGCACTTAGAAAATGTAAAGACCTACTAAGGAGACTGCCGACACTACGCCTGTCCGTGCTCTTCTAGAATACTGCTGCGCGGTGTGGGATCTGTACCAGATAGGACTGATGGAGTACATCGAAAAAGTTCAAAGAATGACAGCACGTCTTGTATTATCGCGAAATATGGGGGAGATTGTCACAGAAATGATACAGGATTTGGGCTGGACACCATTAAAAGAAAGCCGCTTTTCGTTGCGACGGAATCTTCTCACGAAATTCCAATCACCAACTTCCTCCTCCGAATGCGAAAGTATTTTGTTGGCACCAATCTACACAGGGAGGAACGATCACCACGATAAAATACGGAAAATAGGGCTCGTACGGAAAGATATAGGTGTTCATTCTTTCCGCGCGCTGTACGAGATTGGAATAATAGAGAATTGTAAAGGTGGTTCGATGAACCCTCTGCCAGGCACTTAAATGTGATTTGTAAAGTATCCATGTAGATGTAGATGGAGACCATGCAAACATGTACTACCTCCCGCGTGCTGGCTACCGCACACATCTGTGACTCCTGCAGTGTTGAAACGTGCGGACACTCTCATTCGAGGTTATCAACGGATCACCATGAAACACCTCGTTGCTCAACTGGACGTCTCTGTTGGTAGTGCTGACACACTCGCCCACCACTCGGAGTACTCAATGGTGTGCGTACGCTGCCTTCCTCGCTGCCAAATTGAGCATAAAGAGCAACGAAGAGCCATCTGTGGGCAGTTGCTCACGCATTACCAAGCTGGTCGCGACAATTCTTTTGTCGAACACCGTCACAAGCGATGAAACATGGCTTTATCTCCTCGCACCGGTAACAGTAGAGTAATCCATGAAATGGCGCCGCATCAGGACTCCTTTGTCCGCTCCGATAGCTGAGTGGTCAGCGTGGCAGATTGCCGTCCTACTTGCCAGGGTTCGATTCCTGGATGGGTAGGGAATTTTCTCCGCTCAGGGACTGGGTGTTGTGTTGTCTTTATCATCATTTCATCCCCATCCGGCGCTCAGGTCGCCCAATGTGGCGTCGAATGTAATAAGACCTGCACCAAGGCGGCCGGACCTGCCCCGTAAGGGGCCTCCCGGCCAAAGACGCCAAACGCTCATTTCCATTCTACCACTCCTCCGAAGAAGAAGTTCAAAGGCACGCTCTCGGCCGGTAAGGGCAAGGCGACGGTTTTAAGGGACTCTGAAGGGATTATTCTGTTTTATGTCCTTCATCCTAGTCCAACGATCGACTCTGAAGTATATTGTGCTACCCGCAGAAAACTGAAGAGGCAACTTCAGTGTGTTTATAGCTACAAAAATGAAAGCGAACTTCTCCTTCTCCATGACAACGCAATGCATCATACAAGACAGCTCATCCGAGAGAGTGTGACAAAATTTCTCTTCCTCATCCACCCTACAGTGCGGATCTCGCACCTTCCGACTTCCATCTGTTTGAACTAATGAGGGATGTATTCTTTGGGAAACAGATCGTGGATGATGGGGAAGTTACTGATGCAGCAAGACGTTAGCTCGAACGTCGACCAGTGGAGCAGTAGCATGCTGGCGTACAGGAGCTGCCAGTAAGGTGCCGTAACGCCTTTTCATTGAACGAAGATTATGTCGAATAACAGGGTTTTGTAGCCAAAACAGTGGTGAATAATACGGTGTATTAGAATCCTAAATAAAACCCACCTGCTTACAGTAAAATGTGTTGCATTACTTACTGAACGCTACTCATAGTTTGGCCACATTGCCAGAAACCAAGACCCAATGGAAGAACAATCATAGACGGAAATCTCGACGATCTAAGACCTAGAAGATGCGCACCATTGCGGTGGACAGATCATATTAACAGCCTGGGAGGACAGGACTGCAGCAAGTAAGTCGTCATGCCAAAAACAGAGCTTCGTGGAGGCAGGTCGTCAAGGGGCTTACCACGTGATGCCACTGCAACCTCGCATAAGATTAGACCAAAGAGAGAGAGAGAGACTACGTCACTGTTAAAAGGGTACTTGAACTCAAAATTTACCTGTTTAGTTTCTGTTTGCAAGAACATCTTGTAAGTGCCCTGGTTGTTGATAAATACTGAGACTTATAAGAATGGCAACAGAAAATTTCCCTAATTGTAAATGCTTACTTCTAAATTGACAATAGTGTCCCACGAAAAAGCTTCTGAGAACAAATTAAAGCAGGGATCGCTTGCTACTTGGAAGAGTTAACGAATGGGCTTTAATGATTACACTGTGCAACAATGAAAATGTAAATCGAATGAAAATAGCCAATTCCTATCAGTTCTAATGTGCTGATCGCGAATATCACACAGATATAATAATAACTAGTAACAATGGATTATATTATTGTCCCTCGTCTTACTTGCGTGCAATATTTTGGATATAAACATTGTGATACCAATTTTAGTGATCTTTTTGTCTCCCTCCTCTTCAACTTCAGTGACTTTATTAAAGCATGTAATAATTTTTGCACATTTGTTTCCAGATTTACTACCAGTTGTACAAGCTGACTGCTATTGAAGCGAACAAAAATGGCACGAGTTCGTTTTAACAGAGCTGACACATTTTGCTATGTGTATGGAGAAGTGACATTTGCTTTACAAAAACACCAAATAACTTCATTGATTAAAAAAAGCTTACACTCGTTTTTGGGTGCACGATAGGTGATTAGGATAAACCCTGGGCTCCACAGGTGATCTGCAACACTTGTGCCAGCAACCTTAGGAACTGGATGCATGGGAAAGGACAGTCAATGCCCTTTGCAGTGCCCATGATCTGGCGTGAGCCAACTAACCTCGTCAGAGACTGCTACTTTTGTGTGGTGCCTCCTATCAGGAAGGGAATATCTAAAAAGAAGAAGCGGACAGTTATCAATCCTAATATTCCGTCTGCCATACGTCCAGTTCTACATGGGGAAGGGTTTCCGGTAACTGAACCACTGACAGAGTACGATATTACTTCTGATGGGGATTCTAAATGTCCTGAACCATGTACATCACAAGATCCAGAGTTTCTTCGAAATATATCATCAACTGATGATCCACAGAAATTGTCTCAAAATGAGTTAAGTGATCTCATTAGAGGCTTGGAGCTCTCTAAAGCTAAGGCTGTGATTTTAGCATCAGCAATGCAGTAGTGCAATTTTCTGGAAAGCAATGTAAATGTTTCATTCTACCGCAGAAGTGAGCAATAGTTCACTCCTTTTTTTAACATGCAAGATAGTCTTGTGGCATATGTAGACACAAATGGTCTAATGAAGGCTCTCAGAATTAATTACAACCCTGATGAGTGGAGACTCATTATTGATTCGTCAAAGTTGAGCTTAGAAGCCGTGCTTTTACATATTGGTAATAAGCTCCCTTCTATTACAGTTGGGCGTATGTGCATATGAAAGCGTCATACCAAAACATGAAAATTTTACTAGAAGCTATCAAGTATAGTGACTCTCAATGGCAGATTTGTGGTGACTTGAGAGTGGTTGCACTGCTGTTAGGTATGCAGTTAGGGTATACTAAATATTGCTGCTTTCTCTGTGAATGGGACAGCCGAGCTCGTGCATCTCATTACAGTAAACACGAATGGCCCACCAGAAAATCTCTTCAACCACTATAAAGAACATTAAGAGTGGACCTCTAGTAGACCTTAAAAAGATTCTGCTCCAGCCCTTGCACATCATGTTAGATCTATGAAAAACTTTGTTAAGGGAATGAACAAAGATGAAACGTGTTTAAGTACTTAAGGCAAAAATTCCCTTACTTAAGTGATGCCAAAGAAAAGGAGGGCATCTTTGTAGGGCCACAGATTCGAGACCTTTTTGGAGACCATACTTTTGATGGAATCATATAAGCTGATGAGAAGCATGCATGGGAATGTTTTAAGACAGTCTGTTAACAGTTCTTATGGAAGAAACGAGCAATAAATTACAATGGTATTGTAGATAACATCTTGTCACCTTATGAAAAACTTGGTTGCAACATGTCATTGAAAACGCATTTCTTACACAGTCATGTTGACTTCTTCTCCATATATTGTGGTGCAGTAAATGCGAGAAACTGGGGAGCGATTCCATCAAGATATTACCACATTTGAGAAGAGGTATGCCGGAAAGTGGAGCTGTATTATTTTAGCAGATTACCGCTTGACTGTCATTAGGGATGTTCCTGAGTATTAGTATAAATGTCAAGCCAAGAGAAAAAGGTCATTTTCTGAATTTATCTCTCAACAAAATATGTAATTCTGTATACTGTACATATGGACGTTTAACATTTTTAATCCTTGATATACATTTGTGACAAGTTAATCTATATATTTTCTTTTGTGCTTTACATAGTTCTGGTGCAAAGTCGACTTACAAAGTATTTTCATTTATGTAATATTATCTTCACTTTTTCTTAATATTTTACTTTTGTACTTCCAGAATGGCAATGAAATTTATCAATGCATAACACATAAGTCAAGCAATTATTCACTTAAAATTTGTTATGCTGAATCTTGGAACATGAATGCATATTTAGTTAGTGAGTTATTTAGACAAAAATGTAGATTTCTTTTTCTAAAAAGCTAGAGCTAAATATTTATGGAGATGATGCTTTGTATCATTTTATACTGAAATAAACATAACTAACTAAAACTCATGCAAGTTACACACTTTCACTTCATATTTGTTGTTCAGTGTTATTTAAATACACCTCAACATCCGGTCTCCTATCAGTGGAATAACCACATGAGCTACGAACTGTGTAAATGGTCCGTATTATGAACGAAGCATGTGCCATTAGTGCTTGACCCACGAAATTGTAGTTTAACACTTTTTCACACTCACACTGAAAATATTGAATAACAGCTCCTGCCTTATCCTTAGCTGTTTCCAAAGTCTCGATTCAAACTTACCTTCTGCAGCCTGAAAGATTTATAAGAAAACGTCACTAGTAATCTTGTGCTGAATAAATGAGTTGTGGAAGCAACTCTCAGTGAATGAAAATGTTTGCTAAAAGGTAATGATCATGCATGAATTACATTATCGTTTCATTTATAAAATGTATGAGCACGTGGGATATTAAACGAAACCGTTAAGTGAATGCTATCAATTTAATAATGTTATGGAGAGCAAATAAGACGAGAGACAAGCTGTATAAATTAATGATTACACTGAGGTGACAAAAGTCATGGAATAGCGATACATACATATATACAGATGGCGGTAGTACAGCGTACACTAGGTATAAAAGTCGGTGCATTGATGAAGCTGTCATTTGTACTCAGGTCATTCATGTGAAAAGGTTTCGGACGTGAGTTTTGGCCACACGACGGGTATCAACAGACTTTGAACGCGGAATGGTAGGTGAAGCTAGACGCATGGGACATTCCGGTTTGGAAATCGTTAGCAAATTCAATATTCCTAGATCCATAGCGTCGAGAGTGTGCCGAGAATACCAAATTTCAGGCACTACCTCTCAACACGGACAATGCAGTGGCCAAAGGCCTTCACTTAACGACCGAGAGCAGCGGCGTTTGTGTTAACTGTCAGTGCTAACACACAAGCAACACTGTGTGAAATAAGGGCAGAAGTCAATGTGGGACGTACGACGAATGTATCCGACAGGACGGTGAGGCGAAATGGGGCGTTAATAGACTATGGCAGTAGGCGATTGACGCACGACGTCGCCTGCAGCACGTCTTTTGGTATCGAGACAATAGAAAAACCGTGATCGAGGCAGATGAGTCCCGATTACAGCTGGTAAGAGCTGATGGTAGCGTTCGCGTGTAGCACAGATACCACGTCTGCCTCCGTAGCGTGGCGGTAGCGTTACTGCCTACCACGCAGGGGGCCGGTTTCGATTCCCGGCAGGGGACTGGGTGTTGTGTGTCCTTCATCATCATCATTGATTAGCAAGTTGCCGAAGTGGCGTCATCTAAAACGGACTTGCAATACGGCGGCGGAATTCCCCCGAATGGGGCCTCCCGGCCAACAATGCCATACTATCATTTCCATCATTTCCACAGATCCCATGGGGATTCCCGGCAGAGGACTGGGTGTTGTGTGCCCTTCATCATCATCATTGATTAGCAAGTCACCGAAGTGGCGTCATCTGAAACGGACTTGCAATACGGCGGCGGAATTCCCCCGAATGGGGCCTCCCGGTCAATAATGCCATACTCTCATTTCCATCATTTCCACAGATCCCATGGGGATTCCCGGCAGGGGACTGGGTGTTGTGTGCCCTTCATCATCATCATTGATTAGCAAGTCGCCGAAGTGACGTCATCTGAAACGGACTTGCAATACGGCGGCCGAATTCCCCTGAATGGGGCCTCCCGGCCAACAATGCCATACTATCATATCATTTCCATCATTTCCACAGATCCCATGGGGTCATGGACCCAAGTTGTCAACAAGGCTCTGTGCAAGATGGTGATGGCTCCGTAATAGAATGGGTTGTTTTTGCATGGAATGGACTGGATCCCCTGATCATTGACTGCAAATGGTTGTGTTCGGCAACGTGCAGACCACTTGTAGCCATACATGGACTTCACACTTCCCTGACAATGCGCCATGTCACCGGGCCACAACTTTTCGCGGCTAGTTTAAAGAACATTCTGGACGATGCGAGTGAATTATTTGGCAACCCACATCATCCAAAACGAAACCCATCGATCATTTATTGGGTATTTTCGAGAGGTCACTTTACGCACAAAATTCTACACGTGCAACACTTCAGCAATTATGGATGGCTATAGAGGAAGCATGGCTCAGTGTTTCTGTAGAGGACCTCCAACGTTGTGTTGAGTCCATGCCTAGTCGAAATGCTGCACTACGCCAGGAAAAAGTTGGTCTGACACGATATTAGAAGTTATCCCACGACTTCTGTCAGCTCAGTATATTTGAACCCAAAAACAGGCAATTCTACTCACAAGAACGTAGTTAAATTACGTGACATTCCATACTGCAGCCAAACAAAGACTTTACTGACAAAATATTCATGAAACCGAAGAAAATATCAAGAATCTTTAGATGAATGATAAAGTGAATTATATGGTTCGCCTACCGTTCAAATGCATACCATAGACAAAATGAATTCTTACCCACGTGAATCGTGACTGGAACAACACGAAATATGTTGAATAGTATCACTCGTAATAGCGTAGTATACATATGAACAATTTGCCCTAATATCCCACACCAAGCTGCGCTTTGCAATGTATCACATCATAGCTAGTAGCTCATGACCAGAGAATGCAGGAACCAGATCTCATTGTAAGTTTTCCCGTATAAACCCAAGCTGAAACGACCAATCTCTTCGTATAAAAACATCAGACATCGAATGGCGGTGTGTCATTCGAATACCGAAAGCGCTGCCCTCTCATATGTGCGCTGATTCCCTGTTTACCTAGACATATAGCTCGCAAAGAGCGTCGTTACACTCCCTGTGCAGACTGAGCATAGTCTGTCTTAACCGCAGCCATCGATCGATGAGCACAGATCAACTTAATAACAGTGCTCGAGAGCTGGCAGGTGAGAAAATACGTGAAACTGAAAGTTGACATACGCCACATGCAACTATCAGTCTTTAATGTTTGTTAGTCTGTCATTTCTCACCTGTAACTGACGCTATATTAACGATCTGGATAATACAAGAAAACTGACGCATTCAAAAAGCCCTAGCAGAAAGCAAGCAACTGATAAATAATCACATATAATCAAAAACTCCTACTAAATCAGGTCAAAGAGATTTGCGTATCAAGATTATGTAATTGCTTTATTTAGGCTACTGTAATCGACCAGTGATTGAGGTCATTCGATTCGTAGTTTCATTGCAGTAAGAATCTGTGATCAGAATTTAGTTGTATGGATTCATAACATGCTCTTTCATTGTATGGGATGGATGTAATATTGTCGGTATGGCATCGCCAACATTGAGCATAAATTTGTCTGGGAAAGTCTACGATCTGCACCTGGCGCGCGTAGGTTGTTCTTTACGCTTTGTGCGTCGTATCCAGGTGACGGTAACAGCAGCAAAAGTTGTTTTACGCTCCCCGTACCAACAGGTGGACTTCAGTGACACCTGTACAGTTTCTGCGTCGAGAATATCGCACTGCACCTCCTACAGCTCAAAACATTCGACAGTGGAAACCAGTTGTTTCATGACTGGTTGATCATGTGACAGGAATCAACAGGATCGTGCACGTAGGAGTTAACCATGTTTCATGAGTCTGTCTGGCTTATTTTGCGGCTGCTTTTATGTTTCAGCGACTATAATCTTTCATGATGGGTGTAGACAACAAAGTATAAAGTCTTATAAATTCATTCATCACGGTGAGACGGGAGATAACAATTTCGTTTCATGTACAGCGTTCACTTCCATTTAAGTGGGCCGCCACAACGTAAGAATGTGGCCAATGTAACCGCATACCATATATGAGCATGAGAACGATTCTCCAAAAATGCATGCATTTTATGCCGTTTCCCAAGGAAAGATTTACAGCCGGTTATAATTTTTTAGGAACAAATTTTCCGGGAACGACGTACCTTAATAGAGATTCTCGAAATTTAGAGCAATCTTCAAAAATGGTTCAAATGGCTCTGAGCACTATGGGACTTAACATCTATGGTCATCAGTCCCCTAGAACTTAGAACTACTTAAACCTAACTAACCTAAGGACTTCACACAACACCCAGTCATCACGAGGCAGAGAAAATCCCTGACCCCGGAGGGAATCGAACCCGGGAACCCGGGCGCGGGAAGCGAGAACGCTACCACGCGAGCACGAGCTGCGGACGCGCAATCTTCAATGAGATACTTTAAACAGACTCCACATCCAAACTCTCTCTCGAAGTTTGGCAGGTAACCCAAAGATTCTGGTCGATGTAAAGTACCCCAGCAACAAAAGGCAATCAATACCGTCACTCAGCGGAAGAAATAGTAATGTTACTGGTGACAATTATAATAAAGCAGAGTTACTGAACACAGTTTTCCGAATTTCCTTCACCAAAGAAGACGAAGTAAATATCCCAGATTTCGGATGAACATGAGTAACTTAGACGCAGATATCGTCGATGTAGCGAAGCATCTTAATAAAGGCAAGTCCTCCGGTTCACACTGTACCGGGTGATCAAAAAGTCAGTATAAATTTGAAAACTTAATAAACCACGGAATAATGTAGATAGAGAGGTAAAAATTGACACACATGCTTGAAATGACATGGGGTTTTACTAGAACCAAAAAAAGTATTGCTAGACGCGTGAAAGATGTCTTGCGCGCGTCGTATGGTGATGATTGTAAGCTCAGCCGCCACTTTCGTCATGCTTGGCCTCCCAGGTCCTCAGACGTCAGTCTGTGCGATTATTGGCTTTGGGGTTACCTGAAGTCGCAAATGTATCGTGATCGACCGACATCTCTAGGGATGCTGAAAGACAACATCCGACGCCAATGCCTCACCATAACTCCGGACATGCTTTACAGTGCTATTCACAACATTATTCCTAGACTACAGCTATTGTTAAGGAATGATGGTGGACTTATTGAGCATTTCCTGTAAAGAACATCTTCTTTGCTTTGTCTTACTTTGTTGTGCTAATTATTGCTATTCTGATCAGATGAAGCGCCATCTTTCGACATTTTTTGAACTTTTGTATTTTTTGGTTCTAATAAAACCCCATGTCATTCCAAGCATGTGTGTCAATTTGTACCTCTCTATCTACATTATTCCGTGATTTATTGAGTTTTCAAATTTATACTGACTTTTTGATCACCCGGTATACCAGTTGGGTTCCTTTCAAAGTATGTTGATACAATACTTCTATACTTAGCAATCATACAGAGTCACTCGCTCGTAGAAAGATCCGTACCTAAAGACTAGAAAGTTGCACAGGTCATACTAAAACTCAAGAAAGGAAACAGAGGTAATCCGTTGAACCACACACATATCACTAACGTTAACTAGCAGGATTTCAGACCATATACTGTCTTCGAACATTACGAATTACCCCGAAGAAACGATTTACTGATAAATAGCATGCACTCAGAAAATATCGTTCTTGTGAAGCACAAGTAGCTCTCTATGGTCGTGAAATAATGAGTTCTATCGACAGGGGATGCCAAGTTGATTCCATACTTTTAGAGTTTTCAGCCGGCTGGGGTGGCCGAGCGGTTCTAGGAACCGCGCGACCGCTACGGTCGCAGGTTCGAATCCTGCCTCGGGCATGGATGTGTGTGATGTCGTTAGGTTATTTAGGTTTAAGTAGTTCTAAGTTCTAGGGGACTGATGATCTTAGAAGTTAACTCCCATAGTTCTCAGAGCCTTTTGAACCTTTTTTTTTTTTAGAGTTTTCAGAAGACGTTTGACACCGCTCCTTAGAAGTGACTTTTAAGCAAATTAATTGCATGCCTGGGAGTATCGTCTCGGTTGTGCTACTGAATTCGTAATTCATTGTCATAGAGATTACAGTTCGTAGTAATTGACAGAAAGTCATCGAATGAAATAGAAGTAGCGTCTTGCGTTTCCCAATAATGTGCGATAGGTTCATTGCTGTTCCCGATTTATATAAATTATTTAGGAGACAACCTGGGCGGCCTTCTTAGGTAGCTGGCAGACAGTGATGTCTTTTACATTCTTGTAAAGTCATCAAATGATCAAAACCTCTTGCAGAATTATTTAGACATCTGTATAATGCAAAAACTACCAATTGATTCTCGATAAAGCCATTTATGGGCAGAATACTTAGAAAATGCAGCAGGTCTATTAAGGAGACTGCTTACACTACGCTTGACCGTCCTTGAGCCGTGCTGTGGCTCATGTTGATGCTGTTTGTAGGTTTCCGCCCTCTGTTGGAGACCAGACGGTATCGTTTAGTTGGCATGGTTGCGGTTGTTTGTCTTCTTCTCGTGTTGAATGGCTCCACTTGGTTTCGAAAGCGTGTCCTGTCCGCTCGTGGCAGCAGCGGCGGTCGTCGGTATGTAGTAACTGTTGCCCTATCTTTGGGGCGACGTCGTTGTTTTTCCGGGTCGTGTGAGTGTGCCAGTTCGGTTGAGGACTCAGGAGGAGCCAGGTCCACGCAGAGCGAGAAAATGCTGAGAGCGCTGGCGGCAAACATGGACTACCGGATGGAAGGGCTGTGGTCACGAGGGTGCACGACCTCGTCGTAAACCGGATCCAGCAAGCTTTAAGATGAGTGCTTTTCATTCCAAGTAGAGAAACCTCCACCACTGTAATATCTCGCGATTCTCCAGCGGCTGGGGTTCGTGTTGCTGCTCGTTGTGTCGCCGAGGCGAAGAGCAGCGAGTGGAGTGCTTGAAGAAAGCGGATCTGATTAGCTTTCCTCGACTTCTTATTACTATTTACTGCGTTCAACGTGTTACAATTTGTGAAGTTCAACCAGCGGTAATTTTTCTGGCCTGGTGGCCGCTAACGCCCCACATACCTGCCCTGGATACCGGTTTGTGATTCTTCTACTCTGGTGGTAGTGATTCCTTTCTCGTTCCGGGCTCTCTAGGCACAGTATTCTGGGGACGTAGTGCATACCGCCGGTTCCGGCTTGGGCGTATTGTTCCATCGTTGCATTTGGTTTATCGGACGTCAGGTAGCTTCAGCAAGATTATCATTAGTCATTCGTTACACTGCCACTAGTCTGAGTTACCATCTAGTGAAGTGAATGCAACTTTTGGCTGCCTATCGCATCGCTCGCGAAAGTGTTTGATGCTGGACCTTCTCAGAAGTCGATTCCTGGAGCACCATCTGTGGCCCCTTGGTTCTTGTAAGACGTGTGTGTTCTAAAAGGAGGTCTGATGGCCAGTAGTTCAGTCAACACCCCTTCAGTCTACGCCTTCTGCGGTTATAATCTGCCTCAGTACGCTTTAAGGAACTTACTGGTCCTTGTGTTTTATTACTGTATTATTTATTACAATACCTACTAATACCTACGTTAAAGTTTATATATGTCTAGTTAGTAGTTCTGGTCGCCGTCTGGAATAAATCTAGCAGTGGAGGGTGCAGTGGATGTTAAGGGCTGTGTCACAAAGTTTACCATCATCTTATTTCACCCGTTTGGTGATCAGTTGCTTGTTTTTTTTAATTAACCTTTACTATTGTATCTGCTGTCTTACAGCAGGTTTCTAAATTTTTTATATTTTTGCCGTTCCTGGAGTGTAAGCCGTGATTGTGGTCATTTACCTTAAAATCCTAATTTGGTATTTGTTTATTTTAAAAAATGGTTCAAATGGCTCTGAGCACTATGGGACTTAACATCTTAGGTCGTCAGTCCCCTAGAACTTAGAACTACTTAAACCTAACTAACCTAAGGACATCACACACATTCATGCCCGAGGCAGGATTGGAACCTGCCACTGTAGCAGTCCCGCGGTTCCGGACTGCAGCGCCCAGAACCGCAAGACCACCGCGGCCGGCTGTTTATTTTTGCAGTAAGCCTTAAAACCCTATTTACTGCCCTTCCTGGCGTCTGATGACTTCTGCTGTGTTTTTGGTGACTTACCTTTATTATTTCAATACCTGTAAGTTGTAAATTACAGCAAGTTCTTAAACAGTTTTTAATTTATTGTCATTCTTGGCGTGTCAGGCCTTCAGCCGTGATTGTGGTCACTTGCCTTAAAATTCTAATTTGGTATTTGTATTTACGCAATAAGCCTTTAAAAGTTTATTTACTGCCATTCCTGGCGTCTGATGCCTTCTGCTGTATTTGTGGGGACTTGCCTTTAATATTTCAGTACGTTTAATACGTAAGTTGCAGCGAGTCTTAAACAATACATAATTTATTGCCATTCCTGTCGTGTAAGGCCTTCTGCCCAGATCACAGTGGCTTGATTTTAAAACATTATCTGCTGTATCTGTATTTCATGGTGTTTTGCTAAATTGTAACTCACTGGAAACACTATTATTTACACAGTTGTTTATTTCTTCATTAATAACGTGTGGTATTGTTATTTATTGTAGAGTCTGGGATTACTGGTTTAACATAAATTGTGTGTAACTGTAAAAGGCAACCAATACTAAGAGATTACGGCCCCGTCCACAATCGTAACCGAATCCTGCTTTCCCTTGACTACCAGGTTTCAGTCCTCTTCTGGAGTACTCCTGCGTTCACATTAGATAGCATTCACGGAGGAGATCGAAAAAGTTCAACGAAGAGCAACTTGTTTGGCATTGTCGCGAAGCAGGGGAGACAGTGCCATGGATGTGATTCGCGAATTGGGGTAACAATCATTAAAACAAGGTGTTATTCGTTTCCGAGGATCTTTTTCATGAAATTTCTAATCACTTGCTGTGCGGGAGAAGAACGGTAGAAAATTAGGTTGAAGGTGGTTGGTTGAATGCTCAGTCAGGAACTTAATTGTGAACTGCAGAGTAATCATGAAGCTGCAGATGCACCATGTAGACGTACGTTCCATATGTAGCTACACATTGTGATCAAAAGTATCCGGGCCCCTGGCTGAAAATGTCTTACACGTTCGTGGCGCCCTCCATCAGTGATGCTGGAATTCATTATGGTGTTGGCTCAGCCGTTAGCCTTGATGACAGATTCCACTCTCGCAGGCATATGTTCAGATAGGTGCTGGAAAGTTCCTTGGTGAATGGCAGCCCAGTCTTCACGGAGTGCTGCACTGAGGAGAAGTATTAATGTCGGTCGATGAGGCCTGTCACGAAGTCGGCGTTCCAAAACGTCCAAAAGGTGTTGTATAGGACTCATGTCAGGATTCTGTGCAGGCCAGTCCATTATAGGGATGTTACTGTCGTGTAACCACTCCGTCACAGGCCGCACATTATGAACAAGTACTCCATCGTGTTGAAAGATGCAATCGCCACCCCTAATTGCCCTTTCTACAGTGGGAAGCAAGAAGGTGCTTAAAACATCAATGTAGGCCTGTTCTGTGATAGTGCCATGCAAAACAGCGAGGGGTGCAAGCCCCCTCCATGAAAAACACAACTACGCCATAACACCACCGCCTCCATATTTTACTGCTGGCACTACACACGCTGGCAGATGACGTCCTCCGGGCATTCGCCATACCCACACCCTGCCATCGGATCGAAACATTGTGTACCGTGATCCGTTACTCCCCACGACGTTTTTCCACTGTTCAGTCGTCCAATGTTTACGCTCCTTCCACCAAACGAAGCGTCGTTTGGCATTTACCGTCGTGATGTGTGGCTTATGAGCAGTCGCTTGACCATAAAATCCAAGTTATCTCACCTCCCGCTTAACCGTCATTGTACTTGCAGTGGATTCTGATGCAGTTTGGAATTCCTGCGTGGTGGTCCCGACAGATTACTGCCTATTACACATTATGACCCTCTTCAACTGTCGGTGCTCTCTGCCAGTCAACAGACGAGGTCCGTCTGTACGCTTTTGTGCTCTACGTGTCCCTTCACGTTTCCACTTCACCATCACATCACAAACACTGGACCTAGGGATATTTAGGAGTGAGGAAATCTCGCATACAGGCGTATGAGACAAGTGACTCCCAATCAAAAAAATGGCTCAAATGGCTCTAAGCACTATGGGACTTAACATCTGAGGTCATCAGTCCCTTAGACTTAGAACTACTTAAACCTAACTAACCTAAGGACATCACACACATCCATGCCCGAGGCAGGATTCGAACCTGCGACCATAGCAGCAGCGCGGTTCCGGACTGAAGTGCCGAGAACAGCTCTGCCACAGCGGCCGGCCGACTTCCAATCACCTGACCATGTTCGAAGTCCGTGAGTCCCGCGGAGAGCCCCATTCTGCTCTCCCGCGATGTCTAATGACTACTGAGGTCGCTGATACGGAGTACCTGGCAGTAGGTGGCAGCACAATGCACCTAATATGAGAAACGTATGTTTTTTGGGGCGGATACTTTTGATCACATAGTGTAGGTATGTAGGAGATGTAGCTAACAATAAGGAGAACATGTCGAAAAATTCATTTTTCAACGGAACGGAATGCCACTTCATTAGTACCTGCGTGTAAGAGCATTTCTTGACAAAGAGCTGCCACATAGATGTATGGACTTCGCATTGCGCCATTGGTCTCCAAGACCGCATAACCTCACGATACGTGATTTTCGCTTCCTTTTATATAGTGTTTTCTGAGCTACTCTGGAAATATGTTCACTCTTCTGAATGCGACGTCATATAGCAACAGTACTCTAACTCAGGACACGCTTGCAAAACTCTGTGTCTCGTTTCACAGTCGGCTGGAAGTTGTACACAAGTACATATTGAGCATTTGCGAAACGTAAACGAAAACTTTAACTCTCAAAGTAATTCTAAAAATTACAGCAAGGTTGTATGTGTTTGCATCTAAAAGACATACCACTGTGAAACAGATGATCCTTTTAAAATAAAAGTTTTGTACTTCAATGGTTAACTTAAAATTTATCTCAAGTTTTATAGTCATTCTCATGAAACCGGATAAATTTGTGAATTTTGATTTCTGTGAGAAGCGATGCGAATGAACAATGAATGGAAATTAACAGTTACTAGGAGTGACTACGGAAGAGATCATTTGATTTAAATTTTGATTAGGTATTTCGGTAATAATTTAGACAAATTGTGAGACCAGTTTTGTGGCAACTGAAACGATAAAAATGTGACTAACCTTATCAGAGGAACTGAAGAACTAGCTCGCAGCTTGCTGTACAGTTATCATCTCACTTGTAGTTGTTTAGAAGGTTAACAAAGATGGCGGACAGTTCGTTTAAAAAGCCTTGTCTTTCTACGGCACGTCAGAGCACGCCTGAAATGACCGGTGCGTGGAGAGATCTTTTGGTAATTTTCCATTTAAGAAATGGCATCAGACCACCTAGCTAACATGTCCACATTTTAATTATTTTGTGGTGTCTGTCAACTAGGAAACCGACTCAGATAACGCTGTCCTTGCACAAAGAAACAACGGCGCCATCTCCTGATACTTGGCAGATGTGTTGACGTTCGGACATTGTCTAGGGGAGCACTATCCTCCTGGGAAGAAAAAGACGAATCTGATTTGATTCTATCTGATCTGGCAAATTATACCTATTTCAGCTCAGGGTACATCATTCATCATTCTCGCCACAGGTACAGCTATGCGGACGTCGTTGCGTGTTACAGCACCACAGGACATCCACTCCTAGTTTTACGAAATCATGGGAGTATTGGCAGTAAATCGGAATGCTTTCCGATTTATCTCATTAGTGCTCCAGTGGACATTGCGTCGTAGAATGAGCGCCAGTCTTTGAACATCACGTCGTAAGGCCGATAAGCTGTTGATTTCGAAATGAAGTCTATATTTGCGAGTGTTTCAAATTCTGCGTTAACTTATAGGACTAACCTCATAACCCCCACTTTCTGGTTTTAAAAATCGATCCAAGGAGGATCAACCAAGTTCTATCACTCTCCCTATAGAGGAAAACATAAAGGAGAAAGTGTAAGATGACTTTTTATTTACTTATTTATGTTTTTAACTGAAGTGTACGATCCGCAATACCGTGTAGAGTGGATGGTGTATCAGTAGCAGCCAGTCAGGATCCCGGTTCCTAATTAAGTCAGTATTCATCTGAGGAAAAATAACATATTACAAATATAGCGTAGCACTGTACCTGTCAGAAACATTAACCTAAGAAAGTTGATAACAAATATTTAGAGAGCTTCCGTATGTGGTGTCCGAGAAGCAGAGAAAAGATAAAAAGGACAGGCAATTAACAAAAGAAGAGGTGGTAAGCGGGCTGGAGAAATAAAATCTATCTAGCCAGTTACACTTTACATAAAAACAAAATTAATATGCCATGTTTTGAGATGTAGCTTTCATATAGATTTTGCTGTAACAGGAAAGGAAGCAGGAAATGAAGGGGAAGAAGGATAACAGTTTCGTAAGAGAAAATATTCCCAGACGAAAAAGCAGAAGATAGAGATAATAGAAAAAGAAAAACATATGTAAAGCCTACGAATGAAGCGATATCTCCTAAAAGTTCACGGTGCTGCAAGTAATGACACGACTGAGAAATAATGTTTTTGAAGAAAACATAACTTGGCATAATAGTTGCATTTCACTTCTGTGGTGTCACCGCCAGACACCACACTTGCTAGGTGGTAGCTTTTAAATCGGCCGCGGTCCATTAGTACATGTCGGACCCGCGTGTCGCCACTATCAGTGATAGCAGACCGAGCGCCACCACACGGCAGGTCTCGAGAGACTTACTAGCACTCGCCCCAGTTGTACGGACGACTTAGCTAGCGATGCAACACTGACGAAGCCTCGCTTGTTTGCAGAGAAGATAGTTAGAATAGCCTTCAGCTAAGTCAATGGCTACGACCTAGCAAGGCGCCATTAACAGTAACCCTTTTTTAGGGTAGGGAGGACAGAAAGAAAACAAATTTTAAGAGAGGTTAGAACTGAGACAAACCTTCAGTTTGAGAAAGAAATCAAAAAACATAATTCCAGCTTATTACATCAACATAAACAGCCATTGGTTAAGAATTCTCAACTGTCAGCAGATATTTTAACTCCATCCAATTTTAAGTCAGTCAATGTGAAATGTCAGCTATCTTTATTGCATCAAAATATTCGAGGACTGAGAAATAAAATTAATGAATTAACTATCTGCATAGATGAATTAGAGTCTTCAAACCCAGCTGACATAATCTGCCTCTCTGAACATCATGTGACCACTGGTATAGAACTTTTAAGTGTTACAGGGTTTAGGTTAGCATCTCACTATTGTAGATCAGAAATGGAGAAAGGAGGAGTTGCCACATTCATCAGGAACTGTCATAAATTTAAGAACATAGACATTCATAAATTTTGCCTAGAACAGCATATGGAAGCATGTGCAACAGAATTAGATTTTCACAAAAAATCTTTCATAATATTAAGTGTATATCGAGCACCTGCAGGTAACTTTAATCTGTTTGTAAACCACCTTGAAGCTGTACTGGCCCATTTAACAACCAAAAACAAAGAAATAGTGGTTGCTGGTGATTTCAATGTAGACTTCCTTAAAGACTCTCCCAATAAGAACCTATTTGAGTTAGTAACACTATCATTCAACTTAATTCCCACAGTAAAGTTCCCCACTAGGATAACCACTTGCTCACAAACAGCCATTGATAATATCTTTATAGAAAAGTCAAATGAACAAAATTATATTACAAAACCAATAGTCAATGGCCTCTCAGACCATGACATGCAGTTCCTTCTGTTAAATGTTAATACTGAACAGGATATAAAATCTGTTAAATCTGAGCTCAAGAGGGTAATCAGTAAGCCAAAAATTGATTATTTTAGGACACTCCTCAGAGACATTCACTGGACTGATGTTTACAGTGCTCATGGCATGAATGAAAAATATAACATTTTTGCTAATAAAGTGCTTACCTTATTTGAACACTGCTTTCCCCCAAAACTTACCAAGGTTAGAGCAAAGTCTACAAAGAAGCCATGGATTACTCGAGGAATAGGGGTATCTTGTAAAACAAAAAGAAAACTGTATCTGTCAATCCGAAACATTTCCAATGTTGATGCTATAGCACATTATAAGAAATACTGCAAAATATTAAAGACTGTAATACGGATGTCAAAGCAAATATATTACAAGGAAAAGATAGTCATATCAGATAACAAAATAAAGACAATATGGGATATAGTGAAGGAGGAGACCGGTAGAACCAGACATGAAGAGGAACAAATAGCATTAAGAGTAAATAATGCATTGGTGACAGATGTGTATAGTGTTGCAGAACTTTTTAACAAACATTTTATAACTGTTACTGAAAAGATGGGGTTGTCAGGTTCGGTAGATGCTGCTATGGATTACCTTAGACCAAACATTTCAAGTAACTTCCATAATATGAATTTGACCCTCACTACCCCAACAGAAATAATGTCCATCATAAAATCTTTAAAATCAAAAACATCTAGTGGGTATGATGAAATATCAACAAAGTTAATTAAAGAATGTGATTCTGAGCTAAGTAACATATTAAGCTATCTGTGTAACCAGTCGTTTATCAGTGGAATATTTCCCGAATGGCTGAAATATGCTGAAGTTAAGCCACTGTTTAAGAAGGGAGATAAAGAAATAGCATCAAATTTCCGTCCAATTTCACTGTTGCCAGCATTCTCAAAAATTTTCGAAAAAGTAATGTACAGTCGTCTTTATAACCATCTTATCTCAAATAACATACTGTCAAAGTCACAGTTTGGATTTCTAAAAGGTTCTGATATTGAGAAGGCTATCTACACTTACAGTGAAAATGTACTTAATTCATTAGACAAAAAATTGCAGGCAACTGGTATATTTTGTGATCTGTCAAAGGCATTTGACTGTGTAAATCACAATATCCTTTTAAGTAAACTAGAATATTATAGTGTAACAGGAAATGCTGCAAAATGGTTCAAATCTTATATCTCTGGCAGGAAACAAAGGGTGTTATTAGGAAAGAGACATGTAGCAAGCTATCAGGCATCATCCAACTGGGAACTAATTACATGTGGGGTCCCACAAGGTTCCATTTTGGGGCCCTTACTTTTTCTTGTGTATATCAATGACCTTTCATCAGTAACATTACCAGATGCCAAGTTTGTTTTGTTTGCTGATGATACAAACATTGCAATAAATAGCAAATCAAGTGTAGTCTTAGAAAGATCAGCCAATAAAATATTTGTAGACATTAATCACTGGTTCCTAGCCAATTCTTTGTCACTAAACTTTGAAAAAACACACTACATGCAGTTCAGAACTTGTAAGGGGTGTCCCAAGAGTATATGTCTAACATATGATGACAAGAAGATAGAAGAAGTGGACGGTGTTAAATTCTTGGGATTACAGCTTGATAATAAATTCAACTGGGAGGAGCACACCACAGAACTGCTGAAGCGTCTTAACAAATCTCTGTTTGCAATGCGAATTTTGTCAGACATAGGGGATATAAAAATGAAAAAGCTGGCATACTATGCTTACTTTCATTCCATAATGTCATATGGGATTATTTTCTGGGGTAATTCATCAAGCCAAGCTAAAGTTTTCCGGGCACAAAAACGTGCAGTAAGAATTATATGTGGTGTGAACTCAAGAACATCCTGCAGAAGCCTGTTTAGGGAACTAGGGATACTAACTACAGCTTCCCAATATATTTATTCCTTAATGAAATTTGTCATTAAAAATATATCACTTTTTCAAACCAACAGCTCAATTCATGGAATCAATACTAGAAATAAGAATAATCTTCACAAGGATTTAAAGTCACTTAGTCTTGTACAAAAAGGTGTGCATTATTCAGGAACACACATTTTCAATAACTTGCCAGCAGCCATAAAAAGCTTAACAACCAATGAAATTCAGTTTAAGAGAAGCCTAAAGGATTTATTGGTGGCCAACTCCTTCTACTCCATTGATGAATTTCTGAGGAAAACCAACTGATTTGTATATAAGTACAACATAACTTCTGCACAATTTCAGTGCAGTAATGTGTTCACTGAAAATTTGTGTGTGTGTGTGTGTGTAAGTATAATCTAACTTCTGCACCATTTCAGTGCAGTAATGTGTTCATTGTAAATAAGTATTACAGTAATTGTATTACATGTTTCTTACCGTATAAATAAATATAAAACTTTTTTATTTTAAATTCAGTGCAATAGTATTTGTAAAATGACTCTTAGTGTTCATTAAAAAATGACGATCATTCCACTTGGGACCTGTGGAATGGTACATTAGCTTATTTGTTTTAGTTTAAATATTTGTCATGTATTGTTGTTTTTCTGACATGTTCCACATCCTGGAGGACCTCCTCACTACGGATCAATTGGAATGAAAGTAAATCTAATCTAATCTAATCTAATCTATTATTTATACCGTACCGTCAAGAACGATGTATTCAAATGATTAAGTATTCCAACAGCTACGTACTTTTCTTCATAGCATTCATTCCGTATCCTGTTTCAGACCTCACGCCAGCCTGCGTGAGTTTAACGCGTGCATTTCGGCCTCCTCTCTCAATTAGTGTGCGTAGTGTTGGCTAACTGCCAACACTTTAACTTCTTCATTGAAACACTATCATTTTCTGTCAGTTTCTCGAGATCACCGTTTTCTATTAGCTGAATCAGAATTATAAAATTTATGGGAACATCCGAGCAACACAACAGTCGATACGTGACTTACACATTTTTTGACACTACTTTCGTGTTACAGCGGAATAGGTCTAATTAACTGAATAGTTTTAAAACTTCCTGGCAGATTAAAACTGTGTGCCCGACCGAGACTCGAACTCGGGACTTTTGCCTTCCGCGGGCAAGTGCTCTACCATCTGAGCTACCGAAGCACGACTCACGCCCGGTCTCACAGCTCAGATGGTAGAGCACTTGCCCGCGAAAGGCAAAGGTCCCGAGTTCGAGTCTCGGTCGGTGCACACAGTTTTAATCTGCCAGGAAGTTTCATATCAGCGCACACTCCGCTGCAGAGTGAAAATCTCATTCTGGAAACATCCCCCAGGCTCTGGCTAAGCCATCTCTCCGCAATATCCTTTCTTTCAGGAGTGCTAGTTCTGCAAGGTTCGCAGGAGAGCTTCTGTAAAGTTTGGAAGGTAGGAGACGAGATACTGGCAGAAGTAAATCTGTGAGTACCGGGTGTGAGTTGTGCTTTAGTAACTCAGATGGTAGAGCACTTGCCCGCGAAAGGCAAAGGTCCCGAGTTCGATTCTCGGTCGGGGATACAGTTTTAATCTGCCAGGAAGTTTCATATCAGCGCACACTCCGCTGCAGAGTGAAAGTCTCATTCTGGAAACATCCCCCAGGCTGTGGCTAAGCCATGTCTCCGCAGTATCCTTTCTTTCAGGAGTGCTAGTTCTGCAAGGTTCGTAGGAGAGCTTCTGTAAAGTTTGGAAGGTAGGAGACGAGATACTGGCAGAAGTAAAGCTGTGAGTACCGGTTGTGAGTTGTGCTTCAGTAACTCAGATGGTAGAGCACTTGCCCGCGAAAGGCAAAGGTCCCGAGTTCGAGTCTCGGTCGGGCGTACAGTTTTTAATCTGCCAGGAAGTTTCATATCAGTGCACACTCCGCTGCAGAGTGAAAATCTCATTCTGGAAACATCCCCCTGGCTGTGGCTAAGCCGTGTCTCCGCAGTATCCTTTCTTTCAGGAGTGCTAGTTCTGCAAGGTTCGCAGGAGAGCTTCTGTAAAGTTTGGAAGGTAGGAGACGAGATACTGGCAGAAGTAGAGCTGTGAGACCGGGCGTGAGTTGTGCTTCAGTAACTCAGATGGTAGAGCACTTGCCCGCGAAAGGCGAAGGTCCCGAGTTCGAGTCTCGGTCGGGCATACAGTTTTAATCTGCCAGGAAGTTTCATATCAGCGCACACTCCGCTGCAGAGTGAAAATCTCACTCTAAATAGCTTTAGTTACATTGCATCTCCTTGCTGTACGCCTCTTCCGATTAACAAAATACTTGGATGGACTACCCAACGGTGACAAAAGCTGTTGACATCCTGCAGATATTGCGGATCATCTTAATGCACGTGGTTAGGTTTATTTATGCCCTTGTTCGTTTAGCGCCTTTATGACTGCTATGTGGCTGATGTTTCGTAAGCAACAGTGTTACGCTTTATTCGTTGCTGTCTTCCGACACCTTTCATGAAGCTCTGTTAATGACTTCAACACAGAGGGACACCCCAATTTGTTTATTTCCCGTAATCAGTAATTTCATTTAGTAAGGTTTTTGATTGTAGCGTCCAGGGGTTCAACTCGGGTTTACGATCATGAAAACAACTACTGAAACTGTTTCTAGCGTTTAGTGAACATCTCTTGCCTCAGATTCGGTATTCGTAAGTTTAAGTGGTCGTGATGGAAGGCTTTTCAGTGTTTGGACGCCAGGCTTATATTCAGTTAAGTGAAGGGCTTTGTTATGTACAATAACAATATACAATCAGGTGAGCCTTTAGTGAGATGTAACCTCTTCACGCCGAGCAGTTATTTCCCGAAGGCTTACGCCAGTCATGTTATTTTCGAATCGTAAGCTGTCAGCTGTGGCCGGTACCTCTAGTTCGTTACCTGAGCCGTCTGCTGGTCTCCCTTGCTGATGTATCCATCCGTTATGGCCGCACTTGAAGACTTCTTTCGTCCACCTCCCATCATTTCGTCTTGCAACGTATCAAAAATGGTTCAAATGGCTCTGAGCAGTATGGGACTTAACACCTGAGGTCATCAGTCCCCTAGAACTTAGAACTACTTAAACCTAACTAACCTAAGGACATCACACACATCCATGACTGAGGCAGGACTCGGACCTGCGACCGTAGCGGTCGCGTGTTTCCAGACTGAAGCGCCTAGAACCGCTCGGCCACAACGGCCGGCTGCAAAGTATCATACCGATTTCCATTTTAGTACCTCAACGTGTTGTATTACCATCACTGACTTTGGTCATTTCTCGAATATACCCTGTTCGTTTGAGATCTCTTTGAATTAACCACATCGATATTTCATGTCTTTCTGCGCAGTGCTCATTTTCCGTTTTGCGGATTCGCTTGATGGTCAGGTTTCTCAAACCTAAGTTAAAACTGGAAGAACTGGCTGGTTGAAAATACTTCTTTTTAAATCGACTGACTTTTTTTGATTTGAAACAATTAAGTGCCTTTCAAACACATTCCGTTGTCTATATAAATAAAGAAGAGCGTTCGGTTGTTTGTTTGTAATTTATACGAATCTACCATTTTATTCCCATCTTGATATTTTGCGCACTTTACCTACTAGACAGGAGGAAGATCACTGCTTTCACAATATTTCGTAATCTGACTTGTCCTAGTCATATATATATAATTAACTTCCTTCGTTATTATTATTTAATTTGAAATAAATCGGTCAAGTTTGAAGTAAATCGGTCAATTCCTTCTCTTTCTTATAACAGAGAGAGAGAGAGAGAGAGAGAGAGAGAGAGAGAGACGTTGGTAACAAACATCCTGAAAAGTAATTAACCGATTTACTTCAAATTTCTAGATTCATATGAAATAATGAAGGAAGTGATTAATAGACTACATACCTAGCTAGTGAAAGATATCGTGGTAATCTGAATGCAGTTACTATGCAGAGAATAAATTACAGCGGCGATACCCGTCTTGGACATAGATCGCGGCACGAGCGAAAGCTCGAGAATTCGACAGTAGCAGGATCGCAAACTCTTTATTTATTGATTAGTTGCCGTTGCTGTTAAGCATGAAATGTATCCTATAAGCTATTTCATTCTGTATTTCACTGTTATTCTTACTAGTAAAACCTATAGTGCCATACGAACGGTAAGGCAGGTCGTGGGTATAGTATCATCACAAGTCAGTAGATCAGGGGCCGATCAAAAGAACGAACAGAACCCCAGATTTTCCGAATTTTGGCGTAACCTGTTCGAAAATTTCGAGTCGTGCTCAAACACAGCCTTACTTGAAACTCTGAAATCTGATCTGGAATAACAGAAGACGAATACTTCTAAAATACAGATACCTATCACAAAATGTAACAACAGATTGCGCAACTAATTATCTGATCATACAGGTGAAAAGATAATCATTCGTCGCTTTCCGTCGACACCCAATGATCCAGTTACATCCTTAGATTTAAAGCTACTGCAGTTTCCCATGTGGCTTGCATTCCACAATAACAAGCCACTGGACCAATCACTTTGTAAATGACGAGCACTGCAGCTAGTAGTTTCATTAGGAGAAAGAAGTGTAATTGGCCAAAGGTGCTCTCCTGCTGTCTCCAGAGTCTTTGTGCCAATCATAAGGTTTCAGTTTTCCACCCACTTGTTAAACTTCGTATTCGACGTTTTCACCTTAAGTCCAGTTCCTTCACACTTCTCTGCTAGGTCCGAAACCAGTGTTTACAGTTCTTCTATGCCATTAGCTATGACTGCAATATCATCTGCAATGCCTGTTTCACAACTTTCCCGTAATTCTGATTCATCTTTGTGGCCAACTGATCTTGGTACACGGCCAGTTCCAAAATAGCGGGGAATGGTTTTGGTAAACTTGCGTATTCTTGCTTCAAGCCTCTTCCGATAAAGAAAAAAACTCTTCGGTGGGCTTCCCAACGCACAGAAAGTAGATGATGTTATCTGCTTTGTGCAGCTGTGCTGAAAAGTCAGTCATTTGCATGTCAAGCCATCTAGTTTTCGAAATGCCAGTTTGACGTTTTTGCATGCCACTTTCATGTTACTGTCGTTTTGATGCAAAGCAGTGTAGCTCAAACTAAGCATAAATTCTTGGAATGTTTGACAACCTTAGCCCATGTACAGGGGTTGAAAAAAAAATTAGAACACCAGAAACACAATACATTACCATGCCTAGTACGGTAATACGGTGTAGGAAAACAGCTGGCACTCAAAATCGCTTCCAGTCCTCTCAGAATAGCTATATAAAGGTCCTGTACGGTTTTGGACGGAATGTTATTCCATTATTCCTGCAAAATAGTGGCAAGTTCACGTAATGATGATGGTGGAGGATAGTGATCACACACATTTCTCTCCAAAGTAGAACGCAAAGGCTCAATAACAGTGAGATCTGAGGAGCGTGGTGGGCAGGAAAGATGCGACAGTTCATCCTCGTGCTCACATAACCAGTTCTGAACGGTGCAAGCTTTGCGAACAGATACCATCGCGTCTTGGAACAAACATTGTACCAAGGAATGGACCTGATCGTCCATACCGGTCACTTGATCATTGGCAGTAATGTTACCGTTCGTAATAACCATGGGGTCCATGGAATGCCACTATATAGCTGTCCAAATCATCACCAAACCCCAGCCACGTTTCATTCTTTGGAAATAAGCTCTGTCAGAAGTTGGAAAAAGTGTGAAACAAGACCCTTCCGACCAAATGACTTTCTTCCACCGCTCCATAATACAGATTGTATGGCTTTTGCACCACCTTTCCCTGTTACGTAAATTTGCATCAGTGACGAGTTATTTTGAGGTCCCAGCTCGCCCAGCGATTTCCTGCTTATGGAGCACCCTTCGTGTTGTTTTGGTGCTGAAAGGGTTTTCGAGTGCGACATTCATTCCCGCAGACTTTTGCAGCTGTAGTCCTATTACTTTTCGTCACAGTCCGCTTCAGTGACCGCCTGTCTCTATTACTACCATTACACAACAATACCATTAAATAAATGAGACACAAATGGAACAGGCAGATAAAAGGACAAGCCACATATGAATTTACTATATAACAATTATAATCTGAGTAAGGCAGTACGATTAAACACTCTCGCTACTATGGAGAAGGAAATGACTGGTAATCGTTGGAAGGACAGTCCTGTGCAGGTGCACACGCGCACCCTTCAATAATACGAGTGGCAAGAGTGATAACGTCCAGCAAGATGTAAACATTGATACAAGGGATTCCACGAGGTGGAAGCTGTAACCTGCAAAAATGAAGCTGCTCGGTGGTGCGTACGGACTGATAGCAAAACTTGGGTCTGTTTCAAGAATAAATGAAGCTCTATCGTCCACTACCTCGATTATAGAGGCACCCACTATACCAGGGGTCTCCAAACTACGGCCCGCGGGCCGAAACTGGCCCGCGAGGGCCGGCAAACCGGCCCGCGTTAGCTGGCCGGACATCCCCCGTATCCGGCCGCCAAATATTTGAGGTGCTACCTATACTGCTAGCAATTGAGTTTCGAGGACTATCGCGACGAGTACACCGCGACATTGTCTCTGCTACTCGCTACAAGACCACATAACTAAACTTATTGTTGCGCCGCTTGAAATAACAATGTGTTGACATACTCTACCTCTGTTAAATTCTAGTAATAGTGTTGCTAACAATGATTCTGAGGTTTCATTAACTTTGCAGGACGCCTGCGTGAAGTATGTGCAGTGATATACTTTTTTGTCGATGAAATTCGCCAGAATAGAATACGCCAGAATTTCGGTAAGGTACGTCCACCAAACAAAATTATGGTTCAAATGGCTCTGAGCACTATGGGACTCAACTGCTGAGGTCATTAGTCCCCTAGAACTTAGAACTAGTTAAACCTAACTAACCTAAGGACATCACAAACATCCATGCCCGAGGCAGGATTCGAACCTGCGACCGTAGCGGTCTTGCGGTTCCAGACTGCAGCGCCTTTAACCGCACGGCCACTTCGGCCGGCAACAAAATTATGTAATTAAATAAAAATCGTAGTTCGTTTCAGTGCTAGCTATTCCCACAACCTTAGATTTCTGCGATTTCATCTTTCCTTTAGCCTTACATTACGGTGATAATGGAGTGCTAGGGTGCTTTAATCCCTCTAGGTAGATCTTGGCCCTTATGACTTCGTGGAGAAGTCAATGTTGCCCGCGGACTAAAAAGTTTGGAGACCTCTGCACTACACGAACACAACTGCAGCGTACATTATTCTAACCATGATTGATACTTTAAACTGATACTTGAAACTTCTTGACGATCCTTTAGAGATGGATTTCGTGATCAAATACAACAGCGTAGCCTGCATGCTTGGCCATCATCTGCATTTACGTTCAAACACCCACCTATCAATGTGTTTGCTTCCCGTATATTCTCGTGGTCTTGCGGTAGTGTTCTCGCTTCTCGCGCACGGGCTCCGGGGTTCGATTCCCGGCGGGGTCAGGGATTTTTCCTGCCTCGAGATGACTGGGTGTTGTGTCGTCTTCATCATCATCATCCATCCCCATTACGGTCGGAAGAAGGCAATGGCAAACCACCTCCACTAGGACCTTGCCTAGTACAGCAGTGCGGGTCTCCCGCATCCTCCTCTACGCTGCTTGGAGTATGGGACCTCATCATCATATTCACGTAACGCTACGGGACTTGAAAGTGCAAATTGGTCATATATTCTATCTGGAATTTGTGGTGCTTGCAGCACGTGATGCTAATTAGGAACAAAGTACTTCAACGTCACTATCGTAAAAATAATATCAGAAGCTAATCTTGGTCACTGATATAAAAGTTGTTGCTCTTATAGTGCAAATGTTAATTATACACGCGATGAGCAGACACCGTATGTATCCAACTGAATAGAAGAACTGCAGAAAGTATTACTGGAATGAACATCTAATTGGCTCTTAAAACGAATGGCCTTGCTGAAGGAAAAAAAATGCTTCAATACATATCGCTTACTCGATGAAATTAAATGCACTAACTGTGTTCTCGGGAATGGAGATGAAGACATGCAGCTGAAGCTCTTTCACGGTGTGCTTGTCCTTTAATTCCTGTAGACGTAAATTACGTTTAGGCCTTACGGTAGATACGGCGTAATGAAGTTTCTAATTGCATTGCAGCGAGTGCTCCACAAGCATTCAGAACACGTTCTCAGGTCTGTTCGCAGTGCTGTCGCCCCAGAATTACGACCTGTTCAAGTTACGACTAACGATTACTATGGCAGTTCATTTTTAGAGCGCCATAAGAAACCTGGTCTTTTATTGAGCTACAGTGACATACGACGGTGTCATAGTGCTGGAGCCCTATACCGTGGTTATTACGCCTGCAACTGCTCTGTTAGTATAGTCTCTCAGGCATCACATTCAGAGTTCGTGATGTGCGATTTGTAACGATAGAGGTACGATATGCGAAATCTAATCGTTCAGCTGTCTTCAAAGCCAATTCCATAAAGGTGGAGGTGTAGGACATGGAAGTTAACAAATATGGTGAAACAAAATACTGTAAAGCATTCTCTTACTTATAGTCATGTATTGTAACAATTGTCTAATAGTTTAAACAACGTTAAAACATATAGTAAGACCAATTGCATTACATTTGCAGATAAACAGTGCTTATCGTGCAAAGTTGGTCTGTGTTAGGGATGATACCTTTGTTCCTGTATAACCTATTGAAAATATTTTTGTCCAGGATCGTTTAAATAACAAGTGTCTGAAATATTATGTTGTTTTTAACCATTTTCTTCTTTTATTTGCATGTTCTTGAAACGCAATTTACCGTCATTTATGTAACACTTTTCAAATACACATTATGCAAATGATATGGACAATACAAAGAATATATTCGATCAGACAACAACAGGTACCAAACTAGATATACTAAACCCAAACTCTCGCCGTATTAACGCTGTCTAACGCTGTCTGAAGCAACTCCGTAGCAATTGGTGCCAAAAATACATTATATATTTGAGCGCTAGAACAATATGTATTCCAAATTAGTATTAGCGAGAGTGTCTTAACTGAAGTTGTTTTTCGGGTTTAATTTACATCCTTCTCCTATTCAATACCTCCTCATTAGTTATGTTATCTACCCATCTAATCTTCAGCATTCTTCAGTTTAATTTACATCCTTCTTTCGGAAAATAATTATTTAAGTCACGATTTATAGCCTCAATGGATAATAAAAAAGGCTGCAAAATTTGACGATATGAAAAATAGTAGTTATATTTTGGACTCGATTTCATTGTCGATAGTAAAATTACAAAATTTATGAAAGAAAAGAGAAATTTTATTTACATGAAAACTGAATCATAACAATATTAGATGGGTAGATCACGTAGCTAATGAGAAGGTACTGAATACTGTAGAACTGGGGAGATAAGGAATTTGTAACACAACCTGACTAAAAGAAGGGATCGGTTGGTAGGACACGTTCTGAGGTATCAAGGGATGACCAGTTTAGCGCTGGAGGGCAGCGTGGAGAGTAAAAACCGTAGGGGGAGGCGGTCAGATAAGTTCACTAAGCAGATTCAGAAGGATGCAGGGTGCAGAGTTATTCGGAGATGAAGAGGCTTGCACAGGATAGAGTAGCATGGAGAGCTGCATGAAACCAGTCTCTGGACTGAAGACCACAACACAACACAATAATATTGTATTTACTGCTAATTTTTTTAGATCAATTAAGTTGTCAATCACGATTGCTAATTTTCGTGGTGCAAGGTCGTTATTACGAAGTAGATCGATAGGAATAATAAAAATATACTATCAGAAAAACAGTTTTTAATGACAAAATAATTTCAGAAATATCTACAGATGAGAAAAATGTAATTATTCAAGAAAATTAACCTGAGTCTCTCCAAAATTTAAACTGAATCGAACATTTCGGTCATAATGTGAAAGTTACGAAGAGGATGCATTCATTACAACACAAAATGAAAAAAAAAAGATTCTTTCCACCCTCTCATAGATATATAAGGTACGCCCGGCATCAAACATCTGTTTCATAATAAAAGCAAAGCTACTACAGATGCTGAAAAGCTTTTTCTCTGAAAAAAACTAGCAGTCTCAAATTATTTCTACATCCCCACCACCATGTTGTACTCACAGTGTAGCACATGCTTCCGTACGACTTCCTCATCACACGTTGCCACCTGTGTTGTCAACCATGTGTTAATACGATCCTTGAACTCGTCATCGTTGTTGAATTTTAACTATCAAGGAACGTTTTTAGGTGCAAAAAGAGATGGAAGTCGATAGTGTGACCTCGGGCCCTTACAAGGGGTGGTCAACCTGGCTCCAGCCAAGGTCGCGGAAGACTTTTCGTGTCTCGTTCGCAGTTTCAGGTCGGGAATTCTCGTGAATGAAAACAACACCGTTTGTCAACTTTCTGCGGCGCTTGTTTTGTTTTGCGCTACTGAGCTTCGTAAGCGTCTCACAGTAAACATTTGCACTGACTGTTTCACCTAGCGAAAAAAATGCAGCAGTAAAATTCCGCGTCTATTCCAAAAGACTGTACATATGACTTTTCGAGGTGTCAAGATTTGCTTACCTTTAGTCTTTAGTCGTTCAAGTAATGCGAGAAGAAGAAGGGACAGAAATTTTGTATTTTCAGAACAACATTTTCCTAAAATTCAGCGTACCAGATGAGAACTTAAGGAATGTAACTGACAGAAACATATTTCTACTCATGAAGGATGGACGGTACAAGATAAAATCGTCTTTCGGTTCTGCATATTTCTGTGAATGAGTGTTTCCTACTATGAACATTATAAAAGCCAAGTCTTGGTCTCGACTTACGGAAGATCGAAGCAATGACCAACGAAACGCACTCTGTCCTAAAAAATTTTCCATTTAACATCTAGCTTACACTTTCACTCAAACGAAACCCTCTTGATTCATCGATATTCAGCGGCGGAAAGACTAACTCAGCGTATAGAGGAGTCAAATCAGCCTTCGGCGAAACTAAAAGCAAGGGTGAAAACATTAAGAGTGCCATGGGAATTCCATTGTTCAATATGGAGGAGAGAGCGGATAGGTGGAAAGAGTACACTGAAGACCTCTATGCGGGGAGGGCTTGTCTGATGTGATAGAAGAAGAAACAGGAGTCGATAGGGAAGAGATAAGGGATCAAGTATTGGAAACAGAATTTAAAAGAGTTTTGGAAGACTCGAAGTCAAATAAGGCAGGGGGCATAGACAATATTCCATCAGAAGTTCTAAAACCATTGGGGGAAGTGGTAACGAAAAGACCATTCACGTTTCTGTGTAGAATATATAAGACTGGCGATATACTGTCAGATCTTCGGGGAAACACGATCCATACAATTCCGAAGATTGCAAGAGCTGGCAAGTGCGAGAATTATTACACAATCAGCTTAACAGCTCATGCATCCAAGTTGCTGACAAGAATCGTATACAAAAGATTGGGAAAGAAAACTGAAGATCCGTTAGATGACGTCAGTTGGGTTGTAGGAACGATGAAGGCACCAGAGAGACAGCTCTGACGCTGCGGTTGATAATGGAAGCAAGACTAAAGAAGAATCAAGACACATTTATAGGATTTGTGGATCTGGAGAAAGCGTTCGAGCCGGCCACTGTGACCGAGCGGATCTAGGAGCTTCACCCCGGAACCGCGCTGTTGCTACGGTCGCAGGTTCGAATCCTGCCTCGGGCATGGATGTGTGTGAAGTCCTTAGGTTAGTTAGATTTAACTAGTTCTAAGCCTAGGGGACTGATGACCTCAGATGTTAAGTCCCACAGTGCGTACGTCCATTTTGAAAGCGTTCGACAATGTCAAAGGGTGCCAAATGTTCGAAATTCTGAGAAAGTAGGGGTACGCTGTAGGGAAAGACAGTTAATATGCAAAATGTACAAGAACCAAAGGGAAAAATAAGAGTGAAAGACCAAGAATTAAGTACACGAATTAAGAATGGTGTAAGACATGGGCGTAGTCTTCCGCTTCTACTGTTCGGTCTATACATCGAAGAAGCAATGACGGAAATAAAAGAATGGTTCAACAATGGAATTAAAATTCAAGGTCAAAGGATGTCTGTGAAAGATTCTCCGAAAACACCGCTATCCTGAGTGAAAGTAAAGGAGAATTACAGGATCTGCCGAGTGGAATCAGCAGTCAAATGGATACAGAACATGGGCTGAGAGTAAATCGAAGAAGACGAAGGTAATGAGAAGTAGCAGATATGAGAGCACTGAGAAACTTAACGTCGGGATTGGTGATCACGACATAGATTAAATTAAGGAATTCTGCTACATGGGCAGCAAAATAACCCAGGACGGACGGAGCAATGAGAGGTAAAAAGTAGGCTAGTCCTGGCAAAAAGGGCATTCCTAGCATAGGGAAACCTACTAGTGTCAAACATGGGACTTAATCTGAGGAAGAAATTTCTGAGAACGTACATTTGGAGAGTAGCATTCTACGGCAGTAAAACATGGGCTGTGGAAAAATCGGAACAGAAGAGAATCGAACAATTTGAGATGTGCTGTTACACAAGGATATTGAGACTTAAGTGGACTGATGAGGTAAGGAATGAGGAGGTTCTCTAGAGAATCGGCAAGGAAAGGAATATATGGAAAATACAGACAGGAAGAAGGGGCAGGGTGGTAGGACAGCTGGCAAGACATAACGGAATAATTTCCATGGTACTAGAGAGAGCTGTAGAGGATTAAAATTGTAGAGGAAGACAGACATTAGAACACATCCAAGAACACATCCAGCAAATAATTGAGGACTTTAGTTGCAAGTGCTACTCTGAGGTGAAGAGCTTGGCCGCAACAACCAAGTCAAAAAACTGATTACTCAAACAAAATAAAATAAAAACTTTCTGCATTACTATACCTTATTCTTTTACTTCTTTCCTGGACCCTTAGAGTTTGCCTGGTAGTCCTATTTTAAGTGCCTCTGTTGTCTGTGGTTACTTACTGACGTCTCCATTCCTTTCTTCGTCTTTCTGATCTTTTCCCTATTGGTCGGTAATACACTAGAATTTGAGATATTCTACACACATGCTCATAAATTAAGGATAATGCTGATACATGGTGAAACAACGCTCTGGTGGGCGGTTTGCGAGTTTAAATCTCCTCGGGGTATGACCATGCGGTGCATTTGACCTGCGGTCGTTGCACGTTGGCACTGGAAGCAGTCCACATACCCAGAGGTGTGTTGGCGCCATGTCAGAGTACGGTGCAGCGAGTAAGTGTACAGATGTTTCCAGACGTGCTAATGGTGACTGTGTGTTGAAAATGGCTCAAAGAACACATATTGATGACGTTATGAGGAGTAGGATACTAGGGCGACTGGAGGATGGTCAAACACAACGGGTTGTAGCACGGGCCCTCCGTGCGCCACCAAGTGTGATCTCAAGATTATAGCACCGATTCCAGCAGACAGGAAATGTGTCCAGACGCTACAGTACGGGACGTCCACAGTGTAGAGCACCGCAAGAAGACCGATATCTCATCATTAGTGCCCACAGACGGCCACGGAGTACTGCAGGTAGCCTTGCTAGGGACCTTTCCGCGGCCACTGGAACAGTTGTCTACAGACACACAGTCTACAGACGACTGAATAGACATGGTTTATTAGCCCGAAGACCTGCAAGGTGCATTCCACTGACCCCTGGTCACAGGAGAGCCCGTAAAGTCTGGTGTCAAGAACACAGTACATGGTCATTGGAGCAGTGGTCCCAGGTTATGTTCAGCGACGAGTCCAGATATAGTCTGAACAGTGATTCTCGACGGATTTTCATCTGGAGTGACCCAGGAACGAGATACCAACCCCTTAATGTCCTTGAAAGGGACCTGTATGGAGGTCGTAGTTTGATGGTGTGGGGTGGGATTATGATTGGAGCAAGTACACCCCTGCATGTCTTTGACAGAGGAACTATAACAAGTCAGGTGTATCGGGACGACATTTTGCACCAGTATGCCCGCCTTTTCAGGGGTGCCGTGGGTCCCACCTTCCTCTTGATGGATGATAATGCATGGCCATACCGAGCTGCCATCGTGGAGGAGTACCTTGAAACAGAAGATATCAGGCGAACGGAGTGGCCTGCCTGTTCTCCAGACCTAAACCCCATCGATTACGTCTGGGATGCTCTCGGTCGACGTATCGCTGCACGTCTTAAAATCCCTACGACACTTCAGGAGCTCCGACAGGCACTGATACAAGAATGGGAGGCTATACCCCAGCAGCTGCTCGACCACCTGATCCAGAGTATGCCAACCCATTTTGTGGTCTGTGTACGTGTGCATGGTGATCATATCCCATACTGATGCCGCGGTATATGCGCAGAAAACAGTGGCGTTTTGTAGCACATGTGTTTCGTGACGGTTTTCTCAACTTATCACCAATACCGTGGACTTACAGATCTGTGTCGTGTGTGTTCCCTATGTGCCTATGCTATTGGCGCTAGTTTTGTGTAGTGCCACGTTGTGTGGCACCACATTCAGCAATTATGGTTAATTTATGAGCATGAGTGTACTTTCATTCATTTGCTTGACATGATCTTCATATTTGTTTTCACAATCACAATTTTTTTTTTTACCTCCTACATCTTGTCTGATGGTTGTACAACAGTTTAACATACTGTATATAATCGCAACACTCAGTGCTGTGAAAGTTATTACCGTCTGATAGTTGGAACTACACCAGCACCCACAGCGACGAGAAAGCCACTGTAAGATTACAGTGAGTTTTTTTTTTTATTTTATTAACGAAACAGTTATTATATTTTTGTTTTCCACGCATTAGTAAATTGTCAATAGACCGAGAATGATCGTGAAATAAATATAAAGACAACCGAATTTCACTCATTCAGTGACATAAGCTACAACTTATTCATGAAGCAATAACTTCAGAATATGGGTAGTTTTATAATTTCAGCTTACTACGCTGAAAGCAAGAGAGTATAAACATATATTTCATGCATGAGAAATATATATTTCATTTGTCTGTTATTATAATCGGCAGTTTCTTTGGAACGTAACAGTTTCGAATCGAGTCTAATGATTCGCACATTCTTACACTTCTTTAGACTTTTTAATACACGAAAATATTTAGGAATGTATTTACTTTGGCTTCAAAAGTGAATGTCTTCAAGATTCTTGCCGTTTGTGGCTCAATTGTTGCAAAAATTGTGGAACTGATTTCTTCTGTGTTGGGAAACAGTTTATTAGTTTTTGACGTTTTATTATCCCAGCTGTGTTGTTTTTCTTTCACCTAAGGTTGTGGAGGCTCCCTTGTTAGTTAAATACTGTAGGCATTATATTCCATACAAGTTTCCTACTTTCCATATTCACTGATTTGACTGGACGTATAATGAACAAAAATTCTTGTTCTTGAGTAGATTTAGAACGTCTTTTTCCAAATGGTCGAGGTCTTGTATTGCTTATTAGCCCTTTTTTTTGTTTCTAAAAGAAAACTATAGTCTTCAGCAAATATCGTCAAGTTACAAGAGAACTGTAAGTAAACCGCCTGGTAATGTACCTTTCATACTTCCCACGGTCCATAGGAAACCAGAGAAAGACACAGGTAGTGTCATTTTTCAGTTGTTGCCGATTTTTATGATACTACATACGCTCCTTATTGTTAAAACTATGTTACAAATCAATACGAACGATTCTGCTAGACACCGCTCTCAGAAGCGTAACTTCCTCTTCACTGCCGCACTGTAACACGGTCGGACGATAGAGAGTAGGACTCACTCTCTGTGAGTTCCCTACAAACTTATTTATGTTTACAGACAATTCATCTATACTTTTGGATGAGTAGCTTCAACTTCCTGAGATAAAGGCGGCTTAACAGACGATCAGACAGTGAGATAGACAACAAATGGAATAAAAATGCAAAAACCCCTAAAGATTTAAAATCAAACATGCATTATTGACACTCAACATCAGCATATTTGCACCACTTTGCCGCTAGGAATCTCCGAATTATAACATGTAACATGACGGTGTGTAACATAAATATGTTAGTGAAGGAGGAACAGCGTCCTGCAATCGTGTTTCGAATACTAACTGATGTTACACATTTAAAACACCCTCTCCCTTAGCACGATAGTGCCGGACCACATACGAGTGCTGCGACATTTGCAAGAGTCCGATGCCTTGGTTTCACTGTCACCGATCATCCTCCATACAGTCCTGATTTGGCCCCATCCGGTTTTCATCTGTTTCCAAAACTTAAACAACATCTTTGAGATTTCACTTTGATAGCGATGAAGCGGTGTACGCAGAGGAGAGATTGTGGTTCCGTCAACGAAGTAAACACATACTGCAATGTCGGTATCAACAAACTGGTCTCCCGTTGGGAAAAATGTGTTCGTCGCCAGGATGATTACGTTGACAAATAAATACGTTGGCATGAAGAATAAAGATTTAGAACGTTAATAACATTTGTTTTATTTAAAAAACTTAAAGAGTTTTCACATAAAAAATTCGGAAGCATTACTTCTCAGCACGTCCTCATACAAATTAACAGAATTAACAGTTTTCAAATTTTCTTCCTTCATTTCAACTGGAAAACTTTGCTTCTTGCCAAATATCATGGTTCTAGGTCAATTGTAGGTGCCCTATAGGTACTGATCAGAGCGATTCCGTGTATGAAAATGTGGGACGGAAGTAACCTTGGGGTGGGAAACTGACCCTAAAGGCAATGATCAACGGCATGAGGATGCAGAAGGCAATGGAAACCACTGCGTTAAAGACACATAACGTGTATCCACAGAACGTGTAGCCTGTAAATGAAAAAGTGTCATGATGATCTCTCTATTGGTAAAAAATTCCGGAACAGTTCCCCATTCGGATCTCCGGAACGGGACTGCCAAGGAGGAACAGAAAGGTAGGACAAAGAGCGTGTTACAGTGAACAGTTCAGTGTTAGGGTTGTTGTTGTCAGAATAGACAGTAAACCAACACTGACAACGATAGTTCAGGTATACATGCCGACGTCACAAGCTGAAGATAAAGAGATAGAGAAGATGTATGAGGATACTGAAAGGATAATACAGTATGTAAAGGGAGATGAAAATCTAATTGTTATGGGGGACTGGAATGCAGTTGTAGGGATGGAGTAGAAGAAAAGGTTACAGGACAATATGGGTTTGGTACAAAAAATGAGAGAGGAGGGAGACTAATTCAGTTTTGTAATAAATTTCAGATAGAAATAGCGAATACTCAGTTCAAGAATCACAAGAGGAGGAGGTAAGGGAAAAGACCAGCTGATACGGAAAGATTTCAGTTAGATTATATCATGGTCAGACAGAGATTCCGAAATCAGATACAGAATTGCAAGGGTACTCAGGGGCACATACAGACTCAGATCACAATATGGTAGTGATGAAGAGTAGGCTTAAGTTTAAGAGATTAGTCAGGAAGAATCAATACGCAAAGAAGTGGGATACAGAAGTACTAAGAGATAACGGGGCACGCTTGAAGTTCTCTAAGGCTCTAGATACAGCAATAAATAATGGCTCAGTAGGCAGTACAGCTAAAGAGGATACATATCTAAAAACAGGGCAGTTATAGAAGTTGGAAAGCAACATGAAGGAACGAAGAAGGTAAATGCAAAGAGACCATGGATAACAGAGGGAAAGCTTCAATTGATCTACGAAAGATGGAAGTTCAAAAATGTTCAGGGAAATTCAGGAATACGGAAGTATAGGTTGCTGAGGAATGAAATAGATAGGAAGTGCAGGGAAGCTAAGACGAAATGGTTGCATGAAAAACGTAAAAAGATCGAAAAAGACATTATTGTCAAAAGGACTGACTCAGCGTACAAGATAGTCAAACAGCCTTCGGTAAAATTAAGAACAAGGGTGGTAACAGGAGAGTACAACGGGAATTCCACTGTTAAATTCTGAGGAGAGGGCGGATAGGTGGAAAGAGTATACCGAAGGCCTCTTCGGGGGGGGGGGGGGGGGGGGTTTGTCTGATGTGACAGAAGAAGAAACAGGAGTCGACTTAGAAGAGATAAGGGATCCAGTACTAGAACCAGAATGTAAGAGAGCTTTAGAGGACTTAAGATCAAATAAGGAAAAAGGGTTAGACCACATTCCATCAGAATTTCTAAAATCTCTGGGGGAAGTGGCAACAAAACTACCATTGAAGATGGTGTGTAGAATATATGATCTGGCAAAATACCATCTGACTATCGGAAAAATATCACACACACACTTCCAATGACTGTAAGAGCTGATAAGTGCGAGTATTATCGCACAATCAGTTTAACAGCTCATACGTCCAAGTTCATGACTAGAATAATATACAGAAGAATGGAAAAGAAAATTGATTATCTGTTAGATGACGATCAGTTTGGCTTTAAGAAAGGTAAAGGCACCAAAGACGCAAATCTGACGTTGCGGTTGATAATGGAAGCAAGACTAAAGGACAGGATGTGTCGACCTGCAAAAAGCGTTCGACAATGTGAAATGGTGCAAGATGTTCGAAATTCTGAGAAAAATAGGGGTAATCTTTAGATAGAGGCGGGTAGTATACAAAATGTACAAGAGCCAAGAGGGTGAGTGGACGACCAAGAACGAAGCACTCGCATAAGAAAGGGTGTAAGAGAGGTATGTAGTTTTTACCCCTACTGCTCAATCTGTGCAACGAAGAAGCAATGATAGAAATAAAAGAAATTTTCAAGAGTGGAATTAAAATTCAAAGTGAAAGATTATCAATGATACTATTCGCTGATGACATTGCTGTCCTGAGTGAAAGTGAGAAAAAATTACATGATATGCTGAATGGAATGAATAATCTAATGAGTAAAGAATATGGATTGAGAGTAAATCGGAGAAAGATGAAAATAAGGAGAAGTATCAGAAATATGAACAGCGAAAAACTTAACATCAGAATTGATGGTCACGAAGCAGATAAAGTTAAGGAATTCTGCTACCTAGGCAGCAAAATAACCAATGACGGACGGAGCAAGGAGGACATCAGAAGCAGACTAACACTGGCAAAAAGGGCAGTCCTTACCAAGAGAAGTCTACTAGTATCAAATATAGGCCCTAATTTGAGGAAGCAGTTGCTGAGAATGTACATTTGGAGCACAGCATTCTACGGTAGTGAAATATGGACTGTGGGAAAACCGGAACGGAAGAGAATCGAAGCATTTGAGATTTGTTGCTACAGGCGAATGTTGGAATTTGGTGGACTGATAATGTAAGGAATGAGGAGGTTCTGTGCAGAACCGGAGAGGAAAGGAACATGTGGAAAACACTGACAAGGAGAAGGGACAGGATGATAGGACATCTGTTAAGACATCAGGGAATGACTTCCATGGTACTAGAGGGTGCTGTAGAGGGCAAAAACTATAGAGAAAGACGGCGACTGGAATACATCCAACAAATAACTATAGACGTAGGTTGCAAGTGCTACTCTGAGACGAAGAGTTTGGGAGAGGAGAGGAATACGTGGCGGGTTGCATCAAGGCAGTCAGAAGACTAATGACCAAAAAAAAAAGTGGCCGTATGTTTTTGTTGTGTTGACGTAGATGCTTACAGTTTCAACGCCATCAAGGGACCATAGACCTCAGTATTTGACATAAATTTCAAATTGGTACCTCTGTCCATTCCTGAGAAAAAGAGGTCTCAACAGACTGACAGATAGGGAAACGGACAACAAAGTGACGCTATAAGGGTTCCGTTCTTACCACTTGAGATACGAAACCCTAAAAGTGAACAAGAGTATGTATTAGTCTCTGGGTATACTCGTATCAGTAAGTCTATAGCTAAATGCTTTTCTTAAAAATATCGTTTCCACAGCTTGTATTCTTCGTCAGCTTCTACCTGTTATTTTCCTAGTCTCGCTGCCATAAAGTACATATAGATACCATAGCCATTGTTATATAGAACTTTATTAACGTTTATGGCTTCGGCTTTTTGTTCAGTGTTCTGTATATCAATGGAGTATTTCATCTATCGGTATATCTTTTTTGTTTGTGAAGGTGATGAGTGTTTCCAAAGAAAGCTAGACGTCTGCGAAGAGTGTTACCATTAGACATTTTCCGTGGTTATGTGTTTTGCACATAACTTTAGGAATGTCACAATTTATTCATTCAGAATTAATATTTTCTTTGGATTAGGAATTTGCAAAGTGCGAAATTTACAAATTGTTTGTGTACCTCAACGTTACCATTTCCTCCGCCGTAGCCCACTAGGCACTAAACTCTTCCAGACTGAGAACATAGCGATTTGTCGTTGAGGGACGAAACCGCAGTGTTGACACAAACAGCCTATACATTTTAGGGGTAGAGGGGGGGGGGGGGGGCGGTGTTGGTCTTCTGACTTCTTTGATGTGGTCTCGCCATGATTTTCTCCTCTGCACCAATGTATTCATCTTAGAGGAGCATTTAAACACAGCTTGCTTAATCGTTACAGCGCGGAAGCTCTGTACCAAATATGTCTGAAAAGGCCACGCGCAGAATCGCGGTTTGTGGGGACGGGGTAGGTGCTCGGTTCCTATTTGAGCTAGGAACATAGGGTAAACGTTTACGGCTTAGCCAGGACTAACGGCCATTTGTATAGCTATTCTAACATTTATCTTACTGTGGTTATGTTACGGTATATTAAACAAGATTTGAAGGACGAACCGGAGCTGGAGCCCAGACTAATCGTGTCAATCGATTAACTCCTTTTGGAAAATTTAATTGGGCTACAAGTAATGTTCAACTGATGGCGCCATTTTAATGTTCACCATTCGGATTTTACGTACAAAAACATCCACCCTCGTTCGGATTTAATGCGCAGTATCAGTCACTCTTAAATAACTCCAATTCGGAGAGGGTCTGATGGTTCCGATATATCGGACATTGGTCTACGACAGTCTTCAATCGTTTGAAATAATCTTGCTTCATTTCGATTTTAAGTACAAATAACACTTTTTTCTGGGAAGTTCTTGACGTATACTACTTCTATACTTTAAACTTTTACGAATCGGTTCAAATTGGACGAAGGCAGAATAAATGGGTAAAGTTAAGTAGATTTTATTTTTCGTCCGACAATCTTTATCTATTGTCGAGATTCGATGGTTTTAAGGACTAAATGTAGCATGTAAAATTCGTTGTTACTAGAACTGAATGTAAGGAAACGGTTAAAGTGTATCAAATAAATAAAAGATGCATTCTTACGATAAAATTCAAGCATCATCCAGATTTTACGTGCAGAAAACACGTCTTTTGTGAGATTTTTTTAAGCGTGCCACTTCTCTGTTTCAAACTTGTGCGAATCGGATCAAATTTTGTAAGAAGGTAAAAAAATACATGTAATGAACGGTCATCCTATTGTATTGTACAACCTTTATCCGTTGCCATGATATAAACAACAAGGTTCGTAAGCCAATTAAGAAACTTATACCGGATCAGTCGTCAGCCGAGTCAACAAAAATCTATATCGGTAGCCAGACTCTAGGGTAGACTCTATGGTAGAATAAAATTTCGGAACCAGAATAAAAAACGCTCCTTCCATAGCACAAAAAAGGCGAATGGGTCCTGGACAGAGTTATGGATGTAAAAGACTTTTTCACGTATCTCACAAGTTCAAAGACATTTAAATCAAAGCATCGTGATATGTTCGCGCTTTTTTACGAGTAACCCTACTCCCCTAGCACAGTGATCTCTCTTACACGCGCCCTCTGTAACATGTGTAGTGAGGGGTGTAATAACAAATAGACACCAATTTGTGTACTTCAAGACAGTGGGATGCATCCACAATAGGAAGTATCTGGGAGTGGGGGTACACCTGTAATAGGAAGTATCTAAGGGTGGGGATGCATGCATCCTAAACTTGAACGATTTGGCAAATGCTACGTTGGATGAGATGGTGGAGTCTGTCATGTTACACGACGTGACGTCATGTATCGTGTACTTTAATCGACACGATTCGTTATAAAGTGAAGAGCCAAAGAAACTGGTAGACCTGTATAATATCGTGTAGGGCCCCGCGAGCACGTTGAAGTCCCGCAACACGACATGGGATGAACTCGACTAATGTCTGAAGCAGTGGTGGAGGGAATTGACATCACGAATCCTGCAGGGCTGTCCATAAATCCGTAAGAGTACGAGGCTGAAGAGATCGTCACAAGGCATCCCAGATATGCTCAATAATGTCTGGGGAGTTTCGTGGCCAGAGGAAGTGGTTAAACTCAGACGAGTGTTCCTGGAGCCACTCTGTAGCAATTCTGGAAGTGTGGGGTGTCTTCATGTCCTGCTGGAATTGCCCAAGCCCGTCAGAATGCACAGTGGACATGAATGAAGCTGTTGGTGACAGTTGTCCAAGGAGCACGCATGCCCGTAATAATCGCTAAGAGGCCATTTAAAAGCGCTGCTGTATTTTGTAACATGAAGCTTACTCGATTGAAGCAGGCCTGAAGATGACGTAGTGTATCGTCGAAACTGATAGCCTAAAAATAAAACCTAAATAACGGTGACTGATATTGTTTTATTGAATGGATGCAGGTGATCAGACCAGATGCTTACGTACGTGTCACCCGTCAGAGTCGTATCTAGACGTATGGGGGATCCCATATCACTCCAGCTGCACACGCGCCACATCATTACAGAGCCTCCACCAGCTTGAACAGTCCCTTACAGACATGCGGGGTCCATGGATCCATGAGGTTGTATCCATACCGGTACATGTCCATCCGCTCGATACAATTTTAAATTAGACTCGTCCGACCAGGCAATATGTTCCCAGCCATCTACAGTCCAATATCGGTGTTTACGGCCCCAGGCGAAGTGTAAAGCTTTCTGTCGTGCACTCATCAAGAGTACACGAATGGGCCTTCGACTCCGAAAGCCCATATCGATGATGTTACGTTGAATGGTTCGCACGTTGACACTCGTTGATGCCCCAGTACTAATATATGCAGCAACTTGCGGAAGGGTTGCACTTCTGTCACGTTGAACGATTCTCTTCAGTCGTCGTTTGTCCCGTTCTTGCAGGATCTTTTTCCGGCCACAGCGATGTCGGAAATTTGTTTTACCGGATTCCTGATATTCGCGGTACACTCGTGAAATGGTGGTACGGGAAAATCCCCACTTCATCGCTATCTCGGAGATGCTGTGTCCCATAGCTTGTGCGCCGACTATAACACCATGTTCAGACTCACTTTAAATTTTGATTACCTGCCATTGTAGCAGCAGTAACTGATCTAACAACTGCGCTAGACACTTGTCTTATATACGCGTTGCCGACCGCAGCGCCGTATTCTACTTGTTTACGTATCTCTGTACTTGAATACGCATGCCTATACCAGTTTCTTTGGCGCTTAAGTGTATTACGTGACATGGGTACCAATACTGAACAGTAAATGAAACCGTTTATGTCAAGATGTTTTGATTTAAATATCTTTCAGACTGCCAGACACGTCGAGAAGCTGTTTCTCTTCTTTTAAATCAGTAATTGCCATGGATATCTTCGCCTTTTCTGTGCTACGATGGGAGTTTTTTCTCATTTTGGTTATTTTTTATATATATTTTTATATATTTTGTATAAAATTCTTGTCCTCTACGGCTGTGTTTAATAACATGGAAGTTATTCGCTGGTGTCTTACTATATGTCCTATCAATTTATACCTTCGTTCAGTCAGTATCTTCCACATTATTTCCTCGCCTATTCTGCGAAAAACGTATTCATTATCATCGCAGGCCACTTCATTTTCAGCAGCTTCGTGTAACGTCTTACATGCTTCGAGTCTCCTCTTTTCCGCTGTCCCACAGTCCTTGATTCATTTCCATACAGTTTCAAATTACGGAGGTCAGTCACACCATTTCGTTCTCATGTTAATTCCTGAATTCAGTATTAGTAGGCTTATTTTAGCGAGGAACTTTCCCTTGTGCTTCACTACTTCTTTTGCCCCCCTTTTTTCGTCGGACATTACTGTTCAATCAGGGGCATAATAGTAAAATATGCCAATGGCCCACCTGTGGTGGTCAGTAACTTTGGTGACCTTGGACTGCCACACGCCCTCTTCACAAATGCGACACACCAAGGTCTCTCTGACGACGTGTATGGCGCCCACAACAGCATACAGCGGAATACTTCGCAGCTGCAGCCAATTAACAGCGGTACTGCAAAGGAGTTTCCGTCGTGTGTAATTGGACGCTACAAGTTTGCAAAAAAAAGCAATGCTTGCAGTGGACAGTGATTGATGTGCAGTCAATAATTGACGCCCGCTTAGTAAAACATGACTGTATCCTAACAAGCACAGTCCTTTACTGAAATAACGAGCTAGCGCTCAGATTTTCGTGACCACCGCTGCCGGCAGTCATGTAGAGTGGCTACATTCCGGCCAAGTATTTATGCTGTGTGGCAGAAGGAATATCCAACTTCTGCTAGCCCTATTACACGACCTTGTCGAAACTCAATGAGGTGTTGATAAAGGCGACTTTGTCGCCTTAAAGACATTCTTGACCAACATCAATTCATAGCATCCAGTCTCAAAGGGTAGCTACTAACACCCACGAGCGTCACTTTATTTAAAGCAAATCTGATTTGCATCCTTATAGTAGCACTATAGCGCCACTGTTTCACGACTGGCACGAAATCTAAATAGATATCGTCTTCCACACGTAGAAACACGCCCACCAACTTTCGTTTGTGTCACACAACCCCTTCTTCGTGTTACGGTTTTTTTCCCGTCAGTGTACTATTTAAAACTGTAGTTAGATACACATACACACACTTTAGTAGCAATGGCTGTTGTACCTCCATTATGCAATTAGCGCAGAGTCTACATTTATGTGAAATCTTACCGAACATCGTTCATAACAATTGTAAGTAGGCTGTTCACGTTTTTATGTTGTTAACGCCACGTAGCGCTCTGTATGAAAATAACTGATTGTGCTGTGTGCAGTCTGTGGCCGGTTGGACTCATTGTTGGAATATTCGCTATTGTAGTGTTGGGCAGCTGGATGTGAACAGCGCGTAGCGTTGCGCAGTTGGAGGTGAGCCGCCAGCAGTGGTGGATGTGGGGAGAGAGATGGCGGAGTTTTGAGAGCGGACGATCTGGACGTGTGTCCGTCAGAAAAAGGAAATTTGTTTAATTGGATGTCACAAAATTATTTGTATATATATTATAACTTTTGAATGCTAGTAAGGTAAATACATTGTTTGTTCTCTATCAAAATCTTTCATTTGCTAACTACGCCTATCAGTAGTTAGTGCCTTCACTGGTTAGAATCTTTTATTTAGCTGACAGTATTGGCGCTCATTGTATTTCAGTAGTGCGAGTAACAAAGATTTTTGTGAGGTAAGTGAGTCATCAAAGATATAGGTTATTGTTAGTCAGGGCTATTCTTTTGTAGGGATTATTGAATGTCAGATTGCGTTGCTTTAAAAATATTGTGTGTCAGTTTAGCGATGATCTGAGTAAGTAAAGAGAAAACTGTTTGAGTACGTTGAGTTTTGCACAGCTGTTTGAAAATTAAATAACGTAGAAGTTTTTCCAGCACTGTCATTCTTAATTTTCAAAGGGGACGTTTCACAATATTTAAACTTAGTTCTTCAGCAAAGCCTCGAGTCACGTTTTACCTTCATGTCACGTGACTGATTGCAAAAAAACATGGCAGGTGCATGGTGCAGTTTCTTTTTCAGATGTAAAGCGGAACCAAATTCACCTGACTGGCGATGGCATGAACGAGATCAATACAAAGTGGTTACAAGTAAAGTACAAATCCTTCAGAAATTAAATTATTGGATGTACAGTAGATAGTCAGTGACAGCCCTTAAAAACAGTCAGTTGTGGACGAGATAATAACAAAGGTGGGAGGGATGGAATAACAGACCTTACATCGGATGTTGAGACATTATAATGACGATGTAATGTTGGTGCTGCAACACCAGGAACAAGGCGTTAAAGGTTAATAAAAAAAAACACCATTATAATGAGATAAGGATATGAGACCAGAGTAGTACAGCGACCGCAGTTGTGTCAATTGAGGTGTGCTGGCGGTTCAGCTATATAACTCACTTAAGTGAAAACACATATGCGATAAGGTTATCATTGCAATTGTCACAAACATCATTGCTGCACAAAACATAATTTAACACCAACTGTATCCATGACGATGCATGTTGACATGCTTCTTCATAGTGTTTTCATAGTACGTCGGTTAATAATCCTTATCTGAAAACCTCCCAGAAAGTACTTTCCACACGCCAATAGTAATAATGTTTCTACGCTTACATGTAGATCAAGTAACAAATCTTACAATACCATATTAATCTACAATAGCTAATGATTTTCAAGGCAGTAAATACGAAACAATTATCATATTGAAACTGTTATTTCCTATGTAACTAGGGTAAAGAAAGGTGCTGTATGTGTGCAACCTTGGTCTTATGTTAGAGAAGGTATATTGGCCATCGTCAATTTAGAGTAATGAATTTTAATTTACAATCATCATCACAGTTCAAATAATACGTGGGCTATCCACAAAGTACATTACGTTTTGGAATTAAAAATAAATAAAGTATTGGAATTTTTTTATTATATACAGATGAAAGCCACATTTAAATACTACTTTTCTACATAGTTGCCATTTAAATTAAGGCACTAATCGTAGCGATGGACGAGCTTGGAAATTCCTTCGTCGTAAAATTCGACCGCCTCCGCCTTCAACCACGTGGTTACCTCTTCTTGACGCTGTGCGTCGTCATCAAAACGCTGCATAGCCAACCACTTCTTCATTTCTGGGAATAAGTGGAAGTCGCTCGGTGCCAGGTCGGGACTGTACGGCGGATGAGGAAACAACTCCCACTTAAAAGATTCGAGAACTTCACGAGTGGCATTTGCCGTGTGGGCCCGGCGTTGTCGTGAATCAACAAGATCTTTGAGCCCAACTTTCCCCTGCGCTTGTTTTGTATTGCTCTTCAGAGGTTGTGCAGAGTTTGGAAACACCTTTGAGAGTTTATTGTAGAGCCTCTTTCCAGGAAATCCACAAAAATCACACCTTTTCTGTCCCAAAAGACAGTCATTACGTGGTTGAAGGCGCAGGCGGCGGAATTTTACGACGAAGGAATTTCCAAGCTCGTCCATCGCTACGATAAGTGCCTTAATTTAAATGGCAACTATGTAAAAAAGTAGTATTTAAGTGTGGCTTTCATCTGTATATAATAAAAAAAATTCCAATACTTTATTAATTTTTAATTCCAAAACGTAATGTACTTTGTGGATAGCCCTCGTACATAAGAATATCACATACAATATTACCGACACATATTTCTCCAATATTTTGTAAAATTAGTTTCTAATACTGTAGTTTACAAAAACCCCATTCATCTATCTATATTTAATGCCCTACAATTATTGTAAAGTACTCTTTCAGTTTAATCGTAACAGTAACATATATGTCCTTTCCAGAAGTGCCTTATCTGCATAACGAGCAATCTATCGAGTATCTCTGACACTCATGTACGTTGTGAACACTCTATGTCTATTTTCATATGTTGTCAGTGTGGGAACATGTAATGTGCATTGGAAATATGTTGTGTGACCGATGGAAGTTCGAACAAATTTCGGGCCTGCAGCCGGTCTTCGATTAATTCACTGCATGACATTTGGACTGGGCACCTGAAAGTCATGTTCAGGTGAGTCATCGAAGACTGACGAAGACTTGTTCCGCTCCGCCCTATACAGCGTGTTGAGTGCATTATTATGAATTACTGTGCTGGTAAACTTCTACGTTATTTGATTTACAAACAGCTGAGCAAAACCCAACATACACAAAGTTTTCTCTTTACTTATTCTGATCATCTCTAAACTGACACACAATATTTTTAGCGCAACGATATCTGATTTTCAATAGTCCCAACAACAAAAAAATGGCCCTGAGTAACAATAACCTATGCCTTTCATGAATCACTTACCTCACAAAAATCTTCGTTACTCGAACTACTGCAATACAGCGAGCGCCAATACTGCCAGTTAAGTAAAAGATTGACATCCATCTTTACAAATTTCCTTTTTCTGGTGGACACACGTCCAGAGCGTACGCTTACAGCAAACTCTCAAAACTCTGGCACCTCTCTCTCCACATCCACCACTGCTGGTGGCTCACCTCCAACTGCGCAACGCTACACGCTGTTCACATCCAACTGCCCAACACTACAATAGCGAATATTATAACAATGCCAACCAGCCACAGACTGCACACAGCACAATCAGTGATTTTCATACAGAGCGTTACCAACATAAAAACCTAAACAGCCCACTTACAACATTACCATTATTTTTAATATGTCTCTATGGGAGAAGTCTGAATAAGTTCGTTCCGGGTAATGCAGTGAGTACTGTGAACTCTTAATCGTCCTTGGTGTGGGGCCCTGCATGTTTTATTTGCGGTACTGTTAGTCTTCATTTGGGTGGTCTACGGCATACCTGCGGGAGCCAGAGAAGATAGAGGCGGCCTTCTTGCTAATTCTTTAGGGCCTGCGAACAACAGCGGCCGGCCTGGTTCTCTATGGGTGCAATTGGAGCTGCACTCCAGCCTACTGTACACATTATGAAGCGAATGCGAAGGCGGCGGCCCTACGCCCGTGTAATCACTTTACGACAGTCTGGCATCTCGACCTAACTTGGCCGACGCCACCAGCGAGTAACGTATTCCAATCTTCCGGAAGCGCACGCTACACGAACTGCTGGGTGTGAGACCTGAGTTGCTCCTGGCGTAGACAATTTTCAAACAACTTACAGGAATTCAGCCAGGTAATATTCACAGCGACCGCCGATATTTCGGCGGGAGTACACGCCGCCATTATCAAGGCACAAACTGCTGGGTTTGTCTCTGTAGCTCCTGCGGTTCGATGAAATTTTGGTCTTACGTGTGTAGCGGTGGGCGGCATTATTTTCCCGCAACAGCGTTGATGTGGGAAATCGATTGACCAGCTCAGGATGACGCTCTATGACGTCAGAGAGCCTCGTCTTGAAATTGGCCGACAAGACTCCGTTGGATGGGCCTATATCGCTCACCAGTTAGTGGAATTTTCCGCTGCTCCTTGAATCTTACGATTGGCTCATGTTCCCGCTTCCACTGGGACCTTTCGACAGTTGTTGGGGGTAGCGGATGGCTCAACTTGGAAAGTGTGGGATTGGCGGTACGTGTTAATTATGTCACTCTGAATTTAGCCCTGTTACCGTCCGCGTGTGCCGGCCGATGTGGCCGAGCGGTTCTAGGAGCCTCTGTCTGGAGCTGCGCGACCGTTACGGTCGAAGGTTCTAATCCTGTCTCGGGCATGGATGTGTGTGATGTTCTTAGGTTAGTTAGGTTTAAGTAGTTCTAAGTTCTACGGGACTGATGACCTCAGCAGTTAAGCCCCATAGTGCTCAGAGTCATTTGAACGATTTGAACAGTCCGTGTTAGGCGTTCTTCTCTGTGTCTCCGCTGGAAACACTTTATCGCGAGCTAGCAAGCGTACTGTCTCGGTCACCCAGACACAAGTAATTCGTGTGGGGTTTTTCGTTACGGACGGACTATATTAGAAGTGTCGGAGTTAGAGATCTCAGCGACTGCACCAACTCCTGCTGTTTGCAGACTTCGTACTGCTGAGGACGTTTGTGGTGAAGTATCTTGGCTACTCCGCCACTGTAGGCGCTTTGTAAAAGGTTTTGCACTTAAGGCCTCAGCAGGACGTGCTCTCGTTGTCGCCAATTCCATCCAAATTTTCTCTTTTTTCTCGTTAGACTTCTCACTATCGGCCGCCATACATATAATGTGCGAACTCAAGTGGTTGATAAGAGCACTCTTCTCATTATTTGAGAGTGGACGCCATTCAAATACGTGGCCAACTTCTTATTCAATATTCCAATCGTTGTGCCATTACTATGAGGATGTATTGTAATGTGTAGTGTATTTTTCCATTTCCTGAGCGCAATAAATCACTTGGCTATACTAAAACTATTTGTCATTCAGTAGTCAATTAGTAGCTGCCATTTACTCATCTATTTATTAATAACTACTATGAAAACTAATTACATCATAATATAATTAAAGTATCGCGCGAGGGCAACTTTTTGTAACTTACTTACAGGGTCACTTCACTAACTGGTTTCGCATGTATTTATCCTTGAGCTTTAATTATCGTGGCAGTTAGAACCGGGAAGGAAAAGGGGAGGGGGAGGGAAGGTGGGAGAGGTTGAGTGCGTGATCAAGTCCCATGCAGATTCTTTAAATTGAATGTGTTCGCACTTCTTAACTCCGGCATCTTGTAAGACAAACTGTGAACATAAATGCTCCAAACGGATATTACATGTAAGTTGCGTTCTTCCCCACGTCTGTAGCGCAGACATCTTTACTATGCATTTGCAAATATGAATTATTGATTATCCTTGCGCATCTCACCAGTAAACCATCACATCGTATGTTTAGACGAAAGCATGAAAGCCGTCTTACGGCAAATTGTACAGATTCGAAATTGTTAACGTGGTATCGATAGCTACGATGCCACGGCATAGGTACAAGTTCTTAGGTTGGCACTACGACACCGCCACCGACGACAGCGGCCTCTAGCCGGCGCTGTATAGCTCTACGAGCGCCGCTCCAGATTCACCCCATTTGTTAGCGAGCTGACGACCAACCAACATTGTTTCATCTTCATAGTGGGCGAGCCACTACAGATTTTGCCTGTGTTAGCTTCGTTACATCCGGCTTCGCACCTGCGTGCTCATCATAGCCAAAGTTATGTAACCCTGTATTTATTGTCTTACGTACAGTAAAACCATTTCTACTTTAAAAGCAGTACCGAGATTTTTACCTCACCTGCTCTTACTCGCTTCCTACATTCGGCCTACCCTTCTGTTTACAGGAGCAGACCCACGCGCCGCCTTCAAGGTGGGATACAAAAGGTAACGGTACCTTTTGCATATAGCTGTTTGCTGTATAGCATCAACAATTTAAAGCGGATATCGCGTTGTATGAGTAGTACCTCATTTTATCACGTCAGCACGTCAGGGGCTGTGTTCGTATGCTGATTAGTAATATATCTCGGCAACGATCGTTCTGATAGCAACCTCCACACAGGGATACGCCGCTGACGATGCTCTTCGTACAACCGGCACTTCTCATGAAAGATGACACGTGCGACGACATCTTTATTATCCTGAATGACTGAGTTTACCTGGAAGTACTTGAACCTTCAGTTCCCGAGCATGTCGTCAAAATGAGAAGTTTGTGTCGGTTGAAGCAGCACTATTAGCGACGTAACAAAAAATTCTCCAGAAAATATTAATGCACCAGGGAAAAGAACCCGACTGGGGCCGTAAAACACGCGTCTGACTGCGCAAATAAATATCCAACTCACTGTGACAGTCAAGTTGCACGGCTGCAGGCCTGACCGAATTGCAATAAGTGCTCCACGATAAAACTAAGAATAAACAGTTTTCGCAGCTTCAATGATTGGAATTAAAAACTCTACATAACGTAAACTGAATTGAATTTTCTTCTCTTGTCACTTGTCTGAGGAAACAGATGTCTCCAGTAAACAATGTCAACTATCCGTCGATAAAAATTACAGGCAATGCGCCTTGTCTAATTAAACTCCTGACATACTTTCAGTAAATTAGTTACATCGGCAGAAATAATTAGATCAGCCCAGAAAGAATACAAAATGACGACTCTCTCTAGACAAACAGTTTTTAGCCTTTATTGTAGAGGTAACAGCGGCTGGTTGTCGTCATTGCTTCTCTTGTTCTGTGACCACTGCTCTGTGCCTCCACTGCGCTTAGATAGATCTTCCAGGTACTCGAACGGTCTTTACATACGACAGATTTTCACAAAATCCAAACGTATTATAAAAATGTATGTGTGTGTGTGTGTGTGTGTGTGTGTGTGTGTGTGTGTGTGTGTGTGTGTGTGTTCCGCATACTCGTACGTTCTTTGCATGCAAGATATTTTCACAAAATCCATACATATTACAAAAATGTGTGTATATATATATATATATATATATATATATATATATATATATATATGTGTGTGTGTGTGTGTGTGTGTGTGTGTGTGTATGTGTGTGTGTTCCACGCCTTCTCTTAAACCACTAGACTAATTTCTAACACGAATCAGCACTGCTTTAGAAAGCATCGCTATTGCTGAACACAGGGGTTGCTCTTTTCTCACATGATAAATTGCGAACTATGGATGAAGGGCAACAGGCAGATCCCATACTCATAGATTTCCGAAAAGCATTCGACACGTTGCCCAAATGCAGACTGTTAGCGAAGGCCCGTGCGTACGCAATAGGATCCCAGATATGTGACAGGCTCGAAGACTACTTATGTAACAGAACCCAGTGTGTTGTCCTCGACGGCGAGTATTCATCGGAGACAGGGGTAACACCAGGAGTGCCCCATGGAAGTGTGATAGGACCGTAGGTATTTTCTATATACATAGATCATCTGGCAGCAGGATGGACAACACTCTGCGTTCGTCCGCTGGTCATGCTGTGGTGTATAGGAAGACGTCGAAGGTAAGTGATTGTAGGTTGATACAAGATGACTTAGACAAAATTTCTAGTTGGTGCGATGATGGGCAGCTGACTATTAATGTAGTAAAATGTAAGTCAATGGTGATGAATAGTAAAAACAAACCAGTAATGTTCGCCTGCTGTATTAATAGTGCCCTGCTTGACACAATCAAATCGTTTAAATATCTGGACGTATCGTTGCAAAGTGATATGAAATGGGACGTGCATGTGAGGACTGTGATAGGGAGGATGAAAGGTGGACTTCGGTTTATTGGGAGAATGTTAGGAAAGTGAGGTTCATCAGTAAAGGAGACCACATATAGCACGCTAGTGCCCCCATTCGTGAGTATTGCTCGAGCGTTTGGGATCTACACCATGTCGGATTGAAAGAAGCAATTCAGAGGCAAGCTCCTAGATTTGTTTCCGATAGGTTCGATCTGAATGCAAGTGTTACGGATATGCTTCGTTGGCTCGACTGGGAATGCATGGAGGGAAGAAGACATACATTTCGAAGAACACTACTGAGAAAGTTTAGAAAACTGCCATTTGAATTTGACTGCAGAACGATCCTACTGCCGAAAACATATATTTCTCATAGGGACCACGAAGATAAGACAAATTAGGGCTCATACTGAGACATGTAGATCGTCGTATTTCCCCAGCGCTATCTGCGAGTGGAACAGGAAAAGAAACGACTAGTTGTGGTAAAGGGTAATCATACATCGTACTGTGCTAGTGGAGTATGCATGTAGATGTAGAAATGTGATGCACATATCACTAACTCTCAGACAAGAATCACCATGGGAGTAAGAACCACCTTCCTATCATAGTTCAGGATATGACATCATAAACAATGATATGCGTGAAACAATAGCTGCATCATGCACGACGTTTAAATTTAATACTTTGCTAATGACTGCATTCTGAACATATGTATCTACACAAATACACTACTGGCCATCAAAATTGCTACACCACGAAGAAGACGTGCTACAGACGCGAAATTTAATCGACAGGAAGAAAATGCTGCAATATGCAAATGATTAGCTTTTCAGAGCATTCGCACAAGGTTCGCGCCGGTGGCGACACCAACAACGTGCTGACATGAGGAAAGTTTCCAACCGATTTCTCATACACAAACAGCAGTTGACCGGCGTTGCCTGGTGAAACGTTGTTGTGATGCCTCGTGTACGGAGGAGAAATGCGTACCATCTCGTTTCCGACTTTGATAAAGGTCGGACTGTAGCCTATCGCGATTGCGGTTTATCATATCGCGACACTGCTGCTCGCGTTCGTCGAGATGCAATGACTGTTAGTATATGGAATCGGTGGGTTCAGGAGGGTAATACGGAACGCCGTGCTGGATCCCAACGGCTTCGTATCACTAGCAGTCGAGATGACAGGCACCTTCTTCGCATGGCTGTAACGGATCGTGCAGACACGTCTTGATCCCTGAGCCAACAGATGGGGACGTTTGCAAGACAACAACCATCTGCACGAACAGTTCGACGACGTTTGCAGCAGCATGAGCTATCGGCTCGGAGACCATGGCTGCGATTACCCTTGACGCTGCATCACAGACAGGAGCGCCTGCAATGGTGTACTCAACGATGAACCTGGGTGCACGAATGGCAAAACGTCATTTTTACGGATGAATCCAGGTTCTATTTACAGCATCATGATGATCGCATCCGTGTTTGGCGACATCTCGGTGAACGCACATTGGGAGCGTCTATTCGTCATCGCCATACTGGCGTATCACCCGTCGTGATGGTATGGGGTGCCATTAGTTACACGTCTCGGTCACCTCTTGTTCGCACTGACGGCACTTTGAACAGTGGACGTTACATTTCAGATGTGTTATGACCCGTGGGTCTACCCTTCATTGGATCCCTGCGAAACCCTACATTTCAGCAGGATAATACACGACCGCATGTTGCAGGTCCTGTACGGGCCTTTCTGGATACAGGAAATGTTCGGCTGCTGCCCTGGCCAGCACATTCTCCAGATCTCTTACCAATTGAAAACTTCTGGTCAATTGTGGCCGAGCAACTGGCTCGTCACAATACGCCAGTCACTACTCTTGATGAACTGTGGTATCGTGTTGAAGCTGCATGGGCAGCTGTACCTGTACACGCCATCCAAGCTCTGTTTGACTCAATGCCCAGACGTATCAAGGCCGTTATTACGGCCAGAGATGGTTGTTCTGGGTACTGATTTCTCAGGATCTATGAACCCAAATTGTGTGAAAACGTAATCACATGTCAGTTCTAGTATAATATATTTGTCCAATGAATATCTGTTTATCATCTGCATTTCTTCTTGGTGTAGCAATTTTAATGACCAGTAGTGTATATCATTGTACGACACACATTTCAGGAGATATGACGCTCGAAAAAATGACGCTTCGTGCATGAAGTTTTAATACACTCATTCACTACTACTAAGGCATTCTCACAGTCGAGTCAAGTTAAGAAAATCCCTGACACCTGGCAGCGTTTTTGACAGCTTCCAACTGCGAAACGTTTTGATAACCGTCTATAGAGCTATGAAGATGCGTTGCGATAGAGACGTTTACAAAATCTCGTTGTAGACACGTCAAACAGTTGCGCCCAGCCTGCAGAAACTGTTCGGGATAACGTTTCTTAAACTGGGTATCGTACTTATAAATGTGTAGTTAACGCACTTGTCTTTGAACAACTGTTTCATAATTTCGAACGTGTTTTCACGAATACATGGAAATGAAATAATTTCGATACTTCACTAAAAACTCAGTTCCTTTTTTTGTTTATGTTCCTAACAGAAAATTCGGAGAATGAGTGCCCGGGGAGCCGGCCAGTGTGGCCGTGCGGTTAAAGGCGCTTCAGTCTGGAACCGCGTGACCGCTACGGTCGCAGGTTCGAATCCTGCCTCGGGCATGGATGTGTGTGATGTCCTTAGGTTAGTTAGGTTTAAGTAGTTCTAAGTTCTAGGGGACTGATGACCACAGCAGTTAAGACCCATAGTGTTCAGAGCCATTTGAACCATTTGAAGTACCCGGGGAAAACAGGATTGGCGGCTAATGGTTAATAAAAGATTTTCTTCCCACTTGTCGCTCTCTTCCCATCTCTCAGCAAACATTTAAAACTAATTGACCTACCCTGAAATTAATGTTCAAAGCGGATAGGAATTCAAAAACAGATAAATAAATAACGGCTGTAACTGAACCACTACACGAGGTGACATTCCAGTATCCAGTGGTTGGTTGGTTGGTTGATTGGTTTAAAGTATGAAGGGAACAAACTGCAGGGTCATCGGCCCCTAGCGTCCAGTGTCGTTGGGCGTAAAGAACGCGGTGCGCCTCTCTCATGCAGCCGCATCAAGAGAAGCCACAGCAATGGTCACCGTGCTGATTGTCCGTGCTGCTCCAGAGGTGAGCGTCCATCTCGAGACTTGTCTTTCTGCCAAATACGACATTTCCTAACTCGAGGTGCCTGAAGTGGCTATACCGTCTTGCAAGGGCGATCGAGCAACACGTTTGTCGTCGCAGGAGCTGGTCGCTTGGGGTTGATTGAATCCCAGACAGCTTCGAATATGGTCGTCCAGTCCTGAACCAACTGATTCCATACTTGCATGGTAGTCGTTAGATCCCGACCAACGCGAACGGGAGGAGTGTGAAAGTGTAAACTGCACTCCTGACTGGCCACGATCCTGCCGCTGTCTGGACAGGAACAGTTTGAAAAGCTTGTAACAGAGTTGGAGGGTAGTTTGCGCTGAGAAATAATTGTTAAGAAACCAGTTTGATGCGCTGCACCATTTCCGAGTTGGTAGGCTACTACACGACAACATTAGTAGGGAAACGTGAGAGTACAATTTTTTCTAAATTTGAAAGATAAAGATCATGTGAATCTGCACCTGCCTGGTTTAATTGTGGATTGTCTCTTTTTGAATTTATTTTCTTTATAAACGTAAGACAAAGTAATTAAGTGCATGTAGTTTAAATTACAACGAAATGAATACCCGTAGCTGCATACACACGTTGATATAAGTCCAAGAAATATGGTAACATGCTCCGAATTGTCTTCAACCGAATGGGCATAGGTTAGGAACTGGATTCCTAGTAGAGAGGGAATGGATTGGGTCACGTTCCCGACCCTAACCTCACCTGCAAGTCGCACATGAAAAATAAATCAGCAGTACAGCAGATACAAGAATACGGCGAGAAACATCTGGTGTCTGATATAAAGGAAGATCATGAACTCCCTATAGATGCGTTTAGAAGGCTGGAACTGACAAAAATAACAAGGAAGTGAAATATTTTGCGATGTCGCTGTTCGGGACTTCTCTTCTGTCCATGTAATTTACCCTGGAAAAAACACATATCAAGGATTTACTGAATGATTAATTTGGGCCTGGGAAATGATGATGAGGAACCGGCTGCAGAAGAAGAAAATGTGCGTGCTGAACTGCCACCAGTTGAAGGTGACAGTGAAGGTGCTAAATTGTGCTACTACTAAAGACTCATTTTTTCAATCTGTAATTCATGACTGCAATTATCTGTCACCTTATTTATGTCATTTCATTGTAGCCATTTTTGTTACTGTTTCTAGTGAATAAAAAAAAAAAAAAAAAAAAAAAAAACGAGGACAGTTGAAAATGTGTGCCTCGACCAGGACTCCAATCCGTAATCTCCTACTTACATGACAGACGCTCTGTCCATCCTTTTTTTTTTATTTAATCCCCTTTTGTTCTATATTGTTTGTTGACTTTGTTCGTGGCAGACTTCCGATGACACTCGTTCAGGTTGTTCGTTGATCCGTTCACTCAGTTTTTTTATTACAGAGGGTAGCTAAAACCTCTGACCGAACACGCTGAGCTACTGTGACGGCTAATCCATCTGAGTCACTGAGGACACACAGGATAGCGCGACTGCAGGGACTTATCTCTGGCACGGCTCCCATGAGACCCACATTCCCAACTTATTGTCCCGCACTATATTCATTGCGTCCCTGCCCATTATACTCATTAATCGCGGCTTTTTGCCTGTTCCCTTAAGAGTTCGGGCACTGTTTGTGCTTCCGCACAGAAGAAAATGTTCAAATGGCCGGTGAGCCTTCACTACATATATGAAAATGGTATCTGTTCTTTCGGATATGACGATGTCTTAAACATTTTTATTTGGGAAGGGTATAATTTCTCTAATTCTGTCTGGTAGGTGTTTCTTTTTAGCACTAAATGCGGTGAAAGTAAGGTAGAGTCACTTTGTAAAGAATTTATGATATCCTGAAAGACATGAATATACTTATCCCGTTCAGTGCGTTTTCGATGACAGTATAGTCTGCATAAGTTGCCGATTTCTTTCATAATTCTTTCAGCCGGGTTAGAAGACGCATTGTACCGACAAAAAAAGATGGGTTTAATTTTTCTATTATTCATAGTACGAATGCAGAGCCTAGATCGAAATTGTCGTCCATTAACAGAGATTACCTTTTCAACATGTCCCACTTCTCTTACGAAATTCTTTATAAAAGCTGCTAAAACAATTCTGGCAGTCACTTTACGTAATGGTCCAAATTAAACAAATTTTGGTGTAAGCTATACAGTGGCAAAGGCGCTCGAAAATCATCGCTTACTAGTTGGAACAGGTCCGTATAAATTCACAGCTGCTCGGTGACGTAATTTTGCAAGAAACGATTGGAAACAGTCGAGCAAAATGTTAAGTAGCTGTTGTTTCAGTCTTTTGACGAAGTTTATATTTATCCAGAAACGACAAAATCTTTTTTCCATACTGAAGAAGTAAGAAGTCTGTCGAAGTATGTGAAAACATTTTCTTGGTCAATAGTGTCCATAACTTGGATGCATGTACCACATGAGTTTATCGTTATATGCTCAGGAATGCAAACAAACCACGTAGTGCTGTCAGGTTCCGATCGACCAAATAGAATATTGTTCTTTACTAAATAAAAGTGTCTAACTGTAGAATTGTTCTTAACATGTCGCCTGCCTGGTGTTTTCCAATACCGGATCTCCGTCTTATTCTTTTTCAATGTCATGTAAAGCTGAAGAAATGTAATTTTCAAATGCTTCTTGTATATATAGTAAACTGAAGTTGGAATTGACAAAAATCTGTAGGTAATCCAGTTTGTGTTCCTCCAAGAGGTTGTGAAAAATCGTCAGATATAATGTTCTCTGTTCCAGGAATGTGTACTATAGCGTCACTAAATTCTTGGGTATACAATGGCCATCTCGCCAAGTGATCGTGGGAAAGACTGTCAGTCATCAGAAATTGTAAGGTTCAGTGTTCTGTGTAAGCTTTAGTGTGTTTTCCAAATAAAAAGCATCGAAACCTGTTGAATGCCCGAACCACCGCTAATGCGCTCTAGTTCTGAAGGGGATAGAACACGACTAGCGAATGGAGTATATTTTTTGAACTATTACACTACTTTCTTCATTTTCATGGCGTGTGCATACAAAGGGCTGTCTTGGAACTGTTAGTAGCTATACAGACGTCACGAGAAGCGTCAGAATGGGAAACTAGAGGTAAATCCAGTAAAGCTTGTTTCAGTGTATCAAGTTCTCTCTGTGTCTGTTCGTCCCAACACCAGTTTTTTGGTACTTAACTGATGTAATCGCGTAGTGTCCAGAGCCTTGCAATGAATGAAGTGACGAAAGAAATTTATGAGACCCAAGAAATTTCCGACTTGGTGTTTTATTTTAATTTTTTATTTATTTATTTATTTATTTGCCGCGCGGGATTAGCCGTGCGGTCTAAGGCGCTGCAGTCATGGACTGCGCGGCTGGTCCCCTCGGAGGTTCGAGTCCTCCCTCGGGCATGGGTGTATGTGTTTGTACTTAGGATAATTTAGGTTAAGTAGTGTGTAAGCTTAAGGACTGATGACCTTAGCAGTTAAGTCCCATAAGATTTCACACACATTTGAACATTAATTTATTTATTTTGTCGTAAATGCAATATCACGAATGGTCTGAAGTTTGCGTGGATCGGGATGGATCCTAGAAGCTGAAATAATATGCCCTAAAAATTTAATATAAGATTTACCAAATTCGGATTTGTTAAGCTGACAGTGATTCCAGGATTCGAAAAGGTTTCTAACAAAGTGTTCAGATTTCTGTAGTGCTGATACCAAGTTTTCTCCGCAATAACTACATCGTCGACATAGGTTGTAATTCTGTTCTTTATGTCTTCCAGGAAAGTAAGCTGCTCCAAATAAAAAATTTTCATTCAGAGAAGAGAAATATGTGCATAAACTAATCTCACGTTTACAGTTAAGAACTAAATCTGCCTATGAGAACGAGCAGCAAATCTAACTGTGAGAATGTAAATGAAATATGCCCTGTCTGAACCAACACTGTTTGGAAAAAAATGCTCTGAAATTTAATGAGAATAATTAAACTCAGCAACCTGTGAACTGAAAACTCGTATTTCCTGTATTAAGCGTACTTGTATTGCAATGGAAAATGAAGTACGACTGCTCTCACACAAAAAGGAGGAAAAGGCGCGTCTCAGTTCCCGAGTTGCTGGTGAAAAAAGAGAGCTGTCGTTATGCAACGTGATCTCTTAAATATGTACAGTGCTAACTTGGTCCTCACAAAATTTCTCTCTCATAAGAAAGAATGTTCATCAGGTAATGGGAGCTGGATAATGATGTAGGATAATCTGAGTTACTCTCTAGACAAGAATTCTTTTCAGGAAACTGTATTAGAGTACATTCATCTCAAAAAAAATCTTCTCAAAATGGTAATTATCTTAATAAACCCATCTCGTTTACTACCTAATGAAAACATTCCTTTTGTCGTAATAATATCTTCCATCTGATCAATAAAGTAATACTTAAAAGCAGAATGTTCTTCGTCCTTGCTGAACAAACTCACTGCCACGACACCCCACTACAACTCCCTGTCCCTCTCCTCGCGATCAATTCTTAGCACCCGCGCGTCTTCGGATCAAATACCACATAAGTAGCCTACGGGCAGCGCAGTGTCTCTGACGAGGTTGCACATGCATATCTGAATGATATACAATAAAATTACCTGTAAAATTATACATAAACAACTTTCCGTGTTCGAACAGCCGACGTTACTCAATCACGGGGATGCATCGCCAGCCGACTTGCATAAACATTTCAACACCGTTTTTGCGTCAGGAAAACATCCACCTCGACACTCTTTAGACAGACTGAGAGTAACACAGCAAAAAATGATTAGAACATTGCAAACCGAACCACCTTCGTTACGTCCGTAAAATTACGTACGATAACCCTATGCAGGTCGATGCAAGCTAGCAGGAGTTCGGCTAAGCAATAGAGACCCTGTAACGAATTCATCAAGCAAATGTAGGGGAACTGAAGACTGCTGACACTTGGGAAGCACAGAATCGATTCGTTCATCACAATGATGTCAGAGTGCAGAGAAACCTCTTTGATGGCTTACGTATTCCAAGCCCACTAGCTTCTGGCACTCGATTAGTAGAATCGGTGGCGTTCATGTCGTTTGCACTAGATTCTATGGTTGTGGTATGGTATTATCTTGTGTGTGAGATTGTTCTGGTATTGGCACTTGTTGGTCTGCGAAACGATCAGTGACCCGAAGCCACGGCCGATGGAGTCCAGTATCCAGCACTGACATCAGCACAGCAGTCAGCGGTAATGGGTATTCAAAGGGTCTACCAACACGACTCTCGACCAGGCCATACGCTTCAACGTCGCACGAGTCTGAAGGCCTACAGTACCGGCAGACCAGGTTCAGCATTTAGCACGAATACCCGGTATCCGAAGTCGAGGTCCACTTGGGGGTCAACGTGTAAGGTGTCAGAATAAATGAAAGTCAGTTTTGCACTTTACATAAGAACTTAATTCATCACAACGGGAAGGTGAGTATGACACCTAACTTAATGCACCGTTAATGAGCAAATTTGGCTATCAGTATGTAATGCAAAAAAGGGATGACACTCAATCAATGGTACTAACAAACCGATGCTATATCATACATGTCTATGAGCAGAAGGTGGAACAAGCATTGAGAGGAAACGATTTGGTTTGGAAGCAAGGGTGGGCAGAGGCGAATGCCGCGCCACAGGGGGTACCACAGAAACTACTTAACGGGTCCCAGACTAGAGTCAGTGACCGACCGAACAGGTGACTCAGATGGAGGAGAGAGTAACGGGCCAAGCCACCAGGAGGAGGACAGAAAAAACTTAAAAAACTACATTTCAGAATATCAAATGGATATGAACAAAACCAGTGACGCTTCGGTCATGAGAACTGCAAATTGGTACACAAGTGATAGACACATGTAACTTTTCTGTAGTGTCGTTGAGCTCCAACTGTGGAGAAACGAACCAGCCAGTTAGTTAATTGTTCTTGTGAGAACTGAGACGGCATTATAATATGCATACTTCTCCAGCTATACGCGTGTATATCGCCATAGTCTGAGACTAGGGATGAGTTCATGTTTTCTCACATATCAAGAAACATAGGGAGAGTTTCTGCTGGAAAATTCAGCAAAGGTTTAATTAGTTTTATAGGAATTTCAGAGGGCTAGAGCAGCCAGGCAGATGACAGCTCATCACAGCTAAGGTAAATACAACGTGCAGAGGCATAAACTTGTTGGTTCACCAGCTTGCACCCACTGTAAACTCGAGCGACCTTTGGTAATCTTTTGCGCATCTTGTCACAAAACTAACCATCCTCCGTAGACTTAATTGTCATCCTAAAAATAGTACCGAACTTTGAACCAGACTCGGATAATTTATCGTAGTACTGGCCAACTTCATAATGTAATTGTAAGAATAATTTTGTAAAGAAACTTCTAATTAAACTTTAATATTGTCGTGTTTAGGACTATTTAACTTTCTGAGAGTTAAAATTTAATACTGTTGTGTTTAGGATTAATTCACTTTCAAAGGACGAGATGCGTCATTTGGACAACTGTCTTATAGTGTCACATTGTCACATTGCGCCTCGCTTGATGTAAGGAGCGTAAATTTTGGACGATTGAACAGTGGAAAAACGTTGTGTGGAGTGACGATCACGATCCGCAATGTGGCGATCCGATAGCAGTATGTGGGTATGGCGAATGCCCGGTGAACGTCATCTTCCAGCGTGTGTAGTGCCAACTGTAAAATTTGGAGGCGGTGGTGTTATTGTGTGGTCGTATTTTTCATGGAGAGGGCTTGCACCCCTTGTTGTTTTGCGTGGTACTATCACGGCAAAGGCCTAAATTGATGTTTTAAGCACCTTCTAGCTTACCAATGTTAAAGAGCAATTCGAGGATGGCGATTGCATCTTTCAACACGATCGAGCACCTGTGCGTAATGCACGGCCTGTGACGGAGTGGTTACATGACAATGACATCCATGTAATGAAGTGGCCTGCATAGAATCCTGACCTGAATCCTAGAGAATACCTTTGGAATATTTTGGAACACCGTCTGCATGCCAGGCCTCACCGACTGACATCGATACCTCTCCTCAGTGCAGCACTCCGTGAAGAATGGGCTGCCAATCCCCAAGAAACCTTCCAGCACCTGATTGAACGCATGCTGCGAGAGTGGAATCTGTCATCAAGGCTAAGGATGGGTCAACACCATACTGAATTCAAGCATTACCGATGGAGGGCGCCACGAACTTATAAGTCATATTCAGCCAGGTGTCCGGATACTTTTGATCATATAGTGTATTTAAGACATGAGGGAGTAACATCCATGTGCTAGAGCGAGCTGTAGGTGGTGTGGGGAGATTGGCATCCAACAAATAACTATGAACGTGGAGTGAAAGTGTTACTCTGAGATTGGAGAGGTTGTCACAAGAGAGATTCAGGATGGGTCCTGTCGGAAGTCTGAAGACTCCAAAAAGTCATGTTTGGTCTTCCGCAGAACATGTAAAATGCATTTTTCTTTCTGTACTTTAAATTATGTCTACATCTGTAGTTTCAATGAAGATATTAATATAAAGCAATGAACTTCACTTGTTAGTTTGCAATTGATCTATGAATTGTGGGTGTTCACATACCGACAGCAACGAATAAAAGGTTCACGATATTTTCTAAGGTGTGGCCGAACGATGTCTAGCTCGAAAAGTGTTATTGAGAACCCTAAAGAAGCTGAAAACCATAGAGTGAAAATAAATGAAGTGAAAAATAAACGTAAGAGCTCTCCTCGTTAGCTTTCACGATAAACAGATACAAAGATCTTAGGTTTCAAGATGGGTGAGTTGGTCGAAATGATTCGACTTTTCGACTTCGACAAAAATAATTTGAGAGTAATCTAATTCGCTTACAGTTATCTTTACCTTTTGCTATTGTCAGATATACGGACATGTGAGATATTCGTCGTATTCATAATGCAAAAATTTGGGATGCAGATAAATACAATTTTCATTCTTTTAAAACGTGTGCTTTTTTCGTAACAAACTGTTCCGGCACTTCTTTTTTGTACGCATCTTTATTTCTTTACTTCAATACACGTAGGGTTAGTTTAGCTGCCACTAAAGGTGAGAAATATTTAAGTAATGGTTTGCTTGACAAAGTAGTTGTATTTTCTTGAAGCGCTTTTGGAAAAGAGCTGACGATTATCACATTGATGTCAGGATGCATGAGTGAGGGAAAGACATAAGCAATTAACAGAGAATGAACTTCTTAACTTTTTGCTGCGAACAAACACCATCTGAATCTGTTGATGGATAAAGAAAGACGTCAGTAGGCGTCATGGCAGTTAGTTAATTTCCCGTTTATTACAACGGGTAGTGACAAGTCCATGGTTGAGTATGTTAACATGTGAGTGGCTGCTTCGTTGAACAAATGTTCCACTCTGCGCGTGAAGTCATTTATTTCAGACGCCATCTACCTGTTTACTAACCTGTGTGAATGTTATGATTTAACTTTTCAGCGATATGTCAATTAATTATCGGTCCAGTCGGGTTAAATTAGAACCACATTTTGAGCGAGCATGGAGGTCTTCTTCCTCTTCCGTCGACGTGTTGTGTCACAAGATAATTCTGACGTCAGTACATTAATCCTCTGAAGACAGGCTGTATCGGCCCGTCGAGTGGATGTCTCCAGGAGATGCGAGTGACTGCTGGACGATCTGCGACCTCACACCTCGCTGCAGCGTCAGCGAGAGCCGACTGTAGAGAACAAACAAGTCTGTGGGGAAAACCGACCGACTTGTCATTGTTCCAACAGTCAAAGCAGCGAAATATTATGTGGTATTTGTAAGTTCTTGTTTTTCACCGAACTTCGTGTAATAACTATTGTAGCTGTCGGTCTTATCCGACTACCCATATTATTTCTTTTGCTTTTAGCGTAGGAATTCCTTCTCACTCTTCAGTTACAGTTGCAGTTAGGTTTATATGGTCTTTTCTTATTCAGCCATTTTAATTTTCCTCTTCCACAGTTTTTACTTTCAATCTGCTTTCTGCTAGCCTGTTACTGAATCAGTATGTAAATGAACCAATTTTTACGCTGTCACTAATTCTGTCCCTAATCATCGTTATTTTTATTCTTTTTTATAATTTTTATCAGTATTTTATACAACAGCCAGGTTTCACCAGTCAGAGGAATCGGTAGCATAATTTTGAGAAAAATGAAATTCTTCTGTTCCTATAACTGGCGACAACCCGTCTAGTTTGACAGTACTATGCAGATATGAACTGAAACTAGCAGCCAAGCAACTGAAATGATTTGAAAGCGGTTCTACGGGCCTTCGAGTTATCAATTACTCGCCATTGCCTTTGATTTATACGTTAAGGATAGTTCTGTAAAATCTGTTACAAAATTTTTAACAGTTTTTGTCGGGGCCCCTTAATACTTACACAACTGTAGACATGTGGTGTGATCTGGCATGAGGTCATCCCCACTTCCCATTGTTCGTCTCCATTTTGGAGTTAGTACCATGTTGTTAATCGTTATGGATAAAACTATTGTCTCCGGCATAATCCTTTAAAAGTAGTTACAAAATCCGTATTATCGCCGAGAAGAATCACACGTAAGGCAAGGAGCTTGCGTCTTCGAGATAAATCTTTTCTGCATATTCACCGCTCAAACTGATACATTTTGAAAGTCGTGTGTTGGAAAATGTCTTTCACATCATTTATCTTTACGGGAGTTTTAAATAACTGGCGCGGTGCTAAGACTCTCTAAGCACTGTTTTCGTCTGCTAGAAGTCCCACTCTTTGGCTGCAAAGCGAAAGCATATGTGCAAGCAGTACTTTGGAGCGGTACCTTACTGACAAATTCGAGAACAGCGCGGTTGACATTTGAGTTTGCGTACCCAATCGCTTGGGTTTTCGCCGATCACTGGGGTACTCAGATCACGTGGGCAGTTTTATGGTTCCGTTGGTTCAAATTCGACGACTTTGCCTAATGCTTCATTTCGATTAACATTTATATATTGCAACATACAGGGCTTTATGGTGAGAACGTTGTTTGCTAGTGTGCTTTGTCGTACTTTTGCATTGTAAATGATTTTTAACCTTAAAGATGTGGTTTCTTTGTGATCAAAGTTAAGTCTGTTGTTCTGAGTGAAAATATATGTTCCATGTGCAAGGAGCAATATCGGTCTCTTATTAACTTAACCGTGAATACAGATCGTGGTTCGTATTACCATCCCACTCACGATTATAAAATGTTACTTTTTATTCTGTTTTTGATTGTCTGTGGTCTTGTATTCCGCATGGTCTCATGGAATAAGTGGTGCTAAGAGTGGTATCATGGTCCTCTGCAAGTTTTGGGCCCCTTCAATATCTAATAAACAAAGCCGCTTATTCCGATGGTGAATGTATCAATTACAAGTACCTGTTCGTAGTTACGCCTGTAGAGCCCTCTGACGCAGTAGCTAGATGTAGCAGTGAGTTGTGAGGTTATCTCCTGTTTACCGGCGACAAAAACTTCCAGGACTAACTATGCAGGTACTCATTACGATGTTTTCCTTGTATTGCACAGGTATCAAGAGTTACGTTCAAGTATTAACATTGTACTCTGTACTTCACGTTGGACGACGGTAGGCGTTTTGTTTACAAAGATGGCAATGTTGGTTTTGTGACCCATTCCGGGCTGGCAGTATGAACCCCGAACATGAAAGTGCCCAAATTGAAATCACGACAGGATTACTCTGCAGAATTTAAGCTGGAGATGCTCCACAACTAGTTAAAGCGTAGGAGAAAACAAAAACATCGTTCGAAATAAGTAAGAGCTTTACAGGCACCAACAGAGAAAAGAACTGACACAAACAAAAACAATCAGGAAAATTGTTTTTCGTGCCTAGAACAACACTACAAAGGCTATTCCGTCTTGAGTTGCTTTCGTAAAAGTAGCCAGTCGAAAAATCTACAGAAAGCAGAATTTGTCCGTTGATATGAAAGAGGAACTTGTTAAATATTTAATTACAGAACGAAAAATGCTCCTACCGTAGCAGAAGAAAAAGGCGAATATGTCCTGGGCAGAGTGAGGAACGTAAGAGAAGGAAACTACCTTGTCGACTTCTCCAGCACCTTCGAAGACACTTAAATCAAAACATCTTGACATATGCGCTCTTTATTACTTGGTAGTGTTAGCATCCTTGACATGTAACGTAATGAATCATATCAAGTCAAGTTACATGATATATGATGTCATGTCGTATAACATGAGACATGCTTTTTCATCCAGCAGTGTTTGTCATCGTGCAATATAGCGCAATGCGTCATTACAGTTAAGGATGTATGCATCGCCACTTTCTGATATTTCCTATTATTGATGCAGCCCCACTCTCATATTTCCTTCAGTAAATGCTTCGCACTCTTAAGAAACACAGAAATTTGGGTCTATTTGTTTTTACACCTTTCACCAAAAATTATATACGGGTGGGTCTAAGAGGTCTCACTGCGCTGGGAAGTAGAGTTAACTCGTAAAAAAGCGCGAATATGTCAAGAAGTTTTGATTTAAAAGTCGATGAGCATTTTCCTTCTTTTGCGTCCCTTACTCTGCCGAGGACATAATCACCTGTTTTGTGCTACGTTGGAGCATTTTTCATTCTGGTTCCCAGCTTTCATTTTACCATAATTCTGACGTCGGAGAACCATAGTTTGGCCACCGATGTAAATTTTTGTCGATTTAAGTGAAGGGGCACCCGGCATAAATTTTTAAATTGTCTTGCGAACCATGTTAATTAAATCGTGGTAAAGGTTCAAGCTTTCACCAAACAACAAGATGACATAATCACATGTATTTGTCTATCTTCTTACAAAATTTGAAAAAAAAAAACTCACAAAAACGTGATTTTGCACGTAAAATTCGAATGAAGCTTAATTTTTTGAAGCGCATTGGGGTTTTATCGTAATAACTCTTTCTTTATTAGTGTGATTCACTTTAAACCGTCTCCGCACATTCAATTGACGTAAGAATGAATTTTACGTGCTACATTTAGTATGACTTTAAACCATCGAATTTCGATGACGGATGAACTTTATTGGATAAAAAATTTCCTTTTGATTTTATCTATTTATCTACCTTCGTGAAAAGTCTCTACCGACCCGTACAAGTTTTAAGTATAGAAGTGGCGTTCTTCAAAAACCTCGCAGAAATGTGTTTTCTGCTCGTAAATTCCACAAGACGCAATATTTTTTCAAATGGTTAAAACTTGTCTTAGACCAACGTCCCATACACCATGGACCAAATATGAACCATCAGTCTCACACCAGTCCGGAGTTGTCTAAGGGGACCGTTTAGTCATGTAAAATCTGAACGAAGGCGACCCTCTTTACACAAATCAGAAGGATGCACATACAAATTTGCTATTAGCTCAGAATTAATTTCAGCCCAATTAAAATCGTTTGTAAAAGGAATAACCTATTCGCACAACTTGCTCCGGCTCATACATAGTTCAGACCTCGCTTAATATATTGTAACACAGCCACAGTAGGACAGATGTTAGTATGGCTGTACAAATGGCCGCTGATCCGGTCAAAACCAAAAAATTTTCACTCCACGTTCCTATTTCAGTAACCGAGCACCAAGGTCTTCCCAAACCGCGAGTCGGCGCGCAAGCTTTTCAGACATATTTTTTACAGCGCTTCCGCGTTGTACAGATAATGGAATCTAAATTGTGTAGCCTCACGAGAGACGATGTTCGGCGATTTTCTTCCACTTACGTGAGAAAAATGGAATCCTCCATCCATTCACTGGTGAAGTTGCCGGACGCGTGTGGTTGGACCATTTCATGAACCGTCACAAAAGTGTTTTGTCAGTCCTAAAACCTTCAGCAAACTTTCGTGGTAATGCGTTAACTAAGGAGACTGTAAACGAACGTTTTTGGATCCTGAAGACTGAGCTTGATAAACATGCCTATGCACCAGATCGTATATTCAGTGTGGATTAAACAGGCACATCCACCACGCAAAGCAAGTTCCCTCGATTGACTGCACGTAGAGACAAACGTCAGGTCGTTGCTTTCAGTGTTAAGTGCTGCTGGGAGTCTTATTACAGCTGCTGTGTTGCAGGAGTGCCGGAGGAACTTTTATCCCAACGCTGATGATTATCCCAAGAAAAAACGTTGTAGACATTTTAATGAAAGAGGTGCCGTTAGAAGATGCCACCCTTCAGGACGAATTCAAGGGAATCTACTTACAGACTGGTTCAATCACTTTATGAAGAAAATCAGGCCCACAGTAGAAGATCCTGTCCTCCTAATTCTTGATGGGCGTAACACATAGACAAAAATTATTCAGGCTGTTGATCTTGTCCAGAATAGTCACATCACCATCATAATACTACCCCCTCCCACAACCCATAGGCTTTAACCGTAGAAGAAGACGCTTATTGGCCCGTTAAGACATTACTATAGCGAAAATATTCAACAATACATGCGCCATAATGACGAACCACTTGGACCATACAACATTTGAGAACTGTTTGGCAAGGCTTACCTAGTCGGTCAGACTCAAATAATCGCTGGCAGCGGTTTCACAGTGACAAGAATCTACCGATGCTTTCACTGAAGCTGATTTTGCATTTTCGGTGGTGGGGGAAAGATGTCAGAGTTAGGTCTGCGAAATCTCCGACAGAACAACAGAATAAAATCCCCTAGTGATACAATTGCTATTGAATGTTCTCAAAAAGAGAAATGTATGAATTCCCATGAAGGCACATTAAGGAATTCAGTCCACGATATTTAGCTCTGTACCGTCTAGTCGTTACGTGTTGTTTGGGTATATTACAATGCCTTTCATAAATTGCTGTAGTTTCTGTTTAAAAAAAATATGCGTTTCCTTTTCAGTCACTTCCCGCCTTCTGCTACCTAAAACTTGCGTTCATTCAACATTGAAATGGTGAGCTCGTATGATCTTTCTGTGATTGTGAATTGCCCAGGCTTGTCAGTGGAGAGTGCTATCTGGCTGCCCCACTTACGCGCTCAGCACACAAACGATATGATAACTGATATAACCCTTATACTGCCTTAACACAGGAAATTGCGAAATAGGAAAACGAATCAATTATTTTAAACATTCGATTTATTTTCTTTAAATTGCTTCACAAGTAAAACGGATATTTTCTCGAAATGAACCTATGCGCAATTATTTATTTTATGCTTAAAAAAAAAGACAAATTGTCAGTGTAAAATTCTAACATATCAATTCCCACAATGTGCCCAATGGTACAACAAACGACCGTTTGAGCAAAGTGCACTTGCGACAGATTATTCTGCTGAGAAATGGTGGATACCTCTAAGTGAACAAAAGATTGCTATGGAATCGCGACTGACTTTCCAAAATCTGTATAACTCTCAAACGGAAGTCAAAAACCTTATCTAAGATCCAAGTAAGTAAAGACACTGAAAAAGGAAATGCGAACTGGGAAATGGCGAGAAGTAATAAGCAAAAGAAGATCTCCTCAGAAAGCACATTTCCAATTCAGGTTAGCAACCAGTTTGAATTGTTACCTAAAATATGAAAGGAACCTCAACCAGTATTTGAGCAAAGTACAGTGAAACAGGCTCTTAGTAACAACTTTAAGGGTAGGTAGTAGAAAAGTCAAGTAGAGAAAGGCAGCACTCTCAGGAGGGGTGTAAGCCAACGAATGATCTGCAGTCGTGCATCAAGCTATTCCTTGTGGCAACCCAGTGGAACGATTTGAGTGTGGTGGATGCCTGGAGAGTTTTACCAGCTACTGAGTGTAGTGCCTGTAATGAAGTACGAAGGAGGAGGTTTCAAGGAGTGGGGGTATTTTTGGTGTTTAGAGTGCAGCCCCTTATTGCACTTAACAAAATGCTAAATGTGAAGACATACGAACACATTTACAGCACTCTGTACTGAGTACATTATAGGAAGAGTTCGGAGACCATGGCTGCTAGTATCAGAAAGACAACGCATACTGCTTTCAAAGCAGCGCCTATGAGGCAAAGGTTTGTGGACAATAATGTTCCTGAAATGAACTGGCATGCCCGCAGTCCCAGCCTCCATGCTATGGGAACACATTTGAGATAAGTTAGAACGTCGACTTCGCTCTAGAACTCTTCGTCCAATACCACCACCTTCTCTGCTTTCGGCTCTTGAGGACTAATGGGCTGGCGTTCCTCTACATGTGTACAGAAACATAAGTGAAAGTGTCTTTAGCAGAGACTGTCATAAACGCTAAGGATGGATTTACTCCTCATTAACGTCCAAAAATAGATGTTCTGATACTTTTCATCAAATAGTGCTTGACTTACCTTACGTAGGAAGGTGATAACAATACAAAACACAAGTGATAATAATATCAAAAGGTAAAGAATTTTGTACTAACCATTCTGATGACCACAATCAAAATACTGAAAACGTGGCTACTAAACGATAAAGGCAGGTTATACGTTACACACGTTTGCAAATTTATTGTGAAGGTGTTACTGTGAGAGCGGAATTCACTTTGGAGAGAGTCTCGAAAGTTTTAGTATACTCCCCAAATAGCATTGTGATGGATTCCGAACATAGAAGCGGTTCTTGGAGATGAAAAGCTGTCACTCGAATCATGCTCCAAATATAAACCCACGAAAATCTTTTTACATTTCTTTTGTCGCACTTAAAACATAACTGATGCCATACTTGGTACGGCGATTTTATTTCAGATCTGATATTTCTGACGGAAGTAGTCAATATTGTCACTGTAGTTGCTGCAATACCAAAGGCACTCTTCCTGCATTTATGTTGTACGCTAGACAGCCTTTAGATACAGTAGATCCGTCCCAGACTGATAAACACACAGCCTTAAACGCGAGAGTGAATAAACTAGACTATGAAATGATTTTATACTTCACCCTACGATGCATAACAAGAACAGGCATGAAAAGGGAAATCAATCACCTCCCCCACAACAGAGGTAGCAGATAGATTAATACTGAAGGCAAATAATCTTCTGACAGATTTTAAAGACTTATGTGACATATTGCGTCAAGTCCGCACAAAAATATCAGAGCCTCTGGACTTACACTGTGTGTATAGAGAACTCGTGTGAATCCATGGATGAAATGTATTCGAGTCACAACTCTCATAGTTTCCTCCCAGTAGTACATTCAGACACACTTTCCACAATGGCCTTACAACGTCTACACACTAATGCAATGAGAAGTTCCTTTGTAATAACTGAACCTGGAAAGAGGGTAGAAGAAATGGGAGCTGATATGTTATGTATCCAGGTACCATATCTGAAAAAGAAAGTCATGCTTTATCTCTCTCCTTCCCCCCCTCCCCTCCCACCCCCCCCCACCCACCGCCCGCGATAACAGCTACGTCCTTGAATCAGCAAACGCGAAAGCAGTGATTGTAATTGTAAACAAAGGGTTAACGATCACAAAATCTCGGAAACTTGTGGTGAGCATTTCGATACCAATTTGGATTCTCCCAAATACACTGACGGAAAAAATATCGCATCATCAAAAAATAATTAATGGAGAGTAATGAAATTTTGGGGTTACATTTGTCTATGTAACTGATTAACACTGCAAGATCACAGATTAATTTCAGTGCAAGATAAGGCACTGCAAAGATGAAATGCTGGTACATCAATAACTAGTGTAACCACCAGAACATTGCAAGCAAGCATGTAAACGTGCCTGCATTCTCTTGAACAGGTACCGGATGATTTCCTTTTTTTTTTTTTTTTACTTTTTTTTGGGGGGGGGGGAGGGGGATGGGGGGAATGAGTTCCCTGACTGTTGCATAAGACCGGCCAAAATATGGACAGTTAATGTTGTTTGTAGATGATGCTGGATTTGGCAAGATAAGGCACTGCAAAGATGAAATGCTGGTACATCAATAACTAGTGTAACCACCAGAACATTGCAAGCAAGCATGTAAACGTGCCTGCATTCTCTTGAACAGGTACCGGATGATTTCCTTTTTTTTTTTTTTTTTTACTTTTTTTTTGGGGGGGGGGGAGGGGGATGGGGGGAATGAGTTCCCTGACTGTTGCATAAGACCGGCCAAAATATGGACAGTTAATGTTGTTTGTAGATGATGCTGGATTTGTCGTCCGTTGATTTCCCATAAGTTCACGATCGGAGACGTATCTGGTGATCAAGCAGGCCAAGGCAACGTGTCGACACTTTGTACATCATGTAGCGGTATGTGGACGAGCGTTATCCTGTTGGAAAACATTCCCTGGAATGCTTTTCATGAATGGCAGCACAACGGTCGAATCACCAAATTTACGTACAAATTTGCAGTCAGAGTGCATGGAATAACTTCGAAGTGCTCCTGCTGTCATGCGATATCACAAGTCAATGTATAGGTCTAGTATGTTTAACCCGCTAAGAGATTTGTTGTAGGGCCTCAACTAGCCTCGTTCTGCCCAACACGCTGCCATTACTTAATTGACACCGAGGCAGAAAGAGCTTTCATCAGAAAACACAAAGACCTGCGTCCTACATTCCAATGAGCTCTCGCTTGACACCAATGAAATCGCAGTCAGTTGAATGCATGCTACATGGCGTAACAATTCGTTGCGCCACTGTCGTGCCAAATGCTGCTCATTTTGTTGCTGTAGGTTCAGTACGATGCGCCAGAGCCATACACTGAACACCATGATCTTTCCTGTAGGTAGTGCCCTGTGGCCGTAGAGAGCCCGGCCTTGCGACCGTACAGTCTCGCGACCACTGCTGCCAGCAATCATACACAGCGGCTACATTCCTGCCAAGTCTTTCGCAGGAGGAACATACAGGTTCTCATAGCACTATTACACAAGCCTCGTTCAAACTCAGTGAAGTGTTAGTAATGGAGTCTTTGTCGCCTTAAAAGCATTCTTAACTTACATCAACTCACCACGTCCAGTCTCAAAGGTAACTAACGCTCACGACGATTACAGCGTGTTTTTAAAGCAAACCTGATTTGCATTCTCATAGTGGCACTGTTAGCACCATTCTTATGTGACCTCCACAAAATTTCATTACTAATCCTCTTTCAGGTGCATAAACACGACTAAAAGTTTTCGTTTATGCCGCACTAGTAAAAAAAAAAAAATGGTTCAAATACCTCTGAGCACTATGGGACTTAACATCTGAGGTCATCAGTCCCCTAGAACTTAGAACTACTTAAACCTAACTAGCCTAAGGACATCACACACATCCATGCCCAAGGCAGGATTCGAACTTGCGGCCGTAGCGGTCTCGCGGCTCCGGCCTGAAGCGCCTAGAACCGCTAGGCCACAGCGGCCGGCTCGCGTTAATCCTTGCTGGTGTTGCAATTTTCTTTCGTCAGTGTATATAAGCATAATACTCTGACCACATAGCAGAGCCTACTGATAAAAATCAGGGAAGCTCATAAAACATAAATGCGAAAAATGCCCTCAGGATAGCAGACAAACGGCTCATAAGAAGCCAGAAGGTCTTAGAAATCGTTCACGAACTTGACCTGTTACTGGCGAATCGTCCGCGACAACGTGGGACATACTACAACAGAACCTGCACGGCTGTTAACGATCATTACATTCACAAACGGAACAGCCGTACTTAAAATTTCTGAATCGACAGTACATTCTGGACTGACCAGCGCGCAGAAGTTCCCATCAGAGGGGTCGAAACGTCGATCGTTTAAAACTAATGTAACGCGGCCTACCAACAAACAAGATTTTAACTTCAGTGACTACGGCTACGAAAACCTGCAGACTTAGATAAATTGGAGTTCATACGTTGGTTTATCCACAGTCATTCTTACCACACACTATTCGTGAATGGAACAGGGATGGACGGAAATGATAATGGTACCAACTGTACGCCCTACCGCAAGTCGAAAGGTGGCTTGCGGAGCGTAGGGGTACGAAGATCTTTCTTGATGACAGCGGAACAGTGTTGGCAGTGCTTTTGTCATTTTACTGCACACATCAAAATGAAACGGAACTTGTTGTACCGTTAGAATGTTTTATTAAATTGCTAGCACGCAGAAATTATTAGCAAGAGTTTCTTCTCTTGCAGGTAATACCTCAGCTGGTGTCCAAAAGGAGAGAATGGACTAAACAGTGTAATTTATTGAATTTTTTTATGTTGCGTACCACGTTTCCCATTTTCCTTTCCTTTGTGCGGCGTGGACGGTATAAATGAGTGAGTATGTGAACTAGCAGAAAGCTTTAGGCACAGATTGTAGCACTGCATGAATGGTCGTTCTGGGGTAGGGTAGTACCAACCCTCTAAGCGTGAACAAGTTTAGCAGAGACCAAGTTTGCAGGTCAGGGCAAAGATGACACGAAGGCGCGCGTATTGGCTCTGTCAGGTTGGCGCGCCACCCCCACCACGTTTGTAAGCGGAACGGTTAGGCGAATTCGGTTAGAAGAGCACTTGTTCCTGGGTCGTGGTGCTGGACAGACATGGAGACGCAGCTCTCGTTTTGGTAATCTTAACATAGGTATTAGATCGCCTGAAATCTGCTCTGTAATGAAGTCCAGATGTTGAAATCAGGCGCGAAATTACCACTGAACCCCATAATGGAATTGATTTTCTTAACTTACTCGAATTTCAGTAGACCTTGCGTTAGTGCCTTGTTCAGGCAACGCACCATGTGCCTCAAGCTCACGGTCACGTTATTGCTCTGTGCTTAACGGAAATTCACTCATTCAATGTATTTTAATCTTCTCTTCCATTTACAGTAATATTTTGGGGTTTTTTATTTATTTTCCATACGTTTTCTTTGTGAATTTGCTTTCGCGCCACGTGGTAGGTTGGAGCAACTGCCGCATTGGTAAATTGTAGTTTCGGTCTGAAAATATATTGTGGACGATGAATAATCATACGGTAGTGAGCGAGTGTAAAATAGGGAAGGAATAATCGTGTGTGTCCATATTTTTCTGGGTTTCTGTTGGCTACTGAAACTTGGCCATGTGGGTTGAACAGCACAGAATTGATGTTTCTTGTGCACCCCGATAACGATTTGATTTGTTGGCGATGTTGTGCGTTAAGTAAAATACTCGTGCCACTAGGAAAAGTATTGGATTTTAATGCCCACTGGTTTGGTAAAGATTTGCGAAATACTCTTTCACCCTGACCTAGTTTTGCTTGTATTGTCTTTGCGGAACTTGTTCTGAGTAATCTATAGTAACTGAATGTAATAACCGAGGGTTTAGGTATAATTGTGCGGTTGTATAGAATTACATTGAAGCCAGGTCTGCGCTCCTCTGTCCCATTCCATAATTACGTGGCGAAACTGAACCATGTTAACTAGAGACCGGTTTTGATGATGTACATGGCAAGAGAAACACGACTAGTTGTTGAAATACCATCGGTAGTGAATAAATACCAATTGATCTCTACCCTCGACCGATTATTTACTCCTTCCATTATAAAGAATAGGTGGCAGTCAGTACCACAGTCGGATTCTGGGTCATGAAAGCAAATAAAAGCTATATAATGCCTATTAAGCCCTGTATAGGTGCCTTCTGTAGTGGTTCAAAAAAATGCGTTATCTGTTGCGTTGAAATTTCTACCGGTTCGTTAAAATTTTTCGCTAGAAATTATTAATACCCAGCAATAACTCGCAAGGGCCAGTAATTTCGTGGACCACAAGAATTTAAGAAACCATTTACAACAGACGGTAGCTTGCAGGAGCGGTAGGACATGTCAAAGCGAAGGTAACCTACCTACTTAGGTGGACTTATACCACCACCAGTACTGGATGGTTACGTTGCAAACAGAAGTTTTGCATCATCTCGATATGTTGTGCAGGTACGTTGATAGAGGCATGTTCCTGTACCGATCGCAACCTCACCTCTGACGCTGAATGTTAACGTACACGTGTTTGCCATGAGGACTACCTATAGGTAGAACGCCGCAATCGAATTGATTGCAGCATTTCATTTGAAAGTAAAGGAAGAGTAGGGTCGCATGAGAAACGTCTGTGGAGCAGTGGAGTGAACATCCATCATCTCACGAAGGGACGCGACCAGTGATCGGTTCCATATCATCAGTTTAGGGGCAGAAGGCTTGTCAACCAAGGAAGTTGCTCGACGGCTGCACTGGAGTCAAAATGACGTGGTGAGGATACCGAATCGTTTCATCTGACAGATAGTGCTAGGGACTTACACCGCACAAGCTGTCCATTCTCGACAGGTGCACAGTATGATCGCCATCTACAACTTTTGAGTCAAAGGAATCATGGGATGAGCGCTCCAGAACAGAATTCGGTGTCCGAAGAGGCTACAGGACATCACATCCAGCATCAGCTGTTAGGAGACGATTGCATGATGCAAGTCTCCATCTCTGACGATCATGGCGAGCATCACGTCGCACACAACAATATCACGGATTTCGTTACAGATGGGCTAGAAATTAAGCGGAGCAGACGCACCAGCATTGACGCTGGAGGTTGCTTACGGACGAAACTCGGATCTTTTTGTAACCTGACAATAGTAGACTATAGAATGAAGGCTTTCACGACCGGATGACATAGCCGCTGGTAAACCTTTCGGGATGTGAGGTCGTAACGTTTCGTCCAGGACTACGCTGGACATCGTCAGAGGCGATCCTTCGCTGAGTCTTGCCGACTGACCGATCGGACGTCGGAGAGCGACGTATACGTATACTGTAGGAAAGCGGACGTGATATGCTCATCACGTGTTACTTCGACTACGGCCCCTTTCCTACAGTATATACAGGGTGTTACAAAAAGGTACGGCCAAACTTTCAGCAAACATTCCTCACACACAAATAAAGAAGAGCTGTTATGTGGACATGTGTCCGGAAACGCTTAATTTCCATGTTAGAGCTCATTTTAATTTCGTCAGTATGTACTGTACTTCCTCGATTCACCGCCAGTTGGCCCAATTGAAGGAAGGTCATGTTGACTTCGGTGCTTGTGTTGACATGCGACTCATTGCTCTACAGTACTAGCATCAAGCACATCAGTACGTAGTATCAAAGGTTGTGTTCACCACGAACGTGGTTTTGCAGTCAGTGCAATGTTTACAAATGCGGAGTTGGCAGATGCCCATTTGATGTATGGATTAGCACGGGGCAATAGCCATGGCGCGGTCCGCTTGTATCGAGACAGATTTCCAGAACGAAGGTGTCCCGATACGATGACGTTCGAAGCAATTGATCGGCGTCTTAGGGAGCACGGAACATTGCAGCCTATGACTCGCGACTGGGGAAGACCTCGAACGACGAGGACACCTGCAATGGACGAGGCAATTCTTCGTGCAGTTGACGATAGCCCTAATGTCGGCTTCAGAGAAGTTGCTGCTGTACAAGGTAACGTTGACCACGTCACTGTATGGAGAGTGCTACGGGAGAACCAGTTGTTTCCGTACCATGTACAGCGTGTGCAGGCACTATCAGCAGCTGGTTGGCCTCCATGGGTACACTTCTGCGAATGGTTCATCCAACAATATGTCAATCTTCATTTCAGTGCAAATGTTCTCTTTACGGATGAGGCTTCATTCCAACGTGATCAAATTGTAAATTTTCACGATCAACATGTGTGGGCTGACGAGAATCCGCACACAATTGTGCAATCACGTCATCAACACAGTATTTCTGTGAACGTTTGGGCAGGCATTGTTGGTGATGTCTTGATTGGGCCCCATGTTCTTGCACCTACGCTCAATGGAGCACGGTATCATGATTTCATACGGGATACTCTACCTGTGTTGCTAGAACATGTGCCTTTACAAATACGACACAACATTTGGTTCATGCACGATGGAGCTCCTGCACATTTCAGTCGAAGTGTTCGTACGCTTCTCAACAACAGATTCGGTGACCGATGGATTGGTAGAGGCGGACCAATTCCATGGCCTCCACGCTCTCCTGACCTCAACCCTCTTGACTTTCATTTATGGGGGCATTTGAAAGCTTTTGTCTACGCAACCCCGGTACCAAATGTAGAGACTCTTCGTGCTCGTATTGTGGACGGCTGTGATACAATACGCCATTCTTCAGGGCTGCATCAGCTGATCAGGGATTCCATGCGACGGAGGGTGGATGCATGTATCCTCGCTAACGGAGGACATTTTGAACATTTCATGTAACAAAGTGTTTGAAGTCACGCTGGTACGTTCTGTTGCTGTGTGTTTCCATTCCATGATTAATGTGATTTGAGGAGAAGTAATAAAATGAGCTCTAACATGGAAAGTAAGCATTTCCGGACACATGTCCACATAACATATTTTCTTTCTTTGTGTGTGAGGAATGTTTCCCGAAAGTTTGGCCGTACCTTTTTGTAACACCCTGTATGTCGCTCTCGGACGTCCGACCGGTCAGTCGGCAAGACTCAGCAGAGGAGCGCCTCTGAGGATGTCCAGCGCAGTCCTGGATAAAACGTCAGGAACAGAAGAGTTTCTTGGACCACGACCCCACATACCGAAAGTTTTACCAGCAGCTAATAGTAGACTATGTTTTTGGAGACAATCCGGTGATACCGAACACATCCAATATTGCATAACATTTGAAACAATATAGTTATTGAGTCACTGCTGTACAGTACAGGGACGAGAAACTGGAACCAATAACGGGACGTTTCGCCATTTTCATAATTATTTCATCTGGATGGATGATAACTCGCGTGCTCATCGTTTTGATCCCTTGAAGATCGTTCTTCAGCATTTAAGAATCATAAGAGCGGAGTGGCCTGCCCGCTCCCCAGACATGAACGCAATTGAACATATGTGAGATCAATTGAAACGAGCTTTTTTGGATGTTGACAACGCCCACGTCTTCTGCGTGACTTAGCCCGGCCGTTGTGGCCGAGCGGTTCTAGGCGCTTCAGTCCGGAACCGCGCTGCTGCTACGGTCGCAGATCCGAATCCTGCCTCGGGCATTGGTGTGGGTGATGTCCTAAGGTTAGTTGAGTTTAAGTATTTCTAAGTCTCGGGGACTGATGACCTCAGATGTTGAGTCCCGTAGTGCTTACAGCCATGGTACCATCTGCGTGACTTAAGCATAATCGCTAGTGACCAGTGGGACAAATTGGCCAGTGTTGGCTTTATGATCTCATCAGTGGGATGCCCCAATGGAGTCAAACTTGCATCCGAGCCAGGCAACGTTGCAACACATACTGATGTCGCTCAGGGGTGCAGTGAGAAACCCATGCCGGAAACAGACGATTTTGGCGTTAAACGAATGTTTGTTTTGTTGATCTGAACCCATTGCAAATAAACATACTCACGTAACTTAGAGACTCCTTTTTTTCTGTTCCACGAGTTTAGAATTAAAGAGGTCATGCAAAAACCTTGGCTGATGTGTGTATTTAATAAATTTCCACAAATGTTACGTAGAGGAAGTGAGAACTTCTCACTGAAAGCTCTATCCCAATATTTGTCTTGGAAAAATATAAACGATACAGTTTCATTTTAAAAACATGATTAAAAATATAAATGATTCAGTTACATTTTAAAAACGCGACTATAAACTTACATGTTTTTCATTCTGTTGTTGTTTAACTGTTGACGTCTACGAAGTGATAATTGCAACTACTCGTCCGTTATTATTTCAATAATGGTCAGTTGCTACTCCCTGCGAGTTCTATGAAATACTGACGGAGGATTTTAATTATCAGTTCACTTGATTAAAACTGCCACTTATATATAAAATTTCGACTGGCCATAAGAAACTGCGAGAATAACTGCATTGTCAATACGGAACATACTGAAAATGCTTCACCCAGAATGTGATAGAAGTATCTAAATTTTAAGAAGATCTGTCGGCAGACGAGATATGTAAGAGTAGAATGAACCCTAATGTATCAACTATATAACAAGGGTGACACGTCACTGTTTACAAATTACGTAGGAATAAATCTCCTAAATTCCTGTTATAAAATTTATGCAAAAATAATCAGCAAAACATATCTTTTGTGGATACTCAAATTTCAGTTGCCCAACATCGCTTCTCATACACAAATGATCGCGAAAAGAAGAGACTAATTTTCCTCTTACTACATATTCAGGGACTTCGAGAAATTGTTTGTGAGGGAGCTCTAGAAAGTATTGAAAATCAAGGTCACTTTATATCATCTGTTCAGTAACTGTACTTGGACAATACGACAAATGTTCATCCTCTGCAAAGTTAATATGTCTCAGTAGACATTAACTAAGAGTCACGAAAGGCTGTCCGCTTTCAACCACACTTTTTAAAGTTTATATTGACGCTGTCATAAAAAATTGTTTAAATGGTAAACAGCACCATTATTATGAGCCATGCCACTTTTACGACTTTAGTTTTCGCTGACCATCAGCTTCTCAAAAGGCAATGCTGAAAATTTTATACAGGCCGCATTTCATAAATTGTGCCAGGACGCTGTTAAAAATGGTATGGCAGTTCCTGCAAGTAAAAAAAAAAAATTCAAGGATCTGAACCAATAAGAGCAAAAATTATAATAAATGAACAAATATGCGAACAAATATGACGGTCCTGGTGGTCTAGCGGTAGAGTGCGTGCCAGTAAACTAAGAGGTCGCGGGATCGAACCTCGGAAATGCACAGTCTGCCTTTAACGTAACCTTGACCTGTCAACGATTTAGGGAGTCATCAGCAACGACATGTGGTTCGGATCCCCGGTTGCATAAGTGGTGTAGATCAGAGACACACCAAGTCGAAATCGACATCGATACTCCGCAGTCCAACCTACGGTGCGTGGCCGAGCATACACTCTACCACGACTATGTTGTTCTGCTCGCAAAAAGAAAATGTTCAAAAGTGTGTGAAATCTTATGGGGTTTAACTGCTAAGGTCATCAGTCCCTAAGCTTACACACTACCTAACCTAAAATAAATTAAGGACAAACAGACACACCCATGCCCGAGAGAGGACTCGAACCTCCGCCGGAACCAGCTGCACAGTCAATGACTGTAGCCCCTAAGACCGCTCGGCTAATCCCGCGCGGCTCGCAAAAAGAACGAGGAGAACATCTTTGTGGTCCTTGTGTCTGAACACTCACCGTTGAGCACAACATACTGGATTCTGCAACTTAGAGCCACTCACATATCTGTGAACCTATTCCACATGCTCTTACCTTATTTAACAGCCAGCAATGGGCCACGGTGTCAAACAATCCGCAAGTCTAGAAATAAAATCTGCCAGTTGCCCTTTATCCATAGTTCGCAGTATATCATGTGAGAAAAGGACGAGCTGAATTTCACACAAGTGATGCTTCCTAAACCACACTGATTCGTGGACATAAGCTTCTCGGTCTCAAGAAATTTGTTATTTTCAGTCTGAGGATATGTTCGAAGATTCTGCAGCAGACCGAAGTTAGGGATACTGGTCCGTCATTTTGCGGGTAGTTCTTTTGTCCTTCTTAAACACTGGAGTCACCTGCAATTTTTTCCAGTCGCTTGGGACTTTGTGCATGGCGAGTGATTCACGGTAAATTCCAGTTAGGTAAGGGGCCAATGCCGTGGAGTACTCTTTGAAAAACCGGTTTCCATCCGGACTAGTAACCTATTTGTTTTCACCTCCTTCCGTTGTTTCTCTATGCCAGGGATGCTTATTACTGTGTCGTCAGTACGGGAATCTGTTCAGTGGTCAAATGATGGTATTTTTGTACGACTGTTCTGTGTGAACGATATCTTGGAAATGAAATTTAAAACTTTGGCTTTCGTTTTGCCTTAGATCCACATAGGACCAGAATTTTCTTGGGTTCTCTGCCAGATCTTTTGCTAAGGTGTGGCGATGGTAGTGGTTGTATGCATGGAGTATAGATCTTTTCACAGACGCACTAATTTCTTCTAACCTTTGCTCGTTGTCACCCGTGCGTTCCCTTTTGAACCGAAAGTGCAACAGTCTCTGCTTCCTCAGCATTTTCCGAATCTCGTTATTGAACAATGAGGGGTCTTTTCTGTCCTTAATTCACTTAGAAGGTACACAGTTCTCTGGACCAAGATTTACAATCTGCTTAAATTTTGACCATAATTCCACTACGTCCACCTGGCTGGAACAGAACGACATCAGTTCAATGTCTGAGTGAGATGCTAATAACTGATTATCTGCTCTTTCTAGCAGAGACACTCTCTCCTAGCCTTCTTAATATTCATAACCATAGCTGCTACAATGACATCAAGATCGCTAGTCGCCGTTTCTATACCGACGTTGTCGAGAAATCCGGTCTATTTGTAGCTACAAGGTGTCAGAAATTTCCACTGCGTGCGGGCTGCCGAATTAGCTCCACAAGACAGTTTCCAGAAGACTTGTTGTAAAGTACTTCGCATGAATGACTGCATTAACACCCTGCAATGAATCCATAGACATCCCAATCTCCAGAGACAATGCATGATATGGGTATTTACGTGCTACTGACCATGGACATTCATTGAATGATTCTAGAACTGGCGCAGCAGAATCAGGTGGCCAGTAAAAAATCCAACAACTAACTTGGTTTCACCAAGTCGCTGAAGTGTCGTCCAGTCGAAAGACTTGCATCAGGCCATTGAGCCACATTCAATAATAATTCCTGATATCGAACAAACATGTGAATTTAAATACGTGGGGCATCATGGTAACTATGCAAAATTTTGGAATTTCCGTGGCACAATGCGCTTAACATTAAAACATAACGTTCAAAGGAGCACCCTACTCAAGCTATACAAAGCTATAAGTCTTCCATTATTATATATGAAGTCTTCACGGGTTGTCAGCCGAGTAGCGTCGTCGTCTCGTAGCAACGTTTCGATGGAATGCGTCCCCATCATCTTCAGGTTGACAACTCGTGAAGACTTCATATATGAAATTCGCCGAGAAAGCCTGCACTCACATCTTCCGTTATTGTTACACGGACATGAAAGCTGGACTCTTAATTACTGATCAGATTCTATCGTCTGAAATGAATTTTCTCCACTAGTTGTCTCGGTACTCACTCCTAGATCGAAAGACGAATATTGACATTAGACGGGAAAAAATCAGAGATATTATAAAAAAATTCCAGTCACCTAACTTTCTCCTCCGAATGCGAAAATATTTTGTTGATGCCGACCTCCACAGGGAGAAACGATCACAATTCTGAACGTGGTTCGATGAACCCTCTACCAGGCACTTAAATGTGATTTACAGAGTATCCATGTAGATGTAGATACAGATGACAGAAGATCGCAAGTAACCGTCTTCGTTTCAGATATTATATTAGCGAACCATGTTTGCTTTTCTTGGTTTAGCGATATATTGGCTTATAGTGATGGTGTCTGTTTCTTGTGAAATTCTGTGTTTTGGTAAATATTGAAGGGCCAACTGTTCACAAAAGCATATTTATAGTAAGGGTTAGATACTGCAATTATGGTGCGCACAGTTCAAAGAAGCTGCTATTAGATACACATTGTACACCTTCGTGTAACGAACAAATTTTATTATTATTATTTTTTATATGTATGGTGCACTACTGAAAGTTCTGATAAATTGTTGTTGTTTTACATCATCGTGATTTAAAGAAACTTTGACACAGATGTATACGTTGTTAGTGATGAACAGGTCAGATTGATTCTGAGTACGGGACTGTTTACTCAAGCAAGGCGAGCTTGGGGGAGCATCGAGATCAGCAGTCTAAATTACTGTAATCATCAGAGAAAATTTAATTTTAATTGCACTTAAACTCTCTTATCGAGCTACGGAAGTCGGCTGTGATATTAATCTACCGGCGGCTATGCGGGGAAAATTACGCATTCGCGATCGTCGGTAGTGATAAAAAGGTCCTTTACAAAATGCTTGTTATAGCGTTGTGCACGGACTACCCAGACTACCCTGACGATTGTATAAGACCACACGAAGTCTCCATCTGATGATGACAGACATAGATACCGCCTCCAGGCACGACGAATTCCGTGATACTAATTCCTCTGAAAGCAACGAAACCTATGTATATTCATAAACTCGAGTGGAACATCAAGAATGTAAATTCAGTTTACAGGAAGTGATGACTATCAATCGCAATTTCTGTTGATAATATTTATGGCTATCTTGTTATTTAGCTATTTGAATGTTCGTTGGCTCAAATTCGTGGCTACTCCCTATGATATGCAACGTGTCGGTAGTCACGCAAAATATTATACATATTCTCAGTCAATGATGATTGCAACTCAGCCACGCACAAATATTTCCTTTAAGAAATTCGTGTATGGGTAGAAGAGCTTGTCAAGGGAAAATGATTACATTTTGTTTTTGAAATTGTTTACATTGACCACCAGAGCCTTTCATTCACAAGATAGGCCATCGAAGATTCTTACGGTTTCCTGGGGAAGAATTACGATAAGGTGCGGGTAACAGTGGCCATATTTACTCCCAGTAATGCTGGCGTGTTCTTGACGACAATCTTCAGAAGAGTGTAAATATGTTCCGAGGCTGTTTCTGCTATAGAAATAATTCAAAAGCCAAGATCGCTTAAATACTGTATACTGGATAACCGGTTTCAGCACACTAAAGGTGCCATAATCTGAATGTAGATTAACATTTACAAACCATTTGGATATAACGACACATGAGGCAGACCAGCTGATATAAAATCATTGTCACAAAAATTAAGAAACAACTGCTCTCCTGGTCATCGTGAAGCCGACCGCTGTCAGTCGAGCAGCGGTCATGTATCAAACAGTTTTATCTTGTGACTTCGGTTTTACGTATCTTATGGAAAAGAATGACCAGGAGAGCAGTGGTTTCTTAATATTTGTGGCAATTATTTTATGTCAGCTGGTCTGCCTCATATATCCTTATATCCAAATGGTTTATAAATGTTAATCTACATTCAGATCCGATGATGGCACCTTTAGTGTGTTGAAACCGGTTACCCAGTAAACAGTATTTCAGCGATCTTGGCTTCTGAATTATTTCTACAACAGTGATCGCCCCACTACGCACTGTGTGTTCACTGTTTCTGATATGATTAATTTTTATTTGGTGGTCTATTTGGGATTCACCAGATGCTTTCAGCGCTTTTGTGACCAACAAATACGTTGTGTCTAAGTGTGAAATTACTCGTAAAGTATGCCTTTGTGACTTAAATCAGAAATTACACACAGAGGAATGACAAATGATTAAAACTCTTATTAATTTAGAAGATAAAAAAGTATAAATGGATAGAAAGCTAGAAAGTGCATACGTACTGAATTGACAGTTTGTGTAATGAACAAACCTAACATAAAAAAGAACCTCACATCTCGTATTTACGCCAGTTCCTCTTGCACCAATTAAGATTAAAATCAAGAATACTGAAAACTGATCATCAGTTGGTATGTGTAAGGATATCGAAGCAAATCAGTCATCCTTTCTTTCCACAACTACCATTGCATCCTTAACCGTCTGCATTGCAATTTATCCTCTTAGTCTCTCGTATTGTAAGCCGTACACCTCAACGCTTGGTCTGCATGTTAACCTTGAAAACCGTTTATTAGAAAACGCATTGTATGTAATTTATTTTCGTGCGAGTTACTAGTCTCTGGCGAGGTGCAAAGACAAAAGGGGGGGGGGGGGCGAGTGAAACTTATATAAACATTTTCGCCAGTACAACCATCGTTCAGTGCCACGCCACATGGAGAGCTGCGAACTTCAATCATCACTTTTTCTTATTGGTTGATCTACAGTCTTCCTAATTTTTTCTTTTTTGGTTTAGTGCAAAGCAGTTGCTGGTTTCATATCACTATGTTACTAATTACGACTTGTTGAGTATATTGTACTCTTTGAAATGCATGTTGAATATCTTGCTCGTATTCAGCTTGATGTTTGCTCGCATATGTGATACAGGGCGGAGTAAATGATTTCGAATTTGGTTTTGTTTCGTACAAACCAGAAGCTGATTTCGTCGCACTTTGTTTTGTGCACTTCTGTGTGTCTGTTACTGCTTCCGAATCTGTGTACGTCCAGCTCGATTTAAATGCATTGTAAGTATATTTCTTGTACTCTACTTTATTTCTGCATACATCTGTTTTCCGTACTTTCTCTCATTTAATGGAGAACTCCATGTTAGCAGCTTCTGGCAGAACTGGTATTTATTCAACGTCATTACGTTCTTCTCACAGAATTAGTATGTAATTCTGCTTTGAACGGTGTTGCTCACTGCAGCTGAAAACCATTCATTTCACAGTGGTTTGTAGAGTATGGATGAGTATGCTTTCCGGTCTAAACCACTAGAGTATTTTTTCTTGAAGATGATAAAAATGTAGCAGTATTTACGCAAATAAGTTCATACGTTATTAACAGGTAGGACAAACAATACATTCTAGTGAAAATCAATGTATTAGAATCATTTCCTTGAATGAAAATTTCGTACGCCTTCATGATTCGAAAGAAGTAACAAATAGATATGAGTCCCCAGAATACTATGCGACGATACCTGCTTCTGTTTTATATTAAATAAAAACAAATACGGACTTTTTGACTCATCCAATATTACAGATGAGAGCAAAAATTAAGCAGAATATAAGCAACATATTTACATCGGAATTAGACGAGTACAGTGCACACAAGTAGTTCGTGATCAGGAGCACAAAGCTTTTGTGACATTTCATGTCAGACAATTTTTGGTTTTTGGCATGTGCTAAAGCGGGGTTATTTCCACTCCGTAATTAACACATGCTCGAAACTGCACCACTGGGTTTTACAAAAAAAAAAAATGTTCAAATGTGTGTGAAATCTTATGGGACTTAACTGCTAAGGTCATCAGTCCCTAAGTTTACACACTACTTAACCTAAATTATCCTAAGGACAAACACACACACCCATGCCCGAGGGAGGACTCGAACCTCCGCCGGGACCAGCCGCACCGCACATGACTGCAGCGCCTTAGACCGCTCGGCTAATTCCGCGAGGCTGGGTTTTACAAGTAAATAATTTCGCAGCAGTCGAAAGACAACTAAGATTTCATTTACAAAATTCTACATAACTGCGAAGCCCAGCTACGAGAAGTTAGTTTTTGATTGATATTTCTCGAATATATTACTTTGCATGTAAACAAAAATGTTTCCAGATACACACTTTACCACTAGACTATCAGGCCCTCCCCTAAAGTATAAATGAAAAATATTGCCATCTAATATTCGAATTTGGTACCATAATTTTCCGTATTTGAAGTTCACTGCTACGCTGCTAGAAGCGATGTAGTCGATTTCCTTTTACATATTTTAACGTGGGTCTTACAGTAGGCGAAGTCATTGAGTTGAGTGATGGGGCAACTGTGAACGTTCCAAGTGCAGTTACTCCAGCACTGGTACGTCCGACACCACTACATTCTTTGAAGAACCTCGACTGACGTACGCTCGCTAGAGTGACTACACAACGGCTCTGTCCACTGGAGGCAGAAGTAGATCGTCAGCTATGGGCAGGAATCGAGACAGATGTGTCGCGCTTGTCCAATATGGCCGTATTTCATGGCGGAGGCACATCGCAACCCCAACGGGTTGTGGCGCTTGCGTAGTCCGGATTGGCGCCGCTGATGCAGCGTCTAACCTTTTGTTCTTCTCCTTTCCCTACAACAGCATTCCAGTCCTCCACGACCAACAGTAATCGAAGATAGAACTGGAGGCTTATCTCATAGTAAGTAATAGTTTATCATCTTTTTTTGTTAAATGATTGACTGGCATCCAGTTTCTATCCTTGGCAAGGAGAAATGATGTCCCGGTGCCTTCGTATAATCTGCGGATGCGTCGTACGATGAATAACTGTATGATGTACAATGGTTGGACAAAAATATGGTAAGGCAGCGAAAAATGCGTGCTTCAACACAGGTACAGATGGCGGGCAAGCCTACAGGTTGCGCTCTTGTACTTGACTACGATGGCACCTGTTCACAGTCCTCAACACGTCGCAAGAGTCAATTGTGGGCTGAATAGTGTCCTTTGTGGTAGCGAGTGCGTTGTGTCGGAGCTAAGTGAATCCGAACGTAGGTATATTGTTGCTGTTCGATCGGTGGGTGCTTCCGTATCCAAAGAAGTCGAAGTGTATTGTATTTCAAGAGGCACTGTATTGAAGATTTATACCGCATACAAGGAACGAGGAAAAAGGAAAAACATCATCCGCTAAACCACAACGCGGATGAAAGTGTGTGTTCTGTGATCTTGACGGACTGTCGCTGAAGAGGACTATGAGGGGGAAAAAAAGAAACAGCTATTAGTTTGACCAGTACCTAAAGTGGTTGTAAGTAGGCTGTTCAGGTTCTTATATTGGTAACGCCGCCGCCACATAGCGCTCTCTGTATGAAAATCACTGGCTGTGCTGTGTGCAGTCTGTGGCTAGTTTGCATTGTTGTCTGCCATTGTAGTGTTGGGCAGCGGCAGCTGCATGTTAACAGCGCGTAGCGTTGCGCAGTTGGAGGTGAGCCGCCAGCAGTGGTGGATGTGGAGAGAGAAATGGCGGAGTTTTGATATTTGTAAGAATGGATGTTATGAACTCCTATATATATTATGACTTTTGATGATATTAAGGTAAATACATTGTTTGTTCTCTATTAATATCTTTCATTTGCTAACTATCCCTATCAGTAGTTAGTGCCTTCCGTAGTTTGAATCTTTTATTTAGCTGGCAGTAGTGGTGCTCGCTGTATTGCAGTAGTTCGAGTAACCAAGATTTTTGTGAGGTAAGTGATTTGTGAAACGTATAGGTTAATGTTAGTCAGGGCCATTCTTTTGTAGGGATTTTTGAAAGTCAGATTGCTTTGCGCTAAAAATATTGTATGTCAGTTTAAGGACAGTCATGTATAATTCTTCAAAGGGGACGTTTCATGGTGACTCTTTCTTTAGTTTTTTCTTTAAGGATGTTTTCCACTAGTGAGGGTTCATACCCGTTATTAAATGCTGTTGTCTTAATTACATCAGTTTCTTTCTGCAATTTTTCTGGTGATAGGGGAATAACCACGGCACGGTGAATTGCTGAATGAAAGAAAGCTTTCTTATGAGATTGAGGGTGTGTCGAGCCTGCAGGTACGGTATGATCAGTACTCGTGGGTTTTCTAAAAATGGTGAAAATTATTGTATTCTCTGTTATCGCCAACTTCAGATCTAGGAAATTTAATTCGCGGCGTTCATTTAGGAACTCATACGTGAAATTAATTTCTTCATGGAGGTTATTGAACAAATTGAACAGTTGATCTACTCCTTCATTAGTGCACTGTAAATTATCAAAATGTCATCTACGTATCGCGAATAGCATAAAATACCTAATTCTGTGGAGTCGTACCTACTGAAGAATTTGTCTTCAAGCGAATTGATGAAAATGTCAGATAAAATTCCCGCTAGCGGATTTCCCATTGCTAGGACGTCAATTTGTTTATACAGTTTGCCATTAAACTCGAAGTAGTTATATTTGACTACCAATGACAACAAACGTATGAGATCAGTAATCTGTTCGTCTGTTATATCTTTTTTATAGGTATGAAGGTTATTCTCCACAATTTCTACTGTATACAGGACCGGTACATTAGTGTAACGGTTAGTAATGTCGAACATATTAACTTTGTCTCCTGATTACGTTCCTAATTTCTTATTTTATTAATCAGTGATTGGCTATTCGTTATTGAATAATTATTCTGAAATACGTATGATTTTTTAATCTTGTCGTGAAGGAACCTGGCTAAATCGTGATATCCGCTACTAATACTGTTGGATAGGGTGATTTACTTCATGTACTTTGAATTGAGAACGAAGTTTGGGAGTCTGGAAGTTCATGTTTATCAACTGTTTCTTTTGAAAGGGCTTTAGCAAATGTTTAGCCTCATTTACAGCACATCTAATTTCTCTTTGTAGACCGGGAGTAGGGTCCTCCTCTATTGCAGATACATTATTAGCCCCAAAAAATTCTAAGGTTTTACAGATATGTTCATTCTTACTAGAGACAATTATAGCACTGCCTTTCGCAGATTTAGTAACTAAGGCTTCATTGTGCTTTAACTTCGCATTGATTCATTTTTACATATTTTTCAAATTTGTGTATACGGTTGCTGCAAACGTCAGCCATGTTCAAAGTTGAACTTACAGAAAGGTTCAAAATCTTAAACATAAAGCCTCACTGCCATTTTATGACTAAAATGTAACAAACTATGCATGGATTTATATAAGTTCGAACACACAACCCCAACTTACGCAACCCAAATTACTAACAGGCGTACGGGCTCGCTTGTGCTGTTTGTTTCCGATTTCGGTGTTATGAACGGGGTGGAAGTACAAACTGAGCCCACATCTTAATTTGAAGATAAGTACTCAGTCGCCGCCACCGTTCGTGACCAAGTCGCGGCCTCACGATCTCGGGATTCAGTTATTGTACAAGCAGCAGTTTTCTAAAACTTGTGGTGGCTCTGCAAGGTTGCCAGGGTTAAATGTTTTAAATATTTGTCTTAAGAATTTTGAGGGATTTCTAGAAGAGTGTGTCTTAATTGAAACCGTTTTCTAAAATAGCTGTGCAATTCGGCCTTAGTGGCGTATGTCAATTTTGATGGGGAAATAACTGGGATATTATTGATCAAACTGTCTATAACCTTGTAAAGTTGTTTGGTAATATCTCGCCCGGGAGGTGCGGTTTTCAATCTATGTGGGAATAATAGTTGATTTCTTGGTTATTTGATGTAAAGTTTATTTTAAATGATTTACTTGGCCCGAGTGGTGGTTTTTTAAAATGTTTTTAAAAAGATTAATTCATTTGTGGTTTTGTATAACAAGCAGTTTGTAAAGTTTGCCTGAATAGCGTTTCTTAAAGAAATTACCTGAATTATGATTGTAATTCTCTTAAAAATTTATCTATGATGCAAATAAATATGTTGAAATGAAATGGTCACTGTATGAGTCAAGCCCTTCCACTCCCTTTATATTAAAGGTTAAGGAAATTGCAGCTCAAAATAAAAATAACGTTCCAGTTGGTTTCATTACCGCAGCCGAGGCCGATAGTTTCTTATATATTAGATTATCACGATTGCTGACTGTGATGCAATGTTGAAAGTACAAAAATACTACTGGTAACTTCTCAATTTCACTTTACATCGACTGTGAATTAAACTCAGTACCTCTTACTTTTCCTGACTCACCATCTTATTTTATCAGCTTAACAACATATTTAGCAGTGCTTCGTTAAAATGTATCACCGTTTACTTTTCTGTGCTTACAACACATCCACTTTCAGAAATTCCTTGTACAACCTTCCCGCTTTCCAATTTTCTACGTCGTGTTTAACGTTTTAACGACCAGCGGACACAGAAGAAGCCTCAGGTCAGAGTGGCATAGCAGATGTTTCACACAGCTGATGAAACTGGAGTCACTAAGTGCCGCCATCAGAAGGACTGGGCGAGAGAAAATGTAGAGGCAACGCAACAGCAAATTACATTGGAACACTCTCGAAGGCGAACCGGTCACTTCAAACTGACGCAGTATTTCAATTGATTTACCATTTGGTGTCAAATGTGGAGTAATAAACTCTGCCATCGACTTTTAACGTCTGCCAATCACGTCGGCCTTCCAAAGTACCGGATTTCAGTGGTCCCTCGTGAGATTGCCTCCAGCGCCTCATTGGCTGCTTGGCCTCCATTTGACAAAATGGCTGCTCCCCGACTGCGCAAGCGGTGATCGCCAACATCTGTGCAAAACCATTAGAAACCTGTTCGTTGACGAAACTAACGGTGCTATCTCCGTGCTAGACATTTAATTCCTATCTTCCATTTTCGGCATTTCTTTTTAGTTTGAACTTGAATAATTTCACTCCTTAGTTCATTACAGATCTCCTCTATGGAAAACCCTGCCTCTCATGTACGTAATTTTTTTTCATTTATACGGAAGCTAAAGGAATATCGTAGCGATTAGTAATCCATTCGTTTGACCTTCATATTAAGAACGCGTTTTCTAAGACCAAAGAATTTCTCGTTACGAAACGGCTGGCTGTATTAATTAACACACTGACCCATTAACCTAGGCGCTCTGAAGGTCAAGTTTAGGTAGCATGAGGATACGGGACTACTAATTCCTAGAGATGTATCGCGTTTACAGCCCAAAGAGCAAAACACACTAAAGGTAAAAAGATGTGTCAAGTGAAAAATTTCCATACTTAAATCTATGAAACGCATCGGAAACCATCGAGTTCGGGAGTAGGGTATAGTCAGTTTTGGCAACGTATGTTTCCTACGAACTCCCAGTTTCTAATAGAGTCGTATCACGTTTTGCGAAAAGGCTGAGAGAGAAATAAGAGGAATATGGTATCAATGAAAAAGAAGTAACTTCTTTACCAGCTATATGCAGCACGCATAGGGTAGTGATACGTGCATGTTGTACTTTCTTCATCTACTTCCGGCACTGCCTGCAGTCCAAGGAAAGTTACTTAAAGTCTAGATTTCCTTTTCGCAGACTCTTTTTCTGTCCTTTCTCCCCTCAAACCCTTCTTGTCAGAATTCACTGTCCCTTCCTCTTACATCATAAATTGATAACTGCCTATCTCATTCCCGTACACTTGTCATCCTTTCAACTCAGATGTATGACTTTATGCGTACTTACTTCTGCAGTTATCCATCCCAATTTCTTAATAATCAACTTGGTCTCCGCTGACTTGATCTCTGCTACATAGTCGTTGCCACTGTATCCCCATTCACTTCGCTCGTATGTGTTAGGAAGCCCTCATCTTTGGAATCTTTTTTTGTTTTTATCGTACTGTTCTTGTATTCTATTACAGTTGTTTTTATCTTAAATCCCATCATCCTCTTACCCTTTGTAGATCCAGTATTTTCTTCTTGAGAATCGTTCTTTCTTCATCTTAATTTTAGTGCATTTGTCTTCTTACTCAAATTGTTTCTAACGCACAGACTTTCAGAAATCTCTGCGTCAGGTCATACGATCTTTCGAAAGCTATCTATTCCTCTCCGCACTCTGTTTTAAATGTTCCTGACAGATATTCTTTACAGAACTTAGAAACAGTATTTCCACGTTTTCATTGTGGTTTCTTGTGTTTTCCACTGCCCAGTGTGATTCAGAGTTTGTGTCTCATTGTATGAAAACATTGTTTCTTGCTTTCATATTTCGTTTCTGAGGATGCCTGTTTGTTTTTTTGCACAGTCCTTTCACTCACTTACTCTCGCTACACCACAAAAAGAAGTTAGAAAATCCATGTCTGTCCCTTTGTTCTTTTTCGTTGTGTTTCATGGCTGTTTCGTCGTTTACAACAACTGACCATGACCTTTATCTCATTTGCTACCTCTCATTTCTTTTTAGTCATCAGTCTCCTGACTGGGTTGAGCCACGGTTCGTAAAACATCTGAAATGTAACGTCCACTGTTCAAAGTGCAGACAATGCGAACAAGAGGTGACCGAGACATGTAACCAATGGCATCTCATACCATCACGCCGGGTGATAAGCCAGTATGGCGATGACGAATACACGCTTCCAATGTGCGTTCACCGCGATGTCGCCAAACACGGATGCGACCATCATGATGCTGTAAAAAGAACCAGGATTCATCCGAAAAAATGGCGTTTTGTCATTCGTGCACCCAGGTTCGTCGTTGAGTACACCATCGCAGGCGCTCCTGTCTGTGACGCAGCGTCAAGGGAAACCGCAGCCATGGTCTCCGAGCTGATAGTCCATGCTGCTGCAAACGTCGTTCGTGCAGATGGTAGTTGTGTTGCAAACGTTCCCATCTGTTGACTCAGGGATCGAGACGTGGCTGCACGATCCTTTACAGCCATGCGGATAAGATGTCTATCATCTCAACTGCTAGTGGTACGAGGCCGTTGGGATCCAGCACGGCGTTCCGTATTACCCTCCTGTATCCACCGATTCCATATTCTGCTAACAGTCATTGGATCTCGACCAACGCGAGCAACAATGCCGCGATACGATAAACCGCAATTGCGATAGGTTACAATCCGACCTTTATCGAAGTCGGAAACGTGATGGTACGCATTTCTCCTTCTTACACGAGGTTTCACAACAACGTTTCTCCAGGCAACGCCGGCCAAATGCTGTTTGGGTACAAGAAATCGGTTGGAAACTTTCCTCATGTCAGGACGTTGTAGGTGTCGTCACCGGCGCCAACCTTGTGTGAATGCTCTGAAAAGCTAATCATTTGCATATCACAGCATCGTCTTCCTGTCGGTTAAATTTCGCGTCTGTAGCACGTCATCTTCGTGGTGTAGCAATTTTAATGGCCAGTGGTGTAATATAACATAAAGATAACTGTCATGAGCAGTCACCAGTTTTGGGCAGAATAGCGATTAACTAAGCAATTGGTCAATTGTGATAAATGACGAAATTACCATCAAATACAAGGAGAAAGAACAACACGGCACAGACGAATTCTCGAACCTCTGTTGATCGTGTAAAGAGAGTAAGTGAGCCAAAAGACTGTGAAAACAAACAGACCAGCATCCTCAGTAACAAAACCTGGTAGATAGAGATAAGGTTTTCGTATAATGAGACACAGGCACTGAATTACACAGGCGAGTGTTAAACACAAGAAACCACATTAAAAATGTGGGATTATTATTTCTGTGTTCTTTAAAGAATGTCTAACAAGAAGATGTAAATCAGAGTACAGACAAGACTATGAATGTGTACTGTATGACCACAAAACTTTACAAAGATTGCATAAACGGATGGAGACAATTCTGAAAGCAACGGTGAAGTACGGAGGATGTGTTGTTACGGTATATGGATGTTTTTCTTGGTTAGGGTGCGCTCCCCTGATCGTAAGAAAACTCTAGGTGTGGAAAGATATGAAAACGTTTCACAGCATTGTGCACTGCGCACAGAAGAGGAACAGACGATTGTATCAGCCTAGCAGTATATCTAGGCAGTAAAGAGCATCTATGAGGTAATGGTTTGTGGACAGTAACATTCCTGGAACCGACTGATTTCCCAGAATCGCGACCTGAACCCAATGGAATAACTTAGAAATGAGTTGGAAAGTCGAATCCGCTCGATACCTCAGCATCAAACGTCACTAAATTCTCTGGTTTCGGCTCTTGAGAAAAAATGCTATTCGTTCACAGACATTGAGGCACCTCACTGACAGCAGAATTCAAACAATAGTACAGGCGATGGTGTCCAGATGATTTGATCTGATAGGGTATTATTGAGAACTGTTCCACTGGATGTTGCATCTGGATTTTCCAAAAGGAAGAGCAATAACTTTACACTGAAACCTCTATGATTTAGTGGTTTTTCATCATTTAGTACCCCACTAGCGCTCCAACCAATATGCTTTGCATCTGTTCGCTATACCGCTCAACAAACCAGACTTCTACGAATTACTGTCGTGGTATCATGTCCTTCAGAGCCGAAACGTCACTGTAAGCCAGACCCTTTCCTTGAAAGTTGATCACTACTCAAGAATTGATCGAACAAGTGCCTTATAAGCCACTTCCTCCGCGGATGAGTTACATTTTCCTAAGATTCTTCTTGTGAATCTCAGTCTGGCATCTGATTTCCCTCCTATTCGTTTTGTCATTCCATTTCAGGTCGCTCTGGATAGTTATTCCTAGATATTTTACGGTATATGCTGTTTCCAGTAGCTTCTCATCAATAGTGTAGTTTTGCAATAGCTGATATCTTTCCCTGTGTTCGGGGGTTAACTGACAGAGCCTGCGGGTCATTCTGCAAATCGTTATTGCCTTCTAGCGTTGCTACTCTGTTACAGACAACCTCGTCATCTACGAACAGTCTTAAAGCACATCCGACGATTTCCACTCCATCATTTACATACATTGTAAACAATAACGGTCCTTTCAAACTTGCTGGAGGTACTCCGAAAATTACCTTGTAAATGTCGATTTTCTTCCGTTAAAAGCGACACGTTGAATTCTATCTGCACGGAAGTCTTGAAGAATCCAGTCTTTGGTCCGATACACGATAAGCTAGCAGCTCTCTTCTTTTTCTTTTTTTTTTTTTTCACTGATGGGAAGTGCAGAGCAGTGGTAAATGCTTTGCTGAAGTCAAGGAACACGGCATCAACCTGAGCGCCGTTATCCACTGCGCTTGGATCTCATGGAGGAACAAGGCCAGCTGTATTTAGCGGGATCTCTGTTTGCAGAATATATGTTGTTTTTTACAGAGGACATTTTCGTTCTACAAACTGTGTTGTACCATGCTGCATGTCAGTAAATGGATAAATTTATGCCGGCCGGAGTGGCCGAGCGGTTCTAGGCGCTACAGTCTGAAACCGCGCTGCTGCTACGGTCGCAGGTTCGAATCCTGCCTCGGGCATGGATGTGTATGATGTCCTTAGGTTAGTTAGATTTAAGTAGTTCTAAGTTCTAGGGGACTGAGGACCTCAGAAGTTAAGTCCCATAGTGCTCAGAGCCATTTTGATCAATTTATTTTGCAAGAGGTGTGACGAATAGTACAAGGCTGCGTAGTGTCCATGACGTACAGGAGAACATACATTCTAATGAAATTGCTCTCCGGAGTTGGTGTCGTAAATCCATCAGTTCCATTCCGAGCGATTGAAATCCACTTTTCCCTGCCCACTGCGTCCCAGTTTTTCGCCAAACCAGAATTTCGTTTCGGAATTCTGAAATCACCACGGCCTTCTGGTCAACCTTGATACCTCTAAGGCCGTGAAAAAATTGCGCGGGTCCCCGATATCTGACTCAACTAAGCAGAGGACCTTCGGCCTCAAGGCCGCACGTGGCGCTTGTCCTTGGTTACGGGCAGATCTTGTCTCCAGAGTATCACATAAAACGCACACCAATTTTTCAGCTCCTGTACTCTGAGACCCCGTTTGCTTCTTCTAGTTAACGGCTTGCGAAAAATTAATTGGGCCTTATTTTGGTATCACGCACAGCTACGGTGAGCCGTTAAAAAGGCTATTACGAGGTTGCCACAGAGCAGTAACGTTGTCGCTTCAACCTGTCCGAACTGCCTGCCAATCTTTCGTAAGTGCTGATAGGATAGGTCCATTACTCGCTATTTCCTCATTAATTTTGTGAGCACACACAGTATTTCTACTTACGAGGACAGAGAAGTGAGAAGGCAGAAAGAGTAACAGCTAAGATATTTGATTCGTTGGTACAGAAAGATATTATAATTGGTGGTGGTAGATAATAATGTATGAAAGAAAAATGTATTGGAAGGGAGAGATAAGGAAAGAAGTCAACGAAAACCCTAATCAAGAAGAAGAGACCCACTATTCACGTCTATTCAAAAATTCCTACCTTGACATTCTAAGAGTCTCAAACCATTACAGATGACAGAGGACAGTCAACACTGGTGGGTCATAACGTATGTTTACAGAAAATCAAGCAACAGTAAGTCTCTTGTCTGCAGGTAAGCATCATCCTTGGGTGGCTGGAACGAAGTGTAATCCATAGTGTACCTTCACTCCAGGCACCTCTCTGTGAAAATAAACGCAACATAATGCTCTTAAACAAAGGAAAGGACAATATAGAATTAGTGTTACTCTTCTGTAACTCCTCATATAGTTTAAATAACGGGGGTAACACAAAAAGCTGAGAAAAATGGGAAGAGAACGGCTGAGAAAAGTGTTGTACTCCTTGAAAGAATTCTGTCTAAATAATGTGCATCTATAAAGCTAACTACATACTATAGCGCCACCTATTCTCCATTTCTGCTTCAGTATTTGGATTCCTTTGCATACTGGTCTGACAGAAGACACCGAAAACGTTGTGAGTGTTCTTACTAGGAACGTAAGTATTGTGTTGCTCATAGGAAAGAGTAGAAGATGTAAGGAACGTTAAAGAGATGGGAAACGTTAACGAGAAGGTTGGCAACGTTGTTCGCAGAAACTCATTTTGAGCTAATTAAGGGAACACACATTCAAGAATGCTCTACGGAAATTTTCTATATTCATCGCATATCACGTCTTGGGATCGCGAAAACAAAATTTTGATGTAGTAGTTACGTTCAAAGTAAAACTCTCGAGAAATTTAAGAGACTATCATGACTTTCGGTACCAACTACTTTGAGCGACCCGTAGCTCCTTAAATGTTGCATCGGGTTGCGAACAGTTCAGTGAGGCGCTTGTAAGCGCACTACGTCGTTTGAACACCACTCTGTTTTTATTGACATGGTCCTATTGTCATTGAAATGCCCATGTTTGTCTTCCAACTTAAAACTGATTTACCCAGTTAGCTATACAGTTAGCTGCAAGTCAGCATGGTCTAACAAGCAATGTGCAACTGGGAAATTTATAAATAAAAAGGAGGAGAAGAAAGCTATATATAAAAAAAATACAAACGACTCAAAAATGAGATCGACAGGAAGTGCAAAATGGCTAAGCAGGCATGGCTAGAGGACAAATGTAAGGATGTAGAGGCTTATCTCACTAGAGGTAAGATAGATACTGCCTATAAGAAAATTAAAGAGACCTTTGGAGAAAAGAGAACGACTTCTATGAATATCAAGAGCTAAGATGGAAACCCAGTTCTAAGCAAAGAAGGGAAAGCAGAAAGGTGGAAGGAGTATATAGAGGGTCTATACAAGGGCGATGTACTTGAGGACAATATTATGGAAATGGAAGAGGATGTAGATGAAGATGAAATGGAAGATATGATACTGCGTGAAGAGTTTGACGGAGCACTGAAAGACTTGAGTCGAAACAAGGCCCCGGGAGTAGACAACATTCCATTAGAGCTACTGACAGCCTTGGGAGAGCCCGTACTGACAAAACTCTACCATCTGGCGAGAAAAATGTATGAGACAGGCGAAATACCCTCAGACTTCAAGAAGGATATAATAATTCCAATCCCAAAGAAAGCAGGCGTTGACATATGTTAAAATTACCGAACTATCAGTTTAATAAGTCATGTCTGCAAAATACTAACTCGAATTCTTTACAGACGAATGGAAAAACTGGTAGAAGCCGACCTTGGGGAAGATCAGTTTGCATTCCGTAGAAATGTTGGAACATGTGAGGCAATACTGACCCTACGACTTATTTTAGAAGCTAGATTAAGAAAAGGCAAACCTACGTCTCTAGCATTTGTAGACTTAGAGAAAGCTTTTGACAATGTTGACTGGAATACTCTCTTTCAAATTCTGAAGGTGGCAGGGGTAAAATACACGGAGAAAAAGGTTATTTACAATTTGTACAGAAACCAGATGGCAGTTGTGGCGTTCGCTGTGTTATTCAGTGGTTTGGTATTTAACTAATTTGTAAATGGAAATGATAATCTTATTTTATTTCATTGAGTAATTACTAAATAATTTTTCTCCCGGCTAAAGATTTGATCAAGTTGCTAAAGAACTCCAAGTTAACGTCGTGTTAAAGTGTTGTCTGTAAGCTGTGTAAGTGTCACTAAATCACAGTTCATACAACAGATTCAATACAACTATTGATTAAGATGGAAGCAGTTATCTTCAGCAAAATGATCATTAAAACCACCGAATATCAGCCGCACACAACACTGACGTATGTTACCTGAAACAATATTCTTCGCAACTCGAGCGTAATTAATTTCGGCTCCATAAATCAGCTAGAAAAGTTTTTTATAAGGATCGTGCTATGAGCACTGTTCTTAAAGAACCAATCTGATTCGAATCATTTTCATTAAAATGAGTTCGGGACCACCGGTGCACATTTATTTTCACATATTCGTATTACCTTCGGCATTTATTCTGCAGAGTTGCGTAATTTAAATTTGAATTTGCCGCTGAGATAATTGTTAATATGGCGGCAGACAATTGATAGAGACTTTCTATTGTTAGAGCAAATAAGTAAATATTTAAAATGCTTATTAAACTCTATAAAATCTACTTTCGTATTATGCACTATTTAGACTTCATCAAGCAAACATTTGATTTGTTTCTAAGGAAAACACAGACAAAAACGCGGTACAAATCGCTATCATCAATGGCTGCGCTCGTTGCAGCGGAAAGAAATAATTAAGACAGATAATGTTTACTGAGAGAGGAATTAAAGTTACAAATAATTATTCACTCATATTTATAATAATAATGAACTCTATTCTCAAGTAATAATTAACAAATAATTACAATTTCTTAGCAGGCCTCAGTTTGAAATGCGTCCGCAACCTACAAAAGCCAACCAACAAAAGGTAAAAACAAAGGAAGACAAACGCAGATCATAAAAGGAATTTACAATTATCATTGTGTTTGTATGATACACATCGATATGTCCAATTACATCAAACGATATTATATAAATAATTAATATTTATCATCGTATTCACTGTTTTTCCATACGTCGAATAGATAATGTTTATAACCGTTAGAGGCATAATTTCCTCTCGTCGCACTGTAGCCAAAAATTTATCACGTGGATGTTATGCAGTTATAAAAGTCGAGGGGCATGAAAGGGAGCCAGTGGTTGGGAAGGGAGTGAGACAGGGCTGTAGCCTCTCCCCGATGTTGTTCAATCTGCATATTGAGCAAGCAGTAAAGGAAACAAAAGAATAATTCGGAGTAGATATTAAAATCCATGGTGAAGAAATAAAAACTTTAAGGTTCGCCGATGACATTGTAATTCTGTCAGAGACAGCAAAGGACTTGGAAGAGCAGTTGAACCGAATGGACATTGTCTTGAAAGGAGGATATAAGATGAACATCAACAAAAGCAAAACGAGGGTAATGGAATGCAGTCGAATTAAGTCGGGTGATGCTGAGGGAATTAGATTAGGAAATGAGACACTTTAAGTAGTAAAGGGGTTTTGCTATTTGGGGAGCAAAATAACTGATGATGGTCGAAGTAGAGAGGATATAAAATATAGACTGGCAATGGCAAGGAAAGCGTTTCTGAAGAAGAGAAATTTGTTAACATCGAGTATAGATTTAAGTGTCAGGAAGTCGTTTCTGAAAGTATTTTTATGGAGTGTAGCCACGTATGGAAGTGAAACATGGACGATAACTAGTTTGTACAATAAGAGAATAGAAACTTTCGAAATGTGGTGCTACAGAAGAATGCTGAAGACTAGATGGGTAGATCACATAACTAATGAGGAGGTACTAAATAGGATTGGGGAGAAGAAGAGTTTGTGGCACAACTTGACTAGAAGAAGGGATCGGTTGGTAGGACATGTTCTGAGGCATCAAGGGATCACCAATTTAGTATTGGAGGGCAGCGTGGAGGGTGAAAATCGTAGAGGGAGACCAAGAGATGAATACACGAAGCAGATTCAGAAGGATGTAGGCTGCAGTAGGTACTGGGAGATGAAGAAGCTGGCACAGGATAGAGTAGCGTGGAGAGCTGCATCAAACAAGTCTCAGGACTGAAGACCACAACAACAACAGGGTCGAATGAAGACTGAAGTCCATGCAATGGGATGGTAGTCCGACCCTTACCCATTAAGCGGTATTTTACCTGCTTCGTCCCCTTCTAGTATAACTTGAAGTCAAAGTTCCGCCCCTGCATGCATAAACAGAGTAGAATTTTTAGTACATGTTCTTAGAGATTGCACAGTCGAACTCATAGATAGTATTATGTAACAACATGGTGTGGAACGGTCAATCAATGAGAGACGGATAAAATTTGTTGTACTACTGTTTCTTGACTTAGTTCGTATACACAAATTATAAATATGTGACGAGAGGTGAATAATTTCTGCTGCAAACGGTAAACCAGAGCTGGCCAAGAATTCAGCTCACGAGCCGTACCTTGGTATCAGTATCATAGCGTTCAGTGTGGCTGGCACATTTACTTCACCAGCATCGCACACTGCCCGAGCGCGAGGAGGCGGGAACTGCGATCGCACCTCGTTTGAATGCGAATGGAGTCGCACTGAATACGACTTGGGTTATATTTCACATTTTCCGACGGGACGGAAACTAAACAAATTTTCAGAATTATTTAACAATATTTGACGCTCTGAAGACATAATTCATATCCGGTACATCCTCTCAGCATACTGAGAGACGCAGAAAATTCCACAGACTTTCGATCTCAGGATGCCACGTATTCGTGATTTTTTTTTTTTAGCTTCGTTATCGAAGAAAGGTCTATCACACAGTATGTTGATGGAAATATTACAGAACTGAGGAAAGCAACGTAGACGTCGTGGGCAGTCTTAACGTTAGAGGTATTTGTTTTTAAAAGAGGAATTACCTTCAGATCAGTCAGTTATAGCTGCACGTCCACAGGGACGCTTGCAACTGAAACGGCGAATTGTCTCGAGAAAAAAAAATTCCAAAACAGATTTAAGATTGGCGCTATCCTCAAAAAGTTTAGGAAACTATTCTTGTAATTCTTTCAAGGCCAAACTGAATTCTACATGTCCCGCGGTATTTTTTTTTTCCTTTTTACGTCGTTGAGCTTAACGTGTCTCTTCAACGTGATTTTCTTTTTAAATGCATCCCCATCAAATCAGAAATTAGTTTTTTCTCACCTTGCAGTTTCTTACTGTGGGTGGTGTGCAGTGAAGTCCACTTAAAATGCCAGGCCCGCAATCCATACCGGGTACTCTAATTTTCGGTCTTGCATTCCTTTTTCCTTCATAAATTCAGCAATAGCGGGTCTTAAATCGAAAGATCGTTCCAGGCTTGTCACCTGAATTGACCATCGTACTTTGCAGTAATATATAAAGTCTCCATACTGCTCTTTCATTTCCTTCGAAAACAGTTGAAACTGACAGTGGAATAATGTGCTTGATTTCAGAAATTTTACAATTTGTACCACCAGTTTCTTCACGGGCTCCATGCCAGCAAATTTAGCACAACGTGCTTCGTTATGTACTGAACAATGAATCCTATCTGTTGATCGTTCTAATTTTTTGTTCTTTCATTGTCAATTAAACCGTTAAATTCTTTTTGAATGGCACTGTAATGTTGTTTCATGGAAAATTTGCAGTACCTGCAGGTTATGTGACTGCACAACGTATAATGAGAATTCTCATTCGTCTCTTCTTCCATTAAAATCATTTTTAAAGGCTTGTGACGATAGATAGCTAGCGTGCCTCTTTTTGTACATAGAGCCACTGGACCTGTGAACGTCCTTCATAACACAAACAAATAGCGAACGGTAAACAGCGCTGACACCACGAATCTGCCGAGTTGAGGAGAGTTGTGCCGACCGAAAGTTGCCTCACCGCAGTATTCAATGAAATGTTGCGCCGTTTCCGGTACTTCCGAGAAGGTCCGAATAAAGCCGACTCAGGCAGAGCCGTTGGCCACACTTGCACGCGTGAAGTTTGGTACTCCATGAATGGCCCTGCCGTAAACCATACAATCACGTTTCGACTGCGACTGTGCAAGGTTGTTGTAAATAAGATCACTCATGTAGCCCCTCAAGAAAAGGTGAAAATCTGGGCAAGTAAACAGTCAGACGTGTGGTTCACGTCACACTGTCCGCAATTCCTTAAATGCTGCTTCGAGATGTCTGCTATTCAATGAGGTATCGGTGAGGTATTGGTTTGAGCACCCCAATACATTAATTGGCATGGTCCTATTAGGGATGGTGTGTTCTTGTTTACCTTGTAGCTTTGTAACTAAAAACTGACTTATCCAGCTTGCTATAAGGCGATGTGCAGCTTGGCACAGCCTACGAACCATGTTGCAGCATGGCATTTTTTACATAAGGCTGAGTTGAATAAAGCGATGTGTAGCAAAAACATGTTAGAACAGAATGAAGACTGAACTCCATTCATTGTGATATGTAGCCTTTGCTTAGCCAGTTAGCATTCTAGTACAACTCGCACTCACCGTAGTCTTGGTCCACATTAGCACTAGACTAAAATAGCTTTCTTCTTGTGCATTTTTTTCATCTGGTGTAGGAGTATTGATGTGTAATATGTAATATAGCTTAACTTAGGTTAAAAAAACTTCAAATTCTGCTCTATTAATGTCGAGAGACACGCACTTGTTTTTAGGAAAAGAAAAATGGACAGAAAACTGAACCTCGTGGGACTCCATCCGATTCCGGAACCCGTCGGATATCGAAAACTGAATTTAAAAAAAGAAAAAAAACTTGCAGATGAGTTGCTATCATCCAATATCACAAATGTTTCCGTCACTGTACGAACACGAACACAAATTTGTGAGCTAATACTGAAAAACAGGAAAATGTAGCTAGCTATAAATATTTTCTCGTGTGATTAATCACTGGTGACCTGCGTTAGTTGTTTGGTTGTCAGCCTGCAGCAGCCTCAGAAGCGCCAGTAGCACGGCCTGCACTGGGCTCCGCCGGCAGCAACAAGTAGGCGTTTGGCCAGCCGAGGCAGCGCAGCAGTAAACTGGCGAGAACGCCGGGCTGATATATGGCGACAGGCCGCAGCTACTGTAGCCGGGCCACCCGGCGGCCAGGCCTTGCTGAAACAACGGCTGGCGCCTCAGCCGCCGCGTGCCTTACAGAACTACCGACACAATACGCCTCGTGTCCAGACACGCATTTTCACTAGGTGCTGGAAAACATGAAATGCTGCGTGGACTGACACAGAGTAGCAAGACGTCTCACGAGCACCTATTTATGAGCCATACCATGGATACTAGAATAAACTATAAGGATCACGAAGTGTATGCGCAGTTGAAAGCCGCGCGGCTGACGTCAGAGTGAACCCAGCCAGCGCTCAGTAGCCCGCAACTGCCATAACATATTGTGTTTCCATTGCGTTTGTGAGCTAAAACAAGGTTGTTTACGGCTGCGTGAATTTTTATTAGTGACTGACAACTGAGTTCGCTGTTATTCTGTAATATTATACTATGCGATTTTTAGAGTATGTACTCAACAGAACAATAATACTTTGTTGCGTGATCGCCAGTCCAGAGGTATAACCACAGCAGACAACTAGCAAGGGTAAGCGAAGAAGTTGGAATCACAGATTTACTTCAAACTTTACACAACTCTAGTAGGCGATTAAAACAACATAATGTGTTTTAAACCAGCCTCAGGAAAACTATGACACGAGCTGCACAACAGGTGGGAATCAACTAGGAGACACTGTGAGAAATAGTCGTTAAAGACCTGCAGCCGGCCTTTGTGACCGAGCGGTTCTAGGCGCTTCAGTCCGGAACCACGCTGATGCTACGGTCGCAGGTTCGAATCCTGCCTCGGGCATGGATGTGTGTGATGTCCTTAGGTTAGTTGGGTTTCAGTAGTTCTAAGTCTAGGGGACTAATGACCTCAGATGTTAAGTCCCATAGTGCTTAGAGCCATTTGATTTGAAGACCTGCATCTCTTTGCATACAAAATTTGCCATTTAGCCACAGGGCCATAGAACATCGACTGCGTTTTGCCAACACTGTTGTCTACAGAATTGACTAACAGGACTCTAATATATGGTTTGGTTTGGTGACGAAGCCCACTTTCATTTGCACTAAACAAAATCGGTGCATTTGGAGGACTGAGAATCCGCATTTTGCGATCGAGAAGTCTCTCAACGGGTGGCTGTGTGATGCGCAACGTCCACTCATAGAATAATTGGTCAGATATTCCTTGTGGTACGATAACTACCGAATGATACATGTAGGTTCTGGAAGTCGATTTCATCCGCATTATCCAAAGTTATTCTGATTTCGACAAAATGTGGTTCAAGGAAGACGGAGCTCGACCCCATCGAAGCTGGAGAGTGATGTCCTGGAGGAGCATTTCGAGGACCGCATTATGGCTCTGGCGTACCCGCTGGCTCTTGCTTCGGTTGACCGTCATATTCTCCGGATCTGAACACATACGACCCCTTTCTGTTGGGCTGTATTAAAGACAAGGTCTACAGCAATAACCGCCAAAACCACTGCTGAGCTGAAAACAGACATTCAAGATGTCATCAACAGCATGGATGTTCCGACACTTCAATGGGTCATGCAGAATTAGCCCTTCGTCTGCGCCACATCATCGCCAATGATGGCAGGTATATCCATGTCATAACTGCGTCCGAATATTTGTAGTGACCTTTACAGGTTGAATAAAGTGTGTGCACGCCGTAGTTTTAACTAATTTTCGTTTTTTTCTCGTATAGTTCAATAATTGTCGCCTTGTATCTGTGCGTAGGTGCCAGATATTAGAGTTCATGGTGGTCAAGTGGCTTCGGTCAGAGGGTTAGTTGCCATTTGTAATCAACGATAAACTTATACAGATGCCATCAGACATCCGCAACGAACAAAATGAGAGCAACAAAAAAAGAAAACAATAGAAGTGGTTAGCATGTAAGTTTCGTAAGGCCAAAGTATATGACACGACGGTTCAACTCCCGCTCAAAATTAATTTTTAATCTATATTTTTTTCATTACTAGTCATGATGTTTAATTTATATGACATTTGAGAGATAATATAATTTTGAAAAAATATGTGTAGTTGCATGAAGTTCTAGTGAATTTCATGTTATTTGACCACTTACTACTATCAATTAAATTTAATTACTAGAATAACGTATTTATAACTAGCGACAAGTAAATAAAAAAATCCATACAGTTTCCGTGAAAATGTATGCCTGTCGTGATTTGCGAAATCCCTTATACATGCAATCTGGTAAGAAACCCTGAACTACTTTGCACCTCGATGTTTCGAATTGCAGACACAGAGGCAGGTCCCATTTGGCTACGTAGCGGTGGGACTTCGCTAATATAGCTAGAAAGAATAGTGTAGGTGCAATTTGTTTTGGAAACACAGAATTTTCACTTGTATTACGAAAGTGAGGGTTTGAGTGGGAGTCGAACCGTCGCCTCATACGCGTCATTTTCCGAAGCTCGAATGCAAACCACTTGACCACGATAAACACTAACGTCTGGCACCAACGCACAGATATATCAGTTACGCAATAGATGCTTAAAACTTGTGCTGCGATTTTCTCGAAATTTCCAGAGCACTGCTCTTTACTACTTACACATTATATTGATTTAATGGCCTACTAATGGTGTACAATGTTTGAAGTAAATCCGTATTCACCGGCTGCTATGGCCGAGCGGTTCGAGGCGCTTCAGTCCAAAACCGCAATGCTGCTACGGTCGCAAGTTCGAATCCTATCTTGGGCATGGTTATGTTTGATGTCCTCAGGTTGGTTACGTTTAAGTAGTTCTATGAACCATGGACCTTGCCGTTGGTGGAGAAGACTGCGTGCCTCAGCGATACAGACAGCCATACCGTAGGTGAAACCACAAAGGAGGGGTATCTGTTGAGAGGCCAGGCAAACGTGTGGTTCCTGAAGAGGGGCAACAGCCTTTTCAATAGTTGCAGGGGCAACACTCTGGATGATTGACTGATCTGGCCTTGTAACACTAACCAAAACGGCCTTGCTGTGGTGGTACAGCGAACGGCTGAAAGCAAGGGGAAACCACAGCCGTAATTTTTCCCGAGGGCACGCAGCTTTACTGTGTGGTTAAATGATGATGGCGTCCTCTTGGGTAAAATATTCCTGAGGTAAAATAGTCCCCCATTCGGATCTCCGGACGGGGACAACACAGGAGGACGCCGTTATCAGGAGAGAGAAAACTGGCGTTCTACGGGTCGGAGCGTGGAATGTCAGATCCCTTAATCGGGTAGGTAGGTTACAAAATTTAAAAAGGGAAATGGATAGGTTAAAGTTAGATATAGTGGCAATTAGTGAAGTCCGGTGGCAGGAGGAACAAGACTTTTGGTCAGGTGAGTACAGGGTTATAATCACAAAGTCAAATAGGGGTAATGCAGGAGTAGGTTTAATAATGAATAAAAAAGTAGGAGTTCCGGTAAGCTACTACAAACAGCATACTGAACGCATTATTGTGGCCAAGATAGACACTAAGCCCACGCCTACCACAGTTTATATGCCAACTAGCTCCGCAGATGACGAAGAGACTGATGAAATATACGATGAGATAAAAGAAATTATTCAGATAGGGAAGGGAGACGAAAATTTAACAGTCATGGGTGACTGGAATTCGATGGTAGGAAAAAGAAGAGAAGGAAACGTAGTAGGCGAATATGGAATAGGAGTAAGGAATGAAAGAGGAAGCCTCCTGGTAGAATTTTGCACAGAGCATAACTTAATAATAGCTAACACTTGGTTCAAGAATCATGAAAGAATGTTGTATACATGGAAGAGGCCTGGAGATACTGGAAGGTTTCAATTACATTATAAAATGGTAAGACAGAGATGTAGAAACCAGGTTTTAAATTGTAAAACATTTCCAGGAGCTGATGTGAACTCTGACCACAATCTATTGGTTATGAAACGTAGATTAAAACTGAAGTAGCTGCAGTTTATGGCGGCGCATGGCCCGTCGAACATAGGCCGGTGCGAGGTGGAGGGCACACCATTAAGTTAAGTATCGGTTTAGACTTTGTACATACGTACTGTTTGTGTTTTCCTTTTTTTTCGTTTATAATTGTATAGCTATGGTGTTCTTTCAATCATTGACAAAGGTCTTCTTAGGCACTTATGGGTTTTATTGTTCTGAAGAAGGTGTAGTTATCTACGACGAAACCTAGGTTAACACTAGGTGTTTTTTTGCAATCGGGGTGGGTTTCTTAAAAACTGAAGAAACTGCAAAAAGGTGGCAATTTAAGGAGATGGGACCTGGACAAACTGACTAAACCAGAGGTTGTACAGAGTTTCAGGGAGAGCACTAGGGAATGATTGATAAGAATAGGGGAAAGAAATACAGTAGAACAAGAATGGGTAGCTTTGAAAGATGAAATAGTGAAGTCAGCAGAGGATTAAGTAGGTAAAAAGATGAAGGCTAGTAGAAATCCTTGGATAACAGAATATATTTTGAATTCAATTGATGAAAGGAGAAAATATAAAAATGTATTAATGAAGCAGGAAAAAAGGAATACGAACGTCTCAAAAATGAGATCGCCAGGAAGTGCAAAATGGCTAAGCAGGGATGGCTAGAGGACAAATGTAAGAATGTAGATGCATTTATCACAAGGAGTAAGATAGATCCTGCCTACATGAAAATTAAAGAGACTTTTGGAGAAAAGAGGACCACCAGTATGAATATCAAGAGCTCAGACGGAAACCTTGTTCTAAGCAAAAAAGGGAAAGCAGAAAAGTGGAAGGAGTATATAGAGGGTCTATACAAGGGCGATACACTTGACAACAATATTATGGAAATGCAACAGGATATAGATGAAGATGAAATGGGAGATATGATACTGCATGAAGAGTTCGACAGAGCACTCAAAGACCTAAGTCGAAACAAGGCCCCGGGAGTAGACAACATTCCATTAGAGCTAGTGATAGGCTTGGGAGAGCCAGCCCTGACAAAACTCTACCATCTGGTGAGAAGGATGTATGAGACAGGCGAAATACCCTCAGACTTCAAGGATAATATTATAATTCCAATCCCAAAGAAAGCAGATGGCCGGCCGGGGTGGCCGAGCGGTTCTACGCGCTACAGTCTAGAACCGCGCGACTGCTACGGTCGCAGGTTCGAATCCTGCTTCGGGCATGGGTGTGTGTGATGTCCTTAGATTAGTTAGGTTTAAGGAGTTCTAAGTTCTAGGGGATTGATGAACTCAGAAGTTAAGTCCTATAGTGCTCAGAACCATTTGAACCATTTGAAAGCAGATGTTGACAGATGTGAAAGTTACCGAACTATCAGTTTAATAAGTCACAGCTGCAAAAGAATAACACGAATTCTTTACAGACGAATTGAGAAACTGATAGAAACCGATCTCGGGGAAGATCAGTTTGGACTCCGTAGGATTGTTGGAACACATGAGGCAATGCTGACCCTACGATTTATCTTAGAAGATAGATTAAGGAAAGGCAAACCTACGTTTCTAGCATTTCTTGACTTAAAGAAAGCTTGTTAAGATGTTGACTGAAATACTCTCGATCAACTTCTGAAGGAGGCAGGGGTAAAATACAGGGAGTGAAAGGCAATTTACAATTTGTACAGAAACCAGATGGCAGTTATAAGAGTCCAGGGGCATGAAAGGGAAGCAGAGGATGGAAAGGGAGTAAGACAGGTTGTAGCCTCTCTCCGATGTTATTCTATCTGTATATTGAGCAAGCAGTAATGGAAACAAAAGAAAAATTCGGAGTAGGTATTAAAATCCACGGAGAAGAAATAAAAACTTTGAGGTTCGCCGATGACATTGTAATTCTGTCAGAGACAGCAAAGAAATTGGAAGTGCAGTTGAACGAAATGGACAGTGTCTTGAGAGGAGGGTATGAGATGAACATCAACAGAAGCAAAACGAGGATAATGGAATGTAGTTGAATTAAGTCGGGTGACGCTGAGGGAATTAGATTAGGAAATGAGACACTTAAAGTAGTGAAGGAGTTGCTATTTGGGGAGCAAAATAACTGATGATGGTCGAAGTAGAGAGGATATAAAATGTAGACTGGCAATGGCAAGGAAATCGTTGCTGTAGGTTACAGTAGTTACTGGGAGATGAAGAAGCATGGACAGGATATTGTAGCTTGGAGAGCTGCGTCAAACCAATCTCTGGACTGAAGACCGCAACAACAACATGTTACGGTATAATTAATTTCTAAATACTGCCTGTTGTGCGAAAGGTATAATTATTTTGAGCCTGCTGAAACAGGACAGTGACAGTTGAAGGCAGTTGTACGAAATGAGTTTATGCACCTATCTCGAGGTGAGTGGCTGTTTAGCCGCGTTGATAAAGTGTTTTTTGCGACAAGTGCTAAATTCATGACTTGAACTTTCAGAGGGACCTAGTGCTCGATACCTGATGGACAACACGCAGTGGTTTAACTTTTGAAGGGCCTTAGCGCCGGGAGCGATGCTAGGCTCTGTATACTGAAAGTCGTTGGGGCATAGAATGTAGTGTATGTTAACCGGGGACCTAGAAACGACGGAGAGGCTCCGTCCCCGCCACAGCCGCAGTAGTCCACAACCCCACGATGACTTGTGCGGTTCAGTCATGCGGTTAGGTCCCCGATGCCCCCCCCCCCCCTTTCCCGGGAACGTTTCACACCAGACTAGTGTAACCCCTATGTTTGCGTGGTAGAGTAATGGTGGAGGACTTCTTTGGGCAGCAATCGCCGACATAGTGTAGCTAAGGCTGAATAAGAGGTGCCAGCCCTCATTCACCGAGGCAGATGGAAAACAGCCTAAAAACCATCCACAGACTGGGTTGCTCACCGGACCTCGACACAAGTCGCCGGGCGGATTCGTGCCGTGGACCTGGAGCTCCTTCCCAGTCCGGAAACCGTGCGTTAGACGTCACGGCTAACCGGGTGGACTCGATGGGACTTGGCAGAATATCTTAGCGAGCCAGTTGAGCTCGACTGGCCCTACGATTCGGCACACTCTGAGGATAATAAAAATATTTGAATTGTTATGTGTATCGAGTAACATAATTTAAAATCAGCCCTACATCATAATTATCTATTAATATTTCCAGGTATTCTGACTGAAAAATATTTTCAGCAACAGAGTGTGGCAGTGCACAGAAACCTCTTTGACATAGACGAGTCATAACATCACATAATAATCCACGCATTCTGTTCCACTGTTGGTGTGATATCGTTGACATTATTGAAATAAACCTTATTATACATTAATACCGCAATGCGTCGCAAGCTTCACCACGCTGGCGCGACAGTATCCTGAAGTACTCCATATGAGGAACTGCATTTTAGTTCGGATGGTTTTTCTTAAGCTGCTTTAGGAAACTGTAATGAAACAGCTCCAAACCACTATGTATGACTGGACTGAATTTATGTACCACCACTATGTACGCTTTCACAAGCAATCTTAGTACTAACGTAAACGTGAGAGCCTCATTTCGTAATTTTAAAAACTAATCTAATTTATATGAACAAGATAAACAATGTTAGCATTCAGATGTGACCTAGTACAACTAAGTGTTGATACATCGAGCAAGTCACTGTAGGTATTAAAAGACGCTGCAGTACGTGACTCCAAACAACATTATACTGCCCCATTCCGGTGGCTTATGTTCGCCAGTGATACAGACTCCAGTACCGTAGGCACAACTACATCAGAGGGGCATCGGCGAGAGTCTAGACTATCAGTACTTTTCAGTACCCACAAGGGTAATCATCTAGATGATTCACTGATTTGACCTTATAACACTAGTCACCATAGACAGGCTATGCTGATACTGCAAATGGCTGAAAGCAAAGGGGTACTATAACACTTTAATCCCATAGGGCATGCAGCACTACGGTGTGGTACACTGAAGATGTCACCCCGTTGGGTAAAATATTCTGCAGGAAAAATATCCCCCGTTAGGGTCTCTGGGCAAGGACTACTCAGGAGCATATCTTCACCAGAAGAGATTAGGAGTGTAAAATGTTACATCCTGAAATGGCGTATGCAAGTTAGAAATCTCGAAAAGAGAATTTTGTAGGTTGAAGTTTGATATACAATATCAGAAAGAAATTAGTACACCCCTTTAGAAGTTTTCCAATTCACTCTGGATTTATTGCTGCTACAGTGTATACTAAGCACATGAAATGATTACATTTGTAGATCAGTAGAGCAAGCGGTTCTGAGGTACCAGATACTCACTCTTGCTGAAACACCCGCATTAGAACGTCGTGTAGCATCCACGGGTGGCAATAGAGGCGCTCTCCGCCCCTGGTAGCTGAGTGGTCAGCGCGACAGAATGTCATGCCTAGCCGGCCAGGGTGGCCGAGTGGTTCTACGCACTAAAGTCTGGAACCGCGCGACCACTAAGGTCGCAGGTTCGAATCCTTCCTCGGGCATGGATGTGTTTGATGTCCTTAGATTAGTTAGGTTCAAGTAGTTCTAAGTTCTAGGGTACTGATGATCTCAGGAGTTAAGTCCCATAGTGATCAGAGCCATTTGAACCATTTTTTGTCATGCCTAACGGCCCGGGTTCGATTCCCGGCTGGTTCAGATGTTTTCTCCGCTCAGGGACTGGGTGTTGTGTTGTCCTTATAATCATCATTTAATCCCCATCGACACGCAAGTCGCCGATGTGGCGTCAACTCGAAAGACTTGCATCAGGCGAACGGTCTATCCGACTGAAGGCTCTAGCCACACGGCATTTCCAGCACAGGCGCTGGCCCTTCGTCCAGTCGATCGTACAGATGGCGAACACAGTCCTGGAGAACGTTATGCCACGCCTGTTTGACCTGTTCACGTACTTCTGTAAGAGTCATTGGATGACCATTTGTAAGAGTCACTTCTTGTCCCTTCATATCACACGTGCTCGATTGGAGACAAGTATGGATATAGTGCTGGCCAGGAAGTTGCTACATGTCTTGCAGCTTGTTGAGTATCACGGGCAATGTGCGGGCCAGCATTATCCTCTTGGAACAACACATCGCCTCCCTGCTGCAAGAATGGCCAAAGACCTGGTCCAACAACATTCTGCACGTTCCGAGCGCTGGATAGCGTTCCCCACAGAAACACTAAACACTAGTGGTGAACGAGGGTTGTAGCTTACCGCACCCCAGACCACAAAGTCTGTGATAGGGCCAATGTGTCTTGGATGAACGCACTCCACGAGATAGTGCTCATCAGATCTACATCGTACGCACAGACGACCATCACTCGTGTGCAGGCAGAATCCGCTTTCATCACTGAAGGCCACGGGGTGCAATTCCATCTTCCAGGCGATCCTCTGACGGCATCTGTGGAGCAGTGCACATCGATGCAGTGGTGAGTGGAAGACGGGTCAGAGGCGTGCGTGCCCGTAGTTCCAATGCTAATAACCTATTCGCAACAGTTCGTGTTGATACCTTAGGGCTCACATGCTTCTTATCTGTGCTGTGGTAGCTGTACGACCTACCACAGCTGCCATTACAATATGACGATCTTGGCGGGCGTCTGTGCTGCGTGGACGCCCGAACCTCGTCTTCGGGTGTGAGGATGTTCATGTAACCACTTATACCAGCACAACTGCCGCAGCACATCCACCTTGTGCGGCAGTCCTCTGAAAGGACCCTCCTGCCACTTGGAACGCCACAATTCGTCCCGTTGCAAACTCGCTCAGTTGACTATAGGAAACAAGAGAGCGCTTCCATAACATTCTGGCCTTTTTGCTTCACACGTCTGCACCACACTGAACCTTCTGGTTATGAGCATTCATTATTGAAATGTAGACACAAATGGTGCTCTGGTAGCTACGTCGCTATGCTATCTGTTGGCGGACAACGCTGAACCCAGTATATATTATCCGTCATCAGATCAAAACCGGCATCGTCTCTCCAGGTGTATTAACATTTTGCTGGCAGTGTAGTTTCAATCAGTGAAGAGCGCCGGCAGGAAAAATAGAATTTTTGGTCAGGTGTGTAGCTGGTTACACTATCAACACAAAATCAAGTATAAGTAAAGGAAACATTGGATAAGGAAACTGGAATCCTAGAAATACTGCTATGAACAACATAGTGAACGGTTCGTGAGAGCCGAATCAATGACAAAAACACCACCTACCACAGTATTACAATTTAAATATATACGCTCATTAGTTCTGTAGATGATAAAAAGATTGAATAAAAATGTGATAAAGTAATTATAGCCTCATTCTGCCAACGGCCTTGTCAAAGAGGGCGGAGGAGCGGATAGAGGTTAAGGGCACTCTCTTGTCCTAGGGGTGGGAAATTGCCCCTAAAGGCGGAAGAATCAGCAATGATCAACGACATGAGGATGCAGAAGGCAATGGAAACCACTGCATTAATGACACGTAACGTGTATCCGAAGGATATGTGGCCTGTAATTGAAGAAGTGTCATGATGATCTCTCCATTGGCAAAAGATTCCGGAATAGTCCCCCATTCGGATCTCCGGGAGGGGGCTGCCAAGGGGGAGGTTACCATGAGAAAAAGATTGAATAATCAACGAAAGGATAACGTTCTACGAGTCGGGGCGTGGAATGCCAGAAGCTTGAACGCGGTAGGGAAACTAGAAAATATGAAAAGGGAAATGCAGAGGCTCAATCTAGATATAGTAGGGGTCAGTGAAGTGAAGTGGAAGGAAGACAAGGATTTCTGGTCAGATGAGTATCGGGTAATATCAACAGCAGCAGAAAATGGTATAACAGGTGTAGGATTCGTTATGAATAGGAAGGTAGGGCAGAGGGTGTGTTACTATGAACAGTTCAGTGACCGGGTTGTTCTAATCAGAATCGACAGCAGACCAACACCGACAACGATAGTTCAGGTATACATGCCGACGTTGCAAGCTGAAGATGAACAGATAGCGAAAGTGTATGAGAATATTGGAAGGGTAATGCAGTATGTAAAGGGGGACGAAAATCTAATAGTCATGGGCGACTGGAATGCAGTTGTATGGGAAGGAGTAGAAGAAAAGGTTACAGGAGAATATGGGCTTGGGACAAGGAATGAAAGAGGAGAAAGACTAATTGAGTTCTGTAACAAGTTTCAGCTAGTAATAGCGAATACCCTGTTCAAGAATCACAAGAGGAGGAGGTATACTTGGAAAAGGCCGGGAGATACGGGAAGATTTCAATTAGATTACATCATGGTCAGACAGAGATTCCGAAATCAGATACTGGGTTGTAAGACGTACCCAGGAGCAGATATAGACTCAGATCACAATATAGTAGTGATGAAGAGTAGGCTGAAGTTCAAGACATTAGTCAGGAAGAATCAATACGCAAAGAAGTGGGATACGGAAGTACTAAGGAATGACGAGATACGTTTGAAGTTCTCTAACGCTATAGATACAGCAATAAGGAATAGCGCAGTAGGTAGTACAGTTGAAGAGGAATGGATATCTCTAAAAAGGGCCATCACAGAAGTTGGGAAGGAAAACATAGGTACAAAGAAGGTAGCTGCGAAGAAACCATGGGTAACAGAAGAAATACTTCAGTTGATTGATGAAAGGAGGAAGTACAAACATGTTCCGAGAAAATCAGGAATACAGAAATACAAGTCGCTGAGGAATGAAATAAATAGGAAGTGCAGGGAAGCTAAGACGAAATGGCTGCAGGAAAAATGTGAAGACATCGAAAAAGATATGATTGTCGGATGGACAGACTCAGCTTACAGGAAAGTCAAAACAACCTTTGGTGACAATAAAAGCAACGGTGGTAACATTAAGAGTGCAACGGGAATTCCACTGTTAAATGCAGAGGAGAGAGCAGATAGGTGGAAAGAATACATTGAAAGCCTCTATGAGGGTGAAGATTTGTCTGATGTGATAGAAGAAGAAACAGGAGTCGATTTAGAGGAGATAGGGGATCCAGTATTAGAATCGAAATTTAAAAGAGCTTTGGAGGACTTACGGTCAAATAAGGCAGAAGGGATCGATAACATTCCATCAGAATTTCTAAAATCATTGGGGGAAGTGGCAACAAAACGACTATTCACGTTGGTGTGTAGAATATATGAGTCTGGCGATATACCATCTGACTTTCGGAAAAGCATCATCCACACAATTCCGAAGACGGCAAGAGCTGACAAGTGCGAGAATTATCGCACAATCAGCTTAACAGCTCATGCATCGAAGCTGCTTACAAGAATAATATACAGAAGAATGGAAAAGAAAATTGAGAATGCGCTAGGTGACGATCAGTTTGGCTTTAGGAAAAGTAAAGGGACGAGAGAGGCAATTCTGACGTTACGGCTAATAATGGAAGCAAGGCTAAAGAAAAATCAAGACACTTTCATAGGATTTGTCGACCTGGAAAAAGCGTTCGACAATATAAAATGGTGCAAGCTGTTCGAGATTCCGAAAAAAGTAGAGGTAAGCTATAGGGAGAGACGGGTCATATACAATATGTACAACAACCAAGAGGGAATAATAAGAGTGGATGATCAATAACGAAGTGCTCGTATTAAGAAGGGTGTAAGGCAAGGCTGTAGCCTCTCGCCCCTACTCTTCAATCTGTACATCGAGGAAGCAATGATGGAAATAAAAGAAAGGTTCAGGGGTGGAATTAAAATACAAGGTGAAAGGATATCAATGATACGACTCGCTGATGACATTGCTATCCTGAGTGAAAGTGAAGAAGAATTAAATGATCTGCTGAACGGAATGAACAGTCTAATGAGTACACAGTATGGTTTGAGAGTAAATCGGAGAAACACGAAGGTAATGAGAAGTAGTAGAAATGGGAACAACGAGAAACTTAACATCAGGATTGATGGTCACGAAGTCAATGAAGTTAAGGAATTCTGCTACCTAGGCAGTAAAATAACCAATGACGGACGGAGCAAGGAGGACATCAAAAGCTATGGCAAAAAAGGCATTTCTGGCCAAGAGAAGTCTACTAATATCAAATACCGGCCTTAATTTGAGGAAGAAATTTCTGAGGATGTACGTCTGGAGTACAGCATTGTATGGTAGTGAAACATGGACTGTGGGAAAACCGGAACAGAAGAGAATCGAAGCATTTGAGATGTGGTGCTATAGACGAATGTTGAAAATTAGGTGGACTGATAAGGTAAGGAATGAGGAGGTTCTATGCAGAATCGGAGAGGAAAGGAATATGTAGAAAACACTGATAAGGAGAAGGGACAGGATGATAGGACATCTGCTAAGACATGAGGGAATGACTTCCATGGTACTAGAGGGAGCTGTAGAGGGCAAAAACTGTAGAGGAAGACAGAGATTGGAATACGTCAAGCAAATAATTGAGGACGTAGGTTGCAAGTGCTACTCTGAGATGAAGAGGTTAGCACAGGAAAGGAATTCCTGACGGTGTGCATCAAACCAGTCAGTAGACTGATGACCAAAAACAAAAAAAAAAAAAAACAAAAAAAGTAATTATTCAGTACTTCAAAACACATGGAGATTTAATTTTGATGTAATGCGATGGTAAGAATAGCATCGAAAGGACAAATAGTGCGAGTACATGGACAATGAAAGAGAAAGCTGTCTGTCAGAGTTTAACTTAGAGCAAAATATAATCGTTGTAAGGTTTTGATTTAAGCACCATGAAAGAAAGTTGTGTACATAAAACAGACACGAAGACAGACAAACGTATAATCACAAAGCAGAGATATAGAACACAAATTTTAAACTACAAAATATTTCCACGACCAGATGTGGACTCTAGCTATAGCTTTTTAGCTGAGAAATTCAGAATAAAGCGTAAGAAACTGCGGAGAGGTAAAGATTTAAGATTGCCTAGGTAGCCTCAAACAACCAGAGGTTAATGAGAGATTCAAAAGCAGCATTAGCAATCATCAGTCAAACTGTCCACAGAAATTGTGTAGAATATGAATACATAGCTCTGAGAGACGCAATAGTAAGGCAACAGAGGAAAAGCTAAGCAAAACGAAACACCCAATAAGAAGCTTGGGCATCATATGAAATATTAATAAATGAAAGAAGAAAATACGAAAAGGCAGCACTTGAGCAAAGAAAAGAAAATAAAGGCCTTAAAAAATGAGACTATCGGAAAGCGGAAATCTGCAAAACACGCATGGTAGAAGAGTAATGGAAAGGTGTAGAGGCATAAACGGCAATAGGAAATAAGGATGCCGAGTAGGAAAGAACAGGAAGAAAACTCTGATGAAAAGATAACTAGCTGTGTGAACATAAAACGCTCATAAACAAGATAGTGTTAAGCAAAGAACGAAAGCTGAAGGGTGAAATGAGTATATAGAAGGACTAACCAAAGAAAGACGAGGGCTAGTGGAAACCCTTGGGTAACAGAAGAAATACTGAATTTAATTAACGAAACGAGAAAATATAAAAATGCAGTAAATGAAGCAGGAAAAAAGGAATACAAATGTCTCAAAAATGAGATCGACAGGAAGTGCAAAACTGCTAAGCAGGGATGCCTAGAGGACAAATGTAAAGATGTAGAGGCTTCTCTCACTAGGGGTAAGATTGATACTGCGTACAGGAAAATTAAAGAGACCTTTGGAGAAAAGAGGAAACCCAGTTCTAAGCAAAGAAGGGAGAGGAGAAAGGTGGAAGGAGTATATAGAGGGTCTATACAAGAACGATGTACTTGAGGACAATATTATGGAAATGGAAGAGGATGTAGATGAAGATGAAATGGGAGATATGATACTGCGTGAAGAGTTTGACATAGCACTCAAAGACCTAAGTCGAAACACGGCCCCGGGAGAAGACAACATTCCATTAGAACCACTGACAGCCTTGGGGGAGCCAGTCCTGACAAAACCCTACCATCAGGCGAAATACCCTCAGTCTTCAAGAAGAATATAATAATTCCAATCCCAAAGAAAGCAGGTGTTGACAGATGTCAAAATTATCGAACTATCAGATTAATAAGTCACGGGTGCAAAATACTAACGCGAATTCTATACAGACGAATGGAAAAACTGGTAAATGCCAACCTACGGGAAGATCAGTTTGGATTCCGTAGAAATATTGGAACACGTGAGGCAATACTGATCCTACGACTTATCTTAGAAGTTAGATTAAGGAAACGCAAACCTACGTTTCTAGCATTTGTAGACTTAGAGAGAGCTTTTGACAATGTTGACTTGAATACTCTCTTTCAAATTCTGAAGGTGGCAGGGGTAAAATACAGGGAGCGAAAGGCTATTTACAATTTGTACAGAAAGCAGATGGCAGTTATAAGAGTCGAGGAACATGAAAGGGAGGCAGTGGTTGGGAAGGGAGTGAGACAGGGTTGTAGCCTATCCCCGATGTTATTCAATCTGTGTACTGAGCAAGCAGTAAAGGAAACAAAACAAAAATTCGGAGTAGGTATTAAAATCCATGGAGAAGAAATAAAAACTTTGAGGTTCGCCGATGACATTGTAATTCTGTCAGAGACAGCAAAAGACTTGGAAGAGCAGCTGAACGCAATGGACATTGTCTTGAAAGGATGATATAAGATTTACATCAACAAAATCAAAATGATGATAATGGAATATAGTCGAATGAAGTCGGGTGATGCTGAGGGAATTAGATTAGGAAATGAGACACTTGAGTAGTAAAGGAGTTTTGCTATTTGAGGAGGAAAAAAACTGATGATGGTCGATGTAGAGAGGATATAAAATGTAGACTGGCAATGTTATGGAAAGCGTTTCTGAAGAAGAGAAATTTGTTAACACCGAGTATAGATTTAAGTGTAAGGAAGTCGTTTCTGAAAGTATTTGTATAGAGTGCAGCCATGTATGTAAGTGAAACATGGACGATAAATAGTTTGGACAAGAAGAGAATAGAAGCTTTCGAAATGTGGTGCTACAGAAGAATGCTGAAAATTAGATGGGTAGATCACATAACTAATGAGGAGGTATTCAATAGAATTGGTGAGAAGAGGAGTTTGTGGCACAACTTGACTAGAAGAAGGGATCGGTTGGTAGGACATGTTCTGAGGCATCAAGGGATCACCAATTTAGTATTGGAGGGCAACGTGGAGGCTAAAAATTGTAGAGGAAGACCAAGAGATGAACACACTAAGCAGATTCAGAAGGATGTAGGTTGCAGTAGGTACTGGGAGATGAAGAAGCTGGCACAGGATAGAGTAGCATCGAGAGCTGCATCAAACCAGTCTCAGGACTGACGACCACAACAACAAACAGCCAAGGAAAATAAACTTGAAAAGAAAATTACGGAAAAAAGGAGGAAGGGATGAAGATAGAATGGTGGATGCGATACTGCGAAAATAATGTAATAAAGCAGATTCTTGAGGGAACCAACCATGTCGAAACTGTTCCACATGGAATGTAAGGACATGAAACTTTTCTGAGGTGATTGATTAAAGAAAAGGCAAACTCACATCTAGAGATTTTGTAGATTTAGAAGAAAGTATCGTTTCACTACGTCGTCAGGAATATATTCTTTTATATTCTGAAGTTGTCAGAGATTATGGTGTGTGGACAGCTATGTACTTGTACAGAAACCAGACTACATCTAAGAATAGAAGGACATGAATGAGAGGCAGTAATTGAGAAGAGGGTGAGACAGGAGAGCACCCTATCCCCCACATTATTCAGTCCGCACATAGAGAAAGAGTTAAAAAAAGGTGAAGTTTGGAAGAGGATTTAAAGCTCATGAAGACGAAAGAAAATGTTTGGTGTTTGTCGACAAGACTGTAATACCATCGGAGACAGTCAGGGACTTGGAACTGTACGGAATGGACAGTGTCTTTAATGGGGGCTGTAACACGAACACCAACGAAAGTAAAACTTGGGTAATAGAGTGTAGTTGAATGGAATCAGGCGACGCTTAGCGATTAGCCTAGGAAATGAGACACTACAAGTGCTAGATGAGTTTTGCCATTTGAACTGTAGAGTAGCTGACTATGACCGATATTAAAGAATACCAAATGCAGACCGTAAGTAATAAGAAAAGCATTTCTGTAAAAGGGAAATTTGTTAACATAGAATTTAAATTTTCTTGTTAGTAAGTCTTTTCTCAACGTATTTGTCTTGAATGTACACTTGTACAAAAACGATTCATGGCTGATATTTTACAATAGAAGAGATATGAAGATTACGAAACGTGGTGGTGCAGAAGAATGCTGCAGATTAGTTGATTACATCGAATAACGAATGGATGGTTGGTTGGTTGTGTCGGGGAGGAGACCAGACAGCGAGGTCATCGGTCTCATCGGATTAGGGAAGGACGGGGAAGGAAGTCGGCCGTGCCCTTTGAAAGGAACCATCCCGGCATTTGCCTGGAGCGATTTAGGGAAATCACGGAAAACCTAAATCAGGATGGCCGGACGCGGGATTGAACCGTCGTCCTCCCGAATGCGAGTCCAGTGTCTAACCATTGCGCCACTTCGCTCGGTAAACGAATGGAGAGGTACTGAATTGTAGTGCAGAAAAAAGAAGTCTATGGCGCAACTTGAATAATTGAAGGGATCGGTTGGCATCAAGGAATCGTACATTTCGAAATGGAGGTAAATGTGGAGAGAAAAAATAGTAGAGGAGACTGAGTCTTCACTATAGCAAGTAAGTGCAAACGGATGTAGGTTGCAGTAACTATGCAAGAGACGAAGTGGCTTCATCGGGATGAACCACCATGGTGAGTTACACCAACCCAGTCTTCGGACTGGAGATTGCAACAACACAGGAAGGCACCTGATATTAGATCAAGAAAAAGACTTCATGATATTGACGTTGAAGAGGAAGAAATCCCACATGTGGGTGAACAGCTTCGCCTACTGGCGCCCATTTAAGTAATCGTGTGTATAGGTCGATGTTGCGTCGCTGTAGCATATTGCTGTAGTCTCACGAGAACCAACTCTGCTCTCGTAAATCTCGAAAGATGAGCAGGTACGATAACAGCGAGCAAAAACCGCTTTCCAGCTCGTTCACGCTCTTCGGATCGTGTTGACTGCTCCGCTAAAGTGAGCCATTTACTCCAGCAAAGAAGTAATTTCTCTCGCGTTTTCTCTGGAGGAAGGAATATACACTCCTGGAAATGGAAAAAAGAACACATTGACACCGGTGTGTCAGACCCACCATACTTGCTCCGGACACTGCGAGAGGGCTGTACAAGCAATGATCACACGCACGGCACAGCGGACACACCAGGAACCGCGGTGTTGGCCGTCGAATGGCGCTAGCTGCGCAGCATTTGTGCACCGCCGCCGTCAGTGTCAGCCAGTTTGCCGTGGCATACGGAGCTCCATCGCAGTCTTTAACACTGGTAGCATGCCGCGACAGCGTGGACGTGAACCGTATGTGCAGTTGACGGACTTTGAGCGAGGGCGTATAGTGGGCATGCGGGAGGCCGGGTGGACGTACCGCCGAATTGCTCAACACGTGGGGCGTGAGGTCTCCACAGTACATCGATGTTGTCGCCAGTGGTCGGCGGAAGTTGCACGTGCCCGTCGACCTGGGACCGGACCGCAGCGACGCACGGATGCACGCCAAGACCGTAGGATCCTACGCAGTGCCGTAGGGGACCGCACCACCACTTCCCAGCAAATTAGGGACACTGTTGCTCCTGGGGTATCGGCGAGGACCATTCGCAACCGTCTCCATGAAGCTGGGCTACGGACCCGCACACCGTTAGGTCGTCTTCCGCTCACGCCCCAACATCGTGCAGCCCGCCTCCAGTGGTGTCGCGACAGGCGTGAATGGAGGGACGAATGGAGACGTGTCGTCTTCAGCGATGAGAGTCGCTTCTGCCTTGGTGCCAATGATGGCGTATGCGTGTTTGGCGCCGTGCAGGTGAGCGCCACAATCAGGACTGCATACGACCGAGGCACACAGGGCCAACACCCAGCATCATGGTGTGGGGAGCGATCTCCTACACTGGCCGTACACCTCTGGTGATCGTCGAGGGGACACTGATTAGTGCACGGTACATCCAAACCGTCATCGAACCCATCGTTCTACCATTCCTAGACCGGCAAGGGACCTTGCTGTTCCAACAGGACAATGCACGACCGCATGTATCCCGTGCCACCCAACATGCTCTAGAAGGTGTACGTCAACTACCCTGGCCAGCAAGATCTCCGGATCTGTCCCCCATTGAGCATGTTTGGGACTGGATGAAGCGTCGTCTCACGCGGTCTGCACGTCCAGCACGAACGCTGGTCCAACTGAGGCGCCAGGTGGAAATGGCATGGCAAGCCGTTCCACAGGACTACATCCAGCATCTCTACGATCGTCTCCATAGGAGAATAGCAGCCTGCATTGCTGCGAAAGGTGGATATACACTGTACTAGTGCCGACATTGTGCATGCTCTGTTGCCTGTGTCTATGTGCCTGTGGTTCTGTCAGTGTGATCATGTGATGTATCTGACCCCAGGAATGTGTCAATAAAGTTTCCCCTTCCTGGGACAATGAATTCACGGTGTTCTTATTTCAATTTCCAGGAGTGTAATTTCTTACAGAAAACTGGTTTTTCAAGAATGGCAGGTGATGCTTACACGATTGCTATCAGTAAGAATGTAGGGGTAAAGTATGTCGTTATACCAAAGCACCTCAACTAGTACTCGAGAAGCTGTTTGATACTGTCAGCGGCTGCGTTCATTTCTTTCTGTGAGTATTTGCTTTCGTATTACGCAGCTGAAGATGTGAACAGTAGCGGTAATCCCCATCTCTTGTTATCTGTCGTTGTTAGGTAAAGCAGTATTAAAATGTTGCTTGTGTCAAATATCTAAAACTAGATGTGTCAAGAATAAGATGCGGCTGTATTTCCGACTCACAGATGTACTACGGATTTGTTTATTTGAGTCGCATTTCAAGTTGTAACGTAAATTTTAAAAAAAAATAGATTTAGTGCCTACAAAAGTTTTGTTCATTATCACATTAGTTTTCAAGAACTGGTGGGAAATAAATCGTTAGAAAGATGTCTATTTCTATTCAGATCTCTTCAAACATTTGCCTTACACACCTAATACAAAGAAACCGTCCAAAGAACAGAAGGTCATCGCAATGCGTAAAAGTTTACAAACCACGATTAATGTTCTATCATTGCTTCCGCCACTTTCATCTACAAAAATCATGGGTTGCTTGAGGCTTTCCCAACGGACTAGTTGTAAATATAGGATGTGAAATTAAATACCTTTCAGCCGTCAATTTTCGACCTTATTTTATTTGGCAACCAGTTTCAGCGTTTTATTACGCCATCTTCAGACCCCCGACCGACGTGCAGGAAAAATCTGCATTGGTTGTCACCTCGGTTGTCACCTGTCGGCAGGTGATGGTTGAAGTAATCACAGTAGCAAGTAGATATCTACCAATATTGCAGGCCCCTGTTCGGAACGTCGGTCGGGGACTTGAAGATGGCTGAGTAAAACGCTGAAACTTTACAAATAAAATAAGGTTGAAAATTGAAGGCTGAAAGGTATTTGAGATCCACTATCGAACAGCCCAGTCCCACAACCGTTTCTAAAAAAATGGACATACAGAGAATTGTAAATATGGCTCTTTGTCAAACTGTGACCGAATCCTCCTGTTTATCTCAATCAGAGAAGCCGGGGTGGCAGACGGTATGAGTGACACAACTCTGCGTGTGTGTTCATCGCCCGACAGGTGGCGTAGCTGTCTCTCTCGCTACCGATCTGCAAATCTAAGCAACTGCTCACCGAAATCTGGCACTTTCACGCCTGCGCAGTTTCTTCTCTGATAGTCATAAATAGCAAGCTTCGGTCACAGCCTGAGCAATGTGTTCGCAGCACCTGAAGATAGCCCGCCCGGCTAGCCGCGCGGTCTGAGGCGCTGCTTCCCGAGCGGGAAGGCGTGCCTGGTCCCCGGCACGAATCCGCCCGGAGGATTAGTGTCGAGGTGGTGTGCCCGCCAGCCTGTGGATGGTTTTTAAGGCGGTTTTCCATCTGCCTCGGCGAAGGCGGGCTGGTTCCCCTCATTCCGCCTCAGTTACACTATGTCGGCGATTGCTGCGCAAACAGTCTCGCGTACACGTACACCTTAATTACACTACCACGCAGACATTTGGGGTTACACTCGTCTGGTATGAGACGTTCCCGGGAGGGACCACTGGGAGCCGGACCGCACAATAACCCTGTGTTCGGTGTGGAGCGGCGGTGGCGGTGGTGTGGGTGGACTGCTGTGGCCTGTTGTGGGGTTGTGAACCACTGAGGGCTACAGCGGGTCGAAGCCACTCCGTCGTTTCTAGGTCCCCGGTTCAATGCACATACAATACACAATACACACCTGCAGATACCCGTCACTTGCGCCGACGAAATATTGTGGAGTTTCCTCAACAACATTCAGCGTCCGAGATCCATATTCACAACTATAAAAATCATTATTGATGTACGACATGATAAATATTACTTACAACAACCTGTAATTTGGTACGATGCACTTATTTTTATACAGTGTGCATAACAAGTATGTCACAAACTTTTGGTATTTATTCTTGACATCGAAGCACGAAAAAAAGTTCTTATAAAGATGTGTCCGAAAATTCTTATGAAAATATTTCCTGCAGTGACTTCTGGTAGTGTAAATTACATGAAACGTGCACTTTTATTTTTGGCAATGGCGTTTATTTTGTTTTCTCTGTTTGTCGTTTCTTCTGTTTTAGAGTAACTTCCATCACAACACCTCACAACAGTGTAGGGAAACTTGAGACAGTAAGCGGTACTTAATGTTCAAGAGTTATTTTAAGGCACAAGAAAATTATTATAAAGCTTTAAATTGGTTCGGACATCTTTATTATATTAACTTTCAGAACATTACACCATATCGATATTTGATTACTTACCTCGCATTTTCATTACAAAATTTGGGAAATGGTAATTTTCCTCGTTTTGCCCCATTGGTGGGGAAAAATGGAAAATAATATTTAGCACACAAAAATTTGTCGTAAATGAAAGTCCTAACAGCTTATATACATCTCACATACAAAAGCTATCTATAAATAGCATGTAAACTAAAATGTTTATGCTGTGCATAGGGTGCATACATTGATAACCTGCTCCTCACTGTCGACCCCCAAACACGAATTGTGAGTCCACTTGAGACAAACGCTAAATCTGATCACTCTTCAGAATAGTCGACACCATAAAGATATTCGGCGGCTTCTTCTGAGTTACACCTATTGTTGGACGAATTCGGCTGCTTTAGTTTTTAGGATGTGTTGGACCTTGGACCACTCTTAGTTATTTTTGATGCAGTTGTATATTTAAGTTTTTTGCTTACATTAGACTTTTTCTGGACTTCCTGTACTAACTAAAGGGTGCCTTTCTGAAGGTTCAAATGGTTCAAATGGCTCTGAGCACTATGGGGCTTAACATCTCAGGTCATACTGCACCAGCTGGGAGACAAGTCTGAAACTCCTGTCTCATCCGTTTCCTTGGGAAAATTTATACTGGAGGGGCGTTCGCACCAGATATGAAAAGTAAATCTGCACTGTCACAATATCACGTCTTTCTGCATAGGTGAGAGTTACCACTACAGCCTTCCAGAGTAAGTATTCTTGAATGGCCTTTAGAATTCATTAATATTCTCGTCACATCACAATTTAATAATCTATCGCAAGTAAGTTTGTAGTCATCGACAACACTACGGAGCAAGTCAAAGAACTTGTCAATTGCTGGTTTATTAAAGCCCATAGCTCCAGCAGCTGGAGTAGCTTCTGGTTTCCGCAAAATCAGTGTTCGATGCTGCCTCATTAACGCTCTTATCCACTCTACTCCTGCTTTTCTGTCACTGCCAATTTGACGATGCAAATGTGTTATGATTTGCCCATTTCATGAGCTAATTCTCAGAGTTTTTAATCCAAATAGTTGAGCTTCCATTTTAGTCAAAGAGCCGACTAGTTCGGCCTCTTGTATAGTTTTGCGTTTTTGTATGTTTTTTCTTAACATGACGCTCTAATGTGTTTTGAAGGATGCTGAAGTGAGCTACTGCTTTCTTATAGCCCATTATTCCATTTATTACAGCTTCTAAAACCTCTTATGTGGGTATAATAGACCAAACTTGACTGTTAGTTTTTATTTTGTAGACTCAAACCATTCTGTACATAAAACAAATACTTTTTGTGCACAAAATCTAAAGAACGCAGAAATAGTTAACATGGACCATAATAGGCAGTAGCCCGTTCTGCTCTACTCCCATTCTCTCATAAGATTCAGATTACATAACATTCAGTGACTGCCATTAAAGGTAATTAATACTTTAAACACGTAAAAATAAAACTGAGGGTGCACTCAAGACGTCCACCCCTTACCATACACAAGCTAGGCAACTGCGGCAAACTATCGCCGTCATAACAACCTCTTGTACGAGGGATAGCCGCAAAGTTTTAATTATAGCCTCCAAAAATTAATTGATTGTTTGTTTGTACCAGGTGACTGTCTGCCATGTTTGTCTACCTCCAGCTCTTCTCCATTTCATCAACAGCCAACATCTTTTCGTTTTCATTCTCTAACGGCGTGCTATGTTACTGCGACGCGTGGACTTCAAGGTAGACCAAGAGCTGAGACACTGACCTGAAACAAACCAAAATCTATTTTTTTAGTGTTGACTCTTCAAACCTTATTATTAACCCTCCTAGTATCTACCATAAATACCAACAACCAAATCACTAATGTCATAAGTCCTATCAGTGCTGTTTTTCTAGGGGACGCTGTGGGATGCGTACCCCTAAACTTTTTCGTCAACGAAGTATTTTTTTTGCGATGTTGAGAACTTGGAAGAGTACGAAAGATTTACGGACGTAAATTTTTTATTTCATTTTTTCGTGTTGGTAATTTCAATACGAACGATACCAGTGCCGTTTTTGGTGAGAAAAGCGGTGTCATTGACATGCTATTAATGCAAGTTACACTGTAGTTTTATAGTTAAATAAATTTTCAGACGTATTAAAAATTGGGTCAGTTGAAGCACGGGATACCACCCATCATCTATGCCATTTTGGGAGCCAAATAAGGTTACAAAAGATTTTTGTAGTGTAGTTTCTATTGTTGTTGATGATAGGTATGAATGGTTTTTGTGTTATTATGTCTTTTAGTGGAGTTTTATACGTTAAAATATGAGTTCGGGAATATTTCCTTGTATTGTTTTGAATGTCGGAGGGTTTATTGGACTCACCTGTTTCATTTGAGGTGTATTATAAGTCAATTGAAGTGTACGATACCATTTTCTTTTATTGTTCAGGGGTTGGTGGGAATCGCATGCTTCATTTGAGGTCATATAAACTGAAGTGTTCGATACCACATTTTCTTGTATGTTTGGTTGTTTCTCGGTATCGACTGCTTTCTTTGAGCTGAAGAGTCCGATACCACCTTTTCTTTTTTTTTTTGCATTTCGACATGTTGATTATGTAATGGCTAAAAGCAGATGGGTGGTATACCATTCTTCAGTTATAAATAACTTTCGCTGCATTATATCCACTGTCGGAGTACCCTCAAACATTTTTTAGAAAAAAAAGCACTGAGGCCTATTAAACGGAAATAAAACAAAACTACGAAAAAAATTACTTGTTGACTGTTGTTGTCATCATTGAGAACCCGTCGGCCTCCCACGTACCAGTCGGCATCACACAGATGTGACACCTGCAGTGTTGGGACGTGCGGTCACACATGTGACTGACGAATCACAAACACACTCCTCGCTGCAAACACAACGTCTCTTTTACTAGTGTTGACACACTCGTCCACCAGTTGCAGTACTCACAGGTGAGCGAACGCTGGGTTCCTCGCCGCCTAACATCAGACCATAAAGAGTAACGAAGGGCCAGAAGGACAATCTGTGCGGAATTGCTTGCACGTTACGTGGCTGATTGTGACAATTTTTGTTGAACATCGTCAAAGGCGATGAAACATAGGTTCATGACTTCGAACCAAGAGAAAAGGGCAAGCCATAGAGTGGTGCAACATCACCTCTTCCCCGAAGAAAAAGTTCAAAACCGCGCCCTCAGCCGGCAAAGTCATGGCGACGGTCTCCTCGGATTTCTGAAGGAGTTCTTCTGTTTGGTGCCCTCCTTCATGATGCAACGATCAACTCTAAAGGGTACTGTGCTGCCTTCAGCAAATTGAAGAAACGACTTCAGCGTGTTTGTCGCCACAAAAATGCAAACGAACTTCTCCTTCTCCATGACAACGCAAGGCTTCGCACAAGTCTGCGCGTCCGAGAGGAGTTCACAAAAATTCACTGTACTATTCTTCTTGATCCACCCTACAGCCCGGATTTCGCACCTTCCGACCTCCATCTGTTTGGACCAAAGAAGAATGCATTCAACAGGAAGCAGTACGTGGACGTTGGGGAGGTTCATCTACATCTACATCTACATTTATACCCAGCAAGCCACCCAACGGTGTGTGGCGGAGGGCACTTTACGTGCCACTGTCATTACCTCCCTTTCCTGTTCCAGTCGCGTATGGTTCGCGGGAAGAACGACTGCCGGAAAGCAATTTTACCTTCGTGATCTCCTCGGGAGGTATAAGTAGGGGGAAGCAATATGTTCGATACCTCATGCAGAAACGCACTCTCTCGAAACCTGGACAGCAAGCTACACCGCGATGCTGAGCGCCTTTGTTGCAGAGTCTGGCACTTGAGTTTGCTAAACATCTCCCTAACGCTATTACGCTTACCAAATATCTCTGTGACGAAACGTGCCGCTCTTCTTTGGATCTTCTCTATCTTCTCTGTCAACCCGACCTGGTACGGATCCCACACTGATGAGCGATACTCAAGTATAGGTCGAACAAGTGTTTTGTAAGCCACCTCCTTTGTTGATGGACAATGTTTTCTAAGGACTCTCCCAATGAATCTCAACCTGGTGCAGCAAGAAGTTGGCTCTTACGTCGTCAAACAGGGCCACCCAGTAAGGTGGCGTAAGGCAGTCAGACTGACTGGAGGTTATTTTGGAAAATAGGGTTTCGTAGCCAAAAGAGTGGGGAATGATAAAGTGTATTGGAATCCTGAATAAAACCAACTTGCTTGCAGAAAAAACACGTGTTGCATTACTTATGGAAGGCCCCTCGTAACAAGCCCCTCTTTTAGTCACCTTAATACGGACCATTTAGTTCGTGTATCCAAACATCAGACACCGCCAGCGCTGTGTTAGGTTGCAGTACCGTTAAAAACAGCAGCGTCGTACTTATTTTACACTACTGGCCATTAAATTTGCTACACCAAGAAGAAATGCAGATGATAAACGGGTATTCATTGGACAAATATATTACACTAGAACTGACATGTGATAACATTTTCGCCAGCCGAAGTGGCCGTGCGGTTAAAGGCGCTGCAGTCTGGAACCGCAAGACCGCTACGGTCGCAGGTTCGAATCCTGCCTCGGGCATGGATGTTTGTCATGTCCTTAGGTTAGTTAGGTTTAACTAGTTCTAAGTTCTAGGGGACTACTGACCTCAGAAGTTGAGTCCCATAGTGCTCAGAGCCATTTGAACCATTTTTTTGATTACATTTTCACGCAATTTGGGTGCTAGATCCTGAGAAATCAGTAACCAGAACAACCATCTCTGGCCGTAATAACGGCCTTGATACGCCTGGGCATTGACTCAAACAGAGCTTGGGTGGCGTGTACAGGTACACGATACCTCTGTTCATCAAGAGTAGTTACTGGCGCATTGTGACGAGCCCGTTGCTCGGCCACCATTGATCAGGCGTTTTCACTTGGGGAGAGATATGGAGAATGTTCTGGCCAGGGCAGCAGTCGAACATTTTCTGTATCCAGAAAGCCCCGTACAGGACCTGCAACATGCGTACATTACCCTGCTGAAATGTAAGGTTTCGCAGGGATCGAATGAAGGGTAGAGCCACGGGTCGTAACACATCTGAAATGTAACGGCCACTGTTCAAAGTGCCGTCAATGCGAACAAGAGGTGACCGAGACGTGTAACCAATGGCACCCCATACCATCATGCCGGGTGATACGCCAGTAAGGGCGATGACGAATACACGCTTCCGATGTGCGTTCACCGCGATGTCGCCAAACACGGATGCCATCATCACGATGCTGTAAACAGAACCTGGATTCATCCGAAAAATGACGTTTTGCCATTCGTACACCCACGTTCGTCGTTGAGTACACCATCGCAGGCGCTCCTGTCTGTGATGCAGCGTCAAGGGTAACCGCAGCCATGGTCTCCTACCTGATAGTGCTTGCAGCTGCAAACGTCGTCGAACTGTTTGTGCAGATGCTTGTTGTCTTGCAAACGTCCCCATCTGTTGACTCAGGGATCGAGACGTAGCTGCACGATCCGTTACAGCCATGCGGATAAGATGCCTGTCATCTCGACTGCTAGTGATACGAGGCCGTTGGGGTCGAACACGGCGTTCTGTATTACCCTCCTGAACCCACCGATTCCATATTCTGCTAACAGTCAGTGGATCTCGACCAACGTGAGCAGCAAAGTCGCGATACATTAAACCGCAATCGCGATAGGCTACAATCCGACCTTTATCAAAGTCGGAAACGTGATGCTTTGTCCCACTTACACGAAGCATCATAACAACATTTCACTAGGCGACGCCGGTCAACTACTGTTTGTGTATGAGAAATCGGTTGGAAACTTTCTTCATGTCAGCACGTTGTACGTGTCGCCACCGGCGCCAACCTTGTGTGAATACTCTGAAAAGCTAATCATTTGCATATCACAGCATCTTCTTCCTGTCGGTTAAATTTCGCGTCTGTGTCACGTCATCTTAGTGGTGTAGCAATTTTAATGGGCAGCAGTGTACTTCGGAGGAACTATCTTTTATACTCACAAAACATCCAGCTTAGGTGCTTGTGCCTAGTGGACATTATGTGGGAACTTTTAGTTTCCTGCAGAAACGAATACTGCGGTTACTAGGTAGCGGCCTCCCCGTTCCGTAACGACAAGCGCTTGTCCGCTGCGCAGTTTAACCAAACGAACGACCCCACCGCGGGAGCCATAACGTAGGCGAACGGATGGACCTATAAAACTGAAATGGAGGCGCAAGGCATACACGCGGCCTTTTACCTGTTTCGAGACTCGGTTTACGACTAATACCTGCCTGTGCGGACGCTCGTATCCTTAGCGGTTCCCTTAAATCAAGATGCTATTCGCACACTTCACATCATAGCCTATCAGGAAGTAGCAAGCTTTACAGTATGCACTGAACACCACAGTAACCAGGGTAAGACATGAAGCGAGAGGTCAAAACTGGTTTGGTATTGAATGCTCTCTAACCGATGAGAAACGTCCTGTAAATCCACGTGAACCTTAGGTCGAAGAGCAGATAGGAGCAAGATCATGAGGCTCGTGAATATCAGGGACAGTACTTTAGTCCACACCCAGGCACTCTGATTTGCATTTGGATTCAGTTCTGCTTAAAGTATCAGGGTGATTGCTTGAGAGGAACCACATCAAATAAGATATCATGTTTGTTTTCCTCATCAAATGCTTGGTCTCTTACGACTTTAGGCCAAACCTTAAAACACACACACACACACACACACACACACACACACACACACACACACACACTGATTTGCGATCGTACCTATACGAGGTGCATTCAAGTTCTAAGGCCTCCGATTTTTTTTCTCCGGGCTGGAAAGAGATAGAAACATGCGCATTGTTTTAAAATGAGGCCTCGTTCATTGTCAATACGTCCCAGAGGTGGCAGCACCATACGAAAGATGGAATTTTGCCGCTACCGCCAGCGGCGAGAATGAGAACTGTTTTATACGCTTAAAATGGCGACGTTTTCCTTACTTGAACAGCATGCAATCATTCGTTTTATGAATTTGCGTGGTGTGAAACCAATTGAAAGTCATCGACAGTTGAAGGAGACATGTGGTGATGGAGTTATGGAGGTGTTGAAAGGGCGTTCGTGGGTGCGACAGTTTAATCAAGGCAGAACATCGTGTGACAACAAACTGAAACAACCTCAGGCTCGCACAAGCTGGTCTGACGACACGATCGTGAAAGTGGAGAGAATTGTTTTGGGGGATCGCCGAATGACTGTTGAACAGATCGCCTCCAGAGTTGGCATTTGTGTGGGTTCTGTGCACACAATCCTACATGACGACCTGAAAATGCGAAAAGTGTCATCCACGTGGGTGCTGCCCGTGTGGCATGTTGCCAAGCAATGTTGACGCGCAACGACCGCATGAATGGGACTTTCTTTTCGTCGGTTGTGACAATGGATGAGACGTGAATGCCATTTTTCACTCCAGAAACAAAGCGCCAGTCAGCTCAATGGAAGCACACAGATTCATGGTCACCAAAAAAATTTCGGGTAACCGCCAGTGCTGAAAAAATGATGGTGTCCATGTTCTGGGACAGCGAGGCCGTAAGCCTTACCCATTGCGTTCCAAAGGGCACTACGGTAACAGGTGCATCCTACGAAAATGTTTTGAAGAACAAATTCCTTCCTGCACTGCAACAAAAACGTCTGGGAAGGGCTGCACGTGTGATGTTTCACCAAGACAACGCACCCGCACATCGAGCTAACGTTATGCAACAGTTTCTTCGTGATAACAACTTTGAAGTGATTCCTCGTGCTCCCTACTCACCTGACCTGGCTCCTAGTGACTTCTGGCTTTTTCCAACAATGAAAGACACTCTCCGTGGCCGCACATTCACCAGCCGTGCTGCTATTGCCTCAGCGATTTTCCAGTGGTCAAAACAGACTCCTAAAGAAGCCTTCGCCGCTGCCATGGAATCATGGCGTCAGCGTTGTGAAAAATGTGTACGTCTGCAGGGCGATTACGTCGAGAAGTAACGCCAGTTTCATCGATTTCGGGTGAGTAGTTAATTAGAAAAAAAATCGGAGGCCTTAGAACTTGAATGCACCTAGTAGTTGTCACCGCCGGATCTTTTGGTGGACATTGAAAATCCGGCGACCTTGTTATATAAGGGGCAGTCAAATCAAAATCAATCACCCGCCACAACGGCACCATGGAATGGTTCCGTTCAAAAGTAATCGCCACACGCCTTAAGACATTCATCCCACTGGGAAACGTGACGATCAGTTCTTGTTTCGTAGAATCTGATCGGTCGCTGACGGGCCCACAGCGCACCCACTGTTGCACTTATTTTTTTTTTTTTATTTCTGAGTATTTCACAATGTGGTACGTAGTACGTCTTCCGGTGCATAGTCGGACTAGAAAATCAATTTTTACCCAGCATTATTCCCAGGTAGATGCCATGTTTCTTGGCTTCCGCAAGGCGTTCGATACAGTTCCCCACAGTCGTTTAATGAACTAAGTAAGAGCATGTGGACTATCAGATGAATTGTGTGATTGGATTGAAGAGTTCCTAGATAACAGAACGCAGCGTGTCATTCTCAATGGAGAGAAGTCTTCCGAAGTAAGAGTGATTTCAGGTGTGCCGCAGGGGAGTGTCGCAGGACCGTTGCTATTCACAGTATATATAAATGACCTTGTGGATAACATCGCAAGTTCACTGAGGCTCTTTGCGGATGATGCTGTAGTATATCGAGAGGTTGTAACAATGGAAAATTGTACTGAAATGCAGGAGGATCTGCAACGAATTGACACATGGTGCAGGGAATGGCAATTGAATCTCAATGTAGACAAGTGTAATGTGCTGCGAACACACAGAAAGAAAGACCCTTTATCATTTAGCCACAATATAGCAGGTCAGCAACTGGAAGCAGTTAATTCCATAAATCATCTGAGTGTAGGCATTAGCAGTGATTTAAAATGGAATGACAGTATAAAATTAATCGTCGATAAAGCAGATGCCAGACTGACGTTCATTCGAAGAATCCTAAGAAAATGCAGTCCGAAAACAAAGGAAGTAGGCTACAGTACACTTGTTCGCCCACTGCTTGAATACTGTTCACCGGTGTGGGATCCGTACGAGATAGGGTGGATACAAGAGAAAGAGAAGATCCAACGGAGAGCAGCGCGCTTCGTTACAGGATCATTTAGTAATCGTGAAACCGTTACGGATATGATAGATAAACTCCAGTGGAAGACTCTGCAAGAGAGACGCTCAGTAGGTCGGTACGGGCTTTTGTTGAAATTTCGAGAACATACCTTCACCGAGGAGTCAAGCAGTATATTGCTCCCTCCTACGTATATCTCGCGAAGAGACCATTAAGATAAAATCAGAGAGATTAGAGCCCACACAGAGGCATACCGACAATCTTTCTTTCCACGAACAATACGAGACTGGAATAGAAGAGAGAACCGATAGAGGTATGCAAGGTACCCTCCGTCACACACCGTCAAATGGTTCAAATGGCTCTGAGCACTATGAGACTTAACATCTAAGGTCATCAGTCCCCTAGAACTTAAAACTACTTAAACCTAACTAACCTAAGGACATCACACACATCCATGCCCGAGGCAGGATTCGAACCAGCGACCGTAGCGGTCGCGCAGTTCCGGACTGAAGTGCCTAGAACCGCTCGCCCACACCGGCCGGTACACACCGTCAGGTGGCTTGCGGGGTATGGATGTAGATGTAGATGTAGACTGATCTACGCTTCGTACTGAGAACATTGGTCGAACGTGAGGTAACATCGTGCATTTCGACATTTACCCACGTTTAGTATTTAACGCAAATGGCATATTGATATCCACCAAAATTCGATATAGGGCAGTGAACAGAACTTTCAAATTATCCAAATTATACGAAAACAACTACAGGATAAAAGAAAACGGAAAGTTTCGTTTCTAAGGTTCCCTGCTCATACAGGTGAATTTTCAACGTGAAAGTGGATCATTTGGTGAAGGACAGTTTGTCTGGCAATACAGTGAACAACCTCTCTCCACTCCACTATTCAAAATGTTTTTTTTTAATTGGTTGATGAGGAATTGAGAGTTGATTGTCATCTTTCTGTCTGTCATAAACGACAATACTTAACTGCGACAAATCTTAATTGGAAACTCATCCCAATCCTGGATATTCCAAAACAGTTAAGAATATGCACAAACCACCATTCAGTTCTTTTCCATCTCTAATGAATAAGTGAATTCCAGAAGAAGACTGACGGTATAAGACAGTTACTCTTTTCCTGAAGTGTTTTGAAGCAAAACAAAAACGCAGTTCCCAAAAATTGCGAAGATAAAGACTTGGAGCTCTTACACTGAGGTGGAAAAAGTCAAGGGTTACATCCTCGTATCGTATCGACTTCCTTTTGCCCTGTTTAGTGCAGCAACTCGGCATCGCATGGACTCGAACAAACCGTTGGAAGTCCCCTACAGAAATAACGAGCAGTGCTGCCTCTACTATATACCGGCCATAATTGGTACAGCATTTCTGGTGCCGAATTCTGTGCACAAACTGACCTCTCGATTACGTCTCATAAATATTTGATGGGATTCATGTCGAGCGACCAGGGTGGATAAATCGTTCACTCGAATTGTGCAGAATGTTCTTCAAACTAATCGCGAACAATCGTGGCCCAGTGAAATTGTCATCCATAAAAATTGCATTATTGTTTGGAAACATTAAGTCCATGAATGGCTGCAAATGGTCTCCAAATAGCCGAATATAACCAGAGGAACTTGTCCATTCCATGTAAACAAAGCCCACACCATTAGGGAGCTATCACCAACTTGCACAGTGCCTTGTTGGCAACTTGTGTCCATGGCTTCGCGGCGTCTGTGTCACACTCGAACCCTACCATCAGCTCTTACCAACTGAAATTGGGAATCATCTGATCAGGACACCGTTTTCTTATCGTCTATATTTCACGAGATACGGTCACGATGCCAGGAGAGGCGCTGCAGGTGATGTGCTATTAGCGAAGGCACTCACATTCGTCGTCTGTCGCCATAGCCAATTAACGCCAAATTTCGCCGCACTATCTAACGGATACGTTCGTCGTACATCCCACACTGATTTCTGCAGCTATTTCACGCAGTGTTACCGAGCGAGGTGGCGCAGTGGTTAGACACTGGACTCGCATTCGGGAGGACGACGGTTCAATCCCGCGTCCGGCCATCCGGATTTAGGTTTTCTGTGATTTCCCTAAATCGCTTCAGGCAAATGCCGGGATGGTTCCTTTGAAAGGGCAAGGCCGACTTCCTTCCCCGTCCTTCCCTAATCCGATGAGACCGATGACCTCGCTGTCTGGTTTCCTTCCCCAAAAACAACCCAACCCAACAACTCACGCAGTGTTGCTTGTCTGTTAGCATCGACTCCTTTACGCGAGTGCCGCTGTTCTCGGTCGTTAACAAAAAGCCGTCAGCCACTGTGTAGTCCGCGGTGAGAGGTAATGCCTGAAAATTGGCGCGGCCACTTGTGACTATGTGGATCTCGGATAATTGCATTCCCTAACGATTTCCACATTAGAATGTCCCAAGCTTCTAGCTCAAACTACCGTTTCGCACTCAAATCTGTTAATTCTCGTCATATGCCCGTAATCACGTCGGAAGCTTTTCCACATGAATCACTTGAGTGTAAATGACAGCTCCGCCTACGCAATGTCCTCTTATATTTTGTGTACATAATACTACAGCCATCTTTATATGTGCATATCGCTATCCTATGACTTTTTCACCTCAGTCTACGTTCTGCTGCGCCGTGATACGACATGCAGTGATGTATGGGCTGCGCAACACACCGGTACTTCTTGGCTTCCGCTTTCGCTACGCCTCAGGTTCTCTCTCTCCATGTTACTCGCTGGACTTTGTTTATCTGCTGTGCCATCTGCACTTGTCGGATTGCTTATTGTTATCTTCCTGTTCCACCACTGACGGCTACTGATCGGTCAAACCAGCTTTGTTGGGTTTCCAGAATGAGATTTTCACTTTGCAGCGGAGTGTGCGCTGTTATGAAACTTTCCTGGCAGATTAAGACTGTGCGCCGGACCGACACTCGAACTCGAGACCTTTGCTTTTGCTGGGTTTCTCTCGGATCGTTCCCGACATTCAATAGAATCTTGGTTATAATAATATCCAGATACACACCGCTAGAAAAAAATGCAAAACCATCAAGGACTGTGACTAGTGGCACCAGGATGTAACAGTTGCCACTGATCACAGTCCTTGATGGTCTTCCATTTTTTCCAGCAGTGTATATTTGGATATTATTACAACCTTAATGAGGGGTTGCATTTGAAACAGTGTAGGTAGTAAGGAGATGGGAGCTGTAAGGTGATGGGTAAATAATGAAATGACATTTGCACCAGAAACGACATTTATTCATAAATATCATAATATATGTAATATATGAATGCATGGTTTTGGACGATATGTGCTGATGAAATTCTCACAGCTTCCATTCACGTCAAATGGTTTAAAAGCCACGAGCTTCTTTTATTACGCAATCCGGGAAACCACTAGTCCGTGTAATAACAGATGTCTCGTCGAGAGCAATACGATGTCCGTTTCATAAAGAGCATGCTGTGCTACCGCTGATTTCTCAGGGTGCCTAAGGCGAAAATTTCTCTCTGTTCTGCACAAAGCTGTTCAACAATACGCACAGTCTGCTCGACATGAAACTTTCCACACTCACACGGTATTTTATATATTCCTGGCGTTCTGGGACCTACATCGTCTTTCACAATCCTTTCGAGGCGCCGTGTTTTTGCTGAAATCCTGAAGACAGAATCAATTTCATGCCTCTTTAGGAGCTGGCTAATCTTTCCTGTTACTGACCCACAGAACGGCTAAAACGTAAGGTTCTTCGAGTCCTCCTCGGGGTCCTTCTGCTTACGTGTTTTCGGAACGTTGCCTTGCGAAATCTGACGGTTGTTGTAGCCGTTTTCCTTGAATACTTTCCATATGTTGCTCAGTTCCTGCGGCAGGTTTTCAGCGTTTTGCACGGCTTCCGCTCGATGTACCAAGGTGCTCAGAAAGGAACGTTTCTGCGACGTGGGGTGATAGCTGTTAGCGTGCAAATATCGGTCGGTGTGGTTGGGTTTCTTGTAAACACTGTAGCTGAGACACCCACTTGCTTTACGGCGGACAAGGACGTCAACGAATGGCAAGGCACCATCTGTCTCCACCGCCTTCGTGAACTTGATGTTTTCATGGATAGCATTGATGTGGCCTAAGAATTCCAGCCTTTCACGTCCTAGGAACGTAGAATAAGATCGGGTTAGCGCACTCTCATTGGTCAGCGACTTGTTTACGTCACCCAGCAGCCAGACGGCAGCCGTCTCCGCTTTTAGTGTGCAGGAGATTACAAAATACATTTTTTCACGTGTGTTTTCTCCGCATTTAACTTAGAGTTTTGCGCTGATAGGATTCACAGCACTTCGTTTTAACTTTATGTACGAAGTTCCCGAAAGAAATGCGTTAAATATTAGCAGCAATGACTAATATCATCATACAAAACTAATGGGCGAAGTTCGCGTTCATGCTCGTGTTTTAGGCATCTAACTGCAGTAAATGTTTTACAATTGCATACAGAAACTTCTTGACAGATTAAAACTGTGTTCCGGACCGAGACTCGAACTCGGGACCTTTGCCTTTTAAATTAAGGAACTGCTTCACTGGAAGTGAAACATGGACGATAAATAGTTTGGACAAGAAGAGAATAGAAGCTTTCGAAATGTGGTGATGCAGAAGAATGCTAGAGATTAGGTGGGTAGATCACAGTAAGTACTGGGAGATCAAGAAGCTTGCACAGTATAGAGTAGCATGGAGAGCTGCATCAAACCAGTCTCAGGACTGAAGACCACAATAACAACAACCGCTGCAGGAGCAAGACGACGGGTAGGGCAGGGGTCGACACCCGAAGCCTGGGCATCCCGCCGCCACACACAAGCAAAGTGTTCGAGGATCAGGAAAAAGATGTAGTGGGTTGGTCTACGTTGTTTTATTTATTTATTTCTTTAACTTTTATAACATTTTTAATTTTTTTGTATTTAAGGATTTATTTTTGTTTCATTAAAAAAATATCCTACAACTGCTGTAGCCGAGCGTCCGAGTCGTCTTCTCGTCTGTCGGGTGGGGTTTCCCCCCCCCCTCTATTCCGTCCGTCCGTCCGTCTATACGCTCGAGGATTCTTCTTCATTTTCAGCGTCTCATACCCGGGACGCCCCAATGAGCAGGAGGATCCGCAAATAATGTACCTAAATAATTTGCGAAACGGATTCTGTATTTCGGGTGGCGGCTGAAAGCTGCATGTGTCGTCATCAATAGGGACCAAAGTCAAGTGTGCCTTTGCGAGCATCGCAAAATATGTAGTAAAGGGCCATGCCTTTTAGCCAGTTAACGGCGTTCGTCCTGGTCGATGGGAAGTTCAAAAATGGTTCAAATGGCTCTGAGCACTATGGGACTTAACATCTATGGTCATCAGTCCCCTAGAACTTAGAACTACTTAAACCTAACTAACCTAAGGACATCACAAACATCCATGCCCGAGGCAGGATTCGAACCTGCTACCGTAGCGGTCACGCGGTTCCAGCCTGAAGCGCCTAGAACCGCACGGCCACACCGGCCGGCCCGATGGGAAGTATTCGCCGTCGGGGGGGCAATATTTCATCAGAGGAGATAGACTCCGGCAATCGCCGCAAGAGTAATGCCGGCATGTGCTGCGTCAGTAGCCAGCACTCGCTGGTCGCGGCACAAGTCGGACGGCGTACATATGAGTCAACTACTGAGCATGTGGGACACAAGGGGTCGTCTGTCAGATGAATGGAATGTAGCCTCTGACGAGTAGCGAACTTCCCATTCACAACCACGTACCACAATGCACGCGCCGTCGTAGGTAGAAAAGGCGTGTGTACCCCTCGCCACACCGTGTTCCTGGCAACTTGTGGGCAACCGTATTTATAGGTTGCTGCTGTTGATAGAGGCGATAATAGTCTTTCGTGCTGGGCTTCCGTGCCGTCGGAAGTTCTGACCGTGCCGACTGAGCTACGCAAGCACGACTCACGACCCGTCCTCACAGCTTCAATTCTGCCAGTACCTCGTCTCCTTCTCTTCGCAAAAGAGCTTCTGTGAAGTTTGAAAGGTAGGAGACGAGGTACTGGTAGAATTGAAGCTGTGAGAACGGGTATTGAGTCGTGCTTGGGTAGCTCAGTTAGTAGAGCACTTGCCCGCGAAAGGTAAAGGTCCCGAGTTCGTGTCTCGGGCCGACCGGGACACAGTTTTAAACTGTCAGGAAGTTTCATATCAGCGCACACTCCGCTGTAGAGTGAAAATCTCATTCTGGAATTGCATACTGCTTATTTCACAAATATTTTCGTGGATAAAATGACAATAATTTCGAAAGAAGCTACGACGAAAATGCTGAAGGGGACGCCGTACAGAGGAGATTCTTTCTTGGGGAATTCCGTCTCATCGCATCAGTTTTAGCGCTTTTGTTTAAATGCCTAATGCGAATAAAAATTCTTGTTCTGAAATACTATTTTGCTATTAAGTTCGGGAAATTTCAAATGTATGTAATCTGCAAAGGTTCCCATCACTTTACTACAGCGAGAAATATTTGATCCATGAAAAGCAGAGAATATAATTTCTAGTTCACGTATCTTAGCCCACCAGTCAAGAAAGGGAGAAACGAGGACCCTCTTTGAAATAATAGTAATCCAGTTTTGCTTCAGAACTTAATTCTGTGTCAACAACACACTTTCCTACTACATTTCTCAAATATGTCTCGATGTTCTTGCACTAGAAACCTATGTATCCTGCACGATATATTTAAGCGTCACATTAATCAAATCACTGGGCTTGAAACTCTCTTACTTCGCGTGAAGAGACGTGAAATTATTTATGAGTTACTCTGGTGCATAAATCACCTGAGAGAAAGTCTTCCTCAGTTCCATAAGCAGGTGTCGGGTAGTTTTCAGCAGCAGAATTCTCATTTCTGTCCTCTGTAGTCGAAGCATCAAGGGACAACGGTATTTCACCTGCACCTCCGGTCAGTATTAATAGAGGATTACTGTTTCTCGCGATGGTCGTAAAATACACCAAGGCTTCGAATTCTGGAAAAGAAATTTTGATTCAGTCTGGCTGTCAATATGTTAGTTGCTCTGGAATTTATCACATCATTATAGAGTGCAAAAAGTGAATTTATGAATATAAACAATCACTTTCTTTTCCCTATTCGCATATTAAAACAGATTTCTATAAATCTTTTTAGAGAGTTTTCCTGGCGTCTGACATTAAACCCGTAACCTCTTCTAAGTGGAGCTTTATGATCTTGAGGATTTCTCGAGATCAGCCCATCGAAAACATCGTTCACCGGCTCAATGAAGCTTCCTGCAAGATTTTTGTGCAGAACATATTTCACAGCTAGAGCATTGCCACATGAAAGTAACTGAGCAGCTATTCGGACATTCTGACAATCACGTCCACTAACGTTAACGTGAGCCTCCGATATGTGATGAGTAATCGAAGTATCACCTTCCTGATGATGAAGAAGATCTTTTGTCACAAGTTTTATAATCACCGTGCCATGAGGCAGAGTGATACAATCATCAATAATCAGTCATTAATAATTTCAGCAAATGTGGAACACAAAAAAACAGAGTTCGAACAAAAAGTCATGGATGTAGACACGCCTTTTTTGCTTCCACACTTTAAGATATTTTGCTCCCATGTCACACGTAAGTGCTACGACATGGATTCCTACTCTTCCAACTTCTTTCATGATATTTTGCAAGAAATCACTAGACATTGCGACGTCAGAGTCATAATACACCCGCTGCACCCACTTTGGAAACAAACTGCGAACCATGACGACTTGGATATTGTTGCGTGGTCAGAGTACCACATAGTCGGATGAATCGTAATTAACACGACCGTCAGTGCTCATTTCGTCAAAACTTAGGACAGCAGTGGCCTCTAATGACGTGAACATTTATGACCTAGCTTGAATTAATTCCAAAACTAGTTTCAAAATACCACTTCAGCTGTTTCGTCCATTTCTGGAGTGTTTAAGCTACAGGGGAAAAGAGAGTGCTTCCTCCTCAGATACGTATATATTTTAGGAGACAAAGCTCTCAAAGTAAGAGCATTTTCTATGTCTTTTGAGCTCTGCTTTACTTGCTTTCTCTTCTTTAAGGACAGCGATTTTGTTCTGGTATGAAACACTGAGAAAGTATATTTCCCACATCCGAGCACACACATTTATGCTTCTTAGTGTAAGGCACATTACGTTTTACAGATGCTGCCTACTTTTTAACTTTTTGATAGACTGCTATCCTGAGTGAAAGTGAAGAAGAATTAAATGATCTGCTGAACGGAATGAACAGTCTAATGAGTACACAGTATGGTTTGAGAGTAAATCGGAGAAAGACGAAGGTAATGAGAAGTAGTAGAAATGAGAACAGCGAGAAACTTAACATCAGGATTGATGGTCACGAAGTCAATGAAGTTAAGGAATTCTGCTACCTAGGCAGTAAAATAACCAATGACGGACGGAGCAAGGAGGACATCAAAAGCAGACTCGCTATGGCAAAAAAGGCCTTTCTGGCCAAGAGAAGTCTACTAATATCAAATACCGGCCTTAATTTGAGGAAGAAATTTCTGAGGATGTACGTCTGGAGTACAGCATTGTATGGTAGTGAAACATGGACTGTGGGAAAACCGGAACAGAAGAGAATCGAAGCATTTGAGATGTGGTGCTACAGACGAATGTTGAAAATTAGGTGGACTGATAAGGTAAGGAATGAGGAGGTTCTACGCAGAATCGGAGAGGGAAGGAATATGTGGAAAACACTGATAAGGAGACGGGACAGGAAGATAGGACATCTGCTAAGACATGAGGGAATGACTTCCATGGTACTAGAGGGAGCGGTAGAGGGCAAAAACTGTAGAGGAAGACAGAGATTGGAATACGTCAAGCAAATAATTGAGGACGTAGGTTGCAAGTGCTACTCTGAGATGAAGAGGTTAGCACAGGAAAGGAATTCGTGGCGGGCCGCATCAAACCAGTCAGTAGACTGATGACCAAAAAAAAAGATAGACTTAATTTTTTGTATCACTAGAGCATTTTTAATCTTCCAACTAACTAATTATTTCTGGAATTTGCTGGCCTTTAAGTGAAATTGCTGGACTAGTACAAAAGTCTCTGTTGTTAGATTTGTCCAGCTTACTTTTCTTCAGAGACAAAATTTTCAACCTTGAGAGAGTTCTTTTTTTACTGTTGTAGTGTCACGACGACGTTCTCAATCTGTCACGACGCTATCGGTAACATTAGAGGTGCTACGACTTGCAGTTTCAAATCTGTTTCCGCGCCAGTTTGGTATTTTCTGAGACCGAACACCATTATCCTACAGCAGTTTCCGTGTAAATTCTGCATGTCCCATTTGTAATCACTTTCATAGAAATGTTCAGAACAAATTCTTGCATTTTTCACATTAATTTTATCCCCTCGTTTACAACGAGTAATCCACTTACGTTGCAGTTCAACATTTTTTGGAAAACGATGATAAATTACGCCTTCAGTCTTACTTCCGCTGTTGCTACTTTCAGAAACTGCACGATACAACGTATTTGTAGGTATTATTCCAAAAAATTCACAAAACTAGTTGCCTGACAGCTGAATACTCGGCAGGTCAAGAAATACACGTAACTAACAAGTAACACGAACTCACATACACGCCTCAGTAGAAACACTGAGCGACACTGTTGTAACTAGCCAGCGGTAGGTAGCAGGCGGCATCACAGCCCGCGATTCAATACGGCAGGAGAAGTGCGGGACGTCGATTTTATACCCCCACCCCACCCCACCTCACCCCACCCTGTTTCCGTCCATGAGACCAAACAACAAACGTGTCCTCGACGTAACAATGAAATCAACGAGGCATTGCAGGAGTCGTGTCCAGGCCGATGTCTTCAAAGTACTCCATTAACAGGCTGGCCATAACTGGAACTAATTGTCTTCCCATTCTGACGCCGTCCGTCTGTTTAAAATATTCTCCATCATACCAAAAATACCATGACGTCAAGAGTGTGCCTAAATAAATCCACAATAATGTCACCAAAAAACTGGGAGAGCAGATCTATAGGATCTTTGATGAGGACGCGCGAGAATAATGAGACCCCATCCTCCCACGTAAGCAGAAGGACCCCGAGGTGAACTCGAAGAAGCTTGCATTTTTGCTGCTCTGTGGCTCGGTAACAGGAAAGATTAGTCGGCTCCTAAAGAGGCATAAAACTGATGCGGTCTTCAGGGCTCCAGCAAAAATTCAACAGCTCATGAGGACTGTGAAAGACGATTGTGGACAGTTTTATATCTGGCAGACTGTGCGTACTTGTTGAACAGCGTTGTGTAGAACATGAAACCCTGAGAAATCAGCGGTAGGGCAGCATGCTCTAGCATATCATATTGCATTCGACGACACATGTGTCATTACACGGACTTGTAGCTTCTGGGATTGCGTAATAAATGAAGCGATCGAATAAAAATTCATGACGACACCCTCAATAAAGACGGCGGCATGCAGATAAGCACGGTCTGGGACCTGGCCATCGAATGATCGAAGACGGCTAGTTGGGCGCGCAACGAAAACATTACCTTATATGGTACTGGAGTGAGGACCAGTGACGTCACAGGAGGCAACGCAGCTGTACAATGACGATAGCAGCAACGAAACGACAGTCATCACTTGCCAATATTGCCAATGGCCGAGGAGTACTCCGCCGAAAGCTCGTGGATGGTTCACATGGCTCTAATCACTATGGGACTTAACATCTGAGGTCATCAGTCCCCTAGACTTAGAACTACTTAAACCTAACTAACCTAAGGACATCACACACATCCATGCCCGATGCAGGATTCGAACCTGCGACCGTAGCAGGGTGCAGTTCCGGACTGAAGCGCCTAGAACCACGCGGCCACAGCGGCCGACAAAGCTCGTGGAATTTAAACCACTTGACACAAATACAAGGTCGAGAGAATTTTATCACGTATATGCGTACTTAATTGTTTTAGCTTACCTCTACGAAGTATGAGAATCTTAACAAATACAATCCAGTAGATACTTAAATTTTGCAATTAGAAATGGTACAATCTGACATCAGTTGATTTTAAGCTCTCTAATAGCTCTGTTTCCAAATCAACTAAAGCAAAGAGGAAAATATCTTCTTTAGCAAATTAAATACAAGTAAATCTAAAACAAAGGACGCTTAGCTACCGGTTCAGACGAGACAGTGAGCAACAATTACAGAAAACTATAAGAACAGTGGACAATGACCAAATCATGTACAAGTAAAATTCACGACACAACGTCCAGCCAAATTCAATAAATCATGGGTACTACTAAATAACTTCAAACAACGCTCACAATGTAAGATAAGTGGAGAATGATAAGAATAAGTACAAGTGGGCACTTACAGTTAACCTGAACCACAAGACTCACACTGACGCCCAACCGTTGTCAGTGGGAAATGGTGAACAGTTACAATTAATTGGAACCCTAATTCCACACAGTTCCAATTAAGAAAGAACAGTGTTATACAGAAAGGCAACATAAAGAATATATCACTAATCCCAAAAAACGATCAGCTGGCTTTCACTAGCAGAATGTTTGCAACATAAAGAGATAAAATTCTTAGTGAAGCATACCATCTGCGCGCCTGACAATTTAATAAACATATATAAACACAATTAGAACAGCAACGCAACAGTGGGCTCAATTAAAACAAGGAAATAGTACATTTATGCTCGCTGAGCACTTGTTACTGGCCCTACTCACAATCTCTGTGAATTATCCGCAATGCACTAGGAGAAAGGCCACAAACGCACATAATCATTACGTAAAACCAGATTCACGAACGAAACTATCGGTAAACACTCCAAGCAAGTGGGTCAACTGCAGCACAGACTACAAGCACCCTACAACACGGAACAAGGTACTCACCAAACAAGACCATATACACACACCAAGTTTGCATCACCCCGGTTCCCAAAACTCCTGAAGATAGACGTTCACTGTGAATATTGTATCACAAAGTCCCTTTGACTGTTCAGAGGTGTCACTAAAAACGTGGTGGCCGTGCTGTTCTAGGCGCTCCAGTCCGGAGCCGCGCTGTTGCTACGGTCGCAGGTTCGAATCCTGCCTCGGGCATGGGTGTATGTGATGTCCTTAGGTTAGTTAGGTTTAAGTAGTTCTAAGTTCTAGGGGACTGATGACCACAGCAGTTGAGTCCCATAGTGCTCAGAGCCATTTGAACCATTTGTCACCAAAAACGCCCAAAGATGTAAACAACCATTCATGAGCAACGCCTATTAGACGGAGGGGGTTCGACAGCCGATCAGTTTCAGTCATTCCACCAGGAAGGAGGTACACGGCTCGTGTTGTCTGTGCCTGGACGGTCAATACCTAGGTTCGATCGCGGCCGCATTGTGCCAGGAAGGGCTCTCAGCAAGGGAAGTGACCAGGCATCGCGGGGTGAACCAAAGCGATGTTGTTCGGACGTGGAGGAGATACAGAGAGACAGCAGCTGTTGATAACATGCCTCACTCAGACCACCCAAGGGCTACTACTGCAGTGGATGACCGCTACCTACGGATTAGTGCTCGAAGGAACCCTGACAACAATGCCATCATGTTGAATAATGCTATGCGTGCAGCCACAGGACGTCTTGTTACGACTAACTGTGAGCAATAGGCTGCATGATGCCCAGAGCTCCCGACGTCCATGGCGAGGTCCATATTTGCAAACATGACACCACGCAGCGCGGTCCAGATGGACCCAACAACATGCCGAATGGACCGCTCAGGACTGGCATCACGTTCTCTTCACCGGTGAGTGTCGCATATGCCTTCAACCAGACAATCGTCGGAAATACGTTTGGATACAACCCGGTCAGGCTGAACGCCTTAGACACGCTGTCCAGGCAGTGCAGCGAGGTGGAGGTTCCCTGCTGTTTTGGGGTGGCACTATGTGGGGCCGACATACGCCGCTGGTGGTCATGGAAGGTGCCGTAACGGCTATACGATACGTGAATGGCATCCTCTGACCGATAGTGCAACCATATCGGGAGCATATTGACGAGGCATTCGTCATCATGGATGACAATTCGCACCCCCATTGTGCACATCTTGTGAATGACTTCGTTCAGGATAACGACATCACTCAATTAGAGTGGGCAGCATGTTCTTCAGACATGAACGCTATCGAACACGTATGGGGTAAACTGAAAAGGGCTGTTTATGGACGACGTGACCCACCAACCACTCTGAGGGATCTACGTCGAATCAGCGTTGAGGAGTGGGACAATCTGGACCAACAGTGCCTTGATGAACTTGTGGATAATATGCCACGACAAATACAGGCACGCTTCAATGCAAGAGGATGTGCCACTGTGTATTAGAGGTACTGGTGTAACAGCAATCTTGACACCACCTCTGAAGGTATCGCTGTATGGTGGTACAACATGCAATGTGGGGTTTTCATGAGCAGTAAAAAGGGCGGAAATGATGTTTATGTTGATTTCTATTCCAATTTTCTGTACAGGTTCCGGAAGTCTGGGAACAGAGGTGATGCAAATCATTTTTTGGTGTCTGTACTTCCATCGCTCCTGTCAGTCTGTGTATCTTCAGTAAAGAAACAGCAGTGTGAAACTAAAGCCTTATCGCAATTCGAGTGCCGTATTTCCGAGCGGCCAAGTGAAACTGCCACTTCAGACTTCCACGCGGAACACGACCCCCGTTTGATTGCAGCCATCAGGTCCAGTCTTACCACAACCCGGGATTTGGAGGTAAATTCAAAATGACGAGTGCCTACTCCAGGACACGAAACCCGGTCCTTCTGGACGGAAAGCCCAAGTGCAGACCCACCCACAACACAGGCAAACTGTCCATATGGAGGAGAGGAAGGTTAGGTTAGTGTACTTTATTTATTTTGGATGGGAAACTGAAGTACAGATCGGTTCTAATTACGCAATTTATCATAAAGATCGGTCCTAATTGCACATCTATATACATAAAGCTAAACAAGGAGCTCCTGAAATACCAATACAGCTTAAAAATGTTGGGAATGGCTGTATCCAGTTTAAATAGAACCTTTAATCTTTTGACTTGAAGTACCTGGAGATCCAAATTTAATTCGCAAAACCTGTAGTGTTCTCCGGTAAAAAATTCTAACTGTCGCAGCGGTCTGGCTTACTCACATCATGGAACGTTTAATCAGTTTCATCATCATTTTTAACATTACTTTATAATGTAGCTGTAACCTAATTATTTTCAACACAATTTTTGAAGTCAAAATTTTTATTCACGGACGCCACTCGATGGGCATCTTGTAAGGTGTCAGGCAAATCCAACACCTTCCATGAAAAACCTGAATGATAACAAATCCGGCAGTATGTCACATAGCTCCAAATAAATCCTGACATTAAATTAACCAAAGTAATACGATCAACGAGTAAGCAAGTGGAATACCACAGACTAACACAAGAACGCCTAAATGTATGTCAGACCTTCCCACCGTGAAACAGACGCAGTTCCAAGGGGAGAAACGAGAACAGAAGCCGAGAGCAGAATCGTGTAGGCTAGGAGGCCCTACGATAAGGGATGGACACCCACGTCGCCAGCTGACCGCCAAAACCACCCCCCAGCCCATGTTAAAAGATAGAGCCCTCCAGAAGAACAGTATAGATCTTACGATAACACTAAAACGGCCACACCAGCTGCAAGTTTTAGCGTGAGAGTTTTTCGCGTCTCTGTTACGTTACAAACGTTAAAAACATTGCCCCACCACGAAAAGTATAACGTTTCTCATTGGATAGACAGAATTTTGTAGGCGGAGCTTAAGGTTAACATTGAGACCCTGATTGGTCAGTTGAAAACATAGCCAGATAGCTTTTTTTAAACCAACTTCGGTAAATTGTAGTAAGGAGAAGTTAGAGAGAGTTGCTTCCGAGACGGCGAGGTGTGGAGCTGCGCCGCCCGCCGGCCCCTGACGCTGCCTAACCAACAACAAGTTAATGAACGCACGCGATGCCGCATAACAGCGCATAAAGCTTCACTCAGAACTGCAGAAGTCTCATCTGTTACACCCCCTTTTTGCATAATACTAGTGTCGATCATCAATTAAAGCTTGTGGTATTCACATTTGCTCCGTAAGTTAAAATCTTAAACGCGATGATTTTTCTGTTATATAATTATTGAGAAGCCATATCAGCCACTGTAATTTACGACAAGTTAAATAAGTAATTAAAGGTAATTGAGGGTCACTGTAGATCATTTTGATAGTTTTCTCTTTTGTGAAACTTAATTTAAACCTAGATTATAGATGTGACATGGCATAGGTCATCCTTCGGTCCATCGTAGAACTTGGAAACCCATTCAGGGAATATTCGTTCACATTTTTGTTGAATGCAGTTGGTTTTTATCATCCTGTATCAAAATATTTCCTTTTATCGATAGTGCAATTTATAAACAATGTTTTGTGAGTAGAATAAAATTTCCAATGTTAAACTTAACTGCTTTTTTGACGTTATTTTACCAGCTAACTAAAAAGAGGAAAGCCTTGAACCCCTTCCACTAAATTTAGTTAGTATTAAGGTTCTTTTGCAGGGAGTGCTGTGGAGCTGACGCTGAAATCATTAAGTATTTGATTATATCATCGCTAGTCTCACTGAACTCTTCTGAACTCTACATGTCATGTGTGGTCTGGCGCCTCCTTACCAGCAACAGGTCCCAGGTTCAAACTAGTCAATTCCCTAAAAAACACGCTCAGAGCGTCGTTTCGCGAAAGTGGAAGGGAGACACGACATAGAACAACAGACACCACGCAGAATGTTAGAACCTCTACGTGAATAGCGACAATAGCACAGATAAACAGCTGACACCAAACGCCCAACATGGTAAGCCCTTCTTCAGCTGATCCTTCCAGCCACACGCTAGCCCATAATACGACGTCACTGAAATGCACCTAATGGTGCTAACTGTAGCTCTTCGATGCCTATTTCTGTTCCTTCAGAGTGTCTTATATGGTCGTCTTCACTGCCCTTTATTTGCACCGCAAATATAGTCACTCAACATGCTAAATGTAGGTGGCTGGTTCTTATTTTTCCAATAGTGCGTTACTTAGTCGACTACAATTAGGAAAATGCTTGTTAACAGGGTTGTACAGTTTTTCCTAAGGTAGCAGAAAAAATACTCTGTTACAGCTGTAGAGTAAATACCTCGCCAATTAGACTGTGACAGTTCTTACTGCAGTGATGACCTGTTTCTACTTAGGAATGCTGTGATCGTTTATGAACACGATTAGATAGTTATAAAAAACCAACACGTGCTTCAGAAGCATTCATCTTTTCTTTCATGGTTTTTCCCTTGCGGCATACTTGAAACCTGCTGACAAGATTGCACAGTTGATCTATTCTTCACTGTCCTTTATATAAGATGAAATGTCTTTCTTTGTGATGTGTGTTGCTACCTTCTGTATTTAGGAGATTGTGATTGTGGAGGGTGCATAATGTGCCTTGTAAGGTACAGGCTCGCAAGTTTACTGGAAGCGCAGGCCTCTGTACTCGAAAAGGTCTAGAAATCCTAAACAGCCAGTGACTATTTGATTCGATTCCTATGCAAGAACAAGTTGTTCATTGAGATGTTGTAGAAGCTATATTATGACAGATTAATGTGATGTACTCTAACTTCTTTATTTTCTTATTCAGAAGCGTATCTTTCATGTTATGTTGTAAGCTCCGTTCGTCATCTAAGTGGTCCTTGCGCTTCATTTTCTGCTCTTATACAGTAACACAAAGTTTCCGCTCGTATAACATCAACACTCTGAGAGCAGAGTAACTTCTTGACCGATCAGCTGATTCGGTTCCCTGTCGTTAACTGTGAAGCTGCAAGTTTTACATCACTTTCTACAAACAAAAACGGCTTGTAGTATCTTCCAGCGTGCAAGTCCAGCGTAGGAGCAACATTTAAGCAGAAACGGGCGATCGCTCATAGAAGTTCATGAGTACAAGTGAACTAAAGGTAGCATGTAACTGATCTGACTTTACTGGGGAGTCGATGACTGAAGACTAAAAACTCAGCTAGAAATTGAGTAACAGTAAGTACAGAACTAAAATCTGAGAGACAATACAACGAAATTAGTTATATTTTATATGAAAAACATAGTTATTTGCCCCAAGCGTTTTTTGTAAAATAATGTTAGACCAAGTGCCCACAGTGAAACCAACATAAACTTCAAATTTAGTTGTCTTCTATTCGTGTTATAAGATTTGGAGACGTTTTCCTCTTCTTCTTTCTTGAAATGTTACGCATTTTCCTCTTACGTCCTCTTGTTCAGTGGCCCTATTGTCTGTGACTAGTTATTGTTTCATATCTCCTCCTCCTTTTTCGCCTACTTACTGACTTTTTTGCTATTGATTGGTAATTCACTGCTATTTTGGCCATTCTATTTTCCTTCAATCTTGTGACACGATCTCTTCATTCATTTCTATACTCCTTGGTATGTTCATTTATGCTTTTAAGTCATAGTTCATGGATGACTATTGTACTGCTTATCATATAAGATAACTGCTCTTCTTAAAACCCTCATTTCCACAGCTCGTATTCTCCGTTCATATTCACGTTTTGTTGTCCTAAGCCTCACTGTTCTCAAGTATGGATGGTATCGCCTTTGTTCTATAGAACTTCGTTGCGGTTTCATTTCTCACAATTTCATTCAATGTTCTTTACACCGTACCACTGATATAATTCAATTTTCAACTACTTTTGCTAATTCTTTGTTAGTGTCTGTGTGTGGAGGAGATTGTATTTTCCAAGATGGTGACTTCGTCACTTTCTCTATTTTCTTTTCGTTTGTCAAGTGTTGCTTGTGACCGAATCTTGCCCTTTAGAAACCTGATTAGTTGTTTGTGTCGAGATTGTTAAGTTAAAGTCCTTGCCAGTAACATTCCACATCTACATCTACATGGATACTCTGCAAATCACATTTAAGTGATTGGCAGAGGGTTCATCGACCCACCTTCACAAATGTCTATTATTCCAATCTCGTATAGCTCGCGGAAAGAATGAACACCTATATCTTTCCGTACGAGCTCTGATTTCCATTATTTTATCGTGGTGATCGTTCCGCCCTATGTAGGTCGGTGTCAACAAAATATTTTCGCATTCGGAGGAGAAAGTTAGTGATTGGAATTTCGTGAGAAGATTTCGTCGAAAATAAAAACGTCCTTCTTTTAACGATTTCCAGCCCAAATCCTGTGTTAATTCTGTGACACTCTCTCCCATATTTCGCGATAATACAAAACGTGCTGCCTTTCTTTGAACTTTTCCGATGTACTCCGTCAGTCCTATCTGGTAAGGATCCCACACCGCGCAGCAGTATTCTAAAAGGGGACGGACAAGCGTAGTGTAGGCAGTCTCCTTAGTAAGTCTGTTACATTTTCTAACAGTCCTGCCAATAAAACGCAGTCTTTGGTTAGCCTTCCCCACAATATTTTCTATGCGTTCATTCCAATTTAATTTGTTCGTTATTGTAACACCTAGGTATTTAGTTGAATGTACGGCTTTTAGATTAGACGGATTTATCGTGTAACCGAAGTTTAACGAGTTCCTTTTACCACTTATGTGGATGACCTCACACTTTTCGTTATTCAGGGTCAACTGCCACTTTCGTACCATTTAGATATTTTTTCTAAATCGTTCTGGAGTTTGTTTTCATCTTCTGATGACTTTATTAGTCGATAAACGACAGCGTTATCTGCAAACAACCGAAGACGGCTGTTCAGATTTTCTCCCAAATCGGTTATGTAGATAAGGAACAGAAAAGGGTCTATAACACTACCTTGGCGAACGCCAGAAATCACTTCTGTTTTACTCGATTACTTTCCGTCAATTACTGCGAACTGTGACCTCTCTGACAGGAAATCACAAATGCAGTCACATAACTGAGACGATATTCCATAAGCACGCAATTTCACTACGAGCCGCTTCCGTGGTACAGTGTCAAAAGCCTTCCGGAAATCCAGAAATACGGAATCGATCTGAAATGCCTTGTCAATAACACTCAACACTTCATGTGAATAAAGAGCTAGTTGTGTTTCACAGGAACAACGTTTTCTAAACCCATGTTTACTGTGTGTCAATAGACAGTTTTCTTCGAGGTAATTCATAATCTTCGAACACAATATATGTTCTAAAATACTGCTACATATCGACGTTAACGATATGGGCCTGTAATTTATTGGATTACTCCTACTACCTTTCTTGAATATTGGTGTAACCTGTGCAACTTTCCAGTCTTTCGGTACGGATCTTTCGTCGAACGACGGTTGCATATGATTGTTAAATATGGAGCTAATGCATCAGCATACACCGAAAGGAACCTAATTGGTATACAGTCTGGACCAGAAGACTTGCTTTTACCAAGTGATTTAAGTTGCTTCACTACTCCGAGGATATTTACTTCTAAGTTACTCATGTTGGCAGCTGTTCTTGATTCGAATTCTGGAGTATTTACTTCGTCTTCCTTTGTGAAGGCATTTCGGAAGACTACATTCAATTTACAAATGTGTTTTTGTAGGGTGTCCTACAAGAAGTTGGACATCAGGTCATTTCATTGGTCAAATTTTTGGTTGGAGGACTGTATTTCTTTTAGCCACTGTCTCAATACACCATCGATATACACTTGTATACAGAGTTTAAGGGCGAAAGTAACGCACGCCGATGCGATCGCGCATTTCATCCACGAAAATTAAGTCAGGAGCGAATGCGGCTGTGAAAAGACGCCCATGAGCAAGGAGTACAGCCTCTGACTAGTGAGTGTACAGTATTAAAGGATTTGGAGGCCAGTACGCCCATGCAACATTCTGCCTCCGCGCACCCTAACAACCAGACCACCAAAACGATCATATTCGACAATACTATACGGACCCTTACATGGCGAGAAGTGGGAACAAGAAATGCACCCAGGAGCATTACCGAACATGATCGTTTTGGTGGTCCATGTGTATTGGTGTAGGGAGGCATAATGTAGCATGGGCGTACTGACTTCGAAAACGTTGAATACTGTACCCTCACCGGTCAGCATTATTGTTATGAAAGTGTTGGCTCAGCGTACTGGGACTGAGGATACGAACTGCACTGCCACAAGGCTGAAAGCAGACCCTCGTTACGTAGTTGCACATAAGCAGGAACAACAATTCCAAGTCGCGTTTCATTCCGTTTATAATACACGTACGATTTAAAAGATAAATTAGTTTTCTCACGAAAACACCGCTTAATATTTAAAATTCATCTACATTCTTTAGAGATTCTTACAAAATATATAATTGCTGGGTGGTATGTTCGGAAAAACATTTATTTCAAGACGCCAAGGAGACACATCTGACTCGTCGAACACCGTCTTTACGAGCGAATACAGACATTACTCGGCATGGAAATTTCATAGAAGATTGTATAATTTATAAAATTTCCATTTTCCAATAATTACTAGATTTATAAATTTCGCGTTTTTCCAGTACAAACTGCTTCAAACTAAAGAGTCTGGATGGCTGGTTTGCAAAATCAAATTACTATGAATATAACTGCAACATCGATGATCTCCGCTCTTTCGTTACATATGTTATGCGTCCGCTGAAAGTTGCAGCCGATATGACGTGTGTGTTTCGTGCGTCAACAGAACATACTCGTAGATATTCGTTGATGTCTTACCTTCTGATTGGTATTGTTGCCCCTCTCTCTTACTGCATTTTCTGGTTTTCTTTGCATACTGCTGAAAGAGAACACGTACATTCACGTAGCTTGCCTGTCGCTTCGTCTCAGACTGATGCTAGGCAACGTCTTGGCAGTTGCTGAGACCACAGTATTGTTGGGAACTGCGTCACGTCGCGAAATGTCACTTTAAAAATGGGCGGCCACGACGTCGTGATCACGGATTCACTTCAAACTTTGTTCACCTTTAGTAGGCCTTTAAAACGACATAATGTGAAAGTAGTAAGGTGCAATACTCTCCCAATTCCGAGAAATCGCAATAGAAGACTTACGCGTCTGTTATGTAACTGATGTATCTCTGCGTAGGTACCAGGTGGTTAGAGCTCATGGTGGTCACGTGGTCGCCGGTACGGTATCGCAGCGTGTTGGGTCAGAGGGTTAGCCGCCCTCTGTAATAAAAAGACAGCTGAGTGACTCGATCAGCTATGAACTTGAATGGATGTCATAGGACGTCCGCCCCCGGACAAATGCAACTAGCCATAACGAAAAAAATGTGATTTAAAAAAAAAACGTGGTTATCTTTCGAGCTTCATTATACTAACACGTATGAGGTGATAGTTCCACTCCAGCTCAAACATTAATTTTTGTAGTAGAAATGTAAATACTGTCATATTCAAAAAATTTGCACCTACACTATTCCTTCTTGCTACATTAGTAACGCCTCTACCGCGACGCAGGTTAATTGCCAAATGGGGCCTGTCTCTGCGTCTGCAGCTCGAGGCGTCTAGGTCGAAAGTAGCTCCGGGTACCTTACGAGATTGCATGTTTAAGCCATTTCACAATGCCAACAGGTTTTTCATTTTCAGGAAAACTCTATGCGTTTCTCGATTTACTTGTCGATAGTGATAAATATGTTTGTTCTAATAATTAAATTTAATTAAAACTAGTAAGCAGTCAAATAAAACGAAATTCACTAAAACTTCATGCAAATATATGTGGTTTTTTTTAATTGTATTAGCTCTCAAGTGACATATAAATTAAATAATATGACCACTGATGAAAAAATATGGATTAAAAATGAAGTTTGAGCGGGAGTCGAATCATCACCTTGATCACGTTCGTCCTATGCAGTTCAAAGCCTACCTAGTTGACCACCATGAGCGTTAACACTCAGTACCTACGCCCAGATACATCAGTCACATAATAGACACGTAAACTTCTCTTGTGATTTTCTCGGAATTGCCAGAGCAGTGCACCTTCCACTTGCACATTACTCTGTTTTAACGGCCTATTAATGGTCTAGAAAGGAGGATATAAGATGAACATCAAGAAAAGCAAAACGAGGATAATGGAATGTAGTCGAATTAAGTCGGGTGATGCTGAGGGAATTAGATTAGGAAATGAGACACTTAAAGTAGTAAAGGAGTTTTGCTATTTGGGGAGCAAAATAACTGATGATGGTCGAAGTAGAGAGGATATAAAATGTAGACTGGCAATGGCAAGGAAAGTGTTTCTGAAGAAGAGAAATTTGTTAACATCGAGTATAGATTTAAGTGTCAGGAAGTCATTTCTGAAAGTATTTGTATGGAGTGTAGCCATGTATGGAAGTGAAACATGGACAGTAACTAGTTTGGACAAGAAGAGAATAGAAGCTTTCGAAATGTGGTGCTACAGAAGAATGCTGGAGATTAGATGGGTAGATCACATAACTAATGAGGAAGTACTGAATAGGATTGGGGAGAAGAGAAGTTTGTGGCACAACTTAACCAGAAGAAGAGACCGGTTGGTAGGACATGTTTTGAGGCATCAAGGGATCACCAATTTAGTATTGGAGGGCAGCGTGGAGGGTACAAATCGTAGAGGGAGACCAAGAGATGAATACACTAAACAGTTTCGGAAGGATGTAGGTTGCAGTAGGTACTGGGAGATGAAGAAGCTTGCACAGGACGGAGTGGCATGGAGAGCAGCATCAAACCAGTCTCAGGACTGAAGACCACAGCAACAACAACAACAACAATGGCCTATTAAACGCGTACAAAGTGATCCCGACATCGTGGCCTCCAATCGTAAGAGCATATGCGGGTAACAATAACTGCACCATACGCCAGCGACATTATCAGAGACGTAGCTAGTCTGGCACAGCAGAGGCAATTTTTCCGATGATAAGAAAAAATGAGTAAAAATTAGAAAAAATTAAAATAGCGAGCTATTGTGGCCATACGAAACTACAATCGTCCGGCCATAACTGTGGGTTCTTTGATTGCTTTGGGAGATGGATCATCACACTAGAACAAACGAAATTTCATTTCATTTTGTCACGCTAATTAATAAAAGATTTACTTAGCTTTGCCTCGATTCTTTGCCACAGGATTTTCTGATAATTTAGAACTGTCACTTCATGTACAGATCAACAAACTGTTCTCTTGCCGTACAAACTGTAATATTTACGAAAGTACGTTTCATCAGAAACTTTAGCTGTTACCGACCTACACGATGATGCTGACTGCTGTAGGGAACTGGGCAGAGCTCTTGTACGCTCGACACTATATTGACTTCAGTGTGAGGGCGCTGCTATGCTGAGAGGGAGGCGTGTCGTCTGGAGTGTCTCCCATTGGTTGTTGCGGACTCCAGGAACACACTCTATAAACAACCAGCAAGAATTACAACAGTGCGTAAGGGCTTGCAATACGAATACGAACGTTTGCAGCTGCATGTGACTTCTCAAACGGCTCCCTCAGAAACAAAGATAGAAGATTATGGTTTAATCCTCCATCGGCGAGGTGGTCAGAGACGGAGCGCATACTCGACGAGGAAGACCGTTGTTAAGGAAATCGGTCCTGTCCTTTTCAAAGGAACCATCTCGACATTTGCCTCAAATGATTTGAGGAGAAATTACGGAAAACCTCAATCCGGATGGGCGGCCGAGGATTTCAATCGGCTTCCTCCCAAATGTGAGTCCAGAACCTTACAACTGCGGCGTATTTCTCAGCTTCTGTCAGAAATAGCAAGTATCAAAGAATCATACGACATACTAGTAATAAATCCGTTGTTCTACCTACCAGATACTTTATTAGGAAGTTCTTATTTCATCTTTCGTCCTTTGCAGGTATTACGGGAGCGTATCACGGGGGTATTCTGTGTCGTTTTATGCTATTTTAAAATTTATATCAGCTCCTTAGCGAAAACGCACTTAGCGTGAACGCTGGCTCATCATCCCATTATCTTTTCTTTATCAGAACATGACTGGATTTTGTGAGTATATTCATCCAGCATGTCTTCTCAGCTTAGTTACATTTTCTTCCCTTGTACGATATTTTGTGTGTTAATTTGTGCCGCCTGCACCTGACGACGCAGTTAAAATGCTGCGAAACTGGTTGTGCTTATAAATAAAGCACTTGCAGCCGAAGCGGTTTTATCTTCGAACAGGCATATCCAGGCTGTGGCTGCTCGTACTACATGATCTCCTGCATGAAAGCTACGGCTGTTGCAAAAATTACTCGTATTTTTTTAAATATTTGCGTTTTATAATGAACCATTCATGGTTATCCGGATTGTCAGTACTATCAACAGGAGAAGCGCAGCACGAATGGCCACAGTTTTGTTCGTCTGGTGAGAGAATCTAACATAAATGTTAAATAATCTTAAATCGCAAGACTCGTAGCGAGATGCCACAAATTCTGCAAGAACGTGCTTGGAGAAGTCCAAGAGCCATCTTTCAGCGCAGAAACCAGAGGGATCATGTAGATGAAATTAGGCATGCGTTTTAACGTGCAATTACCGGCGATATCCTTTTCCAAGGAAACATAGAATTCATTGCCTTTAGGAAATTAGGCAAACGACGGAAACTAGAATATGGTTGGTTTGACGCAGTTTATATGGCTTGGCTCTGAGCACTATGGGACTTAACATCTGAGGTCATCAGTCCCCTAGAACTTAGAGCTACTTAAACCTAACTAACCTAAGCACATCACACACATCCATGCCCGAGGCAGGATTCGGACCTGCGACCGTAGCAGTCACGCGGTTCCGGACTGAAGCGCCTACAACCGCACGGCCACCGCGGCCGGCCCGCATTTTATAACCGCAGTCTTCCCGAGTACAGGTCCAGCGTATTTTCACTGCGCCATCATGCTTGCTAGAAGTCTTGATTTTTGCTAACTATCACTAACTGCACTGCCATAATTATAGAGATACACAAAATTAAGAATCGGAAAGAAAATTATTATTTTATACGAACAAAAATAAGTTATAGGTACAGTTATTTGCCTACAGTGTCAAAAGATGTCCCTTACTTTTATATTTAGTTTACAAACTTATGCTTCCACTCGTCTGATTAGTGACTGATTCTGCAACTGGATTTCATTACAATATGGGTCCACTTTTTTGCTATATGTCATGAGCTTGGTGAAGCCACTGTGCATCTTACCTTGACCAGGCAACGCATCACTATTTGAAAGCTCTACTGAGTGCAACTTTAAATATCTTTGGCCCACCGATTAACCTGTAATCCGCAACGGAAGCTGACTACAGCGACTTCAGCACCACTGATCGGGTAATAAATTTCATTAAAAATTAAAAAGTAGTTTCTCAAGCAGGACAGCTATTGTCAGTAATTAGAGGAGGTGGAAAGGAGTGACAGAATGCAGCTGGGTGGAAAGAATGACAAACTATTCTGCATTAAAAGGGACATTTATTAAGTACCAGAATCAAAATCATGTTAATATTATGGTTCCTTGTGAAAGGTGATTTTATTAACAAACTCTCTGGTCACACTTATGTCAGAAAAAGAATGTGCCTTAAGAAAGGACGAGGCATACCCCCCCCCCCCCCCCCGGAAATGCATTAAAACCCAAACATGTGCTACTGCTGGGAAAAGGAAATCTCTGGAAGATTTCATCACTTATCAAACCAAATCCTAATAATTCCTATAAATCATGTGTGGTTCGCGTCAAACCTAGTTTTTGATCATATTGCTCAAGAAAATCTGTAGACCACAGCAAATCCATCATAACATGGATGGAAAAGTGAAACCAAATGGCCCTTTCAAAAACTCAGATGAAAGTCGATAAACTTTACACATGCAAAACTCAGCCACGTAATTCTCTTGATAGCTGAATTTAACCACAGCATGAATTTCCTACATTATTAAACAAAACGTCTAACTGGACTCCCCACCAAAAAGTTTTATCCTAAATGAACTCGAAAGCGGCGATTATTATTCACCACAGCATCAGTCCACCACTAACTAACTGTCAGACTTTCTAAAACTGCCCAGGCGCAGTGACCTGGCGCCTCCTACCTCATTTTGAAGCGTAGATGTCAGCCAATGGTCAAGAAACGACATCGTGGCGCCGAGCACCCTGTCCAGTCGGGAGGATGCTATTAGGTTGGTAAGTAAATGCGTAGCGTTTTCCTTTTGCATGTTGGTATTCCGATTGCTATCGATTTATTTATCAATCGTCATTTTCTTATCTGTAGTTCACTGTTGCTATCTGAATATACATACTGTCATTTGAAGGTGGCGAGTGGAACTGTGGAAGCTGGACAGTTGAGTGCCAACTGGGAAAACCTGAACACTTTGAATTCAGTAGAGGAGTGACGGCAGCAGAAGCAGCCAGAAACATCTGCGCCGTGTACGAGGATAATGCCAGTGTTCAGAGCACAACAAGAAAATGGTTTTCTCGTTTTAAGGTGTATCGTTTTGACATTGATGATTCTCCTTCGGGATTTGATGAAGATCGTTTAAAAGCATTAATCCACAATGATTTGTTTGAGTGTACTCAAGAATTGGCAAATGTTGAGAACTGTGATCATTCAACCATTTTGCTACATTTGCGTGCACTGGAGAAGGTTCAAAGTTGGTCAAATGGCTCTGAGCACTATGGGACTTAATTTCTGAGGTCATCAGCCCCTAGAACGTAGAACTACTTAAACCTAACTAACCTAAGGACATCACACACATCCATGCCAGAGGCAGGATTCGAACCTGCGACCGTAGCGGTCGCGCGGCTCCGCACTGAAGCGCCTAGAACCGCTCGGCAACACCGGCCAGCGGAGAAGGTTCAAAAGTCGGGTCTATGAGTACCGAATGCTCTCAGCCAAAATCACGAAAATCAGCAGGTGGCCATATGTGGATCTCTTTTTACTCGTCGTCAGTTGACTTGTGAACAACACCGAACGTACCTCTCCTGTATCGTTACTGGTGACGGTAAATGGTGTCTTTATGCTAACATAAGGAAAAGGAAGGATTGGTTAAGGCCAAACAAAGAAGCAACTCCACTTGCAAAGACGTTCGCGAACCCACACAAGTTATTGTTATGAGTTTGGTAGAACAGTGTCGATGTGGTGCATTACGAAATGCTTCAGCGTGGTGTAACCATTGCTGTTGACATTCATTGTCAACAACTGAGGCATCTTGCAGACGCAGCCCAAGAACAATGACTAGAAAGACTGCGTAAAGCGACGCTACTCCACGGTAACGCCCACGTGTTTCTCAAACAGGACAGCTATTGTCAGTAATTAGAGGAGGTGGAAAGGAGTGACAGAAAACCCAGTACAGGAGTTTGGTTGGGACGTCTTTCCGCACCTACGTTATTCGCTTGATCTTGCTCCCTCAGATTTTCACCTATTCCTTTCCAATTGATTAAGCGCTCCGAATGTAGTTCGACGAGTTATTTGCCTCGAAACCATGCGATTTCTGCAGTCGCGGGAGCGAAAACTTATCCCAGCGTTGGCAGACAGCTGTAAATAATGATATTACGCGTATCTGTTGCATTCATTACAGTTATGGAAAAAACTACGAAGTTATACAGCAAGCAAATAAAAATGCCAGTCGCCGTTGCTCAAGTCTCCCACTAGTTCGTCGTACAAAAGCTGAACAAAGGTTCCATGGAATTTTCCTCCGCTCGCACGTTGTTCTGCCTGACGAATCGTAAGACGTACTATTTGAAAAGAGCGGGACAGGCTATTGTCCCCGACTTAGGAGATCCACAAACCAGCTTTTAAAACTAAAAATTGAGATGCTTTGCCCACGCTCCCACAAGGAAAAACGAAAATGCGGCACTGATTCCACTACTACACACGCATTGCCAGTTAACCACTTCCCTTATACGTCACAGAGGTAACCGTGATTAGGGGTAACACAGGCGGCTGTTATGAAATGAAAGGAAATAAAATTGGTAAAATTGCTTCCCCACGTAATCCTCCTCCAAATCATGGCTATATAATAAGCAAAGAGCAGAAGCCACCTGCTGAACGTGGGGAAGTCACATTAGCCATTACAAATAACAATCTCTTGAAATGTGGCTGACTCATAAGCTTTACATGCCTGCTGTACTCTCTGTTTCGTAGCAAAACAGTGGAAATAATGGGAGAGCAATGTCCTATCTGTAGCAAAGTTGTCACCTGGCTCGTCCTTAGAGAACGAGAGTGGAAATACGTGTATGTGCAACAACACAGGATTCCTCCTCCGATCGGAAAAAATTCCTCGCGTGTCTCTCTCTCGTCGCAGCCCGTCTTTCTTATGAATGACGTTTCGGCCTGGAACTTAAAACAAAACAAGAAACCCATCTCAGGTAGGCTGGGCCCGCTGGCCCATTAGCGGAGCTTAAATTACACCGATATGCTAATTAGTTCATTAGTAGATAAACACACCTGCAGCAGGGCCGGAGTGTTGGTATTACCGTAATGGTTATGGGCCGCGCTAAAGGAAGCTCGCCGCCCATGATGGATGTAATGGTTGGGATAATTATTGTGGTTAAGTCTCTTTTATGATCGGCACAGAGGCTAATGACGCTCTCCACACGTTCAATAAACATCCGTTTATAGCGCAAACTCGGTATCGTAGCTGCGTTTGGGAATATGACGTAGTTATATGCATGGAACGACGTTATTTCAGTAAATGATACTAAGTGTAACAGATCTATCCTGTGTCAGATGACGATACTGCATATCTTCCGCTTTTAGCAATACTAACAAGACGTGACTAGAAGGTATATACGGGAGCAGCACAATTTTTGTTCAACTAACAAGAAAACACTGAAATGCTGAACCCAAGTTTATTTCTTTTGGAGGGAGCTTGTAATGTCATAACACATGTTACATTTGGAAATCCAGTATCATTATCAGATCATCCTTTATATTAGGTTGAAGAGCAAGATTTTAATTTGCTGACACGATAGAGCATGTGTTACGTGCATCGTCTCTGAGCTAGTGCACCATCACTATGAAAAATTCTACTAAAATTGAGTCCCATGAAACGAGTGGGATAACAAAGAAAGAAAAACTGCATGTTAATTTCAAAAAGGCCAGTAGTAGTGACGTAAAGAGAGTTCTGGCACATTTTGTACATACACGTTGCTTACATCCACAGGCAAGCTTGCATTCACAGTAAAATTATCCCCCTACCAGTCCCCCCCCCCTTAAACTGCTGTTATGCTAGTTGATTTATGACCCCTAAGGAATGATTTGTGATCCCCTGTGGACAATTTTTCCTACTGAGAAATCTGTCACTCCCACTCTTCCCCCACCCTTCTCCTCCCCCACCTCTCTGTCACCCCCTCCCCAGCTCTGAGTCTCTTTTCCCCCCTCGGCAAATCCCCCACTGCTCCCCTCCCATCCCCTCCCCTTTACCAGTTCCCCCATCCTCTCTCTCACCTGGGAATTAGAAAGAAAAAGACTCTGTGCTCAAGTGCTGGAGAGGAAGAACTTAAGGCACTGTCTGCGTTCACTTGTGTATTATACAGTTGTCCTACAGCAACTCCCACTTTCCATAACCACCTGCCCCTACCCTAATTGGGAATTGGCTGGAAAAAGTGCCAGTTTGTGCTTGCTGGGAAGGATCTCACAACACAAAATTTAAAGCAATGTCAGTAATAAATTACTGCAAATATTTTATTTAATCAGCTTGCAAGAGACTGGATATTCTCCATTTGGATAGAGCTCTCATCTGCAACCCCCCCCCCCCCTCCGCCCTTTCCCCCCCCCCCCCCCACTTCCCATGACATAATAACTGAAAGCACCGAGGAATGGACTGAAGAGCAATATATTGGTCGCTGATGTGGGTCACCCACTTGTATGTCTGTCGACAGGATGCTGTCACAGAGTTTGAAAACCGACTACTGTCATTATACTAAAAACCACGGACCACACCAGACGTCGGCCTCTTTTGATTTCGCAGCCCCGAACAATGCATCAGATGGCTGCATACCATTGATTTAGAAACTTCAGACTCCTTTCCTGTCTTTGTCTGTGTCTTTTTCAAGCGTCTACTTCCTGTTTGTGGGAGCACATGCATGAACCAATATGTTCAAATACACAGAGAGAAATTTTCATGCCTCCTAACAATGTTCCGGTTGAAACAGTGCCAGTTCTGCAAGGTATGCAGGAGGGCTTCTGCGAAGTTTGGAAGGTAGGAGACGAGGTAATGGCGGAATTGAAGCTGTGAGGACGGGTCGTGAGTCGTGCTTGGGTAGCTCAGTTGGTAGAGCACTTGCCTGCGAAAGGCAAAGGTCCCGAGTTCGAGTCTCTGTCTGGCACACAGTTTTAATCTGCCAGTAAGTTTCATATCAGCGTTCACTCCGCTGCAGAGCGAAAATTTCATTCTGGAATATTCCTGTTGGCTAATGTTGAGGACAAAAAGAGAGCTTGCGCAACTGTGATATCAAAAATAGTGGGCAATAGTCACTGGAGTCAAATAGATTGGTTAATATTCTCATCACCTTATGATAATTCTTCTTCATAATAAAACATATTTCAACGTTTGAGAATTACATGCAGACATTCTGCAAATCAAATACTTCAACTTCTGGCACAAACAGATCGTAGCACTAACTAGGCTACATCTGAGGTCTTGGATCCAGTGACATTTGAGATCAAAGGCACCCTCCTCCACCACAACGTTTCCACTAAACATGTCTGTCAAATAAAACCTTCTGATCGCACACACTGACGATTGCAAAGCCCATATTCTCTACTGACAGCCGGAGAGCCTGGCCACACCAACAAGGAGAGGACTAGAGAGTCACACCTGCACGGGCCATGCTAGCACTTGTGCGCACATCTCCAGCTGTACCAGATGCTCAGAGGCCGGAGAAACTGTCACCATGACACCCAAGCAGTCAACCAATCAATTTGCATGGGGGGAACAATCGTGCAGGGCAAATACTTGCCACACTGTATCTTCTCATGCAATTCACGTCCGCTTCTGTCGCCACTCAACCAGCGTATTGGTTATTACACTATGCAGCCACCCAGAGGGCACCACCGCCATGTCTTGTCTACATGGCTGAGGGTAACACCCGACAGGTCATAGCAATCTTCGTGCACTACAGCCATGCAAGGCTAAGCTGTGGCTTCTTGTCGGCTGCTGGCCATGGGCACTGTGAGACAAGCTGGAGTGGCTTGGATGTATTACTCTGATACAGACTCCCCAGTTTAAAAAATCCACTTCACCCAATCCGAAATGGTGATGTACCTAAAAATTTCTCACACAATATGTGGATCCTTCCCTTTAATACGAGTTATTTTCGGCGACAGAAGTAATCAGAGCATACACCGATTTTCACATCGCTAAAGTATTGTTACTTTTTTCTACAAACCCTGTACAACAGTATGGCAAAGGGTATACTTCCTCTAAGCATTCTCTCATCAGGTAAAAGAAATCTGTTCTTATCATTTTAATATCTGTTATATCCTGCGCACAGGACTAGAATATTAAATTTATTTTTGGGTCATGACAGAGTTCTAAGAGCATGCTCTACATCTGTCACAGGATGCGTCCTCACTTTTGAACTCTCTTAAAATAGTCAGGGGCCTCATCACCTACAAAGTCTCTTAAGGTAGCAGCATAGAGGATTTGAAAATGTTTTATACTAAATATCACTTCATACATTCAGTAAAAAGCTGATTTTTTGATGGGAGATTAAATTTTCGGTAAAAGATCTCGCTGCAACGAAAAACTTCTCATCATTGCTCCATCTCACGAATTATGTCCATGGTACTCTCGCCATCGCTTCCACCCTCCCGGCTGCACGTTATTGATGTCAAACGTATTGACTAATTAATTAAATTGATCATGGTAGTCCCTTTGCATGGCGAGTAATTTCTTTCCTGCAGTCGAACTACAATCACATGGTAGCTCACTTGAGTTTCCATGATGGGAAGATGTTCTTTTCGAGGAATACTATTGAGAAATTTTAGAGAATCGACATCTGAAGCTGACTGCAGGAAGTTCCTGCAGCTGCCAATATACATTTCGCATTAAGATAAGATAAGAAGTTAGCAATCATATGGAGGCATACAGACAGTCTTTCTCCCTCATTCTATTTGCAAGTGGAATGGGAAAAGAAATGAGTAGTAGTGGTAGAGGATACCCTACATCACACTACGTATGACAGCTTGCATAATAACCATACAGATGTAAATATAAGTTTAGTATACCTATTCACAAGTCACTCCATCCACTTACAGACACACAAAAGCCACAGAAGAGTGTTTTCTCCTATTTATCAAGAAAACAAAAGACAGAACTTCTGCTGCTGATTGTCTCTAACTAAAAGTCTTCGTATTACCTCCGAATTTTCTCAGTCTGACTAAAGTGTTGTCGTTCTTAGCAGCTCCGATGCTGTAATGTCAGCTCACGTTTTTAAGAAAAGTGACTGAATAAACATGGACATTCACTTGGTGCCTGAAGTATTACCGTCATCTATTTTCCACGTGTGATTCTTTTGCTGTGATGAATATTGGACCGACAGACCTCACCTCCTATGGTGTAAGGGGCAGTCTTATTCTTTTAAAGCACTGGGAATATTGACACGGGAACGGTGAAAATAGCGAATACAGTACAAAATCGATGCAGTCTACAAAAAGTAAGTGTTTCTTATGGTTGTTACAAAACGAACGAAATATTGTACCAACAGATCACAACTCAGTCGTCAACACCCAGCGCAACTGCACTATTTTTCTGTGTGTGTATGTGTGTGTGTGTGTGTGTGTGTGTGTGTGTGTGTGTGTGTGAGCGTGCGTGTGCGTGTGTGTGAGTGCACATGCATGCGTTTGTGTTTATGTGTATCGGTTTCACATGGAGGGGCCCTCACGGCACAGAGTATGTTCAGGATAGGACCAGGATAGAGCTTGTGAGTGGATCCGCTATGTGTTACGGCTGGGACAGGTTTCCATGTGTGATTCACCACCCATTAGGGCCAGTATAGTATTTGGAGATGGATCACCATGTGCTATGGCCGGGATAGGATTCAAAGGTGAATCCACCCACAGTATGTCTGGGCTAGTATTTCAAGGTGGATTCATCAGCAGTGGATGAAAGTAGGGTCTGGGATCACCCCACATGAAACTGATACTCAAACAGACACAGACACACACACACACACACACACACACACACACACACACACACACACACACAACACCACACACACAAACGTATGCATATACAAAAAAATAACGTACATGTGCTAGGTGCTAAGTGTTGACAACTGTCCTACATTTACAAGCAATTATAGAATACAAGGTAAGGAGTGAGGTCATGATCACATGAGGAGAAGCGACATCAGACTGGTAGAGCTACGAAAATTTACAGAAAATACGTATAAATTTAGGGAAACTACGCCAAAATTCAGGTAAATTGAGGGAGAATGGGGGAGTACTTCCATGTCTGCTTGGTGCAGGAAAATTCTGGTGGAACGAGTGTGTGACAGCAAGAATAATACGAGGAAAAGTCGACATGGACCAGGCAAACAGTTATTGTTCATGATGGGTGAAAAGATGGCTCAAATAGATTGTTTAAGGATGACTACCAAATATAAAGTAATAAATTTATATATCTGGATCACAAGCCCAAGTGTGACCCCAGAGCTATTGGCAACAACCTTATACATTTTTATAACGTGTCCGAACATGTGACTATGATACTACTTAGCTAAAGAGCATTTAATTACCAACTTGGGGACTGCAACATACAAGTACCATATGGATCGCGTGTTTGACACTGTGCAAGACTGACTGTACCCTCTACCACTCATAAGCATGTGGTGTCAGCTGACAAATTCCTTCCAGAACAGTTGATGCATGGTTTTTAACAACAATCTCCTGCATGCTTTCTGAGGTAATAGGAACACATGTAGTTGACTGCTGTATTCCTAAAAAAGGAAAAAATCTGCCTCTAATCTGACATGGGTCTGCGTTAAAGAACATAGAAAGGAGAAGCAGCAACCAGTTAAGAGGGGTTGTAACGAGGTAGAATTTAATGGTGGGCTTAAGATGCAATCTAAATAGATGGAGAATTTGTGGCAGGTCACTCATAGGAAATTTAAACATTTTTTGCCGTTATTCTCTCAGGCAGTATCAGCTTTGTGATGTAACCTGCGTTCGACTCGTATACAACGGCTTGTTCTGTGTGTTAGTTAGAGCCCTACCTACCTGCAATCGTTAACAGCAAAACTCCCCATACCACAGTGAGCAGAGGACCTCCAACACATGTATGATAAATCATGTCCACCAGACCGATAGAAAACCTATTTTGGCATTCTCCTCTATATTAATGAAGGTATATGCATAGTACTCCGTTTCCCTGCCACATTTGGGACATAAATGGAGTCTTCAGTTCCATAACTGCAGTGATTCTAAGTCAATGACAGCTGAGGATTCTGTGTGCTGTGTGTTCTTTCAGACATGTTTGAAAGAACAAACACCATGCATTCATATAATACCGCCACTGGTTGCTTTTCCTTCACTTGACTCTTACAAAACTAAACGCAAAAAGTTAAAACTATCATTTCATCTCACGCTCTCCTTAAAGGATATACTGACAAAGCATTTTAACGAAGCCATAATATTCCTTATTACCAGTGACACTCCAACCCACAAATTGATGTGACCTCAAACATTTCAGGTCGGTAAATAAAGGAATCACATATTCCTATAGGGTACCACAACTATAGGAAAAGTTCTTGTAATAATATATCTGGAAACCTATACCTGATGAGATCCACAGTTCACAGCCGCATTTCACAAGAGATGACATCATAATTCTTCACAATATAGACATGTAGGCAAGTGCAAATCCTCCAGGAATTATGAAGGTGAGGAATTTGGATTGTTTCAGCATGAATGTATGGGTTATACCCTTTATCAAACGTATTAACAGGTGCTGTGTATAACCGATTTATGCCCGATGAATTACCAAGACTGCTGGTGAATGCAATCCTTGCTGAAAGACAACATCTGTGTTTTATGCACGATGGGACACGTTCCCATTTTCTGCAAAGTGAAATGACCATATGGCATTGATGGCTCGGAGTCCCCACCTGGGGGAGCTTGGCTTGAATGAAATCCAAGTCCGCAGCATGGCAGCCATACACGCCGACCACTCAGCTAAGTGGGTGGACAATTTTTTTTTACAGATTGTGCAACAGTACCTCAGGGCAAGGTCCCATGGATTGGTGAAGGAGGCCCAATAGCATTGTCTCCCCATTCACCAGACCTAAATCCACTGAATTTATAGCTAAGGGGACATTTAAAGTCAGATGTATGTCCAACCCATCAGCAATGTGCAGACGTCACAGGAACGAATAACCACTACAGGTGATTCAATCCAAATTAAGTATATTTGTGAGAGTGTATGATTCACTGCGAAGAGGAGCAGAAGGATATGTCAGGATATGCGGTAACCATATGCAGTACTGTCTATAGAATCTGCTTCTACGTATCAGACAGATGGAAATCAGAGGACGACACATATCTCAATAGGTTTGATAAAATGGGGAGAATAGAAACAATGGGATGAATAGAAAAGAAAATTGCAAAAAGAATTTTATGCTGTTATACTGGAAGACAAGTGAGAATACTATTCCAATTTTTTTATCTAGTTTGGCAGTAAACCATTTCAACACGAAATTCATGAATTTCAAATTTAACTACGCTGTCAATTGATATTTTGTTCATTCTATGACGAACATCGGACGTGATGCTCAATTTGCTTACTTCGAACTATATTTATAAGTACCAGTCAAATAGTGTTAATCTGAGTCCATGATAAGCAACTTTTCAATTCCATTTCATTAACCAGTACTTCAGTTTTGAAGTATACCTCAGTCTGACTTGTGTTTGGATACTTGACAATGTAAGGTTGTATTTTCGGAATGTATGTGGTGAGCGTAAACAGCAATTGTAAGAATCTGACGGTAAGGAAGAATCCTCTGAACTTTTCTCAGCCAAAGCAAAGATTACGGTGATGGTTTTTTGAAGAAAATAAAACAATGGAGATTAAACATTTTAATTTTAACATATTTTTGGTCAAGGGGACGTTGTTCGAAAGCATTTTGTTATTTCAGGGAGTATGATTTTTGGATTCAAAGACATCATATTTAAATTTGATGTCAGTGACTTAAAGTACTAACAAACAAAGGAAGTTCAGCAATTTAATGTTACAATGCAGTTGTTAGAGACATAACCATTTTCATTTAGTGAACAGAAGAAAAAATCATAATTCGATGAATAATTTTTGCTTTTGTGTTTAATAAAATTTTATTGAACGTGATAATTTTTGTTTCTTATTCTCCTACAAGCAAAACAGATTTTGACATTCACCCTAAAGAGCAACAAATAGGGAAAATAATAAGATTAACAATGCTTTGAAGGATGAATATAAATAGCAACTTTTCATTATTTAATGTTAAAAATCATGAGTTAGATCCTATGTCTAATTATAATTATAAAGTTAAGCACAAGACCTATAATCCAGTAGAACTTTGATTTTCAAATTTCTTTTTCAAATCATCGATTTCTACTTTTAAAAGTTGAAAACTTTTTCTGTTCACCCTATTTTATGGTATTGCTTTTTCGACATATAATTACAGTAACTTTTCTCTTAGATTTGACGAATACTACCTTCTGTAGGAATATTTGACACTTCTTTTTATACACCTTACACAACTGTGTTTTCTGAGTTTGTTATTTCAACTCAATTCAGGTCATTTTGTTAATATCTTGGTCTAGGACTGGACGTAGAAATTAATACATGAAACAATTTTGCGATGATATGTTCTCTAATAAATTATTCTGATTTGCAATATCTCACACACAACGCAAAAAAATATATATATAAATTAGCAAAGTCAAAATTTTGTATCACTTTTAATAGAAGCCCTTCAGATCACCACAATCAAGCACTAAGGCACTCTACTTTTCGTGCTGATGATGCTAATTGTCTCTTTTTTTTTTAATCTGTGGTATTCTGCTATTCTTTTTCTCGCCTCTGCAGCCCAATGGTCAGTGGATACGGCTGTTATGCAGAGGATTCGGATTCTATTCTCGATACAGCTTGAGATTTTCGCTTGGTGGGAGGAAAGAAACGAGGTACAGCCAGCCTCGTGATGCCCACTGAAGAGCTACTCGGCCGAATAGTAGCGGCTCCAGGTCACGAAATGTGATAACAGCTGGGTGAACGGAGCGCAGATGGCAGCGGCTGACATGGCAGTCAATCGATCCCGAATAGCCCGTGTGCACCAGAACGCGGAGCTTCACTTACGCTTTTCATTTCCATCGGTAATGCACTAAATGTAATTTTTTGCCGATACAATACTCTTTATTTATATTGCCTTTTTGTGATTTATCTACGGAAATCATCTCTATCTCTCGTTTTAAAGCTAATGCCTTACCTGTTTGACACTCAAAATCCCGATGTTCCTTGATAAAACATAATCTTTCATAAATATAGATAGAGTTTAAATTCTTTGAAAATTTACTTACGTGTTTTTGTATGTGTGGCCCCTCTGATTATTCGTATTGCCAGACTGGTGTATCCCTAGAACACTACGCCACATCTTGTTGTACTATTCATGAACGCAAATTACGTCCATTAAATTTTTCAAAATTATGGGTATTATTATGCTTCTTTTTGGCATATCTATAATGGCTTACATTTTAGTTTATTATGTATATACTCATATTACTATGGTAATTCATTGAATATGGATGTTGTGATATTCTTCGTTCTCTATGCCATGTTCATGTGGTTTAAATAAATGAGGTATGCGGAGATATCAGTAAGAAAAGCAGAAAAAGCGTGAGTTATGCGGGAAGAGTACGATTTCTCTGCGTTATTAATATGCAGTATGGTTTTGATACACTGATCATACTTTAGAGAAGAAAATTTCGTCGATTAATAAGATGCTGTGATCTCTCATTGTAATTAATTAAAGTCTTAATGATGAAAATTTCTATGCATGAGCGATCGTCAGAATTCGAGTAGCTGTCAGCACTAGCTATCATGAGCCTCCGCTCTCTAAAAAGAAGGCTACCGGTTCTAAATTTTACTAACCACAACATCAGCCAAAGTGGCATTATCTAAGACATTTAAATCATTCGCATTTCCTTTACGACCAAGAGATCATCAGCTTCCCGTCATTAAGGGTGGCCCGATAATCTCCTTCGTTTGAACCAACGAACTGCTGCATCCTAAGAGATGCAGTAGGTGGGTCTACATTTCCGAATGTATGCTGCCTGTTCTCGGAGGATTCTGACCCAGAGACTCATATAGCCACAAGCCTGAAAAACTTTATCAGTTGACAAGTCATTTAGCATGTTTTGCCTGGGTGTCTCAGCACTAAGAATACATCACTGCCTAATCCTGACATGGTGCCTAAACACCCTTCATACCATCTACAACTCTTCTGGCTTCACCTAATCCAATTTAACAGCTCACAGCTTCATTCGACAGAACTCGATCAGCTCCGGCTGCTATCATAAAACCTGTCATCTGTACTGTTGACAACATTAATTACATCATAGAGAAGTTTTATTTCTATTACGTGTTTTTTCAGAGTCTCGCGCTTGCAAGAATCAACCCATTAGAAAGCCTTAATTACGAAAAATGCCACACGCACTTGGCACGCCTTTCAAGCTAAGCACTAAGGAATACCCGCCTCTATATCTTGCTATTATTATGAGTATCGGCAGCCGACGTTAGCAACTGTCCCGTGGAAAATATATTGTGAAGTTTGCAAGGTTCTCTCTCTTTCTCTCTCTCTCTCTCTCTCTTTCCCTCTTTCCTCCGTGGACCGTGGCACTTTATTTAAATATCAAAGATTCCTACCTATTGCACACATGTATCAAGGAAACACAGTTAACGCTTGAACGGTGGCCTCTTATGAGGAACGATAAGCATTGATGTTCTGTGTAGTCAGCTATCACTTGAATATGGTGTAGGCCTAATAGACCGAAAATGAGATCGAGATGAATGCATACCTTCAATAACAATCAACGAGGAAACTGTTACCCTTTCTGAAATGTTGTAGGATTGTGTACCGCACTTAACGGATGATAAAAGACTAGCAGAAAATGCTTCTGTCGGATCGAAAGACAGGCGTGTATATTCCTCTTTAAAAGACTCCGACAGAAAAGTGGCGAACCAGCTGCTTCGTCCCACCCTCTTCACAAAAATTTGGGCGTGCGAACATATTCGCGATTTTTTTAACAGAGAACATTCCGAACCCTTTTACCTAATCTCTCTTTGTAGTTAAGCCTTCACACTGAGCATCTCCCTCTCACTGCCACTGCCGATATATATGTCTCTCTCTCACTGTCTCCTTTTTCTCCCATTAATTCACATTGTAGGCCACTGCTATTATCTTCTCTCTTTTCCACCGTCACTGCCCCTCTGATACTCTGTTTCAGCACAAAAATGCGCGAATATGTTCGAGTGACAAAATGCTTGCTTGCTTGCCGAGGAAGTCGGAATCAGGATTAGGGCAACTGGTTACTCGCTTTATTATTTTTTAAAGAGGAACGTATTCGTTTTTGTTTATTTATTTTGCTCCGAAAACAGCATTTTCCCACTGGATTCCCCGTTTTCCCTGATACAGCTAAGTGTGCTGCGTATATAAAACTAATTAAATACGTCAGCAAAGTTTTGACAGTTTGTTTATATACTTCGGCACAGTTACATACTTTCAGACATACAAACAACAAATAAGTACGCATAATATAGGGCTAATACAAAATCATTGCTTTACTTTTTTTTCTGGATACCTTGCTCACCGATGGCAACTAATCGAAACAACTCGACTTATGATTTGTGTCTTAAAATACTGGATTTGCGATCTTTCCCATATTATGTAATTTTTGGGAGTCATTTCAAGATCTCCTCTGGCATTTTAAGTTCATTTATAGCCAATTTTTTGTCACCTCAGTATGACTTTGGGTATATTTTTATAGACGTGAAGTAACCGTTACAGGCTACGGAAACAGTGCGTCATAAAGTTCTATTGGTGAAAAAATGCTGACAAAAAACACAGTCTCGTGACCTCACAACGGATATTACGTCCATATTTTGCGTGCATAAGTACGGTAACTATGAACTTCTGGATCACGGCTACAAATAGTGATATCGAAAACACCCGAGAGTACGATCTGAAGAACGTATAGTAAAAATTTCGACAATCTGCCATGACCGGAAATTATGGAAGTGGCTATCCCCATAATTGGTACTTTCCGAACCCAAAAAATTATAGTTTTTCGAGGTTTTGTGTGGAACCGACCGCGAACAAATGGTGATCTTACAAGCTGTCTAAGGTCCACCCTAGACCACACCTAATTCAGGATAACCAACCGGTTTGCTCAATTTAGATGGGTTGAAGGAAGTACGTAATGTTTAAATTTCGACTTTGTACTGTAGAATAGCAACAGCATGCTCGTTTTTACGATACGTATACGAATGATCATTGGCCAAGGACTATTAAAAACACTTGACCTCTTATCTCTGTGATCAATAGAACCCGAGATAAGACGCCCTGAAAATCCGCATTTTCGTGCGTGGTTTTTTGTGGGAGATACTGGCACCGCGCACGACAGTGTTGTCGAAAGACTGGAAACTGTGGACAGTTCAGAAGCTGGGAATATTGCATAACTATTACGAAGTTCTCCCATTGTCAGGCTGATTCGCTCATAGCAAGTAGCATAGAAGCGTGACTAGTGAGCTGGAAGCTTCCGCAGCTGAAAGACATGATGCACTTCCACAGGACGCGATGCAGCTTAGTGGCCAGCTGATGTGACGTGACTCAGTAATGTGTCCCCCTTTAGCCTCACGTGGCTGGGCAAAAACTCGTTAGTTCTAACGTGAGAGCACGTTGCATCATCCAAAGACGCACCGGAGGCTAATAAACGTCTCAGCCGCACGCGGGTCACTGTTATTCGGCCTGCGACTGTAAACGCAAACTGTTGTCGCTGTGTCATTTCTACAATTGTATTTCGCCCAAGTAGCGTTCTAAGGCCGTCGGCACGCGGCCGTACATTTGAACGCTGAGCATTGAGCGTGCCGAGTTTCTGACGTCATAGCGTGGAAGAAGCTTGTTGGGGAGTGTTTCAGAACGTGCAAAGCAATGTCTAGCATTGTCAGATATTCTGATCGTGCTTTTGTATGTAGACTAATGAGATGAAAGAACACCACCTACGTCATATGCACTCCATCTCTCTTCACTTGAGAGTCACGAGACGTCATACTGGATTTCGATTGAAGCCAACATGTACGCTACATATGCCATTTCTAAGCACCAGTAAACTGAAAAATGGTTCAAATGGCTCTGAGCACTATGGGACTTAACATCTATGGTCATCAGTCCCCTAGAACTAAGAACTACTTAAACCTAACTAACCTAAGGACATCACACACATCCATGCCCGAGGCAGGATTCGAACCTGCGACCGTAGCAGTCGCGCGGCTCCGGACTGAGCGCCTAGAACCGCTAGACCACCGCGGCCGGCCAGTAAACTGAAGATATCTTTAAAATTCGTCGTTAATTGTAACTTTGTTATAATAAAATGGCGGCAAATATCATACTGCTGGTTAAAGAATTATTGTAAGTTCCGTATTATGAAATCATGCCGTTTCGAAGCAACGGCTCGTTGAGGATCCATCAAAAAGGTATTGTTCTTACTACATTTTGTTATAATTAAATGTCAGTTGATACCATATGTACGAGTAAAACTTTCAGGACATGAAGACAGGGCCGGTCGGAGTGGCCGAGCGGTTAAAGGCGCTACAGTCTGGAGCCGCACGACCGCTACGGTCGCAGGTTCGAATCCTGCCTCGGGCATGGATGTGTGTGATGTCCTTAGCTTAGTTAGGTTTAAGTAGTTCTAAGTCCTAGGGGACTTATGACCACAGCAGTTGAGTCCCATAGTGCTCAGAGCCATTTGAACCATGAAGACAGGCAAAGCATGGCCGTACATCCCTCATCGTCGATAAAATATAAGGAGTACAGACGCAATATTGTAAGGTATCGAAAGGTGCATTGCTGGTTGGCATCTCACTGGTTGCAAAACAAAATGTTACTAGATTTCGGTCTGGTTTCTTTAATCCCACAAACCAACCAACCAACCAACTAGATTTCGGGGACCGATGACCGTAGCAGTCTGGTCCTTTCAGTCCCACAAACCAACCAACCAACTAGATTTCGCGTTTTCTAATACGTTCTGATACTTTTTACTGGTTTAATAAGAGTATATTCGATATTATGTAAGTATAAGTGAGGAGTGAGTTTGTTAGATTGACTTAATCTACAAGACAGCTTGCACTACTTGCAGTAAGATATTTTGCGCTGTCTTCTATTAAGTTTTGTATTACACATGTTGTAAAGATCCTGCTACTGAATAAGAATAGTGATAAAGTAAGAATGAGCTTAAGGTTTTACGAAAAAGTGAGAATGACGAAATTATTTTTACCTTGGGTGGGGAACTATTGTAAAATTGTATCACACAATTTGTAATGGAGCTTTTATAATCCGATGTCATTATTGACTGAACGTGGTACTTTCCATTTCGTCTTATAATATGTTCATGGATACTGAAGTTTTTATTTATGTATACTGCAGACAGAACAATATGACTAGCATACTGACAAGGGAGGAAATGCTCATTTTAATAGCACTAACGTAGTAATTTTATGTCAGTATATTTCGTAAACAGTATGGCCAATTACCGCTGCAGAGCGCTGCGATCGCGTTTACAACGTTGAGGCACGCGTACCGTCTGCACAAGTCACATCATTTCTGAGCGTTTAGCACCAGAACTGGGAACACTCAGTGTTGACCTTCGAAAGTACGGTCCGCGAGCCAACGGCTTAAGTAAACGACTACTTCTGAGCAGACGTCCTTGATTCACGCACCTGCCACCGACAAGGCTCGTTCACGTTCAACAATGGGGTTATTAACGCTACCTCGCTACGGTTTGCCCCAAAGATCGGTGAGCAGATCCTGAAGCACACTATGCTATTTGAACGAAGGATTCCGACTTTTGCCGATTTCTGCCGATCGAGGACTGGAGGGAGACACGACGATGCAAACAAAAAAGAGATGTGTGACTTACTTGCCCTGGCAGTACTTTTGCTGCTCCCAACTTTCGCTTGGTACTGTATCTGCTGTGTAAATAAAAAACAAATCACGATTAGTGCTGGAGTTATTACTCCTTATGTTTGTACACAGCTATAATCTATCCACCTACGCTAGAACCTCACGTAAACAAACGTATGCTCTGCCATTGGTCACTGGCTGCACTGCTCAGGAATCTGGTGTCGTAAGATCACTGAAAGTAGGACTTAGTTATGTATTACGTTTTTCTTGTTGTTCTCATGTGAATCAAACGCTAACACTTGTTAAAGTATCGCAATTCATAATCCTCTTTAACTAATGACGTTACTGAAAGTTTAACACACGTCGTTCTTGTATCAAACTTCAATGAAGAATCGGTTTCCCTATGCTTCATTTTTATTAGATCTACTTCCAAAATGATGTCTCATTGTAATTTTTTTTTTTTTGGTCGTCAGCCTTCTGACCCGTTTGATACTGCCCGCCACGAATTACTCTCCTGTGCTATCCTCTTCATCTCAGAGTAGCACTTGCAATCTACACCCTCAATTATTTCTCGATGTATTCCAATCTCTGTCCTCCTCTACAGCTTTGCCCTCTGCACCTCCCTCTAGTACCATGGAAGACATTCCTCGATGTCTTAAAAGATGTCCCATCATCTGCTTCCCAGTGTTTTCCACATATTCCTTTCCTCTCCAATTTCCTTACCTTATCAATCCATCTGACATTCAACTATCGTCTGGAACACCGCATTTCAAATGCTTCGATTCTCTTCTTTTCCGGTTTCCCGACAATCCATGTTTCACTACCATACAATGTTGTGCTCCAAATGCACATTCTCATACATTTATTCCTCAAATTAAGTGCTACGTTGGATAATAGTAAACTCCTCTTGGCCAGGAATGACCTTTTTGCCATTGCTAGTCTGCTTTTGATAGCCTCCTTTCTCTGTATTTCATTGATTATTTTGCTGCCTTCGTAGTAGATTTCCTTCATCTATTTCGTGAGCATCAATCCTGATGTAGCCCGCAGCTCGTGGTCGTGCGGTAGCGTTCTCGCTTCCCGCGCCCGGGTTCCCGGGTTCGATTCCCGGCGGGGTCAGGGATTTTCTCTGCCTCGTGATGGCTGGTTGTTGTGTGATGTCCTTAGGTTGGTTAGCTTTAAGTAGTTCTAAGTTCTAGGGGACTGATGACCATAGATGTTAAGTCCCATAGTGCTCAGAGCCATTTGAACCATTAGCCAATCCTGATGTTAGGTTTCTCGCTGTTCTCATTTCTGCTACTTCTCATTACGTTCTTCTTTTTTCGATTTACTCTGAATCCATATTCTGTATTCAATAAGAATTGTTGACAAACTGTTTCATTCAGTGGTCGCCGACTTAATTTGTCATCTATCCATATGTAGAGTGCGTGTTGCCTAGTCGAGACGGCAGCATGCTGAATAGTTACTGAAGTTAATAAATAAATCAATCAAGAACCGTAACATAGTATTTCTGCTAGAAAGAGTAGCTAGAGATAGACTGCTGTTAGCAACCCACTTAGGAAATGAAATGATATCACTTTGTTCCAGTACGATAGACGTAGAGGAATTATGGGCAAAATTTAAATGGATTGTAAACCATATTCTGGAGAAGTATGTGCCGAGTTAGTGGTTTAAACACGAAATTTCAGAAATCGTGAGGAAGTCAAACTATTGTCCACTCGGTTTAAAGGAGAAAGCACAAATGACGACAGGCAAAAGTTAATAGAAATAAGTGCGTCAGTTTGTAAGTAGGCTCTTCAGGTTTTTATGTTGCTGACGCCGTGTAGCGCTCTGTATTAAAATCGCTGACTGCGCTGTCTGCAGTCTGTGGCTGGTTGAACTCATTGTTGGATTATTCGCTAGTGTAGTGTTGGGCAGTTGGATGTGAGCAGCCTGTAGTGGTGGGCTGATGGAGCCGCCAGCAGTGGTGGATGTGGGAAGAGAGTTGCCAGGGTTTTGAGGGGTTCCTAGCCTGTGGCTGGTTGGTCTCATTGTTGGAATATTCGCTTGTGTAGTGTTGGGCAGTTGAATGTGAACAGCTCGTAGCGTTGGGCAGTTGGAGGTGAGCGGCCAGCAGTGGATGATGTGGGGAGAGAGTTTTGAGCGGACGTTCTGGACGTGTGTCCGTCAGAAAAAGGAAATTTGTTTAATTGGATGTCACAATACATTGTCTGTTCTCTATCGAAATCTTTCATTAGCTAACTATGCCTATCAGTAGTTAGTGCCTTCAGTAGTTAGAATGTTTTATTTAGCTGCCAGTATTGGCGCTCGCTGTATTGCAGTAGTTCGAGTAACGAAGATTTTTGTGAGGTAAGTGATTCATGAAAGGTACAGTCAGGGCCATTCTTTTGTAGCGATTTTTGAAAGTCAGATAGCGTTGCGCTAAAAAATATTATGTGTCAGTTTAGTGATGATCAGAATAAGTAATGAGAGAACTGCCTGAGTAAGTTCAGTTTTACTCAACTGTCTCTGTATCAAATAACGTAGAAGTTTAATACCACAGTCATTCATAATTTTTCTAAGGGGACGTTTCAAGAGGTAATAAATAAATTACAGTTACTGCCTCATGGTGTGTTTTTAATATCCTACTATGAACGCTGCCGCACGACAGGTATCTGGCGCAGTTGTAAGGTCGGTTACTGCTGATATCAGGCAAGTGTACCAGTTTATTTGGCTCTTCAGTGTAATTGTTAATATCGTGCTGTTAACTTACTCAATACTAGAGGTAAAATTCATATAAATGTCATATTTACCCTCTGTAAGTTCAAGAACGAAGATTTTTTAGTATCCAAACACGAATTTAGCGAAAATATCGAGCTGCGCGCATCCTCTGTATCTTAGATGCCTTTTGCAGAGCAGTCTGAGGCTGTTGATAGATGACAAGTGTCGTTTATCAGTTTGTTGGTCCCGACCTCTCCTACAGCACTGTGCTACGATGTAAACACTTACGGTTTACACCCTGCAGATGATAGTGTGCCCCACCTAACAAACAGCACGTGGCCGCCTGCGGGTACTCGCGGTGGTCCCGGCACGCACATGTGGCCGGGGCCAGAGAACCGCCTTTCCCTAGGCCAGAGGCCATGCACACGGCCGAGATCCCGGCGAACCCTTGGCGCCCCCGTCCTTGGTGCAGCACAAGCAGTCAGCGCCACGCGGCGAGGCTCAGCGCGTCAATTAGGACGATGATGGATGAGCGGCCGGCCGGACCCACGTTCCGACCCCACTGTGGGAGCGGCACGCCGGCTGGGCTGGCTCCCATCCAGACACGCACGCCCTAAAACAAGAGAGCCTCGTATTGTGGACTCGGGATTGCAGCAACTGTCCCCTCAAGTCTACGAAACAACTAATGTACGAGATTAATCCCAAAAGTAAGGTCTACTTTTTATAAGTACATAGACCTGTTTATTTCTACAATTGTTTACATCAGTTTACAGCTTGAACAGCTAGCTATTTTTCGACATAATCGCCATTTCTGTCGATGCATTTCTGCAGACGCTGTGGCAGTTTTTGTATGCCCATGTCATACCAGCTTGCCGCCATGCTGTTCAGAAAGTTATGAACCTCTTTCACCTCGTCGTCGGAGCTAAATCACTTTCCGGCCAAATGTTCTTTTAACCTAGGGAACAGGTGATAGTCCCTGGGCGCCAAGTCAGGGCTATAGGGTGTGTGTGTGACTTGTCATGGAGAATGTGCGCGTACACCTTTGCTCAACATTCCTCTTCTCCGGTTGTGAATTGCCCGTTTGAGTTTTTTCAGAGTCTCACAGTACCTGTCAGCGGTAATTGTGGTCCCAGTGATTCGGCTCCGACGACGAGGTGAAAGAAGAGGTTCATAACTTTCTGAACAACATGGCGGCGAGCTGGTATGACATTGGCATACAAAAACTGCCACAGCTTCTACAAAAATGCATCGACATAAATAGTGATTATGTCGAAAAACAGCTAAATGTTCAAGCTGCAAACTGATGTAAACCGCTGTAGAAATAAACAGGTCTATGTACTTATAAAAAAATTGGAGACCTTACTTTTGGGATTACCCTCGTATTTAACTGATTAACATTACAAGATCACAGGTCAATGTAAGCGCGAGATAAGTCATCTCAAATGCGAAATGCTGGTATTTTAATAACCAGGGTAGTCTACAGAATGTTGAATGTAACATACAAACATGCATGCATTGTGTTGAACATGGGCTTCACGCTGTTTGTGGATGACGCTAGAGTTGTCATCCAACGCTGCCCCATATGTGTTCGATTGGAGACAGATCTGGTGATCTAACACGCCAAGGAAACATGGCGTGCATGTTGGGTGCAACAGTGGATTGTGGGAGAGCGTTATCTTGTTGGAAAATACCCCTGGAATGGTGGTCAGGAACTGCAGCACAACAGGTCGAATCACCACACTGGGTACAAATTTGTAGTCAGGATATGTGGGATAACTACAAGAGAGCTCCTGCTTTCATCTGCGAACACTGAGGTGACGAAAATCGTAAGATAGCGATATGCACATGTTCAGATGGGGGTAGTATCGCGTAAACAAGGTATACAAGTGAAAACATTCTACTTACTTTTCAAATCTAGACATTAATAATAAAATGGGAAGGTACTGTTAATCAGATCTCAGGGAGAAGTTGCGTACTAAATGACAATAGATTTACTCTCTCTTAACATCACAAGACAAAAAAATGACTAAAGAACTGTCACACAAACATTTTCGTTTCACAAACACTTTCACTAACGTGGGGTCGCCCGCCCGGTTGGCAGTGCGGTCTAACGCACGGCTTTCCGGGCGGGAAGGAGCGGCTGGCCCCCGGCACGAATCCGCCCGGCGGATTTGTGTTGAGGTCCGGTGAATTGGCCAGTCTGTGGATGGTTTTTAGGCGGTTTCCCATTTGCCTCGGCAAATGCGGACTGGTTCCCCTTATCCCTCCTCAGTTACACTGCACAAACAAGTTCACCACGTACGAGTACACCACCATTACTCTACCACGCAAACATAAGGGGTTACATTCGTCTGGTGTGAGACGTTCCCTGGGGAGAGGGGGGGGGGGCACCGGGGGTCGAAGCGCACAGTAACCATGGCTTCGGTGTGGGGCGGCGGAGGGGTGAAGTGGACTGCTGTAGTCGCCGTGGGGTTGTGGACCACTGCGGCTGTGGCGGGGACGGAGCCCCTCTGTCGTTTCTAGATCCCCGGTTAACATAAAACATGCAACATGGAGTCTATGGTGGCCAAAGTGATCAGCAGGAGATCGACACACGACACTAAACAGAACACCAATCGCTTTATCTGACTTCATACACGTGAATCCGGGTTATGGCATACAAACTATGCCACCATCAAGCATCTATATTCTACCATTTCAAAAAGAGAAATATGGTTCGAAAGAACAGGGTACTGATAAACATCTATTGGAGCCCTACACAGTAGCAGCGAAAACCTTACCCTCCTGCTGGTCAGGGCGGTACACCGCGATGCGTTCGGCGACTGAAATCATGGACGGCCACAATCTGTTATTAATGGCGCGCTCCCAAAATATGCAAGTATGCGGTCTCGCGTTCGGTTAATTCGGAATACAGGTACTTTCCTGTGAGCCTCTGAAAGCCCGGTGGATTCCAGTGTGCAGGTGGACCCGTTTGCTTGTCTGCCAAACAAATTTGACTCCGTGGCACGACTATGCATGACGGAATATGTCAAATGTTTAGACGGCCGACTCAAGACAAATAAGTACACCCACGCATCTCTTGTTGTATGTGTGATGCTAGAAGCACTATTTCTGATGGTTCAGAAGGTGACTGGCACAAGCTCTAAGTGGCACACTAGCAAAGGACACAAGTCTCACCGTTTACGTAGAGACCTGCAGTTCTGTACTAGCGAAGCACCAGTACAAGAAGGATCTTCTCTTTCTGTCCACTTTCCTCCTCAGCTTGGTAGCAAAAAGCCTATTTACATCTTAGACTTCCCCCACTTTAGAACAAGCCAATCACGACCTGGAGCACGGCATTCGAAGCTCGGAGAGTACCCCTTTCTCTGCATACACCAATTTGACCAATGAGAGACTTTAAATTTAATTGGGAGAAAGGAAAAAATGATTCAGCTTCACAGCCTCTTTCCCTCACGTTTACGCCATGTCTTTTGCTGACAACATGACCAGGATAGAACCACACCCCTCCATAAAAAGCCTGTTATCTCCCCTGTTGTGTCCATTTCAAACTTTTCAAAGAACAGCCATAAACTCGCTAAAAGGGCCATGCTTTCACAAATATGTTTTGCAACAGAGTCTGGGCGCCAGTAACATGTTCCATGGAAATTCCCAGAATGCTCACAGTTGTCTTGTCCGCTTCCTGCCTGTCAAGGGCCCATCCTCTGCTTTATTGCCAGTCTACAATATGCTGGCCATTGCATCAGCGACTTCTCCACACTAGTCAGTCTACACGGACGCGGCTGCCTCCCGACCAATGCCAACTAATGTGTCTGCACAATGAGACCGCAGAACTCGGCCGTCCAGAAATGTTTCCACCTGGGTTCCGCAGAAAAAACGCGCTTCAAATGGTTCAAATGGCTCTGAGCACTATGGGACTTAACATCTGAGGTCATCAGTCCCCTAGAACTTAGAACTACTGAAACCTAACTAACCTAAAGACATCACACACATCCATACCCGAGGCAGGATTCGAACCTGCGACCGTAGCGGCGGCGCGGTTCCAGACTGAAGCGCCTAGAACCGCTCGGCCACTAGGGCCGGCTGACACGACATCGACTGCAGCGACTCTCATGGGTTCGTGACCACATCGGTTGGACTCTACACTACTGGAAAACCGTGGGGTTGGTCAGCTGAGTGCCGATTTTAGTTGTTTATAGCTGACGGTAGGGTTCGAGTGTGCTGAAGATCCCACGAAGCCATGAACCCATGTTGTCAATAAGGTACTGTGGAAAGCTGGTGTGGGCCCAATAATGGCGTGGGCTGTATTTGCATGCAGAGGAATGGGTCCTCTGGTCCAGTTCAACCTATCATTGGCTGGAAATACCTTTGTTCGACTACCTGGAGCCGGCCGCTGTGACCGAGTGGTTCTGGGTGCTACAGTCCGGAACCACGCTGCTGCTACGGTCACAGGTTCGAATCCTGCCTGAGGAATGGATGTGTGTGATGTCCTTAGGTTAGGTTAGGTTTAAGTAGTTCTAAGTGTAGGGGACTGATGACCTCAGATGTTAAGTCCCAAAGTGCTCAGAGCCATTTGAACTATTTGGCTACCTGGAGACCATTTGCATCCATTCATGGACTTCATGTTCCCAAACAACGACGATGGAATTTTACGCATGACACTGCACCATGTCACCCGGCCACACCTGTTCGCAGTTGATTGGAAGAACTTTCTGGACAGTTCGAGCAAATGATTTGGCCACTATTGTTGCCTGTCATGAATCCTACCGGACATTTATGGAACTTAATGTAAAGGGGAGTTGGTGCGCAAAATCCTGCAATGGCGACACTTTCGCAATTATGGACGGTTATAGAGGCAGCATTGCTCAATATTTCTACAGGAGATTCCAGATACTTGTTGAGTCCATGCCACGTCCTGCTGCACTAGGCCGGCATAAGGAGGTTTAACACGATATTAGGAGCTATCCCATGGCCTTTGTCGCCTCAGTATGTAGGACCTCTAGTTTGATAACGTTATGTCTCCAAGATGCTGCACTCTAACCGTCTAAGGAGGATCGAAGTCAGGTTTGACGCATTGTTAACAGAGAACAAATATGGCTTTAGATGAGGTGTGAACACACGAGAAGCAATGTTCGCAAAGCACACAAAGCTCCGCGTCCTGTTCCTGATGGGCCAATCGCGACCGGCCGATCGCTGTGTCATTCTATGCTAATGGCATCATAGGATGCGGTGTGCAGGGATGTGAGGTCTGCACACCGCTCTACCAGACGTTGCCAGCCTTCTTGACCTTGGAGCCGCTGCTTCTCATTCAAGTAGCCTCCCGACGCTGAATGCACCACAGTCCATTTCTCTCACCAAGGCAAAACCCCTTCGAGTACCAAGAACGAAAACTGGGTCCTCCACATAGAAACCAAACGCACTGGCCACCAAGCTACCGAGACGTACAAATGCAATGCTTGGAAAACACTAAACAAGGCTCAGGACACATATTTTACCTTCGTCGACATGGAAAAAATATATGACAAGGTAGACTGACGACAGCTTTTCTAGTTTGTGGGAGAGAGTGGCATAAAGTATGACAGAAGATTAGAACAGAGACTGTATAGAGAACAAGTCGCTGTGAAGAACGTATGGAACTTCAAGAAGAAGCTACTGTTAAGCAAGGCGTACGACAGGGCTGCTCACTCTCTCCTGTCTTGTTCAGTCGATACATTCAGAGGACAGTAGACGAAGTCAGAGAGTAACTAGCAGCTATAGGAGAAAATAAAGTGCGCGGTAAAGAAAATAGCCATGTTGCGATTTTCAGCGTACAGTGAATATGCAGAACAGTAAGAAAGCGATGCTGGCCCAGTTGGAAACCACACTCAGCTATTCGTATAGCACGGAAATTAATAAAAGTTAAACCAAAAATCTTAGTGATGAGCAAGGAAAACACCGTTGCCCAGTGCCCACTTAACAATGAGTGAGTGGAGAGCGGCGAAATCTTCGCATACCTTGAGACTAAAATTACATATGGAAAATCAAAGAAATATATTGCGAGCCGAATCTATCAGGCAAAGGCTGCTTTCAACAAGAGGAGAAAGTTTTTCACATCCAACTAATTAGACCTCTCAGGAAAGGCCTCACAAAGAAGTTTGGATAGTGCTGCGGTAGGGAAGTCGAACATAGACATTAAGAGAAGCAGAAAAATACAAAATAACAGCTTTCGAGACGTGGTGCTACCGCAGAATGTTAAAGAATGCATGGATTGACACGATATCAAATCAAGCTTATCCAACACAGAAGGGACATATACGAGTGTTGTCCAGAAAGTAAGTTCCGATCGGTCGCGAAATGGAAACCACTGGGAAAATCCGTTAAAGCTTTGCACAGATGTGTTGGTCAGTGTCTCTAGTATGCCCGTCGATCGTGTCGCGTCGCTCTTTTCAGTTCTGAGTGAACAGTGATCACGTAAAGATGCGTAGGGAATACCGTCTCCCGCCAAGTACGAAGGTCTGGTTAGAGATTTCGCCTGTGTCATGCAGCCCACATAACACAACTGTCGAGCAGTTCCTTCTTGATGTCAGTTCTCGGCCGCACACTGTAGGGGCAATGAAGACGCTCCTGCAGCGTTTCCGATGAGAAGTGTTTGATCACCCACAATACAGTCCGTATTTGGCTCCCCCTGAGTCTTATCTCTGCTCACAAGAACAACTGGCTATGAAGACAAAATTTTTTCCACAGACAACGAGCTGCACACCAGTGCAGATAATTGGCCGAAAGCACCGGCGGCTGCTTTTTATGACGAGGATATTGGAAAGTTTATACAACACAAAACAACGGTCGAAGTTGGAACGTTGACTATGTAGAGAAGTAGGTAAAATGTGTATCTAACTGTTGAAAATAAAATGATTTTGGTTTTCACTGTGGTTTCCATTTCGCGACCGATCGCAACTTACTTTCTGGACAACCCTCGTAGATCGGCCATATGTTGAGATATGATGTTGTTATTAAAAGTGTCATAGGACAGTAGAAGATAGCACCACAAGAGACAGAACGGGACAGGTATATATTAACCAGATCATGAAGGATACCACCTTCACGCTCTATGCCACTTTCTGGAGGAAAGCAGAAGATAGAAAATCGTGGGGAGCTGCTGAGAACCAACCTGGTAGTTGGGCACCTAAGAAGATGAAGAAGAAGATGAGGATGAAGTTTCCCAGCTAAAGGCAGAGGTATAAATCTGTACTTATATCTTTTTGTCATGATGGTTTTCATCAATGAAACCAGAATGGTCATTCACATGTACAGTGTGTTTGGTATGCCTCCTTACCTCTAAGTCAAATCAGCAAACTGTACTATATGTTGGAGTATTTACAAACAAAAATTATGTTTCCAGCCGGTTCTTACAAGAGACATCATGCCTTACACAGAAATGTATGTTTCTCATTAATCTTGTCATCTTGCAGGGCATCTCAGTTGTGTAGTGAATGCCTTATTATAACACAGATATAGCGTGTGACTGGGATACGATGGCTTTACAGTAAAAAAGAAACGCTAAGTTGGCCACTTGTTTGTTGTCTGTAGAAATTCTTACTCGAAACGCTAGGACGGGCAATGCAGACACGCCGAGAAGAACTCTGTTGCTCACTGAAGAGACTTTACAATGAAAGACTTATCACTGACAGACGGGACTCATCACCTGCTGGCTTTCTGCTTTCTGTACCAGTAACATACTCCCTTTCCCTAACCTTGCGCTTCCGCGAGAAATATAGCATGGGAGCGACCACTCTGAAGCCACTTCAAGACTCCTTTAGGAGATAAACTTGTTTGCGAGACACCGTGAGCTGTAATCTTACGGGACAGAACTGTGAGAACACCTGCTGGGTGCGTGTAGGTTAAAGACCAGACACAACAACTCGCAGCAAATATGTTTTACGGACTTTTGAGACAGTTCCTAGGTAAGTTGGCACACTGGAAGGAGGAATCAAGGGAACAAGAACTGCCCAGGAGGAATCGCCTATTGTCTGGCACTGATCTTTGTCAGCCAATGATAAGATGTGACGACAAGATTTCCGCTCTCTGGAAGCGTGAGACAGGGGAAAGATGGATCAAAACCTGTGAGCTATATAGTGTAGAGTTGTGAGTGAGACTTCTTTGGGATTCGTTTGAGAAACTTGGTGCTGGGATTTCATCTCGCGGCTTTGTAGTCAGGACTTGCTTGGCACTTGTCATTGGTGCTGATCTGATCCCATGGTGACTTGAGTCTATTCCTTGTTGCTCTGAGCCCCATTCCAATCTTACTGAATTACATTCCATTCCGATGTTCATTCTCACAAACATACGATTTTGTTTTCATGAAGCTAGACTTTCATCTCTAACCTTTTGCAATCTGATACAAATACCTATTCGAATTACTGACCCAAATTTTGAATCTGCTGCCAACGAGTCGTTCTTACAACCAGTATCATTCGTTTCAAATCCTATTCCTTGTATGCTATCTCTGTTCTCTGGACACAACTACACCATGGTCAGAGAACCTGAACGAACGAAAATGTTGAAATCTGTGTGAATTCCTGAGGGACCAAAGTGCTTAGGTCATCGGTCGCTAGACTTAAACACGACTTACACTAACTTGGATTAACAACACACACACCCATGCCCGAGGGAGGACTCGAACCTCCGACGGGAGGGGCCGCGCAGTCCGTGACATAACGCCCTAAACAGCGCGGCCATTCCGCGCAGCCTGAACGAACAGGCAGGCCACATAGCGCTCGCTGGTGGACCGGTAGGTCGAAGCTTTAATGCTCTGAGGCTGCACGAAGAGAACAGGCCATTCGACCACCGACAGCTGTTATTGAACAGCGAGTTGCTGCCCACTCGCAGAGATGAACCACAAGACAGCGGTCGAACACACATGCCGCCGCATAATGATGCCCACCGACAACCAACCATTCAATGCCGATGGTCGAAGGTTAGCTCCCGAGAGAACCCGTTTGCGCCGTTGCTGCCCCATCATAGTTCTCTGTGAAGCTCCATTAAAAGATTTTTTTTTTTTTTTTTACGTTTCAGAGCATTGTTTTGATTTTAATACCTTCGCTCACCTCTCAATCATTCTGCTGACTTACACACATCCAGCGAAGAGGTGACTTTTGGTCTGACTAATTATGTTCAATCTTTGTATCCAGAAAACAAGTTGTGAATAAATTTTTCATTATTTTCCCTCTAAAACTTCTAGTTCACCACATTTTAACGTTCAGTATGGCTCAATATAGGGAGCTACACCATTTTTGATGCTCAACGCGCTGCTCGATATCATGCGAGTTACTACATTTTTGGCGCCAGACGTGGGTCTCGGTAACGTACTAGAGTTTAGACTGTGATTATGTTAAAGACAGCCTTCCTCAACACTTTTGCGCAATTCTTCCTTAGTCTTATGTCGACAATGTGCCACACACGACGTAGTCATTCCGCATAATGAGTTGTCTGGTCTCTGTTTAACTTACCTGATCACTGTGATACACACATCAAAAATAGTTTTGCATCAGCCCGGTTCCCAGAACTCCAGGAGATAGACTTTGACCGTGGATATTGTATCACAGACGCAGTCCCTTTGAATATTCAAAGATGTCACTAAACATGCCAAAAGATGTAAAAAAACCATGCATGAGCAGAGCCTATTAGACAGAGGGGGTCTGACAGCCGATCAGCTCCAGTCACTCCACCAGGAAGGAGATACACTGCTCCTGTTGTCTGTAGTTCAACCATGCCTAGAGGTTAACACAGCGGAAGTGTCCAGGTGTCTCGGAGTGAACCAAATCGATGTTGTTCGGACATGGAGGAGGAGGAGATACAGAGAAACAAGAACTGTCCATGAGATGCCTCGCTCAGGTCGCCCTAGGGCTACTACTGCAGTGGATGACCGCTACCTACGGATTATGGCTCGGAGGAACCATGACAGTAAGGCCACCATGTTGAATAATGCTCTTCATGAAGCCACAGGACGTCGTGTTACGACTCAAACTGTGCGTAATAGTCTGCATGATGCGCAACTTCACTTCCGACGTCCCTGGCGAAGTCAATCTTCACAAACACGACACCATGCTGCGCCGTACAGATGGGCCCAACAACATGCCGAATGGACCGCCCAGGATTGACATCACGTTCTCTTCACCGATGAGTGTCGCGTATGCCTTCAGCCAGACAATCGTCGGAGACATGTTTGAAGACAACCCGGTCAGGCTGAACGCCAAGGACACACTGTCCAGGGAGTGTAGCAAGGTGGAAGTTACCTGATGTTTTGGAGTGGCATAATGTGGGGCTGACGTACGCCGATGGTGGTCATATAATACACCGTAACGGCTGGACGATACGTGAATGCCATCCTCCGACCGATAGTGCAATCATATCAGCAGCATATTGGCGAGGCATTCGTCTTCATGGACGACAGTTCGCATCCCCATCGTGCGCATCTTATGAATGACTTCCTTCAGGATAACGACATCGCTCGCCTAGAGTGGCTATCATGTTCTCCAGACATTAAACCTATCGAACATGCCTGGTATAGATTGAAAAGGGCTGTTTATGGACGATGTGACTCATCAACCACTATGAGGGATCTACGCTGAATTGCCGTTGAGGAGTGGGACAATCTAGACCAAAAGTGCCTTGTGGATAATATGCCACGACGAATACAGTCATGTTTCAATACAAGAGGACGTGCTACTGGGTATTTGAGGTACCGGTGTGTGTAGCAGTCTGGATCACCACCTCTGAAGGTCTCGCTGTACGGCGGTACAACATGCAATGTGTGGTTTTCATGAGAAATAAAAAGGGTGGAAATGATGTTTATGTTGATCTCTGTTCCAATTTTCTGCACAGGTTCCGGAACTCTCGGAACCGAGGTGATGCAAAATTTTTATGATGTGTGTATATGCCATTTAGAAAGGAATAGGTTATATAAACAACATACTGACTTGGAACGAAAATGTATACAACCAATGCCTACAGTTATTATAATAAGTTTATAACAAGTAATTAAATATCGCCAAAAGGCTTGGAGTTGTGAAATCACCGTACTTTGTTATCAAACGGTTAACAACATTATGTTGGTGAGGCACGTCCGTGGCTCGGTCAATAAGCTCTAATTTCCTGCGATGCACGCGATCCCCCTACATAACATAATTACACAGGTGTAATACCGGTGGACGATATGCTAATCGGCGCCCTCGCATCAATTCTCCAGAAGGCTATACTGGTGAAACAGCGTTAGATCACCGGTATGGCGTCAAGCCACAGGACAAAGGTAATATCTCAGAACTCTGAGAGAACCGATAAATGCTCTGAATGTGTCAGAGAAATCCCAAAATCCCACCACTGGTCCGAAAATGATTTTTAAGTGGCTGTTCGCAATGTATTCGGCAGTCTGAGCGAATAAAAAAAAGTCTCAGAACAATGGCTAAACGACGTAAAAGTCAGAATGTCACACCAAAACAAAATATGCTTGTTTCCTCGGGAACAATATTTCTCCAATTCATTGGGCCAAGTTCTGTTCTTCGGACTGCATCCTGTTCAGATAACCACTAGCTCCCTAATCTGACACATAACGGTCGCATAGTAATAACACTAGCTCAAGGGTAAAACAACGTACTTACGTCTTTGAAAGCCCCTGCTGTCGATCCGATATAACTTCAGAAAATTTGCTGTCATAAAACTACGCGACTGATTCTGAGACGAAACGCTAAATTTCGACCAGGAAACTGAACTGCCGATAATACTCAATGTGCACGCCTCACTGGATCTACTTCATTCTCTCCACTAGGGTCTCACTCCCAGGTTTTGTGAATTTGACGCAGCCCCTACACTGGTTGAATGTTGTCTTAGTCAACGAACCGTGTTACCAGTGGCGTAACAACGTAATGACAGTCGGGCGCCTGCCCTAGACGACGTTTCCGTTTGAAATGTAGAACAACATTCAATAACTTGTGTATTGTATGGGATCTAGAAACGACGGAGAGGCTTCGTCCCGCCATAGCCCTCAGTGGTTCATAACCCTACGAGTGTAACCCCAGGTGTTTGCGTGGTAGAGTAATTATGATATACGCATACGTGGAGACAGTGTTTGCGCAGCAATCGCCGACATAGTGTAAGGGATAAGGGGAACCAACTTGCACTCACCGAGGTAGATGGAAAACCACCTTAAAAACCATCCACAGGCTAGCCGGCACACTGGACCTCGACGATAATCCTCCTGGTGCATTCGTGCCGGGGACCGGCACGCCTTTCCTCTCGGGAAGCAGCGCGTTTGATCGCGCGGCTAGCCGGGCGGACTTCAATAACTTATTTTGCATGCTATGATAATGTGTAACTTTCTTTTTAAAGTCACCTCGTAGACGGACCCACTCTCGTTACGTGACGTGAATCGCAGTACAGAGAGTGTAAAGAATATACTTGTTTGTTGTTATAGTCTGTTATACCTATTCATTCATTCATCGGCAGTAAAAATGAAATTGCGTTATGGTGCTGTCATTGCGATGGCGGACTGTGTGTCGTTCCATGCATTTACCTGTTTCAGACAAAACAGAACTACAGCAACGTGTAGTTTTAAATTCATTCGAAAGCAGTGTTGATTTCAATACACGAACGAACACACTAAGCAGCGGAAAGGATTAAACAAAAGAAGATGGAGCTCTTGGAGAGATGAATTGGAAGGTGGAGCGGAGACGTAAAGTCTACATTTGTTCTGGGCGTCAATTACTATAACTACGCCACTTCTTGTAATTGCAGAATGTTTGCATTTTTCTCAATGACTCAGCACCTTTTACTACAACGACCCGTAATTCCAGTCCAATGACCAAGAAAATTCTTGTAACGTCAGTAGTAACTCCATGCAGTGAAAGCATTCCTGAGTGACTAGATCTGTGTGGAACTGCCCCATTCTCTAAGCCTGCTGACAAACGCCCAAGAAAAATCAGCATGTGTGGCTGACTTTACAAGTGAATAACAGTTACCCCGCCCACAAATTGAAATAAACAAAAATTTGGTGAATTTACGAAGTGCATTCAGTAAGAAATGCAACACTTTTTTTTTTTGAAAGAAAGTTGGTTTTATTCAGGATTCCAACACCTCACGTTTTTCCCCACACTTTTGGCTGCAAAACCCTATCTCTCAACATAATCTCCGTTGAATGTGACGGCTTGTATGCTCGCATATTACCACTCTGCTGGTCGACGTCGGAGCCAACGTCTTGCTGCATCAGTAACCTCCCAATCAGCCACGTACTGCTTCCTTAATTGGGCCAAACAGATGGAAATCGACAGGCGAGGAACCCAGTGATCACACACCTTTGTGCAGCCAGACTGGTGGAAGAGTGTGTCAGCACTACCAACAGAGACGCCCAGCTGTCCAGCGATATGTTTCACTGTAATCCGTCGATCACCTGGAATGAGAGTGTCCGCAAGTTCCAACAGCGCAGGAGTCACAGTTGTGAGCGGCCGGCCGCACACGGGGGACCTTATTGCGATGGTGACACACCCCTCGCCCAACGACACACTGTGCTTTTGTTCGATGCCAGGTCTCTGCAGACGTTCTCGAAGCGCCTTTGAATATCCTTCTTGCTCTGGTTTTCCACCAAAAGAAAGTCAGTGACTGCTGCGTGCTTGGAGTGCACTTTCGTTACAGACGACATTTCAAAGGCTACGTATAGCACCGCTACTTGTCGGTACTTCATGAAACTTTAGGGACTGAAGCGAGAATCTTCCATGATGTCCGACAGCAAATTTCGAATTTTTCTACCTCACTGGCCTAGAAAAAGAAATTGTTGTATTGCCTACTGAACGCCCCTCGCAGTTAGTACGTCTGGCTCATTTACCTGAATGGCCCTATGTGATGTTCTCCCACCCCCCTCTCCCCCTCCTCCCATCCACCCATCCCCCCAAAAAATAACGAATATCTCGTTGTGGCTCACGTCCGTTTCAGCGATTACAGCTCCCTGCACGTTTTTGAATCGATTATACGACATGAAACATACCAACGTTTGTATCACACATGAAAATTTGGTAGAAATATATGACAGTGAAAACCGCAGAAGGAATGTATCACTGCCTGTAGTTTCAGAGCACAAATCCAATTAAGGAACGTTGGAAAAAGGCCGGGTAGCAAAGAAAGTCAACAGAAGACACTAGTGAGGTCTTCAGAATTGGAAAATAAATTTTCTATTGTAAATGTCGAACCGTGTCTGTTAGCTTCGCTTCATTGCTACAATACAGCTGCTTCGCGCATGCGTTCACTGGTGTCTGTCGCCTTCGAAGATGACAGCGATGGTAGATCCTCTAGCGTGCTCCTTCAATCGGCACACGGGCGTGGAAAGTACACTCACGTTCACAAAAAAGGAAGAAGAAAACAGAACACCTCGAACGACCAAAGATAATACGGTCACATTCACAGGACATGCACATTAGTATGTTCTGCAGAAATGATTAACATTTCAATCGCCTCTGTTCAGCAAGTGTCCTGTTGCCTAGTAAGCACAGGCTCCGCCATGAGCCCGGATAACTTGTTCCATTCATGATAGCATCGATGCGTATCAGGCACGAATGGCGTCCGGTGTTATAGCCATCCATGCTGCATTCACCTGGTTCCAGAGTTTATCTGCCGTGGTTGGCACTGCGTTACAGTGCTAAACCCGTCATTTCACTGTATCCCACACATTTTCGATTGGTGACAAGTCTGGTGACATGGCGGGCCAGGACAAAAGGCTGACATCCTGTGACACCAAGAAGGCAGGTGTTCGTGCAGCAACATGGCGTCTGAGGTGGTGTGCAGAAAGGGTATGGATAAGGGTCTTAGGATATCATTCACGTAGATCACAATGATCATAATGCCGTGGACACGGACCAGTTGTGATTTGTGGTTGTACCCAGTAGCATCCCACAACACAAGGTCTTGAATTGGCGCTGTATGTCTTGCGCGAATGCAGCCACTGTAACGCTGTTCCCCCTGTCTGCGACTAATCAAAATGCAGATATCGTTTACAAACAACCAAAATTTGGATTCGTCCGAAAACACTACCTGATGCCATTCCTGTCCACAGTAAGGTCGTTCCATAAACTACTGCCGTCTAGTATGTTTCTGCACATTCGTCAAAGGTAGGCGGAGAAGCGCACGAACGCTCTCGTAATCCTTGCCGTAATAAACGGCGACGGACTGTCACTCATGATAGTGTACGATGCGTTACACTGTTTCACTGTTGCGCCAGAACCGAGGCGGATGCAGGTTTTTTCTGCAATGCCATTCGGATGATGTGTCGATCTTCTTGGGAGGTGGTCTGGGTGGTGCAACCTGTTCTACTGCCTCCGTGAACCATTCGCTACACGCCCGTTGCACTGTCGAAACACTTCGTTGCACACGTACAACAGTTTCCCGGATGGATGCATCACATTCTCTCATGTCAATAATGCGCCCTCTTTCAAACTCACTGGTTTGACGGTACGGTTCGCGCATACGTCTGCAACGCATCCTGCGTATCTGCGTAAGTCACACTGACCCTTTAGCTACGGTCTATGGCGGCACGAGAGCCTCAGTTACCGGTAGGTGGTGCTGCGCCGCGATATCAATGTTGACCTTGAACCCGCGGACCCACATGGTTGAAAGGCTAACCATTTCCGCAGAACATCCTAATGTACACGTCCTGTGCATATAAACGACTTATCACTAGTCGTTCAAGGTGTTCTGTTTATGCTGAGCATGAGGGAAGTAAATTGACGACTTCGGCCCGTGCACTCGGGCAAAGTGCGCCACGCGAAAACGTTTTCTGTTGGGTAGAACTGGGTTGCAGTGCCTGGAGAAGGACGAAGCCATTTCCTTTGGTGAAACCTAGCTATGCACTGACTGTGAAATGCGTTCCTATCGTTTGTAACTGTCTTTTCATACAGTGGCTTTGCGTAGTCTCTCATTTTTCGTTGCGACTGCGTTTTGATACTGGTCCCGGACATAGAAATTCTGTCAATGATTTTTCACGAAACGGCCACCTTGATCAGTTTATTCATGCGATATTCGTACATCAGTATCGTATCTCGTATGACTAGCCTCTTTCAAATGGAAATGAAAGTAAACTCTCGCGCGCAGGCTATACATTGTTGGGGTAACTTGTAAAATTTTTGGCAGGATGTCCTGTGAAATTCTTTTGTTACATGTGCTCGGAAGTGACGTCGATTCAATATTTGTTTCAATTTGTATAGCATCTCATTTTTTTTCCACGAGTATCAATAAAAACGTTTAGTGGTGGTCGGTTTAATTTATTTATTTACTTATTTTTGTAATTTCTCTGTCACAGATTGAATTTTATATGGTGTGAATAATCTTGGTCAGCGGTTCATGTGTTATTTATGATTTCCTTTGTGCTTGGGATACACTAATGAGCCAAAACATTATGGCCACTGCCCACTGCCCATACAAGGAGTCTTCGTTCGTTTCACTATATCGCAAAATTTTTCCGCGAACTAATTCAATCTTCTATGTCCAAATTATCCATGCTTCGACTCCTTGTTAGAGAAAATGGTTTGGTGTAGAAGAAACAGATTTATATGCAAGAAGACTTGGCTTACACTGTTAAGCCAAAATACTATGACCAGTGTTCAAGGCGACGTTGGATGACGTGTGGTGGCGTTGCGGGCACGTGACGCGGTAACGGAAGTATGTAAGTGGAGCAGACATGGACGGGATATCACCATGATGAAGATATGGACTGCAGATGCAGAAATCCATTCAGATAAGCCATTTTGATAAAGGGCAGATTATTATTTCGCAGAGCTTGTGAACGAGTATCTTGAAAACGCCGAAGCAGGTCAGATGCTGATGTGCTATTGTCGTGAGGGTCTGCGGGAAGAGTGTAAGTGGGCTATTTCTGTGTTGGCAGCGCTGTGGATCTCTGCATCTCTGACTGCGCTTTCTCTGTAAGCGTCTCTGTGGTTGGTCGGACTCGTTGGAAGCTAATCGCCAGTACTGTTGGGCAGTTGGAAGTTAGTCGCCAGCAGTGATGGATGTACTGTTGGGCAGTTGGAGGTGAACAGCCAGCAGTGATGGATGTTAGATGTGAGAAGTCAGTATTGATGGAGGGTAGAGGTCCGAAGTGTTAACGTAGGCTAACGGTCTGTACACGTTCGACTTGGAGATTGAACATTATTCATGATTATACAGGGTGTTACAAAAAGGAACGGCCAAACTTTCAGGAAACATTCCTCACACACAAATAAAGAAAAGATGTTATGTGGCCATTTGTCCGGAAACGCTTAATTTCCATGTTAGAGCTCATTTTAGTTTCGTCAGTATGTACTGTACTTTCTCGATTCACCGCCAGTTGGCCCAATTGAAGGAAGGTAATGTTGACTTCGGTGCTTGTGTTGACATGCGACTCATTGCTCTACAGTACTAGCATCAAGCACATCAGTACGTAGCATCAACAGTTAGTGTTCATCACGAACGTGAGTTTTGTAGTCAGTGCAATGATTACAAATGCGGAGTTGGCAGATGCCCATTTGATGTATGGATTAGCACGAGGCAATAGCCGTGGCGCGTTACGTTTGTATCGAGACAGATTTCCAGAACGAAGGTGTCCCGACAGGAAGACGTTCGAAGCAACTGATCGGCGTCTTAGGGAGCACGGAACATTCCAGCCTATGACTCGCGACTGGGGAAGACCTAGAACGACGAGGACACCTGCAATGGACGAGGCAATTCTTCGTGCAGTTGACGATAACCCTAATGTCAGCGTCAGAGAAGTTGGTGCTGTATAAGGTAACGTTGACCACGTCACTGTATGGAGAGTGCTACGGGAGAACCGGTTGTTTCAGTACCATGTACAGCGTGTGCAGGCACTATCAGCAGCTGATTGGCCTCCACGGGTACACTTCTGCGAATGGTTCATCCAACAATGTGTCAATCCTCATTTCAGTGCAAATGTTCTCTTTACGGATGAGGCTTCATTCCAACGTGATCAAATTGTAAATTTTCACAATCAACATGTGTGAGCTGACGAGAATCCGCACGCAGTTGTGCAATCACGTCATCAACACAGATTTTCTGTGGACGTTTGGGCAGGTATTGTTGGTGATGTCTTGATTGGGCCCCATGTTCTTCCACCTACCCTCAATGGAGCACGTTATCACGATTTCTTACGGGATACTCTACCTGTGCTGCTAGAACATGTGCCTTTACAAGTACGACACAACATGTGGTTCATCCACGATGGAGCTCCTGCACATTTCAGTCGGAGTGTTCGTACGCTTCTCAACAACAGATTCGGTGACCGATGGATTGGTAGAGGCGGATCAATTCCATGGCCTCCACACTCTCCTGACCTGTACCCTCTTGACTTTCATTTATGGGGGCATTTGAAAGCTCTTGTTTACGCAACCCCGGTACCAAATGTAGAGACACTTCGTGCTCGTATTGTGGACGGCTGTGATACAATACGCCATTCTCCAGGGCTGCATCAGCGCATCAGGGATTCCATGCGACGGAGGGTGGATGCATGTATCCTCGCTAACGGAGGACATTTTGAACATTTCCTGTAACAAAGTGTTTGAAGTCACACTGGTACGTTCTGTTGCTGTGTGTTTCCATTCCATGATTAATGTGATTTGAAGAGAAGTAATAAAATGAGCTCTAACACGGAAAGTAAGCGTTTCCGGACACATGTCCACATAACATATTTTCTTTCTTTGTGTGTGAGGAATGTTTACTGAAAGTTTGGCCGTACCTTTTTGTAACACCCTGTATTCCTTTGTACTAGAGACCCTCAATGACGATTTATATTCGTATCTGAACTGGATGTCACATTATTAAGGTAAAAAAATACATTATTTGGTTTGCAACAAAATCTTTCCTTTGCTAACCGCATACATATTAGTAGTTAGTGGCTTTAGTCGTTAGAATCTTTTATTTAGCTGGCAGTATTGGCGGTCGCTGTATTGCAGTAATTCGCGTAATTAAGATTTTTGTTAGGTAAGTGGTTAATGAAATGTATAGGTTATTGTTAAGATTTCTTTTTAGTCAGGGCCATTCCTTTGAATTAACTATTTGAAGTCAGCTTTTTTTTTTTGGGGGGGGGGGGGGGGAGGGTCTCAATTATTCAGAAATTTAAGTACAGACTTACACATTTAAGTAAAGGAGTTTCATTTTAATTTTAATAATCAACAGCCTCAGTTGCACCGTTTACCTAGAATTTACCTAGGCTTCAGTTGGGGTAACCCAACCTTCTTCAGAATAATGGTAAGTATCGTTGGTCTATAGTGGACATCGTCAAGCTAAAATTACAAATCCATAAATTATCGTCAGACTGTAAAAACTTACCTAACTGCCTCGGCCCCACTTCGCGACCGTCCGTGATGCGGCAGCCACGAGTGCTGTACTGGAGTTTTCACTCGTACCGAGTTGCAACTTTCCTGAATGTTGGGTAGGACGAAATTCTGTTACCAAATGGCCTACGAGTTCCGATGATTTCACTCCTTTTGATTTCTTTCCTTGAGGAGCACTCAAAGATGGAGTCTATGACGAAGCTCCGACAACGCCAGACAATATGTGTTGTCGAATCGCTAGTGCATATCATCCACTGTAATTAATCTGTTCATCTTTCTTTCGAATAGTGATTGCAGATTTGTCTTTCAGTCCATGGTTAACAGTTTGAACACATGATTAAATAGATAAAGGATAAATTTATCTTGTTTGGAAGACAACATTTATGTTGTGTGATTTGTGTGGTTACAAATCATTGTTAGGAAATTGTTTGTTTCATTTACGTTTGTACGAAATAGTACTGCAATGTCAAATATGTCGACAGCGTGTATTGCACATAGCTGCGATCACCGTCATTATGCGCTTAAGTTGAGCATGAAATGACGTTCCGTGAAGAAGAATATTCATTTTGCGGTGTACAGGTGCTCACCAAAGCGTTTTAAATAAAAATTTTAGTTCTATGAATATATCCGATATGATATAATTTGAGCAGTGTAGAGAGGGACAGTTGTCCGACAGCATGTTTTACCTCTAAGAAGCACAGCGCTGCGTACAGGAAAATATAGTCAAAACCTTTCTTCTAATATTTAGATATTTAATACAGTAGTTACTTTTTGCAGCGTATAAGACCTCTTTATTTTTGAAGAATGAACAGTTGATTTCTCTGTTTCGGGTCGCGTAGACCTGGGAGGATACACAAATGGGAAACAGTTTTCCTAAGCCGTTTGTGATACACTAGACACTAGCCTATGTCGTACTTCCATATACGACACTCGTAGATGAATCTGAATCTACGTTCTAAGTTAGTTCAAGGGGAAATAAAGCTTTATTCTCGTAGCGCAGGCCTACCTTAGGGTATAAAACTATGCAGCCTGCTTCGAGGTGCCAGCATAGCAAACGTCATTTACAGTCACCGTGCTCTCACAATCTAGGACATTTCTCGAATTTTTTACGATATGTTTCGAAGTCAACATTAACAAATGCTATATCACTGTAATTTCCCTTTCAAGAGCTGTCGAATGCAGTTATGAAAAGTATACGGTTCTATTTGGGAAAAAAAACCTACTTGCTTCAATATCTCCGCTCATACCGGCGCTAAAAACATAAACTAGACAAAATTTAAAGCGCCCTAGACGCTCTAACATTTGCGGAAAACTGTGTTTTGATATGTGTAACCGTTGAAGAAATACACTGAAGAACCAAAGAAACTTATACACTGGCCTAATATCGTGTAGGGCGCCCGCGAGGCGCAGAAGTGCCGAAACACGACGCGGAATGGACTCGACTAATGTCTGAAGTAGTGCTGGAGGGAACTGACACCATCAGTATTGCACGGCTGTCCATAAATCCGTAGCAGTAAGAGGGGGTGGAGATCTCTTCTGAACAGCACGTGCTCAACAATGTTCATGTCTGGGGAGTTCGGTGGCCAGCGGAAAAGTATAAACTGAGAGATTTCCTGGAGCCACTCTGTAGCAATTCTGGAAGTGTGGCGTATGGCATTGTCCTGCTGGATTTGTCCAACTCCGTCGGAATGCACAGTGGACATCAACGGATGCAGGTGGTCAGACAGGATGCTTACGTGCGTGTCACCTGTCAGAGTCGTATGTAGGCGTATCAGGAGTCTCATATCACTCCAACTGCACATGCGCCACACCATTAGAGAGCCTCCACCAGCTCCAACAGTCCCCTCCTGACATCCAGGGTCCATGGATTAACGAGGTAGTCTTCATGCCCGTACACGTCCATCAGCTCAGTACAATTTGAAAGGAGACTCTCCGGACCGGACAACATGTTTCCAGTCATCAACAGTCCAATGTCGGGGTTGACGGGCCCAGGAGAGGCGTAGAGCTTTGTGTCGTTCAGTTATCAAGGGTACACGATTGGGGCTTCGGCTCCGAAAGCCCACATCGATGATGTTTCGTTGAAGGTTCGCACGCTGAGATTTGATGGCACAGCACTGAAATCTGCAGCAGTTTGCGGAAGGGTTGCGACTCTGTCTCGTTGAACGATTCTCTTCAGTCCTCGTTGGTCCCGTTCTTGCAGAATCTTTATCCGGCAGCAGCTATGTCGGAGATTTGATGTTTTACCGTATTCCTGATATTCACAGACACTTGTGAAATGGTCGTAAGTGAAAATCCCAACTTCATCGTTACCTCGGAGATGCTGTGTCCCATCGTTCGTTCGCCATCTATAACACCACGTTCAAGCTCCCTCAAATCGTGATAATCTACCATTTCAGCAGCAGTAACCGATCTAACAACTGCGTCAGACACTTGTTGTCTTACGTAGGCGTTGTCGACCGCAGCGCCGTTTTCTGCCTGTTTACATATCTCTGTACTTGAATTCGCATGCCTGTACCAGTTTCTGTGGCGTTTAAGAGTTGTTAAGCCTTGTGGGATATACAAGGTGCATTCAAGTTCTAAGGCCTCCGATTTTTTTTCTCCGGACTGGAAAGAGATAGAAACATGCGCATTGTTTTAAAATGAGGCCGCTTTCATTGTCAATACGTCCCAGAGATGGCAGCACCGTAAAGCAGATGGAATTTTACCGCCAGCGGCGAGAATGAGAACTGTTTTAAATACTTAAAATGGCGACGGTTTCCTTACTTGAACAGCGTGCAATCATTCGTTTTCTGAATTTGCGTGGTGTGAAACCAACTGAAATTCATCGACAGTTGAAGGAGACATGTGGTGATGAAGTTATGGATGTGTCTAAAGTGCGTTTGTGGGTGCGATAGTTTAATGAAGGCAGAACATTGTGTGACAACAAACCAAAACAACCTCGGGCTCGCACAAGCCGGTCTGACGACATGCCAAGCAATGTTGACGTGCAACGACAGCATGAATGGGACTTTCTTTTCGTCGGTTGTGACAATGGATGAGACGTGGATGCCATTTTTCAATCCAGAAACAAAGCGGCAGTCAGCACAATGGAAGCACACAGATTCACCACCACCAAAAAAATTTCTGGTAACCGCCAGTGCTGAAAAAATGATGGTGTCCATGTTCTGGGACAGCGAGGGCGTAATCCTTACCCATTGCATTCCAAACGGCACTACGGTAACAGGTTCATGCTACGAAAATGTTTTGAAGAACAAATTCCTTCCTGCACTGCAACAAAAACGTCCGGGAAGGGCTGCGCGTGTGCTGTTTCACCAAGACAACGCACCCGCACATCGAGCAAACGTTACGCAACAGTTTCTTCGTGATAACAACTTTGAAGTGATTCCTCATGCTCCCTACTCACCTGACCTGGCTCCTAGTGACTTTTGGCTTTTTCCAACAATGAAAGACACTCTCTATGGCCGCACATTCACCAGCCGTGCTGCTATTGCCTCAGCGATTTTCCAGTGGTCTAAAGAGACTCCTAAGGAAGTCTTCGCCGCTGCCATGTAATCATGGCGTCAGCGTTGTGAAAAATGTGTACGTCTGCAGGGCGATTACGTCGAGAAGTAACGCCAGTTTCATCGATTTCGGATGAGTAGCTAATTAGAAAAAAAATCGGAGGCCTTAGAACTTGAATGAACCTCGTATACACTCCTGGAAATTGAAATAAGAACACCGTGAATTCATTGTCCCAGGAAGGGGAAACTTTATTGACACATTCCTGGGGTCAGATACATCACATGATCACACTGACAGAACCACAGGCGCATAGACACAGGCAACAGAGCATGCACAATGTCGGCACTAGTACAGTGTATATCCACCTTTCGCAGCAATGCAGGCTGCTATTCTCCCATGGAGACGATCGTAGAGATGCTGGATGTAGTCCTGTGGAACGGCTTGCCATGCCATTTCCACCTGGCGCCTCAGTTGGACCAGCGTTCGTGCTGGACGTGCAGACCGCGTGAGACGACGCTTCATTCAGTCCCAAACATGCTCAATGGGGGACAGATCCGGAGATCTTGCTGGCCAGGGTAGTTGACTTACACCTTCTAGAGCACGTTGGGTGGCACGGGATACATGCGGACGTGCATTGTCCTGTTGGAACAGCAAGTTCCCTTGCCGGTCTAGGAATGGTAGAACGATGGGTTCGATGACGGTTTGGATGTACCGTGCACTATTCAGTGTCCCCTCGACGATCACCAGTGGTGTACGGCCAGTGTAGGAGATCGCTCCCCACACCATGATGCCGGGTGTTGGCCCTGTGTGCCTCGGTCCTATGCAGTCCTGATTGTGGCGCTCACCTGCACGGCGCCAAACACGCATACGACCATCATTGGCACCAAGGCAGAAGCGACTCTCATGGCTGAAGACGACACGTCTCCATTCGTCCCTCCATTCACGCCTGTCGCGACACCACTGGAGGCGGGCTGCACGATGTTGGGGCGTGAGCGGAAGACGGCCTAACGGTGTGCGGGACCGTAGCCCAGCTTCATGGAGACGGTTGCGAATGGTCCTCGCCGATACCCCAGGAGCAACAGTGTCCCTAATTTGCTGGGAAGTGGCGGTGCGGTCCCCTACGGCACTGCGTAGGATCCTACGGTCTTGGCGTGCATCCGTGCGTCGCTGCGGTCCGGTCCCAGGTCGACGGGCACGTGCACCTTCCGCCGACCACTGGCGACAACATCGATGTACTGTGGAGACCTCACGCCCCACGTGTTGAGCAATTCGGCGGTACGTCCACCCGGCCTCCCGCATGCCCACTATACGCCCTCGCTCAAAGTCTGTCAACTGCACATACGGTTCACGTCCACGCTGTCGCGGCATGCTACCAGTGTTAAAGACTGCGATGGAGCTCCGTATGCCACGGCAAACTGGCTGACACTGACGGCGGCGGTGCACAAATGCTGCGCAGCTAGCGCCATTCGACGGCCAACACCGTGGTTCCTGGTGTGTCCGCTGTGCCGTGCGTGTGATCATTGCTTGTACAGCCCTCTCGCAGTGTCCGGAGCAAGTATGGTGGGTCTGACACACCGGTGTCAATGTGTTCTTTTTTCCATTTCCAGGAGTGTATATACGTATAATATATGCTTTAGGGGACAAGTTCCTTGCAGAAAAAGAAGAAAAAAGTTTTCAGTAAATATGCTTACCCTAAGAGCTTTTCCTTTTTTTTGGTGTATATAACATGTCCTCAAAGTTTGTGAAGCATTTTTGAAACACCCTATATATACGCGGCTTAATATTTGAAATGGATTATTTTAGTCAATCGCCACTCTGCCTACCACAAGATCAATTTAATTATTAAGTCAGCTAGTAAGCAAAAGCTAATTACTTCCAGTGGTACGCATGCTGGACACAGTTGCCTTAAATGGACGGAGACGTACATTGCCAGCTGACCATTCACCTTCTCTAGTTGCGGAAACCGGAGGAGATCTACGGCGATGGCCAGGATGTAGCCCGTGTGAGGTTACATTTGTTTTATTATTCGAGATGGGAGGCGAGATTGCGGACAGAATGAGCGAACAGCTTCCTGCCTGACAGGTTGCTGCGCTGCTACACGTGTGCCTCACGCAGTGTGGCAACGGCCGACGCCTACGTCGCACCAGGATGTGTCGCAGACCCCTGCCCATCCGTCTTCCGCGACACGAGTTACAAGCATTGCCCATTAACACACGGCTCTGGCGTATTCGGTGAGCCACTCTTGACCGAAGAACCATTTCAACTGTCAACGCGTATTCGGTTCATTTCACCGAAATGGAAATAACGCTCAGAGGATATTTGTACACCGTTTCCTGAGAGACGCCAAGTCAATAAACAAGAATGGGGGACAGACGTGGGATGAAAGGATAACGAACTCTTTCGTGGCGCTAGAGAGTTCACATTCGAGCCGACGCTCTCTCGTCGTAACGCTGCACGGAGAGTGGACAAGAGACTCCATTGTCATACAACTGCTCTCTAATACAGATATCTGAGATCAATCGCTCTGTAACACTACTAACTGAACAGGGAAATTCAAAATGAAATTACAGATTACAATCGGCTGTAACTTTTTATTACATAATGATATGTCGATAAGAATGACAGAGATTGTAAAATACACTTCAAAATATCTATCAACACAAGGACAGTGAATCGGAAGTTTGCAGTTTGGTGCACTTTTCCTACGTGAAAATGATGGATCTCTCACACAAAATATTCTATGCGTTAGAATTTAACAACTGTCGTCTTGATGTTAGGAAGAATTCCGCTAAGAGCTGGTAAAATTGTTTATTGAAACACAACCGGCAAGAGCGCATTTTATTTTATTTTCAGTTTTGTGAAGTGAATGCATCAGCGCTGCAGTATGTGCGGAGTAAGAAGCGAGAGCTAGGTTCCCACCCTGGCTAGCAGAGGCGGCTTGCCATGTTCTACTTTCAGAAACATTGGGATGAGGTATTTATTTATCGTGTCAAAAGTACAGAAATAATACATATCAATGTTGACATAATTTTACACAAAAGATGACCGAAAATTGGACACTTCAAGTGCATTTGGTGTAGCTCTCATAAGGTCTTGCATAGTGCAGGTGGTTGGTGATGAGCAACACAAGGAAATGGCTGTTAGTCTGCTCAAAGCCACACTGGCAAAGAACTGAGTCCACAGAGAAACCTCAAGTCCGCAAACTGGTCTTGCATCTCGTTGTGTTCGATCGTAATCTATTGAGAGACTGAAACGTCCCCTTTTTAACAAATTATACACGACTGTGCTTAACCTGACACAAAATATTTTTAGCGCAACGCAATCTGAGTTTCAAAATTCCCTACAAAAGAATGGCCCTGACTAACATTAACCTATACCTTTCACAAATCACTTACCTCACAAAAATCTTCGCTGCTCAAGCTACTGCAATACAGCGAGTGCCACTACTGCCAGCTAAATAAAAGATTCAAACTACGGAAGGCACTAACTACTGATAGGGATAGTTAGCAAATGAAAGATATTAATAGAGAACAAACAATGTATTTACCTTGATATCATCATATATAAATATAGCAGTTCATGACAAATTTCAAAACTCCGCCATCTCTCTCCCCACATCCACCACTGCTGGCGGCTCACCTCCAACTGCGCGACGCTACGCGCTGTTCGCATCCAGCTGCCGCTGCCCAACACTACAATGGCAGACAACAATGCAAACCAGCCACAGACTGCACACAGCACAGCCAGTGATTTTCAGAGCGCTACGTGGCGTTACCAATATAAGAACCTAAACAGCCTACTTACATAGAGAGCGCTACGTGGCGTTACCAATATAAGAACCTAACCAGCCTACTTACATAGCCCCCATGCTCCCCACAAAAAATTTTACAAATTGGTTTGGGCAGTGGCCAATACAGATTTGAAAAAATTTTTCATAATTACAGTAACAAAGATATAAAATGCACACACTTATTGATACAATGTTGGTCAAAAGCTAAAAATTTTCTCACAGTCTATAAAGACAGTCCTGATCATTCATCACAGTGAAACTGCCGTTTCTTTTCTCAAAGTCTGAGCAGTAAAAGACAATGCACACGGAAGTAGTGGATTTCCATGCCGTCTTGAAGAAGTAGTGTTGTCCTTCCAACGGAAAGACAGTGCTGACTCTTGACATGCTGACAGGTAATGGGCCACAATGGAGCAAACCCACAGCAGAGTCATTCGAAGTTTTGAAGAATATTGGTAGGTAGGTCATCACAGAGCAAACCCACTGGAGTCCTGGTAGAGATTGTGGTATTGGTGGGCCACCAGAGGTGCAGACCCACTGCAGTCCTTGTAGAAATAATGGCATGGTGGGTCATCAAAGATGCAGACCCACTGTAGTCCTTGTAGAGATGATGGTATTGGTGGGTCATCAAAGATGCAGACCCACTGTAGTCCTTGTAGAAATAATGGCATGGTGGGTCATCAAAGATGCAGACCCACTGTAGTCCTTGTAGAGATGATGGTATTGGTGGGTCATCAAAGATGCAGAGCCACTGTAGTCCTTGTAGAGATGGCCAGCAGCCATCTGTTGCGATCTGTTGCGACTGTGCAGGTGCACAATCACCATCGAAGAGTCTTGCGAATAATATAGCAAGTCCATAACCACCACTTGTGCATTCACAAAGTTTTTGGAATTGTCCTTAGAACCAGCAATGCTGTTATCCAGTCCCTTGCTGAATTATCAACACACGTGCAAACACTAACAGTCCCTACTTCTCACATATTGTCCATATACTATGACCAACAGAAACGTGTGCGGTGAAATGTAACTTACAAGTTAATAATAAGATGAACTGGTGTCAATTACAATTTTATAACATGAGAATACAATTACAAAGGTACAAAATACATCACTAAAAACATAATAATACAGATAACATTTGTAGTAATAGGGGCTTTACAGAAGAATAGAAATAAACATATACATCAGTGTTACAGGAATTATGACATGAGTACATAGATAAAAGATCAGAATAACTTTCGAAACATCAACTTCACACATGAGCATTAACACAAAACAGAGTAAATAATGTCTAAACATCTTTACAAAGTAAATAACACATTATTAATGCCAATTGTATTTGAGGATAACAGTATTCCTCATCATAGTGAATGTAACGTAGTATTAGAAGAGAAAAAAGTTCTATGAAACAGTACACAGACAGGAAGAAAACAAATAGCCAAGGGTACACAAACACATAGTGGGATAACACAAAAGGAAAGGACAGGGTTTGTTTCATTGCAGTATTTTGCAAACAAAACTTTCTTTGCTTCTTGGAGATCTCCCTTCATTCCTCATTATTTCCAAAAGTCCTATCTATACCTGCTTTCTGTACTTTTCTCGTATAGCCTCTCAGTGCATTTCTTCAAATTCATCGCAACTCATTCTCTTATAGGCTACCCCCTCTTAAGCTAACTTAAATCTACTGAGCTCAGATGCTAAACTAAGGGACGAGGCAATGCAGCAGCACAAAACAATTAACACAAACAGCAATGACAAAATATTCAAATGGCAAAGCAAGCTACAGTAATTACAACTAATATGAGGCAATGCGCAGCAAACAAAAAAATAAATCTGGCTTCGCAGAGTAACACAAATTAAAGTTGAGTAGCACTATGCCTGGCAAACAGCAGCTTATATCTAAACATGACATAGCTCAAGCAAAAAAAAATAGTACACTGAAGATAACAATGCAGATAAGGGAAATGTATAATCACATCTTAATGTCTAAGTAATTAAAGTGGTGCACCACAACAACTTATTGTAAAAGAAATATTACCATGTACTTGAAAAGAAAATTATGTGTTACTGTTACTAGTTCCTTCTTATTGTTCTTTCCTTTCCAAGTGCTCCTTTTTTAAAGAATGTGGATCATAAAATAATTATTTAATAGATCTGTTGACAGAAAGTGTTCACATTAGCAAATGCATTTCATTTTATAAAAGCAATGCTGCAACACAGCTGGAGACCAGATATCAAATGAAATAAGCAATTACGCAAACCAAAGCATAAAAATATCATTCAATAGTCATGTGGCATTTCGTAAGTCAGTAGCTCTCAACTCTCGTAGAAAGACCCTTGTCATAATCAGGTGTGCAGATGTACGAATATTTCCCATCAATTCATAAGCATTTCAGTAATTAGCACAAAGTACAAGTAACCATATGTTTTCAGGTAATGAGCGTGTAATATTTGCGATGCTTTCTACAAAGGAACGTCAATAGCCAGGATAATGGCCTCCCTTTTTTTTCTACCTGTGCCGCTGAAAGGCTAATGGCTTTTTTTCGGGCGGCTGTCGCCCAGGTGGGTGCCCGCGACGCATTACATGCAGGTGCTCACTTAACTTTCTTACGGAAATATTTACGACAGCAGTTTCCGCTACAGTGACAGTCTCACATAAAAATATTTCACAGGTCAAGAATTAGCGTTGCAAATCTGTAGAAAGAAAATCCTATAGATATAAGTGTCCAAATAAAATATTCGTCAGCATTGTGATACAGTCACGCATTTACGCACATTTCATAACTCTGAAAGTACGATTCTTGGTTTCCAACATACTTCTTATTCCTCATATACGGTAGCATCATCTTATTGATCATAAACATATCTCAACAGCATAGTACACATCGTCGTCGTAATAATATCATAACCTCTCAGTCAATTCTCAAAATCGTCGTAGCTTCCTCCAATAATTTCAAAACCTAAAAGAAATTCTCTGCTCATTTCAATAGTGTCATCTACCTCAAACATACTTTAAAATCATGCTCCCTTACCAAATATATCATTCAAAGCTCTCATAGTATCACAATGGTTCCGAAAAAATATGAGCAGTTTACAAAGTACAGACAAAATACAGTTTCATAAGTGTGAAGTTATCCAACTGTGTAATTACGTAAACATCTGTCACTGATATAGTAAAATAAATGTTTGTCGCTCAGTTAAATGATCAGATAGCTGTGTAATTTGTGTGTTAGAGAAATATGGTACCGATGTGTAAAGTTGTATAAGCAAATGCCATATTAGCTAGGGTTCCTTGTGGATTAATGTAATTATACCCTCAGGTGTTACAGATTACAGCAATGGAATGAAATGTATCACGGAAAACTTTCTTTGTAATTCAAAAAATCTTCAAAAATAAATGTTTTAAGTACAAAATTAATCACTCAAATACGTGTACTGCAGCACTAAATGTGCGTCTTGTTGCAACATAATCTGTGTGGAAGTGTCGTAGTTATCGTCCTCCGAAAGCTAAGTTCTGCAGAAGTCAATGTACTTACCTCATAATACACAAAAGTGAAATGCTTTGCGTATAAATGTCTTAGTTATTACGCTTATTGCCGTGATGAAGAAAGTACTGTACTGTAACGTATTGTTGTGCTACGGAAAAGGCAGTCTCATTGTAGCTATACTACAAAAGTTACTACTAAAAGCTGTTTTACTTTCCAGAATAAAACAGAAAACTGTGCAGATATAAAACAGAAACACTGCAAAAGCAACATTGTAAATTTTCACTCATTAGTAGTGTCGTGATAAAACCGTGTAGTTGTCACATAAACTAACCACTGTGTCGTCTGGTATCTCACAGAAAGTACTTTAAACCCAGAATGTATTTTCAAGTAAACCAAAATGTTGCATTAAAATCTCATTAGCAGTACTGGTAAATGTTCTAAGTATGTGAGCCTTATAGTCGTTACGTAATCGTGCAACTAACAAGCAAGAATGTACAAATACAACACTGTGTCGTCTGTTCACTATAACAATGCATTCGTAATTTCTGTTTAAAAATGTTCCCTAGGTTCTAGACTGGATATTTAACTTCAAACATAGTTGTATGTTAACAGTTTCTTAAGTCTGACACAGCATACTAGTAATGTAAAGTGAAAAGTTATATGGCAAAGACAAAGTTAAAAAGCAGATTATCTTTCAATAAACGGTTTTACATGTGATATGTGGTGTAAACCTTTACTCTTCCTAGTACGCAGAGTTTCAACTTCAACGCAATTATCATGTGGTATACGTCGGATTCTGTAAGGTCCATTGTAAACTAGAAAGAATTTGTGACTCAAGTGTTTCTTCTTATGTGACAATGAATGAGCTTTAATGAGAACTTTCTGACCAATATACAATTTCTTTGCATTTGCTTTACCGTGTAGTTTTCTCCTTTTGTCTGCTGCAGATTTTATATTTTTAAGAGCCAAATCAATTATGTCTTTGTGTCGAAGTTTACGTGTATTTGGGAAAGGTACAAGCTCTCTGATTCTGTTCGGTGGTTCTTCATTCTTTAGTACAAGAGTAGGTGGTAAAGCAGTGGAATCATGAGGCATTTCATTCAGCACATTTTGAAATAAGTGTAAATATCTGTCCCAATGCTGATGCTTTCTGTGACAATAAAGTCTGCAAAGCTTATTGATTTCTTTCATAATCCGTTCAGACGGGTTACAATGTGGTGAGTACAATGAAATAAAAACAGGTTTGATTTTATGATTCCGAAGCATGCGTGACCAAACAGCAGATCTGAATTGAGGTCCGTTATCTGAAATGACTTTGCTAACGTGTCCAACTCCACGTAAGAAATTTTTAACAAAGGCGTTCGATACAGATCGTCCAGTGGCTTTACGTAATGGAGTGAAAGAAACAAATTTTGAAGTAAGTTCAACAGCGACTAAAACGTACGAAAATCCATTAGATGTTCTGACAAGCGGTCCCAAGAGATCAACAGCAGCAAATTCTTTTAATTTAGAAGGAATAACAGGAAATAACGGAGCACGATGTGAGACAGTAGATGGTTTCGCCTTTTGACAAAGTTTACAAATAGACAAGACTCTTCGAATTCTCTTTTCCATATTGTTAAAATAACAAGTCGTTCGAAGAATATGATAACATTTTCGTGGACCAAAATGTGCGTAGCTGAAATGAATGTACCAAATGAGCTTATTAACAAAATCGTCTGGAATGCAAAGTACCCATAGCTTGTCATCAACAGTGCAGCGTTTGAAGAGTATGTTGTTTCTAACCAGGTAATAATGCCGAATCTGTGTGTGTGTCTTTTCATGCCATTTGCACTTGATGTCTTTCCAAATCGGATCTTTATCTTGTTCATGAGCAATGTCCTTTAAAGATGTGGTGATGAAGTTTTCAAAGGCGACTTTCTGAATGTAAAGAATACTGAAATTTTTCTCGAGGTTGCCTTCTGTGTTACTTTTCTCAAGCCCAGCCGGTGCGCGTGACAGTGCGTCCGCAACAATGTTCTCCTTGCCGGGAATGTAGACTATTGTGAAGCGGAATTCTTGCAGAAACAATGCCCAACGTTTTAACCTGTCATGATTTAATTTTGAAGACATAAGAAATTGTAATGCACGATGATCACTGTATACTTTTACGTGCTTACCAGAAAGAAAGAAACGGAATTTGTTAAATGCCCAAACGATAGCCAAAGCTTCTAATTCAGTAACGGAATAATTTTTTTCAGATTTTGTTAGCACTCGGCTAGCAAAAGCAATGGTTTTCTGAACGGTAGTGTCATTTTCTATGGCTTCTTGAAATAAATGGGCACCAAGACCGACTTTAGAAGAATCCGTGCTAAGGCAGAAATCTTGTGACAGATCTGGATGAGCTAGTATTGGCGCATTAAGTAGCGATTCTTTCAAAGAATTGAATTCCAACTGTGCTTGTTCGTCCCAGTTCCAAATAGTATTTTTTCCAGTGAGAGAACAAAGTTTTGGTGTAACAAGAATTTGCATATTCAGAGAAAACGACGGTAAAAATTTACGAGACCTAGAAAACTGCGGACTTGTCTTTTTGTAGATGGAACTGGAATGGCTCTGATTGCTTCTAACTTTTCAGGATCCGGCTGAATGCCTTCAAAAGAAATAATATGTCCCAAAAACTTCACTTTTGTCCTACCGAATTCAGACTTTTCCAAGTTTACTGTAATTCCAGATTCTGCAAAAATATGTAACACGCTGTTGAGGATGCGATTGTGTTGTTCCCATGAGGCTTCTGCTATCAGAATATCGTCTACATATAAGGTGATGTGACGTTTTAAGAATTCAGGTAATATGGAATTTAGCCCGCGAATGAATGCTGCTGAAGAAATGTTCAAACCGAAAGGAAGTTTGCGAAACTGATAACAAACGCCGAAACAAAGGAAAGCTGTGTATTTTCTACATTCTGGATGAAGTTCGATCTGATAAAAGCTGGATCTGAGATCAATGGAAGACAACACTTTTACACCATTAAAATTTTGAAGAAGTTCTTCCATCGTCTGCGGCCTGTCTGTTTCAGGAATAATGACAGTATTGATTTGTCTCGAATCTAAGACAAGCCTGATCGATCCATTTTTCTTCTCAACAACATGTAACGGATTGTTGTATGAGCTTACTGCAGGCTCAATAATGCCCTCGTCAAGCATAGATTGTATTTATGTTCTAACACGGTCCCTATAATGTGCTGGAATTACGTATGGTCTAACACAAAATTTAGTATGCTCACGAACAAGAAATTGGTATTGAAATCCCTTGATTGTTCCTGTTTTGTGAGTAAAAACTGTGGAATGTGCTTGTAAAATCTCAAAAAGGTCCTGCCTATCAGTGTCATTACAATTCTCAATTGTTTGAATTTTATTCTGAATTAACTTATTAGTGTCAAATGCGCCATCGATATCATCCCTGTCAGTACTTGCAGAATGATTGATAGCGTCAAGTTCCGTCGAAAATTCCGAACTGTTGTCTAACAGGAGGTAAAGCCGATTAATTTCTTCGTCATGGTTTGAGAGCCAATCTTCTAATTTCAAAGCTACTGACTTACCTTCTTTTTCTGAAGTTATTTCAGCATCGTGAAAGTTTAAGATTGCTTTGTATTCATTCAAAAAGTCTACTCCCAGTATAATTTCCGTCGACAATAATGGAACAATAAGAAAGTTCATAGAGAAGCTGTGGCTTTGACAAAAGAATTCTAAGTTGGTTTGTTGGCGTACATCTACACTTTTTCCAAAGATTGCACCTTGTAATTTAATCTTACGTAACGGAAGTGTGGGGCAATCGTTCGATTTGTTGCATTTGCTAAAGACTGTTTCACTGATTACTGAAATGGGACTGCCAGAGTCAAGTACTGCCGTAAATTTTACGTCATTTACTGTAATGTGAATCACAGGATATGCAATGTTGTTATTTTTTACGTCGTGTTCTTGGAGTAAGATGTCCCTAATGTCTTCCATTTTTACGTAATTACTAGCTACGGCAGCTGCGTCGTCAGTTTCATAAGTATGTTTTGTGGCAGCCAGCGGTGTGAGTCATTGCCTATGGTCTCTTTGTTGGCGCGCGTCGTTATTGGGACTTGGAGACCTAACTTCTACAAATTCACCGTGACGAGAAGGCCCTGCTCTGTTTGAATCCCGCCAGTTCTGATGCAATTCAGGTCTGTCGTTACGATCACATCGTCTGTCGTCATGTCGGTAGTTCCTGTAGTTTCTTTCTTGTCGGTTAAGTGGTGGAGAATTTCTCCCTGAATCGTAACTGCGCGCTGGACCGTTGCGTCTAAAGTTATTCTGTATCCCGTAATAATAATTATTTTCGTTCCCATATTGTCTGTTTCTCTGATTGTCTCTGTGATAGTCACTACGGCGGAGAGGTGATCTTTCCCTGTAATTATTACTACTCTGCCAACGGTTGTCGTACGGGTGGTGTCTATTTTGGTCACGATTTGCGTTGTAAGAATAGACCTGTCGTGTCCAGTTATTGTTTCTGTCGTCACGGAATTGTGACGGAAGTGACCTGTAGTGATTGTTTTCCTGTTTTCGCATCCCGCGACTGTCTGTGTCAATTTCCAGTTCTTGTAACAGTCCCTGAAAAGCCTCAATGTCTTCTTTACAACGTCCTGCTAAAATAATGTGTCGTAAATGTTCAGGCAATTTGAGTAAGCAAATGCGGATGAGTTCTGAGGGGCTGTATGGGTTTGAAAGATACTGATTCTTATGCAACATGTCTTCAAAATATTTCACAAGACTGGAAAATTCAGATTGTTCGAAATGTTTCATCATTATGATGCCATGTTTTACTCAGTCTTGTGTGGCTTGAGACCAATATGCTGAGAGGAAGGCATGGTAAAACTCTCCTTCACTGTGGCAATCGTGAATTACCGATCGCATTCTTACAGCTGGTTCATTCTCCAAGTAGCCACACATAAATTCTAATCTGTGTTCTAACGACCAGTTGGGAGGAAAACAATGAGAGAATTGATGGAGCCATGCTTGTGGATGAATGTCGTTGCCAGAATTCTTAAATGTTTTGAATTTACGTGTAGTAATGAACAGCTTATAGTCAAAATCGTCATGTCGGCGAGTCGTATGTCGGTCATTGTTACTTCGTTTCGGCGGTTCCATCTCAAAATCCAATGCGCCTTGCCAATTTCTTTCATAATTTCCGAGGTGTCCTGTGTTATTATTTTGTGGTTATTCCGTATTTCTATGTCCCTCTTCCCGTATTGGAGCGCGCGTGTCCTCTGAAATATGTAATTCTTGTATTACCCGCGTCAACTGATCTTGTACTTCCCGGATTTCTCTTTTGTACTGTGTATTGATTTGATTTTGATTTTGTTTGAATTTTCTTATTTGTTCATACTCTTCTGTGTCAGTGAAGGCTACGGGTCTTGTGTCATTCAGATCATCATCTACCTTTGTAGATAAGTTAGTGACCTGATCCGAAAGATCGGCTACTTTCTCCGATAGTGTACTTATTTCCTCCATGTGTCTTTCTGAACCAATTTTCAGGGTATCTACTGTGTCCTTTAAGTTTTCCTGAGTTCTTGCAAGTTGCGTAACCGAATCGGTAGATGCAACTGAGTCAATTTTAGCTTGCAAGGTCTCATGATTTTCATGAACAATAGTTTGCAGTTCTTTTATGGCTGCTTCGTGATTCTGTAATACATTTTCATGACGCGAAAAAATAGGTTGGAAATGCTCACAAATTTGTGTTTTTACGTCATTACAGACCTTTTGACATTTCGATTCGATGTTATGTAACTCAGTGGTTAAATCTTCACGTGTTTGTTCAAGTGTAGTGTCTAACTTTTGAAGATTTTGTTCCATTGTGTCTAACTTTTTGAGATTTTGTTCCACTGTGTCTAACTTTTTGAGATTTTGTTCCACTGTGTCTAACTTTTTGAGATTTTGTTCCACTGTGTCTAACTTTTTAAGATTTTGTCCCATTTGTCTCTGATTTTGTTCCATTTGTTGCATTAATTGCAATAATAATGTATTAGAGTCTGGAATCTGTTTCTCTACGCTTTTCGGCAGTGCATTTGCACCGGCAACATTCACATTTTGACAAGCAGAAAATGCGTCTTGACTTATTTGAGAAAATGGTGATAACCCAAAACCTGAATCTACAGTATTTGCGAAATTGTGTCCTGTCATTTCGAATTCCTGAGGCGAGCTGTTGCCGACCGATCAATCGATAATGCTTCCCTGTTCACTACCTGTTTCACTGTCTACACCATTGTTTGCAGCCCGCTCCATTTCCCTATGCACAATTACCAAATTACTACTTTGAACATCAGTTAATTCATTACTCGGTGGCGCTAACACACTGCTTTCATTTTCACTGTCATTTCTCAGTTTACTTTGGAGCCTAGTATTACGTTTTTCACACGCCATTATTGTCACAATATTTCACACGACAACACAGAAAAGCACAATTTGAAGAGCAAAAATAAGAGAACACATTAACATAACACTGAAAATAATATCTAGTTAATTGCAGCTGCAAAATACTTGGTGCAAATCTACATGCATGTCACAACTGTTTTACTGTACAACAATGAAAGACTGCAACTACAAAGGAGATTTTCTCTACAATTACGAGCTAGCAATAAACAAAATCTACACTAATTACACAAACTACAACAAAAAATCAGAAGATTCCAGTGAGGTATCCTGGCAGGGTCGCCATATGAAACGTCCCCTTTTTAACAAATTATACACGACTGTGCTTAACCTGACACACAATATTTTTAGCGTAACGCAATCTGAGTTTCAAAATTCCCTACAAAAGAATGGCCCTGACTAACATTAACCTATACCTTTCACAAATCACTTACCTCACAAAAATCTTCGCTGCTCAAGCTACTGCAATACAGCGAGTGCCACTACTGCCAGCTAAATAAAAGATTCAAACTACGGAAGGCACTAACTACTGATAAGGATAGTTAGCAAATGAAAGATATTAATAGAGAACAAACAATGTATTTACCTTGATATCATCATATATAAATATAGCAGTTCATGACAAATTTCAAAACTCCGCCATCTCTCTCCCCACATCCACCACTGCTGGCGGCTCACCTCCAACTGCGCGACGCTACGCGCTGTTCGCATCCAGCTGCCGCTGCCCAACACTACAATGGCAGACAACAATGCAAACCAGCCACAGACTGCACACAGCACAGCCAGTGATTTTCAGAGCGCTACGTGGCGTTACCAATATAAGAACCTAAACAGCCTACTTACATAGAGAGCGCTACGTGGCGTTACCAATATAAGAACCTAAACAGCCTACTTACATAGAGAGCGCTACGTGGCGTTACCAATATAAGAACCTAACCAGCCTACTTACATAGCCCCCATGCTCCCCACAAAAAATTTTACAAATTGGTTTGGGCAGTGGCCAATACAGATTTGAAAAAATTTTTCATAATTACAGTAACAAAGATATAAAATGCACACACTTATTGATACAATGTTGGTCAAAAGCTAAAAATTTTCTCACAGTCTATAAAGACAGTCCTGATCATTCATCACAGTGAAACTGCCGTTTCTTTTCTCAAAGTCTGAGCAGTAAAAGACAATGCACACGGAAGTAGTGGATTTCCATGCCGTCTTGAAGAAGTAGTGTTGTCCTTCCAACGGAAAGACAGTGCTGACTCTTGACATGCTGACAGGTAATGGGCCACAATGGAGCAAACCCACAGCAGAGTCATTCGAAGTTTTGAAGAATATTGGTAGGTAGGTCATCACAGAGCAAACCCACTGGAGTCCTGGTAGAGATTGTGGTATTGGTGGGCCACCAGAGGTGCAGACCCACTGCAGTCCTTGTAGAAATAATGGCATGGTGGGTCATCAAAGATGCAGACCCACTGTAGTCCTTGTAGAGATGATGGTATTGGTGGGTCATCAAAGATGCAGACCCACTGTAGTCCTTGTAGAAATAATGGCATGGTGGGTCATCAAAGATGCAGACCCACTGTAGTCCTTGTAGAGATGATGGTATTGGTGGGTCATCAAAGATGCAGAGCCACTGTAGTCCTTGTAGAGATGGCCAGCAGCCATCTGTTGCGATCTGTTGCGACTGTGCAGGTGCACAATCACCATCGAAGAGTCTTGCGAATAATATAGCAAGTCCATAACCACCACTTGTGCATTCACAAAGTTTTTGGAATTGTCCTTAGAACCAGCAATGCTGTTATCCAGTCCCTTGCTGAATTATCAACACACGTGCAAACACTAACAGTCCCTACTTCTCACATGTTGTCCATATACTATGACCAACAGAAACGTGTGCGGTGAAATGTAACTTACAAGTTAATAATAAGATGAACTGGTGTCAATTACAATTTTATAACATGAGAATACAATTACAAAGGTACAAAATACATCACTAAAAACATAATAATACAGATAACATTTGTAGTAATAGGGGCTTTACAGAAGAATAGAAATAAACATATACATCAGTGTTACAGGAATTATGACATGAGTACATAGATAAAAGATCAGAATAACTTTCGAAACATCAACTTCACACATGAGCATTAACACAAAACAGAGTAAATAATGTCTAAACATGTTTACAAAGTAAATAACACATTATTAATGCCAATTGTATTTGAGGATAACAGTATTCCTCATCATAGTGAATGTAACGTAGTATTAGAAGAGAAAAAAGTTCTATGAAACAGTACACAGACAGGAAGAAAACAAATACACAAGGGTACACAAACACATAGTGGGATAACACAAAAGGAAAGGACAGGGTTTGTTTCATTGCAGTATTTTGCAAACAAAACTTTCTTTGCTTCTTGGAGATCTCCCTTCATTCCTCATTATTTCCAAAAGTCCTATCTATACCTGCTTTCTGTACTTTTCTCGTATAGCCTCTCAGTGCATTTCTTCAAATTCATCGCAACTCATTCTCTTATAGGCTACCCCCTCTTAAGCTAACTTAAATCTACTGAGCTCAGATGCTAAACTAAGGGACGAGGCAATGCAGCAGCACAAAACAATTAACACAAACAGCAATGACAAAATATTCAAATGGCAAAGCAAGCTACAGTAATTACAACTAATATGAGGCAATGCGCAGCAAACAAAAAAATAAATCTGGCTTCGCAGAGTAACACAAATTAAAGTTGAGTAGCACTATGCCTGGCAAACAGCAGCTTATATCTAAACATGACATAGCTCAAGCAAAAAAAAATAGTACACTGAAGATAACAATGCAGATAAGGGAAATGTATAATCACATCTTAATGTCTAAGTAATTAAAGTGGTGCACCACAACAACTTATTGTAAAAGAAATATTACCATGTACTTGAAAAGAAAATTATGTGTTACTGTTACTAGTTCCTTCTTATTGTTCTTTCCTTTCCAAGTGCTCCTTTTTTAAAGAATGTGGATCATAAAATAATTATTTAATAGATCTGTTGACAGAAAGTGTTCACATTAGCAAATGCATTTCATTTTATAAAAGCAATGCTGCAACACAGCTGGAGACCAGATATCAAATGAAATAAGCAATTACGCAAACCAAAGCATAAAAATATCATTCAATAGTCATGTGGCATTTCGTAAGTCAGTAGCTCTCAACTCTCGTAGAAAGACCCTTGTCATAATCAGGTGTGCAGATGTACGAATATTTCCCATCAATTCATAAGCATTTCAGTAATTAGCACAAAGTACGAGTAACCATATGTTTTCAGGTAATGAGCGTGTAATATTTGCGATGCTTTCTACAAAGGAACGTCAATAGCCAGGATAATGGCCTCCCTTTTTTTTCTACCTGTGCCGCTGAAAGGCTAATGGCTTTTTTTCGGGCGGCTGTCGCCCAGGTGGGTGCCCGCGACGCATTACATGCAGGTGCTCACTTAACTTTCTTACGGAAATATTTACGACAGCAGTTTCCGCTACAGTGACAGTCTCACATAAAAATATTTCACAGGTCAAGAATTAGCGTTGCAAATCTGTAGAAAGAAAATCCTATAGATATAAGTGTCCAAATAAAATATTCGTCAGCATTGTGATACAGTCACGCATTTACGCACATTTCATAACTCTGAAAGTACGATTCTTGGTTTCCAACATACTTCTTATTCCTCATATACGGTAGCATCATCTTATTGATCATAAACATATCTCAACAGCATAGTACACATCGTCGTCGTAATAATATCATAACCTCTCAGTCAATTCTCAAAATCGTCGTAGCTTCCTCCAATAATTTCAAAACCTAAAAGAAATTCTCTGCTCATTTCAATAGTGTCATCTACCTCAAACATACTTTAAAATCATGCTCCCTTACCAAATATATCATTCAAAGCTCTCATAGTATCACAATGGTTCCGAAAAAATATGAGCAGTTTACAAAGTACAGACAAAATACAGTTTCATAAGTGTGAAGTTATCCAACTGTGTAATTACGTAAACATCTGTCACTGATATAGTAAAATAAATGTTTGTCGCTCAGTTAAATGATCAGATAGCTGTGTAATTTGTGTGTTAGAGAAATATGGTACCGATGTGTAAAGTTGTATAAGCAAATGCCATATTAGCTAGGGTTCCTTGTGGATTAATGTAATTATACCCTCAGGTGTTACAGATTACAGCAATGGAATGAAATGTATCACGGAAAACTTTCTTTGTAATTCAAAAAATCTTCAAAAATAAATGTTTTAAGTACAAAATTAATCACTCAAATACGTGTACTGTAGCACTAAATGTGCGTCTTGTTGCAACATAATCTGTGTGGAAGTGTCGTAGTTATCGTCCTCCGAAAGCTAAGTTCTGCAGAAGTCAATGTACTTACCTCATAATACACAAAAGTGAAATGCTTTGCGTATAAATGTCTTAGTTATTACGCTTATTGCCGTGATGAAGAAAGTACTGTACTGTAACGTATTGTTGTGCTACGGAAAAGGCAGTCTCATTGTAGCTATACTACAAAAGTTACTACTAAAAGCTGTTTTACTTTCCAGAATAAAACAGAAAACTGTGCAGATATAAAACAGAAACACTGCAAAAGCAACATTGTAAATTTTCACTCATTAGTAGTGTCGTGATAAAACCGTGTAGTTGTCACATAAACTAACCACTGTGTCGTCTGGTATCTCACAGAAAGTACTTTAAACCCAGAATGTATTTTCAAGTAAACCAAAATGTTGCATTAAAATCTCATTAGCAGTACTGGTAAATGTTCTAAGTATGTGAGCCTTATAGTCGTTACGTAATCGTGCAACTAACAAGCAAGAATGTACAAATACAACACTGTGTCGTCTGTTCACTATAACAATGCATTCGTAATTTCTGTTTAAAAATGTTCCCTAGGTTCTAGACTGGATATTTAACTTCAAACATAGTTGTATGTTAACAGTTTCTTAAGTCTGACACAGCATACTAGTAATGTAAAGTGAAAAGTTATATGGCAAAGACAAAGTTAAAAAGCAGATTATCTTTCAATAAACGGTTTTACATGTGATATGTGGTGTAAACCTTTACTCTTCCTAGTACGCAGAGTTTCAACTTCAACGCAATTATCATGTGGTATACGTCGGATTCTGTAAGGTCCATTGTAAACTAGAAAGAATTTGTGACTCAAGTGTTTCTTCTTATGTGACAATGAATGAGCTTTAATGAGAACTTTCTGACCAATATACAATTTCTTTGCATTTGCATTACCGTGTAGTTTTCTCCTTTTGTCTGCTGCAGATTTTATATTTTTAAGAGCCAAATCAATTATGTCTTTGTGTCGAAGTTTACGTGTATTTGGGAAAGGTACAAGCTCTCTGATTCTGTTCGGTGGTTCTTCATTCTTTAGTACAAGAGTAGGTGGTAAAGCAGTGGAATCATGAGGCATTTCATTCAGCACATTTTGAAATAAGTGTAAATATCTGTCCCAATGCTGATGCTTTCTGTGACAATAAAGTCTGCAAAGCTTATTGATTTCTTTCATAATCCGTTCAGACGGGTTACAATGTGGTGAGTACAATGAAATAAAAACAGGTTTGATTTTATGATTCCGAAGCATGCGTGACCAAACAGCAGATCTGAATTGAGGTCCGTTATCTGAAATGACTTTGCTAACGTGTCCAACTTCACGTAAGAAATTTTTAACAAAGGCGTTCGATACAGATCGTCCAGTGGCTTTACGTAATGGAGTGAAAGAAACAAATTTTGAAGTAAGTTCAACAGCGACTAAAACGTACGAAAATCCATTAGATGTTCTGACAAGCGGTCCCAAGAGATCAACAGCAGCAAATTCTTTTAATTTAGAAGGAATAACAGGAAATAACGGAGCACGATGTGAGACAGTAGATGGTTTCGCCTTTTGACAAAGTTTACAAATAGACAAGACTCTTCGAATTCTCTTTTCCATATTGTTAAAATAACAAGTCGTTCGAAGAATATGATAACATTTTCGTGGACCAAAATGTGCGTAGCTGAAATGAATGTACCAAATGAGCTTATTAACAAAATCGTCTGGAATGCAAAGTACCCATAGCTTGTCATCAACAGTGCAGCGTTTGAAGAGTATGTTGTTTCTAACCAGGTAATAATGCCGAATCTGTGTGTGTGTCTTTTCATGCCATTTGCACTTGATGTCTTTCCAAATCGGATCTTTATCTTGTTCATGAGCAATGTCCTTTAAAGATGTGGTGATGAAGTTTTCAAAGGCGACTTTCTGAATGTAAAGAATACTGAAATTTTTCTCGAGGTTGCCTTCTGTGTTACTTTTCTCAAGCCCAGCCGGTGCGCGTGACAGTGCGTCCGCAACAATGTTCTCCTTGCCGGGAATGTAGACTATTGTGAAGCGGAATTCTTGCAGAAACAATGCCCAACGTTTTAACCTGTCATGATTTAATTTTGAAGACATAAGAAATTGTAATGCACGATGATCACTGTATACTTTTACGTGCTTACCAGAAAGAAAGAAACGGAATTTGTTAAATGCCCAAACGATAGCCAAAGCTTCTAATTCAGTAACGGAATAATTTTTTTCAGATTTTGTTAGCACTCGGCTAGCAAAAGCAATGGTTTTCTGAACGGTAGTGTCATTTTCTATGGCTTCTTGAAATAAATGGGCACCAAGACCGACTTTAGAAGAATCCGTGCTAAGGCAGAAATCTTGTGACAGATCTGGATGAGCTAGTATTGGCGCATTAAGTAGCGATTCTTTCAAAGAATTGAATTCCAACTGTGCTTGTTCGTCCCAGTTCCAAATAGTATTTTTTCCAGTGAGAGAACAAAGTTTTGGTGTAACAAGAATTTGCATATTCAGAGAAAACGACGGTAAAAATTTACGAGACCTAGAAAACTGCGGACTTGTCTTTTTGTAGATGGAACTGGAATGGCTCTGATTGCTTCTAACTTTTCAGGATCCGGCTGAATGCCTTCAAAAGAAATAATATGTCCCAAAAACTTCACTTTTGTCCTACCGAATTCAGACTTTTCCAAGTTTACTGTAATTCCAGATTCTGCAAAAATATGTAACACGCTGTTGAGGATGCGATTGTGTTGTTCCCATGAGGCTTCTGCTATCAGAATATCGTCTACATATAAGGTGATGTGACGTTTTAAGAATTCAGGTAATATGGAATTTAGCCCGCGAATGAATGCTGCTGAAGAAATGTTCAAACCGAAAGGAAGTTTGCGAAACTGATAACAAACGCCGAAACAAAGGAAAGCTGTGTATTTTCTACATTCTGGATGAAGTTCGATCTGATAAAAGCTGGATCTGAGATCAATGGAAGACAACACTTTTACACCATTAAAATTTTGAAGAAGTTCTTCCATCGTCTGCGGCCTGTCTGTTTCAGGAATAATGACAGTATTGATTTGTCTCGAATCTAAGACAAGCCTGATCGATCCATTTTTCTTCTCAACAACATGTAACGGATTGTTGTATGAGCTTACTGCAGGCTCAATAATGCCCTCGTCAAGCATAGATTGTATTTATGTTCTAACACGGTCCCTATAATGTGCTGGAATTACGTATGGTCTAACACAAAATTTAGTATGCTCACGAACAAGAAATTGGTATTGAAATCCCTTGATTGTTCCTGTTTTGTGAGTAAAAACTGTGGAATGTGCTTGTAAAATCTCAAAAAGGTCCTGCCTATCAGTGTCATTACAATTCTCAATTGTTTGAATTTTATTCTGAATTAACTTATTAGTGTCAAATGCGCCATCGATATCATCCCTGTCAGTACTTGCAGAATGATTGATAGCGTCAAGTTCCGTCGAAAATTCCGAACTGTTGTCTAACAGGAGGTAAAGCCGATTAATTTCTTCGTCATGGTTTGAGAGCCAATCTTCTAATTTCAAAGCTACTGACTTACCTTCTTTTTCTGAAGTTATTTCAGCATCGTGAAAGTTTAAGATTGCTTTGTATTCATTCAAAAAGTCTACTCCCAGTATAATTTCCGTCGACAATAATGGAACAATAAGAAAGTTCATAGAGAAGCTGTGGCTTTGACAAAAGAATTCTAAGTTGGTTTGTTGGCGTACATCTACACTTTTTCCAAAGATTGCACCTTGTAATTTAATCTTACGTAACGGAAGTGTGGGGCAATCGTTCGATTTGTTGCATTTGCTAAAGACTGTTTCACTGATTACTGAAATGGGACTGCCAGAGTCAAGTACTGCCGTAAATTTTACGTCATTTACTGTAATGTGAATCACAGGATATGCAATGTTGTTATTTTTTACGTCGTGTTCTTGGAGTAAGATGTCCCTAATGTCTTCCATTTTTACGTAATTACTAGCTACGGCAGCTGCGTCGTCAGTTTCATAAGTATGTTTTGTGGCAGCCAGCGGTGTGAGTCATTGCCTATGGTCTCTTTGTTGGCGCGCGTCGTTATTGGGATTTGGAGACCTAACTTCTACAAATTCACCGTGACGAGAAGGCCCTGCTCTGTTTGAATCCCGCCAGTTCTGATGCAATTCAGGTCTGTCGTTACGATCACATCGTCTGTCGTCATGTCGGTAGTTCCTGTAGTTTCTTTCTTGTCGGTTAAGTGGTGGAGAATTTCTCCCTGAATCATAACTGCGCGCTGGACCGTTGCGTCTAAAGTTATTCTGTATCCCGTAATAATAATTATTTTCGTTCCCATATTGTCTGTTTCTCTGATTGTCTCTGTGATAGTCACTATGGCGGAGAGGTGATCTTTCCCTGTAATTATTACTACTCTGCCAACGGTTGTCGTACGGGTGGTGTCTATTTTGGTCACGATTTGCGTTGTAGGAATAGACCTGTCGTGTCCAGTTATTGTTTCTGTCGTCACGGAATTGTGACGGAAGTGACCTGTAGTGATTGTTTTCCTGTTTTCGCATCCCGCGACTGTCTGTGTCAATTTCCAGTTCTTGTAACAGTCCCTGAAAAGCCTCAATGTCTTCTTTACAACGTCCTGCTAAAATAATGTGTCGTAAATGTTCAGGCAATTTGAGTAAGCAAATGCGGATGAGTTCTGAGGGGCTGTATGGGTTTGAAAGATACTGATTCTTATGCAACATGTCTTCAAAATATTTCACAAGACTGGAAAATTCAGATTGTTCGAAATGTTTCATCATTATGATGCCATGTTTTACTCGGTCTTGTGTGGCTTGAGACCAATATGCTGAGAGGAAGGCATGGTAAAACTCTCCTTCACTGTGGCAATCGTGAATTACCGATCGCATTCTTACAGCTGGTTCATTCTCCAAGTAGCCACACATAAATTCTAATCTGTGTTCTAACGACCAGTTGGGAGGAAAACAATGAGAGAATTGATGGAGCCATGCTTGTGGATGAATGTCGTTGCCAGAATTCTTAAATGTTTTGAATTTACGTGTAGTAATGAACAGCTTATAGTCAAAATCGTCATGTCGGCGAGTCGTATGTCGGTCATTGTTACTTCGTTTCGGCGGTTCCATCTCAAAATCCAATGCGCCTTGCCAATTTCTTTCATAATTTCCGAGGTGTCCTGTGTTATTATTTTGTGGTTGTTCCGTATTTCTATGTCCCTCTTCCCGTATTGGAGCGCGCGTGTCCTCTGAAATACGTAATTCTTGTATTACCCGCGTCAACTGACCTTGTACTTCCCGGATTTCTCTTTTGTACTGTGTATTGATTTGATTTTGATTTTGTTTGAATTTTCTTATTTGTTCATACTCTTCTGTGTCAGTGAAGGCTACGGGTCTTGTGTCATTCAGATCATCATCTACCTTTGTAGATAAGTTAGTGACCTGATCCGAAAGATCGGCTACTTTCTCCGATAGTGTACTTATTTCCTCCATGTGTCTTTCTGAACCAATTTTCAGGGTATCTACTGTGTCCTTTAAGTTTTCCTGAGTTCTTGCAAGTTGCGTAACCGAATCGGTAGATGCAACTGAGTCAATTTTAGCTTGCAAGGTCTCATGATTTTCATGAACAATAGTTTGCAGTTCTTTTATGGCTGCTTCGTGATTCTGTAATACATTTTCATGACGCGAAAAAATAGGTTGGAAATGCTCACAAATTTGTGTTTTTACGTCGTTACAGACCTTTTGACATTTCGATTCGATGTTATGTAACTCAGTGGTTAAATCTTCACGTGTTTGTTCAAGTGTAGTGTCTAACTTTTGAAGATTTTGTTCCATTGTGTCTAACTTTTTGAGATTTTGTTCCACTGTGTCTAACTTTTTGAGATTTTGTTCCACTGTGTCTAACTTTTTGAGATTTTGTTCCACTGTGTCTAACTTTTTAAGATTTTGTCCCATTTGTCTCTGATTTTGTTCCATTTGTTGCATTAATTGCAATAATAATGTATTAGAGTCTGGAATCTGTTTCTCTACGCTTTTCGGCAGTGCATTTGCACCGGCAACATTCACATTTTGACAAGCAGAAAATGCGTCTTGACTTATTTGAGAAAACGGTGATAACCCAAAACCTGAATCTACAGTATATGCGAAATTGTGTCCTGTCATTTCGAATTCCTGAGGCGAGCTGTTGCTGACCGATCAATCGATAATGCTTCCCTGTTCACTACCTGTTTCACTGTCTACACCATTGTTTGCAGCCCGCTCCATTTCCCTATGCACAATTACCAAATTACTACTTTGAACATCAGTTAATTCATTACTCGGTGGCGCTAACACACTGCTTTCATTTTCACTGTCATTTCTCAGTTTACTTTGGAGCCTAGTATTACGTTTTTCACACGCCGTTATTGTCACAATATTTCACACGACAACACAGAAAAGCACAATTTGAAGAGCAAAAATAAGAGAACACATTAACATAACACTGAAAATAATATCTAGTTAATTGCAGCTGCAAAATACTTGGTGCAAATCTACATGCATGTCACAACTGTTTTACTGTACAACAATGAAAGACTGCAACTACAAAGGAGATTTTCTCTACAATTACGAGCTAGCAATAAACAAAATCTACACTAATTACACAAACTACAACAAAAAATCAGAAGATTCCAGTGAGGTATCCTGGCAGGGTCGCCATATGAAACGTCCCCTTTTTAACAAATTATACACGACTGTGCTTAACCTGACACACAATATTTTTAGCGTAACGCAATCTGAGTTTCAAAATTCCCTACAAAAGAATGGCCCTGACTAACATTAACCTATACCTTTCACAAATCACTTACCTCACAAAAATCTTCGCTGCTCAAGCTACTGCAATACAGCGAGTGCCACTACTGCCAGCTAAATAAAAGATTCAAACTACGGAAGGCACTAACTACTGATAAGGATAGTTAGCAAATGAAAGATATTAATAGAGAACAAACAATGTATTTACCTTGATATCATCATATATAAATATAGCAGTTCATGACAAATTTCAAAACTCCGCCATCTCTCTCCCCACATCCACCACTGCTGGCGGCTCACCTCCAACTGCGCGACGCTACGCGCTGTTCGCATCCAGCTGCCGCTGCCCAACACTACAATGGCAGACAACAATGCAAACCAGCCACAGACTGCACACAGCACAGCCAGTGATTTTCAGAGCGCTACGTGGCGTTACCAATATAAGAACCTAAACAGCCTACTTACATAGAGAGCGCTACGTGGCGTTACCAATATAAGAACCTAAACAGCCTACTTACAAGACCTCCATATTGATCACCTCTCCGAATGCCCAGGGCGAAGTTCTTCCTTTTGGAGCCATCCACGCTCCTAAATACCGACATTTCTCCCGCAATTGCGAGATCCTTTCCGTATGTGGATTCTTGATGAGAGCCTCAGTAGTTGTCAAGAAGCTCTTTCTTGATTTCAGCGTAGGATTTGCGGGCTAACGACCATATAGTGGATAGGCTTCGTTGTGGCCTTACTTTTCTCAATCTCGCAGCTACCTTACTTCTGATTTCAGGAGGAGGCATCGTACTCGAACATAATCCTACTCCCCAATTTCTTGCAGTAATTCTGGATCGCGCGCTACCATATAAAAAGCATTGCCTAAACACCAAACAGAAAGTGGCAGCCAGAAATAACACAGCGCGAAAATTGACAGGTACATCATGGGGTACTGATCCATGCACTGTGCGCTCAAGCGTGCTTGCTCTATGTTATTCCACTGCCTGCGAGGCAATGGAGTTTGTCCACAGGAGTAGGTCTTATGCAACCCATGATATGTAAATGTCGTGTGACTAGGGCCTGCCGTCGGGTAGACCGTTCGCCGGGTGCAAGTCTTTCGATTTGACGCCACTTCGGCCACTTGCGCGTCAATGGGGATGAAATGATGATGATTAGGACAATACAACACCCAGTGCCCGAGCGGAGAATATCTCCGACCCAGGCAGGAATCGAACCCGGGCTCTTAGGATTGACAGTCTGTCGCGCTGACCACTCAGCTACTGGGGGCGGACAGCAACCCGTGATAATCCGGCAAGACTTATTTAGACCCATATCTACGTTTCTGGCATGACTGGACTTGTACCATACCGAACATGCATATTCAGCAGTGGAATAACATAGAGCAAGCGCGCTTGAGCGCACAGTGTATGGATCAGTAGCCCATGATGTGCCTGTCAATTTTCGCACTGTGTTATTTATGGCTGCCACTTTCTGTTTGGTGTTTAGGCAATGCTTTTTATATGGTAGCGCGCAATCCAGAATTACTCCAAGATATTTGGGAGTAGGATTATGTTCGAGTACGTTGCCTCCCCAGGATATATTTAGGGATCTATTTGCCAGTTTATTCTTCGGATGGAAAGCGCAGGTCTGAGTCTTGGCGGGATTAAGTTTCAAGTAATTCCCATCATAATAAACAGTGAATTCTTCCAAAGATTTAGATAGCGTATCTTCTACAGTCTCAAAACACACAGCCTGAGTAGTGATGGCGCAGTCATCAGCATAAATAGAGCTTCGAGTTCTTTCAGGTGTAGGTTGATTGTTGGTATAGATGTTGAATAATAGCGGTGCAAGCACGCTGCCTTGTGGTAGCCCATTTTTCTGAGTCCTGCATCTTATATCAAATCAACGGTCCTTTTTAGGACCAGTGTTGACTATAATTGGGATGAGGTGCCTATGTAGAAATCGCTCGTGACGTCAGCAAATAAATACATAGGCAATGTACATTTATTCGGGCGCGAATCACGTTGCCTTTTGCCACTCTACGAGCCATAAATACTGCTTTTCAGTATTTTTACAGTGCCAGGAAACATCGATATTAATAAATAAATGAATAATTTTGGCACAACCGAAAGCGTATGATCTTATACAAGATACTATACCGACTGTACGCTCAAGTTACAGACGTACGTCGCAGTCGGCAGTCGTCGATACGATGCCTTTCGATCTAGTCATGCAGTAGACCATGCTCTCGTACAGTTAATAGTTAGCTTATAACCAATGTGAGCAAGCCCATTTTATGGTGATTCTTAAATAAACGCACCATAATGGCATCCCGTGTACAAATTATTTGCTCAAAATACCTTCTTCCCGCTTCATAACATAAAATATGAACAGTGGTATTACACTTTCAGAAACTGACGGCGCTGCTGCAGCTCTTCAGGGGGCATAAAGCCACGAGAGCATCTCTACATAAAGGTAGGAAGACTTCCTTCGTTGCGGTTCTTAAGTCAGTTCAACGACGGCCTGACTTAATTTTAGCAAAACTTGGGTGGGAAAGCGTGGCAAGTTATACTGTACGCCCGTTACACCATCATCTACGAACTCACCGGCTAAACTGAGACATTTCTAGAGGGCGGCGGTGGTTCAAATGGCTCTGAGCACTATGGGACTTAACATCTCGGGTCATCAGTCCCCTAGAACTTAGAACTACTTAAACCTAACGAACCTAAGGACAACACACACATCCATGCCCGAGGCAGGATTCGAACCTGCGACTGTAGCGTTCGCGCGGTTCAAGACTGAAGCACCTAGGACTGCTCGGCCACCAGCGGCCGGCACGGCGGCGGCAGGGAGGGGGGGGGGGGGGCGCAGGATTTCTGCTTTGTGATCCCAGGCGAGGAGATGAATGTTTCGCAAATTTCGATAGATTACAGTGGATGCTGCTCGCAAGTCGTCGTGATTTGGTTCATTTGCATTGGATGCGTCTTGCTCTTGGCATCTTGTGAGTGAAACACGAATGTAGAAAAATAATTTGCGATGAAATATTCTGTTTGTTGCAAATTTATTGTCAGAATATGAACTGCAGTTTCGATGAAAAAACATGACGAGAAAAGAAGCGGGAAGCGAACAATAACTGTCAGATATGACTGCAGTGTGTAACATTAAAATTGAGTGAGTCAAGTAAAACAGGAAGTGTGCCACGTGAAGTTATGAGTTTCGCTTAGCGAAAAATACAGTTCGCGTCACTGTAATGGTGAACGATCGTTCAGAAGAGATCGTAGCAGAAGAAAGAAGACAGCGACGTCCAAAGTGGCAAGGCAAGCCGCGTAACCGGAGTAAAGAACTCGACGCGACGGCATCGCGAGGATAGCATCTCAGCGCAGCACAGCAGCAAAGAAGGGGTGCGATGGAGGCGCTCTAGCTGAGGTCCGGAGTTCGACGAAAAGCGACGTAGTGGACCATCTCTGCGCCCAGTAACATATACAATCTTCAAAGTCATGTCAACTTATGCAATAGTGTTGTCTATAGTTAATGTTACTTAGAAGCGTTAGGACAACTAAAAGTAAAATGAGAGAACCAAATATTAGCGAGACTGTGGCTCAGGAAACCTCTGGCTTGTCAGAGAAGCAATATGTATTTGCTCTTGCAAAATCCTGTACTCAGGATGAATAATATTGTATGTAACGGGGAGGCAGGAAGTCCCATTAAATACTTTAGATACCACAGAAAATGTTGCTGAGTCAGACACTCAGATAGTGACTAAGAAAAGTATGACAACAGAAAATGAACCTAAACAAATTAATGCTTCAGAATTCAATACGCAAGCCATGTTTTCAGCTCTGATGAGTACACTAGTGGAAAGTGCTAGGGAAACTACACAACTGAACCTAAAACGGGAAACGGCAAACATAATAGAAAAAACTGCTAGGAAAACTAGCAAGAAACTAGAAGAAAATAACCAAAAACTCGAAGTAACTGATACGAGAATACAGAAAAGTGTTAGTGTGATGTCACCGCCAGACACCACACTTGCTAGGTGGTAGCCTTTAAATCGGCCGCGGTCCGGTAGTATACGTCGGACCCGCGTGTCGCTACTGTCAGTGATTGCAGACCGAGCGCCACCACACGGCAGGTCTAGAGAGACTTCCTAGCACTCGCCCCAGTTGTACAGCCGACTTTGCTAGGAAAGGTTCACTGACAAATACGCTCTCATTTGCCGAGACGATAGTTAGCATAGCCTTCAGCTACGTCATTTGCTACGACCTAGCAAGGCGCTATATCATTTGATATTTATCTTGTGAAGCATGTACAGACAAGAGCGATGTACACCAATTATGGATTAAAGTTAAGTATTCTACCAGCTACGTACCTTTTTTATTAGACTCAACTCCTATAACTGTTCCAGACCTCACGCCGGTCTGCGTGAGCTTAAACGCGTGCCTTTCGGCTACCCGTCATAGTGGATTGGCTGTCGGGCCAGTCCACTACAGTTAGAGGCACTAAAGAACAGTCGATAAAAATTGTAAAAAAAATTTAACAAGAACATAGCTGATAGGTTGAATAAATACAGGGGGTACATAAAGTCCGGAAACACTTATTTATTGCCCAAGAACCAAAAATTGCACAGATATCATGCATATGTCATTTTGAAGAGAAACCCTGAAAGTTTTCTTTTCATGTATACCGTCATAGCGTGGTTTGGTAATTTGCCGATGGTCAGCGCTATTCGCAGAGATGGCGAGTTCAGGTGTGGGGACAGCCGTTTCATGAAATGGCCTCCCCAATCACCAGATCTCACTCGGTGCGACATTTTTTCTGTGGGGACACATTAAAGATCGGTTGTATGTACCGCCTCAACCACGCGATGTGGTAGAGCTCCGGGAGATAATACGGGAAGCGACTGCCACAATCAACGATGGGGATGCTGGGTCGGATACGAGAAGAAGTCGATTCTTCATCTGTACAGTGTTTAGTTCTTGTGCAATAAATAATTGAAGTGTTCCCAGGCTTTATGTACACCCTGCATATTAGGGATACTAACCAAAATTTCAAAATGATAGATGAAAAAATATAATCAAGGAATAGCGGGCAGTGGCTCAGTATGTGGAAAAAAGAATCACCACTATGGAAATAGCCGTAATAAATCACAGCCAATCTATTAAAGAGCTACAACAGAATGTTAACATTTTTACCACAATTTTTGTAAGATTGAAAAATGCAATGCGTCAGTCTCTTATGTAAATAATAAAGTAGATGAAACAGGGACAGCTTTATCTAATAGAATACCGTCTGTAGAAACAAACACTAAAGAGATATTTCAAATGTAGCTGGTATTTAAAAAGAGGTTAGTGATTTTACTTACGGAGGCACTGATATCTTTGCTGAAATGGTTGGAAAGAAATTAGATTCAAAATTGTAAGAGATTATTGCTGTAAATAATAGCGGAAATAATAAAAGAGCAGTATTTAAAAGTTCGTACTTAACATGAATTTTTTCCCAGGTCTATTACCAGAAATTTAAGTTAATTTAAGTTAGAATGAACAGTCAATATCACAAGAATATTCGTTTATCAACCGATTTCGGCTTATGTGAAAGCCATCTTCAGGATTTTTGGCCCCGTATAGCTGGTGCCGACGGCTCCTCGGTTGTCTCGTGATACCACGAGAGTATTTTCCTTTTGTGGATGCAGGTGTAAAATTCAGGCACAATAAGAAATTGTGGAGAATAAATACAATAAAGAAGGTTTATACTGCATTACAAAGAATTGTCTCCCTAAGAAATATTTATGACAAACCGTTAAGTTAAATAATCCCCGATCTGCATTAACAGCACTTTACACGTAAGGGGCACAGCATCACAAGCCCTTAGAAAATTTAAAAATACTTAGAAGGATTAGAAATTTTTAGATATAAAAATGCACAGTTCACGTTGAATAAGCAATGTTAGTTTGTGCGGGCCGCTTTTACTTTTCTCAATACTGGGTTTGCCCGCCATCATACCGGTAAGACACGGCTACCTTATACATTCCACATAATAATTTGCATAATGTCATGACTAGTCGGTTTAGCAATAACAATTTTTTATAGCCAGTCCGGTCGTTTTAATAATTTTTAGCATTTTCTCACTGTAAAGTATTTTTCTTTTCTCTTTTAAGATACGGGGAAATTTCGGAACATGGCTCTGTAACCGCAGGTTCCACCTGTCAGCAATTTGTATTAAAGAAATGGAGCACGTCTTCGTTACCTTTCGCTCGCCATAGCATTGACAATTTTCACTGAATAATGAATTTTGTGTAGGACCGATGGGTATTTTTTAGGTACTCCTTCATTAATTTTAATCTCCACGAAATGTGGTGACGTTGTACTTTGCTTTTTGCCATGAAGATTGCGTCTGATGATGCGAGTTTAGGCCGTGTAACCAGTTGTATTTCAATAAGCAACAATTGTACCAGCTGTTAGCAGAATTCTTCCTAACATCATGCCTTTCAACACGTGCGGATACCCAGAATATAAAAGAACAAAGCGTCAGCTCAAAACGCTGAAAGAATCCGCCTTCCATCTGAACGTAGTCAACGGAAATCGACGTACGAAACTGGTACGGAGCTACAATTACCACAAACAGCGGTTTGGCGTGTTCTTAAAATGAAGCTGAAAATAAAACCGTGTTACATTCAAATTTAAAGGAACTGAAACAGGCAGAGTACAGCAGACGTACAAATTAAGCTACTGCAAATCTGGGAGCCGTTGAGGGTGCTGCACCTCCCGTTTTGGTGATGAGGCAACCTTCCGCGTAAGTGCCAAGATTAATTGACAAAATATTCAAAAACGAACAGAGGAAAGCCTTTGTGTAACTGAAGAAGGCGTGACTCGTCAAAAGTTAATATATTCTGTACGTCGTCAGCACACAAATTTGGATACATTTTTCTTCTGTGGTTTGCTTCAATAAACATTTACTTGGACATGCTTGAGCAATGGTTCATCGGATTCCTAATATTAGATCCCTCAGAAAGATGGAGTACCTCCTCCTTGCGATATGTAGGTTCGTACATTTTCAAGTCATTGTCTTCCAAACCTCTGTATCAGTCATACTGAATGTGAAGAATCTGTATTCTTCTCTTGGTCACTTAGATCTTCAGGCCTGAAACCCAAGAATTCCTTTTTATGGGATTACATGAAAGACCTTGGGTATGAGCCTCCTTTGCTGAAAGCAGTTCCAGAACTCAAAATGAGCATTTATAATACACTCTGTCTCAGGTGCAAACATAAATAGTTCATTATAATTCCTATAAACTTCAACAGTCATTTGGATATGCCTCTTTCTGGCATTATTTGGTGTTGGCTCCTAACAATTCCACGCACAGTGGCAGGCAAGATAGACGCATCATGCTATTTGTGACATACTCATGCTACTAGAGAGGTGTCTCACTGACCTGGCATTGCTTCATGCTGGGTCCAGAGTCAGCAGTGGCGACCAGCTGGTATGCTCAGTGCAGAGCCAGCAGTGGAGAACGGGGTGCTAGATGCTGCTCTGATGAGGGCTTGAGGCAGCCAGTGGCATCTTCTAACTTTGCTGCAGCAGCGGGCGACTGAGGAGGCGGTGGCAGATACGTAGGCAAGCAGTCCTATAGTGGTGGCGGCAGTGTTGGCTGCCAGGGCCTGAACACTCGGGCAGCAGTCACTAGTTTGGACACCAACTGCTCACAGCAGCTCCGTCCAGCTGGTCAACCATCTCGGCAGGCTGGACCCACAGGTAATGTAATGACGCGGCTCTGACTTGATGGAAGGGGCTGCATTTCTGTGTCAGAAAGAAATGGCTGGAAGAGTGTTGGTGAGCGAGGTCCAGTGGCTGAATCATATTGGTGGGTCAAACTTGCAAGAACGTTCCACTCCTACTAAACCTCCAAGAATGCCTCAGTTTAGCCTGTGAATCTATAGACGGTGGTATAATGTTTGTAGAGTATAACATGCCATGCCTCCCCAGCGGAGTTTTGCGATAAGTAAACCAGCCCGTCCTTCAACTGTCTTAATGAGCCGCCAAACAGGAGTTCTTCCTACCTGTTACGTGGAGATGCTCTAATACTTTTATATCCCCTTGAACAGCTGTAGCAGTGCTGTCGGATTCTAAAAGTGCAATATTACTGTCAATGTTTTACGTTATGAAGCGGGAAGAAGATTTTTTGTGTAAATAATTTTTACACTGTATGTCATTTTGGTGCATTTATTTAAAAACACAGTAAAATGTACTTGTTCACAATAATTATAAGTGAGTTATTAATGGTTTGAGAGCATGCTGTTCAGCATGAGTAGATCGAAAGGCATCCTATCGACAACTGGCGAGTATGGCGCACAGTCTCTAACTTGAGTGTAAATCGGTATTGTTTGTAGGGGACCGTACATTCTTCCTTATATCAAATATATTCATTTATTTATTAATGTCTAGGTTTCCTGGCATTGTAAAATTACTGAACGGTAGTATTTATGACCTGTAGAATCCTCCTAACGTCTGAGTGGCAAGAGGAAACTTTGTTACCAAATATTTATTAATAAAAATTACTTGATTCTCACTTTTATGAGTTTACTTTCCCTACTTATTTCTTCGCTGATGTCATGAGCGATTTCTGCATCGGCACATCCCACTCACTATCCATGAAAGTGCCAGATGGCCAACCGCCTCTGCCAGCCAGTGTGGGAACCTACCACTCACTCCTTACTCTGTACATACTGCAGCGCTGATACATTTACTTCACGCAAGTGAAATTCAAAAACTGGAAATAAAGCAAAATATGCCCTAATCTGCAAATAATGGGTACCAGAAGTTTTCTGAAGTTTGATCAGGATCCCAGGCCGTTCACACAGAGAAGCGGCTGTAGAGATGCGGCTTTCTGTTGCTGAAGTTAATGAGTAGGCTGGGCATTTTTGGCGGCAGTCAATTCTCAAGACTCAGCACTCTATCTAAATCAGTGAACAAGGGCTGTGTTTTATTCTATTACAATATGAAATGAAACGAGTGTTGGTGACCGACGTCCAGTGACTGAATCATATTGGTAGGTCGTGATGTCCCAGTCGGGTTCGCCGCCAACTGCAAGTCTTACTTCGGTCGGCGCCACATTGGGCGACTTGCGGCCGATGATGAGGATAAAATGGTGATGGGGACAACACAACACCCAGTCCCCGAGAGGAGAAAATCTCCCACCCGGCCGAGAATCGAACCCGGGCTCAGCGCATGGGAGGCAAGCACCTTACCACCCAGCTAAACAGGCGGAAATTCTATTACAGTACCTTCCCCCCAAGAAAAATCTGGCAGTCCGGGGTTCTTTATCGTATTCACTGATCGTTTTCAAGTATTAACACTCACAGTGACACTTGGTCCCTTACATTGTTTACATTATCTCACAAGCAATGAGTCTCTAGGTCCTTGTTTGCACTTTCTTAGTCTCACGTCTAGCTCTATTAGCAGCTATATCATTCCACATCATCCACATCATTGGTAGGGACTAGGGATCAGGAATGGACTCTAACCCTCATACTACCTGCATGCTAAATTTAGACTCTCTCACATTCTCATATTACTAACATCATACCTGCATAAAAGTCTCATTTAAAACGTTAAGTCATACTCTGCAATTACACGAACTATATTACATGTTCTCCGGTGCTAACACAAAAAACAGGCACTCCTTGCCCAGTAAATATCCATTTTCGTTAAAAAATGGTTCAAATGGCTCTGAGCACTATGGGACTTAACATCTGAGGTCATCAGTCCCCTAGAACTTAGAACTACTTAAACCTAACTAACCTAAATACATCACACACATCCATGCCCGAGGCAGCGGTTCCAGACTGAAGCGCCTAGAACCGCTCGGCCACATTGGCCGGCCATTTTCGTTAATATACAGGGTGGCGCACGAAATGTGTTACCAATTGTTTCTTTCACAATTTACGACGCACATTAGATATCCCGCTGGGATCTCCACAGCAGTACCAGCAGAGCTTGGAAAAACAAATGAGTTACGAAATGACGTGTAATTCACGATACTGCCGCTAGGGGACTAGTAAGCAGCAATGGCTGACAATGGAAGACTGACGACACACCAACGATAGGCCATTGTGTTACTTTTTCATGAAACGGAAAGCCTTGTTGTGACTCAGAGGCGTTTGCGACAACAATTTAACACTCGACGGGTCCCATGCAAGAAGACCATCCACAGGTTGTACGATAAATTTGTACAGGAAGGAACAGTATTGGAAGCGAAGCGACCTCGGCCTAAGCCTGTTTGTTCGCCGGAGAATATTGAAGCGGTACGAGTTGCTGTACAGAGGTCCCGGGAAATCGTGTAGAAAGGCAGCAGTGCAACTGGGAATATCCAGACGCTCCATTCAACACATTTTTAAAAGTGACCTCCATATGCACCCATATAAGATGACCTGTGCACAGAAGCTCACTGAAGAACACAAGCAGCAGAGACTACTGTTTCCTCAGTGGACGGTGGATAGGGAAGAAACTCTCAACAACGTTTGGTTTTCAGACGAGGCGAATTTTCATTTAGACGGTGTGGTTAACAAACAAAATGTACGCTTTTGGGCCACTGAAAACTCACAAGTGCTCATGAACGACAACATTATGCACCGAGGATTACAGCGTGGGCAGCAATATCCAGTCACGGACTTATTGGACCCTTTTTCTTTGAAGAAACTGTGAACAGTGAGCGTTATTTGAACATGCTTCGCAATAGCTTCATTCCACACCTTCTTGCCATTGCCTTTCCCTTGAACACGCAGTGGTTCATGCAAGATGGAGCAAGGCCACATACTGCGAACACTGTGTTGGAGATTTTACACGAGCATTTCGACATGCGGATCATTTCACTCAGGTTTCCAGGTCGCTTCAATGACGGAAAAAATTGGCCCCCCAATAGTCCAAACTCAATCCATGTGACTTTTTTCTTTGGGGGTACCTAAAGGAAAAAATTTTCCCGTAACGTCCACGTGATTTAATGGAGCTCAGAAGACTTATTCTTCAAGCTTGCAGTGAAATTACCGAATACATGTGCCGTAGGATAATCAATAGCTTCAGAGTTCGTTTGAAGGAAGTTAGGAAACGAAATCGTGGACATATTGAGCATGTGCTGAGTTAGAGCAAATCTCCATGGACGGCTCTTCATTGTAGTATATTTTCCTTTCAGAGCGTATTGACAGTAAAGTTTATATTCAAAAACAAAATGGTAACACATTTCGTGCGCCATCCTGTATATGCATACTACCCAGTTTTCTTCATTATGACCTAATAAGTAACAGAAACAATCCTAAGAAGGAAGGGAGTCAATGGCAGCATTACTATTTCAGGTAGTAAAAGGTACAGCAATCAGTCACAAATAATTTTTATTGCAAATCCAGATTTCGGTCACTGTGTTGCCATCTTCAGTGTGTTTCCTTTTCATTAGCATCTGGAATTGATGGCTTGCATGCCGTCCTTTGCAGCTTTTCAACGACACTCCTGTGACCTTTAAAAAACTTCATAAAACTTCCCCATACCCAATATGTCCCCCACAGTGTCCAAGCGTTATAGATATCATTGAATCATTCTCTGATACGATGTCCCATGTGTCCCAGCAGATGTGGAACAGTTTAATTGGTGTAGGCTGAGTCAAAGATTCGTGTGCAGTGCAGTACTTAGAAACATCAATTGACTCAAATGGGATTCCGTTTTTCACATACATGGCTACTCCCCCACACCGCAAAGAGCTCCTCGAAAAGCTCCCAGCCAACCTGTATCCTGGTAAATGAAGCCTCTGAATTATCTCCTTATTTAAAAAGTGTTCAGATACACCAATAATTTCAAAGTCAACATCTATAAGCAATTCACTAACTTTATCTCTAATACCTTGTATATTTTGATGAAGTATACTAATTCCCTCATTACTCGGATACCTAAGCTTTGTCAAAAGTGGTTCCTTTGTTAGAGAGACTTCCCTTAAGCAGGAATACCTATCAGCTGACTTCAATCTAAAAAAGGTGCAGCACTAACACCCACTACTGCAGGAATTTTCCCATGAGTGATCCCACCAACCCCACCTATGCTGTCACCTATAAGCTTTGCTAACCTTCCCTTCCCATACCTGTTGAGGTGCAGGCCATGTCTAGTGAAACCCGTCCTGCTGATAGACTCCACCGACACCACTGAAATGTGACCCATGCTTTCTGTCATCAGCGCACCCCAAGTCTCATGTTATTACGCCTGACAGCTGTATTAAGATGAGGCCGAGCGTGACGCTGAAACAGTTCCACGAAATGCACATTCGTGTTGCCAGTGTGAGTGGCTATCTTTTCCAGGTCACCATCTATGTCATACTCTCCATCCCTATCAATACTATTATCAGCCCCACCCACAATCACTACCTGATCCTCTTTAGTAAAATCGCTACATAACCCCCCTATGTTAACAGTCACCTGAGCCAATCCTGCATTAGGCTTCACAATGCCTCAGCATAATGTTGCTTTTAGTCAGCGTTACATAATATTACAATGGGCAGGGTGGAGACATAGCTACGTGAAGTCAGAACAGCTGTTGGGAGCCTGCGAAACGTCTTCGACGCTAGTAAAACATTATCAGACTTCAGTCACTTACAACTCTTGTAGTAAGCAGCCACACACAGTGAGACCGAAAACAGAAGCCGCTTTGTTTACAAGTTGTCACTCTTCTGCACTAGCCTCGGATGTTGCTCATTGATCTGCATTTTGGATTATAGCTGACGTCCGCTGAGTCAGCTCAGCATCTGCACACCCGGGAGATGTCAGCTACCATGGCGCTGCGGGGGACTGCTGGTTGGCAGGCGCAGCCATTGGAAAGCACAAGGGGTTCTTGCACCAACTGCTGGAGTGTCCTTGGTCCAACTCTGAACTCTACAATGACGCCTGATGACCCATCGACGATGTACCTGGTGTTAGTAGTCAAGTGGTTGCTTGATCTCCTCCCTACCCCTGGTAAGTTTAAACACATGGAGGTGCCTGAGTGTCGAACAGGAACTTGACCCTAAGAGGCCCTGTTGATAGCTTCCGCACTGATGTTCTGTGCTGGCAGCACTCTGCCATGTGGTTTTGTTGAAAGACAGTCGCCTTCTCCGTGAGTAGATGGTAGGTGGCGAGCAGCATGAAGTTCATGAGGTGAAGGCCATTACCTCGAGTACATCTTCAGCTGGTTCACTGATTGTGTTGGAGCATCTAGAACATAGATTCACTACAGTGTAGTAATCATGGAATTGAGTGCTATTATTGTGAATGTCATCAATCGCAATGATCATACCATGACAAGAACTGCAGACCATTTAAAGGGGAGCTATGGTGCGACAGTCAGTTTATAAAGACCGCACGTGTTCTCCTTATTCTGCTATACTCATTTAACAGGCTGGTAACTGCTGTGTCAGTTCCTCACTATCAGCTCTTGTGGAAGAGATAGCGTTTCTTGCAACATGCCTTATGAGCTAATGACTGTGCTTGCCTCATTTCCTTTGGCTTTCTGACACAGTCTTCTTTCTGCTGAGTGCGTATCATCAGTCATCAGACAGTGTCATAATGTGTCGATGACCTGACCCGCTTGCGATATACTGATTTGCTTCCTGTTTCCGCCTGTGCGTCTGACATGACACATGTGACAACGTGACTAACGTTTCACATTTTTTTTCTAATTTGTACCCCTTACCATTCTGTGCCACAGCACTGTAGAGACAGAAAGTCTGAACCATCCGATTTCGTCACGAGCTCTTAAACCATGCTCTACATAGTCACTGTTGAACTACCATTGATCAAATCTGCCTTCTTACTAAATTTGCTGTGTTACAATTATTGACATACAGCACATAAGTCTAATACAAAAGCTTCTGTAATCTCTTACCTAAACTATACTACTTACCTACGCACTGTACCTTTTATTTTATTTATTTATTGCAGTCTAAAGCAGATCGTAAAATACGTCAGTACGTTGAAAATTTTTTGTCATGGTAGACATGATTTTTTAGAATCAAATAATGCAATATTGCAATAAAACTCAATAATAAGTTCAAATGTACAAATATGTGTGAATTGTTAAGGGATCAAATTGCTGAGGTCATCGGTCTCTAGACTTACAAACAACTTAAACTAACATAACCTAAATTATGCTAAGAACAACACACGCACACCCATGCCCGAGGGAGGACTCGAACCTCCGGCGGGAGGGGCCGCGCCAGTAATAAGTACATACATAAATAAACGAGTCCTTAGGTAGAAAATAAAACGAGAATGAGTAACGAAACTCATCGGTGACAGTGTGCGCATCGATAGCTATTACGATTGCCTATCTTTTCTCAAAGCATTTTATGATTTGCCTGGCCAGCCGAGAGAGAGGTCATGACAGTATAAGGCTGTTTAAGCGGCTCCACCGGCAAGGACAAGGAAGTTGCCGACTGCTGTGACTATGGACAGTTTTACTCGTGTCTGCTTCCTAATCACAATACCGAGGAGCCGGCTTCGCCGGTGACTGTGTGTGTGAGAACTGGCGAACTTGGATTTACGTTGGTCTTAATTTTCAAGTGGCACTGGTTATATGGAACTGTCTCTCAGAGAGAAAGGCAGCCTGGGCGTATCAATGTAGGTCAACTTTCGTAATGATTGTGGACTGATCACCGCCGGGTAAAGATTTCAGGGTGAGCAATTTATGCATTTTATACTCCCCGTGCTGTCGAAGGGTGTTATCGAGGCTGATTTGTAATGTTCGGCCTGTAAGACATTTGCAGTTGCCGTCATCTGAGTAATGATTGAGTCATCTTCAGTATCGAGTGTATAAGTTGCTAAAGGAGGAATAATTAAGCAACATGTCGAGGAAAAATGGCCGGCCGTGGTGGCCAGGCGGTTCTAGGCGCTTCAGTCCTGAACCGCGCGACCGCTACGGTCGCAGGTTCGAATCCTGCCTCGGGCATGGGTGTGTGCGATGTCCTTAGGTTAGTTAGCTTTAAGTAGTTCTAAGTTCTAGGGGACTGATGACCTCACATGTTAAGTCCCATAGTGCTCAGAGCCATTTGAACCATTTCGACGAACAATGACGTCAGACAGTTGACGAACTGAAGCAAGCTGTTGGGGAGAATTCAAGGAAATCACATTGGCCGTGCTTCATAAAGCTTCCCACAGGACCTGGCGCCGCTTCATTTTGTGTTGTGACAATGATGGTGCCCTTACTGAACACTAAACAAGCTGGAACGTAAAGTATCAGCGTTTGTGACACAGATCGCATGACATGTTCGAAATAAATAAATAAAACTTACGTCATGAGCAAAACAGAGAAGGGACAGGACTTTCGGACCAGACTGTACAGCAGAGAGAAGTGGACTCGCTATTTCGTCATCGCAAGGGCGAGCAGTTTCCCTGCTGCCCACTTCTGCTCATGCGGGCAGGCTCCACTGCGGTGGGTTGTCTCTCCTGCTTTGGGGTCCACGGCGTGATCTGGTGCACCTTAGCGCCCCCCTTGCCGGCATGTTTAGCTGCCATTAGGCAGTGTAGCTGACGTGCAGTGAACGGGTAATCTACAGTTCACAAGATTTCGCGCAAACGTGACATCATATTGAGGTCACACCATGTATTGAAGACGAACAGAACTATCTACCGATTTTCGTGATCGTTTGATAAACAACTCGTGAGGCCAACGTTACGTTGAAAACCTCATGAATACACCACAAGCAGAGAGAACTGGAGGTCACGCTTTTCTTTTAATGGTTCAAATGGCTCTGAGCACTATGAGACTTAACTTCTAAGGTCATCAGTCCTCTAGAACTCTGAACTACTTAAACCTAACTAACCTAAGGAGATCACACACAACCATGCCCGAGGTAGGATTCAAACCGGCGACCGTAGCGGTCGCGCGGTTCCAGACTGTAGCGCCTGGAACCGCTCGGCCACCACGGCCGGCCTTTTTCTTTACTTCATGGTTTTTTAACCTCGAAGTTACGTTGTTTATAAATGTCTGAAGTTCTGCACTGTTCTGGATTGGACTGCGGATAAGGGAGAGAGTAGGTGTTGGTAAGAATTAAACCTGAGACGTACTGAAAAATTTGTAAGCTAGTAACTAGTTTTCCTAATATGCCTTCATCAACACCGACAGTGACAGGGGGAAAAAATGAAGCATTTAATTAAATGACATATATACACTCCTGGAAATGGAAAAAAGAACACATTGACACCGGTGTGTCAGACCCACCATACTTGCTCCGGACACTGCGAGAGGGCTGTACAAGCAATGATCACACGCACGGCACAGCGGACACACCAGGAACCGCGGTGTTGGCCGTCGAATGGCGCTAGCTGCGCAGCATTTGTGCACCGCCGCCGTCAGTGTCAGCCAGTTTGCCGTGGCATACGGAGCTCCATCGCAGTCTTTAACACTGGTAGCATGCCGCGACAGCGTGGACGTGAACCGTATGTGCAGTTGACGGACTTTGAGCGAGGGCGTATAGTGCACATGCGGGAAGCCGGGTGGACGTACCGCCGAATTGCTCAACACGTGGGGCGTGAGGTCTCCACAGTACATCGATGTTGTCGCCAGTGGTCGGCGGAAGGTGCACGTGCCCGTCGACCTGGGACCGAACCGCAGCGACGCACGGATGCACGCCAAGACCGTAGGATCCTACGCAGTGCCGTAGGGGACCGCACCGCCACTTCCCAGCAAATTAGGGACACTGTTGCTCCTGGGGTATCGGCGAGGACCATTCGCAACCGTCTCCATGAAGCTGGGCTACGGTCCCGCACACCGTTAGGCCGTCTTCCGCTCACGCCCCAACATCGTGCAGCCCGCCTCCAGTGGTGTCGCGACAGGCGTGAATGGAGGGACGAATGGAGACGTGTCGTCTTCAGCGATGAGAGTCGCTTCTGCCTTGGTGCCAATGATGGTCGTATGCGTGTTTGGCGCCGTGCAGGTGAGCGCCACAATCAGGACTGCATAGGACCGAGGCACACAGGGCCAACACCCGGCATCATGGTGTGGGGAGCGATCTCCTACACTGGCCGTACACCACTGGTGATCGTCGAGGGGACACTGAATAGTGCACGGTACATCCAAACCGTCATCGAACCCATCGTTCTACCATTCCTAGACCGGCAAGGGAACTTGCTGTTCCAACAGGACAATGCACGTCCGCATGTATCCCGTGCCACCCAACGTGTTCTAGAAGGTGTACGTCAACTACCCTGGCCAGCAAGGTCTCCGGATCTGTCCCCCATTGAGCATGTTTGGGACTGGATGAAGCGTCGTCTCACGCGGTCTGCACGTCCAGCACGAACGCTGGTCCAACTGAGGCGCCAGGTGGAAATGGCATGGCAAGCCGTTCCACAGGACTACATCCAGCATCCCTACGATCGTCTCCATGGGAGAATAGCAGCCTGCATTGCTGCGAAAGGTGGATATACACTGTACTAGTGCCGACATTGTGCATGCTCTGTTGCCTGTGTCTATGTGCCTGTGGTTCTGTCAGTGTGATCATGTGATGTATCTGACCCCAGGAATGTGTCAATAAAGTTTCCCCTTCCTGGGACAATGAATTCACGGTGTTCTTATTTCAATTTCCAGGAGTGTATTTAGTGACGTTTCAGATGTTGGTAGTCAATTAGTAAGAGTGAACGGCCATTCTAACACACGTATTAAAGGAGTATTTCATTATATATATTTTTTCCAATGAATGTATGCTGTTTCTAAACTACAGTGGATCGATAATCTCTCGAAAACGCTTCGGTACTGGTTAAATTTGTTGTAATAAAATAATTAAAAATGTATCTTTGATGGATAAAGATGAACTTTAATTGCCCACAAATGTTTGGAAAAGGAGTGTTGTAAATGAACTAGCTCGTAAATTATCTTTTATACTTTATACATGGCTGAGACTATGTTACATTTTAATTCTTTTGCGAATACATCAGTCTTTTCTACGCTATTTATTCTGAGTTGTAGTTTGTTTTCCTATGTGATCGACGTGTTTTTGGTTATTCTCATTGTTTGTTTCGTACGTAATTTGTGATTATTGAAAATGACAACTCACTCCTGGGAGAGAGAGCACACTAATATGTACATAACATTGAATATTATAGAACAAACTTCGATTGAATTATTAAGGAAGTCTCAGAACCTCTTGTAAAAAAAATTCTGATGTAGGAGGACACGATCTAGCTATACAGCTACACTTCAAGTAATAACTTCACACTTACAACCACTACACCCCGATGAACCAGGAAAGTTTCAGACGATGTAATTTACATCTTAAGAAGGTTTTAAGTGCCTATGCGTCATTATCTGACGTTAACTTGTAACAAATCGTACTATGAACGACGTGCTTTTATAAATATTGAACGTGCCGTTGCCTTTCATAACATACAAGTTACGACACGAAATTACTGAATCCAATTTAATGTCTCCCAGCCCCCATCATCGAAAACTAATTAAAGGTGATAGCAGTTCCTGCGGTCTTCGACAACTGCGTCTTGTGAACTGTAGGTTACCCGCGGTGAGCGATCTGCCGCTTCAGAGGCCATGGACTGACGACACCCCCCCCCCCCCCGCCCCCCCCGACTGGGTACGTGCTGCTTCTGACCGACGAGCGACGGCCTCCTGGAGTGACGCCTCAAAGTACTTTTTTATTCCGAAAAATACGTGTTTACATCGTCAATAGTGCTTCACTGACGTATCACCGGGTGCCTAACAGGCATCCACTCAACTCGCAACTGCTTACCCTCACCCTGGAGTTGTGGTACATCGACGTCCTAACGTCGATCTACCTATCGCTACCAGCCACCTCAGTGGCCGATTAACAGGTCGGTGCCGTCATAACCTCTCAGGATATAAAGTTATTGGCAATTGCCCAATTTGGCAGGGTAATGTCGGCCTCGGCACTGCTACTTTTTGGAAATGTGCTAGGCTCCCCTTCTTCATTTTTTCATAATCAGGTCCATTTCTCAAGTCCATCCCGTTCATCTGTCGTTCTGCTAAGCACCGACTGAGCCGTGTTCCGGCACCTGTTCGTGACGTTGACAGGTTGGCGTCGTGTATTCGAATTTTCACCTCTCGTTTTCTTAGTCCGTTCACTGGCGCCACTACGTTTGCTCGCTTTGTCTGTCCGTGAGCGGCAGCAGCGGCGTTTATCTAAAGCGAGTACTATGGTACGATCTTTGGAGCGACCTCTAGTATTTCCAGGTCGTCGTGTGTCGGAGTTAGTGGGGACGGAACAGCAGTGAGATCCGACAGCGCCAGTACTCGCCGAAGGAGCTGGCGATGTATGCACTGCCTGATGCAAGGATATGGTCGCGACAGTGCACTACCTCGTCGAGGTCCGGATTCAGCGAGTTTATGTTGAATGAATCGTTATATTCGAGTAGTGCAACTTTCGCTTGTGTGTGTGTCCGTTCGTCGAAGTGATCTCACTCGACATAGCGAAAAACAAAGCTACAAGGGTTTAAAGATACAGGGAAAAAAGGATACAAGGATACAAAGGATGCAAAGATGCCAGAATGTACCGATCCCATGAGTGAAAGTCGAAAGGCTTCGCTGCTACTCACCCACGTTGCAGTCGAGTTCAGTCATCACAGAACTCTTCTTTCATCATAATGAAGCGTGCCTTCTTCTTCGCCTCCAAACCACCCCACTCCTGTCACCAGAATGTCATGGTTCGCAAACGCAATAAACCGCTATTGCTTGTTGAAAGCCGCCTGAGTGTGTGTCACGATAGGCTCGACTCATACCTTCGGTGTCCTGGGGTCTTTTGATGGCTTGGGAGACGGGTGTGACGCTGTGGTTGACTGTAGAGAAACATTCGGTGAACATAGATAGTTCTTTATTGCCCCATTAAAGTTGAACAGTCATTAGGATGCACCCTCTTCTCTAGATACCGGTTTGACATAAGTTCATAATACTGTATTTGTACGTCATAATCAGACCGTGTCGCTATTAGAGGCCAATGGCAAGTCATACTAAGAAACAACCAAATACTGATGTTTTTGGCTGCTCTTTAGTATCACATGACAATTATTTCTATGACCGAAACGGGCAACTTGTGACACACAAATAAATTTTAATTCTTAACAAACGTTTCGTTCCCTACGAAGCTACGGATACAATGCTTAGTAACTCCAATGAAATCCGACTCAACAACATAGTTTGTAAGTATGAATGATGAGATCAACAAGGCGCCTGGGAGACAAAATTAACTTAGCCCGTCTGTGTGTCTTGTGGTACGTGTTTATGTCCATTCTCTTATTTTACATCGATTTGTGCCAGAACAAGTAACAAACCAAGTAACGGCATAAAAGTGTAGAGAGATAGAACGAACACTCAAAAATGTACTCTTTCTTGACAACACCTGCCTTTTCTCTCCGAAAGCCGGAGACCTGAAGGTGAAAATACAGAAATGAGGAAATAAGTTCATTCTTAATGCTAAAGATTAATACCGAAAAGGCAAGAGATTTTACAGTTAACACAAACTCAAAGTATCATATTTGAGTATTGTTTGACATATATTACAAGGAATAAACTGTCTCTGTCAAATGTGAACATGGTAGTCCATAGGGAGTTACATGAGACCCTTATTTCAAGTACATAAATTTGATAAATATGTAAATAACACCCTCATCGTCCTTTTTTTTACTCCCTCAAATTGACAGGTGTACAGTATAAGACAGCGAAACTGTGTTACGTTTACTATGAGAAGTGATCTGAAGATTAGCGACACAACCTGAAATTGGTCAGCTCGGCATAACACAATGCAGCAATCGACAGATGGGGAACGCCTTTCCCTTAAACATTCTTTGCTTAATTTCGAACTGTAGTTATGAAAGAAGGTGGGCTAGAAGCCGTTAAAATACGAGAACAGAAAACACTGTTTTTAACCGCTTCACAAAACATGGGAAACATTCCACATACTCACGAAAATCGGTAACAGTCCCTCTGCTCACGGACAAATTTGGGATCGAACTTCATTAAAAATTAATGCCCTTGTTCATTCAGAAAGGAAGAAATTCAGAAAACAAGTGTTTACGAAACTTTGCTTTCTAGAGTAAATCTTACGTAATTTAAATGTGGCGTACAAATTTTTTATGTCTGTGACAGTGCTAAGGAAAAGTCATAGTTCATGCTAGTTCGAGTATCTTTTCTCCCCCATTAAAAAGATTCATCATAAATGCAGAATACTTTCCTTTTTGACTTACAAGAATTGGATTGAAGCTTATCGTCACTGTCGGATGGAAAGTGTATCTGATAAGACCTGCACTGACACGCCTTGATTACTGCATAGAGAGTGAACCATATTGTCTGAAAGAGAACAAAGTTTAATCTATGAAAGTAATACGAAACAAAATAAGGCAGTTTGCTGTGCAGTGATTTATTTCAGGTACATGCAGTTCAGCGCTTCACGTTCTTGCAGTGCGCAGACAGATATAAAGTCGAGTTATCCGTTACAATGTAAGAACATGTTGTAAGGCCTAAATGAACTTTTGAGAGAAAATTAAGAATAGTATGCATTAAACAGTTTTCATATAAGTTCAGAAGACGAGTTTTATAACAGGTCACATTTTTGTTACGCAACATTTACGCACTGAATGTAATGGTTTCATGCGAAAGCCATTTTGCGTGTTATTGATGACCATTCTTTATATTTAATCAGCTAGTCATATGAAGTTTAGTTTCATTGGTATCACATACATCAAACGTAATTTGCGTACTTTTGTTCGTATTCAACAGTAGGGTAGCAAAGGGGATTCTAGATCAGACACTGTGATCGAAATTTAAAAGTGCTTGCTTCCACAATACTAGCCAGAAGTTTTGGCACACACAGTTTCCAGATAACGGGTTTAAAAGCTATTTAGTTTCATCATACAATCTCACTTTATGTGCCTTAAGTTTATCCAGAAATCATTATTTTTTAGGGTTCTGCATCTCAGTCGCTAAAAAGGAATCCTTATGGGGTCACTTTGTTGTATGTCTGTATGTCTGTTTACCTGTCTGTCCAACTCTTAAAAAACCCTTTTCTCAAGAATTGGTAGGCATATCAAATTGAAATATATGTCTCACATTAACATCTACGATGTCTTGCTGGTGTAAACAACTGAAGCTTCTAAGTCATACTCATCAGATATCTAGGATACTACCAGCTGAACTACACTCATGAAAGTTGTCAAGAAGCAAGTTTCTCAGTACAGCCTAAGACAAAATCCTAAGATTGTTAATATGTAATTATACTACACGGAAAAAACTTTTTTTGTCATTTGTTATCCAGCTGTCAGTCTCTCTGTCCGTCTGTTAAGACCCCTTTTTACCAGGAACAGGTGAACGTATTAGGTTGAAATATGTCATGTACTAAGATCTGTGGGCCCTTGGCGGTGAAGTCAGTGCATCAAAAGATACTCAAAAACTCACTCATCAGAACCTATAGGTTACTTACTGTTGACCCAGAATCATAAAACTGGGTAAGAAGCAAAGTTTCACTATACAAGAAAAAGGCAAAATCCAAAACTTGTGAATTCGTAATTAAATCACACGAAAAAAATTTTCGCCCATTGTTACTCGACTGTCTGTCTGTCTGTATGTTAGGATTCTTTTTTCTCAGGAATGGCTAGACGTATCAAGTTAAAATTTGTGTCATCTGCCAATGCCTTTGATCCCTTCGTGGCGTGATAAATGTAAGTTGCTACGTCAATTCAGTCAAAATACACAGCCATTTCTGTCACATATTTTGATACTCGATAACCCACTCATCAGAATCTATACGTTACTTATTGTTGATCTAGAATAATAAAATTTGGTGAGCAGAAAAATTTCACGGTCCAAGTAAAGGGAAAATCCAAAGATTGTGAATTTGCAAGTAAATCACAAAACTTTTTTTTTTACCCTTTGTTATTTGACTATCTGGCCGTCTGTATGTTAGGATCCCTTTCTGTCAGGAACAGCAAGACGTACCAAGTTAAAATGAGTGTCTCATGCTAACGCCTTTGATCTCTTGATGTTGTAATAAATGTCAGCTTCTAAGTCAGTGCAGTCAAAAGCGATTTACGGCATGTAGTTTGATACTTGTGAACTCACTCATCAAATCTGTAGCGTACTTTCCGTTAGCCTAGTGTCACGACACTTGGTAATGAGAAAAGTTTCAATGTACAAGTAAAGAGAAAATTCCGAAACTGTTTATTTGTAATTATACCATATGAAAAAAACTTTTTTGTCATTCGTTATCTGCCTCTCTCTGTTCGTCTCCTCTCTCTTCCTTTTTCTCAGGAATGGGCAGAGGTACTAAGCTCAGATTAATGTCACCATACTTAGATCTATGGTCCGTTGGCGGTGTAGAAAGTTTAAATTCTAAGTCCGTGCCATCAAAAGATACGACAATTTATGTCACGTATTTTGACTCTCGCAAACTCATTCATTAAACCCTGCAAAGTGCTTCCCGTAAACCTAGAATCATGAAATTTGGCAAGAAGAAAGTTTTCGCAGTGCAAATAAACAAAAAATCAGAAATTTGTTAAGGTGTATTTATATCACACACAAAAAATGTTTCTGTTTTCAGTCTTTGCCTGACTTCAGACTTGAAATTAAAATATTCTCTAAAGTCTTGGAATCACTGGGATTGATTTATTGCCGGCATCAATATCGTTAACAGTCAAATAGTCGAGATTCTGAATTCCCAGAATGGATAGACTGGCTATATACAGGGTGTCCCAGCTATCTTGTCCACCCAAAATATCTCTGGAACAATAACAGCTATTGGAAAACGACTTTCACCGGTATCAATGTAGGGCTGGAGCCCATGAATGTACATATTTGGAAACATTCTAAAACGAAAGCATATGTGTTTTTTAACACAAACTTATGTTTTTTTAAATGGACATCCTATATTTTTTCTTCAGCAATTCATAGCAAGACAAAGCACATATACAATGGCGTTGATTGCATCGCAATATTCCCATTACATCCCGAAATATTGAGACTCGAAGTTGACGCTTGAAACACCCGACATGCGCTGCTAGCGCACGTCCTGAGGCTCAGGCGTGAACCCAATGCTGCCCGTAATCGCGATGTGACTGACATGTGTAATCACACCTCCATACTTATCAAGAGGTCCGAAACGAATGATACGGTCTGCTGCCATCAACTCTCATAAGCACATAATGGTTTCCCCTTTCACGTTTTTCGTATCTACGTACACAATATGAAACAGTACCGATCGGTGTACACCCGTCAGGTTGTCTTATTTATCCTGCACACCCAAAATAAAGTTTATCTAATGCGTTATATGACCCATTGTGCCTGTCGCGCAGGGCCTGGCTCTACCTAGTCAAGTGTCCAACGTAGTTCCCACTACTGCCACAGTTACCACTTCGCCTTGTTTATGATTTGTGACCCATGCAAACTCCCGTACTCCACCACCCTCCAAGCATCCCATTTGTTGTTGCTTTGGCGTGCAGTACACCGCTTGCCAGTGTAGTCGTGCATCAGAGTAATCTAGTGACGGCACGGAGGTAGTACACATTGTGAATAAACGTTGTGTTGTGGAACTTATACTGTACAGTATAAAGTACACACAAGAAGATATGGTAGAAATACTGATGATCTATGGACAATGTACGTTGACGGAAAATACGATATGAGATTGCTTGTTTGTTGATAGTACTGTTAGCGAACATTACGTACCTTTACTGTACCCTGTTGTAGGTGGACGAAATGCTGTTCAGGCAGAACGACTGTACGGAAGACGATTCCCTGACAAGCCACCGCCTTCGCGCCGGATGTTTGGTCGTCTCACATCTCGTCTACGTGAAACGGGAAGCTTAAATCCAAGACCTCGACATCGTCCTAGAACACGCACAGATGAACGTGCTGAAGTTGCTGTGCTCGCTACCATAGGTGTGGATCCTCAAATCAGCACACGTCAAATTGAACGTGAAGTTGGTGTGTCGAAATCAAGTGCACAGCGTATTCTTAAACGTCATAAATTTCATCCTTACCATGTTCATTTACACCAGGATCTTCACTGAAATGACTTCCGCAATAGGGTAACATTTTGTCGGTGGGCTCAGCAAAAACTTCTGACTAATCCAAATTTTTTTGCAGATGTTCTCTTTACCGACGAGGCATCATTCTCCAACAAAGGAATTGTCAATATGAGGAATATGCATTATTGGTCCGCAGACAATCCAAAATGGCTCCGTCAGGTAGAGCATCAACGTCCGTGGAAAGTTAATGTTTGGTGTGGGATTATTGGAGATACCATTATCGGTCCTTTCTTTATAAATGGCATCCAAAATGGCAGACAATACTCCAAATTTATACGACATAGTCTTCCTGTTCTCCTGACACTGTACCGCTGAACCGGAGAATGGTCATGTGGTATCAGCATGACGGATGCCCTGCACATAACGCCTTACGAGCACGATGACTTCTGAACCGTAAGTTCCCTGGTAGGTGGATTGGACGAGGTGGCCCAATTAGGTGGCCTGCCCGATCTCCGGACCTTGCACCGCCGGATGATTTTCTTTGGGGAGCAGTGAAGGATGCTGTTTACCAACATGAACCAACAACACCAGAGGACATGAAGCAACGCATTATTGATGCTTGTACAGCCATCAAAGAGGAAACAGTAGCACGAAGTAGGGCATCCTTCATCGGCAGAGTGACCCTATGTATGCAAGCCAATGAGCATCACTTTGAGTATTAGATGTGAACGCTATGTTTATTATGTAGTGCTGGTATCACAGTGGAAGTTCCTACAAAGGGCCATTTTGCCCAGAGATGTTAAGAAACATTTGTTTGCAACAACTTGTCGTTTAACGCATTAGATAAACATAATATTGATAATTATGTGATAATAAAACTAATTTGTTAAACATGTTTACACTCATCTCCTATGTCCTACCTGAACTTCCCAAATCAAAACATTTTTACCTAAACAACGGTAAAACTTTTAGTCCACTTGCTCGTTTCACTAAAACCATCAACATGAATTTTACTATTACGAGTGAATGATTAACTGTCACTTGCGCTAGATCTACAGTAACGTAAAGTTTTAACGTTGAACGGCATTACCTTTGTAGTAACGGATTAACGATAAGCGAAGTTAACTTTTGTGACTAACGTTGCTGTACACAGATATGTTACAGAACTGCATCACCCCTAGGCTATGGGATAAATACCTGATGGAATGTACGACGTTAATGCAGGATGGCAGCAGACCGTATTATTCGTTTCGGACCTCTTGATAAGTATGGAAGTGTGATTACGGATGTCAATCACATCGCGATTACGGGTAGCATGGGGTTCACGCCTGAGCCTCAGGATGTGCGCTAGCAGCGCATGTCGGGTGTTTCAAACGTCAACTTTGCGTCTTAATATCTCGGGATGTAATGGGAATATTGCGATGCAATCAACGCCATTGTATATGTGCTTTGTCATGCTATGGATTGCTGAAGAAAAAATATAGGATGTCCATTTAAAAAAACATAAGTTTGTGTTAAAAAACACATATGCTTTCGTTTTAGAATGTTTCCAAATATGTACATTCATGGGCCCCAGCCCTACGTTGATACCGGTGAAAGTCGTTTTCCAATAGCTGTTGTTGTTCCAGAGATATTTTGGGTGGACAAGATAGCTGGGACACCCTATCACCATATATATATATATATATATATATATATATATATATATATATATATATATATATATATATATATATATATATTTTTTTTTTTTTTTTTTTTTTTTTTTTTTCAGTTTGTACAGAACCCTCAGGGCGGCAGTCCTAGTAGCACCTGGCCAATTTTTTCTCCTACTTCCTCTTCATTTTGTACTAAGATTTCATTTTGTATATGACAATCTACAAAATGCACCTCTGACACTATCTCAGTCTGAGTACTCTTATACTCCTCGATACGCCCGCTAAACCCGCTGGGCGCAACAAGTGATTAGGATTGTGGAAAGGGCCAAATAAGGTGGGGGGCAGTTTCACTTCAAAATTGTAATTCAATAACACATTTGAACCAAAACGGCACACAGCAGAACCTTTACAACCACGAGTTTCAAAATCCAATTCTTTCAAATTTCAAAATCTTAAAATATGTTACCATAATCTTTTAAGGCAGAAGGCCGCAATGTTTTCGCTTAAGGGGAAATTTTGTGAATAAGGCTTTAAGCGGCTGAAGGCCCACAGTTGATTTTCCAGAAATTCAAAAAATACCTTAACCTTTAAGTTTTAAGTGGCCAAAAGCACAGTAAATGAAAAAGCAACGCAACAACAATAACTAAATTTAAGAATAAGGTTTTAAAGGCTGAATGCCCACAATTGATTTACCAAAAATTCAAAATACCTCAAACCTTTAAGTTTTAAGTGGCTGACAGCGCACTAAATGAAAAGATAGCACAACAACAATAACTTTCAGCAAAATATCCACTTGCCAGAATTCAAACTTACTTACACGGGCTGAAGACCCTCGATTTACATAAAACACAATAAAAACATTTTTCCTTTTAAACCATCGGCTATAAGAGATTACCAACAGACCATTAAACACCATGAAAAGGACAGTATAGACAACGGCACTCAGAAGCCTCCAGGGGGTTGGTCTGCCCTCGTTCAGTTAGGTGAAACAGATGGTGGTCCCAGCTACACTTGATCCGTCGGTAACCCAACCAAGAGACAGTCACGGACCGATCCATCAAACGACTTGCTGGCCACCAATCGGTACATGAAAATTCAAAGACCAAACTGTTACGGACGTGATTATACACAATGAAATATGTATTAAGCTGTCAAAACTACACATCGTGTTGGACAGCAACAACAGGTGAGGAAAGGACACTGCCTGAAATTGCGTTACTGGCCAGGGCACGTAACCGGCACGCCAACGGCCACAAGGCAGAAAATTCCGCTGGTGTACTTGTAGTGAACCAATACAGTTAATTCCACCGCACGGCGGCTCTATTTCACCACTACAGCCACCCGGTGTTGCGCACAGCATAAGCTCCCCAACAGCGAACCACCGAAACGAACGACACAACATGAACGGATGTGGCTTGGGTACTTAAGACACCACTCAACTTTAACGTCCTGGGTCGGTGAGCCAAGAAGCTCGTAGCGATCGGACAGCTCCACACACGCTCCGACACTGCGCAGGGACAGCCCGCGGACGCAGCCTACTGCGCTGCACCGAGATATCCTCCCTGGTCCGCACCAACCAACCGAATGCCAGCACACACCCTAGCCAGAAACTATATGCACAAGACCAAAGATGGTACACAGTGAAAATATCGATGCACATCGATGCTGCCACACGTAGAAGGAGGAAGAACCACGGCATAACCAGAACAATGGCGGGAAACCAAACGCAGATAGACAGCCAGGTTCAAGGAAACGCGTAGTTCAGAGTGAACACGGCTCACCCCCTTTATATTGAATTTGTAGATAAGATTATTTCTTCAGTGGCCTAATTCTTGACCGTTCTTTCCACCTTTATTGATTTCCACTTCTGTACTAGAAAAACCATCTTGGCACCATTATTCAGCCCGACTGGTACACCTGTTCAGAAAAAAATTCGTACTGCTATTCATTTAACTACTCAGTTTCCTCAAATACCTTCTCAATCGTCCCCTGCTTCTAACCTTGGCATTCAAACTCACAACATTACAGAAGTTGTTGGCTTCAGTGTCGTGATGAACACGGCACCTTTCAACGTTTTCCGTGATGAGCACAGCACCATTCAACTTGCCCTGCAACGCTGCCGAGAGAGGCTACCGGTGAGAGGCACCCACATGCCTTGCTCATACTGTGGCATCAAGCAGTCAGGCCTGCAAGATGAGTGGTCTGCCAAGCGAGTGGATTCATTCTTACTTATCGAGTAACATGAACTCTAGTACTCAAACTTAAGTTACAAGTTATCCTCCTATATGATTAATACGCAACGGAAACACGCGTCTGACTATCAGTAATTTACAGAACTCTGACTGTACACTACGCACTGGCAATACCACAGTTTCTTTCTCACCCAACGTCTTTGATCAACACGTGGCCACCGCACTGAATATGAATGGCGCACACATTATAAATTCTGGATATCATGGCAACATACTGTTCAAAGGAAAAGGCCACCAACCTTTTTCTTTTCACTACCTTATTTATTCCGATAAATTCTATAACGTAAACACACATATTCTATAACCTACAACAATAACACATGAGAAATTCCGCCCAGTGGGCATGGCTTTACATTGGTGAATCTCTATATTATGGTCTCGTAATTATTTAACGCTACAGTGCACTTTCTGGATAGGATGGTGGATCTTTTATTATTTCTCACACTTCGACTCTCACAATCATCATCACGACACTTTCCTCCAGACCAAGCAGTACAAAAGGAACACGCATAACCCACTAATCTTTTGAAACTACCTCGCTACTCTCCCATGCAAACCACACATACCCAAATTACATGACATACACCACACTACAATATGAAATACTACATAGGGAATAGTCACAACTTTATCACTTTCAGCTTTCCCACTTCAATTAATATTTATCCCAGTTTCACACGACACTGCCCCACTCCGTAATTCTACTTTCCTACTATGAACTCTGGAGATATATGCACGTCTTCTTGTGCAATGCAAGCCAAGTGGCGTTGCTGGATAAACGGCCGACTCACCTTGCTTCTCTCTCAGAGTTTGAATCTAGCGTCACACGGAATCATATCACGCAAAGTAATATTAAGAACGTATTCATCACACACGCGAGTCCTCAACTGATACCATGGACGAGTACTTCTCTTTATCTTTTGTCTCATACACAGTTTGAGACTCACACAGTACTCACCACGTGGAAGTACTCGTCTCTAATTTCAAGTCCTGCACACGCCATTTCTTAAATATTTCAACTTATAGTACACACACTAGAAATTCAGCTTAACTTAAGCACACGGAAGTATTTCAACTTATTGCTACACGTGGTTCCATTGTGACCGTTGGTCACTTCCGAAGATTACTACAATCCCATTAATATTACCTGCCTGACATTTAATTCTCCCCACAAAAGTTCCTGAAATAGAGAAATTATTATTTCAAACTACTCTTAAATATTCCACATGCATACCATGTCTCCACTCTTTTGTCATTATGGAGCACAACTGAAACAGGTCTTAACACCACAAGATCCAGCGGCAGAGTGCTGAAAGATGGCCGTTCTTCCGGTCATCTCGCACCTCTGTCGAGGTGGGGGAAGACCATGCTACCATATTGGTCAGCCACATTTCAGGCGGTCAGAGTTCAGGTAAATTTCTTCTCTTTGGTCCCACCAAAGGTGGCCAAAGGATCGTCTCAAAGATGATCATATATTCACATTCACTATCTGCGGTTAGCAGACGACCATACATTCATTCATTTCACAGATCTCACCAAACTGGATGTAGGGATTTATTTTGAGGGAGTGCACATGTGATCAATTAAATAAATAAATTGTCATTCTTTCCCACACTGGTATCCGGCTTCGCTGTATTAATTGAAATTGAGTTATTTTACAAAAAAAAAAGTGTTGTTCTGACAAAAATAATGAAGTATGTTGTACCTATTTTCAATGTCGGGCGGTACTGTACCCTTTCACCGGGTGATACAGAAGTCGCTGTTGTCATCGCCTTAGCCGAGATTACGAGTCACCATGGAGTCATCTTCCCCGGAGGTCAACTAGACAACAATCAGCAGGTCTGCTTACCCCACTGCGGTTGATTGCATTCACGATGACTGATTTAACACTTCGGAATTCGACGTGTTAGCGATGCCCCCATAGAATTTTGTTGGGCTGCTTCCGTGGTAGTTAAATTTATTTCGGGTCGATTGTTGTTCTTAGTATCCTGCTGATAAAGTCAAAAATGGTTCAAATCGTTCTAGGCACTATGGGACTTAACATTGGAGGCCATCAGTCCCCTAGAAGTTAGAACTACTTAAACCTAACTAACCTAAGGACATCACACATATCCATGCCCGAGGCAGGATTCGAACCTGCGACCGTAGCAGCAGCGTGGTTCTGGACTTAAGCGCCTAGAACCGCTCGGCTACAACGGTCGGCTGATTAAGATAGTTCCGTTGGGTCACTACAGTTACCACTTACAATGCAGCCTCAAGTAATGTTTCCTTATGCTCTGCTGTGTTGCAGGCATCGTGTTCATGTCATAGCTGTTCCTTTTGCACAGCCTACTTTAACGGAGACACTGGGTCACGAAATTAATTTTCGCCAGCCACCGCGTATACGCGTTTTGCAGTGACGAAAGTCGCTGGCAAAACTGTTTGTTCTAGCAGCGTTCCAACTTTCTTGACGCGAAATTATCTGTTGCGTGTGTTTTTGGATTAGACGACATTTCAGTAAATGCGAAATCTACATCTACGTCTAGGTAGATATTTCGCAAGGCTCTGTACGGTGCGTGGCGGGGGGCACACTGTAGCTCAAAAATGGTTCAAATGGCTCTGAGCACTATGGGACTTAACTTCTAAGGTCATCAGTCCCCTAGAACTTAGAACTACTTAAACCTAACTAACCTAAGGACATCACACACATCCATGCCCGAGGCAGGATTCGAACCTGCGACCGTAGCGGTCACGCGGTTCCAGACTGTAGCGCCTTTAACCGCTTGGCCACACCGGCCGGCCACACTGTAGCTCTAGCACTGGTTTCCTCCATGTTCCACTCGCAAATAGAGCAAGGGGAAAACGATTATCTACATGCATCCGTGTGAGCCCTAACTTCTGGTATCTTATTTTCATGGTTCTTATGTGAATGTATGTTGGCGGCAGTAGAATTGTTACTTCAAATGACGGCTCTCGAAATTTGTTCAATGCTGTTCATCGAAAAGAACACCGCCTTTCCTCCAGGGATTCCCATCTGAGTTCCCGAAGCATCTCCGTAACACTTACGCGTTCTTCATCCTACCGGTAACAAGTCTAGCAGCCCGCCTCTGAATTGCTTCGACGTCTTCCTTTAATCCTACTTGTTACAGAGTCCAAACACTTGAGCAGTTCTCAAGAAAAGGTCGCACCAGCATCCTATACGCTGTCTCTCTTACAGGTGAACCACTCTTTCCTATAATTCTCCCAATAAACCGAAGTCGACCATTCGCCTTCCCTTCCACGGTTCTCACATGCCCGTCCCATGCCATATCTCTTTGTAGCGTGACGCCCAGATATTTAAACGACTGTGTCAAGTAGGACACTAGTAATACTGTACCCCAAGATCACAGGTTTGTTCTTCCTACTCATCTGCGTTAACTTACTGTCTTCCATACTTAGAGCTAGCTGCCATCGATCACACCAACTGGAATTTTTGTCTGAGTCGTCTCTTATTAAGTTGAGAACTTAACTGTCCATTTTTGGGCAGTTACGATGAGGGACGACAATCACAATCATTACAAGAATAAAGATTGTTGCGGTGCTATGGTTGATACAATTCATCTTGCTATGAATATGGAAGCATTAAAGATAACGAAGTTACTGAAAAAAACGCGTTTTGTAAAAAATAACAACACATCTAAGGTTAATATGATCGCTTACTGAATTTGGAAGATGCTGTAGACACTCTCAGGTCAATATGCAGCTATACTGAAGCGATTTATGAAATAACTTACTTCCACAAAAGCACAGCTGTTTAAAGAATACAACGTGGATTTAACGCTGAAAATAGAAAACTTAATATTTACGAGGCGAAAAGCTTTTTATATCCGAAAATCAGAGAAAAGGAGCTTCCCGAAAAGACAGCATCACATGTATATGGAGCTAACTATTCATTTACAGAGCTTTGAACGGGATATGGATACTGTACAGACGAATGCGAATTTCCACCTGCCAAAATAAACAAATGTGATCTGCAGTTTCAATTTCGACCATAATGCTTCCCGTATTCAGTGCCTTAATTGATTAATGCATCGTGATCTCTGTTAACAGGATCCGTTCTGACGTCATTCTTAGACGGCTCTAGTAGATTCTGCAGTCTTCCATAAAAGTTAATCTCTGAGGTACGGTACCCTATCTGCCCAGTCGTGAATCCAGACTTTCTTTTCTGTTTCGAATTACAAGCCGACAGGCATGAATTCCACCACCACTAATTTAACTGGCCACTTTTCATATCTGATAGACCAGTAGCGCCCCGGGACTCACAAAATGTCGAACCGGAAATGTACAGCCATGTTGCCATGTGGACAGCCGGTCACGAAACTTACGTAATAAAACGGTACACCTGCAGCCGTCCATTCGATGTTATTTATTATATAGCTACTAGTTTCGGTGATTTAGTACACCTTCTTCCGACCTTAAGTGACACTGAGGGGGAGAACTCTAATCGTATGAAAGATCCCATCAATGGCTGATATCTACAAACTGGTTTCCGTAGTTCATAGATGTTTTCCTCTGATGGGGTCGTGTATACGATTGGAATGCACCCTCTCAGCCTCAGTTCAGAAAGACAGTGTACTGAACCACCGAAACTGGTAGCTATATAGTAAACAACATCCATTTATTGTATAAGTGAACGTCCGAAATCTCTTACAAGCGGAGGCCGCCAATTGTGAAATTCAGATTCGATTCATACTGCGCATAATAAAAGCTCATGGCCAGAGGTGTAATGTGGCAAAGCACCAAGATGCACATCTCAGCCGTTGTCGAGAAAATCGACAGTTAAAAGAAATCGTTGCGGTGAAATACTCTCTACGATTAATAGTTTTCTATAGCGTCGTGGCGCAGCGCTAAGCGCTCCGGTTCGAAATCCGAAGGTCGCCGGATGGAATCTCGCGCAATGCAATTTTTTTTATTATTAGTTTTTTGTAATTCAAATATATATATATATATATATATATATATATATATATATATATACTATTAATGAATTGCTTATGCATGTTGGTGAAGGCGGATCGCTCTCCAATTGTACCGCCTCCATTTTTCCGTTTTTTTAACAGGGAGTACCAAAGCTCTCCCGTCCGCACTGATTTTCGACGATGTGATAAGTTGCGCTAGGGACCGCATCTACCTTCTTTCGAAGTTAGCAGGCAACTACGCTGTTATGCGGCGGCTCGTTTCTGCCCATTCAACATCTGTCCTTCAAGTGTAACGAGCGAGTAACGGAGTTTATATTTCATACCTGCCGCAGCAAATTTGTGTTCGTGGAGTCTCTATTCTAATTCGAACGTTTGACTTACGCTATACGTTTTCGTTTCGGAATACCGTTTCTACGTCTTCCGTTAACTATACGTGGATAACATTATGAAGACAATTAACAACATTTGTGAAATACAACTTTGTTTGCGGAAAACATAACGATGTTCGAAGTCGCCAGTTTCTCCACGACAAACGACTTTCAACAACTTATTATATGCATAATTGTTGCAACTGATTGCGCGGGAATTATATATATATATTTGAATTACAAAAAACTAATAATAAAAAAAATTGCATGGCGCGAGATTCGATCCGGTGACCATCGGATTTCGAACCGGAGCGCTTACCGCTGCGCCACGACGCTATAGAAAGCTATTAATCGTAGAGAGTATTTCACCGCAACGATTTCTTTTAACTGTCGATTTTCTCGACAACGGCTGAGAAGTGCATCTTGGTGCTTTGCCACATTACACCTCTGGCCATGAGCTTTTATTATGCGCAGTATGAATCGCATCTGAATTTCACAATTGGCGGCCTCCCCTTGTTAGACATTCACTCACAAGGGTGGAGATACGAAGTTCACGAAACTTGTTTCGCAACGCTGATTTTAAGAAATGAGTTTCACAGCCTAGTGTCTCCGTTAAATCAGGCTTATTTTGCTGCCATCAGGGGCAACCTCTCATCTTCAAATTAGTGATGTAACTTTGTGCTCTGTATTTTGTATTTTAAAAACTGCACATCTAATTTTGATTTTCAAAATGGTTTTAATGCCATGGATTTTTTTTTTTTTTTTTTTTTAAGGTATTAGGTTGATGTGTAAATTTGTAGCGCTTTTGTTTTGCATCTTGGTACACCGGCTGCTTTAGGTTTACTCAACGAGTTTCATTGTTTATTTGTACTTCACCGTTGCTATCTGAATTTGCATATTACCATTTCGTCATTTGGAGTAGAACTGTGGACGCTAGAAAATGGAGTTCCAAGTGGAGGAACTGGAACATTTCCGACATATTCTTCTGTTTGAGTTAAGTAGGGGGTTGACAGCAGCGGAGGCGGCCAGAAACATTTTCGCAGTATATGGAGATAATGCCACTGGAGAGAGCACGGCAAGAAAATGTTTTTCTCGATTTAAGGAGGATCGTTTTGACATCAGTTACTCTCCAGGTTCAGGAAGACCTTCCTGGTTTGACGAAGAGCGTTTAAAAGCATTAATCCACAATGATCGACCTTATTATAGTCGAGAAATGGCAAATGTGATGAAAAGTGATCATTCCATCATAGTGCGGCATTGCATGCAATGGCGAAGGTTCAAAAATCGGATGCGGGGGTACCGCATGTTCTAAGCCAAAATCACAAAAATCAGCGGGCATCTCTGCTTGCTCGGCATCGATTGGCTCGTCAACAACACCGACCATTCCTATCCTGCATCGTTTCGGCTAAGGGGAAATGGTGTCTTTATGCTAACATACGCAACAGAAAGAAATGGTTGATCCCAAACAAAGCAGCAACTCCCCGTAGACAGATCTGCCTGCATCCACAAAAGATGACGTTACGGATCTTTCAGTGCAGCGGTGTGGCGTACGGTGAATTACTCTACTGTCCACTACAATTACAACAACTGATACAATTTGTGTGCATAGATCCTCAGAAATCAGTACCCAGAACAACCACCTCTGGCCGTAATAACGACCTTGATACGCCTGGGCATTGAGTCAAACAGAGCTTGTATGGCCTGTACAGGTACAGCTTCCCACGCAGCTTCAACACGATAACACAGTACATCAAGAGTAGTGACTGGGGTATTGTGACTAGCCAGCTGCTCGGCCACTATTGACCAGACGTTTTCAGTTGGTGAAAGATCTGGAGAACCTTCTTGCCACGGCAGCAGTCGAACATTTTCTCTATCCAGAACGGCCCGTACAGGACCTTCAACATGCGGTCGTGCATTATACTGCTGAAATGTAGGGTTTCGCAGGGATCGAATGAAGCGTAGAGCCGCGGGTCGTAACACATCTGAAATGTAGCGTCCACTGTTCAAAGTGCCGTCAATGAGAACAATTAGGTGACCGAGACGTGTAACCAATGGCACCCCATACCATCACGCCGGGTGACGAATACACACTTCCAATGTGCGTTCACCGCTATGTTGCCAAACACGGATGCGACCATCATGATGCTGTAAATAGAACCTGGATTCATCCGAAAGAAGCCGGCCGGCGTGGCCGAGCGGTTCTAGGCGCTTCAGTCTGGAACTGCGCAACCCCTACGGTCGCAGGTTCGAATCCTGCCTCGGGCATGGATGTGTGTGATGTCCTTAGGTTAGTTAGGTTTAAGTAGTTCCAAGTTCTAGGGGACTGATGACCTCAGATGTTAAGTCCCATAGTGCTCAGAGCTATTTGAACCATTTGAACCATCCGAAAAAAATGACGTTTTGCCATGCGTGCACCCAGGTTCGTTGTTGAGTACACCATCATAGGCGCTCCAGTCTGATGCAGCGTCAAGGGTAACCGCAGCCATTGTCTCCGAGCTGATAACCCATGCTGCTGCAAACGTCGTCGAACTGTTCGTGCAGATGGTTGTTGTCTTGCAAACGTCCCCATCTGTTGACTCAGAGATCGAAGCGTGGTTGCACGATCCGTTACAGCCATGAGGGTAAGATGCCTGTCACCTCGACTGCTAGTGATACAAGGCCGTTGGGATCCAGCACGGCGTTCCGTATTACTCTCCTGAACCCACCGATTCCATATTCTGCTAACAGTCATTGGATCTCGACCAACGCGAGCAGCAGTGTCTCGATACGATAAATCGCAATCGCGATAGGCTACAATCCGACCTTTATCAAAGTCGGAAACGTGGTGGTACGCATTTCTCCCCCTTACACAAGGCAACGCCGGTCTACTGTTTGTGTTTGAGAAATCGGTTGGAAACTCTCCTCATGTCAACACGTTGTAGGTGTCGCCAATGGCGCCAACCTTTTGTGAATGCTCTGAAAAGTTTAATCATTTGCATATCATAGCATCTTCTTCCTGTCGGTTAAATTTCGCGTCTGTAGCACGTCATCTTCGTGGTGTAGCAATTTTAATGGTCAATAGTGTACTTCCTCGACTTGTAACTATAACGGCTGATATATATTGTCAACAACTGAGATGTCTTGCACAATCAATCCAAGAACGACGGTCAGGAAGAGTCTGCTAGACTGACGAAAAACACATTACAGTTGTAAGGTTGGGAAGCCGTTCGGCGTCCAGCTTTTTCACCTGATCTTGCGCCCTCAGATTTTCACCTTTTTTCCGCTCTCTGTCGAACAACCTTCAAGGAACTTTCATTCCTGATGAAAATGCACTCCTAATATGGCTCTACAAGTTCTTTGCCTAAAACGCAATTTCTGTCGTCGCGGAATCTAAAAGTTACCCCATCGTTGACATACTGTCGTAAATAGTGAAGTTGACTACATCGTTGATGACTTAAGTCTCTGTTATGTGTGTCTGTTGTGTAATTAAACATATGGAAAGGCGGTACGAACTTGTTGAACAACCCAGAAGACTTTATCAATCCATCAGAGTTCAGTATTTTTATTTGTCTGAATGTTAAGTTGGTTCAAATGGCTCTGAGCACTATGGGACTTAACATCTATGGTCATCAGTCCCCTAGAACTTAGAACTACTTAAACCTAACTAATCTAAGGACAGCACACAACACCCAGCCATCACGAGACAGAGAAAATCCCTGACCCCGCCGGGAATCGAACCCGGGAACCCGGGCGTGGGAAGCGAGAACGCCACATCACGACCACGAGCTGCGGGCCGAATGTTAAGTATTTGATTTGCATAAAAAAAAGCCCGACAGTATAAATATTTTATTTATCGTTCGTATACTTTACTGTTCAATATATCAGTTGTTAATGACTGTCAGGTGAAACGCGCGCTATCAGCCCAGAACTCACGCTCCCCTACTGCTAGGAGTCAGTTTCGCCTTCTAGTATCTGTCTCTTAGTTGATCACACCCATTCACGCTGAGGTGTGCTTTCCCCACTGTAGGCTATGTTGCGGCTTGATTATGTGCCGTATTTCAAATGTAGTGAAATACGCAGTAACAGAATATGTCATCGGTGACGTACAACATGTGTGTCTGTACTGCGTTCCGTCTGAGTCATTTATGATTACGTGACCCACTTATACGATCATTCCGTGAGACGATTCATGAGCCCCACTCGCAGTAGTTAACATTGGTGTCTTCTTGCTGGAGTGCTGTCAGATAAACTCGATAATGTCAGAGCTGTGCTATCACAGTCTGTGACACTTTGCGCGTGACATTAATTTCGTTTACGTAAGTCTATATGCAAATCAGGAAGTGGCGTTCGATAGCATCTATTTTACTGCGGACATTCGCGTACTTCATCCGTTGAGCGGAACATTAATCTCTTGTAAACGGTGCCCCTGCTTTCAAGTATCAGTTTTAAAATAAATTATATCCACCATCGTTTTTCAGCATGTATGATCACTGACGATGATAGTAGGGTATAAAGATATCTCATTGCATCACTTGGTTCCCTGCGCCCTATTCGCCATGACATATTCGTCTGACACTGTGGCCGAGATCGTGAAGTTTTGCAAATTCAACAGAATAAATGTACCATGCCAAATACCATGCAGAAAAAGCCCATCACCAAGGAATAATCGATGTAGAGTAATGAAATTTTGGAAATGTATTTATCTCGGTAACATATTTAAGAGATTCGCGTTGCATGATCACAAGTTAATCTATACACAAGAGAAGCCATTGCAAATGTGGGATGCTGACATACCGGGTAATCAAAAAGTCAGTATAAATTTGAAAACGTAATAAACCACGAAATAATGTAGATAGAGAAGGAAAAATTGACACACATTCTTGGAATGACATGGGGTTTTATTAGAACAAAAAAAAAAACAAAAAAACGTTCACTAAATGTCCGACATATGGCGCTGGACAGCAAAACGTCAGTGACTGCGCATGACAATCGTGTATAAAAGGAGCTGTAATGAGAGAGAGAATCAGATGCGTCAGCAGTCGCAGCATGTTGACGTTACCAGAAAAGGCGCTTTTAGTGAAGCTGTATTATCAGAATGGGGAATGTGCTAGTTCAGCGTTACGATCCTATCGCCATAGGAAGGGGACTCGAAAGGGTAAAGGTGGCGAGAATGATTTCGAAGTTCGAAGCCACGGGTTGCTTAGACGATAGACCCTGTAGTGGCCGACCGAGCACAAGTAATGCTTCTGAGACTGTTCAGGAAGAAATGGAAGCTGTAGCGGGTTCGTCTATGCACGGGGAAGTCAGCGCTCGTGCAGTCGCACGTCGCACCGGCATTCCATACACTACTGTTTGGTTGGCACTTAGGCGTACCCTCCGATGCTATCCGTACAAAATCCATCGGCATCATGAACTGTTACCTGGCGATTTAGTGAAGCGGAGGGCATTTGCTGTGTGGGCGTTTCAAAAGATGGCGGAAGATGACGATTGGTTGAGTAACGTGTTGTGGACCGACGAAGCTCATTTCACGGTCCGAGGGTCTGTCAACGCCCACAACTGCTGAAAATCCTAGAACTGTCGTGGAAACTCCATTGCACGACGAGAAAGTCACGGTATGGGTTGGGTTTACCACATCTACCGTTATCGGGCCTTTTTTCTTCGATAAAATGCGTGATTCTGGTTTTGTAACTGCACCGTGACTGGTGAGAGGTACGCTGATATGTTACAGAATCGCATCATCCCCAGCCTGGCTGATATACACCTGCTGGAACGCACGATGTTTATGCAGGATGGCGCTCCACCCCATATAGCCGGACGCGTGAAAGATCTCTTGCGAGCGTCGCTTGGTGATGATCGTGTGCTCAGCCGCCACTTTCGTCATGATTGGCCTCCCAGGTCCCCAGACCTCTGTCCGTGCGATTATTAGCTTTGGGGTTACCTGAAGTCGCAAGTGTATCGTGATCGACCGACATCTCTGGGGGTGCTGAAAGACAATATCCGACGCCAATGCCTCACCATAACTCCGGACATGCTTTACAGTGCTGATCACAACATTATTCCTCGACTACAGCTATTGTTGAGGAATGATGGTGCACATATTGAGCATTTCCTGTAAAGAACATCATCTTTCCTTTGTCTTACTTTGTTATGCTACTTATTGCTATTCTGATCAGATGAAGCGCCATCTTTGTATTTTTTTGTTCTAATAAAACCCCACGTCATTCCAAGCATGTGTGTCAATTTGTACCTCTCTATCTACATTATTCCGTGATTTATTCAGTTTTCAAATTTATACTGACCTTTTGATCACCTGGTATTAATAACCGACGTAACCGCTAGAATGTTGAACGTTAGCATGTAAACGTGCATGCATTATGTCGTACAGGCGCCGGCCGTCAGTTGGTGGGATGGAGTTCCATGCCTGTTGCATTTGGTTGGTCAATGCGAGGACAGTTAATGCTAGTTGTGGATGACTCCGGATTCGTCGTCCGATGACGTACCATATATGCTCAATTGGAGACAGATCTGGTGACCGAGCAGGCCAAGGCAGCATGTCGACATTCTGTAGAGCAGGTTGGTATACAACAGTGGTATGTGGGCAAGCGTTGTCCTGTTGGAAAACACCCCCCCCCTTCCCCCTGGGGATGGTGTTCGTGAATGGCAGCACAATATGTTGAATCACCAAACTGAAGTACAATTTTGAAGTCGCAGTGAGTGAGATAACGACGAGAGTGCTCTTGCTGTCATAGGAAATTGCACCCCAGACCATGACTCGACATGCAGATCCAGTGCGTCTAGCACGCAGAAACGTTGGACGCAGGTCCTCGAATAGCCTCCTTCTAATCAACATACGGTCATCGCAGGCACCGAGTCGAAACCAGCTTTCATCAGAAAACACATCAGATTGCCACCCTGCCCTCCAATGAGCTCGCGCTTCACACCGTTGAAGTAGCAAATGGCGGTGGTGTAGGGTCAGTGGAATGCACGCTACAGGACGTTGAGCTCTCGCTTCACACCGTTGAAGTAGCAAATGGCGGTGGTGTAGGGTCAGTGGAATGCACGCTACAGGACGTCTGTACTTGGAGTAATCGGCATGTAACAGCTCGTTGTGTCACTGTGGTGCCAACTGGTGCTCAAATTGCTGCTGCAGACATAGTATGGTGGGCCCGAGCCATAGGCCGAACACGATGGTCTTCACTCTCGGTAGTGCCACTTGGTTGTCCGGAGTTCGGTCTTCTTGCGACATTACCTTCCGGCGATCACCGCTGCCAGCAATCACGTCCAGTGGCTACAATGCTGCCAAGTCTTTCTGCTGTAACGCAGATGGAACACCCAGCGTCCTGTACTCTATTATACGACCTCGTTCAAATTCAGTGAGCTCTTGATCAGGGCGCCTTCTTAAAGGCATTCTTGACTAGTGACTCACTACGTCCAATCTCAATCGCTCACTACCATTACAACACATGCCTACACAATTATCTCGCAGAACTCCTTCTTGTTGTTGGGCTTTTTTTCCAACAATGCATACAGTGTGTCCTAGGAGCAATCTTCCATATTCATAGACAGGAACGATTTTTTGAAGTAAAAACCTTCGTATGGACATGTGCCCTATTCCAAATGGTTTCCGACGGACAAAACATTTAATGTAAATTTGTTTTCGGCCTAGTGGCGCGCACGTATGTGCCTTATCCACCCAACTTCTTTGACGCTTTACGCTTGCCCAACCTACGTCGTTGCTTTCAGCCTCTTTGGTCGGGATGACTTGCCATTAAACTAGCCTGCTGAAAGCGCAGTAGTCCAGGGTGTGTTGTGAGTAGAGTAGTGTGAGTGATTAAGAGCGTATAAGTGAATAACATCGATTGACTGTGGTCAAAAAGATTTCGGGTTTGCAGCCGGTCGTCGTAAACTTCATTGCACGATATTTCGGCTGGACAACTGCCAGCCATCTTCAGGTGAGCCGAACAAGGACTGACGAAGACGTTCTCCGCTCCAGCTTATATAGTGCGCTGATGATACTGCCGCGCATGCGTTGCAATTGCGGAGACAGAAGGGCCACACCGACCAGCGGCAGCGCCCTCGCTGGTGGAACTGCAGTACTCAGCTGCCGTCGGTATTCTCGCTGGCCGCAGCTATCGAAGTCTTCTGGCGTCTTCGTCTCGAGCAAATTTCGGAGATGACGGGATTCCATGCGTTATTCAATTAGTAACCACTGTCACGGTTCATTAGATTTCCCACAATGCGTATTTCAACTGATTCTTTGATAACGGAGTCCCAAAAAGTTTTTGCAGTGGCCAAACTCGAAGTTTTGTCGTACTCCATTGAATGTCCGTTAGAAATATAATGTTCCGCAACTGCAGACTTACTGGGTTGCAGTAGACGAGTGCAACGTTGATGTTCTGTACTACGCTCTTCCACTGTACGCGTTGTCTGTCCTATATAGGCCATACCACACTGACACGGTATTTTATAAATTCCCGCCTTCCGCAGTACCAAGTCATCCTTCACCGATCCCAGCAAATCCGAAATCTTAGATGGCGGACGAAAAACCACTTTCACATTAAAACGATCAAGAATCCTTGCTATCTTGAAGGAGATATTTCCGACAAAGGGAAGAAAAGCTAGGGACTTGGCTGGCGCGTCCTCCTCTTTAACCACTTCCCGGTTCCTGGCTCTAGTTGAGAAGGCCCTGTTAATTTGCCGAGTCGAGTACCCATTGTCTAAGAACACCGTCCTCAAATGTGCCAGTTCCTTAGGCAAATTCTCGGCATCCGACACTGTGTGTGCCCTGTGTACAAGGGTTTTAAGTACACTGATGGTCTGGGATGGGTGCTGGCAACTTGATGAATGTAAATACAAATCAGTGTGAGTGGGCTTGTGATAGACAGAATGTCCTACAGTGCCGTCACTCTTTCGTTTAACCAAAACATCCAGGAATGGAAGGCAGCCATCTTTCTCTAGTTCCATAGTAAATCGAATATTCTCATGGGTGGAGTCAAGATGATGAAAAAACTCTATTAACTTTTCTTCTCCGTGGGGCCACACTATGAAAGTGTCATCGACGTATCTCCAAAAAACAGTTGGTTTACAGACCGCTGAATCAAGTGCTCTCTCCTCAAAATCCTCCATAAAGAGGTTAGCCACCAGAGGAGACAGAGGGCTGCCCGTGGCGACACCGTCAGACTGTTCAAAATAATCCTGGTTAAACATAAAATAAGTTGAGGAAAGGGTATGTCGGAACAAAGCAGTAATGTCCGATTCAAACTGTTGACCAATTAGAATCAAGGAATCCGCAAGAGGTACTTTCGTGAAAAGGGAAACTACATCAAAACTCACTAGAAGATCCGAACTACTTAAGTGGAGAGTTCCCAATCTGTTAATAAAATCAGCAGAGTTCCGCATATGGTGTGAACATTTACCAACAAATGGTCTCAACCAAGAAGTTAGATGTTTGGCTAAATCATATGTCGGTGCGTCAATATTACTCACTATAGGCCGTAAAGGCAGACTTTCTTTAAGCACTTGAGGAAGACCATACATTCTCGGTGTACGCTGACATGTGGTCTTAACCGCTTGATAGTCTCTGGAGCTAGCGAGGAAGAGTTCAAAAGTGCACACGTCTTCCGTTGCACCCGTGCTGTTGGATCTTGATCAGTTCTCCGATACATAGTATCACTAAGTAGACTATACATCTTCTCCAAATACAACCCACGAGGTAACAAAACGGTAGAGTTACCTTTATCAGCCTTAAGCACCTCTATTTCCGGATCTTTTCGAAGGTTCCGTAGTGCAGCCCTTTCTTCAGAGGTTATATTACTGCGTTGAGGATGAGCTTTCAGAAGAACGTGACTAGTTTCCCTTCTTATTTCTTCAGCAGCGTCCGTAGTAAGGCGACGTACAGATAGTTCAACACCACTTACGAAACTTATAAGACGTACTGCACTTGGTGTAGGTGCAAAGTTAAGACCTTTGCCCAAAACCGACAGCGTCGCATCGTCTAAAATCTTCTCCGTGAAATTAACCACAGAACGTCGTCCGGTTATTTCCTGTGGCGTCGGCAGTTGTGGCACCAAGCGATCATCTTTGGTGTGACGTCATAAGCGAGTGACTGCGTGTGAGATCGCTCTCTAAGTTTTTATATATTTTTCCGTTTCAGATACATATTTTAACAGTTTTTGTGATAATATTTACAATATAAGTGACTTATTAGTGGTTTCTTCATTCGCCTCTGCCTTTCTTGTGTTGTGACGTGATATTTGTGAGTGTTTCGTATCGAGTAACGTAACCTCTTATCTGTGTTTACATTCCGCACTGACCAGTTGCAGCTGTAGCGGCGCATCGAAAGCTAAGTACTGATTAATTGTTTGTGTATAGTGGTTTATTTAGGAACTTTAGTAGCCTTCAACCGGTGTTTTTTGTGTTTTCTGGTGAAATAATTTCAGAAGAACCTTTTGGGAACTGTTTTCAGCTTCGTCACTGTGTCACTAGACGTTTGATTCTCTTTCTGTATTAGTCTTTTGTTATATTCACATTTGTCGTTTATTAATACTGTTAATAATAGTAGTTACTTCCCTTGTAGAGTAAGTTTGTGATTATTGTAGTCAGGTTTTAACATCTTCTTACTGTAGTAGCGGAACTTAAAAAAAGTAAAATTTTACCATGAGTGAGAAGTGTGGGCTTTGCCATAGGTTCGTGAGTAGCGGATTGCGGTGTGAGACTTGTTCGAAGTATTTTCACTGCGGGGAATGCAGTGGGGAAGCCAGTGGGCATTCTGGTGAGATCCTCTCCTGGAACTGTAGGTTATGTAGCAAGAGTAAGTTGATAGAGGAGCAGAAGCGTAAGATCTGTGCCCTACGGGTGCAGTTGAAAAACGCACAGGAGGAGCTAGATAGGATGAGGAGGGAGAAGGGGGTTGGGGAATGGGAGCTGGCTGTTGGCAAGAGATCTGTTAGGAGAAGAAGATTTTCAGATAGTTTTACTATTGGTGTTTACAATAGGTATGACCAACGGTCAGAGTCTAGTGGAGAGGAATTTCTAGTAGCTGTAGATGTAGGAAGTATGCAGCAGACCTCAGTAGTTATGGTGGCTAGAACAGTTGCAAAGTCGAAGAGGAAGAAGAAGGTTCTGCTGTTAGGTAGTTCTCACGGCAGAGGTGTAGGCCAGCAGTTGCAGGAAGTGCTGGGGAGTGAGTACCAGGTCACCAGCATTGTGAAGCCGAATGCAGGGTTGGCTCAGGTGACTGTTAACATACGTAGGAATTTTACTAAAGAGGATCAGGTAGTGATTGTGGGTGGGGCTGGTAATAGTATAGATAGGGATGGGGAGTATGACATAGATGGTGACCTGGAAAAGATAGCCACTCACACTGGCAACACGAATGTGCATTTCGTGGAACTGTCTCAGCGTCACGATCGGCCTCATCTTAATACAGCCGTCAGGCATAATAACATGAGACTTGGGGTGCGCTGATGACAGAAAGCATGGGTCACATTTCAGTGGTGTCGGTGGAGTCTATCAGCAGGACGGGTTTCATTAGACATGGCCTGCACCTCAACAGGTATGGGAAGGGAAGGTTAGCAAAGCTTATAGGTGACAGCATAGGTGGGGTTGGTGGGATCACTCACGGGAAAATTCCTGCAGTAGTGGGTGTTAGAGCTGCACCTTTTTTAGATTGAAGTCAGCTGATAGGTATTCCTGCTTAAGGGAAGTCTCTCTAACAAAGGAACCGCTTTTGACAAAGCTTAGGTATCCGAGTAATGAGGGAATTAGTATATTTCGTCAAAATATACAAGATATTAGAGATAAAGTTAGTGAATTGCTTATAGATGTTGACTCTGAAATTATTGGTGTATCTGAACACTTTTTAAATAAGGAGATAATTCAGAGGCTTCATTTACCAGGATACAGGTTGGCTGGGACCTTTTCGAGGAACTCTTTGCGGTGTGGGGGAGTAGCCATGTATGCGAAAAACGGAATCCCATTTGAGTCAATTGATGTTTCTAAGTACTGCACTGAAAAGGTGTTTGAATGTTGTGCAGGTGTGGTTAAATTTAATGGAGCTAAACTTCTAACTGTTGTTATTTATAGATCCCCAGACTCTGATTTCACAACATTTTTGCTAAAGCTAGAGGAGGTTCTTGGTTCACTTTATAGGAAATACAAAAAGTTAGTTATATGTGGTGACTTCAATATTAATTGTGTAAGTGATTGTGCAAGGAAGAGGATGCTGGTAGACCTACTTAATTCATATAATCTTATTCAAACCGTATTCTTTCCAACAAGAGTGCAAGAGAACAGTAGAACAACCATAGACAACATTTTTGTTCATACCTCATTACTAGAAGGGCCTTTCAGATCACGATGCACAAATTTTAACTCTAAAAGATTTTTGTGCTGCAACACGTGTTAAATATAGTCACCAGCTGTTTAGGAAAGCTGATCCAGTAGCTGTAGAGACCTTTGTAAACCTTATAAAGGAACAAGAGTGGCAAGATGTTTATAGCGCTGACACAATAGACGATAAATATAATGATTTTCTCAAGACTTTTCTCGTGCTCTTTGAAAGTTGCTTTCCGTTAGAACGTTCAAAACAGGGTACTAGCACAAGCAGGCAGCCTGGGTGGCTGACTAGAGGGATAAGAATATCTTGTAGAACAAAGTGGCAATTATATCAATACGTTAGAAACAGTCAGAATCTAAATGCAGCAGCGCATTACAAATAGTACTGTAAGGTGCTTAAAAATATTATTAGGAATGCAAAAACTATGTGGTATGCAGATAGAATAGCTAAGTCTCAGGATAAAATTAAAACGATATGGTCAGTCGTAAAGGAAGTGGCTGGTCTGCAGAGACAGGTCGAGAATATACACTCCTGGAAATATAAATAAGAACACCGTGAATTCATTGTCCCAGGAAGGGGAAATTTTATTGACACATTCCTGGGGTCAGATACATCACATGATCATACTGACAGAACCACAGGCACATAGACACAGGCAACAGAGCATGCACAATGTCGGCACTAGTACAGTGTATATCCACTTTCGCAGCAATGCAGGCTGCTATTCTCCCATGGAGACGATCGTAGAGATGCTGGATGTAGTCCTGTGGAACGGCTTGCCATGCCATTTCCACCTGGCGCCTCAGTTGGACCAGCGTTCGTGCTGGACGTGCAGACCGCGTGAGACGACGCTTCATCCAGTCCCAAACATGCTCAATGGGGGACAGATCCGGAGATCTTGCTGGCCAGGGTAGTTGACTTACACCTTCTAGAGCACGTTGGGTGGCACGGGATACATGCGGACGTGCATTGTCCTGTTGGAACAGCAGGTTCCCTTGCCGGTCTAGGAATGGTAGAACGATGGGTTCGATAACGATTTGGATGTATCGTGCACTATTCAGTGTCCCCTCGACGATCACCAGTGGTGTACGGCCAGTGTAGGAGATCGCTCCCCACACCATGATGCCGGGTGTTGGCCCTGTGCGCCTCGGTTGTATGCAGTCCTGATTGTGGCGCTCACCTGCACGGCGCCAAACACGCATACGACCATCATTGGCACCAAGGCAGAAGCGACTCTCATCGCTGAAGACGACACGTCTCCATTCGTCCCTCCATTCACGCCTGTCGCGACACCACTGGAGGCGGGCTGCACGATGTTGGGGCGTGAGCGGAAGACGGCCTAACGGTGTGCGGGACCGTAGCCCAGCTTCATGGAGACGGTTGCGAATGGTCCTCGCCGATACCCCAGGAGCAACAGTGTCCCTAATTTGCTGGGAAGTGGCGGTGCGGTCCCCTACGGCACTGCGTAGGATCCTACGGTCTTGGCGTGCATCCGTGCGTCGCTGCGGTCCGGTCCCAGGTCGACGGGCACGTGCACCTTCCGCCGACCACTGGCGACAACATCGATGTACTGTGGAGACCTCACGCCCCACGTGTTGACCAATTCGGCGGTACGTCCACCCGGCCTCCCGCATGCCCACTATACGCCCTCGCTCAAAGTCCGTCAACTGCACATACGGTTCACGTCCACGCTGTCGCGGCATGCTACCAGTGTTAAAGACTGCGATGGAGCTCCGTATGCCACGGCAAACTGGCTGACACTGACGGCGGCGGTGCACAAATGCTGCGCAGCTAGCGCCATTCGACGGCCAACACCGCGGTTCCTGGTGTGTCCGCTGTGCCGTGCGTGTGATCATTGCTTGTACAGCCCTCTCGCAGTGTCCGGAGCAAGTATGGTGCGTCTGACACACCGGTGTCAATGTGTTCTTTTTTCCATTTCCAGGAGTGTAGAATCAGTGCGTAGTGGGAATGTCCGTGTAACTGATAAGTCGCATATATGTACAGTATTTAATAATCACTTTCTGAATATAGCAGGTGAACTAAATAGAAACCTAGTCCCAACAGGGAATCATATAGCGCTCTTAGAAAAAAGTGTTCCGAGACTGTTACCTGAAATGCTCCTCCATGATACTGACAAGAGGGAGATTGAGTTAATAATTAAATCACTAAAGACCAAGAACTGTCATGGAAATGACGGGGTATCTAGCAGAATACTGAAGTATTGTTCTATGTATGTTAGCCCAGTACTTAGCCATATCTGTAACTTTTCCTTTAGGAGTGGTCGGTTTCCTGACCGATTAAAGTACTCGGTAGTGAAGCCACTTTATAAAAAGGGAGACAGGGATAATATTGACAATTAAAGACTTATTTCTATGCCATCGGTGTTTGCTAAAGTCATCGAGAAGGTTGTATATACAAGGTTGCTGGAGCATTTAAATTCACATAATTTGCTGTCAAATGTTCAGTTTGGTTTTAGAAATGGTTTAACAACTGAAAATGCTATATTCTCTTTTCTCTGTGAGGTTTTAGACGGATTAAATAAAGGGTTGCGAACGCTAGGAGTTTTTTTTTTTATTTAACGAAGCCTTTTGACTGTGTTGACCACAAAATATTACTGCAGAAGTTGGACCATTATGGAGTAAGGGGAGTAGCTTGCAATTGGTTCGCCTCTTACTTTAAGAACAGAAAGCAGAAGGTAATTCTCCGCAATATTGAGAGTGGTAGTGATGTTCAGTCCGAATGGGTCACTGTTAAGTGGGGCGTTCCCCAAGGGTCGGTGCTGGGGCCACTGCTGTTTCTTATTTATATAAATGATGTGCCTTCTAGTATTACAGGTGATTCAAAAATATTTCAGTTTGCTGATGACACCAGCTTGGTAGTGTAGGATCTTGTGTGTAATATTGAAACAGTATCGAATAATGTAGTTCATGAAATAAGTTCATGGCTTGTGGAAAATAATTTGATGTTAAATCACAGTAAGACTCAGTTTTTACAGTTTCTAACTCACAATTCAACAAGAACCGATATTTTGATCAGACAGAATGGGCACATTATAAGCGAGACGGAACAGTTCAAGTTCCTAGGCGTTCTGATAGATAGTAAGCTGTTGTGGAAAGCCCATGTCCAGGATCTTGTTCAGAAACTAAATGCTGCTTTATTTACCATTAGAACAGTATCTGAAATAAGTGACACTTCAACACGAAAAGTAGTCTACTTCGCATATTTTCATACGCTTATGTCGTATGGTATTAATTTTTGGGGTAATTCTTCTGATTCAAAAAGGGTATTTTTGGCTCAAAAACGGGCTGTTCGAGCTATATGTGGTGTAAGTTCGAGAATGTCTTGTCGACCCCTATTCAATAGTCTGAGAATTCTGACATTGCCCTCACAGTATATATTTTCTTTAATGTCGTTTGTTGTTTGCAATATTAGCCTATTCCCAAGAATTAACAGCTTTCACTCAGTTAATACTAGGCAGAGATCCAATCTGCATGTGGAATGCACTTCCTTGACTCTTGTGCGGAAAGGAGTGCAGTATTCTGCTGCATCCATTTTCAATAAACTACCACAAGAACTCAAAAATCTTAGCAGCAGCCCAAACTCTTTTAAGTCTAAACTGAAGAGTTTCCTCATGGCTCACTCCTTCTATTCTGTCGAGGAGCTCCTGGAAGATCTAAAAAATTAAGCAAATTCCAGTGTTACATTGTTGATTTTCTTTATTTAAGCTTACTTGTCACCTGAATATGTTTTTTTATATTTCATTTTATCTGTTTCTAATATCGTGTTATAATTTCATGTATTCACTTGTTCCATGACCATGGAGATTTCTCCTTAATTTGGTCCCACGGAACAATAAATAAATAAATAAATCAAATTTCGACATCTGCCGGGAACTAGCATCCTTATATACCCAGTCGAACTTGGCTGACGTCACACCGTCCACCCACTCCCATGACATAGGAGAAAGAAGTGCTGCAATTTTCAAGTGTAGATGGAACAATTCTTCTGAGATGGCATCCAACCTTCGTCTCGTATAACAAATTCTCTTCTTCACAATAGCGTGGCTCGCCTTATCCATTATTTTCCGTGCAGTGGTCGTCTTAATAATAAAGAGGAGGACGCGCCAGCCAAGTCCCTAGCTTTTCTTCCCTTTGTCGGAAATATCTCCTTCAAGATAGCAAGGATTCTTGATCGTTTTAATGTGAAAGTGGTTTTTCGTCCGCCATCTAAGATTTCGGATTTGCTGGGATCGGTGAAGGATGATTTGTTACTGCGGAAGGCGAGAATTTATAAAATACCGTGTCAGTGTGGTATGGCCTATATAGGACAGACAACGCGTACAGTGGAAGAGCGTAGTACAGAACATCAACGTTGCACTCGTCTACTGCAACCCAGTAAGTCTGCAGTTGCGGAACATTGTATTTCTAACGGACATTCAATGGAGTACGACAAAACTTCGAGTTTGGCCACCGCAAAAACTTTTTGGGACTCCGTTATCAAAGAATCAGTTGAAATACGCATTGCGGGAAATCTAATGAACCGTGACAGTGGTTACTAATTGAATAACGCATGGAATCCCGTCATCTCCGAAATTTGCTCGAGACGAAGACGCCAGAAGACTTCGATAGCTGCGGCCAGCGAGAATACCGACGGCAGCTGAGTACTGCAGTTCCACCAGCGAGGGCGCTGCCGCTGGTCGGTGTGGCCCTTCTGTCTCCGCAATTGCAACGCATGCGCGGCAGTATCATCAGCGCACTATATAAGCTGGAGCGGAGAACGTCTTCGTCAGTCCTTGTTCGGCTCACCTGAAGATGGCTGGCAGTTGTCCAGCCGAAATATCGTGCAATGAAGTTTACGACGATCGGCTGCAAACCCGAAATCTTTTTGACCAGTTGATTCGCCGGGAAAATTTCAAATTTTGCATCAATTAACTGTGTTTGTACACGCGACAGCTAAAATGTCACACATGTACACAAATGAAGAATTTCCGGATAGTGTGTATATTTACGGCTTCTGCGATTGTAGTTCACATTCTGATGTCGAAAAATACCGTCGGCGCTTTCTTACACGTTGAATTCCTAATCGTAGAGTGGTTATCGAAGTTTTCAGCACATTGCGTAAAATAGGTAGTCTTCGAAGTTCCCATTTTCCTTCTCAGCGTGTTGTTCTATAACCAGTGCAGGGATAAAAACACATTGTGGAAATGGTGCAGTGTTGGGACATACGATAATGCTAAGAGGTGCGTGTGTTAAAAATACACACACCTTTTAAAACGCTTGTTGTAACGTTTACTGACTGTTGCATACGTGTACATGAGTAAATCTGACAATTAATAACAATGTACGCTGAATGTGAGCTATCTTGGAATCCATGCGGATTAGGGCATATATCCATAGGCTGTTTTTTTTTCTTCAGATGATAGTTTCTGTCATATCGCTAAGTACCGATCATTTTTCCTGCGATACCGTGTGTTCCCCCCATGAACCATGGACCTTGCCGTTGGTGGGGAGGCTTGCGTGCCCCAGCGATACAGATGGCCGTACCGTAGGTGCTACCACAACGGAGGGGTATCTGTTCAGAGGCCAGACAAACATGTAGTTCCTGAAGAGGGGCAGCAGCCCTTTCAGTAGTTGCAGGGGCAACAGTCTGGATGATTGACTGATCTGGCCTGTAACATTAACCAAAACGGCCTTGCTGTGCTGGTACTGCGAACGGCTGAAAGCAAGGGGAAACTACAGCCGTAATTTTTCCCGAGGACATGCAGCTTTACTGTTTGATTAAATGATGATGGCTTCCTCTTGGGTAAAATATTCCGGAGGTAAAATAGTCCCCCATTCGGATCTCCGGGCGGGGACAACTCAAGACGACGTCGTTATCAGGAGAAAGAAAACTGGCGTTCTACGGATCGGAGCGTGGAATGTCAGATCCCTTAATCGGGCAGGTAGGTTAGAAAATTTAAAAAGGAGAATCGATGGGTTAAAGTTATTTATAGTGGGAATTAGTGAAGTTCGGTGGCAGGAGGAACAAGACTTTTGGTCAGGTGATTACAGGGTTATAAATACAAAATCAAATAGAGGTAATGCAGGAGTAGGTTTAATAATGAATAAAAAAATAGGAGTGCCTGTTAGCTACGACAAACAGCATAGTGTACGCATTATTGTGGCCAAGATAGACACAAAGCCCATGCCTACTACAGTAGTACAAGTTTATATGCCAACTAAATCTGGAGATGATGAAGAAATTGATGAAATGTATGACGAGATAAAAGAAATTATTCAGGTAGAGAAGGGAGACGAAAATTTAATAGTCATGGGTGACTGGAATTCGTCAGTAGGAAAAGGGAGAGAAGGAAACATAGTAGGTGAATATGGATTGGGGGGAAGAAACGAAAGAGGAAGCCGCCTTGTAGAATTTTGCACAGCATAACTTAATCAAAGCTAACACTTGGTTCAAGGATCATAAAAGAAGGTTGTATACCTGGAAGAATCCTGGAGATACTAAAAGGAATCAGATAGATTATATAATGGTAAGACAGAGATTTAGAAACCAGGTTTTAAATTGTAAGACATTTCCAGGGGCAGATATGGATTCTGACCACAATCTCTTGGTTATGAACTGCAGATTGAAACTGAAGAAACTGCAAAAAGGTGGGGATTTAAGGAGATGGGACCTGGATAAACTGAAAGAACGAGAGGTTGTAGAGAGTTTCAAGGAGAGCATAAGGGAACAATTGACAGGAATGCGGGAAAGAAATACAGTAGAACAAGAATGGGTAGCTCTGAGGGATGAAGTAGTGAAAGCAGCAGACGATCAGGTAGGTAAAAAGACGAGGGCTAATTGAAATCCTTGGGTAACAGAAGAAATATTGAATTTAATTGATGAAAGGTGAAAATATAAAAACGCAGTAAATGAAGCAGGCAAAAAGGAATACAAACGTCTCAAAAATGAGATCGACAGGAAGTGCAAAATGGCTAAGCAGGGATGGCTAGAGGACATATGTAAGGATGTAGAGGCTTGTCTCACTAGGGGTAAGATAGATACTGCCTACAGGAACATTAAAGAGACCTTTGGAGAGAAGAGAACCACTTGTATGAACATCAAGAGCTCAAATCGCAACCCAGTTCTAAGCAAAGAAGGGAAGTAGAAAGGTGGAAGGAGTATATAGAGGGTTTATACAAGGGCGATGTACTTGAGGACAATATTATGGAAATGGAAGAGAATGTAGATGAAGATGAAATGGGAGATACGATACTGAGTGAAGAGTTTGACAGAGCACTGAAAGACCTGAGTCGAAACAAGGTCCCGGGAGTAGACAACATTCCATTAGAACTACTGACGTCCTTGGGAGAGCCAGTCCTGACAAAACTCTACCATCTGGTGAGCAAGATGTATGAGACAGGTGAAATACCCTCAGACTTCAAGAAGAATATACTATTTCCAATCCCAAAGAAAGCAGGTGTTGACAGATGTGGAAATTACCGAACTATCAGTTTAATATGTCACAGCTGCAAAATACTAACGCGAATTCTTTACAGACGAATGGAAAAACTGGTAGAAGCGGACCTCGGGGAAGATCAGTTTGGATTCCGTAGAAATGTTGGAACACGTGAGGCAATACTAACCTTACGACTTATCTTAGAAGAAAGATTAAGAAAAGGCAAACCTACGTTTCTAGCATTTGTAGACTTAGAGAAAGCTTTTGACAATGTTGACTGGAATTCTCTCTTTCACATTCTAAAGGTGGCAGGGGTAAAATACAGGGAGCGAAAGGCTATTTACAATTTGTACAGAAACCAGATGGCAGTTACAAGAGTCGAGGGGCATGAAAGGGAAGCAGTGGTTGGGAAAGGAGTGAGACAGGGTTGTAGCCTCTCCCCGATGTTATTCAATCTGTATATTGAGCAAGCAGTAAAGCAAACAAAAGAAAAATTCGGAGTAGGTATTAAAATTCATGGAGAAGAAGTAAAAACTTTGAGGTTCGCCGATGACATTGTAATTCTGTCAGAGACAGCAAAGGACTTGGAAGAGCAGTTGAACGGAATGGACAGTGTCTTGAAAGAAGGATATAAGATGAACATCAACAAAAGCAAAACGAGGATAATGGAATGTAGCCAAATTAAATCGGGTGATGCTGAGGGAATTAGATTAGGAAATGAGACACTTAAAGTAGTAAAGGAGTTTTACTATTTAGGGAGTAAGATAACTGGTGATTGTCGAAATAGAGAGGATATAAAATGTAGACTGGCAATGGCAAGGAAATCGTTTCTGAAGAAGAGAAATTTGTTAACATCGAGTATAGATTTAAGTGTCAGGAAGTCGTTTCTGAAAGTATTTGTATGGAGTGTAGCCATGTATGGAAGTGAAACATGGACGATAACTAGTATGGACAAGAAGAGAATAGAAGCTTTCGAAATGTGGTGCTACAGAAGAATGCTGAAGATAAGGTTGGTAGATCACATAACTAATGAGGAGGTATTGAATAGGATTGGTAGGACATGTTTTGAGGCATCAAGGGATCACAAATTTAGCATTGGAGGACCGCGTGGAGGGTAAAAATCGTAGAGGGAGACCAAGAGATGAATACACTAAGCAGATTCAGAAGGATGTAGGTTGCAGTAGGTACTGGGAGATGAAGAAGCTTGCACAGGATAGAGTAGCATGGAGAGCTGCATCAAACCAGTCTCAGGACTGAAGACCACAACAACAACAACAACCGTGTGCATGCACTTGTCCATTTCTTTCCTCTGCTCTTTTCCCTTTTGCCGGCCGGCCGCTGTGGCCGAGTGGTTCTAGACACTTCAGTCCGGAACCGCGCTGCTGCTACGGTCGCAGGTTCGAATCCTGCCTCGGACATTAATGTGTGTGATGTCCTTAGGTTAGTTGGGTTTAAGTAGTTCTAAGTTTAGAGGACTGATGACCTCAGATGTTAAGTCCCATAGTGCGTACAGCCATTTGAACCATTTTTCGCTTATTTTATTAGCCTCCGTGAGAGCTACTGTGTCCACATCATAACGTTCTAATTATTGAAATCATTCTCTATTAGTTGACATTGCTTGAATATTCCACGTTTCTAATCGTAAAGTCTGTTTCCTTGCCAATTTTCGCTCACCTTTTGTAGTCCACTTCCTAAGCTTTGTTGGCAAAATTTGCGTATTCTTTTTCTACTTCCTTATTTTTATTGTAGTTTATTTTTTTAATTTAGTGGTGACTACAAGCCTATCATCTCAACCGAAAATATGGAGGACCAGTTGATTTTATTTTAGTGTGTTCTTTCCGTGGATTACTTGACTTTTTAGATTTAAGAGACCAAGTTCCCCTTTTGAATGTCGTCGCTGTACCAGCTCCAGCATATTGAAGTACTTCTTCTCCACCTTCATCGCTGTTGAGGTTTTGCGTCCGTATTCTTGGACAATGAGACTGCGTTATACCTCCACCGCAAACGCAGAAATTAAAAAAAAAGTTGTATCTTGTGCTTTAATCCGTACAAAGCAGAATAACAATAAAGGCAGAAGTAAACACAGAAGTTCATTTTACAACAAAACCTCAAATTACACTATAGCAATAAGTTAGAAATGACTTGTCGTAATATACGAACTTTCACATATATGAGATAACCAGATCCACCTTTCGTCAGTGCCGGAACACGCGGACTTTCGGCAAGTGGCGGTGCCTTAGCGCCACGTGAAAGCGCCTCCGCACCAAAACATAGGGTCGTAAAATATTTTACGGCGGCGGACGCCCTTTAAGAGGCGACTTTTACGGCCAGCGAGGAGTATAAAGTCTCCAAACGTTCTGCCGCGACCAGCGCCGCTTCCTCCTCGTTCGTTAGGCGACAATTCTGCAGTCTCTCGACCTCAATGTGAAACTCGCTGATTGGCTGACGTGCCTTTCGACTTCACGTTTCAGTGTTTCCGGTTGGACAGCTGTAACCATTGACGAGATTTTCCACTTTTATCTTTATTTCCTATATCGATTGGCACGCTGTGGTGCATTTGCTTTTTCGCCGAGTAAGTATCGCGCCAACACCATTGACGAGACTTTCCACTTCTTATCTTTATTTCCTACATCGATTACCGTGACGTGGTACCTTTACTTTTTCGCACCCTGCATTCTCATTACACACTACAGCCTTCAACTTCTCTTACTATCTTTTACCTTTCCTGTTCGTCCGTTTCACATTTTGATACACCTCTATGTCTGAGAATGACACGAAGAGACGTCCTTCATATTAGAAAGTAAAGGGCGATGTACTTGAGGACAATATAATGGAAATGGAAGAGGATGCATATGAAGATGAAATGGGAGAAATGATACTGCGTGACGAGTTTGACAGAGCACTGAAAGACCTGAGTCGAAACAAGGCCCCGGAAGTAGACAACATTCCATTAGAACTACTGACAGCTCTGGGAGAGCCAGGCCTAACAAAACTCTACCATCTGGTGAGCAAGATGTATGAGACAGGCGAAATACCCTCAGACTTCAAGAAGAATATAATAATTCCAATCCCAAAGAAGGCAGGTGTTGACAGATGCGAAAATTACCGAACTATTAGTTTAATAGGCCACGGCTGCAAAATACTAACGCGAATTCTGTACAGACGAATGGAAAAACTGGTAGAAGCCGATCTCGGGGAAGATCAGTGTGGATTCCGTAGAAATATTGGAACACGTAAGGCAATACTGACCCTACGACTTATCTTAGAAGCTAGATTAAGGAAAGGCAAACCTACGTTACTAGCGTTTGTAGACTTAGAGAAAGCTTTTGACAATGTTGACTGGAATACTCTCTTTCAAATTCTGGAGGTAGCAGGGGTAAAATACAGGGAGCGAAAGGCTATTTACAATTTGTATAGAAAGCAGATAGCGGTTATAAGAGTCGAGGGACATGAAAGGGAAGCAGTGGTTGGGAAGGGAGAGAGACAGGGTTGTAGCCTCTCGCCGATGTTATTCAATCTGTATATTGAGCAACCAATAAAGGAAACAAAAGAAAAGTTCGGAGTAGGTATTAAAATCCACGGAGAACAACTAAAAGCTTTTAGGTTCGCCGATGACATTGTAATTCTGTCAGAGACAGCAAAGGACTTAGAAGAGCAGCTGAACGGAATGTACAGTGTCTTGAGAGGAGGGTATAACATCAACAAAAGCAAAACGATGATAATGGAATGTAGTCGAATTAAGTCGGGTGATGCTGAGGGAATTAGATTAGGAAATGAGACACTTAAAGTAGTAAAGGAGTTGCTATTTGGGGAGCAAAATAACTGATGATGGTCGAAGTAGAGAGGATATAAAATGTAGACTGGGAATGGCAAGCGTTTCTTAAGAGAAATTTGTTAACATCAAGTATTAATTTAAGTGTCAGGAAGTCGTTTCTGAAAGTATTTGTATGGAGTGTAGCCATGTATTAAAGTGAAACAGGAACGATAAATAGTTTCGACAAGAAGAGAATAGAAGCTTTCGAAATGTGGTGCTACAGAAGAATGCTGAAGATTAGATGGGTAGATCAAATAACTAATGAGGAGGTATTGAATAGAATTGGGGAGAAGAGTAGTTTGTGGCACAACTTGACTAGAAGAAGGGATCGGTTGGTAGGACATGTTGTGAGGCATCAAGGGATCACCAATTTAGTATTGGAGGGCCGCGTGGAGGGTAAAAATCGTAGAGGGAGACCAAGAGATGAAAACAGTAAGCAGGTTCAGAAGGATGTAGGCTGCAGTACTTACTGGGAGATGAAGTAGCTTGCACAGGATAGAGTAGCATGGAGGACTGAAGACCACAACAACAACAACAACAACAACTATAATGTTACGATTTCGGACTTTGTCTGATATTCATCACTATATATGTTTTTTTTAAATACGTTACAGTTCTTATCCTGAAGAACAAGGTGGATATTAGAGATTAAGAATATTGTAGAGGTCCGTTTAACAAGACATCAGCGAGCTGGAAGTGCACAGATAGATTATCAATTGGGAATCCTTAGGATGAGGTTACAACTTTCGATATGTTCCTTACGACCATGTTAAGCCTCTTCCGAAACGTTCGTTGAAATAGGGCAGTGGAGCATTTTGTAATTTGCTTCTCGGCAATAATATGAAGGTCTATCGAGAGTGTATGTGAGACCGTTAAGTCAATGATTTGCTTGCCATGTGTTTCCAGCTCACAGGTGCTTTACTTATGAATACCATTAGTCCACTTCAGTTTCATACGTACCTGTACATCGTCACGTTTTCTTATAATTGTGTACTAGAGTTCGTTGTGTTCACGTATTATCTCACGTTTAGTATAGACCCACTTAATAACAGACAGTCAGTAATCAATATTAAGTTCAAATGGTTCAAATGGCTCTAAACACTATGGGACTTAACATCTGAAGTCATCAGTCCCCTAGACTTGGAACTACTTAAACCTAATTAACCGAAGGACATCACACTCATCCATGCCCGAGCCAGGATTCGAACCTGCGACCGTAGCAGCAGCGTGGTTCCGGGCTGAAGTGCCTAGAACCGCTCGGCCACAGCGGCCGGCCAATACTAAGTGAACCGTGCTGTTCAGCTCCTTAGAAATTATGCAATTATGCGGATTCCAGTGATCAACACATCTATATCTAAAACTATCGTGTATTTATAATTAACTTCTTATGTACTTTAAATCAATGTTCGTATGGATGCATAAGGACGGAAGTAGATGGCAGACTTCGGTACATTGGTAGGATACTGGGAAAATGAGAACAGGTTACAAAGGAGATTGGTCACCGAATACTCGTGCGACTCACTCCAGAATATATCATAAACGTGTGGGAACCAATACCAAATATAGGACGTGTTCAAAGAAAGACAGCACGATATGTTACAGATTTACGTGGCCCATGGGATAACGTCCAGAAAATATCGAATAACTGCCGGCCACGACGTCATACATTTTACGTACAGAGGGACATTCGGGACAATCGCCCAACTAGATTTCGTTATGAAATGACGAAAATTTAACTTTTTGTCAAGATATACTCCCAAATATCGACGGAAGTATCTACTTAACCATCTTTCCGCTTACTGTTGGGTTTCATGTTTTGAAAATTTTATCTTTCTAGAACAAATATAACGTTTTAGGCTGCAATCGAGAGTTTGTTGTTATTGCATCATCACTCTATTCTATCAAGGACATCTTACTTCTGCATATTACCGACGTCACTATCAACAAGACATCTTCAGATAATACAACCCCATCGATTAGCTCGTCCCCATTCAACATACCTAATACGGTTTTTATAAACAATATAGGCCCGAATATTGGTACTTGTGGGTATAAGTAGGTTCATGTCATCGCCACCCTTTTCACTGAGGCTGCTATAAAAGCTCTCGATTATCTAATCATTTGTATGTCTTGTTGGTTATATCATGCTTTACTTTGATTCTAAAGTACCTCCAAGACAAAAATGACGGACCTTGAAGGAGTTATACTGTTTAGTCACAAATTGAGATTCATATAGGTACTCCGTCGTCAGGCCACGAGTGGCCTATCGGGACCATCCGACCGCCGTGTCATCCTCACTCGAGGATGCGGATAGGAGTACCGTGGGGTCAGACCAGCGCTCTCCCGGTCGTTATGATGGTATCCTTGACCGAAGCCGCTGCTATTCGGTCGAGTAGCCCCTCAATTTCCATCACGAGGCTGAGTGCACCCCAAAAAATGGCAACAGCGCATGGTGGCCTGGATGGTCACCCATCCAAGTGCCGACAACGCCTGACAGCGCTTAACGTCGTTGATCTCACGGGAACCGGTGTATCCACTGCGGCAAGGCCGTTGCCCTGAGATTCATATAGGTATCAAAGGAAAATGCAAACTTGTGAACTTTGGTGGCCGATGGATGAATGTCGGATGCTGCAGAACGATTTCACCGCCCAGCTGGCGGTGATAGTAAACAGGTGACTTGTCGATACCAGGTTGGGATACCTACCTGACTGTCGCTAACCATATGGCTCGAAACCAAGACTGACGGTTGTGGTGCCATTTCATTTCATAGCAGCACCCCTTTGCTTGTCATAAGTAACATCCTTACCGCACGGCGGTACGATATTCTACGCCTCGTTTTGTAGTCCACTATGGCAAGCCATACTGGACTTACATTTCAGCACGATCATGCGAGCCCGCACACGACGAGATTTTGTATGGGTTGTCTTCGTGCTTGACAAATCCTACCCTGGCCAACACGGTCGCCGGATCTCTCCCCAACTGAGAACGTTTGTACCATTATGGGCAGAGCCCTCCAACTATCTCGGGATTTTGACCATCTAATGTCCCAATTATATTTGGCACGATATATCTCATGGGGAAATTCAACAATTCTATGAGTCAATTCCTTGCCATAAATGCCTGCATAAAGGCCAGAGATGGACGAATTGACTTGCCCAATTTGTGAAACTCTTTCTCTTGAACAAATCATCCAGATTTTCTGATATTGTAATCATTTGTTCGTTTATAGATGTACATCGGATCTACCGCTTTCCGTCCCATTCAGATGCGCTGTGCTCAGAAATCATCAGTCTTGCAGAACAACATCCTGTTGTGGGTTGGCAGGAGAGCCAACACCGGGTTACTAGAGGAAGCCGAAAGGCACGCGTTTTAGCTCACGCAGGCTGGCGTGAGGTCTGGAACAGAACAAGGAAATTAGAATTTAGAAAAAACGGACGTAGCTGGTGGAATACTTAACTTTAATCCATTAATGGTTAACGTCGCTCATGACTGTACATTATTCACAATATCAATATTAACTGGTAATGGCGCCTTGCTAGGTCGTAGGAAATGACGTAGCTGAAGGCTATGCTAACTATCGTCTCGGCAAATAAGAGCGAATTTTGTCAGTGAACCATCGCTAGCAAAGACGGTTGTACAACTGGGCGAGTGCTAGGAAGTCTCTCTAGACCTGCCGTGTGGCGGCGCTCGGTCTGCAATCACTGATAGTGGCGACACGCGGGTCCGACGTATACTAACGGACCGCGGCCGATTTAAAGGCTACCATCTAGCAAGTGTGACGTCTGGCGGTGACACCACACATCCGACGACTTATCTTTCTCCACCCGTAACCTTAATCCATGCACAGACCGGGGTATTTATTGCTAAAGGTTTGCGATGGTAGCATATTAATTCAGTTAACTGTTTGTCCATTATCTGAGCATTGAGACAAAGAGGTGTGTGGCAACGAGATGAGCGAGATGCTAGTACAGTAGTATGTAACTGTGTTACGTAAGATAATAAATGTAATGATCTAGATTCAGAAAATTAGTTCGGAGAAATAACGTAGAATTAACGTAGAGTAATGAAATATTTAAGTGATTTACATTGCCAGATTACAGATCAATGTAAGCGCCTGACAAGCCATTGAAAATGTGAAATGCTGGCCCATTAATAACCGGTGTAACTGCCAGAACGTTGAATGCGAGCATGAAACGTACATCACCTGTGCTGTACAGGTGCCAGATGTCAGTTAGTAGTGATGGAGTTCCATCCCTGTTGCACTTGGTCATTCAATAAAGAGAGGGCTGTGGATGACCTTGGAGTTGTTGTCCGATGATGTCTCATACTCCCTTCACTGGAAACAGATCTGATGACTAAGAGGGCCAAAGCAACATATCGATACTCCCTAGAGTTTGTTAGGTTAAAACAGCGGTATGTGGCCAGGCGATATCTTGTTAGAAAACACCCCCTAGAATGTTGTTCGTGAATGGCAGGACAACACGTTGAGTCATAAGATTTACGTACTATTTTGTTGTTAGGGAGGGTGGGATAATCAAGAGGGTCCTCGTGCTGCCATACGAATTCGCACTCCAGGTATACGAGGTGCGACAATAAAGTAATGAGACTGATTTTCTTTGCAACATGTGGCAATCCTGCAGGTTTGTGTAGGCACAATATCTTTGACCTTGGTCTATAAGCTGCTTCTAGCCCAAGCGGCACATCAATGCAACTGTTCAGTCGTGAGTTGTGCTTTAGTAAGTTAACGCGTGTTTGTGTCTCTCGTCACGTAAATGGAACCGCATAATATTGCGCAACGATATGCCATTTATTTTTGCGTTAAATTGGGTGAAAACGCGACGACAACTTACGGTAAGACTCAGAAGGCTTTTGGAGAGGAGGCTATGTCAAGAGCTCAAGTTTTTCGTTGGCATAAAATGTTTAGTGAAGGCAGAACGAATGTTGAAGATCGCATTGGACGACCATGCATGCTTGTGTGCTTCTTTGATTCCAAGGAAACTGTTCATAAAGAGTGGGTGCCTCCTGGACAAACAGTTAACCAATATTACTACAAAGAAATTTTAGAAAGACTTCGTAAAAGATTTCTTCGTGTCCGTGGGAACATTGCTGATAATTATTGGATCCTGCATCACGATAATGCGCCATCCCATACTGCTCTGTCAGTACAGCAGTTTTCAACCTCAAAACAAATTTCGGTACTGCCACAGCCACCTTATTCACCAGATATCACTCCGTGCGACTTTTTCTATTTCCAAGAGTCAAAACGGCGGTCAAGGGACACCATTTTCAAACAACACAAGATATCCAAAAAGCTGTGACGAGGATCTTGGAGGATATTACAGAAGATGAGTTCCAGAAATGTTACCATGAATGGCAGAAGCGCTGGAAAAAGTGTGTGCAATCAGAAGGGAACTACTTTGAAGGAGACAACACTAAACTTGACTAAAACGGTAAACAACATTTTTTTTCACATCAGACTCATTGCTTTACTGTCGCACCTCGTAGATCCAGCGTGTCTAGTACACAGACAGGTTCGTTGCAAGCCGTCGACTGACCTCCTTCTAACCAACACACACGGCCATCACTGATACCAAGGCAGAACCAGCTTTCATCATAAAACACAATAGACCTTCACCCTGCCCTCCGATGAACTCTCGCTTGACACCATTGAAGTCGCAAATGGCGGTGGTTTGGGGTCGGTAGAATGCACACTTTAGGGGGTCTGGCTCGGAGCTGTCCTTGAAGTAACCGATTTGTAACAGTTCGTTGTGTCACTGTGATGCCATGTGCTCTTCAAACTGCTGCTGCAGGTTCAGTACGATGCGCCAGAGCCATACGCCGAACATGGTCTTCGCTCTCGGTAATGCCACGTGGCCATCCGGAGTCCAGGTTTCTTGCAGCCGTACATTCACGTGACCACCGCTGCCAGCAGTCACGTACAGTGGCTACATTCCTGCCAAGCCTTTCTGCAGCATTGCAGAAAGAATATCCGGTTTCTAGTAGGCCTATTATACGTCGTCGTTCAAGCCCAGTGAGGTGCTGATAATGGTGTCTTTGTCGCCTGAAGCGGTCTTGACTAACATCGCTCCACCACATCCATTCTCAAAGCTAACTAGCGCTCACGACCGTTATAGCGCGTATTTAAAGCAAACCTGATTTGCATCCCAATAGTGGCGCTACTAGAGCCACTGCTATGCGAATGGCGTGAAAGATGTTTCAGATGCAGAAATACGCCTATCAGCTTTCGTTTACCCCGCCCAACTCTTTGTCGTTGTTGCGATTATTTTCCTCACTATATATACAGGGTGTTTCAGAAGTCATGGTCGCTATCCAGGGATATGACAGGAATGATCATTCTAAACAGAAACGTCAGGTACATATGGGCTCTACAAAGTATACCTGAAGAGCTATGAGATATTCTTAATCTTCGATACTGTGAAACAAATTCCTTCTACTGCAAGCTCCCTGCTTTCCAAATTTTGGGAAACTGTAGTACGAATCAAAACAAGAAAAAACTGTCCAGTAAACATGTTTTCTAAGATGCATACTTGAAAGAAGTTATGAACACTTGTTCATTAGAAGATTTTTGTTTTAAAGTAACGAATATGAACAATTGCTCCTAGCTCCTCAGGTATGCATTTTAGAGCACATGTTTAGTGGACATTTTGTTGTTGTTTTGGTCCATACTACCACTTCTGAGCCGGCCGAAGTGGCTACGGTCGCAGGTTCGAATCCTGCCTCGGGCATGGATGTGTGTGATGTCTTTAGGTTAGTTAGGTTTAAGTAGTTCTAAGTTATAAGGGGACTGATGACCACGGCAGTTAAGTCCCATAGTGCTCAGAGCCATTTGAACCACTTTGAACCACTTCCGAAAGTATGGCAAACAAAGCATTCGGGGTAGAACAGACTGTTTTCACAGTATCGAAGATCAAAACTTGCTCATAGCTCTTAAGGTGTGCGTTTCAGAGCCTATGTGTAATTGACTTTTTTGTTTCGAACGATCATCCCTGTCATATCCTTGAATGGGGACCACCACTTCTGAAACACCCTGTATATAGTGCGCCAGAGCCATATATATATATATATATATATATATATATATATATATATATATATATATATATATATATATCTGGTGAATCGTGCTGCACCTGGAGCAACAATTTGAGGAGCAGTTGGCATCACAGGGACACAACGATATGTTTCAAATTTGTTACTTTAAGAACAGCTCCGAGCCAAAAGCCCTGCAGAACAAGAGCAGATATTACGTTCATTGTTACCTTATATGTACACATTTCATTGTGTTAGTTGTTTTTTCCCTGCGTCCAATTGTCTTTGCGCAAACACGTCACATAATTTACCACCTGATTTTTTATGCTCAGTCGTAGCTGCACCACTAAGTGGACTACGCCAGCCAGTACAGACTGGTAGTTCTGCGTTCACTCGTCTACACTTCGACACCTGACTAGCAGCCCAGTCGAAAATAAGCATCAGTGGCTTGTTCTTCCCACATATACTCCGGGTAACCAACCTAAAAACATACTACTTCTCATACCTATAATTGTTAACGTACAAATGAAGTTAACACTGATGTAACGTTGTTCAGTATACTGCCCTCAGTCATCAACAAAATTATCTGTACTTATACCCCTAACACACTGCGCATGTATTGAGGACCCATGTATGCGTTGTGAATCATTTGCACTGATCTGAGATTAGTGTATATGATTCACAGCACCCATAGGGGGTCTTAAGGTAGCTGACAAAAAATATGTTTCCTGAAGGAAGTAACGAAATTACATAGTCTCTATACTCGACATCCAGCAAGACAACAAATAATGTATAGTACAGGAGAGAATGATAAGTTTTAATGTACAGTATATTATTCGTTCCTATAATCAGCTTCGATTTTAAGAAAAGTGAACAAGCTCAGAACCCTGGTTCCACAGTGCGGAAGGATACCATTGCCAGTTCTGTATGCGCAGTGACCGCAAGATAGCTCTTCGAATATGGAAAGTGCACTGTACTCACATTCGAGACGACGATAGTTCAAATCCCCTCCCAGCCCTCCAGATTTAAGTTTTTCGTCATTTCCGTAAATCGCTCCATGCAAAAGTGGGGATAGTTCCATTGAACAGGGCACTGTCGATTTCCTTCCCCCAGGAAAATATCCGAGAGTGTGCTCCGTTTCCAATCGTCTCCAATGGCAGCACTGTCGATGGACCGTTAAACCCTAATCTTCTTCCCTACCTTTCCTCGGAACGAACGTCTCAAAGAACTTGTACGTCGCCTGTTTGACATGACCGCAGCTAACCGAAAAGATCTCTCCCACAAACCTCGTCATTGCAGGAATTCCGAACCAGCTCGAATCGACACCAGACGAAACAAGAAACAGAATAGACCGGACAGCCTACCAAACGTACAGAAAGGAACAGAGTACAGAAAACTCATTCTAAACTATGTCGCCTCGTGGGTCCACAACCACGAACGTTTCCCACTGGCTGATGGCCTAAACAGGCCTCCGAACATACGAAATGTATCAGTGGACTGATCGAAAATGACTGTAATATGAACAGCTAAAGCACTGCAAAGATATGTTCGCAACTGAAGAAGAAAAAATTGTGAGGAAAAAGGGAAAGCACAAATAAACAGGCAACTTTCAAAGTGAAGCATGGACATGAATAATTGACTGACTTTCGTGACTGGAACGGGGAAAGATAAGTAAACTGCAAATATTGAGAGCAAGTTACTTTTCAATTTTTCTTAGCATCTGATGTTCGTCAGACAAAGGCAGTAATTTCATCACAGCAGTAAATGTATGCAAAGATGTGGATACACGGACAGGTAAAGTAACACCTCTTTTGCATCTCAGAAATCTTTGGTCGTAACGTTTCAACAAGAAAAAATTAAGTAGTCAACCCATGTCTCATCCAGATTAACAAATCTTCGTGCAAAATTTTGTGGAATACACACGTAGTTTGATAGGCCGTTCCCGTGACTTTTTAAAACGTTAATACAACTGTAACCTGACCAGTAGTTGTATTACAACTACCATAAGATTTTTTTTATTTACGACATGTTTCAGAGACATTTTTCCATCACTAGGAGGCAGTTCCAATGTTTAGCTTAGTTGCAAACCCGAAACTAAATGCAATACATTCTGTTTTAACTTATGTAATTTTAGACGGAATATTTTTAAAACGGTGACTGCATTCCTATTTAAAAAGATTTCAGAGTATCCTGTATTCATATTACACGAAACAACAGATATTGGAATTGTGATTAGCGGATTGGCGGTTCAAATACCCGTCCGGCATTCAAGATTTACGTAGGTCTTCCGTAAATTTCCTAAATCGTGTTAATGCCGAAGTAGTTCCTCTGAAAGATCACTGCTGGTTTCCTTTTCCATCCCACCCCAGTCCGAGCTCCTGCTCAAACGTTAACGACCTCATCGTTGACGTAAACCCTTCCTTTCTTTCCTTCCTTCGTCATTTTGTGCACTTTCATTCGTTTGTGGCTGCACTTCATTTCGATCAACGGTGAAGAATGCCCAAAATTTCAGTTTGGGTATCTGTTCCCTAACTGCTGAAAATTAGGGGGCGAACTCCTTATAAACCTTCACGAACTATGTATGCTATTCTATTGGCAATCTACCGTCTAAAACGGACAAAAAAAGTTATATTGTATTATAATATGTCTATTTGAACGAGGCAGATACATTACGAATAGTTTAACAAGCAATGTGTACCAAATTTCATGGTCGGTCATGACATCTCTGTGGGTGACAGAGAAACCCTCACTTACTTTAGATGTGAATACTTTTATTGTGATTATTCAAGAATACTTGGACCGTTCACGTCGTTCCCTTACCTTTTGTACGGTCTCCTTCAGACATAGTGCACTGCCTTTTGTCGGGTATTTTGAGGTAAGAATGCGTTTGAGATGAACCGATAAAGGCACATTGCCTCGAAGCTACTGGAAACCAGAGAAAACTAATTCAGTTTAAAATGTAAACGGAATAAAAATTAGTAACGTGGAGCAGACAGCAAAAGTAGAACACGAAAGTTGACTGTTCATTTGGTACTTTACTTGTACCATTTTTTTTTTTTTTTAGGTCGTGACAGCTATCTTTGCTTTGTTTATGAGAACTTTGTTTATAAGAATTTGCTATAGTAACTTTCGATTAATCGATACGAGCGCTGCAGCAACCTCGTTTCACAGTTACTGTAGCAGTTCTGTATCTTTGGCGAATCAGCTTGTTTTGCGACCGGTGGGATCCGTTCACAGCTGTGGACCATATGGTTCCGATCGTTTGAAGGGAATTCGCGTCTCTCCGCTCTCTGTGCTGTATTCTGAAGTCAGCGATTCTGGCCTGTTATGGTGTTGAGAGGAAAGATCACCTTTGTCTGGATATGCTGTTGAGTCGATTACCACAATGAGCAAAGAACTGGGCGAGATAACTTCAATTTATTTACCGACGTGAAACCTATTGCGACAGACGATGTAAGATTGGCACTGCTTAGCTGCGATCACTCCGCGAGGAGACTTGTGGCCACGTTCGTAAGAATGGATGCTAGAAGTTACACATATTCAGCGTAATCGAAGCTGATTATACCACCGTAAGTTACATTTTCTCTTCATCATGTTGTAAATTCAAGATTGATGCCCACTACTGAAGCAAAAAATAATTTTTTTCTTGTTAAGAGATACGAACATGGTATTCCATTCGTTCGTCGAGAATAAGAATATCGTTTTTGTGAATTTGAATGTCTTTACCATTTTGAAACATTCTTACTTTTGTGCTGAGGTTGATACAGACCTTTATTAATTAACTAGTTTCGGATTTATTTCAAAATATCTTGCCACTCTCTGTTATTCGATGCTTCAGATTTGCTAAAATCTTCTTATTTGTGTGAGCTATCTACTCGACTCACATGCGCTCTGATGGGTAGGCAATCACCAGAGCTGCTACTGAGAAATATTGGTAACAAGCAATTACTCTCTGCGTGCTATTAGCTATCAGGTGCTGATAAATGCAGGTCGGCGTGTGCTGCTTTGCTGTTTGTAAGACACTGTGCAATGTAATCCTGTTGAGTACTGTGTTTTACGTAACAACGATACTCATGATTTAGATAGTTATTAAGATAATGTGTTTTTGAGTACCAAATCTACGTCTACGTAGGTGAGGAAACAGCTTCTTAGCACAGCTGGAAACTATAAACAGAAAGCTAACACTTCAGTATGATTGAACAATGTTGCAAATCAGTACTCAGTGTTTAATATTTAAATTAGTAACTACGCAGACCCAAGTCCATTAGCTGCGCACTGTGATAAGACTATTTGTGTTTTCTATTGAGCTTCACGGGTCAGACAATGTGTCGAAATTGTTTTGTTAGGGCGTGAAATTTATACATCTTGCATAGATTGAAGTTATCAGCACTTAATTATCTTTACTTGCGGCAGTAGTTTTTGCTTTTCTGAGCACGTGCACGGCTTTCAAACTTGTTGGTCTGAAGTTTAGTATACTTTAAGCCGCTCCGAGGATACCACAATAAACTTCCTACAAACGCGGTGTGCCAGATACACGGAAGCGCATGGCAGCTGTAGATAGCATAACACTCATCATTTCACAGCTAGTGCTATTACTCACATACAGCACGAGACGTCTTGGTCGGAAACTTGACAACTCTTGTTGTGGTGGTCTTTAATCTTTAGAGGGCGTAAATTCTGTAACAACGTATTTGACGTGTGAAAACAGTCAGCCTTAGTATCTCCGGACTGTAAGAGACTCTTGGTTCAAATTTCTTCCACAGATGCATCGGACCTTCCCCTAAGGTAAGTTTTAACTGTTTGAAAAAGTCTTGCTTCTTTTGGATTTTACGTGTAAAAATCACGTTTTCTTCTGAGACTTTTACAACGCGCCACTGTTATTCTTTACACTTAGCACGAAGGTAGCTCATGGATAAAGTCAAAACGAAATGTTTTATCCCGTAATATTTATCCGTCGTCGAGATAAGGTGGTTTACATTCGAGCTAAATTTAAGAGTTAAAATTTGTTCTTAATTCAAAAATCGTTTTCCAAAACCATGCTACGTTCTACTTTTACTTGCAAAACAGGTGTTTTTTGTGAGTGTCTTTGTGTGTTTCAACTAGTACGAATCGGTTCAAATTTTGTAAGTAGTTAGACAAATACATGTACATTACTCGCCATTACAATAGCTACACCAAGAAGAAATACAGATGATAGACGGGTACTCATTAGACAAATATATTTTACTAAAACTGACATGTGATTACATTTTTACGCAATTTGGGTGCATAGATCCTGAGAAATCAGTATCCAGAACAACCACCTTTGGCCGTAATAACGGCCTTGATACGCCTGGGCATTGAGTCAAACAGAGCTTGGATGGCGTGTACAGGTACAGCTGCCCATGCAGCTTCAACACGATACCACAGTTCAACAGTAGTGACTAGCGTATTGCGACGAGCCAGTTGCTAGGCCACCATTGACCAGACGTTTTCAATTGGTGAGAGATCTGGAGAATGTTCTGGCCAGGGCAGCAGTCCAACATTTTCTGTATCCAGGAAGGCCCATACAGGACCTGCAACATGAGGTCGTGCATTATCCTGCTGAAATGTAGGTTTTTGCTGGAATCGAATGAGGGGTCGAGCCGCGGGTCGTAGCACATCTGAAACTCTGAAATGTAACGGCCACTGTTCAAAGGGCCCTCAATGCGAACAAAAGGTGACCGAGACGTGTAACCAATGGCACCCCATACCATCACGCCGTGTGACGAATACACGCTTCCAATGTGCGTTCACCGCGATGTTGCCAAGCACGGATGCGACCATCATGATGCTGTAAACAGAACCTGCACCCAGGTTCGTCGTTGAGTACACCATCGCAGGCGCTCCTGTCCGTGATGCAGCGTCAAGGGTAACCGCAGCCACGGTCTCCGAGCTGATAACCCATGCTGCTGCAAACGTTGTCGAACTGTTCGTGGAGATGATTGTTGTCTTGCAAACGTCCCCATCTGTTGACTCAGGGATCGAGACGTGGCTGCACGATCCGTTACAGCCGTGCGGATAAAATGCCTGTCATTTCGACTGCTACTGATACGGGGCCTTTGGGATCCAGCACGGCGTTTCGTATTACCCTCCTGAACACACAGATTCTATATTCTGCTAACAGTCATTGGATCTCGACCAACGCGAGCAGCAATGTCGCGATACGATAAACCGCAATCACGATAGACTACAATCCGATCTTTATCAAAGTCGTAAACGTGATGGTACGCATTTCTCCTCCTTACACGAGGCATCACAACAACGTTTCACCAGGCAACGCCGGTCAACTGCTGTTTGTGTATGAGAAATCGGTAGGAAACTTCCCTAATGTCAGCACGTTGTAGGTGTCGCCACCGGCGCCAACCTTGTGTGAATGCTCTGAAAAGCCAATTATTTGCATATCACAGCATCTTCGTCCTGTCGGTTAAATTTCGCGAATGTAGCACGTCATCTTCGCGGTGTAGCAATTTTAATGGCCAGTAGTGTAATTAACGGTCATTCTGTAGTTTGTGAAAGCCTTATCAGTTGCCACGATACAACAAACGCAATTCGAAAGACAATTAAAAAAATCGATACCGGATCAAAAAACTGTACAGCAGTTGCCAAATTATGGCGGTCTATTGCCCAAATTATGGTAGAGTAAATGTTGGAAACCAGAATAAGAAAAAGCTCCTACCATAACACATAAGAAAGGTGAAATGTCGTGAGCAGCTTTAGGGATGTAAACGAAGGGAACTAGCTTTCCTAATAATCAGGCAGCTTCGGAGACATTTAAATCAAAACATCTTGAAATATTCTCCATTTTTTATGAGTTATTCCCACTTCCCAGACGCAGTGAGCTCTCTTAGCTGCAACTTTTTGACACACCTCCATCTTGCAATTTATAGGCTAAAGTCTCTGATCCTGTGCCAAAAATCCAGAAGAAGCGCCAGCCATAGTAAATAATATTGGTATCATATGATTGAGACCATAGTATAAAAAGTTGTGGGGCAGATTAAAAGCACGAATATATCAAGATGTTTTGATTTAAATTTCTTTGAAGATGCCAGACAAGTCGAAAACCTAGTTCTCTTCTTTTTCATCCCTAACTCTGCCCAGGAATATTTGCCCTTTTTGTGCTATGGCGGCATTTTTCATTCTGGTTTGCATTAGCAGTCCATCAGTCGCATATTGTACCGAAGAGGAATACAAAAAACAATGAATACCCTGTGGAATTTCAGATTTGTGCAGTGTGCAGAAAGCTTAGAACATAGAAGAGTTACAAATACGTTTTATTTGAAATAATTTTTTGTATACCATGAAAAAGAAGATAACTGACAAAATATGTCAAGGAGAAGACGGTGAATGGTGTCATGTGTCATCTGTATGATATCAGGTGTGCAAAAAAACTTAAGCCTTGAACAAGAGAAATGATTTGGAAGTGAAGGTAATGAGTAAAAGCAGCTGTTCTCAATGACAAGTTTAAATGTCGGAACAGGCGGCCACCGTGACTTTGTCAAGGGTGCGAATCGCAGGCCGGCAGCACTTTGGAAACAAAACGTCGTAAAAAGCCAACCTGTTTCATTATTCGCGAATCGCCTTCCCACGTTATTAATTAATGCGAAATTTTAGGTCGCTTGTGTATTCAGACCTACTTCCGTCGCCAGGCAGTCACCAGATGTCTTTGAGTACAAGGCCGTACGTGAAGGACAGGCCCTGAAGTAAGTGCCCTACGTGATCCATCAGTGTTCTCTCGTGAGAAAATATCTAATATCTCGTACAGTACTGAAAAGATTAAGTGGCATTCGACATATTAGGCATAACGTGTATCAGATGTTTTTCCAGGTTACGGACGCAGGCAGAGAAAATGGATTTCTTAAATAGTTTCGCAATGGATACGTTTCGTACTATCTTCTCTTTCGTATCTCTACATGACTTTCAGAAAGAGGGGCATTAGAGTTTTTAACTTCTCATTTATAAATGGGCGACGGAGTTAGCACAAATGTCAGGTGACAGTTGGCGTGATCCTTAATGGATCAGGTAAAGTAGAATATTCAGTGTATGTTCAACACTGATCTCGATACGGTATAACAGTTTTTGTCAAACTCAGCAGCGCATTTCAGGCGTCCATTGCTGACAGTAATTAGTCTATGACATCGCTTATGAATATTCTGCTTTCCCCACTGGCTCCATTTGCAGCAGGTTGTGTCTCCCATATGAAGCCTTACATGTAGTAAAAACTGTGTGAATTTTCCATTCGATATTGCCTTAACCTTGCGCTCTAGGTGTTGTTTACCTGTTTGGAATTAGTGTTTAAAGCAAAAACCGAATAAAACGGAACAGACAATAAAACTTTGGTTTGAACTTGGTGACTAGGTAAAGGACTATTCCGAGAAATAGCGTACAGGCTTCAATCTGAAATGACGAACTGGTGACACTTCATCATGAAGCTGATTACTGCATTGCCACGCTTGTTATTTGACCAGGGCAGTAAAGTACGGACAAGTGTTGCATGCGCTAAGTATGACATGGCGCTCTGAGGAGGTCATGCGACTACAGTTACATCGGAAAATTAGGAACTACTAACAGTGAAGTGTATTGAATAATGTGTTCTGTTTCTGCAGTAGCCAACAGTCCGCATTCCATACATGTGACTAATAAACGTTCCGAATCGTTACAGTAGCGAAAATTTAGGAACCCAACTGGTTACAGTCTATACGTTCTATATAATAAAGGCTGACAGAGTTTTCTCCATGCCCACCCATTATCACCCAATCGTGATTGTGGTGGTAGATAGCACTTGGCCTTCTGCTGTTAGTAAGGCAGTTTAGTCGCGGTACGTGTCAGTGGATGAGTATCGCGAGAAAAATTCGCGAAAAATGAAGCAATAAAACCTCTAAGGGAAAGTTACATCCTCTGTGACTTTCGAACTTTACCGTACATGTGAAAATGCGTTTATTGTTTCATTCGTCCGCCATAATAGGACGCCTCCGAGGTTTTGTCATTCATCTTTTAATAACGACGTGTAATATCAAATAGTCAAACAGATCAGTTTTTAATCTCTAAGCGCGTTTTCGTCAATAACACTTTACTGACGATAAACAGAGACGCAAAGAAAAAATCCATATAGACTCAAATATAAAAATATTCGTAACTAGCAAATGAGTAATCGACCGGCACATTACAGTGATTTCGAATAAACATTTCACTCATTCTTCGTGTTTATGATCCTTTTGCATAATTTAGCGCGGTTTCGTCAATCACTTCTCTTATTATATATGAAGACAGTAACTTGTTCTCGAAAGAACAGTTACTGTTGATGACCGTGCAGCTTTTCCCTGGAATAAATGATGACTAACTAACAACCTCAGCTGCCGACAGGTGTTGTTGACATACGTCGATGTGGACAGCTGAAAATGTGTGCCCCGACCGGGACTCGAACCCTGGATGTCCTGCTTACATTGCAGACGCTCTATCCATCTGAGCCACCGAGGACACAGACGAATAGCGCGACTGCAGGGACTTATCCCTTGCACGCTTCCCGTGAGACTCACATTCCCAACTGTCCACAATTCTACATATGTATTGTACCTTATAGACAATTGCCCACCACTCATTACTCGCGCACGCTACGATACATAGACTCACATTCCCAACTGTCCACAATTCTACATATGTATTGTACCTTATAGACAATTGCCCACCACTCATTACTCGCGCACGCTACGATACATATGTAGAATTGTGGACAGTTGGGAATGTGAGTCTCACGGGAAAGCGTGCAAGGGATAAGTCCCTGCAGTCGCGCTGTTCATCTGTGTCCTCGGTGGCTCAGATGGATACGCCGGCACGGTAGCTCAGCGTGTTCGGTCAGAGGGTATCGTGCCTCTGTAATAAAAAAAACTGAGTCAACAGATCAACAACGAACTTACATGAATGTCTTACGACGTCCGCCCTGAGCAGATGCAACGAACTAAAACGAACAAAATGAAAATTAAAAAAAATAAAAAAAGATGGATAGAGCGTCTGCCATGTAAGCAGGAGAGCCCGGGTTCGAGTCCTGGTCGGGGCACGCATTTTCAGCTGTCCACATCGAGGTATATCAACAACACCTGTCGGCAGCTGAGGTTGTTACTTAGTCATCACTTCTCTTATTCTTCTTTTGCACTATTCTTCGTTAGTATAATCCTTTCTAAACTTCTAATAGTTACTGTGGATAATTCAGTATTACTCGTGACATAATTTCCTTTCCAAACAAGATGCCGAAGCGTAAAACTGTGTTCACACAGTCTTATGTGTATGAGCAATGAAAAGTAAATGCCTAGTGAAATTAACATCCATTTCCTTCCAGCCTTACTTAAATACTATTATGTTAAGACAATATTACTAAATTATCACAGGCCCCGTGATGTTACCCGCTGTTAAATATGTCTCCGGAGCGCAATGTTAATGCCAGTATGGAAGAACAGGGTTAGGATTTTATAAGCGAGTTTACGGTAAAGTTCAGAAGTCAGAGAATTTAGCTTTTTCTGAGAGAACTCTATGTTCCACATCACACACTATATTGAGATAACTGCCAACGACATTCACCTGCTTCCACCCACCACAGTATGCATGAAACACGTTTAGGACTTATCACCACTACACTGCATGGTGAATGAAACGATAAAAACATATTCATATACACGGTAAAGTTCGTAAGCGATATATTATTTAGCTTGCTCCATATTTCGCGAATTTTTTCCCCTCCACGCTCACCCACTACCACACACCGCAACTAAACCACCTTACTAACAGGCTAACTGCATTAATTATACCCTTAATGAGATATACTTCTGTATGCGTCTCATATCTAGAATAGTACTCATGCTTTCACCCACGCGATATATTTTGACCCAGCCAACGCCTGGTTTGTGAGCTAGTTACAGGTAATTTGGTTAATTAACACGAAGTATCTTGTACTTCTGCCATCCGAACTCATTTCCGGGTTACCTGAAGAGAAATTTCAAGAGAAATCTGCAACGACATACTAAAATATGCTGTTTGAGATTTCAGCCAAAGTAGATAGTTTTGTCGCGTGTGTGTGGTCTGATAACGGTAGCTGTCGCATCCAAAAACAGCTTGGGCTTCATGTATCTCTGCATTGTTCCTCCTGCATTATATGCAAAACGTGTCTTCTTTTGTCCCAGATATATATCGCCAGTCTCCCCATATTTGCACAAAGTGTTGTGAGGGTACAGCTGAGCTTTTGACATACCCAATAGATGTCAGAATTACCTGTATCTGTTGGATTGGCTGATAGTCAAGTCGCTTCCCATGTGCTCATCTGCATCTAAGAAGGTGTCACACCACGGATAACCAACAGGACGGCGGTGGCCTTCGCAACCTTGGGACATGGTTGCTACCGCTCACAAGAGATGACAAGCAGGCTGGTCATCTAACTATGAAATAAAACAGATTTCTTGCGCCTTTGTCCCTCACAGGGTCGGATTTGGCGTGGTTAGTTTAAGTGGGCGGCTGGGTGCTTTTTCTGTCATCACAAAATTCCCTGCTAACATGTACATGAATAAGAAATTATTACAGGATCTAGTTGATCTGAAGAAATGCAGAAAATAAGTAAGCTGACAGTTATTGACATGGTACAGTACTATTCAAACACTAACACTTTCAGACCTGAATTTTTTCTGGAGGCAGGAAAAATTTTATTTATGCTCTAATGCTCTCAGGTGCTTTTTAAAATGCTTTTGCAAGCGATATTTACAGAAATAAATGTATTCATTATCAAAACATACTTTGTACACTCAGCTTCATTTTACGGACAAAAATATTTAATATTGAAATATACACTGTTGTAACAAACATAGTGATCATTCAACAATTACCATGCAAAAGCACAATATTTTCCTTCATTTATACATTGGAATATATAATAAACCAAAAACTTCCAGAAACGCTTGCGGTCACTTGTTGATATTTTTGTAGTGATACTGAACAGTTGGCGGCACTGGCGCTTGAAAAAAAGATTCAACAGTCGCAAATGAATACTAATGTTTCCATTGAAGAAAAATATTTCCGTTGCAGCTAGGATACAATAAAAATAAATGTACGCAAACGTTATAAGGATCAGTACAAGAAAAATCTGAAAACCTTGAACATCGATCCGAGTAACTGGTCCACAATAGCAGAAGATCGAACCCGCTGTCGCTCAGTTACCTCAAATGCTCTCCAAAACTTCGAGCTGGAACGTCGAAGAATGGAGAATGACAAACGCCGGAGACGTAAACTCCTCCAGGCTCAGCCACTTCCTCCACTTTCCATCATCTGTAATGCCTGTGGCCGCCTGTTCCATGCTAGGATTGGATTGCTAAGCCATCAAAGCCACTTCCACGCCCTAACCGTGACAAAGGAAATCGCAGGAGAGAAATGAAATCTCGGATACGAGTATCAGCCGACGACGCAATTGTAGTCAGAGGGCCTGAAAGGGTTAATGTATCAACAAAGACTGGATCGTTCATCTGAATGGGATAAAACCCCATTCAGTATTCACAGAGGGTGCCTACCAACCCTCAGTAAATCTCATCCCTTGCTCGCCGAAGCTGCAGTTTCTCATCATATTCCGCATTCAGTAGTGTGGAATGCTGCGAGTGCAAAGATATGCTGCCGACTGCGATATATCACCTACCGATTCCTCGCATAGACAACCTCTGCTTCTCCAGCCGCTATCCTCTCTTCTATGTCCCCAGGTCAAATGTATAGTTCCGTGTCTCCAGCGGAAGTATTGTTTGCTAGAGCATAATTCTTTCCTCCTTCTTACACGCTCGCGCATTCCCATGCACCAGTGAAGAAGGCTCTGCAAATTTCTGGCCAATGATATATTTACATTTTATGTAAAATTAAGATGGAAGGAGCGGAAAGGAAAGAAAAGGAAAGAAACTTAGGATACAACCCGCATCGGCACTTTATGCGGAATCAGCGCCGATGAGGGAAAATGTGTGCCGCATTGGGACTCGAACCCGGGACCTCCTACTTACTAGGCAGCTGTGTTAACTACTGCGCAATCCGGACGCAATGAATGTAGCAAATGTGAGGACTATCTCGGCAGGATCCCTGACCGATCCACATTCCCACCTAGTACTACCTATCCGTAGCCTCTCTCCCTTACCTCCATGCTCGCTAATTTTAAATTCCCATTGGAGGTCGAACGTAGATGTTTGTGGATTTATTGCCGATCGAGGAAAATCAGTTACAGGAATGCGTAGTGTCTTTTCTTCCGGACATGAACGAAAGAACAGACAGCGTAAATTCTTACAATATTGTTGCGTTAGTCAGACAATCTCCCCTCTTAGCAAATGTTTTACAAGTTTACCCAATCGTTTCACCCCGCATTTGCAGTTCATAAACAAATACGAGTTGCGCTCCCACTCCTCAGCTAAGTTTTCTACTTCAGCCAAAACCGTAGTCTTCATTTCTGCACTTCTCGAAGACTGGCGCCTTGACTTTCTCTTCTCTGCTATTTTTTTGAAGATTAACCAACGAGAAACACTCCTTTTGACAAGAGTGAGCTCATCCCATACAAATCAGTGCCAGAAAGTCGGTACCTCGCTTTACAAAGAGTAAAGAATTCCTGTGCACAATGCAACTCCATCGCTTCTCGCAGAACACAGAAATCTCTGTCTGTTACTGAGTTCCCCCAGCACAGCGTTCTTGGAAGGTGACCAGTGGGCACAAAACAAAGTTCATTTCCATTTGAAATGTGATTCGGATACATGGAACTGGTTGTAAAAATTGAAATCTGCGCAAGCAAATTTGTTTGTCATACAAAATGGACATGAATGGCTGCAGGTGATCAGACAAGATGCTTACGTACTTATCTCCTGTTAGAGTCGTATCTAGACGTATCAGGGGTCACATATCACTCCAATTGCATGCGCCCCTTGTAAAGTGTCAGGCAAATCCAACACCTTCCATGAAAACCCTGACATGATAAGCAAATCCAGTAGTATGTCACACAGCTCCGAATAAAACGTGACATTAAATTAACCAAAGTAATACGAGTAACGAGTGAGCAAATGGAATACCACAGACTAACACAAGAATGCCTAAATGCATGTCATACCTTCCCACCGTGAGACAGACGTAGTTCCGAGGGGAGAAACGAGATCAGAAGCCGAGAGCAGAACTGTGTTAAGCTAGAAGGCCCTACGATAAGGGACGGACAACCACGTTGCCAGCTAACCGACAGGACCACCCAGCAGCCCATGTTAAAAGCTACAGCCCTCCAGAAGAACAGTATAGATCTTACGATAACACTAAAGGGGCCACACCAGCCACAAGTTTTAGCGTGAGACTTTTTCGCGTCTCTGTTACGTTGCAAACGTTAAAAACATTGCCCCACCACGAAAAGTATAACGTTTATCATTGGATAGACAGAATTTTTGTAGGCGGAGCTTAAGGTTAACATTGAGACCCTGATTGGTCAGATGAAAACACAGCCAGATAGTTTTTTTTTAAACCAACTTCGGTAAATTGTAGTAACGAGAAGTTAGGAGGGAGTTGCTTCGGAGACGGCGAGCTGGATGGAGCTGCGCCAGCCGCTGCCCCCTGACGAACACCGACAAGATAATGAACGCACGTGATGCCGCATTTTTGAGCGCATAAGGCTTCACTCAGAACTGCAAAAGTCTCATCTGTTACATCCCATTTTTACGCAATACTAGTGTCGATCATCAATTGAAGCTCATGGTATTCACATTTGCTACGCAAGTTAAAATCTGAAACGCAATGATTTTTCTGTTACATAATTATTGAGAAGCCACATCAGCCACTGTAATTTACGACAAGTTAGATAAGTAATTAAAGATAATTGAGGGTCACTGTAGACCATTTTGAGAGTTTTCTCTTTTGTGAAACTTAATTTAAACCTAGATTATAGATGTGATATGGCATAGGTCATCCTTCCATCCATTGTAGAACTTGGAAACCCATTCAGGGAATATTCGTTCACATTTTTGTTGAACACAGCTGGTTTTTATCATCCTGTATTAAAACATTTCCTTTTATCAATAGTGCAATTTATAAACAATGTTTTGTGAGTAGAATAAAATTTCCAATGGTAAATTTAACTGCTTTTTCGACGTTATTTTATCAGCTAACTAAAAATAGGAAAGCCTTGAACCCCTTCCACTAAATTTAGTTAGTATTAAGATTCTTTTACAGGGAGTGCAGTGGAGCTGACACTGAAATCATTAAGTATTTGGTTATATCATCGCTAGTCTCACTGAACTCTTCTGAACTCTACATGTCATGTGTGGTCTGGCGTCTCTTTACCAGCAACAGGTCCCGGGTTCAAACTAGTCAATTCCCTAAAAAACACGCTCAGAGCGTCGTTGCGTGAAAGTGGTAGGGAGACACAACATAGAGCAACAGACACCACACAGAATGTTAGAGAATCGCGACCCTGCCAGGATGGTAAAATACCATGATTTAAGGTCGACCACATGCCTAACTAGGTCAGAAAAATATCCTGTTAAAAAATTTTCGTAATAAAAAAATTTTTTTTGAAAGGCATAAATAGTTGAAAACAGTAGCTACAGCGATAGATAGTAAGAAAGTATTCAATAGAAACTGAGACATTCTAGCAGAGACAATAGCATAATTAAGTTATGAATTTTAAAAATTGTTAGAATTAAGTTTTCTCCTCAATGCAAGCGCACAGGTGGCGGATACATCGTTGACAAGTTGGTTCTGACCCAACAAGTAAGTGAATGGATTGTCAGCCTTGGGTATAATAAGTGTCAAGTTGTGTGAACAAAAAGTTTATGAAACGCGTGAGATCGTATGAGCGCATGTTGACTCGAAGTGGGGCGCGTGAATTGCTTTTAAAACAGAAAATAAGGGATTCGGAAAGATTAGCAATGGCAGATCGAGACCTTGACCGAATTGAGGTAGAAACCCAGCATGAAAAGGACAGAGAATAGAGGACAGTACAACAGACGATCCAGTATCGCGAGAAATGGGACATATAATGCACCATAACGAGGATAATGTACGTCAAGGCATAGAAAACGTAAGTCAGCATACGGCAGAGGAGCAGGAAAGTAAAGAGACAGTCGATGAGGATTCTAACTTGCGTCTTGAATACGTAGAACCCATAGTACAAGTAATCAGAGCTCCCTCACCACAGAGTACAAGGAATGCGAGCAGAAACGTGTCACAGCACAGTTAAAGGCAATCGGTTGCGAACCAACACTTGGGCGAAAACACAGAGCTTAGGACGTCGGAAGAAAACGCAATAGGACCCACCAATTTGGCACAATTATTATTGCAACAAATTACGGAAACCATGACAAGGCAAAATAAAGACATAGCGAACCAAATTCAAATTCAGAATGCAGAGACCACGAGACAAATGCGTGAGATTAAAGAACAAAACAAAAAAAATCAGTTACACCTAAGTCATATTGAAGACGAGGCAAAAGAATCTCGAGAAGTGATAGGAAACTTAATAACGGGTCACAATCAATTGAGAACAGACATTGACAAGGTACAAGTGGACGTAAAAACATTGCGTAATGACATTCAGGACGAGATCAAAACATAACGTAACAACACCCAGGGAGAAGCCAAGAAACTAGAGAAACAGATAAACGTAATTACTAGACAAGCAGCAGGTACAGCGCGCGAAATTGTTGAAAACAGTGTGTTACACAAACGTATCACAAAAGCAGCGCTGAAAAGATATGATAACCGCATAGTCAAAATGGAAGCGCAAACGAAGCAACAATTTCAGAAATTGCGAACAGAGTTGTTGCAAACCATTGAAGAGCGTAGTGAACAGGATCTAACAAGCACTGAGCGCGCAACCACATCCGTTTCTGTAACAGCACCGGAAAAACAAGCAATTAACGAAGATATGATGCATTTTCGATTACAATCACAGGCGGAAAATAACATACGTGAAATCAGACAGCCTGCACCGCAACAAACACGTTTCGAAATTCTTGATGAACAAACGGCACCACAAACACATGCGGAACCACATATGTATCTTTCAAGACAGTTTGGATCGTGCAATGAAGCGGCAAGGTTAGCCAGACAAGATACCCAATCAGTACGTGACAATGGAAAGCCAGGTCGCGAAGAGTACAGTGCAATGCATTAAGCTACGCGTTCACAACCGATGGAAGAAAATTATTGCGTACCACTCCAACGATACTACGCAAGGGTAGGCGAAAGTTACAGTGGACAATATCCAATGGATCTACCACAACCGGAAAGAACTACGGGAGAAATGATCAGAAGCAAAAGAGGCGAAGAATGGCGAATTTTATATGGAACTATGACGAAGTACGACAACGATCATTTCCTCACAGTCAGAAAATTTCAACACTTCGAGAAGGAAACTCATTACATCCACGAACTTTTATTGATCAATTCCGTTTAGGATTACCAGAACATTGGGCGCTAGCACACAAATTAGACTTTATATGTGCACACATGTCAGGAACAGTTGCAGAAACCGTGCAGAATGTTGCAGCGACATGCCGATCGTACGAAGATTTCAGAGAGAAGTTTCTCTCACGATAATGGTCCAGCGAAGCACAGAACAGAGTGAAGTACGAATTATTACAGATCCCAAATTTTGAAAATTCAGGAGAGAAGAGTCCCGTGAAATTTTCTAATTAATGACAAAGAAAAATCAATGCTTAGTGACGGAGAGTTGATTAAATTATGCGCGATGAAGTTACCATTGAAATACCAGCAATCATTAGTAGGGCGCGGAGGCAATGACGTCGAAGCATTTAAAGGTATTCTAAGGGAACTAGAGTTCATATTTTCGGAAGATGACGCAAGAAAAAGACGAAGCGCACGTGAAAGCGAAAGCAAAAAGCAGTGGAGTCCACAAGACACAGTACGAAGAAACAATAATTACGAACCACGTGATAACTTCGCACCAAGAAACGACAACAGATTTCAACAAAGAACCGGTTATGGATTTAGAAGAGAATATGGCAATAACTATAATTCATCCAGGAACGGCAACAACTATTACAGAGGGAATAACGACAACCGGAACGGGTATTGGAGCGCCAATAGACCGACAAATTATCAACAAAGAAACCAATATCAACAAGCGGAGCAAGAAAAGAGAATACAGTAGAAGAAGTGGAGGTAAGACCACAAAACCCCGAAAAACGTTCGAATTGACAGGTAAGCGCCCATGCCAAAGAGAATGACGCACCGGCCCAGGACAATTGCTGCGCCTTGTACAGAGAAGTAAATACCTTATCACGAGAAGAGAAGAAGGAAGAAACAAAACCGCAGGGACCAGATGAAAACGAAGACAGGAAAATAACAATATCGTGTTGGGACGAAATTAATTGGGAGAACACTGACGAGGAAAATGAATTACCAGAGGCATGCACAACGAATGTAGGAGGAAAGGACGAAGTAATGAGTTTTGCAGAGCTATTTGAGATGGAAACCAGGGAAAACGAATTCAATGAGGATAATGCGCAGTCGACAGAAGTTGAAAATAATTTACTAGCGGGCACACAACCCAACGTATATAATGAAGGAAGTTATGAAGTGATATTTAGAGCATTTAGATGCGATTATGTGGAAGTAGCGACAAAGAAGGAGAAGATAGACGAGGATGAGGAAAAAGTAAGGGATGTTGAAGAAAACGTAAATGAAGGAAGAAATAGAGAAGAGGAAATAAAAGAGAGAGAAGTAGCAGTCGAAGCTTATCTTACAGAAAGTTCGAATTAACAAGGGAAATTCCTGAAGAGACTCATGTATGATTCAGTGGAGGATTCGTTGATGGAAGAAGAAGAACAGAACCAACCCTTTCAAATTCAACCAATTGTGAAGGCCATGGTAAAGCATATCCCAGTCAATATTGTAAGTGATAGCGGAAGTGAACTGACTGCGATCTCAGAAAATTTATTCATGCAGTGTAATGCCAATGAGGAATTGCCAGTTCTGAAAACACATAAGATTAAAGTAAGAGGTCCTATTAGAAACAATTCTGCGGAAGTTACGAGACAAACAAGGTTAACTCTTTCGTGCCAAGGTCAAAAGATCGAAGTCAACTTCGTGATTATACCTCAACTAACTGTAGATTTGATTATAGGTGCAGATTTTTTAAATGAGAGACAAGCGATAATAGATATGGGGAAAGGTAGCGTAACATTCGGGAATGTCACACTTCTCTTTGAGCAAAAGTTAAAATTAGAAGAAATACCAGTTATAAACAAACAATTAAGAATGATGTGAGATAAAGAGGATGAAGAATTAGAATGGTATGCACAAAAGGGGGAATCGCCTCAACTCATGTTAGAAGTCCATAAAGAAATCGACGAAAAATTGCAAGAAGTTCAAGGTATTTCGGAACACAGTAAAAGAGAATTAGAGGGTATTTTACGAGATAAAGCAGAGGTATTTTTACCTAAGACTGGCAGTATTAAACACTTTCAGTACAAGTTTGAAGTAAAACCGGCAAAACCCTAGGACTTCACCATGTGAGCCATATCAAAAAGTTTGAAGATTAATTTTATTACTGGTAAATAATTGGCACAATATTTCAAGATTATGTTGCAGATAAGATCATCAGGAGAAAGAAGAATGAAGAGAGAGGAAGGTGGGAAAAAGAAAGTAGTTTCAATAAAGTTTCAAGAAAGAAAAGGACGTAATTAGCAAGACACAATTCCTACAAGGCAGAAGTGTCAAGAGAAGGGAAAGGACAGCGAGACCAACAGAAGGCCCTTGTATCGAAAGTGGGCAGTAAATCTGCCCGCTAAGCATAACCCTGCTGGGACTGAACACGGAACCACAGAGAGGCGGAACCCTGCAGAGACACGACAGGACACCAAACGCCAGAAGGGTCTCGGAACGCCCCCAATCAGTGGAGTGAGAAAAAAACGGCCTGATGAGAAGACTGCTTGAGCAAGCCACCACTGGCAAAAAATATGTGTAAAAGTCACACTATTGCTATTAAACAGCACGTTGATGCATGAAACTGAAGAAAACTTCCACAAAGCAAAAATGACACGCCCAAACAATTTATCAAACTGTTACTAAGAGGAGAACTTCAAAGCGACTAGTTATCAATAAATATTTCCATATCCTGCCCAGAGAAAAACCAAGAAACAAGTAAGAAGCAGAGAAAAAGCAGGAAGAACATAAGTTGAAAATTCGCAAGATTGAGGCCAAGAAAGAAAATGGGTGAAGAATAGACGACATACCTTCCCAAATCCCTATCCTATTGAAAACTAGTCGTCTGCGAAGTATTACAACGAAAAACGACCGCTTTCAGCGACACATAACGATGACTTTCACGCATACAAAGCCAGTAAATCACGAGATTCTGCACTCACAGCTCCATTCCATTATGGGACCTCCACAACAGCAACACACACTTGCAAAGCCAACAAGGAACGACAAACGAAGCTGTACATCAAATACTTGCCCACATCCATCTCACTCAAGTCCATCATCTTCGTGCAAAAACATTCGCCAACCTCATGCCTAAACATTCATAGGATTGTGTGAATGTGTGAAATCAAATTATGTGATGTAGGAATTGTGCAAAAAGAAACGTGTGAAAAATTAAATAAGTTAAGCACACCAGACAGTTAATAAACTACAAAATAACACTCATCGACTATGGACTTAAGTAAAAAATAGACTGTCGATACAAATAAGCCATTAGTTCTGAAATGGACAGTATATAAGGAACAAAAGTAAGGCATAATAAACACTAAAACTATATGCCACTTATTTTCTCCTCATAAAAATAAAAGAATAACTATATTTTACTTATTTTCTCCTTATAAAAACAAAGAATAAAAAATTATGTTGTTGGATGTTTTCCCTTTTTTTAAGATTTGTACCATTTGTTAGGATAATATCTCAATACTTGTGTATGTATATTTCTTTGTCAGAGCAATTCTTGGAAATAATTGTTATTTGTTAGTGTAACAATGTTGAAATGAGTGTCTAGAAACAAAACATTTTCCTTGTACATGATATTTAGAAAATCTGTTAGGAATAGATTTTACTTAATTACTACATTTATAAAAAAAAAATATTTCTAAGAAACTCGATGTGAAAGACTCCTCACTTTCGATAAGAAACTTGTTAGAAAACAAACTTCACACTTAAATAAAGAAAGAAAATAATTACAAATTAATAATAATAATACAAAAATATTCTTCTATTGTCAATATAAACATATTTTTGATAATAATGCGGAAGAATATAAAAATATAAATTAGTAATACAAACTAGCATAGAACAGAATAACGTGGCTGAACAGTAGGCAACAATATTTTGTTAACGGAATAATTTTGTGACTGACTTAGACAACGATTCAATCATTGCCCAACTTCAGTGCAAAAATTAAGTTCGAAGGGTGGTGATATGTAGGGTGTCAGGCAAATCCAACACCTTCCATGAAAACCCTGACATGATAAGCAAATCCAGTAGTATGTCACATAGCTCCGAATAAATCGTAACATTGAATTAACCAAAGTAATACGAGTAACGAGTGAGCAAATGGAATACCACAGACTAACACAAGAATGCCTAAATGCATGTCATACCTTCCCACCATGAGACAGATGCAGTTCCGAGAGGAGAAACGAGAACAGAAGCGAAGAGCAGAACTGTGTTAAGCTAGAAGGCCCTACGATAAGGGATGGACAACCACGTCGCCAGCTAACCGACAGGACCACCCCACAGCCCATGTTAAAAGCTACAGCCCTCCTGAAGAACAATATAGATCTTACGATAACACTAAAAGGGCCACACCAGCCGCAAGTTTTAGCGTGAGACTTTTTCGCGTCTCTGTTACATTGTAAACTTTAAAAACATTACCCCACCACGAAAAGTATAACGTTTATCATTGGATAGACAGAATTTTTGCAGGCGGAGCTTAAGGTTAACATTGAGACCCTGATTGGTCAGATGAAAACACAGGCAGATAGTTTTTTTTTAACCAACTTCGGTTAATTGTAGTAACGAGAAGTTAGGAGTTGCTTCGGAGACGGCGAGCAGGATGGAGCTGCGCCGGCCGCCACCCTCTGACAAACACCGACAAGGTAATGAACGCTCGCGATGCCACATTTTTGAGCGCATAAGGCTTCACTCAGAACTGCAAAAGTCTCAACTGTTACATCCCATTTTTACGCAATACTAGTGTCGATCGTCAATTGAAGCTCATGGTATTCACATTTGCTACGTAAGTTAAAACCTGAAATGCGATGATTTTTCTGTTATACAATTATTGAGAAGCCACATCAGCCACTGTAATTTATGACAAGTTAGATAAGTAATTAAAGATAATTGAGGGTCACTGTAGACCATTTTGAGAGTTTTCTCTTTTGTGAAACTTAATTTAAACCTAGATTATAGATGTGATATGGCATAGGTCATCCTTCCATCCATTGTAGAACTTGGAAACCCATTCAGGGAATATTCGTTCACATTTTTGTTGAACACAGCTGGTTTTTATCATCCTGTATTAAAACATTTCCTTTTATCAATAGTGCAATTTATAATCAATGTTTTGTGAGTAGAATAAAATTTCCAATGGTAAACTTAACCGCTTTTTCGACGTTTTTTATCAGCTAACTAAAAATAGGAAAGCCTTGAACCCCTTCCGCTAAATTTAGTTAGTATTAAGATTCATTTACAGGGAGTGCAGTGGAGCTGACGCTGAAATCATTAAGTATTTAGTTATATCATCGCTAGTCTCACTGAACTCTTCTGAACTCTACATGTCATGTGTGGTCTGGCGTCTCCTTACCAGCAACAGGTCCCGGGTTCAAACTAGTCAATTCCCTAAAAAACACGCTCAGAGCGTCGTTGCGCGCAAGTGGTAGGGAGACACGATATAGAACAACAGACACCACGCAGAATGTTAGACCCTCACCATTACAGAGCCTCCACCAGCTTCAACAGTCCCCTGGTGACATGCAGGATCCATGGATTCATGTGGTTGTCTTCATACCCATACACGTCCATCTCCTCGTTATGATTTGAAACGAGACTCGTCCGACCACGTAACATGTTTCCAGTCAACAACAGTCCATCGACGGTGTTGTCGGGCCCAGGCGAGGCGTAAAGCTTTGTGTCATGCAGTCATCAAGGTTACACGAGTGTGGGCCTACGACTCCGAAAGCCCATGTCGGTGATGTTTCGTTGAACGGTTCATTGAATGGTTCGGGCGTTGATGGCCCAGCCCTGAAATATACACCAGTTTTCGGAAGGGTTGCACTTCTGTCACGTTGAACGATCTCTTCAGTCGTCGTTAGTCCCGTTCTTGAAGGGTCTTTTTCCGGCCGCAGCGATGTCGGAGATTCGGTGTTTTAGCGGATTCCTGACATTCACGGTACACTCTTGGAAGGGTCGTACGGGAAAATCCGCACTTCGTCACTACCTCGGAGATGCCGTGTCCCATCGCTCGTGCGCAGACTGCAACACCACGTTCAAACTCACTCAAATCTTGATAATCTACCACTGTAACAGCAGTAACCGATCTAACAACTGCGCCAGACGCATGTTGTCTTATGTAGGCGTTGCCGGCCGTAGCGCCGCATTCTGCCTGTTTACATTCTCCGTATTTGAATACGCATGCTTACTAGTTTCTTTGGCGTTTCAGTGTAGAAAGCTGCCAGCACCCCGATGCCTGGCAAAAATAAAGCTTGATTTGACGCGCTTATCTGCCACTAGCGAATGCTTCGTCTCATACCACACTATTTCTTCTGGGAAAGCCAAACCATAACTCCCTTGGGGACCCTACCGGACACTGTCACTGGCCTGTGTCTTTCTCCCACCCATGGCTTCTCATGGACCCAACTAAACTAAAGAAAATGTCACAGGTACACATGCCATTAGTAAAGAGAAAGAATTAATACAAAAGCAGACGGCTTAAACATAACGATCACTCACGTTACTCGTTACAAGCTCTAAATATATTAATCGTTGACGGGCGTATAATTCAGATGGTATTGACTTTAAATCAGTTATTAGTGATACATGAGACATGCCAGTCCAGCTATGGGCTGACGCGTGTTAGCATCTTCGAGAATCCAATATTTAGGTTATTCGAAGTCATTTCTTGCGATCACTTCGCCTACTGCCAAATAATTTTGGTGCAATATTTAGAGTCCAAGTCAACCCCATTCCCATCAGTGAGCGTTAAGGACACACCTTCTTCTACCTTCAATACCTTCAGGATTCTTACCCTGTGGTGATGCATTAGTGTAGGCCCTTTTCCATTGCCTACGTCAAACTTGTTATGAAGTGTTAAATCTATACGTGCACAAGAGCATTGTGGTTAACAGCGGCGAAAGCACAGAAGTAGAAACGACGCCCTTATGGGCTCCCGCTCTGCAATTGTACAAAACAACAACATGTACCCATAGTCCACATTTACAAGGCCATAATACCTACCTGACAGAACCACATATAAGATGCTGCATTCTGTAACACACACCAGTGCTCGTTTCGTATGAGCTTCCCCGCTGCTCATTTTGTGTGAGCTACCCCTGGGAAAATCTGAGCCATCTCCAATCTTCAGTCGTAACAGATCAATACACAGATGGTAACATCAACAAATGCGTGTTAGGTCTTCGCCTACGTCCTTGTAATTTGACATAACTGTTTTCACCGAGCGAGATGGCGCAACGTTTAGCACAGTGGACTCGCATTTGTAAGGACGGCGGCCCAAACCCGCGTCCGGCCATCCTGATTTAGGCTTTCTGTGATTTCCCTAAATCGCATCAGGCAAATGCCAGGATGGTTCCTTTGAAAGGGCATGGTAGACTTCCTTCCTCATCCTTCCCTGATCCTACAGGACCGATGACCTCGCTGTTTGGTCCCCTCCCCCAAATCAACCAACCAACCAATCATCATTGTTTTTCCGAAAAGTTTTACTAAAATATTTTACTGATTAGGACGTTGACTGTCTGGCTCTTTCGTCGTATGCAGCATACTTATCCCAGACATCAACGTCATCCATCCCTCCTCAAGCGACAAGGTGATGGAGACTGGTGCTATGGGAACGACTTTGCACTGTCCTAATGCAGTTCTACCTAATAACCCTCAGTGGACACTTCCCCAGTTTACAGGTCCACGCAAACGGCTGATTTGTTGGATCCATGTCAGTTTGTCCAACTGCAAACATGTTACTATCTGTCAGACGCACTATCAGGGTGCTGATGGACGGACAGTTGAAAAGTTCCTGTTTAATCACGCCTTTGCCTTCTGTGCATGAACTGCAACGAGTTGTAATAAATTTGAGATTCTTTTCGGTGCTGCGATGATAATAATATAATATCTTCTTCTAGTTTACTTGCCGTCTCGTTCAAAAGTTTCACATTAGTTGTAGCGAACATTTTTGTTTTTTTTTTTTTTTTTTTTTTTTTTTTTTTTGTGCATCCACATCAAATAACTTTACGTTCTTGTATCACTACAATCTGAAACTTCCCATAAATGCGAGCCTTAAAATGAGTTATTTAAGAAGGATGGCGGATGCGCAGTTACTTTAATGTGTTGCTTCCTTGTATCGAGTCATGACATTTCGTTTTCAAATCCAATCCGATAAAAGAGCTATAGCTTACATTTTACGATGCACTTGCAAAAGATCTTTGTAGACCTTATTTCGTATGTCTCTTGTGATACTGAGGGTTGACTCGGTCTCAAAGCCACATATTTCTCAGGAAAGACATCTTATTTCAAGAAACACCTCTGAGCTGCGTTAAAATCTTTATTGTTTGACATGTTTCGGGCCCAGAACATCACTTTGGAGATTGACAGAGAAGAAAATACAAAAGAACAAATACCAAACAAGTGGAAAACTTTGCCTCTGACCTACTGCGATAGCAACTAAACATTGGTACAAGACTAACAAAACATGTTATCTATTCGATACGGATATTCATTACAGTTGAAATAAGATACTCCTGAAATTCATGCAAGTCACGGAGCATGGTGACAGCAAATTGTTTGCATATGTATCCTTCCCGGCATTCAGTTACTGAATTCATTGCACTCTTACCATCAGATTCATCGGTATCTATCTTCATTAACTTTTATGAGAGACATATTAACTAAACGGGAAATAACCACGGGACTTCATCACTGCGTACGAGACAGGAGTGTGGCGAAGAACTTTAGAGGCTCGTGCAAACGGAAGCTCTTTCCAGCTCCGTCCGTCACTGCACATGGACATTTTTTGAGCTAGCGGCTCTACACATGTGCCAAACAACAGAGCAAAGTTGGGCCAACCGCACGGTATTGGAATCCAACGAGTCAGATCCGATATCAAGTATGACTAATCGTACCACCCGTCGGAGGCTTATATTTAGTCCCTGCTGACTAGCGAAAGGTCACAGGTAATGTTTTCCCATTTGAAGATGAGCCATGTATGCCATCTGAACGTTGCTTATAAAAGTTGCAAATTGCTTAAAAGTTGATACGATATCGGAGCATTCTATTACAGACATGCGCATAGTGAACATAGTACCATATCAACAGTTTTTTACTTTCACTTAGGATAATAATCGGTGCTAGAAGCATGGGTCGCAGCATATCGGAGATTACACGAGAACCCTGTTTCCTGATAAGATCAGTGGTGTTAAGAGTGGATTCGACGTATCGCAGACAATGTTTCCATAAGATTAGGCCGCTATGCGAATGATGTACTGATACAGCAGTTGCGCAGTATCACAGATAACTTTTCCAGCTGCACCATATGTAGTCTAGTATATAATTAACCTGATGAGTTTATTATAATAAAATTCTGTTTAAAGCAAACAATTCAGTGTTTCGTTTCTTTTTACTTGTTACGTCGCCAGATATGATAGTCAGATGGTCGACACCCATCCACCGCAACGAGAATCCTGAGGCTGTACCACATCTGCTGCGACACTTAAGATCTAATAATGAAATAAAAGAATAAATTGAAATATGATGAATGACAGTAAAAATGTATCCATTCTTTTCTTTACCCCTATTAGTTCATTTTTGTGGAATCAGTCAAGACCTTTTGTTACGTGGCCTGTTTCACACCGTAGGTGAAAATAAACGGAGTAAAAGTGTTTGGAAATAATTAATAGTCAATGAATGATATATACTACCCTATTTATCCAAGAAGAATACTATTTCAGTTTTGTCAAGTGCTGTGTTTCTGGCGGTAACTACATTTATTTATATTAAAATGCAGAAAAGTCCATGAATGAGATGACTACCAAAAGCAGGTGACGTTATTAGATTTTGTCTGTATCTGGATCTGGGGCATTTGCAAATTGTATGTATGTTGGTATTCCTTTTAGGGGGGGTTCTGACAGTCAGTCTCACAGCCTTTTCGAAACGTGACTGGAATATCAAGCTGCACAATATTATTGAAATCGTTCAACATGTAAATATTGAGAGCCACAGAAATAAACAGTAGTGTCATGCGGTCAGATTTCGAAATACGTTTTGAGAAGGCACTGCTTCCGTTGTTTTGTAGTGATCTAATATTGTTTGTTCATCTCCATATTCAGTGTTGAAGAGATTAAGGCGGTGTTAATTTTATTAAAGTTTTGGATTCAAAATGAATAGTAATATTATGCAGTATACCTCATCCCCAGTGAATAAAAAGATTATGTAGATGAGAATGACAATGAAAATGGCACAGGTGATGAAAGTAAGAAAAAGTGTGGAAATAAAATAGTGTGCCGGAAATCTGCCACACACGTGCGGGCCTACTTCTGTAAACAGTGTTGATTGTGTACCTTATAGTTTCTTACGTCAATAATTTTTTAAACATTATCCATAAGCAATAGGTCACTCGGAGAACCATTTAACTTTTTTCCAGAAAATCTGCACTGATTTTATCCATTATGAAACTTAACCCAACCGATTAGATGCGTATAAAAATTGTTTAACACTTAAATGTGTTAAAAACCATAAGTATATCTTTGGATTTATACTTCGACTATGAGTACTTACCAAAGAATATTTCGGAGTTTACAAGGAAAGAGATGAACGCTGGTTGGTATGAAAAGCTTACTTTCGGGTTACTTGGGAAAGAATAATATCGTCTGTTAATGATGGAAAATATTAATTTCAAGTATAAATTCTAGCAGAGGTACCAACAATCCGTCGATATTGTTGGATGCATGGAGTGTCTGTTTAAACAGACTCTCTGATTACAGACTCGCTAGAATTTCTTTCACAAATGAGGCAAACCTTCAAATATTCACGAATTTCACGAAATACAGTCAAATTGTATCTCACCTCTCGATTACGTCGCATAAACGTTCGATGGTATTCACGTCTGGAGAGCTGTGTCGTTCGAACTCTCCAGAATGTTCCTCAGACCAATCGCGAATAGTTGCGGCCAGGTGACGTGATGTCGTTGTTTGTGAGTAAGAAGTCCTTTATGGTCTGCAAATAGCGGGCAAAAACATTTGCAGTGAATGATCTGTTCAGTTGGAACAGTGGACCCAGTCCATTCCACGTATACACAGCCAACATCATTATGCAGCCGTGACTGGCTATCACAGTGCCTAATTGACAACTTGCGTCCATGGTTTCATGGGGTCTGCGCCACACTCGAACCCTACCATCAGCTCTTACCAACAGAAATCGGGACTCGTCTGACCAATCCGTGGTTTTTCAGTCGTCTAGGGTGTAATCGATATGATAATGAGTCCAGGAAAGTTACTGCAAGTGATGTTGTCCTGTTAGCAAAGGCACCTGCGCCGGTCGTCTGTTACCATAACCCATTAATACTAATTTTCGCACATCGATTTGCTCATTTCACGCGGTGTTGCTTGTCTGTTAGAACTGAAAAAATGGTTCAAATGGGTCTGAGCACTATGGGACTTAACTTCTGAGGTCATCAGTCTCCTAGACTTAGAACTACTTAAACCTAACACACATCCATGCCCGAGGCAGGATTCGAATCTGCGACCGTAGCGGTCGCGCGGTTCCAGACTGTAGCTCCTAGAATCGCTCGGCCACGCCGGCCAGCTAGAACTGACAACTCTAAGTAAACGGTCGTTAAGTGAAAATCTTCGGCCACTGCGTTGTCCGTGGTGAGACGTTACGTCTGAAATTGGGTATTCTCGGCACACTCTTGAAACTGTGGATCTCGGAAAACTGAATTCCCTAACGATGTCCCAAATGGAATGTCCCATGCGTATACCTCCAACTGCCATTTCGTGTTCAAAGGCTAATAATTACTGTGGTGTAGCCATAATCATGTCCGAACCCTGTTGACATGAATACTTGAGTACAACTGACAGTTCCGCCAATGCACTGAATTTTTATACCCTGTCTATGGAATACTACCGCCGTCTGTATATGTGCATATCGCTATCCCATGACATTCCTTACCTCAGTGTTGTTTGTGTGAGATATTTTATTACAACAAAGCTCTTCTGATGCGACGACTCTGCACAAAATGTTACAGTTCTGCGTTCCTAGATCTGGGCGAGCTGTGAGCCGCGTTGGCTGGTCAAAACGTATGTAGCTCAAATACTGAATGTTATGGCAGTGTGGCTTACGGGAATAGGATCCAGTGGGGTGGTTTCCGTTCTTTTTATGAACTGCATTTATCTCGCTACAGGGTTTACCAAGTCGATATTTCTGCACCCAACACACTGTCTTACATGATTTTTCAATGAACGCTGAAGAACTGATCTTCGTGTTCGTGTGGGAAAGACAGCACGTGTTTCATGTCACTTTAATCGATGTGGGCTATACAGATTAGTATATATGAGGTACAACAGTAATTAAAGTAAGAGTAAATCTGAATTTTTTTCAAGTCCATACCATTCATTTATTCCGTTCAATGAACTACAGTTTTTGGAGGCAACACGTGCGAGTAGCTACAAGGCCTTGTACATATGCTTTGTGTGAGAGTAATGAACTAAATATTTTCGTGGCCAGTTCCATTAATGTTTCATTCATTACTCTTGCTCGCAGCGAATATTCAGAAACAAGCCACTCACTGTATTATTAAGTTTCTTGCTGGTGATGCACAGTAATTCACATCAAGAACATCGACAGTGCAGCTGCATCATATTCTGATTACATGTCTTGTGATACGATGATATTACAAGCTCATCATAGCGGAAGATGGTCACGTTATAAACAGGGTGAATCAGCTGCCCCTACCTATGGGTTTTCTGCAACCAGCAATGCCTTCAAAAACGAAGCACGATCTTTTCATATTCTCACACTTGCTATGCACAAAAAGTTAGTCCTATAGAAAAAATGAACAGTAATTTTTTGTAGGAAATTTAATGTTGTTAAATTTTGTACTGGGATACGTTTTCACTGGGAGCAACTGTTTTCTAGTCGTTCAAGAAAAAATCGATTTCAGTGTTTTAATTTAAAAAACAAAAATCTCACAGGATAGATAAGGATGGTTCATTTATTAAGGATGATAATATACAGTCACATCTCCTTGTACCTTAATTTATTTTGTTAACACACCATCAGTCTTAACCCAAATATTAATTCTCTCATTAGCATTAACACGTCTTCTGTTTCTTGTATACAAAGAAAACTGTTTATCTGTCAATACAACAGCTGTACCATAATTCCTATCGCCCTTAACTCCAATAGAGAAGGTACGATAAGCAACATTGTCTCTGTCATAATAAGCCTCCAAACCTTCTAAAGGCTTATCACTGCCTCTTACAATAGCAATAGTTAACCAACTATTACCAGTAACAACCTCTGTTGTCGTACATGAAAAATTAATCTTAGCTCCAACAAAAGTAATTGGGCCTGTAAGTAGCTCTTCTTGTGCAACATTATTAGGAGTCATAGAAAAAGTATCAATAATTCGAAAACTACGGCCTCTAGCGAAGACATATCCCTCTACAGAATTTAATTACATTACATTTCCTACAAAGAGGTCTTGTTCATTTTTGCTGTAGGATTAGTAGTACACACGTAGAGAATGAGAGAATATGAATATCTTCCTGGTGGTATTTGAAGTCATTGTGGGTTGCATAAAAACTATAGATATTTACAGATGTCTGAATGCACGAATTTGGACCACATGTTATTAATCAGAGAAAAGCTAAACACTAGAAAGATTCAATTTAGTTTTGTAAAAGTAACTTAACCAATGGGCAATACGAATTTATTTCAGATGAGAAACATAATGTCCATTGTGCTACTGAAGTATAGATGCCTAAGAAGCGTAATTGAAAGTAGTCAGACTGAATTTTATTAATTGAGGCTAATTCATTTTTGTAGGAAGAGCAAAATACATCTGGGACTCAGTCACCACCGAGTGTTGCTATGTTAAGTACTCTGAGGTGACAAAATTCATGCGATAGCGATCTGCAAATATACAGAGGGTGGTAGTATTGCGTACATAAGGTGTAAAAGGACAGTGCATTGGTTGAGCTGTCATTTGTACTCAGGTGATTCTTGTGAAAAGGTTTCCGACGTGTTTATGACTACACGACGGGAACTAACAGACTTTGCAAGCGATTTGGCAAATGGTGCTAGGCGCGTGGGACATTACATTTTGGAAATCGTTTGGAATTTCAATATTTCGAGATCCACAGCGTCAAGATGTGGCGAGAATACCAAATTTCAGGCAGTACCTCTCATCACAGACGATGCAGTGGCCGACGGCCTCCACTTAACGATCGATAGCAGCGGCGTTTGCGTAGAAATTTCTGTGGTAACAGACAAACAGCACTGCGTGAAATAACCACAGAAATCAATGTGTAACGTAGACGAACGTCTGCATTAGGACAGTGAGGCAAAATTTGGCGTCGGGCTATGACAGCTGATGACCGACGCGAATGCCTTTGCTAACAGCATGACAGCACATGCAGCACCCCTACTGGACTCGTGGAATACCGTGGACTGGTCAGGTGAGTCCCGATTTCAGTTGGTAAGAGCTGATGGCAGGTTTGGAGTGTGGCACAGACCCCATGAGGCCATGGACGCAAGTTATGTACAAGACAATGTGTAAGCTAGTGGTGGCTCCATAATGACGTGGGCTGTGTTTACACGGAACAGAGTGAGTCTTCTGTTCCATCTAAACCGATTACAGACGGAAATGGTTATTTTCAGCTACAAACTTGGAGACCATCTGCAGCCATTCACGGACTTCACGCCCCCAAACAACGATGTCATGTCACTGGGCCGCAATTGTTCGTGATTGGTTTGAGAACATTCTGGACGAGTCTAGCGAATGATTTGGCCACCCAGACATGAATCCCATCGAACATTTACGGTACATAATCGACAGGCCACTTCGTGCACAAAATCCTTCACTGACAACATTTCCGAAATTATGGAAGACTATAGAGGCACCATGGCTCAGTATTTCTGGAGGGTACTTCCTACGACTTGTTGAGTCCATGCCACGTCGCTTTGCTACGCTATGTTGGCAAAAAGGAGTTCCGAAAAGATATTTGGAGGTATTCCATGACTTTTGCCACCTCAATCTATGTCACTATACAGACACCATGCAGGCCGAAGGTGTCATCCCTACTACATAAAGAGGGGGATTGCGTGGTGACGTTAAAAAATGTTCATGGACGATGTAGAAGGATAAATTTATCGATCTGAGATAAGGAACCTTGATCCGGAAATGACCCAGTCGTGAAGTATAAGCGGAAATCGTTCTGATACCTCTGACAGTGGAATATGTACGTATATCGGTACCGCTCTTGCTAAGGCTGAAGGTTAGGTAACTTCCTGAGGTCATTTTATGGACAGAAACAACAACAAAAATGTATAGTGTACGGGATGTAAAAGATATACTCCAAGATCTATTAGCACTTGTTCATCTTCGTTATGGTGAAATGCATCTCTTCTACTGATCAAGTGCCAGAGCTCTTACGGTACGCATTTTAGACACCAAGATTACTAAACACGTTGGTCCATATTACCATCTCCGAAAGTTGCCTACTCTACAGTCATAGCAACAACAGTAGCCGTACATGTTTTCCACTGTCAGAGGTATGAGAATGACTGTCGCTTATGACTTTCGACTCTGTTTCTACCGGACCGGAGTCCCTAACCTGAGACTGATACTTTAACCCTTCTCCATCATCCGTAAAAGTTCGTAACATCATCACGGAATCATCCTCTACAGTAACAGGTGTCGTCTCATGACTCTCGAAAGATGTGCTAAGTAGGCGGGAAGTCTCTGTACCTCTTTAACACCTGTTTAGTATCAAGTGTTATTAGGCCGATCGATGACTGTTACTTATCAGTTGTTGGAATTTATGTTTACATGTTTATGCAGTGGGCAGTCGAGCTTTAATCTGTGGTCATGGTGGATGTGAGCGGTCATAATTACATTACTGAGGAGCGCTTAGTGACAAGTGTGTTGGTGCACGAATCGGTTCTAGGCGCTTCAGTCGGGAGCCGCGCAGCTCCTACGGTCGCAGATTCGAATCCTGCCTCGGGCATGGATGTGTGTGATGTCCTTAGGTTAGTTAGATTTAAGTAGTCCTACGTCTAGTGGACTGATGACCCCAGATCTTAAACCCATAGTGCTCAGAGCCATTTGAACCATTTGGTGCACGAATGGCAACACACAGGGCAGACAATGGGACAGGTTACGGGCGTATTCCAGGAATTATTTAATATGTCTCCACCACGAAAGGTAACAATTCTAGATTGATTGGTTGATTTGGAGGAGGGGATCAAGAAGCGAGGTCATGGCTCCCATCGGATTAGGGAAGGATGGGGAAGGAAGACGGCCGTACCCTTTCAAAGGAACCATCCCGGCATTTGCCTGAATCGATTTAGGGAACTCACGGAAAACCTAAATCAGATGGCCGGACGCGGGTTTGAACAGTCGTCCTCCCGAATGCAGGTCCAGTGTGCTAACCACTGCGCCACTCCACTCGGTTTCTAAAGTGGGAAAGACGTGGTTTGGCAATATTAAAGACATGCCGCAGAGTGCAAGCAATAAGAAACGAGAAAAAACGTGCCGGAGTCTGCTTCGATTAAACAACCTCCTATGAAGTCGACACGCAAACGTGCTTCGAAGCTCGGTATACCTAGGATATCACTGCGAGATCACACGAAAAAAGACCTTAAGGTCAGATTCTTAAAACAAGTTACCAGATACAGACCAGAATGAGCGCGTTTTAGCATGCCGTGCTTCGTTAACTCAATTTCGAAATGCAGCGAACCGTGCGAATGTTGTTTTCAGATGGATGTGCTATTGATCGCAGTTCACCCGGTGGGTATATTGTTGTTTGGACCAAAAAGAATCGATGGTACAGTCGAGGTAGGCAGGATCCCATCTCAGGTAATGTTAAGGACAGCGATGACATCACAACATCTATTTGGACCGTACTTTCTTGAAAAGATTGTGAATGACCAAAATTATTTACACATGTTACATACATTATTAATATATCAGCTTGAGCAGAAGGGCCTCACAGAACGCATAGGCTGGATTAAAACGGAGCACCTCCTCACTGTGCTTTCACAGTGAGCGAGTTCCTAAATGAACACTTTCCACGGCGGTGGATAGGTCTTGGTTCGTCAGCGACCCTTGAAATGGCCACCGGGAAGTCTTCATCACACCACACGTGACAACTATTTATACAGAGACATTGACGCGCGTGTACAAAGTGACAATCAATGAAATAAAATCGTCATAGCTCCTGAACGGTTTCTGTTAGGACCTTCAAACTGAACGGTTGGGCCACTTTAATTTAAATGGGTTCGTCAATAAGCAAAACTGGCGCATTTGGGGGACTTTAGAATCAGCACATTGCGATCTAGAAGTCTCTTCATCCTCAACGGGTCCAGTCAGGGAATAATCGGTGCGATATTCCTTGATGGCACAGTGACTACGGAACTCTACGTGAAGATTTTGGAAGATGATTTCATCCCCATTTTCCAAAGTGACCCTGATTGCGGCAAGATTTGGTTCATGTTAGACGGAAGTCGACCCCATCGAAACAGGAAAGTGTTTGATGTCCTGGAGCAGCACTTTGGAGACCGCATTCTGACTTTGGGGTACCCAAAGGCCACTGCTATGGTCCTCGATTGGCCGCCATATTCTCCGAATCCGAAAACATGCGACTCCTTTTTGAGGGGCTACATTAAAGACAAAGTGTACAGCGATAATCCCAAAACCATTGCTGAGATGAAAAGAGCCATTTCTCAGATCATCGACAACATCGATGTTCCGACACTTCAGCGGGTCACGCAGAATTTCAATATTCGTCTGCGCCACATTATCGCCAACGAAGACAGGCATATCGAACACGTCGTAACTTGAGTCTGAATGTGTGTAGTGACGTCAACATGCTGAATAAAGTGAGTGCCAGCCGTAGTGTCTAACTAATCTATGTTTTTTTTCATGTACTTCAATAATTGTCACCCTGTCTTTATGTTACAAATAATGAACTACGCAACGATGTTGGGCATATATTTCTCATTACAGCACCGGACATGCTCAAGAATATGTCAAAATGGCTCTGAGTACTATGGGACTTAACTTCAGAGGTCATCAGTCCCCAAGAACTTAGAACTACTTAAACCCAACTAACCTAAGGACATCACACACATCCATGCCCGAGACAGGATTCGAACCTGCGACCGTAGCGGTCGCGCGGTTCCAGACTGAAGCGCCTAGAACCGCTCGGCCACATTGGCCGGCAAAAAAAATATGTCAAGAAGAACATGGAGGCAAATGGAAATGTGTTTTCATCATGATGGGGAACATACCGATGTATTGGACACTTAACACGTAAGTAAGTATTTGTTTTAAAACAAACCAAATCAATTAGCTTTCGATACTAGGATGTACGGGGACTTGTCGCCCACCCTGTGCGTACATACACTACTGGCCATTAAAATTGGTACACCACGGAGATGACGTGCTACAGACGCGAAATTTAACCGACGGGAAGAGGATGCTGTGATATGCAAATGATTGGCTTTTCAGAGCATTCACACAAGGTTGGCGCCGGCGGCGACACCTACAATGTGCTGACATGAGGGATGTTTCCAAAGGATTTCTCATACACAAACAGCAGTTGACCGGGGTTGCCTGGTGAAAAGTTGTTGTGATGCCTCGTGTAAGGAGTAGAAATGCGTACCATCACGTTTCCGACTTTGATGAAGGTCGGATTGTAGCCTATCGCGATTGCGGTTTATCGTATCGCGACATTGCTGCTCGCGTTGGTTGATATCCAGTGACTGTTAGTAGAATATGGAATCGGTGGGTTCAGGAGGGTAATACGGAACGCCGTGCTGGATCCCAACGGCCTCGTATCACTAGCAGTTGAGATGACAGGCATCTTATCCACATGGCTGTAACGGATCGTGCAGTCACGTCTCGATTCCTGAGTCAACAGATGGGGACGTTTGCAAGACAACAACCATCTGCACGAACAGTTCGACGCCGTTTGCAGCAGCACGGACTATCAGCTCGGAGACCATGGCTGCGGTTACCCTTGACGCTGCATCAGAGACAGGAGCGCCTGCGATGGTGTAGTCACCGACGAACCGGGGTGCACGAATGGTAAAACGTCATTTTTTCGGATGAATCCAGGTTCAGTTTACAGCATCATGATGGTCGCATCCGTGTTTGGCGACATCGCGGTGAACACACATCGGAAGCGTGTATTCGTCATCGCCATAGTGGCGTATCACCCGGCGTGATGGTATGGGGTGCCATTGGTTGTTCGCATTGACGGCTCTTCGAACAGTGGACGTTACATTTCAGATGTGTTACGACCCGTGGCTCTACCCTTCATTCGATCTATCCGAAGCACTACATTTGAGCAGGATAATGCACGACCGCATGTTGCAGGTCCTGTACGGGTCTTTCTGGCTACAGAAAATGTTCGACTGTTGCCCTAGCCAGCACATTCTCCAGATCTCTCACCAACTGAAAACGTCTGGTCAATGGTGGCCGAGAAACTGGCTCGTCAAAATACACCAGTCACTACTCTTGATGAACTGTGGTATCGTGTTGAAGCTACATAGGCATCTGTACCTGTACAGGCCATCCAAGCTGTGTTTGACTCAATACCCAGGCGTATCAAGGCCGTTATTACGGCCAGAGGTGATTGTTTTGGGTACTGATTTCTCAGGATCTAAGCACCCAAATTGCGTGAAAATGTAATCACATGTCAGTTCTAGTATAATATATTTGTCCAAGTAATACCCGTTTATCATCTGCATTTCATCTTGGTGTAGCAATTTTAATGGCCAGTAGTGTAATATACTACACTACATATGTTGCAGCTGGCAAAGCTGTCTGTGATAGTGTACGTCCGTTCGTCCGTTTATCTTCTGCATTTCTTCTTGGTGTAGCAATTTTAATGGCCAGTAGTGTAATTCGTACGGGTTGCGTTAGGTGCGTGGCAGACTACTTGGGATTAAACCGGAGCAGAACGGAGTTTCGGGATATCTCCAAAGCGTTAACCTCGTACGAGCGTCCGTGCGCCAGAAGTGAAGAGCACGGTGGTGAGGGTATTTACGGGTGTGTGGTGAGCGCAGCGCCTGCAAGTGGCAGGCAGCGTCCGCGGGCGATGCTATCTGCGCCGCTGTGCGAGCGGCGTGGCGCCGCGGCGGCGGCCTTGCGTTACGTAAGCTCCAGCGCGGCCAGCCACAGCAGGTGTCTCTCGGGCACACCGCAGCCCAGATGCCTCCCCGAGATAGCCGCGACGTGGGCGGCACCAGCTCTGAGCTCACGCGTAAACCAACACGTGCCGCTCTCGCCGCCGCCGGTCTGCACCGTATAAATACGACGAAGCTTAAAACACCCTCTGTGTTCTTTGCCAGATGAAATATTCCGAGTATGCGTATGTAACATGGACACCAAATATCTGAGTAAAACTACAACATTTGACGCAGTAATTACGTCTCAAATACAACTCTGATTATTAAGATTGCAACATCATGAAGATGGCATGCAATTAACGTCAAAATTTGCATACATGATCTGATATGGAAGTGATTAGCATTTCAACGTACCACACAAAGTAGATAGGAGTAAAACATCCTGGCAGATTAAAACAGTATGCCGGTCAGAGACTCGAACTCGGGACCTTTGCCTTTCGCGGGAAGACTGGAAGGTAGGAGAACAGGTAATGGCAGAAGTACAGTTGGGAGGACGGGTTGTTAGTCGCGCTTAGGGTAACTCGGCACTTGCTCTTGAAAAGAAAAGGTACCGAGTTCGAGTCTCGGTCTGCCTCACACTTTTAATTTGCCAGGAAGTTTCATAATGGCGCACACTCCGCGTCAGAGTGGAAACATATATTCTAGGCACGACCAATTCCATTATGATACTTGTGGTGTGCGTACTGTAAGACCTTCGGTACACACACCATCAGATTATTCGACTTGTCGCTCTAGGCGAGTGTCAGCAATATGTCTCGTGGTCTTATCGTGGCGTGTTTATCTTCCGCCGTTAGGTCAGATGATAGAAATGCCACTTGCACGCTTAGAGTATCAGATTGACGGTGACCCAGTTTAAACAGAACTTGATTAATTTTCACACACTTTTATTAAAATAATAACAAGCATAAAAATAACTTAACCTGGTTCTGGAGGCTCTTTACAATTGACAATCTGAAGTTCCTTTGGTCTTGGTACGTTAATCTTATTCTCACATATCTCTGATACTTTAGAAAGTGTCTATTCATTTATCTTCATGGCTATGTACAGGAATATGATAATCTTATTAGGCGCAGACTGAAACTTGACTATAGACTGGTACAGACTAATGCAGACTGATGCAGACTGACTAATCGGAGGTCTGTACACTCGTTATAATACCTCGCGCGTTCAGGTATCACTGCGCGAGTGTGATCCGCGAGGAGAAAAGGTTCTACATTAGCAGCAATCTCATTGGCTGCGTGACATATTAATACGCGGATCGGCGGAAGCTGAATTTGGTCTGTCTCTAAGACAGCGCCATTTCGTAGTGTGGAGACGGACGAGCGCTGCACCTGCGCTGTTGTGCTTAGCGGGGCGCGCTCTAGTGGGAAAGTTGTGTACGCGCTGACTACGCGGAACTATGTACACAACAATACTGCCTATATTATATCAAAGAACTGAGCTACAAATTGAAATAAAAACCCAGAATCTCTCTGTTCTGTGTATCCCTGACACGACAGTGAGACGTTTATTACTTAACATCATTCTCTCTGTACTACGTCTTCAGGCCACGAGTGGCCTACCGGGACCATCCGACCGCCGTGTCATCCTCAGTGGAGGATGCGGATAGGAGGGGCGTGGGGTCAGCACACTGCTCTCCCGGTCGTTATGATGGTATTCTTGACCGAAGTCGCTATTATTCGGTCGAGTAGCTCCTCAATTGGCATCACGAGGATGATTGCACCCCGAAAAATGGCAACAGCGCATGGTGGCCCGCATGATCACCCATCCAAGTGCCGACCACTCCCGACAGCGCTTAACTTCGGTCATCTCACGGGAACTGGTGTATCCACTGCGGCAAGGCCGTTGCCATCATTCTCTCTGTACAGAAGTAATTTTGGGCCGAGTTAATTTTGAAGCAACACCTTTCGAACAGTAACTATTGGTGGTCACACACAAAGTGGTATCCATCAGAGACGTTCCATGGTTTGTAGAAGGACGCCAGGAGCGCACGGATACATTCCCAGGACACAGCCGGCAGCTAGGACCAGCCAGGTAATACCAACCCAATAGATACGGAGCATTCTCTCAGAACTCTCAAAGGACCCGTGTCCTGGAGCAGTCAACACGCACCATTGCATAGGACCTCATGAATAACTGCCAGCCACCCTCGGCACAACAAGGCTAGATGCTACAGCCTACCGGCTAGGTATCCAACCATCATAATCCTCCACTGTTCCACCCTCACTGTTAGCATCTCTTACCGATTACATTTTTTGAAGTTTCCTTATAACGGATGCTTGAAAACATATGAAATTGATATTGAACACTAGAGCATTCTTTTCTCCCATTCCCCTTCTCTGTGGTGTCATCATTAAATAGCCTAACAAATTAGATATCATGCTCTGGGTAAAAAAGTAGAAACCTGGCCAGTTTCGTGCCTGAGAGACTTCGCTCCAGACAATGATGGTGGACGCTATCATCGTAAAAATTCTGATTTAATCCGAATCGGGCGCTGCGAGTAATCCGAGAAGATTTTATTCCAGACTAGGCCGCGGTAGTGTTCTAGATAGGTTAAAGGTGACACCAAATCGAATACAGAAGTTTTCGCTGAACCAGCGGGGTTTGTCCCAGTATTAAACAGACCACGACCAGATGACATTAGTTTTCAGGCTAGTAGCCGCTGGGCCAAAGCATGTTTGTCTGCCTTACGTTTCGTCCCCTACTGTAGTTATCATAAAGACAGATTATTTTCATTCGTATATTTGTTCAGATTCGCAAAACTGCCAAATTATTTGTTGATACGTGGGAACGATCAAGTTGTGACGTAATCCTACCCTCCCAATATCGTGGATTGGTGTTCACGTCTTCATGGAGTTCGTACAGTGAACACTGAGCACTGTTTGCTTTATTTAGCACACCCTCCGCACCATCAGGTCTTCTTCTTGTCTGTTGAAGTTGTGTTTTAATTTCTGGCACAAAGTCTACAGGAAGCCCTTATCATATAGAGAGATGCTGTCACGAAAACTGAGAGCGGCTGTCTCCTCTCATTTTTCTCAATTTCTTTTGATTTGATACTATTTTATTAATGTGTTTCAGTGGGGACAAACCGATAAAGGTCATTTCTGTAAATGAAACCGGTAATGATGCCCATCATTTTTATTCGTGGTATTTCAACATTTATTGAGACATTACCTGCTCTTCTGTCCTTGTGCGGGTGATCTGAAGCTGTACGAGGCACCTGCGTTAAGTCTGGCAGAAAAACGTGACCTCTAGCTGGGCCGGCTTTCCTGCGAATACGATTGGGAATGGGCAAAACTGTAACTAGATAAAAGAATCAGTACTTCAATATCTGAATGAGGAGCTTGAAACTTTCAGCACATGGCAGGAGTATGTAGAGGAATTGTGGCTTATGGTTCAAGTTTAAAAGCATAGTTGACTATGCACTGGATAGATATGCACCAAGTAGAACAGTTCATAGTGGGAAGGAACTTACATGGTATACAGTCACTGTAAAGAGGCTTCTAAAGGAAGAGAGACTACTGCATAATAGGTATAAAACAAAGCGTCGGGCTATAGATACAGAGACGCTGAATGAAACGCGTTTGGCTGTCAAGAGAGCAATGGTGATGCCTTCCGTGACTACCGTAGCAGAATGTTGTCAAATAATGTTTCACAAAAAAGCAAAGAAATACTGGTCGTACGTAAAGGCTGTTAGTAGCACCAGCGTTGGTGTCCAGTCCCTAGCCAATGAGACAGAAATTAAAATTGAGGACAGAAAAGCAAAAGGTGAAATAACTAACTCGGTTTTCAAACGTTCCTTTACAAAGAAAACCTATGGAGAATTGCACCAATTTAATCTTTGTACCACTGGAAGGATCAGTGGTGTTGAGAAACAGCTGAAATCGTTAAAATTGATCGAAGCTCCAGGGCCCGGTGGTATCCCTGTCACATTCTACACTGAATTTGCGGTTGAGTTAACCCCTCTTCTAACTATAATATTTCGTGGATCCCTCGAAGAAACATCCGTGCCCAGTTCGTGAAAAAGAAAAAAAAAAACACAGGTCACACCCGTCTACATGAAGGGTAGTAGAAGTGATCCACAAAACTTCTGTCCAATATCCTTGACATCGATTTGTTGTAGAATCTTAGAACATATTTTGAAGTCAAAGATAGTGAGGTGTTTTGAACAGAATGACTTCCTCTATTCAACCAGCATCGATTCCGAAAACATCAGTCATGTGAAACCCAAATCTCAGTTTCCTCACATGACGTACTGAAAGCTTTGGATCAAGGCAGTTAGGTAATTGCAGTATTTCTTGATTTCAGAATAACATTGGTCTCAGTGCCACACCTATGCCTGTTGTCAAAAGCACGACCCTATGGGGAATCAAGTGAAATTTGTCACTAGATACAGGACTTATTAGTGGGTAGGGTGCATCTTCGATGGAGAGTCATCGTCAGGTGTACAATTAACTTAAAATGTGCCCCAGGGAAACATGTTGAGACCCTTGCCGTTCACGTATATTAATCATCATGGAGACAGTATTAATAGTAACTTTATATTTTTTGTAGATGAGGCAGATATCTATGATGAAGTGTTGTCTGAAAGAAGCTGCATATATACTGTCAGGTCTTGATAGGATGTCAAAGTGGTGCAGAGATTGGCAACTTGCTCTAAATGTTCAGTAATGTAAAACTGTGCACTTCACGAAACGAAAAACTTAGTATTCTATGACTATAATGACAATGAGTCAGTTCGAATCGGCCAACTCATACAAATACCTGGATGTAACACTTTGTAATGACATGAAATGGAATGATCATATAGGCCCAGTTGTGGGTAAGCCAGGTGGTAGTCTTGGATTTATTGCTGGAAAACTGGGGAAGCGCAATCAGTTTACAAAGGAGATAGCTTACAATTCAGTCGTGCGACCAGTTCTAGAATATTTCTTAAGTGTGGAACTTCTTCCAAATAGGACTAATGGCGGGTATTAAACGTATACAGAGAAGGGCAGCACGAATGGTCAAAGGTTTGTTTGATCCATGGGAGAGTGTCACAGAGATTCTGAAAGAATTGAACTGGAAGAATATTGAAGATAAACGTAAACTATACCGAGAAAGTCTATCAACAAAGTTACAAGAACCGGCTTTAAATGATAACTCTTGGTATATACAACCTCCTACATATCGCTCACACTAGGACCGTGAGGATAAGATTAAAATAATTTCTGTACGTACACAGGCATTCAAACAATCATTCTTCCTTTAAAGTCAGTACCGCCATTAGACTGTTGTTTATTTACAGTGTTACATTTACACTTACACAATCATGATTTCGGTTCAAAATGGTTCAATTGGCTCTGAGCACTATGGGACTCAAATGCTGAGGTCATTAGTCCCCTAGAACTTAGAACTAGTTTAAACCTAACTAACCTAAGGACATCACAAACATCCATGCCCGAGGCAGGATTCGAACCTGCGACCGTAGCGGTCTTGCGGTTCCAGACTGCAGCGCCTTTAACCGCACGGCCACTTCGGCCGGCCATGATTTCGGCTTCAAAGTGCCATTATCAAGTGTTTTAAGTATTATAAATTGCGTAAGATGGCATTTTGTCATAGTAGCCAACTGTGATTTAGTCAAGATGGTGTACTCAGTAATGAAACAAAGCAGTAGGCTCTGCCAGAAATATCGACTCTTAGACAAGTATCTAAAAGTGCATTTCAATACGACAGTATGCCATCTTAGGCAATTTATAACACTTAAAACACTTGATAATGACACTTTGAATCCGAAATAATCATTCTGTAAGTGTAAATGTAACACTGTAAATAAACAACAATCTAATGGCGGTACTAACTTTAAAGAAATATATTATGACTGTGGCCCCGCACTATGAAAAAATTATTAAATCTTTCTTCCCGTACTTCATACGTGAATGGAATAGAAAGAAACCTTAAAAACTGGTGCAATTCGACGTACCCTCTGCCATGCACCTTACGATGTTTGCAGAGCACAAATGTAGATGTACACTCCTGGAAATTGAAATAAGAACACCGTGAATTCATTGTCCCAGGAAGGGGAAACTTTATTGACACATTCCTGGGGTCAGATACATCACATGATCACACTGACAGAACCACAGGCACATAGACACAGGCAACAGAGCATGCACAATGTCGGCACTAGTACAGTGTATATCCACCTTTCGCAGCAATGCAGGCTGCTATTCTCCCATGGAGACGATCGTAGAGATGCTGGATGTAGTCCTGTGGAACGGCTTGCCATGCCATTTCCACCTGGCGCCTCAGTTGGACCAGCGTTCGTGCTGGACGTGCAGACCGCGTGAGACGACGCTTCATCCAGTCCCAAACATGCTCAATGGGGGACAGATCCGGAGATCTTGCTGGCCAGGGTAGTTGACTTACACCTTCTAGAGCACGTTGGGTGGCACAGGATACATGCGGACGTGCATTGTCCTGTTGGAACAGCAAGTTCCCTTGCCGGTCTAGGAATGGTAGAACGATGGGTTCGATGACGGTTTGGATGTACCGTGCACTATTCAGTGTCCCCTCGACGATCACCAGTGGTGTACGCCCAGTGTAGGAGATCGCTCCCCACACCATGATGCCGGGTGTTGGCCCTGTGTGCCTCGGTCGTATGCAGTCCTGATTGTGGCGCTCACCTGCACGGCGCCAAACACGCATACGACCATCATTGGCACCAAGGCAGAAGCGACTCTCATCGCTGAAGACGACACGTCTCCATTCGTCCCTCCATTCACGCCTGTCGCGACACCACTGAAGGCGGGCTGCACGATGTTGGGGCGTGAGCGGAAGACGGCCTAACGGTGTGCGGGACCGTAGCCCAGCTTCATGGAGACGGTTGCGAATGGTCCTCGCCGATACCCCAGGAGCAACAGTGTCCCTAATTTGCTGGGAAGTGGCGGTGCGGTCCCCTACGGCACTGCGTAGGATCCTACGGTCTTGGCGTGCATCCGTGCGTCGCTGCGGTCCGGTCCCAGGTCGACGGGCACGTGCACCTTCCGCCGACCACTGGCGACAACATCGATGTACTGTGGAGACCTCACGCCCCACGTGTTGAGCAATTCGGCGGTACGTCCACCCGGCCTCCCGCATGCCCACTATACGCCCTCGCTCAAAGTCAGTCAACTGCACATACGGTTCACGTCCACGCTGTCGCGGCATGCTACCAGTGTTAAAGACTGCGATGGAGCTCCGTATGCCACGGCAAACTGGCTGACACTGACGGCGGCGGTGCACAAATGCTGCGCAGCTAGCGCCATTCGACGGCCAACACCGCGGTTCCTGGTGTGTCCGCTGTGCCGTGCGTGTGATCATTGCTTGTACAGCCCTCTCGCAGTGTCCGGAGCAAGTATGGTGGGTCTGACACACCGGTGTCAATGTGTTCTTTTTCCCATTTCCAGGAGTGTAGATGTGTGTGCGGCGGCTCCTCAGGGTGGCCAACCT